>NW_026087389.1:9342500-14342500 GCF_022539395.1 Myiozetetes cayanensis
CTGGGGGGCTCAGTGCCTGGCACTGCCACCCCCTGTCCTCTCTGATGCCTCCCTCCTCTCCCCCTTGCAGCGCTCTGCCTGGTGCTGGGCTGTATGATCTTTCCTGACGGCTGGGATGCAGAGACCATACGGGACATGTGCGGGGAGAAGACAGGGAAATACTCCCTGGGCGACTGCTCCGTGCGCTGGGCTTACATCCTGGCCATCATCGGCATCCTCAACGCCCTCATCCTTTCCTTCCTGGCCTTTGTCCTCGGCAACCGGCAGAACGACCTGCTGCACGAGGAGCTCAAGACAGAAAGCAAAGGTGAGAGCCACAGTGCCGAGGGGCCCGGGACCCTGGGGGTACCCTGGGTGGGAACAGCCCAGGGGGCTTGGCCCCTCCAGCACCCTGGAAAGGGTCCCATGGGCTTAACTCCCACCTACAAAGCAGGGCAGGCTGGGCAGGGTGGGAGTGGGCTGCCGAGCCTCTGTCCTGCCTGACGCCCGTCTCTTCTATTTCCACAGATTTTGTTGGCACTGCGGTAAGTCTTGAGTGTCACTGTCCTGTCCCCTGGCCCTGACTGTGTGGCGTGTCTGGGTGTGCTGCGTGGCTTGGGATGGGGGAACCCTGCCTGTGCGGGCAGCGAGGCTGGGGGCAATGGGGAAGGGAGTCAGCAGGGACAGGGTGGGGCGCGGCAGGGATGGGGACAGGCATGTGCTGGTGGCACGATGGTGCAATAAGACCTGCCCAACAGCGTCCCCGTCCCGCTGTGCTCTCCCCGCAGAGGATATAAGGCCGACCGTCCGCGGCAGGACCCTCTTCCCATGGCCGGCAGCCTGGGCGCTCCCTCCCTCTCTTGCCCTTCGTCTGCTGCCAGCGGCCACACAGCGTCCCGCGCCGCCCCCCGGGCCCCGCCGCCCGCGCCAGGGATGCGCCGCCCGCCCGCCGCATCCACGGCCACCTCCATGTCCACGCCGGCACCGCCATCCCACGCACCCTGCCAGCTCCGCACCCCGCGCTGCCCGCGGGCCGCCGCCGGGGGAGGATGCCTCAAACGCGCTTCGTTCAAGAACAGCATCCAACTGCGGTTTTGTTTCAAGGAAAAAACAGTCTCGGAGTTTTTAACAGATTTCTACATCCCCAGGACTCCTGACCCGCTGCCTCCCACCCGAACGCGCACCCAGTGACGCCCCGTGCCGGCTGCTCCGGGTCCCGGACCCCTCCCCACTCCCATTTTGTACAGCTCCGTGATCCTGTCTCCACGGCCAGGGGACCCGGTGGCCGGGATAGGGCCCAACCCCTACTTTTACATGTAAATTCATGTTCTCTAAACAGGGTAAAGTGACTCGAGCCCCCTCGCCCCCCACCCCGGGAGCCCGGCCCCAGGACGCGGTGTTTCCTAGCGTGTGGCCGGGGACGCCGGGGCCTCGCTGCTGCCGGCTGTGGGACACCCGACACGCTCCGCCGCTGAATGTAAGCCCTGGTAAGTGGGAGCAGCTGAACATGCAAATCCCCCTGGGCGGGCGCAGGAGGACCCCCCGCCTCCCGCCAGACCCCTCCCCAAGCCGGCCGCGGGCTGTTGCCAAACGCCTTCCCTCCCCATACGGTGCTTTATCTCCACTGGTGACGGCGTGGCCGGGTATGCCCGAGCCCTCCTGTGCCCACCCGGCCTCCTGGCTGCACCTCGCGGTCCCGCGGGGAGCCGGGGGCAGCTGTCCGGCCCCGATGGCCCCCACACAGCACCCCAGAGCCGGCACCCACACCCGGCGCGGGCGGCCGCAGCCCGGCTGTGGCTCTGCTGGCCAGACCGGTGCGTGTGGGCTTCCCCTGGCCACGGGGGCTTGGGTCACCGCAGCCCTCGCAATGCAATAAAGTCCTCAGCACTGGCCTCGTCTCAGTGCGAGCAGCCGGAGCTCCTCGCAGGGCCTCGGGCAGGGGAGGGCCCCCAGGGGGCCCTGGCAGGGCTGGACCCAGGCACTGGGCAAGGCCGGGGAGCAGGGAGCAGAGTGGGTCCCGGGATGGGGCCACAGAGCATGCAGGCTGCTGAGGGATGGCATCAAGTACTCTGCAGGAACCATCGCCTCACCGGGCACCAGGGGCTGGTGGGAGCAGGTAAGTGGTGCCCTGAGGCCCTGCAGGGTGGCGGTGAGGGATGGAGCTGTGCCAAAACACCATCTGGGAGCCAAAGTCACCCGGGACGGCGTGGGTGCCACGAGCCTGGTGGTGCCCACATCCCTCCGGCAGCTGCCCCCCTGGAACGAGGTCAGCAGGAACCCCCTGCCCCTGGCAGCACCCGGGCCTTGCCAGCTTGTGAGTGCTGTTGCCAGCTGAATTGGAAAAACAAACCAAGAAAAATCAGTGGAGAAAGGAATACAGTAGCTGTAATATATCTGTATTTTAGTACAAAGTTTGATACAGTGTTTCACAAAACCTTATTGAAAAATATAATTCAAACCAGACGAGCTCGGAGCCCTGTGGTGTGGGGAGGGTTGGGACGGGCTCCTCCCGGCACTGCCGACACAGAGGAGGTGGTCTGCAAGGAGGTCAAAGGACCCCACATGGTGTCCAAGCTGTGGTGGGGAAGGGAGGGTGGAGAGCCCTCCCTGTGCCCTGTGGGTTGAGCCTCCACCCACATGGGCCGGCACACAAGAGGAGCTCTGGCCAAAGCAAGTCCCCAGGGAAAGGGTCCCACTCCTGACAAGGCAGGAGGTGGGGCAGGGATCCCATCCATCCTTAGGAGCTTTTGAGCCCCTCCCTTCTGCCTGCTCACTGTGCACCATTAGTGGTCTGTCAGCTCACAGGCAGACACAGGCTGATAGCAGCCTCCTAAAATTCATAAAATTCTAGTGTCTTGATGGAAAAAAACAACTTACGTGGCCGGTCATTCCAGTGGCATGCTCTGGTAGAGGAGCAGGGATGTATTCCAGGCTGTGTGACGGCAGCATGGGGAACTCTTGGACATCTGGAGAGCTTTGGCCAGCTCTGGCCTCGCTGGTACAGGACATTCTCAGAGCATGGGTGAGCCCTGCACTGGCAGATGGCAGGACAGGCTGAGGGTGGGCTGGGTCAGCTGCTGGGAGAGAAGTGGGGGGTTGGTGCTGCTCACAGTTGCTTTTGGGAAGCAGTACAGGAGATGAAATCAGACTTTTCTGGGGGATGCACAGGGAGAGGATAAGCCACAGCAGACACCGTCCCAAAAGGTGTCAGGGGGGATGTTCTCATGGTGAGGGCAGTCAAACACCAGCCATGGACACCTCAGACCAGCACTTGCAGGCAACACGTTGTAGGCCCCACTCCAGGCTCAGCCTATCTCAGGCTTCCTAAGGAAAAGGCAAACAACATGAAAACCCTGGCTACCAGCACACCAGAAACCAGGTTTTGAAGCAGGTGCAGTGGTGCAGGGGACATCCTCTACACCATTTCCTCCCAAGATGAGGAGCAAGAACAGCAGCGCAGCCACAATCCCAAAACTCCAGCCAGAACCTCAGGGAATTTCCTCAGGAACAGCAGCTCCCAAAGCAGCCTCTGGCTTCACACGAAATGCTGGCAGAAGGGAGGTCTGCAAGGCTGCTCCTCTGTTTACCCTGCAAGGACAAGGAAGGGAGACCAGTATACTCCCACCCCCTCACCCCATATCTTGGGCTCAAGGTGGTAAGGAAATAGAACCCCTAAAATACCAGTTTTCAAGTTAAGTATTTTTATTATCAAAATTATTACATCTCTTGTGAAAGTTCAAATGTTACAGCATGGTGTAAAAACTCCACTAGAGTAAGAAGCTACAGCCCCCACCTTTCCTAGAGCTTTCCAGGGTCCCTCCCTCCTGCCCCCCTGCTGCGCCCAAAGGTGCTGGAGCCTCTGGGCAGGGCCCCCCTGGCCCCCTCCCGCTGCCTGGCAGGGCAGAGCCTGCCTGCCCCGTGCTGCTCAGAGCACGAAAGGGGAGGCTGCATTCCCAGGGCTAAGCCAAGTGAAGTTTACACCTATTTTATACAGTATACAGACACCCAACTGCGGGGTGACAAGTTCCATCCCAACACGCTCACAGCCAGACAGTGTGAGAAAGTTACTCTTTGTTTCAATATTTTAAAAGTCTCCCCTAGGCTGAACAAACACCTGATTTCAATTGTGAATTAGAGAAACCTGTAACAGTCCTAAAAAAAGAGGAAGAAGACTGTGCATCTGAAAGGACAGGGGAGACAGACTCACAGCATTATGTTATCCAAGAGAAAGGAGAAGTTCCACTGCAGCACCAGGGATGACACCTGTCATATATTAGCTAACCTACTATGGTTATAACTGAATATAAAATTAGATAAATAAAAACACGCCCGATATTACAGTAAACAAGTGAGAAAGAAGCTGGCAATCGTATGGAATTGAACAGACAGCGCACTGTGTCTGGGCTGGCTCTCCTGCCATGCTCGGTGGGTTACGGCAGCTGGGATCAGCACAGCACTGCCCCAAGAGCCTCTGGCTCGGCACAGCCCGGGGTCTGCACCCAACGCCCCAGCACCGCCCCTCGGCAGCCCCCGCTCCTCCGCCTGCAGCCTCCGTGCACCACAGCATCACCTGACTGACCTGGCCCCCAGTCACCCCCCCTGTGTCTCCACATCAGGAGCCAGAGACCCCCGGCACGGCAGCACGTGACAGCACAGCCTCGGCCGTGCTCCTGCTCACAGACTCCTTAAGCGACCTTAGAACACTCGTTCACGACAGCCCTACAAGGAAGCAGCACATGACAGCGCACCCCAGACCCTCTGCAGCGACAGGCACATGCTCCAAGCCCCTCCCGTGCTAGTTCACATTTGTAGAGACTGTTGTCTGGAAAAGCTCTGACAGTGGCAGTGGTGACCCAGGCCCAAAGGCAGCTGTGTGCGCTCGTCTGCTTGTGACTGGAATGATCGTAACGGATTAAAGCCCTCCCCAGAACGCACTGAGAACCTGACCTATAAAGAGATTGGAGTTAACTTCCCCCAACGTTTCCTTTAAACTGCTTTCAAATTCATAATGGTGTCCGTGCTGCATGAGTGACTGTGGCCACGGGCACGGACCAGAGACAGAGGCTGTGCCACAGTCATTGCACTTGAACCATTTGCTTTTTTTTTTTCCTTTTTGTTTTTGTTTCTGTTTTTGCAATGTACCCACGCATCAGGGAACTGCTTTGCTACAGTCTCCGCTTCAGAGAAATCTGCATTCTCCTACCAGGCCAGAGGCCAATACTGCTCACAAATCTCACCCGTGCATTTCAGACCTCAGCCTCTGACCCCTGGCACCCCAGCATCAGGTGCAAGCTCCCAACACCGGCCCAGGAGCCACTTCCAGAGGTGACTGGAAGGAGCTATGGGCAGTTTTGTCCTCCTGGAGTCCAGGCAGTCCTAGGAAAGTCCTGTTTGAGTCTTTACTCCAGAACCTTGAAGCTGCTGCAGTCTGTACTGGTGGACACTGCCTCCCCCGCGGTGCGGATAGTGTTGTGCACTGGAAATCACTGCGCCCCGGGAGCCCTGGTAGAGCACAGACTGCCCCGAGCTGGGCAGACTGATAGTCCGCAAGTCTGACTGTAGTGAGCGAGCACTTTGGGGAGCGGAGGAGGAGCCTGACACGCCCGTGCAGGGCTGGGAGCCCGACTCGGAGGAGAGAGAGTCCACAGCCGTCTGCTGTGCCGGGCTGGCAGCCGCGGGGCAGCTCTTCCTCAGGAGGCTGCTGCTGACGCTGCCAGAGTGCTGCTGGCTGCTGAAATACCCCGAGGTCCCTGCAAACAGGGCAGAGGAGTCTGTGGAGACCGAGTGGGCAGGGCTGGAGTATGAGGTGGAGGAGAGGGATGTTTCTGAGGAACCATGGGAGAGGCTGTGTCCTGTCCTCTGTGCTGCTGCTCGGTAGCTGTATCCAGGAGACGGCGCGAGGTGCCCTCTGTATGGGGAGGAGCTCTGCTGGAGCAGGGTCTGTGATTCCGCCTGGGGACTGTCAGACTGCAGCAGCTGAACAAGGCGTGGGGAAAAAAAAGAAAAGGCATGTCAGACTGACTTTCACGTTTCCTACCTCTTTCTCATGATGAAGGTACTTAGTGCAGCAGGGAACAATTGGGAGCCAAGGCCAGTTTCCCCTCTTATCTCTTTAAAGGTTTTATTTCAGAATGTGCAGATAATACATGAAAGCATTTACCTGGTAGCTGTACCGAGAAGGACTGTAAACTGCTGGTCCTTTGTGGGCTTCAGGAGTGTCTCCTTCTGCTGTGTCTGCAATGTACAGGCAGCACGTTAAAGCTCACCCTCCGGACTGAGGCCGGACAGCAGCTCCCTCTCAAATGGCACCACAGACAGAGCCCAGCCCTCGTGATCTGCATCCAGCAGCAGCTGAGACCAGAGCAGCCTCCCAGGCATCAGCACTCCAGAAGCTGAAAATCCCAGTAGAAGACAACTGGGAAACCTTAACATGTACAAACAGCCACACGTGTGAAGAAGGGCTGCTCCCCTCACCCCAGTGCACTCTGGTTTAGCACAAAGCCCACCTGCCTTGGACCAGCCTGTCCAAATGGCCACACCTGGAGACTCAGCATGGACACAGCCTGGGCTCCCCTGGCTCCTCAGTAGGATACCAGAGGCAGAAGATGGTTTCTAAGGTCTTGGCAATTTCCCATTCAGCCTTGGTCACAGGAATCCACAATGGATACAGTTAAAGCTCAGGAGACAAAACTGTCCCTTCTTGGAGGGCTGTCAGCAGGATCCTGTGGCAGGTTTTCCTCCAAGGGTAGGCAAGAAGTACTTACTGCAGTGACCCAGCCCCTGAGCCATGTGGATGTTTCAGCTGCTACCCCTGTAACCATGGCTGGCAATCCTGCTTTCTTCAGTAGGGGTGAAGCTGTTGGGACGAGGAGGCTTCACATCAGAGTTCTGTTGCAGACTAATGACAGAGAGCTGTTTATCTGCAGCATCTCAGGGATTCTCAGCAGCCAGATTTGAAATGCCTTGGTGAAACACTATTGGTATTAGTATCAAATTTGTATGACAGATGTGTCTCAGTCATGAAACAGGACACGCTGCCTCAGCCTGCTCTGTACTTCTGCCAGACAGGTCTGGCTTTGCCCCAGCTGCACTGGCATGAGCACCAGTGCCAGCAGTGCCCGTGGCTCTGCTGCCATTGTCCTCTCTGTGCTGCACTACAGTGCTGCCTTAGCTAACAAGGAACTGGACAGAGCTTGTCTGCTCTTGAGGCTCAGGAGCCTTTTTCCTCAGGGCACAGACCTGCACAGAAACTGGGGCATGAAGCTTCCAGCACGTGTCCTGTGCCACCTTCCATGTCTGAAATTACATCGATGCAGCAAGTGGCTGTTGGACTTGCTGTAGGTGACACTCCCAGTACTGCAAAAGGCAAAATTTGGAAGTTCAGGGCATGTTTTGTTAAGCAGTCATGCACTGAAGAGACTAACTGTTCAATCCAGGAGATCGCTGTGATTCACAGAAGTCGAGTATGAGAATCAGAAGAAATCTAAAGACTGCTTTTTAAATGGCCGGGCATGCTGGCAGGGCTGCACAATCCACTGCCAGTGCCGGTTCTCAGAAAAATCCTTGACAAGTTAAAGACTACTGAAAGACTAAATTACAAAGGGTAAATAAACTATGACTTTCCTGAATTTGCTTTATGTAAACTTAAAAGCTAAAGCCAACATTTTCCTTCCCCCATTTCCCAATACCTGCACTAGGAAGGACACGAAGAACTGCTTTTCTTGGCAGTACTGGCCTGTGTCAACCTAAAGCATAAATGAAGTGACAGCTTTAGCTGGGAGCAGCTGCAGTTCTCAGAAGCGTGGAATGCACACAATTTCCATTTCATTCCTATATGCCTCATCAGCAAACCTCCAAGTTTGGGATTTTTCAGTTCCCCTCAGTATTATCTGTTACAGCATCAAGTGAACATGTGCATCTTCACCATTCCAGGTGCTACGAGGAATGGCACAGACTCGGCCACCCATCTGTTTCATGAAGAAGCAGAGCAGCAACTGGGGGAGGGAAGATGGCTCACAAAATCTAAACAAGAACATAAAGTAGAATCTAAACAAGCTGCTGAAGAAATTGCCACACTAAGCAAAAGAAGAAAAAAATGTATTTTGCTGTGCTGGGATGAAGGAGACAGATGACTTTTGTCAGCTGCAGCATTAGGTTTTCACAGCTCAGATTGGGATGGGATTTATGTAACAAGAAAGAAGACTGTACCACTGCAGATCAAAGTTTAATTCCAGCCTAACTTCTGGGTGAGACTGACGAGACAGAGATGTACAGGTTACAGTGGGTAAAGGCCTGTTGCAGGAGCCAGGATTTTGCCTACCCTTCTGAAAAAGAAGGGCCAAGAAAGCCACTTCCACTAGTATGGGAAAGACAGGGAAGAGATTCCCAGTAGTGTCCCATGAAACTGTGACATTTTTGATAGGGAAGAGGATTTCCTCTCAAGACTGGATGAAGAAAAAGAATTGAAAAGATGTGCCTGGGTGTACAAAATCAGGAAAACCCTTGATGAAACACCAGTTTTCAGAGACTGATCTCAAATACACCTTACTGCAACTGGGGGGGGGAAAGTCTGACTTGGAATGAAGTAAATACATACTTGCCCTAAAATGCTCAGAAATAAGACATTACACCTGTCTGAATGTTCAGCCAATGGGAATTAAATGATAGCACTTTCCTAGCACATGAAGTACTAACCCATCTGTCCAAGGACAAAGAAGCTGTCCCTGTCAGAGCCAAGATGCAGGCAGTCTTGAATCCAACCCCTGGAGAAACCTAGTGGTCTTCCAGGTCTAATAGAAGAGGGATATAGGCTCAAGCAAACATGAATAACAATAAAGTATGGTTTGCAGAAGGCAACTTTGATAATGTTAAAGATGAAGGTACAACTGACTTCACAGACAAGGTGGCCACCATTTCCCACAGCCAAATGTCCAAAAGTTTCACTGTCCTACCTGCATCCTTCTCAACAGCACTGTCACAGGTAGGTGAGGCTTCGTGTCTCTGGGACACCTTTGCACCACTCCTCAGCACCTTCTCGAGTATCCCCCGGCCCTCTCGGAGCCTCTCCACCGATGTCGGGACCATCCTGCAACAAAAACCCAGGAACAGCTGACGGCTGCTATTACACAGCCAGGAACAACATGAGCAATGCACAGGGGATGAGGGCTCCCTGGTGTAACCACAACATGGGGTTTGTCTTTAAAATCTCTGCTTAAGTTCACCAGTATCACGCCAGTGCAAATGGAAACCCCTACTGCAGAAAGGAAGGATCAGAGACTACCAGGTCTTTAGACATATAAGGAATAAACTTCTGAACTGCCTTTGCCATGTAAAAAACCTCTGGTGGGATTTCAGACTGACAGTCCCTGGCTATCGTGACCAGAAAATCAAGTCTTCTATCAAAAACATGGTCAAAACATCCAGTTCAGTAAATCACCTGATTACAGAAAAAAAAAGGTTTGAAATTCAACAGCATTTTGAAAATCCTGGTAGATTAAATACAGTGATTTTCCATAATTACTTTTATTCAAACTGAAAAGAAGGGAACTCAATACCTTTATGGTAATACAGTGCCAAGACAACAGCTGGATAATGCAACATTCCTGCAGCAGAACTTGCTTGGCCATTTTGCCCACTAATGACACTCTGTCCCACTTATTTTGTAGTGTGAAAACTCTCCACTCAAGATTAGTGCTAGATATCGCTCCATTATATAAATGTCTTGTCTGAGGGTGAAAGAGAGGTGAAATGGCTTTCCTAAAGCCAATTTGTTGAAGAAAAACAGGGCCACAGACAAATCCCAGACCTCTGGGTCAACACTCCATCTACCATGCACAGGACCATCCCAAGCTCTGAAGAAATACATGTTTCAGCATATAAGACAGCATCACCTTAACCTGGGATTTGTAACACCTTCACCCTGGACACTGAAGAATGTGTGCCTTTAAAATGCCTGAATTTATATATTTAGATTATATTAAATGCACTGCATACCATATAAGCACGCAGTCTAACAGCATATTAACTGATTTCTGTACTTATTTTTTAAATATTTACTGAAAACTGTGCTTTATATAATGGTTTTTTAATTATTTTTGTTTGTTTTTTTAAATAAATAGCCCTGACATTGAAGTTCACCCTCACTGAAGCAGAAGGGAGAAGAGGCCAGAGTTCACACCTCATGGAGGTGAATGGGGTGAGGGGGTGAATTCACATCTTCCTTGGCTGCTTGTTGTTTTGCTGTTGTTTGCTGCAAGGCTGGGTTTACTGGGCAGCAGCACATCTGTTTACTTTGTGATGGTTGTATCTTGGCAAGAGAAGGAGACAAACTTCCATTTTTTTAAAATGAAAGCTATCAGCAATTACTGCAGAATTCAGCAAAAATCTGGAAAACTCTACAAATTAACGCATGGAATTTTACTTCCCACCATTTTCTTCTGTTCCTAATATTATTGTGACTATCTGGAAATGTATCTGACATGTAAGCACTGAGAGTTAAAGATGAAATTAGGTCACAACTTCAGCTCAGAAACATGCAGGTTCTAATGTATTTTTTAAAAGTACAAGGTGACTGTACATTTGTCAGCCTTGCCCATTAAAACACAGAAACCCAAGAATTTAAAGGGCAGCAAATCTACTTAATCCCATTTCAAAACGTATCAGCATGGTTTCAACTTCATATCCAGTGTTCCATAACAATAGGATCTTTATTCTCACACAATACTTGCTCCTGAAACCATGTGAGAAACTGAAGCCAGAGCAGCACCTGCTGAGGAGCAGCAGATGAAGCTCACAGCACACAAAACATGCTACTAAAGCAAGGATGCCACACTGACACCTCACCCTGAACTAGTTTCAGCTCATTCACCTGGTTTTTTTTTTTTTTCTGCTCTTTTACAGGCAGAAGGAAGTGGCACAGGAGGGGAAGAGCATGGGATATTATCACTTGTATAGACTATTTGATAATAGAACAATGATGGTAAACTAATCATTAGCAGACTGCCTCAGCTGTGGCCTGTCCCAGGATCTGGCAGAAGGTCATCTGGTAGACAGAGAACTGTCAGAGAGATACAAGACAAATTGCTTCTATTAATCTCTGCTTGAAAATTGATGGAAAAAGGAAGGAAGGAGATCTTATTACTCCTGCAAACTCACCCAAGTACCCAAGCACTTTCAACATAAACTTCGTACTTCTCACTGCCTTCAGCATTGCTTTGCATCTCTCTCCTTGCTATCCCCCTGCCATTAGCTGAGCAGTGACACAGCCACGGACGTGGAGGATCAGCATCAGGAAAGGTGTGTGTGCCTTTCTGCCTGTGGTGAGCACGAACAGAACCTGAATGCAGAACAGCAGAGCCAGTGTCCTACACAGTTCCAGTCAGAACATCCCAGCCATCACTGCACTGGCACTACAGAGCCACACTTGGCAAGACACCAACCACAGCCTGGTAACCGTTCTTTGAGCTGTATTCACAGGGCACTGGGAAAGCTGAAGTTGTTGCTCTGTCCCTGTTTCTCAAACGCAAAGCTGCACAGGGCTGTGAGCTTCCCTTCAGAATAGGAGTGGACTTAGTATCACTCATGTCCAAAAAGTGTGGAGGTTCATCAAGAAAAGATCTGGATTACATTTTCATTGCATGGGCAAGACCTTCCAACCCAAGACCTCAAAAGGGAACTGGTGGAATAGCAACAACTGCTTAACTTCATTTCAAAACAGATTTTTGGTATTTAAACCAAGAACTAAAGGGCAGGCTGAGAAGGCTGCTGGTGTCCTTCACGGTTGTTTGGCAATTAAGAAAGAGAACAATGCCAAGAGACCCAACTGAATCCATCCCACAGCACATATTGTTATGGAAATGCCTCCTAGAGTTCAGTCCTGCCCTGTGGAGCAATCTCAGGCTGGTTTGGAAGGATAACACTCACCACCTACTGCTGATGCTCTCCTGTGATTTGCTGAGTGATGATGAAGAACCACAGCCCCTCGAGTCCGGTGGGCTGACGTCCTCTACGTGAGGCAGGGAGGGATGAGAAGGGGAGAAGCCACTTTGTGGGGAGGACGGAGTTCGCGCTGCGGAGCCCGACGGGCCGTCTGTGTCGGTCCCAGAGGAGCTGCTGCCCTGCCGGGTAGGGGTCCCTGCCCCTCGCACCGAATCGCCGCCCTCCTTGGCCTCCTGTTTCCGCTTGCGGTATTCCAGTAGGGATACCTGGGAGAGACAGCGCAGACGTGAGTCAGGGAACGCAGTGGACTAGGACAAGGAGGGGCAATGTGCCCACACACCATTAAAAAGTATCTGTTTCTCTGGGTTTGCAGATAAAACTTGACGAAGCATAGTGGGATTATCAACTCTTCCTGAATCTGCAGAGCTAAGTGGTACAAATTTGGACTGCCATGATCAATCCCCTTTTACTTTTTATGATGAAACATCCAGCTAGAAATTATTTCTGTAGAAACATCCAGCTAATTTGCTTCTCTAACAGCCTGGATCTTCACATTACTTCAAGACATGCACACACATTCAAACATCAAGCCTCTATATCCTCCCTTCTCTCAACACCCTTCACACTCTCCGGTTTATGTAAATTTCTTTGCAATATCTGTAAATCCTCGGAACAGGTAATAAGACCCTTCTTCACAGAACTGGCATCTTCAGGGCCCCATTCATCTGTACTAGTTCAGCCACATTAATGCCAAAAGCTTGGTGAAGCCTAGCACAGAATTTCAATTTGTTTACAGCAGGTTCCTCTGCTATGGAGGCATCACAAACTTTCAGCACTGCCACCTAAACAAACTGCTTTTAGCAAAGGTAGAATATATTTTCTGCAAAGCAATCTCACATTTGTCAAAGACACCAACCAAAGATAACCCAGTCCTGCAACACAGGGACAGCAGAACCAAAATATTTCCAGCTGAGCCTTTATCTTTCAGTGTGTGTTCCCTCAGAGTTATTATGAGGCAAGGAACCATAAAGGACTCACAGAAGGCAGCTCTGCTGAAGAATTTATCAACTATGACTCAATGCCCATACAGAAGGCTTTATGATGTTAAAATATTCAACAGGGTATTTCCAAAAGTAACTCAACATATGAAGGTTTTAAGATAAGTGTAGCTTTAAAAGAAAACCAAAGGGAAAAAAAAATCAAGAGCCCCCAGAAATGAAACGGAAATAAGATATTCCATCCAGCTGGACAATTACACAAGTGATCTGAGTTACCACATTTGCCATAAAAAAAGAAATCCAAACACAGGAAAAGGCATCAGTATTTGTCCCACAAGTACCCAGTTTTATCACAGCACCACCTTGAGTTACCATTTTCACTCAGTTTCAGTCCCATGAGGGTCACTGGCCTGCTATTAGAAACGAGTATTTGCTTTCTTTAAAACATATTCCTGTGGTTTTAGTTTCAAAGAGCTAACATTTAAGTAATGACCTTCATCTACTTTCTATGCAATGTTATGGAAACGTTCTAATATGTTCTAATAAACAGACTCTGTTTTCTTTTGAAACATTAGACCCTCTCACCTACTAAGGACCCTTTTCATCCTGATAAATAACACCTACACCAGCTGTACAGCTGCACTGTATTATTGCTCTGGGTCTTGTCTCATTTTAACAACTCTTGATGAAAGCTGCCAGCATCCTGCTCTACTTTCTGTGCTCCCAGAAGAGGTATTTTCACTGTGGTCTTTTCCTTTCACCTCACATCAAAATCTTGCCTAAAGGGTAACTCTCTCTCTTTTAACAACTGTTTTCACCCAGGCACTGGATGCCTGGATTAGTCGCCCAGACTCTCTTCGTTCTCCCTGTAAGTCTTTCCCGTGGTGTTTACAGTTCCCACAGAGGTTCCTGCAACCAAAGAATTTCTGTTTCAGGAATACTTGCCTTCTTCCTTTGCGGCGGATTCTGGGGAGCGGCCCTGGCACCCTCGCAAGCCCTCTCGCCGCAGGGGGACATGGAGCCGTGCGCCGTCTCTTTGAGCAGCCCCGACTCGTGTCTGCCGAAATACCCCTCGGCAGGAGATCTGCAGCATCCCGCTTCCGAATTCACGGGCTTCCTCTCTCCCAAAGGAGGAGACCCCCGCAACAACCCATCTACACGTGGCATAGCGTTCAATGGGGAGAAGGCATACATTAAATTAAACTCTGTCCGAAAAGCCTGATCAGAGCTTCGTAGCAGCATCTGTGCTTCCCCACTTTTCCCTGGGAAGTTCATCTCTGAAGTAGAGTTTGTGGAGGGCTGTGGAGCCACATCAGAGGATCCAAAGCTGAGCAGCGATGGCCGTTCTTGGCAGGTGTTTGCACTGGAATCCAAGTACCCTCCCTTCGAATCCAGGTCGGATCGGAGGCAGACCTGGAAAGTCCGAGAAGGATACAGGCGGGGGGGGCGGGAAGTCAGGAAAAGTGTCAGGCAAGGGTGGGGAGAGAAATTTAAGTCAGAAAGTGCTCTGTACAATGCTAGCCTCCTGCTTCCTAGTTCCTTTCTGATTACCCTGTAGGGTCTCTCCCTGTTCTGTTTTGCCCATTTCACAGACTAAACAATGATCAGTTCAGCTGTGCAGCATGGGATGCCCTTTCCCCTTCAGCAGTCTTTCTGCAGCAAGAGGATAAGGCTTGGCACTATCCCCAGGCAGTCAGTGAATTAAAACCAGCATTTTCAATTGCCTCATATGTCCCCAAGTTGATGTTAACACATAGCAGTAGCTATATTAATTATGGAGAGAGAACAGAAAACTTCTGCTGTCCTTTTGCTGTTATATTAGCCAAGTTCTTGACTCTCCCAAGTCAGCCACTACTAACTTCCTAACAATAAAATACCCAGGACATCTAAGTCATTTGTTTTCAGTTATTGTGAGCTTTGGAAATCTCCAACAATAGTACATTCATTTAATTTTTACTGCATTTCTACATTTTACAATATGCAACAAAACCACGATGGCATCATCTTTGTGCTGTCACAGTTTCTGGAGCATTAGGCACTGATACAACAGTATATCCATTTATCTACTTGAAGTGCCAAAAACCCTCCAGGGCAGCAGAATAATCATCTCCTTCACCACGTTAATATGTCGGGATCTCAGACAATGAGTATAACTGACAAGATTTCATCCTCTTTGCAGGACTGCAGTGCAGAGGGAAAAACACAGCAGCACCAGGCACCAGCTCTCCTCTCCTGCTGTCGTTGAGAACGTTTCCCCTACTGTATTACAGCTCCAAGTAATCCACCACATTGGAGATGAGCACATATTTTCTACTATGAAACAGTCTCTGAGCAAGGTAGTTCGCCTCATATTTTACAACAAGGCAGTAGGTAAGCAAAATACTACTTTGTGGCATCTCCTCAACATTTTCAGTCTGCAAGTGAGCAGCTTTAGATGTGCCAAGGCTGAAGAGAGCAGGTCAGGTGCCCCACTGTGTGCTTGTAAGTCAAAACTAGTGGGGAAAGCTTTCCCTTCCCCAGCAGTCATTTTGGCACTGCTGAGTAAATATCACAGACCACTTATCTGCTGGGCTGGGTCTGACACTGATGATGGCATTTGCAGAGTCCCCTCAACAGCCGAGACATATCAAGTCTTCCCACCAGGGCCAACAAGTGAATCAAAAATTCCAGTCTTCAATTTGTTTGCTCTCTTGTGACAACCCTGAGAGCTCTCCTCAGCCTTGTCGTGACTAATGCTCCGCCCTTATCCCCAGTGCCTCCATGCCCCGCATCCCTCCCCTCCCACCGCAGGCACAGGCACACGCGCTCCCGGGCCCAGGTGCAGTAACTACCTCAGGTGACATGGACTCGGGCCTATGCGCAGGGGAACTCTCGGGGGAGGATACGTTCTAGAGGAGGGAAAAGCATCTAGTTATTCATCTACTTAAAAAGTCGAGAAGCAAAATACAATGTACAAAATACAAGCAACGCAGGTTAGCAATGGCTACTCTAAACAAAAACTATCCCGGGAGCACAGATAGGACTGGGTTACTGCATCTCAGAATGCAACTTGGAACCCAAACCGGCACATGAACATGAAGAAAAGCAGCATCTTACTCTTTATATTTCTGATGCTGTCAGATAGAGTTTGCACCATGAAATATAGAGAAATTTATGGTGTTTATTCTGAGAACATGGGAGACATGGAAAGCCTGGTTTAGCCCAAAAAGTAAACTAAGATCCCTCAAACATTAAGGTGACGTTTCACAGACATTACACTATAAAACAAAACAGTCTCCTTCAATCCACTGTGGGTCACCTTTCCAGATAAAGTCAAGAGAAAAGGTGTGGACAGCCAGCTTTATGAAATGTCATATCACCTGAGCACCTATCAGTGAAGGCAGTGTATGCCCTTGACAGCACAGTTAAGGGCTCCTTCCCAAGCACTTCCCTTTCCATGCTAATGAGCAGGCCTAAAATAGAATCAGAGAAGGTTTCCCAGAGAAATATGGCAGGACTCACCATCTTCTGCAAAGCAGAAATCCTTAGAAAACTGAGAATCTGAAATTTGTTAACTAAAAAGAATTCTGACAAGCTCCACAGAAAAAGTAGATGCATGTCCTCATGCTTCTAGTCACTCTTATGAATACGCAGGGTATAACCATCCTCTAATTTGTTTCCAGTCTAAAAAGGTCACAAAACAGTCTGAAAAAACTTGATCTGTAAAAAGCCAACAACCAGAGCTTCAGAAGGCTTATGATACAAGTTTTTCAGAGAGCAGCTAGGAAATCAGTCAAGACGGAAGTTTCTTAAAAGCCTTCAAAAATGTATTTCTGAGCAAGGCAAGATGGCAAGTCACAGCTTCTGCTTCCTTGAGGAAGCTTGTGAACTGATGGAAGAATCTCCCTGTCACTCTCTTCCCACAGGGCCACAGGACTGAAGTATAAAGCTTTAAACTTAGAGAGATGCATTCCCTCCAGTGAGAACTGATGATAACTAAATGAAACAGACATGACATTAAAACAATGAGATTATGAATGAGGTGCATTGGAGGAAATACAAAAGTCTGAATGAAGAAGCCTATGGTCCAGTGAGTTCTTAAGACTCTTTTCAAGAGCAAAAGGGCAAAAGACAAGTTATAGATATCCAGTGAAATCAAGGCTAGTTAACTAACACTATGGTGGGACAGGAAAGGGATGATTAGACTGGCAACACTGCTCTGAGCTGCCTCCTTAACCACTGCAAGGAAAGGATCATTTCCTATCGAGCTCTCTGCCTGGAACAGTCTTTCACCTCTCTCCTCAGTGCTCCACAATCTTCCCTGCTAACCTCTACAGAGCTGCCTCTCAAATACCTTACAAGACAGGGCTCACAAAGAAAATCAAAGCACACTAAGCTAAAAATACCACAAAAAATACCACCTGTTGCAAAACGGATGAGGGATTCCTGCAAAATAGTCCCTAGTATGGAGCAGTCCATCACTGCACCATTTTTTTTTAATGGTTCTAACTGGCAGAGCATGAGCAGCTGGCCTGAAGAGTTCCATGGGTTTTTAATGAAAATATACAATGCTAGAAAACAAAACTAAACCTTCAAACAGCATGATCCCTACTCACAGGCACAGAGCAGCAACGGTTAAGTGGAAGGTCCTGGTGGGATGAATGCTGGTAACTCTCCCACAGAGTTTAGAGCAATGGAAACCACCTACAGAGCCTGCTCACTACTGCTGCTGATTTTTGCAAATGGAAAATATTGAGAAATCAAAGGTATTACAGTATTTTCTTTCTACCCAATCAAGGGAAAGAAAAACCAAAAAATACAGTGGAAGCTGATGTAAAGTATTTCTACCACACTTGGGATTACTGAAAGCTGTTTGGGGAAAGAGAAGGTGAGAACGGCAGACAGCCTTTGAGAAATGGAACACTACTGCACTCTTTGGAGGAGGCAGGGTTTGGAAGCCACATTGGCACAGAGATCTGAAGTGGGAAAGATGATTAAAGATCACTGTAAAACCTCCAAAATTTGGGAGCTACTCTGCAGACATAGGGAAAAAAAAAAAAGGTAAGAACTAGTGTTACTCGTGGCTACAAACTGAGGTTTGACATTTAACAGAGCAGGAGATTTGGTCAGAAGTGGAGCAGGGGAGAAAGGCAGCAGTGCTCTTGAGGCTGACACTGTGATGCTGCTCAGCAGTACAGCCACACAGTCCAAAAAGAGGGTCTCCCAAGTGTCACCCCTGCTGCAAGTATTCCCACTCCTCTTTTTAGCACCCTTAGTGCCAGGCAGATTTACCTCGAACTGTAGTGGAGTATTGCAGCGACTGGCAGCCAGAGAGGGGATGGGTGAGAACATCACGCCGTAGCCATTGCGACTCTCCTCCTCTCCGGGCAGTGACGAGCAGGGTGTAGCCAGCTGTGGGCTCGCTGAGCTGGGAACTGAGGGAACGGGAGGTGGAGGGGTCACGGGAGACAGCGGCCGCAGCAACTTCTTAACATTCTGCTCCATCAAGTAGCGAGACTTCCACTTCTTCAGGGGACTCAGCAAGTCTGAAAAGCAAACTGAGCTGAGGACAGGGCTGAACCATTAACCTTAACCACGAGCAAGTCTCCTTCCCCAGCCCAAATGAAGCCCAGGAATCTTCAATGCAATTATAAAAGATTCCTACTAATGAAGTACCTCTGAATTCTTCTACAGTAGAAAAACACATAATCAGGAACATGCAGTGAACATGGAAATATTTCAACTAGAAGTAAGCACAAGAAGGAGCTAGGGGAAAGGAAGACAGGAAAGGATAAAAAGAGCAGAGGAGAATGAAGGAGAGGGGTCAGAGGACATGTCACTGTCACTGCTACAAACAAACCAAAGGCAGCTCAATTATCGCTACCTGAACCTAACAGTCCCCTATAGGTTACATCAGTACAGCCCAAATACATTTCAATTCCACAAAGGATTAAAGCCTTTCCCTCAGGCCTACTCCTCTTCAAAATAATAATCTTTTTTGATGCTCAGGTTAAAAAAAAAATAAAAAAGAATCAGTAAACTCTACAGTTCAGTTGTTTGCTTCTTCAGTTCTTGCTCAGGACGTACATTTATTGGTTCTGGCATTCTGTTCATTTCCTGTTTAGCTAACTTTTCAATAATCAATTCTGTATAACCTCTGTGTTGTCTAGCCTCCTGTCATCCTTCGAAAACTGATCCCTGGCTGGGCAGATCTTCACACTCTTTCTCTGTAAAAGGATTCAGACACAGTATTTAACCATTCTGTTCCTTTACTCATAGATTTTTAACTTCTCCATCTTCGAGACTTAGTCATTTGCCAAATACATATGTGCCTGTAAGACATTCCTGTATCTTCCTACAGTCAGCAGGTATTTAGTTGCCCATCTAACAACGTCCTGCTGAAAAGAGGTAACACTGTACTCACCTCCCCCCCATCCCTTCTATTGTACAAAAGATCACACAGCACTGAGGCTGATGATGCAAGATTAAATGATTATCTTTTTACAGGAAAATACTGAGAAACTTTACACGTGCTCAAGCTAGAATGGGTCTGCAGAAATTTCAGTGAACAACAGAGCAACATTCTCACCTACCACAGAGCTGTGCTGTCAGGCAGCAGTGCCCACTGAGACATCACTCTTACAGCTGCCTTTGCTACTCATCAACTCCCCCAGTTTGACTCCAGGGCCAGTGCTGCCCTGATGGTGCTGAGCACTTACCTGTGTCATCTTTGCAGATGCTGGAGGAGCTGCTGTTCTCGTTACTTTGGTATAGACACTGGGCTCTGTTCTCTTGAGGAGCTGGTGAGGTCTGAGTCATCCCCTCTTCCAGGGCTTGTTTGATCCAGCGCTGAAACAGAACGAGACTACATAAACGTGAAACTCCTCGGGTACTTTCTATGTCATCTCGCAGGATGCACTCAGACTCCCACACTCCTGTGGAGCAGGGCAGGCTGCTCGGAACACCGGGATTACCTCCCTCACGTGCGCCCAGGCGGGAGCTGTTGGAACACAGCTGTCAGCACCGAGCCCACCACCCACCGCGATGGGGCTGACCGCGCTCCTGATGGGATGTGCTCTGGGAGCAGCAATCTCAGCAGTAACACAAAGATAGGTAAAGGGCAAATTATAAACATAAAATGCAAAATGCTGGCACCTAAAAGCTACTAAAAGCAATCATAATTTAAAAGAAAAGGGACACAAATGTGATGGACTATCTACATCCCCTGGGTTTTGCAAAAAAAGCTTTTTCTTGCCCAGGAGAACAAATACAGGAGACCTCTGCTCCACTAAGGCATATTACAGCTTAACACAGATTCTGCTTTAACAATTCCAGCAGATAAATGGTTGAGTTTAATCACATTACAAGTCTTTCAGGACTGTGCTTGCTGCCAGAGACACAGAGCAAAAAAAATCTGATGAAAATACAAGCAGCAGTTTTCAAGGAGGGTAAACCAAGAAAAAAAAAGCACCTTTTCTTCAACTACTAATAAAAAAGATAAAAGTCACAGTGGTCTTCTGAACACGGACAATAAAGAATGTATCAGACCTCACAAAAGCGAACATGAATTGAAGCCTCAGCAAATCAGCTGCTGCAGCAGGTGTGCTACCACTGTATCTTGATACAAACTGACTCCTGATGGCAAGCAGGAACTATCTTTACTATAAAAATAACTGCCACAGTATAAGGGAAAACACTCAGGTGATTCAGTAAAATGAGAGCAAGCTGCTGAAAAAAGGCAAACAGCAATTTTCATTAGTGCAGTTTACCCAGGGGACTCACTTTACCAGACCTTTCTTCTCCCAGAGAGGTTTAAAATTGTAATTTTACCTTTCAGCAATCCACAGTTCATCTGCATGCCAGCAATGTGTATCCTATTAGAGATACACGTGTATGTCTTATGATTCCTCAAAGCTATCGTGAAAGTGCATCAGAAACTCAGAGGCCTCAAAGTGAAAACTTCAACACGAGGATGAAGAGCAGGTGACAGGATCTACTTTGATGGCCTTCACTACTGTACAGAAGATTGCATTGATGAAGAGCAGGTGACAGGATCTACTTTGATGGCCTTCACTACTGTACAGCAGACGCTTCTTCTCTGTTCAAATGTAACTCAGTGGATTCCACTGCGGCCACCAGGAAAAGTGAGAAGTGCCAGCCAGTCTGGAGCACCACTACCTCAAAGGTGGCATCTGATCTGACAGCCAAGTCACTGTACAGTGTGTGATTAACGTGAGAGCAGGTTACAGTTCAGTTTCCTTGCGAGGTTCAGACACTGCCATGCTTTGGATGCAAACTGAGATCATCAGCTGAATTTTTTGGCACAGTTCTCAGTAGTTTAAGGATGAGGCCTGCTGACAATCCAAGAAAATATGTGATCTATTTCAACAGCCTTTATAAATCAACCTCCCTGGCTGAGTAGTCAAAAGTAGACAAGACAAAGATCAGGTCTTGAGAGACCAATGTCATCAAGTTCTGGACCACTTCTAGACCTTAGCTGGCTGAAAAGGAGGTGTTTCCTGTGAGTTTTCTAAACATTCCTGAATATCAGAAGCAGACTTCTACATCTCCAGACTGTTAAGTCATAAAACCACCAAATGCTAGCAAGCATTTTTCAAGAAAAAGCTAGGGATCTCCTACAAAATGGACAAAACCCCTCACTAGAACAGTTAAATAGCTACATTTAAAAAAGCAGAAATCTATCAAATTATTTCTGCAATATCTGTTCTGGAAACAGCAGCTTTCAGTATTTTATTAATGATTTAGATAATGGAATAGACATTGTATTTAAGTTTTCAGATTAAGAAACAGAAACATGGTGGATGACAGCATTCACAATTTTCCTACTATACTGGGAAATGGACAAGGAAAAACAGTGCACACCTTAGCATAGGTTAGAACAAAGTACCATATAAAACCAAAACAAACCACTTCCAAAATTACAGGCTAGAAAACTAATGGGTTGTTCTAACAAACACACTAAATCATGAACTGAATGAGTTTAAATCAACCTGTCAAAGAAAACTCTGTCATACTGGGATGCACAAAATTTACTAACAGGCTAAAAGACACCTTTCTGCTTTGAAAATGTCCCAGCTGCAACCCAACATCCAGTTTGGGACACTCAGCTTTGAGGAAGGTGTGGACTAAATGAAAGTCATCCATACTGAAATTAGTCTGTTCCCTCTCCAGCAGTGAGAATTATCATTTGACTAGAAAAAAGTCAAATGTAGCAAAAGATCAGAAGACTTGTTCCATCACAATAGTTCTCATTCAAATGTGAGCTTGCTGGTAGCTGCACAGCAACTGAGCAGAGAACTCCAAATAACTCTGCCAGCTTCACTCTGGATGCTTCTCTCTTCCCTGAGGCTCAAAGAAACTGTTCAAGTTCAAAAAGCAGCTCAAACCTTGCAGTTCTCAAAGATGCTTGAGGAGGTTGCCCAGGCACACAGAAACAGACAAGGTTTTGTTCATACATCTATATATGAACCATGAAGAGTTTTACCTAAAAAAGTAAATACCAAAGAGAGACCTCAGCTTCTTTTTGTAGGTGCCTGTTAGGGCATGACAACAAATTGGCTGAAGGCAGAAACAGTAAAGTCCAAAGATTCTCTCAGGAAAAACACCTTCAAACAAAGGAAAGCAAAGAAACCAGGAAATGGTACCTGACTCTGAAAGCTACCAAGACAGTTCAATCAGAAAGGATTTCCACATAACTGTTTTCGGGGTCCCAGGAACTTGAAAAGTCTCCGAGCAAAGCCAACAAGCAAGATGGATTCTGATACAAATCTGACCAAGCAAACTAATCTGGCTACCGTTTCCCCGTGGATAAATAAATACTGGCATTTACTGGCCATCTCTGGAGGAATTAAATCCACAGCTGGGCTCAGTTCAGGTTTCCTGCATGGCCTCAAGAATCTGCAGATAGGCTGTCTGTGATCCCAATCAAAGAGCTGTGGACTTGCTCTTGCAAACAGGCAAACTCAAAGCTTTTAAAACAAAGGCTCTTCCAAAGACAAAGAATCTTGACTGGGGCACTGTTTTCTCGAGGTCCTCTGCGACACTGTCCTATCCCCACAATACCAACCATCCTCTGACTGTGAAAGTAGTAACAAAACTTTTTAAGGGCAACAATTAACATTCTTCGAATCGCATACGCTGGATAATAAACAGCCACTGCAGATCCGAAAGTACATGTTTCTAAGAGGGGAGTAACAGAACAGGGACTAGGAAAAAGTCAGCAGTCATAGTCTGGACACTGCATCAACACACCAGCTCAGCAGGAATATGTGGAAATAAACTCCAAGAGGACACAACTGCTTTACAAGGGGGCCAGTAAGAGCTGGATGAGCATACAGCCCATGAAGGGAAGACATGAGCGAACATACCTTTTTACAGGAGCTGTAAATTCCATCCAACAGAAAGGGCCTCCGACGTCTCTCTGGGTTGAAAGGTGAACCAAAGCGAATGTAGTGTTTAGGTGTGGTACAAATCAGTGGGGAGTGGATGAGACCTGGCAACATATTTAGGGTAGTTGCCAGAACTGTTGGGTCTGTAGTAATGCGCAGAGGACACTCAATAGGACACTCCTGCTTTTCTGCCTTGTCGTTCAGCCATTCAGTAACAAGATACTGAGGGAGAAAACACACATGTCAATGCAACCAGCACAGGTGAAGAAAGGCAATGTGGCACAATGTGGTGTATGGGGAAGCAATGCCCAATCAGAACATCTCTCCTCCTCAACAGGAAGAACACAGGCAGGACTTCCTGTGTCAAACTCAATTCTCACTTGTGACAGGCACAATGACAAGTAATCCAGTGTTACAGAAGTAGCTTGATTTTATACTTCATTCAGTTTATTAAAAGTTCTCCAAGAACTTGATCACTTCATTCAAAACTAGTTTCTAACACAAACCTATAACATCTAATTTATGCACAGTATGTGGCAGCTGCCTGCAATCTTCCCCAATTTCTCTTCTTTCCCCTTACAAGTTTATGCTAGCTTGTACATTACAGTTGCATTCACACTCCCTCTTGGTCTTCAATTCTAAGCTGAAAGCTAACCTGTTTGCTCTGTCCTAAATGGATACCCCCCAGCCTGCCATCCCACCTTTGAGCACTTGATCATATTTACCTTTTTTGTTTTGGGGTACTTTACTGCAGCTCGATTAGACTGAGATCCTGCAGCCAAGACAGCAGCTGGGTCAGATCCCGTCAACTGCCTGCCTTCCCCTGGCCCTTCCACACTGCTGACATCTGTTGTGGTTACCAAGCTGGCAGTGCTTCCTTCCTCTGGGACAGCCTGTGCGAGTTCAGCTTGCTGGGAACTGGCTTGTTTCTGTCTTCTCAGTCTTTGTGCTGAGCTGGTCCGGTATCGAGAGAAACGACTTTTTGGTCGGGGCCTGGAGGGTTTTGCTGGAGCTGGCTTAGTCACCGGTTTCTCAGGGACAGCTTCCTACAATATAAACTGTCATTAGTCCAAGAGCCCCTAAGAATATTCATTTCCTCTGCATACAGGATCAAGAATTGAGATTGACACTACCTGACTCTCAAAATCTTGTCGGACTCTGTGTTGGTTCATAAGATGGCCTTGGGGACCCTTCAACACTGGCAAATTATCGTTTTGTCTTCTGCATTCGTAAAAGGATCAACCAGAACACGGGTCTTTAGGAAGAAAGCAGCAATACGAAACTTGCTGCTGGTCTCAAGGTAACTGCTCTTACTCCTGACCTGAGCTGACATGGAGCATTCCAGCCAAGTGTCTGGGCCCTGCCATAAAATGGGAACACACGCATCCAAAGCAGATTGGGTAAAGAACTCCATCACTGCAGTTATGCATCCAGCTTAAGCTCACGCCAGCACAGAAGGGACCCACCCAGTGAAGGAGCCAGGCTTGTTCAGCGCAGAGAGGACTGAATGGGATGTAACAGCAGTCTTTCTACAACCAGCCTGAAGCCACTAAGATGATGCAGTGGTGCATCAATGTACATACACTGAAAGGAGAGGCTCAGACTGGATATGCGCAAATTTTTTCACTATAAGAACAGTTATGAATTTGAAGAGGTTTTCCAGAGGGCCCGTGAATCTCCATCCTTGGAGGTTTTCAAGACTCAGTACAACCCTGGCCAGCCTGGTCTGACCTCAGAACTGACCCTACCTGACTCAGAACAGACTAGAGAGTCCACAAAGCTCCTCCCAACCTGAACCGTCTTATGAGACCAGATATGCTCTGAGTTTGGTAGAAGGTATCAAACAGTCCTATCTTCATCTTACCGCTACTTGCGAAGACCGTCGCGTGTTAACCCCAGTACTGCTGTTACTGTTAGGAACGTTTTGGGGAGGAGCACTCGGTGCTGAACTTCCATCTTCAGTTTCAGGAGTCTCTGTTTTTATTTCCTCCGGCTCAGGAGCTTCAGAACTGACGCTGATTTCAGCATCAGTGCTGTTACGGTCTGAAGGTTGCTCTCGTCTCCTCTTTCTCTTTTCCAAGTTCTCAAACATGTGCATGATGGCTTCTACCTTCCTGTCCTCCCGTGACTGGAACACAAGAATAAATTGAAGTCAGCATGGTGAATTATGCACATAAGGAAGAGAAAGCACGAACAGATATGGGAAGCAGCAGAGGAGGAAGAACAACTGCCAAACAGCAATGACAAAAGCCAGACAGGGGACAGAGGGAAGCAGTTCTTTTCAGTTATTTGCATTTTTCACCATGGCAAATTTCCCAGAATAACAACAACATAATCATGTGTTCATAGAGTAACTAGAAGAACTCGACTTTGTTCTTAAATAGGACCACTTAGATACTACTGAGTTGTATTTATAAAACAGCCACAAGGAAACGCATAATTCTGAAGAATTAAAAACCGCAACTTGGAAACAAACAGAGCTACTTGCTAATGACCAAACGTTAGAAGCAAAGAGAAGCCAGAGGCAACAGAAGTAAGCGATTCAGTAATTCAGCAAGTACAACACACCACACAAACTGACTAGTGATCCAGATTCATTCCTTTCCTGATGTCAGGAGATGACCCAGCTCAAAAATAAAAGCTTTGGTCTAAGCAGCTTACATGGTGGATAAGAAAAACAGAACATGATAGAATAGAGAGGCAAACCAAATACATTTGTTAGGAAAACAGAAAGGACAGGAAATCTTATCACCTAGCTGTGTCAGAAATAATTGGTAATTATGCATGTAAAAGGCCCAGTACAATAACCTTGCAGTGACTGGCAAGAAACAGGATGAATCAAGTGGATTTTAAAAAGTGGGGTCAAGTGTCTTCTGAGATTTTTGATGAAGGAGAAAGTATCTTTAAGCACACAGTAGTACTCAGTCACAGCAGCCTGGCCTTTTACAGCTTTCTGTTCAAGAATATTCAATACACACACACACACACAGAGACAGGGGAAACTATAGATATGGGTATTTACCTGGTGCCAAGTATAGAAAACTGAATCGCATTAAAGCAGATTAACTGGTGCAACCTACAGGAACGGGGCTTACAGGCTCATGGGAAACTAACACTTCACTTAGACTTATTGAACTATTCTGTCCCAGAAAGAGATCAGCTTCCCTGCATTAAAATGAGATCTTCCCTCCAAGCTAAAGGCCAGTCTGATGGATGACTGCTCTCATTCAAATTTCAGTGGAAACTGACTGCTTTATCTCATCTGCTCTAAAAAAATCCATGAGATAATCCAAGGATCTCTGGATGGCCCTAGGCTCTGCAAGTTGCTGCACTATTTTAACATTTAAAGCATTCTCAGGAAAATCAGACTTAGAAGATCCATATCTCTGATCAGAGGAAGACAGGTGGTGGTATTAGTGAGCAAAGAAACATAGGGAACTGCTAGTTCCAACACATTCGTTGCTGGTAAAAGGATGGGAGCAATTTTTCTGTTTTTCTTCTTTGGGTTTTTGGTTTGGTTGGTTGGTTTATTTGTGTGTTTGGATTTTTTGCTTGTTTATTTAAATCAATGAATTAAGGAGAACCAGAACGGCATCATTCACATGCATAAAGCATTCTAATCCAGGCAGCAATCCCAGGAGCCAGAAGAAGCACAAGACAAAAACCCACCAGCTCTACTCAATACAGATGAAGGCTGAAAAAGGACTGTGTTATCAAAGACCCCAGAGCACCAAGAAATATTTTGATCATGACAACTGTTTTAGACAAGAACAGTTTGGGAGCACAAAGATATTTCCTAGTAAGTGCCAATAGTACTGTTGGTGGTCTATCCCTCTCGCTAAACTTCTGTCCCTTGATCCTACCTTTTCGCCACACGGCAATGTGTTTCTGAGCCCATACAGGGAACAGATACATTTTAACAAATCTACACCAGTAAAACAGGTTAAGTTTTAACAAAGAGCAGGTTCTGGTTCATGATACCATCTAGGTGAAAATGTCCCTGCTCATTGCAGAGGGATAGGACTAGATGACCTTTGCAAGTCCCAACTCAAAGTATGCTATGATTCTATATCGTGCCATAAATTCTTGTACTTGCAATAAGGAAGGGCAGAAGGAAGATAAAAAAGGTACAATTACCTTTTTTGAATCTGGTGCTGATAGTTCTGCTAATGGTACGTTTTAGACTACAGAACAGTCCTGAAAGTAACAGTTAAACCTTTCAATCAGGAAACAAATCTGCTGTATATCTCCTAATCTGCAGCATCCTAACAAAAATTCTGTGATATGGAGTCAACCTGGGTGGTTTTTTTTACCACTTTTTTTTTGCTGCTGTTAATCAAATTACTGAAAACCACTAACAACTGGGATCTGTGCTGAAACAAGTGAAATAACCAACTGGACCTGTTGGTCACTGCATGAAGCAAGTCCTAAGGGTGATGATACCCAGACAGAGAGAGGTACTTGCCCGTCGGCCGTGGACCAAGGCTCCCTGTTCATCTACAGGCTCTTCTTTCTCCCCTTCTTGTTTCTCCTCCTTCTCTGGCACCTGAAAGAGAAGCCCAGTCTTAGTATATCAGCAACACCCAGTACCCTTTTAAAGCTATGAACATTTCTGCGGCAATTTAAGCTGCTAAAGATTTTAAAAAAGGCTTCCTGCAGTTTCTGTTCTGCAGACTCCAGCGCTATTGGATCAGATTTCACACCACTGAACGATAACAATATACGTAACAAGGGGCCAAAGGTTTTACCTCATTGTCACTGACTGCTGCAGGTCCCTCAGGAACTTCCTCCGTTTGCTGGCTGCTGTTCTCATCCGACGCAACGCTCTGCTGTTCCATTTCTAGTTCCTTCCGACGGGCTTTTCGCCGGCGTGTTTCTGCCCCAATTAGTGTGCCTAAAACAGGTGGAGGTAGGTGTTCTGCAGCATTTGGGCTACGTTTCTGCACAGGGCAATTCCGGTTCCCCTTGTGACACGCACAGTCCACTTTATAATTGCTGCTCCAAAACACAAACATAATTCGTGTCACTCTTCATTTCTCAACCCTTGTACAGAGACATTCAATGCATCTCCTACTAAACATCTCACCACGTGGCAAAGCAAGGACAGCAGGCTACCTTATGGCCTCTATTGTAGAATATGCCAGCAGAACTGGACAGAATAGCCGGGAAATGCAATTCAGTAGAAAACGGAGCAAAATGTAGAATGCGAGGAAAGGGCTGGAGGAAGATGTCCAGTCCAGGAGGGCAGTGGAGAGCTCCCGGGCGAGGTGAAGGACTCACCAGATGTTGTACTCATAGTCAAAGGCGATGGTAACCTCTGTGTCCTTGGCAATGGTGGCAACAGCATAGATACATAGGTGGATCATCCCATCGGCAATCACATGACGAACCTTATTAAACAAAGTAAATAGAAACTAACATCTCCACACCTTGCATTTCCTACTTCCAAGAGGAAAGCCTCCTCCTGCAAAGTAGCTTTTATCTGTTCCATGAATAACTATTCCAAATTCTCCGCAGGGAAAAGCCTCCTTCACTGCTTGTCTCATCCTGTGCTTTTCCACTTACACCTACTCCCACCTGCTTACCCTAAGTATCATTCTGAAGCTAAAGTAAAGACATAAAAGAAATATTTCTCTTCCAAACCCCCCCCTTATGTTCCCAAACTTCCTCATATTCCAAGTATAAACCATCAAATGAGCAAGAGAATTTACTCTATATACTGCATTTTAAGTTAGGGAAAGCACTAAGCTTACGTAAAACATGTATTTGCAGTTACAGCGATGGTGAAGAAGGAATTTACCTCAGCGTTTGGGGTGCAGGAACGCCTGATGAACCTGGCATCATTGCCAAAGGTGCGGGCATCAACACACATTTCAACACCATTGAACTTGGAGTAGAACAGCACGAAGGGATATGGCCTGGAGAAACAACAGAACACCTCAATCCCAAAGCACCCAATTCCCACGGCACTTATAACAGATATCCCCCACTTAACTGGAAGCAGCACTTGCATCAGCGCTATTGCTCTGGGTGCTTATGCACTTCCATCAATTTAAGAGATCTATTTCAGAGGGTTTGGTCCATAAGCTGAGCATCAAGCTGAGGTGGTATATTTGATTTCACATTTCTATGGATGGCACAGCTGACAAGGCCCTGCAAGTGAACATTATCCCATAGAGACACCAGTCTCTCTGTGCCACGATGCTCTCACATTAATCACTTCATAGTACTCTTACTTTTTGAAGAAATGCCCATTGACCTCGAATTGCTGTCGTAACATAACCTTCCCTCGATACTCAATTATAAGGGTATCTAGTGCCAAGTCTCTTGCTGCCCTCAGGATCTTCCGGTGCTTCTGAACCCGAGTCACCCTTCCCAGCTGCAGCTGTAACAAAAACCAGAGCAAAATATGAGAATTTAAACCAAAGGCCTCTTACTCATGAATATTTTACCCACATGAAAAGAAAAATTACTCTAATAGCAATACAGAGAAACTTTGCCAGTGAATACATTGTTTATTCTGTAGCATTTTAGTAACAATCAATGACCTTGATAATACTTATCAAAAGCCAACAGTATTTATTCCTTTGCTTCAACACTAAGTCTGATAAATCTATCAGACCGAGTATTTCAGTCTTGCAGCCAGGAGGCATAACCAGACCTGTCACTTGCTGCTAACAGGGAACTGCTCTGCAATTATGGCCACTTTCACAGCCAGAATAATTCAAATTTTCCCTAAATTGCGGGTTGTCACACATTCAGAAGAATGCAAGCTTTTCCTTCTGCAGAGGATGTAAATTTTAGCTAACAGGCCAAAGAATTAAGTTGGCAATTTCCATCTCCATCCAGAAACTTCTCTACATCTGTCTGCTCAACTAGTGCTGTTGATTTTAAATTTTTTAACATGAAACAAATTTTTAACAAAGTAGTGACAGTTTGTTGAAGTGTCTTTACGTTAAAGTCTACAGCTCTATTACAATGGATTTCCACAACAATGTGTCTTGACATTATGAAACCACAACATTCTTTAAGTACAAACATCCAAATATGACACATTTTATGGAATAATGGAAGGGATATTATAAGCACTAGGACAGAGGAAAGACTTCTTTATAAAAACAAAGCACTTCTCTTACTTAACAGATCAAACTTCTTTGCAAGTAAAAATTACATGAAGATGATTGGCTGCTTTGCCACAAGTGCTGTGCCTGTTCCTTCCTAAGCATTCTATTCACTGCTCAGAACGACCACTTTTGATACTTTTCCACAGTGAACTGAGGCATAAGTGTTCTTACTTCAGTAATAATGACAGTCATGCATCTAAATTAGAAGTAAAACACAAGATTTTGTTACAGGCAAGTTCCCATCTTGTTAGAAACTTGTTAGCTACTGAGCAGTCTGCTTAAATGGGTAAAACATCAGGTGGTCTTTGTACTATCCAACTGTGGTAACACAGAATAAATAAATGGGACTAGATTTTTTTACTGCATGACAGAAGATAAGGAGTTAAGGAGATAAGAAGATCTGAAGTTATTATACGAATTAGGGTTGAGACAAGTTTTGTCTCCAGTTGAATAATTTTGTTTTTACATTACCACTCATTTGCTGTTATAGTTTCTCATCTGGCCCTACATAGGAGGGTTGGACCAGATGACCTTCAGTTGTTCTTCCCAACCTAAACTGTTCTACTACTCTATCAATACTTTGAGTACCAGTAAGATCATATCTTTCAGAGATGCACGTTCATGCCTGGTAGCCTCCACCCTCACCTCTGCTCCATGACTGACCTGAAATACTGTTCACCTCATGCTGGAAAACAGCTTGAGGAACATGGGTGGGCTAAGGTGGGGTGGTGGGAGGTGGAGAAAGTCCATGAAGGAGAGAGAAGCTCTGCATCTGCAAAACTTATTTATCTGGGTTTGGTAAAACAGGAATGATCTCACAGCTTTTCTGATAAGACCCTAGCTCAGCTTGTTTTCATTCTCTGAATTTAGAAATATGAAGAGGATTAGCTGCCATGCTTTCATGTGTGAAAAGAACAAATGATTTTATTCATGTCATAGGGTAGGGATTGCTGACTGCTAATCAGCCAAAACTGTTCCGATATGTTCGCAGAGCAACATCTGCATAATACTCAGCGGCTTTATTTTATAAAGGCCCTTTCGCTCTTCACTTCAGAATGTGAAATCAATCAGGGGTTTGAGCTCAAGTCAGCAATTATCAGAGGCAACAAAGGGCAAATACTAACCCTGCAATTGGTTTGGCAACAACAGGCAGAAAAGTGATTCACAGCTTTCAGTCTGTCGAGCAACTGGCAGTAGCCAGGACTAAGACGATTTTATTCAGGACACTAAACAGCTTTATATTTTCAGAAGTTTCCCTTTGCATCATTAGGACAGTTGAGAATTGGTTTACCATATAATCACCAAATCATTTAGGTTAGAAAAGCCCTCTAAGATCACTGAGTTCAACTGTTAACACAGCACTGTCCAGTCCATCCCTAACCTACATCCTTCAGTGCCACAACCACACGCCTTTGAAATACCTCCAGGGATGGTGACTCCACCATGTCCCTGGGCAGCCTGTGCCAGTGTTTGATAACCCTTCTGGTGAAAAGATTTTTCCTAACATCCAATGTAATAAACCTCCCCTGGTGAAACTTGAGGTCATTTCCTCTTGTCTTATCCAAAACATTCCGATGACCAAAATCCCATATTCTGCATGTATAACCCTTAACCCATCTTTTCCTACTCCTCCTGGCTTTAGGAAGCTTTTAGGTTACACTTCCTACTTCTATTTCTCAAGCTTTTATTTTTTTAAGGATACACTTGCATCACTGCTGACCCAAGCCAAACACCTCTCTCAACCGTCAAGAGTATGCAGGGTATACAAAACATCATTTTCATTCCTTTCTCCTCTCTCCACAGTCTTCCTGGCCAAAGAGAGTAGTGATGATACCCATCTACACACAAGTACCAACTGCATATTACACAGCCTCATTATTTTCTTCTAGTTTGAAGTACCTATTATCCCTTTTCTCACAGAAAAGCTATTTTTCATTCAGTAGTAATATCTAGTTAAAAGACGACTGATGCAAACCAAAAAGCCTTCTCATTTTGTCTACAAAAAAATGAAAAAATGAGTGGAACAAAAATGAGGATGAGAGCACACACTCCACGCTTGTGCAGGCTGCCCCCTCCTCACAACACTCCACAGACACCTGCTGAGCAGAGAAAACAGGACATCAGAGATGAGAAGCAGCAGCCCAGGACAGCCACTGGGTCGCTCATCAGTATCCAAGAGCAACAAAGCCAGTAAGTCCCTTTACACCTTCTCAGCACACACAAATACAGGGGCCTACCAACAGCTCCTTTAGAGTAACTCCAGATCACTGTTAAATTTGCAGCTTTCTACCTTTTGTTTCTTTGGGATATATCACACTGCAGCCTTCTCATTTGGAATGCTGGCCATTTTTCCCTGTGGGAAAACCTATGTCTGTACTGGGAAGGGAGAGGCCAAGAGAGCATGACAAGAACAACCACATTTATGTATGATATCTTTTATAATCTTCTGTCCTGCTGTACTTTATGAAGGTGATAAGAAACAACATATTTTATTACTTATTCCAGGACTTTCCCTAAAACCCAAGCGAGGGACACAGAAAAGGTTAAATTTAGTCTCAAAAAATACTAAGATTTCTAGAGAAGCAGAACTTTTTCTTCTCTGTTTCCTGAACTGTTCCCTTTAGGAAGGCTACTCAAACAGTCAACAAGAAGTGTTTCTCCCCAACCCCCTCACAAATATTATTCATTGCAGAACTAGAGGTAAGAGTTGAAGAAAGCTGAGTCCAAAGTCCTCTTTCTGCACTCTCCCTTACTGGCAGTATCTGTGCTCCGCCTGAAGTGCTTCACCTGCCTCAAAGCAGAAGGAAAGGTGGGAGGGAGCACGTGAACTTCACTGAGTGGTGAGTCAGTTGATATAAACAATAAATGATTCAAGCACTAACATATACCTGATATTCAGGTTTCTGACTTTGCTCCCCTTCTAGAGAAGAGGTGCCCCACTCGTGTTTTGGAGCCCATCCTTTCAGCTGCACCTATCTGCATCCTCCTGGACAAGGAAGCCCCACAAAGCCTGAACTGGGTGGGAATGCTGTGCTCTGTTCAATAAAGCACAGACCAGATGAAACAACAGATAAGAGTAGTAGTGGGGAGGACATACACCACACAAACACACTATTTTCCTGTTTGTCCTTGTTTGCATGCACTCCATAAAGATGGTAATGTGGAAAAGTTAGGAAGAGACAGCTCACTAAAATCAGCTGTAGTTGTACAGTATTTGACAGTTACCAAAATCCAAATAATAATCCAGAAGACTGAAATAATGTTGAAAGGTTCTTTCAAATGGCCTTCCACACAACACGAGCCAAAAAATAAAATAAGTAAAAGGGGACTGGAAAACACAGGTGGAAAGCAGGAAATTTCCTGTCTCCAGTAAGTGATAGATCTGGTTCTGCCTCAAATCACCCAGTGAATACAAGTGTTTATGGTAAAGTAACTCTGAACCATATCAGAAAACTGCACAAAATATCCCCAACTTAGCAACACTGATTTAGTCAAATGCACGTATTTCTGAATCTTAGCACTGGCATCTCTTCTGATCCAAACCCATGCCTATTGGTCTGAAATGACAGACCAGCTGGGATGTTGCTCACCATGCCCATGCCTTCCAAACCAGAGGACTGACCTCCCCCACCCCTCTGTCACGCTGGTTCTTACCTGCATCTGGGACCCAATGACAGTGTTATTGCAGGCCAGCTCTGTTTTGTTGATTGTGTCCAGCATAGCAGTTTTGCCCACATATTCTTTATTGGAGTTGAGGTGACGCTCCAGCAAGTTCTGCACATCAGCACTGTACTGGTTCGTGAAGGCCTCCTCGTACTGGTCTGTCCAGAGGCGTATCCGATTCTCCCACCCTTCAGCTGTGTTTTCATCCAAGGCATGCGCTTCAGAAGGGGAATTCTGCACCAAACAGCGAAGAGTGAATGGCCAGTTCACAGCAGGAAAACCCATCCCCAGTGCTCCGAGCACATGAATATGCTACAAAAAAGGTGAATCTGTTCCAAGCTATGTAAGTGCTTGTGATGAGGACACATTTTTCAGCACCTGCACCCTCCAGAACACTGCACAACAGTTCCACTTAGGAATTTGCAGAGAATTCTGTGCAGGACTAAGCCCTCTTGAGAGCTAGTACTTGGCACTGCTATACAAAATAAAATTAGGCTAGTACATGGCCAGGGAAAAAAAGAATTGAGTCACTTTAGAAAATAATTAAGTGGATTAAAAAAGCAAAGGAACAGAACACACAAAGGCAAATAAATCTCATGTAGGCTTGTCCTACAGTCAACCCACTCATGTCCAACATAATGCTAGATGATGCTGACTGCATCTCAATCTTCACAGTGACTGATCCAGAAATAGTTCCGAATCTTCAAGCTACGTGGTCAGTTTCAAGAAACTGAATGTAGAGCACAGGCTAATACCCAGAGGGTTAAAACTGCAAGTCCTAAGCAGAGTAAGAAGAGAGGGCAAAATCAGGTAATCCGTTTACACTGTCTTGTAAGGGAGGGGAAAACAGAAGCTGGTAGAAAAAAAATATTTAAGCTTCATTCTTTACTTGACAATAGTTAAATTCAACAAATATTCCAGAGGTCAGTAACTCAACTGGCTTCATAAGGGACTGAGGCATATGTGACACCAAGATCTTAGTGACAAGGACAACTGAAGAGCAATCATTATTTTTATCGCATATATAAAAAAATTAAAGTGTTCTCATGCATTTTTCCCTTTCAAGGCACTTGCATACTATTGAGATGGTGCATACAGACACCACAGGGCTGTCCTCTTTCCTCTGAGCCACTGCTGCAAGCCACTGCCAGCTACAGGACTGGGGCCAGGTGGAACTGAGCAAACTTCAAGGCACCTCTCGTGTTTCTAGGAACACAATTAGCTCAAAGTGCAAGTTACTCTTTTTTTGTCAAATAACCTTCCTATTGGATAGCCACACCTGCCACTACTGCAGGAAGTCAGAGATAAAGATATTGTCCGATCCACCCCTTGTAAGGGAATGTGGAGAGAAACAAGACGAGGGACTCCCAACCATAAACTTATGAATTCCTTTGATGTCCAAGCTTGAAATATGGTTGATGCAATCAAACAATAACTGCCCTCACAGAAGAGCAGCCACAACCAGTTCTACATCCCTTACATCAAACACCTCATTCCCAATGCCATGAATCAATCATCTCTCAGAACTGGGTGACATTATCTTACTGAAAGCTATCAGAAGCAAAAGAAAGGTTCAAGGGGCAATTGCTGTGATACCCTTTTATAGACCTGCTTGAGGTGCATGGTAAGGCTTGAGTTTATTCCAAGCCTGGTCCCGCAATCAGAAATTCCCCAAGCAAACCAAGAGAGGTACAAAATATAGGGACCCCCCAACCACCATCACAGAGGGTTGTCAGTTTTACTCACCTTCATCCTCAGAGACTTCCGTGAGCCCTCTCGAAAGGCCTGTCCCACAAAACAAAGAGAGAGAGAAAAAACACAGTATTGTGTATTTCCTCAGAATTATCATCCCAGAACCACACTCAACCTTACTCCAACAGAACAACACTAAATCTTACTCCAGCCCTTAATAAAAGTCAGCAAGAATTACAGGAAAGCCTACACAAGAAGTAACAGACTTGAACAAAAAGGTTCTGCAATGCAAATCCAGTAGAAACTGCTGAGAAGCTTTGTGGCGAGAATTTCTGAAGTAAAAGAACCTGCCTCACACTTACTAAAAATGCCAAGATGAAAACCAAAACTGCCTGGACTAAACTCACTTGTTTTGATACAAGAAAGGTCTAGCAACAGAATCAAGCTGGTTCGCAAAAAAAAACCCCAAAACTCAAAACCTCACATGGGCTCCAGCCCCCAGCCTTTTATTTAATCAGTGCCTACCAAAAGAACTTCAAGGGAAACCTAACCTGTGGAAAATTATGGTAAAGCTAACAGATGATGGGAAAGAACCAGCTGCTCACACACTTGCATTCCAATATAAGCAATTCAAAATTATTTCAGTCCCCAAACCCTCACAAACAAGACAGTAAAGTCATCTCTCAACAAATGTTCATCACTACCTACATAGTTTTCCACACAGGCACTATCTCTGTCCCTGAAGAACAGTGCCAAGAAGCTCTGCAGCCCAAATTTCTCAACAAAGACTGCTAAGAAATACCATGCTCCCTTCATTTTTCATTCCATTAACAAACTGATCCTTTGCCACAAACAGGTGGGACTCCAAAAGCTGTTTTCCCAAATCCTAATACAGAAGGGAAAACACATAATTGAGTCCAAGCTCTGAGCATGAATGGACAGCATTAGGAAATAAGGGTGGAGTTCCAGTAAGGTAATTTTTAAACCAACAGCCACGTACTCCAGCAGGTCACAAATACAAGGCGTCACATTATTGCACCAGAAAGAGCAGTTCCTGACAGGACAGAAGTTTCCTGTCTACTGCCAGCTTGCCAGCCTGCTCCTAACAACACTCCACACAGCATTTGGTAGGAGCTGCAGCAACCCCGTCTCACCCAACATACCTTGATCTTTTTGGCCTTCGGAGCAGTGCGAGCTTTTTCCGTACTCCTCTTCCTCTTCTTGGGTTTGGTCCTGCGGACGCGGTTGACGGTCAGCGTGATGCTTGTGGGAGTGTGCTGAGTGGCCGTGTACAGCACCGTGGAGGGAGAGAGTTCTTCATCCCAGCTCTCGGTTGCGCTGCTGTCCCCGCCTAGAGACAGAAGTGCTTCGTTAGCAGCGGCTTCTCATCCCCGAGAGCGCAGCTGACCCTCACGCCCGTTTCCATCAAGACGACTGGCTGACCCTGCATAACTCTTCCCTGAGAGAACTGTATCACCTCAGTTTTCCCACCCAAACTGGGAACAGGTCTACCAAACTTCTGATATGTCACAGAACAGCACTGATGAAAATTTTCCTTTTCTGTTCACAAGATAATCTGATTTTCCCAAGTGCTAACTGAGGTGAAGGGTAGGGAGAGGAGAAAATCCCAGTGATTGGAAGGCAAAGAACATTAGCGGGCAGTCATCACAGTTAGATGATTACAGCATCCAAAAGACAAAGGTCTCATAGAAAGAAAACAAAAGTCACCATTATCAGAATTACAGCCTCCAACTCACCTGACACGTTGTCCTGCTTCCGGCGGCGGAGTCTGATCACCTTCCCCCTGCTCATTCCTCTGCCAAAGGAGAATGCACAATTGAAGCTGGTTTGTAGGAGTAAAGTCACTTGAAATTCAACAGGATGTCACAAGATGCGTGCCCTCAGTGGGGCCCAGGATGATAAGAACATCGATTTAACATCCTCATCTCCACTCCTGGTGCCACCAACACTTGTCAGGCTGACAACGCAAAGGAGCAGGGTCAATAGTGGAAAGAACTCTCCAGTTAGCAAAAGGAACTCTGTCCCACAGCCCAAAGGTGACACGGTTCGGTATGAGAAGTCAACACAAGGAGCAGTCCAGACCTGCACTGCACCAAAGCTTACCTGCACTTTTCACACTTGAGGAGGAAACCATCTTGGGAGACACTGCAGTGGCACCAAGTGGGAATTGATTCTCCTTCTGAGGAGCTCTCACTGTCTCCGGAGTTCTCCTCATCAGGCGAGTGCAGGCCATTCAGTTCTGCACGAGGTATAATGGTCTGGACAGGAGGAGAGGCTGGCGGCGTTGGAGGAGGAGGGGCTCCGTAATTATGATCCTGAAAATGAGTATTTGCAGTACTACTTTTAACATGAAGATACGATGCCTAGAAACTGAAGTCCCAAATCCACAGCTCCCAGGTTAATATTTAACTGGTGTAAAACAGTAGCCTGAATTCCTCAATCTACCAAGAAGGTAAAGCAACAGCTCTGAAAGATGTGAATGGTTTCCTTCAGCACCAGTGAATTAAACTCAAAACCTATGAAAACAACCAGGCTATTTCGTCATTAACTGTTGTACTGCTGAGATTACATCAGTGTTTAAACAGTGGAACCAGCTGCCTTGAGATGTTGCAGTTTCTGCCTGTTGAGATATTCCAAACCCAACTGGACATGGTCCTGGGCAACCTGCTTGAGAAGGGAGGTTGGATTATGTGATCTCGAGAGGCCCCCTCCAACCTCAATGATTCTGTGACATCCTGTTCTTCCCATAGCTTCAGGCTATACTCCCATTCTTCCTGACTGTTCATTGATTCTCATTGTTACAAGTTACCACTATGAAAATCTGCGCAGTTGAAACAAGTATAAATAGTGCACAATAAACCAAATGGGGCATAAAATTACCATCAGGAAAATGTTATATATTCATATATAGTCACACTTCATTCATATACTTCATTCAGTTAAAAATCTATCACCTAAAACGCTAATAAAGCTTGCGGTAGAGTATGCAGGACTTCACAAACAATAAACACACGAATGAAAAATGTGTGGCAGAACTCAGCTGTAACTCAGTGTTCCCTAATAAATAAACCAAAACTCCTAAGGCTTAACAGGCAAAGAACTATGGAACAAGGAAAAAGAGTAAAAGTAGACAGTAAAGAGCTGATTCACTGCAGAGAGAGTACTCACTGCGTAAGGCAGCCCGCGATAGCTGTGTTTCTGGGTGGCCCCATAGCCGTGGCTGGAGTACACATTCTTCTCACTGACAGCTGGACTAGCTTCCACAGACTCTGGGCTGCAGAAAGGGCCAGAAGTAAAACCCATCAATACAATATAATTTTTTTAGTGACAGTATTTCACTGCTCTTTTCTACTGAACACATGAGCTCAAAATGAAGAAACTTCACGAAATCGAGGTGTTATTACACACTTCACCAAGCATCATGTGTGCAAAAGTTGTACAGGATGAACCTGCTTTCAAAGGGGAGGAACTGAGTAAGGGCCACCCTAGATAACTCCTTAAACTGGGTCTCAATCTGGGAAGTTAAAAAGATAATTAGCATGTAAGAAGCTCAGTTTCCTTATGGTTGAGGAAATTGGGTCTAGTTCAACATTCACATCTGAACTCAGCCAGCCTAATCTCAGAGCCACTGAACAGTACTGCCATTTTATCTCTGCAACAGCTTATTTCAACTGCAGCTAAGCAGCTTTCCTGCACCTGCGCTTGTTTCTCTCTCCCTCAGATACCAATTGTTAGCTGAGTCCAACGTCCTGTGATAAAGCCTGCATGAAACCTGCACCTATCCTGACAGCAACTACCAGGAGTTGGAGACTCCTGTTACAAAGGGGCAACAAATCAATGCCCTGGATAGACAGTGGACACAGACAGATGGGATTCACCCTGTGCTTCCTATACAGCAACCTGCAACAAGCAGAACAGGAAATCTGCTGCTGAGGTACAATGCACTCTTCCACCACAGGGTGGTGAAAAAAAACAGCTAAAAATGAAAGGTACATCCTTAGCAGAAAGCTGCAGAAACCCTACTCAGAGAAGGGACAGCTGCAATTCAATGCAGGGGATATTAGATAATGAGGCTACAGACAGAACACCTGCAAGAAAGCACACTGTTACAAGCAGAGTATTACTGAATCATGTCTGCAGATGAAATCTTTGTCAAAACTATAGCACGGAGCTGAGCAAGCAGGAAAGAAAAATACAGAAAAGGAAAATTTTACCTTGGAACTCTGCTGCTATCGTGAAATCTCACAGAATTCTCAGTGGGTTCTACATGGTCAGTGTGGGTCAGGTGGCACTCAAACAATGGCCAGTGATCACGCGTGGGGCAGTGTTTAGGCACCACCCAAGAACACTAACCCCTGTGCCCTTTGGACTTCCTATTAGCCCTTGAAATCTCTGCTGCACTGAAGTTCGCCCCACCCTGCCAATGAACCTCATCTAATTCTCCAACGGCACCAACCTCCGAGCTCCTGGCTTATTCTGGAGTAAGGCAGACCTGCCTTTGCTGCAACATAAAGGAGCAATAAGTTCTTGTATAAAGAACTGCAGAAAGTAGAAGGCCTTACACCCATGCAAACGACACTTCTGTAGTTCAGGATTTAGGAGCATGACGTGACAAATTCAGTTGATTTTCTGTGTGGCTACTGTCAGCTAAACTGTGAAAAGCAGGAGATATAGGTGGTGATTCCTCTCAAAGGATATCCTTCTTAATAAAAGGCACCTTGTAGAGCTTGCCACATAATCCAGCCTTGCTGGATCTTTGCGACAGTCCTTTAGGACTTCCAGATTGGTAGTGTTAAATCCATTTAGGTTTAATCGTATTTTCAGAAACAATATTAGAAGGAAAAGAACCTAAACAGCCTAAGGAGCAGATAAGTCCTCTGTCCAAGTCACCCACATTCCTAACCAGTCAGCCTGGAATACCAGCAATGCTGCCGCAAGCATTAGCAATAAAACTTCAGGATTGTTGGTGCAACGGTGTCCAGGGGCAACAACGCTGGGGCCCCAATGCTTCCTCAGCAGCGCGCTGAGGAGCTTCCACAACTTCCACTATGCAGTCAGACTAACACAGCAAAACTACTCTCTGCAGACTCCATACCACCCTCAGGTGAACACCACGCTTCACCGTTTTCACCTCCTCTCTGTATCAGAGGCAGGGGAAGACACTAAAGCTCAGCCTGTAAGGAGGACCAGCTAGTTTTCCTTTTACCTTCCCGTTGCCTTTGTGACGCAAATCTTGGAAATCAAGCCCTTGTAAGACACAAGAAGCTCAGGTACCCCAGACTCTACTCTTCAAACTAGTAGAGTTTCAAAGGCAAAGTGAAGGATAGCCTTAACTTTGAACAGACCCACAAAGGACACTTCAGCAGTAAGAGTGCATCGATGCAAAGCCTGAAGAATAAAGTCCTGGCATTCCCAAGTTTTAGAAAACAGAGAAAGCAATTCAGAAATCTTCAAAAGCCTTTTTTCAAAGCACTCCAGCTTAGCCTCAAATTGGACCTACAAATTTCTTACAAGGGAAAAAGAAAATGCTTTGCAGAAGATTTACAGTCAGTCTGTTTGATATTTAAATGCTACAAGGGACATGCGCAGATATATCTGGCTCTTCTCTCTACCATGCTCAGCTTTGAAAGCAAAGTACATGACCAAACTATTTAGCACTCTTCTTCCTGTCATAAACAGTTTAAAATTCCTGCATGTTGAGCCTTCAAAGTGCTGCTGCAGGAGAAGCAGGGTGACAAGCAATACTGAATGTCAGATCTTGAAAAGTGAAGGATCATGTACCCACTGCAGAGGAGTGACTTACTAGATTCTGATTCTGTGTTTAAAAACAACATATAGAAATGTGGGCTTTAGGATGGAATGAGGCCTCACAAAGAAGAATACCTAGAATGGGGCCAATGCCAAGATAGACAAAAAAGGGCATTAGCACAGTCTTGCAGAGAGTGTGACTGTGCAGTCAAACTCTGTGCACAGTCAAATCAGGGCGAGATGGAAGGGGAAACCAGTGATTCGTACCTTAGCCCACTGCTCTTACAGCTCAAAATTAATAGTCTGGAGCAATTTCTGTTCTACAGTGATCAACCTGACACGCAGGTATTTGCACAGTAGGTAGCTTTAATAACACATGGGGGAAATCTATCTCCAAAATGCCATTTGTAAATTTTTGTAAAGAGATACTACAGCCGGTATTTCAAAGAAGGATGCAGGCAAGCAGGAGGTAGAAGAAAAACAGAGGAATAACTTGAGCCCTCCCTCTCACCCCCAACAAAAACACAGTACTCATACGAGCTGATACCATTCTAACAAGGGTTTTAAGAAGAGATCACAATGCAGTTATTTCCTGAATTTGAAATGTTCTTGACTCTGCAGAGCCAGAGTCTTTTAAAAGAAATGGTAAGCCTCCTCCAACAGGCCTCAGAGATATGGCTGCATAGAGAGCCCTGCACAGCATACTGTGGTGAAGACCCTGAGGGATGCTGAGTGTGCTTCTTGAAACGTGCTCAGGGGCAGAAACAAAATGAAGGTGTCTACGCAGGCTGATGCTGTCTCACATCTCTGGTCAAGCTCCAAACTTGTCTGGAAATCAGTCATATAAGACTGGTACCAAGTCTGAGCTAGTAGGTTCTACTGAGAGGGATGTTCAGCACACTGATCCCTCACATTACAGCTTTTGGAAAATGAGCTGGCTTGTACCTTGCCAAAGTCAAGCATGGGTACAGCAAATGCACAATTGCCAGCACCTGAGTACTGACTTACTAGTCAAGCTGATATAAAACCCATGGTTGAGAGCCTCATACTGTTGGAATTCTCCTTTTCCTCATCTCCTCTGTTAAACTTACCAATTTCTGTAACACTGCATTTGTTAACACCCAGAGTCTGTCTCTGCATTCTTCTCTCATACATCTAGCAGACCAGCAGCCCCTTTCTCCCAGGTGCAGAAAGCACGAGCACCGACCCTACAGCCCCACTCCAGGTCAGCCCTCTGACACCCTCCCCTCCTCCTTCCTCCTCCTCTCCGTGGGGTAACACTCACTCCGATCCTGCAGCCATGTCGGAGTAGGACGTATCTGGTGTGGTGACTCCCAGAGGGATTGCAATGCTCATGACGCCCGTCGGGGATCACGGAGTCCAGAGGGCAGCGACTGGCCGCTCCGAGGGCGGAGAGGAGCCGCAGAGCCTCGGCCAACACGTCACGGACATGGGGAAACCTACCAGGGTAGAAACAAAGCATTGCATCGCCGTTACAGGACGAGGTGTCCCTGTGTACCCCTAAAGAAGGCTTTCACAGCAAAAGAAAAGCAGAAATATATTTCCATCAGTGATGTGACACATCAGTTTTACTTCATTTTCATATGTGGGGCCAGGGAAGAGATAGATGGTAGTAATTTAGTGGGGGTTTTGGGGAGTTTTTTTACAGTGTTGGACTGGCACGCAGTGAGCTGCTGTGTCTTAAAGCTGATAATGATAGTTCCCCTCCCCCAAGTAAACTTAGGACTAATTATCAGATAAGCAATCTATTAGCTCCTTCGGCATATAAGCAGCAGCTGTCACCTCTCACCCACAGCCCTCCATCAGCATTTCTAACCCCTTCCCTAGACAAACTGCAGGCAAAGCCCTGTCTGGGAGGACAAGGAGACAGAGGTGGGGTGGGCTGCGCTGACACATCTCACTGGGGATCAGTTTGCACGTGCATTCACTGGGCCCACGGCACGGGTGAGCTCCCACACCACCGACGCTCCCCTGGCCCGGCGAGGCCCTTATCCGGGGCTCTGCACCGACGGCTCGGTGCGGGCAGCCCTGACACGGCGGGGCCCGACCTTGCTAAGCCCGGGCTGACACCTCCCCGCGGCAGAGCCACGTCAGACGCCTGGGCGGCCGCGCATGGGCCGCTCCGGCCGGGAAGGCGGCGGGACCATTGGCTGGGAGCGGGGTGAGGCACGGCGGGGCCCCGGGGGAGCCCGGGCTGCGCCGTCCCCGCTCGGCCACGGCACCGACCGAGATCGCCGCTGAACGCCAACCTCCAAGGGTCGGATGGCGGCCGGAGGTGAAACGGGATCAGCTCCTCGTTATGTAAATAGCCTCAATAGCACATATGAGCATAAAGGAGCTATTATTCTACACGGCTCGAAAGAAAACCCCCCACGATAACAGAGAAAGGCTGCGTTTCCACGGGCAGCAAAGGCAGCTCCAAAACCAAAGGGAAACGGTGGCGACTTAACCGCCCTCTCTGCACGTTCAACTTTAAGGGCAGCCTGGAATACTTTCCGCAGTCTTTCCCGGCTCCTGCCGTCACATGCTCCTCGGCATCTCGGGGGCTCTGCCAGCAAACCCTCCTGGGCTACAGAGAGGCCGCCAGCCAAGTTTTCCTGTGGGTAGTGAATTTCTCACAGGGAACTGCCTTTGGACACCACAGTCCAGCCACTGTTTAACACACAAAACCCCCCCAGAAACACTAAAACACATACTCACTATAAGGGCAAATGAAGGAAGAGTGAGAGTCAGAAAGTTTAAATGCCACATGCTATATTGCCTTTTCCTGTCTTAAAAGACAGGTCACTTCTCTTGGCACAAGGAGATACTTTCCTTCTTCAGTATACATCCCTAAGAGAAATCTTTCTGACAGTATGACAGGCATACAGCAAATTACAGAAGTAGAACGTAAAGATTTCTAAGTGGTCTGTGGCAATTCCCTGTTATGCCCCAAAGCAATGGTCTCACAGGGAGGTGGGAGATAAAAAAGAGGCAGGACTAAGCTCACAGGCAGTTCCAACCCAAAACAGCCCAGTGTCCTTGAGTGTGTTTTCTGGAAAAAAGAAAAATAAAAGGACCTTTCAGAAGTGTCTTATTTACCCTTTCTCATGCTTGTGACAAGAGTTGTGATTTCTACACTGACACGAAATGAGACAAACTGCTGCTAAAATACAGCTAAAAGCTACAGACATCAATCCCTGCTTCAATCTAGAGTCACATAAAATTCTGGCACAAGGTTAAAAGAAATAGGACAAGTTTCTCAATGTCTGAAGCACTGAAGCACCCTTCCCTTTAAGGGACACAGAAAGCTCCCCCCTCCCCCCCAATATTTTTAAATACTTGTTTAGATGTTTTTTCCCATATCGATCTGTTGCCTTCGCCATGGCCATACCCAGCTGGCAGCAGCCCGACATTTCATCAGGACAAATTCCAGCCTCCTGCCTGCTCGTGACTCAGCAGAACTGGAGGATTTCAGGTGCAGCTTCTGGATACCTGGTCAGTCCTGGAGTAACTGGGACAAGACTTCAGGCACTTCTCATAGGAAACCCTCTTTCCATCAGCAGTGTACAACAAAGGCTGTTGCACTGAAATGGTCTGATAACTCCCATTTTTGGGAAGGAGATTACTGGAGAAATATGAAATGCCGAACTGAAAGGTTAGACAAGGCAAATTCCAGTTTAGTCACATTTGTGTTGACCCAGCAATACTTGCTCAACCATCACCCCTGCTCAGATTTTACTGTTTGTTGCTGCTGTTTTATGTGTACTTTCAACTCTGACAATGTGACATTCAAAATGAATTGCTGAGACCAACCTCACATGCTGTCCAAGACCATATCACCTTCAGGCTACACTGCAGTCTGGTCTTCATGAAACTTGGCCTGGTAACACCCAATACCATAAAATGCTGGGGATGAGATCAAACTGGCTAATTTTCTGTACATACAATCCCCAAGGACCTTCCTACCTCTCCCCACAAAAGTACAGCCATGCAGGAAAAGAAAAAAATATCACACCCACTTCTCTCTGGTGCCACTAAAATAAAGTTTTACTTAAGTTCAAAGTGTTTAATTTAAATCTGATTATCTTCAGACCACTGCACAAACCTGTCTCCCTTATGATACAATTCTTTTTGATATCAAACGGAAACAGGAATTTTGATGTCCTAATAGGTAAATAATACTTAGCTGGTTTTGAAAATGCAGCACTTAAAGATACTTTTAAACTAAGTTTGAGCCATTTTAATTTTCAGAACTCTGTTTAGGATGCAACAGCTACAGCACTGCATTGGCTCACCTCCACTGCCACTGCCATCCATGTACAAATCAAGCAGATGCAGAAAATTTACAGCTGGAAACTCTAATTATTATAAAACTCTGTACTAACAGGGACAATCAAACATGGTGAGTCAAAGAGCTAACTAGAGCTTCCTCCTTCAAGATGTGGTTGTTCCTGTTTTCACTTGTGTCCCAGTCATACAGTCACCTCTGGGCACCTGTGGTGTCCAACACTTGGTGACAGACTCTACAAAGCATTAGTGAGCACCATGAAAAATTCACCCCCAGACAAAAAACCCTGGGCACAGCCCCACCGACTGCATGTGTTACCTAAATTCAGACTCCATCACCATTTGTTGCTGCTCAGGTGATGCTGCTGTACAACCTCAGGGGGACAGACCACACCCCTTGCACCCTCCCATGGTCACAGACTCAAGGGCAAAGCAGTTACCAGGCAGGGGGAGCACAGAGATTCATCCCGTTCCTCTGCAGGATCAGTGCACATCTGCGAGTCTGTCCAGAGAAGGCCTGAGGTATTTTACCATCCTGCATCCAGTGTCTCACGCATGGATGAGAATGGTGAGAATGTACTGCTGGTACAAACACATCCTGGACAAACTGAGAAAAGCCTTTCCTGATTATACACAACTTCAACATGTGAGCCAGGGCACGGAGAAGAGCAAAATCCCCTGTGTGTGCTGATGGTGACCGCTTCTCACAGATCTCTTGTTTGCAGATATCAAAGGACAGAAAAGCACTTCCTTTACCTCGCCCCACACCTCCAGTTACTGAAGTCCCAAAATTGGACACAGATTCAAGACTTTTGACAACTTAGGATTACTAGTGTCCAAACAATAACCACCATCTTCTCTATGCTCAGCAATGGACCTATAGGTCACCTATACAGGATAAGCTCCTTGTATAATGAGTTGCACATCCTTAAGCTCTCACACCATTACCAGTCACATCAAATTCAAAGCATGTTTTTCTCCTGCATCTCATACTGCCACAGGCCAGTCCAAGCTGGTGGAAAACTGGTAACAGCAGCTCTGCCATGCAGCCTTCCTTGGCATCCAGCCTCACATGGGACAGAGCCAGTGAGTTCTGACCAGTTCATACTTACACTGCCATCTGCACCAGTAGGAAACCACTGTGCATGTGGAGCAGTGTAAAAAGTGTAGCATTTTAGATCTTCTTTCATCTTTTCCACGGGAAATTTCAGAATAACCAAAATCTATGGGACACCTAATGTAAACATAAGTACTTCCATTACCATGCTAAAAAGTCCTCTCATCAGCCAGTGCCACTCAAATACCACAGTCCACCTGAGTCCAATCAAGCACTGCCTGTTCATTCCAGCACACTCACAAACCTCATGTCAAGGGCAGATCTTCACAGAAGGGCAAACACCTTTAGGGCAAACAGAATCAGATCAAGGTTTTTTGTGTAAACCAGCTAGCTCAAAAAAATGCATCAAATTCCCCTGATTACAGTCATGTTGTTCTATAAGGACACCTACACAGAGGCAGAGAAATCCTTAAATCATTTAGGTCCAACTTACTCTGAAACACACAGATTCCTAAAAGTACTTGAATTGTGCCTCAATCTACCAATACAAATGTGTGGCTCTGCTCTGAAAACAAGATGGGTTCACTAAGCAGCAAGAAAACAACTCTGCCAGTTTTAAAAAATGAAATATTGACATGAGTATTCACTATTATCATTAGATCCATACATCATCTTTTAGTGGGCTGACAAAGGAAGACAGCAATCCATCCATCCATCTATCCCACGGGGTCTGGGAGAACTCAGTCCCAGTCTAAAACAGAAAGGACCAAATTATTAGGCAACACAGATATTCATTACTAGCTATGCATGCCATGATAACCAAATTATTGACAAATGCAGTGCAATGCTTGAAGATTTATCTGTCTTAGAGCTTTCTCAAGACTGTCCCCTGGTTTATATGTATCTAACCATATGCAAAAAGAAATGAATGTACGTATACATTTGATTCAGAGTTCATTTTACTCTCTGGGACCTAGAGAACCTTGACAAAGAACCAACATGCTCCTAGAAGAAGAATGATGATATTTTAAAATTGTAAAAAATGTCAAAAAGCAATAATGCAGCGAGACCTGATCCTGCTCACCACACTGCACAAGATCCAGAGCCAAGGACTGTGGAAAGGTGGGACTGCTGCTTTTAGGACACGGATGATTTCAAACACCTTTCGGTATCCACAGGCATCAGTCAAGTTAATGCACACAAGACATGAAACCATAATAACAGTTCCCACTAAAGTACTCCATGGAAGCACTAGACACAACCTCAACACATGTCTATGAATACACCTACTTAGCTAAAATCAGCATGATAAAGCTGTCCAGTGAAGGCTATGAAAGCCATGTTTAAAACTGAGGTACAAGCAAGTTAAACTGATTTTGGTAAAATGTGGAAACAGCTGGAAGCTAAGTAAATTTAATTAAAAAAAAAAAGAGTAAACTAGGTTTCAGCCCTTTTAAGGCAATTTTCATCATGTCCATCCACAGGATTGTATCATTTTATCTGATGAAGAAAACATCAATTTTAGTTAAACTCCTTTGTGAACTTCACCCTAAGGGACTACAAATGATGACAGTGAGCAACTGAAAGAAATTAAACCACCAAGCAGAGAAATTACAAAATGCATAGTCAAATACTCTCAGCAACTGACCCAAGACTGCAGAAATTACTTGGAAGAGCAAAAAGAATAACCTCAAAACTTTGCTGCTGCTTCAGCAGTCAAGACATTATGCAAAACCTCTTTGTTTTGTAGGCAAAAAAAAAAAAAATAAAGTCCTGTGTTTTTCTTTCAGAACCACTAAGGATTTCAGGTATTATTATAAGAAACAGAAGAGAAATCTAATAAGAGATAAAGAAAGGGCAAATAAGACTTTGCCTCCAGAAATACCTTCTCCTGGACAATTCAAGTGCATTCTTGACAGTCCAATACACTCCAGAGTTGGAGATGTCAGAAAAGGGTTTGTTTGGACTTTCTTAAGAGATCCAATTTGTATCACAGAGCCTTACTGGAAAGTTTAATTTCTATTGATTTTAAATTGGTTGAAGAGCTCATACATAAGGATAATTTCATAAACATGGCATATTAGAAAGCGGAAGCAAATTACAGAGTAGCAGAGATCCATGGCAGACCAAAGTATTCCAAGGCAAGTTTATGGAGGGGTGGCAGGCACACACCAGGAAACTTTGCCTGCACCCCACACTGACAAGAAGGGACCTGGCAGCATTTGTGTGGTCTGCACACTCAGTCTGCTGAACTGGAAGATGTTTTAAAGGAACGACAGCCTCAAAGTAAGGGGAAAAGGACTATCCCAACCAAGAACTTCATACGAAAGTCCTCACAACCCTAAGGGTCATAAACAGAGGAAGTCTTGAAGAAAACCTCACAATACCATGAAACACTCCTTAGCAAAAAGTTAACCATCAAAATAAAATTTAAATAATAATGGTACTATAGACTCAAAAAGAATCCTTTCTATGCTTTAAAAACATTATGTTACACAGCCTTTATTTCACAGCATTACAAGTTGCTGGTGAAGGTGACAAATCCTTCAAAGTATGAGGCTTAAAATTATATTTTCAAAAACTAAATGAAGGCAATTCCCTGAAAACACTTCTTTTTGCAAATACTGTTTTTCCTATTTTCTGAAAGATACATAGCAATACAAGAGGAAAAAAAAGATTATAATAAAGTGCCACAGAGCAGAAGATACAAAAATACTAAAATAAATGAAACAGAAAAAACATCCCTCTTTCGATTCCACAAACTTTTGATTTTGTGACAGTCATGGGGCAAAACTATTCTGCAGTGAAGGGAACACATCCTAATTGCTATGCTGGTCCTATACTGTGAGGTTGTTGCTCTTTTTTCCCATGAGGTGAATGAGAACAGTCAAATGTCTGTATGTCACAAAAATAAGAAAATGCAAACAAAAAGGTTCAGAACAGATACTCTGAGATTAAGAGCTTGACAACTAACCTCCAGTGAATCCAGCTGTGGCAGCTGATGTTACTGCTGTGACTGTCTCCTCTAAGCCTTTGCCAAAACAGGTGGCAGGAAGGAAACGTTGCCATGTCTCATCAACTGCAGTTGATGCCAAGAAGACTGGACTAAAAGCAGAAACAGGTAAAATACATATTCCCTTTTAGACACTGTTCTAGGGGCAATACATTTCTGCAATAGGGCAGAAAATGAGCAATAGCAATACTGAAATCACCACTGCTCAGTCCACCACACCTTGTCCGTATATAGCCTACGTTTTCAGACTCAATTTAAGAGGCCTGCCTACACTAGAAAATGGCTACGGATAAAATAGGACTCAAGATTAATTTAAATAATGTAAATAACATTGGTTTAATCTTAGCAGACCAAAATGCTTCCTTGTTCTAAATTTTGTTGCTTGTGGAATAGTATTCATATGAATGGTTTTACCTGTGTAACTATTAAACTTTCCTAAGTAGATAAACCCTACATTAAAAAGGTTGTGAGACAACCCCCTTCAAAAAGAAAAAAAACCTTTAGAACCTTGAAATTGTGTTTTGAAGGTATTTCAGAGAAAAGCCTACACCACATGCAAGGTCAGAGGGAAACATGGCAATAAAGGGCAATAACTAGGATCAAATCCAAAGCCAGACAATTACAGTTCCCATGAGAATCCAGACAGTCCAGAGTCACGGGAAGTCGCTGAATATAGAAGGGGAATCAGCAGAATTTACTGGCACAGAGCAGCGTCCCGAACTTACAACCAGTGGAAGGCTAACCACTAACAAGTTGCCAGGAGTAGGACTGCAACCTCCAGTCCTAGTATCGGAAAAAAGATTTCTCCATAATCCCAACTAAATACTCTCTGCCTCGCAGGTCGCGCTGTACGTCCTTTATACATCTATTTAAGGCCCCCACGTGACAAAGGCTGCCTGCCTGGCCACTCCCTGCCGGGGCAAACAACCAGCTCCAGAGGAGACTCCAGCAGGCGCTTCCAAGGCAGACGTTGCATCAGCCAGGTGTGCAGGAAGCGGCGGAGATAAAGCAGCTGTTGACGAAGGGGCTCTCGGACGGAGGCCGCTTCAGGAATCCCATGGAAAGGACGACAGGAAGGAGAGAGACGCTCCGCACACAGAACAAGCTTCATCGGCTTCAGAAAGCCTTTGTGCTGGGGCTCCGGACCTGGCCTTTCTCCCAGAGATGATGCAACACTGAAGAACAAGGTCTGTGCCAGAGAAAACTATTCACAGGCTATGCAGATGGCAACGCAGCCAAAGGCTCTGGGATCAAAACATGCCAGAGTCCCCCCAGCCCAGCAAGCCCCCCCAGGCCTTCCTTCGTGCCCCTCAAGACCCTCCATTTCACACTGGCACCTCGGTCCTAGCACGACCCTGGCTTAGGGCAGAACGAGGGACCTTACAATAAGGAGAAAGAAGTAAAAGGGGGTTTTAAAGTTCTGCAAAAAAATCACAGCTTGTCCTCTGATCTGTTGGGAGGGAAGAGATGGGGAGAGACTGAGCTCAAAGCCTCCAGTCTCCCACACAGGGATCCTCCCGTCACCGCGGCTTGCCAGCGCACGCCTGAGCTCCCCAAACACGTAGGGCAGCCTCGGCCCTGCTCTCACACACCAGGAAACCACGCAGGGACTGCCCGGGCAGCCATGGCAACATCACACAGTGTGGCAATTATGGAGCCGCAGCTCCCACGCGAAGGTTCAGCCTTGCTTTCCATTACAGGACTCGTTTTGACCCTTCCCCCCCTGCCCAAACCCTCACCGAGTGCCCTCCCGGCTCCAGCCTGGCCTCTGCGGTTTGTGACTGGCAAGTTTTGCAGCCTTGCACCTGGGTTCGAGATCATGCAAATACATTTTTCTCTGTGTTGTAAGGAAGTTATTCCAGGCTTATGTAATGCTCTTGTGCCGCGTTCCAACAAACACCGGTTTGTCCGACGTACCTCGAGTGGGAAACTGGGCTACAAAAACACCTGCAACCCGTGCTGCACACAGCAGGAATCGGATCCATTACTACTGCAGCTACATAATCACTATTAAGCATTAAAATTCAGTGAATTTTACAGGATTTCAGCAATCTTCCAGCGTTGTGACAGGTTTCAAAGCTCAGCCTGCTGCGCTGCCCCACCACAGCCCCTCTGTAGGAAACATCTTTGAAACATTACCAACTGTTGCATTTGCCCAGGCACCAGTACCCACTGGCACACTTGGGTCATCTAAGATGGTTCTGGGAGCCGTAAAAAATTCACACATTTCCTGCAGATGTGCTTTTCCCAGCATAAAACCTGTTAGAGTGAGTCAGTAGGAGAGTGGCAGAGAGCAATCATGAAGGCCCAAAGGCAGCATATCAGCCAAAAAGCCTTAGTTCCGCTTCCGGGCATTCCAACTGCTTGATGATGCTCAATTATGTCCAAGAGATGTTCTTTACTGTGTTTCACTTTTCTGGCTTACTTGCATCTCACACTATATTGTATTTTGGCACTGGTAAGATATGCACTGCTCTCAAAATTTAAGTACTACTATGGCACCCTGGCACGTCCCAGCTCTGCATGTTGGACCCTCTGTGTATGGTAGATGTTCACCAACTACTCAGATTTACAAAATAAGCCACCAGCCAACAATATATTGGCCCACCAAGCTTTAAGGAATATAAATTTTGGTAAGATCTTTGGATAAGTTTTTGATAAAACAAGATAATCGGAGACTTGTACAACCAGAGAGAGGAAAGTGTAATGCTTATTCAGGAAGCTCCCAAATAATGTAATTCCTAACTGCTGGCAGGAAATGCAAAGCTCGGTGAGACGGACAGTGCTGAGAGCCACAGTCACTTTTTTGAATATCCCATTTTTTAATTAACAAGATTAAAAGCAGATAATCCAGTTGAATACATTTTCAGAGTAAATGCAGATAAGTAGAAATTAGGAGTCAAAAATCTGCAACCAGTGACTGAATAAAGACAAAAGTGACTTAAATCTGATTTCTTTCTGATGACTTGAAGATAAATTAGTAATTTCTTCCCTTGGGAAGAGCTTCTCTGAGTGCACAGCACACCACCAACCACCTTAACTGCTTGTGGGTGGTAACACAGGAGTACTGACATCAAACAGTTGGCCAAGGGTGCTCACGTAGAGCTCACAGGAAAGTGATGCTGAGTGAGTGGTTCTGTAACACATCTGTGTAATGCTATCTGCTACCTCCATCACTGGCTTTTTTGAATGTTGAATTACAAGCAGAGGAATACATTCAGGACATATTTCATGATTATCATAAATGCAACTAAGCATATGTATGTACAACCACATTATGAAACTTAAGGGGTTGAAATGCAAGAGTTGCTAAACAGACTCACAGCCCTCCTCCTGCAGGTCATCTCCATCAGCTTCTCAGAGCTGGGGAGAGGGGGACAATGATACAGCCAAGAGAGAAGGCAAGGAAGGGGGAGATTTCTTTACTGCTAAACTAAGCCTTCACAACCTCTTTGAGTGCAGCACTCCCTGTGAGTCGCTCCTGCAGGTTAAGGCAGACAGGGCTGTCTGGACAAGGTGAGTAGCAGGGGTTGCTGCACTTGATCTCGAAGCTGGAGGCCTTTGCTTTGCTGTGTAGTGCCCCAACACGTTTCTGCAGTTTTGCTATCCCTTTAGCCCTGAGCAAGGAAACTCGCAGCTGCCAGACAACTATTTTCCCACCTCAGAACCAGCACAATTTATGTGACAAATTGATAAGATTCAACGTTCAAAAAGCTACAGAGTTTTGAGCTTCCTCTTTTTCCACAGGACATAGAAGCATTTTCTTACTGCATAGCTGCAGAGATGACAGCACTGGGGCTCCTCCCTGGCCGGACCTGGAGGAGGAGGAGAGGAGAGGCAGGAATGCAGCCTTGCAGGAGAAGAGAGCAGCCCGGGTGGCTCCACGTCCTCCTTTGCACAGGCAAGGAGGAGCATTCACACAGGCAGGACTGGCTGGGAGAGCTCCACCTGCACAAAGCAGCAGATTTTGAGAGCTACCAGAAGGGAATTTAAGAGCTCCACATGTCTGCAAAGGCATCTGGAACAAGGTAATCTATGGAAATATAGAAACTTGGCAGCCACCAAGGGAGTGGTGGAATGGACAAATGCAAATAAAAAGTAGAAGCACAATCTGGAGCCATTACCAAACTGAGTCACTCAGTTCCCCAGGTGAATTTACAAAGTGAAGGACAAGTAAAATTGCTGAAGTACTCTCATCTGGATGGCACGAAAACCAGCAAAAACCCACCATTAGAACACTACTTCTGACAATTATTTAGTATTGTTCCAAATGTGAATTAACTTTATGACTAAACCCAGTTAACTTGAGAGATAGAGAATATCCTACAGTCACTTAAGAATGAACCCTACCAGGAGAGCTTATGCTTACTCTGCCTCTCAGAAGAATTGTAATCATATTGCCATTGTGCCATTTTTTTCATAGTGTTTCTAAAAAAGGATGAAAAAGATTTACAGACTTCTGCTGTGGTCATCTGGAATTCAGGAATGCTCATCTGAATACAGTGAGTGTACACAGTTACATCAGGGCTTCTCTGTAGGGGCTTTCAGAAAGCCTTAACCATATCTTAAAACATCTGAAGCAACGCAGTATGGGAAAGAACTGAGTTCCAATGATGCAAGCCACAAAGCATTAAATTTCAGAGTTCCCTTCACATCTTATGTGTGTTATGCAAGGCAGTCTTTTAGCACCAGCTTAACTATTTCTCCTCTAAATTCATCTTAATTTCACGATCTTGGCTGTGACTGCTGTTTCATGTATATGAACTTGCACCAACTGATCATGGCATGAACCCTTTAAATAAACTCCAGTGTCAGAAAAGGAGTATTATCATCATTTAAAAAAAACAAAACAAACCACAATATATGTTCTCCAGAAAGAAACAAGTTGGGCCTATTTTAAAAGACAAAAATGAATGTTTGTTCTTTTCCCCTTCCCTGTAAACAATTCCAATGTTTAATTATTATCATTGCTATGAAATTGTACTTCAAAATTGAATTTGTCTAACCTCAGTTGATATTGCTATGCCTTTGTCAGCAAATCTCACAAGTCCTTTTAGAGAAAGATAAAGTCCTCTCTCAATTGTCTTTTCAATAAGCTGAGTAAGTTGAGCTCCTTTAAACCTCACATCATGAGGCTTATTTTCCAGTCCCTGGATCATTTCTGCAGCTGTCCTTTGAATTCTCTCCAAATACACTGGCATTCTTCTTGAAGCATGGAAACCAAAATTCAATTCCAGTATCAGTCTCAACACTGCTGTGTTTATAAGATTACTTATTTTTGCTTTGCATTCCTTTCCCCCTTTTTTTTCCTCCCCAATATGCCCAAGAATCACATTAACCCTTTTAAATAAAATAAAATGGCCCAAGTACAATGAAAAGGCAACTGGCTGTAAAGACCTTAAAGCCCTTTGAGCTACTGCTTTCCAAAATGCTGTTTCCCAATTCATAGGTGGCTTTGCAGTTTTGCTAACAAATGCATCACCTTGCAACTGGATGGATTCATATCTTTTGTTGAAATGTGACAAAACCATTCAGAGATTCCTAAACATGCTTTATTATCCCACTAGCGTCTCTCTGATGAAGAATCATCAAATGTTTTATGCTATCCAGATAAAAAGAATCTAAAGAGCAGTAAATTAAACTCTGATTTCATCTCACAACCTTCTATAAAGCTAGGTGTGTCCTTGCCAAGTTACAATCTCAGATATTTCAGATCTCCATGTTAATGCAATTTCTCCAGCACAACCATTTCCAGTATCAGAGTATGCTGCCTTCCTCCTCCCACCTCTTGGCCTCTCCACCCAAAACAGGCATGTCCCCCACACCTCCTACACCCACTCCAACTTCCACTGAACCACAGAATAATCCAGGTTTAAAGGGACCCCTGAAGGTTAAACTGACTGAAACAGTCTTCCCTCCCCTCAAAGCAGGGCCAACTTGGATAACTTGCTCAGGGCATTGCTCATTTCTTCTCCAGGGCCACTAAGTCTTTGCGTAACTATGTATTTTAAGGCCAAAAATAACCTGATGATCTGACTTTCCACCTAACAAAGACTGGAAAATCTCACCTAGTCATTTTTACACTTGGCACTGCAGCTTACAAGTGAGCTAGGCCATGTTTGTCAAGCATAGCCTAAAAAACAGTGTATGGATTTACCACAATTCTTTGGGGGGAGTTTGGAATCATGGCATAGGCTGCAGCCTAGAGGTCCCCGGGCAGCATCAACCCAAGCCATTCAGTCCTCACAGTGAGCACAGTACATTTGCAGCTCTTACGGAAAAAAGAGTAAAACTTTTTTTAGAACTAAAACTACATCAAACACTTTCTCAGAAGCCTTTGAAGAATGCTTCATATTACCCAAGTGAAGCTGAGCTTTAAGTGCCCCTCCAAAGGAGACTCTTTTTCCACTGCATACATGTGACTGAAGATGCCAACTTCCCCAGTTTCATGAAACATGTATTAGTGGCAAATGTATTGGCAGAATTTTAAATGTTATCTTCCATGTCCACAGTGGTAAGATTTATCAGCACCTCTCTTTATCAATACATTTATTTAACAACACACTCACGGCATCAGTTTCCTTGACTACCCAAACAAGGCCGTCCATCATCCCTGAACTAGCACAGAGCATCTTAACTCACACATGCCAGCTCCTACAAAGCTTACAAGTTCCTGCTTGTCACTAACAGAAATCTCCCCCCCCCAACCCACCATAATTATACAAACAAAAGACTGATGTGGACATACATTTATCCATATAAAAGCTTGTCATAATAGTCAAGTTATCCCCCCTTCCTTAAAGGACAGCTATGTGAAATCAAAGTGACTAAGAGCAGGGCTGGATGTAATGTAACAGCATGAACTACTACACTGAAATTACAGATGTTAGCCAAGATCCTCTGATCTGCTCACCTTACATTCTTCCTCAAACATCAATTTTTGGCCCTGTGAGAGATGAACAAAACCTTCAGTCTGATTCGGGAGAGTCACTCTTGTTCTCACGTTACGTTCTCTGCTCTCCTGTCTGGAATTATTAGTGCTGTATTCCCTGCCAACAGCAAGGAATCTCTTTAAGCTTGAAAAAAATGTGGAACAGAATAAAACAAAAAAAAAATCCCATCACATGAGTAAATGAGGCTTGACAGTATGATGGATGCTGCAGGTTCACAAGTATGAAGGTACTCCTAAGATGATGGCTTGCGCCTGTTACAGCTTCACATAAGCATAAAAGACGCTGGTTTGCCGCATTCAGGAGGGAGATGCTCAACTACTTAGATTGGATGCATTTTATATAAGACTGAAGATGACTAAGTCACAGCTGGACAGATTATGTTCTAGAAACAAACTATGCATTCCTCCCCTGTACCTTAAGCAACAGCATTTCCTTGTCTGCATCTTTTCTCCTTTCAAACACAAGATGCTGAATTCTCCCCAAGAAAAAAAAAATAGCCAGGAAATATTCAGGGCAATGTGCTTTAACCGAAAGGAATTTCACATGCACCACTCATCGTAGGGCTAATTTGATTTTGTCATTATGGAAAAACTGAGAACTATCGAGACCTCAGCTGGGTAACAGTTGGATAGGAGAATGATCTCAACCCAGGAGGAAAACAGCACAAACAGGAATTATGTTCCTGAATAATGCAGAGAGACTTTGTGCTCACTAAACATCCAAACACAGTTTGCCAAAATACTCTGAAGGCCCCTTCACATAGCTTATCAGTCCTGATGGCTACAAATCAGTAGCAGCATTGTTCATAACCCAAACTACCTTGTAGCATTACAAAGCCAGTGAAAACAAGCAGGAAAAATTCCCTGGCTCAAACTACCACGGCTTTCCCATCATCACTCATACAGGAGATGTTCTCACCTGTACCCACTACATAATGCACTCCCCACCACATCTTCTAACAGCAGTATTAAAGTCACCAGTGGTTTTACTGAAAGAAAGCGAAGATGCAGACAGAAGGAACACAGAATATGGACATGTGGGCAGAGGTAAGAACTGATGTGGGTGAGAGAGCTACCTAAAACAGTCCAAGAGAGAAGCAATTCTTACCACTAGACCAGGAGCCAAAAAGACCGCCCCCCAACCCTAGCATGTTTTACCTCCACACTGCCTATAATATGTTCTACGCAACCTAATTCCTTTTTTGTGTCTTAATTTTCCTATCAGTAAAATCAGAATACCACTCCTGAGATGTCACACAGTGTTTCTAGACATGAAAGCTAGGGCTAAATCTAGCTCTGAGCAGAACAGGACTGGGGACACACTGTCCTGGCAGCATTGCATGGATTTTCGGAGGGAACAGGGGAGCAAAGCACCTGAAAAATATTTCAGTCACTATTTCACATTTCATTCCTGGTCAGTAAAGGTTAAGAACCCATGCATACATCCTGGGTGAGAAGCAGACTCCCAAAACCAGCAATGATCAGTCTAACTGGAGAGATTTTAACCTAAGCTAAATTATACCTTTTCAATACTAACAGAATTTCATAGAAACTCCCATTGTTCAAGATGAATTTTTACATTTTAGACTCACACACCAATTCAGTAACAACCACCTCTCTCTTAACAACTTTGGTAAAAAGTTTCCATCAGTTTTTAAATATGTGTCAAGGCCATTTATTTCCTCCTTCACAACCTTCTCTTCATATAAAACTGAAAATTTTAGAATTCCTTGGAAGCGTTACCCCAACACAGTGACTCTCATGGGAACAGACTGTTTCACTGTTACTCAGACAAAGGAGTGACGCCTAAACTCTGAACTGGAAGAGTAACAGAAAGCTACAAACTTTGCTTACAAGAACAGCCTGCTCCTAAATCACCCCACCTATCTCTGCTGTGTGACATGGTTTAAAAAAAAACAAAAACAAAAAACAAAAAGGATTTTTCAGTCAAGGGATTTCACCAAGAGGATCCTGGTTACATTTCCATACAGTTCTGCAAAAAACAGAGAAGTTACATCAGCATTTGGACATGCCATTTCATTCTCCCTGAGATCCTCTTCTCCATGTGATTCAACAAATTTCTGCTGACCTGTTTCAAGCTGACAATCCCAAGCTGCACCCAAGAAAGGCCTAACTAATGACTGCAGGTTTCTGTGTATAGTCTCACTTTTAGAACATGCTAGTGCTTTATTCTTTATTAATTCATTACTTCTGTCTGCGTATGTAAGACTTAGAAATGCAGGAGCAGGAAACAGGAACTGTGACACATCAATTTCAACTCTTATGTTCCCCGGCAGCTTGAGGCAAAAATCTTTTCCCAGTTTCTGAATTTTTCATCTTCTTACAAATTCTGTATTTGAATGTTTCCTAAAGGATACTCTGAACCTGCAGTGGCCAAAGAGAATCCACCAAAGAGTGGACTTGTGCTGTCAGATTTTTAAGCATTTCTGTGCTCAGTTTCTTGACTTCCTCCAACTGACACACACCGTGCTCCAAGTATTTCAGGAGCTAAGCTGGAAAGGTAACAAGCACCAGTCTTTCAGCAGCACTGATGGTGATTTCCGTAGGTGTGTAAAAGAATGCCATGAGCCTGGGACTTGGGCACCCCAGTGCCTCCCAGCTCAGCCAGAGAACTCAAGAACAGCCATCCAAAGGGACCACTGCAGGGCAACATTAAGGTATTTCCTTCACACATCCCACAAGTCACGGTTTTAACCTCAGCAGAGATCTTCCTACCGATAAGTCACGTATCTGAAGAGACAGATTTGGGGTGGCATACCCCAAAATGCAAGGTCTTAGTAAAACTTTCCACCTTCTGCCCAGCCACCATCAGATAAGGGATGTGTTCCAACCCTATGTGCTTACGTGGGGGGGAAGCGTTCAAGTGGAGTCCACAGGAACTCTACCTACACATCACCCCACTGCTCACCTGGGTGTTCAGCTGCCACCCTGCAAAGTCAGAACAACTGCTGGCAGCTGTGAAGGTAAGACAACACATAACACTGCTTAGTTTCCTTATGGAGAAGTGATTGATTTGGGGCTATTCGCAAAGGTTTTCATTAAACAAAAGATTACCCTCACAACAGATGAAATTTCCTGCTTATGAGACATACTGCTCACACCCATCACGAATTTTTTCGCACAGCAATATGCATTTGGAGATGTCATGACATGCTAACATTTAAATAACTTTATTCAAACACAAATAGACAAAATGCTGCCTCCAGTTCTATTGGGCCAAATAGTCTCACTAGGTATGAAACAAAGCCTCAGCTCGCCGTGATCAGACAGAGCAGCACACACTGGGATCTGCAGTACACAGACAATTGCTTTATTTCAAATATATGCTGCTATAACCAAGTTTTCCATATTAAAGAAATAGGATTCAAGTTTCTGCTCCAACTGGCCTTGGCTGAATTAAATGTTTGTGTTGTTTCAGTCATACTGTATATATATTTATACAGTTCTATGAAATTCATGCCATGATTTTTTAAATACATTTAACTGGCAGCATATCTTCAGTAATTCATAATTTTTTCCATGTCTTGGTATCTCATAAGCCATGATGACTGGCAAGTAAGTGCAACATAAAGACTTTCTAATTGCCAGGTGAAAAAGAGTAAGGAAAATGGTCTGATGCACTTACTTACACAGTTTTGTAATCTTTTTATAGTAATCAAATTTTTGCCAACTTCCAAAATAAGCTTTTTGCTGTACTGACTTTCTGCAGAAGTATACCTACCTGAATTTGCTATTTTGAAAGGATGAAGCACCATGCTTAGGCTGTAACACTTCTCCCCAATCACAGACCAAGCCTTTGTTAAAACTCACACCTGACCAGCTTCTCAAGCAAAGGAGAGCAAGTGAAGGCAAGACTACACTGCTGATTTTCAAGGGGGGAACTAAAGGTTTGTCTAAAGAAAGCGCTCCATGCACAGCGACCAAGGGCACAAAGCCACAGCATGGCACACATTTGTCAGCACGCAGTGGATGGTGGCTCACTCTCCTTTAAGAGGAGTGAGAAGTTACAGGGGGACAGCCCGAGCTGGCCAAACTGGGTGTGGCACCGAAAGGCGGAGACCCTGCTCCCCCTTCTCTGGTCCCCACCACATTCTCTGCACTTCCACCCATATGCTCCCCCCCTATTTATTTTGTGAGGGCTCTGGATGCCTGACAAATCTCTCAGTGAGCCAGTTCAGTTCACTATCTTGGCAAAAAAATGATCCTGCAAAAACCAAAACATAAAATAACCCCAAGACAGCTTTCTGCTGGGTTAGCAAGCTGAAGGAGTTCAGAAAAGGAATCCAGCAGGAACCAGAGCAGGCAAACAGAAAAGACAGAACTCCCCGTTGGGTGGGAGAGCAAGGGGGAACAAAACTTCCCCCATTCAGCAGCAGAGCTGTTGGATGTGCTCAGCTGTCTCGTGTAACTTCACCCGGAGTAACCTCGCTCGCAGGGTGCAGTTCTGCAATAGTTTCAAGCTGACTTCAGCTGGCACAGCTTCAGTGCAGCCTCCCATCCCTCCCTGCACTGGTGCTAACCTGACCCCACAGTCGTTCAGCAGAAGCCAGAAGAAAACTCTTCCTTCCAAAAATGAAATGCACTTGTTTTCTGCATGGTAGCCTTCCTGAACAGTTCACTGCTGGGGCAGGCGTGGGCCAGAACAGAGGGAAAAGTGACGGTGGGAAGAGCAGGACTGTCAGCTGGAGTTGCCACTAAACACTCCTGTGCCCCAAAAACCTGCACAAAGCTGTACAATGAATATACAGTGTCACAAACACCCATTCCAGTTTAACACACAAATTTCCATATACAAGCAAACCCTGAGGTGGAGATTAGAAGAACTGCACGATAAAATGAGTCTGTGGCAAGCTCAGAACCTGATTTTCACCCTACAAGTATCCTTTTTCCCTCAACTTCCAGGCCATCTTGAACCCCAACATCCTTGAAATTCATGAAACTGCAAGAGAACTTTGAACCAGCAAGCCAGTCTCCTCTACAGTCAAGCAGAGCCTACTTAACTCAATCAAGCAGTCATCTTTTCTTCAAAGGTTCACTTTAGCAGTATTCATACAGGAAGCTTCCAGATCTTTGCTGTGGCAAAAGTTAATCTACAGCCACATTACTGAAAGCATTCCTGGAGCATGATTATAACTTATTCCAACTTAATGCCACAGAAACACAGGAAATAATTTGTTTTAGTGTCTTTAGTTAAAGGCCACATGAATGCAAAAGGCTCATATACTCTTCCAACTATCTATAAATTGATAGTGCAGCTCAGGTTGAGACATGCTATTTTAAGGGCTCCACGTTGAACCCCGAGGGCACTTCAGTTTCCCAAATCACTCCTTCTCAAACTCTTCCCAGTGTATTCCTTCCTGCCTACAAGCAAGGATATGTTCTCACCTCCTCACTCCCTCCCATAAAACATTTGAGAACCGATCCTTGCGAGCAATTTCCACACCAGCACGCTGCAAGGCTACCAGTCCTAGAGTCCAACTGACAGCATTCCCAGAAAGATGTAATTTGGGCAGAGGCAGCGCTGGGAAACAGGGCCACACTGAAAAATACTCCTCTGCTCCTATTCTCTGCACTACCTGGAGCTGTGATTAGAAGTCTCAGTCTTCCTGGTCCCATCCTCCCACCACCTATCACCTCTGAAGCTCCCATATTTTGCTCCCAGAAGAAAGATTTGAGTTTGTGTCCTACAGTGAGCAACACTGTCTTATGTGGGCTTCCTTATCCAAACATTACCATCAACACAATCCTCAAAAATCCTCCAGCCACTTATTTTCATGATTCAAAGTCTATGCAAAACCAAGAGACTCCATTATCTGACATCCACAAACTAGAACTCCAAGCCGCATCCTGACCTTTTTTTTTCTCTTTTACTGAATCAGCAGCAACAGGCACGTTCTGTTAATAAGTTTGATGGCGGGGTCTCACACTCCTTCCCTATCAACAACTCCCATTTCAAACTGCTCACTTCAAAGTCAAGAGGATTCTTCTCAGTATCAGAACTTCAAACTGTTTTCTGGGCTGTTGGCACAGTCACTGAAAACATTTTGTCCTGTAAATCAACAAGGCTGCAGAAGAAAACCTGGTATGAGCTCCAGGAGGGCAACAGGAATAAGCCTGAGTCACAAAATGAGCAGCTACCAAATCCAGACAATATCTTCTTGTCAATGTGTATGATTGCAATTGTAATCATGCTCTAAATATGAACACATCAAAAGCACCGTGACCTTTCTACTATGAAATTACTTCGAAATATTTTAGGGCTTGAGCATTTTGGTTTTAAAGCTAACTCACAATCTGCCTCAAAAGGCTGCTTGTAAGTGAAAAAACCCCAAACAACTAAGATTGTTTAGAACACGTTTTAAAAAAAAAAAAAAAAAAGTTTGCTGCCTTGAAAACTGCATAGATCTGAGCATTTGGGATACCTCCCCTTTGCTAAACTTAGCCCTTCCGTGACCCTCGGGGAGGAATGCAGGACCTGTCTGCGTTATCGAGTTTATAAGGATTAAACTTTAGCATAAACAACAGATCATTTCTGAACTTCACTCTAAGAGCTGAATTCCTGACTGTTTCTCAGTGCTACTCTTCTGTGTTCCTCTCTCTTCGTTCCCCTTTTTTCTTCATGTTTGGTGAATGTGGGACTATTAGATTCCTGACCACAAATTACTTCTCCCCCTCACTAAAAGCTTGCCACTCAAACTGCTGACAAGTCCTCCCACATTTTTCTACCTTTGAGTCTGAGCACCTCAGTACACTTTCCTGAATATTTCCTATACTGCTCATTAAAATAATTGGGGTTTGTGTGTGGCAGGAGGAAAATAAAACTCACTAAGAAAGGTTTTCTTTCTCAAATATATTATTTAAAGTATAATTTGTTTGTTCGACTTGTTTCAGCATTTAAATTAGATTTAAGGATCAGAATGTTGCAGATTTACAATTTAAACAACAATACTGATGCTCCTGTAGGGCTTGTGGCAACAAAAACCAGCATTAAGGCTATTATTTGCTGAAGATTTCTTTTTTTGGGCTACAGCTTTTCAAGTTCAGACTCATCAGCTGAAGTGAGGGAAAAATCCCTTTAGCTATTTTTGTTACAGGAAAATAATACTTCACCACTAGCTCAGACAGGGGGGAAGGGGGACGATGAACCAGAACCTCCTGATTTGTCCTGCAGATCATCCTTCAAGACAAAGAGCATCTTTGCTAATTATAGAAGAAAAAAAATTTAAACTAGGAGCAGTTGAAAAACTGTTTCTCAGCATGCTCAGTGGGCATTAGCTGCGATTTCAGCAGCTTAGCAAGTCCCACCCCTGTGTGAGCTCAGCGGGGAGGCCTGGAGCACTGCACATTCTCCCTGCTCAGCAGGGACAGGGGCCACAGCTTGGCTGATTTGCTACAGGAATACTGGAAAACTGCCACCAAAAAAGCAAATCCCGTGGAAAAAAAATACAAGAACCCCCAGCAACTTCAATAAGGAATTAAGAGGAAGAAGTGGGGAAAAAAGAAAAAAATCTCAGCTCCCACAGTTTCAAGATGTTGAACTCTTGCTGTATTATGGTCTGGGGCTTTTTCCATGATCAAAATAAGCAAAAGGTTTAGGTTAAGCCAGATTTATACAGACCCATCCCTAACAATGTAAGTGCAAACTTACTGTGCACTAACTCTTGCCACAAGTCCGTCATGGGAGCCAAAGACTGGCTGTAGAATCTGTAACAGCTGTAATATCCACAGCTATTTTTCTTTTAATTTGGAAGAGGAAAAAAAAACCAAATAGACAAGTAAAATGCAACAAAGTCTTTATTTTAAAATCAAACAGCAGCTTAAGTTTCATAGAGGCAACTGAGACTCAACAGCTCACATGCTTAACATTTGAGCACACGTTTAACGCTTTCAACCCAAGCACTGCTACTAAATCTTGTACAAAAAAGAACACTTTGCCTATTGCAGTCTCTCTCATACTCTGCACATAACACAAGATTTCATTGGCAAAATTTCAGAGTTACACACACAAGCAGCACCAGAGTAAAAACACAAACGTGCTTTTGTAATACAGCAATAATGCCATGAGAACAATGATTTTTGAATTTTCAAACCTCCGAACACTCATTATGTTTGTTTTAGTATTGCCAGAATAGATAGAAACATTTTTATCTCATCACATCATTCAATAGAAGTTTGTAAAAGTCTGATCATCCAAAATGGGAGAAAGCATAGACTAGTAAGTTACATGTCTGGGATATCACACATTCAATTCTCCCTTGCACACTTTGCACCTTGAAGTTTGAATTAAAAATTTTATTTTATTTTTTTTTTACTTCAGGGAACATTTGGAAAACTTAAATCAATGATTGCTAGTTGCTTTTATTCCCCTAGAAAAAGAGCACAAACTTTTGCATGTTCTAAGATGCCAGTTCACCACCATCTCTTTTCTGTGTGTTTTTTCAACTTTGACCTATTAGTTTTCAAAATAAGATCTGGCTGGAACTGAGCCTCTTTCTAAAAAATAGTTTAAATGTACAAGGGATTTCCTCACCCCACCTTGCAGTGGGGAAATCGCAGACTACATTAGCTAAGGAATATTACTTTCAGGTCACTTGGGATATGACAGTAAAACGAAGAGCCAGGGCCTTGTCAAAGTGGTGCCAGTTATCCAGCAGAATATGAGGCAGCGGACCAATTCCCCATTATAACATACAGAGAGACTATAAACAACCTACAGAGAGACTGTAAACAAAGACTAAGGGGCCATGAAGATCACTTTCTGTATTTCATTAAACCCAGGAGCTAGTTTTCATACTCACAGAATCCAGAGTTCACTACTGTTATCATATCACTTCATGTTAGGCAGCAAATGACACCTTCAGCCCCAAAGACTGAAGCATTTTAGGGGTTAGAAGTTGCTCACCTCACCCTGTGAAACAATTTGGGTGCTACAGATCCTCAAATACAAAAGCTACTCAGAGTCTGCAATCTACCACATGATTGCTGCCAGTCAAGCGGATTTAAGGGCATATTTTAATCTCTCTCACATTATTCTGGTCCTGGAATTTTTGCTTCAAGCTCACAGTAATTCTGAGTTGGGTAACTTGGGCCAGGGCAAGGGGCTCCCCATGATAGGTGTTAGTTTACAGAGATGGCAGCGTTTCCTAATGCTAATGTATTCCCATGCTGCATACCTCAACTAACAGTTTCATCTCTAACAAACTGCACTGGAATATGCTGATAGCTCCAGCTCAACAACACAATATCATACAGACAGTGGCCAGTGCCAAATAGTTAGTTAAGCAGATAAGAAAGGCACTCATTCTTCCTTTAAAAAAAGAAAAAAAAAAAAAGGAAGCTATTGCAGTCAGGCAGACAGAGTGTGGATGGGAGCTGGCAGATTCCACAATACAGAGTCACGTCAAAAATGGCCTCCTGCAAACTGTTCCTTCATCAAGCATTTCAGTCAACCGAAAGGGAGGAATCTTTCCCATTATTCACAGGAGTTTCACCTCCCTATTCCACAGCTGAGGAGCACTTTCTGTACATTTTGACATTACAAGCATGTAAGAAGCACAGAGAATAGATTTTACTATGCAGCAGAGGGAAACTCTTCTCCCCACTTTCTGTTTCCAGTCCCAAAGTTGAGCCTGGCCTTTATTTTGACTGTTCCCTGGTCTGTGAATGGAAAATCCCTCCTCAGCACTAGCAGGCTGGTGTCTGCTGCACACACCCACTGCACACAGCAGAAATTCCAGTCAATAAGGCAAGTGGGGCCCAGGCGATGGAAGGGGAGGAAGGAGACATACAAACAATAAGAAAAGCATCTGGCTCTGTTACTGGCTGAGAAGAAGGCTGGAGTTCAAAAGAGACACGACTGCAGCCTTCACTTCACAGGAAGATCATATCAATTCTCGCTGTCCTACTTTTCACACAGACCAAAATATGTGGAAAGGGTGACTTGGGGTTTTCAGCCCACAATTTAACACAATTCCATTAACTCCAGAACAGCGACAAAACCCACCTTGGAGGTTTTTGTCCCACCAGACCAAAACATACCCCTGCTTCTGCTTTGGACCTGTGGAAACGGCCTGGAAAGTAAAGCCCTTTGCTGAATGTAAGCCAGCCATCCCTCCACCACCACACTAATGGAGGCTGCTCTGCTGTCCTTCCCTGGAGATAGCAGCCAAGTCTAGTGAAGCTTCTCTCATAGCAACCAGAGCTCCACAGCCAACAGCAGCTGCTGTCACTGCCTTCAACGCTTACCCACAGGATCCAGAGCACAGCAACACCCTCCTCCCTGCACCTCTACAGCAAAAAAAAAAAAAGAACCCAGAAAGCTGGCGACAAGATGACTTCCTGGGTCAACCACAAGAAACAGAAAAAAAAGAAATCCTAGTATTTCCTATACAAGTGAAAAGAGGAATCTCTGATTATTGAAGAAATAAGAAATTCCTTTTCTGGGTTTAGGTTTCTGGCAGCAACACCCAGCCGGGGTGGGGGCAGTCGCCTGAAATCCATGATATACCAGCACATCAGCGTCAAGTTCTACGAGGCTCAGCTGCATCCTTCACCCAAGGAGAGGGATTCGCCCCCTCGCCCCCGCCGTGCCCCCAGCGCTCCCATTACATCATGGCCCGAGCCCGCAGCAGCCACCGCAGCCCTGCAGCGCCCCGTGCCCTCTCCAGACCCGCAGAACACCCCGCTCACCCCCCTAAAGAGAACCCCCAGGATCTCAGCTGGTGCCAGAGGAGCGCGGGGACACAGCCGGGAAGGGGCTGCGAACCCCCCTCGCTGCGACACCCGTTCCCCCGCTCCCCCCGAGCCACGCGCGGCCTCACCGCCCTCCCTCCCCCCGGCACGGCCAGACGGTGCCCGGCGCCGCTTCCCCGCCCGGCCCGGCGGTGAACTCCGGTCACCGGCACCCAAGGACGAGCCGCCGGCCGGCAGTGACCTTGCCGGTGCCGGCGGGGGAGGGAGGTGGCCGGGGCACGGGCAGGGCGGCGGGGAACCCCCCCCGGGCAACCCGCGGTGACGGGCGAGCAAATTCGGGAGGATCCGCGCTGCAGCCTCCGGCGCCGGGAGCATCGAGTTACGGGGGGAAAGCGCCGCACGGGCACCATGAGAAAGCAGAAAATGCAGGTCAAACGCCGCCTCCCTCGAGGCCCGGAGGGGCCGGCGGCGGGGGCGGGCAGCGGCGGCCCAGAGGGGGCTGCCCCGGGCCGGACAACGATCCCCGCAGCCCCGCGGGACAATGAGGGGACGAGGGGGCGCGGTGGAGGCCGGGCTGCAGCGGGGCTTCCCCGGCGCTCGCCTCCACCGACAAAGCCCCGCGGCCGCCCCAGCCCCGGCCCTGCACCGGCCCCGCACCGGTCCCAGCAGCCCCAGCCCGCGCTCCGCCGGGCCCGCCATGATGCCCGCGCACCGCGCCGGGCCGGGTCAGCCAGGCCCGGGCCTCCGGGGGCACGGCGGGGCGCTGCCGCCCGGGGCGCCGAGGAGCGCCGAGCGGAGCGCTGAGCTACGGCCCGCGCCGGGAGCCCCCGCGGCCGCCCGCCCCGCCGCCCGCCCCGGCGTTCCCTCCCCCGCCGCCGGGCACGGCTGGTTCCCGCCAGCCCGCGCCTACCTGGCCGGCCCGTTCTCCGGGCCCCTGCGCGGCACCAGGCCCGGCTCGGCGCCACAGCGTGTCCCGGGCGGCCGGCGGGAGCGAGCGCTCGGCCGCAGCGGCGGCAGCGGCCCCTCCCCCGGCGGCGGCTTCTCCCCGGGCCGGGCGGAAACGGCACTGGGCGCACGGGGATCCCCTGCGCCGGCGCCAGGGGCGCCCCTGCCACGCCCACGGCGCTCCCCGTTGGTTGCTGCTGCGCCGCGCCCCGCCCCGCCGGGGAGCCCTCGGCCGCCACGGCCCCGCCCTCCCGCCCTCGCCATTGGTGGCCCGCCCGCGCGGCTCCGCCCACGCCAACGCCTCATTGCGCGCCGCGCGCCCGCCCCGCCGCTCGTCCAACGGTCTCGGCGCCCCATTGGTGCGCAGGGCCGTCAGTCCAGAGCAGGGGGGGAGCCGGCGGCGGCTCCGGCGCGAGGTGGGGCGGGCGGGGCTGCGGCAGCGCCCGGCGGGCGAGCCGCGCTACGTGCCGGGGGCGGGGCCGGCGGGGCGCGAGCGAGGCGTGCGGGGCGACTCCCGCGTCGGGACACGTGGCAGAGCGGAGGGGCGGGGCGGGGGGCGGCCGGGAGCGCCGGGGCGGAGGGCTCGGGGCGCATGCGCGGCTCTGCCGCGCGCGGGGCCTGCCGCGCGGCACGTCCGCGCGCGGGGGGCGGGGGTTCCCGCCGAGGGGTCCCGGGGGCACCGCCCGGGGCCGCGACCGGGACCGGCCCCGCCCGCGCCGGGGCCAGCGCACCCACAGCCGGCCGGACTCCCTCCCAGGAACCCCCAACAAAGGCCGCCGGGGCCGGGAGGCGGAGGGGCGGCCCCTCGGCGGGAGGAGGGGCCCCGCGGCGCTCTCTGCTCCAGCTCGGCCGGAGGGCTCCGCCCGGTGCGCGGAGGGAGCGCTCCGTGCGGTCCGCAGCGCTGCAGGGACGCGGGAGGAGAGGAGCGGAGCCCGGGCGTGGCGGAATAGCGCTGGGGACGGGCCGGCGGGGCCGCTCGGAGGAGGCCACGCAGCGGGTGCGGCGGGCGGGCGGTCTGTGCCCCGCCGGCGGGCCCGGTCACGGCGCGGTGATCCAGGCGTGCCGCAGGCTCTGCGCGGCGCTGGCGCGGCGCTCGGGCGCGTAGTGCAGCGCGGGCAGGAGGAAGGCGGCGAAGGCGGCCGCCGCCCGCGGGGTCCAGCCGTGCCGCTCCGCCAGGGTGCCGGGGAGGCTGCGGGGGCAGAGCCGGGACAGCCGCAGGAGCGCGCCTGGCGGAGACAGCGCGGGCGCGGCCCCTCAGTCACACCGGCGCGGCTGAGGGGGCCGCGCCTCGGCCTTAACCCAAAGCGCACTGAGAAGTCCCCGCCTGGCATCGCCTCTGTGACCTCCACCTGCGCTGCCCCTTGCAGCTTTGGCTCTCGGGTGTTACATCTTCCCAACCTAGTGTTTAGAGGCTCCCCGTTCCCGAGCGCTTCCTAGCTGAGAACATGCCAAGAGTGCGCAAATTGTTCCCAGAATAGCCCTGCCAGAGCCGCTGCTGCTTGTTCCCTGGGCCTGCCCACAGGCACCCGGATGCATCTGGCTATTTCAGAGCTCACAAGACACTAATGTTGAATTCGTTTTGTTTACCAGCTCCGTGGGGCCCAGGAGAGTACGACTGACCGAGAAGCTGCCCTCGTCCCTGGGAGCCCGTGGTGTAAATGCATGATTCAGGTTAAATGTGTGTGGTCAGGCCAGGTTCGTTCCCATGGAGAGTGAATGCAGAACTAGTTTTGACTCATTTCTTTTGAGCACCACAGAAGGAATAAGTGGGAGCAAAGCGTGTGGATGTGCAGGGAGGTGCTTGTTGGATTCCAGCATGGCACTAGCACTCAGCACTGAATGAGCTGCGGGTAGGCTGAGGCTGTGGGACTGGTGAGTGTGAAAGCAGAGAAAGAGGATGATAGACCACAGTGCAGAAGGGTGGAGTGATGTGGTGTAGTCAAAGACAAGAATTTCAAGACGGATGAGTCAAAGGGAAAGGAACTGGGGAGAATGAAACAAAAAAGATGTTACAGTTGGGTCAGAAGACTAAATATAGCAGCCATGCTGGAAGGATATGAGTGTCCCATTCCTGGTCATCATTGTTCTCTGCCAGTGAACTGGTGAAATCCAACCAGTTACACACTCTTCAGCCTTCCTGGTGTGTAGCTGTTTCCTGTCTGTATTTCCATTCTCTCCACATCCAAAGAAGAAAGAATGGAATTGTTTTCCGTGCTGGGTGTTTGCTATGACTGTTTTTCAGGATTTGGTATTCATCCCTGGAATGCTCATGGATTGCAGAGGTAGGCAGGGCAGGGAGTGTTACTGCTCTTTATGAAATCTCTGTCTTGTGTAACATAACTTTTGGGGTGTTTCATTGTGAGCTGAGTAGGAGTGTGTCAGAGGTCCACTGTGATTTTTAAAGTAAACTTCCTTACTCTTGTTCTTACCTGGCCTGCTGAAAAATTTTGTTGACTTGTTCCATGAGAAAGCAATTTGAGGAGGAATTCTTCCCAGGAGTTCGATGATACGAGCAACGTGATCTAGACAGAGGAGGGAAAACACATCTAGGTACAATGGTTGTGACACTTCTGTCAGTGAAATGAATAAAACTGATGGAGTCCTACCATCATCTCTGGAGAAATATTTCCCAGGTTGAGGATCAAATAGACACTCTCCAGTTGCCATTTCAAATGCCTAGAAATGGAGTAGCATTGTTAATTCACTGTCTTGGAGTTTTTCTTCCCCACTAATTGAAAGCATCGATTTCCCTTGTGATCACACAAACCTGATCCTAAAATATGGAAATACACTGGCACACTGGCTTGATCTCTACCACAGTGAAACAGCACCTTTAGCTCTGTCAGGATGAAAAGCAGCATGTGCCTGATTCAGTCTGACATACACAGAGTGTGAATCGCCTTAGAGCTTAAGCTAATTAGGAGTGGTTTTTATCAGCAGCACGCTTTCGCCCCAAAGCGAACGAGTGCAGGCGGCCCCTTTTGCCTTCTCAGCAAGGAGGCTTTGCTTTACATGAAAAGGTGGGTGCCAAGGACATACTGGCCTGGCCAGTTTGTGTCTGTCGCCTCCCTGCATGCACAGCATTGTCCCCAGTCCTACCAGACAGGCTGTGCTCCAGATATCTGCAGGAGTGCCATAGTCTAATCCAAGAAGCACTTCCAGGGCACGGTATGGCTGGGTCTGTATCTCCTTGGAAAAGGGCTTGTACTGAAACAGAAACAAACTCCCTTTAGTTGGCATCCATAAGCCAGTCAGAGCAACACTGGTGGTCACAGGCTTCCCACACAGGGAGGGGACACAGGACAGGACTGAACATGTGTTCTCAGCTCTGCAGAGGGCACAGCCAACACATTCCCAGCACCACTGACACCAGGGGGAATCTACCTCCCAATGTTTCACACTGAATATAGTTTTGAATTTCTAATTGCAGGGATTAAGTGCAAGCTGGAGAAATGTCCAAAGTTGACAGTGTCTTCAGCAGCACAGTGCCCAGCTTGGAGCTGGGAATGCTGAACATAACCCTCCCCGAAGTTGGCATCTCTTCAGCGCACTGAAATAGCTACTCAGCTGTAACGGGACGGACATGCAGGGTGGGATGGAAAGGAGCACACAGCCTCCAGGGTTGTTACAGGATTGAGACTCAGAGCAAACTCAACTCACTGTCCAGCATGCGCTGCCCAGATCTGCAATTTTCACCTCTATGCTCATTAAGTCAGATTCTTCCAACTGATTGCCAAGATCACCTTCTAGATGGAAAGGACAGAGAGAAATCGTGTCTTTCTGAACCAACAGGTACACATCACCACAGGAGAGGCATGTCCCCCTGCCTTTAAAGTTTCTCAGTCTAAAAGGTCCTAAAATGCTTTTTAGCATCAATCAAAGGCCACCTCTGTTTTTTGAGGAAATGCAAAGGAAGCACTGATATCCAGTGAAAACAAGAGGATGTTTGGAAGGATGGTAGCTTGGAGTTAAATGGTGTGATGTGCTCCTGTCCTGCTCCAAGGTTCCTCTAGCACCAAGGTTAAATTATGGTGGGCCCGGAGGAGAACATATCCTACCAGCACTAATCAGAACCAAAACATCTCTAATTCCTCCTCAGCCTTCAGCAGCCTGGCTCTCACAGACCTTGGATGCTGCCTGCTTGGCAAGCACCATGAAGGTTACATTTTCATATGACCCTAGAAAAGAGTAATTTCTGCTTTAGTGCTTTACAGTGAGCTGTCAGCCTATGCCTAATGCTGTGCTTTTCTGCTCTGAGCAAAAGACTCAGTCACTAATTTAGGATTCCCTGATTGCCTCAGAGCTTGAGAGACAAAACAGCACTGTCATGGGAGAAATGCTCATGGGAGAACACAGTGCAGGGATAATATGAAAGGTCTCATGGCTGGGAGATGAGCTAATCTCTTGAGAAACGCTCCAGCCCGACATCTTATTCAATATTCACACCATTCCCTGCAAATAAATTATGTCTCAAAAGGCCTTGAAGATTAGCAGTACATACAAGTCTCCCACAGACCTCAGAAATACGGGAAATAAAGAGCAGAAGTGTCACACAGTTTTCTGATCGAACCATTTCGTATCTAAACCTTTCAGTGGCTGAAAACACCAGACACAGGGAACTGTCCTGTACTTAGAGCCATGAGAGTGAGCTCTGAGGCCGCAGTGGGGCTGTTCACAGGTGCATGTGACCTGTAGTTTTCCTGCACACAAACCCACGTGCAAAACCACATTTCTGTAGGTGCCTTGGGTAGTCGCTCATCCTGATGTTTGTGTTAGGCAGAGACAGGAGGGGGCTCTCAGCAGCACAAGCTGGCTGTAGTGTTTTGTACTGGCTGTTGCAGGAGATGGGAACCTTTCCTGAAGTGTCTGTAGCTGCTGCCTCTCTCTTTCCCTCCCGGCAATAAACATGTTGAAAAACCCCTGGAGTGCTCACCCGCTCCCTTCAGCTTCACATGTGTTCTCTGGCCACAGCCGAGCGTATCCATGAGAGGCCTTGGGAGGCTTTTGTCGTGTCCGTACAACAGGATGTTCTCCGGTTTGATGTCGGCGTGGATGATGCGGCAGCGCTTGTGCAGGAAGTGCAGCCCTGCCAGCACCTGGGCAAGCAGGGAGCACGTCACGAGGGGCCCCACCAACCCCCGCTGCCCCAGCAGCTCAGAGCAGCCAGGCACAGCGGGTAGGGTAGTTGTGGGCATTCTGGTACTGATGATAACCATCAGCCCTAAGCTATTTCCTGTTGGGGTGGCCCTGTGGGAGCAGGCTCCAGGGGTTCCATTGCACAACGCAGCAGGAGGAGCAGGCACCAGAGCCCCACGTGCCCAGCTGGGGCCTGGGGAGCCCAGTGGGGAAAGGGCTGTTTGGGGTGACACGCAGCAAAAGGCAGCACGAAAATCCACAGATACCACCATGGATGGGCAAGCCCGGGAAGATGGGAGGAGGATGGGGCTGTGAGGAGGCATTGCAATCACTTAGCTGAAGTTCTGAAAAATCACTCCTGTTTGTACAGCTGTTAATGGCCTAGGACCACTGTGACTTCCTGCTGGTTATAACCAGCCCCCAACTGCCATCTGAATGACAGTGACACGGCATGGGAGGGTGTGCCATGGTACAAGGAAAGAAGGAGGCACAGCATAACCCAGACAGGAGGTGGGAGAGATCATGAGTGAGTGCTTAGAGAGGATTTCAGGGCCCTGCAGGAGAGCCATGTAGGGAAAGAACAGCCTTAGATGGAGCAGGGAGAGCCTGGCCTGTCATGAGGAAGAGATAAATAACACCTACCAGAGGGGAACAGTCACTATCAGAAATCAATAACAGCAAAAATGCTACAGGGACAGTTACGTTTGTTTTTTAAACACTCTGGACAGTCATAAAGGGCTGGCAAATATTCTCTGTATTATCAAATTCTATTCTGGGATGAACACCAGCCCCAGGGAAATACCAACCTTAAATGGTAACTGTGAAACGCGGGGAAAGATTTAAATAACTAAACTGGAATGAATCAGAAGAGTAAATACTGCTCCAGTGCTGATCTAAAGGGGGGAAACAGGTCTGAGATTTTACAATTAAAGCAGATAATGGATCAAGCAAAAGGCCTGGGTATAAAATGGGGCACATAGATGAATGCAACTACATTTTTGTGTAACATATTCAGGTGTTAGTGGAGCTTCTTTAGAGAAAGAAGAGGCTATTCCAGAAAAAAAAAAGGATGGAGGAAGCAGTTTTCTTCCTTATTGTCCCTAGAAGGGCACAGGAATCAGCGTAGCAAATCTTCATCTTGGCAAGTGTGCAGACTTCTGATAAAGCTCAGCATGAGAGGCAAAATGTAATTTTAACTCTTCTAAGGCCTCACTTAGGTTCCCTATGCCTTAAGCACAGCCAGTGCATAAGAAACTCAGTTTTCACAATCTGAGTGGCACACCACATCCTTACAGGGGATGAAGGAGGAGCTGGCTCTGTGCAGGAAAACCTCAACATGGGAGGAGAACCAGCCAACCACATCAGCAATTCAGAAATTCCTGGAAGGTTGGAAGAGAGACCTTGAGCAGCCTTCAGTGGTACCATGCAGAAAGCTGCTGGAGCTGACAGCGCTACCCGCGGCTTGATGCCAAGGCAAATGCCAATGGCCTGGCATTGCTGCCAGAAGGGACTTCTCAGGGCAGCAGGAGGGCACAGATACATGTGTTTTGCCCACAAGAAGCAGAACTCTTGTTGGCTGTTTGCCCCCTGGTACCCCTACGAGCAGCAGAATTGCTGGAGAACTCCATGATTACTGAGATGACGGAAACAGAAGTGCTGGCCCTGACTCCCTGGTGCAGGTCTGCTGGCACTCCATGGTGGTGGCCCTGACTTCTTCCCAAACCCAAGGAGGCTGCAACTTGGGCAGTATCACTCAAGTAAAGCCCATGTAACGTCCATCCCCTTGGGAAGAAGACCATGGCATGTCCCTTAGCCAACAGTCCCTTGGTGCCCTCGCCCAGTTCCAGCTAAATTCTCACCTGCTGTAAAGATTTTTTCACAAAAGGCAGAGGCAGTCCCTGGGTTGTGTAGTTTCCCATCAGACATCGCAGGGAAGGACCCAGCACCTCAAATACCAGGCACATATGTGGGAAAGAGTCAGGGATTCACTAACAGGGAGAAGGTCCTACCAGCAGCCCTTTGCCTTTCACCAGAGCAACCAAATACCTCCTTTTCTCCTCAAAAACCTCTTCCCTCCAGCCACCTCCATGTGCCCAGGCTTGGCTGGCTCAGAGCTGCCACACTCTCCACAGAAGGATATGGAAGCCATTCTCTCCAATCATTCTGAAGTCATCTAACAAAGAGATGATGTTTTCTCCTGCCTGGTCCTTCTTCTTCATACAGTTCACCTGAGGGGGAGAATTCCAAGAAAGCTGCAATTAGAGACATTATATGCACAAGGACACCTTGCACCTATTTTATCCTGTTCAACAGACTTTCTCTTCCAAAAATTGGCACTTCATGACAAATCCCATGAAAACACCATCAGAAAAAAACAAATGCTCCAAGCACACAAGCAGAGTCTGTTACCAAGGAATGAGTTTCTGCATGTTGTCCCACTCTTGCCCAGGTGGGACCGTCACCCTCACAGTGTCAAAATAACTCACAATGATCCTGCTGATAGTGTCTAGCAGACTTTCTGCTGCTTATTCTATCCATGCAGACCCAGAAAGTGCCCCTACTTGTGCTAGAGGGGATTTCCCCAAGAACACAGCTGCCTGCTCCCAGCAGCAATGGCTATTTCCTTTGCCTTTCTGCAGCCTTTACTCCTTGTTCTCAGAGCAGGGATGGCTCTGTCCCTCCCTGGCTAAGAGCAGCAGGCTGGGACATCACCTTTTAAAACTCCCACTATCCCTTCAGCAATTTCTGTGAAAAAGGTTTGTGCTGGCACGACAGGGGTGAGCAGCCCTGGAAGCCACAGGGGCCCAGATTGCCTCTCTTGGCAGCTCTGCAGGCACTGACCTCCCTGTGCTGGTGGGAACAGCCCTGGGAACCAGCTGTATGCTGCTGAATGGGCAGGCGTGTCTCTCAGAGACAATTGCTAATAAATCAGGGGTAAGGCTCGGTCTGTATGCAGGGTTGTGCTGATGTGTAGAAAAGCAGCCCTCTGATTACATTAAATTAGTGCCACTTGGTACTTCCTCTTGCATCACTGCATCTGGCTCATGTCCCTTTGGATAGGGCCTGCAGATTTACAAGTGTGAACTAAACCTTTCTCAAACCTGTTGGAGAAAGGCCACAGAGTAATTTAAATGTAAAATTTAATGGCTTTTACTCATCTGACACTGATGTAACTTTGTATTTGGGCAAGCTTAAAGAATTGTAACCATGAGCTTTCTAGAACTAGCAGCTAAAGCCCAAGCACCTTCAAAGAAAACTCACTGAGAAACAGGTACAAACACTTAATTACCACCACCATTAGCAAAGGCAGGAAGAAGCTTTCTGACTTCAGACGTTTATTATAGTTTTGCTACATCATACTTTTTTCTATTGCAAATATTTCCTTTTACTTCAGTCTCTGTTGCGATAGAGGGATGTCTCCTGAGCTGGGAATGACGCAGATACAGCACACACTCCCATCTCCTTTTTAGGAACGTTACCACCTTCTTCTGTTGATTATCTACCTTATCCTTCTGCAGATTCCTCCTACTTGTTGGATTTCAGTCTCAGCTAAAAGAAATGGGCCGACAGGGCAAGTGGGACACACCAGCATGTCCCAGTATGACAGGAGGAAGGAGGAGGTTCCTGTTGCAGAAGCCAGTGCTAAGACGGTGATTTCTATGAATTTCCTTAATTTTTGTGGGTTTTTTCCTGTTCTCCACCTAGCACCTTATACTGAGATCTGAAGGGAGAGGGGATGGTGAGGCTGATACTCAGACCTGAACTCTGGAGCAAAGCACAGAGCCCCAGAATTTACTTACACAGCGGAGGAGAGTGACCTCATCCTGGGCAGCATCAGCAAAGCCTTCCCTGCTTTTCAGGACCTTCACAGCTACCTGTTTCTTCCTCCTGGGAAACGAACCACAGCTGCCAGCCAATGCATGTTAGAGTGGCCCTAACATGCAGCACCGCCCCTTCTCCCAGTCACCCAGCCCTGGGCTTCCCAGGGAGGGTGCTGCCCTTGTGCAAGCACCCTTGGCCTCGGTCTGCAGCACACCAGGCCCATGGGCATCTCTTCTGCCAGTATCTGGCAGCACAGCTGCCCCAGGAACCACCAAGGGGCTGGAGAGGAAAAGGCAGAGCATGGATACTGCAGGGTCTAAATGAGAAAAGAAAATGCAGAGCGAGGGCTGATCCCACCTCATTTATGTTCTTTGGTTTCTGGGGACCAGCTCTGCTGATCTCACTGCCAGGTTTTCCCGTGCCTGGGGATGCTGATATGCTCCCAGGCAGGCAGCTGCGCTCTGCTGCTTCTGGTCCTGCCCAGGTGATCAGCCACCCATTCCCACCTCCCCAGAAGACAGTTCACCCCTTACCTCATGTCCTGGCACAGCCAGACGGTGGCGAAGGCGCCGCAGCCCAGCTCGCGCAGTGCCTGGTATCGCGTGTTGAACACCTCTCCCTCCTGCACGGGGTGGTGGCCTCCTGCAGGGACCATGGCCAAGAGACATCAGTGACATCTCTAAATGTTCTAAGATTGAAGGAGCAGCTGAGGACAGCTGGACAGGTCCCGGTGACCTCCTCCGGCCTGGGACGAACCTGGCGTGCTCTCAGCTCTAGAGCCACATGCCCAAGGACTGACCTGTGTGCTGGGCTGGCAGCATCTCCTCCTGCACCTGCTCCTCCATGGCCCAGCAGTGCAGCAGATCCTGGCACGGGGGGATGAAGGCAGAAGGGAACCAGGTTGTGGGGCACAGGCAGTGTGATCTTCAGCACTTTACTCCTTTAAAAGAGAGCTGGAGAGCAGCTGTACTTCTGCTGCACACTATGGACACTGCTTCCCTCTTCTACCCCTGCTGTCCCCTTGCTCCTTTCCTTCTCATTTCCTTCACTAGCTCCTAGAACCAGGCTTTGAAAACGTTTTTGGCACTTCATGGAGACAGGGATTATTTTAAGAGTTCAGAAGAGGAAAGCTGGCAGGCTGGGGCTGGGCCAGGGCCAGGGCCAGGTGGGAGTCTCAGGTTTCCCTGTGTCCAGTATGGATTTTCAGGGGCTTAGGAGGATCTGTGGGATTCCCTCCCACAGCCAGGGACAGCATCCCCTCCCCATCCCAGCTGAGGAGGGAACGCATTTGGGCTTTGGCTGTCGGGAGGAGCCCCAGCTCCAGAGAGGTGCGAAGCAGAACCTGCATTTTAGACACTGCAGCACTGCATTTTAGACATCTGCCCACAGCCCAGATCCAGGGCCAGGGCATGGGTTTATCACTGACCATCCCGTGACATCCCAGCAAGAGGCTGCTCCCAGGGTTTGTTACCATGACAGCCCAAGGTACAAACACCAAGACAGTACAGACACACTAATCCAACTGCTGTCCCCCCACGCTGCAGCACCAGTGTAGAGCTGGCTTCAGCACTGGTCCCCTGAAATAGCAGCCCAGAGCCCCTGTTGCTAATGCAATACAGATGTAAACTGCTGTAGCTGGGGCACTCCCAAGCCAGCCCTTCAAAATTTGGAAATGTCACTTGCTGTACTGCCGAGCTTCAGGCTAACACACACTGTCAGAGCTTGAGACAGGTGATAATAATCCCCATAGACCATCACCACAGGTAGAATTATTGACCTTTAAATCCTCCAAATCAAGTTGCTAAAGCTAGGAACCCTTCTGAACCAGAGGATTTTCAGAAATAACTATAGAGGGCTGGTGGCAGCGGGAGCCAAGTGACAGGGAGTGCTGAGAGCTGGGGAACAGCTGGAAAGATTTAATGGTGCCACTCACTGTTCACCTGTCAAAGGAAAACTCATGAACTTGGAGAGATGACAGTTCAACAGCATCTTCCCTTGGTGGAGTGTTATGGTAATAGGAGACTTTAGCAAGAAAATAGGACTCAGAGATAGAGAGTGTAAGACTCATCCTAGCACTAGGGCTGATGGAGCTTTTGGTGAGTTCACTGGGCCCTGGTGCCCTTCTTGCTGTGAAGGCAAGACAAGTCCATCCTTAGGCGTGCAAGGCTTTACCTCCATCCACCCCAGCTGGATGGGAGTACTGGCAAAGGATGAAGAGTGTTGCTGTGCAACTTGGTACAGGAGAGGGAAACACGCTTTTCTAAGCTTTGTGATAAAGAACATTCGGTGTTTCTAAGTCCTTCATTGCTCGACACCTTTACGTTAAATACAACTTATCTTGCTTTTGTCATTCAAATTATTTTGTGCAGAGCCCACTGAATTGCTGCAGGCCTGGACTAGCTCAGCGAACTTCAGCCCAAATATTGGTCCTGCCTGGTTTGTGAGAGCCATGGACAGCGAGCGATGATGCGTCACCTCTGCCCTGGACACCTCCCCCTGACCTGCACAGAACGGCACACAGAGCTCCGCAATGCCTTACGACACCTGGACATCCACAGCTAAAAGAAATGGGCCGAGCTCACCAGAGAATCACACACCTTCATCTTCTGCACCAACACAGACCTACAAGCCCTTGCTGAGCGCAGCATCCCTGCAAGTCACAACACGTACAAGCAGCCCTGTCGGCGCGCGGGTCGCTGAGCCCCGGGGCCCTGCGCAGACTCACCGTGCGGCAGCTCCAGGTCAGGGCACGCCGTTCCCTTTGTCATCTGGCTCCTTCTGGAGCTTCCCAAAGTGAGATACCAGCTGGTCCTGCTCTCCTTTTAGTCTGTGCTGCCCTGGGAGGGGTGTCCTTGAGCAGACCAAACTCTTGTGCATCGCTGGATGGACGCAGTGAGGAGCGGGGCAGGGTATCGGATCACAGCACCGCTTCTGGGAACAACCTTGGCTTTGGGATAGCAGGAGACCTCAGACAGCTGCGGTGGATTCACTTTACTGCTGGCCTCTCCCTGCCTCTCTGGCAGCAGGTCTGTCAGCTTGCTGTGGATCCACAGTCTCCACAGCAACTATTTATAGCGGGAAATTCACAGCTCTGCTGAGATGGAAACAGAGAAATCCTCCCCCTCTGCTCCACCATCCTCAGACCCAGAAACCATAGGGCTGCCTCAGTCTTCCCACTGCTCCCAGCAGTATGTTGGCAGGACTTGCTACTGCAGCACCATCTACCTGACACAGCCATCCCCAGCCTGGCACAGGGGACAGGCTCCCCTAGCCCACCTGTGTGCCACACTGCCAGACCGGAGGCACCTCGCCCTCCCCAGCAGTGCCTACACGCAGCTGAACACCATCACAGCATGGTGCTGGTGGCCACAGAGCCCACGCTCTCTAGCAGAGCAACTGCAGTAACATCCTCACTGCAGCCCTGAGGAAACCCGAGCATCCCAGCACCACGCAACACTGGAGAGGAAAAGGCCACACACAGTAAAAATCACATTTTTTTCCCCCACTGCCACATGCCGTAGCCTCGCACCGGAGCTGGGCATGGTCTGGCTTCCCCCTCGCTGGGGCCCTGGGCTCACACAGCTCAGGTTTCCTGGCTGAGGCTGCAGAGACCGAGCCTCAGCCCTGCAGCGAAGGGTTAACCCTGCCTCGCAGTAGCTCTGCTACAGCTCCAGGCTGCCAAACCCAGGCCGGGGCCTCCCAGAGCGGTTCTCCCCCTGCCTGTGCCCCTCTGCTCTCACCTGCCTTCCCCACACTAAAAATACCAAGGCAGGGGGCAGAGGCTGCACCAGGCTGGGTACTGAGCTGTGCAGGGCAGCACGGGGGGGGACAAGTGGTTTGTGACCCCTAAAAGGCAACAAGAACACACAGAGTACAGAGAGGAGGGACTAAAAGAGAGGGAGAGGCAGACTCTATCCAAAACTCTGCTAGTAAAGGAAGTGGGGGGGGGGGGAAGAAAAGAGGATAGATGGGCCAGGAGCCAGCTTTCTGTCTGGAAAGAACTGTGTAAATTAATTTAGAATTAAGTTGTTTTGGTAATTTAGGAGCACTGGTTTCTGCCTCACACTGGTGGACAACAGTGACCAACATAAACTGTACCTTCAGCGACCCTTACCCGCGGTGGGAGACCACAGCCAGAGCTGCCACGTGCCCTCAGTGCCAGCCCAACAGAGTGTCTGTGGAGGGAGGCTGCCTCCTCCTGCGGGCAGAGACGGTATTTGAGCTCTGGAAACTGCAGAAGCACTGGGATCGAGGTGGAAGGTGGCACAAGATTATCTTGAAGAAACACAGCCTATGGAGGGGGCAGGAGGGAAAAGTCCCGCTTTCCTCACACAGCTCCCAGGTCCTGGTGCTCAGGAGTGCATGGTTTCCACTTAGGATGAAAAAAGAGGCAAATACGTTCTGGGTAATTGCATCATCATGCAACACAAGCATGACACAGAGGTTGTATATTAAAATTTATTGAATTATTGTGTAAGAATTCTCTTTATTAAAATCATTTGGACTCTAAACTGATTATTTACAGACAAAACCTCTTATGTCACCAATAGATTCCTACATCTCAGAACAGTATCTACAAACAGTTATTACACTATGTAACAAAATTCAGATTTTTTTTCAAGCTTTTTATATTAATTATTAATTCCAATTTGAGAAAGACAGTACCTTGGGTGCTCTGAGCAGAACTCAAGGTGTGGCAGGGCATAAATGCAGGTCAGGCCATACCTGAACAGACAGACAGACACCAAGTCACAAGGCTGGGAGAGGGCAGAGTCACCAGGACAGAGGACTGGGAAAAAGACTATTAGAGCAAATGCCCTGGGTGTTCTGGAAACCAAAAGAATAATCCCCACAAGAAAGGCACACACACACAAAAAAAAGCAGCATCTGGCTGCAACTGGGGCACACCCTGAAAAAGAAACGGCATTCCACCGAGGCAGCAGCATCCGAGAACCTTCTATTTTCATTTAAAAAAAATTACCCATCATTTCTACAAACACACAAAACCTTTCAGGTACAGCCTAAATTTGCCACCAGACAGATGAAAGCAAGAGCTCTCACATCTACATCACGTGGGTGCCAGCTACACTTCATCATGCCAACGGGAGAGACATTCAAATACGCTAACGGAGATTTATCTTAATACTGATCAGTTCTCAGCCTTTCACCCAGACCATGGCAGAAGCAAGTTCCTCTCTCTGACCGCAGTACTAAATCAAGCTGGATGCCTGCCACTCATCACCGTTCTGAGGGTCCCATTAGAGCAGCCACATCCCCTCACTGTGCCCCTGTCCCACAGGAGGGGACCAGCCGTGGTGGCAGGGCTCTCTCTGCTGGTGCCCACAGAACTTGCTACCTGTAGTCAAACAGGGACACCCAGTGAGAATTCTCTGTCCTTGAGCAGGAACGTTCATCTCCAGAGTGTCTGACAAGCTGGTTGTGGAATCAGGCAGAGACTGGAGGAAACTCAGAAGGATCGCCGGGAATAAATAAGCAAGTCTTCCCTGCAATAGGGAATTTCATAATAAAACCTGTTTTGTGCAAATTTAAATGCAACAGAACCCTGTTGTAGTAATGGATTTTGCCACAGGAGAGGGGCATGGACGGAGGGAAGAGGGGCCATGCCTAAATACCCAAGTTGATCCCAGCGAGGGGCCTTCAGTGCATGTCTGCAGGGGAGGAGGATGCTGGTATCGAGAACACCGAGGACAGATGGAATGGGAAGAGATGGGCACTACCAACTTTCCACCCTCACTGCACCTGCGCTGGGCAGTGTCTCCTATCCAGCCATGCAAGGATAAGCTGAAGATGTTAAATAAATCAATCACCTATGTTTAGCTCTATGTTTAACTCTTGATTATTGCTCTAATAAAAGCAGAGTTTCACAGATACACTGGGAGAAAGCAGGTCACTTCCAACATCCAGAAGCACTACTGAGAAGCAAGGAGGATGTGGATGCCAGTGTGAGGTGGATTGAGAATTAAGCCTCAAGCCACCCTTTTCTGGGAAAGCGCAGAGATAATTCTGCAAAAATAGGGGCAGACATTACCAGTCTGCAGAGCCAGAAATCCAGCAGAGAGCCTGTGGCTCCTGGTAGGCACTCAGTGAGCTGGAGAGGCCATAAACTAGGCCTTGCTGCCTGGGGCAGAAAGTCCATCCACCAACACACAAGGGGACAACACTACTCCACCACTATACCTGCACCTGCCTCAAACCAGGGAATCACCTCCTGCAGTTCCTAATGGAATGGGCTTTACATGCATCATGTTGACTTTTTCCAATCCTTTCCTCCACCCAGCTTTTCTGGCGCCAATTTAACCAGATTTAGTCAGGACAGAGGTTTTAGACATGCTAAGTTCCTGAAATTTTTGTGGAAATGGGTGGTCAGGCAGTTTGCCTCTCTCGGAGAAGAGAGGCAAACTCTGACCCCCCTTTCTTCTTGGCAGCAGCCATCCAGCTACCCTAGTGCTCTGTACAGCAGGATGGGAGCAGGTGGCACAGGGATGTTGGTCGTACTCTGGGCACACAGAGTACCTGGGAATACTGCTGAGAGAGGGTCACAGGAGAGCTGGCTTTGTAGAAGAGAGGCCAGCATCAGCCTGTTTTGTACTGCTCCAAGAACAGTTTTGCAACTGCACAGCACTTGCAGAAAGCCACAGGGCTGGTGGGACAGGCCTGGAATTACTTCTATATGCAATGTAAAGAGAGAGAGGGACTCCCCTGTTCTAGCTCTGCTATCTCCTGGCCCACACAATCACCACAATCAGGGAAGTGACAGAGGAGTCAGACCAGTCTACCTGCCCTAGGAATGCAAGACATCAGTGTGGAATTAGCAGCAGAGGAGGAGAAGAATGAGTAGGGCACCCTTATAAATAGGGATTGGCTCTCAGAAGGGCAGAGGACTCTTTTCACATGGTGGAGGAACTAAGGAAGGAGCAGTGAGGAGCTGCCCCATGACAGCTGCCAACTAACTGTGCTTGCGCCTGCTCCAGCCTCTCCTTCCATACAAGAATCATTGCCGTTTGCAGGACACCTGACCCTCCTTGGGAACAATGCAGTTGTGCTTCACGGCTCCTTGCAGTTTACAGCTCCCCAAATAACTCTTGGATGTGCCATGACAGGAGAGTTTGGGAAGTGGAGCTGAGAATAAGGTGTAAGGCAAGCCTAACAGAGAGCCTGGAGCTGATCCCATGGGGAACAGCGAGCTGTTGGTACAACAGAGACACCTACGAGTTATCCCTGCAGACAAAGCAGTGGAGAAAACTGCTCCAGTGCTGACAGACGTTTGTCAGTAGAAGTGCACAGAGATACTTCTCCAAGAAAAGCTTTGTCTCAAAGCCACGAAGTTAAACATTCTCCTTTAGCGTTTAAATACATTAACTTTCTGAGGGTATTTACAAGTCCAGTTCAGAGCAGCAGAACAGCTGGACACCGAAGGAAGGGGGAGTGGCACAAGGCATTTGTTGTGCTTTTCCAAAGAGCAGGGCAACCTCTGACCACAAGGAACCAGGAAGACAGATCCGAGCTGGGTCAGTGGAGACCAAGGCGAGCCAGGCAGCAACTCTCACATGCTGAATTTGTCCTGAGGGGAAGGGTGAGGGGGTGCTGTTCATTTACAGTGGCCCCCTGGGCAAGTGCACATGCTGGTGAGCACGTTACAGCCAAGCAGGTGCCACGCACGAGCTGCCAGAGACCAGAGCACCGGGGAGCAAAAGACCTTCGCCTTCAGACATCTCCTTCCTACATCCAACATCCAGAACCAGCAGGGGCATTGCTGTCAGGAGTTTCTCAGGTAGGACACTGCAGAAGTGCTCGCTAGCTGGGGACAGAGGTTACCACAGCAGTCAGCCCAGGGAAAGCTTCCTGATCCCCACTGAAGCGAGCAGGTGCAGCAGGGAGTGTCCCAGCACTGGTAAGGGCATCCATGGACTCCACAGGCACAGTGCTCGGTGTTGTCACCCGGCTCTTCAACAACGCGGTTTGGGATCTTGGCACATTCACGTAACATCTGTAGGAAGGACCTGTGTGGGCCCACAACAGTCTGCCAGGGAAAAACCAAAGTTTGTCCTTTTTTTCTGTTTTGTTTTGCTTTTAAAAAGAAAAAAAAAAAACCTGTAAAAAAATATTCTCTGAGATGCAAGGACGCTTGTACTTTGTACTGCCTTGGCCATCCCTGCTCATGTCACCCGCAGGTTCCTTGGAGAGTCTGGTTCCAATGGCAGCAGGACACCCTGTGTATAGACTAGGATGAGCACTGTCCCCCTTCAGCCAGGGGAGAGCAGTCTGTCTGTGCCTGTCACAAATCTGTGACTTTATTCTCCACAGCTGCTGCAATCTGTTGCAGTCTATATCCAAGCTGCATCTTCTGTGCCGTTGGGTCTTCTTCCAAGGCAGTAATGATCTGCAACAAGACAGAGCTCAGTGGCAGCCTTTCTCCAGCACACAACCCTCAACCAGCTCAGTTCCATGCACCGTGGAGAGCCCCAAGCTGGAATCCAGCGTGCTCAAGTCCAGAGTAGGTATGTAGTAATTAATCTCAAATTAACCACAGAGTAGGTATTCTAGATTCACTCCAATAACTTATAAACTTCACAGGGCAAAAAGAACGCTAAACTTCTCACCTGAAAATTAAGTCTTCAGTAAATTATCTGAACTAACTGCATTTCATTTTGAAGTAGAGTTTTTGGGTATTGGAGTCAAAAAAAAGAAGCGTACATGAAATCCCAACAGCCTCCAAGCTAGAAATATGTTCTTTTTGGTGATTTCCTCCCTCTCTCTTTGGTAAGAATTGATAAAGTGTTAAGTGATAATTAAAATGATAAGTGTTACTTATAACATGAGTTACAAATGCCAATGAAACAACATAGTGTTGTAATCGTTTGGCTGCTGTTAATTGTTAATTTTTGTAGGTTTTTTGTTTGGATGGTAAAAGGAGAAGGGCATGTTCATACCTGCTGAAAACACATACTCACCTGGTCATAGTACTTATTGATGTATTTATACAATTCATGTAGAGCCACCAGGGAATTGAGGTCACCTGAGTAATTCTGTGTATAAGAGAGGAAATGAGACAAACCTGTGAGACACCTAACAATGGTTTGTCTAAATTCTGTGTCCTCACAACTCATTAGGAAATGTGCCCATTGCACAAAGCAACCAGAGAGGGAATTCACCAGCAAATCCTAGCAAAGGAAAAATCATATGCACTCCTTGCCCTGAACCCTTGACTGCATTTTTCTCTTCAGTGGCCCTTGCCCTCCCTGTGGTGCAGAGCAGCCACTGGGAACAGTCAGTAGGTCTGAGCAGAAACACATACTCAACTGGAATATCTCTCATCCTTGCATTAGTAACTCTCTCTTAGATGCACAGGTGAGAGGCCAGATGACTTCTGAAATAATTTTATTTACCCGTGATAGCTCAGCCAGGGCAGAGTTCATCTCCTGGTCACTGGCAGAGATGGTCTGACGAATGTCCGCGTAATACCTAGGCAGTGGTACACAGGCAGTCAGTGCGTGGTTCCTCCTTTCACTGCTCAAACTACAACCCCTGACATCCATCACTTACCTTTCCACCATCTGCTTGTAGCGAGGAATGTCCCGGGCATAGAGCAGCTTATTGATCGGAGAGTCCTTGAACATCCAAAACCAGAATTGATTATGAAAAGCTCCTTCATCATGCTGTGGACTAATCTCAGCAGGTAACACCATCACTATTTTCTGTCATTCGTTCAGGATCAGGAATTTTTTGTCCTCTGCATGGAGAGGCACTTCAAATAGCAGGCTCTCTTCTAATAATGCAGTCTGAGGAACCCTGAGATGGTGAGATGTGTCTGGGATTCTAACCTGGAGCTAGGTGATCACCAGTATGAGATCACATTGGCTATGGCTTTTCATAGCTGATGCCTGACATCCTCCAGAGATCCACCCATCCCACCTCTGGTGACCTGTGCAGGACTTGCACCATAGGCGCAGGGTGAGTAGTGGTGGTAGAAAGTTTTTCTAATGGCCACCCTGAATGTCCCAAGCTGCATCCTGTGACCCCCTCTGTCTGCCACAGCCGACTAGAGCTCAGCTCTGTCCCCCAAGTACCTCTAAGCTGCAAATAAAGAGCACTCCTCAACAACTTCTTGTTGAAAAACAAAACCAGCTCCTCCCTCCTCTCTTCCCAGGAGTCCCCATTATTCTCCAGTGGCACATGGAAGCAAGAATGAGCCAGGCCTGCTGTTTCCATGATGCTGTGTAAACATTACTGCCTTCCTGGGGCAGCACTGCTCAACTCTCTGTGCCTACCGTGCTCCCTTGTCCCTCTGTACTCACCCGCCCTAACTTATGGTCAGCTATTGTACAGGAGTCCATGAAGGTCTGTGCAATGACCAGCAGCACAGCATCCACATTATCCGACGTCTGCACATCAAAGACAAACTGGGGGTTCTTGATGATGTTGATCCAGAACCGCAGGGGCAGGCTGCAGACAGAAGTGCAACAGGGCATCAGCAAAGGTAGCAACTACAGTGCCCAAAGATGTTCTGCATGTTACTGCATCTCTCAGCTTTGTCCTCCCAGCAAAACCAGCTCTTTACCCCAACGCTCTGCTGCCCTGCACTCCCTTTTGCTCCTCCTCAGTAGGCAGAGGTGGCTGTCACTTTGCAAGTGATCAGCTCCAGGCAAATTAGTGCTGCCTCCTCTGGGGCCCTCAAGAACCCCCTACCTGTTTGTCTTCCAGATATGGATGGTTTCAGGGTCTGAAATCCCATAGTGTATGGCCTGCTCATCCAACAGGTCAAAGAAGTATTTGACTGCCAGAGGGACAGGGCGATTGGTACTGAGGATCACCTGGAACAAGTCGTCCACAAACTTCTGCAAAGTGCCCTGTGGAGAACCGAGCAGGATGGAGTCAGCACAGAGAGTGGAGAACCCAAGCCTCACACAAATGAGAGGTCACCCTCTTCTGCTCAGTGGCCTCCCCTCACCCATCCAAAGGTACCTCAGACCCACTGCAGGGAGCAGCAGCAAAGGAGAAAAGAGGCCCCAGTGGTTTGTGGAACAGAGGGCAGGGAGAAGCCCATGAGCAAAGCAAATGTGGAGGGGAGTCAGATGTACTCAGAGCCACTGCAGGTAGAGGGGACTGCTTCATCTTCACACACATCCCTGCAATCTCTGCCAGGGGATACGAAGGGAGGCAAGATCCGAAGCACAACACAGCCTGTGCTTCTTCTCACCTTCATTGAGAGTAGACGTGTCAGATAGATCTCCGGGATTGCCTTGGCTCGCTCCCGATCTCTTAAGCTCCCACGCCGATGCTTGGGAAGCTCTGGCTCTTCTGTTGGTTTTACCAGGTGCCAAAGTTTGATCCCACCTTCATCTGCATCCTCCAGCATTGGTGTTTCTAAACCAAGCAATTATTTATAGATCAGTGTGGGTTCTCTCACAGTGGAGCTCGGCCACGTGAGCCCCAAGGAAGCAAGATTTCCCAGTATGACAGAAACACAAATGGGAAGAAACCTCTGGAGGCCTCTATCCAGCCTTCTGCACAGAGTACAACCACTGCTAGCACTACAGAAGTTTGCCTTTGTCCACCTAAAACCTTCAGGGTCTTGGAAACTTCCCCAGACAGAGATCTCCCACCACCCCAATGGTCTCTTTCAGGTATTGTTGAAGGTTTTTTCCCACACCCAATTTGAATCTCTTAAGCTGCAGACTGTGGCTATTGTCCCTCATGCCACAGGAGTATCCATGGAGCGGTTTATTCTGCCAGGCAGTAAGTAACTGCCTGGCATCCCATCACCACCTCTGGGCCATGCTCAGCATCTGAGGATATTAAGATTTCTACAAGTTGCAGACTACAACAAACCCTGGTGAGTCAGAATTAGAGAATTGTGCTTGCCCTGCATTTCCACACCCAGACCAGCTTTCCTCTGTTCTCACAGTCTTCTGCTTTTCTCTCATCTCACCTGCCCAAGCTCTCACATTTCCTGACAATCCTATGAGAGTCCAAAGCATGTGTCAGCCTTCTGTAGCAGCATAAAGCTGGGGCTGAGGCAGGAGACTTATCCTACCAAATAGCAAGTGCTCTAGAATCATTTTCTGAGAACAAGACATCAAACTCACTCTCTCCTGGGATGTAATCCTGATTCTCCCTGTGGATGTGCTTTGTCAGACGTGGGACCAGTGCTACTGTTGCTCCATCAGGCACCTACACACAAGCAAAACAATGACTTTCAAAACAAATGGCATGTGTTCCTCATCAGCACAACAGGCAAGTGCTGGTAGACCAAAACAGACTATACCATTACCAGAGAAAGGGACATAAAGAGGACTTTTGGAGCACTGTCACTGTCTTTCCTGATGGTGAGAAAATCTTGTCTGTACCAATTAAAAAACTGATGTGCAAAGTACAATGAAAATAATACTCAAGGACTGAGGTCATTCACGTCTAGAACACGTTGCACTAAAGTAGGACATATTGGTGCAAGACATGACACGTTGGTGCAAGGTAATTAAAAAATTCCCTCTTTTCATTCCTAGAAGCTACTTTGAAGGCCAGTGCGTCATCACCTGCTAACTGATCTGGACTGGAACATGAACAGACCCAGCACATCACCTCCAGCAGCAGCCACCAGGCATGAACTTGTGTGTCTCCTTCCAAGCTCCACACCTGCCCCCATCTCAGGTACAGCTTAAGGACAGGGCTGCGCTTGCTCAAGTCAGAGTGCAGGCCACAGCACTAACTTAATCTGAATACAATGCTGCAAGAAAGGTCCAGCCTTTTGACAGTGACCCACCAGGAGCCAGAGACACAAATAGAGCATGACAGTGACGGAAGATGAGAGGAGAGACAAGGCAATGGCAGACTGAGTTCTGACCTTGTAGTGCTGAAGAGTGTTCAGACGTTTCCAAGTCCCTTGAACAACAGACGTCACATCCTCATCAGACAGTATCAGATGACCTGCCAGCCCTGATCTCCACTCTACAGCCATTGAAACACAGAAATGAACAGATTAAGTGTTAATTCAAGGCATCATCTGTTTCAACCTGGTTGACCTCATCACACATCCCCTGATTCTTGTCAACCTTTACCCGTGCTGTTTCACAGACAACATAACCTGAGCCAGTGCCTGTAACAATGCTGTCCTGCAGTCACAGGACAGTCTCTCTCTGAACACAAGGACAGGTGGCCACCTGTCAAGTTCCTACAAATTCTGTCAGACTGTGACTCTTCAAGCAGGTGGTTCAAATGACAAATATGCATTTATGGTTCTTACCAGCTACTATTCCCTCGGTACCTTCTCATTTCTAAATGTCACCACTATTAAGCAACAGCAAAGAATGAAGATGGAAAACAGTGTTTTCCCTCACAATGTAAGTTCTACCATTCATTAAGTACTGTGGGCAAAACCATTGCTGGCAGATTACTGAGAGGCTGCCATTGACTTCACTGCCAGGAAGAGCCAGTCTCTGACCACAGCATCTTTGCACTGCACTCAGATCCACCTCCCCTCCTACACATTTTCTGTGCATTTTTTCTATATCCCCTTGCCCAAGCTCTTGCTGTGATCTGAGTCTGGCAAAGAACACCATGAAATGGAATGAGCTGAACCCAACTGCCTCCTTCCAACTCCTGCTTCTTGCTGTTACAGCCCCTTTGCTGCATCATGCCCTGTTGGGTCCAGCCAGAGCACGAGATCCTTGGTCAGTGGCTCTGGACAGCCAGCAGAGAACGACAAACATCACTGTGCACACATAGCCAACCACCACTGCTCCACTTCCTCACTGAGTTTTGGCATCAAAGAGTTCTGCTCACCGAGGTCCAGGGTGTCTGGGTCTGGCCTGTGACAGTATGGTGTCCCTTTGTAGATCTGATCTAGGATTTTCTCCTTCACCTGTGTTATGGTATCACAGTCCAGCACTTTTGCAGAAATCCCTTGGGAGTCTTCTGCCCCTCCTGCACCAACTCCTGCTTGTGTCAAAGCATTTAAGGTCTGTGGAAGAAAAGGTCACAGCTACTCAGCTGATAAGATTACATCTGGCACATTTACACCTTTGATGGCTGGCATTCAGGCAAGTTAACAGCTCGCCCTTTCACTGGGATTTTCAGAAAAGAAAACATTACAAATGTTAAACACCCTGTTCTCAGTCTTGTGTCAAGAGCTGGAAGCCAGCTCAACAGCACTGCGGAGGAGCTTCAAAGTGCCATCAGCGATGCCATCCCCTTATTTCCAGACACAGAGCTCAGTACATACACCAGATTACTGTGGTGAAGGTTCCTATCAGCCTAGGGCAAAAGCACCGGATTTAGCAGAGCTCTTGCTCAACTATGGACTTGTGCTGCTGGGACAAATCTGACTCCCAGGAGACAGCATCAGGACGCTGCACTTCTGCCTCTGTAATGGGAGCAGAGACATTCAGCCCTGTCATATCAGAGAGGACAGAAGATCTGGTGCTTACCAGAGTCCGGTACTCCAGGTCCTCTCTCAGAAGGCGGTTGTCATTCAGGGTGTATTTGGCTTTCCCTGTCACCCAGTCAACTGGCCCTTTGTCCACCTGGTGCTTGATTCCTCGGAATAGCATGTAAAGGGGCTCCCCAACAGAATCCTGGCAATGGACAGGAAGGAGAGAAATTCAGCTTGCTCCTCCCAGCAGAGCCCAAGGGCTTGGAAACACGGACACCAAGCAGAGGGGGATCAGGACTGAGGATACGGCAGCTGAGCCACAGCAGGCAAAGACAGAGCCTGTGGCAACAGCTCTGTTTTGTGCACAGGGAAAAAGCACCAGTCAGCTACCAAGGAGATGCACACAGCCAAAGCACTGCTCTGCCTCTGTGTCACTCATCTGAGAGACTCCTTGCCATCCCCTCTCCAAGGAAAGGAACTAAACCAGTATCTGTCCTCTCCATGCACAGACCAGCCTGCGGCCAGTGTGTTTCAAAATAAAGGAGCTGCACTGAGCCCTCCATGACCTGGAGAGGCATCCTAGAAGCCATGAGTGCTATTAATGCTGCTTTAAGCATCCCCATTCCCAGCGAACAGCCCAGCTCTCTCATTCCTCACCCTGACACACAGGGTGACTCTGGCACTGCTTCAGCTGAGTGAGGCACAAAGCAAAGCTGTGGCTGCCTGCCCTCTGTTGGCCCCTCTACATCACAACGGGACAAAGAGCTCACCCTCACAAAGGCGTACAGGCAGATGGACATCCAGTTGGTTAACAGCTTCTCTACCACTGTTTCTGTCCTGAAAAGAGAGCATCAGGTTGGTCACAGGAATATGGTGCAGAGCAGGGGGAGATTTGGAGATAAAGATTCCTCCCTTTGAGAAAAGAGCACACTAAATAGTGATATAGGGTGAAGGGAGAGAAAAAAAAGATGTTAGAGACTAGTAAGGTCAATGCTTTTGACACCACTTACTGAAAGCTCTTTTCAGCCTGAAGGAGGCACCAAATGACAGAAGAGGAGAGACAAGATGCAGAGGATAGAGGAAAGCCTCTGGTAGTTCCCAAACAAGGGAAATTTTTTCAGGACGGACCAGACAAGGGGCTAATGGGGATCTGAACATGGGAGATATCTCAGTTCAGCTTCCAAACATGGCATGACTGCAAACCCAGGGACCTCTACACAACTAAATGGGATTAGCAGACTTGGCAGAGCCCTGGTACCTGAACACAAGGAAGAACAGCAACTTCAAAAGACACATTTGGTGAAGGCAACTCCAGCTTCCTACTCTTTCTACACCTTTTTTGTTCTATTCCCTGCCTGGAGAGAGGGGTGTCATTGTTACAGCTTCCTCCTGTTCAGTGTATGGTCTCACAGCTGCAGCCCATGCCATGATGTTGTCCTACTCGTGGTTTCAGGGCTGGGCAGAAAGGCTCTGTCCCTCGGGTAGCCGGTAGCCATGGCTGGCTCACTCACCTCCGCAGCATCAGCTTGGGGTTCTTGGCCACGTACTGCTCCACAAGGTCATTCAGGAGCGTTTTGAGGATGTCAGTGAAGTACTCCAGCTTCCCATGCAGTGACACTGTGAGCAGTGATGCCACGTAGGCCCGGTCTCTCGGAGAGAAAGTGCGCTGGATTTCCAGAGTGTGGATGAACTGGTGGGGAGAAAGATAAGCCAGTGTGTGAATCTGCAGAAAACAAGGCAGTTACGGCTGCTGGCTCTTGGAAGAAGTGGTGCTGCAGGGAGCTATTGAGGAATGAACCTTAATAGACACTGCCCACTTTGTGCTGGCAGTGACGGGGCCCTGGTGCCACAGAAGGCTGCAAGGGACATTACCTTGGTGAGGAAAAGCTTGCTGTTGAGCAGGTTGGAGAGCTGGACCAAGCCCTGCTCCACCGTTTGCCGCCGGCACTCAGGGATGTCCAGGTCCCTTTGCAGTGGTGACTCACGGTGGCCCGGGAAGAAAATTCGTTCTGCATAGGACTTGTAGTCCAGGAAGGGGATCCCTGTGCCCACAAGGTCACTTGTGAGGTCCATCATCTCAGTCATCAGGTCTGAGGGAAAGGAAACGCCCATGAGGTTGACACAACTGACATGATCACACAACTGGTGGTGCAGAGGATGAGGTGAGTGCAGGAACCGGGGCCAGCAGGATGGGACTGAGAAAGAGGAAGGATGTTTCCTGTCAGGAAGAGGCACATGGAGGTCTCATTGCTAGAACATTTAAAACTAGAATAGGCAGCGGGAGGAAAGCAGAATAGGGAGCATGAGGAAAGTTCCAGTCAAGGGCTGGTTCCCAGTTTTATAACGAGGAAGCCACTGTTCAGCACACATCTGTGGTTACAGCCATAACCTACAGTAGAGAGTATTAGACTTCCTGCTCCTCATTACTTCCCACATTAGTTGGGATTACAGTTGGAGTCACCTGCAGACTTTCAGAGCCCCAGGTCTCCCACAGCTGTAAGCAGCTCAAGTACAAGGTTTGCAGGCCCAGAACATGGGCTGCAAGAGACTGGGCTAGTAGCTGTCATTAAGATCTCTTCAAGTGTGCTGCCTTGACCTTTAGCTCTTCATCTGAGTCTGGAGGATGAACTGGAGAATGAGAGGGGTTTGTATAGATCACTGTGCTCTGAATTAAAGAAACAAAAAGGAAGAATTTTGCTATATGTTTCAATGCACTGGCGCAGTTATTGCCTGGTCTGAGTTACACAGAACAAGTATGCAGGAATTGGAAGAGTTAGGGCTGAGTGGTTCCTTAAGCTTCCCTGAAGCTGCAAGAACCTAGGAGCTCAGTGACTGACCTGTGAATTCCTTTTTGCATCTGTCCCGAACACTTGTTTCCAGATTTTCCAGCTGGATTTGAACTTTCTTGTAATCCCTCAGAGCCTGTTTGCTCTTCCTCCTACAATAAGAAGCAGAATTGTTCCCAGTGGCACTGACCCAGGGACTGTCCTTGCCAACTGTTGTGTTGCTGCCAAAGACTCCAGGGCAGTTGGTGTTGAGGCAATTTCTACTGAACATCATCTTTGCAGGATGCCAAACAGTGTTCCATAAACTAGATGTGCCTCTTGGAGCACCCATTAGGTGTGGACTCTGAATACACCACAGGGCAGGCTGTGACCAACAGGTGCATGGGGCCTCCCGCATCCAACACCACCAGGGGCTCAGAATTTGGCACAAAATAAAGAGAACTAAGACCTTGTTTAGGCCCAAGATGTACACGCTTGGTCACATCCCCTGAAAAATGTTGTGAGGAACTTACAGATCTCAAACAATGCCAGAGTTTCTTACCTGTATATGAAGACGATGACCAGAACAATCAGAGCCACAAAGGAGGCACCAACACCCAAACCAATCTGTGCCTCCAGCGGGAAGGTGAGCTGGCTCTCCGTGTCATACTGCACTCGGCCCAGGAGGAAGTTCAGGTTTCCCATCTGTACCTATAAGAAAGTGTGTGACACGATGTAAGATCAGCACAGGAAGGAAACACAAAGTCACAGGGCTTCTCCAGAATGGGCACAGGTGGCACACAGCTCCCCAGCAAAGCTGTCCCACAGCACAACTGAACCCAGCTATAGCGTTTGCTTTCAGGGAACCTTTGGCACGTAAGATTAGCGTTGAGAACAAGAGCAGCTACTTGCCACCCCCTGTCCTTCACCAGGGCTTCCACCTTTCCTTGCTTCCCATCCCACTTCCACTACCCGCTTGTGCTTCAAGAAATGACAGAATTTCTTGCAGTGCTGCTGATTCCCTACCGTGAACTCTGGGAGCAAGTCCGTGCCCTCCCGCTTCGTGCGGTGCCGCGGAGCTGGCTGCTCGGAGGGGGGCTCACAGTAGAGGTGATTCCTTGTTAGAGTCTTCACCACACAGATTCCTTCCCCAATCATAGCCATAACTTCATCCTTGGAAATAGCCAGATCTAGATTTTCCCCCTGCAGCAGATGAGGAACAGCACATCAAAACAGGGGAGAAAAACAACTCTGTATTTCCATGGCTCCAGAGGAGATGCAGGAAACCAATACCATGGGATGAAAGCAGCCTTTTTCCTTCTCTGATCAGGCTCACATCTGAATTGGCTGCAGGAGTTAACTTTGTAAGCTAAAAAATTCACTTGCATACAATCTAGATTACAGCTTTAGGACCCATAGCATGCTGCATAAGTACAGTTATAAATAGCCTGTCCTCTTAAGGCTCTTCAGCCACAGCACAGCTAAGCTCAACTCTTCCCTCTGTGTACATATTTAAAAAGATAGTCTCATGTCAGTTAACCCACACACTCAGCTGAATCAATCAATGCCTTCCAAAGGTGTAACATCTATGCTGCTGCTCTTATTTGCTTTAATTTTGGGGGCTTAGGAGTTCTTTTTTTAATAAAACCATGCTAACTGATGTTACATTTTTATGTTTCAATTCTTTCTAAACCCTCAGCTCTGTCAGCCTATTCCAACAGGATGGCAGATCAATCTCTTTGCTCTTTGAAAGTTCTTTTTCAGTCTTCTCAAACTGCCCTACTTCTCCAACATGCACTCAACCCCAAGGCAGCAGTCTAGACATTTCTAGACTCGTACGTCCTCACTCATTTTTACTCGTGCAAAAAAAGAGCAAGGGGAGAAACTGCATCTCCAGCTGCTGCCATTAGTTTTCTTAATGAGCACTGGACTAGAAAGTACCTTTCCATACAAAAGAAATACCTCAGGGATTTTTTTTCCCCACATGTACAGTAAAAACATCAGCCACTCTGCACTTCTATGTCACATTAAAAGAGTGAATTTCCTGCCTGCACCTAGTAAGGTCTTCCCTACTGGCAAGATTCTTTTACTCCTAAGTTACTTCTAGAGGAATCTGAAGTAGGTACAAAAAAGCCAATAGCTGAGAATAGGATGTGGGGATAATTTAGTACTAACATCTTATATACAAATAGTTTATTTAGGATTAAAAATAAAAAAGCACAAAAGTTCCCACAAGCCCTGTGAAGCCCTTAACAATGTCTTATGGGCTCAGGAGGCTTTTTGTGATGCACTCTTTTCCTTCCTTTTACATACCATTTCCCACAGGCCAAAGCACATGTGCTATGACAGGTTGTAATGGTGACAAATACCTTAAAAACCTCAGATACTGCATGACACCAACTTGAAACACTCAGCTTGGAAACAACCCAGTTGTGAATGAACATTATTCCAGCTAGTTTTTGTGTTACCTCCACAGAGATGACACTTCCTGGCTTGTGACGATATGGTTTGGCAGGATCCTCAGCATTCAGTGGTTTTAGGACGGGGTTGACTTCGTAAGAGAAGGGCATGGGATGCAGTGAGTTGAAATCAAAGCTCAGATTATCCAGAATAAATTCCAGTTTGATACGGACACTCTTCAACAGCAGGTTAATGGCTGGAGTTTTGCACAGGATCAGGTAGGAGGAATTAACAAGACATGGCTCTTCAAACTAAATGCAAAAGACAAAAAAAAGTGTCAGTAGTGGAACACCAGTGCTGCTCCTGCAGCTTGGCAATACTTCCCATTCTGAGCAATCTGGGGCCAGTCTGCATTCCTTTTGTCTGGACCAATGCCAGAGGAACTCTGCTTAACTGTAGAGGGAAAAATCCAAGATCTGAGGAATTGCCCATGTTCCTCTAAGGAAGGTTTTCACAGCACTGGTTTTGTTGGAAGGTCTCAGTGGTGGGAATCAGCTCTGATATCCCCCCGACAGCAAATTTTGGAGAGAGACCTGCTTTAGATCTCCCTGCTCTGGCAGAATGGAACCAAACACCTTCAATGCAAGGCTGATTTCCCAGTCTGAATGCTTCTGTGAAAGTGTTCCCATGCCTGTCTGGATACCTTTTATATATTTGATGAAAGTACTAGTCTGTTTTTTCTCTGCCCTACAGCCACAAATGCTTTCCTAAGAACATTGGTAAAACCAGCTGTTATTTATCCATGTGCAGCAGAAGCACATTCTCTCAGTTTATGTAAAGGAAGTCCTCTATCATTTGCACTAGTAATACAAATCCTTCTTCTGCTTGGGCTGCCAAACACCCTCTACCTCTGCAAAATTCTGCTGCATGCTCTGTGACCTTGGTGACCACATCAATACCTCTGTACTGTTCCATCTCAGCAGACTGGCAGCAGGAGAGTAGAAAATGTTGGTGGCACTGGTAATTTCACTGAACTCTGCCTGGTTTTGTATCTCAGACTGAAAGAGAGCCCAGAGGTTATAGGGATGGGCTGAACTATGCAAAAGGAAGAGTCTGGAGCGTGGACATGCTGAGCCACACAAGCTCTCTGACTCAGTTGTAGATTCCTTTATCTCCACACTGCTGCCCTGCTATTTCTGTCCCACATCACAATCCTGTACATCTCTAAGCAGAAGCAGACCCAACCCATGGAAAGGTTTGTGAAAGTGCTTAACCTCTCAGTCCGGCAGAGAAAAATTTCACTCAGCCAAGACTGCTGATACAATCCATGCAGGTAACAGCAACTAGGGGGAAAAGCCCTGTGGACAGAAAGTCCACCTGTCCAGAGGCAGACACATCCACACTGTGTGCACCCACATCCCCACTGAGCACTTTGCCATGCTACCTGCTGGATGCTGCACAGAGCATCCTCAGGGCACTCTGAGTCCGGGATGATTCTGCGCCATCGTCCCGCTCCTCGGCGCCGGCGTTCAGATGGAGAAACTGTAACTCGGATCTTCGGTTTCTGTACAACATCCAGGTTGTATCCATGAACTCTGAGCACTCTCCCTCCACTGAAAGAGGAAAGTAGCTGATTTCACCCACCTGTTATTATTAGCTCCATTTTGCCCATGCTGCCACCCTTCTGCTTATGCTTTTTCCTACAAGTCTGGCTTTACCCAAAGTGCAACTCAGCAGACAGAGGCTGCTGGTGCTGAGTACCTGCCTGGAGTGCCCAGGGAAGGTGCTGGAGTACCTGCCTTGGCACACAGCCCCAGGGAAGGAGCATTCAAGTCTTTCTACCTGAGGAAGCTTTTAGGTGGCTCTGCAAAAGTGATGTTGGGATCCAGAGTATATCTGAAGAGGGATCCTTCCAGTCTCCGCTCTTGCTCCCCATATTTGACGGTGACTGGCAGTTCTGCAGACACATTGCTGGGACTCGTCTGGCATGCCAGCTGATCCTCCGTCATCTCAGAGAGGCTTGGAGAGACAGAGGAGAGAACACAGGATTAACAGCCACTGCAGAGACAGATTTTATAGTACTATGCCCTTCTCTTTGCAGACAGTCTGCAAACCTCTGTTGAAAGCTCTTCTGCCTTATCTAAGCAAGCAATAACTGCTGGGCACTTGTCAGGCAGCAGCGTATCGACAAAAAGCAGGTACAGTCACTGTCCAGACTGAAGAGACTGGACACAACTACCCAGGCATGTGCCCCTTCTCACCAGCAGTGAGCTGAGTCAGGGGTGCATGGCCCAGGGTGCAGGAGAACAAGCAGCTCTCAGGGTTAGGCTGCAGCTCCCCATCAGTGAAAGCAGAGTGTAAGGATGGGGTACAGTCCTGTCAAGGGACATGCAGAACAGAGGTGTGTGTGTAGCATGGCTCATGTCCAAGGGACATGGGCAGGGATCTAGGATGGTCAATGCTGCTGCCATGACCCTCAAGGGGAGGATCCCCTGGAACACAGAGGAGAGCAGAACTCCAACTGCTTGTGCTAAGGGCTGAACCAGGCAGCACCACACCCTGTGGGGCTCCGGGAAGGACTCAGGGCAGTGCACGGCCAGCACATGGGCAGGGGCTGATCTTACATTTGGCAAGGGAGGTCTCCAAGCAGGACACTGATCTCGTTAGGATGCCCAGTCAGCAGCTTTGAGCCCAGAAGGGTAAGGCAGGTTCCTCCTGCTTTGGGGCCCTGAGTTGGAACAATGGATTTCAGCTCTGGGTTCTAGAAGAGGGAGGGGTAAAAAAAAAAAAAAAAAAAAAGGCAGTGAGTGACGAGGACCTGAAAAGACAAGACAAGAAAAGGAAACAGCAGAATATGTTCAGTGACCTCCAATGCTCTGAAAGTAGAAGCTACAGTTCCCAGTCATGGGCAGGCCTCAGCTAGGCTCCAGGAGCTATCTTACAGAGCAGAGACAACAGAGGAGGGATCGATCACACCAGCAAGAACCAGGAATTCGGGACCTTTCCACAGACTGCCAAAGGCAGATGGATGCTGCAACCAGCAGAGCTGTGAGCCTCAGACACAAACCCTAGGATAACAGTTCAAAGGGATTGTTCAGATCAGTAATTGGATTAATAACTCAGGTTAAGAAAAACAAGGTAGCAAATAAATTGTCTGTTTGTCTAGCAGATGAGGAGATTACCAGCAGGGAGCCCTGAGAATTTGTGTTGAGACCTGTGCTGTTAAATGTACTTGTAGATGACCTGGAAAGGGAAAATGAAATTTGATAAATTATTCACAGTAACAAAAAAACTTTGTACCAATGAGGAGCTGCAGCAAAATTTAGAGAAGTCAGGCAGGGTGGCACAAGTAACTCACTGCTGACAAATGAAAAGCAAAATCCGTGAAGTGAGAAGGAACAAGGAGACTACAGAAAAAAGTTAACCACATGTACAAAGTTGTGAGCTTCTAAGTAGTTCCTGCTCATTCAAGAGTGCTTTGGTACCTGTACAACTCTACCAGCTGTAAACACAGATCTCAACAAAAACACACCAAGCGGTAGGAATTACTGGGAAGTGAAGTAAGAAAAAAACATTTTTATGCCACAGTAAAAATTCCTTTAGCACTTCTCATCAGTGCCTCAAAATGGTGATAACAGAACCAAAATCAAGAAAAGAGCAACAGCATAGTTCAGCATCTATATATGGTCCTACAGAGCCAAAAATGGAAGAGGGAGACAAGCAACTAGATACATAATTTGTATCTACATAATATGCAGCAAGGATGAAAAAGGAGTAATTGTATCTAGAAATTGCTTAAATATTATTTCACAGTTGCTGAGTTTAAGACATGAAAAAGTTAACAGAAACATGTTTAAAAATAATAGGAAACATTTCTCCACACAATGCACAGGAACTCTTACTGCCACCAGCTGCTGAAGGTCAGAAGCTAAAAGTGTGGTCAAACAGAAATTTGCAAATTAACAAACGGAAAGTCAGAAGTCTTCGTAAGATGTTAAGCCATCAATAAAAAAAAATAAAAATCTTCAAACTGGAAAGATAGAGTAAAAATACAGGGTTTCTTTAAGCATTTAATAGTTACCATTTTAAAAAAACTCTATAAAATCACTAGACTACAGGATCTTTAGTATTACCCAGTACAGCTGTTCTTATAATCTAAAGAGGGAGTGGGGGGAGAACAAAAGAAAACAAAAAGAATCCCAACGTATCACACATCACATCAGAAGTGCCTGGTAGAGCCCCGTAAGTTCACACAGCAGACAGCCATTTAGCAGGGATACTGGAAAAACAGGGGAGGTATTACAGTTCTGTTACCTGATAGGTGAAAACATGCCCAGAAACTCCTCGTCCTCCTCCAGGCACTTCCACCACAATATGCCCAAATCTCTCCGTCCAGCTCCCGCCAGTGACACACACGATACTGCAGGACAATCCAAGAACAGTGTCACACCAGGGACAAGCAGGGGAGCTGCATCCATCACTTCATGTCCTCAAACCATCCAGTAACCACTGCTCCCTTCTTCTGGTCTTATCTCATGCCCAGGATATACAACCAAACACGGAGAAACACCTCTAGAAAATGGATTAGGTGCAGCAGAAAAATGCAGGGCCAGTTCCAAACAGGCTCATCCTATCTAAGGTTATTCTTTCTGGGACAGACAGGATGACACCCACTGTAGCACAGATGTATGAAGAGCCCAAGAATTCTGCCATTGTCCAGAGCTGATCAAAATCAGTCACATCTGGAGGGACTCCAGGCCAGCAGTGGTCAATCCACAGACCAGTGCTGTGTCTGATACAGGAGAAGACTCAAGACTGTGGGTTCAGCTGGCACTGGTCTTCAGCCAGTGGCCTCTAGAACCAGCCAGATCCCCTGATCTGCACCAAACATTCTTCCCAGCCCTTTTTCCAGACATAATTTAATATGGGAGATGCTAACAAGGTGAAAAGTCAAGTTAAACTAAGAAAAGAACAGCAAGGAATCCCATGTTACAGCACTGATTTGCTAACAGAAAAGCTACTCTGCAGGAGACTTCCCAGCTTTCCTGCACAGCACAAGATTAATTTTGTCTGGGCCTTGCTCAGGAGTGGGTTCCAGGTTCACAGCTATATCCCCTCAACTAAAGAGGCTCAGGAATTTGAACTTAAGCAGTGCAGTCCAAGCCAAGATGCTGTGATGCCAGGTGATTTATAGATACAGAACACAGACAGTGCTAACCCCAGGAAGATTATGCTCTAGTTCTAGGATGCAAACAGAAAGCAGATGGATCCAGACAAACAAAGCACACAGACAGGACAACGGTACAGCAGGCCATTCTCAGCAGGATCTTACCTGGCTCCCAGAGGGAAGGGTGCTACAACTATTGCTACCCCAGAATGGAAAAACACATTTGTGATAGCTCTGGCCAGAGGTTACTCACAGTTGCTCTCCTCTTCTCCTGCTGCTTGTTTGGCTCCTCTCCCTCCCTTGTCCAAGGCTCCTATCTACCTGCCCTGCCACAGGCCAACTACACAAATATCCCTTTCTCCTTGGTCCCCCCAGTCACACCTCCAGACACTTAACTATTGCCTTGTTATATGGTTCTGTCCTGGCCAGACACACCAGCTATGCAGTTCTCTATCACTGATATGAGCTGGATTCAGCAGGACAGGTCTTTCTGCTTCACATCCCTCTCTTTGCCACTCCTTTTAGAAGCATTGTGTGACCTGCCAGGCACTCCTGGTGACCAGAAGGGTGGCATAAGGCCCACCAGGACTCCCTTATCTGTCCCTGGCCGAGAAGGTCTTTTCATTGGGTTTGTTCCTGGCAGTGGAAGTCTGGCTGGCAAGTGAAGACTGATGGTCTAGGGGTGTGCCTCCAACCCCGTGTTCCCATCCTCACCTTGTGTTAACACGGTCAGGTTATTTCCCTATCAGTGACACACAAGCCATGTCCTTTGCTTTATTGAAATCACCCTGTGGTTGGGAGAGATATCCATGAACTGCAGGGCTCTGAGCCCATGAGTCCCTGACCTGGCTGGACTGCAGGCTCTGTATGGGCAGCACGGTCAGAATACGGCATCGCCTCGTACACAACCTTATTTCTCCAAGGTCACTGACCGAACAACTACTCAGACAGTGATCTTACTCAGAGCACTCCCTGGGGGGAAATGGGCAAGGCCCAATACCTGCTACAGCAAAGGCAAAGACATCTCAGGCTGGGTGATCAGCCAAGGGAAAAGCCAGCGCCTGCCTCTGGGAGGAGGCTTCACAGATACTCTACCTGCTAGAGATCTCATACTCTTGAGCATCTACGGCACAGGGAATTCCTGCAACAGTGACAGTTTCTGCAATGTCTTGATGTTTCTGCCCGAGGTTTGAGCCAGTGATGGTGATTCTAGTGCCACCTTCCACTGGTCCAGACAGGGGATACACCTGCAAAGACATCCGCGCATGTGTAAATGTCACAGTATCTCAGACCTCTGCAGTCTGGCAACTGATCTACAGCACAGGGCTCTTCAACTGCCTGCTTGTGTCACTGTTATTGACTCCTTTTACTGGCTTGGACTAGTACCAAGGTCACAGCCTCACCAGAAGAAAGGCCTTAAAGAACACCACAGTTGGAGCCTTCTTTCCCGTACCTCGCTGTTGCCAGCAGTCCCCACCCAGAGGTGATAATCCACTTAGAAGGCAAAGACTGCCCTGCTTTGCCTTCCCATTAACATGCTGACCACTCCACAGGGCATTTGTGCTGAAGAGTGGGAATGCACAAGCCAATACACGTTACTGGTATTGAAGCAGCAAGCACCATTCCCCCCTCAGCATCAGGACGACAGTGAATCGCATGCTGCACAAACGTCAAAGCTCTGTCCCTGAGCAGCATCCAAGATAAAATAAGACAAGATGCAGCACATGGATGTTGTGTGCCACTGGAGGGAGGACAAGCTGACAGCAAAAGGGACACATGGCTACAGACACTTGTCATGTGGCAGTTAGCAAGAAACATTTAAAATAAACAGACAAAAATAATTAATTCTGGTAACCTCTCATGCCTTTCCCATCTTTGCTGTGCTGTTATCATTAGGTTTTGCCTTCCTTTGCCCCAGGCTCAATCCAGGGTCTGGCTCGAGACAGTTGGAGGATCCATCCTGTGGACCCTTTCCCAGCTCCTGAATGATTCTGCTCCTGGTGTACCATTTTCAGCTTGCATGAGATACAAATGCATCTTTCCCCACTGTTTTCTATAAGCACGCTGAAAGCCCAGCACAACAGCCTAGAATCCTCACAACACTGAGGGATCACAATTGAATAGGACTAACTTGCTCTTCAGATGGCCAATGTATTATTGAGCTGCACTGTTTGCACTCTGAGTTCACAGCCCCTTGACTTCCACTGCAGAATGGAGCCCTCCTTGCCTGGGTGCAGTACACTAGCGAGCAAATTACTCACAGAGTGAATGAGAGGTGCTGGACACAGGTCTTCAATTTCCTCCTTGCAAGAGCCCCTGAAGATACAGCTGGGGTTGTCACCTCCACACCACACACAGTTGTACTTTGAGTCAGCTGTTTGGCATCGGCTACAATCAGTGTGTCCCACAGAGCAGTTGTAAAAAGTCACTGCAAAGGAGAAAAATTCAGAGGCATCTGCAAACATCCCCATGGGGCACAGAACAATCCAGGAACTCGGCACCTTCTACAGAACCCTCTCCTCCTCCTGCCCCTGTGACAAGCAACAGAAGTGAGGCTCTATGTTTTCCTTCTGGGAAGGTGTTGCACTCCTACCGTGAAGATCTGCAGCACTGTCCACTCGAAGGTGTCGTCGCCTCTGCACAAACACCACAGCGTTGAATTCAAGTTGAGATGCTGTGTAACTGTACTGAAAAGACAAAGACCATCAAGAGGATTTAATAGAGGCACAAACAAAACAGCTGAATAGGCAAAAAGCACCAGCATCCGCCCTGCAGAGTGCACAGCACATACAACCCACACGGAGCTTCCCACGCGTGCAGACAAGGCAGTGGCAGCTGGGGCAGTGGCAGCACAGGCCTGTCCTCACTGATTCCTACAGCCACAACTCTGCTCTAGGAAAGGTAGCAGGCTTTGGTTCACTAGGATGAACACTGAAAACAAATGCGTGATCACAACAATACTTCTGTAACTTCCTAATTGCATTCCTAAATGGTGTATTCCTATCTACAAGCCACTTGTAGATGCAGAGAACTGCTCAAGCTGGCATTTATGCCATTTCAGTAGAGCTAAAGATGTAAGATTACAATTGGTCTGCAGGGCTCATGTGCACAAGAGCCTATGTTGTTCTTCTCCCTTAACTATATGACTTTGTGAAAAAAAAATATCATCTCTGCTTGAAAATCTTGCTTTAAGTAAAATTCACATATCATCCAGAAATGTACATGGCTGTTTTAATTTTGCCTGTAATCTTACAATCCACAGGCTAGCTTCTACTGTCAAGGAAGAACATTGGCACTGACAGCAGTTTTCTTTTCACAACAGAAAAACCATCACAGAAGTCACAATCCAGAGAAGGATGAACAACAGCGCCTCAAGCTAAAGCAGGAGCAGCACCGTGCTGGCCAGTTCAGAGACAGCATCATCCCCTGCTACAGCCAGTGCAGCAACAGGTTGTGTGGCTCGGACTGCACAACCTTCTTTTAAGTTGAAGATATCAGTACTGCCAGGCAGCAGCATCACAGAGGGCCCCATAGTGCTAAATATTCTACAGATGTTTTTGCAAAACATGCTCTCTTGTCCAGAGCTTGCCTTCCAACCTGCTGAGTAAAACCAGCACCAGTGGGAATTCTGAAATGGCACGGTAATTCAAGCACTCACCTGGTTCATCTGGCAGGTGATATAACAGAGAGACTGGTTTGTTTCATCTCCTTCCACATAAGCATCCATCACCATTGTCCTCCCCTCCACATTCAGGACACACTCATAGTCCCACTGCTGGTCCTGCAGAGAAGAGACACATGGCACCATTTCTCCATGACAGCTTCAGGCTGCACAAGTGTCCTCCTGCCTCTCCAGTTCAGTACCTTTTACCAAGCCACTTACTGTGCCAGCAGTGCGCTCCTCTCATTCCCTTTGTTATGCCAACTCTACACTACAGTCAAGGGCTCTCTATGCTGTCACTGCCTCCACATATGAAAGGTAAACCAACACAAAACAAAACACCTAGAAGGGAGCACGTGTGTCAGTGTGGGGAGAACTCAGCCCAAAGGGGGGAATTAAAGGAAAACCACTGGGACTCTGAAGTTATGCCTGTTTATCTCTGAAACACCAGCTTGGAAGTGAAGAGTGGAGTACACGGATTAGAGCAGAGCACGTAAAAAATCACCAAGTGTCTTTTTCTCTTCTCTTCTCTCTGTCTCTTTCCTGCAAACCTTCCACTGAATTGTTTAGATACTTCTTGTAAAAAAGATGGATATGCATTTATCTGTAACCAGCTCTGCTACTCTGAGCAGAGCAGTATGTCAGGTTTACTGTATAAAGTAACAGTCAGACTGTGGGCTGTGTGCTCCGAGGCAGTTGTTTGTAAAAGGTTACTAAATCATCTTCTGTCTTGAGAAGCAAAGAGAATTTTTATCAAAGCCACACCCAAGAAACAGCTGTCAAGGGTGGTTTTCCCTACTGCAGAAGTTTCAGGTATGACAGGAATAGCCACATGAACTTGAGCATGCCAGAAAGGAAAGGGAACAGATGACTTATCTTTAGTTTATGGAGACACAAACAATCACTAGGGATTCAGCAGGAAGTTATTCCAAAAACTACCATCTGCAGTGCAGCACAGGTGCACTGTAATCCAAATGCATGCAGATCTTCTCCAGCAGGTTGGTGCACACCTGTACTCTCCCTTTTTCTGGGTGACTTTCTACCCACCAATAAATCCAGCTCTGGGATTCTTTGTGCACAGAAGTAGGTCATTCCTCTAGGAGAAACTTAGGCAAAACCACAACTGTGTCTTACACATATTTTTAGCAGTCCAGTGGTCAGGTTGCCCAAACAGTGCCCTGCAATAATACAGTTTCTTAAAGGTGATGGTGTTGAGCTGACTACCTGATAGAGGTGGAAGTTCTTTCCCAGCAGGGTTATCTTCCTTGCCACGTTGACTGGAAACAGTGAAGATCCCTGGATTCCCTGCACGCAGGGACATGCATCTGGACCCCAGCTAGGCTCTTCATTCTGAAAAAAACACAGGGCAAAATCTCTCCTGAGTGCTGAAATACTAGACTGGCAATCTGTGTGAAAATATCAAAGAGTTACAAGCCCTAGACTATGAATTCCAAAGCCCAGTAACTTACCTCCTCCCAAAACTCGGGGGCATCATACTGATAATCGAGGTCAGGGTGAAGGATCCGAGGAAAGTCAGGGACATCCCTCTCTGAAGAATCGCCATCACCCGACAGAAGAGTAGAAGCAGAGAAGAGAGATGTGTCATTCTCAGCCTGCAGCAAATCCATCCAGTCCTCTGTGTCCTGGAGTTCTGTGCCTTCCTCCAGCAGCCACTCTGGGGGAGCTGATGGTGTGAGCTCTGAAGCAGATAGTTCAGTTCCCGGCAGTCCAGGAGAGTCATCAGAGGCAACAGGGCTCCCTGGCACCTGGCTGGGGGTCTGGGGAGATGGGATGGCAAATGTCAGTGCCTCTGTGGTAGGAAATGGACTTGGAGACCACTTGAAACTGGTGACAGGAGAGGAAGGTGTTACTGCTGCTGCAGACGTGTGCAGGGGGCTACCCACGGGCGTGGTGGGTGGGTCGGTGTGCTGTGGCTCCTGGGCTGTGGCTGGCCCTTCAGTGGGCAGGGCTGCGTGATCCACACTTTTGGATGGGCTGGTGAGGACAGATGCAGCGGGAGAGGTTGTCTCTGGCACAGTGACAGCGGGTTTGTCTGCTGGTGGTGGGAGCGGGGATTCTGTGGCGGCCTGGAGAGGGGCGGCTTCGGTCGAGAGGGTCAGGTACGTGTAGCTCAGGGTTTCCACAGGCTCAGTCATCAACTCTGGGGCTGCGGAGGGCGTGACGTGGATGGGCTCTGTGGGGGGCTCAGTGCTTGGTCCCACATGCACAGGGGTAGTGGTGGGTTTTGTGGCCATGGTTGGGGCTGTGGTAGAGGACTTGGTGAGGGGAGCGGCTGAAGAAGGATACACACTTGAGGATGGGATCTGGGCCTAGAGAAAAACAACACGGGGGGTCGAGAAGAGGGAAAGAAATGAAACAGTAGAACCCAAGTAGAGAAACACTCTGTATCACTTTGCATAGACAAGAGGCTGCTTCACCCTCTGGATTTTAATGAAAGACGCATCATATGCTGTCTTCTCAGGATGGGACTGGTGAATGCTCATAGTGCCAAAAATCCAGCAACATTCCCTCTTCCCACAGATGCCTGCTCTCACCTCCTCTCAGAGGGAGGTCTGGCAGTCTTTGTCCCCCACAAAACTGCAAGGCCAGCGTGTGGCAGCCAAAAGCAGCAGCTGTTTCACCTCCCCACTCCCATCCTCCCGGTCAGCTTGCTCTTGTCCCTCACTTTGAAAACACAGGCTGGATAGTCCCAAGATAAGGGTGACCTGCTTCATCTGATGGCACTTCCCCAGAAATCTGTAGTATTAGGGATGCAGAGCCTCGTGTCACTCCAAAGGGAGCTCCTCTTTGCTCACCTCCTTGCTTGATGTTACTGACAGCTGCTATTTTACCTGAGAAGAGATCTGACTCACTGAGGCTGTTGCAGCACACAGGACTAGGACTGAGTGGCAGACATACCCTTTCATTGTAGATAATGGTTCCTTCCTCACAGGCTGCTTTGTGGGTGCAGAGGTGCTGCTGGATGCACCAGTTGCATCCCCAGAGACTGCTCACACACTTCTGGCACCTGGGACAAAGACAGAAAAGCAGCTGCTAAGAAAGGACGACCCAGGAAGGTATAGCCACCCTCACTAGAACTACAGAACAGAAAAAGCAGGTGCTCACGGTGCCGATTTCCACAGCAGGGCCACTGCAGCACAGTCATAGAAAGAGAAGTCCACAGAAGCAATGAAGATGTCATGGAAACGCACTACGAGCTTTATGGTGACATGATCTGAAAATGAAAATAAAAATTTCTTAGAAATGGAGCCCCTATAATAGTTTGCCATGGTGCTAGGAGATACAGCATGCTTTAGGAGAGACACTGTCAAACACAGAGACAGATCCCCTTCCATGCTTCCAGCATCTCAATCACTGGATTATCCTACAGACACTAGAAACAAAACAGGCTGGACAAGTTTGTCAGGACTAGTTTGTGACAGCTCTTGCCAACCCATGGGAAGAAAGCCTAGTCTGAAGATCCCTCAGTCTGTAGCTCTGTAATTCCACTGCCATCTCTGTATTAGAGGAAGATGTAACATTAAGGCTCAAAGCTGACTGTCTTTGTCACCCAAAGGAAAATGAAACCCTTAGAATGGACATGGCCCTTCATATACTGCCTTCACCTTGAGAGCTTTGTTCTACAACCAGACTAAGAACTGAGTCAGTGAAGACATTTATAAGAGACTCATAATCTCAGCTGAAACGACTGAAGTCTTATCTGCTTTCAATCCAGGTCTGACATCAACTACAAGCCTCAGGATAGCCCTGTTCTCTTTGGGAAGAGACTGTCACTGTTTTCTGTAGACCAAATAGCTGCAGAGATGGTCAAAACTTGCTGCAGCTGATAGCATCAGCCTAAAGGAGATATTTTGCATATGACAGTACTGAATCAGATAATTAATCTTGTTCTAGACAAATGCCTCCAACCTTAGAGTTGGTTATTAGTTCTCCAAATAATGGGACCATATTGCATTGCCTGCTCCAGTCCAGGAGCTCTCATTTCTCAAAGGCAGTTGGGTATAAAAATAAGTAACAAGAACCTTGTCCACTGTTCCTCTCAGAATGAGAATTAAGGGCTCCTCTTGCAAGCAAGCTCTAGTCACAGCAAAACAATTACCATGTGAAGAATCAGTCAGGCCTAAGCTGGGTTCCTGATAGGACAGCAAGTAAAGCAGTATGCTAATCAAACAGTTAGTAATGAGGGGTGTATGGAAACCCATGATTAGGAGAAAATAAGGGTATCCTATGCAGCTGGAGGCTGGAGTCACTGCAGTACTGCCAACTCCTATCACTGTCACAGAGGTGATTGCATTTGGCAGCGTTGGAAGGGATAACACCTCCCAGCATTTCAGGGTTATGACACCGTATTTATAAATATTCCTTTCTCCAAAAAGGCCATTATTTCCCATGACTGCCAATAATGCTGTTTGACAGTACAGAAGATGAGGTCGAGCACTTGCAAATCGAGAGTAAGAGTTTGTGCTACCAGCTTGGGGCTCAACAGCTACAAGTGACAGATAAGCCGGTATGCAGCCTCTAAAACAAAGCCAGAAAAAGGCAAATAGTTTAGCGTGCTGGGGAAAGTATTATAAGTAGGAACAGGAAAGTGCTGGTATCTAAGGCCCTGATGAGATCTCACGTAAAAAACAATGTATGAATTACCAGCTTCAAATTCACCTTAGCGGAGCACAGACGCTGTACAAAGAAGGACTAGCAATAGAATGAACGAGAGAGGAAGTCTAAGGAACAGAAGAAAAAGCTGGCACAGTTAACATGGCAAACTTCTACGCTAGGAATGCCTGCTCATCGAGTGGGAGAAGAGCTGCGGAAGCAAAAGGACAACACAAATAGATCAAACAGACAGAAACCATCCACGAGCATTCTGTGGTTTAGGCCACAGAACAGGAGCCCCTTGCTAAGCCACAGAGATGCAATATGGAAGTAATGTAGGTAAAGCACCTTGGAATAAAACCACGACTGACTTACAAAGGAGTTGATAAGAATATCCTGAAGCCTGGAATAATGAGAACTAGACTGTGGCTTTATCTACACTGATTTTCACAACTCTGCTTAAATTCATGCCCACGTTTGCACAGCTAAACAGGGAAGCCAATCCTGCCCGCTCTGCCTGCAGTGGCAGTGCGTGAGGCCCTTTTTCCCTCTGTTTCTGACCACCCTGGTTGTTTTGTTCTAGGCTACTGTAGTGTGAAAGCCAGATATTATAATACTGTAAATAATACTGAAAATGAAGGAGTTTGAGATTGAATGAGTGTGTTAGCTGTCACGTTATGTCCATGGAGGTTGCTTCAGACCTATTAGCCAGCTGCATACTTGCCTGGAAAATCTGTTCAGCCATTTAGGTGAATCGTGTGGAACGTTTCCCAACTGGCACCTGCCTTTTGCATCAGATGAACGAGCTCTTTGAAGAGATCAGCTCATCAGAGCTCACACTGACAGGCTGGGTAAAATCCAATGCGAAGAAGACAAACTGAGAACTTTCCAGGTCCTTTAGAGTGGCCAATCAGCAACACTCAGCCAGCTATCGTTCACAGGCTGACTAAGTATTTTCTGAGTTTGTGCCGCACTGCAGATTTATTTCTAACTTTAAGGACCATGGGTCTCTTCTTGCCTTTCCTTACACAAACTTCCTTCTCCCACTACGTGGATTTTGAGAAGGTTTGCATTTTGTTTGGTTTAAATAATACAGCAGTATTTAAGAGAGTTCTCTCTCCTGATTTACGACAAAGCTGCCAAACCAGTCACCCCTCGAGACTGCATTTCAAATAACACTCAGATTTGCATACAGCCCTTCAAACGGGATCTCTTTTCCAACTATCAGAATTTGGCATTGGAATTTGGCAACAGCCCAAAATAGCACAGGATGTGTGTGACACGTAAGTAGAAAGCAAACAGATATTATGAGGAATGAAATGAACACCTGCTGACAGTCCACATACATCCATGGCTGTTAATCCTGGCAATCTAATGGACCTACAATGTACTTTCTCCCAACAATGTTATCAGACTATCATGCTCCATTTAAAGCATTTCACTAACCTGTTCCTGTTGGCAGAGCTGGTGCTTGGTTGGGATCTGGAGAAGGACACATGATTCCTGACTCTGTCAGAACTGCTGGACTTTCATAATCTTCAAAGTAACACGAGTAAAATTCTTCCTCATGCAGAGAAGGCAAATCCGAGATGGTCAAGAATATCTGCCAATTCAATGTTACCCAGTAAATAATTTGCCCTCTAATAATTTGCTCTCATTTCATCTAATTTTCTGGTTCTGCTTTTTCAAAGGAAGAGCCCCATAAAGTAGTTATCTGCACATGCACTCATTTTCTTATAATGTCTCCTTGGACTGACTGTTCCATTCATCATCTCTTGCCATTCCCAAAACGAACTTGGCATTCCTCCAGCAACTGACAACTTCCCCTTTTGCCCAAGCCTCTAGCAAAAGACAGGTTCTTGCCACTTCCTGACACAATGACAGACTTCAAATCACTCCAGCACCTTCTTAGCTTTTCTGCCAGCTCTCACATGCCAGACTGGAGATGTAATTTTGGGTAACTCCTTTCAGATCTTCCTGACAGCAAGTGTCAGGAATAAACATTGAAAGCACAGACACTGGCACCCTATAGATACTAAAACAAGGAGGGACCACACCCAAGCAGCCATCACATACTCCAAAATACCCAGTAACTCTTAGCAGGCAAGGACATTTAGTTTTACGAGGAAAAAACCCCAAACAATTAAATTAACAACTTGGCAGTTCCAGCAGATAAGTCCCTCATGTCAGCAGAGAACATGCTGTAAGGTTCTTTGGTTCAGTACCCCACGGAAAGCAACAGAAAGGCTTGTGACTCCTCAGTCTGCACGGGACTTTCTACAGCTTGAGCATCATCAAAGGATCATCACCACTCACATTTCTCTTTTCCTCCCTGCTGATATTGGCTGGAGTTAGTGACTGGACAGACAGGCACTGCTGGGTGGAGTTAAAGCTCCAGAGCCACTGCTCACTCAACCTGGACCGCAAGCACTCGGAGCGACGGCTGCACCTGCAGGGAAAGAGCAAGAAGCCCTGTGAGACATCCATGCAGCAGGAGGGTTTTGGCTTCCAAGGGGACACTGACTGCCTCAAGCCTTGCTGTAGAGTCTTGGGGAAGCTGCTACACAAGCCACAGAAGTCCCAGCTTCCCATCACTTTCAGTAACAGGATGAACTGTTGCCAAAATATAGATGGGTAGGCACTTCTGGAGCATCAAGGGTCATGAACTAGTTCCTCTGGTTTTCTACAGGGGAACAGAGCCAGCAAGCAGACACACACACATTGGAATAAACAATGTCCCATTAAGCAACATCAGTAGGGGAGCAAGAAGTGAAACAATTATAAATAAGAGAGTGACACCAGAAGAAGAGACCAGATAGTTTCTCTACATTTGAAATGAGGAGGTTTGAGCTGCAGCCAGACTAAAGCCAGGCTGAAATCCACAAGAGAATCGTGAGTGGTGAGCAAAGACCCAAAAAGCAATGAAAAGATGTTCTTTTAGGAAGGCATCAAGAGTAAGTCAGAGTGAATATTCCACAAAGGAATTAAAAATAAACTAAATCCAGACAGAGATATAAGGAAGAAAGTAAGTAGAGACAGTCCCTAAACACTATCTCTCTAAAATCCTTGCAGGTGAACAGGGATGTATCTTACCGTCCTTGAAGGACACACCAGCCACAGTAGGGATCTTTCATTGCCAGACAGGATTCACAGTCCAAGTACAGGGAACATTCCATTATAGGAACCTTTACCACCTGTCAGAAAAAGAAATGAAAAGTGAAAACACATCACACATAACACAGCTCCCAGATCATTGGCTCCTTGTCCCTAACTAAAAAGTCCCATCATTTGCATGCTTGCCAAAGCAACTTCTCAATCCCCAATTTATCTTCCCATAAAAACAAAAACAAACAAACAAAAAGGAACAAGTTTCCAGAGCCCATCTGAGTGGCCATTTCACATCAAGCTCTATAGAGGCACTGAGGCGAGTAAAGCATATTGCTATTCATAAGTTATCTGTGACACATTTTGCAAGGTGACTTTATTTAGTCATCAAACTGTATTTTAACAAAGTGGATTAAAGAATAGCAGACTGAATATCATTCATTCTTTTACTTTCCTGGACTCTGTCATATGAGATCTCTTGAGACATGCAGGTGACCGAAGCTGGAGACAGCAGCTCCGGCTGAGGCCTCTGAATCCACCTACACTATTGTCCAGCTCTACCTGGCAGAACTGACTGGAAGTAGACCATGAAGCTTTGATCAATGGGGAACAAAAACCTTCTGCCATCTAGGGGTAAATTTTACTTGCAAAACTTCTCTGCTTTAACTTACCATCCTTGCTGATTCCAGCCTCTTGCCCTCTTTAATCCGCTACTACACTTCAGCTACTACTGTCAGCTACTTTGAAATACCAACTTCTAATCCCAGACCTATTACTTTTGCTAAGTACATGATGTAATTTGCATCTTTTAATTGACAGAACAATTACTGTTAAGGATATATTTCAGATTTCCCTAATCTTCTTCCACTCACAGATCTCAACTCCTCCTTTGAAGTGTTACAAATTTTACAAGTATTTTAAAGTGCACTGGGGGAGTGAAGGGAAGCAGTAGCTTTCCAGCATGCTCTCATTTTTTGTTTGTTCTTTCCTTCAGAGTAACTCAAGGGCTGCTTTTCCCCTTGCTAGGAGGATCCTTTTCTTTCTAGCTCAAGTTGCTGATATGAGTGGTGTTGTACAAATCCTCTCAAATAAAGTATCCATGGCTGGATTTCCTACTCAGCAGACACCAATATCCCAAAAGCCCGAGGCACCGCAATGCCTTTTTTCCTCCAACTACCTCTGGGCACAAAAGGAATTACAGAAAGCAGAAGAGGGAAAGGTGCCTCACATGGCTCCTTATACAGCTTGATTTCATCTGCAAGATTGTTATTACATTCCCGGTCAGAGCACACCTCTGCTATCTGAAGACATTTCCCACACATTCCTGCTTTTTGTAGGTTACATGCCGACAGAAGAACAGCTTAATCTCTTAACTGATTAAAAACAGAAGCGCTACACTTATAATACACAAAAACTCCCTTTTCTCTTTTAATCTCCTCCAAAACCAAGATGGGTCACATGTGAACCCAGAGGCTCACATTATTCTGCTCAGATGGAGATGCAGACTGTTGTCCAAACAATTCCTGCTCAACACAGTGGAACCCAGGAATTTGTGGTCCCTTGTCTTCGTGCCAGCAGAGCAGCCTTTTATAGCCTGCAGTTCACATTCCTCCATCATTGCTGATACAGTCTGACAGATTTAGGAAAATGCACATGCGAACAGGACACGATTTAGGGTAACAAGGCTTCCTCCAGCTTTTGGAAAAGGCCAGTCCCGTCCCTGTAAGTCAGACTGACAGGCAGCTGCTGCCCAGCACAGGCTTAGCCATACAAAGTTCCTCTGCCTCCCACGCTCCCGTCAGTAGTTTGGACCTCAAATGCTTTCAACTCCTCTGTGGAAGGGATTGTATTGCTCTTACCATTGATGGGGTCATGACAAAGAGGTGCTCCTGCAACTGGTCAAACAGCAGGTCTCCACTCACCATGCCGTTCGATGGGATAGCTAACGAGGCGTATATCTGTGCATCACCCATGGCTCCTATGTACACCTGCAAGAGATCACAGCTGAGTGCAGGCAAAGCATCACAACAGGAGCTGGGGACACCCTTCCTACATCGGGAACAAGTTGGGACCCCTGCTCTGTGCAAGGATTTCAACCTCCCACCAAAACCTCCATGCAGTGACTTCGGCCACATGAAGCACGTGCCTCACAGTACCTGCAGAAACCACATGGGATGCACCAGCCCTGATGCTGGCTCAGTGCAGATGTAACCAAAGGCAACGTGACCATTGTTTGGGGCATTCACATTCTCCACAGTCAGCAGAGTGTGAGAAGAGACTGTCTGATAGTAACAGTCTTTAGCAGGAACCCAACTTCCCAAGGAACAAGAGAAATTGCATTTTTCCCCTTCCACCTGAGCACCCCAGATTAGTTTTATACTCTTTGCTTTCTGTTGCACCCAGATCATACCTTGTGCAGCCTCCCTCTGCTGTCTCCCAGAAAAGCAATGGTGTGGCCATCTTCCACATTCACTGCCACAGCTGTCAGACGGGCCTCGGTTTTCTCCAGGAGCGGGGCTGCTTCCAAGGGTACCCGGCTGGCCATGGGGCTGGGAGTGTGGTCAGAGCCACAGGGGTAGGCATACAGGGTGTCCTTTTAGGGGAAGCAGAAAGAAGAGGGAAATTAGTACCAAAAAAATGGATACAAGGAACATTAGCACATTTAACACTTCCCACCATCCTCTTCTACCCAAACTCCTTAAACAGGTGCCCCAGCAATGAATTCAGCTTTGAATCCCTCTAAGCTTTTTTTTAACCGAGAGCAAAACCAGGCATATTTCAATAATTAGTTTAGGTATGTTGGCTGCTTGTACCTTCACAGAATCCTGAAGACATTTCAGCAAATCTATTCAGCATCAGTAGTGGAATGCATTGAAACTCTTTTGTAAGTTCTCCAAAAAACATTACTGACTATACACTGCCATGATACAGCTTTGGGGAAGATTTATTGTATTCTTCATAACAAAACAAAAAGATGAGAATTTCTGCTTTCAGTGCAAAGACACCTGGTGACAAGTATCGCCTCAAACATCATACACGTTTTTGTTGTATCAACTACAAATTAAATTCGGAGCCTGAAGCAGAATCCCAAAGCACCAGGACATACTACAAACACAGGGTGGGACACAACCTGCTCCAAAGTGCTTACTAACTACACTTAGGAATCACAGAGCACACACAAGTCATCACTGCACACTACTGCAATTCTTCTGAGTCTTGTGAGGCCTCTGAACATTAACTCCACAGCACTGTGCAGAAACAGTCATCCTCCTGTGCCTGTTAGATCCCTCTCAGTCCCACCAAACCTTCACTTACTGTGTTCTAAAGGAGAGACAATGAAAAGTGCCAACTTATTTACTATTTGCATCTGTAGAGAGAAGATATTCCATGATGATTCACCTGTTTCCTAAGTAACAAACTCAGTCTTGCCTAGGATAGTTCCTTTATTGTTTTATATCTCTCTTGACACCTTGTTTCATTCCATTATAATTTTACAGTATCCTTTTAGAGTCTGAATGCAGGATTGTTTACCCAACAATTATTATCTAAAACACCATTTTTTAATCGATCAGTGGCTTGTCTTCAAACAACGTGGCCTGTGTAAACACGATATTTTCACCGTGAAATCCCTTATGGATAACATTTTCACTCACCTGTCCAGCCCCTTACTAATTACTCTTACAAAGCTGTGCGTGTAGCAGCAGTGTTAACCAGCAGTCTGCACCTACTCCAGCTCCCTCTCTTGCCTCAGGCAACGTGGCTGAATTTAGACTCCTTGTGAGCAGGGTTACACATTCCTTCTGTCTGATGTCCGTGGCTTTGCATTTGGCAGTGCTCAGCTGCACGGTACCATCCGGCACCAGGCAGTGGAGCTGCCCCCATCAGAAATCAGCGATAACAGCACAACGTGGCATTCCTGAGGCATCTGCTTATCACCTCTCACCCATCTCATGGAAAACCTGTCCCTTTCTCTCCTCTCCTCCCATTTCTCTGGGGTTTTTTTGTTTGTTTTGTTTTTCCTGTTTGTGGTGTTGTGGTTGGAGCTTTTTGCTTGTTTGCTTGTTTTAAAGACTTGGCTGCTTCCTGGAGAAACAAAAAGCGATCAGCAGCTTCTGACAAGGTCTGTGGAAATCCCACAGAAAAAATACATTTAACCTGCTGAGCTCTATTCCCTTCACAAATGCATTGCTGTGTTATCAGGGAAGCAAAGCTTGACACAGCAGTTCCATGTAACAAATCATCCCAGTTTACATTACCACTGTTTTCAGTCTGATGCTTTATTGTTTTCCTTTCAAATACTAATTCAGTGATTTTCTGCACAGTCAGTGTAAGGCTCCAACTTAAAACCTCAGAGGAGGTTATAACTTTTAATGATTTTTAGTTCTTATCATCCTCTAAGCTATCATTCATTTTTAGTGACACACATATTTTTCTTATCAGCTCTGTCATTTGATTCTTAAGCTTCTTTCGATCTTCTTCTTGTAACTTAAGAGATTTCTATTTCTCCAGTGGTCTAGTTCCTATAAGATTTATTAGGAAGCAGGCCACCACCAAATTTCCATGCTCCAAAGCATTAGGTAATTATTTTCAGTGGGATTCTAGCTACTTTGCAATTTATATCAATTCAGACAAGGTCTGGAGTGTAACGACCTCACTACTGAGGCAAATTTTTCAAGCATTGCTCAAAAAAACCCACACACGCAAGTCAGAAATATTTTTACCCCAGTTGTGCTCAGCACTGCTGTTGCCTATTTGTGATGCCAAGGGCAAGTCACCTCACACACGTTTTTCCACCATAAACCAACACGACCTGTGCAAGCTCTCCCTGCACTCACACAGCCCGGCCGTGGCCTCAGTGAGGGTAATCACAGCCCAGAGCTGGAACTTGTTCCATTCTATGGGATTAAGACGATGATAACTATATAAATTACTTATATAAATTTACATAGAAGATGTTTGAATTGCTTTCAGTGAGTAACATCTTGGCAACGTTGCAGAAAATGCACTTCAGGACCATCCAGTGTTCTAATGTGACGCAGCAGGTTTGGATGAAGCTGCTGCTGTGAATTCTGGTGTTTGCTTCCTACCTGCACAGGTAGGAAACAACAGGACAAATCTACATCTATGCATAAAGAGGAGTGAAAGAAAAAGGACAAGGTACATGCCTTGAAAACTACACCCACAGAAGACATGCAGCCTTCCTAAGCCTTGCAGAAACATGTTTCACACTTCCAGTTATCAAGTCACTAAACAGTATCTACACAGTCTCCTGCATGTCACGACTAACAACAGATCTCCAGCAAGCTGAACAAAAGAACAGCTTCTGAAATTCTTATAAAAACAAGCAATTTTTTTTTTCCAGTTGAAGAGGTTATATTGAACTGTAAAACTCAATCTTAGCCTCCCCTGAAGGGCTAAAATCTGGAGGCAGAGTTAAGTAGGGAAAAGGGCATACCTTATGCACAGGCTGGTCTGAAGGCAGAAAAATGTGAAATTAATTAGCATTATCCTTACATCCAGCACAAGCTGCCACCATTGAAAACGAGTTAAAACTGTTCCTGCATAAAATGTTCATTGACAGCCGCTTCCACTCAGCCCTGACTGGAGCAGGCTGGAGCTGGCACAGACGCTTACAGGTTGTTAGATACAATCTGAACGACAACCGCTACTGTGTGCTGAATGGTGAAGGATCGAGTTTGTTAGGACATTTACATATCATTGGACACACTTGTTAATAAAACGTGCTTTGGTCAGCCCACCATGGGCCAAACCATGCAGCTGGAAGCCTGGGATCATGCACCAGGAATCACTGGTCTTTTTCTCCTACCCTGTGCACCCACTTTCCCACTGCATCAAATGGTACAGGGGAACCCTACGTAATTTTGAATCAAAGATTTTTCTAAAGTGCTCACACCGGTTTGACAACTCCATCCAGCTGCCCTAAAAATCACCTGTGACAAGTCCTTCGATGTGGCCCTGCAAAGGACACATAGGGCATGGCTAAGAAATACAGTGAAAGCAGGACATCAAGCTGGGCAGTCACTTGCTTCCCAACTCTTACATACTCCTCCTGACCTTACATTCATCCTGCTCCAAGTCTGTTCTTCACCCTTCCTTTGTCCCACAAGTACTCTACAGTCAGCTTTAGCTACCTGAAGGGAAAACCATTATTTTAAGACTGGTTTTGAACCACACACCCAGCCTCAGAGACTTCCAAAGCTCTGTCGTACCTCTTTGTAGCAACAAGGCTGGGAAGAAGCAATTATCTGCACAGCCTGTTCCATAGACAGGAGACACAAGATAACACACTGCTCTGCTAAGGACCAGCCACGCCCTTGGTGCAAACAGCTGCTCACAGCCACAGAGTCTCATGCCAGGACAGTGCAGCCAGGAGAACGCTGCTGCCCTGTGTTTGTATCACCATCCCAATATCACAGCACCAGACAGTGTGGCTGCCAGACTCTGAGGATTCAGGGTCACAGCCACTTTAGGTCACATTTTTATCCTGCAACATCCCATCATGCCTTTGTTGATGAAGAAGGATTATCACCTCTTACAGCTCTGGAGACAAAGAAGAGACAGCTTAGGAAAAGGTCCTCCTTGGGCTAAAAATTCTGCAGGACTAAAGCAGTCTATAGGAAATCAGGATTTTCACAGAATCACAGAACTGTTAGGGTTGGAAAGGACCTTTGGAGATCATCCAAAGTGCAACCCCCTGCCACAGCAGGGTCACCTAGAGCAGGTGACACATGTCCAGCTGGGCTTTGAATGTCTCTGTGCTGACGCTTGGTTCTGCTTATGTTGCTTTTTGTTCCTGGGTGCCCTTGCAGGCAGCTGTTGTGAGTTGCACCTCACTATAATCCAGCACAGCCCTTAAATCCCCTTCCCAACAGACAGATACACATACACATATTCCTCTCCTTCCCTCAAGTGCAGATCAGGAGATGACACAGATAAAGCACAACCTGAATTGCAGCTTCAGTGTTCCTGTCTGCTACTGCCATGAGACAGGCCTCAGGGCCAGGTCACACCAGATGCTCTTCCCACTGCCATACCCAGTCCCTCTGCAAGGAATCCTGCCCATGTGGGGCAAAACAGACTGAGCCCTAAGGTCTTTAACCTAAGGTCTTTAACCCAAAGAGATTTTAACATCCACCTGCAAAAGCAGGATGACTTCAGGAACACAGAGCAACACAAGAACACACTGCAGACTACTCAAAGGCGAAAAGCCACTTACCGCTGGCAGCTGGACACAGTTGGAACTGACATCATATTCAATATATGCCACTTCTGTCCCTTCTTCTGACTTCCCATCTCTCATGTAGCAAACATCCCTAGTCCAGTTGGTCAGGCGATCCACCTCCTCCATGGCATAGACGCAGAGCGCAGACTCCTCGCTCGGTTTCCCAGAAGACGCCTGCCAGGCAGAGAAGGCAGCAAACAGCACTTCTCCCTCGGTGTCCAGCTGCCCCTGGGCCAGGTCTTTTCCTGGCCGGGTGACATAGGCTGCTTGCAGGAGGCTGTAGGTATTGGCTTTGCTCTGGCAGAGCAGAGGTAGCTCCACGTACGAGTAGTAATGAGAGTCGTCCAGGCAGATGCGCGAGATGTAGGTCTTGTACTCGCGTGACTGAGATTTGAGGTCCCGCCGGTAGAAGAGGAAATAGACACTCGAGCGGTAAGTGAAGGATTTAATGAAATGGTGGTTGTACTCGGAGAGCCGGCCCACAGCCAGTTTTGCTGTTTCTTCATAGGAGAAAATGGAGTGAGAGTCTGTTGCTTGAACATCCCCTCCGTGGGCCCTGAGATTTCGGGTCGTGATGGGGGGAATCCCTCCTCCCACTCCTCGGCTCGTGTACCCTCGTCCCACAAACAGCAAGGGGACCTCATCCTTGGAGTAGGCTATGAGTCCCACAGTGGTGATATTGGGATCATTGGCAGCAACATACTGAGTGTCACCAGGGCTCTCCGGTCGGAAGAGGACGTGGTCGATGGACGCGAGGCTCCTCTTCTCGCAGATGCCCTGGTGCACGCTGCCACACACGATGAGCTCCTTCTGCTCTGAATTCACCAGCAGCAGCTTGTTGTGATTGTCAGTGTGGTGTGCCTGGGGGCACTCCAGCTTTGAGACAGGGGGGAGGCAATCCTTACTGTCCAGAACTGGTCCAGTCTGAACCATGTTCTCCATCAGCAGGTCAGATGTCAGCTGAAAGAGAAAGTTGGTGGCCCCCAAATAAATGGTCCCAGATTCCAAGTCCATGGACAGGTGGAGGAATTTTGTAGTGTTGCGTGAGAACGTGACATACTGCAGTCCCCGTGGAATTGCTGCTCCCAAGAAACAGAGAACAGGAAGGAGAAACGTTCCCACAGGCATGGTAAACACTCTGCAAGAGAGGAAGGGCTGTTATAACTCCTTGGAACCAAAAGTGAAGATTAACACTCAAAATCATTCAATAGCACTCTCATTATGAGAGATGGGCAAAGAGAACATGAATAACTATAGAAAACAGAGCTAAACATGAAGAGCTAGCAGAGGACATTTGCAGAAACACCAAGGGCTTGCAGAAGCATCAGAGACTTAACTCAATCATCTCCCCACCAAGATGACAGGCACAGTATTCTCAGAAGCAGTTGCAATACTGCAAGTAATGCAACATTGAAGCTGATCACTACTCTCTTGTAATATCAGAAAAAGCCATGTTTAACTTGATTCCTGCACAATTTAACTGTGATGTTATACTGGAAGTTCTCCAGGACAGGACCACATTTCCATAGGAGCCAGCACACTGTACACAGTATTAATGAGCAACACCACAGTAAAACAAGCTGCTGTCCAAGACAAACAAAACCGGCAGGACCATTGTTTAAATAAACTGTAGCTGAGATCTAATTCAGAGCAAACTAATAAGCCCTTTGCTCTGTATTTGATCTAGATATCATAATTAAACCCTCTCTTTGTTATCACTTACGCATATCAACAGCCTCTTGTGGGTCTAAGGCTTTTCCACTAGTGCTTCAGAGGAAGCCTTCCCATGCCATCTCTGCCACTGAGCATGACCCACCCAAGCAGAACGTGGGTGCCAGGATGAGACCTCCAGAGGGTCAGTCATAGCCCTCCCAGCCTCCCCTCTGGGGCCACAAGTCTGCTCCAAGCCGTGCCAAGGCAGTCCCTGTGGGCCCTCATTTCCTTGGGAAGTTACACAGCATGCCCAGGTGAGGGGAAGACCTGTTCACTTGTTTCAGCAGTCTCTGGGGTAGAAGTCTCTTGCTGGCACTCATCTCTACATAGCACCTCTCCCAGTACTGTGAAAGGTGATTTAAACATGCCTCTTCTGTGGACAATGCTCCATTCCTTCCCTGTCCCATGCCTCAAAGCGCAAGCAAGTCCAGATGGGGTGGGTGTTGGATACACCCAGGGAAGCACTAGACCTATTCTGCTCCTCTCCAGAGGATATTTAGATCAACTTCTCTTGAAATCTACTGTGACCCATCCAAGCCATGCCATGGATGGGGACAACTGCTCTGGACAGCATGGGGAACACCACAGCATGGTGGAAATATGGTAATAAGTACCTGCAACATTTAGATTAATGCTTTCCCCATGGAGAAAGGGCAGCAGCTGCAAGTACTCAATAATTTACTATGAGTACCACCTCATTTAAATTGAGAAGTAGGTGGTGATGCAGCTGTGAATTTATTTCCTTCCTTTCCTTCCTCCCTCTCACAGACAGGGTATCAAAGCTCCAAAGAGCCACACAGATGCCAAGCTGGGTCAGAGGCTCCAAAGAGCTGATGAGTGCAATATCTCCTCCAGAACTGGCCTGTAATCTGCTGTGCTCATTTTGGCAACTCAGCTCCTCAAGGGCGATGTTAACTTAGTAGTTAAAAGTTAAGAAAACTATCATCACTTCCCTCCTATGGGATCATCCCTCTTGGGTCTTCCTGGAAAGCTCAAAGTGCTATTAGCCCACAAGTGCTTCAAGCACAGAGGTGGAAAAGATTTGCAGCATTTCAAGAGAAAACTACTCCAGCATTTACTCCAGGACTTAATCAATTTATCTCAGAAACTTCTTACCACACAAACTGTACACTCATTCTGCACAACATCCAGCACACAATGAGCAGAAAGCACAGTAGCAATGCTGAGAACAATAGCCATAACACTCTAGATCCATCTCCTATTTCCCTGCTATTGCAAAAAAAACAAACAAAAAAAACCCACCAAACCACAAAAGTCTGCTTTCCAGTTCCTTTGTCAGTAAAACTGGCATCTTTGCTCCACCAAAAGACCAGCTGAGAGGATTAGTCTACTTGTGAAATCCAGCGGATGGAAGGTATTATAAATACAACACTTTATGAAATATAGGCTTTGTGAAGCTCTGGAAAAGCTCCACTTCACACGGTTCTTGTAGGTAAGTAGGTAGTGCTGTCAGGATATACCGGGGCGCAGGAATGCCGGCTCTGGGCTGGCAGCTTTCCCCGGAGCACACAGCCGCTGATTCACACCGTACCAGCGCCGTGTTTAGGCTACGTGCACACTGGGGCTTTTGTTTGCCCTGATAATGGACACTTAGTGCTTTCTACTTCAGAGCTATGAACACACTTGGCTTCACCCAGGCTGGCACACAGCCTCAAGATAGCCTTGGAGTCTCTCTTGTATGGTGGCAAGAGAGCATGTTGTAGTACCTGAGAGAAATCCTCACCAGGCAGGAGATGTTACCTGGGAAGCCTGAAAAGGGGTAAGTAACACACAGACTGAAGGAAGGAGATCTAACTTGACTCCATCACCGCAGGTTTTACATCAGCAGAGCAGATCTTGCAGCAGCTCCAACATGTGAACTATTTGTAATGCATCCTCACCATTACTATTGGAGAGAACTTGATTTAAGGGACTCCTTAACCACACGACTGTCTCTATACCTCATGCAGATGTCACGATGGCTTGTTGTGCAACTGTCTGGAGCCTCCTCAGTTCCAAAGCTTAAAAAGCCTGCAAACAAAACAATAGGCTGATGGCCATCCAACAGCAGGAGCTTGACTATGTTGTGAACAGAGCCACACTGACATGGAGAAGAGAATCTTTGATCTGGAAGCAGCTGAGGATCACAAGACTTCATTAAACTACACCACTCTGAGGGATCTGTAATCTTCTTTCAAGCTAATGCAACCTTCTTCTGCCAGCACCTACACAGTAAAATCGGCATGTGTCTCCATGATTTATGAATCCTGAAATAGTGGCTTTCTGGCTAGAGGTTGTGCCTGCAAACTGCACAACTCTGCTCTGTCCCCCACAGGGCACCACTGACAACAGCCAGTGCAGAACTAACACACACATGCTACCAATACTAGAACTCAAAACCCAGCACATGACACCACTCCAGCAACACAGATCTTACAAGGTCTTCAATCTGTCTTCAAACCTATCCCTAATGTTTCACTGAAAGCATGTTACCTATTGGAGCACCTGTACAGGAAAGAGATTGGAAAAGCAACTCTCCCTTCCTTCCAGCAGACCATAATCAAAAGCAGATCTTGCTGTGGTCAAAGGTCTGACCTGTAGCTGCTCTTCTTTCAGTCGCCAATATCCCCCTAAAAGTCCCTTTGTTAAGAGCTAGCCTTCAAAGGTATTTCAGGTAAGAAACTGCCATCTAGTCCTCATGACTCTGGGAGAACAGAGAAAACAAAACAAAAGGGTAGTACAGCATGTTCTGCAAGCTAGTTCTAATCACTCTGCACAATGGATAAACATTGAATATAGAGCCCTTTGTTGCTCTTTGCTAAAGAGCCATTAGCAAATGAACTTGTATTTATTGCTAGGTGAGCAAACACGCATTAGAAACGAGCAGGAGCGTGCAGCAGCCGGAAGGATTTGCACCCTACATGAAAACTGAGAGAAGAAAAGCCAGCAGTGTCTTTTGATTCCGTTTTCCCAGTTGTTTCTCAAGCACAGGCATCACTGCCTTTTTTTATGCTTGCCTTTCAGTTAAGCCCATCACAACCTCTCTGGGAGGACAGGAAGGAGGAGGATAACCTACATTTAAATCTGATGGTTTCATGACAAGCTACACTACTGAGCTCTTTATGGATTTACTGAACCGTTCTGCTTCCTGTGCTCATTGCTAGTGTATAACACAGCTGTTGCAGACAGATTGCACTAAAAGTGTGTAGCCTTTAATTAATTCTGAATGCAGTTGCCAAGGCTTAAAGATGCTTTTTAAATATTCCATTTTTTTGATGAATTCCCGTTAAATAGGAAAATGCTCCAGACAATACTCTGAACATTGCCTCTAACTCCCTGTAAAATATTAATATCCAAATGATACTTCTGAGTTTCATTTATTTAATCTGGATGACAACAGAAGGGCTAGAGGATTAGTCAGTTCTGCCACAGAATATTTATATCACATCCACAAAACAACAATCAGTAACGTTGAAGAAATGGCACTATTTTGTTACCTGGAATTTGAAGTAGGACCATGTTTTATGTAGCACTATTTTTACCTCTCTGACCTCAGAGACTTTACATATTTATTAAGGAAATGAACCCAGAACTGATTTGGACATATTTTAACACATATCAACACATAAAGATTATTTCAATCCTCACAGATTATTTGCCTAATACCCCACTTTATCCCCCAAACATGGAGAGGTCAGTTAATGTTCCAAGTTCTAGTCTAGATTTCACACTTGACACCAAATCCAGCAGAATTATCCTCCGAAAAAAAGTAGGTCGCTGAAATTTCCACCTGCAATTTCCACTGTATCATTTGCAGAGCCAACCTGCAGTGAGAGCACTGAAAGATTTAAAAATTAAAAGCACCATTCTTCCAGCTGCACGACGACCCCTGTGCTCCAGCACATTCAGATGGCCCAGCAGCAGGAAGACGACCACTGCTGTGTTCTCTGCACAAAAGCCCTGAATTACAGCTCCTTTCTAAGCTTCATATGCTCAACAGAGACTTGCTGTTTTCTGCTGTGAAAGATGGCATTCCCCTTAAATAAATAAATCTTTTTTTTGAATCTTATTTACTACTACCAGGCCAGTTCCCTGCTCTGTTGTTTAAGAACATTTGCAGTGAGCAGCTCCGGCAGAGATGAACACAAACCTCTGTTTTCCAAGTAAAATTGACCCCAAGGAGAATCCCAAGTCCAAGCCATCCTGTCAGAGCATGACTGGCACAGACAAGGGAGCTCTGTTACACCAGATGTGAGTAACACCAGAGATGATGTCAAAACTTATAAAAAAACCCCTGAAATCTTTAAAGATAAACTATCAAATCTGAAATGGCAAGGAAAGCTGGCAGAAATTCTGTACTGCAGAATTAATGGCATTATTAGATAAATAATGGGAAACTTGGGAAAATTATGTTTTCAAAACGCTTGATAATTTCTGCTGACCACTACAAGGTACTTATCTGGATGCGAGTTGAAGTTATACTAAACCAATACTGCACAAAATATTGTCAACTCTGTGATACTGTAGCCACTACAATGATGCTCATGCACTCTTCTTTGGAAAAACGGTATAAAGTTTCTGTGCAAATTGTAGAAAGCCCCTCCGGGGCCACCTAATAATTAATTTTAGCCATACTGGAATTAACTGATGGTAGTGGACAGTAATTTCCTCTAAACAGCTCTAGCACAGCCAAACTTTACCCTTGAACAGAAGAAAATGTGTTATAAACACTAGTTTAAGTTTCCAGTACAACTGGTTAATGAAGAGTTAATGATTAATACAGTGTTAAATAGTGAACTTTTTATAAACCAAGACAAACTACACAAACATTTACAAGGAATATAAAGCAACCACAAGCTGCTTGCTGTTAAAGAAGCTTTCTTCATAAATACTCTGTCAATGTAAACCGAGGGTTGACTTTTCACTTTACCATCCTCTCAAGCACTAACACAATGTGAACTCACACACCGTGGTGTATGTGCATTTTTAGAAGTGGAAATCAAGCCAGCTATTAGCTTCTCAGCATCACAACACAGCCAAAGGATAACGTTCAGCCAGTGTTAGACATTTGAGGATTAGAGTCCTTTAGGATCTGCTCCAACTTTCTGCGTAATCAAACCAGAGAACGCCACTAACCATCTCTTGTCCTAGCCCACGAGCTCCTGCCTAAAGTCTCCTACTGACAGCAGGATTTTTTTTCTTAGGGCTCCTAAATTACAGAAACTGCCACCTTAACCCAGCAAGTTTATCCCCGAGGGTTTTTTACCTCAAGTAAAATGCCTTGTCATTTTGTCTAACTTTGCTTGTCACAAAATCTTCTAAGTCAAAGAAGCTTCTAGTCACTTTTTTGCATGAAGAATTTGAAAACTAATCCTTCTGCTTAATCCTCCTTGGGCAAGAAGATAAAGACAGCTATTCTAACTCTGACAGAGGTCCACCTACACAGAAACCCTGGCTCCAGCAGCAGACAATAATAGATGCCTAAGAAGCAGTCTAAGGGCAGACAAGCATAAGGCAATCCTTCCCTTATACATCCTGCCAGCTTTGAGCATTCCCGAATCACAGACTGCAGCACGTGTAATCCTTTGGATGGGCACATTAAGTGGTCTGAGCTTCTTCAGTCAGAAATACTTAATTTATCTCGTAGCTCTCTGAGCTCATGCTGGTTTGTCAGAATTTTATTTTTTTTTTAGGTACCTGACCTGGATGAGCATTCTCTTCTGTCAGCACCTGACCTGGACAGGCCATCCCTTCAGCTTTCTAATGCTGCACACACAGCAAACGTTACTTTCCCCAGCTCGACCCACCAGCTCTCCATTTACCCACCCAACAACCTCCTGCTCTTCTGGCTGCCACATCACACGTCAAGTCTGCATCCAGTCCAATACCATCAGCGACTTAAATATTCTCCCAGACAAGTGGTCTGGGGAAAAAAAAAAAAAATCCCATTCTCTAGCCTTTAATGGGTAGAGCATATCCAGAGAGCCTAGATAGGTTTAATCCAGTTGTAATAGAACCCTGCTGGGAAAGCACAGCTCACTGAGGTTACCCATCCACTTCATCCTGCTGAGCAAATTCTCTGTTTCTACGCAAATCTACATAAACCTGAGCCCATCACTCCCTGTAGAAACAAATCTGCTCACAGAAGTTCAAGAACCCAACTGCTGATCAAAATACAAGACTAAAATTTGGAGCAGAGAGAAGCCCCTGCAGCACCCAGGAAATCCCAAGAGTAGATTTCCCATTTCTGGTTAACTGAGACCCAAGAGATGGATTTGAATCTGTTTAATATGAACTAAACTGATTTTTAAAAAACTAAGGCTCTTGGGAAAAAAAAAAAAGTTAAGTAACTGTGAAATGAAACTTACAGTCTCCATCGTGATTTAATAAGTAGTTAAAAGACAGGAGATAAAGAGTTTTCCTGTCAGATGAAGGTTATCAGTGAGATCTGCCACAAATTTATTCTGCAACCTGCACTGTTCAATATGTTCCCATAAGATCCAAGGAGACCAATATGTCTAGAAGTGGCAAATTTTATTATTAGGAAAATTCTTTGTCGCAATGAAATTCAGAAAAGACTGCAAAGAGTAACAGAAGTCAGGCATTTTTAAGTAACTACATAATATCTTAAATGCCAATAAATACCAAAACCAACCAGAAATACTTTAATTACATAAACACAACAGGATCCAAATTAGCTGTTATCACTCAGAGAAACTTTTGAAACTTGGTAGCTTGGTTCAGTATTTAGTATCAAGCAAAAAGGCAAATACAGCCTTTGGAGCAATTAGGAGAGAAAACACATATCCCCGTTATGTTGTTGAATGCTGAAGGCAGTTCTGGTTCTCACATCTGAAAAAGGAGACAGAAAGACAAAAGGGACGACAAAGATGACCAAAAGCACAGATCAGCTTCTATATAAGGAGAGATTTAGCAGAGCAGGACTTCAAAAGTCAAAGAGATCTGAAACACGACACAATGTCAAGATGAAAAACATGGAATAATCGACTACCACCTCCTACAATGCAGAAAAATGAGAGCACTCACCAAAGTTACAGACAACTTTCCTAAACCAGTTCAAGGCTATCGTCACTGGATGTAGAATATTTCAAATAACACTTAAAATGCATAATTAAATTGTAGCAGCTCACTGCTGCAGGATGTCATGGAGACCAGAAACATAAACAAGTTAGAAGAGGGATTATATAAATTAATGGAGAATAGATATGGTCACAATCAGATGATGAGATACAACTCCTGGACAAGCAGGGCCCTAAACTGATGATGGCCATAAGCTGGGAGGCAAATGGAGTGGGGGGGAGAATGAAAAAAACCAAACCAAACCTACCACATTATACATGCCCTGTTTCTTACAGCCCTCATTAAACATCTGCTTCTGGATCTTGTCAAAGGCAGGATACTGAGCTACACAGAGCTTTGCAATTTGCCCCAGGATGACATTTCTATTTAAACATCTATTTTATGGTACATTTATAGACTTTATTTATTTTTAAATATTAAGAATGTAACTCTAGCCCTGCCTAATCGCATATTTAGGAGGCTGGAAGCCTAACCTCACTGGCTATTTCTAAAGGCAGTCTCTCTCATATTAACATTTAGATACCATCTCAGTGAATCCTGACAGCACAGCACAAAAGTTGATGCACACCATGGGAAACCAAAGCCAAGGCCGGAGCCACGGTGCACAGAAGTGGCAGAATCGAGTTTAACGCACCAACAGCCCCTCTTCCAGGAACAGCTCTTCCCTGTCTGCCAAATGTGTGATGGAAACTCCTCACTCAGATGCTGACTGAACACAGCAGATAACGTGTGTGCTGTCGGTACAGCCAAGCCTTCAGCAGAACCACCACTGCTAAAAGTAGGTCAGGACCGTCCGTTCTAACCGGGGAGAAAGCAGAGCTGGAGCACGCCAGACGATTTGGCCAGGTATTACAGAAAACCTTCATCTGGGGTTTCATCACTACTTCAAACAGATGTGATTCATATTTTACCGGCCTCCACCTCAAACAAGGCACACCTTCCCAACCACACTGCCCTCCCTATCATTAGGGGCACCTCTCCCCAGCCTCAGCCAGGATCCTCCTGTTCCCAGCTTTGGCTCCATGGGCTATGAAAGCCAGAATGCTTCTATGCACTTCTATAGCTGTTCTGTGCTGTTTTCTGTAAAGCAGAAATGCCCAACTGCTTTGTACAGAAAGAGCCAGGACAGCACACGATCTCAATGTAATCGCTTCTGCCTTGGAGTCTATTTCCCTTGGCATATTTCCCTCCAGAAGGGCGAGAGACCTCTGCAACCAGCACATGCTTCCCAGAGGACAGGACCGTGACCCCTAACCAAGCTCTCACGTCCCAGAGGCAAAGGCCACACTCCCAAGTCAAGTTCTTTTGCATCCAGTCTGGCCTCGGAGTAACCTAGCAAGAGAGGAGAGGAGCTTCAAACGTCCTGTGAAACAGCACCAGTCCTACATTTGCACCCCCAGAGGAAACCCCATGGTCTCCATGCCAGCAGCAGCCCTGCAGGATTGCACAGTGAAAGGGAGAACAGAGATCAACCACAGAAGGAGTTCATGCCAGCAGTGGTACAGACCACAGGCAGACACACAGGGACCACATCCCGAGCTCCACCATCCAGTTGTCAAGATGCAAATGAGAAATGTTAAACACTGGAGCCTGATTTGAATAAATCCTTTCACTCTGCAGACATTGAACAGTGCAGGGTGCTCTGTTCTGTTAAAGCAATTTCCTTGACACCCCTTAAATCTTATATTTTAGCACCACAACAGCTCTGTAAAGAACTAATATGCCCTTGGTGGACAGGAAGGAATTCTTCTCCCTGTAGTTTTCCTCCATTTCAAATAAAATTCACTTTTCTGCTCTTCCCAGTAATCTTCTGGAGAACACAGCCTGACAGCAGAGTCTTCCCTTATCACTCCAAGTCTGTCAGCAGTTCTGGCTACAGCCATGAATACAGGCAGTAACATGCAAATATGTTTAATGCAATGCAGCCACATCAGTAGCACCGATGCCCTCCCACCCAGGAGAGACAGCAAAATCAACACAACTCTACATCACTACCACAATCTGCTTGTGGTTTGCCTTCAAACCAAGATCGGGTGTATTCTATCTGATATTACTCAAGTCATGTTAAAGCAGTATCTGAAGTGACACTTTGATCAATTAATCTTCCATGAATTAGTGCCTAAGCCTGGAAGGTTCTCAGTCATCAGCTATGAACTACTAGGTTCAATAGTCTGGCAGTTAAGTTACAGAGGTCTGCTAGATAATGATCCAAGTGGAGGTGGCCAGACATTTTCTTCCACCTCTGCAAAGTAATGCCAAGGCTTTCACAAGGCCAATAACAGACAGCAACATCTCATGCTGTTCAGAAAGCCTGGGGACCTTCCCAAGCTTGGGAAGCTTCATGGCTACATAACATATAAAACACAACAGCTCCCACTGCACTACTGCAGAAGCCTGAACAGGCTGGGTGCAGAAATAAACCATGTGGAACAAGAGTTCTCTGGTCACTTTGTTAACAGGCACACATTTAGCCACACCTTACCCAGAACAAGGAATTTTATAGGAAGACAAAATAAATTTTAATGCCATCAAGTGGCTTTGCAACATGAATTTCTGTTTTCTCGGATTGAGGAGATCCTAATTTTCTGGCAAACCATTAGAGCTACTCATCCTGTTCAGGGCTGCAAAAGCTTTTTTGGTACTGTCCTAAAGGCACAAAGGTTCAGAACCAGCTACCAGTTCATGGGAGCCATGAATTTTAAAGACTTTTTGGTTGAGACTCCTCTCCATCTGTTTGCTACCACCCCACCTGCACAGTCTTATACCACTGGCTGGGCAGGACTGACTGGCTCATCCCTTCCCCTTCCAGGGAAGCCCAGACCTTCACCCCAGGGCTGCAGAGATGCACTGAACAGGTCTGCAGTGCTAGTCTGAAATGCAAACTGCAACAAGCAGGAATTTCAGCCAGTATGACTGGCTGACTGTTGGCTTTTCAAGAGAATGCTGCCTTGCCAGGGTCACCCCTGGGCAAAAAAGTGCCCAGGAGACAGGAAAACCAGATTTACAGTAGTTTGTTAGGAATAGCACTGAGTTTTGCATCTGAGTGGCTGCTCTTCTGCTGGAAGAAACAGCTAGACAGAGCAGAGATCTGTTAAAGAAACAAGGCAAAATATGCACATCTGTGCTGGGATAAACCATAGCCTGTGGTCAGCACAGTTCTGTTTGCAGATTGTCCCAGTTTCAGACACCCTTCCTCTGTCATTTTAAGCTCCACACATATGGCAGGGACTGTGGGTTCCTCTGGGAAAGGAAACTGTTCTACTCTGCCACACATAGAAAACTAATCCAAACCCCACAAAAGCGTGGCTCAGACAGCACTCTTCAGACTTATACACGGACCAAACTGAACATCAGCCACCTGATGTCAACCCAGGAGGCCACAGTGGGGCTGGCACAAGTTACCCTCATAAAAAAGTTTTAATTTAAATCTTCTCAGGGCTTAGTGGGAAATACACTAGTTAAAATCACGGATCAGCTAGGAATAGAAAAGATCATACTGGCTAAAGATGGGTTCAAACTAAATCTAATCTGGACAGACTATCTGGAGAATGGCAGACAGGTCCAGCACACACAGGAACAAGCTGAGAGAGAATCACTGCTTGAGCAAAGCTACTGATGAAAACAATAATTGAGAAATTGTGAGTAAAACAGGAAGGATATTCTGCAAACGGTATAACAAGTGAGCCCCTTGCTACTCTGCAATGATGAGATGTAGGGTTTGGGATAGAAATTTCCCCCTGCATCAAACAGCTGACTAAATAGGTGCAACACATCACAATGATGATCAGCAGGAAGGGAACTTCAGTCCACTCCACCTGATGCCAGTCTTCCCCAGCATGACCCTTGTCCTAATCCTCCCTGGACTCCACCTGGCTTTTCTCTGGCCTGTCCGTACTACTCAGCTGTAATCTGAGCACTCAATCTCAGCCACCCCATGGAGTAACTTTCACTACAGAATACGAGGTGCAGACAAGATAGTTTCTGTATCTTTGGAAAGGGACTATAGTTTCCCAAAGTATATCAACTCAGTTTTCAGTCATAAGAGCATTCCTACAAGAATATACGTCATCCTAGTTCTGCTACCGGTCAGCTTTCCATAGCTGCTCCCCAAGGACTACAGCAGCAAAGTTAGTCAACAGAAAGTTTAAAAAAAACCCCAAAAAAACCAACAGGATACTGCCTAACAGCAGAGACCATGTCTCTAGGGACAAAATGACAGAGACCCTTCCTTCTGAAATTAAAAGTTCAAAGGAACAACTAAGGGCTGTTTTGTACTGTGCCCTCTGCAGATTTGGGTAAGCATCTAAAACCAGGTGCAAGCCCAGACTTTCAGGGGTGAAGTATATAGAAGTGAGCCCTGTTTTCAAGTTATTTTTAAATGTTTAGACAGGACCTAAAATAAGACCAATGTTTTGAGTACTTCTGAAGAGTAGGAACCTCACGTAGGCCATGACATTTTTAGTTCAAAAATGCTTTGGAACAGAGGTTGCACTGTACTGCATCGGCTTATCACCCATTTTAGCTCAAATTAAGTTACAGTCCATTACAGGGCCAGAAACACCCCATAAGGGGGGGGAAATTCACACAAGTAAGATTCAGTCTATCAGCAGTAAGACAGTCTCTGTACCTCAGTAAAACATGTACTATCCCATAGGAACAGCATATGCCACAGAGAAAGGGGGAAAAGTCAGCTTCTCTGCTTAGAATATTCATCTCCACACCACCCTTCCTACCTGCATAGTTTCCAGAAATACACTCTCCACCTCTCTTCAAACTCAAGTCAACAGTCTGCAGACTCCAACAGCCCACAGGCAGTGCCTTCAGGAAGCAAGAGGTGCATGCTGTACATGACAAGCATCACAGAACCAATCTAGAACACAAGCTGTGCCAGTCTCTTTTTTACCAGTCTTATTTGTATTCCCCGTCCCGCTCTATGCTGACAAACCAAGTTGCAGTTGCTTGGCTCTGCCCTGAAACACAAGAATGAAGTAAGCACATAGTAGCACTTTACCTCTCTGAATACTCTCCCAGGCTTCCACAATGTGCAGCTCAGGGTCTTCTTGGGATAAAGGTGCTTTCCATGCATTTACTAACCCTCAATAGTTCCTTCTTCTATAGACCTGCTCCGTGTCCTCAAATACACACAGATGTTTGGCATTCACAACATCCTGTGGCTTCCCAGGTTAACTGCACACATCAAGGACTAAGTCATTATTTGCTTTTAAGCTTACTTCTTACTGGCTCCATGCAACACCTATTCATACTTGTAATGAAAAAGGAAAAAAAAGGTTGCCCCCCCTCTAACCTTTCCATGCCATTCAGGACTTGAAGGGAATGTCACTAATTTGCTTTTCAGGTGGAAGAATCCCCATTTATTCTGTTCTTTGAATGGAAAGTAACCCTCATCTCTGATCACTGCAGCTGCTGTTCCATTTCTAAAAACTGAAGATACCTTTCTTAGCATGGCAATGGTTTTCCTAAAGCTATAGAAAACTCAACTTCCATAAGAGCTGGAGAAGCTACTGTGATAATAATCAAATACAGCAGGGATTCCCAACTTCTATAGTGAATTGCTAGTGAGGTAAATCTCTGTTAAAATATTCAGCCTGACTTCTTAAACTGAGTTTGCTCAAAAGCAAGTTTACTTTTAAGCCTCAGCATTCAGCTGCACACTTATTCCTCCAGAATAGAGTGTATTTACCAAAAATCTCCTCTCTTTGTTAGTTCTTTGAAAATACAAATTACCTTATCCTTGAATTAGCCTGCCCTGATGAAGGATGGAGCCCTCCTGACAAGGTTGTGTGCCAGAACTTTAGTCTGTCCCATGTTCTTTCTGAGCATTTCAATCCATCAACTTTTTACTCCAGTATGGGCATAGTATTCTGTGATTTCCTGACACTACTTGAAACAACAATATCCTTACCAGATCTGGTTCTCCTGCAGAGTCATATGAGAATATTTGGGTTTGGGCATTGTTTTTATCATGACTCCCTCAAAACCCTGAGTGTTTTCTTTCACAAATGCAGTGATCCTAATTGCTTCCCACATTCTTGATTATCAGATATAGAACTTTGTTATTTATACATGCTTAGCTCACTAAGCAATCTAAACTTTCCTGTCAGGCTGAAATATCTGGCTTTTCTCTATCCGCTGCCAGTTTCACTACTAAGAGTCAAACAAGCATTTTTTCAAAGATGCAGAGATATAGAAGTATAACTGGAACTAAAAAAGAAGAAGCAAGGCCATTAAAACCCAACAGAATACCAGAGAGGGCAAATGTGTTACCTAGACTTACAGTACTCGGTGCCAACAGCTTTTTAAAAATATAAACCCACTTCACAATTTAGGGCTTTGAACCATACTCTAAGGATTAGAAGGAACACCTCATCCCATGAACAGTCTATAACTGGTCCTTCTCTCAAGGTTCTACAAGTTTCTGAGTTGCTTTCAGAGGCAAAACGTAGAAACCGATTTGGAACTTTGATTCTTTACCTGTCAATACTTGTAGGTCTGTATAATTTTTCCACTGAGAGATGATCAGATACCACCAAAAAAAGAATCCAGTTGTAATAAGGTTAAATCATTAAACAAATAGATCATGTACACCTACTTTAAAAGAACATGTATTGGGAGACATTTCTGAAAGAGAACTCCCAAAACAACAAGCTGTAAGACCCCAGTGCCATTTGGAGTGATCTTTCACTGCAATACTCATTAGGAAGTGGAGCTGGAGGTAGCAATGCAGAGGCCTCACATCACATGTGAAGGAAGCACATGGCCTCAGGTCTGACCAGCCTGCAGAGAGCACACTATACACTACACAGAATTGCTTGCCAGTCACAGGAAGCAAGGAGTAAGAAACTTCTACAGCCAAATCCATCATCCTGGTCTGGAGCAACGTGCCTTCCTCCTCGCAGAGGTGAGGGTTCTCCTGAACAATTCTTGCCTTGCACACAAGCACAGCAGTTGTAGGTTCACCTTGACTCTTAAAAAGTGGTGGTGCACAGAAAATGGGACAAAAAGCCAGCCCCTGCACAGTTTAAAAGGCAGGGAAGAGGCGAGGAGGGAACAAGTAACACTCTCCTAGGTAACACCGAGCTGCTACTCCGGCTGCACAGGAATGAAGTAGAGCACGACTCAGATAATAACCGTAACTCACTTCTCAGAAGTTAGTTTGTCCAGACATGATCTTTCACATTTAAAGGTACTAAAAACCATGTCCTCTAGTGCACTGCTGCTGGAGCACTTTTTCAATAGGATCTGGACAGAATCAGCTCGATATCTCAAAGAATACAACATACAGACCTCTGTCCTCCTTACAGTCTTATTTTTTATGTACCCTGAAAGGATGGATCCAGAAGAGACTGGCCTGAATTCAAGTCATCTCAAGTACTTACTCATTCCCTATTTCAAACAGCTTTGATTTAGTGGTTTTACTGGAACCACCCAGAGCAATGCAAAGCTGAGGAAACCAGACTCACCAATCTTTGTACAAGTGTTATATGTACTTGGAATTTATTCTTGGATGCTCCAGATTGAAAGAGGTTTTATGAAAACTTACTCTTTGTCATCTAGGAGTTCAGTCAAGGTCTACTACCAAACTGAAACCACATGGGCTGCACACGCAGAGAGGGCTGGGCTGGGGGTTGCTGTCTGGCTTTGTTCACTGTTTTTATTTCTGCTGATCCCTCCTGCTGCTATAGCTGCAAGTCCAACAAACAGACATCCTTCTGATGAAGGGCTCCTGTACTCCCAGTGATACTCATCTCTCCAGTGCAAAAGTCAGTGACTCATCTAAATCAGCTCCTTGTATCCAGGTGCCAGGGTTTCACTTCCCAGCCAGAAGTTCATGCAGATCTGCAGATCTCCAGCAGCTCATTCTGTCTGGGATCTCTGGTGTACCACCCTACATTTGATATTCAAATTCCCACATTCAAATTCCACACATTCACTTACAGAGCGCTTCACCAGGCAAACTGACATAGGAGTTGTAACTATCCTGTTTAACAGGAAGCAGCATGAAAGGAGAACTCAGTTTCAGGGAGACATTTCTTCAAGGGTCTGTAGCTGTCAACACCACAGAGCTCAGCCAGCACAAAGCAGCTCATCATGCTCTGTGGTGACTGACAGAGATGAACTTCACTCCTGCTCCAGGAGTCTGCCTTCACATTTGGCAACACTCACTGACCCATTTCCAGTTATAGATCACCATCAGAAAGTCACGGTTTTATTTTGTTATTTCTGCCTGCAGGTTAAATTCATTCGCTTGCACAGAAAATTCGAAGTTTTAAAGTTATTTGTTACATTTCAAGTGCAGCACCAGAGGTGCCAAGAAGACTCTAGCAAAAGGTGTACAGTGGCCTGACTTTGGCACCACTGCAACCCACAAATCCCAATCAGTCCCTCAAGAAAGCTGAGGTGCAGCTGGGAGGGGGGGGAAGATCAAGACACAGACAAAAATGACAGGCAAACAGGTAATGTCTGGAGTAAATACATTTGTTTACAGCAGAACTCTACAGAACAGAGCTTCTGTTGAAGAGATGCCCTTCGTCCTTCATAGGATTTCCCTGCGTAAAGGGAACATTCCCTTTGCCAAGGGAACAGCGCACATTCTCACGTACAGCCACTCACTCTTTCCAGAAGACCACGTGCCTGATGAACTCGTCCAGCTAACCCCAGGTGGCAGTTCCTCAGGTGGGTTCGTACCGCAGCAGCATCAAGAGGCTGCCCAGCATGACACTGTCCACACAAACCGGGAGGATCAGGAACATGGAGGAGCCCGCGGGGCTGCAGCAGTCCATGGGCGTCCCAGTGTTGACTCCCGGTGCATTTTGCTTACCATCTGGGCTCTTGGGAATGTTGAGACACCTTCATTTCTCTTATTGAAGAGTGTGCCTCAAGCTGGAAAAAACAACATAGCGTGAAATGCAAAGACTATTTTTCCAATAAATTAAATCTCTGTTGCACTTGACTCCCGCTGTGGTTCCCTTCCCCCTGAGAAGGCAAGGCCTGGCCAGCTGCACAAAGTCCAGGCAACCCTGGGAAAACAATGGGATCTTTTTTGTACCAGAACCAGCCTTCCCGTTCACCCTTCTAACCATGGCATGGAGGACACCCCTCTGTCTGTGGAGGAGAGGAGTCTGTTGGCATAGCAACTGTACACAGCTAACTCTCTGCTAATGAACAGGGATAAAATGTTTTGTTCTCATTAGGAAAAATACAGACACATTCCTGATTGGTGAGTAATGTCTCTGCCTCTGGGAGATTAGCTCAGAGCTGTGCAGCCTGAAACAGCCTGGATTCAGCCCACTGCAGTGCTTCCCTTGAACAGCCACTCTCCAAGGACCCCACGACTCTCAGGGGAAAGCCCACAGAGCCTTCTGTAGCACTTTGCCTTCGGGCCTGAGACAGCTCAAGGCGAGAATAATGAGAAGAGGTTTGACAGGAGCAAACCAGAACAGGCACAATGGGAACACACCCCCTGTCCCTGTGAAGAGCCAGCTCTCGCTGGTGCCTTCCCTACACCTGGGTCCCAAGCTGCCTCGCAGCCAGTGAGAGTTTCTCTCTGCATCCACTGCAGGTCTGCCTCGCACAGGGCTCAGATCAGCCTGGGACCCCAGCTCCTGCTCCGCATTTCCCAGAGTTGGGTGAGTAAATGGACAGAGCAAAGAGCTGCAAACAGTCAAGAGCAGAGCTCAGCGACCATTAGATGCCTGGGTGCAGAAAAGCAAACAAGGGTTGCTGCCTACCAGTCTGTATTAGGATTTTGGCACTTAATGATCAACAAGATCCGCCAGGAGTTTGCTGTTTGCATAATATTTGCACACTGTTGTTTCATCACTTGGGTCTGTATCTGGGTGCTGACCCAGGCTATATAAAGCCACACAGGCAATACTGCTTCCCTCTCTCCTGCAGATCCCCCTGCCACAGGAGGAGTCAGCACAGCAAGTGGCAGGATCACAGTACTTCACCCTTGTGCAAAAGGGATCGGGGGCAGAAGCAAGGCCAGACACCCAACGTGCAAACAAAAATCCAGTCTCTACCTACACATTTGCCATGTGTTTGGTCTAACCTGGTCTGTACAGCACAAACACAGTCCAGCAGAATCAAACTGTGTAACTGCCCTCCAAGCACATGGTTTATCTCTCTTTTATGCTGCTACTGGATCTTCATGTGAGTTCACCTTGCCTTGAATTTACAAGCTGTTAAAAATAGGGACTGCACACCTTAGTCCTCGGAGAGTATTTCTAGGGGCTGAACAGGTACTCAAACTTCCTTTTCCCTCTGCTGGGAAATTGATGCTGGTCAGGATTAGTATCCCACACAGAGACACTCAGTTCCACAGCAGACTGGGATGTGGCAGAGGCCTCTGGCTCTCCCAGCCCTGGGATCAGCCACTGCTGATGGAGAAAGGGTGGGATTTGGGTTCGGAAGCAGCCACAGGTTGTGCTCTGAGCACCCACTATTCCTTTCCCCAGCCCCTCAGACTTTAATCTTCTTTTTGCCCCTCTTCCCTCTCCTCAGGGCTTCAAACAGCTCAAAGAGGTGCAAGAGGAGAAGAGAGAAGCGTCAGGGAGGAAAGACCCTGCTGCCTTATGCCTTTGAGGAACTTGCACGTCCTGTAGGGAACTCAATGCTACTTCATTCACTCAGCCACAAAACTCGTGTTAACCTGTGCTACAATCTGCAAGCGGAACTGCTGGGGCTTCAATTTCTACTCTATATCCTTCCAACTGAGAATTAATTCATTTTGGTCCCTAGGCAGGAACTCTATTGCCGGCAAAACCATCTCACTTTGCCTAAAGGAGAGAAATAACCCAGCACCTTACCCGGAGCCTGCCGTGCAGCGACAGACCCCAGCCTTGGCTGGCAGCCCCTGCCCAGCCTGCCGTGAAGCACAGATCCCTCCCAGCCCAACACAAGGCCAGAGGGGCCAGGGTGCTGTTTTCCAGCCTCCAGGCATTTTGCTTGTTCCAGGCGATCCCTCCCCCAGCTCTGGTCAGAAAGGAAAAGCCGTGGGAATGGAGCTCAACACCCCGAGGTAGGCTCACCCCCAGGCGATGAGGAGCTTAACTCCCTGTGCGCCGGCGGGCAGCCCTCACTCCCAGAGCCTGGCAGGACCTTGGCGACAGCCCCGGGAATGGCCTTATCCTGCTCCCAGCACTGCCAGGGACACACATCACATCTCCCAGTGTCATACCAGCAGTGGAAGGACAGACATGCCGCTCACCCCCCACAGTCCCTCGTGCTTTCCCAGGACGCCTGTCACTCCTGCAGCCCAACCTTCCAGTGTTTCCATACCCCACCAGCACACAGACAGCAAAACAGAAAAGGGGAGCACTCTTTCCATATTTCCACATTCCCAGCAAGTCCCAGAGGCAGCCCACTTAACAAAAAGTTATCTCCACCATGGCATCAAGGCACGTTTCCTTTTTGCCCCTCACACCGCGGTACAAAGCCGCCCTCGCTGGGCGCAGCGCCTGCGGTCAGCCATCAGCCAGCATGTCAGGAGTTAAGTTCCCATTTCCATTCTCCTGACCTGCACCAACGCTGGCTGAATATCGAGCTATTCTTTGCAGCTTGATAAAGCATGAGAAAGCTAAAGGCCTCACACACTCCTCTTTTCATGGCTTGGCCCGCTGCCCACAAGCTGTCACTCCCTGGCACCCAGGGCAAAGAGAGAGGAGGCCAAACTGCAGCCAGCTGCAATGAATCACTCGCTCCCCGTCCCTCCTCCCCAGGGAGCCCGGGTCCCTCCTTCCGGCAAGGGGATAATGTCTGCCTGGCTACGCTGGCTTCTTTCACAGAAAAAGCCATCCTGGGGCGGGGGGCGTGGAGGGGCTCCTATTGCAAAAGCTGCTGCCACAAAAAAGCGCAAAGCAGCTCCCAGCAAGACTGAAGGACGAGGATTTCTGCTCAGCAGCTGGATGGAAGCGCACGCCTGCAAGTGTTCAGCATGCACACCACTTAAAAATGTGAAGTTGGTCGTTTGTCTAAATTGCAGGAAATTCTAGAGGAAGGCTCAGGCAAAGAATCTGATTTGAAGGAGACTCTTTATCCCTTCATGCCCCATTTGTGTGAATTTATTTTGGGGGCTGATTCCCATTGCAGTCCCTTCCTGGCTCCCCTTCTCCCTCTCACTACATCCAGCCCAATTACCCTGTCTCAGCCAAGCTCTTCCAACCACCACCACTATCCCCTCAAGTTTATTTTATGGATTCCATCATACAAACTGCTTCCACACCTTACAGTTCATTATTCACTTTTAACATAAAGCAGCAGAGGGAAATGCATCCAAATTTCAGGGTCACTGGCACCTGAGACAAAAAACGCAGCTGAGAAGGCACAAGAACACCAAGGTCATCATGTGCCTTCCTTGCACTAGACCCACATTTGGAGAGCAAGGTAAAGATGTCCAAGCCTTTGCAAGGTAAAGATGTCAGCTGTTTGCTTTCTGAGGAAAGGGATATTCATCAATAAAACACGCAAAGTCAGCCCCTTTCCGTCAGCTTAAGCATGAACTAAACAGTGGCACATGGATTCACACAGCACATGGGATACCTCCATCCACTCAGTTCTGTCTCCTGCAGAAAAGGTGTTCACAGCACAGTAGGCAGTCCCTGCCTCAACAGCCACATCTCTCTCCCAGTACAGAGGAAGGAGCTGCAAACTGCAGTTCTGCTGGGTGAAGGGTTTAACCCCAAGCCCAGCAAAGGCAAAGCCGGACTACCTCAAGGTGGGATGAGAGGTTGCCTTCCCAAAAGCACGTGCTGTCACCTCCAGCACCCCTCTTCTCCCCACAGCACTGTCCCAGTGCCTCATATCCATAACAGCCATACAATCCTCTCTGCCCCCTTTCCTCCCCAAGGCAGCCATTTAGGCTCCAAATTCAGCATACCTGCCTGCTGGTAGTGTGCTTCAAATTCACCCAGTGCCAGGGCAGGATGAAATACATTCCTCTTATCTCTTCCTGCACTTGGGGGGTGATGAGGGAAGGAAGCGCAATTCACAATTCCCACCTGGCAGACAATGTGTATTCAAACAGTGAGAAACTCATCAACTTTGTTTGGGTCACCCAGGCAATCCACAAAGGGTTTCTTTTATTATTGTTGTTGTTTGGGCTTTCAGAGTGTTTGTTTTTACAAAATGTGGAACAGCACAAAACAGAATCATGAAAAGAAACTTTTTTTTTTTGTTTAAACAGAAACGGAAAGGACCTTTACTGTTCCTAAAGCTACTTTCAACACGAACTAAACCAAGGCCTAAAAACAGTCTTTCAGGAGCATGGGCTGTCAAGAATCACAAGTAACCACACTGAATGCCACTTTATCACATTCTCTGCCAAATGGCACACTACATATGGATTTCCCCCTTATGATACATTTATAGCACTTCATAAGATTTCTCTTGAACTCCTGTACATCTACACCAATAAGTGCCTCCTCCACAACACCTGCAGCTAGAAAACTAGTGCATTGAAAAGATTATTTCATTGAGAATCCCTAAGCTAGTAAGCTCTGGAAGTCAGGTTACCCCTTGTGCAAATGAAATACAAAACACTCCCTAACTGTACTCACACACACCATTCTGCTGTGGGAATGCTCACTCGTTCAGCATTGCCCTCCTCTGCCAGAGGGATCTCTAAATGCTAAGCTTAATAGAAACAGTTAATATCCCGAGCATGGCTCTGAGCCATCTGAGCTCTATGTGTAATATAATCGGGTTCATAATGCTCAGAATAGCACTCTGGAGCCCTAGTACAGACTAAGACCTCACTGTATTAAGTGTTGTGTGGATCGTTGTAGTGGTGCCGTTTTCTCTTCTGTAAAATTACTGAGCTCCATATACAGGAACCAACCATAATCCATATTTTACAGAAGTCAGGACACAGGAGAGCAATGTATACTTTTCAAATGTCTTTTTTTTTGGCAGCTAAATCAAGTTAGTATTTTCACAGACACACTGAAGGAGGGAGGGAAGGGAACACTGAGGTTACTCTCCCTCTGGAGCAGACAGGCAAAAGCCCAGTTCAGCCAAAGCTCACTGAGGCTCTTTATGTTCCTGTTCAGTGACAGAGGTCACTTGTCGAGGACTGAACCAGATCTAGTACAGGGCTGCCTGCTAAGCACGCTGGCAAAAGGATCTGAGCTATACCCTCCTCTGCAGTTGTTTGTGTTTCTTCAGGAACACCAAAGACCTGGAGTTCGTCCCAACACTGCTCACACCGCCTTTACTAAAAATATGCCTTTTAGCTCCAAAGTAAAATTTGTCTTGAATTCCTTTTGCTCTGAAGAAAGGAAGCCCATACATCGGATCTATGAAGAAAGCAATCACTTGCATTTGCTAAAACACTTAGGCAAATTCTCTTTCAGCACAGATTCCAGGATATTTTCCTACCATAAATACAGGTTAAGTTTGAGTGGATTATCCTGTGATCATCTTCAAGTTCACATTGCTCAGCAGGTGCTGCTCATACTTCCCAAGCGTCCAGAAGTCACAGCTCTTCAGTTCATTGATTTTTACGAGGCACCAGGTCATGCTGTCTGGCCTTCAGCTGATCACAGTTCATGAGCTTTCTGCACATTTCTGGCTTAGGAACTGTATTGTATTTAAAGGGAATAGAGACTAGATGCCTTTTGGCAAGATGCCTGAGGCAAAGGCCTCAGGAGAAAAATCCACCATTTCCCAGGCTGATACAAATGGACAGGCATCCCCTTGCTTCAACTTTTATTCCCTACTTGTGAACAGGCTGAGGGAGCTGGCTTTCTCCGCTCAGCTAAAAAAAAAAGAAATCTGTGGGTTTTAGCACAGCTTTCTTCTGCTGTGTTGTTCCCCCGATAAGAGGAACCCCAGCAGCCCATGCAGTGTCTCTGATCAGAGCCTGCCTTGCCCGCTGCCCTGGCAGCAGGTTCTCCTGAGCTAAACAGAACAGGTGGGAAGGCAGGAAGAGAAACTTCCACAAAGCTGTTTCTTAAACCAGATTTACAGGCATACAGTGAAACAGAGTAAGGTCATGGGTGAAGGGAGATCGAACAGGTTTATAGCTAACCAGCCAAACTGCCATCAGAGACCATGACCAACAACAGATTTTCACAGAGAAACACCAAATCCAAACACATCACAGACCAACTGGGAGCTGCCACTGCCTCCACTCTTTCTGTGCCACTGGAATGCAATCACAACCACAGTACCATCCTTCCCCGCACTGATGTCCCTGTTCGTCTAAGAGGAGGTCATTAAAAACCGATCTCATCTTTTGTGTGCCATGAGTGATGAGGATCTGGAAAGCCTGGGGTTTGGCAACCAAAGTAACTCCTGTGAAAATGTTACCAGAGATTTTTGCCAGAATAGTGAGAAGAGCTTTCCAACTTCTTGAAAAAGATAACATGTACAAAGACAATCCAGTGCAGAGCTGCAAGGACAGCAAAAATGGAAGTCCAACTGCCGTGGTGAACATTCCCAAGGCTGTCGGTGTGGGAAAGAGCATGAAGCTGGCTGCTGTTTTATCTGTAGTCACTTAGGAGACAAGCCATCAAGATCTACAAAAATTCTGGTGGTCTCCCGAAGAGCAGTTTCTAGGAGAAAGACTTTTCATAAGGATATTCTTGACTATTAGTTGAAAACCTTCTTTGTTCCAGATTACAGCTAAAAAAAAAAAAAAAAAAAAAAAAGACCCTTCCTGCTATTGCTTTGCCATTCAAGACATTGTCATCGTCACCTTTCAGATGTGTAAGCATAAGAGACAGCAGCAGCTGAGCTGTGGTAATTAGGAGGGAGAGATGTGCAGGCCTTGCCTCTCATCTTTCTGTTAAGATGTAAGATGTAGTTTACACTTTGGCAAGTTTAACAGTCCCCAGTGAAAATAAGTGATCTGCACCTGCTCCAGTCCACCATCCTCATTTCTGAACCCTTCAAACAGTTCTGCAAAAATCAGCATTGCCTCCATGCTTTTTCAGGCCTAAATACCATCACAAACCCATTAATTCTCTTACAGTAACACAGGAACACTGGCTCTCGACCTGTTCACAAGACATTTACTTCAAAAAACCCACATTTCCCATTTTGTTCAAGCATCTACCGAGTTCCAAGTTTCACTGCTCTCTGTACTCACAGCAGGGAAGCCAAGAAGGACGCAACCAACCTCATTCAATTCTATTCACAAGCACCCTTCCCTGGGAAAGCCAATAACTTTCAGAGAGCCTCTGCAGACTTTGCTCCACCGCTCTGCACTCTGGAGAATGGCTGGTTGGTAATCCTCTTTTCACTCAGTGAGCACAGACCCAAAGGTTTTCATTCCTGTGAGCTCAGAAATTTCCATTTCCATTTGAGAGAGACATTTTCCTGGCACTTCTCAAAAGATGCATTTGTAAAATAGGGAAACAACCTCAAGGAATGCTAAAGCAAAGGAATAAAGCTGTACATGGACAGTCTTTCTACCTCAGCCAGGAAAGGAAATTCCTTCTCAGCACCAATGCCCCATAAACACAACCTACTCTGCAACTAAAAAATACTTGATCTGAAGTGACCAGCTGACCACCCTGCCCTGTGCAAACACCAAACATTTTCCTCGGTGTTGACGATCAGCCAGGACACCAGCCACCAAGATCTCAAACGCAAGAAAAAGTCCAGAAACACATCTGTGTGTGCATGCCAGACAAGAAAGGAAAAGAAGGGGCGCACATCACATGTCTGAGACACATTACAGAGGTGAAGATGTTCTACTGAACTCACTACAGGGGAGACACACTGATGTCAGTGGTTTCTAAACTTGTAGTCCATAGACTTTTGCTGTTTACAAGGGTAATTAAAAAAGTAAATCCATTGCCATATCTCTATTGGAAAATGTTTAGAAATTTGCAACTCCAAAGAGGTCGAAACTTGCTTCCTTCAAGTGCAAAACATTTAGATGGCCCAAAGCCAAGTCCCAGAAAAAAGCCCTAGTCAGTAGCTCAGGAATGCCAGTTCTTAACACAAACCAAACGCATACAAACCCTCTGGTCGGGCAATTCACAGTATCATCTACCACAAAAACTCACTTAAAAATTACACTCTTAAAACTGCAGCTATCGTTCACCTCCTTAACTCTGTGCCAGGGAAACCTAACTGAGTCTCACTTTTACACTCTCCAAAGCAGTCAGCCGAGTGAGCTGTTTTTCCTACCTTGCTTTGGGGAATTCCTGCCTAGTGTTCCTGTAAAGAGAAACAAGAAGGCTTCACGCAGCATCGGGCAGGATCCCCTCCATCACTCCCAGCTCCTTAGCAGAGGAATTCCTGAGGCACACTGTGCCCTAATAAATCAACACAAGCGCTCCAGGTTTCCCCGGCAGCTGGAAACTGGAATTCTGCAGGGAAGGCAAACACCTCCCCGGCTAAAGCAAACACCGCCAGGGGAGCCCCTGCTGAGCACCACGGCTACTGTCAAAAGAGGGGCAGAGGGAGAAGGTGGGATCATAAAGCATCTGGCTGACAAAGGGCAATCCAGCATAAAGACAGAAGATGGCCATGAGTCCAGCCCTGACCTAGGCATTCCTCTGCGCAGGCATGTGCTGGCCAAAATGCTTTATCAGAATAAAACCACAAAACTTCATTTTTAGAGAAATTACCATTTTGCCCTGATACAGATGGTAGTTTTGCCTTTAAGAGCATGTATTTTAGTGTTTAGGAGACTCATGTAAAAGATCCTGCAAAAATACAGAACAAAAATAACCCAGTCTTAAACAGCTTATAACTTAACTCTAAAATAAACTAAGACAAAGGGAACAGCACTGATCAGTATGAGCAGCACTCAGCTCAGCAGAACAAGATGACTGCTGTTTCCAGGGGTAAAGGAAGGTGCTTGGGATTTTTTTTCTTTTTAAACTGTATAGCAGAAAAGACCTGATGAAAGATTTCAGAGAAGAGTTATTAGGTGGGTTGGAATACATTTATGGGCCAACCACTTCTCACACAGAAAACCAGACCACTGTTTTTTCAAAAGCAGCACAAGGCAACAACAGAGGGTAATGTTACCAGACAAACAGCAGCAAGAGCCCAGTTTCCAGCACTAACATTTGCTAGACTGCATGCAAAAACTAGATGGGCTGCTTCGGTACCTCATTTTCAGTTGCACTTGGCGAGTAAGGAAAAGGAGAAGCCAAGCAAGACTGAAACAGTGACAGTAAAAGCAAAAGAGCTGACTGCCTCAAATGGTCTTACAACAGGCACAAACCCATCAATACCACAAAAATATCTCTCATTCACTAAAACAAAGGCATCTTCCTCAGATGCACCCTGAGAGCTGGAATAAATACCCGGTTTTTAACACTTCCCCCTCCTGATGGTTATGCTCTCCCACAGGGAGTTTCCTGGTAACGCTTTCAGTGCATGGATGAGAGGTATCACAGGGTAAGTGTGAACGAATTCCAGCTCTGTCAGACTGATCTGCACTGCAAACCCAAGTCTTCAGCTTCCATGGCATCATTTGGAGATGCCTCAATTTGAGACTGTAAAGCACATTTTCCTTCCCACTCCCTTGAAGAACCACCAGATCCCGGTCTATAAGCAAATACTGCCTTTAAGGGAAATCCTGGTCCACCTCCTACACGTGGTTAATTGAGACACACAGATCCCAGGCAGCTGGCAGTGCACAGCAATGGTGGAAAGCCAGTAGACCCATCAGCAGGTGAGTGCCAGGAGCTCCTAACCACAAATCATCCCCCCACCGGCCCCAAATAAACAAACTGGCAGGTCGCTGAGTGCAATCCATCTGGCAGAGCTGTGTGCTATTTGGGAAGACCCTGAGTGGCACTTAGAAACCCTGGGTCTCAAGAAAGAAATCACAGATGAATGTGCTGGGTGAAGGACTCCTACATATGTATAGGTGGTGAGAGAGACACACACAAAGGAGGGCGGGGGGTGGGTGGGAAGAATGACAGCAAGACTTGTCTCTGTGCTTATTCTGACCTTTCAGTTAAAGATTCTCCAAAAAGGCACTGTTCAGCCCCAAGCCTGATTAGATGTCTTGGGAAAAACAGAACACAAAGCATCACACATGAATGAGCACAGAGCCATAACACGATCTTGATATTCCCACCCATCCATATGGCCCAAAAAAAGCGAAGTTCTTCAGTGCAAATATTGGCAGCAGCAATATGAAACTAATGTGTTAATTAGCAGACTTCACAATCCAGCACATGGCAGAGACTGCTGATGGTGGCTATTATATAGTCAATCAGAAGCGAAACAGAACAAGTACCACGCTACTTAACCCATTCAGAACAAAGTTAATAATTTGCTAATTGCAGATTTCTGGCCTGAGCAGATCAAGGTCTGTTTTTCAACCTTCTTTTCTCAGAGATATCTTAAAATTTATTTAGTATGACAAGCACTTCATCACTCACAACACTTTTTTTTACTGACATTCAGTCTCAACTTGGATGTTTAGATTAAATTCAGAAAGGCCCGTGCCTTGCTTTACACAGCATCAGACTAAATGAACTCAATGATTTGTCTGGCCTTATAAAACTCTTTAGTTTTCAGCCTGTAAACAATCACAAGTTATTTGTAAACAGTGGTAGGCTAAATTACAACATTCATTAGATTTACTTCTTGTATAGGATTTTCACACTGAATGCAAGAGAAGACTAATGAAAATAACTGAATTACTTAAGTGCAATTGGAATTTAACACAGTTCCTTAGAATACGTGGGTTTACACACTAAATGCCTAATAAAACTCTAGTCTCCTAGAAAGTTTAATCAATAAAATAAATACCACAAGGCAGGCCAGACACAGTATTTCTTTCACTATTACACTGATACTGCTAAGAAACATAAAAAAGAAATATACAAAAGATTTCATTTTCAGGAGACATCTGAAGTACAAACCTCAAGTTAACGCTCCTGTCATGAACAAGATTCTTTATATCCAGGATGTACCACTTACATCGCATAAACTATTTAGACATAAACAAACTTTGGAAAGAAAAAAAACAAACAGGGATGAAGAACACGACTGCACTGGTCTTGGGGTTATTTCTAAAGCACAGAAAACCAGAAACCAATTGCAGCAGGACTAGTCAGAGTCACATAATTTAAGGTACAACCACTCTGATTTCCTGCCTAACACACGGGCACTGTTCCATTTTATCCACTCACACCTCCACAAAGCCCATTAAGCGGTTCTCTGAAATGCAGTGGTTTATGGCATCTAGACTAGAGGCCTTGGGAGGTCAAAACATAAGTTCACTACTCTGCTAGTAGTTTGCTCCAATGGCTCCATCATTCTTTCTGGCAGCAAGGCCAGACTAATTTCTTATTTGTTCGCCTTCTGCCTTGAGCCATCAATTCCTTCTCTGCTGGATTAAAGAGGAGCTCCTCAGAGTCAATTATGCACATGTTTTAACCAAGTCACCTCTCAATAGCTTTTCTGGCAATCAACAGATTGGCCCTGTCAGTGTCTCAGTACAGGGCATCTTTTCTTGAGTGTTTGAACAGTTTATAACTTTTTTTTTTAAAATATCAATTTGATTGTTATCCCCCCTCTTCCTCCCCCTTCTTCAGAGTCACTGCTTTGGTGAGGCACAATCAGTGAAAAGTCAGCATCTCTGGCACACAGAAGTCCAAACTTGCCTCTATCAGATGGATGTGATTTCACTGGACCCATTTTACAGCATAATGGAGAAGCTACAGAAATCAGACTGCAAAGATCATATCAGCTCACTAACAGCCAATTATCTGACTGTACTGAGTGAAAGGAACTCGTATCTTTCTTAGTCACCATTTAATCATTTCTCCAAAAGCTCTAGAGAAAACTTCAATATCTGGTTCCCCACTCTGCCAAAGACTTGCATACTATTCAGTATCTTCTAGCAAGAAAATCCCAACATACCTTCATTTCCATCCATGGTTTTGAATTTGCCCTCAGCATTGCCTGCTTTTCTGCTGAATCAACATTAGTAGTGGCTTTAGACTTATTTCCAGGATACTGATGAACTGCTGAACAGCAGCATAAAGTACTGATGCTTGGTGAAGTTACCTGCTAGGAATACAACTTTCTGACATGTGCCCAGTAACCTATGATTGCAGATGCATCAGCCTTTTTTTAAACTAAATAATTATGAGGTAGGCTGTTGATGTTGGCACAGATCAATTATTCATACCATTGTATGGCTCCAAGTCGAACATCCAAGGAACACATTACATGAACAGTCACCTGCTGCTGTGTTTCTTTCCAACTGCTCTTTCTTACTATTAACACAACCAAAACCTTCAGAGGTGTCTATCCCCTGAAGTATACATCAAACCCAACAACTCCCCATCTCAAACATCCTGCAAGACCTGAAGTTTATTCAAGATGACTGCATGAAAAGCATTAATCCCTTGTAGCTGTTAACCAGGCAAGGACCAGTACCTCCTCCTACTTCTGTTCTAGCAGGAGGCCTATTCAGCTTCCACCTCCGACCAACATTTCCATTGAGTGACACTTCTCACTTTGTGCTGCTTCTCATTTTGTGTTGTATGTCAAATGCACATTTAACCCCCCAGCCCAGCTACCCAGGAACACCAGTACCTTGCTGTCTGTCAGAGGCAAGATCCTCAACATAGCTCCAAGCAGCAAGAACAAGCAGCCTATGGAAAACTGATGGCAGGGAAGGCTACCCATCAGTTGTGACAGCAGAAAGTCTGCTCATATTTATGCATGACCGGTCAAGTGAACTGCATGACTGCTTTTGTTGATCTGCTCTCAGCGATCTATTCTTTCAGTAGGAACACCAGGAGGAAGCCACGCTGGGACTGGGCAAGGGAAAAAAAAACCACCCCGTGGACACAGTGAATGGGACAGAAAATTCCCCTATAATTTCTGTAAGTTTATTTGCAGCAATGCCCTGCATTGACTTTTCTAGCAACTTTTTGGGACACCTTCACACATCAAAGCCCAAGTCACATAACAGTAGTCTCTTTGACTAAATCTACTTTAGAAATTGATTAAACCATTGATTTTTTTCATAGCTTGGATAGACACACAGTGACCTTTCCATCCCACAAAAAACCAAAGGGAATTAATACATGTAAACAGGGTCTTCATTTAAAAGGAAATGTTTTGCTCCCTTAGAAGGAAAGTGCTGCAATACTTTTTCTTTTCGTTGCAGCTCTCAAAAGATCAATTCTTCTTACTCCACTTGAGCTTTTCACCTTTCTGTCCAAAAGAGGCCAAAGGGAAAAGATTTCTCAGAGCATATACAGAAGAACAGCCTGAAGATAAACACAAATCTTCCTATAGGTCACTAAGTGGTAATGAACTTGGTACCAATTTGTAAACTGACAGTTCTATTTCAGTCATGTGAAGCAGCAACACAGAGAACAGTTCCCAGCAGAGATAACAATTTCACAAGCACAAAAAGTTTAATTCTTCCTCTATACAGAAAAGAGGGTTTTGAGATGTATTTTTCATTACAGGGTGGAATAACAAGGATGCTCCATGTGTTTATATTGGTTGAGACCATTCCCTTGTGAATCACTGCATACATATAATTTCTACCTGCTTAAAATAAACACATTGCATTTTGGGCAAAGTTCCATCATTAGGACCTTGTGCCTTCTGGTATTTCCTACATGGTGCACTTGGGGATGCAGATTACAATCCTCGGGATGAGCAGCCAGGTGTCATTTGTGTTTTGATGAGCCAACAGGCTCTGGCAGCCTGCAGAGAACACGGAGCCTGTAATTGTCACTGTAGCACCCGTTAGGATTACAACTATGCCGGCAGCACTGGGAGGAAGGGAAGCAGATGCACAGCCCAATGCCTTTCAAATATTCAGGAGGCAACACAGGAAAAGGATGAAAACTCTGCAAGTGCAGGTCATTCTCCTGTAACAGCTTTGCTCAGTGCAGCAGCATCCTGGGACTTGCACGCTGCTGCTGAGCACCTGCACCAGGCACAGACACAACCTTTGATCAGCAACAGAACATGGAACTGCAAAACTACTCTACCAGTAATGTTCATGTTTCTTGGGACTGTGTGAGCAGAACCAGTGCACAAGTTCCTCCCAGCAGGACTCCCATCCCTGTCATCCTCTGGCAGGTAAACACTATTCAGATGTTATTTGTCTTTAGCTAATGAGTTTTGGCATTCCTAGATCCATGGTAAGAGCTCTTGCTACAGCAGGTCCGTGACAGTGGGATGCTGTAGATGTATTTGGATGGTTGGCTCCAAAATAACATGAGTCTGAGATAGGCCCATCAGCTCGCCTACTCTTTCTGCTCTTTACAATGTTTATTCACAGACTTCAAAAGAGACAGCTCTCCACAGCACTGTGAAGCCTAGTTAAGCATCATGGAACAGTGGCCATTATCAATATGGATTGTTAAGGAAAGCTTAATGATGCCACCAGCCTGTATGTACAGGCCTCAGACCCGCAATGAAACAGAACAGCTACTTGCAGACCATCAGTGGCAGTGGGCTGCCTGTGTTTTAGGCACAGAAAATGCTTTTACAAGGTTCAAGTATCCAGCACAGTACTGCCACTACAACACACAGGAACAGCTTTAAAATATAATAAGCAAGAAAGCATGACTGTCAGCATTGCCCCAGAAGCCTTTAGATTTGTGGTGCTCTGCTGAGCTTGTTACTGAGGCTACTGACTCAGGCTTTCACCTCCCCTGCAGACCAGTTCAGTGTGGAGAAGGAAGGGGCCATGGTGACTTGGGCACTGTGAGGACAGAGACTTGACTGTCCTGAGCCCAGAAAAAACAAAACAGGCTAAATGGCTCTTTCATCTGGTCCTCTGCAGCTGCTCATATGGCCACAGTGCCAGCACACACAGTCCCTTCTCCCCATCTTTGCTGCTGTGGGAGGTCACCTTGCAGGTACCTGCCCTCTCTGCAGCGCAGAGAGCAAGAGCAGCATTTGTATGGCAGCTGCTCTGCCTTGCCACTCCTTTTTCTTTAGCTCTGCATCATCCCAGCAGTGCTGGGCACGGAGCACAACCAGACACTCCAGCACTGGGACTCCCAACTGCCTGTTACCATGGCCAAGGAGCTCAGCACACCGAGCCACTGCAGTGACTGCAGGGACTACTCTGCCTTCTTGCCAATTCAAATTTTGCCTATGCTGCCAAAAGGACAAGCTGGTAGCAATCACCCAGGGCCATTCTGTAATTGCACATGCACCTCTGCTGGCTGTCGCACATCTGGAGAACAGTTTCTGGTTACAAAGCCCAAAAAGAGAGGAAAAAAATTAGATCAGAGGAGGAAATAAACAGTAAGAGTGAGTGTTACCCGTTGCAGGCACAGCAGTGCCCCAGAAGGCACGATCACACAAGGGAACCACACCTCTTCATCGGAGCCATGAGAAAGCTGCACTGACATGCAGGACAAAGAGCAAAAAGCCCTTGCAATCTTTGTCTTAAATCTCTCTCAACAGTTGTGAGTTGACATAAAATGCAATTCAAAATACATTTCAGCTAAGGACCAGAACATAAACTCACAAATGCCTTGGTCTCCCTAGGTACTTCAACATTTCTGCAGCCTCATTTCAGCAATTTCTATCAAAATGCTAAACTGGCTAAAAAGATTGGCAAATAGACAGAGCCCCTGGTTACTACTTCTCCATTTCCCACAGTGGCACACACAGACCTCATGCAATTAATTCAGCTGCACACCCACTTCACCATTCTCCTGGGCAGAATCACGCAGCAATGGGCTGCAATCTGTATGCAAGAAGTCAAGCAGAAAGCAAATAAAGATCAAAACATTGACAGCAGTGGGATTCAAAAGTCCAGGAACTGCTTCTGCACTAGAGATGTCCAGCACATGCATCTTTTTTGGCTACATTAAAGGTAGGAGACAGTAGAAAACAGGTGAGAAGAGCTCATGACGCTGGTTTCTGGAAGACAGCAAAAAGATGATCGCAAAAGATTTGCCAAAATGCTCTCATATATGATAATTTCCTGCTAGGTAATTCACTAACAGAATTGCTGTCTCCAGCATTCTAAGAAGGTTAGTCTGATGCAAAAAAGAGTCTTGGTATCCAAGCTGAAAGTGCTAAAGAGTGAGTTGTTTTAGGGCCATTAGCTCCAAGCTGTCCAAAACCCTACACCAGCTTGAGTGAGGACACTGCTTCTGACAAAGTCTGGTCTGGCAGGAGCATCCCTGAGGCCCTGGTTCCTCTGTTTTAAATTCTTGTTGTCTGAAAGACTTCCAGTTGAGCACAGTGCACTCACCAGGCACCATCAGGAGCATTTTCTCAGGCATTTGCTTGGCCAGGTGTTCACAGAGGTTGGCAATTTTTTTATGGAGACTAGAGAACCCAAAAATTCCTCAGTGTCTCACACAGGAGGATGGGGGCATGGGCACTCGTAGGGCACAGAGAGATTTCAAAATTACACAGTCCACAGGAGTCAGACCAGAGGGGGAAACAGGTGGCACTCCAGTTCTTAAGGTAACTCCACACAAAGAACAGGGAGGCCACTTAACAGAAACATTGAAATGGTGTGGTACAGGAAAGCTAAAAGAGCAGAGACTGAAACTAAAATCATTTTGAAATGGACATACACGGGCGGAAGCCTTCAGCTGAAAACACTACTTCTATGTAGTAATTTTCAGAATTATTATAACAGGGTAAGATGTCAAACATACCCGTTCTATTTATAGAATGACACGCAATTTAGTCAGAAAACAAGTTTCATCAGCACAGACAAATGCTTGAACACAATCAGCTTCCCCCACCTGCACAGTCCCAGGCATGACTATTCTGCCACAGCAGAGCTGCAGGGAAGGGTAGGACACAAGAAAGACTGCATTCTCCTTGCAGCAACTTCAGCAGCAGGATGAACCCCATCATTGCTACTCAGCACTGCATTATGTGAGATAAGCTGACACACATGTTTTTTTCACTGAAACCCAGAAATTCCAAAGGCAGCACTGCCTTTAAATTAGAATTAAGTAGAAGTGCAAAAGAGAATGATGATGACTTGAAATTGTCTGCACCTGCAGATACAAAGCAACAGCAATCCACTTAGTCAACACCTTACAGCTGTGTATCCCAATGGCTCACCACAGATTCTAGGTGGGCAGCTGGAGCAAGTGGTCACACAGTTCCTAAATTCCAAGCCCCAGTACAGAACCAGCGTAGTTAAACCACCACCAGGAGCCACTTACAGCCTCTTACAGTCTCTGTGATATAGGACAAAAGACTATCCACATGACATGGACTAGGAATAGATACAAGTAGCAAGATAAAATTACAATGTTCAGATACTTCAAGAAGGGAAACAATTATCATTTCCTCAAAGGGAGTAGCAATGAAGTTGCACGAATTTTGAGAGAGGCAGAGCCAGTGCAGAGCAGAGGCTGGGGAAACTCACCCACGGGTTCCACAGTGTTCTGTAGTTAAACTTCAAAGCCAAAAGCAAAGTGAAATCTCACACGTTTGCCAGGCACAGAAAAAGTGTTCCTCACAGTGCTTGCAGTGTTTATACTGTAAGCAAATCACTAAAGTTCACATGAGATTAAAGTCTGGCATCTGGGAATTTCCTTAGGATCTGTCTCATTTGAAGATTCACTTCACATTTTGATCAACATCTAAAATCAAAATCATGCTAACCCAAAGTTTTCTGCTTCATTTTTCCCACATTTTTTTCCTTGGGAGGGGCAGGCAGGACTTGAAAGTGAAATTCTAAAATTAAATTCAGACTATTAAAAACCATTTAAAAATTCATTCAATAAAAAAAAAGAAAAAAGAAAATCCACCTAAACTGACACCATTTGTTTCTTCTGTTACCTCCCCACCCCCTGCCAAGCATTAGGAGGCAGTACTTACTTCTAGCTAATGAAAAGGAACTGGTTCCTGGAACCTCAAAATAGCTCAGCTGTCTTAGTTACTACTTGGCTGAAAAAAATTATTAGCAGTAAAAACAAGTCCCCCACATTTATTACTTAAGCAGTTGGGGAGAAAAGGCAGAGCCATAAAGAGCTCACACCAAAGCACTGTGGTTCTTCCATTAGTCAGGGCTGCGTGTCAGTACAGGTCCAAACATCCTGCTTCATGTTTTCGCACCTCTGCAAGTCTGAGCTCCAGCAACTAAAACCCCGGCCAGTTTGTTAAGCAGGGGAGCATCTCAGTCATCCCTGGAGCAAACCGTGGCATGCAGGCTGACTCTGTACGGTTCTAGAGAGCTATGCAGGTAGCAAAAGCCCCTCCATGTTTTTTGGGGGGAGACCCCTAGACCGAGTGTGCCAACGGGAAAGGTCTTTTGGCTCTCACCGCTGTGCTGGAGTAAAGACCACACAACACATGAGTTTACTGTTTCCCAACTAAATTAAGCATCTGCTCTGCCTTCCGGAACAATGGTATCATGTCACAAGACCGTGCACATGCTCCTAATGTCTCAAATGCTTGTTCCTGAAAAACACATGCAAGAATTTTCTGAGACTTGTCTTCCGGCACCGAGACCAAACCAGACAAAGCTCAAATAACGATCAATATGAATCTTCCTCAAAGACATCATCGCGACCATCAGGTCATCAAAGACGCCTCCAATAATAGGACAAGGAAAATGATACCAGCACAATGAAAGACCAGCTGGCACATTCCCATAAAGGCAAAAGCAGCCCTCCTGTGGTTTTGATGAACAGCAGAAGATGAATCCTTTCAGATACAGTAATCCTGCAATCAGATACTCACAAGAACCACAAATAAATGCAAATCAAATCCAGGGCTTTAAAAGATTATGGGGAATGCAAAGGAGAGTCAGTAGAGCACACCAGATCCCAGCATCCAGAGCACAAAGACGTTTCCCTGAAGATCCAGGTGAGCAAAAAAGGGCACCAGTCCAACCCCTGCTTTCTGAAACCAGCTTATACCTAGAGGGCTAATTCTTACAAGAAAGTAGGCAGGCTCATGCCTCCTCTGACTGCTACCACCCTGCACAGCCTGCAAGCTGGAATGAATCAAAGTCCTATCATCTTCCTCCAGGATACCCTTATGCAAGTTTGGGAGGGCTCAGCTCAGAACTTGGCTACAACAGACAATTTGAAGTTTCAGGAGAAAGAAAAAAAAAACAGCTACAAACAAAAACAGAACAGATGGAGAGGCTGTCAGTGAGGAGGAGAAACTGAAGTCCTTGTGAGTTTGCTTTGACAGGCAGCAGGAAGGACTGAGACAGAAAGGAAGATGACAAGAGAAATAATGTCAATCTGCCCAGTTCAGAAGTAGAGCTTTTACCAGAAAAAATCCCAAGCATTTGTGGGAAGTGGCTGCTTCATCTTCTGAACTTCCCCTCATCCGTTGTTCTCCCTCCCCAGCCGGCACTAAACTTTTGCTGAAAAAGATACCATGTCTCCCTGTACCCCTCACTGCTGGCTAAAGGAACCCCTCTAGAAAGTCAATAGCAATAGTGGGAGACAGCAAGTGCAAATACTTTTGTTTTCCCGTTGGACAGTGCTGGATAGCACACACCCCACACAGGCAACCTGGGTGGGTGCTTTTTCCTTCAGATCACACCCAGCATACAACTGGCACTGCTTTTTTGGCAGGCAGCCTTTTACCAGACTCACGGGGCCACCTTCGGCAGCAACAGATACTTTTCAGACTTGTTTCCTTGCAGTCTCTGCTGGCGTTGCCAGGAAAGCCCAAGCGTGCCAGCAGCAGCAACACTCGCAGCAACAACTCTGCTCCACACAAAGACTGGCACCGAAGGGAATGGCTCTGCACACTCCTCACAGCCCTCTGTCAGCTATTCCCTCTGCCCTTATATGGGAACATCCCGTGGCCCCGCTGGGAATGTGATGCTGTTGGTGGACATGAAAGGTAAGGCAATACCTGAGCTGTCAGCAGGCGAGGACAGAATTTTTCTGTTCTGAAAAGCGAGCAGAGTCTTGGAGCCCAAAATTTTCACAGCACTCACGTGAGAGAAAGCAGAGATTAAGTGTCAACTGCTGACAGTCTGCACCCACCTTTCTCAAGAGAGTTATGCTGGTGATTTTAATCTTATTAAATATTGCTAATCGTATTACTAACCTAACTCTTTTCACATGTTGGAAGAAATTTGAAGAGAAAATTCCATATATGATCATGCTATGGTAAATGCTTTCTAGCCAAATCTCAACTCAGGGCAAGTCCCTGGCTTACAGATTCCAGTTCTGCTACACAGAGGTGTGGATGAGCATGGAAATAGTCCGCTCAGCACCAGATTACCCACAAGTCACCTTCCCAGCCAGATTCTTTTCTGTCCATAACCTGTTTGCTTTCTTCTCTCTGGGATTCTGTTAGACATTCCCGACCTCTCAAAGTGACCCTACTAAAACCTGTGCAATTCCATGCCCCATTTGTAATAAGGGGAAACACCAATTTCCCCATTAGAATGCAAAACCACGTAGCACAACAGGTCAGTGCATCAGCTTCCTCCTGATTTGGGGCGACTGCTTCCATCACTGGCTTAACTCTTGACGTCACACAGACATATCATTAATATAAGTCATTGATTTCTGCATTTTATATGCAAGACAAAACACTCCTGTGACCCCCGTTCAAAAAGTGAGGCCACAAATGAGCAGATCACATTCAGCCTCAGAGAGAATAAGGCACTTGTTTAGTAAAATACTGATCCCGCTGTTTTACAACATGCAGGGTTGTAGCCCCTTCCTTCAGCACTCCAGATATTCCCCCAGGACTATTACTGTTCCAGACTGTTGCCCTGAGATAAAGCAGCAGCAACAGAAAGTTTAGAATCGAGAAAAGAAGGAGTTCAAATTGCAGCTCCTGGAACAGAAAACACACCTGCTCGGGGAAGGGGGGTCCCAAACACTTGCTGCAAACTCTTCCAAAAGGAACGCGTTCAAGGCGGAAAATGAGCTCTCCAGACCAGCAGGAATCAACCACTCAGCGCCATCCCAGGCGCGGGGCGAGGGCCGGGCACCCCTTCCAGCGCTGCCGTACGGGCTGCCCGACCCCTGCCCCGCCACCAGCCCGGTGACAACCCCTCGGAGCCCTGCTCAGCTGGCGGCAAGCTCGCCCGGTCCCACCACTCCTCCCAACTCGGCGGTGCCGCCGCTGGCGGAGGGTCTCGCCAGCCCCGCCGCCCGCTCCTCCTCCTCCTCTTCCTCCTGCGGGGCGCGGAGCAGCGGCGACCCCCGCGCTCCCCTCCGCGGAGACCCCTGCGGGGGCGGCCCGGGGCGGGGGGCTTTCCCTACCCACCGGAGCCCCCTCGCCCCGCCCGGGAGGCGCCGCCGCTCCGGAGGGGCCGCGCCCATCCCCCCACGCGGAGACAAAGCGCGGCCCCCGGGCGGCACCTGCCGCCGGCGCCGCTGACCCCCGGCAGCGCTCCCCCGCCCCGCGCCCGTCCCGCCGGCGGCGGCAGCGGCGACGACGACGACGACGACAGGCCCGCGCCCCCTCACCGAGCCCCGCCGCCCCTCACCTGCCGCGGCCGCCCCGCTCCGCTCCCGCCGCCGAGCGCTGCCCGCACCGACCGCGGAGCGCCGGCCCCGCCCCCCGCCGGCCGCCCCGCCCCCCCGCCGCTCTCCGCCAATAGCAGCCGCCTGCTCCTCCGGGGCCACGCCCCCGCGCTCGCCGGGTCTCGTTGCCCCCCCCACGCGCGCGGCCGGCGGCGAAACCCCATTGGCTGCCGCGGGAGGGGCGTGGCCCATTCCCCCCTCCCCCCCCGCCCCGCGCGCCCCGGTCCCTGCGCGGGCCGTGCCTGGGACCCCCGGCCCGGAGGGGCGGCGGCTGCGGGGTCCGGTCCCTCGGCACCACGGGCCTCCCGTCCCTCGGCACCACGGGCCTCTGCCGCTAACGCTAGCGAGCTGAGGGGAGCGTGTTCTGGGCGCTGCCGCCAAAACGAGTGGCGGCTGCCGGCCGGCCCGAGGGCGCAGCGCCGCGGGTGAGAGCTGGGCTTGACACTGTGAGTTTTGGAGGAAACCGCAGCGTTTCTCTCCTCTCTGCATTTCCAGCGATGCGACTTTGGTGTTGGGTTCGACAAGGCTTTGTACTCGGCTGTCCTCAGCCAGGAGGTGCGAGGGAGCGGGAATCTGCAGCGGGCACGGGGCACAGGGACCAAACCAGCAGCAAACCTGACAGCAAACCCTGTCTACAAACTTAGGAGTCACCCTTGACCACACAGCATCGGGAGGCTTAGGCACAGCCCAGTTTCCAGTTGCAGAGTTATGTGTGAACCAGCACATTAGCGAGACTGAAGAATGTGACAAAAGCATACTTATCTCCAGTTGCAAAACAGCAAGGACATACCATTCCACCTGAAAGTCGGTGGAGACAAAGGCACCATAAAGCAGAAGCGCCTGAAGTGATATGTGTAATATAAACTGACTGCTGGTTTTGTGATTTTTATTCCTGTGAAGCTGGAAGCTCCAGTCATGAGCAGAGCAGAGGCTGGTGCTCTGTATAAGAGACAAAGGCATTTCTTGCCCCCAAGAACTGACTGCATAAAATCCTGTCTCTGAATTAGGGGTGAGTTCTGTCAGTAACAGCTCTACAGAGGGACAGAATTAATGCTCCCATTTTTCTCGCTCACAGTGTAACTTCTGTGTTCCCCAGATGTGCTGCATTCTGTTGTGTTGTTGATCAGAAAATATACAGTTAGTCTAACAACTGACTTGCTATACATGCAGTGACCAACTGTAAGTACTGGTCATTTGCCTGCTGAGCTGACTGCCAGATGTTGGGAGACCGCAGACAAAAGATGAAATTATGCCCTAAGCACTCAGCCACAAATGCTGTTTGGAAAAAGAACACGTATCTGAGGACATGCAGAAGTGATACAGCAGCTGGAGGTACAAGCAAACTCTGAGGAAGAGTGGACTGGCCTGGGCTGTGCAAAGTATGGAGTTCACCATGTTCCAGCGATGCCCATCACTTTTCCTTTTTGGCTACAGATGAAGATACAGATCTCCACTGAAGAAATAAAGCTGCTCTGAAAGTCTGAATCAAACTTCCCTCCCACATGCATTTCTGACATTTCAGAGGAACATAGTTGGTACAAGTCCCATGTGCAGAAGTGTCATTAAACATCTACTCTCTTTGTTACAATCTGTCGGTCTCTCGTACTCCCACCCCCAACACCCAAAAAGACCACTTCATGAAGCAAAAAAATATGTCTGAAAGTTTAGAGATGCAGAACAGTCCCCAGGATCTGGCAGCATGATCACAGTCTCCCAAAGGAAGGATTATTGCAGAGGCAGCTGCCTGCTGCCTCTCTGGACCTTTGCTCCTTGGTGCTTCATTATGCTGAGAAGTCCTTGGGGCCCACTGTACACAGAGCCCATGAGGACTCTCATGAGGAGATGATCCCTTCCTTACTTGCTTTTCTCCCCACACAGAAAAAGCCACCTGATTTCCACACCCCACTCACTGAATCCCTCTTCAGCTTAGAGCTCACTGAACAGAGAATTATCATCTCACTAACCAGAGACATTTTAACTGCATTCAAATTGCATCCACCAAAATCCAGTTTTGGTGACTAAGAGCATTTAAAAAAAAAAAAAAATTCCAACTTTTCTCTGCTGCAACCCATTCCTGACTCAAAACACTAATCCCCTTTGTGCCTTTCCTCCAGAGCCAGTCCCAACCTGCAGCCCCTTCCGTCTGGCAAGAAACATCTCCAAGCTTCACTTAAAAAGCAGCATAAAGCCCCATGAGAGCACACTGGAAAGGAGAAGCTTTTCCTTCTGCCCCATGGCAGGGCTGGTGTGGTGAGCTGGCTGCAGGGTCTGCTTTGGGAGCAGAGCAAGAAGAGCTTCTGTGCACTTTAAGGATGTTACAGTGCTCGCCTTCTACCCCTCTTACTGTACTTTCAGCCCTCCTGAGTGATGTGGGTGGGATTACACACTCCCCCTTCCGGGAGGAGTTTGGATCAGTCTGCAAAAAATCTTGCAGTTCTTAAAAAAAAAAAAAATTCAAACCTGAACAATCTCTGGAGAAAAAGCTGTTCTCAAACATTACACAGCTGAAAATAGTATCACGCAAACCCTGAATATATTGAGGAATAAATTTAAACTGTTTTTTATTTCCATTTGTTCAGAAGCTTTTTTAAAAAATATATTTAAATCCCTAAAGGATCCTCTTCTATAAAAGCCCTTGTTCATGTCTGGGTCTAAGCAGGTTAGCTAAGTTTCTTATGTAACTATTATGATAATCACAAGGCTAGCAGCTGCTTATGCTCCTTTTGATTTTGTTCTCCCTCTTCCTCCCCTCCAAGCAGGGGATGAAACGGGTTAAGAAAGTCACAAGGAATGTGTGAATACTGTCTATAGCTTCTGGGAATAAAATGCATTTAGAGCAGTAATTCAGGGACCAACAGAAGGTTAATTACATCTACCCTATTTCATACCTGACTCTGTTTCTTTCAAGCTTTCAGTTTGTCAGAACATTTAGAAACAGCATTAAGGTCTTTGTTAGGGTCTTTTGGGCACCTACAGTTCTGCTCTCAGCAGTCTGTCAGTGTTCAAGGATCTGCTTTTGAATACAAGCAGTGCCCAGCACCCCAGAACTTGCAGGAGCAGAGCAAGAGACTCTGAGCACACACCTATTTGCATAGGTTTACTTTTCTCCCTGCAGAACTCGGCAAAAGAAGCTTGGGATGCTTGTGGCAATCCCTTTATCTTGGAGCTCTGCTGCTGTATTTGAGCACAGACCCTCTTGGATTATCCAATTGCCATGCACCAGAAATTGCACTTCTCTATGTTTTATGAGGAGGGTCATGAATATAACTTGCTAGCAGAAATCTGGCAATAAAGTACAGTTCTAAATATATTATGGACAAATCCAGCATTGTCTCCCTTTTCCTAGCTCACAAACCTCACTCCTGCTGCAAGTCTCAGTCCTGTTTCTGAGGTAAACAGGACATCTCTACCACTCCTAAGCTCCACAAAGAGGGAAGTATTTGTTTTTGGAAGGTATTTTGTGAAAGGAACTGTCTTTTCCAGACAAATACTTACAAAGAAATCAACAAGAGCACCTGTGACTTCCGACCAGGATCCTAGAATGGAACAGTCAAAACTCAAGAGTTAATAAATAAATACACATATCCTGATCGTGACACTACATATAACTGCTTTTGTCCTGTCTTCATAAGCAACAGTTTCTAGTCCTTTCATGAGTGAAGGAATGGCAACTTTTCTCTTCAGAATGCACCTACTGTTAGAAGTCTGCAGTGACCTCATTCAAAGTTATTTCCATAGCCACGAGGCTGTTTGCTTTTGAGTTACTAGTGGTTTCTCATGAAGCAGTAAGAACTCAAAATAGCTTAGCTCAGGCCACTGCCTCTCTTTTTTCTATAGTTAATGTCTATCAAAGGGCTTCCTGTTGCTCTTATTAGGTTCCCTCTCTAGCTTAGCTTCTGTGTCTTGACAGACAGTGGAATTAAAAGTCGAATTAGTACAGGCTTCCTCTGCCCTACACACAGTAACCAGGCCTATCCCTGGCCTCACTAGACCTGTACATGCTATTGCAACCACCATCCCCCCAGACTGATGAACACTTGGGGCACAGGGCTGGCTGAACCATCCTGCCCAGAGAGAGGTCTTTGCTCACAGAAAGAGCAAGAATTTTAGTCTCAAAATGCTTTAGCAAGCAAAACCTACTTGTTGAGGAGAGCTTCTGCTGAGAAACCTCATTCCAGAGGTAAACTCATCTATTATGAACCTTATTACCAACCCAAAGGTATGCAACTGAACAACAGAATGCCTCTTTTTTTTTTTTTCCTTTGACTGAAGTAGCCCAGAAGAGCACAGGCAACAAAGTATTCACTTAGTGCAGGCTGAATCATCAGGAAACACGCACTGAGATGTCCTTCAGCTTTGTGTAAATCACTGTTGCTACTGCAAATGTACCTGAACTAATGTGAGCGCCCAGCTAAACACCCCCAGACAGCTGTGCTGGTTTTGTTCAAACTCATGTATTTGCCACCTGCATTACCACGACAAAGGTTTAGCATAAAGGACTACACAGATTATACACATAATCTATGTTATAGCATCCTGCTGGATATTGCCTTCAGCCAGCTCAGGTACAGCTGCTACTGCTGCAGCCACACCTTCTGGCTTTGGGGTGCACATACGGTGCAGCGCCAAACTACACATTCAGATCACTGCCACAATGGAGCGAGGATTAATCCAGGATTGAGGGAATACACAGATCTTCTCTCCTAATTATTATATAGTCACAGTTAATTACAAGGGGTTTTTCCTAATTGAAATTATTCTGCTGTCACTTCACATACGAGGATTTAGCAAGGAAGAGCAGAACTAAGCGAACCACAGTAATCGCTTGGAACAAGGAGCTCTGCCAGTGGTACAGAGCTGCACACAGAACCTATTCCTGAGTCTTCAAAACTCCCTATAAAGGATGAGATCCTGTTATTTTCATCTTGATACGTGTCACACCTTCCAGCACTTCTCAAACTTTAGGCTATTTCAAACAATCATTTATCACAGATTAATTTGCTACTGCTCGTTGACTGTTCATACAGTCATTGACTGACTTTCACTTCCTGTAACTCTACGTAGAGTTAAAGCTACTGACTATCATAAAACCATTTTTAAAAGGGTAAAAAGCAGACTTCTTTAGAGCAATAAACAACCCTTGGGTTTTTATTCTCATGTATTGTATACAAGTTTAGCCTCAGATCCCTGCTCATTTTTGATGCCACCAAGTACAACTCAGTGAGTGTTGTTAGCTGCCTGACATTCCACATTTAAAAACCATGTTCATATATATAATCCACACTTTCAGTGATATTGAATAACAAATTCAGCCAGTTACATAGTAAGGAGGACCAACGTTATGTCATTAAACTAAAAAAAACCTAAACAAACCAGAACAAAATTCTGTTTGTGACTAGTGACCAGTGACTAGTGCTGGCAAATTACAAATAGAACCATTGCACTATTCCTTCCCCTTTAATTACACACTTGTCTCTTATTTTCATCAAGCTCCTGCAAGAAGTATGACCTGTAAAAATATTTGTGAAATAATAAAGTGAAATCTTATAGACATGAAAAATTTTATTTATCTGTATGCACACTTCTTGACACAGCTAAGCCTATGGGAATTTTTATCCCAGTTTTCAAGCCAGTAGATCAAATTTCTGCCCTGACAAATGCTCGTTACTCACTTCCCACTCCAAACACTCAATATACAAATCAGCAGCGGAGCTTCCCAAAACCATCACCTTTTGCACAAATCATCTCTCCTACAGGTAGTGAATCATCACAGATCGTTCCAATACTGTTTATTCCACCATTCAATATGGAGCTGCATTTGTGATTTCCAGTTCAAATGATTCTTTTACTCTATCGTTGATCTGAATGCCCCATGTGTAATCCTCTCTACTTCTGCTCATGATTTCTTCACAGTTTTGCAGTTTGTCCATGCACAAAACATTAGGAGTCATTTTACTAAACAAGTAGAAATTTTTGCCTTTAAGTTGTTTGTTTGTTTTGTTTCTGGTTTTATTTAGTTCTAGGTACAGTGCAGGTCCCATGTCTGTACAGCATGTCCTGTGTATGACGTATATCCCCAGGCTCTGTCACTTGGTCCAGCAGTGGCCGTGGTGTGGGGCAGTGCAGAGGTTCTAGAGCCTCATGGTGTCCTGGTGGAGAAGGAGAGGGGCCATGTGGAGACACTGACGGCTCTGAGGGAGCACAGGACTTGGGGGGAGGGGGTTCACCTCAGCTCAGCTCTGGCACTGTGCCACTGGAAGACGACGCTTCCTTGTGCCCTCAGCTGGGGAGAGCGGAACAGCAGGGATGGCAGGACATCAGAGCCCGTGGGGCCAGGCCCCAGTACTCGGCTGTTCCAGCAATAAGTGTGTCTGAAGCCCAAGAGGCCTTGGAGGCAGCCGGGGGCTGCAGCTGATGGGCCCTGGCAGTGCCTGCTGTGTGGAGCTGAGGGTCTGGGCTTTAAGGGCATGTGGCTGAGGTGGGTCAGAGTATCTGGGGGGTGCACCTGATTACACTACAGGGCCTGTCTTGGGCAACGGGAGGCAGTGGGGAGGCAAACTGGGACCCAGTGGGGCAAGTTAGAGCCTGATGGGGACACGTGGGACCGCTGCAGGGTGACATGGGCATTGGGAGCAACGACAGGAACAACTTGGGGTCTGCTGGGGGCCATTTGGGGCCCCATGGCTGCAATTTGGGGCTCAGAGGGCCATTTGGGGATGCTGCCTCGATCTACAAGACTAGACAGTAGGAGTGAAACAGTGAAGGAAATCAACAGATTAACTGTGGCAATTCCTTTGCTTGTTAAATGCACAGCACATGACAGAGACTTAACCCAGAGCCTGCAGCAGAAGATGGACTATGGCTTTACAAGTTGTTCAAATATACAGGAGAAGGCATAACAACAAATGCTAAGGCAGCTTTATTTGGACTTGTACTCTAACTACTTAGAGTGCAAGCTCACCTTTATTAATCTAGTAAATTGTGGCGATTAATCAGGGATCAGTTCCCTTTAAGTATAATATAGAGTACAGGCAGAGTAATAGCAAACATAGCACACGTCAGTGCAGTGCTGTAAATAGAACTTCTCTTGATTTGTGTTTCCAGTCTCCGCTCGGTATCACACAATTCCAAAATCACATCTCTCACAGCAGAAGCCTGGCCCTTGCCCTCCCCTGAAGACCTCGGGATCACCCTTTCCGTAGGTCTAGAGTGGATCGCGAGTTTAACGCTCTGCATCTCAGACAGCACCTGCGTGATACTTTCCTGCAGACTGTTAAACTGCTGCTGTAAACTCCCTAGACATGAACTGACTTGTTTAATGTAGTTTAGCTGTTCGTTTAAAGGAGTTAAAAGTGAATCTAGTTTTATGGAGTCATTCCTGGTTTCTCTAGTTAACAAAGCGCCCTCTTTTACTCCTTTCGATTCTGTTGTTTGCAGCACTTTTTTCAGGTCTTCTATGACATCACTGAGATCCTTTTGCTGTGAGTAATGGCTGGAGGCCTGTTCTTTGATTGCTTCTTGTAAATTTATTGGGCCCTTTTGCGCTTCAAGCACCAAGACTTTCAATTCTTGCAGCCTTACTCGATTTACATAGGTGGAACCAAGAACACCTATAACGGCTCCCAGCACAGAACCAATAATAGACCAGTTCTTAGTTTTCTCAGCTCTTGTGCGCTCTTTCTCATGGCTTTCCCTTACAGCTGCAGAGAAGAGAGAGAATTTTTCTCTCTCTGATTCTTCTGCATTTAAATATGCAGCTCGGTACCTCTTCTCTTCCTGTAAGAAATATAGTGATTAAAAGAGAAGGTATAATATAAAGCTATATAGTCTATAATAAACTAAAACATCCTGTAAACCCCAAAACCCTGATGCAGATGTAGAAAGGAAAATTGGGAACATCCGTTAGTTCGGTTTCAGAAGTTTTCCCTTGAATGTGGGATTTTCTTTATTAATCCTACTTAAGTCAATGAGACATCATTTTAAGTCAAAATTTAGAAATGGAAAAGGTTGTCGGGAATCACAGCTGAAGATCCTGTACAGGAGAATCTGTCAAGTGCTGATGACAGAAAAGGGATATGAGTTCACTTTTTCAGCCCTGATAACTTCTCCAGACACCACCCTTACCACACCTTTCACTTTCAAATCCCTTCAGAGGGAACTGAAAATAGGACTGAAAAGGACATCTCAGATAGTTTCATCTGACGAACACATTTCTTATTCTTCTGCATTCTCTCTTTTACCCTTCTTACAGGTAAATGTCTTCCCTTTCTTCCTGCATCTCTCAGAATTATTTTTCCAAGGATATATTTCTTTTGTGAGATGGCACCACCACCTTACAGACAGCAGTGACTTGAATTCTACCCTTCTTCATGGTCATGCAGAGCTCAGTTCTTCTTTAGGTCTCATCCAGACAAATCCGATCCCATATTTAGACAAGTACAGCTCTCTAGTTCTTTCCCAGTGTTCTACCCACTGATGCAGGAGCTCAGTTTTGTCTCAGATATCAGTACTCACTCCTTGCCTGAACTTTGCCACGTGTACCTGCTTCCGAGCCTGCTCCTGCAGTTTCATCTAGATTTCCTGGATTTACTGGGTGTTGCAGCCACAGAAAATGCAGATGAATTTTCATGGATTAACCAGAAAGAGTTTCTCTCATCATATGGAAGGTTAATTCACTGAATGGCAGCTTTTTCTTGACTACTCATGTACAGATCACCACCACAACAACTAATTTCTAGGCTCATTATCCGCAGTTTTCTTCTCCAAATTTACTACCCCATTTCAGCATTAACATATACAATTTGCAGAGTGGGTCAAACCACTCATAATAATTAACTAAAGCAAGTATCCTAAAAAATTAACTTGGATCACTTACTTTAGAACTGAACTGCATCTACAAAAACAGTCACTAGTGATGGAAGCAAAGCACACAAATTTTCAACATATTTGCCAATGCTCAAGTACCAACAAATTACCTGCAGCAACCTGTGTTCCAGAGTAGCCAGTTCTAAATACTGGGTGTCATCCCGAGAGACCCTGTCTAAGCGGTCCCGAATTTCCTTCAGTTTTATCTGTTGGGCTTCTACATTTTCACGAGCCTCTCGTACTATCCCTCGAGCTATCATAAAGACATTTTCTGCCTGAGAAGAAAGAGCATTTATTTTAGAAACTTATAACCATACAGATCTAAATTGTTATTCATACAATATTTTTTGGGGGGAGGGAGCGAGGGAGGAAAAAACCCAACAACAAAACAAACCACACTCCATTTCAATCCAAGGGATAAGCTCTATTTACTACATGCATAGCCTGGAACACATTCACAGTACCTGCACAGACAGTCAAAGCAGAAAAAAAAAGACATGATTCTCCTTGGAGGATCTTTTCTGCCTCACAGCCAGTGATTATGCTCCATATAGCTTAACTCATAAATTTAAAAATCCACATTATCTTCACGTTTACCTCTGTCACTTTTCCTTGAGCCTCTCGAACTTCATTAATTCCAACAAACTCTTCATATTTGTCCCACCAATTCTTGCATGTTGCAGATGCTTTTTGAAGGGATTGTTTTCCCATCACAGTCCCAGTTTCTGTGAGTCGATGAAGGAGGCCCATGGCCATTTCTATGGCAGACTTGGTTTCAGGCCTCTTGGGTCCTGAGGAGCAGTAAGTCCTCACTACATGTAAATTCATTTTGGGACTCCACTTCATCAACGAATGGTGGTATTGCAGGCCACAGGACACTGAGGACACACTTGATTTATATTTCATTGGCCCCATGTCTTCAATTTAATCACTGACTAAATGTGCTACAAGGAAGAAGAAGAAAAATAAAAGTTATTGAAGTACAGATGATTTGTAAGTCTTAAAACTACACGTCTACCAAAGCCAACCAAATCAAGAATGGCTAAACCATCGTTGGTTTTACACCACTGCTCACCTAGAAAACTTGCCACAATTCCAATAAAGTGCAATTGTGCCACAGATTCCTGCTTTTCTGCTGTTAGGAAGTACTCCCACCATGCTTCATGCTTCTTGATTACTAACTCGCTCACGGCGTGAACACCAATCATGTGCAGATCCAGCGCCAGCAGGAGTAGCTTCAGAAGAATTTAGTGCTTCAGCACAGCAGTGACTGCACTATGAAATTCTGCCTTGTGGTTTCACACTTGGTGTCACAGGTACTCACAACTCTACAAAAGACAACAAAAGGAAAAAAGACAGAGAGTGGAAAAAATCTTGGTAAGAAAAGAAGTGTGGCTCAATCATTTCCTTTATCTTAGACTGCACAGATACACGATGTGTTGAAGGACAAAGAAAAAACACAGAAATGCTGAACTGAACACAAGAAGTATTTCTATGAGACTGCCTACAAAAAGAAAACATCAGGAAGAGCCACAAGATCAGAAAAATCTCAAGTAATGAACACACAGCTGTGCTGCATTTTTAAATGAGCTTAAAATTCTTGCCTACGCTGCAAAAGCAGGCTGTTAGTTATGGTTTATTGTCTACTATTGTAAATGTGATCTTAATGTTCTACTGAGCACATTCCTCTAAAAACTGGAAATAGGAAAACTTTCAAATAAGGTTTAATATGAAATTTGAGTATGATTATATTATGTTTTGACTAATAAAATATAAAACCAGGAATTACTGAGGAAGCTTGATAGCTGTTGCACAGTATTTTTAATTACTTTAAAACAATAAAACAATGTTAATCTTAGGCGGCTATACAGGCATCTCCACAAGAAAGGGCTGTTCCAACTGGAAAATGGTTTTTCATCAGCTTTTTAGCTGGCTGGCTAATTTTGAACACCACAAGTTCATTCCCTGCCTAGTATTTCCAGCAAACAGTAATAACACCAAGTGGCACTATGAAGATCTTAGCAGTTGTTTTATATGCATAACAACACGGAAGATCAAACCCACAAGGCATGGAAACGAAGTGAGTCCTCTCTCCTTCCAGCATCACTCACACATGTCCCTGTTTACAACACCTACTCTTATGTTGCAGGCCATGTACTAAACCTCAGCTCAACTTTGCCTGTTCCAGGCTGCAAAATTCCCCTCTTTTAATGGCAATACTACACAAAGAGTTTTACGAAAAGTTCAGGCTACTGTAGCACAGCAAAAGGAGAGGGAAAGCTGAGATTTCGAGGAGGATTTCTATGCAGACAAGTCACACAGAGCCAGTGAAGAAAGTGATCTCAGTCTGAGCTCACAGGACGCAAGAAAGCTGTGAGAGGTCAACCCGAGATAACCTGCCTGGCTCCCCTCTTGCTTCCCCTCGTAAGCAGCGCTTTTTCCGCCCGCAGCCCTTCACAGACTCGCCTCCAGAATCCGCCGCACACACCGAGCGCCGGGGGCGAGCCAGACCCGCCTTTACGGGTCCCGTCCGATCCCGGCCGAGCCGAGGCGAACCCAGAACTCCCGCCGCGCACCCCCAGCCCGCAGCCGGGCTTCCCCCCATGACCGACCCCCCGGGCCCTCTCCCCGGCGCCCCCGGCCCGGCCCGGCGCTCCCGTACCTGCCCCGGCCCCGGCGGAAGCGGCGGCGGCGGCGGAAGGGGCGGGCGCGGCGGGCGGAGCGAGCGGAGCCATGTCGGGCCGGGAGGGTAAGGCCGGGCCCGGGGTGCCCCCGTGCCGCCCGCCCGGCCCCGCCCGGCCCTCACTGTGTCCTCTGTCTTTGCAGGCGGCAAGAAGAAGCCGCTGAAGCAGCCGAAGAAGCAGACGAAGGACCTGGATGAGGTAAGGGCGGCGGGGGAGGCCCCGGGGGCGCGGGCCCGGCTGCGTGGGGTGTTCGCTGAGGTCTACAAGAGCATCTAAGTGGCAGGACGAGAGGGAATGGCTTCAGATTGAAAGAGAGGAGGTTTAGATGAGATATTAGGAAAAAATTCTTCACCGCGAGGGTGGTGAGGCCCTGGCACAGGTTGCCCAGGGAAGTCGTGGGTGCCCCATCCCTGGAAGTGTTCAAGGCCAGGGTGGACGTGCCCCTCCCTATGGCCCCTCCCTATGGCAGGGGCTTGGAACTGGATGATCTTCAAGGTCCCTTCTAACCCAAACCATTCTTTGGTGGCATCCCGCCCGTGTTCCTGGTGGATGCAGCAGTGCTGGCTAATGGAGGAGCCCGGAATGCCCTCGCTGCGATCAGAAGTCTGTCAGATAATCGCTGTGGTCCCAGGAGCCCGGGACAGGGTACAAACCCGGGAATTATCAAGTAGTTTGAATAAATTAAGTGCTAGTGGATTGTGTGTTAGAGATACTCAAACATAAGGACTCAGAGTATGGGTGTCAGCTGCTATTTCTGAGGATAGTGGATGATGGATAAGGCACCACTGACTGGAAAAAGGCAAGTACAGTGTCTCTTTGAAAAAGGAAAAAAAAAGAAATCATAGTTTTCTAAATAAGCTTTGTTGTTAGAGAAATGGTAGAACCAATTAAAGGCTTACAAGGATCCAAGTTATAGTAATGTAAAAATTAACAGTCATTGTGGATTTTAATAAAACTGTGGCAAATAGAGGTTCTGTCCTGTAGCAGGGCAGTGCTCAGTGCATGAGAATAAACCCCAGGAGATATGAGATTATTGATACCAACTGGTGTAGTGTTCTCAAATGCAAGGCACGAATGGGGCCTTGGAAGGTGATGGTGCAACTTGCTGAAATGCCACACTCTCAAAGCATTGTCTGCAAGGATGTGCTGAGTGAGGTTTTGCAGGATTTTGTATTTGATCAGAATCTGAGTGATACTTTGATTGGTGTCTTGGGTGGTTGGCTGACAATATGGCTTATTCTTTTGGTTGGAAACAGAAAATTTGGAGGGGCCACAGGCTGTCAGAGACAAGACTAGTGCTCAAAGTAATCTTAACAAATCAGGGAAAGTTTGAAAAATAGATTATTTAATTAAGCATATATGCTAAGTCCCTTTCTTTGAAAAGACTGATGAAGTTACAAAATATGAGCAGGATGACTGGCTAAACTGCAGGTCCACAAGAAAGGGTCATATACTGAACACCTGCAAAATCAGGTGTTGCAGAAGAAGAAAATCATATAAGATATGTTAAAAAAGTCTTGTGTATTAAACGTAATGTAGTATTTATTTTCCTCTCAGCCCTGCAGTGGTGCAAGCACTTGGGAACAACACATTGCAAGAAAAAAAAGCCACTGAAGTGAATAAATGTGAGGGTTTAATTTATTAGGAAAGACACTTTAGGCTACAGGAAATAACAAAACAAACAGGAAAACCCAGAGATAGAAATGGAATATTTTGTTCTATGAGGGGTAGGTAGGGGAGGTAATAGGGTGACACTGCAGTAAGAGAAGCTTTAACTGAAAGAAGAGGAGGAAAGCTTTGCAGTTACAAAGAGTAGTTGAGACGTGGACTGGATTGGTGAAGTGTCCGTGGAATCTCAGTTGTCAAGGTCCTCAGTTTAGTTAACCCAAAGTCCTGAGGGCCAAGAAGAAAACTGTGTTCCCTTTCAGTCTTGATATCTGTTAAGTATGTGAGGGACATAGTATGTCTGAGCTGTCCTGAATTCCAGAGGCTGTTCCAGCAGGGATGCTCAACAGCTGGCTTGCCTGTACATTTTGCCAGCAGTCTCAATAGATTTCTTGGAACTAATACAAATATATTAAACCCAGCAAAAAGTGATGTGTGTGGGACGTTTTATTTGAAATTAATGCTTTTTTAGGTAAATGAAACCTTTTTACTTACATCCTATATAATCCCACATTTTGTTGTTAGTGCCTGTGCACCAGGCTCCATGTGTCGATGGCACGTTAGTGAATGGTGTTAGTGCAAACATTTGCCATTCAGAGGGATCATAATCTCAGAACAAGATTATGCCAGGGGAAACAATTCCAGAAAGACCAAACATACAAAGTTAAAGTTTAGCCATTGTGTTGTGGTACAGCAAAAACCTTGGTGATAGTTCTGCAAAGTTTTGTGCAGTATATTTTAGCAGTCTTATATTTTGGCAGTATTCAGCCATCCTGCCTCAGTCCAGTCAGGTGTTGGTTGCTGCTGAGCATTACATTTGTTTCTCAGTGCCTGTCAGTTGCTTTTCAATTTTGTGTGTGGGGGGGAAGAGATGTTAACAAATGCTGCTGTTCTTTCCTTTAGACAGATCTGGCATTCAAACAAAAGCAGAAGGAGGAGCAAAAGAAACTTGAGGAGATGAAAGCAAAAGCTGCTGGAAAAGGGCCTCTGGGTAAGTGAGGTGCCATCCTGATAGGAGAGATGGAGGACTTGCTGACTTCAAAAATTTAATGGTTTTGCTTGACAAACATGAAAAGGCAGGTACCTCTGAGTTTATTTGCAATAGACCAGCAAGTTGATGGCAGGTACAGATTATATGTAACAAGTAGAGGCTATTTATTTTTCTTTTTTCTCTTTGGCTGTGCAATTTCACCCCCAAATTCCTGATGCAGGTTCTGGTTTAGCAGGTAAAACACTGTGTCTGGCACGCTGACCTGTTCTGGTGGGATGTGCAGAGACACTCCTATTCTTATTTTAGCATACCAGCCTTTTCTTGCCAGATGTATTATATGTAGGCTTTGCCACAGTGTTCCAGGTTTAACAAATCCAGTGCTTGTCCTCTGAGAGGATGAATTTCTTCTATAGCAGGAGATTCATGGCAGAAAAAGAAAAGATGGCTGGAAATCAGTCTGGCTTCAACCTTTTTGCCTTAGTGACTGTAAAGGATGTGCTGTCACAGAGAAGAGTTCACAGGATGCATCTTGGTGACCCATCAAACCCAGTCTCTGTCTCAGTGATAGCAGGAGGCTTAATGTGAGTCCTGCACTCAGACTGTTCAACTCCACACTTTGCTTCCTATTCGTCAGTGAACTTTCAGTCTTGAAAGGGCCCAGAAAAGACCTTTCCAACAGTCCCATGGTTTCACTAACAACCTTTGCTATGTCGAGGTCAGACTGGGTCTGTAGTTACCCAGTTCTTTACAGAACCTATTCAGTATCTGGGAACTTTGCTGGCAATCAGTGAGTCCTCTGACATTGTGGCTGGACTGACGTTTCAAATCTTAGCCAGCAGTTCTGCATTTTCATGTTAGAACTTGTTGGTGCTGTTGGAGGAAGTGCCATCCAGTCCCACTGACTTGGGATATTTCTTGTTTATTTATCTCAAATTCATCTAGCTCCTCTGATTTATCCCTCCACAAAAAATGTGCAGGTGTGGCACTCAGAATGTCTTTGGTGTAACAGGGTGATGCAAAAGAATTCCTTGAGCCTCTGTTCTGTCCTTACCACTCTAAACTCGCTCTGTGTAGGTCGCTTCAACTCACAGATCCTCATAGTTCTTTCCTGCCATTATTACTCTGCCTTGTTCTAGACTGAATGTCAGTCATGTGGTCCTTGTCTGATGCCTGCCAAAGCAGGTAACAAACGTTACTGTGGCAGGCTCAGCCTCTTCCCAAGAGCCTCAGCAAAGGCAACACTGTTGGAATCATGGTGCAGTGCAGAGTTTGTTGTTGACCTTCAGCCCTTGCAGCCTGTCTTGGTGCAGCCTTGCTGTTCTCATCCCTTCCCACTGGTTGTACCTGACACATGGGGTGAAAACCAGCATTGACAAAAAATGCCACACTTGTTGCTGTGCCAGTACGTGGTGTTCTTTCACCCTGCTGTAGTGTCTTCAATAATAGGGACTGCAGGGAACAGATAATTCCAGAGAACTAGAATTCTCATCATTCCAGTACCTGGTTCTGTAGAGCTTTGATCCATCCCAACTTTTGGCTTTGGTTGCTATAGGGATAATGATGCATTTATTTCCTTAGCCTTGAATTTGATTTAACCAGACTATGCTCCTGCTGTATAAGAAATAAACATTAACAATGAGGAATAAAGTAACTCTTGAAATATTTAGTTCTGTTGTAGATTCATGGGGCATATTTGTTTCCAGGAGAAACTTAGTTTCTAATGTTTAAGTCACTCATTCAGACTAAAGTGTGTGAGATAAAAACCAGTGGGGATCTGGGCTGCAGAGAGAGTCTAGGGGGGAGTCGACTTTATGAGGAATGAATTTGTAGCTGAACTGTGTCACAGTCGTCTAACCAGCTGTGTTGTTTCTTTTGGCAGCCAGTGGTGGAATAAAGAAGTCTGGCAAAAAGTAGTTTGATTAAACTGCAGGGTAAGAAGTGATCGAGTTACTCAATGGATCTGCAGACTTCAGAGAGTTATGAAAACTCACTGTCATTTTGGGAACATTGTACATTTTGTTTAGTCGGAATAAATCCTTTTTGTTAAGATGTGATATTTTCTATTTCCCTCTAGGTTTTGTTTAAAAATGGCTTTACTGTTTTACACTGGTAATGAAATGTGACCTTGTGCAGCCTGAGTGCATCTGTGGCGGTTGGTAGTTGTTTGTGAGACTAAATTTCAGTTTCTGCCCTCTTTTGACAATGGGAGACAGGGTCTGAGTGTTAAAATCTGCACAGTTTTAATCTGGAAGTTTAGGTTTAGCTGCAGGTTTTTGAGATGCGTGCTCTTGTAAGAGGTGCAAGTTTTCCCTAAAGAAAAATTGGGTTGTACTTCTGCTGCCAGCAGCTTAGGGTCTGCCAGTCTCCACAACAACACTCCATTCCGTGTTCCTACTTAACAACGTTGCAGTGCCCTACAGTCCCAGTGCCTGCTGGATGTACACTTGCCTTTGTCCTACAGATAGTCACTACACCCTATTCTCCTGAACTTTTGCATGTTGTCGTCGCAGCTCCTTTACACTCATGGAATGCCTTGAGCAGGGGGAGAAGGGAGGGGAACAGTCCTTGTGAGACTGTAACTTAACTTTTAAAATACAGAGCTATGGCAGTACATTGGGTGTGGAAACCTCAAGGAAGGGTATGATGATCCCAAGGTAGGAGTTAACGGTGGGGCTGAGGGGGGAAGAATTAATGAAGAGCCCTTCTTACTGGATAGTAAGAGCAGGCCAGAGGCTGCTCCTGCTGTCAGGAGGGGCAGGTGACGGCTGCAGAAAAGGAATGGCTGCTGTGGACAAGGAGGCACTCAGGCTGCACTGGGGGGAGCTACACGGGAAATCTGGGCTCGTTCACATTCTGGGCTCCTAAGGAAGAGAGCGCACGTCTCGGTTGCCATCGCACGACGTGCAGCTAAGAGGGTTTGCTTGTTAAAAAAAGACATTCTAGGGGCTGAGGGCGGGGCCGCGCCCGGGGGTCCCTCAGCGTGCCCGGGCTCTGCCGCCCCCGCGCGGCGGCCGCGGGAGCTGCGGGGCCTCCATGGCAGGGGTGCGGCTGCGCACGCGCAGCGCTTCCCGCCGCCGGAGCGGCCCTCACAGCGCCCTCGGTGTCCCCTCAGTGTCCCCTCAGTGGCCCCACTGTGTCCCCACTGCCCTCCAAAGGGGTGAAAATCAGCCTTTGGCGGCACCAAGAGAATTGTTGTCTCTAAAGGTACTACTCTGGAGAACAGATTGAGTCCTGCCAACTCACGGAGCCGGTGAAGGCTGGAATTCACGCTTGAATGATTTCTGCGTTTTGGATAAAGGTAACTTGTGTGTCATAAAAATGTTCTCGCAAAGATGTGGGACAGAGATACGGAGCAGGGACTGCCCAGGCTCGGTGCAGAACGCTGAAGGCAATGTACGCCACCACTGGTGCGTTTTGGGGCAGAGCTCAATTCCAACACATGAAACACAATCACAGACACTGTGCCTGCAGGTCTGTGTGCTCAGAGTGAAAGCAGAAGCTGTACTTCATTTCCATCAGTCATACACTGAAGGGGACACATCCTTACCCACGCTGCCTACGTGCACCATTTTCCGCTGGTATCAAAGTAGGTAACCTAAGGGGGGTGGTTTAAAGGAGAAGGAAGAGAGACAGGGAGACAATATCCTATAGATTTGGCCAGAATATGAGAGAAATAAAACCCTGGCAGTGTATCAATAAGAAATTGTTTGCCCCAGGAGTTACTGAATGAAATGAATAAGGTTGCCAATCCCAGCCAAGCTAACTTGAGGTGGTCTTAGTAGAGGACAGTGAACAGAGATGTGTGTTCCACAGCATGAGACAATATGCAAAAGCCTTTCTGCCAAAAATCAAGACAAGAGGGAAGAAGACCAAATGGCAAAGTGACAGATCTCTGCTGTGGCAGAGCTGTTCTCAATAGGCTTTACTTTAATGTAGGCATTCAACTGCCCTCCTGGCCAAGAGTCCTCCTGTGTTTAATATTAGGCTGTGGAAATGAAGCTGAACAAAGGAACAGTTTGATTGTATCTTTTTGCATAATGCTATGTAATAAATGGCATTTAATTCCTTACTGCAGCTCCAGCTCAATGTTAAACTAATGCAAAGACAATATAACTCCTAAATCACATATATACATAAAATGATGGTCTGAAGGGTACAGAAAAAACAAAGTCCAAAAGGCAGTAGGAAATGGGTGTAAATTAAAATGGCAGAGTAAACGCAAATATTCTTTGCAGGGAAATCCACTGAAGGATACAATTGCCATAATCATTTCAAGTCAAGCTCCACTGTTTTAAAGGACTCTTCCCACTCTTTAGAGTTAGTTCAGCTCTAAGGAAATCATACCCTGCTCTGAATGGCTTCCAGATACTGATTCATGGGAGGTCTCAAAGAGGAAGCTTCTCTAGTACTAATTAAGCCAGCCTGGAGAACTGGATGTGAACTTCTGCTCTGCCACAGATTTGCTTCGTGACCTTCTGTAAGACCTTTTGCATTCTAGTTTTCTTCAAAATGGAGCAACTGGTATTCTCTTACTTCAGAATAAGATTCTGAGACTTAATTAATAAATAATTGTAATGTACTGCTCCTGCTAGGCAAATTCCAGTGCAAAAGCCTGTGATGTAGGAGCTGAGGCTAAATCGGAGTTTGAGGACAGAGAATGTGCTCTGCATGTTGCTAAGCTTGCTCAGTCACCTTGAACATGTCATTCTTCACCAGTCTTTGCAGAGCAGCCTGAGATCCAGCTGAATCACACAAGAAGAGCACATCAGCTCTGTCTCTTTGGCCAGTTCATTGTTGCATTCAACTGTTCACTATTTTGACATTATCACTGCCCTTTAACAGTCTACAAAATTGCCTGTTCTAGCCTGCTTTTCTAGGTCTTATCCTTGTATGAGGTTTTAAAATACAAGTGGAAGAATCTAAATTACCTTCAGAAATAAATATCTTCTACATGGCAAGTATTATACTTATTTACTATGATTCTGAAATAAAATTCTTTTTGGTAGAGGTTGATCTGCTTTTATACATGACTCAAATATCACAGGTTTGGGGAAAAAAGTATTAAATGAAATAAAGCCATAAATATAATGGCTGATAAAAGAAAACTGCACTTGGAGAATTATGAGAGCATTTTCTAAAGCAGTAAGACAGTAATTTCAGGTGTCAAGGCTTTTGCTTCAGTGAAGTGTTTATTTTTAGCCTAACCATCATTATTTATCGATTTATGCAATGCCTCTCTCCACTCTAATACGCTGCACAGAATTATGAGCTACATACAAACCTCAGGAATGCAGAAGCCATTTACGACCATGCAAACCCCCACTGTTCACTAGATAATATTTTGCACTTCCTAGAGGCAGGAGATTAATTAGGTAACAAATTTCCTAAAATCCTTCTATATTTGGCAGCCTGCCATTTCCATACTGTTTCTACAGATATCACTGAAATTGCAGGACCTCCAAAGCAGAAGCCAGCTGGGGAGCAACAGAGCAAAGGAAGAGTTTACCTTTTGAAAGAAAGACATTAATATACCCTAAAGTTCAGGTGTAAATGGCAGAGAGTTAAAATTAAACCTGTACTAAACTAAATAAGTACTCCCATAAACCCCACATAATTTTAGTGAAGAGAGAAGAATAAAAAGTATCAACAGGGAAAAAGGGCAACTGTGATGTAAAATAGTTTAGGTTTTCATGAGATTTATTGTGATCAACTTACAGAAACTTTTTTTCCCACCTGTGGGAAAATAATGCTCTTGCTGAGCAGGTAATTCTATTTCAGTTCTTTAGATCATGGTTCTTGCCTATCTTTCTGCTCAGCTCAAGTCACTTGTCTGTAATAAGACAGCATATCATCTAAACTTCGGTAAAGTGGTTCCTGCTTTGGGGTGTCACTGCTGTCGGTCTGCCCTGGAGGTGACACATCCTGGGTGCTGCAGCCACTGGCCTGCGTTCCTGGTGGCACATCTTGGGTGCTGCTGCCACAGGTGTGTGTTCCTGGTGGCACATCCTGGGTGCTGCACTCACAGACCTGCGTTCCTGGCGGCGCATCCTGGGTGCTGCTGCCACAGGTGTGCATTCCTGGTGGCACATCTTGGGTGATACAGCCACAGGTCTCCATTCCTGGTGGCACATCCTGGGCGCTGCAGCCACAGCTGTGTACTCCTGGTGGCACATCCTGGTTGCTACAGCCACAGGCCTGCATTCCCGGCGGCACATCCTGGGTGCCGTAGCCATAAGCCTGCATTGGAAAGGGCACCTCGGGAGCGCCATAGCCGTACCCGTGCATTGGTGGCACCATCCCTGGCGTGCCGTAGCCATAAGCCTGCACTGGAAATGGCACCTCGGGAGCGCCGTATCCATATGCCGGCATGGAGGGCGGCACAGCCCGGGCTCCGTAGCCGTAAGCCCGCATTGGCGGCGGCACAGCTCGGGCACCGTAGCCATAACCCTGTGCCGGTGGCAGCCTGTCCTCATCGTCGCTGCTGTCATCCTCCCCTGACGACACCTCCTGAGTGTCACGGCCAGAGGCCTCTGCTGGTGCTGCCTTATCCTGGACACTGCTGTCGGAAGCAGCGCTGCTGCCGCTGCCCTGCACCGATGGCATCTGTTGGTTCTGTGCTCTCTCTGTTTCTGGCTTTTCAGAGGAGGTTTCAGGACTGTTCAAATTCCGACTTCGGTAATTATCATCTTTCTTTTGTCCCAAAAAGTAATCAGAAGGTGGTGCAAATTCTGGATCTCGCTCATCTCTAAGTTCTTCCTGTTTCTTTTCCCATAGTCCAAACATCAGTTCTGTTAGAAACAGGAAAATGGTAGATTTAGCATAGATGTCAGGGGCTGAAGGTCAGTCAGAAAGGAGAGAAAACAAATTAGCAAACAGTATATGCAACTGTGTAAAGCCATCTGAAGTTACTTTTCCACCTAGTACTACATGGAAATACAAGAACCTAGTGTAGATTCCTTCACTGAGCCACATTTATTTCACTTTGCATTTTAGAGTAAGCTGTCCTCTGCTTTCTGAGTGTGATATCTGCTGCAGAGTACAGTGCTGCTTGGGTGTCAGACTCTAGGATTCCTCAGAGGTAGGAAAAAATCAGTGTCTGGCAGGAATAGGATTTAACAGATAGGATCTGAAAGTTTGGAGTTTTCACAAAACCACAAAGTTTCCCTCACAATGTATCATTACTTTTTAGCCTTGTTGTGTACCTATTTGTGTAAAAACATCCTGCCATCATGTAGCACAAACCACAAAAGTACATCAAGAAGAAATCCCATTGAAAGACAGTAAATCTTATGAACTATGAAATTTATCATTCTGTCAATCTGTCTAGATCATCCAGAAATTGAATAACTCACATAGAAGAAAAAATTATGGGGCTGTTACAGCAGCTACTGGCACTTGTCGGTCACTGCCCTGGTCACTGGATAGTCATCGATACCAAGGCAGAAAGGATTTCATTGCTTCTCAGTCTTACCACACTTTGTCACAAAACAGAAATTAAAGTAGCAGCATGCATGTTGTTTCCCAGTGATGCTCCTGACTCTGCATTTTCTTACCTTTGCCTTTATCCCACTCTCGGACGTAGGGCACGCCAGGCTTTGTATCTCTTCTCTCCTGGATAACAACCTCCACCTTCCTGCTTGCTGCAGTAACTCTTGGAGGTTCTGGTTCCTCGGTAACAGCTTTCACCTCTGTGTTACAGGAAGAGACAGCAGGGGTTGTTAGTTATAAGATAAAACCTATATGAACCTCACAGGTAAAAATAAAGCTGTTAGCATGGTATCCCTATTTCATTTACTGGAGAAAACGATTTACATTCTTATTCTTCTGAACAACTGTAACAGTGAGCAGTGACACGTTACTGTTCTTCCTTTCCAGAACACACCATTAATCACTTGCATAGAATTCTGACATAGTGAAATATTAGCTACATTTTACAGTGGGAGATAGACAGTAAAAGTTGACTACCAGTGTGTCATAAGGGAGACAGTCAGAGATAGGATTAGAATTCAAATTCATCATCCTAAATCCTACAGTCAGCTGTATCTCCAATATACAGACTGCACTGAAACTGTTATAGTATATACTGTATGATATAAAAAAATAACTTGTTACACCTTTTTATTCCACCTCTTCTTAATAAAAGAAAAAGCTAGTAAAATGTCAGCAACTCTAACCTCCACCTGCATAATTAACCCACATAATTCCTGCTGTCAGGCGGGAATCAAAAAAAGGCTACAATCTACATACCACATTTTACCTACATTATTAAACTATTTCTAGCATGATTTTATATCTACACACATATGAACTCTCACTATCCTAACAGTTACACTAATTGTATATACAGAACACACAATACCAATATATATTAAATGTCCAAACAGAAATCTAAATTAAAGTCTGCCTGTCCATAGATCAAGTACAAGTTGAAATAACAAAAACTTCAAAAGGCAGCAGTTCATACCTCCGTTCTCCAGTTTTAATGCCTCTTCTTCTAAGCCTGCTTCCCTTAACTTTTTAACCTTCCGTGCTCGAAGTTTGGACAGCCGCGCGTCTAGAGCTGCCTTTCTCTTTTCTTTTAGCTGCTCGCGTTTAGTTCTCTGATCAAGTGTCTTTTAACAGCAAAGAAAAACATGAATTAATCTTCCCTCACAAAGCAACTAAAAGCAATCCTTATCAAGTACCAGGTTTTACAGCAAAACTAGGCATCACCTGGTATAACCCTTACAGAACAAATCCAAGACAGTGAGCACTGAGACAAGGCTGCCCTGGTGTCCCAGTTTGCTCTTTCCACTCATACCTGCTCCCTCAGCATGTCCAGCGTTGCCCGTTGTTTATGCCTAAGTTCTTGGTCACGAGAAAAGGCGAAGTAACCAACACCAAGCTGTCTGGCCTCTGAAAAGGAGAAAACCAATAAATTTAAGTTACACTCAGTTTACAACAGACAGTAACTACAGGCACCAGGCAGCCTGCTGCCAGGCATGGAATTACTCCCAACAGCATTCATTGTAAAAAGGCTAAAGGGCTAAAAAGGGCTTGTTTTAGGTGATACATAAAGTGAAGCTCTCTGAAGGAGAACACAGGAGGAGTTTTGGAGAAATACGTTTGAGAAAAATACAATTTGAAGAAAAATGGATCTAGATTTAAGTACTGGTAAATTGGAACAGTTATAACACACACCTGTTCTTTTTCATACAGACACAGGAAGTAACTTTCCCTTGCTTCCTCTACAACTAATCTCTTTGGTGATACAAAGGTAAGTGGTATAAAGTATAGCAGTGTACCATTTTCTCGAATGTCCTCATAATGTATGGGTCCCATGGGTTTTCTGAGGGCTTCTTCTTCTTCCTTTTCCCACTGCTGCCTCTGAAGTTCTCTTCTCATGTCTTCAGATAACAGAGTATTTCCATCAGGTTCTTGTCTAATTAACAACAACAACAACAAGAAGTTAGGGATTTCAGAGCAGAATTTAACAGTTTTATAGTATCAAACAGTGAAAGTATGATTGGGTCTGAGCCAGTATTGCAGTTTTCACAAAACACAGATCATCGTAAGCACCACTTAGTGATACAACGTTGATGACTCTGGTACTTGAGGACAGAATTACAAAGGTACCTCTAGAACAAGGTACCAGTAGAACATGTTATTAAAGACTAACAACATTATACCCTTTTTCAGAAGCTTTATGAAATTATTATCAAATCACGAAACGGGAGACGAAATAATCAGTTATTGGCATCTGTGGGGATTCTAACAATCACATAGAGAAACATTTCAGATTTAATGTAAGAAAATGAAAAGTATTTGAAATAATAAAAAGCCATTTACCCTAGAGGTCCATGCCAAATATTAGTACCCAATATGGAAATAATTTTAACAGAAGACCTGTCAGCTGTTTAATGGAACGGCAAAATCAAACAAATGGAGGTCAAACAAATTAATTTTAAATATGATGAACTTAGAATTGCTAAAAGACTATTGTAACTTTCCAGGTTAAACAGAACCAAGAACCACTTCCCTGGCATTTAATGGAAGGTATAACAAAATACAATTTCTATACAGGGGCCCCAGTCTTAAAAGATACAACAAATATCTGAGATTACTAAGTCAATTTATTAAAACCTTTCTCTGCAAACTATGCAAATCTAGAGAAAGCAGTAGCATCAACAACTGTGGATTGACAACGGGGTGACAAAGCACAGCCTCTCTTCCTTCTCATTAAAACAATGTATGTTAAATACTGAGAGGAACATGCAGCTCCATTAGAGAAACCACACCTTTTCCCTTGAAGTTCCTGATCCATTTTAAGTAGACCTGGCAAATCCTTCTTCATACAGCGTCTAGATCGGCCCAAGAAATCAACATAATCAACCCTGTAATGAAAGAAAAAGATTTGATGCGAAACTCCTGTTTGCAGATTTATAGAAATCTTCAGCAGAAGGCAGAAGCAGTGACACTTTCCCAAGGGTGTTCATCACCTCAGTCTCTCTGTGTGTGACAGCTGCCTCTGCTTTTCACTTAACGTGCTCCCAGGTTAAGAGGACACACTGTGAACAGGGCATACAACAGTTGTATCAGGCATTTACTCAATCTCCCTTTGAGCTCCCTGTTCGCCTTGGCAATAAAATGGTGTAAAAGATGTTCAAAAGTAACAATGTCACGTAATTTCACAACAAAATGAAACTCAGTCTAGTGCTTGCTTCCCATGGTGGAAATAATGACACAGCATCGACTTCTTGCAGATATGAAATTGTTACAGTACATTTCAAATATCAGTCTAAGGCTCTTTCAGAATAGGCTGATAGTGTGCGTTCAACTGGCATAACAAAAGCTGACTAAAATGCAAGTAAAATGATCCTCTGAAGCTATTGTGCTCCTTATTCAACTCTTTATAGTACTGAACACTTGATTTACAGTTGTCAAAAAAGCTGTTAAGAGCTGTACTTATTATCCTGCATTGAGCTGCCTCAATTATCCCACTCTAAATAACTAATATTACATCTGAAAAAGTATGTCTGCAATCTAGTTCCAAACCCCAAACTTTTAAAGATCTGTGCTTTTAGTAAGTTAAGCCTTTTACACAGTTTTTAAGGGTATCTACAGTTTAGTATATACTCAGTGGCCTTCAGTTTTTATTGCGATGAAACATCAGTAGAAATCTGCATTTTCTACAGTAAAGATTTAACTATGGCTACAGAATAATTAGCATTAATTATGCTAGCACCCAAATATCCTCATTAGGATATGGCCTCACTGAGGTGGCCAATATATTAATAATAATATGTGTCACTGACGAGAGATGTAGGCAATGACAGCAAAGCACCATGTGAAAAATAAAATGTATTAGTTTAATTTTCTGATGCTTTATGGTGCTGGGAGCATAAAGCAGTTTGAGCCCACCACTCGTTGGTAGTTTCATCTTGAATTTGAATATGATGCTGGTGAGGGGTCTCTGCCTTTCCACCTCAGCTGTCTGCTGAAATTCTGCTGGATTCATTCTCCCAGTTTATTCTGAGACATTACATTGCAAATCTTATCTTGGCCAAATAAACTGAAGAATGGTGGTGCTGTTTTGGTTACTGCTGGTTTAAACTGATTCCCAGAAGTGAAATCCCATGTTCCTTAAGCATTTCAAACAAATGGGCAAGGAAAATGTTTAGTCAGACTGGTTTTCATAATTATTCCTAATGTCTTGGATGAAAGTTAGTGGTTACTTGGAATGACACAGAAAACTGTCAGAGACTATTTTCTGTGCTGCAGTTAAAAAGTGTAAGAAATACTGGAAAACAGTGTTCCAATCATATTCCAATCAGGGTTTCTCTCCTTCAAGTGGAGGTCTTACAATGAAATAACTGGTCATTTTTTAAGTCAAGCACAATTCGGCACATCAAAGTGTAAAATTGTACCAATACTGTGATCAGAACTCCCATAAACTATGTAAGAAAACAAGAGTGGATATTAAGATGTCTCTCTTATAGTACATTTCCCTGAATGCTATTTCTCAACTCCTGAATGTAGATTCTATTGCAGCGTTACCTGCGTGGAGAGGAAGATAACATGAAGGACTGTCTTTAAAGGAGAAATGAAAGAATGTTACCACCTCTTCTCAATGTGTAGTATTAAACAAAAAAGGAAAAAAAAAAAAGTGCCACTTTACAAACTTTGGAGAATAAAATTATTTTCCCGTGGAATTGTCAAGAGGTAGCCAAGGACAGAGAAGCCCAGTCAGTAGCACCAACCATTCTTCCTCCGGGTCCTCGGGCGGTGGAATGTCTGCGTCAGGCTGAGTCTCCTCATCATCTGACTCCCTTTCTGAAGTCTTTCCAGCAGCTTCGCTCTGACCCAGCTCCTGTACTTCGTGCCTTTTGTCGATGATCTTCTGAGTGAAATCCACCAGGTACAAATCCTCAGTTTCTTCATCTAAGGCAGAAAATCGATTCTCAGAGAACAGCCATGAAAAGAACAGAGCTGAGCACAAAATCAATACCAAATAGCTACAATCAGCTTTTCAGCTGCCAGCAATGCCCTTGCCCACACTATTGGGGAATTACTTAAACCTCATTCAGTGCCAAACAAACCCGGAGCTATCAATTGGCTCCACGGTGATAACATCTATTTCTGAATCGAAGTTTTAGGGTATTGTGCACAGTACAGAAAAGGCTGCATTCTCTGCAGCAAAACATTCTCTGATCATTAACTGTTTCAGAAGCAAAGGGTTTGTCATGTAACAGCTCAAACACTTTTTTGATGCTTAACATTTGATATGTTGGCAGCAGCCAAGCAGTCACAAGGGTGCTTCTTAGAAAAGTAGAGAAAAGTGGTGGAGTCATGTGGACAAATATGGACATTAGTAAAGAAAACTGAGATTAATTGCAAGGAGATTTGTATTCTGTTTTAATAACTATTTCTTGCAAGGGACTGAATGTGTCAGAGAAGAAAGGGACAGATTAGCATTCTCTAACCCTGTTAGCTGCATGACTGGCATTGATATATGGACCAGCCAAACTCCCCTCCTGCTCCTCTTCTCTTCATAAAGGTCCAAGAATTAGAATGCAGGACAGAACATCAGCAATGCAGTCCAAAGACTTCACAATGGAGAATAAATTAATTTTGTTTTTCTAAGATACTGTATTGAAAAAAACAGAATATAGTCCACCCACCTAATGAATGAGTCAAACAAGTCCCTAGTGCTTTATTACGTCAGGCTGTCCTTCAAAAAGTAATTATTTTCTTTTATCTAGCAAATTTATTTTTTCTCCCTTTCAAAACAGAATAACCCATGTGAATCACTTTGTATAAACAACTTGAAAAAATTTCCCGTGAAGACCAGCAGTGAATTCATAGTGTAGCTGCAATCAAACACCACACAGTCAGAAATACCAACTTTTAGGGTGAACTTCTCAAAAAAACTGTGTATATATATACATACACACACATATATATGCAAAATACTCCTTTTAGACTGGTTTCGTTCACCTGGAAAGTCGCCTTTTGTCATCTTCTCATACAGCTTTGCTTTCTCTTCTAGCTTCTTCCTGAAAAAGAGAACAAAAAATTAACATTGCAATCCCACCAGTTCCAAACACAGATCAAAGCAATCAATTTAGCCTTGGATAAATGGCACTGGAAAGTAGTGGGAGTGCTTGAGATGTTTATTAGAAGCTGACTTATCCCTGGGTTTTGTTTTGAACCTTCACTGGTATTTCTGAAGATACACAGTCATCCAGTTCCAGAGTTTATACTGAAAATAATTTTAGTGAAGTTACAGAATTAATCTTAAGTGTAATCTGTCAAGTAGGCAAGAACATGGTGTAACAAGTATTCCACCTCTATCTAACTACTATGGCCTGGCAGAAAAATACTGGAACCTAAATTGTTATTTGCAGGTATGAGATAGTGGAAGACAGTTTTACAGAAAAAAAGAAGAAAGAAAAAAGAGATAATGCGGAGTTATTCTTAATCTTCAAAACTGAGAACTGTAGCTAATTTCTAGAATTGTAGAAGACAATTTCAAAGAGCAAGGAACTACTTAAAGAAGAACAGCAAATAGCTTACAAAAGGCATTTTCAACATATATAGTTTTGTACAACCGACCCATTTAGAAAATGAGGCAATCCTTGCAAGAAAGTGAGCCATTTGCTGTTAATTCCAATAAACACTTTGCTAGAGAATTCTAAAGTGTTGCTGCTCTGGCTTGTAATTCTAAAGATGACTTAAAAAACCAAAAAGTCATTAACCTGACACATTTAGACAACTGTGATAATGTGAGGGCAGCTATCCCTGCATGAACGTGACACTGTTGGGATGCAGTTTGTACATTACTGGTAAAGAGCACGGAATTGATGCTGGTCTTACTGTTTGGTCTAATGAGAACTGCTGGTCCAAAATGTGTATAACTTGCTTTTTGTGCTTTTCTAAACACTGAAAAACACATTCTACAAAGCATTCCTTTCTTACAGAGCCCAGGAGCTACCTTGATTGATCCAATATGTCCTGCTCTTCTGTCTTCTGCTCAACATCTTTCGAGGCTCGATTTGCAACTCCTGTGTTTTGTTTGGTCCAGATGCTTGGTTTCTGTAGAGAACCATTTTGTAACAACAAATAAATGAAAATACCGAAATGGTAACGATTACAAACATCTTTCAACTCCATAATGCAAACATTGCAAATAAGTCATAAGAGACTTTGTAAATAACATGTTAAACATGTTTGACTTGAGTCTATATTTGTGCTGTGGGATAATGTCCTAATTTAACACAGACTGCAGGATGGTGTCAGAGGGAAGGACAGGCTGAGAAGCTAAAAAATCCCAAAGGCACTCAAAAATCAAGACAAAATCTATTTTGGCAAAGACGTTAAGGTTAAAAAAAACAAACAAACAATCTTGCTGACTAAGAATGTAGTAACAAAGCTACAGATTGTTTCTATTCTCTATTACCCTCACCAGCTGGCCTGTTTGCAGCATAACACTGTAAAAGCTGAGTGTGTTATGGCAGCAACAGCACATTCTGCTTCTAGAAAGCTACACAATGAGTAAAGCCCAGAGTGCAGTGAAGAGCAAATTCTGTGTTCATTATTACACATCACAAACACATAGCAGAGCTTTTAGCAAGGACAGGGACCCTGGAAGAGTCTCCCATCCTCCATCCTTCAGAACCATACAAGATCTTTAAAGAAAGAAACACCTTTTCCTATAGGTACCAGAGCTGTGGATCCTTAGGGAATGAAGATTAACAGGTGATTTAGATGGGCACAAGCACAATATTAAGTTTTCTGCTGGGCACAAGAATGTCACCAGAAAATGAAATTTAAAGAATGTTCTCATCACGTACATTTTATATTTGACCAGTAACATAGCTCTAAGCATTTATTCATTTATATTTGAATATTAACGTCCTTACTTTAAGGAAAAAGAATAATGACAAAAAAACAACAATGGAAAAATATTTCTACCTTATTAGAGGTTCTGGGCTTTGCAAAGACACCGGCATCTTTCAATAGCTTTTCTTTCTTGAATTCCTCTTGCTTTCGGAAGAGTTCGGCTTTGAGATCTACCAGCTACATCACCAGCAAAACAACAAATGAATAACCAGGACGTATCACAAGCATATACATCAGTTACTGCAATAAATAACTGTATTTCTAGTAAAACAATCGGCCATTTACAGTTATATGAGCCTTTGATGGCATTTTTATGTGGAACTTCAAAGCACTGATCTGATCACAGAGGCCACTTAAGTTTGCAGCAAACACACAGAATGTAAATTATGATTAAGGATTAAAACAACCCCCAAGGATATCCTTGGTTCTTTTCTACACAAGAATAAGGGAGACATAATTCCATACAGATTTTACCAGCCTCACGAGGGCAAACAAATAGAGAAGGACCAATGAAATAACACTACTGCATATGAAAAGGGAACGTTTAACTATTCGATAATGCATAAAATCCTGTCTTGGGAAAGCATTCATAGAAGTTTTCTTTCATAAAATATACATTGTTTCCCTCTGGTTTATATACTGTTTATATAGTTTTAGATTTTCTTTTTTTTTTTTTTTTTTTTTCTAAATATATAAGTGGCATTGCCATCTATGACCAAGGTCCATCTCAGCTTTTATTAGGAAACATCATCAGCAGGGATGTTACCTTGGAATTACAAAACTAATCTGGAAGAGGATATTGTGCCACCTTCCCTGCAAATCCTACAGAAGACAAATTTCACAGATGTACATTAAATCAGGAAAGCAGAAGACTCTGCAATTAACATTTGTCCCAAGAACTAAAGCATTTGCTTTTCAGGTCCCTAGAATAATGACGTGCAATGTTGTAAAATCACCCTTTCCCCCACTGTTTAGAAGTGCCCTGATTTTATAATCACATCAGGAATGAGGGCAATTTCAGCCCGTGCACAGCCCGGTTTGGAGCGCAGTGTCTGCTCCCGGTCAGGAAGGTGAGGGGGCCAAACCCCAACATCTCACAGGGCGTCAGAACAGCCCTTTAACTCAGCATTTGCTGTAGGGACCGTGCACCTCAGTGGGCTTAAGGCGAGGGCACAGACCACCAGCACCACCAGCACCATTCCCCCTTCCCGCTGCCCCGTTTTCCCTGGGAGCGGCGGCACCCCCGGGTCGAGCCGCACGGCCTGCACCGGCCGGGCCCACCCCACGCGTGAGCGCTCCGCAGCCGAGCGCAGCCGGCCGTCCTCCCGGCCGCCCCCTGCCGCGCGTGGGGAGGCGAAGGGGCTCGTCCCGCCGCTCCCGGCCCGGCACCCACCGAGGACGCGGCCACGTCCAGCGGCTTCTTCCGCCGGTCCATGGCGGACCCGCCGGGCGGCCCCGCCGTAAAGCGAGGCGGGCGCGCGGCGCTGTCGCGGCAGGCGCTGAGGGCGGGCGGGCGCTCCCGCCGCCATGTTGGGGAGGTCAGGGCAGGGCGTGAGGGCAGAAATGCGAACTTGGCTCACGGTGCCCCCGAACGCCCAAATAAGGAATAGAGTAATCTTAGAGAAGTCCCAGAGAATTAGATAAGGGACGTAACTCGAACGAGCAGGATGTAAACTAAGCCCCGTGTTCCCAAACAAGATAAAGAATGAGCGTCGCAGTTTTTGGTGGTGGAAGGCAATGACGCTGTGCCTCCTCAGGAACTGAGGTCAAGGCGATGGGAGAGATCTGGAAGGACCACTAAAGGGCTTCCAATAGGGGAGTGGAATGAGGGTTTCTGGCAGGCACGGGCCAAACCCTTCAGGTCTGCCGTGGGAAACCTCCCCGCCCAGCTGCGGGGCTGGAGCTGCCGTGACTGGCAGGGATGCTCTGGGCTCGGCCGCTGTGGCCAAGAACTGAGCTTGGCAGGGTTTCAGGCCGACCCAGAGCTGGGGCTGGGGCTAAATGAAGAAGTACATGGTTGAAACTTGCTACCAATGTTGTCCCAAACACAGACTTGTTAGCCAGTGCCAGCACCAGTTCACACTCTGAGGAGAGGTATTGCTGTTTTCTATTCTAGTTTGCTCCAAGTGGGGACATGGGCGGTAACCCTGGAAAGGCTAACTCACCTATCGTCAACACTTCACACTATCATACATTTTAACAAAGGTATTCCAAAAAAATGCAAAGTTTGACTCAACCCCCTGTTAAAATTTTGAGGGGCTTGATATCACCAACAGAAAAAAACCCAACAAACAAACGAAACATCAAACTGCATCAAAAAGTCCCAAGCACAGCCAAGAAAAAAACAAAACAAACAAACAAAACAAAACCCCCAAACAAACCCAAACCTGCCTTATTTGATAGGTGAGTGCCACACAGATGAGACCTGAATTGCTCCCTGGAGCTGGAGGCAGCCACATTCCTCAACACCCGGCTGGGTTCAGCACCACTGCCCTTTGGGTGTCTTGTTCAGCCCTTGATCTATGTCTGTCCTGTTTTCCTTGGCTCTCTACCTGCACAGATCCAGCTGAGGGAGGTGGGATTTCAGTCACAGCTTTGCAGTACCAAAAAAATATGGTCCATAACAGCCAAACCCACCTAGAGCTCTGTAACCTCAGAGAGGAGCACAGGAGGCTGTTGGGGGAGCAAGGTTCAGTTTTACTTATTCTGGGAAGCTCTTTGCATCTTTTATCATCCCCCTGAAGAAAAAGGACTGTCTGACAGGTTTTAATTCAAAGTGGTTCTGAAGATCCAAATTAAGTGTGGTTGCAAGAGGAAGCCACCTTTCCCTTGTGTTTATTAAAGTGGAAAAATATAAGGTACTCCGATGTTGTTGCTTGGCCGTGTGATGGCTGATAGAAGCACCTGATACAGTTCTTTTGATTTTCAAATGTGCTGCCTTTGTGTTTGGCAAGCTGGGTCAGGCCCATATTTAATAGCTTATGGACACAGGATTGCAAAGCTGGCAGAGATACTCAGTCATTAGGAAATCTGCACAGGTATTCCAGGGAGTTCGAAGTGTGCGTTTGGAAAAGAGCAATTTCTGGCCCTAGTGAGGCCGTCTTGCTTTCGGTTTTTTAAAAGAGACAACAGATATAGAGAAGTGCAGGTCATATCAGAGCCATGAAGTTTAATATTTTAATCTGCAGTGGAAGAAGAGAAATAAGCATTACTGAAAAATAGGACAAAGGAACGAAAACATCTGTGCTGTTCTAATTAAATCACACTTCAACAAATCATGCATTGTTTCCTGTTCAAACCTCACCTAACAACAACACTGAGAAGAAAAGACAGCCCTAACCCAGCCTAGGGTTGGTCCTGATTAATTCCCATCTCTTATTTGGAGGCAGTGTCTGTGAGGGCACATTTCCCCCCTGAAGTGCATTAATCCCCCACATTGCTTATGTTCTGCATTACAGCAACAGGACACTCTCATCCGTCAGGGTTTCCAGTGTGCCAGGTGTTGAGCACTTTCAGGAGCTCAGGAGTATTTTTATCTTGAGATTCTCATAATGTGAGGTTCTTGAAGAGCTGGCAGCCAGACTCGGTCCTGGATACCTCCTTAAACCAGCAGGTGCAAAAAACACATCGGGAAATCTTGGTCTATTGAAAACTTGGCCTAGAGAACATAAAGGCCACTGGCTAAGAGGGATGTCTGAGGGTTTGGGATAAAAACCCTACGTGACCAGCTTTTGAAGTGTAACACTAGACACTGTGTAGGTACTGCAGTGCTTCTTGATCTTTTCTAACTTCAGTGTGAAATGATACAAGTGCTGAGTCTATTCAGGATACTACTCTGGAAGCCACTTTTTTACCTGTCTTTTGTCTCTCCCCTCCAGATGCCTCAAACAAACCTTTGCTTGCAGGATTCCCTGGCACAGCCTAAGCCCTGCTGAGGCCGTTTGCAGCTCCTTGCTGCATTCTGTCCTCACTGCTGCATGTTCCCCTGTGACCTGCCCATAGCTCTTGTAGCTTGTGACACCATCCTGATTTCAGCTCCTTGTATCACTTTTCTTCTTTACAAGTAAACTGGTCCTGTCTTGTAACGTTAGAAGAATGTTCTCTGTTTCCATGTCTACAAACCTGTTTGTTTTTTTACTTGCTCTCTCCTTCCTGAACTCTGTTTTGTATCTACCCGTCTGAGCCATGTTGGAACAGCACTCTTTCTGGTTTGGGTGTTGTAAAAAATGTCTCTGTATCATCTCAGCAGCCCTCTATGTATCAGGTCTTACTTGGATAGTCTTGGAATGAGGCCCTTGCAGGTATCAGCATCACTCTTAAAATGTTCCTTTCTGGTTGAGAGTGAGACTCACGATCAGGGTTGTAGGGAAAAGCCGTGCTTCTGTAGGGAAAAGCAGTTACATGACAGTATATAGAAAAAGAAATTAATATTAGAAATATTAATTCCAGCAAGCTGGTTCATGTTGCTGCGAGCGAGGATCTGCACTTGCAAGACAGAGTAGGTTATTTCATGGGCAGCAGAGGTCTGGCTGGGCATGCCTGGATTGGGAATGAGTCAGAGTCACTGATGCCGTACATAACTGATGGAGTGGTGCAAGGAGATAACCTTTAGCTGGCGTTCTCTCCCAGTTAACGTCAGCAGGCAGGGATACAAGCAGACCCAGGCAGGAGGAGCTCGGCTCCTGCTGGGGCCGTGGGGCCGCTCTACCGGGCTCCCCTGGGGGTGGGATTCGGCACCGAGCGCACACCCACACAGATGGCCTTGGGAGCACTGTGTGTCGGTTCAGTGGTCTTGTGTTTACAGCCAAAGAACTGACAAGCTTTCACACACACTGTTCCCTCAGAAAGGCTCGGTGTCGACTCTAACCCGTGGCAGGCTATTCTGTAAATTTTTTTAATCCATCCCACAGGCATTCATGAAATGCCAGCGAGGGAGGAATAAGAATATTTGCAGGTTGCAAAGTGAAATCAGCTTAACACAAAGAAATGAGGTGAGGAAGGGGAGAAATCTGTCTCTGTGTGTACAGTAGAGCTTCAGTGTGGCTGTGCTGTGCTTATTTCTTATTGGAAATATGTGAAAGCTGTATAAGCTACCATATCTGATCTCAGACTGCTGATAGCCCTGAATTCCTGGGGAATAATTGATTCAGCAATTCCAATTAGTATGCTGCTCATTTTAGCATGAGGCCTAATTGTGTTTATTTCCACAAATCTGCATCAACACAAAAAGCTTGTTTATTATTTTTGAGGAAGATGGGGGATCACAGTGGATTGTTCTAAGGGGATTTGGTATGAAACAGTGGTGTTTCAGTGTCTTGTAAAATTGGTGAGAGATGCTGCACAAACTTGAAATGAATCCGTTGCAAAGCTTTGGTGTGGATTTCTCCTACACACCCCCTACCAAAACTAGATTACAGGAGCCCCAGACCAAATTATATTGATGTTTGGACGATTTGCTTTTCTGAGACTGATTCTCTTATCACAGACACTAAGGTTTCCTCCTACCCTAAGGCTTTGATGTCTGTCTTACTTTCTACATCTTGGCTTTAAAATGAGATAAAACTGGGCAAATAACAGCTGGACATTTTGTGAGATAAGCCTCAGTGCCAGGGCACTGTGTCCTCACACACTTTCAGAGCCACTCAACACAAGACAACTCATCCATGTTTCTCTAAGGGATGGAGAAATTCCTTCTGGTTTTCTTTTTAATTTTTAACTTGTTTCAGAAGTTATCATATGAAAGGATATGTGCTATGTCAAAAAAATCTTTTTAAAACAGACCAAGATTTTTTTTTTTTTTTTTGTGTGTCTTGGTGTGTATGAGGCCAAAAATGACTGTGGCAGAAACAAAACTGTTTGCTAACTAATTGTTGTAACATCAGATCCAGAAGTGTGTATTTCCTTCACAGAAATGATTACATCTCTTCCCAAAATAAAGTCCCAGCATACCTTTCTTTACTTCTCTATACTTTCCTAAAGGCACCCGAAACATATCCTAGGCTTTTGTAATTTTGCATTGTACTTTCAGAAACATGGAATTTCTTCAGCAAACAAACAAGCAAAAAAACCCTGAAAGCCCTTTGGTAGAAAGTCTAGATGGACACTTGACTTTTTTTTTTTTTGCAGGAAGACTAAAAGTTAAAATAATTTGGATAGGTAACTGGCAGGTGTGCAGAATAGGAGAAAAACAGTAATTCTCTGACAAATGTTGGAGTTCCTTTGCATGATCCTAGGCAGAAAGTCAAAACTGCCATGCATGTGGCTCTGTTTTTTTGCCTCTTGGGTCACAAGCTGCAATGCCAGACTGCTTTTGTGCTAGTTTATTTTTGATTGCAAACTCACCTCACCAATAGGCACAGAAGACAAATCTGATGTGACTTAATGCTAAATTGAACTGAGATCTAATGTAGCCTTGTCCTTTTCTATGGGAATCTGTATTTTATGTGCAGTTTTAAAATGCAGTTTAAATCACGTCTCGTGTCAACAGTATTGTCCTCTCTTCTCTCTTTGTGTGTGTTATGAGAGAGGGGGTGCTGTTATGTGCTACTTGTGTAGAAATTTTAATTCCTCTCAAATACGGATGGAAAGTAGAGATTTCCTAAGAGCATCCAACAACTTCAATCAGAAATAGGCTTAATGTCATCTTACAGCAGAATCTGTAGGAGGGACATAGTCACTGCAACTGGAATTAGCAAAAAACCCTCTTATTTTTACCCATTTTATATATATATATATTTATTTTTTAGTAGGCATTTTAGCAAGCCTTGATGAAAATGGGCATAGTGACACTTTCTCCATTGGGTATCATGTGCATAAGGGAAAAGAATGAGCACCAGTTGAAAAGCTAAATAGAGTTTTCACTATTTTCCTGTATTAAGAGGTATCAATACATAAATTTTCTAAACTGGAGATGTAAGTAGCCAGCAAGTTCCAAAAGAAATTGGCTTGTCAATTACATTGAGGAGTGGCTGTGGGTATTTTCATCCCCTGAACAGGAACTCTGAGCTGTTGGACTGCACTGTGCCATCCATGGTTTCGGTGTGGCTGGCATAAAAGACAAACATGCCCTTTAAGGAATTGCTCAGCTCCTTGAGATTTACCCATTCATCTGTCCACCCTCCTTTCACCATCTGTTTCTTCCGCTGTGGACATGTGAAGTTGCTCCATCCCTGCAGCAAAATGCAGCCTGGATGGTTCACAATCAGGCTTCTGCACGAAGCGGCGTTTTCCTGTCTCTGCGAGCACGGATGGACTTGCCTCTCTGTCAAGGTGTAGCCCTATAAAGAAGCTGGATTTTGTATTCCAGCTGCACATCTGCAAGCTCCTACAAGACACTACAGACCTGTGTTTCTTTGTCTCTAGGTTGGGGATGCCGGGCTGGAGAAAGTGCCTTGTTTTTTGTCTGCGGAGAATACAGGACAGAGGTAAGGCAAGAGGGGAATGCGACAGCAAAGGGGGAGACTCATCTAGGGGATGCTCATGGGAAGGGATTCAATGCTCCTTTTTCTGCTCAGTGATATTGTTAAAGCTGCAGGATCCATCCCAAAACTTGTGACTTTTTATTTAAAAGAAACAAAACCACAATGTAGCTTTCACATTAGAAAACACATTTTTAGCATGAAATCCATTCCCCTTCCAAAATGCTGATCCAGATGTTAGTGAATGCACACATGCTTTGCTTACAGTTCTGTCTTTAATCTGAACCAGGCCTAAGAAATAGAGATTTTACCATGGTAAAGTTGTGTCTGTTAAAAGGCACCTACCAGAGCATAAGAGTTGGGAACTATAAAGCTCATGTACCTACTCTATGCTCTGTTTTTCTTTTAAAGAAAACATGTTCTGTTGATTGTGTCAGGTAGATAGACACATGCTCCCTGTAGCTGTAACTCTCCAAAGAGACTTCTTTCTAGCTGTGAGTTTAAACCCTATTATATATGTTCATTTAGTGTCACAACAATGATTTAAGCCATATTTATATCACCTCTACTGCTTGTAAAATGCTTCTGTTTATATCACGCTGTTTGAGCTGAATTATTTAAACCAGCAGGCTCATGGCCTCAAGTTCAGGTTTTCTGATATGGTGGCAAGAATCTGGGTCCTGTAGCACTTTGCTAGGCTACTTTGGAGGAGGGGAAATAACTTATATTTACTATTTCTTTCACAATATTATTGAACTGCTGTTGATGCTTTTTAAACATATATTGAATGGTGTCATTAAAGTGTGAACGGAGTGGGATTTCAGTCCAGTACAAAGCAGCAAGTTCTTTTTCCCCCCTAAACACAGAAACAACTAGCCTGAGGTTTTTCATTTGTCTTCTCAGACTAGAAATGCCAGAGCATGTGTCTGTTTTAAGAATAAGTATATATATATATATATATAAATCTTTGTTCTGTTGTTATGAATGATCTTTGAATTGCACTTTGAGATGCAGACATGAAGACATCCCTTCTGCACACTTGATGTTTATGAAGGGTCTAGTTCTTGACACTGAGCAGAAGATTAGCTGGCATAATAGAGCAACGATGGCTCTACATGTGCTTTCCTGATGCACTGGAACAATTAAATCTGCACACTTGGGCAGGACACATCTCTGGCATGTGATCATTTTTACCTTGATGCACCAAAGAGATTTAAATCAGCATAATTGTATATGGAGTTTCTGTACCATATGGGCATTGTTTACCTAGCAGTCATCCACCATCTGCCTGCTAAGAGACAGCTAAGTGGCAGTTATGATTAATTTATTAAGAGAACAAAACTATCTTGTATATATAATCCTTCTCTGATATTTGGGTAGTGAATAGCTGCTGATAGATGTTTTAGAAACAAGAGACTTTATCCCCCCACCGTAGCTCAAAGGCTTGGTCCATTCTAGTTTGGATTCCTCTTTATTTTCAACAGCTAGGTTTATCTGCAATAAAGTGTTCTTTCACCATCCATCATCCCGTCAGTTGTCCCAAAAACACGAAGTGAAAGAGGTAAGTTGCCTGTCTGGACAAAGTAGTTGAGCACTGTGAGTGTTGAGGGAAATGCTCAATAGGCTGTATAGCATAATCTTCCCAGAAGAAGAGAAAGAAGCGTCCAAGGAAGACAGGGATAGCTGTGGATGGCTCGCTCCCAGCTTCCCTCTGCAGCACCGTCCCGGAGGTGAGTCGCTGGCACTGGCAGTGGGACCTCAGAGCGGTAGGTGGCACTGTGAGACTGTTATTGCAGCTGCGTAATTTCCATCTCAGCGGTACCCGGAGCCCCCGGCAGAGGTGACCTCACACAAATGAGTGTCTCTTTCGCACTTCCCTGTCATCTCTCCAGCACTGGAGGAGCTAATTGGTGTCTTCTCTCCATTCCTCCAGTTTCATACACGTAAAGTTAGGTGAGAAATAAGACAGAGGGAGAACCCAGAATTGCAAGAAGAGTTGACCCTGGATTTCTGGCTGCCAGTTCATATTCTGCCTGGGTTAGTGGGACTCAAGTTTTGGCTTCTGCTTTGCCAGCTCTCTGCAGTAACAGTCAGATGAGGGCTTGTATGTTAAGTAGCATGAACGTAGCAGCCGCCCTTTTGATCTCACAACTGACAATGGCTTTGTGAGGGATAAAACTGAAGATTAAATAGGTAAGGAATTCTCCAAAAGGGCTGTTAGCTTTGCAAGGACACAAACCCACACACCTTAAGGAAATCCACATTTCCTTGGCTTGAGTGATCCCTGCCCTGTTGTTAAACAGGACTCCAGCCCCTAATAAAAAGGCTACTCCCCATACAGGCCTCCCAGTACAGAGGTTACTTAGAATAGAAGCCCAGGAGGCACTGAAGTGTTTCTATATTTATCACAAAAGAAAGCTTGGAGTGATTATAGATGTTATTTTAGAAATAATTGCGAAAAGAAATATTGAGTCTGTGCATAGACAGAGCTTGGAAGTGTGTGTGGCACTGCTGCCATTAGTCAAATATAGACAAGTGGAATGAGAACTAGAATAATACTTCAAAATGAATAACTACATCAGGCAAAAGTCCAATGATTTCTTTATTAAGACTTTGATGAGTTCCAACCAAGCCCTCAGCTATACCAAGAAGATGTACAAAATGTGAACTCCAGTATTTTCTGAAACACTGCAGGGGAGGGAGCCCAAACTACGTGGAAGTGAAGGAGGCTTTACATTTTTTAACTCTTGCCCCCAGTGCTTGTTTCCTTGCTAGTTGTTTTGGGAGAGATCAGAAATGGCAATTATTGTCTTTTTCCATTCCCTTTGAATGTACATGCAAAATTACAGAGTGTTTCCATTAAGACCAACAGTCAATATCAATGATTTGCAACTGTCTTGCCTCCTTCTCTCCTCTGAAATAGACTACAGTCATTAATGTGATTGCAGTCATTAAAATGACCCCAGACAGCTGAGGTTGGGTCACAATGAGAGGGACGAGGAAGGACGACAGTCATAGTAACAACTTCTAACATATGCTGACAGAGCTGTAGTGTTGCTTTCTGCACCCTGCTTGTTTCTTGAACTGCTTCTGTTCATCAACCGGAAAAAAGAAAACCACCATATTTTTTCTAATGCCAATATTGAAATTTGTCTTCACGAGATACACACAGGGATGTGCCTTACTGAGAGATGGGTGGATAGTGTTTCTCTGCTTACTATCAGCGTGTAGTAGTTCTGAGTGGGTTTTGGTGGAATAGTTGAGTCCTTAATGCCAGCTCTGGTTTAAGGGAAGCTCAAGAGGGAGCCTGAGACTGTGGCATAAATGAAGGCTGAGTCCAACCCCACCTTCATGTCCTGAGCCACCTGCCACTGATGCACAACAGAAGCTCATCTCACAAACTTATTTAGCAGAGCTCCTTGTTCATGGGGTCCTGATACAGTAGGATCATCAGGACCAAACAAGTCAGAGTCAAACCTGCCAGCTGCTACCCTGAGTCTGACTGTCCAAAGCAACTGGGATGATTGGTTTTGTCTTCCCTTCCCTTCCCTTCCCTTCCCTTCCCTTCCTTCCTTCCTTCCTTCCTTCCTTCCCTTCCCTTCCTTCCCTTCCTTCCTTCCCTTCCCTTCCCTTCCCTTCCCTTCCCTTCCCTTCCCTTCCTTCCTTCCCTTCCTTCCTTCCTTCCTTCCTTCCCTTCCCTTCCTTCCCTTCCCTTCCCTTCCCTTCCCTTCCCTTCCCTTCCCTTCCCTTCCCTTCCGTGTAGTTGTAAATGGAGTTCTGGGCATGGCAGATACTGCTGTCATGTTAATACAGGGCACAGAAGTACTTCCACTGTGTTTTTCTTTCATGGTTGGTGAAAGGCACTGAGCTATTCCTGGGAGAAATGACAAATCTCTGGAGAGAAACTTTTCTTACTTGTACAGCTGGTAAACAAGAAAGATGCAATTTGGGAGTGCAGGGATATCTTAGAGATCCTTCCCTTAAAGAAAAGTTTGTTAATCAGGAAATCAAAGCAAAATGTAGAGCACTTCCTAATGGGAAACTTTCACTGGCCGAGATCTATCTGATACCTGGTGTTCTGGGTGGTGCAGATCCAGCTATCCCATATCTGATAGCTCTTTCACTTTAGTGATTTGCAAAACTTCCCTGAGGCAGCTCTGCAATGAGGAGCAGAGATGAAACCTTCCATAGCCAGAGGCAAATCTTGCTGCTAAGTGAATGCCTGGAATGAAAACCTTTGTGTAGAAGTGGGATGGTTTGGGGATCTCTGCTGTGGGTAAATGGTGATAAGGACTTCAATGGTAATAACAATGATGATAAGCTCTGGAGAGGATTATGTGTCTCTATGAAGGCAAACACTTGGATGTGGTGCAAATGGTGACATTTTATTAGTGTGTGTGTCTAAGGGGGAAGATGGTGGTGTGTGCAGGGGAGAAACTATCAGATGACAAAGGAGGAAGTCCTGAAAGCGGTTTTGAAAGGGAAAGAACATGTTTGCATCACCAGCATCTTCAATCACAAGTTAGAAAAGTGGCTCTTCATTGCTGTGACTGAGTTCAGTCTTTTTCTTAAATTCTCCTGTCTTTCTAAATAACAGTCCAGTTCACACAGCAACTTCACAGTAACCCAGGTAAAGCTGTCTGCTGGCTGAACTGAGAGACCTTCACACAGGATGGGACCAAAACCACTGTCTCTTATGTTGCAGGGTTATAATATTAACAGTATGAAGCAGCTGTATCAGCTGCTAGCACTTCAGGCTCTGCTGTCAGAGAGTAACATGTATAATAACAGAAAAACACGTAACATTCTTGGTCACCTCAGCATATTGAATTTCTGACACATGCCTGGAAATCAATAGGCAGCAGCTGCAATGTTGCACTGCAGAGCCCTAAGCCCCACTGTTAGCAGGGAAGGAGGCACAGACCTCTGGGTCTTGCTTAAACACTGATGTTCTGGGGCAAGCGGTGAGGAAGATGCAAAGCTTCTCTGGCTTTGTCTCCATGTAGTCTTCTCAGCACCATCTTGTGAGTTGCTGGGTCACTGGTAGAATGGGGAGAATCTCTGTGGTGAGGCAGTGGCAGTAAGTGACAAGATTGTTTGGGAACACAAGGTGGACAGCCAGTCTCACGGTCTTGGCAGAAAAGGTGACTGGTGTTCGTGGCTTGCTCTGAACAGCATCTGTAAGTTAAGAACTCTCAGAGGAAGCAAAGCCAAAGCTTTGGCACAAGCATCAGCCCAGCAGTCATGTCAGCAAAGACAGCCTTGTGCCCAGGAGAAGAAACCTCATGACAGTGGTGTTGAGGGAGGAGGAGAACCAAGTGGAGATACTTCATAGCCCTGGGTTTGCTGGCCAGAGGCAGCCTCACTGCTTCAGCACTCAGAGCTCATTGCACACTTACTTTGCAGGGCTCTTGCAGAATGAAGATGATTTGGAAGGAGGTGAGGGACTGGTCTGAGCCCCTTTGTGCTTATGATGTCATTTCCAAGGAAGGAGGTGAAGAACCAGCTCTGGAGCTGACTCCAAGTGTATCTTTGGTAGAGAAACAAGGAGCACTTGAGTGCTCTTCTAGCAGGAACAGAGCACAGCAGTGACCATATCCTTGTGGTGTCCATAAAGGGGTGTATATTGTGTCACTGAAATCCAAGGACATTCTCTCATTCTGTCTAAAAGGTATTTAGTGGTTCAGAGAGATGAGTATCAGCCCAAAGAGGCAGAATGACAGATTGCTTCCAGCCTTCAGAATCTAGTTGGACATGAGCACTTCTGCAGAAGTCCATAATATGAATGTGTGCCCTGAAGTGCCTGACAAGAAGCAGGCAACAAAGAAGTAAACTGTTTGCACTGCTTGAATTTAAGGCAAAAACAGAACCAAGTTGGATTAGTAGGTAAAGATTCCTATTAATCAACTCCTGGTGGTGGTAGCAAAGTGAAGATAATCCATTTTAAAACTGCCTTTAACCTTCTACCATGACAGGATTATTTTTAAATTCTATGATCGCAGTGCTGTTCACTGCTGTGTGTGGGTTATGGGACACACAGCTGCATACAAGTGAGAGTGTAGCAGCCAGTGAAACAAACCCATCCTGACGCTGTGTGGTGACAGAGATTGATGCCCTGTATTCCCAGTCCCATTCCATGTGCCTGGGAGGTGAAAGGAGAGACTGGTTCTTCCTTAAAGCAGCCATGTGTTATTTACATATCATGGTGGGATGAAAATAGATTTCCCATAGTCCCCTGCCTGCCCCATGTACGGCTGTAAGGGTAAAGGGTGCACTGCTTCAACACCCAGGAAAGTAGCCCAGTCTTGGTAGTGAAAGAAAATTTATCTTTTACTTAATTAAGTTGTGGAGTGGAAGTGAGAAAGGAAAATATTATTCTAGACACCGAAGTAGATTTCCTTTGTATAGGATTACATAGGTCAAAGCTTGACCTGAACTATTGAATGCTGCCTGTCAGTAGCACTAGGTCAGTATGGGCGTGAGGGAGCCCACGGTCCTCTCTGTTTCCCCAGAGATTTTCATGATGCCTCCAGACCACTGTTGAAATAATGCAGCCTCGGGGGTGCCATCTCTCTCCTGGGACATCTTCACTCAAGCTGCTGGGAGTGGTGGACAGACAAAATACCACTCCTAAGGGTTTCCCAAGTGCCAGATCCTCACTGACTCAGAAGTGGCAAGAAGGGAGCTCTTAAATCACATATTTTGGGGCTGAAAGTGAAGATTGACTCATTTCACTAACTTTCCTTGTTGCAGAGAGTCAGCTTATTCCCATTGTGAGATGATAAAGTGAGGGACCTTCAAGGTGAGGGAACACATGACAGGAACATTGGCTGGAGATGTCTGTAGGCATACAGATACAGGACAAAATCGAAGCAAAAAAGCCTGGACTCTCTCCCTTAACCCTTTCAGGAAAATGGGATTTGTACTTGGTAGCCTCTTCTCACCACGCAAGTGGTATTACTGTCTGTGTTCCTCAGGGGGGCCAGGACCACTGGCTGCTGAAACAGACAATGCACAGGGCAAAGTTAAGTCCTCAGTTGGTCAAAGTAGGTCATCCTGTCCCAGGGCATGTGGCCAAAGAGGAATCTCTTCCTCACAAATTTGGTTTTACGACCATTTCTGCAGGATGGAGCAGCTGAGTGGGAGCACAGCAGCACCTTCTAAAGTTGTGGCAGCATCCATGTCACAGTGGTGCCTAAAATCCTGCAGCTGGATGTTTCAGTTATACAGACAGATTAGACATTGCTCAAGGACACAGGTAGTCACTTCTGAGGTGTTCTATGGACTTCCTGCTGCTTGAAATATCCCTCCATGACTTCCCTCCAAAGATGTAGCACAGCATCTGTCTTACACTGCTTCTGCTTATGAATTCCCTACCAGTATTTTTAGCTATGTTTCGTTTTCTCTAACACAGTTTCCCATGTGAGTACTGAAGTTAGCACTTGAGAAAATCTTGCCACACTAGCTTTGGCTCTCTCTACAATAATGGATGTGTCAAATTCAATTCTTAAGAGCTCTGAGCTGCTTTTTCAGCTAGTAATGTGCTTTCTATTTTCATGTTTAATTATTTCTGTGGCACCAGTGTCCTTTCAAAAGCAGTACTGTTATAGCAATGACAGTCTAAAGAGATTTAAGCAAAAAAGTATTTTGAGATATCATCCAGTGTAAATGGCAAAACCAGATGAGCTTTTAGGTACAAAAAGTGTTGATTTGACCTTACTTTTAAAAGCCCCTTCCTATGTCATGTTTCTTCAAACTGTCATTACTTTCCCTGAAAGAAACATCAGATCAATAACCATCACTTTTCTGGGAGTCTTTTCGAATGCCTAGAATCTGGATATCACCAAGCAATTATAAAATACAGCTGAGGAAATTAAGGCACAGAAAGGGCAGGTGATTTGCTTGTGTGGGTGGTTGAGTTAGTCATATAACTCCACAGAGCTGTGTGCTGGGTTTTAACTATTGAGAGAAGCATCATCTTCCCCCAGGATGCATCTTGGCTTCAGATTAGTCCTCAAAAAAGCTTCTGAGTTTTGCTGTCAGAATATTTGGTGCATATCACAAACTTCCTATAAGTTAGCATGATGTGCCCTAATCCAGTCTAGCTGTGGAGTTGTGATTTGTTGTGAGTTCCAAAGGTACCAGGAACATCTGCAGTGAAATTGCAGGGGGCTGTTTCTACCCTGAGGAATAAGCTGCACAAATGTGCTGTATTTAGTGTAAGGAAAGGAGCTCTTTAAGAAGCTGTAGCTGAATGGGGACTCAATCCATTCTTATGTTTCTAGTCTGATAGTAAATGTGGGCAAAAATATCTTTTTGTGTCTGCAAATTTTTCTGTGCTGCTAGTGGAGGAAAGGCAGGTCTGAGCTCTGGCTATGTTCCTGCTGCTGATAGTCCTCAGGAAATCTCTCTTAGAAGTGATTGCTCCAGCTGCTTGGAATAAGCCTTCAGGTGCCATCACTCCAATCACTGTCCTTTAAACCGATGGGTAATGCCCTGGCTAGAGACATGGAAGTGAATCAGCCTGTACAGTGCTGCTGTCTGCTTCGATGGGAACCTCTCATGCAGTTCTCAGGCACTGCATGCTGCTGTCTGCCCTCTGGAGTTTTGCAAACTCTTATGCTTAAACGAAGAGGGTTGTTCTTATGGGTTTATGATTATCCCAGCTTAACTCACTGGGAAGACACGCTACAGCACTAACTTCAAAATAGGTCCTCTCCAGCCCAGCTCTCACACTGGTCTTCAAGAACTTGTGAGGGGGGAATAATAATAAAAAAACCTGGTTTAACTGTAGGTCTTTAAAACAAATACCTCAGTCAGGATCCTCATCATGCAGACTCCCCCAAAGTCATAGGCTTTCTTAGCTTTCTGCTTTCAACACTTTCTCCAGAAATGGGTTTTCTCCCTTGATGTGCTCGGAGCTGCAGGAGGTTCTTTCAAGCGGATTCTCTTCCAGATACTTTGGGGTTGAGCCACTTCAGTTTTTGTCAGGTGCTGAAGAGGTTTCCACACCCCTACTGCCCAGCTTGGCATAGTCCATGCCACATTTGGCTGCCCTGTAAGTCTGGCTGGAAGCTCCTGAAATGGCAAAGCTCCTCAGATGTGAGCTGTGGGCAAAGCACGGAGGGTGAAGCTGCTGCCTCTTAGCAGGGTGCTTGGCTGTCCTACAACAACTGCTTTTCATGCAGGTAGGGACAGAAGAGATGGACTAAAAATTAAGCTGAATTCCACATGGATGCATCTAGACGGGTGTATTATTTTGCTATTGTAGCCACCCTGTCCTATCTGGGTAGGTGTCAGACACTAGCCTTCCAAAACTGGAATTAGCTCATGCTAACCCAAGAAGAGTTTGGTCCCTAATATTTGAGATTATAGCAGGTGTGGCACATAATATCATCACTCTCACAAAGGGAGGCAGAGACGCAGAGGGAGACCTACCCATCAGTTAATAAAAGACCTCATAAAGAACAAAAAAAGATGCTAGTCATTGCAGAGATATGTTGCCCCCAGGAAATTAAAAACATGAATGCCCTGGCATATGCAATAAGCATCTCCTTTGTGTCCCTGTAAAAGCACTGAAACCTCTGGAATATTAAGAAATGACAAAGATGCTTCTAAAGTCCCTGTCTCCCCCCGGCCCCACTTTGGCCGCTTGGGAGTGGTGGTAGAAAGATGAAGTAGATCAGCCTGGCCGTTGTGCAACTTTATTTACCGGAGAACTCAACTTCAGAATAAACACTTGCATCGATGTGCGCACCTGTGCGGGGCTGCCAGGCAGCTGCCGCTCGGTGAAGGGAAGAGACGCCAGGCTACAGCTGTAAAGGGAATGTAGAATGGGAACAGTGTGCTCTCCATCCCTTTCCCGGGCGTGTGTTTTGTCCAAACGCCCGCCGGCGATTTGGGACCCGCAGGGATGCCGGTGCGGGGCGCAGCCCCGGTGCCTGTTCGCAGGCGGGCCCAAGCTGCCTACGCAGACCGCACTAGGGGAAAATACACAATATATACATATCGACAGCATTTTTTCTGCCCCCCTCCGCCCCCGAGCTCGCCGCTCGCCCGCCCCCGGTGCGGGGGGAGCGCACCTGCGCGGCGGGCGGCCCGGGGCTGTGCGCAGGCGGGGGCGGGCAGCGCTCCCCCGGCCCCGGCCCCGCCGCCGCCGCCGTATGCACCGCCCGGCCATAAAGCGCCGGGGAGCCCGGCCGCGCTCGGCAGCGCCCGCCGCTCCCGCCGGCCCCCCCGGGCCCCTCCAGCCCTGTGTCTGCCCCGGGGGGCGGCAGCGCCGCTCCTGCCGCGATGCCGGGATGGAGGAAGAGCCTCGCCCTGTGCCTGCAGAGGATGCAAGAGGACGGTGAGCGCGTTGGGGGGAAAGGAGAGCTGGAGATGCTCGGGTTTACCCTCAGCCTCCCCTTTTCTGTCATTCTATGAGCGGGGGTGGTGGTGCATCTCTCGCTGGGAGGGGGACAATCCTCTGCTGGCATGGAGCTCCTTGGATGAAGGGGTTGGAGGAGGGATGCTCTTCGTGCCGGTAAACTTTGCCGCAGGAAATCTGCCGGTCCCTCCCCGGGCTTGCTTGGTTTCTGCTTTGGGGTTTTCTTCTTCAAGTGATGGGGGCAAATCTGAGCGAGAGGTGGCTGCGTGGTCCGTTTTGGATATTTAGAGGGTTTTGCAGTATCTGAGCCCCAACTTTCTAAAGCTACCGGTGATGCTGTTTTCAGCTGGTAATTTTTCCGAGTGCCCTGTTCCACCTGGGGATTAAAGGGTTTGTGAATTGCACAGAGGACGTGTTACGGTAATCTGATTCCTATTATGCTGCTTACTGTTGCTCACAATGACTGTGAATTATTTTGTTTACATGCTCAAGAGTGTGATGTTAAATAAATGCTGGACCTGCGCTCATAAAAGTCGGGAGAAGGCATCCACAAGGTGGCACAGCATAAGGGAGGTTTCAACGTTGCACTCCGGCTCCTGCGTTTGCAGATGAATAGGGATGAGATCGGTGGGGAAAGTTTATGTCTCTGAAGTGAAGTGCAGTTCTTCTGTTCTCTCAGTGGACTCAGGTGGAGGAGCTGATCAGGAACAGGCAGAATTAAAAGCGAATGTGTGCCTTAGGAACCTCAGCTGCTTTGGTGCAAGTAGCTAATGGCAGACTTTTCTTTTGTATCCCTTTCCCTGACTGTCTCTTTAGACTATGCACTGGTAAGCAGACTTATCAAATATCTGAAGTGGCACTATTGCAGCATTTGGTGTAAGTAATGCAAAAATCAGGCAATTCTCTGACCCTACTGGTTTATATGCACAGAGAGAAATTGTGCTGCTCGATGCCCTGTAAGGTGTCAGGACAGAGTCATTAAGCTGCTGTGTCTTTCTGATGCTCTTCCTTGCTTCTACTGTTTTGGGAGAACACCACCTATTTGCTCTAGGACCACAGCTTCCACTCGGAGACTCCAACCTCCTGAGATAGAGCTGTTAAAAATCTTGTCCCGTAGAAGAGTAAATCAATCCTCTGCTCTACACAGTGAGACCTGTTGGCAGGATTTCAGCCCTGTTATGGTGCAGTGCTTTGTAATGCTGCCCTGATGCAGCTGACAGGGATGCTTCTTGCACTGTTGGACCACGGATGGCTTTGGGGGGGGGGCTCTTAAAACCTTTACAGCAGTGAGCTCCTGATGTGCAGCTGTGCTGGGTTAGTCTGTTTGCTGGGTTACTCTCTGTAGCTTCATACGTGTATGTACTGGCTCTTGTCTCTGGGGTCTATGTAATGCCTTTCCTCCTCATCTCCCCTCCCTCTGCTTTCAGTCCCAGCACTGCAGTGAGTCTGTGACTCGTGTGCCTCCCTTTGAGTACACTCACTGCATTTATTTCTGCAGGCGGCTCAAAGAGTAGTTGGTCTTAGGAAGTTATCATTTAATCACAGAGTGGTTTATCTGTAGGGATAAACCTCGCAGGCTTGAGCTGATGTGCTATGTAGAGGAGAAGGTATGTACCTGCAAAGGAATGTGCTGAGTTTGTAGGGAACTTCTTTCCCCATTCCCTAAGGCGACCGGTTTGCTGGTTGTGTTACAGCTCATAACTCTGCAGGGGCAGCAGAGGAAGTATTTGGTAATGTTTTTGTAGCACTGCAGTGTTAACAGGTACAGGGTTTAGCTGGATTCTAGAGAAGGCTTTACGTCATGATGTGTTGCTGCTCACGGCAGGGGGATTGGAACTAAATATCCTTTAAGGTCCCTTCCAACCCAAACCATTCTATAAAAACACTGCAAGAAATCTCTGAAGGGTTCTGTTCAGATCTTGATTTTGCAAACCAACCTCCAACCAGTCTATGAAGAAATACTGACTTCTGGTTTTCCTTATTCCTTATCCTTATTCAGCAAGTTATGTCTGCCTTGTTGGCATCTCCATGCCTATGCAGATGTGGCAGGTGTGGGGTTTTTTTATATCTAAGCTGGGGAGCTCTTCCCCCAGACCTGGGTACTCTGACCCATTAGAGTGTTCACTTCCTCTGAGGATGGCAGTACTTGAGCTTCCAAAAGAAGTGTCTTGGTGTTCAGCAGTTCACAGTTGTGATTAGATGAGTGGTGTATTTTGGTTACTGAATATAATGAGCATCTCTTGCAATTTACAGCCATTCAGAGCTGGATTGGAAGCTTCATTAATCACAGCTGATATTCAAAAGGTCAGCCATGGTAAGTCACACAGAGAAATGCAAGACATAGGTGAACTGTCCAGAAGTACAGTTGCCATTTCAGAACATCACCCACAGCGAGACTCTTCATGCATGTTTTGCTGTGAAATTTCTGTCTCTTGGAAGATGGGAGTGCCTTCTCACCAATGTGCAGAAGTGCTTCGTTTTGTAAAGCGTTGTTGTTCCCAACCAGAAGAGACTTATACATGGGAAATGCTACTCCTTACTCTGTTCCATGCAGGAAAAAAATAATTATGTTAATGACTTGGAAATTCTTGGTGGAAAATGTATTCCCTTCAGCCTGCATTGATAACAGCCTTGCTAGTCCCGAGCTAAGAGGTTGATCAGCTCCTCCCTGCCTAACTGTGGGGTTGTCTCAGACCTGGAAGCAGAGCTTAAGAGTATATCACCTGGCAGTTCTGTCCGTTGCTGTGGGGCTACATCTTGTGCTGATTTACATCCCTGATAGCTGGTCCTGTTGAGTCAGTAATAAGAATTACTTGGCTGTGCCAGACCCTTTCCCATCCCAATTTTCCTCCTTGGGCTGCTGTCCTTTATGTGAGGACTGCAGGATTTGGACTGCGTTGTAGCTGCTCAGAGGTTTTCAGTAGCAAAAGAAGCAAAGGCTAATTTCTGCTTTGGGAACAAGAATGTATGTGGGCAGGTGGGAAAGTCTGTGATTTTTGGTAAATCTGAGTGGATGTGGAAACTGTATGTCTAGAAAGGATAAACTATATCTGCAGGTTTAACAGTGGAGATACTTTTATCCAAACTGATGAAAGTGAGTGTTATCTAAATGCATAGGACTTGTAGAAGACAGGTCATGGTAGTGGGCAGACACCCTTTGCTAAACCTGAGATGTCTTTCTGCTTATATGAGGAGTGAATACAGAATTTGAGTGTAAATTTAGGTTGTTGATGTAATTCCCCTTCCTCCCCCAGATGGTTTTTCTTGAGTAAAAGCAGAAAATTTGACTCTCACCTTTAAAACTCCAATATGATGCCTTGTAAAAAAGCTCAAAGCCAAACCTTTAGAAAGATTGATGTAATGGAATTACAAAATGTTGAGTGAGTCACCCACCCCTTGCCCGACTCATGGGGCAGCTGGAGAGGAGAGGAAGGGGAAAGGGGCAACTCAGACCTGCTCCAAAAAGTGGCAATATTGCAGGATTGCATTGCTGCTGTTTGCTTCCTTCCCTTGTATATGGCTCTGTGCTGGTTACCTTGGAAACAGCTGTAGGAGCATATAGGGGCATTTTGCTGCTGTGCAGCCGTGAGCAGAGGTGTCCTGTGGTGCATGGAAAAGGAAATCCTTTGTGGTGCAGGTTGATTTGCAGGATGAGGGCAAAAAAAAGGAGATCTTGCAATGGGGTATTTACTTTCTCAGCTACCCTGTTTTACTGCAGGTACAGTTTGGCAGGAGTGGGGCCCTTGGGAAAATTTAGCAGGGGGAGTGGATTTTCATGCTTTTGGCAGAGCTATTAAAATTTTTATAATGGAAAGGTACAAATATCACATCAGTCTGTTTTGAGGAGACTTCTAACAGCTGGGCCATGGATATCAGCTTCTTATTCTGTCCTCAGAACAGTGTCCTGGGATGTTTTTCTCCATAGCTGTGAAACTATGGTTATAATTGGAAACAGTATTCTTCTTAACTTATTCACATCCATCAAGGAGAAACACCCCACTAAGATGGAAACTTGCTGATTTTGTGGGATTAGTAGAAAATTAGAAGATCTTTCACTGAGTTCTATGCTGTTTGTGACATGCATGTGATGTGTAGAATAACTAAAATAGAATAACTGTTAAAAAAAAACAAATTGTCTTTTATTCACTTACCCATAAACATTTTGATCTTGCAAACAGTGTGGTGTGCATAACTTTAAATCAGTTGAACTGTTCCACTACTTAAAATTGTGTGTTTGGACTTATGCTTACCACATCAGAAATAATTCCATCATTCAGAAAGGAGGTTTTTGTATTTATCAAGTTATCTTAGGACCATCTTTCATTGTCAGTCTGTTCAGTTTTAAGACATTGCCTTACAGAGTCCTCTTGTCCAAACCTACAGTGACACGATCTATTGTACTGGCACTTAATTTTCAATAAAGAAATTCATCTGGGTAGCTGTCACTTAAGTAGTGTGCAATTGAACTGTTCTGAGGCTGAAGGACTGTTACATCTGTCTGCTGTGTAGAGTGTGCTAATGCGTTTCTGCATGTGCTACTCTTGCTTTACAGGGCATCTGAGCTTTGTTGGAGCTGAGGACTTGTGCACACGCTCAGGAATTTATGGGCTGCAGTTTGTTGGCAATACTCATTATACAGGCCACTGCTTTTAAACAAAATGTAAAAATAGAGGTTCTGACCCTCCGGTGAAGTGTGGTGGGGAGTTAGGATTGCATGAAAGCTGTGGTGGTAATGCTTAAGGGATAATGTTCACTTATCAAACTGATGGGACAGTCAGAGCAAATCCTGCTAGACTTTGATGGGGTCTTTTTTTCCCTCATTAATATGTTGATGAGGATTTGGCCCCCATTGAGTGAGCAGGGTGCTGTGTTCTGTACTTGTCTGCTCCCTTCCTTGCTGGCTGTCACACTGCTGAGTTTGGGCTGCTGCCTTTGATCCTGTACTTCTGCAGGCATAAAATTTAGCTCCAATTCAGAAGTCTTGCACAACTTGAAGCCACAAGGGTTTTATGGAATGACTCTAAAGCTTCATTGGATTTGGATTAAAGACAGAGATCGATCATTATTTTGCTTTTGCAAGTGATCTGCCAGATTTTACAATCTGAATGTCATCTCGTATCTGCAGAATTTGGCTGTGTGAAACTGTATGGACATTGTGGGTTCTGCTCTCTTGTTTATGCTGTTACACTCCGTGGGGCTTCTTGAGAATGAGACTTCATTACAATATTGAGTGAGGATGCTCGGTGCTGACAAAGGCATCGGCTGCAGTGGCTTGGTTTGGCATCCTTTCCCTTTGGAGCTGCCAAGTTTGGAAAGTGTTGGGGGGGAACCTTTTGCAGCTGAAGACCTTGATGGAAACCATGAATTGTGGTAGCCAGGAGAGTTTTGGAGTGAGAAGAATTGCCAGATCTGTCTGGATTCGGGCCATACTTGCTATTCTCCAAACCTGTTGGTGTTTCTATGGGCTCAAGCCAAGTGTAGTGGAAAAGCGGGACACAGATGTGGTCTTGGAAACTGCTCCAGTCTTGAGCTGTGACTGCAGCTGCTGATCCAGAGGTCTTCTGATGCTCTGGGTTGCACTTAAAAGGAAGACTGCTGAGGTTAAACCAGTGTGTGTGGCGTGTCTGAGGGAATTATTTGCTCTGCCTTTTTTTTTTTATTTGCTGTTTGTCTCTTCTAGGTAGACACAAGTGCTGGGGAACTGCTTGGTGATAGGCAAAGGAGGGGTGTTCCCCAGGGCATGAGCTCTATGCCAGGTTATCTCTTTCTATGGCTAAAACTGTGTAGGCCTTTCCATGTGTGTCCCGTTTAACTGACTATTCTGTTAATCATTTGACTTCATTTTAGTGGAGTAAAATTACTTATTTTGAAAAGGAAATTAATTTAGAGGTGTAAATATATAGAATAATTATAGGCATATAGCTCTATTGAAATATCCCTTTGTAGTTGAGCCCTGAGACAGTGAATTGGGCATTTTTGGAGCTTTGCATCACATAAATGGAGCCACTTCTTTTAAAAGCCAGACCTAACCCTTGAAGTTCAGAGCAGTGATCTATGCCCAGAAGGCTTGCGTAATGTCTAGAGCAAGTCAAACTTTTTTTTTCTCCCATGATGATCTCTTTTCCCAGAGAGGCCACAAGTCTCCTGCTCCAGTGAACATTCCTGTGTACAGGAACTGCTGCTCCATGCCCTTCTTGGGCTAAATGCAGTTACATCATCTAAATGTCTGTTTGCATTCCTGAAATAAGTATAGCTACTGTGGACCGACACTGGTGCAATGGGGACTGGAACATGAGCAGTGTTTGATCAGGCAAATAAATCCCATGCTGATGGTTTCTCTTGGAAATCTGCAGCACTTGGCCTGGGACTTAAATAGTGGAATTAAACATTCCCTCTTGGAAGGGTCTGAATTTTGCCCCATTATACTTGGTCTTCCTGTGGGCTCCTTCTACTGATAGAATATGTAACGAAGCTTTAAAATTCAAGTAGGATTCTTTCTCAGCCCTCTTGTTTTGTCAAGAGAATGAATTATTCTTTCTGTTTTCTCGTCTGTCTTTGGAAAATAAAGGAATTTAAATAAGGTTGCTAAAACAAATAAATTCTACAATTATGGTGATTTTCTTGTTACTGACTTTCCCCTCATTAATGTTATAGGAACTTGGTATCTGTAATTACTGGCTCTCACTTTTGAGCCAAAAATGTTTTCTGGCTCCAGCAAAATCTGCTGATTCCACTGATAGCATTGGGAGAGCTGCTTTCCACTGGGAAATCAGTTCAATCAAACATATCTTCCTCTGGCAGCTTCAGGTATTTGGCATCCAGACCACTCTGCCTTTAAGGGGAAGGGGACTATCGTGCTATCTGAGATCAAGGAAATGCTGTGCATTAAGATGGGGCTTTATCTGTGTCTTATCTGTGTTAAGTAGAGGTGTCAGTGACCCTGCCAGCTAAGCTGCTGTGGCTTGACGAGTAGGAACCTCTTGCTGAGACTGCAAAATAAATTCAGTGCTACAGTCTTTGAGTTGTCTATAAAGTAACACACTTTTTTGCTTAACAACTTGATTTCCAGTGCGAACAAAGCACTAGAGAGCTTTTGTTATAGCACTTATATTAACCTCAGCTGCTGCCTTGTTGCCAGTCAGAGGCTATTCAGGGTATTTATTTGGATTATAGGTGTTGTCACCTTTTCTGGTACATGTGATGCTGTTAGTCATCCTGGTGGCAATTCATTCATCAGTACAGAGAAATAAAGGTCCCAGCTCACGTTTGAGTATTGCCTCATACAGCCCTCATACAGAGGGGAGATGCTACTAGAGGCAAGGCTTACATCAAGCCTGAGAGATCTCACTTGGATCCCATGGGATTGAGCTGAGATTGGCCTCTGGATTTTTTTTTCGTGTGTCTTTTACTTATAAAAAAATCAATTTTTTTCTTCTCTCAGGGCGAAGTTGAGGTGATTATACAGTGTCTGGGCACAGGATCCCTGTCTTACATGTGGTCCCAGTTTGACTACAGTCACCACAGATGCAGGGTGTAGACTTGGAGTGGGGGTGGAGGGCTTGTCTTTGTTTGCATCCCCTTGCAGCAGAGGCCTTGAAGATTTAGCAACAAATGAGAAAATGAGATGCAAAGAAAGAAAGAGAAAAATAAGATAATAAGGCAAACTGTCAGGCAATGTGACAGTTTTGCAGAAATTAGCGATGCTAAGTTGCTGTCTTCTCATTTGGTACCAATGAGCTTTCCTGATGCAGGCTTAGTTTTTCTATGTGTGTTCCAGGAACTGATGTTTCCAGGAGTGGGGGCTCCCTCATTAAAACTGTCTTGCCCAGATCCACAGCTTTTGATTACTGGAAGTCAGGGGAAATTCCTGGGGCTGTCCCAGTGGGATGAATTTAGTGAAGAGCTGGGAAAATGTGTTAGTATTTGTAGCATCTTGTCTCAGGGCTGTGTGTTAATCCTGAACAGAGGGCACTGTTGGGAATGAATAACTTGTTTCTAGGTTAAATATTCTTTTGTTTACTTTAATCTTGGAATAGGAGGCAGTCAACCTCCTTACTGTACATGTGGTCACGTCTGTAAAAAACAGCCTCACAAACCTCCCTTTTGTGATGGGAGGGCAGGTAGATCTGTGCGAGGCGCAGAGTGGTGCTGTCCCCGTCTTCTTCCCCCTTGGGAGCACTGTCTTTGCAGCCTTCTTCCATCTCTGGTTTTCCCCTCTGAGCTGGGAAGATACGTGGTCTCTTTGGCTGTCAGTCTTCAGCAACTTATAAAAACCCTCCTGTGGCTGCATGCTGGGAGGTGCATTCCTTTGGAATGTGTCCCTCAAGGAGAGCAACTCTGTGCTTGGTGAAGGACAGGGCTGCTCAGAGCTGGCCTGTGGTTGACCCACACACCTGATATGTAGAAACTGGACATAATCAACACCCTCTTTCTCCTTCTGTACCTCAGTATCCAGAGAGAATGGGGAATTGTGGATACTGTCTGGCAACTGTCAATGCTCTCATTTGCCTCTCTGTTCCTACCAATGGCTGAGGCCCTTTAAACTGCAGGAATATTTTTTCCCCTTATATAAGGATGTCTTTCCCTTTATGTAAGGATGACCAGTAAGAAAGAATGGAGAGTGGAGGAACAAATCTGAATCTAATGTTCAGTCCCAGGAAAAGTGTGCCAATGACCAGGAAGCAGAGCTGTTGGCAGCATTGGAGGAGATGAAAGACAAGAATTGCTTTAACTGAATTGTAGAAATCAATACAAGTTGCTGTAGAGTGAATAAGGATGAAAAGAGAAATAGCTTGGTGTTCCTGCCTTTTTTTAGATAACATTTGCAAACAGCTTTTGAATAACTGGCTTAAATTTGTCTTTAACACAGAAGCCATGAGTTGAGGAGGTTCCTTCTCAGTAGGAAGGTAGCTCAGGTAACATGTTTGGGCTCTGCCATGCAAATCTCATGGCAGACATTTAGATGAGATATTGATGCTGTGAGCACACTCCAACTTACTGGCCATATTTTGCTACTCCCATCCAAACACCTTGTGCAGTAGCACCTGGTTGCATTAAAGAGCTGCTGTGTTCCCCAGCAGATCAGGCTGTAGTCCAGTGGTAACTGCAGCAATTCCAGCACGTCTGGCACTTATTAATGAGGTGGTTAGTACTGGAGATTGAGCCACAGGCCTTTTGGTGCTGTGTGTAGCCCTCTTCCTGACTGAGTGTAGGGCTTGGAGCAAAATAAAGTTATAATTTAGTTTCTGAGTGTTGGGAAATTTTTTCTGTCAGTTGAGATTAATGAGAGTGAGGGGTTCTGTACCACTTGGAGAACCAGTCTGAAAAGTTCTCCATGCCCCAGTCTTCTTGTCTGCAGAAAACGGATAATGACTACACTTTAGAAGGTTTTGATGCTCAGATCAAAAGGGACATGAAATTGCAGCTATTAAGTGTAAAATTTAATGACTGTCTTTTCCTGCTTAGCATCTTCGTATTCAGAATTATGCCAACTGAGCCAAATATTTGGAAAACATGTGATAGTGTCTTTCTGCCACAGGGTTGCAAATCTATTGTATCATACAGCTGGGCAGAACAAGAAGTTCTGTTTTAATGGGTAAAAATTTCCGTCTGCAGTAATGAACTGTGCTGGGAGTTTACCAGCTATCTAATCCAGTTTCCATCCGTTACATCAAGTGATGATCCTCTAGCAAATTAGGTGCTGTTAGCAGCGTTTCTGTCAGCCTGGGTCTGGCTGCACATCTAGGCAACCTGCCTTTGAGGAATTTCAAAATTTGCCCTAGTCAGTCATGCTGCTTCCTCAGCCTCTGGAGACTGCATTTCACATGTAACACAAAGCTGAGCTGTCTGTCTTTCTTGTTTAATTGTATTTATTCTACTTTTTCTCCACCCACCACCTGCCAAGGCTGTTTGGCCATGTCTAGGGATGGCTCCTGGGTTGTTTTGTTCAGAATAGCCATTGTAATTGGCTTTTTGGCATATCTTGTCCTACTTTAATATAATTCCTTTACAGGTACTGTGCTTACACAGGGGCTTGTTAGTAAGTGGGTGGGGGAATAGAAAGCAAAACGTGTGCAAACCAGGCTGTGATGGTGGTGTCTCTAGGGCTTGCTGCAAGGTGTCCTTGCCTGTGGACAGGCTGTGCAGGAGCCGTGTGCCTCCCACTGGCAGAGCCAGGCTTGCCCCGTGGAGAACCCCACACTGCTCTGGCAGCTGGCACTACCCCTGCACTTTGGGGCTGCCGCTTGCCAAGGGTCACGTCCTGCCTGGAGAAATTCAGTGTCAGGCAGTATTGCCACGAATGCCATCCAGTTTCTGTCTCTGAATAATTAAGAGGAAGCGTGGCTTTTGGCCAAGGAGCACTGTCCTCTGCCACCCATCTGCTTCCCTGACTGTTGCTTGAAGCAGCTGCTCCTCTCCGGGGGCTTCTGGGCACAGCAAGGGGGTGCAGATTCCTGACTACCCTTCATTGCCTTGCCACTGACATATTTAGTGAGCTTTAAGTCCTCAGGCTGTTTTTTTATGCTTTTCTCTCCTGTAAATTCATGCAATGATGTTTAGTTGCAAGCTGCAGTGGTGGTGCTGGGTTTCAATGCAGCAATGGACAGCACAGAAGTGGGAGCGAGGGACAGGAACTGCAGGATTGTGCAGCGAGGGGGCTTGTTCCACTGTTATCTCCCTCTGCAGCTGTGAGCTTCCTACAGAAATCCAGCTCTGCACAGCTGGCTGGAGGCTGGAGATGCTGCTCAGCGGTGTGCAGGGAGAGCAGTGTCTAATCGTGCTGCAGGCAGGTCCCTCGTGCTCCGGTGTAGGTGTGATGGGCACGCTGGCATAGACCCCATGTAGGAGTGGGAGGTCTGTTCAGCGGGGTGTAAAGCAAAACCACTGACAAAGCAGTCCTTGCATTGCAGGAGCAGGTGATCATGGCAGCCTCTGCAGCCTGAAAACAGCTGAGGAATTCTCTGTGTATATGACCATGTGCAGATTTTTTCAGTGTGACTCTAACTAGGGTGAGTTGGCTCTAGAGGCTTTTCATAGCCATTGAGTATAATATTATAATGCAATGTCTTTCTTAGCTGTGGCCCTGTGCAGTGGGTTAGTCAAGCATTTGGCCTGTTGAACCTCAACACCAGGAAGACACCCCTAAAGTCGTTACAGCCTCCAGCTTTGCAAACTCATCTCTGGACGCTGTGCCCCACTGCAAATCCTACTTCTTCCCCATCTGCAGCTTTCCATGCTCAGTTTCCTGCTGGAGCCCAGCAGATTTCCTGTGATGGATCCCTGCTGAGCCAGCGTGACAGTCAGTGTGTGACTCCGGTTTCCCGTGTACCTCTCACCTGCTCAACCTGCCACGAACCAGATGGGTTGGTTACCCACCAACAAGCTGTTAAACTCATTCTGACGCAGTGACTTAGCTCACAAGTCAGAGGTGAAATAGATGCTATCATACAACACCAGCCTTGATCTGTGCTGTGAGAGTGTTGCTGATGGTGTTTTGGGGCGCAGGAAAAGTAATTCATGCAACCAAGCAAGCAAGAGGATGGAGGTGGTTTTTAGGACTGTCCCATGACTGGATGGGTTTATTAGAAAGTGCAACTCTCCCTTAATATAAAATATTCCCATTTCACTCCAAGAGAAGACAGACACAAATCTACCCATCCTCCACAAAAACTCCATGTGGAGAGGTGTCCTCTTTCCAGGGGGTAGTTGCTTCCCACCAAGAGGCTGAGTCCATCTTCCTGGCCAACTGCAGTGACCCAGCATGGAAGGGACCTCTTGGGTCTACTTTCCCTGTAAGTAAGATGTTAAAACACTAATCATCCAGGATAATACTCTTTCATGAGCTCATTGATTTTTTTTTTTCCCCCCTTTTTTTTTTTTTTTTTTCCTAGCAGAGGGAAGTGAGTTAAAATGATGAGTCACTGACCTATTGGAAAATGAACAACCTCCTCAGTGCCATTAGGAGCTGGTAATAGATCATCCTGGACAAGAGCTGGGGAAAGGGGATTAAGGGGTCTTCTGAAGCCTGTGATCTTTCTACTGATCTACTGCTCTTGGGCGTTGTGTCCTTGCTGAGGAGACGTGGCAGTGGTGGATAGTTCAGTTCAAGCTGCTGTAAAACACCTCTCCCACTAGAGATCTCCTGGAATGGGGGTGTCTCAATTATTTTGTGGGTAAATTCCCTGCCGTTTTTCTTCTTAGTGAAGTTGTAGCTGCCCTTTCTGTTCCCCCCTGCCCAGGCTGGGGAGCTGCTTGCTTATTCTGGGCTTTAGGAAGCCACAGGAGTTGTGGTGAACTGAGTGACTGCAGGTCTGGCCTCATTATTAATTGGTAAAATACTGAGATTCTTCTTTGTGAGAGGTGATGAACAAATGTAAAATTTTAATATTGAATAATACCATAATGATTTTTTTCTTCTTGTACTGTAGGCTAACATTGAGCCCATGCTTATTTGCTATCTTGCTATTAAAATTTCAGTCCCTACCCCTTGATCGCTTCTTTACTATCTCTGGTACCTGCACTGGGCTTTGGGATAATAAAGTAAAAATCTGCTACTGAAGCATCTTCTCTGTTTTGCACATAGTTGTGACTTTGGGAGTTCAGTCAGTGTTGTGTGCAGATATGATCAATAAAGCTGCTAGTGATGTACTTTGCTATTAAGTCTTAGTTCATTGATTTAAGGAGTTACCAGGAACTAGGGAAATAACATGGTTAGTTAAGTTAATTGGATTGTAAGGTCCACAGGGACTGTGCCTTTCTGTGTGTTCTCTGAAGCACCTCAGACACTTCTGATCACTATAAAATAATGACATTCTTCTTTCCACACACTGGCAGTTTGAACTATTTTGTTACTTTAAAACTGTTTGCATTTCAAGGCAACAAATTTCTACATGGGCCATGGAGTTACAGCTGTGAAGCCCTTGGCTTTTGAGGTTCAGGTAGAAATGGAGAAGGAGGATTTTAATAGAATTCAGCTCAGTAGTCCCAAGAAGTCTGGATCCTTGTATCTGTTTGCCAAGATGTCTCACTCAGTGGCTACCTGTGCTCTTAGCAAAAACCTGTGGGCCAACTTCTAATGCAGTGGTGTTCTATTTTGGCCTTAGAGTAAATTTTGATTGGATTTTTCTTGCCATCCAACAAGGCATATGAAAGAATAATACATCATGCTCTAGATAGATCTGTTCTGTGGCATCCATTTTTCATGAAAATAAGTAAACAGATCTCTCCCTGTCTGAAATGGAAATTTATTCTGGGTATATAAAGTGAAATCTAGCACAGAGGTATTGTTCCACAGCTTGTATTTCTTCTAATTTATAGCTCCTCTTCTTCTCCAAGTGAATTGAAGACTTTATAGGTCTGAATTGAAGATGTTATAGGTCTGTAATTTATGATTTTAAAATTCAATGATTGTTATTTTTCAGTGTTTTTTACGAAGCTCTGCTGTGAGGGTGTTCAGATAAGGTTGTATATTAAGTACTGGCCAATTTCCTAGAAGCACAGCTGGGATTATAAATTACCAGAAACACTTTCAGTCAGCATGAGATTGTTCTCATCTTAATTTCTTTAACCTCTTTTGAAGAATTACGGAAGATGAGCTGTGGAAAGATGCACTGGATGAAGTTATTATGTGGTGGCTGGAAAACTGTACTTGGGCTAACTTGGATAGTGATGAGTTGTCACTGTGGACAAATAGATTGAGATTTCCCTGGTATCTGTTGAGGGTCTGGTAAAAGTCAACCCTTTCTTCAGTAACCTTCTAAAGGAAAAGATAATGTGCTCCTTATGTTTTTAAGATGGCAGCAAATTGAAAGCTGTTGCAAAAACATTGGTGAAGAAAGTGTGGGCTTGGTGATCTCTTGAGACACCCTCAGGAATGTTTTCTGATTCCCATGACTTTATAGGAAAAGGAGCAAATTGTATGGAGGATGCATGAGGACTTAATGTGATCCTTCTATGAATTAGGACTTCTTTTACTTAAAGGGGGGTGAAGGGACAAAGCCACTTCTGTGCTGCTTGGCAATGCAGCCATCAAGTGAAGAAAGTTGTTGAAATTCAATTTGCCTATTAATTTATTTTGTAACTGGATTTATCCTCTAAAGGTTTAAATGTAGATCTGAGCTATCTGTGCTATTTGTATTGCTCTTTCTGGAGGTCCTGTGACTATCCCCCATGTTTGCATTTCCACAGGAACCATCTGAACCTGGAAGTTAAACAGTTGGTTTTGATGTGTGTGTGGTGTTGTGTGTGGGTTTTCTTGTTTGTTTGTTTTTTTGTTGTTGTTTTGCCAAAATACTACCACATTTTAATTTAGGATGTATCTGCTGTCCCAAATCCAGTTGAGAGCAGCTTAGCATTTTTTCCTCTTGGCTTGGTTGTTGTTTTTCTTACTGTTGTTTTTCAAAGTGAAACAAACTGTCATGCATTCTAAAATTTTCATAGTGCTACCTGTGATGATATAAAAGACCTATTCCCCCTCTTGCCCCACCTATTTGTCTTGTCTGGCTCTTGCTGGCCAAACTTGTGTGTGCTATTCTTCTGCATATTGCTATGAAGCAGTGCATTTAAAATTAATTTAGATGTGAGGAACTTGGCTTTCAGTATTTTTTATTACCAAATAGAATGCAAAGAATTTGTGTGGTTTTTTTTTTTTCCTGAGAGAGAAAATATTTCTTTACAAAGATGCCTTCCTTGAAAAGTGCCTTCGTGGTTCTTCCCAGGAGTAACTGCTGCATGTGGTTGATACAAAATCAGAGGAACTGAAAAAATGCCTGTCCCGACAGTAACTGAACTCTGTGGGCACAGGTTTTCTGAAGCATCCAAGTATTGCATGGTTGGAAGGAGGAACTGATGGTGTGTGTTTGTGATTATTTGTGTGGTTGGGGTTTTTTTCCCCTGCTCATGGATGTGTATTTTAAAATCTTGCCTGCAGACATCTATGTTTGCAGAAACAGCTGTCACTTGAGTGCTGTGCCTGATGTATGGGTAATCTTACTGTCATCAGTGCCAGATTTACTGGCTGCACTGAGATTAGGTGGAGGGCAATGGAAGTGTGCAAGCAGTACGTTGTACCCCACTCGCAGTTGCGTGGCCATCCCTGTGGACACGAGGGGCAGGAGAGGAGGGTGCTGGCAGGGTCTGCCATTGGTTCATCGTGGTTTCTGGCAGTGAACATCTATTGCAAAGCTGCTGTGAGATGCATGACCAGATACATAGTGCTTGCCCTCCTTAGTGTTTAAAGCTTCCTAGGTGTTTCTGCAAATGCCTCTCCAATTTCTCCCCTATCTTGCCTTCAAGTCCCATTATGCAGGATTATTCCAGCTGCCGCAAGAAGCTCTTCTAATAAGCTAGGAGAGTCTGCTTTATCAGCTCTTCCTAATGTTGGCAAAACCCTTTTTCTCTCTAATTTCCAGTGCCTGGATGTTCCAGGCTCTCAAATCAGAGAACTTGTGGCTATGTGTAGAGCTGAAGCAGGGCAGGGGAAGTGTTGCTTCTGGAGGGCAGGGTGAAGGCTTGCCCAGGGCTCCTCTGTGGACATTGAGTTTTCACTTCTCTGAATTCAGTGGAATATAAATCTCCTATGGTACAGAACAAGGAGGTTTTAGCAAAGTCCACTGGTGCAAGTGTTTTAGAGCTGAAGAATTGTTTTTCAGGCTGTAGTCTTGCCAATCATATGCAGAGCTGAGCAGGTCTGTTCCTTCTTCCCAGGCTTCTGAGTCCCCTTGGAGGCTGCTGCTTTTCCCTCTCAGTAACTGACAGTGGGGTATGAACTGGTCCCATTAAAGCACTTCTGTGAGCAGCATTTGTATCACCTGCCAGCTTTTTCCAGTGGTGCAGTGCTGGTGTGGGCACTGTGTTACCTGTGTGGGTACTTCCAGCTTTCAGATGGCAATCCTGAAATCCTCTCTCTTTGGCAGCAGTGATGGCTGTGGTCACAATCTTTATCCCAAGGGACACAACAAGCGTAAATGCACCTCTGTTTTAACCACGTGTACACCCTAGAATTCCATTGCTGGTACATATCTCTGTGTGTGACTGGTGCTGAAACAGGAGCAAGTCTTGGGCTGAGATGTTCTGGGTTCCCCCAGCCTGTAGGAGGAGTTGTCACTGGAAGCCTCACAGTGGGATTCTGGAGTGACAGGGTTTCTGTGAGAGGGATAAACACCCAGTGCTGAAGAAGGGGAAGAGACCACAGCAAAGGAGATGAGCAGAAGAGGTGATGCTGATCCTCTTGCCCGGGACCAGAAGCTGCACTATGCAAAATGCCATTGTTAGTGAGTAACGATGGAAATCCCATGACATTTGGAGGAAGAATGCTGAAGTCCTTCTGGAAGAGACAGATTGCCAGAGGTAACTGAGAGCTCTTGCCTTGCTCTTGAGCAGAGAGGAACTCAGAAGCTGAACCCAGTGAGGGGATGTGAGGTCAGATGGGGTTTTTTTTCCATGAGCCCCTGACTCCCCTTACCTCCACCCAGAACACTTGCAGCAGGGAGCCTTTGGAAGCATTCATTTTACATTATCCATGTGCGTAGGCTGTCTCAGGCAAAGGACCAGAAATCCATCCAAAAAAAACAAGAAGAAAGGGAATAGTAAAGCACCTTCAGACTACTCCAAATGCTGCCTCTGCAGTGGATACTGTTTCCAGCAGCACAAATCACTGCACTGCAAAAGAGCAAAACAAACAGTTGGATTACTGAAACAAGCTCCAAAACTCAAAATAAACCCTTGCAAGCAGCTCAGCAACAGCTTGTTTAGTTCTCAGGATTGTTTAGGGGTGGTGGAATGAAACAAGATCCAAGCACTAAAAAAACTTGAGGTAGAATTTCCCCACTGTTGAGAGTTCATTTGCAGCTAAGTACTTATGTGTGATAGGAAGGTTTGAGTGTAAAGAGAGGGAATAACAGTTTGAGGCTGTTTGACTTGGCTTGGGAGATTGAGCAGTGCAGTGTGTCTCTCCTCACATAGAGTTGCAAACAGCTCTCAGGACCCTTGTCCCTTTTGTGCCCTGGCACCACGTTGGTTTAGCCTTCCAGTGGGTGTTTCAATCCTCCCTGTCCACAGTCTTCTTATGTAACCTATTGTGGTATTATGGATCAAACCTTTGCCTGTCCAGATCTCCTGTGAATCAAGAAATTTGTCAGCCAGATTGTCTCACTGCTCTGTGTGTGTTTATGCAATGTACTTGGCAGGTCACAACGAACTTGAAAGCTTACCCACCTCCTGCTCTCGACTAGTGATGCTGAGGTGTCTAATGTGACTCACTTCACATTATTCTCAGGGTTCTTATGGATCTCTTCTGGGGACTTTTCTCATTTTTATGGCTTCTTGCCTGCTAAGCCCTTATATCATCTTCAGTGGTGTCCCACTGAATGGAACCTGATCAGAGAGAAAGGGCTGTCTGGCTGAGACATTTCTTCAAGACTGGGGCTTGAGGAAATGATGCAATAGAAGACAAAGTCCAGGAGGAATGCAAGAAGGTACACAAGTTAAATACAAGCTCCTAGCTTTATCTTGTGATGGAAGGATGTGGAAGTACCTTTTAAAAGTTTTTTGTGTGTGTGTGTGTTTTTTTTTTTTTGTAAGCTTGATAAATTTTAACTTAGTCTTGCCTCCAAAATGGACCACCCTGGTCCTGCCTGCTTGCCCAAATAAGAATTGTAGAATTCTTAAGCCACTGTTGAAAAATGCAATTATCACTAAGATCAGAGGCAAGGAGGTGGAAATGTTTGAGGATTGTCCTTGTATCTGACTGTTGAGCATCATTGGACAGCCAGTCTGAGCTTATTATCTGAAACTCAGTCCTCTGCCAGCCCTTCACTAACACTTTCCATTTTGTGTGTGTTTGTGTGTTCATTTCTTTTTGTTTGTTTTTTTTTGGTGCAAGATTTTGAGGTATCACATGCACCAGCTTCCTTTCAGCTCATCAGACACATGTAGCTACAACACTGGCAGTTTTCATTCACTGTCAGCATCATTTAATTCTCAGGTTCCTTTTCTATATTTCCCCAACACTTCACTCTGAGCAGATGGTTGGAGGCTCTCCTTGTTGGCAAGCTGTAAATGAAGATGCTGTAGGATGAGATTTGTTGCCTCACTTTGCCTGTCTGTCCCCCTTCCTCACTGCAGAAGGGAAGTCAGTCGTTTATCTCTTTTTGCCCCATCCAGGACCTTGCAGGTCCATATGAATGATGTCAGCAGGGTCTGCTTCCCCCTTTGGCTGTGGTGGGGAGCTGAGTGAGCACCTGAGGTGGAGACACCCTTGCTGCTGAGTCCAGCTCTCTGCATGGTTGGTAGTCAGTGATGGGTGTAATAAATAAGCCCAAGCCCTCTGTAAGACTGGGTGTGTTTTAACGAGGCAGGTGAAGACATCCAGAGAGGGTGGGTGTCCCAGCCAGGAAGCCCCTTTGACTCCAAGGCAGGAGGGAATGGAACTGGAGACTCAGTAAAAGTGAAATTTGAATTGTTCTTCAGTGGAGGTTGTGATTAGTGATTCAGACATGTCAGTCAGTCCATTAAATCCTAACCTCACTTATAAAGTCCTCAGAGACCTCACTTTTAAAGCAGAAGGCCTGTGAAGGTTGCTAAGGGCAGGGAGAAATGAATGATGGAAAGATTTGGTATCCCAAGTTGGAGTGGTGACCTGGCTGACTGGCAGATTGCATCGTTCATCTTTGTTGGCCTGCTCAAAAGACCAACTACTTGGTGTAAATCCCTACTGTGCTGGCTCTTAAAGATCTTCATTTAGGGTAGTCCCTTCTGCCCATGTCTCCTCCAGCATGCTGCAAGCATCAGTTCAATAGAAATAAAAATTGATTAGTGTGATCCCTTGTGAATCCTTCGGAAGTTTGGCAGCAACTGGAAATAATGTGTGCAGCTGTTTAGTGAGGGGGTGAGATGGCTGTTATTACTCTTAAAAATTGATCAGTGCTCTTCCTGGCTATTGATCTGAGCCTCCTGGATGGAAGATAAGCCAGCCTTGTCCAAGGGCACATGGGTGGCACTTCTCTAGGAGACTGGGAAAACAGCTCACTGTCTGTGACAAGAAACTTTGCTCTTGGTTCCATCTTGTTTCAACCTTTTTTTCCTCTAAGAAATTTCCTTACAGTCATGCTTACAAGCTTGGGGTATGGAAGTCCTCAGTGTTTAGCACCTGGAGGAAGCTGTAAATGGCACTCTGGCTGTACAGACCTAGTACATGTCAATGTTACATATTTTGCTTGGGGAAAACATACACTGCATCTCCCTGGCATAATTCGCTGTACTGGATGCAGTCAGGATGACACTGCACCAAGGAGCTTTGCTGTAGCTCATTCCAGGGTTGTATTTAGTTGGTTTGTGACAATAAATGGATTGATCAAAGTCTGGATTGGCTGAGTAGGAAAAGCAATCTGTCTGCAGGTGGCTCCAGTGCTTGTCATCCTTTCCTGTTGCTCTTCATTCACAACAGTCCTTATGCTTTGCTGGGCTCCCGTGAGCTACATGTGTATCTCACCTCTTAAATGAGAAGTGTGGTGAGGTGAGCAGGACCGTGCTCGAGGAAGAAATGTGCCCACAAGCAGAACCCAGGAGTTCCTCTGCACTGCTGTATGGGATTAAATGCTACCACACAGCTCATCTTGTCAGCAGGAGGCCAGAAGTGATGCCCAGTAAACAGCCACCTCTGTCATGTATTCCCTTTCCTTGTCACCTCTGTCCCATCCTGAAAGCTGAGCTTGGCTTTTCCTTTGGAGGAAAAAAAAAAGGGCAGATTAGGGTAACAACATGTTGGGGAATATTTTCAAGTCCAGATTGCTTGGTATCTAGCCAAGTGTCCACAGGCCAGTGTCTCCTGTATCGTGTGTTCCCTCTGCTGAGCCTGTGCTGGCTGTCGAGCCTCTCTCTCTGCTCTGCTCAGGCAGCACTGTCTTGGTGGGAGCCCTTAGCAGGCCTGACTGAGTCTGAGCTGTGCCAGGACCTGACCCTAAAACACTGTAAGCAGTAACAGTGGGATCTCTCCATTTCATGTTGGAAATCTGTGACCAAGCACTGAAAACTAGTAGGGTCTGGGCTGTTGTAGTTTTCTTTTTTTTTTTTTTTTCTTGCAACTCATAGCTTTAATCTACCTTGAAATGAAGCGTGAATTCTCTTCTGTTTTCATTAAGCCCCAGGGAAGTCTCTGTGAAAAGAGAAAGTTAGAGTTCAGTAGTTTGTTGCATGGGATTAGCTGGAAGGGAGATGGGGACCTTTCTTTATTCTCTTGGTAGCATTCTGCGTCTTTGTAAGGGTAGTAGATTTGTCCCAATTAGTATTTTTTCATGGAGACTTATCTGAAAATGGACTCATCCATCAGGAGAAACAAGTTCTGTCGTGTACCCTGCTGCTCCTGTGTGGTCAGTAGGAACTGAGCAAGTCAGATGTGTCAGTAGCAGGAGAGGTTTGCTTCTGTGCTGGCTCCAGCAAAGCTCACAATACCTCTCTTGATGGATGTCCCCACCAGAGCCCAGGGTGCTGTGGGGCAGGATGCACTGCCTGGTAAGTGCTGCTCTTAAATCCTAGGAAATGGTGTTTCAAGAGGACTGGGCTATCGTGTCTGTAACTATGTGGCTCCCTGGTGGAGGTTTCCAGCTCTGTGTGAGTGGTGGGTGGTGCTGGGGGACAGCACCCAGAGCCTGGGTTTTGGCACGTGCAGTGCCAGCACCTGCCCCCAGTCCTGGGGCTGGCTTGCCTTGCTCTGTTTAGTGCAGCACGCTGACACCTGGCTCTTACCAAGTGCTCGTCCTCCAGCCCTGTGCTCCTGAATCCCTTCTGAAGGTGGTAATGTGGGAGAAAGGGATGCCTTTGTGCTGGCAGTTGAGATTTGCTGTTGCTTGGAGCCAACAGCAGAAAACCCCCACCTCACTGGAGTTGGAGGAAGCAGCACTGGGAGCGAATTTGCCCTCGGAGCATTCACTTTACAGCCAAGATTAGCTGTGGAGGAAAGTGCAAGCCAAATGTCTCAGGATAAATTTCCCTATAACAGAGCTTGCTGAAAGGGCAGTAGCCTTGCAGGTGAAGTCAGTGCTGGTGCTTCCTGTCCTTAGCACAACACGGGAACAGTTTTTCATGGCTGTTTGGTATCTCCTGCAGGAGACTGCAGCAAACTTTTCCTTGCCTTCCACCTTTATGTTTCACGACTGTTAATAATTCACTTCCTTCTTTTCAGCATTTTTGGGTGTATGGTGGAGGTTTTTCCTGCAAATCTCAGTTCCTCACCACCTTCGCATCCTGTCTAAGATTATTTAATAACATACAAGAATCTGCGCAGAGCAGGGCTGCGGGTTTTTGGGTGATGACTGTATTAGCTGTGCTGCTGACAGCTCCTTGCATTCTGTGCTAGAGGATCGCTTAAACAATGAAATAAGCCCCTGGGGAAAGAGGTAGGAAGGCCGCTGTTTGATATTTAATGCTTGACTGCACAAGGAGGCCATGGAAAAATCAAGCCACTTGGGAAGGTGCCAGGCATGAGAACCACACAGCAAAAGATGTTGGAGCTGCCTGGGTCATGTGCTGGCTGCCCCTGTCGCTCTGTAGGGTGGCTCTGCTATGATGGTGAGTGTGACCCCCAGGTGATGCTATGGGAATGAAATTGCTATTAATTGCAGCAGTCTGGTCCTCCGGTTCTGGCTTGCCAGGATTTTCTGAGAGATTTTCTTTACCAGATCAGGCTTCTGGGGTGTTAAGCACAACAACCCATGGTAGGTGGTATCTGAAATGGCTAATCTTGTTATGTCAAGGTGTACCTTATGCTCATCTGTTGAACCTCTTCTTTGGACCAGTGGGTGATGACCACTCCATACCAGAAAAGTATATTGCAGAACTGGGGAGTATTCAGAGGACGGAAGAAGAATTAATTACGTGGAAAGACTTCACTGGGGCAAAAGAAAGTAAAGACTGGGAGTCTACCCCAGAAAGGCGATAAATAAGAAAGGGTATTTGTAAAATGTGTACCATAATGGCCAGTCTGGGGAAGGCCAAATGAGAAGGCCATCCAGTCTTTGTGTTCTTAGTCCCTTGTTTCAGTTCTTGCTGCCCAAGAGCTGAGATGTGACACCACACAGAGCTGCCACCAGCCTGGTTAGTTCAGTGCATCGTCCCCTGCTGTTTTGGGGGTAAGCTGTTTGCAGTAACAGGGATGCTAAGAAATGGCATTGCTATATATGGCAACAAAGCATTTTTTGTGAACTGTGTCGTCTTTGTTTTTTCCTCTTTTAATGGTATCTGTAATGAGGGAGGAAGGATAGAGCTTTTTGCTCCAAATATGGAAGAAGGCCTGAATGGTTTCCTCCATGGGCAGCATGAAAAACATAAAGGCTTTTCATCCTTTCAGAACCTGGTAAATCTTCCATGAGAATCAGTGAAATGGCTTCAGGTGATGGACATGTGACAGCAGGTCAAGCCTGATCTGACTGAGAGATTGACAGAACATTCAGTCCACGAGCTGATCCATGGCTGGGCTGATGTCTCATACATCCCTTAGATCACCCACTGGCAGAAAACAACCTCTGTGCTCTTTGATTTCCCTACTTACCTAGGGTTTTTTTTCTGCATAGTGGTAAATGAATCTCTTCCTAGGAGAGGAAAAGACATTAGGACAGTGAGGAGGATGCTGCAAACCAAGCAGTACACTACTGGGACTAACTTCATGGGAGTGTCAGGCTTGTCATTACTGAGCATGTGGATTGACACAGCTGCCAGCCACTGAGCCACGCACATAGAAGCACTTCAAAGCACAACTTCTAATGTAAATGTGTGTGTTTATATATTGAATTCAGGCATTCATTATGTTTAAACTGAAGTAAATCTAGCCATCATGCTGAGTCTAATTTCTACCATTGCTTGCTTCACAGTATTTCTGCTGTGTCCTAATATCAACAATATCAACAAATTTTACTAAGCAGTGGGATGTGGAGAGCTGGAGGGATTTATCCAGGTTGCAAAGCTGTAACAGGACCTGTTTTCTGATGTTTTAGTAGACCTTATGACCTTCTTTGCAGGGATGAGACCCCCTTTACAGCCAGAGGCTTTGCAGCTTTTGGGATTTTTGTGCAAGGAGGTTTTGCTGCTTTTGTGATCTGGGGGCAGGTTTTGGCTGGATTAGTTTGAGGTGGTATAGAAACCCAGTCTTTCCCAAACTACTGCTGCCAGGCTGTGTTTTTTTTCTCTCCCATCTTCCCTTCTCCAGAGCTTGGGCCTGGAAATGGCTCCTCACTGAAATAAAAGATGATCTTGCAACTATGTCAGGCTCATCATTTCTCGAGGTATTACTCTGCTGTAATGGTCATCGAAGCACTAAGGAAACTGTGGCAGCTTTGCTTTACTTCTACTCTTGCTAGTCAGTGAACTGTAATCCTAGTGTTTATAGCAGTATAAAAGGTGTCGTTGAGCTGACCATAAATCACTTGGTTTGCTGGGAAGGCTGTGTTAGGACTGTTCTGTTCCCACAAAAGAGGTTCTTGGTTTGTGATGACAAGTTTAAATGCAGCTGTGGAAATGAATAAGTCAGGTGGTGCAGTGCAGGCAAGAGGTTGGTGTTGACTGGGAGGGGTCAGTGCTGGCAAATCTGGAGCAGAAATAAGAAGTTTGGTCAAAGTGGATGTGTTTATGAATCCTTACTGGGCTTTGTTTTCTGGGTGTCTCTGGGATGGTTTCTGGCAGAGCAATGTAACTCCCCTGCTGTCTGCATGGAGCAGAGCACTCCAGTGGCCACTTGATTTTTCCACATGTGAAACTAGAATTGCATTTCTACCCTCCTATCACTCTGCTCTTGGTACAGAATAAGATGTTTCAGGTGCACACTGAAGATGGGCCAAGTTTGCAGCATCTGCTGGAGCTGTTGCTGCAGGAAGGAGCAATGCTGTGTGACCTGCCTGCAAAAGGCCTGTCTTGTTTCTGCCTCCTGTGTGCGTCCTTCTTCTGAAAATTTCAGTGCTGAAAGCTTCCATTTAGACTAACGTGAGTGTTCAGAGCTGGGAGTTAATTTGAAGTAGACTGTTTCATGCTCCCAGCTTTTTTTTAATTGTCCTAAGAAACACCAGTGCTCTCCCCACTCAGGCTGCAGCTGTATGGGATATGCCTTGTGACATCCAGCCTGTGTACCTGGGCCAGAAATGGCAACTGCTTGCTAAGTGCTGTTGGGAAACATGTCTGAAGATCGTGAACTAGGTAAATCATATGTGGATAAAAATAAAATGCCAACTCTAGGCCATGGAGGAAAAAGCTGTTTTTTTCCGCAGCTCAAGTCTATTAGACAGGGCTGCTGGAGTGCCAGACACTTTGCTTTCATCCTAGAAGTTCATCTATCTCTGTGCCTGAGTTACTCTGCTTCATTTAAAATGGGTCTTCAAATCGGTTTTTGCTAAATTGCTGCAAAATCCTGTGTGGAGGCTCTTCAGCTGATTTAATCTTGGTTTATGTTGATTTAGTTTCTTGCCAACTTTTGCTAAATCCATTTGAGACAGAGTTAAATCAACTTATAAGTGTCCTTGCAATTTAATTAAATCGACTGATGTAGCTAATGTAACTGATTGTAATTAAATGCAAGCAGCTTTTATATAAAGACAAGCCCTGAGGGTGTTGAGGAAATCCCATCTCATGTTCCCATTAGCCCCTAAAAGGAGTTTGCTCACAGTTTACCATCTCTGCCTCTGATCCTTGTCCCAGAGTAGAGCTTTGCTGTGTTGGGCTATGCCTTGCATTTACAATAAACCCCATCTCTGGTGGCCCTGCCCCATCGCTGCTCACCCCTTCCATCACTCTGCTTGTGTGGCCGTGTGCTGACAGCCCTATGGGGAATGGCACTGGGTTACTTGCTGCCCTAGATGAATATTAACCTGCTCAGGTTATTATTAAGTCATTCACTCTGAATCCTGGCTTTTGCTTGGAAATGCATTGCTTTTTCTTGCTCTCGGCCTCAAGCTGGAGGCAGCGGTCTGTAATGATGTAATCTTCCCAACAACATCCATATCCCATATCCCAAAGGCTGCTTTTTCATCTCCAGCAGGTAGTCTTGCTATTCAAGGAAGCAAAGATACTGTGCTAACATGAATCATGAATTTCTGTGCCTCTGAGTGATAGAAGAGAGGACCAGATGGGAGAGCAGCCAGAGCAGGCTATAGCATCCTGCTTCTCTTTTTCCTGGTTTTGCATGGATGCTCTGCAGCGATAGCAGCAAAGGGAAAGACAAGCAGTATCTGTCTTCTTCACCCCCTGCTACTCATGTTCCCAAAATCTGGGTAGCAGGCATTGGGCAGCAGAAGCACCATTTGTGACTATGCCAGTTTTCAGTTCTTTTTTTTCTGCTCTGCTTCCAGCTCAGTTCACACATTAAGAAAACATTAATAGCCTCTGATGATAGTTTCATGCTCTGTTTGCATCCTTCCTAATGAGCCTCACTCACATCTGTGGGAGCGCTCCCTCAGCGAGCTGAGGTGCCATGTGCAGATGTGCCACTCAGAGACAATCCCATGAACGAAGAGAAGCCTCCAGGGATTTGTGGGACTGGGCTGGGCTCTTGTGCTGCCTCTGCTGCCAGATGTTCAGATGGAGGTCCTTTTTTCCAGGATCATCATCCTTCCATGGGGTCCACCTTGCCAAGGGCTTCTAGGCTCTCTTTTCCCTCTCATTTTCCTCTTTTCCCAGCCTGGGATAACCCTGAATTTTTCTTGTGCTCTGTCATCTCTCTTTGTGGCTGTGAAGAGCAGTGGGAAAGTGGCACTTGGGGTTTAGTGAGCTGAACAAAGTCATCAGCCCAAGAGAGAGTCTAAGAGGGAGTGGAAGAGGAAAGTGGCCAGGGAGAAACCCAGAGTGCAGGGGGTTCTGAGATGCATTCATGGATGAGGAATAGGAGCTCTAATCAGGAGGTGAAGTGGGAGCCAGCAGAGCTTCAGGAGTATCAGAGGGAGGGGATTTGTGGACAGAAAGGGAAGAAACTAGCTTTAAAAACAAACAAACAAACAAAACCCCAAACCAAAAAAACAAACCCTAAAATGAAACAAATGGTTTCTTTGCATGATTATTTGTAGAGGGGAGTGGGGGACATGCCAGAAACAGCTTTTCTAGGATGGAGTTACTAGTGGAAAATAGGGTCATCTTGTAACAGCTGATTGTGAAATTCAACTGACTGAAGGCTGGTAAGTTCCAGATCTCAGAACAGTGTCAGAAGAGACAGAGCAGCCTTCGGCTGACACATTTCAAGGAAGTGTTGGCAGTGGGCCAGGCTGGATGGCTGAAGTGAAGCTGACATCTTGCAGAATAGCTGAGGAAAGCTGAGCAAGGAAGAGGTGAACCAATGAACCAGCAGGCACGAGGCTGCTGAAAGCCTTTTGGAGGGAAGGAAGGTACTCTGAAGGGCACTGAGCGTAAAAATGACTGTGATACAATCTTACTCAACCTGTGGAAGTTGTGTGTGTGGAAAACTTAAGGGACAGCCCAGATGTTTGTCTGGGTGTTACATGGAGCAGATAAAACCATTTGCACCTAAAAATAGATTTTGCTTCTGGAAATGCTATAGCGAAGAATGAGTTCAAAATGCTCCATTTTGTTAATTTGGTCAAAATCCATTTTGGCATGCTCTGCTCACCCTTAAAAATGCATTTAGATTTTTAATGAGTGGAAAAAAAGATTTGGGAAGTGATTTTGATTATTTTTGATGTTGGAAGAGAAGTACTTGCATAGAAGTTAATGAAGGGGAGAGGAGAAAAGGGATATTTATAACACTTCTCAGCCTTCTCCCCAGTACCAGGGAGGTACAGCAGGATCACAACTGTGTTGCCAACCACCATCAAGGCAGAGGATGGAAGTAGTTGGCAGAGGTGCTGTGGTGCAGAGATGGGGTGGCATGAGATGAGCCAGAGAAAAACTGGAGTGGGGAGAGAGGGAAGGGGATTAAAAACCTCCAGGAGCGAATTAAGAACCTGCTGAATGGTAGTGTGAAATGTGTGTGTTATCTTAAACTCCTGTTAATTGAAACTTTTTTCCCTTGTTTTGAAGACTAAGCTCCCTGAATTTTTTTTGTTGTTGTTGTTTTGTTTAGCCAAAACCCCACAGAAAACCAACAGCATCCGTTTGCCACCAAAAAACCACCCCAATCTAGTTTCCATGGAATGTTGGGCCAAAATGTTCTAATGAGCTCAGGGAAAGAAATTTTATGCTGAAAACTGTCATAGTGCCTGAAAAGGAGATAGTTTGGGTTTCTTTTTTTTAGTAAAACAAAACAAAAAACAAACCCCCAAAAAACCCCCAAACCAACTCACAACACCCTCTTGTCACTTCAAGTGTATCTTTAATTATCTGGAAAATATGGCTCCATCCTGTGGAGGAAGAGATCGGGGAAATCAGTGATTGCATTTTAAAGACTGCATTCAATAGAGATTTCCTATTTTAGCTGTGGAGATGTGGAGCAGGAAGGGAGAAAAGCATGAAGAGTATGGATTTGAGAAAAAAAGACATGAGGGGAAAATGCTGGTGCAGTATTTAATAATTTATTTATTTTCTATTCTACTGTATTTTCCAGCAGGAGTTCTCTGATGCTAGGATGGCTTTGAGGGAAGGGATAGGATGTGAGCTTTCAATACTGATAATAGCAACTCTGGATTTCATAAAGAAATGATTAAATGAAAGAAATTAATAACATCACTGACACTTACCTGGCGGTGTGTGAACCCCTAATCTGCTGCTGGGTAACAAACATTCATTGTGTGAACCTGAGTTTATTTATTTATTTTTTTTTAAATTCCAATGAGTAATTTTGGTCTGGGGAGAATAGAGGCACTTGGTAGCCTGGAGATGGGATCCTGAGAGTGGTGAGGCCCATCCTCCTGTGTGGATTGCTAATGGCAGGAAGGAAGGGGAATGCAAAATGTTAATAAATACCCTGTTCAGGGCTCTGCAAAACAACCTGGAGTCCCAAACAGGGCTGGAAATCAAACACAACTCACGAACACACACAGAGTGAGTGTACCCATGCAAGGGGGGAGCACGTGGTCATGCAAGAGGAATTGGGTGGGTTTTGAAATGTAGTTTTATTTCATTAAACTTCAGTGTTTTCTAGGATACTTTACTCAGAGCCTGCTGCAAGCATTTTCATGTTTTGCTGCTTCGTAGACTATGAAATGTACTCAGTCACAGTGCTCTGTATCACAGAATCATTCTGATCTCCCACTAATAAGCGGTATTAATTTTTTTTAACTCTACCTCTTCATTCCCTATGGAACAGGAGCAAATATATATTCCCATCACAACTGTGACATTAATTTCAGTAATTTCTTTCTCTATGTTTCCAAGATTCCTGAGACTGGTTTTAAAACTAAAGCAAAAGGCACAGTAAATTTGTGTGGAAGGTCCTGTTCCCCCATGGAATGCTGGCTGCAGGATGCGGTTGGATTTGGTGGGGACTGAGTACTGTAGAAACTGAGGCAGAGGCACTGTGTGAGCGCTGGCTGGGTGGTAGTTTTGTGTGTTCTCCTCTGACAGGGCTGAATTGGTGGCATTTCTTCCCAGACTGTTGTTAGATTAAGGCTGTAAGTACAAAGAGACTTCTTATACTGTCCTTGTCCTGGGTCCTCCTAGAGCTGTGGAAGTCCCATCATCTCCATGCACAGAACCTGTTGTTTAAAGGTGTCTTTTTGCCTTCAGGTTAGACCACTTTCTTTTATAATAATCAGCGAGTTTTTCTTCTAAGCAAGGAGACCCTCCCTCATCCAGGCAACTCCGTATTCCCCTGAAGTTACACCAGGATGTTTTGCAGAGTGGGTCTGACTAATGCAGCCCACTGACATAGGCTTATCAAAGACAAGGCTTGTTTTACAAATAGGTTGAAAATTCCTTTCCCAGATTGTGCAGCGCAAAAGGGAAATTGGCTCAGTGTGGCCATCGCAGCACATCTGCAGCATCTCTCGGGAGAGATGTAACCTTCTTGCAGCAGTACTGCTACAGCAATGTGATTTGGGCAAATCCAGAGCCCTGTGCTTTGTGCTCACCCTGGGATCCAAACCTGCACTGGGGAAAGAATGCCATAGCATGAAAGCTCTGCTGGGGAAAAAGATATTCCCATGGCCTTGCAGTCATGTGATGACACTACATTAGCAAAACCAGAAGGATTGATTGCTTTGAACTTCTTGCAGACTCTATCAGTGCTGGAACTGGGGTGCAGCCTGCAAATGGGGGTGTGTGTCTGTCAGCAGGAATTGTGAGGATCCTGCTGCCTGCCATAACCAGGGTCTCCTGCATCTTTGGCCCCAGGATGGCAGCTGGGTGGCTGTGACAACATTTCTCACCTCCCTGTTGAAATGAGAATCACCAGCAGCTGCAGTTTAAACTTCAGCCCTGAAGCTTGGCCATGACCCCAACTGGGGCTGCTGCCAAGGGGAGGGTTCATTTTGTATCCCCCAGGGGTTGTGGTTGGGATGTGATTGCTTTGGGGGGTGACCCTGTGGGAGATAATGCAGTGAAGCAGTGCAGGGATGAGGTGCAGAGGTGGGGGCTTCCAGGATTGTGTCACCCCATCTTGGTGATGGGCAGCCTTGCTCAGCCTCACACCTTGGGCCCAGGTAACACTGGGGAGAGGAGTTTATTGGGATCTTCCAGTCAGAAGGTGCTCTATGTTGTCTGGCTGCTTATTTTGCAAAGCCATTAAGTGTTTCCCATGTTGTTCTTGAGCTGCTGGTGTAAAGTAAAAGTTTTGGTGTTTTTAGAGTTACCTCTTAGAAAAGAATAGAACAAGTGATTCAGTAGCACTGTTGGCTGTATATTTCCATGCTGGTGATGGGAGGGAAGTGAACTCAGGGCAGTGTTGTCCCTTAGCCTTTCCCTTTGTGATGGCAGGTACTGTCCTGCTGACCCATGGAGAAAACAAAATGCACTTCAGGCATTGTTGCATTTGGCTTGTGGCTTGGAGGGTGGCTTTTAGGTATCTGATAGCACTTGGGTTGAGCAACTGTTTTAGGAATGTCCATCTGTTGTCTACTTCTCCATCCCCTCCAAGTACTGCTGTTGCTCAGGATTTTATATTAATCCACAAAGAGGTTGAAACAAAACAAAATGAAGTAGAAATAAATATAGGAATTAGCTGTGAGGTAACCCAATAGCTGTTTGGTAGAACAGGAGCTCACTTGTGCCCCAAATTAGAAATGAAATTAAAACAACTCTCCTTTCCACTTTCCTCTGCTCTTCTGGGAGATGAAACGAGTGAGGACATGACAAAATATTGAGCTTGAGCCTGCTTTTTTGCTCAGTCTGGCCCTGCTGTAATCCTAAGTACTATTGAGCAGGGTTTGAAGGATCACAGGCCAGGGTTTTTTGATGTGCTCTCTAAAGAGATCCATGTGTGAGTGAGGTGTCCCTGGCTGTGTGACTCTCAGCTGGTCTTTTGTTAAACTCTGATTTGATTTGACTGTGTGTTATCTCCTGCAGCTTTCAAATGTGGGTAACTTAATGATGCTGCCTGGATTTTCTACAACTCCTGTGCAAATTTCAGTTGGAGCTGTTGTACACCAGTTGTACCTTGCTGTGGGCAGGAATGCTTAGGCCTCCAGCACAACTGTGTCCTTGTACAGCTGTTCTTTGTCTACTGCCACATATGAGGAGAAGGGAACTGAGGTCAGGATATAATCAAACTAACAGATAGGGGAGGATCTGGGTGAACCTGCTGATGTAAAGGAGACCTGAGGCATGAGTGATGCAGAGCAATGCTTGTTCCTGCATCTTCACATCCTCAAGGAGCATTGATCTGTTGCCTGGGGCCCATGGAATTACTCTGGTAAAAACTCTGCTGCTGAGTCTTCTCTCCCCATCTCTTGGCCCCAGCTGGGCTCTCTGCAGTGGGGCTCTGCTCTAAGTTGGCCCCTCTGCTGCAAAAAGAAAGGGGAGCTGCCAGCTCCAGTAGCACACCTGTTATGTATGGGTGTGTAGGATATCATGGGGGTGTGTGTTATCCTAAAGCTCTGCAGGGAAATAAGAGGTAGCTATGAAACCTTCCACACCTGCAGAGATCTTCTGTGCAACATTCCCAGCCAGCCAGGAACTGGCTCCCTGTGAGGAAGCCAATGACATCCTCTTTCCTGTGGTTTGTCTTAAATCTTGGACCTCCTGTGCCTCCTAAGGGGGAGTCCTTGGCTGCAGAAGACATTTAGCCAGTGTGGTTCTGACTCAGCTGGAGTTGTAGGTCTGGGTTGCGTGTGGCCAGTGGAGATGGTGACAAACCCTCCAAATACAAAACTTTTCTGCTTGTGGTTGGAAGGCTTGTTCAAACCACCATCTCATTTTTTGGAGGCCAATGAGCTTCAGCCCTTTTGACCAAAAAGTTGGTTTTAAGTCCCATTGGGGGTGTCTCATGCAAAGACCATCCCTCTTGAGGTGTACAGTCACATAGAGGACATTCCCAAGGGAAAACTGTCCACTGGAGAAGGCTCACAAGGGTCAGCTGCCCTAGTTCATTGGATGTGGCTTTTCTCCTCAGGTGGACCTTGCAACACACTCTGTCACAAAGGCAGTGTTCTGAATTTAATTTCATTACTGTTTTATTGCCCCCAGAGATGAGCAAATGGAACTTCTGCAGGTCACTAGGAAGAACAGAGGTGGTTTGGCCATGAGATGTTCTCAATGTGATGTGGAGAAGTTACTGAACAGAACCACCTGTTTTTAATTAATCTTTTGAACCAATTTGGTTCTAGCAAGCCAATTCCATTAACAGGCTAAGCAGAATAATGACAGGCACAGCTGCTGTAATTCTTTTTTACGCTTCTAGTTAAAACAAAATCCTCTTTGCTTTGGGAAACACTAATCTAATGTCATGACTGTTCATTATGAAATCTTTGGTAGTTGAGCACATCCAAATGCTTCACATGTGTTCATAATTTTTACCCTCCCTGCTATATGATCAAAATATGTAAATGATGGCATGACTTCTTCCCTGAGAAACAGCTAATTGGTCCATTAATGTTGCTGAGATAAATCAAATTGAAGTCCCCTGCTATGCTTAGCTGTAGGGTAGACTTGCATACTAGGTCTGTTGTTCTTTGGGATGATTTCAGTTTGATTTGAGTTGGTTTTGCCACTCACTTACCAGTCAGACCTGTGTTCAAATGGTCAGTTGCTGTCTTCAGAGAACTGAAGTGTTGGGTGAAGTTTGAATTAGCAAATGGTCTCAGCTACTAAGAAAGTGATACTTGCCAGACTGGCTTAGACCATTTTGCTCATACATCCCATCCCTGGTAGTACTTAAAGGATGCCAAGAGAAGAGGAACAAGGGTCCATGTGAATGCTGGGTCCTTGGTCCTTGTGTGCAGTCTTCTCCCTGCTCCTGCCTCACAGTCCTGGCTGGGTGTCCTGCCCTTGAGAACTGGCTGTTGGATGATGTTCTTCTGAAACCCACCTGTGCTTTTGGCCCCTCTCATCCTTCAGCTGTGAGTTTCACAGTGCAGCTGCAAACTCTGCAAGAACAACAGCCCCACTTCACTTGGTTTAAACGGCATGTCCTTGTGTGTGCCCTAAATCACCAGGGTACCTGTGTCTCCAGCTAAAAGGCCAAACTGCTCAGGGAGGAGGGAAACATTGCAATTCTGGGACACAGATGATCAGGTTGTGGAGAAGGCAAAATGTGAAGCCTGAGGAGGCAAGAGGGGAATGTAGAGTCAGACTTGACTTGTTATCTAACACCCAGCTTTTGAAGGAATGCTTCCTGCTTGTTATACTTGCTGTGCTTGTGCATAATATGTGATGTGTGCTGCTGCCCTTCAGAGATTCACAGCTCACCGTCGAGATCTGACATTGCTAATTTCTGAAGTGCTAGTTTTCCAAACTGGATTTATCACTAAGAAACAGCTGAGGTTTCATGGATTAGGTTCAAATCATCCACCCTGAGAGTGGATGGGGGCAGAAAGGGGGTGCTGGCATGGGCTGAATTTCCTCCCTTCTGGAGCAAGTGTGGAGAAGGAGCCACAAAGGGGGCCCAGGTCCTCTCCTGTGCCTGGGGCTGGACACTGCCTCTTATCCATGCTGCAGTGTTATCACCCAACTCCTTGCCTGTGAGTGGCCTTCTCCTGGATGTGGTGTCTTCATCACTGTGGGGAAATTGTAAAGCCTCCTGCTCCCATTAGCAGCTGCACCATCTCCTGGTGCGCTGACTTCAGGTCTAGCTGGTGGAATATCCTGGCCACTCACTGTGAAGGTTTCCTGGCTGGAGTCATGCCATGGGTGTGTCACGTTCAAGAGCTGTAATTTACCTTCTGCTGGGATGCTCTTTTAAACTGCTCCAGTTCCCCTGTGTGTTTTTACAATGCATTAAAACCTATTAGAGCCCTGATGTGCATTTGGGGTCTTTTACCCTATGATCACGTAGTATTCAGGGTATTGTTAAACTCCTGGGAGAGGCCCTGGTTTGCTGTGCTGGGGCCACAGCTGCTTTTGTGCCCTTAGGGACAAGATACAGCTCTGCCTCTGTGGATCCTGTTGCCTGCTGCTGCCTGTGTGGGTCAGCTTTTCCAGTCAGTGACCAAGCTGTTGTTTGTGTGAGACTTGCCCTGGGCACAGATGTGGAGAAATGGGCTCTTGATTTTTGTGGAAATGATGCTTTCAATGAAATAGCAAAAGGGAAGGGAAGAGGAAAATCTAAGTCACTGAGATAATTTTGGAACTGTCTGCCCCACTGTGAGATTTTGCTGAGTGATTTGAGAAGTGACATTCAGCATAGCTTATCAGCTTAGCTTAGTTAGGAGGAACAAGAAATTAGAGAGTGATGGAGGCCAACCTTCAGAGACCAGCTTTGTCAGAGAAGGCAGCTGCCAAGCAGAGCTTTACGTGACTTGTGTGCAGTGGAGCAAGACTGTGGAAATCCTTATGGCTCCAACTTTGAGTAGCTTGCTGCAGATAAACAAATACACAACCTTCTGCCAGCCAAGTCCATCCTCTCTCATAGGTGCATGTGTCTGCAGGCACATCCACACACCCTCTTGGAAAGCACGTCCATATCTCAACTTTCCCACCTGAGGTAGTTCCAAACCTGCTCCAGAAAGATAAATGGGGAGGGAGGATAAACCACTGCTGTGATTGCTGCCCATCTGGGCTTAGTCTTTGCTGTGTTCATTAGGGAGATAGAGGTGTCCAAGCCAAAAGCTGCCCAGCATTTGTGATGGCAGTGTCAGGAGGTGAGTGCAAGCAGTCACAGCACCCCTGCAAAAGGAATGTTGTACCCAGCTTGATCAGCCCTCAGGTTATGGGGCTGCATTCTTTCTGTAGGACGTGCCTGTTTTCTTTCCCATTACTCTCACTCTGTCAGTGCAGATTGTGAAACCTGCTGTGTGTGTTCAATAGGTATCAAATATGATACTGAATGTGTTCTTTTTATGGTTAAAAATCCAGGATAGCCAACAGAGTTATGCCAGCAACATATTTGGCATGGCAGGATGATTGTAAAATCTGTTTGCTTCTCTGTGAAGAAACCCTTGACACCTCATTTCACCAAAGCCTCTGGAGGGTGATGCAGCTTCTTCCCATAAATACCAGCTGATCAGCAAGGATACTAAAACCAGCGAGGCCATCCATTGCTAATTATAAAGGTGTTTCAGCCAGGACAGTAGAAGATGATGTTTTATCTACTCTTTGCTATCAAAACTCACTGTATTTGCATGAATTGAAATAAACTTCTATCTCTTAGGCACTTACACTGAATGTGATGGTGTTTGAACTACAGCTCCCAGAGTATCCAACATAAGTATTGGTCTCAAAATTAAAACAAACAAACAAAAAACCCAAACAAACCCAAAACAAAACACCAATAAAAAGACTCTCAAATTTCACAGTAGCAGAGTAATAATCACTGTTAACATTTCAATGCTTAATGCTTCCACCATGGTACTTAATCGATAATTGAAATGGCAAGCAATACGTAGTGCTTGAAATTGATGCAGTTAATTTTATTGCTAGCACTTGTAATTTGAAAGCAATTCTGAAATCAATATCAGTGTCACTTTTTTTTGCATGCAGTGGGAAAGCCTGGAGTTGGTTCAACCACAAACAGTTCGGTATTTATGTGGGATCCACTGTTCAGTGAGAGATCAGGATTAATTCTACCTAGTTTTTTTCCCCAGCTATAAATAATATCTTCCCCACACTGTCTGGGTGCATTTAGTGTTTGTAAGTTGCTTGAGGTTGTATTTCTCAAAGGCTTCAGATGCTTCTCTCAAGTTTTCACTCTGTCCCACAAGCTGCTCTGAGTGCCGTGGGGCTGTGGGAGAGGGGAGAAGTCAGGAGAAGGTTATAGAACTTCTCCTTGCCTAAATCCTACTCCTTTGCAGTGAAACATGCTCTGCACTGCTTTCCAAGCTCCAGATCCCCACTGCTGCAGGCTCCAGAAGAGATGTTAATTGAGGCAGAAGTGTGCTGGGGTGATTTGTACCTCTGTGTCTTCCTGATGAGCTCATCGGGAATGGGCTCCTCTGGGGCTTGTTGGGGGCTGCAGTGAAGAGAAAGTACAAGGACTTAAGCTGGAAAAGCATTGCACTGCTCTGGTTTTGCCTCAGGTCATTAAAGCTTCTGTAATGTAGTTTGAAGACAAGCCAAGAGGCTGACTGGGATGGTTGGATCCTTCAGAGATGTCTGTTTGTGCTACAGAAAACTTGGCCTGAATTAATGCCTGGGGCCTCAATGGGGTTGGGGAGGCTCTGTGGGCACTCCTGTTGGACTTCCCTGAGGAGATTTAGGAGTCCTGGAAAGGCAGTCCTGGTGCAGAGAGTTGAAGGGCTTGTTTCATATGTCTTGCAAATACAAACTTCAGCAGGAAAAGTGGCCTGACTCTGACTTAGAACTTGTCTTTTGGGAGAGTCCAGGCAGTTTTGTAACATCCCACCCTCTTCTGGTTCCCAAACTGCTGTAGGTTGGCAAAAAACCCCAAAAGAAACCCCTAAGCATTGAATCCAAAGGTGAGTCTTAGTGGTGGCCACTGTAAATCTTGGTTTCTGTCTTTTTGGCTGAAGGACCTTCATCCTCATCACCTGAAGCAGGTCAGATGCACGGTGGCTTCTGAGGCAGCCCTCCTTAGATGTCAGGCTGTGAGAGCTGGCAGCTTGGCTACTGTCCATGTGCTTGCCTGTGCTTCTCCTGTTCCAGTACAACTGTGTTTATGGACACAGCAATGAATGTCACTTATTTTGCAGACTGCCTTTGTGGTGCTGAAGTTCAAAGGTTCTTTTTGATGCAGAAATCTGAACTGACTCATGCCGTGATCAAGAGCTTGAACCCTATTTGTGTGCCTGCAGTGTAAGCAGAGAGAGCAGCGCGGGCCCTTCCCCCTTGAGCAGGGATTGGGACCAAGAGCTGCCATCCAGGCTGTCTAGCTGCTTATGCAAACTGGCATCCTCTTGATCTCTGTGGGAGTGCTGACAAATGTAAGAGCAATGGTTTCTCTATAGGAAAAGCACCCAAGTAAGCTAACTTTAGAAACAGCAGTGTGCTGATTGTTTTCCAAAATAGCTTTGGTGTGTAACTTCCAGTGGCTGACAGAACATGTAGGGGGCTATTTAAATAAGAAAAATTCCTTTTTTACTTTCAGTCTCATCCCTTAATTTATCAAGCTAATTAACTGATCTTACCCAGAGACACTTTGTTCCTATGCAGTGCCCTTCCCCATCTGAGCCAAGGGAAGACATCTGCACACAAAGGGTGTGTTCCCATCCTGTAAATTGTATGCAAGTAGGGTGGCTCTTTCTCATTCACTTGACTTCCTTTTAATCTTTCTCGCTTCACCCTGAGCTCAGCTGAAGTATATCACAGGTTCTGCAGCTAATTAACATGATTACAACTGTCTGCATCAGGTTGGGAGATTGAGTTAGAAGCCGTCAAGATCTCAATATACTGGAGTCTTATTACTGAGTCTCCAGTGCAGCCACATCTAATGAAATTCAAACAGATCAGGTTAAATTAGATTAGCTAATGGGATTCTCATCTTCTTGGTTTAATGTAATTCTGAACAGTGACTCTTTACTTACAAAATAAGTGTTTCTTTGAGTTGGACTTGACTGGACACTACAGTCCTGTACTCCTGGGATATCTGAGAAGTTGATGTCCAGGATCTGAACTCTAGCACTTGATTTTGTGGTGGCTTTTGGGGAACTTTGTGCTATGGGGTCTGGGAGTAACTTGATGCTGAGAGAGAAGAGGAGGCTCTACAGTGTGCCTTGGTGTTTGTGAGGTGGTCCCAAGGGACTTGGATGGTGTGTCCCTCCTGCCCTAAGTGGCTGAAGCTGGGATAGTAGTACAGAGCAACTGTCTGTGCCACAGCTACTGTATTTCAGTGCAGAGACAGAATGCCCAGAAGAAAAAGAGCAACAAACTTTGAAATGTTTGTTTTGTGCTATTAGCAACTCAATTCCTTGTCCTGGTACTGCAGAAGGAGGAGGAATGGAACAGGCACCTGATAGCTAACTCCAGTGATTGCTTTGTTGGGTTGGTGCTCTTGTTCCAAAGTAGACAAATTTCTGGAAATACAGTAGGACTTGTTTCTTTGGCACGTTATGGGGAGAGGATATTGTGAAATATTAATTTTTTTATAGCAGCAGTGTCTTGCACAGCACCTTAGCAATCCCCAGCACAGGCAGCAAAAAAGCAGTGCCAAAGTGAGTTAGAGCAGCCTTCAAAGCTTGATGGGGAGCTGCAAAGTTGTGCAGAACTCAGCAAAGCTGCTGAAGTGTCTTTACTAATTACAAAAAGGGGTCACAGCAAGGGAACAGGCAAGATATAATGGAAGTGCTCGCCTGCCTGTCACTGGCTTGATGTGACAGCCTGTGCTGGTGGAAGGGGTAGAGACTGGAGGTTCACCAAGGATGACGGGGTCCTAATGCCTTTGAGGGGCTGGCTGTGCTGAGGAGGGTCCCTGGTGCATGACTGCTGCTGGTCCTGGAGTGACATGTTGGTGGAGAGTCACTGTATTTACTTGGTGAAAGTGGCAAAAGCTGCCTCTCTGTTCACTTAAAGAACAGAGTGAGTATGAAAGGATTCACCTCCTGCTATTCTCTTACCAGCAAAGAATTGGGGAGGCAGTTGGATGAAGAGTTATAAAAAAAGATGCTTGCTTTATCTTTGTCTCCACAGAAGCTGCTTCAGTCTTTGAACTCTGTCAGCATGGCACCTTTTGCAAGTACTAAATTCACTTAATTTGTGATGGTGTTGTGAGTGCGATCACTTGGTGTCACTGGCTCTGGCAGCATGAGGGCTTTTGAGGGGCCATTAGGGCTGCGTGCTGTGTTTGACTCGGATCCCCTTTGCTTGCCTTCTGAACACCAGGCACTTTTCCTGACTGAGTGGTGTCTGCAGCAGCACACCAGTGTCTGTACTGCACTGTCGTGATCAGAGTCCCACTGTGATCAGATTTGATCAAGCATTTGATTCACTTCCCCATCTTCCAAACTGGACAAGCTTTGCTTAGAAGAAAAGTAACTTTAGGCCATACAGGGACATTCCTGAGGGCTTTTAAACCTCTTCTCCAGGTGGTATTTATTTAGTAGCATCTGCTGGTAAAAGTGAAGGTATCTGAACAAAAGCAGGTGTCTTCAATCCAGTTTTCTCTTGTGTGGCTCTCCTTGCTGAGACACCTGGCCGTGCCCTCTGTGGGGTTGGTGGTTTGGCAGACACATTTTCCCTGTGTGCAATTGCCTGCCCACCCAGGCTCAACTACCATGTTCAAGGCATGATACCCTTTTGCTGGTTATGGAGTGCAGCTGGGACTGGAAGCAGTTATTCATAGCAGCACCCCTCACTCCTTCCTTAATACACATTTCTTTAGCTGCAAATCCCATTGCCAGCACAGTAATTGTTTTCATTGCTTCACTGGGAGTAGTGAGGTTAACATCTTGAGCAGCAGCTAAAATAGACAAGAGCAAATAGCACAATAGCTTAATCCTCCACAAATTACTCTTTTCAGTATAGACTTATGCTTCCTTTTTATCTCCCTCCCCACTTTTCTTTTAAAGGACAGTATTATGTTTTATTTACATCTGAGCCCAGGACACGTAGTTTGCTACTCCTGCATGTAGTCACAGAATAATCCTCTAGATACTCATTTTGAAAGGGAATATCCTGGCTAGAGGGTTGTGAGACCTCAGCAATGCAGGGTGGAACAGTCCAACCACATGGTCTCATCTTCCCTAAATGTGGCCCATTGCAAATGAGGTCCCTCAGGGGAGTAACAGCTCTCCAGTCCTGCCTGCAGTGGAGCTGGGAGCAAGTTCAAGTTGTCATTGCAGGGATGAGCAGCTTCCAATGTACAGAAATATCCAACCCTTCTCTGTTGATTCTATCACTTTCCCTACAGACAGACATGCAGTCATTTTCCAAGTGAGCCATCTGGGTTTGACAGATGTCTCCAGCTTTTTCTGGGCCCATTGTTAAATGGGAAAAAGGGAGGGAATATTCTGAATTGAAGGAAATAGCTTCTGATGGCAGTCTGCAATTTCACGGGCTGGGAGATGAACTGCCCTTCTTTCCCTCGGTTGCCATCAGCTCCATTAATCTGCATTTGCAGCCTGGGAAACATCACTTCTGGTGGGAAGTGCTGGAATTGTCACTTCTTGGGGAAGGAACTTTAGGTGTACTTCTACCCTTGATGCAGAGCTAGTGGGCTTTTTGTACTGCTGAGAGATGTGACACTGGTTTCTGAAGCAATACGAGTGAGATTGTACAGCTCTCATCTGGTATGTAATTCCCATACTTTGAATGCAATTTATCCATCCTGATCCCAAACCTTTGCAGACACTGGTACAAGGTAAAGGCTCCTCCTCTCTGCTTGAGAGCTATGTGTATTTGCACACTCTATAAGCCTTTTTGTATCATGACATTTGCTTTCTAATGTAGAAAGATCCCTGTGTCTTATAATTTCTGACAAATTGTGAAGTTAGTAAAGTTGACACTGTGACTAAATACCAAAGTCAAATATCAACATTATATTTGTTTTTCCATTTTTCTCCTTTTGGATTTTTTTGTTGTTGATGAAAACGTGAAATACATCAGCTTTATGAAAGTGATGATATTAAAAACAGAAGAGGAGATGTGTATGAAGTGTTTTCTTTGCTAAAGGTCATGCATTAAAAGGGAATTTCAAAGAATTTACTTCAGATGAGACGCTGTGATGAGACTCTTTTGATTCTCCTTTCTAGTGTGTGTGGGGGTGAAGTTTCAAGCTCTCACTTTGACACACACACAGGTTTTGCTCTGCTGGAAGTTTTCTGCCATCCTCACGGTACCGCTGTTGGTTGTGAGGCGTCTGGCACAGAAGGCAGCGTTTGGAATTGCAGGCGTGCGGTCACGTGCTCAGTGTGAACATACTAATTATCACAATGCTTCAGTGAGAGCAAAGTCAGAAGGGCACATTTAGGACAACTTTGCTAAAAATGCAGATTTTGTATTTGCTTTTAAAGTTTATGCAATCAGCTGAAAAGAGGAGGAGAGAAGCAGGGGGAGCACCGTAATTACTCACTACTGCATCTGTGGCAGCGTACTGAGTGGGGAACTGCCAAAGATAGCAGCTTGGTAAAGAAATCAGTCAATACTGGAAACCTCATTTCCTCCTCTGCATTATCTTCCCCAAGGGAGGCAATAACTGGTGATACTACATAACCCTTGTGTTGGTTCACTGTACCAACTTTCCACAGACTAGTGATTCCCAAATTGCAGTCTGCAGACCATCAGTGGTCCAGAAAGTTATGCAAAAGAATCCAACTGACAATACTGTCATTGTTAAATTTTCATTTATGAGATAAACGATGACATGCCTGCTCCTTAAAAAACATGTGGTTGTACATGAGAAACATTAACAGTTGTTTTGGTGGTGCAGGAGTTTTGGAAGCTGTCTTTTGTCTCAGAGAGGTAATGTTTGCTGAGATCTTGTGGCCTTTGGCAACAGCACAGCCCATGTTTGGAGCACTCTGAAGTCCTTGGGGTTTGGGTTGCTCTTTGAGAGACACAAAAATGACACAGCTCATGGGATTCAACTCTGAACTCTGGATGCTTGTCTGCCTGTTGGAGGATGTGTGTGAAAAGTCTTTGATATATAGATTTGTCTAAAGACTGCAGCTGTGCCCTCAGACTTGAGCCACCAAACCACCCATCCCTGTCCTGTGTTTATGTTATAGAAGTGTGTTTCCACTTTTTCAGCTTTAGATATGTTCTCAACACAAAGGTGCCTGCCCTGCATTGTAAACACTTCTAAAAAGATTTTGTCCCTACTGTGTATCACATAGTTCAGTGTTTTCTCACAAACAGTTCTGGAATGGAGCTTATTGTCATGCTTTTAGGTGACTCTAGGGGAAAAATAGTAATTTCTACAGAAGGATTTGATGGTACAGTAAAATAAGGGATACATAGGCAAGAAAGAACCAAAGTGGCCAACATTTTGTGTCAGTAGAAGTTTTCTCATGTTAAAGAAATTTGTTCAAACATAATTTAAGTAAGGTAGGATTCAGGGCGTACCCAGAGCTTTAAGTGCTTTTCCTCATCCACTGCCACTGCTGTGGTGTGTGGCATCCCTGGGCCTTTTCTGTTGGAGCAGCAGAAATATCAGTTCACTTTGTGTGGCCACCCTGGTGAGCTACCACAGCTCAGTGAGCTGTGGGAAAGCTCTGACTTTTTCCCTCCTTTCCCTACTGGATTCTGTCCTGGAGCTGTGCTGTCAGCACTGGGCTCTTCCTGTGACTTCCTTCTCCTTTCCTACAGTCCCTTCTCTCTCCAGCCCCACTGTTGTACCTCTTGTTTTTATATGTTCTCTGGTGGCATGGGAATGATCCTGAACTGCTTTGTCTTACCAAGTGCTGGATCTCAGCCTGGGACACTTGCAGAATTGGCAGTCCACCTCCAAGAGGTGAGCCTGAAGAGGGTCTCAGGGATGTACTGACCTGCATGTGGTCTTGGATTGGGATGAAACAGGGAAAAGTACAGGGAAGCATTAAAATGTTGTGGAGTCAAAGCTTCAGTACCTGAACTGGAAGGTGTAGAGTCTGTAATGCTGAATAGCATGAGTGGTATGTGCTGCTTGATTCTGCCTGACGAGATCAACTTGCTGGAGGTGCAGCTGGACCAATTGGATTTGTTTCAGGGGTCAGTGCCCAAATAAATATTTGCAGTAAGACATTCACCAGCCTTTATTAAACCTATACTGAGGCCAGCCTGTACTCTCGGAGGCAGCAAAGGAAAGACACAAGATAAAAGGTTTGCATTAGTATTGATAGTTACGTTTGGGAAAGGTTTTTTTTCGGTCTTACATAAAGGGAAGACAGGTCCAGGAGGTGTTTGTGAGATGACAAAAGAGGCACCTGGGACATAATTTTTCCTTTTGCATGAATTTTTAAAACACCTGAAGCTAGAAAAGCTTTGCCCTCAATAGTGTCCCATGAAACTCAGAACTTGCTTTTAAGTAAAAAGACAGCTGCAAACACATAGAGAGGCAGAGGGCAAAACACTGCTTTGAAGGAGTTAACAAGCATGTGGAGCAGAGCACTCTGTTGATAAAGCCTGCTTGGATTTTTTTAAAGACATTTATCAAGGTTCCTCACAGAAGACGTTTAAGGAAATGAAGCAGTGGGGGAAAAGAGGCGGAAAGTCTTTACTTAGAAAAATAGTTGGCTAAAAGAAGATGAACAGAGACTGGAAGTAAATAATGAGTTTTCCTGGTGGAGGGAAGTCACCAGCAGAACACTGCAAGGTCTCATGCTGAGACCTTTTATATTTCAAATATGAGTCAGACTTGAAAAAGAAACAAAGAAAATAAATAAGCTTTGTTAGCACAGGAAACTATTTGGGGTTGTAAAAACAGGCAAAGTGTGAAGATGTGCAGAAGGATGTTCAGACACAGAATGATGGGATGCTAAAATGACAGATGAATTTCAGGGTAGGAATAAGTGAAGTGATGCACATAAAAGTAATTCTGCATGTACACAAGATGATGAGCTGTGAGACACCAACAGGCTATGGGGGCTCGAGGTTCTGGGTTATAAAGCAGAGCTCTGTGGTAGTATTGGCTCAGTGCTCAGCAGTGATCAAAACCAAATTGAACATTAGAAGTTATTAACAAAGGCAGTGGGAAGAAAAAGCACTGCAGCTGTGTAGGCTTGTGGTTGCACTGCCTCCTGCTCTTTATGTCCTGGCTCTGGAACAAACCAGGAGGACTGGAAAGAGGCTCAGAGCAGGTTTAAATCAGAGATACAGGGTAGCTTTTGTATTGGGAGTTTTCAAGAAGATGAGGGTTTCTTAGACTGAGAGAGAGATGGCTAAGGGGAACTACAGCAGCAGTCTGTAAAAACCTTCAGGGATGGTGAAGGTAACTAGGGAGTGATTTCTCGTGGTACAACTCTGTCTTGGTGTGGGGGGGGGGCATCAGATGAAGGGTGAGACTGCAAGTTTTGCTTGCAAGGGGGAGTGTAGACCAAGATGTGTAGCTGTAGCAATGCATGTAAAATAAAGTGCTAATCATGGGTGCTGTGGCCTTTCTGTAAATGTCTAGGAAGCCTTTAATGAAAGGTTAATTGGGCAGTGGATCAGCAGAGAGGTGTCCAGGGATAGAAAAGGGTGAGTGCATGACTGGAGACAGATTGATTTTATTTCTGCGTACCACGGCAGGGTGGTAATTCCTGCTGTTCCCTGGCTGGTGTGTACTGCAATTGCAATGCTACTGTTCAGCCTGTGGCTGTCCTGCTGTCCTGGCATCAGAGCCCTTGGCAACATGTGCCATTCCTTTGGCTTGGTTTGAGACAGAGACTTCATCCCAGTGGAGCACCTAGGTCTTGGGAGAAGCATTCCCTGGGAGATCTGGGTGTCTCACAGACCCACCTTGTTGTGGGAACATGTGTGATGCTGAGCTTTGTCCCCTTTAACCTTGTGGCTGCACTGGCTTTGCTTCTCATCACCACCTGTGTCACTTCATGCTGACACTGAAAAAGTAAAGCAGGTGAGATACTGTGCTTGGAAGTCTATCTGGGTTTTATCTCTGTTAATAAAAAGATAAAGGTTAAAGGAAGCTCTGGAAGGGAGAACTACTTTCAAATTAGCTTACTTTTTGAACTAGACAGATATCTTGAAGATCTAAGTGGTTGCATTAAGCTGCAATATTTTTCCTTGCTCAGGGCAAGATCTACCTTGTGAGAATGGAGTGTTTCTGGGATCTGAGTGCCTGCCAACAGTAGGGCTACACACCATGTCAGGCATTTTTTTTTGAAGTGTCCTGTATTTCTAATATAATTGGCAGCATTTTGTGAATTATCCCTGAAGTTGCTACTGTAGCTTTTTGTTACTCATCTACACCCTGTGCACACTGTTTTGTCTCCTGCTCAGTTTCTGGCCTCCCAGCTCCCTGTGATTACTGTGACCATCTCCCTTTCACCTGAGAGTGTAATTCCTTATGTTACTACATGCTGTCCTGTCTCTTGGTGCCATGTGACATCTGTATGGGTTGGTTGATGGCCCTCTTACTGGAGGGTTGGCTTTGGCATGTGGGGCCGTGGCCAATATGATGCTCTTTGTTAGGTGTCCCAGGAGCAGCTCTGCTGTCTCTGCCATGGACTGGGGTCTTACCAGTGAGGATCAAGTAGAGCTGGGTTGGGCCAAAACTGACCAGGTAGATACCAGGCCCTATTTAGAAAATCCTGCCTGGTGTTTTGTTGGCATTTGGGCACAGTAGAGACATCTGCATTGATTCTTGTGTGTGCTGAGGACATATGGCTGCCCTGAAAATAAATTAGTATTTTAATGAGCAGCATTAATGGTCTAAATATTAGACTGAACGAATGTTCTGGCTTTGTACAAGGCTGAGACTAGAACTGCTCTCCCATTAGGTTTAAGCTCTTTGGATTTACCCCTTACTGCTGTTAACTTTCTCATCCTCCAGAATTACTTTGATGTGGGAAGGGGAGGGCAAGAGGACTTGAACAGTGCTTTTGTGACACTCTTTTTCAGAACACCAACCCTTTTTAGATCTTAAATTGCTTTTAAATGCATGACCCTTATTCAGACTTGAGTCTACCACTTTTAATTGATTGCCTCCATTTTTCTGGCCTTGAAAATTTAGATAATCATAAATACCAGTGTCCATTAGAAATGCACATGTCATTCCCTACTCTTTCTCATTCATTAGCTCCCATGAGGTCCTGCTGTTAGCTTGGTCTGGCAAAAAGAGCTTTCCAAGGAGTAGTTGGGGTAGCTGGTGGGAGCATTGTGGTTACGATACTACCATAGTAAGTTGACTTCTGCTTTCCGAGAAAACCACAATATAAGTTTCTTTGTCAGGCCAAATTTGTAAAACAAAAAATATTTCCTTCTAGTTGTTCAAAGGCTTGTCTGCTATTGGCTTTTTCTGAATTGTTCTAATGAAAAAAAATGTAATGGGGAAAACAAGCTGATAATTGTGGGCTGAAAAAATTCTCCCTAAATGTGAGAATTAATAAATCTGGGACAAAAGAGTTGAGGTAAATAAGATTTGCAATATCTTATAATAACTCACTGGCCTGATGATCTGTATGGAATACTGCAAAGGACAATATTTAACAATATGCACTTATGTGCTTCATAGGGCATTGGCACCAGCAAAGTTGTCTTCTCTCTTGTGTGCTGCTGCTTGTGGACCAGCAAAACAAAACTTACATGTGTTAGAAAAGGTCACAAATGTCCTGGATTTTCCTAAGGTGTCTGCTTTGAAGGAAAAGCCCTGGAAAATGGCACGACGTGCAATTGTGCCCTTTTATTCAGAATGCTCTGCTAAATCCCTGATGGGCAGGCAAAGTGAAGTCCCTTCTGGCACAGGCAGGTGGAAGTGAGCAGAATGAACCCTGCTCAGGGTTACTGAGGAGGTTTGAGCCACCTTGTTCCTGCGGGAGTCTTCATGCTCTGTGTCCTCCCGAGGCTCCTGGATTGCAGGCTGGAAGGGCTCCCACGGCTCTCCTGAAGCTCCGAGTGTGTGGATGGGGCTGTGCTGTCCTACAGGCTGCACTGGGCCCCTCTGTGTGTTTAAAAGCATGTTTCTTGTTGTCAACACCAGCACAGTCTCATGAGCTGGCACTATTAGCATGTGTGTTTCCCCTTCACACTGTGCAAGAATAATTATCCTTTCACAGCAGTGCGAGTTTTTCTGTTCCCTCTGATTTATGGAGGCAAAGAACTCGTTTGAGAGGATGAGTCAGAAGTAATTGAGCTCTGGGGGGCTGTAATTCATGGCTTTTCCTCTCTTTAGTTTTTGCCCTCACTGTACCTCATGGTTACCAGTGCTTTGGCCTTCCAGGGAACACTCATTAAAGCTTAGAAGTGAGCTTGGGTCTTGATTTACATTCAGAAACCAACCTGATTCTGTAAATCAAGAATGTGACACGGTGATAATCTTTTAAGCTTTGTAATATTATCATAAATATAATATGATTCATGGTTGGCTATTCCCAAACATGTGGCACCTTGCACAAAATGCAGGATGGGTGCAGGAGCTGCTCTGCAGGGACATTCACGTGCAGCTGCTGCCTGGGGGACGGGGTTTGGCAGCTGCTGAGTTTCAGGGAGCAGTGCTGGGTTTGGGCTCAGAGAATGAGTTAAGGAGGATTGCTAGGTATAACTGAAGCTCCTGGAAAGATGCAGAGACATTTACAGTCCAGGGAAAGCTTTAAGGAAGGGCTTATTCTGCTTCAGGAGAATCCAAAATTATGTGTGTCAGTTCATGTATGAGTACGATGCTGTCGCTTGAGTGAGTCATGCAGACAGACCTGAAGTGAGTGGGGATTGATGGCATGTGCTGGGGCAAAGGTAAACAACAGATGGGCAGCAGATACATTTTGCATCTTGCTGGCAAAGGTGTGTGGGGTTGACCTCCACATGATGTTTTGAGAAGGCTTTTGAGACCCGTGGTGGGTAAGCACCAGAGCACTGAGTGGTGGGGTGCGCTGCTGGCTGACCGGCTGGCAGCAAGGAAAGGTATTATTACCCTCTTGAAATAATTCCAGTTCTGTTGCTGTGCTGAGCAAGACACTGATGCTCATGGGGGCCTCAATCTCACAGGCAGAGATTGAGCTGAGGAGCTGAATAATTTCCCCCACCTTTCTAAAAGGGCATGGCAGAAAAGGCAACCATCTGGAAGCCTTGGGCAGTGTGATTCAGGATGGGATGTCTGCCTTTATGCTGGTTTGGTTTCTCCTCCTTGTGTGTAAGTATTTCAAGTTCTATTTCAAAACTTTTCCTGCTGAAGCTCTCTGGTGACAGGAAGCAGTGAGATGGCTCCTGAGGCGCCCTGTTCCCCTGTGGTTTTGCACAATTCCTCTGCCAGTAGCTGAAATGGCTGCCGGATTCAGCCACTGGCTTCTCCCAGCTTGGGACTGACTGAAACTTGGGTACAAGCTGCAGTGACGGATGACTTTGCTCTCGCATTTCCATTTCTATTTACAGTTTAATTTATCCCTCCCTCTGTCGAGTGCTTCTTGAGAACACTTCAGTGGCTTTTTCCTTCAAGTGTAGCAAAACTAAACAAAAAAGCCTCATGCTTCTTTGTTAAACTGAATAACTCACTGTTATGATTGATAATGGTGAAACTGGTTTATAATCTATCTGAACAGTGATATAAATAATTAAAAACAAAGGCAGACTGAGTCCTCTATGGATCTGATTGCTATGAACAGCAGATGATCTCTAGGGAACTTGGGGTGGGAGCTCTAGTTCTGAGGGTACTGTGAAGCAGGAAGCTGAATGCATTGTAAGAAATAATAATGAAAACTAAGGTGATGGATCAACAGTTTATTGATTTATGTACCTTTGATGGGTAGAATTGTCTGTTGCAAGTGGGCTTTGCTAGCTTTTAGCCAGTAATCTCTTGGTTGTTCCCCCCTGCTTACTCGTGCTAAACAGACTGCACTGTCTCTGAATAAATCCCATTAGTTAATTACAATCTTATTTTCTCTTTGTTGTCTTTAGTCTGTGGATCCAAACCATGAATGATGGCATGGGTGGCAGAGAATTTGGGGTTTTCTCTGTGCTGTGGTCAACTCATTGGCTGTGTGGATGCTTGTGGGGATTAAACTGAAAATGCCAGTGTTGTGGACTCTCAAGATGTATTTTTCTCAGGTGCATCCACTTATGCTGTTTGTCTGCAAGGAGAGTGAATGAAAAATGAAAAACGTGATGCAAATCTGGTTAGAGCTAAAACCTTCCTCAGATACACTTTGCAAAGTGAATTTTCCTGGGAAGGTACCCCACGTTTGCCATGTACACATGTTCTGTCTCTGCTATTCCAACAACATAAATCCAGGTGCTTGTTGTTGCAAAGCCATTCTTATAGGTGAAGTTGATGTCTGGTGTTTTTCCCCCAGAGCAATAAAAAGAGGGATCTGTCTGTCCATCTACTACTACTGTCCAGTCTGACCTCCAAAACTGTGCAGTGTCCTGCCATGTACAGCTTTCACAGATGGATATTGTTTCTCTGTTGCAGATAAAGGCTGATAGTGGCTAATTTCCAGTCATGGTAAATGTTGGGAAGAGATTGAAACTCAAGTTCTCTGACCCTTGGGCTGTTCTTGAGCTGGATTCCGTGGATAGTTTGGTAAATGCACGGGTTGCTCACTCTGAAGCACTTCAACCCCCAGAGATGGAAATACATTCCTATTTCTCTGTAGCTTTGCAGCTGGTGTGCTCAAGGCACTGGGATCCTAGAATCATAGAATATCTCAAATTGGAAGGGACCCATAAGGATCATCAAGTCCCACTCCCTGCTCTTCACATCCAACAATCACCCTGTTAATCAGGGCTTATTTTGTACTTTGCTGCTTTGAACACAAACATCCCAAAATGGCCTGAAGATGCATGGTTGAGTAGTCATGTGAAACAACTCCAGCCTTTCAACAAATCCAAAATACAGGTGGCTGCTAAAAATGGTGCTGCCTAGAAAAGTCTTGAGCCCATTTGATTTACTAAAGGCAGTTACTGCTATCAGACATCTCTGTGGCTTATGTCAAGGGACTTTGAAGGTTGCTAGTAGATTGCAAGTAAGAGATTAATTTCTTATTACAGGGCTGGTTGGTCCCAAGCTACTAGTAAATCATGTTGGTTAGCAAGAGGAGTAGAGGAGGTGCAGCAGAAGGTGTGGAAGCGATTTTTGCTGTGTCTCAGCCTGGAAGGCAGTGTTGTAATTCAGATGGCAGAGTGTAAGATACCAGATTGCTTTGAATGTGTTGCAGTCCTGTGGTGCCAGGAGTTTGATGTGTCCCCAGGGGTTAGCAATGAACAGCCCCATCTCCATGCCAGACTTTGGAATCAGAAGGTATGCAGAAGCCTTTCCTCCACAAATCCACAGAGACAGGCTGGGTCCTTCAAGTAAATGGATTGCTTGCAGCTTTCAGTGAAAGCCTCGTGCTGTTTTTGATGGCTCTGCTGGATAGAAGTGTTCTCACTGCCGTCGGCATCGCCTCGTTAATACTGCATCACTCCCCTGCGACAGGGATTTGAGGATGATTTAAGTGTCTTTGTATTGCCTGTTTGGAGGAGGTGTGAGAATTGCAAGGGAAGCTGTGTCAGGGATATGGGACTGGTGCAGGACAGGCTGGGGTGGTGTGTTGGGGGCTTGCAGAGGTGGGGATGGGTTTTGAGGGATGGGCAGCATGGCCAGGGACAATCAGCTGCGAGGGCTGCAGGCAGGACAGGCAGCTTCCTTGCCTCTGAGGTGGGTTGCTCTGGCAGATGCTGCTGGACCATGGAAACACCCCAGTGCAAGGCATCAGTTTTTGTTGAAACAAAGTGAAATCTGTCTTGTCCGTATTTGTATGTCTGTATGGACAGCGAAGGCCTGGGGTCTGTCCACTGTCACTGGGGGACAAGCAGCTGTAGAGCCCCTGCCTCCTTGCCCCAAGACAGGGACAAAAGGAGAGGTAGAGTGGCCTCTCTTTAGCTTGTGGAGGCAAAGTCCATGGGAACACCCTCCTCCTGTCAGTGAGGACCACCTTTTCTTGGCTTTCTTAACAGTGGATGGGTATGCTTGTGCTTTTGCAGGAGCTGCTGTGAGCACAGTGCAAAAATCCCTTGTGCCTTGTTCAATCACAGGGGCTGTGAGGGAACAGATGTATTGTTAAGCTTGTCTTTGTCCGAGACCTTCTTGATGCCTCATCCCCTTGGCAATCTACTGGTTTATGCATGTGCCTCTGGCTTTGCTGTAAAAGGGGGCTGATGTTGCTTGCTGCTGGACTAGGAGTGGCAGTGAGATGCTGTCAAGGCTTATGTGCCACTAGAGCCAGTCCTTCAGTGAGGCAGGTCCTAAGGAATACAAACCCTGCTCTTTGCAATCCCATAGGGGACTAATTTTCTCTCTGAAAAAGCCTCTTCTGAAATGAGAATGCCCTGTCACTGAGTGCATCAGAGAACATCAGAGGGCACGTGAAAGGAGCACAGCATCTTTTAAATCCATGCATTGCTATGGTAGGGCAGAAGGTCTTTTTTAATTTAAAGTCCTTTTGCTGATCAAAATACAGACTGTGGATGCAAATGCTCTTTCAGCTGATGACATTTGGAGATGAGTGTGTTTCTTCTAGATTTTACCTGGAGTGTATGTTGTTGTATGTTTTGATTTGTTATGCTAAGTGACATATCTTTGTACTGGGCAAAGGTTTGGTGTGGTGCCACCACATGCAGGATTACATTTTTCTTTTTCCTTCCCTGCCATCCTACATTGCCTTTTCTCCCTTCTCAGTATTTAATATGCAAAATCAATTTGAACAGGCGAGTGGGCAGCTGCTAAACCCAGGAGGCTCCAAATGCTCTCCTTCCAGGGAATAACCTGAAAGGAACAGTTGGGGTTTTGTTTGTCCCAGAATTTTTAGGTGGAAAATGAAGGTTGGAAGATATAGTTATTATAGCTGTGGCTATATATACAATCTTTTGTGGTTCACATCTTCATTTTGTTATCTTATATCAGAAATATTAGAATCTCCCCCACTCTGTGTCTTGAAAATAGAATTTTTAATGATGGGGGGAGTAAGTTTTGGATTGTTCACTCCAGTGCAAACTGAAATTGTGAGTTTTCACAGTGTGTGATGACTTGAACTGCTAAGACAGGAGACATGTGCTCCCCTCTGGGAAGAAGGCATTTGTGGGGGGCACAGAGCTGGGTCGGAGTGTTCCTTCTGCTGATTTTCTTCTGCCAGCTCCAAACCAGACACAGAAAGGACCTGACCCTGCCTATGCCCCATCTTCAGGAAATGTCCTGTCTGTTGAGCCGTGGAGGTGCTCAATTATTTTGATGAGCAATTGCCTTTTGACCTGGGAAAATGTTCTGCAAATGTATCAAACCCCATCAGTGTGATGTGAATCAGCAGCTCCGTCACTGGGTGTTGTTTTGCAGCCGTGCTTTGCTCTGCGAGGTCATGGATGGTGAAATTAATGAGTCCAGCCCTAAACGAGAGGAGCATTTCTTGCAGTTGACAGGGGCCCCCAGTGCTGACCTTGCTGGCCACCCAGCCCCAAACCCTGGCTCATCTTGTCCTCCTCCCACTGGCCTTGGAAGGGCTGGATTCCCCTGAGGCTGCTCATGTCCTCAGGGAGCCACTCACTCATCCTCCCCTCTTGCTTTCCTGCTGACTGTACCTGTTCAGAGCAGCTTTTATGGGGGTGTCTGTGTCTCTCCCCTGGTGCTGCTCCAGGCAGGATTGCTTTGGGTTTAGCTGTTCAGCAGAGCTGGTGTTTCCTGAGAAGGGTTATCTGTGACCTGCTTCCAGCCTGCTGTCTGTGCCCTTTTTATTATTCGAACTGAAATAAATAAATAAATACATGAAAAATATGTTACTTTAATTGCTATTAGAATATATTTATTTTTCTTAGGAATGGAAATAAACAACCAAAACGTCATCCATAATTTTTTCCATGCTTTTCACTATCTGAGACCTTGAGTAGTCCTGCAGACCACTCCTGCTTCAAGCTCAGTCCAGCTTTTTCCAATTGTATCTAATGAGATTTCCAGCCTCCTTTTTCCTCCCCTGAGGGCAGTGTCTAGCCTTGTCTTTAGACTTCAAACCAACAGCTATTCTGGGGTAGATCACGGGGTGGATATTACAGACCAGCACTGTACCGTGACTACTGAGTGTTGTTTCATAGATATGGTGGGAAACCCATGTTTCCTGTCTTGTCCCCTATCCCCTTCACTAATTATTTATCAGTCCTATCACAGCAGTGTCTGGAAGCCTCTGATCAGTTTTCCATTGTGCTAAGCATGGAGAATTCCTTTGGGATGTTACATCAGGAGTATGAGGAAGAAGAGGATGGCTCCAGATGAGGATGAAGGGTTGGGAAGATGAAGTACATGATACCAGAGGAAGGAGCTGCTAAAAACAGCATGCTTGTGGTGGCATCAGCTTCTCTTTTATCATGTTTGTGATAAAGAACTTTTGCTAAATGGATTACTAAAGAGAGTCCCAGAGTTTAATCTGATGCTGCCTCCTGATTACCTAGACTTGCACTTGCAGAGCTTTATTTGCAGACAAGTGTGCTCATGGCAGTGTGCACAACCTCTGTGGCCATGTGGATCCCTTATCTCTGCAAACCTGTACTGCAGGCTGCAGGCAGTGGGTCAGGATGGCTGCTCTGCTGTTATCTCTGTGTTTGGAAGGACTGGTGCAGAGGGAAAAAGAAGGTGCTTTGCTTGATTTCACATCTTGGTATCTACAGCACATAGTTTTATTTTTGAATTGTCCATTAAGTGTTGTTTTGTTGTATTGCCATAACTCCCTCTGCTGGCTAATTTGGCAGTTTAACCATCTGTTTTGATTGATTTTTACATCTAAATGCAGCATAATTATGTCTTGGAGACTGCCTTGGAAGAAGTGAGGAGTTTGTGCCCTGTTGGGGTGATGTATTTGCTGCCTGTTCATGCTGTGCAGGTTTGCCTCTCTCTGTGGCTGAGTAAACCCATTCCTCTGATCACTCGTGCTCTGCCCACAGCTACCGAGTGTGACTGTGGCAGTTCAAATCCCCATCAGAAGGGTTTGAATCTTTGCTGCACTTCTGGGCAGCAGCTGATAAATCTGTGTCCAGAAAAGCCAGCTGAGGCTGTGCCTGGGAGCGTGTTGTTCCCTCCTCCAAAGCACCCCTGTAAAGGGAAATTCCCACGTACAATGGGAGCACTGTGCCATGGAGATTCCCAGGAGTTCTCTGACACAGCTTGCAGTTATTAATGCCGTGTTGAAGCTGAGACAGGCAGCTGTGCTGGGCAGAAATCTCTCACCTGGAAGACTCAGAGGTGGTTTGGAATTTTGGTCTCTGTACTGCTGGTTTGCAGTTGCGTGTCCTGTGTTGGGAGCATCAGCTGCCTTGGTGGGCATTGCTGCTCCCGGCTCAGATGGACACTGCAACCTCCTGGCTCCCTGCCCCACTTGCCCATGGGGAAGCAGGTTGTCTTTTTTCTACGGCTGCTCAAGTCCCCCTCCACAAGGTGTTTTAACACACTGACCTTTCTGTGCTACTTGGATGTAAAAACACAGACGAGTTGCCTTTGCCAATGCCATACAGAAACCACAGAAGAATTGCTTAATTAATATCAGCTCAACTACAGAATAAATACTATGATCCTGCAAAGATGTGAGTTATTTTTATATTTTCATATATATGCATGCCTTTGCAGGAAGTTTTTTTAAAAAATAATAAAGAAAAGGTTTCCCTTTCCCCAGTGTAACAGAAAAGACAGATACTATCTCTTTGTTCTCTGGGTATTATTCCTTGCTGCTTTGTTTTGAGTTTAATTAAATTCTGGACATCTAATACTTAAAGGTGATGGATTATATTTAAAACTACATGCTAGCTAGAAGTATTGTGAGGATAGTGATGAAATGCTCAGGAGCCATTGGAGCAGAACAGTCTTCTCCCTATCTGGTCCCTATGGGCTCACCTTGATTTAGTACAAACGCTCTAAAGGTGCCAGGTCCCTAATTTATGCTGGGAAGCTGAGATCTGGGTGGTTTGGATCAGATTTAAGGTTGGACCCATATCCTGATGTATTTTTTCATGTTTAAAAATGGAATTTTGGGTTTGCTCCGCTTTCCTTCTCTTCTTTGTGCTAATGTAACTGCTGAACTTGGTGAACTTGTGTGCATGTCAAGTTAATGTAAGAGGCTCAGAAAAAAAAAATCAGCTTTTTTTGGCACTGGCTGAGTTATCCCAGGTTGTGGGGAGAGCAGGGGTGAGTCTCACTAAGAGGGTTAATCCTCCCTGGAGCTTCTGCAGGCAGAGCCAGGTTGTCAGTTCATGGAGACCTGGGGAACTATGACTAAGCTGGGCTGGAAGAGATGAAATGCTGCAGTAGAAGCAGAGCTGCGGTGCCTGCCAGCAGCTGCAGACACACTGTGTGGAACGTGGGGGCTCGAGCAGTGGAGCCGAGTGCTGGAGGTGCTGCAGACCCAGCCAGAGCCACTCGTGTCCCTTTGTGCTGAAAGGCTTCTCTCAACATGTGTGCCACAAGGAGGGAGACCCACTGTAACCTGAGTGTGCTTCTGCCAGTGGTAGGAGATCAGTAGGTCCCTCACCTATTTCTTGCCAGACATGCATCCCTTGTCCCAGCTGTGCCTGCCTGTTGGCTGTGCCTCATCTGCCACGGAATCTGTGACTCCGGGGAACTAGTGATGGAGAAGCTGCACCTCCTTTGTAGAGAGCAGGTAAATGCCACACTACAGTGCTTGGAGATATTCCCAGGGGTTTTTGACACATCTCAAAAGCTGGTGGTTGAGACACTGGGCCTGGGGATCTGCTTACATTGCACTTGCAGTGATTTGTTGGGGCTGGAAAAAAAAATCAAAGCTGCAGAACTGGGGAATGTATTACAGTAATTAACTGTGGGCTGAAGAAAGTGAGGGACATCCTGGACACAGAGGAAATTAAATGGAAAGTGGTATTGACCTTATGTGGGATGGAATTGCAAAGAGCTCTGTTTGCAGGGTGGAAATTAATTATTGGATTTTGTCTAAAGCTGAGCTTATGTAAGAGGCATGTCTGTCTTCCACACTTGGACACCTCAACTCTTTGCTTCTCTGCTTGTTGAAGGCACAGATGACCTGCCCAGTGAGAATTTGAGACAGCTCAGTGGGGCTGGCTTGCTAAACCTGCTGATGTTTTCATTCGGGGATGTTTTCATATCAGAGAAAAATTTAAGTTGACTGAGAGCAAATCAAATCTGCCTGCCTATCACTCAAAATGTGAACCCCTGCAAGCCCTCCACGTGCTGCTCAGTAGCCTGTTGCCATGAACAGGGGCTTGGTGCATCCCAGCAGAACAAGGGTGAGGAGCTGACTGAGATCTCCCAGTTCCTCCAGGGTTGTAGGATTACCTGTGCCCTTTTCTGGCAGCCAGGAAAAGCTCTTGCTTTGGCCAGTGCTGCCCACGCTTTGGCTTCTCTGTCGCTGCTGGACTTGGGCATGTGCAGGATGGGACATCCCCGTGGCAGGCTCGGGGACTTTGCTGGCAGCAGCTGACACTTTGCACCAGTGACTATTCCTCTGCAAGAGAGATTCAGAAGTAAAGGACTTGGACTGTTACAGTAGGGATATTACTACTTCTTGTATATTTTTGTGGGTATCCCACAGGAGCCTGGATCGTAGACCAAGACTGGTAGGTATTTGTCAAACACAGAACAGTGTTTAATTCATTGATTGTTCTGCCAGAACCTTGACAGTTGTTGTGCTTTTTCCTTTTTCATTTTCCCACATGCAGAGAGCAGCTCCAATATTTCTCTCTGTATGTTGACCTTTGTTTGAAATGAAAGCAAAAGAAAATTGTAGAAAGCACCACTGAGAAAGCCAGGAATGGGTCTCCTTTAATATACTGCATGGCTTGTATCTCATGGAATGGGCATTTGTCTCGTTAAAATGTTTTCATCAAAACTCTTTTTCTAAGAGGAACGGTTTTTCAAAGGAAGCAAAACATTACTGAGAATTCTTGCTATTTCAGTTTTTTGTATTTCACTGAAAGACATAGGCTATTCATTCCTGTGTTCAGCAAATCTGTGGAAAATGTCAAACATTCTAGACTTTGATTTTGTAGTAGAATATGTCCTTCCTAGCTTTCTAATTGTTCCTATCAGTGCACAGAGAAACAGGCTCTGTATATGACCTAGCAGAAATAATAAAAAAGATTTTTTTTTTTACATAGGCAATTGTGCTGAAAAGCAAAACAAAACAAGAGGAAGGAAGCGAAGCCCTGCCTCAGTGCAGTGTACAGCAGTGCAGGTCCTACCTGCAAGGTTCCTCTATCCTTGGAAAAAGAAGAAAACTAGAGCTGCCCTGAGGCACTTTAGGAATGTATTTAAGTGGAAATAATAATGATGCAATTATTTTCCCCATAAAAACAGCATTTAGTTGAAGATTAAATCCTTCCAAAGAGAAAACAATAATGACTAAAAAAAACCATAAAAATTTTTTATTACAAAATTACCTTGGAGGCAGTGCAGTTAGTGGTGGGAGATTCCTTTAGTGCTGCTGTTCTTATGGAAGCTTACTGTGTTTTATTTTTAATGGTGAGAATATTAAAGATATATCATCAACAAAGGACATATTCTCCTAAAACGCTGTCTTCCATTGAATGTGCAGTTTTGCTGCTGGGGTGGAAGATTAATTGGTAAAGTACAATTTTTTATTTTTTTAAATGAAGGGTAAAATACAGCCCTCTTTAATAGATGTGGAGCGAGCAGAGGAGAGGCTTGTGACAGATTCTGACAGTACCTTAATGAAATGTGTGACCTTTCCTAATGCACACGTGTGCTTGCTGAGCTGGTGAGCCCTGCCTGGGTCTAACCTGGACCACATCTGCCCTGCTGGGTGGTGAGGGGAGACCTGCAGAGCTGAGATACCCCAGACAAACAGCTGGTGCCTGTCATCACCTGTGGTGCCATCCCCAAACCACTGGCCTCTAGCATTTGGCAGAGAGCTGACAGGGCTCCCCTGTGCTGCTTCATTTCAGACTGTTTTGTTTTGGCTGTTTAAAGAGAATGATGGATGAGTTTCCCATGTGGATTTTGAAGGGTCTGAAAAAAGTGATAGGATTGCTTCCATTTCTCACATTTAATTTGTGACATAGGAAGGGAAGATGAAGAACATGAGGCACCTTCCTTTAAATTTGCAAGATTTCTGCTTGATGTGGTTGATAATGAGCATTTCTGATAGAAATGGAATAAAGACCTGAAAGCACAGATCCAGGGGAGGGGTGCTGGATAGACTGCATGTGGGAGAGAGATGTGCAGCTGATATGGTCGATATCCCATGATGGGGAGATAGGAAGGTTTACATGGAATGACAGGGTGGGGTGACCCCCTTGGAACAGAGACCCTGGTGAAGCTGAGCAGTTATGAGCTTCCCTGAAGTGAGAACATGTGTGCAGATGCTCTTCTCTTTTGTAAATCAAGAGAGAGATCCAGTAAGTATTTTCATCTGATCTTCTTTGACTTTACCTGAGCACTTATTAGCTGTTTCAGTCCAATCTGGTGTCACCCTGACAGCTCTTCACTGAAGCCTGGAGAGGTAGAGAATCTTGAAGCAAAATTATTTTTTTCATCTGACTGTCATTGAGATAGAGACTAACAAAGTAAAAGCAGAGAAGAGCTTAAACTTTGCTCTGCTCTTTGCTGTGTAGAAGTCCTTTTGTTCTCTTAGAAACTTCTTTTCACCAGGATATCAGAGACTGCAGTCAGAATGTGTGCTTTTTCTCTTTCTCTTCTGCTAACTGGGATATACATCCTTACAGTACAGTATCATGAGACTGGCAAGTCCTAACAATTCTCAGTAAGTCCATGGATTTTTTTTTTTTTTTTAAATAGTGATATTTTATAAGGACTGTGACACAGAAATGTGCCATACTTCTTAAGTTTGCCTGCTGGTTATTTGCACTGAAAGCAGTGCCGGTGAATATTTGACTGAAATTTGAGGAGGGAAAAAGATCAGCAGAAGCTCAAAAAGAGAAAATAAGGTTCAAAGCCAGACTGAGTCTCCTTTTTATTTCTTCCATTGCCTTCTGTAGTCCATGGGGAGTCTTTACTTCACTTTGTACGAAGCTGCCCTTTTGGTTTGCTGTTTGCATCTCTCTGTTTCTGGGTGTTTTTATGTTGGTTATTTTTGGACTGCTGGATTTTTTCCTAATATAATGTATGCTCACACTTCATATCTCTTATGGCTGCTTTCGTCTTTTAGAGAAAATCAAGACACTAAGATTCACTAATGAACTTCATTAATCACCTTGGCACTGTGTAGGTACCGTACTGGGAGCAGCAGGGTGTCTGTGCCTCTAGGGAAGGAGGGTGCTGCGTGCTCAGCAGGGAGATGTGGGACTGGCAAATGCTGTCAGAAGCACAGGATGGTGAGGCTGGAGGAGGTGGTTGGCACCCTGTGGCCATTGATGTGGGAGTGGAGGGCAAATGTGGCCACCTCTTCTGTGCTCTGTGGAGATAAGCTTTACCTGGCCCAAAATGGGAGAGGGTAGAACTCTATCCACTTGCATTTACTTTTGGCTACATCCCTGCATCTGGTCCAGCTCCTGGCTAACCCATGTGAACAACTGCTTCTGTACCCAGGGTGCTGCAAAGCCCCAGATCTTGATTTCCAGTCCAATCACGTCAAAAGCTGTTGCCTGCTTTTTCTGTTTCTTTATGTAATTTATCTTATCTCTTTTCAATATCCGTGTCTGAGGTCTGCTGCTGTTGGGACCCACCCTGTCCCTGTGCACAAACATACACAGGATGGAGCCAAGAGAAGCAAGGTGGGAGCAAACACTTCTTTTTAAAAATTAGGACTGTAGTTTTAAAGTAATGAAATTAATAAATGGAGTCTGGGAGGTGCTGCCACGTGTCTGCCACGGTGACTGCGTGAAAGTTGAGAAAGGGAGTTGTGATGCCCTGGAAAAGGTTTTTAAATCTTTGTTTAAACTTTACAGAGCTGATGGAATTAGCATCAGGGCACTTAGATTCTTACCGTCTTTGGTGTGTGTCCCTCAGTGAGAGATCTCTGGCATGAGAACATCATTAACAGAATACCTGCCCTTTCAGGTCTATTTGCATGTGAAATTGGACTCTGTCCCTGAGAGAAGGAGTATGAAAGAAAGAACTGTGAATATGAACAGACTCCTAGTAGGGATCCTTCTGTGATATATGTGAGATGGCTGTGGAACTAATTGCTTTCCTCTTCCCAGCCTGCAAAAAGACCAGAGTGTTAGATGGGAGTGCACCTTTGGTCAATGATTGACACTGTGGAAGAAAGATGTTTTAGTTCCATCAGTTATAATGATGATTTTTTTTTCCCCTCAAGGAATTACATGTAGCATTTTTAGGATTTCTCACTATTGAGAAGTTTTCACATTTTTTTTCATTGTATCTGGCCTCTCCACATGCCCCCTTCTTCCACCCATCAACCATTTCTTTCTAAATGACAGTAAGTCCTTTAGAGATATTGAGCTGCAAAGATTAGTGTTCCTGTAGCAGTGGAGAGGTGCTGATGGTGCTGTTGATGGAAGCCCATGGTTGGTTGGGCTGGAAGGAAGCAGAATTTCATAGAATCATAGAATAGATTGGGTTGGAAAAGACCTCCAAGATCATCAAGTCCAACCCCTAAAAAAAAAAAATTTTTTTGTTCCCAGATTTGGCTCCTTCATAGGAGAGGGTGAGACTATAGGTTATTTAATCTACTTTGAGGTTAGACTACCCTAACTCATGGAAGCCCAAATGTTGTTTTATCAAAGTGTTTTATACCCATGTGCTGTCATTTCTTCCCATCCCTTACAAAGATCTGTGATCTGTCACCAGTATCATGCCCCAACACCTCCATATTTCATCTGTGTCATGGGGAATGTTAGGAAGACTTACAGAATTGTCTCTGCTTTCAGTTGCTGATAGAAGTGAAGATCTCAACTGTACCCCAAAATTATGGCTAGCCAAATAATTCTTGGGATAGGGACAATGCTCTGTATAGAGTGTCCAAACTGCTGCACTGCAATATGTGACGTTGGAGAGCAAAGTGACCCAAAGTAAGTTGGTGCAAAATTGGAGATATGTCAGAAGACTGGAGCTGTTTGGGGTGGGAAGCACATGTGTAGGATGTGTTTGGGCTCAGCCCTTCCATCACCAGCCTTAGAAACAGCTGAACTGCTTCACATAAAATCTCACCCTTCCTCCCAGATTATATCTGTGCACAGATATGTGTGAGTGCATGTGTAGCCTGAGGCAAACACCTGACATGAAAAATGTCATCCCAATCCATTCAAATTTGGTGGAGATTTAAGCAGCAAAAGACAGAGTCTTATAATGGAAAATAGAGTGCTCCCAGAACAGTGAATTGAGGAAAATACCTCCTGAGCCTCACTGAGTGGATCACATATTGAACAGGTCATGGACTGAGCTGTGCTCAGTGGGTCACTGAGGGCAGTGTTTCCAGGGGATGAGCATTCCCAGTCGGTCCCTTCAGAGAGGCAGGGCAGAGGGATGTGTAATTGTGTGGACAGGTATGTAAGTGCCCGTGGCTGGGTTTTACCTGGTGTAAATCACCTTAGTTCTGGGGGCTCAGAGTGGCTTTGGGGATTAGCTTGGCTTAGGTGGAAGCTCTTGCTAATGGAGTGAATGTGGAGCTCCAGGCTCCTGCCCTCTCAGTCTCTCTCTATCCATTGTCATTCCTTGGGCTGCCAGTTCAAAACTTATGCCTAGATCCTGAAGAGACAGGATCAAAAATTAAGGTATTTAAAGAAAAAAAATGCTTCTCTTTTCATTTACCAGTGGTTTTGAAAGTTTCCTATGCACTTGGATCACAGTTTCAAGATTTCTATGATTTCCTTTGCAAAATTAGACACTATCCTTGTATTTGCATAAATTTAGAACCACAGAGAAAATGTAAATGTAGTGTGACTTGGGACTAAAATTAGACTGACAGTGCTGAGCTGCTACTCCATACTGGGCTAAGTCATCATTATTTGGATTTGCTCGAGTCCAGAAAAGGCTTAGCTCATGTTTTGAGCAAAGCCAGCAGTCACATCCTGCTTTCTTAATTGCTATTTGATATGAACCATGATAATTTCCATTATGAAGCCAGTTTTAATTAAGCAAACAAAAGCGCTCTGCACTTCTTTCTGGCCAGCTTTTGATGACTTCTTCTGCATTGTGACAGTTGGGTTTAAATGTGCTCTTCAAATGCAGCCAGGTTTAGAAGATGCAATAAAGGAGAGAATCATCTGCATGGCCTTGAGCAGTAGCTTTGTGTGGCCCAGAGACTGTCAGTGCTGGGCACGGGCTGCTGAGTAGGATTTTAGCCATCAGTGTTCCATAAGTGCTGCGTTGCTTGAGGGTCTGTAAGGTGGTGTGTGGCTGAATGCAGTAATTTAGGGGATCAAGGGGGCTTGAACCAGCAGGGAGATGCTTTGTCCTGGGTGCTGCAGCAACTCTAATTGCTTTGGAGGGAGAGCCATAAACAGTCGATTATTGTTATATTCTCTCTGATAGAGGGAGAACTGGTACTGGCCCTTGTTGCAGAGAAACAGTTATAACAGAGTCGAGGCCAAGACTGGCAGATGTTTGACATTTTCTGTAGGATGTGTTTGTAGGGTTTTGTCCTTAGATGAGAACTCCTTGGCTTCTTTGGGCTTTGAACAAAAAGTGTGGGAAATGAAAGACAGCCTGTCTTAAGGTACCTGAGAGTCTCATGGTGCTGCTTGTGCTGTGTTTGACCTGCACACTCCTGAGAAAGCCCCAGAAGATGGCTCCAGGAAAAGAAGGACCCTCATCCAGGTCTCAGGGCACACAGGGCTTATGAGCTGAGGAAGTGGCTGGGGGGCTGATGAATCACAGTCTCAGCATGGGAAAATCCCTTGCTGCCAACAGGCAAGGGGATGGTCTAACATGGGCAGATAGATGAGGACAGCAGGCAACTGATTTCTCCTCGTCACTGGTAAATATTCATGGTACATAAATAATATATAACAGATACCCTGTTATCTGACTGCATAATGACCAGGGCAGAGCACAGGCAGGTTTCATGTCTTCCTTCCTCTTGTCACAGTAGTAGAGGACAGAGCCTCAAGCTGCAGCAGGGGAGATTTAGGCTGGACAATAGGAGGAATTTCTTCAGGGAAGGGGTTGTCAAGCATTGGAATGGGCTACCCAGTAAGGTGGTAGAGTCACCAACCCTGAGGGTCTTTAAGAAAAGACCAGATGGGGCACTCAGAGCCCTGATGTGGCTGATGTGGTGGTTTATGGTCAAAGGTTCGCCTTGATGATCTCAGAGGTCTTTTCCAAACTAATTGATTTTGTGATTCTTATCAAATAAAAAGTATTCTTTGATTCTTATTCCCTTTGGACTGGTAAGAGAGTTAATGGAATGCTTACTTGGGACTTCCTTGTGGAGGTTCCTGAGCATGGCCACAGGCATCTTAAGATTTAAAAATCTTTTAGGACTCTGGGTTGTGCCAGTGTTTTTGCAGGAGTGATGGGGTTTCTTGAGTACAGCCCAGGGAACAAGGCTGCAAAGGTACAGGAGGGGGAAGATAAAATTCCTATATATTTCTCCTGTCTCACTGCACCTGCATGAGGAGGAAAATAAATTAGCATTTACCAAACACTATTTCTCCTTGCAACAACAACTAAAGCAGTACTTTATTGTTTATTTTAAGATTGTGGGAAATTTTTCCCCCACAGTTCCCTATGAAAATTTTGAGCAAAAGACAAACTTTTAGAGAGAATGCCAATTTAACCAGTTGGGATAATTTGCAATTAATTTTAATATTCCTCTGTTTGAGCCCTCTTTCATCCTTTGAGTTGTCTGATGATATTTAGCCATGAGTAGTCTCTCTCTGAACCACTTTTTACAATCCTTATAATATTAATTGGGTTCCTTCCCACGCTGGTGGTGCTAACGGCCATGTTAAATATTAATACCTTTTTACTAATAGTATTGGTAATATAGCTGGGGCTGCTCAGTGGTGATCCCTAGTGGAATGAAATAGATTAAGTACCATTCCCTAGTGAGGCTGTAATTCATAAAAGCAGGGTGGACAGTATGTTGTGACTGTCTGATGTGTTTTAGAGAACATCTCTGCTGATGATTATACTTTGGGAAATTGGAAGAACATTTCCCCGGGACATATAAAGTGACTGTCTATTAAGGACATGTAGAGGATGTGTCAGGTTTTTGAGACATGTACTGGAAAGAGAAATTAGGTTTGAAAAAGCCAATGGATTGAGGTAGGCAGGCAGCTCTTTTTTCCTGAGGTGGACGAATCTGGGTTCTGTTTAGCCATGCATGCAATTTTAGAGCTGCATGTACAGGCTCAGGAAGGATCAAAATAGCATTTCAAGAGGCCAGCAGAACTTGTCTGAAACAATGGTACCTCATTAGCAGATGCTGATCCTATTAGAAAAAAAAGTAAATGGTGCTTTCTACTTCACTGAATAAAATACTGCCTTAAACCCTCACTCCCCCAGCAGGCAGAGAGGAGTCTCTAGGCAGCAATGATGGTTCAGGCTGAGCCATCCTGAGGGGCACTGCAGGTTCAGACAAGCCTGTTTGATTTATTAATGGGCCACGTTGCAGGAAGGGGATGTGTTTGGAGCCCATGTACACTCAGTGCTCTGCTTGGGGAACAAACTGCAAGACATGTCTGGTACCACACGTGAAGTTTTGCTTTTAAATAGTAACTGGGTAGCTGAGAGTGTTCCCATGGAAGAGGGACAGCAGAGTCACTGGTGTGGAGTGGGGTAAGAGCTGTGTTGGAGGCAGCATGTAAAATCGTGGAGAGAAGGAGCAGGCTGCAGTTCTATACCCTGAATGTTATAGTGAGGAAACTAATGCTGGGAAACTACTTTGAATTTTAATTTTTCTTTCTGCTATAAGCTTAGTGTAACCATCAGTGCAATGGGAGGGAACAGGTAAATGGAGGAGGAAGTCAGGATCCTAGAGTTTGTCTTTCATTACTCAGGATCCATTCAGGTTCAGGTGGTACAAGACAGCTTTGCTAATAACCCTTCTAGTCAGTTTAAAAAAATAGGCAGTGAATACATCCTTAAGGTTGTGGCTCTAATTTGCAATGCTGAAGGGCTCAAGGGTAAAGATTCAGGATAATGAAAAGTTCTCTGAGCTTTGCTGGGAATTTAGAAGAATCTTTTAGCCAATCTTTCCACCAGCAGCAGCCAACAAGTGGGGAGGGAGGGGTTATGGAAGGAGCCTTTTTATCTAAGTAGGTTGTATTCATGATTTCCTGTGTTGTACCTAATTGTAGGGGATTCTGCTTGTATCTTCATCCCCTCTCATCTTAAAAAGTTTCATTAACCTCTAATTGCTGCTTATTTTCTTCATTCAGAGCATCCAGGTGCTGTACAATGTTCTTAATCAAGTGTGAAAAGACCATTTGTCAAGAAAGCTCCTGCTCCTTCAGCAAGGTGCTTCTGAAAGTGTTTGGCCTTTGTCTCTGCTCATCTAGGGGAAAAACAAGTGGAAAAAGTCTTGAACTTGACTGAGATCTTCTCTTGTTCCTACCAACCTTGTCTCTGTGATCACATCTCACAGCAGCACACCAATGAAAGCCTCATTTGAACTGGAACTAATTCAGTGGAATGATGCCACTGTTGGCTTCTATCTGTGGCCTGCAGGAGCTCTTGGGACAAGCAGGTCACTGAAACAGGAGGTTGAGGGATGAGCAACGTGAGTTGCTACTGAAAGCCTTACATCCTTTGGTCTGTAGTACTGGGAGACTGACTGGGCAAATGCGTAGATTTGAACAAAACCAGAGGAGGTGATAATGAGAACAGAAGTTTTGTGGGTTCCTCTTGGCCTTGTGCATCTTTTTTTCAGTCAAAAAAGGTCATGTGTGAGAGAGATTCTTGAACTGGCATAGCCAGGGAGTAGCTCTTGTGGTGTCAGGTGTCTCAGGTTCAGACACCTTCCCTTATCTTTGCATCCTGTTGCTCCTGTTCGGCAGTAATAACGTGATCAGTGATGGACTGCTCTCCCACTGGCAACGTGCAAGGTTTGAGGACTTGGATGTGTTTGCCCACACCATAACCAGTGATACTGGGGAGCTCAAAGGCTTAGTAAGCTTATGAGAATACTCTCCCCTTTGAGAAGGGACATATGTTCTCCCCTGCCTGATGGAAACTGACTGTAGAAAATACTAAGAGCATTTCCCCCCTCCACATTACAGGATTAATCCAGTGGAAACAAGCTGGATTTAAGCTAGCATAGCTGGAGTCAAACTAAATACCTTATTTTTCTGGCCTATTAGGGTATTTGCTAGCTATTGGCCAAAACCTCTGCTGATATGACTTCACTAAATTTAGTGGAGCTTGGATCAAGGTCTACATTGGCATATTTTTCATCCAGTTCATTAAGCAGCAAGCAGTTGGATCAGATAGGACACAGAAAGCACAACACACTTGCTGAGAATGTAATATCCTTCATTAGTCAGCTGGGCTTGCAAAAGAGCAGGGAGAGAACTGTACCCACATAATCAAAGTCGTGTCAGCCCTCAGCGGGTGTCTCGCTGTGTGCGTCCAGCCCTGTGTGAGAGGTGCTCTGAAAGGGCTGTGGATGCAGCTGTGTTGATCCGTGGGCTGGGACAGTGTGCAGCTTGCTGAACTGAAATGGCATAAAAGGCAAAACTTCTGAGGAATAAAAAAGATAAAATGAGATGAGAAAACAAATTCATCCCCATGGAAATCCCACTGATGTTGTGTTACTCCTGGGCGTTGCTGATGGGAAAGGGGAGCAGCTAGGACAGCTTCTGCAGAGCAGCAGCCACAACACCCAGCAGTCAATCTGGGGACTGGAAAATGAAGATTTGTTAGGTTCAGTTTGTTTGTTTGTTTGTTTGTCTGTTTCTTTGTTTTATCTTTTGGTGTGTTTTTTTTTTTTTTTAAGCCAATGAAGTTCACAGGGAGTCTCAACTTTCTCTGGGAGGCGTTGATAGTCAATTTAGTGTGAGCTTAACATATCCTTGGGGTTTGAAATGATCTAGAACAAGTGTGCTGGAAAGGGTAGGTACCTCATGTGCCCATCTGAGTGGTGTTGCCAGTCTTCCCAAGCCCTTCAGCACAAGCATCCACGACTGTGACTGTGGGAGGAGAGGGAAAGGCAAGGGTGCAGGAGGAAGACTGCTGTTCTGTAGAAATATGGAATGGAGGATTACACCCACAGTGTTTGATATGGAAGAGCAAGGATTACTGCCTGTGTGTGACATTGCGTGGGAGAGATTAAAGTCACCCCAGGCAGACAAGAATTGGGTGTGAAGCAGGAAAAGAAAGAGGGATTAGGTTGGGAGGGGTGTGATACAGGAGGAAGGAGGAGTGTTCCTCTGGGCAAAACACAGATGCTGTAAGATGATGAGACTTGGATGGTATGGATAGCAGATGCATTGCAGCAGAGGTAAAAGGACTGAAGGATCTGCAGGATGGACCTGGGGTCATTCCCAAACCTTGAACTTCTGGAGACTGTTATCCTTCCAGCTCTTGGATGCAGGTGGTATGAGGCTTACCAGAACAAAACTTTGATAGTCATGCCCTGAGATGGGGATGGTGCAGGATACTTCAGAGTCAGGGTGAATTGTGGAACAGCAGGGCTCTTATTCTCCAGGAACTGGTTGTTGCCCTTAGCTGAGGCACTAAAGGCTTTCTATGTTGGGGTGGGTTCCTGGGTTCCCCAGGAGTCCCTTCTTATCAGCTCCCTGGAGAACCTCCTGCCACTGTGAAGAAATCTCCAGCCTATTCTCTTCATACTTGAGGTGCCCAGAAATTCCAGACTAAGTCTCCATGGTGTCAAGTGCTACATTAAAATGTAATAAAGGATAATTTTTGCTCTGAGGAGATTCTCTGCCTGGAAAAGACAAAGCAATGAATGGTATAAACCAGCCCTAAAAGAGATTGTTGGGCTTCTCAGTGCATCACCTCATGGATATGAACTTCAGTGTGTTTGAGACAAGGGAAGGCTCTGGAGGTGAACCTGGTTGAATTTAGTCGTGGCTGGAGTGCTGTACAGCAGGTGTTTAAGTGCAAAAGTATGGAGAAGACCATCTGCTGAGTGTCTAAGGCTGATGCTCCAGTTATGTTTGCACGTAGGATGCCTGTGCTGTTTAAAATCCAGCCATAAATTGTACTTGGAGTGGCTGTTACACGTTTCCTGCTCCAGGAGCAGACTTTCAAAGCCCACAAGAAATATTCACTTAGAATTATGTCTGATTTAGAGGGAAAAGATCTGTAGCTTTGTAGCCTTAATAATTTGCTCAAACAGCTGTAGATTAATGAAAGTGTTGCTCAAGGCATGTTTCCAGAAATAGCGTGTAGCTCGGCCCGCTCAAGTCGCATTGGGTTAGGAAATGTTTGTGTTTTTAATGCTGAGAGTGTGCATAGGAGGTGATCTACCAGAGCACCCTGGACTCATGGTCTGGCTGGTTGAGTGATGTCTGAAAACTGTTTCTTGGTGCAATTGCAGAGCTGTTTAAAAGCACTTTTTATTTGGATTTACCTATTGTAGAGGGAATGCTTGCCTCACTCCAGCAGGTGACAACCAAGTGCTTTGCAATCACAGCACTGAGAGCCTGATGGGACTTCCTTGTCCCAGGAGTCAGAAAGCAAATAAATCTGTTATTTGAAATGCAGATTTTGAAAGAATCTACTAAGCCTCCCACTCTGTGGTGTCAGACACTATTGAGCTCCACAGATTAAGTCTCTGTGTTCTCTAGAAAAATGCTCTTTTTACTGTATTTTTTTTTTTTTCAGTCCATTGTCTCTTAATTTGATTGAGGACAGAATGCCTAGGGACAAGAGGCTATTTGATAAGAAAACTGCAGTCATCAAGCAGAACCAGTTCTTATTCCTGTCATCATCCCTCTTGCATGCAGAGCCACAGGGACCTCGCTCCATAATGAGCAGTGTGCTTTCCATAGAGAGAGGTGCAGTCCCTTAAGGGTTGTTTTAGCTGGCTGTATCCCAGCCTGTGACGGACTAACTGCAGGGTGGCAGTGGCTGATATACTGTGGTTGTTACTCACATCATGGTAGTCCCTGGTGGGCCAAACTTGTGCTGTGCATATTGTGTCCCTGATCAGATGGCCTTGTGGTGTTAGGGAAGTGCTGTGGGACCAACAGCCCTTCTGTGCAGGTAGTTGTAGTGTTATCCCCACTTTCCCAAAGGAGAGTTGGGACACAAAAGGAACAAGTGTTCTTGTTCTTGCTCAATTCTCTGGTCCGCAACCCTGAAGGTGGGACAGTTCCTCCCTTATGAGGTCTCCAGGGACTCTGTTCATACCTGGTTCATCTGTGGATATGTCTTAGGGTGGGAAGGTGAACCTGGATTTTGCATTTAGTCTGCGTGGCTGCAGGTAGGTGATCTCTAGTGCCTTTTAGAGGTCTTCTGTTGGGACTGACCAGCTTCCCCTGGTCAGGGGCAAGTGTAAAATCAGTAAGTGACCTCCCATGATGTGTGTTTGAGGTCATGTAATGCCCTGTTGATTGTTGAAAATAGTTGGAGTCAAGTACCTGTTCTGACGTGCTTCCAAATTATCCCTTGGGATTGTTCTTGGCTCTGAGGAGAAGCATATGGTAACTGGTACAAACTCTGGGCTTTACCTGGAGGGCAGGGACCACAGTGGTCCTTGCTCTGATCTTGCTTTATGGACTCTGTGTCCTGTAAGGTACAGGATTGTCCCAGATGATACAAGAGCAGGGCTAAATGTTATTTGCTCCCTTACGAGGATCTGGTGAGTCCCGAGTCGTGCCCTGCAGTGGGGGACTGGCAAACTTCCTGCAGTCCTTGTTTCTCAGCATTCCCGTGGTGGAGAGCTGAAGATCTCTCCCTCCCAAGGCTAATATGACACTCCACTGCTCCCACTTCAATAAATACACATCCACTGTTCTGCATAAGAAACCTGCCAATCCGTTCAAATGCTGCTGCCCTGCAATAACTCACTTTTCTGAGACACTCACTTGATTGGGATTTTTCCATTGATGTCTGGCCTAATTTATCTGTTTCAAACATGACCACAGATAAAAGCAGTGCTCATTGAACTGATCCAATTTGACCTGACAGGGACAAAATGACTAGAGCTGGATGGAAATTCTCTTCCAATGGAGAAGGACAGTGGTAGATTGGGGAGATATGACTTGCTTGGTATTTTCCACAGAAGTGGTCTACTTCTGTTCTTTGTTACTTTCATGAGCCTGAATGCAAATGTTTTTGCTCATGGGTGGTAGATATTTTTTTTGAAGGAGGCAGGGAAATTGCCTTTTTTTTTGATGCTGCTGGAAAATTTTTGGCCAGTCTTAAAAAGGTTGCTGGGCTGGGTGTCCGAGCTGGGGACACACATAGGCAGACTTTGCCCTCTCATGCTCTTCAGCAAAGCTCCTGACTGGTTAATGGCATGGAAAGTAAAAAGCATTAAGCTTGCAAATAAACAGTTGTTTGAATTAGATGTTAAGGAAAAGGTTGTGCTAAGTCATGAGTTTCTGAAATTTCTGAATTTGGCCTTGAATGCTACAGTTTCTCTACAGAGAAAATACCATGGGTGCACAATCCCTGCACTGAGGGAAAACACCAACTGGCAGAGAAGAGCAAAGCATGTCTATTTTCCTTAGCAAAAAAATGGATACAAAGTCAATCTAAAATATGATGAATTATAAAATTAGCTAATCACTTTTAAAACCTTAATTCAGGGCTTACCTCTATGGTTATAATGTGATAACTCTCCTTACAGGCAGACATTCAGCAGGAATGAGACTGAGAGCAAAGCCTGTTCCCCCCCACAGCACCTGGAAGCCCTTAGAGGTGAAGCCCTTGATATTATTCTGAATTTCCACATTTGTAACTTCGATGGTGAACTTCTGGTCTTTTTATTGCTGTAATGAGTGAAAGAAAGGAGCCTGCTCACTTCTTATTACAGCCTTAATAGTCTGCAGTGTTTCCTCTCCCTGTCACACTTCACAGTTTTTACAACTGAGAGATAGAAATCAGGTGTAATGTCTCATGGTTCTGATTTAAGCACCTATTAACTGGCATAACCTAAATAAAAATGGGCAAAACATCTGTGCTCCTTGCATTTCTGAAGACTGGCCAAGACACAAACCTTCCCTTTCAAATTGCATAGGTGACTCAGAATCAGCTGAGGGAGAGAAAGAAACGCTAGTAAAACAGAACAAAGAGAGAAGACTAGCCATGAGGGTAAGGAAAGGACTGGAGGAAACTAAACACAGGAGCTAGAAAGGTGTCCTTGGCATTTCCACCTGAGATTCAATGCCCAAGCTTGGGCTCACACGTGAACTCCAGGCAGTGCCATAGGAAATCCTGTGCTTGGGGCAGGGAGACCTGGGAGACCTCCAGGATAGCATCTCTGCTTGTCCTCAGCCAAAGGAGAACTGCCTCTTGGTTTCAAGGGCCTTGACAGACTTGGAGACGAGTAAATTTTCAGGATCAGACAGTACTAAAAGATTAATTTTCTTTGCAGAAGTAATGCCAAAAAGATTCTTTGCCATGCTTTGCCTCTGCAGAGCGAGGAAGAGAGGTGAGAATGGCAAAGACTTTGCAGAGTTTCATAACATTGCACAGGTCTGGGTTTGCTGGTCTCTTAATTTTAATTGTGGGCTTCTTACTTGCCACTAGATGACAGCCTTTCTCTGTGCACTGGGGACTTGGCAATCATCGGGTGGCAGGGAAATGACACTCTTAAAGGACATGTCCTGCCTATCTTGCTTCCAAATGCCTTCTTGAAAGGCAGGGAGCTGGGCAAAGAGGTGATGGTGCAGATACACTCACTGAATGGATAAGATGGTTCTTGACTTGTGGACATACCTCAAATATTAAGACAAATCAAAAAGTAAAAACAAGAAACTGGATTTCTTCCAAGTCTGAAAGGATGGACTTGTTTTTAGGAGCAGGGCTGTGCTCTTTGGGTTGCTTCTGCCAGCCTGACCCCATATGGTCTTCAGACAGGCAAGCTCTGAGCTCACATCTGAGCTCCAGGTTGGCTCCCACTCCTGGTGAGCTTTCCTGTGCAGTGACCTGGCAGAGTCCCCTCTTTCCATCGAGCAGAGAGGGAAGCAGACATGACTTTTCAAGCATACCACCACTGAAAAGTCACAATCTCCTGTTTCATCCCTTGTTTTTCCTCTGTTTTTCTTGTCTTTGATTTCAGTCATAAAGCTTGCCAGCCCCTTTGCACTTCTCTGTCTTGTACACATGCAGGTGCAGGAATCTAGTTGCATGGAGTTATTTTTGTGACAGAGCACTCCACTGCCTGCCTTCTGCAGGCTTTTAGGATCTACATGATGCATATATGCTGAGGAGGAGAAATGCAAATTTCCCAGTTAACATGACTTTGCCATCCTGTCGTTATCATGGCTGTAGTCTATAAAATGATAGAGATCAGGAGGGCAGGTTTAATGGCATGAAAGCTTTCACGCTGTCACTGTAATAGTATCAAATTGGAATATATGTGTTTTATGTCAGGGCTGACTTTGAGACTCTGGAGCTGTGTCTGAAAGGAATGCAAGGTGGAGGAGGTAAATGTGAGAGTAGTCAGATATTTTAATGTTGGAGACATGTGGCCCATCACAGCCCTGCTCAAGGAGGCTTTTGGAGAAGGACCCTCGCAGAGGTTTTGATTCTTTGGTCAGCTGTTCAATCACATTTGTCCCATGCCTTCCCTCAATGCATTTGTTTTCACTGTGATCATGAGAGCCTTCAGCCCAGCTTGGTGGGAGGTAGCACTCCTACCTGGAGTGGCTTTCCAGCTTTGCAGCACTGAAGACATCCTCTTGGGCTGCTCCTCTGGCCCTGCCCATGTAGAGCAGAGTTGTACTCTGGGATGTACTTTGTCCAATGTGTTGTCTGTCCTGGAGCCTTGTCTTGGGCCAGGACACTAAAGAGAACACAGGTACACACCAGGGTGTCTCAGTGACCACAAGTATGTTGCTGTCAAGGCGATGTTAAAGAAGCTGAGGTGTGAAATCAGCATTGATCAGGATCTTCTTGAAGTTTGATCACTGAACTTATATCTATTTTTCTTTCTCCCCTCCTTTCATTAAATCTTTCCCATTATGCAATTTGCATGTTGTGTTAGCTTGGAAGGGGATCGGGGATGGATGCACATAGAGGGAAGGTGGATGGGCAGCCTCTGGGCTGGCCCAGAGGGAACACCAACAGCTCACTGCTGTGCCTCACTGCAGACTCAGGTGCAGCCTCTTGCCTGAGGCACAGAACCTGCCCTAGGCAAGATGTGCAAGGAGAAGATTCAGGATAATGTGTAATTCCTTTGTAGGGTACGTTACATGTGCACACAACAGCCGGGATCCTGTGGTTTGTATGGCTGCTGGATAACCCCTCTGAAACAGCTTGTTCCTGGTTGTGAGCAGCACCATGATCTGTTTTGATTAGAGTGGTATCAAATATTTGTATTTTACTACTTTCCACCTATCAGCTGAAGAAAGAATGCGCTTTACAAGTGCTTAGATAGTGGGCTTTAATGGGCAAAGCATATAAGTAATAATAATGAGGGGGGAAGGAGGTAATTCATGGAGTGGAACTCATTAATTACTATTTATTAGTCATTAAGGAGTGAACAAAGTGCTAACTGAAGTGTATGAGCTTGACTTAGCTATGAAGGTTTTTTACGACTACAAGAAAGTCACTGCTTTTCAAAACACTGTTAGAGCATTTTGAATTCTATTAAATATTTTTTTGCATACCTGACCTTTGCTACAGGTTTTCAAGCTATGCTATTGCATGACAATACCTACTGGTAATTTTCAGCAGAACTTCTAGCTCTAGAAACTTGCTGGAGACTTATCTTATGCTTGAAGAATTGCTTTGGTTTGTATTTCATTTTCACTAGCTAGTACACACCTGTCTATACAAAGGAAAAAGTGTTCAGGAAAAAGACCTGACTGTCATGGTCTTTCTGCTTTAATTCAGTTTTCCATGTTTGCAAACACACCTTGTATTCACTGACAGAAGTGAGGTTGGGCTCTGTTCCCAGGTGTTAGTGGTGCAGCCACCTTCACACGTGTGCAGGCACTTGTGTGTTAATGTCTCTCTTCCTTATGAACCATCAATGTAGTGGGCATGTTTTGCTGTTTATTTACAGTGTGTTGCCCATCCTCATTCTGTTTGAGGCCACTGCACACAAACACTGATCACTGCTCTGCTTTGTTCTTTGTAGCTGCTTTTTCCTCTTCTGTGTCTTTTTTCCCCTCTTTCCTCCTTTCCACCATTTGGATGCTGATTTGAGATTTATCCTTGCCTGTGAGAGTGACTTTTCAGGCCCTAGATATGTGGCAGTACCTCCCAGAGCAGAGCAGACCCCCCAGGCTTTGCTGCCAGGGCTGTGCTGCCTGCGTGCAGGGACACATTGTGAGACGCCGCTGGCCCCGGCGCCCTCCTGCTCTGATGCTTCTTGACAGCTGCGATCGCATCCGGGAGGAGCTCTGAGCTGGAGCGTGTCTCGGGCCTTTGCTCTTATTTCTGGCTCTGTTGTGAAAAATAAAGCTTTCCAGCACATTAAATATCCTTTTGGGAATCAGGAGCAGAAAATGCCGTCTCCCAGCTGCGTGTCTGGTTGTAGTGGCCAAGCCCCGGGCGAGCCTTTGCCCCACAGCAGCTCTGGGCATGAGGCAGTCACTTGTGGGTGCTGTGGGACAAAGTTAGCAGTAGATTTTCAGCCCTTCACACTGGTGATGCAGCATCTCCACAGACAGTCTCCCTGCTCCCATTAGCCAAAGGATTGTGGCTACTTGTCCTGGTTTTGGACAGTGGTGTCCTGGCTTTTTAAGACCTGGTCTTACAGCTGCAGGGAATGAGCACAGCCATTCTTGCACAGCACCCGTGGTGATGAAGAGTGTCACCAGGACTTCTGAGCATGGACAGCCCTTCTTGGAAGAATATCTCCATCTGTATTGAAGTTTGCAGCTGGACTTTAGTTGTTCCTTTTGTTTGTCTGTTTTAATATTAACTTGTTAATTATCCTAAAAAAGAAATCTGTGTGTGCTCTTCTAAAAATAAGAAATCCTTAAATGCTTTTGTGCCTGAATAATCTCAATTTGGCGACCTACAAACCACAGGCAGAAGCATAAAAGAAATTTTCTTTTTCTCTTAGGAACCAGATGGCTCAGTTTGATCTCTGTGACATTCTCTAAATGAAATTGTGTTGTAGACATTCAGCAAGAAACTAATTTCAGGAGTTTGAGAGAACTCTGGAAGGGTGTAGGGACAAAAACTGCAAATTGTGTCTCAACAGGGGACAGGAGAGATGATGTGGGAAGGGAGGAAATAATTGTAATGTAGAATTTATTCCAAACTTTTCCTTCTTTTACTTCTCTGCAAAGAAATAGCAAAATTCATGCATTTGTTTAGCTCTCACATTTAATGGCAAACTTTTGTTAGTCTGTAGTTCTTGGCCTAAAGCTGTTAATTCAACAGCTTCTTAAAGCTGTTTGCAATTCCTGTTGTGGCAGCTCGCTGTGTACATCAACTGGCAATGCTGCACTTTCCCCGTGTGTGACCACAGCAGTGTGAATTTGGAGCAGCGTTATTTGCACATATTGTTTGCAGATGGATGGCTATGTGGCTAGAAATCTGTAGCCTGCAAGTATCTGAGTGTCTGACTACAAAATTTGCTTTTCTCCAAATATTCACACCTGTAAAGCTCAAGCATCAGAGCTGGTAGTGTGAGAAAGACCCGGGTTTGAAGAAGGGACATGGAGAAGGAAAAGGATGGTTTAGATCAGTCATTGAGAACATCCAGTGCTGGGAGCATCACCATACATGAGGATAAGAGCGGGAAGAGTGAGGAAATGAGGGTGTGTAGGAAGGGGAGAGTAGACTTAACTGTGATCAGCCATCGCTGAGTGCTGATCTAGCAAAAGGAAATGGCTGAACCTGTGGAGTAGTTGGAGGATCTGGATGTGGCAGAGAGGTGTGAGGGGTTCCAGCAGCCAGGCTGGCTGAGACATTGCTCACTGCTCACACTGGGAAGGTGTCTTTGCTCCTGTCTGTGGTGGGTGGCAAAGGTGCATGAGACCAGCAGAACCAAGGGAAATTGTAGTAACTCTCAGCTGTGGTGACTCTATTGCTTGCTTGTAGTCAGGCGTGTCATATTTTACCAGAGAGCAAAACTGCAGTCTGGAGCAGATGAGTGCTGTGGGAACAGCTTGGGTTTAGCTGCTCCAGTAGCACAGGGCTGGAAAGCAGAAGATGGAAGGAAAAGGCTGGAAAGGCCTCAAGGACTGATACACTTTAAAATGTATTAAGCCATTGAGTTGGATCTCTGGCACTTCTGTTCACTCATTGGTTATGATTTCTATCCTGATTGTAAGGATGCTTTCAAACTAACTGGGATGTCTGTGCTGCTGTGTGGTGAGAGCAGGGGCTGCCTCTGGTCCCTTGAGCATCCTTGAGGCCATTCCATGCCTCATTTTCCCTCTGATGGATACAAATGTTGATTCTCTTTTTAGGATGTGTTTTGGTATTGTCTACTATACAACTACAAGGCACTTGTGAAGATAATAAATAATGTCCTGTCACTATGGGCCTCTGGAGGGAAGAGGGTATATGGAGAAGGAGATGTCAAAGCAGGAGCATCTTTGGTCAGAGAATAAAACACAAGGAGTAGTAGAACAGGAGATGAAGAGTAAAAGTAAAATACACTTTTGTTTCCCTGTCTCTGAACAAATCACTGTGTGTGTGTATGTGTGTGTATATATATGTATATATTTTTTTATTCCCAGGGCAAAGTAAGTTACAACTAACGTAATAAAGTCTGACACGTTAACAGAGAGGTGCAAACATTTGTGAAGCTGTGGAAGTAATTGCTTTGACTCTTGCACTGGAGCTTTAGGATAGCTGGATGATATTTTTTTTCTGCCTCTGTCATTGTCTCCTTGTTCCTGTGCATCACCTAACACAAAACATCATCCCTGCAGGCTTTGGAAACTGTAGCCAATCGTCATCTTGCCATTACAGACTTTAACAGCCAGTTGGTATTTCCATAGCCTGCAGCTGCCATCACAGACTTCCAAAAGAAAGGAAGGAGGGTTTTGTCTATTTGCTTCTCAATTTCTAGATTATTTTATACCATTTTCTCCAGGGGGGCTACATTTGCTTCCATGACAGGAGAAAGAGCTCACTCAGAGCTTTGTCACTGCCATTACTTTGCTGCAGGCTGGAATCAGTGTTGTGCTTTATGAATTTTCCCTCCTCTACTAAAGGCTGTCCTTCCAGCCCGCTTAGTTGGGCAGCCTCTGGAGTAGCCCCCACCAGTCCTTGGCAGCACAGAGTTGAACTTCTCTAGTCTGTCCTTCCAAGTCCATCCTCCTAAAAGTAGCAAAAGCAAAATATTATCCCCTTTCGGCAGGGGGAGGTGTATTGAGGCAAGGAGAGGTTCAGTGCCATAATGGAGATTGAGGTAAAGGAAGGAAAATCCTGATATTGGCTGTTCTTTGTCATCCGTCTGTTCTTCCCTTCTGTAATGAAAGATCATAAAATCTGACCTCACTCATTTAAAGTTTACTGTCTTGTGAATTTTTTGGATGGTAAAACAATTACAGTCTTGGAGTCCCCCTGCTCTCAACTGTAAAAAAGACATGGATGAAGGTGGACTATGATTAGATACAAAAAAGCAGCACTATGGTTAGGCCTAAGAAGAGCTGGGCTGAAGTTATAAAATTGGGTAGTTTTGTTCAGTGTCATCAAAATATTTTACAGGCCTTTTGTAAGCTCTCTGCCCAAAGCAGGAGCTGCCTGGGTTTAGCTGTCTCTGTGCAATAGCCAGTGCACTGAGCTAGAAGCCCTATGAAGTAAATCTTTAACCTCAAGAGAAAGGTTTCTTTGGATAGAAAATAAAGCTTGAAACCAGGGTGCTAGAGCTGACCTGGAGGTTTAAATCCAGCCCTCATCCCTTGAGCCTCAGAGTAGTTCAGATTCAAAGTTGGTTTTTATTTTGTGTGACCCCTAAGGTCATATATGTCAGCAGTTCCCATGGCACAGAAATGTGCCCTGGAGAAACTGAGATAATGTGTCCTCTCAGTCTGTGCTGTGTAATAACCTGCTGACTTCTGAAGAGTCTTTGCTGTTTGCTCCTAGATAGGGTTGGATTTTAACAGTGGAGTAAAGTGGTGAGGGACCTTGCACCTCCTTGTCCCTTCTCTAGGTGCCCCATCCTCCTCATACAGGATCAAAAGATGGCTTTGCTCCAATAGCCAGTGTGTTCTTTGAAGATGGGTAAAGTATGTGAGCTCTAATCTGTTGTTATTTTTAGCTCTGCCAGGAGGATTTGGTCATTTCAGTTCACTACTACTGATTTTTTTGTGTGTGACATTCAGTCTACAGCCGTGGAACATCTCTCGTTGCTGACCTCTCCGAACAGCCCTGCAGTGCCACGTGGCGGAGCTGTCTCTGCATGGATGACTGGTTTTGAGTCTTGGCAGCCAGGGAGGAAAAGTGGAGTGGAAAACCAATCCTGATGAGCAGTGAAGGATTAGCTAGGGAGATTGTACACTGTAAATTTGCATTTTCTTTCCTAGATAGTCACAGGAAATGCAGAGAAAGAACAGAGCACAAACATCAACATGAAAACCAATAGTCTTAAGCTAGTCTGGAACTTCAAAGGAACATCCAGCTAGTTTAAGGCAAAATTACAGGCCTTGTTATCCAAGCTCATCACTGCCACTGGGCTGGTGTCTTGAAGCTGTGGAGGAGTAGGTTGGCTTTTTTTTACTCTGTATATTATTAAAGCCAAAGCCAGCATGGTTCTGATTTTTTTTAAAAAACATGATGATTGGTAATGATGCATGAAGCAGAAAGGAAGTTGTTTGATTTCCCTTTTCCCATCCACCCTGATAACCAGCCTTAGCTTTTTTTGCATGCTATCAGGACAGGAAAAATCATGTTGAGACTTTAAATGGAGCAAATAGGATGAGAGAATAATTAGGAATGGAAAGAAATAAGAAATGCTATAGCTGTTTGAGTTTGCTTTTAGAGTTGTATAGGGGTGATGCCTCATCAGATGGGGTCAGTAGTGGATGGGAAACACTGTAGGAGCTGGAGGTGGCAGCTGTAGTGTCACTGGTGTGGGTACCAATCTTTTCAAGGTGGAACTGAACTGCTGGATGCAGGAGCAAGGGATTTTCTACTTGTCCTGAAAATCTAAGGGAGACAACAGCAGACTAAAGACCATTTGCTGGAACTGTTCTATCTCCCAGTGCCTCCTGAACTGATTAAAGGGGTAGTCAGACCTCAAACCAGTCTTGAGAGGTCTGTTATAACCTAAGAGAAAAGTAGTCTCCAAGGAGTAAGGGCCCAGGCTCTGAAGGGTTTAAGGCTCAAACCACATCCTGTGATCAGGCAGACAACTGATGAAGCTCACTCAGAACCAAAGTGCCTGGAAACTGGGGCTCTGGAAGCAGTCCTGGGGGATCAGTAAATGCTTGATGTAGGGGACACTGAGTAGCAATGTCTTGCAGTCTCCTCCATAGCCTTCATGCTGCTGTGAGCAGAAGTACACAGAAATCAGTGAGCTCTTGACCAAACTGATGGCACTCTCAGGTGTGGTCAGCAGTATGTGAGCAGCCACCAAGTGAAATTTAAAATTTTCATTTTTTTGTTAGGTCATCGATTGCTGAAATGAACACAGCTCCACTTCAAGCCACATTTTACAATGTGCGGCTGCTAAAAACTTGTAGGAGGTGTTCAGAGTTTTACTTAGTATTTCTTTGAGGTCACACCCGTAATTATCTGAAATATCATTTGGTGTTTTCTGGTTTTTGGAGACTTTTAAAAGAATTCAGAAAATGTAGACAGCAGAGAGTTCGTTCTTTCAGTTAATTCTTCCAACAGCTCATTAACTTAGTTTAATTCATTATCACTTTATATGGCAAAGCACATTTTGGCAGCTGGAAGGCCTAACCTATTGGATACAGTGCTTCCTACTCCCTGTCTGCATCAATTGCCCTTTCAACACTGTCACTGGAAGGGGGAATAGGGTGGTAATGCCATGTGAAATGTCAAACACACACGTGCTGTGTTAGTTCGTACAAGCAAAGGCAGATTGCACAGAACACCTTTGCTGAGGGGCTACAATGACAGCAAAATCCATAATGATTTAACAGCGAGGCTGTGGCGTAACCTACGCTGGACAAGAAGTTCAGAGCTGCTGCTGTTGCAGGTATCTCCTTTGTACAGCAGGTTTCTTACAGTGTCTGGACATTCAGCCTTTTAAGATAATGCCTTTACATCATCCTGGGCACTTGACCCATCATGTGATGTGCAGGGGAGGTGACCCAGACATGGGCTGCTGGCACAGCATGATCCACTGGGAAATTGTCCCTTTTCCCCAGGGGCCTTTGTGTGAAGGACAGCAGCTGGTAATTGACCATGTTTTTAGTGGAAATGGAAATCATTATCCTCTTGTTTTGTAGGGGTGGTTGGCCCAAGGAGAGCCCTGCATTTTCTCATCTTCCTCTGATGTCAGTGATGGTCACTCTCTTGAGGTTTTGGAAGCCCTTTTAAGCTTTTATGTTGAATCCTGTTCTTGGTCCTGTAACACTAGACTAATTATAACCAAATCTGGTTACCACAAAGGGCTGGCATGATTTTAAATGTGTTTAGTAATGACTTAAAATAAGCTAAAAAAGCTCATTATTTTATTGAGAAGCAGTGGGCCTTGTTAACTAAAGGTACAAGTAGTGAGGTGCAGAGTCTTGCCTTTACAATTTAGTCAGACTGTAAGTAAAGCACGTTCCCAGTAACAGTTCATCTTCTCTTATTCCCACATGAAGCCACAATAAATCCTCTGTTTACATCCCAGTTGTTCTGACAATAATCAGGATGCTGCTGACAGCCAGGGAGGTGATCAAGAGGAATAAGCAGTAGGGGAAGAGCCTGGACTGCATCCGCAATGGTGACTGTATTTACACAGCAACCACTATGGAATGATTGATAGCATCAAGCTGATGGTGCGGTGCACTGGGGGAATGGGCACAGCACTGTGTAGGGTCCTTGGGGACCTTTGGAGGGCAAAACAGTGGTGGGTTTTCTCTGCCTGCAGATTTCTCTGGAAGTGAGAGATGAACTCCTGCATGTAGGTTTAGATCCATGTTTCCTAGACCATATTTAGAATCGATGCATTTATTCATGGCAGTAGAACTCCCAAGGACTTTATGCATTTAACATTAGCCAGAATCTTACCTCTGTTGAAGGTCTGACCCGTCTTTGCCATCAGTCAGGAAGTGTCGATACCTTACACAGAAGCTTTTATAATTGTGCTTGAAATAAGCAATAGTTTCTGTAAAATCAACTCTCATTTACTCTCTTCCCTGTTTTGATGTTCCATCTGTGTTGAGCTTGGCTGTGAGGACTTAGCACTTCTAAGTGTTATGACTGGGTACCTGTGGGTTCTGAACTTTGTTTTCTTGGGCATGAATGTGAAGAGAGACTTCTTAAGGAGGGTGCAGTCCCTTTGCCCTGGGAAAAGACAATGCATGGGAACGATCTCTGCTGGATTTTTCTGAAGTGAAACACTTAAAGAGAAAAGCAAAACTGAAAAATGAAGAAACATTTCTGAATATTTTGGTTGGACATGCTCTGTTTTCAGCCTAAAAGTGGGCAAATACAATCTTCTCCAGCATAGCTTGGGGGGTACTTCTTGAAGTTAGTACATTCTTTTACAGTGAAGTTTAACAAATTTCTTGGATTGGCTAGGTAGCTCTTTATTTTAGCTTTTAATTTGTGACATAAACCTATGCCTGCTTTGCTCTTTCAGTAATTGGATACTCTCAACCCCTTTGTAGCTGCTTCTTACAGCACAAGTGAGATTCTGTCTTCTCCAGAAAAAAACAAGCATGTGTGGTTTGAGCTAAAATAGCCAGAGAAGGGTATATGACAAAAAAAAAAAAAAAAAGAGCAATCCTGAATTGCTCCACTGGAGGGAAGTGTTTGACTCACAGTGCCGAATGTATCAGTGTAATTTTTGTCCTTAAATCTAGTTCTATTTTTTCTTCACGTGCATGTGATCAGAAACTACAGAAAAGGCAAGTAATACCCTTGTCTGCAGACTTTCAGCAAATCCTGTGTCCCTGCTTTCAGTTCAAAATAGATGCTGTAGTCTTCCAAGACCACCTCTGCTTGAGATATTTAAGCTTCTGGGGGAGGAAAATAAAGTCAAAATAACAGCTTTTGGGGATCTGTTGCTTTTCAGAGTTGACTGAATTACTGTCATTACCTCTTTTGACCTAGACCTTTGACATTTGACTGAGTCTCTCACGTTTTCTTTCAAGAGATAATGAAAATGTTGGTTATGCCTTCCTGATGACAGACAAATTGCTTTTAGAGACTGAAGGGACAGTTTCAGATCTTATTTGTAATTGCTCTCTGCCTACCAGTGAAGTCGTGTCACCAAATGTTTTTGCAAGCTGCATGAGGTGGTACTAACATTTCTACTATTCAAAAGCTTAAATTGGGGGCGGGGGAAGTAGCCCTGGAAAGTGCGAATCTACTGTGTGACAAATGACAGCGTGGCTCAACAGTCATGGTGCTGCTGACTGATTTTGGCTGAACCCTCTCAGGAATTAAACCTGTGATTTGCTGGTTCCACACAGGTTTTCTCAGGTAAGTGCTGCTTGAGGTGTTTTGCTCCACATTCCCTTTGCAGGCAGGACTGTGCCCTGAGCAAAATTAACATCATCTGAGACTACAGAAACATTTCCAGGAGATTCTGGTGCCAGCACAGCTGTGTGCAGTGGCGAAGCATAAAATTTTCCACCAGGAAGTGTTTGATTTCTGAGTGGTAATGGAGGATGAAGTGGGTTCCAAGCTCTGTCAGTGTGTCCTGTGGTGTCAGGAAACACAAGTACACTAGTGGTCATTGCCACATCAAAGAAACACCACTGTATGATATATAAGAAAAAGATTGGTCTATTAGAGAGGTTTCTCTAATAGACAGAGGTTGGTACTTGACAGATGTTGATTTGATTCTCTCCTTTTCACAAGTTCTTTCAGACCTTGGACAAATCACCAAGAGAAGCCTCAGCCCCATTTGAGATTTTTGTACTCAGAGGTGATTCCAGGCTGGGGCTACATCTCTGGGGACTTACATCCCACAAGAAAGCAAGATGTGGGAAGTTCTAGGCCTGAAACCAGATCTTAGCTTCTGTGTTTCAATCACCTTCTTGCAGTGTAAGGATGGCAGCTAACAGCACTCCCTTGGGAATGCTGCGAGGATAAATTAAAGATGGTGAATGGAGAGAGATGATACTGCAGAGAATACAGAATTAATAGGGGTGAGCTAGAGAAATGCCAGAAAACCAGTTTTAGAATTTTTAGAATTGAGACAGAAGTTAAAAATATGGGACACATATTAATGCAGACCTTTGCTTGTAGGATATCTCTTCTCTGTGAGCAGACAGACCAGCCTCCTTTTGCTCGTAACTGCAGAATTATCTCCTCCAGTTACTGCACACAGAGTGACTCAGTGGTAATTTCTGCTTCCGAGGCAGGGAAGTGACTGTAGGAAAGTGCTGGAGATACTCTTACCCCTGGGTGAGCAATCAGCAGCGTGCAGGCTGATGTGGTGTGTGGGGCTGGGAGCACTGGCTGCCGAAACACAGGTCTGAGCGTCTCATCTCTTCTTGTGTTCCAGGTCCAGCAACAATTTCTCCCTCATACCCTCCTTTTTATAATTTTAAAATCCTAATCAAAAGGATGAAGGACATAAATGAAGCCCATCTGTTTGAACAGCCCTCCCTTCCTACCTAGGCCATGCCAAACTCCTTTACTTTACTGGGTGTGCTTTGCCTGGCTTTGGAGGCTGCTCTGAAATCACACAATCAGAAGACACTGCAATGGATAATGATGGTCGTTGCTGAGAGCACTAAACAAATAAAGGACTGCCACTCTCTTCTGTGCCATGGCATGAAGTTATGCCTTAGTCTTCTAAGTCTTCTAAATGAGACTGAAGGTGCTTCTTTTTGGTGGATGGTCGGTGGTTTAAGTAATTAAGATGCCATAAAGTTCTTACTGTTGTGAAAACTATTGGGACTGGTCAAATTCTGTTGTAATCCTACCAATGCACAAGTGCTCTCTTACTTTGTTTTGTCTTTTTTAAGTAAGAGCAACAGCTTAGATAAATCTGGACTCTGTAGTTAAAAAGTCTGGCTCTTCAGACTAAGAAGCTTTTCCTGCAATTAGTCTGTGGCTGCAAGGCACTGTCTCCCCCAGGCATTGGTGAGCTTTTTAAGGTGCTGGAAGAAAGAGGTTGCAGCTGGGGCTGACTTTTTCTGGTCATCCTGACTATGTGCCACATGGGGTAGGGAATCCAGAAATTGCACAATGTCTTTAATGTGCAGTTGATGCCCACACATGTGCCTTGCTGTTGGTGCTGATATTGCTTGGAGAAGGTTATTCTGGGGTTTGGCTTTTGGTAACTGGGGAGGTCTGAGTAGTGAAAAGTCCTGGACAAGCTTCTTCAAGGGAAATCCAACTGCCTTAGCGTTGGCTATGACAGAGTATTACCCTGTAGGAAATGTGCATGTTCAGCCAGTGGGTGAGAGGCAATGTGGCTTTTCCTCTCTCAACAGTGAAGTTTTCATTGTAGGTTGATCAAAAAACCTCTGGAGAAAAATCTTGCTTTGGTTTTCATTCTCCAGGTGCAGCAAAGATAAAATTCTGCTCTTTGCTGAGTTCTGCAAGCCTGTGTGTACCTCCCATGTGATTCCAACACCCTGATGGTCCCAGATCCCTGAATGCTGGGGGTAACTGCAGGAGTGATGTAAGTGTGCCTGAGCAGCACTTGAGCTCCCAGAAGGTTTGCAGATGTTGCCTGTGCCCTGGGAACCAGCTGAGGCATTTTGTATGCTCTGCTCTTCACAAGGGGATGATTCTTCTCATCTTTGTCTCATGAAGTGGGGAGGCTTTTATCTTTCCAGCAGTGACTCAAATAAAGCTTGAGTCACTAGCAGAGAAGTCTTTACTATCTGATAGCTCCACTGTAATCTGGGAAGAATAATTTGGTGAGTGTTGGTTTAGTCCCTGCTGGGACAGATGTCTGCATCACAAAAAATTGATTTGCCATTTAAATAGAGAGGTTAAATGGACTGTGAAGACTGTTCTCCTGTCAGTTGTAGAGGCAGTGATGTCTTGTGATTTCAGGATATCAAATTTAAGGCACCTTGATAGGACAAGAAAAAGATTGCATTGCCAGGGCACAGTCTGCAGCTACTTTGGTTATTCTGAGCCAAGAAAAGAGCATTTTGGCCACAAAGTGTGTCAAGAATACACAGGTACACTTATGTAAATGTGAATTTACCCATGCACATGCATATACCCATGGAAGTGTGCACAGTGCATATGAGGAGAAGATAAAGAAGAGTGAGTCAGATCAAAATGTTGACAGATGACAAGAAAACTCCCATTTAGCTGAAACATCAGAAGAACCTTCGGGAATCTGACAGTTTGACTCTCAGCCTCAAAATGTTCATTGGTGACCTGACTAATACCATAATGCAGACCTGTCTCCATCTTTATCCCACTTCTTTACAGGCTTTTATTTCCCTGCCTCATTTTCATGCCCCACATCACAATTCAAACCATTTTAGAAAGATGGCTGTGCTTAATCTGACTCCCTGTGCCATATGCATCTCGTTGATTACAGACCCTCTTAAGATGCCATTATGAGTGACTTTTTGCATGCCCTCCCGTTAGCAGCTTTTCCCTTCCTTAAGCCTCTTGAATGTCTTTGCTCACAGGATTAAAAGCCTTTCAATAAATACAGTACGATTACTGAAATAGTGTAAATTTTGCTCCGGGATTGCCAGTCACTTAGTTCTTGGAAAGCAACAGCAACCAAAGGCATCTGTAGATGGTCTTTGCCAATGTTTGATTGAGGCTAGAAAAGTCATACAAAGATGTGTCAGGAGTTGCTATTAAGGAGTTCTTGGTCTTGGCTGAGGTTTGTTTTCATGCTCCAGGTAATTTGGGAATAGGTGGAGTGACAAGGCACCTCTGAGTGCACAGGGGTCCTTCGTGCTCTCTGAAGCAAATTGAGTTGGGCTGTGATGGAGAAGAGGAGAGCAGGCTGCCAGATAAAGGCAAATCATTCATTAAGGTCTGCTCACTTCTGTGTGTCTTGTTGAAAGCTCAAATCTTGCAAAACATTGTGCCTGCAGCAGCAGGATTCAGGATACACTGGACACACTGAGGTATGTGGTGCAACTCTGCTGTCTTTCAGCAGCAACCACGGAAAGGCAGATGAGGGACATCTGAGTGATCATTTATCCTCCTCGTTTTAGACCATGCTGAGCAAATCTCTGATTTCTTGTCTCAGTTTCTTGTTTCTGGTACAGTGATGTGAGTGGACATTCTCCAAACAGTTCCCTTTCTGACTTGCACTCCACGGTGACAGGGACATTTGAAAGATTGCACCCCCATTTTAAAATAAGTCCTATGCTGGCATGCTTGAGCTGCTCATGGAAGTGCTGTGTTTAACTCCAAAGCCCGCTCTTGGTCTGTGTCTCACTTTTTTGTGCAGGCTGCTATTAAAGGACATCACATCGATAGGTTGTTCAGATCTAAGATGTTACATGTTTTGTATGACACTTTTAAAATGCTGAAGTCCTGTTGAGTCTCTGTGCAGCCTGTGCTCCTTGACGAACTGGCAGCTTCTGAGAAATCTCCCAGGAGCACTGGGAGGAAAAGAAGCAGCAAGTAGGAAACTACAAAGCAAGCATTCGGTGCATCTGAATGAGTAACTGCTCTTGGTCTGTGTTTGGCAGAGTACCCACAGGCAACAGCTGATGGCACAGGAATTGTGGGCTGGGGAATGCCCTTTTTTCACTGCTGGAAATGAAAAATCTGATTGCTTCCCCCTGCCACAAACTGTTTTGAAAATGACTTTGATTTGATTCGAGTCAACCTTTCGTAAAACCAATCTTGGTTTCAGGTTGCAGAGGGGAAATGTTTATGGACTCAGATTAGCTCTGTGCACCCAGAAAATGGTTGTCAAGAGTCAGGCTGTGGCAAGTGTGGTGCAGCTCAACCCTGGGGGTCTGTGTGCAAGGACTGGGGGTTGTCTGTGTGATACGGAGCATGTCCTGGAGGGTTAATAGAGGGCCCCAGAGACTCATGATTTCTGCAGACCCAAATTCCAGTGGTGTCTTGAAGGACTCCTTTTCTCATCTATTCCGGTCCAAACATTCTGTGTGTAAGGCAGACACCAACAGACTGGGTTAAACCCTAGAGGAGAGACCAAAGATGAATAACCCAGGAGCAGCCTGTGAATGCAAGTGAATTTGCATGAAGCTGTTGGAGGCACTGAAACTGCTGATGGGAATATTGGTGTGTGCTCTTTCATGTCAGTGATCCTGGTGTGGACAAGTCTTAAGGTGCACTGGCTTTTTGGCTGTTACCATGAACTTAGCAGCTTTCTGCTTGGAGCCCACATGCAGAGAAATATTTGCTTGGGGATTGACAGTTACTTTTATGCCTTAGGCACCGATTTGATAAAAGCAACCAGTGCAACAAGAAGTGCACTGTTCTGATATTAGGTTTTTGGGAAAGAGAATATCAGGATTTTTTAGATTGGGAATCCTTAGTTTTTAGAAGGTCATTGCATTTAATAATGTGTTTTTGAAAATTAGAATGGAAATTAAGTAATACAAAAATATTCCATGCCCACTGCATTAACTTGACAGAAAATTGTGACACTCTTGGGGACTATTACTGCTTTCATTCCAAGTCAAAGGAAGCGCAGACTCCTGAAACTTTCATTTTAAGTGGGTAATGAGAAAAAGGGCCATGGGTGAAGCTATTTCTGAGTGCTCCTGCTCTGAGCAAATTTCTTCCTTCTCCTTAGCTGAATGTTGGTATCATAGCATTCCACTCTGGTAGCTTTTGGTGGTAGTAAATCACATATCTACACCAATTATGAATTTGACTTAATTTTTTTTTTCTGCCCTTCTTCCTTTGCTGTCTGGCTTTTGGGATAATCATGGGCAGTCAGACTGGACAGTAGGACAGCTGAGAAGATGGGGGTGTGTCAGGGTACTGTTTCCTGCAGCAAGGGCAAATGAGGTCTTCCAGATCCCACAGAAGACACTAGCTTGTTTTTGGAAATGGAAATTATCAGATGTTTGACAATGTCTGATTAAATCCTTTAGCTGTGTTATATGTGCCTGTCTAAATGCAACGTGAATGCAGTTATCCAGGTGTGCTCTGAGTATTGTAATGATTTTGTTACTGTAGCAAATATTATTTAATACTTTGATTTTTTTTTTTCTTCCTGTTCTCTATCTTACAGCATTTTGTTGCTCTGTTAAATTGCCCATGTCCCTCTCTTGGGTGCATGTTAATGGTAGAGGAATGGCTCTGACAAATGGGTTTCCAAAGATGCAGAAAGCAACTGAGATAAACAGAGCCCCGTTTGCCTGAACCTCTGCAGTGGCTACAGCTGTGCCCATATCATGTACACATTCGAATGTACTCTTGTTTTTAGATTAAGATATGGGGGGCTTAAAAACTCTGAGCTTATGCAAACTGATTTAGTGCAAAGTCTCCCCTAAAGTCCCTGCCTGCTGTAGAAATGAGAGGGGTTGAATCTTCCGTGTGGTGTTGTGGGAGGTGGCTGCTGCTTCTCTCTGCAGAATCCCTTAGAAGGATTTTTCTGTGGTGCCACAGGTTTGGTCCCATACCTACAGGAGGCTGGTTTGGGGTCAAACACTAGCAGTCAAGTCTCTTCTTTGTTGCTTTAACTTCTTTCAGGCAGCAGAGGCTCCTTAGAAGCTATTTATAACCTGTCTGGTCCCTCCTCCCAGCAGCTCCCCCAGCCCCCTCTGCTCTTGGTTTTCTTAGAATATCTCAAGGCTTCTCCAGGTCTGGATTAACTTCATTGATTGAAGTTTCTCCTGTAGTTGAAGGAAAGGGCCCTTCACCTTTGCAGAGCAAAAAGCAACCCTGCTGAGGCAGTAAGAGAGGAGGTCTGAGAACTCCTACTGCGAGTTCTTTTTCAAGATCATCTAATAAAACAGTGCACTTCAAGAGTTTCCATGAAGCAGAGCTCAGTGGTATCCAAGTTGGTCTGAGCATGGAACAGGAATGAGATTGAGTGCACGGCTCAGCATAGTGATTTATTTTTTCAATTATTTTCTAAGGTCAATATTGCAACAAAATAAGCCACAGCATAACTAAGCTAGACATGGAGTAACCTGGGAGGTAGAATTTATGGCCTAGCCCTGCACTCCTACACTTTGAGCAGACTTTAATGGGATCTGTGTGTGCTTAGCACCTGGGAAAAATCAAAAGCCATCTGCTAAGTGTTTGTGGAAGCAGATTTTCCCTTCTGTCCAGGCATCTCAGAGTTGGTCTAGAAGCCTGGAAAAATGGAGCCTGTTTAGAAGCCAACCACAAATCAGCTCAAGGACAACTGTTTCACTAACATAATCTTTGTGTGTGTGTAAGTGTTCTCTTTGGTTAAAAGTGCCCCAGTCACTAACTGGGTTTGGGGAGCTGCTTAAGCACCTGTCACTGCCTGTTCGTTGTGTCATTTTTTCATTAGTTCAGTGCTAAGAGTAATAGTTTGAAAGTTCTGGGCCCTGTGCTCCCTGCTTGGCTTTTGAGTTTCTAAAAACCTCGATTCAGCTCATAGGATGATGTTTTAGTAGTTGTTGCTTGTGGGGAACAAGGCAGAAATCACAGAACGGGAGTGTGAGAATTGCAAATAATACATTTCAGTGTGGAAGAGAATAGGCAGTAAAAAAACCCCCAAAATTCAATGTTGTCCAACAGACTGATTACAGTATTTTTGCTTTTATCCTCCGATGGCATCTGTCTCGTGGGCATAACAGTGACATAATTTACTATCTCTTGCTATTGTATGTGGTATTTGTCAGGGGAAAAGCAACCCCTGCCTTGCAATTTACAAAGGGGCACAGCCCAGCATGGGGATGCTCAAGGTGCATTGTGCCTCTTCAAGTGATGAGCCACGGCATCCTGGCACAGCAAAGCTGTTCATTCACGTGCTCGTAGGTTGTTCCTTGAGTTCTTTGCCTACCTGTGAGTTTTCAGTGTCATGTATTCCAAAGTGCTGCCATTTCAATGTGTGGTTTGCAAAGTCAGCGCACAGTAAACGTGTTTCAATCTTTGCAGGCAATTAAAGAGGTGAAAGTAGGCCGAGTTCACGGAAGGACATGAGTAGCAGCTGACTGCCTGACTTGAAAGGCTGCTTATTTTTTCAATGCTGCTGATTTCTGGATAATAACAGATGCTTATACTTCAAGGTGAGAGGGAAGAGGAGAAAGAGATTATTAGCTGGGGGGGGTGGGGGGTCAGTATGCTTCTGCAAGGAGTTTGAGGCCAAGGCATTCAGGTTCAGCTGTTTGAAATGAAAGATCTGAAATAGAAAAAAGGAAATCTGAGCTGAGCTGGCAGCAAAATTTACGTGTAGCTTAACAAGTGCTTTTGCACTGTGATAGTTGAATTCTTTCTTTTCTTTAAACCTTGAAAGTAATTGTTTTCCCAGTTCTTTGTGCTGTCCAACAAGCTGAAATGCTTTAAAGACAGTACTGAAGAAATGTTAAATGTCACCAGGCAGCAATTGGGAGAGATTTAGGAGCAAACAGTGTGTGAGGCTCAGCAGAGCAATAAGCAGTTAAGGTTGTTTCTTCTCCAGGGCTGCTGGACCTTGGCTGCCTGCTTGGGAAATGGCTTTGAGAATGAAGGATCTGATTTTACATCAAGATCCAGATTTTACATCTATAATAAATAAGGATTAAATGAAAGGCTTCTAATGTTTTATTCTGTTCTGTGTTAATGAGCAAGATTTTATTTACAAAGGTGCAGTTCTCTGAATGTTCCCCTGGTGATGTTTGTGTCTGGTGTGGTCATGGCAGGCGCTCTCTCTGGCCAGGCAAATGTGCTCATTACAGTTTGAAGGGAGTAGATAGATTACGTTTGCTTTTCTCCATATACTCTTTGATCTTTTTACTCAGTAATAGCTAAGATGTCTTTGTGTGCCTTTTTAGAGTGGAACAATGCTGCTATAAGCACATACAAAGTCATTTTTTCCAGGTAAATTTTGAAGTTGCCTCCTGTTTGCAACTGCATCATCTCTCAGGCACATCAGGTTTGGTTTGCAGAAGCAAATGAATGGCTCTGGACATCCCCCATGTCCATAGTGAATAGGTCAAGAAGGAACTGGCTTAAAACAGCAAATGGGGAGGTTAGGAGAGAGCTTTAGGGTTAGGAAAAAACCCCAGAACTTTACCAATAGAGGTGGTTTCCTTTACCCCTGTGACAGCCAGGGAAGGTTGTCTCCAGAAAGAGAGGCAAAGGACAGATGCTCTTATTCTGGTGTTTCTGATTGAGGCAGTGTCCCCACATCCCCAGCAAAATCACTCCTAAAACTGCCCCAGATGTCCTGGGGTTAGAGAGGGAGGACAATAATCGTGCCAATTTCCAACATCAATTATCCTGTGATTCAGCATGCACAAGGCCAGGCAACTATCCCTGCCAACATCTGAGGGTCCCTATTCACCTAGAGACAGCTAAGGGCTAATTAAAATTGTGCCCTCTAAGACTTGGATTTAATGAGCTGTTTAGTGACAGGGAGGAATATATAAATTTAAAACCCCCAACAACTTCTATAGGAGGAAAATGGAATCAATTTTCCGATGGTTTTAAGATGTATACAAGCAAAAGTAGCAAGAGCTAGGATCTCATTCTTCTGGGCTCAGGTGAGGAGGTGTTTCTGAGCATTTCCCCTGACCATTCCTGCCTTACATGGAGGAACAGAGTGCTGTGACGAGGAAGGGCTTTGCTGCCACATTTCTAGCAGCAATTCTAGTAAGGATACTTTCAAAATGCTGGCAGCAGCTCTGAGAGCCTAAGTGTTCTCTTTTCTATTCTGTTTTAACTGTTACCTGTGCACAATTTAGGTGGTCCAACCCTAGGTTTGGGAGTTTGCTTTACCAAGGTTTTGCTTTGCCTTCCTCAGGTTTCAGCTGGAAGAACGAAAGAAAATATTGTGTGTGGTCCAAAAGCACCTTTGTTCTGCACCTGCTCCCCTCAGTGTCAAAAATGAAGGTGTCCTCAGACTTTCCTAAAGTCAGAAGAAAATAGAATGGCAGTTCTGGGGATTGTTGTTTTTGATTGAGATGCCTAAACTTCCCTGTGGCAGGCCAAGTTCCCTGTGACTGCTCTCCTTTCGTCCTTTCTCTGTGTAATAACTAAAAACACCCAGGTGTGAATTCCCCTTCTGCCTCCATCATTCAACATGTTGATGTCTTGTTGAGCCTGGGGCAAGCTTGCATGGCATCTGGTTTTAATAGGAATGAGAGCAATCTCAGGGGTAGGTTTTGATGCTGATCAAGTGAGTAATGCAGTGTATTGTCTGTGTTCAGTTTAGTCTGGATCCCCCTTTCCTCCTTGCACCCTGACTGCGGTGAGGCATCCTCCTTTTATCAGCAAAGACTTTAATCATGTGAAGTGTGGAGGGTCATCTACTCAGACAGTATAAAATGATCGAGGGCAAGGTTAAAATAACGTTTTATGGGAGATGAGTCCCTGGCCTCATGGCTCTTGGAAACAGGGAGGTGTGGAGCTGCATGGGAACCGAGGGCATGGTGCCGCCTGCTTTGTACGAAGTCTGGGCTATTTTCCCCTGAAGAACTTCCTTTGCACTGTACATTGCATTCTCTTTGTGTGTTATGATTGCTTGGAAGGATGTGAGTTAAACTTTAATGAGTTTCTGTCCAAGAGGAATTGGGAAAATAAATGCAATTCTGCCTCCTTGCTCTCTTCCCCATGCTCCGGCTCCCTCCACTCGCCTCACATCAGAGCAATCATGTAATCATATGGTGCTAAATAAACAAAAGGGCCTAATGTTCTGAATGTGGTGCAAGCAGAGCAGTAATGGCAAATGACACAGTTTTTAATTTCTTTGATAAATGAATGCTCTCAGGGAGTTGGTTTTGCTCACCAAAGGGACATGGTGGCACTCTTATCCCTCTTCAACGCTGGTGTTAGTGCAGATGCTGAAGAGCCAAAGCAACGGGATTGGAAGGAGTCAGCTGGCTCTGCAGCTCTTGAACCAGCCAGACTTTTGTGTTACCATTGGTCTCTGGCTTCCTTTTGTGTTTGCCATGGGCTCCTTCCCAGCTGTGCGAAGTCTCTCTCAGCTGCCTTTAATTTCCAGGATGTTCTTTAATGTTTGTTGCCAGAAGGACAAAGATGACCCTGGAAAGCAGCAGCTGTCGTATGAGAGCTGTGGTGGGTCAGATAGAAGAGTATTTATTTCATCACTCTCTTTGCAGCTCTTTCACAATTTCATGGTCCTGCAGAGGGTAGAGTAAAAGCTGATGGTACCCGTCCGTCACAGCGTTTGCTGAAGGGCGATCAGGAGGAACAGAAAAGGTGAAAAAGAAGATAAAGCAACAAAGTCAGCTGCATTTCAGTGGGATTTTTTAATGCCTCCCATACTTTCTTACCTTATTCCTGCCATTATTCCGGAGAGTATGGCCAATGCCTGGCCAAGGAACACAGGAGGCTTGACTGAATTCCCACTCAGGGGCTGTCCATCTCTCTGAGCAGGTTTTTTTACAGCTCAGGAGATGGTGTCTGTGCTCTCAGCTCCTCCTTTTACTCTGAGTTAGAGAAACTATTACTAATTAATTATTCTTTATTTACTTTACTGTTGGCAAGCAGCCCTGTAATATTCAGATTGGTGAGTACTGCTCCAAATCCTTTCCTGGGCAAGCTGACCCCTGAGGTTATGGAAACTCCTGGGGTTTTGGGTCCTAGGAAAGCTCAAGTGCACTTGGTGTTGTAGGTTTTTATGTTGCCACTTCTGGCTTTCTGTAAGCTCACAGTGTGAAATGGGGGCTTACAGATAGTAATCTGCTAATTATTATAGTTGGATCAAGTGTGGAGGGGCCTCAGATCTAAATGAGACTCGATTCCTTAGTTTTGCCCTTAACTTTTCACCTTGAAAAGTAACTAATGAAGCAGCTTTCCTTCTACTGCTCTGTTGGCTTCTGTGCACTTCAAATTTTTCAGGAGGGAAAAGAGCCTGGGAGGCTAAATCTAATTTTTTTTTTTTTGGTGACACGCAGGGGCGCCTGGGTAATGACTAAATGTTTGTGTGTTGAATGAACAATAAAGAAATAGGGAATTTGCTTAACTACACAAGGATATGAATGCCTTAGTGCCCTACTGTAAAATGGTTCTGAATTGCACGGGTGCCTCCATGCCTTGCATGGCTGTGGGGAACCCATACATTATGCTGTCAGGATGAGTGATTCCCTGTTTTGGTGGGAACAAAGGGAGTCATTCATTACTTCAAGAGCTCCTTTCAGGCTGATGAGGTGGTAGCAGGTGCTTGCAATAGCATCTTTTAAAACTGAGAATACCCTCTTGTGCTATCAGAAGAGGCTGGGCACTTGAAGAACTTCTCTTCCCGCTGAATTGGCATTGTAAGTGTCCATGAGGGGAGCTTCTTACCAGCTCTCCTGCAAACCTCTGTAGGAGGTGGAGTAAAAATGGCTGCTTTGAAGGGTTATTGCTGTGTTTGCAACCTCACCTCAAATCCTGATTTAAAAGCAATATTTGCAGAAGTGATTTATGAACTTTGGTGACATGGAGTGGCAAAGGCCTGCAGGCACCACAGTTATTTCATAGCTTTTGACTGTTTTATCCTTTGGCTGTAAGTGAAAATGTATGTGAGGATCTCACCAATAATTACAGGCAGGGAAAGGACTTTTGGACACGTAGCTTAGCAGATGCTTTGTGGGAAGTGCTGCATTGCAGGAACTGGATCTTTGTCCTGTTGAACTGGGGATCGAGAAACCAGCAGTGTCCAGAATCAGCAGTGGCTCTGAAGATTCTCCTGTGCTGCAGGACCCGTGAGCAGGATGGAGCTGTATGTGCAAGGATGGGGTGCTCTGCCCCAGCAGTGCCAACCAAGTGATGGAACAGTGGAGCTGTTTCATAGGCAGATGATGGGATGTGCTCAGAAGTGAGAAAGCATCTCATCTTCAGTCAGTGCCAATCAGCCCCTTGCTTGCAAGAACACCAAAGTAATAAATACTGAATTAGATCCTATCAATGTTCTGGAGGTGTGGTTACTGAATCCCCTCAGTAGCTTTTCCTGGCTCAGACAGCTCTAGCTTTGATGCACAAATGCTTTAAACACATCATTGTGTGTTCACCTTTGCCTGGAACAACAATCCTTATAGGTTGAGTTGTCCTGAGTTAGACTAAGAAGTGTATGGTGTGTCTCAGTGTTTTTCCTCTGCCCTCACTGATGTTCTGCACAACTTTGTGTCTCCTCAATATTTTTCTGTTTATTATTACCTTTAGAACTTCAAAAAATACTTTGTATAATGCTTTTTGAGGCTGTTTAGTCACGTGCAAAATTGAGTTGTTTTTGACTCTTCTTCCACCTTTCATTTTCTAGTACTGAAACATTCTCCTGAATTAATTCTCTTCAGCCAGACAAGCTGTCCCTAATGCCTCAAAATGTGAGTTTAGATATTGAGTTATTGTTTTTCTTTATAAATAATACATTTGGAGTCCTTGATGTGAGTTATGATTCCTTAGCCTTTAAGCTACAGTCAGTTTATGTTTTCAGAACCTTTTTGTTTGTAATTGTGAAGTTTAAAAGTGTGACTCTTTCAAAAATGAAAACTGAGATTCTTACATAATTACTTGCCTTCAGGAGTTGCAGATTTAAAAGAAACACTAAATGTTGTGAGACTCCCAGTAAAATCATAAGGCTCAGCCACGCTGGCAGTACCCTCAGATTTTTAATTTGATAGGTTAAATGCCAACAGTCTTCTGGGTGTATTTCATCTAACAGGAATTAATTTTAAGAGGCTTCTGGTGAATCTTTCCCCAAAATTGAGCACTGAGGCTTGAAAAATATCAGCTCTCACATGGGAAAAGCATGTCGAGTCAGTAACAGAGAGAGAAACAAAGCCAAGCTAGGAAGCAACCTGTGAATTCACTCAGAGCTGGCCTGCACAGTCTGAATATTGAGAAGTTGTTCCTTGCAATAATTTTTACTTCTGGGGGCGATTGTTGTTCCGTCTTAGTCACTGTCAGAATCCCTTGGGGCACCACTGGAGCACAAATGTCAGCCTTGTCTGCCACCTCTGCATTTCTTATGTAAGTGTTCAAGCTCTGTAGTCAGGAACTGTTTTCCTTGGCATTGAACAAAGATCAAAACCAGACCCCTTCTCGGGGGCTTTGTAAAATTAGGTTTGTTCCCCCCCCCCCAATAACTGATTTCAATCACAAGGTTCCAATAGGGAGGACATAAATACAGAGGCTGTGTTGGTGGCTTCCCCTCTGCTTGTTTACTTTCAGTTGTTGATAGGTCATTTGTCAGCATCTGCTGCCTTCAACACATGTCATCACATTCCTCATGCTGTCATGTGCTATCAGAGGTGGCAATGGCTGCGCTAAGAGCAGGTCAGCAGCCTTGGTCTGTTTGAACTCAACACTGTGTGTGATCAGACTGCTGGGATTTAAGTAAGGATCTCTTCATCACTGCTGGGAGATCTGTGTGCTTCGGGATTTTTCCAGGACTTCTGTCCCATCCACCAAACAGCCTTTGTGCAGCAAAGCATGGCCCACAGTGGCACTGACCTCATGTCTGGGCTTTTGGACCTCCATAATGGGAGTTTCAGCCATATATGTGTTAGCTCTAGGCTTGAGATGCTTTTATGAAAATCCAATTCATACTCCTTAGAGCACTCCTCTTTTTTCTTTTTCTTTTTTTTAAATGAAAGTTGGTATAGAGAAAATAAATTTCATTGTGTTATGTTCCTGACTATTAACCCTACTGCCTGAAGTGCTGAGCCATGCTGTGCATCAACCTGTTGGGTAATTTCTAAAGACATGGAAGCGTAAAACTGGGTTTTTTTTTCTTCCTTTTTCATAATTTCTATGAGAAATCTCTTTGCAGGTGTGCAGAGATGGAGGTCTTTTTAGATTTTGGATGCAGTAAAAGAAAAGCTCACTCACTGCAGTTAGAAACCCAGGAAGAGTTAGTTGAAATGCTAATGAATATTCTGTGAACTGTGCTACAAACATTATGGTTGTGTGTGTATCTCAGAACTGGGGAGGTCAGAGCTATTGCTCTTCAGTTTTTTGTGAATGTGGAAATGTGGAAAATAATGGAATGGAACTATCTTTTCATGTATCATTTCAATCTTCTTGAAATTCAGAGTGACCAGGAACCTAAACTTAGGATAGAGTTTGGATCTGGAAATTTGAAAGTGAAATGTCTCCCCAGTTCCCCAAAGAAACTCTGAATCAAATGGCCAATTTTATCCCATCTCTGGTATTCACAAGAGAGAAGTAGTTTTGGTGGGAATGACTTCTTTTTAGCATCAGAGTAGAAGGCAGATTGCATAGGAGAAGAAAATAACTGATAGCTCATGGATGATAGAATTAAATTGCTGTGACAACTGTCATAAGTTGGGATAGGATTTTGGTGGGTTTTTTTTGGTCAGCTTCAGCTGAGCTGAAGAAGGAACATGGAAGAACAGAGGAAGAAATTAGAGAACTGGTATTGAAATGTGGAGAAGACACAAGACACAAGATGTGCTACATCTAATGTTTCTTGAGCAAGAGAGAGGCCTGAGTTTGGGCTGAAGCTGGGAGAGGGTGTGTGCAAACCTGAGAAAGCTGTGCAGGTCAACCCATGTTAGAGCTGCACACCTGGCCAGGCTTGGCTATCAGCAAAAGTGCCCAGAATAATTACATATACAGGATAAAAGACCTGTAGCAAGCCAACTTTTTCTTTCTAATGGGACATACTTAACACTTAGAGCAAGCTATTGCAATCAGAATCAGGTTGTATTATCATCTGCTTCTTCAAATTGCGCCCAGATCTCCTCAAAGCCTCCTTCCTGGTGAGATGGAAAGAGAGCTTCCCCTTATTTTGCTAAATCTGCTATCTCAGTGTCTCACTCCATGACATTTAACATGTTTTCCAAATTTAATTTGTGCAAAATCAGCTGCTTAGTTGTGCTGAGGGCAGTCCTGCTGATTTTAGCAGTATGTGGACACCACAGTGATTGACACTGCAAGAGGCAACCCCAGGGCTCCTGGGAGAAGCCTGCCAGTCCAGCATTGCTCTGTGCTGCACTGGGCCTGTGGAGCAGCCCTTCCTGTGTGTTCAGAATGGTTAAATTCTCTGCTGGCAGATAAGCACATTTTACTGTTCAACTTCCTGTAAGGAAGTCTTTGATTTTTAAAAGATTTACAGGGAGGTTGATTCAGTTGTTTGTCTGAGTATCACAAGATCTATAGGCACAAAAAGCATTTTTCTGGTGGATGTGATCTAACACCTTTGGGCAACATTCACTTTGAATCCAAGGGTGTTCAAGGGAATCCATGTCTAATGGATTCTCCTGATAAGACAAGAGAATGTCATCTATGCCTCTGAAAGGAGGTCACTTTGTATGAAGGATTCAGGACTCTTCCTTCATATACAGTGAAATCTCATTAGGCCATTTGTCACGAATATGTAAGAGAGAGGGAGAGTGAGAGAGACTTTCTGATTTAGGTTTTAGATGGGTTATATTAGCCAGTAGCTTAGCCTGCAGCAGATGTATTACTCCCTAGTGATGTCTTACTCCCTAGTGATCATTGAGCTTACAACTTTGTTTTACCAAAGGCATAAAATCTTCTAGATGCTTCGGTACACCTTGGAGTATTTATCTGAGTCTGCTTGGTTTGCTTATCAACATGATTTTGCAGTGGCTTAGTTACAGGTTATAAATAAATATTCCTACTATGGGAAAACACTGGGTATTAAAAAGCTCTTGAATCTAGAAGAGAAATGTGTAACAGGAACTAATGGCTGAAGGATAGAGCCAGATGAATCTACAGCAGGAGAGTGATGAATGTTTTAAGGAGTAATATTAAATAATCATTGAGATGAAGGAGGTAATGAATAGAGTGGAGTTACCATCTCTCGATACCTTCAGACTGTGATTGAACACCTTTCTGAAAGATATTTTTTAGAAAATTACGCACTGCTGAGCTCACTATAAAGAAAACTTGGCAAAAAGTAATGGTCTGTGTTAGCAGAGAGTTGTCACCAGTAATGGAATGGTGCCTTCTGGCCCCAGCTTGAACTGAAGCAGTTGAGGACTTGAAACACAGTGGTGAGAAACAGATTTTCTTTAATGTTTCCAGGACTTCTGTATGGACTGAAAGTACAGAGATAAGGGTGGAGGTGAACCCTTTTGTAGGCTGGTAGAGGGTCTGTTGCCACTTCTGCTCCAAGGATGCCACCTCCAAACTGTTTCACATGCAATTTTAAAGTGGAACATTTAAGTGTCTCTCTCCTGAGACCCATCACATTGAACTCCTGTATTTTTTTCACTGAGATGCTCCCTTGAGGAGTATTCCTGTCAAACTATCAAATCATTGCAGAGCTACTGGCTTTGCTTGCTGTAGTAATCCCTTCTGCCAATTCTTGGGACACATGTGGATCTGAACATTGTCAGGAAGGACAGTGACTTGTATTAGTAGAAAATGCTTCTGACAGAGTAGCAGGTGTTGCTCAATATAATCTTCCCCATGGAAGTCAAGGAGAGCTTGGTGCCTGCAGAAAGTGAGGAGACAGCAGTGGCTGGTAGAGTCTTATCCCAGAGATCTATGCAAGTACAGCTCTCTTACAGCCCTGCAGAGCAGATGTTAATTGAGGTGAATATATGAATATATGCTGTGGGAGAGTGACTGGGACTGAAGGCAGAGATGGAGAGGAATAGTTTCCATGTAGATTTGTTCAGTTGTCATCTTTTTCTCATGCTGCAAGGTGTGGTTGCTGTATAGTAACAGATGATGAGCTTAGGTGGACCTTTGACCTGATCTGCTGTGTACTGACCGTCAACATAATCATGTCTGTTGATGAATTGGTGACACAGTAGCAGTGAAACTCCTCATCCTTCAGGAGGAGCTAATCAGTTTACTGTTCCCTGTGTATGTGGTGGTGGCTGACTGTCATATCATACCTCATCTCTCCTAGTTAAGCCTGTGTGTTAGAGGACCTTGTCTTATGAGACTTGGCATCGAGATATCACAGTGATGGAAACAGTACAAGTCCTTTAGGCAGGTACAGCAGTTCACCTGGAAAATTATGATACTGAATAAAGTGAGAAACTCTGTGTCTGGGAAAGACAATGTTGAGAAATTTTGAGCTTTAAAGTCAACACATCCCTTGTGGATATGCATGGATATCCCTTGCTGACTCCCGTCTCCAGGAGTAGGAACCTCTGAAGTAGGAGTCGTGTGATCAAGAGCCACCTTCCCACCAACTATTTATATACAGAGCAGCGTTAAGTCAGCCTCTGAGTGACGTATTTATACCGGTGGGATCACGGTGCTGTATAAATAATTGCAGCACTGCAAACATTGCCTGCTGACTGTGTGGCGTAACCAACACTATTTATTTAAATCTGTCAGCACAACTACGGCCGGTGAAGGCTATTTAAATACGACCAGTGAAGTAAAGTGCACCCTCAGGAAGGTATAACTAACTGTACAGATAATAGTATCAGGTAACTGCACCCACAGGAAAGCATAAACATACAAATAATAGGTACACTGCAAGTATAATATTGAAGTCAGAGGGTCTCAGTATTGATATAACAGCAGTTGGGTAACTTTACTCAGAGGAGAGGAAAATAACAGTTGTCTGAGTAACAACTGCAGTGATGGGAGAGGGTGGCTTGGAGAGTTACAGCTGTGATATAGAACTCCCTGTAGCAGGAAGTCATCTACACGTGGCCAGAGCAGCGTTGTCAGTTGAAACTTTAAGGATGGGCAATTAGCTGTGCAGGGTGTCTGTTCCCTGGAAGCAGAATGCTGGGAAGGGGGGGTGAGAGAGTTGTGTTTCAGCACAGGAGGATGATGGATGCAGGAGTGAAGTGGATTTGGCTTCTGCTCACTTTCCCGGGAATTCAATTTAATGTATTTCAGAACGTATTTTTAAGCTGAAACCAGACATTCTCAAAGGGAAAAGGATTCCAAACACGTGAAATGATGATGGGCCCACTCAGCTGCAGAGCAGCAGCATCACATCGTGTGTACTGGGTACAGGATTAGTAACTTGTGCTGAAAAGAGGGTATGTAAGAGAAGAAAGACGCAAAAGCAGCAATTTGTTCAATGACAAACAGCAAACATAAAGGGAAACCGTTAAAAGAATGTCTCAATTTGATATATTTTTCTTTTTTCCAAGTTGGTCTAATTGACCTTCTAAATAGAGATGGTTTTATTTTTCTATTCCTGTCTTATAAAAAGAAAAGGAGATATAAAAATCATTGCCAATTACCCTTTATTTGTGTACAACTATTCAGCAACAAACCTGTCTGAAGAGGCAGCAGAAACAATCTACTTCCCCACTGCCTGCCACGTTAGATTGGGACTGGTGCTGTGTTCCCTGAACTGTGTTCAGACAGAAATTGGATTGAGTAAAATAATATGATTGCTGTCTCCTCTAGACCTTCACATGGGCTTTATATATTTCATAAGAGGTGTGTTTGACAGTGGAAGGTGAATGACTTAGTTTTAAAATAGAATCACTTCCATGCAGTGCTGGTCAGTGTTATTGTTTAAGTCAAGAAACTGGGCTTTGGAGGGGGGTTTCTGCGTTAATTTCTTCGTTAATTCTTTGGAAGATGTTGATTGTCAAAACCTGGAATTAAGTACCTGGGGAGCTGTGTTGAGGGCGAGCATTGGTACACCACGAAATCCAGGGCATGGCGTTTCTGAGGTTGGCAAATCACCTGCTTTATTTCTGCAAGTTTCTCTGATCAGTTCTGATTTTTAGAAACAGAGAGCAAAGTAACGTCTTTAATATCTCTTTGGAAATATAGTATAGAGACATAATTGTTAATATGGTTTTTCTTTGTCCTTGGTGCAATGACAGCTGTCTGAATGCTAAGACAGCTCTGTAGGAATTGAAGCTTGGAAAGGACGGGTGGTTGTCCAAGGGAACATTGTATCTCATGGCTCATTGGAAATCTAAGGATGTTCTCCATTACAGAGGTGAGCTGCAGTGGCTCACCTCTGGCTGCTTTGCCTTAATGTCCCAAGGATATTTTTTACTCTGCAAGCAAGATGATCAGTAAACCCTTGGGCTCAGTATTTCTATAGGGTACAGGGATACAGGTACAAAGTACAATGACCAAATGAGATAAGAGGTAGATTTTCTACTTGAAGCATCCCACTTACAGGAGTAAGGATATGCACTATTCCCCGAAGAAAACTTCTGTGAGAGGCTGAGCAATACATGTTCCCCTCTATTTAAGTTCAGCCTGGGAGCCTTTCCTGATTTGAAATGACTGGAAAGCAATGGGGCAGTGTGCTGGTGGGTTGGGTATGGGTAGCAAGAAGCCCTACAGATAGAAGGAACGGCCAGCAAGAAGGGGAGGGGAATGGAAGTGATGCTGAGCACAGAGGCGTGTCAGCTGCATTATTCACCAGCTTCCTTCAGGCCGGCTGAGGACTCACGTTCTGCTCTGCTTCATTCAGAAATCACCATGGTGAGCACTTGCGCAATCTCCCAGATAATTTAACAACTCCAGTGGAGAGATTTACCAGATGGTATCAGACATGAGCAGCAATGTCTGACAGGCCCCCATAATCACTCTTTATGTTGGTTGAAACCAAGGTTTTTGGAATGGCATGAAGTGCTTATATATTGGTTGCACGTTCTGGTTGGGTCTAGTAATAATCAGTCCTAAACAGGTCAGTAGCTGCAGAAATGAGGCAGACTTGTAAGAGAATCTGTTACAAGAGCTAACAGAGGACATTTAAGGGTCTTCTTCCTCAATCAGTGATGAGGGTATCTTAATCATAGAATCAGAAAATAGTTTGGGTTTGAAGAGACCTTAAAGATCATCCTGTTCCAGCCCCATTAGGGGTAGGGATGCCATTAACTAGATTGGGTTGCTCAAAGCCCCATCCAGCCTGGCCTTGAACACTACCAGGGACAGGGCATCCACAGCTTCTATGGACAACCTTTTTCCAGTCCCTCACCACCCTCAAAGTAAAGAATTTCTTCCTAATATCTAATCTACACCTGTCTTCTTGCAGTTGAAAAGTTTAAAGCTGTTAGCTCTTGTCCTATCACTCTATGCCTGTAGGCCCCCTTTAAGTACTAGAAAGTGTGAGAAGGTCTCCCTGGAGCCTTCTCTTCTCCAGGCTGAATAATCCCAACTCTCTCAGCCTGTCTTTACAGGAGAGGTGCTCCAGCCCTCTGAGCATCTTCATGGCCTCCTCTGGACCCTCAAACAGGTCCATGCCTTTCTCATGTTGTGGGTCCCAGAGCTGGATACAGTACTCCAGGTGGGGTCTCATGAGAGCAGAGTAGAGGAGGAGAATCCCCCTCCCTCAGCCTGCTGTCCACCCTGCTTCTGGTGCAGCCCAGGACACAGTTTGCATTTTGGGCTGCAAGTGCCGGACGTGTTGAGCTTCTTGTCAACCAACACCCTTAAGTCCAAGCAGGCTGAGCATGATGGACTCTCTGTGGAGAAGAACCTCCCTGGCTGCACCTAGATAAGGATCTTCCAGGGCAGGTAGAGGCACAAAGGTAATCTGGTGCCATACTGCTGGGGAAATTACTCTGGGAATGCTGTGATCAATATCTGGACTTGTCAGCTTTGCCTTGAGCACAGGTAGAAAATTAATAAAGCTGTTGCCTGTCTTCCACAGGTTCTGGCACTAAAGAGGTGAGAGTTCCTCTGTGCTTTTGCAGTGTGAGAACAGTGAAGTGCATTGATGCACTCCAGTGGCACTTCCCATCTGGAGAGGTTGACATGATCAACTGCTCAGCAGTCTGTGGCTGCTGAAGATGTTCCTCAGCCTTGGTCACTGTGCTGGGGCTGTGCATGTGCCCTGTATTCCTCTTCACTGGCTGGTACAGTTCTGAAAAAGAAACAGAGTAGCATAATTTCTTTTTATTGATTTGAAATGTTATCATTATGAGAAACTGAGTTTTTTTTTTTTTTTTAGTGTTTCAGCCTTGTCCACACAGCAATGAAGTGCTTTATTCTTGCTGTGATCCTGCTAATTTCTGTTTCCCTTTGAATCCCAAGGTAACACAGGGATTTGTTTAGCTCCTCACAGGAGCTGCCACTGCAGACTTGCTGGGTAGTTTATTTGGATCCAACTGACAAAATCTGTCACAATTCGTTGTCTTTATTGCACTTACTCATAGTGATTAAGGAATTCAATATGCTTTCATTTAGCTAATGACCAGAAATTGAACATTATAAGGTTTCAGTCCCAAAATTCCATCATATGATACTTTTTTTTCTGCAGCAGTCAGCTGCTTTGTGTCAGTCTAACTTTCAAAGAAATGCAATAAAATTTAATGGTAATGGTAATACAGTTGTACTTCATTAAATGCATTTGTCTTTTCCTTTAGAATTTTATCATTGCAAATTTTACTTGATTCTGACTTCTGTTTCATAACCACTCATGCTTCAGGCTATTACAGAATATCCTTCTATGTGCTTTATGATGGTAGTGGGCCAAATTCTATCAACAGAAGTGCTTCACAGCAAGCTTGAAGAATTCCTTTCCAAAGAATGCTGTAAATGCCAGGAGGTCACAGATCTCCTCTCCAAAGAAATGCCCTGGTAGAGAGATGTGTTGATCAAGATCAGGTTGAGAAGAAAACAGACAAGAAGATACTTTAAAACTTGTGAGACTTCTCGCAGGTGTCACATACACCTGCCCCATTCCCAGTCTTCACTTGGTATCCTCATGTGCCCGCTGCTGAAGACAGCAAAGTTCAGTTAATCCCGAAGAGTTGGAGATTTGCTGATTTATTCAAGAGAGGATTAAGGTTAGTGTAAAGCCATTGCTTGGATGTCAAGTCCTTTTTAGTTGGTGGTTGTTCTAGGGAGAGAAGTAGAAAAAAGGGAGAATTTGTGTCAGTAATTAGCTGTTTTCATGAGCACCTTAAAAACCTATACTAAGCCTGTCTGAAAAAAGCGGATGTATTTTTCCCCGTATGAAATATTTTCATCCAGTATTGTCTTTCCTTTCTGTTATGAAGTTTTCTTTCTGTTGTTTTCCAGCTGGCCCAAATACAGCAGTGCTTAGCATAGCAACCTCTCTTTAACTGAGGTTTTCATAGCATTAATACTCTTGTATTCTTTCCACTGGAAATGCTGCTGTTGCTATACAAAATTGCTCAAAAACTATCCTGTGACCCAGAGGCTGTCCTTTGTGAAGGCAAACTAAATTGCTAACGATACATCTAGACAAGGATGAGAGATCTGCATCAAAAATAGGCAATGTTCTAACACATGAATTTAAATGAATGCCATAATCACCGTTTCAGGGGAGTTGTAGCTGAATTGCTGCCTTCTCAGCCTAGGCCACCAGCTTATTTGCAGGTAAAAGTCCTTGGTGTAGTGTGGCTGTTGGTTTGTATGAAATGTCATGGTGGTCTGATTGTTCTCATATGAACAAATCCTAAGTGATAACTGGACACAGTGATAGGAGAGGCAAAGGACTGAGAGCGAGCAGGATTTTGGTGCTGCACACCCACCCTGGTGGGGGCAGTGAGGCATCAAGGGTTTGTCTTGCTGCTGCCTCTGCCACTTGTACTGCAGGATACAGTTGATCCCTCTGTATCTCCAGCCCAGTGGAGTTACTGCATGCTGAACTTCAGTTCACTGTTAAAAGGATGAAAATAGAGCAGTCAGGGGAGGGTGATTCCTGTGTAACTCAGTGTGCTGTGGATGAAGGGAAAATACCACACTCTGCACTTTGGCTTTGAGAAGGGTCGGAGGAGCTCAGCACTACAGAAGAAAAGCAACTCATGAAGGATAAGAGGTGGAATTTAACTCACTGGTTGATCTCCTTTTTCAGTACTTCTGTGGGTTTTCAAATCCTTTGTCTTGAAGCTCTCTCAGGTGACAGACAAAGATATATTGAAAGGCAGGAGAGTTGGTGCCTGGGCCACTCTGCAGCAGGACCTCACAAGTACGCAGGTGGCCATTACATCATATCACATCAGTGGATCTTCATGAAGTCAAAGCCCTTGTCCTTCCCTTGCCGGTGCTCAGTGATTCGTGTGCTGAGCTGTGTCCCTGCCTGAAGCCAAGGTTGGTTCTGCTGCTTGCAATTTTTATAGTATTTCTGAGCTGCTGGGAAGACAGTTCTTCAACCCAGTTTTCCTTCTAGTCTTCATTTCTGCATGAAGATAAAAAGTGTTTTCGAGGATTCCCTTGAGGACCAATTTAGAGTTCAGTTTTGATTGAATTAGTTGGATGTATGTAAATAGAATCACCCATTTAACAGAAATCCAGATGAAAGACACTTTCAGGAGGGCTCAGGGCAGATGTTGTCAGTTTAGCCTGCAGTCAGCACCTCAGAGCAAATCCTTCTCTTCTCCCTTTTATCATGATTTATTCCTTTCTCCTTCCCATCTCAGCCACTGGTGAATGCTGTTGTTCCAAGATGTGTGTTTGTTTTGGGCACATGTGCCTTAGGTCTACCTTGGCTCTGTGACTGGCCCTTTTTACATAATAATGGGCCACAGAAAAAAATGCTTTTGTGCTGTTCCAGAAGCCCTTGTGTTTGAAAAACTGGAGTCATTAATATGGATGGCACCATTTGTTGACGTGAGCAAGGAGGGAGGTGAAGATTAAGGAAGATTGCTTTAATTAGCTGTCTCTTGTGTTGGGGGACGTGCACCCCACGCATTGGCAGCTCAGAAGGGGGGATGTGGGAAGCTTCGTTACCTCCCTGCCGTGAGCGTGGAGTGATGAGGAACAGCCACCTGCAAAGCTGTCAGTCCGGGCAGAGCACAGACAGGGCTTGTGAGTACAGCTGGGCCAGTAAAGGGCTGTATAATCCTACATCTCCATTGTGCAAATTGGGATCATAGGTGACTGGCAGCTAATTTACACCTCAGCAGCATAAGCCGACCCCCAGGCTCTGCTCTGCTCCAGTGAATGGCTGAGGAAGGTGACTTCCAAGGGCTCACCTCTGGTCCTTATGCCAAGAGCCTTAATTGCAATCTTCTTGACTGGTAGTTTTTCTTCATCTGGGTACCTTATGAGGTCATAACATGACTGTATTGCTGCTTTTGCACCCCAAAACACCTGTTCATCTTCCTGCAGGAAGCCATGACCTCTGGAAATACCTGCTGCACTGTAGCTGGGAGAGGTTTGGGATCATTCTGGCAAACAGGCAGTGCTCTCTGCTGACGTGGCAGGGTCAGAACCCTCTGCTGAGACAGGAACACAGGGAAGGTTGTGAGCTATGGAGTGGGGGACAGCCCCTGTGCTTTAATAGGTGCCTTGCAAGTGACCAGCATCCCCCTTTTCCACCTCTCCCCTGCTAAGGTGGGGTGTTAGTTTGTGTTTCCTTGGATTCACAAAGCTCAGTGCTAGAATCCAGAATAAATCAGGCTTTACATGGCAAAAAGGACTGTGCACTTCAATAAAGATGCATATAATGAGTTGTTAGACCAATTCTTTCATTTCAACCACCTCATAGAAGCACAAATATCCCCAGTAACAGCAAGGCTTGTTGAGCCTTGTATGCAGAATAATCTTGTCAGTGGTGCCCTCACTTGTAGCCATGCTGTTTAGTCAGGGCCTAATCCTCTTCAGAGGTGGCTCTACTGCTGCTCTGGTATGTCTGTCTGGCACATGGTCCTATGCAACCAGATACCCTGCAGCATTGTTAACAGCAAAATAAATAAGATGCTGTCCATCTTCTCCCTCCCACCCCCGAGCCTGCCTGTCTGCCTCTCCCAGTTTGGGCTCTTGAGAGTTATTTAGCTAAAGGCTAAATCACATTATGTCGTACTTATTAACTGGAAACAAAGAAAGTCTCAACAGACACCTGAGCAGATGCCACATGTCAAGTTTGATGGAAAGTGCTTAATTATTTCTCCCAAACCTACTTTTTTCCCCCTCTCCTCCTGTGTTTTCTGAAAATTCCTCTTTTGCAGTGTGAAATGTCTTCCCTGATTCAACACTCAGTGCAGCTCTCCATATCTTGCATTTTCTTCTTACTTGAAATCTTTTCTGTGATAAATGAATTCCTGTGCTTGGATTTCACTGCTTTCCAGAGCTGCCTGTGTCTCCCCCTGACAACTTTCATTTGTTGCGTTTCCCCTGTCCCCCTGGGCCAGCCCAGCAGGAGTGGAGTTCTTCCTCACACTGTATCTCCCAGCACACAGGAGCCGTGATTCGGGAGGAGGGGAAGGGATAGTTGTGTGTGCACTTACTGCTACAGTATTTTCATAGAGGTGGGAGACTAGGCAGCATCTACAGGGCATCTGTAGGACCCAAGAGCTGTATGGCAGGGTTCAAGCAACCTGTGAGAAAAAACTGAATTGTAAAAAGAAGAGATTGAAATGAACTTTTTCTCTCTAAAAGGGCAGTTTCCCTGATGTCTCCTCTGCTCAGGGTCCCCAGGGTGCTCGGTTGCACCTGAGCAGCCTTGGCCACCTTCAAGCAGTCCTTGCCCAGGGGGTGTTCAGATTCACACCGGGTCTCAGGTGCTCTTTCCCACTGGGCTGTGGTGTTTGGAGCATCTTCAGTCCCATCCGGAAGCAAACCCAGAGCAATTCACTTTGATGTGTGAAGTCTGAATTAATGAAATGACTGAATTAATGTTTTGTGCCTCTCGGGGAAGAGAGCAGGGGGAATGTGTTGGCCTATATTTTATCAGAGGAAAAAACTTGTTTAGTTGCATGTGCAGAACCAAGGCATCCTAGACTGTATGGTCTCTGTGGTGCTCAAGTGCAGGATCTCTGAACCTGCTCCGTTTCCCATGCACCAGCCTTTTGCTGACCTGTAAGCTGCTGGCCAAATCAAGAGCAAAGTGAAACTTCCTTTTATTTCTTTCCTCAAAAATTGAAATGGGATTTTGAAGAAGAAACATCTCCTTTTGCCATCTATCTGTGGGTGTGTTCAGCAGACCTTGTTGGAGACCAGAAACCCCCTCCGTTCTGAGGAGGACGTTCAGTTTCATAGCAGTTGTTGAGCACTTGGATGCTGCAGGGGTCAGTGTTACAGAGGAGGCACAGCCATGGGAATACTGGACCCTGGATTTAGAGCAGCCTTTGATTGGGGTGAGGTGAACTGGGCACTGACAGGCCCCTGGCTCTGTGGTTCCATCAGCACGTGGAAAGGCTGCCTGTTTGGTTATTACCATTAAACCACCCAAGAGAAAGGGCATGAGACTATAAATAGTACATATCCTGTAATTAAAAATGAGCACCTTTGTATTAATATACTCAGAGAAGTGAAGTAATAAAAATACTTAAATGTGCGTTTCATAAGGCTTTCATAATGCAGTTTATAGTTTTAATATTCTTGCACTCGGTTCTGTTTTTCTATGTGGTTTTTATGAGCAATCTGTCTGGAGTGGCCAGGGCCGGATGCAGGCAGTGACAGTGTTTGCTCATGGCTCTCTGAGCACAGAGAAGTGGGATCTGGCAGCCCTGGAGCTGCCTGGGGCCAGCCTGTCTGCCAGCACATCAGGTTCCCCGTGTCCTGGCATGGGGGTGCCTCGCTAAATTATGATCTGAGCCTGCTCCACACAAGGCGTGTTTTTCCAGCAAGTGGAGTGTATATCAGTTGTTCAGCTGAATCTTGGCTGGACTCTCTTCTCTTCCTTGGACAGGGTAGAATGCTTTACTGTTCTAATTAGTCAATAATTAGAGGTGTGAGGTCTTAACATGCAGTGCCTGGTGTGTCACAGGAGCTGCTAAGTGTCATGCAGGATTAGCCTCCAACTTGTTTGCTCCACTCCAGCATCAAACAAACTGCAAATGGAGAGGGAACAGGAAAGTTTTGCCCTTTTTTTTTTTTTTTCCTTTCCCATAAAAAAGAACTGAGATTTTTTTTTTACAATAACATTAATTATCTTTCTGTGATGCTTTCTCGCGCAAAAAATGTGTTGCTGTAGATCCTGCTCATTGTTTTGGCAGGGTATTGTTTTAATTATTCTTCTCTGTGCAAGATGCTCTTGGAATGGATCCTGAGTCAAAGGTAAAGGCACAGGCCAAAACTGAGAGGGACAAAGCAGTGAGTTGTTTTGTCCCTCTGCAAAATTTCCTGGATTCTGCTCAGTCCCTTTTATTAGCTTTATTTATCTGGGCAGAAACCCATTGGGATTATAATCTCGTCTTTCAGGATGATTTGTCCCACTCTCTTGGCTTTGAAAAACGGTCTCCAGACCATCCCAGGCGTGACACTCTGGCTGTCCTTTTTTGCTACTTGCAATCTGTTCTGCTGCTCTAGGAAGCTGTGAATGGTTTGTTTGTTTGCTTTTTTCTACACAGCTCCCGTAAATCTCTTCTCCCTTTCTCAGGGTGTGACTTATGACCTGTCAGAGGATGGTGAAAATCACTCTGAAATGGATGGAAAGTACCAATTTGCTGGTCTAACAGCCAGTAAGTAATTTATTTATAAAGGCTGGGAGACACACTGCTGGAAATCACAGCATGGGCTTCTTAACAGCCGTCCCCACTGCTTGTGGCATAGCAAGGCTGTGGATTGTGACAGCCCATTGCATGCCTGCAAATCCCTGGGCTGCTAAAGGGAGGAGCAGGGGGTACAGGTCCACCCTGTGTACAGAACCCTTCCCTCTGGATCCACCATGGAAAAATGGCTTGGCAAAGCTTTGACATCAGTGCTGGCTATTTCCCAGTAGTCCAGAGCACTGGAAAACCTGTACATGGGTGATGTCTTCTGATGTATTCCCACATGCAGCCCCAGCCAGGCTTTGGACCTGCAAGGTAGGACTTTGCTGGACAAGGAGTTTCAAGAGAGGTATTTGCCCTAGCAACAAATTTTCTTGGGGGTTTTGCAGTGAGAAAGCTTTAAAAAGAGCAGGAGGCTGGGGCTGGCCGTGCTGATGTCAGTCTGGATTTAGCGGTGTTGAAGGGAATGAGGTTAGTCTAGATTGACACAGGCATAAAAGGAGAGGGCAGAATTAGGCTTATGGTATCTAAAAAATGTCTTAGGTCTTGATTCATCAAAGCACTTAAGTATGGCTGAGTTCTTCCTAAAGCCCATATGTTAGCATTTTGCTGACAGGGGACATTTATTTTTATTCAGAAATATCAGAAAGAACTGAAAGGAACACTTTAGAAATGGCTTCCTTCTGAATAGAATTATAATTGGGTCTTAATTTGAGGACAAACAAGAGAAAATATCTTTTAGGCTGAGAATTTCTTGTATGTTAAACTGTATTTCACTGCAGAAAGCAGCCTCTAATGCAAATATTGTGTCAGTTGCAATCACAACATGCTAGTACGGTGGTGTAACTACTTAAGATAATGAAAGAACATAATATTATTTTGAGCTAAGAAAACTATGGAGTGGTCATCATGTAAGGTTTTTTTTTTTACTGGCAATGACCTTTCTATACGATGTGATAACTGTGACATAATTACAAACTTGAGATAATACAAGTACTTGTCTACCCTTTGTGCATCAAAATACCCCAGAGATGTAATTATCTCATGGCTACTAGATTTTCTGACAAGTCTTGTAGCTTAAATATTGCAGGCCCTGAACACTGATATGTACAGAAAACATTAAATATTCATTTGCTGATAAACGTATTTATAAAAACCTCATTTCTCCATTGAGTGAGCGGTGGTTTTCAGGTCACCCAATTCAATAGCTGTAGAGATATTTGAGGACTCAGGGATTCTTGCTCATTTGAAGTTCTGTAGTTTTCTTTTTCTTGGACAAAAGAAACGCAGTAGCTACTTTTCTCGGGAGCAGGAATACATTTCTGCCACGGTTTGTTCTGCTGGCAGTCCCTGTGCAGTGCATGTGCAGCTGCCCCAGCTTTAACTGTTACACATCCATCAAACATTCAGTGCTCTGTGCAGAGCTGTGGCTCCTCCTGCCCTTTGCAATGCACAGGCTGACCTTCCACCTTCCTTGTGCTTCACACTGGCGAGGGAGACACCTTGGTCAGGCTGCAGGAGGGGAGTGAAGCTTCCATTTCACCTCTTTTGACTCCCTGAGCTTGGCGAAAAACTGCGGTTTTTTTTGAATTGTTACCAAATGCTTGTCTTGTCTGCAGGATGAGCAAATCCATCTCTCCTCCCACCAAAAGTGTCCTTCATGTGTGTCAAAACAGTGGGTGCCTCACTTTTGGCTAAAGCAACCCCTTGCACTGAACCTAGGTTTGACCACTTGCTGTCTGGGAGGCCTTGGATTCTCAAAGAAAAGTGACCACTGCTAGAAGTAAATGTTAGAAGATGCCTCAGCTTTACAAAAGCAAACCAGTTTGTTCCTAGTCTGTATCAGCACAGAACTCTCCGATTCATGTTTTGGAGAGTGTCTTATTAGTTGTGGCTGTGTAGAGACCCTGTTTGTGGTGCCCACATTGCACATGTATGAATGTTGTGCATGCCCTGGGGTCACTTTAGAGTCTGGATCTGTGTTGCTTTGGCTGCTGGAGGTGCCAGGTTTGCTTCTTTCAAGCTGCTCGGGATGAGGAAGAAGGTGGGCATCTCTCCAATGGGTTTTGCTCTCAGTTTTCACCAGCAAGAGCAGTGCATTCATGTCATCCTTCATATAAATAAGTGACACAGGATAATTAGCCTGAGACTGCTGGGAGCTCTCACCAGAGATTACAGGACAGCGCAGAAATGGGAAAGGGAAGCTGCAAGAGGTGTGTGTGACCCCAGGGGCTCTTCTGCTGGTGTGCCCCACTGGAGTGATAGATAAACCTAGGGGGCTGCATCTTCCTCAGTGACAAGTTAAATCTTTTAAATCTTCTCCTTGTAATTGCCTGAAACACGACTTCTGGTGTGCTGGACAAGCTGAGCAGTTGTGCTGCTGCTTGTGCTTCTCCAAATGGCCTGGGCAGAGAGGGGTGCATTGCTTGAATCCAATGTAAGGAAAGAGATCCAACTTTTTTTTTTTTCTTTCTTCTTTTATAAGGAAGAAAAAAGGAGAAAAAGCACAATGAATCCCAGGAGGTCAACCCAAAAGCTTGATGCCTTTTCTCTTGTGCTGACTAATAATCCATTATTTACAGGAAAAATAGATTACCTGCTGATGTACCAAACACAGGGGGGTACGTGAGGGGGAGAGGTTCTCTGTATCCAAGTAGCCAAACTGCACCTAGCCTGGAGCTGTGTCTTCTGTAACAGGTAGGTGCAGGAGGAACCTTTGAACTGGGGAACCTCCTGTGCTATACTTACTGAAAAATAAAAAAGGAAAGCGCTTTATTTCCAGATGTGCCGTTGCTTCAGATTGAGGTAGTCCTCCTGTGGTGCCTGAGAACTGTGTGGGTTTGCAGTACCAATCTGTGGTGGTGCTTGTGGAATTCGTTGTTTTATTTCAATCCTTCTGCAAAGCCTAGCTGTCATCCTGCTTTTATGTGACTTAAAGAAAAAAAAAAAGGGGGGGGGGGATCAAAATGCCTTTGTTGTGTGTTTTTGATCTATTCAGCCCCGAGGAAACCTTTCTGCTATCACCCACCTCAGGAACATACCTATTTACCCTGTGATTTGAAGGAGACTATCACTTTTATGCTTCATGTACTTGAAAGGAAGTTAAATAAATAACTCCTTTACTCCTTTTAGTTTGTCTTGGACACTTCACCCCTAAGAAATTGTGAAGCCAAGTGGAATCAGGAAGGGCTGACTAGCAAGCAGTTTGCCCATGAAATGGATTTGTTTTTAATTGCCCTGTAAGTCAGGTTATGATGGATTATATGACCTTACCCAATGCAGTCTGACATAATGGGATGCTGTCAGAAGTTCTGGAATAACAGAGTGATATTCACTTGACTGGGGGGTTCTTGCATGTGTGTTTTAGCCGTGTTGATTGCTTGCACTGGTTAATATGCATAAAAAATGCCTTGGCATGAGAAAAGGCAAGGCCATTAATGCCTTTTGTCATGATTACTTGAAGAGTTTTTTGTTCCACCAGGAATTAATGCCTCGTTGGTAGCACAGGAAAGAGGCATGGGACTGTCAGGCTGCGGTGCAGTGGGGTGGGTGTTTGACTCGCAGATGTCTCCTGGTCCCTTCCAGGGCTCTGTCCATCAGCTGTTATCTGCGGTTGGTAATAGCACAGCCAAACCCTGCAACTCACAGAATTATTTTCAGCTCAGGATAACTGAGATATTTTAAATTATTTGGCTGGTGTTTGATAAACATGGCCTGAGGAGGCTCCTGCACGGTGCACATCTGTTTGGAGAGGGGCACAGCAAATGGAGATGGTGTGTCCAAGGCAAAGCAAGGTGGCTTGGCAGCAGGGGCTGGCTTTGCTGTTCCACCCATGAGGGAACAGGAGCCCTCTCATTTTCTGGCATATATTGGTGGCTTGTGCAATGGAGAGATACAACATCCTCCTTTTTCTGTGATAGATGAGGTTTGTAGGTTTCAAAGTGTTTAAATAAGATTTTTGCCCACCAAAAAAGGACAAGAAAAAACCACTACCTTCAGGTAAATCATTATGCTGCATTTGTTTTCCAGATCCTGTAATAAAAGAAAAAGCCATTCTGAATACTATTCTTCTTGCCTTTTCAATTTCTCCCTTGGAATCTCCCAGCTGTTAAATTAGTTTTTGGATTCATCCCAAACTTATGAATATTTCTTTGTTCCTCTTCACTTATCTGTCTCTCCCCCATCCTTTTCCAGAATAATTTCCAGTGGAGGAATTTTTTGGAAACAGTATTTTCATGTGTGGGTCTGACTCACCCAGCACATCTTCCTTTAAATAAGATGATACTGGTGTTCTTTTACATCACAGGTGGTTCTGTTTAATTGTCACGAGCTGGACTGTTGACTTGGATGAAGCCCCATTGTGTGTAAGTGCTCTTAGAAGCATTGATTAGGATGGCAGGTTTTGACAGCTGAGTCAGCCAGGAACCTTGAAATATGTCATTTGGGGCTGTTTGTTGCTGATAATGAGTCTCAACTGCCACAGGCTTTGTTCTTTATTTTTTTTTTTTCCCCCATAAGTTTAGAGCTTTCTCCTTCATCAGGACAAGGGCATTCTTCAGATTCTCTTGGATTGGGTGTGGTACCTCCTGCTCTCCTGCAGCGGTCACCGCTCTGGATAGTTTTGAAGAAAACAAGTGAGACTTAGGTAATTGTTTGGGGATAAGGTTATCTGCATTAAAGCTCACTGAGAATTTGGTTTCCATAATCATTCTTGAGGTTTGTGGGACCCTGACAGACCCCCAAACTAGGTAGTTTCTGATCATTTTTTATGTTATGGCTCCTGTGGACTTGGAAAAACTCAGCAGAGCCAGCCAGTAGCAAGGCTCCCATGGATGCCAATGGAAATGGAGCTGTTTCTATCAAAAGTTCTCTTAAAGCCTGCCAGTCCTTTGGAAAAGCGTGTATTTAATCAGAAACCTCCTTTATTTCTGTCCCTTGTCTCTTACCTGTCTCTTCATTCCCATTCCCACGCTTCTCCTTGCCTCTTCCTGAATTTCCATCCTGAAATTCTGGTGACAAGCACTATTATTGGACTGGCTGCCCCTTGCAAGCAGCCAGAGATAGCACATTCTGAGAAAATGGAAGCAGCATGGAAATGTGAATGCTCCTCTGGGGGCACAGAGGAAGCCACAGAGATGAAACCCAGTCCTGATAAAATCCAGGGAGTTTTTACTGTCATGAAGTTCTTCAGCAAGAGCTGCTGTTTATTTGGAGCTGCTGTGCTGTGATTATTTTTCAATAAGAGCTTCAACTTCACCTGACTACATCTCTAGTGATTGCAGGACTGAACCTAAATGTCTGGAGAGAATATGCTAAACTTCACTGCCACTGGTGACAGGCTTTGGTAATACCTGCCTCTGCAAGCCAGGGGGCTTAGACATCTGCTTTATTTGGGCTTCCTGCAAATTACACCCCCAAGGAGCTTAGGGGAGTGAAATAATCAGTACTGACAGTGCATGGTGTGGTGTGGAAATGTCCTTCCTTAACCATCCTGCCGATGCATTACTTCAACATGGAAACAAAGGCAGATTGGTGGCAGAGAGCAACTGGAAATCACACTAAGGTTTGGGTTTGACCTGGGGTAGACATTGGAAAAATGAGTGAAAATGGAAGAGGGAAATCTGGTCTGAGATGCCGGTGAGGGAACTCAGCCTCTTGTGCCAGAAGCATTGCTGTGTTTTGCTTTGCTTGGCAGTGCCATCTTTTCAGAGTAATTTGTTTTAATTCCCTGTGGATCTGAGTGGGAGAGCTGAGCCTCTGAACAGCTGTAATAAGCCCATGACTTCATTTCCAAATGGGGTCTCTTGAGAACATTAAGAAGGTGATGGGGTTTAGGAGGAGCAGTGAGGCTGCTCCTCACTGGGGATGGCAACTGCAGGGGTCAGGAGATCCTGTAATTAATATGGAGTGATGAGCCAGCTGGGAAGCTCTGGCACACAAGCAGAGATCCTGTGTGGAAGCTAAGGGAAGAGGAAGAAAACAGTGAGAAACTTGGGAATAGCCCTCCTCTTGCAACTCTCATCAAGACTGAACCCTGGCCACAGGAATCCTTCATTTGAAGGAGCGAAGGAAATTATTTTCCCTCCTAAATAAGCTGAGATCCCTGTATTACAGCCCTGATCACTGTGTCTGTCCTCTGAGTATTTTGAGGTCTTGAATGTATTTGTGTTCTCAGAGCATCATGATGGTGGAATGTGTTCTTATTCCTGGTTTTCAGTTGGGTGGTTAAGGCCAAAGTCCTGCTGACTGCAAGGGGCTGGCTTAGCACCATGTGGTGTGGGCCATCACCTTGCACAGGTCCACCACTGAAGTGATGACATTCACTTCTCCTATTGGTAAGTCATGGACTCCCCTGCCAAGAAAAGGAAGGGTGTTTTGGGGCTAGTTGGCAACTCTGAGGTATCCCCATGATCTGTCCAGAGGTCCTTACAGCCTGAACCACCCCCTGCTTGCGAGAAGCTGCCTCAGGCATGCATTTCTTGACTACAGCAAGTCAGCCAAGGCTATTTCAATGCTTGGGAGTAGACTTTGAGAAACTGATTATTCACAGTCATACCTGACACTTCTGGAGAATAGGATAGGGTTTGTTCCTCGTCAGCTTTCTAATCTGCAAAATAACACCAAAATAACAACATTTGTCAGTGTAAATCCCCTGTGAGGCAGTGAGCTCAGAGCCCCTGTGTGAGGTGCAGTAGTGTCTGTTTGCCTGCAGAACAGGTACATTTTGGGAGGTGGGAGAGCAAATTGTGCACACCTCATCCCACTGAAACACATTGTTTTGTTAGTACATCTTTGTAAATACCTCCCTAGTTCTTCCAAGGTGCAGAATCTCCCACCTCCATCTGAACCACCCACCAAACACAGGCTGTATTTCACCAGGGTTTGGACTGAGTCCCACATCTCATAATCAGACTCACTGATGGTTAATGGCACCTTTGGGCTGAATTCAGACTGGCAGAGCAGCTTCCAGTTTCATTCCACTAAGGGTTCTCCAGACATCCTGTCTTAAAATGTGCATAACTTGACTCCGTTCGCTCTTTCTAAGTTATCTCAGTACTGTTCCTTCTTTCTAATCCTTCACTTACCAGTCTGAGGTATTCATAGGAAAGCAGAATTTTTGACCCACGTGGGGTTTATTTGCCTCTGAAGGGGTAGAGATCATTCTCCATTAAAAAACCACAGTTACAGGGTCAGTCCCTTTAGACTTGGATACTACTGTGCCACTTGTGATATTTTATGCTACTGAAGAACTCCCCCTTTCTCTAAGCTTGCTTCCTTTGCAGCTGTCTGCCAGCCTGCATTTGGCATAGGATCACAGTTGTCACCATTCCAGGTTTCTTTATCGACCCAGAATAAAATTTCTGAGGGGCTACGACCTGGGAGTGCTGAGAAATGGTACTTGAAAGCACAGAGTTTTGGCATTACGGAGCTGAAAATGAACAAGCTGTATCTTGACACACAGCATTCAAATTTCACAAAACAGGACCCAGAGATTTGCTTTAAGAATTTTATGCTGGTCTTGGTTTCCCTTTCCAGTAGAAAAGTGTCTAACCTAGGTGTTCCTGGGCTTGACTGCAGCATACATCTCAGTCTCTGCAAGTCCCAGGGGCACCTGGGAGACGTGTCAGTCACCGAATGTCATTTCATCCCACTTTTTCAGGGCTGTAGCTCTCACCTTACCTAGTAAGGCTTGACAAAGACTATTTAATGGTGCTGTTATGATCACACAGCAACCTTTGGAGGCCAGAGGGGCTCTGAGGTGCCGGAAGATCTTGTGAACCTCTATCGAACAAGTGAGAGAAGTGAAGTAATTGCAGGAAAGGATCTGAAAAGAAAAGGTGTGAATCAGATAAGCTCATATTTTACCCAAGCATGTTTAATAATTTCCCATGATAAATGGCCACTGCCTGTTCCCCAGTCCCAGTGTTGTTATTGTTGCAGGGAAAATACCATGGCCACTGTTAGGCACTGAAATTTATTTATGTAGTTGGTGTGGGTTTTGTTGTCTCTTATAGCAATTACAGTATTTTATTCTTTCACAGGTATTTTTTGACAGATAGTGTTTCTCTGCCCTAGAAAAATAAGCAAATAGAAAGCCAAGTATGCACCTGATCATTTTGAGATTGGGAGTGTTTTAAAAATCATCTGAGCCTTTTTTTTGGCAATTTTAATTCAGAGACCATATTCCCTTGAAATAAGTATGAGCTTAGCGTGAGTGGTTGGAAGTAGCTGTGTAAATCCTTAATTGCTCTGCCAGGCCTGTGCTCTTTTCATTTCTTGAAGATTTTGAAATCCCCCAACTGTCATTTCAGTAGTTGCAGTCAAGCTGGTAAGATGCTGCACACAGGTGGCAAACCTCCAACATTATCCTCTTTCTCTGTTGCCTTGATTTATTGTCGTGTTTATTATTTTGTAATAAAGCCAAAAGCCCAAACTAATTCACTTGAAATGCAGTGGTTGCAACACACCAAGCTGTTGTCTTCTCAAATGCTTTTCATGGTCTTTGAAATTGCTGGAAAACAGTGAAAGGAAGGGATTGAAAAGGCAGGTCATCAGCAGAAACTTGCAGAGGGGGTCAGTGCCACAGATGGGTGTTAAAACAGGTGAACACTGTGGTATGAAGCCTAACAGCAGTGCTGCATGGTGTGATTCATAACTGCAGCAAGTGGGACGGTGTGTTGTGCTGTCTCCAGCCTCACCAAACCTCACAGAAACTCAGAGTTATGCAGCAAGCAGAATATAATGTGGTAGGGAAGAATCCAGGTAGGGGGTTTACCTGTGAAATAGTATTTGGAGATGGATGCATCTCCTTGTTTGGAGGCATTTGCTCAGGGTTGGATGAGGACATGGTGTCTCTGCTGCAGCAGACCCTCGTGTTGTGTGTGATTTCCCAGAACGGTCCGGCAGCTCTCAGTGATGGCTTCGAGGACTTAGTTCCAAGCACTGCCTCTGGTGAACAATGCCTTCAGTTTTGCATGAGGGTTGCCTGCCAAAACAGGGGCCAGAGGTTTGGCTATGGTTAAATCTGTGAGCTGTGACTCGAGTGGCCTGGCATGGGCAGGTAGGGCTGTGTTTCTGCGTCCCTTGCTCCTTGGGGTCTTCCTGCTGAAAACCTCCCTACCTTTTGTGTTTGGGGCAGATGTGCCACACACCTATGCTTTATGAAAAATCAAGGCTGTGGTATTGGCTGCCTTCCTGTTTGAAATCACTTGGCATGTTCCAGTGCTGAGAAATACCTAATAATACTGCTGGTTAGGGAGCAGGCTCTTCCGTGGGGCTCCACTGTCAGGGGTGGGATTAAAAGGGAGCACGAAGAAGAGGAGGATTGCCCAGGCTGAAGTGGAGCAGGCAGCTGTTCTCAGTCTGGTTGGGCAAGAGGCAGTCGCTGTGTGCTGCTGACTCACGTAATGACCCTTGTGCTAATGCTGTTCCCTGTCATTTAACACAAATATAAAGCTGCTAAATTGAGACTGATTTGAAACATGTGTGGTTTGCTTTGGAACACACTTAATGGCAGCTATACTTTAACTCCAGGACTGTGATTGGAAAAGGAGGGAGAAGTAAATAGTTTACATTAATTTAGCAATATTACTCTGTTATTATTGAACTTTCCTGAAATCTACCCAAATCTTGGCTCAAATCAAACAGCTTCAGATAATTTGTGAGAAGTGGAAGGTGAAACTAAGTGGGAGTAGGACATAAAAGGAGTGTGTGATTACCTGAATGGAAACCAAAGTGTTCCCAGTATTCACTGCAGTTAGTGAGATGCTTTGAAGGTTTTTTTCACCTCTTAAATCCTTAGTGCTTTGAGGCAGCGATTTTGGCCTTCAAATGACTACAGCAACTTGCTGCCCTGACTGTGGAATAAATTTTGAAAACAGTGTGAGTGCATTCTACAGGATTAACGGCCAGGCTGGCCATAAAGTAGAAATCTTTTCAAAACAGGTTATGAAGAGATCTTATGATTACTTAATCATGAAAAAGTAGCCTACAGGGCCTGGTGGCTCGTTGCCTTTTATAGTGGCAGGTGGGAAAAGCAGAATGGGCTGAATGCAATCAGCATTTGCAGTCACAGGGAACATGCAGGTTGTATCTCTGGTCCCCAAGAGGTCATCTCAGCAAAATGCTTTGTGTTGCTCTGTGCTGCCTTGCTTTCCTGCTGCTCACTGTATTGCTGCAGCTCTCTAAAATATTAATGAGGTGAGAAGGAGATCGCCCTCAGATGACCCTCTATAGCACTGCTTGCTGAACTGAGAGTCTGGGCTGCAGTACAGCCCCAAATCCATGTTTTTCTTTTTTTAACAGAAGTGGTAATGGTGGCTCAGTAAGGATGACAACTTGAATTGGTTATGTCAGCTCTAACTAATGACATTGAAGACCAATAAAGTGACTCTTAGATTGGTTTGGCATTATTAGTTTTGTTATTAATTATGTAGACATGACAGCAGCATTAGTGCTAGTATTAACCATCAAAATAAAATGGAATTGTACTCATAAATCTCACTGATTAGGAGTACATGAAGGATTACAGCTATTCTCCAAAGGAAAAGAGAGGAAATGGAGTGGGTCTGGAGTAGGAGTGAGATGGAAGTGGAGAATGTTTGGGGACATATGCTGAAGACTGAGCAAAGGAGAGCAGGACTAAGGCTAAAGTCTGTCCCTGCCTGAGTGGCTAAGGTTGGGTTCTCCTGCATGTTAGCAGGAATTATGGATCCCATTGCCCTTGAGCCTGACTGCCTGCCTAGTGCCTCCCCCTCTTCTGCCATCTTGATATCTAATCTGGGAACCACTGCAAAACTTTCTCCATTGTGTGAGGCTGGGACAAGAATCCTGCCCATTTCCCAGGGCACTGTGAGAGCCTTAATGCTTGGGAAGAGCAGGCAGATCTCAAAAGGCAGAGACCAATGCAAACTGGGACAAGTACTTGCCAGGAGCAGACTCTGATTTGGGTGCTGCCTGTGGACAGGAGGAAAGGGAAGCAGGCACATCTGTACTGCCCTGGAGAGGAGACAGGGAGATCCTCGCTCAGCAGAAGAGCAGCCTTTGCTCTTGGGTACTGAGCCAACTCTGACGGGTAAACTGCTGAGAGGAGGCAGTAAAAATTGCCTCCTGCCCTGGAGGAAGGTGGAAGGAGAAGAATTATGCCTCAGAGGGATGCATGGGAATGACACGGTTTCCTGGGGTGGTGCAATTTGCATAGTGCTGCTTGACTGGAGCCACGACTCATTAAAATCTGGGCCTTAATGAGCTGAGAATCATCCCCCAAAGCTTGCTGTTGGGGTCTGCTTTGTGGCACTGCTGATGCAGCCATATCTGGGTGCTGATAGTTCAGTCTTCAGAGGGTTAACAAGGCTGGCAGTGGCTGTGGCAAGTGGCCATGCCCTGCCCTGTGCTGGCCTTCACAGGAGTTGTGGGTGTGGGTTGCATCCTGCTCAGCAGTGAGAGTAAGGGCTCTATTTATAATGCCTTAAATGAAGTGCATGATAATTTAATTTGTACATCCATTAATACTGTCTACCGCAGGGTTTGTTCTTAATTATATCGCTCTAAACGGAATTTCAGGTGTATTAACAGGCTCTCAGTCCTGCTGCCAGGCACAGCTGTGTCCATCCCGCACACGGTTGCTTGGAGAAGGTGCTTTCTGTTCCACTAACCCTACTGCCCTGGTTGGAGAGGGCTCTTCCCAAGCAGGCAGTCATTGTCCCAAAAACACCCTTCCTCCCTGAAATGGCCAGGACATGATCACGATGGGTATTTCCCTGGTAGATGTTGACTCCCTCTCTGCAGGGCAGAGACAAAGGTGTCCTATGGGCCCCATATCCCCAGAGCCTGGAGCTATTTCAGTTCCCCCAGTTTTTCAAGGGAAGCTCTTCCTGCAAATAAATAGGAACCAAGCATCCAAATACCTTTGTAGGTTGGCCCAGGGTTGACCTGACTATTAGTAAGCTGATAATCTGTCTCTCCAATTGATTCCCATGGGTATGAGTGATTTAATAAGCATCTGCCTAAAGTCATGTCTCGTGGTCTGGTTTACAGCTGAGAAGGCAGCAGTAAAGGTGTGTCTTTGTTTAGAATCACAGAATGGTTTGGGTCAGAAGGGACCTTAAAGATCATCTAGTTCTGCTGCCCCTTCTGTGGGCAGGGATGCCATCCATTAGATGAGGTTGCTTAGAGCCCCATCGCGTCATCCACCTGATCCCCAGGCAGCCTTTCCCAGAAGGGCTATTTTCCACTTAGTCTCCTGACTCTGAAAACTGTCTTTTACCAAACAAAATGAGTCTTTCAAGGAGAATGTTCCTCTTATTCCCACCCATGCCTGGGTTTGCAGTGCCAGGATGGCAGTAGTGGAAGGGACCCCGAACTCTTTGTTTTTGGAGGCTGCCATGAACAGGGGATCACATCAGAGCTTCCCACAAAGGGTTCTGGTGTCCTTCTCAGTGGTCTGGCTGGTGCCTGAGACCAACTGTGGCCCTGGGTGGACATTATAGGCTGCATGTTGTTGTCTATTAAAGTCTGTGTAAAAATAACAGAGGGTCATTTAGAAACATTTAAAAGCTCTAAATTATATGAAAAGTTTAGAGAGTCTATTCTTTTGAAACAGGAAGAGAAGCTATTTGCAGAGATGTATTCAGTAGTTCTGCTAAAAATGTCTTGACTAGCTACTTCACCTCACATTGCCTCAGTGTCTCCAGGAAACTGGAGAAATTATTTGCCTCCTTCCAAAGATGCTGGTGAAAAAGTGAGTACTGAAAGGTGTTGTGTGAGTGTGAGCAATTATGTGAGTACAGGAAAGTCAAGGTTCTTTCCTACAAGACCGCACAGTTGTTTAGCATTTCTCGTAGATGCAGATATTATGTGCTGTCTGCGTTAGCTATTTCTAGTCTTTGAAAAGAAGCCAGAATTCTTTAAGAGTCACTGCTTTTTCTGAGCTGATGCTGGCTCTTTTGCCTGAGGAGTATTTGAAATCTGCCAGAATGCATGCATTGTCAAAAACAGAAATTGAAAACCCTATACAGGATCTGCTGCCCCTGTGAGTTATGAGCTTTCCCAAGTCATCAGGGAGAAGAAATGCCTACTCTCGTTGTCTGCAAGAGCTGTGGATGGACAGAGGCAAAAGAAATCCCTCTCCCTCCTCCCCCCTCTCCCATCACCACCCAAAACTCTCTCTTTGGGTGGAAAGAAGCTTTTGAAACAGAGACATGCACACATAGACGAGCGCTTTCGTGCCTCCCCGTGACCTGCCTGCTTCTAGCTGTCCCTCCTTCTTGGGAAGCTGTAGCTGCTGAGAGACAGGATCTGGGGAGATCCCATCCCCCCTCTCTGCAGTCCTGAGACCAAATGAATAAAGTGAACAAGGTTCTGAAGATCCTTAAGAAGTCATCGAGGAGAAGGAAGAGATGGAGAGAGGAGCTGAGGGTGGAGGAGGAAGGGGAGAGCCAGGAACTCTGTGATCCAGGTGGTTTGTGCCACCTGCACCTCTGTACCAGTGGTAAGGAAACAGGAACGCTCCCGCTCACCCTGGGGATAATGTGCCTGTTTGACAGCCATTGCTTACGTGTGACAGCAGAGCTTCCTACTGCCAGCTACTGCTGTTGTGCTTTTCAAGGGCTGAAAAATATTGGTGGGAGAAGTGGTAAGGACGGGGAGCTGAGACTCCTGGGTTTCCTTTTATAAACCTTCCCTTGCTCGTGTGGGTGGCATTTTGCTCATTTGTGGATTGGGGAGAATAGGGAGTCTTCTTTCTGGAGACATCATGTTCCTGAAAGCATACAGAGAATGTGTAGCTCACTGAGATTTTGGGTTGATCTATATTGTTGCGTTTTTGAGATATTTAAGCCTGGATATTTATTCTGTATTTTTGTGCAACAGAAAAGCAGTGGGAAATAGATGAATTTAGGTTGCTGTTTTTCTAAGGGATGTTTTTGTCTGCAAAAAGCGTGCTTATGGCCAAAGTTGGTCTGGATCCAGGTCCATTATATCCATCCTTATTCTCCAAACAAACCAGGCTGTGGCTGCAATATCACTGAAAATAATTCTGGGTTTAGTCTATCTGTAAAACCACAAAACAAGAGAACATGAAAAAGGGTGGATTACAGCATCCACTGACATGTCCCCAGCATGTCTGAACTCTCTGCTGGTGGCTGTGACCCAGCAGAGGGAAATGTGCTGGTCTGTGCACTTGGCCATCAGGCTCAGCTTCCTTTGTTCTGCATTGGCAGCGTCCAAGGGACATGAAGCGCTTACGAAACCACACTTAGGACGAAGCCACGCTCATGTCTAATGTAGGTCACTCTTCTTTTTACTGTCACATTTGGTAGTTTGTTTGCAATAGTGTTGTTGTAGCTTTTGAATGTTTTACAGGCTCGCTCTTTTTTCTTTCTCACCCACCTAATTCTGTTGAGCTGCTTTTCTGACCCTGTCCTGGAGCATCTGATGGCCCCATTCTTGCAGGACCTGGTGTCTGGGTGGCTTCATTTAGAGCTGGAGACACAGGGCACAGAGATGTTACTGGGCTTGCCCAGGGTTACACAGACTGGGGCAGGGTGGGCACTGGCCTATGGGCTAGAGGTCTGAGCCAGTGCCATGATCAGCACCACTGGTGACTGTCCTGCTCTCAGCTTCAGCTTCCAGTTGTCCAAACTTTTAACTCTCACACCTCCTCAGGTAGGTCAAGTGTCTGAGATGTCTTTTTGCCACCATTTTTTCAAGTGAAATATACTCAAAAAGTTTTGTTTAAACTTTTTTTTATGTTTCTTACCTCATCTTTAATTAGAAATTGATCAACAGATAAGAAAGGAAATTAAAACCTCAAAATATGTAAGTATCAGAAAACAAGGAGGCAGTGGAAAACACTACCCCTAAATTGACCCCTAATTATTTCTGTTGAAATAACCCCTAGTTATTTCTATTGTTAGCCCTGCATATCTTTTTAATGGGAAGTTGTCAGCTGAGAACGCTCACCCCCAACCCTCAAATTTTCAGCTGCCTGGGAATGTGGTCCCACTAGGGTTCAGTTTTATATTCAGTCCAATTCCTTCTAACTATTGAATAATGTTAAGCTTTTGGGTGCTGACTCAAGAGGTGAAGTGCTTTGGTTATTTTTTATTTATTTGGTTATATATATATTTATTTCGTTATTCTTTTGATTAAAAAAAATGACACAGATCTTTTGAACCTGTAGTTAATGCCAACCTCTATGGGCAATACTAATTAGATGGGCTTGATCCATCTCAACTGGGTGTACACACTGGAGCTCTCCCTATAAGTTATGGGTTCAGGCTGCTTAGCAGGAAAAGGAGAGGAACTGGTGCTTCTTGACCCAAAGCATCTCAACGCTGTGGGATCAATTCTCTGGAGAGTCTGTTCCTCTCTGATGACTGTAAGGGAAGTATAACTGAAGGCTAAGATGAAGATGTCACTCATGGGCTGACTTTTATATGGCTTGTAGTGTTTTTGGGACCTGAATGTGTGACTGACTAAGAAAGTTTTGGTTTTACTGCCCGGATATGCTTTACTTGAGAGACCCCTCTTTCACAGTCTCTGTAACTCCTCAACAGTTTGTTAGCCTGAGGCTTCTACAGAGCTGAACTAATAGCTTTTTTTTTCTTTTTTTTCCTAAATGCAAGATTAGTAGTGGGTTAATGTACTTCTGCTATCCAGGCAACAGTGATAGAGGTGGATTGACAGAAGAAAAAGGAAAATAATCTGTTAAGGCAAATGGGGAGAAAAATAGTGCATTCCTGCAGTCTGGTTCTGTGCTGGCAGTTATTCCAGCCAGTTATATCTCCACAATAAAATGTAAATGAATGCAATCATTTATTTTGCAGCCTGGAGGCCTAGTGGCATGAAAAGATAAGTGAGCATTTTCCATTGTTTATATGGTGGAGGTGGCTCTTCTGTGTCTGCTACTGTCTCTCTGATACCTTGGCAGCATCTAAATGTTGCCTTTATTATTAAAAACACATATATGGGAGTCTAATATCTTAAACGGATTAGCATGGTGTTTACAGAGGCATCAGCCAGCCCCCACTCCCTGCAGGCTCTTGGCATTCGTGTTCCTTCCTCAGGAGCAGTGCACGCAGAGCAGGAATGCCAGTGCTGGCCAAGGCTCAGGGAAAAAAGCAAAGACATAAGGCAGGGATTGATGGGCCTGGAACACGTGTGGTTGTCTCTGGTCAGAGGGATGAGCAGGAGGGGCTGGGAGGTGCCCGTGCCAGCGAGCTGCTTCTCTGGAGGCTGAGGAGGGGAACAAAGGGACTGTGGAGAACAATAGGACACCACAGTGGCATTGGGATAATCTCTGATCCTATTTAGGCACGTTTAATTGGCCTGTCAGTTTTTCATATCTCATGCATTTTCATAAGGATTCCTCTTTGCCTCTCGTTTTATCTTCTTGTAGCTCCTTGGATTTCCCTGCGGACAGTCTCTCTGGATTTCTTTGGGTTTTGTTCCCCCCTTTCCCTTTTCAAAGCAGCGCTGACTTGCCTGGCTTTGTGGTGTCTAAACAGAAAGACAGATTCAGCAAAGGGGCTGTTTGGGAAAATCTCATGTTATCCTCAACAGAGGGGGAAATTTGCTGTGGGAGGGGGATTGTCAGTGGCCTAAACATGTGTGCCATCTATCACAACTCTCTTTGCACTGGTCTAGGGCTCTGAATATAAACCCACATCCCAATCATGTGTAGTGCTGTGGGGAATTAAAATTATACTGGAGATTGTAACTTTTCCCCCTCTGGTCCCTTTGAATGCAAAGACACACTTCTCATGATTTTCCAGCCAGTATCAGCTACCTTAAAAATTCAGGGCTAATGAACTTCTAATTTAAATAAATACATTCAAGGGGCTGTTGCTCAGCCTTTCAGATCATCTATGTTAAACTCCTACCCTTCCATTCCTAAATGATGCCAGACCTAGTTGCTTCATCATCCCACAAGAAATCCCCCAGGCACGTAATTAAAACCAAACCATCCTTGTAAAGCCACTGGCTGAGCTTGCCAGAATTGTTCGTGCGTTTTTTGTGGCTTTGAAGTTCACGAGTATTGGACTTGGGGGGACGTGAGGACCCACAGAGATGCAGCTCTGGCAGGCAGAGGAGATCAGGAGCTGCACTGATCTCTGGGCTGCTCTCAGAGCCAGTCTTGTCCCACCTGGTCCCTGGGGTGAAGGCAAATGTAGGTGCCTGTCAGAGTGGGTCCCTGCACCAAGAGAACTCAAAACTGCATGGCCAGGCTGTCCAAAGGGTTTGTGTGCTTTAGATGCCTTTGGGCCTGATGAAACTTGATAGCCTTTCACAAGTGTGTTGTCATCAGGATTTGGGGACAGGTGCTCTGGAAATCATGGGGCAAAGCTCATGAGAGCCAGTGGGGTTGTCCCAGACCCTCAGCAGGGGAGGAGATGGGAAGAGCTATAGGTGGAGTGGAGGCCAGGGCTGAGTGTCTCCCCCTTGCTTCGTTTGGAAGAGGCCCCTGTACCTCATGTTAGCGGAAGAGCAGCTGCCATAAAGCCCTCTGTGTCTCATCAGCAGGGTGGTTTTCACATGGCTTTTATGCATTTTTGTGATGACAGTTTGGTTTGTGGCAATTTATTGTTCTGCAGGGTTGTCTTCTCTGTTTATATCTCATGGGTCTCATTGTACAGCAGTAAATCATTGCAAAGCTGATAGTTTAGTTTCCAGCCATAAATTCAGACGCTGGAAAAAGAGATTTGTGTATTCCTATGCCTCTGTTCTTCCAATGTGGCTGTTCAGAGAGCTCTGTATGCCCTCAGGTGTGAAGATGTTGTCTGGTAAAAGCAGTGGTAACTGAAACAATGCGAGAGACCTCTAAATAAATGCTTGCTTTTTTTATATGGGAATGCAAGAGGTGAAGTGATTTGGACAAGGTTCTACATCAGGGAAGGTGGAGAAACAGGAAAGGGAAAAATACCCTTTTGGTAGAGCATCTGCATGAGGCTGGGTGCATGTGCTGCACTGTCTGATCATGGTCATGGTCTGGGGTTGGTGCTGGAGTACTGCAAGCAGCTGTTATGCAGCTGATGTTTAACCTCTGAAGGTCCTAGGACAGCTCTGAGACCTGGCACCAAGCGCTCTGCTAGCAGGAGCAGTATTGTTGCTGGTGGAAAGGATAAAATCAAAAACCAGGAATTAATGTGTGGCTCTGAAGAAGTCAGGGTTAATAGCATTGAGGCAGAGATATTTGTAGATAAAGCCAAAGGATCCTGAGAAAGCCAACAGGCTGGAGACCCTGATAATCCTCTCTCTGCCTGTGCCCTACGGTGGTGAGTGCACTGTAAATGAAGCAGTTATTAGCAGTAATGCTCATATCACAAGATATAAACTGGTCTATTGAGCAAGAAAGAGTTGCCCTTTTTCAACCTTTCAAAGTGATTTCCCTTGAGGGGACCAGCAAAAGGAGAAAGCTGTGCTTCCTAAGAGGAGCCAGGTGCCCTTTTGAAGCCCCAGTATCTCCAATCTCCCTCTTTGGTTGTGGGGTTGTGGAGCTGCATTATTTATATCTCCTCCTCAGCACCCCACCTGCACATCCTGCAGTGGCTGTGGAAAGGGGATTCACTGGAGATTCAGAGGTGATTAGAAGTTCAGGAATGGTTATGGGGTCTCTAACTTCCAGCAAAGACAATTGTACCGAGAAAGCTTTTGATCAAACAGAATCAGTCCATTGTAACCAAACATGAATTTTGCTGTGAAAATGTTTGGTGTCAACGTTTTCAGCAATTAAACCCTCCTTCATTCGGATTGTTTGGTGCTAGAAATTAATTAGTTGATAATATCCTCTTTAGAATGAAGACAAATGTTTTCATGTCTTTGCTAAAGGCTAATATTCGCAAAAAGAAAAAGTAGATGAGTTCCTTAAATCTCTTTAATCTTGTCCTGATAAATCTACTTCCTTACTGTTAAGCTTTCTTTGAATTTCTGTGTGCCTCTTTCTCACGTTTCATATAATGCCAAGTGCTAGAGAGTGGGTAAATCAAAGCTGCAGGTTTCAGCTTTCAGAAGACTTGAGTGATCAGATTCAATCCAGTCCTTCCATTTTGGGATCGCCTGAAATAAACACCAAAGAAATAAGTGAAAATGTCTAACAGAACAGACCTTTTTTTCCTTTAAGAGCAAGTACACGAATGCTTATTGTGGTTAGAGGTGGCATCCACACCTTGCTTGCTTATCAAGTAGTTGCAGAAGCTGTGCAGTTTAGTCCTTCAGCCAGATCTTGAATTAGTCTGCGGATGAGACAAGCACAGGTGAGCCTGGAGGCTGACAGCTTGATTTCCCAGGGAAGCAAAGACACGTGCTAAATTAGCTTCTCAAAATACTCTGCAGCACTTTCTTTGACAGCTTTTTTGCAGTTGAAAAATAAAAATAAGAAAGCAAAGTCAGGCAGCATAAGAGTTTTAGAAAATTCCAGGCACCATCTTTCCTCTGATCCATCTGAAGCCCCACCTTTAGGGTGCCTTTGGAGCCAGGTGTTTTTCCTGCTCATTCACCTGATGATGGGACCAACCCACTAATAAGGAAATGCAAAGAGAGTTAAAGTTTCGGGCTCCGTGACTATAAAACACAGCTTTGATGCATTAGCGTAAAATATAAGGTATAGACTGTATCACAGCCTTTGTGAAGAGCTGAGTTGGGCATTACTTAGAGAGATGAATGTGGCAATTCCTGAATGAAGGAAAGGGGGTAGGAAAATACTTCAGAAATAGGGATAAGAAATGAAGTCTGAAGAGAGTAGACATGGGAGCTGAAGTTCTCAAAGTCTCCCTTGGTGACAAAAATAATTATCTCCCTTAGTGGGAAGTACGAAAGTGATGGTAAGTGCTTTTCAAAATACTGGCTGTTGGTCAGATTTAATCCATTATTAATTATGCCATCATGATGATAATTACTACGATTTAGGCACTTCCCAAAAAGTCTCTACTTAGTGATGAGTGCAGTGAGTTCTTGGAAGAGCAGCCAATGGGCCACCTCTGTGATGGTGCAGCTCTGGGTCTGATAACCACAGGGCCTGGCAAATTTACACCTACTATAAAATGGGATAAAAATTTCAAGCCTTGCGTGAATGGAAAAAGCTTAAAGTAGGGAAAAACCGATGGTGACTTTTCAGATGGATGGGATTTACTCAGGGCTGGGCTCAGTTCCCTACTCTGCTGTTGGCTCCCTGTGTAGTGGTGGGCAAGCCACTGACGGGCAAGTTCTCTGCCAGAGTAAACCAGTGTGGCTGTTTTGCAGATGAAAAAACAATGTCAGTTATATGCAGCAGTCATAGATTTGGTCATTAAATTTGATGGTGGACAAGGATAATAATCCTAATAAAAACACAGGCCAAAACCTTCATCCATGGATCCCTAGCACCTTGGACAAGACCAAGGCAAACCTGGTTGGTTTTCTATTAGGCAGACATCTGGTTTGGATTTAAGGAGAGCAGAATAAAGATAATGTGCTTTTTCCCTAATTAATTTGCTCTTGTGAGTAGAACACCTTTATTGGTATTATTTTGGAAAAGGGATCTGTGTAAAACAGTTTAAAAATGAGATAATTCTACTTCTCTTGGCCCATTCTCTCCTTTATGTCTTCCACTCAAACCTTACCCAGTGTGATATGGGAACATCTGTAAAATGCAGGCAAAATAAGCCTCCAGATGAGGTTTCCACAAGCAAACATAATACTGGGGCAATGTGTTGAATGATAATAATAAAATTCGATTTCATGGGTTCTTAAGACCTCTTGAACATTCTGTTACTGATTAATAATTGTGCAACCTGGATCTTCCAATCTTTTGCTTAAAAAACAAAGTAGTTTTTTGCTGGGTGCTAAATATTAGTAATGGCAAGTCTATCAGCACAAACATACTACTTTAAAAGGTACATACATTTCCTAGCATAAACAGTACTGGTTCTGTGTGGTTATTTTTCCCTTTATAACATGTCTAAAGTAGGCTGTTTTAATTTCAAAGCTAAGCTGCTGGTTGCCATGATCACAGCTTTCTTACCATCATTTTGGGGCTGATGGTGCTCTTTAAGTAGCAGATTTGTGTGTTATCTTTAACTGTGTTCACAGTAAAGGACTGCAGCTGGCACTTAAACTGGGACACGAGAACCTGCTTGAAAGGGAAATGGCTTTTGGCCTTTGGCTTACAAACTCGTCTGGGCTGTTACTAGCTAATTGCTTCATTAGCACAACAACAATGGAGAATATAGAGAGGAGACTGTTGGGAGTACACACATGAAGTCGTAGCGTGACCCCTGTCTAGGCTGGCATCTGCAGTCAGCATTTGCAAGAGCCTTTCATTCTCCCAAATAAATTGGCAGTCGGAGCAAGTTGTAGTACAGCACATGGAGATAAGACTATTTTAATTTCTTGCTTCAGGAGACTCAGCTGCCTCCTTGGAAAGGCTGATGCCTTGTCCATGAATTCACAGGTTGAATAAACATACTGTGTCATTTAATTATTAAAGGATGGCTTCAGCATTTCCTGGCAAAATAAACTATGGTCTTAGGCTGAATCCCGGCAACAGCGTTCCACCTGCAAGACCACGCTTCTTACTGTGGGCAGCAGGCAGTACCACACTGGTCACTGCTCTTTGGATAATACAGCTCTCCTAACCCCATTTCCAAATGGATACAATATTTCCTTGCTGTTAGATAGCTGCTGTCATTTATGGCTTTTGCAGCAGCATTTCCGAGTAGGGACCTGGCTCCTCTTACACTCTGTGTTGTGCAGAAGCAGGAAAAAAAGATGGGCTGAGCATCAATCACCTGAGCTTTTGGGTTGCTGTGGATGCTGATTAAACTGAAGCACCCCACAGATACACTACTAGGCAAGTCTCTAAGATACTTTTACACAATTGTTGAGATGTTCTTGTCAACTGATAAATTATAGTAGGAGGAGATGTCCACAAGTAATAATGATAGGCCACAAATAGGAAACTCTAGAAAGGACATATGTGTAAATGTTTAAATTAGTTGCCTTCTTAGCTTTGGGACACAATTCAAATGCCATTCCCCCACTTGAATTGCAGAAAGTGCCCATAAAAGTCTATGCATTCAGTCTTCCTGCCAATCTGGGGTGTGAATTATGGAGAGGACAACTGGAAAGACGTTGTCAGCATGCAGCTTTCATCCTCAGCCTTCCCTCATCTTTAAATCATCTTCTTTGAATTCTAGTCTCAGTCTCATCTAGATAGAAACCATTAGCATTTCCATGGCCTGGGCTGGAGGTGCAGTCCCCATGAGTGCTACTTTTGAAACCATGGGACTATGGTTCTTACACGTGGCTGCATTCCCAGTCTTGGCAAATGCAACAGTGAGAACTAGGAAGTTCTCCCAAGAACCTCTTGCTGGGTTCTTGCAGCTGGTGCTACAGAGGGTTGAGGGTCTGGAGAAGTTCTAAACTGAAAATTAAATATGGCATTTCTCATGAGGTGTCCTTCTGGTGAGTTTGTAAAAAGTCGCACAGGATGTTCAGAGTGTGTGTCAGAGAAGGCACCTGTGGATGCAGAAAATAAGAACTTTCAAAATAGTGAGGGTGAGGGTTAATGACTGAAGCCTGTTTTGTGTTTTTTGCTGAACACAGCTTCATGACAGACTGTCACCTGTGTAAGTTATTGTCAGGGTAATTAAACCTAATAGTGCCACATCAAACTTCCCCCAGGTGTTACTCTGTTGGAGGCTGTGGCATGGCACAGGGAAAGCTGTAGCCATGCTAATTAGGATCAGGCAAGGTATTTGTAAAGCCTAATTTAGGCTGTTTCCTTTAGGGAATTGCCTACTAATTGAGCATGGTTCCAATGAAACTGTTCATTGTTCGAGCTGTCACAGCGATCATTTATTAAGGGTAATCAGTTAAAGCAGTACAGGTGTCAGTGTGGGTGGAACATCTTCTCCCAAACTCTTGTTGTTGACAATGTCAATACATGAGGAAAAACAAGTTCAGTTTAGCTTGGCCTTGCCAAGGTGCCAGTTTGACCCCCTTGCCCGAACTATGGCAGCAGCAGATTTGATTTAACAGGTTCCAAGGGGCAATGAACTTGGAGCCTGGGGTCTGTGCAGTCGCTTTGGGGTGAGCCCCGTCTGGATACTGTGGTGCTGCTCTGCCTTACACAGCAGATACAGGTGTTTCTGTGGGAATTGACCATCAGGAAGGAGACCTTTCTTGCCAACACACAGCTCATCTTGTGTTTGATTCAAGGCATTACTGTATTGGATTGGTTGTTTCGCCATTGATCCGACTTGCTTATCTAGGGCAGACTTTTTGTCTCCAAATGCTTTAGTTTGGCCAATGTTATTTGCTTCTGTGGCTCTCAAAGAGCTCCCAAACTCTTAGGGAGGGATCTGTTCTCTGTTAATTGCATAGCTTGTCTTAACATTCACTATGGCATGAGTGCTTCTGAGAGATACCTTCAGTCTGTCGTTGGCCAGTCTGTTTGATGTATTTATTGCTGGACAGAGTTATCCATCAAAATCTGTCTACTGAAAGGCAAGATTTTTACAAAGTGCTGCAGTAAGAAGGCAGATTTTTTCATACTTCTTGTATGATAACTGAAATTATTCCAATAAGAAGTTACACATATGCTATTTATAGAGCAAAACAATCTGTAGTGATCTTTGTTTATTTTGCTTTCTTTTTAAATGGAAGATGTACTCTGGTTAGCCAGTTTAACATGGTCTGATCTATACTGGTGATAAAAATACTGTTAGGCCAGTAGCTGGCAATATCTGGTTTTATTTTTTACAGATATGTGCAAATACCAACAGAAGAGAAGAAAATGCTGCTTTTCTATATAAATCTGCATTTTTCTCCCCAGAACCCATTTTATGGGTCTGCCTGCTGACTGTACCGATAGTCATATATGGAATTGAGGCACATAAAAAGTAATGCAGGAACATCCTTTAAACCAGTGAAGAGAAGATGAAAATGATCTGAACAAATTCACAAAGGCAGTATTATTTGTAATGTTAATACATTCAGCCATAACTGCACCTGTTAGTAAGGAAATACTGCCTTCTAAAATACGTTTTAGTACAGTGTGTAATTTTCAGGATATGTGTTAGACACACGGGATTTTACATTATTGTTCCTGAGGAAGGAAACAAACTATATGGCAACTTCAAGGAAGAAATGAACTAATTTAATGCGAACTCTACTTTGAATAATTTCTGCTAGTTTCATTTTGTTCTAATGCATATTTTTAAATGTTTGCATGAATAGAAGACTGGGTTTTTTCTTACAATTCCTCCACAGTTTGCTGTTGTAGAAAAAGTGTAATCACTGCCAGACAAATGCAGCAGTACGTACATACATTCTGAATTCTGTATATTCATTAGTCACACGGTGTTTTGCTTTATTTTTCTGAAACTTGGTGCATATCTATTTACATTAATCTCTTGCATTATTTTCAATTGATTCTATGACTTGGCAGAGCCACTTCAAATACTAGACATGATAAATGGTAATAGATTTCCCATTATACAAATGCTTTTTTATCCTCTTAGTTTAATTGCTGCATTTCTCACTCCTTCTATTGTGCACTCTTGATGACCACTGTCCCCACAGTCATTTCCTGAGCTGAAATGAGGATTAGATTTATATGCGGGAGAGCAGAAAACACATTTGTTTCAGTATCAAAGGGAAACAGCTGTGTTTTGTTTTCAACTGGAATTTCCTCTGAGGTAAAACCAATTGTCTTGGGACATCCAGGCAATTCCCCTGAATAAAAAAGTTCTCTGAGCCTCTCAGAGGAGGGTAAATTGGATCTTAATATTCAGGTTTCTGTCTGAATACACTTAAATCCCAGTGATGAACCCAGGAGGATGAAATGGCGTGGTTCCTCTAGTCCTGTTTGTAGACTGGTACTTCAGCATCATGGAAGCAGGCAGAATCTAGTGCAAAACGATACTTTTTAATTGGAAAAACTGTCTAAGATCCTCTGCTATAGCTCCGGTGAAATTAACTGGAGATGCCTGTTCTCAGTAGAGGGGAGAAAAGAAAAAAGCAGCCTGACCAGAGAAAGGAATAAGGACTGGGAGTCAGCACTCAGGCTGTCTCAGAGATTGAACATTTGGGGTCTGTCAGTCCCCCTGGGCTCTCACAGCTGTGGCAGCAGCAGGAGGAGAAGCCCCATTGCCTGCCCCCATCCCTCAACCCATCATCAGCCCCAAGTGCACGTTTCTCATGCAGTGCAAACACACTCAGGCTTCCCGTCCTCTGTACAAGGCTTTAAATACACACATTCCATCTAAATTTATCTTTAGTTCATACACACGAACACACCTGCCAGTGCTTTCAACTCTAAATAATTTTAAAGGAAACAAGCTGGAATCAAGAAGAAAATCTCTCAGCTTGTTGTACCAAGATTGACCTCTAAGGCACTGAGGGTTCATTGAGTTTTGAGGGTCTGTAACTGGAATTGTTGGATTTGGAATTTGGTGTTAGCTCCTTTGGGATTGCCATGTGTGTGTGCCACTAATGCTTCTGTGCATTCAGAGCACATCTCTTACAGCCCCTTCCTTGCTGTGGAAGGGTGGTCCTGTCAGGAGTGAGGTACCCATTTTGCCTTCCCCTGAATTCCATGGTGATTCTGCTCAAAATAAGTTTGGTGGTTTTGACTAAATAATAACCCCTGCTGAGAACCAGCTGTATCCTGGGGTGCTGCCTGGGGTTGCCCACTGCCCTCTGCTGTATGCAACAGGTTATAAAAACAAAACCTCTCCAGCAGGTCTGAAGGCACAGCCCTGAACTGCTCCAAGGTTGCTCCATCACCAGCAAAAATCTCCAGGATGATCCATCATCCCACTTTTACAGGCAGGACTCAGGATACATCATGTTTGAAAAGCTGATGTTCAACAGGTGGTCTTTGTGCATCCCTGGGGTGGTGGCTTTGCCCTTAGGTCTGTGGGACATTGTCAGTGGTTTCTGCAGACAGGAAAAGTTCTTTTGCAGAAAGTTTCTTTAGCAGGACTAGCCCTGCAGGGCCCTTCCCAGCACCCAGTCCCACAGTATTTGTGCCAGTGCTGTGTTTCTGGTGAACTGCTTCCATAAAATGAGGGCTTTTATCTCCTTTGCTCTGGTAATCTCTGGATTAGCTTTCTGGTGAAGTGCAAGCATGCACCCATGTGCGCTAAGGAATAATCTTACTTTGCAAATTAATATGTTAATGTAGTAGCAGATTCCCAGCCCTTACCAGCAGGAGACTGTCGATACGCTTAAAAACATCAATGTGTGATTTTATTCATTTGGACAAGATAACAAAACAGCCCCACACTGAATGTATCAAAAAGGGTCTGTGCCCCCTCTAGCTCAGCCTTTGCCATCCCCCCCCAAAACCCTTCCCTCTCACTCCCTCAGCCACTGCCTAAAGCAGGACTCCATTTCACAGTAATCACACGTTAATTTCGAGCCAGCAGCCCCTCGCAGAGCAGGCAGAGGTGCGGAGGGAGCAGCGGCACAGAGCCATGTGAGCGGAGCGCTGCAGGCTGCGGTCGGAGGGATGTTCGCTGTGTCGCTCAAGTGCCGGCTCGGGGTGGTGAGACGGAGGAGCAAAGGTACGGTCAGAGCGGAGCCGCTCCCTCCTGCCTGCGAGAGGGACTTGGAGGGGTCTCACTTGAGCATTTACTTTTCCTTAGCTGAGCAGGAGGAAAAAAGCTACATGGTCTGTGATTGATTTTCACCCTCTGTGCATTGGCAGGCGGGAGTAGGATTATTTTAATTTTTTGCATGTCCTATATTTTTCAGATGTTGGATTTTTTTTTGCCCGTTGACTCTCAGGATTTTTACTCTGTTCATCTGCCATGGTTATTACTGCAGTAAAGTAGATTTAGGTGTGCCTCAGAGTCTCGCAAGGTTTCCCTCCTCCTGTGTGGGAGCTGTTACTTTGCAGGGAGAGGCACTTGGGTGTTTACTATACTCCACTAGACTGCTAGGGAGTCCTGGTGCATGTCCCTTCTTGCACTCCTCCAGGAGAGGAGTGGATTGAAAGGATGAGAAACCTAGCAGTATAATGGGGAGAAAATCAACTTTAAGAAGATTTGAGGAGCAGTAATATTTTATTTCAAAGTAAGTTAATCTGGGACAGAACAGTTTCTGTACTCACCATCCAGCAGCTTTGCATGTGAGAAGAAGTTTTTTGTGCTGGACCGTGATCCCCGGGTCCCTCGCCCTCAGCTGAGTTGTGCGAGTGTTCGATGGTCTCTGCACTCCGGGCTCAGAGGGCGCGCTGCAGCCGGTGCTCGGTCCCGACGCTGTTGCCTTTGATTTCTGGAAGGTTTGCATTTTAATGGAGCCTGGAGCGTCTCTCACCGCTGGGAGCTCTCCTCTCCTGCGCAAGCCCCTCCAGCCGGCGGCACTCCTGCAGCAGATCAAAGTCCTTTGCTGTAAAGGAAGATGACCTGCATTTTTATAGGGACCTCTAAAGCAAACCAGCTTTTGGGGACTCGGTGTAACTCGGATACTATTGATTCCAGGCTTCAGTGAATGCATAAATGCAGCTGTTAGCCTCACTAAACGGGAGAGAGACTCGCTTGCTGATGCAGGGATCTGTGCGCTGACGCACGGGAACCCTGTCGGGAGCGATAGGTACAAAACTTTGGTAGCAAAGGCAAGGGCCTGAACACAGTGAAGTTTCTGAGGTGGATAGACCTTAAGTCTGGGGTGCAAATCCTGTGTGTGACTTGCCTAGTAAGTGAAGTAGTAACTGTCAGGTCAAGGTTGCAATTCTAGGGGACAGACCTGAGTAGAGAGCAGGAGCCTGAGGGCTGCTACACACACTGGCACAGATTATTGGGGAGCTAAGAGAGCAAGGGAGCACATGGGTTGTGATTGCCCCACTGTGCTCCTTCCTGTGGGGTGTGTGCAGGCAGTGCTGGGCACACAGAGGCATCTGCAAGATGCTCTTTTGTGCTCTTTGCTGCACACAAGGGCACTTTTACTCCTGGGCTACCATCCTGCAGTTCAGCCTTGGAGCTGAACTTATTTCAGACATATGAATTTTTATTTGGCATCACTTACTTTTGACAGTTTATCCTGATGCTTCTTTGTTTCTTCACCTCCGTGATTTGGAGGCTTCACGGGCTTCTCTCTGTACTGGAAGGAGCTTTGTGTTCTCAATCAAACAGGGTGGCACAGGCAGGATTTCCACCTCCTAGAGTGGAGATGCTTGGAAGTGCTTGGAATAAACACAGTCCTGGGGTCCCTCTTTAGTTGGCAGATGCCAGGAGAAGTCTTGGTGCCCTACTAGTCTTTCCAGTTCTTTTTCCCTGGCATACTCTTTTGCTAAACATCTTCAAGGAACTGGCAATAGTATTGTAAAATGACGAGTTTTCCTTCTGTAGTTTTCCAGGGAAGTTAGGAACGACTGTTCTGACAGAGAAAGAATAAGTGCATTTGTACCTGAAAAAGACTGTGAAAATGCAGCCTGAGATTGTAATGAAGGTAAAAAAAAAAGTGTTATCCCTGTACTACCTGATAAAGTTTTAGTGGCTTTGGTTGAAATATTTAAAATTGACTTAAATCACCTGCATTTCTTAGTGACAGATTTAAATGAGAGAATCGCTAATCCAATGCTAAATTGCACTGCTTTGATCAAGGATTAAACTGAGCTGGAATTGGCTTGTGGGACTAGAGCTTTGAAATGAACAACCGGAGAGACATTGTTACTTGTCTTCAGTATTTTGGGACAGTTGATGTTTAAAGTACATCCCCAAAGAATGAGCGAAAACAAATGATGCCTGGGCACTTTGGTACCAGAATGAGCCCGTCATGACTAGGCAGCAACCAAGGATGGGAGCTGGTATGAATTTAGGCTAGTGAGTAATGAATTCTGTTACATTTCTCTTTTGTAAGTGCTCAAAAGCTCACTGTCTGTCTGTTGCATCATAGGAGATGATCAGGCCTGGTAAAACCACTTGTTATTTGGCTCTAAAAATTCCTACCACCTTGTTTTGAAGATGAAAGGGTGAAGGGATCTATAGAGGGATGTGTAAAAGAGTGGCAGATACCCCAGCCTCGGTATCTCTCTGTCCTCTGGTCCAGGTATCTCTGTGACCTTGTGTCCCAAAAACATATGCTCTGCCTGGATGTGCAGCTGGATGCTTGCTGGGCGGATTCTCCTTCTGCTAAAGTTGATTGGAATTTCATTGTAAGGTTATAGGTTTAAATCTCAGTTTTGATGGCTGCTGTTATGTTTGTGTAACTTTAAACGTCCTCATGGAAATAAGGATTGATCGTCCTGTACTGATTGCTACTCTCTGCTGAAAAACAGAGCCCTTCCCACAGGCTGGCACTTCCTAGGCAAGCTTTCCCCCAACTCTCTGCCTTCTGTGCTATTTTCTTTTCCCTCCCTCAAACTCGGGCTGTTCCTGCCCAGCTAATCCCCTCATTTCAACGGGGAATTCTTGCTGTCAGTCCTCTTGGATTCCTGCTTTGCTTCTCTCACTGAGCCCTTGAGCTTTTCCTGGCATGAGGAACATTCACAGTTAATCCATCAGGCGTTCATCCAGTTGGCTGGGGGCAGGCAGCACTTCCCTGCTCCAGCTCTGGGCTGTCTTTGGCCACCATTGGCCCACTGAGCTGTAGGGCTACTCCTCTTCAAGGACCCTTGATCCTCTGCAGAAGGTGCTGCTGGAACAAGCAGTCACTTGTCCAGTACAATAATTGAGCTTCTCTCAGTATTAGAGTGTTTTTCCATTAGAAAAGCTGAACGATTTCGGTCTGGCCATGCCTGTCATTTAGCTGAGCTCAAACTGGACTGTTTGGAGAGGGCTGGTTGGTGGTTGCCTTCCCTGCTAGCTCCCAGTTACGGCAGCTAATCATCAGTATTTTATAAATAAGTAAACACAAGTGGTGGAGATGCTAAATAATTAACCAGATACATGTGTCGGATTCAAAAGTAGCAAATGAGGCAATTTAAAGGTGTCCTCACTGCTTCCTGTGCTTTCCAAAGCCCACAGCCCAAGGGAAAAGATGCTGTGCAAGAGCTGGTGAGACCAGGAGCTGCCTGAGCAACCAGCAGCACATACCAGGGGGCCTGGACCCCACTGCTGGGGCAGAGGAAATGCTTGGTTACTTGGTTTGAAACATTCAAGCTTAAAACATGCTTATTTTTGTCCACTCTAGTTCCTCCTAGTGTGTGGTGTGAATTATGTAATAGAAGTAAGTTTGCTGTTCCTTTGTCAAAAGCTGTCATCTGGAACATGCCAAACATCACAATTTGTAAAAGAAAATACATGTTCTGCTTTCCTTTTACATACCTCTGTTTTTTTCAGCCTTTTAAGCTTCACTGAGTCATGTCTACTACCTTCTTTTTTTCGACTAGATGCTTCCTCTTGCATTTTGTTCTTTCTCTCTTGTGTTTGACTGGGAACTAAGAAAATAAGGGAGCAAAGAAAAATCACCTTGAACCTCCCAGGAATAAACTAGAGGGATATGTTCAGAAAAACTGTCAAATAGAGTGAGACTTGCAATAAAATTAATGGGTTTAGAGCAGCAGCTTTTTATAAAGAGACCTAGTTTTTCAGCAATACCACGTTTGGGCATGTAGGCATCCTGACTTGTCCCTTAGACAGAAGGTACTGCATCCTCTTCAGAGTAGAAAGATGCTTGGGTTTGTTTCTATGTTTTTGTTGAGATTGAAATCAATCCCAGGAATTGGGAACATGCTCTTGTGCCACACTGCCTTGTTTGCTGTACGGCAGTTTTGCGTTGTAAAACATCCTGGCTGTGTTTCATAGCAGGGAGTGTTGCTGCGATTGGGTTTCTGTCACAAAAAAGATTTGCTCACTGCAGAAAAACAAGAAATGCTTTGGACAAGGAAAGGAAAAACAAAGGGCAAGCAGGTAAGCTGCTTCCATCCTTTGGTGTGTTGCCAAGTCCAGAGCACAGCACTGCACAGCAACGTGTTGGAGTGAAAAGTCCTATGGAGCTTCTACTCCTGGAGGAGACAGCCATTGTTATTGTTGTATTTATCCTCCAGGCCCGGAGTAGCCAGTAAAACAAAGCAGTTTTTATTTAGGAGATGGGCAAACCAGCACACAGAGGAACCAGACTTCTCCCCAAAATGCAGCTGTGGTGCAGATGTTGAGCCCGTGGTGTCAGAAACCTAAGGCTGAGCGCAGTGTTATAGCCCTTGCTTGGCCACCTTTTCTTTAGGATGATTGCTGTTTCCTAGGATTTATCCTCTCCCGTGTGTTTCATAGCAGAAGACATCTTGGAGGCTGCTACGGTGAATATTTATGGGGCTGTTCCTGCTGCAGCAGTGAAAACCAGGCAGGGGTGAACACAGGAAACTCCCTGAGCCCAAACCACTGAGCTGGCAGTGGCTGGGATTCCTCTTCTGCCAGCCTGGCTACGCTTCAGTCCTTTCTATATCTCATTAATAACTCATGACTGAGTATATTTTATTTATGTCTCGAAATGAAGCCCATTTTTCAGCCTGATGTTGTAGCATCCCAGGTGATTGTCACCTGCCTTGAGTGCTGCGTGGCTCCCTCTTCCTCCAGGCTGCAGCAGTGGAGAGGATATTGATCTCTTAGGGGGATAACTGAAGGAAAAAGGCACCTTGCAGCCCAGAGGCAGGTGACAAATCCTTGTGGGAAAGCCAGTGTGCAAGACAGTGTGCCAGATGTGGCATTAACCCTTCCTGCTGGAAAGGTACCACCTGTGCTGGTATCCTGAAGGCAAATCCTGTCCGGATCCCAGGGGTACTTTGTTGCAGCAGGAATGAAAGCCCACCCAGCCTTGCTGTGGATACACTAAACAAGAGCAGTTGTGCTGGCCCACCTGAAGAGGTGAGATGGCTCCTTGCTGTGACACACAGTGGGGGCACAGCCTGTTTCTGGAGTGGTTTGGAAGACCTGGGCTTTGCTGTCCCTATCTGTAAAAGCCTGCAGAAACGGAGTGAAATCCTTGGGCTCCTTGTGCTTGCCCATGCATCCTTTCTGTTTTGCATAAGAGACCATGTAGGTTTTTCTGAGGGTGTTATTAAAGCTAAAAACAGGGGCTGGGGACTCTGTCCCATACCTTCCATTTATATTACTTTGATTAACAATTTGTTTGTGCAGGCAGTTTGACTGGGCATCTTTTTTCTCTGTGACAACTGTTCCAGCTGTCTCAGCTGAGAAAAGCCCAGGATGGTGAGAGCAGGTCCCTGTTGTTGACCCAGGCTTGTTTCATGTGGATGGGTTTGCCCACTGGATGCAGAGCCCTGAACATCACCTTCTGCCCCGTGTGACCCCAGCACAAGGGCATGTCACAGTCACACACAGGCAGCCCCTGAGGCTGGGAAGTGCTGCTGATTTGCATCTCTGACTTGCAAGCTCAGACAGGCATTTTTGGAGAATGGGGAAAAATTTCCTTGACTCAGATGTTATTTAATCTGCTTTATCATAAAGGAAAAAAAACAGGCCTTGAATTTGGAAAGTTGTAGAAGGTCCATGAGGTCAGCACTGGACAATCTACAGAGTGTATGAGAGAAAGAAATGCAAATTCATGTGGTGCTGTGGTTAGACAGTTGCTATTTAACGATCTTAAAAATAAAACCCAGTTTGCCAAAATTGTAAGATGCAATCAACTCGGGGTCAATAGAAGCAATATTTAAAATTATTATTTCAGAATTAGAATCTTGCTGCTTATAAGGTGTGTCTAAAGTTTCTCTGTTTCCATTGTATATGTATCACTATAGAGGGTTTGGATGTTAAAACCATGGATCTAAAGAAAGTTGTTTTCCCTGTTTGTCACTGAGCTACTTTCCTCCTGACTCCATTCCCTACATACAGCTCTGGGAGATTTTTGTCAATGTCTTCTAAGTCAGTGAATGACACAAAGCAGCTTGGAAGGCAGCATTTAAAACAGGTGAGGAAATACCTTGATCTCCTTATCCCCTGTGCCTGTACAGCTTTTTATATGTACTATCTTTTCCCTCACGTACAGGCATCTGGCTTTGCATACTCACAGGGATGTGCCAAATCACAATTCTTCATTTACTTTGGAACTGACAGGGAATCTGGAGTGGGTCTGTCTGGAGGCCAATCTGCTCCTGTGCCCCAGGGCCATGTGAAAGAAACTGTATTAGCTTCTCAGTTGCTCTGCTCTCTCAGTGTGGCAGTAGTACTTTTGTTTTAATTGCAAAAATCCACCTAAATTTGACAGAATTGAAAGGTCAAAATCACCCCATGGGCACCCCCAGTAAATTTTGTGTAATGCTGTTTTCCCTTCCTTGTCAAAGCCTTAAAATTCAGGCTCCCACCAGGGTGCTCTGTGCCTCTAGTGTGACATCTGGAGCAACAAGGCAAAATTATAATCCCACATCAGTAAAAATGAATTTTTATCCTTCTTTCTTCTATATTCACCTACAAAAATATACTTCTAACAAGTGCTAGCAAGGCAGGAACTTAAGTTACCTACAGGCTGATACTTCTAGTATGGGATGTTTTATGTCCTTGCTGGCATATCTAGGTTTTCTATCCTGTCTCAGCCTAAATACCAGGTAAGGAAATAGGTTTTCATTTCATACTTTTATGCAATCACTTTGAATAGTAATGGCAAAAATGAGATGGCTTTAATTAACTAGCAAATATTGTAACAATGCATTGTAGAAGAGTAAGAGGGCAAAAATAATGTGAAGTGAGATTTCAGCATTCTGGCTCTGGAGGAGTCCTGAAAGGATAACAAGGCTACATATTGGCAAGATATAAAGGTCTGTATTTTAATTTTGTTTTTTTTTGTAGTCTGGCCAAAAAAAGATGTTTCCATGAGTTACAGATACAATCAGAAAGCTAAACAACATTGGCTCTTGCTGCAGGCTGAAATTACGGTCATTTTTCAATTACTTTCAACAAATCTGGTGGCCACCAGCTGCTCTCTTAATGCAAGTGTTAGCAAGTGCTTTCCTAGCTTTCCACTCCCTCCTGGATATGTTATGCTGGCTCCTTTAGCTTGGCTAAAAGGAGCGATCTGTCTCCTTGCACAGTGTGTTGGGAGGGGATCTGAAAAGGATCCGTCTCTTCCCTTGGAACTCTGTTGCATGAGCTAGTTACATCCCACTGTACTCAGGGGAAGGAAAGTAGCACTGCGTGCCTCATCCTTGGGTCTAAGCCCTTGGAAAAAAAAATCCATTGTTTTCTTTTAATCTGGCTCTATAAAAACTTTTCTCTCAATGTGCTGTGCTGTGCATTTTGAGGCTCACTGGGTCCGACATGCTGCAGTCGGGGTTGTGTCCTTGGCCAGGCTTGCAGCCCAGTGTTGAACTCTTCTCCTCTTCTTGGTTTCACTCAGCTCCTGAGGGTTATTGTAACCTATTTTTGTGTGTGTGTGTGTGAGTGATTTCCTTTCCTCTCTCTTCCAGTTGCTCTTTTTGCTTTATGGAGGATAACCAGATTAATCTTACAAAGCCGTGGAAATCAGCAGCAGTGTGTAACTCAGGGCTTGCTGACTGACCACTGGGGGCACAGGGGGATGGTTGTACTCCTTACAAAATCGCTACATGATATATCAATCCCCAAGACATTTTCCTTTTTTTTTTTTTTTTTTTTTTTTACAATCTATTTCAAGAAACACAAACCCAAAAGGAAGCTAAGTGGCTTTTCAAATAAATGGTCTGTCTTCTCAACCTATATACCCCTTCTTGTCTGAGTGCATTGGAGTGTAGTGGAACAGTCATGAGATAATATTTTCTCCTCATACACCCTCTTTTTATCCACTGAGAAAACATGCCTGAGCAGAAAATGAATGCTTTGGGCATTTGTCCAGAATCCTGTGGTGGTTTGCATTAGGAGAGGCTCAGCTCTTTCTATGAGAAGGTGTCTTTTCTCTGCTGGCTGGCATGTCATTGAAAGGAAATATCAGCGTTTTTCAGTCAAAGCCTTTGCACATCACTCTTGGGGTTTTTTCCCCCTCTCTGCTTTCTTATATCTTGTTTTGCTTAAGGAAATTTGCACTTCTCTAAAAGTTTTGGGAAAGTAGGAATGTAGCTGATACCTCTGACAGTGAGGAAGGCAGAGTCTTTCTCTCCATCTAGTTTATTGCCAGGTCTATTGCAACTGTGTGAGTGGTCCAAGAAATGAAGGCAGCTGGGAGAGTCAGAACCCAGGGATCCACGGGATCTGTAGTGTTTTGATGTACTTGCCATTAGAAGCTCCTTCCAGGGTCCACGATGATCTTTCTAACCACAGTCAGACTAAAAAGAAAGAGGCATTCTCCTGAGAAATAGGCAATGACTGGGTGGTCAGGACATTTGTGTGAGCAGAGAGATCACAGCTCAGATCCCTGATGTGCCTGATTTAGATCTGCAGTTGGAACTGGCACCTCATGTTATTTTAGATTATCAACTATAACATGTAGAGCTCCTATATCATCACAGAAAAAAACAAAAAAAATTTACATTTTTGCAAGAAAAAACAATACTTCCCCACTCGGATCCACTTCCAGTGCAACAGGAAAAGCCCAGAGATATGAATCCAATAACACAGGTTTCTGTTCCTGAAATAATTCTTCCTCTGCCCGTGAGGAATGCCTGAGCACTGGTTTATCCAATAACTGCTCAGTGATCCCAGATGGAAAATAAAATAGTGTCCAGTTAGTTTATTTACCAGCTGCTATTTCCAGATATTAACAATACCCGTGATCTTACACCCCAGAGATACTGGCAAGGTCTTTCTTTGACAAAATCATGCCCAGTTGATTAAACAGGAAGAAATAACTCCTCTTTGTTTCTATGATGTGTAGCTGAACAGTCATAAAGATGAGGCCTTTCAGAAAGCAAGGAATTTAAATAGTAATAATACACTGTCTGTGTTCCTCCTGTAAAGCAAGTGTTGCTTCCCTGAGCAGTTCATTTCTTATGCATTTTCCTTCTTTGAATCTATTGTCATGTTTTCTGATGAACTCCCTTCTTACCCAGGAAGGAGCTATTGCTTACAGTTTTGTCTTCAAGCAATGAACATAATAATAGATATTAAAATGACTCAAGAAATTCAGGTACCAGAGCACCCGTATTTATACATTCTTTTCTGGGAAGAAAACAAGAAGAAATGGAGGGGATAATCCAGACTGATTTGAACAACAAAAAGCAATTCTAACATCCCTCACAGGGAAATTAAAATGATGGTGGTGTTTCTGATATATTTTTATTGGAAAATAGTCAAGAGCTGAGCTCTTGTGGAGCAGGTTCAAACTTTGTCTGTGGGTCTGTCTGGCTAAAGTGGCATCATTTGGCACAGTGGAGCAGGCTGGTTTCAGGTGGCGAGCAGCACAGGAGGTGTGCTGATGGTCAAAGCCTCCATGGTCAGGTGTACCCTGATTTTGGGAACTTCAGGGTTGTGAAGTAAACCTCACACAACCCCTGACCCTGCAGCATATCTATTTTACTGCTGGTTAATGCAAATGGATTAGCTGCAGTCTTGGGCTCGTGCTCCTGGTACTCCATAGGGACATAGCCAAGGAGGGACCAAGAGGTTGGTCCTGTTCCCACTCCATCAGGTTGTGGCCATCAGGTGAAGTTCAACCCAAGGACAGAGTATCATCAGCTCCTAAATCCTGTCACAGCTGAAGGTCTCCAGAGGTGACTTTGGGTCACAGAAGGAAGTTTTTTTCGTATGTGTCCCATTCAGGAATGGGTCAGAGCCTTGATCCTCTGTGTTCACTCCTTGGGGGCCCATTTCAGGTGTCCCCACCACTGCCCCAGGGAATGTGATTTAGGGCTGTAATGCCTGGAGGGTGCCCAGTCTGAGCAATGGGTTGGTGTGGTGGGACCAGTGCTGGCTTTAGCCATGGTCCTGGGTTGCCAGAACCCTGCCACACCCAGAGCATTTTCCCAAACAACTCTTTTTCTGATACTTTTACTGTAGCTTGCAGTAACGTGATATTTTCTTTTTCCAACAGTTGCACCACTTTTTTCTCCCACACATAAGCATCAAATGCTGTTTGCTGAATATTTCACTTGTTCTTATTTGGGCTGAAGGTTTCTGTTACCACTGGCCCTTAGGGGACCAATTTAGCTGCACTGAACCAGTTTTGGTGTTCAGTTCCTTCTTTTCAAAGAGCTGCATTTACACATCAGTTGAACCCTTCGTATGCTGGCATCTTCCACGCTTCCAGCTCAATGAATGTTTAAAAATGATATGTCTGTCCTCACACACAGATGTGTCTCTGCCTTAGAAATGGTGGGGGGACATGAAAGTCACGCTGAGAAGTGGGGGAGATTTTAATGTAAACAATGTCCCACCAGGGACACAACCTCATTCCAGATGAGTGAGGTTTTGTGCATAGAAACGCAAAATATTCAGCCCATGTATCATTAAAGTGTTGCAGCAAAGCCTCTCCAAGACAGTGAGTGCCTGAGTAAATTCTGAATTGCTGACCAAGTCTCAGATCTCTGCCCTAACCTGCACTATGAGATCGACTCTTGCAATGGTGAACGTGTCCTGCAGCATCCCGTTGTTTCCGGGGTTCTTGTCCCGAGTAAATCTTCACCTTGCTGCTTATCGTGTGGCTTTCATACCTTGATGAGCAAGCCTCCAAAATTCACTCTTTTCTCTTCCAGTCTTCGTGGGAGACGCAGGCAGAGGAAGTAATTTCATAGTCTGTTGTGTTTTTCTGATAAAATACACAGGATTAAAGATCTTTGGGTGCCTGTAGGGATTACACTTGGATATTGGGAATGCAGTAAGTGTGAGTACTGTTTTAGATTATGGCTTTCCTTAGTTCAACCAGAGTTGTGATATTGATATCATGGTGGAGGAGAGAGAGCTTTGTGTTTTATTACAGGGAATTTTCAGAAGCATCGTTCTGACTTCAGCACATGGGTCTTTTCATGAGGTTGGTGCCTTGCAATCACACAGATACTGCAGCAAAGCCCATCTCACTGTCTTGTTTGAATCATCTTCCCTCAGCTGCATAGGAATCAGCCTATTCAGACTTTACAGGAGAAAGACACCAGAGCCAAAACAAACTCCTGGAAAGGATCCCTGAAGGGGGTATGTGCATATATCCTGCACTGAGTGTGCAAATACTCCTAAAGTCTATATGTTCCTTCTGGGTCACTGAGTAGGATCCTTATTTCCCTTCAGATTGTAGCATCTGAGTGATGGATTGCAAAACTCTGCCTATTGCCTGCCTATCAGTTTAACTTCTCAAAACCCTTTTGGAAACCATGGTGCTGTATAAGCAGAATATATAATTATTTAGAGTTTCTTTTCCTGTAGCCGTTGGCACAATGGAGTCCAAATGTTCTTTTTCACCCTAGCTGGCACAACCCTTTCTCACTGTAGTATGGAAAAAGCCTGATGAAAATAGCTCAAGGGACTATGATGCAAATGTTAGTACTTAAGATCTCCATCACAAGCTGGAGTGACAGAGACCTGTGCTGGGTGTGATATGTGGTGTGCTGGGGAGGGGGGTGATCTAATGCTGTGCTGTATAGATTGTGTTTTACTAGTTGTGTTGTAGTATTAGTAGATTATAGCCCTATAGTCTGCATGTGGGTATACTCTGTGCAGGGTAACACAGAATTTGAACGGTTCTATGATCTGTCCTCAGCATGGGTGACTAGATGGAGCACCCAAGAGAGGCATGCTCGTGTATTTTCCTTCTTGTCTCGTGCACAGGCTGTTATCCCCGCTGGCTCCTGGACGCTGCTGCTCAGTTCTGCATAGTCAGACTCTGCTGTTTAGGGATGGCACCGAAGCAGTATTATTTGTTTGCTTTTCCCATTCCATATGCATATCCCCCCTTCCCTTAAAGCCACAAAGAGAGTGGGGTGACACATCCAAAAGACCCCTGCAGTGACCACCCAAAGCACGGGACACCTTGCTCTCCCAGTTCTTCCCTGTCCAAAACACAGCTCTGGACTGGTTCCATGCTTGGTGGCAAATGGGGTGTTAAGCTGATCCTCAGCACAAGCCCAAGTCATCAAGGGCTGGGATGCATTTATTTGTGGCATATCCTCTTGGCTTTGGTAGTCAAGTTATTAAAATGAGGCTTGTCAGCACACTGAAGAGGGCTGGGGGGGGGGGCTTTGCATCTTCCATGCGGTTTGATCCTGCTCAGCTCGTTAACACTCAGTTGCTTTTGTGATTAATTATTTAGTCTTCTCCCTCGGTACTGGGGTATAATAGCACAACCCCCATTTCTGCTGAGATTCACAGTTCTTTGCTTCTCCCTGCAAGCCTTTCACACCACCTCGAAGCGCAGGGCAAGGCAGTCCAGGCTGCAGCACTTACAGAGCCCCGTCAGCCCCCGAGCTGCTGCTCGCCCTGTGGCACTGGACTGGCTGCCTGGCAAGGACCAGGCTCTGCCTGTGGGTGGCCAATGGTCCCAGCTCTTGCATGTACCAAAGTCAGTGGGGAGCAGTGGGAGAGCTGTCCCTGAGTGCTCTGTCCCTCCAAATACAGCCTCTCACCAGTGGGCACTTGTGTGAGGGGAGACATCAGAAAGGGCTGGCATCGACTCCGGGTGCAGTCAGACACAAGACTTGCAAATTGGAGGCAAACTTGTCAGTAAAGAGATTTTTATCTGGAGAGTCAGGCTCAGCAGCCCTCTTCCATTTCTCTTTTGGATGCATTTTGAACAGCTTTCAGTTCAAGTTTTTGTAATCACTCAAGCGTTGCTTCTTCAGCCTTTTGTTTTTTGGTGGTGTTGCTTATTGCCTTGATTTGCTGTCTGTAGCCTTTTGAGCAGAGAAGTTTGTCAGTTCTCTGCACAGAGCAGGGGCTTATGCCCATGGTGGGGCAGGTGTGGGGTGCTCCCTGAGTGTGCTGGTCTGTGTTCACACACCAAGTGTGTGTGGACAGGCATAGGGTGAATTTGGGCCCAATGGGTACTGTGGTTGTTACTGGGGTTGTGTTTCAAAATGGGTGAGCTGAGAGCTTGCAACACCCAAACTATCACCTGTTCTCTGGGGCCTCAGGGCCATGGGCCATGTGCAACTGGTGGCCCAGGGAGGGCTGGCAGGTTCCCCCAGCACTGGAAAGCACCTTCCTCCTTCCCCAAATATCCTTGGCTGTGCTTCCTGTGCGAAGCTCCTGGATAAGGCGAGGCCTGGGGTCTGAATAATTAGCAAGGAATTAGCTGTGTTTTCTTCATGACACAGTCTCCCTGCTTCCTCTGATGTTTGCATCCTTCTCCTTTCATCTCGTGCCTCTGTGGCAAGTGCCTTGCACAGCCATGGGATGCGTGGGAGGCTCAGCCGAGGGGCAGGCAGGCGCATCCCAGTGCAGCAGGGTCTGGAGCCGGCGCTTGTGGATCTACATGCCACTTGTGACTCGGAGGGTGAGAGTCTGTCCTTTGCCCTGCTCTGCTGCTGGATGAGCCACCCTTCCTTCAGATACATAAAACAGTGAAGTGTCAGCTCCCCTTCCCACCAAAGGTATTGGAAAAGCCAATTACTTTATGCTTAGGAAGCTGATGAAGCATTAGTCTGTGTTTCTTTATGTTTTATAGCAGTCCATAAATTAAATGGAAACTCACAGTGATCTGGAAGGGAGCCAGGAAGAGCAATTATTTGTCAGAAAGACAACATGACTAATGGTTTTGCTACATGTTAATTGAAAGCATTGGAAGTTTTAGCAAAGTAGCACCCGAAGGCAGCCGGTACGGAATATCTAGAGCAGACTACAATGGGCTGCATCACTCACTCCTGTTCAGGAAGATCAGTAGTAACCAGAAGTGGTTAATCAAGGACCATCTTTAAATTTCCCCACAGGATGTAATTTTGGAATGTCTCATCCCTGACAGATCCACTGGGGATATTTTGGTTGACCTCCTGAGGCTGTACGTTGGTGTAAATGTGTGCAAAACCATCTTTGGGGCTGCCTATGCAGATGTGAAGTGCAGAACTGTGGGGGTTCATACCCTCTGTGTCCACACTCCCTGACCACAGTGCTTCCAACACGCAGATCCAAGGCCTCAAACGCCTCCCAGATGGGCAGCAGTGGTCCCTGTGAGCCCTGTCTGCCCACCACAGCAGGATGGGCACTGTCACTGTTGTGGTGCTGAGTGCCACTGAGGCCCTCCCTGTCCCTGGGGCCACATCCAGCTTGTGGGAAAGACATCTCATTTCCAGTCAGGGAATCGTGTGCCTCCACCTCCAGTGTCCATTAATAGCACATAAGGATCCCACTGGGTGAGGGATGCCGAGGGTAACACATAAGCTGGAAAGAATCCAGAGCGGAGGCTGGACTGGCTACCCTGGCAATTAGGTCATAGTAAAAATAAAATCCATGCCCCAAACACCCATTTCTTTCTCAAACTCAGCCAACTCTTGAAATTACATTGGGCCATACCATACATGTGGGTACACCAGGTATAGCTTTTTCACAGCACAACAGCATTTTAAGACCCCAGTATCATAACCATTGAGCTGTATTGGTCATGTTGTTTATTAAGAGTTACCATTTCAAGGATTGGGTCTTTATATATAAGCTTCAATTTATACCCCTGCTTAGTCTACTTAGTGGTTGTGGAACTATTCGTGTTACAGGGAAATTAATACACGTAATAAGTTGTGTGATTCAGGCTGTCTATAAGAATATATTTACCTTCTCATTTTCAAGAAATTAGCAAAAAAAAAGATAGTTCTGTAATAAAAGTAGATGAACTAAGGAAATTTAAAATACTCATTATATACATCTTGGTAAAGTCTTACCTTCAAAATCATTAAATATCTGAAATTATTTTATGTATATTATATTGTATTTTAATATGCTTTATTATATTCTATGGTGCCCTGGGCAGCTTGACTTCATAAATAAAAGAATTATGTAGAGTTTTCGTAATATGAAAAATAATGCTTAAATGCTTAGAGACATAAATATTTCAGCAGATTTTCTAAGGCTAGTGATAAGGGTTCATAAACATGTTAATTTTCCACTCGTAAAGATTTCAGGTGAATGGAGTAAAGGAGGACATGTTAACAAAATCTGTGCTCTCTTAATAAGAGACTGGAGTGTTTAGAGGGCAGCGTACTCAGCTGTTCTACTTCAGCACTCTAATAACATCTCCAGACACTGCAATAGCAATAAAGCATGACAGGATTGTATAATAACTCTATTTATCACTTTTTTGGTAATATGAAGAGAGCATACAGCAACCATCTAATCTGTGCCCCCTTTCAGAGCCTGTGGCAACTTGGGGCAGTTATTGCAGAGGGCCACCATCCATTGCTTTAGTCTCTGACTCACTTGAACTCCTCTGGGGGGTTGAGCATGTCGTGTGTTTTGCTTCTTGGAAGGAACTGGGAGCAGGACACGTCTGTGTGTCTGTCCCACGTGCCTGCCAGGAGTGGCTTTGGGAAGGGGGCAAAGCCAGTTTGATGCAAAGGCATATTCAAGGTGCTCACCCCAGCTTCTCTCCTGAGCTGATCTCAAGTCCTTACCTGTGTTATTTAGGTGTTCTTCCCCTGGTTTTGCAACCTGGGGGATGAGGCAGGAAGAAGAAAGCTCTGGGGTGGGAGCGCCTTAGCGCTGGGTTTATGGTGAGAGCCTGTTGCAGGGTGGGCATTGGTGCCCTCTCGAGCCTGGGGTCAGGTTTCCTGAGCCCTGGGCAGGGTTGCTGATACCAACCCTCCCACTTGTGAGGCTCCACATCGTGCACAGGAGGATCTGCACATCACCAGAGCATGTCCCCTGACAGGGGAACAGCTCCAAAGTCCTCAGTGGCCAAAGATTCATCACAGGGTAACGCTGCAGGCAGTCTCTGAATGGACAGCCCATTAGGCACACGGAAACTGTGGGTTCTTTTCCCCCTTGTGTAAATTTGCACATCTAATGATCACTTGGGCAGCAGACACTTAAAATTGTGTTGGATGGAGAGACTTCCGAAAGGATGTTACTTGACCTCTGCCTCCCGCTCTTTCTGAAGCTCCTCAGTAGCCAGGAGGCGTCCCAGAAGAGGATAATTAGGCTTGTGCTATTTCAACTTCCTCTGATCCCTGAGAAAGAGTTAATTACAGTCTTCTCCCTCTTGCTCAAAGGTGGCTGGGTATTATTATCAGAGCTGTAATTATTCATGCTAATTGCTTATTTGGAGAGGGAGAGAGCATGAGAGAGAGAAGCCCCAGACTCCCCATCAGCGATTAGCAGAGCAGACCAGGTGCGCTGTGCGCAGGCTGGACTGAGGTGGTGCTGGGGCTGGAAGGAGGTTGGGGATGCTGGAGTGCTGGTGAGCGAGCCGTGGAGCAGAGCCGGTCCTGCTAATGCTGCCACCTCCTCCGGGACTGAGGAAAAAGAGCATGCACTTCTTGCAGACCTTCCTCCGGTGGAGGGCACTCCGAGGTAATTGTACTGCTGACTGGAGTCTTCGTTTGTTTTGTGGCTTAATTAACCTTTCATCATTTATTATGTTTCAAATCTCGATAAGAGGGAGCAGGGTGGGTTGTGAGATGCATGTCTGAGGTTTGTGTTTAAGCTCCCCTGCAGATCTTGTCGCTGATATTTCATTAACTGAGCAAAACTTCTATAATCCCCTGACTGCCTTGGTGTTGGTGGGTTTGAGATGGGAAGGGGAAAAGGAGGTGGTATGTCTGTCTTCTTCCTGCGTTATAGGCTTTTAATAATAAGGCTGATTTCCTTTGGAAGCTTATTCCTATAACCAGAGCTGGGGACTGCCTGTTAAAAGCAATGGATTTCAGCTTTACATGTTGGTGACTAGGGGTACTGAAGTGTGATAGTCCTGGTTAGATGCTTTGAAGGCAGCAGCGTGGTAAAATATAGCATACTTAGAAGCTGGTATTTTGTGGGAAAATGCAGTGGGAAACTGTCTCCTTGGGCATACCTGGAACAGTCTGGGGATGGTGGAGTGCCAAGAGCATGATGGCACATTCCGGCTTCTTCTGAAGCGACCGAATTGTTGGTGAGGTGGGAACTTGTTTGGAGAACTTGAGTCATCCCATTTTATTTTATTTTTTTTTCCTGGAACAGCAGGACTTTGTGTTCTGCTTGACTAGGGTTGCAGCCTGCTCCCGGTATCTAATCTTTGCATGAGTCAGTGCGGTGGTGAGTGGTCCACTGTGTCGTGGGCTGTTTTCTGTTGATCTTTGTGTTTTCTCTTAAGCCTTTGATTCCTGCTGTTCTTAAGGCAGAGAAAAACAACCTTAAGAATTGCACTTCTAGGTGACATGAACTATGCAGGTTTTAACAAAATAACTGGAAGGAATTGCCCCCATCTAATAGCTTAGGATGTTTCTCTATCCATTTATAAAGGTGTCTGTGCTGTCGTCCTTATGGACAGCAGCCATGTACTGTGCTGGAAGCCAAACCCACTGCTCTGTCTTCTGGAGATCTAAAATTATTATCCTTGTGCTTTAACTTCCTAACTGGCCATAATTATGTTTTAATGTACTGAGTAATCTTTGCATCTGGATGTTTTACTACTTACTTAAATTACACAGGCTTTCCATGTTCATATCCTCTTCCTGACCGAGAAATTGTCTGGGGACAGAGGACAGGTGCAGGGACTGCAGTCATCCCCATCCTCTGGGGTGGGAGGCAGGGACAGGGTAGGGAGATGTTTCCCTGTGAGTATCGGAGAAGTTTGGATTTACAAAGAGATCAGAGGCTTTGGGTCACTGTTCTAACAAGTACTGTGTTGCTGAGTCCTTAGCTGAAGATTTATTTGTAGTTTTCTAAGCCTTTTATATGCTGATTATTGAGAACGCTGGACACCTTCAAGAAGCCACAGAACACAGATTTACAGCAGTGATACAATAGAAATGGCATTTAATAACCCAGTCCATTAAAATTTGGATCCCCTAAAGACAGGACGTTTTTTACTTCTCTTGAAATCTGTAGGAATTAAGAGTCTTATTTCTTGGGGTATCTGGTTAAACTGCAGGTATTTTTTTTTTTAATCCTTTTTTTTACCCCATATTTTCTGACAATTACCACTTCTTCCTTTGCTGTTCTATTCCCAAGCTATGTGCAAGTGACCCAGCTAACCTGAGGTCCATAGGAAAGCAGTAAGTAGGAATCCTATAGACTTTAGATCTCCCAAGCACCTCCTAAATAACGCTGTTGTAGAACATTAGTACACCTTTGTGTATTTTTAATAGCAAACTTTCTGTGCTCTGCCAGCAGCACTTGCCTCTATGTCTGTGGTTTCTTATTCATGGTGGGGTTGCAGGGCTATGAGTGAGTGTTGACCTTCTTGCACCCGTGTCACTCAGTAGTTCAACTCCATGTGCAAACTGCCTGGGGAGGTCAGAAATCTTCAGGCTTTTAGACCTGATCTTTGCTCTACAGGGGTTGAAGTATGGTGTGCTGCTGCCATCGAGGAGAGTGATGCTCCAGAGGAATGTGCTCTGGAGGTAACCACAGCCCATGGGAGACTGAGATCTCTCTAATGAGGGAGACACGTCCCTTCATGGAGGAACTACCTGAGATCCAACACATGGCTCTCATTGAGGTCCCCTGATTGTGGGGCTCTGCAGGAGTAGAATTTGCTTTGAAAATCTCTAGAGTTCATATATTTTTCAAGTCAAAAAGGGATTCCTTCATGGAAGGAATTTGTGTCCCCTGTTTCTACTTGGATATTGGACTTAGAGTATGTAGGTAGGGAGAACCCTTAACTATTATTGGATTTTTCCATTAATCCATTGCTAGTAGGGAAACAAAAAGCCTATCAGCTGCTGTGCTCAGAATGTCTCTGTTGGGTTAATGCTGACTCTAGACAGATTGGGACTAAGCTGTCACACTGCCATGGTGTTTGTTCATTCCTGTCCCCCAGGAAGGGAAGTGACAGGGCTGCTGAGAGCAACTTGCCTGCTCAGTATTGGGAACCAGTGCTGGTGTGTGTGTGTGCAGTGGCTGCAGGGTGACCAACATGCATCCTGGGAATGTTAACTACTGTTTTAACAATATTAGAGTAATAAATTAAAAAACGTAGCCTCTCCAAGTGACCTGGAGTGCCTTGTGCAACTAGCTGACCTTGTGTGCCACAGGGAGAAAGATGTAGGATGTCTAACACTGGGAAGTCCCAACCAAAGACGACAACATTGTCCTTGACCTGCTGACATCCATATTTTGGGGATTCGGGTAAAGAGGCTTGGACCAAGGCAGCTGCAAGTACAGGACTGGGTAAGAAGCTGGGAAGTGAAGTCTCACAGCAGTCTGGTGTGCTCACTAAATGCCTGCCTTTCATCTGCTGTTGACCTGTGCTGGAGTCGGAGCTAATCAGGAGATATACAGACAAGCCTTTTGGAAAGCAGGCATGTCTAAGCAGGCTTGGTGTGCTTTGATCTGAAAGGCTCTCCTGTAAGCATCAGCTGGCCTTTCAATTGATTGCTGTGGGAGAGAGGTTTTGATGGAGTGAGATGGCACAGTTGGGTTTACTGGATTTTTTAAACTCCCGTGGTTGAAATCAGAAAATGCAGATGAAAGGCTTTGTAAGAGGCTGGCTTTGGGATCAGGGGGAAGCTGATGCTCCAGTCCACATCAGCTCTTGCAGTAGTTTGGGCTGTGTTATAATTTTCCTTTCTTTTTGTAACAAAATCCATTAATTAAAAGGTTACATCAATCAGCATTCATTGAGTTTGACAGATCTGAGATTCAATGCTAATTCATGGAGCAGCTCTTCCTGGGGTGTACATGTCTTTAGGGGCTAGGGCAGCCAGCTAATCATCATCTGTGCCTTTGAGTTCTTGCTCCATCTACTCCTGGTAAATCTGGGTAGGGAAATGCAGGAGGGAGGCTTTACACAGCTGGACAAGATTAGTGAGTATCAGAGAAAAAAATTTCCCAACCAACTCAGACATCTGTGCATTAGCTATCCAAACAGCAGAGCTGACAAAAAGTGTTTGGCCAGTGACCAAACTGCACTTCCCAGAGAGTACCTACACTTTTCCATGGCCACCCCGAGCAGGATTCTGTGCCAGGCCCCAACAGTGTGGGGCTGTGCAGCCTTAGGGTGGTTTTTCTACAACTTAGCCCTGGGAAATGTTCCAACTAGAAATAATTGTCTGCTCTAAAGTGTAACTCCTGCAGCAGGTGGTGTTCCTTGGGGTTGTTCTGAAACAACATTGTGAGGGGCAAGTGCTGATTTTTATTATTACTCCCCCCCCTTTCCCCCCAGGATACTGCTATTTCTTTGCTTTGTCCTGATAACACTGATGAGGGCATCCCTCATTATTCTGATCCCTGGCAGAACTTTTAAACCCTTGCTCAGATCTTTCCTTGTCATTTTGTCTAAGCAGTGACATGTGGTAGTGACATCATGTGACAGAGACACACGTAACAAGCTTCTGTGGAGAGACATACATAGTTATATCTGTGTGTATCTATCTATATTTTGCTAGCACTTAAATGTATTAGCAATTTGTCCCACATTCCTTTGCTGATGCAGCAACTGATGGTGGGGATTTTGTGGGTTATTCCCAAGCTCACAGGCAGGCACCTTGCAACTTCCTGCTTTATTCCACTTTCCATGATCAGCCAGAGTTAGAATATCCTTTACAAAGCAGCAGTCACCTTTCGTTTTCCAACACATACCACCTAAATATTCACAGTAATATTACCTTGACAACAAATAACCTCTGCTGCTCCTGTTTCACACAGTGTTATTCTCTTACCCCTCCTGGCACTACGCAGTGTCCACTACACTGTTTCCTGCTGAAGTCCTCACCAGCTCTAAAGCTTTGCTGCTGTCACTGTGTGAGGGCCTTTTGTATCTCCATCGTCAGAAAATAAATGCTGATCTGGTAGGGATCTGGTTGAGCAGTCCTAGGTGCGAGACTCAGTGGAAGTAACGCTGTGTAATCTTACTCCTGACATAATCAATACCTTGGTGCAGGAAGCTCTTGTGTGAACTATCTTGACTCATTCCCCATCACCTTCTAGTTGGCTGCTCTGTGCCTTCAAAAAGGCCTGACTTCAGGGGCTGGTGTATATTTTTCCTTTCTCTACCCTTTGTGAGACTTAATTCAAGTTAGCACATGAATTTTGTGGCTTGCTGGGTTTACATGAGGACAGCAGCAAAAGCAAATGTCAAAACAGGGGCTCAGTTCCTTTCAAAAGATTGGGAAAGAAGAAGATAAGGGGTATCCTGTTCTTATAATGGATTGTTTGGATTACCAACAAATTATTATGATGGCCACGTCAGGCCCTCCTGGCTTTAATACCAGATTTGTGAATCCTGAAAAGCCTGATGCAGCTGGGTTGAAATATGTTCTGGAGCCTGATTCTCCCTGACAGCTAGGGTTTTTGTTTGGGTTTAGGGTAGTGTTTTTTGTTGTTATTGTATTCCTTTTTTTTTTTTTTAAATTTTTTTGTTTTATTTTATTTTTTCTTAAACTAGCAGTTAGTTGCTCTGGTGAATAACTGAACACAGTTTATAAATAACCAACTCCATCACAGCAGCTCCTTCTTTCTTGCAGGGTGATGCTGTGAGCTTGTATATATGTGCGTGAGAAGAAAAATATTAACCTGCATCTCTTTCTGTCCCCATTCTCCTCCTCCAGCTCTCCGTTAGCCATTTTAAAAGGAGTTGTGGAGTCCAACACTCCCAACTGAAGGGACGTGCTGCTCCCTCGTGGAGCTCCACGCATTGCAGGCGAGACCAGATCACAGCGCTGCTTTGCCTTGCAGCCTTAGGTACAGTCCTGGTGTAGCAGCCTCTGAAAAGAGTGATGCTCCTTTTAGGAAGGGAAAATGAGGTTTTACAGGTGATGAAATGAGAGTTTTTCCTGTCTTTAATTTCCAGCCTTGGTATGGAACATGCGGGAATAGATCGTGGAGCTGGCTTGGCTTTGGAGGGTGGATAAGGAAGGGCGAGGGCCGGGTTCTGGGGAGAGGTTTCTCTAGCCTTATTTAGAGGTTCCTTGACCTGATGTGCCCAGGATATTAGACACTTGCCTGCATGTCCAGCGTGTTCCCTACAGGCAACCCTGTGTCTGCAGTGCTGCAGCCTGAGAAAAAGGCAAAGTGCTGAGCACTGCCAAATAGGGAGCTTAAAATCCTCTTGCAAAGGTCTGGGCTGGTACCAGAGAGGGGGAAGGAATTACCCTGAGCGCCTCCTGCTCTGCTGAGGAATCTGCTAAATCCTACCATCATCCAGCAGCTTCTGTCTCTTGGAGAGTGCAATAAATAGATAGTCTTCAACATGTCTGCTGGAATTAGGTACCTTTTTGGAGAAGAGCCCAGATGCAGGGAGAAGGGGGAGAGGTTTGAAGCCTGGCTATAATCGCAAGAGGGCAGAGTTGGCTCACAGCTGCTGAGCTCCTCCTGCTCATGGACCCACCACGGGGCAGCGGAACTGGCCTTGCCCCTGGCGCTGGCGGCAGCCGGAGCAGCGGCACTTGCTGGGCTGCCGGCACAGATGTGACTCCATCCCTCTGACTGTGCTCTTCAGCACCATTGTTACCTGGGGGGAATATATAACTAAGACAAGAATATCTCTTGTCACCCTTTTCTAGTTGCTTTGAAAGGTCAGTGGTACTCGTGCTACAGTTGTGGGCATCTCTCTATGGCACTAATAAAAGTTTCATGTTAATATTGATGTTAGAATTGAAAACATAAATCGATTGTTAATTAGCAGCTGCACTGTGGCTCGAGCAGTGCTGGTAATGATGCATAGAGGCAGCTTCCCAAGCACTGTCTACTCCGAACTGCACAAGTGGCATAAATGCAGATCACATGTCCTGTTTGCATTTAAAATAGCAAAGGTGTCATTGCCAATGAACACATCTTCTGAGCAGATACTCAGCAGGCTACTACTCCTGGCACATTTTGAGCTTATGTTTTGTGACATTGCCTGGAAGGAGCTGGAATGATCGTGGTGGGAGATTGCCTCCTGGTCACCTGTTGGTCACTGCTCTTGGCACTTTCAGGTAATGCAGAAATTCAGAGTTTGAGGCTTTTAAACAAATTGTAGATTTAGAATGTTAGAAGGAGACATTGGAAAACAATGACTTGGATTAGTTCAGCCACTGCTTCTGGGATCCTGCCAGTGCAGATACTTTTTGGAAGTCCTTCTTGCTTAGTTTCTTGTCTCCCTCTGATATGCTCTGTCTCCGTGTAGAGTATCCTGGGATGGGGGACATTTGTGTTTTAACTTCATCAGATCAAGAGCAGATCTGCTAATACAAAAGTGCCCACACATGAGACACTGAAGTCCCTGAATCATGGCCACTTGGATCCTTGACTGGAGACAAAACCCGTGCTGAGGATCTGGGCTGCACACACAGCCTGGATGCTGAACTAGCTCATCAGAGACATGAAATAACTTGAAACTGAAAATTTGAAATAGACCAAGGCTGTGTCATGTCCCTTAGCATGTTGTCTGGCTGAAGAAAATCCACAGGTCATCCTTGCCCAGCTGCACTGCCATCACTCTCAGTCCATGAGTACAGATGTCTGTCACATGGAGCGGCATCCCATGCTCCTAAGTGTTTCCCAAGAGCGGTCTGTGAAGGTAAGAGATGCCATATGAGCTGCCTGCTGGCATCAAGCTCAAGATGAGGGAATTTGTAGACTGTCCCTGGGACAAAGGAAATAGTGTTGCTCAGTTGAACTGCTTTTCACCTTGCTCATGGAAACCTGTCACAGGGAAAGGTACAGCTGTCCAGTGGTCCCAGGGCTGTGCAGGGCCGTGGTGGAAGATAGTTCCTGTTTCCCACACCACAAGTCCAATTAGATCAAAGTTCTAAAGACAACTGGAGCACAGCAGAAACATCTTGTCCCTAGGAGCTTAGTGGAGTTGTAAAACTGAAGGCAGAGCCATGCCATCATCCAAGTCATGCTGGCAATCTCTTCTGTGATTGAGGAGTAGCTCCCCTGTGCAGCATCGTTCGGGTTCACAGTTAGCTCTGCTGTCTGTCAATCTGTCGAGCATCTCCCGTGTGAGTCTGCACTAATCAGGTGCAGTATGGTGTCTGCATTTCGGATCCTGCTCTAATGAGGTGATAGTAGGTGGTGCATGCCATTAACCTTCCAGGCTGTTCTAATTACTCAGTTTCTGATCACGCTTGTATTAGTATGTGATGGCTGAACTCAGTAGTGTTGCTGGAGCATCACAGGCTCTGCAGACTCCAGAGCTGACTCTTTCCTTCCCTTCCCTCATTCCCCTGCTCCATGCATGGCATGAGAAAAGTAAGACTGAAGCACTGACTTGGAAAAAGGACTGGGGGAGGGAATATGGGCCAAAAATGACCAATAAAGCAAAAGCAAACTGCAAAAACCCCTCAGGTTTTGTGTATGTTTGCACGTAGTAATTTTCTATATTTTTTCTTCTCAGTCTTCATATTTCCCCCCTAATTTTTATCTTAGCAGTCTTGGGAGCTGTTTTAAATGGGACTTTCCAAATTGTACACACCCAACCCTCATTTAGTTCAAACATTGCTTTCATTCTCTTCTGGCCCTACCTGAGCCCGGCATTTTCACAGGAAAAAAACTCCAAACCTGCTTTCCTGGGTTAGTTGTGTTTGCTCTCTGGCTTGCTGACTGGGTGACTAACTTCTTGGGCTTGCAATCCACAGAGAGGTGGTGTCTGGTCTCACACAAAGCAGTGCTTAGGGTGGGCTGTGCTAGTGCAGGCGTGCAGATGTGTCTCAATAGCTTCTGGAGCAGAGCCAGCTCCCAGCAGCACCAGTCAGGGCCAAGGGTGATGGGGTGTGCTTGTCTAAACAAGCAAACGCTCCCCTCCAGAGCAGATGGGTGCCTGTGGTGATGTAGGAGGGACTGGTGGTAGGACTGCCAGCTGTGGACTCCAAACTGGAGCAGCATGAGAGGGATCCCAAACCCTGAACACAGGGGCAGCTCTTCAGGATCGTGTGCTCAGCAAGAAGTGGTCCTAACTTCCATTGATCCAAATGTCATTGTAAGGCCTGAAGAGATATTTCCCAAGTACCCCAGATGAGTTGACAGGAGGGAAAAGGACTTTCCAAAGTGAGATAGGCACAGTGGGAGGCATTCAATTAGCAAGGGAGCTGGTGGTAAAAATTGACCTCATCTTGATGGAAATGCATAGGGAATGTATGTGCTGGCACACTTGACTTAGTTTAACACAACTGAAGAGCCTCGTCTAAGATGCAGAGTAACAAATGAATCTGATGTTACAGATCTGAACTTGTCCTTAGGCAATGACATTTGTCTCAGTGAAGGCTCATCTTGTACTGTATGTTCATTATAACTGAATTCTGTTTAAGGATGCTCATGGTAGAGCATCCCATAAAATAAAATCATTTATGCTTCAGCCATCTTATCTCTACTAAGTGTAAAAAGGGGATTGATGGTGCCTCTGAGTAGAAAATGCCATGTAACAGTTCTCATATATGTTTATATGTGTTCCTGTTAGACCAAAACCATTTAGAAACAGCTGCAAGAGTAGGATGCTGGGCCTGGATGGAAGCTGGCACTGTCTTGTCCTATCCTCAGAGATGGTATTGGAAGAGTCCTATAGTGCTTTAATACAACATCTTTTTTGCAAATGCACTTGAACAACAGTCTGGAGACCAGGACAAAATGTAATACCTGATCAAATCATGCTCTTGGTGTGACAGAATAGTTGCAGATGCAATGGCAGAGCAGTCTTGTTTAACAGATTTTTCATCTTCTGTACCAGTGGATTCAAAGGGATGAAAAAGATCTGGAGTGCTGGGCCACAGCGCGTGGGAGGAAAGCGGCCTCTGAGTCATGGGTGGTTATTAAATGACAGCAGAATTGAAATGCCTTGAAAGCCCCAACTGTGCACCCATGTAGGCTGCTAATTGTTGATGATCTGCAAAGTCCTGGCCGAACTTCTGAAAGTGCCTTGTTTCCCTAAAGGAAAAGTGGAATAAAACGGCCTTTTCACCAGCCTCTCAGTTGAGCTATGAGAGCATGAATGACACAGAAGGCACAGCCTCCCCTTGAGCTGCTGCCTGAGATGGATGGGATGGCATCACTGCCCTGGGGCCCCCAAAAGCATCTCCCACCACCTCTTCTGTGGTACCAAACAAAGCCTGGCGTGTGGTCACCTGAGTGGCCTGAGGCTCTCTTGGCACCCTGGTGGTGGTGGTGGTTCATGGTGCCTCCGCAGATGCAAGAACAAGGATGCAAAGGATAGCTGTCCCCTTTTATTCTGGGGGGAAACGAGTCCCAGAGAGTGATGCTGGAGAGGGTGGAGTTGTGGGACAAAGGACTGCTGGATACAGAACTGCTCCTGCTGGTGCTGAGAGCCCCTTTTCCTTCCCAAAAGGTAAGGGTGCCCTTCTAGGATGTAAAGCTTCAGGCCCAATTTCCTGATTCAGACTTGTCTTCCATTCTGGGGTTCCCTTATTCACCAGGTCTCTTGCTGGCACTTGAGTTGGTTTTAATTCTCTCCAGGCTGTGTTGGAAGACTTTTAGGTCAAGGCTGAGGAACATCAGGTTTGGTTTCAATGAGGTCTTTTCACCAGGTAACAACTGTTGCTCAAAGATTTCTCAACCTGTTCAATTTTCTTGCAACCCTGATGTCATGAATCCGGGAGGATCCAAGCACTCACAGCTCTGCAAATCACTCCTGGGCTGACACTGGTGGCCTCAGGGATGCCATGGAGAAGAGCCAAGTTGTGGAGGGGGCATGCAGGGCACTCCTTCACTGCAGCGTGTTGTCACCAGGCTCCCCTGACAAAAATAGCTGTGCATGCCTTGGGTTGAGCTGCATAATGCAGGTCTGTGTGACGAGAACGCATGAATTAGGAGCTTACACCTCACTTTGAAGTCTGTAGAGAAAGGACCAACTTGATCCTCCAAGCTGACAGACGCAAGGGATCACAACTCTTCTATCTGTGGTTTAACATGACGTTTTGCCCCTAAAATTGGTGCTGACTAATTCTACAAAAAGACATGTCAGAGCTGTAGCTCAGTGCCTGGGGAGATGTTGGAGGTATTAGCAGGTCGCTGGTTAATGCTATGTAAAACTCTCCAGGGCTTAGTTTGAGGTCAGAGCCTTGTCCCCAGATGTAAGAGCTGCTTGTTGCATGGTGGTGCTCAGACACAAATACCTGCCCCCTCCTTCCCCCCAGTTCCTTTGGGCTCACAGTACTGTTGGTTCCTTCCTTGCTTCCTTGTCAGCTTGGTCATCTGTAAGAAAACACAATGCTTTCCTAAATTTAGCTTTATAAGTACTGTGGGCGTTGTCTCTTCTCCCCCCTTCCCCAGTTTCGAAAGCCATCTTAAAAACTGCACAGAGATTTAAATGGCAGCTTGATGGGAATCCATAGCAAATGACTCTGCAATTAGTAAATCTGTCCTATTGTGACAGCTCTATTATTAAACTGCCATAAATGCCAGGCTATTAATCTGCTGTCTGCTCAATCCCCATGCTTCGCCTTCCTTGCCTGTCCTTTTTGCCGTTTGATTTTTTCTTTTAAGTTTTAACTGCCTTCCAGCAAGTGTTTCCAGGGAGGGGGTGTGCAGTGGTACTTGCAGGAGGAGGAAAGCTTTGTGACACTGTCCTTTAGGAGGATTTCATCTGTAAGGCAGGTGAGAGAAAGCCCCAGATGGTCGCCTCTCCCTTGCTTTAACTTTTGCTACTTCAAAACTGAAGAATGTGAAGCTCCTAATTTGCAAAAGTCCAAGGAAGCCCCTTTTTGCAGGAAGATAAAGGGATAGGAAGGGGAGCTGTGACAGCAAATGGGCAGCAATATTGTTTTGGGAAAAGCCATAGCTGTCCTGATGACAGGTTGAACTTTGCAGCTGCTGTTTCCTCCATCCTGTGACATAGGCAAGCATCTAATTTCTTAGCCCATAAATATGCTCTGTCACCCCAGGGCTCATGGAGAGGGAGCAGAAAAAGTGCTGGGGTGGGACCCTGCAAGGCTGCAAATGGCAGTGACAGCAGTGCCTCAAATTTTACCCCAGACGGTGCCTCCACCGTGGGGTGTGTTGTGTGTGGGCAGCACACACTTGTGCACACTCATCCCTCCTGGAAAAGCAGAGGCTGCCAGGGGGGCAAAGGGCAGCGATAGCATCCAGAGGAGTGGCTGCTGCAGGGTGGGACTGGGGTGACAGGAAGGCCTTGCCTTTAATCTGAGCATTGAGATTGGCCCATTGAGGCGGCAGGGCTGGTACCTCTGTCTCGAAGTTTCCACTAGGCAAGGAAATTGTGTCCTCTGCAGCAGTGTGAGGATGAGCTAATGCAGGGATGTGTTTGCTGCCTGGTGAGAGAACACACAGGATGGTCCCCACCAGCTTTAAATCTGTGACTTCTTGGTGAACAGCTGCTGCTCAGTGTGTTCCTGGTCTCAGGGTAGAGGTTTGCCACCCCTGCAGCTCCCCATGCATGACAGTGCCCCATGGAGGAGGAGCTGATGATGTTGCCTCCTGCTGCCTGGCAGAAAATCTGGATGCATACTTAGAAAACCGTGCATGTATAACTGTCTGTTCTTCTCTAATAAGAAGTGATACTGCCCAGTAACCACTCTATTTTTACCTGCTTCTTGGAGAAGAGTGTACCTCTCAGTACTGTCTGGACTAAGTCTTTCTGAAAGCTTGGAAATTTGGGATTGTATGGACTTTAACAGCTGGAGTATAAAGAAAGAATTCACACAGAGTTGGGCCCTAGCAGAGATAACAGGAAAGTGATCTATCAGCATGAAATGTCAGACTTAAAAACTGTTGTGCTGATGAACTGAAGAGCAGCAAAACTCCTCTAATGGGGAATTGCATCTAGTTTTTCAGGCTTTTCCCTCGGCCTCAATGACTTAAACACAGCTGTGATGGCGTAAATCAGTTGTGCCATGTAAACCCCTAAATTTTCTTTGCATCCTGTTGCTATAGAAACTTTCCTTTAGCCTGGGTACCTGCACAGCTGCTTTGCTGCTCTGGGAACACTGGATGCCTCCAAGTTGGGGCATCCAATCAAAGAGATCTGCTGTGGACTTGGGCCCATTCTGGAAAGGACTTCTGTTGGCTGCTGTATTTGAGCTGCTGAGGTATTAAAAAAAATGAAGATCTGTATCCACTTAGTGCCAGCTTTAGTCCCTTGTGACGAGAGATGGGCTTCCACTGAGGATGCTGCCCTCTGTTAACTGTGGGTATTTAGGAGGTTCTTAAATACAGTATTATATTCCTAATTATGCAGAAATCCTTCAGTCTGGCGTATTTCATCTGGAATTATGCTCAACTGTCAAATCCTGCCAAATACCTTCTTAGAGGGAGGGAGGGAGGCTGGTGCACTTGGGTTGCTCTGTGCAGAGAGGAGAATCCCGGCCACAAGGCCAAGCTGCCCAGCTCTGTGCAGGATGAGTAGATGTGGGTGCTGCTGGGGTGGATGTGCCCATTTCCCTTTTCACAGTGGAGAGGAGGCACAGCTGTGGGCACCGATGTGGTCCCAATGTAAATGCTTATGTTAGGGGAGCATGTTTGTTTGTCCATGGGGTTCCTTCATGGCAGCACTTCCAGAGGAGACTGGACGGAGGCTTTCACTGGAGAAGGTCCCTTCTAACCCAAGTGATTCTCTGAGGAAGTGAGAGGAGAGAATGGCTTTGGGAGAGGACTGATGTGGCAGCTCCAGGAATGACCTGTGAAGAGCATTTGCACTCCGCTCCTCCGTTACCCTTCTCCTCTGGCTAAATCGCTGTACACCAGGAGTGAGTCATGCTGGGGATAACAGGCTGCATGATGTTCTGTATATTTAATAATGTACTTAATGTGGCTGCAATTCAGATCACAAACATCCTTTGCAATGGTGCAACTACTGCCTAAAAAACATCCTGACAGGCTTGAGACAAATGCTATTTCTAAAGGAATCCAGTTTTTAATTACTTTGGAACACCACATAAAATGTAGGTAATTGTTCCTAGTGGCCCTTGCACAGAAATACAGTCTTGGAGGAGGAGGAGATGTAGCTCTGGAGAATGAATTTCTGCAGAAGTTTCTGTGCCTTTGAGTAACAGACGCAACGACCAGGAAAGCACAGGGAAATAAGAGAGAACAGCTCTGCTCTAAATATTGCTCTAAACTTTATGGCAATAATGAACAAATCTCTAAATTTTAATGCCTTACTGCACAAGTAACTTCTGCGTTTCAGCATGTGAATGGCTGCTGAGGTAGCAGAGAGTGAGCACTTTCTGCCTCTTCTCATGTGTAGTCAAAAGGTACAAATGAGAAGTTATCTTTTTCATAAACTGGGTCACTGGGTTAATAGAGTTTTGAAAATATCCCCTCCTAACCCATGCCATTAATATCTCAGCATCCATCTAGGTTTTAATATTGTCACATGCCCATGATATGTGTGTCTGTCACCTGCTTGCTCTGAGGGTTTTCTCCTTTAGTCGAGGAAATACTCTGCAAGGTTGAGATCACTGCTGAATGCAGGATGATGCTCTGACTGGCAACAATCCATCTTCATTTGAACACTAAGTATTCCATTTCTCTAGCTGATGAAAGGCTTGATTTAGGATAGCAGCTTAGTGACTATTCCAGGAAGGGGCTGAAAAGGCAATATTCAGCTGAAGTTTACAGAAATTTCAGGTTTTAAAAACTAGTTGAGCTTTTGAAGTTTCTGAGTCTGGTACCCATCCCCTGGGCTCTTTTGTCTCCTGCTGCCGTGGGTTTGACTGAGACACTCTTGTATGGGTGATGTTTGCATTGCTTTCTTCCTGTGTTTGGGTATGTTCCCTTTGACAGTGATTCAGCAGAAAATTCTAGGGTTTAGGGCAAGGAGGAAAATAGGGAAGGCACTTGCTGAGCTGTATTTGCTGTTCTGTCAAAAGAGATGGATCTTCTCTCTAGTTCAGATGGCTAAAGTTAGGAACTTAGTTCAAGGGACTTGAGATGAACTGTTCTCTAGGCAAACGTGTCTTTCTCCTTGGCCATCCTAAAGGAAGCCCAGGTGATGCTTTTAGACAGCTCTTACAGGTGGGGGTGGATCCCTTCCCTAGCACCTTCCTGAAAGGTGCTGATCTTGCTCTGAACAGCACTGCTGAGACTGTAGAACACAGAACATTAGCTTGACTTTCCTGTTGAGTCAGACACTAAATACTTTATCCTTCTCCCCAATACCTTTTGGGCCCAGGTGCTCTGTTGCTTTTCTGAGCTACAGTCTGGGCAGGGTGTGTTGGCACACTGTTACTCCTAATGGTGTGGCCTTACCTGATCTGATAATGGTAATACAAAAATTGCTTGGCTAACAGGTGTGATACCCCTTTTGGACTGGTCATCAGGATCTTGCAAGGAGGTGCCAGATGCCTGGTTTTCTGAGTGAGGGGGTGCAGATTTCACATGGAGAAGGACTCGGTCCTTCTTGCCCTGCAGGAGCAAGAGCAGAATGGCCACAATTTCACTTTGTCGGTTTCAGATGCCTTTAAACGTGCTTTTTCTCCTCTCTCTGAGAAACTGAGTTCACTCTGCCTTTGTTATTAGGAATACTCCTCTCCCTCCTTAAGTGCATCTTTCCCAGAGAGATCACACTATCAAGCCAACCCCTTTTCCTCATGTAATGCAAATCCCATCTACTCCAGATAGTCAAGATTACCAACCAGCTTTACTTGCAGGCTGTGAGACTGATAGGCTGTAGTTGCCACTGTGGTTAACAAAATTCTCTCTGTTTAAATGGAAGGCAAGGAGATATTCAAAAGGAGTTGTTCCCTCAACTGGCTCCTTTAAGTCTTCTCCCACTCTAGAGCTTAGCACTCCAGGTCCCAGCCACTCTGAGGCTTCTGGGATCATGCTGTGACTTCTGTGGGATAATGACTTTTCTGCCTATGTCCAAATGACACTGACTACCAGTTACAAAAGGAAAATGGTAAATTGATCTGTTAGCTGCTCTCTCTCTCCTGCAAGATTTACTTCCATCAGGGATTTTTATAGGCCAATGTTGTGTCTTTCATGATGGGGATGTGTGGCGGAAGAAATTTATTGTTCCCTTCCTAATAGATAGCTGTAATTTCATTTCAGAACAACCACTTTATGTGCGAGAAAGTGATTCCATTATGCCACTGCACAGCATTGGGAGCATCTGTGGCAGTGGGGCCTTTGGATTAAGGAGAGTAAAGGCTGCACATCTGCTGCCCTCCATCCCTATTCACAGAACAAAGTGTTAATCCTAAAGAAAAGAGAGCAATTAGCTTGTAAACCCTTCCTGAACTCACTGGAAGATTAGCCATTTTCAATTAAAGCTTTTCAGCTGGAAAGATAATGGGCTAAAATTTCCAGCTTTTAAAAAATACTATTATTGACCATGTGGTTTTATTTCTGTCAATTTACATCCTTTATAATTAGCTACCCTGGGATAATTAGGACTGTCTCACGCCATACCCTGCTCCCCACTCTCTCCCCTTAGAATGCAAATGGCAAACTGACTTTGTGGTCCATGTCCTGGCCTGTTGCAGCTCGCACGGATCCACTGCTGTTGTCCAGGCCCACGCCAGGGGTGAACCCTAAGCAGTGTTTTATAGCTTACTGTAATGCACGAGCGAAAGGATAAACCCTTACACACAGCTGTGAACGTGCTGTAACTGTTCCCGGGGAGACAGGATGGGAGGCCGATCCCATCTTGCAAACCTGCAGTAACAAGCAATTTGCAGTCCCTCGGGGAGCTCTGCATATTCTAAAGCCAAAATACTCCATAAATCACTGGCCCCAGCCTTCAGGAGTTACCTGGAGCTGTGTGTGGCTCTGCTTTGTCCCAGCTTGGGAGGTAAAATTTTGACAAGCTGGTGCGGGAGCCAAGGCGGGAGATGGAAACACCTCTCCCCAGAACGTGTGGCTGAGCAGCTCTGTCCGACGGCATGTTTGAGCACTCCTGAACGGTTCATCGCTCCTTGGGGCATCTGGGGAGAGCTGGGAGCCTTCCTAAGGCAGCCAGGGAGCCTGACCTGGTTTCACCTGCACTGGAAGGCTGCACGCTGTGGTGTTGCAGTGCCTTTTGGGTCATCTCTGTCTGCGTTCTGTGATCCGCTCCCCCTCTGCTCCTGCTGCTGCCGCAGAGTGTGGCACTGGCAGTGCTCAGCGTGGGGGACAGGCTGGAGTTAGAGCCAACAGCCTGCTCGTGTCCCCAGCCATCTCTGCGTCCCCACTCAGCTGGGGATCCCTGGCTGTGCTGCCTTGTGTCCCGTGCTACCGTGAGTTAACGTCACCTGCTGGGTTTCAGGGCACTTGTGGCTTTGATCACTACCTGTGACTCTGAAACAACACAGCAGTGCCTGTGCTGCTGTTTGTGGCTGTGCTACAGCTAAGCAAGGAAAGGGAAGAAATGCCTTGTCTTTCAGGGAACTGCTTGGCTATGCAGGCCGAGGTACCTCATATGGAAACGTAATGTAAGGTACCTCCGTGGCCAAGGACTTCCGAATGAGGTAAGCTCAGTGAGATGTCTGAATGCAAAGCCATCCAGGGCTCTGACTCCTGGGTGCAACATGGGCTGCACTTTTTCTGAGTCACCAAAAATTTTTAGTATTTCTCCTAGTTCTTGGCTGTCTCCCACATAGACCTTGGCCAGGTCCCACCTAGCTTTGCCTTGTCTCTTATAGAGAACTTGTACAGCGTAGATACTGCATGGTAGCACGTTAGAGCATATATTAAAGCCATTAAAGCTTTTTTAAGGAATATGGCTTGGTGCTTTTGGGATTTCACTGGCCTTATCATGCTACTGATACATCGCCTTTTGCAGTCAGCGCTTTTCTTGCTATTTCTTTGTTGAAGTGCGTATGAAAAGATGCCTTGGAAAATATTTTACATGTGAACTAGTTAATACAGCACCTTGGAGAGAAGGTGTCTGATGCAACAGAGTACAAATGAAGCCTCATTAAGCAGGAATTCAGTGATTCTACTGAATGCCCCAGCAATTAAATTTCATCTCGTTTCATATGCAGGTCAGGAGAGTTTGTGAAAGAGAATAGAGAAAGCAGAGCACTGTGGCTCTGTACTATGCAAATTAGTGTTAACATGGCATTTCATTTACTGTTAATGCATTGTTACACTGCTACTCATTGAAAAGAAAGTGTGTGACAACGGGTAAGACTGATGACCCACTTGCTTATTTTTCCATCTGCTTTGGCAGCATTGCCTCTGAAGAGACTAGTGCCAACATAAATCCTTTAAGGGGAAGATGCAGAGGTTTTTCTTCCCACAGACAGGAGTGAAGTTGGTTGCTGACTAAGACCTGTCCTTCAGGCTGCAGTAGGCTGTAGTATTACCTCTCTCTTTTGGGACAAAATGTGGCCTGGCCACATCCCTGTTACTAGAAGGGCCTTTTATTTGGGCTCAAGTACTGGGTCCTTTTGAATCAAGAGGAAGAAGCTTTGGTCCCTGCTATTGCAAAGACCTGAGCTCCTGTGGCATGTAACAGGCATGTAAGGGATTCAGGGATGCTGATGTACTTTGCAGCCCCATCCACAAGCTCACACCTCTGTTCCCATGGGGCAGCTCCCTGCTGTCCTTTGGGCTGATTGTGCTCTGGGGTTGTGTCCTGTTCTTGAAGGGCTGTACTGCCAGTTTCTCTCCATGTCCAAAGGTCCATAACAGGGTTTGTTTTCTCTCGGCAGAATGTCGATTAATGTGGTCTATGTGATGGAGCTTCCTTCACCTAAATTGCCTACCCACAGTGGGGAAAGAGAGTGGATACTGGCCAGCTACTAACATAGACCCATCAGTATTTTCCTTCTGGGTGATATTAATAAAATATAAAGAAGAAACAGCATTTCTGCTGAAGAGAGAGCATAAACAGGCCCTTCTGAGCAGCTATTGGTGCAGATATTGAAGTGTCAACTGCAGCCACCATGGACTCACTCTAAATTGGCATGGTTTAATGACTTTAAAACTGGAAACCAGTTCCATCACTGAAGAACTTGAACACTTTCTTTCCCTACAGTTTTTTAGCTGCTAACAACTTTCTGTCATTACAGTGCCTTGATCAGTAAAAGCTGGGAAGATGGGAGCTATTAGGTATTTTGTTTCCCCCAGTGTCATGGCATTGCTCTTGGTTTCTAGTTTCTGTGTGGTTCCTCCAATCATACACATGCTTGAGGATTTTCCTGGTGTCCCAAGGCTGTGTGATACCAGCTAGCTAAATTGCTGTGTAAGATTTGAGGGGGGTAAAAAGTAAAACCAATTAGGAGCATCCCCAAAAGGGGGTGTGTATTTTGCCCAGGAAGAGTGTACAATCTGTTCAATACAGCCATAGAAGTAGAGATGAATGGAAGAAATATGCTCTGTCTAGCTGAAAGTGTTGAACATGCTTTCAGATGCTGTGCAGGTAACTTCCAGAGCTCTGATCCTTTTGGATCAGGTCATAAACTCCCACCTTGCCCTGGCAGGGCTGGTGTTTGTTGGTGGATCATTAACCTCCTGCTGCATTGCTTATTGCTGTGTCTTGTCAAGCTCATCTCCATTTGGCTTAAAAAATCATCAGAAAGCTGAGATTCACTTTCGTTGGGATGACCTCTGCTAACAAGGTCCCTGAACGAGCTCTTTTGTGTCATTAGAGCTGGCTGGGGAATAAAGGATCTTGTACTTTTACTGCAGCCTATTTGTCTTCCACTGTTTCTCTTATCAGCACTGAAGTCCCCAACCCTGGAACGTCCTACTCTGATTACCCAGAAAAATGGGCAGGAACCATTTTATTGTGCTCTGGTGGTAGAGGGAATGGAGGGGGGTCTTGGAAATACCTCTAGCAGCACTCTCTGTCTCGGTGCTCTGCATGTGTGCGTGCAGCAAGGGCTCTAATTGCCTGGTGGATGGGTCAATTTGTCTTTCAGTGTTCATTACCCGTAATAAATTAATGTTTGGGACTGGCTGGTGGAATTTGCACTTAAAGGAAAGAACAATCACAGACTTCTTCCTCTGGCTCCATTATTAAACTTTTTAAATACCCTTTTCCTTAAAGGTTTTTTTTAAACCCATTCTCCATTTCCCATAAAAATATGTTGATAAAACAGTGCATTGCGTTTTGGGTTTGTATGTGAAAAACAGGGCATCTGCTTAGACCAGAGATGAGCTTTGCTGCAGGCCTGAGGCTGACATGCAGTTGTCTGGGGTTTCTAAATAAACTCAACTATGTAAAATTGGAGCAGATGAAATGGAGCAAATGTGCAGCCAGTGGATAGTTGGGTAGTCAGCTGTGAAGTCTCTTCCACCAAAAAAATGATGGGTCTTCCTCTTGTCCCTCCTTCTCCCTGTCTGCTGCAACCAAAAATTAATCAAGGAAGGGTGTAGGCTCTCCACACCTCTTGATTTTGTGCAGAGATGGTTGGGGTTCCCAGTAAAAACTGTCTTTCCCAGTAAGCTGTCTGGAAGCACTGGGTCTGCTGTGCCAAAACAAGCCTTGACAGGGGGTATGAGCAGGAAGAGTCCCAGCCCCAGGCAGACCCCTGATGTGCAGGCGTGTGTTATTCTAGTGGCAGAAGCAGGATGGGAAGAAAGAGATGGCAACATAAAATCTTGATTTAATATCTGAATCTAAAAGAAGTAGAAAGAATCTGTGTCAGTCTCTTCTGAACCTTCCCTAACCCAAAGCAATTTCTGTTGCTATTAATATCAGTTGATATGCAGTTAGAACTTCGGCGTTTCTCTGTGTGCTGTAAGAGCGTGGGGTTGGGTGTTTTTCCTCGTCATTTTCCTGTGGCTGACTGTTCATTGCATTCATTCAGCTGTCTTCAGAGAGTCTCCTGAGACTCCCTAATGTGGAGTGATGTAAGGTTCTCTCCATGTTCTCCAGAACTCAGAGCATGTTCAGCACTAAATGGTCCATTTCAGGATCTTGCTCGAGTGTTCCACAGCACTGTGACTTCTGACGAGGAAGCTTTTGGATGTGGTTAAATAAGTAATGGTTTAAATGGCAGAAACAAATACCTGTCAAGCATTGGACTACATGATGGATATTCTGAACAGCCTGTGATCTTCCCTCTCCTGTCCTCCTTGTCTTGTTTTCATAAAAGGGTATTTTGTAAATGTAATTCCAACCAATTTAGGCCATGTAAGTTTTGCAGCATCACTCCCACTGAGGTTCTGGTAGGATTTGTAAGTTAACTCTGGGGAAAGATTTATGGGTTCAGGAGCAAGACAGTGTGTTGGGTACAAGAAATGCTAAACTAAGTGCTAGTACTTACCAGTGCATGTAAGGGCAGAGAATCCTTACTTACAATAAATGAATTTTACTCAAAGGTCAGCCTGTTCCTGAGAAAAGTAAACGGACATTTCTCTAGACTGGAGGCCTGTTGACTGGTATTACCACTTCAATTGTATGGACAAGAACCAAGAGCCTGCACAGATGGATGTTTCCAACAGGGACCACCCAGAAACTCTTTAGCCATGGACTGCCCTCAGCTGGTGCTGTCTTTCCACTCAGCATTTTAAACTGAAGGGGGGGATCCAAGAAAACATTCCCTATGCTCTCTTTCCTGCTGGGATGGTAATAGGAGATCAGAATATGCCAAGAAAGCAGAACTGAGATGTTTTTGTTTTCTTTTTTTTTTTTTTTTCCTGCGAAAAGACTTTTTTAACGTCCCACCTCCACAAAATTAACTTCTTCTTGTAATGGGCACGGTCTGTGGGTAAAACCCAGACATTCTTAGGTGAGACTTGTAGGTAGCTGATATTGCCAGAGAATTTTTGGATAGCTGCTGATTCTGAGAACACAAAGTTTATGTTGAGAAGGTACAGACAATGCACAGCCTGTTCCTGAAAAATCAAAGCTCTACATAGTGTTCCTTGAGTTCATCATCATAGTTTAGGTTGATGTCTCATGCTCTTTTATGACACCTACATCTTTTGATACCAAAACACACACTTTTGGGCTGCCTTATTTTGCTGGGGGGTGTGTGGTGTATCCTTTCCCTTTCACATTAGAAGCTCAAGCTGTTCACTTCAACTGGTTTTAATACAGCACCACCTGAAACATGAAGAAAGTGTTGCGCTTGTGGATTTTGGCCAGAAACCATAGAGTAAATATCTTTATCCTCTCCAGGCTCCTGGCGTGCTGGTGTCTTGCCAGCCAGCTCAACAAATGCCAGCAGCAGTTCTGGGCTTGAAATGCCCCAATGCTTCTTCATTTCCCCATGAGAGGGATGGGGCAGCTCCATCCAGTTCTCATCCACAAAAACAAGCAGCTTCAACTTCATAGCAGACCTGTCCTCTCATGCACTTTCTTAATGCAGCAGATATTCTGGGAAGAATTTTATGGTGGTATAAACACAAACAATTGTTTTTAGCTTTTCTTTAAAACATCATATTGGATAAATCCATTTCATGGCATCCAAAGTAATGGGCTATTCTCAAATTAGCATCTTCTTCTAATTGTGGTGCAACTGGTTTTTTCCTTTAAGATGGAATTTCTCTGCAGCAAAAGCATTAATAGCTGTATGAAAAGATTTCTAATTATAAATTTTGCCTCAATTACTAATTAAGTCTATTGTCAGACTGAACAGCTTCTTAAAAACAAATTATGGACCAAAATATCTCTTTTGTAAGTAGTTTTTTATTAGTTAGTAATTTTATTGCTTTTGTATAAGTTGTCTGTGCATGAAACAGCTGAGTTTGAACCACAATAGAGATGCTGCTTCATTTCAATCTGAGTTAGAACTCTGGCATTAGGCTGAAACCCAGTTCTCCTCCTCCATACAGAGTTAGGGTTCCCAGGTCTGTAAAAATTTCTTGCTGACACATTCAGATGCCTTCACCCCCTTTTGATTTATCCTGTGTTGTTTCCTAAGGAAGCCAGACTGAACCTTGCTGCCTCTCTATGAGCCCCCTTCTAAATTTGTGGCCAACCTCTTGGCCACTTTCAGACAAGTCCAGTAGCAGTCCCAAATGAGACTGGGTCCTCATACAAAAGTGTAGATGGCTTTTGTACTTTGGACCATGATTGTCTTGCTCTCTCTTCACCGTTTGTGGGTGTAATCTTGCTGTTATAGATGACACCAGTTTCCAAGGGAATAGAGTGGCTATGGAGAAGATTGCCGTGGGCTGGTTGGTACAATCAGTTTGCATCGCACAGCTGCCTGAGGAGGGGACTTGCATGGTGCTGGAGACGGGATCCAGCCCTGTGTGCCCAGCACATGGACTTTCTGACCCACAGCCAGGGCAGTGGCATCCCCTTGCATGCTCTGTATCTTCAACACGAGTGATCCTGCTTAGTTTTCTATTTTAATAGAAAAAGAAGCAGACACTAGTTCATTACAACCATTTCTTCCTTGGCTAATGCCCTATTCCCACCCATAGTGCAGGACCAGCAGTTTTGGAGGGAGCCATTCAGCATCCTCTCCTGGAGGGCCAGACTCCCTGTGACCAGTTGGTTCCCAGCATTACCCCCCGAGTCTCCCCTCACCCCGATCCGAGCACAGGACTTGCATGCATTTGCCCGTGCTGGTTCCTCAGCTGACAAGCCCTTCCTAAGAAAGGGTTAAGCCGAGTTTTCAGGAAATGCTGTAGGCAGGACACAGGACTGCAGCCTCATGCTCCCTTACGAGCACTGTGTGTGTGTGTGTGGTTGGGAGGCAGGGTAATGCTTTGACAGCAGCTTGACATTGCCTTGAAAGGTGCTGGAGGCTCTGCAAGCACTTGCCAAGAGGGGGTGGGGGAGAGGAAAGTGTGTCAGGCAATACTGCAGTCACAGCCTCTTCTTGCGCTCAGCTCCGTTGCTGCTGCTGCTGCTTGCTGCTGCAACTCGGGGCCGGAGCGCCGGCTCCGCTGCCGCCCAAGTTGTGCCGCTGGTGGGAGCGCAGGGACAGCGGTGCCTCCGCCGCAGCACCGCCTTCCTCCCATTTATGCCTTTTTTTTTTTTTTTTTCTTTTTAAATTCCCCCAACCCCCCTTGCCTGAAATCCCCGTGAAAGCCACCGAAGGGTTCCGGCAGGAAGGGGCCAGCACATCTCCATGGGATGATGCCCGCTCTCCACCGGTGGAATACCGCCGGGAATGAAGTGCGCGCTCGACATTTGCTGCATCTGCCGGAGCGTCAGGGTTCGGTGGCTGCCTCCCCTTCAACCAGCTGTTCCGGTTAATCACCGCGCTTCCAACTTTTGCTTTGCAATGCCTGATGGCCAGCGGAGTCGAGAGAACTAGCACGGCATTTTTAGGACCCGATAAAAACCCCAAACCCATACCCTTCATTTTCCTATTTCTGCACAGGACTGGCGAGTCACACATTAAACATCCGCGTAAAGAGGTTTCTCTCTAAAGGATTGCCACATTTGTGAGTCCTCGCAAACTGGAGTGCCCAGGACGATTTCTGCCTGGTCTTGCTGCCGTGGAGTGAGGGAGCAGCGTGTGCGCTGCAGCCGCGCTGGACGGCGGGAGGCAGACACAGAGTGCGCCCGGGCTGGCTGGGAAAGGATTCCAGCGCAGGCAGGGAGAGGGAACGGAGCGGCTGTTACAATTAGTTGAATGATTTGATAGATAACAGCAGACATGCTTTGTGGACTGAAAAAGGATTTGCAGTCAGACTTTGGTGAGTGAGCCTGTCTGTATTTTCCTCCCCCCCTTCTCCGGTAGTTTACTTTTGTTTAATCTGATTTCCTTTAACTGCCTTTAATGTCATTAGCAGTTTTATGTGCTACTTTAAACCTGTTTTGCAAATCCAAACCGTCGCATACAAACTTAATTGCTTTGATTTGCAAAATACATCTCTGCTTCTCTGTAAAGAATTTCTCCCTGTGACCACTGGAGAGTACCCTTCAGGCTGCCTTCCCGTTCTCCCGCTGGAAGATTGGCAGACACAGGGGCTGTTCTTAAGGCGCCTCAGATATTGCAGAGCCTTTACGATTGCTTTGGCTTTTTAAAAAGTAAAATCTAAATGTAGCTCTTCTATTTTCCAAGATCAATGTGTGAATGGGCTGGGCATTCAGCAGTGGTGAACAGGGGCCTGGGGGGAAGACAGGGGTAAGGGACTCTGCTGAGCGTGGTGGGATCACTGCCATCGCCCCACCTGCAGTGTAATCCACTATTACCTTGTCTAATCAATATTTCAGCTCCTGCTAGAAATCTGCCATTTCCATGAGCTGCTAACCCCTATTTAGATACCTTGGGCAAGCAGTTCATTATTACTGTGGAGTATAAAAAAATCTATTTAATTTCTAGAAAAGAGCGAGTAGATGAGTGTGGAAGGGCACCTTTACAAAGGGCACAGATATCATATCCTGGCCCCAGTCTTTCCAGGAAGGACAGGCTCTGAGATTTCTAACAGGGTGCAATATTCAGGTACTTTGTTGCAGCTCTGCTTGTTGCAGGTCAATGTACTGCATGGAGCTTGCTCTTTTGCTCTGATGCAAGTGTTTCCTTTCTGAAAGCAAAGACATTGGAGTTGGAAATGCAGAGGAAACTCATGGTTTCTGAATCATTCTGAAGTGATGTAGTGAGACTGACTTTGTCATCTCCTTGGCCTCAAGATGCCCTAAAGCATGAACCCAACTTTAGAAAATTGTTTTCCCTCTCTGAATCTGAGGGGTAAACTGAACCAGGTGTAAAGCGTCTTAGCCTGGCTGTTTTGCCTAATCCCATGGATGGTGACTAGATGCAATGTCCACCTACTGTACCAGCCCAGAAAGGAGCATTTTGGAGACTGGGGCTTATTTTGAGAAAGACACGACGATGAGTCCTGGTAGGCAGAGGGAGCCTGGGCGCGTGATTTAACAGGGCAGGAATGCAGCCGTTCCATGAAAAGATCAAAAGACAACTTGGCAGGAGCTCCCACTGCTCTTGGGGCTGAGCCATAAGCTGGGCCCCTGGCTCGGAGGTGGCTGACACCAACTGTGCTGGAGGGGTCTCCTGGATGCCACCAGACACAGACAGGGTCCTTCATGCAGTTCCCCCAGTGTGTCACCAGAGACATCTGGTGCTTCCAGATCATGGTGCTGCTGCAAACGGGGATGTTGTCTGTGGGCAACCATCTGGTTCCATGTCTGCCATCCCTGTTCTTCTTTGTTATTTTAGTGCACAGAAAAGAGCTTTGAGGGGGATTGATTACAACACACTGGGTTTGGCTTTGCTGACACATTAAGGGAGCTCTCTTTCGGTCACTCAGCTGATTTGGCAATGTATTTTTTCTCCTGATACCTGGCTTCTTCATGAGGCTCATCTCTTCAATTGGAAATCATCTGGAATAGAAGAAATGAAGTGAATTGCTATCTTATCACTCATTTTAGCAATGTAAGTGTGATAGGCAAAAACCACATAGATTGTTTAAAGAAGCATCCAGACATTTCAAAAGTGCTTTCTGGGCCCACCATCATCAGGGCCTTGGTGATTTCTCTCCTTCAGCCACTCTCAAAAGTTTTTTGGTGGGAAAATTTAATAATACAGAGCTTTTGTCTGTCCTTCAGAATAGAAGGGCCAGAAAATGCAAACTAGCGGTGATGTTTTATGGAAGGTGGGGGAAATGTTTCTCATCTGGTTAGACCAAGCTTGTGTGTGGCTCTGCTGATGGGGTGATATTGTATTTCCACAAGAACCCTTCTAATTTTACCACTGCAGGGCTTCCCTGAAATGCTTTATGGCCTTTCTGAAGTCCAGGAACACCATCTATGTTTTACTCTAGCAAACTTCATGTTCAGTCAGTCCTTACTGCAGGATCACTGCAGGAGTGGGCAGAGTGACAGAGCTCGTTGAATCTCCTTTGTGCTGCTCCAAGTGACCAGCTGAAGATCCCACTGCAAATCAGCCCAAGTTAAGTGGTTAATTGAGGACAGCACAGGCAACTTCAGAAGACCCTTTGTCTTTCAGATGTTTGCATTTGGGTGACTCAGTTGTTTTTTATTTTTTAAAGTATGTTTTGTATGGAAGGCAAAGGAAAAATAAAGGTAGCAGATGAGGATGTTCAGTGCTTTTCTGTTTGGGTTTGTTGTTTGGGTTTGTTGTTTGGGTTTAGTTGTGGGGTTTTTTGTTGCCATTAGAAGCCATGCTTTTAGGGTGAGATGGACTCTCTTTAGACCAAGGAAAACAGTGTGAATTTCCTGTCTCTTCTTCCAGACCAGCAAACTGCACCCTTTACTTGCAGGGTGGGAATGTCCAGGAATAGAGACTTGTTAATAGATCTCTGTCCCTTCCTGCTTGTTGCTTTTCAGGAGATCAGCACCCCTGTTTTCTCCCTGCTTGCCAAATAGGCAGGGGGAGAAATAGAGAAAAACATGCCTGAAAGGGATAAAAAACTAATGTGAGGAGCTAGAATAAGACAGGAGGAAATCTTCATAGATAAATCTCCTAGGGAGAAAGATTTTATCTTTCTTATTGAAGAATTTATCACAATAGTGCTATTTAATATAACTCCTGCTCATCAAGCTGCTTACGTCACTTGTCAGCTTTGCCTCAGTTGCAGCAAAATGAAAGATTAAGAGAAAAACTGTCTGGGGTGTGCGTACCAAGACAAACATCTCTGGGTCTGAATCAATGGTCTTAATTTCCTTGAGCCAAAACTGGGCAGAGAGAGTTTGTTTGGGCTCTCACCTGAGCCAGTGTTGGCCTTACCTATGTTACCATCCATCCCCCTTGCATTTGAATATATCCCATCTGGGAACACATCAGCTCAAATTAATTCAATAGACTGAAATATTAAGGAAAAGCTTTGTGCATCTGCAGTTTTGGTGCTGTTGCTTCCTCTCCTAACACAGACGACAGATTACTCCTTCCCTCTGTGCATCACAATTCCGGATGTCTCAGTAATAACACTTTCTCTCTCCTCCCTCTCTTCTCTTTAGCATAGAAAACTCATCCCTCACCCCAGTTTCAGAAGCTGTGGTCTTCTAGACGTCTGACCAACCTGCACTGATTCAATCTGAATGAAGTCCAGCTGGACCATATCTTTACTGAGCTGTGGTACCCAAATCTGGGCATGGCATTCAAGACTAGGCTTCTGTCAGTGCTGAGTAAAATGAAATGATTGTTTCACAGATCTTGCAGACTGTACCCACCTTACTTGTACCAGGGTATTAGCTTTTCTTGCATATGACATGGCACTGTGGAATTACATTTGGTTTGCAGTCCACAGTATCTGAAGAGTCCTTCCTAATTGTCACTGTGATAGTTTTTCCCTATTCTTCATTCATAAGATTGTTTCTGTCTGGGTCTGGTAGCTTGCGTGCACCTCTACTGAATTTTTTCAAACATGTATGAATCATTCTGTATTCATAATTTACTTCCCAGCCTGCTTCCATTCCCTCATACCTGGTGGCTGTCAGTAAACTTAATAAGATCAATCTCTCTGCAACCATCCAGGTCATTTAGTGAAAACCTGGAGCTGTACCAGACTGGGGAAGGGCCCACACAGAGCTTTGTTTAATACGTCTGTCCCTTCTGATTGTGAACAACTGATCAATTTTCTCAGTGTGTGGTTTTCCAATCAGTTTTGCATACACTTCATAATCATCTGTATCCTGCTTCCCAAACATACTTATAAAAATAGCACGTGAAACAGTGTCAGAAGCATTTCTAAAACTGAGTTATAGCAACTTGCATTTTCTGTCTATCCAGAAATGTTGCTCTCTCATGGAAAGAAGTTGAGTGGGCATGACTTACCCGTGGTAGATCCAAGTTTCCAGTTAGTCCTCCTCATCTGGTGTCAGCAGCTCACATACAGGTGGTCAGTTCCAGGATCTGAAAGGGCAGGCAATGGATTTGTCACTGTCTTGCCCCTACCTTGATAGCATATGTTTTGTTTTCTGTTTTTCAAATTGAACATTGCATTTTGTTCTTCAGCCTCGTGATGTCTTACCCATCCTCCATAAGATCTTAGGGATACCTGCTGACTTTGATGACCAGGTCTTTAAAGTTTTGTTGACTAAACTCTTAAGTGTGAATGAGCTGATCTGTGCAGTCAAAATGAATTACTGCTCTTTTCTAGAGATGACCCATTCCACTGAAATTGCTTTTTATAGAAGAAAAAAGACTAAAGTAATATCCTACAACTTTTCATAGACTGTAGACATGAATTATTTTTTTATTCCTCCTGTGTGGAGGTTACAGAGGTTTTCATCTTAAAAAGTTGTGCTCATGACATCATATTAGTACAGATTTGTTAGGAGAAGGGTGTTTTTCAATGCAAAGGCCAGATAGATTTAATACAAATGTTAGTTCATAGAGTCAGTTGAAGAACTGATATTGAGGTTTTCTCTCCAGCACTAACTATTGGAGTCCAGTGTCCAGCATAGACATCAACCTCCTTGCCAACCTGCTTAAGAAAATCTCATTACTGCTGGAAGAGTTGCACTCTGGCTTTGAGAGACCCATAGAAGGGGACTGAATTTCATGTGGTGTTTTAAGCCTTGCTCTTGGCTTTATGTCCAGGTTCGTTATTCTTTATAACATTTATTCTGTTTTGTTAATCCATAGAAGCCAAGAGTAACTGCACTGCCAAGGTGTTTGCATATGTTAGGGCATATAGGATTTCATTTATTTTGAAAATGGACTGTTAAAATGGATTGTGTGTGGATGCCAATGTTTATTGCTTGTGATAAGTCAAGGATGGAAATCCTATGCAATTTTGCTCCCAAGGCCAGAAAAAGTTATTGGGCAACTTGGAGGGAAGGTTGCCTCTGCTTTTCTGTGTAGGCACGTGTAGGTGTTGCAAATAAAAGAAACAATTAAAGCTAACAAGTAATAATAACCAGAAAGAAGTGTTGACGCAGAGCTGGAGGAGAGAAAGTAGAGCAAAAATAAATATTTAGCAACATTCATCAATTGACAATTGAATGCTACCAGGCATAAGAACATTTAAGGCTCTTTTCAGCTGTCGGTTCAGCTACTGCATAATTTTTAGCATGTGAGTAATCCCATCAGGGTAGGCATGGTCTTAAGCCTTGATAGGATAGGGCCCCCAGGTCATTGTACGGCTGTCTATTCAAGGTGGCAGAATACAGTTTCAAGACAAGCGTGCCTGTGTGGGCGTTAGGAAATTCTGCTTCTGTGACAGTCTGACTGCCAGTCTGCCTCTGATTTTTTTTTTCTTATAATATTATTATTATTCTGTTCGTAACAAAAAAAATATTACTAACTGAGCTTGATGTTCTTAGCTGCCAAGTTTATTAATCTGTGGATTTACAAATCAGTCTGGTAACTTGAAATGTGCAAAATCACACAGGATGAAGAATTTCTCTCCCTCCATTCCTAACAATTGTCACCCCCGATTTTTTATTTCAATGAAAGTATTTTTTTTCTGTGACCGTGTGTTTTTGTTCAAGGATCTGATAATTACATGCTTGGGGATGACGGCTTTTCAAAAGCATCTTTCCCAGCGATGTTCAACTGGAGATGTGGATAAAAATATCTCCCCAATTTTTTAACAGAAATGTTTTCAGTAATGTGTAATTATGAGCTCTGCCTTCATTCAATTCATCCTGGAAGAATTTGCTTCACAGGAAAATTTGTTTCCTAGCTGCTGTAGATGGCAGCATAGTTGGCAGCTGCAGGTTTTGTGGGGAGGAGGGAAAAGAAAGGCCCAGAAATTAAAATTACTGTGAAGTAAATTGATCTCAACACCTGGAAACCATGAAAAGATGGAATCTCATACTTTTTTGTTTAATCATTGTTAAACTGCTTTGCATGTCAGTCCCAAAATGGCCCTGTAAATTATTTAGTGTAGCTGGGAGATGAAGAGATGATCCACTTAATCACGCCTCCTAACTGATCTGTTTCTTATTGTGCAGGTTCATGAAATCATGTTAGCAAAGTGGAAACAGTTGTGGTTTTCTTTCCAGCAGTATTCTAACTTCCAACCTCGATATATAACGAACACCCACGTGGTTTACTGTAATGAAGCTGGAAGTTAGGAACTGGCCCAGGTTTGGGGAGAACAGTGTTGGTGAGAAGGGCTGTGGAGTAGTTACAAAGAGCATCAACATGCTTTTGTCCTGGGAGGCAAGAACTTCTGCTGGTAAGAGTAAGATCTGGCTCCCTGCTGCCAAGGTGTGTGGATAAAAACAGGATTTGCTGCATTCTTCTGCTTCGTTGCATCCTCATCGTCCCCAAAGGAGTGATGTAGGTCTCTGATCTGGTGTGTGCTTCTGTTTTGGAGGTTATATGCCAAGCTGTTTGCGGATATTGAGCAAATTGACTTGCTTGATATCCCAAATAATTCTTCCTTCCCAGCCTCTGTCTCTCCTCAGAGCCTGGGGAGCCCAGAGGTCCAGTACACTCGTCCTCTGCCCTGCAGGAGCTCTCACCGGAGGCTGAGAGGGTGGGATGGCACTGCTCCAGTCAGCAGCTTTTCCCAGCCAAATAGGTGAGCAAAGTCATGGATCTGCTCCCGTGTCTTTGAGAAAACACGTGCACAACTGTACAAATGATGAAGGTCAGAGCCAAACCTCTAACAGTGCCCATTGTTGTGCCACCAGCCCTGGTGGAGTTGTCCCAGCAGTGAATCTGCTTCTCCATGAGGTCTCAGTGGAGATACCCTCCTTGCCCACTCTGGGCATGATGGCTGATCTGTACGGGGTCCTTACTGCAGTGAACAGTTCAGCCTGAAGTGTGAGGGACGTGTCCTGCTCCTGCCCCGGTGATTTATAGAGGATAATTTCGCCTTGGAATGTGGTGCTGTTTGGGTAGGATTAAACTCTTGGCATAAGATGAAGGTATGTGTTTTGCTAAAGGTCTTTTTTTTCAGTAATGTGATGCATTTCCCATATAACATACTGTGTAAACAGATCGTGTTCCTTCCTGCCATGAACTGCTCTGCTCTGTTGCTCGTGCTGCCTGAGTGCCTTGAACCTGCAGCCCCGGGAGCAGGGGGGCATCTCGGGGCACATTCTCTGCAGGTTCACCCTCAGCTGACCCCTCTGCAGCACGTGATGAAACCATGTGTGCGTGTGAGTGTGAGGTAGGAAGGGACTAGATGGGGTCCTGAGGTAGAACTACAGAGATATCCCTGAAATCTGAGGAAATCAGTGGGAAGATGCTAAGGTATGCATAGATCTGGATCAGATAGCCCAGGTGACTTGTAAACCTTGTACCTGTGGAGTTAAAATCAGCGTGAAGTTGGAAGAGCTCTGAAACAGAGGGTACAGCACTCATTTCTTCCTATTTTGCACCAAAATCAGATGTCATCCTGTGGTCCATGGCTCCCTTGCTTGTCCCTGCTGCTCCCTGCTCCTTGCTGCTGTAGGTGGGCCATGCGAGGTGACTGCTGCCATCAGGGTGGTGGCAGGTATCACCCAGCTCCCAGCTGGTTGCAGAGGCAGTCGGGATACCTGCTGTGATTTGTGAGGTTGGGCAAGAGGCATGAGTCAACAGAGAAAATGTCGATATTCTTAGTAGTAATAACTTAAAACAGGAATCAAAGCAACTCCTCTTCCCCCTTGTGTTTCAATTTACCCCCAGCCTTCCCACTCAAGCAAGCTTGGCAGAGGCACCCCATCTCTTAGAGGAGGAATAAGCATTCACCTTGCAGGAACTGGAGAGCAAAACGTTTGGAGGCTGTGGTGGAGGCGGGCGAGCGGAGCTCCGCTGGCTTTCCCTGCTTTCTAAAGGTCCCTTTATCATTCAGCAGCTGACTCGAGCAGCACCATGAGCTATAATAGGCAATTAGCTCCTGGCAGATTTATGTGACACCGCGTTTTATAAGCAAACAATCATGTGTGTTTAGTCATTAAACGGATCTGCTGTATCTAATGTTCACAGAGACATTCTCTTCCTTCTCATCTCCCCGAGCACACACTCAGCTCTCTTGCTCCAGTATGGCCCCGTAGACATCCATACTTGTGCAAGAGGGGTGGAAATGTATCACTGGCGGCTGCCTTTTGTTCTGGCGTGCAGTGGCAAGAGGTAAGCACTTGGCAATATCTGCTCTCGGAGACATCCAGACTCCCTCTGGAAGTTTGTACGATGGGAACAGGAGACCCCTGGTGCGAGGATGTCTCCCTGCAATCCTGAGGATCACTGCTGAGATGGGGGGCTGGGCAGGCACTTGCACAGCACCCTGCTGAGTGCTTGTATCCAAGTGGTTGCAGTGCTCCCCAGTCTTCTGGAGGTTTGAAAAGAAGTCAATTTTAGTATTCATAATTAATTTTAGATATACCTGCGCATGCTGCTCTTCCACACATCCATTACACACTCGACAGAACCTGCTGGCTTTAATTTTTATTAGCACAAGCCTTGTTGAATCAAAATTAAGTGGGTATTTGGGAAGCATAATGTGAAGCATTACATTTAATGGTCTGTGTTCCTGTGTGGAGAAGGGCTGTCACACACATTTCCTCTCTTCCCAAAACTCTGCAGTCTTTAGCTACACCTGAATTTTCCCTGACTTTATCGCTACTTCTCATCCTCTGTAAGCTGTAAAACTCCCAGCTGCAACCTTTCAGGTGTGTGCTGCATCTTTTCAGACATGTGCCCTTGTTCTGGTATAAACGTGCCTGGCCTTGTGTTGCAGTGTGTGGGGAGAAGGCAGGTTTGGGGAGCAGGTGGAGCTGTGCTGCTGGGGCTGCTCAACCCAGCCCTGAGAGAGCTTCTCATCACCCTGTCTCACCCAGGTTCGAGCTTGACCCCCTCCCTTGTTCAGAGGGGAGCAAGTATCTGCCTAGGTAAATGCAAAAATGGGTTTTCCTCAGTCCTTGGCATGAGTCTACCATGAGCCAGTCCCTCTGGATTTTGTGATGGTTGAGAGAGCTTGGACTCTCACCACACCATGAGTGCTGTTTTGATCAGTTCCCCAACCTGTGGCTCCTTGTGGCTGGCACCCTGCTCCTGGCTAATCCCAAGCTGCCCCTGTTTGCTCACCAGAATGAATATCTCCTGTGAGACTTTCAGAGGGTCAAAGAGCACAGCTTGCAGCAATTTGTTCTGAATTTCACCAGGAGTTTCCATGCCTTTTGGGAATTCTTGTGCTGGCTGTAGTTGAGACTGGGTTCTCCACCCGCTTTGCATCACCTGTGCAATGTAAAGCAACTGGAAACCAGCACAATGGTTTGCATGAAGGCAGCTATGTAAAACAGCTGGAGTGCATTAATAACTCTGCTGGAGTGGAGTCTCATCCATCTTTCATATTAAACAGACATTTGCTTTCATCGCAGTGGTGCTCTGCTGATCTTTGGACATCAGCCTGTTTGGAGGATGGGATGTCAGCAGAGCCTGAAGCCAAGTCAGGGCTTGATGGGAAGCAAGAAGTGGGGCAAAAACAGGAGCAGGACTCATTGAAAGCAAGATTTAATGGGCAATTCAGGCAAATTTTTAACAGCTGGTTTGATGAGGTCAGGCTGCACCAGTTCCAACATCAAATAACTTTGATCTTTGAAACTTTCATATTTCATCTTGTTGTCCTGCTAAATCTGATATTCCCTGGCTCTTTGATTTCTCTCCTTCTCCCTCCCTCCTTTCATTTTAAGAGAGGCTCTTGCTTTAACTTTCTTTAGTCTTTTAACTATAAGCTTATTCCATCTCTCACACAGCTCCCATGAATCCTCCTGACACAGCTGAGGATAAAAGCAGCCCAGGCGCATACATGGGCCATTGCATAATAGATGGCTTGTGTGTCAGAGTCCAAAATCTACATATGTTTAGATCAGTCATGAAGTGGGAACATCTGTATATATTCATATATAATGGCTTTTACCAGATGAATGAATAATCCAACTCCCACGATTTGGTACATACTTTTTTTGAAACATCGCTACTTAGCTGAACATTTATGGGAATTAAGTCTTAGTAAGGTTTAGCAGAGCTTCGTGGATAAGCTGAAAACAAGTCTAAATGGGGTGCCGGAAATCTTTCTTTTAAAATAGTTAATGCTGTCTGGAACTTCTTCCTTATTTCTTGACTCCCACTGGCTTTTAAGCACTTTGCATCAGAATGCAGCGCAAATCTGGGATAAAGCACCTGATTTGCCACCTACTGCATTGAATGTCTTCTCACCTTCCAGCAGCACCACCAGCTGTCTTAGCAGAGCTCCTAAAAGGGGTCCCCGAACCTTGGGGGCTGCATTGCGAGTTGGGGGCTCCAGCTGGGGGATCGCCCCTTCGCTGGCAAACCCGGCTGTGGGGCACTGGCTCACGGAATGATGGAAAAAGCTGTTGGAGATGTGAGCCTCCTTGCTTCAGAGGAAGCTGGGGACATGCTGCCTCTGCTCTCTGCTGGGTCAGGCTGGTTTGTTCTCCCAGCTCAGTGTGTGTGCAGTGATGGCCCTGCCCTCGCTGCCCCTGGGGCTGGGGGCTACACTTGGCCAGGGCTGTCCTGGTTCACCAGACTGCTCTGATTTTTCATAGCTCCTTCTGAAGCCATAGCCTAGTTGAGATGATAAGATCAGTGCAGAAGCAAACAAGGTCATGGACATTTTTGATATCTGCTCCTCATAGTTTATTTTACATTTTTATGCTAGTGCCTGTGGCGTCCTTTAGGTTTTATCTAAATCTGTTTTCTTGCTTCACTCCTTGATCCCTGGCTCATGCTTCTATTAAATGTTACTGCAGTGAAATGCATCTCTCCTGTTGAATGATTTACCTGGCTTTTTTTGATTTATTGGTTTTTTATTTTCTTGTGGTTTGCATGGATTTTCTTATTGCTGTCAGCACTGAGGTTGATTCACACCATGCATGGACCTGCAGCAATCTCAGCCACCTCTTGAACTGGCACAGCAAATCTTCCAGATTTGATGCCTCATTTCATTTTTTTGGCCTTTTCCCCGAATCACAGCAGATTTGTAATTGGGAGCAGAGAGAGGGTGCTAACCTGGACACATGGAGGGGTGACCTTCCTTGCACAAGCCTTCCTGGGCTGCCCTTGCCCATCCATTGTTAAATCCTGCTGGTGCAGGGGTTTCCCATGTCAAACTGATGCTGCTGCTGGAAATCAGCAGGGAAGCAGGATGTGATTCACTCTAAGAAGGGGTTTTTCCCAACTCTGATCTAAGTAGTTATATTTTCTAGCAGATTTCTTTAAGATTGGCTTACCCTTCTTCAGTTGCTCTCCACATTGTATGCTGTATGTTTAGCATAGATGCTGAAACTTTGCATGTGCTCTTGGGAGCCTGTAATTTACTTGTGTCACAAGGACTCTCTTGGAAGTGCTGTAGGAGTAAAACAAAGGAAGGTATTACATCTGTGGCAAGTCCCTCTTCATAAAGGATTGCCAGACTGAATGTTGTCTTTTTTGCCACCTTGTCTTCCCTCTGTGGTGAATCCAATAGGTTTTCTGTTGTTCTATCTACTGACTGACACAAAAAATTTTACCTGCTCAACTGGGAGAAATTATCTGGCTGTAGCAAGGCCCAGAATTAAAAACTGTTGTTCAACACCCTAATTTACAAACTCAGGGATGTCCAGTGATAGTTTTTATTACTCCCAGTTTTATTACAGATCGCATACTCTAACTTTCTGCTTCACATTCATGTATATGTTGGGGAGTGGGTATTCCAGTTTTCCTGTGTTTGAAATGAAGCTACCAGAAAAAGGTAGCTCAGGGAACCTTGTCAGTCATTGCTTTTGGTTTCTGCTGCAGAAATATTGATGTGTCCTTCTGCTTCATTTGAGGTGGAATCTCAAGCTTTGAGCTAGTCAGGAATACAGAGAAGACTTATTATGGGCAAATATTACCTGTTCACTGAACTGGGATTTTTCTTTTCAGCCAATTTCATCCCAAATGGCACCTTCACCTGTTTTGTTTTTTGGGCTTTTTTTTAAGACTGGGTTGTGAATGAGGCATTCAAAATCCAGTCTCACCCCCTGCATAATACAGGTCAAAGAGTTTAGTGCCTGTGCACCATCCTCTGAATTGCCTAAAAAGTGACAAATAATTTTTAGAACTATGACCATCCATCATGACAAGACACTCCGTAACACAATGTCCAGATGGTTAATTCTTCACATTCAGTGGCAATAGAGGACATGCACATATTCCAATATGTAGGATGCAGCTCTGTAGCTTTCACTCGCAAATTCTGGCTCTCTACATCTCTGCTAAAGAGTTATGTGCTCCCCTGCCATGCTCATGCACCAGATCAGATTGCCTTTTTCCCTTCTTTTTAGTACAGCACTACCTTGTACTTCTTAAACTCCTTCCCTCCCTGGGAAGTTAACAGCCTCTTGATTTAACAGTTCTTTTGTAAGGTCTTGGAGGATGAAAGACAACGGGTACCATTGTTAAAGCAATCATTGTAGGGACCAAAAGGGAGTTTGTTAAAGGCAAAATAGGTCAAAGAATTTACTAAAACTATCACTGCAGCAAATTGATTTCCATTTCAAAAGATGGAAGTCCTGACTTCTCCCTGTTCTGTTGTCCCCAAGCTGTTGAGTTGTGCTGCATGTTCCCACCCAGGCTGTGTATGAGGGTGCTCAGGTCTTGGCACTGCCTGTGGCTCCTGAGTCCTGTCTTCTCATCACCTCCCTGGACCTCCTGAGTCCAAGCCCAGAATTAGGTAAGACAGGGTAGGTAAAAAACCTGAAACACCAAGACAAAGTATTTTGCAGTGTGGACATTGATAATTTTTTTTAGGCTATTGATATGTAAAAAACAAAAGCTTTTGCCTGCTTGGGCATAGACTTCTGACAGGTCCTCCTAGTTGGGAGGCAGCTTAGAGACAAACCCTGCGGAGTGAAAGCAATTATGATGGTTTTCATTAAAACAAAGCTTGTTTTCCCTTTTTGACTAACTCCAGGATTTTTAAACACATAAGTAATAGTGGCTGCTAGGCTTAAGTGGCACCAGTGATTTGAGTGCTAAAGTCTAATAAAGTGGCAGTATTTAATTTCATTTGATTGAAAACCCACAATAGAGCAGTCTTTTTTATTTTATTTCACTCCACAGTCACTTAGCATGGCATTTGGTGCTTGAAAGAAGGGAAGTCTTCAGGGTTTGGATTCAGCAGGCTGCATTTCTTATGCACCTTCATATTCAAGAAAAGGTTTAGGAGCTTACGTGGAGTTAATAGGGAGAATTGTATTCCCTTGCCAGTCAGGATTTACTGCTGCTTGCTGCATAGATTAATAAACCCGGTTGTATCTAGCAAGGCATTCTTCCCTAGGAGTGATGTTAGACTTTATCAGTTATTTCTCACCATATTACAATTGCTAACTTGGATAACTTTAATGAAAGATCAGTCTGCAAATGTATCTTATTCCTCTTTAGTTTTTACTCTTGAAAGGTAGTTTCTTCAGATAACACAATCAGTATATGAGCAATATTTCATCTTTCCAGCTTAGTGTTGGACTCCCCCCAGTTCAGTCTATGCTGCTTAATAAGAGAAATTGCCAGATTGACTGGAAAATGTAACTTTAATAACATCATTTCAGGCACTAGAACCTTTGAGAAATAATAATTTCATTGAGTTGGTTTCTGCACTCTTTCAGTTCTTGTCTCTCATGCACGAAATTACTGTGAGTGCTCTGTGTGTGTCCGTGCCTGCAAATGACCTGCAAGGGGATGAGGCACTGCGTGGATTCCCCTGCCACCAGGTCATTCATAAATATAAACTGATGAAGCTGCCTGAAAATGCCTGGGAGGGTGAGAGGGATTGCAGGAAGTCTCTATCCCTTTCTCTCTTTCTTTTTATCCCTTAACACTAGAAATTGAAATTGCTGGGGAGCACTTAAGAAAAGTGAGCTGGAGAGGGCTCACTGAGTGAAAAGGGATCTTCTTGGTGTGGATGGTTTTAGAGGATACTTTGGAAGAGGTGGATAAAAGTGAAGATGCTTGGGTTTTCTTTGGGAAGAGCTGTTTGTGCTGAAGATCCAGCCTATGCAATACTTCAAGAAGCTCTTAATAAGCCTTACTTCATGCACAAAAGCATGTCCTCACCAGTATGGGGAAAGAGTCATCCCTGATACTTTTAAATTGACGAAATGAAATTACAGGCTACTTTAGAAAAACAACATAAGCTCCTCTGTGAGCAGAAGACCAAAAGAGCACTTATTTTCAACAGTTTTGCATCCAATATCCAATATATTCACGAATGGTGAAGCTGGTCTAAAGCTGGTTTACACAACAGCTCTTTGCTTTGCTGAGAGCAATAACTTGAGTCTTTTCTACTCAAAACACATTTTTACTGAAAGTTATAAGACTATAATCTTCTTTTAAGCTGCTCTCTCTCCCCCCTCAGGTTGATGGATATTGGCCACTGGGTTCCAGAGGTGCAACAGGACAGTAGGTGGTTGGATATACACACAGCAGGTGAAGCTAATTTTCGCAGGAAACCAGGAAAAAAAAAGAGGAACTAGGTTTAGTAAAAAATTCTACTTACTTTTTCAAGTATATTTTTCTTCCATCTCTCAGTACAGCTTGAGAGGAAATTTTGAACTGCTTCCAGATCCTCTATCACACACTCCCTCAGATGTGCTTAGATAAATAAAGTTACTCTGTACTGGCTTCCAAAGCAATAATGGGGACAAAAAGTACATTGTAGTGATGGCTCTGGTGCATAATAGACATGACTGTAATGGCAGGTTGACTGCAGTTTCCTAAATAGTGTCTTTTTCATTTATTCCCTTTTTATGCTTTTTTATGGAATGCCATGTATTCAGTGAAAGCCTGAGAAGCACCAGATGTTGGCACTGCAAGCTGGGTCCAGCATTTATTCTTATCAGGTGGGACTTGGATCAGTCCTTTGGAGGTGTTTAATACCCTGTGAAAGTTGATGTGGGTTAAATCTCTCCAAAGCCTGGCTTCTCTGCAGAGCCAGCTTAAATGGGCTTTGTGCACATACACACTGAAGTAGATCATCTATTTGTTTACTAAATGCAGAAACTCTTCTCACATCTTCATGAGAAGCAGGAGTCTTCTTCCATAAGTGTTATGTACCTGCTTAGAGCTTGCAGGGGGTAAGAAATATGCTCTGGTATCCCTTGGAAGCCAACCTGCTTGGCAACAGGTACATGTTCTAGCTCATATCTTGCTCCCATAAAGGCTACTGCTATGCAAATAACCATCTAAGCATTTCAGTTGAAAACGATTGCTTGAAACAAATTATTCCTCTAAAAGTAATTTTGGTTTCTTATTAAAAAGAAAAAAACCAGAAGAACAAAGCACAGAGTTTCTGTTGAACAATAGGCTATTATATCTTTCGTAGATCTGATTCCTGTGAATAAAACAGCAGGTGGTTATGAAATTATACATGCCTGAGAAGGGTTGGTAGGTGAATGAATATAGTCTTTAGAAGAAAAGAAGGAGAGATGTGGCGGGTGTGAGGAGATGAATTTAATTCTGTGTCTATCAAGGCAAAGAAATTAAGAAGCACAACTTCCTCTTGGAAAGACCTCAAAGTTTGGACTAGTTCTTCCTGGCTCGGATGCCAGGAGCAACAATTGCTCAGATGGATGGAGGACCTGCCACAACAACCTCTGATAGCACAAGAAGCTGCAGTCGGTGGAGCACATTCCTAGGCTGGGGTTGGGAGTGCAGCATCATTGCAGTAGGGCTGGCACAGGGACTGGCAGCAGGTTGATAATGCTTTTTCCACTAGAATTATCTGGGAAAATGGGAGAAAGCTCAGTCACTGTGTTTAGGCTTTATTTCCAGCAAGCATGGTTGTTGTATATTATGCCTGTTTTCTCTGGTTGTTCACTCAAAAATTTGTGATAAGAAAAGTTGAGAGGAAACATTTCCCTAAGTTCTCATTTGTCTCCGAATACCTGCTGTGTGTTTGCTGGGAGAGGATTTGTTGCCAGTAAAGGGACAAACATGAGGTTCTTCTTCACAACAGGCAGCCTCTGCCATTTGTGCCAGATTTGTTCATACATGTATTTATGAAATTAGGGAGGAGCTGCACCTAAAATAACTTGGTTTGCTCCAGTCTGAGCTTGCTGGTTAAAGGGAAATTTTTTAACCTTCTTGGTGCAAAGGAAGGGAAAAACATTTCAAAGCCCTGCTTGAGTCCGAGTTAGTGCTGTGACAGGATGACATGGGGGGTTTCCTGTGCTGATGGAGGGAGAAGATCTGTGATGGGTACTGGGTTTTTCACTGGCATACTTCCAAAAGCCCCACTCCAACTCCTGGAGAATAAAAACCCAGGAAACACTGAGCCCTTTGAAGGTTGGGTAGTTTTTTTTTTTTCTTTTAGATGCATCTAAGTGCACCAGTGAGAAAATCAGTGTGATGACAATGAAATTGTGCTGCAGAAGCCTAAAGCAAAAGGGACTTTTTTTTTTTTTTTTTTTTTCTTGTTCTAAGGACTTCATAGAAGCACAGGCTGTCTTGCTTAAGGATTTAGTGTAGCTGTTGCTCTATGCTAGTTTTCTGTACGGCAGGATCATGCTTTAGCTCACCTTCTGTAGTATTCCAGGAAAAGCAGTCTGGAGATCACTGACAGATGTGTTTCATCCATTTGCTTGGGTTCTATTTATTTATTCTCTTTAATGATACAGAACCAAAGCAGTGCATTTCTAGAGATGGGAAAAGGACTAAGCATCTGTACTGACCTTAGTGAACTCATGTACAAATTTCTGAGGGCCTAAGGAGTTGTGGATTTAGTTGAGCAGAAGAAAATTCAAGCCACCTGCTGAGGAAGGCTTGGGGAAGGTGGGATCCTTCATGCTAACAGTCTTTCGCCTGAAGCAGAGACATGGGAGGAGCTCTTGCTGCGCAGTGGACTTCGTAATTAAGTAGCCTCAGGAAATCATGCAATCTGTTTGTAACAGTATTCAATGGGCTTTTTGTTTTCCTGTCCTCGCCTCTCTGGATCTACTTGTCTCGTGTTAAAGGGTAAGTGCTTTGAAGATGGGAGGCCACTGCTGTGCCACTCTTGTGCAGAGCTGGCTCCGATCTGCTGCGGCGGCGCTGAAATAACCCAAACTGCCCCTGGGGAGTGTGCTGGAGGGCTGGTTGTGTACAGCCTTGCAATCAAACCCAAATCCATTACTGGTGCATAAAATGCCTCTGAGTGTGATGCCATGTGTAGTGCCAGTCTGGGGAGAGGTGGGAAGGATTGTGTCACTGTCCTCTGATGATGGCCCAGCCCCCAGCCAGGCCCTGTCATATGGGAGCTAAACACCAATTTGAGATTCAGAACGGATATGCGTGGATATATCACTTTTCTTCTCCCTCCTTCTAGTAATATCTCAACTTTTTAAAGGTGATTAGGTGCCTAAAGATACAGCTGGATGATTATAGTCTGTTTTTGAAGTACATGTCTGCATCTTCAGGCACTCAGAGATCTTTAAAACCCCAGGCCTTGGAGACTAGCTCCTGGGGCCACAGTTTGAATCATCACTAGCTGCCTGACCCACGCTTATGTACCCCTGACTGCTCTTTGCCTGACAACAGATAAATGCCTTCCTTGAGTCATGGAAATAACTCTCCTCAAAATGGACAAAATCGCACTTAGTTTTAGCCATTTGAGTTTCTCCTTCCAGCCTCATGCTTTTATTCTAGCAAAAAATACTGTCTTGCCTTAGCATGAACAGCTTTTGCTTTCTTAATGCTGGTTTCATATTCATTTCTCTAAACAAGGAGTGCAATTACCCTATAGCAAAATAACTGCCTCCAACTGTCTTTTTTCCATTAAACAAATGGGAGGTTTTACCTCTTGGTCTTCCCATAAGATTAATGCACTTTCTCTGCAGGAACTGTCTTAAAGCGATCCAGGAATCTGAACAACTTGCAGACTGCAAGCCTAATTGCCACAGAATCTTATTTAGACAATGCTGATTTTCATTAAGAGGTGATCTCTGCTAATAACATAGACTAATAACCCTTCTAAATGAAAAAAAAAAACCAACACCACCTTCCTATTTCCCCCCACAGGCAGGGATAATTAACTCCTAAATCAGTGCTCTTTCAGAAGAAGCTTTTTCCCCTCCATTTTAACAGAGTTTGCCTTGACACCTAACTGATGTCGGGAGATACTGGTTCCTGTGCTCACAGAGATAGTGGAGTTTGTCCTGACCTTCCTTTCTTCCTGGCCCTGGTACTTGAGTTAAAGCAAGGAGATTTTTCCTACTCCTTCATCTTTCCAGGTTGTTTTTGGGTGAATGAGATGAGGATTATCTCTTCTTTATTATCACTGTACAAGATGTGTATTACTGTATGGCACTGCTGTTGCAGGGCAGGAGAGCTCAGAACCCTGTGTGAAAGTGTAGGGACTTGGGAGCTCTTCTGTCCCTGGTGTTAGTAAGCCACTGAAATAGCAAAAACTGTTGTCAAAGACTTCCAGGAACTTTATCTATGGTGTCACAGATTCTCATGAGATCGGTATATGGAAAGTGTTGCACTCTCAGTTTTATTGAGGGTCTTATGTCCTTGGTGAGCTTCTCTGAAAGATCTAGAGCCAGCATTAACATCGCTGCTTCAAAACCACCAATTACACAATCTTTTATTTGGAAAATTTCTGGCTCTCTTGGCGTGAGAGAAAAAGCTTGAAAAATACAACTCTAATAGCTCCAGCACTGATTGCTTGCAGAAAGAACCTGTACAGGATTAAAAAAAAAAAAAAAAAGAGTTATTTTCCCAGTTTTAGGGAGTAAATAGATTCATGAATTCTCAGTGCTTGGGCTGGTGCTGTGATTTAGGCTGACTGAGCAATCAGGGTGGTTACCAGTCTCACCTCTGAACTGATGCTGTGCTAGGCAGGAGAAATAACTGAGAGCACAAAGAGAAGGAGCTTCTTTAAAAAAACCAAAAAACCAAAAAACCAAAAAAAAACACAAAAAAACACCCAAAGTAACCCCTACCACCAAAAAAAAAAAAAAAAAAAAAAAAAAAAAAAAAAAAAAAAAGCTCATGAAACAGTGGCTCCATTAATACCAGCTTGAGTGGCAGAGCAGGAAATCGGCTGCAAATGAACAAAGCGCCGCGCGGCAGGGGATGCTCATGCAAGCAAATGCCAATTCCCATTTCGGCAGGCGGCGTGTGGCAGCTTCCTTTCCTGTTCAAACGTTTTAGCCAGATAATGAGTGAAAAAACCCAAACATTTTTCACATAATCAACTGAGTTTGGAAGGGAGAAGCCACAGAGGAAGGGGAGCTGTGGTGCTAATCACTTGCCGGCTGACAGGGCTGTCGGCGGAGCAGCGTGGGACGGGGCAGGGCGGGGAGCTGCTAATTGCCGGCAGCGGCTGTAGCTCGGGTCACTGCTCTTGGCCACTTGGCTGGTGGTGGAAGTTGTTGTTAATGCCCAGGCAACCTGGTTGCTTGCTGAAAAGGGAAGCCAAGGCATGTTTGCCAGCAGCTGTTGGGGTAGAGAGGGAAACCAGTAGCGAACCGGGGTTTCATATCGACATTGATTGGGGTTGTGATGGGGAAATGAAGCACAGAAGGGTGCTGGTGGCTGTCTGGTCCAGGGCGGTGTGTTTATGTGAAACAGATGGTTCACTGTTTTAGTTTGCCAGCAGATTATGGAGCTGGCTCTGAACCATCTTGCGTGGTTTCCCAGGAATGAAGGGATCCCATCCGCAGCAGGACGTTGCTGCCCTGAGTGTGTTACCTGGGGTCAGAGCTGTCAGCAGTGCTCTCACGGGGAAGGCAGCTGCACACGGGGGTCTCCGCACCAACTGCAGTGTCCCGTGGGACTGAAGGCACACTGATGACCCAGAGCCATTGAGAGGCTCCAGCCCAGGATGTCTCAGGGTACATTGCAGTTGCCATTTGCAGAATTACCTCCAGTGTTAAAAAAGCAGCTTCATGCTGGGCATCCTGAGTTTGGGGTTCCTCTTCCAGTATGCTGTTGCGTTTGGGAAAGAAATAAAGGGAGGTTGTAGCTGTCGGGCTGAGTGACATGGACAGGGAGCAGTTAGATCAACATTGTCCTGCTCCTCCCCTGGGAAATGCCACCTTACTTTATACTCCCAAGCCAGTCCTGTTAGTCTGACACTGCCGTTCTGCAAGGGATGGGGTGTCAGAGAAAAGGTAAGGCAAGATATTAGCAAAAATCTTCTGGGGAGAGAAAATAAGATGAACGTGGCCAACAGTGGCAGAAATTGAAATCTCTGAATTTGTAACACTATCAAACAGCTACTGAGGAAGAGCTGGCATAGGGTTTGTTTTTTTTTTTTTGAACTGGATACTTTAGCTAAACTATCCCATCTAAATTAAACTTCTTTCCAGAGTCATTAAGCCCAGAATTACCCCTGACCGTGGCCTCCCCATCACCCAAGGAGCCATAGCTATTAAAAATGTAAATTTCATGTTCAAGCCTTCTGCTCTCAGAGTGATTCCAGGCTGTACCAGCACCTGTCTGAAATCAGTGGCCCACCTTGGTGCTTGCTGTAACTCAGCTGCTGCTTCACTGTCAGCTTTGAGTGATGCTGCAAGATCCCCACGGTCAGGACGGTGCTGTTTTACCCTACCTGTTCTTCCTCTTACTTTTTTGAAAAGCACAGCTTTGTTTCCCTGTTTCACAGAGGCCTGAATGTTTGGGTACCAAAGTTAAAGTGTTTTGGCAGCAGTGGTTTGGCACAGTTTGGTGATGCTCCAGACCAAAGTGCTACTTCTTACTTCATTAGAAAGCTTTAGTTTTGTCATGGTGAAAAAAACATTCAAAGTGACATATGAGAAGATCCCAGGGTCTGGATATCTTCACTGTCCTTCTATGGGCTGCAAAATTTGGGCTGAAAAACTAAGTAGTAGTGTTTATTTTTCAGCTTTTTATGCTTGAAAGTGCAGAGTTGACCCAGCCAAAGTTTTATCAACTTGAGAAGTTACTTCAGCTGGGGCAACAAGAATTAACACAGGATTAATTTTTTTCTGTTATTTTTTTTAATTACTTTAGGTGGAAGCTTATTTAATTTTACTTTTTAAAAGTGTTTACTTTTAAAAAGCATTAAAAAGCCCTTGGGCTTGAGCATGTGATTCAGTTTACAACATAATTTTTCTGTTTGTGGGGAAAGTGGGCTGCCAGCAACTGAACGTTTGGTTTGGCTGCTCTCTGTACACACCCCTGGAATGGGGCAGAACACTTTGTATAGAGCCAGACAAAAACTGCTCTGTAACTTAAATATAACTTAAGGCCTGTGGGCAGGAATAAATGGATAAGATTTTCAGTAACCCCTATTTATACTGTCACGTACAACTTCTAAGCCTTCACAGCTGTTGAAAAATTGGGAATGGCAATCCAGGGCTGTGGTCACTGAGAATGGGAGTTATTTGATACCAGATGGTTACTGGAAATTATTGATTGAAAAAGCACTGGCTTTTTAGGAAATGCCATAAAAATAGACATTTTTAGGTGGATGGCAATGACATCTGTAGATCTCTGCAAATAAGCTCTGTGATAGGTCTGTAGGAGTGTTCCAATAGAAGAATATAAAGATATTTAGATACTCTAAATTTCAGCTTATGCTGGGTGGTGCATTTACAGTGCATAATACTATTCTTTCTTTGGCTTTTTTTAAAATCACTTAAGAGAAGGTGCTCTCTATATTGTACAGAGGCTGGAACAGCAGCAGGAAAATGTGACTTTGAAATAATGGGATCTGTAAGAATAGGCAATTTCATTCAAGTATAGTGATTTAGTGCCCTGTTAGTCTCCTGATGTATAACTCCATTTCCAAAGACTTTAAGTTTCTTCACAAGCATAATGACAGGCTTAAAACTTGAGACTAATGCCACAGCTTCCTCTCTCCTCAGCTCTTCCACATTATTGCAGGAGTAAGGGAATTTTGTTCTCTTCTAATGGATTAGTTCCAAGAAGAATAAATCAGAGAATATTATTGCCTTCTTGTTTCCTTCCGTCCTTCTCTAAAACTTGGGATAGCCCACATGGCGCAGTGCAAAGCCAGGGCTGGGTATTGTTTTTTCCTGCCTGAAGTCTGTGATAGTGATGTGATCCCACTTCCAGTGTCACCAGGACAACTTTTTAAAGTGCTCTGGTTCAGTTGTTTGTGGCTTTTGGTACTAATTTCAGCTTCTGTGTTTGCTCTGCTCACAGACGATGGCCCTTACTCGAAGGGGAGCAAGGACTCTGGTGGGATGGACGCAGCCCTGGTCTCCAGGAGGCAAAGCATCCCAGGTAAAGGAGGGGATCAGCTACTGCCCCAAAACATTGTGGCATCCATTACACTTTACCTGGATACCCCTGAAATGGGTAAACCCCTCCAAACACTAATTTTGGCGCATCTATCAGCAAGGCTTTTTCCTGGAGGGCAAAAATGGATGGTAGTAACTGGTCTCAGTGAGTCGTATGTTACTGGTGCAATCCCTATCTTGTGTGAAGCCCTTGATAGTTGTTACAGGGAGACAAGAAAGGACTGATTCCTGCACTGGAGTGGCACCTACAGAGAAGAAGACAGCAGTAAAGGAGAGAGGGAAGAAGCGCTGCCATAGCTGAGCTTGTCGGGTGACTGGCAGTATCTGGCAAGCTTTGTATTTCCCACATGGGACTAAGTGTGTTTTGATATTTAGTCTGTCACAGCAAATTTTTGTGTGAGTTAAACTTTCCCATACAGAAATGCCTCTGGGGGCTGAAGAGGAAGTGAAGAAGTGATAGTATGTTGCCTCTGGCGGTGTTGAACTTTGTCTGCCAGCAGATCTGGATGGGCTGCTCTGGACAACTCATCTCCTTCCTTAGGAAAGCCAAGATCTTGATTTTGACTTCTGACTGTTAATGATCCAGTCACAGGTTTGGTTTAGTGTGAGGCCCTTTTGCTATTGCTTCATCATTCAGTAGTTGTTCTAGAGGGCTTCTGCAACATATTACTGCTGTGCCACAGCCCTGATGGGGAGAGGCTCACAAGAGCCAGTATGTCCAACAACCCCAGCTCAAGGCATCTCAATGGGGAGGGAAAAATTCAGGTGTGCTCTCTTCGTGCCCTGGGATGCTTTGAGTAGCAAAATCCAAGCAAGAGAAGAAATCTAAGACTACTCTTATATGGCCCTTAAAGGCTACGTCTTGAAGGACCAGATCCTCCATAACCAGCTCACTTTTACCTCTGTGTGTGTCTGTAACAGTGGCAGTAGATTTATAGAGGTGTTGGTCAAAATCCCTTATTGCTTACTTTGATCCACTGATCTCAGGGACTTCCCTTTTTTTGAAGCAGTAATTTCTCCTTGAACCTGTAACAATGGGTAATTGCACTCTGGGGGTTCTCATTTCAAACATTTATCAAGGATCAAAATTAAACCCCATTGAAGAGCTAATAATCTCCCCTTGCAGCACCATCTGTGTTGATCAGTCATGTCTGTAGTTGAGAGGAAATTTGCAGGATAGTGCTGGATGGTGTTCCTTCCAGCACGGTGGGGAGCCCCACCATAGTTTCTGGCAGCCCCTGGGATCCTGGGTTGGGGAATTAAAAACTAAGTTACAGCGGTTGGCAAGGGATCAAAACTGAGTTTAAAGAGCAGAAGTATTATGGACCTGACATTTTTACAGTGAGCTGCCAGTGCCACGTTAAATGGGTGCCCAGCAGTGCCTCAACGCCTGCCAGACTGGTGCTAGATTGCAAAGAGGTTCCCTGCTCACATTAATCAAGTGCACAGATTATTCTTGGAAGTGCTTTACGAAACAGGTAGTGCATGGCAGGACTCTAAGTGAGGTGCAATTTCTGGTGTCATGGTGACTTTACAGAGGAGCAAAGTGCTAGTGATAAGGCATTACAGAGCCAAATGATGCTATGTTTTGGATGGAGGGAGGAAGCCCTGCACCAGCATGGATCTTCTTTGTCAATATGCTATTTAAGGGGCCCTGCCTTGCTCTGGAAATCACAGCATGTGAGAGGTTTCAAATGTTCCCTCATCAAACAGCATCTCAAAGCCTGGTGAGGTTTGCTGTGCAAACAAGCTCCTGGGCCATTTGCAGCATGGGTTTTAGTCCACACCTGTGGGACAGCTGTTTGTCATGTGCTGCCAATGCCCATCATCACCTTCTGCACAGCCTTGGAGGAAGGCACCCTGTGTGAGGGTGACTGGTTTCCTCCTGTAAAATTGGGGGAGACAGTAAAGATGGATGGATCATGTTGTAGACAAATTGTGTAAAAGCTTCTTAGAGGAGGCTCTAAGGTGTGGAAGATGGCAAGGTGTGGAACTTACCCTGTTTGCCCCAGGGCTAGTCCCCCTTTGAGCAAAGAGTGTGAGGTCTGTCATGTGGAGTAATGCAAAGCTGCCTTTTGCCAAGTCTGGTCTTTTCTTGGGCCAGAGCTAGCTCTCCTGCTAACTTACTGCCTTTGTCTATGCCAAATCCAGAATTGGAATAGTTTAGGGATCCTGTTTTTGTAAAACCCAGACATGAACTGTTCTGGGATCAAAACTGATACCAGATTGGGTTTATATGTAGGTGCTGGACAGACAAGAATGTTGTCTTGGACTAGAGCAAGGAAAAATGTACATTGTCTGCAGCACACAGAGAGCAGTAGTGATGCAGCAGGTGTGGGGTGTGCACCCCCTAAACTTGGACACATTATTATGGCAGGCAGTGCCTGTGGAACCAGTCATGTTGTAAAAGTGACTCATCTTCAATTCCAGCTGTAGATGAGGTGGGAAATAGGGAGTTTAACTTGGACCAGGTGCAGATGGGTGGGCAAACTGCTGTGAATGAATGCAGGTCCTGTCTCCCTCTCTGTCCCCTAATGATTGCAGGATCCTACCCCTCTTCACATTATGTTCTTTATCTCCCAACTGTATTCATGTCTCAAGATATTTTTTTAATCACAGTATTTTAAGATCCACCCTGTTCTGTCCATCCAGGCAGCTACTGCAGGTCCACAGCATCTTCCTAGTGTGTAACTGTGACTGCCTGACATGTAGCCCTGTTAGCACCCTCCCCACTCTGTATCAAGCATAATTCCCTGAGGTGATCTCCCTAGACCATTGCTGAGATCCCATCATCCTGGTTCTGAATTCTTCCACTCCCTTCAGCACCTTGAAACGCAAAGTTTTTATTCTCTCACAAGCCCTCATTCCTCTGCCTTATCTTTCTTGGTCCTGCCTGCTAGCCCTGCATGCAAACACTGCCGTGGATCTATCAGGGCATGCTTCTGCTTTTCAACTTAATTTTAAATTGACTGATGCTTTCTCTTCATGCTAGTTGTACAAATCATCCCAGGTCTGCTTTCCCACCCCCTCTAGGAAAAGGGTGTCCTTGGGATTGGGGGGAATGGGCCTTCCACTGAGATGCTTGTCTTTATTCCTGATCTTTCAGAGGAGTTCAGAGGGGTCACCATCGTGGAGCTGATTAAGAAGGAAGGAAGCACCCTTGGGTTAACCATTTCAGGTGGTACAGACAAAGATGGAAAGCCAAGAGTCTCCAATCTGAGGCCAGGAGGACTGGCTGCAAGGTGAGAAATGGAAATGGGGTGGAGAGAGCACAACAAAACTGGAGAGGAATAGTTGCATGTTCCAGCTACTGAATGAATAGGACTATAATTAAAGCTGTTGGCACCCAACTCCCTTTTTTCAAGTGCCCCAGAATGCAAAGTTGTTGCTTCGGGAAGTAGAGCGTCTTCTATTTTGAGTTATTTCCTATGCTCTGTGCAATTATGCTCTGAAATTTTGTGTAGGGATATTAGGGATTCTGTGAAATTAGGCAGCCTTGTCAGGAGAGCTGCATGGTACAATACATCTTGATCAAGCTAAGTGGTTTAATATTGTATCTGCTCTGAATACTGAGTCTGTAAGTAATGTTATTGGCTTAGAAAAGGAATGGGCAAAGAAAGGCTCCAAGAAGCAGAGAAAGGGAAGGAGTATTCGAGCAGTTTTGCAGAAAACAGGCAAAAGGAAAGAAGTTTTCTTTTCCCTGCTGGATTTATTTCTTCAGACAGCTCTTGGTGTGCTTTTCTTTGACTGATTGCTCTACATGAATGGGAACTGAGCAACAAAAGAGAGGTTGTGAATGTGTACACTGTGGTTGTTGCTACATGTACAGATCTGAACGCTTGCCACCAGGAAAGATAGATGGCTTCAATTTTAGCGCTTCCCTGTGATAGCAGACACATGCAATCAGACAGCAGACAGCTGAGATCAGCCCAGCATTGGTGGCTTGTTCAAAAACTCCTTCAGTTACCAGCCAGACATACCCAGGCTGGATGTAGCAGAGACTTTGTGCTACCACTGCTTTTTTTTGCTTTTTATTTCTTTGCAGAAGCGACCAGCTGAACGTCGGGGATTACATCAAGTCAGTGAATGGCATTAACCTGACCAAGCTGCGGCATGATGAGATCATAAGCCTGCTGAAGAACGTGGGCGAAAGGGTAGTGCTGGAAGTGGAGTACGAGCTTCCGCCAGCCGGTGGGTGCCTCCCTGGTAATGCTGCTCTCTCTCCCTGGCTGCCTTTTGTCCTGGGGTGCAGCTGGACTTGCTTGTGCATTGCCTGCCGTGGCCGAGGCAGTGTCCAGGGGCATTCTGATGTGCCTTCATGTGCTCACAGCGTGGCAGCGGCTGCTGCAGAGCTGTGTGCAGTCGGAGCAGAGCGCTTTTTCCAGCACAGTGGGTGCCTGTTCATGCACACCGGCAGGGGATGGCTGATTAGGTCTGTCTTGCCTCGGAGTGACTTGGTAGCACAGGCCAATCTGCCTCCTGATGCTGCTTCAGCTTGTTTTTCTTTTTCCCTTTTGGAGCGTGGCTACGGGAGGTTTTATTCAGTCTTAAACACGTATTGCCAGATGCTCTTTTCAGAACTGTGGCAAGTGCTGTTAGTCCTCAGGATGCTTTGAAGTGTTATGTGTTTTCAGAAGGGAAGCTGAAGCAATCTGCTCTTCAGCTAAGGGGCCCTGGCAGGAGCTGGCAAGCCCAGTGGGCTCGTGTCCTGATGTGGGAGAGGGTGCTCTTGCCCTCATTTGTTTTGATGATTGAGGTTTCTGATTAAAACAAATTCCTCGATACAGTTTCTCATCACAGTCTTTCCCCTGTGAAAACAATCTCCCCAGTTATTAGTCATTCAGTTACCCAGATCAATCAGAGGATGATTGGGCAGAAGAAATAGAACAACTAAAAATAAGATGACAGGAAAAACAAAACTAATGAAATCTAAACATTTTGCCCCAGATAGGAACCTATCTTACACTTCATAGCTTTACTCTAGCTGTTGCCTTTATATGAAAAGTATTCAACATATAAATGAATACGTAAAGCCCAAAAAAGAGCAAAATCTAATCTGGATTGGATGAGTCTCTATCCATCATTCCCCTCTGTGCTGCTGTAAATGTTAGTGAGCTTCTGCATACAACTCTGATAGAGCCAACTGTGGCTCGAGTTTTCCGTGTTCTCGTGCTCCCTAGGGATGACCACTCTTAACCTTTCTCTGTGTCTGTGAGCCTGGCTGTCAGGGATCTGATAAGCTGTACTGCCCAGCCGAGGAGCGGTGCCAGTGCGCGTAGCTCCATCAATAGCAGTGACGCGAAACGTCCCCGGCTCTGAATGAGCAGGAAGAGCACACTGAGATACCGACTTCTCTCCAGTGACATTATTGGGGCTGTTTATGAATGATCCAAACAAAGAAGCACTGCAAAATACAGGGAATTGTCAATTATTGCCTGGTTCCAATTCATTGTTGGGCTTTTATCTGCTGTGAGGGTTTGTTACTGCTGTGTGTACTCGCCTCTCTCTCCCTCTCTTTCCCTGGGCAAAGAGCAGAAATACAGTACAGTTCAGTAGCTCATGCTTGTGGGTTGGAATTTTTCTCCCCACTTTGTAATTTCCTTCTTTGGAAGAGATCTTGCAAGTCCAAGTCCAGTTTTCAGGCCACTATGTTGTATCATTCTCTTTCATAAATAAACTGAGACCCGCATTAACACCAGCTAAGGTCTCTCTACTCCTGCTGATCTTATGAAGGCTGTTGCAGCACTTCATGTTTGGATGCTTAGGACAGAAATTGGATGGTTTCTGAACTCATTTGTGGATGCTTTATACCCTTTGCTCGGTATTTGAGTTTCATCCCTTATCTGTAAACCTTCCCATGCCCTGAGCTTTTCTCTTCTGGAGTATTTCTGGGCTGTGTCCCTGTTAGCTGCCTGCACCACAACAGGAGCAAAGTGGGGACAGTGTTTTGGAGGTTTATTTGGCCTTGCTGTAGCCTAATCCCCAGGGCTGGATGCCTGTAGGGTAGTACCATGCCTCCACTGCATGTCTTTGAGGTTAGCTTAAGGGCTAGTTTAACTCTAGTTTGGGTGCAGGTTGCAGGTTGCAAGTCCTCAGGGTCCTTGGCAGTGAGGACAGAAGGGAGATTCACTTCAAAAACCCCCTTCTGAGCCAAGGGAAATGCCAGTGTGGGTGTGCCTAGGGCAGCATTCAGCTCCAATTTGCCAGGTTGAACTCAAGTTCTTAGTCTTTTTTTTTCCCCCTGATTATCTGTGTGGTCATTCATAGTACTTGGTTTGAAGATTAGGAATTTTCAGAATGGACCAGTCTGAAATGCCATGTTCAGTTCTGGATGGAGAGGACCAGGAAATTGTCCCATATTCCCTGCAGTAGTGCAATAAATCATCAAATAGCAGAGGATGGCAAGGGTTAGAAACAGTTTCTTTCCTTTTCTCTTTACTTTTGTACATTTTGTATTTTGTACAAATAGTACTGTGTATTTAACATAAAATTATTGAATTGCCCCTGGGATCAGTTTAAAGGATTCACTTAATCTTTTTTTAAATCCAAAATATGAGAGGTAAGGGAAAAAACTCCAACCTTTTGCACTGAGGATTTGGGATTTTCATTTTCTTTAAGGTCAGCCAGTGACTTGATTCCTTATGCTGCTGCTGGGGTTTTTTTTAATAAGTTTCTATCTGTGGCAGAAGCTTTTGAGAAAAGCTGAACACATTAAAGCCAGTTGATAAACGAGGTGGTTTTACTTGAATGTCAGAGTATTAACCAAGACAAATTTGAGGGGAGATGCACAACACTGAACTGGTGAAATCACCCTAAACATGATGGTTGGCTCTGATGAAGGTTCATGTGTCTGGGTTGGGCTCTTTTTTCCTCCAAATAGGCAAGATACAATATGGGCTTTGGGCTGGACTTCCATTTCAATGATGTTTGGATGAGTTTTGATATATTTTGCAGGATGGTTGGTAAAGGTTTGTCTGGGGGTAACTGGTTTGTTTTGTTTTGTTTTTTCCCTTTAGTGCCAGAAAGCAGTGCTGGCATTATTCCCAAGACCATAGAAGTTTCCCTCTACAAGGAAGGCAACAGCTTTGGCTTCGTGCTGAGAGGTTAGTAGCTTCTCCAAAGAAAAGCAGAGGAGACAAGCACTGGCAGAGGTGATTTTGGAAGTGGGAAAATAAGAAAGTGAATGTTATAAACTTCAGCTGAGTAATAAAAGTGTATCCTGGAGAGTACTCCTTGCAGCCTTCAAGGACTGCCAGCTGCCTGATCTAGGGCAGTCGTTTTGCTTTCAGGCTGTGTCAGCTGTTGTGTGATAAATGCCCCTTCTTTCTCAGCACTCTCATTCAGACTTCCAAACCTCCCGTGACTTACGGCTTTCCCGGTTTGATTCCAGGGGGAGCTCACGAAGACTGGCACAAGTCCAGACCGCTGGTGCTCACCTACGTGAGGCCGGGTGGCCCAGCAGACAGGTACTGCCCGTGTCACACCTCCGGCACGCGCTTTCACAAGACAGACCTGCCGCTCTCCCCCTGCTCTCGGATGTGTGTCGTTCTTGGCCTCCTTGCTGGTGGTGTGGAAGGACAGAGGTGGTGTGGGGTCTGTGGAATGTGGGGAGGAAGCACCCGGTGCTCAGAGGCTGACTCGTGTAGATGTTGTAGTTATAAGCAGAAACTCCTCTTCCAGAGGCAGCCACTTCATTAGCCCCGTGCAGATGAATCGCTGATGCTATTTTGGAAAGCAGGAGCCAGTCTATCTACTCTCATGCTCATAATTTAGTATGATGGGCCTTGTACTATAAATAACCCAGACTATTGTCCCAATGAGTATTCAGTTCCTACAGGAATTCCTACAGGAAGAAAGTAATTGACTTTTTCATATGTGTGTATATATGTATATATATACATGTGTGTACACACACACAAAATATATACTTATATATTTATATATTGATAATATAGATATACAGCTAATTTACTTATAGAAATACAGATAGATAAATAAACATATCTAGATTATATGTCTAAATATAAATAAACACATATAAACAAAAAGAATTTTGCCTGTGGCTTCTTACAGGGAAGGGTCCTTGAAAATTGGGGACAGGCTCCTGAGTGTTGACGGGATCCCTCTGCACAGCATGACCCACGCTGACGCCCTCAACATCCTGCGGCAGTGCAGCCAGGAGGCACTCTTCCAGATCGAGTATGATGTGACCATCATGGGTAAGGGCAGGATGGTTGTGATGGCATCTTTTTTCTGACAGCCTGGAAAATATGTGAGACTGGAGACAGTAATTGGGGTACTCAGTTCCAGTGGAAAAATCGCTGAGCAGTATGCTGCCAGCATGGGTGTAAGGGGTAGAGTTCAAAGCTGGATTAGTTAAATGCATTTGAAATGCTCTTATCCAGTGATGTGTCTCGATAGGAATGATGAGTGGGTTTAGAGGAGTGGGGGAAAAGGGGATTTTGTAATGTAGGCAAAGAGGGCATAGGAGAAGTCAGAGTTAAAGGAGGTTGGAGCACTCTGCCAGCACTGCAAATAGGGCTATTAAATGTGTGCAGGGGAGTGAGCTGCATGCAGGCAGAGACTTGCCCTGGCTTTGGTTCTGAATTTTGACCCTACTTAATTCCAGAGCTATTTTTCTTAGAAATGTTACTTCAGATCTGCTTCTGAAATAAATGAGGGGTGATCAACAGATTGACCCCAAATAAGACAGAATTTACTGGAGGGTAGAGGATGGGCATTTCTAAAAAGCATTTTACACAGTAGATATTAAGTTTGAGGGTTTTGTGGGCTGGTGGTTGAGGGTTTTTTTCATTTGATTTTCAGTTTCAAGCCCTGGGAAAGGGTTTATTATTAGCTACTGTAAAGGCATTTTGAACTGGCTTTGTGGCACGGAGCTGTTACTGCAGGGAGTGTCATTAATGAGTTTAAGGTTACCACAGAGTTTAAAGCTGTGTTGGTTCTGGAAGCTCATCGAGTTGTGTGTTAGATTTTGATGTTACATATGTCTCCAGAGAGGTTTCTGCCTCCACTGGAACCATGAGCTGGACTAGGTTGGAGTCTTTTCTGCAAATCCTGTAAACCAGTCCAGCACGTCTGAGCCTGGGATCCAAGAGAGGAATAGGAGTCCATGACATCAGGTTGTTTTCTGATTTGTCAGTGTGGAGGAAAATAAAAAGGGTCTAAAGCTGAGAGAGTTGGATACCGTGTCATCCTCAAGGAAGGACAGCTGAGAACACCAGAATTCGCTCCATGCAATTTGCAAGAGGGTTGCACCAGGATAAGGGAGCTCCTCGTGACAGCCCTGAGGGCTTTCTGCTCCTGTTGAGTCTCCTTCCCTCAAACTTTCCCCTTCCTTTTGGCAGAAGCTCCACAAGCATGGACATATTGGCTCTCCCCTGGGGGAGGAGGCTGCCAGGAGCTGGGCAGCCCTGTGCCACACAGACACTTTCTCCAGGAGAGAGCTGGAAGGAAACACTGATGCCTCGGCAGTTGCTTGCAGTCTACCTGGCTTCTGCCATGTTACAGGAGCAGCTTATCTTTAGAAACTGGCTGGTGTTCATGATAAAGAGGAAACATTTAAATGATGGAAAACTCTTTTATCTACCTTTCTGTGATTGTTTTGGGGTAACTCTGCAGTGGTCAGTAAAGGATGTCCATTCCTCTCCTCACAGGCTGCTCCAGGGAGGGGGCAGGTGGAAATAACGTGGGATTTTGCACAGAGATTTCAAGTCTGATCAGTAGCAAACAATTAAGTACATGGGGGGTTATTGTTTGCGTGGTCCCCCGGTGTCTGTGTTGCAGAAGCTAAATGTTGTAAAACCTGACTTGGAGCAAAAATAGCCATCAAGGTGTCTTGGTGTTTCCTCTTAAATAACTCTCCCCCCGAAACTGTTAGTGTTGTGTGAACATGGAGGGATGGCAGGGTTTTATGCAGTGATTCTCCATCTTCTGTTGCTATATAGTGGACCAGAACTAGGTACTTCCCAAGATGTAAAAAAAGCCCCTTTCTTGGATAATTTCTGCCTGGATAGTACTCTCCCCAATGCTGTAAAGGGCTATACCTGTCCTGATTTCTTTTAAGGCAAGGTGATGCAGAACATGTAGCTTAAAACAGTCTCTGCAAAGAATTTTACCAGGCAACAGCTAATAACTGCAGTGGGAGATGAGTACAGCATCCCCAGTTCATAGCCATTCTCTTTACCAGCCTGGGAAGAGAAGAGCAGGTGCTGAAAGTGGTGTGAGGATGTTTTTAGCCTGAAGGAATCACTCCTAATTCCCATTTTGAAAACTTGGTGAAGGGGCTGGGAACACCACCACAAAGTGGTGCTTGGCCTGTTCATCCCCAGGGAAAATGGAGGTGTTTACATTGCAGTCGCTCTCTGTTGCAGCTGTACATGCTGGGGTGGTGTGGGCTGACCCTCGAGGAGGGAAAGTTGTTTTTCTGCATCTGTCTTTGGTGAGAGACCAAGGTTGCTGTGGGGGAGCTTTGAATCACAGTGTTCCCCAGCTGACTGTGTGGTTTTCCAGCCAAAATTGTGTGCTGAGGGTGAACTGCATGGGCCAGCCTGCTCTTGGTGTGAGGGACGTGGCAGATGCTTGCCATCGCCACCAAGCATCCCTCAGCTTTTGGGATTTCACCAGAGAGGCCAGAGTAGGATGGGGCCATGGCAGCCTTTTAATCAAATTGGCTGAGATTTCTCAAAACCTCTAAAGGAATTAAAGTAATCTGCCCTTTCCTTTTAAAAGGAGTGCCAACTGGGCAAGCACTTCTCTTGGGCATTGGGAAAATCTCTGCCCTTTGCTGATGCCAGATAAACCTGGCAATGAACAGATGCTTTCCCATGGTGGCATTCTATCTTATGGCCCTTTCCCTTTCTCTTTCCCTTTCCCTTTTCCTTTTCCATTTCTCTGCACTCCCAAAGTGCATTACAGCAGGGAAAAATCATCCCTACCATCACACGTCACTTATTCCCCAGGCAATTGCAATTTCCAGGCTTGTTACAAGAGCTGTCCCTCCTCAGGGAGATGAGCAAAGCCAAGTAGATGTCACATGGAACTTGGTGCAAGAAGGAAACCCACTCCCAATATTTCCTCCAAAATAAGCTGCTGAAAGATCTTCTCCAAAACACCTGCCAACCCGCAGCTTTGAGTGGTGAGGTGATCAGCTCTCCTGTATCTTTGGCACTGGGGTGTCTGAGATCCTGGAGCAGATTTTTTTTCCCCTTGTATCCACCACAATATTGGTGAGTACCCTTTAAGTTTGTGGGTGTGAGCAGGTGTTGCATGGCCCTTTGTGTCTCCCAGGAGGTTGCAGCTGTATGTGATGGTGCAGAAACACCTCATGGTGCCAATGCAGCAATGCCCATTGACTCCCTGCAGTGAAGTTATTGCATGGCCTGCTCTGTCCCCTCCATGTTTCTTTTTAAATTAGCTTGAGTGTAATAGCCCCATGTTAGTCACACCTCACAAATATTGCTAGATTGCAGACTCCTGACCTTTGATTTGAGCCAAATCTTTCCCTGGAATAATTAATAGAGCCTTGGCTGGTATTTCCTCAACAAGTGCCTCTATAAAATGGATTTGGAGCAATTCTCATCTATGCCACTGGAGATGAGAATTAAAAGGGACGGCGAGGTGGACCGTGCTGTGTGTGGTGGGAGAAGTGACCCTGGGCTGAAGGCAGGACCGTGGTTTCTTACACTCTTACTGATGACCTCAGTCCTGAGGCTCTTTCTTCTCACCATCATGCTGGGACCTCCCTGGGAAACACTTGGTAAAGCTGGGAAGCTTGGACGCTGGGTAATAGGGAGAGGAGTTGGTATTTTCCTTGCAAAGAAAAGTGTAACACTCCAGCAAGCTCTTTTCATGATTTTATTTTCCCTATCTTCTTCCCTTCAGCTGGAGGGATATAAATCTGTGTCCCTCTTCAGAGGATATGTGCTGGACATAGGCAGCAAAACTAACATATAGCTGGTGTTTGCTGTTGGAAGAGATCCTCAGTCTCTTGGTGCCTCCTTTGCCAACAAAGGCTTAAGTGCACCTTCCGCAGGCTTTAGCTGGGTGCTTTGTGCATCTTTTTATTAAAATGGGACTGTGCTTTTTACCAGGGCCTGCAGATCTCCCCAGTGGTCCTTTACATCAGAGAATAAACAGTGTTTTATTTGAAGCCTGCATAACCTTTAATGTGGCTCATTCCTCCTTCTTCCTCCCCTGTGAAAAAGGGCACGGTGAGTAGACCAGAGCCTGAACATCCCTTGGATGATCCCCAAGGGGAATTTCCAAGGTAAATTTCTGTCTCCAGAGACTCAGCACCTTCAACAAATCTCAGGAAAGACCTTGCTGCGGCTTAGCTTCCTGGATCTGCATTAGTGCTCCCATTTGTCAGAGAACAAGAACGAGCCATGCATCAAGCTCTGGAGCCAAGTAACATCAGCATTTTTAGTGGAGCATAGCTTTGGAAGGGAAAAGCCTTACTATGAATAATTAAGGGCTGAGGAGGCATCAGGTGTTCAGAGGGCTCTGCTGGCCTTTCCTTCAAAGTGGATGGCTGGGCCTTCACGAGTGCTTTTGTGTGGGGGTCAACTACACATGGGGTGCTGGTTGTTGGATGTCCCATGGTGATAACAAATTTGTTAATCCTACCTCTTTGTGATGGATTTAGGTAATCTGGAAGCAAATGTGTGTAATAGAGGTGGTGGAAATTTCTGGCTAATCAGCTAGAAACACAGGTTTTCTTTTTCCTCCCCCTTCCTCAGAAGAGATGGATAGATGTGGTGCAGGTTTATACTGACAGGTGCAATTTCGTAGGAGTTTCATTGTCTCACAGCATCTATTAAGCTTGTTGCAGAAATGCTTCTTTCAAACACAAGTTGCCCCTGTATTGTCTGAGGGGAGGCTGTTGTAAGCACATGGGTGCTGTGTCTGCTCCTACTGACACTGGAGGAGCTCAAACGAGCAGTTGAACTGGTATTTTGAAGCTGGTGTTCAAGCACAGAAGAGTTGACTGGTTTGTGTGCTGGTCATCAGCCACAAGACTTCTGAGTACTTCAGAAAGTGGGATCCTGTATCTTTGTGTCTTTTCTTTTTTGCTTGTTTGGGGAAAAGCCTATAACAGCTATGTCCTTCTGATCTTCCTTTTTTGTGCTTTTAAAGCTGTTCATGTGACTGCTGCAGAGCCTTTGAGCAATCTCTTCCTCAATCTTGCTATTTAACCCAAAGAAAAGAGGGAGGGAGTTGTTTCCACGAGTAAATTGTTGTAATATCTTTTCATGTAATCATTATAATGTAGATTTTGTGCAAAAGCAATTTTGCTTCTTGAATGTCCTTCTTTGTTAAGTTGCCATGTGACACGGACTGTAAGATGCCCAAACTACAGGTTTGCTGATGCGCATTGCAAGTCAGCACTGTTGGACAACCCCTGCATTTAGAAATAGAAAAGGCTGTATGACAAGTGTCTTCAGGTGCTCTCTTGTTTTGCAGATACTGTAGCAAATGCTTCTGGTCCTTTACTAGTTGAGATAGCAAAGACTCCGGGGTCTACACTGGGAATCACTCTGACAACAACCATGCACCGGAACAAGCAGGTGATTGTCATCGACAAGATCAAGCCGGCCAGCGTGGTGGACAGGTACAGATCTGAACAGGCTGCTCCTACCTCTGCTCTTCCTTTCTCCACTGCTTTTTTGTCCTTTTGTCAGTTATATGCCATTCTTTGCTGTTTTGCCCTGAAATGTTCATGGCCACACATTCTTAGCACTACATGGGCTAAAAATATCTGACCCAAGAGCAGTGGACACTCCTCACCAGGAATGAATGTAACTCAGTGCACGTGAAAGCTGAGCTCTGCTTTAGAAACCTCAGATGTGACTGCCCTGGAGCTGTGAAATAGCTAAAGCCCATTATGGAAACTTCTGGCTGGAGCCTTTTCCCGATCAGCTAGTCACCCTTACCTGGGGATGCAGACAGGCAGATTCCTGCGCAGCACTGCCTGTGTCAGTCGTGTTTCTGAGCTGAACTGCTGGCTCTTAGGAGCCTTATGAGGAGTGGCTGAGGTCACTTGATCTGTTCGAGCCTGGAGAAGAGGAGACTGAGTGGAGACCTCATTGCAGTCCACAAGTTCCTTGTAGAGAGGCAGACCCTGATCTCTTCCCTGTGGTGAACGGTGACAGGACCTGAAGGAATGGTCTGAAGTTGTGTCAGGGGAGGTTTAGGTTGGATATTGGAAAAAGATTCTTCACCCAGAGGGTGGTTGGGCACTGGAACAGGCTCCCTGGGGCAGTGAGCCTGACAGAGCTCAAGAAATATTTGCATGATACACTCAGGCACATGGTGTGACTCTTGGGGATGGTCCTCTGCAGGGCTAAGGGTTGGACTTGATGATCTTTGTGGGTCCCTTAGAGCTCAGTATATCCTGTGATTCTGTGATTATGCTTCTGGTGAAGCCCTCAGCCATCCAAACTAGCTATGAGGGGGCACTGCTACAAACCTGAAAGATTTTTCCCAAGCCATCAGCAGCACTGATTGAAATATGAACCATCTTAGTTGGTATTTTGGTCAATGTTTGAACCTAAAGTTCAAATTGGAAGTTAAAAATTATATGTGAAAAAAAATCTCCCAAGAATTCACACAATAATTTGCAGTTGGATTTTGTCTGTGTGCTCCCAGCTGTGAAGATGTGGATGTTGGGTTTTGGAAGTGTCTGATTACCTCTCTTGCTGTTTCCTTTGCAGATGTGGCGCGTTGCACGTTGGTGACCACATTCTCTCCATCGATGGCACGAGCACGGAGCACTGCTCCTTGTTAGAGGCAACTCAGCTTTTAGCTGCCACTTCAGAAAACGTCAAGCTGGAGATACTACCTGTTCACCAAAGCAGGCTGCCTTTGAAGCCTCCAGAAACAGGTGTGTCCTCTGTGCAAACACTGTTGGTCACCCTCAAAACTCACTTTAGGTCCCTACTGGGGTTCTTGCTGCTTTTGAGTGCTGGCAGCAGATTCCAAAGAGAGACATCTGTGGAGGGGAAAAAAATTGATGTTTTGATGAAATGCATGTGATTAGATGATGTTCTTCAAGGATATGAATAGGGAAAAGAGGTAACATCTGTGCTTGAATGGGCAAATTGGAGATGGGAATCCCAGGGTTTTGCAGTGCTCAGTGCTGTGCAAGCCACTTCCTTAGTACCTCAGATAAGAGACTTTAATGGAGAGGGAGGAAAACAACCTTGGTGCTGGCAAATGTATTTCCAAGCTCAGTTTTTATTTGCTGATGCCTGGTAAGGCTTTGAAAAAGACATGTCAGTAGTTAGGCTGGGTAGGTGGACTTCCAAAGCTGTAATGTAAGTGTTCATCTTGCAGACCAGCCTGGTGGAGTGGCAGCTGTGTCTGAGTAGTCAGGGGTAGAGTGAATCCATCTGTAGCTGCTGGTTTCTACCACCTTTACCAAAGAAATACTAAGAAAGTAAATTCTGGCCCTAGTGAGATTAAGCCCAAAATGCCTGTAAACATGATTAGGAATTGGCCCATCTGAGCATTCTTGTTTCCCACCTTTAGTTTCTCCTTCCACATGAGAAGCTGTCTTGGGCTCTCATATAAATTTCATTGTGACCATAGCCTCAGTACTAGTGTATTTGTTGCAGCTCTTGCTTGCACTTTCATTACAGTCCATACTGATGGTCTTGAAATTTCAGGTGTTTTGGGTGTCACTGTTCAGTTCCAATCCTTTTTCAACCATTTTCAATCACCTGTCTCTCAGGGACATGCATTTTAATAATACTGTTTTACTGATACAGTAAAACATAAAACCCAATAACATCTCTGTGTCTAGAAATAAATCTCGTACACGCCCTGTTCAATTTGTGCAGAATTAAAGCAGTTTAACAAAGGGAATGGGTGACTTGACCTTTGTGCCCAAGAAAAAATGGAAAGCTATAATCCTTTTTCAGTGGCTGTTAAAATGAACTATTCTCCTCCTTCCATTAGTGCCCTAGTCCTAATTTTGTTGCAGAGTATTAGCATTCAGCAGCAGCCCAGGAGAAGGAGGCTCTGTGGAAGGACATCTCAGTGTGATCAGAGCCTTTTTGCCCAAACCACCATAGGTCAGATCAGTTTGCTGTGGCAGAAATACAGAACACAGACTTAGGAGAATAATTGCAACACACATATGTGAAAAATAAGAGATACAACAATTGTTCCCACTTTTTTGATTAAACTCTTTAACGTGTGAGGGATTCTGTTCTTCCATGTGGCTGTTGGGAGGCAGAGATGTGTGACTGGAGACCAGTGCTTGGGCTTGAACCTTCTCCAGTGCTGATTGGGGGGTGGTGTGGAGAGGAAGGAGAGCACTTTGGGCAGAAGAAGCAGCTCAGGAAGTCTCTGTTCCTCAGTGGTGTAACCAGCCATGGAGAGTAGCTGAGGAACAGCACCAAAGTTGACAAACTGCGTCTGGATCGGGGAGAGATCCTGCCTTCTGCTCCAGGCACTGTGTGCCAACTCCACAGGCTGCTTTTTCTGAGTTTGGGAAAACAAATAGGGGCAGTAAGGAAAAATAGACCATGCAAGAGCAAACTGTTGTGGTTGGCAAGCAAGTGAAACCCAGGGAAAGCAGCTGAGAGAGGAGATGATGCAGATATATTCCTGTTCAGCACTCACATTACTGAGTCCTTCCAGCCTGTGCCTACATGGGGTTTGTCATCATATTTTTTTAAGAGTGGCTTCTTGTGCAATGAATATCTGTTTCTTGAGGAGATGGAGAAGGATCCGAAACTGCAGTGTCCATGCAAAAATATGGCCTAATGCTGAAGCATGGAATTTGTCCAACTGAGTTTGCTTTCTCTGTGGCTCTGGGGGCATTTGGAGAGTTTGATGGGAGGATTATGCCCTGCTCCCAAGATCAATGGGAGCAGATGGTGCCCAGGAGCAGTGCTGGGATGGATGAGTATCCTCAGGCAGGGATGATGTGTAAAAGATTGGGGAAGGCTGTTGTAGGTTTTTATCACAGAATTGTCCAAAATCTCTTCCCTTCTCCAATGCATTGGCAGCTGAACTTCAAAGGCACATTTTTTTTCTTTTGTGAGATGTAAGCTAAGAGTTCATAGACAAATGGAAGAGTTTTAGTTACTCTAAGTGGATTAAATTATTTTGTAGATATGCCCATAAGCTCTGACCCTCATGTTCCAAGTGTTTAATTTTATTAAGAACCTTGCTTTTTGTCTAGATATAGCTACATTTATTAATTTGATTTTTGTTTTTAAAAGCTGCCTGGCTCTGAATTTACTTTTGAATCCACAAAATAGAAACTCCAGAGCTGGAAGTGTATTTTTTAAAAGCTTGATACACTAAGTGCTAAACTCAGTAAATGTTTAGCAAAGTCTAAATATAATCACTGTAATTGTCAGGAAAACCTGACCTAAATGATTTAATGCCTGTGATGCACACAAAGAAAATGGATTTCCACTGTTCAAGGCACTAAGAGATGACCTTTGGAGGAGATTTCTGTGTGGACTCATTAAATAAACTAAGTTCCTGCCCCAGGTTTGCAGCCTCAGAAGGTTCTGATAGTGCCAAGGCTGCTCAGAGAACCCAGAACCTGGAAACTGCTTGCCAGCCAGTGCAAGTGGTTGTGAGGTTAAGAATTCTGGGATGATGTGTGGCTGCAGTGGTGCTCCACTGTGGGATGCTCTTCATGCTTAGCTGAATAAAACAGATGCTTGAAATCTTGCTCATGAGCCAGAAATTTCTCTCAGAAGAAAATAGATCCCGACAGCGTGGTACAGGGATTTGGGAGAGAACACCTGGTGCTGTTGGGCAAGGAAAACCAAACTGACCCTGTGCTTCCCAGGGCATCAGTGAGAACAGACAAGGGACCTGTGCCTGGGAAGTGCTGGAGTCACTTCAGAAGAGACTTTTGGCATCGTGACTTGGAGTCGCAAAGTCACAGTTCCTGGGCAAGGGATTTCCAGGTGCTGGATGTCACACTGCAGTAGATTTCTGCCACCATGTGCTGGGGTTAGGGTTGAAGTTAAAGCAGCAAAGCTGTGTGTCTTTGAACGGGGTCTGCCATGTGGGTGCCATGTTTTCATTTACTGTTTGCCACAGCACTGGCATCTTTTCCTGTGCTGGTGGCCCTCCTTATTGCCTTTAAGCAGCGGTTTATAAAACCCCTTTTGTTCTGGTGAGCTGGAGGCAGCCCTCTGTTACTCTTCTCTTTCATCTCTGTATGCATTCCTGGCCAAGAGCAGCCGCTAAGCAACCAAATGCTGAAGCCAAGCGCTCAAAGCAGCCCTTGGCACATGTAGAAGGCGTTGAGCCTTGTCACAGGGGGAGCAGCTCCATCAGCAGGGTGGGAGGCAGGGCAAGGAGCTTCCCTGGTGCTGTTGGATAATGCTGATGGCCTCTGTGGGAAACTTGTGTCTGGATGGAGCTTCTGCACGTCACACAACAGACTGCAAATGGTAATGACGTGTGTGCACTGCCAGCGTGGCTTAGTCAGGCTGTTGGCACAGGATGCGGAATTTTTTATGGGAAAGAGGTAGATTTGTGCCACTTTGCATCAAGTGTCATGAGGTTACGTGGGCTTGCATTTTCACTGCTGGTGTTTGACACACTGTGGTTGGGTCCTGACTTGTTCAGAGCCAGGACAAGGCTCTTTTCTACAATCTCCTGGCTTATGCTTCTTACCTTTTCTTTCTCTCACTTCTCCTTCCTGCCTGTGATGATTTCTGCTGCCCTGGATGCCATCAGTCAAGGTGCAGAAGAGTGACCACCACCACTGCTGGGACCCCTGTGTCAACTACTGTCACACCCACCACCCTGGACACTGCAAGACACCCACTTGGAACCAGACATCTGGACAGGATTACTGCAAATGTAACCTCCCCACATGGTGTTGTACCAATCCTGCATGTGTTCATTCATGTTGTGCCCCTCCATTTCCTTAATATCCAGCTCTGTAGCCTGGCTTGTCACTTTTTTCCTCCTTGGTCACTGGGTCCATTTCTGTGGGTCCAGTGCTGAGTACAAAAGCAGTATCTGCAGCCCAGCACACACTGATCTGGTAACTGGAACAAGAGCAGTGTGTTTGGCAGACTCATGTGCCCATCCTCTAACCCCATGCCCGAGTGCCTGGTTTCATATAGCAAAAATGAGTCACTGTGAGAGAGGAGGGCATCTCTGGTGTTGTGTAGGATTGTGATATGATAACCAGCTCAGCCCTGGTGCCACACACTTGTTGGCAGCAGGATTATGGCTACCTCAAAGTCTGCAAACCCACCTCTAGCAGGAAGCAGGCTCTGTGCAGCCCCAGGTTTCTTGTCTTATGGCAGTAAGATGGGAAAGAGGAGAGACATTGCATTGTGTCCCAAGTGTGTGAAGCAAACACCTGGTCTTGAGTCCTGAAGCTGGAAAGAAGGAGCTAGTCTGAACCCTTTAGGTGTTTGAGGACACTGTTAGGTGAACCCTCTGCTGCACTTCCTGTGCACATCCCTAACATGCTCTGTATTTCCCCAGCTCTGGTGGCTGCCAACTTCTCGTCTCCCACCATGAATGCGCAGGGCTTCCCTTGCCAGAACTCGAACACGCTACCTCGCAGCTCCCACCCCATGAGCCCCCGCACCACCATGCTGAGGAGGAGGCAAAAGAAGAAGGAGCACAAGAGCTCATGTAAGAGTGGCCTTGGGCTGGGGCTGGGTTGGATGGGGTGTGCATGCTGGACTTGCTGTCCTTGTCAGCTGTTAGCTGGGATAGAACTGCTCATCTCAGGACTGTCAGTGCGTCCCTAATCCTTGGTCACTGTCTCACCACTGCCAGACCAAGGTTTGTGACCCAGTCTGTTATGTTGACTGTGTCTGCCCTGACATTCTGCCTCTCTCCTCCCCTTAGTGTCGCTGGCCTCCAGCACGGTGGGTCCTGGCGGGCAGATAGTCCACACTGAGACAACAGAGGTGATGCTCAGAGGAGACCCTTTGAATGGCTTCGGACTTCAGCTCCAGGGAGGCATCTTTGCTACTGAAACTCTGTCTTCCCCTCCTCTCGTCCGCTTTATTGAACCTGACAGCCCGGCAGAGAGGTTAGAGACCTTGCCCTTGGATGCTGATGGTGCTGCTGCTGAACATTTCATGGTTTGGTTTGTTTTCTCTCCTCAGAGGCTCATTTAGATATTTACTATCATCCTTGTAATATCTCCCATTCTTCACTGGGCATGGTTTACTGTCACTGCCATTTCTGCACTCGTCGGCTGACCGTGGCCTCCCTCGCATCCCAGGTGAACGTCATGGCACCAGGCTGCGGCTGGTCTGGGAGGAGGAGGAAGGGAGTGTGTGTCTGTGTGAGAGTGCCATTCCCATTACTTCTTTTTTTTTTTTTTTTTTTTTTTTAAATTTCTCTTTGAAAGGTAAATCTTTTAGATAGGTGCAGGAAGAGGAAAGGTCTAAATAAGTGTCCCCTGCAAAACGTTCTCTGTCTCTGACTAGTTTCATTGTAGCAGAGCCCAGCTATATAAATTGACCTTAAAGCCAAGGATTTGAACTGTAGAGAGGGTGCTCTGGTTGAGGAGCATGCAGGTGCTGCAGTTAAGCACTCTTGCTTTTGGCTCTGTAAAGCTGGGAAAAGAGCAGAAGGGAGGAGCAGCATTAGCTGCTGTGTGTCACCCATGAGGATACTGGGGAGCAGTGACTCTTCCAGTGACAAAGCCTCAGCCCGAGAGTTCCAGCTGCTCTGGCTAAACTTCTCCCTTGCTGGCTGCTCAAGTGCCTGTGAACTACAATGTAGGTATCTTCTAGCAAGGCTTTTATTACTAAACAGATCAAGTCCTAGCATTGCTTAACCTCTTGTGGAGTGGAAAGGAGAGCTGGTTTCATTACGCAGATGAAATAGTGAGAGCTGAGTGAGCTGGCACTTAATGCCCCAGTGCTGGTTTCTCTTACAACCTGTGACTTCCACTGTGGTCTGTCCTGTCTAGGGGTGCTGGAGGTGCAATGATGTGGCAGTGCTCAGCACCTGCTGCAGACCCCTCCTTGGAAGAAGAATTCTCTGATGGCCCCATCAGCATGTGCTGATGGTTTGGTGTCCCCAAGCCTGCCCAGAAAAACAGCACATGGGGGAGTTGTAGAGTTGTGTGGTAGGGAAAGTGTCTGCAGAAGGAAATGTGAGTCCTTGCTGTGCAGACCAGTCTCTGTGTTGTAGCTTCTCCAGGTGGCCAATGCAGAGGCAAGGTGGAACATGAGTGCCTGGTGCTTGTGTCTACAGGAGGACAGGAACAAGCGTCTGGCACAGGAAAAGGAGCTGTCCTGATGCAGGTTAAGAGAGATTTCCAAAGCCTGTTATTCCTTTTGTTTATTTGTTTGTTTCTAAACAGGGTTTAAAAATGAAGGTGATGGTGGTTTGCCTTTCTCTTTTTTTTTTTTTAATCCTTGATTGCCACGGAGAGTTTGGCTCACATTGCAAATTACCAAACTCCTTTTATAAGTCAGGCAGCAACAAAGCCTGCTGTCCTGAGGGATGAGGGAGATGTGCTGAAATCCTCCTGGCTTTGCTTTATCCTCTTGCCAAGCCCAGAGTGAAAGCAAAGACTGGCGGTGCAGTCTTGCTTGGCTCCAGTGTGTCACACAGCCTGCCCACCCAGCAGCATTCATGCTCTCCTGGCTGCTGCTTTCTGGTGACCGAGAGCAATCCTCTCTGCATTTGCAGCCTGGATTTGATTTGGGGATTAAATCTCTGCTATATATTTTATTCTTTCCTAAACCATACTGCTCTTCCTCATTGTCAGGGAAACACTGTCTTTCCTCCCCATCTTGAAATGATAAGTGCACTGGATTTGCAGTGAAGAGAAAAAGGCAGTTTTATGTTTTCATTTCACTTTCTGTTTCTTGGTATTCCACAGATCTCTTTGCTCCATCATTCAGGATACGTTATTCCCTGTTCCTGAGAGGTTCTGCTGCAGCTGCAGCCCAAGACATTAGAGCTATTTTCCTCCCCTTTGCCAAGCTTGGCTCTAGGCTGAGGCTGGGCTGTGCTCTTTCTTGTGCTGCAGTTGTTGCTCTTTGCCAAAAAGGTGAGCTGAGGGGATACAGGGATCAGGCTTAGCAGCCTGGGTCTGACCTGGATGTTCACACACACTCTGCAAAACCTGTGGATCTGAATGTGCTGTTGTACAAGCATGAGATACACACTGGCTTTGTCCATCTGGCTTGTCCACACTGGCTTGCTGTGGAGAAGCTGCCTCTGGCGTGTCCAGCAAGTGTGAGTACTACCAGAGAGGAGCATGGCATCATCCTCTTTCCAGGGAGGTTGGGCTGCCCTCACATTTATTATCTGCTTTGTGTTGGCTTGTGGCAGGCAGTTTGAAGCAAAAGCTCTCACCCGCCTGACTTGTGATTTGTTTTACTGCAAATAGCTTCTAATAGACTTTCCTCCCCACCTGTTGTTTTGTTTTCTGGGTGCAAGATGAAGTCTTTGTATTCCAAGCAAGACAGTGATTCAGCCCCTGTTATCAGCAAGGAAGGTAGAAGGGGAAGAAGCCTGACAATCCTTCTTGGCTGCCTTGAAGCACACAGCTTTTGTGTCCTTCCTCCCTCGGCTGTCATTGGCAACAGAGGGAGAGTATCTGACTTCTCCATCCTGGTATCCAAAATCAATGCTTCCTGCTGAGTTACATGTTTTCTAGCTCTACTCAGACACAGTTGTTTGATCATTATGTTTCTGGCTTTTGAGTGTGAGTAGTTTGCAAAAGCAAAGTTTAGCAGCTGGCTGAAGCTGTCAGCAAAGCTTTGATCCAGTGAGGGGGTGGAGATCCCCTCACCAGCGTGCAGACACAGATGTGGGTGCACACACAGATGTGCACATCTGACCTGCACAGGCCAACCCAGGGCATTGTAAGGGCACGATGGATCAGTTTGTGCAGCTGGCACTGTGGCCACGGTCACAGCTGCTCCCCCACAGCTGGAGTGACCATGCAGAGTCTGGTGATGCTGAGTGAGCTCTTCAGTGCATATCATGCCCAAGGCTTGAATATGTGCTGCTCTGTATCTAGCGAGACACCTCCACTGCTCTGTTGCTGCCCAAGAAATGAGTCATGGCAAAATGCAAATCTCTGCAACCCCAGGGAGACATTCCCATCGTGGACTCCAACACGTCCATGAGGCTGCCTTTCACTTTGGGAGATGCCTGTAGTCTTGTTCTTTCTGATTTTAAAACACTTCTGCTCCCATAATCTCAAAACACTTTTTAAGCTGTGATGTCAGACTGAGCATCTCTCAGACAAATGCCTTCTCTCTGGGAAAACTGTCAGAAGACTCTTGTAGGATCCCACGGCAGAGCTAAGGAGAGCTCTGCAAGACCCTTGGCTCCCCAGGCTCTGTTTCCAATGCAAGGGCACATGACAGCTGGAAACCTGTGTCTCCAGTATGACTCTGAAGGGTTAATAAGGCACATCAGGCCTCCTTGCACTTGTAGAAGGAGCCAGAAGGTTGTGGCTTCATTCCACAAACTTTTATAAACCTGCAAGACCAGGGCTTAATCAACTGTGATTGACTGAGGCTAATAGTAAAAGAAATAAAATGCTTCTGACCTAACAGAGCTGTTGGCTGTGAAACACCCAGGCAAATCTACCTTGAGTGAAGAAACACAAGAAACAGTTGTTTTGTGAGAAGGCAGCTCTGGTGGGAAAAGTGGCAAAGGTTTGCTTTTATGCAGTGTAAAAGTATCCTGTGAGCTCCCAACCTTTGTGGCTGAAACAGTGGTGCTAAAATGGATTGTGTCCTTGTGTGACCTTGAGATGACAGTGATGTCTGAGTGATGCAGCTGTTGATCCCTCTTTTGCAAAAGGTACACTGGGGCCATAGCGAGAGAGTTCTTGGTGGCAGAGGAGTCATCTCTGTTATACTCTGTGCCATCTCGATATTTATAAGGTGATATTTCTAAGTGCATGTATGTGGCTGCATAGCCACAAGTCCAGTAAAGGACTGTAATTAAACTTCATGTAATTTATTCATAAGGGTGGATTCATTTATACATCATGGAGTTGTCTGTTCTAATCCAAGTCTCCTTGAACAAACAGTTCTGAATTTACATCTCATAAAGTAGCTGTCGATTTTCCATGGATGCCATGAACTCGGGCAGCAGTGTAAATATACTGCAAGTTTAATACCTTTCCTACCAATAAAATAACCTCCCTAGGTTCTCTCCAAACTTGTTCATATCTCAACTTTTGATGGGCCACTGGCACAAACTGTTGTGCTTGTTCATTTTTCTTGAATTCAGGTGTGTGTACTTTTTCTTGGTGACCCAGCCTTTCATACACATCCTGTTGTTTGGAGGTGAATAATACAGTCAGTGTCCGTTGCCTTTGATGTTCTCTTTGTGTGCCTGGAAGCTGTGGTACTGTGTTTTCTTACAATTGAATTGGGTGTGAGTGATGAAGAGTGACTGGAAGGTTTAGTGAAAAACAAGCTGTCTTCTGTGAGGTGTCAGTGGAAGGAAGGAGAAGGCAAAGGATGTGTTTGATCATTATACGGGAGGGGAATAAAGACTCTCTGGAAAAGGCTCAAAACAAGATGACTGATGCCTTCTGGAAAACCTTTGTGGTAAAGTAACTCCAGATGTTGAGGTGAACCTTAGACTTGATGCCATAACCCTCAGCCCATTTTGGAGACCACTCTGTAGTTTCCATTAATGGTGGGTTTGGTTGCCCAAGCTCTGCTCAAATGAACAGCCTTATAGACAGGTGATGAGTGGAAAGTCTGAAAAAATGTGGTTGCAGCAAACAATTGATAGAGGAGAAGGAAGATGAGAAGATGAGCAATTTCCCAAGGCCAGTCACAGGGAACACGGCAGTCTTGATTTTGCAGAGCCACGGGCCAGCTCAGGTGAGCTGTGGGAGATAACCTGGAGGATAATCGTGCTGGTGTTGCAGTATTCTTAAAAGAAAAAAAAAGAGTAGTGTGTGTGGATAGTGACTGTAGGAATGTGGTGCTTCATTTGTGAAAAAACCCTTGCTTATAAAGATGGGTCCCGAGAGACAAACCGTGCTGTAGCAGTACATCTCTAACATAGCCTTGTCATCACGTTCTTCTTCCAAAGTAAAAAACCTGCTGATCTCTATTTCTAGAGAAAGTGGGTCTAAACTAAAAGCCCCAAAGGGTTAGTTGTGGTTATATTGTCAGGCTGTCACATCGGAATAATATTGGCCTTTCAAGGCAGTTAAACAGTATCAGTGTACATTTGGCTTCCAGAAATGCAATTAGGAGGGATAAATGATTATCCAATTTGCTGAGACATTTTGGTGAGTTTATTGGATTGTAGCTTCAGTATTCACCATGCATTAGGCAGAGGAATCTGTGCAATTTTCCGTGCTGTTAGTTTGTGTTCCAGAGGATGCAGGTGCATGGGAAAAGCCATGTACGGTTGGATTGCATTTATCACTCTCATCTCTCAGCCATGGTGTTGACTTTTAGGAAGATGAGGGTTACTTCTCTTTCCCCCCCTGATTGTTGCAGGAAATGTGACCAGAAATGGTTATTTAGGACCAAAGCATGTCTAAACTTTAGAAAACCATGAGGCTTTGCTTCCTTGTGCCCTTGCAGGGACACTGGGACAGGCATTGCAAAATGAGTTATTTTCTCTTTGGGACCACTTCTGCAGGATTCTACCTTGTCTGTCTTGTAATAGATTTGACTGGCAAAAGTAACTCATGGCTGGTTGTGGGGTTGTTTTTTTCCTCCTTTCCTCTTTCTCCTTTCCTCCTTGTTCCCATTTCTTCCCTCCACTTTTCCCGCTGTGAACTGCAGGTGTGGGCTGCTGCAGGTAGGAGACAGAGTCCTTTCTATCAACGGCATCGCGACTGAGGACGGGACCATGGAGGAGGCCAACCAGCTTCTGCGGGATGCCGCGCTCACCAACAAAGTGGTGCTCGAGATCGAATTCGACGTCGCAGGTATGTTGCCAAAAGAATTGCCGCTCATCACTACCAGCAGGACTCTTCCAGTGCCTTTGCTGACCTGCAGGAGGGACTGTATTCACACAAATATGTGAGGTTTCTGCTAGAGCTCAGAGGGAAGAGTGAGAAGCCCTGTGAGGACCTTTCCCATTTCTTCTTGTTCTCTGATGTACACCAAGATGGAGGGTTATTCTTCTGATCCTTTCATAAATGTTTTGTCCTCACCACTTGGCTGAGATAAGCGTATGGAATAGATAAAGAGGGTGCCTGCACTTTAAATATTTGCCAATTAATATAAATAATATTTATATTAATTTATGACCTTGAAGCCAGGAGGGAGGCAAAGCTAATGGCTGGGGGTAAAGTGCAGCTTTGTATTAAAAAAAAAAAAAAGTTTTAGTGTTTTTTTTCTTTTACATTGACAGAGATGCTTCAATCTCGAAATACATCATGATGTGAGCACTTCACTTGATGTTCAGAGCATGTATTTTTAATGAGAATCCAAATTTCAAACTAAAGTCCACAGGGCCTCAGATAACCTTATGTGAACCAACAGAGCTGAGCTTTACAGGCTTGTTTTCTTGGTTCTGAAAAAGCTATCCATGCAACTGAAAACTCTCTTTTTTCTCCTTTTTTCTTTTCTTGTCTGTTTTTGGTTTTATAGAGTCTGTCATACCCAGCAGCGGTACTTTCCACGTTAAATTGCCCAAGAAAAGAGGTGTAGAGCTTGGAATTACAATCAGCTGTAAGTATTGCTCAGTCTTGCAATAAGAGGTTTCAAGAGCTGACTTGCTTCCTACCCTGGTACATCAGAGGGCTCCAATGGAGAGAGATAAGATTATGTGGGGTTTCTGTAGCCCTCTCAGTGCTTGTGATTTATCCCAAACTGAATCGGATGTGTGGTTCCTGCCTCCATGAGCTGGTGGCTGCAAGAAAAGTAGCTGCCTGAAGGGTTGGGGCAAAGGATGTGTCTCAGTAGATCAGCTGATCTGTGTTGCAGACTAATTATATTATTAATAATATTATTTTTATTTCCTTGCTCACAGTTGTATTATGTTCTTTTTAAAAAAGATTTGCCTGCATACAATGGGACCTTTGCAGGGAGAGGTGAAGGAGGAGAGCAAGTGAGGGGTGAACCCACAGCTTGAAGGGTGGAGAGGGGAAACTGCCAGGAGAGGCAGGAGAAGGAGCATGAAGAGGACGATGTGCCTTAGAGGTGGGGAGAAAACACTTTAAGGACAAGAGGGTGCTGGGCAGGGTTTGCCAGGAATTGTTGCATCGAGTAACTGCAGCTACTGAGGAGGAGATCCATGTGCCAGGACTTGGTGTGCACTGAGAGAATGCATCATAAACATTTTTCTTTCTTTTCTCTCTTCTTTTCTTACCCTTGATTAACTATCTTTGTTTCTCCTCTGAGGATAGTTTTTCCTTTAAAGACATTTTGGCCTCTTTGGAGAGGATGCTGTCGGGGGATGATATAGGCAGATCCATCCCAAATTTCTAGCTGTCTTGGGGTCTTGTTATGCCTCACATCATTGAATTTTTCCTTTATGGCAAACACAAGCAGGTCTCAAGTCTTTCATCCCTCTTTCACTGCTCAGGGTAAACAGAGTTGAATCATCTCAGATTTGCCATGCCCAGGACTGCCACGATCTCCCACCTGAAACAGAGCAGCTTGTGAGACTGCAGTAATGGGATCTCGTGTCTAAGCCCTCAGGAGCAGGGACCCAGCTGTGTCTGGAGAATGGAGTCGCAAGGGACACTTTAAAACTAGATTTCATTAAAATAGATAAGCTATTTGTAATTACCTCTTGACATTTACAGCATTAGTTACGAAGTTAATTGGAGGTGTTCTGGTCTAAGTGGGACAATTCTCAGGAGTGACTTGAACGTCAACAGGATGATGGCTTTGCAGCCTGTAATATTTCTTCTCCCTCTTCTCTACTTCCCTTATTTGTGCCATGAGGAAAATCCTGAGAAATAACAGCACAGTATTTAACATTTGGCTTGGTAGCAATTACTGTCTGAAGACATCAAAGTGCTTTCTGAAAGCAGCAGGGTGTCCATAGTGGCATTTCACTGGTGGGGGGGCAGGGAACAGTGAGTGCAGCCTGTGCTGGGTTCCAAGCTGCTGCCCTGCCCATTGCCTTGGCATTCCAATCTCTGATAGCAACCTAGGACAATGGATCTGGTAGCAAAAAACTTCTGACTTGTGCAAGGCCAGGATTTTAGCCCTTACAAGTGTCAAAGTTTAGTTTGTGTCTGAGGCTGGAGAGATAGATTTGCCTGGGAGTTCCTTGGAAGAATTAGTTTTTATTTGTGAAGTCTCTCTTGAACGGGATCTGCTTTGGATGTGCATTTACACTTCAAACATATTTTTATGTTGAAAAGGTTTTCATTTGAAATTTGTTTAAAATATTGATTTCATACACTTTTTTGAAATCACCACTAATAAGAAGAAACTGACCCCTGGGTTTTAAATAGATGCTCATTATCCAACTACAAAGCAGTTTTTTGACACTATAAAAGATTTGATCTTTTTGATTGTTGAACATGTTTGCAGGACATTGTTCAAGTTAATGCATACACATAAACTTAAAGTACATTTCAGTCCTTTGCTGAGTCAAAGCTAAAATTATATTTACAAATGGAGCAAAAGACAGGCACCCAGAAAATGCAGTGGCAAGGATGAAATGCTAGCTGAATCCTAATTCTGTTTTCATACATTAGTCTGTGTAAGCCTTTGTCCACATGATTCTTAGCAAATCAGATCATCATTTTGTCACTCTGCCTCTGACCAGGCAGATAAATATACCAATTTCAAATATTAAAACCAAAGCAAGCAGCTTTATTGAAAGTACCTCCTGCAGAGACATGATGTGCATGCAGAAGTATGATGCAAGCAGAAAAAGAAATGATGTAAAAATAACTCTTCTCTGTTTTGCTCGGTTCCTTTCCTCCCAGTTCTGCTGATTTGAATGCTTGTGTAGATCTAGAAACAGCTTTTATAGCTTTCCTTCTGGTATGGAAAAGTATATTACAACTGTTTTAAAGTAGGGGACTTGGTTTACTGGCCTCTTACATTGGATTCCTGTTCCCTACTCAGTAAAGCTGGGGCAGCTTAAGTAGATGACAAGGTGGAGGGGTCAGTAAAAGACCCCCTGCACTGTTGTGGCCGTGGAATTGGGTTCATTCATAACCTTTGTGGTCTGGCTGTGCTGCAGATGTAAGATGAGTTGCTTTCCTTGAGTTTTACCTCTGGGCTTCGGCTGGCTCATCTGTAGTTAATTCTTCTGCCTAGGAAGGTTTGCCTCTGCCTTCTTACACGGGCAGAAAGTGTTACGACCTCATCAGAGGAGCACTACAGAAATAAATGTGATCAAGTTCTTGCTGTGCTGTGGCTCTCAGAGCTAATTCGGAGATGGACTAAGTAAAGGGGGGGAGAGCAGGATTCGTGATGGATGTGCTGGAAGAATTCATGTAATGGAGCTGGCTGTAGGAGGAACCATAAATCTGCTGGAAATGCTCATAAAAGGGCTGAAAATCCAGAAGGTTTGTGTATGAGGAGGGCAGATGCTGCTGGTTCTGTGATGAATACACAAGAGCACTTGCTCCTGGTAGGGGCAGATGTTTGCTGAGGGCATTTAATCTTCTCAGAGGTCTCAGGGTTTTCCAGAAAGAGAAGGCTCGGACTGGGTGTGTCTCAGTGGTGGTCTGTGAGCATGGATGGTTTTCTTCGCCCTGCTCACAGTGTGGCAAAGGAATGCAGCAAATCAAGGTGTGAGATGGAAATATATGCAAATAGCACTATTTCCTCTTCCATTCTCCTAATGATGAATAGAAAATCCAGGGGGTGAGTCTCTCACTGACTGTACTCTGTGTTTCTGAGGGACTTTGGTGCCCTTCAGCCTCATTCAATCTCCTACATGTGCTAAATGAAAAACACTGAAATTGCTTCATGTGTGCTGCTCCATGCGCTTTGTCCAGGGGTGAAGGGACATGAGGTCAGCTAAACTGCTCTTGTTTGCTCCATTCTCCAGTGTCTCAGCCTCTGCCCCAGGGAGAAGGGCAATTTTTTATAAAACAGGTGCTCTGACTGAAGAGCAAAGTGTGCTCCTTTTTGCTTTGAGAGCTGTGCAGACTCTGAAACTCAGTTGTTTGCAGGGACCTCTGAGGCTCTGAATGGTGAGGATGCAAAGATGTGCGAAAACTGAGAGTTTTGACACAGGGATGTGAAGATTTGACTCTTGTTAGCCTGAACTACCATCTCCATTTGCAGAACACATGCCTCAATTGCTCTCATCTTGCTGGCTGCATTTAGTTCTAATGATGCTGTTATGTCTTTGAAGGTTTTCTGTAAATCTCTTACAAATTAAAATCTCCAACAGCGAGAAGCTAATAGTCATGTATTCTTTTTCGTTCAATACCTAACCTCTTACAATAAGATATGGATTTGTTATTAGCTGCTGCAAAATGATAGTTGATTACATGAAAGATTGCTATTTGTGTTGAGAGGGTATTTTTTTTTTCCTGTCTCAAATATCTTCGCCAAGGGCTAGTTGTGACATTCACCATAGGGTACAGGTGTGTTGATGTTGCTGTTTAAAGAGATACTGAAATTACCATTCGTTTTAGATATGCATTAATGCTTTATATAGCATGTTTATCAAATTGCCTTTCTATATCTTAACAAATCAATTCCTGTGCCCTTGGTGTGAAGTACTGCAGATAAGGAGGAGGCAGTATATCTGCTTGCAGGTGATAAAACCGGAATTTGGGTAGATAGATAACTTCGATTAAGTCGCTTAAGCAGTGTAATCACTGTCCTAGTGAGAAGATGGATTTGTGAGCTGAGCAAATCTAGTTTTGCTGGTGCTGGATTAGCCTGTGCCCTGCCACCAGCCCGGCAGAGTGTGTCCACAAGCGGCAGCGAGCCTGGCACCGCCTGTCCTACCCCTCGCTCACACAGCAGCTTCAGCTGAGATTTGCAGCTGATTGACTCTGGTGCTTTTGTCCAAGTGGGATATTCTGATCTGGTTTTGCTACCTGGAGACTGGGAAAGGAAGTAGATCTGTGATGGGGCAGATATCCTGCTGAAGGCACTGATAATTTATGCACCTGCTGCTAAACTTAATGAATGGTAGAGGAAAAAGTTTGGTACTGAGAATTTGATTTTCCTTGCTGCTTTTTGTAATCAATTCTGATTTACTTTTTTCCTCTTTTAATCCCTTAGCTGTCCTGAGATTATTTGGTTTCTGATTTTGTTTGTTGTTTCCAATTTAGGAACACTTTCTCATTTGAAAGCTTCTTAACGGCAGTATTGCAATTTCTTTAATTACACACTGGCAGAGTGTTGCTTTGGATTGGTCAATAACAAAGGGCATTTATACTGGGTTGGTGCCTGTGAAATATGTGCTCATGCTCCTTGCAGGGAGTAATTTACCAATACAAGTCATTATGCATTCTATTAAAAACACAAACCGGACATGTGTTCCTGGCCTCATCATCCATCACAGCGTAAACACCGAGCGAGCCAGAATCCCAGCAGAGGTGGTGAGAGACTGAAAGCAATTTATAAAAAGTAAATAACAGTATTGATCAATTCACCTTTTTATCACTGTCCTGTCACCACCGCCAAGCAGTGTTTTCGTTTCGAGTTTCTCCCCCACCACACGCTTCTACCTTCAACAGCTGTTGATTTATGGAGCTTTCTCTGGGCCACTGGAGCACTTTTAAACTTATCTTTTGTACTGGTAAACCCACCAAAAATACAAATGTATCTGAAAAAGAGTCTGTTTCCACCTGAAGTGGTTTGCCCTGGCAGGTGGAGGCCACAACCAGAATGCTTGCTGAGAGCATGCGTGGGTTTCTGCACACCAGCTCCTGCATTTGTGCCTCGATCCATCTCTTCCCTTGACTTTCTTTGCTGCCATGTCCATTTCACACGCAGGAAAGCAAGACCCAGAGGCAAGGCTGGGTGTCCAAACCATGACTTCCTGCAGCAGAGTTACTAAGGCAATGTCCTTTGAAGGGAAATAACCACATTAACAGCAGAAATGAATGGATAAAGAGGCTTTACTCTTCTGTGCAAGTGTCTTAATGCCAAAGACCACAGCCCTAATAAAATTGTAATGTTGTTTAAGTGGTGTTTTTTTAATTGCAGGCAAATTGGAAATGGTTTATCCAAAATCTCAATGAGTATCTATCTGTCTAATGGCTCTGACCTAGACTGAGCTACCACTTCAGTGAAATTGCAGATCCCTCTTCTTTAGACAGACAGCTGTTACACAGAGGGACATTGTCACCCTGTGTGAATGGCCCAGGATGGTTAAAATTGTGGGTCCCAGGAGTGGTAAGAGTACCCTGATCCCAGCAGATGTGCAGAGAACCCATCTGGGCTCTCTGCTGGAGTGCCAGGAAGAGCTTTGGAGTGCTAAAGGTGAATTAATGGAGTTAGTGACTACTAATTTTTAGAATGAATAGGAAATGACTGTTTTGTGCTATGAGATTTCATTATCTTAACTTTGTATCTTACACCTCTTGATACAACATAGTTATTCATTAGGTCTCCCTTCAGTTTTGATGGTCTTTGCATCTTACAGTAGGTGATTATGTAATGTGATGATGCCCCATGCCTGGAAGTGTTCAAGGACAGTTTTGATGGGGCTCTGAGCAACCTGGTCTAGTGGAAGGTGTCCTTGCCCATGGCAGGGGATTGTAAGGAGATGATCTTTAAGGTCCCTTCCAACTCAAGCCATTTTATGATGATTCCATGATGATTATTTAAAACAGAGGGTTGCCATTTATTAAAGTTTGGATGCTCTGTTGGTAGGGACAGTTGTATGCAGTTGTACATGGCTCTTCCATTTAACTGAGGTCTTAAGAAAATCGATTTTGAGAGCAAAACTTGAAAAAAATTCCACAAACAAAATCCAGAATGATTTTTCCTTAAAACTTGCTTTGTCTCCAAATGGACAAAGTACATGGTTTGTTACCCATGCTTCTAATATGGGAAGCTTTTGCTGTGCTCAGTACTGACTCCAGTTGTGGAGCTGCAGAAGGACAAGGTCTTGTTCTCTGATCAGGGACTGGCTGTGGGCAGGATTTCTCCATGTGTCTCAAGGTTTGCGAGGCAGACACTGAGGTAAACCTAATTTCTGCAGAGCTTGAGTCATGCTGTTGTTTATGCTTGCTTTCTTTCTTTCTTTTTTTTTTTCCTTTTAAAAATTCTTTTTCTCCCTCTTTTTGAGTGTTCATGGTCTCTGGACACGTTGTTCCAGCTGTGGCTGTGCCAGGTTAGAGATGGCCATCCCCAATCTGCCACTAGGGCTGTGGAGATCCTCCCTAACCCCTTTCTGTCACACTGCCTCTGCTTTGAAACTAGTAAACAAACCTTGCAGGGAAAAGTATTTTTGCTAACCTGGATCATTTTGACAGAACCAGGCTAGGGAGTGATTAAACATGCAGCAATGCCAGCCTGACCCAGGGCTCAAGGTGTGCTCACAAGGTCTCCCCTCACCATTGCTCAGACCACCACACTGTACACCTCTGTCAACAGCAAATACATCTCCTACACTGAAAAAGAGAACAGCAATAGTTATTACAACAGTAATTATCAGGGTGATACATCTCCACCCCCTGTGCTGTTAGTCCATGGTGTGTGGTCTTCCCAGTCAGCATGTGGGTTTCTGCACTCCCTCCTTCCTTCCCACTGTTCAGCTCTGCCCAGTGTGTGTTGTTCCATCTGCAGTCTGGTCTGTGTTGTGGAGAGGTTGAATACAGGCACAAGCCCTCAGTGAATCTCCACAACACATTCCCTTCTTTTCCCTCCACATCCGGAACCTGAACATGAGTATCCTGTCCAAAATTGTCTGGCACCACACTCCAGTAAGACATGAGGAAAATGATTGCTCCAGGCTCTGTACCATTCAGCAGTCACATTGCTGGGACCATTATAAAATCAGTCACGGTCTGCTCTTCACTGTCTGACCTCACTTTGATACTCAGCCCTGCCACGTCTAAGATTGGCTGTCTTTTTGCTCTGTTCGGTACAGAAGGTTTAGCTATTTCTGGGAGAGGGTATCCTTAAAGGTGTTGGGTTAGCACATATGTTTTTAAATCTCATGAGTGAATGTAAACAACAGAAAAATCTAGAGCACAGAGATTGGTAAGCACTTATTATGTCTGACTTTCTGGGTGCTCTCTAACTGCTGTTCAGGCAGGTGGATCTCTGTGTAGTTGGTGCCACGTGCCTCACAGATATTTTAATCTCTGACCTGCACCTGATATGTTCAGATACTGTGAGTTTCTTCCTTCCCACACAGTTTTTGTGAGAAGCTGAGAAGCTCTGTCAGCTTTAAACGAGGCAATGCAATTCCCATAGCAAGGCAGGAGGGAGTGATGCGGGGTGGAAAGGATGCTCTCGGCGTATGTTTGGTGTGTGGATGACAAAGAGGTCAGGAGGGGTTCGAGTCATAAATCTCTCTTGGGTTTCTCGGGAGTGCAGCAGGTCTCGCAGGCATATTTCAAAATGCAAATGCTCCCAGAGATGCATACTCACATCTCTCGTGGGCTGAAAAAGTTATCAGGGTCAGGCAGGAGAGAAGAGTTGGAAACCACCCCCTCCAGCTCCAGCACAGACCAGCCCGGATTCATCCGGTTGTATGATAAAATGACTTGGGGAGATGAACTGACTGGAAAACAGTGCTATATCTAATTTTTTCTGGGTTATTTTCCACCTGGAAAATGTCCCAACCCACTTCAAGAACACAGAAATGCTTGTAATTAAGCACAGGGCTGTGCTGGGTGCTCTCTAGGCAGCAGTGCTAATGTCTGACTGCTGCCACAGCCACTGGCTCACTTGTCTTGTGTCTGAGGTGTAGGTGACTAACTATTTGACAGTGCTGGGATTGGGCAGTGCCACCTCTTGCTGCTGGACAGCCCATGTCCTTCCCTTCAGGAGGAGTGCAGAGAAAACTAACATGGGCAAAGTGCAACCAAACAACTTTTGCAGGAATTTACTACTCCCCCCCTCCCCCCGCCCCGGATGTGGCTTCCAGAGTTTAAGTATGAAGCATTGTTTGGTGAAGGGGATATAAATCCCCTATCCTTATGTCTCCTTCTCCTCCTTAACCATCCTCGTCCTGGACTCTATGCCAAGCTTTGTGCCCGTGTGTCTCTCTTGCAGCTGCAAGCAGAAAGCCCGGGGATCCTCTGATCATCTCTGACATCAAGAAAGGGAGCGTCGCACACAGGTGAGAGCAGAATTTCCTGTTTGCCGAACCCACTGCAAAATGTCCATCCATGATAGGCAGAATTCTACCAGAGAAGTAGAATGAAGCCCAAGCGTGGGTCTGGATTCTGCCAGCATCCAAGGAAATCTCAACCCTAGAGGTTTGTTTTAGACCACAGGAGGGTTTGCAGTAAAACTGTCTGTACTGAAGCAAGTAGAGCTGAGCTAATAGGCCAGGGCCAAGGCCAGGGCACTGGTTCAGATGTCTGCTGATTCTCCAGGAGATGGATTTTTAGCATTTAAGAGCATGTGGTAATGGGCTTCATATATCCCATGAAGTGCTATGGCTCATCAGGTAGTTTGCCATGTCTCAGCTCCTGCTCAGGTGGACAGAGTGAGTGAATTATGGGCACTGGCGGAGAACTGTGCAAATAACTCAGCATTTATTGACTTCACCTCTGATCCCAACGCCTCATAGCAAGGCTTTCAGCAGAATTTAGTGCAGTGCAGGGCTCAATTCTGAGAGTGCTCACACAGGAGTTTCCGTAAGAGGTAGGATATCTGTCCCTTAAACAACAGGCATTTTCAGTGCTGTAGGTTACCCAGGATGTATATCTAATCTTCCTGCCTGGTTCTGTGTTCATACATGCTCTACACAAACTTCCCCTCTTTAAATTACAGTTGTCCCAGACTCAGTTCATGGTTGTTTCCTAGAAAAGACCAAGGACAGTAAAAAGTTAATATTGTAATTTCCACTGCAGAACTGAATGTGCCGTGGGATCTGAAAGGCAAATACAAATGTACTTTTAGTTTTCTCTTCCTCTCCATGTAGAACTGGGACCTTGGAGCCGGGAGACAAGCTGTTAGCCATTGATAACATCCGACTCGACAATTGCTCAATGGAGGATGCTGTGCAGATTTTAAGGCAGTGTGAAGACCTGGTCAAATTGAAGATTAGGAAGGATGAAGATAACTCTGGTACAGAAATCCTGATGCAAAATGGTGCCAGTCCACTGTAATGACATTCCCAATAGGTAGTGCAAACTAACAAAGATAAGGACTGCTGCTGTCCGGTCACCACTTTCCAATTGATTATAGTCTATTTTTGTTATTCTGCCCTTAAATGATGTCTGGAAGGTTAAAATCCTATTTGGTATGAGCATGGCTGAAGACTTCCAGCTTTTGCTTCTAAATGCTGCAAGTCTCTCCTGTAACTACTTTCATGTGGCAGACTAAACAAGTTCAGCGTTCCTGTTTTCTCTTTCAGATGAGCAGGAGACAACTGGTGCCATTATCTACACAGTGGAGCTGAAGCGCTACGGCGGCCCCTTGGGAATAACCATCTCTGGGACGGAGGAACCTTTTGATCCCATTGTCATTTCGGGCTTGACTAAACGGGGGCTGGCAGAGAGGTGAGGTTTGGGAGCACAGTGGATGAATCAATTTGAGAAGGGGTCTTGAACTGTGCCAAGTTTCCCATGCTGTCATAAACTTTTCTTTGGTGTTTCGTCCTGCTGAGAAGGGAAGGTGCTCTGAGGGTACCACATGATATGAAGCAGGGTGGTTGGGGCTGTACTGTTGGGGCAGTGGGAGAGGCTCAAAGCAGGGCACTTCAGGAAAAGTCAGATCCAGTGAGTCAGTTGAATTCTGCAGCCAGGAATACATATTTATCTGCCCCTCTTCCACAGAGGTGCTTCCTTGTCTGGGATTTGCCATACACACCTTATGTCAGGAGCGTGCCCAGCCTGCCCATGAAATCACCACAGACTCTGTCCAGGTGTTGCTAAACTGTGGTTTATGGCCATTGCAGTGGTGTGTCCTGCTGAAACCAGAGATCTTGGGTGTCTTCTGACCTGTCCTTGCTGGTTGCTTAGTCTGTTACATGTGAGGTATCTCAGTGCAGGGCTGGTGTGCCCAAGCACCAGGAATTTATACTGCATGAATGTAGGAGCAGATTTACCTTCGGCCTCTGGGGAGGACTGTGTGTGTGCCTGTGTCTGAATATATGTGCCTGCGTGGGATTTAAAGGATCAGGACATTCCTGAGAGTATAAGGTGGAACTGAGTCATACACTGTATCTTAATTAATCTGTCTGTACGGTAGCTGTGACTTGTAAATGGATCATTTCAGCAGCCCTGACTCATGCTTCTCTAAGGGTCTCTTTACTTTTTGCTGCCTGACAGGCAGAACAGCAGCAAAAAACCCCAGAACAAACAGGTGTAAAGTGCAAGACTTTGGAGAGGTTTGACTGCAGATCTCGCCTTTTGGTTCCTGCTGTTTCAAGGCCACGCTCCCTCTTAGCTGGACTGTGAAACAGCTCAGTGCCTCTTTCTGTGTTGGGTTCTCAGAGCTCTCCGCACACTGCTGTGCCTTTCCATTGCTTCCCTTTGGTGCAGAATGCAGAATGTCTGTGTCTCCTGGGAAGAAAGAGAGATGGACTTAGTCATTAGTGATCCTTTTCTCTGGGGATTTTATATTACTGCCAGCCACTGTAGGATTCAGTCTTTTTCCCTATGAAATAATAGCTGCAGAGTATCTGAGGCTTTTCTGCATGGCAGTTCTGCACTGTACCTGCAGCCCAGCGTGAGAGAGGTTAAGGACAGCCAGCTCAAACGCTGTCAGGTGTCAGAAGACAGTCTCGTACCCTTGTTGATCTCATTTCCCTTTGCAATTCCACGGCTGTTCCTCCTTCAAACTCAGATACACATCGGTGACGGCTCCGCACAGAATCGTAGTGCAGGCAAGTGCTGCGGTACTACTGAATTTTGATCAGGAGTGGGCAGGCACTGAGGAGTGAGAGGCCTTGTGAGAAGGGTGATGGAGCTGTTCAGCGTGTTCACCGTGGCTGACTAGCAAACAGCAGTGCCTGTGCACAGGAGCAGCCTGGGCTCAGGGCAGCACAGGGATATCTCTGGGTAACGTTGGCTCCCTGCAGGGAGGGAGAGGAGCTCTGGGATGAAGGCTGACTGCGGGAAAGGTGCATTTTTTTCTCCTGTGAGTAACAGAAGGGAGTGACTTGACCTTGTCAAGGGAAGAAGGGTGCTCCTAGCGTTACCCTAAATTGTCCCTTCCCTGACATCACTACCTTTCTCTGTGCCACAGGCACCCTTAGCCAGGCTCTGAAGGGTGGGAGAGGTTTCTGAAGGACAGAGCTGGAGTGCAGGACATGTTTCGGCAGCACTGACACAGGGTGGACCAGATCCCAGCATCTGATAACAGGACTGCACTGATCATTCTTGTAGAGGCACAAGAGGCACAAGTGAAGGTCTGTGCTGTGGCTTGGGCTGCTGGCAATGGGGAAGGCAAGGTGTCCTCTAGGATCTGTCACATGCATGTCACAGTGGGTGACAGGCTGCCTAAGCCTTCAGATTCAAATGATGTAGGTTTTATCTTGACCTTGAACATTTTTCTCTTTATAAGTGTCTGATCTTATAGAAACCTACAAAGGCAGCTCAGGCTGTTGGACTGGTGTTGAGCTGTGGCTCTCTCCCGTGTTATTCTCTGTTTCCCCTCCTTACGTGCCTGCAGGTGGCTTAAGCCTGTGCCAAGGGACTTGTTTTCCTTCTTCTTGAGCAAAGGAGGGTGCCTAAACAATGTTCAATTCTGGTCAAGGTGTAATGGTTCTCCAAGAGCAATTTTGGGCTATCACAGACATTTTAAGGTGCCTGACCTGCCTCCTTTAGTGCCTCCTACTCAAGTAGATGGGGGTGGCAGCAGGAGAGTTTGGTCCAGGAGTGTCCAGCACCAACCCATGTTGGCAGGGAGGAAAAGGGATGGTGGCCCTGCCTGCGTGCCCATGTGCCAAGTAAACCCCTAGCACATGCATGTAGCCACCTCTTCTCCAGTGTTTTCTGGGAAGTGCTTGCAGCCCCTTTTACACCTTTCCACTTACCTGTTGCTTGATTCTACTCTTGCATGTGCCCTCTGAGCAAGAAGGGATGTATAGCACACACTGCCTCGGGCTGTTCTGTGTTTGAGGTGAAATAAGGACTGTTGGCCGTGATGGAGAGGCACAAGGGTCATTAGGTAGAAACCGCTCTCTCTCTGTTGCTCCTCCTCAGCTTCTGTCTGCTTGTCCTCACAGGGGGGGCTGAGGGAACTGGGCTTTGATTTGCTTTCTCCCCTTTGAAGAAAAACAAGGTCAGAACATGACCTTTCTCTTTAATTGTTTCTGTATTTTTCCCTGCTGAGGGACTTTCACAGTTACTGCAGAGCAGTCATGTTGCCCAGAGGCGGGTGGTTGGGCTGGTGTCTTGGGTAGGAGTTGTGTCCCCGTGCCGGGTTCAGGGATAGATATGCAGGAGATCCTCGAATGCTGAAGCACTGCAGTGAGTGAAGGATCGACTGCTGGATAAACTGCCAGCAGTTTAGCTGGATTTTTTTGACTATGTAGATGAAACTTTTAAGACATATACTTCGGTTCCAGTTTGATCTGTAATTTATTTGAATGCACAAGTTTTCCCTGACGGCTCTTCCAGGCTGATTTGAGTGAGACAAGGCGGACATCTAGTGGCTGGTCGGATGATCATGGCACTGCTCGAATACCCCAGGAGCAGCAGAAGCAGAGCCTGAGCAGTCCTGCCCGCTGTTTGGCCGCATTTGCTGATTTGATGTACTCACAGTGGATGTTCCACAGCAGTGTGTCTACAAAAGTTTGCTATTTTGGGAAAAGCCAAGCAGCTGTTTTGCCCATGACAACTTATCAAATTCCAGTTCTGCAGGAGTAGCAGCCCAATTCGGGGATGTAAGCTGAGGGAGGCACATTGCCACGGGCAAAAAGATATTGCAGTCTAGATTTGCATCTCCTGTGGCTCCATCACACAGGTTCCTGATAGCAGAACCTCACGCTCTGCTGGAGGAGATGGTTGCTGCTCTCTTGTGCTGGCATTAGGGCGCTGCAATGTGAGTGTGGTGAGCTTGGTCCAGCCAGTGGTGAGCATGAGCTCCAGCCTTGGCAACCAGCTCTAGTGATGAACACATTCTGCCCCGCCTGCTCTTCCTGGAGCTGCAGCAACACCAGGAGAGGTAAACTGAGTCCCTGTCTGCAAGCAGACACAAAGGGGAAGGATGGAGGAGAAGGGAGAGAGTTACCGTGACTTGTTTGCTTGCTCCTGGCTGCTGCTGAAACCCAAGGATTTACCTGTCTGAGAGCAATAGTCAGTGCTGGAATGTGGCTGTGCAGTGTAATGCAACAACCTCTTCCAGAACTGATGGAGAAAGTCACAGGAATGTAGATTGTAAGGGTGAACTTTACAGATGTCCCAAACTGCAACTGGTTCAGCTCAAGCTCGCAGCTGTAATCTGTGTGTTGAGCTATTTTGTTTTTGGGTTTTTTTCAATAGGTTTCCAGGTTTGTCTCATAGTTTCTTTCTGTCAGCGTGAACATGCCCTTCAGTTCCATGTGTGATGACGGGTGGACAGCACACGCTGGAAGTGCTTGTGCTTTTAACCATGTTGCTTTGAAGAGTTTTGACTGTAAACTGACCTGCAGTTCCAGTCCCTGAGGGGCCTGGGATTTTGTGTAATTCTTGTGTTCCCACGTGTATTCGTATGTATATACACATGGAAGATGGGGAGGACCTAGATTCCTAGTCATGATGTATACATCTGTAGGTGTATACAGTGTACCAAGAGAAAACAAGGACATATGTGAAAGTGCTGAGAGTTAACATGCTCTTGCTTCAAGTGACAACCAAATATCCTGTCTCGCAGAGGCAAATTACTTCTCTGGCGTTTGTGACACTGCCTTTTCTCTCCAGAACTGGAGCCATCCACATCGGCGACCGGATACTGGCGATCAATAACGTGAGCCTCAAGGGCAAACCGCTGAGCGAGGCCATTCACCTGCTGCAGATGGCGGGAGAGACGGTCACCCTGAAGATCAAGAAGCAAACAGAGAGTGAGTTAGGGAGCCTGGTTTGGGGTGGGAGGGCAAAGGCACACCCCAGCAGGGACCCCAGGTGATGGAAGGGTGTTGTGAAAGGTGACATGAGGCAGCGCGGTCATGGGCATGGCTGCGCACACAGAGAAAAGGTGTGTGTTTCTCAACCTTGTGACTCACAGATGAAAGAAAAAGCAACCCAGGGGCTCTCTGTGATGCTGGGAAGAGGTGAAGCAGCAGGTTTATTGATGATAGTAATTTTTATTTCAGATTGACACCTTGTACTGTTGTTGCCATTCCCTGTCTGTGTGGGTGTTTCACACAGAAGTGAAGCAGAATTTGCTTTTAAAAGTAGAAGAATGTGGGATTTTTAAAAAATATAACCCTCCAAAATTAGCAAAGGGACTCTGAGCTGGTAGAATCCATGAAAAAAACCTCCCACCTTTAATTCAGCTTTTTGAAAACAATTGGCAATAAATCCTTTACATCTCTTTCCTGGCTTAGAGTCCTAAGATCATCTTTCAAACCAGACTTCACTTAGAAATCCCCTTCTCATTTCCCTGCCAAGTGCCCTGTGGGTTTGAAGCAGTTGTTGACATGGTATCAAAGAGCAGAAGCATACTTAGTGACAGGCTACTGTTTTTTGGGGATGGAGGGGTGATTGGCAAAACCAGGGATTGCAAAAACTTTTCTCCCTGACTGCCTAATCACAGCCAAACAGAGGCTTTTTCATCAAGTGCAGAGGGTAACAGGTGCATTCTGGCTTCATTCTTTGTCTCCCTCACACCCAGTATTTTCCTTCTTTTTTGGGGTGCCATGCTTCTGCATAGATTTGGTTGGACATACCCAGCCAGTCACCCACAGTGCTGTGGGAATTAAATCAAGTGATAAAGCTTTTCCAAGCAAGAGTGTCCCATGGGATGCCTGTCCTGCATCTGAAGAAGTGGCATCACTCTTAAACATAGAACTTCTGTAGACCTCAATGCAGTTTGCAAATGTGGGGAATGGACCTATTTTACAGATGGTGGAAGCCCAGGCAGGGAGTGGGGACTTGGCAAATAGAGGTAGAACTGGGGAACTGATTTCTCTTCAAGAAACTCCACTCTCTTCCCCTGTAGCCAAGTGTCGTGATCCTTGGTCTGAAATGTTCTTTTTTTCCCCCTGCTGACACTTAGCACTGTCACAGCCACTCAGTGAAATAATTGACATGCAGGTGCCAGTTGGAGACTCGTTAATCATTCTGAGAATGAAGCAGGTGTAATTGAAATTTCAAGGTAATCTTGAGTTAATCATGGTGAGCAATCTTCTGAATGCTTGGAAAATAGGGACTTTCAGGACACTGGGCTTTGTTTGGTAAAATAATCTGTTCTCATTGACAAATGCAGACTTCCATAGGGCTTTTTATCCCTCCTGTCAGAGGTACAGGGTGTGGATGGCTAACAGGATATCTAATCAACAAAGACTTTAAAATATTCAGTACAGAGAAATGCTTGTGCTGAGAAACCATTCCTCGCGTAGCTTTTGCCTGAAAAGGAATTTGATATAATGATAATAAGGGCCTGTTAGTACTAAAATAATGAAAGGGAAGGTCTGAGCTTTATCATTCACATTCAGCTTCCATTTTCCAATCACTGATCAGGGAAAATTCAGCCTCAAAATAGCAGGCCCAGAAATTCCGCTATTGTCATGAGACTGCATGGGAGACTCTGGAGAGGTGATTAGCCTTGAATTGCTACAAGGTTGTACAATCTTGGGAGGGGGCTATAACTTCAGTGGTGGTGGTTGGGATCAGGTTGCTTAGTCATTGGAATCTCATTAAAACAGTTTGTAGCAAATTTTGCAGCCAGAACCTTGCCCTGGTGCTGCTCTGAGTATAAAGGAGGCCCTTCGAGACCAGAGAACCTACAGGGTATTGCTTGCAAGGGCCAACACTTCTCTGGGCAGGGCTGTTTTGGAGGAAGCTTCCAAAGGCACAAGAAGATGTGCTTGTGTGAGTTGAGATTAGGTCCCAGCTCTCTCATATGTGGTAATCCTCAAATCCCCATGGCTGCTCCTTGTGTTCTGTGTGCTAAAAACCCAGAAAGGCTTTTTTTTCTTGATTCAGCTTGAGATAAGAGGAATGCATTAAATCCTTTTAGCTTCATTGCACATGCCTTTCTCAGCTACTTTTGAAGAGCTAAAGAGGTACTTTAAAGACTTACGGTACCTGGGCTTGCTCCCGTGTCAGCAGGAGCTTTTCCCTGAGGCTTGCTCTTCGTGCAGCTAAAGCAGGATGTTCTGCTTTCAGAATCCTATCCCAAGAAATCGGGGAGTATAAACGAAGTGAGCGACCCAGAAGATGAACTGACAGACTCACAGAAAACTAGCAAGCTGTCTGAGATATACTCCACTGCAATTCCTAGTGTGGACAATACTGTGGAGTCCTGGGATGGCTCTGCCATTGATGCTGGGTATGGAAGCCAAGGTAAGCCAGTCATCTTTTCTGAGGGATCTCTGGGCCAAGGTAAAGACAGACAGAGCCTCCAAACCTGTGTGGTCTGTCTGACTCTTGTCTCCAAACATGAGCTGAAGCCTGTGGCCTGACCACATTTTCATGGTCTCTCGCTTCCAGCAAGGAACAACATGTATTTTAAAATGCACTCCTGTGGTGCTCTGAGTTGATGTATCTGGTTTAGGCTTTTATTGGCACATTTCTTCTGGCTTATATGGCATCATACTGTTCTCATAATTCTCAAAACCATTACAGCACTTTTTAATTCACATAATCAGAGGCAGTAATCACTGGTGATATGTTTTACAGAGTATCTGGTCCATAGCTCACATTTAACTCTCCAGAGAGGCCTTGTAGGACATACTAATCCTCTTCAGGATGTTTTAAAATCCACAAGAATGTCTTGTGACTAGAAGCACTCACTTAACAAAATAATTAAGGTAATACTACAAGAAAGTATCTCTAACTCTCTGGTGAGTGATCAGCTGAACACGTGGCTTCGAGGCCAGGTTTATTCAGCTGTAGCTTCTGGCAAACATATGGAATTGGCATGGATGATGGTCTAGTCATGGGGATAGATTTTTACTTGGAGTAAAGCACTAGAAAATAAGTTATTCCAGTTCAGATTTAGTGACATAAGCTAGTATTAGCTTGTGTTGAAACAAAGCAAAATTCTGAATTGACACTGCAAGAGGAAATTGGTGGAAAGACTGCTGTCCAGAACAGAATCTGAAAACAGGGAGGGATGCTGTGGGATGCTGCTGCAAAGCACCTTCCCTGTGCTGAGTGAGGTGCGTGCTGTGCTCACTGCACTCTGGCTTAGGGAAGTTCAAAGGACAGCACTGCCTGGGTGTCTCTTTCCCCATTCCTGTCTTCCTTCAGCTTCCATTGGTCTGAAGTCTTAATTTGGGAGCACAGTTGGGACTGGAGGCTTCATTAAGGAGGAATCCCCTGGCCTTCATAATGCTGCAATCCTTCTCCATCTAATTGAATGTTAACACAAGTTGGACACTGGAAAGTGATTACTTTACTGGTAAATTGAGAACAGGTAATTGAGCACAGAGCCCTGGGTTGTGAGGCTGGTGCCAAGTTGCCCAACATCCACAAACTGCAGCTTTGCTTCATGGGCTCTCTTGTCTTCCCTGGTAATTGCATTTGGCTGCATGGTGGTGAGCTGGTGCTGGCTGGGAAGAGGGATGCTGGAAAGCAGGGAGAAGGGCACGCAGGGTTGTCCCTGGGATGGGCAGGGAAGGCACGATGCAGAGAAACCTGGGATGTGCAGAGCCTGGAGATTAGAATTCACACCCCAAATACAGAATTGCAGGTCAGGCTCTGCAGCCCTGTAGGTTTTAAGTTCATTCAAAGCATTAGGAAACGGCTCAAGGAAGGATTTGGGTGGGGGAGCAGTGCTGGGCCTGGTGGGAACATGCCACCAGGTGGCTCTGAATCCCAAGGATCCAGCTCTTCTCCCTGAAAGGAGAAGGTGAATCTACAATGGCACTGAGTGACCACTCTGCACCCAACCCAAACCTGCTGCCCAGCCGCTGCAAGAACCTGCATCCAGGGCCCTTGTCCTGCCCTGGCAGACAGTGAGTGCTCCTGACTGTGAGATGTTGGCAAGTGATTTTCCTGAGGCTCTTTCCAGAGCAGTCTAACCTTTAAAAACATACAGAGGAAACACTCAGCTAAGTGAAATAACAGGCCTTGGCATTTTCAAAGAAAGTGTTGGCATTGTCTTTGGGTATTTCCAGTGCTCTTAGCTGTTTAGGAGGTCAAATCTCCCTTAATTATGTGTTTCTCGGTTACTTCTTCCTGTTCACTTGGCACAGCGTGCGATGGGAGCGTACGGTGTTTCTTTCTTGGAAAGGCTGTGAGGATTTCTCTGAAACACTGAATGGGCAGTAGGAGGTGAGCAGGGGACTCGGGAGATTTATTTCCACTGCAAATGGAACTGACACTGCTGAGGAATGGTCTGTTTTGAAAGTTTTCTGTTCAGGAAACTCCTCATGAGACCTGGGGATCTTGTGACTTGGTAGTGATGGATTTGCACCTCTGGAGTAAAACACTGCAATATAGAAAAGTCCATGGGGGCAGACATAGCAAAACTTGCCTGGTTTCATCCTAATGGTCCGTATTGATCTCCTATCAAATGTGACACATGAGCCAGCAGAGATTTTCACCTTATTCCTTGCCTTTCACACACAAAGCAGCTTCCTGTACCTACACCAGCTGATCCCAAAGGCATGGGAGGTCTGAGGGAACTGGCTGGCAGCTCTCAGGATCAGTGCTGACTGTTTCTCATTACCACTGTTGAGCACACTGGACCTGTGACCACCACCAGGTACCCTCAGCACCATTACATTTGTTAAGGGAGACTCTTGCTTCTGGCTGCTCTGGATGCAGTTTCTTTGCTGCTGTCCTTTTCTCTTCTGTTACCTTTCTCATGCTGTTCATTAGGACCCAAACACAGTTGAGAATATAAATGAAGACGTTTTTCCTAATAGAATTCAAGCCTCCAAATCCTTCAAAAAGAATGGGATTGAGCCTGCTGAAGGAATCTTGGCAGGATCTTCTCTTTGCCCTTTGAAGGACTTGTTGTATTTAAAAGTGACTGATTCAACATCATCATTTCTGCTGGGTTCAATGTAGAAATAAGAGCCATTAGCCAAGGCTGGATCTGGCTAGGGACAGGATCTGCATCTGTGGGTGTGTGTACTCCCAGGTCTGTGGATCCCAAACTCACACCATAAAACTACCAAGAAGCAAGGCAGCACAGGAGAAATGGGGCACCCCATGTCAAGATCCTGAGAAGCTGCTTTGGTTAAAGCCAGAAGAAATGGGAAGAAGAACCACTTGAGGATGACTGAGATGAAAGCAGTGTGCAATCCATGTGGCCTCAGGTTTGGGACCTAGTGAAGGAGGCTCTCCTGGATCAGCATGACTTACTCCATTTGGGGTTTCTGACCAGATATTACCCTTTCTCTTTCTCCACTCCGTCTTGCCTTCCCTAGGTACGTACATACCTCAGGCTGCGGGCATAGCCCTCCATCCACATGAATGGAGACACAGCAGGCAGAAGAGCAGCACCCCTCCAGGGGACCCCAGAAAAAACTACCCCTACATGGATGGAAGCTTCAGTGAAGATGACTGGGACAAGCCCAGCAGGTACGGAGGCGTGGGAGGAGGTAGGGAGATGTGTTTGGAAATGTGGGTGTCACTGCACAGGGAAAAGAGGGTGTGGGAATGTGATGGAGCAGCCAGGGATGTCCCAGTATTGGGAATGTGATGGAGCAGCCAGGGATGTCCCAGTCTTGGGAATGTGATGGAGCAGCCAGGGATGTCCCAGTCTTGGTATTGGGCAACCATGGGGAGGGATGTTGGGGTGGTGAACCTGCTCTCTTAAGCCACCTCCACATTACCTGAGTGTAGCTCTGTGACACCTTTGCCATGGCCAGGTGTACATTTGTGTCTGGAGTTAGGGTGGTCTCAGCTGCATGGACCACAGGTTCCTACCATGTCTCTTACTCCTGCCATGTCAAGGCTGCAGTATTTTCATAGTTTAGGTGTAATAAATAGATATGGTCAGGACTGTCCCTGCATGCGTTGACCACACTTTTTTGAGTGAGGATGTAGCTTTGCAACAGCTCAATGCTACGAAGCAAAAGAGGCCAAACAAAGTACTCAGAGGATCAGTGTGAGGTTGCATGCCCAAGTTAAAATCTACCAAAGCAGTGGCTGGATTCTCTCTCCATCACACTTTGGCTCTTCCAGCACCACAAACAAAGCTATGCTGAATGAACACGGTCAAGTTAATCCCCCAGCTCAGCCAGGTGGCAAAAATCCTTTAACACCTCCTGAGGCCTGTGAGGAGGCTGCAGCTGCCCCTTACTTTAGGTGAAAATCCTGATGGATTTGTCTCAGCCAGAGGCTGCCCCTTGCTGAGCCACACTCAGTGGAAAAGCCCCACTGCTTCAAAACTACCCCTCCCCTTGACATCCTCCAGAGTCCCCATAGTTGTGTGTGTTGTGTTGTTACTGTCGGTCCTTTTTTCTTTCTTATTTTTTTCCTTAACTTTTGTTTGTCCAAACAAAACCCTTAGAACATCTCATGGCCATTTCCACCTATTTAAAGATGATCAAACTGGCAGGAAGGCTGGCAGCGGCAGAGACTTTGTTCTTGTTTTGCCTCTCAGCAAGAGCCAGCTCGCAGAGGTCATTGATCCCTCGTGGCCCCCACAGCGAGGTCGCCGACAGCTGAATTTGGCAAATCCGAGCGCTCGAAGCCCCCGTGTCCCTAATGAGGACTCTGAGCCCTGATGTCAAAGTGCAAGTGAAATGGTTCATGCCACTGAGCCCTTTTTATTAGGGAGAAAAACAAAATGTCTCTAACCCTGACTGCCTCTAGCCTGGAAAAGCCTGCTGACCCAGTGGTGTGGGAGCCTGTTCTGATTCATCCGTGTCCTGGATGTGTTTGTATATTGCTGCTCTGAGAGGCAAGAGACTGGTAATTAGAAGGGACGTTTGCCTCTTTGGGAACCTGGGAGCAGAGGAAGGAAATGAGTAAGGGGAAAGAATCAAAAATTCCTTTTGGGGGGAAATTTGGGTTTGTTTTTATAAAGTCTTGCTGGGTGTTTATTTGACCTTTCTGCCTGGTGGAAAGGCTACTGTCCTTTAAAAGCTGATGAAAGGTAGGGGGTGAATTTAAAATACAATAAGCCATGTCAGATACTGCTATCTCCAGGAAGGCCACCCACAAGGAGCAAAAGTGTGTGTGAGTGAATTTCTGCTGGCTACAGATTACCATTTAAACCAGTGGATGAAAAGGCAAAGCATGTGGTAAAAACCTTGCAGTTGTTAGAGATCTGGAAAAAGCTCTATTAATAGCCCAGGGGGTCATTATATATTTAATGGAGGCCAATCTCTCTGTGACTTGTACCCAAGTAAAATGTTTTGACTTTGCTAAGTGGCTGTGGTGGATGAGCATCCCTTCCCATCTGCAGAGCTGAATGAGCCATGCAAGATGCTGCCAGATGTTGCAGAGGTAGAGCCTCGTCCATGCAGCTCATTGTAAGAAATGTAGAAGATGCATTAGGTCTGCTCTGATGTCACCGTACCCTTGGGGCCTCTCCCCATGACACATTAGTGGGTTTATCATGATCTGGATTTAACACCACAGTTTCCTTCAAGAGGCTTCTGTTAAGCTGAACACTGCTGGTCTGAGTTTTGCAGTCTGGTGTTCAGTAAGCAGTGTCCAGCATCACCTACTTTTCTAGCTTGTTCAGAGGACTTCAGCATGTTTAATTGCTGTTTGAATTAGAGATCTGAGAATTGACCCTGGCTTGTGGTCAGAGATAAGAGATGCTGAAACTGCCAAGGGGGAAAATTGCAGAACACCTAGCACACGGTGTTCACTTTAATGTGTGTTTGTACCAGCCTGAGAGAGGTTCTCTCTAACCTTACTCTCTGTTGTAGACAGAAGTGGTGGCAAACTTTACAAAGCTTTAAGTGCCAAGACTGCTATACAGCAAAAAAAAGACCTCCTGAAAGTAACAGCTCAGTTCACTGGCCATCCCAAAGCAAATGAACCTGGGTTTGTATGGGTTATACGTGACACTGTTGATACTGCTGGCTGTAGTGTGCGTTTGCTTGTTCAGCCCAGGGCAGTCATTTTTATATACATCTTTGCATTATTTACTCTCATAGAGACCTAATGTATTTATCATTTTCTCACCATGTCTGTTACCCTCTGTGTTTTTCTCTCTCTTCTCAGGTGTTCTGTGTCTCAGATCTGAGCTCTATCCCATCAGCCTTTGTACTAACAGTCTCTGAGGCTCCTGGTTTACCCATAATGCATCCTTTTTTCTTTCACTTCTCTATTTCACCAAAACGTCTTCCTAAACCTACAATCTTCCTACAGGCACTTTTTAATTTACCCTTTGAACTCTGACATTACTACACCAACTTAATTCTTCCTTTGAAGGACACTTGCCCCGTTAGTAAATGCATGGAGGTCTCGTATGCGGACTCTTGTTTGAAAAGTTCATATTGTTTGCTTTTGTATATGAAGACTCTTCAAGTCTGCTTTTACTGGTGAGACACTTGCTGTAGCCTTGCAGCTTTCATCCCGCTGCAGAAGAGTGCTGACAATGTTTGGTTCCTACGTTACAACAGATACCCCAACCGCCAAAATGGCCTTGAGACCACTCATGAGGATAATTTTTGGCGTGTTTTTGGAGAAGCTTTGGAGGATTTGGAAACATGCGGCCAGTCTGAACTTTTGAGGGAGATTGAGGTAAATCACTTTCTGAATTTGCTGCTGATCTGACTGTGTTGCTCTTTCCATAAATGTTAGACTGTTTGCCCAGATCTGTTAATTGCCTGTAGCATCCCTGTGCTGCCAGTGGTGTGAAGAAGGGTTTGGGTTTAATTTCATGTCAATGTTTGTGCTCATGGGTAACTGTGTCTCATTAGACAGTTGCTTGTGTGTGCTCTTTCCGTGAGCCGATGTCTTACCCGCCAGGAATTCCGCGCTCTTTTCACGAACTGTTGCTGGCCAGTAATCTTCACATGACTGTTGGCAAGTCTTCCCTATCCAACAGTAAACCCTCTGCTTGGAAGGATACTGTCTGTCCAAAGCACTTGAAGGCCAAGCAAAAGGAACCCCCAAGCCCCCACTGGGACTGAAGCCTTGGCTTGCTTCAAGTATAGGCAGGCACAACATATGTCTTGCATTCAGCTGTCACTCTGCCGGAAACTGTTTCAGTGAAATAGGTAATTGGAAACTTTTCAGCCAGCCTTCCCCATGGAAAAATCTGAGAAAGTAATTGCTTCCTGCAGAAATAAAGGTGTTTCCTCTCTTCACAAACCACTTTCTCTTTTCTTTATCCAAAATGCTTTGGAGGTCATGTTATTGTGTCCGGTTATAGGATGAGGAGCCTGGATTTCTAAGTCATGGGATGCAAATAAAGGCCTCCCTTGAGACTGTGAGACCTATCCAGCAGGATGGGGCCTGTGTTGCTCCCCTCCTTAGGAGAAACAGGACCCCATGAGCCCATTCTTTCCTCTGCCTTCTGGGTGCAGATGACTCAGGAGAGCTCCCTGGGTCGTGCCCTCCATCATTCCCAGTGGGACTGGTTTTATGCACAGTTGCATATTGCTGAGGCTTTAGTGAAAAAAGGCAATTTCTGACTAATTGAAGGTCGAAAAGGAAAGTCCTGTTTTGGCCTGTGTGGTGACAAGGGACTTACTAATTGTCCTTTCCTCCTTGATCCTTAGCAACTGTAAGTGGAGGAGGAAATCTCAATTAAATTTATTGTGCTGAAGCATGAAATGCTGTTTTTATTATCTTAGCCACTTAAGAAAATGCTGACTTAAAAAGAAAACAAAACACACAAAATCCCAAATCCCCAGCCTCCCCAAACTATAACTTTTTCCCTTGATCACTTATTTCCTGGACATGAATGTATTTAGAAATGAGTTTAGGCAGCCACTAACAACCTTTCTGAACAGCTGTTGACTGCTCAAGAGAAAGTACCCCTTTCTGTGATGCACAGATGTTTTTCTTCTGCATAATGGTTGGTACCTAAATGAGAAACAAGGGATTTCTTGGACTCCCTTTTCTTTTCCAGGCATCTGAGGTGCAGTTGCTGTTTCCAGGTTTTGGAGGTCTGACAGTTATAGCAATGCTTTTAAACATAAAAAGGAATTTTAATGAAAGCTGAGCACCTCCACAGTTTTGGTGTATTTAGCACATTGCTAGAATATTTTGAAAGTTATGGTGACAGAAGAGAAGTGCTGTGCTTTTAGCAGGAGTCTGATGGGTTCAGCTCCCCTTTTATCAAATCCAAATTGCCACTGATCCATTCCTCCCTTGCCATGTGCCCAGCCTTCCTGAGGCATGCTGTGGGATGTGCAGTGCTCACTGGGGCTTTTGCTATATTGCAGGTTTCTCAGCCCCAGCTCTCACCCCCCTGTGATTTTATGACAGTCACGGATTTTATTTTATTTTATTTTGACTCTTCATGCTTCACATTTGAAAAGAAAAAAAGAGCCCTGCAAGGTGACCCAGGGTAGTCTGGAAACAGGTTCACACACAGTAGCAATCCACTTCCAGAGTATGGGCATGGGTAGAAACAGGCTTTTTCCAGTATGTCTAGTGGAGCGTGTGTCCCTGCTTTGCTTTGAGGGCAGCCAAGACATGGGAAAAATAACGTGGGGCAGCCAAGGCTGGAGAAGTCTGAAATTGCCCTTTCTGCTGCTTGCATTAAACCCAAAGCACCTGGGAAATTGCTTATGATGCTGCAAGAAGGATTTAAGTACCTTGAAGACAGAGAAGGAGTCAAACACTGTTGTTGGTTGGTTACGGTATTTGCAGTGATGAGGGAGGGCAGCAGCACAGCGTGCACAAACCTTTCTGCTCTCCCTGGCTCTGCAATGGTGGTGCTGGTACAGCACAGCACAACACCCTGGGGGTGTTGAGGCTGCCTGAGGTCAGTGAACAAACGTACCCTGGTTGGCTGTACTGCTGTTTGTTAATCTGTGTTTCAAGTATGTGGTAAGTCAGTGTCCTTCCAGCACGTAGCAGGTATTTGAGTTTTGCCCAAACCTGAAAAGTGCAAAGCTGAAAGATTTTCTGTATTTTATCCATCCCAGTTTGGGATAACGTGGGTAGTGCTGGCATTTTCCTACTGCCACCATAATTCACTTTATTTGACTTTGATCCAGCTTGAAGCAAAGAGCTGGAGGGTCTTGATTAGAGACTTAGTTGTGTGATATTTCCCCTGTGCACATGAGCAATTGCTCTTTGACTTGCCACATTTAGCATTGGAGAATTTTGCTCTCTGCTCCCTACCTTTCCTTTCCTTTCTTCTACCTTTTGACATTTAATGGGACTGAAGACCCTTGAAGACTGAACTTGGAAATTACAGTTTTCATTTCGCTGTTTAAATGGACTCTGTGACCTGGAGCCAGCTGAGGTACCACAGACTGGATTCTTGACTCCTTCGTTAGCTTTGATCAATGTAATCTCATTACTGAAAAGCATTGCCAAATGGAATTGAATCTACTTAGGGGCATCTTTTAATGGATTCTATCAAGGATGACCAAGCTTAAATACTACTTAATTTCATATTTTTAACTCAGTTTTGCTCAGTGACAGCTCCCATTTACTGACAGATAAAATCCTCATTTCTCTGCTGAATTGGCCTCAGTGGAGTCCGAGGTATTGACTTCCCTGGGCCGTTGCCAGCACTGTGTGATACTGGTGGGGACCTACAGCCTGCAGGGGTAGGCTGGAGAGCCAGGCAGACTGTGGTTCCTCTGGGAGCCCCCTGAGATTGGGATATTCATTCTTCTTGACTGTCAAGATGGTTCCTGCACAGTATGAGGCCTCTCTGGTGCTGTTTGTGTAGAAGGGTTCATTGAAAAATACCGAGATGCTTCACAAGTCCTTCCTTCTGAGACAAAGCTCCCTGTTGGGGTGGGGTTGGAGAGCACAGAGTGGATCAGCCATAGGCCTGGAAGCAGGCTCCCGAGGCCTGGAAATGGCTTGTACAGCTAATAGGAAGAGATTTTTGGTAGTTATTTTCTGATTAATGAGGACAATGGTACTGCCCTGTTGTTGTCTGTGCCGCTTTAGTTGCTGTGTTGTCCATCTCTTCCTACTGCTGGCTCAGCAGAGTGACATGATGCCATTTCCTTACAGGCATCCATCATGACAGGGAGTGTGCACAACCTGGGCTTGGAGGGCAGCAAGCTGCTCCTGGACTCTGTCAACCCATCTGGAATGAGCCCATTGAGGAAAGCGAACTCCAGCTGTGGCGATGGACAGACTGAGGGCAGCAGCTCCCCTGCCAAGAAGAACGAGAGGAACCTGGACATGAAGAAGATCGAGAAGGAGATGCAGGAAATCATGTCCCCGACTCCCCTTGAGTTTCACAAGGTTTGTGTTGCCAAGGGTCAGTCTAGTTCTAGCACTGCAGATGGTTAAAGCTGTAGAAAGTTTACAACCCTGTAAAAAATCTTTGTTCAGGGGGATCCCCAGAAAATATTCCTCATTAAAGCTGGACCTCACCAAGGCCAGAGCAAAGGTTTCCAGAGAGTCAGATTAAGATGAAGGGCCTCTTCAGAAGAGTAACTGGATTTAGCTGCCGTGATTCAGCAGGGTTCAAACCTGTGCTTTGCTGTTTGTCTTAATGTATAAGATTTCCAGGTCCTTGTGTTCTGGAATTCGTTAATTGGTACTACAGATAAAAATGAAAGAGCTCAAATGTCCCTGTGGAGACCCATCAGCCCTTTTCCTGTGACAAACTCCATTCGGTAGACCACTTCCCTTATAAAAAATAACTTATTTTCCTTCCCCTTCCACCCCATCCCCAGCCTTTCCTGTAGGGATGACAGTGGTAGGAATCTAATGGTGGGATACTGGTTTGAATTCAGCATCGAGATGAATGTGGCCAGTTTAAGCATGGCATAAGGCAGCAGGAATTAGAAAAGGTAATTAACTGTTGAAGCAGAATGCAAGCAGGGAAGGGAGCTGGAGAGGTTTCAAGAATTTGATTGTCTTTTTCTTTCCTAGTGTGACTTTAGAATAAAACTTGCAGTTATGGTAGGTGGAAAAAGCAACCTTTTCATGTTTGATCTGCTTTTGCCCTTCAGGGCATGGCAAATGTGTATTTAAATAAAACTCCTTCATACCTGAAGGAGGAGAGCTATGTAACTAGGCATGTTATAGGGTGACTCTTCATTCTGCTAGAGCAACTGGTGTTGACTGTTTGGAAATGAGGCTGAGGCCAGGTGGGCTGCTCCTGTGTGTCATCCTGAGCATTGTCCTTCCCAAGAACTGCACATCCATGAGGCTTACCCAGCCAAGAGCACAATTATGGAGTTAGAGCCACAGTAGAGATGCACTCCCAGTTCATGAGAGGCAAAGGGAGATTTTGGTAGTGTTGGGGAATCAGTTCCAGCAGTGCTCTCCTGCTTTAGACAAGACCAAAGTGTGATGTGCTCAAGGGAAGGGTGATGAGGTTATGAATTTGTTGTCCTTAGTACGTCAACACTTGCTGATATGAGTTTTCTGAAAAGAACTTGTGAATAATATGCAGAATTTTAGATGCTCCTGCTGAGTAATGTATTAAAAATGAGCTGTTTTCACATTTCACTCGCTACATTGAAATTTCCCCAAGAACATATTAATTTTTCATGTAGTGGCCTGGCACACACAGAGGGTACATGGTGTAACCTGGCCAGGGAAGGAGATGCTCCATTAATAACACTTGTTTGTTGCTCTTTGGGTGAAACAGCAGCTGTCTTTATTACCCTGCTTATGTTTCCTATCACGTCCAAGGGTGGAGGACTGTCCTGGGGTTGGTTTTATGCCAGCCACCAAAGCAATTCTCCATGTGATCTTCCTGAGGTGATGGTGTCAGGTAAATAAGGCTCAATCTGTGTTAACTGCACAGGCTAAGAAAAATCTGCCCAGGAGACACAGAGCAGAATTTCTGTAGGTCTGCACACATTACCCATGCTACTGCCAACCTGCCAACCCTGTACATCACCTCCTTACTCTGCTGCATTAACACATGCTTTGTCTGTTTCTGCCTCTCCAGATGACACTCCACAAAGACCCGGAGAGGGAAGATTTCGGATTCAGTTTGTCGGATGGCCTGCTAGAGAAAGGTGTCTATGTAAATATGGTCCGTCCGGATGGGCCAGCAGATCAGTGTGGCCTCAAGCCATATGACAGAGTGCTTCAGGTAATAAATGCAAAATGCAGTTCTGGAGGCTGGGACGGAGTGAATGAGTGGCTGAGAGGAAGAGAGAAGTGAGACCCATCCATGACAGCACTAACTTTAATGAAAGGTAATAGTTAGCCAACTAGGTGAGCTCTTAGCCACCAAGCATTCAGTGGGACCTGTGTTTTATAATAAGAAATCACTAGGTAGTACCTTCAGGTGGTACCCCTATTCCAGGACACAGTCTGTCCCAGCACTGCCCTTTTTGGACAGCTCAAAACAAGCAAAAAACTGTGTTGCTTCCTCTCCTCATCCTGAATCCTTTTCCTGGTTTTTGGATGAACCAGATCATGTTGACTGATGCGTGTTCCTGTGAAGCCCCTTGCAGAGTTAAGTAATATTCATGAAGTTCTGTGCATGCCTTTGACAACTAAAAGAGTTTTCTAGGAAACACATCCTTCAAGCAAAGTGTTTTTTAATGGATATTTTTCTTTGAAAGAGACTTAATCTGAAATAGGTGATGCAGAAACAGAATAAACACTCTGGCCAAAAGCACAGTCAGTAATGTGTGTCCTGGACATATCGGACTACCAGAGGGACAGAAAGAGCGTGGTGAGATTTAGAGATTGGAGAGGAGCTTTTTATGGATGAAAACCAACTATTTTAGCTTTGGGGCAACTCAGACAGCAACTGAAGAAAGTGCAACCTCAATGGAAAAATTGCCACCATTTGGAAATGTAGATATTGTGACCATATTTGGAAACATCAGAAAGATGTTTAGTTTTACTGATTTCTAGGCGGGGGTTCTTAGCAGTCGGATTAGAGCCAATATATTATGTACATCAGGTAACTGGAGGACTGGCAGCACTGTGGGGATCCTTGTTTAAGCTTGTTATGGTCTCTAGCCAGTTGGCTGCTATACAATTACTCCTTCTCAGCTTCAAATAAAAGATGGTGCAAGAATGAACAAGAAGCTAATTAGGCTCTGTGCTGCCTTTCTGTTCCATGTTGGATGTGATGCTTTCTTGCGAGTGCCAAGTGCTCTGGGAGGTGTGCCCAAAATCCTAAACAGAGCGGCATGGAAACTTTCGACACCCTCCTTGCACATGCTGGGCCGCACAGCTCACACCTACGAGCAGATGAGGTGATTGCCATGGCGCTGACATGTGGAGCTGTGAGTGAGGGATTGCAGACCCGGTACGGGCGACTCCCCTCCAGAAGTACAGAGGTGCATTGCTGAGGATGCTTCACAGTGCTGCGGATCGTGGGCACGGTGATGTGCCTGAAGGCCAGCGGAACACCTTGTCCCTGCTGTCACAGACCCTCTGCTGCTTGGCTGGATGGATTAACCGGAGCATGGCACTGTAGTAATGGCACTTCTGCACTGGGACTGTCTGGCTGACATAGAGCAAGGGCAGAACAAGCTCCTTGTCCATTAGATGGCTAGAAATTGTCCCTTGTTACTACACTGTAAGGAGCAGTATTGGGGTCAGCTGTGTGGACACAGGGAGACACCAAGACACCAGTACTATCAGAGAGCCCAGCTACGTGGGCATGCATTAATTCTGGGAAAGGGTTTGGGATGGAAGCTTTGTAGGGGCTCATCCAGCCCCTACCCAGGTGGTTTCTGCAGATGACCCAGCCCAGAAATGCACTTGAAGGTCTGCAAGAGCCAGCAGTACCTGCTTTCACTGTTGAATCCTACAGAGAGAATTTGCAGCTGCCTCATGAGCCTACACAAAATGCATCCAGGCTCCTGTGGGATGAAGCAGAAACTGTTCAGTATAGTCTCAGTTTACTGCTGGTTGAGCTGGCAAATGGTTTCCAGAAGCCTCATGGCTTTATTTGTTTTCTAGGTGCTGAATACTCAGCACGACAAATTTAGGGCCAGTAAAAGCCATGATGGCAAAAAAATTATGTAAAACGGCAACCTTTTCTCTACAGGCTTGAACTGGAGAACTGTTTTTGAGCCCTGTAGAGCTTAATACTTGTACTACTGCCCCAGGCACTGGGGGTCAGGGTTCATGCCTGATCCAGACTTTTTTTTCCCCCTTCCTCTGCCAGTTACTGCATCATTCCTCAGCTAAGCAAGGATGCTCAGTCTAAAGGGGTGTCTCCGCTCTGCTCCATTCTGAACCTGGAATCAGGGATCCCCAAACATTGTGTGTTTTCCCAGGTGGGGGTTTAGCACTAATCTTTAAATTTTCTGACTAACAAACACGATCTTTCTGTTATTCCTCCCCATGGCACATCCTAAATCCATCCCCACAGGTAAATCGCATCCGAACAAGAGACTTTGACTGCTGTCTGGCTGTTCCCTTGATTTCGGAGGCTGGAGATAAGCTGGACCTGGTGATTAGCCGAAACCCTTTGGCAATGGCTGCCAACGCTCCCTCGGAGGGGAACAGAGAGCTGCCGGTGCACGTGTCCCACGGAGCTGAGGTCAAGGCGAGTGTCCAGACATTCTGAGCGGTGGGAGCAGAGCAGATGATGCCCAGGGCCTCTGCTGAGCCATTGTGGTATTTGGGGTGTTTCTCCTGTTTTTTGCACTGGTATTTGTAAATGCTGTGTGTACCATAACCTGCAAGTGGGGAGGTGGGTCTTCAGTGAGCCTGTAGACCGCCAAACATTGCTGGGAAGGGCAGAGCTGGATGCGCATCTGGGGGCTGTGGCAGCGATGGCGATGGGGTGAGCTGCTGACGGGAGGAAGGAGCATCCACAGCCATCTCCCATGGCAGAACATCCCCCTGTGCCCCAGCCACTGAGTGTGCAGGGTCCTGCCTCCAACATCCTCCTTGCCCTGAAGGCCTTGGCCATCCTATAAACACACATGGTGCTATTATGTTCCTTGTTTGCTCAGTTAATTGCATACAGCAGGACTGAAATGCATTTCCTTTTATGTTGTGCCCATGTCCATCCTTCCAAAACTCCTGACAAAACAATTCCTGCAGCCCCTTGCACTCCCGGTGCAGGGCAGTGGAGAGCGCTGGTTAAAAAGACATTTCAAAATGTGCTTGAGAGTGGCTAGATTCAATTCTTGTTCAAAAATTGGTATTTGCAGCTGCCTCCTGACAGCCCCATCCACACTGCCCCCCAGGCCTGGCTCGCCCCATGGTGGGATGAGGCACCTTGTCTTGGCATGGATTCCCATGAACAATGTGTTTACCTGTGCTGCAGTACTTAATACAGAGTAGAGGCTGTACCCAAGGGTAAAGGCCTTGAGTACCTGCTCAAATCCCAAACCACCTTGTTTGTCTGAGCTTTATGGAGATCTCTTGCTTGCAAACCTGGCCTGTGGCTGCAAGTAAATAGCAGAATAGTGAAATTCCCAGAGCAGCCCCCGATGTTTTGAATTAATGAAACCTTGTTGTCTCCCATCAGCCAGTGGCATGACAAGCCCCTCGTTAGGTGGAGGTTGTGTCCCTGTGGGCTGGGCAGTGTGTGTTTGCCTGTTGCTGGCCTCATGTGGCTTTGCAAGCATGATGCTCCCCTCCCTCCCCAGAGCCCCCAGCCCGTGTGGAAGAGGGGCTGTGATGTTTGCATCAGTGCCCTCGTCCGCCTTTAGCACTTTATGATGATGTTCATGTCCCGTTGGTGGCGTGAGCCTGGCATTGCTTTCCCTGGGAAGGCTCATGCACAGTGGAGTGGAGGAGCCTGTCAGTCGGACACCGCAGCCCCGAGCCCACTGCGCCCCTTCCCTGCTCAGCCTTTTGGCTCCTCCACTGCCACCTCAAGGGGTGCCCATATTTTGCTGGGTGGGTGTACAGCACAGGTGTGATGCTTTGCTGAGCCAGGACTTGTCCCCCCACTGTCCATCCCTGACATCCCTCTGTGACAGCACAACATGTCAGGGTGTTTCTTCCAGACACGTGCCCGGCCCCATCCAGCTATTTGTCGTCGTAGCCATTTTCTCTTTGAGTATGCAATATCCCATACCATTGCTGCCACACCTAGATAATGTGCCATAATTGATACTGTGGAGCATTGACAGTGCAGCCGAAAGTGTTTTTATATGCAATATTCTGAGCAGTGGAAGCTCACTGGGGCTTCTCATAGGTTTTTAATGAAGACTTTTATTAAAGGCTTTAAAAAAAAAAAAAAAAAAGGAGGAAGAAGAAACTTGGTCCTTGTATCCCTTCCTATGCATTTTGAATGATATGAAGATGAAATGCATTACTTAAATGTGTATTTTTATCCATATATTAGAGTGTATTCCTTGTAAAGTATTTTTATATGCTAATTTTCTTATGTATCTATGAAAGCACAATATTTAAAAGTACAGCATTTCAAAGAATATTTTAGTCCTGTTTTGGACCTATTTGTAAATCTCTGTATTTAACTGGGATTGCAATGACTTGGACTTTTTTTTTTTTTTTTTTTTTTAATTAAATAAAAGCAAATGAAATGCATTTGTTTTGGTTTGTGTCTCTCCCTGCTGCAGGACAATAGTGAGGCAACGCTCTGCTTCCAGCCGCATTTTAACTTGCCAGAGGACCCCCATTTATGAGACACCTTGAAGGACAAGGGGGAGGAGGACATGCAGAGGGTTCTTCTTGGAAGCCGCTGTTTTCAGGGCTACCAGTGTAGGGCTGGGGTTGTCCCTTGTCACCACACACTAGTGGGACTTGGGTTGCTTCCTTCCCTGTGGACATGGAGGCAACTTTGCTGTAGCTGGTAGCAGTAGGAGCTGGAGATGCTCAATGCACGTGGTTACAGCACTGCTTGCAACTTTTCCACACTGGAAATATTGTTGGATTCAAGCTGGACTACTTCATGACAAAACACTGATGCAGCAAAGCACATGGTTGCCATGGCGTGGCAACATTTGCAAAGCTGTGGTTAATCCCTGGGGATGGGTTAGAAAACTGCCGGAGGACAATGTGCTGGCAGGAGATGTCCCATGTGATGCTCAGCACCCTTCAGCTCCAGTGGGGTGCCTTGGGGAGCTCTACTGTGGGCAGTATAAGCTGGAATACTCCCTGGATACTCCCCATAGGGAACCTCTGCTCACTGCCAAGGAAAGGGTGAGCTGGGTTTTGCAACCCTTCATGCCCAAGTGGGTAATGCAGGAATTTTCGGAGACCAAGCAGGGTACGAAAATGCTCCTGGTTAGACCTGGGGAATCATTGCCACGTAAACAAGCCTTATCTGCCAGATTATCTGCCATCTCTGGCTGCCCTCCTGGGGCAAAGACTTCAGAACAAGGCCCTTCGCACATTTGGCACCAGGGCCTGGCCAAAGCTGCGCAGGAGCCAACCAAGGCACTGGAGCGATGTCAGGTTGAACCAGTGCCCGTGCAACGTGACCCACGGGGTTTTGGTGTGTACCAGGTAAAAGGTTAACATGGTGCTGCTCCCCTGGTATGTGCCTTGGTGGGCAACATCTCCTCCCACTGCTGTCACCTTTCATCCCGTGGACCTCAGCTGATGGAAGCAGCTGCAGCCTTGGGCTGGTGATGGCTGCCCATGGTAGGTAGTTGAAACCCTTCAGCAGCACCTCGTGGCACTCAGTGGCTTTTTTTAGTTCCTTGTTTATTTATTTTATTTTAACCTGAGGCACACTGCAGTTGCTGTCTGTGCTGCTATCAGGCTACTCAGCCCAGCCATTGCAGGTTGTGCTGATGAGAGGAGAAACCCCTGACAAAGTCCTCAATCACACCCAGCAAAAAAACCAACCAAGCCAAAACCCACCAAATAGAGACAGGTGTGGGGCTGACCCTGGGCATGGGGTGCTGGAGGCTCAGCAGTGATACTCAAATTCTTTGCTTTTCACAAATAGTAGCCACCTATGTGTTGGGTTTTTTTTTCTTTCCCTACCTCAAATCAGGCCTTAAGGAATGGACTCGCTGGTTTAACCTCCATCTCTTTGACTGAAGAGGTCATCAGGAAGCTTGAAATAACCAGTCCCATACACCAGGAAAATAAATATTGGGTTGGTTTGTTGTAGTTTTGTTTTGTTTTTCCTTCTTATTGTGCTTTCCTGATGTATATGAACCCTTGTGGTAGTGGTGTCATGCATACGCTGGGCACTGGCTGGTTAGAGGTGAGAGATGGCTTTTGCTTCACTTGTTTTTCTTGGTTTTGCTTTTTTACCTCTTTGATGTGCTTTGTTGTGGGTTCTTTTATCCCCCCTTTTTTAATTATTAACCTGTCTGTATCCTAACCCATGAATTTTTGCACTTTAGCCTTCTAATTCTCTCCCCATCTCACTGGCTGAGGGGGTGAGTGGCTGCTTGGGGATGAGCTGCCAAAAGCAAACCAAGAACCCCAAGGTAAGTAGCAGGTTTAAAAGAAGAAATGAACTACTCAAACACCAAAAAAAAAAAATCCAAGAGCATAGCTGGTTTATAAAGGAAAGTTTTATTTTCAGTTATAAGGTGATTACAAACTCATCTAAAAAAGCAAAGATGACTTAAAAATATCCATATACATTTTATTTATCTAAAAAGCAAAACAGAAACTGCAAATTACAAACATTTACCATATACACAAAGGTTAGAGGGTTTTAGGATTAAATTACACTCCAGGATTTTTTTTTTTTTCAAATACAAATATTCCATTTTGGAACACACAAAAAATGTTTTAAAATGTTTTAAAAATATTTTTAACATTTTTTTTCTTTAAAAAAAGTTCAGATGACATTTTTAAGGAGGCCGTTGTTGCCTTTGCCTCCTTGCTGTATGTGCTACTCATCACATTACTGTAGTCACAGTTGCTAGGAGTTAAATAATAATAAAAAAAAACACCACTGTTTTTTTTAGCCAAATACATCAAACAAGATGGACCACCTCTTACAATGTGAAGTCCCTGGCAACATTATCAGGTAACAATCACAACATTACACTGGAGAAAAACAACATCCTATTGAACAACAAGCACTTCAGAACAGTACTGGGATGCTGCGATGCTGAGAGACCGGCGCTGGCTTCCAGGACAGGAGCAGGTGACAAACTAACTCAACTTGCCCCCTCAGGATTTTTTTTTTTTTTTATCAGCCTCTCAACATATTTTTGCCACTGTTTGTTTTTTTTTTTCTTTATATACTGAAAAAAAAATTTTCAAATCTTTTTAACATCTCAACTGCAGAAGCAGGCAGAGTTAGAAACGGCGGGTGTTGTGCTCACAGGGACTCTGCCACAGGGCTGGAGCCTCCCCCCACATATGCACGCACACAGAGCACGTGCACAGCTCCTTAGCAGAAATCAAGTTTCACTTTTTTTTTTTTTTTTTATTCCCCATTATTTCTTCTGATTTCTCAAGTCAGGTCATGTTTTCCCTGTGCTGCCAATGGGAAAGTGAGCAGCACCATCCCGCTGTGCACTGCAGAGCCATGGGGAACAAGCCTGCAAAAACTTGCCCCTTTCCAAATTCTCTTTAATTTACTTTACTCCTGAAGCTTGAGGTAATTAAATTTTGACACTTTCACTGATTATTTCAAATTAGGACACAACAGCTGTGTCTGCTCTGACATTCAATAGCCCAGCAATACCAGCAGGGTCAGGCTCTTTTCCAGTCATAAACCCTGTCACTAAGTAGTTTTCCACCTCTGATGGGGATGGGTGGGGTGTTTTCTTAATTGTTTCAACTGGCAAAATTTGAGCCTGCCTTTTTTTGGGTCAAATGGTGTCTGAAGCTTTTTCTGCTCCTGTTTTAGGACACGTGTTAATTGAAATCACCAATTCCCACTGACAATTGGAAAAAACCCCACACAAAAATGTGACTTTTTCTATTTATTTTTTTAATAGAAACAAACAAATTGAGATTTATTTTTTTCTTTAAACACAGAAGCATTGTCCATATAAACATTTATTTTGGGCTGGCAGAAAAGAGCCTCAGTTCAGTAGAGGGTACAGGGCTGGAGCGGGCAGTTTTCCAGCAGCGGCTGGTGCTGGTTATACTCAAGTCTTTCTTGATCAATCTTTCCCATAGGCTCAAATTGACCATTAATACCATAAGAAAATTTTTGTGACCAAAATATGGAGCTCAGGGAGCCTCTTTTGCATTAGTTCATAGGTTTCTTAAGTGTCAACTGTCACTAAATAGACTGAATACTTTTCGTTTCTTAAGCTTACCTTTGATTATAAGAAATAAAAGAAGCCACCAGAGTCTGACAGTTCCTGACCTTTGCTCATGCAAATATACAAATACACAGCTACATGTCAATCCTAACCACAAGGCTTTGGATGCTGATTTTGGAGAAAACAAGCCCAAGGCAGCTGCCTGAACCCACACGACACCCAACCTCCCATGCCAGGAGCCATGTAGTGCCTACAAGGAGCCAGGAGAGCTTTCAAGTCCAACCTTAAGCCTTCCTTGGAAGGGCCATGGTCCAGGATTTTGTCATTACTTTCCTTCTGCCACCACCCTCATTTAGGAAAGCCCATTTGGACACGCTTGTAGGTTGGCTCTTAAATGGCAAGTGGTGCCTAAACCTCCTCAATCCTCATCCTGAACAGCTTGGCAAGACTTACACACATGATTTGCAGCCTAGGAATAGAAGCAATGTCCCCACTGTGTGCGTGCATATGAGGGTGGAAGATTTCATCTACTAGTCTACTTAAACACAAATTTATTTTTATTCTTTTTACTGAAAGTGAGCAACTTCCACTGAACCTCCTTGGAAATGATGTCAGGGTCATCCTTCTTCCAAGTGTACTTGAGCTGCTTAACTAACTTGTCCACTCCATTCAATGAACAGCTTATTTAACATTTTATATACATTGTGCCTCCATGAGTGATCAGGCAGTGACCACAAGATGGGGAAGCTAATAATCAGTTATTCAAAAATGTTCAAATCCTTCTCCCACGGATGGAAGTTTGCCATTGATGCAGTGAGTGGGAGCTTTGAACCCAAGTGTGACAAGCACAACCCCAACGAAACTGTAAGTCTCCTTAGCAAATAAAAAACAGACCAGGAGGAGACTTGGAAAAGAGCTATTGAATGGAGATGTCCATGTGTCTTCAGATGTACTTGACTTATCTAACGCTGAGACAAAGAAGAGGAACCAGGAGCATCTGCAGTTGAGAAAGGAGGATGCACACAGGACTGAAAACAGCTGCAGAAGGTGTGGTCCTGACGGTGACATTAAAGGCTCTGCTGATGGTTGCTGGGTTGCTGGTTTTTTTTTTTTTTTGGTGTTACAACAACTGTAAGGCTGCACTTTTTTTTTTTTTCTTTTCCTCATTTCCTCCTCTCCCCAAGAATAGCAGCGAAAATCAGTTTTGCTGAGCTGTTCCAGCAGACCATTCCTAACTCCCCTCCAGCCCCTAATTCCAGGAGCTGCGCTGCTGCTGTAGGGTGACCACCAGCGCTGTTCTAGATGGCAAATACAGCTGACACACTTTTGTATTTTCATTTACAACACAGGAAAAAAATCCATTGTGGACCTACTATCAAACTTTAAAAGAGGACTTTTCTAAGTGTGCGGATCTGTTTGGACCAGATGAAAAGGAAAGCTATGGATGAGAAGGAAAATTAGAATAATAACAACAACAACAACAATAAAAAACCAGTTCTATTTATGAAATCATACTGTTTAAATACTGAGATACAGACTACTGGTAAAGTCCCTTACAATAGATGCTCATTCAGTGAGATCATCACTAGTGACAGGTGAACTGAAAAGGTTTGGAAAATTGGAAAAAATAAGAAACAGGTCAGAAAATCTCATGGGGAAAATGTTCCCCTTTACATTTCTACTATTTCTTGATTACAGTTCAGCTGGAAATAAATACTGCTGAAACTCTGCCGTTTTCAAGCCCAGAAGAACCCATGAATACAAAGGTACATTAAATATGAAAAGGTGTGCGTTTTGTCTTGGTTTATTCTGGCTTTAATCTCAGGGATCTGGTTCTAAAGATCTCACACCAAAACTACACTAAGTTTTCCCTGGATCCAAACCAGTTCATCTATGACTAGTCATGATACTTTAATATAGAGTTCCTCATTTACACAAAACAGGTAAAATAGGTCACAAGAGTTTAAACAAGTAAATATATGAAAAAAATCAAGTTGTCTTTGCAGTCAAAATAGGTAGAAAACACAAACTTTTTTTAAAATCATTTTTTAATAAATTTGGCAGAGGATCATGTTGAAATGCAAATTTATCACCAAGAAAAGTTTAGAAATCTGATAAAATTGTTAGGAAAACCCCCCCAAAACTATAAAAATGCAAATGTTCTCACCGGAACTCAAACCCCAGATAAAACAAGAGGAATTAAGTTTTTGTTTTTTGTTTCTGTTTTTTTCAAGGAAGAGGGAGGGGAGAGTGGAACTGTTTTCCAGAAACAATAATTTCTTGGCTCTTGGTGAGTCCCAGACCTCCCTTGCAGTTGTGCTAAGGAGCACAGCAGGGCCAGAGAAGCTGACACAGAGAATGTTCCAATGAGGTTGTTGCATATCTGCGAGACATTTTCACTTGGAACATGGAAGCGACTGATTTGAATGGCACAGTTTGTATCGAAATGAGGCTGGGTTCTAGTTCTCTAGTAGTTGTATATTTAAAGGTGTAGTATTAACCCTCTGGTTCTTCACACAAAGACACTCTTCCCAACATGGGAGATGTTTAAATACCCAGCTGACTTGCTGGAGACATCTTTGATGTAGTCAAACCATTTTTTCCCCTAACTAAAGCTTGTCTCACCTCTACAGCACAAAAGTGATGTGCAAACTATAAAATCTCAAACACAGTTGCACGACAATGCATGTGTATATATATATATATATAAAAAGAAATAAATCAAACATCAGTGTTTCATCTGCACTCACAAAAACCATTCATTTAGACCCCCCCTAACCTGCTACTCCCTCGTCACCTGTGCCTGTTTGCTGCAGACACTAATTGTAACTCAAAAATGAGAGTCCAAGATGAAGCCCACTAAGAGAGTTATCTTTGATTATGCTTCCTTGCCTTTGATTGTTACAGGCTATTAAAAAAAAAAAAAGCTGTATGCATGTTTCTTTATTTTGGGCACATTTGATGACACCCTGTGACTCTCAGAATTCCTCCTGTGACCTTTGATGGCTGTTGTCACTTGCTTAGCAGGTGTCATTAGATGTTTGCCATCTGCAGCTTTGGAAAAGTTTCATTTAGAGCTCTCATAATACAGCAACCAGAAAAAGAAAACAAAAGTAACTCTACTGTGGCTGGTTTTGTTGCTGCAACTCAGCTATCTGATGTAAAAATATCTACAAATTCCAACTAGAAAGATTTTGAAAGTTATAGATGCAGCCACTTTTTTCTTTCTTTAATAATTATTTTGGTCCATCTCTTAGTTTTAGATCACCCATTTTCAGTTACAGGAAAACCAACAAGTTAACAAGTGTTTGTGCTGCTGTGGCCACTTAGCCCATGGGACAAGAAAAACTAAAATAAAACTACTGTGTAGGAATGTTAAGAACTGGTTATGTTCCTGTTTAGATAAATGACAAACTCTGCCCTGACAGACTAAGCTGATAGCAGAAAAAGCAAACTCTGCTTTTATCAAGCATTTCTTCTAAATACCTTTGGATAGCCTAACTGTGGTACACAAGAAAAAACTTTCTTCCTCTAATACAATGCCCACAAGAAAAGGCCAAGTTTTGCCAGAGAACCTGTTCCCAGCACAACCTGCTCAAGTTTAAAAAAAAAAAAAAAGAAAAAAGAAAAAGGCTTTTGTCCAGCTTTTGGACAGTCTTCAGGGATTCAATTCCCCATGGAAACATTCACCTGGACCACACGAAGTGGACCTCCCCATTCCTACACTCCTTGTAGTGGTTTCTCTTTCCTCCCAAGTCTCACCTGGAACGGTACCCAATTCCTACTGATCAGTACAAAATATTTCAGTGTTACATGTTCCCTTTAATTTAAATTCCAAAAAGCCCTCTTTCTTCAGCATATGAGATTCATAAATATGCCTTCAAACCTCCTTTCCCCCCAGAAAACCAAACCAAATCAAATCAAACTGTGGTTTAACCCAATGATGAGCAAGGAGACCAGGGGCTCTAGGTCCACTACTGCTATTTAGTAACATGTGACAAGGGACTTACAGAGTTCTCTTGTCTGTTCCTCCAACAGCAATGACCAACACACCCCGTCCCCACCAAAAATACATAAATAAAGCAAATCCTGGTTACCAAACTTGGAAAAACATTTTTGAGATACATGGATGAAAAGCACCTGTTTGCTGTGTGATATTATTATCATCATTACTATTATTATTAACAATGTGTCTGTTATCAATACCGGTTCACCAGGTGAGTGGTTTTGTTCCTCCTGTCAGGGATGACCTGGTTTGTGTTCACTCCTGAATGGTCAGAGTCCAGAAGTGATTCTTTTATTTTTCTGCCCCAAACCAAAATCCAAATGAGGAAGTGAACATCTGAAGCACCCTGAGGCAGGCACTGCTTTTCCCCTCTTGGCTCCTCAGTGCTCACCCCACTGCGGCGGGGACAGGCTGCCATCCCAGTTTGCAGAATTCAAGTTTACACCAGTGTCACTGCATCAAAATATGCTTTGCTGGAAAACTCAGGAGCAGGTAGGTACTCAACCTCCCTGCCCACGCACAAACAGCAGGCATTTCACTCAGGTAAAAAAACCCTAAAGTTCTAAAAAATAACAAAAAACCCCTGAAAACCATGCCAAATCCTGCAAATGCCTTCCTCGAGTCCTCCCCCATCAGTGTGACAAGGTCCCAGCGCCATCCCTGGGAGGGATGGCCACAAAGCCTTTCACACTCAGCTTCCCTTGCAAACTCTGCTCCAGCTGTTTGGCCATACCCTTATTCAGGGACTTGCTAAACAAAACCCACTCCCTAAAGTGACCCTGATGCCTGTCGTTTACCACAATTGAACCAGAGGGTGGAAATACTACACCTTTGAAAATTCTCTTGAAACAGCATTTTTTTACAAATTGTATCTCTCGACAGAGCTCCTTTTGTGTGTTCTGTAGGTTACCCTGCTCCCAACCATACCAGCACCTAAAATTGCTTTCTGAGACTTGAATGTATTGCTGGTAAGACAATCAATTCAAGTGGTAAGGTGTATAATATTTAGAGATAAAGATATATATATTTAAAAAAACCCAATACTAGTAAATTCCTGTAATATGTCTAGTCTGATATGAAAGCTCTCCCTCTACAGAGAGACGTCTGCTGTGATTACCTTACAAAATATTAAAAAAAAAAAAACCAAAAAAAACACACACACAAAAAATAACTTTCTCTGTGAGAAATAAAAATAAATCCTAGTGCAAATATAAAGCTCTGTAAACCTGGTCCTATGAGAATCTATGGTTAGTAAACGGCAGTTAAAGCAGGTTTATCCTCTCACAGAGAGAGCTCACATCATGGTTTCCACAATGATATGAGTTGGCTTGATCAATCCGCCATTCGAAGTTCCATTGGGGCAGAAGGGGGTGCCGCTCTCCGTTTCTTTGGACCACCGGTTCACTTCCTTGGGGGCAGCCACCGCCTTTATCCTCTGAAAGAAAGAAGGAGAGCAGAGGTGAGACGACCAGGAGGCCTCTGAGTCTCCACACGCAGGAGGGAGGATGCAGCAATCCAAGGGCAGGGATGGCACTGCTGGAGCCGTGCGTACACCCCACGGCTCTGCAGGGACACGGGGATCTCTGGAGCACTGCCTTCAACTTCTGCTCAGCTGCACAGCCTGACTTGATGCAGGGCAGACAGACAGGAGAGGGCATTCCCAGTGTTACCCAGCATCCTGCACACTGGGCTTTCAGTGCTGCTGCTGCTGCTCAAATGATGTGTGTTCTCCTTCCTCATTTAGAAACAGCTCTGCCGTCAGCCCAGCCCTCCCTGCCAAGTGGCAACTTCTCTCCTACATTTCAGTTCACAAAGGAAGAACTAAATGGCATCTGACCAATGTTTACTCTTCTTTCCTTTCCTAACATAGTCTTTGAGCAGTGTTTTGGCTACTTTTAGACTTGTCTCTCATGGTGACAATGGTGACAATGTAGGCAACAAAATTAACATTTATGCCCTGGCCACAGCTGAAAAAGACCATTAACACTTGGACGAAAACAAATGCAAGTGTTTGTGCTCTGGGACAAGTTTGGTTTGGGCATTTTTTTTTTAAATTTCTATTCTCTCTTTTTTAATAACCCAAAGTGTCCCACTTTATCCTCCAAGAACACCCTGGGCTGCATCTTAAGACCATCTCATTAGGCAAAAACAAAACTAATCTGAAAACTTAAAAGAGAATTGCTAAATTGCACAGTCTCTAAAAACTTTAAACTGGAATAAAAACAAATTAGGGGAACCTACACTGAACTGGAAAGGGCAAGAGACTGCCTGCAAATCCAAACCCAAGGACATCTGCACTTTTAAATCTGAATCGGACTCAGTTTTCCAAAGATCAGGGCAATCTGGATCCAGTTTCAATTTGAAATAAAACAATAACAATTTGAAAGAGCTAAAAAGTGAAGTCCACTGTCAGGAGGTTTTGACTTCTGTTTAGTCCTCCACAGGGAAGGCCATGCCTGAGAGCCATGCTATCCCCAGGTGTACCCAAATTTCCCTGAAATTCAGTGAGCTTTTACACAACCAGGTTTGTCCCAGGTCTCTCCCTCTCTTTCTCCTGCTTTCTCTATGATTTTCACCATGGTGCTTCCATGACCCTGTGGGCTGGAAAAGAGAGACCTGATACTCAGAAACACCCCAGTCCTTGAGTGTTTGTCTGCACGTGGAGGTAATGATTTGCCAAGCTGGCAACTGCACAAGTGGGACACGAGTAAAATCACTTGATGTTTGTCTGAGGACAGAATGCTTTGTGTTTGTTCTGTTTCTACTGTTTGCCCAAAGGACAGGTGATCTTTAACAGTCTTATTTGCCCTACCTGGACAAGGTGGCAGTTTTCCAAACATTATTTTGTATAAAACACAGCAACTTAAAGCTCCCTTTCTCCCCTAGACAAACAATTGGTTGCTCTTACCTCAATGAGCGACCCATCTGACTGAATGATGCGGATGACCATCACCATAGGGATGCAGATCATGGAGGAAAGGGCAAGAACCCAGCCCAGGCCAATAGCCCAGTCTGGGTATGTGTAGACCTTGTTGTAGGTCAGTGGTTTGTACTTGGCCAAAGAAAAGATAAAGCACCCCTGTGGATGAGAAAGGAAAACAAAGTGAGGCTCAAATAATGACAGAAGTAGTAGGGGTGTGGTGCTACCACTGGCCCTGAGGAAGACAGGCAGTGAAAGGCAGAGCTGATGATACCCCCATGTATTTTAAACCAAAGTGAGAATTATTCTTCCATTTAAATCATTAAAAGAGCATCTGCATCTGCTTATAGCATCTGCTCCTTGAAACAGAGTGCTAAGAGATGATGCTGAACAGCTGCAGTATGCTGCCCGTTCTTATTCAGGGCTCAACTATTTGCTGAACATTGCAAGGAGATTACCAGGATGTTCTTCCCACCCAGTGAAATACTTCAAGCTGAGATCTGCCTCAGACTGCTCAAGTCTTTTTGTTACAACAGCCTAGCAGTCCTGTGTCTGCTCTTTGGAGAGAGTTTTCTCTTCATGATTGTATCATTTTGCCAGTCCTAAGAAAAATACACTGAAACGTAACCAACTGCAATCTGCACAGGCACAGTAGAGAGCTGTCACGTTAGCAGTTGACATCTGAGAACAGAATGACTTTGAGGGGAATGCACAAGCCTCCAGATTCTCTTTGCAAATTGCCCTCTGAATGCCACAACCTTCTCTTGAAGAGAAGCAGTAAGAGGTGGCTCAGCACTGCCATGTGCAAAATCTGAAAGGGCAGAGGTCAGTACTCACCACGCAGAGAACTGGTGTGATCACAATCCAGCTCCATTTCATCCAGGGACCAGGTCTGTATCCAATCATATCCTCAATGGCATCATAAATATTATCAGCGCCTGTAAGAATCGAACATACAAAAGCCCTGTAAGAACTGTAGGATTAAAGCTGCTTTCCCAGGCTCCAAAGGAGCATTTGAAGGGAAGATGAGGGGGTCAGATGTATTCCTCAAGTGCTGCCCACAGCTGTGAAGTCCAACATGATTTTCTTGAGAAGTGCAAGGTTTGGGGGACTCTCTCATCCCACCCTTCCCCTCTTTATTCAGATGCAGGAGTGCCTCCTTCACACACCCTCTCCTCTCTCCTGACTCTCACTGAACTTGCCAGAGGGATCACCATGGGAAGGAGCTGACAGCAAACAGAGCACCCTGCTTCTACAGGAATCTGACTGGTGCCAAACGATGGCTTTGTTTGTTTCGCTTTTCTAAGGAGATGGAGCACATAAGGAATCAGAGAAATGAATAGTCCTGACCAGCAAACATCTGATCCCTCCCCAGCTCAGGCACCTACAGAGGCTACTGTCAGACCTTGGTACTTGGCACTGCCTAAAAATAATGGGGCAGAATACGCTCCTCTGTCAGCTCTCGTTTTGTACTTTCTGTTTGGTTGGCTTGGCCCTGCGGACACTGCAGCCCTGAAAGGAAATTCTCTGAGAGACAAAGAGGAATTTTCATGGCTGGCCAAACTTTCAACTCTCACCTCTAAACTTAACATGTAAATGCTTAATTGTGCCTTTATTAATTAGCAATGGAAAAATACTAATTTTTTTGTGGAAAAACACTGGAGGTTGGCTTCATCTCAGATGCAAATTCGTCTCCAAGAGGTCAGGGCAAATTTATTTTAATGGCATGTGTCTGCTGCTGGGAAGAAGATTCTGGGGCGGCTGATGATTAAATATTTGGCAAACAAAACTGTCACTGACTCATCAAAAGGTATCAGATGAAAGGAGCCTCACTTACCATAAACCCAGGCTACAGCAATACATTCAAAGAATGCAACCCACAAAAGGCATACACCACTAGCTGCATAGTAGTCAAAGAGTTGAAAAACATACATGCCACCCTGTAAAAGAGAGACACAACTGATTAGGATACAACAGGAAAAAAACCCCAAATATTTCAGACCCAGCTCCCAGCAACATCTATCAACCTATCTCAATGACTGCTGTCTAATAAGAAGCAGTATCATCAAGCAAGTAGGTAAGGTAAATATTTGGCATTGCCTTCCCCAGGGAATATGCATGTTTACTACGGGAAGAATTCCAAACAAGACAACGATTAAACAAAATTAAGCCACTTAGTATAATCTACCAGCACACTTATATCTTTCCTTCTTAAAAGCATTTTAGGATGGGTGTTTAAAGAAACCAACGATACAAAGAAATACTAGGTTGTCTCCTAACACTAACACCTCCTGGAAATGGAAGTCAGTTCATCAGGAGGGTCTTCATTTATTAATTGAGTGAAAGGACTTTTTTCATGAGAATAATTCATTTTTTTGCTTTCTAACTCTCTTTATTTATACTGTGCTGTTAAGACTCTTTGCTCTCACTACACTGAACTACATTTCTACATCAAACCTCATGTTTTTTAGGCACTTCTGTTACAAGTGCTATTTTACCTCTCACATTTGTGCTCTTCCAGTTGTTTTTAAAATCTGGCTTGGATTTTATTTTGGAGATAAATATCACAACAGTGCAGGCACTGGAACATATTCCTGTCTAGTTTATACTAGAATAAACACAGTGGTATTTAATTAATTCAAATCTGTGTAGCTAAGATAAAAATCTCTTTCCTTGCATACATTGGATAGATTCTTAATCTGCTCCGCCAAAGGTTTCCAATGTGTTTCATCATTTAGAGCTAGAAGTTAATATTCATACTCAGGTTGATTGGTACCTGAGATCAGATTGAATTTAATGAGATTTCATGTCTCTGTTCCTCTGACTAGAAAGTGGTTATATATATAGCTCCCTTTCAAAACGCTTTCAGGCCTAGGGATGAAAGATGCTCTGTAGATCTAAAAAGCACTGTTCCTCTGAGTGGCTAAATAGGTAAACTGGCCTGAAAAATGGCTAAAAAAGAAGGCAATTTCCAGCACTAGTGCTACTTACCTCAGTCACCATAGTTAGTCCCAGAAGATAGCTAAGGAAACACACTATAGCGATGAAGATTTCCCGTCGGTAACCCTTCCTTAGGAAGGATGGGTGCAGATCAACTAATGACGTGATCTGTCCTTCAACTTCAACAAACTAAAGGGGGAAAACAGAAACAGAGAAATGTGACTCGAAGAATGCCCGCTGTGCATTTCATCCAGGCTCCTACTTGAACAAACCCTCTCCACCAACACCCCAACTGTACTCTGTGGCAAAATGCTGCTCTGAATAAATAAATCAGAAGCCATGCCTTTGTAACCCAGAGGCTGAAGCGTGGGGGTAGTTTTCAGGTTGGAACAAGCTTTCAGAATTGCTGTTTATTTCCTGGCAGCCTCACGAGCTACCAAAAGGGCTCTGTAAATGCAAGCCACAAGGACAAAGGAGGTTAATTCGATGACAGGAAGGCACTTATGTGGCTTTTATGTTGTCACTGTTCCAGATGAATACAAGATGTATGCTAGAAAAGATGCAGAGAGAAAACACTTAAGAAAGTTCAAGCTAGAAGAGCACCTCCCAACCTTTTTTTGAAAACCTCACAGATACTAGTTAGGTTAATTCCACAATTTGATATAATTCTACTCTTGGGTTTGTTAGTGAAAATCCAGCCAAGGAAAGGCAGACTTTGATGTGAAACAGCAGCTCTTCTTGACCGAACATGTCTTTTTGGATCTATGAGCAGAGTATCTCTGAGTGAGGCTCCGGTTATTTTTGAAAAAATAATGGAGCTGTTCATACAGTCCCCATAAAATCATTTGGCAAAGTATTTGCACACGTAAACCAAAAATGAAGCTCTGAGTAGATGAGCTAAAAATCTTTATCTAGCTTCACAACATCTGTATTTGTACTTGTTTGCCTTTGGAAAACTATATATTTAAGATGTGTAACCTGAGTTAGCCCAATAACCCAAACTGGATTTAAATAAAAGTTTTAATTAATCAAAAACCAGATGTATTTTGCCTCTGGAAGAAAGCAACTACTGAACTTCCCCCAAATAAAACCTAGGACAGGATCTTTGAACTTATCTACACTTTCAACCTGGGAAGGCTGAAAAAGCACAAAGCTCACTGAAGACATGAGATAACCAAAGAGGTATCCAAAAAGGCTGCCTCTGTAGAAATGATCTTCACTTTAAGTAGATACATCTTCTTACAACTAATAACTTATCACATTATTATTACTAGATTAATCTATGACATAGATTACTTCAGGAAAAGCTGCCTTTTCTCACCTGGTACCTCTATTGCTCTTACAGTGCCCAGAAGTGCCCTTTAACAACTCTTCCCTCTTTGATCAAAAACTGAAGCTCTGTTTTGGAAATACAGACTGTCCTGCAAACAGATTTTGTCATACACCAGATTTTGTTGCCTTCTGTCTTGTTATTTTGACTTTTGTAAAACTAGTTTTCTTTTTTAATGCAAACCTTTCCTTTGGGTTGATTTGATCTGAAACTGCTCTGGCATTCCAGAAACCTGCTTGACTGCACTCCAAAAAACCAGAGGGGTGGAGGAGAGAAATTAAGCGCTCCAATTAGTTTTAATCATTCTACGCAGTGAGGAGCTTTTTAAAATTACCAGACGGCTTCCAATTTGCATAAGCATAGGGTTGCTGAACCACAGCATTGGGCACTGTCACATTTACTTTAGAGCAATTGAAAGTTCCTCATCAGAGTTCAAAGATTAAGCCATAAAGAGCAATTTAGGGCAAATCAAATATAAAAAACCGTAAGAGATTAGGTACACAACAACCGCTAAAAATCCATTTACAGAGCTCTCCTCATACTAGAGAGCATTTAGGGTGACATAAACATTTTTTTTTTTTTTTTAATGTTAATGACTTTCCATTTGAGTGCAGAAAAGTTTGAATTTTGAATGTGCAGTTACTGCATAATCCCTGATCACCCATGTTTCCTTGTAAGCGGACTATCTAGAAATGATTTACAGGTTCCTTGGCAGTACTTAGTCCAACATTCCTACAAGCAACCACTGGGAAAAATAACCTAACTTCTTGGACTGAACATTTTGATTTTTTCATGCTCACTGATTAATAGCAGTGTGTGCTTTAAAATTAGTACAGCTGGAATATGAGATGCTTTCTGGTCTGTTTGGAGGTACTAAATGCACGGTGGTGACGTGAAAGTCAGCAGGATCCCACATTGCTCAGCACCTCCAAGCCCAAGGCCACCGAAAAAGGCTGCGGCTTTGTTCTCTGGCTGCTCATGAAGACACCCTGTACAAAACATTTTGTGCTTTTTGTATCTCGTGACAGCTTCACTTTTCTTTTTTGGCACTTGGCAACTCCCAAAGCCTGTATTTCTAATAGTTATTAATTCTTAAAGTGCTTTAATGATGGTGTACACACACTGCAGGTAATCGCAACGGCACAAAGTACTCTGTGGAACTGACTGCTGCGGACTTATACGTTTTAAAATTATTAAGCTTTTCTTCAAAAGAAGAAAATACTGCACTGCAACCAAAATAGTGGTATTTTGTGGCCAGACTAGGACTGAAATTTAGGTTAGGGAGTATTGGCCTAGTCTTGTGGACTCCACTGACTCCTGATGAGAAAGACTTACTGAGCAACACCCTATTACAAATTGACATTCACAGATTCATCAAGTGCAGCCCCTCACTAAAAACCAACGCAGATGAATTCCTCTTAATTCATGCCTTAACTCAGCTTTTTTCAGTCAGCAGCAACAATACAATAAGCCACATACTCCGTACCCATTATACTAACCTGGCTATCCAGTCCAAGCAACAGAAGCATAATAAAAAAAAGGATTGCCCAAAAGGTGGGCAGTGGCATCATGGACACAGCTTTTGGATAGGCAATGAAGGCCAGGCCTGGACCTAGAGAAAGAGAAAACAGGGAAGGGGAAAGGGAAGGGAAGAGAAATAGTAAGTACCAGCTCTTTGGTAAAGGTAGCCACCCTCAAATTCAGGAATGCCTGGTTCCGTTCAGATAAATCCAAACGCAGCTGGAAATACCAGAAGTGAAACAGTTTGGCTGTTTTATCTGAAATCGAAGCACGCATGACTACAGCAGAAACCACAGGCAAACCCCCGAGGCCATTGCTAACAGATCACCAGTTTTAACATCTGTCTCAAACATGCCAATAATGGAGGTGTCCTACATCTGCCCTGCATGGACACAGGACAGTGTTGGGGGCCGGGGGGAGAAGGGGTGACCCAGGGGAATGGCAGAATCCCACTGCTAGCCCACATGGTCATGATGAAGATGATGGTGATGAAACTCTTGCATGCAGGGAAGGGGACTCTGCTGCAAACATTCCCCGGGATCTTCACTAATGTAACCACTGCCTCCCCTCTGTATGCATGGCTTTTCTGAAGCAGGGTTTGCACTCCAGGAATTTGCTCCTTTGCTTCTGCAAACCCCCACTGCTGCACTGATTAGGCTACTCCTAATTATATCAGCTGAAAAAAGTGATTCCTGCTGTTGGGAACTGCTGGGGTGTAAAATCACTCTGAATAAAATTGCTTCCCCATGCTGTCACATCATCTGCCCCTATCTGGCCAGCCTACACGGACCTGCCACGGTGACACTGAGTATGACCAACTCCAGCCCCAGCTGCAGGATGGATTTCAGCAGTCTTGGAGCACCAGTGGGGCTGGGACTACGTGTTGGGCTTCTCTGCCCTGGAAAACAAAGCCTTGTGTGCGAGGGCTCCTCCCTAGACTGGGTCTGTCTGTGCTCTGGACCAGATGGGATCTCACTCACACCCACCCACGGAGCTCTTGCACGCTCATCTCCAGAGGCACTCCCACCTGGAGCCAGGTGCTACTGCTTTTGGGAGCTTTTGTGAAGAGGGAGAGAGCCCTCCGTAAGCGGGAGACAGGAACACCGGCAGCCCTGCATTTACAGCAGGCTCTCAGAGGGGACGGAGAAATTTGGTGAGGCTGACAAAAAATTCTGACAAGCCTGGCTTGTCTGCTTGTTTACTTTAAGGAGCCTTCAAAATCCTGGAAAATGCCAGTTACCAAGCATACTCATGTCATTTTCAATGGAAAAGGGATTTTTTTTTTTTGAACTGCTGCAGTGCAGGGCCAAAAAAATCTTATCTCTGATCTGTATAAAAAAATATTGCTAACACTGCTCTTCCTAACTCCCACTTTTCCTTTTCAACAAGATGGAAAAAGAAATAAAAGAAAGAGGTAAAAAAAAGATGACTTTTTCTCAAACTAAAGAATCACTGAAAATATTTCAACAGAAATAAATACAAATTAGCCAACAATCAAGCAACTAATTTTATTTAAAATTAAACACAACTAAGATTTTATACAACAGAAGATACCAAAAAATTGGTGAATGTCTCAAATTTGGGGGGCCTTTGCTTTTTTCCCCCTTTAATTCAGTGGGTACAGCAGATCCTCCCTGAGGGAGAACTGCTACCAGATGGCATTTGCAGCTGATCTGTGCAATTGATGAGACAGATGTAAAACTGCTCTCCTCAAAACTCGCTGCAATTCTGTATGCTTTGGCCAGTTAAACTGTTCTTGCACTGTGATACCAACTAACACCAAGTGCCCTAAGCCCTGTGCTAGTTCTGATTTTCCTTTGAAACTAAGTGTTGAAATATAAAGAGAAAAGTCCATGTGAAAGAAGATGTTCCTGGCAACCCTTCAACTGAGACATAAATAATCTAAAAATTGTATTTAATTTGAAACTCTATTGTTTGGAAGGGTGTTTTGCAAAAGTGAAGCACTTGTGGCTGCTATTAAAAGCTGGTGAGGACTGCCACGATCCCAGCCCACACTCTGGCCCCTTGCCATGGAGTGCTGTGGCATGGCTGGAGAGCTGCAGAGGCAGAGACCAAGCAGGCACCAGGAAACCCAAGGCACTATAGTCAGACCTGTTTAATCTGAATTTGTTTGCAAATGGAATTTAAAAAAAAAAAAAAAAGGAAATCTTGTGCTGGTTTAACCCTGCTACAGATTGCATGGGTGGTAGAGTATTTCTTCCAGCCAAACAGAGGCCACACAGATTAGACAGGACTCACTATGATTTTGTTGAGTCTCCATTGCTTTCCTTTCTCCCTTTAAAATAATTATTTCGGAAAAAAAAAAGAAAAAAGCTATTTATTAAAAATGTGCTTTCGCAGAGAAGCCAGAGAAGTCTAAGTTAACTTGTGTAAACCCACTAAAGCCAGTGAAGGCCAGCAGTGACCAGTGCTTTCAGCAGGAGCCAGACCTGGCTGACAAGTGTGTCCCTGGCACATGGCACCAAGGCTGAACTTGGCACTGGTAAAAAATGTGGCCATGAGATTCTGCTGTCAGCAAATTTGTTGATGTTCCCGTGGTTTGCAGGAGGGCAAACAATGAAACAAATGATGCCATGGATAGGGTAGGAGGGATTTAACTCCCTGTGGGGAGAAGGAGGTCTCAGCTCTGTGGACAACATTCTTCCCCGAGTGCTACAGCCGACTGGCAGTGCCTCTGCTCACCTTTTTCCTGACCAGGGGAGCAGTTCTGACCTTGCACCGTAAGAAAAAAAAAAAGTAAGGACAGAAAAGACAGGCTCAAGTGCCTGCTGGATGCCTCTGTGCTGAGAAGCAGCAGCAACAAGAGCTTTCCCCACAGCCCCACGCAGGTCCTGGGACACTCATCCCAGGTGGACCCAGTGTCCTCAGTAGCTCTTCAAGAAATCAAAAGCCAAATTTGGAAGCTAATCAGTGCCCTTGCTGCTATGAAATCCCTCCTTTAAAAAAAAAGCTTTTTGAGCTGTTGAAAAAATGTTATGTAAACACTCTGTTAGTTAATTTGTGTTTAAACATTTTTTTTAGCAATCGAGTGTTACTACAGAATTGTTTAATTCTAAAAATGTGAAGTGACAGGAATATAGGTGCCAATATCAGAGATTTAATAATAAAAACTAGAAAAAATATTGACCAGAGAAAAACCTAATGTGCAAATACTTGAAAATACTACTCTTGGAATTGATCCACCTACATACAAATAAAAAAAATAATGGGGCTATTTATGATTCATTCAATAGGATTATTCCCTTGCTTCCTGTTTCCAAACAAAGCAATCAACCTCCGATCAAAATAAGCATTAAGGCTAAGATTGTTAACTAATTGCACTTGCAAGAGGTCTGCCAATTGCAGCCACCCAAGAATCCAGCGGTGCCATCAATGTCATTAGTTTTTCATTAGCCCTTGTGAAGTGAGATTTTTTTTTAAGAGACTTAACTCCCAGAGCCATGTGATTAGAAGATATATTGACTTTTTCATTTTAATAGCATATTTGCAGAGGAAAGCTTTCAAATACTATGCGGGTGAATTAAAAGTGCTCAAAAAAAAAATCAGAAAGAAATGTCAAAAGTGTACTCAGGTGACATTGTTATTACTTGAATTTGATTAGCTTTAAGCCTCATGGCTGTCAAGGCCTGATTCATTATTTTTCCATGGTAATTCCCATCTAATCTGCCTGTTCTACGTGAAAACACATGGTTACACCTGCCTTCATGGACAAGAAATGCACAGAGTAAAAAATGTCATCTCTTTTGTCTGAAATACAATCACAAGCTGTGAGGATTTAGCCTTCTTCATCTGTGTGTGCATAGCTGAATGTTAAGGGGAAGAACCCTTCTGAAATAAGGGAGAAACCTAAGTGTACATCCAGTTTCAAATTGGGACTTCTCACAGTTCTGTCAACCTCACCCTGAATGCAGGATTGCAACAGTTGAAGTTCCTGTGGATGAAATGGTCCACAAAACCCTAGATATGGAGTTCTCCAATTTCTCTTGCCTTTCAGTGAGATTTGGGAATATATGTCTGTAGGACCCTTCAAAAGGCCAGGGTACTAATTCTACTCTAGTGCTGCAAGTAAGCAAAACTAAACTATGAAAAACACATAAGCACTGGCAATTTGCACTGGAATGAAAATAAAGGTAGTCTGAAAAGAAGGATGGAATAAACTCCCGAGTCAATGACATTCTGGACCCTAGATAATGGTGTAGTTATCTTAACTCTGATCTCAACTCACATGGGTTAGCACTCTAGGAAATGTGTTCGCTGCCCTGTTAATCAAGACAGAGTAAACAGTATAACCCCGGCTAACCCTCACTGCTCTAGATGGAAGCCCAAATCAACAACGTGCTTATTTTTTCTGGAGATTATGGGAAATCTTGTTCTATTTTATTGTTTAGATGTTAGCTGATTGAGTCTGCAGAACTTTGCTCACACGCTAGGCGGCAGTGCCCACCACCACTGCCACCAACACCATCGTACCTGACTCTGCCACATCAGCAATGTTCACCCCTTGCTCTTGTGCCATGAAGCCCAGGACGGAAAAAATTGCGAAGCCAGACACAAAACTGGTACCACTGTTCAGGCATCCCAGCAGCAAACAGTCCCTAAGTCACACATATGTCATGGAGCAAGTTAATTAAAAAAAAATTAACCCATTGTCCCTACTTTATTTACATCATTTAGCTAAAACACTAAACCCCCTTAGATGGAAACTTGCCTATAGCAGTTGTATTTGTACTTGTTGTAGCTCCCCAGGGAAGTCATTGCTCCTAAGCAGATTGCATATGAGAAGAAGATTTGTGTCCCTGCATCTATCCAGACCTAAAGGGAAAGATGGAAATACTGTTATTACCAGCATCACTGCATTGCAACACTCTATGAAGACACACAGTTCAAACCAAGCAATAACAACAAAATAATTGCTTCCATTGAGGGTGAAAGCTAAAGGATCAAGGAAACAGGGAAAGAGAACATCACATTTGCAAGTTTGGCTTTCACAGGGAAAAGAAAATTATTAGCATCAGAGCCCAAAAGAACATAATCAATCTCTATAACAGTTCCTGTTTCCCCTCCCCAGAGATGCTCAGTATTTCTAGTTTCTTGGTCATTCAGCTGATCCTTCCTGTTGGTGCAACAATAAACGTGTTTCAGTGCAATAGGAAATGCAGAAGTATTTATAACATTGCTCATTTCTGTTGTAACTCATTTCAGTTAAGAGTCAGCCGGCAGATTCCTTAAACTGAGGATGTGAAAAGCTTGAGAAACAGGTTTGTGTATTTGGTTTGTTTATTTTTCTAGTTTTCTGGTTGTTTTTGTACCTGTTCAAATGCAAGATAAAAAGCCATAGGGGTGGGGGGAAAACAAGCAAAACACAATGCACTTTATAAGATACATATCTGATCTTGGTCTCATGATTCTTTGTCCTGATTACATTTTAAAAAAAAATATACAGAGTGAAACAAGCATATACTATGAATTTCTTGGCTAGTAAATACACAAGAGAATTATCAAAATGTATCCTCTGAATCCCATCTGTTCTCTTCTTTTTGCTAATGCAAGTCTGCGAACACCAGAAGAAACCACCCAGGAGTCTAAGTGAGAGTGAAGACTGAGGACCATTTACCTCCTCCCTCCCACCACTGCTTTTCCAGCACCTTGCTGACTAGTGTCTCCTTGGAGTGATGCTTTTGCTAGACTGTGGGAAGGGGCCTGTCAGTTCACGTGAATCTCTTCTGCATTATTGGCTGGTACTCTGGTTAGGGCTAAACGCAGATCATAAAAATGATAGAGTCCCATAAAAGAAGATTAATTCATAAAATATAATGTTCCCTGTGAAAAGGGTGTCTTGTAAAAGAGGGCAAGACTAGAGAATGCACCTAATTTTAACAGTGTTTCTTTTAATTACACTTTTCCTACTTCAGTTATTTAGCTTTCACTAGTGTTGTATTTTTACCAATTACTCAATAGAAAGAAATAGCAAAGACAGATGTTATTTCCTATCACTGTGACCAATGTTCTGTTATTTTCAAAGATGCCTTGCTTTTGGTTTTTTGGAGGAGGGTATTGCCTTTTCTTTTTTTTTCATTTCTCATGTGAACACTATTGGCTGAAATGATGCTGGTCTGCTTAAGTGTCCCACACTTGCACTCTGTCAGCACAGACAGGAATTTCTATCTGTACAGTAAGAGTAAGCCTGGCTCCCACTAACAAGGGGTAACCAAATGGTAGTTCCTGTGCCTCAGAAAGCATTTTCTTCACCTTTCCATGGGTTTTCATTCTTCTATAATTCCATCCACCTCTCTCCCAATCTCCTCCTCTTGAGCAGTGGGAGGTAAGTGACACTGATACTCACAGTTGTCGCTTGTTGTTCCATCTGTGAAGCTCACGTGTCTCTCCTTTGAAACTAAAGACTATCCTCATTAAAAAAAATGCATCTCCCTTACCTTACCAACAAGAAAGCTGAGATTGTATAACGGGATAGAGTCTACAGCCTCAGAGTCCTTTGACACAAAAAAATACACACGCATACACACACATACATACACATGGAAAGATGCATTAAAACACATTTAACAGTGACCTTCTCAAGCAGATCTCTGGAAAATATAACCCAGCATTAGTGTTCATGCTATATTTGGACCTCTAAAGACCATGGAAAAAAGTCTATTGCCATTACATCATCACTATCACCCTCCACCATCCCCCTTTGCATAGGAAATCTTCTCGCTCCCTGCTCCTGGTTCTGTACCTGTGGGTCAGCTAACCGTGAGATATCAGGGTAAAGATAAAACTTGATGCCTTCTGCAGCTCCAGGCAGGGTCACGCCACGGATGAGTAGAACAAGGAGCATGATGAACGGGAAGGTGGCAGTGATGTACACTACCTGGAAATGAAAAAAAAGAAAGAGAAAACTATGCTTAGCCTGTGGCAGCCAAAGCTACACCTCCAAAACCAAGAGAGACCTAATGCGGAAAATTCAAAGCCCCCTCATATCTAAAAAGGACCCAACCTGAGTTTCTGTGTGTACTTTTAATGTTCTTTACCACCTTATTGCCTTAGGCCTAAAGGCAATGCATGAATACCTCCAGAGCCCCCCAGCCAATGGTCATGTCACTCAGGCAGAGAACAAGCACGATTTTATACAACTCATGACTTTTGTTCAAGTTCTGCCTTTGCCCTGTTTGTCCTCCTCATATGACAAGTGCACCTCTGCCAGGGAACTGAAGAGGTTTCCTCACTGAGGGTGCCTGAAACATTACCTCATTCTTTATTGGAACTTTAAAACTTACAAACTGCAAACTGTTTCGCAAGCTCTGCTGCTACCTCTGACCTTGCTGTGCAGCCCCACTGCTGCTCCTACAGGCAACTTCACCAGAGACCTCGTTCAGAGATTAAGGTAATTTAGTCCATGCTCCCATGTCTCTCTTCCCATCATCTTGAACACAGGAGGCCCTTCAGGTTGGCATCAGCCTCAACAGCAGTAATTTCCAGTCCCCTAACTCCATCTTGCCCTTGCTGCCTATTCAGCAACATCATTATTGGAAACTAAGGCTCTATTCATCCAGTTTGAGAATATGTCTTCATTATCTTTAACCTCTATTCCCACTGTCTTTGAATAACAGCCTACTTCTTCTCTTCTTGTTATCTCCTCATTCATTTGATGAAAGAGCCCTTTGCTTTCATCTCCAGCACGAGGGTTAATTGAGCTTGCATTTGGACAGTTCTATCTTTAGACCCACACTTTCTGACCTCTAACATTTTGCTTTCTTTGCTCATCAGTGCTTTCTCTCGTTTTTTATATAACCACTCTGTTACAGTCAAGAATCACTACTGTCCAAGAAAGGACATTTTTCTTGGAGTCAAGATGATTCCCCCAGGTAATTACAGCTTGCTGCCATGAGAATGTATTTTTGTTTTCCAGAATTTGCTTAACTACTGCAAAGCTCTCGGGATGCTCCATTTTTCTTCTTAAGTGTGTCCTCTGAGAATAACAAGGAGAACTCAAAGCCTGTATTGCCATAGTAATTCACAGAGCTGGACTGATCTCATGGAATGGAAGGAAATCTTTTCATACATGTCCTTTTTAATTCTCTCTTTGAATTTTCTGTATATTTTCCCCTGACAAATAATATGTATTACACATTAGCCTAGTTTCACCAAAACCAGAAGGAAAAAAGGGGGATTTCTGCACTTCCTGATTTTTTCTAACATAAATCAGGCCTATGATAGCCGAAGTTTTCTTCCTAAAATATATGCCTTGACATATTTTCAGGAACCGAGTAAACAATACTCAGAGGCCTTTGCACTGCAGGTAGAGATTCTCTCGCAATGCTGAAGGAATTTTTAAGATCAAGCACATTATCCAAAGCATAAGCACAACTATTATTTTTCACCATGATTTCATGTTTATTTGTCCAATCCTCTACTACAAGATTTAAAAACTACATCTTTCCCCCTGCCCTGCTTTCCAAAGAGCCATTAACACACTGGAAAGCAGGGAAGTGATATAAACAACCATCTACTAAAGTAAACTCGACTTCTCAAATAATTCAAGTCCTCCATTAGAGTTTACAGTTTACTTTTGTTTGACCCCAAAGTTAATGGAGTCAGCCGGAGACTTTCCAATGGTTTTGTTGGGCTCTGGCTCCACACTCGCACGAGCTCAGACACCGCAAAGAGTGGGGAGTGAATTCCTACCAACTGCCTTGTTTTAGAAAAGAGACCATTTTGCAGGATTTCCAGAGAACACAGATTTTTAGATAACTGATTTTAACAGACCTTTTCTCAACCTGTTATCCTCACAGAGACAGGAAATAGTGTACCATAGGGAGCATGGTGTATCTCTCTGTGCTACCGTAACATTTACTGAGCAGACACCAGGCTTGCCAAACGTGCTACAGAAAGTGTGCTTTCACTTGGCTGCTGTGGCGACATTTACTGCATTCACCTTTACTACAAAACTTACACAATCACCTCATGGGGTCACATCAATCAGAGGGAACACAGAAGTAAACATTTTTTTCAACGTGTGCTTCAGAGGTGTGGTATCTGTTTTTTGGGGCAAAGGTGGCAGGAATACAGGGTAAGGCACCAGCCTTTTAATGAAGCTTCAGGACAAAAATCACAGAAAGGAAGAGAGAAACTACAGCAAAGCAAGTAGTTTAATTAACAGTGAAACTGATGAGATCTGGTTTCCTATGGAGTTTTATCTCCTGCTTGATTTTGCAGTATGCAACAAGCTAAAACTCTTAAATGAGGCTCTTTCTGCAGTTGAGGCACTTGCAATTTATCCTCCTGACTTCTCTAGGGACTGGTAAAAGATAAGTTCACACTGTGGCCTTTTTTTTAAGAAGGGTACTAATGGGGTCAACTCCATTCCACCTAGCTGAGAAGAAACACAGGGGAACTTGGTATCTTGAGATCCCTCTCCCTCTGTCAGACTTATCTGAACACTGCCTCAAGCAACAGGTTTGAAAGCTAAGAATCACACAAACACAATGGCCTCAAAAGCCTTTTCTCATGAAAATAGGTATAAAACCACTACTGAATGCAAGGGACAATAACCTCATGCTTTATGCCAAGTGACTGGCCAAGACCTGCTGCAATTTGCTTCTTCAACTGGAGCAGGATGAGATTCAGGAATGATGTAACTGTTACCCTTTAAGGAAAACATGATTCTGAAGAGCACACAATGAGACTAAACCCACAAGCTATCCAGGATCTCTGTTAATGACAGTGCTTCTAAAGGTGCACCTAAGTTTAGTCTTCTGTGTCTACACACAGCTCTTCCATAAGTGAGCGGCATTTCAAAAATGCCACGCATCCAGCAGCTTCCACTGACTGAAAACACCCCTACCACAGCTATGTTAACATCCCTCCCCCTGCACTGAGAATGCACTTGACTGGTGTGAGAACACGGACAGGTAGTGCAGAGCAGCCCCCATCACAAGCCTAAGACCTTCCATGCTCACGGCATCAGTGGGACACTCGTCCTCTGAGAGGTAAAGTGGTGCTCAAACCAGGCTTGTATCTGCCTCTTGATGCCATCCCAGTAATGACTACTTGACTCACAGGCATTTTGGACACTAGCAGTGACTTTCAGATTGAAAGCTGAATCTGAATTCCCCTCTTATTCAGTGCAAAAATACAAATTTTTCCAGGAAATGGTGAATATCTTCAAGAACGGCATTACTTAGTATTCCTAACATCTGTTAACTGCAATGATTATAGAAAGGGTAAAAGAGCACTTACTTTCCCAGTGGATTTGACTCCTTTCCAAATGCAGAAGAAACATATCACCCAGACGAGGAGGAGACACAGTGCTAGATCCCACTTGATAATACCAATATCTTCAATTCCTGAGGACAAGCTCAGTACATTGCGCCTGAAAGGAAACGAAACAAAAGAGAGATGCAGGAGCTCAGCTGATGCAAACTGTGGTTGTGATTGCTGAGAGCACAGGAGGATGTGTAGGGCAGCCGATCTGCCGAGAACACAGGCAGATCTCTGCCCTTGGAACACTGCTTGCTAAGTCAGCGTGGCTTACGTGAGAAAAGCTGTGCTTCGCAACCCTACATCTCCCCTATGCCTGGGGGACTCTTTTGTTCAATGTATTCCACAACATTTTGAAACTGAAGCTCTTTTTAGCAGCCTTTGTCCACCTCAATATGAGATAAGGAAGTATTTGCATCCTTGACGATCCAAGGCCACCTCACCCCAGTGTCGCAACAAACCCCGGCCTTGCAGCCGCCCAGCAGCAGTGTACACCATGTCTCCATCATGGACACTTGCAGCTGGCCTGTAGCCTCATGTTTCTCCTCCTTTCCAGTTCATTATCAAGGCTGCCACAAGGAGGAAAGGAAGAAGCAGCGCAGGGAGCAGTCACGCCACGCAGCTTTGCAGGGTGAAGGCTGGAGCCATTATCCATTCTCCCCTTGTGGCCCCCCAAACAAACACTGCCCGGGCGCCACCACCTGCCCCCAGCACCCCCGACACCAGGGTCTTGTTTAGCTAACACCAAATATTTGGGAAACTTTATTCCCTCACTTAGTTTGATAAATAAAAAGAAATTCCTAAGCTGTGTCTTAAGGGAGCAACAGCCAACCATCAAAATCCTCTGGTCCTGAGGGGGAATATTCAGTTAGGCTTCTCCCTTTTGGAAATTGCCATGGCTTTTCATTAAATACTGATTTAAAACTATTTTTTTCAACTTGTTCTCACACCCTAGACAGACATTGTTGTACTAACATTAACTTAATTTGTCAAATACATAAGGAAGAACAAACTGTTTCTTACTGTTCATTGAGCTAAAAACTCCTTTGCATATGAAGCTACCAAACTCAAGAATTTCTGCAAGGTGTTTTTCAGTCGAGTAAAAGTTTGACTTCAGTTACAAGATAAATTCTTTGCCCTGAGACTACCTTTGCTACCTAAGAAATTGTTAATTAAGTTTTATTTTCAGACAGTTAAAAAAATCAGGCACTTCCCTTCACGACAGTCACGGAGAGCAGAGCCCAGAACAGTCCAAATGCTGCACCAGGGTCAGGCCCACGTGTGTGGCGTGCACAGCTTTGCGTGTGGATCCAGTACAAGACAAACCACTGTGGTTTGGTTTTCCTCTGAACTAATTTTTTTTTTTTTTTTTTTTTTGCTATTACCATGGAAATAACAGTAAATGAAGTCACCAATGGAAAATTTGCAAGTAGGTTTTGGAAAAGCCCTGGATCGACCAGTTTAATGGGACTTAAACCCTCACCCATCTGGTTTTGTGTCTCTGCCAAACTCACTTGGATTACCTGGAACTGTGTTCTCACACCAAATGCATTATTCTCTCTGAACGTATGTGTATTTTGTTATGGGAAAGGACTAATGGCACCAGACAGGGTAAGTCTGCCCTAATCAGCACAGCTATTCAACAGTTATGAGAAACCCCTTGGTAATGAATATTTGGCATAAAGTTGCAATCCTGCTTCACCTGAGCCTAAAGAAACAAAGGAAAAACCCGCTGTGCATATACAAAAGGAGAAAATACATTCATAAGATGACAAAGTTCAGCTGCAATCTTCTGTGGTTTTTTTAAAAATAAATGGCAATTTTCCAATCAAAGTGGCAGTTCATATTAAAAAGGCAACCTATAGAGCTGGCTCTCAGGAAATTGCAAATAATTAACTGCAAATGCCTTTTGGAATAGGGAGCCTTATTTATGCATTCAGCTAAGACTTCTTTGCTTTTTATTAGGGAACTAAAAGCAAGTGGTCATTCTCTCCTAGGGTTGCTCCAGCAATTCTTTCAAGATTTTTTGGAGGGCACCCCAGTGGGTTACTGAGAGCCAGATATCTTACTTTTCTATGGTGAGGCAGCAAGCACACAGAAGTGATGTGCTGGCTTTCTCTGTTCAGATAATCCCATCTCACAAAGACCATCTACCTCAAAGAATCTGCTTGGAATTACCAGGGGAGCCTCAGCATTAAAACTCTTCCATGAGTTCTAACCCAACGTAGTCTCGCAGGAGAACTCAACCTGGTTTTATGATACCCTGTAGGTTCAAGCTCAGGAAGGAGCACGAGCTGGGTTGTGCTGATACCTCTTCAGTTTTGTCATATAACCCACTGCTGCTGAGACTCAGCCAAGCCCACTTAACTACCTTCACACCGTTTATGCACAGAGTTGTTACTAATTCTAATTTATGGCCCTGATGCTGTCATTAACTGTCACTCATATATAATCAATGGGACAACAGGCTGGGGCTGAGTTTGTTGTAAACACGAGTCCTTGACCCTTGTTCATACACTAATATGTTTACTGGTGTGCAATATGGAAATGTAATATGAGCCGTAACTGGCTCTAGAAGATAAACAAAAATAGAATGAAGAGAGTTATGCAATCCTTGAAGGATATTCCAGCTCATTAATCAAGTGAATGCAGACAGGACCTTTTGAACCAGGAAAGGTGAAGCACCCTTTCACATTGGATGGGCAAGAATAATGAACCCTGAAGTGGTTGTAGAGAAGACTATTAAAAGGAGAACATGAAATAATTTTTAAAACTCTCAAGTTTGTCCCCAATGGCAGAGACAGCTGCTCTAGATTTTGTTTAGCTTTTTGTGTTGTTCCTTTTAGGATTACATGCTGTTAGCATGTGATGGTCTTTCTTGGGATTTGGATGAATAAAGTCTGCTGATTACCAAATATTTATAAACACTTGGCCAGCACCAGACAATCAGAGGTTTTGTTCAACCATAATTACCCCATTACACTTATCCCTTATGTATTAATATGTGTGTAAGCCCTTAAGGTTTTGGACTTTAAAATAAAGTCTTCAGAAATAAGACCTGAAGCATGTGATACCAAGAGGTAAGTCTCCTAATATAAAGCCTGATTTGCTTAACCCCCTTTTATTGCTGCTCAAGCAAGCATGTGATTTGCACAGAACATTAATTTAAATGAACTGAAATGTCAGGCTGTACTATATGTCCAGCCAGGTTGAGAAGTTCAACATGAAGAGGTTAATGCATCAATGTGGTCAATTATATCTTGGCAGCGTTAGTTTTACAAAGCAATACTGATGAGAACACTATATAAATGTCCCACAAGAAAAATGGCATTGGGTTTCAGAAACCAAATACTCACAAACCCCTGAATTAAACTGGAACTAATTGTGCCACAAAGCAGATGGATATCTTCAGTTAAAGACTAATTATTTACCTGTCCTTTCAATATGGGTAGCTGGCTGGCATCCAGCATTGTCTATGATGGCAAGGCACCTGAAAGTTCTTAAAATTATTTTTAATTTCAGAACTACAAAGAATGGTAGCATGGTTGGGAAAAAATGAGGATATTAAATGCTTACACCATGTAAAAGCTATGCTACTTTGATTACAACAGTGCTGTGTGATCTCTGCCCTTACTTTAAGACACCAATAGTTATTTATGCAGAGAGAGAAGCTATTTTTAATACTTCTCCAAGTGCCATGACTCCTGAAGGCAGCTCACTCTGTTAAGGGCAGTTTTGTCCATTATGAAACAGTGAGTTATGGGCAGTATGTCTGTACTTAGTAGGATTATGGAGCCAAACTCCTCCCTAGTGTGACTCCAGGGAAGAGTTCAGCTCATGATGTTTAAAATTGTTACTTGAGGACACAAGTTAAAGTGGCTGCAAAGTGCAAGGAGAGCACCAATTGCTGAAGAACCTTTGCTCCAACTGTGCTACAAACACAATGAGAGCACGATGGAGTAAAGGAAAGTGCTGTGAGGATCAAGGATTTGTCATTCAAATCAAAGTCAGGCACCTCCAGCCTGACTACATCAGGTTGTGTGTACAGGAGCATTTTGTTCAGCTTGCAGGGACGTTTTCCAACAAGAACCTTTCTAACAGGAAACCTTCTCTTAGACGAAAGTTAACTAAAAGCTCCACCTCTAACATGCTCCCATGTGGGGACATTGTTTCCCCAGCCCACAGACAGGCTGCCCTGTCATAACACCCTTCATCACATACCTGCTGTGTTGTTACCTACAGAGACCTCTGGTGTTCCTCTAGAGCCCTCACTCCTTTTTTACAATCCCCTTCCCCTCTCCCAGCCTTATTCCTTTCTGCTATGGTATCTCCAGTCTCCTCAAGCGAACATGGGGCCCCAGGGAGACAACTCAGCCTGCAAATCTGTGCACTCCATGAAAAGAAACTTTCAGAGTAGCAGGACAATCCTACGGACACTTCAGGAGGCTGCCAAGCTCACGGCTGCCCCCAGGTACAAGAGAACCTGTCAACAAAATTCCTGCACAAAATTGATGATGAACTCAGTGCTCTGGACATCCTAGGGGAGCAACTATTTCAGAGGCAACACTGTGGACCCCTGCTTCCTCTGGAGCCCTTGAGGAGACCTTTGAACATCCTACCAAGCCAGCCAGTCATTCGGATTCAAGGTCTTCAGTCCCCCAAAGACATTGTGGGAGAGTCCAATGGAGTGGGAGTTGCTTCCTCTTGTACTGCAACTTGCCTCAAAGTTCCCCTAAAATACCCACAGGTACCGTTTACCAAACATTTTCCAACTTTCTCCATATTTACAAGAGAGGAAGTCACCTGGGAAATGAGCTGTCCCTTAACACGGAAACACAGTCCTCACAATAAACGACTGCTCTCACAGCCTGCACCCCATCCCTCACACCAGCCACCAGTGCCTTTTGACAAACTGCTGATCTAAGATCCAAACTGCCCTTTGTATTTTGGCTCTTGTGTTACAAATTTTAGCACAGTTCATAAGACTATTTTTTCTAAACCTAACGCATGCCAAATATCTTCAGCATGAACACCACTCCTGCTGGGGCTTTGGCTGCTGCTTATTTTTAAAAATAGAGAAGTAGGTACAAGTTGATCAGAGACAAAACTGGACTTCACACATGCTGAAAAAGCCCAGCTGGGCCAGAAACTAATTCTACTCATGACTACATGAGTAAGCCAAAGAAAAAAAAAATTGCTTAGTTATTTGTAGATCCCTTGGATTTAAGCTTCCCTACAGGTGTCTTCCTCTGCTGCTATGATTTGACACTTATGTAAACACAGAGACATTTGAGGTCATGCCTGTTCAGAGACCATGTTATGCAATATGATTTAAAACTTGAAAAATAAAAGAGAAATGAGAATAAGAAGCTTAGGACTGATGAAATTCAGGCATCTGGCAAACCAGTCTCCTCAGAGACTGCAGAGAAAAATGATGTAATGAAGATGACCTGAGAAACCTGCAGTACAGGACAAACAACGTTCACCACCTCTGTCAGATTTATTACTGATGTCAAAGCCTTTTGCATTATTATCAGACTGAGAAGTGGTATAGCTTCACAAAGTGTACTGCAAATGCTAACAGCTGGCAAAGAGGCAACCACAAAGGTGATGATTTGTCACTGTTTCCATAGTAAATCCTGCTATCAGGGCATCTGCAACGACTTGTTTCTGTTCTCCCGCTGCACTCAGAGAATCCCAGCCAAGAAGAAAAGAAGTTTTCTTCCAAAACAGAAGCTGCACTGAGCTTTTAGGGCTCCCTGAATGCTTTAGGATGAAGACAGTTACACATCTAACACCTCCCTCCACCACTCCCAGACCTACCAGTCTGTCTCAAGATAGGCGAGAACCAGTAGCAAACACTGGTTAAACAACTGGTACCTAGAGCAATTTTCCTATCTAACACTCCCCACTACTAGGCTTACATAAAATCCCAGGCTCTGGCATGCCACCAAAGCTCCCCAAAGACACCACAAAGAGGGAGGTACTTACTCCCAGAACTCTGTGACAGGAGAGGTGAAGTTAGTGGCATTCAGTGATATCCAAAGTGTTTTGTTCTTCCTGAGAGTGTCTTCCACGCAGGTCGGCGTGTTCCACTTCTGGTGGCAGTGGGCCCACGGCAGGACGCTCTGGAACGACTGGAACAGGTAGTAGAGTCCCCAGGCCAGGATCACAATGTAGTACACGTTCAGAAGGGACACAATCACTATGGAAGCATAACCAATTCCTGGCGAGAAGGGGAGAGAAAGGCAAAATATGCAGATGTGGACAGTAGCTTCTTCCTAGGGCACCTCGTGATCTCGTGGAGCTGCTGCTATTCCCACTGCATCATGGACTTGTATCCTGCTCTACCCTACTGTTGATGGAAACTCAACTCAACCACATATAAGCACTGACCTGCCACCATCTCTGCTACCAAGGGATGAGTTTCTGGCTACGGTTTGCTGACACTGAAGGGAGGTCTGCAGGACATCTACCCAACTTACTAACCCAGCTATTTCAAGTTCTAATAGAAGGAATTCAAGGCATCTTGCTTTGCTCATCTAGGATTTACACCATCTCACTTAGGTACCTACATGGGCAACCTTATTGTCACAATGTCCCCCAAAACAGCTTCCTTGGCAGCAGCTCAGCTGGGCAGCCCCTGCACCACTCCGTTATCAACTGGCTGGGCTTAGTCTATGTGCAAAAAACCCCCAAAAAACAAAGACAGTCCTTGAATGAGTTAAAAAGGAAAATTTTGAAGGAATCAGTGGGAAAGCAGTTGTTTCTGCCCCAGTTTCACTTGTGTGAAGGAAGCATGGTGTTTATGGCTCTTATGGTTAACTGGATCAATCTCTGCTTACAAAGTTTGCCATTTACAGGCAAAAAAAAAAAAAGATTTCCTTTAAAATCTTAAGAACCTACGAGGTTCTCTTTTACATCACTCTGACAGCTATTCCAGCACTTGGGATACCTGTCTCTTATTTTACGGTTTAAAACCTTGTTGTAGCAGGCATCTTTACCACCAGAGATTATTTTTATGTCAGGTGGAAACAAGCAGAGCAAGTGCTATTTATTCTGTACATTTGCATTTCCTTCAGGATATACAGCTAGTCACATTAGCTACACTTTCTCTTTATGGATGCCTAGGAGATTGCTATTTAAATAAGGAACATTCCTTCCTCTTCAAAAAAAAAAGGCTTCATAACTGTGGGAGGAGGAGGAATAAAATTAAGCTAAAGAAGCACAATTATATCAGCTTCAGCAGTGTTCTGACTACTAGGTGGGAGTGTGAGCCCCAGAGAAAACCCCCACTTCTGCCTGGGGTGACATAAGGGGAGAGAGATGCCTGGAACAGCAACAGTGGCAGAACTAGAGACACACCAGTGCCCACTCTTTCCAAATGGGATTTGAACAGTGCCACATGTTTAGTGTACTTATCCCAAATGATTCTGCCTGTGCTGTCTGGCTGTAAAGGGCAATCTACACATAAGATAGGCATCCGTGCTCATTTTTCTAACCTGTCTCTCATTTTTCATTCTAGTTTACTTCCAGAGCAGCCTCTGCATTGTTCCCATGAGTGGTGAGTCAGGCAAAGGCCCTTTGGTAACAACACGCCTGTTTGCCAGGAGCTGCTCAGCTATGACTGAAGTCCTTTTCCTGAATCCTACCAAAAATGCTGTCCAGGTTTTGGCTGTATCAGTAACAGAGGGATGATGCCACTGATAAGCTTTCATATGGCAGAGGTATTTTGATTTCCAGACCAAAACAGCATTTCAAAGACAGGTTCATTAATGCCACCCAACCTTCCAAGGCAACACTTGTAACTCTGACACCTGCAAACAAAATGTGCAATTGCCTTTAAAAGGCGTAATATGCAATTTCTTTCTTGCTTATCAGCAGTTCTGCCAGTTAACAAGGTGATAGCATCAATATCAATACTTCACTTTGTCCTTCAGACTCTCTGACTTCTACCTTTCCAGGAACCAATATCATACCCTAAATTACACGAGCAAATAGCTGAATTAATGGACACTAGGGGAATGATGTAGTTACATACAGCTTACACAGGTTCTTTAAGCAGTAAAGCACAACAAGATGTACTAACCAGTGAAAATAGGGCAGATCTTTTCCCAGCATGTAATTCCACCTTCAGAGGTATACTGTCCTAGCACCACCTCCAGGAAAAACACGGGAAGACCTCCCCCAAACAGGAAAATGAAATAGGGTATAAGAAATGCACCTGTTGAGAAAATACAGTAGTACAAAGTTGAGATGAAGTGAGTGAGCTTACACGAGGTCATCTAAAAAGTGGGAACATGCATATATAAACAAAGAAGCATACTCGATACTTAATTATTATCATTACACAATAATCTTATTCTGGGGTATTTTCGCTCATATTCTCTGCAAAAAGAATGGGTATATGTTGGAAAGGGCATTTTCTTACCTCTTTAAAGTGAAAATCTGCAATAACAATGGCAAATTGTTAGGCACCAAACAGTTTCACGTGGCTCAGAATGCTCTTATTCTGAAATCCCCTAGTCTGAAATCCTACCAGTCTATATTGATAGCCTATCTTTCGGTTAAAACTCAGACTGAATTGTAGCAGAAAAAGTTCAGTAGTACAACATTTTAAACTGCTGTTGTTTTTCCCTAATGAAGTTTCAAAAAAACCTACCAAGTAATAAAACAACCTCTCCTGAAGACCGATGAGCAAAGCAGAAAACAGGTGTATGACTATTCTTATTAAAAGCTGGATGAAGGCACCAAAAACCAGTAAGCACAAGGCAGACAGATTGATTCCTGAGAACGAAATAAATACTCACCTCCGCCATTTTTGTAGCAGAGATACGGAAACCGCCAGACATTGCCTAAACCAATAAATCCACCTGCCACGGACAGCAGAAAGTCAATCTTGCTCGCCCACTTCTCCCGCTGGGGCGGCTTCCCTTCTGCCTCATCCTCAGGCCGTGTCCCCGGGCTCTTGCCGGGGGAAGGTTTGAGGATGTCCTTGTGGAAATCTTTCAAGCACTGAAGCTTTTCCTTTGTTGCCATATTTCTGCTTTCTACACAGAAAAAAAAAAAAAAAAAGGGGGGGGGGGGGGAAGTTTGTTAAACAGTCTTTTCCAGCACAGCTCTCCAACACTGTGAGAACTGTTTAGACAAACTCATTCAAAAAAACCCAAAAAACAGTGCTGTTTATCCAGTTGAGGTAGGAAAATACACCTGATGCCTTCACTGACCAGGAGAGACAAGCCACTCCTGAACTCTGGGGTCACCTCTCTGCTCAGTGAAGCGTAGAGAACAGTAAAGCTTTGACACCACTTGCTGCTGACCTGCTGCTGCAGAGAAAAGGTGTCCCAAGACTGCCCACTGTGTCAGCATCAGTACACAGAATTACTGAGCAAGTGTCTCATGCTACTTCCATGCCCAAAATAAGGTACAAATCACTGCATCTGATTCCTTCTCAAACATTGACACAAAATACAACAGAATAGTAAATCTCACCTTTCCAGATAAAACCCATTCTTCTATTTCCCAATAACCCGAGAGATCCTGTATCCTTTATTGCCTGCAATTTCCATTCCCTGAAGTACTATAAAGCTTTCAGAAAACTATACATTCATAAAAACTGGAATGGAAAGTAATTTGTTCTAATAATCCTGCAGGAACTGAAGGATTCTTTTCAGTTTATTCCACTTTCATAACTCCACTGTTTTCCCTTGACATCAATAAAGGGACAAAAACAAGCCTTTATATTCAATTATTGTGTTACACACACCTATGCAATTGAATAGTTTGCCGAGCATGATGGCTCCTTAGCTAATTAAAAAGTCAGTGGCATGAGTCATACCAAATCATAGCTGGATTTATAATTTATATATGTAATTTATGATCAAAATAACAGAAAGAATTATTCTAACAAGTGCCTTTTTATGCAGGATTTTCTAATGAAAACAATTTAGGAATAACCTGTAGCTTTTATGTTAACTCCGATCTCAGGCATACGAGGCCAATTCACTCCCCGCATAACTCAAGTGACTTTATCTGGATCTGACCAGTTACTTTTGCATGGTGTTTTATACTGAAATTTTCACCAGAACCAGACAAACCAGCAAGTTTATTCCAGACCACAACCATTCCCTGCTTGTACATGTCATTAGGAGTGCACAGTCATAAAAAAATCGTGCTACAGATTATCCTGTTTGATAGTTGCAAGCTGCAAGCTCCCTTGTACCTGTGTGCTGGTTTTGATCCCTAACCTGATTTAGCTTGTGGCGGTGACCCAAAGCTCGAGCTGACATTAGCTGTGCAGGAAGTTTTTAATCCAGACATGATTTTGAGATAGATATGCATCACTGTACTCGTAAATCTTTCCATCCACCATGGAAAGTTTCAGAGGGCTACACTGTCACAACCCACGGCAGCTCGATACTCGCCCCACTGGCATGTTGGTGGCCTTTGTAAAGCAGGCAAATTGCCTATCAGGCCATGATCTATAAAAGGGACTTTAATCTCCACAGTGTTAATCATTATGACTTTCTACTGGTTTCTAAACAAGGCCACTGGTGTGCACAGAGGTGACACGAGCATTGCAATACCTCGTGGTCAACAGCAGAGAGAGCTCACAGGAGGAGAAAGTGAATCCCAGGGAGATGGACCATCACCACCCACTGCAGGGGGAGGAGGGCAGGACACATATTCCTCTAAAATATCTCCTGTTGATCGCTTTTAGAGACATGGCATGAGATAAAGTAGTGCAGTAACTGAATAAAAGTGATAGGGTCAGCTCTATAACAGCCTTTAGGCACTTAGTTGCTTTTGGGACTTAATTCACAATAGTTAACTTGAGTTGTAGTATCATGAATGGAGGCTAATGAAGGTGGCTCTGAGAGGGATTCACAGCAGCCTTAACCTCCCTGAGACATCTGCATCTCACTCAAAGCCCCCAAAAAACACCATCCTGCATAATCCCCTGGAGTCATCTCTTGAGGGAGGGGAAAAAAAAAAAAAGCATATGCAACTGCTTTTCTTCAAAGAGGTACCTACAAGGTGGCTGATGCCCTGCTCTCACTGCAACAGCTACCTGGCATGAAGAAAGCACAATTTCATTTCCTTTTGCTATTTGTGCTGCTTGAATCCCTATCTTTCATCGTGGATGTCATAACCATCAGGCAACAGGCTATTCTGAGCTGAGGAATGGAGGGCATTTGGACCGTCTCATGGAAGCTGTTCTTCATGGGGGTTGTTGAAACACTCGTCAACAGGAGAAGAAGGTGTGCAAAAGAGGGTCTCACACCTAGTGTTTAGTGTATACTCTTGTTTTACAGATAACTTCTCCGTGAACTGCTGGGACAGCCCTAAACCTGCTTGACAGGGCACAGAGACATACAGATTCATAGATCTCTCTGGGATTAGGTTTGAAATAAGAGCTTAACTGCTCCCCATGGGGACTGATACTGGAAATACCCCGAAAGAGAACACTGGGAACACAGGCTCCCCTTATGTCAAAAAAACCCAAGGGGACCTACAGCATTAGCCACCTCCAAGATTAAAAACTCTTCAAGATTGCAATTTTTTGCAATCTACTTTTATCTTGCGACACAGAGTTCTTTATTTTTCTGCCAGCTCTAATCCTCTTGCCTGCAGATTTACTTTGACCCAGGTGTTAGTCATAGTCAGTTCTACCCAAAGTCTGCAAGGCTGACCAGCCGACTGCATTCTGTAAACCCTGACTCTCCCTGGGACAAGGTGATTGCCCTATGGTTTGCCCCAATTACCTGCACACAAAGAGTGAAATGGTGCCTTTCTAGACTCTTTCTTCCTAACTGAGTGGAACTGCATTTTGAAAAAGGGATTTCTAATTTGTCTCAAGATACCCTAAATTAATGGCCATGCTTGAAAACCTAATTAGTGAGCAATTAGTTTCCCCTTAGCTGGAGTGTGAAGATAGATCATGATCTTTCCCTTTGTCCAAGAGCACAAACCCTCAAGGCTGCCGCTGCTTTTGGGGTGGCAGTTTCACCTGATGGGTGCCAGGAGATGGACAGCCACAACTTTGGTGGAAGTCACCAGCTCTAAATAGTGGGGCACAGTACACATCCAGTGCCTGCACAAAATTAGTAACAGCCCAGTTTTCTGTGTTTAGACTTGCTAAAATCCCAATTGTGTTTCAAGGGCCGGCAGCTGTGGCTGGCAGGCACGTCCCGTCCACCAGTACCACAGGGACTGTCGCTAAGCGGCCACCTGGGACTGCGGTCCCAGCCCGTGTCACGTTCAAGGGATGTTGGATTTATCCCCCTTTGCTGCCAACCATTGGTGTCCACCCAGCCATTCCCAATTACAGGAACTGTCTACAAAGGCTGCAAGGGTGGGGGGTACAGGCGATTCTCCTTGGTGAAGAAAAGCCAAGAAAATCAAGTTTGTTTAGTGAAAGGCATTGTCTTTTTCCTTAATGGGGTTGGAGTTTCATTTCCTTTAGTTATGTCCCACTGGGTGAGGTTAAAATGGCTCTTGAAGGAAACAGTCTGACAGAGATGCTGAAACAATATGTTGTCACCGCCCAGGTCAGAACCAGAGAATAATAGGTTATTTTTACTGTATCACTTAGTGTGGATGGTATCTGAGATCTAAGTCCATCAGATTCCCCCAAGGAAATATATCGTAAAAAAATACTCTTATAACCAGAGAGTCCAAAAGGAGCAGTGCAAGTCTGAGGCATACGTTTGCCTCCCAGAGACACACGTCTGCCTTCCAGGAGACACATCTGCCTGTGAAAGTACCCCCTCCAGGAAGCTTCAGATGGCCCCAGGAAGCTCTGGCTTCATCTGATGAACTAATATGGATAGATAGAAAGCAGTAGTCCAGCCTGCTATTTACGGTGTGCCAGGCTGAGCCCAACCACACTACAAGAGCCTGACCTGAAAGCAAGGGGAGGAAGGATCCAGACTGGGCCAGGCCCAGAATCTGCTCTCACGTGCACTGGTACAAACCCCCATTAGCAGAGGATGGGGCTATCGATTGTCAGACTGATGCAGGTAAAACATGGAAAAACACAAGAAGGGAGTGTGCAAGGGCACATTGTGCTTCTCAAACATCTGCTTGCCTGTGCCGCCAGGAGCACTTCAAAGGCTCCTCTCCTTCTGCAGAAGAATCTGCGTATGTCCCTTGCTCAAATTTCCCTAGGTGAAATACCTTGCAATAACCCAAGCCCTTCTGCCAACCCCTATAACTGACCAGTCTTTGGTGCACAGCTGAAAATACCAAAAGACCGGCCATAAGTGGAGAACTTTCACAGCCAACTTGGCATGAGCCATCCCCTGGGCTGCAGAAATCAGATCTTCACACGTACAGCCTACATCTCAAATAACCCATACCCTTTAAAAAAATACTGGCATTGAAATGCAATCCTTCGTAACATGCAAAAAAATGAGGTGTAGGGAAAGGGGGAGGCACTGGACAGAGGGGTCAGGCAGTGAGCGATGCAGGTGAGGGAAGGCCTGGCATGGCCACGACCTGCTGGCTGCCAGAACAGACAAAACTCACAGTACTGCTGAACCACTTATTTTTTTTGACAGAAACCTCACAGATTACACATCTGAAAATACACTGAGATCAGTTTCTACTTTGGGATTACAGTAATGATCTGCTCCAAGCTTCTTACAGCCGGAGACAAGTGACCAACGCACGGCGACACCTTCCAGGAGGAGCCTTGAGGTTAAATCCATCATGGATGCTACCTCATTTTATAGCCTCTAAAAATTGAGTCTTCCAAATAGTGGTTTTCCAAATGTTGAAGGAAATGGGAAAATCAAAGTCTGCCTGTACACACAGATATATGTTTGTAAATATTTACACATGCTAAAATGCATGTCCTATCTTGTATCTGAATATCAGAAACCACAGCAAAGCAGACACTTCTCATTTGGTCCATGCATATAAACTTTGACCAAAGACTCAACGTACTCAATTGGTGACTAGCACGCTAACTGAACATTTTTTCTTCCTAGCTTCTTCTGTTAGAAAACTAAAAGCAAAGTACATATTCAGAATACCTCTGACCTTGATGGGAATGCTGCCTGAGGAACATCTGTATTGTCCTGCTGGCTTTATGGACTATTTTTGCAGTGTGGTATGTACCACCACTACTTTTGCTTTCAAGGACCCTTCTCCACTAGAGTTCAGCCTGTGCAAATTGTATGTCTTGAGCTTTTCAGTGCTCTCTCCTACTCTTCTGTCTCAACGACTTTTGAGAGACATCAGTTTATCACATTAGAGTTAATTTTTCTAACCCTGTTTAAGTTCACTGCCTCTTTAGATACTACCATCTCTTATTTTTTTGCCATTTTTTATTTTCTATCTTGCAAATTGAAGTCAACCTCCCTTTAAAAACTGAACTTTCCTAGATCTGCCAATCTATTTGTGGATTGGTTCTTTTTCAAATTATTATTATTTTACATTCATATTCATGAATATTTCAAAATTAGCTGCCCTGATTGCTGGATCAGAGCTGCTCTTCAAATAAGCAGCTTCCACTCTCATTGAAAGCAATGGAAAAGATGCTATTGATTTCAACAGTAGTAGGATCAGGTCCCAAATAAAACTGCATTTATTATGTTTGGCTCATTTCCTAGGATTACTTGGAACTTCGAAAGCTGTAATTCTTGATGTTGACAGCTCTCCCTCCCTCCTGGAGCAGTGTGGTTAAGCCAATCGATACATGATTAAAATAAACAGCCCCTTGATCAAACTTATGGCTTTAGAGCAAGTCTTTCTGCTCTGTGGGAGAAAAAGCCTTTATGTTTGGCAGCCCTCAAGGCCACACCAGTATCCAAAGAGCACCTGACTTCACTTATTGTCCTTAACTCATATCCAAGTTCGTTCTGCTTCACTGAACAAGATACCTACATTTTCTGAAAATAATACTGCTCCCTTTATTGCACACATTGCCTCTCTTCTTGAAAGTGCCTCTAAAAATTCCCTGAACTACAGCTCACTGTTCTGTTTTTAATGGACTCCTCTTTTTCGGATTATGTTTCCCTGGGTATAGGTGGTTATTTAAACACCTATCCATTTTTGCTTTCTTCTTTCTCAGTTTTCCCTTCAACTTTCTTCATCTCCCTTCTCACTCTTTTATCATTTCCTTTTCTTTCACTATGATGCTTTATTTAGTTTTCTAAGATTGACTGGAAAATCTGTACTGAAAATTTTCTTAGAGCAAAATGCACTTCTTTATAATGCTGGAGTCTATTCTGAAAGGAAAGCCCAGGGCTTAATGCAATTTCTTTTTCATCAGTTGTGGTCTGGACAAAAGATATCTTTTTTCCCTACATGCTTTTTTCTTGCTGGTGTTTCCATTCATGCTTCAAACAGGCACCGTGTCACAGCACTGAGCTGTTATAAAATCCTGCATCTTTGCTCAGATTTCAGCAGCAGAAAATCTGCAGTCACGTAATACTCTAGATGCTCATTTTGTTCTACTTATTTATGTCAAAGAACAAAGCAGTTAGAACTAAACCCAGAACAGGAGGAAATTAAAAACTCCTTTGCCGTTCTGTGGGGTGGAAAGGAGGAAAATGAATACCCACAAACATGTTTCAGAGGGAACATGACCCTGTCCCTAAACAGAGGCTGAAGCAAAAAGAATGCTTCCCAGCCTCAGGGATTGATGGCTCAGGGCAGCCCTGGCCCCCACAGTGGTCAGTGAGGAAGAGTATGAGAGGCAGTGAAGTAAGGGACTGGCACACTTGAGTCACACCAGTTGCAACCGTCCTCCTGAAATCTTTGTGGGCACAGCATCTCCTGTATGCCAGTGAGAAGCCAAGTGTCCTGCCCTGGAGAGCCATGATCCTCCTGCTCTGTCCCCTCCTCAAAGAAAAAAGCCCAGGGGTGACTCTTGCAAAGACAACCACGGGGAAGGAGAGCATAAAAGCAAGGGTTGGCAGAGGCGAGAGAATGAAGGGAAAGGGCTCATCCTTTGTATGCTGTATTGGTAATTATGTGCAGGAGAACAACCAGTTAAAACTTGGTTTTGTTCACGTGAAGCCAACTGCTGACCTAATTTAATGCCTCTGGGTGTGCCAGTTCACAGCCTCCTGACTGTCAATAGGCTGGGAAGAAGCACCAGCCCCCGCTGCTGTCCCTGCCTGCTCCCTCTGCTCTACCAGCTCACATGGTGTGACAGTGGAAAAACATTAATTTACTGGGTGACACCACCTCTTAAGGCCTTTGTCCTTATGACAGGGTCCTTAACAAAATGCAGGACTACATCCACATGGTGTGGCTTTCCAAGCAAGATGGGCATTGTTGAAGAAGATTCAACAAGCTGTGCACATCCTTGACTCTCCAAGCACCTTGTACCCTGCAGTTACACCTTCTGACCAAAGGAACAAGCGTTTGTCATATTTTGTTTTCAATTCTGAAGGTCTGTTGTTAAGTGGATTGCAATTTTCTAGCAAGTCTTGGTGTCAATTAAATTAGTTCTATTGCCACAAATAAACTGCACCAAAATCAATAAGGGACGTCCTTCATCCTGCTATAAAAAAGGCAAAAACCTTAAAGCTCACAAAGCTTATGAACTTGAACAGTCAGTGGTGTGCACTGTGCCTATTGAATTTTTTGCATGTGATTAATGGTGTATTGATCCTGTGTGACACTTCTGCAAGGCACTTACAACACGTGATAATGTCAGACAGCAACCTCTGTGTGCTGCGATAACTGAGCTGTGCCTCAGTGCAGGAAAGAGAAACAATAAAATAGCCATTTAGTAAAGCAAATGTGCAATAAGATGTATGAATTCACTATTTTATAGTCATTTTTTCTTGGGGAATAAATGATTTCACCCTCACACAGGGTTTTTTTTTTTCAACTGATTTAAAATTTGGCCTTAAATGTACTGAGTTTACCAATGCTAATGTTCAGGGCTTTCCTGTAACTGAAGATTACTGTACTTTTTCAGTATGTTTTCTAAGTAAAAAACAGATACATGTATAACATGCTTTTGGAAAAAACAAGTAGAGTCTTCTATAGCCAGTAAGGGCTTTGATCAGCTGTTGCTGTATCTACCTAGGCCACCTCCACACAAAGCTGGAGTTGTGTTTTTATTGCCTCTATCCATTCATCTTAACCTAAACAATAACTGAGGACAGATTTCTATCCCACCTGTGGCAGCTGTTTAAACATGTCACCCGGTACTTTATTCCTGCAAATCTAGATCCCCACACCATCGGTGGAAGAGAACAATCCTTTCTTCTTCTTTGTTCCTATGCCCCATGTGCATAACACTTTATTTTTTTTTTTTTTCTAGAACAGAGTAATGGAAGGAAGAGTTGTGCAACATGGCACCCTGGGTGGAAAACAGCCAGCCAACCTGTACCAGGAACACAGCTATTACACGCACGCGATCCGCAGCGTTAGTCCCATTACAGGGCTATAAAATCTGAGCTGGTTACAAAGCCCTGAGGGCTGGATCATGAGCACTAAAACTTAATGGCAAGAGTGAACTACTTTTGATTTCAGCCTTGACTTCTCCTCCACGCTGGCAGTAAATAACACCAAAAATACAGTTCAGCGGCAGAAATGAGCTGTAATCTTTTAAGATGTGGAGCCAAACTCTTGCTGCTGAACCAGGGGTGCTCAGGTGACTGGTGTGCTCGGCCAGGGCACCCATGCTCACAGACCTTCAGCCATCAGAGACTTCCTAAGCACCCTGAGGTTTAATTTACTGTTGTTGTTTTCTTTCCTTCAAGAGAAAAAGAAAAAAAAAAACGGAACAGAAACTTTCAGCATATGAAGTTTCACACAGGAAATGAAATCGAAACCACTGATACAGCAGCGCAGAACAGCACAGGGGGGGTTCTGCAGAGGATATGCTAAAAGAAGAAGTGGCAAAGCTGGTGAACAAGCTCACTGAGAGCACAACTCTGCAAAACAGGTTGGTGAACTGCAGACTTTCACACACACAAAAAAAGCGAAGCTCTGTAGACACTATGATATTTATTTGCTTTCATGCAGCTGGTGCCAGGTGCTGGCTTGCACGGCTGGACAATGGCATGTTTTGTTTAATCCCAGAACAGCCTTGGCTCAGTCTCCAGCTGCAGTTCCATCCTCTCAGCTTCCATGGCCGTCCAGAGCCACTCAGCATGCTCCTGGAGGGCATTTGAGAAGGAATACTACTATGACCTACAGGCCTCTCAATAGGCATTATTTGATCAAAATCACAAATTTTTGATCACTACCCATCTGCTTTGAAGTTCTGAGTTGGAAGTAAAACCTCTGGTATTGACCACTAAACCCATATGCTTTTAAGTGTCCTGTGATTCAGACTGATTCCCAACCAGAGGTGTATTTTCAGTTCACTTTTGCCAGGGCCTCTGACATCAGCTTTCACAGACCAAGAGCTGCGCTCATTTTTACGTCAAGAGATATGAAAGCCAAAGAGTGCCAGAATAAACACTTCACTTTTCCAAGGAAACTAACATACAAACCACTTCTGCATACCACGGTCTGCAAAGTGCAGAACACACACCAAGCACGAACAAAGCCCTGAGCCCACACTCTACTTGGAAAAAAGCCCCACAGAATTCACCCTGGAATTCCTGCCTCCAAAGGGTATTTTGTAAGAGCAAAGGCTGACTCCAATACAAGAAAAAAGGATCTGCAGTCCCACCTTTATACCAGGGTCAATCCCACTCGCTACAGGTACTTGTTTTCCCTGTTGGCTCTTGCAGGTAGGCTTCCCCAAATACAGCATGACAATATAGGAACAGCCTGAGTACTTTTCTCCATCTCTTATCTTTTCAAACAAATGCCAGCTGATGGTTTCACTGCAGGTTGCTTTCATAGCCCTAGCTTGACTACTGTAAACTCAGCTTACTCCTGTTAGCAGTCAAACCTGAACCAGTTGAGGATTTCTCTTAGTGCAATTTCACCTCAGTGAACATGCTTACATTAGATACCAACGTGGCACATTAACCTTTAATATCTAAAGCTGTTTTCATCATGAGTACAATTGTTTTTCATTATTTTGCTAATTAGGGACAGGTGGGAAGCTGTTTGCAGTTCCACTATAAACGATGGGCACCTGACAAACAGCTGAGATAGCAACAAAAACAATTAGGATATAAACTAATGGTAGAAAGTGAGAGACTTCCTTTCGTTTACATGGCTGAATTTTTCTAAGTGACTACAAGAGCAATATGAACTTGTGGTAGTTTTGCAGAGGGAGAAACCTAGTGGATTCAAAGTCAGGTGTACTGCTTTAAATTCCACATCTGATTACTATCTTCCTATTAAATTTCACTTGTAATCCATTGCTTGTACACTGCACAAAGAGTGGAGGAGAGGGCACCTTCAACCCTACTAAGCAACAGTGTCTAATATTACTATATTCCCTCTACGTGGCACAACACCTTTTTCACATTTGAAACAGTCTACATCACCTAAGGAAGATCTGTATGAGGACAGAGTATTGATGTGGTTACAGAAAAGGGAGGGCAGCAACGAAAGCAAGTCTGTCCTGTTAAATCTCGATATTAAAATCCTGCCTTGCATAAAAAGGGAGAACAAAGGCTTTTAGTTGCTCATGTTTAAGTCTTTCTGTAATCCACTATGGTAGCCCCATTTGTAAACTTTACTTTTGATAGAGCCTGATGGGAAATAAGGTGTTTGCATAAGCAATATACTTCTTAATGATAAAGGAGAAATACCAAGAAAAAGCACCTTATCTTGTCAGACTTGAAAGAGCAACCCTATGAAATGATTCTTATATTTCTTTCTCTTAGCAAGGGAGTTGTTGTGGGTTTTTTTTCCCATAGAATAGCTAGATAACTGTTGAAAATTCCCTAAGCTGACATGGTAAATCTGAATGTGATTTTGCTTTCTTTCATCACAACTAAAATAACACTATTCTGACAAAGGGTGTTTTTTGGACAGCATATGGGCCAACCCACGAAAATTTGCTACCCAATCAAGCTCACAGATGCCCCTCTGCACGTCCAAAGCTCTCTGGCAGACAGCTGCAGGGCTGGGAAGGCATTTAGCTGAGGAGCAGATGCTCTGTGCAGCATTAACTCCCTCACGTGGTTACAGCCACATGAGGAAACCAGCACGTAACGGCACAGCGAGGGCAGTTGGTGACTCACTAAACCCTAAACAACCCAAAGCTCTCTCCAAGGCTGCTAGAGAATGGGATTTGTAACTGAAAGGGGGAAAAGATGATCTTTACTTTTTAAATACTTATTGTCCTGACATAATTATGAATCAAGCTCTTCAACTGATAACTTCAGTTGGCACTCACTGAAGATTGGAAGAGAACTCGAATGAAATCCTGGTAAAATTTCAAATAATTTCAGAGGTATCCAAATTTCACCTACTAATCTCACCTTTTTTTACCTCTTGATTTTGTACCCGTGGGAGTAAAACCACTGTCACCTCATTGACCTTCAGGAGTTCACTCCTGTTCTATGCTGGTATGAACGAGTGACAATGACAGGCAGTGAGGAGTTAATGGCATTCACAGCATCATGGCTAAATCAGAACAGGAACTGCGTATTATACAGAACCATAAAGTAATTCAGGTCAGAAGGAACTTCTGGAGGTCGTGTAGCCCAGTCTCTTGCTCAAAGAAGGCCAACATCAAAATCAGACTGGTTTGTTCATGGCCTTATCTGGTCAACCTCTGAAAATCTCAGTGTGCAACCCATCCCCTTGCTTCACTCCTCTCAGGGTGAACTTTTTTCCCACATAAACAATAAGAATTTCTCTATCTGACACAGAAAGAAGATGAGGAGGAAAAGGAAGAGGAGGATTAATACAAAATGGCAAGACAGTACCAAATGGAAGGCTCAATCTTCATATTCTGGTGCTCCACACATACAATACAAGCAGTTGGAAAGCAAAAGGTACTGAGGGGTTGTGAGGTGAGTGACAGATGGGTAAGCTCCAGGTAAGTATAAAACAAGCAACGGTCCCTGGTGACAGCATATTAGACAATACTAATTTTATTGTCAGATTAAAACATATTCCTTTAAGAAAACCAAACAAAAAACACTACTGAGTGCTCCAATGCATGCCAAGCAATTATTGTTCTCCACAATGTGTCCTGTGACTCACTGTGCCACAATGAATTGGCATATGGTGCTCATTCAGGGTATATAACTCACATATTAGCTCTGAAAAGCTAATAGTTACTTGGACTGCAGTTAATTTGGGGGGGGTTTAATTTCCCCATGGCAATGCAATAAATGTCATGCTTATTACTGTATTATTATTATTTAGAAAAAAATATTTTTAGTGGCAGGCAAGTGTCATTAACGCCTGAAATTTCTTGTGTGCTATGAAAATCAATTCAGACAAACTCTGGCATGCGAAAGCACATAAATAATTGGTAAATACTACCTGTGGTCTTCTGGGTCCAGATCTGACTGATGCCAAGAGCAATCAACTCCTTTTTGGCTGCAAAGGATAGGAGGGCACTCAATACCTTGCAGAAGGCACTCAGTACCTGGCAAAAATCAAACTGTCTGTGTGCCAGCACCCCGTGAAAGAGCAAACCTTAGCACGTGCAACAGAAATGGTTTTATTCCCTTGCAAGGGAAGGCAAGCTCCAAGAGAGACACAGAGCCAGCTCTCTGGAGGGTGACAAATACTCTTCCTGTCTGGAAAAGGGGCACTTTCTATGGTCACGCTGCTTAAAAAAGAACTTTAACTCTCTTATCGAAACAGACAGAAGAATTAAGAGAGCATCTGTCTTTCAGTGAGTCTGCCCAAGAGCAAAAGTAGACTGGAAATCCAGTTTTTATCACAGAGAAGGCACCACAGATGCTTAAAATCAGGGACTGAGTAGTAGCAAAAGAAACTGTGTGGGATTACAAGAAAATTATTCTCCTGTAATCAAGATTACTCAAATGAGCCCAGGCTGCACCAGGACTTGTGCATATGACCAAGAGAACGTGACTGCAGAGTGCTAATGGAGCTTTCCACCACACTGAGATGATTTAATGGGGGTAAAACCCTGTACAGGTAAGGTCTATGTAACACTTGTATACATTTAACACAAGTCCACTGAAGCCAGTGCTATTCATTAGCAAAAGTAGATCAGTAAGATAGAAGTGGACCATTGGGATTTCATCCATAGAGAGATTCAGAGCTACAGCAGGAGTACCATGGGTTTCAAAGTCAGCAGGACTGATTCCCAAAAAAGGGGGTCTGACTTTTGACATTATTTACACAACGATAAAGCCATAGCAATGCTACTGGAATCAACAAAGCTATGCTGGAATAAATCAGTTCAGAATTAGATCCTGAATTTATATGTCTTTGAGCTAATTTCACAGGTATCAAACAACATTAACATCTCAAAATGTGAGTTGGAAGGAGAATATAAACAAACACAGCCTACAGCTCTACTGCTCCTGATTCCCAAGGACACAATTATTCCCTTGGTGGTGTCCTGTATAGCCCAAATGCAATGACTGCCAATACAAATATTTTGTTCCTGCATTTGTGCTTTACAAAACGTAAATTTGGACTGTGTGGCCTCAGGTGTTCTCTTCAGTGTTTAATACAACAGGTCCCAAACAGTGATCAGAGAATATGGCCATGACCTTAGCATGAACAGTGATGGTGAATAAGGACCTGCTCTGCTTATTTCCTTGCTTTTAATCTCCTGAACCATTTAGTTGTGCGAAGACAGCTGAAACTGTGCCTGAACCAAGACTGCCAGCATATGACCTACACTCTTTCACTGCTCTGAAGGTTCTTTACTAGTGGTCACAAGGTATTCTCCATCTCCTTAGAAATTTCTTTAGTTTATTCAAACATTTGTTGCATCTCATTCCTTTGGGAATGTCCTCAAGAAAGGGCAAAAATACATAAAAACTAAGTATAGTCCAGGCCTTTTTCCAATCAAAAGTAATATTCATCTATGCAGAAATGTTAAAGTCTTCATTTCACCCAAGGAGACAAAAACAGTGTTTAGGTAATAACACCCTCTCCTCAAAGCAAAGACTCCTCACCAGAAAATGAAATGCTGCCCTTGTCCAGATCCCAAACATTCATTCTCTTGCTGGCTAATTCATGACAGTGTTAGCTAGATTTTCATTACTGAGTATTATTTGTAGCTGCTGTTTTCATGAAGGAGCTGTAGTAAGTGAGATTTATGTTCCTTTTTAAATTGCTTGAAATAATTAGCACTGTTAAATTCAGACTCTGAAAAAACCTACTGATTTCTCTATTTTTTCAATACAGAAGCTACAAAGCACTCTACCACCACCAGTCAGGCCTGGGCCAGAACAGTATGCACACCATATAACAGCCAAAATGTATTAGGAAATAATCTAAGTTCTCCAAACAACCTTTTAAAAGTAAATGATGGCTGTGCTGAATTAAATGTTTTAACAACTGTGCTGTGTGTTATTCTTCTCCAGCCTAAATGCAGACAGGAGCTTGTTTTATTCCTATTAGTGTCTGTATGGATGCAAGTGGGCACCCTGGACCTGGACCACGCTGGTAAGCTCAATGGAAAGCAGGGCCAGTACTGAAAACCAGACCCAGACCAGAATTTTGCAGCTGACTGCCTAGCTTGATGGTTTATACTGATTATTTATACTGCATCTAAAGGCCTGACCCACGCTAGACATTTAAAAACTTGGAGCTTGTGGTTTGCCCTCATCCCTGCATCATTTACTTTTTCCACTCACTGCCCCTCAACCACAGCTTGCTGTATTGACAGTCCAGATACTTATTTAGATTAAGCAAACACTGTGCCCTCTTCAACCCAATTTGGCCATTTCACAGCCAGTGCTGCGTTTCAGAACCTAATCCAACAAACCTGCTTCAAGACAGCACTGAACAAACAGCCTCTAAAAAGCTTTCCACTCATAGTTGGGGTTTTTTTTTGGTTGGTTGGTCGATCAGTTCTGTGACTCATCAGCCTTAACAATGTTTTTCTCAGTGTAGGTGCCACGATCTCGGCAGTGCAGGTTTCCTCAATGCAGTGGGAAAGACAAGATGGAAATACCAGGGGCCAGGGCAGAACTTGGCTTAACAGTTCTACAAGAGGGAACTGATATCAAGCACTACAGTCCCATAGGAGGTGAGGGAAAGATGATCTGCTGTGGGAAAGGCCACATCATGCCATGCATGGAAGACACAGAGAAGCAAGATACTAATTCTATAATGAGAAAAGGTACAAATAAAGACAAGGAGAAGGCTAAACCTGTCAGTTTTTACATAATGAACTTTTTTAACTAAAGGAAGGAAAGGTTAGGGAAGGTATATAAACAAGAATGATGAAGCTGAGAAAGGAGTCTAGATTAACATACAGAAGACAGCTGTAATAGGTATCAAAATATAAAATTTTAAGTACTTATTTGCTCTATATATGATAAAACAGTAGCAACTTCTATGTTAATGATAAAATCCCAGGGCATTAAAATAAATAAAGGCATACTGTCTTACGTAATTCCTGGATAAAGTAAGTGAGTGACATGCAATGGGACGGGGATTTAATGCTATAAAGCCCTGCATCTGAGGAGAGCAGTGACATTGCCTGAGGAGCAGCTACCAAAGCTGTGAATCCAAGAAAGACCTAAAGGTGATTGCAGGTAAGATTAGCTGAGTAATAGAGTTTCTCTGTGTGGTGCTACTGATTGATGCAGAAGGGTCAAAGGCTAAGCTATTTCTGTATGCATACATGGGAAGGGATGACATGGAAATCTAAAGGATAATGCTGTGTCAAAACAACCACAGTGAACAAATTATGACCTGTTCAAGTCTCCACAGATTAGAAAGGAGATAGAGAAATTAAAGGAAATACAAACAAGGACCATAAAAGTGATCTAAGGAGAGAGTAACAGAGTTAAAATTAATATGTTCTATAAATGAGAAGACTCCTGGGCTGAAATCCAGCTATAAATACCTTCAAGGTACTGTGTGCAGAGGAAGGTAATTAATCTACCTCAAAAGATAGTAGGACAAGAAGCAATTGCTTGAATTTAGGAATGGAAAAATTCAGGAAATATAATAAGAAAAAGTTGTTTGAACACATCTACTCAACAAGGTAGACTCCCAAGGTGATAGCTAAGGCACACTAACTGTATGCAATCCAGAACAGGTTGTATGAGGAAGGAGCTCTGGGAAATTTTGCCATCATAGCTTTCTACTGTCCAAGGAGACCACCACAGTCCAGCCTACTGATCTTTCTGTCTTGTTCTTTATGGGTTACCTTATAGACTGCTTTTCTATTTAAAAAAACCCAACAGAACACTCAACCTATACATCCATGTAATGGCAATAAATCTACACCAGAGCTCAGAAATGGGGGTGTGCAGCACTCCAACTTGTATCTCAGGTAATGGCAAACCTCTCTGACTCTCTTCTGGTTATTCAGTGGTGTGTGCAATGTGAGTCTGTTGGGCGCCAGGCATGAGTGTGTCAGCAGGAAAAAAAACACTGAACCAGAGCTCAGATTATTCTGAGTATCTGAACATTGAGGTCAAAGGCCAAAGCGGGAACTACCTCTTGTGATACTCGTGGTCTTCCCCAGCCTTGTATTAATACATCTTGCACAGAAGCTTTCAGTGTCACTGCATAAATTATGTACTTTGATTTATGATTAGCTGAAAACCAACTCCAGCAGTATTTAACAGCCCTCAGGAGCTCTTAGTAGAAAATAAAAAAGAAAATAAAATAAAAACCCACACACATTTGCAACAGACCTTACAGTTTTCAGTGACAAATGGGTACACACAAACGTGAGGAATATAAAACCCAAGTACCGTTACACCCTCCCTTAAACAAATCCCATCCCAACTGCACTCACCAATCGGGACTTCTGTCCCCTCCTCAATGTAGATGGGCAGTGGTGATTCCTCCATAGGATGAGGCACTGATGGAAAGTAATGAATTGTGGTAGTATTTGTCGCAAAGTGACTACAATAAGATGGTCCCTTTCTTATCATTACAACTACATATGGCTGGTTACTGTCACAAAGAACCCTTTCTCAAAGTGGTCATGTCCTGTCACAGTGAGCGGTCCAAGTCACAGTCTGAGGGGTTAATCCCCACCGAGCATTCACTGCCACAGGAGTCAACCCCTCTGAATAGGGCCTGGGAGAGATCCCTGTCCTGGATGCTTCACCATCCTGCCATTTTGTTATAGCCTCACTACTCCTTTCCCCGGAGTTTAACTCTCGTTTGGAAACTCACACAGTTGAAGAAGCCAAGGGGAGCCAATGCACAGACAGGCACAAATAGAGTTATCGAGTCAAAGTCATAATATTTCATGCACAGAACCAGAAGAGAGAGGCTCTGATGCTCCAAGCTTGCCGTTAGCTGTTGAAAAGCCACAGCAGGTGATGGAAGGCTGCACCGCAAATGGCCTCTGGACCACTCATTTCATTACTCATTTCAGAGTGTATGTATGTTGACTTAAGAATTCCCGATTACTTCTTTGTGATACTGCAGTCTCCAGGCAAAACTCTTCAGATCTGCACTGCAGACTTATTCTGCAGTTTCCAGACACCGCACAGTCACTGCTGCAGGGTTTGCCTGTTTGGGTTCTTCTCTATTTGGGAGCTTCTTCTCTTAAAGGTATTTTCGTTGCACTATTTCCCATTTATAATCTCTGGGAAGCCTATGCTTCACAGGATTTTCAAGAGATTTGAACTTCCTACACTAGAATGATATAATAATGAGCTACAAATGTTGAAAATGGTCATACTCAAAAAGCTTTGGGATTTTTTTCCTTCTCCATTACCTTTTAAAAATGATGATGCACTTTCTCAAAGATACAAACGCTTAACCTAGTCTAAGCTAGAATTCCCAGTAGCAGGGAAGGAGGATTCTTTAATCTTTTGTGGGGTATCCTTCACTTACTACTGGATTTTTAGGGGTTTTTTTTGAAAGATTGTCTTATGATATCCATAAAACCAGCCAAAGAACACTTGTGGTTTAAAGCTATTAAATAAAGCATCTTACAATGTTTCTGCTAGCAACACAACCAGAATAAAGAGCGTTTTTAACAGATGCTTGACTAGCAACAGGCGTAATATAACCCCCACACTGGTGCTTTGTGGGATGCAAAGGGCTGCCAGTTCCCTGCCTTTACCTAAGCCCACCCCTCGCTCACGTGGAAGATGAAGGGAAGCACAGGGGAGAGGAAGAGCAGACCACGGTTGCCTACAGAACTACTGTACAAGCCACAGAAATCATGGTCTACCGGGATGCCTTGCGCAAGCCACGTTTATCTAGAAGCTGAACTAACATTCCAGCTCAACAATAGCAAAAAAATTTGTTACCACACGGCGTTTTGCTACATATTAACCAGCAGTTGCTACGCAAGCATAATGGAGTGCTGCAATTCCGAGATACATGTTATTTATTAAAAAAATAAAAAAAATAAAAAAAATATGTTGACTTATGGGAAATCAGCCTGAGGTGAGTGCTCGTGGGCTTGCCATGCCACTGGACACAGTACATGCTTGAAAGTTATGCAAAGCGGGCCCTGCATTGGGAACAATGCAGTCTTTTTCCTTGCTAAGCTAATTTTGCATAAAGGCAATGAGAGTCTTCGTCTATGTAGCCCCTTAAAACATTTAATCAGATTTACTAAGAAGAAATACCAGAGCAGAGCTTCCTATACAACTCAACAGTTTTCAAATCTGAGATCTGCAAAAAAACCAGGTCACTAGATGGTGTGAAAAAAAAAAAGCCTGTTGTATTTTTAAGACATAACAGCTTTATCGGTCCCATGATGAACACTTTACCGGGCTCCCCTAGACCGAGCAGCCAGGCTGGAACCGAGTGCTTTCACAAAACATTTGCAGTGGTATTCACCAATGGCTGGTGGCATCTACTCTTACTGTAATGGGTATCACCATAGGTTGTAGAAAAGGCCTGAAATAACTATAGGCTATTTGAGGCCAAATACACGTATACACACTCTCTCTTACCCACACATATACATGCACACACTAGTACACGTGCACGCAAACAAACAGCTCTATAGGCAGAACTTGGATTCTGTAGGATCCAAGGCAGAAAAGCTGACTTTTGTCACAGGGTTTGGGAATCAAGGACTCTGGGGTGCTAAATCAAGTTCTCACTTATGGGTCTCCTCTGCTTCAGGCAAACCAATTTAACATTATCTCTCCAGGATTTACACGCCAACATTATGGAAATGCTGCTTAAATGCCTGCAAAGTGCTTTGCAATGGTTTCTAAATTCTGCAGTGATATGCACAGAAGAACTGCACAGATAGGTTTAAGATAACAGTTGCTGAGCATTATTGCTGTGTAACTACAGGCTATTTTTACATGCTCTATTACTTGGTTTCTATAAACAGATGGTAAGTGTTCAGTATTCGAATGTTTTAATGAGCTTTATAAGCCTTTCGTAATTTCATAAACCAGCATAAATAACACTTACATGAAGTAGAGTCTCTCCTGAATGTATTTTCTCTTCCTGTTTGGAAAAAAAAAAGAGAAAAACAAAAGGGAAAAATATTTTAAAGGAAAAAAACGGGTTTAGCAAGATAAGTCAGACATGTTTCAATATTATCATGCATCATGTTTGCTGAATTTCATCAATATGATCTTATACTTGAAGAACATCAAGACACTGAATCTAGTACCAATGCCAGAACAGGAGATCATTTCTCACATGCTTCATCCAATGTAAAACATTGCAGAAGATTTGCCTACACTATCTGAAGAGCAGGAAAATTAAAGTACAGCAGTGAAATAAAATGCAAATACCATGCGATCTGAAGCAAAACAATGAAAGAGAAAACGAACTTTTAACTACATTCCAGCTCACTGATAACCCCATGTCTCAGCATATGGGTTGGTCTCCTACCCGACCTGCACCAACATCCTGGAGCAGGGTTCTCCTGCTGTGTTTTGGCACGGCATGGTGCCATGTTTTTTCCATGCCAGCGCTCAAGCACTGACTGTATTCAAGCTCAGGTTGGGCAGCCAAAGCAGCGAAGGGGTCCTTTGAGGCTGTGACAACACCGAGTGATAGAGAACCACAACAGGAAACCCAATAACTGCTAAAATGCACAAACCTTCCCAACAGCCACAGACCTCCCACCCAAAGCTTGGTGGCATTTGATTCATGTTCCCCTTCCACCAACATAGCTCGTGGGTTTGGTGGATGCTCCTGGAGCAGGGTTTAGGGCTGCTGTAAATCTAGACACATTGAAGAAAGAGAGACTGATAGAAATACAGAAGATGCCGTAGGACACCAGCCATGGTTTCAGTGTCACAGACTGGCAGCACAGCAGCCCTTCCAGCAGCAGGTTTTTGTGGACAAAAGGACAATGAAGAGCAGCAGTTTCACTTAATTTCTACTGCATTATCTTATATCTATATTAGCTTCTATGTAAGCAACTTAAAGGGTATTGCCTAGAGTTTACGTGCCTTGGGATGATACTCAGCTTGCACAAATCAATTAAATCCATGGCACTGCAACAGCTGAGGATTCAAGTAAATACGCATGTATGGAAGAAATTCAACAAATATTAAATCACTGCATTCACATTCTTTTTTTCCAAATGCCAAGGACCCAATCCTGCAAGCAGCTCGCTCAGAGCAGAGTAGCACCAGAATAAACCTGAGTTCTGTGTATAGAGCTCTTACTGAAGTAGACTCAGGATTACTTCAGAAAACATAACCCTGGTCCGTTTGGTCACATAAATTAAGTTAGTGATGAAAGAAGTCAAAGGCACTAATCCTACTGAGTAATCTATTCAAAGCTTCACTTCTTAAATGATTTACAATTTATTCATATGACCAATCAAACAAGCATTACTTACAAAAGGCTTTAACTACCAGTGCTTTCCCATCCATTTTTATGTGTTGCAATATGGTTAAATTTAAAAGAAACTAATCAGCATAATCTTTTCAGAGTTGTTTGCCACCATGGTTAAAACCCCAGGCAGGGCACCACTGCTGAGACTCCTCTTACTGGTGGAACTGGCAACACTGCCCCATTACCCACTGAGGCAAAACTATAGGGCACTGGAAAACCTGGAAGGGGCAAAGTTAAAATAATAGAGGGTTGCCACTAAGACTTGAGGTGCACTGATGAAAATCCTGGGAGTATCACTGCCTGGGAAAAATGGCAGCCTGTTGAAAGTGCCCGAGAGTCTTTTTGGTAACATTCAGCCCATAAGACCTGGCTGGAAGCCACTAAGATACACTAAGAGTATTGATTAAAAAAACCCTCACTGAAATATTAGCAATGATTAGCTGTAAGACAAGATCCTCACTGAGGCTTTACAAACAGGACTTCTCTCAGGCATAGGAAGTTTCCCAAGCACTCTGCAGCAAGAGCAAGCCAATCTAAAGTGTCTTCCTAGTTTTCCCAGGCAACATCACACCTCTTCTCTGACAGCATTTCACACTGACTGAAGCCTCCTGCTACAGCCCCAACATTTCACCTCTGACATAGAAGCATCAGGCAACCCAAAAGCTACACAATAGAGACTACCAACAAAGAGCTGAACGCCAAATTTAGCTACTGCTTACAGCAAAATAAAACAGAAGTCGGTAGCATTTGAAAGATTCCCAGTTTCTACTGGACTCCAGAACAATATTCCTAAGCAAACCAACCAAACGCCCTAGGATTTTGATTTAGCATCCCCGAGCATGCACCTTCTTGGGGCCTCCAGGTATCACGGTGCCACCTGCAATCTCCTGTCTTTTGCGAAGTATGACAGAAAATAACCCTCACAGCGCACGGTGAAGGAAGCAGGTTAATAAGTGACAGCAAGAAGCGGCCTTTCCTCTCCCGTCCCCGGGGTCGGGGTCCCGCCCCGCCCGGGCAGCACCCAGGGAGCGGTAAAGGTGTCTGTCGCCCTCCAGTGGGAGCTTCCTCAGCACAGCCCAAAGCGTGAGAGGTGGGAACAGGGAGGGACGGAGGTGAAAGGCAAATACAGAGAGGAAAAACAAACAAACAAAAAAACCAACATGCAAAGCAGATAAGGGACAGTTGAAGAAGCAGCACGAAGATATATTGTTTCTGAAAGTGCCAAAAATAAAGTTTCCAGTGTCAGTTTAACCAGGCAACACAGACGTTCTCTCTTCACACTCGTGCTTCAGCCTAGACTTAGTCCAGGCGAAGGACACTGTCATGCTGCTGGCTGCCTCAGCTGCTCACACATTTTGCTTTAAAAAAACCCTCCAATAACCTTCAGGGAAACCTTTCCGTAACACTCGTGGCAAAGCAGTCAACTCCCCTGAATTCGGACCCAGAGGTAAATAAATATCCGACTGTCAACAACCATCAGAGGTTTCACCAAAGCCTCTCCCCTCCAAATTCCACCGCAGCAGGTTTTAACGGGCTGATTTACCCTCAAACCTAAAGTCATAAAATCTAAACCGGTAGCAACTGTCATCTGAGCTCCAAATTACACAGTCGATGACATATGCCCCCGTCAGGGCTGCCTCACTGTTTTGCTAGTCCAAAACTCAAAACATTTTCACATGCAAGCAATAAAAAAAAATGCAGTTACCAAAATAGCACTATCAACGTAACCAGCTCCTCTCGGCACATTTTCCTAATGCCTTTCCCAATACGGTTAAAAAAATGGGAACTAACCAAAAAAAAAAAAAAATCCATCTTTACACCTTGGCACAAACTGTGCTAGAATATGTGTGGTGTTGTATTTCTTCGTGCTTATCTGGATCCTCTCCCACTACTTCCCCCCTTTTTTTTTTTCATCTGTGCTTCCCTTTAAACGCAGCTCTTACTAAACAGCAGAAATCAGCTTTTACAATTTCTAAATATCAAGTTTTGCCACTCTCGGAGCTGCCTAAGGATAACACAGCTTGCCTTCAGCTTCATAAATCACACATACTCTGCACATTTCTTCGCCTGGGTGAAATAAATTCTCCCATGTTCTTATATGGAAACCTTGTGAGTCCTCCCACGTAGCGCCTGGTACAATATTCAGGCAGCGATGGGCATTCATTATCTTAAAGCAAGCGGGTGAATTTCGAATACAAGTTACCCCCAGATGAACCCAAAATTATTACCCCTTCACACCACGCTGAGCTCAGTAACCTGCTCTGTGCAGTCCCTGCATTTTATGTCCAAGCCCCAATCACAACTTTAATTTCAGCATCAAACCAACAAAATAAATCGGAAAGGAAGGGAATAAAAAGGAAAACGAGGAAAATAGAAAGCAGCAGCAGCGTTATTACCCACCAGGTAGGCCCATTAGCATCAGATGTAGCATTGCCTCTACCAGCCCCTTCACTCGAGGTTAGCGCACGGCAGACAGAGAGAACACAGCGGGGAGGGGTGGGAAGGAGAGAGAAAATGGGCAAAAATAGCCGGGGAGAGAAGCGTGCGCCGTATATGTGCTGGAGGGCCGCCAGCAACGGGGAATTGCTGAGAACTGTTATCGCCAAAAAAAGTTAACGCAAGGTGGGGGGAGGTGTGGGGTAAATAATCGCCGGGGAGGAAAAACCCCGCCGGGGTAATGGGAGAGCTGGGGAGGACGGGGCTGGAAGGAGAAGGATGAATTAATAAATAAATGTAAGAGGGGGAAGGGAAAGCGCGCCCGCGGGGCACCCCGACCCGGGGCGGACAAAGGGACGACGATGCCTCCGCCACCGGCCCGGCTCGGTTCGGCTCCGCCGGGCGCGGAGCGGCCGCCCCTTTGTTCGCAGAGAGGGGCGATCCGGGGCGATTCGCGCCGGCCCCGCCGCCGCCACCACCGCAGCGGCGGCGGCAGCGGCAGCAGCAGCAGCAGCGGCAGCCCCGCCGCCCGCCCGCCCTCCCGCCCGGGAGGTGCCGGTACCTGCGTCCGCTGGCCGCGGTGCCTGCGCGCCGCTGCGCCCCTGCGGCGGTGCGGCGCGTCCGGCGGAGCGGTGCGGCGCGACTAGCAGCGCCGAGCTGGAGGAAACGGTAATTTATAAGCGCTTTCTTCCTGACCTCTCGTGTCTGTTGTCTAATGAGGGAGCTTTGAGCATCACCCATCCTGCTGAGTGGAAAAACACCGGCACGGCCTCTTCTTTGCTGGGGAGGGGGGAGCCTAAAGGAAGGGGTGTGGGGGAGGAGGGGCCATGCCGCAGACACGGCGGCGGAGCCCGGGCTTGGCAGGCGGCCGCGGGGCGGCGGGAGGGGCGGGCGGGTGCGGGGCAGCGGCCACCGCCGCCCGGGGGGGCCGCCCCGGGCCGCCCGCCCTCCCCCGCGGCTGCCGCGGGCAGCGGGAGCGGGGCCGGACCGGACCGGGGCCGGCCCGCGTCCCGCGGCGGGGAGGGAGATGAACGACGGCTCCCAGCTGCCGCTCTGCTCTCGCTATTTTTTATTTTTCGTGCGTTTTAATCATTATTTTTTATCTTCACACAAAGAGCGCCCTTCTCGCAGTCAAAGCATCCCACGGCACTGTCACTAGCTCTGCCCGTCGCTGCGCCCGGGCCCTGGCTCTGCTCTTCCGCGGCCACTTTTCTTCCCGGGAACTGTACTCTGGACCCGGTGCCGCCCTGCCAGGCTTTCGGGGCGTTTGGTCTCGGCAGCGGTGTGCTGCTGGAGAAGGCAACACGGGAGCGTGGCCTGGCAGGTGCCTGGGCGGCCGGCATCTCCCTGCTCTGCTCTGCCGCCTCCCAGAAGCGCAATCCCCGGCACCGGGCAGTCCCAGTCGCAGCTGGAGAACAAAGTACGGCCGGGGCGATCGGCAGGGAAAATGAGCAGGGCAACGTTTTGTCTTGCGTTGGGTTTCACAGAACCGAAAGCTGGTGCTTTTCCCCTGCAGGCGAACGGGTACATGACTCAAATATGTCCTCGCTCTCCTACCTGCATCCCCTCCGGTTCTCTTAATGAAAGGGTACAGCAGCACACAGAGTCGTGAGGAATTTTCATATAACCCCTGCTGAAGACTTAGTAAGATCCTCTGTACTGCAAAATACCGTTTGCATTGTGGGAGCAGAGTAGTGGTGAAAGGATATTTTGGACCATCTGTGTTTTGCGGAAGTCCCGCGGCGCTAACCTTGCACTGGGAACAGCAAAGATGCACCAAAGAAGAGTGAACAGTCCCCGCAGCTCTGCTCTCCAGGCTTTCCTGGATACAAGATGCTACCTTCCTACACCACAAACTAGGGCAGCAGTCACTGGGAGCCCACCTCTGGAGCCCATCACCTATGCACAGGCTTCTGGAGGAACAAATTCCATCACAGCAGCCTCCAGGGAGGTCTCTAGAAAAGGCTGTTTTCCTAAGCTGGTTCTTGCAAAAGCTGCACCCCTTCAGCACACTCCTTGCTGGCAATACAGGATGCCAAACTGCCACAGTCACACATCCAATTTGCCCTGATTGCAGTGCCCTTGTGATTTTCCAGTATCTGAGCAGATTTCTAAAGTGATTGGGTTTTTAGCTCAAAAAGAGATAGAAGTATAGGATATATGCAGCTAATTGATGTCATATCTCCACTGAACAGCCTGGTTTAAACTCATAACGATGTAGTCCATGCTGCCACCTACGTCTTCTGATTCAGCTTTCTTGTGTACTGCAGCTTCGATTCGTAGGCATCCTTCAGAAGGCAGCTCACATTTTGTGAGACTCCACGAGGGACCACAAACACAGGCAAGCTCTGGCTACACTAGGGAGTGAAGCAAAATGCTTCTCACTGGTGCAGCCACTTGTTTGGTTGCAGTGAGGACGCCTTGATGCAGATTAGGAACAAGCAGTCACATCGGTGAAATGTAAGTAGCGGCTGGAGCCTCGTCTGTGTGAAGGATCCTGCCAGCACAGCTGTACCAGTGACAGCAGTGGAATATTTTGCTCAAGTTCTCTAGGGGAATCAAAGCCTGTATTTTGTCTCTGTCTTTCTCTGTTCTGTTGCTCCTCACTCATTAAAAGTCAGTCACACAAAGCACATGGTTGCTCTCTGTGTTTAAAAAAAAAAAAATGTTTGGGGTAAAAAAACAGCAGCCAAAGCTGTTTTGAAGTCAGAGGCGTGTACACAGTACCTGGAACTAAGTGGAAAAATAATAATAATAATTAGTCCTTTTGTGTCATAAATATGCACATGGATGTTTGCTATTTTATTATGAGACAGCACGACTTCTGAGAATGTGCCTGATGAATATTTGGGGGAACTCTGCCTTCAGCTGCAGCAGTGTATGGCAGCATTAATGCCTTTGGCTCCTCCACTCCCTTATGTAACTGAAATCACAAGTTGGAGCCCGAATTACAAAGCATAAGCATGTGTATAATATTAAGCATACAAATGGTGCCTGAAATTACTGTCCTTTTCATGTAGGTCTGGCTTTAATCTGTTAGAATTTTTGCTTCTGTGTATCTATTGACTTCAGCATGTGCTGATGCCATTCACAGCACAATCAAGCCTGACCCCTTAAAAACCTCACTCTGAAGACATTAACCCAAACTTAATGAACACAGTCCAAAATCAGTCTGGTTACAGGTAGGTGTAGTTCAAATGACTTGTATACCAGACCTCAAGTGTATCCAGCATTAAGATGCTGTAGGAAGCAGAATACCCTATCCATGTGGCTGCTTTGGTGACCAGCCAGAGTGGCAGGTTTTTGCACCCCAACCTGAGGCACGGGCTAGCCATCACCTTCCTTTGCATTTTCCCTCTTTCTCAGAGACTATTTTTGCCATTACCATGCTGATCTGCTTTCTGGAGTTTTAAGGTGTCGGGTGCTGATACAGCGAGTGCCTCTTGTATCTGTTTAATCCGATAACATAACTCTTTTTTAATCTCCATGTCTGGGTCACAGGGTTTAAAAAAGACACTGGGCCAAATCCCCAGCTTGGCTACAACGTGTGGAAATCTACTGAGATGGCACGAAAGTCAGGAGAGGTTCGCTGTATTTGCACCCGGTTAAAGAGGTCTCGATGGGCAGGGATGTGAGTGCCAGATTTTGCAGATGGATGCATATTAACACAGGAGTATGGCAGAGCCAGGTCAGGTTTCTATCAGGTAAGGTAGAGGGAGGGATGTCACACCAGGACCTAAAATATCTTGTCAGCAAATTCTCATTCATTTTTAAACTGAAACAGATTTAATATTACTTCACTTTTCAGGAGAACAGCTTGTTTTCACTGTGTGGCTGCTAAAGGGAACACGATGTTTCATGGAGTCAGGACCAAGATAGGGCAAGGACAAGGAGAAGGTTTTGCAGGGATTGGGGAGATTTTACATATAAACATTCAAGTTAAAAAGGCAAAATTCATCCAGGCATGAAGTCCAGCAGAAAGCTAGGAGACAAATGGACAGCATTATCTGCAAAGGATTGTATAAGCAAAAATGGCAAAAAGATGGTCTGAATAAGTCCCTTGCATTAATGATTCTCTAAACATGAATTTCTATACAAAGCTCTATTGAGTCAACCTTTGAGGTTCCCCTGTTAAGCAGAGGATCCTGAGCCCGAAAAAGGAAGGCAGATTTTGTGAGGGATTTGCATATCATGGAGTGACTCTGGATTGCAGATTTTAAGCATTACTAAATTGGGGAATAAATTGTTGCTATTGTTGTTACATACCAGGATATTTCGCTAATCCACCCAATCCACTAAGTTGCTGTAGTTTTAGTCTGTGTTTATTTTACATGAAATTATGGCCTGGACAGTTAATTTTTCTTAGTTTATCCATATAAATCATATATAAATAAAATATGAAACAGAAATGAAAACATGACCTGTGTTTTTGGTACGCTCCCCATCATGTGAACCTGTCAGTGATGGAGCCCTGCACCCAGTTTACAAGTCAAACACAAAAGGCAACTAAAATCCACAGGTCTTCTTGAGAAGTAGCCAATTGGCATTCAATTCTCTCATTTTAATGCTCTGGGTGGCCTATTTTGCTTATATTTGAGATTGCCAGCCATTATGGGATTGCCTGCACTGGTCCTTCCCTTACATCGAGCTAATTACATATTAACTTGGGGCACTTAGCAAGTCTGAGAGGCTGGAGCTGGTCCTTTCTGAATAACAGCTGAGTTTGGAAATGCCTGATGCTTTAGAGGGGCTGATTCCTAAAGTGAGAGGCAAACACAGAGGAACCAAACAGCCTGGAACCAAAGTGGCTTTCTGAAAAAAGCGAGTGTCTCAAGTTAATTGACAGTCAGCTACCTGGAAATAAAAACCTCTCATATATCCAAAGGTTTTCACTGGGATTTTCAAGAGCTCCTGAGCAATTTAATATCCTTGAAGGGAATGCACTATAGAATGAAAAATATATGTATTATTAAAGAATGTCTCCAAACTGAAAGCCAGCCAGCTTCATAAAAGTGAGCTAAAAAAGCAATAACAGGTACTCTGGCTCCTGCTGGATGCTGTATGAACCGTATGTTTTGCATTTTGGAAGTCACTCTAAAGCAATGTTTTTTTTCTTCACTATGGCTATTGGGAAGAACAGTAAAAGAACTATGCATAAATGAGGTTAAAGTAATCTAATTAAAAAAATAAACAATGTGCTTTCATCATCAATTCATATCCAGTCATTTGGGATCTAACTTTAAAAAAAACAGACAAAAATTCAGAAAGGATTTTGAAGGACAACTGTTTCTCTTTAAGATTAATGATAAACATACTTGTGTGTTCAAGGGAGAATAGATCCAGTGTTATGTAACAGGATAAAGAAACCAAATCCTTTTTCCTTAAATTAAAATAACCAGTATGTGAGTGGATTTTAGTCAATCACTGAAAATTCAGGAAACCCATTTTCTTTCACAATTGCATTCCACACGCTAAAATTGATGTCTTCAAACTTTTAAACAGAATCACAACAATTAAAGACAAAAAATATTTGTTTGTTCTGTTTTACCACACTTTGCCAATAGAGGATTGTTCCCTAAGGAAAATTCTGCGGAATTTGCGCTGTGCAAAAATCCAAATATGTGCTCATCTTTTTATTTCATGTGGCATTAGCAAATCCAGTTATTGCACTTCCCAATTGTTTTTTTATTTTTAATCTAAGTACCTAGGACTAGATGTATGCTACCTCATCTTTTTTGATAATTTTTTGCCTGAACTATTACATAACAGTTCTTATAAAATCTCGCAGTGCCTGTCTAAATTTTCCAAAAATGTGACAAAATCAACATGTAATGGATTTTTTTTATGTTGGCATTGTTCTTTGATGGCCCAATCATACAAAATATGTTAAAAAAACACAGAAGAAAATAATTTTCTACCATAGAACCTGCATTTTTCCACTTCTGTATTTTACAAAAGCATACCAGAACTTCTGCATCAAAATCTGACACATGAAGTTCCTCTTTATCACGAGTTCAATTTTCCAAAAAAAGGCAAACAATAGTTTTAATAACCAAGATATCAGCCCTGAAAAGGCTAAGACTCTAAATGTACTTGCTGCAAAAACAAACAAACAAACCCAACTCATCTTGTTGGATCTAATTCTGGAGTCATTATTTGCACAATGCATAACAGTTGGGATTTACATAGAAAAGCACTGCTGAGTTCAGGTGATGTTCACTCGTGCACGAAAGAAGCAGGTATGTGCTTTGCTGAGCTACTCAGAGCTTTGTGGACCAAAGGAAATGCTGCTTATGTTGGCACGTCCTTGCACATGTCCACACATAACGTTTTCAGTCCTGAAAGCAAAGCTTCAGATCTGGGCAGTTTAAGTGATGTTCCCTCAGTGGACCAAGTCATCTCTTGGCACTATTCCAGTAGCATAAAGTGTGCTTGGAGATGATGCACATGTTGAATATGCCTCTTTCCCTGCTAATTACATACCCACCGTGCTGCAGATAAGTATTCTGCTGCTGCGTGGCCTGCAGAGATTTCTTTGACCTCATGAGCAGAACAGATCCTGCAGAGTCAAAATGGTTACACAGGTCCTGCAAAGGTGATATGAAAGCTGGGAAGCCATAGGAGATGTATAGCTGGGAGATGGGAAAGAAGTTGTGGCAGACCCACTCTGAAAGCAATGAAAGGTACTCAGAGTCTGGGGCTGCCTATGCAGAACCACTTCCATTTCCATTTGGAGCATCGAACTGGGCAGGCTTGGCCTGACCACGTCCCAGGTGACAGTGGGCATCACAGTGGAAAATAGTCCAAAAATTTATGGTGGTGAGCTTACTGAGGCAGGCAAGCCCTGTCGACTTACGTGATGGATCCAAAAAAGCCGATGGATTAAACTCACCAGAGAGGAAGAAGAGTGATCACTTGAGTGTGAATTCATACATGCTCATATTTCTTTCTATTTGCTTATGAGTCCCTCTGCTCCCTTCCTTTTCAAAGTGATGGTGAAACAGTTATGAGGAGTGTATAAAAAATGATTTTAAATTACCTAGTTTGTTCTGACAAATTACGTCGGTAGGTGTAGGCAAACAGTAAGAGAAAATATTGTAAGAAACAAAACCATTCCCAAATGCATGTTTGTACGAGTTCAGACAGATTGAATTTCTAGCCAGGTGAATTAATGCACTGCAAGCAGAGAAAGGGCTTCAAATGAGTGTGTAGAAAAAATAAGAAATTTCAAATGAACCCTGCAAGCTATCCGGTAACTGCTCATCCAGTTACCTGACTTCAATTAACAGAACTGAAAAGCAAACATACAATATAAACTTAAAAACACAGCGCTTCAGTTTTCCGGACTACCAGTCCAAATGCAAAACAAATTGTTTGCATCTGGTGGTGGGCAGGCAGAGCCTGCACTGGGAGCGACGCTTTCACCCGGCCGAGTGACGCAGCAGCATCTGCTGAGCTACCCACGTATGGCGGCTCCGACCGCTCCCGGCACGTCCGTGCCCGCCGTCCTCTGGCACAGCCTGGGCACAAACACTCAAAGCATTGCCCATGTGCCCCGAGGAGGATGCCTCGACTTCCACCTGCGTGGCAGCACGTTGCTCCGTACAGCACCAGTGCCACCGGGGAGAGGCCAGGCTTGGGTGACCTTGAGCCTCCTGAGCAGTTACCTTTTCTGGGCCTTTGGCATGCTCTCAAGTGATCTTTCAGCCGGAATCTCCACTGCCTAAAATAAATTCAGCAACATTCACTATGGAATCCCTGCGCTTCTCTTTTGGGATACCTGACGCTCTTCTCCCAACCTAGGCAGACACAGGTTCTGGAAAGTTTACCCGGGTGCTTCCTGGGCAAGGAGCTCCTGGCCTGGCCTCAGGCCAGGGTGATTCACTTGGTGGTGTTATGAGGAAAGGCAGAATTTTAGGGGATTTTCTTGCCTGTCTCTATGTGCTAACAGTGTGCATATCTGATGTGTTGTTTAGAGGCAGCCTTGACAATGGTATTTTTACAAGGTGTTTCCTCCCACCTCCTGAAAGACCAACCAACTGAGGAAGAAGAGAAGCTGGAGGGAGGAGAATTTCTTCTGTGACCTTTTCCAAGCCTTTGGTGTGGTGCCCGTGGCTGCAGGGGCTGGCAGTGAGGGACAGAGCTGCAAGGCAGCGCCCCTGTGGAACTACATTGCTTTGGAGCAAGCAAACACAAATACTAAGGAGACAAAAATACCCCAAACTCCATGCACTGGCAATCTCCCCTTGCCTGGCCAATGCACACATGTACACGTTGCATTCGCTACCTTCATTTGGAAGACCCAGCATCCGTCTGTAGAGTCTCTGTCTAAGCGCAGCCAGAAATAAGTAGAGTTGACAGGACTGATGAGCACAGCCCAGGACTCAGGAGCAGCCACCACTTTGTGTTTGGGCCCCGACTGCTTTTAGAAGTACCTTGCCTTCTGAAAGTTGTGAGTTATTTACTGTTTCTCAAAAAAAATTATGTCTGATCTTCCCTTCACATGCAATTAATAAAATCTGCTATCAGTTCATTTAAAATGCCCACCTAATAAAAGCAGCATGTAAACTCTAAGTTGCATTAATATAAAGCAATACACAGTGTGAGCTTGTAAGGTCTTCCTCAAGCTACCTAGTGCTCTCTAAGCTACCTCAGGCTCAGTGTTGTGGGGTGCACAGCTGTGGGGTGCAGTTATTACGTCAAACAAAAAACAAAGCAGTAATGATGGGGATGTTTGACTTGCTGAGCTCCGCCAACACAGTGGATCACACCAGGATCCTTCCAGCCTGGCAGATATGCACTCAGCTGGGACTGCCCCCATAATGGGCATGTTTTCCCTGCCAAAGTGGATTTGGGATGCCTGTGGCACTGACAAAACAGTCTTGGTCTGTGTTGCCCCATAGGGAGTGTGGCGGGGGGGCATTATGGCTCAGGGGAGCTGCCAGAGGAGCTGCATGGCCAGGCTGGGCTGTAGCAACATCCAGAGCAGCAAGGGCCTGGGATTGTCTGATGGCAGAGCCGAATAAATCATGGAACAGAGACACACAGTGGAGGGTGTGGTGGACCCCTGGGAGCTTTTCCATCCAGTTCCTCTGGAGGTCCCGTGAGGCCATGTGGAAAGGGGTATGGCATCTATGCAGGCACATCCACTGGCCTGCTGGAGCTCAGGGCAAGGCACCATTTCCAGCTGGAGCAGCAGACATTGCCACATGTCCACTACACCTGGCTTTAACTCAGGTTTCTCCTCAGTCTGAATTCATGCCACCCCGGAGCTCTTGGCACTTTGCAATTGTTGCTGCCTGACCTTCACTTTCCTACTGGCAGGCTAAGCTCCCAGTTCTACCAGCAAGATACAGGTTTAAATCCAGGTCATATTTCTGCTGTGCTCCAGCAGCAAAACAGCTGTTTGCTCCAAACATGAAGATATTTTTGTAAGAGCAAAAGCATGAATTATTTCAAACTTGCCTTGGGATAAATTTTCAAGGGCACTGTTTCCATAACAAAATGGGAGCTCTTCTCCTACTGAATTGTTCATGTTACTTTCATGGATGCTAGAAAAAAGGCTGACTTTTTTAAAATGTCAGCAGGTACCTGGAATGGGAATTTGTTTCCATAAATCCTTTGGAAGCTATTGTTGGTGACGTTGTTGTCTAATCTGACGAAAAGTTCAATTTGAAAATTTTTATTGGACCTTGCTGTTAGGTATAGGCAATTAGCTTAACAAAATATCAGATAGGATCTCTGGTGTGTTTGCAATGCCTGTTGCTCTGATTCTTACCTGATGGGAAATGGCTTTGGAGGAGCACAGCCACATCTTTGTAGCTGTTTACATCACATTTCTGACAGTGTTCCACCCTGCTTTCCCCATTTGTACTTTGTTTTTCATGAATAAAGGTCATGGCATTGGCATCACAAAAAAATACTGTTGCTGTAGAAGGAAGTCAGCTGTCCCCTCTGGGTAATAAACAGTGATGCACTCCAAGGCTGGCAGGGCAGAAATCAGAGATGGAAGAGAAACCCATGGAGATCTCTGCAGACCTCCAGCGTCTCACAAGACAACTGTCTCCCTGCCTGTGCTGGCCCCTGCAGAATGCACAGTCTCTAATATTTTGCCCTTTGACTATTAGAGAACTGATTCCTCCCAGGCTGTGAGGCAGGTACCCACAGCAGACCCACTGCTTACAGCTGGGGTACGCTTAAATCCAGGCTGGGCATTGTCTTTACAATGAGGGAATAAATGTATGGGAACTACACCCCTTGGCTCACCTGTAAGGTAAATGAGATTTTTCCCATGTTTCTGTATAAACATCCACACTGACCTTATTGTTTGTGCTCATCAAAATCACCACTTGTCTTTTGGTTCAAAAGCCATTCTTCTACTCTTTTGTTATGTGTGAGGCTCTCAAGTTCTTTGATGTTTTCTCTTCCTTTCAGTCTGCCAATAATTTCCAGCAAGGTGATATTTTAACTAAGTGCAATATTCCAGGAGTAATTTCATCACCAGTGCTTGTAGAAACATGTCCCCAAAGTTACGGTCCATGGTTTTATTACTCTCTGGGCATGGACCAAAATCTCAATTGTTCTGAGAATATGAGGGAAACGAGCAAAAGTTGCTGCACTATTGCTACAGCCAAGGACACACAACAGCCAGTGAGCAAAAGCTCAGCATCAAAAGCATTGGGTATACTTTTAGCAGAAACACTACTAAAGCCATTCCCAGTTCAGGAGGAAGTGTATTGAAGAAAAAGCTCCAGGTTAAGCAGATCTTGAACTTTCTTTCCCAGGATCACACCAGCTGAGTAGCTAGTCAAATTCTACATAAATATTTGGGGAATTTATTAGTAAACAGCCTAGAGGTGAATTCCTTGGTTTTTCTCAGTTAGATATATTTGAAATGGAGAATTGTCTGAATAATAATGAATACTTGTTTTTACACGGTGCTTTAACATAATCCCAGAAATTATGATTTAAGGAGTGCAGATCTTCCTTGTTGCAAAGCCCTCAGAATTCCTGTGGCAATAGCCAGAAATCAGATAAAATAGAAGCAATTAATAAACTATTTCATCATTAGAAAATTTTCCAACACCGGAAGATTTTGCAAATCACCCAGCAGGTTTTATACATCCTCTGGCATTTGAAATTTTGTCAGTAATGAAAGCTAAATGAATGTTGAAAATGAATATAAGGCTTAAAACAATATCACGTGGGTTCAGTGTGCACAGAAATAGTATTTTAAGGGAGTTGTTCAAATTAAATCAAAATCGTTTATTTTCTTTATAAAGCAATCTCCTCTTGATTATTAACAAACTAAAAGCTATCTCAAAAATAATGAGGTTCTAAGGCCATCACACTCCTATTTTCCCTTAGCATTGACTAAATAGTGGTTGAAGTTACATCCCTATTTAAGTTGCCACACATCTTAGTCCTTTGTATTCTATTTCCTTCATGAAGTTTCATAACTTCTGCTAACTGTGCAGGCCTGGGAGGCCTGCAGAGCACATCCACGCTCTACAGGAAGTGGTTTTGGTGTTGCTATAGCAAGCCTAAATCAGTTAAGTGACCTACTGAGTAAGCAGAGGTGCTGCTCAGCACCTCTTGTGTAGAGAAACTACACAAGTGTCTGCACATCCTCACCATTATTAAAAACGGAGGCAGCAGTTACAATGATCAAGCCTCATATCCTTCAAGGAAATTTCAATTTTCTCTTTTATTCATCCCCTATGTTTTAACTGATACAATTTCTATTCCTTGTGCTGCTTGCTGCAGTGCACTCTTGATAACTGGGGAGCTGTTCTTTCCTTTGCTCACAGTGTTCCCAGATAGGAACTATGGTTGGATAACAAATCCTTTGTGGCTCTGCAGTAATGTAAAGGGAGAAGGATCTCACCCTCTGGAGAATCCAGATCCTCTTTTACTTTATGCCAGAGCTGACTGCATTGCACTTTGGAAGAAAGAAATTAATCCTTTTGGTTTTTTTTTTTTTTTTTTTTTTTTTTTTTTTTTCTTAATGTGAAGCCCCTTTAATTCACCCTTTTAAAGCTTTTGGGGATCATCTGATGAAAAGTGCTAAAGAAACACAAGGCATCCCTGCTGCTTGGGTTGCAAAGCTAAGGCTCATGCTCTGAAAAGGGAAGTGTGCTTAGAACAAAGAGGTTTTGAGCACAAAAACAAACCATGGCAATGCATGCTGACAAACATTTCATCTGCCTGCTGCCATTTACATTTTTTAAATATACATGGAGTACTGTTGAGGGCCTTGCTTACCTTGGTCTGTCACCGACCCAAGTCTGTTTAAGCTTTTTTCAGAATGAGTCCCTGCTGCCACTCAGGTATTTTTTGCTGCTGCTTTTGTTTGCCATTTATCTTTGAATTGTTTCCAGCCTGCAAGCATCTTTCTGGTCCCAGAACTGAGCAAAATATTTCAGTCTTATAAGAGAACTGAAAGGAAGTCTAAAACTCCCTCCCCCCTGACTCTTACATAGTCGATCCAAATCCTTCTGATTTCAGACCTACTTTTAAGTCTACACAAGAAAGGTTTTGCCATCTTTAATCGGGTTTGGTTGTTTTTTTCCCTTTAGTTTTGATTTCTTCCAGTTTTCTGGATAGATTTCACACAGCTTGCCACCACAGCTCTAGAGGACAATAAAAAAAATGTATGGAACTCCTCCAAAGTACGTGTTTGCAAGGAGTGCTATGCCAGGAACATCATTACCAGAGTCCCAGTAACTAATCTAGAACTGATGCCATAACTTTTATGTGTACCAGGGGCACTGAAACCCATGCTGAAATACTTGGCAAGTCTGCCCTCAAATTAGGATATATTGTATTGATATTGGCTGTGATCGACCACAACATTCCTTGGTTTTGAGGTAGCATTTCTGAAGGGGGAGGGTTTGCAATGCCAGTTCTTGTCATATGTTTTCCTGTCTCACCCTATCTCCGAGCCCAGCTAATTTGATGATATCCAACCGTCCTAATGAGCTGCATCTACTTCTAGGCTGAAGCGTTGACAGCTGCCTGTCCTGTTGCCAACAAAAACTTCTGAGACGACTGCATCTCATTCCTGCAAGTACGCAAATTGCTTAATTTCTAGCCCAAATATGAGACATAGTGATACTTCTTTTCACTGATCCAGGTCTAAAAAAAGGTGTGTGCAATCCAGCACTGAATAATTTCCTCACATGCAGTTTAATCCCTCAGATGGAGGTTTCTGTCTACTGGTTACAGAGAAATCAAGGGCTCATGTCCCTTACACCAGAGATACAGTCACACGGGCTGAGGTCAGTCAGAAGGACACGTTCCTCCAATTAACGTTGGCATGTGTTTATTTATATTTTCATACATTGGTAGTTCTTCCATTTGCTGCTCTTGGATTCAGAGCACATGACAAGAGCTTCAGCTTGTTCTTATTTAGCTAGGATTTAATGCACTTAAATCTTCACCAATATCTTGCCCATCTCAAGCACACAGGATTTGGTTTCTTCCCCAAAGCTAGTGGACCCACAAATCTTGTGGACCCACAGACTTCCCCTAGGCTGCAGGTAGCAAGAAGAAACTGGGTAAAAGGTGAGCAGGTAAGACCAAACTCCCAGCAAGCCTTTAAAAACTAGTCACAGCCTTCTGGAGAGACAGCTATCTAAAGCAGAGACTGAATTTGCAGGGTAAATTTTGTCTTGAGGGACTACTCTCTCCGCAGGAATAGCAGACAACACTCCCCAAAGATGGAGAAAAGACACACAGAAACACTGATTTTGATCCAAATGTGGTCAGAACAAATAGAAGCAACACCTCGAGTAACAGCTGATTAGGGCAGCTCAACTCCAAGCAGAAATAATAGTTCTCCTTATCAAAATAAAAACTGACGTCTGCCCTCTGCCCCTCATAAATGTTATGACTTTCCAGAATCAAGGAATCATAGAAAATACTACTGAGCAGGGACCAAGGAGCAGAAAAACTAAGGGAAGCACATCTAGTTGACACAAACTCTTGTAGCATCCCAGGTCACCATTGTGGCCTCTCCCATGCCAGCCTTTCACCCTGTTTTCACAGCTGAAGGTGGGACCCATCGCTTCAATTCAGCTTTGCCTCAGTAAGTTCCTTACATACATACAAGCACAAAACCCAAACTCTTGCTAAGATCAGGCTGGGAAGGAAGAAGGAGAGAGTTTTTTTTGTTCTAGGGGTTTTATTTAGTTTTTTTTTTTTCTTAATTCTTGGGATATGCTCAAACACTGCAATGGTGGAGACCATATAAGTAGCTAGATTAGAGCAACAGACGTAACAGTGCTATTGGATACAGAAAATAACAGGCATTGCCAGTTCCATGGAAAGAGAGGACAAATGAAAAAACATCAATCATAACATCTGAAACCACCAGGCTTGGAAAAGCCTCTTTATTTTAGGAATAATCCCCTGAAAGATGCCAGGGCTAGATCTGGCATCTGATGTTTTCTCAGGAGTATAATTGCCATTGAGGAAGAAAAGGATTTTTGAGGATCCATATATCCAGAAACCTTCTATGCCATCATCTTTTAATCACTAAGCCCTATGGACAAATAAAAAGATTGTTTTGTTTGGTAGGGCTTATTTTTGTTTGTTTGTTTGTTTTTTATTTTATTTTAAATATGCAGTTTTTCCTAAGAATTTTTCCAGATGTTTTTTATGCTGAAAAATTGCAGACAGTCCCAGGATGATGTACAAACTGAATACAAAGGCAAGTAAAAAATTCAAATAGGTGTAAATCCTGATATCTCCTGAGTACAAGATGGTCTCACCTCTAGAGGACCTTCTCACCTGTTAGCAGATCTAACACACCATCAAGAATAAGGCAGGGAAGAATTCAGAAGGATATGGTAAGTATACATGGACTGAATGTCAGTGCAACTATATTGTAAGTCCTATCACAGCCTATGGGACTGGAAAGGTATTTTTGGGGTCTGGTGTAATTTAGGAAGATATTTCTGAAGGAACACAGACTGTGTCATTTTGGGGAGGGAGGAATTGGCTTCTTCAGGATTACTGAAAACTTACTAAATAAGAAGCTTTCTGTATTTCCTCACAGCTGGAGACCAATCATTGCACACAGTTAGAAAAGCTGGAGGCTGAAAGAAGAGAAATTCTCTGATTTAACCTTACATTACAGCTGGTATGTGCAAAATGCATCTGGGTTCTGTGAAGTGTGAGATACTGAATATCTCTGTCTACCTCAGCAATGTTTGGAGCTTTACATTAAGCTGAGTGCTCAAATCCCAGAAGGTGGCTTTGGGAAACCAATCCCTTGGGACATCCTTGGTGTCAAATTCTCTGAGGATACTTGAGTAGACTATGTGAAGGGATCACTTAAGACATCACAGGGAGGTGACATTTACCTTCTGTAGGGCATGAAGAAGACCATATGTTATAAAACCGTGTTCAGCTTTGGTTTCATCAGCAAAAGACAATACTAAAGAATAAATCAAAACGTCACCGCAATGCAGTTTTAAGAGGTTTGAGATACTGATTCAAGATGTGGATGCCCAAAATACACTGTAAGGGTGAAATGCTGGCACCATGAATATCAGCAAGAAAATCTCCTGGTGACTGCATTGGAACTGCATCCATACAGTTTATCCAGACAAAGACAGTATAAACACCAGAGACTCAATTGTCCCTGAGCTAACAGTGCTCAGTTGTTTAAGCGCAGGAAATGGCCCACCCTTTTCCCACCTTTGTACACCCAGGCAGGGGTCAGGCACAGTGTAGCTGCCACAAGGGCAAGGCTGATCCGAGTTAGTGTCTGGCATAGGGTGACTGAGGCACGGGGGTGGCAGAGCTGCTGCCCTGGAGCTCTGCAAGTGATTGCGGAGGTGGCCACAAATGGGGTGAACGTATGGTCAATCTGTGAAAGTGCCCCATGGCTGAACAGATACGTTCTATCAGTTTTCTTGGAGAAACTGGGTTGAACCACTGTTCAGGACACAGTTTGCTTTCTTACAGTCAATACTCAGGTGAAAGCAAGGTTTCAATAGTTTCCCTTAACAGTCCCCTTACAAGGGGAAGAAGTCTGAGGAATCAAAAGTACCGCTGTCATTGACAGAACACAATTCCGCCTCCTTCCAGTATCTTTTGCCACCATAACAGGATCCTGAAGTACTTGTTTTTAATTCAGGATTGAGGTGATTTCATCCTTCACAGTCATTATCTGAATAAGCGAGTACATACTTCTCTCATTCTTCATGTTTGTCTTGATTATTCACCTTCGGTAATGGAATGTATAACTGGAGTGGGAAGGCATGAGTTCACTGCCAGGGAGTGCCTCCACAGGCAAAATGAAAGGCAGTTACAACAATCAAAAGCCATGATGAAAGAGAAAACTCTTTTTTTCATTTTCTCTTAACTTAAAAACACAACGTAAAAAAATTGCCCAGCCCTTTCCAGGAGATCTCCACATGTTAAGCGTTGTGAAGCCCTCATCTTGGGAGTAGTGGGAGCAAGCATTGAGAGCTGAATTTCCATGCTACACAGATATACACACATTTAATCCAGTTGTGATTTTCTTAATGTGCAGAGATCCTAAAGTCAGCTCTGGTTTGACTCATCAGTTCCAGCTAATTTTTAAGCTAAGGACTCTAATAAGCAGATTCAAGAGCATCTGGGCAAATTTAGCTCCAACCAATTTGCCTCGAGAACATCCTTTGAATACATTTGCATAGTCTGTGTTCGCAAAGCTACATAAAACATGCTTTGCCAGCTGTAGCTGGGCCCCTCAGCCTGGCATGCTGCTGTCACTGCTGAAAATCCACTGAAGCCGTGACAAAATGCTTACAGTCATTCACCTTTCATTTAGTTGATATTAAGTGTACCCCTGTATAATGATGTGAGACAAAAGCCTGGAATAATGGTTATTTAAGCACTGGTCATGCAGCCTGCAGGCAGGGAGCTCATACCCCACTGTGCCACAACCTTGACCTGATGACAGGATATCTGAGGGTAAGAATGTAGAGCCACTGCTACCACCCAGGTTTGGCTTTCCCACTGCAGCATAGTGCCAAATTTGATAGTCTCTTTGGTGATCCAGGCACATGCCCATTAAGACAAGTTTATTTTAAAGAGGTCAGGTAGCAGCTGATGGGTGGTGGGAATCTCCAAAACAGGCAGTGTTTGAATGAACAATCTACAGATGTGAACGTCAGCAGACGTACTGGCAACACTCCGTCCTAGAGTCTTTGTGAACTTTGAGTACTTGCTGTTTGGTGCCTAATTATAGTCCCTGTAGCAGTTCATTACTTACAGCATATTGGGATCTAAGGATCCTGGTCAGACTGAGTCCCTTTGTGCCAGGTGCTGCACAAACACAAGTGCCAGTTCTGGTAGATCCTACAAGCTAAGACCTTGCAAACTCTTACCCATATGCTAAACTTTCTGTACAGCTGTAACTTCACTGGGTTCAGTCTGATCTGTGCAGATATGCAGTTCTATTCTATTCTAGTTCATTATCTATTTAACACCTATTGAACCCTCTGCAACTGCTTAAAAACATAAAATAAATCATGCACATAAATGTTTGTAGAATGTGGGGCTTAATAAAGACCAGCAGTAATATAGGCAGAAGAAAGCTTGAGGGAGAGGGAAGATAAAAGTAACTATATAGGGAACTGGTGATTACACTGAGTAGCTACATACATAATTTGTGGGCTTCATGGTTTGGGAATTCTGTTTATTTGCTTAATGTAAATGAGCAAGAAAACTTTAAGAATCCCTGCCACCTACTGAAGCCAGAGCTGCAGTGTTGTAGGCCTCACCCAGTAGTGCATTTATAAGTCCTTCCTTGTTCAGCAAAACACTTGGCCACATTTTGCACTCTAAGAGGAAAACATGAAATAGCATGTTCTCTGCAAGGACTGGGGACCCCTTACCTGCACAGTGCAAACCCAAATAAACATGTTATCCCCCCTCAAATACTCCTGTACAGTGAACATACAGAGGGAGGACCCCGTGAGGTTTGGGGATGATGTTTCTTTCAATATTTGTGAACTTTTTTCAGTATTACCTGACTAGCTCTAACCAAAAGCCACCTTTGGGAGTGTTCTGTATTCAATCTAATTTAGACATACCCAATTTAGATGCAAGTTCTCACCATGCATCACTTTCAGAACAAGTTTCTTTGTAAGCTGTTGACAGAAAATGTTTATAGTCCTATTATACTCCAGTAAAAATGCAAACTGATTAATGGATGTAATATCTTTTCCTTCAGTTTACTGGAGTTTATTTCCCAGTTGTGCAAAGTTTTGTCTGGATTTTTTAAACAAATTCACTTTGTCCTGACTCAGGCTTTTTGTTCTCCATGAATGGTTTAACAAGCTGAAGTTTGGAGAATTTGCAGAGTGTGTCTGTTTTGGAATGACAATATTTCCAGGGAACCAGGATTCCTAAAACCGATTATGTTAATCAGAAATGTGTTGTAACTCCTCTGCTTTGGGAACACTGAGATAACAGATCACCTTTAACTTACTGACACACATTGAGTTTTGACTACTGAATAGCTGCAACAGTCTACACATAGAGTATCAGCTATTTGTAGCACTTGGCAAACAGGATAAAATAGGTGAAACTGATTTTTTATCAGCTCTCTGCAGGTCTAAAAATCTTATTTAACAAAGGGTTTCTATACTTACTGAAGTTAAGCATACACTGAAGATAAGCAAAAGCCTGAAAGCTTTGCTGAATTCATACTCGGTTAGGTAAGGTTATACAGATTTTGCTTAATCTGGGCCACAGCTAACAGCTGAGTAGTGATACTGAGTGTAACAACCAGGACTCCAGGGAGGGTGTGGATACTATTTTTGACCCACTTAAATTGATTGCTATTCAAGTTTTGTGTCATTTACATGTTACAAAAGTACAAAAAATCTACAAATAAACCCAAGTTACCCACTTGGTTTAATGACACCTCACTATCTTATAGCTCTCCAGAGCCTTTTGGCTTTTTACCCTGCCTGGTGACTTTGTTTTTCACCCCAACATGCCAAGTTGGCTGATCTTACTGAATATTGATATGTGAAAGGAACGAGCCTTCCCTTTATTTAATGTGGGTCTTGTTTGCTCTTCCTGGCATTGGATCTTTATTACGTCTGCAGGGAGGGTTAGCATTTAATCTATGTGTTATTGCAACGTGTCTTCATCAAGATAGAGGCATGCCCTAGCAGGACAAGGTGCTGCGAAAGTTCAGGTTGCTGCTGTTGCTTCCAGCAAAGGAAATTATTTTTCAGCCACCCATGTTGAATTGCCAGTGGCCAACATGAAAACCTTTTGCAGACCAAAAGCTACCAGACCACAGATATTTACAACACATAAGATGCAGCTCAGGGACGAGCAAGTCAAAGGCTGAATCCTGAATTTTCTACTGAAGGTTTGATCCTGTTAAGATTGACTTGCTTAAGAAATCTTCCTTTGTGATATTAAACCTATTGATTTGAACATGAAACCAATCCTTTTCCTACTGAAATTCCCCCTGAATACGGGGAGGAGAAGCCAAAACTTGTGGATTACACCAGTGAAAGAATATGCTATGAGCAGGCATTATGGGCTTTGGGAGGAACAGAACAGAGTACATGATTAAAAATCACAGGATCATGTTCTCAAACCAAATGCATGGTCCTTAAAAGCTTTCCTCTGAAATGAGTGGGAGGGAGGCTTTCAAGGCTAAGTCAGTGCTGCATTGTAACACACCTTTGCCACAACTTTGGTTGATGGTTCTCCCAGCGTACCTGTCTGTGGACAAACCACACACAAGGTATTTGTGACCTTCATATACAGAGCTTGTTCTTTCCAACAAAAGCAAATGAAGCTCCCAGCTCATAAAGAAAGACACTTAGATTATGACAACCTGCTGACATACATGATAAATGTGGGGTTTTTTTCAACTCAAAATAGCCAGAATACCTCTATGAAATATTCTTTCTCACACAACATACTGTTTTCTCATTATGTGTGTTGACATTTTTCAGACTGACCTCAGCTAGATATTTTGTTCCGGAGTCCCCATTTAGTGGAACATTTAAACAATAACACTTTGAAGCATGCTCAGTCTCTCTTTTGAAGTCCATTCAGGCTCTGCCCTAGGGTCAGCAGGCGCATTCCAGCAATGATGCACGGACCATCTGCTGTACAAGTTTAAATCCCACTGGTCCTATACCTAGAGGTACTAACACGTTGCATAACTCGCACTGAAAAACAGCCTGTCAGTTCAGATGGGGTTTGGATTCATTCCTATAGTTCTCTTATCCTCCTGCTGGAAGGCCTGTGTACAGTAACCTTTGAGTGTGGTTTCTGGAGACTACAAATTAATGAGATAAATAATAAGAAATGGCATTAAGTTCTTACATTCAAACCCTTTATTTTCCTTTGCCCATTTACACCCTGGTTCTGTGATTCCCAGAGTTCACTGTCTGAAATCTCATTTAGGTGCCTTCCTGTTCCAGTCTTTTCACTTTGGTGGGTTCTGAATAAGTTGCTCTAAATAGTGATCTGTGGCCTAATGTCAATTGCTGAACATGGGAAAACCAGGATGGTGCAATATGAAGGGTGAGTTTTCCAAGAAAACATCAGTGATCACATAACCAGTGACCATTTACTTGGGTAGGAATCTAGCATCAAAAATATGACAAAAATCTCTGCCAAAATATGTCTTTGTCTATATATTTTATCCACTGTGCTTTAATGCCAACTAGTCATTATTAAACTTAACAATGCATTGGCTAAGGTTAATGTATTTCAGACCCAAGCACTGTTGGTCTCATTGATGCTATGTAAACACAGAGGAAGGAGTGGTCCCTGCCCTTGGGAGTTTAAAATCTAAACTTGGACAATACACTTCAAACATATGGTATATCCTGCAGGCTGAACTACCAAACTTCAATCAGCATTAGCCTTAACAATTAATTTATGTTGCACATATGTTCTGCATTTGGGGGCATTCGCCCTGATGGGCCCCTTGACAGAAATGCGAGTGTATGTACATGCTGACCTTTTAATGATACAAAAGAACATGGCAACAAGCAGGAGGAGGTCAACTGAGACCTGTGGGATGGAGCATGGCACGAGGGCAAGCATGGTAGAGAGACATAAATAGGGTACAAAAGAGGGAGATTTGGAAGTCTTGTGGCATAAGTGAAGGAGAACAGCCATATCAGAGCAAGTTTTTCAGAGCAGCTCTAGCACTAGTTGAGCACCAAAATAAGTGGGCACATTTCCATTTTTGAGTATCTGTCACTTATTTAGATGACTCCTTGGAAACTGAGTTCTCCGGAAAATCTGTCCTCAACAGTGGGTGCTGAGCACTACACAATCTGGCCTGTTCATTTCTCAGTATGTGGTTCATCTGTTCTAAGGAACAAGTCCTTCTGGGAAAAAAAAAAAAAAAGGCAGAAAGAAGTGTTGGACACAGAAAAGCATGCAAGCTGCCTTGTGGGCTAAGAACAAGAAAGGCAGAACGAGTAAAATTTCATAAACCATGTGAAGTCAAGTGTTGAGCCACCAGGACCCCTTATAAACACTGCACTACTCCAGAAATGATGGTGGGCATGGGCAAAATCACGGAGGAGTCAGAAGTTATGAATTGACTGATTTGCTTCATTTCCCTGCTCAAAATGTTCATACCTGTCCAAAAACCAACCAACCAACAAACAAACCAAAAAAGTGGAATGGAAACATTTGCCCCCCTACCCACAGGAGAAAACTGTGAACATTAGTTAAGATCAAAACATGGCCTCAGAAGGAAGAAGCAGCCCATGGGCTTGAAGGGACATCATCTGAGGCTTTCTGCCTCCACTGAACAGAGTAGAAAATGGCACAACAGAGCATGAAGGGACCCAAAGCTGAAGAGCATAACATGGGACATGCTCCCATGTATGCAGAAATCCAGCCCCTGGCTGAGGAGGGATATAAATCCCTCATGTCGTAGCCATGGCTCAAGATGGAGTGTGACATAGCACTCGTGGTAGCCAGTCAACTTTTAGTTAGACCTCCTCAGACCTTGCTGTCCCCTCTGAACTTCTGAATCAAAGCATAATGCACCTCTCTTTGCGTCACCTCCGAACTTGTCCTTGGATCTCCCTGGTGGGATCCTGTAAGAGGATCAGATAGGCCAGGAGGGAGCAGCTCCATTGTTTAAGCACAAAAGGCCACGTTCATTAGTAGGGCAGGCATCTTAGAACCAGTCGTGGAAAAAGAGAGTGGATTTGCCATTAAATCGGATATTCCTGGAGGTTTTCCTCAGCACAGCTCCCTCTTTAAAGCTAACAGAAGCAATTGAGAAAATTGCCCAGTAATTCCTGAGTTCCAGTCCCAGCTCTGACATGAACTCTGAAGCCAATATAATCCTCTTGTTCCTTACAATAAGGCCTCAATCCTCCCCTGCCATAAACCAGCCTAACACCATTCACCTAAGTTAGTGTTACCCCATTTGAAGATTTGGTTCAGAAATTAGGGCACCACGGGACAGGATCGTGCAGAAATATCCAAGAAAATCTGGTCCCCAGAGAAGTTTACACTCCAAAACAGCAATATCTGTACTTGTGAGCTGTCCTTATGACATTTTAGGCCCACGGAGCAGTTACCTCCTGACAAAACACGCTCCTGTGAGATGCAGGTTTATGAGTGATGGATATCTCTTGGGATAATTAACCATCTTCAGTTGCTACTGCCAGTGATGGGAGGGAGCCTCGCAGTGCCCACTGCGCAGCCATACATTCACTCTGTGGAGGAGCTGCCAGAGACTTGCATGGTGCAGGATCCAGTTCAAAGGGGCCAGGTCAGAAGCTGGTAATGACTCAAAATTTAAGGAAGGTTCCTAGGTCACACATCCACTGCCATTTTATAGTTACATTTGCCTTCTTCTTGGTAAACAGCAAATATTTTCTTGGAATCAGTCTCATTTCTTATGCCAGTGGCAAAATAAACCCCAGCTCATCATGGATATGTCCTTTCCAAAGAATTACCACAAAAATGTCTGAAACCCTATAAAGGCTGTTAATGACTCTAAATCTCCATAGGGCTTTTTTCCCCCTTCTTCTTCCCTCTTTTCTCCTTGCTCTGATGAGCTGGTGAGTTGGGAATGGTTTTAAATACCACAATAGTCATGGCAGGACATCAAAAAAGAAAAAGGAACAGAGTTTTGAAATATTTTGTGTAAGGCTTCAAGTACTTGAATTGGTGCTTAACTGACTGGCATGTACCACACAGCAGTCAGATGATCTCTGCAGCTTTGGGAAATAGGAGAAACTCTGGAGAAGGGTGGGGGGGAAATGGTCTCTCCCACATTGGTCTTTATTGTCTTATGGATTTTATCACAGTATTGTTCTTTATTTCCTGCTATTTATAGGCTCTCATGTTTTGTGCTGCTTTCATGTTTGTGTTATCTGCCTTCCCACGACATGCTTCACCCCAGCCCTTGCCTACAGCTGGATCCATAAAGGACAGGCACGTGGGTCTGACTGGCACATCAGGGCTCATCTTCTTTCCCTTGGCAATGCAGGCAAACTGCCCTTTTCTGGAGCACTAAGCAACCCAAGACGGTGATTTAAATGATGGTGGTTGCCCTGCACACTCTTGCCTAAAGGGACTGAAGAGTTTGTCATTGGGCTTTTGGGTATCAAGCACTGACATCCTTTAAAAGCCCCAGCCAGTGATGCTGGGGCTGTTTGCTCTAAAGCCCACGCTTTACAATGAATTTAAACTATTAGCCCATCAGTACATGAATTGATGATAACCACTCCAGAAAGTTCACCCGAATTATTTTATAACTCTTGTCTTTGTGCAAGGTACTGCAGAGAGAATGTGCTACAGGGGCTATTCTTCTCCTGATTCCCTGTGATTTAGGGATATAACTCCACTGACCTGAACTTACAAAAGTGAAGTTAGTTCTGGTTTGAAACAAATGGTGAGATTTCTAAAAGTCAGGTCCCTGCCTTAGTAAACTTGCTGCCTAAAAGGTGGCTCCAATAGGCTGTGGGGCTAGAAATAAAAATGGGAGAGGTGCAAAATAATTCTGAAATCACTCAAGTTCAGTGATTTAATCCTGTCAATGGCCTTGTACCACACCCCAGAGAAGTTTCCAGGTAGCCAAAACAGCAATTCCAGGCACAAAACAGAAACCAGGCTGCTGTTTAGGTGGGCTGAAACTGAGGGATTCGCTCCCAACTACAGTCCCTTTCCTGCACTTATGGAGTGACAACAAGCCTCTCACACAATTCCACAACTTGCATCACTTCTTGTGTACCAAGCAGCCTGCCTTGGAAGGGACCACACAGCTCAATGCCAGTAACAACAGGCAAAAACCCTTCACCTAAACAGAGAGGAACAGCAAGCCCTGCTTTGGGACCCTTTCACAACATGTATCCAGTAGCAACACCTGCTATGGGCTGCTGGAGAATTTTAAAGAAAATTAAACAGTTAATTAAAGATAGAGCCAGGCTTGGACAGCTTTTGCTTGTGGGATTTTTGGGCAAGTTACTCCCACTGTTTTACCTGTAAATATGTGCAAAATGGCCACAGAACATCATTCTTCAGTGTTGGAGAGCAGCATAAAGGCACCTATTTGTTGAGGAGAGTCATTCTGTTTTGCCTCAAATTGTGTGTATTCTGGGAACATCCCTTGAAAAAAGAAGCAGAATTTTTCTGTAAGCAGTGTGACGCTCAGGTTTTATGCAGACAGTTTGACACAGGTTTCTATAGTTAGGCTTACTCCTGGTAGCAGCCAGCCTGAAAGAGGAGACATGATGGAAACTGCAAGCATCTGTAATGCAGACTAAGCAAAGATAAAGTGCAGTGCAAAGGGAATTTAGTGGTGGTAGAGAGCGTGGTCATGTTGGTGAATCCTGGGATTCTTTCTAAGGTGCTGCTAAGAAGCCAAGCCATGAACATTGTTAAAGCACATGCTTTATCTCCCAGGCACAAGGGAGTCCCAAAAGCTGCCATCTAAAATTTTTACAGAGAAATCATCCATTGCAAACAATGTGGGGAAAGCTATGTGGAAATTCTTTTTCAGGGTGGAAGAAAATAAATCGCTAGTAGGAACTCCACCACACTAGAAACCAAAGACCGGACCAACTCTCATTCCATCTGAGAAAGAATTAAAAGCGTGAAACCAAAGTTTTCCAGCAGAGACTGCTGCAGAGGCTTAAAAGAGTGGCTCTGGAGCAGCTGCTGGAAAATATAGCCCCAGCCCTCCCAAAAAGTGCTGAGCGCCTGGGTGTTCATGGAGATCAGCATGGATAAGGGGGTGTCACCTCTCCCAAGCCCAGCAATTACATTCTCCTCCTGTCTTTTGTTTCAGCTGACGAAAACCCGACTGTTTTCAGCTCAGGGTCTGGTACAAGCCAACCCCTGTTTATCTCCTGAGCCACACTTTTCAGCATGTCATCAGGTGCCCTCTTGGCCACCATCTAAGGCACACTGACAGGTTGCGGTAGCTTTCCAGTCAGACTCTGAGATGGTTATTCACACTTTTATCATGGCAAGATTAGATTATTGTAATTCTTTATATTGGCCACCTTCCCAAGGGGGGGCTCTGCACAAACTCCAGATGGTGTGAAATGTGGCCAGCAGGATTTGAGTTAAGAAGGGACAGTATCATCCATTCTGTTAAAACCTCTACCTTGGCAACTGGTTAGACAGCAAACTGATTTCAAACCTGTCCTTCTTCCCTCTGTGCCCAGCTGAAGTCAGGTCTCTGTGAGCAATATTATGATTTGTTATGGTCTGGAGTACGTTACCCAGGCTCACACTACCTGGTAACAAATTCTCTCAGGAGTGATTTCAAGAAGGGGTGAGGGTAGTATAAACCTGATTTTGATCTGCTCATTCTACTCTAAAGCCTGTGCAAAAACTGGGTGGAATACTGCAATTACACCCTTTGCAAACATAGGTAGTGTCAGGGAGCAGTGGGCTCTCCTGCTCTTACTGCACCAAAACTGCAGCCTAAAGACCCCTCCCTGCCCCCTTCTGGACAACTACCTCCAGCCATAAGGCAGAAAATCATAGCCCTCCTTTGGCACAGCTGGGGACAAATGGCAATGACAGCCTTACCCCACAAAGGCAGCCATCTAAATGCAGCACATCCTTAAACTTCTGAATTTCAGGTGGGTAATCTCATCCCTTCTAACCTCAGTGTGGGCTGCCAAAGGGACACCCGGACAGCAGCTGGGCACCCTCCTCCTGCTCTAGGACTGCAGGGCCTCACCAGAAAACATAGACTGCTGGTACGTGTTCCTATGTGCCATCTTTCACGTTGTGTAAACAGTGGCTACACAAACAATTGATAGGATAATAACTGGCTTCATACAGACCAGCACAAATAAAACCTTCCGGTGTTTTGGGCTTTTGTCTTCTCAGAACTTTCCTTTTCTAGAAGAGAGTGATATGAAAGGTGTATTCCTTCATATTTCATTTGTTTTCATATTGAGTCCAAGAGTTAAAACCTTCCCTGATTTAGCTCACAGTGGCTAAACTCCTGCAGGCCTTTCACGCAAGGCAAGAGTCTTAGGCAGGCTGTAATTAGAATCTAGTAAAGAATGATCATTTGGCTTCTTTTTATTAACTGCTATTGACACAGCAGTATGTGATTTGCTGCATAAGAACAAGAAAGGCTGGGGACAGCTTTTGCTGTGCAGTGGAATGGCATGGCAAACACGGCGTGCCCTGAGCTGTTTACCTTCCCCGTCACTTCTACAGGGAACCTGTGACCTGCCACTCACGGACGTGGATATAAAAGCTGTTTTGGTTGGTTGTTTTTTCTGTTAGTGCAAGACAGCTGACACAGACTGTTTGCTTTGGGAAAACAACCAAACCCTTTTGTTTTGCATGAAGGGGGTGAAAGAACCTGTATATATAGAATTGCCCTGACTCTGCAAACAGCTACTGCATAAGGAAGAGTGAGTGACAGTCAGCTTTGGGGCACAATGACTGTCATTTTAGAAATTCAGAAGCCTCAGGAAGCTGTTGAAGAAAAAAAAATATTCCACCACATGGATAAAAATACATTTTAAAGAAAAAACCAGCATGTGAGAGAAGAGGCCAAGTCAGGATGAAATCATGAGAATTAGGAGTTGAGAAAAAATGAGATAGAGGTTGGTCTCTGCACTTTGAGCTTGGCTGATCTGTACTTGCCATGGGACTGGGAAGTATAAACAGACCTTTTGTACCACTTTTATAAACCATGTCCTGCTGCACCAGATGTCTGGCCACTTTAACACAAGAGAACTCATAGGAATAGCTTTGGGATTACTGCAGCCTCTATCACCCTGAGAGCAGCTTCAAGGGCAAGAGTTACCACAGCCTAAACCCAGCACTTTTATACAGCCCTGCCTCAGTGCTGCCTTGAGTGTGATGCTGCCTATGAGGGATGCTGACAGACCTGCCAGCTGCAGGTACCCATTCGTTCCATTTCCAGGTTTCTCCAAAACAGGAAACCACTCAGCTGCTGAGCAAAGGTGCCAGTCCATGTCCCACCAGTGCTGAGGGCACAGCCTTAACTTTAATCTAGAATGAAGATGCTATTAGTTTTACAAAGGATGTTTTAATTTCCCAACAGTTCATTTTAAAGACAAATTTTATCAGCATTTGTTCAGCTGAAACACTTCACCAGTAGTTGGGCTTGAAGCGTCTGAATAGAGGCATCTAGAGCTATTTTAGAGTTTGCAACCCTCCCTAAGGCACCTGCACAGGTAAAATTCAGGGCCTACAGGAGACTCACATCTTCTTTTAGGGGCAGATGGAACTCATGTGGGACACGTGGAGGCATTGTAGTATATCACAATATCCTATATAGTGCCAGATTCATATGGGGAGGCAACTCGACTGCCTACTCTGTGAATCAACATGGTGTTCGCAGAGGATCTGCTCCCAGCTTCTTTGTCTGCTAAGAACTGAGCCATGAATGCATCTTGTGCATTTCAGAAAACTGTTCCAAAGGAATGCTGGGAAAGGGAATGCTTGCTTATTTTATGTAGAAAATAACAGTTTACTTGTATTCCTGCAGATGACCCTTATTTTAGCAAGAAGTCACTAGAAAGGTGTCCATGACACCAGTTACCATGGCCTTGAGCAGCTGAGCAGAGCCATGATCTGCTCAAGTCGTCATGCACCAAACATAAATCCATTCAGCACATGCACATGACAGTGATAACCATCTGAGGAACCAGGTTACAGACTAGAAAATTAGACAGCAAATCTCATCCCACTGTGTGTCACATAGCCCACCAGCCCAAACACGTGCCATTTCAAGCCAAGTTCTTTATTAGATGAAAGGAAGGCCCTTCTTGATCAGATAAACAGCACAGTAAGTGTTGCAGCCCTCAGCTGTGAACATGAATGCTCAATATGCCAGGTGGCTTAAACTGCAAGCATGTAATCTCCTGTTGCTGTGTAGCTTTCAGGCATCCTTCCATTCTCAATTCTCCTGATAAATTTGTTTCCAAAGAACACATTTTCCAGCAATTCATAACATAAAACATCACACATTATGAAATCTATCTACTCCACTACAGCCAAGAGTGAAAGAGCTCATATATCTCTATAGAGCCACTCTTGAATGGCTTGGGGGAAGCCCATTACAAGGAGGTCTGTTGTATTCTCTAGACACCATCACACTTATGTGACCATAAGTGTGAATGACTACCCAAACTTCAGGATATTTGCAAATATAGCTGAAGAGTGAGTAGAAAAACAAATAGATTGTAGGCATTCATACAGAGCCTTTAATTAGAGAGAATAACGTGGCTCTCTGCATAGGAAAGCCATATCTTTACATGGTGCAGATCAACACAGCTCCATTATGGAATTACATCAGTCTGTGCCAGTAGGGATTCGGTCCAGGAATGCACACAAGGATGTCTGTCTTTACCATGGAAACACAACACCTAGGTGAGGGACCACACGAGCAGCTTAACAACTGTATTAATACTTGACAGGGCAGGAAAGAAAAATGAAAACAATTGTTCTAATTGAAACTATGGGGGGTGTGTAAGTAGGGCAGAATGCACAGCAATTACCTGATTTGGAGTGGAGCCACAACACCAGCATTACTGCTCCTGCTCCACGGGACTGTGAAGGAGCCTAAGTAAACAAGATTTTGGTTTCCCATCTTTGACTAAAATGGTTGTTTACGCAGAAACAGAGAACTGTGTAAAATGACATGGTGCCTGCTCAAGTCTGAGGATTGAAGTGGGGCCACAAACTGAGGAGCTGAATTTCTACCCACACTTGCACCAAACAACAAAGAGATGTGGTGATCCCTGGGTTTCCTGCCTGGATAGTGGTTGGGCACAGCTTTGACCAGCTATGGAAAGGAAATGCCAGGTTACTGCAGATGAAATCAAGGCTCTATTTCCAGGACTGTTAACATGAAGATTCTGGATTTCCTCAGGCTGGAGATGCTACCAGCTCACAGTTCCCTCTCGCTGCAGTCCACCTGCCACATGCTGATCCCTATTCCTTCCTCAGAGGCATCACCAGCAGCCCCCGGGCCCTGCTCCTCGCTCTCCACCACATACTCTCCATGTTGTCTGCAGAGAGTCAAACCTGCACAGAAGGCTCTCCAGAGACCAGTTCCCAGAAATCCCACACTATGGTGGATTCCCGAGCAGGGGGTGCATGAGAAGCATGAACACCTAATAGCAAAATGAGGAGCCACAGGTAGCATGGGTGGGGGATAACCTGGCCTGGTGTGAGCTAGGAGTCATTTGGAAGCATCAGTTGAGAAGGAGCAAAAGTGTCTACAGGAAAGACTGGATGAAGCCCTGAAGGAACAAAGCTCCTTTTCCAAGGAAAAGCCCAATAGGCAATGGCTTACCCAACGATCCCCATTCATTGCCCAATGAGCATGTCTTACTCATGACAACAGAGGAACAACTTCAAGCATCGGCCCCATCCCCAGCCATTGCTTTGTGACCGTGCCAAGCAGTGACTGCAGCCGAGCCGGCAGTACAGAGTGACAGGTCCTGCACGTCACCAACACACAGGTCTGAACCTGTGACCCACAGGTTCTGCAGACCATCACAAATCCCCTGAGACATACAGCTCCCCACAGCCTTCCAGGTTGTTTTTAGTTAGACAAATTCAAATGGCTGCCACAAAAGCTTAATCTCTTTCCAGCCACACTCACGCTGAGTGTCAATAGGAAAAAGTCTCATGAATACGCTTGATAATTACAGAGCCGTGGCTGTAGCAAAGAACAAAGTATAATGCAGGCTTGAATACTCAGGAAATTGACTGCTGATATGTTTCCATTCATTGTTTTGTTCTCTGTTCTCAGTGTTATATTAAAATCTCCTACTAAGAATGAGCTTTCTTGTTTAATGGAACTTGTCAGTTAGAGGAAATCTGCTTGAGCTGTTTGATCTATTCTTTAAAATAATATTAATTGCAAACTTAGCACACGACCCTTACATAGCAGTTGAAAACTAGAGCTGATATTTTTCAAAATTTGTTACCCACAAAAAATCATGGGCCATCACTTTCTCACTTTAATGCATTCACCATCCCTTTGCCCTGACTATTCAGTCCTGGCTATTCATTAGATATGTTGATCTATCGTACCAGTCACCTGACATTGTTTTCCTGACTCTATTAGTGAAAAGTGATAGCAGTGAATAGCAAACGGTAAACACAGAGAGAATCTCTGGTCACGAGAAAATTCATGAAACCTTGCAGTTTGTGAGCATTTTTATAAAATCCTGACAACCATATCAACTTATTCAAGTGTGACCTCACATCCATAGGAAATCACGCTCAGTGCTTCTGCCTGCCTCTCCATTAATGGAACTGGCTGTCTATTTTGGATTCCATGTGACTCGTAATTAAAGACTGAATTTGCATGTTTGCTATTCATCCTGATTCCCAGCAACTGCATTCACAATAACAAATCTTAACAAATCCAGAATCTGGATTTCCAAAGTCCTACAATGCAATGGTATTTAAATCTGAAGGTTTCATTTGGTTTCTTGCAGACATAAAAGAACCATTTAGAAGAATCAGATGCAGTGGCCAGTTTAGACTCTGTGTAAATTTGTAGGATTATTTCAACTTGCTCGTTCTGAAACCTCAATGGAAATCTGCAAAAATGGGTTGCACTGGATGGCTCACAGAAACAGTATTTCTTTTGTGAATGTCTTCCTGCTTCCAATTATATCAGAATGATGGAAGAAAGCGGAAATAGTTGATTTTATGCTTCACGCAATTAGATATAACACATTATATCATCATCAGTATTTGATGCTTTTCTTTAGGCAATCTCAAAGACTTTTGGAAATGCTCAGAAGCCACTGCTCATGTCAGCACAATCAGAAGTGCTGTCACTTTTAGAAATTTGACTTTACAGACGGAGAAGTGGTGGTGTGAACCCCCTCCCCGAGAGGCAGACTCCCTTTCCCCTCCATCGCAACATCTCTTGCAGGCACTGGGAAGTGCCTCCCTTCTCTAGTGGCAGAAGGTTTGGTTGTACCTGTGCTTATTCATGGAATTTGCTTCACCTTGGCCTTGCTAAGAACACTGTCCTGTAGCTGTGGACTGCTGTCACTGCTGCAGCTCTGTTTGCTGACAGAACCGCCGACTGCGGATTAGGGGCAGCGAGACACCCCTACAGAGGTACCTTAATGATGGACGTGCCTCAGCTGCGACTGCTCCCTGCCTACGTGTCTTTCAGGACATGTACCGTCCTCCTCTGCTCCATCCTCCCTGCTCCTGACTAATTCAGGCAGCTCAAATCTCAGGGAATTCCTCTCAAATAAAACCATCCTCCCCCGCCCTGATCCTTTCTGAAAGCAAGGGCAGAATTGTTCAAAACAACCCAAGGGAAGAAATTCAAAATAGGAGGTGACCTCCTTCCAACCCTCAGTGCTCGGGGCCGAGGTGTGGCCCCCCTCAAGCTCCCTGGGTCATTCCAGCACCTTTGTCTCATTCCCTCCTGGAGCGACGCCCTCCCGCGCCGCCGCCTCCCACGCGGCTCGTGTTTTCCGCGGCCCATGAAGAGTTCTCTGTTCCCGCATGAGTCACGCCCGCAGCCCGCGGGCAGTGACATCAGCCTCTCCGCAGCCCTCACCGGGGCCGAGCACGCCGGCTGCCCTTGGCATTCGCTCGGAGCAGGGCTTTGTGCCGAGGATAACGGCGGGGAATGCTCGTGGGGAGGGCAGCACAGGCGATGGCCGCATCGAGCGATCTGCTGTGGGCGATGCCATCCCGCGAGCCGCAGGAGGAGCAGCTGCAGCAGCCCTGTTTTTCACGCCTGCCAGCAGGCAAACCCTCTCCTGGCATCCCCGGCGTGGTGCTAAAGCCCTGCCGGCTGTCACTACCTGCGCCAGCCACGCCGGGACACGGCACATGCTGCAGACACCTTTTTCTTTGACGGCGTTGGCATTTCATCTGAGACCGGGACAGAGAGGGTGCGGCCGGTTTTCAAGACTGCTTTGAGACCACAATAAGAGCTCTTTATGGGCTTAAAATTACCGTTCTGCAATACTGACAAACCATTCCCTCTTCCAGGAAAGCTGTACCAAATGAAAGTTATCCCTCCGTTGTTGTCAGCTGCACCAGTAGCATTGCAGACCTATAGCTCTTACCAAAGGCCACTACATCAAGGGATTGAATGACTTCATGACCTTGATGGATGCACAGAGCCAGTTCAAGAGTGCTCAGCTGTGCAAACGAGATGCTGCCACCTCATTGATAACAGGGGAGAGGGCTTGTGCCAGGGCAGAGGGGGAGACATGTAAGGATGCAGCAGATAATGGTGAATCAGGGAGACGATGCCAACTCTGAGCTTGCTGTTTTGGGGAGATAGGCACCCCACCTACTTCAAGCCAGTACCCTTCTCTCTGTGGCAGGAGCAGCCAGTGCAGTTTGCCAAGGCTTTGCAATAAAAATAAAAATTTATAATGAAGTGTTTTTCTACCCATTTGCTTCTGCTCGTGTTGCTGGAAATTAGAACCATCCCAGAGTGGCTTGCTCACCCACTGACTTCAGCTACACCAGCAAAGCCCACTCCATGTCTAGTGGGAAAGAGTGCCAGGTGAGCTCCCCCCAATTGCTTTTGAAATGTCAATAAGGCACTTACACGCAGAGAGGCACAAACCAAACTTCTCAGTTCCTGTGCAAGGAGAGTTCTGCTTTTGCTCTGAGCTCACTAGTTTGGTGCTGTTTGAGGCTTAGACTACAACTCACACCTGCACTTCTGCTTTAGATTTGGCTGAACCTCCATGAAATGTCAGCTACAGTTACGAGATTTCAGCACAAGAGATGGGAAACACCTGATGGCTGATATTTCTTTCTGAGGCCTTCTTTGTCCATGAGACTTCAGTACCCTGAACCTAAATCCTTCTCCCAGTTTGTCCTCCAACCCTGGCTGCACATGCTGTAGCCAAATAACATCCCCCCTATTTTTTTCCTTCTGGAGACACAGCAGCTGTTCTGTTTTGCTGCTGAATGAGGCAATGTTTTACTGGCTACGGTTTACTGATTTGCAGATTTTGGTGGCAATGCTGTCACAGAGTTCCCACCATCAGCCCCTGCCAGTATCCCCTTCCCACCACAAAACACTTGGGCCTTTCAGCTGGGCCAGTGCAGTTGTTCCTGGGCCGTGGTGACTGGACACTGATCTAGTTGAAGCAAATTGCAAAAACAAAAACCAAACACACAAAAAAAGGAAGAAAACAAAATCCTTCCTATTTTACAGGGCATTTTGTTTACGGTCTTAACCCACATCAGTTCCTGATGTGGCTTGCTGCAGAGTCACATGAAGAGTTATTTAGACACAGCTGGGAGGGTGCTGAGCTCAAGTAAAATGGTGGGAAAAAAAGGCTGAGGTGGGAACATCTCAAGGTAGAATTACTACTAAAGCTTCCTTGTCCTCAAACCATAGCCAAGGTTTCTTATCTTGAACCACAACCACGAGATCACCATAACTTTCCAGTAAACAGCCAATTCATTTCACAATTTGCACATCATTACACATCCTCCACATACCAGAGAATTAGCTCTACAGACTCCTTTCAGGCCTTAAAAGGATCCTTAGGCTTCAGTTTTCATTTTTAAATGAATACAAGCATTCAACCGAGCTGTAAGCTATTAAAGCAAGACATCACTTCCGTGATAAACTAAATAATTTCAAAATAATTCACTTAATTGTCCCATTCATGGACCTATGCCTTCAGAATGGGACATACTTTGAGATTCCAAGTGACACAAATAATAACAAAAATAACAACAGCACATTCCATCTTACTGAACAAAACAGTGATATACCAAAATACAGCTCGTGCTACATTATCGCAGGCTGTGCAGAGGTGTGGGTGGGAAGCAGGAGGCTGCAAGAAGAGACAGATAGAATGGCTCTTACATGCTACTTTTTGCTCTGTGTTGCTATTTGCCTTTTGCTGGAGAAGCGCAGCAAATACATTAACACCCGCACGAAAAATGAGCTGAGGTAATTCCATCTCTGAGCATGTGATCAGTCCCTCTGCCACAAATGTTTTCCCTCTAGGTCCATATCTGAATCTCACACAGACTGACTCACGCTGCGGCCGTGCGCGTCACTACTACCCGGCAGCGTCAGGCTGTCATTTGTTTCCTTTTGGAACGGGATGTTCTATAATAGCTCCAACTCCCACTCAACAGTTGATGAAATTGCAGTTCTTTCACATACCTCCTTTGTTCCTGAGCAGCACGGAGTTTTCAGTTTGTTTCTAAGGTGCTAAAAGAGGAGCAGAGTGGCCTGAGCTCGGGATGCCTCACCCGAAGCTCAGATGAGATGTGTCTTTTAACAGGATGAAGGTGTGATGGTTCTTGGTGTGCTGTAGAGTCTGCTTTTCAAAAAGACAAAGGAGGCACAGAGCAGAACTGTTGATTCTGGGGCTACTGCTTGAAGTACAGCCCCCTGTCTCATTCACAAGGCTTCTTTTCCTACAGCCAGGGAGAGACTGTCATGTACATGGAAGGTAAAGCTCTGGACCTGCTGATGGAGCCATTAAAGCAGAATCAGCTCTGCATCAGAGTATCTTGCTGTGACGCTCAAATATGTAACAGTTGCTTTTCAACACTGGCTAGGTTTGATCCTCTGCTCCTCAAATGCTAATCCACATCTCTGTCATAGTCTGGAACAGATAAGTGCTTCAGAAGTGAATCCCTGACTGACTGTGCTTCAGTTCATATTGTGGCACAGTTTCAGAGCTCAGTGAGTGTCAATAATATAGAGAAAGAGTCCTCAGCACCAACTGGTCTGTTCTGCTGGCTTGGTGCTCCTGTCACACCAATCCACCTGCTACCACTGCTTGCTACCTGCCTTTCAGAGCCCAAACTCCTGGAGCTGTTGGGTCTCAGCACAGAACTGCAAAAGGAGGAACATGATGTGGTTCTAGAGGTGCAGCAGAAGAGAGGAAGCTGCAGTCCCCCAGGGTTCCCTGTCCATGAAAAGACCATGTTCATCAGGATACACCCGTAATGCTGCCAAGTTTCCTGCTGGGAGCATCCTGACAGGCAGCTGATACAAAGGGACAGAACCAAGGGAGAGAGCCAAAGAATGAAAGGATGTAAATGATGACAGCATTTCTCCTGCTTAATTTTGGGATGCTGCTATGATTCAGTGCAGGCTAAAATGGATTTGTCTCCACACTGGATACACAGGAAAATGGGTGCATTGCTATGCAGAATCTAGTGTTCCCTGTTCCAAGTGCTACTCCTCTATTTATCAAAGAGCTTTAACCAAGTGAAGATCTGACGTTACTCTCTAAGGGTGCAGCCATTCCCAACGAGGAGGTCAATGCCAACTTCAAGTGTGGTAAAAAGAGTATTCCTAGCATTCTTCAGAAAAAAATTATCACTTATTATCTGCCACTAGGAATATAATGGGAAGCTTAAAGATGACCTGGAGACAATTTGGAAAAGCAAACATATACTTTTCAAACTACACATAACATTTCTCTGAGAAACAGGAAAGTTCCTGAGGCTACTGCCTGCAAGAGGATGTCCTAAGAGTCTCTGAAGATATTTATTCTGACCTCCTGGACTTTTGTCCAAGGTTCATTCACTGGGGTTAAATAAATAAGTATTAACAAGCATCCCAAAGCTCCAGACCTTCCACTGTCCTACACTGAGCCAAGACCTTAAGCAAAGAGGCTTAAGTCACATTTATATTTCCTTTGACCTAAAGACAGAGCACAGCTCAGTAAATCCCAGTTATGGAGCGAAAAGACCTTTATGGCTGCACAACCTTGCATTCAGCTGCCTGAGAAATCTTTAGAAACCACTGCAAAGGCAGATCATCACAGCCTGGCATTCCCTGCTCACTGCAGACAACTTTACATGCAGCACTGTCTGGGGAAAGCAGAGCCCCAACCCTGACTGACTTGCATGAGAGCCCTCAGGAATCCTCCTGGTGCTGCCTGGCCAGCCTTAGGTAATGCTGCACTGCAGGAATACAGTGCTCAGGCTCTCGGAGCCGGCCCTCCAGCTTTGGCAGCCGCCAGGACAAAAGACAGTCTCTAAATGGAAGTCACTACAATCTCACAGACATCACCTATGACTTTACCTGGGCTTACCTGGGTCGATGTGGAGGGTAGGGCAGCGTTTCTCTTGACATTCAAAACGAACGCGTGCACCAGAGAATACGAGGCTCCTCGAACACAGGGTATTGTTCTGGATTTCGTATTTCTTCGGGGTTGTCTTGGCAACGAAGAGGGTTTGCCGCTAGAGGTGTGTGAAACACTGGGCAACAAAAAACATCACAACTCCCACTTGTTTCATTCCATCACCCTGTTAAACCAGGTTCTTTTTCAACCTGCTGGGATGCTATCAGTGCACTGTGTGTCGGGAGGGGCAGCACGAATCAGCATGAACTCCTCTGCCTCCCCCTTCCTCCTAGTGCTGTGATTCTGAAAATAACAAAAATGGACATTTTTCATTGGGAAATGATGCCTATCCAGACACCTTTATAAGCTGTTCCCTTTCTCCCTTCAACTACTTTCTTAGGGAGTAGTTCCCTGGCAGGCAATGGAACCAACAATTCCAGAATGGATGGGTGGATGGTTTTAAGCAAAATTAGTTTTTGGTTTTTTTTTTTGTTTTGGTTTTGTTTTGGGGTTTTTTGTTTGTTTTTGTTGTTGTGTTGGTTTTTTTCCCATTTTGTCCTAGTCAGGAGTCTTTCCTTTGTAAAGAGAAGAGATGCTGGACAGCTAATGCTACAACTGGTCAACAAGTGAGTGGCAGTGCCCCACTTGCCCTTCTGACTCAGCTCCTTCCACGGACAACAGACCTTTATTTGCTGTGAGTGAGGTCCAGAAATTATTCTTGAAAGTTTTTAAATCATCTTTGGATGCAATTTCACATTGCTCATTGGTGTCGCTTGCCTTTACTTTTACTTACGGAAGGCATTAAAAAACTAACTCAAACAGCTGTTCACATGCCTCTATTTTTTATGTAGCAAAAGGAAAAAAAGGCTGAACAGCTGTGTCAGTAAAACACATCCAGGTGGCCTCCCTTAGGCAAAGTTTCTACGAAATCTGGAAGGTAATGTTTTTATTATCTGAGTTACTGTATTTCTTTTTTATTACTTCACTCTCGTGGATTCTTAAAGAGGTACTGGCCACTTATTTCTTGTTTTCATCCTTGCCCTCAGTGTTTTAGCTGTGTCTCAGCTCAACACAGATGTTGCAGTGATTCATTCATGAAGGGTGAAAATCACCCTTTCTGCACAATCCTCCTGAACCTATTCTGATGTCTTGAATGGGATTTAAGATGGGGTAAGAAGCAACTTTACAGATCTGGCCTTTCTACAGGGAGAAAATCAGGCTGTAGGACCAAACATTGCCCTAGGGAGACCGAAGGGCAGAGGGAATTTGTTTTCCATGTTGTATAACCAAGTCACCTGAGGCTCACAGTTTTTTGGCAGTTCCTTGACAAGGTAGCTGGATCATCCTCAAGGAGAGGCTAATGACTCACAATTACACAAGAGTCTGAAAGAGCAGTTGTTTGGAACTCCAACATGGGAAGCCAATCAAGTTCTCATCCATGTGGTGCTGAAATCCATAAAGCCAGGCTCACGGTGGGTTCACTGAAAAAGGCTCATGGACTTCCCTTACTAAGGATTTGAACTCCTTAACCAATTTCCCATTCTGCATGGAGCAAATTTTAGCTTTCAAAGCTCTGGTGCCCCTTCCACACACTCGCTGTCATGGTCCCACCACAAGAGGCTTCCAGACACCTGCTCTGAGCTCTGTGCTTTGTGGCACCACACTCCATCTGTGCTCCAGGCCATCACATCATGGTCCAAACCCTAAGCCCTGTCTAGCCATCCAGGGCTCATCTATTTAGTCCCTTCCATATAAGTCCTCCTAAGAGTGTGATTCTGTTACTATAAGGCAGCTTGCTAATTTATGGATGTGTTATCCACAAATTGCTTATTGATGTTTTCTCCCCTGACTTTGGTCCTTGGATTATGAATTCTGCAGAACCAAGTTAAAGCACTGAAGTGTCTGAAGGTTGCCAGCCACATCACAGGTGTTACAGCAAATGATATTCATAATAAGAACAGCAATGATAATTGTAGTGATTAAATAATTTGTTGTCGTTATTATTCTTTCTCCTATTCCTACAATATTTGACAAATATGGTGTCTCCAAAGAGTTCCTTGGACTGAAGAAATATTTTCAGATGACTCAGAGTGCAAAGAAAAGAGAAAACAGTTTTGTATCATTACGAACACATATACAGCTAATATTGTTACATATTAGTATATAGTGGTTTTATATTAAATTATTTTGCTTAAATTTCTAGTTTTTAAACTTGCTTTTTAACTTACAGCATAATGATAGTATATAGCTAAATGTCTGAATTTTTTCTTTTTCCTTTTCTTTTTTTTTTTTTTTTTAATTGGCTTGAGAAAAAGTCTATAAAAATGCCTGTACATGACAAGGACCATCTTCTAGGGGAAAGCTCAGCAAAATCATCCCTGAGTCTAAAGGAGAATCTCATTCTCCTCTAAATCATTTGCTTTTGGTACCTTCTCTTCGTATTTAGTAGCTGGATGCAATTCTCTCTATATGTACTAAACCTGTGTTATTACAATTCCAGCACAATATGTGTTTATTTGGAGTATAACAAGATCATCAATCAGGAAATAGCACTGCACTTCATAGTATGCATTTATTTATAGTGTTAGGATGAGATTTACCTGGGTCCAGAGAACTAAATGAGGCTGTTACAGCCCTTGGTTTCATATAAGTTATTTTCCTCTCAATGCCTATGCCCTGTGGACTTGAATTTATTTCACCAATACTGGATGAGAAATCTCCCATTCTCTCACTGCCTCCAGGTAACGATGTCTATACCTTTCCTCCTGCTTCCACTTTTGTATCCATTAAAATGTAATATCAACAGTCACAGAGCAAGAAAGTCTGCAGTGCGTAGAAAATATTTTTCTTCATTTTCAATCCTTTTGTAATTAAAGAAATCCTACTTAGTGATTTGATGTCTTCACTGACATTATCACACTTCTGATCCTAACCCTCCAGTTGAAGTTTAGGGGCTGGTTGGTCTTAGAAAGAAGAACTATTTTACAGGCAGGTTATGGGATGCAGATTTGGAAGATCTCAGTTTTTCTGTGAAGTATGTCACACCCTGAGCAAAGAAAGATGACTTTAAATGGAATGTGTACTAACAAACATAAAACAAAACTGGAAAATCACAGAATAGAGAGCTCAATGTAGTTAATAATACAACAGTAATTATCTTAAATAATACTAAAAATATCAGTGAAAGACATTAAGAGACCTTTGTTAAGTGTCCAAACATCTTCTGATTGCTGTATTTGATAATTTTGCAAGAACTTGAGTCTCAAAGACTTGGAATCTCTGTGAGATTAGAAAGTATTTGCCCACAAAATGCAAGAGAGAAGTTAAATGAACAAATGGCAAGTTTATCTCACATAGAGGAGTTATAAAATCATTAAGCAAGTAGAAGTTTATTCAGTTAATTGGCTAAGGCCCAGCAAGGATTTCACAACACTATCAGCAGGGTGTTGAAATATTAAAAAAAAAAAAAAAAAAAAACCAAGAAAAACAAACCAACAGCTCAGCAACCAAATGCTCAGTTTCAGAGAAGCATTCTCATCTAAGAAACACTCTCTTCAGTATTTCTTAGATAAGGAACTGTTTATCAGCATGTGTGTATGTTCTTCCTGGAATCAAGGTCCATGCAATTCATTTCACACATAGCAATATTCTCTCAGTGTTTTGCGATTGCTCCTTGCTCAATTACCAAGAAAAGTTTAAGTAACAAGCATATATGGTTACAAAAAAGTATGACACAAATATTATTTATATTTACTTAGCTATTTGAGCTAATATAGATATGTAATCACACTGTAATGAGTTAACCAACAGGACTTCTGGCACTTCTTGTGCACAGAGAAAAAAAATAAATCTCATAGGAACATGGATGGATAGGAATATGCCAAAGCAGGAGCACAAGGAAAGGTAGCTCATGCAACTACTGATACAATAGAAAATTGGAAAGTTTTGAAATAAACAAAATTGAGGTGTAACCTATGTAAAGCCAATGTAAGATGTGCTCTGGACATCCAGTAAAACTTCAGTGTAATTTTACGGATCATGTGGCATCATTTGAATCAGAATGTTTGTGAAATTCTTGTCCTTGATGTATCTTTTCTTAGGAATAGTTGGGCCATCTAGGAAATACTTCACTCTACCTTCCAGCACACAATGGAGTTTGAAAACAATTCAAATGTAAATACTTGCTGATGCCAAACACTTCAGTTGCCAAGAAGAAATGATGCATTTTGTATCAGGATTACATGATGACCAAGATTAATTTTTGGATTGTCTCCGGCAATTCTTTAACAAAAACACCTCCTTATGAAACACAAGGTGTAACTCAGAGGTTTTGTGTGTTCAGGGAAACTTCTCTCAACAGCTGATTAACAGTGTTCGCACAGAACAAGCTGTACTGTAACCTTTTAATCTAACTGCCAGATACTACAGAGCTAACATATTGGGAAATGGCATCAGGTTTTTAAAGACAGAGCTACTCCGTTATAAAGATCTTAAGGAAAATGACAACTATTTAACAAAACCAATCAATGAATATACCCAAAATTCTCTTAAGAGAAGGGAAACTTCTCACCAGTGTAATGTAAGGCAACTATCGCCCAGTAAGAACTTGGTCCAAACCTCAAGCAGTGTATCACAGCATGAGTTGTATTGTAAGGTGGCCTGCAGTTTCTGTATCCAGCTCTGCTCCCTTGCTTTATAAAAGAAATCCACCTCCATAAAAAAGCAACCACTTTATATATCTACATTTGTATATGTAGATTCATCAATATTCAAAGCCATCTACTATAAATTCAAAGATGAGTTCTGGGAACAAAACATCATCAAAACACAAACCTAAGATAAAGTAGAAGGGAATAGAAGGAAAAAAGGGAGAGGTGACAAGTGGTAGAGAAATAGTGAGAAAATATTGTAAACATGTTAGATTACTATCAGATGGATCTTCCCTTGCATCCAATTTTAATTACTTTTTATGACTGTCATTATCACTACTTCCTATGTACAAGGTTCAGCCTAGAAAGCAAACAAGCAAGAGTACCATGCACCGTTTGAGTCTTGGTGACTCCTACCATGGCAAAACCTTTTGATTAGAACAACATTTTCCTGAGCAATGTGGTAGCCACTCCTTCCAACAACCAAATGATATTTTTCTGGGTCGAATGCAGTCTACAAGGCTTAAGTCATTAAGCATTAATGAGAGGACCAATCATGCCACACAAACACTGACTCATCACCCCTAAAGTGATGTAAAAAAATAACCACATCAAGAAAACCAAAAGCTTAAAATTTGGAACAGTGCAGAGTCTGAAAAACTTCAGTTTCTACACAAGGAATTTGTCAAAGAAAAAGACCACTAAACTTAACAGGGAAATTCTTTTACTAAAAGTTACATGCTTGGTTATATGGTTACATTGCTGGTGCTCCCTTGCTCCTCTTCTTCCTCCTGCATTTCTATCTAGGAAATACTTCCAGAACTTGCTGGTTCAGTTACCACTTTCAGAGTCTTGGCATTCAGTTGTTTCAGTGACAAAGCTTTATTATTATAAATACTTCAGCTATAACATTTCTAAGGAAATTAAACTGACTATCGTAATCTCCTGCTGACTCTCACCTGGGAATTTGAAATTCTCTAGTGTGGGAGTAGGCTCTGAGGACAAAACACTAATTTTGTTATTTCTTTAAAAGAGGAAAATTAGGATAAAAATTTCAAAGACTGGAAAAGGAAGTCAGGAGTAAGAAAAGAAAAGATGAAAACCAGCACCACATCCGTGACTCTGGAAAATTCCATGTCCAAGTACATCACAAATTTTGTTTTGGTACAACAACATAAACTAACTTTTTTCACTAACTTTTCTTAAAAAAAAAAAAAAAAAAGTTTTTTAACCTTTCTCATTCATCCTTGTACTGAATAACAGCCTGTTCCTGAGTTTACAGTCACGCATATTCTCCACACTCACACATGAAGTTACATTGGCTTGCAGAAGATTACTTTTTTTGATTACAGGCATCACCCCTGAACATTACCTTCTGACCTTCAAACTTGTCACATAACATCCAGTATTTAGATGTAAGCTACTATCTAGAAATGAGCAGTTTTGATGTGATCAAGTTATTTCATCACCCTCAGAAGTACATGCAATGAATCAGCAGTAGCACAAGAGATTCTCTGTCATTCTCTCATGTACTTCAGTGTTGCCTTACAGAATGACATAGTATCAGTGATAATATCCAGCCTCTGGAACAAACAAAACACAGACTAATACAGAACATTAAAGCCAAAAGTAATTTTCCCTGTACCCATCTGAGAACTGTAACCAACACTATAGAAGAGTCTGAATGAAATCTTGCTGGGTTCTGTGTGGAGCCCAGTTGCAAACCAAGAGTGATGTAAGATTTGCCTGGAGTTTGAACTGAGCCCTCCACATTGTTTTGAGAGCTCACCATTAAGCAAAGAATAAATGTTAGCAATAAAAAGGCCAAGAGAATGAACATCTGAAAGAGAGCCTAGGCTGAAGATCTGCAAGGGATCTCATAAATATATATAGCAAAAATCCTCACTGCTGGATTCCCCAGAGGAGAAGAATTCTACATCACCCACAAAGCACATTTCTTACAGATTGTTTCCCTCTGAATAGACACAAAGAAATGAAGCATTTAACATAAAACTTGTAAAATTCAAAGTTTAAAGCCTAGGAAAACAACCAAGATTAGAACCATTCAACAAAATCACATCTCCCTTCACATATTGTCTTTTTATTCTCACAATTTGTCAATAAACTGACTCTTAAACATTTGTACTGTTAGATTTCACGGCTTTAGGTGCACAAATAAATTAAATAGCATGGGCCTGAATCATAGCAACACCACAGACAACTGCTATGGGTTCTGCCACCCAATGTGTTGGTAAGGGATTAGGGTATTTGATGTCAATTCTTACTCTGGTGCCCTAAGCTTTGAAGAATGCACTAGGTCCTGGCAATTTTTGTTGGCTCAGGTCCCTCATACATGGGCCGTGTGTGACCAAGAGTAGCTTCTCATGAAGAACACAGCAGAAATCTGAGCGTGCTCTGCCAAAAGCCCCTGGGAAGCAGGATTTGTTGGCACATTCCTACCTTCAAGCAGGCAGGCAGTGGGAGTGCATCTTGGAGTTATTCAGCTCCAGGCACAAATGGCAAAGGTCTCTTCTGAGACAGACTCTGAAAGCAAAATTACAGAGGGTACGACTGGTAAGTACAAAAGGGCAAGACAGAGAAACACGTACCAAAGAATACACTCAGACAGAATGGGAACATCGTTACCAGCAGCATTTACACATATAGGATACAGACATATAGGATTCTGTTTCTCCTCCCGGCGTTCAGCCCTGGGTAGTGAAACAGCTGATGCTCTAGGCTGCAGTGGTCTGTCCTTTTTCCAGCTGGTCAGAGGGACCTCTGTAAGCACCACACAGCTCTGGCAACAAAGACATGCAAGTCTAGTTCATGGTTGAACAGAAATGCTTGAGGTGACCTTCACCTGCTGAAAATCCTACTACCCTCTCATCTATTCCTTGTCTTCTCCTAGTTCACAGCAGAAAAGGACATGGGCAAAACACAGATAGTCTGGCCATGAGCTACCACTTGGGGTCCATCATGTTGACTCTATGTTCTGGAGCTGAATTGAGAATATTTGACAAAAGGAAAAGAAATCACATATCTAAGAGAAAAAAATCTGGCATAACCCACATAGAATAGCTAAAGTAAAAGAAGTGACAACAAACAAGCTCTGCAGTCAAGGAAAGGGTAAAATCTTGGCTCTGCTGAAGTCAGTGGGATGTTTGCCAGAAAGCTATAGACAGCATGTTTTATCCCGGACTTTTAATTAGTTATTAAATGATTCAATGGCAAGTTGGCTGGTTCAAGGCACAAAAAAATCATAAAATAGCTCCAGCATGCCTCTCCCTGCCCTGCCTACCCCTTGGGAGGTACAGATCATACACAGCTTTTTTTATGGGAGACTTGGCAGGTATTTCATTGAACCATAGTTGAAATTGGTAGTTTCCCAGGCCCTGCCTCCTTCCCAAGTTTGGGGATGAAGATAGGAAACACCTGCTAATGACACCAGAGACACAGCAAAAAGTAAAACACACGTCAGCAGAAGGCACACTGGAAGCCTGGCCTCTCCAATACAGACACAACCTATCTGATGGGGGAGAGAGTATTTGAAGAAATAAAATGTTACATTTATTTAATTAACATGCATTGGAATTATTCTGGAGTGACATAACCACAAATAAATAAGGCAGCTCACCACCTTCAGGCTTAAGTCCCTTTACTAACAGCCCAACCACCCAAATGATTCTGTTCACACTGCACACTTCTCTTGTTCCGCCTCATTTTTCTGCTTCTCTCCATCTCCTCCTGCTTATCCCCTCTCCAAAGTACATCGGTTTCCATGGAAACAAAACACGTCATCGGAATGGACAGAACTTGGTGACATCCCCAAGCGCAGACAGAAAATGCAATTTAAGTGAGCGCTTTGCAATTTCCAGCGTGAGCTGGGGAAGGCGACGGGCGGCGATCCCAGGCACGTGTGTGAGCATGTGCTCGTGGGGGCGGCCGCCCCGCCACACGATCGACACACATGCACTGCCACCCGCTCCCCGGGACAGCACAGGGCTCGGCAGAACCCCTTCCCATCCTATTCTGTTTTAATATAGCTGAAAATTGCTCTGACAGCTGAATAGCTTCTTTGTTTATAACTCGTTCTCAGCTGACTCCGCTGCATTATGTAGCTTCGTGAAGAGATTACTTTGTCAAGAACTGAACATATATGGTCTGAGCATGAACAATTCGGCGAGATGAACTGCATTCATTTTATGTGACGTGCAATCTGCAATCCTGCTGCCTTTAGTGTGTCTGCTTTATTCTGTGGGCTTCATTTTTCGATCTCAAGTGTTTTATAATTTTTCTTGGGGTCTTTGGGATTATCTTCTTTACCCTCTCCTGGACAGATGCAGAGAATTTTCAGTATGTCTAATCTGAGAACATTGTGTCTTGCATTAAATGTTGTAGCAAACCAAGTTTTTGGCTGTGTATAACAGAAGATCATCACTATCTAGTTAGCTAATTATCCATCTGCAAATATCTTATTCCTGCCCTAAATTGCTACAGTTCTATTAGTATTTGAATTAGTACTTCAACACAGTGGAGTCCCAGCAAAAATGAAGAAACTGGACCCCGCTATAGGGAACAACATATGGAACACAGACAGCTTCTTACCTTGCCCCTTCATCCCCAGCCCTACAAGCCATGCTAAGTAGACAGATCTCCATGCACATGACTTCAGCGGCACTTAAGCCAGTCCCTTGTCTTTACAGAACCTTATCTAAAATACTGAAACAAAACCAGCCTGCACAGCACTGCTGGCACTATCAGGGTTTTTCACTGTGCACTGAATGAGCTTTGCAGGCTCTGAGGCCATTGCCTTTGATGGTGTTTGAGTTGACTGCACTGGTCATCCCTGAAGTTTTTACTTCTAGCCATAGCTTGCTCAGAAATTACATTATTGTAGATTCACTTTGTGCCCTACCCGGAGGCACAACATGGACTCAGGGCATTTTTCTGTGGTTTCTCATGTCTTATTCCTCTCTCCCTCCTTCAGCTTTTTAAATAAACTACATTAATTCTGATGGGTAGAAGATATGGTCCAGTAAAAAGATGACTAAGAACATTAATAGTCCTAACAGCAAAACTCCTATTGGCTTTATAGTAGGCATTACATTGATCTTTTGTGGGTTGGAAGCTGAGTGCTTTACTTAGAGACATCACTGGCGGTTTCTCTTGTGTGGGACACAGCACTGGGCCTCAAAGCCTCTTGCATTTCAACAGATTTTGCTCAGCCCATGGCAGAGCTCCAATTTACACTACACCCTGCATTTTGCACTCAGCGGTGTTTTACCACTTCTGAACATACCAACCATCCCTATAAACAGAGGGGAAGTTTGTCAGACAGACAAATCCCTCCTTATCTCTTAGTCATAACCTTGATCCACTTCAGATGATTTAAGGAGCTTCACACATATTAACCTTTAAAATAAAAAAGACAAGAAAACGACTTCTTTGTAAATCACTGTTTGAAAACAGAAGTTGCAGAAAGATTCCTCACAACCTTATTTGCTCCCACTCATACTCCTAAATGAGCCCATATTTCACAAGAACTGGCACGCTATGTGCTAGTTTGTTGAATATATACACAAATATATATATATTTTTTAAACTCACCTCTCTGGGGAAGGTCTTTGCACTAGATACTGGTGTCTTGGCTAATGAATTCCTTATCTTTCACCCCCTTGGAAAATGAAGGACTGCTATCACTGACAAAAAAAAAAAAATACCACTGACCATGTAATAGTCAGGTAAATGATGAAAGGCCTCACAGGCAGTTTAGAAACAACTACTCTTGTTGGACTGGGAATTTTCAGATTTAGTAAGAAGTCATGAGGTCTTCAGTAAATTTCCACAGTCAGTTTCTGTTCTTCGCCCCCCCTTGTGGCAAACCTGGCTGAGCCACCAAACATGTCTCAATCAGTCTGCAACCTGCTCCGCCGCAGGAGCCCTTGGAAAATCCCAGCCCAGCAGACACCAGCTGTACCAGGCTATGGCTGGTGCCAAAACAGGCAGCAGGGATTTGCACCGTCACTGGTTGTGTGTGTTGATTGGAGAGGTGTCATGAGAAAGGGGGGAGGTTTGCCCGACCCTCAGAGAGGGGAGCAGCAGCTGCATTTCACCCTGTAATTATTAGTCTCCTCTAATTTTTAACCCTATGCATCATTCCACAGGAGAGTTGAAGTCAACTGGCTAAAATACACCAAAAGCTTTGTGCAAAAAGGGAACACGAGAGAGAAGAGAGTAGTGGTTTGCAGAGGAGAAGCAAATAATTTCCAAGGCCAAAGAGCCTTGATACAGAGAGAAAATGAGAAGTAGAGAGGGGAAAAAAGGATGTCATCAACTCGCAGCATGATCTTTTTGGAATAAATAATACAGTTTTGCATGTGCTAAGTGTGCCTTTCACTTCCCTTCAAGGAGACTGCTAATATCCTAGATAGTGGATTTCTACCTTCATATATATATTTTCATTTCAGTGCTGGTGGTACCTAGAAATCTGAATTTAAAGTTTCCAGAAACAACTAAAATCCTTGTCTCTGACTCTAGCCTTCTTAGTTGTTCCCTGCCAGCGTATGAACATGACTGTCCTTCCATAAGGTCAGAGTTAATAACAAGCTAAATATGTCCCACCTAGAGGGGCATCCATAGGTCATATTGTCAGTCTACAATCATATAAGAAAACACAAAAGCTTATTAAAGGCTACTTTTTCCAAAAAGGACCTTAAATTTTGTGTCCTGACAATGCACCAGCACATGACTCCTTTTGACTAAAGACCTGTAACTCAGATTAGGTGCCTCAATTTGGAGAAACACAAATGTTTTGAGCTCAACCTCGCTAAAAAAAACCACAAGTTTCAGAAGAATGTTCTGCAATTTAAGAAGGCAAGTAACAATGCAGCAGAATCAGGCAAATCCAACCATCAGTGAAATGAAGTATATACTCCATTAGGTGTAAGACCTTTTTGTGTTTTCTGTTTAGGACAGTACCAGGGAATACATGAGACAGTGGATTCCAGGCCCATGCCACTTCTGACTCCTCACTGGCCCGTCAAGGCTCAGATGGTTGACTTGCATCAAGCTCCTCACAGGCGTGGGAATACATTTACCCAGAAAGCAAGTCTTGTACACTCTGGTTTCTGGAATTGTAACTTAAAACACAAAGGCTGATGCTATTAGCAGATGGATACTTTTCCAGTTCAGAGTGCTTTCAGCCTTTCATACTTACTGGAAAAGTGAGCATACTTACTGGTGGGAGCAGAACCACAGGCCCAGCTCTCAGTGCCCATTAGAGGTAAAGGTACTGGGCATGAGCCTATGATTAGGATTAGCAATTTGGACCTGTATCGATCAAAGCATTTAGGATTGTATCTGAGAGCTCAATAACTGAAGTCCAAGGCTATTGTAAATGGATTGTTCCTGTCGGTGACAACATTTTCATAAGGACTGGTAAGCTTCCTCTGGAGCTCATCAAAATAATTTCTAAAAAAACCTTTGAAAATCCTAAACCAGAAAGAATCACTACAAAGAAGCTCCAGTGTGGTTTCCTTTGATGAGACGGGATAGGGGTAGGTGCAAGAATTTCCTCTTTCTCTTCTCTCAGAGACAGGCAGTGGGATTTTCCACAACTGGCTCAGCCGTGCACAGGATGTTTCAGTTCTCCCTCAGCAGGGCATAAATCCACCTGAAAAAGTAGTTGATGGGGAAGGAATTGCCCAGCAGCTACCCTAGCCTGAATGCTATGAAGCTCTTCCAGACCTGCTCTGTAAACAGGAATTGCCTTTGGACCCTTAAAAAACACGCACTATATCGCTCTGGAATGGTGTTAATCTCTCGGTCGTGGAGGTCAAAGCAAGATTTCTATTATAAGCTCTGTGAAACACATCTCCTTCCCAGCCACTCAACTGCAGGGAACAAAATCCAGTCAGCCAAAATGGTCCATGTGTAACAGGACACCAGGGCAGGCATTTGAGGCAACGCGGGCGAGGCATTTTGGAGCCGTGAGAGCTCCGAGCTGTTGCCGAGCCCTCGATGAGGCAATACTGGCTCGGTGCCACAGGTAAGGAAGCAGAAGAGATAGTTTTCTCTGTTTGCTTGCAGAGGACAATGGTCTATTCACAGGCAACACCAGCTAGAGAGGCCACTGTCACACCTCCCACCCAAGGTCTGGCAGGGCCTTCCATGGTGCTCCCCAGCAGCAACCATGTGCCTTGCCTGTCCTTGCTATGCTTCCATCTTCCGTAGCACCTCTGCATAAGTCCTGTTTCATTCATCTCCATAGCACTTACAACAGCTGGAGCCAAGGAGAGGTTGGACCTTGTGGTTACACAAATGATAGCGCCCCAACTTGGTGTCAGGTTGTCTGAGCAATGGTTGACATGCGCCAAAGCAATAACACTGACACCCAGGAGTAACCTTATCCAACAAGCTGGAGGTTAGCTGAGGACCCTCCACTTCTCTTTCTTTAACACATATTATTTGTATTTTCCTTGGGGTCCACAGTGCACATTGGCTTTGCTGATAAACTTATCAGCAGCAGAGTGAAACATCCGTTTCATTTGTACTGTTTATGCAGAGGCTTTTTTTCTGGTTGGTAAGTCAGGACTGAGTGAACACCGTGACCCTGCATTTTCTTCCATCCCCCCGAAAGCTGTTCCTTGCAGTGCGTGCTATGTGTCACTATGGGGAAAGACTGTGCTAAGGCCTGCCCCAGTGCTGAAGGTCTTTAACTTTACACTGGAGGTGGTCTATCCCTATACATCATTCCCAGCCCCAACCCAGCCCCTAGAGATGAGGAAAGGCTGTGGCACAGTATGTGGATGCCGATTACATCTCCAAACAGGAGGAGCACACAATCGGTGGGATCCGCCTGCTTTCCAGCCCCTTTGTGCTCAGGGGCAGAAATACAAATAAGCCTCAATGTCTTTTTCCTGCTTATGTGAACCAAGATCCGTTTTTCAATAGCAGACCCTGGCAGATAAGTATTCCCTATTCTCAGTATTTATTTTCGGGAGGGAAAGCCTTTCACTGGCTCCCATGACACTCCCCTCCAGCACTTGGAAGGTGCAATGGGATAGCAGGTAGAGCTGTGATTCAGGGATGCTCCTACACCTGCTGAAAGCTGGTGTTGCCATGCCAACCTGTAGCCTGTGCACAAGCAGCCCAGGGCACTGCAGGCTGCTACAGGGTCTGTGTTTTTGCAGATAGATTAGTCCCAGGACCCTGCAGTGGAGGATTTGGTTGAAGCTTCAATGCCAGGATGAACAATGCTGTCACAGTGCATTCTCAGCTCACCTGTTCATCGCCCCCCTTAGCACTGTCTCAGAGAAAATAGGACCATAAACTTTACAAGGGAGCTTTCCCCCTAAATGAATTACATCACACAACCATTGCTAACAGTCTGTGGGTTTTTTTCCAGAAGGACCACAGAGAGAGAAATGAGTAGGAATGGCAACAATCCTCCCAACAAGCCCAGGCACCCCTGGCAGCAGCCACACCCGCCCTTCACCCACTCAGCATGTCATGTCATGTGCTGCGTGAGACAGCACCCAGAGCCCATCTGAAGCACACAGAGGACATGACCAGTTACATCTTCTCTGCTTAGACGCACCAAAAGGGACATTTTGAAAACTGTTCTTTCCAGAAAGCACAAAGCCAGCTCTGTGCAAAGCCAGCAGAGGTGGAGGGCACTGCTGCCAGCTCATAGGAGAAAACTCATGTTTGGATTTTACTGCCTTATTGGAGAACTCCCTGGGTAATTTTCTGGGTATTTTCTAGGTTACTTCCTTATTGCTCTCTGGTTAAACCAGGTCAAAACACTTGCCTTGTCTAAACCTCAGTTTGTCAACATATAAAATAAAGGCGATGGAACAAGTTGTTCCCTGCTTTTTCTGCAGGGACTTCAATCCTATGAGAAGTCCATACAATGCTCCTCTTCATCAGAGCCAGGAAAGCCTTTGAAATCCCCAAATTCAGACAAGCCATGAAGTGTTGGATGTTGCTGTAAGCAGTTAAAGAGAAGCACGTGTGAAATATGGACAACAATTAGATCGATTAAGAAAGATGTGCTCAGAGTTGGGCAGCTTTTTGTCCCTAAGAGAAAACAAGCAAAAAAAAGTACATCATCTGTAATTGTTTTTCCTTCATCAGCCTTCCTGCTACAGTAGGAATACCCTTACAAATCACAATATCTGAAGTCTCAAGAAGCATTTTAGGAACAAAGAGAGTCCACCACCCGCTGTGCTGAATCCCAGAGCTGGCTGCTCTTTCCTGAGATACTGCAGTACATCCCAGCCTTGTTGGCTGCCACTGCACACACTATTCATTTACCTGCACTGATCTTCTCAATCAAAAGCTGAGCATTTAAAACCACTGTAACCTCTGAGAGTCCTGCAGCATCTGTAGTGGGATCTGATAAAGGGAAAGCTGCTGTAAGCAGACAATACAGGCACAGAGGTGGTCGAGGGTCTTTGAGTCTGAATTATTAAATGTGACTGTCAGTTTGCCTTAACAAAAAGGGTTAGTCTACAGCACCACAGATAAGAAATAAGTTTTTTTGAAGAAGGAAGGCATTTTTGGAATAGGATGTCTGCCAGCAACAATGTTTTACTGCATTGTTACCATGCAGGGTAACATAGAGCAACTAACAGCACTTAAGACATGAGGCTGTTCTTCAGAGAACCTCTGTATTTCAGTGTCTGCATTAAATATGGCAATAAACCTCAACAAATTTCAGTGTATGTTACATTGCATCAGCACTCTCATACTATCTATAGTTTCCATCTTTTCTCATATAATAAGATCCATCAATTTGGATAGATTTTTTATATGAATGATTCCTTACTCCTTTAGTGTTTCAGAATTTGGGGGTAATTTTGGCAGCAGGTCTTTAAAAATATATCCAGTCTTTTCAGGAGCAGAGATAACCAAATTAATAACTGTAACTCAGCAAGACCACTACAAGGAAACAGAGGAGGAAAGCTGTTGTCAGACCAGTATTGCCATGACTGTTGTTTCCAATGGCATCTTTTGGCTGCCTTCCACTCCCTAAGTGCCCCTTGCCTGGCTCCTCCTTCCCACAGTTCCACCTGTGAGCCATATATCTTACGTTTCATGGCCCTGCATGGAGCTCTCTCCACTTTACGATATCTTCATGAGTCATTACTATGACCTATATAGCTGGGCTTGGTACACACGTTCAGTAGTGCAAGTCCTTTGAACTGCATTCCTCAAGTCCACTTTTCATCCTATTATCAGATTGATACTGAATAAAGGCCAGGTGGAAAGTCCCAGTAGGACATGCACTCCCGTGGCTGTCATTCACATAATGGCTGTGATCAGAAAAGTGTTGGTAAGAGACCTCACCATATACTGAACTCTGTGAATTATCTGTGTTCAGTCTAACCGGAATGATTTCTGATATTGCAGGGTCGAAGTCTCACTTTTCATAGGTAAACATTCTAGAGGACTCATTTATTCATGACATATCACTAGCCAGAATCAGAACTAGTTCTGCTTAGTCAGTTACTTTGGATAGAAGAACATTCAGCCAGTGACTCCGAGACATGATCTGCCACCAGGTCTTAAAATGAGAACCATTTGCCACATGGCCCAACAACAGCAATTACACAGCTGAGACTGGGAGTTTGAGACAAGAAAGCTGCTTGAAGATGTCCCTCACTGCCTGTTTGGGAAAAAAACCCCAAACCCACTGCACACCAACAAAACAAACATCTAATTTTTGACAATTTTAAAGCTTCTTTGCTTGATTTCTTGCTAGAGTAGAATAAAAGAAAGTGCTATAGTGATGGCCCTCAGCCACACCAGGTCCTTTAACACGTATCTTGTGCTGCTCTGTTGAGAACCTACAGGTACGTGCATCCTGGAGCATCCCTGCACATACAGTCCCCAGAGGGGCTTTGCAAACTGCTCATATAACTGTTGCATTAAATTACATTTAGCTTGAGCAAGCAGTAGCTCATCAGTTGACTTCTGGCTCTGATTTCTAATAACTAGAAGCATCTGACATAACGAAAGCCCTTAGAGAAGGCACAGGGAAAAAAATAACTGTGCTAATTAAGCTATGCAAAGTGCTTTGGAGAAGAGTGCTCCACTTCAAGGATACCCTGACATTTCTGACCCATTACAAGTATCAGCATAAAAATTTCAAGAATTTAATGTGGAGTGTTTAATTGAGACACAGATGAAAAGAAATCATTAGAATTTAAAACTGATTTCTTCCTTACAGCTCAGTAAATATCCTTAGCCACTAATGTGGCTAACTTTGATTGTATAGGGGTAGATCATCCTCATAAACATGATAGAAAACCACACTGGCCTAGCACATTTATGATAAATTCTTTGCTTGCAGTGCAAATGGAAATGCGATAGTCCTATTACTGTATCCTGCTTAGTACTTAAATACCATTTTTCTAATTTATTTCCATCATTTGAACATAAGGACACAGAGGAATGTTTTGAATTTTACATAAGATACATGTTTTCTTCTGAGAGTGAACCTGTAAAAATGCAACCCAATTAATAATACACTCAGCATCTTTCCCCTCCAAACCCCATAATTTTTAAAGTATCCTCACAGGAAACATTTTGGTGTATCTGTATTAAAACTGGCTAAACTGAGGTTTGGAAAAAAAAAAAAAAAAAGAAAAAGGAAGTTACCAAGGTCAAAATGCCTGTCAAGTACAGAGCTGGGGAGAGAAATCCTGATCCAGAGTCCTAGTGGTCTGTTCTACCAGTTCAATGGTATTCCTTTCCTTGCCTATGTTTAAAAACAGATTATCTGGATGTCCCATTCAAATAAGAGGTGTTGAATGGAAGACAATTCTTCTTCCAGGATGCTTTGGAGCCATGTACTGGGACAACAGCTTGCTACTACTACTAGCTGAAGGAATTGCAGTGGAAGTTACTGATGAACCTGAGAAGAATCCAAATAGAGACAACCTAGAGTTACAGCTTTTTGCCCTCTGACCTCCTAACTCAGAGCAATATCCTGCAGGCAGAAATCTAGATCCCACTGAATGGCAACAAGTTGACTGGGAAAGGCAGCAGCATTCCTTTGATGGCAGAGCTAAGGAAGAAAACCATCTAACTCTTCTGTTACAAAGTTTCCACTGAACCAAAAACAAAACAAGCATTGTTACACATGAGACTGGCTTTTTAAATACTCATCTGGGCCTCCTATTCTGTCTCCAGTTGAGTGCTGTGCCCTCGTGCCTTCACTCCTCTCCTGTGGCCACACAGCTGGGCTTGGGGAATCTGTGCTCTGAGCCTTGCTGCTCTCCACTTCCTAATGGGCTCATGTGCCTGTCTATACTTCCTTATAGGGTAATAAACTGAGAGAGGGTAGATTTAGATTAGATATTAGGAAGAAATTCTTTACTGTGAAGGTGGTGAGGCCCTGGCACAGGTTGCCCAGGGAAGTCGTGACTGCCCCATCCCTGAAAGTGTTCAAGGCCAGGTTGGATGGGGTTTGAAGCAACCTGGTCTGGTGGAAGATATTCCTGCCCATGGCAGGAGTGTGGAACTGGATGATCTTTAAGATTCCTTCCAATCCGGGGATTGGATTCTATGATTCTAATAAGCTATTTACAGTTTTAATACAACAAGGAACAAGAAAGACTATATTTCTGTTGCTTTACTTACATAAGGAGCAATGAACTGGCTCTCCCTGTCTCAGTCTTGTGCTATTAATAAAGTCCATGTGAGGAATACACAAATTTACAGCACATGTGAAACCTGTACACGTAACTAGTCTCAAGCTAGAATAGTTTCCATGCCCTGTGTCTCCATATAGCCCATCTTTCTGGCACACGTGACCCAGAAATGTGTCATCAGGACACATGTAGTCACTGGACCGATGAAAGGAATTCAAGGGAAACAGAAGCAACAATGCTGCTTCCAATCTCTGCTCAGCGTTTTGCTACTGCTCTCCAAAAAAGTTAGCAATACATGAAAAAGATGTCGTCATCCCAACTTGGCCCTGGTTTTACCTTTCATAGAGTAGGCTTCTATGTAAAGCCATACTTTCCCAGAGATTATGAAGAAAAAGGAACTAAAAATCCACAGCTGTCAGTTTTTAAAAGCAAATAATCACTCCCACGCAATGGCTGAAAGGCAAACTTGTACCTAAAGACTTGCAACTGGCATCACTGACATTTTTCATTGTCCAATCAAAACATTAAAAACAAAAACAAACAGAGCCCACAGAACAAAATACACTGGATTTTAACATTCTTTCACAATTCATAACCAAAGCTGTGGTCAGCAACATAGAGCGAGAAAGATGTTTGGTTTTAAGTCATGACTTCAGTCTGAGAGTCTCACTGGCATTTCCTGGAAAATTTCCAAATTAAATGGTTGTCCAAACTAGAGACATTCAGACTAAAGATGAAACACCACAAATAAGCTATTTTGTCTAGAATAAATAAAATCAAACCAGTAAAATGCTCAGGAAGATAATTGATACAACATTGTTGTCTTGGGCATCTTTGTTAGTGATTAACCCAGTGTGTTTTGAATGCCTAAAACAATTAAACTAGTGGACTAGCTATTCTAGTTCTCTGTGAATGAACTGTCCTAATCTTTGCTCTCCAGCTCTCCCCACAGCCACATCCTTCTAATGCCTCCAGCTGGTGACTCATGATTTAATCAGTGCAGCCCTCAGGACATTCACCTACTAAATCAGAGCAACCCTTGATCTCTGCCATGACCTTCACTGTGCCTATTCCCAACTTCTGCTTATTATTTCTGCTTGTTGCACAAAATCCAAACTTAGACTGTCAGCACTTCAGGGCAAAGTGTGGCATGAAGTCCACCCTCCATCACAGTCTCTGCACACCCTTACGTAAAGTCATAACCATCTTAACAGCCCAAAGGGATGAAGGAAAGGACCACAGTCCTCAGGAGGTTTGAAATCAATGGTAAAACTTCCACTGGCACCACCAGTGCCAGGTGAAGCAGGAAGGGGCTGATCCTAAGGGCAATGCTAAGTGCCACTTGAAAGGTCCTTGAATCTTCTCTGTGGTGAAGGATTCCATCTTGCAGATTTAAGTCCTAAAGCCAACAAACCATTTTAAAGAGAATTGTGAAACTCCTCCAGCAACACTCATTAGAAAGTTACCTGTCAAGAAGGATGCAAGGCAGTAAGTAGTCTGGAGATGTAGGGGTCACCAGAGGGTATTTTGTCTTTCTCTCTATTTTCTCCAGAAACAATAAAGGAGACAGAAGATAAAAAGTGAGATTATGTCACAGCAGAGGAATGTCTCTACTCATAGGATGATAAGCCTTTTCTACTGATGTCAAGTAATCTTCAAAAGATGACTGTGAGCTGCACTGCCATGCACTCTGCAGAGTTTTGTATAGGCTCTCCCCTTCCAAGGCAATATAACCCTTGTATTTTATGTAAACCTCCTACATTTTATATTACATTATACAGCTCAGCTTATTTTAAGGTCCCTTCCAAATCTAGTTATTAATTAGAATAGGGAAGGACATCAGTGTAAGTGGCAGGATTTTGATTATGTCAGACTGGCAATGGATACTTGAACAAGGAAAACACAAGTTAAATCACACCCCAGACATAGTGTTCAATTATCCATAAATAAACTACCTGGGCCATGGATTGACCCACTCTGTCTTTCCTCTGCAGCTTTGACTGTGTCACAGCCAGGACAGACTCTCACTTGCTTACAGTTTCCTGGTGCCTAAGGTTATTCCTGGCTCTAAGGAGATGCACTTCCTGCATGTTAAGGGATGAACACACTGACTAGTCACTGTCTCACTGGCACATGTTTTGCATTAGCTGTGGGTAATCTTCCCCCTCCCTCTCCCTGACCTTCTTCATTATCTGGATAACTGGCTGCAGACCATCTCTGAAGGAGCGGATTTGGTAGTCATCACAGGGGTGTATTATGAAAGAAGGAATTCAGCCATACTAATATCTTGATTCTAAGAACAGAAAGGCCACATAACACAAAGTTTCTGCCTTCCAGACCCCTGTATTTCAGATCCCATTTTGCATCCAGCAGTCAATGCTGACACGTCCTGCACAGGCCAGGCTCCCTGCTCTGTAGAGCTCATCAGCCCAAGGTTTGTCTGGAGAAAATCTGCACATCAAACATGGATTTTGGTGAAGTTTGATGATACAGAAGTGTATCAAAGCAGCAGCCTGCAGAAAAGCAGAGTATGGACAGCATTCTATTTGCAAAGACATAGTGTTGCAAAGGTGTTCTATTTGTGTTTATGTTGATAAGGAACAGAGAGATTCCAGAGAACTCTGACACTTTTTGGGCTCCATAGCAGCAGGAACTCCTTGCTCAGTGGGGTGGAGCTGGGAGCCTCAGGCTGAAAAATCTGTCTGGTCACTATCCAGACCGCAAGGATTTCAAAACATATGGTACCCATGGGCTGGATCTACCCACTTGCAACACATTGCTTTTCCTGTGCCATCTACTCCTTCCAAAAATCCCACAATTGCTTTTATTGTGACTTAGCTCAGCTCTCTCCTCTGAAAATACACGGTTGTGAAAACACAAACTTTTGGACCACATTTGAAATAATTATTCTATTAATAGTTTCCAAACTCTCCTTTAGCCATAGTCCAGGATGCCAGCAAAAGAGATAAATCAAACTGAGCTGCATGAACTCTTCCACAGTGCATTCACAGGTACCCAGAGAGAAAGAGCACACACAGCTCAGGACACAGAATACGACTCGGAGATAACTAGAAAAAGAATGAGGCATCAGGAACACCTCAGACCAGAGGAATTGGCCTATTTCACTGGAATTGAACAAGGATCTCAAGGATCTCAGCCCATGCAGGCTAGATTAAGATCAAAAGCCAGCACATTTTTGCACTATTTATCCAACAACATAAACACATATCACATTATTTCAGGATATCTCTTCTTAGCTTTACTGTGCTCTATGCAAGAAGCAAGGCTTGTAGGCATTTGGGAATAACATGAGGTGAAAAGATGGTAGAAAATGTACATCTAAGAATTCTTAGCTTACAGCAGACCCTTCCTTTCCTAGATTCTACTTTTCTAATTCCAGTAAAGTTGTTTCCTCTGTTACACTGTTGTTTACCCCAGATTTGGCTATTAACTTCACTATTAACAGTCAGATAAACAAGGGGTTGTACTTGTCATTCTACTGGATCCAGTCACTGTGAGCTTCCAAATACTCCCTGTATCAGCTACCACACATTCAGTTCGAGACTCTGACTTCTCTGAAATATCTAGTGATATAAATTCTTGGAACAAGGTGAAGGGAGCCTTATGCCATACATATGGGAGCATGGCTGCACAGAGATAATGCACATCAGCTTCACGAGACTTGTAATGGCAAGTTTTTTCATTGCTTTCGTTATCTCAATGTCTATATATGGGATGTTACTGGAAATCATGTGAGTTCCTGAAGGTTGGCCCTCTGCTTGTAAACATGTGTAAGAGTTTCACTTTCTGATTGCTGGAAACTAAAAGCAAGGTACTTCTCTGTAAACTTTGGCTCTACAAAAAATTTATGTCCATGGAAATAATTTTCTTAACTTATGCTAATTTACAACTGCAATATCCAGCCATGTCCTTCCTTTACTGGGACACCTTTCTGGCACAAAGGTATGAAATGTCCTCAATTTCATTATTTATTATGACATTGTCGTCAAAACCAAAAAAAAAAAAAAAACAGCTAAATGAAATGATAATAATTAAGTGCACTCAGCTGCATTTTCTCTGAGAATTTCTCCATGTTTTGCATGTGGGAGAAGTGACTCATTCTTTGTGAGGAGAACACAGTATAAATCCTGCTAATTATTTGTGCTGAGAGTGGTATCTAGAATTCATTTATTATAGGAAAGTTATAGGGCTCTGGCACTTTTTCAGGAAAGTGCCATTAATATGGCAGCTGGCTAAGCTACAGACACTCTGCAAGAACTTGAGAAATCATATTTCAGAATTTAAAGAATACTTTAAATATATTTTTATTCAACAAATTTTTGTATTTCTTCTTCGAACATGCTCCCCCTGAAAAATGAAACTATCTCAGCATTTCCAGGAGGATAAAAAAGAAAGCCTCAGCTGCAGCTGGAATTCAGAAATAGATATTATGCAGCACCTGGAGATATTTTGCATTGTTAAGGATTCTTGGAAGGAATGGAGGTCTGGAAGTGACTCCCCTGTCATTTATCAATCCCCTATTACTAAAGGCTGGTCTCAGAACTAGCTAACAGGTTGTTAATTAGTAGTCACTATTACATAAATTAGAACCAAGGGAACAACAACACACTGGAAACCCCAGCACATGTTAGAACCCAGCGAGACCATTTCACAAATGGTCTTTGTGTAGAGAACACTGCCCATGCCCAGATCTGCCACGAGTCTGCCCAGTTTCATCACTGAAATAGCCACAGCAGAAAACTCTTTAAGTAGCAGCAGTTTGCATAAAACCAAGGAAAGATGGCGATATCCAGGGAAGGGGAAAGGAGAAGGGAGATGAGGAAAGCAACAAATGAGATGACGCAAATTACATCAAGCCTGAAAGAACTTGTCAGGTCCTTATCCTGCTCTAGATAAGTTGCTGTAGTTAACTGAGCTGATCCACCTCTCTGATAAACTGAATCCCGTTTAATTTCAGTGCCATTTGTACCCAGGCTGATGTGCATGTCTGGCTGTCTCTAGTACACACATTAGGAAACTGATGGAAAGCACCTGATAGCATCAGCCAGATAAGATAGCTGATGTTCCATCTGAAGTCTAAAATGTTGCAAAGATACAAAATAATACTTTAGGCAGGGATGACTCAGAAATTGACATCAACTTGCCAACTTGGAAGGCCCAAGGATGTTTGCTTCACATAGTATCTTGGTAACAAATTTGTGTGTCACACTCACATACACAAATCCATACATAATGAGATTAAAGGTCATAGCTCCTCAGGAGAAACCCTGTTAATACTGAAATACAAAGAGACTCGGCTGTCTACAAACAGAAAATTTATAATGCAAAGGCACTTCATTAAGTGAATTGATCTGTTTCTACAGCTCTGCTCTGTAATAGCCTCTGGCAAGAAGAGCCCATTATTTGTTTATTTGTTTTCATGTTTGGTTGTTTGTTTTTTTTTTTTTTAATCTGGCATTTTTATCATGCCTGGCTTTCAACTGGGAGCATTACAATTTGGGTAAAGTACTTATTCTGAAGACCTACAGATTTCTAATATGCTGAAAACAGTTATGTTTTGATGGGTTTTTTTCAGTCCAGGAAGAGTTCTCCTTGGTATCTAGGAGCTCCATTAGGAGCACAGTAATGAGCCCTTACATTATGTACCAACAAGTGATTTATGGACCTGATAATAGTTTATTTTAAGGGTGCCATCACAGAGATGAGCTCCACGATCAGCAGTAGCAGGAAGAATTAAGAATGAGAATAGTCAGACTGCATGTGAGAATCAGAAATTCCTGCCAGTCCTCGAGAAAAACTTCCTTGCAAAGAGATGGTTACAGGTATTATCAAGGAAAGAAACCCAAACAAGCCTCCTAACAGAAGTATGTTGGAGATGGACTGGGTCAGCCATAGGGCTACATTATTACTGTACTAAAGGCACCAAATCCCTTGAGCCATGACACAAACTGGCCATGAAGATTCTGTAATATGCTCCTAGACCCTTTCTTTGCCTTGCATGGTCACTAGTCACATGTGAAAACCATGACAATTCTGAGCATCATGATGAGATTTGTATTTTTTTTTCCCCCATGGGTTATTTTGCAGACTGGAAAAAGATATTTGGGGACAAATGTTTTGGAAACTGAAGTCACATGCTTTGATGTGAAAAAGCAGCCTGCCTGGAATTATATATTCTAAGCTCAGCATTAAACATAACTTACAGTTTCTTAAAAGAAAATACAGTATGCTTTGGAATTTAAATGAACTTCCACATGACTGGAGCAGAAACCTCATACTTGATTTCTGTGCCTTTGACATGAAATACAGAAACCTTTGATTTAGAGCTCAGCATGTTTCAATAGATTCCAAACTGCCTTAAGGATAGCTCCAAAACTAAAGGTAATTATAAAGGAAAATAAACCCCCAAATTTCTCAAAAAACCCAAAGGTTTGATTTAAACCCTGAAAAGAAACTTGTGGAGACTGGGCAATGCTGGATCACCAGAACTGGGTATATGGGCTGGTTCCACACCGATCTGGTCACACCTGAAGCATGTCTGTGAACAATCTGTGTGGTTGGCACTTAAGAGATGTGCATGTAAAAGCCTTAACTGAGTCTTACCTACAAATTCAGTCTGGACCATCCTGCTAAATTAGGTGCCTCCCAGAGCAAAGCTCCAAGGGCCCTTGAGGCAGAAACCTTAAGATTAGGCATCACTTACTCAAACAATAAGCTGTTTTTGATCTTGTACATGCTCAGCATAAGTTCATTTAGTCATAAAAAGATTCACAAAGTTTTTATCTTGCTAGAAACAATATTTAGCAGATGGTTTTATTGGTCCACCTCTCCAGTTGGTTTAAGGATCAAGAAATCCTACCTCCCCTTGCTTTTAGGGTCTCACTCACACCATCTCCTGACCTCCTCCCTCTCCAGCATTTATGGCTCAGGGTCAGTATTTCAGTCCCTGTAACAGTACTTGGGGTAGACAGGCAGCTTGGTTCTGCCTTGTGGCCAGCACGGGCTCACGGCACTTTGTTCAGCCCTGAACAGGATGAGTCCCTCCATCTTTGAGCCTAAAAGACAGCACCCAAGAAACCCAGAGCTGCAGCTGGTTACAGAAACCTCCCTGTCAGTGAATACCTCTCAACACAACACTATTAAATAAACATCACACAGTGGTATTGACTTTACCTCTGCGTTGTACCTAGCACGTAGCCACAGCTAAGTATTGCACCACACAGACCTAATGTTTGCTTTTCAACGATGGTCTGTGCTGGCTTATCCACTTCCAGGCCCATTTCCCACCCCTGAATTGAACTCGTGCTACTGCTATTCACCCTCCTACTTGCCAAAAATCTGTCCTTGTCTCCTCCACGCCCTGGGATTGTTCAAGGTATCTATTTCATGGTGCTGATATTCCTCTTGTATTGAAGCTAGTTTGATCTTACAAAAAAAGACATTACTAACACTTTAAATGTTTTTTCTTAATAGTGACAAGATACAAAATGAGTGATGTAAGCTATGTTAAATTGCTGGTCTGTTCCACTTCCTTGCATAATACAAGTGTTATAAAGTAAACCTCCCAAGTTCCAAATAACAGTGATTGACTCTTCACATATGTAAATTCAGGGCCTAGCTTGGGTAGTTTTGAAACACAAGGAGACTAAAGGAGGACATTTGGGGACTCAATTACCTCAAAGAAAATTACCTTATTCTGTGTATATATTAGCTATATTGACCTTACTCTGGCCACACATTAATTCCACCAAAATTTGATTTAACTTCCACACCAAGGTATCCAATTCAGCACCAGGGTCTTCTCACAGATGGGGAGTACAAGTATGTCCCTCAAACTTCTTCAAGGATGAGAATTTGACCTTCCAAGCTAGACTTTAAAACTTCACTACAACTTTAAGAAGCCTCCATTCTCTTCCCACTGAAGCTGATGAATCTCAGTTTTGCTTGGCAGATCCTGTTTCCCACAGACCTGCCTCTCCTCCCTTCTCCTTGTCCCACATCCTTCTCTCCAGAGCTTTCCTTGCTCCCATCTCCCTAAATCCTCTTGGGCTCATTTCCAGAGATCTACTTTTAAAAATACAGCAGCATGCTATAAACAGGCTCGTCTTGTCAGCCTTAAAACTCACTAGTTACTGTTTCCGAGGCAGGATAGGGGAAAAAGGGTATTCCAAGGGGACCCCCTTGACGTGACCATTCATCTGCCTACACCAGCAGTTCCCAAGCTTGTCAGCTCACAGCCTCATTTCCGGGCTTGTGACCTCTCTTCCATCGATGCTCCTCAGGGTTGCGACCCTGACTTTGGAAACTTCTCGTCTGGATCAGTCAAAAGTGACGCCTCGAGAATAATTTTCCAGCCAGTGCCATGCTTGTTTAGACTCCTGAGTGGCATGATTACCCTGGAGTTCAGGTTCAAACTTGTCTCTTTGCTTGTTTGTAAGTCTGGAAAGAATTTCTGGGTGTCACTCAGCCAGTAGATAGCAAACTCTAACTTTTGACTGTTCTGGTTAGAGACAATTATATCCCGACTGACCTGGTGTGGCATCAAGCCCTTGGTTGCAAAGTTCAGCCGTGCCTGGAAGAAGGAAGGATTTTGCTTCTCTGCAGAGTCTGGAAAATCATTGTTTTCTCTGCTTGCATGTCACGATCATTCAGATATTACAGTTACCATGCCCAGATGACTCCTTGTGCAGTAACATGATTTCATGCCCCACATTGTGCATCCTCATTGCTGCACTCACACCCACAGCTGGCTGAACTCTCACAGCTGTTTTTCTGCACGTCAGTTTGTCATTCTCATTACGGCCACTGAGACTGTGTGGTTAGTGAAAATTTTAATATTCAGATTTCTAACTCTACTTTGTTGACTTTGCTTACTGGTAAAAGGGTAGTGGGAGGGTAAAAAAGAAGGAAACAGTGAAGTAGTTTGAAGAGATCGTGAAAACACCACTAAAATGCTAGAACTGTCAGAACATTTGCAGTTTGGATGTGCTACAGCTAGTCCTGCTTTGGAATTTCCCTAGAATTAAGACTGAAAAGTTTTTAACTACCTGTTTCTCCTATTCTCACCTCATAACCCTACTCAGCCTACATGTTGGTAGTTCTGCTCCTGCATTAAAGACTAGTTCCAGTAGCTTTCCTGCCCACAGGATCTCTCTCACCTGGTACAATCTTATTCTAAGCCTAAAGCAGTTGTTTGACTTTCTCTTTGACCTCGGTGTATTTCAATGTTACTGTTTTTCAATTTAAATAGCCAAGAGATATCTGCCTAGACAAACTGGGCTGGAATTTGGAGAATGTAAAGTGGAAGCTTAGCAGTAGCAGCAGCACCTGGAAGCAGCCAGCCTTCATACCTGCCCTGGGAAAACACAGAAGATAAATCTCGAGTCAAAGGGAAACCAGCTAATACTGTGTATTAGCCAGAGGAATACCGTGTATTAACTAAGGGAAACCAGTCAATGAAGTGTGTGAAAGGACACACCAGCATCCATGCAGTTAAGAGGGATCAAGTTATTCAAGATTAGTAGATGAGGGAGAGAGGAGGAAGACATTTGGGGTCTGTGACTTTTCACCACTCAGGCACATGTGAGTACACGAGGCAGTTGGGTACAACCCCTTTTTGCAATTATTCAGTCTCCATATGAGGTTTAAGCATCTGACTTTGGTTGTTGCCAATAAAAGAGATTAAGCTGAAAATGTTTCAGCATGAAAGGCAACCACTGAAGTCAACATCAGGGCTTCTCTTTCCCTCAAATATGAGGGCAAAGCCCCACAGCCTGGCAGTGCAGGCCAGCAGATGAGGAAAACAAAGTCATGCTTCATTAGAATGAAACTTGGTGAGTACCAGAGCACACCATTAGCATGGAGAAATTCCTGTTTGAGCCTGTAATGATTTGCACGAGACCATCACTTGTTTGTCACTGGACTGCACTTTCAGAAGGGCTGCAAATCCCTACTGAATTGCAAATGGTTTTCTCTTTCTTCCTGTCTTTTATTGACACTCTGTGCTTATAAGAGTGCACCAAGGTCAGGTCTGCCTTCTCTTGTGCCATTACGAAATGGAAAATGGGTGGACATGTCAAAGTGATGGGCTCAAGAAGCTGGTGTGGTTATGGCTACTGGGTTGAGCATACCTGAAAAATCTCTGCCTGAGACTCTCCAATTTCAGATGGGGGAATTCAGATGGACAGGTGACTTAAGGTTTGTGGGGAGTTGTCTGGTTGTGGTTGGAGTTTGCCTTTTTTTTTTTCTTTCTTTTTTTTTCTCTTAAATATACATATTTGGATTTGCTTCAACTAGGATGGAATTAAAGATTTTGCCAGAGAGGATATAGAACACTGGACTGATCCCAGATCTGCAGATACTAATCCAACCTCATGGTTAGAAAACATGCATCTTCATGAATAATGTACTACATAAAGGAAAATCTGTACTGTTAAATGTAAAAGAGATACCAAAATCAAAATAATCTTATTCATCCTGTTAATGTGCTTTAGAGAAGGATTAGTAGTCTTCATAGACTAGATGGAATTTAGTTTAAAAAAAAAGAAAGCACAGGTGGACAACTGAAAATATTTTGACTAGTATAGGAGATAAACACTCCTTTTGAAGAGAAGGGCCACTATCAAAGGTTCATGACCAAAAAACTAATTAGAACACAGCCATTGTAGCCACATGGCATCTGTATAATCAGATCAGACTTCCATTTGATTTATCAAATGCACAGAGGCTTTTGTTTCACAAGTATATGGAAGCACACTTTGAAGTGCATATTTCATATCTGGCTGAAGTTCTCATGTACAGGTGCAGCATCTGTAAAACATCCAAGAAAATACAAAGGGTCCTTTTAAAAGAGAGACTCCCCCAGCTTGGAACAGAAGTTCTTCTCTTTAAGATTCTAGGACCATTTAGTAATATTTGGGCTCTTCTTGATCAAAAGAAACCAAACAGCACGTGGAAGTGCTGGAAGGTCATAGATTCAACCTTGCCAAAGATACAGTCAGGATTTTTTTTTTTTCTAGTAGTAAGGTCACTGATTCATTGGAATATCACACTGGAAAATATTTTTTTTAGAAAAAGTAGATGTTAAAGGGTAAGGGAGAGGAGTTCAGCTGCAACTCCACCCTAGCTTTCAAAGACATATAATCACAGTGGTTCATGTCATTAAACATCCACAAGTCTCTCCTACCACTGCCAACACAGATAAGACTCCAGCAGGTATCATCAATGTATGCATTTTAGACTCCAGGGCACAAGAAGGTCTACCCTAAACATGAATAATTTAGGGAAGGAGGGCTTGTTGGGAAGGTTTGTAAAAGATGAAAGTACTTTTGAAGAAAGAGAAACCTTGCATGCAATCACAACAGTCACAGAGCTAGGGATGAAGAGAAAGTCTAAAGTGAACTCTGCTGGCCACTCTGACAGCCTTCCCAGGGAGCTGAATGAGGAGAGTTGTGCTGACACATCCTGGTAAGGCTCCCACTGCCAAGGACTATACACAGAATGACACTGAGGGACCCACTCTGCTCAATTTATTACAGGGAAGATAATCATGTTTGCTCATTTTACTCATGTATCAGTTCTGAATGTGTGCCCATCAGCCATATAAACTGTATAGAGGGGAAAAAGCAGGTTCTGAAATAATCCTGCAAAGTGACAAGGGAATTCACTAAAAATCTGTAATTCTAAGTAAGAATGACTGTCAGAAAGTTTATCGGGCTTCCTGTGTGACCCTATACCTGTCAAAGGGAAAGGGTTTAGACAAGATCTTATTTGTTTAACTGAAAAATCCACATAGTCCTTGAAAGGAGATGAACTCTTTGAAATAACAAGAATGCAAAAGGAATAATTCACCGAAGTTTGTTGCTTCTTGCCCTTCATTAGCATATTATTCCCTAAACCAGCCCAGTAGAAAACACAGACATGGCAAATAAGTGCAAATAAGTATTGCCATGAGAGCAGCAAGCCTTATTCCACCAATTCTCAAAGTAAGAAGCTTAACTGTATTATATGATGATTAAAAAAAAAAAAATCTCATCTGAGACATCAAAATCCTCAATCCCAAAGATAGAAACATTTTATCTGCATCTGAGAAATGACAACAATCCTACAAACTTGAAGGCTGATGGAATTAAGACAGCTTTCTTTGAAGGTGCTGAAACACATGGATACCAAAACAAGATCTGGGAACTTGAAACTGATAGTGCACAAGTCTGTATGAATCAACAGAACAGACCAGTGGTGCTGGGGGTAAACAGACCAGAGGGAGGAAGAAAGGAAGACCACAGGACAAGGGTATTTGAAGCTGTATCTGAACACATCTATATTCAGTGTAGCATTGTCCACGTGTCACACACAAAAGCAGAACCTGCCCTGGCCTTGAGGAATGCTACAACACTGCCTTATGACAAGACATTCACTCACGAGATGGACACTTCTCTAAATTAAGTGCTTTCTAGTGCCAGATAGTCTTTCAGACTTGCTTTTTTAAATAGCTTGCTGTCCAGTGACTTAGAGTCACATGTTTGTGCCCTTGATCATTCAGAGGGTATTTCAAACTTCCTCGGGAAAATACTCAAACCTGCCTAAATAAATAACAGAGCTATGCCTGTCACAAACTCCCTATTCAGCCTGGAACAAGCTGAAGACAGGGGGAGATGTTTCCACAGGCAGCATCAGAGCTAAGAGTAAGGAATGAAAGGTGCTCACCTGTAAGTCTGATCTCTGAGGCTGTTGCTACCAAGGAGAACAACAACTACAAATGCTCAGTGGATTGAGACAAATAAAAACATTTACCACATCATGGTGCAGAATTGAAAAGGGAGGCTGGGATTATATCTGGCTAGCTCCTGTTGTTTCAAGAAATGCATCTCTGCAGAAGTAACAGAGACTGGTTTGACCACACAAATAGGGACTGGCACAGCCAGAGCTAAACTCAAGAGGGTGGCAGAGACTATTGAGTCACTGCTCAGGAAAAGCAGTAAGAACACCCCTTGCCCCTGGTAGTGCCTAATGGGTATGAAAGGAGTTCACAGCAATGGGATTTGAGAGAGTTGTACTGGTGTGCTTTTAGATCTTGTGCTTTACTAATTTTCAGATTTACATATCACTGGTCTGTGAAAATCAGTGTGTCTGTAGAAATGCAGTTCCCTGTTCCCAGCTATCCTAGTTGCATATGCCTAGCAAGGACAGAAAGAGGGATGAAGTGATGTTGGGGTCCTTGCAGGTCCCTTCCTTTTCTCTGGCATGAACTAGAGCACTTAAAGGCAGCCCTAAGCTGTGTTCTGTTTCCCAGTGTCTGCAATGGGCCCTGCAGTGCAGTGCATTTCAGCACTGCCCATTTGCAGTGTCCCTGTGCAGTGATTCATGAGCTGGAAGGAGCATAAAAATGGGTTTGTTCTTGACTCTCCTGCCCCCTTTCTACAGCCTCTGAGCATGTCCAGGACAGCCTATGGGAGGATAAGTGCAAGTAGGGGTGAAGTCCTGCCCCAAAAGGGATTGAGAAGTTTGTTAAATAAGCTGTCTGGTAACACTGACTGGAAAGTGATGCACTGAGTATTACAGAATGGATCACCCTTGGAAGCAAACTACACACCTTCAGTTATGTGTAAGATCACCACAGACCTCAGGCAAATACTCCAGAAGGCACTAGGAATTCACTAGTAGAATGAAAGCTGCTCCACTGGATCCTGCAATCCACTGCTCAGCAAGTTGCCACAGAACCGAAGCCCAAAGTGCTCCATCTCAGCTGATCATGCAGCCACCTGCTGTGCACCATCAAGGCCCATCTCCTTCCCCTCCTCCACCTCAGGCATTGCCTAATTAATTTTTTTAGGTGTACCTGAGGGACTGAAAAGAAAATTTGGGGACCCAGAACGAGGCCTCAAAACAGCACAAGCAGCCATTCTTGATGTCCAGATATGAGAGAGGATGCAACAGAGGGCAGCGAGTTTTAATGCACGACCAGAAGCTGCTGTAAAATTCCTTGTGGAAATGTGAGATCTATTTTATTTGTCACAAATTTGCTAAGTAAGGTTAATACCCTGGCATTGACCCTGCCTTGTATGCCCTTAGTAACACTCTGGTGCTTTGTCCTGTTAAGATTTTACAGCAGAAGAGATAATACATGGTCGATAACCCATTATAAACAGGTACTTTTCTTCTTCTCTCTTCCCCACAGTCACCACCCCATAGCAGCAGGGAAGATAACGCTTCAGCCAGAGAATTTGGTTCCAGTGTCAGCCCATAAACAGTGTATGGCTGAAGAAAAAGAGAGTGATCAGGCATTGTGGTCTTTACCCTGGCTGTTGAATAGCCTGCATGAATATCACATTATCATAAATCATTCAGTTGCTGGAAGTCATCTTACCATCAGAAGGAGCTGAATAGCAACCATTTCTCAATCCTTATGTACATCCACTTGCAGCAGCTGAGCTGTGGGAGTATATAGACCTATTTTTCAGCTAGCATGATAATCAAGCCATTCTTCATTTAAGAGTGAATTCATATGCCTTGGTATTAGTCCAAAATAACATTACCAGAAATTGATATGTAATCTCCAATTCAAACTAAGATTAAGCTGAGGCCACCAAAGTCCTTTATTCCTTAAAACACATATAAAGTCCCCAGCAAGATTCTTATCTTGGTGTGAATCTGAATACACTGAATTAAATTTAAAAGCCACTGTTCTAGACTGGTGTTTCTCAGCAGCCCCAGTGTAGCCATAAAAATCAGAATCTGCCCTTAATATCTTTTCACACTGGTACTGTGCAGAACTAGCTCCAGGCTATTTATAGCCCACACTATATATACACACTGCAGCTTCCAAAGGAATATTTTATCTTTTGTGAGGACAATGCTTTCAGTAATGTAAAAAGGCAAAGTTTTGCTAAAAAAAAAAAAAGTCTGCTGAAACCCTTAACCTGGAAGAGTGGCCCTGCACTGCCAATCAGATAATAAGCTTAATTCTTACATCACACTTTATTTGTAGCTCACTGTGTAGTTAATGTTTGTAGCTTATCTAACAGGAGAAATGTGAAACCAGAGTTTTAGAACAATAGAAACAAGGCTGTCACCAGCAGGCTGCCAATGAATCATGTCCCTGCAGTCAAGTTCTCCCAGAAGGTCGTTTGTAACAGAAATACATCCCTGCCCGAGCTGGCAAAATGCTGAAAAGTATTTCTCTGTTTTATCGTGATAAAATATCGAGCAGATCAATTACCAGAACAACTTCACTTGGTAGTATTTTTAAGTTCTGTTGACTGTGAGACTTAATAGTAAAAGTTACCAAGTAAGCAGGCCTGTTTGCTTCTGTCTGGGATTCTAGAGATGGTTTTACCTTCAACCTAAATTCTAAGCATGCAAAATACGAACCTTTTAGCAAAACTGATTTACTGCTTTCTTTCACACTTGCAAAATCAGGAAAAAAAGAAATAAATCTTTAAACGCCAAACAACTTTCTTCCATACCATTCAAAACAAACCCTGAAACCACAGAAAGACAGTGAGGTCCCCAAGAAGGATTTGCCAAGAGACAGAAAGCAGCGCTGACACTTTCTCTTGTGTGCAAAGACATATACAGAAAAAGGACAAGTACCATAAATACATAAATAAAGAACAACCAACCAAACAAAAAAAACCCCCAAAAAACAACCAACCAACCAAACAAAAAAAAACCCCAAAAAACAACCAACCAAACAAAAAAACCCCAAAAAACCCAACCAAACAAAAAAAAAAAACCCCAAAAAACAACCAATCAACCAAACAAACAAAAAACCAACCAAACAAAAAAAAGCCCAAAAAACAACCAACCAAACAACCCCCCCCAAAACCCAAAACAAACAAACAAAAAAAACAACAAAAAAGGCAACATCCCCCCAAATCTATATCATAAATATAGAAGCTGGTTTTGCTCATACAGAATTACTTCAAAGTAGCTGCTCTGTCTGCAGCTTAAAAGAGGAAAAAAAAAAATCTCTTCTGCTGCACTTGCAAAAAAGCTTCAGATTTTCTGCACGAGGTAAAACAGATGATGGGGGAACTATTCTTTTAAGAAGAATGTCATTGGCACAAACAACTGGCACTTGGTGCCACATTATTTATATGTGCAGTTGCTCCTGGTCTTTAACAGATAAGAAAGCAGTATCTCATTTGCAATGCAGGTGAGGAACACCAGCAGCTCTACAGCACCACTGGCCTCTGGGGCACGTTTCTTATCATATCAGAAACATCTGTCACGGTGCAAAGGAGTTCATTGTAAAAGCACATCAAATATGCAGTTTTGGGATGATACAGCAGTCTGTGAGGAAACCAGAAAACCAGCCTCCCCCTCTAAATGCTGGGATGGTCTGTCCCATATTCACCAGTTGGGATGAGAGCAAGGACTGGGAGGGGGAAGGGAGAGAAAAAGAGAGAGACCTTGGAAGAGTAATGATTATAAATTATCCCTTCTCTAGGAGCCAACTGCGCCTGAGAAGGGGCTTGCTCACAAGAGCCTGGTGGTTCACACGCAGACACACTGCAAAATAATTTTCACATTGCTCCACAGAGCTCCTCCAGCTGCAAACAGACCTGACTGTTAATCCCAGCCTTTGTGGTCCAGAGGAGTTTACTCAAGAAAACACCAATGGGCTGGGGTAGGAAGGATGTGTGGAGAGGTGGCCAGCATGGGGGTGACCACCAGAAGTGCACTTACAGGGGTTCTGCTCACAGAGAGGGAAATTAATCCATTTTAAGGGCAGCTGAGAATGAGATGACTGGAGCTTCCAGGGGAGGCAAGGTATGCCTTTAATTCATACATGAGGGGGGGAAAAAGGTGGGCTGAAAATTGCTCATGCACTCATGTTCATCCCTGCTGTAATGCTGCACATGGCACAAATTTGTAACACAATGATTTGTAATATGGGCCATGTTTGTCTCTGGTGTTGTTCTCCAGGGCTGGGTCCTAATACCCCTGTGAGTACAAGGGTATTTTTGTGCAGGGACAAAGACAACTCCAGGTGACTTCAAAATCCCTCATCTAGAAATGCCTCTGTAGCTCTGGAAGCAGGCAGCTGGATTGAGACCCCATCAGTGTCACACTGAGTGACTGCTTCCTGCTGTGCCTTTGGGCTTTTATTAAAAAATACAGGAGAAATACGACTGTATCTTTAGCCCTTGCTGAGAAACCCCCCTGAACTTCAGCTGATACACAAGGGAAAACTATGGATAGACCCTGAACTGGGTTATTGCTCCTTTAGCCTGTGCACAGTCACACACTGCCTCTTCTGTCCCATCAAAGACCCCTTTGGTGAGCTTTTATGGCTGCTGTACATCCAGTTGTGGATGAAATGTGAAATATCCTCTTTTTCACCCCCCAAGGAGTACTCAAATCAGGCATGCAGCTTAATAGATGAAAACACCTATTTTAACTTTGCTTCTAATCTCAAAACATATTCTTAAATATGCACACATCAGCAGAAACAGCAGGTGAGGGCTCCCATTCTAAAACAAACAGAAACATGCACTTTGAGCCCTCATATGAAATGGCAGTAAAAGCCCAACCCAATAATTATTTTCCTTGATTTTCAGCCAGACGAGGCACAAGACAAATAAGTCATCAAGGACAAATAAAAGGAGGTTCATTCATCGCATTTAGGGCTGGAATCTTTAATGGTCACCAAATGAACTAAGATAACTAAGTAACCATTGTAAATATTAATCTTTAAAGGAAAACAATACTCCCAACAACAGGAAGCCTGATAAGACATTGGATGTGGCCATCAGTGTTATGGAGTCTCTCTAATTTCCTTAGTCTTTTCTTATGCCTGTAGAGGGATCAGGAAGGGGACCATATGGTATCTCTCAAAGGAAGTAAATTAACATTATTAATAGCTAATGTGGGAGAGGTGAAACAGTTATTGTTCGTTCTGGTTGTTATTGTGCTTTTGTTGGGGGGGAAGCCTGCCTGCTAGTGAGTTTAAGCACTCAAGCCAAATTCAAAATCATGTATTTATAAACAAAGATCTGATAACAGTTGCCTAAGCATCCATGATGCTTTGCCAGCGCACGCACATCAAGCTGATCTGAAGGGCCTGTGTTCTGGGGTTTGTCCCAGCAGTTGTCTCATACAGATGAGAACTTCTGGTGCTGTCCCTGTTCCCAAGTAACACCTCACATGGATCCTCACATTCTTCTTTGCGTTGGTTTAGTTTGAGGTGAAGGACAAGGATGGGTAGATCTGCACTTCAGAGGAACAAAAGCTGTCCTCTGGCATCTGCTGAGGCAGCTGATCAAGAGGCACGGAGGAGGTGGGTTCTCACAGGCAATGGTCACTGTGTGGCACATCCGCTTTCAAGCACACAGTATCAGCACCAGCTGGTTTCTGACACTTAGGTTATAAGCTGTGGCTACTTGGAAGGGTGGGACCCTGATCATAAACTCATCTCTGTTTGTCCCAGAGCACCTAAAAGCATAAAATGCATTTCTCAATGCATTTTTCTCAATGTATTCCTCTTTTTTCCAAGAGAACCTATACTTTCTACTTTCTTCCTAATTGTGAAAGCCTAAAGCAATTCCTAGCTGGCCTGGCAGAGGTGGACTTCGTGACACCTTTCATGTTGAGACAATCTGCAAAATAAGCTTGGCAGGTTTTAGTAAAAACAAGAGGACTTGATTAAAATTACCCAGTGAGCTTGGTAGATATAAGTAAGTTTTGGGTAAATTTTCCAATAAATTCTTCAGACAGGAAACAGTGGATTGGGGTATAATTACTCTCTGGATCTTAATAAAAATTGAGTAGTCTAGTAAGAAAACCTTATGCTTCAAGGTACATGGTGATTGCTTTATAGAAATGAAGGGATTCCCCCCCTGCCCTTGAAAGCTTATATTTCAACTGAAAGTTGTCAGCTGGATTTCAGTTTCTAGGTCTGAAGAGGAAAACTTGAATATTTTAAGATTTTAGATACTTCAGTTGAGCTTAGGTGCAACTGTTTTGTAAGGAAACAGTTTCCCTACTATACAACTCTACTTGAATAGATAACTCAGTAAATTCTGATTAAGTTTGTGTTTTAAATCTGGCCTAAAATACCTCTTCCTGGGTGATGATGGGGAATTTTATTTCTTAAGAAACTCATCACATTGACCAGAAAGTTCATGAAAGGCTGAAGAGCTGTGCATTGTTTCCTGGCTCTATGGAGTCATATGACATGGATAAATTGTTCCCTGTGCTGAAGCCTGGGTGGTTTATAACATTGTGAAGTTTTCCACACTGCAAGTTTTAAGGACCCTTTAGTATTGCAAGTTTTATAAACTTATAATAAAACTGTTGCTCCTTGGCTCTGCAGCATGGGACTTTCTGCTCAATCAGGACAGGGTTGATTTCCAGACACGAAAGGGAGGAAACTTCCATGGTGGTTTAGGAGAGGACATTTACACAGTATCCATAGCAGTATGTGCAGATAAATGTTTTGTCAGGACAGCCCTACAATCAGGTAAAACACTACCTCAAAGAAATTAAATGAGTGAAGTCAGACTCTCTAGTGACTGAAATACCTTCTGAGAAGGAAAACAAATCTGCCTATCTTCATAATCTTAACTACCAATACGATGACATCACCCTGATGATTACAATTCATTACACCGTGGTCACACATCTGCTTCTTATTGCCTGTCCCCTCCTTTCACCCATGTCAGGCACCAAATGTGGCTGCTTGGTGGTGGCAGATAAAAACAACTCTACTCTAAAACCACCACAGCTTCAAAAAGAAAAGTAAGTTACAGAGTGCTTCCAGGGAATTCTAACACCAAGTCCAAAGGTTTAGAGATCTCAAGAGATAGGTAAGGCCCTGTCTTACCCATTAGTAGAGGGGTCTTGGATTTCACATGTCTGTGGCAGCTGGAGAGCATGAGCATCACTGGGCCATGCAAAGGACAGAGGCACACACTGAACCCCTGCACAAAGCTACTGCTCACCTGTGACTCATTCCCTCCCCTTATCATGTAGTTAATCACACTTAGTGAGAGCTTCAGGAAGCAGTGAGTTGTCTGAGGTGACTGTGATTACTCAGTTGCAACTTGGACTCTCCACACAGGCAAGAAAGGATGAGGAAATACAGCACTGCCTCCCTCCCCACTCACCCCACCTGGACCTTGGGCCAGGGCACAGGAGCTGTCCCCTGTTCCCCCATGGCACATGAGAGCAAAGGGCAGACTTGGCTCCTGCCCTGCTCTTGACCGGAGCAGCAGCACCGGGGGCAAGACGTCAGGTGACTGTAGCAGGTTATTTGTGGTAAAGCTCAGCAACTTGATTACTAATCTCTGGAAAGAAGCTGAGGAAGGATTTTGACCCCACAGTGCATCTCAGTCAGCTGGTACAGGCACACAGTGCCTCCCAGGGCCACCCTAGGGAAGTGTGCCGATAGGGCACTCTGCACTCCAAACAAGGGCATGTCTGTGACTGCCACAGGCAATTTATAGGACAAATATTGAGGATAATTAAGGATAATCTCTGCTTTAGGTATCTTAGAAAGAAGGTCAAGTACTCTCTTTCCTTGTCAGACATGATGAAGTCAGGCAGTTCCCATCAATAGCAGGATTTGTTTCTCAGAAGAAATAATAACACCACCCCCCCTCCCATCCTAAATGTTTCCTAGATGTAATCTCCTCAAAACTCAGACAAGATCATTACAGTGAGTTCTGTCTCTAAAGAGCCATAACAGTGAATTGCATTACCAGCACCAATCTCCTGCTGGTATATGCTTTCCCTACTGTACTCACACTAGCAAATACAGAGAGGTGCTATAATATTAACATCCCAAGCTCAAACAATAACATCCTTTCAAGCAACTTGGCAGGTCAGGGTAGATTAGATAGTCACATGAAAGCAAAGGAGGAGGAATCTGCCCCAGCAACTTCTGCTATTTTCTCTGTGGTCTGATGATTTCATAATAGTTGGTCATGAGATGTTGTTTTCGATATTCAGACATTATCATGGCAGGTTTCTTCCTAAATAGCCTTTGGGTAACAGACATTTACATTGCTGGTGCAATGGAGAAGCTGGGACTAACCCATTACTGCTCTTGAAAGATCCCACTGCTCCCCAGCTGATGGGATTTGACAGGGCATGTGTTGCATGATCTCTTCTGCCTACACATGTGACAACTGACACAGGAGGAGGTCTGGTAAAAAGGCATGTTCCAGGCTCTGTTTCACAATCTTCATGTCCTTAAAAGCCCAGTTTCCAAGAAATCAGCACAACAGCAGTTCCTGTCCCTGTGAAGAAGGAATATTCCTTGGAAAATATCTGTCTTATGCCATCAGAGGCAGGATGCTGAAGATGAAGGACCAGCAGCCAGAGGAGGCAAATTGGCCTGTGGTCAAGCCAAGACTGTGCTCGGGCAAGAAGCAAGTTCAGTTATTTCTTTGGAAAGGCTGATTCAAAACAGGAATAATATTAGGCAACACAGGCATTGTTATAATCAAGCCATTTGTAGCACTCCTGACCTAGTGATCCCCTTTGTCATGCCTTCATGTGTCCATCTCTTTTAAATCTAGGCACATTGATGCAGCTCTTGAGCAACTTCAGCAACATTTTTAACATATCAGCACATAACCATATTTTAATTAAGCTTATGGGATAGAGAACAGCATTTGATCCTCAAGGCTGCATACAGCAATTGAGCTTTTACAAATTACCATGCCCACGTAACTATGAAAATAAGAACTGAAAGAGGCTTTTCCATGCTGTGCAGGTAACTCTGCAGTTCTACATACTCCATCACATTAAACAAACATATGTTATTTTATGTCTGTTCTGCTCTGTGCTTTCATGATCCTTTGAGAGCTCAAAGATAAACAGGAGTCCCCTGAAATGACCCGTCTATACTACATCAAAAAATAGGCAAGGGAAAAAGCTTTGCAGTGCTGGGCCAGTCAAACTGTCCATGTCAGCAAGAAACTTCTCCCTAAAGCAGGTTTGCCTCCACTAACCTTCTTCATGTAACACTTCAGCTCAGGCAGACTCACCACAGTTCCCTTATTGTATGTTTTCATGAAGTTCCAGACAGCTTTATAAATCAAGGTACCAATACAAGCACCAAAGTCTGGCCACTATCAAAATAATGGATTAAATGGACTACTGGTCCTGACTCATACCTGCCACCTTCCCTGGTGACCTCAGAGCCTGCTACATACAGACAGAACTGAGCAGAAACAGCATCCATCTCCCAACTCCTCTACACCTGGGAAAAGAGAGGAGGGAAGGAGACTGGATCTCAGGTTCAGTCATCTCTAGTGAAGTCAGGCTTAGCAATACATGGGACCTACAACATGCACAGGCAACACTAAATAAGGAGCTCTAAGGGATGAGCTCACCATTGCACTGGACACAACAGCAAGGCCATCACACACAAAGCAGACAACAGTGTCACTGTCACTGGGTGGTAACACAAGCTGCCTCGCTTTTTGGTGCCTACTCTTTGTACATATATATATACACACACATGCCAGGCAGCATTCCTCAGCTCTAGCTCAGCTAACCTTGTCACCCATGAACAAGTTCTGTGAAAAGGCACTTGGTCAGTTCACAAGGATGCCCCTAGCAATGAACAGCATCTCACAAGTTAAGCCCAAGGAACAAAGCTGACTTCACAGATTTCACAGAATACTCTGAGTTGGAAAGGACCCACAAGGACCATCAAGTCTTGCACTGTAGTCTCCAGGTTTGTGGTCTTTGTTCTGGTGGAGCTCCCTGGAACTGGAAATGATCCACTGCACTATGCAAGCCAAGAGCTCCAATGAAAGCCTCACATTAAAAGCCTTTACAATTCATCTCATATTTTGCTGGCTCCCAACAGAGTGCAATGACAGGGCAGGGGGCTGGCACTATTTTAAACTCTAGGACTCTGATCTGAAGCTTGCCAAATTTACACTCCAGCTTTTGAATTCAACTTGATGATCACTGAGTACTCATGCCAACTGTGCCTCATGGAATAGCTGCCTGTGTTCAAAAGGCTGCTGTGCCAGACTCACCTTCATTCTGTATCTCCATTCTACCAACTACATGACCACAACTTAAACCTGCAAGCAAAAAGGCAGAGAGAGACATGCTCCAACACCCTGTACCCCTCTCAGAAGCCCAATTCAGCTCTGTTTATAATGAATTTTGTACTCAGGCAATAAAAGGCACTTGAGCTAGAGAGCAAGAATAGGACTAATTTCCTTTTAAACAACAATACCACTCAAGGGCCTCTGACTTGCAGTTACTCCTATTGTTTGGTCAGTATTAGTTATAGATCCCCCCTGTACATATGCAGACCTTTCAACTCCTAGACCTTAAAAGAGCTACTCATAAAAATACAGATACATACCATCATATTATTTTACAGACTGGAAAACATAGGCTTGACAGAAGTATCAGATAAATCATCCAGAATCCCATGATAACAGAGCCAGAATCACACCTACAGCTCTTCGTTCTCTAATGCCCAACTGTCTGCATGTTTTTCAGTCTGGTTCTGCTGAAATCTGATGTTGTGACAAGAATCTAAACACTTAGTATCACTTTTGACTTACAAACTCCTAGATCACATTTGCCAAGATGAAAAACTACAAGCAATGCATCCAAATTTAAAGTTTTCTTGAAGCAGAATGGAAACGTTTTAGCCTGAAATTATAAAGATGGGGTGGGCTTACACTGTAAGAAAGGAAAAAAGTACTTTGTATTCAATGTAAGGACACAGTCAACTTGACAATGGACACATCAAGTCTGACTTTTGTGCCTCTTCCTTACAGGGCACTAGAGATTGCTAATAACTGAATTCCAAGCACAAAGCATGATTGTACAAATAAGTCAAGTAGCTAAGGCTGCAACCACGTGCACCTGCTTGGAAGCACTACTGGAAAATTTGGTTTCTAGCATTTTTCATGGGTGTAATTTTTAAAAAGGGACTAAGAGCTGAACTCCCTGTGAACATCAGTGCACAATGACTGCTGACTGCATTTTCTGAAGTCTTTAGAAAACACCATCCTATGATTAATTTAAAATACCAACCAGGAAGAATAGCTCAATCTGTAACACAAGCATGTAGTTACATTAATGATACCTTCCTACCATTAATGTGCAGTGACAGGGACAGTTCAGTATGTACCTAGAAATAGGTTGGGTGCAATAGGACTGTAGGGCAGAAGTGTGTTGTTACCACTGATGCCTTATGCAAAAGCTGCACCAGGCTTGGTGCTCTTTGGAGATTCTCTCAGCACCATCATGTTTGAGATTTTGGGTTGGAGCCCTGCTTATTCATCCATAATGACAAAGTCAGACTGATCTCTGTTATTCTATCCTGAGCCCAGCTTAACTTCATTAACTATCAGAACAAGGTCATGCTCTGTTAAGTTTGTACTTTCACATCCTTTAGTAACTTTGAATCATCCTTGCTGTCAATACACTGACAGTTATGGTTTTCTACTATCATCCCTTTGTTTATGTTCAAAGTTCATTCATTGCCTTCTTCCATCAGGGCTCTGTAACACATTCTCTGCCCTAGTACCTCCTGTTACCTTTTTCTTACTTGACCCATCAAAAGTTTTTATCTCTCACCACAGAGGTAGTTTCCATGGAAACTCTGAAGAACAGGCTAAGTTAATGAGGCATAAAATGAAGAGAGTGTCCTCAAGCTCACCCATTTTGAAAATCTAGGTCAGCAATGTTTGCTTAAAACATTCCACTCTTCTAAAACCATGTTCACTTGACTGTTAAGGATGTAATAAAAAGAGAGGTTCTAGCATACCCCAAACTTAGTACGTTTAATATAATACTGGATGTTGATGCAAATAAACCACTTAAAATTTCTCCCAGCCTGTTTTCCCTTTTAGTTTCCTTGGATAACCCACAGGCATTTAGTTTTATCGTCCAGTTACTTATCTTCACCAAACATTTACTCTGGCCATCATAGTCTGACTTTCAGGTAGCGTTCCAGCAACCTGCTATAATCTCACCAAGGGCAGGAGGTATTAGCTATGTCATCACTTTTAATCTCATTTAAAGAACCTAGGAATGAAAGAATGAAAGCCAAATTCAGTCTCAACCTGCACAACACACAGGCAGAAGCCCAGAAATGAAAACAATGCTGAAATTCTGAATTTGAGTTTCCTTACAGTTGATGTTGTCTGAGCTCAGCCACCAACCACAAGTAGCAAATGCTGATCTGTTGATATGCAATGGACCATGCTACAGTAAATGATTAATTGCATTCAATGGGTTTCCTTAGTGAGAATCACAGTTTCTCTCAGGAGAAGAAACAGCCATACCAAGCATTAGTGCTAAAATATGCTGTCAAGTACATAAGGTTATGGAAGGCTGCCTCAAAAAAGCTGCTGTGGAGGGAAATAACACTGATGATTTGCTAGTTATTTCCTCTGCTAATTGAAAGCAGATGTAATCAGATGCAGTCAAATACCTTTTGAGATGCAACTATTTTGCCAAAGATACCCCAGTTTTCAGGCATGTCTCAATCTGATCTCCCCTATTTCTCTCTAAAATCTACACTGGCCTTCAGTGCTTTGAATAGCTGATTGATGACTTGCTCCCATTTAAAAGTAAGGTCCTGTGCAACACAGAGCTGGTTTTTTCTGTCCACAGTGGATAGCGATGGGATTTCAGCTGTTGATGACAAGCAAGAAACAAAGGTTAAGAAAATACCTATAACCTCCTGACTTCCTGAGGAAACAAGGTGCACATGATGACAGCTTACAAAAACAATCTGCTGTCCTAGTAAAAACCTAATGCAATCCATCCTACATTCCTTGTGTTATCAAATATCAAATCTGAACTAAATCAAGCATTTTTCTGGCCAATGCCCTTTTCCCTGCCTAAACCCCTATGTAATGTGTTGGTTTAGAAACGATGTACAGCCAGGACAGTTTGAACAACTTATCTGAAGCAGAACAGCGGTCCCCAGAAACACTTTGGTGTAATCCAATTACACTAATTAAAATAATTATTTCCACCTAGTTTGCTACTGAACTGCTTGCTTGGCACATCTAGAGTCAGTGCATACAAAGGTCAGGTGCAGCCTCTCCAAACTCCAGGGAGCACAAAAAAACCCCAAAACCAAACGAGTGTTGCAGGATGCAAGTCTCTAGATGTTGTTTGTGGTTTGGTTTTGCTCAGTTATGGAGTTAACAACAGGCAGGTGGAGAGCCTCCAACTTGTTCCATCTTGTCTACACACACCACGCTTTCCCCCCCACCCTCAGCTCTTACTCCACTCCTCTGTTGTGCTGCAAACTGAATTCCCAGCCCGGGAAGTTTTCTCCAATGGTAAGTTTTGAAACAAGATGTGCTAAAACCTTAAAATTTCCCTGCAAATTGGTACTTTGTGGTGCTGATTCTAGAATAAGAATCGTAAGGTAGACAGCTTGCTCTCTAAATTTGCAACTGAAGCATCTGCTGCTTGTGCCTACATCTTTTGCAGAATCTTTGGAGGAAAAAGCAATCCATATTAGAAAAGAAACAAATAGAGACATAACTGTCAAACTTATTTTCTGTTTTTTTCAGTGAGCCTAAAGGAAAGGTTCCTTCAACTCACTCTGTATTGTCAGTATAGCTTTGTCTTCATCACTTTACAATTTTCCAGCATGCCTGTCTGCTGCCAAATCCTTCCTTTGACACAACCACAGAATAAAAAAATACTTTGCTTCCCTCATTTGAACCTCCAACAAGCCACAGTGGCTTTCTTAACTACAGCCTTCTATGAAGAAGCACAGAAAGCAGTCCTCAGTCATTCCCTTTAAACAATCATACAAAAGATTTTATTTTATCCTTTTATCAGCACACTAGACCTTGATATTACCTTGAACATGCCTCTACCTGACTACCTCAGCAACATCCTAGATCTTTCAAATTGCCACCATTCTCTCCCCCACACAAGACAGCAAGTCAATCTTGCCCTCTGTGAGCCCAGGACCAGGGGATTGCTGCCTCACCATCTGAATTTGGCCAAAGCAGATGCAAAAACCCCATGGAGGTCTGGAGTTCCCAAACCAGCAGCAACTTTGGTATAGCAGATGCTGCTATAAAGGAACCTGGTGGCTACAGAAACTGGGACATTGGTGTTTTTCTCACAGGACCTCATATTCTCACTCACCTGCATCAAAAGGACAAGGCCACAACATGCACACTGTTGGTATTTCTCTGTGCCTGGGATTTCTATATTCTATGGACACCTGAGCCTTTGTGCTGCAGTTGTGAGATAACACCTACTGTACTCCTCAGGAGGCATATGTGGTTATCTGCCAGGCTGTCTTCATTCACAAAGCACATGCACAAACATCCAGATAAAAAACAGGTGAGCTTGGATTAGCCTTTGTTCTAATTCTGAGGTGAAGGTAAAGAAGTTGAAAGTGTAACATAGCTAAGCAAAGTAATAAAGTCATCAGTCAGCTCTGTGATTATGGCAACAATAGGGAGGAAAAAAAAAAAATCAGCCTGTTCAGCAGATCAATAGATATATCGATCTATCTGGGGAGAACATAAATAATGGAACATATGCCAAGCACATGTGGATTGAAGGGACAGAGTAATCCATCTCCAAATGGCACCTGCTGATTTGTTGAACATACAAAATATGCCCTTGCAATCTACTGATTGTTATGGAATTGGATCAGAGCACTGAACTCTTAACACTGGCAGTAGTCTGGCCAGGGCCTAAAAGACCAAAATATATGACAAATCCCAGCTAAGAATCTTTTAGGTTCCATCTCTCTTCTGTTATTCTCAGTCAGAGTTTTTAGTGCATTCATTTATGTTTCTCCAGAACCTCGGGGTTATCTTTAATCGAGGCTTGGGTTTTGATGACAAACTGCATTCCATCATTCAGATGTCCTACTTCTATCCCAGGAATGCAGCTAGATTAGAGTTTGCCTTATCCCAGGGAGATTGTGAGATGTTAATCCACTCTTGTGTTACATCTTGGCTGGGCTCCTCACACTCTGACGACAGCTTTAACAAGCAGGACCATGAATTTATTGCAGCTTAATCCAAATTTATCTGCAAAAGATGCCACCTGAGACTAAACACTCATGTATCATTTTGCCTGACTTTAGAACCCATCAACACTCGCCTTGGGAAAGAAGTGTATTGATATTAACAATTTCTCTGTTAATGCTTATTGCCATTCATCCATCTGATCCCCTGCAATGGCAAACATCGCTCCAGGCTCATCCTTTCCCTTTGCTCCTGGTGGACTGATTTAGTGATCTGAATGTGGGCAGAGAGCATCTAATTAAAGTCAGATATTGAATCTAAATCAGGAAGTGCTGCAAAGGCCAGGGAAGGCAGGGAAAACTCAATTCAAAATGAATTCATAAACCTGGGGACTAAATGGAAAAACCTGTGAGAATGCAAACAGAAATGCCTGGGAAAAGGGAAATAACATGAAAGACACTTTCACAGCCAAATCACTGCAAAATGTTAATGTTAAATGGACTGTAGAAAGTAAATCATATCAAAGCTTGAAGTAAAATATGGCATTAATGAAAATAATACATGACTAGAGTAACTGCAACTTTCCTTCATCAGAGGCAGGACACAGTTCTATCTTCAATTTGCTCCCAGGATGCTACAGGCTAGAAATGCATCCAAAAAAAGCCAAAAGGGTAAGAGAAAAACCAAAATTGATTTATAAGGAGATATAAAAAGGACTAAATGTGAGTGGCACAGCCAGATGGATGGGGAGGAGTGGAAAGGTTGGCAAGAGCCTGCAAAGAAAACTACCATGGAATGGAGGAATTTGAAAAAGCTCAGGGGGCTCAGCTAGGAAAAAAATTGAGTCAAGCTTTGAAAAAAGGAGAGTCCAGGGTTACTGTGCAGAAAACGGTGAATAAAGTATAGAGATCTGTTCACCTAGAACATATTCCCCAGAGAAGTAAATCTGATGGCTGACACAAGTCAGGAATAGGATACAGGGCAATAAAAAGAAAACAGTATTGTATTTTTTGTCCATAAAATTGCTACATTGTTAAACATCAAGGGGTAAGTCCTCAGCTGAACTAGACCAGCTTCACCGAGGTCTGTGTCAGTTTACAGAAGCCAAGGTCTGGCATACCTATCATAACTCAGATGTTTGTGACATCTGCCATTGCCCCTCTGCACTAAAATTCCTCCCTCATCTGAGGATCACACCAGCAAAGAGCTGCTGTCTCTCCCCATTCCAGCTTTCCCTCATAATTTTTGAAGGCAAAATGAATGACCTCTCACCAGGCCAGAGTACTGTCCTCCACGTTCAGTGGTGCCTAACTTGCCCTGGGTCATGGTGAATAGGTTTTTCACAGGGTTAATGATTTTGGGAAGCTCTGAAAAGCATTAGGGCAGAGAGTAACACAAAACTAAGGTCATGCCAATGGGAGTCAGAAGCCTCACGAGACTGGTCTGACCACAGCTGTCCCAGAAAAAGGGCATTCACCCCACCCCAGAGAAGGAAAAGAAAAAAAACCCAACCAAAAAAAAAAAAACCAAACCAACACCAAAAACAAAAAAACCCCACCAAACCCAAAAACAATACCCAAAGCCCCAGGCCCTGGTTTATTAAAGGCAGCAGAAATTTATTTAAAAGAAATATTGTACTTTATATGCAAAGAATTGCATGGATCAGTAATAATCTTTACATGTCAGGGCAGAAGTTGACGAAGGCTAAAACCAGGGAGCTAATTCACCCTTTGACACTGCACCCTACAGTGAATTAGGAAATAAAAAGGCCTATTGAAAACCATTTTCCCTGGCAGGTGTCTTCAATGACCCAGTTTCAATGACATTAGCAAAACAGGTATTTCAAAAGATACTAGAAATCAAACAGATTTACGGGTACTGATAGTAACAGATCATTGGACACATGTGAAAAAGCAAACAAGCTTTCAAATGAGCCCTTCAACTCCAAGGCAGAAGCCATTCACTTAAGACTAAGCAGAGGCTAGGGAGGCTGCTCAGAGCTTACACTTATGCTCAGAAATCCACCTTTTTGAAAGGTCTGTATTTGTTTTCTTTTGCAGGACAACTTTCTGGTCATTTCAAGACCTAAGCAGCATCACACACTTTCTTCTGCACAGGCTTCCCTGTTCCCCCACCTTCTGAAAGGACAAATCATCACAAGTAACAGAGCTCAGGCTCCGTTGTTCCTGTCCAACAGCTGAAGAGAGGAGAAGCCAAACAGAAGGAGGTTGCTGTGTTACGAGATGTAGATCAGAGAGGAAACCCAGAATCTTTTATCAGGTCATGCAAGTTAAACAGGAAGGAATTGGTTCTTGATATTAATATGCTGCATGTCCATGAATACCTTGCAAATATTAACTAATCCTCATGAAACCCTTGAGACAGGTTAATATAAACCATTTATACATATGCAAGCAAACAGTGAGAGTGTCCAGAGCCTGCCTGGGCCCTTTGTCAGCTGGAGTAGTTCAGTCAAATGCATCTTCCAACTTTCTCTAGTCCATCTAGCTTCAGTGTCAGCAGAAAACATGACCAGTATGATGCTGAAGGTCCAAGTATGGCCCAACCCAGTCAGATAAGCTCAGACATAGAATTTCATGGAAATCTGTGCTGGGATTATGGATGGGAGCAGTTTTAAAGGTTTGGGATGAGAAGCTAAAAAAAAGGCTGGCCATTTCAACTCAGCTTTGGAAATTTTGGGGTTTTTCCAGGTGTGGCTCAGTAACATTTGTGTGTGGCATTTACCTCTACATAGACACCAAAGAAATTCTCTATTTAGAGAATTCTCACCACTAAGACTGACAAGTTAAAAGGCATTTTCCCATGAAAGGCATGTCTTCCTTGTGTGTCTAATCCAGAAATTTAATACAGTACTTCAGTAATTAAGTTTAGATCCTTATGTTCTGTCTCCTCACTTTATTTAATTTTCTTGATTACTAAGGAATGAATTCCACTCCTTATTTAAGCTGGTGAGCACAGAGAAATGGCTTTTTTTCTTCCTTTTTGATAGAAGAGGCTTTCATTGGCAACAAGAACTTGGCCAGTTTTATCCTATTTTCCTGCCTGAACTATGAAGACAGAGGGAAAGTGGCAAGATAAAAAGTTTAGCCTCCAACTCTACAAAATCCAGTTGCTTGTGGCTGGGAGTGAAGTGGGGCAGCTGTTACACTGGGGACAGTACAGTGCAGTAGAACTAAGGGAGTCTTCAGCCATCTGAAATGAAAAAAATTGTTCTGTACTTGACAGCTGACAATTCAAATACTTTAAAAGAAGTTACCTTAGCAAGGGAAATGATTGCTCAAAGCAGCAGAGGCACAGATAGCAATTTAATATGGGGATGGAGTCCAGGATTCCCAGGGTCTGTTCCCAGCCTGGGCCACTGGCCTCCTGTGAAACTAGGAGGCTAACAATCACTCAACAGCTTTTCCCTCAGTTTATTCTTCTATATAGGATGTTATAGTACTTAAATGCAGGACATCACAGAGGTTGTGTTCCTACAATTCACTGTGTGGGTTGCAATGAACCAGCTCACTGCTCTGACATCATGGCCTGAAGAGTGACTGAATTACTCCATGCCTTGGTTTTCCACTGACATAAAGAGAATATTCACGTGCTTTGAGACACTGGATGGAAAAGAAATGCAAACACAGAAGTGCCACTCTTCTATTGAGAGGAAGAGATGGGTTAAATTCTACCCTTTTGGTTCCCCACTCCATTGGGATTGGCATGAAAACAAAGATGACAAGCTGGGCCCCACTCTATTAAGATTTAAATTTAGCAAGGAACTGGAAAATTACTGGGAGCGTTATGTCTAACCTCTGCCTCAGAAACAAATATGCATAATTCTTGTCCCATAGCTAAATTTGAGTGAATTACCAAATGTTGGGCCAATAAAAGAACTGTCCAACACAAACCTTATCTGCCTGAGATGCACGTATCTGCTTACAATATCCTTTGTTAGTTAAACAAAACAGAATCATTGTTGCTAAGAAGTTAATATTGTTTAAGATTCACTGGCTAACACATGGAACACTTTCCTGAGTGCCCCCAAACACATTCCTTTTCTGATCTCTTCATTTCTTCCCCCCTTTTTTCCTTTTGTACTGACTTGGCTAAGGCTGGCGTTTTCTTTAGGTGAACTTGCTTGTAAGGTGATATGAACTTCGAGGCAGACAAACATTTCAACTGATACAGTGAAGGGTAAATAGCTGTTCAGATTAGAGCAAACAATTCATTTGAAGAGCAAAATACAAGTTAACTAATTCCCCAGGCATTAAACAGGAGCCTACTTCCTCTATCTCCTACCAGCTCACCCTTTTCTCTGATTATTCCCGTAATCTGCTTGTAACCTTTTAAACCTGTGTTGCAGTGTCCAAAATTCCTTCCTCCAACGAGTGAGTTATGGCAGAATAAGGCCAACTGTAGTGTTCCAGTGCCTCTGTGAATGAATGAACACCCTACAATGCTCTCTGTGATGTACTTTTTAATTTGATCATCATTTCTACTGCTGGGACAGTACATGACACAAACATCCACATAGAAATGAAAATAAAAAGAAACACTTCATTACCAGAGCCATAAAAGTCAAGATGCCAGATGTAAAACACATCCCTGGCAGAAGGACACCACCCCATTACAGCAGCAGAGCACTGCTAATGTCCATCTGATGATAGCTAAGCTGCACTTGGTATTGATCTGCTAAAACCATCTCATCCTCTCCCTACATTTTCCATACCCTGCAGCATTATAAGGCCTAGCATTTAAAAAACGCTTCTGTCAGGATAATTTCACCCACCTTGTAGGTGTCTGCCTACAGAACTCTGCCCATTTGAGAGGTTACCACGTCAGATCTCTTTGTGATGTAGTTTACACCAGCAGAAACCCAGAGAGTGAGATCTCTCCAGGATGCTTGGCCACAGCTCAGGAAAACCAAGAAGGGTAAATGAGGGCGCTGCAAACTCCCTGACACCGTAACCAGACATGCTGAGCATCTCTACACGGGGCTGCAGCGTGGGCAGGCACGGATATGCTGAGGGTATGTAGGCGAGACACACTTACAAAACCCAAGAACATCTTTTTGCTCTCACAAAACCAGCATTGATAAGAGTCACTTTCACAGCATGTGCTTCCCCATCAGAGGTTTACATCTCAAATGTTTGGCTTTCACTGGCTACCAATATTTCTAGCATGAGGACTGATGAAAAATATTTTTGACAGTCTGAAAAACGAAGCTTTTCATTTTTACACACAAATGAGGCAGAGAATTAGAGGCAGCAGTGGAAGTTACAGGAGCTAGAGATGAGGCTGAGGGTCCACATCAGACCTTAAATGGGTTTCATTCACAGACTGGCAGTGAGAAGCCCCTTAAGCTACCAGCAATAAACTTGTCTCCAGCAAGCACAGGGGGACTGAAATCCAACTAAAACTCATGGCCCCTGCACAAATTCACTCTGAATTTCTGCTGGCATCAAGGAGGCCTCATTGGGAAGATAATGTTCAGATCTAAATGTGTATCACAGCCAAGCAGTGACAGGTGAAGTGGGATGTCTCTGCACTGAATGCATTTGACACCTCTCGCTAACTCCTCGAGGCAGAAAGGTACAAGATATGCCCCAGCATAGTAGAAGTGACTATCAGAGCTAAAATATGATCACCAATGTGTTGACTGAGTTTGTCTTGCAAAGCAGCTTTAAAATCTGGCTGTCTGAGGACTCCTGAAATAGCATTTTCCAAAGATTTACAAAGAACTACAATGAAGTAGTCAGTGAAGATGCATCATTGCCCCATCCTGGGCAGAATTAGAATATTTCATTACATGTCATCAACCACTAAAGGAAAAAAAGCTCATGGTGACTCATCATGACTGAGGTTGTAGGGATCTGTGGATTCAGAGCAAAAGGAATTAGTTTGATGCACAGCTCTGTCCACTGGGAAATCACACATGGCTGTGACACACAGCACAGACCATTTGTGACACTCTCATATAACCCTGAAATTTTTTTTTTTTGAAGTGTATCAACACAAAGTCTCAATTCAAATGTGAATTCAAGAGCTAGATAGAAGAACATGTTCCTTTTCAGATCAAGGAAGATCAGTCAATAAAATCAGATTAAACGAAACATTAAGTGATGCCAAGATCAAAGAGTTCTTCATCTCAGAAGTGCCTCCCTATTACTCTATGGTTAGATACAATCACAGCAGAATGTAACTAAAGAGATTCAGAGCATCCATTTAAAAAAAAAAAAAAAAAAAAGGAAAAAAGAACAGTGCCCTAGATCTAACTTGCAGAAGGACTATTCCCTTCTGTCTTCAAAACACTGCATAATCTGCTTTCCAGATCAATTGGGGTATCCTTTTTCACACTGCAGAGTACTCACACTCTCTGGAAGCAGAAACTGAGATAAACCTCCCACTTGCTGATCTCAAACATAACTCTTTCAGCAGCTTGCACAGCCAGAAGCACAGAGGATCATTGAAATACACATCACATGCACACACCTAAACACTTCCACGGCACAGACAACCCTGCAAGGAGCACCAAGGGAGAGCAGAGGATACGTGACAGACAAACACGGTCTGTCACTTCACTGCCACACTGGTGCTTGGGGCAGAGGGAGAGGCCAAGCAGGAGCACACAGGAGGCTTCCAAGCCCTCAGTCCAGGGCAGTGTGTACTTCCATGAACCCATCACAAATCCAGAGCAGGAGTCTTCCCTTGCAAATTCCTTCCTGCCTTACTTTGCTTAATGATGGACTCTCCACCTGTGCTCTGCATGCAAGTTCACCTGCCATGGACCTTTTCTTGCACTAGTCCAGCTCTACAACAGCTCCTGTAACTTTCCCCTTTCTTCCAGCTCGGTTACATAAGCTACTATCTACCTGCTATTTTAGATTATACATAGCAACATGATGGGGAAAACAGAAACAGCAAGTTTGGGTTAATTTCCCTCCCTCCTCTCTTTGTTTGGTTTTCTGGAACTACTTCATCCCAAACATTTGTAAATAGTGCTTGGAGTTACATTCCAAGTTCCAGCAGTAAACACTAAACTAGCTAATATATATATAGAAGGATCCCTGTTCTTCCAGTGTATCCAGGCAACCTTGCAATACAAAGTTAAAGCACAGCTATTTGTTCAAAAAGTGTTTTTACAGCTATTTCCTCTTCCCCCCCCCTTGCTTTTTTCCACTAGGCACTACTTGTATTTATCATCTGAAGATTATGTTCCCTTTTTCCTTTCTAAAAGCTTCATAACAGCTTGTTTCAAGACCAGCAAAGCACAGACATTTACCTTATAACACAAAGTTTGATTTAGTTTAAGAAGAATGAAAGAAAATGAGCAAAAGTTACACAAGAACACCTGAATGTAACTCCTTTCTCACATGTTGTGGTAACTCCGGAAAGAGATTTCCAAATGCTCAGGAAAGCAATGTTGTAAGGAAGGAAAAAACCATATTTACACAAACAGTAAAGCAAGCTGAAAACGCGGTTTACTATATCCTATCTAATACTAGTTGGGTTTCAGAATAAACTAAGTTTCTTCAGAGAACACAGGTCAGTCTGAACTAAAATTTTTCCAAAGGAAAATATCAATTTTTATTAAATTTTCCAATTGAGAGTTTTTTGGAGTAATGCTAGCATCTCAATAGGAAATGCTTTTAATTTCAAGATGTCAATTAAAAATGAAAACTGTTACTTTGACATATTTGATTCCTTTCTTCTGGTAGGCAGTGTTGACATTTTATGTTGTTGCTTATTTAAAAATCTCTTCAGAATATTTTTCTCCTATATGGCTCAAAATTTCATCTTTTTCTTCCTATTCTGATTAGAAACTATTTTTCCTCCTATTAAAACTTTCTTCTGCGTTAAAAAAGTCTGCTGAACATTCCCTGCTCTCAGTGCCAATCTTTTCTCACAAAGTGCTACACTACATAGTTGACATTTTTTTATCACAATAATAGCCAATTAAATACTGCCCATTTTGAAAAAAAAATAGAAAACATTTATTGTTTTCAGCCTTCAGGGTGAGGGGAGAAGGAGAAATAGGGAAAATGCATTGAAGATGCAACAAGAGATTTTAGCAATAGCAATCTCATGCCATGTTTTGCACAGCTGCCTTCATGTTTTCCAGCTATCTTCATGTGTCCACCAAACTAAACAGTGGGTGACACTAAAGTTATGAAATCAATTCTTACTTCCTCTCCAGAAGCAAAACCCACTTCCTAAATTATAGTTTTTGCCTTTACAGATCTGAGGTCATGCAGATGAACTGGAAAAACCATCCTAACACAAGGAAGAACTAGAAATTAATATGCCGTATTTATTAAGTACAGAGTAGTTTACACATTTCAAGTACTCAGAATGAACTCCCATTGCCTTTTCCAGGCAACTCAGCTTCCAGCAAAGTGCCTTTTCCAAAGTGCTTTATTCCTCAATCTAATAAAAAGGAAGCAATGGGCACGAGGGCAGATGCTGATTTAGTAAGCACAGACTCCTATTGGGCAAGTGGTTTTTCCTGAAGTTGTTTATGCTCAGAGCTGACTTTGAGAAGCTGAGGTCAGCAAGGGAATATAGTTTATGGTTTGGCCTCAGAGTCACTGTGTAATTTGTCTTCCAAGCCTTGGTGTTCAGAGGAAACTGTCTTCAGTCACAGTCTTTTTCCTTATCTCAGGGCTAAATCAGTGAAGATCTTGGATGCTTACTGACAGCTTGAGCCCCTAGGGTGATATCTGAGAATAAAGGCAGCAGGTAAGGCCCATGACAAATTTCTTCTCATTTTGACAAATTCCTTAATTCTGGCAGCTTCTCCAAAGAACATGATGTATTCCACTAAAATTGATGGGACTGGGGAAACAGAACTGTTGGTCGGTGATTTTCATTTGCCAGCGGCACCTCATAAAAATTAACACTCAGGTCTTTGATGCTACATTATAACTATCTAATCCCAACGGTAGCACAAGGAGAACATCAATAACTTCTTAAATTCAGTTGTAAAGTACCTGAACAAATAAAGTACTTGGCAAATAAAACAGTTAATAAAGATCAAGAAGGATCAATTTCCTGGGCCCTGATTACAGCAATGATAAAACGCTAAAAAAAAAAAAAAAAAAAAAAAAGTAAGAACAATCACAGTCATGTGCACATCCCATTTTCCTGCTATTTACCAATAATAAAAAAGAAAGGAGTATAACCCAAAGACAGAAAAACATTTCTAACAAACACATTATCAAATGTCTCAGAAAGATGTCAACGTCTGTTCAGGCACTGCAACACATTCCGTATTTCATTGCTCCCATACATCAAGGCAAACAGTGGTTAAAAGGAACAATTTCTCATGGTTATAAACCACAGGACTCAGGCAGAAAGTCAACAGCCCTGTTCATGCTTCTGGTGCAACTTCTGCATAGAACTTTCTCTTTGTTTTTATTTCTCTCTTTTTTTTTTTCCTTTTAAACAAAAATAGTCATATCGAACAAACTAGCCAGGATGGAAGGAAACAGTTCAAAAGGTGTTTTTAAATACTTTTCCATCTCAGCTGGGCAACAATTCATAATGTTACTTGCAGCAAGAAGTCTGAGGGAGTACAGACTGCCCTCTGTGCTCCCAGGCACAGCGGGGTGGCAAAGAACATTGATTTTGCTGGTGATGAGCTTTTGTCGTGATGGTATCAGGGCTGAAATGTTTGCCACCTTCCTTCTAATGTAAGGTAGTTGCCCAAGCTTTGGGCACACACAAATATCACCTCCCTTAAGCTTTGTGTAAATAAATGTCTTGGCAGGAGCTCACATTTCTGGATTACCTCTGCACATAAATATTACTTCATTTCCTTAAAAGCAAAAAGCAGCTAGATGAGGGTAGGAGTTTGTTTGGTGATTAACTCTGCCTTTTCCCTTCTCATCCCCCCAAAGTTGGGTATAAACAGAAAAATAACTCAGATACAGCCAAGAAAATAGCTTGGATGGGCAAACTTTGCCAAAAGCAAATGGAGTTTGAGCACCTAAGATGGTTCTGTCGTGGGACAGGACAGTGTGTTATGATGGTCTTCCAGTTACCTGAACTCAGCAAGTGTTACTCGCCTACTCCCCTGTAGTTACAGTGCATCATTCATCCACTCCTTGCAGACAGGCACTTCAGCACCAAGAAACCTCTCCCAGCAGTGGTACCAGGTACTGCCCTGGCACCAAGTGTCTCCCTACTTTCCAACACTCCTGTCCACAGACAGCATGGTCTGGTTTCTGAAAACAGGATCTGGATCCTCAAGCAAGGGTTCGTTCCAAATCCCTGTGAAATAGTGAATGACCCTCAATTATTTTGGGCCATACTTACTACTGAAGACCAGGTAGAAATGAAATCCTGAAGACACAGAAAAGCCCTCCATCTAGCAAGAGCAAAAATGTGGGAAAGATGATGTGGAATTTTATCAAGGGGACTGACTCCTTTCCCACTCTGATTTTTACAGCTGCAGTTGATAGATACTCATAGGATTGTGCCAAGTTGTTAGGTTCCAGTAATGGAAAAACAACTGCTGCTACTGTAGCATGCCGGTGTTGTGCTGCTCAGCCCTTCAGAAGGACCTCCACAGGTTGGAGAGATGGGCAGAGGAGAACAGCCAGATGTTCAACAAAGGCAGATGAAGGGTCCTCAGGACAAGAGAGACATGGAGCTCCTGAAGCAGGTCCAGTGGAGGGTCACAAATGATTAATGGACTGGAGCATCTCTCTGAGGAAAGGCTGAGGGAGCTGGGCCTGTTCAGCCTTGAGGAGAGACAGCTGAGAGAGGACCTTATCAATGCCTATCAGTATCTGAAGGTTGTGTGTCAAGAGGATGGACCAGGCTCTGGTTGGTGCTACCAGGCAATAGTACAAGAAGCACTGAGCAGAAACTGAGGGACAGGAAGTTCCACCGGAGCATGAGGAAGAACTTCTTTGCTGTGCAGTGACTGTACACTGGAACACATTGCACAGAGTTGTAGAGTCTCCCTCACTGGAGATATTCCAGAACCATTTGGACACAATCCTGTGCCATGTGCTCTAGGATGACACTGCTTGAGCAGGGAGGTTGGAACAGACGACCCACTGTGGTCTCTACCAACCTCACCCTTTCTGTGAAATCAAAGCCCTTCAACTCCTGAGAGTCATGAATAAAATCCATAGATCACTTGTAAATCAAGGAGATGAATCCAAGGGAAAACCACTTAAAACAAATGGGTCAGATCCACAGTGTGACTTGGATACCACTGTGTCAATTTATACCATGTGAGGGATCCATCCTGCATATTTTAAAGCAGTAAATTTTGACTAGATTAGGCTGGCCTTAATCACAAAAATGTTCTCTTTAGGGAATGGCTGTCACTCAAGAGAGAATTAACAGAACACAGTCATTGTTAGCAGGAGAATGGAGGCCAAATGCTTTTCTGGCCAGCTCCTGTGGAAGGGCTGTGAGGTCAGAAGTGAGAAAGAAGTGTCCTTGCGAGCTCGACCAGGACTTCAGCAGGTTGCAGAACTATTTCTCCTCTGGACAGGACAGCATATGCTCCTTCAAAATACATACTTGGCAGATGGAATCAAACTTGGAGAGGAAGCAAGAGAGATTTAGAGAGCTGAAAGTCAGACTAGACAACATCTTCGCACACTCAGCCAGCAATCTGGAACTAACTTATCTGCTAGGAAAAGGCAACTGCTGTCATCAGCAATCCACATTATACATTTCAACTGCCTCAAACCACCACATAATTGCATATTTCTTCCTCCTTGTCACGTACCAAGTAGCAAGCAGGTGTGCTCCCACCCAGCTTTCCCCATTTGAAGTAACAATGATTCCCCCAACAGCAGTCCCTCCCTTTCCACCAAATCTTCTCTCCAGGATTCTCAGGTGTACATAATATACGCTCTTAGTGGTGACTTAAGAGTCACTTTTACCTTCCTCTATTAAAAACCAAGTAGGATCCAGCAATGTGGTTTGAAAGACCAAGGCAAACATGCAAGACAAATAGAAGCATCTTGCCAACTGCAGAGCAGTCTGGATTGAGGCATGAGATTCATCCAAAGCACAATTTCATTGCCTTCATCTGGATTATGCAAAGAATAGATTTGGCATGGAGACCAAATTGATCCATACAAACTGATAGCAGTAATTAGAGCTGGTATGAACTATTGCAACTTCTGGCATCTCTCCTCCCTTGGTTCTTTGCTGCCTAGCAGTCTAGTTCAATTCATCACTGTATTAAATAATGAAGCTTCTATTCTTAGCAATAGTTTATACTGCCCAAAACATTGTGTTCCAACCCTGTGGCAAACCTGGAAAGAGTCTAGAAATAGGCAATGAAAATGTGAGACAGATTCTTATACACAAAGGCCTGCACAGTTCAAGGTGAAGACAAATCCCAGAGGACATGGGAGCACTGTACAGACTAGACAATAGCACAGGGAAAGCTGGCAATGTCGTGTACCCATGGGGGAAGCAAGAACAATCAAAGTCTTTACTTATACCACAAGAATTCAGCTGCAGTCAAAAATAAAATTATCTTCCTCTTCTCCAAAACCACAAGTTAGACACACAGATAATAATTCAGAAACAAGCAATAGATAGAAGTGTTGATTATCAGCTTATACCTCTAGTTTTCACTCTAGTTTTAGGTGAAACTGTGTCTGCCTCTTACAAGCATTGACTCATCTGAAACCAGATCTAGTTGAAGGATGCCCAAACCATACCATTTCCACGAGGGGAATGAATAAAAAAAGCACCACACAAAAACAACAAAACAGCCCCAAACAACATTGGGAGAATTTCAAAATATTAACTTCCTAAAAGACAGAGGAAGGGGTGAGGCAAACCTACTTACTGGAAGATAAAATATCAGGAACAAATTTGGGAAGGGACATGCAAGAAGACCCCACCACAAGGCCCTTACTGCTTCTGCCCTCCTTAGCCTACAGTGCCAAATGTAACCAACAGACCAAGGGTGTCCTCCAGATGCTTCCAGGAGGACACCATCCATGCCAAGTAGGACAAGCAAAAGCCCCAGGGCCTTTGGTATGTGTAAGGCTGCCAGAAATCTCCAGCAGCTATGTAAGGAGTGGCCTGGCCATGCATTTGTAGTCTTCTGAGGGGTTCAGCTGTGTAGGCAGCACCTCTGGTCACAAGCACTTCTAAGGAAAAGCTCTGCATTATCAACTGCCTCAAGTTGCGTTTAATGAGGAACAAAGTCTTCTCTTCTGTCCATGTTGCAATTTTCCAGACAGGTTTCATGCCTACCTGAAGCCTCCACGATTCTCAGAGAACTGCTCATTTGTGTCAGTTGATCTGTAGTTTGCAGCAACAGGTTGGGACATTGGCATGAACCTACCCGGTAGCATTATTCCCACGAGATATTTGGATAGCACTGACCTGAAGTGGCTTATGGCAGGTATCAGATGAAGAGGATGTTTCTGAACACTTCAACTTCTCTTTCCAAGACATTTTGGGCTCAAGGGGTAAAGCTCTCTAAAAAATAGTTTATGCTGGTGTATAAATACATCATGATACTACTCTCTAGCAATTGCAGAGGTCAAGGATCCTACTATTATTAGGAAAGTGCACCTACTCTCTTTCATTAGTCTTGATCAAGTACATATTAAGGTCTTCAAAACATCTTCAGCAATTTAGGACTAGAGTTCACGAGGGACCGATCATCTCCTTATTACTCAGTATGAAAGATACTTTGAGGAGACACATAGAATTTCTAGCAGGACTCAACAGTTCTGTGCTGGGACTCCTTTCTCCACTTAGCATGAAGAAGAGCATGCAGATGACATCTGTCCAACTCATGTTGAACACACACTGCAGAAGAAAAACATGAGTGTTTGAAAAGCTTAGCTTCCACTCTGAGAGAGCCACATCACCTGATGCAGGTGGGTTTATTTGGTTTGCCATTTCTTTTTGGAGAAGGACTGAGAGGTCCTGAGACTTTATACTTTTAATATTATACCTGCTAACAGCTGAAATTCCCTACCAAACTCTTATTTTTTTCCCCATTTCCTGCTGAGCACTACAGAACCTGGAAGGCCATGCTTGGGTCTTGGCATCCATGATCACATGTGTGTCTGTGTGACCAATGCCCTCTAGAGGGAATCAATGGCCCAGCAAGACACTGGTTCTGAAGCCAAGGGTACTGGGTACCGCTGGCCACAGCTGCTGAGACCACTCATCTTCCGTGTTCTCAGCTAAAAACATTACTGAGAAAGTGAAATTCCATGAGAAAAAAAGTTTAAACTGAGTTTGGGTTTAAAAAAATAAAAAAAAATCTAGGAAGTTCCATTCCTTGGAGGGTATTTGGCAGAGCTCACTGCATGGTGTACAAGTTTCCTCCCCAAATAGTATGCTGAATACTGGAGCCAGGGAGGCAGAAAAGATGGATCAGAAGCTAATCCTCACCTGAGGAGACCTTTGCAACAATGACCTGGTTTAAGAGCACTGATTGCTGTAAGGTCCTTTCATACCAGCAGAGCATCTTTAAAGAAGTTGGTCCATCACTCAAGGCTGTGATCTGCATTTGAGGGAACATGGAACATGTAATAGCTGGCCAGAGATGAGGAAACACCAAGTAACACTGAAGTGAACTCATTTCCTCCACCCTTTCTGCCAGGATGGGACAGGCACAATCGTAGAAAAGAGATAAATACTTCCGGTGTTGCTATCCTTTTGTGTCAATCCAATGCATACCTCTCTCCAGGTATTTCTGAACACTAGTTCAGAAAGAGAGAGCCTTGATCTGATTTGGCCTTTCTGAAAATATCCACACAGGGAACTTTCTCTCCAAGTGCAACCTTGACCTAACCTTTCTATATATGACTTTGATCTATAGACCCTGACACGAACACAGCTTTCATCAGGGAGCTGTCATTTTGGAAGAAGGACCCAATGGAATGACTATATTTATATCTCAAACACTTTGTAAAGCTGTTACATACAGTACAATCTATTCTCTTCCATTGCATATGTATAAATAGTCTCCTCCTCATCCAGGGGTCAACTGAGCTTGTGTCTCAGTGCCGGCTCCGAGCTCAGAAGCTCACTCAGTGTGTCTGTTTGTGCCTATCAGCTGCTCTAGGCACACAGGTCTCTGCTGTCACACATGCTTTAAATACTGACACCACAGATCCACCAAGGAGCTGCCAAGGCTCCTTTCATACCTAAAATGCAGGTGCCTGCCTGAAAATCCAACCTGTAAAACCTCATAAGCCCAATACTGTGAAGACATTCCAAGTTGGGCCTGCTACCAAAAAAAAAAAAAAAAAAGGCAAGCCAGCTAAGAGGACAATAGGCAGAGCACTAACTGGCTTCTGCTCCTATTTCAGCCAGCAATTTTGTGTCCAAGAGAATATTGCAGGATGTGGGAAAGCAGAATTCATCCCTGGGCTTCCTAGTTCAGGGCCAGGGCTTGATTCCAGGTTTCTAGTGTCTGTGCATATACTTGGCATATTGCAGCCTGGGTCCTGCTGCAGCCCCAGCCCTCCTGGTGCTTCAGTGTTTGCTGCTGGTTGGTATCTTCCTGCACAGTCCATCTATGGCTGCCCACACAGGATCCCTTTCATACAGTGCCCACTTTACTAGCTCCTGAAGACCAGTATCACCATCACGGTAGAATCTGTAGTCCTGCAAGCTGAGAGGGATTCGAGAGTATAATGAACTCAAAAGACCTTTATTATACCAGTCAAGACAAAAGGCCTTCTGGTTGGTGAGCATCCCACTCATCCCAGCCTTTTGCTGAGACTGAGAAAAGCTGTCCCAAGGAGCAGGTCTCTGATGCCAACTTAGAAATGGAGGAACCTCTACGGGCTCCTGAAGCCTTTATCCTCCCCCTGTAAACCCTGTGCAGTATTTATCTGCTCTCCAATGCTTTGGCAGTCTGGCTTTAAATGCCTCGAGCATTGAAACTCCTTGAGTTTAGACAGACCAACAAGCCAGCAATTAGGAAACTCTTTACCAAAAGCCAGCTCACATATTGCTTTTGCCTCATTTTTATCATGTTTCTGCTCTTGTTGAAATTGTTTATCCCTTAAGGATTATTTTTTTTTAATGCTTTCTTTTTTTCCTCTCCCAGGAGTGGGACTTGGTTTGCCAATGACTACTGGACCTTAGCTTAGTATTTGGGAAATGTAATTAAAAAAATACAAAAACCCCAAAACAAAAACACCCATGAATGTTCTACAGATATCAGTAAAACTTCTAATTCTTAGTTTTAGTAATTCTTAAAAAAAAAAAAAGCACAAGAAATGATCTTTCCAAATGTCTGGCCAAGTCTTCTGGCCAGGTTTATTTATACATGATCCCAAACTCATGAAATCATAATAGTTCCAGGAAAAGAGAAAAAAGGGAAAAGAAATGCACTTTATGGGATCTTTGGTTGGTTAAATCCACATCTATTTCTGCTTGATATCCAAAGCCAATTTGAGCTTCCTGATCACCATAATTCCCTGGTTATTAGACTTGTTTATGGAATTTCTAAAAATAGAGAATAACTATATTTTTGTTACATTAGAACATAAGTTTTTCTTAAAGACTGGGATGTTAAGGAAAGAAGCCACTAGGGGAAAAGGCAGGAAAAATTTAAGAACATTTCCTTCAGCCAGCTTCTAAAACACACACTGCATTTCCTCTCCGCATGAGCTGAAGAACAGTTTTGGAAAACTGCTGTTTCTCACACACTTTCCTCTCATGGCTGGTTTTAGAGACAAGTATTCACAGCTGCGTGAAACAACTGAGAATCTGCTATTTGCAATTATTTATGCTTCTCTTGATATATAAGATCGATAAAAATCTGGAGTGCTTGCACATGACTCTTTTTGTCTTCTCCTTCCTGTCCCATTCCTGTCCCCAACCTGCTGGTAATGTGGGGGGTTGCCCATGTCTCCCCCACAGGACATGCCCCCCAGATACAAATGTGGCAGGTACCCCAACCCTACCATTCACTCTTGCAGAAGGGCCCTGAAGACTCTGTGGTTAAGCCAAGTCATCCCTCTCTCTTCAGCTCAGTCACCTACGTGGACACCATTGGCACCTCAGAATCTACACTGTTGAGATCCCCTGGAACCAAAATTGCTTCCCTTTTCCATTCCTCTATTTGCTGGATGCAGCAGACTACCTGTAATTATATTTGCTTTAAGTATAAGCAAAATCAAATACTTCACACACGCTCTCCTACCAAGGTACTCTGTGTTTAGGAATGAACATGGCAGTTTCCCCTCCTGAGGATTTTTGAGAACGTTGAAAACATAATTCAGCTTCTCCATTCCTGAAGCTGGTAAATATTAGAATATCTTCTTGCAAGAAGTGCAAGCTCAGGTTCATGGACTGGTTCAAGGTTATACCTTTCCATGGCACAGGTGAGAAAAACCCAAAGTCTGAGCGTAGAGCCTCACTTGTGCTGCCTGTGAGCCATAAGGCACTTATGAACAGCCCCATTTTTTTCCCTGTCTCTCTCCCAGCAGGGCTCAGAGAAAAATATCATCTTCTCTTTCCTGGCCTTGTCTTTCTCACATCTGTAGACACCACAAATTATACCTTTGGAAATACAAGTTAATGCTATTCCAGAAACATGTCCTTTTCCCAATGACCGTTCACCTGGGAGTGTTGCTGATGTCCCCCACTGTGTATTCTGTGCAGGTGGGAGGTTTGGCCATGTCACACATGCAGAACAGGCCCTTGCCATTGCACCTAGAGAAGGCAAGGTTTTAAACAGAGTTTACAAGAGTATCTGAATCTGGCCTTGAATGAGTGCCAAACACCTGAGACCTGAATTTGAATGGACTAACCCCAAGGAAAATTCATGTGTTAAACTCAGCCTTGCTTCCTGTAAAAAACATGAACTTGGTCCTCCAGCAGGTCAGACCAGGTATCCATATAATGGTAACAGGTGGCACTAAGATGAATTACCTTGCCCTTGAAACACACATATCCCAGTAAGAAAAGACTCCACATTACAGAATTAATAACCCAGCAGTGTGTCTGAATGTGGTCACTTACAAACAGAAAGGGTAAAAATCTGCCACTACCACTAGGCACAATTTCCATGCCTCATTTTTCCTGCAGGTCACTTTGCTATATAGCACTAGCCTTCATGCTCTTCATACTATTCCCATCCATCCACCCACCCAGGAGTCCTGTGTGACAGAAGCACAGAATTGGACTCAGAGGAACAGCGTTTTTCCAGCATACAATAGTGATTACCTCTTATCTGGGTAATTTATCCTCTCTTCCACCTAAAGGACTTCCAGGAAGTGCACTACAAAGTGCACATATGCAAGAGAATAAAGGTATCTGTCATGAAATCTGCAGGCACAGCATTTACCTGGTGGGACATGAACACTAGAGACCTTTGTCTTCTAGAGAAGCACCTTCTGAGTGCCAGCAGAAGGACACATAGTTATCTAAGTTTGCCAGGTCAGTTTTTAGCACAAGCATTTGCCTCCTCCTCCCCTGTTGAGCACATCTCCCCCTCCTGGCATGCAGTAGCCTTGAGAGGAAAGTTACTGTGCCCAGGAAGGGCTTGGCACTGCACTAATGTACATTGACAGTTTTCTTCCCTGGCACCCGGCCACGCACAAATCCCCTTTCTGAGTCACTCCCAGTGAGAAAACCAACACCGGCATTCTGCTCTGTTGAAGTGGTAAGGCTGAGAGAGCAAACATAAAAGGAGCTGCCTATCAGAAGGGGTTGGGGATGAGCTGATGTCTGGAAGCATCAGAGGCAAGGGGAGGGAATTCCTATAAGTGCAGTGTAACACTGATAAGGGGGAAAGAGTAGTGAAGGATGCTGGAAAAACACCACTTGGCAGAGCAGATGATGCACACTCCCACCAGTGACCTAAAGTGAAGTCAAGCTTCCCAGGCTGGACTCTCACTTTCTGCTTTTCCTCTAATTATTTTTATTGCCATAACATTTCTCGCAGACCTCAGGGCCAGTTTTGCCCTGCTCTGTACAAATGTGGCAGATGCCATTTTGGCAAGTACCAGGGTTGAAACAGGGACCAGCAGAGCAATAAAAGCAGGATTCTCTGCAGCTTGAGGTGGGAAGCCAGGCCAGCAGCTGGGAGCTATAACAGACCAATATCCTCTGCAGATTGGGCACAGATGTGGACATGCAAGCACAGGCCAGGGTGTTACACAAACATATCATGTGGACAAACTGTGCCTCAAATGCTTACAGCCTGAACGGGCAACAGAGGCAGAAGAAGAACAGGACAAGCAGAAGACTGTAGCCAAGGTGAGAAACGCTTCTCTAGTTTTCTTGAGAGTGAGATCAGAGCATGGAAGTTAACCCGCATGTCTTCATTACTAGAGAAGAGCCAGTCACAGAAATCTCACTTCTAACAATCTTTGCACTTGTATACACAGGATCCAGAAATGCAGAGGAAGCCCGGGTGACATTTTCTAAGTAACTTAGTTCCCCTCAGGCCACTTGGCCAGAGTTATCTGAAATTACTTTACACTGGAATGAAACAGGTGGAGGGGAGTAAGCCAGAGTCTTGCTTGGCTAAAGGTAACTTGTCTCCAGCCTCAGGAAAAAAAAAAAAAAGTGCAGAACGAATACCAACAGGGCTTCATTCAAGCACTCCAGTGACTAAATCCTCTTGGAAACCCTTAGACACAGGTTCTGATACTTGTCTCTGAAGGCAGAAACAGGGCAGCATATACAATAGGTCACTGTGTGAAGACATCTAATTTTGAGCCAGATAGTAATAATAGGAGCATTTCAGGTGTGTTTGGGACCATTTACAGAATTACCAGCTGGCAGTTCCCTTCCAACCTTTCCTCACAGCATAGGCATAAAAAGCAGATATATAACCATTTCACTGATGACAGTCACTGCATATTTGAAAGCAATCTTATGCTGCAGGCTGTTGAAAGCTAGTGAAGAGCAGATTTCTGTTTTTAAAGCTCTGTCTGACAGGGCAGTAATTAGATGCTACAAACAGGGTCCTTGGCCATGTCTGTGAGCCGTTTCACTCAGCCCCTCCTCCAACTTCAACAGCCCCCCCTAAGCTGCTTTTAGAGCAGCCCCAGTAGCTCTTCTTTCTCTAGAGATACCTTGTTCCTCCTCATCCTACTCCAACTGCTCCTGAGCCTGCTCTTTTTCATATCATCAGTATTTGTCCAGTGTTGGATGTGTCAGCATTAACAAGCTGACACTCTTTAAAAGGATGGACAGAAGCACTGATTGAAGCATAGCCATGCTCCAGTAGAAAACAAGCACCTGAGTAATCATCATGGCCTCCTACAGCACTTGTACCATCAAGTAGTTTCTTGATGAAAAAGGGAATCATTGAGGTGCTTGAAGCCATGGCTGCACTCAAACATGACAGCATCCAAAGGCACTGCCCCCTTTTCCCTTTCACATACTCTACATCAAAATGTGTCTTACTTTTAAGGTCTAAAATACATTCTGTAACTTGGGATTTGAGCAGATGTGGCCCTCCAAATTTATTGCATTAGAGACAGAGGAAAAACTGCCACAATGTTACAGCCTTGCAGGGAGAAAAGGCAGATGAACTAACCTATTTCTACAAATTGCACAGTGTTCATGCTGCAAACCAAACAATATAAAATCCATACACTGAGCTCTATATGATCTCATACACAATAAAACAGGATGCCTGCAGGATTAAATAAAACTTGTTGGTTTTAGGCAGATATTCCAGTCCACACAACTCTGAGAAGCAGTAGTCAATGGGATAAATAAAAATACGAGCAGACATTAAATGACTTCGAACACCCAGAAACAGCATAGGAGACTAAACCTTTATTACCTGGGAGCCACCATGAAACAGGATGTACAAATAAAACTAAGTGAAAATGGAGATCGCACACAAGGCATAAACTCAATAGAGCTCAGCACCTCCCAGGATTAAGCAGGTTTCACACTGGACATTGGCGATAAACCCACAATAACACCAGTAGCTGTTCCCAAAGCAGTCAGCCTTATCCTGTCTTCTGCCACTGTTTTATGACACCAGTGTACAGAATCCACTCACACAGGCCCTCACAATCAGTTTGTTAACCATTGCACCTACAGAACTTCTTTTGGAAGGGGAATGAAGCAGAAAGAATCAGCACCCACCAAATCAGGATTAACTAAAGTTACTCAGTCTATATAGAGTGTGAGAGGAAATGATACTTCTGATGTATAGAACGAGGCTTCACAGCACTTTATATATATATATAACTTATAGAAGTTAGAGCCTTCTATACCCAAGCTATATAGAAGTCACCAGTTGCTCCTAGAAGCAGAGTTGAAGTGCAGAAAGGTAAAGTTGGAGTTATCTCCAAATCTTAAGGCTGAGGACCTTCATGAGCTCTGCACCATATAGACATGTCCTTGGGTTCCACTCCTTCTTGCAGAATACATAGACCAGCTTAGACTACCTTTGTTTTTTCCAAAACATGGCTTCAGACTTCAGAGCTGTACCTATGCACACATCTACACCTGTGTGCACACACACACAGACAGTGCTCGGGACCAGTCAACCCAGGAACACCACGGGAGTCACAGCAGGGCTTCTGCAAAGCCCTCACTATGGGCTGGGGCACACGTGTAGCTAAGTCAGTACAGATATGATTTTTTTCATCACCTAATGATCTAATGCTAAATGCCTCTTTGTGCTCATTTAAAACTGAAGAGACAAGTTACAGCTCCCAGGAAAAAAAGCACACACTTGTTTAAAAGACAGAGCAAACCCCTCCTCTTGCTAACAGCAGTACCAGGTGCTGGACTGATACCACTACCCTTGAACTTACCCTTGTATGAGTCATTTCTGAGATGGCTGAAGCTGACAGGTTGCTTAAAATCACCACCCATGGATTACATTCAAAGGGAGCTTTAAAATATTTTCTAATTATTTTTGCTTCCACTCCACCAAACACTGTTAATCAAGAGCTATTTCCAAAACACGCTGTATTGTAGCAGTGCTATACTCCACAGGAGATGCACCAATTGGGTTGGACACCTTCCAGCTCCAACTGTCAGATGACCAAGCTGTTCTCATTCTTAGAATAAGGTGCTGCTCTTTATGGGCAGGGAATTTACATTTTTTCTTTATTTACACAAAAAGCAAATGGGAATGCTTGGCTGTGGGGAAATCAAGCTGCCTGGCTGAATTTTGCATTTTGATGACCATTCACTACCACTGATATAGGTAAGACTTTTCTTCATTTATTCCTGGTTTCATTGCCCAGGGTGTTATTTCTCCATGTTGCACAGAAGGACCCAGCCTGTATTCTGCCCATGTGGGTGTGACAATATGCAGCATCCAACCCCTTCCTCTGAGTGCAGGAGGAGGAAATTGGAAGCAATTTTGCATCTCCAGAATCTTGGGATTCAGCTCTAAGTCTTGCATTGGTTTTGGCTGGCTCTGTGTCATACGTGGCAGTCTGTTTGCAAGACTTAACACTGCTCCTGCTTTTCCTCTACTTTGCATTCCTAATTTTTTTACATCCAAAGCTCAGTATGGAGAAGAAGGGAATACAACATATAATAAACCTTAGTGCTTCAAACAGAGTTATCTGAAAGTACCCCAGCAAATGCAAAAAATCAGAACAGGTTCTAAAGGGAAAAAAACCCCAAACCAATCAACCAAAAAAAAAAACCCAACAACAAAACCCACAAACCCACAACATATTAGTCTAAAAAGTGACCCTTTTCTCTGGGGAGGGTTTCTGAGCTTCAAAATCCTTTTCACAATCCCCCTAATTAAAAATTGATAAAACATGTAATTATCTGTGTACCCAATGCTTCTTTGAAGCTTCATCCTAAAAAGATTTCGGGAAATTATTGAAAGAAGTTTTAAAATAATTTATTTTCAAAGCCTTCATATTGCTTTTACCAAAATAAAGTCTTTAATTTAATCTTTTCTCAGAAGCTTTGAAAATTTATATTAATTTCAAAAGCCTTAAGTTTTCTCTTAAGAAAATAAAAAGGTAGTAGCACTTCTGTTACTTAACTAATTTATCAAGCAGCAGCCCTGAATCTAATGAAAATAAGTTCAAGACACTAATTGTGGTCTTCAATCTGGATTTTCCCATAGCTGTTTTCCCTCCACGGCCATGCAAGTTTTCCTGGTCACCAAGGTAAGTACAGAGATACCCAGTTTACAAAAAGCCACATCTTGATTCTGAAGGTCTTGAACTGTTCCTATCTGGAGTGTTTTTTCAGTTTTACAACTATTTTTATTGACTTAAAGAGTGTTTTCACACTGGCTCTCCTCCCAGGCATGTTTAAACAAGCAGCAGTGCACGGTGCCAGAACGCAACAGAAACGTGTTCTATAGACAAGTAAACAAAATACCCAATGGCTTCAACTACCCACACCACGAAGGGATTTTGAGCAAGTCACTTCAAATTACGTTTCAGTCTCTGGACACAAAGCAAAGTTGGTTTAGAGTTCTTTGGCTGTGTTTTGGGTTGGGTGTTTTCTTTATTGCTTTGGTTTTCAAGCCATTGGCTGGGCCTGCACTCCCCAAAGATGTGGGCTATTCATTCTGTTCCAGCTTAAAGGCTCAAACTGGACTTGATTTCAGTAAGAACTGCGTGGTATGTCATGTGGTTATCATACAGCCTGGAAACACAGCGAGCCACCTCTACCATGCATGGCTGGTGTGCCCTGTGACTGCAGGCGAGACCAGCCACCAGCACCACCAGTCTGAACAGCCTGGCTTTGACAGGCCTGAATTAAGCTCACCACTGGCCGGGCAGCTGTGCCGCAGCAGAGGAAGCGGGAACCGCGGCCCTGGGGGTGTCAGTCGGTCCCGTCCCACCATAGCCAGGTTAAAAAAAGAAAACTCAGAAAGGAAAATGGCATCTTTTCCTGAGAGCCAAGGTTAGTCCTCCCCATAAATCCGTTGGCAGTGGCACGGGGTGACATACCACCACCTCCTCCCCTGCGGAGCTGGGGCCAGCCAGCAGGAAGCGGCCGCCTCCGCGGCAGGACTGGGCAGCTGGCTCCCACTGTCATATTTATCTATCCCCAGGACACTTCAGCAGAAACTTTCCTGCTGTGTGACAGTGCAAGCGGGGGGGGGGAGGAGAGCAACCTACACGTGGCTCTAACAGAGATCACAGCCTCGTCAGCAGGAGCTGAAAATACCAGTGAGCTGGCACTGCTGCAGAACTAGAGCCTTCCCCCTTTGCCATTTTCTCCACAAGAACCTTCCCTGAGTCATGTATCAGCACAAGGGGCTCCCCCATATCCAGCTATAAACTCCTCCTGGAAGACCAGCACATCTTGATCTGGGACCAGCTATTTCCCCCATCACTGGCATTTCTCCTTGTTTTTGTTGACATTAGAACAATCCTTTTGAAATTTTTCTTACAAATGGATTCTGAGTCTTGAAATTACTCTGTCAGAGTCCACCAGCACCCCAGAGAGCATGGAGTACAGCCAGGCACAGGAACAACACAACTGTGTCTCTCTTGGCAGTGCCCTGCAAGCTTCCTCTCCCAGGTCAGTTCTAATAACCCATCACGAGAGCTGACAGGACACTGCATCCCACTACCTGACAGCCCAGCTGGTGAACTGGCTCTGCCTCATCACAGCCATGATCCTGGGCTCCCCAAGGCTGAAGGTCTTGGCTGCTGCTGAATTTGCTCTAGAACAGCAATTTCAATCTCAGCTCCATGGTGGAACACGCTGGCAAGGAAGGAGGTGAAGGTATGACAAGCTGTACCTGGTTCTCCAGCACAGCTACTGGCAACACCACGATAGGCTGCTGTGGACACCTCCCTACTGCTTCTGTTGAGATTTTTGCTCAGGTACTGCCTGTATTCCATGTCTAAGAAAACAAGTCTGCTCCAAACCTGCAGGACTTTCCCGTCCTACCCTCTTTGTTCTTTTCTCTGTGCTCATGTCTCCATCCTGTTGGAATATTTACTGTTTTGACATCATCTTGCACAGAGAGCCAGGAGGCATCTGACAGCATTTTGTTAGTGACAGACAGCACAGCCTTCTCATCTGGTCCCTATTTTGTGAAACAACTCTTTACATGAAGCAGACCACCACACACTCAGCATTTAGAGCCTAAATACCGCATTGGATGGGAACATGAGGATCTTCTGCTGTGCAAGATTTTGGCACCTCCTCACATTTATGGTTCAGAACTGTTGACATGATAAAATAAAACCCCAAAATGAGACTCAAGATGTTTATTATGCTGAGGAAGATAGTTGTATGGTGTGGGAAATTTCCAATACAATAATTATGACCATTATTTTGAGCCATGGCCATCCTGTTCCCTATTTGCAGCTTGGTCATGGGTAGATTTTGTTACATGACAGTGCATCCATCAAACCCCAGTGCCCTGTGCACAGCCCTGACACTGAGGGGACTCACATTAAGTGTACTGGATTCAAAGCCCTGTGGCTTCCAGTGTCACTGGAACTAACATGATGGAGAAAAAGGTGATACAGCACCACGAGAGAGCATTTAAGGACCTGGGCAACCATGAAAGGAGGACAGAGATGACTGGAAAATAAGAAGTCACTGAAGGACAGCATCTCAGCAGACTTTCCCTGCACCCCCTCAAGCACCAAAATAAATTACAATTATTTAAAAAGGCATTACTACTTCTAATAGTCACTTTATGGCCAAAACCAACAACATATTTGCCTCTCCTAAGGTGATTGCACTTCATCACTGCATTGACACTTTTCAGATGAACTGGTTTTTTATTGGGGAGCTATTCTAGGGCACAGTGTTTTGTTGACTAAGAGTTGCTGCATATAGAGGTTTATTATTGTAGGTTTGCTCATAAGGACCTGATTTTTTTAAAAAAAGAAGTAGGTGGATTATATTTTCTGTGAGAGTTAAAAATATTTTGAATTTCCAAGCTCTAATATAAGTCACATTAAGAGTAGTTTGAATATGAGATCTGAGTATTTACTTTTGGGCCCACAGTTATTTCAGTGTGGCACTTTTATTCCAGCCAACAAATAGGTGAACGAGGTATTTGGAGCCTAACTCACCTTCTGTGTCTCTAAATGTAAGCAATGCACTGATATGAAATGCCAAATTTGAGATCTTTTGTAAATAGTCCCATTTAAGCCCCTTTCCCCAGTTTACAGGCTCTTACTCCATCTGCATAAAAGTACAAAACTTACACAGGTTTAATGGTGCCACTCACAGTAGCAGAGTTGCATGGTGTTCAGGTTTTGAATCTTGCAAAGACTTTCACTGATGTGTTTCACTTCCACCTGAAAATGACCACAGCTGGGCAAACAGCCAAGTCTTCAGCCTGGTGCAAAACTGAGAAATCCAGGAAATGCCATTTGCATTGACTCAAAGCATGTTATTAAAAAAAATATCAATTGTTTAATGGCTTTTAAAGCCAGAAATATCTCTGACTCCTCCTAAGGTTCTCTCTTCAGGTTATTTAACCATATTGAAAGCTTGTTGTTTTTATTATTATTATTTTTTTGGGGTGGGGACGTACTGGGAATAGGTAGCAGACAGGCCAGGCTGTTTGTTCTTCATTCTAAATTTAGACCAACTCATCACTGAATTTCAAAAACGTCAAGATGTTTTGGCATCTCTGTAATATTTTGTTCTAAAAACACTGAAGCAGAACATTTAGAATTTTTGAAGTAATGGCTCCTTTCAGCAGAAACAATTTGTAAACAGCAACTTCAAAACTTCAGACACAGAGAACAGAAGAGTTGAACAGAGACCTTCCTATTCCCTGGAAGATTGCTCACCCTCATCCCCTCAAAAAACCCCACTAACAAAACAAAAACACCAAACAAAACAAAACCTCAGCATTTAAGCATATGACTACACATGTTAGATCTTTAAAAATTTGAAGTCTAAGGGTTTGTAGAATCAAGCTATATGTAAATCCAATCAGTAAATTAATTCTTATTATTAACATATAAGTATCTCACAGCATAGGCATTCCTAGATAATTATTGCATCCATGGCATCATTTGAGAAAATAAATCTCATCCCAATGAAAGACAAAGCAGTACAGCCTCTTCTCAGGAGTTTCATGCAAATAAAAGCAGGAAACAAATATCTTTACACACCTCACCCATTTGGAAGCTTCCATTTTCACTATAAAAATGTTGCCATTCTGTAGGCAACAAACTTCCCCAAAATTCTGCCATCCATTATCTGCTGTCTTTCCTCTGTAGCATTGCAGTCAGGGACCAAATCAGCAACTTCCTAATCTCACAGCTCTGCAGTTCTCTGTAGCAGAAACTCCAGACTGAAGGTCTAAAGCGACCATACACACCATCTGGTACATCCAGTTAACACTTTTTAAAATAAAAGTAGTGGTCCATATTGCATTTTTCCACTTGCTCACAAGTCCTGGTAACTCCCTGTGAAGATTAAGTGTGTAGCTGCACTAAACCTGCATTCAGTGCTCTCCACAGAAGAAGTCTTTGACAAAGGTAAGGACATGGTGGAAATGGATGAGTTATGGAGCCTATGGGGAGTCCTCCCACCTTTACCACCATCCACCTCCAACAGCTAACCTGAGCATTCCTCTGCTTTACATCCAGAGCCCAGCACTCCACTGCTCCTCAAAATAAGGGAAAGTGATCCCACCTGTCTCTGGAGATCTAAGCATTGTATTGACTTTGCTCTAGGTATTTTACTTTTTCACTCCCCAGGAAGCAGATACAGAAGACATCACCTCACAATCCAGCAAACCTGACACTGCACACCTCAACTTTAGCCTTCAAGGTTTCCCTCATCCTTGGCCATTCTGCTGAGACTGCCAATAAGAGTGACAATTAATGTCATTCATGATGGATCTGCAGGGCTGACATATGACCCTTTGGAAACTGGACTGTACCCAACATTTCTATTTCCACAGGCCATTAAACAGCTGTCAGAGTGTTGACCTATAATTCCTCCTATCCCATTCCATGCAAATTCCGAGTTGGTGACAAAACATGGAAGGCTCTGGGTACCCGCAGTCACCCAGGCGTCCAGAACAGGGAACCGCCTAATCCACGGTGACGCCTCTGCAATGGCCAAAAGGATTGTGCAGCCAAAGATAAACACACCTCTCCAGTTTCCAGCCACCTATAGCTTTGAGGGCAGGCAGTTTTCTCTCCTGCTTTATACTAGGAGAAGGAAATGGTGGTTCTTCGGGAAAGATGTCAGATCCCACTGCCACCACCTACCAAAAACGGATCGGTCACCTTCAATTCTGGCAGAAATCTCCCCTATCAAAAGTGTTTAAATGGCATCCCTTGAATATCAGCCTGGCCCAGAAAATCCTTTCAGGCTGAGTGATACCATCATTTTATTGTTGATACTTGTAAGTGTAATGAAAACTAAATCTACATTTATCTATGATAAAATGCCTTTCAGGTAACAGGTTTCAGCAGCAATTTTTTCCCCAGAAAAATTCAAGTAGGAACTGGAGGGTTGAAGGTGCAGTGTCTTTAGTAAAAAACACTCTTCCTGTCCCACAGATTTTTTTTTTTCATTTACTTGTTTACACTCATCCCTCTTTTCTCATTGCCACATTTTTTCTCCTCCTACTCCTTCTATACCCACCCTTTACTAAACATACATAAGATATTTATGTATTAAGGAGGATTATGATACCATCCAACATAAAAAGCAGCTCTGAGAGTGCACATTAAGACTGAAGTCTGCACCAAAAAAAAAAAATCACCTCATAACCTCTCCCTTCAAACCACTACTACTTCTACCCTATTCCCTTTACTTCTCTCCTGTCTGCTACTCACAATAGGTATTCCCCATGTGGGTGGATACAGAAGCTGCTGAGAGAGATTCTCTCACTGAGCTTGGAGATGAAAGCCTGTTATCTGTTTTTTATTTATGACCTCTAAAATACAGCATGTGGAGTTACACATGAGAGACCCTGTAAACAAGGTGAGGGCCAGTTGCTTTATACAGCATGGAAAAATTCCATTTCTTGGAATAGATAGGTCAGCTTGGAAGGAAGTCAACCCTCAAGGTCTTTCTCCCTCTTTAGGGCTCATCTGAAACACCAGCTAACCCAGAGTGTGCTGCCCAGGAGTCAGGAAAGCCAAACAAACAGATCAGTGTAAGGCACGGCCTCAGCTGCCACGATGTCTCCACTTCTTGGCTGGCCAGGCACTCGGAGGTGGGGTCGTGTTGTCAACCCCTATTTCCTCAACTGCAAGGGTCAGCAGTCTGGAGATTTCTGCTAGAGAAGCACAGCTGGGACTGGCAAGCAGCAGTTGTCCCAGGGTTAATATATGCCTGTGTGCCTCCCCTGACAGACTTGGGAAACCAAGGAGAGAAAACCTGAGAACTGTTCCAAAATTAGATCAGATGGCCCTGAGCCATCTCTCAGCACTGGGTATCCAGAGGACTGGAGGAGAGACTCAGTTTCACACTGATGGGCAGGTCCAGCACCAGCAAGGGTGAAGAGAAAAGTTCATTTGCATCTCTGTTCCACTTTTCCATCTCACCTCTTGCACCGAGTCTACTTGTTCTGCTTTGTTTTCTCTCCTGTACCCAGCAGTGCTCTGACTTTCCTCCCCTCCCAGATCCCCATACACAATGCAGCTCCAAGCTGTCACTCAAAAGGTTGACACTTCTGAAAAATGTCCAGATACTTCAGCTATTTCTATTCTGCCTGGCATAAGGTGAAAATCTGAGTCAGCTGGCTGTGCTCTGTCAGGTTTTTTTTGCAGCCAGCATCCTGCCTCTCAAAAACACCCACCTAATTTTGGAAACACCAGTCTTAACTTTGGTGCTCCTGATGAGAAGCAGAAAAACACACTCAGCTTAATCCCAGCTGCAGAAAAGGATCCAGAGAAAGGAAGATGCCTGAATAGAAAAAAAATATACTAGCTCTTACTCACAAACATTTTATGTAGTTTTTATGGGAGGAAGACAGCAGGCTCTTGCCAAACACATTGTCTGGGCATAATTATTCCTCTCTCCTCCTCCTCCTGCCAAGCTAACCTCCCTCTGAATTGGGCCATAAGGAAGGAATGGAGCCAGACAGGACTTCTACACATTTTGGCTCGACATTCTGCAAGCGTAAGCTGTCAGGCAGCACTGTAGCAGCAGAAACATGTGACTGAATAGTATGGGAATATTAATAAGCAAGAGATGAATATTAACATCTGTCACAAAGCATCCTTCAGAACCACAAAAAGAATAGAAAAGGAAGAAGAGCAGAAAAACAAACTTATTTGCTGTTCAGGGTAGTATTTGGTCATTGTAGAGGGAACAAAGTTACCCCAGACCAGAAGCTTCATCATCACAGTGGTCATTTGAAGTAACTAGTAAGGCTGAGACTTGCAAAACAGATTTAATTCTGCTCCCTTTAACCTCAAGAGTGAGATACAGATAGATTTCAGTGGAAACTGATAAAACAATAATAAGGACTTTTGGAATGCTCACTTTTATAACCTAGGTCCAAAAAGCAATAAAAACTACATCCCTCAAAAAACCCAGCTCATTTCATTTCTAAGATTGGCTCTACCTTTGTCATGCCTTATCAGCACTTCTCTAACTGCACTGAGAGCTTTACAATGCTGGAGACTCTGCACCCTCCCAAAAAGTGTATCCTGGGACTTCACTGCTTTAAAGTCTCATCAAAAACCTCTTCTCCAGCAACATGAACCCATTCCTTCTTTATGGTTTGCCACAAAACACAGTTCGGTCCCCTTATTTTTTGCAGGGATTTCAGTAGAAAGGTTTTTTTAGTACCTGAAGGCTGTAAGGGCCGAGATCAGTTAGCACTAAAAACACGTGCACCAATATCATGGTCCTACATTAATATCCTCCTAAAAAGCAGCAAAATACACACAACAATGAATTAAAATCTGGACATCAAACCACAACACCTTTGATGCATATTGATAAGAAAGCTGCTGTGGGGTGCAATAGCAAGAAACAACTTTTAGAAGCCTCACCATGGTCACCACCAACACCCCAGTTTTTAGGCAATTAGTCTCTTCTACTTACCAGTGACAAATAGTCACCTACCAGCCATGAGATATCTTTCCCTTTTAAGGTATCATATATAGTTACCTATTTTCTAATAAAAAATAGTAATGATTAGAAAACCATAGCAAATTCTCAATATTACTCACCCTTCATAACTCAGCCACCTCTCGTCGTTTAGTGCTGCATCTGATTTCCAGCCAAACCTACAAATGAAAAACTCACAGCTTTAAGCAAAGAAACAGAGGCAGGGCCTCTTATAGCTGCACCTCATCAGGTTAACGAGGCTGCCAAGGTGCCTGTCTGCTGGGCTGATTAGGTGTGCTCTGGCCTTTCCCCATAAGTACTGTGATGACTGCAGACTCAAAATTCAGTTTTACCTCTTCATCCCCAACTAACTATTCTGTGGGACTTCATGGTTTACAACTATAGTTGAAACCAGAAAGAGGCTGTGTGCCATTTCCAGCTTGACTATGGAACTTCTGGTGAAAGAGGGCTGTGTATTTCTTATCATTGAAACCCTGGCTTTAAATCTGAATCAGCTGTGAACCCTAATTCAGATCTGAATCATGGGTTCTTTGTCTTTTTCTAATTAGCACTATCACCTGTCTCTCATTGCCATGTCAAACAGATGTCATCTGTCATTAAAAGTGCCTCCTGTGTTGTAGTTTCATTAAGACAGGCAGGAGACCCTGCCAATAGCTACGGGAAAATCATGAAGAAACTCAGGTCTGTGGTTGAAGCACAGTGCTGGGCATGAAGTGCTGTGCTCTTCATTGAGTTCTGTTCAGATATCACTGACAAAATCAGTTAATGTCTCTGCACCTTCTCCTCTGGAAAATCATCTTCTCCATATTGAACATAAATATGCCCTCAGTTATCCATCTCTGTGGAGGGTGGGGAGGAACTGTGTTTGTATAGTGCTTTGTAAACCTATGTTTTCAAGAATTATCTGCTGGCACACAAGTCAGAAGCCATAAGTCATTCAACACCTCCAACTAGGAAATTAGATTCTACTGACATCCTTGGGAATGTTCTCACTGGCTTGAAGCTGTTCTTATTTAGGTATCATCACAAGTGTGTCCTGTAGCCAGTATTGTTTTGTGGCCAACACTATTGCTATAGCTCTATAAATCTGCAAACACTCTGCAGAAGGAGTGTAGTGCCAAAAAAATTGCAGAGTTCTCTGCTCTGCTTCCAGTCTGGGAACACATGCTGGAGCAATACAGCTGCACAGATGTGGCATCCTGGACACCTGATAAAGCCACTCAGTAACTCAAGAGGGACTTCTGCACTTCTCTCAACTGAAATGATTTTTTTCTGTTCAAATGTTACAGCAAATGAGTGATAAATAAACAGGAGTTATTGCATATTAGTATTTCTAGGATGTATACACAGAAGAGGTATAGTTGGCAGTCAGTGGGGGTGTCTGTGTCTTTTCAGTCTTCCTTTCCTCCCCTGACAAATCAGCTACCAGGCTTACTTTCCTCTGTAGTATGAAGAGGGTAGCAGCATGCTGGGGGACTACCTACTGCAAGAAAAACAGCCTCTTTACTGAGAAGAATGAAGAGAACATCAGTCCAAGCTGATGGGGCCAAAGGGGACTTTGCAGTGCTGCAAAACCCACCTTCCCATCTGTGCAACTGCAGGAGAGAGCTGGGAACTCCAGGGATGCTCTCTCTTGGCACCCTTCCAGATTCTCAGCTGGCTGCTCTGCTCCTGCTTGGTGTGAATGAGAGAAACTCTGGCTTCAGATGCTATCCTGCCTCCTTCCAAAACCCCACAGTCTGGCAGGAACGGAGGTGGTTTAGCAAGGGGAACTCAAATTTATTCAGTGCAATTCAGCCTGCTGCAGAGGAGAGCTCATGTAGAGCAGGTGGCAGCATCACAGAGATAGCAATACCTACAATAGCTCTGCAGCAGTAATTAACATTATGCCAAAACCCATAACATGGTATCTCCTGGGCCTGTCTGCCCCACTAACCAATGCTGCCACCCACAGCAGCTGCATCCACGCTCTACCACCTGCTGCAGTCCAGCTCCACTATTACTACCAGGTGAGCAAGTTAGTGCCTGTCTAACTGGCAACCATTCCATCTTCTCCAGCACACCATCTGCCAGGCAGGACAGCATTCCTCCCGGGTCAGGTATTAATGGACAGCGGCAGTCCTGTCCGTGGAGCTGCTACCTGCTGGAGAAAATGGAAAGGGAAGAGAATGGAGGGTTGCCAGAGCTGTACTGACACCAACTGCCTGTGTTATGTTCTGTAGCCATGGGATTTTGCCCTTCAGCTGGCTCTTAAATGACTGCTCAGCTGGAGTGGGCTACTGTCTGGCCTTGCAGCTCACAGCGCAGGAGGGAATCTGAAGAAAGCGGCTGTTCCACTGCTGAGATGGGGACAGTGGGTTGTTATTATTTATATTGTGGTACTGCTTATTATATTCTGGGTGCTTTCCAAAGACAGAGAGAAACATGGGCCCTGCCCTGGAGAGACACGTATAATTGAAAGAGCAGTCAGTGCATTATCCAAGCTCTGGGCTCTCCAAACAAGCCATCCCTCCCATTCAGAGAATTGTTTGAGGCTGAAGGGAGTGCTGGGGATCATGCAGACCACCCCAACTACTGCCATGGACTGGGATTTATTTAATCTTCCCAGAGCAATGGCTGGAAGCTTAGAAGAGATTCCACAGTGTCCCCTGATAATTTGTTCCAATTGCTGTAACTCTTCTTGGAATGATGAGGTTTTTTCCTAATATTTATACTGAATGTTCCCTGCTGCAGCCTCAAGCCATAACAGCATTTTCTGTCATTTTACTAATGAGAATATTTGATGTGTGCTCTTCCTCAGAACATCCCTTAATATATCTGAGCACAGCCAGCCTGTCTCCTCCGCGGTACGAAGCACCCCAGGGCTCCCAGCATTTCCTCAGAGACCACAGCACTTTCAAGGGTCAGTGTGGAGCTCCAGTCAGCTTGCCTGTCTTCATCTCAGCTGGTACAAATGAACACTAAACACAGAATCTTTCTCTGACTTTCTTAATAGGTACCACATGGCCAATGCTCTCAAAGCCTCCAGCGTTCAGGCCCTCTGAGCTCTTTGCACCATCATTTAGGAGCCTTCACAACCACTGCACAATGAGGGACTCTGGAGTTGTAATTGAACTTCTTCTGTTACTGATGCAGAGAGAGAACTGCAGGTTATTTGTGTAGGGAATTATTTTTTCTCTCAAATTCTCCTTTTCTCATGTAGGTGACTGGCAAAAGCATATATGTTTTTATTAGAGAAGCTTAATTGGTATCACTGGTATTTCTTCACAGTACCAGCATGTCCATGCAAACATCTTATATTGCATTTGGCTGAGCACCCGAGGTGAATCCCACTCTGGTCTTGCTGTTCTCCAGCTACAGAAACAGGTTAATACATCAGAAGTCTCCTGGGAGCCTTTGCCAACCACTGTGCCAGGCACCATTTACAAATCTAGTTTGCAATGTTTCACCAATGTTTCTAATGTGCAACATTTCACAAAGAAAACTGGAGCCCTCAGCACATATCCCAAATCACTGGGATGACCTGAAAGAAACTGGAAGCCTTTAAGGGGGAACATCAAGCTGCTTTGTAACCAACCACAATGATACCCGTGGCCATTATAATGACACTGATCAAAGCACAAATGGAAGAGGCAACTGTTGGCACTCATGGAATATCCACTCTGAGGATAGGGAGATAAGGAGCTGCACTGTGTGTGGAGCCTTGCAGGGACCATATGTGCTGCAACATGGCAGGACTCCGGAAATGCCAAGGCAAATCAGACAGGTTGTGCAGTCAGCACAGCCAGTGGAGCCCGATGAAAGCTTTCCCTTTGGAACAGGAAAGGATGCTGGAGTCTGGACAGCCCCAGGACCGAGAGGTTGCAGCTGCCTCACTGATTTTGCTCTGGGTTAAAGCTGACAGCTGCAAAAACATTCCATAAACTGGCTGTTCTTTGTGGGGTTTGTCACTCAAAGCCAGCGTTTGGCTGGGCTCGGAGGAAATCACAGACTCACTGTTTCAAGCACAGGGAGCAAAATGAAAAGCCACAGCTAGGACAGCTGCTTCCTTCAGCCTCCCTGACCCCTCGGGTGGGGACCAAAGCAAGTTGCTTCCCCTGTTGTCCTCACCGGCTTGGAGGGCAGCCCTCACAGATACTATTAATTCTTAGTAGGGAGGAGGAGCTCCTGGGGACCACAGGTGAAGTTGGTGAAAATCCAAACAATCATAAAAGTGAGGTTCTGTTCTGCAAAAGTGGTTTTTATTCTGCAAAAGAATGAAAGGAGATGTACAGATCTTCCCAGGAAAATCTTCCCAGTTTATCCTTTGCTGAGTAGTGACCCTATCCCAGGTGAGTGCCTTCACAGCTCGGCAGAGATCCAAGATGCCAGAGATGTTCCAAATCAAGCTGTAGCATTATTCTTTCAGTTTCTTGTGAGGATTACGTCCCAGTGGTTCAAAACAGGGAGTGCCACTCCACTGTGGTGTCCGATGCTGGGGGCTCTTCTCTTCTCTCCTCCCCTCCAGCTCGCAAATGAGAAACTTTCCCAACAGCATGTTAGCTGAAACTCCCCTGGGAGAGCTGGTGGAGGAACATTGACAAATATTTTATGTGTGACTGGGTAGAGATGGAAAATGAGCACCGAGGCATTCTGATGGGAGCATATTTAGAAAGGACATGGGGTATCTCAGGTATTTTCAGATCAAATGAGAAAGCAAGGTTTAACTGGTTCCTTATGTTAGGTGACCCCTCACTGAAGGTGGCAGGCTCAGAAGTGAGCCTTCAGTTCACTAAAATTCTTACTCAGCTGCTTGGATCCTTAGTGGGTTACTTGAGAGCATGCAAACAAGATGAAATAGGATGGGAATGAAACCCAGATTCCCTGTGTCCCAGGGTTCTATTTACCAGATCATCATTCCTTGCAGACACATTGCATGTGACTCATATCTGCAATGTCAGAAGTGAACCCACACACCCCAGTAAACCGAGGAATGTTTCCAGACCTGCTGTGACCTAAAGTTCCTCAGGATTTCAGTCTCCCAAGGAGGGAAGGGAAGGCAAGAACAGACAATATGGGCAGCTATGCAGGAACATTCCTCGTCCATCACAAAAAAATCCTTTCATAAAATGATATTGTCAAATATCAAATATTGTGTCAGAAATAGATTGTTTCCTTCTACTGAATGGTCCCTCCAGAACTGCACTTTTCTGTCAGAAGCCTGAGAATTTCTCTAATTCCTGGGATAAACATATTTTCAGTAGAATATAAAAATATTCTTGACCAGTTCATGCCCTTCCATTTCTGTGCCAAAGTTGATCTTCAGCTTAAATAGGTTTTAACACCCTAGTTCTGTGTGCCAGAACAACTGTATCCACCCTTGGCCTCATCTTCTTAGGCAACTGGTAACTTCCTTTCATCCTTTTTTAACAGTACCCTCTGTCACCTCCCCTCTAGCCTGCTTCTTTCCCATTTCTTTCCACTTTTGTGGTAATCTCAAATTTGTATAGCTTTGTTAGAAATTCCTCATCATGACCTTATACCTTTATGGTTTCACCAGGGCCTAGACACATGTGATGTATCACATCTCCTTTGTCTAGATCAGGTATCTTATCAAAGAAAACCATGAAGTTAGTCAGATGTGATTTATCCTATAAACACTTGTAATTTATTCCATTTTGCCATTTTTGCCTTGTCTTTAATTATTGTTTCTTTCAATAACTGTTCTGCCTTCTATGCTGCAGTGGTCAGAGGGATTGGTTTATAATTTTCCAGACAGTTTCCTCCCTCCATCTTAAATATAGGTACTACCTTTTCTATTCTTTAATCATATAGCACTACCTTTAACTTGATGGATTAATTAAAAAGCTTTTTAATAAATTTGCAATTTCATTGGTGCCAGGTCTCTCAAATTTTGAGAAATAAGATTATTTGGTTCCTTAGCACAGGCAAGTTAAGCACCTTCTGTTTTCTTTCCCATTGGCCACCCTGCATTTTTTCCACAGTCAGTATCTTTAAAAGGCACTTATTGCAAGTTTGAGTCATCCCTGGACTCCTTAAAGAAACAAAAATTTGGGTACACCCACCATTTTCTGCATCAGATCATTGTTACTCTGTCTGCAAATCTGGCTTGCCTCCGCTCCTCCTACCTTGTATTTTCTTCCTCCTCTCTGCCTTTAAAATAAGAAGGGAGAAAAAACTCTCTATATGTCCAACAAACTTCCTTTGCTGTCTGTTGGCTCATATGTGCTTAGGTCACCCGACACAGCTTGTATTAGGAGATAGTAGAACAATCCCTGGAGCAAGCAGGAGGATCTGATTCTGATTATCCACTCTGAAAGGAAAGAAATATTCTGGCTGCTGGCAATGCCTCTCCTGAGCACTTCTGTCTATAGGCAGTCCATTTTTAGCTCTATAAGTTGGAACTAGTGTTATATTAGATAACTCTTTAATTTCAGCTGTATGTGTAGTAACGTCCAGAAAGGGTCCTGAAGTGAGACATGCAATTCATACAGATAAGCTCAATCTCCCTGTTTCAATTCCAGCTACAGGATCTTTGAGAACACCCTGTCCCTTTCCCAATTTGAAGCCTTATTAGTAAGTGGCCTTCACTCAGTTCAGATGGGTTTGTTGCCAGATGTCTCCACAGGCAAGATTGCTTACTAACCTCATTCTAATAATAAGTATGAACACTGCTTTCACAATACCTTTCCACATGGGAATTCTAAGTGTTTTAAGTATGTTGAGCATTTTAACAGCAATGAAGAACAAATTTTGTAAAGTATGGTTTAGCCTTGTAACAGCAGATAAAAATTAACGCTGGGAAGAGTATAAATATAACGGGATAGCTTTGCCTTTTCAATGGATGACAACCTACATAATATCTTTGGACAAACCATTAATAGCCTTTTTCAAGCTCATGGTGATGCTATAGACATCCCCTTCTGCCAACAAAGATGGTTCCCAGAGCAGTTTGTATAAATGGGCTCTATGCAAAGGTTTTACCTAATGTGCAGTAAATCCATTGAATTGGTGTTTGATTCCCAATGCATGTCCAAGAGCTCCAGGGAAGATAGATACTAGGAATCATTCTGTATAACAGTCTTCTTGCTCTCTGCAAGGCTTTTTCCCAGGTGAGGATCCTATAAGCAGTGTTGCCCTGCTGCTATAGTGATCTGGCTCTGAATTCATCTGCCCTCAACATCCTTCAGTAGCGGACTCTCGGCTTCTTGCCATTTTCCTTATCTTAAAGAAAACGTGGTGTGTGCCTAGTATATCCTGGCAGAGGAAAGACTTTTTTTCTCAGCAAGGTGTGATGGTTCAAATTGACCAGACAGTTTCTCTCTGCTGGGGGACAATGTGTGAATAAGGCACAATCCAACACCCACGATATGAGAAGCTTTTCACAGTGATCCAACACTTTGGAAACACTGCAAGTTATTTTTCGGGCACCACAGCATTTGGTATCAATGAACCGCCTCTCCTGCAGAAGGGAAGAAGTTTAAAGCCCTAACCCATGCTGCAAGCTGCAGGACTCCCAAATCTGCTTGGTTTCTTGGATGTGCAGCCTGGACCATGGAAACTTTGGGAGCCCCAGTTCAGCATGACAGAGGTGCTTGGGAGCTGCAGACCCTCAGTATCTGCCTGGCTTTCTGCCAGTCATAGTAGCAACCAGGCACAGATCCAGGGGAATTCAGCCTGTATTTCAGAGGGAATTTATTCATTTAGATGAAACAGAGGTTGTTTGTTTTCAGTTAATCATTGCTTTCCGATGAAGGAAACATCTTGTCAGAGAATTGCCAGCAAACTCTCCCCATGATTCACTTTCTAGATTTCAGCAGAGAAGCTCAGAATCAGCTCAGTGCCCTCTCCCACCTCTACTCACAAAGCTCTTTAGCAGCCCTTGCCTCTGGGAAGGCCCCCTCGGGGCACACTGACCTTGCTGCAGTTCAGTGGCAGTGGAGAACACAGCACCCATGCAGAGGAGGCATGCTTTGAAATTTGGTTGTGGTTTAGCTTCTCTAGCTTATTCCCTCTCTTTTTCTTCTTCAAAATTTATTACAAAGCCTCAGAACATCTCTTTCTCTTCTGTCTCCCTCCAGAAGAACACTTGCATGACTGGTCTACTCTTTCCTGAGATAGCAAATTGGCCCGAGACCTCAAAAGTGTTGGCAGCCACCTTTTTGTCGCAAATTTCTAAAATCTGTTTTTTATACAGCTCCAGAAAGCAAACCAATGTGATAAATACAAATTTTCACTTTCTTTTACTTTTGATCCCACATGATAGTAGAAAAAAATGTGATAATTGAATGGCAAAAATGAGAGAAAATTAAAAAAGAGAGAATTTCAGGTCCTGAGCCTGCTGGTCTAAGCAGTAAGGCTTGCAAAGGTCACAAAGGCATGAACTTCTTGCAGTGTGTGCAAATAAGCAGATGCTGAGGGATAGGGACACTGTTAGTTCTCTCAGAGGGGAAGCTGTGGCAGGATTCAAACCATGTTAGACGTGAGAGAATCCACACTGACACTCAAACACAGGTACAAATCCACTACTGGTTCTTGTGCTTATGGAAACACTTGTTTTCCTGGTCGTTATTTTGAATTCAGTTTTCCCATATCAAGGAAAGCAGATTCTCCATGTTTTAAATGGTCAGCAGTAGAGATGGTGAGAGCTTGTTTTTTTTCCCCACAAGGCAGATTGCAGTATTCTTTAATAAGAAAGGATTTTTGTTTAGCTCAACAAAGATGCTTAACAATGGGAGACATTAATACAATTACAAAATATAAACTGAATATAACTCACTTCCTCTCCTGGTGGTCATGGTTTTCTTTGCCTACAGGTTCTCAGCTGTCTTCAGTCTTATATGAAATATAAGGTAGGCAGGGCATGAGTTGCTAGTGTATACTTTAAAATTCTAAAAAAATATATGAAAAATCCACTCTGGCTTCTTTTGACTCCATAAAGAAGAAAAGGAAAAAAAGTGTCTGGACTGTTTTTTTCTTTAACACCATCCTATGGAAAATCACACCAGTCCTATGGCACTTGTCGGTACAGAGCCCTTGCTTTACACCAGGCAAAGATTGGGTGCTGTGAGTTTTGCCCTTTGAGTGTGGGAAAATACCACGGGGGAAAAAAAGTGCTAGTGCTTTCCATATCTTGCATTAATCCTCTCAGCCTGCAGTTATCATTATCATTCAAATAAAAAGATAACAAACCCAGCCATCTGCTTAAAAAGCCCAGTCTGGTCATAAATCCACTGGATCCCTTAGATTTAAAAAAGGGGAAAATGCTTTGAAGCAAAGAGGCTCTTATGCAATGCCAACCCACTCCCTGGGAGTGCTGAAACCTTTAATCACCTAAGGAGGGGGAGATGCACTGAGGTCAGCGAGCCCGGTGTCAATATTATTCCTCTTATATAATACCCTGCTTTATTTGCTGATTGAATGGGCTTTTTTTTTTTGTTTTTAACTGAACTTGCCCATCAGATGCCAAAAAAGCTTAGTGGTGAATTGCAACCTCCCCAGAAGAAAAGCAAACCTCACCCACAAGCAAAAACAAAACACCATTGCAGATTGAGATTTGCTATCAAAAACCAAACAATCATTAACAACAAATAATCCAGCAGAGAAGGTACAGCAAGCAATGGGCACCTTCCTGACACAGAAAATTAGTCTGGCAGGACAGAAAGACAGGGCTCTTCCTCTCTCACAAACCTGAATCACCCACTACATATTTTGTTTACCCTCCTGCAGGGAAAATATTTTATTGATAAGGCCTCTCCTAAGCTTGTGATTACCCCCTAGGGTTGAGTTAGATTTGAAGCTGGTCAGGTTGACATCATGTCTAGACAGTCCTTTTCTTTGGCAAACACTCAGTGCACCTGAGACAGACCAGTGAGTCCAATAATGTGCAAAACGGGTCAGGAGGAACCTTTAGGGCATGTTGGACACACTGAGGAGGCTGCACAGACAATTACAGATGTGTGTACCACAAGAAGTCGTCTTACAGTGGTGCATGCACAGCTCTGCCCTCTCCTACCCAGGTACCCAGCTTTGCACAGTCTGGCATAATTAAAGCATTATCCATGTTTCCTGCAAGCAGACACACAAGCACAACCATGCACACAGCAACAAAGCTGCCCTTGATGCATCCACATACTGGCACTTCAGCTTCCTGCAGGAGTGACTTGGCAGGGGTGAGACACTGTGCTAGTGTGTGATGATTCACATGACACCTCCAGCTCTCTGCCCTGTGCCTGTTGCATGGATATCTGAACCACTAGGGAAATCCTTCTGGAGTTTATAAGATGATGCTTTAAGGAAAACAAACTCCGAGCCAGTTCTTCTAAAAACACATCAGCTCTGGATTACCTTCCCAAAGCTGGCAGGGGAAGGCACTATATCTGCCTTCCAGTGGAGCCTCCAGTTCCTTTTACAGCAGATCCCTGGGCTCTGTGATACACACGTGTAGGAGCTCTCTCACAGTACATGCTTGTGTGCAAACACCACATATCTGCACATGAAAACAGTCCTGCATCCCTTGTCCTGCCTTCCTGCAGGGTAAGCCTCCCCCAAACATCAGTGCTTGGTCTATCAGCCCAGCACACAGGTCTCTCTTCAGTCTCTGTTCACTGGTACTCAGGTACAAAAGGAAAGGGTGGAGATGTTGAGATTCACCTCAGGAGAGCCAGGACCTACAATTGCCCTCGCCATCTTTCAGGCTCACATGATAAAGCTGCTGCCTGCAGACCAAGCCTATGCCAAGTGAATTATCTGCACCAAGCAACACCCACAGGACCCAATCCCTTTTGTGCTCTTCCTCTTTGATCTGGGTAGAAATCATCTCTAGGAAAACCTCTGGTATTTTTAGGCCAGAGCTGAGCTGAGCTGCCTGAATGGCTCATGGTAGGTTCCCTGCTTGCCCCTTGGGAACGAGGCCTGCAGAAGGCAGGGAGGAAAAGGTATGGGCACACTATGGGGTTTTGCAGCCCTTCTCTGCTGCCTGGGTACCACAAAGAGCCTGTGGGCAATTTATTCCAGAAATAATATAGACCTGAAAAGACTTTACGTGTAGGAGGAGTTCAAAGGTTGCTCAGAGCCATCTTTGCTAAGAAGTGAGACCAAAGGCCTGGGAACAGCTTCCCCCTGGTCCTGGTTAGCAGCTGGCTGACTCAGCTGAACATCCATCAGGCAGCAAAACGCGATAATTGTCTTGCTCTGTGCTCCCCAAACCTGCCAACTGTGGCCAATGCCCACTGTTAGCAAATCCAACCCTCATTATCTGCTCTCCATCCCCATCTTTCCAAGGCGCCGAGCACTGTAGTGTACAATTAAACACCCACCATCAAGTTGCTCCTAGGCCAATTTGTCATCGCCAGCATTTGTTTGGGAATGTTTGTTGGGAAGCACATGGTGGCAGGGTCAGTGGATGTTGTTGAGGTTTTTCCTCTTGCGCCTGGGGGCCAGAGAGCTTTGTGCGTTTCTCAGTATGTTAAACTCAATTAAAAAAAATAAAAAAAAACAACATCAGGATAACTTAAAGCAGATGTGAACACAAGCCTGAGACCCTTCTGAGCACAAACACAGCCATTTCATTGCAATTCCAAAAGGCTTTACTGGCAAGCCTCCCCTCCATGTCCTACATTCTTTCATTCCAAGGAAGACAAACAATTCAGACTGGAGCAGCAAGGCACGTTTTTCAAATAAACAGGTTCCCTCAAACAATTTTTGCCTTAGTGTCACCCCAATACATGCATTCCTCTCTTAAAGGATCTTTTGGGATGGTTTAAATGACAGCTTTTGTCACACCTTTCATTAAAGGCATTCAAAGCACCGCACTCAGCCCATGTGAACCTCTCACATGGAAGTGTTCTCACCTTCATATCCCAAGACATGTATCTTCATGACCTGAAGTTACAGAGAAAATCTGTGGCATTTGTGGATGATAAAACCAGAAATCCAGTGGAGTTTTGTACTGTTGGAAGAGGAACATCCCTGGAATATGAAGGGGTCTAGCTGCTGGTAGATCTGGTGGACTGATCCTCTGAAGAGCAGGTTACATGGTCGTTTCTGCTCATCACCACCAGCTCTCTGTTTTTTAAGGACTGATAAACCCTATGTTATCTTACAGGACTTTCAATAGCTCAACCAGAGGAAGATTTTTGGACAGAAGTATAGTCTATTACCTGATTCACTTGTTACCTTAATTTCGTCTCTGTCATTTCTCCCTGTGTCCCTGAGACCAGCAGCTGCCTTGTCCAAAGTCACTCATTCCTTCCTTCTAGTTTCTAAGTTCATACTTATTTTGCCAGCTACTTTGAAGTCTGGCTGTGACTTCTTTGAATAATTCCTGGACTCTGCTCCAGCCCTGCTCACGAGTTCTCTTTAGCTCCACATTGCTCCACCTGTCTTGCTGGGAAAAACCAAGACCAAGTCTGGGAGGATTTTAGTATTTAGTTTTGGTTCATTACATGTTTTACATATTCTCCTCTGTGAGAAAGAACAGAGGTTGTCTCTGAAGAACATCAGGACAATTCCAAAATCTGCTCCTGGGATCCTATTTCTCCTGGACCTTCCCCATACGAGGAAACAAAACCAAGGCAGACTCAGCTCCCTCCTTCTACCCACAGAAAGCAGACAGCCAGTACTGGCAATTTCCATTCCAAATCAAGATTGCTTGGAGATTGCTCTGTGTGGGCAATTTGAAGGATTTCTTATGCCTTCCAGTCAACTGGCATTTACACTATTAAAATTGATTGTAAATAATACATAGTAGATGTAATAAATATGATAGCAGATGGTAAATAATAAATAGTAGATAATAAAATGGATTATTTCACACAAAATAAATAAAGAGGGATTAAAGAAAAAGAAGGAATGCCTTCTGCAATGTGAGGACAGAGGGATGGCTTGAGAACAAACAGGAGGTCAGTCCCCAGGTGAACAGCTTCCATCCATACCACTTTCTCCCCCACTACAACAGCTTCATCCAAGGTTTCAAAGGTGGATTAAGCAGGGTGATGTTCACTTAGTGAGACACGGGTACAGATGTGATGATTGATGAAATTGGAGCCTAGGGACTCCAGTGGTAGGGGTGAAGCAAGAGAGGTGAGATGGCCTTCACAGCCCAGTCCTCACAGGAGGTGTGTTGTTGCATCCTCTAAGAACAGAAGTATCTGCTTCACCCTCCTAATAGGATTTTCGTATTCCTCATGAGCTTAACATGGGAAAATATGTACAAAAATAAATCGATCATTCCAAATCATGATGATGAAAAATCTTTAAATCTCCCAAATCCCTCTAAATCCCTTTACAGGATTCTTTATTTCTCACAGTAAGTTCCTTTGGTTAATTCTGCCACTGAGTTAAGGTACCCGGAGGAGAAATAAAAAAGCTGTGCTTGAAAAAACATTTTTCTTTGACTGCTGTACTTCATAGGACCTGAAAAGCCAAGGGACAAGCACCCCATATCAAGTACAGCTGCATAAACTTCCTGAGCACAAGAAATTAATCATAATAAAAGGCTTTTAAATTTTTTTTAATACACTTAGGTACCAAAGATAAAAGGGTTATTTCCCAGAATCGTTCCTGTTTGGCACAGTTCCTGATTGCTTAGATGAAGAACTTTTATTATTGAGCTTTTCATAACCTCTAACCTCAAAATCTGGGGAATGCCTTACATGGAAAATACAGAATGCTCTAAAATTGTAAGCGTTTCTGGCTTTTGCTTTCCTTCACACCAATATCCATTCCTGCTCTTCAGCCACTCACCCCAGGGCCATGCAGGCAGCAGTGTCTGAAGGCTGCTCCCAAGCTGACTCTTGGCTTGTAGGAATGATTCTGAAAGTTGGATGGGACTGAACCAAGCAAAATAAATCACTATATAAGCTTACCCATATTTGCCTCTACTTGCATAAGGTGGTAAATGGTGTGCTTAAGGGTTTCAGACTTTTCTAGTATTGACTGATGTTTCAGAAATTCCTGCTTTCAGTGCTCAGATGCTGTTTGCTGCCAATATTGATTATGTGTTCTTTACATGGTTCTCCAACACAAAGCGTAGCTCTGTTCTGTTGTATGGATGGAGAGGAAATGAGAGCTCAGTGCTTGTTGTCTGGAGCCAGCTCCTCAAGGTGATTTGAGAATGGCAGCCTGAACCTGAGCAGAGCAGTGTCCACTCACCAACTGGGCTGCATCTGAAGCTGGTGCACAGGAGGTGGGAGGAGGTGGAGGAGAAATGCCCTTCTGCTGCCAAAACACAGCATAAACACAGACACTGCAGCCACTTTACATCTTTGTTCATCCTGAATCTTCAAGCAACAGGGAAATGAAACTAAACTGGGAATCGGGCAGAAGGGAGTCCTACCCTGCTCAGGCACGAGGAGCACGAGGACAGAGAACGGGCAGCGCAGCTGGGACCTCATCCAATGATGCTGGAGCACACATCACACCAGCTGGTCCTGAGGCAGGAAGGTCAGGGGGAGCTGCCTCCAACCCCATCTGCCAGAGCTGTGTCCAGTCCCAAGCTGTCATTCATTGCATTAGTGTTATTTCATCACGTACAAACACTGCTTCTAACTCCAAGCTCATCCCATGGGCTGTACAGGCAGAAAATAAATGTTAGGGACACACTTGATCTATAATGGCCTTTAACATCAAAACCAAACATAAAGCTATTAAGTGTAAGAAGGGAAACCTCTGTTTGGGGATGGAGGAAGACTTGCAGCTCAGTTCCACAGGGCATTCACTCAGAAGAGCGTTCCTTTGAAATTATCATGCAAATCTGAAGGCTTTTCAGGAATTTCAGCTAAATCCTTCAGGCTTTTGCACACAGAGAGGTTAATTTGGTTTCAAGCAGTATGGATTAAAAGCAGAACAGTTATTCCTGATTAATTCCCTCTGTGATCACTTCTATTTTGGAATAAAAGTGCCTAACTCTGAACCAACACAACTCATCCCTAACCTGCTTTAAGTACATGAAGAGTCAGTCAGTCTTTTCCAGCTGACAGTGTTCATAGGGACAATTGGTTGGAAATGTCAGGAATTGTTTCACAGGCAGTCAAATCTTTAGTAGGTCAGAAAAACCACCTAAAATATGGGATATTTACTAGATCAAGCTCAGATATCAGTTGTATCATTGACAAGTTCAAGATAACTTTGTTTCCTTCCATGACACAACTTCTGATATAACCCAGTGGCAGCACAAGAACTTGACCACTGACTTTAGAGGAAGTTTTTCTAAGACCCGGAGGGAAAAAGCATTATCAGACCTTCAGCAATGATTCCAGAGTCATTCACACAGGAAAGGGTGACAGATTTGACCCTTTATTTCCATGTAACTAGTTTAATAACTTGTTATTTGGAAAGAAAGTTTCAGAGGAGGACAAACATTGAAGATCTTGAGTTGCTTGTAATTTACTTTTTTAGCTAGAATTTTGGTTTATCTGTTACAACAAGCAACGAAAATGTGAACAGTGAGAGATCCAAATACTTCACCAGTCAGGAGACTAAAAGTGCAGAGATACCTTGACCAGTGAAGAGCAGTCAAGAACAGTCAAAGCTGGAGACATCAACAAGCCTGTGAGTTCAAGGGACACCCTGGGGCCTTCAAATGGAAATATCTAGAAACTGGTCCCTGGGCTACAGTGAAAGCATTGCCTCCACACCTGCCTTCTGCTCAGGAGTGAAGCCTGCACTGGCTACGTGCAAATCTGTGCTTCTATAAATCATCGATTCCCCCCTGCTGAATACAGCCACCTCCAAAAGGGAGCATGGCAACTCTGCAAGTGCTCATGGCAACATGGCAGGGCAGGCTAAGACAGAAAGTGAAGGAAAATTATCTAGGATGAAGTACCTGGTCCTGTAGCAACTCATTCAGGCAAACTCCAGCAAAGCATCTCCCTCCTCCTGCCCTGAAGGGAGAACTTTTGCCTACTAAATTCACATCCCCTCTTACCACAAACTCTTTCCCAAAACCATGGCTTGCCCAAGCTGATCTCAGGGAGGCTAATCCTGAAAACTACCTTTTTAAATCTCTGTGTAGTGGATGAAGAAAGGAGGAATTAATTACTTGACTAAAATAAGCTGGAAGTTTTAGTCCAAAACACCTTTCAAGTTTCTGCTCTCACTCTCAGACTGGATTGCTCCTGTGTCCTACAAGACCTTGGGATTTTTAATAATCTGCATCAATTTCTGGATTTCTTAGGTCAGGCAGTTTAGACTAATAGGTAGATCAAGTAATTTGAAAAATAAAATTAGAATCTTTGTGCAGTAGACACCATATAAACATCAGTCCAATCAGTCGCTGTTATTTACTGCTTGTGAAGCACAGCAGGGTACACAGAATAGGGCAAGAGAGGGCTGGTCACCAGGCTGCAAGTGAACAGAGTTGCCAAGCTATAAATATGATGATGTATTTTTACATTTGTTGTGGCAAAGTCAGGATGGTCGTTGTGATGCTGGAACGTTGCTGGGGCTGTTTTCTAATTATAATTAGATTCTGTTACTTTTCCAGTGTCATTATCAGAGACACAGTCATGTGTGCTTGCTTTTAAATGCTACTGGCCCTGCTAATCATTCTAAGCACAAGGGAACTCCACAGGCAGAGGGGAAATAATTCCAGTCCCAGCAGCGCCTCCTTCAGATGGCGGGTACTGCTCTCTGAAACCATCACGTTCCACAGCAGGGATATGATGGAAGATGCTGTGATTGATTTTTGGATGCCAATTTCAGCAAGCAACCCTCCAACCACACACCTCAGGGGCTGCTGGAAATGTCTCTGCAGGTGCTCCACCTTTGTTGTGTCCTAAGGCCCCCTTGATCTGCATCACACACAAGTACCACCACGGGGACCTCCCCAGACAAACTGCAATGAGCTGTGCCCAGGAAAAACAGAACCCTGGACTTTCTGGGTGCAGCTGATGTGCGGAAAGCATCCAGCTGAAGGCCCTAGAGGACTTACTGGAGCAGTTCCTCATCTACAAATCCACAGAAAAGTGGAATTAAATGATGGGACTTGACAGCTAAGGAAAACTACACTCTCTCTGTTTAATCTTCCAATTAGCGTAACAGAACCAAGACAGGGGCAGGAAACAGCCTATACAACACTTCAGGAATTTTTTTTCCTGGAATTGTATGCTACCAGTGGCATTTCTCATATTAGGCAAATAGTAGGAAGAAAATGGAGATGGTTCTTTACAAATGTATGAACACTGCCAGAAGCTTTGGCCGCAAGCCCCAGGCACTGCTCTGCTGATCAGGTTTGATCGATGCTCAGGTACTTCATCTCCTTAATAAGAAGCCAGGAGACTCCAGATGCTGCATCTGATGCCATTACCAGGATGCTTCCCGTGCTGTGCAGTGGCCTCTGCAACTGAAAAGTAAAGATTTATGGTCCATGAGACCCTGGGAACTTTGTTGTATTCATTGAGTTGTATCTTCAGGGCTGATGCATTCTTTTATATTTGTGTCTGAATGAATTGTTGGAGCTTCAGAGGGAAAAAGCCTTCAGGATCATCCATGGCATTGCTCTTATCAGCTGCAGGCTCTTCTTTACATGGTCTGTCTGTGTGTCAGAGGAAGAACTGGCTGACTTGACTCTTGCATTCAAACTTCCACGATAAGTATTTATGGTTTTCCCCATTTACACTGGCTTTATGTCCAGAAAACAAGGCATTACGATCCAGTGTATTTGTTCCTTTGCTCAGCATCAAGTCCTATCTTCCTTTTCATTAATAGCTCCTCCCCTTCCTGATGATGACCCCTTTCAAACATTTGTAGATTCTTTTAAAGTCACCTTTAAATCACCTTGTAGAGCAAGCACCATGTATACTTAACTCCATTAATCTTACTTTGTTTAGCTGCCATACTGCAAGGCAAGATGCTCCCATCAAATAACCCTTCACCTTCCCAGCTCTATTGGAACATCAATTACCCTCCATCCAAGGGACCACTCACCTCTGCAGCCCAGGGTGCTTCACAGGTATGTGCAGGCCAGGGTGATGGAGGAGAGCATTTCACCCCACTTTACAGCTTGGAAATACAGACACAATCCAAAATAATCTTTTTTTGCTTTTAAGAAAACTATATTCATCCTCTAAAACAGGAAAGCTAATTAGCTTGGCTGCTCTGACAGTATTTTCTCTTGGGAAAATAAAGTTGCACTCCTTCAACGTTCAGAACTTTTTAATCCTGTTGCCAAATGCATTTCTCTGAATTAATATTGGTGGAATGAAAAGGCTTTCTTTTCTGCTTCGTCCTTCTCTCCCAGGATAAATCTTTTTGGAATTTGCTTTATATATTGTGCTTTTGAATGTTCTTTTAAATGTTAAAAAATGACTGTGTGAGAATGTCGCCTTCTCATTAACAAAATTTACTACATATTTTCCTCCATTGTTACCAGTACAGTTCCAGCAGTGTTAACAATGGGAACCCTAGAGCAAATGGTCTGGCACCAGCACTTGTCATCTAACTATGGCTGGTCAAAAATGTGTTTGAAAAGTGGCTTGTTTTCAGTAAGCACTTCCAAATGATTTTTTAAAACCTAAAAAAAAAAAAATAAAATCCAGTGTTTAGTTATATTTTAATCAGAATGGTACTGAGGGGGTTGTGATTTTTTTTTGGAAAAACCTATGTTGGAGAGTAAAGGAAAGTATGTGTCCTATCACCTGCCTTTCTCTTGACTGGGAAGAGGAAGTTAAAAAGAAAAGAGCAGGAGGGTACAATTTTCTTAATCAGAATGAAATTAAAAAGTTCTTTTAATTCAAATTTCCTAGCAAAATGGGGAAAAATCATAAACCTGATGTCTTTTAAAAATTCATTCTCATGTATATTCCTTCTCTTTGTATCACAGATGAGTGTCAGTGTAATATGACCCATCATAACAACAGTGTGCAAACAAGTTTTCAAATTTGCAAGAAGCTTTCAACACTACAGGTAAGGTGCCCTCAGCTAAATTCAGCAAAGGCAGGAAGTGTTTAAATAGTATTTCTAGCACTTGTGTAAGAAGCATAGCAGCAAAACTCTCTGATGAAAGCTCTACAGGGAGCCAGAATGGTCCCCTCTGATATTAAAACTTAGTAATCTACAAAAGCCGCTTCCATTAATTGGAAACCACTGCTACTTTTTTTCCCTTTTGCAAATACTTAGATTTCCTTTGTTACCACAAATCTCTGCTGTAACTAAAACACAGCAAAAGCACGTGCTCTGAAATCCCTCAGCTATGCCTTCCCATAGCCATGGAAACTGAGTTTTGCATGCCCAGGACAAGGCGAGATGGATTTGTTAGAGTTTGGTTTTTTTTCCTTGCAACCTGTCACAAAGTCGATTTGATTCTTGTGAATGTGCAAATCAAGAGCCTGGACTGAGACATTTTTTATTTCAACTCAGACCAAGGTCACACCTAGGCATGACCGGAACTTGACTGGACTCCCTCAGTGAATTGGTTTTTATACTCTTCTCATAATGAATTTAAGTCATCAGCTGTTAATACTTCTGCAAACCTACTGCTTCCTTCCTGGTGTTAGACACGGATTCAGAGGACCCAGTTAATACTCACAGCTCGATCCAATTTAAGAAGAGGATTTTGAGCTCAATTAGGTTGCTTACTGGCTGCTCCTGAGCTGGGACTAAACTGTGTTAGAACCTTCCACTGGGTCAGACCAAAATAACCCAAGACAGTCAACACACCTGAACAAAAGCTCTGCTCCACTACCAATTTAATGCTGTACATTCCTGGTGGTCCTGTGGAGATGCCTGCATTTGTGTAAGAACCTACTCCTTTACAATGCAGCCCCTTTTCCTTTTTTTTTTTTTTTTTTTAACGCAGACATAAAGTGATATTATTAATAGTTTGTGATCTACTGCGCTTTTCATCTGAGGATCTCTCTCAAAGCATTTTAGGAGACTGAATCAATTTTCAAAACACTCCTATGTAATCCTATCCCCATTTTACTGGAAGGAATACTAAGGCAGTGGGAGGCAATTTTCCCAAGGGTTCATTGGTAGTGTCAGAAATAGAGCCCTGGACTTGTGCTCCAAATATAGCTGACATTCTCATCCGATGGCTGAAAACTGAATGCAAACCGAATGCAGGAGTCCCCACTTTAATGCTGAACACACCTACTGCCTGCTGGTTTAGGCTTCTGAAACGGCTGCCTGTTGCCATGGCAACTGCAGTTCAGATTGCTGGACCACATTTGCTTCAGTTACATCAATGCAAATCATGAGCAAATTCATTGAAATTAATGGAGCTACCCCAGATTTCCATGTGCGAGGGAGGATACAGAGCAGAACTAGTCCCTCTGAATTTGATATAAGAAGGTGGTGATCCCTTGAGGGGGAAAAATTCTTTGATCATTACAGGGGAGAAAAGGATGAAGGATCCCTTTCAACAAGGGTATAGAAAGTAAATCTGAGAACTTGACTTTGGGTTGACCCAACATTCTCAGACCTGCTTCTGACCATTACCAATAGAAGGTCTTGGCATTCCCAAACAAGGGCCCTGCTTCATCCTTGCACTGAGCAAAGACCAGATCCATGCTTTTACTGTGAGAATAAGGCATGGTGGAGAATGTAGTCAAAGAGTTTACAGACAGAATGTGGAAAGGACTAGTCTGTGCTTCTGTTTGCAGGATTGGTCTCACAGGGATGAGGGAGCCTGTAACAAATCCCCAGGTTGCCTCCCTGTGGCCTCTTCCTGGAAGGGAAAGGAATGCCTGATGGAACTGGAACCTGAATGAACAATTTCTTCAGTGTCTGCCACAACACCCTGAGGACCTGGATTGTTGCTTACCAGGGAAATGGAGGAAATGTGGGAGGCAGGACATGAAACAGAGACACCTCTTCTAGCAATAGTAACCATCACCTCAGAGCTGCCTCGTTACCCCACAGCAGCTCAGCTCTCTATACCAGAGGGCAAAAATGGAGCTGGCACAGCCAGTGTCCCCCCCAGTCACACACAGCTTTGTGTGCAGTGAGAACTGGGGGCTGGCACTGGGGTAAGTAAGAGTATGCTATAGCACAGGGAAGGGGCATCTCAAAGGCTTGGAAGTTGGCTGGACACCCTGCACTTGTGCTAATGCACAAAGTCTAATTTGAGATAAACTTCTCCTATGATACTCGAAAGCAAACCCTCCTGTGTCCAAAAGCTGAGCAAGCAGCTACTGTTTCATACAGTCTGCAAAGATACTGGAAATATCCTCCTATAAAGCTCAGTCTTTCACATTTGCAGGGGATGTGCTGTTAATCTTGCTGCACCCCAAATACTTTAATCTACCATTATTTAACTTCAGAAATTAATATTCAAACTTCCCAAGCTGCCAGCCACGCAGATTAAATTGTTCCTGACCACCCAAGGGTCAGGAAGATTCAGTACTCAGAGAAGGTGGCAAAACTGATGCAAATTTTCTGAGTGGAACTCTTGAACTTCCAAACAGGAGCTGGGAAGCCCGAAATGCGGCAAGGTCTGGCACCATCTGCTGTTCCTTATGGCAAAAATCCTGCCAAGCTTTCAGAGCTGTTTATGAGTTTGTGCTGCAAAAGAACTTGTCCTGATACGGGGGCAAGGGGTACCTGGCTATGACACTGGACAGGTGTAGGACTCAGCACCCAACTCTGAGGACCACAGACAGCATTCCAGGGGTCATTGCAAGATCGATCCTTGTGTATGTCGAACATACAGGAAACACTGGCTTTGAAAAGCAGAGCTGACCAGACTAAACACTGTGGCCTAATAGCATGGTGACCCGGCTAAACATCCCAAAGCTGGATCTGGGCTGTGCTCAGTCAGCCAGACCAACTTTTGGATACATTTCAAAAGCATCAGCATTTCTTGTGAAACAATCATTATTATTTTGCCCACCTCAAAATAAGAGTGTAATGCTCTGGTTCACTCTCTTCATCACGTGCTAAAATTTGTATTTGTCCTATCATTTTACCATAAGCCTGACTTGATTTCGAGCTTTTAAAGAAATCCCCTCCTACGCATGAACATGAGGTTCAAGCTCCAAGGTGAGTGCTTTCCATATCAGCTACAGGAACAGCTACCAAGCAAAAAATGACCAAAGATGATGCAGAAATTAAGTTTCTGTATTGTGAAAATTCCAGTTTCTTAGTTCCAGTTATTGGGAAAACAGGAATTGCAATTTTGTTGTTGTTGTTGTGTGTTGTTTTTGGTTGGTTGGTTGGTTTGTTTGTGGAGGTTTTTTGTTTGTTTTGTTTTGTGTTTGGTTTGGTTTGGTTTGTTTTTGGTGTGGGTTTTTTTTGTTTTTTTTTTTTTTGTTAAGCAATTTTCCAGGTCAAAAGTTTGGGAAGAAAGCTTGAAAAAGCAGCTTAAAATAAAGTTGTCATAAGATTAATGTCAAATTGTTCTATTACAATCAAACCGTGATTTTTATGTCTGCTTCATTACATTTGTGAAGGCTCAACATATAAGATTTAAGTACTTGATGTTAGTAATAGCAATAGCACAGATGCCACAACTATGAGACAGCAATATCTATCCATGTAGGATAAGGGCAACAAGCCAATTTCTCCCCTTAATTTAGATCACATTAATCTCCCACACAATTCCCTTGAAGATTTATACTCAGAGAATGGAGAGTCTCCACTGGTTCAGGAAATCTTGCTACTCTACATGATTGCCATAATTTGAAGGGATAAAATGTTTACATGGAAAGGCAGAAATTTTCAAGATTTCTGTTTGCTGATTCCTGTTAAAAGTTCAGAAATTAGACAGTCATATTAATATTGGAACCACACTTTGTAAATAGCTGCTTGGAAAAGGACATTGCCTCAGTAAAAATGGGATTATTTCTAGGTGTGAGGGAAGCATCAAAGAATGAATACTTCCACTTCCAGGTCATCCAAATGCCCATTTTCTCAGAGATTTTGGAAGAGGGATATTTGAAAATTAAAGTCACAATAGTTTCCAGAATGAACTTCTGCTCTACACACCAATTTTCACAGACATATCTCTGCTGTGCACTATAGGCAATAGTTCAGACAATGCAAGTCTTCTGTGTCTGAGAATGGCAATGAATGTCCCTCAGATTTCTGTTTTAACAGTACCTTTTGCAAACAGAAGTATATCACAGCAAAAAGTAGAGTGAACAGGTAGCATTCAAACTACAGAATTTTCTAATTTTGTCCTCCCAGGTGTCTCTGACCATGACCCTACACCAGGATACCTCACTGGGCATCATCCCCCATCCCTCATGGCTACCTGCAGGAGCTGAGAAACAGCACAATCATATAAATTCATTGGACTGAGGTTATAAAAGGAGCTTTGCAAAGTCGAAAAATATAAGAAGACAAATATGATCCCTCTGTCAAAAGGCCTGATACCAGTGACTTTACTCTTTGCTTTTGCTGACTTTGTCCTATTTTTTTCATTTACTGTTCGCTGACGTTTTTCTGACTGTGTAACTCTCTTCCCAGGGTCACAGATCAGTTATGGTAACAATCTGGACTCAAGAGGATGGAAGCTGAAAACTCTGTGTTATCTAAATATGTATAAAGTTGGGTTTGCATAAATGAACTTTACCTGTAAAAGTCAAAAGTGCACAGCACATTGGGGTATGTAAGTCCCTGATTGCCTCTCCTCAGTAATAAGACAGCTCAACAAAGCAAAAATGTCCACAGACAAACCAGGGCCTAATTACAAGATTGTGCCAAAACTGAAGAGCCATAAAAAGGGAGCAGCAGCAGTAAATTATCTCAGCTGCTGCATTAAAATAGAAAAGAAAGTGTTTGCCTATCATGTTCTCTAGCATGGCTTTCACTTGCTTGAGTTGATAATTTGCCTGCTTTGTATAGCTTTTTGGCTTTGAGAATTCAAAGCTCTTTTTCTGCTCACAGTCAAAACCCATCTTGTCCTCTCCCCATGGTTCCAGTGTGCAAACTGCACCCAAACTGCAGCACAGCTATGCCCTGCATCTGCCCCACATGATGGAGAACCCTGCAGAGACCCCTCAGCTTGCTGAGGCAGGGCAATTCCATGCTGTGGTTTCACATGTGTAGAGTTAAGTCAGGCACTATCTTGACATACCATTAGTTTCCTTAGAAGAGAGTCTATTGTAGTGAAAAATCAGATTCAGATGAATTAAAGTCAGTCTAACCTGGGTGCTTATAGGGAGGAGGAGGATGCTGTGGAACCAGGATGCTTTGCTGATTTTCATGTGAGTTTCTGATGAGACCAAAGTTTGGTGAAACCTCTTAATCTACACAAAACTGTTTTCTCACATAAGAAACCAGAGTATAAATGGTACTTTTCCTCAGAGAAAGGCCAGGTGGGTAAACCCTCTTACACTCCCATCAGAGACCAATTGCCAGAAGCTGTAAAATCAGTCAGAAATTCACAGTCCCATTCTACAGGCATTTGGCCTTTATAGTAAACTCAACCTAGGAATTAAACATGGTCAAAAAAGGGGGAGTTCAAATCTCAGTGATCAAAATTACATCAAAACATAAACCCAATAATGGACCTGCCTGTCACACCACAGCTATTCCCCTCACTCTTCCTCTGGTGCGGGGCCTGACCTACTTGATACATTTTCCTGCACTAAGGCCCCAGCACTAAGTATCTTAGACCCCTCAAATCGCATTCCAGACTTATAATTGCAAAGCAGCTGTCAGCCTGAGCCCTGCCACCGAACCTCCCCATCTGTTCAGCCCATCTAGCATTACAGCAGAGGACAGCATGAAGGCTGAAACTGTATCGGATGTGGAGACGGGACCTGCTGCCCTGCCCACAGGGCCCGATGAGATCACTTGCACTTTCACCGTCTTGAAGTCTCATAGGCTTCAGAAGAGTGTGGGCAGAGACAGATCAGAAGAAGGGAGAAGGGACACTGCAGAAGGATCAAATTCTGCAATGTGACTCTGGCAGCTGAGTCAAAAAGACAGACATCCTTAGCTTCACTGGGGAGGAGATGTTTGACTTCTGGCAGGGTTGAGAATCATTTGAGAGCCCCTTAGAGGAAAACCTGATACCCTGACTTTCCCCAAACCCTCCCCCTCTACATCTCTGACTATTAACTCTTTCTGTAGTAGTTGATTTTGCATACTCTTAAATCATCTGATCTGAAATGTAGACCTTGAGCAAAAGCCCTTCCTATATTTGTGTGTTATTGCTTAGTGAGTGCGTTGACTGGACAGTACCTGTCTCTGAATCAAACAACATAGGTACTATCCTATAGTCTTTTCCAATAATACTAGTAAAACTCCAGAGGAAAACTGATCACTTTTCAATCTCAAGAACAACCAGGTATGGAGAGAAAGGACTTCAAGACTTGACTGATTTGCACTAATTCATTTTCAGGGGAACATACTGAATTTTGTCCAGGAGCTGGAAGTGCTTTGGCTTGTTATGTTGCTAACACAGACCTTGAACAAGCATCCCACATCTGACTCTCAGGACTTTTATATCCCCGCTAACCCCAAGTCCTAAGCCAGCGCAAGCAGTGAGGAAGTGCTAAGAAGATGTGAGGAGGAAAGCATGGTGCCATTCCCCTCCCACTGAAACTGAAGAAACATGCTGTTGCCCTCTCAGTACCACCCACGCTGAGTAAGGGTGCAGGCAGCTCTGTGACAAGTTCCAGTGGTCCATGTGCTGACAGACATCCGTGCTCAGGGCTACTGGGGTCACTTCCCCTACCCTGCCTTTCCTGCTGGGTTCCCCTCCTTTAACCCTGCTGTTTGTGCCTCCAGGTGGCCTAAGATCCCCAGTTGCTTTCAGCATAAAGATAATGTTCCCTGCTGACCTGCCTAAGAAGTTTCCGCAGGCTGGGACCTGTCCCTGAGAGACCCAAACCCATAAAACAAGCAGCCCCTGGCTGTCTGGAGCTTCCCATCCCACACTCAGCACAGCCAGGATGCTCCATGACCTGCTGTGACAGCAGTGCCACAGTTTGCCTGCCTTGTTCCACGTGAGATCCCATGTTGCCAGAGTGACTGTGCCCCCGAGCCCTTGTGCCCGCCGTGTGCGCGCACACGTGCGAGCGCTGGCGGCTGTGAGCGCCAGGCTCCCACATGGCAGCAGATTGGAGGCAGGAGCCAGCGTCTCACAAATTCATTTCCTGGCAGAGCGTGGATGGGGGAAGGGACAAGCTCTCTTTGTCAGCCCACACAGTTTCACTGAGTCCCAGCCTGGATAAGCCAAACCTCTTAAAGGCACAAATTGAGTGTGTGCTGCTGGCGGCAGCTCTGCCCTAAGTCCGCTGGACCAGCTGGCACGAGGGCAGATGTGAGTTCAGCAGCTGGGCAGGAGGTGTGGTGACGCACGGCACTATATCCGGAGATCTGCCTTATCATTTTCTGTTTCAACCTCTGAGCCTTTGGATTCTGAGGGCCAGATCCTGAGCTCTGGTCACGCTCTCCCTGCACAGCCCTATCGACACTGGTACAGCTGTTGGTGATGATTCTCATCCAGAAAATGCACAGGATGCAAGCAAACCACTCGTTGCCCAAGTGGACTATCCCTCAAAATCCTTCTTTGCATCAGACTTTGGAGCTACGTAGGCAGAGATGTCAGCTGGGATTTTCCATCTGGGACAAAGCAAATCCTTTCTACAATTTACCTGCAATACAGTGCCAAGGCTGCAGTTTGATATTTTCCCCACTCCAGTACGTGGTTCCTCCCTACCTACACATTGGCATATTCAGAAGCTTTTGTAGCCTATCCAGAAAAAAATATCCATTGCAATACGAGGATACTGCCTTTCTAAAACCCCTAAGCTAAAAAGGGCAAACATTTCCCAGTTTATTGGTGGAATCCCACTTTTGACTCAGGAGACCTCTAATCTCGGACTGCTGGAAGGCTGGAATATATAGAATCACTCTGCACCTCACCCAATCCTCTGTCTCCACCAGTGGCTATGGCTAAAGACAGGGTACAGAGCAACACAGATTTTTAGCCTAGCCTAGAAAGTCTGTTCTTATAACAAATAAAGGTATATATTTTTCTGCCTGGACAGCTGTTCGCTCCACACTCCTATTTCAAAGTGTCAGTAAGGAGGAGAGCTGAAAGGGCATCATGTCCTTTACTCTAGATCTCCAGCCAAGTCCACAGGCACAGGTTCCACTCACAGACAAGCAGGAATGGTCATGTGGACACTCAGGATTTCAAAGCATTTGGGCAGCCACACATGTAGCAACATGTGAGAAATCTGCCGTGTAAGATGTGGTTTGCAAGCACGTGTAGACTGACATCTCCAAAACGTGCCAGGATAAACCACGCACCACCTTGCACTGGATTCAGACTTACAGTTTTGGGTGCAGCTCTTCATGGGGTGCTTGCAGGATGTCTTCACCATGAAGGCACTTCACTGAACAGAGCATTGCTGTCTGTAGCCTAGAAAACAGGATGATGGAGGAACACAGGACTCATCTCTACTGTGCCCTTAGAATCATGATGGTCATATTTGGTGACATCCACCTCAGCCCACTATAAACACATGAACTCAGGACCAGTTATTCGGCTCCTTCCCCAGTGATTCCTGAGGGGCCAGCCTTTGTTCTGAACATCTTATATGTCTACAGCAGTCTGAGGCAGATACTGTGGGTATTGTCTGTTGTGCATTCCCTGTACTCTATAAAGGCATATATAGTCCTCTCACATGGAAAAATATTACTGAGGAGAAGGCAGTTTGAAATTCTCACATATCAACAAGTCATGACACAGCCCAGTCTCCAACCGCCTGTACTTGGCTGGCTAACACAGAAATAAGAAAAATCTTTCTGTCTTCTACAATGGGATTTTAGCTCATCTTAACCATCTGTTTGATTTTTTTTTTTTCTCATAATAACAAGTACTTTTTGGAAAATTCCAAGCACATCTATCTAACCAGTCCTTATAAGTCTTTATCACCTTAATTTCAGAAATGGCATCTTTCCTAAATGCTAGGAATAGTAATTTTCACTGATATAAAATATAGTTTTTAACTGCTCCCTTGACAGCAAAGTTTTAAATGGCAGTTTTATAACAAATGCTGGAAGCTGAAATTAGATTGCTTGTTCAATAAATATCAAGAGCAACCAACCTATGCCAGAGCAAGATTTCACAATTTTGTATTTTTGCTATCAAAAATACATTTTCTTTCTAGCTCCCAGAAAAGAAAGGATAGAAAAAGAAGTCTGGAGCTGACCTACTTTCACTGCCAAATCAGACTGTTATTGAGCCAAAAGTATTCTATCAAACTTCTTATTGTTCTTAGCAGAGATGCCATTTCTATGAATTCAGAATGATTTGGGAAAAGCAACCTCTCATTTTGTGACCTGCAAATTTTTATACAAGTCTTTCAAACAGTTCCAGAGCACACATACTTAGGAAATTGTCCCTGTGAGACAATTTCTATAATCTCCTTGATCTTTCCCACTTACGAAAGTGATAGCGGTTACAGCTGCAGAATACAAGCTTGCCAAATGTCAGGCTTTTATCTATAGCCCCCTTAGTATCTGATAGCTTTTCTAATCCCCAGCTTCTAATTCATGTGATAAACTGAGAATTTCTGCTTGGGTAAAAAAGAAGAAAATATTTTATGTCTCCTGATTGCAAAGTGCAGCTTCAAGTTATGAACCCTGGAGGGTAGAATAGCAGACAATAAATGAAAATAAGTAAATACTCTTTACTATTTTTAAAATTTAAATGCAAATCTCACAATCTTCTGGAACCTTATGCATGATGCCGTGAGTGCTAGGAGTTGGGGGTCAATGAAATAAGCTCATTCCCAAACATCTTACCGAGAAACAAGTCGTTTTTACCTGTCCTGAATTACCTCATTTCTCAATTCAAGAGTTCACAGGCAGGAACTACTTTCCCAGTGAGATGATGGACTTTGGGGAGCAGCATCTTAGGCAAAAGTGTCCTTCTTATTTCTTCCTGGGAAAGCCCATGCTGTGCCCAAAGCCCTCCCTGTTCCCACTGCTCTACCCTTTGCCTTTCATTCCAAGTGTGATCCTCAGCCTGGGATTAAAAATTTCCACCTACAGATGTCAACTGCTAAGTGAGTCACAAGAGGATCTGAATAGCAACACATGAGTGATCTTCTTGAGTAAGGAGGGAGAACTCAGGACAGTCTCTTTAACAGCCAGGAAAAGGAGGAGGCTCCTACCAAAACATCGTGACACTCAGATAAAGCTGGGGGGAAGGGAATGGAACTGGAGGTAGGATCGCTTAGGAAGGTATCCATCTCCCTGGAAAACAGAACCTCAGCAGAACTTGGCCTTGACTGACCCCAGAGAGGCACATCTACAACAAGCTACGCTTCGTCAGATGTCTCACAAAGGATCAGCAGCTCTAAAAATTAGCAGCAATTTTACAAGAGCACACACAATAATTTTTGCAAAACCTTTCCAACCCAAAGTGTTTCTTTACTGTTTTGTGTACTACCTTTTTCTTAGGGGAAGATTTTCACTCCCCCTGCCCATGTCTAAGAAGACAGTAAATATCTGACTGTGTCACTGCACAGATCCCCTTTCAGGATCCTGTTCAAGTCTTGATTAACCCATAAACGCTTTGCTGGAGCAAAGAATGTGCCAAGCATCCTTCACTTGTGTCTTGGAAAACACTCCTGTCTTCTCACTGTTTATGCTACAGATAGAATACAGAAGTTTTTCAAGATCTGCTGGATAGACAAAAGCAAACTTGCTCATGGCATCACGGGTACTTGTGCAACCCAGCAGTCTGGGATGCTGCAGGAACATGGAGATCCTGGGAGTGCTGTTAAACAGGCTGGAAACAAACAGCTAAGAGTGAGAGGAATTATCATTTAGAGTTACCTTAGTATCTGTGGGGTGAACCTTGCTCTGAGACATCTGTGAGCAACTACTGACCCCAGCAGAAGCTGCAGCTGTGCACTGTTGTGAGCAGTGGACAGAACCAGACATTTTGTTTCAGTTCAGTGTTCCTATTTTTGTGCCAGAGCATTTCCAAGCACCATTTTCCATTAAATTTTTCAGGGTACAATATTTCTGTAAAAGAATGCAGAGCTCAGAAAGAGCCCATTGGGATCATGAAGAACATCTTCTGTATCTTTTAAGTACTACAAACTCTTATTAATGCCAAGAGCCTGCACCATGGACCTGAAGAAAGACGAAGATATTGATGCTGCACACACCTACACCAAAACTCCACTTTTAGGCATGTGTGCACATGTGCTCCTTCTGCACTTTGAAGAGCACAGGATTCCCAGGTCTCCCAGCTCAGTCAGTGCAGTCCCACCACAACTCAGTTACCTGATCCTGCAGCTATGGAGTCACATTTGTGTGAAAATAAGTTACAGGCCCAGGCTCCCACCAGGAACTTGCAGTGGGTGTCTTATGGCAAAGAAAAATGTTCTGTTTCTGCAGGCTAATTGCACACTTGTGATCCCCAAAAAGAGCAGCCAGGCGACAGCTCCATTTCGCTGACTGCTTTGCACTTCTCTTTTTTTTTCTCCCCTTTTTCTACAAATACACAATTTACTCTGTTTGAGGGCGCCTACTGAGTGGGTATCTGTCAGTAACAAACTCCTCCTGAGAGCAGCTGGACTAGTACATCCTGAATGCAAAGGCAGCCCACCTTCCTTCCAAGCAGAGCAGGCAAAGGAAGGGCCTTTGCCAGGGACAGGGAGTTCAGCCGGGCTCTGGCGCGTGGTGGTGGCACCGTCTGTCCCTCCTCCTCCTCCTCCTGCTCCTCCTCCTCCTCCCTACACTGCTTGAACATTCTGTGCTGCTGCTGCCTGGGATGTCACCATGAATAAGTATAACTGTCAGATTAAATCATTGCCTGGATGGGATCTGCTGAGCCTACGACACACATTCTGGGCACCTAAGTCAGGCCAGGGAATCTGTCCAAGAAAGAGATCTAATTGGAGTGGCTGCACATGGCAAATCAGCTTTGGGGCTATAGGACCAAATATGTTCTGCCCTGTGTCAAGAGGGCTAGAGGGGGGAGGAGGAGGAGTCATACAGGCTCCTTTTGCTGCTAATGCATTTGTAGCATAACTATTTAAGTTCCCAGAGGATGAAGTGACAGCTATTGCTGACAAAGCAGAACTTGGTGTGATGGGAACATAGTGAGTCCGTGGGCACTAAGCAGTGATGGTCAGAGGGGTGGCAAAGGTCTGTTGCTGCCACCCAAACATCCAGAAAGTGGCAGGCTTTATCTACTATCCCTCGCTGTCGACAGTCTCCACTGCAATTGCAGCTGCTGGGGAAAAAAGCCTGAATTACTTCAATCCAACAAAGTCCTCCCAGCTGCTGGCACTTGACGGTGCCACCCATGCATTATCTAACCTAGCCTGAACCCAAGGCATATTCTTCCAAACTGTCCTTCCATGGATTACTGGTGGGCACATAGCTCAGAAACTGCTCCTTGGGTCCATCCCCTCAGCAAAACAGACATATTGATCCACATTCCTAACAGCTTCTGAAAGGTTTGGCCCGACTTGTCTGCACACCATGACTCCATTTCACCAAAGGTTCACCAGAACTGTACCCCACATCACTCTCCCAGACATGTGAGATCTCAGGAGGAAAAAACACAGAGTGGTAAGCAAACATACTTGTTGAAAGGATAAGCAAAGGGAAGCCATGTATGGACACACTGTCTCTCACTTGCAGGTTGCTTCATGTAAAAATATGAACAAACTTATTCCATGCCTGCATTGTCAGCCACAACTGTGTCACCACCAATTCTACGTGTGCTAATGTCTGACATTTTCCACTGATCTCTTTTCCTCCCACTTTAAATACTTTTCCTGTCACCAAGGGTTTTTGAAAACCACGCTGTTTTGGAAACTGGATTTCTTACATACGTTTGCCACCTGCTTGTGAGTTTTTACTGCTGTGCTGTACTTTAGTATGGGGAAAGAGAAGCCCCTATTGCTCTTGCTCTGACCTTTGGTGACTGTGGCACCAGGACAAAGATCCACCTCTGAGTGGCTTCATTCATGGCTGACTGTTTAATTAGGCAAAGTGGCACAGTTTAAACAAACTTCCCTCAAATGTGCTCACTGAATGAATAGTAATAACCATAACACTTCATTACAATATTGTGCCTTTCACCCCACACCTTGACAATGCTTCACAAAGGGTGGAGAAATGTATTTATCTTTGTGTTTAAGAAGATAAGTGTGGAAAAAGTGAAGTATAACAAGGTGAAACATTTCTGGAGAAGACATTGCTGGAGACAGTGGAACAGAATCCAATGGGAAACACTGCCAGGCTCTGGCTCCAACCACTACATGCTACTTCACAAGTTGACAAAAAAAAAAACCGATGCTCAGAGATCTAACCTCAAAGTCTGCTGCTCTCTTTAGAGAATCTAGACACCACCTCTGTTCTCTTACTGTCACTGGAGTAGAGTAGGGGCAGTACTGTGGTTGTGTCTGTGAGCCTAATCAAAAATACAAGGTCCTTAATTAGGACAACTGAAAGGCTGACTGACCTTTCTTTAGTCCTCCCTACCATCCCACAGGAAAGACCTTCCCACCGAGAAGCTGCTTTATGCTCCCTAAAAGCCACTTAAGAATCCTTCTGCTTCCAGGACTAAGCTCCCGATCCACCTGGCAGTTAGTGGCTCTTGGAGGTGAGTAATGACACACATCCCTAGGTTTTGGCCATGCTTCTCTGCTTTCTCTGGAATTGGTTCAGCAGCACATGGAGACTTGCCGTCGGCACGCTGAGGAGCCACGTGGTGCTTTTCTGTGAGCTGAGCCAAGTCAAGCAGTGTGGTGCTTCTCAAGGGAGGAAGGAAGGGAAGAAGCTGACCAGGAATGTGGAGAGAAGAGGGCAACAACAAAATAAAGAGGGACTTCTGAACACAGAAGGAAGGTAAAACTGAGATTAAAATGAGGGAGAAGTACAGACACAAAGAGAAAACTGGACACAGATGGCCACATCTGCACTAGGCACATCCCAGATCTCAGGCTGGGCTTTGCCAAGCCATGAGAATGAAGATCCAATTAAAATGAAAGGCAGAAGACTGGTGCCTTCAGCAGAACACTGCTCCCTCCCTATGAGATCACTCAACACGCGCCTGATGCTGTCACTGACCCGGCATTGTCCCGACAAAGTCATTCTCCAAGACACCCTGCAGAGGAACAGTGATTTGTAACACACTGGGGGGTGAAAGGAAAATGATGGGGCAGGGAAATATTGGGCCTCACAGTGGGAGGCACGAGTAACAACCAGACAACCCAAAGCATCCGACCTCAAAGAGCTGTGCACAGGGGACACTGGGTCTGCAATTTTTGCTAGGTTTACAGAAAGGAATGTAAGCTTAATTTGTGGCAGTGGGAAGCCACTAGGGATTCAGGGAAATTAGTAAAAGGGGGTGTTGCTGTGCTACTTTATAGGAACTTGACATGATGTTCAAATGCTGTCTGTTGGGAGCCTGGATTACTTTATTATTATTTTTAATAACTCCAGAGGGCTTTCTTTTGCAAAGGAACTCAAGCTGAGATGGTGGGTTTGTATGTTCACTATTCATTTGGAGGGAGAATTGTTTGATGGATGCTGAAGTTTATGTTTCTTTTGCAATGAGAATTGCTGGAATGTTTTGTGGCCCAGATCTGTGTTCTCATTTTCACCACGCAGTTATGTAAGACTCTGAAATAATAAAATAATGCTGGCTTTTTAAAGGAAAGAAATGGTTGCATGTGCTCTCAGTGTGATGGGCCTGTGTGTGGTATCCAGTGAACAGCACAAGTCTGATCTGAAGGGTTCATTCTGATGGGTCTCTTACACCCATCAAGATTCTTTGTTCTACCGCTGGGAAATGAGAAGGAATCCGTGTTCCAGAAGCACAAAGAATTACTGGATTTGTGTATGTGCTCTAGACTCTATACTTGTGAATTAATATCAAAGTGTAGATCTCCCATTGTTCTGATGTATTTTGGGGGAAAGAGAAATGGGACATTTCTAGCACTGAGAGGATCTGGTAATTTCTGCTGTTCACCTGATTTCCCATGTGTGCATCCATTCATGTTTTTGAACTCAAGGAATTTTTATTTTACAGAGGATTGGACATAAGAACATTTAAACTGAATTGAAATATCAGCCTGTAATCTAGCCCAAAGTGCTTCATCGTGCACAGCACAACTGATTTCTTTATCTCCCACTCTTCCCTGAGATGCAGGTGTCTAGTCAGTCTCTGTTCTCCTGTTATGCTGATTCTATATTGCTTCTGGGCATCTTGATACACAGCTGAAATGCATAGCATAAAGGTTTGCCTTATGTTTAAATTACCTTGCTACAGCCCAAGTTGATTGACTTCTCTTCCCTGACTAGCAAATATAATTAATGCTTCATTTGTTTCTCTTAGGAGTAACACAAGGTTGCATAAACAGTTTCCCAATATACTGTGTTATAACATGATGGGCTAACTGGGTATTAAAATAAAGAGTAATAAAGAATTTAAGGTAAGGGATTAATACAAATGTACTGAAAAGACTGTGAAATCAAGCAGAAGAGGCTCAGGAAGACTAAAGGAACTAAATTCTGTTTCTGCCCTTCTTTGAATGTGAATTCAGAATGATTCTATTAATTATAAAGAAATTTGGGATGAAGATGTGCCAGGCCAAGAAACTGAATTACAGTCTCCTGTTGTATGAAAATACACAGGTGATTTTTTTAAATGAAGCTTTGTTGCTTCAGCAAGATTCTACCCACTGCAGCTGGTCTGTTACTCAGTTAAGCTAAATGAGTGTAAGTACATCCATGTAACATAGATGCACCAATCTACAGCAGGGATTTGGGAAATAATTGTGTTAAGTCTGTGTAGTTTTTCTCTGTAGAATGACTCTTTCTGTAAATGAGGCCCAGTGGCTCAGAGTACATGGGAGAAAAATATCCCAGGGTTCTCACATGCAGTATCCACCAAATACATCCCCAGGGAAAGCAGATTTGCTGCTGCTTTCCCATACACAAGAAGTAAAAATCAGCTCAAAGATGATCAAAGCAAGAATAAGCTGCTGCTGCTCCAAGATCTTGGGAGGATACATCCAAAACCAAGGCATCTATAATAATAAGGGGTTCTGCTTTTATGTTGCTTCCAACCATGCTGTGACCATCCCCAAGATCCTTTGCCAATGTGGCTGTGAAGAAATGAAACAGATAAGATTTCATTTGCCCTTTTAAGTGAAAGTTTGAAAGCCCAGGGAGCTCTGCTGGAAGATAATGGGACACAGGCAGTCCATGTTCTCCAAATGATTAAGATTAATGATAGGCAGATGATTAATTCAAACAACGATAAAAAATTCCATTGGATTGTTACAAGATTTTATAAATTGGCTTTTCCGCCTTTACAATCTAGAAAATCTGAACAGATCCATTCTCAGAAGCAATTAAGATCACAATCTGGTCCCTATCTTCAGGTTTCATCAGTTCGATTTCCAAATCTATTTGCACACAAATACTAGGAAGCCTGAAAGAGAAGCTGTTATATTGTAAATCAATCAGCTACCCTGTAAGACAGGAACTGAAGCCTCTGCTTTTATTAGTAGAAAGAACTGAGTCATTTGCCATGACTACATGCTTCTGGATGTGATTTACTGCTTCTGCAGTTCGTTACAGAGAAAAACCCACAAACCAGTGCACAGAGCCTTCCCTCAATTTCACATCAACATATACTGAGAACTAGAAATGGACACAAACTGATTTTTGCATCTGAACACCCTTCCAAAGTTGGATCTCCCTGGATACTCTGCAGCACATGTCTTCCTGAGCCACAAGAGAAATGTGAGAGCCAGGTTGTGGCACAGACCCAGAGAAAGGGACAATTTGTTTCAGAGATGTGATTTCTTCCTTTCACACAAATAGCTCTTTCTGGACCCTCTGCACAGTGATTCTTTATTTTTGCTGTGAGTATTTAGAAGAGGGACGTCCCATTTGCCCAGAATATAGCTATTTTTTTTCAGAAATTCATGACAAATGAGCAGTAGTTTAGGTCTCTCTCTGGAATGACAGGGGAAAGAACTGGTGAACAAATGAATTTCCATGAAGATTGCTTCAAATCATGATTTGGTGAATACAGTGGGACCATGCAGAGCTGTAATTTCAGAAAAGGTTGTACTTTGACTAGTAAGTCAGTAATGTGTAATTATTGGTCCATTAGTAGCTATTTTCTTCATATTAATAGAACAAATATGATTACATTTTCCAACAGCTTCTTACAGTCATATCATGGAACTTATTGCTTATAAATTACATAAAATCTGGCTTTTACATCACATTCTCAAAACATGTAACTGAATCTGGCTGCTCATTCACACCTCCTGTTCCCACCTGTCTATGGTATTTCTTGGATGCTGATGGCCTTGGCAGTTAAAAGCTATTTCTATATCCATGACACAGAGGAAACACATAAGAATATTCAAGTTGTCTCATCATAACCTCATCTGCTAAAGATGTTACTTAATGCTATCCTCCAAGAATCTGTGCTTACGGGACTCAAGGTGAATCATTTGCCTGCAAATTGTCCTTCTCTTCTTAAAATGGGAGTCTCATTTTGGTGCACTCTTACGCTGAGATAGTTTGGCTGGAAGTGTGAAATTTAGATTTGAATACAAACTTCAACTACATTATAAGTTGTTGAAATCCCAAGGTTAGTAGACAGCCAAGATAACTTGAGCTCAAATTTCCCTAAACACAGGGAAAGTAACAGACTTGTGTAATGCAGTATGAGTCGTTGAAACAAATCTGGATCAAGCATGCCCAACTGGGCCTGCTACAACTCTACCTAGAGGAAGTGAGTAAGAGAAAACAATTTCCCTGACATGATGCTTGTTCCCATGCCCCCATTTTGGACTGTTTTGTGCTGAGCTTTGCAGAGCCTAAGAGATCAGTAGCTGCCTAAGATCAGAGGCGTGAATTCTCAGAACTGATCCGTGCACTCCCCACCACAGAGGCCAGAGGAGCAAAAGGAGAAGGCAGCGTCCAGTACTCTACCTGCTCTTCAGCCATCCCTGAGGCTGGGAGAACACCAAGTCTAAAAATCCGCTCAATTCCTTCGGGAGCTGAAGCTGAGCCTCCATTGCTTAAGGAACAGGAAAGGCTGGGTATCTTTGCTGCCTCAAATGAAAGCTCACTGATGTTGATGATCTATTCTGTGGCTATTGTCTGAGCCCTCATCAAATAAGTTTCTCATCACAATCTAATGACCTTATTCAACCTAACAGAGTAGTATTGAAACTCATTTCCCACAGAATCTCACACCCAAACAGTATTGTTACAGGTCTCTGTGGATTTGCACTGAAATAATTTTTCCATGTACAGGGACATTGTTGCTTCTCCCTGCAGACTTGCATTGAAACCATTTTCTTGTTATATCTCACACAGCGTAGTGCTGTTGGTCTCCATAGGCCACCTCCCTTCAGAATAGCTTTCCAGAGAATTTCACATTTAAAATGCTATAATCAATAACCTTCATCTAACACAAAGTTGTTCCCCCCTAAAATTACACGTTCAAACAGCATCACTTCAGTTCCCTCCAGACTTATGTTACAATCCATTTCCCACTCTAATGACATTGCAAACGAGATGTTTTAGTTGGTATTACATTAATGTTGCAGGCAATTTACAATCCTATGACTAGAAATTGCCATTCAGAACCTTTTACGAGTGCCAGTCTAAATGGGCAAAATACTGACCATTACAAAAGAGCATTCAGAATGATAAAGGACGTAGCTTACACAATAGAGCTGCAACAACCTCACTGATAGCATAGTAATGTCATGTTATTAACTATAAATTATCTCATTTTTTTCCTGCTAGAATTTGCCCTCTTTTTCATGTTGTTATTCTTTCAGCTTACTGAAATTCTTTCCCTCACTATGAAGGCTTTGGTTCCTCATTCTTCTTCTCTCTCCTGTGCTGTTTACAGCTAGTACTTTCTGCCACTACAGGTTTTCATTTCTCTACTGGAATGTAATTTTAAAGGCACTTGCTTATGGCCTTGTCATTTGGCTCTTTGGCCTCTTGCCTTTCAAAAGCAAGGCTCAAATTAACAGCCTACCCTATAGTACAATCAATTCTCACCTGTCAAAACTAATAGCAGGGGTTAAAAATCAGGAAGTCTCAGATTTACTTGTATGCTTTGTGTTTGTTTCTTCCCCCTCTTCAATCTGCTGTTACCCAGACCATTAAGGATATTTTAATTCCTAGATTTTTTTCTGCAAACTACAGTCTAGAAACGTTTTGTTTCAATGAATATCAAATGAAATTCAAAAATCACAGGAGTTATGGAGCTGCAGCTTTAAGAACAACACTAAATATATTAAAAGTGCAGCCTGAGGATGTCATGAGACCATAGCACATCTACTCCAGCTGATTCTGATAAAATCAGCATTTTTGGAAGAAAAGAGTCTTGTCAGAAAGTAACTGAGGAGTTCATTAATGCTAAGCCTGCAGAGCCAGGCTAGCTACTGTCCACCTTAGTAATGTCATGTTATCTCCAAATGCTGCTCAACTTACTATCATTAATGGGTTGATATCTCTCAGACATAAAATCAAGAGCACAGCTTAGGCTAGGGTTTTGACAAGTCAAGGCCAGGTCTTCTTTTTAAATTTGCATAATACATCTGATGGGAGAAACACTCTTACAGTCATTCAGAGACACGAGGCAAAGTTTTCCAAATCCAATAGATGTGCTTTAGGTAACCTTTTGTTTCATCCTGACCTATGCATTGAATGCATCAGTTGGATCCTTTGATTTGCCCTCTCTCCCTTCAGGCATTCAATTTATCTCTCAGTATAAACTGCACCTTAGGCTGTTCTTAAAGATCACAGCACGGGCAGCAGCAGAGCTCTTCAAGACGTACAGGTGAATGCCTTGGTCCCCTCCATTAAGATCACAGTTCAGATAATGACCTTCCCAAAAGCTCATGCTGATCACACACTTCATGGGGAGAAATCTTAAAGACGATATTATGCAGATAAACATATTAGCTAAAAGTATCTGAAATTATTCTATGAGAAGCCCGAGGGAGTACGAATGAGCGGGAGAACCAGAGCATGTGGAAAAAAACCCTCTCAGTGTCACTTTGACAGTGCTGTGCTGAATATTCAGAAACCACACACAAACTGCATATAAACTGGGTAAGTGCTTCAAGGGGCACAATCACCACAAATCTGGGGCTAACACCCCAGTCTATTCAAAATGATTTTTTAAAATACTGTTCTGTTGATGATGTCTTTGTTTTATTTCATCCGGCTTAGGCCATTCTAGACTGGCTATGTTTTTCTTTTGTTTACAGAGAGCATCTCAAAGCCATAAGTCTCTGAAAGTCATCAGGATTATTATTTCTTTGGAGATACAGCTCAGATGAGGACAGGCTGAGTATACAAGTGTAAGCTGCAAGTGATGCACATGTACCCCTCAGCAGCTACAGGATTCCGTTCTCATACTGCATTCCTGGAAAACTCTTCAGTTTTAGATCCTGCTCCTCAATTATTAAACGGGTTATAGATTGGCCATATTTTTATTTTTATCGTTTATTTTTCTATATTTTTATATATATATATAATTTATTTATTTATTTTATTTTACTTTCCCCCTAAAAAGATGTGGACATTATTTGTTCTTGAAATAAGACAAACAAACTCACCACAGCCATCCAGAGCAGATTTAAACCAAAACAACTCTAAACAAACTATGGAAGCTAAATTCCACTGCAAACCCTTTCCAGCAGCATGTTTCCAGGTGACATTAAAATGTGGCTACAGTTTAGGATAAAACCAAGCATGGACAGAACATGACACAGTACTGAACAGTGTCAAGTGTCCAACCCCAAATTCTACAGTCAATGGCTTGGGGATATTAGAAGGCATGAGAGTGACAAGCAACATGTGGGGAATGAATCACACTTTCAAGGTTCTTCATGGCCATAAAGAAAATATTAAAAGTGTCACATGAACTGCACTTAAAAATCAGCTTAGAATAGGAAAATATGGTGTTTCTCTGTTTAAAAATGAAAGTACATATACCATGGATTGCCTCTAAATGTAACTTGACTGTAGCATCTGTAATACCTACCACTGAAGAGCTGAGTCTCTCAGCCACAGGGGAAGAACATTAGGTGCTTTCTCTTCTTCATTTTGGAGAGTTTATAGACAATTTCATGATCATTTTTAACAACAGAATGTTTTTGTGAAGTTTTTGTAAAACACAGAAATTAATAAGAAGATATATTAATTGCACAAGTCCTTCCCTTGCTTGTGGATGAAAATGGTTTGGTTTAAATACTAGCAATTTTTGTTTCTGATATCCAATGCATATAAAAATGAGATTGTAAATGGGGTCCTACCCACCAGCAGCTCACTGAGAGCTGCAATGTTGTGTCTTATGGCAATCAAATATATATATATTTAAGAACACGTGGATGCTTCGGAACATCAAGTGAAAAAGATAGAATAAGAGGGCAGAGGTATCTTACAAATAGATGAATATGGCTACAAAATACACCCAGTAAAAGCATGTGCTGTCTCCCCTACCCAAAGAGAACAAACAATTGCACAGTGCTGCAATAGGATCACAAGTATTTTAAGGGAGCTGGTACTGTCCCTGCAGCACCCTGTGTACTAAGGCAACAGAAGAACCAGTGTGATGAAAATGAGGGATATATTTGGAGACATCAGAGAGCAATTTGAACAGATACTTGGTGAAGCAAATGATTCCCAGGACTGATTGCCCCTCATTGGGAGTGCTCCTATTGTACTCTGGGAGAATAGAATTGGCCCTGAATGCTTTGCACCACTGAAAAGGAGATGTAATCTCCTCTAGCACGAAATGTAGCCTTCGGACTTTTTTATTGACCAACTGTCAGCCAGCACAGTCAAAGGGAAAAGGCATTAAATGAAGGGTCAGGAATCCCTCCATCTTAACCACCTGTAAGAAGTGGCTGAGGATCAGTGAGTGAAAAGTGGTATCATCTATGTGGTATAAGAGAAATGGTCTTTTGATCAGAACACAAGGACATGTCTGAAACAGCACGTTTTAAACATTGTCGTAGAGGGACATTCTTGACTCTTAGTTAACCTGTGAAGTACTGAAAATTACACTGATTTTGTTTTTAACCAGTAGTTCCCTACATTTAAATAATTATCATTGTTACGTAAGGAAAAGCAGCTGAATCCAATGCTTTGAGGCAGTATACTTAAGATGCAGGAGACATGAATAAAATGTCAGAGGAGTACAACTCAGGGACAAAGATTGTGTTTGAAGTCATTATTTTGTTAAGATCACATGAAACTGGTATACAGAGACAACAAAGCCACCATTCCTAGAGTTTAAATTAGTTTTAAACAATATTTACATAAAATATTTCTGCCAGCTGCTGGCAAACAGTGTTGAAAACAGACAGCAGTTTAGTAGAATACTCCTCTTGGTGTCTGAAATAATTCTCCAGCCCAAAGCCTCTGTTGGCCACTGCTACTATCTAAAAAGAAATAAGGAAAAAAAAAAAGAACTGTCTTGGTAACATAAACAAAAAAATTAAAAATCAACATTTGCTCAGGCTGTAAATTGTAGTTCTGTAGAGAGGAGAGTATCTCCAAGGAAAATGCAGCCATCTCTTCATCAGAACATGAAGTCATTTTCTGAGACAAATCCAGATCAAAGAGTGAAGGTGTTCAACACTGGAGTTCCTGGGCACCAACAGAGCTGTTAATGGTGCAAACCTCATGTGGCCCGCGGGACTGACAGCTGGCCAAAGCAGACTGACTGAAGGGAACACTGGCCATCAAAATAATAAACTTTGTAGAAAAAAATGGTAAATTTCTAGGTCTCAGATCATTACCACCTTTTTCCCCCAATTTACCACTTTATTCTACTGTACTGTGTCTGTGTTTTCTCTCTCTTTCATCTCATCAACTGACTTTTCCTACATACTTGCTATATTCAGTGCTGGAAGCTGATGGGATATGAGCACTTTATCATGTTGCCAGAAGATGGAGAAACAAAAGTTAAAGATCTGATGAAGTGTGAAGATATGTGGTCTGCATCACACCTATGAATGAAGAACTCCAGATAGAGTTTCTTGGGCATGTTATTCCTTACCAGTTTTCACTACTTCTTTTTTTCCTAAAACAAAGATTAAAAATCAAATACTGGACAATCAGCATTTTAATTCACTCTGCAAATTGTGCAGCTTTTGTGCTGTGACTAGATCCTTTTGTTCTTCACATCTGGAAAGATTCTGGAGGCCAAAGTTTTCAAAGACAGCAATCCAATTTCAATGCCTTGAAAATAAACCCCATTGATACCTCGGTGGAACCAATCACAACTTAATAAGCAGCATTCTAAAGGAGAAATTCTGTCCAGCTGCCCTTACACTGCTTTGGCTTTTAAATAAAGAGCAAAGCAAAAGGAAGATAAATATGTTTGCTTTTACTGAGCCTGCAACTCTGACTATGCCCAGAAAGGAGCAGAGGGGGAAGATCCCAATCTGACATACCCCTTTACAAAACATAACTGCATTTTAACCAAATACAGCTCCTGACTGTAATTTGTGTTTCCCTGCAGCTGGTCTCCGAATTACACCTGAAAAGCCAATCTCAAACTCATCATCACCTCCACATATACAAACACAGCTTCAAAATTAAGATAGGCTCAGCTTTCAATAACCTTTACTCAGAGATACACTGTGTTCATTTTCACTGCTAATATTCTCACCACCAGATTAGTGTTATTTAAGACTGGAGAGTGATATTTTCTGTTTCTCTAGAAAACAGTGCACAGGTAACAGCAGTGCCAGTTACCTCATCTTCCTACCATCTTGACTGATTTTGATCTTGATTGGATTGCTCTAATTGACTAATATATTCCTATTATCTTAGGAAAATGCTTTAACTGTGCCATCTATTCGATGGGTTTTACTACAGTCACTGTTGCCAACAATACAATACACACAAACAGTGCCTTTACAGGTGCACTTAAAGTTCAGATTAGTCATGAATTACACCTATGAATGAGAAGTAAGTAGAACATTCCTTTCTAAGTACTTAGTTTGGCAAGCATTGTAGTAAGGAAGATATTAAGCCTGAAGGATTTGGCGTTAAAATGGAACTTCTTTCTGGGGCAGAGATGGTTTTACTGAAACATTTGATAATTGTACTTATTATAAGCAAGGGTTGGTAGAATCAATTATTACAAAGGTTGCTTGACACTTCCCATTCATTACAAAATCCTCTTTTCAATTGCTGCAAACTTGCCAACCTTTAGCTAGGCACTCTGAAATTTTCCATGCTGAGTGTCTCTTAGGCTGATTCTGATTTGTTTATTTAAAGAAAAAATTTAGGCTCAGCAATCTGCCTTTATCAAGAATGAAACTGTATAAAAACATATAATTTTGGCCATATCTAAAGAAAAAAAAAATCAAACTGGAAATCCATATACTTCAGAAAAGGTCCTGAAGAAGTTGTGAGAGTTTTTATCATTCAAGTTGTCTCGTGCTGTTCCTGTGAAAGTCAGAAATTGTGTTTTACAAACCTCAGTCAATATTTCTTGAAGGTGAAATTATATCTGCAATAGTAGGTACAGGTTTTTGAAAAACCTAATATCTGTTTTCACTCTGTTCCCCAGAGCATCTACATGGGAAAGGTGTGTTTGTGTCTGCCAGCCCACTTACTCCTCTAAACTGAGCTTGCAGTACTCAGGACAATGTTGTTGGAGCTGATTTTCTTTTCCCTGCATGTTCTCATTCCCACCCCATGCTGACATTAAAAGGCAAGGAAAGATCCACGACCTCCTTGTGCTTTTAATGGCCACCTCATTGCCAAGCCAATAGTACTGATGGTGAAAGTGTCCAGACACAGAAGGTAAAAAGTACAAGACAAGTAGGAAGGGAAAGAAACTCGTTGAAACTCTTTGGTGAGGCAAGGACTAGAAGATGGTCAAAAACTGAGTACAGGGCTATTGAGGATGACTGTGGATGGAGGGAGGGGGAAGAAGACAAAATAGCCATTGGGACCAGGAGCCTGGAAATGCACTGAGTGGGGTTTAAGGGCAGCTAGCAGAGATGGAAATGTAGGTCATTTACACTGAGTAGGTTCAGCCTAGAGAGGGTGGTGTCCTTCAGATCCCCCTAAGGTCAATGGAAAAAGCACTTGTCCCACTAGATTGCTGGTAATGGGGACTAAACTAAGCTCCTAATTTGAACTGCCCTCTGGAAAAACCTTTCTCACCAGGGAAATGAGCCTCCAGAGGGTGAAGTTCGATTGTAAATGAGAATCTGTGACAAAGGCAAAGGCGTGAGAAGATTCATTGCAAGGTTTCAGCTCGAGAAAGGGGTTTGGGAATTCATCTGGGAGTAGAGGAACTCAGTTTCTTCTTCTGCTTATCAGTCCAGGTCTCTCCAATAGATATATGAATGCAGCTCCTGCAGAACTGTACTCCACCTTGCCCTCCAACAGTGTTTGTATGAGTTGCTAAGCAAATCAAGTAATCCAATTTTCCCAGTGTGTCAGTCATCCTCTTAGGGATCCAACAGGAGACCCTGGAGTCTAATCTGCAAAATTGTTGAGTATTCACAGCTAGAACTGAAATGGGTAAGAACCATGCTTTGCATATATAAAATATTTTGCAGTGCCATGAAGTTGGAGAAAAAAAATAATCAAGTCCCAGACAATCAAAAACCTTTGGCAAAGTTTTCTCTTCATCTTCATATCTCTGTTTTTCATCTGCCCAAATAGGGGTGCAGTATCCCCTCATTTCACTGAGACGTTGTGAAAATAGATTATTTCATGTCTGTGAAGCACCCAGATACAATAACAATGACTGCTGAAGGAAAGCTCCCAAGGAAATTAAGAATTCTGTATTCAGAACAGGCTTTGAATAGTGTGCAGTAAATAAGCCATGGGGTACACACTGAACAATGAAGATAAAAGAAAATATTAACTAGCTGCTCATTAAGTGAGCAATATCCATCCTGCACTTTAAACAGAGCTGAGATTTAATAGTATGTGAACTTGTGATTGAAGACAATGCCCTAATGCATACAGCACAAAGGCTCTAGTGAATTTGTAGCAAAAACTTAAATTCTGGCATTCCCCAAGTTTTGAGCATTTGGCTTGGCCACTTTTTGAGAATGCCAAACACTCTTAATTTAGCTTCACACAAAAAGGGACATAGATCAATAAAGATTAGAGAGGGGGGTGGGTTCCAGAACTGGCTCAACACAAAGTCCAAGGGTGTCTGGATTCCATTCATATTAGAGAAGAAAGCTGACCACAGCTTTTTATCTGGATCCAAGTGTCCTCAAATTTCACAGCTAATCAAGGCTTGATTCTGCTTTGGCACCCTCTCTAAGATGGGAGAATGTTTCTATGGACCTCTTCATTATCTTGACCTTCAGAAATGTTGCATTATAATCCTAACACTAAATTCTACTTATTCTTGGGAAGTATAGAGGGTCTTATTTAGCAACACCATTAAAAAAGCATGAGGTAGGTATGGATATTCTTAAGCAGCTTGGTAATACAGGACAAAAAATGTAGTTTTCACTGTGAGACCATAGTCAAAGGACAGGACAGTGGAGATACTACATCAGGAGCACAGGGCCAGGAAGGAGCAGGAATGGATGCAGCCCTGTTGGAACTGGAAACCTCTGAAGTCTTGCAGGTATTCGCCTGTCACACTGGAGCTCTCCAGCCACACTGAAACAGTGGACAAGAGGAAACCCAACGAAAAGCAATGGGAGTGACTGTGCCACAGGGAAAGGTGGAGGAGTATCATAGATGTGTATTCTGAGCTTTGTCTTGACAGACATCAACAAGCTACGTGCCATAAACTGCCACCCAGCTGCTCACAGGGAATATTGGAAAAGCAGAGACTCCAAGAGGTAAGAAATCAGAGGGTGCAAGTAGAAGGTCTCCTTTCCAAAGCACACAAATCATACAGCTGCACCTGCTACTACAGCCTGAAGCATTGCCTTGAAATTTCAGTTGTAGCACGTGAAGCCATAGACAATCATGTGCTATTTCACCTAACAAAGCATTTATATTTGTATTGTCCTCCAGGCTTTTGGATTCTAAACTTCCAGGTATGCAAACAACAGAACCGCATGAAGGTCGTTGTGCACTGGGAGTTACACACAGGTAAGAAAATGCTCTTTTCAGACACAGAATCACACCATTCCACACATGCCTGCTCCTGAAGGATTGCTTTTTCAAAGTCTTTATTCTTAAAAACTTAAGATGTAAAGCAGCTGTAAAATTTTCTTTTATACAATAATTTATCTCAAATATCTTGATAAGAAGCCGCCAACAAGAAAGATCGATTGCAACATTGTATTATAAAGAACTTTGTTTTACAATGTTGAAAGTATTTGCTTTTATCCAGTATGAACTTGTCAACAGTAAGGAAATTATATGGATGTTTGCTCTTAAGTCCCGAGATAGAGGTTATAAGCTCCTGATCCACTTGTCTTGTTTTATTCACTGTTACATTAAAACTTCTCTATCTGTCCAGAAATGATAGAAACAGCACAACAGAGGAAAAAAGTATTGACATAACTGGGAAAAAAAAAAAAAAAAAAAAGGCTAAATCAATTCTAATCTATTTGACTCCCCACTGGATTGGGAGCCAGAAGGTTCAATATTCTAATCCTGGCCACTCAATCCCATTTCCCATAAGAGAACATGGGCAATACTGCTTTCTAATACCTGAGAGCCATATCTTCTTAAAACCTAATTCCTGCTCTAAGAAGGAAAATATCTGTATTTTCAAAACCACAGACAACTCATGCCAGCCTCTGGAGCATGAGTAAGCAATAATCACATTTTATATGTGCGCAGGGATGTGAAGAGCTCAGCTGTTACACAGCCATGGACCCTGACCTGATACTACAGGTATCACAGCAAAATTGAAAATCCATCCTCTTCATAGAGACGTTTCAATTGGCATGTGGGATCCTGAATCCTGCCTGTAATCCCACAACAACCAGCTGACACATTTTCAGCACTTCTTAGAGTGCCTTTTCACTCTCAGCATCTGCCTATACAGTTATACAGCAAATCCACCAGCCAAGACACTTATTCAATGCCTAAGTCCTGCTTTTGCTCCGAGTGTCCCGAGCGAAGCTCCCCGGGCTGCAGGAGGATGGGTACGGACCCTCCCCAGCTAACTCGGTACAACACCGTCACCTAGCGGAGGCCAGCCCGGAGGGAACCAGCGCTCGGCGCCAAGCCTGGAGGGAGGTGTGGGGAAAACTGAATATCACGGAATCACGGAATATTCTGAGTTGGAAGGGACCCACAAGGATCATCGAGTCCAACTTCTGTGTGAATGGCCCATACAGAGATCAAACCCACGACCTTGGTGTTATTTGCACGCTCTTAACTTGCTTCTTCGCACTTTTAAACTGCTGTGACTATCAAACAGGAATCCTATGCTGTTCTTTCATTCTTATTCTCATCCTCCCCATAAACCCATTTTGAAAAGGGTACTGAAAGAAACATGTTTACTGCTGCCTTAACTGGAAGGTTCTTCAGAGCAGCTGCTGGAGGTCTGTGATTCAACACGTTCAAGAACAAACAGTTTCCAATGCTGGGATTCGGTACACTAGGAATAGACAGTCACCAGGCTTTGCTGGGCAGAACAGTCCTGTTCAGACAAAACTCTGCAGAAATAAAACCTGGTTTGGTAGAGTCATAGAATGATCATCCACTTCCAGAAAGATCATCCAGCTCCAAAGCCCTTGCCATGGGCTGGGACACCTTCCACTAGACCAGGTCGCTCCAAGCCCCATCCAACCTGGTCTTGGACATTTCCAAGGATGCAGCATCCACAGCTTTGCTGGACAACCTGTGCCAGTGCCTCACCACCCTCACAGTGAAGAATTTCCTCCTAATATCTAATCTAAACCTATTCTCTCTCAGTCTGAAACCATTCCCAGTTGTCTTGTCACTACATGCTCTTGTAAATAGAATCCATCTCTCCTGTACTGGAGGGCTGCAGTTAGGTCACCTTGAAGTCTTCTCTTTTCCAGACTGAACAATCCCAATTTTCTTAGCCTTTCCTCATAGAAGATTCTCCTAACCAATGTGGTGGCCTCTTCTGGACTCGCTCCAACAGGTCCATGTCTTTGCTGTGCTGGGCTCACCAGAGCTGGATGCAGCACTGAAGGTGGGGTCTCATCAGAGCAGAGGGGCAGAATCACCTCCCTCCATAAATGTGAGATGAGCAGAATATTTTGAAGGTCTTAAGCAGGTCTGTTTTCTCCCCAGATGGCAAAAAGGAGTATTAGCATCCACTTAGATGTGGTGAAATCCCTTTGCTAGGATCCCACTCCAGGTTTTTCAGAAGATTTGTTGTTTAACAACACATTCAAGTTTGTCTCTTCAGCTTTCCAATTTGAGTAGCCTACTTGAAAAATTTCATAACATATCTTCTGATTGCTCATTTCCCCCAACCCAGCTGACCATAAAGAAGTTGGTTCTTGCTACGTTTGAAAGATTTGTGTGCAGATGTTTCATGGGGGCAAACCGAAATACAGAAGCCCAGCAATGGCTAATCAATTTGCTAAAACAGTGGTACTATTAGCAGAGTGGACCCAACTCCTTTCTTCTGTGTAGCTATAGTGAACAGAGCCATATCTAGGTTTGTGCTAACCTACAAACCTCATTATGTAAACATTGTGACTCTTGGTAAAATTAACTGTCCAGGATTGTCTCAAGTGAAGAGAAAACTTCATTATCATACTCTTTGTTTGAGTTACAAAGTTCCTTTAACTCTAAGTGCATCATTTAGTTTTCAAGTGCCAGGTTTACCACACTGATTCCTCAAGTCAGTTTAAAGAAGAGAATATCTCAGAAGGAATATCACAAAAATAGAGCTTGCTCTCAGAATCTGGGTTCCTCCTGTAGGCTTTACATAGCTTGTTTTAACAATGGAAGCTCAAAAGGATTTTGTGTTCTCCTCTCCTCTGCTTTTACCCCAGGGAAGGCAACATTGCTAATAAAACCTACAAAGATCTACCCTAAAAATAAATATCTGCTGTTGGTCTAGACAGTTCTGGCTCTTGAAAGAATTTGATCTGGGTGGTAATTACACTTCACTTTCAATCCATATATGAATTCACTACTGGCAAGATGTGTCAGACCTTTATCTTTCTACCCGCCCCCAACCCCGATCCATCCATCAGCATTTACAAAGCATTCATCATGGCAAAAACAGCACTGGAGATTGAAGTCCTTTGTTCATTCACACAGTAAACAGCACAGACAACAATAGTGGAAGCTTCTTCTTTACATTACCCTGCCATCATTCTTGCACCATGACCAGAGAGAACAAGTTTGGGAGAGAAAGCATCCCTTTTATTCATCAGCTTATGTTTTAAATTTGCCTACTTATAAGGTCTCTGCCAGGGAAGGCAGACTGTACATGCAAATATCTAATAAAAGATCTCATCTCTCTCTGAATGCTGAGCTTCCATTCTATCCTTAGACCACCATGACTTCAACATGGCTATTACATTACTAATAAGTAGTAGACTGGGAGGTATCAATTTTACAAGAGAATGCTTGTCTGATGATAACACCACCAAAATCTGGTGAGCCCTCCATTTAAACACAAGAAAAAGAAAGGATTTGTCTCCACTGCTACTCTAAAGACTGTTCCTGTGTTTAACTTACGGCCTCGAAGAATCAGCTCAGCAGCTTCTTTGGTGGTGAACAGATTTTTGTTCTTTCAACTGATGGCCTTTGCCTTCCTGTCCTGAAGCTCCCAGATCTTGGTGCAAAAATAGGTGAACAATGCCTATTCCATCATTGGAGACTAGAGAATTATTCTTATGATGACCAGATTTCCCATTTTGATCACAATGCTCTCCTGTCTAAGTTCACTTTACTAGATTCTAATTCACCAGTTGCCAAATGATCAGGATTTTTTTTTTGATACTTAAATTATTCTTTTCCTTTTCTCATGGTTCCTCTAGCTTTCCACTACCACTATTGTAAAAACAACTGAAAATGGGGAAAACCAATCTAAGTCTAAATCCTGCCTTTGCCTCTCCACAAAACTGGATTCTTCTCTTTCATGGTAAAGATCTTCATTAATTTCACTTCAAGGATGGAATTTCAAGGGAGGAATAGTATTACTCACTTGCCTGCTGTTTTTGGCAGGCAGTGACATGTACGGAGCAAAGCCACAGGTCCTGTTATTGCCTTCAAGTTAGAGAAAAATAGAAAGAGAGCGAAAAACAAAGGCATTGTTGTTTCAGAGAAAGAGAAATGAGTAATGGGTATTTTGCAGGTCACACTAACCTGTATGGACACTTCTGAGTAATTCTTTGAAACCTGAGGTCTTCAAGAGGTCACTTGTTTCTTAAACATCCATTTACAGTAAACTTAGAAAACATATAGCTCTGGATAAAGTGAATCTCAGTTCTCCTGCTTTCTCTTGAAGATTGCTTGCAATCATGTCAGGACCACCTGTCTAGTTTCAGGCTCAGTTGTAGGGCTTTATACCAATATCAGGCATCACAGATTAAAAAAACCAAACATGTCTAAAGTTGTTTCATAAAATGAAGAGAATGTTTTCAGTCTCCAGGAAAACATATCATCAGGAAAAAGCTGAACTGGAGAATGCTATTTTCAGTGGAGCTAAGACAATTCCTGTCAGTAACCCCCTACCTTCAATTTCCAATTTCATTTTGATGCTCCTTGCTAAACTCAAGACAGACTGAGGAGAGAAATATGCTGTGTGTGTTAGCACAGCACCTAAAACAATGGAATCCCAATCTCAGTTTAGGTTTTCAAGCATTACCAAAATATGCACAAGAATAATTAACAAAAATTAGCATGTTTAGGGGCCTTCTGACTAGACCTGCATATGACAACTCTAACTCAGAGAATGACAACCTACAGAGTGTATCTGACCTCTGGGATGAGTCTGGCCCAGTCAAGTGCTTTTGCACCATAAGGTCTCTGGCTTATGATCAGAGGTGGATGTAGCTGTGGGAGCTGAGGCACTTATCATTCCCATCTGTTTACACCATTTTTATGCCAGAGTTCATCAGTCTCACCATGAAGAGGATTTAATGGTATATGTAGCCCTGTTCAGTTACCATGCAAGATAACTTGTCTTATTCACACAATCTCAAACAAAACAAAAGTTAGCTGCAGCATTTGCTGACATGTTAGACTGGGAACTGTGATAGTGCAAGGAAAGAAAAGGCCAAAGTCAACGGGGAAGGCAATGACATGACAGCCAAACCTGCCTGTAACTGTAAAGCTGATTCTTAGTATAATATTACACAGTTTAGAAGTATCTCCAGAATTGCTATTATATTATTTGGCCATAAACTCAACATTCTGTATCTAGATAAGCATAATTCTGGTTTACAGCTCTTTCACTTGTATCTTAAGTAAATCACCTAATAGCCAGACTTCCACATTGTATTTCAAAAATTGCTTATTGCCAAAGCATTTAGGAGTGAGCTGGAAGGCAGATGTGAAGGTTGGTTAGTCAGAGTTTCTTTGCTGCTAGAGCTGAGCAATCTCCAAGGGATCCACAACTGCACTGAACCTCCAGTCCCTCTGAAGTTTTGTGATTGATTCAGGGGAGTCAGAATTTTATGTGTAGAATTGATAGCAACTACAGACCAGCCTTGCTTGAGAATTCAGCCCTAGACATGCTGAGACAAGAGTTAGGGAGTTTAGGAAGGGTTGTGTGGCTATGAATACAATACAAAGATTCATAATGCTACGAGCCACACCATTAGACAGAGATCAGAAGTTTCCAAGAACCTGGAACACGTGAGAATGTAAGAACAATCACACTGAGCCAGCTGACAGCTCCCTTTAGCCCAGTGCATTGTTTTCAACAGTAAGGTAAAGAATATAAGAAACAGGGTGTGTATATAGAGCAATTCTTCCCCAGGGACATCCTCCTACTCTCCAGCAATCAACAGTTTATCACTGAGAGATCACATAGAACTATTGTGTTTAACACTCATAAATGGACCTACCTTCCACAAATTTTCCTAATCCTATTTTTGACCTACATCCACTTCTGACCTTCACACCATTTCATGTCAGTAAGTTAATAAATGTTATTAGGAATTGCACAAAAAAGTTCTTCCCTGTTGCCAGCTATAGACACAAAATTAGTCAGTGCCATCTAGCTAGTGGCCAGAGCAATGCTTGTTACTGCATAAAGTACTAGATTCATTTACATCCTGGGTAATTAGAGTGTTTAAATCATAATGATTTAACAAAACCTTGAAGAAAAAAAAAATGTATTTTCAGGAGCAAGCAATGTTGGGTATCATCCAAAGTGCCTCCTCTAGCAATACTCTCTACCCACTGTCTAGACCAACAATATTCAGATACGAATCTGAATCCTGATCCCTACACTGGAATCTTAGGCATGTAGATCATCACATATCCCTAATCAGAATACCTTTCTCTGTGCTACATGCCACTGCTTTGAGAGCAATGGGACAGCATGCTGCAAAAAGTTATATTAAAATCCTGTAACAGATGGAGGGGAAAAAGCCTCCTTTGCCTTCTGCGCACAATTGCCTCAATCTCTCCCCACCAGAACTGTTACGTCTCAAAGACAGAAGCCAAAAGATGGCTGCACAAGCTGTGTTCACTTCTGTGGCTGCCTGCAGCAACCCAGTGGATAAACAACAGCCATTTCAGCTGAAGAATTAGAAAAACCATCTAAGTGCATTGCTCATTGATGGCATTTCCAGTGGAGTGCAAAGTGTCACAGGACGAAACAAAGAAAAGCAGAACCTTCTGTAAACAGAGATTTCAGCATCTGCATAGCTCGCAGGAGTACTTCACATTCAGCATCTGTCTTTGAAGGTGCAACTTTCTGTACTGGTCACTGAGGGAACAATTACATGCAAATAAATTGGCACCATTAACTCAACAGGGTCTGAAACATATGGGGACAAGCCAGTCGACATTTTTCTTCCAGAAATAAGCTGCTTCTATCATGGAAATAATGTTTGCTGACACTATAATTAAGAATTAAAGCTGCAGAAAAATGTGAGGTTTGCTAAAACACAATAGATATCTTTTATCCATACAATATATGGCACCAAAATATCCAGCATTCTGGGGAGGATAATTAATCAGTGTTCTCTTGCTGAAGTTCTTTTAATTGTCTATGATGGGCTGTGTTGGGGGGGACTATTGAGTTTTAACAGGGAACAAGATCAGGCACCATGGGGAATACTTACATGAATAAAGATTGCATGATCAAGATCTTTGATCTGGGAATTGCTATTCTGTAATCATCTGTAAAGCACCAGGAGTGCCTCTGGCACTGTATATAAAATAATAAACTATTAACAATAAATCATGTAATTAAATCTTCACTTCGAACATTCTTTTCATAATTCTTGCCTCAGATTTAAGTTCCCACATCAGACATGTTAGGTCCCCATAATATTATTAAAGCTCCTACACTTCAGCTTTTAAAATTCCCCTAGGGATCTATTGTTTCTTTGTTTAATGTGTTTATGAGCCAAAGGCCCCATTAAATACAATAGGGAAACTCACAGACCTTTAAAAACTTTGCCACCAGAGACATTTCTTAGGAAACAGGACCATTTTTGTCATTCCATCATGTAACTATTGGAAAGTCTATTGATCAGAGAAGTTCTAGGAGAAAAACAGGAAAAAAATACTTCACCTACATGGATCACCAAGTCAATAAGGCCACAAGGCTTGACAAGGCAGAACTGCTGCACACAGACAGTTTCCCTTCCTCCATTGCATCTAGTCATTCATATAATCCCATACTGAGAATATTTTCTATTATGATTGCTTTTGATGCCTCATCACCTTTGTAGATCCTGTCTGTAAGGACAAGGAAAAGAAAAGACCAAACCTCCTTGTATTTCCTTGGTCTGGAAGACAAGGAGGTGGGCAGATGATTATGTTCCTCTAAACCCACACTGTACATTGTCCCCTACAGACTTGAATGGAACATTTGGTCTGAGATATGCAGACAAACCAGTAGAAATTTTGACTATTAAACACTGACTTTTAAAAGTGAATTTACATCTACCTTCAAAGGGACTTAAATATGGTAAGAGACTCTACAGAGAGCAGGAGAGAAGGATGAAGCCACTATCAGTGGGCTGAAGAAGCTGGAGTTGCCAGAAGCTCACTTCGTGATCTGAACCCTTATTGAAAATTATTGGACATTGTGATCCAGTGTGAATTCTGGTATATTTTAGAAGGGTTATATTATCCAGCTGCCAGGTTCTTCTCAGTTGCTTGCCATACTTCTCCAAAAGTTGAAACTCAATCAAAATTAATTTAAGTCTCCTTGGTGAAGCCACAGAGGATAAGCTGGGGTGCTGTGATTTATCAATGCAGCCTCACAATTCAAAGAAGACACAGAGTTAAGTGGGGAGTTCACACTTGTGTAGAAGTGCACCCAAGGGATATGCAGGGTTACTGTGTAAAAGCCCAAGTCTAAAATGAAAAATGCCTGGTATCAATCTGAGAGACACCATGCCAGTGAAGATGGTTCATCTGCAGTTGAGTTGACAGTTTCTCAACATAAAAGAGCTTAGAATGGGGTTAGTGTAAGCCACGGGTGAAATGGAAATTCCTTCGGCCTTGACTAATGCATTTTAAGTGACTCCCACTTAGGGTCAGAAAATTACAAGTTCTATTTTGTTGAACAGTTAAAAAAACAAACACAATCTGTTTTAGGCTGGAAAGCTCTACATTCCAGTGAACACGAGGGATGGTGAACATAGCCTGTGGGCCAAACACAGCCCACGCAGAGCTTCACACTGTTGAAGCTTTCATCTTCAGCACCCCGAGGTACAGCCCACAGACACAACAGGATCTCAACATGCAGTGCTCCATCTTGCTCCAGCCTAATGCATACCACATGCCAGGACCTGCACCTTCCGTGAGCCGCACTGACTGTCACACCACAACTGAAGAGGCTCACAGCTCGCTGTGTAAGTATTCGGGAGGTGGAGGGGCTTAATTTGGATTTCAAGAGGATGAGACTTAAGTGCAACATCTGTGACCACCATGGTTACCACAGGGATGCTTCTTGTTCAGGAGTTAGTAATGGACAGTGGACATGTTCACCCACCAGTTTGCTGATTCCTGATGAACTGCATTCTACCTTCCCAAATTGCCAGTGAAAAGTTATTATTATAATTAATATAGATATGGTATCTTACTATTAAAACAATGTTGCAGACAAGTTTTCAATAACCCTGTAAAATAGCTGAGATCAGAGCTGGCATGCCAAGAGTTTCAATCAAGTCAATTTACTGCCCAGTGTAAATCCAGAGCTACCAGTACAAAAATCCTTACACAAACAGCAGTTCTGGTAATGACAGCCAAGTTATTTAGCTGTGGTAACAGAATAAGAAAGGACTAGAATAGATTTGTAATTTCTCATTCCCAAATCTTAGACCAAACCTGAGGATCACATCTCATTTCTTAGCCTAGCATTCTGTTCTGTCTTTTGAGTCACATTTAGCTGACTTGAACTTTATAGCAGTCTGATCAACCACTATCAGCTCTCTGTAGAGAAAGAGATTGAGTTATTCAGCATAGATCCTTTTTTTTTTCAAGACTCAAGCTCAAAAATATATTTTCATATTGTTAATATTATACCCACTTGGAAACTGGAAGTTTTGTTTTGCTAACATTAATCACTTTCATTTGCCTTAGGTATTGAAGGGAACTAAATTTTATTCTGTAGGTTCAGTTTGATTCTTCCTCCAGTACCTTCAGTATTAGAGATACCAGCTTCCTCTGTGCCAGCAGCATAACAGTGGAAACAATGTTCCTTGTACTCATGGTCTAGGTTGCATTACTGGGATTTAGGGTTGAAGAGACCCTTTACAGAGGACAGTAGAACCCTGTCTGCAGTTCTGCCATGGTCTCAGCATACAATCAATGTTTAATTGTAAAATCCTGCTTTCTTTTCTTCAGATGAAAGAAATTAGATAATAATTTATAGCCTCCTTTTTAAATGCTCTCAGATTAATGAATGAAGCAACTCTCCTTCCCTTGCTATTGCATTCCTGCAATGGCTTTTGGTCAGAAACAAAGGATGTCGGGTTAGAAGGGTGACTAATAAGCAACCTAAAAACAAAAGGAACCTAGTACAGGGACAGCATGACCTGCAGTCTTTGCTTCTGCTGCTCTCAGACACACACCAAGGATTAGTAGTCACTCTACACAACTCCCTTGAACAGAAGAACAGTGAAAAAAATTAAAAAAAAAAAAATTAAAAAGATAAGACAAAGCCTCTTGTCTTAAGCTTACTGCTCAAAGGACACAAAATACTAAGTTCATTCCTAACTTATAACGAGTATTTATTTGGAGAAAACGCTGGGAGGGAATCCTGTGGAAATTAACTCTTGCTTCTCTGGATGTTATTATTACATGCAGAACTCCCAGATTTCTCCCAAAATTCCTAGTCCTTAGAAGCAGCAAATGCTCTGATCAGTTTCTCACGTAACCATCCAGCCCATAAACACCAGAGCCAGGCTGAAGGGAACAGTTATGCAACAGAGCCTGTGAAAGAGAAAAAACTGCTGCAGGCCAATTGGCTGCTTACATCATATATTTTCATGCTCTGTTTACAGACTCTCTGTATAGGCATCTCACAATTCTGCTGTATAAGATGTGGGTGAGTATCTTCTGATGAAGGGAAAAAAATAATCAACTTACTGAATGTTCATCTCAGATTTCAACTGAACGGTCTTTTAAGTGGCACATGTTTAACTGAGGGGGGGTTGTTTCTTTTTGACAATGTTTAAACCTTTAATAGGCTAAGTATGATGAGTGAGTGTACCTTCCATATAACCCTTGGGAGTTACTGCTTGAGATCACAAATTCCAACACATTCAGTTCTGAACTCTCTTGTATACTGCCCTGTTCCTGCTTCCTATCACCACTAACAAGTTAAAGAGGGGACTCTAAAACCTCCGCTAAGAAGATGTTGATGCTACTTGAAGCAGTATTTTAATGAACATTTTCCCCCAGTTGCACTGCTGGCTAAAGCAGCTCCTCTTTCCCAGAGTGACCAGAGAATTGATTCAGGTAAAAGCTACATATGGTCTTCAACCTGTGCCAGTTCCTCAAGCTGCTCAGACACTGCAAACAATTCCTGCTTGAGCCCTGCAAGCACTTTTATCAGCATGCACCAAACAACTTAAAAATTCCTGGCAATTCTCCCTCATCCATCACATAGACTGGCACCTATCAATTAGGTATGCAGGAGAAAAGAAATCAAGCAGTTTTGTAATATTAGGTTTCAAGAGCAGAAACAAATTCATCCTCCAAGACTTGAGTATCTCTGAGCAGAGCAAGGCAGAAGAAGGGAGTTCATCCCCACCTAGAAGGAAATACTACGAAGTCCATACATTTTTTACACCTCTGGACATTAAAAATTTCAGAGCCAGACATGTTATGTACTTCTGAATACAGAACTCTGTGGCTTTAAATATTTAGCCACCCTTTAACTCTCTTCAGGATTAAAAATCATGGGGATTAATTACTAACATTAGCACAATGTTACACAAAAAAACAAGTGGGTGGACAAATTGAAAGGGTGCTCTGCAACTCACAACATAACACCTTTTCCCTTCAGCACAAGGAGAGGACTTCCTAGGGTAGAAACACCTTGAATAGAAAACAAATGCTTCAGTGATGTACCTGCATGTTTTGAACAGGCCAAAATTTAAATCCTTCCTTACATGGCTAATGAGAATACATGTTTTTGAAAAGAAAGTCGTGTACCTGACATTTTTCCTAGCAGTATGTTGAAATTATCATCAGCTCAAAACTGCAACTGCAGTTTGTAACTGTGGCTTAGAAAGAGTTTCAGAGATCTGCAGATGGTGGCAAAAGGCATCCACTAATGTCAGCTTTAAGGACGTTTTCTGTGAGATCAAAACAGTGTACAGTGTACAGAAGCTTCATCAACATGTAGATGTTTTAAGTGTTCACTAACATTTAAGATTGTTCCTTTTCTGTTTTTTAAAAAAACTAATACTAGTTAGAGGAGAACAGAACAGAAATTACAAAACTATCAGTCACAATAAAGAACATACTAGAATAAATTATTTAAACTGAGAACTTAACTGTAGGCTACAAAAGGAGTCAGTTGCATTGAATCAGACATACAGCTTGCATCCTTTTCAAAAAAGGAATGAAGACACAGAACAATACTGAAAGAATCCAGACAGTAGAAGACACTCTATCAAGAACCAGCAGATCTCTGTTGCAAGTGTGACAATACCATTTCTCTGTCAGAGCCTTTCACAAGAATGAAAGCTTGTACCCTCTTTATGAGACAATAGTACTAAAAGACAATCCATAGGAAAACAAAAGTAATGGAAATTTAAAGTAAACTTCATATTCAACACCTGAAACACCACATGTAAAATGTTTTTCCTTAACTCGTGAGACTGCACATGAGAGAGGGAAAAAAATAATTGTATGGACATTAGAATGACTCAAGAAAGAAATAATAGCAATGACAGCTGGCATTAGGATTGAGTACAGTGGACAGAGATCTTGGGTTACCCACAGGCCATTGTGAATCTGGAAGCTGCAAGCATACGGCACCGCTGGGTTTAGCTTGGTTTTCAGGGAATGAATGCAGGACAAAGAACTTCTAAAGGCTTAACACTGAAATACAAGGAAAATCTCCATTAGCTGGTACTGAAATTAGAACCTGTGCTTTATGGATAGGGTTGCATTAATTCAGAATCAACTCTGAATATTTGAATTACATCCACAGGCAGCAATAATGATCAGATGGTTTGGTATAAGAAACTTGTTAAGAGCTGTTTTCAATTTAACTACAGTGCATCCTCTTGGGTTGTAGTGGAGCTTTGGATCTCTTGCCTATTATAAGCAGCACGTCAGTCAACAAGAATTTAGGTTGGAGGAATGCATTACAAATATAGAACAAATCAAATTAGCTCTCAGATGTTATCTGTCGATATCTCATTTCTTCCTCAGCTTTCTTCTAACCACTGGAACACAACATCTGGGCATTTGGGGGAGGCAACTCTTTTACTAAAAAGTTCTAAATATAGGTGCTACAGAACAAATTACAACACACTGCATTTCCACACCACCTACAGCACAGGATAGACCAGTAACAAGTTACTTGCTGCAAAAAAGACAATTTAGTCTAACATAAAAAGCCAACCTAATCAGAGCAATTATGTGTTAAGGATGAGTGACAAAGTTAGTCATCTGTTGCAGAAGCACTATTTGCTTGTTTCAAATTTTCCTTTGAAAATTTGAAGTCTCCTGAAGAATTCAATAATGTATTATTCAATTATGACAACTACATGCTTTATACTTCCTATTCTACATATTTTAACTTAAATTTAGAGCAGCATTCTTTCTTCTTTTTAAGTGGAAATAGTTTGCTTTCATGAAAGTCCTTTGTGATGTCCACAGAACAGACTGGGGAAGGAATTATGTGACTTGCTGGGTCAAAATTTTACAGAGCATTTCACCCTGATCAGTGTTAGGTGACAAGCTTCAGCAACAGGCACATTTGATGCTGTGATGTCCGTAGCACTGGAGGCTTTACTGCCCAACAGTTTAGTGGATTCAAGGAGAGTGAATGAAAGTTTACTGTAATAGAAGTCCCACAATAGTGAGTTCTATTAGACAGCAATTAGATATGAATCATATAATAAACTGTGCTGTTCCTAGCAAAGGCTTTTGCAGTCTCCCTTACCCACAAAGTGATAAACTTTCTGTGACACAGCTGAGTGCGGTGAGAAAGGAACAGGACTAAGTCGCCTGCAGCACTATGGTCTCCTTCAGAGGCTAAAGTTGACCTACTATTGCAACAGAGTTCATGAAATTCAGGCTTCCCATTGTCAGACAGTATAAAGATTCTGGTGAAAGTTCCTCGCTCAAATCATCCAGAAACAGGCTGGAGCACCAGATCATCTATTGCAGAGAGCAACTCTATACTGAGGTGAGCTTTGGGTGACATGAACCAACAGACTGTGACCCAGGAGCACGATGTGTAGCCAGCAGAGGTGCTTAAAACATACATCTTTGTCAGAAAATTGATTAGACAACTGGTTCTAAAAACCTAGAGCAATTTTCACTGTTAAATCCAAAGAGGAACTAACAGAATGGGCCTACATCGAAATATTCTGATCTCTTCTGAAGATTTCCTTGTGCACCTTGGGGAAGAAAGTGTCCATGTTTACCATGTTCCACAAGGAGCAAAACATTGCTAAACCCCCCCTTCGTGATCAGTCATTACCCAACCCTTCCAAAGGTTTATGCAGTGCTGTCTGCAATAGCCTGTCCACCCACACAGACAGTCAGCACGCCCAGTCCCCTGCTGTTGCAGGCAGTCACATCATAAACCGATCAAATGCCATTGTAAAATTAAATAGGCTTTTTGGAGTAAGTTTCCAAAATTTGGGAGTGGGCCTTTCTTCCATTCAAACTAATTTGGGTAACAATGAAAAAATTCACTCATGAACAGAGTTTCTGACTACATCTTTTTCCGTCAGTGGTTCTGGTTTTCCGCTCCAACCCACATCATCTATTCTCTTCCTTCCACCCATTCTTCCCCCCAAAAAAGGCTGGCTTGGACACTGTGCTTCAGTTTTCTGTAGAACTTTCTATTTTTCTTTCCCATTCTTTTTGTTTAGTATATAAAAGGAGTTTCCTGTTTAGAAGCATGGAAGTCCTACACCCTCAGTAATGATGTATTCAGCCCATCAATGATCTTGGCATGAATGCCTTGAACCTTAATAAGCCTGATGGGATTTTCTGTACATATCATCAGTCCAAAAAACAATGCACAGCGTTTGTCCTCTTGCACTGAAGTAGCTCCCATTCCCAGTCCTACAGCTCTAGTAAGAATTCCAAGGGCTTATAAGCTTCCTTCTATTTAATATTTCATAGATTTCCAATGTCTGTAGAATAAGAACAGAAGCACCAAGAGAAGACAATGCCATTGCAGAACTCCCGACATGATCAGTACTGTTCTGCTTTTCCAGCCCCAAGTCCCTGCAGCAGCCTGCCATTGCTCACACTGCTCAAGTCTTCCTATAACCTGTTATCCAAATCCTTGGCTTGTCCAGTGCTGGGGAATAGGAATGAAACACATAATGTAATCTCCTTTCAGCTTCAAAAAAACCATCCCCCCAACCCTACACAACTTGGAACAAAATTTCATCTTGTTCAGATATGTAGAATGGATCAAAATGTATTTATATGGGCCCAAAAAGGGGAGTAGCACTGTTGACTTAAAATTAACTGACATATTTGTCTTTTCAGGAGTTTAATGTACATAAATACCTAAGTGCAGGCTGTGCTCCCTGTTGAATTTTAGCTGCAGTGAAGTTCTCCAGTGAAGGTATTAGACAGGCACACCATGAGTACCTGAATCAGTGGATGCAGCAGCAGCCATGTGTACCACACACAACAAGTGCTGTTTTTCTCCAAGCAGTGCTTAGCAGTAGAGTGGCCAACCACAATTTATTCTATACAATGTAATTCTTCAGCTAACGTTCCTGGAAAAGTTGCCAGGCTGGAGCTTGTGCATCTTAAAATCTGGCAATGCAAGGCACATATACTGCTTTACTTTAACTCTTGGTGGTGGGGGGAACTTGGTCCATGCCTACATAAACATCAAAACATATTTTGATTTTTACTTATGGGTGAGCAGCAGAGTTAATTTAAAACTGTCAGCAAGTGCCATCCTAATTAAAAACAAACGACTAATTCTATGACCAAAGGGCCTGTTGACACAGGCTGCATACATCAGTCAAAACCAACCAGGGTTGAATTTGAGGAGAAGCAGCACCATCTAGTGTCCTACAGGAGTCAGAGATTCAAAAATGAAATTCACAAGTCCACACAGAAATTGCAAGGTAGCAAACACTCATAAAGCAGTAAGACAGCAGAGGTCTAACTATGTCAGCACTTCTGACAAAGGGAATTACATTTAAAAAATCTTGTTAAAAAAGAGCTTCTGAGAATGAGCTTCTTGCAGGTAGAACAAAAATTCTTTAAAGACAATAAATTGAGAAATTATTCTGCCATCTATATAAAAGATGCACTCCAAAGGCCAATATCTATTAGAAGACTACTGTTGTGTATAAAAAGCCAACTTTCAAGAAATGGAGTAATATTAAAAATTCTAGCAGACTAAAATCATAAAACAACATGAAAAGGCATTTAAGAAATCTTATTGAAATATATGAGGAAAATTACCAATAAATTCTTTTTCAAACTCATCAGGAGCAGGAATCTTGGTAAAGGGTTAGTAAAGCCAATAGATGATCAAATAATAGAAAGAACAGTAAGAAACAGACAAGACTGCAAAAAAGTTTTCTAAATGTTTTGGGGTCTAGGGTTTGGTTTGCTTGGTTTTTTTTTGTTGTTCTGTTTTTTGGGGATTCATTTGGGCTGCTGCCAACAGTGGCACACATATGAAAGCAAGAGGCAGCAAGTTCAAAATCAAGCCCAAGGCAGTCAAAGCCAAAAACAGAAGTATCTTTTCAGAGAACAAACAGTTCAGCCTGTGACAGGCCCTTACCAGACTCCTAAAAGGGTGTAGACTAATTAGTGGAAGGGAAATCCCTCAGGTTCTGTGAAACATACTCTCTCCTTTCCCAGATGTGCAGATCCTGGGAACTGCAGGACTATCACTGTGTTCCCCCTAAGCATTTATTTGGCCTCCCAGAGTGATAGAAGATAACAGACTAAAAATTACCTCAGTGCAGTCATCCTTGCACCCTTCCAGCAGGGGAACAGCTGTAGCATCACTGGCTTTCTTGCAACATCAAGAGTTGTGAATGCATGGATCAGGAGTGGATTCTCTCTGAACCCCCTCTTGCAGAGACAGCAGGCTGTCTGTCCTTCCAGCAAGGGTGGAGCAGTGAGGGAATTGGCTACAAAGCCACTGCACACCTGTTCTTCATTCAGATAATGTAATCACAGCAAGCTGTACAGGTGCTTTCTTCTTTCATTTGCATACAAGGGACCAGTCTATGCACAGGTTTAAGATAACAAATTCTTGCGTGTGGGTACAAGTGGAGTGATTTGTTCTTTCTAACAAAGTGCAAGAAATATGGCAGCAAACCTCCATATGATTAATGATTTAAGACTATAATTGCTACTAACACAATTCTCAGCTTCACTCCATCAGTTTCAGCTGGCACTCCTACTGTCCTAATACTAGAGGACATTGTGTGAGAACAACAGAATATAGATGTCACCTAGAAACCAGAGCAGATTTTGTATCAGTTCCCGCTTTTCTTGTTTCAAAGAGCATGAAGCATACATTCATCTTCTCAGTGCATATATTTTACTACCAAAAAATTAGCATTTAAGAAGAATCTTGCTTAGAGGTCACCGAGGTAGACCTTGCATTCCTTGCCACTGCCACGAGCTATGGACTGTCATGAAGATTTTTAACTGTAACAGTGCCAGAGCAAGCTGCTTTTGCTAAGCCTACAGATCACCTGGATAAATTAAGTTTACTAAGGCACAAGTCAAGCTTTGTAGGAAATACTCCAATGCAGACCTACGTCTCTCATGTGCCTCTACAACATAATTATAGCGTGCCTTTTTCCACACAGGAAAGAGAATAAATTGCAAACAGGGTGGGCCTGTAAAAATAGGTATTAAAAAAGAGCTTTGTTCAGGGTTCTAGTGTATCTTCACTGCAGATAACTAATGAGCGTCTTAGGCATCCAGCAGAATTTAATGTACTCAAGAACTGAAACAAGCTACAGACAGTGGGAAGTGAATGCATGCAGCAGGCAGCTCAACAGCCTGGGAGCAACAAACTCAGTCTCTATTTATGGTCTTGCAAATCATAGCTCTGTTAACAAAGCCACAATAAAAACATCTCAAAAGATTGCAAAGAAGCCCGTGTTTTTTTACACATCTTAAGTGGAAGATTTATATAAATCCCATTTCCCTGCTACAAGGATATGTATCAAGAATTTAAACACAGAAAAGCCATAGATTACAGCACCATTGATTCATGTAGTGTTATCCCCCAAAACAACAATCTGCAAGACTCGTGTATTAGTAAGGACAGAAGTTAAAACAACACATTAAAGTTACTAGTTTCTCAGAAAGTGAGGCTGCATACTGTAACTTTAATTAAGAACTAGCTCTGTAGAAGAATATTTGTCCTCAACACAAAAACATGACAAGTCAAATCTGAAAGATAACCCAAAATTTATTTAAAACAAATAAGCAAACATAAAAGACGGTGCTATTACGAAGACTGAAAAAAATGAAGGATTCTTTTACTGATTTGACAAGACAGCCAATTTACAGCAGTTACATTAATTCTGAGAAAATCAGGTTGGGTTTACACTGCTTCAACTGGCTACTTTCTGCCAGACAAACTAGTTCCCCTTCCCTCCCCTTCCCAAAAGGACAAAAACATCTTATAAAAAACATATACAGAATTTGGAGACACATGATTGAAACACAAAACACTGTCCACAAGTCTGGAACTCTCCAAGAAGGTTAAATCCTTTGTTGCTTCAACCAACCCTCAGCGGGGGAGCTACAAGCACAACACCGTCCCCTCTGACAAAGAGCATCGGAATATTCCTTTTGGTAGACTGTGAGAAAGGAAAGGAGAAAAGTTTACACTTACAAAATCATAGTTCAGAAAACATATCTGCTAAGTATATGACCAAATTTAATCATAAAAACACACCTGAAACAACCCCAACAAACACACAATGTCCTGAGACACTGAAGAGATCAATACAAGTAACACAAAATCTTTGGATATCCTGTGTACTTTCATAACAATTTGTCCCAAACATCTGTTAGAGCTTGATTCAAAAAACAGTCAGCAATAAACTACTTGAACAACATTACAGTGTAGTTTTTAAAAAAAAGAATCTATGGGGATAAATACACTACATCCTTACTTTATAAATCTCTTCGTAGGTTTCTTCATCAATCTCTATTGTAGTCACAGTTTCTTCCACATCACCCAAAATCATATTTAAGTGTTGATCATATGCCTGTAGGAATGAAGTTATTTTACTATTTCTTCCAAAATTCAAAAATCAGTTTACTAAAATGAGAATTTTAGCAAGTCTTTCATACAAAATTAGTTTAGTCTGATTTTGACCAAAATACATCACTATGTCAAAACAAAGTAGTTTCAGTTGTAGTTATAATTCCAAACAAACATAAACAAATGGGTACTCTGCAGAAAAAAAAAAAAGGGAAAACATTTACACTTACTGAAACACTCTTCCAGGAAATAGCTCTGAATCATTGTGTGAGAACACATACAAGAACTCAGAGACACACACACTTCATTAACATTAAACCAGCTACACATTCTGTGCTGCCAGTCCTGCCTCCTGAAATTGATTGCCTGGGGACAACTTAAAGGATATGAAAGCTGTTTCACATACAGCGCTACAGAAACTTAAAATAAATGCATGTCCCAGAAACCTTACAAAAGCATGTTGGAAACTACAAATGTGCCTCATGGATTTCTCATCACCTCTGTGTTTCCAAAGGAACTGAGGCCCAGTTAACACATAGGGCAACTGGTTCTCTTCCCCAGCAAAGCACAACACTCAGGGAGGATAACTAACTTAAAAGAAAGCAAAAATCTGTTTCAGCAAGAGACATATCTCAGAAGAAAGCACTTACACAAATGAGATTTACAGAGAACCCAGCTGAGAATATATCCCATCATACCCTCACTGGGTGTGCCTCAAGAGATACTCATGTGATAGTGACAACCCCATTAGTTCTGTCTTGAAGAGACCTCAGGGTACATCACAAGAAGAGGCTTGCAGCATTATTGCTCATTTCACAGACACAGAAATGTAAGTCAAGAGCAGTGAAATGAATTGCTTGGTATCATTCAGGTGACAAGAATCAAAATACATCTCCTAACTTTCAAGGGAGGCAGTTAACAGCAGACAAAGAAGTGAACAAACCACATTTTTTCACCTATCACATTACACTTCTGTAAGAGAAAATGCTCAGACCTGGTTAGTTAGATGAATTTTAACCTACCTTCTCTAACCCCTTCCACACTTTCAACCGTGAGATACAAACACTTGTGGTTCCAAACTAATTTTTTGAACAATTAATGGAATATTACAGGTAAACTTGCGTAGCAGCCTGTTGTACATAAAAAACAGTCGCCCAGTACTTAGCTGAATGAGTATGACAGTGTTCTGAATGTTTTACTTACGTGTAGCCTGCCTCTAAGCTCTCTGTCATTCCGCATTTTGACATAAATTCGCTCATCTAGACTGAGTCTGATGAGATCAAGTGGCTCCTCTACAGTATTTGTTGTTTGTTGCTAAAAAAACAAAACATAAGAGTTACTTGTACAGGAGAAACCTGTGAACTTTTCCATTCCTCAGTGTTTGTGAGACACAGAAAACAGAAGTAAGAACACAGATGCAAGTATTTCAAATCATCTGTTCACATCTTGAAGAACCTGAGTGCAGCTATTTACCAGTCTATGGATATTCACCAGCCTAAGCAACAGGAGCTTAAAGACTTGTTTAATTCACAGCAAATCACACATCACACACAGAGGGGTTGAACTTAGGTGACCTTTAGGCCCCTTCTAACCCAAACCATTCTGTGATTCTATGAAACAGTTTTCCTTACCAGCAGCCATCGCCCCCACTGCAGCAGAGAGCCTACACGTGAACCAGCACCAGAGCGGTGCCACGGGCAGGGTGCAGGCCAGAACAGCCAAACCCAGGCTGACACCTCTGCCAGCACCCTCAGTGCCCCGGTCACACAGTGCCCCACACAGCCCCTTCCCTCCCGAGGCCTTGCTCGGCCCCAGGGCAGCCAGGCCAGGCCCCGAGGCTGCTTTGAAACCTGAACACACCGGGCTCAGGCCCCTTTTTGGGATAACGGCGCGCTTTGAGGATCACAAGTGAAAGACCGTGAACCCTTCCGTGCACACCCCGCAGCTTGCTCCCTCCTTTCTTCCTCCTCAGGCAGAAGGCATTGCCCTCGGCAGCTTTCCCGCATTTCCCTCCCCAGGCAAACGGGCCTGAAGGGAGCCTCGTCCGCCCCCCGGCGCCGGCACAAGAAGCTCCGAGCCCCGGCAGGAATCATTCCACACGGAAAACGCTCGCCGGGAGGCTGCGCCTCACGGAGGCTGCCCGGGCTCGGGCGTGCCCACCCAGCCGGGCAGCCGAGAGCTGCCTCTCCCTCCCGCCCCGGGCCCGCGGACGGAGGCGGGAGGCACCGGGAGCTCCTTCCCTCCGCTCCGCGGGAGCCGCGGGAGCCGCTCACCTGATCCACCTCATCCGCCATCTTTCAAACCGCCTCCCGCGCCCGCCCGCGAGACTTTATGGCCCGGCCCCTTCCCCTGCTGCTTCCCCTGCGCGGGGCCGGGCCGGGCCCGCCCGGGACTGCGGGCAGCGCCATGGGCAGGAAGCGCAAAGCATCGCCCCGGCCCGCGGCTGCCAGAAAGAGACGCTCCGGGGGGCTGCGGGAGGAGGAGGAGCAGGAGGGTGAGTGCGGCACGGAGGCCGTGTCGGGCCGCACCGGGCGCTGCGCCATCGCCGCGGGTTGGGGCCGCTCCATCCCGGGGGGGCAGCGGGGGCAGCCCCGGGACGGGAAGGGCTGTCACCCCGGGCTGGAGGGGTGGGGGGGATCGGCGAGGGGATCGGCGGTGTTACCCGTGCCAGGGGCGCACAGAGATCGCGGGTCAAACCCGCGTGTGCCGCGGGCCCCGCACGCTGCCCAGGAGCGCTCACAAAGGATGAGCGAGCCGGGGGGGGGTGTCTCACCTCGCAGCTTCACAGAGTAATAAGTTGTTGTGGGTGGCGAGCACGATGCTTGGTTTTCAGCCGACCCCATCGGTAGGACTCCAGGAATCTTTAGGGGCATCTTGTGTTCCTGTATTTTGTTACTATTGCGTTACTATAAATATTTTCCTTAAACAAGTCTCGTGGTTCGAATCTTACCTATATGTTCACAAACTCAACGTTGTGACTGCTGACAGTTCTGTAGCTGCCTCTAATGAGGTCCACGGAGATATTGTTTCTGGTTGCCATGGAGATGAAACTTCATCCTTTAACGTATCTTCCCTTCTTCTGTCCCGTGCAGATGATTTTGAAGAGGAAAAGCCCAGTATAAAAAAGAACTCCAAAGCTCCAGCTAGGAAAAAGGAAGAAGTTTGTGATAATGGAGCCTCCAACTCAGCAAAAACTTCCAGATCTTCAAAACAAACAGGGGCAAAATCACAAATAAAAGAAAATAAAAAGAATGGTAGAAATAAAGAGAATCGTAACAAAGAGGAAATGTGCAGGTACGTTTACTTATCATTCCAGTCTATGGGAGCATCCTCCTCATCTGGTTTCTTTAGGTCCTGGTTCTGTGTATGTGGTTGTGAGCAGTGTATTTTAGGCTCTCAGTCCAATTTAGTACATTTGTGTCATGCAGATGAGCAGAAGTACCATCTTATTCATTGCAGGGTCAGTCCTGAGGAAGATAGGCTGCATGGGAAGGAAATCTGTGAGCCTTTCCAAATTCAGTTGTTTAAATATAAAATTTTATTTCATTTGTTTTAGTTTTTACATGGGACCGGCGAGTCTTTATGGAATCCAGCATGAATAAATGTTGTCCTGAGATTTGAACATCTGCCTGAGATAGGCAGAAATCTTTAAACATATCACTCCGTGGTCGGTTCTTTTTAATACAAATATAATATCAGTGCAGTCTGCATGTGTAGATTGCTATAGTAAATAAATGAATAAAAAGAAATTAAACTGATTGGTCTCATTTCACTGGCCAGCCAGAGCTTTGGGCGTTATTGTAGGGAAACAGAAACAGCTCCAATTTCAGTACACACTAACAACAAATGATTCAGTGAACCATTTCTCCAAGGACTGGTTTGCACAAGCTGTTCTAAAGGACGGGACCTTCTGTAGGTTCAGGCATGGCTCAAGTTTAGGTTGTTTCCTTTTTAAACATGCATGCAGAATCAGAACCTAAGTTTGCACTGGAAACATGTTGCTCCATTGAGCCCGTGGTTATTTATGGCAGAAATAGTTTGCTCTACAGAGACGATTTCTGTGGTTAATTGTCAAATACTCAGTCTGTTGTTATTGATGCAGAGGCCATGCTTCATTGATTTCCCTATTTTTAGTGTCTTCTGTCTGTTCTTCTTAAATAAACAAGCACCTACACTTCCTGGTGCTGAAGCTGTTTTGATAATTTTAGGAGTGACTCACTGAAGCCCCCTCAGAAGGAGATGAAGTTGAAGAAAGAATCTCCTGTTAAAAAAGAGATGGGTGAAGACAATACTGACAATGATAATGATGATGATGATGATGAAAGTGAAGATGAATGGGAGGACGTGGAAGGTAACAATTGCATGTTTAATAATTTTTAAAAATTTATTTTTTTAATAATTTGGTTTTTGAACCATTCCTCATTTGGATTCAGGTAAATGCTTATACCCTGTATACCTAAAGTGTGCTCCATGTGTATATCTGTATCTAAAAGCTCATATCTCACAATACTTTTAGAAAGGTTCCAAAGAAGAAAAAGAGACACACAGTTCCTGACCTTTTTGGCTTAACTTTAAAATCACTCTGCCGTGCACAAAGCACTTTCTCAGCTGCTTGTGTTGGCAGATACTGAGCAGCTAAAAATGAGTCAGTTTGAAGATTCAAATCTCTGAATTCCCAGTAAAGGAGAGTGAAGATGAAACCAACTGAGCTGTTTGATTACGTGGCCATCAACAAACTGTGTTAAGAATCATGATGATCATAATCTTCTTATTTTGCTGCTACAGGTTTATGCCTTCTAAAGTGAAGAGCTGTCAGTTTTTCTCTTTGCTATTTTACAAGTACCCTTGAAGTCACATCTGCGTCATTCACCTTTCTCCTGATTGAGTTTGCCTGTGACAGTCACTTGCCATTAAACTGTTCTGAGTTGATTCTTCAACAGCAGGTGACTGGCATCCAACAGTTATTTGAAATAACTGAGCACACACAGTGTTATGGAAGATCTGGGAACTGGTTATTACTGGGGATGTTCTGTTTATATAGGTTGAGTACTTGAGAAGGAAAATGTAGGTTCTTATCCCATTGTCTGTCCTCCCTGGGGATCTATTCCATGTTTACTTATAACTTAGTAATTTTTTTTTTTCAGAACTCCAGGAACCTGCCACAGATAAGTTTGAAGAAGCTGCTGTTCTTCCAGCAGTAGGGCTGCCAAGCAAACCTGTGGAGATAGAGATTGAAACCCCAGAGCAGATGAAGAAAAGAGAGAGGAGGTAAGAACAGGGAGGCATCGGAGGGCTGGTAAAGGATGAAGTTAAAAAATATGCTAAGTCTTGACTGTCACTGACTTGCTGTGTTCTGGGTGAAAATTCCCACTTTGTGCAGACCATTGAGTTGGAATGATGAAGGGTCATGGGATGGAGAACAGTTTACACACTGACAGTTTACCAAAAATCTTCAGTGGAAGTTGGCAGGATTAGAAGCTTTTCAGCTTCCTTGAAAATCAAGCCTGTAACTTCGTTGTGCTTTAGTACGTATATTTTCTAAATCAAGGGACAGCAGTAGATCTCTGCAAGGAGAGCTGTGAGTAACTGGCATTTTGTTACTGCAAATGTCTCAATAGCTCAGGTGGAAGCTTCTGTGTGCCCCTACCTGAGGTGTGAATAGGTGGGTCAAATGAATGCCCTTGGCATTTGGGAGCATTATCTCAAGGAAGGCTGGCTTTGGGTGGTGGCTGGAGACCTGATGATGAGAAAATCAATTTTCCTGGAATCTCAATGGAATGCCAGCAGTAATGTAAAAGTCAGACAATTCAGTTAAATATAGTATGGAGCTGTCCAAAACTGTTGATAAGAAACTGAAGGCACGTGAAGTTAGGTGGAATTTAGACCATCTGAATATACCAAGGTCTCAGTAAGTCAGGTGCATGGAGTTCACAGTCATATATATCCTGCTTGCCTATTCACATAGCCAGTAACTAAACTTTTCTGTAAGTGTGCCCAGAAGATTCTCTGGGACGGATTCTCTTTGTGAACTGACGCAGTTCAGGAGGCTGGAAAGGCAGGCCCACAGAAATCCCACAGCATCCATCTTTTTGTAATCTTCTGCAGAGAAAAAAGGAAAGCCGAGTTTGAGACGTATCTTCGGAGGATGATGAAACGTTTCAGCAAGGAGGTTCGTGAGGACACACATAAGGTATTTGTCACAGAGGACCCTTGCAGAGAAAAAGCTGAGCATAAAGATTTCTGAACTGATTTGTAATAAAGAAGAAATTTAGTTTTGACCAAATAATATGGGGCCATGGCTAGAAGTGAAAAAATAAAAAGGCTGTAGTCCTGACAAATGATTGTTAGACTCATCTAAACTGTGAGTTGGAAACATCAGTGTCTGCATTAGTAAAATTCTAACTCAAACCATATGCAAGTAGGATGTATATTTCTCCACTGAGGGATATCTTTTCATTTTGTCAGGGTTAAACTGCCAGTCATGTAGAGCAGGAGACACTAACAGGGACTGCAAGGCTTTCCTGTCTTCTGAAGACAGTGCTGTTTCCACCCCGTGAATGCTTGGGAGGCTTCATTGTTGCCTGTCTCTGTTAGAAGAAGCAGTGAAGTGTTCATCAACTTTACCATGGACAGAAGTTCCACTAAAGAAAATCTCTTGAGAACTCACTACAAAAACTTTTCTCTCAGGTTCACCTCCTGTGTTTGTTAGCGAATGGTTTCTATCGGAACAGGATCTGCAGTCAGCCAGATCTCCTTGCCATCGGTCTGTCCGTCATCCCCATCCGCTTCACCAAAGTGCCAGCAGACAAAGTGGACCTAATTTACCTTTCCAACTTGGTGAAATGGTAAAACTTTTCTAGAAATCATGCTGTCATAGAATGTAGAGCGAGAGTTCAGGGAGAGGAGTAACTAATGACCAATTTTCAGTGATTTTTTTAATTTTAAATACACGGGTGAGAGTCTGTCCTTTTAACAGGACAGGCTCAACTCTGAAGTTTAAGAATACAGTCACAAACACTAAACAGTAAGTAGGTGTCTCATATTTCAGGTTTATTGGAACCTTCACTGTAAATGATGAGCTTTCCACTGAAAAAGGAGAGCCCCTTCAGTCGACCTTGGAGAGGCGCTTTGCTGTGTATGCTGCACAGGATGATGAGGAGTTGGTTCATGTAAGAGATTGGGGAGTGCAGGGTTGGTTGCTGAGTTTGGGTGCTGGATCAGTGCTGTATGTCAGGTCATACACAAAGTGGTTGTGAGGGTTGGATTTGGAGAAAATAGATTGGTCGCGTAGGTGATTCTGTGGCTTTTTATTTTGTTGTATTTTGATCTGGAGTCCTGTGATTAAATTCAATTTAAATTGTTTTGCAGATATTTTTAATTATTCTGCGAGCATTACAGCTGCTGTGTCGCCTCGTGCTGTCTTTTCAGCCTATTCCTCTCAAGGAGACAAGACCAAAGGTAGTTTCTGTTATTTGTATTGAATAAAGAATAGGTCACTGATTTAGTAGGATTTAAAAAAACTTTCTGGCTGTTGCAACTTATAGCGAATCACTTACTGCATGAACCAGTGTTCTGTCTATAGTGCAAAAAAAGGCAAACCCTGAATTTTTAGTTTTCTCCTTTAAAAAAGCCACGCATTTTTATGCTTCAGCAAACACATCTTATGCTTCAGTGGTTTTACATTTGTTTAAAACTTAGGAAACACTTGCTGCATGAGTACACCTTTCTTCAGCCATTTACCTGAAGTTTTCGTGCCCCTAAGACATGCCAACTGACCATGCCTGCCAACCTTTGGTCTGCATGAACCTTGGGCTGATTTCAGTCTTTTTTTTTAACATTCTTAGCCAGGGTGATAAAAGTGACCTAGCCTGTTTCTTTGCAGGGAAAGAGCTCATCCAAGAGGCCGTCTCTCAGCAACACCTCTGAGAGACAGGAGAGTTCTGCCACAACACCCAAAGCTGTGGCAAAAAAATGCCCCTGCAAAAAAGCCAAGCAGGATGAGAAATCCTCAGAGAGCGAAGAAGACATCAAGGAACCAAAGAAAGCCAGAACTGCTCAGACCAAAGGGACACACAAGTCAAAGCTGGCTAAAGGCAGCCAGGAACAGAAGGAATCAAGTAATGAGAGCAGTTTAGCAGAAAAAGATGTGTCAGTCAGGCCCAAGAACGATCGGCGGAGACGAGTGGCCTCCAAAGTCTGTTACAAGGAAGAGAGTGAAAGTGATGAGGGCAGTGTTTCGGACTTTGAGGTTTCAGAGGAGGAGAGTGATCTCTCTGATGAGGATTTTGAAACTGTCTCTAAAAGGCGGAGGAGCTCACTGGCCTCTCAGAAGTCAAAGATGACAACTATAAAAAGCCCTAAAACTGAGACTTCAGAATCAAGGCTGTCAAAAAATTCGTGTGGATCTGAGCCTAAGCCAGCAAAAAATACAGCTCCAGCCTTGCCTCCAGGTCAGAAAAAGAGAAACAAAATCATTTCTAGTGATGAGGATGATGGACAGCAGGAGGTGAGGAAAGCAACGGGCACAGACCAGTGGCTGGAGGTTTTCCTTGAAAGTGAGGACAAATGGGTTTCTGTAGACTGTGTTCATGGCAACGTTGGCCAGCCCCAGCTGTGCTTCACACATGCCACAAAGCCGCTTTTTTACGTGGTGGGGTTCGACAACGACGGGAGCGTCAGGGACGTGACACAGAGGTACGATCCAGTGTGGATGACTGCAACGAGGAAGAGCCGTGTGGACCCTGAGTGGTGGGAAGAGACGCTGCAGCCCTATGAAAGTCCCTATGTGGAAAGAGACAGGAAGGAAGAAGCTGAGGTAAATGGCAACAGGTTGTTCAAAACATTTAGTGCCAGGAGTCCAGTCCTTGGGTTCTCATTCAGGGAAAAATCATTGGGAATCTTTCCACGAGGAAGGAAGTTTGTACTTGAGCTTGAAATGTTGAGATGGAGCATGTTTTAAAGGGGATATACAATAGTAAATTAAAATAATATTGATTAGAGTCTGTTCAGAGAAATTTGCTTAGCAAAAGTACTGCACAGCTCATGCTGGAAACATAACGATTTCTGTATAGTTCAACATTACCCTGCTCAGAGTCTTTGAAATACAGAAATCTGAGTACACATATCTTTGTACCTGTTGGCAACAAGAATGCTTTGGTCTGTTGACTCATCTGATTAAGTTTCTGGTGTTTTTTTCCTCTGATCCATACTGTAGTCATAGTAGTGCAAGAGAGTTGTGAAATCACTCTCCTTTGTATAATTCCTACAGTTTCAAGTTAAGCTTCAAGATCAGCCTCTACCAACAGCAATTGGAGAGTACAAAAACCACCCTCTCTATGCACTGAAGAGGCACCTCTTGAAATTCCAGGCGATCTATCCTGAGTCAGCTGCTATCCTGGGGTACTGCAGGGGAGAGGCTGTCTATGCCAGGTGAGTTGTGCACTTGTTGTCAGCTGCATCTGTGACACTTGTAACAAACTGAAAAGCTAATTTGCTTGATGGTATCAGGAGTAGTCTTGGGCCACAGGCATAGACAGGTGAGACATTTTGCTGCTCAGACAGCTTTTCTACTACTACTAACATTTTGGAAGATCTTTTATAGATCACTTCAATATTCTTATGTTTGCTTCTTTCTGGCCTTTTTAGAGACTGTGTACACACACTGCACTCCAGGGACACTTGGCTGAAGCAAGCTCGGGTGGTGAGGATTGGAGAAGTGCCTTATAAGGTAAGAGGGTTTGACTTCCTCCTGTGCAATACACCTGCCCCCTGAAGCTCAAGCTGAGTTCTGTTTTGGTTTTTGTCTTCTGTCAGCAGATGCAGATTTCTCGCTTGCGTGCCTTTTGGTAGCTGCACTGTGAATCTGTCCACCTGCTGTGCCTATAGTTCTACATACTACCCAAAGCCTAGTTTTCTCTTCTTCCCACCCTGAGGGTATCTGGCAGAACTGCTCCCTTTTCATCTTCTTCAAAGACATCCTAGTATTTTATGTGCACTGCTGATGTGGCTGCCTGTTGCATACAAGGTGCCGTGGGTTATCATTTATAGGCAGTGGATACTGAATCCAGGAAATAGCATTTCTGGTCTCTCAGAACCTCCTCCTTTGATGTCCTAGGAAAATCTGAAATCAGTGTCAGCTTGTTGTCAGGTGGTGTTACAGGCTTGGTTGTTCTTTTTGCAGATGGTGAAAGGATTTTCCAACCAGGCGAGGAAGGCACGCCTCGCGGAGCCGGCAAACCGGGACCGAGAGGACCTGGCGCTGTTCGGCCGCTGGCAGACAGAGGAGTATCAGCCTCCTATAGCAGTGGATGGAAAGGTAGCTGGGAAGGCAGAGGGCTGGTGTTAAAGGAAGTGTTTGTATGGAACTCTGGACTTTATTTTTCTAGAAGTTGCATGTTTCAGATCAGTAAGTAGCATCTGGAGTCGGGATTAAGGGTTTGGGGGTAACTGTACCCAGGAGTAAATGGTCAAAACTTTTGAGATCTTTCTTCCCTGAGTACAGGAGAGAAAAGGGTACAGTACTCTTTCATTAGTGCTGGCAGTGCAGACTGCTGGAGTTGTAATTTCCTTGGTCTAATTTTCTTAGCCTATGTTTGCTTTGCTAATTCTCTGCATTACAGCCTGAATAACAAGGCCTGGGCATAACACATAGCTAGGAGATAACCATGCAGCTAAAATCTAGGCCTGTGCCTTGTCATGTGAATGTTAATTGGAGTGGAATGCAGGAGGTCAGAAGGAAGGAGAGCCCTTGAGTTGCAGCAGGGATTTTCACCTCCCTCCAAAAAGCAGGAATATCACCATCTGTCTTTAATTTTGCAATAACAGGTTCCTCGGAACGAGTATGGAAATGTCTATCTCTTCCTGCCATCCATGTTACCTGTTGGCTGTGTGCAGCTGAAGCTTCCAAACCTGAACAGAGTGGCACGGAAGTTGAACATTGACTGTGCTCAAGCCGTCACTGGATTTGATTTTCATGGTGGCTACTCACACCCAGTGTATGTGAAACTGCTTTGCTGCAGCTGCCAGATGTTGATGTCCTGCAGAAGTTGTATACCCTGTGTTAAAGAGTGCATGTGACCACTTACACACTTAGATCTTTTGAGACAGACAGTTCTGTCAGTGTTCAGTAGCTTTTGGGTTGGCTGGGTCAGCAGGCATTTGCCCCCTTTCTTTTTTCTCCAAGCTGACAGAGAATTGTGTTCTCCTTCCTAGTACCGATGGCTACGTGGTGTGTGAGGAGTACAAAGAGGTTCTCATTGCTGCCTGGGAGAACGAACAAGCAGAAATAGAAAAGAAGGATAAGGAGGTGAGAGTTATTTTTGCAGCTTCCTTATTGTTACATGTGTTAAGAATTTCATTGAAACAGTGGACAGTCAAACAGGGTGGGCTGTGTAAGCGACAAACAGAGCAGTTACTGTGGGGGGCTTGGTGCATCCCCCGAGAGCCCCAGTTTGGACTTGCTGTCCAGACTGCAGTGGGATGCAATACAAGTGTGTAGCAGTATCTGCATACTCTGGAATAGTTTTCCACATCTGCTGGAAAACAAACCGAGGAATACACAGGTAAGATTAAAGTTTTGGAGGTAGTTCTGGTGTAATTTGCACAGTCGTGGTGTACATTAGAAAGTGAGCGTAATTTGTATATTTAGGTAATTGGACACAAGCAGATTTGACACTTAAAAATATATTTGCCTGTAATCTTTTTCTGTAATCTTGCCTGTAATCTTTTCCACATTTAATTTTTTTTTTTGTTTGGTTTGGGTTTTTTGTTGGCAGTTTAAAAAAAAAAATCTTTGAACTTTGGTCTTCTGTGGGCACAAATACATTGAAACTTGTAAATTTTTCTCTTTTCAATCCCCCACAGAAGCGTGAGAAGAGAGCTCTGGGAAACTGGAAGCTGCTGACAAAAGGACTTCTCATCAGAGAGAAACTGAAGAAACGCTACTCCATCAAGGTATTCTGCATTTCTATTAGTGATTTCTTTTTCAGGATGTTATCTTTCTACCGGTAGATGTTTTTCCAGTCTTTCCAGTATTTATATTTCCAACTGTAGACTAGAATTCCCAGAGTATAGTTGTTCAAAATTATTCTTCTTTCCCAGTGGTAGCATGTGACTAGCACCTAGTCAAAAAAACTACACCAGAAATTCGATGTGGTCATGTCCATCAAAGATTCATTATTGTTTAACAAGAGGTTATTGCTTCCCAAAGCATAATTTTTTGGTATTATTTTCTATTTTGACATACACCCTTCCTAGATTTATTCCTCCAAGACAAGCATGTAGCTAATGGGCTGAGAATGGGATGCTTTTTTGTTATGAAGTCAGGTATTTTAGTTCTTAATATTTTCCCCAGTGAGAAAAGTGAAAACCTGACCTTTTTCAAGCAGGTTTGGTTTTATTTATCCATAATTAAAAACATTTTGGTTGTGTTGAAGGAATGTTTGACGTCCAGAAATAGCCCCAAACCGGAACAACCAACTTCTGTAAGGTCACTCAGTGTTACTGTGACAGATGACAAGCCCTTTTAGAAGGGGGTGGTTATGAGTGTTCCCTAGAACAACTTAACGATTTGAATGCCTGTTTTTTCCAGACTGAGCCATCAGCAGCTGAGACAGAGAAAGGGGCGGGATTCTCTTCTGATGAAGAAGGAGCTCCAAGCTCAGAGAGCGCAGTGGGGAATGTGGCCATTTCTTGGCCCCAAAATCGCCAGTTAGAGAAAAAAGAAGGAGAGAAGACAACCAGAAAGAGCAAGCGAGAAAGGAAAGGTGAAGAAGCACAGTTGTTCCCTTTTGAGAAATTGTGATTAGAGCAAGCTTTTTCCTTGACATTTCCATATGCAAGAACATTAGTCATAATAAAAATATCCTTTGCCAGTTAGGGACTTAGTCTTCCTGGGCACTTGTGTTTCTGAGCTGTCAGGGACCACCCTAATTCAGTATCCAGTTTCCTTTGATAATACAGGTAATTAGATTCTTCCTTTTATCCTTAGACTTTGGAGCAGCAGATTTGCAGTTGTACCTTTTGAGGAGATCACTTTGTGGGTTTGGGGGTTTTCTTCTCTTTTGAATCTCTCAGCTCTAATAATTCAGTTTCCAGAGGTACTTCTTTCATTAGCTCCCTCTTTTCCCATTTTTACTGCTTTTCATTTTTTCCTGCCTGCTCAGAACTAAAGCATCCAGCTGCTCTTTAAGTGTCTGTGGGAGAGCTGCCCAAAAGACTGCTGATGCCTGCTTTGATCCATAGCTTATCCAAATCCATGGTGAGAGTTCTGGCCTTTCTGTCTCATAATCAGAGAAGGGGATATACTTCCTCTAAGATCTAAAGAAATAGCGAATCAGGAATTGGAGGAATCAAAATTTACTTTGTAAAGAATACTTGAAATTTGGGAACTTGGATTTGGCTTTTCAGCCTACTGTCTTCCTTTATGTTCAGAAATATTGTGCTTTGGAAGGTAGAAGTTCTGTTATCATTTCAAAATTAAGATTCAGTATGCCTTTTTATGTAATTTGAATATATACATATTTGCTTCTGTTTCTTACCAAGATCCTGTTCTGAAGCAAAAGATGTAAAACTGGCTGAATGTCACTGTCAGAAACAAAATTCACTGAAACCATAGAGTTCTTGTTATTCAGTACCATAGCATTAAAAAACTGTTGAGAGAGGAATGTAAAATCTACACAAGCTTTTCCTGCACTTTGTAGTAGAAATACTGATCTGTCTTTTGCAGTATTATATATCTAAATTTCACTGACACTGTCTCTTCAAAAGTAGAGAGGAAAACAGTTTAGTCATTGCTGGACTTTGTCACAGAGGAAAGATTAAAATGCAAGAAAATGGCTTACATGTAATTATGTTCAGAAAAGAAATCTATTTTTGTACTGTATTTGTAGATCAAAATAAAGTTTGAAAAAAAGAATCTGTTGTCTGTTACACCTCCCCTCTGGCCAGCTTGCTGTTCTGTAAGCAGCTGTTTCCCTGGAAGGACTGTGGATAAGAACACGCTGTAATATCCTGGGTGCCAGGATATCCCAGAACCAGCCGCTTGTGAATTGTTCTATCGTTAAGGGTCTTCTGAGTATTCAGGTTTTGCTACCAAATTCAAAATAAATAAAGACCAGCCTAAGCTGGAGGCTTGGGGAGCAGATCTGATGTGCACATAAAGCTTCAAGAAGTCTGTATCTTGCAGGAACAGGTTAAAACTGCACTGGGCCCAGAGGGTGTATTTCCTTCTGAGTTGGTGTGGACACAGGATACACTGAGATGAGTGTGCTCAGTGTGGGGCCCATGTCCAGCTTCTGCTGGGATTGGTAGCTGTTCATCAGCTTGAATCAGGAGCTGGTATCAGCTGTACCAGAGCAACTCTGTGCTGCCTCACTTGGGACACACAGCAGGGATACACAAAGCTCTGAGTCCAGGGATTACTTACAATCAGCTGGAAAAGACCCAAGAACATTTTCAGATAGCAGGATCCTGCTTTGCAGCCACGTGGACAGCCACTGCTCCCCACTCAAGTGGGGAAAGATGAAAGAGTAAATGTGCTTTAAGTTGTTCCTATAGGAACACTGTTTATGTACATGCAGTGAAAGTGAGTCTTGGTTTCACCAGAGCACCTGGCCTGGGGAATGTGAAGTTCTTTGTGGAAGGAATCTGAAATGTGTTGTGTTTCATTCTGGTGCACACACTGGGATGAAAGACAAAAGTATTTTAGACTGCTGAATGAACAGTTTAAAAATACAAGAGGCTGTTGCAGTCAGGTTGAACCACCATATTTTTCAAATAATCTTGCAGAGGCAAAGAAGTGACTGATTTCAGTAGTTGGTAAAGGGGAGCAAACCCTGGCAGGCTGTACACAAACCAGAGAGCAGCTGTGCTGTTATTAGCAACTTGCTTCCCAAAATGGGGAAGTATTTGCAGGACAAACAAAACTCACCTGTGCATTTTTTGTAACCAATAACAGAAAACTAGTTCACGTGGAAGGTACAAACTAATCCTCACGTACCTGGACGCTATTCCTGGACATGTAATGTGCAGCACTTACATTTAATAAAAAAGAAGCCTACAGACCAACCTTTTGAAAACTGTATTTTATTAAATATACAAAAGCTCAGCACTTCTGTAGAAAATTGTATCTTCATCTCTAATATGATAATGCTGGGTAGTGTCCCGCATCATGGGCAAAACAGCAGCATTCCAACCCCTTTCTCTCCCCAGTGGAGTGCAATTCCTAACTGGTGGAGCACAAGCTGGTGTTGGTGAGCAGCAGGAAGACTCTGCAGTACCACTAACATGGGCCAGCTGCCTGCATAAGGTCACATCCACTTCCTGTCCTTTCACTCACTGCTCCTGCTTTTACCAACAGAACTGAGACACGAGACTAAACCGACAACATTCAAATACCAAAAAAATTAAAGTAATTAAGACCGATAAAGTAATGACGACTTCTCAGAACATTTATGATTTGTAACTGATTTCTCTGGCAGTACCATTTCTAGCAAACATTTGCTTTTATGTATGTTCAAGTCAAGTTCCTTGGGTACACAGAACACTCTTCTGATGGTCATAAATTGATTTCATAAATGAAGACATTATTTTTGTACAGAATTGTATGTACTTACAGAACCCCCCAAAACACTGTAAGCCCATCTGGAAGACAGACCCCATCCTGGTGGAGAGACTTTAAACAGTACAAGAGTGTCTCCAGTCTCAAGTACTGCTTACAACAGAAATATGTAAACATGAGCCACCACAACACTACAAGAAGGCATTCCTCTAGCATGATACAAAGCTCTTAATTTAGGCTACTAAAATCTATGAAAACTAATCAGGCAAAAACATTTCCATTACTTAATTTCATGGAGTATGTTCATTGTCCTTACTAAGTGAAATTCAAAAGAAACAGTGTACACAGTCAAAAAAAACCCAAGTATTTTAAAGACTATACATCCAATTATAAAAGTTAATGTTGTTTCAAGGCAGCAGGTTAGTGACCTCAGAGTATCCCTTTAGGTGCAATTTCAAGTTAAATTTTTGAAATGCTTATGCAATGGTATAGTTCAGGCTATCATTTTGGATGCTTAACCAAGAACAACTTCAGAGACTTTTAAAAGGCTGGGGGAAATCAATGTTTCCTGCTAAATTTGCCCAACCTCAGAGCACTGCTAACCTGGCCACTCATTACACTGAGTTACTCTGAAAATCCCCAGTCCAAAAGCACATGATTTACATGAATACTGTGTGGAATCTGCCTAAGCAATTTTCCATTTGAACACACACACTGCCAAATGCGTCAGCCAAAGGTGTGTACCTGACTGTGCTACTAGAAAAGGCAGCAGAGGGAGGGTTTGTCAGGGACAGGTACACACATGTATTTCCTAAGGATATCCAACCATGGTCCATGGGATCCAGCTGGCACCTTCTCCAAAACACACAAGTGCCACACCCATCAGTGAGGACTTGCCAGTTCTCAAATCAGGGGAATTACTAAGCAGTAAGAGACACAAAGCTGCTTGTTCACTAACTTATCATAAACACAGACCCTCCAAATTGCTTTTTCCCCCACAAAGTTAATGTCACTGACTTCCTACAAACAGCATCCTATAGTCCCATGGATAACGTGTATCAACAGCCCCACTCAAGCCCCCTCCCCAGCTCTTCGTGCTCACTGCTGAGCTGTGATTTGCTGGAAGCACAGTGCCAGAACCAGGATAGAAAAGCACTTGAGAAGTTTCTAACCAGGATTCAGCTCAAGACCTGACCACCTCCTTCTCACTGCTGCTTCTTGGGTGGAACACGAGATCTTGCCACCAGGACGGGAACCACAGAGAGCAGCCCGATGAGCAGAGCCCAGAGGGGGCGGTAGAAGAGCCACCCCACGGAGATGGTCAGGAGGGACAGTGAAGTGGCTACGCAGAAGGCAAATGCTTTTAATCCAATGTTAACCAGATCCCTCACAACAGGAAACCAGTCAACTGCAGAGAGAATTAGACATGGGATAAAGCAGTTGACAGGATGATAGTTTTAAAGAAAGTGTGCCTAGGACCTGCACACTAACTACTGCAGGCAGAAGACAGACTCAAGTTATTTATCATGAGCACTGGATAAGGCATTCCAGGCATCCTCAAGGCATTTGATAATTAAGCAGCAGTTAAATATATAAGGCAAGGCTATTGTGATCTCTTCAGACAGGAAGTAATCCAAAATGAAGTCTGAAGACTTGTCCAAGGCTTGAGAGGCAGAGGAGATGAATAGCCTTGCAGCTATGGAACAAGTCTAGGGCAAGTGATACCAGATGCTAGCACAAAAATTAATTTCTGGTAACAACAGATCTTGCAGCAGCATGTGTATGGCTAAACAGATCAGAAAAAAAAGTTACCAGCTACAAAGCAAATGATATCTTTGATGTCTGAAGTTTATACAAGATTGGGGCATCGTCCTGCTTTTTTGTTTTCATTCCAGCACTTTTATAGGTTAAAAGAATAAACAAAAACTTTCTTTTGCTGTTGTTTACAATAGTGTAGAATAACCAGACACGAGGACATACTCCTACATAACTCCTGATTAGGACCTGTTGAGGGGGGACCAGTTGTATGTGGGTGCAGAAAGTCATTGTCTTGCAGCACCTTTTGAAAGAACCAGCCCAACATGTGCTTTGGCTTCTGATTTTGGTAAGCACTGGGCTTGGATCTTCTGACACTGGCAACAGATATTTGCATGGGCTTTTTTAGTGTTCATAAAGCAACCAGACGGTTTTGGGATCCTGTTTACCTGCAGTTGCCTACAGTGACTTTCAGATCAAATCAAATCTGAGTTCAAAACAGATTCCTTCTGGTCTCCAAACTAATTAACTGCTTATGGGAGCAAAAGAAGACTCTCTAGAGGTTACAATCTTACCTTTAGATCATTTTACCTTTCTGTAAAAATCTTACCTAATGTGTAAAAGATTCGGGTCATTAGGCTGATGCCTACAAACATGGAGAGCCAGCCTGCTCCACGGAGGGCCCAGGTCTTCATGGTGTTACTCTGATGCTCCTTCTGAAACACCTCCTGAAAGCAAACACCACGACATGCAGTCTGTTCCTTGATTTCTTTCAAGATCCTCTTAATTCCAGCATATTATGAGCAAATCGGAGCCAACAGCATTTTAGGGGTACAATTTCTTTTGTGGAAGGTGCATTGCAGCTCATTCCACAGGGTTTGTTTGTGCAGTGTGGCAGTGCACTGCAATAGATTGCACAGTGCAGCACAAGGGAAACTGAATTTTTTTCTGAATTAAGGGCCTAACAAGCACCATTTGACACTAACCACAGGCAGAGAGCACAGAGGTTTTGCTGCAGTTGGATACATTCAACATTATGGTGTAAAATAAGATACCAATAAGTAACTGTACTAAAGACAGAAGGATATGACTTCACTGTGCTTGGAGGAAGAGAGAAAAGGCAACACTATCCACTGATGGTTGAAGGAAAGGTGTGTGAAAAAGAGCAAGCAGGATGCAGGGAAGAAAAGATAAAAGGTATTTCTGCATTGCATCAGGCAAAGCAAAGCATCTATCTGCAAGACTTCTAAGATTTTTTTTTAAATGGGCTGTGTGACACTCTGGCTTCAGAAAACATTCACATGAAGAGGGCTGGGACATAATAAAGCACTAAATCAGTGTATTAATTACTTGTACATACAACTGCTCTACAAATTATTTATTTGTAGTGAGTTAATTTTCAATAAACTAAAATTCATTCTAATGAAGATTCAAAGCTCACAGCAGAGAGGAGATTCTAGCGGTACTAATTCAAGTCAAAACAAAAGCCCTTTTAACTGCTTTTGGGAGCTCCTGTAAACTCTTGACATTTGGGATTTTTTTAGCAGCAGGGCATGATACAATCATTAATGGAAACAAACCTACTAAAAGGAGTAAATGAATCACCAAATTGCTGGAGCATGCAGGATTTATTGGAGCATAATGCTCTGCCTGAAGGTTCTTTCTCAGTCAGAATTGCAGTGAACACTTCAAACAAGCCTGAAGTCCTGTTATTAGGAGCTGAAGAGAGAATAGCTCCTACAGTTTATTAAATTAAAGCCTGACTTTTACTATTTTTACACAAGACCTTTTCAAAAGCATGTGCTTGAATGTATAAGCAGGAAACTACCAAGGAGCAAATAAAAGTAAATGAGAAGGCATGGAAACAGTCTTTAAAGCAAAGGATGTTCAAAAGTATCACAGGAGGATTTTAAAAAAAATCAGAAATTATTATAGTAAATTATGAACTGTTACTGGCCAAACCATGGCATTTTCTGCCACACAGAACATGCAGAAAGCTGGAAGGCAAAGACAGGCTACAGCATGTTGTTCTAGAAAAAGGAGTGAGAAAAGCCAATGTTTACATTGAGTATCTCATCCACTAGAGCAGACCTGAAGGAGAATGAGAGCTTGCTCCTCTGCTGCTTCTGCACTACCATCTCCAGTTTTAACCCCTCACTAGTACAGTGTGGTATCTCACCTCCACAGAGAGATCCCCAGGGTGCAGGATCTCCAGGACGTCTCCAGACTTGGTGTGGTACGGAACCAGCTGATCACCTCGCTGGCGAGCAATCACAGTCACCTTGGAACAAAGAGAGAAGTATTTACTGGTTACTGAGTTGGGAACAGAGTTGACAAAATACAAAACCAGCTGAAGATTCACCTTATCAGCAGAGCCCAAATGGGGATCATCTCCACTCAGACCTGCATAGAAGAATGAGACACGAAGGTCTCCCACCTACAAACAAAAAAAGAACGGAAGTCAAGAAAGATTGTTTCACAAAGGAAAAATCACAGGAAAGGCAACTCAACATGGGAACACCCTTTATGTACTAACACTTCTTCTCAATGTTTATGTCAAGCCAGAGGATATCCAGAATGATTTCCAAGCTGTACTTTTTCAGGGCTAGTCAACAGCCGAAACAGGAGAGCTCAAAAGCTGTGCTGCAATGTCCCCTCTGATTTAGCTGCAGGAGCACAGTAACACCAATTATATGTTTTGTTAATTCCTAGTCATTTCATCTTTTGGCAGAGCAGATCAGGCAGCACACGCTGACAACAAGCTATTTCATCAACTGCTTTCAGCAAGGCAGAGGTAGAACCCACCTCCCAGCACCATCCCATGTCTTTCCATTTAAAAGCATGGCAGACTCAAGAAAACAGAAGATGAAGCAGGATCAGAAACTTCCTGCAAGAGAAGAACTCATGCTGAAGGACTGCACTGAGGGAGTCATCCTGTGTGATGGTCTGCACTCCATTTTCTATATATTTAAATAGAAATGGGACATGCCCCAGTTTCTTTGTCACCTAAGAGTAATCACTACTTTGGTTTATCTTTCTTGTCTTACTTCTGGACGCCTGGGGTTCTCGCTGTGATAAAAGTAATCTCCTCCCCGGGTAACATCAGCATGTGGATCCTCAAGGTTTGCCAAGCTCAACCGCTTGAAGTCATCAATTTTATCCACGAGACCTAAGGAGAATAAAGCATCACACTGAGGCCCAGTGTCTAACCTGGAAGAGCCAATTTGCTGGCTGGCTTCCTGATTATCACTTGACACAACGGTTGTTGTGAAAAGAACCAAAGTCCACTGCTGACGCAACAGCAGACACAAAGCTGGGACAGAGCAATCCTTACCCTTAGAAAGGACAAAGCTGCCAACCTGGACGTTAGGAGAAACAGCAGTGAAAGACTCCACAGCCATGGCACTGAGGAACAGAGAAAGTCCCTGATCAGTCCCTGATCAAACTCTTATTTTGCAGTATGCAATATACAGCACAGAAAAGGTACTATGGCAAACACTGGGAGAAGGGCCAGCAAGCTAGAACTTAGCACATTGTAGTGTAACTAAAATGCTGCAGATGAGACATACAAGAAACAAATTCTATATGGCAATTGCCATAAACAAGCCTGTGAGCTCATGCACACTGATTTAGAAAAGGCAGCATGCAAGTGGCATGACAAGCTCAGAGGACACCTCCTATTCTAACCCTCTACTTGTAATAAAAGAAAGAATTACTAATAGACTGCACTGAAGGACAATAAAAGCCACAAAGGAACCCATTCAAGTTCTCCTGCACAGAGACCCCATGGTCCAGAGGTAATACAATAATAGCTTGATGCCCAGCTATTACCAATGGATAACTTAATTCTGGTCCCACCAGGCAGCTCTGAACTGCTCTCTAATTTCTTTACACCTTCATCGTCCCAACTACCAAAAGAACAACAGTTTCCATCTGCTTCACTGTGTTATGAAATTAGTAATTTAGCTTTCATATTTGATCAGATCTAGTGACAGAATCCAGAGGGACTGTGCCAGGTGGAACATTACCTTGGGTTTTTGTGTCCAATTTCTTTATCAAAGTTCCTGCTGTTCACAACTTCCGATTTCCACTCTGTATCTAAACAGAATGATATGAAGGTTGAGGAAAAGACACTTGGATCTGACTTACTGAAGACACCTCTCAATCAATTAATCAGCTCTAAGTCACACTTCTAGCAATAGTATTTACATCAAGGTATGTATGTGATAGTCTATACTGATATGTAGGTCCATCCTCCTAGCCTATTAGGGAACGGTGGGATTTAGGGGAAAAAATAAATATTTGGAACAAAATTGTAACTCAATTTTGCTCAGCTTTGCTGCTGGTATCCTCCATGATTAGGCTTTGATTCCTGGCTCCACACTTCAGGAATAACCCCGTTTTGTGAGGAAGAACTGTGAGCTCTGTTGGAACCAGCAGAGCTGGGAAGAGTGGCAGAGAGAAACCACCATGTACTGACTGTAAGCCCACCCCCTGCCCTCACTAAAGGGAGTGAGGGTAACCTTTGGTGATAACAAGGGGCAGGGGGCAAAGGGACGGAGTATGGAGTGAACTTGAGCATGGAAAAGGATGAGAGCAAATGTGTTTTGCCAACACTCGATTCAGTAATTAATTTATTGTCAATTAAAATAAATTTTGAAGTTAATTTTCCCCAAGTCAAGTCTGTTTTGCCCACAATGGCAAATGGAAAGCCATCTCCCTATCTTTATTTCAACCTACAAGCTCTCTAACTCCTGTTCCTCCCAGTCTCTTCTCCAGAACCACTGAGGGGGAGAGCAGGCAAGCAGCTGTGTGGGTCCTTGGCTGCCAGCCAAGGCTAACCCACCACAGCTAATAATACACAGACATTCACTGGACAGAATCCATCAGTCTTGAGAGGGCAGCTGATTTTTTAAATGGCATTTCTTTTTGTTCCCTGTCAGCCTGTAAGGCTTTTTTTCAGAGCTCACAACTACCAGCTTTGCTCCTTATGTACCTCCATACTGCAGGGTCCAAGGCTTCACTGAGCTGGGTATTTTTATATGATCACACCCAGAAACTGCTGCACGCCCACGTTACACATCCATGAGCTTTAATCAGAGATAAATGAAGCACAGAGACCAATCTCCAGAAATACGATGACTCAGAGTATTTTCCTGCCCCTGGGCAGATCAGAGTATCACGCTCAGTTCTACTCCTGCCAAAAGAACCTCTGGCAAAAGCCACAGTGCACATCAGAAGGTGCTGGTGGTTTTCATTACCTGCTGTCAACACATAAACAAGTTTTCAAAAGGCTCCCTTAGAGGGAGGCAGCAGCTACACTGCTCTTTCCTGTCTATTCTCTGCTGCTCACAGCTGATTAATGCCCAGTTACTCCATGTCTGAAGTGTAAACTCAGGTATAGCTTTGAACAAATTTCCATCTCTACCCATTTCCTGTCACTGGGGTCCTTGTGGGCTCTATCTCTGGAGCATTCTATCCCTCGATGCTTCTCTGAACCTTTAGCAGTTATGGAACAAGACTCAGATTTTCTGCAGTACTTGTTGATAACAGCACATCTCCTTTCACCTCAGTTAGCTCAAGAAAGGAGGTTCTGCCACTTGTTTAGGTATCAGAACTTTTGTTTATTTCTTCACATTCCTTTCCTTTCTTTCCCAAGAATACAGGTTTTACAAAATATAAACAAAATATACACACATAAAAGCCCAAAGTTACATCCATAAAAAAAGGGACTTTCTGTTGATCAACTTACTGTATGAATACTTTGTCTCTTTCTTAATCTCACCATTCTCTTCATATTCCCTGCAGAGAAAAGAGGTTGGGATGAGAACCAAAACAGTGCACACACACCCCTGCTCAGGGCACAATACACTTTACAAATGAAACGGACAGATAGATCATTGGCAACACAAACTTATCTCTACACATAACCTAACTCTTCTCTGAACTACTCTCTGTACAAGGAGAAAACTACACACAAGTGCTGAACAGCCACAAACTGTTTATTCCCATGTTTCCAACAAGGAGGTGTTGACTAGAGCAATGAGGAACAACCAGTATTAAAGACAGTGAGCTGACTGAAATCAAGTGTTTTACAGACACTGCACCATAAGCAAGCTAAAACTGAGAAATTATTTTTCACAGCTTCACAATCTCTGACTTTTTTTGTGACATGAAAGACATTTGGAACATTAGTTCTGTACAGTCAGACCTAGCTAAGAGCTAATAACTTTCATACTACTGTCAGTGGTATTATTAGGAATATTATTTGGTTTGCAACTATTAGCAGAGTAAACATCTCATTAGTTTTGTTAATTACCTTGAAAAAGTACAAAGACTTCAAAATTGCCTATGATGAACTAACCTGGGTGTTTCTCAAACAATTAAAATTTGCAGTTTACTTTCAAATCTAGAAATTAATGTTGGTTTTTGATTATTAAGGTAGTAGAGTCTTCTAAAAATCAAGAAATAGTGTCTCCGTTTAGTTAAGTACTAAAGAAATTAAGAGATTGAATTAAGATTAAAAAAAAAATTGTGATGGGATCCTGTTAATACCACAGCTTCATAAACAACTTCTAAAGATTACTTTCACTTACTTGGAATCTTCATATTCTACCCACTGGTACATTTCCACGGTACGCTTAAGTTTGACAGCCTGGATGGAGAGCCCATAGCTGGGGTCAAACAAGGGCTGTGGAAAAGTCAAAGAAAATGCAAGTATAAGTATAAATGCTGTATCAAACATAACTTTAATTGGCAAAGACTTTTACTTCCCTCCAAGCCTGAAATACTCCCATCTTCAAGCTACTGTTTCATTTACCTTAGATGTACTCAGAGCACCAGACAAGTGCACCAGTCTCCCTTCGTTCTGCTGTGAGATACTGTGGATGGTATCAAGAGGGACCACAAGAGAAAGTCCCTCATCAAGAGATTTGGCTGTCCTCAAAGCTCGTCCCTGCAATCAAGAAAACCAAAATCAACTTGTGGAGAATCAATGGCACAGCAGTATTTTGTGAAAAAGGTTAGAAGACAACTAAACTGAAGACCATGAGGAATGCTTGTGTATTCAGCCTCAAGGCGTATTTTCAAAACACACTTGTACTTCTCCACTCCCTCTGTGTCTAACACAGTTTGGGGCAGTATTTCTTGCCCATGCAGCAGGACCATTAACACTGACTAAGCTTCTCAAACATAAATTACTCCTACAACAGTCCAAAGCTCTTCACCTCTTTTGTTCATCGTTCACGAATAACTGCAAAAATGATGCAAATTTTTCCACAGACCCAGGAGACTTCTTGGCAGCAGTTTCCCCTGCCTTAACATCATGGCATGGTGTGCTTTCTCCTGCAAAGTCACTGAAATTGCTAGTAGGTCTTTTTCCTCATGCAGAGGTACAAAAGGAAGTCTTAGGTGAAAATTCAGAAAATTATGCTCTCCCACTCCAAACCTCTATGTTTGCAATGGTGGGGTACTAGGATTCCCTGCTTATCTTTAGTAAAATCTAAAGTCAAAACATAAAATAACACTGAGAATAAATGAATAAATAACACTCCTGGTTTTGCAACATGGGGTATGAATTCCTTCAACACAACTGTAACCACACTAGAAATTAAGGCCTTTTGTTATCCCAAGAAAAGAGACAGCTGGAATGTGGCTGCCTCATGCAACCCCCTTACAATAATATCGCAGACTGTTTATGCATCAGTCTCTCATCTTCTGTCTCACCACACACTGTCGCTGTCTCTACTACACTCAGTTCTACAGAAATACTATCTGTGGCCCTGTGATTTCACTCTTCTCTTATATCCCAAGCATAAGCACCAGGCTCTCCAGACATAAATGCCTCTTCTCATGGATGAAGTAATAAAGCTGTATACAAACACTGACAATATTTCACTTACTTCATTGGTAAAAAGAAGGTAGAAAGCCAAAAGAAATGTCACAAGTCCCATCAACATGCCTCCAGAAGTCTCGCTGAGCCTCTCCAGGAACCCTGGTTTGGACTCACTTGTGATTTTAACATGCTCTTTTCTGCTGCCAGTGTCAGAGAACTGTTGGAGATAAACCAAAAACGCAATATTGGTGTGAAAGGGGAAAGCATTCAGTTTCAAAACAACTCTGTTTGCTTTGTTAATATCACTGCTCTACAGAGTAGCACCTCTCGCCTTGGACCAAAATTTTCCCACACTTTTTAAATGGCTCATCACACTTTTGAAATCAGAAATACAGTCAATAAATAAAACTCCAGCCTGATAGGAAAAAAAAACTATTTCTTTCACAGTGGTTCAAGCTTTCTCCAGTCTGTCTCTAGGTTCTGTATTTGGTGTCCACGCCCTGTATTCAGGCCGCGACAAACTGAGTAATAGTCCTGAATTCCAGACCAGCTAAAACATCTGCTATAAATAACAAGTTACATTTCACCTCACCAGCGACAGAGCGACCGCATACTTCAAAATAATTACATCCAGGGCAACAAAAAGCGATAGCTTAAAACAAACCCGCCGCTGCTGTCCTGTGACAACACGAGAGCCCAGGGGTTTATCTGTGCGTAGGCGGGCTGGGGGGGATTACCAAGATGCAGTTTTAGATCGGAACATGCACGCAGGCATGGCAGGGGATGGGGCTTCTCTTGGGCTCCTCTGGAGATGCCCGGAGGCTGTGACCTGCCCAGGCCTCTGGCCCCAGCCAGGGCACCTCGCGGGGGGAACGGGTCGGCCCGAGCAGCACTTACGTTCCTCGACATCTTGAGCCCGTCGATCCCTCCGGGTACCACCACACAGAGACCGCAAGAGCCGCGCACCGACAGCCGCGCCCTCCTCCGCCTCAGGGCTCTCCCGCCCCCGAGCCGCTCCCCGCCCGCAGCGGCGCACGCCGGGACGCGTAGTTCCCGCCGCGGCCGCGAAGCCCTTCCTCCCTCCCTCCCTCCCGCCTCCCGCGGGGCGGGCGGGAGCTGTAGTGCGGCGGGGCCGGGCCTGGCGGAGCCGCTGCTCCCTCCTCAGGAGGTGCGTCAGCGGCCGCCGGCGGGCAGCGAAGGCGCTTCCGGAGGCGGGAGGTGGCGGCGTGGAGCGGCGCTGCCCGGAGCGGTGCGGGCCGTGCGGGAGCGGCGGAGCGGCGGGGCCAGTGCGCGGCGCGCTGCGGGGCGAGGCACCGGCCGGCTCCGCCATGTCCTACTGCAGGCAGGAAGGTGCGCCCCGCGTGTCCTCCTCAATGTCACCCCGCCGGGACGGGCTCGTGGGGGGCTGCCGGGGGGGGGTTGTGGGGGTGCCGAGGGGTGACCGCCCGTTCGCGAGGGGAAGGCGCGGCCGGAGCGGGGAAGAGGCGGGAGGGCCGCCCGTGAGCTGCGTGTGGCGGCAGCGCTGCCTCGCCGAGCCTTCCCCCGCGGGAGGCGGGAAGCGGGAAGCGCGCAGGGCCACGAGGCGGGCAGGGCGCCGAGCCCCGGGAGCGGCCGCAGAGCCCCGCAGGGACCGCGCTTTGCTGCGGAGTGTCCTGGAATGGCACCCGCCCGCAGGGGTTAAACTTACCTCTCCTGGCGCAGCTTAATGGCCAGAGGTGTCGCGTTTTGCCTTCCTAAGGAAAACGCGGTAGATGGACAGGGCGGGCAGAGCGTTTCTGCATCGTGTTGTACGGGTTGTGGTGTTTATGAGGTTTGACTACTTATAGTGGGAGGTATATATCTATATATATGTTTCTGTATATATATAGACATATATGTATATATCCCCGACCTCTTAAGTAATGCAAAGTGGATAAATGTAAAGTTTCAAACTAAAAACAACAACAAAACAAACACAAACGAACAAAACACCCAAACAAACGAAACTAAAACAAACAAAGCCTTTCTGTAGTTCTAAATGTCATTTTTAAGTTACAAACTTTGGCACAATGAATGCTGGTTATAAACCTCAGTGAGGCCGTCATAACTTACGGACCTCTTTTATGCTTTATGCTGTGCTTTATTTAATTTTGCCTGTAAGTTGCCTTATGCAACCCTACAAAATTGCTGTGACAGGGGTTAGAGTTCACCTGTTTCTAGTTCCTTTTATATAAGAAATGACTTAACATTCCATGTTTTAAAGTTTGCTGGAGTACAATGCAGAGCTGCCAGAAAACTCTCTCCCTTTTTAAAAGGTTTTGTATTTATCTTTCTCAGAAAAGTTTAAGTGCATGTTGGATACTGGGCAAAGTAAAGGAAGTTACTGAACGTCTGCTGGCTGAGGTCACGTGGAGGGGCCAGAAGACCTTAATTCCTAATGTGCCAAGTCACTGTAGTGGTCTTTATGAATTGGGAAAATTCTCAGGAATTTACCATTTTTTCCCACTCAATAAACAGTCAGCTGTGCGTTGAGAAGAGTTTAGCTGTTCTTTTCTGCTTGTACTTGCCTTGGAGTGTTTGTTACAGTCTTACAGAGCTGTTAGAAATCTACTTGGGTTTCCAGCCAAGCCTCCCCACCATGCTATGGAACTTCTTGGTTAAATCAAGAGTGGCCCAAGAGCAGAGAGTGTTCTGTGTTTGGTTTCTGTCCTTGGGAGTGTTCACAGCACCTGTCAGTATAGTTAGTTCTTCACTGTGATGGTTCTCTTAAGTATTTAATTCAGATTATTACTGTAAAATATTACACTAGTCTTTCATGAAGAGCACTGTTATTAATAAGTATCCTGTTAAGCAGTTATTTAGTTTTTTTCTTTCATTCTTCATTTTTTTTAGTCTTACTCCTTCATCTGTGTTAGTCCTGGTAACAGAGTAGTTTGAGCTTGTTTTGAAACAGCTTTTTAACTTCACAGTTCAGTGCACTGTACTGTGATCTGCAGCCATTACAGGACGTTGCTGTGAAAATTGGAACTTTAGAAGAATAGAATTTCAGTGTGTATGATCTCCTCTGAGCCAGTAACTTTTGTAATTGAAGATGATGGTTAAGTACAACAGAATTCAGTCACCATTAACATTAGTGCATCACGATGAATATCTCATTACCTCATGGCGGTTCTGTAAATGACTCTCTTTCTGTCTCAGATTTATCTGAATTTTCGCTTCTTGTTTCCTATGTGGTAGGAAAAGACAGAATTATATTTGCGACCAAGGAGGACCATGAGACCCCGAGCAGTGCTGAGCTGGTTGCAGATGACCCAGATGACCCTTACGAAGAACAAGGTCAGTAGTGAGCAGAAGAATGGAAGTAAGGAGTGGTACATCACATGTAAAACCAATAATAGAAAACAAACCTTGTATGAATTAGGTAAAAATTATTAATTTTTTAACACTGAAGGCAGCTGGTTATGCAACAGATAAACACTCAAATTCTTGGCAATTTGAAGTCCCAGATTAGAATATCACAAATGACATCCTTTCCTTGCAATGTTTTTTTTCCCTACACTTGTCATGATTTTTTTGTAGGGACCTCCTCAAATAATCAGTTGATGGCTTTTAGTCTTGGCTAGTAGCCAGAGATACGCAGAAAAACCTTTTCCTTTTATTCCTTTATTAACAAAGTTAGAGCTGAATCAATGAAAATGATGGTATTTTTTCAGTTTTAAATGACACCACACAATTTTTAGAGAAGCTGGAGTGAGTTACGCACCATTGTCATTGATGTGAGTTGCTCACCTGCCTGTGTGCACCTGAAATTGTGTAATTTGGTGATCTCTGGATATCTGATTTTAGGCCAGTTATATCTGGCTAATGCTGTACTATACTCGTAGCAATATAACCAATAGTTAGTGTTAATGTCTTTAGTGGTACGTAACAGGTAAGTTCAAATTACTGACTTTTCAACTGTAATAATCTTGCCTTGAGAAGACAGAAGTTTTCAGTGAAGATTGCATGAAGTAGATCTAACCTGGAAATAAAGATTTAAGAGAGCAAAATGCTTCTGAGACCAAGACTCATAATAGTCTGCTTGCACAGAGTTTATTTTAGATTGTTTCTAATGGATAAATGAAATAATCCTCCTAGCATGATGATTATATAATCTTGCCACAGGTTAATAATTATCATGAACATCTGTGAATTTATTCTAATTGTCTCTGTTTGCAGGTCTTTTAGCCTCTTCACTTTTTGTGAAGTGATTTCATTGGTTTCAGCTTAACTGAGATTGAAGTAAATTCTTCACCCTTTTTGAAATTTTGTTAGAAAGTGGAAGTTATGCTAGTGGCTCTGAGACCTTTAGAGGGCAGCATTTAAGCACAGTTTAGCAGCTGGAGCGCACAGGGTTTCTTTTAGCTGATACAGTATGTAGTGTAATTTCAATCACATCTTCCTAAGTCATTAAAATAAGGTTTTTTCTACACAGATTTGTGGTGAAGTGATTTTCCATTTATCTGTCTATTTTGGCCTCATTACAGCTGTATGTAGTCAATTGTATAACTAAATTTTTGCTCATCAGCAGTGATTAGTCTGTTCAGTGTTATAATGACCCAAATGAGAACAATGAGAGAAATTCAGTTGCAGAAGGGTGTTTAAAAAGTGCAGTTTAGTATCTGTCAGGAATTCTGCTGTGTTGTCAGGTAGGTTGCTTTGCTGGCTAAGACCCAATACCCAAACTGCCTATTTGGTGGAAACAATCTATGGTTTGGTGTTTGTCATCACATTCACCATGGGAATGGTGCTTCAATCCCTTAGCTGGCAAACAGTGTCTGAGGAGAGCTCATTTTGAGGAGTGCTTGTTCCTGTCATTAATATATGTGGAAATGAAACAAAATTTGAGTTTTTAACTCCTGTCTCAAGCAAATTGAATATCCAGTAGTGGTCTGTTAAGTGAAGCCTCTAATAATCAGATGGTAGAGTTAAGTTCCTCATTCCTTTTCTGTGGCTTTCTGTTTCCTCTGAAAAACTGGAGACTGCTTGAAAAATAAAGATACTTTTTTCTAGATATCACATCTGGAGAACATACAAACCCTTGCAGATTTTATTGTTACTGTTCAATCACTTTATGTGATGTACAGCTAAACAAAGTGGCCTGCTCTTTAGCTAATACAGTCATGTGTGCAGCTCAGGGATTCGTATTGGCCCTATAGGTAAATGTCTGTTTTTGACACTGTCTCTTAAGAGGAAAGGGAAGGGTGTCCATCCCCAAAGGACATAATAGACATAGCATAATGGCAGACATACTGCCAAAATTTGGATTGTGAACACAGCAAACAATTCTCTTGGTACCTTTAAAGAGGGTTTGTTTTTCGGTCTGTCTCCCGTCCCAACCTCTCTGCCCTAAATGACTCTTTTCCCGGTTGTACATGTACCCCAGGGATATAGTCTTGTGCCATGTAATAATAATAATAATAATAATAATAGCCATTATTATAGTAGAACAGAGAAGAAAAGAGAGAAAGCCAGAAGCTTGTTATGTCAGGGACACCTTACAGTGACAATGTGTGTCTGGGGGATTCAAAAGGAGAAACTAAACTGTATTTAAATTCTGTTAATAAGTTTGGGGAGGGCGTGTTGTTGTTGGATTTGGTTTGTTAGGTTGTAGAGGGTTTTTTAGCATGTGGTAAGTTATTGCCATGTTTTACAGATTCTCTGAAAACTCACTTGAATGACCGAGGGCTACAGTGGATTAGATCAGAACAGAGAAACAATTGACATTTCACAGAATGTGGCTGCATCTAATGGGAGTGAAACTTGGGGGCAGGAAAGACATGGGCGAAATGGTTTGGAAGAGGTTGAAGTGCAGCAGCTGTGGCTTGCGTGGCTTTTATTTAAGTGAAAATTGGAAAGGGATTTGCTGTACATAACGTAATGTGCAGGCTTTTCTGATTTAGCTTCTACTTTGAATAGAAGACTTGGTTTCCAGGGTTCAAATTCTGTTGTATAATCTACTGTAATGACTCTTCACAACTTTTCTGCTGTGCTATACAGACCAGTCATATCTGGGAGAGAATAGATTCATTATATAGATCCACCATAATCTGCATTGTTTTCTAATACATCTGAAACTTTGTTTAAGGTTTTGGTTTTTTGTAGTGGCCTTTTTCATACTTAAGATAAACATGTAGTTTAGTATTTTTTTTTTTTTTAGTTCTCATTTTGCCCCAGATATTAACAGGCATTAGTCTTTGAGCAGTGTACTTGAGTCAGTTCAGGAAAACTTGTATTCTGTTTCCCTTGGGAGAAAATAAATTTGTATAGTATTCTTATTTCTATCAATATTTTTTGTTGTTGTATCACTTAGGAGATTTTGGTAGGCAAAATGTTAATGACTTGCTTTAAATCAAAAACAGTGAAATTAAAAAAGCCATGTGAAATGGAAAGGCAGTCAAACCAGGGTAAGTTTAAGTTAGCATGTCATATTGCAGCGTAGCTCACAGTTCACTGTATGTGCTTTTTGACAGCTGTGGCTGATGGAAACAAATTAAGAATTCATTTGCAGCAGTTTGGAAATAGCATTCTTACTGTGAAGCTCGTTTCTAGTCCTGTGTGTTGCAGATGGTGGAATTTAAACATGAAAGATCCCTGTTTTCTCTGAGATCTTTGCTGCCTTCAGTTAGAATAATTTCTTATTAAGCTTATATGAAGAAGGCACTGATGAGTTTTATGCATGCAAAGTAATTTTTATTAGCATTACAGCTGTGATGGGAAAGTTGGCTAAAAGCACTTATGGAATTAGACCTCAGACACAGATTGTTGCTGGTCTTTCCCTTCTGTTTTTCCAGACTTGTTCCTGTCATCTTATTTTAGAGACAGTTTTAATGTGGTTTCTGCAGAGGCGTGATGAAGTTATTTCTTTTAAGAAATAACTTGATGAGTGATCAGATGTACAGGACTGTTTTTATGACTGGGGTGTCCCTTTCATTCCTGCTTTCCATGTGTCTGTCATCTTACGCTGTGAATCACTGGCAGATAAACTTGTTACTGAAAAGTTTGTCATATAACAGGAAAGAAACTTTTCTCGGAACAACAGTGGGACTTCATAACAGCAAGTCCAAAGACAAGTGTTGACAAAGATGCAGATGGACCTGCCTCTATCCATGATATTAACAGATTCCATGAGCCATGAGGGATTAGTTTATGTGATGCAGCAATCGATTGTTAACACAAACTTTGATCTGCTGTGATGTAAACAGGGTTGCTTTTCTTCCCCAAGTGCAAGCTCAAGTAGATTACAACCCACTGAATCAGTGAGGTTCAGGCTGCATTTGAAACAAGTTTTAATTCAGTTTTACTTTAAAATAGTAATCCTGTCTATTGCAGGCTTGCGATTCAGGGAGAGTGGCGGCTGAAATCTGTTTCCGATTTAATTGTGCTCTAAGCTGGCTGATACACTTACTCATTGACGTGTGAACTCTGCTGTGACTGTCAATGAGGAAATGCTTGCCTTATTCATCTGTGTTTTTGCTTTGAGTTTTTTTTTTAAAGCATGATATCTATGCATATAACATCTGAAACTGATGCTGTTTCAGTGATCAAATAGGTGCAAGTCAATGCTGTTGTGATATCATAGAATGCATTGTTTATGGGATAACTCTTACACCGTTGAAATTTGTGTGCTTACAAGGCAGTTCTGGTTTTAAAAGGAGAAATCTATTTAACAAAGCAAGTTGTATTTCTTCTCCACTGTATGATTAACATCTTTCTGCTTTAGCGTAGTCTTAGAAAATGAGGAAACTGGCACCAGCTACCCATTTTCTTGTCTCAGAAGTGCTGCTTTTCCTCCAGGCAGCTAGAGATGCCCTGATGCACTGGACTAGGTTTTATCTTCTCAGTAAAGTGATTATTAGAGATACGTTACAAAACTCTCCTGCCAAATAAAGCATGATCTCTGGAAAAAATGTCAATATTACTGTAGTTGACTAAATCATGCTAAGGAGGCTTTTACTTTCTGTGATGAAAAACTAGTCTGAGCAACACTGAGATTTGACTGACTCAGTGTAATTTTCTGCTGAACTGCATTGGCTGAGTTAAAGCACATCGTTAATGCATTGCAAATCGGAGTAAAATATTCCTTCTAATGTAGCAATAAATGATTGAGCTGCTTTTGCTTCAGGTTTATGCACATGCTGTCAGCTTCTGCAGAAACACAACCTGGAGATGAAGTTAGGAAAGTCTGCTAAAGAGGAAGAGAGCAAACTGTTCAAGTGGAGAAGAAACCAGCTTGGGTCATAGCGCAGTATTTCTCTTGTTCTTCTTAGATGAACATACCTGCATGTGTGTTCATACAAGACGGAGAAAGAAAAAGATGTATTGCCTTAAAGAAATCTAATAAAGGCTCTAGAAGCCCCCATCACAAACACTGTTATATTGAATTTCTAAAACTTAGAGAAAATCAGTTCTTTGGCTTGCTCTTCATTGTGCAAATGAGTTGATATCTCAAAGAACCTAGACCCTTAAATCTTCACCTTGCCATTCCATCAGTGAAGTATTTCTGTGGTGGCTTTAATTGTTCCAGAGCAGAAGCTGTTCCAGTTTCGAGTCTTAAGTAAATCTTAATTCCCTTTCAGTTGTGATCTAAAGTGCAATTTGTTTTCTGGCAACGAGACAGGCTGGCATGCTCTCACTGTTCCTTGTGTTCTGTGGCACGTGACTTAATCTGTGTTTTACAGATATACTGATTTTTATTTTTGTAATTGTGGTCTTCCACTTCAAACTTGAAGGGGGAAAGTTGTGGGTTAGTATTTCAGAGTTCATTAAAACCAAAGAAAAATTCATCCATTCAACTTGATTTAAAAGATTTCTAGCCTTAATTAAAATTCTTATTACTTGTACGACACGATTCGAATGCTTTCTTGTCTGCCAAGTGGATTGACTTGACTTTTATGTGTTTTGTAGCTCACTTAGAATAGTCTCAGTGGCCTGTAGTCTAGGGAGAGACTTAATTCAGAGATGGATAGAGAACTAATCTCACTTGTGCTTATGAAAGGATTATACAGATCAGAGAGAGATACAGGCTGTCCGGGAAGTGAAAGGTGTTTATCGCCCTTAAAGCTACACAACTAATGTGTTATTATTAGTACTTCAGTTCACCTGCAGCCTAGGAGCTGTCACTGAATTAAATCAGTTTTTGGAAGGAGCTCTTAACTTTTCTTCTCTCTTGTTTGTTCAGGATTGATATTGCCCAATGGAGATATCAATTGGAATTGCCCGTGTCTGGGTGGAATGGCAAGTGGTCCCTGTGGGGAACAGTTCAAGTCAGCCTTTTCTTGTTTCCACTATAGCACAGAAGAAATAAAGGGATCAGACTGTGTGGACCAATTCCGTGCCATGCAGGAATGCATGCAAAAATACCCAGATCTTTACCCTCAAGAGGATGAAAATGAAGAGAAGTCCAGCAAAGATTTGGAAGCTACTTCTGTGGAGGCCTCTGCTGCCAAAGAGGAGAAGGGATCTAGCTAATGAAGATGCAAGGAGGCTCTCGTCTCCATTTCTCATGTTCAGAGACATGGACTTTTGCAGTATGTCTGTCTCCTGAGTAGTGAGGAAATGTTTCACCATGTTCTGTGCACTGTATCATAATAAATAATTTATTGCAGAAGGAGAAATCTCAGAGCTACAACCTTGCAAATAAATACTGCAGAAGGAATGAGTGTGTGTATGTACTGTGTAACCTGCTATCAGACACACTTAATACTTTAACAGCTCTTTTTTACCCTCAAGTTTTCCTTGAGTTTTGACTTGAATAATGTCTTGAAATACATAGCTTTCAGCTAAATTTCCACTAGTACACCAGGTCTGTCTTCATTTCAGTATGTTCTGATCAATAGCTGCTCTTTTTGAATGTATTCTGTTCCATCGATAGAAACTGCATTAAAATGATTGTTTTTCCTTAAAGATTTTTTTTTCCAGAGTGATACAGGACATTGATAATGGCCTAAATGTAGAATTTCTCAAATAATTTCAAATGGTCCTACTAGATTATGGTTGCATTTTAGTACTGGCATCCGATCAGGACTGCCAGAAAAAATGTTGAAATGCACATCTTTGATTTCATTTACTTATTGTGATGGTTTTTGAATTTTTAAAAACAGTGTGTTGTACAACTGATGATAAAGATGAATGGAAAGAATGTTGGTCACTGGCTTTATTTTTGCTCTGAAACCACAGGGTTTGGGTTTCTTCAGTCCCTGCTCCTTCAATGTATAGATGGGCACTTGCAAAATACTTTGAGAATACAATAAATTGTTACCTGGTGTAATGATCTCAAAACAGATACTGTGACTGAAGTGCATATTAAAAACCAAATACTTTTTACCTTCATTGGAAGCTCCTGTGTCTTTGTTTTTTTGTTGTTTGCTTTGGGTTTGTTTGGGTGGTTTTTTTCTTTCCTTATGTGTTGGTTACCTCAGCCAAAGCATAAGTAGTGTCAGTGATGCAGCCCAGTAAGTCCAGCAGCATTTAAACACTTGCCTGTCTCTGTGGGCAGCAGTCTGAAGGGCTCAGCAACAGTACTTCCACACAGCTTTTTGGTTATCTTCTTTGCATAAGATTTTGGTGCTACTGATGACATTTCTGAATATTCGAGGGGAATTTATGTTTAACTTTACAGAGTACTTGAGCTGTTTGTATTTCAGCACAGCTGTTGGACCTTCCAAAAAGATTATGGGCAGTTGAGCAGCTGACAAATACTCGGTTCTGAGGGCAGAGATAGCAGGTACTCTTGGCATCTCTTTACTTTTCAAAGAAACAAAGTGTCACAGAACTGCTCAGTGTGACTCTCTCAGGCGTAGGAAGCCAAATGCCAAGTTAACCTGAGTAAGTAGGCACAAAAGCAGCAGAGATAAACTTTGGCACTTAGGCATTTGGACCAGGAAAATGGAATCTTAGGCAATAGATAAACACTGGGCACCAAATTAAAAAAAAAAAAAAAAATCACATGCACCCAAGCTTTTGGTTGTTCAAATGGAAATCCAGTGCGTTCTTTGTGAGGAAGCAAGAGCTGTTTGTGAAGGGGTGCTCTGTTCTAACAACGGGTTTCTTCCTCTTTCTTTTTTGCTGTGCTTTTCTTTCCCACGTTGCCTCTGTGTTCTACAGGGTTTGGATTTATCCTCTGTAACAGTATTTACAGCATGTGTGTACAAAATGTAAAATGCAAGGCTCCTAGGACTGCAATAGGTAGGGACCTGAACCTAAAACTGACAGAAGGAACTTGCAGCATAAAATCTGACACGTCTGAAGGTGTATTTAGGATGGATTTGCTTCTTTCTGACTGCCATGGCTTGGCAACCTGTTGTGCTACATCCAGTACAAATGCAAAATATGTGTAAGGGCCTTACATTAGAAACTGAAAAACACTATGTAATGTGTTTAAAGTGTTTTGAGAAAGGAAGTGATAGCTTTAATCCTGAAGAGTTCTTTGTTGAAATTTTTTTTTAAATGCAGTTGTCAGTGTATAGATAATGTAACTCCTATTTGTTTCCCACCATTGCTTAATTTGCATGATTTTCCTCTTATAATTGCATGCTCAAATCAAATAGTGGTTATTTGAATATATAATAAAGATGATAAAGTGATCCTTGGCAACATGTGACGAACTTGTGAAATAAGCAGATGATAAAAAGCTGCATTTTTATTTTGTGGATACAAAACTTGGAGCTGCATATTGCGGTCTTGTTCTAATGTGTTTCTTATTTCATATATATATATATATATAGGGTAAATAATGTCTTGGTTCTCTGTCTGCCATCACTGAGCTACTGATTCTTGGAGAGAAAGTAGTAGATTCAAATGTTTTTGAGCAGTTGTGTTTGTGGAGTTGTGTAATAATTTTATGCATGGTGTTATCAGGTACTGTCAGGTGCTACTGTGTCAAGTAAAAAGTAGCCTTTGCAGCGGGAGAAGGGAATCTTCATTAGGAAAGAATTAATTGCTCTTTATTTAATTCTGTGCCTTTTTTTTCATCTGTCCTATGAAAGCTGATATGCTGAATGTGGTTAAACATTTATTAGAGTTTAGCTAAAAGAAAATTAAGCACTTCTAGATGTGCTACCATATTGCCATGTAATAATTCAGTTTTTCAGTTTTAACCATTCTGGTGCAGTGGTGAAACAAGCCATGGTTTTGGAGGCTGGGTAGGGCTGTTGTCACTGCCTGGAATTCCCTGCTTGATGCAGGCCACAAATTCATGTATCATTTGTGATAATTTGCTTGTAAGGATGGGCTTGTTCCTGCAATCCACTTAAATCAGTGGTGCATGTATCAGTCTCCTGATGCAGATAATGATTGCCTCTAAAACTTATCTCTGCTAGGTGATTCTTTTAACATAAAATATACTCTAAAATATAAACAAATACTGAACATTTGTTAAAATTAGGTAAAATTGCATTTTCAGAATCAGAAGTTACTAATTTCTGTTATTCTGTGCAGTACAACCTAAGTAAATTTCAGAGACCTGACTCGAGCTTGTGTGTAATAACTTTCCTAGAGATATGAAACTTGCTTCAGATGCAAAAATAACCTTTTTTATTCCTTCCTTCCTGCACCAGGAATGATGAACGCAGTGGTGGCTAGAGGGAGACGTTTATCTTGCAGTTCATTCTAAGGATCATTAGATCTGGGGATCTGGCAGGGCTGTGTTGGAAACAAGATCTATATCCTCTGCAGTTCTGACTGAGAATGCCCTTGTTAAACCTGACAGCGATGTCTCCTGTTCTTCTGAGGCACTTATCTGATCACACGTCAATGAACCTACTTTCCCATTCCTAGGGAAGTAAAAAAAGGATTATATATGCTTCTTAGACTCTTGTTTTAACTCATTGAAGTACTAGCAGTGTTAATGTGGGTCAGTGTAGAGAAGCTACCAACAGTTTGTCATTTATTCTTAGTCAGCTCTCTTCCTTGTACATGATTTCATTTTGTTGAACTATCTGCAGTTGTTTTTCAACTGCTCTTAACCCCTCTGGAGCTGATGTTTTGTTAGTGATACTGGAACTTGAGAGAAGAGCTACCCAGCAGAGGAAGAGTGAAGTTACACTGAAGCAATGAATTTCACAGCAATGTATTTGTTTTTACAAATGGCTTATTACAAATTGGTATTGATGGTCTTTGAGCAGAGAGCTCAGGAAGGCCCTGCTGTAGCAAAAATAACCCACAGTACTCACGTGAAGGGTACGTGGACAGAGGATTTGTTTTATATTGGGAGTGTGTACAGATGTTATTGTGAGCATTACCTGCACAGCTAATTAAAGAAATATCCTCAGTGTTTGTTTTTTTTCTCATAAAGGCCACGTTACAGAAGAATTGGAGTTTATATTTTCAGAGCTAGACTCAAGATTTTTCAAATGCAGGAGAGCCAAGAGCCAGAGAATCTGGGCTACCAGAATGTGTGTTGTACATTGTCCCATGTTGCTTACCATGAAAGCTCTACACCTGACATAAAGCTGCTATCTAGTGCCAGTATACAGGAACAGGCTCCTGGATTGGAATTCTCTTTGAAAGCTCAGACCTGTGCACATGAAAGTGGTGCATCAGGATGTTTCTCATCACTCAGCCACAAGACAAAAGAATGATGGCAATATTTATTATGTCATTAATGTGTGAAGAGTGAAGACTCACTGTAGAGGTAGAGTTTTCTCAATAGAAATTCAGAGCTAAGGTAAGAACTGGCACAGCGTCTGCACCTGTGTAAAGAGGCCGTGCAACTCTAATGTATGGAGTTGCAAAGGTAAGTGTCAGTAATGCACTGGCTTGATTTTAGGTATGGAGACCGTCACGAGCAGACTTTGGTCTGCCTAAATCCTGAACATTTATAGGTAGGGTGTGTTCCACCTACTTGTCATGTATTTCTTTTTTAGTGCCTTGCATCCCACAAATCAGCTCCGTAAAGGAGCAGCTTTAGGACCTGTTAAACATTTTTGTAGACCTCATTAAATCTCAGACCAGCAAAACATTTCATGAGTGTATTTCTTATGGGAATTAAGCACCTGCAATACCTATGTATAAGATTTTGCAGGCTTGGGGTTGGAATAGTTATTGAACTAACATGCCACTTACAAGAATTAACTGTACTTGTTATGTGTTTTTCATCTGTGCACGTTTTCATACCAAATACATGTTTTTTGGTAATTTACTTAGTGGAAAACTAATGTATCATGGTTACCTTATTAGCTAAATGCTTTTCTCCATTTGCCTGACACTCTGCTAACTCTTATCAAAGCAAGACCCTGATGTTTGGAATATTTGTGGTTTACTAACTTAAAAACAATTAATGTGTTTGTGGTTTGAGGATTGCGTGGTTTAAATTTTTAAAAATAAATCCCAAACCTCACATCAGTTAAAGTATCTGAATATTTTTAATTGTAAGTTTTAATTAAAAAATAAAAAGTGCTACAACACATAACAAGGAACACACTCACTTTTCCAGGCCTGGGGGACTTGAGGGAGCACATCATGTGAATTATATCAATTAAAAGGAACCTTACATCAAGCAGCATGAAAAAAATTATGAGACATGCTAAGTGCTACAGAGGAAACTTACTCTTTATAGCAGTGAGCCTCTCTCAGAAGAGCAGTGCACAAAGGTTGTGCATAGGTACCTTTTCCTTCTTCACTTCTTGCCCAGAGCAGAAGCTGGTGAAGCACTATTAGCAACATGTCAGTATGTTGGAGTTAGGGCTCAGCACTCAAAATGAGCATTTAATGAACTACTTTGATGCTTTAAAGATCCACATTGCCAGAAGGATCACGTATTCGTGGACACACGTGCGGCACAGCTGTTACCGAGAGCTGCGCTGACCTCCACAATCCTGAGTTTGCTGCCTTCTGAGAAGTTACATGTCCTGCTGCTTCAAACTATCACCTGCCCTGTTAGAAATTCTCCTCAGCTTTCCAGACTCCTTGTCTTGTGAGTAAAGGCTTTTATTTCATCCTTGTGCAAGATTTCCAAATGATAGATCATTGCTGCTCTTTGATATGTGGTTGCTATACTTGTGAGCCACCTTGTCTGTTAGGGTGCTGTAGGTTGTTCATATGGCCTTCTTAAAGGCAGGCTCCAGTTCACACATTTTAAAAGAAGCTGCCCAGCCACTCTGTACTGGCCAATTTCATCCTTTTTTCCACATTAGTATTCTTTGTATGGCTGTGCCACCTAAGACACAAAGTCACAGGGAGGATCACAAGGACAATGTACACAGATCCAATCTTTTTTGACTTTCTCATCTCTTCTGTAATCAGTAGCTGTTATAATTTGATCTGTGTGGTTAATTTCTGTTTACATTCTTATTTTCAGGCAGGCTCCCTGGACTGTAGCACTGCAGAACAAAGATTGCACATGATAGCTCTGTGTGACTTGAAACTTTATTCTTTTATTTTTCTTCTCTGTGAACTTAGAGGTGCCTGATCAGCACAAGTAGCAACACCAATAAAAAGTCAACTTGCAGTCAGCTTTAAAGAAAAGTGTGTACATATTGCCTACTTTTGAGATATCTGAAATACAGGATATATTGATGACTATCTTGTTTGCATACAAATGCAAACAGTGATTAATGACTCCTAATTAATCATTAATCACTGTATTATCCTAGGCCCTGAGAGAACACACCAGGGTATCAATATTCTTTTATTATTAAATTAGTATTTCTACTAGCAGTAGCTAGTAAGCTTGTAAATGACCATGTCAGAAAATAACTTTCATCCACAGAAAGGAACTGTGCAGATGTTTACCCTTCCCACAAAATCACCAGTCTGGCACAAAAAGTGGAATAGGAGAGCTTGCAACATGGGACATTCATCATCATTAAATAAGATCCCCTGCAGGTAGCGTGGCCTCTGTTGAAAAGAACATTCCTTAGTTTAGTTCTAAACACACTTGAAATTCATTTATTTTGAGAGGTCTTTTGAGAACAGACTGTAAATTCATGTGCATGTCTTTATTGATATTTTAAAGAGAACTAGTCAATCTTTTTGTTGTGAGACAATTTCTGCCGGCAGGAAAGAAAGCAGTTGCTGTGCTAATTTCAGTAAACTGACATTTCAGATTCTGCCAAGTTCCTTGGTTAAAAAGTGTTTTATTGCATTAATTAAATGGCTTGTTGGAAATGTCACATTGCTGGATACCACTTTAGGTAACAACTAATAAATAATGAAGTGAACGAAGGAAAGCAGTGGAGGAGGGGAAATTTCCTGAAAAGGAGGGAGGAAGACACACTGTTTATACACTGTTGGGGAAGAAAGTAGGTCTTTTCTTTTGTAAATATCTGCCTATAATCCAGCTGAGGATTTTTCCACTGTTCAATCAATGTGAAATTAAAAGTAAACCAGCAATAAAGAGAATGAAAGAAGCTGTTTTTTCAGATTCTCAATAGTAAAGAGAACAAACTGGTGGCCTAAGTTGTAGGCTGGGACTTCCATTTTTCTGCATTAGTATTGGGGTTTTCTAGATATTCCATGTGCCAGACAGTACTAAATTAACATATTTCCTCTTACCTAGGAGGATTAAGAATTATAGACATGGAATTGAAATATGCAAAAGTAGCACGTGTGCTTGCTTTTCCTCTGTAACCCCCTGAAAGAATATAGATTGATTCATTGTAATTTCTGCTTTGCTTGAAGAGAGAGTGCTCCAACCAGCTTCATTTGATCCTTGAACTTCATTGTGAGTCCTTCAAACAGGGGACACAGGTCTTTAAACTACAATTTCCTCAAAATATTGTGTTAAGGAAGGATTTAAGTAGCTACCTCTTGATTACTATAGGGTAGGGTGAAATTGGTTTAGAAGGAATACTTTTGCAGAACAGAACTAATTTCACCTGGAGTGCAGATGTTACCACTCCTGTACTTCTTGGAGTGAACAATAATCCTCAGGCACAGTGGGAAGGAAGCAGAGCTTCAGTATCTTAGCCTGAAGTGTGACCAAGAGAAATGAAGTACAACGAAAGCACAAAGTGCAATCAAAGGCCAGTGGTCTACAGCACAGTTGGAAGAGCCAGGTTGCTCTCAGAGAGCTGTACCTACCTCATTTAATACATGGACCAGCCAATCCATTTACCTCCTGCTTTGTAGCTTTTCTAGTGTTACAGTCTCAACATTAGAGCAGCTGGTTGTTCCTCACATGTTTTGACTTCTTCCTGGCATTAAGGCGCTTTTTTTGTGGTAATTGCTGTGAAACCTTTGTGGTGTTACAGACTAATGTACTACAGCAAAGAGCTGGATTTGGAATAGAGTTTGAACCCAGGTGATTTCTGCAGCAGAGCTCAGCACTAAGCATTGGTGATAGCAAATACACATCTGTAAACAACATTGTCCCAAGATAATCCACGTTTGCTTCTGTTCAGCAAAGGGATAATATTGTCTTCTAGAAAGCAACCCGTTATATTGGCATAATTGCACTCTGATGTTAAATCACTCTGAGCTCTTTTAAATATGTTTATTTGATATTCTTGTTTAGTATTATGCAACTTGTAAAGCTTAAAGAAATTGCTGCCTTTTAGTGGTCACTTATAAAGAAAACTACATCCCAGTAATGAATGCATTATGTAAGCAGTTTATGCATATTAATGTCAGACTCTGATCTGAAGTATGGAAGCACTAATCCACATCTTTAGTTTTGCCTTGCAAAATGACTCTCTGGGTGGAATCAGGCTCAAGTTAAGAACTGACTTGTAACCTATGTGTGATGCACTAAATATTCTTGTATGATAAGGCTGTGCATTTTTTTAAAAAGTAGTCATATCCTGAGTTTCCTGTCTAAGCATATGAAAGGAGAAGGGATGGCAAGTCTGCTCTCATCACCTCAGCTAGGAGCACGTTGAGTGGAAACACATGAACTAACTACACCTTTCACTGCAGTGTTACTAAAGGGCAAAGTCCAGCGCTGTAACTTCTGAAGCAGAAATTATTTGCACCCAGTTCGAAGAATATCTGATACTTGTTTTCCCAAATGGGCCTTCCAGGGCTTCACCAGGCTGTTCATGTTTACAAGGAGTTTGCCAGTCCTAGAGTCCTCCTGGCCTGCTATAAGGTAGTCACTACCTAATTTAAAAGAAAAAAAAAGCAGATGGTCTGATGTTCATAAGGAATTGTCACCACTGTTTACAGGGGAAGAAAAACACCTAGTGAACATTTTGTCCTTACCAGGATTGAGAATGGGACATGTGCAGCCCCTGTTGGTCCAGGATTCTGGGTAAATGCTTCTGTTGCTCCGAGCAATTTTCACTTTGCCTGATTTCAGGACCTTCTTCACTTTCACAACAACTTCTGCATGGGTCCCTTTGTCATGAGCAGAGAGGATTCTTGCTTTTATCACTGTTCAGATAGAGATCAACAATGAATTTCTAAATTTTTGTTTATTCTGCTAAAAGTTAGAATTTTAACACCCTAAAAGAAGACATGAAAAAACCCACCCAAAACTCCCAAAACTGCAGTTGTACAGAAAGTACAATGCTTCTGCATTTCACTTGTGGTTCTTACAGATAATTTTGGAGAAGAAAAACTGGATTTTTCTTTTGAAGTAGATAACTCATCCTTTCACTGTGTTATTTAGCAGCTATTTTTAATGGGCTGATGTCAAACACTTGGAAATCATAGGAAAGCACTTGTATGTGTACATAAGGAAGGGTGAAAAACCCAGATCAGCAGCTACCAGTCTGATTTTAAGTGCATTGATGATATTTTCCAGTTTGAAAACTTGTTGAGCTTTAACGCTGGCCTCTCAAAAATTTTGTCCTGTAAGAAGGGACTGCCTACTCTACAGGAAGGAAGTCAGGAAGTTTCCCATCAGACTTCAGGCATGTCACATGGCTAAAATTCCATGATTGCACAGTAAACCAGAAAAGACATTTTTGTTTTGTGGTCCAACATCTGGTTGCCATGACAAATTTCTCTTCCTTTTAATTTGATAGGATCCCATAACTTTTTGGCAGGCCAGACTCATCTAGATCAGCCCCACAAGCAGGCTTTGTTGTGTCAAGACACAAGCACATAACACCTTTGGATCCCAGAGCTTTCCTTTTTTGCTTCTTGTGATGACATGAACCAGGTGCTCATAAACAACAGCATTAAGTACATTCTTGGCAAATGAGCATGGCCATTTGAAGCTGCATAATGAGTGCAAAAACAATGGCAGTTTAGATGTGAGATTTTTATCATCTAGTCTTGATGTAGAGGCCAATCATTCCACTGAGCACCTCTCCTGCTGTAGAGGGAAGCTGACTGCGTGGGAAGGAGACACCGTGGAGCCATGCACGAGAAATGCTTTTCAGTTCTGATCAGAAGTTGGACATGTCACTATAGACAAAAAAGGCAGAAGAAATCCTACCTCTCATATCATGACCTAACGAATCCTGTTGTTTTTCATAACTATTGGCTAACAACATGCACAGAGAGAACATTGTGAAATTATTGTATCTTGAGGGCACTTACCATAGGCATATTTCATTTGGCAGAAGTCAGTGACGCTCCCAAGCACCTTTTCTTTGCACACACACTTTTCTAGCAAAATCACCAGAAGAATCACCAGAATCACCAGAATGTTGGAGAAGAGGTAAGAGAGAGAGAAAAGAAGAGCAAATGGTCCTCAGTTATAAAGTTAGGTTTCTATAGCTCTCATAATCTATATGGACCTTAAGACAAAGTTTGAGAGTGAGCTCAGTTATTTGCAAATGTGTTTCTTGTTATATGATAAAATAATTATTCTGAAATCTTATCAGTACTGTCAGGTAAAATACAGCTGCATGAGGTCTATTGTACAGTTAATAAACTGATCCTGATGAAGAGATTTGTAAGAATCAGATCCAGATGTAAATCACATAAGCAATGATACCGTTGTCTGATCCCATGACCTAAGTAACTCTCATCCTTTCTGTATTAAGGCAATAATGTGTCTCAGAAGAGTCAAGTCATGCAGTAAGTGGTGTTACCTCTGTGTCTTACCAAGCCACTAATGATGGTAAGTGCTGATCTTTACAGGGCAGGCAAAACAGAGAACTATTCAAGTATTAACAGTGCCACCTCATTCCTACTTTGTAACATGAGCTGGGTATGCTTTACTTTCTCTCCTGAGCTGTTGTGCCATGAGGAATATCTTACTCTTAAAATCACTGGATCCCACCCCAGAGGTGGTGCCTTTCAGTGGTGGCTGACATGAGCTTTTTACAAAGAGCATTTGAAGTTCTGAACGGGAACCAAATGCTTGAGAAGGAGCTGTGTAAAATCAGAAGCATTATGACTATAACTGTGAAAACAAAAGGAGAGTGTTTTTTCCACACAATGTTATTCATGACTTACCAGTTTCTAAAACCAAAGTTGGATCCTACAGTTAGTTTGGAAAATAACAATGCAAGTGTGACGGCAGCCTACAAACTCAGATTAGTGAAGGTTGCCAGCAGATGGGTGACAGACAAGCTGGAGATGAGTGGGCAGGTTTGAGTTAGGATGGAGAAAGAACTGGCACTGAGTGAATTCAGTAAACGTTCCCAGACTCTGGGCTGTACCTGGATGCCTCAGTGCAGAAAATCCCTGCTCGTGGTCATTCCATTTCCACTCCTCTTCGCTCTCGTTGGTTGGTGTTTGGACAAGGTCAGGGATTCGTCCCCCAATGGGGATGTTAAAGAATGGCTCACTGTCATAGCTGGGGACACATAAAACAGAAGAACTGGTGAGGACACGACATGGGTGGGAAGCAGGTGTTTGTAGCACATGGCTGTATCCAGACAAATGAGCATGCTTTCTTCAGACTGGGAGCACAAATAAGAGCAAGACTTCATGCCAGACAGAGATCACAAGACCTAGGCTTTTATTTAGGCCTTACCACTGCTGACTTAGCATTTTTAAAGTAGCTATAAAGCATGCCTTTTTTGCCTTCTGTTTGTTTCTTTTTAGAGAATTATGTAACTCTAAGTTAGTGACCACTTGATGTCATAAGGACCTGAGAACAGCTGTAGGACCCGTAGAGCTGCAGTGGCTCAGCAAATCACAGGATTTCTGTATTGATTTATACTCATCTGGGGCACAGGTGCCTGCCCTCTAGAAACAAGATAGAGACTTTGTCATTCATTTTACACTGGGCACAGAGGAGAGGGCAAGCTCTTCAGACTCTTCCATCTATTTCCAAGGCAAACAGGTGTATTTATAGATGGTATACATATCACAGAGTTGTGGAATTGCCTATTATTACTGAAAAGAGTCATCATTTCAAGATTGCTTTGGATAACACACTGGTCTTAAAAGCATGCCAGACACCAAATGTAATCTAAGAAACCTCTTATGATTTCCAGTTGCCTTTTCAAACGATCATGCACCCTCCGAACAAATACTGCTGCGGTATTTGTTAGTCTTTGCTTCATTTCACAGAGAACCCAGAGGATGGTTTCTTCACCTGTTGAAGCAGCGTCCAGTGTGCTGGTCGCAGTCTCTGGCGCAGTCACAGGGGCGACAGCCGTTCTCTCCGAAGCCCCAGTAGCCCACGAGGCACCTGTCGCAGTTGGGACCCGCCACGCCGGGTTTGCAGTAGCAGAACCCCGTCCGGGGGTGGCACCTCCAGCTGCTGCTGAACGTTGTGTTGGCTGAACCCACTGGGCTGGCAGGCACAGGCTGTGGAGACAGGGCAGCAGGTGAGTCACATTGTGTGCCAAGGGGTCATCTGGTTAAGTGGCATTTCTGCAAGGCTGATAAACTTGCACCCTCTTCCTTATGCTCAGTGGTTTTAAGTCAGAACTGGTAAACATTGCGTTTCAGCTTACATTCACAATATTATTTTTGCTTCTTTTTAACTCATTAAACACAGCAAAACAAGTACAAATGGGAGCATTTACGCATGAAAGTCAATTCTTCTCTGCTACACGAACCTTGACCGTACAGGGTTTTGAAGTGGTACCAGGAAGACCCCCTTGTGTGTTTATTTTTAAAGGGACTTGAAGGTCATCCACTTTTAAAGTGTTTTGCAAAAAGATTCACTAACATAGACAAGGTAAAAAATGATAGGTATTGCCTACATCACCTTTCCTGTAAACACAGAGATCGCAAAACTACCGTTTCCTCTGGGGTAGATGCAGCTTATACAGGTGGTTCAGATGACCTGAAACATATTTTTGATTTCTGCCTCCAAAGAGCGCACAAATTCCTTCAGTGCAAGTTTTAAGGGACACATCTCACCCTGAAGTACTGTATGTGTGTAAAGAAGATGATCAATTTCTTTAATTTTTTTTTACAAATATATTAGCAGATCTTTTTCAAGGAAAGCAAACAGAATTGGAGAAGACCTCTAAACTCACTAGACATATTTTACATGTAGCTGAAGATGAGCAAAAAGGAGGACCAACTCCACCCCCTCGCAAATTTTTCTAATGCTGTTGCCAGTTTGGCACCAGCCTGGCAACTCAAGACAACTTGGCAGTAAAACAGATAATTACAGCTCCTGTGGGCAACTCTGCCTCCACAGACAATAAATTGTCATTGTCCCACACCATTAGTACATTCCAGATGTGGCAGCATCAGGGAGCGATACACAGAGAGTGGTGCAAAGCCAGCACAGTTGACTCCTCTCAATCAAGGCAGAAGCTGAGATGGTCAAGCCTAGTGCTGAGAGCTCTGCAGAGGTTAAATACAAGCAATAAACAAACCTACTCATTTCTGTTATTCAAACGAGTTTGATTAAAATGACAGCTGAGCTGAACTCCAGGCCTTCATATTTCAGATCTTTTTTGTATTAACAAAGCAGCATGCCCTGGCTTTTGCTTGTAGCACAGACTGAAAAGGTAATGCATCACTACTTCATCCATCTGGAAGAGGGCAGAAATAAAAATCTTGTGGCTAAGACCTGCTTTAACAGAGATTTTCAGTTAAATGTTGGACACCCAGCGTGTTTACATAGCTTGGATCAGGGGACAGCGTTTTGGATACTTATCTGAACCAAACATGATCTCCAAAGCTTTTGAAGTTTGCCCATCATGGCTTCTGATCAAACTACTTTTCTCCATGATCTCACAGATAAGAGACCAAATGAACACTGATTCCACACATCATTTTCCAAGGGGAAGGGGCAAGTATGTGACTATAATGAGTTGAAAGTGTAGCAGGGACAGAGTTCACTTTCATCTCCAACCTTGTATTTGATACTTAAGAAAATATCCTTTGAAAATTATACAAGAAAGAGGGTGAGCAGTTTTGTATTTCTCTGATGACCTGCTCACCATACAGTTATTTTCCCCCCCATGCCCTGTGTTCTTTATGCAAATAACTTTAATAATATTATTACACTGCTGTAGACAGATCTTGGTCTGTTGTTTTCAGGGGACACTGGCACAATAGCCTAAGGACAGAAAATAAGCGTGCTGTCGTGGGCAGTGTGCTCAGCACAATGAGCTGGTTGGCGGGCGGCAGCAGCTCGCCTGTTCGCCACAAAGCAGTCTTGACTTTGTGCTGTCAGTTCTGGAGAGCAGGTGTAACACTGAAGTGCTCATTAGCACTGACAGTTTCAAAGGCAAGTTATGATTTTTTTGCCCCTAAACTTGATTATATTTTTTTCCCCTGATTTTTGCAGGGCCGATTACATCACCCTAGAAAAGGAGACATTTAGTTTGTCAGTCACTTGAAGAAAATGATTGTCATAGATTTGGGGATAAAGAGGGAAAACACACCTTTCCTTTACTGCAGATAGGTCCGAGTCACAAGGATTAAGAGGTTGCCAACATCCAGGTTGGATTGAATTCAGGTTTGTTTTCACTGTAATATCTCTACATGTAGCATCTACCTGTGGAGTTTTCACCTAAAACATATTTCTTCAGCTTCTGTGTCTTTATTCCTATCTTATTTCCAGTTTTCAGGTTTCATCAGTTAGAGTCACATAACAGATGGGTAAATCACTTACATCAGTAGACTACCTATCCCCAGCTGAGACTGGATCCTGATTCAGGAAGATGAGACTGTCTCCCATCCTATCCCTGAGGGAAAATATTGCAGCACAGTGACTGACAGCATTGGTGAAAGCTGATGAGGAGGTCGGAAAAAAGGGCCTTTTTTTATTTTGAGGCTACAGTTCAGAAAACCTAATGTTCCCAGATAAACTGTGGGGCATATTCTCCAGTTAGAAACTGGGACAACTTCTGGTGGATCAGAAAGCTGAATCAATACATGTACAACACTTTCAGATGAGTTATACAAGTGGCTTGCAAACGCTTTACTCAGTCTGTGTTTATTTAGCATTTCAGCTTGGGTGGGTACATTGTCTGGCTTCCAGAGTATTACAGCCAAAATCCCAGTTGTGCATCTAAGGTAACTCCTAAAATAAGAGCCCACATGTCACATGCTGAAAGGGCAGCTGTGGATGACTGGGTTTTATCTGCTTAACAGTACCATGGATTTGCAAGTAAACCTCACAATTAAAGAAACATAAAAGCAAGTTGCCAAAACCTCACCCTTTTACATTTTCCAATATTTGATAACACTTTTCCTGCTGATTTTTACTTCTTTTCTCTTGGCAAACCCTAGTTTTCTCTCCATCCGCCTCCCTGTCTAACAAAACACCAGCCAACGTGACAATGGCCTTGTTTGTCAAAGGCATCATCAATTATGTTAGGGACGGTGTGCAGACAGTTCTGGCTCAGAGCTGGCTGGTTTATTTGGGTTCTCCCCTTGACAGCAATGTAGTGAAAAATTTAGAATTGTACTTTAGAATTGGCTATTGGTCACAAAGCATCACAAAACATCCTCCTGTCTTTTAGTCTCACTCTCATACTAAGTTTGTTTTGTCAAAAAGTACTGTAAAAGGGAGGAGACAAGAAAATAATGAAAAATGAATAATTCATACAGCAGCCTCCACTCAAGTCCTCAATAAATCTGTCTGCCCTCAGCACAGCTGTCTTCTCCATTTAATTAGACACAGATGTAAAATATAATATTGGTTGTAACAATATGGTCCCAACTTAAAGGAAAACAGCAAGTGCTCAAGTAATTCAATGGCCTTTGAGGTATCTTGCCTTAAACTTTGTCTAATAATAACATATAAGGTATGAACAGACACTGGCTCTTTGATAAAAAACCCAGGCAAAATAAAATAAAAAAAAAAATCAAGCAAAGCCTTTTGAATCTGAAATATATATATAAGTGCATCTTTGGAGTATTTTTAGGCAATTTTTAAAGCAAGTCAGGTGTGGGGATTGATTCTGCCAATGTTCTTTCTTAAATGAAGGAAATAAGATAGACAGCTCTGTGTGTGGTCAGGGCTGATTAAGACAGACTTTGAACCAAGATGTGATGGGGCCTTTGTGATATTAGAATTAAAAGTTCACTCCCTCAACTCAGAAGTAAAGGATGAGAAGCAGAGCCTTTCAGACCATGTGTGTGTGCATGTGCATCTGTGCACATTTTAATTTTCATCTCTTGTTCTCCAAGTAAAAAAGCTTGTTTTCCTAGAGACCCTTTTAAATGGGTCTACATGCCTGCATTATTTTTAAGCTAAGCAAAGGGTGAGTACAAAAGATGGTGCCATTTCAGAAGGATCCCTTAAGCCTCAGCATAAGCCACAGGAAAGAGGCAAGGATACAGCAGCTTTGCTAACCATTGGTTAGGAAACGATTAGGCTTCTGAGTCAAAGCTTCCATACAAGTCTATATCCAAACTGCTTAATCCTATGTTGTCACCCCCAATAATAGGCAGGTGTGCCTTGCTCTGGGGCTCTTTTCATGCCTTTTTTTTTTTTTTTTTTTACATATGAATCTAAGCAGTGTCAAAACAAGGCTCTGCACATGACACAGCTCTCATTCATCTCAGCTGCTAGGAACAGGAGAAGCAAAGGGATCAGAGGCAGGCCACCTCTACAGACAAAAAGGAACAGCAGATTCACACTTGCATATCAAATTTCAACAGATTTTTTTTTTTTTTTTTTTTACAGGGGAATGTCTTTGCAGTCTCGCATTGGAGGGTCAGCTAAGGGTGGTTTAGATAGTGCCAGGAGATCCAATTGTTATACAACTTTTTTTTCCTAGCAGATTAAGAGAGAATGCTATTCATTATTATGACTAATGCTTAAAGACTCTTTCTGGGCCTGGGCACTGTCCTGTTAACTTTCTGGGAGCCTGAGGGGGATGTCACAGCTGAGCCTAGACTTTGCTCTGGATGGCAGAGCACTCTTCAAGCGTGCTTTCTCAAAGGGATTAGCACAGCATTTCATTCAGCTTTTTCATCAGATTTCCTTTCCCAGCTCAGTATCTACTGTACACAAGGGTCAAGTTTGATCTCCCATTGAGGTTTTTTTTTTTTTCCTCCAAGTTCAAACTGGGAAGCTGAGCACCAGGTTGCTCTCACTAAAACCATCCATTCAGTCTCCTGTTTGCAGTTTATTAATGCTTTTCAACACTTGCTCAGTGGGTGGGTTTTCCATTGGTTGTTGTTAGTCTGGTCTGTTTGCATGATTTTCTCAAAGTGGGATGATGCCTTGGAATTGGTACATTTAAATCCTAAAAAACATTCTAATCCGGAAGTGGCAACTCTTCCATTAATAATCAGCAGGCTGAAGTATGAGAAAAATGTACCTGGTGGTGTGATTGTCTAATTTCTTATGTATTAGCAATGCTCAAAAACAGTAGCTGGTTTTTTTTACTGAGTAACCAAAGTTGTTTTTTAGGATCACACAACCTGAACAACTTAGACCAAACCAGATTAGGTTTACAAGCAAGGCAGGTTTTGCAACCTAAAGGATAGAGAAGGGAGCCTCTCTTAGATCCTGCATGAGGCTTTTCAATTTAATGTCAGCACTAGCCATCTGCAGATGATGAAGGTCCTGGAGGTGAAACCTTCCCTCTGTCACATTGAACCTGTTCTAACCAGAACAACTCTGCCTGTCTCCATTGGTGTTTCTGGGTTTGCTGTCACGTAATAAACAAAGTAGTGAAGCATTCCCTGAAAATTCTCTGTAAAAGTACAGCATAACATGAAGTTCACACTGACACACTGCCTGCAATGCACATGGGGAAGCATTTTCAGGACTTCCATCATACAAAATACTACCCTAATAAATTCATTTGTTGAGTCTTGTGGGAATTCTCTTCTTTGCCTTAAATAAAAGGGAAAAGGTACAGATTAACCACCTCCCTCCCAGGTTTCTCTTAACTCTGTAGTTATGTCTAGGGTACCTTGTATTCCCACGGAGGCACAAGCATTGCTCACACACTGACAGTCTCTGGAGTGAACTGCAATGCCCTTTCCTTGTATCTTGATATGGCAAACGTGCCTTTACACACCTGGGAAAGGTCCCATTGACTTTAATCATGCACAGAAAGGGTCCTGCTTAGCTCTGCAATAATGCTGAATCAAACTATTTAGATGTGTCTCAAGCAACAGAAACTCTAGTGCAGGCCAGTGATCCAGAGTAGCTCTTAAGTCAAGGAAATAGATACGCTTTAGAGGGCAATTCAGTTCATTTATCTCAGGCATCTACCTTAGACTGCAATAAATAATTCCCCAGAGGTCCCCCTGTTTCTCCACTGACAGTACAGTGAGCCTAGAAAAGACATATAACTTTCAGGTCACTAAAGTAGGATGGCAGCTATCTAGGGATGAACATGCAAGTCAGAGTGGAGACAATTGTATTTGGGGGCCTTCTGCTGGCAGCAGCATGTTCCCAGGTGAAAAGAGCATTGTTGTGCTTGACCAGCATGACAGGAACAAAGCTCTTTCAGCAAGGTAAATTTCTGAACAGTTTTTCTTTTGCTATGCAGAGTATTTGGCAGGGGATACTGAGAGACCTGTAACCAGAGCAGACAAAAGAGGCAGAGGTAGAGTCAAGGTCTGATTTCATCCAGGCAGACCGTTCTAGGGTTTCCACACAGATAGGCTGTATTTTCAAACAAAGTTTTTCCCTCTTCACTGCTCTCCAGTGCTCCTTGACTTTAACAGTTATCTAGTATTACACATGATGCTGGTTACTGCACTGTCACCCTGCTGCTCAATATGAGAGTCCACACACAGATTCTTTCAGGTACTAGGAGATTGAAAGCTAATCTTCTGGCACAACAGTTTGTTCTCATTACAATATTCCCCTGTAGCAAATGCGCTCAGAGTAGAAACAGGACTAGAAAGGGGCCACCATAGAACACTGAGTGATGCAGGGTGAGTCAGATAAACTCACCCTCAGCCCTGTCTGCCCATCAGTGTTGTGTGATGAGCATTGTGAAATTGAAAAGAAAGGGTGGTGTGGAAGCAGTCTGGGCTGTCACCAAGTTCCAGCAGGAAGAATGCAAAAGAGCAGAAGCATTGGATATGTTGGGCACAGAAAGTTTAGCCAGTATCACAAGCCACACAGTCCTAGGTAGAGGAGTGTTTGTAACCTGAATGGTAAGGAGGAATCATGTTGAAGAATATTAAAAGGGTGAGGAAAGCTTTAAAAGTTCATGATGTAAGTGGGCTTGAGGTTAGATGACAGAGGATGAGGTTCTCTGTGCTAGCAGCTGATGTCTGAGCTATGGGGAAGGAAAACTATCCAAAGGGAAAAAAGAAGTTATGTATATTATTGGAAGTAACAACCTCCCAAATGGATGCCAGATGGAATCAGATGTGTGAATCCTGGCAGGATATTCAGGAAATGTTTACACTAAGTAAGGGAGATTTGGGCTTTTTTCCAGACTGGCTGGGTGCAAACTACCTTGATCCAGAGGTTGTACACCCTCTGTGTGCAACCATTAGTGCCTCTGTGCCAGTCACTTCCTAACACATTCTGCTGAAGTGTTAATGATGCAATTAATTTGGGCAGATCACACCATAATACAGCTGTGGAATCCAGAGATAAGTCTGAGCTCTCATGTATTTGTTTCCAAGTTAATATGCTTGGTCCTGTGCTTCCTGCATCTATTATTGTATATGCTTATGTGTACTGATGTTACACAATCAAATGGAATTTAACAATAGGCACATAGGCACACACAGTCTTGAGAGGTGCAGAAAAAAGCCCCCAGGTAAATAAAATATGCCTCAAGAAAAGGGGACCATATTAATTTAAACCCCTACACAAGAATGTACCTTTCCCCAGAAGGCAATACATTATTATCACAAAAAAAGTGTGTGATACCAGGAGGAGACATAGACACAAAAAAAATCAGGATGATCATCTCGGATCAAAAAAGTGTAGGTTAGGAAAAGAATACAAAGAAAAGATTGTAACACTCATGAGTCACCTCTATGGGAGTTATCGATTCTATAGAAATTGTTTCATTCTTTTAATGGCTCTTGCACCATTCATTTGTCTTCACCACACGTAACATGGCCACTTACGTTTGCAGACCTCTGCGGAGGACATGGGTTTCCCCCTGTCTCGGTAATACCCTGGTTTGCACCTTTGGCACCGATGTCCCTCTGTGTTGTGCTTGCAGTTGTCACAGACTCCCCCGCTGCGCTTTCCGGATGCCAACCAAACACTCAGGTCAAAGTGGCAGCTCTCGGCGTGGTTGTGGCAGCGACACTCTGGGGGGGACAGGAGAATATCCTTCAAGTTTATGTAGCAGACACAGCAACACTGGTCAAATGGTATCAATTTCCAAACCAACCTGATGGTATCTTAAACCCTGCTGGAACCTGAAATGTGAGGGGGCATAGCTGCATGAAAACTAGATTTCTGGCTTGTAAATTCCACTTCCCGATAGCCCCAGTGGGTCAGCTGCAGAAACACAATGTGCATACTGAAGCTCTCCATCAATGACCAGCAATTTATCCCCAGTTTATGTAATTGCACCATTAGTGTAAATCGACAGAAGTCTTTGTTAGGGAGCTTTGCCTGCTGGCATGGTGAGTGCTCATCCTGAAAGCCTGGATCAGTACCCTCCTTTCCACTTACTTCTGCATTCATTTGGGGCCCCTGTTTTTCCATCTCCTGGCTTCCAAGGCTGATCATTGTACAGGGGAGCACATTTCTCACAGTGGTCCCCTGCCGTGTTGTGCCTGCACACACACTTCCCATGGACCTGTCAGGGAAAAGAATACAGTCAAATAGCTACCAGCAAGAATGTGGTGGAGTCCCCAGTAGCCTCATGAGGAAGTGACACTTCCTGCACAATTCTCACACAGCTGCCTGGCTCTCTTCAGAGACCCACAGAGCCTAGAGCTTGAACATGTAGCCTTATCTCTTTTAATTTAATTTTTAATCATGGAAATACTCCATTATATGTCAGATTTTGGAAACAGGTATTCACACCAGAAACCTGATCTTGGAAACTGAGCTAGTCCAGACTTCAAACAGAAAGTTACTATTGAAACTGGTTCTGTGGCCAAGTAATTTCACACATCAGGAATATAACAGCCAGTTCCACTATACACTGTAATTTGGTGCACAAGATTCTATAGTATCAAACCATCTTCAAGAAGGGCCTTACAGGAGTGTTTTTATGTTGTTGTTTGAGTTTGTTGGATTGTTTTTTTTTGTTTTTTTTTTTTAATTAAGAAACTGGATTCCAATATCTGTTTGCAATGCTTCAGAGAAAGGATTTCCCAGATAAATTATTTGAGGAAATACCCAGTAAAGGGAGTAGGAGAAAGGGAAAGGTGGTACCATACAGCATGTTCTATATTTATCACAAGAGAAGATGCCAATTAGTGGTATGTATGTCACATGCAAGAAGACACTTGTACTAAAGTAGGAAATGCACAGAAATCAGGAACTAGACCTCCGTGGGCTGTTGAGGATGCTGAGCTCTGTAAGCACCAGCACAGCTCTGGCCCACTGCACATTACACAAAAAACAGAGGCTGAAATTTCATTTTGACTGGGGTGTGAATTGACTCTAATCCCTTAATCTCACAAGTAATCTGAGTTACAGTTTTCCACAGTCTTTCCTGAAAGTCAGACTCTCCCTTTGCAGTCCCCCCTTCCCCATCTGACAGAGCAGGTAGCTTGGGATCAAGAGAGAAGCATTCAAAAGAAAGCAGTTGCATGAATGTGCTCCCCTGCCCCCAAACTCATGTGCCTGCAGCAATTTGCTCTCCGCTCCCCTGGTTTCTAATCCTCCCAGAGCAGAAATGTGATGTAGCAAGCAGAGGGATAGGCTGCAGCTGATGCCATCGCCCCTCCATGGCCAGCTGGCAGGTTTGCTGCCTCCTCACGGAACACTGAGCACAGACTTCAGGGTTCGCGTTTGTCAGTCAGAGCTCAGCACCAGCAAACCTCAGGGGGATGCAGCATGGAACACACTACGTGGTGCCTCTCCAGACCTTTGCACAAGAAATTCATCCGCTTTCAAAGCACTAAATAGTGTGACAAATTACAGAGACAAAGGCAAAAATACTAATAAGCAACAGCGTTGTGCTTGCCCCTGTTTGGGTTTGGCATTTCTGGCTTAACATTCTCCCCTGTGGACACAGGGACTGCTTTTCTGAAGCCAGAGAACAGAGGAAGGGGTCAGGAGTGAGTAAAGAAAGTGAGCCTGACACAGAATCATAGATTTTAACATCCCCAGACTTCAACTCCACTTTGCAGCTTATTCCAAAATGGGTCAGAACAAAATCTTGAATCCATTCACTTATTAGGAAAGTGCTTCTTGAAATGTATTTCAGTGCAAAATCTAGGTTGGGCCATTCATTTTTTTTAGAAACATATACAAAAACTGTACATTCACTACTTTAAAAAACCATGAAAAATTCTGAGACTGTACAGCTGGGAAATGGCATAATTAAACTGTGCAATCTTGTTATAGCCTTGAATGACATGATCAAATATTCATTATTCTACAGGACCCGGCACTTACAGTGCCCTGCACAGATGACGTGAACACTCACGAACAATTATGCAGAAAACAAACAGGAAAATTCAGTGAGAAAGGAAAAGTCTGATTGTTCTTTGGAAAGTAGATGTGTTAGTTTGCTCATTGCCCACTAGTTTGTTGTGAACTGTAGTTTGTGGCATGTTGTGAGTAGGACAGAGGCACAGAAGAACCTTCCTGCCTGTGATTCCTCCTATGGAACTGTTTACCAAATGTGTGTGGAAAGAAGACTGACTTAGAAACAAAAGGGCTGAAAAGCCAAGCAGCTGACAGGAGAACCACTGAGCAGACAAAAAGAAACATGGTATGGAACTTCTTTCAGAAAGTTCTCGTAGACAGCATTTACAGGTGAAACAGATAAGGAACGGAGTGCAGCATGAGGGGAGAATGAATTACAGAATGAGTTTGGATAGGAGAAGAGAGCAGAGACAAACATCTCACATAGAACACACAAGAAAGATGATCAATGGATCTAAGTGGCGACTGCAGAAAACTGGTTAATGCAGAAGAAACTGAGCAGTGGAAGAGACCTGTTACATTTAAGTGCAAGGTGAAATAAGGGTAGGTGAGGTGGCTGCAAATAGTAAGACAAAACAATTTGTTCTGTTAGAGAGGAAGAGATAGGAGAAGCAGCCAGAGACTAAAGTACAAGAAGGAACAAGAACAAAGTAAAGGAAACTGTCAGATAAAATAGGAAATGAGATATCTGCTTAGGAAAGGGAGAATGTGAAAGTCACACTCAACACCAGCATGAAGAGGGCAGGTACGTCCCTGACTTGTTATTCACTGCTGAAATAAGGCTACATTTCTCTCACAAAAGTCCATCCAAAAAACCTAGAAAATTGTGATCTCTACCAAATGCAAGATCTCAGGATGCACTGACTCTCACTGAATTATAAGTGATATAAGAATTATAGTGCTAAGGTAACAAAGTAATCAGAGAAGTACAAATTCAGGAAAACTACACTGATATTTATCTATGCCCTAAAAAGCAGGTCAGAATTATGAAGAAATTATGATTAAGGAAAGGATTGTCAGGAAGCAGCAAGGACCAGTTTCTCTTTAAGGGTTGAAAAGATAGAAGCTGAGGGTTATCACAGCACAAGCTGTGCCCTTACTGAGGAGGCACCATCCCAAGCACAGGTGCCAGAGCAGGGAGCTGGTACCACAGAAGCAACAAGGGGATGGACCAGGGCAAGACAGGAGCACTGAGAGGCCCAGAAAAGAAGCTCCCAACACGGATTCAAAGTCCACTCAGAGGGCAGAAGGAGAGACAAGCTACAGCACATGCTAGGGGGATTCCACCCTGAGGAAAGGTACCTACAGCATTGACCCGGGATCCATTCAGGAGCCAGAGATACCCACAGACACACCCAGAGCATACTCAGAGACTAACAGCCCAGGGCTGAGCTTAAATAGAGCCCCCATCAATGGACAGAGATCATGAGTTATGAGTCCCAGGTGGGGCTGGTCAGGGCTGTTAAAGTTCAATTAGTGCCTTCAGGACACTAATACTAATAATACTTGGATTGCCTCTGGATTAATGTCATTGGGAGCTTTAGGATATTTGATTACTAGGAGGCATCTGAGGAAAAAAAGCACTTCAGCTTTCTGGATTTGGGGCTGTAAATCCAGGTGGAGGAAGCTTGAAAGCAGGCTGTGAGCAACAGAGGCTTACACAAGATTTATGTCATCGGTTAGGAAACTAGCCAGCTCTCATCTAAAGCCTGAGTAGTTTATGACACTGATTTATACGAATGCATATAAATATACTGGTACAACAGGAGAAAAATTGAAATCCAGGAGATTTGTGTCCCACTTCTCTCATATTTCACTGTATTTCACTGATCCTTAGATACTAAAGTATTTAGGCCTGTATGGACTTCTCCACAGTGCTCATTGCTGCAATAATTGAGTATTTCAGAGATATTATGGAATTTTTATGTCACCTCCCTTATCTGCTTCTCCTCGTTACTCTGATAACTGCAGTTGTCTCCAATGCTCTTTCCCATTCATTGAAGCATCATTGTATTGAGAGTTCGGTTGCTCTGACAGTAGTTTTAAAACTGTTTTTAAGCTATTGTGGGGAATGGATCAGAGAAGAAGATGCAGTGGCAGGCAGGCAGACTGTGTGTTCATATAAACCTTCCCATTTCAAAACACCAGTGTGGAGTACCATGTGCATCACCTGCTAAAGTTTGCATTCTCACAGTCCTGCACTCTGAGTGCATTCAGCCAGGGTTGTTCATGTCGCTAATGCAGGCTATCAGCTTTGAAAGATGAAAACTCCTGCTTCCAGTTTTCTAATCAATTTTGGCAAAGAGTAGAAGTTTAGAAGCTGATATACTTGCAGTTAGAGGATATTATTAGTCCAGAAAGGAACACACATGTTTTGTTATAGTCATTCACCATCATATTGGCTTTAATGGCCATATGAAAGCTCTGCTTTTTTGTTTTGATATAGAGCTGAGTTATTAGGCTGTGGTTTTGTGATGCAATATCTTTGGGGGCAGTCTCAATTTGAGACATTTATGCTTTCCTTACTATTTTTCCTATGCTATCACCTGCATCATGCCCTGAGTCATGTGTAAATTGGTCTGTGAAACCAAACTATGTTTTAAAAAAAGCTAAACCATGCTTTTTTCCCTTGGCACTAGTATTTTTAATCTGGATTAAGTCCCTCATCTGCCCCACAGTACAGTCGTGCTGTTACAAGTCCGGTGTTGCTGCCAAAGGCTTTGATTTTTACATCTACCACCTGAGCAGCTTTGAATCAGGACACAGAGGAGGTTATAGCTGCATGTATTTTAATGCCAGGATGATCAGTTTGAACCTGCTATACCAAGCCATGAATTTCCTCCAGTAGTTCTTCCATGAAGCTCTGTAACTTCTGGTTGATTTATAGCAAATAGTGTGGTAGGACCACATCCTGTTTTCATACAACAGTTCCAAGAAATTACATGATATTTATTCACCTTTGGCTGCACAGAGTTGCTTCACCTGAATTCTGATCCACAGCTGAAAGAGTGAGTGAAAATTTTCCACCTGTTTGTCCTGCAATTTTTAATTTTTTTTTAAACGCTTTGTATGATACCTTTAGTAAGGTATATATACAAACAATATATTCCTAAACAGCTTTGTACAATACCTGAAGCCTCTTGTTTTCTCTCTGTCCATTTAGTTTTGTTACCCATTATCCTTTCAGTAAATTCAGTTGTGCTCTTTCTCCTGGGCTGTTCTCAGTCTATCTGGGGGTTTTTTTCCTAATCAATGAAGGATAAATTTGGAAGTATTCCAGATCAGAGCAACTGTTGCTGATTCAGAGAAAATGTTTCTCTTTGGATTCTGTATTCACTCTGTAATGTTGCCAGAGAAATTTTGGATACAGCAGTTTGCAATGACATCAGAGACTTGTAGTACCTGCTTGTAGTAAAATGAGAAGATGTAGGACCCTTCTGGGAAGGTCACCTCAGCCCATACAGATTTTGAACTCCACAGCAGTGAGTGAGTGAATGAGCTGCCCCTACTTCCAAATTCACTGAACAGACAATGGTGGAGGAAAATCAGTGATAGTGTTCAGCTGAATATTCAGACTGGCATCACGAAGACCTTTTTGGACAGTAACAAACGGGCAGGATGAACAGACTAGATGGGCATAAAATTCATGCTTCCTGTGAGGGGATATAACTCAACCTGTGACAGTTCCAAAACACAACTCCATCCTCTGTCTGAATTTACCTCCCCCAGGCTTTATACACAGCTGGTTGTGCCTCAGTCCATATTTCACTCTGCTTTCTTCCTGTTTTCCTTTCGAATTCTAGCTTGGTTTTATTGATTTTTTGAGTAAGCTGTCCTCTTATTTTTGCCTACAATGCCAAAAACTCCACTATTAATCTGTAACAAACTGCACACAAATAACAGCTGTGAGGCTTAAATGCAGCATCTGAGTTACAGCAGGTCACCAGCTCCTGGTGAGTGTCTTAAAAACAGAGGAAACAGAAGGGGGAGCGAGACTCAATATTTTATCAGATGAATGCCTGAATCACAGCATAATGAATAAATACCATTGTTCAAATCTCCTGAAAGGGAATGGCACAACTGAGTTTGGTCTTGTTCAAGGCTTTGTTCCAGTCTGGCCTGACTGCCAGCCTTTCCCATAGAGAGACCCAGAAGTAGTTTGAGGAGAGGAAAAATAGAAGATTAGATTTAGATTCTGATATATGGACAATAATTTGTGGATTTACAGGTCAGGTGTATGGATTAGCACACTGTGGGCAGTTCAGAGAAGTTTGGACACTGACCTGTTCATTCAAAAGGCCAAATAATTCTGCCATTTATTTTGTAATAAATCTGGCTAACTCCAGCAACTGTCTCAACTCATCTGGGTTTCTACTGGTTAAGCCACAGTGGCTCCAGGGGTGTCTGATTGAAAATCCCCTCCCAAAGTGTGTCTGTGAGTTCTTCTCTGAATTTTTACCTCTATACTGAGTGAACTTGGCAGCATGCACAGCTCCCATTCAAGAGAAATTATGTTGAGGAATGGAATAGATGAAGCCAAGACACAAATAGATTCCTGCAACTTCTCTGCAAATGGCTGCAGCTTGCAGAGTGGGGGGAGGGCAGGGCTGAAAATGCATAGGACCAGCCAAATTTTTAAGGAATCTGGGAAGGGAGAAAAATGGTGACATAGTCCATGATTTAGCAGAAAAGTTGTGCACAGTAAGGAAAGGATTCTAAATGCCTAAATGATGCAAAGCTAATCCCCAGGGCCCTTCCAGCACAGTGAGTGAACCAAGGTAAGGAAATATATGTAGGATTTTATAACTTTTTTTGCACTGAATAAAATGGAATCTATTTATAGTCCCATGCAAAATTTCTTCATGTTTTGTGTGCACCTGCTGCTAAAGTATTAAAATGCAGATTCCTTGCAACCGTAAGCTACAACTCTGGAAAGCTTTGCCTAAATTAGTGGAATATTCATTGGGAATGAGTGAACTGGCTGAAAGGCCTTGAAAAGCCTTGGTAAAAGACTGAAAATTTTTGTTCTACTAACACATAGGTGAGCTGAGGACAGAAACAACAAAACAGTCTATTCAGTCCCAGCAGAGCTTAAAAACACAATGACTGAATATATGAGGCCAAACACAGCAGGTCCTATGATTATCACATCACATCACAGCAACATCCTAGTGTTGGTAGCTTTGTCAAATTCAACTTAGAGAGAAGAAACATATATTGCACGGATCTTAAATGAAAGGACCTCACAAATATGCTGCACTATGGGATGTCAGAGAGATATTGGTCCCAAATGGTGGCTGATAGCTGTGATATGAAACAGCTCTTTCCCTCTCTTCATCATACACACACAGATTCTTGTAGCTTTAATGTGAAAAGCAATCCTTGAAAGAACTATAAGGCATATTTTATCAGCCTTAAGATATATTTAGAAGCCTTACTAATCAAATGTTTGTACTAGTGGGATTATTATGGTTCTTCCACAGAGATGAAACTAGCAGAGAACATAATTAAGGTGATTAAAACAACAAACACCACTATTAATTAAAGTAATTGAGGAATAAAATTAATATATGTTTAAATAGCTTACTCATAGCAGGTGCTTTTAAGAAAAGCTGTGTTTAAAGGCTACTGATGTCAGATAGGAAATTGTTTAGGGCTCCGTTCCACAAAATAAGAGATGATTTTGTACAAGATGAATGTCTGCATGGGTGGATCTACACTGAGCCTTGATTCAGAAAAGCTTTTAGGCTTTTGTTTAAACACTGTTCCTGAATAGGCATGTCTTTCTGATTTGGACTTCAGCAGTCATAAAAGACATTTCCACAACAATAATAAAATTTAGGGAAAACTTGTCAACTTTATGATAGCAGAACTCGTCCTGACCAAGCCATTATGTAGGTCATACCATCAAAAGTGTGGTTATTATCTAACCCATAGATACTCAAAACATCATGTTGATGGTAGAAATGCCAGATGCTCTGGCTGCAAACCACAGGTTCTCAGTGGAGCTCATGGAGAACCTGCACAGATGTCAAGTTAAACACTCTAATTATGATCAGAAGAGGGTAGAAGCACAGCCCAGATTGTGCTTGAATTTGGAGGATACAATTTATCTAAAATAAAATGGGAACAAGTACTGTATTTTTGCTTGACTTCAAATTTTTAATAACTCAGAAGGACAGAGGTGTTGATTTTTGGGTTGGCCAAGATGCGATTCCTGGCAGGAATGGGGTCAGTACTTTAAAGTGCCAGTCTTCCTGAAACAACAGGAGAAGCATGGGATGTATAGGAAAGCTCTTTTTTAGACTTATGTTGGTATTCATCAGTTAAGCGTTCTGGTGACTTTTGTGAGAGAGGATCTTCTGGGGTGACCAGTGACAAGTCTGAATATCCTTTTCCAACTTTTATCTAAGTAATTGTTTGAGAAGTTAATGGTCATTTAGAGTCACAGTTTTGAAGCACATCTTGCCCTGGGGAACCAGAAACTCACCAACCCTATCCACTACAATTAAAGAGAAACTTTCCTTGATGCTCCCCTGTCATCTTCTTTGTCATGTCTGAACACAAATACCTGAAACTTTCTCACCCATCTGCATGTACCCACAAGGATTCCTGTGAAAAGCTTTGGCCCACTCTGAGTGGCAAAACTGGCAGCAACACCTCTTTCTTTCCATGTAGTTCATGTAATTCATTACTAACTTTTGCTGGCATAATTTATATGATCTTCTATGTTTCCAGATCATTATGGGCATAGCTTGAAGTCCATATTCAGTTTTAATTTTTGGAAAAAAAGTCAGTGTAGGGATTTGGTTTTAGGTTTTATTCTGGTGTGATCTAGAAGCTCTTGGAACCTTTTTTTTTTATATTCCTGAACCTACTCCCATAGCTGATGTACACAAGTAACTTTTTCTTAAACAAAACATACTCTTTGAGTTGCCAACTACAACAGAGAACACCACCTGCATCTCTGAGTGCTGGACATCATACAGCCTGGCACAGCTTGGATCAGATAATATGAAAACTTAGCTGGGGATTATCAGTAGAACTGCACAAGGTATCTGAAGAGGAGGTAGATAGTATTTGCAAGGGTTACAAGAGCCAAGTCACCTAGAAAATTGATGTAGAAAAACAAGTTTTACCTTATGTAACTTCCATTATGCCAAACAAGGAATCCTACTTAGAATCAGATCCTGCTCCCTTTGAACTAAGTGGAAAACTTTCCATTTGCTTCGTTGTGGAGGATCAGACCCACAGGGAGTCTAGTTTGTCTCTGTAAACAGGATAAAGAGGCAAAAGAAACATCCGAGGCCACTTGTAAGAATTTCCTGGCAGTGTAGGTACCAATAATTAACAAGTAAAAAAACCCAAACTATTTCTTTATATGAAAACATTTTAATCCACATTCGCTTTCCTCTGTCCATACTTACTTCTCATGGACTAGAAAGAGAATTGTGAAATGTTTGGCAAACAAAAAGGGCTTTGGTCTAGATTCTGTGTTCTGTCCATGTGCACTTTCTGCTTTGTAAACTTTGTTCTGGAAGCATCTCTGGGCTCAGCTTAAGTGTGTCATCAAAGCAGATCCTAAACTTGACAGCTCTTACTATCTTTGTTGGAACTTGATAAAGAAATAATTCACTTCAGAGGAACACATAACTTTGTACATCCTACAACAGCAATACCTGGAACAGGATTATGTTCCTTTGCATCCAGTTGTAGAAGAGTAGATGTATTCAGGTGGCCAGGTCCTGGCATATTGGTGCCCTCCATTTAAAAGTACATGCTGCTCTGTAGTTTCTGTGGCAAAATGCAATCTCAATAATTTCCCTTACTGACAGAGAAGCTACTTGAAAAGGTTTGAATAATGCAGGCTGCACTATTCATAAAGGAGAATTGTGTTCTTAGCTACCAGAAGAAACTATTTAAGTAAGGTAGAATGACATCACTGTCTTTTTTTTGGTCTGAGGAAAGTTAAATAGAAACCAAGAAAACATCACTGTCAATAGCAACAAACCCCAAATTCAAGATATGTTTGTCTAGAAGTTTCTTGCCCATTGTTTACAGATCCCGTCTTCATTTCTCACAGTTTTCCTCCTTTCTGACATGATATTCTCAGTAGTTCATAAGGGAAATGAGATTAGTTGTGTCGAGGTGGGTGCATGGCTTGTTTTTTTTTTGGTTGGTTGGTTGGTTTTGTTTGGGTTTTTTGTTTGGTTTTTTTTGTTTGGTTTTTGTGTTTTTTTTTTTTTTTTTAAAAACCCACATTGATAGAGTAACTATTACTGGTTTGCTGCTAGAAAAAAGAAGTCAGAGAACATTTTCCTTGGATCCTATGGGTCTCCTTTGAATCTCACTGTATTTTCACAAATTTATGACCAGAGAAAATATGCACGAAACTATGCAGGATTTCAAGCTATGAGGAATGATGCAGCATTTGGATGTTGGTTTACAATCTTCAGTTTTCTTGTATTCATTTGTTGCTATGACACTGGGACATCTGAGACATTTCTTCTCATAGAGCTGCATTTCTTACTGGCAGCCTCAGCGGAGAAGCCAGACACTGACTGGGTTGTCATGACTGAACTGACAGATCCACAGATAAACTGATCACTGACAGATCATCTAGTAATCATAGATCATCCAGTCCCCCAAAAATGGTGTTGAAAACTGTTGGTTGAAAAGTGTCAAGAAATTTGCTGTAGTTTTCTGCATTATTTAGCCCATGGTCTAGCAGTGTTAGAGGTACTACAACTGGAACAGATTTCTGTCATGACTAAGAAGAGCAGATTTACAAGTTAGCACAGTCATGTCTTTTTCAAGACCTAAGTGCAGAATGATCTCAGGTTTTGGGCCTGTCCCATGGCAAAAAATTACAGTTGTTTTCTACGTGAAACTGCTTTTGTTTTTGTGAACTACTGAGAAATGCATCATAGGAGGACTCTGAACTCTTTAAGAGGCTGAAACTCATATTACTTAAGCCTTGCTGTGGAGGTCTGTATTTTTCCAGTATTTTATTTAATTACTTGACAGCAGCCTAGGAAACATGAAGCTGCTCCGCCTTCATTCTGTGACATCACCTATACCAGCCACGTTACAAACTGTGTGTCTTGAGACTTTCTTGGCCCATGTGTACATTAAATATTAGATATGGGCAGTGGAATAAATCAAATTATTTCTGGATGTGCAGTGTTTGTTTCTAACAGCTCTTTTCCACACCCTGTTTCAGTCACCATCTGACTGAAAGTAGAGCACCTTCCCTCTGCCAAGAAATTGCAGAATGACAGAGATTTTTTTGCAGTGTAGTTTGGCTGATAGAAACTGGTCATTGGTGTTCACTCCTCAGCAACAAAGGCCTTTTCCTCAAGCATGTGGGCAAGGAGATTACTGTATTGTAAGATGCAAAGTTACACACATAAACTCCCTCATGCTGCCCGTGTAAACAAACCCTGAACATTACAATATCATTATTGGTAAGTATTAGATAAACGGTAAAAGGATCCAGGAACCTGGCTATTCCAGGGGTGGACTGTCATTGTGTATTTAGAAAGAGCTAGGGTGTCATGACTAAAGCACAGAAATGAGGAGCACAATACCATGATCATCTTTACTCCATGCTTGTATGACCTGTGTGTAGAATGTTAAATTTTGACCACCTAAGGTTTCACATTTTTCTGGTTAGTACAAAAAAGAGAACCTAAGGAAGGACATGGTAAGAGCTTTCCAGTCGTATCTGCAGGATCAGGAACAACAGCTCTCCGTGACATTGAGGGAGAGGGGACAAGAAAGAATCACCTTGATTTGCAGCAGAGATTATTTAGGCAGGCACTACAGAAGAGCTTTCAAAATGTCAGGATTGGAACAACTGAGGGTTTGATTCCCCTTCATCAGAAATTTTAAAAATCTAATTCAACAAGCCTCTACCAGTGAATGGTGTCGGTGTGCTTGATCATGCAGTTATGTGAGGACTCCAAACAGTTCACTTACGGTCTTTTCCAGGCCTCATCTGGGATTCTAGAGGGAGTTAAAGCTCTGGAAAGCTTTTCTTACTTTTTCTGTCTTTGAACCCCTGCTTAGGCAAAGATTTGCTTAGGCAAAGACTGTGTGAATCATGTGCTACATCCACCCTCTTGTCTCCTGGGACATGAGTCACTCATGAAGTGCAGTTCTTCAGAACTATTTCACCTTCTGCCCTGTGAAGTCATTGATGGCAAAAGGAGATTCTATTCCCTTGTGACCAGTGGGAAAAAATATCCAGTCATAGTTTACAGTGCTTATGCCAGTGATATACACAATATTGTGTTTCCCTTTTTGGAAGGGCAGAATGTTTATTTTTCTACCAGCTGTATTCATTTAGCAAGTTATTCATCTATTTGATTTCACTATGTGTATATTTAATAGTTTGCAGTAGGGAGGATGCACTCTTTAAACAGCTTTTCTCAACACAGTTATGGTTTCAGTGAGTCCACATCATCTGAATCTGATAGTATCACTTAGTGTAGCTGAATCTTGAAATTATCCCACAGATGGAAGAGATTCAGAATGATTTTGAAAGTATTGTGAAAGTCATACAGTTCTAATTATCTTACAATATCTACCTCTGAACATAGAAAAGTTGAAAGGAAGACAAAGATTACACATTTCAAAGTAAAATACACCAAAATATCAAGCGTACCATATTTCTAAAGGGACAGAAATTATCTTAGGATGTTTTTCTTAAGACTGTTATGTCAGAGTGCACCAGGGACTAAAGTTCTAAGGGTTATTTGGGTTTTCGAAACCCAACACAGAGACAGACTGCCTTCTGGAACCAGTGGAGCCATTGACTAGTTTAAAGTGGGTTGAATTCTGTCAGTGATGTGTTTAGATGTACCTGGATATTTGATTATCCTAATCTTCCTGTGACTGTTATTACATTTCTCTACATAATCCTTGAAGCTAAATCAAAAAGGAGACAGCAGTCATTCCCTCTGAATGGCAACTTCTTTGTGTGCATACAAACACACCTCCCATCTCCTGCACATCCAGGGTCAAACACATATAAAAGAATAAACTCACAGGGCTGGTCATAGTACTATAGAATAATTTTACTTTAAAAAAATTCTACCTGATTTAAAGATGCATGGAGAAAAGAGTGGTGGTATGGAAATTATTTTCACATCCTGAACTCTGCTGTCTATGTAGTGAAAGTAACAAGAACACAGAAGGTTGAAAACCTATGAGTGAAGGCTGATACCCGAAGTATGACAGAACTGCTCATGTCTCACAAACTTGGAAAATACAAGATTTGAAATCTGACACTGAAATTCTGGTCAGGGCAGATTTTGCATCAAAGATATTTGTTCAGTTCTGTGTAGTCATATAGGTAGGAGATTTCATTCATTATATTAGGGATTGGATCTCTGTTCTAATTACAAAGGCCCTTTCCATCTTACAGGTATCTTGAGTCCAGAGTTTTTAGCAATGAAATTGATATTCATGGCACTGCAGAAAGGATTGTAGGAAATATTTTCCTAGAGTGGTGTAGGTTTCGCTAATGTGGATTGAGAGTGATGCCCTTTTCTTAGATAGGCTTAGGGAGGCTGGGACAGGGTCATGCACAAAATATACAATCAGGCTGAGACAGCAGAAGCAAGTAGCAAGTCTAGGTGGTTGGTGACTGTCTGGAACTCACCATGTTGTCCACGACTCCCGTCCTGTTGACCAGCTCACATTCCTCTGCGTGCCCATTGCAAAAGCAGCTGCCCCGGACGATTAGGTCATAAATAGCATAGTGGGCAAACCTCTGAGGTTTCTCTACCAATCCTGAACCATGGCATGGACATTCCTGCCTTTTTAACAAAAGGAGCCGGAGGTTGGTGAGTTTCAGGAGATCTTGAGCCTCAGGACTATAGGGGTCTTCGATCTTGTTGGCCGGACTTAAGGCACGATAAATCACCTGAAAGGTAGAACATACACATCCCAGAACAGATATAGGACTCTGCATACGCAGCAAATATCCCAAAACAGTGTTCAGGAAAAAGTAATAATTCCTATTTAGATGACTCTGTGTAATCAGCTGTGGGTCTGTGGCTGACCTCAGAGCATCACAGCTGAGTTACCACCACCTGACCAAACCACAGCAAGTGATTGCGTACCTGCTTTCATCCCATCTCAGGTGTGAGATAGGAAATGTCTTAGTTTAAACATCTCTCCCTGGGGTTACTGAGCCCTGTCACTTCTTGCAGTTCAGCCAACATGTGGTACCTTGTTGAGGGAGGGTTAATTCCTTGTTTTCCTGTACCAAGTGACAACAGTGTCACTCTGAGAAATCCAAGGTTTATTGACATAAATGCAGTGCTAATGCTATCCAAATTTCTGAAATAATTTTAGAAGCATGGCCTTAGTGTGATTTCTAGAGTTGGGTAAACTCAGGCACTAAGGGGATCTGTGAAAGAAGTGGAAACTGTATTCAGAATTTTTACTTTGTCATTTGAACTACGTGCTAGAAAACACAACTTGGCTTAGAGTGAGTATGCATGGAGAGCCCTCTCTTTGTAAACAAATTAGGTGACTTGTTCCTTAGAAGCAGCTACAGTGCAGTGAGATCACTAAAGGACCAAAGGTGCTTTGTGCCTACTGGCTGTCTGCAGGTTGTTATCCTTTTGTCACAGCATTTTGTTGTTTGATAATTTTCTAGAGCAGCAACAGTTCAGTTTTGAGCATCACAGTTCTAATTTATAACAGTGACTGTCATATTTTGGCAGTAGAAGAGGTACTAATTCTATATGTTCTAAGAACATGTAACCATTATACCCTTCTCTATCTCTCAGGATGTTCTTGTGTCTGTTGCTTTTGGAAGAGGTTGATCATGAAGGGCTGCACCACAGTCTTTGCCAGTGAACTGGAGAACTGGTTGCACTATTCCCAGGCTTAGATGTGCAAAATCCAATTTGAGAGCTGTTTTCACCTCTGCTTGAGCTTTTCCATCATGGCAGAGGCACTTGCCTTTGGGATTCCTTGGCCCTGCTTCATAAGTGGTCACAGTGTCCGTCTGACTCACTCCGTTAGTGCTAGTGGAGTTAAAGCTTTGTTTCCATAGGGATTCCCTCTTCCTCTCTGTTTTTCCTTTTCTTTATTCCCAGTGAACTGACCAATTTAAATACTTGCAGCATGTAAAATACTCTTGCTCCTTTTTGCTCACAGGAACCGAAAAGCAGAGCTTGTGGTACATGCCTAGAAGATAGTTCTGCTGCATGTTGATGGCACATGGGGAGACAAAAACCCTTGAGCTGACAGAATCAGCTGCCAGGCTTTGCACAGAGCTACACCTGGCAGTACCACAGCAAAGGCAGTGGTACCGTTCCTGCCTTTCCCCAGCATTTTCTATTTTGTAAACTCTGTTCCTTTTTTTCTTTTAATTCTCTTATATCGTCAGCTGCTTCCAAAGCTGCAAACAACCCTGCTTGGTGAGATCAGAGGTGCCCATAATTTCTTGTTTGAGCAATGAAGCCATGACAAAATAACCCAGGCCTTTCCACCCCATTATCTACGTTCCCCTGGTCAATGGAACCACAAGCAAATGGATCGTTTTATTTTGTTCAGGTGCCCAGCATTTCTCTTACTGGTGGATTCACAGGGCAAAGACCAAATCTCTTCTGTCCAGTTCCCCTAATCCTAATTTTTTTTTTTTTTTGTGGAAAACATTATACGAACCCTCTCTCCTTCTTCCCAGTCCCCTGTGGACCACACAAAGGTGGAATGGTTTCTCAGAGTCCTGATCAGTTGGTCAAGTACAGGCACACACATATTCCTCCCATGTGGTCAGTTAAACTAAGACCAAGACAGTGAACTGGATGGAATAGTTCTTCAGAGTCTGCTAAGGTCAGAGATCTCAAAGAGTGGTTAAAAGTCCCTGTGAAATTCTCCTCCCTATGTCATAACTGGCATTCAGATAGCACTGAGTTCTTTAGAAAAAGAACAGCTGTTGGGTGCTCTTCTCTCAGCATAGGGCCATTTGCTTTCACAGAGCTGAATTGTTTTTTGTTTCTCTGCTTGACAGCTTGGAAAAAGGTTTGGTTTCCTATGGGCTTATTGTTTTGCAAATATTTTCATTTCTGGCCCTGCATCTCTTGAGGGGAGTTGCTTTGGCATTTTCCATTTCCCCTTAGAATACTGAACATCATTTGTGAGTAGAGACATTAATAGCCTGGAAGTCCCACAGGGATTGTGGCATCCTTTTAAGAAAAAACAGTATTCCTTTCCAGCTGAGGTACAAGAGTTTGCTTGTATGATTAATTTATGACACATTTCTGTCTAGAATAGGCTCAGTGGTAACACTGGATTTGTTTGTCCTTATTTCTCCCAAGGCAAGTCTTGTTAAGTGTTAAAGATCTGATGTGGGTGACATAACACCAGTGAGGTCTTTTGGGATTGGCACTTATATGTTCTTCTTGAGTTCAACAAGCACTAAGGAATTAACCTTCCTTAACTTTGTAAAAATCAAAGATACTGAGGACTTGTTTAAATAAAGACATTTTGTACCAGCGAAGTCAGAGTAGATGTGTAGTGCAAATAGAACTGTGTTTAAATGAGCTGCATTTTGCACAAAGATAGCAGTTTTATTCCATAATTAAATCAGTTTAGCAGTGCTATTTCATATATGCATAAAACTGGAAAATGGGATTTCCCTCTTTCTTCTCTTCTGGATGTCACATTCTCCTTTAAATATTGATGGTTAAAACCCTTGAGCACAGGGAAGAGTATATTGCAATCACTATCTCCTGCCTAATTTTTAATATTTGATATTTGATTGGATGTTTCTTCTCACATTAAAGTGCCAGTCATCTGATCTTGCTTAACTTATGTATTGCCCCACTGTTAAAAACAATAATTCTTGAGAAACAGATTAGTATCTATAATTTATCCTTATTAGTCTACTTTATATGTTGATTCAAATAATTCTAGAGTGGGATAAATTTGTTGAAAAGAACTGGTGTTTCATCTTACAAGCCCTGAATTATTTTTCCATAAATGTATTTGGGTTTATAGTTCCCTAAGGAGAAATGGATCCTAAATTAAGAGACAGATTGGTGGTGGCTGTATATATTGGTTGATAATTCTATATGATTCAGGGAAGAAATCTATTCCTGTAAAAAAGGAGATGTTGTCACTTTACCCAAAATACAGAGTTGGGAATGCAACTGTTTGGTCACATCCCTAGCATGATTGTTCAGTATAATTTTCAGCAACCAACTAGGGCCTCATACTGTTCTGGATTGCCAGCAGAAATAGGAGGAGTCTGTTTTATATATTTTTGTGTTTTGGTTTGGTTTTTGTTTGTTTGTTTTGTTTGTTTTGTTTTGGTTTGGTTTTTTTTGTTAATGGGATACAGGTATTCAGGTACTTTGTGGAATAGGAGGAAGATTAGTAAATTTGTATCTGTAAAATTATCTGAGAATCCCTGGAGATGGATGTTCAACACATGCAGTTTTAATAAGTGTAGGTAAAAGATAAGAGTTTAGCAGTCACAACCATTAATGTGTAAATATTTTAAAGATTAGATTGCAAATGGATCAAAGTATTACTAAACTCCTAGAGTCATGAGCTGTAGGAAGAGACATTCCACCTTTTCACTGTGTTATTTATTCCTTTTTTTTTGAGTTCACAAGGTTTATATTTCTAACGCTTATGAAGCAGATTCCTTCTATACACAGACATTTGACTTCTGCCTTTTGCAGAAAGGCATAAATATTACTGCTTTTCATTTCCTAGAGATACTGTGTGAATTTTCAGTTTTCCGTTATACTCATGTAAAAGACATGAAGAGGGTATAATGAAAAAGAAGTGTTTTCTTTTAATTAAGATGCAAGTTTTGAAGAGAGCTTCCCATGATGTTCACTGTGAAGTTATTTCTCATTTAATTAAATCTCTATCTGATATCAAGCACTGTTCTTTTTTTTTTTACTGTAAGAGAGTGCTCTGAAGCCTCCCAGTTGTTTCCCCAAACATCAGTTTGCAGCTGCACAAAAGTAGCATGTGCACAGCTGCAGAAGAAAATCTAATGGTGGTTGGGTCTGCTAAGGAACACCCTAGAAATCTTTCCACTTCCACTGATTTGAGTGGAAGCTGAGGGTGTTCAGCACCTCTATAGTTTAACCCTTTGTGGAAGTGCATCCTAGATCCCCAGTTTCCCTTACAATCAGGAGCTGACACTGGAGCTGAATGCTGAGTAGGACATCCACTTTTATCTGCATATCTGCTATCAAGCGCATATTTGTCATTCTCATTTTCAGAAGTCAATCAGCTGCACCTCAAAAGGTCTACCCTGTCCTCCCCTGGCTTTTCTAAGAGCAAGAATGTCTGGAGAATGCTGTAAATGTGCAAAGCTAAAGAAAGGTAGCCACTGTTAGAGGTTTGGTTTTGCTGTAAGTTGGCACAGCCTCACATTGTTTTATCACCAATCAGGAGATCATCTTCATTCCGGAGACAGTGTCTCAAATTTTTGATTTCTTGCCATAGGTTTTGCTTCTCCATTCTTGATGCATCTAATTCTGTTTTCTTAACCTGATCTTCCAGCCAGTATTAGTCAGAAAAGATGTGGACACAACAAAGGTTCCCCCTTGCAATCTCATAGCCTGAGGTCAAGGAACATGAATCATAAATGGAGGGCAGTGCCAATGCATGGCCTCCTACAAAAGAAGATCCTTGTGCAGAACAAGAATTTGATATTACAAATAATCCTTAAGCTATGTTGATCACGTTGCACTCAATCAGGTTAATGAAGTCAGAAATGTCTGTGTGCTTATACTAGGTCCACCAGAAGGAAGCTGCAATAAAAACTCTCATCAGCTCTAAATCCTCTTCATTAAGAGATTTCATGTGAGTTGATTTTTTTCTTAAAGGAATAGTAAACAATTGTCTCTGAATTTTTCCTACCCACTGGCATATATCCTCTGATTTATTTGATGGAGCCCCTTGACTTCCATCTTGTGGTACAGTAGTCCTAACTAAGAGGTAGCCCTCTTCCTGATTTACTCTTTGGAGCACAAAATCTAGCTATTCTCTTAGCTATTAGAAGGTCCATTCTTACAAACCATGGAATAGTGCTTTTTAGTCAAGATCCACTGCTTTTCTGTCCTTCCAGAGAAGAAAACTTGAAAGCCAGTATAGAACATGATAGTTTGTTAAAGAAATAATTGTGTATTTCATTTTTTTAATTTATTTGATCTGGGTAAACTCAGCTACTACCAAGACAATGGCATCTTGAATTCATTCTGTATTCTCCAAATCAGAAAGAGATTATGTCCTTTCAGTTTGCATTTGCTTTGAGGTTATTTCAGTAATCCAGTCAGTGTGGCATTAATATGAATATTTAGGCAGTGCTGCCAATATGAATGGCACAACTGAAGTTAGACAGACAAATCTGAAGAGCCATACAGACTTTTTCTCTTCTTCAGACAAATTGCATTCTGCAAGTCCAGGTTCTCTGCAGATGCACATCTGTGTAGAAAGGCAAGGGTTGCAGGAAGGAGGAGGATCCTCTTTCAAGACAGTTGGAGATTATTTGACTCAAAACCCTTCAGCTTTCAGTTTGTGTACAGGGAATGGGCAAAACTCCTTCCACTCTACATAGCAGCACCTCATGGGGGGTGTGAGAACATTTCCATGCTCCCACAAAGTGCACTGTCCTTTTTTGTTATGAGGAGTGGTCCTGGCTCTGAAATGGTGAAGGAGTTCTGTGATGCAACAGCCTGACTTGGAACTGGATTGAGAAAGAGGAGACTCATTTCACTGTTTGCTAAATTGTCAGGGAAAGTTAATACAACCCATCACCATCAGTGTCAACCCATGTCAACCAATCTGTGTTCTCATGGGAGAGCATCCATTTCTCTTAAGTGGAGCCACTTATATCTCTAGGTCTTGGCTGAAATCTTATACATGAACAGACTTAGCTAAGTGTATAATCTCACCATGACAGTGATGTGTGGCCAACTGTAGAGTAAACATTTAAATGTTCTTTTGCCTGGAGTTTAAAACTTACAACAATAAATTACTTAGATTATAGCATTTCAGCCAGTAATTTTTTTCACAGTTGAGACTTGGGGGAAAAAAAAAAGTAATGGCTGCAACTCCATTAAGGTTTTATGAAACAGAGTGAGAAGAAAAAATAATTTACTATCTACTGCCTTCAATGTTCAGAAAATGCACAAAATGCAGAAACAATGCTTAAAAAACCACTGCTGCATCTTTCTAGCTGGTTTATCATGTTCCACATGTTTCTGACATGGCTAATTACAAACCAGGTCAGAGAAGGACACTTGGTGCCCTCCTCAGGTTTGCTTGCCAGGGATGGGATTGCTGGACTAGTCTCATCAGTTCAAATTCCCTTCAGAGACAAATCCTTGCCTTAATTCTTCCTCCAGGGAAGCAGGGCCTGGCGGTGCTGTCTGCTTGTTTACACTGCTGGTGTTAACTGCTTCCTCTCAGCTTGCCTCTGCATTCAATCTGCTCCACAGTTCAAGTTAAAGGAAATGCTGAACAGACAGCCCTAGTCATAACAATCAGGCACTTACCTTCACTAGTGACTAATCCCTCCTGGAATTCTTTCTGGCTGGAAGCTGGAATAACATGTACATCATGCAACTTCCAGAGGCCAGTCCTGATGACTGTTGGACACTTCACTGCAGTGCAAGAGCCTGTCCTTACACCTTAGCTACTAGGAATTCAACCTTGTGACGTGCTGAGCATGTTTCTTTTCAGTGACCCCACTGCCATATGAGATCAGAACTCTAAGAAGTCACTGAAGCCTCAGTGGCGACCTCTTGAATTATTGATGTTGCCACTTAATGAGGTATGTGTGTATGTGTGTGTGTGTGTGTGTGCCCCACACAGGGGATGCCCTTCTATTTATCAAAAGGTTTGGCATGAATACAGTAAAAGAAAAGCCTGAGGAAAGACAGCAAAAATTGTAGGTCCTTGGAACAGGGTCACACACATTCCACACAGAGCCCTGTTCCCAGCCTGGTTTGGTGTCTGGGTGCAAGTGATGGCTCTCTGCCATAACTACTGCTCAGGAAGTCCTTGTGGATGGAGAAAAGCAGCAGAGACCTTCAGTGTCAGTGCATAAGAAAAGGCCTTCCACAGGGTTGACTTTGGCTTCTCTCTGAACAAACTGGTGGCTTTTGGAGTAGACACAAGTGTGTCCCATCACAACATGTCTTGATCTGGCATTCACTGAGTGTGTTTAGAAGAGTGATTAAACATCTTTTAGCTACAAAGAGGGTCCACTCATCTTTGACAAAAGGCACTGCTGGGGACTTCTGTCCCTAAAGAGGTCACCACAGGATACAAAACGGAGAATGAACAGGTCTTCTGTGCAAGGCACACTTAACATGTTGCCATAGGAACCAGTTACTTAATTCAGGCATACACAATTCTTCCAGCCCCCAGTGAATTCCAGTAATGGGTTTATTATATCACACTTCATTGGTGTCATCTGTCACATAGACACTCACATAAATGAACCAGCCTTTGATTCAAACCTCCCTTCCACTAGCTAGACCCAATAGGGAAAGGGTCTCTTTTTGGGTCTGGTGACTGTGAGCAGGTCAGTGTTCTACCCCATTTTGCATGCTAACGACTTTCTTTCTTGCAAATATCATGTTCAGTGGAGAAGAACATTTGTTTCCATTTCCTGATATTCCAGTTTATTAAAAATATGCTCTTAATCTCTCGATCCTTGAGCACACGTGGTGTCAGGATGCAGGTGAAAACATTTTGATCAGTGTTTACCCCATATGATGTCTGAATTGTAAGTCACACTAAAGTCTGGAACAGTGTTGTGATAATTTCTCCTTCTGTTTGGCCTTGAGTTTTAATTTGTATTAGCTGACCTGAAGACTCATTTTAGGCTCCATGACTATATAGTACAGTGTTTTCAAGTTAGAAAAATAGATGGACAAGTAGGTAAAAGAGGTCTCAGTTGATGCATAAGGCTCCATGCCAGCATTTCCTGTAGATGCACTTACAGTAGATGAACAGACCTTAAAAATATGTGGTTGGTTTTAGTTCATGAACTAATGATGGGGATCCTAGGATCTCAGATAGATAGATTCTATCTGCAAAAGTACTCTGGATCTGAATAGGAGTAAGGGGTTTAATAAATGCTTGAGTAAAAGAAAATGGAAAAGAGATATTAGAAAGTAATCCCCTTGCATTTCTACATTAGTTGTTCTCCAAGGCCTGACACATTCTGTCTCAGGTGTATCTTATCTGGGATAGAATGGAGATGTGTGACCCTCTCAGAGGAGAAAAATAAGGGACAACCTACCAGAGACAAGAGATATACCTTGACTTATTGATACATATTCTTGTGACATTGTCATATCACTCATCCAAATGTCTTTGCTTCCATTCTTGTCTCCTAAAATTTTCTCTTCTGCCAAGGTTTCCACCCTGCTCCCAGGAAAAGACTCTTTCGTGGTCTTGGAGGACCACCAGAATGTGCTGACTCAGGGAGATGCATCTCAGTTTACAGATGTGTGGAGGTTACTGCAGCTCTACCACCTTCTCCTTTCACACCTACATTTTTGTTCTGGAAGCTAGTTGACCTGAAATCTTGTTTCATTATGTGTCCCAGCATGGGTTTTAAACCTAGGTGTTCTCAGTAAGCCATCTCTTTTTTTTTTTTTTCAATTCCTTTTGTATCCTGTTAAAAAAGGAACTTGTGTCTCTTCTCCAAATGAATAAGACCCAAGAAAAACCCGAGTGTCATGTGGTGGAGATTACTTCAGCACACTCAGTAAAGAAAATTGGCATTTATCTCAAGCATTGGTTAGTATTTAAGTTGAAACAGTTTTAATAATTTCAGAAGCTGTCAGCTTGTAATGTGAGCCACTCAGCAATTCAAGGCTTAGCCAGAATCAGTAAAAGATTCTGTGCAGGTCAGAAGTGAAAAAGAAGCAGAGAACACTGAAGAAAATAGCGGTGGGGATTCAATCATCTGCCTTCCAAGTCACTTGAGTCAGTGTTTGAGGAGGTGCCCTGCTGACATTTGTGACATCTTCAAAATGAGGTGTACAGCTGCAGTTCTGAGATGCGTGGGCAAAGCTCCTGTGAGACTCGTAGTAACAGTAGCAGTGTCACTCAGGCAAATCTGATCAGGTATCACTTTAAATAACTACACTCTGCCTCCCTTTACTTCAATTCACAAAAGAATCTGCTGTGTCATGCTGCTGACCTGAAAAGACTGATGCTTCTGCACCCTTGCAATACTGACATTTCATGGATTGATTAAGAGGTCTCTGTAAAGTCTGTCCAGGACCTGACAATCCCTTTGGATTAACGTGCTGTGAAACAGTGCTTGTCTTGCTCTCTGTTAAGTTGCCATACAGATTCCTGTGTGCTGCTTTAAAGCTTCAGCACTCATCCTGTGGAGGAAGCGACCTCTCTATGTATTCCATTCATGTTCATGGAAGCATTTGGGATCTGCAAGGGTATAACATGTAAATATAGGACTGTTCTTACTGTCAATATTGCTTTCTGACATCTACTATCACAGAGTAGATTGATTAAGTATACACATACTCACTTCAGTGTAGTTGCTGCCCAAGTTGGCAGAATCATTTTGACACTTGTAAACAAAGACTTGTGTTGGATGAATGTTTTATTATTTGATTTTCTGCCATCCACTTCTCAGATTCGTTGTAGCAGCAACACATGGTCTTAATGATAATCCCCAAGGTTAAGGAAGCACAAAAGCCAACACAGTGCAGGGCAGCAGGGAAACTGTACTAGAGAAGGAAGAGTTGTTTTGCATTTAAGGCCAAGGCATTTGCCTCAGACCCTGCATTCTGTCTCTTACTTGACCAGAATTGTACTGTTTTACCACAAAACACTTCACCTTTTTGTGCTGCTCTTTCCCCATCTGTGAAATGGCAGCAGGACCCTTGTGTGTGTGCTGAAGATCATTAACTGGATCTTGCAAAGTACTTCCAGATTTTTGATTGGAAGGCACACAAGAGTGGAGAATTATATTACTTGCTGAGATTCTGTGTTGACGTGGCAAATTGTAATCCCTCTCCAGAAGATATTTGGATGTATTTGACTTAAATGAATCATCCTAACTGACCAGCAGAATTACTACTCCCAGAAATAAGACAGTTTAGTAGTCAGATGATCTGCTCCAGATTTCTAATATGCAGAGACGTTTCTTAGCCTGTTGCACAAGGATGAACTCAGTCTCTCCTTACTGCTGTTTCCCTGTCTCAGGTATAGTACACTTGTTTCTTTTCACATGCATTTTGAAGTGCACTGCTAGAACACAAGATTTTTTGAAGCCTGTCTGGACCAATCAGATCATCCCTAAGACTAATTTGCAGTAAAGTATTACTGATGAACCTTCATGATCACTTCCAGGCAGAGAAACCAAAAGGATTGTGAGTTCTCCAAGGAAGAGAGAAGGAAATAAAAGGAAGTGAAAAGACTTCAGCCTCTGTTGTGACTGTAGGAATATTTTATGATCTCTCTTTTTTCATTTATGTCTTCTCTATAAAATGATACCAGCGATATTTACCTTCTTTCCCATCTAAACTGTTTCAAGATTGATGAATGAAAGGAATTATAACTAAACTGAGTGATTACTAAGAGTAGTTAATGTTCTTGTCAGAGGAATTTATCAGAGCAACTGTACTTTTATTTTTAAAAAATCCTTTTGCATATGTTTAATAACATATCAGAATATTCATACCAAGGGAGGGGCTTTTTCCATTGTTGGATAGTGAAGCCTAGTGCTCACTCCCACTTCCTGCTTCCAAGCAGTTTCATTTCTGGAGCCTGCGTGATACAATCAGGAGTCATCACCAGTAAGAAAAACTACATTAAACTTAGGGGAACTATGTGTTTAAAAGTCATCCAATCACCTAGGAATTATTTATATGGAAAAGAAAGTGAAACACCATGCAGTTCATGTCATCTTAGAGTAGGAAAATGGTTTGGATAAATTAGACTCTATAGATGTGTATTTCCCTATGTCTACTTTGTTGGAATTCTAGCTCAGTTATTGGCATCTACAGTGTACAATTAGGCAACATTAATCCTATTCTGTGAAGCTCTCATAAAATAAATTTGTTAAAGTATTTCCATTCATTTTCATTGATATATAATTTCTCTTCTTCTTCCACTTTGTTTTCTTAACACAAAGCCCTTTGGGATGGGCTACCTTTCTAAATTTATATGCACAGTATCTCTCTGAGCACATACTCTCTGGTTTTCAGGCCCTCTTCACCTGTTTGCCATTAAACTTAGTCCAAGCCTCAGTTATTGCTTACCTCTCCTCTGGTGCAGGGCACTGCATCTGAATACCTGGAAGTGCACATGGAGCCTTCTTCAATGAGATCATCCTGGAGCCCAAAAGTAGCTGTACAGTTGAGAGAGAAATACTTGCAGGGCCTCCAAGTCTGCCCGTAATCCTGGGATCTTTCCAACACCATTGCAGCTGGGCGAGGTGACTTGAACACAGCAATGACGTGGGTCAGGTAGAATTCTGTTTCGAAGTCCAGTCGGATTTCTTCCCTGTGTACCCCTTGGGCAGACTGCCACCAGGAGATGGGGTTTGCAAAGAAATCATCTGTCATGTCAGCAGGGAGGTGGGAGTTATCAGGCTGGTTGGCGTTGCACTTGGTGCAGCGAGGCTGCCCACAGCCGTGGGAGGGGTGGTGGAGGAGGTTCTGCTCCGGGTAGGAGCAGTACAGTTCTGTGCTGTTCTGGCCACACGTGGTGAGAGTGACTGGTGTCCTCCCCGTGGCAAGGTTTCCCACTGGAGGGTTGCAGGCACGGCCACTGCAGCGGAAGGCTCGTGGTCTCGTGGGGTCTGAAAGACAGGCAAAAGGAACACAACAAGTAGAGCTTCCCAAATACTTCTCAGGGTGTAACGCAGGTGACCATACAAATGTTTGGAGTCCTCATCTGCAGACTGACATCCAAGAGGACACCTTCAAAGGAGAGCTGCTGCATCTTTTCACACTAAGTTTTGAGGCAGTTCCTCAGTAAATCTAGTCCTTCTGTTTGGTGGCTAACTCAGAAACTGATGCTTATGGTGCTTAACCTTGATTTCTGTTGAAAATGCAGTTGTGTTGGTTACTGAATTGTACGTTTAATCAGGGAAATTTTGCGATTTCTTACGTTCACTCCAGTAAAGGTTTGCACTGGAGGACTGAGTCTCTTCAATGCATTTATTTTCATTGTTATCAGAGAGCAAAGTCAAACTGGACTGTACACTGTAGATACATTAAGAAAAGAGATGATTCCTGCCCAGCAGATTACAGACACTAATTACACATAAAAACACATAAAGAAAGCATGTATTTCTACAACTCAGTGTTGAGTTTCTACTGCTTTTCTAATAAGATCAGGGGGAATTGTTAATTCATAGCAGAGCTGAAAATCAAGTCTACCTTTCGTTTAAATACCTTGACATGGAGGTAAATTACTACATTGTGTTTGCCAAGTTTGCAAATACTGGCAAAGTTTTGGTATCTTCAGTGTATATATTTACTTATTTCTAAATTAAGAAAAGGTTGGGATAACTACAAAGTCTCAATATTGTTGGAAAATCAGTAGTGTCTTGTGAAGTGGAATTAAAGGTCATTCCAAAACCTTATTACCATGCTGGAGAAAACTGGATTTCTAATGACATACCATGTCCTCTTTGCAACTTAACACTCTAGAAGGAGTTAAAGACTGACCTTGCAAGGTCATAAATCTAATCCGAGAGGTCACAAGTCAGATGACTAGATGTACGTCCTACAGGAAATGACCCTCCCAATGAAACATAGGATGACCATAAACCCTGGGTAATCTAGGAGCAGTTCAAAGGTCAGCTATTAGTTTAACATTCTAGGTAAAATTTTTTAATCCCTACTCAGTTTATATTTAGCCTTTCCTCAGGTAAAATTAATTTCAAAATCAAGTTAGGTCAAAGAAAGGAGTCTCCAATTTATTCTTATAGAAGTACTCAAAGTACTTATAAAAGTGTCAAATTGACACCTCTCTTTCCAAAAGGAAAGTTTAGGGTGAAAGCCACCTTCAAGGGACTTTGGAGTGGGTTTACTGGCAAAGATATTTTTTTAGTATCCTATTGAAACCCTAGGAGACTGGCAGAGCTTAGAGGGCAGCAGTGCCTGAATTACATGTGCACCTGAAAGTCTTCAGATCAAAGGAATGAAAGCTGCCTCTCCTCAGTCCCACCAGCCCTCCCGGTGCCAGCATAGAGATGAGGAGTTGCAGAAATCATCTGGAGAGGAATGGAGAGAAGATGGGGATGTTTGGCTCTATTGGTTCTGTTCTCTGTTCCCCACCTTCAACTGAGCAGGTGGATTCTTAGCACTACTGGAGATCTTCCACCAAGTCCTCACACCATCCCAGCTGCTTGATGGCCATTTCAATGTAATTTCATTCTGATTGTGAACTTCTTGTTCCATCATTCCAGTTACAGGGGAATACCAGGAGGTTCAGAGATTTTTATCCAAGAGGTTCCTTGCAATATCTCTTTGCCCTGAGAAGCACTCAGGTTTCCACAGAAGTTGTTTAGAGCTTCCTCCTTTTTGCAGAGCATCTGAAATTACAAATTTTTATGTGCTCTGGAGGGTAAATTTCACTGAGTCATGCAGAATTCTAGAAATAAAGATAAATCTATACTTATACATATGTAATGAGCTACAACTGCATGCCTCCACAACATCTTTTCAAGTGGCATTTAGGATCATGTTCATGTCCAAACTGTTTGGAAAAACCACTGAAATAAAGAAGGCACAGCAATTTCTGTCTTTGAAGTAGATTCAATATGAATTGATTTTGCTCAGTGCTGCACAAAGGTGTCATCTTTGCCTCCCAAGAATTTCAGTGGGACTGGTCTTACAACTGAGCTTGGAACGAGCATTAGTTCTGAATAAGAGTCAGGTTACTTAGTTCTTATTGGGAATGGATCCGTGTTACAAATGCTATTGGATTATGGATGATTATGGATAAATATACCATGTAATTAAAAGGAAGTCCATCTCTATTGATGGTTTACACCACTAAAGCTTTCACAGAGGAAATGGGATGCTGGAGTTCTAAATTTAAGAAACTGTATAAGGGGAAGCTTTGCAGACAAGAATGTGAGAAAGCAAAAAAGGAAACATATTTAAAAGGGAATGTCTGCTTTTTGTATTTTCCATAAATGAAATGGGCTATTAGCCTTGTATTTAGTTTTTTACCTGCTTTTTTCTGAACCTGGAGAAGAAAAAAAAATGTTTGTTCTCCTGAACACCAGTCACAAGAAGGTTTATCTGCTCTGCCTGCTAATGCAGCAACATCAATAAACAGTTCCTGTCTGAACTGCTGTGTCATTAGGAAAATGGGAGAAGAACAAAGTGCAAATTAGCAGAAGGGAGTTTGAGAGAATGAGAGAGATTGGAAAACAAATCTGCAGTCGATTAAAAGCTTTGTATTTAAAGAAATCAATTGGCAGAACATTACTTGGCCACAAGGACCGTGCAGCCTGTCCATCACTCAGTGATTCTGTGGAAACAACACAAAGTGCTGAATCTGGACAGCAAAGGGAGACCGCTGCAGCAGAGAACCAGCAGCCAGACAAACAAACAACTTACCCCAACTGCCAGGAGGACTCACTGAATAATTCATAAAGGACTAAACAGTTTGATTACGCATAGGCACTGCATTTTATTATGAAGTTGATTAGATTTTATTCCATGGAGGGTGGGTTGGCTCCATAAATGGTATGATTAATTTATTTGTTTGTTTTCTGGTCCCTCGGAGCTGTGCCACAAAGTGGCAGGTCAATGGTACATGCTCAGCACGTGTTCCAGCAGTGGTGTTATCTGATGATTAGGGAATCACACAGTTCAAGGGAGGTCACACTACTGATATTCCTGGGACACCATTTCAAATGGAGATTTCTTACTTCAGAACCTCGTAGTGCAACAGAACATTGTAGACATTAACTAAAAACAGCTTTAATTTTTTTTTCAGGTTTCTTTTCACCCCCCCCATTGGATACCCAACAGGAGGAAGGTCACATGGTATCATCCAAAAGCCTTCCAGATGGGACTGGAAAGATGCCTAATATTTCACGAGTGATTTGAATTGGAATTTTTATTTCTTTTCCATATGCAAATTTATGTTTTCATGTGTTCAGTTCTCCTGCAGTGACCCAGGAGAGCAAATTTCACAGATCTGAGAAACAGTAAAACCTTTGGGCATCTTCTGCTGTGTTTTTGATGGAGTAGTTTCAGTGTCCAACCTGGATTTCACTTTTTATATATCTGTTTTATATATCTTTTCACTTTTTATATATCTGTTCGGCTTTTTCTTAATAACCAAAAACTTTTAAGTTTTATTTTAAAGCTAACCACCCTGGGGAAATGAGTTCCTCAAATTCTTATTAGTCAGACCTAGAACTTTATCCTTTAACACTGGTTACAACAGAAGTGCTGTACAACCCTTTGGTTTGCCCGGGGCCAACATTTAGTAAGTTTGGCAAGTCTTCATCCATATGAGTAGCCTGATGTATTTCTGCACTAAAATAACCCTGATAACTGGGGCTAATGAGCCAGCCTTCATAAACACCCCAGAGGTGAAGGTCAGAACATGCTATGAAACCAAGGTGCCTCCATGACTTGAGACAGGGACAGAAGAATTAGGTCCCTGGCCAGGGTTCTCTTCCACTGTGTCCACTTGCAGTTTGCCTGCCCACATCCCCTCTGGAGCACCAGTGGGCTCCAGCACCTACAGCTTCATCTGCAAATGAGCTTGCTGAAACCAAAGCTTGCTGATAACTGGATCCTGCAATTGATTTTAAGTTTGATGGTAGAAATGGCCTTTTTTGACCCCATCACATTCTCTTTTTCAGGTCTCCCATTGGGCTGAGAGCTGGCCCAGGTGCTGCTCCCGAGGCCACTGCTTGCATGGGGAGGTCTGGGGCTGAAGCAAGAGCCCAAGCTGTTATCAGTCCTGTGTCAAGCTGTGTCTCAGTACGCAAGAGTTTTCAGATCACTGCAGAGTCTGTTTGAGGGATTAATGATCTCCACCTTCATAAGACTAAGGGAAGGATCATCCAAGTGTCACATCTTATAGTATAAACCCTAGGTGTCTGCTCCAGTCTAAGCTGTAAGGTATTTTTGTTTTCTTTGTTTGTTTGGGTTTTTTTTTTCCCTTCATGGCAGTAAATTTAAAGTTTAAGCAGCCAGTCTTGACAACCTGAACTGTCTTCTCTATCAAGGATGGCAGAAGGAAAATATTGTACTCCCTACAAATATTATGATTCACATACTCCCCATACAACTGCCCCATCAATTTGTTTCATTTCTGAGCGGGAGGGATCAGCTATAGAGCTGAAAAGGGAGTTTACTGTATAGGCTAAGGAAGTATGCCAAAAAGGTAATTCTCTGTACACTACTCAGCTCTAAAAAAGGAATAAAAAATGAACACATAACCCCTGTGCTTTCACAGGCTGATATGCAACCTTTTGATCAAGCACCAAATATTTATTTAAAGGGACATTGAGTCCTCAGTAGCATCACTTTCAATATCCAGTTGTTTTGCTGCTATTCACCATGTCCTACACTATTATTCTGAATCAGTTTAGCTCTGTACAGAACACACCCCCTCCCTTCAAATTCACTTTCCAAGAATCCAGCTGGGACTTGCATTTCCTTGAAGATTTATTTTCAAGTAGTGAATTGGATGCTGAGCAAATTTAGTCTAGTTTGTAACAGGCTGCCTTCTGCAACAGTGTCAGCAACTTTACAAGACATTTCTGTAACCTTTCTGTGCTGTGTGTTAACATATGCATCTTGTAGGGAGCTTATAACCTAGCCTGGGAAACCAGGGAATGCCCAAAATAAGACATTTGACTAAGGCACTCCTCCCCTCATTCTCTGTCATGCTGTGACAGACAGCCTTTTTCTCAAGTGGGATGCTGACGAATATGACAGGAGTGTAAATTCATGATCTGTTTTCAGTTTTTCAGAAAATATCTCTTGCCATTGTGGAAGTCTGTCTGTTATCAGAAGGGCTCTAGCAAGGGAATAATCTGAGCTGAATATACTTGATCAGTCTCTGCCTTTTCTGGAGCACGCAGGATAGCTGAGCACTTTAGTTGCTTTCAAATCACTGCAGGAAGAATGTTGTTCCTGTCCTAATACTTTGAGCCTACAGGTGAAATTTAAATCACTGATACGCTTTCCTGTACAGGAAGAGAGATCCCAAGACAGCGTCTCAAAGGAAAAGTCACCAAGGATGGGGTTTTTTTAATCAATAATTATTTTTATTTTTCTGACATGATCTTTGTAACTTCTCCCTTTTAAATTTAAAAATGTATTAAACCACAACAGAAGGAAAAAAACCCTAATGCTTCCTTTCCTTTAAAAATTTGTCTCCATCATAATCCAGGTATTTTTAGGTCCCTATATAAATACACAGCTGTATCATTCCTGTATCATATGTGTATTTGTACAGCCACACATACAAACACAACTAACCAACTTCTCTTTCTGTCCTGATCCATTTTCTCTAATGCTAATTTAATTCCATCCACTGTGTGTTAACTATTAAGTCAGGGAATACAATGAATGAATGGACTGTCTTGGATAAATAAGAATTCCTAAACAGTGTCTCTGATTTTTAGTGATGCAATATTAAGTAATATAAGAGAATAATTCAGATTCCTACAGTGATACTATCCAAAGATGTCATTTCACTCTTGTCCTGCCTAGAAAGGCAGTGTTTCATCCTCAAAACAAGCATCCAGCATATCTCAATCTACCTACCTCTTTCTTTCTCTCTTACTTTTCTTTTGTTTGCAAAACTAACACACTTTTTTCTTTGAAGGGTGTATGAACCTGTACATCCTATAAGTTTTTGTAAGGAGACTGAACTATAAAGCTGTTTAATGCACAGAATAAGAAGCTTTTGTATATATTGACTAACATAATTTCCTTGTAAAAATCCAGTCTAAAATAAAGATGTAAAGGTTACTTTTTTTTTTTTTTTAAACAAACAGCTGATTTCTATCCCATTTCCCCTTATTAAATTTAGGATAAATTGTTTCAGAATGGCAATATTGATTTATTTTGCTTACCTGCTTCCCCATGGCCAGAAATAAAATATTCCAAGAACACAATCAGCATGATGCCTTTATGCTGCATGGTTGTCATAAAATATTTGTCCTCAGTGAAGCAAAAAAAGACCTGCAGTAATCTACAGGTTTGGTGCTTGCATGGCTTTCCTGTATTTTCTTTCTTTCTTTCTTTCTTTCTTTCTGCTCACCTTCCTCTCAGTGTAGGGGTCAAGGCTGCTGTCTCATTCTTCTTGTTCTCCTTTGGGTCCAGAGGTGGTTTTGTTTTTTTTCAGGGCTCAGATGCCTTCTGGGTGTCACACATACATTGCTTCCAATAAATAAATAAATAACAAAGCTCTCCTGTGTCTTTACCCCTCTCCGTGCAGCGGGCAGGGGACGTTCACATCCCTGACGCAGCGCCTCGGATGCACCATCGAGGGCTGATGCGATGCGGAGAGCTCTGCTCGGTCCGGTCCTTGGCGCTTCTTTGGATGCTATTTCGAAACTTTCATTCCTGCTCCTTGATTTTGGTGGAGCTTCGGTTTGGCTTTGCCTGGGTTCGCCCTGGCAACCTTCCCGACCTCCTCGCACCTCCCGCAGGCTGCTGCCACCCCGGGTAGCGAGGGGGTCCCGGCAGCCTGAACCCTGCTTTGTTAGGAGATGCCCCCCAGTACCTTCTCTCCCTTTGCTCCCTGCAGCAGAGGGTCATAAGAAGAGCAGAGCTGGCTTTGCTCCCTGAGAGATGATGAGAAGCAAGTGCTTTCCTGGCTCTTCTCCCTTTTTATTTTTGGTTTGTTTTATTTTATTTTATTTCCCTCCTCCCTCCGCTGTCACGGAAGCCGCTTCTCCCCCACCTCCAAGGGATTTGCTTCACACAGCGAGCGCCAGGGGAGTGGAAAACAAACCCAACGCCAGCTCTCCGGGGCCGGTTCCCGGGCAATCCCCGGCCGTGCCTGCTGCTGGACCGGCTCCCGACCGCGACGCGGGGGCTGCGGGTCCCGGGGAGGGGCAGCGGGCAGGCGTGGGCAGGGGCTGCTCTCCCGGGATGAAGGTGCAATGCCCAGCGCCCAGACGAGAGGGGGAAAGGGAGAGGGGGCTGGAGAATCCTTCCTTCCTGCTGCTACAGCAAGGCTTAGGGCGGGGGTGGGGGTTCCTGCCCTCCCCAGGGCGGGTTAGTTATCTGCAAGTTTTGTCTCTGCCTCCCTTCAGCCTTTAGGACATCTCTCGGTCCTAACCGAGCAGTTCTCTAGTCCTGTCTGCCTGCAAAGGGGATTATTAAAACATGTGATCTTCTTCCTGGGCTTTATGTGTGCCTTTTTTTGTTTGTTTGTTTTTTGGGTTTTTTTTAAGGTCCGTTCCGCACCTCCTCTTGGGCCGGGCTGGTGCTGGTTGGGCTCAGTCGCGGGCGTTGTTTTTGTAGCCGCATCCTCCCCTCCAGCAGCCCGTGTGTGTCCGTGTGTTTCTGTGCGCGTCCGCGTCCGTCTGTCCCTGCAGCACCCTCTGCCAGCCCGCCCGGCACATGACACCTGCCCCGAGCCCTGGGGACACGGCCCTCGCACCCCGGACACGGCAGTAGTTGGGACAAGCCAGGCAGAGAGGGGACTTGTGACTGCCTGGAGGAGCTGGGATGTCTGCACTGGCAGAATCCCTGAAGTCGGATTTGGTGACTCCAGCACAAAGCTCCCGGGGAACCAGAGAGACTCCAGCATGTAGCAATCAGGGGGTGAAAGTGTTCAGTCCTAGGAAATCAAAATTAATTCAGGGTGTGTGTTCCCACTTCTTCATTCTCTCTTTCCTCAGGTTTCTCATCAATATAATGCCAATACCTTCTGCTCCGTGTCACAGAGGAAGCAGGTCCGAGGGGAGTCCAATGCAAACAGGGTTATTCTTGTGCTCATGTGTGTGCAGGATCAGACCTTAGAGGGATTTGAAGAATGTAGGTCATACAAAGAAGAATAAGGAAAGATTTATTTCCCTTTGGGGTGGGAATGTTTATGTAAGGCAGGGTTATTTAGCTAGGTTTTGGTGTAGAATTTTTTACTTTACTCTTATCTCTCTTTCTTTTTTTTGGTATGTTTTTAATATGAAAACCCAACAGAAATCTTTGAAATATGAAGGCTTTTCCCTCTCCTTTTTGTCTTTGCCTTTTGTTTGAAAGCAGCTAAAATACTGTTTAATTACAAAACAAAATTCTCCTGCCATAAATGACAGTATCCTTCAGAGGGTATGAGTCTGCTATGTGCTCATCTCCCCTGGGATGTTCTGAGTTCTTTCAACTTGAGCATCTTCAGTGGGAGCTGGGGATGTCCTAGAGCTAAAGCAGATCTTACATTAATGAGAGGCTGTCATTTAATAGTTGTGCTTTGTTGTCATTGCTTGTTGATTGCTGCCTTTCTGGGGAAATGCTGTATTTTTTTATTTGCACATTTTAGGCTCGTTCCTAACTGAACTGCTTCTCCTAGTTAATTTCACCAGGCTTAAACTGTGGCACTTGTAGTGTAATACATATAATAAAGGTCAAGAAGCTGCTGTGTAATTTAAACAACAACCTAAAATAGAGAGCAAAGTTCATGTTGCACTGGTAAATGGAAAATCAAAGTTGAGTACATTCATTTACCTGTGATGCCTGGATGGCAGTACTGTAAGACTTTCTTGTTGTTGATTGTAGGGTATAAAACTGACATAGAACTGAAAGCCTTCATTCTTCCAATTATTGACTGTCTTGAGGAATCCACTACCAGTGCTAATGAGCACCTTTCCAGTTTAATGCCGTGAAAATCCATTCATGCCTGTGAGCTAAGAAGAGTTAACACCTAAGGGGAAAATTTTGCTGTTATCATTGACTACTGCTATTGTATAGAAGACAAATTGATAAGATCTGAGGAACAGCCCATATTAGAGGTGTCAAACAGAGAATGCCCATCTTAGCTGGACAATGTGTATGAACAGTGGTGTGAAGAATAATTATTAACTTTAGTTAGATCCTAAACTATAGTAATGTAAATATAGGATCCTTGAGGTCTCAGGCAAGGTTCATGCTCCAGTCCGTGACTCTCACTAGGACATTGAGGGAGTCAGGTGTTTTGGAAAGTGACTGGGTTTGCTCTAGTGACAATTGACAAAGCACCCAGAGAATAAACGGTGAAACTGTGAATCATTCATTTTGGGTGAGGGGGGAAGAGCCAATGGCATGGCAGAGAGGGGGGGAGGTGTGTCATCTGTACCACCTGCCCTCTATGCTTGACAGCCCTGTTTGCAAAAGCCAGAGGACAGGCTGTCCTCTTCGGAATTGCCCCGGGTGGTGGTGCATTTGAATCACTGAGCATCCTGCTTGCCTGCACCTTCCTTGTACCTCCTGCTCCTTGCATCTCTCCAGTTTGCCTTGCCTTTCCTCCTCGTATTTCCTCAGCAATGACCAGCTTGAAGGAAATCTGTCGTGGCCTTCCTCTAAACCCTTTGCCTGAAAACAAAGGTCGGAGAAAAGGAATACCCCATGCACCCGTGAGAACCCCCAATCTCACTGCTCAGGAGAAGAAGGTAACTTGGGGTTTCACAGGGCCTCACTTCTCTGTCTTTCAGATAAATGCAGGTTGGGGCAGCAGACCTGTTTGTCTCAAAAGCTTTTCTGAGTGTGCACATAACTTTGTGGCAAATGGATTTCCTCGGTGTTATGTAATTCACTGTGTAATGAGACAAAGTACCGGATTGCTCTTCTGCTTGCTTCCTTTCTTCCTCCTCCAGAATAAGCAGGTTGATATCGAAGAGATTTTGCTGCACAACAGCTTCCATGACTTTAAATGGTTAAACAAGGGGCATTAGACTTCAATGCTGTCAATCCAGCCTTGTCCCTTGAAGATGAAATTCTGAATGCTGCTGCAAAAGCCCTGCATATGTATGGGAATGAGAGCTAACCCCTCCAATACAATAAACATCACAGGTGATCAATCAGCATCATAGTAGCAGCTGCACACCTTTATATTTGCATAAAATATCTGAGGATGATTTATTTTAACCAGTAGCCTGGGCATCCTGCAATTTAGGCAAGTTTGCAAGGAGTTAAGTTAATTATTTGTCTTTAGTTGCATAATTATTTTCCTGTCTCTTTTTGTTTGACTAGTCTATGTACACAGTAAAGTAACCACTGCATTATGTCATAGTTGAGATTTAAAAAAATCATGAGCAGAAAATAATAGTCAGTGGGGGAAGATCCTTAGGAATTTGTGTGGGAGAGAATAAGGTGGGTTCCTTAGTTTCAAAGTCTGTGCTCAATCACATGTAACATCACTTACACTGTGACATTCTGGTCAGAACACAGAAGCTCCTTCCTGACTAACAAGTTGCATACAACTTCCTTGCCTTCGTGGGAGTTCCCCACTGGCATCAGCAATCAAATTCTTTCTAAGTCCACTTCCCCAAGCAGAGGAGAGTCTAGTCAGAGGGTAGAAAGAGGAACAGCTGTGAGATATCCAACAAAGGTTTACTTCAATGTCAGAAGCATTCATGGCCGAGGCATCCTGTCTGTGCCTGGGACAGCTCAGACACATGGAAGTGTTCAAAGAGGGCTGTCATGATGGCTATGAAGATAAAGGAGTGGGGAGTGGTCTTCACTGCATGTCAGAATGTTGCCAATCATCTCCATTTTATTCCTTGCTAAATCACCTTTCCCCAGAAGTCTGCTATAGCAGGAAGAAGTTCATGTTGTAGGAGAGGAGAAGGTATCTCAGAAGGATGCCAAACCTCACTCTTTATCCAGGGAGAGAAAGTTCTCGCTTCTTATATGACTGGAATACCTTCCTACCTCATTTAAATTCAGAGAAAGACAACAGTAGACTGAGTTCTTGCCTCCAGTCTACTGTGTAACATCCTTCTCTCATTGCTCCATCTTGCCTCCTACATGTGATAAGAGGTCATGTGAGTTGGATTTTTATTAGACTGTTAAAGGTTTTAAAGCTTCTTTTCTGATTTATTTGATAGTAATCCTCCACCTTAAACTCTCAGCAGAGCTAAAGGCTCAGCTGTGTTTTTTTCATACCTGAAAAGTCAAACTTCTTTTTTTTAGGAGGTGTTCCATGCTTACAAAAGCAGGCAAACAGAAAGGTTGTCTGTCTACGAGGGTTTTTTAAGTCTTGGTACCGACTTCCAGATTTTGTTGACAGTGTAGTGCTGAGCATATTACAAGATTTGTCTTTATGTACGACACTGTGTTCATTCTCTAATTGAAATATTCAGAGGAAGCTTTGACAGAAATGAAGTTAATAATGCTTTGCTGATTTCCTTGGGATTTGTCCCTCTCTTCATATGCCTTCATTCCAGTTTTAGTCCTTGTTACAATAATAAACCTTACCACTGCCAATGTTTTATTTTCTTGGGCCTCCTCTTGTGGTTATAATAGAAATCCTGTAAGTGAGACTTATAAAGAACTGTGTGTTTTGGGACTTGCTGAAGAAGTATCTAATTCTTCCTATCATACCAACTTTAATCTTCTTGGATAAATCAAGCCATATCTCAGAACTGATTCTGATTATATGTTTCCTGAGTTCTCTTCCTTCAGCATTCTTTGCCTGAGGCCTGAAACAGCCACATCCTCTCTCTTTCCCTCCCTCCACAGCTCAGGAAACTCTAGCTTTCTGTTTCTCAGCATCTGTACCTTAATGCAAATATGCTACAAAGAAACTACTCTTAAAACCTATGTGTGGTGTGTCCTTTGCAGAGCAAGGATGTTGAATGTTCCATACTCACTGACATTCCAATAAAGCTGGAGCAACTTGGAAGAAAGTGCACTTAGCAGTTTTGCTCAATATTAGAAAAATGGTCTGCCTTTATCTCCACAGCAATTCCCTTATGGATCTTCGAGCTAAGTCACCTTACAGTCCTCAGCTACCCAGTAGGATCATCTGTCCCCTGATTGCAGCATCACTTGTGTTTCTGTGATGGAACACTCATGGGCCTTGATGACCTTGATGAGCCTCTCCTGAGATCTCCACCCACGCCCTCCTCTCATAGGCTTAGGGGCTCCATTTAAGCTCAGGCCTGAGAGCTTAGTCTCAGCTATGCTGGAGATGGCTTTGGCTCTGTCACAGGGTGTCCCTGTGCCCAGCCAGTGACCTCACTGCTCTAGTCTCCAACCTGTGGGCTGACACCACTATGGACCTCTTTGGTGATCTCTGGGTCACATCTCTCTCTGGTAACCATCGCCAGACCTGGTCCTGACTTGCACTCCGCCTTGGAGCTGCACATCACCCTCTTCTTGCCTGATGACCTGGACTCCTGGTGGAACCTGACTGCCATCCCTGGGCTGCCCTGCTCACCTCCCTCAGGTAGTATGAGGCTGGACCCTGGTGGGGGAGGTGCCTGTTCTGCTGGCTGTGTTGGTTCTTCTTGGTTCCTTATCCCTTAGGGGGCAGCTTTGCTGCTTGGTAGCATCCTAATATGATGAACTGAAAGCCAGAGCCTGGAAGGTCACTCAGCACCTGAAGCTGTTCTTCAACTTTCTGATGAAGAAACAGGATGTTTGACCTCTATGATTCCTTTACACATCCAGAAATGAGGCCAGGTTAAAAAGTTCATATGGGATTTGGGAAGGTCAACATACTAGTTCCTGTTTTGGAACATCATGATGATAAAGAACTTGGTTAAACTTTCACAGCATGTAGGGCATTTACAGCAATGGCCAGTCAGAAATATCCATGTTTATTTTCCAGCTGAGCTGATTGAAACTGGGACCTACCAGGAAGTAAGTGAAACAATCTTGCTTGCTGTTTAGAGGATAGTGCCACCTAAGGTTCTGGGCCTGGGTGTCATCAGGCAGACGATGAGAGGTGGGAGGGAACATCATCTCCACTGAAAAAGGGGCTAAAAAGGAAATTGTTGTAGAGTAAAGCTCATCACTTCCTCTCCTCGTGCTTCTCTTTCCCTCAGTAAGCAGGGAGACTGCAAACTGTAATGTCTGAGTATCTCAAGAGTCTTAAATTGCAAGTTCTGATTATCTTCTTGGAAAATGGAAATGAATGACCTTCCTTCTGAAGAGGCACTGGCTCTTCAACAAACACCAATTAACAAAGAGCCTGGTTTACTTGATTTCTCAAGAGAATCATCCCAACAGAGATATTTACAGCTGATGGATTGGAGCAGGATTTCATGGGTTGTTTTGACTATATTTTGTTGACATTGAGAGGTCTAAATATTGATTAAATAACAGCAAAATCATGTTTTATTATATAAATGCCAGAGAATAGAAAAAAGACATCCTAATAGTGACTAGAGCTTAAATGCAAGAACCAAATGTTAGCTCCAGCTGGCAGATCTAAGAGGAAGACTTTGCATCTGGTGCTTACATTGCACTGAGCTGAACTAAATCAGTAACTGGGCAAATTCAGAGCAGGTTGTGTGATTTTTTTTTTAAAAAAACCAAAACTGCCTATCAGGCTCAGGAGTATAACTGCAATTAATATTTTTTAAGACACCAATGAACTCTGGACCCTGTTTCTTAGAGGTACTGAGCACGTGCAGCTTAAGCTTCTGTCAGAGAAAGCTATGAACAGGAAGAACACCTAAATATAAAATGCATGATAATACTCAGAGTGCAATATGTCAGTTATAGGTAAATCAATCCTACTTAAACAGTAAAATAATGTTTTTTATGGTGCTTTAATGAAACGTATTGTCTTTCCAGAAAAGCATAATGATCAGCCTATTTGAATTTGCTCCTTGAGTGCCTTTCTCAGGTTATTCAGTTTGACTCAATAATGAATATGTAAAATTCTTCCCCATGCACATAGCAATTGCCCTTTCATAAAGCAGTCAGGCTTCATCTTTTTGAGTGCCCCAGCTCTTTTGTCAAGAGGCTGTTACAGAATCTCTTATACTTAAATTCCTCTAAGACTACATTTTTTACAGGTAATTCAAAGCCATTTCTTCTTCTTCCAGCACTTTCCTGAAGCTCCTTCCTGCTTTGACATTTATCCTGCAGTAAGACAGCAATCAAATGTCACCTTCATTCAGTTAAGCTAAACAAGCCATAGTCTTAGTCCTCTTTTACAAGATGTCTATTGTCTGTGAGAGGTGCCCTCCCCACCCTTCATGTAACATTCAAGTTCATGTTTCATTAATGTTTGCATCATCAAAATTCAGGCTTCTGCTAATGTGTAACACTAATAGGATGGAGGCTCCGTCCAAGTGAATTTATTTGAAAATCATATCAAATTTTTCTTGCTTGTATTTTTAGGGTGAAAAAAATACTTGTCCATCAGTTTAATTTTAATATGAATAATGTATTGACCAAGATTGTGGGTGATCCTTACCACACTGAAAGCAAAAAACACATCCTTATAGTTCTCTGTAGTTCTCAAGGGAGCCAAAATACCAATGTTTGCTTTTTGGAAAACCAAGGGGTGCAGGTGATTTTATTTGTACTTTAGAAATACTTCAGATCCAGAATCCCCTGTGGTGGCTGCTCACCTCTGAGACTGACCTTGGAAATCCCCATACACTTTGTCGTGGTGTGGATGTAGCTCGGATTTTTGTGCTTGTTAATAACATGCCCTTGAAAAACCTGACTGGAGAAGAATAAAGTGGCATTAGAAAATGAAATTTGCATTTTCTCATCTGCTAAATAGGTTTTCATCCCATGATTCTCTGTGTGGATTTGCAAATCTAATTTGTAGGGTTTTACTGGTCTGATCCTTAGCTGGTGTAAATCAGCTGATCTGTGAAGGTGAATGCCTGCTCAGTAGCAAGTGTGCCAATGAAAACCCCTTTTAGTATGAAGCATTTTAGATTTAGAGATACTGTTTTTTCAGGGTGCTCTAAGGTATGTGAGCCCAGTGTGCTCAAATGAAGGGGAGGGAGAGCTTTAACTGCAAGAGCCAGAGCACAGTCAGGCTGAATGAGGAGTTTCATTACTGAGCTGAGGGCTTTACAGAGCTTTTCAGAACCCCTTACCAGGGTGGATGGTGATGATACCTGGCCTGGGTAGTTCTAAATGCCTTTGTTCTAGATATCTGTACTATAGCCCACCTCTTCACTGCCTCCAGAAGACCCTTGCTTCTATAACTAAATGCAAACTGCAGGTGTCACAAACATGGGTTATCTGTGCTCTACTCAGCCTGCTCAAGAACAGAGCTGTTAGCAGATTTGGAAGGAACCCTGATCCCTTTCTGTCCTTTCCACAGTCATTAGAAAATCAGCCTAATGGAGATGTGAAATTCCATATGATTTGTGAATCTTTTCAACTGAAAGTCATTTGGATGGTGTTGGCATTTGTCAGGGAACTTACAAGATCTTTGCGTGAAACTGGCTATTTAAAGATTACAAAACCTTTGTTCTCGTTATGGTTTTAATCAAATGAAACACATAATACAGAGACATGACTTAACAGACTGTTGCTAAAGATAGTGATTTACTTATGGTTTCTTTCATCCAAAGGGACATACTGTACTTTGCAAACCAAGGCTAATGTCTTTGGAGGCAATAAGGAGTATAAGCCACGTAGTATCATCCGCAGAATTTAACTGAGTGCCTAGTAATCACTCTAGCTAATTTGGAAGTGATATATGTAGCATCAATAAAATAAACCACCACCCTCTGCAATACATTAGGATGCTAAATGGAGTGAATCTTCAATGAAACTTAGCCCAAGAACATCTTCATCTTGGAGCATGTCACAGAAATCTGGCCTAAGATCCCTTTTGAATGGAAAGTATGGTAGGGTCTTCAGTGTCTCTAAGGAGTTTAGAGTCTCACTTTTAAGGATTTCTGAACAATGATTTCCTTGATAGTTCAGTGCCCTCTAGCACTATGAGAAGGAATTAATTTGCATCTGATATGGATAGGATTGAGCACTTCCCAAATCTCCATGGTGTCTCCATGCAGATTTGGGGGGACAGGTGGGAAGAGGATGATTACATGTTTACAGCAACGGAATCTACAAGGAAAGATGCAGGTAGAAACACTTCAATAGGAAATCGGGAATGCAGCTCCCCTGATGTGAGCTTGGCCTTTTGAATTGCATTGTCCTTGTAATGCCTTAGTCAGGCTTCCAGCTGAGCCTGATTAAAGTTCAGGGCCACCCACTTACCTCCCTTTCTCTTTTACCTCAGTTTTTCTCTCTTTTTCTCTTTCCTTTGGCAGCTGGCTTTGCGCAATGCCTTGCGTTATTTCCCTCCTGAAGTGCAAAAGAAGCTGGCACCGGAATTTGCTGAAGAACTCAGGCTCTATGGCCATATTTATATGTACAGATTCTTCCCAGATATTGAGATGAGGTAAGGCCTGGATGGTTCACGTTGTATTTGGCTGCTATTGTTTACCAGCTTTCACCTGTGGAACTGACCTTTAAATAGTGGTATTGCTGTGTCCTAATTTATCTCGTGTAGAATTTATGCCATAACATAGTAATCAAGCTCATCATCTGATAATTCAGCTGTTCTGTGTTTTGCAGTGTTTTAATTTCCAAGGAAAGGCTGCTAGATGTTTTGAGATGCTCCATGGGACTGGTAGGGAACCAGTGTGCCTCCTTCTGGATAGGCTGTGGCAGGGCCAGGGCAGCCTCACTGCTGGAAAGCTCAGCTCCACTCAGCACAGGGAAAGGACTGAGCGAGGTTGTGTCCTTGGTAATACCAGATTTACCACACACAGGGACCTCAAAGACTCTACTCCATGGCAAGTTCTTAGTTTCTAGAGGCAGAGACTTCCAACTACAACCTTGATAGAAAACCTGCAATTGTCCTGAGCTGCTACAAGTCAAGCCTCAACTGAAGCAGGAGGCAAATCCAGATGAGTGAATGGAGACCTGCTGTGAGTGGTTGGTTGGATTATCTGTGCTTTCAGAGCAGAGAAGGCTTTCTGGGCTTAAAAGAAAGAGAGTACACTTTTTTTTCCACTGGAACTTGTATGTGACCCTGGTTTGTAATATGCTGTGCCTGTTGGTCTTGGACCATCACTTCATTCTAGGTCTGCTGGGGCTAATGTTTTTGAAGCAGAACAGTTTTAGTGAGGGCTGCCAGGGGATAGCTGCTTTTTTTAGACTGTTTGATTCCTTTTTGCATCAACAGGGGCCTGGTTAATGTCTGTACAGAGACCTGAACAAAGCAACTCTGATTTCGACACACATCCATGTTTCTGTGCAGTCAGTTTTAGCCTGGGGATCAGATCCTGCAGAATTCAGCTAAGGGCAGGACAACTGGAAGACTGTCTAAAAGACAGCTGTCCACCAGCTTGTTTCCAATAATGGCAGCAGGGATTCTTTGATAGCTTCAAATATTTTTTTCTTTGTGACCATTTCACTGAGCATTTCCTAATAGGTTATTGCAGTCTGAGAATAAGAAAATGCCTTTTGTTCTCCTGCACTCTGGTAATATTTGATTTTTGTTGTGTGTGTCCAGGGAGCACAGCTGCATTTAACAGCCATATTCACATGCCAGCACATTCAACTAATAACTGAAAGTTGGGTTTCTTATGTTCTGAGCAATACTATGTGTAAATATCTCCTTTTGATTAGTTGGTATCATTCCACAGAAATCCTGTTTTATCACATCAAGTTTAGAAAAGCAGAAATCACTAATAAAAAAAGCATTGCAGAAAAACTCAAAGGCTTTCTCTCTGGTTTGGCAATGAGTACAAGGCATTTGTTTTAGTATCCTGATGTAAAAAGCCAGGATACAATGAATGTGATCATGGGAAGAGCCCGTTTGCTCAATCTCTAGAATATACATTCCAGATCTTGGCTCATGAGCTGGACAGTGGATGTCCAATTCTTGTTTGTAGTTGGCACTCCTTAGTTGAACCTTTTCAGTGTAACTTTCTTCCCTGTACAAAGCAAGGACCCAGCCACCGAAGATCTGTGGTCCAATAAAAGGAAGATTATTTAGAATCCGTGGCAAATGATCCTAATCCATCTCTAGGAATTTCCAGAATCTGTAATGGTGATGTTGCTCAGAGAAAAGGAAGGAGTAAAACTCTTCATGTGTGGTTATACTTCCTTTAGGTATCACACCTTAGAGACCTCAGCACAATTGTACTAAAAGCTGTGCAAACACAGCACAGGAACAGTCCCTGCCCTGAACAGCTACAGTATAAATCCCAGAGTAGAAGTTTTAGGGCAATTTGATATGACAAACAGATGGTGGAGAATAACAATGAGATGGCTGAAGCACATTAATGCCAGGAAACCTGACTTAGTATATATTTGTATTTCCTATGCCTCGCCTCTCAATTTTCTAGATGAAGTGTATCTTAGTAAAAAGGCCCATATTTCTCTTAACTAGTTCAGTTTTTGAGAGTTTCTTTGAGCCTGAAACTCAAGCCTTAGATAGTGTCTTAAATAACAAGGATTGACGAGCCTGAAGGCAATTTCCATTGCTGCTGTTTCCCTTGGCATTGCAGGACTTAGCTGCTTGGCCTTGGCCTCTGTATTAGAGGCCAGTTCCATCAACCCCCAAAAAATCCAGTTAAAAAACCATGAGTTCTTGACCACCATATTTATCAATTGTGATTAACCTATTCAGCAAGTGATAAACTGATTGAAATTTATTGGTTTTGCTAAGTTCTAATAATAGTTAAATCCTGATTTGCCTGTTAAGGTACATATTTAATTCCAGATCCGCATTTTGTTTTGTTCTTTTTTCCCCCCCTCTCCCTTCTGAATGAAAGCCTGCAAATTAAACAAATTTGAATATCCCTGACATGTAGGGATATATCTGTGGTGTTTACTGAGAGCTGGAGTGTTTCTTCTAAATTTCTATGACTACCTTTTCAGAGCATACCCCATAGGAGAATACCCTTGCAAGACCAAATCAGCTGCTGCCATTATGCTGATGATCATGAATAATCTGGATCCCTCAGTGGCTCAGGTAAGGTGCAGCAAAAGGAAGCTGGATTCATAGGGAGCAGCAAATCTGCAAGATACTTCCTGTATGTGCTCTCACATAAATACTGAAAATTTTAGACATACAGGCACTATATACAGGGGCTTGGTCACTGCCTGAAACACAAGTAGAGCTCAGCTCGTGGTACAGCTGATTTTGAAAAATAATACTTTTTCCCCTTTTATGATGTTACTTCCTGATTTCAAGAACCTAGAGGATTTTGATGCAATAAGCTCTAGAAAAGATTTATTACTGAGATTACAAAAGTAGCTTGGAGATACAGCGAGAGGTTTCAGAAAAGTGCTGGCATGATGATTGTTAAATTGTCTTTTTCAGTTTCCTCAGGAGCTTGTCACTTATGGAGGAAATGGGCAGGTCTTCAGCAACTGGGCACAGGTAGGACAGTGCTGGTTTTGCAGCTTGCTTAACAAAACCAGTTTCACCCTCCCCCACGCGCATTCTGCTTAAGCAGTTCAGGATAGTTCTTGGCAGTCGTTGCCTCAAAACACTCCAAAACATCCTGTTTGGATAGAGGAATGCTCGGTTGGGAACTGCAGAGATGGGGAGAGCTTTATTTAGCGAGGAGAGCACGGACAGCCCAACAGAAACACTAAACATGATACCATGAACGTACCAAACTGTATACGATGATATAAAGACCAGTCTTGTCCTTCTCTGATGCATATGTGTTTTTTTTATACCTCTGTATTTTCCACAGATAGTGTCTAAGAAACTAAAAAGTGTATCTTATGTTTGTGTTACTTTTGCAACATTTTTCACAAGCAGTGGAATAAAACTAAGGCTTTGATTTAAGGAAGTGCAGTCTTTAGGTTTTTTTCCTAGCAAATCAGATTAGCTGTAAATATTTGTGCTAGCTGGCCAGTTCATGGTGCACTTTACTATGAACCCTGATTTTCTAAGAATAATGGCAGGTGGGTAAAAGTCTCTCTAAAATGAAAGCTAGGATGTTTTAAGTTGTGGTTGTATAATCTCTGTTCTCCTATATAAAAAAGGTCAATAAATACACTCATTTTAATCTACAAAATGCATGCAGGAAACATTTGCAGGAGATCTTTGGAATCAGCAGCATATTTAGAATTGTGATTTTGAGGGCCAAATTCATTGTGTTAAGGAAAAAAAGGCTCTGGGTCTGAATGCTCTACAGGTGTGTGGTGGCAGGAGGAACATTGAATGAACCACCATCCTGAGTGTCTGTGGGTAGGCACAGATGTGGTTATTGGGAATGCACCTCCAGGTTCCCCAAGGCCACAGAGGTGGGGCAGGTGGAAAAGCACCTTTGAGTTTTGGAATGGGCCTGTAGAAAGCAACATCACAATGTGGAGGGCAGCATCACTCCTGAGGTTTGGGAAGGTCCTGATTTCTGATTCTGTAGCTTACATAAGCAAAAGCTGACTTAAGGAGCCAGGTTTTGTCATGAAGGATCACATATGCACCTTGTTGTGGCTCTATCTGAATCTGACCTCTTGCTTATTAATGAATCCCAGCAAAACTGATGTGTAAGTGGAGTTCCTAGTTAGGGGAGAGGAACAAATTCCTCACCACAACATGGGACTGAGTGACCTAGGGTTTCTTCCCAGTTAGGGGTTTTTCATTTGTGGTTAAAAGAAAAATCACACTTCAGTTTCCCAATCTGGTAAATGGAAGTTAAATGGAAGACTTAGGCAGATTTTGAGGCAAAACTGTTCTGACTTTTTTTGAAACAAAGTTACCATGGCAATCCACACCATTTCTTTATTCTGTGTATCAATTAGTAAACACCATTTAACTGTTCCCTGTTGACTACATGAGTGTTACAGCATTTCTGAGGTGAGCAGTGCCAGCAGTTTATATAGGGGCCCTTATTGGCCTGACATTCCTTAGGCAGATGCTGAGCTGCAAGGTGAGGTAGAAGTGCTGCCAAAGTCAGAAATATTCTCTTTTTCTCTTGTTCTCATCCAAGCCAGACCTATGACCTGCAGTTGTTTCACAGCAGAACAAACAAAACATTTTTTGTTTTGCCTGCTTAGAGTAGCAATCACATGAATGATTCAGTTGCCACAGAACATTTTATTCTGTTTGTAGCTTGAAAACAGCATATTTAAAAAAAAGTAAAATCTATCATTGCAAAATTCCTAGGAAAATGGTTCAGTTTGGTTTACATAATCCATGCAGACTTTTGCTTTTCTTCTGGATAATTTCAAATGAGAGAATTATAGTCCAGAGCTAACTTTATAAGCCTGCAGACAACAGACCTGCTCTTTAAGATGAGAAAGGCTCTCAGGTTTTTGCTTCCTTGTTACTAGTTATGGCTTTCAATGGAAGAAGATGTATTTATCTCACACCTTCTAGTTTTATCAGAATGTTGTTCCCAGATTGCTGAAGAGTTGAGAGTCCAACCAGTTACCTGTTCTGTCCTACAAAGAGAATTTGCTTGTTCAGTATTTTTCATGAAACAAAACCAAAATGTAAAAAGCAAGACAGTAACTCTACTAACTTTCTCTTGTTCCCTTAACCTTGCAGCTTGAGAAACTGACTGGATTAGAAGGGACTGGTCTCAAATCTGTACTATTTTAAATTCAGATCAAAGCCACAACTACAGAGCTTAAGTGCCCATGACAACTGTGTTTGTTTATTTGTCACTGATACCTTGTTTCTGTGTCCCTACAGAAACACCAGTTTTCAAGTAATTGTTGAATTCCAATATTGCATGGGAAAGCTTCTCTCAGGCAGAGCTGTCACATACTAAGAGTCCTGTGGAATACAATGGGCTTTGTCACAGGCAGTGATGGATGAGGGGTAAATTTATAGTCAGCTTAGGTGATCAAAGTGTACTTTTTGGCATTCATCAAGAGTAACTTTTGAATTATGCAGATAGAGTTGAGATGTATTTATTTGTAAGCTCCTGGGTGTATCAAGCTGTTTCTTCAGTGTCCACAATGAAAGCTGAGTTTTTTTATTTGAGAAGAAAAACTACTTCATTTTTAAGTGCACATTTTAATAGCCATTTATTGAACAGACAACAAGCATTAGATGCTGAAAATCAGATTAGGATGAACGATAAGCATGAGTATTTAATCAATTCTGTGTCTTCAGAAAGATTGCCAGAAAGTGCCAGATCCAAATGTTTAACCTCAAGATAAAATTAGAATGGCTTTAAAAGTGAAGGATTTCTGGGGCTTCTACTGGAGAAATTATTCTGGAACTTATTCAGACTCTTGCTAGTCTGATTTATGTTTCCTGCTGAGTGATACCCCTTAAAGGACTTTATTAAAAGAAAGAATGTGTTGAGAACTCTGGCTGTTATTCCGTATGTGAGTACACCTCGTTATCTCTAAAACTACCTTCATTCTCAAAGTTTACCCCATAAATGTAAGATGGAAGCAGACTCCTTCTTTTCCTTGCTTTTCCTTTCAGTTCTGGTTGGTAATGCACTACTTGTCAGAGATGACAGAAGAGCAAACACTAGTAATGTACAGTGGGCATCCTCTGGGACTCTTCCCCAGCCATCCCCGTGCTCCTCGTTTAATCATTACTAATGGCATGGTAGGTATTAGCATCTTGTTTTCTTTCACTTCTTCTTCTGTTTAATTTTCAAGTGTTGGCTGAATTAAAACACTATTTATATTATCCACATTTACAACAATGCGTGAGAGAATTTGGGGTCCAAATTCTGCAGCCTTTATTCCAGTACAGTTGCACTCATCTCACATGTGCTGATCTGCAGTGATGGAGGAAACAATCCTCTCCTTATTAGACAACCTCTGCTCTTACTGAACCTGAGCTGTACGTGTTCTTGACCAAAACAGTTCATCTAGGCTCAGTTTGGAAGATTTAAAAGCTCTCAGTAAGCAAAAAGATGATTACTAATCAGTGGCTCAGATATCTGGACTGCTTTGCTTGGAAGGGAAGCTGGACAAGTGAAAATACTGGTTTATTGCCAGTCTTTTGAGCCATTCAATATCTATCTCCCTGCAGGCTACTTTTTGCATGGAAATCACAATGCCAGAAAGACTGGACATCTTTTTTTTTTTTTAATACTAGAATGCATGAAACAAAACACCTGAATTACTTCTCCTGTTTTTCACTGTTTCTCTATGTGTGTGACCACAGTTAGAGAAATGTGGGCTGTTAAAAATACCTGCTTAAATCTCTAATTTGCTTATGTGGATTCTATTTTGATTTTTTTTCTTAGGTTATTCCCAACTATTCCTCCAGAGATGAATATGAGAAGATGTTTGCTTTGGGAGTAACAATGTAAGAAGATAGCTCACTATTAAAATATATCAAATACTTGACTAAAATGTAATTCAGACATCAAGCAGCGGCTGGTTAAAATTTCTAATGCAGATGGATTTCAACTGTGCTGCATAAATTCCTGATGCTGCAAAGCATTAATGCACACTTAAGTGGAATTGCTTTGGAGTTTGAGTTATGTTCAGCCACATATATAAGGATGTAATTGAGGTCTGCCAGGAATTAATATTAGGTTTATGTGAGAGGCTTGGCTGAACAGCAGCCTGAAGCCTTAATCATAAACCACTTATAGCACTGGCTAGTTCCACTTTGCAGAGGCTGCTTTGCAGCTTATGGAAAATGTAAGTTATGAAACATTCTTTCAGGCTAAGAGAAATTTTGAAGTAGTAAAGTATCTATTTTTTTAATTATTTTTACATACTTTTTAATATTTTTACAAACTACTGTCGATCTAGTTGATGAGCACAAGATTATTATTCTTTTGGGTACCATGGAGAGAATAAACTAAAACAGCTGTCTCCCTTCTCTGGGAATTTATAGAAATGTGAACAAACATTTTGGGCTAACAAATTAAAACACAGCTATGTGTCTGAAAACCAATGGCATAAAGGTGCCAACAAGGTGAAAAGGAGTGTCCTTGTGTCCTACTCACTATGCTAAATTCCGAGACAAATTTACCCTCAGTTTTTGATCAGTGCAGTTTTGAACTCAATTTAACGAGCTAAACACTCTTCTAGAAATGTTTTGGTGCATTGCTAATGATAAAACTCCATTAAGATGTCAATTTGATAATAGCAGACCTTGAACAACAAATCAAAACACAGAGGTTTTTCTGTTATACCGAAAACACAGGTAGAGAACTCCTTCCAGCCTGAGTGAGGTGTGGTCTCACTGTGTTCATTGCTGTCTCTAGGTATGGTCAGATGACTGCAGGGAGCTACTGCTACATTGGGCCTCAGGGGATAGTACATGGGACTGTGGTAAGAAACTGGGAAACATCTGTGTGTCAGTACCTTTTGGAGGAGGTTTTCTCCCACAGTGTCTGGTGGCTGGAGGGAATTGGGTTGCTGTGAGAGGATGTTCTGGCTACTAAAGAAATTCTCGTTGCCTGCTCCTTAAACAATTAGTGGTTTTCCACTTAGATGCATCTTATCCAGAACACAGACCTGAAGGGATTTGCAGTCAAGGTCTCAATCTGAGCTCATATTTAGCTACAATACGTCAAGTACAAATTGACCAAATGTGTTCTATAAAAACCTTTTCTTGCCTGTTTTCCTTAGCTATCCTTTGCAGCCATCCTTAACAAGTCTCTGTACCTCAAGAGTAGCATATTGGGAAGCACTGATTATTTTATTTCATGGTGAGAGAAATAAACATAATCAGGACAGATGGTTTCATAACATCGCTTTGTGACAGGTTTCCTTCTTAAAAGATTAAAACTGTTCCATGATGCCAGTACCACAGAGCTTTTCTGTTTGCAAAAGGGACAGAAGATCTTTAAATTTTAGGGACTCTAGGGAAAATATCTCCTGGTGATGGCTCTATTTGCTGCGTGCAGCTCACAGTGCTCAATGCCGGCCGCCGCTACTTGAAGGCAGAAGATCTGTCTGGGAAGGTGTTTGTGACTTCTGGTCTCGGAGGGATGAGTGGGGCTCAAGCCAAGGCTGCAGTCATTGCTGGGTGTGTGGGCATCGTTGCAGAGGTGAGAGCAATACTGCTTTTGTTCTGTCTTCTCTCCTTCATGTGCTGAATCAGAACCCCCATTCTTTCTCAAGTGCCTCAAGTAATCCTAACAAAAAGAAAGATACTCCTTTCTAAGATCTGTCTGTCCTTTTCATTGCTGAGCATTTTTCAGTGCTATTCGTTCACTGGATCAGACTGCAAAGATATGTAATTAACTACTTATGATTGCTTCACAAATGATGTAGAATGATGTTGTTAGATGAGCTCCCAGTGCTTCAACTACCCTCATTTCATGTGTGAAAAGGTGTAACTTCTACAGGCGATTCCCATGAGAGCAGCATTCTCTTATGCCAAAAATCGTCATGTTAAAAAGGTGTTAATTATAATATCTAACTTTGATTAATCTTTAAAGCCTCTGGCACCCTTAGGGGCAATAGAAAGTACCTTTTAAAAATGTTGGTGTGGTTCACTCACCAAGATTGGGCCTAATGTAGTTGCTTAGTGTTGTGATTCCTTGAAGCCAGTGGGATTTTTTTAAGTGGGCTTCTGAGGCTAATCACAAGCACTTATGAGAACTGCAGTTTGTAGACAAAGAAGGTAAGTTCTGCTGAGAGAAAATGCTGATGGAGGAGAAGTTCTGTAGTACCATTTTCCTTGTTTCTGAAGCTCTCCCACTGTATATATTCGTTGAACAGAGTCTCTCATCCTGATATAATGTTTCTCTGTTCTAAATACGATAAAGCAGACCAGTTATTTCCTCCCATAAACAAAGATAATCTAATAATGATTTGTGATTTAAACACTGGTAATGCCCAAGCAATCACAATAGTGGATAACAGGATCCACAGATATCTTATCATAGGGTTCTGTTCTAACAACCAGATGGAAGGATGGAGTACAGAAACACTGCAGCAACTTTTAAGAGATCGTTGCTCTGCACTTCTGTGAAAATGGTACTGACTATCTTTAGTAATACTGGTTATTGAGAAACATAAAATAAACATTTCCATGCATTTCTTTTGTCATGACTTAGAATTCAGTTCTTGGAAGAGCAGATACAGGACTGACCAAAATGCACTGAGCTCTCCTGGGTATCTGCAGGTGATGGGATGTTGCTACTGCTACAGAGGAAGGGGGATTTTTGAGAACTAAACTCCAGTTGGAGCTGAATGGAGTGGGAGTTTAGCTTCCTCAGCTAAAGTCATTTAGAGACAGTTATCTGGGAACCCTCTGTTGTGGCCATGTCACGTTGCAATAGAAAGGATAAAAAAATTATAATATTGCAATCTGACCTAGAGTAGCTACGATTAAACTTCAAAACATAACAGGTCAGACTGCCCACAGGGTGTGCAGTAAACCTGACTGCTCTGCCCAGCTCAGGTCTTGTTCATGGAAGGCTGAGGCTTCATCTGCTTTAGAACAATTGTGCAAAAGTGGTTTTGTGGGCATGTGAGTTTTGCGTGTATTTGAGATCTCCTCAGGTACCCTCTGCAGATGAAATAAATTTATTCAATTTACTATTGAATAAATTATTAATGAATAAATTATCTTTATTCAGACTTCTCTGTCATCACAATCTCTCAAATGCTGGAATACAAAGGAAAGATTCCAGTGAATGCTGTTCACGGCAGTCCTTTGTCCTTTTCATCTCTACGGTTGCAGATGATTTTGTTCAGGAGACTGAATATCGCCTGGTTTTTATCTCCTGTGAGATGATCCTGGTCGGAAATGAGACTCAGGAGCACATGTGGATAACTATATATATGTACATATTATTTGTTTAAGAAACTGTTTATGCAAATGGCGCTGAACTCTGCAAGAGAGATTGTTTTATCAGCCAGGGCTTCTGAAGCTCTGACTGAAGGGATTAATGGTGCAAGTCTTTTACCTCTTCTGTTTGACAGGAAGCAGATTGTAATTTTATGAAATAATTGCGTGGAGGGCCAGACTGTCTCCTCTGAGCTGCACTGAGCTCTCTGGGGTTACACTGGAGGCAACATTTGACCATCATCTTTATGCAATTTTTTAAACATACTGAGGTGCTGATGAAAAATGAGCGTATTTTTGAAAGTGTGTTTCAAAGGAAGCTAGTTTTCTTGAGTATGCTGGCAGGTCTGTGAAGGACTGAGAATGTCAGAGAGGGCTAAAGTAAAATATGTAGGATGTGGTAACATTTAAATAGATCTGATCTGTGTTATGTGGGGATTTAAATGAACTGAATTCCTGTAATTCATACAGACCACTTAATATCTTTCCTCCTGTGCTGATTTAAATAACTCAAAAGAAGCTGTCCCCCACGGCACCTGACTTTATTGAATAATTCCATTGGCAGTGACACTATTATTATCATAATCCGGGGTTTTGGAAGGATAGTCTTTATTACTCATGTGGAAAATTATGGAAGGTTTCTCATGCTAAGAATAATTGGGAAAGAAAAGGTTTCCTGGTGTTCAAGCAACTCCTGAATACAGAACCTAATTAATTTACATGTAAATATGTTCTTAATGAGAAAGAATGAAAATTATGGGGATGGAATATAAAGAAGTAAAAAATACTTTAATGAAATAGAAGTTAGGTTATGTGTTCTCATGCACACACACCACTGTGGGTGTTTTAAATCTGTTGCTACCACAGAATATTGGCTTAAACTAATTTTGCCTCTTGCTTTATGCCACTTATAGCTCATTATAAAAGTATTAATGGATGTGCAAGTTCATACACAGGCACAGATTCCATATTAATGGTTCAAAGCCTCCACAGTTTGTCCATCCATCTATATTTTTATGCAGCTGTCTCTTGGGCACATCCACACTGGCACACACAGAAACTGAGCCCAGAAGAGAGTACAGCTTTGGGACTGAGCTTGTTTGGGGCTTCAAATTTCAAACGAGGGAATTAAAGACAGTCTTGTTTTGATCTGTGCTATTTTTTGGTGGCATTAGCCAGCTGGGACAAGAAGGTGCCTTCCCCTTTTCTGTATTTGGTTGAGATTTTCAACCAGCAGTCCAAGAACAAAGGTAAGGGTCAATTTTATTCAGCAAACCACAGCTTTATCTTGGGCCACCTGGCAGAAACATCTCTCTGAGCTGATCAAAGAAAATATTTTCTTAATCAATTAAAAATACAATTTTCACAGAAAATAACCAGATTTTAAAAATAAATTGGAAATATTTTGGCTTTTTAACATAATTGTGAAGAAAAACAGTAAGAAAAATATTACCTCTTGCACAACTTTAATGATAAATTTTGGTTTGTAGAATATTTTAGGAGGTGATGTATCAAGTCTATTTCTTGCTTTGAGCGAGGAGTAAAAGAGAACAGAAAGTGTAAAAAACATCAGAGGTAAAAAATAAATATTTGAACAATAATTTTGGATATTATATCTTGATTACATATAGATATATCTCAAGGTAATAGCAGGGCTATTACCTTTACCTTTTTGCTACTATTTCTTGCAGGGTAATTGAAAAACTAAAGGTAAAAGTGACTACGTAGGGGGAACAGGAGTTTTCAGATCTCTGCTATTACTCCTAGGTTGATGAAGCAGCACTTCTGAAACGTCACAAGCAGGGATGGCTGATGGAAATCTCTAACAACCTGGACCATTGCATGGCTCGCCTTAGGTATGACTTGCAACATAATTCAGGGAGTTTATCTCTGCTTCCTAACCCTCACTTCACATCTTTCCTGCCTTGTACCATTTCAGTGTACATGTCAGAGGTGTTGAGGGATACTCTTCTTATTCCAAGTCTGCTTTGGAATGCAAACCCAGTTTCCCGAGCTGCAGCAATCATTGTTAGTAACTACTAATAATTCATATAATTTGGATATGTTAAATGTGTCCTCATTCAGTTTCATGAATATGCATAGAGCAATTACAACTGATGTTACACTTGAAGCATCACTCAAGTTTTATGGAATCTGTGATTAACAATTATGAAAAGATCGAAAGATCTGTTTTCTAGATTAGTGTTGAAAACTACATGCAGACTTTTTTGCTGGCTTTGATTCTGTGTGGGATATACTTTGCAAGATGAAATGAGGTGCATTTTCTTCAACCCATCTTTTTATTCTTTTCTAGAGAAGCAAGAAAGAATAAGATTGCCCTTAGTTTGGGTTACCATGGGAATGTGGTAGATCTATGGTAAGTAGCATGTATGGCTAATGAATACATTAATGCTCTGGCTTGTTAGTCCATCTGGAATTAATTCCCAAACTTGGAAAAGACATTAAATCTAGTGCTGAGTACATTACTCTGGATGTTAATGAAAAACTATTGTCAAAAGAGAGATCTTCATCCTTGTGTTCCAGTTCCCAGTTGCTTCTCTCACGTTCCTCCTTTCTTTATGGAACAATAAATGGCTTAGGGAAAGAAATTCCAGGATTCTGCATAAGATGAAAAAAGAATTTATCTATTTCCTTGTAATCTTTCACTGATTGCAAGATTGCAAGAAAATGTCTTTGACTTCAGTGAATCATAGCCATGTTCAGGTTGGAAGGGACCTTAAAGGTCATCTAATTCCAACCCCCTGCCCCAAGCAGGGAACCTACCATGAGGCCAAGTTTACCTGGGTCCCAACCAGCCTGGTCTTGAACACTTCCAGAAATGAGAAGCCCACAGCCTATCTGGACAACTTGTTCCAGTTCTCACCACCCTTATAATAAAGAATTTCTTGTTCATATCTAGTCTAAACTGTCCCTCAGCTTAAGGCCATTCCTTCTTTTCCTATCACTACATGTCCTCATGAAAAGTTCCTCTCCAGCCTTCTTGTAAAGTACTGGAAGGCTGCTGTAAGTGAAGAATAGAAGTACTGAGGTACTGATTAAATAAAAATAATAAAATAATGGGTAGAAATCCTGGGGCTCTTGAGGTTTTATTCAGTGGTAACTCTTGTTGTCACACCATATACCAAGGGCTGACTCATCTCACCTCATCATCCAGTCATACCAGCATTCCTGCATAGGAAAATGTGAAGTATAAAAGTTGCACCTAAATCTTCAGCTCCATCACTTCCTACCTCCTGGCTTAGCCTCCTGCAAATCCTTATCCAAGGGCCTACTTTCACAAACAACCTTTTGGACTGGAAGAAATTCTCCCGAAAGAAGATCCAGACTGTGAAATGACAGCTTATGTTCAACCACTCCATCTACTGTCTTCCCCAGGGAGAGGCTGGTCTGTGAGCTGGACAAAACAGGAGAGCTGCTGGTTGACCTGGGATCTGACCAAACTTCATGTCACAACCCATTTAATGGGGGGTACTATCCAGTACAGCTCGGCTTTGAGGAAGCAAAGCAGCTCCTTTCCACCGATCCAGGGAAGTTCCGGACCCTGGTACAAGAGAGGTAAATGTTTTGGCAATATGTCTTTTTAACCTTCAAGTTTAGTTCTGCTTAGCATCTTGATTTCAAGAAGCCTACTCCTGATTTAGAAGTTTGCAAGTGAAATTGGACATTACAAAGAGAACAATTTGGCATAATTTATATGTAAATAAAGCTGTACTGTAGTTCTTAACTGGTCCTTTCAAGGAGAGTGCTCCTACACTCATTTTGTTCACCTTGGATAATCCTGGTGGAGACTTTTTACTAGTAGAAGGTAGAATATGGGCATAACATCTATATGACTTTGGATGAGGGACCAACAAGAACCTTTCCAGTTTCCCCAATTCTGTGTCCTACTAATCTAAGACAAAGCTAACAGAAAGGTAAATTTCTGTGAGGAACTAACTTCTAACAAGCTAGATATGGCCTAAAAAAAAAAAATCCATTCTCATTTGATAGTCATTGATCTATCTCCAGAACTCCAAGAAGTTACACTTATGTGTGTACAAGTCTGTATGCAACTATGCATTGATATTAGAACTAGACAAAATATTAGGTGGAAATGTTATCACAGGGACCAGCCCTGAAGAAGGCCCATTATGGGAAAGAAAGGGCCATGTGGGCTGTTTTGGCCAAGAGTGAGGCCAGAACAATGATGTTAAGCCATTTTCAGCTTTTCTGTCTCTGCTCTGTGAACTTCTGAAGCCGTTGAGCAGTTTTGTGTAGTCTGTTTTTTGTTATTGCCATCCACCCCCAGATCTGGCTGCATTGCTTTGCTGAAAGATGTGACCCCTCATTGCCAATGAATGAAGTTCCCTTAATGAGTGTAAACTACTTCAAGATTTGGGGATAACAGGTGCTACAGAGACTGAGAGCATCTCAATTGTTGATTTATGGGTTTATGCTTAAATTTATCTGGAGTCTTTCATTTCCATCTGTCACCCCTACTCCCATACTGTTAGTGAGTTCACAGTATTATTCTCTTTGATATTTCATCAATCTCAAGAATAACTGTTTCCTTTTTCTTCCAGTCTGAGGAGGCATGTGGCTGCTATTAACAAACTTGCTGATAAGGGCATGTTTTTTTGGGATTATGGCAATGCTTTTCTCTTGGAAGCTCAAAGGGCTGGTGAGTAGATCCTGTACTTGTAGGTGGAAACAAGGACAATCCTGTATGCATCTTCCCAGCTGCATATGTTGGTAGAATGGGGCTGGCCACTGTTATTTTAACTCTTTACCCTCTCTTTCTCTCTTGTTCTCTGAGACCCCTGACCCTCCCTGGATGAGATACAGCCTTCATGGGAACGTAGGTGCAATAGGGGCTAACATTATACAGGGATTTTTGCACTGAATCACTGATTATTAAAATTCTCTTCCAGGTGCTGATGTTGAGAAAAAAGGAGCAAATAAAACAGAATTTCGATATCCTTCCTATGTTCAGCACATTATGGGGTATGTTGGGCAGAGTTTGGAATATGCTCTTAAGTGCCTTGTGACTCCTTCTGTTTAGTGGGGAGTACTACAGAGATTAGTGCAAATTTGCAGTGTGCTATGAAGGATCAAAAGAACACCAACACTGGTTGGAAAACTGATCTTGCAGGTGTTATGCCAGAGTTAGTCTGGGTTGAAACATTGCCAGATCAAAATTCTTCAGTCCTTCACATAAAATAGCTTCATTTTGTCTTTGTATAAATTTTCTTTTAAGCAGTTCTACTCGAAAGAAGAGCCAAGTCACAGCCTCAAACTGTAACTATGGGCAACCTCACTTGTAGGTGCTAAAAATGGAGAGTTTGTCTCTTCAGCGCCAAATGTCCAGAACCCAATTCCAGCTCATCAAAGCCTATGTCTACACTGAAGTTAAAGGCGTGTCTGAAAGATGACACTCCTCTGCCCATGTCTCCAGCCTCTTACCCAAGCTGTACATGCAGCTTGTGGAAGGAAACAGCTGAACCCAGGTCTGTTGAGGGACTGGATTTATAACTCATTTTTCCTCTGACTCATGCTTTAACTTGCCTGTGCCACATGAATAAGAGCTTGACCATAGAGTAAGGCACCAACCAGACTAGATCTTCCCTTCCGGACCTCAACTGAAGCGTGTCTTGCTATTGTATGTAAACAATGTGGGCAGCAAATGAGTCTGGACTCAGGCACTGGTTCAGAACCTACACTTGTCTGATAGTGCAGATGCACTCAGGGTTAGCCTGGGTTAAGGGCACAAAGACCAGGCAGCAGGCAGAGTATATTTGATGAAGCAGAATTAAAATTGCAAGTCATCTGGTGATGCACTTGTTTGATTGAACTGCCCAGCATGACTTTCAAAATCCTGGCCTGACTGTGTTTTTATACAGTGGTTTATGGCTGCATGAAACACCACTGTTTAATTTCTCAGTTAATGGTCCTTGATGCTTCTGTTTGGATTAGTTCATTGAAAATGTTTCAAATTCTTCCGTCTCCAGCTAATGAAAGAAAAGCACTGCTAGCAGCCAGGATAAATAAGGAAAGAATTTCAACTATCTCTTAATGAAACATGTTCTATTCCCAGGGACATTTTTTCCCTGGGATTTGGGCCATTCCGCTGGGTTTGTACCTCAGGTGACCCAAAGGACCTTGCTACGACTGACTCCATTGCCATGTCAGTGCTGGAGGACTCCATACGGAAGGGAGGTAAGACATCATCCCATGCCCCTGCCACTGGGGCTGCTTCTGGAGAGAGAAGGATACTGAGAGTTGGAAAATGTGTGTTAGCTTTTGGCTTAAAACATAGAAAGCAGGCTCTTTCATTTTCCATGTGGGCAGAAAACCCCGCTGTTCTCCAAACCCCTGTAAGGAGTGTAACCAGTAGGTAAAACATAAAAGCACCGCGGATATTGATCCCATAGCTATTGTGCAATTTTGGCTAAGAACATTTATTTTAACTTTGTTACAGGTTGTCCTGAACTTTGTCACCTTGAAACTTTAAGGCAAACAGTATCTTTCATCAACAGGTCTCCAAGAGTAATTTAAGGAGTCAAATTGCTTTTCCCCTGTCTTACAGGTGAATGAGGCATGGGAATCTAGGGAGGTTTTCAGGAGGTTAGCAAGGAGATCAGTGGCAGGAAACCCAGGTTTCATGGGTGTGGTGCTCCATCCAGTGTCATTTTTTTGTGATTACAATTTTGAGGGGTTTTTTTGTCATTTGTTAATAAATTGCCAGCTATTTCTGTTCACTGGTGGAATAAATTTGGAATACCTGCATGGCTTTGTATGCTACTCTAGGATCAAGAAATGACACTGCCTTTCATTCTTCCACACCTCTGAAAAAGGAATTATTACTGTTATCCTCTGCTTATGAATGGAAATTGAGACAAAGCTAATTTTGTGTCAGCAAACATAAATCCTGATCTTTCAGGTTGCAGTGGAAGGTCCTACTTCTTTCCTTTTCTTGGTCCACCTTTACAGTCAGACAGCAGACTCAAAGACTTGTCATTGTCCCCTAGCACTAAAGTCCTCAGCTTTTTTATTTCCAGAGAGCAGAGCTTTATGCTTTTCAGAATCAACAAAAGAATCCTTGAATTCTGAGGAATTCCTCGGGATCAAAAGGAGAAGGATCACAAATCCAAAACCTATTTTATGAGAAGGAGAGCATAATATTTTTTCCCCTGGTAATTTAAAATATTTGTTGCTTCTTTAGTGGAAGTCATCATTTGAAATACAAGTAGAATTGTGAAAATTTTGAATGCTCTCTGGTTAACTCTGAAAAAATTATCAGTGTGAGGATCCTGAATGGTATTTTTAGAAAGGATATATACCATGTTCAGATGTCTCATTCGGAACAAAACTACTGTTGTCTTCCCATAATGTAAGGCTGATGTTCAGCCTCCTTTTCCTCCCATGAGATGAGTTATTGATAGAGTGGGTCTGACCCTGCAAGGTCCTTAGTTCTGTGTGTTCTCCTAATCTTTCCTTAGAGGCCATCTTCAAGAAATGCAACAACCTCAAGGTGCTTGCTCTGGTCTATGGATATTGAAACTTCCATGTTTTTAAAACTGGCCCCTTGGCTTTACTAAAGGGAGGATAAAATCCAATACTATAGTGCTGGATCTGTCTTCAGAAATTTGCAGTAACTCTTCTACCATGTACTGCAGCCTCCAGAGGTCTTCTCCCAGGACTGAACCAATGCATGACCTTTTGAATGGTTTGCATTGCAAGACTGGGAAATGAATCAGTTACTGTGTACACAGCAGTATGGGGGTGTTTATATAGATGTAATGTAAAGCTGGGGAGAGAACTCTCTTGCACAGACAAAAAGCATTGAACTGTTGCTTGTATATTCTTAATGTAAACGAAAAATTACATTTAAAAAAATCCCAACAAGTGAAAACAGGCTTAAGGGCAAGGCTATTATTTGATTTGTTGTTGAATTTGGCAGGACAATGGGAATTTGATTCAAAGAGAAAGAAGAACTGAATTTGGGCAGAAAAAACCCAGCTATTCATGCATATGTGTTCTTGAATATTCCACCTGCTGTCCACTTTCTATGAGACCTGGATTCGGACCAAAGTTCAGGGTCTGGATAACCTCACACACATCTAAAATCTGAACATATTGTTGATATTTATGAAAGAATCCATTATGAAAACAGTAGTTTCACTATCTAATTGTACCTGAGCTTTTAAGATCACTTTTGCATTAGAGATGCAGCAACTGATTATTGGGGTGTAACTTGGATTTACAAACTCTGTGATAATTTGAAAGTTGGGCTGATGCATAACAATATAAATCTCCCAAGAGCAAAAGGAGCCAGTCTGTGTTGCTTGGGACTATTTCTCTGAGTACACAGTGCTTTCTAATGCCTTTAAAACTCTAAATATGTACAAGGGCTTATGAAATACCACAAGCAACACAGTAACTTGCCTGACTTCAAAGCACATTTCTGTTGGGATGGGGAGGTGAGGCAGCAGTATAGCAAATGAGACACATGGAGGTACTCTAAAGTTAAAGTTATTCTAAAAGAAGCTGTAAGATTTTTTTCAATTGCAGGAAGTAAGACTAAATAAAAGGGAGGACTCCTCACTTCCCCAGGGATAACTGATGAAATCAAACTTTGGACACATCACTATTTAGGAGAGAGAATACGACTGTTTATTGGAGCTGGCTGGGAGGGACAGATGTGCTGTGTTGATATAGGTCCTTGTAGCCAGTATTCTCACCTGGCTTCTCTTCTGGATATGTTCTGAAGAACTTACAGACAGTAAGATCCTTTCTATAAGTCTTTGCACTGTGAAGTATGAAATATGGTACATGTTCTTTGAGATAGTTTATAAAAGTGATAGAAAGGATCCCTTCTCTGGTTTTGTTTGGGTTTTTTTGTTTGTTTTTTGGAGTAACTCCTGTAAACTCATTATATATCTACAGTACCTAAGTGAACACTGCCCCTTGCTTTCTAGAGGCTGCTTCCTTAAAGCTTATGAGTGGCAGCACAATCCTATTAGGACAGCACTAGCAGATGTTTCATCTTTTACTCCCTGCAAAGTGAAGTGCTGACATGTTAATCCTCACAGCAGAGTTTAGAAGCTATCACTTGGAGCCAACCCCTAGAGCACTGACAGGTCTTTTTAGGATCATTAAAGCTCTCTGTATGGAAGGTCTGTCTCTGCCGGAATGAGCATATTTTTCATTTCCATTTAACAATGTGTTTAACACAGGTTAAATACGAGTATCTTGCTTCTCCCTCTCTCCTTTTTTGACTTTTGCTCTGCGTAACTGCTGCCTCATGGAAAGGCAGCAGTCTAAACACGCTTCTCAGTGGACAGTTTCAAGTTAGCAGAGTGCAGTTTCTGCAGTTTGACTTTCAAACGTAAGTTTTGTGTACGTTATAAATTGACCTGAGAATGGGTAAGTGCTGAAAGGTAAAGGAGAACGTTCCATCTTGGCATCTGCAGAAAGGATTGACTTGAAGCTCCAACGCATGAACAAGTCACTGTGGCTCAGCATGTTGTCACACCAGCCGAGCCCTGGTAGATGGCCATGTCCCTCAGGGCAAGTTAATGTGACATAGCTTAGCCCACAGAGGAAGAGCTTATAGGCAGTAGCTTCTTCAGCCACTGCAACCTCATCTGAGCTGTAAAAGCCCTGTAAATTAGATAGAAAGGCAATGTTTCTGTCCCATTTCATACCCCCTCTTTTGTTACTCACTGCAGATTGTGCCATGCCTTTGGGGGCAGTTGATTGTACTGAGGCCACCATGTAGCTGATGGATATGTGCCATATTTCACGGTCTTTTACTTCAAATATCTTTATTATTACTCCTCCTTGGTTTGACTTATTGAGGTGGAATGGCACAGATACAAATGAGAGAAGAAACTAGAGAATATAAACCCATTATATATATTTCTCTTCTTCATCAACAAAATATATATATCTAAACAAGATGTAGAATGGATTTACACATAATGTAGCTACTCCATAATATGTTTTTCTGTGCAGTTTTTTTCCCATAGTAATGCAAGGCAACATGCCTCAGTTTGTAGGGTAAGAGATCTCAGCTTTATCTTTGGATGAAAACATTCACAAGGACCATTTAGTACAGAATAACTGCTGTGCTATAAATTTATATCCCAGCATTGGTGTAACTTATCCTCAAGTACATGTTGCCAGCTGCTTCTGAGAATTTCTGCTAGCTGTCTCAAAAGAGAGATTTACTACCTGGTGCAAGACTGAACTGTAGTACCCAACGTCATGGAGTTTGATAAACTTTCTAATCTAGTGAAGGCCTTTAGTCTTCACTAAATACATGGACATTTAGCAGGCAGCAAGCCAGGTGACCATAAAATGTACATGTAACCCATATTTCAAGGTTAAATTTAGTTTACTGAAGATCCAAATGGGAGTTACTGTTCCAGCTGTCTCCTGGGTGACATATTGTACCTTTCTCTAAATATGTGGTGCAGTTACTGCATCAGCTGCACAGAGGACTCTATACAGCATTTCCTATATGCGTGCTTATATCTGAGAGTAGAATGTGACTTCCTAGTGCTGCCAGAGGAATTAATGTAAATTTGGAGCATATTGCATTAATTTTCAGACCCTATTTTTTCCTTGCTTTCTCTTGCAAGTGAGCACATCTGTGAAGCAGCAGTACCATGACAACATCCGCTGGATTCGGGAAGCTGGCAGGCACAGCTTGGTAAGTTCACAACCTCCTTCAGCAGATGTGACTGCTCCTGGTCCTAAATGCAGTGCTTGAACACTGGGGTGAAAAGCAGGAGTGGGCATGAATGAGAACACTGGCTGTAGTTCCCAGGGCTGACAATTTAAATCTCCCTCTCCACAGCAGAGTCTTAGGGAGAGCTGAAACAGTTATTTGTCTTGATTACCTCATCTGGAAATGTTAAAATAATGCAGCAATATCTACTCTCCTATCTGGAATGAAACATATCAGTCATTCATGCTCCACCTCAGTTGTAAGCACCCTTCTTTCAGAGCACTGTTCAAAATGTCTCCCTTGGCACTGATTTGGGCCAGCCTCTTCATGCCTGCAGTGCCCAGAACTCTTTTCAAAGCGGGTGATAAGGTGAGAGCTGCCATCATTCTGCATTGTGGGAAGCAGGATGCCAGTGGAGCATCCTTCGTTTTCTTTCAGGGCAGGCTCTCCTGTGAAGCAAACCACTAATGCTGTAGAGCTCATATGTACTTTCCTAATCGGGAAGCCAGGTTGGTCTGTGGGGTGGAGAGCAGCAGAGCTGTGAAGCACAGGTGATCTGTGCCATGTTTTGTTCCCACATTTCCTTTCCCTTCCAGCCTGCTATCAGATGTTCCAAATCTCTGCATCTCAGCTGCTGCTAAGGGATTTGTTGATAGAGGGATTATAGCCCAGCAATCAGGTTGATTTAAAAAGTCGAGTTTATTGGACTAGCAGCTGAATATGGAAATACATCTCATGGATTGTGTGGGTGGAGATAAAACTAAGTTCAAAGAGGGTTTTAATTTCTTTTCTTCTGGAAGCTAGATGCTTCTGGAGAATTAATCTGCACTTTTCTCTATAGAAGGGAAGGGGTCACTCCTGTGACTTCATTCATCTGGGGCCTGAAGATAAACTAGCTGCAGAGAACCTTATCATTCTGTCATTTTTCTTTTCCAGGTTGTTGGCTCTCAAGCTAGAATCTTATATTCTGATCAGAGGGGTCGTGTGTCTATAGCTGTGGCTATTAATAAAGCGATTTCTGAAGGAAAGATTAAGGTTTGCCTTTTTTGTCTTGATATGGTCTGGGTAATTGTGTTTAATATCTGAGACTGGAGTGGCAGGTGGTAAAGGAGGACTGCAACCAGTGAGACCAGAAATGCAATTTACAGGGAACCAGTTTCTTCTAGTGTATGTTAGAGTTCAGTCCTTCTCTCTGCCTGCCACTCATATTGCACTATGTAATAGGGGAGAGATGGGTTTAAAAATTCTCTGAAATAGGCTACCTTTTTTTCCATGGTGGGAATCTGCCTTATTTTCTGTTTGGACATCTAGAAGCACAACACATCATTTCGTGATTTGCTGAGAACACAAGGCAGGGATCTAACACTCTAACACTCCTCAGTAGTGTCCCAAATATTAGAGGTAACAAGAGACTGTGCTGCTCCCCAGTCCTTCTTCCCCTCTATCCCTCACTTGCAACCATATTTTACAGCTAGAGAAAGCTCTGCAGTCAATTTGCATTGCATGTATGCATGAAGAAAATGTTGAGGCTTCACACTGCCCCTGTAGAGCATAATGCCAATATCTTACTCATCTGGGTAAAATCCCACTGATTCTGTGTGGTGATAGTAACAGTACATACTGTGGGCAAGACTGGGTAGAGATTTTGTAAGTTCTTCATGAATATTGTAGGTAGATGTACAATGTGACATCCTGGGGGAGACCAAATTCCTGAAGGTACCACCCAGCAATTAGACCTGGTACTTGGGGTTGTCCTGTGCAGCGCCAGGAGGTGGATTTATGTTCTTGTGGATCCCCTCCTACTCAGGATGTTCTTTGATTACTTGTTGTGTGTACAGCAGCATCAGACCAAGACAATGTCACTTGTTTATCTCCATCTCTTTTATAGTTGGATCACAATTACCCTTATTAAAGGAGCAAATTCAAGTAAAACTTAGAATGGATTCTATCTGGAAAGGTCTGGTTTTTGTTACTTAGAAAATGTTAGTTAAATAATTCAAATGCTGTTGACCCACTCAGGATTCCAAGTGAAGGTCACTGCAAGCTAGTCTCATAAAATAAACCTGACCAGCCGGAGCACTCCCTTGGAGCTATGACTGACAAGGTCAGACTCCCAGGCCCTTTGGATTTTGTTGCCCTTCTTTTGTTTCTGCAAATCTCCATTCCTGCTCTTGCAATCTGGGTGCTCATGTGTATTTTCAGTGATTTTCTAATTCACTGCCAGCATAAAACAGAGTCAGTTAACTCCAGACCACACCATGCCAAGAGTTGAATTATTCTTATATAAACCTAGTGCATGGCAAATGATAATGAATACCTTCAAGCTGATATTTATTCATACTGTCAATTAAATTCAAGACCAAGAATGGACTTGTTCGAGGTACATGAAATCACTGATTTTTATTGTTAAGTTTTTAGTCTAAAGTCATTAAAAAACCACAAAATTGTGAAACTTTGTACTATGAATTTAATTTTCAACAGCAAACACAACTTTCTGAATGAAGACCTTTGCATACTGAAATGCCTTTTTAAAATTTCAGCAAAGAAATGCTTGGATGAAATAACCTCACTACTTCCCCTCTTCTATCTGCCCTCCTTTGAGGATGCCATTGGCATAAAAGCAGGCTGTTGTTCTTTGTTATGGTGGCTTTCATGAACAGTATGTGAACAACTGTTTTAGAATAAATAATAACAGGCAGAAACGGAGTTTTGGGGGGTTTAAGAGAGAGGGGGCAAAGGTGAGATTTGAAATGACCTAAGACAGAAGTGAATTCAGCAGATGATGATCCTCAGTAGCAATGCCAATCCATGAAGGATTCCACTTTCTTGTCCTTGGCTTTTTCCAGGCTCCAGTAGTCCTCAGCCGAGATCACCACGACGTGAGTGGGACTGACAGTCCTTTCAGAGAAACGTCAAACATTTATGATGGATCCGCCTTTTGTGCAGGTCAGTGGAGCAGCTGAGACTTGTCTGCCTGGGCAAGCAAGGAAATGGCTTTAAAAGAGAAATAAGTAGTTTTTTATGCAACATTTTAAAAAATGTTTTTGTTTAACCCTTTAATCCCAATTAATCAGATTTCCTGAGAAGCTTTGTGGGATTTAGTAGTAACACAGACATGAATGTGGAGCTCTTTATAGAGGACAGGTCCTGGAAGTGCAGTGAAGATGCACCAGATGTACCTGAACGTAAATGGAGAGCAGTCTCAGATGACTGTTTTCTGGTTGACTTTAACTTTGCACCTCACTGTTTCAAACAGGTGATCCAAGCAGAGTTACAGCCATATTTCTGTGGAATCCACAGGATCAAAATCAGGGCTATCATAGTATTCTGCTTAAAGCAAAAAAGGTTCACAGCTTCTTTCATTCCATTGCCTTAAGACTCAAGAAAATAATCTAGAGTTTCTGAAAGGAACTTTTCTGCTCAAAAGGGAACACATTCTGATAGTAAAGGCATAAGAATGGAAGTCAGGCATTGTGGATTAGATTACATTCACTTATGGTGTGACTGTGGGCAAATCATGTCGATTTGTTATACAAAAGCAATCTTTAATGCTACACACCTGACCTGAGCTAAGCAGACTGCTTTTAAGTTTTTGAAGTGATGCTTTAGAGAAATAAATGCAAGAAACACCAGATTGGAAATCCACAAAAAAAAAAAAAAAAAAGGTAAGTATGAAGCACTAAGCAATTTCTAACCAAAATCTTCCTCACTTTTCCATCCATAAAGTGGAAATTATGATAATAGCTTTAGCCTAGTAGTGTTTCCATATGTCATGAACTGACAATCACAAAGAGGTGTGAAATTGGAGGATCTGCTGCTATAGAAGGAGAAATTATGATAGAGGTAGCTGAGCATATTGAATTACTTCCATTATGGGAATTCATAATAGAACCAAATTATGGTACAATTTTAAGGATAAAAGTTCCCTGCTATCTTAACTGGATTTCCTGGTGAAATTAGGCTTTTAGCTGTATCTATCAGTCCCACTTCCCACATTTTAAGTGTGTTGGCTCGTTCTAATGGGCCAAATGAATAGAGCTCTTGAATAATGTTGGTTTCTGCCAAGATATAAGAAAATGGTGCAGCTGCACTGAGAACAGCAATCCAAAGCAATGTCTCCATCAAAGGCCTTAGCAACATAAGTAAATGGGAGGCAATGTCCTCAGAAGAGGGCAACAGAAACAAGGCTTGCTAAACCCCATTGCTCATCATCCTTTGTGGGTCTCTTTGCATTTTGTGATTTACATGAACCATTTTCCTTCTCCAAGGGCTTATCTAAAGCTGGTTGACCACTGATACTGCTGATCTTTGAAACCAGGCCTAACTCTGTTTTACCAGATGAGCCTCTGGAGATAATAAAAGAACACCTTAGGTCTTCCTATCCCTTCTTTCCTGTTGTTTTAACACCACCATTTGAACTGGTTCAGGTGAAGTTGTCTCCTCTTTGGCACACAGGACTTTTCCAGAATGTTTGCCTATCTCATTTTGTTTTAAAGTACCTCAGACTGATGGGTTATCACTGCTTTGCACAGTGTATTTCAGCGCAGACATTTGCAGTCAATTCTTTTTATCCAAGCCAAAAGCAGCAGGTTATTGCATTGTTAGTTCACTTGCCATACTCCTTGTCCAACCTCCACTCTTATCATGCTAGTGGCTGAGGAGGAAATTTGTACGTTTTAGAATACGGTGATTTAGATCTCTCCCATTCTATCTTGACAGCACTGTAATTATGATAATTGCATTATTAAAGTGACATAATGTCAGATAAAAGATGCCATAATGGAGCTTTTGACAGGGTTTAACATGGATTAGTGCTCAAATAAACTCATTTTTCCATCAGACACATAACTGGGTCTGTGAATCCAGCTGGTAGGGATATTGTTGTTTTTCTCTTATTTTTCGTGTTAAAAACAAGGCAAATTGTGTATTGAATATCCCCTGAATCAAATATGGACAAATGTTTTCAGTAATTTTCACTCTTGTATCTTCTGTGTGTATCTCTTTCCACCTCTCTGGGTACATGCTTCAGCACATATTGTAGTAAATATCCAAAATTCTAGTGAACAATTTGGTGGAAGTCATGCATTTGATAGTAGTCAAATTACATTTGTTTCCTAAATTATGTTCTTTGAGGGTTTTTTTTGGTCTTGTTTTGGGTTTTTTGGGGGGGTTGTTTGTTAGTTTAGTGTGGAGTTTTTTTAAATAAAAGAAACCTTCTTTGTGGTTTCAGCAGTTCCTGTTCAGGGTAAATTACCCTCATGTTCAGAGAATTGGCATGGACTTTCATCCCAACTTCGTTCCCAGAATGCAACTCCTTAGCTTTTGGCTGATTTTTCTGCACAGGGCTGAAATAACTCTGCACTCAGATCTGAAAATACTTCAGACTTCTGAGAACTGCAAGGTGTGCAGTGTTCCAGATGTCCTCCCCACTTTGAATCCATCCACACAGATATGTCCAGCCTGCTCTTCCATGACTGAGACACCTCAAAGGAGGGGGCTGCACCTCTCTCCATCCTGAGGAGGTATCTCCCAGCTGAGGAGTGGTAGGTCCTTCATCTGCTTGAACTGGAGCAGAAATGCAGAAAGCACCAGAGTCCTCACAAACCACAGGGTGAGACTGCCATTTGCTTCCTCCAGTGAATGGGCAGTGAGTGCAAGGATAGTCTCTTTTGCCTGTTCTTCCCAAGAATGAGATGTTCAGTGTAAATTTGTGAGAGAAGCTGTGAGTAAACTCTGCTTTCACACAGCCACAACGAAGATGTCAATGGAAGGAGTGAGCAGCACAACAGAAAAATGAGTTCAGTATGTGAGATCCATAACACCTTTCCTCTTCTCCTAGACATGGCAGTGCAGAACTTTGTGGGAGATTCGTTCAGAGGAGCAACCTGGGTCGCACTGCACAACGGTGGTGGAGTTGGCTGGTAAGAGTTTGTTTATGTTTCTAAAGCTGGGCTCTGAATCCCATTCCCACTGCTGTGCATGTGTGTGCAGAGGAGAGACAGGAGGGGAACTGCTGAAAAGATGTGTGTAGTACTGGAATAGTACCATGTCATGATGATGGGAAGGATGAGTTTGGTAACAAGAAGTGGGAGGACAAATTATAAGGCAGTGGGGTGTTATAGAGGCTTTTCTAATTAATGCCCACATGTCCAGGAAAAGTGTTTTAAACACTGGCCACAGCACAGTTTGAAGATCCTAATTTGCCAAACAAAAACAGTCTGCTGTGGTCTTTTTAAACAGATTCTACTTTCAGAGTTGTCTTCACACATTCACAGCCAGATTATTAGTGCATGGATTATGTTTAGGTTCCCCCTTAAGCTGTATCTAAATCTATGACCTTAGGAACCCAACGTAAATGCTCATGTGCTGAATTGCAATGAGGGGTTATTGATACAAAACAGCTCAGGTGCCAGCAAACCACACAGTCTTTCAATCCCTCCTCATGCCTGGTAGGATAAAAGACCACAGTTAAGAACTGAATTAAACATCTCCTTCACATGAGAGGCAAAACTTAACAAAATGCCTCAAGTGGGAAGCAGAATGAAACAAGTATTATATATGGAGAGGGAAAGTGACCTCCTCCATGGACACTAAAAGGTTACTCTGGACTGGCAGTAGGGAAAAGAAGAGCCTGGCCACACTGCAGAGTCTTTAGTTATGGTTTGTTGTTTCCAGCATATTCCAGCAAAGCCTCTCCTATTTACTGTCACATCTTCATTTGGTAGTGTCAAAAGTCGAAAGGGCACAACCCTCTATTAAATACCGTAGTGAATCCTCCCACTTCCCTGTTTCAACCAGTGCTGGAATATGCCAACAACAGCAATCCTAAGGGACTTGTAGGAGATGCTATCCTCAGAGACATTTGATGATACTTAATTATTATTCATCTGGATGAGCTGAAATGAGAAAATATCCCTTGAGGTCAGCTGAAGAATTCCCTCTCTGGACTCTTAATTCCTTTGATTTCAATGAGGTAACTACTGCGTAGAAGGTACACGAGAGCAAAATTGAACAACGGGATGAGAAAGCTCTCTAAGGGCTTGGGCACATGGAATGAAAGTTTGCCTTTGCTGATTTCGGTGATAAGAACCCATAGCCAGGCTTTAATTCACAATTTCCATAACTCTGAATGGAAAATATATGCCAGAATGTCTCCCTACTCTGGTCATCTCAGTCTCAGACTTGAGAGATAGCAGCAGACTAATCCTGTCTGAATTGCCTTAACTGAGTTCAACCTTTTAAAACATCTGCTTATGAAATACAAGGAAAGAAAATCACAACACATTGTCCAAAGTATTCAGGATATTTTTATGCTAATTATAAATATTAGTATTGCTAAAATAATTGCTTATGCCATGAATGTTCTTTGCCCATCTGATGCTTAATTCGAAGGATACAAATGATTCTATTTCTTTCTGGCCTCTCTAAGGCCAATCCTTCCTGCACATTTCTAGTCCTTTGGGCAATTCAAAGAGAGGTTGGCTGAATGGTGAGACTGCCCTTACTTCTGGAAAACTGGCACTGACCACACTGCAATTTTAATTATACTGTTTTATTATTTCTTAAGTGGAATTGCATCACAAAAGAAGCTTTACCCCAAGGCAGGGCAGAGGTGCTATAATTTATGTAATGAATCAGAAAATTAGCGTGTGGCTATTTACTGAAATAAAAATACCTCTGGAAAAAGAGGGTTTGCTTATTGTTTTTGTCATTTCCTATGGCTGCCTGGGGGCTTGTCTTTGCAGAACAGTATCTGCTCACCTTGTTCTTGGGAGCAGCCACAGCCCTCTATGATTAAATTACTGTGCTTCAGTGAAGAAAGCAGGGCCTGAAAATTAGGCCTGTCTCTTCCCAAGCCTCAATAAGCCACCATGCTGAGACTCAGATGTGGTAAAAATGTTGTGTCATTAGCTGCTGTGGTCTGGAGAGCCCCCGAAAGCCAGGGCATGACAGGTGGAGCTCTAAAAATCCAGCTGACCTTGCCATAATGAAATCTCCATGTGCTTGTTAAATTCTTCTTGTCATCAGCTGATTTTGAAAAGTGAAAGTGCAAGTGGAAGCTTATATATTTATAAACAAAGACACACACGATCCAAGAGAAATCAAGTGGCTGGAAAGTTTCTGTCCAGGGAGTTAAAAACTGGCAATTGTGCTGTGTTCAGCTGCAGAGTCCTCCCTGCAGAGGCTTGCCTGGAACTACTGAGATCTGCTGCATCTTTCCTAAGAGACTACAGAAGTGCCTTTTCACCTGCTTTAGTTTTTCTGCATTACAGCCTTGTGGGGCAAACAGAAAAAGCAAGATTAATATTTATTTAGCTGGAATCTGCATCACATGTGCTGTTGGAGAGACTTAAGATTAACCTTGACTATAATTACAGCAAATTATTGTTATTGATTTTTGGCAGCTTGTTTCTTTGCTGGAGAATGTATATTAGCACAGAGCCTGAATAACCTGCAGTAACAAAAAGGCAGGAGCAATTTAAGAATCAAACTGCTCTGTTGACAGTGTGACATCTTGATTGTGAGAGAGGCCTTGTTTTCTTTGATCACCTTAGGAGAGGAGACATCTGGAAATTATAGGAGGTAGCTTAGGTCACGATGCCACATGTTTCTTTAATTACTTGAAAATGTGACCCAATGCTAATGAAGGCAGAGATCCCCTCTAAAAGTGAGAAGTTTTGATAGAAAATCCATCATAACAAACATTGGCCTTTAATGCAGGAGGGATTTTTAAACAGTAGAACAGATTCTGATGAGTGATTCTGATTTACACTAGAGTAACTCTTTGAGAATCGATGGAGAGGCTCTAAATTTATGGAGTACAAGTGAGATCAAATGCTCACTGTTCATACCTAAGCTTCAAAGGATGCTCTTGGGGATGCTGTGGACAGAGGGAATCTTTGCCACTGAAAGAGCATCATCATCTTCCCATATGGAATATTTTCATAAACCACTGATCCAGAGGTGTGATTTTCTTATCTTCTGATAATTCCCATAGGCTGTCTTGAGGGGTGCTCTTTCTGTGATCCCAAATACATTGCAGTGGCATCACTGATATTCCTAAATGTACTCTGGCTTGGTACTTTGACAGTAAAGAACGATAATTAGGTCTGTGTATGCAGGAGCAGCAGAGTATGGTGAGGTAACTGGCCTTGGTATAATTACATTTTTAACATTGTCATCCAGTCTGGTCCACTCTTTTGGAGAAGACAGTAACAAAATGAGCTATTCAAAAAGTAGAATGTTTATATTCATCCCCAGATGAGACTAAGAGAAAAAATAGTGAAAAATTTCACACAGTAAAAATTTTCATCCTGGGATTTAAATTCCAGGCTGAAAAGCACTGACATTGTCAATCAAAAAGAACAGTTTTATTCTGAAGAGTCAGATCTTACAATATTAAAACATCTCAATTGGAAACATGACTTCGATTCAAAATTTCCTGTTAAAATCCCTGATTCACTCACTGATGTTCTGCTGTGAGAACTGTCACTTTCAAGAAATCTGTACCTTTAAACAGAAAATGTTTTTTTCAGTAATAACATGTCTAATAATGAAGAAGTGGAAGGAATTTACAGAAGAGTACTATGATGGTGAGATCTGGAGCGCCAAGTTCCTGAGTTATGTGATAGGGTAGTGTATATAAGTGGAGAAAGGGAATTAACATCACATGAGTAACAACATTATATTGAAAATGTGAGTTTTAGTTTCAGGAAGTAGATCTCAGGTCTGTGAGGCTTTAGTTTAGCCTCATTTCACCATTTTCTCAGAAGATCAAGTTACTGCTGGAAAATATACAGTAAGAAACAATTCCTTCCTGGACTGGAAGACACACAACTCCTATCTGATTAATGGATGTGTCTGATGTTGTTCTATGTAAATTTTGTAAACTTATATTAACTATGAAACTCAGAGGACAAAATCCTGCCTCCAGGGATTTCCATTAGTGTCTCATACCACGTATTGTTGTATGATATGCCCTGTCCCTCAGGTATTGCTGATGCTGAGCTATAATGCCAGAGCTCGCACAGATTTACAGCAACCAGCTGTATCCACCACTATTCACCATATGCCATGGAAGTGGAACTTGAGCAGGCCAGATGCTGAAGTCAGACAAGATGTTTTGCTCTACGTGTTTTCCCTGTCCTTTAAAACCAGACTGTTATTTCTCCCAAGAATAATCTGTTAGTTTTAACATATTTCTGTTCTTCTTCTGCCAGTAAGTCTGCTTCCTGAAAAGTTGGCACTGATGTCTTTAAATATCTATGTATTTCATACAAAATGAATTACTGTTTTGGAAATGATTGAGGCAGATGTGCATTAAGTGGTGGTTAACGCTTTTTTAATAAAATACTTATGCTCTCCCATTTGTCCCAAGAGAATATAAATAGATCCATCTGTCTGCTTCAATAAAGTACACTGTCCTCCTCATGATCCTGTCTACATGGCAGGATGCAGTGTAGCAAACATCAAGATCTAAACCTTTAAAAATACCCTGGCAGATCAGAGGTGTTAACCTTTCTTTGCTTATTTTTAGAGCCAGTACAGTGTGTAGAACTTTTTTTTTTTTTTTGTAAATATAAATGGTCACTGGTAGTCTCTTATTCAGCAGCATTTCTATGTTCTCATCCTTCTCCTTGGACTGCAACTGAATAAATTAACTCCTGTGAATTTTGTGAGATTGGTTTGATTGAGTCACTTTCATTTCACGCTCTTGCATTTGTATTTTTTTAGGGGTGAAGTGATCAATGGGGGATTTGGCCTGGTGTTGGATGGGTCCAAGGAGGCTGAAGAACGAGCTAAGATGATGCTCAGCTGGGATGTTTCCAATGGGGTAAGCAAAGCTGATTATATATGTTGACTTTAATATTTTTCTGTCTCATGACTATGTTTATTTAGCACTTCTATTCCAGTGCTAAACATATTTTAATCCCCATCAGACCTGGCATGACTTGGGGTAGAAGAGTAGGAACAATTTGCACATATTCCCTGACCCAGATCTGAAATAACACACTAATAAACCATTAAGGAAGAAGGAGGATGATAATTATATTAGTTTGTAGGTTAATGGAGACAAACCCTTAACAAGAACTGTGTACCAGAGACAGTCTATTAAAAACCCAATCCACCTTTTGCTGCTCTGATTTACTACAAGCAAAAACCCCGCTCTTCCATGCACATGTTGAAAAAGAACAATCTGAGAGTGCTACCCATGTTAGATACAAGATTGAAAAAGTGGAGTGTACCCTTAAAAATATGTTGCCAGGAATAATCATAGATGAGTGACAGGAAAATGGAGCTGTTGACTTAAAAGGTCACTTCTAGTTGCTGTTGCTGTGATCCTGGGAACTTATTAGCCTTTTATTAATCATATGCTTAAATATTTTGCTAAATTGGAACTCAAGTCTTTTCTTTCTTGAATGCTTTTGAGCATTCTGGCTATTTCAGAAATTGATTTGTAATCCATAGTAGAGATTTCTAAGGCACTGAATAGAGGAAAGGACTTATTTCCTTGGTGCCAAATCTTGATCTTTTTTTCATCTGCGGAATTTTGCTTGTATGCAGATCAGGATTTTGCTGATAGAAGAGGGCTTTATGAGTTCTGTTTATAGAGTTTCATCCTTACATGAGGGCAGAGAATTTGGTTCCTTGATTTCATAGTTGAAAATACATTCAGTGACATTTTCCTTTTTAAATATTTATCCCACTACAAAAGTATTGATTGCTTAAATTATATTGTTATCTAAAGCAAGTGCTAGCTTTGCAGAGCTGGGGTGGAGTGCACAATTATTTTTAGTGAGAGAATTTTTTAAGTTTATAAGGTACCTGGCTCTACCAATGTTATCTGTCCAATGTTATGCATGGAAAAGTACCACCTCTGCCCAAATACTCTTCATAAAAATGAAGTAGGTATTACAAAAATTGCTTGCAAAATCAGTAAGGAAACTAGAAACTGGCAGAAGGCTGAAAGATTTATTATCACGAAATTCAGCGCCAGTGTTTGCGCAAATATTGTGCGAGATGGATGTGGCAAGAGAAATGTAGGATTTTTACACCCGTTGATTTTCTGCTCTGACAGGTCGCCAGGCGCTGCTGGTCGGGTAATGCCTTTGCTTATGAAACCATCTGCCAAGCAATGAAAGAGAATGACACGTTGAGGGTGACCCTCCCTCACAAGGTGGTGGATGAGAACATCTTGGAGCAAGCCGTGAAACATTAGTGGCATTTCCAAGCACGATGTTGTTCTTGCAGATATATTTGAAGTTGCTTCCTTGATATGCTATTCTGCTCTCTGGCCAAATGATAAAAGCCTTGCATATGTCTGTTCCATGTGAGTTCTTTTTTTCCTCTTTCACTTTTTAAGGGGGCAAATCTGTATCTGTGACAGGTCTGCTGATGCCAGGAACAGTCTTTTCACTTAATATAGTTGGAACAGTGTTTGCAACAAGAAACTACTCATTATAGGGAGAAGAATGTGGAATTTTGTCCCTGAGATTTTTAGGTCTGGTAAATCAAACATGGACTGGAAATTTGAACTCTGATTCTACTGCCACCAGCAGAGAGATGTGAAATCCAGTGGCCAAACACAAAGACGTGTAAACAAACTTATTCTTTGGCTAATGGAGGATGTATTGATATGACATGATTGCAGCAGAAAGTGACACAGAAACTCTAACTGGTCAAGCGCAGCTAAACCTGCATGATTTTTTCCCTGAAAGTTTCACCCAAGATATTCACAACCAGGGACAGAATGCAGTGACAAGAAAGTGGGTGGAAAACCCTGAGGGCAGGGTCCAAACATTTTACAGCAAGGCCAGGAAAATATGGAACAACTCATAAATTCCCCATTGGTCTGAGACAATGCTGCATCTGATGTTGTGTGCCCTTTGCTGTCTCACAGTCACGAGTTTGTTCTTCTGTAGAAGGCTGCTGCACTTGAGAGTGTTCCAAATGAATGGAAACCCCCAGAAAACCTAGATCCTATGTGCTGGTTGCTGCTCTTGAATGAAAATGTGAGCTACTCATCCATTTGTGAGTAGTACAATTAATAAAGCACTGTAACAAAATTGTCAAGTATATTTTCCTTCTGGAAAAAAACTAAACAAACATGACTGATGTGAAACAAGCACCAAAGACAAGACAGTATGGGCTTCCTCTAGCCAGAAGTTGATTATAATGTAACATAGCAATAGAAAGGTATTTTCAGTCTTCCTTCTTCCTGAGAAGGGTCAGGAAGGCACAGAACCCCATGTGCCCAGGTGCAACTGAAGAATTGCATGTTTTGCACCTGAGCCTGCTATTACATTTGTGTTAACAGTAACTCACTGAAGTATCTTGTTCTAATCAGCTGTGATGCTGAACAAGAGTCGAGGCTGGCTTTGAAGGCCCTGTACACACACATAGTGACAGATACATACTTGGATATATTTACAGAGGCATGTTTTACATACACATCTACACATTTGTGTGTACAAAAATAATTCTTAGCTATCCTGTCTCATGGTAAGCATGGCTCTTGCACATGGGCCTCACTCCAACATGAACACAGTGTCACCAGTTCCTTCCCCCAGTGCACATGTGGTACTGGACTTGATCTGGCCTGTCACTCAATCTCCTTGGCACTGCATCCATTACCTCTTGGAACAGAAAGGGCTGCTACACACGTAAACCTGCATGGGCTGCTGCAGTTGGGATGTGATGAGCTGCAGTCCTCAGGACTGGGGGTCTTGAGAAACTATACAATTACTATATCCCATGGGACACACAGGTGAGCTCACTCTGCAGCTCTGTATTGCCTCTGGTGCTAAGTATTATTTATTTATTTTGAATCACAGATGAATTCTTTACTCTGTTCACGTACTGTATGTGTCTCCAGATGAATAGTGAGAGTCTGGCATCTGCTTGAAACCAAACCTTCTGTGAAGTGCAATCTGCAGCTGATAGGAATTGCTTCATATTATGGAAAAACCTGCCCATATTGCCTAGTTATAAGATTGAGATGTGAGTAGTTGTCAGCCAGATTTGACAGCCTTTGCTTTGACATATGTTATGCATTACCTGTTATTAATAATCACACTGGGTCCAAAGCCAGTATATTGTTATTTTACAAAACCATTCCAATCTTTATAGTCCAAAAGCACTAGGCAGTGCTTTGTCAAGAGGAACAACCAGAAAATACACTGGCTTTTCTGTACTAAGTAATGTAGAGCTGCTCCCTTAGAGCTGCTAAATCATAGTACCTTAATGCTATCCTAAAATGCAGACACTTATCCCAAAAACCTTGTGCCTGGTTGCAGAGAGAGCACTCATGGCTGTAGAAACAGTGTTTTTTTGAATGTATAAAGTTTATGACATGACAGAGCTGTTGGTGCTCCTAAATAGGGTCTTGTTGAATTTCTCCAGGCTCTGGCAAACATAAGAGATTTGTGACATTTTGTTATCTCTTTCAGGTTTGGCATCCTTCAAACAGGGATTCACCTTTGTGTTAAGCAATAAACTTGGGGGAAGACCTACTTTTTCCTAGGAACACAAAGGAAAGTAGTGCAAAGATCTCCACAGGGAGATGGGGGGTGCTGAGGGCAGCCAAAACCAGGGATGACCCACTCTGTACAGGTGGCTCTGAAGAGTAGAGCTCTGGGTGCTTCAGTTTCCTGGCACTGTGTGCCTGGCCAGCCATTTCCCATGCTAAATTGCTCCCCAGAAAGGAGGAATAATCTGAGCATCGAAAGGATCATAGCACCATCTGCTGGGACTGCTTGTCAGTTCCACGGCAGGAGAGAACTAAGTGAATTTCCATGGCAAATACAGGATAATTTTGCCTTTTCCTTAAGTGATGGAGAGCCAGAAGGCAGCTGAACATTCTCCAACAGAAAGCTTTGCCCAAGAAGGAGAATGAAAAAAAAGGTTTCTGCATTAGCTGAATTTTAGTGTTTTGCTGAAAATTAGTGTTTTGCCAAACTATTTACCTATCACAGGACTCTGAATGTGGCTGCAACCTCGGTATTGCTCCTGCACAGCAGTTGAGGGAGGTGATCCTCCTCCTCTACTCAGCCCTAGTGAGACCATATTCCAAGTCTGTGTCCAGTTCTGGGCTGGGCTCCTCACCACAGGAACGACAAGGAGGCCACAAAGATGATGAGGGGGCTGGAGCATCTCTGTTACGAGGGGAGATGGTGTGAGCTGGCCTTGTTTGGTCTAGAGGAGAGAAGACTGATAGAGGATCTTATTAATGCATATAAATATCTCAAAGGTGGGTGCCAAGAGGATGGTGCTGGACTCTTTTCAGTGGTGCCCAGCAAGAGGATGAGGAGCAGTGGCTGTAAACTACACGAAAGTAGTTTCACTTCAACATGAGAAAGAACTTCTTTACACTGAGGGTGGCTGAGCACTGGAACAGGCTGCCTGAAGAAGTAATGGAGTCTTCTCTGAAGACATTCAAAACCCATCAGGACATGTTCCTGTGTCACCTGCTCCAGGTGACCCTGCCTTGGCAGTGGGGTTGGACTGGATACTCTCCAGCTGTCCCTTCCAACCTAACAATTCTGTGACTCTTCCTGGCTATTAGCACGAATAAACAGCAGAATAACCCCCAGGACCCGAGATGATTCCAGCGGTGCCCGCTGCGGCTATCGCGGTGCGCGACACCCGACGGGGGCGGGCGACTTTGCCCCGCTCGGGGCAGCCCCGCTCCGCGCCGCCCGCTGCTCCGCTCTCCGGGTTTCCGCGGCGCCTCCCGCTCCACCCCGTCCGTGGCTCCGCTCTCCGCGTTTCCGCGGCGGCCGCGCCGGCCCCGCCCCGCGGCTCCGGTTTCAGGCGCTGCTACAGGGACCCCCAAGATGGAAACGCAGGGGCTGCCGGCCGCGGAGGCGGCCCGGGCCCGGCCCGCTGTGCAACATGGCGGCCCCGCCGCGCCGCCGCCGCCCGGCTGGGACCCGCCGCCCGCCGCCGCCCCGCCCTCCCCCGCCGGCAGCACCGTCGCGCCGGGCCTCTACGTGAGCTTCCCGGTGCTGCTGGTGGAGGAGAAGCCGGAGCCCAGCGCCAGCCCCGCGCCCAGCGCGCCGCCGGCGGGGCCCGCGCCCGACAGCGACGGGCTGCTGCTCGTCTTCAACGTGGTGCGCGGCGCGGGCGGCGGCGAAGCGGGGCGAGCCCAGCCCGGCCCGCCGCCCGTTGAGCCGCCGGAGGAGGCCCCCGTCTCGGCGCCGCCGCCGCCGCCGCCTCCTCCTCCTCCTCCCCCGCCGCCAGCACCGCTGCCCCCCTCGGGCGGCGATGGCGGCGCGGCGGAGGACGGCTCCTTCTCGGGGACCATCACCATCAACAACCAGAGCCTGCTGGTGCGCATCGAGAACGGCGTGCTGACTCTGGGGCCCGGCGCCGAGCAGCCCGCGGGGGCCGCGCCGCCCGGCGCCGCCCCCAGCCCCGCCGAGCCGCCGGGCGGGCCTCGGCCGCGCTCGCCGCCCGCCTTCCCGTGCCCGGAGCCGCGCTGCGGGGAGGCCTTTCCCCGCAAGCAGCAGCTGCGGCTGCACCGGCTGTCGGCGCACGGCGGCGGCGGCGGCGGCGAGGACGGGCGGGGCGCGGCGGCGCGGCCCTTCGGCTGCCCCGTGCCGGGCTGCGCCTGGTCCTTCGCCACGGCCTACAAGCTGCGGCGGCACCTGCACTCGCACGACAAGCTGCGGCCGTTCGCCTGCGCCGCGCCGGGCTGCGCCAAGCGCTTCACCACCGTGTACAACCTGCGGGCGCACAGCCGCGCCCACGAGCAGGAGGCGGCGCAGAAGTGCGAGGCGTGCGGGCAGCGCTTCCCCAGCGCCGCCCGCCTCGCCGCCCACCGCCGCCGCAGCCACCTGGAGCCCGAGCGGCCCTACCGCTGCGACTTCCCCGGTAAGCCGCCCCTGGGGATGGGCTGCCTTCCCTCCCCCGTGCAGAAAAACCGGGATCCCTGCTCTCTTCTCCTCCCCGCTGCCTCTCTTTCCCCGAGGGGTCTCCCCTGAGATTCCACCTCAGTTATCAAAGAGTTCCATCTAATTTGGCAGCTGGTGGGCGCTCGGCCTTTGCTCCCGTGACTTTGTGAAGCACGGCAAGGCACAGCACCACTCTCCAGTGGTGCACCTTAACCCGGGCTGTGCGAGTTTTCATTGCCCACCTTGGGTAAACAGTTGTATTTCCTGGGAGTAACGTAGTTTAGGATTGCACTGTTTTGTTTTGTTTTTCATGTTCCCGGATGGAACATCCTTCAAAAATGATCATGAAGGTGCCTCTCTAAAAGCTGGGAGGGAGAAAAGAGTGCAGTTTTCCTGATTTTTGTTGCTGTTTCCCTTTTCTCCCCAGGCTGTGAGAGAACATTTATCACAGTTAGTGCGTTATTCTCCCATAACCGAGCCCACTTCAGAGAGCAAGAGCAGTTCACCTGCTCGTTCCCTGGCTGTAACAAGCAGTACGACAAAGCCTGCCGACTGAAAATCCACATGAGGAGTCACACAGGTATTCACAGGGATAACTTGTACCTGGGGAAGTACATGGAAGATAGTATGTGGACAGTGGACTTCAGTTTGCTGGAAAGTCATAAAGGGAAGAAGGGTGACAGGAATTATTTGGAGTCAGTGATTCTTGGCCTTCTGGGAGGAATGGGTGGGAGTCCACTGAATCAACTTGCCAAATGTAAGTAGTTATGGACATGCAAAGCTGTGGCTTCTGTCACTGTGCACTTGATCCAGAAAAACTATCCCAGCTCTACTCCCAAATTCATAGACCTTCAAAATATTGGTCCAAACAAACAGCCGAAGAACTCTCAGACCACGTGGTATCTATGTGTCAAGGTTTGGAACAGCAAGAAGATAAATTTCAACTCAGACAAGCACTCCTGACTTACAAGGCCCACTGCTAAGCTGAAATACAACCTCATGTTTTAATGACACTTGTGTGTACTCTCTGCTGTCCTCTGTTTTCCTGGTTTAATGGCTTTACAGTGTTGAGTTTGGGTTTTTTGTGTTCTTAAGTGTCACTTTGACTAAGTTAAAGTTCATAGATGTGATGAAAATCAACTTCACATACTTCAGTGTATGGTAATCAAGATACAGTCACAGGTCATGAAAACAAGAAAGAATATTTCTATTTTAAGTAATGCTCTTATTGGTTATTAAAGCACCTTCAAGATAGCTCAGATTCATATGAGGTCGATTGATAAATATCTGTGATCCTTGATGGACAGGAAAAGATAGAGTAGCCTAGAGGAGCATGACAGTATTCTGCAGTGCACTGCAGGAGAGTGTGGTTGAGTTGTTCTCTTACGTTATTTTAAGCAGGTTTTGATATTTTCTAGCAACAGTGTGTATTTTCATATTCGATTATTAACGTAATCTTTCTTTGCTCAAGGTGAACGACCTTTTATCTGCGACTTTGAAGGCTGTGGCTGGTCTTTCACCAGTATGTCCAAGCTTCTGAGGCATAAAAGGTAAAGGAAGCTTTTTCTGATTATACTGTCCTAAGCCACTGGCTGTTTGTTTGTCTGTTTATTTTTTTCCCAGTACCTAAGTAGCAGTGGATTTAATCATGGCAGTTTACTTCCCTTGTAGGAAACACGAAGATGACAGGAGATTCATGTGCCCAGTAGAAGGCTGTGGGAAGTCCTTCACAAGAGCAGAACACTTGAAAGGCCACAGTATAACTCACCTTGGTACAAAACCATTTGAGTGTCCAGTAGAAGGTATTGCTTCACTCTTATGTGTGTTTACTGGTAACCAGTGTGTAGTTTTGCCTGAAGAGTGTGTGTGTTTTCCCCAAATGTGAGCTTGGTACAGGGTTGGAACAATTTTGAGTGAGTCTTCTAACAGGGTTTGAAGAGGTAAAACTAAACAGAAGACATTGCAACTGAACAAGTGATCATTCCGAAAGCTATGGATTACAGAGAAAACTCTGGTTTGTGCTCTAGCTTGAATACCTCCATCACTTCAGCAGGACTCCAGGAACAGAGATTTTTGGGTCTGATCTGAAATACTCTGCTTTATAAAGTCAAGAAGCTCTACTTAGTGATTCTTTCTCCTTTTTATAGTGTTGCCAGCAGTTGTCATGAAGAGTTTAAGATGCCATAGCGTGGAAAGGTGGTGCTTTATAGTGGGTTAATTCAGCATTTCTCTTTGTCAGAAACCGGTTGTTGAACTGTCCTACCCACTCAGATGTTGACTTTCTTCTGGGTCCGCTGAGTGTGTGCACAGGCACTGCAAAGTAGCAAGTAGAGTTCTGCAGAGATACTGTGATATGTTAAGACACTAAATGTGAACGCTGAATTGAAATTGGATGGAACTTCAGAGCCTTGTATATCTTCTTGCAGGCTGTTGTGCAAAATTTTCAGCAAGAAGTAGTTTGTATATTCACTCCAAAAAACATCTTCAGGATGTAGACTCGTTAAAGACTCGGTGCCCTGTTTCCAGCTGTAATAAACTGCTCACTTCCAAACACAGTATGAAGACGCACATGGTCAAACAGCACAACTTCAGCCCAGGTAAAGTGTTTGTTTCAGGCTGTTGGGGGGGTACAGTGGGAAAATTAAATATTTTATTAAGGAAGATATGTATTTACTAATGTTGAAATCTGCATCCCATTGATATGAATGATAGAATCTTCACTGAAACTGGAGTTGATTTCTCCCTCCCCTAACATTTTCAGTGGGACCTCTGAGTATCAGAAGGTGATACTTGTGCTTGACCTGTGTGAAATTGTGAGAAATACCATCATTTTTGAACGAAGTAGAACTTGTCCTTATCCGTGCCATCTTTAGAATAGGAGAAAGGTCTGAAAGAACTTCTCTTTTCAACCCTTTTTCCACTCCTCTACAGCCTGACTTAGCTTGGACTGTCTTAGTGTTATTTTTTGGCAAGTGCTTTTGTAACTGAAGTTTCTCAGTAAAGGAATGAACTTATTTCAATAAGCTGCTTTTCCTTAAATCTGCTTTCAAGAAAGTTGGGAAATGTTTAGGCTGAGGATACAGAATTTTAAGCTTCCTCCTTTGATCATTCATATTTTTCCTTTCCATTGTCTGATTGAAAGGTCTCTCTTATAACTGAACCCTTCTCTTCCAGATCTCCTAACTCAGCTCGAAGCAACCAACTCCCTCACACCCAGCAGTGAACTCACTAGTCAAGGGCAGAGTGACCTTGGCAACATAGACCTCGTATCCCTGTTCTCCAACGTGTCTAGTAACAATTCCGGAATGGCCACAGACATGGCGCTGGTGAACTCTGGGGTTGTCACGATCGATGTCGCTTCGGTGGGCTCCACGCTGGGAGGAAACCTGCCTGCCAATACCAATTCCTTAAGCCAGGCAGTTGATCCCTTGATCCTGGTGGCGAGCAGTGACATGCCACAGAGCCTGGACAGTTCTCTCCTGCTGGGAAGCGGTGCAGTTCTGCAACAAAGCACTTTAAACTTGGATGATGTACAGACTGTCAATGCCGAAGCCTTGGGCTCGCTAGCGTCCCTGTCAGTGAGGAACTGCAGTCAGGATGTGCACAGCTTGACGTCCAGCAATAATTTAACCATGGACACGGCCACTTTGACTCCTTCCAGCAGCCTCGGCGGTACCAATGTGCCTGAGTTACTGACGCCAGTTAAAGCTGAGCGGAATTTGGTTCCGTGCTCAGACGTTGTTGGTCAACAAGAGGGCAGCAAAGTAGTGACACAGTTTGTCTTCTCCAACCCTCCGGGGAGCTACAGTGCACAGAAGGAAATGGATCTTGGGGCAGTGAGTGGCAGCTCGTTTTTGGTATGGAGTAACTATATTCACTTTACCCCTAGCTGACTGAGACAACCTGACTTTGGGAGTATCCCTTGCTACTTACAGGGAGACCTGTCTCTCAGATTTTGCAGATCATGCATTTTGGCTCTTTTTTGACAAAGGGTATGAAATGTTATGTTATAGTAGTGTGTTGTCACAAGTAGATTCAGTGTGGTGATAAGTTCTCAAGCAATACTGGAATTCTGGTGGGGACAGTTAAGGAAGAATCTTTCAAAATAAGCAGCCACCCATTTGAAATGGAATTTGCAAGAATACCCAAGAGTATGTGATATATCTTGTGCATTTCATTTCAGGGAAAGATTTGGGCTGTAAGAGTAACTGCAACATTTTAATCTCAGTCCTCATTCCTGTTTTAAGTAGTCTTCCCTTTCTGCTTCACTGTGTTGCTGCAGACTGTTTACATTATAAAGTAAATGTTTACACTGTTAAAATCTAAATGTTTATAAATGTGGACCTAACTTCTTAGTGTGTTGAACTCCAAATATTGACCACAAACAGGGAATTTATTGAAACTCTAATCAAAAGACAATGGGAAACTAGAATTCAGTGTTTGCAGCGTAGAAGATAACTGCATCTGAGAACTCATTAGTCTGTGTTCATTGTCTCACTTTGTTCTTGATTCCAAAAACTGCATCTCTGGGTCTTTTTTTTTTTTTTTTTTTTAACTAGGAGAGTAGTGGGTCTGCAAGGACAGACTACAGAGCCATTCAGCTAGCCAAGAAAAAGAAACAAAAAGGGAATGGCAGCAGCACAGGTGAGAAGCCATTAATTTTGTCAAATTTACTAAATACAATTATTTAGCATTTTTGGTAGTACAATGGGAGTAGGTTTTTGAGCAGCATTCTTAAATGTCCTATCCTGTTTATTGCTAGTTAAAATAATTATGCATGTGGTGTACCATCTGTTACTCTGGATAATCACATTCTGTGGAATATCAAATTCACAGTAAGTTTACAAAGAAAGCAGCACCATATGTTTCATGGTTGTTAACAAGACACTAGCTCTCCATCTCTTCATCTGCTTTTTATTTTCTTATTAAAACAAAAAAAAATAAGGTCACTTTGCTTTGTGTTGTTTATGCTTTTGGTCTTACTTAGGGGGTTCTTTTAGTACAGACAATAAAAACAGCTGGAATTTGGCTTTTGTATTTCTCTTAGTAACGGTGTGTATGCAGTGTTAAGGAATTTAGTTCTTAATTATCTAGAAATACTCAAATGTCTCTTAGATTTTTGCCTTGTAGGGAGTTCTTGTGCAGGGTGTGGTTTAGGTCACGATTCCAGGTGTGTCCTCTTCCTCTTAAACTGTAGTTTGACTCAAAGCCGTCTGGTGTGAATTATACACCACTCCTTTGTCAGGTCAGACATGGTCCATGGCTTGCTAGACTTGCATGAGCTCAGATGTTTGAGTTGTGTTTACCTTTGGGGCTGGAGTGGAATATCATATATTTATGATATGAATACCATATATGAAGAGTTTAGTTCCACCTTGCTGTCTCTTAGACCTTCCTCCTCTGAAAATCAAGGCAGTAGCTTTTGAGGTGCATTAAGAGACTAGTTCTGATTTGAGAACTGTTGTGTTTGTGTATTTGTAAAATGCATACCTGTATAAATTCTGTCTAGTTCAGTGAGTTGTCACATGGAAGGATAAGTGCATTATGAAGCTGGTTCTGTGCATGTGTCATCAGCCGTGTCTTTTGGATGTTAGTTTGAAAAAGGCAATTACATTTTGTAATGTTTTCTAAAATGACCTCAGAAAACTCCTGTTTCTGTTCCTACTCAAGTCTTTCAAGTCCACTTTTCACCAGCTGTTCCTTAATGCTACTCGGTGCTTCTCAAAGTGGCCTAGAGAGTCTTGTATCTCTAACTGGTTTAACTAGGTTGAGTGAATACTATGGAGGGAAGTTCAGTGTTTAAAAATAAGTTACCCAAGCCCTTCATTTATTATAGATGAAAAAAAAACACCCAAAACCCACAGAGCTGACAGGACTGTATCCTTACAATTGTTTTTATTAGCTTTTTGGTTTTCAACTTGTGATACAGCAACTGATTTATATTGCTTTAATCTGAAAGAAGCTTAAAGTTGTGGTAGTTGTATTTGTGTAGCCCATTGTACCCAACAGTCCTTGAAATCATTCTGGAAGTACATGAGCTTCACTATGCTCTTTTTACAGTTTAGAAAAATGATGTGCATGACGTCTCAGGAAATGAGTTGCAAAATTAAAAATAGAAAATGCAATCCTACTTCCTAATTCCTTTCTGTATCTCCACAAACGTGCTGGTATTTCTGTACTACCACAGGGGTGAGCCCTAAGCTTAGCAGTTTGTGATGTGGTTTTAATGGTGTTCATGTGAAAAGATGCTCAGTCAGCAGCTGGAGTTCACCAGCTTTTAGCAGTTGTCAGATGGTGCTTAATTATATTGCACTGTTGCAGGCATTTGCTGTGTAGTGTAAATAGCTGCATAAAATTGAAAAGTACTAGCAGGACACTTTGGTTAATTGTTTCTGACTACCTAACTATTAAAATTGCTCTCTTTTAGGGGCATCTGGCTCTGGTCAGAGGAAAAACAAAGGTGGTAAAGTAAGCCCTACCAACTTTTCATCATCCACTCCTGCCAGTCGACTGGGTGGCAACATAGTTCTGCCAAATGGAGGGCTGACAATAAGGGACCCTGCCACTGGAGCTCAGTATGTGCAAATTCAGCTTCTTCAGGTAAGAGCTAAGGAGAAAAAAACATGCTTATCTTCCCTGTTACCCAAATTGGCACATTTGTGGAGCAATTTGACTGTTTGTGAACTCATGTACTACTGCTCCTGAATGAGATCTTGAGCTCTGCGGTATTCTTACATTATTCCACGTCTCAATTACAAAGTAAACACTAAAACAAGTAAATATTAAGTAAATACCAAAGTATAAGTATTAATTAGATGAAATATAAATAAATATTAAAATACTTAAATGAGACTGACTTGGAAACATTCCTGCAAAAAGAAGTTTCAGCCTTAACTGTTATTTCTCTCAACTGTTGAAATGAAGCTTTAAGAAGCCCAAAACAGCCTAGTAATTGGTGTGAACTGATTAAAGCAGCATGACAGGTAATAGCTTTTGGCCAGGTGTATATCTGTATAGTATCCAGAGAGAGGGTAAGTTCTTTCTACTTTACTCCTAACTGTGGTATGGAGAAAGCTACGGGCAGAGTTCTCCATCCATCTAGTTTTCTGAGAGGTGTTTGTAATATAAAAACCAGGAAAGTTTGTAACTCTTATGTTAAGTATCAGCTTCGTGCAAACATGGTGAAATTTGTTGCATATTTTTGAGTGTTACATTTGCTGGAAGATGAACTATTCCTTCCTTTTCAGATCTTGCCAGTGGTCCCGATGAAGACAGAGTAATAGTTTGTACTCAGGGCTAGGTTCAGATTTAAGTGGTAGCTTTCTACATCTTTGTAGATCTAGGCCTTACTAGTACAGTGCAGTGGCTTTAGCAGATTATTTAAGATCATGAGACTGAGTGAAATTTGTGCTGAGATGCTTGGGGGTTGTGTAATTTCATCAAGTTTCTGTGTTCACAGGATGATTCCCCAGGAGAGGGAGATTTGCCCTTTCAACTGAGCTCCCAGTCCTCCTCATCACATTCTCAGCTTACAGTGGATTTACCTGTTCACATACTTCAGGTACAGCATCAAGCCATTGGGTTTTATTGCCTTGCTTGAAAGTGAAGACAGTTTACTGTGAACGCTCACTTTCTGCCTAATGAAAATACCTTGTTTTCCACTGGGAGTTTGGTTTCACTCACACAAAGTAGTAAGCAGAGGGCTGCACTGCACGATTTATCTTGTGTCCGTTACCAACCTTTGACACATCACAGGTGGTTGTTTCTCTCTGTTACTGAGTAATGAATAACTAAATGTTACTCATTTATTCTGAAGTGCCCTCGTCCTTGTTTTCCTGATCCCAGCCTGCAGATAGTAGGTGGGTCAAGAAAGAATCAGAATTGGAATGTAACAGGCTGCAGAAAGGATAGGAAGTGAGAAGTAAAATCTTCAGCCTAGATTTCAGGGAGGTGCCCATATGGGAATGGCAGGTTGAAAAGCCTGCTTGGGGGCCCTCAGTTTTGATAAACTCTGCAGTGCACCTTTTCTTGCCAAGTGGGCTTCTCCTGGGTAGAAAATAAAGCTTTTTTTTATTGAGAAGGGACACCTTACTGTGCTAAATGTAGAAATACAAGAAGAGTAGGGTTGTTGGCCATGGAGTAGAATGGAGGAGAGACAAATAGTCAGCAATTTTAAATTTAAATGCTCATCTGAAATGTTCCACAGAAGAACTGTGGCAACATTGTTTGGGTGGATCCCCAAAGTAGGAAAGCTTTGGGATTCCATTCAAAACATTGCTGTGGTGTTGGATAAATGTCAAGGTAATCTTGCTGATAAGCGCTAAAAGCATCTAGAGGTGAAAGTACTGAACTCTTCATGCTGTCTGTTTGCTTTGACAGGAACCACACAATTCCACTGAAGATGATGCAGGTTCTGATAACTCTCAGTTCACTGGAAGCACAATAAACTTACAGGATCTGGAATGACCATTAAGAACAGTTACTTGAAAACAAAATGGGCAATCGTGACAGAGTGAGATAACTATGTGGGTCTTTTTCCAAGGAAAATATGAAAAGTAGAACTGAAGTCTGGTTGCACTCTTTGTGATTTGCTAAAGACAGTTGCAGCTGAAAGATTTTCTTAAAACATGTAAATCCCACTTGATGTGCCTGTGTAAGATACCTTGTCTGCCTGGTGGTCGGGGAGGCTGAGGCAGACTGCTGTACAGTGTTGTTTCAGGGAGAAGTACTGTATTACACTTCAAACTGAGGTAATATTTACTGTTTTCACAGGAAACCAAGTATTCTACAGCTAACAAGTGCAAATTTAAAATCCTGCCTATGACAGTGAAAACTTCCTTTCCATTGGTTTCCTGCTGGAGCCAGTGGCATCAAGGAATTAAGAGCTAAAATTGCAAGTGTTTTCCACACACAAAAACCATAATTGTTTTGGCCCACGTTTTGGCAGAAAACTGGAACAAAGTGTCACATGTAACAAAATTAACGTTCTATGCCATGAAAATGAGATGCTCTAAAATCTTTGTTTTAGAAAGCTAGATTCTAAATGTTAACTTAGCTGTGAATCAGTTTGTAGCTCATGTTGAGTTTCTCCCTTTCCTTGCTCCCACGTCCCAAATACTTTGCTGAATTCTTCCAGCAAAACTTGAAAAAGAAAACTGCAATAGAACTGTACTCACTGTAAGTGATTAGCTAAGAGTCCAACAGCATCTGAGAGAGGTTTGTTTTTATCTTTGTGTTCCCTTTTTTTGGGAGGAATGTTGACTGTCCTGTAAATTTAAGCACCTTGATTTTTATCTCATCTATAAACCGCTGCCAAGTTACCTGTAAACTGGCCACTACCGTTTTATTTTGGGTTGTTCGGTGTTTTTGTTGTTTGTTTTTTTTTTAATTGAACACTGTTAACACATGTTCTTTATTGCTATCCCAGAGTGCCACATGCATGTGGAGCTTTTGGCTGGTTTACAGAATATGCAGTTGTCGGAGTATTTTGTGAGGGGAAAAGAATTGTTACCCAGAGAGATTTGCCCCACTGAAAAACCGCAGTTTCTCTTGGGGCTGGAGGGAGAGGTTTTATGTACTCTACTTATCTGGATTGCAAACACCTAAATAAGTATAGGGTTGTATAGGGGAAAAAAACACCTTTGGTTACATTTTAAGCTAGTAATTTAAAGTTTCTTATGGTGTTGTTCTGAATGCCTATAAAAGTATGTATAGGAGTTTGTTAAAAGGCTGTATGTACTGGTTTTTTTTAATTCTCAGTGAGGTGTGTGTATGCACGTATGTGTATTTTTTTTTTTTTTACAAAATATGTCACAGAGGAGAACATTGTGATCTTTCTAATCTTGCACATATTTATTTATTTTACAGTTATACTGATGTTAAATTCACATGAGGTTGTTCAGAAATGCTTTTACTTCCTGTGCCTTTTGAACTATGTATGTGTCCATATAAATGCTTTTTTTGATTGAAGACTTGGGGAGGAAAAAAGCATACAGGTTACATTCAACTTCAGCTCCTGATTTGTAGGCAGTATTATATCCTCTGGTTGAACCAGTTTTATTTTTCTATCTTTAGCCTAACTGAGCATTGAGGTCTCTCTGTTCCTCTCACTCTGAGTTTACAACTTATGTCCAGGGAAAGTCTTAACCTTCTCAGGCTGGGTTTCCAAACCAAACTGTTGGTAGATGAGATCTACCCAGTGGCTGTGACTGCAGCATGGAGTTCACTCCTGAGAGATAGAAAGATTGAGAAGGAATTGTGCCCCAGGGACTACTTGGTCTTGCTCTAGTGGTCACCATGTTCACCCTGGAAGCTGAGACACCTCGAGCTCCCAATGCCTGCATTATTCTGTTCTCAAGGACCATACCAGTTCTTACTCTATTAAAATGGCCAAGGAACACTCCATCTTTTTATGGGACTTGCAACCAAATCTTTCTACTTCTGAAAATGTACCTCACTCAGCTTTGTAAGTGAATGTAAAGTGCTAACCTCTTGGGGTGGAAAATTGGATCACTTGGCTTGGAGTCCATTGCTGGCAATGGATACCTGAAGAACTGCTGGTGCAAAAGGGTTAATAAAGCTTTTTTTTTTTTATGGTCAGTTTGTCACTGGGTGTTGTTCTTTGCATGGATGCATCTGACAAAAAGCTAATTACTAGCAGCTTGATTTCTGCAGAGCTTGTGTTTTTCTTTGGATGCGCCTTTTCCACAGTAGTGGGGTGGAGTCTATAATGAAACCCATCCTTTGGATTAAAGCATAGCCGTTGTTTTTATAGTCCTTCAACAAACTTGTGATTATCTTAAATGTCTGGCAGGTGGCTGACTTAGAATTAGGGTTGGGTGACAACAAAGGTTGTCACCCAGGACTGTGATAGATCTTACTGCTTGGGTTTGTGGGAATAGAGCTATTGGCATCAAACACCAAATGAGAAAAGGATTGGTCTTTAGCAGGAGCCTGAGAAGCAAAATGAGATAATTTTTATTTGTTTTCTTAGGCAAAATATCAATGGATGAGAAAAGAGGTTGTAAATTTTCCCTGGATATCTTAGAGTAGGAGAAGAAGGAAGTTTCATGGGACTGAAAGTTGTTCAACTAAGCAAAGACAGAATGTAGATCTACAAGACTAGTTCTAGAGCAGCTTCAGCCCTACATGCTGTGGTTGAGGCTGTGCTGTCAAGAGAAATAATACATTTGTTCTTCCTTCTCCTTATCTATTTGTTCTGGGATAGTCTTCTTCTCCTTCCTGGCAGGTGGGTTGGAATGAAACGCCAGCTTCCCGCTGTTCTGCAGAGAAAAAAGAGGTGCCTTTATCAGTGCTGTGTTGGCATGTCTGAACCATGTGGCTAAAGCTGCTTCATGAGGGGCTGTGGCCCCTTGGTTGTGTTTTCTGGGCAGGCTGCAGTGTGTCTATTAAGTGTTTTCTGTATTAGAAAGTGTGAGAAGCACCTGAAGGCTGTGCGTGTGCTCGTGCTTCAGCTGCTACAACGTACTGTTGTACCTACAACTGGTTTCTGGCTGAAGCCTCATTTGTACTGTCTTGGGAAGAGGAGGGGAAGTTGGAAGTCCAAGGAAGTATCAGAGGGAGCCTGCAGAACCCTCTGTTTTCTCTTGGCTAAAGGGCAGGGACTCGTGGCACCTGTTGTCTGTCACCCATGCTGTCACTGCTGTGTTGTGTGGCAGAGGTGGGATGTCCTCACTGCCGTGTTGGCCTGTGGAAGGTGCAGCAGGAACCGTGGCTGAAGCTCAATTTGGCATAATATGGAACAGGTCAGAAAAGGTATTGGTTTGATAGGATGGCAGAGCTGACTGAGGGCCTTGCTGCTGTTGTCAGGAGTGTCTTGCTCGTGCCCAGTTCCTCATTTGCTGATTTTCATGCTTTGTTTAATACAGCCAAGTTAAGGAGTCGAAATGAGCTTACTGAGAATTGGCAAGTAATGGAGGGAACCATGTGGTCGTGAGAAGGATAGGAGAAGGACAGTGGAAGAATACTGAGCTGGAAGAGTGTGCACTGTGACTGACTTCCCAGCAGTGGCTTAAGTTACATCACTCCTGTAAATTGGGCTGTGGCTGGCTATAGGTGCCATCCCCACACAGCTATGGAGGACCCTAGTAACACTATTCCCTTAAACACTTGATATTCAAGTACCTCCAGCTTCTCTGAAGTGGGCTTGTTGAGGTGAGGATCACTGCACTTACCTTTTTTTCTACAGTTGCCTGCAATCTTTCCATGTCCCTTTTCAATCCTTCCTCCTGCTGCTGCTTCTGTTTCAGCTTTTCCTCTCTCAGCCTTTTGAAGAGAGAAAGCAAGAGTTAAATGCAGCATGCAGCTACACCAGATGTGCTTTTGACACGCAGCATCAACATCTAACATTACATTTGACATCACACCTTACATGTAACCATGCAGGACCACCAGTGCACAGGGGTTTGGGTGCAGCCTCACAGAACATCAGGAAGAAGCACTACACCCTTTCTACTACAAAGCTGAGTAAAGATACAGAGAAAGAGTAAGCAGGAGGGAAATGTCACTGCTCTGGCTTTGAGTCCTCACACTATTCTCATTCACCTGAAAATGGCCTGATACAGTCAGCAGTTCATCTATCTTTGCAATTTGTGAGGGGAAATTTCATGTGAGTGATTGGGCCAAAAGGAATGTCTTATCTTGGAACCTGAATTGATTGTATTAATTGACTACTATTTAATCTAATAAAACAAGTCAAATTTAAGAGTTTTGTAGAAGAAACATTTGAAAGCTATCATTGCTGAGAAATTCCCTTTTGTGCCTGTTGAAGCCTGACGAAATATCAGGGCATGGCAGACTTTGCGTGTGTTAACTAGAGGAGCAATTTGCTATTTAATCAGTTTAAATATTGTTAGCTGTAAATAGTCTTCTTAAAATTATGTTTCTAATCACTGAGTCTGGTTTTGTTTGTGAGTTTGGTGGTTTTTATTCTTCTGGATTTTTCCCTTCTCCAATGTAGCTTGCAGGTCTTCTCTAATGTAGCTGAGAGCTGCTCAGGAGACTCAAGTTCTATGAATGTGGAACCCTTACAGGAAGAAGAATGGTATGGATTGGTCACGTGGGATTGCAGATTGCTGCTACAGTTCCTTGGGTTGATTTGACTCTTTTGACTGTCAACATTTAAAAATAGAGGTATTTTCCAGAAGACCGTCTTGCCTTACCTTGCCCTCTTTTCCTTTTGTATGGCTTTCTGAGCCTTTTCTATCTTTGATTGTGGAATTCTCTCCAGGCTGTCCAGTAAATCATTGAGCTGTTTTTCTATTACTTTTAGCATCTCTATTGTCTTCAGGTTTGTCTCATTGTCTCCAGTGCAGTGGGAATAGACTTCCAGCACCTTCTTGTTCAGGCTTGCAAGCATTTTGTCCTAGAGGTAAGAGGAGATATGTAAGAGGCACATCTGGGTCCTGCCCTGTAGAACCATAATATCCCTCCAAAACCAAAGGAAATCAGTAAAGGAAACACTTTCATTTCCTCAAGAAGACTCAGTTGCTTGTTTCCCAGTTGGCTTAGCAGCAGTGGCTGGGACAGATGGCTTTATTGAGCCTTTCTCCTGATGGTCTCATTTTCCCAGCTTTGCTGTGACTTGGGGCAGGTTGTGGCTGCCCAGGTGTCTTTATGCCCCCTGCTCTCACCTCAAAGCAGCTGCTTGGAGCACACACGTTTGCTGCCTCAACAGTGCCCCAAACCTGCCCTTGCTACAGCTCCATTGCTGGGAAATAGTGCTGATCCCTGCCCAGTGCAACCCACTGCCTGCTCTGTTCCCAGGATGGATATGGCTGGTGGAGAGGAACCACTTATGCCCACGTGAACTCCCCTTGCCTTGATCTCAGCATATACCTGGCCATCAGTTTCATGTTCTCCAGAGGAAAAGAGGTGAACTCTGTGCTTCAGATCTGCTACTCTCTCTTCTTCCTTGGTGACAGAGGACTGGAGGGTGCTCACCTGCTGTTTCAGCTCTGCTAACTCCTTCTCCCTAGGCCAAAGGAGAGAGGTGGTGTTTGGAAGGAGCATCTCTGAAACACAGGGCTCTTCTGCTCTCCCCAGCCTGGGCCCATCCCTTCTGCTGCCGGCAGATGGAGGTAACACTTCAGCCTTTTCTGAGAACTTGCACCCACAACCCTGAGAGCAGAGGGAACTTCTGGTTTTTTTCTGGAAAAAACAGTTTCTGTGCTGGTGTGGGGAAGGAAAAAGTAGCCTAGCTAAACTAAGATTTTTTAATAGTCAGTGGAGGATCCAGATTACCTTTAAAAACTTTCACAAGGGAGTAAGTTAACACTTTAAATGGGAATATGAGTCTAGCTGCCATTGAAATAGTATATTACAATGACCCTTGAGTTTCCTTCTGTCTACCTCTTGGAAGTTTTTGCACTGAGTCACTGTAGGTGCTGGTCTGGATCACTCCAGGACTTGCTTTATTTTTTCCCTTGGTCTTCCTTTATGAGAATTACACAATGCTTCTGCCTCATATGCCCTCCAGGATGCTACATGCATCAGTTCCCTAATCTGTGCCTTGAGGACTAAGGAATTAGTCCCAAGCTCAAGCCTTATCTTCTACATTAAACATAGATGGGACACTTTCCTGGGAGCTCACAAGAAAGACTCTGCTCTGTGCTGTGTGAACAGCATTCCATGTGGTCTACAGCGTGCAGGTGGTGAGGTGCCAGTGGTGGGCAGAGGGGTCCTGTCCCATCTCTTGCAGGATCACACTTACATGCTCTCGTGTGTGGTGATGAAAGTGTGTTGGATCTTGTTCCATCTTTCCTCAATATCGTGGGAATTCTTGATGAAGGATATGTTCTCATCCTGCATCTTCATGAAAGTAATCAGCAGTTGTTCAGGATGAGTAAAATACAACTCGGGCTCCTGGAGTGGAAAACACGTGTGATGAGGGTTTTTCCTCCTCCAGCCTCTTGAAGTACATGGAGGTTGGTCTGCACCAGCCCTGACTGTTCAAACACTCTTCCATCTAGAGAGGTCTGTAACTGTCCATGTATTAATGTCTCCCACCTTCCTGCCACATGTGTAGCTTTACTCTGTCTCAGCAGCCCACCCCCAAAACAAGTTGCATTTTGGGGGGTAAAAAGTGATTCAAACATCTGTGAGGAGAAAACTTCAATTTCAAACATAAACCAGTAACTGCATTAATTTAAAAATCTTCCATTGTGTGATGTCATATCTGGTTAGGGGATGACAAGCTTAGAGATGATGGCAGGTTTTTGGAAACTGGAGGAGGAAAGTTCAACTAAACTATTTATAATACATGTTGCCAAAACATGAACATTTATGGATGTATAAACATACGTTTATAATTTGTGGCTACAGTAACTCCTCAGTACCATAACTAATGGCTGTAAGGTGAAGGAAATTAGTAATATCAATAAATGACACAGGACAAACTGAAAATGTAAATATTTCAACATAGGACTTCTGACCTCATCTTCATCCGAGCTGTTTTCATTTTCTGCATCCTCCAATGAACTTCTGAAAAAGCATTTTGTGTATTAGGCCCTTAGAGAAATGATAGCTCACAGAAGACCTTGTTAGTGACTTATGAAGACTGTTGGGTTGTCTCTTGCTGTTGCTATTTGCTCCTGAACAGTCCTTTGCACATTCCCACATTTGCCTCCCCATGGCTGTGGGCTGTTTGGGGGTCAGTAGGATCTGGGGGTCACGCAAACAGGCCATGAGCTGCCTTTTGTGCTGCTCTGGGCTGTGCTGGCCAGTGGGACTGGGACATGATGTGTGAGCCTGAACTGATGGTGTTGATCCAAATGCCTTTAAACTCGCTGGGAGGTTTTGGGCAAAGAGAAGGCAAAATCAAGAGCCTTACTAGAAAGGCTCAGGCAGCAGCAGCAGCACAAATGTAGGAAAAGCCTAGTGTTCTTAGTGAGACATGGTACTGCTCCTAAACATCATGGTGTAGGCACCATGGGGAGTCTGCATTTTTTACTTGCCCTGAGAGAAGCTTGTTGAGTGCTTCTTCCTCTGCACAAGAGAGGGAAGAGGGGGCAAGAGGTGCCTGGCTGCTGTTGGCAGTACAGTCTGCTCATCACCTTCACCTCCACCTGTCACCCTGTGCCATAGAGGGGTTAAAAACCTTTGTTTGCCTCATCTTAGTGCCAGCCCCACTTGGGGCAGGGCTCTCAGCAGAGGATTTAAGGACAGAGCTCTGTTGGAGTAGGCACATAGGTACTGACTGGCACACCTGATGGTTTTTCTACTGGTATTTGGATTTGTTCCAATCAGCCCCAGCTCTCAGTATGCCCACAGCAAGGGTGAGGAGTAGGATTCCCCTCTGCTGACTCCCAGTCAGCTGAGTGTTCTCTGCAGTACTTGAGTCTGTTGTTTGCATTGTCTTGTACTTACAGTTCTCTTGTTAAAAGAGGCTTCAGGAAGTGTTTGAGCTGTGGCCTGCTGTCACGTGACCTGAAATCCAAACTTTCTGAATGCAGCAGGGAACGTGGCATATCTGTAAAACTGGTGGTGTGGGCAGTTCTGGCTGTCAGACCCTGGTCTGGAGACAAGAAGAGAGGTACTCAAAGCCTGGAGCTGTCCCAAAGAGGAGCAGGCAGCACTTCCCTGGCACTCACCCTGCTCTGCCCCAGGGGCAGATGAGGCACTTCCTTCATTAGTTCTGGATTCTGTTTTCGAGTCCTTATCCTTTGTGTGCTTTTTTCCATGTTCCTTCTGCCACTCTTTTGGAGACAGCTGATAGAGGATGTCCCTGTACATCTTGTACTCCTGCAGAGTATCCTCAATTCTGGATATATCACTGGGTAGAGAGAAGTGGACAAAGCTTGTTAGCGGGGAGGAAAGCCCCTGCTTGAACATATTCTTTGCTCTTGATATTCAGCTTCACCCAGAGAAGGGCACATGTTTTCATGGACATGCAAAAACAAATGGGAACCTGCCCTGCATGTTACTTTGTGGTTCCTCATGTGGAAGCTGCCTGGTCATATCTCTGTGGCCAAAGCCTTGATATGTTGCTGGGCTTGCTAATTTTGGAATTTTTACTTGAAAAGGAATGAAAAATTTTTCCAGCTCAACTCATAATGGTCATTATAGTTATTTCTTTTGTCTTTCCACGGATGCCCATTAAAACGTGTTACTAAGTTTTGTTTGGGTTTTAATCTGATATTAAGCATTTGATTTTGGTTTTGGAATATTTATACTTCCTAAAAATATAACCAAAAACTAGCTGAGTTGGTTTAGAAACAAAGCCAGTATCTGGGTAACAAAAGCCAAAACATTTTGACTCCTAAAATGGAACATTTTTTGAAATTTTTCACCCCCAAGGACTGTGAAAGTACACCAGTGTAGGGACTGTTAAAGGCCAGGCAGGAATAATGAGCAGCTGTTACCCTTGGACCTTCTTTATTTGGGAAGTGATTGCCTGGAGCTCCATTATTTTCTTTCTCTTTGCTGAGGTTTCTTCTTTGGCCCTAGGAAAGAACGCATAAACATAAGACATTAAACACTTTGGTAGTGAGTAGTAAACTGAGGTGCATATGAAACACGGAAAAAGATGTGATACAAGCACTAGAAGTCTGTGTTACAGATGTATCCCAGGTGATGTTTGCCTCCTGCCTCAAGGCCCTGCTTCTCTTGGCAAGGAGTGTGGCATCCCAGTGTTAAGATCTCCCTAATTTGGCTGCTGCTGAGCATCAGTTGCTGCTCTGCCCTTGTGGTATCTGTAATGGGCCAAAGTGCTCAGCTTGCTTCACTGAGGGGACTGTTCCTGCTTTGAGGGATTGGGCAGAGGCATCTCCAGCTGGTAAGGGTGTTGTGAGACGAATGGAAGTGGTTCCTTGCTGCCACCAGATCAAGGGCTTTTGCAATGAGAGTATTCCCTGGCTGTTGTTCTCTTTCCTCTCTTTTATTGAATGTGTGGGGAGAAAGCGCCACCAGGACTATAACTGGGAAAATCAAGAGTGTTTCATAGCCAAAAACCCTGCAGGGAGGTCAAGCAGAAAATCTACTGTGTTCAGCATGAAAGAGCACACAGGTGTTTCCTTCAATGTTCCTTACATTTTCAGGGCTTGGACGGAGTTATTTTGGTTCTCCTGCAGGAACTCCTCAAACATGGCAGCATCCTTCTCCATCCTCTTCTCAGCCTTTTCCAGTTTTTTTTCTTCATTCTTTACTATGTCCTCCATCTTTTTAATCTCATCTCGCTTCACTGCCATGGCATACTGAAATGAACCCCAAAGGCAACACAGTCACTTTGGTTGGTTGATTTTAAAGGGACATTGGTTAAGCTTTGTTCTTGGTTACTTGGGTACTACCTGATAGTTGTTGGCAGAGAGGGTAAGGACTTAAAAGGTGTGTGTCTTAATGCACAGAGGTATATAGAGGCCTGGGGTTATTTCAGAAGGAGCATAACAAAAAGGCAGTGAAACTAAAGACAGAAGTCCCAGCACTGTGTTAACTCCTGGCTGACAAGGATTAATTCATTCAGTTTTGTTATAGCACAAAAATAAAGATGAATAATGGGGATATTCCAGCACAGTTACTCCATCCCCTTATTTTGAGCTCAGAATGGCTCCCAGCTACAATTTATGTATAGAACAGCAGGAGTCAAAGAGTCAGTGTATCTGTACATCTCACAACTGAAATAGTTGCAGGGAATGATGCAGGACTTGGACAGTCAATCCATGAGGTCTGATGTGTACCTCCTTGGAAAGATCTATAGGCAGTGCATCTCAGGGGAAAACCACCAAAATAAAGCAACACAGAGAAGAGTAATTAAATGAACAGAAAGTAACAACTCTAAAAGCCAAGTACCTCAATAAAAAAGATCTCTCTTCTGTCATTTATGTAGCCATGGAAGGTCTCCCTTTCTAATGCATAATCTGAAATTAGAATGTAAAGTTGCTTAGGCTAGAGGGGGAAATATGGCCAAGGCAAAACACAGTGAATATGTGGGCTGCCATGAGCACGGATCTGGTTGGCATTGGAGTCAGCAATACTGATTATTGCATTACAGTTTTTACCTTACTTAGGATCAGTTTTGTATGGAGTATGAAATCCTTGTTTAGGATCAGTTTCATGGAGTAAACCCAGGTGGAATGGAGTTGAGAATCTGGTCCTTGCCCTCTAGATATTAATGGGAAAGCTGCTGCTCATGTCAGAGGTAGAAAATTTAAGCCTGTATCCACTAAAATCCAAATTTAGATCAGCTTGGTAGATATTTTTCTATGACACAAGGTCCTGCAAACTCAGCTGGCTCCCAGCTGATTCTGAGAGCTCCCAGCTACTGTTAGGGACAGTGGAACCCAGGCTGCTGTGGAGGGGGTGCCTTATGCTCTGTATGTAGATGCGTGAGATGGAGATGGCTCAGCTATGCAAGGTTGGCAAGATACAGCCAGCTATCGTGTCTGCAAGACCTCACCTAAGTCAGCCAGAGCCAACTTCTCCTCCCATCCCCTCTTTGCTGTTACCCAGCTGAGCAGCACCACTGCAAAGACCGTGACTGTTCTCCACCTTTTTGCATGGCTAACTTCCGTGAGAGAATGTCCTGAAGAGCTTTCAATCTCTCTTCACTTGTTGCCTGTTTTCTGCTCTCCTCTTCTTCCTCCTTCTTCAGAGCTTTCCTCAACCCACTTTTTTCTTTTATTTTAGTGGAGTAAGTAGTTTTCTCATGGACTTTCAAGGTCTTCATCCTTTCATGTTTCTGTGAGAAGTCAGATATGTGGACAGTTTGATTGTGTGCTTTGGTTGCTGTGGTTTTTAAAGACATGAGTAGCTATTCACAGTTTAGAAATTTGCAGACTGCTGATACCCTGCTGATGCATGTTTGCCTGGTTTTTCCTGACTAATCCTAGTGATATTCTCTCCTGAGGCAACTGAAACACTAAATTTCTTAGCTCTTGTTCTCATTAGTATGTTGATTTGTATTCTGCATCCATCTACCAGCTGTGCTAATTTGTACCTACTCAGTGTCCTCATTTTTCCTTCCTAGATTATTCCTCTGAGCAAATGGAAATTTTCTGAGATTCATCCTGTAAGTCCCCTACTTAAAGGGAACAACAGGACAGCCCACACTTAACCAACTCAGTCCAACTTTCACAGCGGCACGTAAACCACCAAGTTCAGATTGAGAGGATCTATTCAAACCCACTCCAGACCTTTTTGGAGGATAAAAGGTTGTTCCTGCTCAGTGCTTTCTTATGGACTGAAGTGTAATTCATTGCTGTCTGCACAGTTTGGCCATGAGTTATGTTGAGGACATCCCTCAGCAGACATCCTTAGTGCACTTCTTCCTAAGCTCTTCCCCATACTTATATAGTGACTTTCCACACAAGCAAGAACCAGACTGTATCAGTCATCAGTGTGAGGTGAGGAGGCCTTGCTTAAGCTTGTTTGGATCCCTCCCATTGTGCTTTAGAAACCAAGGCCTCTTGCTTCTTTCCACACTGCTGCCAGGCTGTGTGACCATGTACATCAGTCAGACCTCTCAGATACCAGAGAATCACTGAATGGCTTGTCTTGGAAGGGACATTAAAGATAAACTACTTCCAACCCCTCTGCCATGGTCAGGGACACCTTCCACCAGACCAAAGGTTGCTCAAAGCCCCATCCAACCTGGCCTTGGACACTTCCAGGGATGGGGCAGCCACAGCTTCTTTGAGCAACTTGTTCCAGTGCCTCTCTACCCTCTGAGTAAAGAATTTCTTCCTCACATCTAATCTATATCTCTTCTCTTTAGGTTTAAAATGATTCCCCCTTGTTCTGTCACTATCTGTTTGTGTAAAAAGTTGCTGTTCTTGTTTTTTCATAAGCACACTGTAAGTACTGAAAGGCTGCAATCATGTCTCCCAGATCCTTTTCCTCTCTCAGCTGAACATCCCCAGGTTTCTCATGAAGTGATCTTTTGATCTCTCATGCACTAAATTCTGGTATCCACTGGTTGGTTGCCTGCCCTAGTAAGTGCTTGTTAAATACATTGGCCTAGAGCATGCATACGTACTGCCTTTGCCTTTTTGATTTCCTTGTCCTTTAGCACAAGAATATCAGCATCTGATGGGATTGTAAATGGGTTTTTCATTGGGTTTTCTTCATCCTCCTCAGAGCTTTCTGCAAAAAACAAATGGATGAGGATGTAGAAGACGTGAAGCAGAATATCAGGACCCAGTGCAAGGGGAGTGTGATCTGCTGCATCACACCTGGAGGGTGGGCAACTGTGCTCCCAGCTGCAGGTGTCTAACGATGCTGGAGCAGGGAGCTGGATAGGGCTTATAAGAATTCAGTGACATAACTGAGACCTCTGCATGGTTTGTGTCACTTGACCGTTATCTGATGATCAACTCAGGATTTCAGACAGGGATTTTTGTAAGTCTGGAGCTGTTTTACCCACCTCATCTGTTTGTGGGCAGAAGAATTTGACTACAGGCCTCTCCTTTGATTGAACAAGGGAAAGCTGCCAGAGCATTGTGTCCTTACCTGACAGTATGAGGTGGGTTTCCACTGCAGGGCTGGAAGAGAGACTTTTAGATGTTGATGCTGTATGTTGAGATGGTGGCCTTGAACCTGGCCCAAAGAAAACCATAAACAAGTCAATCAGCTGGGATATGCCAGTAACTGATGTGTTAAGTTTTACAGGAGTGGCAGGCCTAGGGGCTTTCTGGATCTTAAGCAACTGAGCCTTTAATGTCTGTAGGAATTAACAAAATGCTTCATTAAACTGGAAAACATTTGTGTTCTGATCCCCAAAAGGAGATGTTCATCCCTGGCTTATGTGGAAGTTGTGTAAAACACAGTCTTCCTTACACACACACTGATGGGAAAGGAACGACAAAACACTTCGGAGATAACAAGTAATCCAAGTACCTTACCTCTTTTTCTACCCAGTCACTAGTTTGGACCCACACACATGCTTTTTCATCCTCCTGTCACTAGTTCACAAGCTACATTTTTTACTCCCTAAAGCTCTTACCAGTAATTGTTTCAGCACTGTGGATTTCTTGCAATGAGGCAGAAGGATTGTCAGACAGCACAGACATGTTGTATGGAACTCCGTTGTGTTTCCTTTTAGGTTGGGAAATTGGTGAAGGTTAGTTTTTTGTTCTCTGACTCCAGTCTCTCTTTGTAGTTTTTGCTATGGATCCTAAGGGAAAAGGCAGAGTTGGAATGATCTCATTTGCAAAGAACAGATAGACCGCTGTTAAAGTTATCCTGTAATCACCAAAGGCAGTGAGCTGGGCCCAGTGAGGTACTAGTTCAATTGATGCAATTCTGCTGCTGGCACCATTCCTGATCTGCACTGGTATAAGACGCTGGAGAAAATATCCTCTTCCTCTTGCACTAGTTTTAAGGCTATTTTAGAGCATCAGTTTTTGCTCTGAACAGCCTCCAGTTTTTATGTATATTGAGCTAAACTCATCTGGCCTAATTTCCATGTACGTCCTTGGTGCTTTGTGTTTGCTATTGGCTGTGTTTCTGCAGCTGCCCAATTAGTATCCAATTCTTTGGAGGTGTCAAACTTTCACTGCTGATGAGACACAGAGGCTGAGATAGAATTTAGGCTGTTTGAATATATCCCAAATGTTTTCTCTCTGCTTTTCAGTTCTTGAAGTGTATTTTCCAAAAGCCCCCTTGACTGGTTACTTAGATTTCAAGTCTCTCTGAACTTTGCTTAACATAAGGGGATATTTTTCTCTAGGGGGTCTCTAATCTACATCCTGGAACAACATCACCCCTGCTGATGATGTGACTTTTGGAGAAAGCCCCACCAGGGCAGGGGTGGGAAGGCAGTCAAACACCTGAGGCATTCGGTTGAATAGGGTTTGTGAAACCTGCAGAGCAGCTGCAGCAAACACCTGGAGGCTCAGCCCTCAGTGCACACCTTGATTTCTGTAATCTAAAACCCTTCTCATAAAAATTTTCTTGTTCCAGTGGTTGATTAAAATTCCTGCTACAGGGAATGAGACTGAAAACCAGGACTAGGCAGAGGATATTGGCATATGGACAATAATTGTCAGTGTAACCCTCAGAGATAAAAAGTGCTTTATAACATAACTTTAGCTAAATATAGGAAACTGTTTCTATGATTAACTTTTAAATATTCATTTTATTAAGGTACTTTTTATCTGAGATTGTTGTGGTTTTTAATAGGTTTCTTGCACATCACTTTGGAAATAATGCCAAAAGCTACAGAACCACTTGCTGTGCTAATTATAATTATTAAGCTCAATAATGCAAATAAAAATGCTTTATTACTAGAATCATTTGGCATATATTAGTGCCTCTGACATTTTTATGTTCCAGTAGCCAGTAGCATGGGAATCAATAGATAAGGCATTCATGGTTTTAATTTACCAAAACCTTTATTCAGTGCTTTTCCCTTGCATCAAGCTGCTGTGCAAAAAAACAAAAACAAAACCAAAACAAAACCAAAGCAAAAAAACCCACAAACTAAAATGCCAAAGCAAACATGCAGAAAATTCTAAAAAATAATACAGTAAATCCATCCCCCATGTTCCCAGAGCACTGGGTGAGCGTGTGTTTTATACACTCAGATGATAATTTAGAGGACACCATCGCTTGCAGAGCAGGTCGTGTCACACAGGTAGGTGTGTGGATGGGACACATCTGTCCCTGGCAGAGTTCTCTGCACACCCCCCACCATCCATGGAGGAGCGGGCGGTGAGTCCGTGCGGTTTCCCGGGAACACGGGCCAGCCCCTCCGCTCGCCCGAGCGAGACACAGTATATGATGTTACAAACTGCAAAGAAGTTGCTGCGATTGCCCTCTCCCCTGCATTTTTCTGGGTTTCTCACCCGAAGGAGAGGTCCTGCGGGCTCCTCTCCCCGGGAAGCCGTGGCCGGAGCGGGGCGGGACGCGGGACGGGGCGGAGGCGCCGCCGGCTCTGTTTGCGGTTCCATGGAAACCTGCGCTCCCGTTGCCAGGCGGCAGCCGACAGCACACAGGCACGGCAGGGATCGTGGAATCACTGAACGGTTTGGTTGGTTTGGAACGGACCCGAAAGATCCTCCGGTTCCAACCGCCTGCCGTGGGCAGGGTCAACTTCCATTAGAGCGGGTTGCTCCAAGCCCCGTCCAACCTGTCCTTGGACACTCCCAGGATGTCTGGCTGCAGCGCAGGCACACGGGTGGGTGTCCTGAGCAGGCAGCTTGCTGGAGTTCAGATGAGATGTTGGTTTGAACTTCCTTGGAAAATGAAGGAAAATGCTGTGGTGTGAGAGGTCCCTCTGGCTTGCTGGGTTTTCTATCCGTTATTCATCTTCTCAGGAAGAATTTCTTCACTGAAGAGGTGGTCAGGAAATAGAACGGGCTGCCCAGGGAAGTGGTGGAGTCACCATCCCTCAAAGTGTTCAACGTGGCACTCAGTGCTGTGGTTCAGTTGGCATGGTGGTGTTTGGACAGAGTTTGAATTCAATAATCTTGAAGGTCTTTTCCAACCTTAATGATCTTGTGATTCTATTCTGTGATTATTTCACTCCCTGAGGCCCAGGAATTGAGTATTTAATTCCATGTCTGAAAGCAAAGGGTTGAGGAAATGGGAGCTGGAGCCCCTTTTTGTGGAAATGATCATAATCTATTATTTCTCAGCCTCTGCTTTGGTCTTTCTGTTTGTAAAGTGTGAAAAGTCACAGTTTGGAGACTGGATATCAGTTGAAAAAAGGTGATACATTTTCACAGAGGGAAAGACCCTTAAATCCCCCTATTACTCTTTGGTTTCTGAGAAGATCAAATCAGTTTCAAATGGATTGTGTTCTTCTTTAGACTCTTTAGAATTTCTATTAATACAATTTCAGCTTTCAGAAATAGCAGCTTCTTTCATTTACTGAGAGGTTTTCAAACAGCTTTCTCTGAATAACTAATGCAATAAATAGCTTGAATTTCTGTAAGTGTAAACTCCCATTTGATTGTTATAGTTCTTTTCTCTAATTACTGATTATCAAGAGACTGGATACAGGCAACAGAAGAAAAATGCTTATACAGAAAGAAATTTTTCTTTATTCTGCCCATGAATGCTTTGGTTTTGAGCACTGATGCAGAAAACCATAGTACTATCTTTAGTATATCTTGGGAAATTTCCCAAATGTATCAGGGAGTACGTATAAAAAATGACACTATAGAATAATTTCTATTGCCAAAACCAAAATAAAAATCTGGAGTAAATTGTACTAAAGACACATTTTTCTAAAGGCATAATATGAAATGGTCTTTGTTCAGAAATACCAGTTTATTACAGAATTGAGAATATTCTGCAGTGGTAACATCACAGAAATAGATCACAGAAACTGAAGACATTTGAACAGCTCTGGCTCTGTCTGGCATAATCTCTATATCAATGAATTATACATTTATGTATCCATTGCTCTGTTCTGAACTATCCTTGCTAACCACTAATTTCCCAGAAGTGGAACAGAGATTATTTAAAAGCTGGGATGTATTTTGTGAATTCTTGGAAATGTGCAAGCTCTTCATAGCTTGGGTTCATTCTTTGCATCCTACACATTCCATAAGCCACTTAGGCTTTGTATTTCCTTGAGGGCAAAGAAGTTTTTAAGGCCAGAAGGACATCTGGGGTCTATTCTTAGCCACCATTAACTTGGTTAATGAATGGAATAAATAGCATGTGCAACATCATGGGAAAAATCTGCCTGCTGGCACAGGCTGTGCAGCTGACCAGTCCTGCAGGTCCTTAAGGGTTTCTGGGTTCTGTAGTGGCACTTTGGGACACCCCGAAAAGATTTTGGGATTATTAAATATTTGGACAGTGCTTCCTGGGTTCCCAGCTGAGAAAGCCATGCAGTTGGCATGGTATGAATGGCAGGTGGCTGCTTATGTTTACAACAGGATGTCTGAGATTTTGGGACTTTTAGGGGGGTGATTTCGCTAGGACACCAAGATATCATAATTTCTTTGCTCAGTTTTTTCATGAAGGGGTTACTTCTCCATTCACTCACTCCGTGAGCATGCAGGGATGCTGATCCTACTGCAGAGGGGCTGTGAGGGTTAATTAGTGATGGCAAAACATTTTGAAATGGCTGATTGAGAAATGCTGACAGAGATGAAAGCTGAATAAGTATCTAGATAAATAAATATTCCTTTGTAGTCTTATCATTACGGGAAACTCCTTGTGTACCCAGGATGCTGTGCAGGTCACTGAGCAGTCATCTCCCCACTGCCCAGAGTGTTCTCAAGGGGACTCATTTATTTCAGTATTTCACTTTAGTTTCTGCGATGTGAGTCACAATATGTGCCAGAGAGAAAAGCCTGGCAGCCACCAGCAAATGCCACAGAAATACCAAAGGGTTTGGCAGATTTTTCTTTCACTTGAACTTGTTGTGCTCTTTCCTGGTGAATTGTGCAGCTGCAGAACCTGCAGAATCCCAGGAGGGAGAAGAGGAAGTTGGAACCTATTTCCATGATTAGAGACAAAGAAGAAGGAGGTGTCCTCAAGTGAGTGTCCACAAGACAACACCTACAAGAGTTCTGCTGAAGGCAGGGCAGCCAGCTCTCTGCTTCAGTATGGTCTCTGGTGAGCTGTCAGGAGAAGTTTTTCTGCTGCTGGGTCTCTCTGGGACACTGTTATCTAACTTTTCTTCTGCCTGGGGGGAAGTAGATAGTTTTGGAGATCTCATGGAGAATATGTGGCTGCTCTCACACTTACCTCGAGTTCTGTGCATTGCTGCTGAGCTCTGTAGGGAGACTGAAATGGGAAGAAAGAGTGACCACGTGGTTCTCCTCCATTTGTATCTTATTCACACTACAAATCCCTCCATCAGCACCACAGGTCAATGGAATGATGCCAAAAGAAACAGTACTGAGACCATATCCATCCCATCTGATCCCAGCATGTCTCCCTGCAGACCATCTAGCTTCCCAGCACCAAACCCTCGTGAAGGCCAGGCTGAATGGCCCCACAAACTGACTGCTGCATCAGCACAGCAAGTCCAGGGCCTCTCAACAGCAACAGGGATGTCTCCTGTCTCCTTAGGTCATAGGGCACGGGGAACTGCTGGCCTGATGTAAAAAGCATCACTGCAACTTGGGGTGGAGCCATCCCAAACCAGGTGAGCAGCTCTTGAAGAAGGTGAGGAGGAGACCTCCCAGGAACAGCAAAGCTGTGGTACCCAAGTGCTGTGGCCCCACGGGGTCTAACCACTGGGACTGTTGTTTACACCTGCTCTCCAGGTGAAGCTTACTTCCAGGAAGGATTTTATCTCAATGGAAAGTTTTCAGCCGGGATAATTGTCCCCGGTAATCTTTGCATGTCCAGAGGCAGCCACGAGATGGCAGCAGCCTTGTACTGCATGGCCTGGGGATTTGGCTCTGTCCCAGGTTTCCCACTCTCGCTTCTCCGTGCCCCTTTCACCTTAGAGATGAGGTCTCCAGGCTTGACGAGCACCAAGAAACCCTGGTCATTCCTCTGGGCTGAAGAAGTGACTCCAGAACAGGGCTCTGAAAGAAGACCTGTGAGCTCAGCTCCCACCTTTGCAAACAAGCTGATGGAGCAGAACCCACTCAGGTCTTTGTGTCCTATCACTGATGTCCAGCCCCAGTGTGTTCCTGAGATGCCTCATTTGAAATGGATGTGTGGTATTCTTTCATATTCTTAGACTTCAGTCTGGTGGATGAAAACTGCTAAAATCTCTGAGGGGCCACACAGAAGTGACAAGACAGCCCCTGTCATCTGTCCTTTCACTGTGTGTACTCCTGTGCTGTGTAATGACTTGGACAACAAGCAGCAGGTGCTCAGTGATTTGTATTTCACACCTGTTCTTGCTGAGGATGCAGACTCCATCCTGCTGGGAAGAAGAGAAAACGTTCTGCAGTCTTCAGCTTGGGATCCCAGCCAGGTCTGGGACAGTTTCTTTTGCAGTGCAAAGCTTATTCTCATGTGTGCTGAGACAACTGCACACAGATAAGGTCTGTGCTTTGCTCCAGCTCCTGAGCTAATGCAGCCAAGGCCATGAAGAGCCACCTGACTCGGGCTCCCTGACGTGTGGCTCAGTCAATGCAGGGACTGTGTGGTGGTGATGATGTGGCAGAGCCTGATGCAGATGCAGGGGAAGATGGAAGAATCTCACAGTAATGGCACTGAGGAGGGATCTCTGGAAGTCTCTAGTCAAGCCTCCTGCTCAAAGCAGGGACAACTTCAAAGTCGTGTCAGGCTGCTCAAGGCCTTGTCCAGCTCATTTGAAAACTTCTAAGGATGGAATTTTCACAAAGTCTCCAGGCAATGGAGGGTGAGATTTGGGAGGTTGAGCCTGAGAATACAAATAAATTATATATACAATTTCAAGGCCAGTTCTGAATAACCACTTAGACCTGACCCCCAACTAAAAACTGTAACTAGTTCCAGACTTCCCTCAGAGCTCTGTACTTTTGGGACCTAGGAGTTTGCATTTGGCCCACTGTAAAGAGAATCACAAAGCTGCAGCCAAGGAGACTTTCCTAAGCTGGACTATAAATCCAGGCTATTTGCAGGGACAAATGACCCAGGAACCTGAGGCTTTAACTTCATGATTTTGCATTAAGCTCTTGAGGCACAGTTCCAGCCTCTTTCCTGGCCCTTGCTTTGTGGTAAAACTTCAGCTGCTGTGACTGCATGGGAACTGATCCAGCTGAAAAATACCCTGCCTGAGGAAAAGATCTCTTTTTATTGTGATCACTGTGATGGCTTGAGGAAGAGGGACACATGGGCTTGGGGTGGTTGGAATTGCCCCTTTCAATGACAGCCTATGCTTTGATCACCTTAGTAAGATAATGAAACTACAGCTGGTAAAACAGGCTGATCCTGCAAGTCTTGCACACAAATTTCCTTCAACAAGGGCTTATGGAGCAGAGCAAAAAGGATTAGTAAAGTTATGGGTTGAGCTACAAAAGGAAGCACATGCTTCATGGCTCCAAACTCTTTCTGCTCATGTGGAATGGATTACAGATAAAAAACAGCCCTGTTATGTGCTTTGCTCCTGAGCTGTTTCATTCCTGTCTATCTTCTTCAGAGAAGCTTGTACAGGAACTATTATCTGTAATTCAAAACTGTGGCTCATATTCCCTGAGTAGCTCATAGGATTGACTTCTCCTTACCAGAGAATGAGGCATCACTGGGTACCAGGTGCAGTGGTTCAGGAGTATTTAGTGCCAGCCTTGTTGTGTTCTTGCAGGATTTGCCTATTTGCATCTTTATTTGAAGTATGGAATACTAGGGCACAAAGAAACAAAGTGACTCTGCTGATGGATCTCTGGTGGGACAAGCATCAAATTCACTTTTTACGTCTGTTTAGGTGGAATCATGGACAGCACTAACATGCTCCTTATGAAACAACAACTGTATTACTTAGAAATGCTTGGAAATTCCACATCCCATTCCTATTCCTCTGGCTGCACCTGTGTGAATGACCGCTGTTCTCCCCACCAGGATGTCAGCAGATCGTGTAGCTTGTTTTCCATTGAAATGTCTCCTCTTGGGTAAATATTACATCTGGGGTTGCTTTACCAGTGGCTTTCCTACCTGGAGTTTGTACAACAGGTCAATGTCCTGCTTGGAGATAAGAGAAGTACTTGCTGTCAGTGCTGTTTGCTGCTGTGAAATGCCACCCTGCTCTTCGCTCATCAGCTTCTCCTCCAAAGATTTTTGAGTGTTGTTTAAGTCCTGGAGGTTTTTGCAAATTGAGGGAAATTTAATATTAGATGTCGAGTGTTTGGACAGAGCAGAAGAACTTGTTTATTGCAACAACTGTGACTTGTAAATTATTCATCTGTGTGTAATTGAAACGCTCAGATCCTCAAAGGTCATGTTACAAAGAGTGAGGTGAAGGATCAGCGAGCTTCCAGCAAAACAGGAAGGTTAACAGGTCCCAAGGAACCCTTTTCCATCCACCTGCATCTGCTCTATGACAACACCCATTTATGGAAGAAAACTGAGTTTTCGATAAGTGAAGTAATGCACAGACACGCCTGGGAGGGGGAGAGGACACCTGTAAGGTGTCTTCCTCTGTCAGTTTTCTCTCCAGTGGGAAACACAGATTTGGAACCTGTTGCAGTGAAATGTATATGAGGTGTGTGGGCACAGAGTGTCAGTGCACAAGAGACTCTGGCCTCTGCGAAATGGAGGAGAAGCTTCCAAAGACCAAGAGGGACCAACAGGGACCAGAATAGCTGGCTAAGCAGAAAGGAAGCCAGCACAGTTCTACTCAGCAGTTCTGTCTCCAGACAACACCAGACTTCAACTAATTAAAAAGAGCAGATGCTAGCTGAAACATTAATTGGAAAAACTCTCTTTTTCTTCTGTTCTTAAATCTGTGTTCTAGCTCTCTCAGAGCAGGTTTGGGGAGAGAAAGAGTTAACCCTTCAGATGGTTTATTATTTTGTTAGGCACAGCATGTCCTTAGAAGATAGCATGATGAAACTTGTATGAATAGGTTTGGATACAGTTTTTTTTTCAGGTAAAAACAATTCTGTCTAATAATACAGAACCATCATCACAGACATTATTCTCAACTCTTCCTTCTCACCATGTTGCCAGTAAAGTGATCTTGCTCAGCTTTCAAAGGCCATGTAGCAGTGCTGGGCACAGGGCCAGCTGCTGTTCTTCCCCATGTGTATTGTATTAAGAGGACACCTCTTTGTTAACCTGCGGTCATTTGTTCCCCTCAGGCTGTATTCCTTGTCATTAGACTTGATGTATGATCTGTAGCAAGTGCAAAGAGCTCAGCTGACACCTGATATGCTTATCAGGGCCTGTCTGCCCTGCTGTGGTTCTGTAACTATCCTGGAGGGAGCAAACACTCGGTGTGTTGCACTCCTGGAATTGGGATGATATCAAAGATTTTCCTCCAAAGCATCCAGATCTTGACTCTGCTGGAAGCCGGGTACTTGACTGCAGGTACCTCTGGTCTGTTCCAGATTGGCAGTTCCTTGATCTCATACTAGTCTCCAACTCTTGAGGAATCAGGCAAAGGCACTGCTCAAGCAATGAGGCTCTTCCACTGTTCCCTACCCTCCCTGCTCCAGTCCCTGCACAACTACAAGCCCTGGACGTTTCCTACTGCTTTGCTCACACTCCACCCCCAGGCTCCTGTTACTCCCTTCATTCCCACACCCCCAGTTTCCTCCCTCTCCATCAGGGCTGGATCCTGTTTCCTCCATGGGCTCACCAAGTCCGTCAGAGGTCTGGCAATCCTTGTTGAGATGTGTCCTGTGACGCTTTCCTGAGCACCAGTACTCCCATCTATACACGACATGCTCTGGCTTCCAGTGGACCAAGAGTGTATCCCTTAACCCCTTTTTCTTTTGCTGACCTCCCTGAGCGATAACTATTGTCATTTCCCACACCCTACTTGCACTGAATGAGGCACAGAATGAGCCTCAAATTTGGCTCCCAAAGACATTGCCAGAGAGAGATGAATTTAGGCAGGAGATCTGTGGAGGATTATGGGGCTGATTGAGATATTAAAGATTATCCCTGACTCATTTTCTTACAGGTCTGATGCAAGAAGTGAGTCAGAGTCCCTTCGACACAGTTTGACCTGACAGATGCAGCCACTCAGTGGCAGTGTGAGAGCTCATATTGTTTTGTAAATGGAATAAAGTTCATTTAACACAGCAGGCTTGCATTTGCTGTTAACTCAAAGGCCTCTCATCTGAAAAAAACCTGCAGATCACTTACCCCATCATCACTTGCAGGTGGAAATAGCTCCTGAGAGCACCGCCATTGCTGGAGGAGGTGGGTATTTCTGAGGGATGACCCCCTTTCCCAAGGCAGGGTAAAGGTCATTTTCCTGTGATACTGAATTTGTCACATTTGAAATATTCATGGTCCCCAGACCCTTTTTGAGTAGCCAGGACCCTGCCCAAAAAATATTCTCCCTTCCCTGGGCTGTTTCTCTCAGCAGTGCTGCCAATACTGATCTAATATAACTTTGCTTTTTTTGGCTGCTTTCTCTTCCTAGGTAGGAATGCTGTCATTACTAAACGACACCTGATTCCCATGGGTCCCTTTAGCCTGTAGGAAAATCGTTCTTTTCCCCTAGCTCAGCTGCAGGCAGGCATCTCCTGGGAGTGGTGGTTCAGGTAAGTACCTTCTCTGACTCAGTTCTTGTTGTGCTGAACTCTCAGTGCTTGTCTTCTTTCTGGATGTGTCTTGCTGACTACTGACAGCCACAATTGAGTGGCTCATGCACTCACTGATGGCTGATTTCTAGACATTTAGAGGTTAGGAGATGAAGTTAATGGAAACTTGTTTCCTAGTGTTTCCCTCCCATGTTCTGCCAGCATCTCCCTTTCTCAGCACCCACCCCAACTTTGCTGCCCTCCAAGCCTCTGCTGTGCTCTGCTGCCCATCCTGTTTTCCCTCTCAGGCAGGTTCTTGTTCAGACTCTGACCCCTTTCTTCCAACAGGAGACAAACTCCCACTACAGACTCCACAAACTGTGTCCCTGCAGCTCATCCCCACTTCTGCAGGGCTCTCCTCTGTGTTGGGTACAGCTCCCCACTGGAGCAGCCATTCCCTTGCGGTCTCCCAGAGCAGTGTTTGCAGCTGAGCTGTCTGCAGAGAGCATCAGCATTGCTACATTTGGGCTAGGGGCAGGTTTATGATTGCTCCTGGAGTTGTTCTTTGTGGCTGCCAACTCTGCCTTTATGCCCCAGAGATGTAAGGTGTGTCCTGACCCCAGACTTTTCTCTGTGGAAAATGGGTGAAACGGTGCTCAGAGGCTCTGGTAGGAGTTTCTTTTGGGCATGACAGCAGTTTCACCTGGCTGAATGCAGACTTTTTCCAGGTTAGGCACTACCCTTGAATGTTCTCTCTGTTCTTGTTCCACTGCAGATTCTAAATTAGAAACCCTACCACCTGCATATGATATGAGTGTGGATTTTGTAATACTGGGAGGCTGCTGTGAGGCTCAGATGCATTCAGGTGCCCACTGCAATGGTTTTCTCTCCTCATCCCATCTCCCCAGAGGTTGTGCAATATTGGCAAACCTGGTCAGCCCAGTCTTGTAGGAGCAGCTCAGGGGGGCCCTGGGCACTGGCTGACTCAGCAGGGACTCTGCTCCCTGCCTGCTCATGGCTTTTCCCCTGTCAGCAGCAGTGTGTCCAAGGCAAATTACCTGGTTTTGGGACAGCTTTGGTTCCAGCTGAGATTGGCAGTCTCTGTCTTACTATGAACCTTTTAGGTATAGCAGCAGGATACCATCTAGGTAGGGAAAACAGGCTGAAAATGCTTGCCATGCTGTACCCTCTCCAATAGTCTTCTTCATGTGTGTGTTACACGAGCTAAAATTTACTGATCTAAATTTCCCTAGACTGTACCCTGAAGGAAAGCATCTGGTTCCTGTCTTTCAGATCCAGCCCCTTTTGCCAGTTCCCACTTTTAAAGCTTCCCAGATAAAAATCTGATGGAGTTTGTTCAGGCTATTCAGATCAGCGGTGGCTGTGGGAAAGGGTCTTGTAAAATAAGGGTGTTTAAATTTGTTATCCACGTATTTAGTTTCCTGTAGACCTTTCAGTGCTTTCTTAGCCTGGCCTATGGCTAAAACATTCTCAAGGGACTAGTTAAAAGACTCTTGTTTATTTTCTTTTCTGGCATCGTGTAAATAATTTTCTGCCTTTGACACTGTTAAATGGTGAAGCAAGGAGTTCTACCACTACAATACGTCTAAGCTGTTTTAAGCTCCTCTGTTCGAATATACAGCATTGCAATGAACTAAGGCCAATGAAACCTCCAGCAGTTTGCCTGATTTACCTTCCACTCCCCATACACTGTGTTAGACCTGGGACTTAGGGCTGTGCTCATCCTGGGCCACAGCTTGATCTCTTTTCAGGAGGTAAATCCTGCAGCTCCCTTAAGGTGCGGCTGTTCAAGACGGCCCCTCAAAGCAGCTCATGTGGCTCCTCAGCAGGTCTGTGGGCCTGAAGGCAGCCAAAGAAGGCTCCTGGCATGTTTTCCTCTCGAAAGTGGGTGTGAGGGAGGAGGAGGCGGCAGTAATTGAGCTGAAAAATTTTTTTTTGTCTCCTGTCTGGGTCTCAGTGGGCTCCAAAATAGGGTTGAGAAGTGCCAACTCCTTAGGCTGGCCCTGTCCCACATAGAGGCTGCCTTCCAGTGTGGCTCAGGAACCTCTACTCAAGACAATTTTTTTCAACATTTTTATTCCTTTCTGCACCTCTTGTTCTGGGTTGCTGGAGCTTTTCTGTTGGCTTGTATTTTTACGAGGATTCATCTCACCCATTCGGCTCTGATGACTGGGCCACCTTCCCATTGCTGGTTTGCAGCAAAGCCATGGCACAGCTGAGCCTCCCCTGGGATGCCTGGACTTGGTCCGGCTCTGCCTCGACAGGCTGCAGATCCACCAGCAGCTCTGTTCAGCCCTTTATGGGAAAAGCAGAACTCATTCCTTTTCTGAAAAACATCCAACTCGTGATTCTTTGACCCACCTTTGAGCCCAGTGGTCCCTCCGTTGCTCATCTTCTATTGCCTGGACAAAAATGTTGGCCCTTCGTGTTCTCCTTGGAGGTGACATCCCACACATGAGTTTGGTATTGAAACATTTGCCCCAAGCATCCAGTCAAGTGGCCTGGGGTTTTCTGTGTTCCTGCCTGTGTCAAGTTCCTTTGGCTGCCTTGGAGTCTTTTTGTGTGCTCTGATTTCTCTCCCCTCCAACATCTCCAAAAGCATCACCATCTTCTGGCTTTCCCATGAATCTTCATTGATTCTTTTACCCAGAGAAGACCTAAACAACTCCACACACTCATGCTAATTGATATTTGATATCACAATATTTGTATCCTTTATTTCTCTTTCCAAAGCCCATTAGCACTAGGCAGTGCCCCCCCAAAAATTGAAAAAAGTCCAAGAAGCCCTTTCCTTCCTATACCCCATGCAAACAGCTCTGCTTGTGAAGGCAAACAGGGGTTTTTTCCACCATTTTGCTGCTGCACAGTGACATCTTCTCTATTTTAAAATGGTTTTGCCTGAAGGCAAATTATTAAACAGCTCTTTGAGCAGACTTTCATCAATTTGTTTGCCAAACTCTTGCCGTTTCTACCCACTCAAGGCTGATCCTGACGGCGCTGAGCTGCGTTGCTGTCAGGCACGGATGTGCCCAATTCCTCAGTAAAGTCTGTTTTGGCATTGCACAACGTGTCTGTTCTCTGGGGGGCCATGTGCAATCTCTGACTGGGACAGATGTCTGAGCTTGATCCCTCTGGAATGACGTCAAAGGCTGCAATACTGTCCCTCTTCCCTGGGCTGGCAGGGCCTGGGCTGGCCATGTGCCGCTGCTGCAGCTGCGCGGCTGCTGCCACTTCACCCCGCGCAGGGTGATTAATGGGCCACCAACTGACAGCACAGGTGGCCACTGCCACTTTGCCCAGTGGAGATCTGCTTACACAGCTGGTTCTTCTTCCTTGCAAAATCCTGCTGCTCCAGAAACCTCTTACTGAGAGCAAATGGGAGTTGATTTTTAGAAGGAGCATCCTCCGTTGTCGACCTGTAAGCAGATAAAATACCATCAGACTTGCAGCCTTTTTCCTGAGCTTGGAATACTGGCTGGCACAAGCAAATGCCATTTGTCATGGAGCTGCAGCAGGCAGCACAGCAGGTGGTGCCAGTAAATCCCTGATGTGGCTTGTCTTGCATCTCTGTGGCACTGGTTAGGAGGATAGGAGTAGTTACCTGTAAGCAGCTATTTTGGATGCTTGTGAGAAGGCAAAAGCAACAGCAGCCTCAGCTTGTACCCAACAAGCCATGGTGAAATAGGGTGACAACACACTGCTACACCTGACTGTTTGCCTCAGGGGAGGTTTACCAGTGCTGCAGGGAAGGAAGAGATTGGCACATCCTTGGGGCAGGACTTCCCTGAGGCACATCAGCCTCTGCACTCCCCAGGGGCTTCGGCAGGGCAGGCGGGTTGGGAAACACCGTGTGCTGCTCAGCAGGATGTGATTCACTGTGACCTCCTGGCACTGCTGCGAGCATTGCCTGCGCCCCGCCGGACCTACCCGCTGGTGAAGTGGCTGCTGACATTTCACATCTGCCAGACCCAGTCTGCAGTGGGCTGAATCCAGCCCAAGACTGGTGAAATGCTGTCTCTGATTCGCTGCAGAGTGTGCTGGCCCAAGCCACGGTCCATTTTGACAGCTCTGCACGTAGGTCAGGGGGAAGGAAGGAGTGTCTGACATTTTCAATTTTTCTATGAATGCCCTGACAGTTCTTAGGTTCTTCTTAAAAAGCTGATGACAGATTAAGAACAGCTCCCAAGTTTGGATTTTGGAAATACTGGGATTTTCCAAATTGTCAGTCCAGCAGGAGGAGTTTCAGCATGCCTGGGGCTGTGCACAGTGTCTTCTTCTTTAGGCAGCTCAGGGCTGCTGGTGGTAGCTGCTCCCAAAGATCTGCCCTGGGGAAAGTGAAAGAGAGTCTGTTACATTAACAGGAACATTTTTGATGGCTCACATCAAAATGGCTTTTGAAGTGAAAAGCTATAAGATGTAGAAAACTGTATTAAAAAAATGCTAGCCTTACAAAAATGGAAGAGATTGGGTTTTGGCATGTAGGTGAAGAGGTAAGATATTTCTCAAGAATCTGTAATTTTGGGCTGGAAATACGACTGAGACAAGTCTTGAAAGTAAATATTTAATTACCAAATCAATTTTGACAAAAAGATCCAGAGTTTGCAATTGATTTCTTTAGCCTCTACTGAGCCCACCAGTGAAACTCCTGGTTAGTACTGGTCCTGCTGTGTTGGTTTGCTGTGGGTCTCATCAGCAAATAACTTATACTCGTGATTATAGTAGATTTTGCATGCTATAAGTGAAGAATTTGACATCTCAGAACCAACATTCTTTCTGTCTTCTTTGGTAGGGATAACTAGTTTATTTCTAGGTGTAAAAGCAGAAGTAGTTTTCTTGACTGGTTGTCTTAAGAAGGCTGTGAGGAGAAGGGCTGGCATGGCAATGCTTCACACTTTGCAGAGCAGAAATTGGCCAGTATTTACCTCAGGGACTGTAATATTTAGACAAGAATTCAAAAGGAAATTACCACAATGAACTTCAGCTAACTCTGACAAGTTTACATGATCAATGCTTCATTATAATAAGAGAGATGATGCTTGTTGATTGACAAGATCCACAGTGCTTTCTAGAAAAGCCCTGCTGCTTGCATTAGTTCACAGGATGGTCACTGTTAAATGCAAGCCTAAACGAAACCATCTAAAATGTTGCCCAATCAGTGGGGTAAATTGGCTTGAGAGCTGAGGACTATTGCTGCACCAGCCTCTGCAGCAGATGGATCCCAGGTCCACTTGGACAAAGACTGGGTGATGTGCAAATGTTTACAGATAACGTTTCTCTAGGAAAAAATGCATTAGCATGTAATTGAGAAGAGGTTAGGGAGAACAAAATCTCTAAATAAGATGTGCTGTTCTCTTGCATTACAAGTTCTTCTCATAAGAGCTGCCATATTCCCTGTGCTGCTAGCACAACTCTGGTGTCCTGAAAAAACCAGTTTTATCATAATCTTTTTTCTATATATTCTTCACCAGGCAGTTGAAGTCTGTTCTGTGAACATCAGTTTGTTCAGGATTATACATTGTCATGATTTTTATCCTTAGGGAACACGTGGAGAAGCTGCAAAGCAAGGAGATGAGGTGAGTCTCTTCTGGCTGTATAGACATGTAAATAGTAGCACAATCGGGAAAGGACATGGTTTCCTCTCAAGCAGTGTTTGTGAGGAAAAAATATAAGCCAGTAATCTGAATTTAGCTCTCTGTTATTGCTTGTTACATCAGCAAGGGTGAATATTTTGCTCCCAAACACCAAGAGAATTAGAAAATGGATATTATTAGATCACAGAATGTATGACTAATTTTCCCCCCAATTTTTTGACAAGTCCAAGGTGGGTGTGAATGAAAACACTTACTATGATCACATCTGTGTTTTGAAGAAGAATAATCCAGGTCTGAATCAGTGGTTTTAGTTTGTTACTAAGGATGCATTAGATGAGAAAATAGAGGCTTGCATAGCAATGGATAATTTTTTATATGAGCAATCCAGTTGTTTGGGGGAAACCTTGTGTGTTTATTTATTATTAATTATTCTGCAGAAAGTATCTACCCTGTGACAAGCAAAGCAGTCAGCTCTCAACAGCAGCAAAACGAATCTCAGTTCAGAGCAACCCAAATTGGGAAGAAGCTCTGGAGAGTGGTGCTGTTTGAAATAAATTGAGGAATTATTTTAAAAGCTTGCATAGAGGAACAGAGTTTTGCCAGCTATTAAAATTGGACTTCAGAGTAACTGCTGAGTGGGTAATTAGTCCCTCAGGAAAACTGGAGTCTGGACAAATGTAAGAAAGTACAAGAGGGGGGGAAAAAAAGCGCATGAAGAATTAACTTCAGAAAACAAGCTAGAACATTAGTCACAGGAGGGATATAACTCAACTTGCATTTAACATCTATTTCTGTGTTGAACAGAAACATTGTTCTTAACCCCTGTACTGAAGCAGGAAGTACAAACCTTCTCGCTTTTTAAGGCAGCTGGAACTGGACTTTATTGAAGTTCATCTCTTTGATAAGAGGGTGAAGGAGAGGGTAAAGAAATGTGCTGAAAGTACCTCAAACCCAGAAAATGGGACTTATATTTGGGTGGAGCAGGGAAAGAAACCAGTTGTGGAACTGCCTAAGATGTTATGTAGTGCCTGTTTTGCTCTCAGAGACTCCCCCCATCATAAAGGCAGAGTAGTTAGTCAAGGTTTGAAAGATAATGTCCCCACCAGCATTTGCTCACAGCCTGTCTACAATGCACAGTCTCATTTTCCTCTTGGCTGGGGATACCCTAGCTGGACAGGAGTGATTTATCTACCAGATATGTTGGAGGATACCTGTTTACATAACTCTTTGCTGGGTTTAGAAAGACTTGGTGGAACACAAATGCAAAATAACCTGGAAGTATGTGAGACACTTGTGAGGTTATGTAGTGGACATGTTGTTGATCCTGTGCTTCCAGAGGTCCTGATCCATAGTCCTGTGCTGTAACTATTGAACCAAAGAGACTTATTTATAGTTTCTACACTTGGGTCTTGTGGTTCATTGCTCCCATTATTATCTCAACAGCAGCGATTTGCTAATCAGTCCTTTGTAGGACAGGACTAGTATTGCTTTGGCTGTTCAGTGTTTAGAAAAAAAAAGTAGTTCCTGTGACTGTGGAAAAGCAAGAAGCTTTGCAAAAGCTCCTAACATATCTGTGTGTGAATGTAGGTGAATGGGTCATATTCACTGGACTGTGTGTCTGGAGGGTCCACAGTAACATCACAGCAGAAGGTTCAGGACCTGACACCAGATCTGAATCTTCCTGATTTTGTGGACTTCGGTGTTGTCTCTGTTCTAGAACTTCCAAAGATATTGAGTCAACCTCCTTGGGCTCTCACCAATCCCCAGGCAATGGGGTTTGTTCCGCACTGGTGCTCACAGGAGCACGGTCTGTGGGTGCTGTGGCACTGCATTTCTGACCTGGCAATGCTCTGCTGTGACCTGAGCGAAGGTTACTGGAGTTTTCGTGTAGGCTTTGTGTTTCCTGCTCAAGGTGAGAGAGAGGCTCTGAATTCCATTGGTTGGGTCACCCTCTCTGTTTCCCAATCCAACGCAAATGGCCAGACAGGCAGGCAGCTCTTCCTTGAAAACATGGAAATTCACTAGAGGTGTGCCAGTTTCTGGCAGATGTGGTGTTGGCAGTGCATGATGGACACAATATGGTCATAGTTGTTTATTCCTGTAAACACTGTCTTCAAAATCACCATCTCCTCTCACCACCTTGAGTCACTTACCCGGAGTGCTCAGCCCAAATATCCTGTACAAAAGCACCCAGCTCTGGCATGTTCCTTCCAGGAGAGGGCAGGGGAATACAGTTTATTACAGATCCATTCCTGAACTGGAGCCAACATTCATCCTGGCCCAGTTCTTCCTGTACATCTTCCAGTCTATTTTGCTTTCCTAAACTTGGGTGAGCAGAAATAGGAGCTGAATTTCCTTGAGGTGAACCAATGGATTTCGTTACATTTACAGACCTCCTGTCCCTGAGTCATCTTCATGAGGGATAGCTTGGACTAGGCTCTTCCCCGTGCTCTTGAAGCTCTCACAATGAGCCTTGTGTGTCTCATCGAAGGCATCGACTTCTGTGCAGCTTCAGGACTGGGGTTTAAACAGCTGGGTCCCATCTCTTGTGCTTCATCTCTCCAGGGGAGGCAGTGATGGGACAACTTCTCTATCACACACTCAGCCCACCCCTATCCCTGCAGAAAGTGGTCTGATTCCCTCGGAGGTTCATGATGTCAGCAGGCACAGCTCTGCTTGTGGGTGCTTTGCCAGTAGATTAAAATGCAGAGCATGGAAACCCGAGGCTAGAGCTGGACGTGGTTAAAGATGGCCTAGAGAAATGCAGCCAGAAAGTCAGCTGACGTTTTCTCTCTCAGTATATTAATGAAGAGAAAGTTTGAGAGAAAATCAGAAATCCTCCCCAGATCCCCACTGTCTTTAATAGTCAAACGAGTATTAACATAAAAAAATCCTAAAATGAGTTTCTTCCAACTTCTCTCCCCCTAGGCCTATGATTCTGACTTGAAAAGACAACATAATTTCCAAACCCATGAAGGAAAGAAAAAGAAATCAATAAACAGTTGGCCCTGCAGCAGAGATGCCCTTGCAAAGCCAAAGAAATCAAGTCCTGAGATTACTGTTGTTGTTTCCATCTTGTCCTGCAGAGCCACAGCCAGGCATAAACATATTCTTTGTGTCAATATTTCTGTAGTACTGAGAAAACTTACAGTCCTTATCTGTGAGTGTCAAGGACTGCTGAGTTAAAGTGATCATAACATTACTGGAGGGTCTGACAGGCTTTTTTTGTTCCCTCTGTGTCCATGTAACTGTTCTGGTACTGAAGGCTGAAGCCCAGTGGAGCTCAGCCAGATGTGACTGTTGGCTTTGTGGCACATGGAAGGGATCCATCTGCAGGAGACTAATTTAAAAAAACACCCCCCCAAAAAAAAAAAAAAGAATTTGAACTTCCTTATAATATTTTTTCTCTGCTTGATTATTTTTGCTTCTTTCATTGGAAAAGAGCAACCTTGATTTGTAAATCACATGGAAATGTGTGAATAATCAATTCAGCCTGACTAACCCTTGTTTTGCCAGGTGTCTGGTTGCCTCATTGGATTACTAATAGTTTACTGCTGCAGTAAATGGGAAATAGCAAGGGCTGGGGCAGAAATACCACAGGTGACCTTTAAAGACAGCAAAGCACTCACCTGCTGCAACAAAATCCCTCTTTTTGCCCGTCCATGAAGTCCAAACACTTTTCCTTCCAGTGTCCTCAAAAATGAGAAGTAATTTGTAACACAGAACTGTGCAGGCAATGTACAAAGGATGGGAAAACTTGAGGCATGAAAAATTAGCCTCTGTACAGCACATATGGAAAGGCAATGTGTGGGCAGAGCCAGACAATTCTTAGGTGTAAACTGCTGAATGTGGAAAGGACGAGTCCTTTGCTGCCATTCCCACCTTTAATGAGTCTCTGCTACGTGGTACAAAACAACCTGGGAACAGCTTCAGCCTATGGTTCCTTTTTAACTTTATAAAGCAGTGTAATTATTATCTCCAGGGAAATTCTTAAGAGCTTGAATACTGAGGTTTATTTGCCTTTCATGACTAGATCTTTAACATGCAGCCATCAGACAAAAGCCAGTTAAAATGACCTTAACTTTACGTTATTCTCAGTGTTTGACTGGGCTGTGGGAATGCTAGAAAGCTTGTCTGAGTAGGGCAACCAGTTTGACTGAAGTTCTCTCCTGAAAGGTGGCAAAAGAGAGAATGGAAAATCCCCAAGTAATATCAAGGAGTGGAAGTAATAATAGATTTTCAAAGGACTTGTTGAAGAGATGAACAGAGGAAATGAAATCTCTTAGTGATGCACAAAAATGATGGGGCAAGGGAAAAGACAGATGTATTTTGTAGCAGGTAGTGGGGGCTCAGTTGTGCTGCATTACAAAATGAAAGATGCTGATGTGAGACATCAGTCACAGCTGCATAAAAACTCATTCCCAAAAGCCTGTCCCAGCCCAACAATCATTCCTGGTTCTCATGAAAAGTTGGCAGACAAAAGGATCAGAAATCATTATATTTGTCTAGATCTTTGCATTTCTCCTGCTGTTAATAAAGGCTTGTAGTTTTTCCAAAACCTTGAGCAAAACTTAGATGTGTGTCAGTTTGCTTTCACTGTCATGGGACTCTGAAGGATTAATCAGTAAATCAGTCCACAGCTTGAGAAGTGCATTCAGAGATCACAGAGGGATGGAGAAGTGGCTGAGTCAGCCCAGAGGCTGGCATCTGCCACTGTATTTTGTAATTCTCAGTTTTAGGTTTAAGCCCCAAATTGTGCCAGCAGACCCCAAACCAGGGCTGCAGTTCAGGGCCATCCCAGCAGAGTCGTGGGTAGAACAATGTGGTCATTCTAGGAAAGGAAATCTCTCTGATGAAATCTGCTCAGGAAAGATGCTGTACAGGATGAAACTGTGGGCAGGTTTCACCAAGCCCCCAGATCTTGGCTCAAGGTGGCAGTGACTTTTGTGTATTCTCTGTTGTACAGTGCCAGGTTTGTGCTGAAGTGAGGCATCAGAACTTGTGCTGTCATATATCCTGTTTGGTTGGTTGTAATATGTCCTTTTTCTCTGTCTAGAAATTTTGTCTGGGCAGAAAAAGAGGACTTTGAATATTTGTCCAGGGTGTACTGATGTCCAGTATCCTAGTCAGGGCAGCAATTTCCACAAAGTGCTGGACACCCAGGAATGCCTAAGACACAGTCACTGAAACAACATTGAAGAGCTGCTGAAGTTTCCCATGGATTCTGTGTGCATGGCAAAGGGGACCTGGACACATACAAAAAATTCAGTACATCCAGAACTTGTCACAGAGTGTGAGTGAGCTCAGGTCAGGGGTTCATCCTGGATGCTCTGGACTCACTTCCCAAGTGCTGTGTGCTGCCTGCCTGCATCATTAATACTTTTTTTTGTTCCCCCAGGGAAATTTCAGGGAGAAACACAGACTGCTTAGTTACACTTTCCTGATATTTTCCATTGCATTTCACCTCGCAGTGGTCACTGTTGCCTTATATTGAAAGGGTAAGATGCTCTGTAGGGTTTTTCAGATATGAAAAAGCATGAGATCCCTCCTACATCTCAGCGTGCAGCTACACAAGGGCAGATGCCTGAGTGGTGCTTTTAGGGAAGCAAAAAGCTTGTGGGCCCAGTAAAATGGATGAAACTTGAAAAGCAGAACACCCTTTTATTTACACATAAAGTAAATATGGAACCTCAGTACCTCTCCAGCAATTTAGAGGAAGTTGGGAACTACTGTAACTAAAATGTAAAGATATTGTCTACTGCAAGTGGAAAAACATAAGTTAGAGAAATGTCTAATGTGTCCCAATGCCTACATAGGTTGTAATAATGATAAAATCAAGATTGCAACTTTTGGTTGTTTTCATGGTTAGGGATTTCATATCTGTACAGCCAATTCAAATTCCATTTAAACTCAGTCTTGAGGGCTTGGATTTTAGCTGTATCTAAACCTTATGTCCTTTGCATCAAGCTAAACTTTACCAACTCAGGGAACAAGGGGTTTTAACTGAGAGAAAGCAGGAAAGCAAGGTTTGCCAAACATCTATTTTGGGTAAAAATATTTAAGGCCAACATTTTTACCAATGTAATGCATTTTACGTCAGTGGAGTTACACTAATGCAGAATTTGGCCCTGATGTACTTGTATAAATATAGTATCTAGGATTGTGATGAGTGTGTATTCATGCATTATTCATTGAGACAATGTGGAGAGGAAGAGAGAGATGTGCATGAGAGCAGAGCCCTCAGCATTCCCAGGTCCTTTGGCCATTCCCCTGGAGTGAGGCCACACCTGTGGGGTCACCCCTGTGCTGCTGCCAGGCCCTGTTGCAGTGAGTTTTTGAGGCTGAATGCCCTCTTGGAAAGTGACTGGTTTACATTTGGCAGGATGTGCAATGTGTTACTGGCAATTCGGAAGAAATGCAGATGGAGGATATTTTTGCCAATTTAAATTGAGCTGGAGTTGAAGAGAGATGAGACTGCACCTTGGTTTGCTTGTTTTGACCCTCTGTGCCTCAGTTTTACCACAAAATGAAAATAATATTTCATTTTTCTTACAGGACAGTAAGGTCCACAGTGAGAGATAGGAATGGTGTGCTGTCCCATGTGCCTTCAGAAGAGGGTGCACAGACCTGTTGTCACAAGACTGCATTCTGGTATCCTGCACTTCACCTTCCCAAGAATCTGAAAAAAGAAAAAACTGAATTTGAAAAAACACCAATTAAGCAGAAAAACTGACTTCTGCAGCAGCTGGCGCAACTGTGAGCTTCCTCAGGTGGGCTTCACATCTGCAGGGGTTGAATATGATCCTGATCCATGCCAAATATTGCATAACTATAGTGTGTGTGTATATATATATATATAAATTAGTGTATGTATTTATATTAAAAACTAGTAATGACTGTAATAACAATGTAGGGAGGGAGAGAAACATGTCCCATATCCCAATACTTTCTATCATGCTGCAAGTCCCCCATAAAGCTCCAGCAGGCAGGAAAGGGGCAGGTGTGAGGGTGTGGGGCGAGAGCAAGGGCATGCAGCAGGGAAAGGACATGGGACTCCTCGCAATCCTCCAGGGATTTGCACCTCCCCAGGGACTTGCTTGTCTCCTGGAGATGTCCAGAGACTTGTACACTTACAGAATCACGCAATGGTTGGGGATGGAAGGGATCTCTAAAGGCCATCTAGTGCTGTGAGTACTGACATCTTCAACCAGATCAAGTTGCCTCAGAGCCCTGTCCAACCTGACCTGGAATGTTCCCTGGGATGTGGCATCTACCACCTCTCCAAGCAATCTGTTCCAGTGTCCCATCGCCCTCATTATGAAGCATCCTCATTATACCCACTCTAAATCGACCCTCTTTCACTTCGAAAACCACTACCCCTTGTCCTATCGCTACAGGCCCCTCTAAACTCTCCCAGGACCGCGCATCCCCCGTGGGTTTCGCACGTCCCCGTGGTCCCTGTGGGCGGCCCAGCGCCGCCCCGGGGGCCGGTCCGGGCGGTGCCGCGGCTCCCATTGAGGCCGGTGCCGGGCCGGCCCCCGCCGCCGCGGGGCCAATGGTGGCGGCGGACGCGGTCGAGCCTCTCCCCGGCCTCCCCCGCCGCCGCCGGGCGCCCGTCATGTGAGGGGGATATAGTACTACGGGAGCGGGGCCGCGCTCCGCAGCCGCGCACCCGCCTCCCGGGGGAGCTGCGCCCGCCTCCCGCCGCTCCGCGTCCGCTCCTGCCTGCGCGGCATCGCGCTCTGCTCTTGTTTGCTTCTTGGGTTTTTGTTTGTTTGTTTTTAATTCTGCGTTTTTGTTGTGTGGGGGATTTTTTCCCCCCACCCTCCTTGTTTATTTATTTAATTTTTTTAAAAAAATCATTATTATTTCTATTTTTTTTTTTACTTGGTTTTGTTGTTTGGTTTCTGGTTTTCTTTTCCTCCTTTTTCGCTGTTGTTTTTGCAGTCTTCTGGTCGTTCCTGGCCTTTTCCCCCCAGCCCCGGCTCGCAGAGGAGTTCAGGTAAGGGTGAGTGGGGGGCGACCCGCTGGCGATGCCCCCGCACCCGCAGCATCGCACCGGCGGCCGGGGTGTTTGTGCCGCTGCTGCCCTCTCACGGGGTAGGTGGCAGATTAAATTCCACCCCCGGCAGTGCAGCGGGAGGGTGCCGGGCTGCGGCCAGGGCTGGGGGCTGTTCTGGGGTTGGACCGGTGCCGTGCCGTGGAGTGACAGGCGGGGAGAGGGGGTTTACTCCCGGTCATCGCGACCAGGGGACCACGCCGGGTGGGAGGGGGGAGGAGAAGAAAGGGGGAACTCGGGTCCCTAAAGCCTCCTGAAAAGGGATAGAGGGAAAGATAGAGGGAAAACCAATAAAATAAATAATAATTAACATCCCCCCCTCCCACACACACACAAATAAAACAGAATACCACAGTCAAAACCCCAAATAAGCAGATGTTTTGCAGCCGTGGAAACCTGGCTGTGCTTGTGCTGGGGTGGGAATATGTGTTTCCCCTGGCCCTCCCTTCCCTGCCCAGGCAGCTGGTGCCACGCGTTATTTTGGGGCACCCTTCACTGCCGGGGTGCAGGAGGCAGCAGGGTGCGCTCCGTGGGGAGGATGTGGCCAGTGCCTTCTGCAGGTGAAGTGCTTCCTCTTGTGGAAACCAAAGTTTGGGACTGGAGTGGGACAGTTTTCAGAAGAGGAAGTTTTGGGAACGTTTCTGCAGCTTCCCAGAAGTGCTGGGTTTGGAAAAAAACAAACAGGGAGACTCTAAACACCCCCCTGTGTCCAGGGAGCAGCACAGCCACTTAGCAGAAAAGAGGAGAGCAAATGGGTTTACTCATGGCTCGTGGTTCCTTTTTATTATTTTTTTAATTAGTTCCCCCCCCCCCCCTTCAACCCCCTCCATGCATTTCTATTTTAATTTCTTAGAAATGCTGGGCCTGGTTTACTGCCTGGTTTATGGCACGCTCTGTGGAGCAGGAGTCAGCCTGAACAGATTTAAAACCTTCTAGGGAACAAGAGAAAACCCTAAAGAGATTAGTCCTAAACTAGAAAAAGCTGTGGCAGTATACATAGGAAATGACTGTCAGCATCCCATATATGCTGTGTGATCAGTTGTGCTGGGCTGACTGTCCAGAAATGACAGATTAGGAAATAGGTCCCCGTGTTTCAGCAAGTTCCCAGGATTTAACATTTTAATGTTGCTCTGCATCAAAATACTCCTTCTCCATTGTGGGTTTTGTTTTTTAATTGTTTTTTGGTTTTTTTTTAGTCGGCAATTAGATAGACAGGTTTTAAACAGAACAACATGTTTCTGGCAGAAAGGACATCATAACAACCCAGGGAACTCTTAAAAGTTGGAGACGGTTGTGCTGTTGAACAGCTGCTGTGTTTCACTCCAGAACAGGCTGTTTTCAGTGGCTCAGGCACTGCGGTCTCACTATAGGTGCTTACATTTCTAACATGTTTTCAGGGCTCCAAGAGATGAAAGTGCTTTATGGAAACAGCATCATTAGTTTTCATAGCTTTCACAGCCCTGGCTTATTTTGGTTTTGTTTTCTAATCTTCTGGTTTTGGCTGAGTCTTCAGGCAAAGTAGGGATGAAAGCCTTTTGGTTGTTAGCCTGGCCTTTAGGAGAAAAATATAGCCAGGGCCTGATCCTGCATTCCAGGCATTCCCCAAAATCTTCTTGGCTGTTCTGCAAGCTTTGAGAGTGCACAGAAAGCAGAACTGGCCCTTAATGCGCCTGGATCTATTTGCCTCTGACAGTTCCCTCTTAAAAAGACTCTGGTTACACTGAGTAACAATGTTCCTTGTCAAAGGAGATGGGAAACAAGCATGCTGGCTCTTTTCTGCTGAGATAACTGGCCCACAGCAGTTGCTAGGGGTTGGTTCTAATTTTCCCCTCGTTTAAGCCCCTATTCAAATTACAGTTTAGCTCTATTCCCAATGAAAGATATGGATATTTTGATATGCTGCTTTCTAGTTTTTGCAGGCATTTTATGATTTTATTTTGGTTTTTTAAAGAACTTTGCTACTGCTTTTGGTGCATGCAGAGCACGCCAGCTTTTCTTAGAAAAACACACCTTGCAGCCCAGTTTTCTCTCACAGCCCCATTCTTCAGGAGTTTAAGTTAGAACAATGCAGACATAGAAGGAAGAATCAGAAACCATCTGAGGGCAAGTCCTTATTTCTGCCCCAAGTTTCACAAGACAGTCACCAGTTTTTGATGCAAGATAGAAACAATCTGCTTGGGTGAATTCTTACTGGATGCCAATACAAACTTGTCAGAAACAGATTGTATTTTCTGTTTCAAAACTGGAATAACTCAGCTCTGGGACTTCTGCTGGGGAAACTTTCCATCAACGCAGAGAGTTAAAAAAAAAAAAAAAGTGTGTTAGAAATAGTTCAGCTCTTTTGACTCTTCACTTTTACTATAAGCAATGATTATAGGCTAAGGTCACAAAACAGAGCCACTAACCTCTGTTTGAACTTCCTCGTGTCAGGCACATGTGGGTATTTCATTATCTGTTTGAGGCATAGCTGACTGACAGGACACACATACCAGGAAAACGTGCAATCTTACTTTTAAGCCTTTCTTTCAATCCTTCCCTGCTTCCTCCATGTGCGTTCGAATGAGGAAGCCGTATCTTTAAGAAATACGGGGTTTTTCCCCCCTGTTTCCTGTGAAATATTAATAGATGCTGCAAATGGAACAGAGCTTTTTAGGGGTGTTGTGTAAAATATCTCACCTTGTGTTTGCTGCAGCCCTGAGCACACAGGCACCTTTTGACTTTTTTTCTCCAGAGAAGGAAAGATAGGGCAAGTTTTGGAGATCAGGCAGCAAGGATGCTCTGCCACAGCAGTAGCAACCATCCCCTTCCCTGCACAAAACTGAGAGCTATTGACTATTCATGGCAAAGCGTCCAAAGCGCAGCAGCAGAGCCTGTGGAAAATGACAGCGTGTAACAAGATTGACTGGCATTTCCTTCGCGCTGGGTCACATGCCTCCTAATTCACACACACGCAAAACCTCATAGGCTGATCAAATGACTTCTATCTCTGCAGTCCACATACCTTCCACAGAAAGAGTTGTTTTATTATGCACATGTACAGCCCTGTTTTCAATCAGTCACCTTGAGCGAATGACTGAGGGCCAGTGTTCGCTCCACCGGCAGGTCTCTGCGTTTGCTCTCTAGGAGGCATAGTCTCCATCCGTAAGCAATTTTTTTTTTTTTTCTTCCTCGGGGAGGCGGTGGAGGGGGGGGGGGGAAATAAAAAAACACACAGATGTCCCTCCTGCCTTTCCCTCCCCAGAAACCTTTCTAGGAAGTTTTCTTGCCTTAAACGGGAAAGCGCAGGGCAATCGCCGCCGTCAGCAAGCGTTGTGGTGGGCTGCGCTGGGGAGGGTGAGCTTGCTGTTGTTGGCTCCGTGGGGTTGTAGCGGGATTACGGCTCACGTGAGTCGGGATTGCGGGATGCTCCGCTCGTCGCCTCGACACGGGGGAGGGGGAAACTAGCGGCGCAGCTGCCCACCGTGGCTCACAGCAGGTTGAGATGCCGGGGGTCCGTACAGTTCGTACAGCCCTCCCAGTTTAGCAACTGGCACGAGGTTCAGCTCACATCCACCTCCGTACCCGGAGAGAAAGGAGCATGGAGCAGCGAGGTGAAACCAGCCACCAGCTGGCTTGCAGGACATGGTAATTAGCTCAGTGCAGTGCCAGCCTTATTAAGGACAGTGCAGGTGATGATGACGTTGGCGCACTGATTCATTACATCTGGAGGGGAAAATCCGCCTAGTAAATGCTGAAGCACAGTAAATATTTTTGGCTCCTGGTAGATTGATCCTTGCATTATGCTGAACAGCCTATATTTGTAGAACTGAGGAAGTTAAAAATAAAGTGGTGGAAAGCTACAAGATAAGAAAAGGATTTGCATTTTATGGTCACCAGCAATAAACTATTTTTTTTTTTTTGGGGGGTGGTGGTAAAAATTTCAGCACTTTATTATTTTCCTCCCCATTCCCTTCTTTGGCTGTAGTTAGGCGAAAGCACATAATTTATTTTCTCTTGCCAGTAATATTCTGGAACGGAGATGTAAATCTAGAGCACACACAGTTGGGAAATGATTTCTGAAAGAATTCTTTTGCAAATACGTGGTGCAATTCTGCAAAACGCTTTGGCCCTGACAGTCCTTGGGGGTGGTACAGACGTATCAAAGCATGTAGCAGCATGTGTACTCAGTGAGGCTGCATGCTCTGACTTTCCTATGGGCTAGAGGGCTTTCCAAGCTTTAGTTCATGGAGATAAACAATTAAACCAACTTCTGACTGTTGCTGTTTTGTTTTCGTACACTCAGGCTCTCACCTGAACTTTGGCTGCCTGGTATATGCTGTTGGGATATCCTTAAGAGATCGCCCAGGAATGGTGGATCACTTGCTGCCTACTGATGAATCCTTTTCATCTACAAGATCTTCTCTTGGATACTTTGGGGACATGACAGCGGGGGTGAGGTCCTACCAAATGCTGCCCTCTCCCCTGTCAGAAGATGACAGTGACTCGTCCAGCTTTTGTTCTTGTTCCAGCCCTGACTCCCAGGTCCTCAGCTCCAGCTATGGAAGCACGTCCAGTGCAGAAAGTCAGGACAGTATCTTAGACTACTTATTGTCCCAGGCATCTTTGGGGAACACCAATACATCATGGTGGGACAAAAGGAGACTTCAGCCGATAGTGAAAGAGGAGTACTTTAGGTTGCCTGAATTTGCTGTGGATATGGAAGACTCAGGACCATTTCAGCCCACACTTGAGGAAATTGAGGAATTTTTGGAGGAGAACATGGACTTGGAGCTCAAAGAAAGACCTAAAAATGAGACCAAGGACTTGAGAGCTTGCAGCCAAGTTTCTGTTGCTTCGCTACAGCAAAAAGACCACATGCTACCCAGCACCAGTTTAAAAGAGAGTAAAAATGAACAGTTGAGCAGCACAACAGAAGGTGGCCATGCTTCAAATGGAGGAATGACTCTCGAGAATGGGATACCAGTTATGCTCCAAATTCAGCCTGTACAGATCAAACAGGAGTCCAACACAAGCCCCAGTTCCCAAGGACCAGCACAGGAAAATATTAAAATTGCACAGCTCCTAGTCAACATCCAAGGACAGACATTTGCCCTTGTGCCTCAGATAGTTCAGTCGTCCAATTTGAACTTGTCCTCTAAATTTGTCCGCATTGCTCCTGTCCCCATCGCTGCCAAGCCAATTGGGCCAGGAGGCATGATCCAGGGTCAGACGGGAATCATCATGGGTCAGAAATTTCAAAAGAACCCTGCAGCTGAACTCATTAAAATGCACAAATGTTCTTTTCCTGGTTGTACCAAGATGTACACGAAAAGCAGCCATTTGAAAGCCCACCTGAGGAGACATACAGGAGAAAAGCCCTTTGCGTGCACGTGGCCGGGCTGTGGATGGAGGTTAGTATTGGGGTGCAGCTCTGTCCAATCCCCCTGCCCCTTTCTGCTCACTTGACCTAACTTGCTGAGCAAGTAGGTTTGTACTCTGGTTCATAAACTGTTTCTATTCCCAGAACTTGTTTGGCTGGTTTGAGAACGAAGACCTTTTTCTTTCTGTTAGGTGATCCAGGGGCTTTGATAAATGAAATAGCAGAGCATCACCTGCTGGCAGCAGCTGTTTAAGTGTCTTAAAAAAATAGAAGGAGTAGCACTGCAATTTGTATTTAATTCTAGAGGGTCAGATTAAGCTTGTTACCACAGGTGTTTGCATCGGTCTGGTTGCAGCACACAGACCTGTGTTGGTACCAGCTGAAGCTGTGAGTGAACTGGGTGGTTTAGGGTAGAATTGCTGTGCATGGACGTGTGTGGCTCCAACTGTGTGGGACTAAACATGGTCAATGAAGGGCTGTGATAGGCAAGTGTGGTTAAAAGCAGTATTCTGTGCACTTTCACAGAAAATGCACTCCATCCCACTCCTTCTGGAAATGCTGGCAGTGACACTCTGGCATACTTGGGGTTTTATTCTCTGCCTGCATTCAGAAGAATGCGTGGGTGCCACTAAAAGTTGCAAAAAGCTGTCAGATGGAACAGCATAACCAGAAGGCTGAGGTGGAGTTAAGCATTGCTTGAATGAAAGATTGCAGGTTTGATTGAGCAAAACGTTTTGCAGAGGGCATCTCTTCATTTTTTTTATTTTACTTTATTTTTAATACTAGCTGAAAAATTGAATCTTTGTTAAAAATATTGAATTTTTATTTTAAGGAAACTTTGATGGGAGCCTTCCTCCCTCTTTCCAATTAGCTGTATTACTTGCCTACTGGCAAGTGTTAATATACAGCACCACAAATGATGATGGGAGAAAACATAATGTTAACTACCTTGTATTAAATTAAACTGAATTTCTTTCAAAGAATATGCGACAGAGCTACAGTGAACAGTGTCTAATGAGGAAATAGGTTGTGATCATGGGCAACAGATGAGGTAAAAAGTAACAGGAGAGTGTTGTGTAAAAATGCAAGTATGTGAGACGTGTAGCAGTTAGAGATGGCTGGGTTGGTTTGAGGGAAAAGGTCAGAATGGAGCTGAACCTTTTGATCCCCAAGCAGGCCAGTCTGACGTTTGCCTCTTGAAAGGACTGAGGAGATCAGTTTATGGTGGCTCTAGAAACTGGTGGTGATTTTCTTTCCTTTTGTCCTGGTGGCACGTCTCATGAGCTAGCTCAGTGCCTCGTTGCTCAGGATGCCCTGACGTCAAAGCCATGATGTTCAGTGGGTTGGTCCCAGAGGCTGCAGGCTGGCTGCCCCTCACCTGCAGGAGAGGCACTCGCTCCTTTTGGTTGAGTGCCAGAATACAAGCACACAGGCAGCAGATGTGCCTGTGGATGTCATATTGGCTTTCCTTGTGCTGGGATGTAAGCAAAACTCTGCTTTTTGTGACAATTACATGTGGCACATGAGGGTTTGTCTGATCCATGCTGAGATGTGTACCAATGCTCCCAGGGATTTTATGGCTCAAGATGCAGAGATTTAAGTGTTGCCTGTGGATAACCTTCTCCAGCTCCATGTTGTTAGAGAGCTGGTGTTCCCCAAGCTGCAAACCAAAGGGGAACGTTTAGGAAAAATATTAAGTGGTGAAGGATGATGGAGTTTACAACAGGTGCCTCCGTTGTCCCAGTATTGCAGTGAATGGTGTGGATCAAAAGTAGGATACTGCTGGGCCAAGAGAAGTGCAGGTCCTGCAACCTGGAACACCCCGAACTTCCAACCACCACAACTTTTTAAAGATGAGCCCAACAGGATTGAGAAATTACCTACATTATGAGGAACATATTACAAGAAACAATGGCTGGAAGGGTTTTCCAAACTCTTTCTCTGTTTGCCTTGTTGATTTTCACAGCCCAGGATGTGATTGCAAACCCCCAAACTTTGGAAGGGCTCTGCTCCCAAGAGAAGGCATTTACAGCCAACACAGAGGCTGCATTCAGGGAGCTGCCTCCTGTGCTCACCTAGCACCAGCCTCAGATTGCTGAACATCCCCTGTACCCTGCTCCCACATCAAAGGCCAGACCCAATTGAGCATTGAATTACGCAGTCCCCTTTCATCAATAAACCATGTTTACCTTTTCCAGAAGTTCAGTGAGAGCTGTGATCTCACATGACTTAAGTCAAATGCATCTGGACTCTCTGTTTGCTCACAGTTTTAGCTAATCTCAAATGAATTTAAGCACTAAAACACTGCTGGGCTCTGCTTTCCCCCTCCTTTCACTGCATTCTTGTACTTGTGTATTTATTTTTTCACTAAAAACACTTAAGATCTGACCTCACTGGAGATAGTAATTTCAAAACCAAAACAAAGTGTTGCCTAGCACAAAGTGCCTGAGCTTTGGGGGGTTAAAGGTTCCCCATCTCTCTGGGCAGCCCTGCTATGATGGGTTGCATGCTTTAAATGCAATGTAGGAGCGTGCACACAGCAAAACCTTTTGCTAACCCCTAGGACAGCTGGAGAACCCTAGCACCTCCTTGGAAGAAGCCGAACTCTGCTTGCTTATGCCCTTTCTTGGCACAGGGCAAGGGCTGTTTTCGGCAGGCTGCAGAGAGGCTCTTGTGTGTAAGTGGCCAGTGACCCGTGGCGTTCAATACCCCGCTGTCCCGGTCGATGCACCGATCCGTGTCGTGCCAGCTTCTACCTTTGGCACACCAGCCTCTGGTTAGCCCTGCTCCTCAGACAGCCCCAGCCAAAGAGCTGAGCTGCAGCGTGGGCCAGGCCCAGGAGCTATGTTGTGGCACAGAACTCCCACTTTCCCCCCCGGTGCAGCAGTGTGCAAAGCTGCAGTTGTCGCAAGGCGGGAGGATCAGGCAATTGCCCCACTGCATCTTCTGTCTGGAGGCTCCCCAGGTGACAGCGTGGGATATAAGCTCTGCCTGGTTTGGCAGGGAGTGTTTAAAGGCTTGTAATGCACGTGGCCAGGACAGTGCATGGGACTGTGCCAGCATGGGAAGTACCGCACGTAGGGTAGGGCAAGTGTCTTGCTTTGGCTTTTCTTGCTGGTGGTGTGTGCAAGGGGTTCCAGGCATATAGGAGGTGTGCTGGTTTATTGTAGCAGAACTTTCAGGATGGGCAGGATGAATTTAGAACATCCCCTCCACTACAGGGGAGAGGCACAGCCTGAGTTGGCCCCAACAGCTGTGGCCATGGTAGGGACCATGGAGTGCCAGGCTGAAGCTGTTGACTCTTCTTGCCCCGTGAACCACATAGCAATGTCCTTGTCAGGAGACACAGGACACATCAGGGAGATCTAGGATTTGTCTTCAAGGGAGATGTAATTGCAGGTCCTTTGGGATCGCACCAGATAGAAGGATGAAAGAGACTCTTCTTAGTTGCTGTGGGATTGCGCAGATCCCTCCACCTTTCTTGGGAAGGAGGAATCTGTCTGGAAATGGAAGTGACAGAATGATGAGGTGTTCCTTGGGGCTTCCTTTTTTTCAGTTGAATTTGGCATTCCACAGGGGATTATTTGCACTTTTTCTGGGTTGATCTCAGTGCCAGAAGGTGCTGCAAATATTTCACTGTAGACCAAGTCCACTAGATCCTCCCGGCTTCCTTGTCCTAACCTTTGCGTTGTTTTTTTGTAAACACACAGACAGCTCGAGGTTTATTTCTGTGGGCTCTGTAAGTTGATCTTTCCATCACTGCTGGAGAACAGTGTTGCAACATTCCTGCCTCTTCAGCTAAGGACATCGTTATGAGGCAGAGTGTATTTTTATCAGATGAACTCATCCGAGCTCGTTCCTGACAAGCGCCTCTTTCTCCGGCACCATCCATGCAATTCCCCTCGAAATGCACTTGTGAAGCTCTTGTGCGCAATTAGCCGTGTGCTACCGCACTTCTGTTGCAGGTGGTGACCTTAATGGCCAAGGACATGGGACAAGGTAACCTGGCCACATCTGGTTTTACTCCTTTGGAGTCTGTGTTTAAGAGGACAGCTCTTTGCAAAGGCACTTTTTCCTCTCTGCTCACTCTTTTCCCTGGATGTGGTAACTACCCCTGGCATCAGTGCTGTTCCTTGTCCAGCACTGAGTCCTGCTGAGGCAGTGTGCACAGGCAACATCCTGCCCTCTCCAGCCCCACTCACCTGTAGCTCTACAAGAGCATCCCTGTGAGGATGTGGCACTGGAACTAGTTCACTGCGAAGGACTTGGGAGAAATCCCTGACCCTGCTGCTCCCAGGTCCAGACTGTGGTTTTGGGAAGCTAAGACTGAAAAGAGCAGAGGTGCTAGAGAAAGGAAACATGCAAGCACAAGGGGTGAAGAGGAACCTCTGTCATAGCCTTTACAAAGAAAATTCATCCCAGACAAGGAGCAGATTGACAGCTCCATAAGGGCATCTGCCTGTTGTCCTTAATGGAGAATTTGAATCTTTCACCTTGGGGATACCAAAGCAAGGAAAGGAAGAAATGCAAAAAATGCAAGTGAATTTCTTTCCCCTAGAAATACCCCTGGGAGGGATGTGTCCACACCATATCTGACCCATGGCAAGTATCTGCATCTGCTTTGATCTGGCTGAGTGCTCTCTGAGGAACATGACCAGACTGAAGAGCTGCAGGAACTGAGGAAACCATTACCAGCTTTCCCAGTGCCTATGCCCTCTTCCTCAACTAGGGGCAGGAGATTAGAGCTAATTAAAACTTTTATGTGGAAACTTATTTTTCTTGCATGAAGGACTTATTCATAGGAGCCCAACGGTCCTGTTTTTCCCCTTTTATAAAAGTAGTGTATTTGCTCTGTTGGTGACGCGATATTTTGCGCCAGAAGGGCACATTTTTCTACACGTTCCTTCCCCCATTTGTTCAGCTAGTGCCCATGACTTCATTTATTTATTGTAAATAAACAGCTGATACCATTTCTTGCAAGCTCTCTTTCTGTGCCTCTCTTTGTTACTGTTCTGGCAACAAAACACTTAATTGCCCTTTGTCAGGCAGAAAATTTTTTGCACCCATCTGGACAGGGCTGTTTTAGTGTGACATTGTTAATTAACCCTCTGTCTCCCAGTCATGTCCAAACTCAGAATATAGCCAGCCCCCTGTTAAGACCAAAGGATTAGCTGATTTGAGTTCAGTAAAGCCTATAGGATTCACAGTGGCTATTTGGGGATTTTTCTATGGAGATGGAATGTGGGAAATATCTAAAATTCAAAAGACTACAGAAGACAGTTTTGGTAATTAAAGGTTCAACCTTGATTTCAGTTTACCCATGTAGTAACTATGCTAATGGCCATTTGGGCCCACCTGAACTTCAGCTGTCAAAATGTTGAGCATTTTTGGTATTGGGATGTTAATGACTCTTTATTTAGTCTGCAGGAGGATGTACAGAAGCCAATTTTTCATCTGAATTGAAGTTGTCATATTGCTTTGGGTAGCTGTTATCTGGAGTCCCTCTCAAACTAGGTGCAATTAGTGGGTATCCATTGTGCTTGTGTCAGTGGGAGCTTGAAGCAGACTTCTGCTCCTAAAAGACGGTGGTTGGTGTCTCTGCTTAAGAGGAGTCCATGCTTGTATTTGCAAGAGAGAGGTTGTGGGAGAAGCTTTGAGGGGGAGTGGCAGAGGGATCAAGAGCAGAGCTGTTTTTGTGTAGCTGTACCCATGTTATTGGGTCTAGGGCGAGATTGGTACAAACATTTCCTCCAGATATTGCTCCGAGGCCAGAGCTGACATGACATGAGGTTGATAGTTGTGTGTTTCCATCACTGCTGCTGATTGATGGCTGAGACCAAACCAGCCCTTTTTTGTGTTCCTTTCAGTTTATGGAGTCTCCCAGTGGCCCGACACGACTTTTTTTTACCTGCTGTGATAGACTCAGCAATATAAAACCCCATTTATCTGAAAAGGCTTCTCTTCTCTTGCAGGTTCTCCAGGTCAGATGAGCTGTCCCGGCACAGGCGCTCCCACTCGGGGGTGAAACCCTATCAGTGTCCCGTCTGTGAGAAGAAGTTTGCTAGAAGTGACCACTTGTCCAAACATGTCAAGGTGCATCGATTCCCACGAAGCAACCGCTCCGTCCGCTCCGTGAACTGATTGTTCCCGCTTTCCCCTTCCCACCCAGCCATCTTACAACAGCCGATTACAGCACTTTGCTCACTGTATTTCTAGTGATAATTTATTTGTCGCCACAGAACAGTCAATGCTGTTACTTCATACCACCATGTTTGAGTGCCCCACGTTCCTTCAAAGATGATTTGAGAGTGAAGTTCCTTTTGGGTCAAGGGAGCAGGGTGCTTCTTCCCTTTTTTTTTTTTTTTCTTTTAAGGATATTATTTTCCTTTCCTTCTATCTCTCCCTCCTTTGCTGCTGCTTCTTTTGGAAATTACAGTGTTTTATTTTTAGCTGTTTTCTGCTGCACAGGAAAATGTAAAAGTTGCTTGCTGCTAGTTAATTATAGCCCTGGCATTCCTGAGGGCTTTGCTCATGTACAGGCCATTCATTGTGAGTTTTTATTAAGCTGCTCTATTTGTCCAGTTTGGAAACAGCAAATTCCTTTTGAAATGAAAACAACTCCTTTGTTTTTGGGTTGCCTGAGCCAAGGATTTGTAGGGGCTGGCCATAGGAGGAGGAATAGTGGGAGTTGGGGACAGGGGGAGAGAAGGCTTGAGAGCACTGGAATGTGCCTTCATGCACATCTCTATGCAGCTCTGATTTCCCCAGCTCACATTTACCTTTCCCTTGGCTAGGGCTATATATAAATATTTATGTATATATATTCATACATACATATATATATATATATTTAAGCAAAGGCACATCCCAGGAAACTGGGAAGCTCAGGCTGGATGAAATGGCTTGGAGTGGAGCCTTTCAGTACTGTGTGCTTGCTTTTGTCCTGTGCTGCCACAGGGTGAGGGGATGCCCAGCTGTCGAAGGACACACTGCTTTCCTTTGAGTCTGGTTTGCAGCATCCATTGTCTTTAGCAGAAGAGCTGTTGTCTGCATGTAAGGCAGCAGGAAGACATCTCCTAGAGCGTCTGAGCTCTGTTCCTATCTCTGCTCCCGTCCTCTTGTGTGATCTTGGGGAGAAACCAGAGCCCCAGCCTCAAAGGTGCCTGGTGGTCCTGACGAGCACTGGGCATCCCCACATCCACCGTGAATCAAAGCCTCGCTGGTTGGAGCTAAGTCTCCATTTGCCTGCTGCCTGGCAGGGTCTGTAGGATGTGCCTGTGCCCAGGGAGGATGGGAGGCATCATGGCCTGGTGGGACAGCACTGTGAGATCAGGGTCTAGGGTTGATCTTCAGTGCTAATCCTCTCCTTCCCGACAGCCATGTCAGAGCTCCATGCAGCTGGGGTGGGCGAAGGGGTGAGAACAGTAGCCAAAAGAAACAAATTTGTCTGATAGCTGGCTAAGAAGGGAATTTAAACAAATAATAAGACGGTAGCAGGCAAATGATTTTGGTTTTGTTTCTTCTTGTTTTGTTTCTCCTTTTGAACTCTGGTGATTGTAAGAAGCTTTAGAAGAAAATAGAATTCAGTAATTAGAAATGATTTTTAATGGATGTTGCATTTCCTTTCCATCTGTTTGTCCTTTTTGTTGGCAAAATGGGAAACAGGAAAGTGAGATCCTAGCGCTAGGCAGAGCAGGAGCCCGCGCTGTGAGAGAACAGCAGGTCTAGCTAAAGTGAATGCATTCCTTTTGTCCTCTAGAAATTAATATAAATGAACTATCACCTATTGACTGGTTTATATCACATCCTATGAATGTATGTAAATAAAACTGTACATAGATGCATATCTATATAAAATATCTTTTAATAACGTATCAAATTTGTGTAAATTGGAAACAAAAATACCTATAAAGCCAGTGTACATAAGTTACAATTCTGTATATTTTCTTTTGTTCTTCATAAAAATATATTTACTTTGACAATAAAATGAAAATGGAAATTTTAAATCCCTCCTTGAAATTATTATTCATTAATTTTCTTTGCAGCCAGCTCTGTAATCAAGACAATAGCACTTCAAATTTTGATTCACCTGGACGTAACTTTTCAGGTGCTTTGTAATAGGGAGATGGTGGAAGAGATCTGAAGTTATCTTCAGTTTTTCTCATCTCAGAAAGTTCTTGGGAGGCGCAAGATGTTTCAGCTCTCCCTTCGCCAGAGCCCTCACGCCTCGCCTGGCAGCCACGCTGGGACCCAAATGCCTTCCTTGGCTCCTGACTGCTGTGGAACAGGTCTGTAGATGCAGTAAAACTGTGGTTAATGGATTAGAGCAGGCAGAGTTTTAAGGAATTCAAGCTTTAGTGGTTAGTGTGAATGAGGAAGGGCTTCAAGTCTGCTTCAGAGTGTGACCGTGATTCACTGTGTGAGCCAAGATGAAGGACTCGATGGCCATGTGCTGCAGTTCCCTTTCTTGTAAAATGGGGATAATAATGCATCACAGTGATACTGTGGGACTTAATTTACATTTGTATGATCCTTGGATGGAAGAAGCAAGGAATAAGACCAGTAGTCACAGGATTAGATTGGTAAAGGCTTGGCATGATAGAGGTCTTGGTGCCAAGGCACTTCAGTTGGCTCTTCTGTAAACCCACGCCTAAAAGAGTGATGTGAAGGATCTGTGGTATGAAACTTGCCTCAGGCCTGAGGAGAAGACACCCTGTTCTGCAACAGCCATTGCTTCCCATTTGTAACGACAAGGGCATGAACATGATGATCTCATGATCTGCAAGCCGGGACATCTCTTGCACTTTGCTTTTGGTTGCTTGGCCTCCACTGGAAGAAGAAACCAGCAACATTACTGGTGTTAAAGTCACTTCTGAGTCTCCATGGGAGCAATGGGGCAGTGGGTCCAGATCTTCTCCTCCCAGCAAGAACCACTCTGAGACTACCTGGCACTGAGGGATTTAAGTGTCTCCCTGAAGAACAGACACCAAAAAGTGCCAGCTGATGAGCCAGGGCTCTCCAGACCCCTGATTATTTTTCCCTGAGAATCCCTATCATTCTGGCAAGAGGACTGAGGGATGAGGCAGACTAAGTTCTGGGCACTCCAGGTTGTTGTTACCTTCTGAGGTGTAGCCTGAAGAGCAGAGTGCTAAGCACAGCTGTTTCAAGGGCTACTGATGTACTTACTTTAATTAGCAAGCCTGCACCAAGAGGATCTGCGATTCCCTTCTGTTCTCACCCTATCCACTTCATGCATTAAACCAGCTGCTTTATTTTAACCAGCATCTCAGTCTCCTCCCCATCTCACCTGGAGTTCTGATATTGCTGTAAAGTTGGGCAATTCACCCTGCAAGACACTTGGGGCAGAAGTTTTTATTTTTCTGCAAGAGGCAATACTTAAAATTGAAGTGGAGTAATGCAAAATCTCTGCTGCTGGAACACAGCAGGACAGAAATCTAAGATTTTAACCTGGAATATTTTCCATGAAATGCTTATTCTCTCTTCTTTTTTTCCCTCTTTTCTGTTTTAAGTATGGTTTTCAAGTGTAGATTGTGTGGGTTATCTAGTTAATACCTGTAAGGAAATGTAAGTTTATGTATCAGTTGCAATGTTTTGCTGTGAAAGGAGAATTAGTTCTGCATGAAGATAATGACATTTTTAGATATTTTTCACAAAAAACCTAGAGATTTCCAAAAGAGATTTCAGTGTTTATGTGAAATTGCTAGCCTGCTTGGGCTTTGCCGATTCATCAGAAAAATGTTGCCTTGCTTTAAGCCTGACTTTACCCACCTGAAGATGATAAATATATATTTAAATGCTTTGATACCACAACTCTAGATAAGTTTATTATGTTCCTGCTTCAGCAATTCTGCATGACAAAGCACAGCATGGCATAGTCTCATTGACTTCAAACTATTATAGATTGGTTTCTGAGGTGTGAATGGACACGTGCAGTGTTAAAGCCTTCACAAAATGATTGTGATCTGGTTCCTAACACTTGCAAGAACTCTATGCTTTTAAAAGGCTTATAGTCCCTTCATCAGAGCTGGTGGTGAAGAAGAAGTTATGAGAGGTAAGGAGCTGTCAGCTGCAATCGTTGTACTTGAGGTAAGGGCTAAGCATCAGGAATATCAGTAAAGGAATGTTCTGTAAGGTAACCTGACTTCTGTGACCTGTGGCTAAACATAGTGCAGTGGAGTGATGTGGCCAAGACCACAGACCAACACAGAGGGGAAATGGGAGCAGAACCAAAAAGTCCCAAATCTCCTTTGCCCCAGACAGTGGCACAAAGCACATGTCAATAACGCACGGGGTGTTACAGAAGGCAAAGAGTAATAGGACACGTGAGATAAGCAAAGAAAGGCAAAGATGGGGCATAGATAAAGTCAGGCTGTACCAATAATGTCTGCTTTTGGAAAGTGTGCCAAGGAGAGAGGAATGAGAGCTCACTTGCTGGTGTGCAGCACATGGCAGTCATCGAGGCAAAACTCCCTAAGAAGAGTCCTGATCCCCTGATCACTGTTATGTGGGGGCTTTTTTCCCTGGCAGTTTCGTGGTTGGGGGTGCATCAGGGAGCTTCACCCTTATGGAAAGCAAACCATCCCACTGAGCAGGGTGGTGTGATGAAAGGTGGCGAATCTGGCTCCCTGGAGGAGTGCTTGAGTTTAAACTCTGCAATGTTTGCAACAGTCTTTGCTTCCTACCCTCCCTGGAGGTTGTTTTCACTTAATTCCTTGTGCCATGAGCCCTCTCCTTGTCTAAATGGCCACTATACATTTAATCCAAACAACCAGGTGACTCCAGCACAAAGCCAGTGGCAATAATCCAGTGTTAATGATTACCCTGGGCCCCTTGGGTTATGTAAGCCTGGATGTGCTGTACTTGGGCTCTTGGCTTGGACTTGCCCTCCCAGTCTGGGAGAAATACCAAGGACCTGCCAACACACATAGAAAGCTGTTTGGAGCCAGCTGGGATTTTCCTTCTCCCCTTTTGACAGCACCTATGAAACCTGTTATTCACTTGGTTCAGCGACTGCCATGCTTTGCTTGCTTGTTATGCAGAGACATTGCTCTTAAAGAATGAGTTGTGCTAAGCTCCCACTGGCTTCATCACAAGCCAAAGACAGTGACTGCCACGGCTTATCCAGGGGAAACAATTCCTAGCTAAGGCAGGGACTGCAAATCCCGACAGGTCCTTGGCTTCCCTTGCTCATTCCTTCCGGGACATTTGTGGTTTGTTCTTGCTTTTTTTGGAGGGGGAGGGGGGTGTTTGATGGTGTGTGAAAAACGGATATTATGAAGAATCTTCTAGCCTCAACATCTTGTGTGTGTTTGCATACAGCTTGAGGGATGGGACTTAATGACTCTTCTGGCTGAAATGATCTGTATCATTAAGTTTGTAGCTCCTCAGTGCTCAGTGTTTCACAGGGTCTAAGCTTTGATTTGCTCTGCCAGCTTAGTGCAGGTCTTCCTCCAGCTGGAGCTGGAGCACATCCTTCATCTCTTGCCATGTTCTCTACCCAAATATCACTTTTGTGATGGTTTTGTGGTTAGGCTGACTCAAAGACCATTTAAGTATTTGATCTCCTAAAGAGATAAGACTAGAGGAATCTCTTAGCTCTTGGACAAGTCCATTGCAGAGAGCTTCCATCAGCTCAGCCATTCTGCCCTATGGAGCGTGTATGCCTTGGCCAGCATCTCACTGAGCCCCAAATCTCTAGTCAAACATCCTACAGTTTAGAGCAATGTCTGACAAGGGTCTGGTCATCATGAGAAGAGGGCAGCGTTTGCATCTCTGTCCAGTGCAGCATGCCAAGGCATTAGGTAAAATGGAAATTAAATACATGAATGGCAAGTTACTCTTGGGAAAGGCAGCTCTCCTGTTGCTCACACTGGTGCACATCTGGTAACCCATCCCCTGCTCGTGTTCGATTCATAACCATCCTGAAAAGGAGAGAAAATTGAGGTGAATATGGCCTTTAGTTTTCTGTAAGGGAGCAGAGGAAGGAAAACAGAAATAGGAGCAAGTTATGGCATAACATGTTCTGTCTTTTCCAGTAAGAAGAGAGTGAGGGGTTCTTTTTGCAGGAAGGGCTTTGCTGGTCACGCATGAGGAAGGCCTGAGCCAGCATCTAGCATCAGAGCAGCTGGTGTGTGCTGCTCTGGGGCAAAAGTAGCTTTATGTCAGGGGATTTAGTGAATAATAGTCAGAGGGTTGTTCCTCTGACAGCTGGCAGTCACAAAGAGAAGGGTTTGGGAGGGCTTGCTGTCAGTCCCTCAGGTCCCTTCCTTGTATAATTCTACTTTTCTCCTGAATCTGTAGCTGATTCTTGGATTGGACTCAGGGGATGCTTAGCACTTCCCAAAGCAGAAATTTTATTTTTTCATTTGAACCAGGTACCAGGAACCTCAATAGGTAGTATGAGGTATTTAATGGAAAAATCTATCCATGAATTGTTTTACATGTGACTGAGGGTAGAGTCCAGTAGCCCACAAAAAGAGAGGTATGAAGAATCACTGTTATGTATCTAAAAAAGTTTCTGGCATCTGCCTTTTCTGTTGAGTCCAGTGGGCACCAGTTTAAGCCCTGCTACTTGTTCCAGTATTATGGTTGCAAATACAGGAACTGGGCTATTGGGCTGAAAAGCATCCAGGCATTTAGCAAACTCACCTTCCATAAGTGAAGGAGTGATGTGAACGTTCGAGTTTGGCTCTGGACTGTTGACTTTTTCTGAGAAGTCTATAAACAGCAGCCAGGTAGTTTTTGTTTCTCTAGTGTGCGTTGTTTTTCCATGGACAACATGTTCTGGACCTTAGAGAGTTGGCTGGAGCTAGATTCATTCAGATCGTGTGTCTCTAGTGGCAGATAATGCCTCAGGGAGGGCAAAGGGCTTGGAAATTTTGGCACGTCAGAGCAGTGATCCTGCGGCCAGCACGGCTGGAAAAACACCCGGGCTGTGCTGACAGTGGCAGCGCTGGAGCAAGTGGTCTCATGGACTCCTGCCTGTGCTGGACCTCGGCTCCCCTGTGCTGGTTCTTGGGTCTGACTGGGACACTGTGACACCATGGAACTGAGAAACTTACGTGGCTGTCCAGGGACAGGGCTGATGTGGGAAGCCCCTTGCTCTGAGACCTCTCTGCCTTGGCTGATGAGGAAATGGCCTCTGATATGGGCTCTGCACTTCTGGAAGTGGCAGATGCTCCTGAGGAAGGTCTGCTTTGGCTGGGAGGGGAGCACAGGGTGATGAGCAATCTGTTCTCACTCAGAAAATCAAGTTAGTTACAGCCGACAAGTTTGGTGGAAAACTCTCCCACTTGTTCCCTAGGAATTAATGTCCCAACTGGAGGGTGTTCATTTACCTATCACTTGGGACCTTTAGTCTCCTCACAGGATACTGGTATTTCAACAGCTGATAAATAAACACACATTAGTAAGACATTTTTCTTCAAGAGAGTGTGGATTTTCTTTGGCACCAAAACTCTCAACAGCCCTTCTCAAGCACTTCCTGGCTGCCTGAGCACCCAACCCTCACTCAGTACCACTGGCACTGCTTGGTAGATAATCAAGGCTTGTGCATGAGATCAGTGATACCCATGAAAGTGTAACGTGAATCAATCTCTGGAGTAATTAGCAAATTAGAATTGTTTCTGATGACTTCATGCAAGTTACCTGATACCCTGTGACTGATCCCTGGTGGGTGGGTAGGGGACCATGAATCCAGGGGGAGCTGGAGCCACCTTCCTAGCTTTGCTCCTGCATTTTCATGTTAATCTCATTGAAACAAATTAGCTGTTCTAAATTAATAATAGTATTTGTCAGCTCTCTAGCATCTTCCAGCTGAGGAGCAGAACATAATTCCCAGTGGGGAGTTAAGCCTTTCCAGTCCCCTGAAGAGTAGTTGTCATCTTCATTGTGCAAAGTCAGAAAAAGGATTTAAGTTATTTGACCAATAGTACTTGGGGAGCCTGTGGGAGAGCTGTAGAGGAAGCCAGTTCCTCCTCAGACTCAGGTGATAATCACAGCTTAATCATTTGGTGTGATTTTGAGACGTGTGCACACTGATGTATAGATGCACACCGGGGAAGAAGTGGGGATGCTTTTTAGCCTCTGGATAGGCTTAAGACCTACACGAGGTCATGTGCAAGGAATGACAAACATGTTCATTCTGTTGATGTAGCAGGGGTGATGTTGGTGCAGGTGTTCTGTGGCCTGTGAGGCTGCTGCAGGACCCGGAGAGCAGTAGGGGAACAACTTGGCTGCATCTGCTTGTGACTTTTTGAGTCCTTGCAATGGCCCTCAGTTACCTCTGCTATATGGATTCATGTTCATCATCTTCTGGGGGGACATGTTAGCCCCCACAGTAAGTAGCAAGAAGTTCAGATCAGTGTTTTCTCTTGCCTTAATCACCCCATAAAGCACTTCCATGCTGCTGAATACATCACCTCTTAGGTGTGACAGAAAGGAGGCTGATTAGCACCCTCAGAGGTTTCCTTGCACTAAAATCTAACTTGCACTTTGCAGTACCTTCCTACACATCTACCTACAGTATTTCCTCCTTGACTTTGATACTTTCTGCTTACTCTTCTCAAACACATTTGTTTTAAAGAAAATGACCTGCTACTGATGCACTAGCTGTTATCTATTAACACAAACATTTTAGATTGCATAAGACCCTCAGTTTTCAAAGTTAGTACAGAAGAACTAGTCCAATGTAATCTCTGCTGTTTATCCTGATCTTTTATTCAACCTTCTGGAACTAGATAATTTTGTGTGGTAATTAATAAACTCTACTCTTTGTTGTGATAAGTTCTAGTTATTAGTTTCAAGGGAGTTTATTGGATCAACAAATAACTAGTCACTAGCTAGAGTGATGTGCTGTGTAGAGAGGTTTCTACCTACCTCATAGTGACTAACTAGGTATGTGTAAGGCATAAAGAAACTTTTGGTCAAACGTGAATGTCAAGAATTACATGTTCAATTGTTCAAATCTCGGCAATTCTCTTTGAAGTTAACTTTTTCTTCCCTTTTCAGAAACCCTAGAAATGTGATTTTTATGACCAAAGCAAGAACAACTCACTGGAATAGACTTCTTTCATGTTCATAGACATTTTCATGGGATATTGTCCACTGTTTTCTGCTTGTTTTGGGAAAATATCCATCTCAGAGTCCCATGGCTGCCACCTCTAAATACAACATGATAAAAGTTTTTTGCTGTTCCCCTTGCCCGGCATCAGCACACACACTCCCTGCAAACCATCTCAAAACCATTCTCATACTTCAGTACAACACTGAAGAGAAGTCTTTAGGACCTTCAAGTGGAGGGAGCAACAACAGAATCATATCTCTGATGCAGTATGATAGTAACCATCACGAGGGAAGAGAAAAACTCTGGCAGAGAGAAGATGTTTAGATCTTCAAGGCCATATTCTCAGCCATTCTCTACCACACTTTGCAGCCTTCTCTCTCAGTGCTGACGACTGCTTGCTGGGCTGATCTGGGAGGGGACTGGGGAGTCCCACCTGGGTCTGGGTCTAATCAGAGGTCTCAGCTGAGGGCATGTTCAGGCTCCCAGGCACTCGGGTAGCTGGGTGGGATGGTGATGGGGTGGTTATGTCTGGCCAGGGAGGTAGTTTGGGTGCAGACACCTTTAGGGAGTGATCAAGGAGGGCAACTACAGCAAGGAGCAGCTGGCCTGTGTGGTGAGATGCTTTGAGGAATGAGCCTTCAGCAGGTACTGTGTTGGGGAGGCTGTGGTTGACATGGTTGAACCTTTTGGGTTTTTTTGAGGAGATGGGGTCCATTCAGGGGTGAAAGAGCTTGAGGCTAAAACCTGCTTGCTGGTGTTTAAGCCCAGGTAATGTCGAATAGTGCTAGGCTGGCAGGAAGTCAGGGTGTTCCCAAGCTGAGGTGTTTGACTTTAATTTGAGCTGGTTTTGTTTGGTTCTGCTCAGAGGGATGTAGAATAGGTTCCTGGTTCAGTCCAGGTGGCTGAGCCTGGGTTGTGCCACAAATTGTGATTCAGGGCATCATGCTCCTTTCTGGACCTGTTCTTCTGTTTCTTATTTTAGCACAGAAGAGAGGGCTTCCTCCTGCTCCAGTGTTCTAGTGTAAAAATAATCCTATTTTTGATTCTTTGTTTTCCTCTTCTCTGGATAAAAGAAGCTGTGCTCTGAACCATAAAGGCAAGCATACAAGTCTGTTTTATGTGAGGCAAGGAGGAGCAAACAGTTTTGCCTCTGAGCTACTGAGTTTGCTAGTACAGGGCACAGTCCAGATTTTTCCACGTGTGGGCTTGAGCCCAGACATCACCCTGACAACATGTGGGAACATAAATACAAACAAAATTAATTTCCAGATGAGGGATGTATGCAATGTTTTCTTTTACTGGCATTTATGCTTGCTTATTTGGCTGAAGTTGACAATCAACTCTGCTTATTGCAACAGGGTAGCAGGAGGATGCTAGAACAGTGAAAGTGCCTGTTCAGCTGTGTGTTCATCCCCAGAGGGATGCAAAATCCGTGGCAGACACCTTGGGGAGGCCCTGTGCAAATATCAGATGGAGGCAGGGCCCAGGGACAAGCAAGAATGGTCTTGCCAGTGGAAACCCCTTTGGGGTTTTGACTGACCCATAACCATGTAGGAGTTCTTGCTTTGTGGCACATCTCATCAGCTGCCTCTTATCTGGCTGTGCTGTGTTAGGCCCTCTCCTTGTGGTGTGTCCTCATGGATCTGGATAGGACTGCATCCTCAGGAAGCAAAAGCAGTCCCCCAGGGAAGGAGGTTTTGCATTTTATATTTTTCCTCTTGCAAATGACACTAGTGGTTTTTTTAAGGTGATTTTTGACTGGGAGAATCCCCAGCTGGATCTCAGTGGGCTAAGGGTTGGTTTGGGTTGAATGCTCAGCATCTCTCAGATTTCTTGTGAGGTAAGAAGGGGAGATAACAGATACTAGCAGCTGTAGCCTCCTGTTTTACACTGGCATCAACTTCCCATTCTCTTCTGCATAGTGTGCCTTACTCAGGCTACACAGTCTGCTTCTGATCTCCCCTGACACTGGGGGTATGAACACAGTATCTCAAACTCCTTTTTTTATATGTATGTGCATATATTCCCTTAGTACAAAAAGGTGCCGCTCCAAGCAATGCTATCAGAATGCTTAGGTATGATTCTGTACTGCAGCCCTTAGAGAGAGGGTCCTGGTCTACCTGAGCACTGAATTTATTGCCACCTTACCCCCAGGGCACCATTACAAAAGACAATAATGACACCAGCTCAAAATTGGTGAAAGGAAAAGAAAGGTTGATTGGTTCTGGGTGCCCTTATAGTTATGAACCATTTTTAATTTTTCTTCTTTTCTCTCTCTGGAAAAATCAGTCCCTGAAAGTAGCTTCAGTATACTACAATAGCTAGCCCTTGATGTTGCTGCTTTGAGTCTGTACGTCTAACAGGTCTAAAAATAACTAAATAAATCACACAAATGAGGCAGTAAGTAAATAGATTCCCCCCCCCCCCGTTTATTAATAAACACATGAGCATGAACCTATATTTCTATATTAGAACATGGCTCTGCATCTCCTGTGAGTATAAAAAGAAAAACACCTGGCAAAGAGCAAGGGCAGTAAGGCAAGTACAAAGTTTCCACAGTAAACATATTTGTGTTTGCTGAGCAAGTGTTGCCTTAGGAAGGCAGGCAAGGCGAGCAGCTACTGCTGGCTTGCAGAGCCTCAGATTACCGAGCACAGAGAGATGACTCTGACAGCTGCAGATGTGCAGGTTGCAGATGGATCACACAGTGGAGAGTATTTAAGAGAAGGGATATACAGGAATCCTTGACAACCTCTCTCCATGCTGATCGTACCTGTGTAAAGTCCCAATGCACTTCCTCCTTGGAGCTTGCAGCTTGGAGAAAGCAGCCAGGAGATAGCACAGCAGCAGAGCTGAGCTTTGGCAGTCATTTGTTTTGTGAAGGGTTTATTTTTTTTTTTCCCCCTGGGTTTTACTGCTTGGAGGGTTTTTCCTTGGGATAGCTCAGACCATGCTCTAATCCTTACCCTTGCAGAAATAGCTCTGATGACTTGCAGAGCAATCTTTTCACAGCATCAGAGTAGAGGTGATTCAAGCAAGTCTCTTTTGGTTGGATTCATGGTCATTTATGGCAAAGCTGAATATGGGGGTAAAGGACGAAAGAGGAACCTGGGGGAAAAGTGTGCCCAGGGCATGCCAGGCCCTGGCATAGGATCTCTGGGAAGGGAAGATCAGGGTCTCACTATGACGAGTGTCACTCATGTGCTGTGATCTGAGGATAGCTAAAAAAACCCCAGGTGGATGCATCCATCACAGTGGCTCCTTTTCTTGTCTTCCTATTCCTGTCTGCAGCCTGTGCTGTACCGCCCTCCCAGCCACACTGCTATTTCTGCTCCCTCACAGGGTCAGCTGAAACATGCTGAGCAAGGGGCAAAAGGATAACAAAAAAACCTGAAGCACGGTCCTCCTAACTGGGACACATCAAGATGTGTGGGTGGGTGTCTCAGGTCTTTCTACACTGCCTTCTAGCTCTGCAAGGGACCCATCAGCTTAGTTAAGGATGATGCCTCTTTAGAATGAAACAAACAGTCTTGCACTGGATTAATTCAAAGCCTCCCACCTAACTGCCTCCAGCTCTAGTGGTGCAAAGGAGATATCAGGTTCATGCTAAAAATGGTGTGAGCCCAAGACAGGCGCTTGTATCTGGGCTGGGCTCCTTTAACGTATTTATAAAGTTTTGGGTCCTCCCATTCCATCAGCCTTGGCAATACTGTTTTTGTGAAGCTATTGAATAACATAATCAGCTTCACAGATTTATTTTACGTGGTGATTTTGCTGACCATAAATGTGCAAAACCTGAATATCGGAATTACTGGTGTGGTCCTCACTCTGGATTTGATATCTAGGGGAAAGAAGATGAGAAGTATTAGAAAGTGCTATGAGTAGTCAGTGATACATACGTATGCCACTGCACTTGGTTGCATGACCTGCATTTTTCTGCCTGGGATCTGCTCTTGTTTAATCAGAATCACAAAATTATGTTTAGTTAGGTCACAGATGGTAGTGAACTGTCATTTCTTCTGTGTATGAAAAACCTTGAAGTAGCTTGGAGAAATCCTATTAAATAGACTTGCCATGCCCTATCCCTCCTGGAGAAACTCTGCCTTTGCATTAGGACAGGGATGACTTCAATATTACTGTCCTACTGTTTTCTGATGGCATGTAAATGTTCTGTGTCAGCTGATACTACCTGCAACGAGATCTCCCAAAAAGAAAACTGCAGGCAGAAGAATACTCCCAGGGCTGACAGAACCCTCCCTTGAGTCAGGACTGCTAGTATGAACCAGAGAGGCATTTTTTTCTCCCAGTATTTTCATTAAAAGCTATGTTCAGTTGGGATGGGTGTTGTCAGAGATTCGTGGGACCTTGTCTGGCCATATGGCCACAAGAAATTACTGAAAGCAATGGTTTGTTAAGGTTGTTTGGCATCCATGTAGTAAAGAAGATGTGTTGCTTTATGTTACTAAATTAGGAGCTGACCAAGGTAGGGCCATTCTTAGTGTGTCCTTGTTCTGCTGGTGGACAAGCCTAAAGCAATCCCAGTTAATAGGTCCCTCCTGGCTGTCCAAAGATGTTATTTCATTGATGAAAACCAGCAGTTAGCATTGCAAGCAGTGGAAAGAGTGGCCTGCCAGACACTTGAAACAGCAGTGAGGGTGGCTAGACATGTTTAAGCAATAGTAGGGGACGGGTCATATAATTTTGCTGCAGCAATCTATTTCCATTTGGTTCTGCCTGTTGGGGCCCAAGGCAAAGCATAACTCGCCCATGGAACAATTGTCCAAAGGACAGAATCTAATGAAGCTAAAAATGGATTGTGCTCGTTCTCCTTAGCACTTAAAATAATGTATAATGTCATTAGATTGTGGAAATAATTAAAAACACATGCTTAGACACTTGTATATTAAGGGACTGTCAGACACAAAAGATCAGAGGAAACAGGTCTCTACCTAAGCATGTTGTTGCGTGATTTCTGGTAGCAGCTGTCAGAGCCAGCCCCACTGAGGAACTGGGCATTTTTTGGGGACATTCATGAAAATTTTGGTTGTCTCATGGTTCTACAGCTATTTTTGAAGAAGGTCCCATGAGGCAGCTGCTAATACAAGCGAGCTGCATGTTTTTAAACAAATAAGAGGATTTAGGTTGAATATTAACTTTTGGTCATTCCAGCTCTGATAGCTTTGGCCTTCAGGTTGATCATTTAATGGGCTCCTTTCTGTTGCTACAGCAACTGCAGCCCTGGAAGACCTTGATGTTCAAGTTGGGGGTGGGGAGAGGGGGAATAAAATAAAGCTTGTCCTGAAATTTGCTTAGGCTTCTATTGATGAGTGTCTGTGCTCAGAGTCAATTGTTCAGACAAACAAGGCTTGGAAATGTACCACAGAGTTTAATGCAATCCTTGCACAACCCCATTCCAAACCATCGGCTCTTGCGCACTGCTAAAAAAATAAAAAACTCAACCAACCTTAAATTTTGTGCCCTCTTCTGACAAGCACTAAGACATTCAGTGATGTTGTTTTAAGAAAGCAAACAGACTGGTTTGTTCTTCTTGCAGAGTTATCACTGTACAAGATGTAATTCTGGCCCATGAGTGTGCATGCCCTCAATGTGTCGTGTACCAGCAGAGTGTCTGAGGTGTGATATAAGCTGATTTTTGGAAGGACAATGTTCATCTGTGCCCCCCTTTCAGCATGTGTTTGTACACAGCACCGTGCCAGATCTGAGCTGCTTCTTTTCTGTCCCTTTCAAGTACAACTTCCGGCTAGAAGGCCCTTTCTTCTTGGACTTCCCCCAGACTTAAAGCATTCAAAATTTCCCCTGAATGCTAGTTCTATTTTACAAACTCTTTTTGTGATGACTTCTCAGTAGGTGTAAATCAATATCACCTTCTTGAATTCACAGCAAGTGTGCCACTTAATGTCAGATGAGATTTTTGCCACTTGTTTTTGCAGCAGTAGAAACCTCCTTAGTTCTGTTTACTTCTCTGAATGTTAATCTTAGCACTGTTGTTTGAGTTGTCTCTAATTTTCAAGGTCAATTTTTTCTATGTCTAGGCAATTGCATCTCTGATATGAGCAGAGGTCCACAATGAGATTGTGTGCACTACACACATTTTTCTTTCTTAGGTAGAATGCTTCCTCTGTCTTTTACAAAGGTATAAATATTTTAATGAAATGTGGGGCTACAAATGTACAACTGAGTGCTCATCAAAGCTGATGGCAGAGCTGCTGTTGTCTTTAGTGTGCAGCCCCAAGGGCGTCTTGTTTGAGTCATGTTTCACAGTTGTTTTTAAATGTAAAGTTTTATGTCCCAATTTAAAGTACAGCTGGCAGGAAATGTTTTTTCCTATCCTGAAGAGCACTTGAAACCTTCAAAAAATAGTCCTGCCCCATGCTGAGATGGACTGACAGCTCCCAAACTGGAGAGCAGGAGCAGCCCATTGAAACTAGTTAAAGCCCCAGTAATTTGGATTCTCTTGGAGAAGCTGTGTTTGAATTCAGAGTCTGAACCCAACTCTGTGTCTTCTGCATTAGAGTGGATGGCCTGGCCAAGAGCACTTTGCTACTTCATGTTTTCCCTTCCTGCTCTGATTCTGCAAAGTACATTGTGGACCTGAGATAACAACAGCGTTTTTACTGAGCTGTCACTGTGAAAGCTTTCCCAGGAACTGTTTCAATTTCAGTGAGTCTGCATTTTCTGTCAAAATAATGTTTTGTCAAAAACCTCCAGACTGCTTCTCATCCAAAGGCTGCTGAAGTCAATGAAAAACATTCTTCTTCAAGAGAATTTTAATTACGACTAAGAATACCAGAATAAAAGCATAACCACATTGGGAATTTGCTCTCTTGATGGAAGTTTTTATTGATCTTTGTTTTTCTGGACTACTGACAGTTAGGAATGGGGCTAATGAATAACCATCTGGACTTTCCCTCGGTTTGAAAAATGGGGTATCAGACTGGTCCATGCCTGCCAGAAAACGTGTTTCTTGATTGCTGCAATAGTCTAGCAAGTGACAGGCTGTCATAATGGGCAGCCAGACCACGCTACAATACCCTGGTCAGATGTGCGTTAACAAAAATTCACTCCCATACTTTTATTTAAAAAAACAAAACAAAACAAAACAGAGTCCTCAACCAGTAACGCAGCCCTTTCCTCCCTTGAAACTTTGGGCTGATATAGCTTCAGGGATTTTAAATATAACTGAAGGAAATTCAAGAAGCAACAGTTGCAACATCATGGGGGGGAGGGAGAGGGAGTTGAGAGTATCTAGTTAAGAATGCATGACAGTAAAAGACAAATGAAATCACCTCTCTGCCTAAATTCTTCCATAGGAATGCACGTGTGCGCACACATACACACAAATATCTTGGTGAGCTATTAGCCTGGAAGTTACTCAAGTCTTAGAGCAATCCAATTCTCTCGGGAAGAAGAAGAAAGTTAAGCTGCCAACTTCATGCTTCAAGTGGAACAATAATCCTGAACTAAGGGAACAGCTTCCAAGTCTTCAGATGGCAAATTATTTATCTGCTGACATAGAACAATGTGCACTTTGTAGCTGATGTACGAGGTTCCCTGTGAGCGTTGCATTAGAAAGGAAGGGGGTGTGGAGTTAGACAATTATACTCTCTTTTAGTGGGGGAAACACCCGCTCCATCCACAACTTTAAAATCTATAATTAGCCACAAGGGAATCCAAATGCCTTCAGCAGCCCCTTTTGAGGTGTTTGACTATTATGTTACTAGGGCCAAAGGATGCTGCTGGCAAAAGTTTTCAGAGTCAAAGCCTTGAGATTTTCTGCCAGTCCCCAGGACAGCTCCAGCAGAGTATCCCAAAGGACTCCAATCAGTGCGCTCCAGTTGCTTTATAATTTTTTCCTTTTTTCTCCATTTCTGTTCTCTAATTTCTTTGGCTTTTTATTTTGACTGCAATGCTTCATTGCCGGGAATCTTGTCTCCAAGATTGTCTGTAAAACACCTTTTTACCACTGTGCTGTTGGGAGGATAGCAGAAACATGGTTTGTTTCTGGAAAAGGGAAGAGCCATCTTTGAAAGCAAGTCTTTGTGCTAGGATTGCCAAGCCTTGGCCCTGAAACTGAGATAACAAGCCAGGGGCCTGCCTAAAGGCAACTGTTTTTGGGCTTTCTTTGCCTGAAGTTCTGTCTAAGGAGAACTGGGCTTATTTCACCCATGAACTACCTGAGCTATCATGACTTCACAGCATCATAACAAAATAAAATCTAAATAGTTAGCACCACTTATCTAGAGGCAAAAAGACTTTATACCTCATCACTGAACCTTTGAGTTAGCTTTTAATTGCTTTAACCTTTATTAAAGATAAAGTTTGTTTGTGGACTAGTTGCATCCTTGCCTATGATCAGAAAACAGGTATTGCTCTCCCCAGCATCCCCGGAGCGGCAAGATGCTGCTGTGTGAATTGCCAGAGGCAGACCCTATAAAATGCCTTTTTATGCCTTCCATAAAAAGCACCCACCGTGCAGATTTCCTCTGTAGTTTGCAACGCCAGGTTATGAGCCATAAGAAGTACTCTGGAGATGTTTAGCGGTGTTAAACAAAGCTATCTCCTGATGGGAATAAGTTCTCATACCCAGTAGATAAACATCCTCTGCCTGGTCATCAGACTGGTGACATTACCTGCCCTCTGTGCTAGTTTTCTCAATGGAGGGGCCCAGTGCTCTGGCCAGAGTGGCTGCCCCTGCAGCTGGGTCAGGGCCAGGGCACGTTGCATTGCTGTTGCCCATTAGGGAGATCAATATGGGACTTCAGTCTCCGCCGCTTCAGCACCTTTCATTGGAACAATCCTCACGTGCATTTTGACATGTGGAAAAAAAATCCAGGTTCATCCCAAGTTCCCTTTCAGGACAGCAGGTATGTTTTGCCAGGTTGCTTGCATGTAGTGATAACTGTCTGGATGCATTGCCTCTGCTCCTGGAAACTGTTGCTTTTGGTGTACATCCCTCAAATTAGAAAGGCAGCATGAAAGAACACCCCACCACTCATGGGGGAATGAAAGCAATATTGAGGTTGCAAAGACCCCATCACACATTCTAGTGTGAACTAACTTAATGTATCCATTTCCAGAGAGCAAAGTGAGGTGTTTGTTAACCCAATTCCTGTGGACAGGAGGAAGCCCTTGTCAGCTCTTGCAGTGTCATTCAGAACAAGAGAAAGCTTTGTGGAAGTGCAAGACAAGTGTGATTTGGTGTCAGCGGTTTGTTGTTGGGGTTTTTTTTCCCCTCCCTAATCTAATGTAAAGACTGGTTCTTGTGATCAGTCTGGGGGTTTACTGGTGGTGCCTTGACAAGCCTTCCTTTCATTTAATAAGATAGAAGACCAGTTCTGGTTATACTAATCAGGCTGAATGTCAATGAAACTGATTAAATCCATTCTCTCAGGCTCAGCTCCCTTCCTTGGCTGTTCTTTTGCAAAGGCGCTTTGATTACAATTAGTGCTAATTACCATTTTTTTTGATAAAGGTATTACAAACCACAATTTTATCTTGGGGTATCAGCTTCAGCAAAGAGAGAAACCACAGACACAAAACTTTACACAGTTTGCTGCATTCAGTCAATCAGCTTGATGCAATAAAAGAGCTTACATATATCTTTCTACAGAGCATTTGCTTCCTTGCTTCAGCACTGCAAGCACCTGCAAAACCTTTGGCAAATATCTAATCATCACCTGTAATGTAACTGAACGGCGGACCATTCTCAGCCTTCACCACCTTCCCTGGCCTGGGTAGGGATTGCCAAAGTTGCTCTTTGCCTTCACTTTCTTTGAGTTTACACAACTCTGCTGTTAAGCACATTGCAGAACAGCCTGGTGACTGATGAAATACCTTGCAGAGATGACAGGACACAGTGTAGGTCTTCACACTGCATTCTCACAGGGGAGAGCTGCACATTGCAATGGGCCAGAGTTTTTCAGAAAGCTGCAGAATTTTTGACCAACATATTCATGCTACAAATTATGTAATGATCTGATATTTTGAACAGGGAAAACTCTGACCTTGTGCTGAATTCAGGTTTGCATCCAGAACGGTTGTTCATTTGAGCCCTAAAATTATTTGTCTTAGGCTCCTTCCATGCAATACAATTGGGATTCCAGGACAGCAGAGGCATTTTGTTGCATATGATCAGAGTAATGGTCAGTGTGCCAAGCCTATGATAGAAGTGAAGGTAATGTCAGAGCATTTGGTTTGCTGGCACCATGGAAGATCTCTTGCCCCCGTACAACTCTGTAAAGATAGATCTCCTTTTCTCAGAATGGGGATGTTGGCACTGCCCATGCTGGTGTTATGCTGGTAGGACCAGCTCTGCTGCAGGCTGTCAGTGGGAGAGGAGTATGCAGGAGCTCAGCTCACTGGCTCTGTGGCATTCTGGATTATACTACTTCTTACACTTCTCTGAATATGGAGGAGAGCGTGTGCTTTCCTGGGCTCGGATCTGGTAAGACTCTGGTTCCCAGCTGGTATAAAAGCAAACTTATTTTGTGCCTTCAATACCCTGAACTTTGGAAATCTCAGCCTGTAATTCTCGTTGGTGTATGTGGATGGCAAGTCTGTGGTCCCAAGTGAGGCAGTGCCCTGGGACAGCTGACAGGGTTCACTGAACTGGAAACTTGACCCTCTGTAACTCATTTTGGACCCTGTAACTGCTTAGCAAGTCCTCCATTTTAACCAGCGCACTCATGTGGCACAGTTTTAATCCTTCATTGCTTCTGGAGAAGGGTCATTTAAAGTGAAATCCTGGCCTCAGAGGAGTCGGTGGGAATTTTGAAGTGACTTCAGCAGGGGCCCACGGCTCCACCTCTCATGTCCCCACAAGGGCACCGAGCGAGCAGAGGGGCGAGCGCTCGCGTGCGTCAAGTGCAGAATAAAGGAGGGGGATCAGGAGGAGGAAGTCAGGGCTCTGAACTGTGCATTAAGCTGCTGCTGCCAAGGGACTCCTGCCAAGGAGAGGAATATGCACTTTACATGCCCCATGCACACAGTCTCTCCTTGCTCAGCGTCAAGGCCACAGCGTACCGAGTGGTTTTGCGAGAAAGCAAAATACGCAAATAAACAGCAGCTGCCTTTAGCTCCAAACAGGTCTCGGTTGGCTGCTCCTGTTTTCTTGTCAGAGGAGCAGTTCAGCTAAGGGAAAGGTGATTGAACCATTACCAGGGGGGGAAAAACATCTATTAAAAGAGAAATAATTCAAAATACTACAAGTGGCTCTCTTGTGTTAGAGCGACTGTTTGTCTTGGCCACTGACTTGTCCTTAGGAATCTTTTCTTTTCTCTGCTGCTGGCATGTTCAAGAGCTGTAGGGTGATTGCTGGCCTGGAGGGAAGCAGATCTGGAGAAGTGTCCTTGTCTCTACTAGTACACAGGTTAGCTGGGAGAAACAGTGAACAACGACAGGACACAGGTGAATCAGCTGCAAGTATCTAGAGGCTGAGAACACTGAAGGAAGTGAGAGTGGGAAGGGAATGGGATGCTAAAAGCAGTAAAAAGCTTAAATTGAGCAATGGAAACCGTAGATTTAAATGTCAGGGTATATTTCTTAACAGTGATTTCTGTCGAGTTGTTGGCTAATCCCAAAGGGAAGTGGTGGAAATCTCGTACATGAAGATATTTCTCAAATTAGGTTTTGATGAAGGCAGCAGAAAATACATACTTGCAAAAAAACCAGTTGAACTAGATATTCTCAGAGTATTTTCCCATCTCTAAAGTGTGATTTATACTATAAACACTGCCAGACCCTGCAAACTAATCTGTTGTACTAAAAGTGACTCAAACACAATTGCTTATATTTTTATACCCCTCATGATGTTAAACATTTGGTTTGCCAGGATGAGCTGGAGTGTCCAGGACTCACTTTACTGCGAACGTATTTCATGAAGTATAATTGCTAGGCAATAAATCCATACAAATGGGAAACATCTCAGGTCTTGTGCTGGATAGTAGGAAAGGATAGGAACTGATTGTTGTGAGGGATAACATTTTTGTGTGAACTTGGAAGGAGTTAAAACACCAATGCTGCTTTTGAAGGGCCAGTTGGGGCAGGGGCCACAAAATTGTTCTTTACATTAACAGTAAAAAATGCATTTGCACAGCTATTTCTTGGATGGGAGCTCACACAGAGACAGCTGGTTTTAATTAGGCAAACAGATGCAATAGCTGAGCAATTACAACTTGATCATGAGCCCATGCAAGGCGAGGGGGTCTTTAGCAGTCTGTGCTTAAACTGCTGGTGTTGGGCAGGATTAGACCTGCACATGAGAAATGTTGCAGTCAACACAGCAGTCCTTGGAAGCTGCTGGGAGTAAAACTTCTTTCTGTGGCAGACTCCACTAGTGCAACAGCATTCCTCCTTCTGATTTGCTGGTGGGTACAGGTCTTGGGGAACAACCAACTCATTGGCTTTGCTGTAATTTCTTCCTGCTCCCAATAGGGTAAAGGATGGCAGAATACTACTAGGTGTATCTCTGAGAAATTCCCTGCCACCATTTCAGGGCAGGGTGAAGGTATTTTTTGTGGGTTGGTGGAGGAGATTGCTGCAGTACCAAAGCACAACCCAGGCTTATCACCACACTGAAAGCAAAAGTACTCCTATTGTAAGTAACAACGTGAGTAGAGTTCAGGCCCGTCAATCTGTGACTCTTTCTTCAGTGTCTTTAAGTATTATTTTCCTCTCCCTGTTTGTTGAAGAGGATGTACAGGGTATTAATAGGTGAGCAACAACTTCACCTGCATATACACACACATATATGAGTGTGTACATATATATAGGGTGTGTCTGCACATATATATGAGTATATACTGCACAGACTTTCAAAAGAAGTAATTATAAGCTCCCAGCAGTCCAAACTCAAAGTTATCTTCTTATCATCAGTCACTGGAGCAATTGCAGTGGAACAATGATCCAGCACTGCTGAGAAGGGCAAACACAAACTCAGCAGAGGAAAGACATGCACTTGTTCCTTCAAGGAATTGTGGGAAAACCTCAGCCTTTAACTGCTTGCCATAAAAAGCCATGGCTTCTGCAGGGGTCTCCTGTCACCAACCCCTCATCCCCATGTTTTCTGCCCCAGGGCAGAGCCTGTTCACTCTGTCCAACAGAGTTGAGAGAAAAGTCTTCTCCTAAGTCAGAGTCCAGCCTTCAGGTTCTCAATATGACCCTGAAAATAGCAGCTCTGGCCCATATGAGGTTGGGCCTTCTTGCCTTCTCACTCTGTTTAATATCACTGACAACTCTGTGTAGGAGGATTGTTTCTGGCATGTATAAGAGCACTCATGAAGCATTGCTCTGCTGATTAAAACATGTGCAAAACAAACAGTGTCAGATACTTTCCTCCTCCCTTGGGACAGCCAGGACAGCCAGCTAAGATCCTCTGTGAGCCTTTATTAGAGAGAAGAGAGAGTGTAAGCCACTGTCCCATGGCTTCTAAAGCCACTTTATAAAAGACTGACTCAAACTGCTGTTCCACCAGCTTGATTGTGACTGTGTGGCCATCCTGAAGCTCTCTGATCTGGCAGTGTCTGGCTTGTTTTCCCTGTGCCTCCGTGACAGTAAATCATGCTGAAGTGGAGCTTGTCGGCACAGGGTGAGAAATGAAAAGGTGACCTAGCTGCTGGAGGAAAACATACAGGCTCCTGCCCCTCAGGCAGGCATTGAGCTGCCATCTGATTGTTAAAATTACAGCTGTGCTCCAGGTTGGCCAGGGTTCCCTCCTTCCCCCTGCTGGACCTCACTCCAGGGGCCAGTGCTGCCCACAGCTGCCTTGCATCTCTTTTTCTTCCTCCTTCTCCTATTCCCTTTAGTTCAGATCCCCAAATCCCTCCCTGTGGTAAAGAAGGGTATGTAGGGATTTCCCAAGCCTCCCCTCCAGAGATGGCTGATGCTGTTTCGACAACCCTGCTCATTCCAATCTTGTCTCGTTCTGCACCCGCAGCCCCACACTTATCTTAGGCTGCTCTCGCTACTTCTGCCATGATGAAAATATAGCAGTCTCATTTTTCTTCTTATTGCTGTTTAAAACCTTCCCCTTATCACAGGTTCTTCCTCTCCTGGTGTCTTCACAAATTGCGTTTGTCCTACTGTTCTAAGCAGAGAGAAAGTACATGGTGAAAGGAAATGGCACCACATGCAGGAATCACTGGGCTCCTCATTAGGATGGGCTCTGTCATATGATGTTGGGTAGACCCTTAACCTTCGTTCCTACCTTTGTGATGGAACTAATTAGAGTGAGGATCCCTTAATTCCTTCCAGAACTACACCCTTGCTATTCAAAATTTGAGTTTCATTACAGATCATAGACCAACCTTTATGCCATAGCACTTGATTATTGAATTTTATCCTTTGGCTAGTTGCTTTTTCATTGCAACTCCTGCTGTGACTTTCCCAATAATAGCCTTTCGTCAGTCTATATATTTTTCTGGTTGGAACTGTAGATCTCTGGATAAAGAGTATCAAGTATTGTTTTTAATATTGAGAAATTACATGATAAAAAGCTCTTCCACAAAGCCAATGAAATGGTCTCTGGTGCACATACAGTTATCAGCAGTGCTTTGGTGCTCTGTTCCCTTTTACTTTATTAACCCTGTCCCTGTGGGCATTGAGCAATGATCCAAATCATATCTGTGCTGCACGTACAGTGCATTCTGCTGGCCACTTTTACACATCAAGACAACACAACAGATTTCTGAAGCTGAGTACTTGTAAACACATTTTCAACGTTAACATAAATTACTTCATGCTTCCAAACATCCATGGTTCATGCATGATTATCTAGCCAAGAAATGGGCATGCTCTCACACTAACCAAAACAGGGAATATTTGCCTCTCTACAGTGGCTGTAGCCTCAGCAGGAATATTCTGCACCCTCTCTAACAATTTGTATCTGCAATTAAGTTTTAATCACTCATAAAATGGCTCCGAGTGAGATGTTTTGCTTCCTCCAAGTAAAATCTAGGGGATTTGTACTTTCTCTTTGTGCAAAAGAACAAGATGTTTTCTAAAGAGGAATTGAGAGAATCATTCTGAAAAGAACTGTCTGATGGCCTAGGGCACACACTCATGCAGAAAAGCTGATTTCAGTATCATACAATGGGCTTTTTTTTGGCATTTGATGGAATCTTTGGGGCTTTTTAGGCCACATGAGAGCAACATGTGAACATGAACAGTATGTTACTCATCAAAAGCTACCTGGCATGACTGCCTCAAAAAAGAATAGAGCAGTGAACAAACACAGCACAGAGAGAAGTGATGAGAGCGCCTACATTTCAAATAAGTTAACTTTGTCTACATGCTGTTTTGATAAAGAAAAATTAAATGATGTGCTGGAATGAGTGCGGTCTGACTAATGAGAGAATCCACAGTTACATGTGATAGGAGAGTAAAATACCAGAAGGGATATAAACTATCAGGCATCTGCACACTTGTGGATTGTCAGGAAAAAAATTACTGATTGGCCAATGATATTGCTGTTGGCGGCTTTTTTTTCCTCTTCCTCTGAGATGTTTCAGCCCATTAGAAATATGTCCAGAGGATCCAGAGATGAAAATCTGGAACCAGAACTGCCTTGCAGCAGCTCCAGGCGATGGCTCCACGAGCAAGATAAATTTGGGCTGATTTCTGGCTTGTCTTTTCCTGCCCAGTAAGAGCCCAGTTGCCCTCTATGACACTGCAGAGAGTAGAAAGCAGCTTGCCGTGTTTTCATGGCCAAGGAAGCACACTGATATTTATCCAAGGGTGTATCTAACTGTGGACAAGCAGCTTCTTGCAGAATGACAAAGTTGTGGTGAGTTGTTTGTGTAGCTCTAGTCAGGCAGGAGGGAACAACAGGATCTTCATAGACCCATTGATTTTTCTGAGGGAGCTAAATTTTTCAATGTTATGGTTAATATTAACATTGTATTCCAAGTCTATTTCCTCATGAATTTTCCTCTACTCTTTAGGCCTCTTAGGATGAGTACAAGTCATATTAGTGCCATCTAATAATTAGTTCTATTTTTACAGAAAGTAACATTGCAGCAGAAAAATGATCTGGTAGGTGCTTAGCTCAGGGCTAGAACAAAATAGGTCCCCAGCAGCTGTCTAACCAAGAAGCTGTACTACCACAGACCTTGAGATAGGAAGGTTTTTCTTTCCAGTATTTTCAGATTTACGCCACTCCACTATTTTGGTCTTGGTGCTTTGTGGGCTAAACCAGTGTATAACAATGGAGAGGACTGGGGAAAGATTCTGTGGATGGCTCTGATGATGGTTCCACATGCAACATAAGAAAACAGTTTTGTTATCAGAAGCTGTTCAGCTAAATACTCCAGAGGTTACTGTCCACCCCAACCAGCTCATCCTGTTTCAGTGGGATGTGGTAAAACTGACAGTAAGGCTCCTTCCTTACTGTGCAGTGCTGTTAGTCAGAGCCTCGTTGGTATTGCAAGACCTTGGAGATACCACAGCACCAGGAAGATGGAGAGACATCACCTGGCAGCTCGAACCAAGCCCCAGCACCAGTGCAGAAGGGACCACACACAAAATAAACCACCTTTTCTTTCCGGTCATTCGTCCTGATGGCATTTGACATGCAAAGGATCCAAATAGCAGGAAAAATCCAGCAAGAGAGGGGAGAGGGCTCTGCACTTATCAGTTCAATTTTTGTATTTGAAGCCTTATCCAAAATCTAATGGATCAATGGGAATCCTTCCAGTAACTTCAGCTGGGGTTTTATAAAGCTTTACTTAATGGCCTGGATGCTATGATTGTGCATGTTCCTCTCACAGTACCACTCCGAGTTATACCTCTAAAACAGACTTAAGCAAACAGGGCTCCTTGATTAACAGTTTGTGATGGCAAGAAATTAACTCTCCTGGGAAGGACTTGATAGCAAACGTTTGTCTCCAACTGTCTAAAAGTTTTCTATTATTAATGGAGGGAGAAGAAGCCATTTTTGACCCTGTTTATGGCTGAGTTTCTGCTATATTAAATTTAATTTTCTGATAAGGGGTAAATGTTTAATGTTAAGACTAAAAATGTTTTAGGATTAAGGAGCTCTCTGCAGTTAATGTGAGCATTTGTCACAGGATTGTAAATTGCATCTGACTTGGAGAAGAAAGAACATGCTCTAGTGTAAAAGTTCAGCTTCTCCTGTGTTAACATTTTCCCGCTGGGCAAGGGTTTCAGTGGTGTGTTATACTAATCCAGCTGCTATCCTGATTCTCCCAGTTACTTTTTTCTCCTTCTGCATTTTGAAGAGTCTGTCCTATCTTTTTTTTTTTTTAAATCATGCTGCTTATTTGCCAAGAAGATCATCTGTTTGCCCTTCAGCACCCACCCCATGTCTTATTGCCAGCAGCCACAAAGTCAGCTATGATCCTTAAAAGCCAGACTAGTTTTTAATAACCAACTAGCCAAGAGAAGCTGCTAATAAGTGAGAGCTTGTGGGTGCTCATGTACCTGCTTGCACCCCCAAACAAGGCTCTGCAATCTCTGCCTTATGCTAGAAAATAACTTGGTTTGAAACCACAGAGCTGCAGACAGAAGGGGAGGGCTGTGATAGGGACTGGGCTGAAAGAGCAGTGCCTGCCCTGGAGAACACCACTTTGTTTATGACTGACTCTTTCTGCTTTCAGAGATGTGGGAGAAAAAATGATAGTATGTACTCTGTAAGACTGTATATAGATGTGTGTGTACACTCAGAGACAGGTACATTTATAAACAACTCACAGAACACATTGCAGTGCTTGAAAACACTCCAGTGTGTCTATGGACATCTTGTTCTCTCCTCCTGTCCTTGAGGTGTCGGGTTTCCTTGTTTACAGTCTGCCTCATTCAGGATCTGGAATTCCTAAAGAGCAGTAAAACCCTATCATGTGACTGAAGACTGATTTCCAGGAAAAGCGGAAGAGGTTTTAGGAAAGGTCAGTCCTCATAGTTTCACTTGTTCCCTTCAAGAATGCAGAACGAAGGAGATGAAGCAACAGTAAGTCCCTGATCCTTTGTCTCTCTGTTGAGCCTGGAATGAGATTTAAAGGAAAATCCAACGTTTGATGCAGAGTTCCTTACACTCCACGTACTTTCTCCCCTCTTTAATGGTTTCTTGACATGGGACATTTCGCACAGAAGTGGGATTCCTGCCTCCTGGCATGTCAGTCCTTCCAGTGGCTTCCTTATCTTCTGGAGGGTTATTTTTGCATGTGCTGTCACAAGTGGTCATAACCCTGCTTGTGACATCGTTAACAAGATCCTGGGGCAGATCCAGACAATAGTAAGTGTAGGGAGGACTACATTAACATAGTGGAAGAAAATAAATAGAGAGGAAAATGCAAACAAAACCAATCAGGTCATATATGCCAAAAGCATCAATGAGAGCATTTCTAAAGCTCATCAGTAAGAATAGTGAACATTGATTATATGAGGTTACCTGTATGAGTAGCATCTGGGACTCTGGCCCTGGGCTGTAGCTTTCAAAGACTCTGCACTATAGAAAGTCTGTAGTGCCTCTTCTGGCTGTGCCCCAGAGGTCCCAAGAGACTAGAATATTTCTGTTTGTGATAGGGACACGTCTCCCTTACTGTACTGTGTCAGAGTTTGTTCTGCATGAAGTCTTGGACCATGCAGTCTGTTTGCTAACCAGAAGGCTTATGTGCTGCCTGGCTGCAATTCCACGTCAGTCTGAACCAACAAATCTGGTTTTTTCCCCCCCCTGAGATCTCATTGGATCTGCTATCAGCTTGGATCCAGCCTGGTGGATCAATGGAAGTTATGACACTGTACAGATTTGTTTTTCAGTGACATTGATAAACCAGTGTTGCAAGATGCTCAGCTCAGACTCAGAGTCTGGCTAACTGTAGGTTATGAAACTTCCAAAGGCGACAAGGGGGGAAAAAGCAAAAAACCACTCTCCCCTGTGTTGCAACTCTAAGTGCAATCAGTTGCAAACAATAATTCTCTCATTGGACACTCAGATTCATTTGAGTTGTGTCCACAGAAAATTATTTCTATATATATCAGCTAGATGTCTGACCTGAGAGTTAAACCAAAAAAATATGCTTGCAGAAAAGTTGCAAATGCAAAATTCTGGCATGGCAGTCCAAGTTCTGCCCTTGACAACACAGCTTGTCTCAGAATTGTGACCATGTTGAGCAATTGTATAGGGGAAGGGAAGATCTTGACCATTCTGAAGAACCTCAGTAGGCTAAAACACCATCAATGAGAACCACCAAGAAATGGAAATATTTGAGTAAAGACAAACACTATAATGAAGATATTTGCTGTGAAACAGCTCCCAGGGCTGCACTGACGCTTCAAAGCATTCTTCCTCGTTTTATTGAGCAGCTATGGTTTGAGTTGATCTGTGCCATAGATAAATGAGAGGACTCCATTCCCCTTGATCAGCATTTCAGTTGCTTGCTTTGACTCAAAGTGTGGGGTACTGGATGAAACATGAAGGTACAGAGTCTAATTGGATCTGATTCCCCCACTGAAGCATCTCTGGTATTAGTGAGCACTTCAACATTTGAACGTGACACAAAGTCAGAAAGATTCTAATGAATATTCAGAGATGTTGATTGGATTATGGCAGAGCAGAGAAGTCCCGGTCTTGGGCTGTGAAGGTGACATAAAGGCAGGGGACTCACAGGCAGTCCCTACCTCAATAAGCCTGGCCAGAGCTCAGCAGGACTTTCTCTAAACACTCACTTAAAATTCGGAGGGGGCTAAAAGGGGAAGAATCAACACAATTTGCACCTGGGAATTAAAGAAACAGCAGAAAATCTCTAGGAAATTCTGCTCCATTTCTTTCCACTTCAAAGGATGGATTCACAATGTGAATCCATCTAATCTAATTTCATTTCTCACTACTTTGAAATGTCCATAAAAGCATTTAAGATGTTTTTAGTTCTTTTAAATGCTGACCATCTGCAGGATCAGGTCATACATACCATTGCTTTATGGACACTGGTTCTTAGTGGAATTATCATTTAACTGAACTGAAATAAATTGCAAGAGGAAATGCTTATTAATGACAGCTACACCCAAGAGAAGCCTCATGAAGATTTTTTTATTAGGATCATCATAACAACAATAGAAGTATGCCATGTTATGATGATCTAATGATCATCACTTTACTCATCGTGGAGTTGCCATTGTGGGTTGACCTTTCTTTCAGCAAGGGTGAAATGTAGCACAGAACAAGCTTCTGATTCAGCTTACCCACACCTCAGTGGGCCTGTCTTCAGGGACCTTTCACATGAGTGCAAGGAGAAGCCAAACCCTCATCTGAATCTGAAAGACCAAGTGTAAGAGCAGCCTAGAGCCCTTCATCTCTTTTAATGCAGTAAGTAATGTTGCATATGCAGTGTCTCAACCACTGAGAGCAGTGCTTAACACCTCAGGTAGTTCTCCATTTTCTCTTGACTAGTACCTTGATCTTCAGATTTCTGGGGTTTTTTTATGGTGTTACATTGGACTCTGAATATCAAGGCTAGTGGCAAGAGAAAGTGGCAATAATTTCTGACTCAGTGTTTTCATCCATAAAAAACAATCCTAAATTGACTGACACTGCATCAGCTAGGGCAGGAGTCTGATCTCTTTGTACTTCAGATATACTGCTTTGAACCATAAAATCAAATGAGGTCATGTGTCAGATAGCCATGTGCATGAGTAAAAGCATCACAATCTGACACGTCTTTGGTGAAGCGCGTTGAAGTCCTCCAAAAGGGAGGTGCAATAGAAGGGTGAAGTGTTAATAGTTCCTTTGACTTTTGAATGACTCCTGTTTTGCAAAGAGTGGTCATGTGCTCTTGTTTTGAACTTCACTCATGTTTGTTCTGTTTCCTAGATCTGCCTTTGTGATGGCCACTCCCAGAGAAATCAACCCTGAGGAAATTCGTGTCTGAACTGAGGAAGCTCAGTTGTATTCTCACCTCCTCACTAGAAATTTGAAAGTTTTTGTTCTACCTTCATTTTTTCTGTAGTGTTCCTAATTAAGATCTGTGGATTAATTCTTCCTGCTTTGGTGTCAGCTCTTCCATGTCATCAGCACATATTCTGTTACTTCTAGGATCCTAAAACCACAGGTGAAATGTGCCAGGTAGATCTTCTGTTGCTACACAGCTCTTGTATTTAAATTCTGAGCCAGATATGATTTCAGTGAACCAAGAAGTTGAATGATACAATAGATGTGGACTGTAAAAACCCCATATTTTAACCAGTAAGACCTGAATCTGCAGCACCTGGTGCTGGTTGAGATCACGTACTAATTCCTGACACTGGATTTGCTTTATTAAGTATGTACAATACTAGGTCAGTGTTGAGCTACTGCTGATGGCCTTGTGTTCACAGAGAGTGAGTACCTCTGTATTGTATCTTCCCACATTTTCCATGTTTTGTGTGCAAAATCGTCTTGGGACATTCCTCTGCTTGTTGATGGATACCCAAAGGATACTGATCAGTTCAGCCTGGTTCCTCTTTTCTCTTCCTTAATGAATGGTAACAGAATGATATTTTAGTTCCGGAAAGAGAATCTTTTAAACTTCACACATCAACTATAGACTCTACCCTGCACAGAGTAAACAGTGTCAGGCAGACAGGAGGAGGTCTAGGGTTATGAAAGTGGACATTCAACACCATGGACCTCAGGAAAGATCCGTGTTCATACCGAGACAGAGCTCACGTGCCTCTCCACCAAAGCATAGAAGACTGGCAAGGGCAGGAGAGGCACATGTTTGGTTGCACGAAGACTCCACATTATGAAAACCTTCCCAAAACAATACAGAGGAAAAAAAATAAAGTGTTTCAAAATTTGAGCCCAAAGGAAAAGCAAATTGACGTCTAACAAAAGACTTATTTTCTTCTCCCACAGAGAGGTATCTGCCACTTACTAGAGCTGGCAAGGCAGCGTCTCAAAAGGCAATTTAACCAAGTTGCATAAGGCCTTGGCTGGGTGGCTGTAGAAATATATGGCCTCTTATCTGAATGCTGGCCACAGCTGTTGCAGATCTTGAAGGAATTATTTCTGTGCCTGTCAAACATCTGCTTTGTAAGCAAACAAAGAGGCTAAAACACTAGTGGTGCACATGACATGCTGCAACTCATGAGGCAGAGCCAGGAGGCAGTAAATGGGAACTCTTTCTCCCTGGCATCAGAATCCTGATGTCTCATGAGTGTCTTCAATGGATGGATAGGCCCTAATCCCTCTGCGTTATATAGACCTGTGCCTTGTCATAGAAAAAGAGCCAGTGTGGTCCAAGCGCTGATCTCAGTGTCTTTTGTAAGTTATAAATCATCTACAACTGTCCTGAATATTCTGGCATATAGCCTACAGAACTACATTTACTTTCTCTCTCACCACACAGGAATTATTCCATACAAATGCGGGTAAACCCAAAAGGGCTGATGCTAAAAATCAGGATGTGCATTGGAGCCCTTTGACATTAAGCATCTTTTTCCTTTTGTGTTTTCCCTCCCTTAGAAATCCCTAAATTTTTCCTTTACAACAGTCACAGTGTTAACCAAAGCAGCTGCCCTTCTGTATCTCTGGTAGTCTCCCCATTACCAACACTCCCACAGTACACAATAAATATCCTCTGGGAGCCTGGCCACAGGGAGTGTGGGGTGCCTGTACACTGGGTAACAAGAATACTTTGTGTTCTCATGTGTGTGTTTTTATGCTACCACCAGCCACATGAAAACCCTTGACAGCTGCCCATTGCTGTGCTTCTGTGCATGTGGGTCTGCAACATGAACTTCACTCTCCCAAAACGTAGATGCTGTGGGAGAATCCAGTCCAAATATGAGGACTGGCCACCATATGTGGATACTGATTTTGTGTTTTGTCCATTCAAAACTTTCCTTCATTGTGCTTTATCAAAAACCACTAGCACTGAAGACGAGGATGGTGACAGTATGGATGGATGAACAACCAGATAAATTAACGTAAAAGGGTGACCTGAGATCTCTCTCATCTGTTGTTCCCTTGGCAGAGACCTCTAGGTGTTCCTGCAGTGTGTTCCTGAGCCGTTTATCCACGTCTTTTTGAAATTATCTTAGTTCAATGTGACACAGCTCCACATTTTCTTTATATGTATAATCAAATGCAAACAATTAAGATTGCCTAACTGAGCTCTGTGCCAACAGGTAACTACAGTTCAAAGGACCTTTTACGCAGTTAACAGGTTGGACAGCATTTCCTTCCACACCCTTCAAACAAAGCTATGGTGTAACATCTAACAGAATTTTCCTGTCAAAATCTGCAGTTCTAGGGTGAGCTCTAAGGCCAACTGGTTGAGGCCCCAGGTAATGAAGGACACTTCTAGGCTGAGTAGAAATCAATGCAAGACATTCAGTTTTTAACTGAAGAAGTGGGAATGCATCCATTTCGGGCTCCATGCAATACCACAAAGCTATTGCCAGTTCTCTGTGTGTCAGCTGGAAACTAACAAAGCACAATCACCTTGCAATGAAGACAATCTTATCAAGGACTTCCAACTAATTTCCATTCCTGCTATGTTGCTGCAGTTTTAATCTCATTATTCTCAATGACACGGGGAAGAGGAGGTGTTAATATAAAGGAAGATTGTGTTTCTAGTTACTGCTTAATACTATAGGCAGAGAGAGTGGGTTTTGTCCTAAGCCTTGCCATAAATCTGGGTTGATTAACGTACCTTTGCCTCATGGCTTTAAATCCGCAAAGCATTGTGAGCAGTTACACTTAGCTGAGAATTTAAAATCATTACTATATTTACAGTGCTTTTTCTGGAAGATAGTGCAGGTGGTTTGGCTATTTGTGCCATAGGAGACATCACCCCCAAGTGTCTGCTCAGATAATGTATTTTGGAGATTTGCGTAGTTAAGTTTGTGCTCATCATACACGTGGGTAGCTGGATTTAGTTTAGCTAGGGCTGGAGGTGGTATTTGGCTAGACATGTGTCTTGTTGTGTGAATGGAATCCGAATGTTCAAAGAAAGGAGGGCAGCAGGGAACTGACTCAGCCAAGACTGGCTGTGAGATACAGGGCTCTTCAGCTCCCGGCTTCAAATCCAATAAAGTTAATAGAAATCAGATGGCTTTCTTACCATCTGGCAGCCAGTTGGGAGCTTTGTGTGCATTGTATAGGTGAATTTTACCATCAGGTTATGGGGTAAGTGACTTCATCAGCTCTAAGGGCAAGCTGGGAACAGGGAAGAAAACTGGATAAAGTTTTCTTCAACCTAGAGTAATGGCGTGGTACTTTTAAGGAGTGATGTGTAGGAGGAATGAACTAAGTCTTAGTCTTATAGCTTGCTTTTCTTACAGAGAAGGACAGACTTCACAGCTCACAAATACCAAGGTTTCTTCCTGGGAAATCAAGTAGGTCAGAGTCTTCTATAAGCTCTGTGGTCCTTCCCATGAAGTTGGATGATGGTTCTGATGCATCAGGAAAACTCACAGCTCCAACCACACGTTTTATTTTGTTTGTTTTAGAAGGCAGAACCCTGCTGAAAAAAGTTTCTTTTGTCTTCATACTCACTGTAAAGATGGATGTGAACACAAAGGAGAGATAAAGGGATAGTTTGCTGGGATGGCCAGAGCAGGATGTTAAATCATACAGTGACTCATGGGTCTACAGTGATATTATAAAACCTGCACTAACTGTGTGCTATGGCCTTGTGTCACCTCATGGTTTTCAAAGCAATATTATGCCTCAGCTGGTGGCCATTTCACAGCAGCCCATGGCTTCATGTGTGCTACAAGAACACAAGCGTTATGATTCCTGAAATACTCTGCTAATTTGAAAACAGATCCCAAGACACTTTGCAGTCTACCAGGAGGAGAAAGGAGTTTCCAAATTTCTGCCCAGCCCAGTCTCAGCCCTGGTCGAAGCTCTCATTTCTCCACAGATGCTTGTGAAAAGTAATGAGGGATGGGTGTACTTCTCTCAGTAGGGGTTTAGTTAACAGCCCTGGGCAGGGCACTGGGAGGAAGGTGGTTATTTCTTAACAATTTCTCACTTTGTTTCTTCCCTCCACAGAGCTGAGGGCTCCCTGGGGGATGGCAGCTGCAGCTGTCAGGGGCTGTGACTGCCTGAAAGCACCCCATGTGCCCAGGGACATCAGTTTTGTCGATGGGGTTTGGGGTTGGGCAGGAGGTTTGTGGGCCCTGTGGTGGGTGGGCTCAGTTTGCAGGGGTGTATGTTAAAAGCAGCTGTGTTAAATTGTATTTACTGTAGGAGTAAGTGGTCTGGCTGCTCTGGAGGTGGGAGAGGTGCTGGAGCAGAGCCCTGCCTAGATGGAGCTGGCAGGGCCTGGTGGGGAAGGTCCAGGGCAGCAGGTAAGGCTCTGTGTGCCTTCTGGATTAATTTATTTCATAGTGTTGACTGCTGGTGCAGACACTGATCACAACATGTGTGTGGAAGCAGATGCTTCTTTCACCCTCTGGGTGTATTTGGAGAGCTGGTTTGGCCCAGCTGTTTGTGGAGCTCCTGGCATGTATTTCTGTGATGTTTGGTTGTTTTCTTTTGTTTATTTGTTGTTTTATCCATCTTAGTTTCCTATTTGTCTTGTCTTACCTGGAAACTTGTAGCACCTCTTTTTGTTGTGACAATTAATTTTACGGAGGATAATGTTCACATTGTTGTCTGACTGGAACTGAAGTGCCAAGAGGTCTTGCTGGTATAACTGATGTCAAGAGAAAGGCTTAGCTACCACATATATGTGCTTCCTAATCCCTCAGCACAGTACTGGAAGAGCTTTTCTTTCTCCACGTAGGTTTATGCATCTCTTCACATTTCACAGTGGTTATAGAAGCAGAACTTGGCCAATGCAGCTGGCTTGCTTCTTCCACATGAAATTTCACGGTGGAGAGAGAATTTCTGGCTATTTTCTATTGGAATTGGATGTGCTGGAGCTTCTGGAGTTGTAAAGAAAAACAACAACAACAACAACAAACACAACAAAAAAACCCAAAACCAAACAAAAAAAAACCAAAAACCCAACCCAAACAAACAAAAACCTAAAACAAAAACCAAAAACCAAACAAAACAAACACAAACAAACAAACAAACCCCACCAAAACTCCAAAAAGTTAGAGCTTTTGCATGAGGCCAAGCAGTGAATCATGGGCAGTATGGGCAGTGTGCCAGATTAAATGGAGAAAACAAGACCCCCCAAACTGTTATCCACATTCTGTCAGCATTAGCAAATAGGAATTAAACTCATGATTGTGTAACTGAGGAAACTGAGGCAGGGAGTGACCAAGAAATTGTTGAAAGAGCTTAGGGTGTCATCTAAGGATTCTGGGTGTGACTTTTGGTTAGGACTGGTGATTTTGGCAAGACCTTTGACAGAACCCAGCGTGGGTTTTTGTTTGGTTTGATTTTTTTGTTTGTTGGTTTGGTTTTTGGTTCATTTTGGGGTTTTTTTTGTTGTTTGGTTGGTTGGTTGATTTGGTTTTTTTTTTCTGTCATCCCTGTCTGTGTCTGTCCCTCCCACCCATCCTGTTCCATCTCTTCACTCCAGATGTTCTCTCCTATCTGTGAGATATACAGTGCCTTTTCAGTGCACAGTTCTGGGTGCTGTAGAAGTGAATTGTCTGAATTTATTTTGCAAAAATTCGTACCTTGCATCCACCTTCTTCCTTGAGTGAGAAAGACTGCCTGTGCGAAATAATTCCACCTACACGTACCCTGAAGCTAGAGCCTGATTCAGAGAAACCTACTTAGCTTTTGTCTGCTGTAGTACACAGGTGAGAATGGGCTGCCAAGGACGTGACTTGCCATTTCTAAAATGCATATAAGGCTTATGCAAGGAGCAGCAGATGTAGCTACAAACCTGCCAGAATGTATCTTTCCGTGTGTGAGTGGTGTGTGTTGTTGAAACAGGGTCTCACTTTAAGGAAATAGCAGATGGGACTGTGAGAGAGACAAAGAGAAGTAAACCTTAGCGTGTTCGGCATGTTAATGTGGGCTCTGAGAGCTTTAAAGGGACTATCCCAGAGGCGTGTATTGCTTAGCATTTTTGGCTTGCCACAGGTAATAAAAGTCTGCACTCGTGAAGAACTGAATGTACAAGTTTATATTAAACACCAGTAGACTGTTGTCTTTCTCGAGGAAAATTTCTTGTCTTCTTTCATCACACTTTATAGAGCATGTTGAGACACAATTGAGAACAGTCTGCTGTTCTTGTTCGGAAGCAGGGAGTGTTCCTGTGAATAGGAAAGCTCCACTTGAATTAATCACGGGTGATTAGGCATCTAATGGCCTCTGTAGCTCTTTAGATCTGAGGTCCACAGCAACAGCTGATGCAAAAGTAGTGTGACAGTGAGTAATGACTGTCATGCAAGAGCACGAGTACGGCCCTGTCTATAGGCATGTACATGAATTTTCTGTTTTCGTGGCCTTGCAATTTCGTACTTTGCCCAGGTTGTGTCTTGCAGCTGTCTGCATCATTGCTTATTCTTATCCTCAAAACCAGGGTTAGTTCACATTTTCTGAGCTTTTTTGGGAGTTGCAATAAACTAAAGAGTTGTCAGGAATGCATGTGTGTAGAAATAATAACAGTAAAATCATCACCCCACAGGGAAGATTGAAATTCACAGGGTTTTTTTTGGGGGCGTGTGCTTGGTTTTATGAGCAAAAAAATTAACCAGACAGTGATGGGGATATGACAAATGAAAGCTGCATTTGCTCTGTGTGTGTATGTATTTATCTGGGTGATTTTAAGTGATGGGAGAAGAAAACATACAGAACCAACCCTTTTTAGAATCATCCCAAAGCCAGTTTCAGATCTATGCCTGTTTACTGATTTCTTCAATCCTTCCTCTGGGGAGTTTCCTGAAAGAACTTTATGCTGGCCATTTCTCTTTATACTGCTCCATGTACATATTGTGAGGGAGAAAGATTTTGTCATCACATGTCTAAATATCTATTTCAAAGTGAAGTAAAAAGCATGAGATGTCTTTTTGTTCAGCATTTGTGCAGCTCCTGCTCAGCAGGACTGCTTATGATTGAGGTCCTTTATCTCTCTATCAATACAGAAAGCAAGGCAAATAAGCTGCTACCTGGGGCAGGCCAAATTCCCAAATCTGACCAATGCAAAAAAACCAAGGCTCTTCAAATGCCAGGTGGACCATCTGTCAACATGCTATGCCAAGTTTCTGGAAGACCAGCAATGCAACTCAGATTGTGAAACTATCTAAAACATTGCATAGATCATTGTTTGTGATAGGAAACTTTTAAGTTGTTATTGAAGCCGCAAAAAATCCTGCTCTGTAAGTCTCTGTAAGACTCCCCAAACCAGCCTACTGATGACACTGGACATATTGCAGGGCCAGGCACTCGAGGTGAGGCAGCTGCATTTCAAAAGCCTGTGTAGGGTAATATGTTCCAGTCAACTGTTCTATTCATGTTCTTGGAGGGTAACTCACATGAAAGTATTTTTACTGAGACTGGCTTTCACATGGTGAGTACCTGTTGTAATGATTCATATAAAGGAAGGCATAGATCCTTGATCCCCCTGAGTACTTGCTTGCATCCTGATGGATTTCAAGAATGAATAGACTATGAGGTGCTAAAAAACTTAGCCCAGGCTGAGTGGGTGGAGGAAAAGGGATATTGCTAAATGAGTGCTGTGCTATTAATTGCTGAGCAGATGCCTCCCAGATCGTAAAAACAGTCTTTTTGCAAGGCTGCCTCTGTGAGGTAAGATGCAGCAGAATAACTTCCAGCTTGACAACAGTGAGAAGGTGGCTGCAGCATTTGCTTAAAATTACTGCTCCAGCACTTGAGCTAAGATTAGGAATGCTCTAGACTTGTATTCTCCATCTCAAAACTTGTGCTTCCCTAGTTCCCATTAGTGAGATTATGGGCTTAATCCCTTGGCGTTTTTTTTGCTGTAATAAGTACTACTTTACACCAACACTTGTTTAAGTGGCCCAGGTGGACACAGGTAGAAATGGAAAGCTCTTCAGTCTGCAGCTTTTCCCCTGAATTAAAGAACCAAATCAAACTAGTGTTTCAGGTCTGTCCACTGTGGTTTTGCCCTTTACCAGCAGGTTTTTTTTTTCTCCAGTTTCTATTCCAATTGTGTGACCTTAATTTGCTGATTCTGTCTTGTGGATGGAGATACTTCTCAGCCTACACTCCAGTAACAGGCCATGGCCTTGGGCCCTGATTCTGCAGATGGGAGTGCCCTTACCCTAGTTTCCACGAGTGTACTACAAAACCCACTGGTTTCTGTACTGAAATTAAGTACAGATCTGTGTGTTTGTATAATTGGGACCTGAAAGAACTGAAGCAGAATGTCCCAGAGACTACACTTTTCAACTTGTAGCCCTGTGATGTGTATGTGCATTGAATCTGTTCTTGAAATGCATCCACTTTGCTGTGTCTATGTGGGAGTCCTTTTTCGAGGAAGAAAGGAAGGAGAACAGAAATATTTTAAGTTGTGATAGTTGCTTTTAACGGAGGATGGGATCAGTTTCTAATTTGACAAGGTAATCATCCCTGTCTTACAAGGTCTTGTTCAAGCATCTCTTGGTGTGCAGTGGATTTGGTGGGCACAGATTTTCAATGTCAGCAAAACAGTGGGTCTCTTAAGGTCACCTTGGATGGCTAGTGAAGGGGCCTCCCAAGTGTTGTCTGAAGGGAATTTAGCAAGGCACAGAACCCGTGTCATTCTGCAGTGAGAGGCTCTGAAAAATGTGTGGCAGTCTTGTGTAGGTGACAAGTGAATTTCATGGGTATAGAGAGAGGTTGTGTTCTCAGGATCTACAACTCAAAATGTTCCTGGAACCATAAAGAGGACTGAAAGAAAGCTTAGGGATCTGGGATGAAGCTCTGAAATGGAAGACTGGCTGCAGGCACAGTTTTGTAGATTGGGAAGTGTATAGAGTTGTGCGGTTTGTGCCCTGGTTTTTAGTGCCTTTTAAAAAAACAAACAACGCCCTCTTCCAAAAAAACTACTGCATGTGGAGTTCTAAATCACAGTGAAATTCACACCTAAAAAAACCAGAAAATTAAAAATGGTTTTCCTTTATTTTTGTGCATTCTCATATTTTCCTTTGATTTCATGATTTCAAAGTGACTGAAGTCTGCTTTGCTGCTGTTGTGAGGATGACAGTCATCACCTCTAGCTACAGCAACTGGGTATCTGCTACTCATCAGGTCTTCCTTGACACATTGATGAAGGCTAACTGTGTACCTGAAGGATGATTTAGCCTCTACTAAGACCTTTGGTGAAATAACACCTGAATGTGTCTGGCTGTCTCTGTAGCCAACAGTTAAACATTTCCTGAGTCAGGAGCATGTGGCAGCCATCTGACCACACTCCACAAAGCTCTGTCTTCTTGTGCCTGTTGCCAGTGGCCATACCAGAAGCATTCACTGCTCCTCCTTGAAGCCTGTCAGGAAGCAGCACTCCCACTTTAGGACTGAGAGCATGGAAACAAATACCAAGAAGGGAGTGAGCTTTCAGTTACTTTCCTGTTAAATTGTTTTCTGTGAGGTTTTTAACGTATGTTTGTTATGGCAGAAACCTGTGACTGAGAGATAGGAGACACTGAATTTGGAACCCACATTGTGTCTCTGCCGTTCAGGATGCAGCAAGGTCGTCTGACTGGCCAAGATCATGTGCTGAGCCCTTCTCCCCATCTCCTGCAGTTGTGGGCATTTGTGCCTGTGTGCACTCATGCTCCAGAAGCCTTCTCACTGCAAAGCATCTGACATCATGTGTTCAAAATAATCCGAAGCTAAAATGGGAGCATTCACTTTCCCTTTCCCTACAGCCAGAGCCCAGAACAGGCAGCAGAGTCTGTCTCAGACTTGCAAGTAAATTGTGCAAGATCTTGGCACTGAAAGCATGTGGCACATGCTGCCAAATCTGGGGAGCTGTTGAAGGAAAGGATCAGGGGACCCTATGAAGGACTATGAAAGATGCCAGCATAGAAGACCAGCCTGTGGTGCCAAAGTACTCTCCCCAGTAACTCCTGGGGGGATGGAAGGGTCTACTTATAGGAGCGCTGACCTTTGGATCTGCTTTCCTTACAGTGTCTTATGTCCAGCCACAAGTCTTCAAATTATGCAGAGGAGTAATTTGCCCAAAATGCATGGTTCTGTTTTCCAGTGACACTTAAAGTCGAGATAAATGGGGATGACAGCAAGACAGATGGCTGGTGGTGGATCACTTAGTGCAGGCCTGAGAATGCCAGTTTCTGGGTGGAGAGGAGCACTGAGAAAGTGCTCAATTAATCTTGCTGGAGGCATGAGCTGCTTGTGCTCATGTTCATGTGAGCTGCTGTGGGAACACCACTGTGGTTGTGAATGTGTGTTGTCTCTGAAGATGCCTGTACAAGAGTGATCATTCTTCATACTAACACCTTCCCTTTCAGGCAAACAAAGCAATCTGTGCTCAGACAAGTATTTTCAATTCTCCCATTTTGTAATTAATTTTTCAAACCGTATTGCCATTCAGCTGTGGAGAAGAAATAATGCCATCCACCCACAAAGAAAGGGCAGCAAACAGTCCGTGATCTCTTCAGGCTAAAAACTGTTTGTTCAAAAGGTTTGCCAGCTACATTCAGCTAACAAAGATCTTCACAAAAGCATGGATGAATGGTGTGAGGTGTTTGGTTGGTTTTTTTTTCAGCCTCTTTCCCTTGTACCCCTTAACCTGTCTCCATGCTGTACCCTGCTCTTTTTGAGCACGTCTCTGAAAGGCAGGGCTATTGCAAATGCACAGCATGTGCTTAATGGGACACGTAAAAAGAATGTTTTCTTTTAAGGCAGAGAGAGAGCTGGTAGGAGTTCCCCTTGATCTGTTCCCCTTATACCACTGGGGATGAAATTTTCTGATTTCTCTTGGATATGGCACTGGATAAAGGACTCATCAGACACCTGTATTAGTTTACTTGGGCTATGTATAGCACAAGGCAGCAACACCACTGGGATAAGATAGTTCAAGAAATCTGATCAGAGCTCAGCAAGGGGATAGCACAGACTGTCACCTACATGCTGCCATTGCAGCCAGCACATCTCATGTGAATTCCTGTGTACTGGTCTGCAGGTGAAGTACCTCCCAGCATGGTCTGGCTTTCCAGTGCACCAATTCCTTTTTGCCACCTCATGCATATATTCAAATAGCTTGTCCTTTGCGGTTTCCCCCCCTAAAGAAAAGGAACAAATTTTCTGCTAATTGTAGCAAAGTCCAGCAAGATCTTCCAGAAAACTCTTTCTCCTTGGCTTTTATTTATGGAATTTCTAGTTCATCCACAAGAAATTGTTAAATGAGTTGGACCTGATTCATTAGGTGCAACCCTTTATTTTGCTACTCCCTATTGAAATCTTTGCACTGCTTGAAAGTGTAGGTCTGTTTTGAATTATGGAAGATGTTGAGCTGGTTTTAGTATAGGAGCAAAATTCAAATAAAGATGGGAGAGGAATATATTGTGGGGCTTTGGTGGGTTGGTTTGTGTGTTTGTTTGGTACTTCAGAAGCAATATGGCCACATAGAACTTGAAGGTAATTTAACCTGGGTTTGCAAAAACTGTACTGTCTTTGGTAGGAGCCAGGATTTCTGCAGGAAGTTCAGTAGACTATAGATGTTCATCTCTGCTGAGAGCTGTTGTAGGAAAGTGGCTTTTGTTGGCAAAGCTGGTCCAAGCTTCTCTCTCATAGCTCTCTCTTGCTGGGTTCTGCCAACACGATGGTTTGTAGGGCCTCAGTGTAAATCTGTGTATTGAAATGAAGCAGACTAAGAAAGCCCAACTGGGGGGGAAAAGCAGGCATCAGTCATGAAGAGCAAGGCTATCCTCAGCAGCAAAGACAGTTTATGGAAGTATTTGCAGAACTTAGTGACACCTGGAGTGGTAGTACTCCACCTCATTCTGAAAATTTAGGGTACTTTGTTCCATACAGAGATGTAATAAAACAAATTTTTTTAGTAAAGTCCAGGAAATTGATGAAAACACCTCAGGGTTTGGCAGTACCAATGACTCCAGCCTTTTGTTTGAAGGCCCTGCATTATTTTATTTCATAGCATTTACTCTGTGTTGTATCCTGCTGCAAGGGACAGATTGTTAGCCAAAGAGTTATGAGACTTGAAGCTGGGAGTGGATTCAACCCAGATTGGTTCCTTCTTAAAAGTGACAGATACCAACTGACAATCTCTTCTGGAAGGACTCATGGTCTCTCCCAGGGAAGAAGTGCATGTGATACCTACTGCCTGCTTAGCACAACTGGAAATCCAGGGATTTCTGCTAATTTAACTTTGATAAAGACGTTTTTGCTCCACTAAAAAGGAAGAGTAGGTAGGTGGCAAGAGCACTGCCTTCTTTACTGTGTAAGTCTCCTTGATGCATCTCAGTCAGAGATGAGAAATAGCTGTTCCATGGCGAGGTGAGGGACAGGATTCGTCCTGGTGCTGGAACTCTGCTCACAGCAAAGGATTTCCATTAGAGCTGTGGCAAGAAGATAAGCTTATGCAGAACTTGAGCATGCATCAGAAAGTATAGATCTATTTCAGGGAATCTGCTTTCGTAGTGAATTCTTCTGGGCTCTTGCTTATGCTGTTGCAGTCACTGGCTTTGGGTAAAGAACATGTTTCAGGCTAATATCCACAAAATAGCCACAGCTATAGTAAAGCTTTGGTGTGTTTGAAGCACTGGAATGCTGATTTCTTCCACCTTAGTACAAGGAATCAGCCAAGGGGGGAATGAGGTACTTTCAAACACCAAAAAAAAGGCAGCTCAATCAAGAAGAATTGTGGCTGATGCATCTTTTCCCTATCTCTCCCCTACTTCTTAAATTTAAACTGGGACCTCCTTGAAGGCAAAAAGGTTTTAACACCAGAACTGGATTCTTGATCTGAGGAGAGTTACATTCTGAGTAAAACGTAGTGTACACAATTACAAGCCCAAATCTTTGCTGGTATAAATTAGCATAAGTCCACTCACTGATGGTGACCCAATTCAGGCTTGCGCACATTTTCCCTCTGCTCCTTTTACACACTGCTTTACCTCAGTTTTATCAGATCTGTGACTGCCCAGTGACAAAGAAGTCAAATGATAGAGGGATGATTCTGCAGTGGTTATTTAAATGCTGAAAATCAGAAGCTTCTCTGTTTCAAAATCAGAGTAACTTACTTTGTAGCATCTGTCATTATGCAATGCATCCTTTGCAGCCTTATAAACATTTAAGGGCTTATAGATTACCGTACAGAACACAGTAATTTATTACCTGCACCAGAAATTACATAGCAAACTGCTGCTGGAATTAGAGTGGAGTTCTCTGTACTGTGTGTTCTATGGAATACTGTGTACTATATAATAAATTACTTAACTCTCCTGTTTAGCAACACCTGATTGAGCAATAAGATGCAAAGCAGCTCATGATGAGATCACTTTATGTATGGTTTAAAAACCTCTAAAACTACAAGACAAAGTGGGTATCTTATATTTAGAGTGACCTGAGTCATTCTAAGTAAGGCTGACTACCCACATACCAGAGCTTTAGTCATGTTATAGAGGTTACTGAATCAGGACTTCTCTGTGGATACCTTTGTCTGCGTGAGTAATTGTGCTGAAGTTAATAACACTTGTTAATAACGTACAGCTTCTGGGAATTGGGTCAGATCAGGCCTTGTAAGATGTTTTGTATCATAACACATCGTTCCATTAAGCGTGAACTTGTACTGATACCTTTCAGTGCTGTAATAGCTGTAATTAGTGGCAGCTCTTCTGTCATATAAACATCTGTCTTTCCCATGCAGATTTTCTGGTTAATTCTCCTGTTGACTCTTCCCAGTATGTCTCATGGGAGAGGTGTTCTGCCAATTCTGAGCCAGGCAGATGTGTGAAAACATGCTAGAGAAGCACCTTTATGTTAACACAGTAGGGAAGTGTCTCTGCATGTGACACAACAGTCAAAACTTTAAATCATGAGATTTAATCAACTGAGGTGTTTGTAAGCAACCAAAATGTGGTAAAACCTGAGAGGAGAAAGAATAGTACAGATGGGGTTAGAAGCGTTTAAAACATTTGTTCATATGCGTAAAGCTCTGCTCTTAAGCTTTTAACGTTGCAAGTGCCAGCAGCAGAACGGCGGTGCAGAACTAGTCCTGTCCTGCTCAGGTGTGCACGCCTTGGATGAGGTACCAACCACCCTGATGTTCCACCGACTTCTGGGTGTCCTGGCTCAGTACCCTCCGTCCCTCATTCTGTTTGGTGAAAGCTCAGCCCTGAAAAGGAGGTGACAAAAATGCCTCTTCAGTACAAAGAAGTTTGGAGCCCTTCTCAAACTCTAAAGAAATGTTTGCGTTAGCGGGTGAAGCAGGAAAGTTTGTTTTGAAGTGTCGTTGGTTAACTTGGGACAGCAGTTACACAACTGTAAGCCTGCTGGATTTCTGGTGAAATGTGTGGTTGGGTCTCAGTTTGCCTCATGTGTCTCTGCATGTTCCAGCTTCCCTTGGTGATAGGAGGCTCCAACAGTGCTCATTGCCGGGTTCTTGTTCAGTCTGATGCAGGTGTATTCCAAAAGCCTGAGGCCAGGTTCTGCTTCCATATAGAAGCTCCGTAGCTCAGGTAGCTGAGCTGATTATCACAGTGGCTGAGACCAAGGCTGTTGTGCACAGTGTAGTGAGCAAAGGTGTTAGAGAAGCAACCAGCCTCTCTGAGAGGGCCAGGTGTCATCGTGACCTTGCTTGATAACCATTTTATGTAAGTGGCTTTTGTCAGGCAAATGAATTCAAACCCTAACATACAACCAACAGCTGAGAAATCATACCCAGTGTTTGCTTAACCTGTTGGTTTTGGGGGTCTGCCTCAAACAGAGTTGTCTCATTCCTCTGAAATGAATACTGTTAAGGTCAAATTGTTTAGCTTCTGGTTTCTGTTCCATAATTTTGATCTGTTTGCAGTTGCCATGAGGTTTGCTTCTTTGAATTTCTTGATAATCAGAGCAAGACGTATGCATCACAGACAGAAGAGGCAGGGGAAACTGAGGACTATAGAAATTGATATGAGAGCATATTAAGGGAGGGAGAGGGTGATTTTCTGTTGCATATGGAACTTCCTGGGGTTACCCTGCCTAGGGCAGTACAAGGGGGCGGGGGTGGGGGAGTGCTGAACTGGGTCATAAAGGCTGCCTTGGTTATGAACCTGCATTATGATGACTTAATTCACCAGTGTATTAATTCACTTAGGTTCTTACAGTGTGCAGAGCCTTTGTAGCCGCTGAGAAGTAGGGCTTGCCCTACTGAACTACCACGTGCAAAGCACTTCAGAAACACAAAATCCTCTATAATTGTTTGTGGTAATAACTTGTGTACTGTGACATTTGCTTGGTGCTTCTCTTCCTCGTTTTTCCTTTGATTATAGGTCTGTAGTTTAATAAACTTAACAAATTTACCTTCCCAGCTTCTTCTAATTGAAATTAGTGAGGCAAAATTGCTTCCAAGAAGTAGTGCTGCCTTACATAAATCTGGTCTTTCTACTGCATTCATTATTCTCCATTCCTATGCCTTGGTCCCTTCAACTATGTGTTCCTTTGTTTCTCCAGAGACCCTTGATACCTTCTATCCTGCTTTTCTCCTTAGCAGGTAGTGAACAGATAAAGCTAACATCTTGCCTTAATCTGATCAGGGAGATGGTGAAATGTTTATTAGCCATTTACAAACTCTCTAAAATGCGTTAGCATTCACCCAGAAGAAAAGGATTGCTCAAGGAGCAGCAAGATCAAGGCTGTAACTTGAAGTCATTAGTTAAAAATAAATCGAACAATGGACAATGAAGGACATGTATCCAGAAAAAAAGTTTCTTGGCAGTTAGGAAACTCCTTGAGGTTGTTTGTTATTTTTTCCCAAGGGGTAAGATGGACTTGGTTAATCTAGATGCATACATAGGACCAGGCTGTAAAGCTGGGATCCAAGAAGGAAATTTTCCTGAGTCTGAGTGCTAGATTCTAAAAGATTGAGTTATATCTTTTTCTTTAAGACCAAAAACGGCTTTTTTTTTTTTTTTTTCTTATTTTATTCTTTTTCCAAGGAGTGTGTCCCTAGTTCTGTTTTACTGCTGCAGTGGGCTGAATGCAGAGGGAGGAGGCTGTCCTGTTGAATTTCTACCTTGTCTCTCATTTCCCAAAAGTGATGTAACCCTAACCAGAGAGATCTCAAAGGGACAGGACAGTAATGAGTTCTTAATCAACTTTGCCATAGACTTGCAACTATTGTTGATGGGCTTTGTTTCTTGAGTAACAAAGACACATCAGCTTTTCTAAGATGAAAATATGGAGTAAACTTTCCAACTAAGCAAACTTGAAGACTAATTAGCACCTGGTCCATGTCATATTTTTATATTTGGAGTTGCTGACATGATAGCACGACAATTACCCAGAAGTTTAAAAATTTGCAGCCTTTTCTGTAGTAAAGACAGGAATCCACAGGCAGAAATCACCTGATTTCTCTGGGAGGCTGCTGCATTAGCTTGTCTTTTGTGGTTTCTTGGAGAAATAGTGGGATGGGAGGGAATTTGAGCCCAAGGCAAGGCTGAAATCTCCTTCAAATGGTCATGTACATTTGAACTCCCATCAAAACCATCAGCTTGCTACTGAAAAAATGTATCAGTGTGCATTTCCCCTGTTGTTGTTTTCTCTGATGCCCAGCTCAGAGGCTCTATTTCTCTGATGCAATTTCACAGTGGTCTTTGTTGGAGCTGCAACCAGCTAAAAGGAAATCAAGACTTTGACAATCTATTCTAGCAATGGAATCCTCTCTAGGATATGACCTTAGAAAGAGAGGTATTGAAACCACCTCAGGTAAAAACAAAGAATAGGATACCTTATTCCTCAAACCAAACTCGAATCTGGCACTGTGTTCCCCAGTGTGTGACATTTGCAAATACATATTTTGAGGACTGGTCTCAAGCTGTGTTCGTGGTCTGGCAGGGCCCACTGGAGGCTTCTGTGGTGGGGACAAGATGTCCCTCAGTCTCTAAACCTCTGCTCAGCTGCCGTCAGTGACCTCTCATCTGTGTGTGACAGCATGTCCTGGTAGTTTCCAGGATTTTCTTGTAAACCAGCAACCCAGGCAGTGATTGTGGATGTCACTGTTTACTGCTGGTTTGTTTCTCCCATGTCTCTCTAGGCCACTGTCAGTGTGGGTTTGAGTATGGGAACAGAGTGTAAAGGAAGAGACTGAAATCAGGGAACAAGCCCAGAAACACTGGGTACCTCGTGACTAACCAGGTACACAGTGAACCTAAGCAGTTGGCTTCTCTTCCTTCTCTGTTACTTGAGGCTGGAGTCAGTGTGTGTTTCTGCAGACACATCAGTAATCACCTCCTGGGTTTCTTGCTGGGATGTGTGTATTCCAGGCATCTTTCTCATTTGTGGCACCTGCTTGGTGGAAGCTGGGTGATGGTACAGATACTCCACTGGAAGGTAAGGCTTCCCACTGCCTGCCAGGGGAACAAAAAAGCAGGAGAATTTACAGCAAATGCAACTGCTTAAAGAAAAGGTGTTATGAGCTATCACAATTACGTGTTATTCTTTAAACGTGTTTTACAGCATCTGCTCCTGTCATCCCCAAATCACATGTCAGACTTGGATGTGACTTAAGGTGTGATCACTTGAACATAATAAATCTGGGCTTCCTTCTGTTTTCTCTTGGTACCCTCAGGAAGAACACTTTGAGATTTAATGTGAGTGTGTGGCACTTCTGATGTGATATGGGGTATGAGGCAGCTGGGGTTAAACACCCCCCCAGACATACCCACAACACCCTGTGTTCTTCTCACCTCCTGCTTCTACCACCAGTAAACTTACCTCTTGGTAGATGCATCACGAATGACAAGTGAGGAAAAGAGTATGTAAGTAATGTTAAACTTGGAAGTGGATGTGTGTGTAGGGCAGAAGAGGTTATATACTGGCTTATGTTTTCTGTGTTGGCTTGTTGCCTCTTATCATGAGGGTTAAAACCTTCTGAGATTATCACTGTTCAGGTGATGATAGCTGGTTGGATGAGTTATTGAGAGTGTAAAAGGGAGTAGTAATGGTCAATGAGAGAAAAAAGTTGAAAGGGTTAAGTAGTGAACATTCACACTGGCCTTTATTAGAACCTGCACACCACATTCATCAGTTCTGATGTTGTCTGGTGGATAGATGTACATGACTGACCTCTTGTTCATATAACAGAGCTCTTATTTTGGCAGTAAAGATACTGTTTGAGGTGCATTTACTCTTTCCCTGTGTCCCCACCCCCTCAATGCTACAAAGATAGCTGTTGACCCAGAGCATCCCTTCCTTCTCATTTAGTTTTTATACCATAGCAGATATTTATCTTTAGGCAGGAAGTGATGGGGTTAGTCCCTGCTGAGCTGTCAGATTAGCAGAAGCTGTTTGAGAGAAATCTGATTTACGCAGGAGTAGCTGTAAAAGAGAATGGGGACAGAGAAAGGAAGGATGGTTCAGAGCAGGATAAGATGCAGCTACAGAGCTAAACAAAAAAGAGCAAAAGTAGAGGCAAATATTTCTTTCCCTTTTAAAGTTAAGAAGTTGATCTCTTTATTTCTGTCTCGGTCTGATAAAAGCTAGTTCAAGAGGCAAATAATGCTAAGTAAGAGGTTTGCAAAGGAAAACCTTACTTGTATTAGTATTGACAGGCAAACTGTCCATAACTTTTGGAGCAGTAAAATAATTGCAATGTAAGCAAAACCTTTTTTTTTTTAATCTTCTCCCTCCTTTTTAAAAAGCAAACAAACACAACTCCCCCGTTCCTTCTCCTCCAAAAAAAAAACCAAACCAAAACTTCCACAAGAAACCCCAACCAACTAAAAAAACCTCAAACAAACAAACAAATAAAAAACCTCCAAAAAAGTAGGAGATTCTTAGGCAGAGGCCCAAGGGTAAGAAACTCAGGGAGCTGGAGAACATGTTTTAAAGGGCAAAGTTAGAGTGGTGGGTGTGGCATTATCTGCCACTGCCACATGCTGGCAGATGGTACCTTCAGCTCTGGCTTGGAGGGAAGAGTTGGAGTGATTTAGGGGTACAGAGTTAAGTGAATAAAAACCATGGGAGTGTCAAAAGCAAAGTCATGATGGCAGTTTGAAATGTGGGTTATGCCTGAGGATGCTGTTTCAAATGCAGCCCTTACACAAAACCAGACTTGTGGAGAAAGTTAGCAAATACAGCCTGCAGATAGGGCTAGAACAGCCAGAACTTAATGTTCCTACTCAGATCTCTTCCAGCCAGCCAGAGCAATTGTGTGCTCAGGCAGCCTTCCTGGCTATTAGTTAATTCCTGTTCTGTGCTGTTCCTCTGGACTTCAGGACAGAGGTGTTGGTTGTACCTGGCTTGGGTAAACAACAGGACCCACCATATCAGGGAGAGGCAGAGGATATTTTGTTTGTTTGCTTGTTTGTTTGTTTGTTTTTTAATAAAACGTGTTAGGTGAAAGAACTGTTTTACCAGAACTCAACAGAATGGATTTATTGGGAACCAAAGCTGAATTAGAACTCTGCTGAAAGGGCATCCACCCAACAACTACTCCTGGATTTGTTCTGTGACTAAATATAAAAGCACTTCCAGAGGCCTCACGTTACAGTCAGGGCTGATGCCTGTATGGTGTTGGGTCTTGCCATGATTTCTAGGGTCGACTGCTCAGGCTTTCAAGGTGGGAATTATTTGACTGTCATCATCTTTTCAGGAGATTCAACTGGCTTGTCCTGTTTCTGATGACAAGATCAGTGCTTCTGTCAGACTCCAGCTTAGGAGACTGTATGAAATGAAAATCTCTTCTCTCAATTCCATTGTAGATGGTTGAAATCTCTACTTCAAGGGAGATGGAGGTGCAGCAACATAGAACTGGGGGAAAAGCTTGCACATGGCAGAATGAAGACTCTGCTGGTGGGTGACTTGGGGACATTTAGTGTAGGTTATAGGGCTAGAGTGCTCTCTGCTGTTGCATTGCAGCTCAGAATAGCTGTAAAGGAAGAACTGTTTGAGTTTCAGTCTTGCCTTAAGCATTACTCTGGACGGCACAAATAACACAAAGGAGGTAGTGAAGCTTAAAAGGAGAATTATCTGGTGCAAAAACAAACAAAAACATCAGGGTGTCAGACAGCTGCATTCCTTTCACAGTAGGCCATGAGTAAGGAAACAGGAAAATGACCGTATTGTTTGGAGCAGTAAAGCTGTTCACCCCTCTCCCTTTCACCATGGCTGCATTTCTTTAGTGCTGCCATGGGCTATTTATTGAACACATATAAGTTATATTTGTTCCTTTTCTGGATAAAGTATAGGAGACCCATCCACCTTGGTCTGAACCCTCCCTTCCCTAACCCCTCTCCCTTTATATTTAAGGGGCCTTCTTAAAGGTGGCATCTCTGCTAAAGCAGAGTTAGTTACCTTGGAGCTTCCCTGGGATAAGGTGCTTGTTCTCAAGGAGTTGGAACTAATTCTTTTGGCTACCTCAAAATACCTCTCCACTCATTATAGGAAAGAGGTGGTTCTGTCCTGGGAATAAGATGGGGGAAACATTTCTGGGACCTTGAAGGTTGCTGGATGACTCTGTGGTACCGGAGAGTCCAATATTGGCATTTCTTTCTTTGCTGTAACAGTGGAATTTCCAGTAGTCTCTACAGGAACTGTTTATCTAAAGGCTGTGTCGAGAGTTTTGAAATAAACATGTGTTTTGGCTATGACCTCTTTATTACTTTTTTTTTTTTTTTTTAATGCAAGATCTTGAGGGAGGTGGGAGGAATTGCAATGATGAGATCAGCAGATACAGAGTTGAAGATTTGGAGCTCTCTCCTTGTTTCTGATCCCAGACCCCTGGCCAGATTGTAATTTGCGTAATCCCATATTTACTTCCCCTCTGTGTTTTCAGCTGGTTGGAGCACTCTTTGCTTTCTGGTAACAATCTGCCCTTTATTGCTTTAAAGGTAGAAGAGGAATTTCTGCATGGGGGAGGCTTGCAAAGGCACTCTAGAAAGAATGTCAGGGCATAGCTGCATACAAACTGCTATTGTAAACATAAAGCTTTTCAACCGATCTGTGCAGTATAAACCTGAAATACTTCATGTACAATGTCTGACTGAGTCATCCCCTGGGCTGGTTTGGAGACCAGACTATTTATTGCCAATGCCTGATATCTCATTTGTCTCATGCATGTATTTTTATCAGGCCTGGAATTCTGGCTTTATCAAGACCTGTTCAGGACTTGATTTTTTTTTCCCAGTCTAATTTAGCACAATACAGTTAAAAATAAGTTCATTGTTCTTGGAGGTTTGTACACTGTTAGCGTTCCCATGTGTCACTTTTAGTATTAAATTGAATCTGAATTACTGAACTTTACAAGGTGGACTTTAGACTGGAAGCAGATGGAGTAAATTCTCTGAATTCTGTCTGGGGTTTTTTAAAGGGAAGGAAGAATTAATATCATCCTTTCTGCCACTTAAGCTTAAACAGTGATGATTTGGAACATATGGTAAGTGTAAGACTATTCTCTTTTGCTGAACTGTTGTAGAGAGAATTTTATTAAGGTAAATAAGGGTGAATCATACAAAGAATCAAAAAGTTAGATTTCTTTTTTTTTTAGTTATTGTCTAGTAGAATATTAGATCTTCAAAACCATGGGTATAAATGAAAATATTATTTCCAAGTCTATCTGATCTCAAAGCAGAAGCAGCCCAATTGTTATCCTGTTCAAGGCTTCTGTCATTCCTGGTCAGTAAAATCCATGGTGATAAAGTTGCTTGATTAGAGTAAATCCATGCCAATAGCTGTAAGTATAGTTTGTAATAATTTATGAAGTTTGAAGAGCAGAAAAGGGAAGGAAATAAATGCTATTTGACACATCACTCTATCTCTTTTTTTTTTTTTTTTTTTTTAATCTGGAGGCTGCTTTTTCAATAAAGGAACAACTTATTTTCTAAAAGCTATAGTTTATAGGTATCTTAATTAAAACTTGTTTGTAAATTAGTGACACAAAACTCAGTATTTTTACAGTGACTGTTGCAAAATCAAAAACACGCCTTTTTTTTTTTTTAATTTTATTTTCCTGTAGATGGGAGAGCACTAGTTAAAATTTTAAATGCTGTTTTAAGTCCTCCTTAAATACTGCTGTCTCTGACTATCAGAACACTGATTAATGTGGAGGAACTATAGGAAAAAAATGGAAATTAGTTTTCGGAATACAGAGGTGCTTTCAATATTTCAAAACGTGTTTTCTAACTTTTTTTGGTGGAGATACTTTTTTTCTCAAAGCAGGAAAAATGATAATAAAGTATTTCAACACGAAAGTGCACTGAGAGGAAATATTTCCCCCACAAAAAGTGAAATGTTGCATCCTGTAGCTTAGTCTTAGAACCACTTGGGGTTTAAGTGTACTGTGCTCTACGGACAGTGAAATCAAACACTGAATTTTAAAGTGGAAGCTGAAACTTTTTGGTAGTCACAAGATTGAGAGCTGATCACAAGTTTCAAGATGAAATAATGAAATTTGCAATGCTATGAAAAGAAGTTTTTTTTTTTCCTTCTTAGGTAGTAGGAGTCAAGTGTCTGATCTGCACCCATATGAGATCAAGGGCTTTCCAGAATGTAACATAGCTTGATATGATTCATAGCCCATGGTAAAGATCCCAGTTTGTTGTAATCTCTGAAAGAGGAGAATTGATAATAACTGAATGAGTCCTCCTCGTGGTGACAGTCATCTAAAATCAGAAGGCAATATGTGAAACACTTGGGTTGTGCCAACCTTACACTCCATATATCCATCATCTCAAGACAGTGTGCAAGGCCTGATCTTGGCATAATGCCAGGGATGATGACAAAAAATCTTTCATTAACATGTTGATGTATAATAAATGAAAAGGTTATAAGTCATGATGCCCAAGGACTGGCTTAAGCACAATACAGCAACCCAAGGAGAGGTTTAAATGTTACTGGTAATGGTTTGCCTGCGAGAAATGGATGTGGGCACAAGGTAGTGTTCTCTTGATGGGAGCTGATACTACTCCTGGTATACAGAGATGAATGTCCTGCAGTCTCCTAAGGCCATTCTACTTCCCCAGTAATGGTGCTGCCTGACAAACCAGCAGTTATGGGAAGAAACTGGACATAAAGAAGCTCTGAGCAGGGACAAGTGTATCACTCATCAAGCAGGTCATATTCGAGGCTCTCTTGTGTTCTCTGTATTGAAATTGTTAAATGTATGTCACTTGGTGGGAAGCTAGTTTTGTTTGTCTAAGCAGTATTTCTCAAGAGAAAATGCCACTGTACAAAAGAAACTTGCTTTCTTTGTTTTAAATGGAAGTAAGTGGGAAGCTGCATGCTGTAGGATTTCAAGAGTTTTCTTTCTCAGTATAATTTCTCATTTTGTTCTCAACATCTCATCCTCTGAGAAAAGTATTTCCAGAGAAATAGGATCTCTCTCCATCCAAAGTTAAGATGTTATTGCTGCAGTGAGTTTTGAAATTTTTCCATTAAGGGAGGAAATTCTGTCTTCTGACAAAAATATGAAGAAATGATTTGGTTTTGCATTGGATTCAGAAGTTTCCCTTAAAAAAATGAACTTTTAAGGAGCAAATCTTTCAAACAGAAGTTGATTTAGAGACCCTGTTTCTCACTGAAAACAATTGGGAGAAGAAAGATGCAGCTTACCTCAATTATGTGATGAGCAAGGTTGTAATGAAATATCAAATTCCTTTCTTAAAAATAAAGCAGAAACAAACCAGAAAAATACGAATTGAACCAATTGGTAGAAATAGTTTAGGAAGGAAACTTTTGACATAGAGAAGTTTTTTTCACAATTCTTAAGGATGCAAAAATGTGCATTTCTAATCACCCTTCCTAGTTCAAAGTTTTGGACAGATGCCCTCTGGTATTAGGAGCAAACAGATACAGAAATCCATTCCTAGGGGACACCAGAATCAGTTCAGCAGACATAAGTGGCAGTGCTAGTATGTGGCTTGCTAAATATTCTGTAAGCCATAATGATAGCAATTGTTTTGTTTGTAGTTTCCTCATTCCCAGAGTATCATGTTGTGCATAACTTTTCTAAATCTGATTTTCATGTTTAAACCTGCTGATATGATTAACAGCTTATTCTATCAGTCATTGTGAATATTTTATATATAGAAACAGCTTATTCTGTCAATAACTGTGAATATTTCATGTATGGAAACTGCTCCCCGACAGTGAAATATGACCTGTGAAGGTGCTGTTGTGGTTTAATCCCAGTTGTCAACTAAGTACAATGCAGCTCTAGTGGATGGGGAGGAAAATTGGAAAAAAGAGGTAAAACCTGTGGGCTGAGGTAAGAACAGTTCAATAATTGAAATAAAATATAAAAACAATGAAAATGGAGACCACAAAAAGAGAGGAATAAAACCCAAGAGAAACAAGTGATGCAGAGTACAAATGTTCACCAGTGATGTCCAGCCAGTTCCTGAGCACTGTGCAGCTTCTTGTGCAGCTGCTCTCTGGCAGAGCAGGGGACACTGAAAGGTCCTTGACTTAGAGAAAGCACTGCTGAGAAACAACTGAAACCTCAGAGTGTTGTCCAAAACACAGCACTGCACCACCTGCTAGGAAGTAAATTAACTCTAACCAGGACAGGCGCAAAATAAATGCTGAGAAACAATGAGTTTTTTTGACTGCAGCTATCAAAAGTGAGGGAATCCTGAGGGCTTTTCCTTTCAAATGCTTTTGTTTTGCTGTGTCTGCCGAAGGTCAAGTGACTTACTTATTAATCAGTTTACAGAGGAGTTCTGCATATATTGTGATCCCCTAGATACAGTACTGAATGGTTTCTGAATAAAATGTAACACTTCATACTTTCATCTTGATCTGTATATTGGTATATTATTTGTATATTGGCATATTATTTGTATATTGGCAGTGATTTTAATTTTTTTAAGTCTGAAAGACCTCCTAGAGTAAATGAATAATTATGTAAAAAACAAAATGGACAAGACCCACCTCTCTAGTCGCACAAACTATTAAGAGTGATTCTCTTGGAAGGGTGGATGCAGCCTGACTTTAAGTCTCTTGAACTAATTTCAGTGGCTTTAAATGAAAATTTCAAGGCGTATTGAGAGGGGAGCATGCAAAAATAGAGGGAGCGAAGAACAGGATATCTACAATGAATATCTACTGAAGGAGTCATTGCCCTGTGTAGAAATCCTAACTGAAAATTTTAGTCCCATTAGAGTATAAAAAAAAAGTTGGATCTATTCCAGATTGGGGGTGGGGGCGTAGTGGTGGTGCAAAGCTTATGAATCAAATATGTTTGTGTTCAGTCTCCCATTTTCAATGGGTAGCAGTTTGAACCAGTTCTTTGTTTATTGGAAAATATTTTTGTGCTTTCAGAGGCCACTGAGTCAGAGCCATACAGAGCAATCAAAATTACAAGCAAATATTTTCCTCTTTCATGCAGTTAAATGCTTAATAAATCCCTATAAACATGAGCTTTGCTAAATAAGACAGCATAAATAGGCTTTATTAAGCCCAGACTTAATTTACTTCACAGCCACTTTGAGAACATCTGGCAGAGAGGACCAGCCTCAAAGTGAATGTGGAAGTCTCTGGTGCTGACTTTGAGGCCACAACCGTGTAAGTGCATCTCAACGTGGACATGAACTGGTGGTCCCAAGAGTGACAGCAGGGCTGACTGTCAGGAGCTGCACTGAGCAGCAGAGCATTTCTGTGCCTAGACCAAAGGAAGAATTACAGCTGTGCATCTCCTCCTGCCTCTGCAGCTGCTGACGTTGGAGAACAGTAGATGGGTTGGTGCCTCTGCCACCTGTGTCCTGCACACCACCGAAGGTGGTGGTGTCAGTGCCGTGGTACTCTGGCATAGATACAGTTCCCCTCCTGGGCAGACCTGGATGCCTCTTTTTTCCCATCAGCTGAACAAGTCCAGACTGGGAGCTGATAATGGGAAGGGAGGTACATAGAGATGCCTGGGAGAAGGTGCAGGGGAGCAGTCCACAGTGTTTATGTGGGCAGAATGTGCACAGAGGAGAGGTGTGTGGGTGTGGCAGGAATGCAGGTTCTGAGAGTGTGTGCATAAGGAGGGTGGGTCCTTAAGGTAACGGGAAAAACCGAAGGAATAGAGTTGAAAAGACAAACTGACCATAAATCCAGTTGTTCTAAAGGTTGCCCAGAATGCTTCCTCAGATGAAATTTCTGTAGGTACCAATAACCACCTTTAGAATTTGCTGCACCACAAGAGAAAAATAAAATAAATCGCATCTTTTTCTTCAAGAGGCAAATTATTCTCCTTCTACTGAGAAAACTGTGTGCTGGCTGTGGGAGCTGGGTTGTGATTTTGGTTGTTGCCTGAATCCAAAATAACTGTCAGCTATAGCTCTATCTAAGTGCCTGAAAGCATAGCCAAAATCTGATCATGATGTAGTGCACAGGGATGTATGTGGTGATGCTAAGGAATGAAGACATCCCTTCCTTTCCACCCCTTTCACCACTGCTTTTTGCTCTCCATCTGGTGCCCTTGTTGTCTGAGGATGGCCCCTTCCTCTCGACTGATTCAGATTCAGAGCTGTGCCCAGGATTTTCAGAGCCCACATTCATGAATATGGACCAAGACTGACTAGAGAAGAACTTGTTTATGTGGGGGCAGAACTTGACAAGTTTTGAACTCTATGTTTTGAAGGAAGACCAAAGAGGCAGACAGATAACTACTTTTTTTCATTCAGTGCTCCTATACTTTGTGGGCTGGGACCTAGCAAGTATTTAGCTGATAACAGTAAAAGGTGGCAGGAAGAAAGATTTTTACACTAAACTCATGTGGTGTGCCTAGAATCTTCTGATCTCATTTCTGGCTGATTTTAATTTGCTCATCTTGTTTAAATTTTCTTCATCTAGGCACTAAAGACAGTGTCCAAGTTGATAAAAATAACTGTCATTTCTGAGATCTTTGAAGCTTTCCATGTGGGAGAAGTTTCCTTTTTCTTGCTTCTCAGAAAGGTGTTCCCTACAGCTCAGAGCCAAGGCACACTGGATTAGAAAATACATGCGTTTCTACACCCATTTCCAAGCAAAATATTATTAAATCTACGGAGCTTCTTTACGTCAGTTGGCATTTCTGTCACAATTACAGAATGTACTTTTAGGCTGGCTGAAATGTGCACTTAAAAAACAAAAAGCCAAATAAAAAAACAAAACCAAAAAAGCATGCTCTTTAATATGCAGACACGTAGGGAAAGAGTGTGGTAATGAATTTGGCTTAGTTTGTTGAGTCTGGGCCAAATTCTGATCTCAGTTACACTGGCCTCAGCTGAGTTGCTCCAGATTCTCACCAGTCGACTGAAGCCAAACTGTGTTCTTTTGTCCTTTAGCATTTATTAATAGTTTAGGGGCAGGAAATGGGGATAAGCTTTAAGTGTAAGGATTTAAGAGTGCTGTCCTAAATCCCTGGTTTGAGAATACTTTAAGATATATGATATATATTTTCAGTCACTAGTTACCTGGTCTCACAGGTGAGGTGTTCCAAGACTTTCTACATATTCTACATATGCATAGATATCACCTTTTGCACAGAAGTGAAAAAATGTGGCTCCAACATCATTGTATCTGTATCAGCCGAGTCTCTTGTAAGCTGTGAAAGCTCTTTCTGAACACTGTCAGTAACTGCCTTATTATAGACCATGGATTAACACATCACTGGGCAAGGTATGCCTCTGTATATTTAATAGCTTTAATCTTCCTAGCTATATACAGCTCTTCGGACTTTGCTTTTGAATAGCTTTATCTTTGAAGTGCAGTGTTTGAACTTACCAAATGCAGCAAATTATAGCATTTATGCCCTTTTAAGGTACTCCTATATGTGTATGTGTGTTTGTACACAAACCCCTCCTGCACTGTTCATGAAAGCAGTGGCTAAGCTGTTAGTCCAGAGGGGATATGATCTGTTATTTTGCATGGGTACTTACACAGTGGTAGCAGGAGAAAATCACTTAAGTCCTTAAGCCTATGTCCATGCTAAGGCATGTTAGAAATGTTCTCAGAGATAAGAACTCAATAATCTGTACCTTTATGTTATTGGCATTGTCCCTGGCATGCTGTTGGTCATCTATCACTCTGCCAGACAATTCCTTGGCATGGCTCATGGGTTAGTATTGTTTGGCACCAGTCTTCATAGGTGTGATCAGCCTATTCCAAAAAGTAAATGAGTTAACAGTATGACTGTGGAATGCCATTCCAGTGGTCCTTGTTGTAAAGAACAACCCTGTGTAAGAAGTAAATCAGGTCTTATATGTTTTATATTATTTAGCTTTATTTATACTAATAAGTTAATCAAGAACAACTCTTGTCATGTTGGTGATAATATATTTGTTAAATCAGTGCATGGTTAAAAAAACCCCAAAACAAAATAAACCAAAAAAATCCCAAAACCAAGACTAAAGGGAAAAGTCATGGTACCTCCTGTGAGATGTATAGAGTGTCCCTGAATTCCTTACTCCAGATTAAAGTTACTAACCAAAAGGGATTGGATTCTTCAAGAGTAAATCTAGGATGTTTGTTAGAGATTACCCTGGTGAAACACTCTTTTCACAGAAAGGATATAGTGATGGTGCTATACTGCCATATCAGCCAAAGAGGTTGACCAAATTCAGCTTTTGTAAACCACAGCAAATGCAGAGGCATTTACCTCTTTCCTAAAGAGCTTAGAACCTAAGATTACTAAAGAGCTTCTCTGGGAGGGAGAAAACATTGCACATACTATATGCACAATCTAAGCCCATTCCTTTTTTTAGTACCCGATCGTTTTGAGAGGACAATGTGAGCATTGCTGGACAGAGCTGAAGGATCTATTATTATTTAATAATCTCAGTAGTTGGTTTTTTTGGTTGAATTTTTTTGTTGTTGTTTTTTTGTTTATTTGTTTGGGTTTCCTCCCCCCTGCCTTGACCCTCTCCCAGGCTTCAGTTTCCTTACTGTCATCTATTCACTTCCATATGGTGTTTTTTCTAGTTGGCAAGCACTACAATGGGCTTTCTTGGAGAGATCAACTGTAAAAAAAAATTAGAAAATGAGATACATTTGCAGGACTTTTCATCTTCCCAAGCAGTCTGAATACTGAATGGAGGAGCTTCAGGGCTGAGAGTCTGAGTTCATAGAATCACACAGTGGTTTGAGTTGGAAGGGACCTTTCAAAGGCCATGTAGTCCAACCCCCCTGCAATGAGCAGGGACATCTTCCTGCTCAGGTTGCTCAGAGCCCTGTTCAGTCTCACATGGAATATTTCCAGGGATGGAACAACTGTCACTTCTCTGGGCATCTTGTGCCAGTGTTTCACCACCCTCATTGTAAAACAATTTCTCCTAGTATCTAATCTAAATTGACTCTCTCTTAGTTTAAAAGCATTATCTTCTGTCCTATTATTCCTGTTGCCCAAGCAAAATCACTGTTTTGGCACTAAAAGACATGGACACCAGGCAAAGAACGTGCAGCCTGTCCTATCAGTAGTTTATATATGCCAAAGGGATGCCACCTCAAAATGTATCACCATAGTCCTGGTGGCTTGATCAGCCTGAAACATCTGTTAGGGAGTCCAGCTCAGGTAACTGAGACACAGACTTGGCTCCCTGTTTTGACAGAAGCCAGGAGATGCTCTTGAATTTGAGAGATTCTGATTTCTGATATGGAGCTGTATGATCTTTGGGTCCAATTTGGCAAGCTTCTCATCCAACTCTTTACCTTGTGTCTTTGTGGTCAGCCTCACCTCTGGGGTGCTCCACAGAGTGGGGAGACAGTGTAGGGTCTGTAGACATTTAGGTAGAGCAGACCCTGTACTGCAGGACCACACACTCATCTTTCTCTCCAATACTTGGCCAGAACTGGCATGTTCAAGTCTCTCTTGTAACATCTGTGGCTTGGAGTCCTGACATGATCTTTCAGATGCAGGTGAGACTTGGCTGCAGTGAGGGTGCCCACTACAGATACTACTGGGGATGACAGAAAAATTGCGAGTACTCATAGGCATCAGTGTAGCATTGTATTTGGAATGTGCTGTAATTTAGCCTGTTCTACATTGCCATATTTTGTGTTTATTTCATGTTAGTCCTGACTTCACATTTCTCTTGTGGACATCCTCATTCAGGTGTGCTCAGACTTCATTTGTGCTGTCAGAGGACAGTTACATGGCTTGCTTGTTTGCTGCAGACCTGCTGTTTACTCTGGCTATTTACATAACCTACGGGACTGGTAACAAACTCTGACTGCAGTTATCCTGCAATAAACCTGGAGTGATTTTGGTGCAGCAGTTGTTACTTTTCTTCAGAAATTCAAGTCAGAAATTCAGTCATCTCCAAGCTAGTATCAAATTGAAGGGAGAAGGCAGGGAACTCTTTTGTAGCTGAATTCCTGAGGACACACCATAACCTCTTAGGGACAGGTCAGCCAATGCAGAGGGAAATTCATGAGCAAAGATACAATTCTGTGTCATAAAAATAGGGGATGATATTTAATGTAAAAAGGTCTCCGAGTGAATCTCAGGGTAGAATAGCATCTTCTTCTGTAGACTGATCTAACTTGTACAATTTTGCAAAGGCATAATCTCATAGCTTGCATTCTGATCTCATGCTTGGATTGCTTTAGACACAAAGCTCGATTGTTACAGTAATCCCCTGGTGCAAATGAAACCAGAATCAAATCAGGTGCTTCAGAACAACACCTGCAAAAGAAAGAGAGTCTTTCAGCATCTCTTTCTGCCCTTCCATTCCTTTCACCCACGTTAACAGCTGTGACAGTGTTTACATTCCAGGCTCTTAGACTAAGAGACTCTTTACTTTAAGATTATGGATACACATAGAAGTGCATAAACATTGTGGTGATCTTGCCTATCCAGTAGTTTATTTTTTCTTGATCTGACCCTGCCTTTTTCCTAAGAAATAAGATCAGATCCTAAGAACTAAGCCAAAAAAAGGGGGAATGCAGATGCACAATGCAGTACAAAATCCAGGCTGTTGGCTATGTGTTTGCATGGAAAACTGCCTGGTTGAAATTACTGCTGACTGGGCATGGAATAGTTAAAGGATGTTCATTAAAAAACAGTGGAGACTCCCAACAAAACTAATGCTTCACAAAGACATGATGCTGAACTTCATTAAAGCCAAACTAACAAACAAGATGTTACTCTGTTGTCTAATTGGTTTAGATGTGTTGTATGTGCCTGTATGTAATTATTTTTGTGTGCTTTTTACACCAGAAGCTGGGACTGTACAAGCGTTTCATTGATCTTGGCTTAAAATATTTCTGCAGTGTCCACGTTCTCTGTTTTTCAGTGCATGCCCACTGCTGAGGACACAGCTCAGTTGTATAATAACAAGATAAAGAGACTTCTTTCTATCTGAGTGACATGCCAGGTATGTTTAAGACTTTCCTTGCTCTTCGACTGAGTAGCTGACAAAGTTGGATTGATTTTTTTTTTTTTTTTTCCTGGGAAGCTGCTGCTCTGCTGTGACTTAAACAAGAACCTGCACTGAGACCATGCAGGATCAGAAGTCAGCCAGACAGCTGCATATTGCAGAGTATCACCGGACCAGGATCTTAATTACCTACACATACCATAAAATGTGATAAAGTAGGGCACACCCTTGTTGGGAGGGTTATTTGGGAGGTTCTATAGCAAATGTCCCTGATTTACTAGTGGCAATGCTATCTCTGTACCTATAAGAAGAGGGTGGTGTAATTTTTATGCAGGTATTTAGTGCAGCCTGTGCAAATCATCTTGGGCTGTGGAGGACCTGATCTCTGTACTTCTGTGCAGTACCCAAGAAGTGACAGCTCTCTGAACACCCCTTGGGACCTTTTGCCACAGGCTGTGCATCCAAATGCTGTCTACTTATAGCAGCTTAGTGCTGCCAGGGAGGAAAATCATACTAGGTGCAGGTTGTGTTAGAATTTTTTACTAAAATCTGTCTCTGGCTGCTCTTCTCTGGGAATTTTCCACTACTGAACTTGCTTGCACTCATAGTAAACAAAGCGAAGTCCAAATTAGTTTAGGAAATGTGCAGTGGAGCTGGAATTGACCCAAGAGAGTATGGATTTGTTGCCTTGTTTGCCACACTACCTGAATGTTATCCACTGTGATTTCTCTGTCAGTACCTCAGATGTTTTTGGTAGTAAGTGGGCTTTGTGAATATAGAGAAGTCAAGACAAATGTAACTGTAGAGGTTTATCTGACCGTTTCAGGCAACTCATTAATGGCAGAGTTTAACAAGAATGCTAAGTTTTTTATAGTAGCTGCTCCCTGCACTGCCCAAAGGACACCAAGCTCCAGTCAGAGAGCTGGCAAGTTCCTACAGAGTTAATGCCCTCTATCCTTTAGTACCACCTTTACTACCTTACATGGATTAATGTAATCTTATTCATTGTTCCTGCAATTTCTCTTGGACATTAAGTACCAGCTTAAGAGCAGGAAATGGTTTTCCCCCTGTGTTATCCATATCTGATATTGTGTATCTTGGCAGAATTTGCTGCTGTATCTTTTTGGACTGCAGCACACAAAGCAATGTTTGGAGTTTTGGTTCTCTTCTCTCTTGTTGATGATTGGTCTGTAAATTTTGAATTTTATCTGTCTGCTCCTCTTTTTTCTGTTCCCTCCTTTACCAGTCTTGCTTATTTAGACAAAAACATCTTGGTGAAGAGATGGCCTATTGCTGTGATAGAAATCCTACCTCTGCTGATATGAGTAACAGAACTGTGCTTTGTTTGATTTTAGAGCTTTCACCCTGTGTGTTTCTATGATCCTTAGAGAAATGAGACATTGATTTTTTTTTTGAGCCTTAAGGTTCTACTGAATTATTACTAACAGAGGAGACAAAAGGATTGTACGGGAGAGTAATTACCTTTTTTCTTTACGTTGTGCTCGATGTCTCTGTTTCTGTTGTGTTATAGAACCTCCCTTACCCTTCTGCTCAGTATTTCCTCTTGAGCCTTTTCCAAAGGCACTGATTTCAGCTTTTGACTGTGCCAACATAAATGTGGAGATGAGTGAAGTCATTCCCAGGTTACACCTATCAAGCTGAGTCTGCATCTGGGAGCTGAGTGTTATCCACAGGGTATCAGTTCAGGCTGATGGCAGTAAAACCCCTACCCTGTGACATCCAGTGCCTGGAGGAATCAGAGCTACTTCTACCGTGTAACACAACTGTTCCCATCAAATATTAGGTACTGTACCATGGGCATGCTATCAGGCCCTCACTTTGTTGGAAACATGAATAGGATGCCTTTATCTTTCTGCTGCTCCCCTTTTCAAGCATTATCAAAACCTTACTGTTCTCATTATCAGAGGGATTCCAGATATTACATGTCTATTTCTCAAGAGGACTTCAGCGTATCCTCAGCTGAGATTTCTTGGTTTTGATGAACTTAGCTCCTGTAAGAACCAAAGCTGTATTGACTCAGAGGTTAACTGGTGATACAAAGAAAGTTGGCAGGTTTGGGCAGTTCTATACGCATGGTAGGTCAAAATTACATTAATGGTGATGCATTTGCAACCACTAGTGTTAAATCATAGATGTTTTCCTCTCTCAGGCTCCTCCTAGAAGTAGTGCCTTAGTCGAATTTGCAGCAATGCACATACTGGAAAAGGGAAGTTGTCTGAAAGCTGGCCTCAGGGTATGTCCAGCTGGGTAGCCTTATAAATAACCAGTGCTATCTCTGGGATTCCTTGGAACAGAAAGTGTAGTGCCCAGCGTATTTTTGCTCTGGCTGAGCTATGTTCCTCTAAATGCCCTCTTGCTGCAGTAGTTGATGCAAGATTCTTCTGCCAAATATGTCTGTTCTCCAGAGCATCTCACAGATTCATTTGTGTTGGCTTTAGTTTGAAGTTGTTCTCAAGCTCCCATCATGCTGACTCGTACAGACAGTCATGGCACTTGTTTCCAAAAAGAAAATACAAAAAAGGAACTCTAGGAGAGCGTGAAAGGGCAGAACTAGCCTAGCTGGTGGAATCCTGGCTATTCCATTCCCCTTGTTTGTTCATCAGTTCCCAGATTAGTAACAGGAGCTTTGGGGCTGTGACTTCAATCTCTGACGTGGCTTTAAAAAAAAATGTTCTTCTGACTTCTTCACCAGGCATTTCTAGTCATTCCTTTTCATTCATTGGGTCTTTTACTAGAAATACATGTTTGAAACATTTGTGTGCCTTTCAAATACTATTTTTAGCATATGTCTCTTTGCAAGTAAATATTTCAAGTTAATGTGCACTATGCTTCACCCATGAGCCTATTTAAATTTTTCATGTCACTTTGTTAGTCAATTAATGGCACTTTGAAAACTTAGTTGAGTTGCTGTTTGGCTGGAATGCTAATCTGACATCAGACAGGTTTTCATGGAGCTGTTCCAAACTTTCCCAATGTTAAAATGATCATGTTTGATAGAATACTGACAACAGGTGTCCTGTTTTTGCCAGCAGTGGTCTTAGACTGGCTGCCAACATGTAGTGTTTGCCAGCATACCACGTCTTATGCTGTGCTATTTTTAAAACTATACCCTGTGAAAGAGCTGAGAAGCTTTTAAAATACCTATTAGCATCTAATGGAAACTGCACATGACTAGAATATGCAAAGCTGGAAAGCATGATTGGTATAATCTTTGTTAGGAGTTGCTCACTGCATCTTTGTAGGGCAAAATGTGAGTATTTCCACCCTTTTGAACATCAGCTGGTCAAGGCAGGTATTCCTTCCAGTACTTTAACAGATGCTTCAGGGCATAGTGTAAAATCCTATTCAGTAATTATATGGCATCATTACTACAAGACATTTTCCCTCTGAATTCCTAGCAGCTGATGTTTTGCTGGCATTCTGGAGCCTGAAGGTTGGTATCTTAAATCCTTATTTAGTAGCACAGTGAATGTTTCCTCATTATCTGTATAACTATTGAATCCTTCTCTCAGTCCTCCAGTGTGCTTCATTATATCTCACAGTGCTTGTTTTACTTTTATCCTGTGCTGCTTACTGGGGGAGTGCCTCACCAGTTGGAGGGTTATGTTTTGTGCAGGCAGAAATAATCTCTTCCATATCAGATCTCCTGACTCATGATCCTGCTTTGTGTCACATCCTCCTGTAGCAATAGGAAGAAGTTAAGAGTGGCCAGATGAAAACTGGCTAATTCACACATTTGGAGAAAAGGCCACCCCTGTGAATGTTCATAGTATAGAGCTGACTGTAAAAGCCTTCTTGTATCTTTAATCAGCTTCAGATAATCACACTGTCTAAGGGGAAGCTATCCATTTGTATGGGTTGCTGCAGGAAAAGCACAGAAAAAGCTTGAAAGCAGATACATCTTCTGGCAACGCCTTCTATTTTCTAGCAAAGATATGAAGAGTTCAGTAACCCTTTTAGCAATAACATATTTTAACAGAAAAGAAATAACTTGAAAATGTCGCAGATTTTTTTTCCCTACTAGGATGTTTCAGCATAGTGAGTGGGTCAAAATCAAGATATAAAAAGGATTATCAATGAGAACAGGTGTATTTTGCAAGTTTAATTTGTAATTGGTTTAATACTTGTTTCTAGAGCAGGTCTCATCAGTTGTCTTTGAACTGAGATTTTTCCCATGTTACATGGTGCAACTTTTATCAAACTGTCACCTTTCATCTCTGTCTCCTCTATCTCACACCACAGAGATAAATGAAGAGATGTGTCCTTGGTGGTAGAGGAAGAAAAAGAGCTTGTAAGACCAGAATCTAGTACAAATTCAATGGGGCAAGATGTACCATCTTTGTTAGAGTCATAGATTTTTCTGTTGAATTTGGAAAGTCTGAAGTATTGTACTTCTAGTTCTGAGCTTGTATCAGTAGAGCAAATTGGAGAATCTGTGCATTTTGGATCAGAGAACCTGAAAAATACAGTGTTTCTGTGTTTTAAGGAGTTTTTATAGGTCAGGCTTTCGCTAATGCCATTAAGTTTTCTAATCTTATTTCAGCCATGCATTTATGTTACAAAGCGTAGTAATGCCAGAGGATTAGCCAAACTGGGGTTAGCATTGCAACCTACAGGTATTAACTTTTCCAGGGCCAATGGCATCAGCAGGAATAGGAGAAATGCCATTGTGTGCCTGCTGTGAGCTCATGAGATGCAGCAGTACTTACAGAGCTCTGTGGTAGTTCATAAATGCCAATGTGTTGCTCCACAGAGAACATTAAAGTTAAATCTGGAAAAAAAATGCCTTTCTGCTTATTTCTGCCTCGTAGCTAGTTGATTTATTTGTTAAAGATCATTTTTTACTATTCCCAGAATGGCTTCTCAGCATTTGAATAAATCTTGTAATATAACTTAGCTTCAGGAAAAAAAAAAAAATCTGTTTATTCCTCTCTACCCAGCCTCATTGGTTGTTCACAAAGGAGTCTTTTAAAGAAACTGGGCACATGCTTTAAGTTTTCAAGTAGCTCAAATAGTAATTGCGCCGTGGGTTATTGTTAGAATTACTATGACAGAGGCTAATTAAAAAGAATGCTGTTGCCTTTTAGGAAGAAAAACAAGTTTAATTGGTAACATCCCAGACGTGTTCTGCCAGAGTCTTCCTCTCATCTTTTCCTAACTGGTTTTGATTAATGTAATTTTAACCATAATTTCTCTGTGTAACTTGGCTTCTAAGATTCTTTCTGCCAAATTGCATTATTGTTCTCTACTTGATGGAACTGTTTACAAGTGTCATTTTCAGAATACTGTTGTGGGAAGGCACTGTACTCTTGGTGCTACTTAGTGTTCTTTCTCACTACCAAGCAGATAAACCAAAATTTAAGAAATGTAGAGGGGGGAAAAAAGCCTCTTTTCTGCACATCCTGGGGTGTTTACACTGTACTAGAGGCAACCAGTTATACTCTTTGGTTTGACGCAGCACACAGATCATCAGTTTAAAGCTAAACCTCGTAGCTGAGTAGCAGGGTGGACACAGACAACTGTTGAGAGTTTACCCCATACAGGGAGGAGTTTTTCAACTCCCTTCCATTATCTGCTTTTGTTCTGATCCTGCAAACCACACTGATATATTCCACGAGCCAAGTTCCTCTGGTCCATCCTTCTCTCTGTCACCCGGGTCTTGCAGTTCCATGGGCTACTCCACCAAACACACTGTGTTTGTGACTGACTTTACAGGTGTCCAGTAGGTAGAGGGTACAACTTCTTGGCACATTAGCTGGACAGTACTCAAGTCAGTAAGGCCTCTCTGTATTTCTTGGCCATGGTTGTGACCTTCTCCCAGTGCAGTTGCAGCCAAATGACATCCTGATAATTTCAGTGGGATACGATGTATAGCAAGGCTCTCTCAGGCCTGCACCCTATAGCAGTGGTCACGAGAGAAGCCAAAATGGGTGATGCAGGTGCTGTGTTTACTAACAGAGAAACAGTGCTGTGCGGGGGGATGTCTGTCAGGCAAAAGCAGTGCCCGGATGAGTTTGATTGCTGCATGCTGAGGGAGCACAAAGAGATTTTAGGTAGTACAGTGCTTCCTGGAGCTACCACAAAAGCCAGAGGATCATGGTGGCCTTCAGTGAGGCTGTGCTGTGCTTTTTCTCCACAGCTGGTTACATCTTGGGGAGGGTCCAGATAGGGCCAAAGGTTGCTGTTGTGCCTGCCTTTTTAGCTATGCCGTTAACTTAGAAGAGGTTCCTGGGGATTTTTCTTGTTCTTGAGTGTCCAGCAGGACTTCAGCTCCAAGCCTCCAAATGCTGGTTCTGAAATCTATTGGATGAGGTGCCTCAGTGTCTCTGTGCGTCCTGAGGTGACCAACTCTTTGTTTTGAAGCCTTCCCCGGCAGAGGGAAGGTCTGTGTTCCAGTAATGAAAGCCGTCAGAGCTCCAAATGAGTCCCTTGCATAACTGACAGATGGGTGCAGTGCAGAGTTTGATTCAGCCTCTGAAAAGAAATAATAGAACTAAAAAAAAAAAAAAAAAAACTTAAAAATCCTCAAAGCCCCAACCGTTTCAAACTCAAAATAAAGTACTGATTAGCTGCAAGCCTGCTCATACATATGAAACTCTGTATGACAGCTGTAGCAGAACTTCTTTTCCTCATAGAGTCATTCCTTTGCCTCAGCCTAATTCCCTTACCAATGGAGATTAACCTTCTGTGGACAGTGTACACGTTTCTATCTTACCTCTGTTGGCAGCCCCTGAGATAACATTAGCCCTTTCTTAATGTGAGTTCAAAACTGAAGCAAGCCTGTGGATCCAAACTCTTCTGAACCTGAGGGGTGGGGAGAAAAGGAATCATGTACAAATACAGATTTTTCTGACTTATGGGTACTACTAAAGATTACTGGGAACATAATCTTGCCTTCATTTATGGAAATAGTATTTATATTCAGTTTGGGCCTGTTTGGCTGTTGCATAACTACCCAGGTTTCAGTGGGGCTCCACCAGCTGGGAATTTGGCTCGTTTTATCTTATAGCGTGTTGGTTTTAATTTTCTTCTGTATGGCTCAGAGCAGTTTGAAAAGGACCTTACAAAATTTGGTGCATTTGAGCTCTGTTCCCAGCAGCATAGTGATGGTGTTGGGGTGGTGTTGCATATCTGGGCACAACTCAGCACTCACTTTTCTCTGTCTGTAAATTTTCTCTTTGTTATTTAAGTCAGGATCTGGAGAGGAGCAAGGTAGAATTGTAGAAGTAGTTATTACCATGATACACTGAGGCAGTTGCCTTGCTCTGTTGAGATCATTGCATGGGTGCCCAAGTAGAAGGCTGTGTATGTATGGATGGCACAGGACATGCAGGAGAGTGGTGTAGCTCATTGCTTGATAGATGCTTCTGTGAAGAAAGTGGCACTGCCACATGGTTTGGTGCCTATACATCCAGCATTTTATCATTCTTGCTCCCCTACCATCCAGTATCATCTGGGACCTTCTCTAACAGACCTTTGAGGTATTTCAGCACTACTTGGGACAGTAGAGATCAGGCTATGAGAAAGACCTACAGTGAAAACTTCCTCAGCTCACTGGGGATGTTGTTAGCTTCTCCTCCCCACGTCTCTAAAAACAGAGAGCCAAAAACAACACTGAGTCACTCCAAGATTGCTCTTCCCCAAAGCACAAGCAACGTTCCCCACCCCACCCACATCCAGAGATGTATTGCTGCAAAGAGCTCTGAGAAGGGGTACAGGCTGGTTGCTGAGCCCGTTCCTGATGATCCTTGCATGTGGGCTTTTTTAGGTGCATTTTGCATGGTTCTTTTTAGCTGTGGCACAGTGTCTATGCAGGTGCTCCATCGTGCATTGCAGAAGGAAGGGATTGAAAAGGATGGGGTTGTAAAGATCTGGTGTTCAAACTGATTTGGCTCGTGTTTGCCTGGATTGAGGAGTGCTTGTATGAGCAGCCTTGCTGGCTGGATGTTATGAGCAGCTGTGGTGCATTCAGGGCCATGTTACAGCTTCAGAAGGATGTTTCTGGAGTGCCTCGCTGAGCAGAACTGGGCTGTTTGCTGACTGGTTGCCTTCCCGTAAATATGCACTTAGAGGAAATTTGAAAGAAACCTTCGTGTTGCTGGAAGCAAAAATTGTTACCCACGGAAGTCTGAATGTTTTATGGACTTCTTTTCCCTCACTCAGAATATTTCCAAACTGCATTGACAGGGACTTGGTGCAAAAGTTGCACCTTCCAATCCATGGACACGGCATGAGAATAGAGATGGGCTTGAAATGGGCCAAGGACAAGGAACAGACTGGGGACAGCTTGGCCAAGGCAACCTACCAGGGGACACTCACTGCTGGGGACAACTGGGCTTGTGCCTATCCCTGTGTATTCAGGGGATACTCCTGCTGCCCCCAACTCCCTGAAGTCTTGCAGCTCCTACCAAGTGGGTATTTTAGTTTGATTCAGTATTCAGTGGCACATGATTTATGAGCTGTGCTCTCTGACTTATGATCTGTATGGCTGGCAAAGAAAGCAGGATCAGGCATTTGGCAATTGTGCAAACAGGGATGACACATAATATCCAAAAACACAGGAAAGATAAAATTACACAGATTGTTAAAATATTCTCCTCAACTGTGTTGCTCATGTGGATGAGTAAAATAAGAATAAGGGTTGTTGGGTTTTACGTGCAAGTTGGGTTTTTTTTAACTCCATTTTCCCCTTTGTTGCCTAGTTCAGCCCAGCCAGCAATGCAGGACTTGTTAGTGTAATTTGCAATTCTGAATTTGGGTATTAACATAAAGCTGTTCTTTGGGTTTCTACCAACCAATGGAATTGTTTTATATTTTCCTTTCCCAAGCTTCAAATAAAATTTGCTTTTCTGACACGCTTAAAAGCTTGGGCTTCTGACTTGATGGATATTTTATTACTTTCTTAACATTTTCCTGAATGTGTATTTGAAGAATTGCCTTTTTCATTCAGTACTTGTTAAACCTCAGCAGTGGAGATTCAACCATGAAGTACATGAGAGGAACTAAACTGGGGAGGGCAGAATTACAGACTTGGGGTGTGTGCTGTCCTGTGACAACAGTATGAATTCAAAGTGATTTCACTGAAACTTGTGGTGTAATTGAGAGTAGAATCCAATCTCTTTAATTTCATCAAAGTGAATAGCAAGAGATTATAATCAATATCATCCTGGACTGAGTTCAGTGATGGCTGATCAGTGTCTTCCTGCTGAGCAGTGTGGCAATCACTGTTCTTTGTTTAACCTTTCATTTGAATAAGAAGTTCCTCTTTCTTTATTTCTAAATAAAAATTTCTGCTGAAGCAAAGCACTTTTTATTTTTTTTAAATGCAATTACTTAGCTGTAAAAGTGAAGTCCTTTCCTTTAAATGCCAGAATGTGCATCTGTGTGCAAGAAGGAAAATCAGCAATAGAGAATGATTTACAGGGGTGAAGGTAGGGAGACACAAACACATAACAATGATCAAGAAAGATCTTGAGAAACTCACAAACTTGGAGGAGCATCAGAAGAGCTAGTACATCCAAAGGTCCAATCAAGGATCTGAGATATTCAGACCTAGATTTTCCAAAGGATCTAGCTCACTTTAAATTTAAGGGAGGCTAAATACCTAAGTATCCTTGAGGCTGTGGGAAGACCTGGCACAATGCTCTCCAGGTTATAGGTGGAGTTGGAAACCGGATCAGTGTTCTTGCAAAGAGAAAGAGATGAGGAATGCACGGAGTCAAGACAGAAGTAGGAGACCTGAGGCTGAGGGCACTAATGGCTATTCTTCAAGAAGCTCCCCTCGTGTTATCTGATATCAGAGTCTGCTGCTCTAGGTGCTTTATGCTCCCCCTCAGCAGGCACCACTGTGGATTTCTAGGGCTGTGACACAGGGAAAACAAATGCTTAGACCATTAAGCTTTTACCGTGCCTTGCCTGCTGTCCTTGCAATTACACCTACATGTGGCTTCCTATCCCAAGATCACAAAAACAATCTTTGTGGGACTACCCTCAAATTTCCCTGAGTGCCAGGGGTCCTTGCTGCCTGAGAGACCCACCCTTCATTTTCTTTCCCACCACACATGTAAAACAAGGACAGTGGAATACAGTCTACCCTGAAAAGTAAAGGAAAAAAAATCCATATACTACTTAGTATCCATGCTACTATAGGAAGAAATAGTCTTTTTGATGTGAACAACTCTGCTGTGTGAAGGATGCTTTGCAATTGCCTGCAAAGAAGTGGTAGAGTGTGTAATTCAGTGACCCCTTATCACAGAGACTCTGTTAAAGATGACAGTGGGCAGATGTTGAAGGACTGGGGCAGGCATGGGACTTGAAGTGAGTCCCAGGCCCTTGTGAGATCCCAAAATAGCGGGAACTGGCAGCTGCTACTTTGCAGGGAGGTGAGTGGCTGATAGTAATGTCTTGCCTCCATGAAAGGCTGAAACTTCCAGCTCTCAAATGCTGTCTGCCAGCATTTCTATGCTGTCTATCACCATCCCCACCCTTTAAATTTGGAAAGAAGACTGAATTTTTTTGTGGCGCCCGTGGAAGGTCACTGACCTGAGGTTTTAGTCTCTGCTGTGTCATTGACTGGCATTTGGCTGGTAACATTTATTCTATTAAGGGCATAGTTAAGAAAAGTGTAGTGAAAGTGGATCAAATACTTCAAGAAAGCAGCTTAAAATTTTCCACTTGCTCTTCTTTTCAGCAGAAGATGAAGTATTGAATAAAAAAAAAAAGGTGTGAAAATATCCACATTGCTTAGAAGACCTTTTTTTCCCCTTGCTGATGAAAGACCACTCCCTTTACCTCTACTCACTATGTCTCACTTGGTAGATAAAAACTGAACATTTTACCTCAACTTCAAAAAATCATAAGCCCTAAACTTGGAGTGACTGTTCTAAACCCTGTGGTTTCTGGAAAATTAAAGATAATTAACTCTTCAGAAACTAGCACTTCTCTCTCACAGATTTCCAGCCTGTTGGGTGTATTGAGACCAGCATATACTACAGCTATGGTTTGTGGTGACAGTGTTTTACACTTGTGCAATTATCTTGCCAGAGGCAAAGGATATTCTGGGAAATCAGCCAGGAGAAACTTAAATTAAGCAGGGCAAGTGGTATAAACGTAAGAATAGGGTGGGATGTTTGGATGTGGAAACAGTTGGCCTGGGATTGTGTTCAAACCTTGTGGCAACCTCAGAAAAGGAAGCTTGAGTGAACGCATTTATAAATGCTTGGGCTTTTCTATCAACCTATCCTATTAATATTAAGAAGCTTGAGGGGACAAAAAAAAAGATACACATGTTGCTCTTGGGTCATTAAGGCAGTTGGATCAATGCTTGGGTACATAGGTCATCAGTTTCCAAGTAAAAAGGATCTGGCTCTCTTTGGCACTGCTTACATGACAGAGAAAAGCTCTGTAAAGTGAAGGGGAACACATGTACCAAAGCAGCCAGGATGTTGAGTTTACTTTAATGTTCCTTTATTTCAGCTTTTTGTGCTAGAATAGAATGGAAGAGGCAGAACTTCTGGCTCTGGCCAAGTGTCCTATCTTCACTGAAGCTTTATTCTTTTTTCACACACGCACAGGAGATCCAGATCCAGCATGGATGAGCTGATTTCCAAGCATCTAAGTGCATCAAGTGTCAAGTGAATGCACAAGAAAAGGTTGGAAGAGAAACAGGTTTAATTATTTTAATGTGTATAAGTGTGGATATTGGAGAGAGCATGCACTTCTGCTAAACAGAATGCCAGAAGACACATTTGCTCTCAGAGAAAACAAGGCACAGGAAAAGAAATTTGGTCTACAAAGTCCTCTGGTGGAGAAAACAGTTGAAGAAGAAAATTCAAGGGAATAGGAAAGAGAACAAACTAATGGAATCAGTACATTCCAGACATAACATTCTCAAATGGGAAAAAAAATTTGCTATTAAAAAAAAAAAAGGTAGAGGAAAGGTATTTGGTAAAATAAGGCCTTATGTGTTTCTCCAAAACCACCAAACACCTTCAGCTCCAGTTCCTACTCATGCCAAGTATGTTGAGGTAACCACATTGTGCAGCTTTCTCATTGGAGGTCTGTGTGCTGCTGAGACTTTGTGTCTGCTCATGCCCAGCATTTGCTGCTTGAGTTGAGGCCCTTCTGCACACAGCTTAGGATGGGGCTGGAAACATTCTGCATCCCAGAGAATAGTCCCCAGATCAGGCACGGCATTTGTCCACAGGTTTTGTACACTTAGCACTCCACCCAGTGTGGCCTCCTGGCTCTGCATCTAACTAGTGAAATTCCTCTAAAGCGTAAATGTCAAGTCCACCTTCATGCATAATGTAAAAGGAATCCTGTTCCTGCCTTCATCACTTTCCTTTCCATCAAGGCATGCACTGGAGCAGTACCCATTTAATGGTCACAACTCCACCCTCACCAAAACCACAAAGAAATGTCAGTGCTAACTCCTGCTTAAGCAGCTCTCTGGGGTGTTGTTGGGAATATGCTGGATCTGGCCATGCCTGTATCTGCATAACTTCAGAGTTATTATATGCTGTTATTCAGCTGCTTTTTACTTGCTGCTACTGATGCCAGACCCTGAACAGACGGCCAGTGCCCAGGGCTGGATTGTCAGGGGGTGCAACCATCTCTGTGTTTGCTGCTGCTCAGATGCAGTGCTGGTGAAAGGTGTTCTGTTTTTGGATGTGTACTAGGCTAATGAAGTGAGCCCACTGATTGGGCAGGGATTTGAGAGCAGGAGGAACCCAGGTGTTGCTTGCTTTCTGTGCCCCAGCTGCTCTGCGTGGGTAGTGGGGTGTATGAAAAGTGGAAAACCTTTCCACCGGGAGGCTTCATCCCTGCGACTTATTCAAACAAACAAGGTGCAAATGAGAAACAAAGAAAGAGGGAAGAAACCACAGCTATGTTACTACTCATGTTCTCTTATCCTACTTAGGAGCTGTGTTTCTCCTGCTCTTTAGTCTGGGTTGATTGTAAAGTCAATGTGCCATGGAGGAGCATTTGTTACGTTTTTCTCCTTAAAAGGAAAAGATAATTTCAGGGGCAGTTTCATGAAGAACCTGTTCTAAGAGTAACATAGGAGAAGGAAACCAACTTCCCTGCTTTTGAAGCCTCATCAGAAGTGAATGTATGAAATCTGTGAACCTCAAATGCTGTACTATTGGCTGTCCTTTAAAAGTGTTCCTTTTTATTGCTTTACCCTAAGTGGTTCTTAAAGTAGAAGGAGGGCTGTGTCTGCTCATCCATGCCACACAACTTATCCAGTTATTTATAAATTGGAAATACTGTAGCCTGGAGCATCGGTTTCAGCTGCTGAGTAGATTCCTTCCCAATCCATGTCCTTCCAGCCTTGCCGTGCAGCTGACATCTAATGTGGGTTAACAATCTCTCCCTTTGGTAGTGCAGACAGATGCAAGGTACGTGTCTAACATTTCTGCTATTTCCTTTGCTTCTAAGTCTAGTTCTACTTGTTAATTTTTCGAGGACAGATTGCTCCATTCAACACTTGTCTATTATATACGGTGCATACCAATGTAAGAAGAATGTTTAGGCATTCAAGATGTTCTGTAGATGTTATGCTAATTTTGTTTGTATGCCTCTGACAAGGTGGATTAATTTTTCCCCACTTCATTTTTGTTTTTGCATTTAGTGGCTGATTGTGCTTGTGCAAGCATTTGGGGATGGAGGAAGGGGAACATTATCTCTTTTTTCTTGTACATGAAGGAAAAACAGCCACGAGACTTAATCTGGGTGACAAAATAAAAAAAAAAAAAGGAAAATACTAGAACCATATCCTCTACTTGTGACACATAGCAAGTTCCTCTTTGTTTTGATCTACGTTACATCTTTGCTTGGTAATAGGAAGTAGGTCATCCAAATAATAGCAGATGCAACTGGGACACTTTGGAATTTTCTAAATCTTTTTCAGCTGGGCAAAGCAGATATGTCAGTGATGACACCAAATCATCTGATTTCTCCTGGGAATACATAAAGATAATGCTTCTACTCCTTTCATTTCATCTATTAGTTAGCTTTGATATGTTGACTACAAAGGGTGCTCCAGGACACCATGATAGAAACGAATGAAGTTGTGTTTGGGAGTTCATTGTTCTTAGTGACTCCTTAAAGATAACCTGTCTGCCAGTGATTACTTAGAGGCTCTGAGGGGCAGTTTGAGTCTCTTAGCATAGATACAAGGCTGGCAGGAAAGTACAGAAAAACCTTGGACCCTACTATGCAAACACAGCAGGAGCAGTGGAAGGACAACTCTGTATCTTTCCAGTACCTAATTAATGGTAAACTGGCTCGTGCTTCATTTAGATGAAGCGGACACAATCTGGTGGACTTGGGAGGGGAATGTAGAACATCAAAGAGGATGATCTTGTGGCTCCAGACAAAGTGAGTGCACTAGATTTCAGTTGCTTTCAGGAGGCCTCAACAGCTGGATAGCAGCATCTGGCTCAGATTTTTCTCTCTGCTGGGGATCTCCTCCTCTCATCCATGCCTCTGTTTTCATCAAAATTTGAATGGGAAGTAATGGAAAGCACGCACGAGCAACAAAACCTCAAAGCTGTTCTGACTTCAGAACTTTTCAGGAGTATTTCCCATCTGAACTTAAAACTACTTTAGGATCTTTCTCTCCTTATTGCACATTTAGTGTAAGTGCAATTGTCCATGCTGAGAAACCTTGCATACAACCTCCCATATACTGTTTTTAAACCTAGTTTTCTGCAGCAATATGACTTAGGAACTTTGTGTCAGACCTCATACTCCAGATAGGACCTCTCGGTAGACTCCAGCTATGGCTATTTTTTGTCTTTCTACTTCATCTGGAGAAAAGCAGGCAACTATGAGAGAGATGGGAAATTCTGGGGTATCTCTGAAAAGGTGTCAGCAGAGCCATGAGATCTTAAGAGAGATACCAGTGAAGTTACACGTTACAAATTATTAAGTGACACCAAGTGATCCACTATCAGGATTCAGGGCCATGGAAAGCTGTGCATAACTTGTTCCAGAGTTTTTTTTTTCAAGTCTGCTTACCAGACTTGAAAATGTTTAATTTCTGGGGTAGCCTGAGCTTAGATTTTGGTTGTCTTCTGAAAAGATCACCTTTCTTCAAAGACACTTCGTAAGGCTGAATTTTGGGTAATGCAATGGAAGGCAGAGACTGAAAGACAATTTAAGCTGATTAGTTAAATAGATTTTGTTGTTTTATTGTGGCCTGGATGGATTTCTGTATAACATAAATACTTCTTAGGATATTTTTGTTTTGCCTTTTTCAGCCTCTAGTTGCTAGTTCATAGATCCTTGGAGAGGTACTTAACAAGCTGGAAAAAAAACATAAGAATGAAACAAAAAAAAAAGTGGAAGAGTTGCACACATCCTTGATGTATAATGGAGTAATATTTTAGTTGCAATAGGAATGATTTATTTACCATGGAGTCATTCTGTACTGATAATAATAAAAGCACATTTCCTCTTGGAACAACCCGTTACTGTTTTCGGATCAAGCCCATTCATTCATGGAGTTTTTCTTCTTGCCCCTGTGTCTCATGTGTGAGCATCACTAGGTGCCAAATGCAATCAACATGAATTCTGCTTTTGATCACACTGGTATCAGCCTCGCCCAGAGGAGAACTTGGCTTTTTTCACATTTTAAGAAAAATAATATTGACTCATGTTATTTCAAAATCATTGTTTATTGCCAGCAGACTTTAAATCAAAACAGTCAGGCACGTTTTCCTTTTACGCTCATTGTTAAATAAGCTATGGAAAAGGTTTCTCTTTGCAGAACTGCCTTTCTCCCCTGCCTCCCCAAGATTATTACATTTCACGTGTTCTAGTTCATCCCAAGATTGTGCTATTGTTCTCTTCAAAGTTTCCTGGGCCATTAATCTCTCTCTATTGTTTCCATTTGGCCTCAGGATAGGTCAGCTGGAAACTGCGTTGCTGGAGAATATTCTGGTCTTGAGAACACAAAAAAAAGGAGCAAGGAGAGCCTCCAAATACTGTCAGTTCTTCATTCAGAGTGTACAACTAAGTAAACCCATAAAGGCCGTGTTACTAAATCCTTTATCTCCTCAAAGCCAGCAGAATATACTGGGCATCAGGCACCATGTTCAACAACAGCCCCTATTCTCTTGTTTAAAAAGTGAGTCTTTTCACATTGTATTTCCATGCTTCTCTGTTTTCCTCTGTTGTCTTTAACTATCCACCAGGGTCCACTATATTGGATATGACAGTTCAAAATGTGTATTTAAGGCTCAGTGACACACAGTTACGCTGCAGCCACAAAGGAACACTTATGGCAATTGAACCGTGTGAGCCGCTGTGGTGTTGAGGATCCATCAGTCTTTCCATTGTGACTCCTCCTCGCTCCCGGAGGATTTATAGGCACATTTTTGAGAGGACTCCAGTAACTAAAATAAAGATGTATTTGTCTCCAAAGAAATGTTGCAGCCACATACGTGGCTATTTGGAGAAAACCAAAAGAAAAAATTTTAAGCCCCATCACACTTGTGCTGTAGTGGCTGTACTGATGGATTTTGAAAGTGTTGTCTTAAAGCATGTGATTTCTACCTATTTTTATGGCTGTGTTTAGTGTTTCTGACTGACATAGGGAACAAATTACACTGTTTCAAGGAAGGGCATGTACTCCTTAGGACAGGAGAGGTTAATTTGGCTGCTTTCTGAATAAATATGTCATGCAGTCTTTCATTGTTCAGTTTTCTTTCTTGACATCTCCTAAGATTTCTGCTTCAAGACACAAGGTGGTTATACTCTGGGATAGAATTTGTGTTGGGCAGAGAGGCAGGAGTACGTTGTGAGCTGAAACAAGGCTGAGGGGTACAGATGATCCAGGCGGGTACCCTTATGGAGGTAGCTGAATAACACCTTGCTGGGTTGGAGCCTATGCCAGCCTTTGCCCTGGAAACTACTACTTGTCATTAGGGAAGTTATTTGAGCCCAGTATCTTATGGATGGGCACTGATGGTGTGTTCCTCACTTTATGGCTTGGTCAGTTCAAGGCTCTGGCACTGGTGTGCCAGTTACAGTCCCAAACAAGGAGCTGTAATTTTTGCATAGCAATTTGGACACTCTGTCCAGGAGAACTTTGGCTGGAGGTTGGGTGAGCTGTGCCCACATCCTGGGCTGGCTGGATGATGTATTGCCATGTTACAACAGGACTGAGCCTGTGCTTATAAACCTTGTCTCTCAGCAGGGGCTGTGGCTTGTTAGCAGATAGATTTCATCTGCCAGGGAATGAAGGGGCCCTGTGAAAAGGACATCAACTGAGAATGAGTGCTTAAACTCCACTGTCAATGGATGTGGTCTAGGGAGAAAGGACATGGGCTCCCTTTTGGAGCCCATGAGTGGCTCCCTGTGGAAAGAAGATATTGCTGGGGGAAATTCCCAAAATGTTGGGTGCCTAAAAGGTGCTGGATTCTAGGCATTCCCTGCACTTTTCCCGAGAAAAGGGCTCGTGGGACCACATGATGGCAAACCCATTTCTTTTGTGTATGCACGAGGTGACCGAGTTTGATTCCCAGAAGCGACTTTACCATCTCAGCATAACATGTTCTGACTTTTGAAGGAAAAAAGTCTCCCACCTATTTATTGGTGAACATAACAGAAAGCTCATGGTGATCACTACAGAAAGCTCTTGTTTTCCATGTCCAGTGCAGCAAGTGCGTATCTGAAGGCAGTACTCACTGGGACTACACAACTACCTGGTCCCAGCAGTGTTTCAGCACTGGAAATGCCTTCTTGAGTCTGAAAGCCTAATGAGGAGAGCTTGGGACTGATAAAGCTGAGGGACATTTCACATTCATTTTGCATCAGAGCCCTGTGATCTGGGAGATTTTCACCTTTAGCTACATACTGATCTCTAGGAAACAATAGTTTTCTGCAGAGTGGGAATTCTTGGTAGTGGGCTGAAAGCTCACCTTATCTAGGGTAAAAAGGATGCCTGATTAGGTCTTTTAACCTTGGTTGTTGTGCCCAGACTGCCAAGAAGAATATCCCTGTGAGGGAGGCCTACTGCATGGGTTCCCTGGGTGCAGTCTCAGGCTACATCATCCCCTAACACTAGGCATGTGCCTCTCCTGTGGAGACCTCGTGTGTATTTGCATCTGTCCCAGGTCAGACATGCACCCTTCCCTCATGACTGTGCCTTCCAGGTTGATATCGGTGTTAGAGGGATGAAATTCAGGCAAACCTGCGTCAGCAGAATTTGTCTGGACTGTCCAGAGCACAGAGCAAAGTGGAGATTGAGGCTGCAGACTCTGACTTAGAATTGGCTGCAGTCAATAGAAAGGATTAAATCTAAAATGTTATTCCCCATCTTCCTGTTCACTGCCTTTCATAAAGGTGGCATGATCTTAAGGGTAACTCCAAATTTTACTCCAGCCCTTAAACCAGAAACCCCTTACCTTAGAAGGGGAATAAAAGACCACTTTGGCAGAGATTCCACATCTGCTCTGTTCTTCTATGAACTCCTTCTACTGCAAAGTTTGATTTATGATCTATGCAGAAATCCTCATTTAAATCCTAATCTAGCGTTTAACCGTGCAGTTCTTATTTGTTCACTGCTCTTTCTAGGAAGGATCAGTCTCATTTAGCCTCCAACAATCTTTCTTTGTTAGCAAAGTACTCAAGTCATCTGGATTTCAGCTGTTGCTCTTCCCTCCCCCTGCCCCCCCAAATTATTGGAGACATGGCGATCTCCAGAAAAACTGAATGTATTGGCTGTACAGAGAGCCCATTGTACTGCCCAGCCAAAGAGAAACCGCCACCATGTGAAGTGAAGCACAGCCTGGGGAAAGCATGAATATGGTGTATGCTGGTGTTTGCAAATTTGCTTTTGATCAGCTTGAGCAGATGCAGTCTGGAAATCAGCTAATGATGCATTAGTGTAGCTCACTGCCACATTTTGAAGTAAGATACTTGTATTTTGGAAGGATAGTGTGACTTGGTTGTGACAAACAATGCAAGTATTCCTTTATTGAATGCTAGGGGTTTTTGTTACTGTTGCTTCTGGGGTGTCCCCTTTGAACAGGTAGTTCAAAGCATCTGAGAGTTTGTAACTGATTCGTTTGCTTAGAGTTCAAAAGAAACTAGGAATAATGGAAGAGATAAGCAGCATCACTTGCTTGTGTACAGTAACTGGGTTAAATAGCTGTGAAGAAGAAACTTCTTAGCTTTAGTCCTGGTAAAACTGGTTTGCCTAAATTTAAAGGCTAAAAATGAAGCAATAAACTGTTTTATAACCTAGCCTAGAAAGACAAGGAGTAGTGTAGTGAGCTGCACCACTCAGCTCTTGCTGAGGCTGACAGACCAATACACCCTCTCACAAAAGCACCAGAAAAACATGCTTGCACCTTCAGAGTGCCAGTTGGGCAGGCTGGAGATGGTGTTCAAAGGTGCAAAAGGGAGACTGTAGGAAACTAAAAAGTAAAACATGAATGATAGGTTGCTTACTGTTTCCATTTATTGATCTAAACATTGTGTAACATGCAGAGAAAGGATAAAAGCTTCTGTTGGGGGAAAAGTCTGATTTTGAAACAACTTATTCTTCCTCTCTGCCAAAGGGCCAGAGTTCTTGATGGCTGTCACACCTATGGCCCCATAGTGCTCATGTGTGCAAGAAGGGTGGATGCAGCAGCCTCCAGGGCCCTTTCCACCAGTGAGGTGCAGAAAGTTTGGCATGTTCTCTAGGAGAGTCACTTGAGGGATCTAAAACAGGTCTAAGGCCCTGTTTGGTTTCCCTTGCAGACAAAAGAAGCAAGTGTTGTGTGTAGAAGAAAGGTCCTATGGTGGATGTGGTTGCCAAAGGTTACAGTGAGGTGGCTGACTCAGTGTGGTTGAGTAGCAAGCAAAAATAGAGCAAGATGTGAACTTTGACTTTATTTTGGAAAAATCTCTTGCCCTGTACAAAGGTGAAATTTGGTGGGTATGGAAGGTGCAAAATGGAACAGGATAGAAACAATTGGAGCATTAGGAATTTCATCATGGAGTCTGAGCTGCATGTCTTCTGGTGTGCTGCTGCTTTCATGTGGAATAGGCTCTCTTTTGTGGCCCCTTCAGTTAATTAACTGCATTCAGAACCAAGCCTGCAAAAAAGCTACAGCCAACAGAATATATCTGTCCAGACTGTTTTCCTGGAATGTCCCTAAACAAAAGCTAATTCCCTGGAGTGAAATGCTTTAGTGCCCTGTTGCTCGGAAATCATCAGATTTCAGTCCTTTCTGAAAACCCGTAATTGTAATGAAATTATTCTTTCCGAAAGATATTTGGATTGTTTTCCACCCTGCTCAATGAGATCCATATTCCATGGCACTGACTGTAAGTGAATGGTTTGAAGATAAATGCATGTCATGTCATGAATGTGTTTCTACTTTGTCATGGGGAGACACCAGCCAATTAAATTCTGAAACAAGGGCCTTTTTATTTATTTTCATATTAAAAAAATAAAATCTCTTAATCCTTTGGAAAAAATTGCATTTTTAACCCTGCTTTGGTTATTACTAAAGTAGTCTGAGGCAGGAAAAGAAGTTAGGGACAGAAATTAGGTTTTATTTCCAGTTGAGATTTCTGAGAGTCTTAGGTTACTCTCAGTTTATTCATAACTTAGCAAAAATTTGAGTTCATTTAGTAAGATGTATAAATCACTTGCAAATAAATGTGAACACTTGTTTAGATGAGATGGTGTGGTGCGTGCTGCTGTGTACACGTGAATGTCTAGTTTCTAATTTCTGCTTCCCACCCCAGCCTCTGGAATTGGGATGGAGGTTCAAGATTATTACTTACAGTGCTCCTTGCTTTACAAGTTGCTGTCCCTGTCATCAGGAAGAGAGGAAATGGAGAGAAAAGGTGTGGAACAGATTCGGAGCCAAATAAACACTACTGTGAAATACGTCTTGAGTTACCTTCTTCTTATGGGAACCACGGGGGCAGTGAGGCTGAATGGAAATTGAAAGAGATGGCTTTGTTCAAGAGTGCTGATATGAGGGTGAACCTTAGTTTGAAGGGGAACAACAGGATGAAACCACTTGAGGAATGTGTGTGCAGAACCAGGAAGACAGTGTCCCCAAGGCAGGCTGCTCTCAGTGCTCGTCTCGAGCTGCGATGGGTGTCCATGTAACTTGCTGAGACAAGTTGTCTGACTGATGGCAGCAGCAGCTGCACTGGGAGCTGGAGGGAGACTGAGAAGCCACATCACATGGCAAAGATTGATGTGCTGATCAGCGAGTATGGGCTCAGGGATGAGCTGTCCCTCACATCTTGCCTGGCCCAGTCTCCGTTTTGGTCTGAGCTGTGGCATAGAAGGGAAGAATGGAGAGGAGCAGAGGACTTCATCCCTCGTCTGTGAACTCCAGCATATGTTCTAGGACTCTGTAGAATCAAGGTCTTGAAACAATTTTAAGTTCAGCTCCAAGAGACCTACCAATTACACCTTTTTCCTCTATCCTCAGTAGATTGCTGTGGGATGTGAGTAATGCAAACACCCCTGCATGGGTGTATTGGTCAGTGATTCTGAGATCTTAATCCAGAGGTGCAAGGATATAAACTGTAGATAATTTAAAACAGTAAGATTAAATCCTCTGTTTCTCTCTGAAAAGTGGAACTTTTATATATTTGGCTTTCCTGTTTCCCTTTGCCCTCAGAGCTCCAACCTTGCTAAGACATCCTCAGGATTAGGACAATTCCCTACTCTTGGATTCAGTTCAGCTCAAAGTCCCAAATGAGTTGACTTTTTGTTCCATTTCTTCTAACCTGAATCAATCATGAATACTCTGAGTGATCACTTAATCAGAGGCTCCTTTGTGGTTCCAAAGGATTGTCTTCCAGATTTAGCATGTTTCCAAATTGTTTCCTACTCTTTTGTTCTTGCTGCTGGATGATCTGCCAGCTTTGTCAGCCAGGGTGAAATGTGGATAGTGGACTCTAGGCATTTTTTCATCCAAAACTTTCGGATAATTACAAAGTAATAAGTAGATTTTCACATCCTTGGAGAGTTAAGTTTTTGCAATTGCTGGCCAGGCTTTTTGATGCAACAAATTCAGAAAAGAAAAACAAGTTTCCTCATGCTGAGGAAGGAAGATCTCTCTCTAGTTTTTGATGGCTAACTGTCTTGAGTAAGAACCGTGTCTGACAAGCATTGAGATATAACAGTCATGTACAAGCTACATGTTGTTCAGTTTGTAACTCTACAAATCAAGTCTCTGAAAAAAGCTGCTAACAGCTGTCCAGATTTTATTCAGCAGCAAAATTGGAAGATGAGGAGATAATTTAATGGCAAACCCCTTTCCTAGCAGCTTGAGGGTTTCCTTTTGATTGGATCCTGGAAATAGTTATTCTGGCCCTAGTAATGCTTAAAGATAGACCAAAATATATGGAAATAAAAAAGAAGGGATTGAATTGGACTCAAATCTTAGATCCAAGCTCCCTGAATGTGGGGATTGTTTGGATTTGGATTCAGACTGTGTGTCTTGAGTCCATTGGGGATGAGGCAAAAAGGGGTCCCAACAGTCACTTGTAACAGAGAACAATCCTGTTTGTAACGTGACTGAGTTCTCACTGAGAAACCATTGTTTTATGGGAATTTATCCAAGTTATTCAAACATAGTTTTGAATACTCTGCATTGACCTTTGACTCAACATACTCTAGTTTACCTATTACCATGGTGCACTTGCAGCCCAGAAGACCAACTGCATCCTGAGCTCCATCAGGATGTGTGGCCAGCAGGTCAAGGGAGGTGATTCTGCCCCTCTAATCTGCTCTGGTGAGACCTCATCTGGAGTATCTGTGTCCAGCTCTGGGATTCTCAGCAGAAGAAAGATATGGACCTGTTAGAGTGGGTCCAGAGGAGGCCATGAAAATGCTCAGACAGCTGGAACATCTCTCCTGTGAAGACAGGCTGAGAGCTGGGCTTGTTCAGCCTAGAGGAGAGAATGTTCCAGGGAGATCTCTTTATGGCCTTCAGTACCTTAAAGGGGCTTATAAAAAGGAGGGAGAGAGGTTCTTTACACAGACAGATAGTGACGGGACAAGGAGAAATTGTTTTAAACTGCAAGACATCATGGTTAAACACGATATTAGGAAGAAATTTGTTACTCAGAGGGTGGTGAGGCACTGGAACAGGTTGCCCAGGGAAGCTGTGGATGTCCCATCCCTGGAAGTGTTCAAGGTCAGGTTGGATGGGGCTCTAAGAAACCTGATCTAATGAATGGAATCCCTGTCCATGTCAGGGGAGTTGAAACTAGATGATCTTTAATTTCCCTTCCAACCCAACCATTCTATGATTTGATGGTGGTTCACTATCTAGTTTGTTAATAATTTTTTAAATACTTAATTTTCATTCTTAAGTTATGATCTGAAAGTCCTAAATCCTTTTTTCCTGGTGAACTATCTGAAACCACAGAGCCACTAATTATATGGGGTGCTGCTGAACATAAGTGACAGAAATGAGCCTTAAGGAAAATGAGAATGTGTACACAGATGGACAGGGTGTTCTGTGAAGCTTTTCTTTTTTACCTGCTTTCTGATACTCCTCAGTAGAGGAAAACTAAAGGAAAGTACATCCAATGCAGGCTGCTAAAGAGTTCATTGGCCTGATAGTGCAGAGGTGCCCCTGCTCTGTCACTGGTTTCTGAGGAAGGGTTTCCCAGCATCAGTTGAGTGAGCCTGTTAGAGCTAAATGAAACTACTGCTGTATTTTCTTGCTGAAATTTGGAGTTGTTCCCTTATGTGGTGATATCCTGGTAGTCCCATTTGTCCAATTTGAAAACCTCTGCTCTATCAGGTTGGAAGGAAACTGGAACCAGGAAGGACCTCCCAGACCTATTCTCATGCAGATCCTTGGTACAAACCAGCGTGTTTGCAGTTTTCTGTGTGCTGCCTCAGCACTTGATATACTTAAGTATATCATAATTTTAAAATCATAAAAATAGCTGTGCTGAGAACATGCCAAAGGGCCCTCCAGCTCAAAACCCCACCTCTAATAGTGTCCAAGTGCATGCTCAGGGAAGATCAGGAACAGGACAAACACATGATATTCTGCCCAAGGCAGTCTTTCAACATTCAACTATTTTAGCTGAGGCAGTCTCATGAACCTTGTGTGCATAGTCTAATTAGTAATCCTTAATGAATCTTTTTCCCAAGTAAATTATTTTCATTGAGCCTTTGTAAATTTCTTGCATTCAGAACATGATTTGACAGAGAATCACACAGATCAAACAGTTACCTGTTGTCTGAGGAAACACATCCCCTCATCGAGTCTGTCTTCTTCAGAGCTAACAGATATCTGTTCTGTCAGGTCAGAGTTGTGTTTTGGGAGATGCTGTTAGAAAAACAGTCTGATCAGTTCCTCACTGATTCAGCTTTTACAGGTGAAGGAAAGATGTGATGTAACTCCACACTCAAGAGCACTCTCAGCTCAGAGGGCTTACAGCAGTGGGACATGTGCAGCTTGTAAGGAAATGGAGCCTGTTAGACATAATGGATGATCTTGGGAGTGAAAGGAATTGAAAGGAATAGGTTCTGGCAATACAAAAAGTTTGCATTAGCTTTTTAATTGGTTTCTTCATGTCTTCCAACTATTTCTTGGTTTCTGTTCACAAGAGCCCTTAAATATGAAATCATAACTTTTCTGCTTGCCACAGACGATATTATATGTGTTCAGTGGAACTGAAGGCTGGACCCAGATCTACTGGTAGATAATTAGGTACTGGTAAGAAAGTACCAACCTTGGTGGCTTCAATTTTATAATTGCTGGTTGAAGGTGCTGACACAGCAGAGCTTGGAAAACAATAAACCATGTGTCCTCTTAGCAGGACAGAGTGGTCCTATTTTTACAGTGCATCTTAAATTGTCAGTTTTAATATCCTACAAGGCTTAGGTGGGAAAAGAGGACATAAACAACTGAGAGTGGGGAAAAAAAATAAAGCCAGGAGAAGTTGATGTCTGAGAGAGACTTAGGTGATGTGTGCAAAGACCTACACTGTGAAATTAAGCACAGGTAGATTTAAGTGGGAAATTTTGGAAAACTTTTAACTCTGTGATTAATTTGAAAACAGAATTTTTACCAAGGAGGTCACCGAGGGCTTGTTAGAGAAGTGTTCAGGTAGAGAAGATGAAACATTGAAACCTGCTTGAACTAGCAAGGTAATGAAGGACATTATGAAAAACCACCTTTCTCCTCACCTGCATCCTCCTGGTTTGCCTTGCTGTTGCTAAGAAGCTACTTGCTGCAAGTCAAATCTAACATGGAATATCTAAAAGAGAATATTATACAAGTCACTTATAAGCTACTTGGGAAACTCCCTGCCACCTTATCCCATTTAGGGCTCCTTCAAAGAAAGGACTAGAATCTATTTGTAGAAGGCAATGTGCACAGAGTGGGAGTGTGTGCTCTCTGTTGGGTATTGATGTCCATAGAGAAGGGTACATGTTATTATTCTTTATGGTCATGATATGAACTGTAGAATGTGTCATCATTCTCCAGGAACTCAAAGGGTCACCCTTGTCCAAGTGTTCTAACTGCACATTCAGGTCAAAGCAGGCACATTTTTTTAATATTGGGCTGGATTTTTGCTGATGTGAATGTGTGTTCAACAAAGCCAGGAGGATTTCCAGCAGCTCCAGGTTTGACACTTGTCCTCGGCAACTGCCTTGAGGTTCAGTTCTGAGCCTGACACATTGAGTTGTGGCTCTTGTGCTCTTGGGCCCTTCTGTGAAGAGACATTTTAAATTCTCCCAATTCATCTTCTTCCCTAGAGCTAGACAGAACCTGAAGGCTGACTCTCAGCCAGGAGGCTGACTGAAGCTATGGCATGTGTAAACCAAAAAAAATCCCAAAAACCAGAAAAGAACAATCAAATCAGACTTCTGGTTAATGTAGGGAAGGAATAATTATGAGAACTGAAAACTTGTGTACTAAAATGTGCTTAAACATTGAACTTTTTTCACCTGTGTGCTCTTGAGCACACAGCTGTCCACATCCACGAGATGTGAAAATCATAAGGGCTACAGTTGACAGACCAGATGCAGATGTAAATAAAGCAGAGGAGAATTGGGCCTTTTCAGTTAAAATATTTCTCTGGCCAAGATCATGCGAGTTGCCAACAAAGGTCTTGGTGCCAAATTCAGTAAGCCTCTCTAAGAATGTGATGACTGTACTCTTCAACCACTTACACTCCTGTAAATCAGCAACATCTGATTAAAACACAATGAAGTTACTGCAGCTTCAGCTCAACTGAAGTAAGAGAATTTGAAGATTTTTCAGTTTTCATGAGTATAATTTCTACAAAGAAAATTCTGAAGTAGATGATGGAGAGAAGGAAGGCATTGTTGCAGGCAGGAAAAGGTCTGACTGCAATTTCTTTGTTATTATTATTAATAATTACATCTTATCTATCCTGAATACATTTTCAATTCATTAGCATCAATCACTCTTCAAGTACATTTTTATTATTAGAATGCATTTCAAAACTGTCCTGTATGTAATTGTGTGTGTTTGGTTTGAATCAGCAGTTTACAGTTTGTACAGAAGTAACATTTGCAATACCAAGTCCTAGAGGAATTTTTCAAGACAACAAGGTTATTTCATTTGAGCAGTTAAAAAAAAAAATCAAAAAAATCACAAACATCTGTATTTTCTCGAGGGAGACATAGATTATTGCTTGCCACGGTGTGGGCTGGAATGTGCCTCTTTCAGCTGGATGAATCCATGTGCCCTTGCCAAGAAAGTTTTACATTTCCCATTTTTCCTTAGCTGCTGTATCCAGCCTTGGCACTGTATCTACTTATTATATTTATTTCTTGTATGTGCTGTTTCCAACTTTGTCATTTACCACATTTGTGTATTTGTCTCCCTACCTCCCTGTCTGACATCATTCAACTGAGATTAGAGTGGGAAAAAACCCACAACTTGGAGAGTCTAGTCAGGTATAATAGTAAAAATAAGAGCTTACGTAGTGAGAAAAATGATAGGCAGTTGGCTAGTTAGGAGCAGGGCTGTCCTCCAGCAGTTTTGCCATTGTTTTCAGTGAGATCAGGACTGGGCACTTGGCTGCAGTGAGAAGTGGACCTGGGCCATGTGGTGTTGCATCCAGACCTTCCCAAAACTCAGGAGTATAAAATCTGGCCTTCCCTTGATGAGAACATGCAATGCTTGGGTGTATGTGAGCATGAGCTGACTTTGAATGTCCCATGGAGGCAGAGCCCTAGATTTAATGTTCCTAAGCAGATGTTTGGAGAGGGATTGTGATCAACTTTAGACCTTGAACAAGTTGCATAGTGGTGCCACCTCCTTGTGTCTTCCCTTTTCCCAGCTGTGATTGTCCTGTGTAAGGGCAGTGTGAGTCACTGTGGTGTTTTCACAAGGTTGTAAATATCCACCTGTTACATTAAAAAGTTGGTGTTTAATATATTTTCAGGTAGACAATTCCCTACCTGTGCTAATTTCTTGAACTTTGCTCCTGTGTAGCTTGTATTCAAAGGAAAGAATCAAGACCCAAGGCTACTCTGTTAGTCGCTCCAGATCCAGAGGAATGTTCTTTAATGCAATACTTATTCTTGATCTTGGCCCTTTCTAAACTTGATTTGATTTATTTAAACCACTGTGAAAAATCTGTGAGGCTGGCAAACTTTATTTTTTTTATTCCCTGATTCATTCTCTTTAATTTTTTAATAGGAAAAAAATGAAAAGAAAACAATCCTGAGAATTGATACATGGTGTCTTCCACAGCCTCTTTGGGCAGGCAACATGAATCAGGCACACACGCCTCAGATATAAATCACTCTGCACCACAGGGACATTAAGGCTCTTGGTACAAATGTACGTGTTGGGAAATTGTTCTGCAAATGCTACATGTACGTGTGCAGTAGCTAATCTGCAAATCTGAAAAACTTGGCTTGTTTGCATCCTCTCTGAAGTAACCCAGGGTGCCTGGACCATGTTGGGAAATGAGCTGCTTTGCCAAACGAAGCTTAAAAAAAAAAAAAAAAGGAAAAGAAAAAGCATCTATTGGGTGGTATTGTAGCACAAAATGTCCCAACCTGATAAACTGTTTATTTAATTTTGAGTCTATTTTTAGCACTCAGGAATTGTTGAGACATCTTTTTCTCTCTGAGGGTGGAGCAGAGGATTCACTCTGTGGGCAAGAGAGAGCGAGTCCTGGCACCCCTTCAATCCACAGCACGGGGCATGGGGGAGTGTGTGCCTTCTGCTGAGTAGGCACTGGAGAGATCTTTGCTCAGTCTCCAGAGGCTGTTACAGGCCCAGCTTTTTTTATTTTAAGCCCAGCTTAAAGAAACTGGACTTCCAGCTTGGCTCTAGTGACAAATTACTTAAGCTCTGACGATCTTGCTTTGATCCCTCACCTATTGGCTGAAATGAGTGTTTTACCAGAATTTTTGGCTAAGTTTTCTGTAGAAATGTCTGCTTTTGTGGAGTTCAAATCTGCTTCCAGCCTGATGCTCTGAATGCTAAGATTTATTTTGGTGAGATTTTTTTTTTCTCCCCACAAAACTAGGATTAAATCAAATAGTTTCAGTGGAGGAAAAAAATAGAAGGAGATGATTTTTCAAGGGTTTCCTTGCCTTGAGGTGCATGTAACTAGTGGTTCATAAATTATGGTGCCTGTGGACCAACTCAAAGCCTGGTTCCTAATTTCTGAAGGAACTGCTTATTTACCTGGAAAACAAATAAATACAACTAGTATACTAAGAACATGATTACTTGCACAGTACCTTCATGATCACCTGCCTTAGCTGTAGGTTGAATTTCTCATGTCTTCCCCAATCACAGGGAAGACAGAGGGTTTAAATTAATGTCTTGAGTTAACCCCTTGTGTGATTGCAGGCAGGGGCAAGGAAGCCAAATTGCAATGTGAGTACCAAAGGTGTTATGTGGTTTTTAAATGTAGTCCAAAGCCATGTTTTCTTTTTTATGGTTAAGAGAGGACTAAGTTCGTGGCCCCAAATTTCTAGATGTTGATAAGTTCAGCCAATAAACAATGTTTTACATGTTTTTGCAGTCCTGTATGTAAGTACCCCAGAGTTGTACTTGGCATGGCTTAAAGTTCAAGCCTAACATGTCTGTAGGCTGAAATAGTGTGTAATGTGATACTAGGAGGGGAAAAAAGGGCTTTGAGAGAGGTTAAATTTCAGATTTAAAACCTTCATCTAGTGATTTAAAGTGATTTTGGCACCAAAGGCTCTAACCTTGAGTTATGCATGGCCTGTAGTGTTTGCATGAGAAAATATTGTGTGCAGTTGAAATAGTTATCCTTTTAGATGTGTAGTCATAAAGGCTTACTCTGTTTGATGATGGAAGTTTAATAATATCCAAGCATGAATGACATGCAATTATGTTTCTGCTGCATCATTTGCATCAAGGGACTATCACAAAATTACAATTCTGTACCTGTCATTACAAAGAGAGAGCATGAACTAAAGTTGTAATAGTGAAAAGACAATGAAACTTCTGATTCCAGCAGAAACGTGGCAAATTCTGGCAGGCAGTGTGGTTTTTAAATGGATGGACATGTCATAAGAGACCAGTGTACTCTGAGCAAGTACTGCCTTTCTCTATCAATCTACTGAAATACCTACTTGAAAAAAAATAAAAATTACAACTTGGTTCTTGCCTGTGAGCATCAGGACATCATACACAGATGGCAGTGAAATTATGGTTATTCAAAATGTTGGTAATGCCCCAGTCAGGATCTCTGCAATGAGTTGAACTTTAAACCAAAGGAAAATGTTGAAGATGAGGGAGAACCCTACTTCTTTGGAGTAAAGTAGGAAGAGGAATGGAATCTGTACAGGGGTTGTTGGTTCAAGGTTTCCTTATGCCCTTGCCCACAGAGGTGTTCCACAGCTCTCTCAGTATAGTCACTGTTTTTGCATAACCCAGCCCTTGTTCGGGCACAGCCATAGTGACTCCAAAAGCTAATTATGTTTTTCACACCCAGTAAAATGCAGCTAAGCTCCCCTCCATTCCCCGTAGCTGCAGATCCCATCTCTCATCCTTCGTGCTCCCCACACCACCTCACCCTGGTTACACAAGCCAGCCAGTGAGCCAAGAGAAACCTCTGAGCTCTCTGGCTGTAACAACAGTTGGTGGGAGCCAGGTTTTTGCTGTATCATCCCTCCAAGGGATTGGGCAGGCGGGAGAAAGGGCCAGGGTTGGGGCTCACGGGGGGTGCTCAGTTCCCGGAGCTGAGAGGGACGCCCTCTCCCCAAACCCTCCTGTTGGAGGAGGCTGTGCTGGCAGCCTTTGCAGCACGAGGCCCCGGGAATGTGCTCCGAGTAGGATCTGTCATTTGGGACCTCAGTGGAGGGACCATGGTATGTGAAAGGGGAGTATTGAGGGTTTTTTGGACGTGTGTGTAATACCCGTTCACCAACCTGTGAACTGGGACTGATCTGTATCCCTGTTTAGCTGGTTTGTATGCCCAGGTTTTCTGTCACGCTCCAAGTCACCCTTAACAAGTGTTTATGTAGTACTTGCTCTAGGCCACTATCCACCCAGCAAAGCATAACGCACAACATCTAAACAAAGAGAGTAATGTGGGCTAATTAATTCCTGAGTCAGAGAAACAAAAGATAAATTCCGAAATAAACTATATTTCCCTAAACCTAAATAAATAACTCTTCCCACCTGCTTTCTCTCCTCTTGCACTCCTCCCTGTGTTCAATAAAATGCCCACTCATGAAACACGCAGCTCAGTTAAAAACATAATGGGCTCAGTTGGGGTTTGGAGGAGCACCAAGATACGAGCTTCAGGTTGTGATGAGGAGAATTTTGCTGGACAGTGTGGTAACACCAACTCTGAGCAGGAATGCTCTAGTGGCACAAACCAACTTGGTCACTGTCCATTGGGAGATGGTGCTTTGCTTGTCCTGTTTGCCGAGCAGGGGCATCCAGACTGGTGTGTTTTCAGAGGTGAGCTCTAGACTTAGGATCCAGGTCTCCCTGGTATCTCTAAGCCTTCTGCTCTCAGTGGTTGGAGAGTCTTCTTCAGTGGATAATTAGTCATTGTCTTGTATTGACTTTCCTATCAGAGGGGCTTATGAAAAGTCTCCTTAGCTGCCTCAGTGGATATATTCCCTACTTCAGGATCAGTCTCTGCTACTGTAGGAACCCAGGACAGGGGATAGAATCAATTCTAGGTTATGCTGTGTGGGATGTCTGTGGCTGCCTGTGTCCACACTGTGTAAAGAAATGCCTGTAACTCTAAACCTCTTCTTTCAGCAGCAGCTGACACCAGGGCTTCTCAGAGAAGGATTTTGTCTGCCTGACACTACACTCAGAGTAGAAAGATGGCTGATCACCTCATGTTTCATGTCTTCAGTGTGGGGTTGAATACACATCCTTTCCCTCTGCTCTACTCCACAGTTCCCCTTAACTGTGTGCTTGGGTATGGATTTGTATCTCCAAAGCATTTCTCAAGCTCTCTGAGAGAAGGCCATTGGGTAATCTTTACTGGGGACTGTAAAATGACTGTGTAAAGCTGGACCTCCTGGGCTCTTTCCATTTCATTCCCTATGAGGCAAATCCTGAAGGCCTTTCTTTTACTTTTAGTCAGTCCCATAACTGGGATTTCTCTTTCCCAGATTTGCTAATATTGCTGTTGCTGAAGGGTATTCATGAGCTGAACACAAGATATTGGGGCTGGTCCAGGGGTGGATGGGTGATATTATATGGGCTGGTTTATACTGGGGCTCAGGGAAGATAATTTTTTTTTTTTTTTTAAACTTGGGTTCAGTGGGAATATCACCTGTCAGCATCTGGGTCTGTAAATTGCCATGTCAGTTTGTTGGCAGAAACTACGAATGGGACTAAAAGTACCCCTGATTTACACCACTCAAAGCTGATACTGTGTTTTGTTAGCATCAAACGGGTACACAGGCACAGCTAAAAAACCATTCCGGAAAAGAAGTTGGACATTTTCTTCCTACTCATGGGAGCTGAAAGCTCAAACTTACTGTAAACAGCTTTGAAAAACATTTTATGTTTCTAGAGTTCTGAATCCAAACATTTACATGAAGTAGTGACACAGTTTGAGTGTAACACACTTCTTTTATTTTTGTTAGTATATTTCTTGTAGTAGGTGTACAAGTTTTTTAAATACCCCTCTTGCTTTTTGGGATAAACATCCCCCTTCTCAGAGCAGATTTCGATCAGACGTGGGGAAAGGGAAATGTGCACTTCCTTAAACAAATACCTATATGTGGTTTTAGTATTTCTGGGTATTTTATTTTTTCAAGCTTGCCCTTTTTTATAACCATCGTTTAGCACTATGGAAAATGTACAAAGTTGTTTTGGCTGGATGGGGCAAAGCAGTGGGTTAAATTTTAGCACATTGAGTAGCACAGAGATTTCTCTTCTGTGAAAGACAGGATTGTATTATGTAACAGTCCGGCTGCCAAATACTTCTGCTGGCAGTGGCCAGCCTTCTATGCACCATTGACATCAAAACCCAATGAGGTTTGATCCAGAGAAGGGATTTGAAAGGACGTCTTGTTTTTCTTCAATCTTTACAAACTGAACTTGTTTAAGAAGAGGGAGGGGAAAAAAAAAGATACAGAGTCTTGTTTGATAAATGAGGAAAAACAGTGTTTTTTCTCCAAAGTTTTGGATGTTTATTGGTTTAACAGCTATTACTCAGAACAAGTCATTTCTATTTACGTTGTTTATCATATCAGATAACCTGGTGTGATGGATCCAAGGGCTGGAGGTTGGGCCCGCATGTGTTTGCTCTGCAGGGGATTTCTGACAGCTTACCTTTGTGTCTGCTGGGCCCAGTATTTACACATGGTCATATTGACCATTCCATAAACATAGGACTGAACAAGTGTCCTGCTCCCTGTAATGTGCATGCTAAATAAAATGTATCAGCAAGGAAGTGGGGACAAGAAACACAGGAACATAGCAATACAGCACGCAGGGGTACTGACCTCTGTGGAGGCTGCCACAGTGCTAGAAGCAGTATATTGTGGTATTGTGCCAGAAGTAATAATCTTTTGCTCAAAAGCAATTCTTACTAGTTCACCTGAAAATGTAAGGGATGTGTTACCGGCTGAGAGCAAAGGTTTAGATAAATTTTCACTCTCTCTGACAATGACTGGCAACAAAGGCTGGTAGCAAGAGTTCAGGGAGTAGGGCATGTGTTCAGTGGTCTATGTCTTGACAGAACACTGGCAGGTTAACACTATCCTGAGTTTGAGATTTTAATAGACCGAGACTCTGTGAATCTGTTTAATCCCATTTTGAGCTCCTGTGGTCACAAGCCTCACAGTTTGTGTTGTGTGGAAAAGTTCTTCCTCTGGTTTGTCTCAAACTTGCTCTCAGCTTACTTTGACTCAGGCTGCTTTCTCCCAGTTGTTGTGTACAGGAACATGGGAACACGCTGACTCACACGTGTGGGGCAGTGCTGGTTCAGAAATCTCCCTTTCACATTTCCATTGCAGTGCAGACATAGCTGGTTTTGGCACAACACAAGGAAGGGTCGGCTTGTGAGCTTGTCTCATCATTGTCATGTTTTAGGGTGATTTCATGGCAGAGTTAGTTTAAAGTAAGGATTTAAATAAAGAATGAGGTAGGTTTACAGATGTTTATTAGAAGCCCGTGAGGGGCAGTATAGTTTGTGCATCCGTGGAAAAAGGAATATTAAGGTTCTAATTTGAAATAAATAGCAAAGACAGGAATTAACCTGTGGGTAGCATATTGATTATTGTACATAAGTAGAGTACTTACCTTGGGAATATATGGCAGAACACATCCACTTACCTTAGCCTCACCCAGGAATTTCAACATCCTCCTGTTCATTTGCCAGTAGGGAAAGTGGTGTAACCAGAGGTTAAATATCCCAAATGAAATGACTGAACAAGTCAGTGGCAGAGCTGGGATTACAGTCCAGGAGACATGTCTTTCAGTTACATATTTAGTCTCATGCCTGCAGTTTCTCTGGAAAAGCATTTCTGGTCACAATGTTAGAGGTGTTAACACAAATGAAGTTTGACAGTTTTGCTTGTATTCCTGCTTTCATCTTGAAAGTTTCAGGACTCTCTTGTCTGTTCAACAAGTCCTGTCAAAACTGTTTAAGAGAAAACCACAGAGTCTGGGATTATTGGTACTTTTTTTTTTGCTCATTGATTTAGCTGCTGGCAAAGCTCTTTGATGAGGGTCACATGTGTAGGAACAGGAAAGTGCTGACAAAGTCCAACATTAGTGTCTGTGCATATGAGCAATGGTACAGGAGTGGAATGTGAATGATAAAACAGATTGCCATATGATGGACTGCATTTTGCAAGCAGGTCTCAGCATTCACTTCTCTCCCCTAAAATAGCTCCCATTCTGCAGGATCCTGGGTAACTATGGGGAGCTGGTTGCTTATAAGGTAACCTGTTAGAGGAATGAGGTTGTCTTCCCTGCTCTTTTTTCTCTCTCTAGATATTCCTCCAAAGGCCCAGCATGTTTCAGGCCCAGCATCAATGTTGTGACAGTGAAAATATATCTGCATCTAAAAGTGGCATATGGTAAATGTAGTCTGATACCACAACACTGGGGATTTCTGCTGAAAGTTTTCTGGTCTACTGAGGAAGAACCAAGCAAGACTTTCAAACTCTGACCTGATTTGAATTTTTTGAAGCGCACAACTTCATGTGGCTTTCAGGAAAGTCTCGACACCTGTGAAGACAATGTAAATTAATGAAAAATTCTGTAGACACCATCTTGGAGGAAGGGCTCTGGTGGATAGGTCATGGAACAGTGACTAGCAGGGGCAAGAAACTAAGGAGCCCCTTGGAAAATTGTGTGCAGTTGTATCCGTTTTGCTATCACATCAATATCTACTTTGCTATCCTAACTGAGGTAGGGATAAACAGAGGGATTAGCAGGTTATGCTTTTTATATCCTGACAATAGTAGGTGTACCCTTATTTTAGCAGCTCCTGCATTTGTAGGAATGAGTAGTTTTAACAACAGATATGTTTGAAAACCAAGCCAAATTTATTTATCTAAAGATCAAATCCTAAAGTTTTTTTGTCCCTTAAAGGAAACTGGATGGGAACACAGTTCCTGAACTCATCCTCATTTTCAGGCTGCATTCACAGCAGAAGATCTTGGGGTAGGGAGGCTTGCTAACCTCCATGCCCTATTTGCAGTTTGCTTAGGTTTGTGTGTGGATTTAGTTCAGTCTCAAGGAATCCACACTTGGATTGGGAGATTTTTGATAATAAACATCTTGGAATGTCATCGTAGTGGAAGTAGGAACTGATTAGAGGATGGACTTTGTAAAAAAATGTGTTACTGAAGAGCTTGTTTTAGAGCTCCAGTTGGGTCTGGCTCCACTGATTGTGGAGGAGTTGTATTCATGTCAAAATGCAGTGACAGGAGGATGAATCATATTCTGGAATTTTTAATGCAGAAAATAAAATAACAATTTAAATTGGAGTGATTTATAGTATGAACCTATTCCATCAGGGAAATTTGAAGAAATAAGGGTGTCCTCTTGCTTACAGTACATGGGCCAAAACCAGAGAGCGTGGTGTCCAAATTGTTTTCCACAAACCTGGCACGACACCCTATTTTTGATGCCTCTTGACAACTAGACTCTGCTAATTGGTTATATTAATGTACAGTGACACAGGAAAATGGTTGGCTTATGCTTGGTAATTAATTAAAAAATGTTGACGTCTGTAAAACCTTTACAAGATATTATTCAACACATGTATTGCAGCAGAACATGAGAGGATATTTGTATAACACCTTGAACACACTCAAACTTTTCTTAAATACATATACTGATGTGGCTACCATGGGCTTGGGAAAGTGAAGGAAAAGCAGCAGACTTGGCAAAGCCCAGAATACAGACTTGGCTTCCAATATCTGCAAACTAGCTTTAGACAGTGCCCAATTTTCAAGCCAGGCAGTGTGCCTAGGCCCCAATATTTTGTTCTGCCCTCATTCTGGGAACGTGGCACGTCCCAGAAGCCAAGGCAAACATGGTGTTCACTTTTTCATGGTTATGTTTGGCTGACATTTCCTGAAGGAAAGAGTTCAGGCAAATAAATCCTAATTTTTATTGGGCATCATAATAAGAATAAGAGCAGCTCATTAAGCAGAGCAGTTGGATTTACCTTACTTCTGAGAGGCTAATGGGAGAAACCTACAGCGTGCATTACAATGGGGAGCAGAGATTAGTACTTCATGTATCTAGCAGAAAGTAACAGTTCACACAAAATTGTTTTGGGAACAGAATTTACTTCTGCATCTAAAAGCCTGTCTAGGTAACCCAGATCTTGTATAGTTTTTAAGGGAAAAAACAACCTTCCATTACTTAGTTCTGCCCTTCAGCCATTTAAAATGGCCACTTCGTAGCATCTGCCTTACACAGGGACAAAAATGCTAGGGTTGTTTCCAGTACCCAGGGAAGTCAGTAGAGGGACACCATTTGTTGTTGGTTTGAGCCTCAGACAAAGCAAATGAGGGGGTACATTATGTGGCAGCGTGGCATCTAAATTTCATGGTGATTTGTTTATTGTGAATACTGCAGAATGAAGAGTTACATATAATTAACTGTAAGTGCAGGTGAATTCTGTGGTAGCCGTGCATTCAGCTCTTTCAACAACACAGATGCAGTAGAACATCTGGGCAGAGCCACATGTTCCACAGGCAAGACCTGCTTACCTGAATCAGAGGTGCAGTATATGAGTCAGCCTACACCTCATCAGTTGAATTCTCAAGATCAGTTTAGCAACTGGAATTATCTGCCCCTTCTCCTGGAAGTTCTCCGCGTTTGCTTTTGCAGTGGTATCTTTGTAATTTATATGCCACCAGGTTTTAGTTAAAAGACTTAAGTCTCTGAGTCCTTTGTGCTTACTATGTGAGGAACTCTGGATGAAAAACAGAAGATAAAAAACCCAAGACAAATGACCCAAAAAAAAGAGGAAAATTTTGTTTGGGGTAATTACATGTTATTTATTGCTATGGTGGCTCTAGGAGGGTTTGCACAGAAAAAGGATCAGGAACTAAATCCAGTAAAAGGTACAAACACCTTTGCCTTGTATAATTGTCCTCGTAGCTCTTTAAATCCAGTATTAACAGCTCCCTAAGGGACAAAACGTAGGTCTTTATGATTTCCTATGAGCTAACATAGGCAATTCTGCACTGAGCATAGTGGCTTTCATGAATCTCACTGTTGTAGGTGACCCCATTTAACATCTACTCAAGGGCAAGCACTACAGAGATGGCCTTTCTTGTTGGAAAACAAAAGGTAAAATCTTTGTGTTTAGCAACCTATAAATAGGCAGGATAGTAGGACTCGCACTGTATGTTCTGAAAGGAATCACAAATTAATGAGGAAACTGGTTTTTTTTTAATTTTTATTATGCAATTCTGCCTAATTTAACAGTACTGTGCATTTATTCTTGGAAAGTTTGCCCTCCTACAATGTTTCAGGTTAGATGCACTGAATTTCAAATGAAATCCTGATGCATCTATAACTGGGGGGGAGAGCCCAAACCCAGCTGCGACAAATTGTTCCCTTCATGATACAACGAAGGACAAACTTTTATTGGTTTATGGGTTTGCTTCCCCCTTGTCACTTGGCTGCTTCTCAGGGTCGTAATCAGTACCTTTTAACACCAGAATGAAGCAGATTTGCTCCATATGTTTCATACTGAATATTGCTACACTATCTGCTCTAGCTGTGCCCATAGCCCAGTGACTCCCCTGTCAGCGCTGCAAGAGCCAGTAAACTGCAAGCTCTTGGCAATAGCAACAACTATCCCCCCTGAAAATATTGCATTATATTTCCTGGCAAAAGAGAACATCTAATGGAGTACAGATGATAGGAATTAATCTTTGAATAACCATTTAATTTGTTGGCCAGGATCTGATTGCCCTTTTTTTTTGTAGTATCCTCATAATGAACATAAAAAGATTACAAGATTTGTGAATGTAGTCAGTCCTCTGGAAGCTCTGGCAGCTGGCTAAGCTTTGACTTCGTTTTTTTTTTTCCCTTAGTAATTAAAAACACTTCTACAAACTCAGAACCCAACCATAATTAAGGGCACTTCCAGAGCAAGTTGTAAGATTCAGAACTAAATCACCTCACTTAGTCCCTTCTTGCCAGAGATGCTGAAGAAAAGTATCCTACTGAGAATTTGTTTGAAAAATTTGTTTCTTGCACAGGCCATCAGAACTGAACAGGTTGGCTTGTCTACAAACATATGAATTAAAAGTATTGCTATAGCTGAGATACAAGACACTTAAATTAATCCCTCCTTTTGGGAAAACCCTGCTTTCATTAGGCTCAACACAGAGACCACTGCCATGGCCTAGAATCAGTCTCACCCCCAAAACCAGTTCCAGGATGATGAACAGGATAGCAGAGAATACACGCTAGTAATTGCATAAAGCTTTGGTTAAAAATACTTGGAATATATTTGAGTATTCACAAACTCATTTGCAAAGAAGAGGAAGACTCTGTGGCTTTCAGACAATGGAAAGGTCTTGCACCAGCAGTGCATTTACATCATGATGGAGAGGAATTGGGAATTGAGGGGGCAATCAAAGAGAGAGGAGTAGAAAATCCAGCATTATTATTTTGAACTGGATCCCAGAAACAAGGGATATAGGTAAAATATTGTAGGCAAGGCCTGTGTTGGATCAAAGACTTGGTGGTGATATCACGGGGCTGTGGCTGCTGGCCTGGATCCCACTAGCACTGTATTAGGCTCCATCCTGCTACATGTAGAATCTCACACTCCTGATGCAGTTGCACCTACAAGGCTCCAATTGGGGTGGGGTTGGCCTCGTTTCTCCCTTCTGTGTAGGGGAAGGAGGTGGAAAATTACTCAGCACCTGGTAGGGTCAGTGTCGTGGGCAACTGGGCAGAGTCCATGGGAGAAGTGGAGTTTGCTGTTCTCCATGGCCAAAAGTGATCATGGCCTGAAGCAATGGGGCTGCAGTCCAGATCTTGGCACTTAAAAAAGGAGGTGGTGACAGGAAGATTTGCAGGCAACAGATGTGGAAGGAGAAGGAGAGTTCAGGGACAAGGAGGATGGTGTGGTTGGTTCAGGTGCAAAAAGAAGGTGGCTGGAGACAGGGTGGCAGGCACTGGGCCAGGTTTGAAAGTGTCTTCTCAAATGGTTGTGAATTTTGTTATTTTTTTTCTTATTATTGGAGCACGTGGCAGGTTGGCAGAGTTCAGAGCTACATTTACAGCCAGGGGCTCTTGGTTGCAGGGGAAGGTTGACTTCTTGAGCACATTTCTGCAGGACTTCTTCTAAGAGGTGAAAAAATATGGCCTTGGGCTAAAGCCAAGGACTGGAGCAAAGATAGCTGAGTCTTATATCTGATCCCAGCATGGGTGTAAAGTTTGCAGGAGTCATTTAATCTTCTGTTTCCCTTAATGTAAAATAGAATAGCTAAAAGGATATTTCAAGGCTTAATTCCTTAGTAAAGCAGTGCTAAGGTAAATGATGCTGGTGAGAGGTGAAAAGAATTGAAAGCAATGTTCACACATCCAGGAGTACTGTCTTTGACTTCTAACTCTACCCCAAAGGACATCCACATTTTGGCATCTATACACCTGTTTTACAATGTTTGTGCTAGTGTTGTGTTTGCTGTTTTCCCGGTTAAACTCACGTGTCAAGGTCAGATAACTTCTTGTCTGATCCAGAAATGTCAGACTGACTTTGACAGCAAACTGCAGCAGGGCCCAGCCATGGACATCAGGTACCTTCTTATAGATTTACCCACTTTGTAACAGAGTGTTCAATATGACACAACTAGGTCTGGATTTGGGGCAGTTCAGCTGACAGGCGACTGAAAACATTGAGGAAAAGGAAAACAAGCAACTATTTTACAGCAGGTAGAGTGACAATTTACCCATTGCCCCTGTGAATCTCTTAGGTCAGAAAAATTCCCAGAGCATATGCTGCATGATTTTCAAGGATGCTGAGCACTCGTGTTTCCTTTTCTTTCCAATGGAGAATCAATCCACAAATTTATTTACTGATAGACTGACTTCTAGCAAGAAACTACATAGAAACGCAATGGCAACATGACTATCACAGATTGATATGATGCAGGAAAATCTTAAACTTTTTTAAGACCTCTTTTTCTGTCAAAATTAGCATTTTTCATGTTTAGCAGGGTCCTCACCTGCAGTATTTTGGGGAAGGAAAAAGTACAGTCAGTTCAGTTTGCATTATGGACTTTGCTTTGTGTACCTTGCAATGTTACATTCACCTCATACAGGACTCTCACGTGTCTGTCTGCTCCCAGATATGAAAACAGCTTCGAGTACAACACTGTTGTGTGTCAGGAGTGGTCAGTGCCCTGCTGGGTTGATAACCTCAGTAGGTCAGAGAAGCAACCTGAGCCAGAAAGAAGCACTTTTGTCCAGTTGTATAAATGGGAGAGAGAGGCCCAAAAATTATGTGACTTTCTTGAGATTGTGCTGGATATGTGTGGCACAGATCCATACTTCTTGTCCCCTGAGGCCTAGGCAGTTGCTGGTAGTTTTAAATCATTACTCAAACAGGTTGATTAAATTCCAGCTATCAGGATCTATTTTGCTATTAGAAGAGCTGATGAGTGTTTCTCTGGGACTCCTCTCCTCCCTCCACCCCCTCCGGATTTGCTGTGTGCAGTTATGTATCCCTTAAGTTTTCCTTGAAAACTCAGATTCATTCAGTTCCGTGAATGCCCGATTCACAGTGGAGCTGACACATTTCATTAAGCTCAGCACATTGCGTAGAAGCTTGGCAAAGGGTCCCTGGGCTTTATTCAACCCAGACACACCGTGTGACCAGCTGTCACAGACTGGTTGTAAAATTAGAATAAAACCATAAAACACAGTTGAGGGAAGGGAAAAAATTTTCCCTCCCCGGGGACGACACTTAGAGCTGTGACAAAAGATTCACAGAGCACATCAGACACAGACACACACAAAAGCTTTGTGCAGAACTCAGCTGTTTTTATTTTTCATGCTTGCACATTATACTGTGGGTAGGTGCCACCGTATAAAGGATTCACCTTGCTCCAGCTTCAGCACGAAGTTCTGCTTTTAACTTTGCTGTCCAGAGCACACACCATTTTTAGTGGAACAGTGAATTCTTTTGACCAGGCTGCAGGATTAAAAGCAAGTCTGTGAAAGCCTTGGTCTTGCTCTGCTACATGAGAGAACAGCACGAGAATGGAGAGTTGTGTGGCCCTTTTCCATGAAGAGACTAAATAAAATCTGTTTGTGTTCATTAGATCTGCCAGAGCCCGTGCGAGGTAGACACGTGCACTGGTTGTGCCTGTTTTGCAGAGCTCTCTTTTCCCTCCCTTTGCATAAGGTGGCACACTGTGGGATTCTTCACTTCACAGATGCACCTGGGTATGGGTTTTTTTCGTGTCTCCTCTGGCCTCAGGGTTGTTAAGTGGCCCAACCCCAAGCAAAGCTATGACTTCTCATCTTGTCTCCACTTAAGAAACAAAGCTGGGTGGCTATCACAGTGCATTTAATGCATGGGATGCTGGATCAGGAGAGAGGGATCTGCACTGCAGCTGTTCCAGGCATCTTTTGAGGGGAACATCAGGCAGTAATCAGCTGGAGCATGAAGCTTGTTGCATCTGATTACATGGCTAAAGTATCCTTATAGATTTGAATTTTAGGACTCCTTTCTGCATTTGGGAGCTCACTTGGAGTCACTGAGGGAATGATTTTTTGAGTATCCGTATTTTCTCTTGATGTCAGATGCAGATCTTAATTGTCTGTAATAGGACTCCCCAGATTAGTGGATATGAAAAGACTGTGGCCTGAGTTGGCACAAACAGAAGTGAGTAACAAAGCTGGGACAAAATTTCTATTTCCTGACTTTCACTGTTGCAGTTTAACTACCTGCTGTTATTTTTATTGTCATTGTTAGGTAATTGGATAATGTATAAGTAGGTCATAACTTTGGCAGAGAAATAATTCGAGACTTCAAGCCCCTGATAGATGACTACTGTAGATGCAAACAAAATTAGTTAATTAACAGTGATGAAATTATATCATCATCCAGTAAGTGAAGCATGCAACACCATGACTGGAATCTGTTCAGTGCCTGCTGTTTACCTTGATTCATGCCAATTTATAAAATGGCTTAAGTTATTTCCATTCCAGCATCATGTTCTCCACGTGGGAGAAAGCTTGTCTAATGAAATGCTTTCAGCTGAAAAATTGTTTTTTGAGGCTCTTTAATCCCTTTCCTCTGTGATAAGGAGGTGCAGTTCTATGTCCATGCTGAATTCTGATCCCTCTGGAGCAGAGAGGGTAGCAAAGTATACAACATGGAAATTAAATGCATGTTAAGTTCTCATTTTTTAAGTGCCACACATAACCTTGCATAGAAGAACAGCTTTTTGAGGATGCTAACAGGCATCTGCTATGACTTTTCCATGCAATGTTACAAGTTGCACTCATCTCTTAAAATCAGGTCAGTATGTTGAAAAGACGGAGAGATGAGGCTGCTGAGATGTGTCAGCACAGTAAATGAAGGTTTGGGTTCAGTCTGTTCTCTGTTGGACTAAAGAGTCACATCAGGTTCCTGTCCTGAACAGTGACACAGCCACCGGAGATGGAAAACCCCCACTGGTTCTGCTCTGGGATGGATGGATAGATAGGTGGATATATGGATGGATTTGGGTCTGGAAAAGGCCAGGCAGCTCCGTTTCTGTAGGTACCCTGCATTTTGTTCTTCCAAAGTGCAGATGCAAGGATGCTTTGAGTCTGATTTACAGCAGAATTTATTAGGCTAATCCTGCATGATTCACTGTGTGCAAACAGATGTGGCTTTTTGCAATATATAAACAGAGGTCCCACTCACAGCATTATTTTGTTGATAAATGTATTAAAAAACCCCACAAAACTAACAAAGCACCTCTGATATTGGGAAGCAGTAGGCTGTTACCTCAATCCAAAAAGAGCATCTTGAATATGAGCATAAGACTAACATGAGGAAAACTAAATTATGATATTGATGTTTTAATTGCCATATTAGTAAAAAGGTGGCAATGTTCAGCATCTCATCAGATTTAACCCAAGAGGGGATATCTGGCGTTTCTCTTTATTTCTCTTTATTTCTACTGTGCTTCTATAAATCCTAAGCCTTTTTTTTTTTAATAAAAACTTTATTTTATGGCTTTTATAAGAACAAATTTCAGGTCCAGACACACTTTTCCCTGGTGAGTTTTGGAGTTTCACAGTCTTTTTTCCTCCCTTTTTTCACTTTTCTTTTTTTTTTTTTTTTTCTTTTTTATCCCCCCCTTATTCCAGCCGGGGATCTGAGGAACAAGGCTGTTTGTCAGGCAGCATTTTTGTCTAAAGTGGAATGTGACCAGCCTTCCCAATGAAAGGCTTTCAAATGGGCTGCCTGGGGGATCTCACGAGCAGACTCTCCCTCATTTCAGTAGCAAAAGAGTGGCTCTGCTATAGCTGGCCTGGCAAGATGGATACACAGGAGTGAAGGTCTCTCAAGGGAGTGAAGCCAGCTGGAGTGTCCTCTTGACTGAGCAAATCATAAAGGGAGTCCTTATTCTGCTGGGAAGAAATTGTGGGATTGGCTTTACTCCCAGCCTCTGGCAAGAGGGACATGTCCATGGCAGTGCTTTTGTCCCTGTGCACTGTGTGGCTTCACTTTGTCTTCAGAACAGGACTTTCTTGCTGTCCAAGGGGACTAGGGGACACAGACTTGAAGTGAGAGTGGTCCTAAAATAGCTTTAGTGGCAACATGAGCTCAACCAGGCCCCAAAAGTATGGATGTACCTTTATGTTACTTTTCCTTCTCTCCTTTGCTTGTTCTTCTCTCTCACAGCATTGGCAGAAAAGCCCTCAGGGTTTTTTTTGCTGTCCACTTGCTGCCCTTTATTTTTCCTGACAGGTGTTTGTATTGATTCTGACGTGATCAAGTGGTTAGTGTCATTCTCGGTCTTGTTATTAGGCATTTTTAAATGCGTTAAATTGCCTGCCTGATGCATGCAGTATTGCACTGCATTGTAGATTCAGATGTTTAATTTGTATCTTCTGAAGCATCTTCCCCAAGAAGGTAATAGATGCACTTTTCCCTGTAAACAGATAATACCTCCAGAAAAAAAAGAAAATGCTAATGCTGCTGTTCCCTTGGGGTTCTGTGTCTTGAAGGGCCTCTCACCAAATAAGCTGCTGCCAGACTGGGAAGGAGGGTTGGATCTTCAGCTGTGTGATGGCTTAGGCCTTTTAAATGCAAATCCACGTTTCTGAGATCTGATTTAACAGAAAAAGATTGTGTGAAAGCAACATCTTTAAGTACATGCAGTTTTTAAAATCTGTCAACCTGAAGGGTAGTTTAGCTTTGGCAACTGGCTCATCATATGAGAATTAATTAAACTTTTCATGGTAATAGCTACTTTCTTCAAATTGGAAAAAAAAATCATACTTCTGTTAAGCAGGGATACCACAGACTCAGTCTAGTGTGTGAAAATTTGTTGATTTCTAAGGGACTTTAGCAATGGACTTCTTGAGAATTGTCAATATCATTAAAGCATAAGTAAGATGAAATTCTGCTCTCAGTATATTCAAAGTTTGAATATAGAGGGTGACTTACCAGTTGCTGTCTAAGTAATAATCCCACTGGGGAAAAATCACAGGCACAAAAGCATTTGCACAGGCCTGGTGTGAGAGTAAGGTATCCCTGGGTGTGCAAATACCCCCCTGGCCCCCTAAGGCAAGAACACAGACCAAAGCAGGGCAAATGCATGGGAAGCCATGAGCTACACCTGTCATTTGGCTTTCTGTTTCTGTACCTCAGTGTTTCCATCTGTAAGCTGGGAACAAGTAGCTCCACACTTCTCAAAACTGTTGTGAAACTTCATGCATGGGAATTTATAGAATGATTTGAGGTCCTCTGGCAGTGAGGTGGCATATTATTAGAATCGGAACTGGGCCAAATACTGAGTTCATACATGGACCCTGGGGACCAAAGCTTGACTCAGATGCTGTAGGTAAATTTAAATCCGTGCCACAGTTGCTATGTCTGCAAAGAATGGCTGTTTTCCTTTTAATCTGCTGTTCTTCAATGGGTTTCCAGCCTTTGCTAGCCTGTCTTTGTGAAATGAATTTTCACCATTCAAAAGCAGCAGTGTTTTATTTTTGTTTTAGCTGTGCTTGGGAATGCAGAGCAATTCAATCAAGAGGAAAATACACCATGAAAAGCTCTGAAAGCCCTGAGGTCAAGGATCTGAAGTTACCCACAATATTAATGACAAACCAGTGGCTGCACCATGGCAACGGACAGAAGAATATGTGGCGTGGAAACCATAAGTAGTGTGGGGCTTTGAAATAGCACAAACGGGAAAAAAAATGGAAATTACATCATGTTCTCTCTGTTCCGTGCTAGGACAGCCATGTACAGTCTAATCCCTAATGCTGGTGAGTCCAAGACTTTCAAGAGGGCCCTGTAAGAGATAGAGAAAGGAGTTGGAGCTGGAATTAGACTGCTGAAAATTTTATTGAAAGGGGGAGAGGCTTGGATGGGAGCAAGTTAGATGAAGTTACTTTAAAAAGAAAGGATGCTGATGCTATGGGATCTCCATTCTTGGATTGTCCTCTGGGATTCCCTGATGGGTCCAAGTGAATCACTGAAAAATCAAACATAGTTGGTGGAGCTGATTAGCAGTATGAACCTTAGCATCTTATTTTGCATAAATGCCTTTTTTTCTCTTCAGCTGTATAAGCACTTCTATAGTATAACTATCCATGGAGCTCTCTATACATGTGGGGTTTTTCTTTTTTAAATCAAGCCCCTACTTTTCAGAACACCAGTAAGCTGGATGGTGGCTCAAAACAGGGTCATGGTAAACAGGATCACTGAGCAGCCCACAACTCTGTGTCGATGTAACATCTGTTGCTGCAGGATTCGTTGTGTGCACTTGCAATCTGATGACCTAATTCTCTTCGTGTGAACAGGGAGTGCACTTGGGCAGGGAGAGGGCTCAGATTTGAGGACAGTCCTGTGCAGGAATCTGTCCATTCAGTCTAGTTGGCTGGAGGAACTTGGTTGCAGCAACTGAATGAGAAGAGAAGCATTTAAGGCAGCAAGACGTACAAGGTTTTGTGGAAGAACATTAACCATCCGTGAGGGAGTGGGCAAGGGAAGGAAAGCCATTTAAAATCAGAAAAGAAAGATTTTAAAATAAAAAACAAACTTCCCTGCGTAAAGGCAAGAACTGGAGAAACACTGAACTTATTGCAGTAAATGCTGCAAAGGGTCACTTAGTACCTAAAATATACCCATAAGACCCTTTTAATGGTATGAAAGGCAGTAGCTCAGGAGGTGTTAAATTTGAGAGGGAAGTGCTGTGCAGATTCTGGGCACTCTGGTGAACAGTTTTCTTTGAAGCATTCTGATGACTTGGGAAAAGGGGGATTAAATGACAGAAGAGTTCAGCTGCTGGGACATGAGGCTGAGAAATGTGACTGTGTTTTCTTCAGTTGGTTGGCATTTCTTGAGTACCTTTTAATTGCTTGTTCAATGTATCGTTCAGTGGCTGTTCAGCTGACCTTGAGTGTTTTTCCTCTGAACACCAGTTGCATCTTTTCATATTTTCTAGTGCTTTGTGGGATTGTAGCTCCAACCACACAGCAAACATAAATGAGATAAAGCTGCCTAGTCATTAGTACTCATATTTCCTGAGGGCATTCTAGTTTCCAAAATAATCCTAATTTTACCAGTTTAACTATTTTTTAACGGCCTCCTTTGCACAGATCCTTTTCTCCTCATAACTAGTTTAAATATTTAACATAGCTGTGAATAGCTGGAAATGGCAATGAAGAGCGAGTGGAGGAGGGAGGGTGAAATGTCTGTGTGTGCAGTTAGGGTGATCCAGTTTCTGTGGAATTGTTTTGCTGACTAGTGTCTCCAGGGCAGAGGCATGCTCTGGATTCCTGGTCCCTTTCTATGACTAGCTGGGACTGACTGGCAGCAGATTACAGTCCCATGGAAGATCTTCAGGAGCTCCTCATCTGCCTTAGAGGGTATGAGCAGGACAGGACTGATGGCCAGGTTTGGGGCAGAAAAGAAACATTGTCTTTGCTGTTTACTACTGGAGGAAAATGTATGGCCTTGGGCTCTTGTTGCTTCCAAAAACTTTTAACAAAGGGATCCTCTAGGAGAATTTGCTTCCATGCAGGGCAGCTGGTGGAGAGGAGCTGGGTGCATCCATGCAAGACTGATCTCTGTGCTATGGAACATGATTAATGTGATGAATGTCCCTATCCTTTGGACACTCTTAATCACAGAATCACAGATTGGGTAAGATTGGAAGGGACCACAGTGCATCATCTGGTCCCACCTCCCTACTCAAGCAGCTCTAGGGTCATCCTAAAGCATATGGTACAGATATGCAGGTATGCATCCAAACAGTTCCAGAATATCTCCAGTGAGATAGACTGCACAACCTCTCTGGTCAATGTGTTCCAGTGCACAGTAAGGAAGATCACAAAATCACAGAACTGTTATGATTGGAAGGGATCTCTGGAGATCATCCAGTCCAACTCTCCTGCCAAGGCAGGGTCATCTAAAGCAGATTACACAGGAATACATCCCAGTGGGGTATGAATGTCTCCAGGGAGGGAGACTCCATGACCTCCCTGGGCAGTCTGTTCCAGTGCTCTGCATTAAGCTCCTCCTCATGTTCAGGTGGAACTTTTCATTGAGAGATATTTAGACAGTCCTTCAAAGCTGAGAGATGTACAAGTAGTTGGCTAAACTAAGGTTTAGGTTGAAGGCTAAATGCAGTGCTGATGTGATGGAGAGAGAAAGGTAGAAATAGTGGGTGCCCCATTTTAAGTGGCTTTCTAGAAGGTTGCAACAGGCAACATGGGGAGAAGTTTGTGTATCATCCTTTGTTTCTTGTGCTATTGCTTTCTCCGAGGGCTATTTTGCTGGTCAAACCAGATACTGAAAACTCCGAGCTACTTTCCTCTCAAAAGTGGCACAGATGTTACACTTGGACTAAGATCTGCAAATCTACCTCTCTTTGGCTGCTTACTTGTCTCCCCTCATTAATGTCTTGATCTTTCTCAAGATGGTTGTGTGGCTATGGAGCCACAGCTGCCTCATAAGTACAACTCACGCACTGACTGTGTCACATAACCAGCAGTGGGGGCTGTCGGGCTCTGGAGGCTTTTCTGTGACTTCAGATCCATCTGGAAGTAAACCAGGAAGGGGCTAAGCCTGCTATCACTGCATGTATAACCTGGTGCCAACACACATGAGAGCAGTGAGACCCCAGAGGAGCTGCTATCCTTGCCTCTGTGACATCTTCCTGGGCTTGCAGAATGATATGGTGTGTCTTGTGGGTTTGGGCTGCACAAAACTTTCAGCATGCAAAGGAGGTTTGGCCACTGCTCCTCCAGCTGTTCGTACAGTGTTACGTGTCAGTGGTAACCCTGTGTGTAATATCAGAAACAGCAGCTACAGATGGAAAATCACCAAAGTGCAAGTCGTACTGACATGCTCAATGCTTGACATCAGATTCCTCGGAAAGGATCCTGAGGAATCTGGGAACTGTGGCACATGATGGATTATTTCTGGTTTGGCCTGTCTCCTCTGGGCAGCTTATTTCTGTCAGTCTCTGCTCCTCTTGACAGCTGAAGGGTTGTGGAAATGCAGCTCGTCTCTTGCTGCCTTTACTATTTCAGCTCTGCTAACAGGCTGGCATAAGTCTGAGTGTGACACATGCAAGTGGTGATCATATGACCTAAGGTGACAAAGTCCTGGAGTACAGTCTGCTCTGTTCTTTCCAGCAAGGGTGCAAAAAATAATCGTGTGTCTTTGCTGGAAGCAAAAGACATGCTGAAACTCCAGCTGTTATGTTCCTTCAGAGTTTGTAGGTAATTAAGCACCAACAAAAACAGCTTACATGGGTTACAGATAAGAGGCACATTTAAAGTCCATTGTTATCTTCTGATCCCTGCCAATAAAACCTTCAAACTGCTTCCAGCTCTTAGTAACTCATTGAGGGGCATATTCCGAACTCTTCCATCGCAGTTCTTGGCTTGCTCAGGATATGACAAGAGAGGTTTTTAATCCAGGCTTGGTGATCTTACTTTAGTGTGGGATGGTTGGCTTAGGCATCTTCTTTTCTTGCAGCCAGTTTCCAAAAGGCTCAAAGAATAATGCTACCAACTCCCTGAAGTTCCTGATAGTTCAGCTTTCTCCCTTGAAGACTGTCCGACAGCAGGAAACAACCTGTCCCAAAACTCACTCTCAAGCATAGATTCAAAAAATTTAGAGCCCAAGCAAAGCTGTGGGATGATCCCACATCTGTAATGGGTCAAGAACCAGAGTTGAAGCCGAGATTGTAGTGGCATTTTCACTCCAGATCCAAGAGTTTTTTTAGAGTCTTATGTTTATATAACCTGAATAAAGTTGTGGGTGGACTCACAATACCTTACTGAGTAGCTATTTTGTATCGTTAATGCTGCTGTCAATATTAACTGGTCAGTCCTTTTCAATAACATTGAATTCTCTTTTTCACTCTGCCTAGAAATTTATGCCACAGTCTAGGGCTCAGCGAAGGAGCCACTCTGTCTTCGAGCTCATTCTCTGCAGGATGGTGTTTTTCTAGTAGAGATCCCAGGAAAATAATAGCACTTGAGGGAAGGGTGATCTTACCCTGAGGATTGTTTGAATCCCACTTACACAGGTAGAAGGAACAGAACAAACTTGGTGGCTTCCTGCACCAGAAGAGGAGGGGACCTCACTGCAGAGACTGTTATTTTCTGGGCACTGGGGCCAAAGTCGTTCTGTCAGCAAATATGCTCTTGTAATGCACGAGACCTCTTAGGTATGCAAAGGAGGCACGATGAGCCATAAGCTCTTGTAACAGTTCCAAAAAAAAGAGCAAAAGTCCCGTGCCGTTTGTTCACAGCCTTCATGGTGTCTGCAGAGGGGAAATCTAGTGCCTTTCTCCTGCCATCTTGTTTCCCATGAGTATCTGGCAAAGAATGCCTGATGCAAAAAATAGCTGTGGCAAATGCCGTCTGTTTCCATTACTGTATGGGGAATGACTGGCTTATGTAACATGCAGCGTGAAACCACTGCAGAGATCAAATATAAATATTGCCCTATTGTGGAATGTACTGGTGGCATAGCTGGTGTTTTCGTGGCTGATGAAAAATCAAAGCTCATTATCACTCCTGAGGTTTGCCCTCTCTTGCATGTTGGTGTGTGGGTCTGTCTATTTCTGTGTATTGAAGGCGCTGGGTCAAATCCTGATAATTCTGAGTCTATTTTTTCTTGCTTGCTACTCAGGCAAAACTTTCATTGACACTAATTGGAAAGCTGCCCAAGTAAGGGGTGCTAAGGGAACTGAGAAGCTGGCTGTAACTGGGCTTGATTTTAGTTTCTGAAAATTCCTTTCTTGAGATTTTCTTTATATAATATATATTTGTTAATGAAAGTTTAGTCGGTGCAAATTTACACTGCACCACTGGAGACAAACGTTGATTTTATGCAGCTGGGATCTCTTCTACTCTACATTTGAGATATAGGTGTATTGTGTCTGTGGACCTGTGCTTTGCAGAGTTTGCCTGTGGAAGGGTGAGGGTCTATGAGTGAAGTCAAGCAGATGGCAGCGGAGCTGTGCTGACTTGCACTGGCTATAGGTCTGGCATGTAGGGTATTTATCTTTTTTCTTCTTTTCTTTTCTCCCCCCTCATCACTGGAAGCATTTTGAGTTTGATGGCAAAGTTTCAAACGAGTCCCCTTCAATCTCAAAGCTTTCCCTGCTTTTTTTCCTTCTAACCAGCTGCATCCAATCTTGTTCTCTCTGAACTGCCACCACTATCTCTCACAAAGGTGGCAGGTTGTCATTTGGCATGGAGGGCCCCACATGGAAGTCACCTGGGGAAAAACTGGTTTGTGAAGTGAAATGCATACCCAGCAGATGAAACAATCCTCTGGCAGTGTGTTAAAAATATTTGCCAGGTGAGATCTTTAAACCAGAGGCAGTCAGAAAGAAAGATGGATTTTCTTTTATCATTAGCCTGGTTTTTGATTTTGGACTCACTCAAATCGTGCACTTGCTTCTCAGGAAGAATTTGGATTGAGGAAAAACAGACAAGTCCATTCTGAACAGATGGTGCTGCAAAAATGGGTGGCAGAGAGGTGGCATGAAAGGAAATGTGGGGGTTGGTGTGAAACAGGGATGGAGAGATGGAGTGTGTCTGATATAGGCTCAAGCAAGTCTGTGAGTGCTGATGTGAGCCAGCCCCTGAAGTGAGCTGGGGAGCTCGTGGTACATAAAAATCATGTCAACAAGAAGAACCTTGTGTGAGTGCACAGGGGCTTCCTGTTTCCATCAGTGGCACCAATGAGAGTCGTCAAGTTCCAGCTACTTGCTGGACAGAGTTAAAGGCTTTATTCTTGTCTTTCTCTCCACATCCTGAGCTTCCTTTTGCTGCTGCTACCACTCAAACTAGTTTGGAGTTTGGGAACTTGGGACTAGCCCACCCAATTCCTTTCTTACGTTCCTTTCATTCATCCTGTGTTTGAAATAATTGGGTTATTTTCTAATTATCCCTGGAGAGTGTGGGTGAGACCATGCTTTGGACCACAGTGTTGGTCATGGGAAATAAGCATGGAAAATGTTCTGATCATGTTTTGAAAATGTTCTATTATGTTTTGCTATTAAGGAAGCAGTGGTGGGAGAGTTGGCAAGGGCTTATTGATGGCCCTTCAGAGAAGAGATTCCCAAATTGAACAATAACATTTCAGCACCCACAGTCCTATTTACTGGTGTCAGGCCTCTGAATCTCTTCAGCAATGTGATATATCCACCCTATGCTCCCACAGTCAGTAAATGCTTGCACTTGTACAGAAAGGTGGCATCCTTCCAGAATAGGCTTTGAGAGGAGGTAATGAATAGATTAAACAGATTGGTTATTCTCAGTGACACATGAATCTCTCTGGAGACAGAAGAAGGAGGACCTCTATACTGAGAGATGCTCCTGATGAACATTTATAAACACTAGCATAATGTTCTGCAAACTCAATAAACTTTCAGTGAGCTGTATATAGTGCTTATTATCTGGCCTGACTCTTTACCATAACAAATATGTTGAGTTGACTGTTGTTCATGTCAATGCTAATCAAGTTTAACATAAGCTTAAAATGCACACTGTGTTTAAACTTCAATTTACACTGGTGATCACCGTAGAACAAGAAATTTCTTCTTTATCAATCAGCTTTACTGTCAGACTTCAGGTTTCTTACCCTTTGATATGACAAGTTATCCCAGCTATTGGCTCAGACAGCTGATTCCTCTGCAAAAAAGATAAACTGGGCTTCGAGTGCAGCCCTGGACTTCCAGAGAAACCATTCTGACTTTCCTGGGATATCTGTAGAAGCAGTAAAATGCAGAAATCCCTTGTATTATGAACCTTTTACATGAGGTTGTTGATTGACTATTTAGGAAACCAAAAGGGCTGAGTAATTTGGATAATTTTGCACATGAAGCCTCTCATACTTCTCATCTTCATTCATTACTATACTTAATATGTAATTACAATCAGGTAAAATGCCATTAGCCATCAATTCCCCATTACTGATGAAGATGGAATTGACTTGCCACATATAAATGTCTTATTTCATGCTTCATGGCCTGAGCCTCCAGAGGACCATCTCATTAATATCTCTGTAGAGCAGGCAGAGGACATTATTTTCCTAGAGCTGGGCTGGAGTTGTATTGCAACCTGAACAGTCAGTATTCAGGATTTTGGTTCAGTTTTTCATGTTTCACAACATTTGTAAATGTTTTAGAGCCCTCCACAAGGCTTCCAGGATTAAATGAGCTCCCTACGAGTGGCATGAGGATGGGCAGAGAGGGTGCTCTTACCTGTGTCCATAGACACTGACACTCTTAACCCCTCTGCAAGGCACAGAGCCACTGGAGGAGAAGGGATTTCCAGGAGTATGGGCAGCCCAGGAACATGCCCAGAACTACCTCTGCTCTGTGTTTTTACTGCAGGGTCCTGAGACATTCAGTGTGTGAAAGTAAGAAATTTTTTTGCTTCCCTTTAAGTTTTGGATTATTATGACCTACCTTACAGTAGTATTGTGAAGCTTCATTTCTCGATATTTGCTGGTTGGGACAAGATCCTCAAAGTATACAGCAGACTTCCTCCAAGTCTGTCACTAAGGCAGAATAACCCAACTCTGCTGCAAGCTCACAGCTGTTCTGGAAGGTACATTAACTACAAACTGACACTGGAGATGAATAAATCCACGTCATCCAGATCTGGAAAAAAATCACCAGTTTTCTTTGAATAATGAGGTGTACTTGCTAACAGACTTGTGACAGCCTCTTCACTATTTCCTGATGTTCTTGGCTTGATTTTCTGTTCCTTCCATTCTCCAAGGGATGATGGACCCATTACTTTGTTTTGAAAAGACATAGTGACATAATGGAGACCAGATCACAGGACTAAATGAAATTATTAATAGATTAATAGTTGTTAGGGGCAGAAGAGACCATTATGAGCCAATCCCCTGACCCCTATAACATAGGACAAAGAGCCTGAAAATTTCAGGAGCAAGTCCTCTGTTTGTATGTTTGTATGGGAGCTATGAGGATATATTTTAGAAGAAGGGTCTTAATTTAAATTACCACAAGTGATGGGAAGTTCCTCTGATTATACTAATTGCCATGAAGTCAAGATATTCCTCTGCCTCCAGACAAAGTGCTGAGGGGTCAACCATAACGTGATTGTTTTATGTTGCACCCTTCCAGGAGGAGAAGCTCAAAGCAAAAACAACAGCAGAGCTTCGGAGGAGAGGTGGCTATGGACTGACTATAGCTCAAAAAATCAATGCAAACAGCCTGTGGAAAAGAGGGAAAGGAGATGGATTACACAAGATTTTACTGAGATTTAAGAGACTATTTCAAGTTACCTACACCAGGCTCTGATACAAGTAGAGCCTGTAGGTCTTGACTGAAGACAGTGCAAGGAGCACTGTGAGAGTTTTCCAGCCCAGCTCAGCCCAATGTGTAGTATGTGATCTACAGGAGTGCACTGAAGAGTAATTGCATAGCTCTGCTCTGAGAAAAAGGCCTGAGGGTATTTTGCCCTGGAGTGAGCTTGATCCTTTTTTTAAACAGATATGTGGCATGTTTAAAAGCAAATAAAGGACTGGACATCAAATGCTTTAGAGCCTGATCCTGGCAGGGAATGTGTTCCTGCAAAATACAGGATGACCTCACGTCACTGTTGAGTGTGAAAGCCAAAGATCTCTAGCACGTAGCAAGACCAGCTCCTTAGTAAGACTAGTGGTGTGTGTTGAGCAAACTTCCCCTTCCTGAGCCAAGAAGGAAAGCAAGCATCTTCTACAGGCAGCTCTTGCATTCTGATACACTCCTTTCTGTATTTCTTTATGCACCTAGTTTGATCCTCTTGACAAAAAGCTTCAGACTTAAAAAAACCTGAGCATAAGCTCCCACAGTGCCTCTGTTCCCAGGGTGGTTGCTTTGCAAAATGCTCCTTCCTCTCAGGCTGCTCGGAAGTGTGGCTGATCACTCATTTACTGGGAGCGTGCCAGCACTTTAAAGGGTTCATGTTCAATTACCCCTCTATGGCACTTTCTGATCACCAAGGAAATGTCTCCAACAATCGAGAAGGCAGTACAGCTGATGAGGATGTTTCCAGCCAAATCCCTTAGCGGGAGGGAAAAAAGAGACACAGGGTTGCTCAGAAAGCCACAATCAAAGTAAGGAGTGATCACTTTAGGAGTATCCATTCACACCTCCCCTCCACCCTGCCTTTAGGTCATAACAACACCCTTTAATGAAAGTTTTTATTACCACGGCTATTGTGGTTTGGGGAATTTAGCAATAATGAAGTCTTTAGAGCAAAATAAATCTATCAACCTATAAACCTATCAACCCCATGGTCTATCTTCATACGTAGCTTGCAAAGCTATTGCATGAATGATTGATGGCATGATTCGTATTGTGCCATTGATTAGTTAGCCACTGACTGAACCATCACCCAGCCCTTTGAAGATGAAGGGTTTAATATTTATTGACATTATCATAATTCTGGCTTTCAGTTCCATGGAGAAAGGCCAGCACTGAAACTTCAGCTCCAGCCACCCCAAACATGGGTGGTGGTAGGAAGCTGATCCACAACCAGGTTCCAAGTTTAGCAAATCTTTATCATGGCATAAAACCCCAGGTGTGACCATCTTGGGATCAATCTCTGGCCTCACTTGAATCACTGGGGTTTTTGCCAGTGGCTAGATTGGAAACAGGACTGCTGACTTGAGAAATTCAAGATAGGATTGTATTTAGAACTTGATCTTACTTTAAACTAGGACAGGAGAAAAAGGGGTTCCTTAGTTTGTGCCCTATCCTAAGGACCTAAGTAAAGCAGCTAATTAAAAATGTTGTCTTAAGTGTCTTTTTCTCAGATATTGAGGAAAATATTAGGGTCTTGTGCCCCATCTTCTACCCCTGTGGGGTACCTATCCCCTTTGAGATGTTCTCACTATCAAGTGGTTTAGCCTGTTAGCCCATCATTTCTGGAAACCTGTAATGAATTTTATTCTCTGAAGGACCTTTATCCCTTTAGCCATTAATGTCCCTTAGACAGCAGACTTTCTCTCTTTTGGGAAGTGAATGAGATCGGATGAGTGTGGAAGTCCTTTATGGGAATGTGTTACTTTGAGGACCTCAGCCAGAACCAGCATCATCTATTGCTGTTTGTAGACAGCCTAATCTGTCAGCATTGTCCTTTCTAGGGACAAGTCAGGTTTCTCTTTCTGAAGAACAGTCTTGTATTAAGGTGATGATTTTATTCTTCATGTCAATACCCAGAGGTTGGAGGTGGAAGAAAAAAAAGAGCTGCTTCTTTCAGTCACCCCAGATCCTTTTGCACTTGCACTGTGGCCAAGCTTAGAGTGTTTGTCAGACACACACTGCCAAAACACTCTGAGTGGCTGTGCTTGGGAGCATCGGGAGCAGGAGCCAGCTGTGCACCGGCTGTGGAGCAGCTGCTGCCCACAGGCACGTTGTGTGCTTGCTGTGTGGCGATGCTCGCTGTGACCGCAGCGCTGGGTGCTGACATCCAGCTTGCTCTCTGCACCACTGAACCACAGTAATCCACCCCTTTCCAACTTTGTATTCCATTTCCAAAGGTTTTAACTCCTGGTGAATTTTGAGCTTGAGAGTTAGTTTCTTTGGGTATAGGTAAAGGAGAAGTAGCACACTGAAAAATGAGCATGGTAAGAAAGTGTCTGTGCTACTTGTGGAGAGGATGGGCTGCCACTAGGCAGAGGCAGACAGAGAACCTTCTCCTGCCTGGAATAGGGCAGGATATTGGGCAGATCCTGACAAACAAAACAGCTTGTGACAAGGAAGATTAAGTGATTGATATTTTAATCTGACAAACTCTACCAAGCCACATCAGTATATCTTATAGTGAGCTTTGCTTTTTCCTTCCTCTGAAATGGTCTTTGGATCTAACATTGAGAACATTGGGAAATGAATGCTTAACACTCAGATTTCAGTGTCTCCTTGCACAGAATTTATTGTCATGTGCAAAAGACACAGTGAGTTGAGGTATTTACTGTGTGAACTTTGAGGATTAAGGTTGTAATGTGGGTAAATGCTGGGCAGGTTTCCCTTGAGTGGCTCTCCCAGTGTGGAAGAACATATTCCTGTGAATACAAACCTCCCTGCATAGCTGCAGGTCTGAGATAAGCAGTTATGCCAAAAGAGTTGTCAACCAGATGAGAAGAAATCTGACCCTGTCCACAGGTACGAGCCCTGACGAACCCAGAAGCCACTTGAATGTTTTGGAGATAAAAGCATTCCTCATTGTCCTTGTTTAACCAAAACCAGCACATCCATGTCCAAGAAAAGAGATGGAAAGTATTGCTAGCTCTGTTTAACTCTAAAGATTTCTTCTGAGATTCATGTTGTCAGTTACTGCACCTTGAAATTTGGTGTTTAAAGCAGATTCCTTCAGTAGTCAGCAGAGAATGATGAGCACTTTTACTGTGTCCAATCTGAAGAAATGTGTTTAAGATGGATTCAATGAATTGCTCCCTGACTTTCTAACCTTCCTAATATTTAGTGGGTTTGATGCAGCCTGTTTCAGTTTTGACATATGCAGTCAGGGGCTTTAGACACTGCTCAGGTTCTGCTGGGTTAACAGTGCTCACAGCTCACATTTTCCCTCATATCTGTGAGAAGCAGAGATTTATGTAGCTCAGCTGATGTGCAGTAGCTCATTAAACCAGAGCAGCTCAATTGAGTGTCTGAGAATGAGAAATGTAGTTAACTGCAATTCATAAAATACCCGAGGATGTACCTCCAGTTGTTGATAGTGGATTGTTTTCAGAAAGTAGCTAGTCAATGTTTATCATAGTTAAATTGTGGAGTGGGAACTCTGAAAGCCATCTCATCCATCCTCTGCTGTAGCTACCTGTGTGTAGACGTTTATTCCTGTAAAGATCTCCATTACTGTAGGCATACTGGCCAAGTGCTTCACTATCTCTGTAGTCTGGAAGCTCTTCCTAAGCTGAAGTCAAATTTCCCATGTCTTTCTGGATGCCTATTAGCATTTCAATGTAGGCAATTAAACTAGTGTATTAATGAACAACAAAATAAACCAAAAATTCCCAGAGGATGTTTAAGTGGGTAAGAGATGAGAAAGGAGGCTAGATTTTGACAGTGACAAGATAGTGACTGTCTACAGTGTTCAGGAGATGTTTTAGGAGGTGCTTTGTTTGTGGAAGTAAGGTTGGAGCGTTTACGTTTTTTAAGCCAGTTTGCTTGGAAAACCAGCAGAGGACTTTTGAAGGGCTCTTCCAGACCAAGTTAATGAAGTATATTTAATTATATATTGATTTGAAAAGTAAGGAGATCTTCAGCAAGACCTTTTTTGCACCTGTACAAGACTCTCTCTGGTACTTGTGACCTGGTATTTGTTTGGTTAGAGTGATAGTCTCTTGGTGTTACAGATGGGATGGAAGTTGTTTTAAAGCTCATTTCTGGGAGGGTGCAAATTCTTCGAAAACTTGTTAAATTATTACCTTCACCCCAGACTGCACACTACAAAACATTTCCCCTGGTCTTAATGTCACCATCCATTCAGGCTTATTAATACACAAGAATTAATGTACCAACAGACTGTCACAAACATGGAAAGCTCAGGGTCCATATACTTACTATGGCTCCCATTACTCCAAACCATTTTGCTGCCAGCTCAGAGTTTCCAGGCAGGGCAGGGTCCATTCTCCAGTGTCTCTCTCTTGTGGCACGGGGGAGGATCAAACACATGGTGCTCAGCAGCCTTGCTAGGGAGGCTCTCCACACAGAGAAACCTGTTTGTCTGTCATTTCAAGGACTCTGTGTTTCTGCTTAGCACACAGATACATAAATAGATCTCATCTTAAGATATCAACGCTGGTTTGTTTCCTATTTGTGGCAGAAGCTTAACTACTAATGGAATAAAAATCCATAAATATGTCTGCAGCTTTTTTCACCCAAGTGTTTAAGGAAGCCTTACCACAGACTATGCTCAGTCGTTAACTGTAATTATCCTGGTAGCATAAATGGGAAGACTGAGGCACAAGAGACTAAAAATACTGCTCAGAACAGCAGCACGTGTAAATGTAAGCTTTGCTTTCCTCCTCCAAACTTGCTTTTCCAACAGCTGGACTGTGCTGCCTCTGAAGTGAGCAGCAGTGCCAATATCCTTCAGAGTCCTATCAGAGCTTTTGGTAAACAGATTCAAAAGCCACTTAGCATATATCATGTGCTATGACTTCTCCTTTTTTTCTGAACCAGAAAGGCTCTGCATCTGGTAGATAGACTGCTGATAGACACTGCTGATAGAGGGAAGGAATAGTTCTCCCTATGGCCAAAGGCATGTAGGGGAGTGGGTAATGTTGAGGGTACAGATTCTTGAAAAGCCAAAGCATGTGATGGCTACTCTCAGCATGCTGGAATGAGACTTGGAGGCAGCACGTGGGTATCCTGATGGACAGGCCCCTCACTGACAAAGCACTTCTTGCATTCAGGAACTGAGTTTCCCTGCACAAAATGAGTGGTGGCATGCAAGCAAGGACATGCTGTCTCTTCCCTTTGTCTAGGCTGCAAGTTAAATGGAAAAAGCAAGATTTCCCTAGAATTATATTTGCCTCTGGCACTGTAATGTTGTATACATACTCACTTGCATGTAATCAAATTTTCTAAGCTACTTTGACAGAATATCTGGGCTTACCATGGCAGGATGAGATCTCCTGCATGGCAGCCTACATGAACCCTCCAGGTTAGGGTCTGAGCCTGGAAAGAGGCTCTTCATTTTTAGGAAGAAGGCACAGGAGGAGAAGAGATCAGGGAATGATAAAAGGTGATAAAAAGGTTTAAAGGTTACAGAGTTTAAACAAGGAAAATTTTTTCTGCTTGGAGTCTTCTGCTGATGTGCCCATAGTTTTGTGTTCATTAGATAAAGCTCCTTGTGTTTCAGTTTCCTTAAGTATACCACAAGAGGAATGCAACCCAAGTTGGAAAGGGAGATCCGTGTATATTTTTTAGCCAAGTATCCCCAAAGTATTTCACAAATAGAAAGTCAGGTTCAAAACAAGCTGGTTGGGGTAGAAGGAAATATACAGAAATAGTGTCCTCTGCTCCAGGAATGTACTCATGTCTGGGACTGAATGTTACAGCAGTGCTTTTTTCACAGCCTGGCAAAGCAGTTCACATTAGGGTAGAGAGATCAGGCACTGCATACCTTTGAAGAAGCGATGGTGATGCAAATTTGAAGAATGTAATTTACCCAAGCTGAAGCTCGGAGATCATGTGTGTAAGGAAATTTATTCCTTCAGTTTGCACACATGCCTGACAGTCCTCTCATAGTGTCCTTTGCCTTTGTGCAATGGTGGCAGAAGACTGATTCCAGGGGCACTGTGTTGAGCTCCAGAAGCAGCTGTGAGAGAAGTGTCTGCCTGCATCCAGCTGTTGGACATCACAGCTGTTTAGATGTGAACATGCCCTTCAATTTGTCCTCAAAAGGCAGAAGTGATCTTGCTATAGCATCACAGAACAGGGATTTGTGTGGTACCAATGGCTGCAGCACAAAGCACCAAGAGTGTATTCAAACACTAATTTTGTTTTTCAAATATAAAATAAGACTCAGCAAAATCTTGAAAGTTACTGTCTTCCTTTCCTCTTGACTATACAATTCTAAGTCTGAAACATCTGACAGGTTGAGAATAAATTATCCCCTGTCTAAGCAGTAAACAATTATGCTATTGGACTCTAGCTCTGTGGAGGATTAGACCTGGAAATATGGTAGGTGTACTAGCTAATACTCAAATAGAACCCAGCAAGTCCCCAAACCTAATACTACCAGAGTTACTCTGCTGGGAACACTTTCTGTTATATATAGAAACCAGTTTTCCATCTCACAAGCCAGTTATAAATAAATACCTTTTCCTTTTTTTTTTTTTTTTTGTTTGTTTGTTTGTCAGGAGAGCCTGGCATGGCCCCAGTGAGCCTGATCAGCCTCTGTTGAGGAGCTGAGTAACAGGCAGCTGCAAAGCTACTTAACACGTGAGCAGGCTGACAAGCTGCAGCCCAGCTGCAGAGCAGGGACATAAGTTTTCCCCCTCATTTCTCTCTGCCTGTAGGTGAGGTGCTTTGAACAGGGCTGCAGAAGCTAAGGATGAGCAATGTCCCTTTCTCCTTCCTGTGGAGGAGAACACATTGATGGGGAAAAGAAACTGGATGCCTTGTTTGGTGTGTGGGAGAAAAAGGAGAATAGTCATGACTGAACAGAACTGAAAGTGCTGGAGAAGTTGTTGCTGATGGTTTTCAGTGAGGAGAGTTTGTCAGATTTCTGCATATATAAATGATATTATGAGCAAGAGTTTGCAGGTGTGCAGGCCCACAGCCAGCTGTGTACCCAGGGAAGAGGCACATGAGTCCATGGAAACTGATGGGAGAGAAAACCCTCACTATCTGCATTTTGAAGGAGACTGAGTCTGGTTCCACAATCTGCCTTTTTGGGCCTATGAGCAGCAGAATCAGGGCATTTATGTAATGTTTTTCATCTTTTCAGAATACTATTTACCAAATAAATCTGCTTTAGGAAACTCGTAAATTGCTCAAGGATCCATGGAGAAAATGTCTCTATTCTTCTCGTGCTACTAATACATCTTCCCTGCTATACAATTTATGAACAGATTCTGCTCTTAACAGGTGACCTGCAACACTTCTGTGTGTCTGTTCTCCAGCACTGGTAGTATCTTGGTCCCCCAAGCTGAGCAAGGGCTACCTGAGTAAAGAGCTCAGCCTGAGGGTGTTGTCAGAGGTGTGCTGGTGCGTGCCCAGGTCTTGTTCAGACAGAGTGGGAAGGAGAAAAGCCACATGCACAAGGGTGGAAACTGGACAGTGGCTTTGTAGCACTGCTAATATGGGCATAGGCAAATGTCAAAATCGTCCTCACTCCATTTCCCTCATTGCAGCACTTTTGCAGGACATTGGCAAGTAGAAGATGCCTCCAAGCACAGGGGTGTACTGGGGGACAAGAGACTCTCACACCAGCCACAGCAGGAGACCTCTTCTGGTTAGGGAAGCTATAGATATGTTCCTCTCCAAGAAGGTTTCTGCTTGAGTTTTTTTTGTCTGATCATCTTCATCACAGAAGTACATGCACGTCAGTCTCAAAATCCACAGAGCTGGGTTGAACTTGGTCCCTCCCATGATTTCCAAAAGATCTCAGTGCTGTCTTATGGGAGCTCTGCATTGAGATGTTGGGGGATTAAAAGGCATTTGCATAATAACTATGTACAGTTTGCATATTCATTTGGCAGATCTTGAGGCAGGGTACACAACCTGAATCTGCCTTCTTAGACAATTCCTTTGAAAAGGTGCCCATGAAAGTCTATAGTTATAACTTCTCTTTTTAAAAGCCTGGTTTTGGTAATGGTTGTGTCCATGCTTGGACTTCATAGTCCTCTTTAAGCCCTGAGATTTTTGCTAAGACTTGTGAGCTTGGGCCAAGCTTGAGACCACTTTTTATGGTGATCTCTGAGACACCTCTGGGTGTTTTGTCAAAAAATATTGCTTGGACTTCCCAGATCCTTTCTCCAGAAGGATTCAGCTTTTCTGGAAAGAGTTCAGACAGGAATGTTTACTGCTATTTACAGCAGCAAACAGCTAAGAAATCAAGTGCAATGATTCATAATACAAATCAGCAAAAGGTAAGAATGAAACAATTTCCTGAGGGAATATCCTAACAAACTAGAAAATTTTTTCAAAATGATAATTGTAAGTCACTTAATAAAATTCATTTCAGCACAATTGTGCCCTAAGGATAAGCATCTATATTTAATTCCTCTTAAGCAAGAGGCATTTATTTATCTGTAGGGAAAGGTTGCTGGATGAGAGCTTTGTTCATCTTCCTTGGGGGCAATGATACAGCTCCAAATACATTCAGTGGTGCCCAACATTCTGCAAAACTGAGTGGCTTTAAGAGATGGTTTATTTTCACAGCTCTAAAGAAAATTCTGTAAAAGAATCACTGCCTTACTTGAAGATACCAGTTCCAGGCAGAACTGAATGGAAGAAATGATGCTCATGTTGCCTACTCTTCAAGCTGCTACATCCCAGCAGAAAGGTTTCCTACTGCCTTCTTCATCACACCCAGAGCACCTAAACACTACAGAGCTGTCAGTCATAAGGCTGTGTCCTGTATCAAGACACTGCAAGTGTAACATATTCTTAGATGGTTCTACAAGTTATCTTGAAGCGATCACTACAAACTGGGAACCTGAGGAAGACTGAGCACAGCTTTTACCTCATATTTTGGTGTTTGCTACATGGAACTAATTTCAGTGCTTAGCATAAATACGTTCTCTCGTTTCTTAGCAAAGGTGCAGTTATACTAAATTAAGCGTGCTGGGATGACTCAGAATGATTATTCATCATGACATCTTACTGAATTTTCAGGGGTCAGGAAGATGACTCCCTTTTTAATAATAAAAGTTGCATTAGCTGAACAGACCATATTTGGCATTGCCATTAGTAAATTTGGAAGATGAAGCACACAGAGTAACTACTTTCTGTAGCTAGAAAAACCTCTGCCTGTGGCAAAGTTGTTGGGACTAGATGATCTTTACAGTCCCTTCCAACGCAAACCATTCTGTGATTCTATGAAAACACTAATTTATTTTTTTTCCTCTTCCTCTTACTCAGCAGCCTGAGCTGTCGGTGGTGGTGAGAAATGGACCCTGCAGGGGCAGCAAAGGACAGGTATGTTCCAGGAGAACGGGAAAAAGGGCTGTGCTATGTGTCACTGTTTGTGACAGTGTTATTAGTCAAAATAATGGAAGAACTTAGAGCTGACTCACAGATGAAAATAACTGGGTAATTAACAGCAGTGAACATTTATTTAAGAAAAACAGGTCCCTTCAAATTAATCCAGTTAAGCTGGCAGGTTACAGGCAGTAATCTATTGATTGGCTGACAGTGACACTCTCATACACTGACAGTCCCCTGTTGTACAGGCAAATACCCAACGTTTTAGTTATGAAAATCCATAGGCCAATGTGCCCATTTTTAGAGGTTTAGAAGGGCTAAAATGGTCACTGGATTGACAGAATCTGCTGCTGGTGCAGATAGTTTCAGTTCTATCTGTATTCAGCACTACTGCCTGATATTGGACCCCATTCTGTAGCACACTGTTTAGAAATTTGTTAATTGGGTAAGTTTTGAGGAGAGTCACATGAGTGAGTGGAAGCTGATCTGCTTATCAGATGGGTGTCACCAGAAGGGTGACAGACTCAAGGAGAATCACAAGAAAGGAAAGGGCAGTTTGGGAATGAGCTTATGTATTCATAAAGATGCAAATGTATTCAGGAGCTGAAAGCTGAAATGGGTCAAATTTAGCCTTGTAAAGAAGTGCATACTGGATGAGCTGTTAACCCTTGTGGTCAATTCTCTCCCATCACTGTCTAGTTTTTTTGCAGGTTGAATACTTTTCTAATAGAAGTGCTGCAGTTAAACCAGAAGCTAATCTAAAGACATGCTGTGTCCTTTGAGTCACATGGGACAATGGTCCTTTCTGGTCTTTCAAGGTATCAACCACAGAAGGGATGAAACCACAGAGTTCCAGTCTGGGATCTGAGCTATGTATTCAGGTTGGTGAGTTTTGGGTTAAATATAATACAAAATGAATACATTATAATGTGGTTTTTTCTTATCATTTTGCTTCAATGCACTAACTGTGGGAAAGCCACAAAGTGTTTGGCTTCTTCCAGAACTCAGGCAGTAGCCCACATCTCAGAGGCAAACAAAACATTTCCTGTTTTCAAACATTCCCTGTTGGGGTACCAGGTGCATCTTTCCTGCAGTCATGTAGAGCTGTGCTGCTAATTCAGCCTGAGTAGCACTTTAGCAGCTTTTTAGCAGAGCTGGGTGAGGAAGGACAGACTCCCTAATGCATGTCTGTGTTTTCCTTACTATATTGCTCATGATACCTAGAAAGTTCAGTGATGTAAACATACCCAGAGGTAGGAAGCATGCCCTTGGTCTCATTTGCCATCCTGCTCTGGGAGTGTTCCCATTCTGTTACCAGTTTCCACGTGAAGGAGGTTGTTTGGGAGAATAATAACCATGTATGCAGAGGGCCTGGATGTGTGTCCTTGGAATGAGGCAGCTGGATCCCATCCCTGGCTCACGCTGGCATTTTCTGTTGTGTGGTGGCATTGGCACCATGAAATGTCAGGTCTCAAAATGGAAATGGCCTGGCATTGTTTAGGACTGATTCCAGGAAATGCCTTTTGGATGGAGGCACTCTCTCTTGCTGCCCCTTCCCTATGACCTCGTGAGGAGAAGTATCTAAAATAGGTCATTGTTATGCACGGAGAGAACCCTGTTCCCTGAGCTCCCTTGGTTTCCAAGTAAATGAGCTTTGGAGGTAAGTTAGCAAAAGAGGCTGATTCATTAGCAGCAAGGGAAATCTGTGTGCTGGAGGGGTGCCCAGCTGCCCAAAGGGATTTACATAGTGACACACTCCTCAAATCTTAATAGAACAAGCTGAGTGATACACACACAGGCTTGAACTGTATCACAGTCACATGCTTGCTAGGCTCATTTCTTATCTCATGGGTTTCTCTGGAGAGTATCTGTTGCTCCAGTCCTTCATAGGGATTTAAATTTGTAAGGGAAGGAGTCACGGTGAGGTATCTTCTAATGTGAGAAAATTCTGTATCTGTTTTCTTTTCCAAATTAGGTCACCTTCTAAGGCAGTTCTGGATGGAGTTTGTCCCTGCAGTTATAGAGGCTGTAAATAATATAGGTGTTACAACATGTTTGACAGGATATCATTGCACCATCACTAGTCTGTCTGAATATCATATCTCAAATTAATAACAAATTAATTTTATCTGCTGAAAGACCCCAACTGTCGCCCTCCTGTCTGGAATGAGATAATTTTGGGCAGTTATTCGCTTAAAGAAGGAATGGGGCCAGCACATTTTTCTGGCATCATGACCAAGGGCAGGCTTGTGCAGAGAGATGAGTGCTCCCCTTTGTCGAATCATCTGGAGTTCATGGAAGAGAATTCAGTCTTTTTGGAGCATCTTCCGCCTCTTTGTTGGTCCGTCAAGCAGGGGTGGAAGTGCCAATTAGTGCCAGTGGTGAGATGGGCACTCGTCCACAAGACCAGAAACGGAAATGCACAAACTGCTCTCACACGGGACACTGAGCAGCTGTTGGATTATAAAGATCTCTGGCCCCTCCTGACCTGGGCCAGATTTGAACCATTGGCCTAGAAAGGAAAAGCTTGAAATCCCTGCACAAGCCACGGGATAAATAGGACTTGCAGAACTGTGCACCCTCATTCCACATTCAGTTGCTGCCATCTAATGGCAGACAGAGAGTGGAAAGGCCTCAAGCAATATAAATATCTTATCTTTGGGAGTCTAGGGTGTGGGAGAACCTGTACAAATAGTTCTCATCAGAGTGCTGGGGAAGCATGGTGATTTAGGCTGGGTTTATTCCTCTAAAGAATAGTTCGAAAAAGGACTATTGTGCTGCAAATCAACAAAGAAGTGTCCCACAACAAACACCGGGTCTTCACACTGCTTTTTTTTTTTTACAAGGCAAAAAATATTGATCATATATCAGTTTTGCACTACCTGTTTCTGTCTATGAATAGATCTCCAAATAATTCTTGTAAGCTGCACTAGCTAACACTGTCTCACAAAGGAGAAAGGTTAGAGACTGGATGTTTCTTTATGCATCCCTGAACTGCAGCCACTGGGTATCCAGAGGCATGTCCCCTGATGGAACTGCAGCCCAGTGAGCCATGGATCACCCTCCAGCAGCCTTAATGCAGCCTCAGTGGTGACATGAGAGCTTGCATGGCCCAGCAGTCAAACAAAGTCTGTCACCAGGGCTAACTCAAGTCATAAATCAAGCTTTATATTTGAGAAATGTTTCCAGTAGTCCCTGGTTACCTGAGAAATGTCATTTTATAACAGAAAACTGGGAAGGGAAAAAAGTTACATCTTCAGACACAATACTGGAAAAAGCTCTATAATTCCACTCTTCTTTGCTGAAGGAATAATTGTTGGAAAGAAAGTCCAATAGTGAAGCAATGTGAAGGAGAGAAAGAAAATACCAAACTTATTCTCTTTGTCCTGCTGAAAGAAACATTCTTCAAAAGCACTGTGGAGAGAAACAGAAATGCATGCAGTGAGTCCTCAAATGCCCTTGTACCTGCTGGTGCTGCCTGCACGTCTGTGAGAGAGCAGAGAAAAGCAGCACACGTGAGTTGTAACTCCTTGAGGAGATCAAACATTTTATCATGAAGTCGGTCAGCTTTGTGCCAACAGGCACTTCCCAGGCTGCAGGGAGCAGCTGAGCTGTCCTATCGAAAGAGTCACAGGAGCTCTGTTTGTAATCAAGGTCCAGCCACTGTTCCCTTACGTCAAAGCCAGGATCTATCTAAACAGTGCTGCTGCACTTCCGAGAAAGTGCAGCTTTGTGCCACTGCTGAAAGGCAGCCTGCTCAAATATATACCCACTGGGGATGCACCAGGGATTTCAGCCTGGTACACGAGGTCATGGTACACAAGCCAAACAGGTCTTCTGCCCACAGAAAGAGGCCTGGCAGGGAGCTGGGAGCTCTTGTTGTAGCGCCTGGTTAGACCCAGGTGGGAGATTCTTGGTGGAGCGGTTACATTCCTGAGCTGGAACCATTACCAAAATGCCCTTGTCAATCAAGTTCCCCAGGAGACTTTCTGCTTGCTCTGTAGATATTTTCCTTTGAACCTCAGTGGTAAAGTAATAGGAGAATATCAGGTCTAAAACTGTCTTGGCAATGTTGATACTTTTTTAAACCGCATTCCTTCCCCTCCTATTTCTCGCACTAAGACGCCGTCTTCTGACCACTCCCAGGGAAGCATCAGTTGCAAACTGAAGACATAAAATTACACCAAGTGAGCTGAAATTTAAGCCTTGCCATTACAGAGTGACGTTCAGCAGTCAACGTGCACCCTCAACACACAGCAGCTGCCAGGGTTTCATTACTGCCACTTACAAAAACCTTCAACTCGTTTTGGTGTGCCCTGCTTTGAGCTAGAAGCACCGTTTTATCTCTAAGAGCCCTTTAACGTAGTGTGACATCCGAGAGACTCACACAGGATATAAGTTTACTCTGGTGCTGAGGTATGATTTAATATCCTCAATTGTTCTGGAAATTTGAGCTGCATGATTCAGGAGACTTGCATGAGGATGGTTACTCCACAGCTTAATGAGATTTATGTGCTTAATTGTGACGGATGCTTCACTTACATTTCTAACACGCTGGTTCAAAATGGGAGGGGGAGAAAAGCTAAACCAAATCAACAGGAGTTTTGGTGGAGGCAGGCTTTTGCACAGGAAGCTTGCAACACGAGCTCTTGCAAATGCCAAAATAAGGAGGAGAGAAAAAAAAAACCAAAACAAAAAACCAAACCCAAACAGAGGAAACGTCTTTCCGCAGCTCTTAATTGCAGCCTCCTGTTTGCGCTGCCCACGCTAAAAGCTGTCACTCTTTCCCTACCATCCGCTGCGGGCTGTGGGGGCGGCAGGAGGATCGGGCGGATGGGGAGCGGGGGGTGTTCGGGGCATCCCGAGGGCTGTTTCCCCGAGCGGGACCCGTCCCAGCTGGGAGTCCTCCATCCCCGCCTGGGGCTGTCCGCCCTGGTACAGCCAGGGGGGAATGAGCGCGTCGCGGGGCTTGCGGCAGCCGCGGTGCGGGCACGGCGCCGGGGCAGGACCGCCGGCTGCCACTCACGGCTCCGCGCCGCCTCCGCGGGCGGGGGCCGGGCTCGAACCCGCGGCCGCCGCGCAGGGCGGGCGCCGAGCCGCGTCCGCCGCGCCCAGATGTGGCGGGCGCCTCCCGCGCTCGCATCGTCCCGGCTGGGCCTGCGGGCACAGCCCCGCCGCGGGCAGGGCACGGGCAGGGCACCGAGCCGGTAAGCGCCGCGGGGGAACGGGGGCCGCGTTTCCTCCTCCCGCCAAGGAGGACTTTTGTCTTGCCCATCCCTCTGCCCCCCCGCCCTCTGCAGCCGTGGCTGGGGCCTCCCAGCAGTTTCCTCTGCTCGCCAGATGTTGGGCAAGAAGAGGATTGGTCCCTGCCTGGCGTAGCGCAGGGGCTCGGAGAGCTGGGGGCCCATCCTGGAAATGAGAGCATCAGGGAACATCTGGCAGAGGTTAACACAGAGGATGCTGGCAGGAGGTGATGGGGGAAGATTCGGGACACTGCCTGGGCCAGCAGTGGGACAGGCAGTATGAATGGCAGTTTTATCAAGAAATGAGATGTGATGGCAGGAATAAGGCTAATGGTAACAATTTTTTCATGGTTTTCTGTTGGTTTTTTGTTGTTTTGTTTTTTTTTCTTATAATATGCTATGGGGTCATTGCAGCTTTTCTATAGACAGATGAGTCACGTAGTGTATGCATGTCAGCTAAGGGACAAAGTAGGATGGGTTTCCAGATTAGAGAGAAGATCAAAGAATTACCATGTTACTGAGGAATGGTGGACATCTAGCTGTACTATGCTAGGTACTATGTATAGTACATACCTGGATGCCAGTCCTTGGTGTGACTGTAGGATGCTACAATATAAGGATGCCAGCTGCTCCCATTTCTTAGCTAGGGATCAGACCCTGAAAAGAGTTGAATCCTTCTGGGTTCATAAGTTCTTGTGTCTCCCAATGGTTCAGAAAATCCCAAGGGTTCAGGCCATGTGCAGCACCTTCTGGATTCTTCTAGTTGTTCTCAGGGTAAGAGCCAGGATGCACAACAAGCACTCTAGTGAGAACACGGGACTATGATGAGATGCTATTACAGAAAGGGAGCTTGGTTGGATGCTATACAAAGTTGAAAGTACTAGTATTTGGGCCAGCAGAGTGTTTTGGGTTTGGGGAGTAGGTGGTTATTTGCCTTCAGCTTAGTGGAGTACACAAAATACCAAAGGATTTCCTGTCTCTTACCTGCCTGATGCTTCTTTTTGTTATCTCATTGTTTCTCACTTTGTTTTTCAGAAAAACTGTGATTCAAGGAAGCCACCATGAAAGGCGAGGAAGTTCGGCAGAGGAGGAAAGAGGGCAGGACTAAGAATGGAGAGCGCTCCAGGCACAAAGGAAGGAGCAAGGCTAAACACAGAGAGAGCCGACTTGGCAGCCAGGAGGCAGAGGATGTCTCTCTGCACGCACAGCAGAAGCTGTTGGCTGAGGAGAAAGTGGCCACGGCAAAGTCACAGGAAGAGTCAGCCATCTCTATTTGCCTGCAAGTGCTCCTGCCATACCTCCTAGCTGGGCTTGGCATGGTCTTGGCAGGCATGGTTTTGGATTATGTTCAGGTAAGGGGAAGAAACTCATCTGACATACCTGGTATGGGATAAGTGGGGGACTTTTCTTCAGAGGCAGAGGATTTGCTCCAAGAGTGGCACAGTAAGGGAGGATTTGCCACAGTTTCACGTGCCACCATGTCCTTCAGTCAGCTATTAAGTACTTCTTGTGGCTCTCAGGAGACAGCATGTGGGGTTTTTTTGGCCCCTTTTCTCCCCCGGAGAAAAAAGACAATATGGTACTAAAGTGTACACGAAGGACATGAAGTATCTCTGTAGGAACGTGCAGTCCTGTGCAAAGGCCTCACCTGGGTCCTTGAAAGAGGGTGGGTGAGCTGCAGCCCCAAGGGCTGTGGTGACACAGTGCTTTCCTGCAGCAGAGAGAGTGGTATCACTCACGGATGTAGCTCTGGACAGTCCTTCATCTGCTGCTTCATTGTGCAAGGCATCAGCCAGCCCAGCACTGTTAACACTTCATACAACCAGCCCAGCGCAGCCTTTGCACCACAGCCTTGTCTAAGGCCTCATACAGATGACTTGAATTTGTTCAGTTCAATTTCTGATTCTGCGATGATCAGGATGAGACCTTCTCTCCTATGGTGCAGCAATACCGAGCTTTAAGATAGTGGTGAGCACCTAATTTTAGATAGTTTAAAGATACAGTTTATTTCCAGATTATAAATTGCTGTGCCTTTGCACTCCGTGTGACTCTCACTGCTGCATGCCTTTTTTTTAACCCTTGTTATTTAACTAACTAGCTGTGAGGTCAGACTACCCCGACCTATCTGATACAGTGACACTGAAACTACTGTGCTTGCATTGACAGCTTTCACAAATCTGGAGCTGTGTTCCTTTGTTATTAACCCAGGGTTGATCTCCCTAAGCTAGAAGAGCTATGAAGGCTTAAGAGTGACACAGTATCCTTAACTGACCTTAGCATGTACTCAATACCCAGCAGAATGTCTCATTAGATCACAAAATGCCAAGGCAAAGCCAGAACCCAGTGACAAACTACTTTTTACCTCCTTAGACATTATTCTGAAACTCTTGAGTCTTGAACAGCCACTTCAAATTCTATTTTTTAGACTGTTTAGACCTGCCCAGTCCTGTGGATCTCTGACGTTTAATGTATGTTGCTTCCTATTGTGAGTTATTAAAGTGTGAAATAGGTTGCAGATGTGTTTCTGATGTTGGAGGAGTGTTTCTTCCCTGGGAACTGGTTTTCTGTTTGTTTGTTTGTTTTGTTTGTTTTTTGTTTTGTTTTTAGGGTTTTTTGTTTGTTTTTTGTTTAGTTTTTTGTTTTGGTTTTGTGGGTTTTTGTTTTTTCCCTAGGAAGAACTGGGCCACTAATATGAACAAAATGCGAGGCAAACTTCATTCTCATCTGAAACTGCAAAATTCTGCTTTCTGTGTTTGCAAATAAAGAGCTCACAAAGAGCTGTCGTGTTAATACTTAGTCTGGGATATCAACCCATACCACATCTCGTAGAAAGCACAGGCCTTTGGCAACTAGCACAGAGATTGCTCGTGCAAGATCACGGGCTGCTTGAGCGTGTCTCATCATGGACTCGCTGCTGCTGGAAACTGCCCTTCCTTCCTGAGCCAGTCCTGACCTTTGTCCTGGCTGCTGCTCTTGTTTCTGTGGAACAACAGTGGATGCTGTTGTGAAGCTTTGAGCCCCGGGCACTCTACATCTGCCTGCTCTCAGTCTCCCCACTTAAATTCTCTGCTCTGCCCTTTCCCAAAGAGGGGAAGAGAAGAGTCAGGAGTGATAGTATTCGAACAAACGGGATGTGCAGTCCCTGAAAAGCAGCTTCCTCCCATGAGTCCAAGGTGTTGGAATAGTGCTGCCTGTTGCTAACAGGCATGTTGTGAAAGCATTCACTGGTATTCCTGTCTCTGCTTTGCAGGGATGATAAGGTACATATGAAACTGTGTTCTCTGGCACTTGTCATCTTTCTATTCCATGTGGATGAAGGCCCTAGATCAGGGTCAGGACTCACCAAAATCTGTTTCTACTTTGACTCCTCCATGGCAATGCTACTTGTTGGCTAGTTTGCAAGCATGGCGATACAGTGTACTTCCCCAGGCTTTGCCCTCATGAGTGGTACGAAAATAAGGTGGTTGGTTTGGGGTTTTTTTCACCAGCTAGTTATAATCCTTTCCCCACTGTTGAGCAATGCTCTCTTTCTTCTCAAACCTGATGCATCTCTCTGTGGACAAATATGGTATATCTCTTTGCCAGGAAAATATGAGGCATCTCTTTGCTGACAAATATGGTGCGGATCTTTATCAGAGGCTCCTTAAGTGCGTAATAAAATGACCCAGTGTACACACGCAGGTCACCTGCACCAGTTACCTTCTCTGCATACTGATTCATCGGTTGAGGGCTTTTTATGGTGCTTGCTTAGAAACAGGGAGAGCCGAAGCGTGATAAACTCATAAACCCTGCCAGGCCGATGCTTCAGTACAGGATGTGTTGCTGCTCTGTTTTTTTAATGGCATTTGAGTCATTCAGACTCACTGATATTTTCTTTACGTTAACGTTTCTTCCTGACATCAATCCAGTTGACTGATACAGCGGTGTGTGGGACTAGGTATGTGCATTATTAGACCTTGAAAACCTACGGTAGTTTTCCAGAAATTGTCTTTTATTTCCTTGAAGCTTCTGTGAGTTACTATCCAGAACTAGGCTTTCATGCTGTCACTTCTCTGCTCCCAGCTGATATAAAGAGGTTGGGTCATGTGTGGTTATTACAGGATTTTTATTAATCTCTGGCTTCCAGCTATTGTGGTTTTTTTTTCTCAGTTAGATTAGCTGAAATGTACTCTCCTGTTGGCTTTCAGCTAACTGGACCATTGTTAGGTGTAAGAGACGTGTGTACATACCAAGGCAGCTGGAACTGGAGAAGACTTCAGGGGCTGTACCAAAATATAAGCCTAGAAAGCAACAAAGGATAATCTCATGTTTGTAGCTGGGGCTTGTTTTCCACCCCACCATGCTTGCAGGGAGATCTGCTCTGCCATCTCAGCCTGTTAGGCTCCATACTTTGGTTTGTGTGAATTCAGACCAAAGAAACACTGTCTAAATGTCCAAGAGCTTCCTATTTATCTGCAGTCTTCTGACTGTGAAAGGCAGAAGCATGTCTTGTTCTCTTCAACTCCCCCAATGCATTTAGTTCCAATCTGGGGACCCTGTCACAAGGACAGAATCCATAACTCATTAATCTTTATGTCTCTCTGCACAGAGTGTTTGGAAAGGGGTTGATCCATCCTAAATTGTGTTTTTTTAAAACTTTTGACCCTCTGATTTAATTAGTCTACCCAAATTAATTATTAGAAAGGAGCCCCAACGTAATATCCTGACTCCTTTCTCTACATGTGTGACTTTGAGCTGAAGCCTTTACTGAGCAGGATAAAATGTTTTGGCCATATGTGGCCATAGTGCAGCTCTGGTTTTTGACCCTGTGTCAGATCATGGAGTCTCTGGGATGAGATCCTCCCTCCCAAAGACAGCACTTTCCCGGGAGCATGCAGAAGCACTGTGTTTCACTTTAGGACAGGAAGGGACACCAGCTCACTGAGTGCCCTTTCTCTCCCTTGCCTGTGGTACAGTGAGATTATGGAGCTACCTTAAATAAGCTCAGGCTATGACTCTTATCTTGGCCTTTGCAAACTAGCAGAAAGTTGAAGTGATGACAGCAGATAAGGGTGTTCACTTTTGAAGCTCATTGGCTGGTTCTCTGAACTTTTTTTTTCCTCTGAGAGACAGTCATTCAGAGGTACAGCTGGCACAGACCGATTGTTATATCCCGCGGAGACCACGGAGGGGACACGAGGGGCTGGGGTCCAGAAGTGCAGATCTTCTGTCACCAGCTGGCTCAGCCGTGTCACTTGCCTGGGGATGAGACCTGTGTAATATCGTCGGCTGGGAGGAACGTTGCCCCGTGTTTTCCTTGACCTTTCTTCACCTTGAAGGAGCACAAAATGGATCAGGGTTGTTAACTGCCCACCTCCTCGGCCTTGGGACAGTGAGAAAAGTTCAGCAGCGGTTACGGTGGGAGAGTGAGGGGACTGAGGCTGGGTCAAGCAGGCTTACATATTAAACCACCGTATCAAACGCAAGCCGCGGTCTGACAAGAAATGTAACCCGAGGAGAAAGGACACCAGTGCGTTTCAGCAGGCTGAGGGATTCTTGCATGACCTGTCACTCTTTCAGTGCCGTAGCCTGAGCAGGTCTTACTGGTTTTTGCCGAAGTGGTGGGAGCTGAATGGGGTGTGGGCTCATTTCTATTCGTCCTCAGACATCTCTACAATCTTCTCTTCTCTTTTTTAATTCCCCCCTGGATATAAATCAGAGAAATTGTGTCCATCAAGTTTGCTGCCACCTGAGCTCAACCCAGCTGAATCAGTTTTGGAGGATACCCTTGCTACAATCCTCTGGACGAGCTCCTAAGAGAAGAAGAAGCTAAAGCAATTTGGCATCGTCGCTGTAGTTTGAGGAAAAACATTTCTTCCGACTTTGGAGAGAGCTACAAGAAGGATCTGTGTGATGTCCTGATCTCCCTCCATTTTCCCTGCTGAGCATGGGGTAACTGTGTGACCATGGTGGTCACTCAGTTACAATTGGAACTGTGCTTCCACGGCAAGAAGCTGAGAGGCTTCACCTGCAAGTTGACCAGATCAGCCAGTGGATTTCTCCCAGAGACTTCATTCTCCATTGCCTCCCAGATTTTCGTGCCGTTCCTTCTGGCTGGCTTGGGAATGGTAGCTGCTGGCCTTTTGATGGATGTTGTTCAAGTAGGTACATGTGGTTAGGAAACCTGTAGTGAGAGGGTGGGCTAAGACACTGACCTTGACTATTTGTGCTTTTTTGTTTTTAATTTGCATGGTCCTAGCAGCCAGTCAGCAGGATGGCTGTAGGCTTTTTTTGTGTGCCAGAGATACACTATCCATATTCTTTAGATCAGTAGCTGGGCTCCTTGTAAAGTGGGATAGCAGCTTTCAGACAGGCTGTGTAACACTGACCTTGGTGCATTAGACTGAGTGCTCCCTTTTCTGTATTGAGCTAAACACTTTGGTGATGACTGCTGTGAAGCAACTGGATCACACTGCAGCATATTCCCCTGTTGCATGATATTATTTTTTTCCTTCAAAAATTGCTGATAAGGAGATCTAGGTCAGGGTTGTTATTAGCTACCTGTCTTACTTAGAAGAAAGTCCGTGCTTTCAGTTCTTTGCAAACAATGTAATGTAGTCTTTGGTCTAGAAGGCATTTAGATATTGTTATGAGAGGCTTGCCAGCATAAAACAATTAGCATTGCCTGCAAACTGAGTGCTTCTCAGACAGCTTCTGAGGTGCGTATAAATTTGAATAACTTTCACTGACTTCCAGGCAATGCTGCTGCATTTACACCATTGTGCCCACTATCAGAGTCTATCCCATCTGTCTTTCCTTTGTACTGGTGGCACAAATAGAAATGTAGAATTTGATCTAGTTTGGGTGTCTCATGCCAGTGGATTTACAAATCAGAAGGCTGGCAGATTTTCCCAAGGATATATCCTGCAGTCTGAGCTCACTGTAGTGCGTTGGATTCTCTGGCATTAATACCACAAGAGGAGCTAAATATGGATACTTGAATGTTTGGAAAGACAATACCTTGCTGTTTTTTTCTTGCATTGGAAGAAACAAAGAAGACAGAGAAGCTGACTTAAAGGGAGTATGAGGAATATCAAAGAAGGGTTAACTGAAGTGGCACACACTGTTGCTGTGCTGTTTGTCATCCCCACCTTGTGCCGTGCTTAGGCACAGACCTGTCTTGCAGCATTACAGAAGTTCTCAAAGTACCCAAGATGTAATGTTAGTGGTTAGCAGTTATCTCAGAGAAGGATAAAGTCATAGTACCTGCCTTGGAGTGAAGAGGTCTCTGCCTACAAGAAATCGAACACACTTGCTAAGAACGGGTGTCTGTTCAAAAATGTAACTGTATCCAACCTGATGGAAAACACAGGTATACCATGTTGCACATGTCCTTTAAATACCAGTGTGCAATCTAGTTTGTCTATTTGTTCATTGGACTCTTTGAAACTGAGTCACACATAAAGCACAACCACAGGAACTGTATTTTTTGGTGAAGGTCTTTCCAACTATGTTGAAAGAGAGGCCATCAGTCCACGGGTTAAATTCTCAGAGGAGGAAGCCCAGTGCATTGAGAGTCACAGTTGGCACAGGAGAGATGTTAGTGAGGTGAACTGCAACAGTATCAACAACATTAAAACCAAAACTAGTAGCTGAGAAAATCCAGAGATCTTAGCCTTTAAAGGTTTGGAATACTCTTCTTTGTCTCTGAGCTGTTTATTTTCAACTTTTCTTAATGCAAGTGTAAGAGTTAGAAACTCACTGTCCTGCCCAACTAAAACTTGAGTCTAAGTTTGTTTGCTTGAGGTACTGTAAAACTTAGATTGCAAATCATGAGGGCTCACACTACTGAAACTACAGGTTTTTCTGGTCCAGGAGCCTGTGATTTGCCCATTTTTTCAGTGGTTGGTCTGGCTGAGGAATGTTTTGCCCTGTTTGCAGTCACTGCAAAATTTTCTTAGGAAACTGTGTTTGCCTTTGACGGAGAGATATATGGGCAAGTGCAAGGATTGTATCAAGAGCATATGTGTGAGTTTAATGCAGCTGCTCTTGTTTTATTACATATTAAATATCTTGAAATAATTTGGCTCTGTGCTGGGAGTCCAGCTGACACTTTCTTTTTCAGGGCTGATGTTGCTGTAAAGAGGACAACAAAGTGGAAATTGCTAATCTGTGTCCTATCGAACTTGCCAGGATTTTAGCAGTTTCTGATCCATCTTGGGATGAAACCAAGAACTGCTCATGTTACTGTTTGCAAGAAAAATCAGCAAGAGAGTTTTGTCTAACCCAGTTGACTCTAAGGCTCAAACCTGAGTCTCTCATACTGTAATAAAAAGATACCCAAGGAAGTAGATGTTTGCCTTTTTCTCTTCCTGGGCGTGCAGATGATGCAGTCTCTCTGCAGGGCTGATAGCATGGCACCAGCCTTTTCTTGCTGGATGTTTATGCATCTACTCCAGTGATCCTTGGCCAGCTGGTTGATCCAGATTCTAGGCTGATTGGCATTTCTGGAGACCTTGCAGGGGCCTGCCAGAGTTTGGCCCACTCTTTTACGTTAAGGTGAAGAATCAGATTGAATTTGGATGATCAGATTTCAAACCAGAGAATTCAGGAGGAAAGCTTCCATTTCGTTCTCTACTTCCATTCCAGTTCAGTGGGACACAGTCCACATAAAAGTCACAGACATGAGACGTCCCTGTCCTTTGTTGATAAAAGCCCATGAGATGATGTGCATCATAAATGATTTTGTAATGGCTTGCATGCTGTTTTCCAGGATATTTTGGTATTTCTGTTGGCTTGTTCAGAGCAATGAAAAATCTCTGAGGCTTCTTAGCTGCTGCCGTGGGAGATGGATGTCCTGGAGAGGTAACAGGACATGGTTGGGACAGGTAGGACAATGTGAGGATCCACAGCAGGGCTGGACTGCAGCTGGGGAGGCTGGCTCAGTACATCACAGCCTGCCTCCCTCTGAGGGACCCCCTGGTCAGATCCAGCTGCTGTGGGGACCAGCTGCAGTGGAACACGGGGTTAACCAAGTGTCTTCAGAGCTCAGTTTTAGGGCTGAAGCTCTGTCATGCAGATGTGAAGTTGGAAAGAGTCTCCTTCTGGCTCTCTGTGTGGGTTTGCAATGCAGCGTGGAATGTTTCTTTTCTTTCTAGGCCAGTTTTCATCTCCAAGGACAGAGACAATTCCTAGACTTAGTTCTGCTGTCTTTATTCAAGTAGTTCCTTGCCTGCATAGCTCTAACCTGCCCCACTCACCCACTCCTCCAGCAGAAAGTCCCGACAGTCCTGCAAGTTGATGGCACAGGCACATCTGTTTATTCTGTATTTCTGCAGTTGCTAACACGATGGAGTCCTGGGTACTGTGGTAGAAATCATTATGAATCTGTCCTTAGGCTGTTGGTGAGTCACTAATGAAACTCAAATAGAGGCAATTAAGTCAGCTTTTTTTTATCAGTACAGTTGTGTGATTATTAATTGTTCAGAGCCTATAAGTTTAATGATACATAAGGAAGAGTCCCAAAAAACTCATACCTCATATGCTGAAACTTCTGTTATGATGGTTTGAAACCAAAATTCCTCATGAACAAAAGTATTGGAGCTTACCTAGATATAGCAAAATCATATTTCCCAAAGGTGACAGGTGCAGGAAACATGAACAGTTGAGGGGTTTTGAGGGGTGCTCTTATTTATATGTCTTTTTTATGCAAAATATGCAAGGTCTTAAGTATGAATGTCTTCACACCTCTGTATTTAAAATGTTTGGGGTTTTTACATTGTGACTATGAAGTCTGCTTTTTTCTCCTCTTTCTTTTGAAGGATATCAAAGATTGTTTGGATCTTTATTTTTAATCAAAGAGAGGAGAGACAGGGATATTAATCTTTAAAAGAGATGTCCACCCCTAGCTTTCCTCAGGTATTTAGGTTCCATGTTAACAACTTTAAATGAAATTATAGTATGTCAAATAAGGTGATTATTTTTGTTGTGTGTTGTTGGTTATTTACTCAACAGTAATTAACTCACCTTTAACATTTTGAAACGTGCCTGTTTCCAGGCCACCACTGCCAGGAAATATGCCTTTTTTAAATTGATAATAATGTTTTGCCTCTTATCTGCATGTCTGAGGGGTGTCTTGCCCAATGTGCTCAGGGCTGGCTCAGCCCCACTTTCATTCCAGCTTCCTGAGAAGGAAGCTGTGAGGTCTTCCCAGCAGACGACCACACCACTGGCTTCCCACAGCTTCCCATGGCACAGCCAAAGCAAAACACCAAGCTGTTACACCCTGCACATATTTCCTAACAGGCAGACAGCTGAATGTGTCAACATTTATTGAGTCTGTCCAACCTCCTAGACTTTCAGGTTTACAGAATCACAATGGATGTGAAACAGGTGGGCAGGGATCTGTTGTTTGTTTTGTTCTCTAGCGCCAGATTTAGGGACCATCATGGGATACTAGAGAGTGACAAGTTGAAATTAATGAACACATTGATCCTTCACATGACACGTAGCTAAACTATGGAAGTTTTTGCCACAGGATGGCACATAGGTTGGAGGGGGGAGATTGGATGAGCACCTGAAAGAACAATCCTTGCATCACCGGTAAGTGTGCAGAAAAAACCCACCAGCTCTGTACCCTGTGGCAGACAGTCATAGGCTGGAAAATACACAGGATAATTATTGCATTTACTTGTCATATTTGGATTCTATTTTTATACACCCAAATTTGACTACTGGTAGAGCTAAGGATGGGTTAGATGAACCTTTGACCTGACTCATGGCAGTCGTTCTTTTTTTTCTTGTGTTCTGCTCTTAGGTGGTTGTTGCTTTTACTTCACACTGAGCTGCCCCATTCTGTGATTTTATTCTGGTGTGAACCTCTCTGCCTACAGTGGGACTTTGCCAACATCCTTGAATGCATGGTGGGAGGGGAAATGAATTATGTTCCAAGGCACTGTATGGTCCATAAATTAGAGAAGACATGTCAGTCAACAAAGTTTCTTGAAATTTCAGATCATCTCTAGTGTTGCAGCTGATCCAACAGCTTTGAACAGTTCAGCTTTGGAGAAGCAACAACAGTTGATAGATACTGAAGATACAGGCTCAGCTGTTTGGCTTATGAGATAAAATCCTTTTTCCAACTGTGCTGGGAACATACTTGGTAACAAGAAGACTTAGGAACTGCCTGTGGAGAAGAGATGCACAAATCTCCTTCCCTTCCACCACGAGTCTTAGATGCTTAGTTTGAAGTTTGGTAAGAGAAAACAGACACAACTTTTTGTTGTTAGATCATTTCCAGATCTTTGTGTTTATTCTTATGAGTCTGTTCAGCAATAGATGTTCCTGTATCCAGTGTCAGTGCAACGGATGGAGAACATGCTGTATTTCATTTGACTTGTGAACCCTAATTATTTTTCATGTTATTCTTGGCTAATGCAAAAGGCACATTTTAATTTGTGGCTTTCCAAAATCTTCTGTTACCCTCAAGAAGAAAGACCCTTCCCTGTTAGGACAGTACTTTACTGTGTGTGAGATGAGAAAGAACACTGCAAGCTGAAAATTCCTTCCTTCCTTCACTCCCAAAATGCAACAACAAAGTGCAACAGGGCAGCATCTGCCCCCATGTGCAGATACCTGTAGAGAAACAGCACTGGACTGGTCAGCATCATAAACTGAAGTTGTTGTCTTTGTTTTCTTACAGCACTGGGATGTGTTTCGGACAATTACCGAAGTGTTTATCTTGGTTCCTGCCTTGGTTGGCCTGAAGGGTAATCTTGAGATGACACTGGCATCCAGGCTCTCTACTGCTGTGAGTGTTAACAAGGTGGTGGCTGTCTCTGTGGGGAGGGGGTGATTAGCAGGAGACATCAGGAGATTCTTCATTTATATAATCACAATATGTATGAGATATGCCCTTTTCTGCTAAGTGGAAACTAGTGGTGTGTGAGTGTTAAAATAATGTGTTTGCCCTCATTTTGTAACTGGAACAGAGAATTTCCATCTGTGCTTTGAAGGTGAATTAATCCCAGTTGCTGATATTTGGGGCCCTATGACACATGAAGGAGACAAAGACAGGGCTCCACAGCTGTCAGCTGCAGTATTGGATTGCCTTTCTGTGGGTATTGATCCTTGAGAGGCCGGGGCTTCCCAGCTATCCTTACTCTGGGGGAGTGGCCTGAGGCTTCTTGGAATGTGCAGCACCTTTTGCTACTCTGTATTTGATCTCGTGTATCTCCCTGTGCTGTTTTGTTTACTTTGGGCTGTTTATATCACATCTCAGCAGAACTTGGAGCTCAACAGAGCAATTTAGGGGAAACAAAGAAGGAAAATGGGTTTAATGTGTATATCTTTTTGTCTGTGTGGGATGTGGTGGATATGCCCACTCCACCTTTAGCTGGGTGCCCTGTAATGCCTCTGCATCTCCCGTGTGAGCCTCTGATGCCCCTGGGACACTGGGCTAGAGCACGATGGAGAAGTGTCAAGAAGCAAGTGCAGGGAAGGCTGGGAGATGATGACCTGCACTTGCCTCTCTCTAACAGCCTCTTTCCCACAGGGATCAGGTGAAACTGCCCTCAGCAGCCACCTGTGCCACAGAAACAGGCTTTCAGGGTATCTCTCTTGACTCCTAGGCTAACACCGGACAGATGGATGATGCCCAGAAGCAATGGAAAATGGCCACCTGCAATTTAGCTCTTATCCAAGTGAGTCACTTCAGTTGGGAGATGAAAAAGTCCCTTTTCTCTTGCTGTGCTGCAGACCAACAGCACCTGTTCCCAGCAGTGCTGAACCCAGAGCTGGTGATTTGGGGTGGGTATTGTCAACAGAGCCAAGCAGAGCCAGGGCTTTACTTCCAATAAAGCTCTGTGTGACCCCACAGCTTGTAGTTTAGCTGCAAAATACATCTAGACATTCATTGCCTTTGTGGGTAAACCGAAATAATAAAAAACCTCCTTTTCCAGGGGGAGCTACAGCACCAATCTTTGTTTCACAACAGCCCCAGATAAAGCCTGTCATTTACTGGCAGTGTCTGGGAATCAGCCTTGGGCAGGAGGGGAGAGGTGGGAGAAATGTGCCTCTTGTAGGTCTTTCTGCTGGTTAAAATCCAGCAACCAGCCTAGAGTTTTCACATGGCAAGACCATAAGGCTTGCAACATGTGTCTGTGTGCTTTCCCTTATCTCCTTCCTCCGCTTTCAGGAGTGCTGCCTTGATGGGGAGCCCATTTTTGTGTTGACCAGGGCTACTCCTTTTCTGATGGACTCGGTGTGCTTTGCTGAAATGTTATCTGGCCTTTGCAGGCCTCCAGAGTTTTTCTCCAAACTTTGTCAGGATTTCTTTTGAATCTAGTGGAGCCTCACAGGGATGCTGCTTAAATACATAAGCAATCAGCATCTGTGCCAGGCTTTGCCCTCCGAGCTGTGTGGCAGTGCTGCAGTCGTGTGGAGCCAGGGCTGCCTGGAGACAGAAATGGATGATTGCTCACCAGCTGTCTTTTGATCCCCAGGTCCAGGCCACTGTGGTGGGACTGCTGGCTGCTGTTGCTGCTGTGATCCTGGGGGCCATCTCTAAGGGCTCTGTGGAGCTGAGCCAGGCTGCTGTGCTGTGTGCCAGCAGCGTGACCACGGCCTTCATAGCCGCACTGTCACTTGGTGAGTCTTTCTGGTTCCTCAGATGAAACACGCAGCAGTCAGGTGTGGAATAAACTGTCTCTTCTGCTGGGGAGACCCAGCTGACATCCCTCTGGTCTGGCAGAGGGAGGAGGGATGCAGGGAGCCTTAGCCCTATGTCTGCTGCTCTCACCCCCTCTGCATCCTGCCTTTGCTTCTCTTCTCCCGTGATCTGTTGTTTGCTGGGCTCTTGGCATCCACAGCAGCAATCAAAATGTCCTTCATCTGACACACCAAAAATGCCCCATGCTGTGCATGGGTGTGCATAAACATGCACATACTTACTCCATGTCTCTTGGGTGACACATGAGCTGTCTACACTGGCCCTTTCGCTAGAGGAAGATGAAGTAATGTCATACACAAAGCAGGAAATGGAGAGTCTGTTAGCAGACAACTCCAGACCATGCTCAAGAGGGACTTGGGTCACCCAATACCCTGGGCAGGGCTGTGGCCAGCCCTGTGGCTTGCCTGCTGTGAGCTCAGAGCCCAGCACTCCTCCCCCCTGGTTCTTCCCCTTCAAGGGAAACATGATGGGCTGGATGGTAGGATCTGTTCTGAGTGGCCTGAAGATCATCAGTTTGTAGGTCTGCCATACGAGGGCAGCATGATACCCTGAATAGAGTCAGCTGGCAGAGTCAAATAAAGCAAGTTTTCTAAATGAAAGGAACAAGTTAGAACAAGTGCATATCCTGAAGCTGGAGTCAAAGAGTGATGTAGATGCCTTTCATGAAAAGCATGGGACGAGGCAGTTTTTAAAAACAGCAGCTCAGCTTTCATTACTCTTCCTTACAATCTCCCTGCTCGGTGTGACACAGACAGGCTTTGTTGCTGTACTGTCACAGGCTTGCAGCTGGCATTAGTTTCTTCCCTTGACATGGTCACAGGCAGCCTGTGTGTGGGTGTGCACGACTGGAAGCTGCTATTTTTATGGCCAGGGAGGGAAGCAGCATGAACTGTGCTGTGGAGGAGGGGAGTGTGGGTGTCTAGGATGACTCTTGTGGAAATGCCATGTTGTGCGAGAATGTGTTTCTATATAAGGGATTTTGTATCAAGGAAGGTGCACATGTGGCATTTCTTATGGGAGAGCTGATGATCCTCTGCATGGTCAGCTTTGGCAGGGCTGTGTAGACAGGCACAGAGGAATTGTGAGCTGGAGGGAACCACCACCTCTTGAGCTTTCTTTGCTGTGCACTGTCAGCCATGGAAGCACTTTGAAAAGATGCCATTTGTCTTGTCTCAAGGCTGCCCTTGCTAGTCACACAGCAGTGGAGGCTGGCCAGGCTGGGTTTATTCCAGGTAGCTTATCCACAGGCCTGTGAGATATCTGATGGCTGAGAGATTCCCACATGTTCATCGGGGTTGGGGTTTGTGCTCCTTAACTTACCTGGGCAAGAAAAACCTCCCTCCTCTCCAAGAATGCTGAAAAGCAGCTAAATTTTCCAGGTGCAGCTCAAAGGACAAGGGAAGAGAGGTGACGTGGGCCATCTCCATAATGCTCACAGCATCAAGATCCACACAGTGCGAATTAAAGCAGCCCCAAAGACTCTGGGACATGAGGGGTCAGTTTGATGGATGGGCTGGAACGCTAATGCAGGCTACTGTAAGGAAGTTTGTTGCTCCTCAGTGATTCAAACTTGAGAAATTTTGGTCTAATATGGAAAATATCTTTGTGCTGTGGAATCCAGAGCAGAGGATGGCACCAGGAGGCTACTGCATGCCTGCTGTGAGCTTATCTCTGAGTGTGTTTCATGCCTGGTCCTCCTTCCAGGCAGCAAAGATTAGGCTGCTCAGGAGGGGAGCTTCTACATTCAGGCTGCCTGCTGGTATCTGCTTTGATCCCTGGAATTTGCCTGTGTGCCTCTGGGCCTTTGGAGCAGTTCATAAGGGCAGTCATGCCCCTCAGGTTGGTGAAAGCAAGAGGGCAAATTCCTGGGGATGTCCAATCTCCAGCTGCGTGGTGCTGCTACAGCTAATCTGCTTCTTGCTTTTCTTAGACCCCCATGTCCCTCTGAGAGCCAGAACAGCAGCTCTGGGGTGAAACACAGCGGGATACATTCTCTGATGCTTGCTCTGTGTCTTCTCTAGGTCTGGTGATGATTGGCGTGATCATCGGAGCAAGGAAAGTTGGGATCAATCCAGACAATGTTGCCACACCCATAGCAGCAAGCCTTGGAGACTTGATAACCCTTTCCCTGCTGGCAGGAATCAGCAGTACACTCTTCAAATACATAGGTACAGTGTTTAGCAGGGAATTGCAGCTCAGCAAGGAAGGGATGAATCCACCTGAAATTACTGCAGGATGCTTCCCTGTTTCTGGCATGTTTCAGAATGGAGGCTGTTGTGCCGCTGGGGTAGGAAGGTGACCAAAAAGGCTTTTTCCAGACTTTCTATTAGTAACAAACTGGAAGGCAGAGCTCTAAGAAACACAACTGGGATCTGTTAAAGAAATGGCCAACACATATTGTGCAGCTTTGGAACAGAAGGTTGGCATATGTGACACTGACTCTGTTCCTGGATCTGTCACTAGCCAAGCATAACTATTTTCTGTGTGTGGGTAATAGCAGGTCCTTCCTTGCAAAGTGATTTTGGGTTTTAGCATTTTTAAAATATTCTTGTATCTTCTTACGTGGAGAGTCATGGATGAACAAGGCATCAGATTGGAAGAAGGAAGACTGCAGTGTTTCATATTTGCAGGACTCTAAGTAGGACTTATGGCTATGGTGTTAAGCTGTGCTGCTGATTGGCAAAGACTTGGGCACCTGTTGATTCTGAAAAGCCCAAAACATCTTGCTACTTGGTGATATATGCCTGACTGCTGCTTTTAAAGTGTTAGGCTATTTACCACAAGCCTAACCTAGAACAGAAATGGGAAAATAAAAAGATCAGCAAACTCAATACCATTTGACACTCAAACTGTTGCTTCAGACTGAGCAGAAGCAGCGAGGCAGCTGTTCTCAGTTTGCATAACTGGTTCCATATGTAAGCACAAGCGAGGGAGTGAAGGAGCACACACTGAAGGGAGAGGCCTATGAGTTGCTTCTGTCTAATCCCCCTTGAGCTTCAGAGTGCATTTTTTTTTAGCAGGCTTTTTCCATGATGCCATCACACCTTCCTCTGTAAAGCTAGGTTGTCTTTCAGTCAATATATCTCAGATAATATCTCCTAGGGAGCACAGGGCAGAAGAACGTCATAACCTCCATGGTTGTGACCAGAGAGAATTTTTGCAGTTTTCAGAGTAGTTTAAATATCCTCTTGAGACTGCAAATACTCAGCACAAAGACACCAAATCATTGGGAGCATGAAGTGAAGCAGGTACAAGGAAGGCACTGCTGATGGTGGCTGAATAAATTAATTTCCCTTTCCAGTGTACAGGAAGGTACAGTCATGCTGTGAAAACTTCTGGGTCCTACAAAAATGTATCCTTCAAAAACACTGATGAGACTGTAAGTTTGGAGTACTGTGTGCTACCTGATGCAGCACCATTCCCTTCTGCAAAATATCCTTTTGCCAGTGAAGATTTTAATTTTTTTTTTTAAATTGACTCTGATCCTTCTCAGTCCTGCATAATGGAGATACAAACTGTGCCAGAGGGTTTCAGCTTGTTTATGGGCTGTGTGTGAGGGAATGTGGCAGAACTGGAATGTGGAGACTGAAGGTCATTCATCCCACCAGGAGTCTCTCTGTGGGCTTTGATAAGGCTTGATAGACTCCAGTGCTCTCTGTCTGCATTATTTAGAAAGGAATTAATTGCTCGAAACAACAAGGGGTGTGGGTAGGAGGCCCAGAACAGCAGCTAAGTTTGTCATACAGCCCATCTCTCCTGAATGACTCCAGGGGGTAAAGTGCACTGGCCCAACAGTATCTACAGCTGTTTACACCCCAGAAATGGTTGCATTTCAGTGCCCGCTAAAGCCACTCATAAGGAGAGCACATCCTTGTGTAAGAGCCCTTGATTCGTGGAAGGTGTCATCACATCAGTGCTGTCTCATCCAGGTAGGCCAAGGCCCTGGGAAAGACATTTTAAAAAATGCACACTCTGAGTTTGCTTTGTCTCCCAGATTACCTGCAAAGTCGGTGTTCCATCCCGCTGCCTTTGGCCCCAACACAGAGACCAGATGGAGAGCTTTGTTGATGAAGCATTTTTGTGTCGAAAGGGTTGGCATCAGCCCCATTGCTTGAAGGTGTTTCTCATGCTTCTGAGTCATATTTATTTTCTTTTAGTGCTGCACATTTGCTTATTTTTTGATTCCTTTGCTTCTAAAAATCACTTCAATTTTATGCCTCTGCTGAATGGAAAAAGCACCTAATGGAAACACATGTAAGCTAGCACAAAAGAAACCGCAGATCTTAACAGGCTTGTACGTGCAAGAGAACATTTGTTCCTATAGAGCAGACCAGCTGTTCAGCAATTCTGCCAGCTTGCCACCTAAAGTACCTCTTACCTCTTGTTTTAGGTGAAGGTGTGAGGTGTCTGCCCCTACGTGTGATACAGCTTCCACACAGGAGTTTCCCCCTTGCCCTGCTGTTTGATCTGTACCTGAAGACAGAAATTTTGTAACTTTATGTCTTTCTTAGTTGGAGATGGAATTGGAGACTTGTTCGTCTTCAAATGTAACTTGCTTTGAATCCTGCTAATTTTCAAACAGCATCCTCTAGCAGTGAATTTCAGGGATTTATTATGGATTTCTGTGGTGGAATGAGGTGGTTTTGTGTGGAACATAATGGTTCATGTGATTTTTCTACTAACATAAATCGGTTGGAGCAAGAGTCCAGCTGCCTTTCTTCTCATCTTTATGCAATTTGATTTTGGCAACCTGTGAGGCTATGAGCGTTTAATTCAAGATTTCTTTTCCTTGCCAGATGTGAAATACCTTTCTCCTCTGATCTGCGCTGTCTTCATTGTCATGATCCCTCTCTGGATTGCTATTGCCAAGCAAAGTCCGTCTCTTGCCGAAGTCCTGAAATCTGGATGGCAGCCGGTTATTGTCGCAATGAGCATCAGCAGGTAAACCAAGGAGCAGGTCCCAAACCCACACGTGTGTTCACACTGCAGAGAGACCCTGTGCTCACTTAGAAGGCCATCAAAAGTGAAACTGGAAGAGGAGCAGAGGGGTATTTGTCCAGAACTTCTGAGCCATTGGTGGCCCTCCAACAGGCTGTGAGATAGCAGATAAGGAGTCTCCAAATCACTGGAAAAAGAAAACCATTTTAAGTCTCACTCACATCCAGGCACCATGTGGGTGCAAGCCAGGAAACAGAAAACAGAGATGATGACCATCATGAATTGTCAGGCTTCAACTTCATTTTTATCCAACTGTAAAACAAAAAGACTGGTGAATGTAGAGGCAGGTAGTTCATTCCTCCTGTGCTGCATGTTTCAGATCCAACTGAGATCTGGGAGAGAATTTTAAAGCATTGCTAAAGGCAGTATAGAAGTGTAACAAAACTTTGGGGGAGGATGATAAAAACTTCCCTAACTACTACTAGTTTTGCTTAAGGGCAGGCAAGGAGGTCTCTGTGAACTCATTATGCCATTAACAAAAGCTGTAAGGTTATCTCTTGGTGGAGACTGAGCTGTAAAAGGAGTACCTGGTGAATAGTCCAGCCCTGGCAGTGGGGAAGATGCAGTACCCATCTCAGTGTGCTACTTTCACAGCATAGGAATTGATCCACACTCATTTCCTGTCCTTTTTTAACAGCATTGGTGGGCTCATCCTGGACAAAACTGTAACTGACCCAAACTTTGAAGGCATGGCAGTTTTCACACCTGTGATTAACGGTAGGTTGGGCATGGGGGGGGTTCTCTTCTTTTATTTGTACCTCCCCCTCCTCCCCAAAGGTTCTGGTATCCACTGTAGCCCCTACACAGAAGTCAGAGTTCAAGTCCCTCCTCCCATCGTGAGTGGAAGTGAAGCTACTGGTCCCTGTTACATCCCTGCTTACTCATGTCTTGAAGCGTCTCTGGAGCAAAACAGCAGGTAGGGCTGGAAAATACTGACAGAGCTGTGGAAAGGTTAACAGCATCTGATAGTTGTCTCTGAGAGCTATGTTGACGATGTTCACAACATCAGACCTATTAGGATGTCACAATAAATCCATTTTCCTTTGTCACTCTCCCTCCACTTGCTAATTTGAGCTGTGAAACCATCCCCTATACAGGTTGTTGGTAAAGATATGTTAAGATTATATATATGGGTTGCATATAGAGGGATTTATATATTTTTATATATATATCAACTTTTGTGTGTATATTTATATTTATTGGAGTCCTCACAGTACTTTTATACACACAGATATCATTACAAACTGTTGGGAATCCTGGGGTCAATGAGGATCCACAGGTTTATTTTTCTGCTGTTATAAGGGAACCCCATGTTCTTAGGATAGGCTTGGCCTCATGCCACTCTCAAAGCATGGTGTCATCTTGCAGCGTCAGAGGGTGTCACCAGCTGTCACCTTACTGGATCTGCATAAAGCAGCCACCTTGCTGACAAACCCTTTCCAGCAGGGTTAGCCAATGAATCTGATTGGAAAAGTACATCAACAGCAGTTTAGTTGAACAATCACTGACCCAGATGTTGCTCTGTGGGGGCAGGTGACCTGTTTGGCAGAGCTGGTGGTGGAGCTGTGCAGTGCTCTGTGTCTCTGCACAAGTAGCTCTTCACTTGCATGTGCAGGGGAGTCCTGCAAAGTGTGGCAGTGCAGGGTTCAGAAAGTTCCCATCTTGAGCTATAGCGACATGATCTTAGTATTTTCCTTTTGTCTGCCATCTGGAAAAATCTCATATTTAATGATGGAGCATTTTTTACTTCAAGGAAGGAGAAACATGAGAAGCCTGCAGCATCTGGCTCACTTTTATCTTTTCTGTGACATTTCTACCCTGAAAATACTCAGGGTGGTGGAGGTTTACTCTGTAGATCATTATCCCTCTATTTTCTACTGGAAAATGTAGCTGCTTTTTCATGTTTGCTAGAATTAATCAGTCTGGAAGGAATTAATTTCCTTTTAATTAGCTAGCATATTTGGGCTCTAATTCATTCTCATGATTTCTTCTCATTTAACAAAGTCAGATGCCTTCATACACACATATAATCACTCTCTGTGATGTCTGTTGTCTCAAACAATAATGATTCTCTGGGTAAGTAAATCCAAGAAGTGGCCATGAGCAGCATCTGCCACTGCCTGCACTGCTTTCTCCAGGTGTTTTTAACAGCCTGTGTCAAACCAGGTGCAATTACATCATCTCCATAGGCCACGTGGTATTTACATCCAGTGCTGGGGAGCAAGGGAAAAGGTTTTCAGTGCAGCAGTCAGAAGGAGACAATCACTGGAACCTTCCTGATTTTTAGGAGCTGTTCCTGCAAACTGAATAGCACAGCATCCCCTTAACATGTGGGATCAGGTTTCCTCTTTTTCTCACTGCTGCTCTCAATGAGCTCGTAAGTGAGTGTAGATTGACTCACCTTGTGCGAGGTTTTAGACTGATGTTTCCTGCTGTGCTGAAGGTGGTTTTACAGATTTTCTGTGTTTTGCCCTCATAGGTGTTGGAGGGAATCTGGTCGCCATCCAGGCCAGCCGAATTTCTACATTCCTGCACTTCTGGAGCATGCCTGGAGTTTTGCCATACAAGATGAGACAAAATTGGCCCAACCCATGCACCACATTCTTCTCATCAGGTAGACCCTGAATCCTAGGTGTCCATGTCTCACGGCCTGTCACCACAGATAGCTCCTTTACCAAGCCTGGTTGGAAAAGGTCTAGGTGGGTTTCAAAGGCTTCCCCTTACAGGGAAAATACTCAGATCAGAGAAGAAGCATCTTTGCAGAGGGCAGTGTGAAAAAGAGGCTTGTTCACTGCTCGCTGGCATGGAAAGAAAGTAGCCTTCAGGGAGCACTAAAGGAAGTAATTGAAAAAGAACCTTAGATTTGATCTAATAGAAAGTCATTTTAACCATGGCCAGCCTAGAGCCATAACCTGTGGACAGAGGGGTGAATAGACCATAATCCTGCTGAAAATCAGTGATTTCTCCATCTTCAGCATTGGATATACCTAAGCATCAACAAAATTCGATTTGGGTCTGTTGTCTTTACAGATTGCAAATTCCTCTTGATTTTCCCTGCTGGGTTGGGAGTTAGTGCTAGATCAAACTATAAACTGGGAAAATGTGTTGCAGCAAGACAGAGCAGAAGTTGTGGGAGGCAGAGAGCAGCTGAGAGGAGTGTCTGCGAGAACTGGAGTGGATCAGCATGGAGTGCACAGTCCCTGGCACACAGTTTCAGTGCTAGACAAAGCTGCTGGGCTGATCCTGCACGTTGCTGTGTGATCTAGAAAAGGCACCAGCCTGTAGTTGGTGGGAGGGGACAGTCCCAAGTCTATGCAATAAATATGCAGCTGTGTCCTGTCCTCCCACCGCCCTCTGCAGCTGCTGTTACCCCTCTTTCTGTCTCTGTCCTCTGCAGAGGTGAATTCCAAGTCAGCCCGGGTCCTGTTCCTCCTGGTTATCCCAGGTCACCTCGTGTTCCTCTACACCATCCATCTGCTGCAAGGAGGCCACACGTCTCTGTCCTTCACCTTTGTGATGTTCTATCTGACTGCTGCTTTGCTGCAGGTAAACCCTAAACTCTCAACTCAAAGGAACCTCTCAGACAGCAAGAATAAAAGCCTTCTCCAGGCTAAACAGGAGTCACAGTAAAACACCCAACAGCAGCCACCATTTCCTGTCATTTCAGGTGTGCTTCTACCAAGCATCATGTACCTTCTGTGGGTCCAGTAATACTTCATCCAAATTGTGAGGGTCTAGTTTCTCATATGAGCATGACTGCACTTTAGGGTGAGTGAGGGATCAGATGTGAGATGAGGAACAAGTTCTCATCATCCCTGAGCTGCAGTAAGTGTGCAGAGACACATTTAGCAAGCAAGTACCTTTTTTTAAAATGTTCACTCGTTGAGTCCCTAAGCTCCAAGTATTTCTAGACTGCCACTTGTCATTCCAGCAAGGGGCAAGTGAGAGGCAGTGAACTCCAGCCAGCAGAGAAACCTGCTCATTTTGGAAACCAGTGTCACATATTAAGGTGAAGAGCTAGGGAATTCATCGGGGCAGGGCCATGAAGGTCAGAAGTGGAGGGAAAACCCAGGCCTGAGCAGTTCATCTTCAAAGGTAAAAGTTCTGGATAGGCAATGGGCATTTCATTCAATTTGTTGTGCTTGTTCTCTTCTTCTGTTTTTCCTGCCCTGTAAACTTTGTCATCTCACCCAGAAATGCATGTGGCTGTTGCCTGAACTCACAGAGGCTCTAACTTCACTTGCCCTTTTAAATCAGTGATTCATTAATTTGCAGGGTGAGGTGGCTGACTCTCACTTTGCCTTACAAGCAGCCTCCTGTCTTCGGGTGAATTCCTTCTGTGTGCAAACAATCAGTTTCTCTCGACCTTTGCACAACCCTAAGCCCAGCAGCACAGCCACAGTTGTAAAGGAAAATATTTATTCTTCTTTTTATGCATCGAGGTAACTCCTCAACCAAAGCCAAGCATGAAAATACACAGAATAAATGACAGTGTAAAGAGCAGCATCCCAGCAACACCAGTGACCCCAAAAGATTCCCATGAAGGCCAGTGGAGGAGAATGTATTCAGCCTGGTTCTTTTTCCCCCTCTGGCAGAGAGAAAGAGGAGGGAGAAGTTTAGGTCAGCTGGAAGAAGCCCAAAGAGAAAGATCAGAAGCCTAGAAAACATGACCTCAGAGGAATAACTGAATGCACTGGGGTTAGCTAGTCCAAAGAAGAGAGGCCTGAGAAAAATATGGTTAATAACCTTTAAACTACCAAATTTCTGTAGGGAGGGACAGAATAACATTTACTATGTGGTCACTAGGGAGAAAATATGAAATCATGGATTTCAAATGGAAAAAGGCAGATTTATGTTAGACCTTGGGAAAAACATTAACAGAAAAAAAAAGCCACAAGACTGATTGCTTAGAGTGTGGCATCTCCAGCTCAGAGGGCTGTTTAGCATAGGTTAAGCAAATTTTCCGTTAGGCACATTTGATCGTGAACTGAGGCAAAGGAATGATCTGTGTAAAACCCTTGAGTTTCCAGCCAGCTTTAGTTTCTGTGATTCTGTTATTTAATTTGCTTCCCCCATTTCTCCTCCCTTTCCCTCAGCCAATTTTCACCTTTAGAAATGCCACCTCCGGCTTTGGTTCCTGATGTGCTGTGGTCTCCCATGGAGGGACCACAGATGTGGAGAGCAAACTCTCTATCTCCCTTCTTAATTCAATTAACAAGACAGTCTTTAATCTTTAACCGAAGCATTTTTTTCCTCCATCTGTTTATCAGAATTGGGAATGAAATAGGAATTAAAAGAAATCACAACAAAGATTTTTAAACTGTTGAGATAAAAAAAAAAGAGAAACTATTTTATTTTTTTAACATGTCAGTGCTGCTTGGGATAACTTTGATGTAAAAACTGCCTCAAACTCCAGTTGTCCACTGAGACTTTTAGGAAAAACAAAGCACATGTGATGTGAATTTTTAATGGAAAAAAGAAGTTATCCTTTGGGGTTGCCTGCATTTCCAGAGCAGCCCTGTGTCTGGTGGAATGAATGTGAACAGTCCAATTCAAGGCATGGGAAGTAGGAACTGTACCTTTGGGAGATGCTTTTGGTGTGGCCAGACTTGTGTTTTGAGCAGGAGATGCTGGTGAGCAGTTCAAGTGGAGTTCTCCACACTTGTGGCTGGCAGCACAGGGCAGTGGCACCAAGGGTGGCTGGTGCCAGGCAATGCAGTGCCAAAGGGTAGGAACCAGATACACCCAAGCCAGTGCAGCTCCATCCTGCAGGGAAACAGCATTTCTCTGGGGATGGTGTGAGCTCTCAGTGATCCCTGTTAGCTCTGGTACCTTGGCCATGACCATTTCACTTTGTCTGGGAGCTATGGGATGTTGCCTTCTTGCTGCCTCACAGCAGGGCCTTTTTGCCTCTTCCCAGGTGGGAATCCTGCTCTATGTGGCCGACCTAATTGTGCGTCTGATGTGGAGGAAGGCTCTGGATCCGGATAATTTCTCCATCCCCTACCTCACTGCCCTGGGGGATCTCCTGGGCACTGGATTCCTGGCCATCTGTTTCCACCTGGTTTGGCTCATCCACGGCGCAGACATGAACCTGGGGAACTGAGAGACCACGCGTTGCTCCGCATCACTCGTGTGATGCGGTGCTTTTCTCTGGGACAACGGGGTACTTGGCGATGATTGCTGGGTCACCCAGCTGGATTGGGCCTCCCCTGCCACCCTGACACCTTCCCTCCCCATCGTGCCTTACAGCTGGGCTCGCCCGCCCCGAGGAATCAGCACCCACAGATTGCACCCTGGCAAGTGAGCGAGCCGGTTTTAAGAAGCACCCGCTTCTCACACCTGCACCTGGCAAACAAGGGGCTAAGGAGCATTTGGGCCATTGGTAATGAATGAGCATTTTGGTCGGTGGTTTCAGTCCACCTACAGAGCCCTGAGGCTGCTCCAAAGCCTGCCGAGGTCACTGCACCTGATCCTGCAAGTGGATGTTGCAGCCCCTCCATTGGTAACTCTGACTTTCCCTTAAGGGAAATTCTTTATTCACCCCTCTTTGCTCCTGCTGAATCCCTGGAGGAGGAAAGCAACTAGGTCTTTAAACTTGTCTCCTCTCCATCGGTCAGACAGACGCTCAGGATCTGAGGCAGTGAGCTGCTGGCTCACACCCAGCAGGAGGTTATGTAGGGATACCACCTACCTGCCCTGGCAGCATCACTGGTTTCTGACCAACAAGCTGGTTTGATTGCATTTTGGGGGTAGGAAGGTTTGTTTTTACGGTTTATGAAATGCCCAGTAGTTAAAATGTTTATGGAAACACACACATAAATAAAGTGGGTAAAAAAAAAAGTAATCCTGTGGATTTGGGGATTGTTTTTCTCTTGCTATGACTCTGCCTGTTTCTAGTTCTAACTTGTCAGGTAGAACTTCTTGCTTCTTTCTCATCCATTCAGGGTTGTACAATGCAATTTTAATAGGGCTTCTGGAAAATCCTTTCCTAACCAGCCTTTTGCTGCCCATGTTTCAGGTTAAAATTAAAGCCCATTCCCTCTCCCACAGTTGCCACCCACTCATTAACAATTGCTCTGGGATGAGTCTTGAATCTGCTTGTGTGTGTAGAGCTTGTGTTGGGCTGTGATGACTGGGCACGAAGATGTGGCCAATGACTCCTTCAGTCCTCACTCCAGGGTGGCTCTGGTGCTGTCAGGGACATGTCAGGGAGGGGTTGTGGGGATGAAAACATCCCATTTTCAGTGCAGTTGAAGAAGCAATAGGGTCATCTGGATAATAAGATGCTGAAGAGTCAGGAGTCAAGGACATGGATCAAACTTTTGAAAAATGTCACTAGGCCTCAACTTTAAGAATAATCTTGTTGGAGAAGGAAAAGGGGAGGTCAAGTCCTCCAGCCTGCTGGCAGACAGGGGCCTTGTTCAAGGACTTGCTAGCTCTAAACCACTTAAATCTGAGCTGCATTGGGTGACTGCTGGTGTTGGGTCTTTCTTTGCTTCCGGTTCTGCTCTGGTTTCCCAGAGCTGTTCCAAAGCTGAGGCCCCTGCATGGCATCTACACTTGGCTAAAGGCCCCTAAGAGCAGAAGCTGTTCAGTTCTGGGCTGCCAGGTGTGGGGAAAAGCACTCCTTAAAAAAATGCTAAGCTGTTGCCTCCCCCTTCCCCCATTTTTTTGGTTTTGAAGGATAAACGAAGTCCCACGCTGGCTTCACGATGGGGAGCTCTCAGCATTCGAGGCACACACACTCCCCCAGCTCGGGCCTCGCCGCTTTATCTCCCGCTGCAGCCTGTGTGATGTCGGCTCTGCTCGGCTGCGCCGTCAGCCCCGAGCACCCACGTGTGATAATTGCAGCCCAGCAGCTGAGGGGGCCGGCGGGGAAAGCAAATTGAGCGTCTGATTGCCAGTCCCCGTCTTGAGGGGGCTGCGTTAGAGCGTTAGAGGGTGCCTACGTACATATTTTAATAACTTGAGCTTAGTGTTTTATTTTGTAAACCTTTATTAGCTCCTCCAATTTGGCACTGGCTCGAGCAGTCCTGGAAAATAACTCCTCGTGCCTCAACACCAGCATTCCTTCTCCTTGTTGCGTGTCCCCCACTGCCTTGGAGAGGTCTTCTCTGGAGTTTGGTGCTTTTGCTGCTCATGTGGCTCAGGTAAGGCTGGTTCAAAAGACAAGCTGCTGAAGACACCCCAGACCTCTACAGGATCCTGAACACGTGAAACTTTTTCTGCTTTCCTCTTAATAGCACAGATTTGCCCTTGCTTCCCCCAATCCTGCAAAAGCCCTGACTGGAGCCCGTGGCTGGTGCAGACTACAGGGGACCCCAGTCACGCTCCAGCATCAATTCCCACTGCCCAACACACAACTGCTTCTCTATCTACTTGCAGCAAAGCCCTGGTACTGGTAAATCCCTTCATCAGGGATTTCTGGGAAGAACTCAGCCTAATCTGGTTGTCACTGTTGACAGAGGACATGGATGGGAACACATAATGGATGCCATCCGTGTCCTGCTTGTGGGACTCAGCTGGGCCAGGGTGACCTATGCTGCACCTTGCCTGTGCTGGGCTTGTGGGGTTCCCCCCCTTGAAGGGAGGCACTGGGGCTTGGAGCTTTTGTGGGGAGATTACAGAGGGCACAGCAAGACGTGCTGTTCTCCAGGGTACCCCTTGGTGGACAGCCAAGCTTCAGCCTCGTGCTCATGCACACAGTGCAGGGAGCACACTTAAGACTCAAAATTGCTTCCAGCCTCAAGCGAAATGATATAACCAAAGGAAATGGTTTCAATAAGAGGGAATTTTTTTTTTTCCTTTTTTTAAGGGCAGCAAGAGGCTAGTTATCTGGCTGTTCAGACTGTTTACTCTTTCTCTTTCCTCCTTTTTTTTTCCCTGTGCAAATGAGAAAGGGCATTTGCTAACAGCGGTTATATGTAACCCTGGATCAGCATTCCTGTAACTCCATGTGAACCTGCTCATCTAAGAAAGTACCCCCACCCCTTCCAGTGACTGGTTAGCGCTGTTCCCTCTCTCTGACACTGGCTCCCCTGGCCATCCCAGCAGGACCAGAAGCCCCTGAAATATCCAGGCATTCTCCCCCTTCCCTCCCCTGAAAAGCAGAAATTTGGTGCTTAAATGCCTGCAGGATCCTCAGCTTTTAAGAGTTTTCAGTACATCACAGAAGGCCCTACCTGGTTTTATGCTCCCTATGGTGTTGTGTTCGAGTGATTTTGTTGGGGAGAAGATTTGGGGAGGGGGTTGCTTTCCTTCCTTTTCCTCCACAAAATTCACAGTTTCAGAGCAAACCTATGTGGGTAGCAGAGCCCAGACAGCGTGTGGACATTTCATAGTGATTTCTGTCTTTAATCTAACGCAGCGGGGAAGTCATTGCCAGCAGTGGGCCTGGCTTCTCTGCTGCTGTGTCTGTGTCATTACTATGTTTGGCTTCTCACCAGGCTGGAGCCACCCCACCAGAGTCACCAGCACCTCTGTTTGAGCCAGCAGTGACTTTTATTTGTATTTCATCCTTGTATCTTCCAAGTAAACAACATCCTGAAAAAGGGAGAAGGTGTATTAGCAGTGCAGTTACGTTCACTCCTGACATCCGTCATTAGTTACTCCCCAGTAAACTCAGGTTCACGTCAGTGTTGTGGGACAGGAGCTGAGGAAGGGCATTGGAGTTTGGGAGGGAATGGGTGCCTGCCCACAGTGCCAGTGTGTTGAGGCCTCAGGGAGATCCCAGCTGAATTGGGAAGGAAGGTCAGTCAGGGGTTCCCCCATTCCTGGGTGCAGAGCAGTTTCTTTTTGCAGGCAAAGAAGAGATTGTCACCCTCTGTAGAGACAGAAGGGAACAGGAGTTTGTTTTCAGGAATAGTCAAAGCATTTATATTTCTCCCCTCCCCAGCTTCCAGTCACTGCCTCTATCCTAATACAGTAATTTTCCAGAAACTCTATGTGTGATGCAGCATCCTTAGCAGGGACAAGTGAAGTGCCAGCCAGCAAACACAAGCAAGTCTGAAAAGCCTCCTTCAAGCGAGACGCCACTTCCAAGACATACTTGAAAACACAATTTTTTTTTTTTCCCCTTTCAGTAGAAGTCTATTTAATCCTCCAGCTGGTAAACAACCCAATCTGTGGTGCACAGCAAGCTCTGGAAGGAAACCTCCTGATCACTGAAGCTCTGTCTTGTTCCACTGGACGGGGAAACTCTACAGCTTCACTTGGGCCACGAGGGATGGGGCCAACAGCTCCATAGCGTGGAATACCCACAGCACAGGCAAAGTACCCACCATGCTCCAAAGGCTGGAGCAAGCAAAGCCGTCAGTGGCACTTGGAGGAAAGAGCAGACTCTCCATCAACTGCTAAGCCACACTGGACTGTGGCAAAGTTCAACACTGCAGGAAGGGAAGGTACTCTCTTTTTTATGCTAGGGGGCATCTCTGTATTTATATAATAAATATGATGCTGTACACATATGCATATGTATACATAGATAAGCCAAATGCCTATTAACTATCATAACCATACACAAACATAATCACTTAATATATAATATGTAGACATAATAATAAATGATCTTTAATTATTCATGTAATACATACTTTATACAGATATTCATGTTACATGCAATGCATGTATTATCACCTATAAATATTTCAAGTATTTGCAATAATTTTATTATACTTTATAGTATAATCATTATTTACCTTGCATAGCTGTGCACACATGAACATGCCAAAGTGAGGCTGTTCTAATTTCTTTTGTGTCCCTGGTGCTCTGAGAGCTCCCCATTAGCTTCCAAGCCAAACTCCAGGACCAACCTGACCCATTTGGAGTTGCTTGGCCCCAAGTTTTGCAGCCTGTCTGAGGCCAGGATGGGAACCCCCACGGTACCAGCTGCCTTTCTGAAAGCAGAGGGATATTAGATATTACTACTGGGGTCCTCACTCCAGTGAGGCCAGGACTGGCACTTATCCCCAGGCATGCCCATGCTGTGCTTGCCCCAACTTGGCTCTGTGACACAGGCATTCTCTGACTCACAAGTCTCAATGCTACTTCATATGGCAATGGCCATGCTTTGCTGCTTAAATAATTTATTTTTAATAGACACTTGATGAGGGGGATTAGGATGGGAGGGTTTAAATAGAGTTTGCAAGGTTATTCCTTCCCTGAGGCTGAGCCCTGTGTGATCATCGTGTTTACCCTGGATTTTTCCGTTTATCTTTGTGCTTCCTTTGCAAACCTGGGGTGACCCTGGCGGTGCTGCCATGGCAGCTCTCCCTTGGCCAGCACGGTCCTCCTGCCCAAACCCATCACTGCTGATGTAAGAACGCCAGCCTGGGCAGAAAATGGCACTGCCCAGTCAGTGTGATGCAGTGCCCAGCCCCACAGCAGATGAGCTGCCTCATTATGGGATAGGGTCTAATGGCAGCCACACCCATTCAGTGGTGTCTGCTCCTTTCAGTGCTTTAGCAGCCACTAGCAACCTTACTTGGCTTTCTGTAGGACCAACCCCTTCCTTGTCCACAGCCCAGCTGCTCCTAGCCAGGCCCCAGATGTGGGAGGTCAGTGAAGAGTAACCTCTGGGCACCAGCACCGCAGAGAAGTTTTATTTCCCTCCAGAAATAGCAAATTGTTGTTTTTTTTTCTTGGCACTGTAAAGCTTGTCTTTAAGGGCACTGAAAGAAGCCCATGCACAGACAGAAATGCCCTTCTGCCCTTGGGGGGTTAACCCTTTGCTCCTTCTCCACGTGGCAGCAGTTGAGCTCATTCCTGGAGGGATGGTTGGTTCTGTCTTCACCTCACTGCTCTTGAGGCTGCGTGAGAAGAGTCTTCACCTCCATTCAAGATCAAACCTTGGCAAAAGCACAGCACAGTACAAGGTGTGTATTCCCACAGGCCAGCTGAACCAAAGCTCCATTGCCACTAAGACAGACACATCCCACAGGGCTGCATGCTGGTCACGTTTGAGATCCCAGCGGTGCATTTGTGCCCTTCATCACCGCACCACTGTCTTCCTTCTGGGAACACTCTCCTGCTCCATGCTCCTGGAGGGCAGACTCCAGGCATTCCCTTGTATTCCATGCCCTTGTTGCACATCAGGCACTGCGACATTCCCACTCCCAAGTAGAGGAGCAAACGAAATCCAGTTATACTTCAGAGGTGACCGAGGCTTCCTTGGTATTTTCTCCTCTAAAAAGGAACGCAGTGAAACAGCTAAAAAGGCACAAGCAATCAGGATCCCTCCGAGAAATCGTTCCCAGCACACTTATAGCACACAGCCTGTAGTTGGGATCATCGGTCACACGGGGTCCTCCTAGCTCCGTCCTGCTCCCGTCCTCCAGCGCTTTCGGTGGGACTGGGGAGGGGGTCGGGCATCCCGTCCCCGCAGCATCCCGACCCCGTCCCCGGAGCGTCTCATTCCCGGCTGTTCGGCTTTGGCACAGGCAGAGCGTTTCCAGGCCCAGAAAGATCCAGCTCGGGCTGAAAAGTGTTCACTTCACAAACACAAAGTGGCCCTTTTTTTCCTGTTTGCACGGGCAGGTTTTGATTTGGAAAGCGAGATTCAGGCAGGGAGGAAGCCAAGGGTATGACCTAAAAAGGTTGGATTGTGGACACTGGTTGTCGGGTGTTTATAGAAAAAGCCCAAAGGTGGGTATTTTCGGAGGTCCTGTGTGACCCAAGGGTATTGCCTTCAGCAGCCCGTGGCTGGGGCTGGAGGGCTGCAGTCGCTCCATACACGTGTGGCTGGGCTGTTGTTTGGGTCAATGGGTCAGGTCTGATGAGGATGCCAGGAACAGGCTGTCACTTAAACAGTCCTTCACAACTGGGACCATCTCCCCATCACCACCATTGCAGGAAAGGCTAGAAACCACCTGGCCAAAGAACAAAGCCCAGAGCTCACCCTTCTGTCACTTTCGCACCGAAGAGAGCCCAAAGAGGCTCCCAAACAGCCAGATGTTGCCTAAACACCCACAGACAGCACAGCAGGGAGCAAGTCCATCTATCCTTGCCACTCAGTGTGCCATCAGCTCTTTAGAGGTACCTGCAGGGAACAGTATTTAGCAAAAAGAAAAAAAAAAAAAAAAGAAATCCATCCAAAAATCTGTCCCTTTGTGACTTTGCATCTGACCCCAAATTATGATTCATGACCAAAAGCAAAGAAAAGATCTTGTGGAGACTTGAACAATTACTTTTCCAAGCAGAGGCAGTGCTAAGAGGGGAACACGAGACTCCTGAGAAAGCAGGAGGAACGCACTCCAAGCCTGAACGCTGCCGATGAAATTTGTTGCATCATATAATCTGGTTTTGTGCTTTGTGTTCCAGCCAGGCAAGGGAGATACTAAGACAGCATGAGAAAGGCCATTTCTGCAAGATCTCTAGTCCAGATTGGGAGAATCACTCAGACTGCCAGGATCACCAGCAGTTCCATTTACTTTTCTTTTTCATTGCTTTGCTAAACCCAATCTCCAAATGCAGCAAGCAGGAGGGAGTGTCAGCATAGAGATGCCAATCAGAGGCAGAGAGGAAAAAGGTTAAGATGTAACAGCTGAAAGTTGTTAGATGGAAACATTGTTTTTGAAAGTGCCTGAGAGCACTATGGTTTTATAAAACCTCCCATTGTATTGCACTAATAAGTCAAGTGTTTGCAGTCAAGCCAGCAGACACACTCTACAGCATCTATTACCAGTGTGTTTATTTACAAAGGCAGTCACCGAGCCAAAGCTGAACAGAAGAGAGGGAAGACTGAAATATGGTTTTAAAGAAATACAGCTCCTTGGACTGGTTTTAATTTAAACTCCTAGGGCTAGGTTTGTCATTTTCTTTTGTGTTTCACCCCATCCTCCCCTTTTTTAATTCAAGGAACGATTGTCCAAAGGCAGCCAGGCAAAGGGTTGTTTCCCTCTAGGTGTCTCTCTCCCCATTTTTATCCTCAATTTTTTCTCAAATACATGCATGCACCCATACACACAGACAAACAGACACAAACACACACAGACACTTCTCTGGCCTCCCAGTCCAGCATCACCTTTCCATAACCACAGCAATTTCCCACATCCCAGCCCAGTGCTCCCCGAAGCACTTTATAACTCAAACCCATCCCAGCACCCTCCTCAGTTTCCCAGTGCAATGGTGTGGGAGGCACTGGAAAAACATGGGAGCAGCACATGGTGCCAGGGGAAGAGAAGCCAGCGCTGCCAGGGAGGTCCTGCTTGACCAGTGAGGCCATAGGCAGGACACTGTGGATGGTGAGCAGACACCTGCACCCATCTGGCTTTACACAACAGTTATCACCTGCTGTTTAAAAAAAAAAAAAACAGGGGGTGTGGGGGCTGGATTTGACCAGAAATCCAGAGACATGCACACACACAGAGGCACTGAGCACTCTGCTGCTGGAGGCAGGAGAAAGCACTGTGGATCTGCTGCAAAAAATGTCCTCTCTCTCTTTGGCATATTTTGTATTCAAACTGAGAGCATGTGGAGAGGAACAAAAAAGCCCTCCAGGTATTGTCAGGAAGAAATGTGTGGTCAGAGTGACACACCTCTGCCTTCCCCAGCAATGGGGAATGGTGGGGGAAGTGGGACAAGGACACAGGAGAACAAGGCAAAAAGAAAAGGTGGGAGCAATTTTCAACAAAGGGAAAAAGTTACATTAAGTTATTGCTTTATTTCTGGTTCTATGCAAGTCTCTGACACACTCCACCCTGACCCCCAAGACGCCATGTCTGCCCCTAAACAGCCCAGTAAGGAGGAGAAAGACCCAAAGGGATCCTGCCCAAAAAAGGAGCCTTCCCAAGACTTGGATCTACAGAAGAGTCCCTTAGTTAAAAGAAAGTCCCCAACCAAGGCAAGCCCTCCTACCCAGCAGTTTCCCATCCCACTGCCATTTCCTGTAGATATTAAAGGGTGGGAGGGAAAGGAAGGGAAAAGCTCCAACCTTGGTGTTTTGAGAGGTATCCTCCCTCCAGAGCATCAGGATCTGGAGCAGACCTAATGAGAGGGCACAGGGAAGAAGTCAACCAAGAGATGAGAACAAGGTGGGAGGAGAGGAACTGTGGCAAGATGAGAGTTATCCAGCTCTCCTCACCTCTCCCCACCAGTCCCTGCCTCATCGGATGCGGAGGTAGGAGGGGATGGAGTAATTGAAAAGCAAGTAGTCCATTTTGTATAAATTAAAGAGTCTTCTTTGGTAGAAGGGGCTAATGTCCTGGAAGAACCGGGCCGTCATGTCGTCCGTTGTCCTGGTGGTCTTGGATGAAGCTGGGAATTTGACGGTCGTGTCGGCCCCAATCAGCTGGAGGATGTAGTTGGCATCTTCAGCCAAGGTCTCATACTTGCCCACCACGTCGTAGTGGATGATGCAGGGGTGGCAGAGCGAGTGCACTCGCTCCCAGTGCTCGTTGAAGGGCCCCTCCTGCTGCGTCCGCGGATCCAGCAGGTAGTAGACGAACTCCTCAAAGCGCACGTCGTCCCCGCGCTCCAGGGCCTTGTCGCTGGGCCCCTGCCGGTGCCGCCGGATGATCTTGGTCCCGTAGCGCTTGTGGAAGGCCTGGTTGTAGCTGAGGGTGAACTTGTTGCGGTAGGCTGAGACCAGGCGCTCGAAGGGCTCCCGCACGAAGACGAACTTGAGGTAGCTGCGCAGGCGGTAGTTGATCTCGGGAACGCTGTACTCGGAGAGGGTGCGCAGGTTGGATGGGACGTGGGCCTCGTGGGCGGGGATTTCCAGTGGGTCCTGGTACTTGCCTTGCCCTGTCAGGACCATCATCACCCGTTTCCAGTTAGTGCAGGCCACTTTGGGCACGTAGCAGTAGAGCAGCCCATGCGTGTCATCCACCACCAAATGCCGCAAGTCATCCCGCTGCAGGAGGCGCCGCTTGCGGGTGTAACGGTTGCAGACATTGCTCAACGTCTCCCGTCTCTGATGGTGAACCGCCTGCAGTGTCGACTGCTCAAACTGGGGTGAAAAAAACAACAGAGATGGTCACCAGTTTGCCCAAGATAACTGTGGCCTACACACAAGGCCTGACCCACAGCTGTCCCCATTCCCCCCCCTTTTCTGGGTTTGGCAGTCACCCATGTAAGATTTTTGGGGCCAGCATTGACTTTGAACAAGATTTGGAGCATTTAATCCTTGGACAGGCTGGGGGCAAAAGAGAGGACAAAACATGATGAAGAGCTGGGTGAGGAGACAAGTCAAAGAGGGTGAGGGAAGAACAGGCGGTGCAGAGAGGGTCAGTAAGAGGATATCTTTTAAAAGCACCCCCCCACACACACTGGGCTAATGTGTTCTCCCTTACACCAGTCTGTGGGACGTGCATGGACCCATGGCAGCCACTGCAGCCTGTTGGCTGCTGCAGGGCCCCTCCTGCTGCACTGCACTGACATCTACAGCTGTGGGCTCCCTGTGAACACCCCAGCCAAGAGTGGCACACATTTTCAGGTATGCACTGGTGGAAAAGGCACAGCTATGCTGCCAAGGAGAGGCAGAGGGAACTGGTTTTTAACACTGACAGTCCAACCCTGGAGAGTGGGGAGGAGGGAGCTGGAGGTGAGGTGGGGTGGCAGGGCATGATGCAGAGGAGCAAGGTGCTGATGTAGATGGTGGTGGGACCCTTCCTGAAGGCTTTGGGTACCTTCTCCTGAGGGACTTTTTTTACACAGGCCATTCCAACACCTCTGCTCTGGTCACAGTTTCTTTTTTTGCAGAGGCAAGGAATTAAGACATAGTCATTTATCCCTTTTGACTCTAGCATCAAGGCCTGGCAGCTGCTGCACTGACTTCTGAGGAGACCAGAGCCCCCTAACCACTGCCCAGCTGAAACACTACCTTCAGATCTGGGGACGTGACCTTTCCTGTCATGCTTTTCATCAGAAATCCCAAAATGTCATTAAAACATCTGAGGAAGGAAAACCATTTCCAGGAAGTCAGAAGGGGAAGGTCCCCTCCTCCTCCTGCCCACTCACTGCCCGTTTTGCTCACGAGGGTTGGGAGGTTTCGTGTTCGTCATTGCTGGGAACATCCAACAGCCTTTCCCAGCCATGACCGCTAACGGCTCCACCACGAGCCAGCCAGCCCGGGACAGCTCTGACCCCACAGGGCTCTCATGCCGTGCAATTACTGCCATGTCGCAAGACAACAGGGGGTCCCTCTTTGGGGTTGTGAAGACAGTCCTGCCAGTGTCCCAAGGTGCCACAGCAAACAGCTCTGCCACCCAGAGAGACGTGGCAACCTCCAGATGAGGGCAAGGGCAGGCCATGTCCTTGGTCCCTACACCCCTGCTGCTGATAGCTGTCACTGCCAAGGCACGGCCTTTGCCAAGATTCAGGTGCACCCTCACTGTTCCCTGATGGACCGTAAGTTGGACTGGGATGCACCAGAGCCTGGGAGAGGCAGGGTTTGTAAAGCACCTTAAAGAAGCCAGGATACTGAGACAAACTGCCCAGCCTGTGAATGATCCATCAGATTTGTCTCCTTCAGAGAGGCACTAACACCTGGGTAAAAAGCTCCTCCTGCAAGGGATCAACCACACTTGGACCCTTTTGGATCTCATTTCCACAAAAGAAGGAACCTTGTCCAGGTCAGTTTAACAACTACTTTCTCTGGGAACCTGCATGGGCAGTAACCTGAGACAGGGGTAGGAGAAAGCATCCCATCCCTGCTCCTTCCAATAGGGAGATTATAAGGGAAAACGCTCAGATGGAGGAAATGCAGGTGAACAGATGCTAACTGCCACCAAAATAGGACTCTGATGTTGTTGGCTACTTGGCTATGAAGAAAATACAGCACCTAGGGAGGTGATAAGCACAGCTGAAAAGGCATTCTCATGGTACAACGTCTTGTGACACAGCCAAACCTTTCAATAAAAATTTCTTTTGTTTGGGGCCTCCCTGTTGCCTTTTAAAATTGGAAAGTCTTTCTGCAAGGGCTTAAAAAAGAGGCATTTTAATAATGTGATTTTTTTTCAGGTGTTTTTCCCTGCACTTGCATAATTCAAAGCTATTGGACCAGAGAGACAGACAGACAGACACTGTCTGCAGGCATGGCAACAAAATAAATGTGACTACTTTTCAACAGCCGCCCACTGGAATAAGTGCATGTCTTGCAGTTATTTCAGAGCAAAATTGTTCCCTTTATTTCCTTCTCTTTAAAAGCCAGGGAAATTAAGCATCACTTTTAAGGAAATAACACCATGACATTCCAGCAGCATTAAGGTTTGCCAGCAGCGTGATCGAGGAAGTCCATATTTGCCATTTCTCAGAGAGCAAACGTACTTTGGCTGCTTACAGTCATAAAAGCATCAACCTAGACAGTAACACAAAGCATCACAAATGGAGAGGAGATCCAGCTCCACCTGTATGGGGCAGTGCTGATGGGCAGTGGGGAGGCAGCAGGGATGGTAGCCCACTGCAGGGAACACAAGCATCGCCCTTTGCCCTGCAGAAGATGACGGTCCCATGAACACAGGGAGATGAAGGGCACATTTGGTGGCTGGGGTATGTGGCAAGGCCCAGCCTGTTGCACCGGTTGGAGGGTGGTTTCCTGTAGGACTTCCTGCAGGGAAGCTGTGGGTGAGGATCCCTCTGCAAAAGGATGTGTGGCTGCATGAGGGGAAAACTGCCCTCCCAGAGGGGATACACAGCAAAAGGACCCAAACACCTTTTGCAGTTTCATCTTCACCCCACTATCTTCATCTCCCCTTCCCCTTACCTGGTAACTCTCATACAGAGCCTGGAGTGGGCTGCGACCGGCCTTCCCCTGCCAGGTGGATCTCATAGCTCCGTCTTCTGAGGCTGGAAAAGGAGAGAGAAAAATCAGAGGAGTTGGAAGGGTTTGCTTCCCTCACCTTCTCTGGAGATGCTCAGGTTGGAAGAAGGCAACATCCCCTGAGAAGAGACAAATCCACCTGGTTCTGGAAGTGATGTTCAAGCAATGCTTGTCCTTCCCTCTTACATTTCAACAAAATCTGCAGCTAGGATTCCAGACCTAATCTTTAACAAATAAAAGACCATAAATAAAGATTACATCCTGTTACAATTTCAGGAGCAACTGGGAACAGTTTGATCCATGTGCATTTGGGAAATGCCACTGTGTGCAGGTTGCATTGTTGATGGAATGACCCAGGAGGAGACAGGACCTCAGGCAGCATTTCCACAACCTTGTGAGGGATGAGATGGCATCTGTGCTTGGCAGAGGGAAGGGGCAGATCCAACACCAGCAGCTCTGTGCTGAGCCCCCACAGGCTCAGAGTTTGCACTTCCAGGCTCAGAGACATGGACAGGAACAGACAAATTGGTCAGGTTCTTTGTCTGACTAGTAAATCAATTAAGATTCATTTTTGCTATTTTTTTTTTTTCTTCCCTTCTAAACCAGCACCATCTCCTCTGGTGTTTGAAGCTGAAGACAGACACCCAAGCAGTCTTCTCTGCCCTTCCCTGTCCTGTAGATTGGCTGATTTCATTTCAGAGGTCCATTTCCAGCAACACCAAAGCCAGGGCTGGATCTGGCCAGACATGAATGTGGCACCGGACACCCAGTTGGTGACAGCTGCTCAAGCTTTCATGTTCATAAATAATGTAGAGATGCAACCACCTTCCAGGCTATGAAGCATCTGCTTCAGCTGCCATTCCTTGGCCCCAGGGACCTATTTCCAGCACAGCATGAATAGAACCATGTGGCCTGGATATCCCAAACCTAATGCAGGGAGCCAGTCACGGCAGGAGCACACGTTCTCGCCTGCAGTAATACCTTTAAGCAGCTGTCCCACAGCTCACGCACCCTCTGCTTCTTGTCTCTGACCCTCCCTGTTGGTAGAGGATGCCACAACAGTTTTCACATGAGATTTATAACCATGGGGTTGTGCAGCCCTGGAGTTGGCTTCCACAGAAGAAATCACAACATGAGTTTTAAAATGGAAGATGATGTTATTTCTGAAGGGGAGGATAGGAACCATTCAGGAGATTGCGGCCTGGGAGGCTCTTCCAGTCCTCCAAGTTCCTGGGAAAAGCATGTGACACAAGCCATTTCTAGCAATATGTATGTTTCTAATAGAGGCTTTTTGCATGACAGTTTGGGGCTCTGGATCTTTTTGCTCACTGATCATCACCAAACAAACCCAAATTTGTTATACATGCCCCAGATGGTATCTGTATAACCAAAATAATCAGTAGGAAAAATCCAGATCCCATCACCATTTTCATGCGCTTGTATTTTGCTTAAATGAAAACCGTTCCAAAGCACAAAGTAACCAGGGTCTAAGCTAAAGATAATTCATTCCTGGAGCTGCAATTAGGAGGAAGTGACTGCCTGACCTCACAAGATTTCATCAGCAATGCCTGAATGCTTGCGCGTCTGTGAGAAATGACACTTCCTGCAGGACTGGATTGATCAAGATGTGACTCAACGAGAAGGTACAGTTTCTTCCTCAATCCCCTGTATCAGTTACCCCACAGGAGGATGAAATGGCATCTATGCTAATGAGAGATAAGCAGAAAATCCAACGTACAGTGCTGGGCTGAGATGCTTGTCCCAGAGGGGCCCCGTTTCACATTTCCAGGCTCAGCCCTCTGCAAATGACAGGGAATGAGATCAGCCCTGAAAACTCAACTCACTGCAGCTCAAATCTGAGAGCAGAGACCATTAAACTTGAGAGTCTTTCCTGTCTGGGGCTGATAAACTCCTGTTCAATGTAGGAGTGTGACCCCACTGTGGGCTGCCTGCAGTGCCCTGCACCGCAGCAGACACTGGTCCTATATTTAGTAAAAACAATGTGGAGGCGTTTGTTTTCGAGATTAACACGTGCATCAACCAGAACCTTTCTCACCAGGACAGAAGCAAACCCTGGGTGGTTCAGGCTGACTTAAAGCTGCTAGAAATGCAAATAGCTCGTGCTGGTGCTGTGCAAGGGAGTGTGGAAACATCCCAGGGAAAGGCTTCAATGCCTGGTGCAGCGTCAGGTCATGGCCCTGGAGGAACACTGGCTCAGCAGGAGGCTGTTCAGGCTGAACAAAAGGCAAATCTGCAGTAAAGCGAAGAGGGAGCAGAGGTCGGCCAGGTCACATCCATGCTCTGACCTTTCAGTCCTCTTTTCTTCAGAGGAATCAGCCTGGCCAGCGGCTGCTGCACCTTGCAGGACTCTTACCAAAAGCCCCAGCAGAGATGTTCCAAAATGGATTTTCTACAGCCTTTCCCCAGCGCAAGATCTGTCAGAGAATGAGGCGTCTTCTCTGGTTAGCAGCAAACCCCCTGGGATCCCCTCTATGCTCTTGCTGTGCAGGGTTCCAGAAAAAAAGGGAAAGAGGAAAAAAAAAAAAAAAAGGAAAAATCCCCTGCCAGACTGCTCCCATGCAGCTGGAGGAGGCCTGGAGTGCTGAGCTGGCAGGGAGAAGACGCCGGCACTCCACACTCACTGCATCCTGATGGCTTGTGCACTCCAAAGCGATGACACCATCCCTGCCAGGGCACTGCCAAACCCTTCAGAGTGTCTGGCCCAGCAGCAGGTTTTTACAAGGCTGCACTGCAAGAAATCTCTGCACTCAGAAACTGTCTGCTTGCACTACACAAAGCGTCCCAAGGAGAAAAGCAAACAGTATCCTGGCTGGGCCATGATGATGACTTTTGAAGCCAGTGTTAAGCTCCACAGCAGATGGGGAGATGCAGCTGCAGCCCAGCACAGCTCCACGAGGCACCAGTGCATGGGAGGGCAGCAGCTGGTGTGTGTGTGTCCCATGGGACCAGAGTGCCTGTTCTCTGCAGGGCTGGGTCAGGGCAGCTGCAGGTGCCTGTGGCTGACCAAGACAAGCCTGGGCTGCCTGTGTCCAAAGCACCCCAAAAACATGGCAGAGCAACACTGGCCATCACAGTGGTAAGCAGGCCAGGGCTGCTGCAATCCTCTTGAGCCAGGAGCAGTCTGTAGATGGTGATTTAACAGAGTCCAGCCTCACTAAGATCCAGCTTTCTCACCTAACATAGTTCTGCCCCATGACCCCAAGATGTGGCCATCCCTTGTTCACCATCCTTCAGGCCTGCCTCCTGTAACATCACTGCTCATGCACTCCTTTCCCAGTCCTCTTCCAGTCCTCCCCTGTCACCGGACTCTGAGTCCTCATCATGCAACTCTATGAACACAGTTCAGGCCCAAGCTGAACACAACCCCCACCTTCCCTGGTTGCCTCACCCCAACCACCTTATCACTCAATCACACAGCTTGTTCCCATTCTAGGGTGTCTCCCCATTTTGGGACTCCAGTTTGGGAAGGCCAAGGAATACTGAAATAAATTACAGTGTTGAGGAGGGAGTATCATCCGAGTAAATCAATAGTTTGTGCTGCATTTTGGCACCATGGCCCTGAGTACAGCAGGATATTCCATCATGGAGGAGCTGCCAAGATCTTCACATCCTGGCTTTTCTCCTGACTTTACAGCTTGTTTCTGAGGCTCCCAGATTCCACCACATGCAGTGGTAATGCTTGGAAATTTAGCATTGCCACAACTGCATCTGAAAGCAGGGATGTTGCTTAGCCAAGGCATATCAACTTCCTCAAGGGGAAAAAGCATCAACCCTTGGCAGCTGCGGGATCACTATTTGGGTAAGAAGTATCAAAACAGTGCATATCCCTGATGCAAATCCAAAATGTTTTTCACTGAGACAGGCAGAAGGAAGTATCATATTTGTCCCTTGCACATGAGAAAAGGGAATAGGTGTGATGCAGAGCAAGAGACCAGAACTCCCATGCTGAGACCCTGACCAGAAATCACTGAATGAGTTGAGCCTGAAAGGGAGCTCAGGCACATTTTTGAGTCTCCTGTGCAACACATGCTTTCAGACTTTCTCTTGGAGCTTAAAAAGGCGCCATGCTTCCTCCCTCTTTTCCCCCTGCACCCCAGATTTTAGTGCTGTCCCATCACAACTAAAGTTATTGTCTTGCAGCGTGACATCAACACAGCAGCAGGATCCCAGGTTTCACTGACTTGCCAGCTCTCCTTGGAAAAGGGAACAGATTTTAAAGCTGTGACTATTTAGGTGTACTAGCTGATTGCAAAGACAGCCAGATGTGTGAGCTGAGGGAAAGACTGGATCATGCCCATTCCAGACTTCTGGAATCACCAGTGAAAGAATTTGCTGGTTTGGCTGCAGAGACCCTTAAGAAAGGAGGGAGGTTCTTTCTCTGCAACCACAACAGCAAATCCAGTGCCTGAGTTGAAAAGTTTGGCCAGGAGACAGGATTCAGGCAGCAACAAGCCTGCTAGGCTGACATCAGCATTACCCAGGCTTTAGAAAACAGTCTGAAGGAAAGAAAACAAATAGATGTGGGTGCAACTGAAAAATAAATAAACATGTCACTTACCAAGCACAGCTCATACCCAGACAACCTCGTCTGTGAATAAAATAAGCCATTTCTGTAGATCAAGCCTATGTGTCAGATCTTCACCCAGATAAACATAGTGCATGAGATATGACACACCACAGGAAACAAGTACTTCAGTGGAAGATGAAGTTGAAAAGGAGAACTGTAAAGGATATGAGCAACTAGAAAGCAGGTGGCACTTGCATGAGAAATAGTGGGCAGAGGGCAGATTTCTAGTAAAATATCTCCCAGATTGGCTTTGGAATTAATACTTTGGGAAGGACTTGACATAAAAATAGAAAGATACTGATGACAGACAAAGCATTGAAAAAGGTTGCCATGGCAGGGAGAGACTGAAACACCAACAGGAAAGTCCTGGACCAGGGGAGTGGAAATTGAACAGGATTTAATTTCACAATGTTGGAATTCAGTCGTGTCTTCTACTTCGCTGCTGGAAGTGGCAGGAGGTCCCAGATGCATTAGTTCTGGGCTATCAGCTGCCAGTGTGACAGTCATAAAGAAAAGGCAAATGAAGTCCTGAAACATATCAGGTGAGGTGTTCGCCATAGCAGCAAAAAAAGCATGAATACTATTATCCATAGCATTGGTGACCCTCACCTGCTGTGCACTGCCAGCTCTGCTCTCCTGGGACAAAGGCAGATCCAAAGCTGCTGAGAAGGTGCCAGGTGATCCCAGGACTTGCTGCCCCATGGGAGGCTGCAATGGCATGATGTGTGTATGAGCTGAGCTGGGATGTGATTATACCCTGGAAACATGCCCAGCAGAGAGCAAGGGGAGGTGTTTCACATGCAGGACATCTTCATGCCCACTGCTCAGGTGCCAGATATGAAGAGGTTTGGAAAACCCAGATCAGAGGGAGCCAGTGGCCGAGACAAAACAAGGAGGCATTCCAACTCATTTTAGGCTGGAGGATGAAGATTTCAGGTTTTTTCCAGGCTGGACCCCAGAGCCATGAGGAGCCAAAAATTCCACTTGTGGTCTCCAATACAAAATACTGCAAAGGGTTAAACCTTGGAGGAGATGCAGTGGTCTCCAGCCAAGAGAAGTGAAGAGACAGCACACGTGCTTACACATGAGCAGGCACCCCAGAGGCCCCGAGGAGCTAATCCTGACCCCATCACTGCCTCCCGCTGCCGTCTCACAGCCCCAGCTTCACTTCCTGTTGTGTCTGTGCAAAATCTAAAAAAAGAGAAAAAATAATTACGGTGCCTGAAATGATCAGTGTTAATTACAGCCTGCGACTGCCAGCGGATGAGTGTGATAGGTGCTTCTTTGTTCTGTAGGAAAACTCAGTTCTCAGGGCAGACCCTCTTGGAAGGGGATGTTATCTCTCAGACAAAAAAAAAAGCTCTGAACTCAGAGGAGGTGCTATTATTGATGGATTCTGACCGGAACACACAAAAAGATACCGGTGATAGGAACTGTCTGCCTAGAACACACGGTATGTGTGCAGCTGAACTGCATTCATAGGAGAAGGAAGAGTTTACAGTGGGAAAAAAATTATTGTATTATCTCTTTTTATCAGAAGGGGAAACAACACCCAGAGCTCTGTGATGTAAAGGGTTTAGCACTTGCTTTAAGTCAGCCACTAGAAGAGCCAGAAATTAGGACCTGAATCTCTTTGTGGGCACAGCATTGAGCTTCTCCAGACTTTGCTGACTCCTCTTCCAGCACCTGTCATAGGTGATGAGTGAGTGCTTCAGGCATTGCAGTGATGGCTCAGTCATCCCTGACTGCAGAAACTCAGCCCTGCTTCATGAAGACAGGCTCCTCACTATTAAAATACTGCACCCAAGAGACACAGAGAATGATCCTACCATCTAATTTATGAGAGGATATTGTGACTGTGTTAGTCAGCCAAACCCAAGTTGCAGCCACTGGCTGCTGAATCTGTCCAATTTTCGATTTTAACATCCAAGCAGGATGAAAAAAAAAAAAAGAGAAGGAAAAAGAAAATAGAGCTTGGCAGCAGCAGTGATGGGTCCAGACAGTTCCTTCAGTCTGAGCTCAGTTTTTCCTCCTGGTTTGATAGCAAAGCCTGGGACATACAGCTGGACACAACTGTATGAGGATAGTCCAGGGCATGGTAGCCAAGAAATCCCACATGGAAGCAGCAGTCAAACCCCTGGGCAGTGGCCAGTGGTCCATGTGAAAAGCCCTGCTTGGAAGTATCAGACGTATTGGGTCAAAGAGCGCCATCTCAAGAAAGTAGTCTAATTCTAGGAAGGTCTGGCTTTTATGCTTGGGCTCCTAATGGTGGAGGACACATTTCCTTAATTTCTGCCTAAGCACAAGATCTGATTGTTGTTTGTTGGTTTTGTTTGGTTTTTTTTAGAGACAGATACTTTTCAAAACAAGGATGATGTGGGAATCCAAACACCAAAATTCCACAGAGAACTCCATATACAGTGGCTTAACGCTGGGAAAAGCAGTAACCTCTCTTTGATGTAAAAGATGACCAAATAAGTGACCATTTGCTTTCTCACATGTTGTGCTTGGCTGTGAAGAACTGTGGTAATTTTGTCACTCACAGAGCTTAGGGAGAACCTCCGGGAATTAAAACCAAAGCTCATTCCTATTTTAATTCTTACTCAGAGGTTTTGATTTGGAAATGGAAATTTTTAGCTCCTCCAAAATCAAATCAAATTTTTGGCTTCAAAGAGGCAATCAAATCTCCTTAGATTCTCGTGACTGCTGATTTTTACTGCATTTAGAAAGTCAAGGATATAGACAAAAGAGGTTGAATTAAAATGCTTAAGAAAGGAAAAGAAATCCAACAGAGCCACATGATTGATTTGCTTTAAATGCATCCTTCAGCTTTGTGAATTCAGACACAAACACCTCCACCAGGGAGCTGCAAGTAAGGAGGTGTAAGTGCAAAGGCTCATCCAGGTGTTTGCACCCAGGATGCTCAGAGGCACTGGGCAACATCCATGCCCCATTCTGGTAGGTAAATTGGCAGTAGAGCACATACATGAGTAAGAACTTTGGGGAGAGAGAACATGTTATGGGGAACAGCAATATTCAGGCAACCACAAGCAACAGCAAGAAGTAACCAGCCCTGTGGAGAACCAACAGAAGAGACATTTTCTGGTCTTTTCTCCCTGTGTCTCATGGAAAGTATTGCTCCCCAAGAAGAGGAAAGCTCAGATATCAATCTGTGACAGCCCCCACCTTGAACAGCATCCACATAGCAGCGAACAGATCCCTTTGGAGCAACCACTGTGCTTGACCTCTTTTGTTCATCCTGGGGCTGTGCCAGCAAGTGGTGAGCAGGAGGAGTGATGGAGGGGAGCTGGCATCAACTCACAAACTCTGTAACTCTAACATTTACAATACAAACACGCACTTCTTGTTCCAGACCAACATTCTCTGAAACTCAGGAAATGCCCCCGTGGCCCTTCCCACCTTTGCTCCTCTTGTCATAATGTTTTTCTCTCCAGTTACGGCTCAAGAGGACATTGCTTAAAGGCCCTGCTGAATCAGCCAAATGCAGGATTGTGCCCTGAGAGACCCCGATACCAGCAGCCCAGCCTGAGGGGACTGAGGGGACTGCTCCCCATGGGAAGGCAAAAGGCCCCTTTGGTGGTTCACGTGATCCTGACTTAACGATGTTTCATTCAGCAGAAATTAAACCAACTGAGTGACTTGAACTTGGCTGGATCAGACCGAGTCCCAGCAACATGGGGATTCTTGAAACCTTAGCTCAGGCTTTTTTCCCAGCACTGCACATTTTCTCCCATCCCCCCAGACCTTTTGAAACAGCCAAACCAAGTAATTAACCCCTCCCTTCCCTGCCTCCCCTCACCTCCCACCACTTAAAATCTGTGGAGAACTAAACAGAGATGTGTTGGGAGGAGGTTATCCACAAAGCTAAGGGAAAAACCACAAGCAAAGCAGCTCAGGGCAAACCTGAGCAGGGCAAGACAGGACATGCACATGAGGAGGTTTGCACAGAGAATCAGCCCACGTACAACAGGCACAAGGAGCTGCAGCAGGGAAAGACAAATCGTCTCTCCCATCAGCTCAGATGGGTGAACCTGCACGTCTGTGTATGAGACAAGGTGGTTTTGCAGTGCCCAAACCACTTGGGGTGATGTTTTAGCCACCACAATAAATCACCATTTCAGGGCAAGATGACGGAGGGGTGCAGAAGAGGAATGAAGGCTGCCCAATGGTCCACAACCTTCCTCTTCTCCAGTACCTGGCTAAAACATGTCTCAGTGCTGTGGAGCCAATGGAGGGGTCCTACCAGCCTCTATCATGCAGACCTTCCTCCCCTGGAAATCTCTCCTTTTTCCCTAAATGACTCTTGTTTTTCTTGGAAGCTACTTAAGGCCAACTCCAAGCAGCCACAGATGGCTCTGGAAGGATGATGGGGCACCCCATTCCCAGAACCTATTTTCACCCCACATGTCTGCTGACAAAGCACCCCCAGTGCCTCCTTTCCAGCCATGTTCCTCAGCACAGGCTCCATGGGCAGTGAGGTGACACAGCTCACTTCTCATGAGGAGGCACAGCTGTACAAACCTCTTGGCCAAGAGGGAAATGGAGATTTTTCAAATTCCACCAAATACATATGCTAAATAGCTACCATCCCCTGGGACAAACCCTTCTGCAACATTTTCTGCCCCAAGCCACATAGTCCCTACACACACAGAGATGTGGAAGTATTTGGGATCCCCAGAGCTCACCATTACAAGGTGTGCATGGGCAGGATGTCCAAAATTACTTCCTCTGGGAAGGAGATGAAAGAGGGTGTCAAGTCCTAAAAATAATACCCTTGTTTTCAGCAATCACCCCCTTGCAGCTTCTTCAGAGTCCCAGGGCTGTGTGGCACAACTGGGTGGTAATGGGAGCCAGGCTCCCTGGCACTGCTGACATTCTTCCTCTAGCCAAGAAACACACTCCAAAAGGGGACAAAGAGTCACTGTTTTACATGGGATAACTCGACTGGACGGCACTGCCTTTAACAGGAAAAGTCATTCACTCCTCCAGGGATGCACCCTGCTGGCTGGAAGGCAGCAGTCCATGGGCAAGAGAGGCACAAGGGGAGTGCTGCCTCCAGGAAATGTTAATGCTGGGTGTGGATGAAGGTCCTAAGCTATTCTCTATGGAAAGTCGTGGATGGGAAGAGCCACGCAGAGGGGTGAGTACATGTCCTGCTCTCGTTCCAGCCAGACAGGGAACAGTCAGACCTGCCAGAAGCAGGAGTGGTTGTGGAGAATGTCTGGTGGTGGAAACACAAGGCCCCAGGGAACTGAAGTGGGACCAAAAATCCAAGCACACCTGCCTCCACCTGTGCATAAGATCCCTGACATCTGTGCACAGTAATCCACTGCCTGCATCCCTGTACCTGGGGCTCATGGGACTGGAGTGCTTCTGGCATGCTGCATAGGGGGATGGAGAAGCAGCAGAGCTGCATCACTGCTCTGTCTGATATTGGGGCACTTATCCCACTCACACTGCAAATTACTCACAGCCCAGAGCCCTCACACAGAAATCTGAGGGCAGACAGACATATGGAGAGCCCAGGAGCCCCAGGCATATTAAATACTCTCACATGGTTTCCAGCCTGAAAAAGGCAGATGGATGTTCCCCGCTTCCTTGAAGTGGGGTTGCAGCATCCCTTCTTCATGACTGTCACCTACCCAAAACCATTTCCTTGCTCAATGGCTCACACCAGATGAAATAAAACTGCAGATGGCAGACATGGGGCACTGGCCTCTAGCACAAAGTGCCACTGGCACCAAGTGCCACCCAGACTTCAGGTTTCTCTGTCTGGATCTAGCTCAACACAACCACACTGACTTTCATTGGAAAATGCCTCAGCCCAGCCTCTCAAGTGCTGCGGCAACCTTTGTAGGGCAGGCAATGCCCGTGTGCCAAGAACGGCGGCAGACGCCTCCTGACCAGCTGGTGTGAGAGGCAGCAGCCTCACAGCTGACCTGACCTCCTTCCCAGCCACAGTCTGGGACTGTCCCCCTTGTCACCAACTTTTCAGTATCTTCTCTTCTAGCTTGAACATGTCCTGACCAAGATCCTTGCCAAGAATCACACCCCAAAAAGAGCCTTGTGACAGGTCACATATGGGGCTGGCACTGCCACTACTACAGAAACGTGGCAATTGGACCTATTTCACATCACCACTCCCTCCTCCCCTGAAAGGATCCAGAAAACATCTCTCCAAGGGGCAACTTCTCCATTCTCACTCCTCAGGGTCTGCTGTGCCTTTGGCACAGTTCATGGCTGGAAACAGGACCCTGGGAGAGACCAATCCCTGCTGCACCACAGCCTGCGTGTCCTACTCAGCACCACGTGGGATGTGGGACGGGAGGAAGGCAGCAGTCCAATGTTCAGAGCTATTTGGATATTTGTCCAAACCACTAAAAAAGAGGGATCTCTGCTGAAAGCGCTCCAAAGAAACATAGCAAGCACTGCTGGCAATGTCATCTCCGCTGCCCACTTCTATTAATACTCTTACAGGTTTAGCAAGAACTGGAAGGCATGGAGCTGACTTTTCACCATCTGAGGCGTGCAAACACTCCCAGATGAGATGAGTGTGACCCTTCTCCCCCCACCACTGCCCTTCAGAAAGGCACTTCCCAGCAGGCTGCTGGAGCACTTGCCTGGCAAAAGAGACAATGGAGTCATTCGTGTGTGTTTTTCTCCACGTGCCTGGCCAACAAACCCATCCCACAGAGCTTCATATTTGCAGTGCACACTCAGCATTCTGCAGCTAACAGGGGCTGAGAGACGATTCAGAGCTGATGATTTGCAACCAACTCTGCTTCCATCTGCTGTACTATGGCTCAGACAGCAGCGACAGAGGTGGCTGCGAGGTTTGAAGGAATGTCATCAGATGGATGTTTTTTTAAGCTGCTACAAAAAGAACATTAAACTTCTGACATGAGACTGAGTCTCAACATCCTGCACTAGTTGAGATTTCTACTGCATATCACACACACTGGGAAGGAAAATAATTACCTTTCTAACCTAATTTTTTTTTTTTTTTTTCCTAACAGGAGGCTGCTCAGCCTTTAACTGCCTGGAAGAGATTTCTGAAACCTGAAATCCCTGGTCTGTCCATGCTTCAGCCAGATGACTGTTGTTTAGGGAATGCTGGCTGTACTCAAGCCAATGCAGGGACTGGCAGCCACTGGTTCAAGACGTGACTGTGATTCAGAGATCTGGCTTCTAGACACTTTTTAAACCATTAGAGCACTACTCTTGATGTTCAAGACCCTGGGAGGTTTACTTAGGAAGAAGATATTGCCATTTCCATTAGGAAGATATTAAAACTACGTAAGGAAACTCCTTATTTTCTACAAAGCCTCAGTAAATCTCTTTCCCCTCTTGACTCCCACTTTCCCACATAGCTTTCTTTGCCTTTACATTTCTAAAGATAATTTTTCTTCATTTCTCACCAATGACACCTCTTGGACCATCACAGTGTCACCAGCCATACCCAGGCACAGGGGCTGGCACAGCTGGCCCTTAGCTGTGTGGCTCCCTCCTTCCCAGAGGTGGGGATGGCTCAGGCTCTGTTTTCCAAGGAAGACCTTCTTATTCCCATTTAGTCAACTTGAGTCAAGGATCAGCCAGGGAACCTCTAATAAAGTGATGGAGAACGGTGACAGCTATAGGATTAGCTCACAATAAATCATGCAGAAAGGGAAGGAAAGAATCTAGCTGCTTCTAGGAAGCTGCCAAATACCCCAGCATCATCTGTGGGGATCGTACTAGGAACAGAGCCAACAGCAGCTGGTCTGGACACTCCATCTGATTCAGTGCTTCTTCTTAAACCCTCATGTCTCTTCAGCAGCAGGAGGCTCTAGTCACCTGCTATCAGCCTGAGGCAGATGCCAGGAAGGTTTAATAGAAGGATCAAAGGTATTAGAGGTGGAGGGATGTATTTTGCTGGGACGATGTCCCTAGCTCTCTGTTGTCACAGGACTGCAATTAGAATCTTTATAGGAAACAGAAAATTAATAATATCCAGCAAGAATACGGCCTCTGTGAGCAAATAAAGTACCTGTGCATAAGTACTATACAATCTTCTGTTTCCAAATGGTTAATTCCTCATATAAACCAAGCTAGAAGCTTTCCAAGAGCAATTTCTCTTCCCCATTACGCCTGTCGCTCTCCTGGCCCCAGTTGGTTGCTTGCGTTTATAACGCAAGCCTGGACTGCCAGCATTTCCATTCCTTGTCAATAAACTCCCCCTCTGCAGCCTGCTGCCCACAGGAACTGCAGAAGAATGGCTTGCACTGGCAGTGCCAAGGCAGGGGTCCTTGCCAGGGTGCACAGGGGCTGATTTTCCATGGGCAAGGCTGCATCAGAGACCCATCTCTCCCTGCACATCCACACGAAGTGGTTGTGTCCATAGCCCCTCAGGCTCTCATCACTGGGCAGGCTCTGGCAATCCACAGCTGCTCACACAGCCCCATGGACCTACCAAGCCAAGAGACCATCTGCACCAGCCTGCTGCCTTCTGCTCGGCTGCTGAGGCCACGGCAGGCCAGGGTGCAGGGGACCAGGCTGGACTTGCTCAAAACCTGCCCACAGTCAGGTCTGGTCTGAGCATATGCTGTTTGTGCCTCTGCACACAGGCTACCTGCACTCATACAACAAAGAGAAGCCTTGCTGAGTAGGTTTCAAGCCATCTTGCCAGTGCTGTGCATCTGGGATTCATGAAAGCCTCAACAAGCAGACCTTGGAAAAAATGCACACTCAGCACTTCTTACAGGGAACGAGCAAGCTCTGATGGAGACCTCAGGAAAAAGGGAACTATGAGGCTTGCCCCTACACCACCCAGCAGCATCGATAGGTGCAAAACTCCACCAGCGTCAACTCAGCCTTGTATCAGTCTCACAGTGCCTGTGTCTGCTGATCCTATCAAGCTAAAGGGAAATCAACCTCCCTGATACCGCCAGAATTAAACTTGGAAAAGACCCAGCTGTGAATATGCTACCCCTGCACCCTTGCCAAAAGGAAGGGACTGGCTCTGTGCAGGGCTGAACTCGCTGCCTCTTCCTGCCATGGGGAGTTCTGGCTGTGCAGAGATGCTCCCTGTGGCCAGACAAGGTAGGCAGAGCCACACACTTGTGCAAATGGGGATGGAGAATTGCTGAGAAGCTTCTAACTTCCACTTAGTTGGTGCTGATTTCCCAGGTCCCTGCCTTGAAGAAAGCCCTCTGGAACAGGGCAGCCAGCCCCAGAGACACCCACACCCCGTGGCTCCAAACAAACATCACCTTTGAACATCATGTCAATATTACCCACCTTCCTGCAAGGTCAGTGAAGTAACATCTGGCCAGAGAGCAGGCTTGGATCGGGTTCCACATCAGCAGTGAGGCTGCAAATTCACAGGGAGTGAGAGCACTGCAAGGGATGCCTCAAACCTGCTGTTGCTGCTCCCTCCCTGGAAGAGCTGGGAAAGCAGCCAGGAGATGGAGGGCTATAAATCAAGTGTCATTTACATGGAGAAGGAAAAGCTGTGAGCACTGTTGTGACAGGAGGCCAGGACTCATGGCCTTGGTGTCCCTCCACACCACAGGTGACAAAGCTGATGGGAAGGGACCCATGGGCCATGACATGCCCTGTGCACTGATGTGAATATCCAAAACATTCAATGGCACATCTCCACACAAAAGTACCATGGGTAGGGATGCCAGCACCTGCCCATCTGCCATGTCCAGGCTAGAGGCTTGCTGATCTGTCACTCGAGCCACTGCAGAAACAGTGACACCCTCAGAGGCCCTTTCAGGGAGGAAGCAGCTTCAAGTCCCATTGGATAATGCTCTGAGGGAGTCTGTGAAAATTAAGTCCACTTATGGAAATGCTGGATCTCACCAGAATCAGGTATTTCTCCAGCACAGCACCTGTGGTCAGCACAGTTTGTGTACATGGCCACACAACAGACTCATCCGAGCACACCACCAGACACAGATCTGGGGCAGGGTGGTTTGCAGCATCTCCCAGCTGCAGAAACAGCTTCACAGTGTGACACACTGTCAGACAGAGCAGGGAACACTGAATGCCTTTGTCACGCATTGCCCCAGTGTATCAGGGATCCTTGATAAGGTGGGGAGAGCAGGACATGCTAACAGACAGGGAGGCAAACAGGGCTCGAAGGAACAAGGCTGGGCTCTCTATAGGGCTGGGAATGGCTGGTGCTTGGAGAGTCCAGCTGTGGAGGTGAGGAAGCTCTCGCTGCTGTTCAGGAAAGGACCTGAGAAAGCATGGACAGCACGTGCAACTGGGACAGAAAGAGTCGCACCCTCAAAAACAGGGTCTTGACCATTTTCAGTGCTGAACGGTGATTTCCATCTTGACACAGAGCTGCCAAAGGATGTGGGTTATGTGGCCAGGCCTTCCTGCATTGGTAGACAGTGATAAGACACCTCAGCTGCAGATGGAGCTGCCAAACGTGAAGGTGATGGAGCTGCTGCAGTCCTAACCAGCAAGGAGAAACCCTGCTTTCTTCTCCCAGGAAAGACCAACTCTCAGCTCTTCCCAGCCAAATTCCCATCAGTCTGCCTGCCCATAATTTTACAACTGTTTATCTAATCAAAGCTCATCCAGATATTAAGAGCTCAGGGGCACTAAGGGAAAACAGGAGCAGGCAGGGCAGCCAGCCTGTTTCTGCAACATGCTGCAGGAATTCACCACTGGCTGGTTCAAGGCTGGGCAACTCCATGCCCTGAAGCTAAATGTGTTCAGTGCCATCTCAGCAAGCTAAAGGGAATGTATTTGTGCAAGGAGCTCTGAGCAAAGGATCATCAGATCTAGAAACAAAATTCAGGCAGATCTTTGCCTCTGAGCCTTCAAAATGTGGGAGTTGGAAAAGGTTACAAGGCAGGGACCTCCAGAAAGCATACTGACCTGAGGCATCCCAATAAGGGTTGCTGCAAAGCGACTGGGAAAAAAATGAAACCTGCTCAATAGCATTCGAAAATGCTAGTGGAGAACTCAGCTTCCCTCCCTCTTCCCCTTCCCCTGTCCACCAGCAGCCAGCATAAAGATGTTCCCACATCCACAGGTCCTGCCAGGCTGGCAGGTCAGCAGGACAGCACCAGCTCTCGCTCTTCAACAGCTTCTCACACTGAAAGCCCACACTTTAGGCAGCTGCCCAGGTCAAGTCACAGCAATGCCTGGGGTCGATGCTGAGACCAACTTGCCAACTGCAGGGGAGTGTGTGTGCACAGGGTAGGGTGTGTGTTTGCTTTTTGCAATCACTGTCCAGTCTGCAGGGCTCAGACTGAAAGCACACTCAGGGTACTACAGTACTCTGACAGATTCAGCCCAGTGAGAGGGGAGCAGAGATTTGAGGGCTGTTAAATGGTGTGGTGACAGTGGAGGATGTTAGCCACTGCAGGTTCCTCTGGCTACTGGGTCTCCTTGGCTTGCTCAGCTTCTTGCAGAGGGGAACTGGCACTTCTGGAACCAACTGTGTTGCCTCCTACAAAGTCTGTAGATGTCCCATGGCCTGGCTGGTGCTGCTGCAGCCCCCTTTTGCTGACCAGCCAGCACACCACATCTCCTGACAGCATGAGCCTTGCAGTGGCACAGTTGGGTATGGTTTCTGCACAGGATCCAAGTCATACAGAGCCATTTCTCAAACTGTGTCCTTTGGCTCCCCTTCCCTTCCCTGCTCTCATGCCACACTGCATGCTCCCTCAGAGCATCACACTCTCCTTCCAACACAATAAACAAAGCATCATCTGTGCTCCCCAGCCCATTAAAACTATAAGAGAAACAAATGAAACCACATGTCCTAGTGCTACCTCCTAGAATGGGTGATCTCCTGTGAAGGTCACGGTGGAAGAGTTTATCCAAGCAGTGATCACTCTTTCCACATTTGTGTTGGAAGCCATGGGCAATTGGGAAATGGAGAACAGAGCAAGTCTAGACTGCAGAAGAGACATTTGGGGGTTGAACCCTATGTATCAGAGCTCTACAAGTGACTTTACTGGATAATTTACTGGAATGACATGGACTACAGACCTGCAACAGAGCAAAACTGAGATACCCAGAAGAAACCACAACAGCCAGTCTTGAAGCAAGGATCTCAGCATCTGGAGATGAGCATCAGGGGTGAGGGACAACCTCATAGAGCAGCAGCACGTGTAAGCTGCATTTAGCAATACCTCCCACCATCCAGACCTGCTGGAAGGATTTTACTGCCAAAGGGGCAGTTGTACCTGAAGAAAAGAAAAATTAAAAGACCCATGTGAATCAGTGGGGAAACTGCAGAAGGCTTGTGGTTGAATACAGATCTGTGCCATTGCTGCAGATCCAGACAGGAAACAGAGGCAGGGTGTCCCAGTTTACAACACTGCAAGCTCTGCAGGTAATGTATGGGAGAGAGTAGACTGGTCTGAACTGGGCAGCATAGGCTGTGACAATGGGGTTCAACTCTCCACTGACACCAGTCACTGCCTTCCATCCATGAATAGTTTACTGGGAGAAAAAAGTACCCTCCAGCTCTTAGGGTAGCTCCATGTGTCCCTGTTTTCAGCACCAGTGCAAGCTGTGCCACATAGGCAGCAGCAAGGCATGGCAATGTTAAACCCAGGCCTTTCAGGCCACTGGAGCTACCTGGTGAGATGTTTCCCCCTTCTCAGACTGCTAACAGTCCCTAACTGCTTTTTAACAAGGAAAGTTTTGGGCTTTTGCCCAGCTGCGCCTCAAAGCCTCAATGTAAAATAACCCCACAGAGGTATTTGAGGAGTTAAGATCTTCTTTGGGTATTCAGCTCCAAGGGGAAGTACTGGGAGTTAAGTACCTAATGCCTTTGTAGTTTCTTGGCTTCTGATACGGAGTCCTGGGAAGGACAGCTGTGTTTGCACTGGAATGAAGATGGAGGGTTTGTCATGCTCTCCATTAAAATGCTTGCAGGAAGCAAGGACCAAGAAAGAAAACCCGACATGCAACCTCAGCAGCTCCAGGAGTGTCCTGGCCACTGCCTGAGCACTCCCAGCCTCAGGCCTGACTGACCATCACCTGCACCAACACAGGCAAAAGTCCTACTGTTGATATATTTGTGGAGTTCTTATTGCAGGATAAATAGTAGTGTTGGAGTTCTGTGAGTGGGGACAAAACACAGGTGCAACGTGCTGCTAGAGAGAAACAGCCAGGCTGGGATGCCAGAGGGCTGCGGGACCAGCAGAGGCTGGATCCAAATGGCAGAGCCACCAAGACATGAATCTCTCCTGCAGGGACAGAGTTAACTCCAGGCGTGCTAAGCCCACTCCTTCCCCCTCCAAAACCTCTCTCACGTATCAGAGATTCTCAGGAAACTGTAGAAAGCCAAGAAGGACTACAGAAAGCATTCCTCATGAAGAGCCTGGCCCTCGGGAGCAGATGGGCTTCATTACTGCCTTGTTCTCAGCATTGGACTGGGCGGATTTTTCTACCATGTTGGTTTACAGCTACAGCACTTCATGTCTTCTTCAAACATGGCACATCTGAGGGCTTCTAGCCTGTGTTGCCTGACATCTTGGCTGACAAACACTGCTGTGCTGTGAGCACTGGCTCCTCAAAGGACAGCAGCTGCATCCTGGGCATCACAGCACAGGCAATCTGAGCTGGGCAAAACTACTCCATGGCAAAAACAAATAAAAGAAAAGAAAAATCCACACCATCTGAGGGTGTCTTAGATTTGTCATCCCTGCCTGTGCTTGCACCCTTAGCCAGGGTGAAGGCAGAGTAGCCCTCCTTATCTGGAAGGCTGAGGACATGTGTCAGCCAGCTGGAGGCATGACCCAGTCTCAGGGAGCGTTTGCTGGTCGAACCACGCTCACGTCCCAAGGCAGTGTCTGAATTTCAGCCTGAAAATACCTTTAAACAATGGGGAGGAACTGAGGACTAAAATAGGCTCTTTCCTGTTCTGGAAAAAAACCTCCCTGTTTTGCAAGGGTCTGTTAATATTTAAGTGTGTATTTATCTCCATTCAGGCCAGGTCTAGGTGCACTTGTAGGTTAAGGGACTTGGGCTCTGCAGTACCTCAGTCAAAACACTTATCAAACCTATAATCTCTATCAGTCTATGATCTCTACAATAATTTGTATACCCCTAAACAGACAAATCTTTAGGCAGAAGAATGGAGCTGACTGAGATTTCACAAGAGTAACCACAGATTTGGATGACAGCTCCAAACTTGAAAGACAAGATGTGGAACAATGAGAAGCGAGAGTTTCTCCAGGACTTGCTGGTGCTGAGAGATGTTAGGTTGGGCAACTGAAAGCACCTGAAAATTGGCAGAATTGTGGCATCAAGTATCTTCCATTATTCACTTTGGCACATCAGGGGGCTAAGAACCACACAACAATGAGATAGTTTCCTGAGACCTGTGACACCTGCTAAATGTGTTGGTGTGGCTTCTGGCATTGCTGCTGCTCATCCTCCTTCAACTCCTCAATCCTTCCCTCTTGGGCTGGTGAAGCGGCACCTCCACTCCAGGAGAGGTTGGAGAAGGCTTCGTTCTATCAGTGTCCAGAGGAGGTCAACTGATTGATGCAGGGGCAGATAAGGATGGAGAGAGGGACCTTACTGCTTTCTCACTCTGAATCCTTTCTGGAGCAGTATCACAACCTTGACACTACTACAGTCTGGTATCTCTCCTTGTGAAAGAGTCAGACCAAAGGCTATGTCTCACCTACAAAGCCCCATGAAATTCAACAGCTTATGCTGACAGCAGGTCATGAAACAACATGGGGAATGCAGAAGCCAACATTAAACAAATGTTGCTGAAAAGACCTAAGAAACAGCAGTTGGATGCTGCAGAATGGCAGAACCAGAGCAGAAATAAAGGACTGCTTTGTGATTGAGGGGGTTTCCTTCTTTCTTACTGGAGAAAACCTGCCAGCTCTCTGGATGTCAGTACAATTTCCCTACTCACAGTTTCCCTAAAGACCTACCATTGAGGTAGCCCCACAGCACTGGTCTGCAGAAATCTCAGATGCAGATGAACATAGGGCTTTAGCACTTGCCACTCACCTCCCTCTACCTCCTTTTGCTGTTCCCCCTTCTCTCTACCCCACATCTGTACTAGCAGAGTCATCCCAGCTCTCCCACTGTCACTAAAATCTGTGTGATGCTCCTGAGAACAGCAGTGATCAAAACTCTGATGTAGACAAGGATTGGCAGCCTCCAGTATCTCCTGCTGTGCCATCCTAGATGTGCTGCCTCCAGAGTGAGATAGAACAGTGTTCTGGGAACCCCACTGCTTATTCTCACCTCTCTGTGCAGAAAATGTACAGTGTGCAGAAGTCAGCACAGTTAATAGTACACTATTCCTGAAGGAAACAGCAGAGGAAGATCAACTCAGAAGACAGATGACAATCATGCCAATGCCAGGCAGGATCTCCTGGATTGCTGTGGGGTGACACCAATACAGCCAAAGCCTCCTAATGGCCCTCATCATTCCCTGAACCAAGCTGAGATGTCATGAGGTTTGCCCAGGAGCTGAGCATACCTGCCCATACCACCAGTCCAGATGCAGGAGGGCTGGAGATGCTGCAAGGTAACTGCTCCACCTAAACCCTGGAACTACACACTGTGGCAGTGTTTGGAAACTCCTGTGGCCAGTGTGCTCAACACCACTTCAATACCTTCCTGCAACGCAGACATCCTGCCCTTGGCCATGTGTCTGTGAGCCTGGAGTGAGGCAGCCAAAGGTCAACAGGACAGACAGGTCATCACCGACTTGAACAGAGCAAGGGAGAGTCCACAGGTGCAGCTGCACCCCAGGGCCAGGGAAGAGCTGGGACTACTGCCCATGTCTGCTCAGTGGTACAGCCACCGGCAAGGAAAGGCAACAAAAAGCAACCAGTGCCACAAAGTCAGGGCACACTCAAGCACACAAGCCCACACACGGCTGCTCTCCCTGTGGAGCACCAAGACTCATCCCAGCTCTCCTGAGTGCCAGCGAGGTTGGCACACACACCGAGCCCATTTCTGCCTCCAGGGAGGTACAACGGGGAATTCTGCCACTGACTTCAGTACAAACAAATTCAGCCCAGCACCAAAATAACCAACTCAGCAGCATTTGGGAGCAGAGTTATTTCAGCACAGCCTGGCGTGTGGGTGTTCCTGAGGCAGAACAAGAAAGCTTTATTTCAGCACAGCCATGGAGCTCAGTACAGACCACTCCGGTGTGCAACTGCCCAGACGGAGTTACAAGTGGGCAATGCAAATGGAAGAGTTAATTCCTGCTCCCCACACTGAGTGAGCCATTAGCACTCCCAAACTTAAAGGTTTCTGATTACATTATCTTTCTTCCCATGTTGTATTCCTTGTCCTGGTCACAGGATGGTTCAGTCTCTATGTGCTGTTAGCAAGGATTAATTCAGCACGTTACACGTAATGGGCTGTGGGTGGCCCAGGAAAGGCAACCTGCTCAATCCTGCTAATGATGGAGAAAGGATCTGACTGCTCCTGGGGGAAACTCACAGCATTGCTGCTTTTTTCTAGCATATTTCTTCATTATTACATGGAAACCAAATGACACCAGACAACTAGAACTCCAAATAACCTCAAGGCAACCATCACTTTAAAGATGACACTTTTGTTTGCAAATTGTTTACCTATTATTGTAACTTGTAACTTCTAAAATTCAAGTAATTGGCCTCGGTTTGCTTTCCTTTGGGATAAAAAAAATGAAACGACTTTTAGCTTGCTTCTTTTCTCTATATGGTAATAACCTTTCCTCTGCTAGTGTGAGTTTTTCACTGAACTGAAGAGGAAAGGAAAAACTGTAAACTGAGAAATAATAAGGGAAAGAAATGGCACAGAAATGAAGGCTGGACCCAGGGAGAAAACTATGTGGCTAGAAACTAAGCAGATTTTAGAGAACATGAATATCACTTAAACTCACCTCTTTTGTGAACCTTAAGGGGCAAATCACCATCCTCACAAATGGGCTCCCACTGAGTGACTAACACTACATGGTTCCAGTAGCTGGGGATCCCTACCCCAGATCTATCACCATCTACAAAAGTTTCAAAAATCACACTTGCCCCATATGAAGGAACAGATTTGCAGGGTGTTGCAATTCCTAAAACCCCAGCTGTCCAGCACTTCTCAAGGGAGCGCTCTAGACCCAAAATCCCTCAAACCCCTTGTGAGATGCCATCACCATTACTGTCACCTGGTTTTCTCTGACCTTTCACAGGCTTTCTTTTCATGGAATATGCTGAGTTGGAAGGGACCCACAAGGACCATCAAGTCCAACCCGTAGCCCTGCACAGGACCATCCCCAAGAGTCACACCATATGCTTGAGAGCATCATCCAAACACTTCTTGAACTCTGTCAGTCTTGGCACTGTGACCACTGCCCTGGGGAGCCTGTTCCAGTGCTCGACCACCCTCTGGGGAAAGAACTTTTTTCTAATATCCAACCTAAACCTCTCTTGACACAAGTTCAGGCCATTCCCTCAGATCCTGTCACTGGTCACCATAGAGAGATCAGTGCCTGTCCCTCCTCTTACCCTCATGAGGAAGTTGTAACTGCAATGAGGTCTCTCCTCAGTCTCCTCACACGGCTTCCCCATTGCCCTCCTTTGAACACTCTCTAAGAGCTTAGTATCTTCCTTACATTGTGGTGCACAAAACTGCCACAGTGTTCAAGGTGAGGCCGCCCCAGTGCAGAGCAGTGGGACAATCCCCTCCCTTGCCCAGCTGGAGATGCTTTGCCTGATGCCCCCCAGGACACAGTTGGCCCTCCTGGCTGCCCAGGGCACTGCTGACTCACCCAACTTTCCTCACGGGAACTCTGTGAAACAGAGTTGAGATCAGGAAAAGGATTAAAGTCAACTCAGCACAGAAAGTTTTGCTGACGTAGACCTGCAGAAGTCCCTTTTGAAAAACAGTCCTGAAAAGACCCACATTTTCCAGTCAGATGCTAGAAAGAGTATCCTGTATAAAACACAATCATCTCTCCATTAGGAGACCTGAAGGTTAAAGCTGCTTCAGCGCTGCACTTTTTACTGAGCAGTTCCAATATAAAATTAAGATGCATAAATTATTTCTTTTATAAAAAAATTACTAAGGAATACAATACTGATTGTAGTCTTCTGGGATTTCTGAATTCATTTGACAAACTTCACATGCTCATCTAGAAATAAATGCTTGCTGAAACCCAACTCCTTTTCAATCTTACTCAGCCAACAAGTTATGCCTTTTTTTATTTTTAGTGAAAAAACACATTAAAGTGATGGAGCAGCCCCTATAAAAGGAAAAATCGCATTTCATTTAGTCCACACTGATAAAATTCCATTAACATTTCAGTCAAATCAGTCTTCTGAATTTTAAGATGTAACTTTAAAGGCCCCATTGATGGATTGCTGCTGTACTCAGGAAACATTAGTACATTGTTAAAACGGCAGGAATTACCCAATAACGTCTCTAAGGGAAGAGGAGCTAATTTCCCCAAAAGAGCAGAAATCGGGCAGGGAAATAAATTACCCCTCCAGTACAAAACTGTTTATATTTTAGTTCTGAATTGTTTCCCAGTGTGGAAGAAATTTTTAAGAGCGGACGCTAGAGAAGTCCCTTGAGCCATTCAAACCGATTCCCAGGAATTTCAGTGACGGCGGGTGTAAGTGGGCACTTGCGGGACAGGGTAGCTCCCCTTTCCAGTCCCAACCCCGGCACAGCCTCGGCAGGGCTGCACGAAGCCGAGCAGTTTCATGCCCCGCCGGGGCACCGAACGGGACATCCACCCGAAAGAAGGCGGCTTGAGAAATGACACGGGAGTTTCGCTGCGGAACAGCATCGCCGGGACGGTACCGCCGGTCACACGCTGCGGGCGAGGGCAGCGGCGAAGTTCAATGGTCCCAGCCGAGGGATGTGCAACCCCCGGCGAGTTCACCCCAACTTCAACCCGCCGGCGGACCGGCCGCCTCTCGCCGACTCCCGAGGGTTTCCAGGAGCAAAGCGCTGCCAACCGTGCGGGGCTCCCCCGCTCCGCTCCGCCCGCACCCTCCCCTGGCCCCTCCGCCGCTCCCGCCGGGGGTCCCGCCGAGAGCGCGGCGCTCCCCGGACCCACCTGGGCTGAGGCTGCTCTGGAAGTAGAAGAGGACGAGCAGGAACGAGCCGAGGCCGGCGGCCAGCGCCAGCCGCGCCGCCAGGCTCCGCCGCATCCTCGGCCGCGGCCGGGCGGCGCAGCGCCCGCGGCCAGGGCCGGCCGAGCCCCGCCGACCGAGCCCCGCGGCCCCGCCGCCCCGTGCCGCTCCGCCCCGCTCCGCTCCCGGGGCCCCCGCTCCGCGCCCGCCGCCGGCAGGAAGTGACACGGGGCGGCTCAGCCGCGGGAAGGGGAACTTCGCCCCCCGAGTGCCCCGCTGGGCTCGCCCCGTCCAGCCCCGCCGCGGGGGCGGGAGCCGGGGGTGCGGGGCTGGGGCGGGGGGGTTTTCCTCGCCCGGTGCCGTGTCCGCTCCCTGCCAGCGCTCGGGAGTGCGCACTTCCCTGCCGAGCTCCCGTCACGGCTTTAAAACTCCCCGAGGGGAAGGGAAGAGTCGCTGATGTGCTGGCAGACTCGGGAGTTTCCTGATGACTTTTCTCAGCACGGTCAATGCTTCGTAAGCACAGCAAAGTTTTGTGGCCTTAAAATACACCTCTTCTTCTTCAGTTTGAATATTTTTTTGGCTACCTCCAGCCCTGCAGACTTTTACTGAAAGCAATAATAGTTCTGACTAATTCTACCTCAAGCAATAAATTTCTATAGAAGGAGGACATAATTTTCTACTACTCTTGCCATGTTTTTGGAAAGCAGGAGTGCAAAGTTCTCTTACTGCATCCTCTATCCCCCAGGCTCTGTAATCACAGGCAGAACCAGCCCTGAGCTTATGTTGCCCCAGTTTTGAAATAGCAGTAATGCTCTTCAGCCAGCTCTGTAAAACACTCGAGATCTACTCAAAAGCCACCTGCCAAATTAGAGAGCCAGGCTGAGAGCTGGATTCCCACTGACAACGCTCATTCCCTGTTTCTCTTCAGCCCCCAAACACTTAACGTTAAGAAAAAAGAGGACAGCTGAAGGAGGAGCCCCTGGGAACGATAAAGAAAGCCTGGGTGTCTGCACATGTTGGGCTTCATTCTGCCCTCATTTAGGACAGAGTAAACCAGGAGGAGAAATTCATTGCAGTGAAGGAGGCTGAAATGAAGTTTAAATCACACACAAGATTTTGCAGGCCAAGTTAAGCTATGACCATGGAATTACACAGCTCTTTAAAGCCCCTGTTGGATGGTCTAGAGAGAGGCAGTAGAAATGAGACCACAATGAGACTGTAATATACCTCCTTGCAAGGGCACACCAGTGTGTGCAGTAATCAGCTGGAAAAATAACCTCAGCATCAGAGCCTGTCCCTGTTTGATACGTGCAGGAAGGGACTGTGACCCCTGCCACGGGCAAGTGAGACATGGTGCTAGGGGAGAGCTGCTGGCTGGGAATGGCTCTGCAGATGCAGCTTGCTCTCTGTTGCAAGGGGTGCAGTAATTTTGACCCCTTAGTGAGTGTGCAAAGATTTGGGCTCCCCCTCACTTGCGAAGATGGGCTGAGAGACCACAGAGACAAAGGGGTTGGCTGAGTCCAGGTAGTGAGGAGAGCAGCCTCAGAGAGGAGTAAAGACTTACAGGTTTTGTCAGCATTAGAAGAGACCAGAGTGGTTCTATGGGTGTCCTCAAAGGCATGTCTGGTGCTGCTGTTCTTGGGGACAGAGGGAGGTTCAGAACCTGAAAGCATATCCAGCCTTTGCAGTGGGAACCCCCTTCCAGTAGCTTTTCAGGAGGTGGATGGTGTACTCAGGACTGTTGGTGAATTTTTCATTATCTGCATCTCATAGTACTGAAACACCAGGAAGTCTAGCCCAAGGCTCTTAGAGGAGCTAATAAAAATAATCATCCCTTTGGCCCAGCCTCCCTGGGTTCACCAGGGAAATAAAAACTGTAGAACTGACCAAACTTCACCCATAGTTGGAAATTCCCTTGAAAGAAAATACAGTAAAACATCCCTGTTGAAACTCAGACACTGACCTGTTGAGTCCTGCTGCCTGCTGTCTGTATTTCATACCCGGGGGGCAGGACCAGGGCCATCTGTGATCACATCAGATATGCGAGGCTGGTCCTGCAGCAGTGGGAGGTGAACGTGCTGCTCAGATCCGCAGGGCTAGAAGGGGAAGCACACCATGACGATTTCATAGGATTCCTATGTGGACTCAGCTGCAAACGCACCCTTTTTAGAAGGATAAACACATTTGCAAGGGGGAAGAGATGCATTATGGTAAGGACTGACTGGTGGCAATGGCACCAGCTGCTGGGAGGTCAGGACTTTTTTTGTTGCCTATTTCTGTGTGTCTGATAAAGCTCCCTGGTCACACACGCTGCTGTCTCATACCATCCCCCTCCCCCTGCAGCCCCATCATACAGAAAAGAAAGAGCAGCTCCAGCCCTTTAAGGCAGACAACAGTGGCTGGCCCTTACCTGAGAAGAAAGGTGACCCCAGATGTGTAGAAGGGCAGAAGATTAAGTTCCCAGAGTCTCAAATTATTATCCCAAGCTATCTCTAAGGGAATCATCAGATTCAGTCTGCACTGGAGAAGCTCCTCTCTCCCACCCCAGCACCACTGGTGGCTAGAGAACAGATGCACAAAGCACACGTGAAAATACAACTGCTCAGCAGCACAGGTGAAATGAATCTGGACAGACACTGACCCCGTCTCTGTTAATCTGCCACTTTACCAGGTTAATTGGAAGAACCGAGAAATGAGTCTTTGCTAAGGAATGGCAATGGCTCCTTCCCTGACAGGCTGTGAAATCCTCATGGAAGGGTCACCCTGCTCCTGGTCTGCACTGCCTCACACCATGGAGTTCAGACCATGGGTGGAGCTAATTATGACTGTAAAAGCAATACTGATAACCAAAAGTAACAGTAACAGTCAAAAGGTACTAGCAACACGGTGCAGAAGAAAATTACTTGTTACTGCTGAGGTCTGAACTGCAGCTGACTTGGAGGTGAAGAGGGAATGCTGTTTGCCTGCAGAACGATGCTGTGCCTTTGATGCAGTGCATGCTTGATTCCCTCCCTGCTCATTAGTAGTGCTCATTACTGTCTCCTCAGCAGGTTTCTCCCACATGCCTTGCTTTTTCCGAGGACCTTGGTGCCACTGAGTGAGATTAACCCCAAACTTTGGTCTGATGACCACGTTGAATAGAAATTAAGCAGCGCCCAGTTTCAGCTGAAAACTGAGGAATCTGTTGAACTCCTCCCCGAGTTCTGGTTGTCCGGCGACTGTGAAAAAGAGCCTTTCTAGGGGATGTTTTGGTTTTGCACCCAGTTGTTTAATTCTGGAGCCTGGATGCCACAGAAGCAGTTTACCCCGGCCTCATACCAGTGAGACTCCCATCTGCTGGTGGACCAGCACCGGTGCACTGACTGTGCTGCCACAGCCCCGGGGTTCACCAAGGGAGTAAAGGCTTGGGAAGAGATGTAGGGAATGGCACTGATGCAGTACAGGCTTCCCTCAGAGATCAGAAGAGATGACCATGGGTAATCTCTTCTCTGTTTCCTAAGAACTGCGTTAGACGTTGTCCTACCTCCGGGATTTCCATGGGCCCCAGTGTATCTTGATACTCAATGCTTTGTTTTAAATTTTATGGCATCACTGTAATGTGCTGGCTGAGAGGGACCTTGCAAAGCCCCAGCCCATGCCCTGCTTGAGCAGATGTGTGTTCAGCTGGTTCTGGAAATTTCCCTGAGAGGGACACCTAAGATCTTGCCAAGCAATCCCTTCCAGGTCTAGAAACCCTCAAAAAAATTTTCCTGCCACCTTATCTGAAACATCCTTGTCAAAACTGGGACCCATGATATTTTGCTCTGAAAGACGAGCAGGGTGCCAGGTTCTGTCCCACATTTGTATTAGCCAGGAAAGGTCACTGCTGCTGATAGCACTAAGGTGGAATACTTGCTTTCTCAAGCAGTGCATTGATTTCCCATCATCTCCTGTAGTCCTTTGCACCTGCAAAATGCAAGTTTTCAAATATTATTTCATAAGAACATGAGTCTTTATGCTCACTTTGCACCAATACCCAACAGCCATAGCTAACAGCAGCAGAGAATCATGCTGGGGTGGACTTTTTACCATTAAGTGCTGGAGTAAATATTACCAAGGTCAGTATATAAAAGAAACAGGTTGGATAAAAGGTAGAAATGACATTAAATACCTCTGGAGAAGTAAATGGAAAATTATTATAATAATAACAGATAATAAACCAAAAGGCTTGATAGGTCTTTTAAAGTCTATGGCCAGATTTTGACACTTGTTCATGTAAAGTTGCATTGCTGCCTCGAGAAATCTCCTTGAGTTTAGGGTTATAAGGCAGAGAAAAAGCAACCAAAGTCATTTCACATCCTGGGGAATCCCACTGATTTGTAGGTTTGACAGTGTACGTTGCCCAGAGTTAAGCAGGTTCATGTGCCTTGTCAGAAAAAAAAATACTAAGGGTTAGAATAGTGCAAATAGCATCTGATCCAGAGAAGTCATTATTGTAACCTGGCTAATTCCGTAGCTTGCTGTTTCCACGTCCCACTGTCCTCCCCTTGAAAAAAACCCACCCTAATGACTTCCCAGGAATCCTTTTGCAATGATCTCCTGATGTCCTTGAAAATTTCCTTAGAGACCAAGAAACTAAAAACTGGGCTCTCTCTTCTCATTTTGAAATGCTGGCCTCTGTCAAAATAGATTTCAAGGGATCATTCCTTTAACTTTCTTGCTGTCACAGTTTAAAAATAAAATAAAAAATAAAGCAGCAGCTGTTTTCTTTTAAAAGCACCAGTGGTGATGGGAGCAAACCAAATTACAGGCTCTGAGGACTATTCTCTGCCTGCATCTACTGGAAATTCCATTGGTAAAGATGGAAACTCCCATCAACCTTTTTATTCAGTGGTGGTGACTGGGGACTTTGTTGCCTTTTGTACCAGGCATTTATATTTCACTGGTTTATATACTGTTCCCAGCTGGGAGCTCGTTTTCTGCTGATGCCTGATTTAGATGCTCACATGAGCAAGGGATGTGATTTACAGGTACACACTGGAAAGCCAATTGACCTTGATCTTAGCACAGCATTGGGAGCTGCAGTTACTTCGACAGCAAGAGCAGCAAACATGTCAAGCCTCCCACTAGGAGCACAGTCGGTGTTTGCTTCCTGCTCTGCTGTTCCTGGCACACTCACAGCAGAAAGCCACAGCCTCTGTCCCTGCTGCCCAAAACAACTGGTCAGCTCTGCCTGCCATCCCTGTGAGAGCTTCTCAACACAACTCAGAGGGAGGAGACGGAGGGAAGTAATTTTCCTACTGTGTTACACGGATCTCCTGCGAGCAAGGCTGTGCACAGAGCAGGGACTTGCAGGCTCAGTGCTCGTTTTTACTGTCTGATTATGGTGGCTGGGAAAGAAGAGTTAGAGCATCTCAAGCACAAATGGGTCTTGTAGGAAAAACATGCATTTCAAGTCTCCTCCAGAAGTAGGAATTTTCCCTCTCATTCCTTAACCTACCTGTGGCTTCCTCCAAGGAAGAACTGTATCTGCAATATCATGAGGGCTCTGAAAGGAAGGGTAAAAACTGTTGAAATAGACCCCATAGGATTTTACCTGGCTCACAAACACCTGACTCAGAATAGTTACATTGTCAGACTATTCACAGGACCTAAATTACCTTCCCTTGTAGATTTCTCAGTATTAATGGTCACTGAATATTCAATATTTATTAAAAATATTTTCTGTTTTAGTCTTACCTTGTGCTGCAAATCCCAACAAAATAACACTAAATTCTGCTGTGGGGAAAAAATTACAAAAAGTGAAGGAACCTGGTCCTGAGGAAAGAGGAAAAAGAAAAAAGACAACTATATAAAAGGACATTTTCAAAGAAACATGTGTGACTTAGGTGTTGCCCTCATTGACCATGTCTAGATGAGTTTTGGGGTTCCTAAATCTCTTTAGTACTGCTGAAATATTCCCTCGTGACTAAAAACAGAGTTTCTTGTTTACTGAAGGAGGCACGATTAAAATAATCATCACCATCTAAATACCATTTGTGAGGCAGTATCCTGCACATACTGCCACGAAGTTAAACCCAGGTTTGTTACTGCAATTTTAGGCATAAAGAAGTAATTGCATATGCCTGGACATGACAGGGCTGGTCAAACCCAATTCAAAGAGTTTCTATTTCATGGAAACCCTGGCTGAAAAGGCATATAAATATTCTTAGTCCAGCATTCTTAGTCCAGCACTTTTTCATGACACTCTGTGTTTTCACTGTTCTAGGAAGCCTGAGATACTATTTTTATTTAGACTAAAAATAATAAAGGCTTTTCTCCATTCCTCTGGGTGTCCTAATTGAATTATATCTGCATTAGGAAACTCCAGCACTGCTAAACTCAGACAGCCACAGTCCCATAATGTCTACGAGGTGTATCAAGGAGGCATGGTTTCTTCCTCCTCCAGAAACTCTATCCAGAGATGTCTTTTGGAAAAAGTTTGGTCCTGGAAAGGTACCAAATCAGCTTCGTATGAAGTGGAGGACGCTCATTCCAAATCTCTGAGCCACTGCAGAGAAAGCCAAGCCAGCTGGCTTATCTCTTTCATACAGAAATCTTTCAAACAAGGACTTCACTCCAGTGCTCAAGATAGACAGAAGGGAACAGGGCATTGGATTTGCAGCTGGAGCTCTTATTACTACCACAATTAGTTAAGGATAACCCAGCCCAACTAGCCCTGCAGTCTACAACCCAAACTACTTAGATCAAAGGTTTGCAGGTAGTGCCTTAGACTCTTTTTGCAGATGTTAGCTCTGGCGTGATGATTCATCAGTTTCTGCATCATGTGCTCCCAGGAACTTAAACCTGTGAGTCCCAGCCTTAGTTTGCAAATGTTCTTAGTTGAAGCCCAGTGAGAATATGGCTGTCCCCTCCTATGGGCTACCCCGGAGGTAGCAACATGACCTACAAGGTGACATTCAATTTAGGCACAAATAGTTTGGCTGCTTGAGTAACTGGTGCTCTGCACTGCTCAGGGCATGGCCAGATTCCCTCTCAGAGCACTTGGCTTGTAAAGTTAGTACTGCTGAAAATGTTCAAGAACAGCCTGACTGCTACCAAACCTATATATTGATGGCAGCTAACTCGTATACTTTTAAAGAGGTTGTTGTATTTCCAGCTGGTTGCAATGAGACAGGCTCTACCCTTTTTGATGTCATTAAAATAATCCACAGAAACACCCATGAGCCTGACCTTCTCTGAAGTTTACAATCAGTGAGGGAGGGAGAGAAAAAGCTAATTCATTTCTACAGATGTTCTCAGCAATAGTGTGATTTCAGCAAAGCCAGAGAGAATTCCAATGCCTCTCTCAGCTGAGGAAGAAAGCACAGTCATATGCCTTGCCCAAACCCTCTTTCCAATGAACAGTGCAGCCAGTGTCACTGGAAAAAAAATTTAAAAATGAAGTAAGTAGGGTGTTGTTGTGTTTTTTTCTTTTTTTTTTTTTTTTGGCTGTTATTTCTGCGGTTACAGCTAAAAGCAGCAGTAGCAAGTTACAGCAGAAACTGAATATGCTACTGTGCAGAGGTTCAATTCAGTGAACTGGGCAGCCTTAAATTGCTTTTTAAACTTCATAAATGAAACAAAACATGATTATCTCTTTCGGTGGGGGCATGTTCAGAAAACACCACCTGGACACAGTACAAGACAGCTCAGGCGTGTGTTGCGAAGTTTAAAACCTGAAGCAATCAGAACTGCACTGAAGCTTACTCTGTTTTACTTCCATTTGGCATCCTGGAGCTAATGGAGTGGAGGAGCTTGAACAAAGTGCTACAGTCAGCCTAGCCTCTCTGTGGCTTATGCCCTGAAATGCCCCTGGCCAACAATATCGTACTGCAGTCCTCCAGTCCTTTGGAGCATTCTCCCAAATGTGGGATGGGGACTAAAGCCACCCCCAGCCTCCCGCTTTTAACAGAGCAAGACTAGGAATACCTAATAATTAGTGAGGAACTAAAAAACTGCTGCTCAAATTGCAGGGGTGGCAGAAAAGAGCATGCTCTGAATGAAATATAAATCCGTACTGTACTGCAACATGGCTCTCATCCAAGTTTGCGTGGAGTGTGTAGGCTGAAGCTCCCTGTTCAGAGCTCCCCTTAACACCATGAAGCTGGTGAGAGCCAGGGGTGTTGCTCTGCCTCAGCTTTCTGCTAAAGGGGGTCAAATCCCTCTGGGCTGAAAGCACTGAGTTCATGTCACTTTTTAATGATGTCCACAGACCATGTGGAAAAGCTTCGTGCTGCCCAGCAAAGCAGCTGAAACTGAGCTGTAAGATAATCAGAGAGAGGGAATCATGGTTATACATTATCTAGAAATATGGATGGCCCAGAATATAAACTCTGGCTCCATGCAAGGAAAAGATTAGGAATTGGGGAGAAAATGTAATAAAGGTCTATTATTCTGACAGTTAATTCTCATTCACACTTCGGTGCAGAATATATGTCTTTACTGTAGTCCTATACTTTTTATTCCCAGTCCTCTGTGTGTGTCTGTGTGTGTGTGTGTTTAAGCAGCTGTGTGGTGTTTAACTGCCTGCCAGGTTAAACCATGACTATTGTCCTCTCCTATTCTGGTCCCTTAGCTGTATTTTCTCTGCTAGTTGTTTTGTAGCCAGCCAAACTATTCCTGCAGAGCCCAGCAAAGATTCATGGTGCTAAACCAGCCAAGCATGCAGTCAAGACGAATACTGGCTTTCTCAAGACTCCTCTGAAGATGTCCAAAGCTTGACAGAGTGGGCATGACTCCATGGATCTCGTGAGCTACTGCCTGACTACACAGGAATTTATAGTTGTGCGGTTGCTACAGCTTTAGCTGAAGAAGAGACATACTTAACTAGTTTTCCAATGAAATCTTAATTGGACTATGCAGAAGCCAAGAAAAGAAAACCATTTTCAGCTGAAGTCTCCCAAATGTATTCTGCAATCAGTCAGGAGAGAAGAGAGAAACCTAATCCTAAATCACAGTCTCTGTGACCAGGGTTAGGAATGACAGTGAATGACACAAAGCAAAATCTCCTCATCTTGAATGCAGTGTCTCAAACACCTGTCCCGTGTTCAAAGAAGTCTGATCTGTGATTTCCTGTTGATGTTTGTGAGTGTGACAATGAAACTTAAAAACTGCTATGAGAAAACTGTAAAGGAAAAGGTATCAATCAACAGCAGCATGAAACCACTTCATATTCTTCTCTAATGTGTTAAATAATGGCTGAAGAAAGTAAAAATATGCAAAGGCTGAACAAAATATTAGACTGTACAGAAACACATGGCAGTGCTAAAATTATCAGCTTTTTGTGCATGGAGAAGTAGTACTAGGTCTATATGGACTTAGCCATCACAACTTTCCGTCCAGTCCAGCTTTTGAAACAATTAATCTCATGGAAGCCAGAGCAGGAAATCCTGCTGGGGAACCAAATGTTTTAAAAACAGTACTTTGGTGAAAGATCCAAGAGCAGTGAAAGCAAATGCACCTGACTTTCTGGGCTGCACTCAGCAAAAGCCCCCATTAGTTGCAGTGACAGATGTGAGTATCTCTCTTCTCCTGTACCAAGTCTCTCTTGCCAACTTTAAATCATATTAAGTGATATTCAGTAAACAACATATTAACTAAGTAGGAGAGAAAAAAAAATCTTTCCTTGCCTTGTTTCAGATATCTGGTTTTCTCCTCCTCCAAAAAAAAAAGACCTTCCAGCTACCTACCCCCAAGAATATTGGCTGTAAAATCAATTATCAGTCTGAAGAAACCTGAAGAAACTCATCTAGCACAAGCATTCCGAGGAGATTGGTGTCCATACCCTCTTCAGACACAGAAGGTGCCATTTCTAAAGTACAGGACTTGCTACTAAATCAGCACCTGAACAACCCCAGTTCCCAGGACCCCAACAGACACCTGGACAGAGGCAGGTGCCAGAATGGTTCTCTGAGGCAAGAGTGAACTTGTCCAGGGAAGATATTGAGAAAGCAGGAAAGGCAATGTCATCTCCCAATTATAGTGGCTGGTTCCAGAGGGGTTATAACAACTGGGTAATGTTCAGAATGTCCAGACTCATACAATCAACTAAAATCGTATGACTTCAGGGAGGGCAAAAAGGCACATCCTGGAACAGATTTTCAAGGATCAGCTTTGCCACACAGAGGTGAAATGGATGTGAAACCTCCAGTGTATTTGATTAAGAAAGGTAAGAAAGGGGACACAGCAAGCTGTTCAGCTTGGATGATGGGATAGAGGACAGAAGCAGGGAAAGCAAGTTACCCAGGAGACAGACTGTAACAGGAGGCAATGAAATGGGTTGTGATTTTACCATTTGTTTCATACAGGCTCTCAGGGCAGCCCTGCCTGACACCAGAAAGCACATCCAAGACACTACAAGCTTCAAGTTCAACATAGGTGGGTGGTAGAATTTCTTTTACAAAAGGGATAAAAACCTCCACCATAACCTAGTAAGTAGTAAGAACAACATTCAATAATACGTCTCCTTAATCTTGGTCAAAGAACAGCTGAAACATTTTTGCTGAAATCTAAAGCAAATTAATCAGCATGAAGCAGACACTCTCTGTTTAGAAAGTTTCAACCCAAATAGTTGCAATTTGGCAAAACTATAAGCAGCTGAAATGAATTATTGGTTCGGGAATTGCTGGTCCATTTTAGCAAAGGGTGGTATACCTGCATCACTTGCCATATGCACAAAATCCAGTATTGTGATGACAAAGACAAAAATGAAGGCTGATGCTGCTAATCATTAAAACCTAAAGCATTGTAAGGAAATCAGGGAAAGCAGGTTTTTCCTTGGAGTTAAGAGGTGGTAATTTCACCCTCTCTTGCAGGGGATTTAAATTTTCAAAGATCAAAAAAAAGACCTCCAGGTGGTTTCTAATCTATACAGTTAACAAAGCCTGTGAATTTTGACACCCCTCAGATAGACAGCATCTTGTTTTCTGAGCCTTTTTGAAAAGCCTAGTAAAGATTAAATGAGCTGCATTTTTATTATCCATTCCAACACAGGGACCAAGAGTGGAAACAACAGGGGACACCACTGGGCCAGTAGGCATGTGCTGTGTCTTCTCTACATTAGAATCTCAAGGATGAAAGTGTAGGTATAATTTGTATATGATGTATACAGAGCTGTGTAGGGGACTGAGGTTGGAGAAGGAGGTGATGGTGAGCAGTGGTGTGCAGGAGGAACACCCGGTGAATGCACCAGCCTACAAGTTGGATTGACAGTTGCATAAAAAGAGATTAGTATGATGACAGCATCCTGGATTTTGAATTTAAATTCTTCAACCAGATTCTAGGGGAGTATTATAAGTATTACTTAGCAAGACAGGTGGATTGTCAAAGTAACTTCTAACACAAAGAACCCCAAAGGCTCACCAAGATGGATATTTGTTGGGTGATGCCCTTCAAGATCAGAATTTATTAAAGCACATCAAAAGATGTGCAAAGGACAGTCCTCCCAACTATCTTGTCAAGCAGTCCCCAAAACCACACCCAACCACAAGTTCTGTTCCCAGTTCACCATACTGCATGAGTCCTGAGTAAAACCCGTGGGAATCAGCTGGGAATGCAGAGCTCTGCTCACACTCTCTGCAGAACTTCCTGAAGCTGGCACAGGCAGGCCAGGAGGAAAGCCCAGTGGCCATGAGTTGTCAGCAGTTTCCCCCCAAATTTCTGCTTCAGAAAGGGGATGCTCAATTCTTCATGGCAAGCTGCAACATGATTTTAGTGATGCCACTATAAAAATACTTGATTCAGAAGAGATTGCATTGCCAGACTGGTTAATGCAATGGGGAACATGACACATTTATAGCTCTTTATGGCAAAAAGCATGCACCCAAGTGTATAGTGAATCTTGAAAGCTTTGTAGGAGCCCCATAAACATTTCTGTGTGCTAATGTGGTGAGAAGTATGCCTTACCAGTAGCTACTGGTAGGCTATTTAACTAATTACACCTTCACTACCATTTTAAACTGTTTGGCTCTTTTAATAAGGACTTCCAATCCACACTACCCTCTTCCAAACATCAAAGGTATATCTCCAGATCAACTAAAAATGGATAAAGAAGAAAGTAAACAGAGCCATTACCAGCAAGGAACGAGACAGACTTCTCCTGCAGGCATGTTCTTGCAATCCTTACATCAAGATGAACTGACTTGGCTGTGATGGAAGAACAAGTCAGTGGCAGAGCAAAACAGGTGACTTGATTCCTAGTAGCTTCCTCCAAAAAATTAATCCTTCCTGATGTCCATCTAGAGAATTTCCTCTGGCAGACATCCAGGTTTGTTATCACACTAGTCATTAATCCATGGGTTACAGAGCTTGTGACTGCCAGATACGTTGGGTGGACTGTCTTGGCTCTTGCAGAACCCTTCCCATTGGCTTTTAACCTAGCTGAACATTTACACTATCTAAGTATTTCTAGTATTTATTTCCCAATGCTCTCTTGGATCTTTGGAAGTGTGCACTGTCCTTGTTTGGGTCATCTCATCACAGATGCCACTGTAGAGGAATTGTTGGCTCCTTGGCAGAGACAAACAAAGTACTCAGATCCTCCATTCCAGCTTGAGCAACCCTTTTGGGCAGCCCAGAGTTTCTCAAAAATATCTGTTATTCAAGCTTGCCTCACACAAAAGCAGCCATCTCTTGGCTTGTACTGAATACCCATCCCCTCTGAGTATCATGGACCTGGGGGGTTTCTGGCTGTTCTACTGACCTGCAAAGGAGCCTGGAGGGAATGAGGAGTCCTCCTGCGGCAGAGTGCACAGATGGGAAAGGATGCAGGACTGCCTGGAGCAGCCAAGCAGGCTGCAGTTGCTGTCCCTCAGTGTTTTCAGAAGACAGGATGTTTTGCTCTGAAGGAAAAGGAGAGAGAGTTGCAGAGAAATCAGGTATCTGGTTGAACTTACACAGATGCACAGACATATAAGAGTAACACTGATCTCCATGTCTCTGAGGGGAAGGGAAAACATTCAGCCTTCTACTAAATTCTCCTTATTTGCAGATTTATCTTATTTATTGAGGGTCTCTCACAGCTCAGGAATATACAGAAGTGTTCATTTAATTTACTGTCAAGTGCCACACTGTGGTATGTAGTGTTTCATGCACAGGAAGGATTAAAAGGTTTTACTGAACTGAAAAGCTGAGTTGCATTTGATCACCTTCAAAGGGGCCAAACCCCAAGAGAACGGGAGGAAAATAATTTTTCCTAGGTTGAAAGGAGATGGAAGTTAATGATCCCTCATGGTTAACTTACAGTCCCTTATTCATTCTGGGTGTTAATGTTAAGTCAGCTTCACTCCTGCCAACTTATCTCCTGCAAGACACCTTTAACTACTAATCCAACGTTTTTTGTTCCCCTCAAGTTCTTTTCCTTACACATTCAGAGTGTAAGTTCACTTTCAGTTCACTTCCAGAGTAAAGGGTAAACCTGTCACTTTGCTCCAATTTGCCCCAGGAAAAAATATATTATCAGTGCAGCCAAACACGAGCATGGGGGCATGGCCAGGGTTTTTATAATCGTGCACATTGACAATTCAATCCAAACAAGCTCACACAGGGGTTTAGTTCTCCATTGCAGCACACAAGCTAGGCTGCTTGGATTTTATTTGGGCATTGAAATGAAATGTGGCTGAGAAACTGGCTCAGTTTTAGCAAATGAGGCATTTCTGCCTGGGGAGCTCACCTGCACCATGAGAAATTAAGTATTTTGCAGAGGTGCATGAGCTCTTTACCTACAACAGGAACACTCTAACCCCAAAAGCTGCACTTTCCCGAGGATGCCCACTGCAGCAGGGGGCCAACCCCAGTGCAGATCAAGCCCAGGCTATTCAGTTGGGGAGTTTATATCCAAACCTGCTCAGAGTGCTGCTAAGGACAGAGGGAATAATGCCATTTCCAGTCCAAAGGCAACTTCTATCCCCAGAGAAGCTCTGCTGCTCTTTCAAGAGCAGCCAAGAGCAGAGTGTGCTCTGCAAACCCCCATCCGCCCACAAACAGCAGGAACCTGTGCCCCTGACTGCCTGAGTACATCCGGGGGGACTGAGCCTCCAAGCAGCTGTGCTGATGCCACACTGAGCTGCCAGATCTGCTCAGATCCACAAAGGCACCACGTGCTCCCAAAAACATCCCCTGCACATGCCTGTTAGTTTGTCTAAATTCACCTTTGAACCCTGTGGGCATTGCAGGCTCCCCCTCTCACCTCTCCACAGCGCCGTGCAGACAAACTCCTCTTCATTGCATTTGAGGGAAGGACTAGATAAATAAAAGCTGTAACAGAGAGGAGCACCCTTCCCTCACTGTGCATGGGGAGCATCAGCTGAAAAGAAGCCAAGTGACTACTGAGCCCTGGAAATAAAAACAGCAACTGGTTTTCCTGAACAAATACAAATTGAAGCTGAAAGAGATTTGAATTAAATGAAAATCCAAAGAGGAGCAACACAGCTACTGGGAAGCTACTCCCAGCCCTTGGGAGGAAGAGTGTTTATCCCCAGCAGTGCTGCTCTCCTGGGAGCCTCTCCAGCCAATCCCTCGTCAGTGCCACGGATGTAGCGAATTCCCATAAATGTCCTCTGTGACTTGTGCTGGCCCATCAATCACAGCCAGCTCAGAGGAACCGCATCTGAGGATGTGGGGCTGAAATCAGTCAGCAGTAAATCATCCATGGGAGGGATGTTCCTTTGGAGGTCATTAATCCATGGGTTACAGAGCCTGTGACTGCCAGACACGTTGGGTGGACTGGTCTGGCTCTTAGGGAGAGCTTCCTGTTGGCTTTTGACCTGACTGTGCATTTACATAGCCTAATTTTTTCTAGTATTTATTTCCCAGTGCTCTCTTGGATCTTTGGAAGTGTGCACTGTCCATGTTTGTGTCATCTCATCGCTGCTGCCACTGCAGAGGAAGTGCTGGTTCCTTGGCAGAAACCAACGTGGTAACCCAGACCCTCCATTCCAGCTTGAGCAATCCTTGTGGGCACTCCACACTTTCCCAAGTGTATCCATTACTCCAGCTGACCTTACACTCTCTGCTAGCATTTTGCTTTTTGTCTGCTTCCCACCTCTGTGTAGTTGTTACAAGCAGTCACTGACGGCCTTTAGGCTATGATTGAGGGTGATTGACAGTATAAGACTGCAAGACCTTTCTGTTCTAACCCTTATAAGTGGGGGAATGGTACAGCTTTGAAGTAAAAAAGGTTGTTCTTTTTTTCTTTTTCTTCTTGAGAACATCAAATCTTCTGGATCAGACAGGCCTTGCTCAGGGCAGTGTTCCTAGAAAAAAGATTGGTTTAGCTTTAACCTCAAACTGCACCCTGAGCAGTAACGGGCCATGGGTGCAGATGGATATAAATTCTTCCAGCTATGTTTTGAGCTGGCCAGATGCAGGCAGGCTCCAGGCCAGAATCTGTTGTGCTGCATGAGTGTGGCACTGAGCCCAGCACGGCGGGTCAGAGCCCTCCACACTCAAACACAGGGGTGGGAGTCGACTTCCCCCCTCTCCATCCGAGACTCTCAGTTTGGAAGGGTGCCAGCATCTGGATTGGGAATGTCTGCTTGGCACAACCTGCATCTGACACGGCCGAGGGGGTCACACCTGCCTGTGGTCTCAGCATTACGTCTCTTCGTAATCATTTTTTTTTCTTTTAATTCGGATCTCTTGCAATTTCACTCACAAACACTTGGCTGCCAAGTGAATTGTGATTTACAGTGAACTACTTGCAACACCACCCATTTGGGGGAATCCCCTTCCAACAAAAAAAACCAAAAAGCAAAATTTGCAGGGTTGCTTGCAGCATGTGCCACGTGAGCCCAGCTGTGGAGGAGGCGGCTCACTCCTTTGTCACCATGCCTGGATGCCAGGGATGAACAAGGCAGCTGAGAAACTCCAAACCTTGTGTGAAGCAGGGTTTCATTAAAATAAAATGCACCAAGCACATTCCGTGTATTGATTTGTAATTCTCACCAGTGGTTGCTTTCATAAAGTAATTGCAGATGCTCTCTCTTGTCGCCTGCAAAGAGAGCAGTCAAAATCTTAGTCTTGCTTAACAGCCTCTGCATCAAAGACCTCATGAGAGGCTTGGACACTTTAAAAGGATCAGCAATTATCTGTGGTGCTGGCTTTGCATTTACTTTCCTTGCATATTCATGCCAGTGATATTTTAGCATGCACATAACAGGAGGAAGCAAAGACTGACAGTGGGGGATCCAGCTGAAGTGAAGCAGATGTCTTTTAAATTCAGAACACATACAGCACAGTAACACTGAGAGATCGAACACAAACTAGAAGTGAAATCAGAAAAACCAGATTTTTATACTTGAAACTGAGCACTGTAGAAAGAATAAAGAGTCTGAGTGGTGCAAAACAAATTTATATTAAAAAATTCTTCACTCTGAGAACCCTACTGCATTGCCAAGGACAGGTAAGGAATTTCAATAAACTTAGTTTTATGTTGCCTGTGTCCCTTTAATTATTACTTTTTGGCACAGCACACAGGACACCTCCAGGCCAAAACACAAGTGATGTTGAAAGTACAACTGTTCCTTCCCTTTGGGAATGAAAGTTTTCTGACTGTTATATAAACATATTTGGATCTATTTTTTAGAGATTCCTCCCATTAGCAATTATATTATTAGCAGTGAGTCAGAGAGCTTTTTGCTGATGTTTTAAAATACTTAACTTGAGGTCAGAACCTACTAAACTTCACCAGGCAAGCAGACCTGGTGTGAAACAGCCTTATTCTCTCCGGTGGGATTGCTCTAATGAGCAAGGGTTGGCAGCATGTGATCTTAGATTGTGAACTATATAGAGCCACTTCCTTTTAATTGCAAGGCACTGGGCACATCCAGGCAAGAGCTAAACATAAGGATAAAAGAGCAAGTTAGAGAAACAGGAGATAATTATAAAATGAAAAAGAACCAAGGGTGGAGGGTTTCTCTTTTTCCTGGTAAATCTGGGAAACTTATTCAACTGAGGCAGCAACCAGTGGTCATTAGAGGAGTGCTGTGACACACAGGCAGTAAAAAAAGCTCAAATCCAGGCTTTTACAGTAATCATAGACCTGAAGGCAGACATTCAGCTTCTCTCGGAACAGCCTTCTTCTAAAAGCAGACCTGAAATGTAACCCACATGCCTGAGGCTATCTTTGGTGCAGAAGCCCTTCTGGATAAACCAATGTGATGAGTTCCTTGGCAGCTGAGCAGAGTTACTTATAGTTTTGATTTGGCTTTTGCACAGCACAGATGAGGCTGCGGGGAGAGGCCGGCAGGCTGGGGAGGCTCAACTCTTTGTTTTGCTGTTGCTCACTTAGGATTTTATGAAATTTTGATCCATACAGATTAGACAAGTGCCTCCCCTCCCACACTTTCTTGGGTTTCAGAGAAAGCTGAAAAAACGGAAATAAAGCTCAGCTTAAAGCATAGCTTCTGTTTTGGGCATCTATCCACTGGCTTAAATCACACAAAAGGGTTGTCTTCCCCTAGTTTGGAAAACATTTCAAAAGACAGCTCACACTTTTCTGAAAAACCTTGCGATTTCCCAGGCCACTTGCATGGCCATGGGCCGGCTGCTGGTTGTGAGGCAGAACCACACGGGTTTTACGCAGTTTTGCTTTTTACCAGGGTATATTTCTAGCAGAGGTTTTTCCTGCCAAAACCACAAAGGATGAGGCAAAGAGGAAAAATCTCCAAGGCTGTCACTGAAACCGCTCTTGAATAAGGTGACATAAGCCTCGCATACAGAAGATTAAGCCTAATCTCTGAAAAAGGACAGCAGAAAGGCTGGTAGGCTTCAAAATGAACTACAACAGCTGTGTTTTGGTTGGCCAACAACTGCTCCTGCGTTGGCTGCAGCTGGCTCAGCTCATGTGAACAAGTCAGATTATTAAAATACAGCGTTCAGCAATCCCATCCTCGGAGCACTTGACAGTGCTGCCTTCTCCTTTGTGTGTCACTGCTTTGACTGAACGTGGTAACAAAGCAGAGCAGAGTGATAATGCGACAGTGCCCGTGACAAGAGTCAGTGATAATCGCATGGTGCTGTCCGTAGTTCAAAGCAAAAGGTACCATTTACTGGCTTAAAGCTTGTCTTTTTGTTTCAAAAGTACCTCTGGGTAGGAAAATGCATGCCCTTCTCTTTGTCTAGTTCAACTGCTGGGTTTAATTGGCCTTATTTTAGAGCATAATAGATAAATCAGCAAGACATGGCAGAATTCAGAATAAATCAAGCTAAAAAGCTTTTCATGACTTACTAGTCACCACAGAAGGAGAGAAACTACCCATTTTCCACAGTAATAAGCTATGCTACCAACCTGAAGAGTGGTTTAAAATAATTAACAATACCGAAAAAGAAAGGGTGTGTATATGAGCAGTTCTGCAAAGCCACTCCACCCAGTACAATGGGAAAAAAATTAACTGGGTGGACCTGCATTCCCGTGGCAGCTCAGAATGTCTTCTCTTTATATTTATGTGCCTGGAGATACACATTTCTTGCACATGATCACAAGCACTGAGGCAAAATAACATCCTGAAAAGCAAAGCAAGACAAAACAACACATTCCAGAAAAAAATGGAAATAATTTGTACAGAAAGATAAAGAGCAACTCACTGTGTTTTCAGGAGTGCTGCTTTCCTTCTTTGCAGTAATTATATCACTTATTAGGTGATGTTTCCTGTACGATATTTAGAGTTTTTTGTGGGAGGATGTCATAACATCCAGGTTCATTAGATAACTTCTGGGACCTTGCTGTGGGAGACTGTAAGAGAAAAGAATGAAAGAGATAAATTGTCTAAGAAAGATCTAGTGCTCTGTTTGAATGCAAAAGGCACCACACACTTAGTGGAGGTGGGGAATAACTGTGCCAGTATCCTTTTTTTTCTGCAGATGTAGGATGTCTGGTGTTCAGCTCTAACCTGGTATGTAGGCATCTCTCATACTGACAATAATCAGGAAGAAAAGGGATGCAAGCCCTGCCAGTTCCTGCTGGGAAGGAGGGAGATCAAAGGAGAAATTTGTGTGCAGAAAGGCTGGGAGATCTGGAACAGGAGAAGACTGGAAGAAACTCTGGGGGGACAAAACAAACTTGTGCTATACACCAAAAAAAGCCCACAGTGCTGTTAAGCTGTTCTTTTTACAGAGGAATTGCTCAAGAGGAGTTTCCTTCCCATTGAAGGATTTCTGTATGACTCTACTCTGGGGCCTGGACATTTGAGGTTGATCAACAATCCTGCTGTTGATGGCAGCTTGGGGACCACAGAACTCTGTGCCACCACTTTGGTACAGGTGTTTGAGGCTAAGGTCAGCCAAAAAGATTGGCTGGGCTCTGACATAGGTTCAGACAATGTGTTGCACCTTATTAGAGCTGTGTTAGCCCAGGCCTGATCACCATCACCTCTTTGTTGATGATTTTGTTTCCTCAGGAAAATCCGAAAATGAAAGCTGGCACCATTCATTTCACCTTCATGATGAAGATATCGAATTATACTTATTTAAAAAAAACAAAATGCAATTAAAGTGTAGTTATTGTTTGGAAAAATAAAAAGCATTATATCAGTTGTACAGAAAGAAATATTCCAAGTATTCAATTTTTTTTTCTGGAGTCAAATCAACTTGATTTCCTCTCCCTCAATAGGATGTCCCTTTGGTATTTGATATATTTTCTGTTTTTTGAAATGCCAATTTTGTTATTGTTAGTGAAAAAGATGTTAAGAATCCTCCCAGAGTGCACTCATGAATAAGTGTTGAATTCATTCATTTCCTAAAATCCATCATCTTGGCTGTGTAATGTTACTTGAGGCAACACTGCTGCAAGGTTGTGTGGGGCTCACTCCAGGTCTCTGCTCAGCTGGTACCTCTGTGCAGAGCTGAAAGCATCACTGCTGCCAGCTTTGCCAACAGATCTCAAACATCAACAACTCTGACCCCTTGGCAGAAGCAGAATCTCCTTGGCAAACCTCAAGGAGGAAGAGGAGGAGAGGGAATTAAATTTAAGCACCCAATGAAGGAAACAGAAGTAAGGAACAGAAGTACCAATCTCACCTGATCCCAAGAGCTTGGGCATTTTCATCTTGCTCCACTGTGTTCTTTCTTGTCAATGTTGTGAGCACACATCTGCTACTGTCTGATTCAAACAGAGGGAACTTGGTGAGAAGAGTACAGACTCCAGGCATTCCTGTCTGCTGGAAGCTGAGCCTGTAGGTCAGACACGGGAGGAGGAGATAGGAAACATCAGAACACTTGGGACACTTGGGAGGATAAAGCTGCACACAATTATGTTTTTTACATGCAATTACTCTTTATAGCCATGTCTGTTTTATGAAGCTGGGAAGTTTTTCCTTACTTAAAAAGTAAGGGAGCAGCAACAAAATGGTAAGGCGAGTCTTAACTGTAAAGTTTTTGTTTGCAGCAATGATGGAGCAGAGAAGGAAAAACTTGGGGTTTAGCTCTTCAGAGTTTGGAATGACTGCAGTTAGAAAAATCACCCTTCGACTTGAAGAGGAGCACATTTGGTCTGGGAATTGCTCAGACAAGGAAAATCAATACAAACTGGAATAATTTGTTATTTACACAAAGTTGCTCTATTCTTGACTGCTAAAGGCTTTACACAACAGACATTTTTCAAATAGATTGCACTGGAGACTCTAAACCCCACAAAGCTTTTCTCTTGGCTGCTGGTTAAAGTTTTAGGTTCAAGGAAGATATAAAGTAGTGAAGTGGATGAGGCAGAACTCTGCAAGGAAAAGTTTGAATGTGGACACTGTTGACATTAGCTCCTAGTTGGGCAAAGGTTTAAGCTCCACATAAGAAATCTGTGAATAGATGTCAAACTCTTCTGTCAAGGTGGATTTTTCCATGGCAGAATCATGTCCTGCCCCAAAGAGCACCACAGGCAGAGCAAAAGAGAATAGCATCAAACTCTGCTCTGCAGCAGCATTTTAAAGTGAAGGCAACCAGCATAACCATTCAGCTTCATTCATCTGGAGAGAAGAAATGTTTCTTTGGTTTTTGAGTGCTGTATTTGTTCTGCACAGCTGCTAAACTGGGAGTTTTGCCTTTTTTTCAAACTTTGTCATCTGAGGAAATCCATATCTGGAGTAAAACAAGCAAATTCATCTTACAAGGCGAGCACAAATGGAAGAAGTCACTAAGGAGGCTCTGTCTTAATGCAGAATTTGATTTTTTCCTTTTCCTCCATCTCCATGTGCTGTCTGCATACAGCTACTCAGCCTTGCCATTTTCAGTGTCCCTGATTACCACTTTCTGCTGGAGTAGTGCCATCTGCCTTATCGCTGTATTGTCTCCAGCATCTGAGCTGCAGAGCAAAGGTGGCGCTCCAGTAGTGCAGTTGTATGATCACAAGCTCTTTCACTGTGGTATGGAATGGTGCCTCTCTGAAACTGCAAGTGTAGTTTGGTATAAAATATTTCGATTTTCAGATGGCGAATTGCACATGTAGATCTGAAGTCTTTTGGAACAACACTTCCATAATAAAAATGAGACTGCTGGTGACAGTTTTCATTATGGTAACGCAGATGAGTTCTTAAAACTTCTTTTGTCTAAATTAAACCCTTCTGCTTGGCCCCAAAAAATGTAATTTCTCTGACTCAAATGTAGATCGGATACTTTACTATTCAATTAAATATCTCTGCCTTCTTAGAGGGACTGCAGTTGTTACTCAATTTCCTAAACGTGGCACTCTGAGAGAGGGAGAGACTTGTTCACTGTTTTTACCCTGAGGCTGTATCTAGGATCTGCAAAAATTAACCTATAAGTGAGTCTTATGGTGCAGCTGCCTTGCGTTTGCTGCGCCATCGCCCCTGTAAGTACAATTCTTTCATAAAAACAAGCCTATTAACGTCCCTCTGTTCAGCCACTTCCATGACCTTCACAGGTCAGTGTCCTCCTTGATAACAACTTTCCTGTTTGTTTTAAGCTGGTTTCTCACATGCTCCTCTAAGTGACCCCAAACAGCAGAACATGGGAACACATACATGCTAACCACTCAAAAAAGCACACAAAGTTTCATTTTAGGTCAATCTGTCTCAACAGCATCCTTTGAAGAGACATTGCTTTGGTGAATGGGTAGGTAGGATACACTGGACTCTGACCATAAGTGTCTTTCTGATTCATTTCCTTCACTATCCACTCCAGGGCACACTTCCCTAGGGAGATTTCCCACAGTCAGAGGGGATTCTATATGTAGCAGCCCTCATAGCACCATCTGATCTTACCATGCACAATATTTAAACAGTATTGAGCAACTGACTGTGTCAGGGATGCCAAAGCTTGAAGCAGTGCAGAGTTCCAGGGGAGACATCTCAAACTGGAGATTCAGAAGGGATGAAGGATTAGTTACAAAATCAGGAATGATTTGGAAACTTTACCCTGTCCTGTAAGAACTGATTTAGTGAAATATTTTTTCTACATTGCAGTTGTAGCCAGCAGCATATACAGAATAAGGATTGAAATATTTTGAAGTGCTGTCACAGTGTGAATGATTTTCTTTAGAGCATAAAATCAGACTGCAAAGTTATTTTCTGTCTGCAGTGACACAAGAAGAATATGAATGTCATCATCTCTGGCCCTGGGCATACAGAAGAGCATAACTGGCCTTAACTGGATTCTCTTTCATTCAGTCCTTCTAAGAAATATAAAATCCAAAAGAAACCCTGAATCTGGCTAGATGTCTCGTAAGAGGAACAGGATTTCTGCATAGCTGAAACAGCATGGCTTTGATAATTTGAAAACGCATGATTTAATCATTTCATTATGCATACCTTTTCTCAGCAGGTGCCACAGCCTAAAACAGACAGAGACAAGCATTAGATAAAACAACATGCTTTCTAGCTGAAGAGGTTGGAATCAAAGAGCTTAATCTTGCAAGGTGCTGGTATCCTCAGTGCCTTTAGACTTGGCTGCAAACAGCAGGTGTGCCATGCACAGCTGAATTGAGCCTTAGCAGAGTCCTTCACTCGGAAGAAACATCCTGCGGGATGACTTTGATGTTTCCCTTCCTTAGTGCATATCTGCCCATGTCCCACTCTCCTCCTCTTTATCTGCAAATGAATGATGTGAGGAGGAGTTCTGTCAGTGTCCTCACATGCACTGTCAATTCAGGCTGCTCTGACAGCCCCCACCTCCTCGCCACGCATCCCTCCAACATCTGTCCAGGCTGTGAAATCATCATGGAAGAGACATAGATCTCAGATCTGCCTCCCCAGCTACCCAAGAGAAAAGAGATTGATTGTGCTGAGTAAAGTTCCTGCACAAAGGCAGGTTTTAGCTCTTTAGAGCATCACTCTTTCCAGACAGAAAACACAGCCAAGGACAGGTCCCAGGGATCCCCCAAAGGACATGGGACAGACTAGCCAAACCTGTCTGAAATCTCTGCAGGGGACACCCAAGGTATCCCCACCTTACAGTCCTCGCTCAATTGCTTCAAACTCTGGGGTTGAAACCCCCCACAGGAGAAAGCAGGGACTGCAAAATCAGCATCTTCACCACGACTCGGCAGGTAAGAGAACCAGAGCACGCGGCCCTCTCTCCACTAGAAAGGAGGCTGAGAACACCGACCAGTTTCCTGCAGACCCACACTGGATTCATCCAGTGACCCAAGGAGGCAAAGCTCAGTCCCAGGTCCTAAAACGTGGTCTCATGGCCAATTAAATGCTGTTCAAAGGGCAGCAGAGCATCAGAGAGAGCTTTGATCTCAGAGATGCCAGCCAGATGTGTAATATCTACTCAGGTGTTTGCCAGGGATCAGTTTACAGTCCTTGCACATCAGACAGACAGGTTTCTTCCTGGGTTTGCTAACAGAAGCAGCAGTTCTCACAAATCACAGAGAACAGAAATAATCCCTACCTTTTTAAACATCAAAAACTGTAAAGCTTCACAGCTGCATGGTTCTGAAATTGAATTGAATGACTTGACTTGCCAAAACCAAAGATCAGAGTTCTAGGTCTTTCATGCCCCAGCTGAAAGCATCAATAGCACTCAAAGAAGAGCACAGCACTGCCTTTCAAATACCAAATGTGGCTTTAAAAGCATTATTTGGTCTTATCCTTCAAACACAGTAACCTCAATTCAAAATGGATGTGGAGTAAAGAAAACTGACTTTCAACATGAGCGTTTAATTATTGGAAGACTGCCTTTTTTTTTTTTTTCTTCCCTGAAGTTACATCTAAAACTAGCCAAGGAATCTGAATTCTGATTAGGTTTTGAATTTAAAATAAAAAGCATTTGAGTTCATCTTTAAGTGGCTGGGCAGCAATGTGTTTTCTCTGCAAGCAATGCAACTGTTCAAAAGCAATACTCATGTAAGCACAAATCACACAGGGATCCAGGGAAAAAGGCTTTTGGGATGAAGCGTTCAATTCCTAGAAATTACTTTTTCCACTGATACATAAGAATCCCAGGTCTGTTGACTTCTTCTCATGCTGTAGGACCTCAGTGCTCAACCAGAATATCTTTCTTCTTACTACAAATCCCTGGGCTTCATATATTGTCCCAGCACCTGAAATACCTGAACAGTTCACTCAAAAAGCAGTGCTGATAATACAAAAAGTCAGGGTCTACTTAAAATGCCGAGTGGGGAATCTGCAGAAAGGCATGAGCTGGTTATGCTGGCACTGAACCAGAAACATCCCAAACCCCTGAGCTGTGAGCTTCTTGAACCAAAGCCTTGTATCAGTTTTGCTGATGTCTGGTCCTTGTGTTCTCAATGCCCCAGGTAAGAAGCTACATCCAAGCTTCCCTGCAACTGTGCAGGGTTTGAAAAGCATGATCCAAATTTTGCATCTTGAGGCCACATAGGCAGTGAATGATTTAAAAATAAACAAAAAGAACCCCACCAGCCTGCTGCCTATTTTACATTCTGAAGTTTCTTTGAATCTGTACAAATAGTAGGAACCAGCCAGGCTAGACATGCATCAGGAAATTACCTCATCTCTTCCAAGAACACACATTAAAATGAAGAAAGAGATGAAGATCAGGGGACCTGATGCCCTTCAGGAAGTACTGCTGGAAGCTTTACCTCTAGGTGATGAGGGGGGAGGTGGTTAATCCAAGGCAGACCGAGGAAGATAACATTTCTGTACTTGTACAACATTAGTTCAGACAGGAGTCTATTAACAGTGTCTGATGGAAGCAATTGTATTATTTATTAAACTGACAAGATCAATTGGCTGCTTTGTACCCATATAAAGAGAACTATTGTACTTTCATGTCCTTTTAAACACAGAGAATAAAGCACTCCCCAGGGTGCTTTCATGGGCTGCCTTCGATTAAGAGTTCTGAGAACATCTGATATTGTCAGAGATGGCTCGCCAGATCCCCAACTGGATTCACAGTCCTCACAGAGAAGGAAGATGGTAGCAATTATAATCCTCAGTGCTCTGAGAAGGAAGGACCTTACCTGACTTAGAGGAGTGCTTTTGCTCAGTCTTCCCAAAGATTAAGCTCTCAAACCTGAGGGAGACTGACCCGCTTTGATAGCACCAGCAGCAGTGTCAGGACCAGCGTCATGGCACGGATAACTGAGCATGGGTTGTTAATCCCCTTCTTCGCCTGAAAAACGGAATGAGGGAAGGAAGATGGCAGTTTTTAGGGCATGAATAATTTTTAATAGGGTCCCTCACTACAAGACACATATTGAGGGGCTGGAGCAAGTCCAGAGAAGGGCAATGGAGCTGTAGAAGGGGCTGGAGCACAAGACCTAGGAGTAATGGCTGAGGGAGATGGGGATGTTTAGCCTGGAGAAAAGGAGGCTCAGGGAGGAAGTTATGGCTCTACAACCACCTGGAAGGAGGCTGTAGCAAGGTGGGGGTCAGTCTCATCCCCTGGGGAAGAGCCCAAGTCCATTTTTATTTAGTACATGCTACTAAACAGGTATGTTAACATACACTTTTAACTGCAGAGGAGGTAATTCCAGAGGATGCAATTTTATAAACTACAAAATAAGCATTTTCAGTCCATTTAGAGGGGATAAATATGCTAACCTAGTGGCACACTTGATAAATTAATAGCAATGCTGTCTCAGAGCAGCTATTTCTGGGCAGTTATGGAATTTTCCAAACATCTGAATGTACCTTTTACTATGTGCTTCTAAACAGAGATGTGCACTGACTGCATCAAAGCTGGCACCAGCTTATGGAAGGAAAAATTCTTCATGGGTACCAATGCAGTGTTGTTCTGAGTTTTATTGAATCACACTTCTGTGTTTATCAACCTAGAACTAAAGCCTCCTACAAGCTGCCAAGTATATTGTGACACACGCATCCTGTACGTGATGAAACTCAGACTGAGTCTCTCACAGCTTGTCCAGAGACTGGAGATGTCTCTGCTCACAGTTACAGCAGAATAAACTTGTAGCAACTCTGTTAGACGATTTCCATGTTTTTTCCTAAATTTACCTAAATGTAAATGACTGTGTTTTGCCTTATATTCAAAACCAGCTTTTATATTGGATTTTGCCCAGTCCTTGCTGTGAGCATAGAAAATACATCTCTTTTAAGCTGAAATCTGTACAGCCCAGTGTCCTCAGTTAAGACTGCCCTGAGCAGTTTCAGAAAGAGAGGCAAATAGAGCTACATGAAATTTCCCTGCTGTTCTGTCTTTCCCTATTTCTTACCTCTGCCACCTGGATGTGCCAACCTTCGCCAGCAGTGCCAAGAGACCCCTTGGCCAATCAGCTTCAGTTTTGGGAGTGATCCTAAAAACTCTCATTTTCTACCGCTTCACTCATGCAATTTTAATCTTCAATCTGCTGCTTCTTTATCTCCACTGTACCTTACCAACCCCAAGATCTGTGTTCAGCATCGGGCCCGTGCAGCGTCACCACCACAAACCAGCAAAGCCCGTGCCCCACCTCCCGGCTGCTGGACAGCACTGCGGGGATCCGGCTGCCAAAGCTCCTGGGGGAAAATCGGTACCCTCAGCTGTGGCTTGTCAGCTGCTACGGCTTTGCAAAATACCGATCTTTCCCGGCTGGGGAAGTAAGATGTGGTTAACTATTACATATATTTAGAAATATGAGTATATAAAATTATAAATGATTATACACAGCAGCATCCTCTGCACCCACTGTGGAGATCTGTATTGCAGGACAATGGTTGTTGTTACTGAATTTAACAAATCTGCAGGTTATTTACTTTTACTTTTATTTTAACCTGGTTTTCAAGGCTCTGCAGTGTGACGTTGTGGTCAGTCAATGTCACTAGTGGAGAGGAAGCTCAAATTCTCCTAATGTGGGGTATCTGAGAGGATCTCCTGATCCTGAGAGGATCAGGTACCCCACATCAGGAGAATTTGAGCTTCCTCTCCACTCAAGATCAGGTGACATTAGGAAAGAGCTCTGTAGGGAAACTACCAGACAGTGGAAGGAGGTGGCAAGGAATTACCAATAGAAATGAAAGGAAGGAAGAGCAAGGTAAATATTTGTGGTGGGGAAAGAGGACAAGGAGCACAAGTGGTGCAATACACAGGTAAACATTCAGACTTGGCCATCACACAATACCAGTCAATGCTATTTTCCCAGGTCTACAATATCCCTAGATTTTAGGACATCATTCAGTGTAGATAGGCTCTGTAGTGAATTAATTACAAAACTGTTCTTGTTCATGTTTAAAACACCTACCAAGAGATGATTCATTAATTTTCTTACAAATTGCAATGAGAAAATGAATTCTTAACTCTACTAATTTGTGTGTAAATTTAAAAAGAATAGCTGACCTTGCCTGCAGGAATAGCTAAACATGCTCACAAGACAGTCTTGATGTCTCTAACCATCCTGTTATCCCAGCCTGCACACACAGAAAAATAAATGTATTTCAAGGATACAACTGTGTGAGCAAACAGCATAATTTATCCTGCTGTGGGTCATTAGAGTCTCAGCACAGTGACAAATGTGTCATTCCCTGTAAGTTATACTGAATGGGTAAAAATTGTGGAAAATACCTATTTAAAGACAGAATAGTCCATCTGGATCACAGGAACCTTCTTCTTCTCACAAGCATTTCTCAGGAGTTCCTGTGCTTTTGTACTCTGGCAGTATGGCAATTTCAGGAAATCTGTAGGACTTGCTTTTTAGATTAAAAATAAAAAAAAACAAACAAAAGGAGCCCCAAAAAAACATACACATACATCTGTGGGATTTTTTTTTCAAGAACTGTAACATCAAAACTTTCAAAGTCCTTTCCTACATGACTTCATTCCAAGAGACACATCCAAAGTAAGGAGCACTTAAAGGTGAGTTTCACTATTTTATCATCTTTCATGAGTTTGCTTTCTTTGTCCAGTCGCAAAGTAAGTGCATGAGGGGTTTTTCATACCCTACACAAAAGCAGCGGTGGCAAACAGAGAACACTTCTGTGGAAAAAAACACCTACAGTTACAACACTGAGTACCTGCATCACTAAGAAAACTCTTACTTGTTTTGGCATTTGTGTCTTTCTGGGAGCAGTGCTTCCTGGTTCAGTAAACTTCCTGGATATAATCTTCTAAGCTGTAATTAAAGGACAAGTTTAAGCATATATTGGATAATGCAGTGACATCGTGAGCATAGCAACATCCGGCTTAAGAGACAGGAATACTCTGGAGTACACTTTTATAGAATCATATCTAAATAACTCATTATTGTAAATGAGACCAAACAGAATCTAAGAGGTTCTTTACAACTTGTGGGTTTTCAAAAATCCGAATCTATGGGGACTTTTTATACTTGCTTGTTGCCAAGCCAAATGTACGAATGTAGTAAAATATACCAGAACCAAACTTTTTCTTGCAATCTTAATTTGTCCTCCAGGACCCTGTGATCTTTGTATGATCCAATTTTTCCCCCACAGGATCATTTCTTGCTCATGGTACTAAATCTGACTTAAGAGAATTTGTTGACTGGTCTTAGCTCCAGTTCTCATCAGGCCATTCAAATTGACCTCTGAATGCAGAGAGTTTAAATTCCTTATCTGCCCCTCTGCTGTCCCTGGCAACACTCTACCTCAGCTACTGCCTTTAGAACTCTTGTAGGAACTTATTAAAACTGCAAACTACAGGGAATGTCCTGCCAGCTCCAGCCCTTTTGCTGATGGAGAATATTTCCTCCTCCCTTTCCTCCTCAATTGAAGATCTTTCTATCTTAGAAGGTTTTCTTTCCGTTCTTTTTTCTGGAGCTTCAGGATCAATAAGAACTTATTGCACAACTCGTCTCTCATGCTTAATTGTGTGCATATTGATATGTGTGCTCAGAACTGAGCAAGCCTGAGTTCAGCTCTTGAGCAGGGGAGGGTATTGCATTTGAAGAGCGTTTTGAATACGGCTCTGATTTTCCTCCTCTGCCAATGAACATCCCTGTGAGTTCAGGTTTCACGGGAGCAAGGATCATAGACTTTGGACAATGTTCACGCTGTGCCTTCAATCACATACTTTGATATCAGCAGAAAAATGCTTTCCCTTCCTCAAAAATCTCACAAACACTAACTAAGCTGTATAGTACCTTGCACAAGCTTTCATGGGAAAGATAAGAGCAGAGCACTTAACCCTGGGTAAAGCCAAATCAGCTGCAGGCACATGAAGAGAATTCAACCTCCCCAACCTAAACCATTACAGTTATAGAAGCATTTTGCTTCTGAATTTACAGACCAAAGAAAACATATTTACAGTAGTAATGTGGACAGGGTTATGATCCTTAAATACCTATTTTTATTTTTTAATGAACTGTTGCCTTGTCCCAGTAGAATTTTCTGTCTGCTAAAAGGTCTCAAAAAAAAAGAAAATCTGTTTTGGCTCTTTCTCCGCTTCTAACTTCTTGTTCTTTGCTTCATGTATTCTGAAGGTGTCTCTAACAGGGGATTAATTTTCAGTCTCAGTAACCTCAATAAAAAAGCACAGAACACAAGCCATTAGCAGAAAGAAAAATCTGCTTTACCGTTGTTTCCTAAACCAACAGCCTGTGACATGCCAAGGCCAGAAAGCATTGATTATAAACAAAAAGTCCCGTCTCAGATTCCCATAGTGAGCCTGGTTTCCAGTAACCTCTAGAGTGACACTTCCTACCAACAGCTCCTTTTGTATAGGGAAAGCAGAACAAGCAAACTGAACAAAACCACAGAAAAGCCTTCGAGGCAGCACCAGCATAATCCCACTTATTCATAGCTCAGCTGAAGTGCTGCCTATAAAACCCTCTGCAGTGATTTATTCTGTTCTCATTTCAATATTGCCAAGAGCCCTGCCTTCCTGCCACAAATCTGCCTCCCTTTGCTTACAGAATAACCCATACAAATACAGAAATGTTTACAGTAATAAATTCTGTGCTGGATTTAGGGGCATATATTAAACTTGATGTATATATCCAAGCTACCTCCTGCAAATGCACAAGCTGAGATCGTTCTACCAGTAGATGTCACCAGGAGCAGAGAAATGCCCGTTGAAGCCATGGAGAATCCCAGCTCTATCCCACCCACCTGTGTGTCAAAAGGTGTCCAGCTCCCACAAGGGGTTTGGGAAGGAACCCGAGGGGGATGTTGCCAAAGCAAATATGATTCACCAGCATTGCTGCTCTCTGACCCAGTGGGTGCAGGGCTGGGGGAAGACACACATGACACACTGCTGCCCTTTGTACAGCCATGCAAAGTGGTTTCATGCAAACCTGTTCCTCGGGCTGTGTCTCCAAACATACCCTGACGAAGGAAGGACGCAGAGAGATTCCAAACTCAGGAGTTTCCAAATCCCTGTCACCTGCAAGCTTTGGCCCCGGTGATTATACAAATTGTCTGTCACAATCATTCCTTCTGATAAGGGAAAGGTAATCCCTGAGTTGATTTTACACTTTGCTGTTGTGGGCTGAGTCTGATGAAGAGCTAATCGGTGTGTGTAGGGGCAATACGGAATTTAGGGATGTTTTAAAATCAACATTCCTATAAGAAAGATGCTTATTAAAAAAATCAACAACCAAACAAACCCAAATGCTTGTGAAACCCATCCCCACCTGTACCCAGAAGCACAAGAATCCAGTCCACACACCTTCACCTGTATGGTGCACTTACCAAAAGATGGTTCACGGGAGCAAAAGGTTCACTGGAAAAAAATACTTTTTGTATCAGTGAGCAAAATTCAAATATGGAGTGTAAGTGAGACACAAATGGTACAGAGGAGAGACCATCAGCTGTACTACATAGTCTAATGAATATGTTGTGTTATGTCTTTTTATATCAGAGCAAGTAAAAAAAATTATTTCAGACTAAAAATGCAAAAGTAAATCTCAAGACTTTCAAGCCCCCTACCTTTCAGGAGACATGCATATTTCATCTACAGTACTGCTTTCACCCACAGCATCCCTTCTGAAAAAGTATTCTGAATCTTTTATTTCACTAGACCTTGGTTATTTGTATCTGGTACTATAAAAATACATGAAAAATTTTCTCCCATAATTCTTAGGAAAAAAATTAGAGGCTGAGTGAAGGACCTGTGATGAGTAAGTGAAACCTCAAAACTCTATTAGATCAAAAGTTATTTTCTTTCATGAAAATGCCTCTTCATTATCATTCATTCATCAAAATTTAAGTTACAATGAAAAACTTCAAAACAAATTATTTTAGAAATGAAAGGCTTATGGAAAATACAGAAACAAGCAGAGAACTTTTGCAAAAAAACCACAAATTAAGTTTTGTGTGTTTAGTGAGTGAAATGTAGAAGGATCAGAGTGTCAGGGAGACAGCTGGAAGAAACAAGTCAGTGCTACTGTGTCTAGTCTTTGTAAGGAAATTCTTTTTGGAAACCCGACCTGCATCACATAAAGAAACCCCCTACTCAAAATCTAGTTTGTTTGCACAGTTTAATTTGACAGATGTATTTTGTGAATGTTTGTAATATGAAAGGTTTACTTTTCATTGGGCATCAACCTCTGCTTTGGAAGCAACACTTTACTAAAGTAGGATGGGAAATCTCCCAGTTATTGGCCAGAGCAGTGGCAGTTCTTGCAAAATTTGTGACCTGACTCTGAATTTCACAAAAGGTTCCTTTCTTCCTTCCACTGCCTACAACACAACTCCAGACATCACCACAAAGGATTGTTCAGAAGTATTTTTAGCACATGGTGGCAGGCTTAGCTGCTGGGATCAGTTCTTCTTTACTCTGAACGGATTCTTATGTTTCTGAATGCAGCAGCTCATTCAGAATTCAATTCCTTGTATTTCACAGCAGTACAAGTTCAACTAAATTTTTTACAGGTTCAAAAATCAATCAGGCAAACCCAAGACAGAAAAATCCATGAGATGTCCCAGTCAAAGCTCAAGTAGCTGCAGTACTACAGTGCACTGAATGCTGTGAAGATTCCCTATTCTTTTAATTTCCTCTTCATGGGGCTCTATAAGAGGCTGTATAGACCTCTGGTCTGGCTTAGTATGGCTGTTCACATCCTACATTCTCATTAAGAAACCTTCCAGGTGGGAGTTAATGGCAGCAACTCCAGGAACAGCAGCTTTTTCTTTCTTTTGGTGTTTTAAGAATGGGTTTTCAAAGATACATGAGTGTGGTAAGGATATAAAAAGAGTAATATTTTAAGAATATAATAAAACTGGACATTATTAAGTTTAAAACCACATTTACCTGCATATGAATATGCTTGCAGAGTTTCAAATCAAGATTTCCTACTAGGAACCCCATCCCATTCCTGTTTTATCTTACCTCTGAATGATGCTGTTCTTTTTTAAGCAGCTCATTCAATGCAGAAGTGAAAGGAGTGTGATTTATTCTGGGTTCTCCACACTAAGTAGCCCAGTGCTATTGTATATGGACAGCAAGCACTTCAGAGGATGATGAGAAGTAAAACCAATTTTTTTTTAAATAAAAGTAACCCAATAAAACATTTAAATATATATTGCAGTTAAAAGGATTTCATTCCAACTCAGGTTTGGATCTAAACGGAGCTTCTTTGACTTTTACATTTAATTAACCTTGCATATTCATTTATTTGGGCACGTATTCCAATTCACAAGTACTCTATAACACCGTGAAATGGCCAGAATAAAGAGATTCAAAAAGCTGGGCTTGGATCTTGTGGAAATTCAGATCATCCCAATTTTCTACAATGGATACATTTTGTTCAAGTCCTGCTCTCTGATGCAGCAGAACAGTATATTCTGAAGATGATGAAAACAGACAAAGCAACAGCTGAAGAAAAGGGAAGATCCACTAGGTTAAGGGTTTTTTCCACTTTCCCTTTTTCTAGTAGTTATCAATATCCAAGAAACATCTATACATGCCAGTGAGAAACTTAGAGCTTTTGCTTCACAGCAGGATATAAAGATAATTTTTAAAAGCTTCTAAGATACCTTTAAAAGCAGTCAGGAAACAAGCACAGGAATGTTATCAAGAAGGCTCTCAGCCAGCAAATTCTCCTAAATGGCCCAGAGCTTTATTGAACAGCTTGCACTGAAAGATCAAGGAATCGAGACCATCTATAAAACAATCTTAATGCTGATTTAGTAATTGCCTCTGAATACAAGTCATCCCAGACTAGATGAGGCTCAGGAGACCCAAGACCCATCAGCTCCCCAAAATAGGTCCTGAATGGAACTTTAAGTGATGCAGACCCTGTGTGTGGATTCCTCTCTGGGGAATAATTTTTTGCCACATTGCTACAGGAAGAATCCATCACCTGGTAATTTTAGTCCATTTGTGTGGCAGTGAGCAACTTGAGCAAGCAACAACTAAATTAACCTTAGAAAAGCAAAGCCAATCTCAGTTGAGATGAGGCAGCATTTTAAACTCAAACACATACACAGACAGCTGAGCCTACTGACAAACACCAATATGTGCCATCTTGAGCCAGCACAAGCCTGCCTAAAACTCAAATATCACAGGTTGAGCTCTGACTCTTTGGAAATACTAAACTTGAGCTGAACTTCTACTATTTCCACCATTAGGTGTGGACATTGTAACACTTAAGAATCCTGTGTAACGTCTCCCAGAATGCTGTGTTCTGGTTCAAAGCCAGAAGTATGTAAATGGAATATTCTACCACCTTACTCAGTGACCTTGTCCCAGAAATGCTCCAGTCTCCTCATTTGCTACCACAGAATTTTCAGAGCTCTGCTGTTTCTTTTGATCTGCTCCTCTCTAGCTTTCTATCTATTGCCAAGTATTTTCTCTTCATCCATAGGTTCAAAGCACAAAGCTGGAAATGCAGAAATTAATCACTTTGAAACTTCTCTGTGTGGATGAGCACAGCCCGTCTCATGTGAGGACGGGCAGCCTGTGGTTTGTTTCAGCACCATGGGCAGATTAATTTGCTGAGCCATGACCAGAGAAACTGGGAGGCTGCTCCCCACAAACAGCCCAGAGCACTTGCCAGGGGCACAATGCTAGTGGTATGTCTCCAGCTGCAGCACAATCTCAGATGTGCAAGCAAGGGGCAGGAAGAAAGAATGTGCTCCATGTAAATTTAGCCAGAATGTTCTCGGATCTAATTGTTTTAAGTGGCTAACAAAGCTGACAGAACCTAATTGATGTGAAGACTCAATCCCAGTCTCCTGACAGACATTTTCAGAACTGTACCTGCTGACTAGGGACAAAAAAAAATGTTAGGAGTCCAAAATCATCAGCCATTTGCACGGGCTGAACACCTTCTGGCCATGAAGCAACAGGCTTGAAGATCAGAGGACAACTTGGCATTTCTATGGCACAGCCATGGCACAGCTAGGCACAAAGTGCCTAACATAATACCCCAAAGTACTCACTGTGAAGGACTTGAAAGCAGAGGAGACAACTTTACTCAATTCTGTGAACAGCCTTCTAATGTATTACTATCAAATATCCAATATATTTTTAAAATACAAGTGCATGGGTGAGAATCTGCAAAATGCTGCAGCCAGCCAGGGAGGCAAGGGACACACATCACCTGTATAGAGCAGGCAGGACCTTGTTTTGGGAGTATTCCCAAATACCCCCAAATCTGTGACGTAGCATTATTTCTCTACAAACCCTCAACATGCTGGAGATTGGATCAAGATTAAACAAATCAACATGTTGGAACATATTTTGGAGGTAGAAGAGGAAGGGAAATAAGCAATGTTTAAGGAGTTGCCTTCCATCCCCTTTCCAGATAGAGTTGGAACGCTGACTGGCCCAGCCCACATAATTGTGTCTAAACCACCACACGCACACTCCCTTCACACATTTCTGGGGAAAACAAAAAACCAAACAGAAACCCAAACCTCCCAAAACAGTACAGGAAACCCAGAGTTTTACTAAACAGTAAGCAGTAGATCATTACTATGATTTCAAATAAACTATTCAGAAGAACCGAGTAAGTCAGTTTTAAATGCAAAAGAACCCACCAAAAAGACCTCAATAAGGACCAAATATTTGCTGATGAACCTTGTATGTAACATAGCTCTGACCATGGAAAATTGAATCTAATCAGATATATTATTTAAACTGCACGTGGGTGGAATTTCAGTGGGTTGTAAGCAACTACAGTGCAGAAATCAGATTAAGCCTGGGAGAAACTGCAGTGTGTGATTATCATGTGATAATTACTCAACATTTTGACAGAGCTCAAGACTGGGCTCAGCCCAGTCCTTGACAATGAGGAGGCAGCATAAACATCGGGGCATGAAACTCTATAACTTCTGTTAATCCACCAGTGTTTCCTCTGTGGGAAGTCCATGAGCTTCTGATGAAACCCCAGGGCTGCTAGTTCACAAGAACCCCTGGGGTTCAGAAACAAGGTCCAGACCCCTGGAGAAGGCAACGTTAAGTCAGCTGCAGTACAAATCTGTGTTGATAACCTCTTGGAACTGGGTCACCACCAATTGTTCACATATGTGGAGTTCTTAGAGAAACCCATCTGGTCCTGGCATCCATCTGATCTGCTCTTCATGCTGTTACCACAGCAACTGATACTTAAACGAAAAATCTCTTAGCAAGCTGGATCTACAGACAGCCCAACCAAATCACATGGTAGCAAAAGTGGATGCTTGAGGCAGGTCTGGGAGGCATTTAGCTGTGTATTTACCAAAAGGGTTTTCAGCCTTGTTTTCCATTTGTACTTCATCGTCTGACAGAATAAGCATCAGCAAACCAATGTTCCTTTAGCAACAAGTCCTCTGTAGGTCAGTCACAGCAGTGTGGCTTTCCATTTGGCCTTGCTGTGCAGTTTAAATAAATCTTAAAAATTTTGATTTCTGCATTGTTTCCATGTCACACACAAATTGAACGGTTTTCTTTGATGTAAACACTACTGCAGAGAGAACTAATAGTAGCCACATGCCTTTTCAGAAATAAAAGGTGCTTGAAATCTAACTAGATCTTCCCAAAGGCATTTAGATTTGTTCTGTTGAATTTGATCCAAATGTCTTTAATACTTTAGGGGATACAGACATAACATATAAGTTCTTTGCAGGGTAATTTCATGTTTGGCGATACAGATTCTAAGAGTCATTTTACCCTGAGAGAGTGTGTTTATAGTAGAGGATATTACATGAGTTGAAGTAACTAGCCTTAATATTCTCCCAGCTGACTAGCTGAGCTAGCTCTGAAATATCTTTAGCTTTATTTCTATCTCTAGGATAACATAAGAAACTAAGAACATAAGAAACTAAGAGCACAAGAACTAAGTTTAAGCTCCTGATCTTTGTTCTGAGTGGCAGGACAAAGAAGGGAGGGTTTTGCCCCAGTACCTGAGCCAGATGTAGGCAAAGCAACACCTACACAGGTGATGTGCCCTGTGTAATACAAAGGGAAGGAGGAGCTGGTGACTGGGGACAGGGGAGGTGACACTGGAGTTGGCACTAGGTTCCACAATCCACATCTTTAGTCTTTCAAACCAGTACTGAACCTTGTCAGTGGAAGGTAAGTAGAGAAAGTAACACAGTTTAAATGTGGTTTTTTTCATATTCTTTGAATGAGTCTTTGATTTTTTTCTTATTACTCAAAATTCACAAGTGAGTAGGACTATTTTATGTGTAAAACATTCTGTGTCAGAGGTATTATTTCTTTCAAAGACCAAGAGGGAGAAAGAAACTCAAGGGCACTATTGAGAGAAGTGAGAAGCATAAAAGACAACTGAGCCTGAAATGGAGAAACACATTTCCATAAAGCTTCACTATTGTGTAATACTTTGCTCACTAATTTCTTGCAATCAAAAGAATTAAATAAAACTTCACACACAAAACCCTTCCCAAATATAATTTTTTCACTGCAACTTACTTTTCTTTTAGATGCTAAATTAATTGTATATTATTTACTCAGGAGTCAAATTTCTTTCATTTGGCTATTTAAAATTGACAACAAAAGTCATGTTATATAGATTTCTGAGAAAAAGTCAGAGTGACTGCTGTTTTTATGTTTCCAGTTTTAAGTGTCAGGCTGACAACCTTCCTCTCACCAAGTCCTTCTCTGCTCCATCATTGGTTACCAAATTTGAAAGGAGGAAGAAACTTAGAGCAACCACCATGATTTACTCAATCAGCAGCAGAACAGTGACCCATAAAAATTTCTGGCACAAACTTTCCTGTGAACACATTTGCATTTTTATTAGCTAAACTTTGCCGTCTGCAACCACTCTCATGAAAACCCAACAAATCATTAGTACAAGAAACAGTAGAAAACACTTTTTTTAAAGGCCAAAAAACCGAAAATGAACTCAAAATCTTTACTGCTGGAAATGTTTGAGAATTGGCTCATCCTTCTGAAAGCCCTAAGAGGCCCAAGACACAAATTCTGTCAGAAGACTAGTCTGGGTTTTGTCAGAGGCACAGAATCAAACAGAATATTCTAAGTTGGAAGGGACCCACAAGGATCATGGAGTCCAGCTCTTAAGTGAATGGCCCATATGGGGATTGAAGCCACAGCACTGGTGTTATTAGCACCATGCTCTAACCAACTGAGCCAGTCTCAGGGGCTTCAGAATCTGGACTAAATTTTGAAAATCCCAACATGCAAATCTATTGTGTATCATCTTCTCTGTCAAATGGAAGTACTCCAACTACGAGAAAGAACCGATCAGGAAGACACGGTGTACACACTATGCAAATTCTGAGATGTTTTGGATGAATAAAACCTATAAATGTAATTAAACTTTTTGTTGACCTCAGTCAGGTAAAAGCTGTTAAAGTAACAAGGAAAGAAACATAGTAGTTAAGGAAAAAAACTCCAAACCTTACTTTGACCCTTAACTTCTAGTGATTAATTTAATAATACTTACACAATAGTATTGAAAATCTGATTTGGGAAAGCAATATTCCGTGTCATAGCAAGACTGCCTTTCTTCCCCAGCAGTAAATCACTACCCACCACTTTCAATTTGTGAAGGCAGAGGACAATTATTCATATTCAATATTCTGTTAACAAGTGTTTGTTCTCGTCCTTCTCCACTGACTTCACAGAGTTTTCTTTAATTGACAGCACAGATGCTTACAGCTCCTGTCTCCATTCCAAACAATTGTTTTAAATGCTGCTGAGTTATTTAGCTGATGGTGTTGACAGGAAGCTGGACATTTCTGCTCTGATGAGGGCTTTGTTTTAAGGTGTCTCAGTCCATCTTACCTTCTGTCTCTTATATCTTACATGCCTAAAAACACTGCTAATGGCTATGCACACCAGATTTCCCATTTCAGTATCATATTTGCATTTTGCAGGAAGACTCTCAGGAATTTTTGAGGTTGCCCCAGATTAGAGAGAGACCAAATCAACCACATGACAATCAATTTTAACAGAGGCAGGATCACAGTCTCAACCTCTCCCTGGGTGTTCCCACTAAGATCATAGTGCCTTCTGTTCTCCCAAAGTCAGCTATTAATTATATGCAGAAAAAAAACCCAGATGCTGCCAGCAATGTACTGGACATTTGTATTCCAGACAAGATCCTGTTAACAATCCTGGTGGATACCACAGTCTTACTTCACTTATTGATCGTGTGAAGCAAGTACAAGGCACGTAAACTTCTGGCCTGTGTTAATTTGTGCTATAACTCTTGGCACAGCATCAGCTGGCAATGCTCTGAGACCCCCATGTTTTAAATCAATCACCTGAAGTAGTAATTGTTTGTTATCAGTAAGGGAGATTTAATAAACAAACATACTTGATAAATCAAGGCACAGACAAACACAGACATACACATATAAATTAGTTTACGTGAACTTACTGAAATGAAACTACAGGAATGATAATGTTTCAATACATCAGAATAACATTATCAGTTCTCATAACTTGGCATGATAGATACATCTCTGTCCACTTTTTGATCTTTATAGCTTTGCTTCTGGAGAGACAATTCAGTAAGACAATTCATAAGGACGTTAGGCTGGAAAGCCCAGATTATTCATAATGTCTTAACAGAGTCAGTGAAATAAAATGATGAATTATGTTGTTGTATCAACTGAACAGCTTATATAATGTACCTCTGTTCCTACAAAATTGAAATCTAATGTTTTAACAATGGACTTTACTCTTCCACTCACCTATAAATGAGCACTACTGGAGCAGCACTGAGCCCAGTTCTGCCTTCTCACCAGCTAAATCTGTTTCCTCCTCTGTGAAATCACTGCTGCTTTACATCATTATGAATTAGGTCAGAAACAAACTCAGTGACTGCTCACTCCAGCTAGTGAGACATATGAAGAGTGGCTGCAATGACAGATCCATAATAATGCTTCTCATCTGCAGTCAATTAAATTTAGACCGTGCAGAACTACAAGAAGTACACAGTGGAAAATTTTGGCAGGGTGAATGGCAAGCTGTAGCAGATCTAACAAACGTGAAGACTTTTAAATTCATCTTTCCTCTGAACTTTAATCAAAGGCTATAAAAAAAAAATCCAGATGAATACAATAAAAATTTAAACAGTGAAGATCATTGAAACAGACACTTCCCGTTACCTCATGGTGACTTGCAGAAAAATGTTGTCAACGTCAGACTCTCATCCCCGGTGTTACAATCATAACTCACCTTTCTGGAACAAACAGCATGGGGAATGTCTGCATTTGCTGGACCTGTGTACCAAAGGCAGATATGAGAGGAGACCAAACACGTTTTTATAAATTACAAAAGAGAACAATTATTTTTACCGAAGAGGATAGGAGCTTTTGGAATGTGCTTTTGGACATAGGAGTGTCTTTTGAGAACTATTGAATATATCTTCAAATGAAAGCTATAAATTAAGTGTAATTATTTCTGACAGCTTGCATGAGAAAAATAAAGCATTTATCTTGTCATTGAGGTTCTCTATCTCAGTGCACTCTCAGGACTTTGGAATCATCCTTGTGACATATCCACACTGCCCTTAGCACAGACTTCCTTTGTTTTCTTTTCCTCCACCACAATTTTTTTTTTAAAGTACTTAATTTTCCTTCAAAAATTTGTGACCAGAATATTTTTCAAAACAGCCAAAGGAGAGCTTCTCCAGCAAACCCCCTCCCAGTTTCAATTCCCTGCTTCAGTCCCTGCCCAGCATCAGTCATACCAACATCATCCTCCCAGACCCAAACCCCAGACCTTTATGCCTCTTCCCTGCCTCTATCTAGGTAACTGTTATTTCCTTTATCCCCATGCTCTGCCTCAGAATTCCTCAGAATTCATCTGTTGTCCTCTTTGTGCTTGCCAGTCCATCCTTTGCCTCTGGTTTTGCCTTCATTAGGTGCGTACCCCACCCCTTTGCCTTTTATTCAATCAGCCCTGCAAGAGAGGTCCTTTCTGTAAAGGCCACAAGTGATTCCTCTGCAAGATCTGCCTCACTAATTATATATTTAACATACATTTATCTGTTCCTACAGCAGGTTCCAGAGAGCAGGGGCTTTTCTTCTGTGCCTTGCACTGGGCTTGTCATTTAAAACGCTGCCACTATCAGCCACTTCCCCATGACATCCGTCGGCAGCGCTACTTTGCTGCAATTAGGAGGGAAACATGCCAGCAGAGGATGGGGTTTAAACTATCCTTGACAAAGAAAACAGCATGGAAAGAATTGGCTAGGGCTCTGTTTACAGAACCCAAAGGGGTATCGAGAAACTCCAGTTCAGACGCGGATTGTCTGTACAAGTGACAGGGCACATAATGGATGGTTTGGTTTGGCAAACAACCAGAGACAAGGAAAAGTGCTTGTGTAGGCTGCAAAGCTGTGCTCCACTTAAAGCAAAGTGCACCACCTGAAGTTAGAGACAGGGTGGTTTTTTTTGAGAGACAGTGCTTTTTTTTGATTTCTTGAAAGTATTTTAAAATATTGCATCTGACACATAATGCCATATATTAACATATTCTCCTTCAAAAAATAAATTGAAAAAATACTAAGGATGACATTAAAAGCTGACAACACAAAATCTTTACTACCTTTACTTTCCTGCAGTGTTGCTACTATGAGATCAGCCTGTCAGACAGCACAAAATCTAAGGCAATCTGTTTGTAATCCAGTAAATACATTTTTCAGGAGCAGGTTTTCACAAAACTGCCATCCTCTAAGGCAGAATGGACCCCTCTTACCCAGCCATGACCATGAACCAGCTTGTCACAGCAGACACTCAGCAGGAAAGAAGCAAGGAGGAGAGAGGGTGATGGAGTTGTTCAAAGTAAAGGAATTCCTGTGGTGTCCCTGGTCAGTGCAATAACTTTCTGGGTTGTCATATTTGAAATAAATAGAAACTGAAGCACAAAATCTGTGCTTAGAAAAGGCCAGAAACATTTTTTCCAGACCTATAGCTCTTTCCTGGAAGGGAGGCCACATAACCTGCAGACCAAAACAAAGTAACAATACTCTGATTAGAGAAAACCAGCTACATTTAGAGTTTTTGGGTTGGACTAATTGTTAGATGACAGAAACAGAAAAAAAAAAAAAAGAGCTGATATTTTGCATTGTTTCTGACAGAACATCAGAGGCTTTAATCAGCATTTGCCCCCCAGGGCTGCTACAAACAGGTTTCAGGCAGTATTTCTGGTGGAGTAGGATGCACAAGGTGCTCTGGAAATTTTCAGCAGGCATCAGCAAATGCATTTTAAGTTTGGATTTGAGGAACTAAATATAAAATGCCTGTTTTTTTGGATTATCAGCAGATTCTGTGGATAATAAAATAATTTACTCTGTGTGTTGCTTTAAGTTTGGGTAGTATAATCCTGCATATTACAGAAGCTCTGTTTACCATGTGTCCTTTATACAGGTCTGCTTACATTTGTTACACTGAATTTTCAAGTATATCCTGTAAGTAGCAGAAGTGGTGCACAGGAGACCCCAGTGGGGCTAATAATGCAGAAGAAAATTCAATGCTATTATCTTAGATTTTTGTCAATGTATTAAGTGAAGATAGTTTATTAAGAGATCAAATCCTACATCTTTAGGATGGGGTAATCTGATCTGAATTAAGACAGCTAAATTCAAACTTTTTAGTCAAGAAGTTTTCCTATGTATAAAGTTTCAGAGCGGGATCTGCATAGGGTTTATGTAAGTTTCTCTCCAATAGACAAGCTGAGGAAAGAATTCATACACCTTGTAATTCTTTCAGGAAAGTATCAAATCAACAGTTTTTTATAGGAGCTTATTTCAGATGAACAAACTTAGAATGTATTCAGTTTCCCTCACCTTAAGCAACACCATTTGTATAGGTTGACTTTCAGCTAATGTCATGAAAGGTTGGTTACTTGGTTGATTAAAAAAAACCACAGCCTTCTAATATTTTTAAGTACCATTGTGGTGTTTTAAAGAAAGTCTCACCATCTCATTGATTGCTTTCAGATCAATTTTATGAGCAAGCCCAAGAGGCCAGCTGCCATTGTCTCCACATGGATTGAAACTCATCAGCACTGCAGAACATTTTGTAAAATAAGTACCAATGATAACACTAGAGATTGAAATCATGCATTGATCAGCATTGGACCTAATTCAGCAAAAAATGATGAAATATCTGAACAATTTTCTTAAAGCTGGGAGCCATGCTCCAGGGAGAATCTCTTGGTAGTTTATTTCATGTAAGTTGGATCTGGCTGGATGGAAAAGATGCATTAATGTACAAGGAATTACCACTGCCAGTATTGGTGAGGACATAATGAAAATGTGATTGGCATAAATCATTCAGAAATCTTATTACACATTTCTGATCCATATATTAGATTGCCTGGCATTCCTGAGCTGAGAAGTACTAAGGTCAGACTTACTCTGGAGTACTGTAATTCTTTACACATTTTACTGTAAATAGAAAGTGGAATTCTCATCCCATGGGAAATTCCAACATTTTGACATTTATTTTCAGTGCAAATAAAAAACATACTGAGTTTGAATCACTGAAACTCTTATATGCAATAGTATAGGAATATCAAAATAATGTAAATATCATAGAAGTTGAAATTAAAGGAATAAAATGCCAGTATAAAATATTTCAACATTGCCAGAAAGAAATAAGGTACAATTATTCATTTTGATATTTTCCCATCAAATTTAATCTAAATCAATGTATTCACTTAAGATAATTCATTTTTTATGAAATTGCATTGTCTGAGTAGAAGATTGGTTTTTTTTCAGCTGACTCTCATTGTTAAAGATTGATCAGATTGTAAAAGTGTTGGGGAAAAAAATATTAAGAATTCATCTTTTGCAAACTTATTATACTGAAGTAATTTTGATTAAAGTTTCACAATCCCCAAGAAGGAAAAGCAAATAGTCACAGTAATTGTCAATCATGTTCAAAGGACTTACAGGTGGCTCTAAAGTGACTTCATAAAAGATAACTAACTAAATTGCTAACATGAATATGACCATTTGAGCACAAGTTCTGTCTTTTGCTCTGCAGGTACTGTGCTTATTCACCCTCAGCAGCAGCCCATGCTTTGGTCTCCTCTTCTCTGGAGCAATCCTGCATATGAGCATTTAGAGCTGCTCTGCTGCACCAGCCTCCCCCTGTCCTGTCAAGGGGGAGATGCGTCTGTGTGTCTCATTTGCTTTCTACCATTTCAAATTCAGCTCCTGCTCCTTGTTTCTGTGGCCTCATGTATCACCTTGCTCCCCCATTCTGTTCTCGTTGTCACTTTTTCATTCACGTCTTTTTAATCATCACCCACCTCCTTCTCTACCTTTTCTACTGCCTTACAAAATGCTTTAATTTGTGTTGTCATAGACCAGAAAAGTTCTTCCCTCTCCCCAGGAATAATCTCCTAACTCATTGACCTGTCTCTCATCCTGCATTAAGCCTAAACACTTCAAGGCTCTTTGGGGAAAAAAAAATCCACATTTATATAAATGGTAAGACTTCAGAAAACAAAGAATAAATGAGCAGAAACGTTTTTTTCCACAGGGAAAGCAATTTAGTTCTGTGCCAAGCTAATTGAGTAAACTCATGAGGATAAGGGATGCCTTCTGTTCAGATGTTGCTATATTTTATCAACAGCCTGTACAGTTTTTGTACATGCACTGTACATCCACTCACCAGGTGCAAATGGAGATCAGACCTCAAGTGTTTCAGTGTCCTCAGATGGTTGTTACAATGGTTCTATAACTAATCCAGCAAAATGAGAGTAAATGTAGTTTGAAACATATTATCCTGGAATTGCTAATAAAGCAATGAGGACAAATAAAACAAATGAGTGTAATGTACTTGCTGTTAACCAACTTGGTGCTACTGTGCATGGAGAAAATCATCTTGGAAATGCAGTTGGACCTATTCATACATATTGAACCTTTCTTCATCTCATGCACCACTAAACTTCTTGCAGATGCTTAAGTGACTTAAGGAAAGTACTAAAGAGAGCAAAAACATCAGTGAGATGTTTAGTTAGACGTTAGTTTCCACTCAGAAGCCCCCACATTTGGCTCTCAGATGCAGCAGGTCTGTGAATGATCTAGTACACTTTCCAAACCAGAATTTGTAAGTTTAAACCACTGCAGGCTTATGTGAAAGTATTTCTTACTATACAATCAGCACTTATGTATCAGTTTCAAAACTTCTCTCTCAAGGAAGTTTTTTCCTCTCCCTAAGTCCATGTAATTACTGAAGGGTGGCCCTGCCTTGTTCCACCCTAAATTCCTGATGGTATTTCTATACCATAATTGTGGACATTTATCACCGTCAGTTCTCTAGGCAATCTTATGACTTGGACAGCAGAAGTATCTGATGTTTAGCATTTGCTTTGTACACTTCCCAAGTGCTAAACAACCTTTCATTACCTGTCTTTGGCAGCAGCCCAGAAAACTTCAGCTTTTCAAGCCCATATGAGGTTGGGAACACTAATAAAGTAGCATTCTCAGAATCCTGGATCTACCTTTACTTCTGCTGCAATTTCTGTGTTTTTTCAGATAGGTAAGAGCCCCAGAAAGCTGCTGGTGCAATTTCTCCACCTTTATACCAGGTATCTTGCAGTGCTGCATCCCTCCAACCGCATTGTGAATGCACATAGGGAGCCAGAGAGCTGTGGTGACTGAGGTATTGAATCCAAGTGAAGAAGGTGGGCTTAGAGGGTGAAGGTATAAGCTCAGGCCTTTACATGATGTCAGTGTTCCAATTAGAGTGAGCTTGAACCTACCTAGAAGAGGTTGAACAGGAACATCCATCGCTTACTTCATCCAAACACGCAGTTGTCAACCTGGAGACCCCCATAGCAGGGCTGCTGATCATCTGGTGAGCTGGAGGTGTGGAGAAAAGTCTTCCAAAGAGTCCTTCGGGTCAGTTTTAGAGGATGAGGCTGCCTAACAACTTAAAGCTTTCCATTTTGCAGAACTCACATAATCTAAGTGCATTTTTTTGTGCTTGTTCTGGAGTAAAGTAGTTGAATGCCTTCTTGGGGGAAAAGGGATTCTTGTGCTTCAATCATTAGGGAAGGCCACAGTCTGTGCATTTCCAGAGATGTAAGATAAATCACAAATGGTGGGATTCAGTGGTCTATCGTTATGTTAGGGATTTTTCCCCACAAAAATCACCATCCAGTCTACTGGCTGCTGTATCAGGGCAGGAATGGGCTCAGCAGACAAACTACAAGCCCTGGCACACTCAGGGCTTAAAAAGCAAACCAAACAGGTAAACCAAAACACAACAAACACACAAGCAAGCACAGAAAAATGACAGAGGGCTGGGAAAATACCTGAAATGCTTTTTATCTCGATGTGTTTTTCTGATTTCACACTGCTCCCTTCTCATGCTATACATGAAGTGTTGTTACATATTATTACTGTTAACAGCAATATATAACAGCACATCAGAGAGAGGGGAAAAAAACCTAAAAGACAATCTTCTCGAAAGAACAAATAAGTCTAATAAATTGACCATGACTAAATGTATCCTTAATTACAGACAGTTTTTAACTATCAAAGCGTAAGTATTTTTCTTCTAGTGCAAGCAGCACACACAATACAACTCATTCATTTATGCTTTTAAAGGATTTTAAATTTTAAAGAGAGGATTTTCACCTCCTTAAACTCTAAATTACTCCAAACATACTTGCATGTCCCTTTAACAAGGAACGGTGATGAGTCCAATGCCTGGAAAGAGTGAAAAGCCAAAATTCCCAGCTGTTTGGGATGAAGGAAACACAGATTCAAGCACCCAAACTGAATGAGAAAAAGCAAAAATGTGAACTTGCACTGGCCCTCCTAGATTAAATCTTGACCACTGGGACAGTTTCTTTCTCAGGACAAAATAATAAAAAAAATCATCCTGGTCTCTGGCATCTTTTCTAACGCAAATTTCAACACAGCTGGTATGCTCCTAGGAAACAATGATGTTTTGACAAGTCCATATCTCTTCCTGACTGCTAATTTAGTGGGGAAATATTCATCTTGCTCTAGTTAGAATCTCCCTAGTCCTACCTCAGTGCTGTAATTTCACGCTCTGCCACAATCTTCACTATAACTTTCAGGTAGTCACTTCATTTCCTGCATACCCATAGCGCTGCATGATGCTGTGATTTTACCTCTCCATAAACTTTTCCAAGAAATGGAGTGTCTATAATTGTGACTATAACTCATAGCTTCATCTTCACATCTCAGAGTACAACTGCAATAAAGCTCAGGGCAAGAAAGCTGCCTGGAGAGATCAGCCCCGTTCAATCTGAGTTCTTGGACTGAGTGTTTTAAAAAGCTTTTCATATGCAACGATCCCTCAGGTTGCACAATGTGACTCCCAGTACCTTTAGCATCCCAATAGGGACACACCCATTCATCCAGAGCCAGGTATAAGTCAGCAGAATACAAATTCCCCACGTTCAGCTCATCATGAAGATGTAGCAAACTTCTGTGAACTTCAGCTGTGCACGTAACCAGGCCTGCGAGAACAGCGCGTGAGAGTGTGTTCACCCACTGAATCACAACAAACTGCTGGCTTTCAGTAGCTACACAGCGCTGCAAAATCACTGCATTATTCATTCAAAGCCATAGTGCAACTTCCTCTTATTGATTCTGGATTTAATGCCTGCTCCAGCAAAGGGAAGGGTCAGATAACAATTATGAAAGGCTCCACAGAGCCCCCACAAAGCTACCTTAGATAACACAATGAGTCATTCCATGTACTTGCCCCTTAATCTCTGCCTGGGGCCACCACTAGTCTCCCACTAGCACTGGCAACTAAATAGGTATGATTACACCTCTGGCTGTATGAGTGTTGTGTCTATGAGCACATGTGTATAAAAAGGAAGGATTGTTTTTTTCCTATTGCTACATAGGCAGTTCTCCCACCATTTTCTGGGAGAAAATATTCAAATCAGTGCTGTGTCTGAAGATTAGATTTACAGGCAGAGGCTTGTGCAGTGTGTTTTGAAACAAACTACTACTAAAAAGCAACGACAAGCAATCATATAGATCTGTCCTTGCAATCCACTTCTACTCACTTTCACTACATTTTAGTGAAAACAGATGATTTAGTAACATTTTCTTGTAGACAGCATTGCAGCTCATAGAGAATCCAGTCTGTATTTTGTAATCTCTCACATTCCATCAATACAATTCTTAATCAGCTTTGAGAGGCAGAGCCAAACTCCATTGCCCTCTGATGCACCTTCACACACCCTCTGAAACTTCAGGTGTTGCAGAACTCTTACTGAGGGCAGAGCAGTGAGAACTGTGACAAGAGTACAGTGTGGAGTTTGTCTGGCAGAATTTTCCCTTAGTGCCCAATGCACTGTAAGCTATTCTGGTCAGATTTAACAAGTTATAACTGTGTGCCTGATTTTTTATTAATAAATCTAGCAGACATAGTAGATACTGAGAAGTAAACACACATCTCACTAATTGTACATCATAACAGAGCCACATGTTAATAAGACTTTGTTAATTTATCAGAGAAGTTTGAAAAACAAAACAACCTCTCTAAGATGCTAATCTAAACTTTCTTTCACTTACTTTCTGCCACTTAATTCCTAGGGCAAAGCTATCAATTTTCACCATGGATTTCTTCTATTTGAGAAGCTGCATTATTTTTTTCCTCAGGCCATCAGACTCCTTATGACTCACCCTCTCCTGCCTGTCTTTAAGATCATCATAGAATCACAGAATGATTTTGGTTGGAAGGAACCTTTAAAGATCATCTGGTTCCAGCCCACCTGCCATGGGACACCTTCCACTAGATCAGGTTGCCCAGAGACCCCTGACCAGCATCACTTTGAATGCTTCCAAGGAAGAGACATCCACAACTTCTCTGGGCAATCTGTGTCAGTGCCTCACCACTCTCACAGTAAATATTTTCTTTATAATATCTAACCTAAACCTACTCTCAGTTTAAAGCCTTTATCCCTTAGTCAAGAATTCCATATTTGACAACGATTTGGGATAGCCACCTAAGCAGGCTTCAATATGGTATTTGACCTGAGGCAATACACTTGTATTTTGTTGTGATTTTTTTGGTCAGATTTATAAATACAAGTGAAAAGACTAACATTATAAATCTAGCAAAGAAAAGAAGAATGGAGTCGGGCTTCCCAATTCCTAATGTTTATCTTAAAAGCCATCTGATTATCCCATTCTGTTCTAGTCTGATAACTATTTGAGTATTCTACAACAAAGTAGAAAATGGAAGTAATAGAAAAGAATAGAATATAGAAATAATTCTACCTAGGGAAATAATTCTACATAAAGAAGTTCACAGCCTATATTACTGTGAGATGCAGTGATGAGGTTTTTTTCCTGCAAATTCCTTGTTCCAGTCTCTGCTCTGAATCAGTGGAAAAGGGCTTTGACTCCGATTCCACCACCCACAGATGTGTACCAGAACCACGAGAACAGAATCATCAGAACCAGAGAGAGCAGATCAACCTGCCCTGGTTTGCTTTGGCAACTCAGGCCCTGGGAAAGAGGCTGGACATTTCTTTACCTCTGATGGTTAATTAAAAGAAGTTTGTGCACCTGTGGAATGGCTTTGGTTCCTTGGGAATGAAAGATGCATCTGGACATGTCAGATAATCCATAACACATTAGCTTCTCCACAGCACTCCTGAATATGCTTGCAGGGGATCAGAATAACAGCTTTTTGAAATAAAAATTGGTCTGTGAAAGACAGACTAGTTCTCAGTGCTCCACTTCTTTACCAGTAGGTTTGGTACTGTAAAAATAGGGGAGACACCATGCAGGGATGCAGGTGCAAGCATCCTGCAAGAGCAGGTCACTTCACCATCCCCAGCGTTCCTGCCTGCTTAAACTGTTTGTCTCTGGTGACTGGTGCCCTGGACAGCCAGAGTGCAAATATCAGTGGAGGACTAATCCAAGCTAATCCCCAGCATTATGGATGAATGACACCTATTAACTGTTGTGCTGATGCTTTAACTGAAATTTTGCAACTCATTGAGCACATCAGCAGAAATAATGCTTTCCTGGCCAGAATTACAGCAGTAATGCAGCAGCTTTGCAGTTGGAAAGGGACATAAGAACTTATTATGACAGAAAGAGACAGCAGAAACAGTGGTCCATGCTGTGAGCGTTGCAACTAATTGGCCTAGATTTTACATCTTAAATGTGTTCCTTTTTTATATTTTTCCTGTTTGACATACACAGGAGATAATAGAAGTGTTGATCTGGATCACTTGGTGATTCTCTAAGAACACGTTAGAATAGTCTTTGGTAATCAGCTCCACTGCAAAGCCAGTGGAAGTATCTAAGAGTCACTATTGTATTACACAGCAAACACAATTTAGGAAGATTAGAATTATTTAATTAGACAGTGAAGCAGAATCTATTTGGAAATGCTACCTGTTTTAAAATTCAGTGATTATCTGAATTGATATTTTCTTTGTTAGTTAGGAGAGACAATATTTAAAGGGGGATGAAGAGAAATAAGTATTGCTTTTGCCTTTTTTTTTTTCTTTCAGTGAAACTCAAGCCATCTCTTTTTCTTCTTTATGAATTCATTGTGGGAGAAATCATAACTTTACTCTTGAGATAAAATGAAAATAAAACTAATAAGTTTGCTAGATTATTTGTACCAGATAAGACCACTGGATGCCTGCGAGTACAGCTCATGCAAATACAGCTCTCTGATTACAGTATCCCCACAGTTATGTTTTGTTTTTCTTCATCTAATGTGCCTTCATATAACCTCAAACTCTCTTAACAATAGAAAGGGAGTGTGCACTAGGAGTAATGCTTCTAAGTCCCACAGCAACCTATGTAAATAAACAATTACACAATCCTCTTTGCATACACCATGCTACCTGTAGACTGGTTGCTTCAGGAGAAAACTCACATATACTTTCACTGAAAATACAACCCTATTTGTAATATGAGCTTTCTAAGTGCTGGATTTAAACTTAAAGCCTATTCAGAATGCTACTAAAATCCCATTAAAATGGAAATGAATTTTCTGACTCATTCTTTTATCAAAACTTTCTTTTCAGTTTCCCTCACTGTCAGTGAGTTTACAATTCAGTGTTTGTAGCTTCATATTTAGTCCAGTAGAATAAGCAATATTAGCAGGGTGAAAGCTTATACTAATGCATAAAATCTTAGGTATTTTTAATAGTATTAGGAAGGGAAATGTAAGGCTACAACAGCACAGCTTCCCTTATAATCGTGTCACAGCTTTTACAGAATAACAACTTGTATAATGTGAAGTTCATAAAAAAGGGATGTTGAAGTATTTGGTTAATTTGAGACTCTCAGCACATCATTTGCCATAAAATGGGTTCAGGTAACAAATTCTTACCCAGAATGCAAGCTATAGCAGTAGCAGAGAACCAGTAACTCTTACCTATTGAAGCACTCATTCAACCTCTTTGTCTCTGTACTTCCCTGGTCCAGGTAAGATGAAGCGTTGCTTTCATGTCTAATCCATACTTCACAGGTTACCACCAAATTGCATGGAAATTGCAATCCTTTCTCTGGTTCTGCCACATGCTCAAACTTCACACTTCTTTCTCCTTAGCAGCATTTTCTAATCTCTTTCCCACAATACAGGTGTAAATACAAACACCCAAAGCAGGGGCAATTCAAAGCTTACCATAGGTCAAGCAAGATCATTTTCAGGGTAGTTTTGCCTACCTTAAATGAAGAAAATGCACTAAATGAGCTCCATAAGTTTCCTTCTGTTTTGTTTTCTGTGGCTTCTCTGCTATTTTTTCCTACATAAGGGAGAAGGCCAATACTGACATTGCAATCACAAGTCACTGAAAGCTGTAAGGCACCAATATAGGTATATCTGCTTATCTACATTCATATATACACACCCCTACACCATCATCTTACCTGGTTTGAGCTAGAAAACTATATTTCTAGTTTTTCCCATCAAAAAGTAAGGGAGCTGGACAGGACAGGACTCATTTGCAGCCAAGGGCAGAAGATGGAACAAGCAGCATTTTTAACAAGGTGCATATGAAAGGGCAAAAGTAAAACCAGGACCCTGCTGTGTAGGGTCTGATGTGCCCAGAGGTGAATTTTTTCCACTGAGGTGTTTGTACAGCAGGTTGATGGTTGGCTGGAGCAAGGACACAGACAGAGATACCACACCTTGCCTGGGTGCAGAGGGAGCACTTTAATCTTAGCCATGGAAAAAGAAGAAATGAATAACAACAGAAAATTATAACGCAAAACTAAAGTTTCATTAAAGGAAAAGGATTAGCAAACTCAGTGCTAATGGGCTTCCATTCTACTAGTTCTCTACTGAAGAACAGGCCTTGCTTTTTCCAAGGGAAGTCACACAGTTCCGCTCGATGCTGAAAGCTGGTCCCCACTGACACACTTCAATGAGTAGCAGCACATGTTTTATACATTTTTAAGCACTAGAAAGTATTGGAAACTTTCAAATATTGATAGAAGTGTTGCAGATGATGAAAGACTGAATGTATGTGGAGATGGCCAGCTCCAGCCTTGTTGGAAGACGTGTTTCTACCCATGAGCACAAAGAACTCACTTTGTTAGTTGGGACCTTTCCCAGAAATTTAATTTCTTTCACAAATCTATTACTCATTCAAAACTTCAGAGCTTTACTCAACCACACCCGTGCTAGACTCCTTTCTGGAATATGATGTTTCAGTGTTTTGCAATTGCCATTAAATCCACAAACCTCCTGTCAGCTCCCAACATCACTGCTCAGCTGGATTTTTCCACCTGCGTTTTGTGGACTGGATGAAACCATTCAGATGCTTGGAGGCTGCAACAAGAACAGCACAGCAGCTTCTCCTTTGTCAGGCATCAGCTTTCTTTCACCACAGAGGGCTGGAGCACAGGCACAGAAGAGAAAATCATGAAATAACTGTCAAAGGCATCTAACATCAATTACAATAGACTGCAGGTTAAATTGCACATGACACTTTTTCAAAGCAAATCACCTTCTCCTATAAAGAAGTTTTATGTCATTTTTAAATTATAATGATTTGCTGAAAACTCAATACCAGGAAAAAAAGAAAAAAATCAATTATTTTCTACAGATGGCCGGTGGTCTCAGATGCAGCTGTGGTAGAGATGGGATGGTCACAGTGACATGGCTTTTTCCCTCCTGTTAGCAGAGATTATACTGCATTAGATGGTATTAAGAGGGTGGAGAGAACTGGAATGCTTCTACGACAGTGATGTATTGTAGAGATGGATGAGCTAATTTTAGACCATTTAAACTCAAAAATTGGCAGCAGTTTTTCTGAGAGCTCAGTTAAAGCTAATTTACCTCAAATCATGTACTGAACTCATCCTGGAGATCACAAAAACGTAAAACTATCATGCACTTAGAGGATGAAGAAAATACTGTGCTAGTTCCTGCAGGTTACATAAAAATCCTTTTAGAAGCAGTAATGCCAAGAGGACATGACTTGCATTTTTATACTTATGAATGCTCTTCCACAGTAATTAAAAATGACATACCCTATTAAATCACTTAGTACATACCTTAAAGCATATGATGCAGAGGTTTCTTGAAAAAGCCAATTACACAGTGTAGTTCTGTAAAAGGCCAATGCTTCAAAGCAATTTTCAGATTTTATGAGTTACATATGCTTCATAAAGGGACATTTTTTTTTTTTTTTACTGGCAAGAAGGTACACTGCAAATAACACCCCCTCTACTTCCTTTTTTTGCTGCTGCTTTGAATTAAAAATCCATTGCATATCTTAGCTTCAGCACAAATAGTCACAAATTATTAGAGAGGTCTTTTAATGGAAGAGGCTCCTCTTCAAGCTGAACTTCTGAGTAAATAAAGCAGTAGTAATGATTAAATGATGGAGAGGAGTTTTGGTATTGTTTGCCTATTCCCACCAACACTACTGCTAGAATCCATGGGTAGCCAAAGCCTTGAGTCTTTGCTGTGTAAAAGGATACTGTATTAATATTACAGGACTGCAGAGTCTATGTATGTCATAGGAAACATTTAGATTTCTTTCCATCACCTCTGTTTAGCCAAACACAGTTTTGCTGTGTTGACTCTAAGTAAAAACAGATCATAAAAGAAATTTTTCTCCTACATAAAGATAGTTTTCTTTCCCAGAATTGAAACAGTGGCAGTTTTAATGAAAACTTCATTTTCATCTGGACAAGGTAGAATTTTTCCCTTCTGTCTGAGAAATGAAAGCTACTCTCAGACCAGAGGGCACTGTCAGCACAGGCCCCAAAGTTACAAAAGCACAGTGCTGGGAGAAATAATCAAGAACAGAAAGATCCTTCTTGAAAGGCAGCGGGCTTTGCTGGCAGCACAGCACCAAACACTGAGGTGGGGTCAGACTCTAACAAAACCCATGTGCAAATTGTAAGCAGAAATAATGTCAGGATGATCTTTATCTTGTGAGCTGAGCACACAGTAGGGGCATGTCCCGACATCAGCACCAAACCTGACTGTAGGAGTTGAACAGGGAATCTGATGCTGCTGCTTTTTAACCTCTTACTGAACAGGGAGTACATGGCACCTCAAAAAAATCCTCCTTTAATGCTGAAACTCACAAGTTCATTATACAAATATTTTTTCTCATAGAATCACCTCCTGTCACTTGAAATTCAACCAATTGTTTCATCTTCCTCAACAATACCTGCAAAATTTCTGCTTTGTTTCCACTACTGTAACCACATTGTTCCATGCAAGGATTCAAAGATAAACAAAAATGAAATATTTGAGTGGAGAAGGAGATTTTTGACAGCCTAATTATGTCCATGACACATGCAAACAGCCCTTTTTACTCCAGTATTCTGTTGTTTTTAATAAAAAACCCTATGAGATCACACAAGATTAATTCCCAAGGAAGATAAAGAATACTTCCAACAAATTGTCTTCCTGAAAATACCACTGGAAAACAGACAGGATAAGGGAAAAATAATTTTTGTGATGACAAAAAAAAATATTAGAAGCTGAAGCTGGCTCTTAGCCAGAGAGCTCTTTAAACCTCTAAAGAAGCTTTAAAATGCTCAGGACCCTTTCTCTTGATAAAGTTCATTACAAAATTATATAGTCTTGACATTTTTCCAATGTTTAGCACTGGCTTTGACAGCAACAGCCAGATGTTCCCGCTTATTAGCAAATGCAAAGCCTGGCCCAGCCTAAGAGTAAGTTTATCATAAACACTTCCCTCATAAATTTAAGGGCATAAGTTTAAGGGACAGATTCTTGGGAGATGACAGGTAATTAAAAACAATGACACCTTTTTTATAAGTAGTTGAGAAGATAATTGAAAAATACAAACATGTCTGAGTTAGGGCACCCTAAGTTCAGTTTGCTGAGTGGGAAAGTGCTTTTGCTGCCTGAGCTTGGTGACTTGCTATTGTCCCAGAAAATGAGTCCTGGCTGTCCTTTTGAAACAGCACTTTTGCAAGGTCAAATGTTAATATACAAAGGAGAAGAATGGGACTTGCTTAGCAGCTGGAGCTGAAGGATCAGTTCTAGCAATATCCATATTCATTTAAAGTCAACATCATACATCATTTTGGTTACAGGTATTTATAGACTCACGGGGACTTAATTTCTGAAAATTAAGGGGGAGAGACAAATGGACTGGGGATCTTTGATTCCGATACCTGTCCCTCTGCCCAGACCCTCTTGAAAAGCTGACTGCAGCTGGAGTGGTCATCTGGCACATGCCAGCAGACATTGTCACAGAAAAGGATGGTACTGGGATGGGCAGAAGCAAGTTGGAATGGTGTACTCCCTGTGCTTTCACAGCAGATGTGCCATTCAATAAAACCCAGTAAGCTTCCACATGCTGACAGCAAGCTATGCTCATACACCAGATGTTTGTGTGTTGGAATTGTATTTTACTTAAAAATAACATTGGTGAGATCAGATCTGTGCAAACTACAAGGAAACATGTAAAAACATGTTTAAAAGGCACTTTTTTTGTGGTGGCAATAGAATTTGCTTCTGTTTCCGTCAATAATTTATCCATCTTCCCAAACTGCAGCAAAGGACTGGGAGTTCACTGCTCCATGCTGAAAATGCCACATGAAAAAATAGCTGTAGTATAAAAAGTGCCTGAGAGTTATTACTTGGCATTCAAAACCAAATACCCTAATTATCAAGAGACCAATCCACAACTCTCCAAAAGCCATAAAACTATTTTAAACACTCATTCTGTGCTTCAGATAGTAACATCCCAGGGGTTTCCCGAGGCAAGTCCTCAAATTCCTTGAATACTTGGAATCATTCACTTTTTAAAGACATAAAACTAACTTGGTTGTATTTTAACACATTTTAAACATGAATATTTCTTTGTTAAAAAAAAAAAAAAAAAAAAAAAAAGGATAGCTTTGGTCCAGGATGGAGTATTGTCTATTTGATGTACTTTTTTTGAGACTGTATCACTACACTATGGGATAGAAAATGGCTATCCCATCCCTGGTTAATCTGAAATGAGAACTGGGCTAATGTATTATAGGAAAGCCAGACAACATCACAGAAAATTTAAGATTTATGAAAACACAGTTTGCTGCCCTTTTATTGGTTTTTCAGCTCTCCCATACTCTGCATAAACAGCTCAAGGTATTTGTCTTAGGATGTGAGTCACTTGGTACAGACAATTTCACCATGACCCTTATACACTTTCACTGCTTTCTTTGCCATCTGACTGTGGATGAGAAAAACAATCCTTCACCTCATCTCTTACATTTTCATTATTTTTTCATCATGATGAACTAAGTTTGACTGAAGTTTAGAGAACTGAGAAGTATTAGATAAGTCAGCTAACATTAACATCACTTTTTACCATAGAAGTAATCCTGGTTTCTTTCTCTTTCTTCAGTTCATTGGCCTCTTCTTTGGCACAAACGCAAATATGCAAAGACTTTAGGAAAAAACCAGAAATAGAACAGGCAGCAGCAAGACTGGTTCATAATACTTGTCTCTAAACAGCTATTACTAATTCTAAAATACCCCAAAACCCAAGACAAGGCTTTAATCAGAAGGGCTGCTATTTTCCTCATATTCCTGCTGTGTAAATGCTGGATGCTACAGTCCTATATACAGGATTCATGGACTCCCCTCCATCTGTGGGTTAATCTTACCTTTAGAGTACACAATACAGAAAAGAAACACTCCTCCTGTCACTGCCAATCCTGGGTAACTAATATTTTACTTCAAACAAGTGATCTTGATGCAAAATGTACATCCTAATTTTGATGGAGTTACATATGTCACTTGTTGAAAACAATTTCCTTTTCACCTAAGAACCCAAAAGATCATAATTCACAAGTAAACAAATTTCAAATAAGCTTGTGGTCTTTCTGAGCACAGAAGATCATCTAAGCACTTTACCTACTGTTTTCCTTATTATAGAAAACAGCCTATGTTTCCTTTACTTTTAAAAAAAACTGTCTCATTTTTATAGCAATTCATTCACAAAGCAGTAAATACGAAGAATTTGTTCTACTTCTAATTCAGGAGACAGGACTTTTCCCACTGTGGATTTTAAGGGAGATAATATACACCTGACAAACTACAGAAACCTTCCCAGAAACACAACTGAGAAATAGATAAAGTCATTCTTTTACTAGGAGGAGGCTAATTCTATACACCATCAAGATTTTCAGTCCTTTTCCTGTCCCTGTTTGGGACTATGGCCTGTGTTAATCCAGACATTATTGCTTTAACAGTAGCCAAGAAAAAAAGCCCTCATAAGACAGAAGTTTGCTTATGTGTTTTGGTCTTGTACAGAAGATTCATTTCAGTACCTGCAAACAGTTTGACAAGGCATAGCTCGGAAATTGGGAAGGTAGTAAACACTTGCTTTGTGGGAGACTAACATCCAAGAAAATCAGCACCCTGTGCTACAATCCAGTATTTAGAAATAAGTTAGAATAACTTATGCATTCCAGTTGTTTTTTTTCTGAGATGCCCTGTGGTCTTCATAAATCAGAAGCATCGATTCCTTATTCTACACTAATTCTACAAAGCTTTCACTATGAGGGCTGTGGGCTGAATGAGATTAGAACATTCCTTCAGGATGTTTTCTGCTGTTGAGATATAAACTGTGCACTCTCCAAGCAGATTAATTCTGCTCTCTACACTGACTGCTGAATCTCTGAAGAGAAAGAGTTTGGAAGGAAAGACTCTTAATGGCTACTTGAGCTCACCTAAGAAAACAAGAAAAGCAAAGCAGCAACTGGGGCTGAAGAAGGGCTCCACACAATATTTTTATCTTTGCTTCAGCTACTGGCATCCTAATTTTAATGTAACACAAATCCGTGATAAAGAGTATTAAACTATCGCTTAGTTTCCTTCGCGGTGGGTAAGAACTCCTCAAATTAAAGGTTACAATCTTTCATGTTGTAATAATTAATAAATACATTTAAAGTACCATCATTCTAGAAAAGGATGACTTAGGAAACCACAGGAATAAAAAAACCTACAACATTTAGAGTAAGAATTACCTTGACATTTTTATATTCCACTTGGAAAATCATTAAGTTTTTAAATGCATGTTACTATTTTTAGGGCTGGCTGGAAAAACTGTTTTGATCTTCCAGGTATTAATCATCTACTTACAGCCTAGAAGCAATTGAAAAGCAGCAAGGTGAGCACTCCATAGCATAGCCCACCAAGTCACCTCTGCCAGAGCAAGTGGTGATGCCATGTAAGACATGGAAAAAAGCCACAGTGTTGGCCAAAGTCAGATGAACTGGCCCATGTCTAGTACATGTTGTCTTGCCTGCTTCCTGATACAAATCACAAGGTTTTGGAAGAAAGCTGCATTTAAAGCAATTCTTTTCCTTGAGTCATTAAATCTTAAAAAAACACCAAACCAAAAAACAAACAAATAAAAAACCCAAGTAAGAAATATAGCAGATTTTTATAAGGGGATGTAGTGTGAGTAGTTAATCCCATTTGTTTATGTTAGGTTTAGAGACGATAAAATGTGGTTTTTCATCTTGTATTTTGTTATACATAAATATCACTTAAAAAACCACTAGTGATAACAAAAGTGTGCTAAAAACAATTTTTTTTTTTTTTTCAAGAACAGGAGAAAACAACCACATAAAGAAAGTGTGCCCAAACTCTACTCAGGAACTCATCTTTACAATTTTCTGAATTTTGAAATGTGTTGCTTTCTCAACATCTGACAAATACAGTTGTTTTTCCTACTGAGTTGGAAGAAAGTAACTCTGGGCTTAACAATCTTCTGCAATATTTAGGGGCAATCTATGCTTGCTATCACATGCCACTAGGATGAATTGTAAAGGTAGTTTAAACCCAGACTACAGGTACAGACTTTTGGAATGCCGGAGCAATGCATGGATGGTGTGATACTAAACAACAGCTCTGTCATACCCACAGTATTTTGTGGACAGCAGCAGGACCACAGGAAAAGTGCCAAGCCATGGAATCCCTTCTCAAAAGCACTAAGTGCCTTTTTGTATTTGATATTATAAAAGGGGGGGGTGAAGATGAAAGTGTAAACTTAAGTGTCTGTGGGAATGACACACATCAGAGAAGTTTGTGGAGGACTGTTTTCCCTGGAACAAGCCCACATTGTAGCAGTTGCTGTTGTAGCAGGGAACAGTGTGAGAAAGGAGCAGTGGAAATGAAGAGTTACGACTTGACCACAACTCTCCATTCCCCATCTCCCTGTGGCTCCAAGGAGGAAGCAGAAGAGTTGGGAGTGAAGTTGAGCTGAGGAAGAAGGTAGGTTTAGTTTTTATCTCTCACTATCTTACCCTAATATTGATTAACAGTAAGTTAAATTCTTCTTCCCAAGTCAAGTCTGTTTTGCCTGTGACAGTAACTGATGAGTGGTTTCTCTGTCCTTGTCTCCAGCCCTAAGCTTTCTCATTGTGCTTTCTTACCCTGTCCTGCTGAGGAGGTAGAGAGCAGCTTGTTGGGTGCTTGATGCCACCCAAGGTTAACCCACCTCACCCTGCTTAAAGAATTTGAGCAGGGAAATCTAGGAATTCAGTTTCTCACAGGGCTCCCAAAAAGACCTAACACAACTGCAGGCCATCTGCCAGAAATAGATCTGCATCAAATAGATCCTGTCAGTGACATTGCTCTTAACACATCTCATTTTATAACTTTAAAATGCTGTGCAAACAGCAACTAATCCTCTCACTCATGCAATATAAGCTTATCCTCGGAGACTTTAAGTAACCAACTCAGTCACACCACAGATGCAACACAAAGCAGAGCTCTAACCTCTGCCGTCACTGCCCAGATAACAAACCCAAGTACAAGGCACAAACACATTTTAAAAGTCTGCATTTCCTGCTGATTGAGGTCAGGATCAGCGAGGTGAACTTCAGCCCCTGCAGAGTGCAAACTAAATTAAATGTGAACATCTCAACAGCAGAATCTGAGGCTTCCTAATTTAGAAACTCAGCTCCTTTACTAAGAGCGAGAGACAAACAGGAGCCTGAAGGGAAGGGGCTGTTTAATGATGGTTCATCCAATGTGGGAGGCAGCTGGCCTGCTTCCCAAGCTTTTTTCCCTCCACCTCCCTGGCCCAGCAGAGACCTTCAGTGTTATGGAGATGCCAATCTGGCAGTCAAGGAGTACCTTTCATCACCTTTGAGAGCAATAATCCTTCTAAACCTTATCCCTCTGGTGGAAGGAGGAAAGGGATTGGCAGAGGTCACTAAAATTGACATTCAAGAGCAATAAAAATGTAATGGGGAGATGAGGACTGTAATTGAAAGCCTGGAAAGGGCCAGAGCAAGGGGAAGAGTATTAATTTTTAGAGATGTTTGCTCCAGGGAAAAAATGGGGCCTCTTATTTTGGGGAAAGAGAGTAGGAAAACCTCATGTCCCACAGGGCATGCAATTATCTTGTCAAGGGGGACGGGTGGGTAGAGGAACAGAATGAATTAGGCTGAGGTAAGTTGTGGCTGCAGATGGATGGAACAGTGCATAGTGAAGTCTTTGCTTCCCAGCCTGCCTGCTGGTATCACTACCCAGGAAAGTCGGGATGGAAGGAGCAGACACATCACCTGACAACAAACCTGGTTGATACAGTCCCAGCACACGGTTTTAACCACAAGGGTGTAGATGTTACATGATGATTTTTCTTCCTGCTTGAGGTGAGTGAGGAAAAGAGAGGTAGGTGAAAAACGCCAGATGAAACCAATCCTTCCCACCCCCACCAGTTCTTTCCTTTTCTTTCCTCTTTCCCCTAGCAGTGCACCATGCCAGCCCATGACTTCCACTCCATCACCATCTGCAACAGTTCAGACACCAGTGCTCTAAATTGCCCTCCACCCACACACCACGCAAGCCCCAAGTCAGAGCATGTCCAAGGGAAGATTATGTAAGGAAAAGTCAGTGCCAGGTTTCCAAGTCACCTTTTTACAAGGCAAGAAGGTAGAGAACCAGACCAGCATGTACACACAACCAGCAGCCTCTGCTAAAAGCAAATAGGAACAACAGTGCAAGTGCTACTTGAAGGGATTTCTTGTCAAGACACTCACAGGTTCACAAACCTCAGTTCTCAGTCCACTTAGTTACAACTTACATGTGCCTGCAGTTGGCAGGCACAGAGCAGCAGCAGAAACAGAGAGGTCAAACTGATCAGCAGGGTGTAGTTGGAAAGGGAGACAAAGTGAATTCCTTATAGGTCATGGTAAATACAAAATGCCCCTACTCTTATATTTCATTTAAAAAAAAAGAAAAAAAAAAAAAAAAAAAAAAGACTGCAGTAAGTAATTTTTATCCAAGTTAACTAAAGAAATAGCACTTCTGTCCTTTCAGTGGACAAAACAGAGCTGCCAAATGTTGACAAACCTTGTTTATTACAAATGAAAACTTCCAAAATCTCCTTTTTTTTAAAAGGCTTTTACTGTTTAGAAGTCAGAAATAGACTTTTTAGATTTTTACCACTGTTAACATCCAGAATGTAGGTGCTGTCAGAGTGGCAAATTGTTTAAAGAAAAGCTAGTAAAAAATATTGTAGCTCAAAAAAACCTCCAAACTTGGCTATCTACTTGAACCTCTAGTTAGAGAGTCATTCTTTTCTTCCCTATCCAGATACATCTGCTGCAGACACTTACACAGCTGGTTTCAGTAATTTGATCCTTTCTCCCCATGCAGAGCAAGGGCCACAAAGCACCCACCAGCACGACAGTCATGTTTGCTGGTGCAGAGGAACCACCAGTAGCCCAGCAGATCAGTGACACTGGCTCTGCAAAATAAGCAAATCTTATTTTCTATAGTGCCTTGCAGTTAGCAAGCAGACAATCAGTGCTGCCTGCCAAACATCTTGTCATTCTAACACTTCTGAGCCAGCATAGTTCCTGTTTTTGCTATGCAAAGAAGTTATCTCAAGGGATGGTCACTATTTTTAGGGGCAACACTGGAAAATATGAAACTCAGCTCCAAATTGTGAGCTCACACACCTTAATGGAGGTGAAGATATTCCATCACACACTCACCATGTATTGACAATTAAAAAGGAGTTCTAAGTCTGTCTCTTCATTTACTTGAATTACAACCTGGAGAATAAAACACATAATGTTGCAAACTCAAAAAACATCGTTTGCTTCATTAGATCCACTATCTATTTTTAGTTAAAATGCTTGATCCTTCCTTCCTCTGCTGTTCTCACCGCTTCTAAGGCACATCCAGGAATTTTTCCCTTGCCAATATTTGGGGGAGGCCTGACAAGCACAAGGTTTAAAGGTGTAGGAACTCCATTTTAAAGCTAACCAACCCCTTCTATTTTTCAATTTTCTTCCAGTATGAGATGTGTTGAAAAAGGTAAACACTTCAAGACTTTGTCAAAAGCAGCTCTGAGGGATTTGTGAGAACCTGAAGCTTTTAACAGTTCAGTTACACAGGAAAAGTCTTTCATGTCTATTTCTGTAATTTCAATGCTTATTACAGAATATTCAGCTCCCCTTTTTGTCTCTGACTTGCCCCCACAGCTTTTGCACAGGCCAACAGGCTGCTTGTGTTACTCAAGGCAAATTACAGTGCTCAAAATATAATTAAAACTCATGCTATGAGGAAAGCCATCTACTAATTTGATGATTAAGTGTTTTCCATGTTTACAATAACTATAATCATAACCACTCCTGGACCTGGAATGGATAAATTTCACCAGTAAGTTAAAAACCCACATAGTTTTGCTGTTTATCCACTCTTTCAAGAGCTTCAGTCCAGATACAGAGTGCCACAATTATCAGTGATCTAGACAAAACAGCTAAAAGCAGATTCAGTCACAACTGAGCATTTTCAGATGAAAACTATAAAAGGTTCCTGGCATTACAGCATGAATAAACACCAGAGTATTTTCAGGACATTCTTTCAGAATTTAGTGAACGTCTAAGACAACAGAAGTGTAAACACACCATTTTGCCTTTAATGCCACTGCTGGAACATCCTTACCTCTCAAACTCAGGGTATTTACTTGGTTGTTAAAAGTTCTGCTTCTCAGATTGTATCTTCTTCTCCAACACCTACTGTCCAGCTTAAAATTTTGGCTTTGAACTCTCTTGTTGTCATAGGACATTTTATTTTACACAAGTGACATGTTCACTTCCTCTTGCTATTAGCAACTTACCGTGTATTTTAACTGGAGAGTTTAAAGCTTAAAAGACTAATTGCACAAAGTTCTCAATGCCATCACTCTAAGCGTCACCTAGAGCTGACAGCTTGGGCAAGCTTGACACAAGGAACATCTGCAATTAGTACACTGTTAGAGATATGCAAGTGGTAATTATTGATCAATTAACATGAACCTGCAAATCAAATATGAATTTGAAATAAAACTCAATTAGTGCTTACTAATAGCAAATTCAGGACTTAATCATTCATCAACTTGGCTTCCTTCTTCACTCCCTTCCAGCTGGGTTACACCAGGTAAACTTTGCCATTCTGGGTCAGTTTTTCCTGATATAAAGCCTTCTGAACACTTCACTGTTTACTAAGTTTCATTTCAGCCATTTAGATTTCACAGTCTCCATCATATTACCTGCTCCCAGCTGTCCACCCTCATCCACACTCACCTCCCCTGACTTTTTACAACCGCTCAGATGAGCCTTTGATTCATCCACTGCAACTCAGTTTTACATTATTGTTGCACCTACTTCACTCCAAACTATAACACCTGACGCATTGAGGCAAACTTTCAGACACACATTTTGGCAGTACCACTCTCAAGGGTCACTGCTGCAGAAGTGACAGCAAGCATGTGGCTCTAGCAAATATGAGACCAGAACGAGTAACTCCCCAAAGCTCTGCAGCAAAGTAAGAGCTCTGCAGCAAAGCTCAGCAGCTCAGTGTCTCCACAGTCAAGTGAAAGTGTTTTTCAGTACTACAGGGCCCCCCCAGCAAAACCCTAGTCTCCAGGAGTTATTAAATTTGAACACCAGCAAGAGTTGTTGCTAACAATCTAACTAGATTCTACTGAGCGTCTCTGAGCTGTGTTATAGTTAAACGCTATAACATAGGTATTTAAGATCTTCTGGAATATACAAAGTGGTATAAAATTGTTCTCTTAGTCTGAGCAGAGAGAATTCTGTACACCAAAATAGAAGTATGTTGGATTTCTTGAGCAAGCCTCCAGGTGTGACAAAACAACTTGTTTCTCCATTTAAAAGATTACAGCATGCACAGCTCTAGAGAGGTTTTAATACTGTATGGGATAAACAACATAATTGAAGTACAATAAAATCTCAGGCAACATAAACCATGAGGTCAGACACCACACAGTGTGTTGTATGCATTGTTTATTGAACTTCAAATTCCATGGTACATCACAGATTAAATAGTTAAAAACTGTTTACTATCATACAATGCTCAGAATAGTCTTTCAAAACATCCCTTTGAACAAAACTAAGAGCCAGATTCAAGCACAATTCCCCCAGAACAGTATGCTAGGGATGGAAGAAAGCTTCAGAGTACTGACTGTACACAACACTACACAAAGCACACCAGGTCATTGCTCTGTGCTGCCACACATGATTCAGAGAGCAGTTCTAGGCAATGCTTACTACCATCATGGGCAGGCACCTACTTTATTAGTGGGGCAGAGTCTGCTCCCCTCAAGACTTCAGTACTCCACTTCAGAGCACAGACTTATAGTTGTGGGTTCTGTAAGGTTTAAAGTTACAGAGCTGAAACCAGACTTGGTCAAATTGCAAGGTCTTGCGCTTATGCTCTTCAACCCTGACACCCAGGATGCCTGCAACTTAAATTTTTATTTTAAAGACATGTCAGCACCTGAGGTCAAACAACTATGAATGTGAACAATAGCAATGTCTCATTTTACTTTGAAGTTTTAGCCTGGTTGAGGTGGGAGACTAGTGCTTGAACTGCACTGCACAACACTGCATTCTACTTGCGCCATCTCGCCTCAACTGAATATACAACTAAGTATAACAAAATTCATCAAAAAGATAAATCAGTCAACTGTAAACTGTTGGCAAGAATCATTCAATTATGTATTTTTTCTTCTATTTCAAGCATTTGTACAAGACACTGGAACCTAGAAGCATCAGCTTTAATTTGTGCAATTTAAGGATTTCCTTCAGGAGGAGTTCAGTCATGTGACTAGAGGGAGGATCTCCCAACCTTGCCTGGAGCCATCAGTCGTAGCTCACCTCACGAGAAGGTTCCGAGCTAGAACGTCAAAAATGCACCACAGTGCTAATTCCAAGCAAAGCCAGGATTTACAGTCCAAGATTTTCCTGCTGTATTACTGTTTCCATGTGCAACACAACTTACTGAGGAAGGCTCTCAAAGGCACCACTCCCAGCTGCAGCACATACAGTGGTACTGATGCACACGTTTACTTTGCTGCTAAGCAGTTGGATGTGTTAGAGCTTCCCCAGAACCAAGTGTGAACAACATGGAAACATGTAAAACAGCAGGTTTAACCTCAGCAGCCCTTCTGACTGATGTCTTGTCCAGAGGCCTTTGTAATATCCATCGTAGTGAACACCTGTAACAGATCAAGAGAACAGCTTGTTTACTGTTGCCTGCATTATCATCCACATGGAGATTGATCTCCTCTTGTAAAGTAACAATACTACATTTCTTTGAACTGTTACAACAGAGAACAGGTTGCAGTGCACAACTAACACGTTTTCTATCACGTGTCAGTATCTTGACGGTTAGGAGTCAAAAAAATACTAAATAAATCTCAAAATACAATGTAGTAGTCTTTCCTTGCATCTAAGTAAAGTGGTCTTCAACAGCAAGTTTTAAATCAAGCTGTGCCTTGCCCCTTCCTTACCTCTGCACAAGTAGGATGGATACCAATTGTTTCATCAAGCTGCTCTTTGGTGAGACCACATTTTATTGCAGCAGCAAAACCTTGGGTCACTTCACCAGCATTAGGCCCAAGAACATGAAGTCCTATCACACGATTCTTTACAACACATGAGAGGAAAACATGAGTTAGTACAAGGCAAAGTGCAACAAAAGCTCTAGTGTGTAACTCCCACTACACTAGAAATGTGTGTTATGCAAGCAAGTCAACAGCAGAGTCTTTAACTACTTCAAATGAAGCAGATCTGCAGTTCTTTCCAGTCCAGTGTAGCAGAATGAAACAAGCTTTAAAATGATTACTCAGCACTAATTCAAAGACACTGCATAAAACTAAATACATTCTAGTTTTATAAGTTGTTTTTATGATTTATAGATATACAGTATCTTTAGTACATTCAGATTTAATATTATTTTTCTATGTTGAAATTAGGTCAGATAGAGGATCTGTTTATACTGGTTGTTAAAAAAATCTGATACTAGAGCTTTCACTGGCTGTTCCTCCATCCCTAAGCAGTTAACAAGAGAAAAAAAGAAAACATAGGGTTGAACTCTGTCTTTAGTCAGATCTAGAGTGATGGCAGTAGGCTACAAGTTAAAAATGGGTGTGGTTTGTTTCAATTTGTTTCCTTAATTGTTTATCAAGAGGGATACAAGCTGTGTTTTAAAACATTTTCCCAGGATGTTCCTACACCTTCAGAGATACCCTAGCACAAGTCTGGTCATGATTTGCAAGACAGGATACAAATTCCTCAAAATGAGTGACTTTAATACACTATTTACCTTACATTCTCCTCAGGCATCCTAGGAAAAAAGCCTTTCACATAAAATGTAAATCAAGTCCCTCCTTCCACTGCATTATTTTGCCACAACAAGAACCTGCTAATCACTGAAAATTCCTGTATCTCATCAGTTTTCAAGGACCAACCACATGTTTCCCAAGTTTCTATGAAACATGCAAAACTGCACTTCTCAAGGGACAAAAACCACAAGGTCCAGAAATCTAAAGCAAAACACCAGGTGGCACAGTTACTCAAACCCATTTAGAAGAAAAACCTCTGGCAAATTTCTTTACAAATCTATCAAATAGGAATTCAGGATGAAGTTTCATAATGTATAAAGCCACCACTTGCTCAAATAGCTGCTAAACAAAAAAACCCAAAACACAAAAAAACCCCATCCAAAACCCCAAACAAAACCATCAGCTCCCTCCACATTGATTAGCCCATTTGAAACAAATGCTTATTTTAACAGACTGGGTAGAGCTGGCCTCAGGCAGGCTGAATAAAAGATCTTAGTCTTTTGGTCTGTCTAAAAAATTTCAATACACTCAGCATATCCACTCCAGCCTGCTACTTACATTGTCCTGTTTATTGCAGATAATCTTTGCATAACAGGTATTGTTATCTCTGCCTGGTACTGTCCATTCAAGTGGCCAGAACAAAGTGTGATAAACCTGGGAGAATGACAAGAAAAAGAGCATTAGAATTTCACAAATTAATTCAGTCAGACGTAATTGTAATTTTTACTACCTTTATAAATAGGTGGTTTGACGTTTACCCCACTAAATGTTTATTATTTAAATAATAAATAGACAAGACAGTGATTTCTGTTTCACCCAGCCCACAGAGGCCATCCTCCAAAAGTCAGCAGAAGACTTGACTCAAACCATGCATCCCTGTTTAAATACTTGATTAAAACAGCAACAAATACACAGCATTTAAGACTGTACTTTTAGAAAGAGAAGTGCAAAGTTAATATCCAGTCACTGTAAGTTTAAACCTCTTCAGCAAAACAGTTAACAGCAGGGGCTAAATAATGCCAAGTGATTTCAAACACGTAAAGAGTTAAACACAAGGCATGCAAGCAGTTTTAATGAAACTCCCCAGGGAGGTGCAGAAGCCAGAAATTACTGAAAAACATGGAAGTTATGCCCAACACTCTTACAGCCATATGATAAGGCCAGGAAAAAACTGATACCCATTTCTGAACCAGTAGAAAATAGTCAGCTCACCTCAGGAGTTTGGTACACTTCAGCAGAAAGTCTTTAATTCATGACAACAAATAACAGTTTTGCAACCCAGGTTTGGCCCCCTGAGGTCCGATGCTTTTCAGCTGCCTGCAAACAGCTACGAGCAATTCTAACGGTATTAAGTCCAGTATCTTATTAGCCAGATGAAAACACTGCCAAAACAGTTCTACCTATCTTGCTAACCTGCTAATCTTGTTTTAACACTATGCCTTGAGAGTAAAGCAGCAAGGCCCAAGAAAAACACTCTCAAGCTACAAGTTAAATGACTCTTGAGTGCTCCTACCTCCAAGTTTTGCTTTCCATATTCTTCTATGGCTCTTTCTTCAGGAAACCCACAGCTGCCATACTCTAAAGGAGTAAACACTGTCGTTGGTACGTTGATATAGTCACACTAAAAACAAAAAATCATATTTAGACTATACAAGTTCTATACATTTCACAACAGAAAGAGTTGTATTAGCAACTCTTTTTTTCTTTTTTACAAAACATTTGCAGAGCCCACAGACAAGTGGAGAAATCAGCTCACACTACCGCAATTTTGAGGCAAAAATAGAAATAAGTTGAAGATGTATGCTCATAGCTTTACCTTTCTGGAACTACCCCCATACAGCCTGCGGGCCAGCAGTCTCCCTGCCTGAATGGCAACTGGGGTAAGTTCAAGCTTTCCATCCAAGATATCCCCAATAGCATAAACATAAGGCACATTGGTTTGTTCTTCATCATTTACAGGTACTTTCCCATTCCTTTAAAACAGACAGAACAAAATTCAGTATCACAACCCTCCTCAGAGCTCCGCAAAAAGACAGAGGGGAGAAGCTCTGCAACAAAGGTGTTAGGCTAACTACTGAGTACATTATATTGAATATGCTTATGCCTTTTTTCACTTCAAAAAATCTTAAAGGTTCACATAAATGCCAGGTATAACAGCATTTAAAAATAAATAAATAAATCAATCCATCAGTACCACTAGGTATTGTTAAAGAGTTAAAAAATCCTTACATTCAGTGGTTTAAGGGAGTTGAGCAATACTCACTTCTCATTGATTTTGACACCAATCGTCTCTAAACCAATATTTCTGGTACATGCATCACGACCAATGGCTATCAAAACCTAAAAACAAAACCCAAAATTAAATACAATAACTTTATGCAAGAGAAGCATAACATAACACTTCCTTTGGTCTTCTGCTGAAAAAACTGAAGCACATGAATGAAGTGACTGTCTCAAAATTTTTTTTAGGATCCACTAACAGTTCAGTCTTTCCCATGTGCAACTTGTTTCAGAGATGCAACAAACAGCAAAACAGTACTTTCAGAACAAAACCAGAAGCAACTGTTCATATGAACTGAATTCCAGGCACAAAGTTCCACCCATTCTGCTGACAGGGTTCAACTGAAGATGAATATTGAATTTTCAACATTTTTTTTTACACCAGTAATTTAGATTTTTCAAGCAGAATTTCCCTTTAAAAGTTGTTCAAGAAAAAAAGTACTTTTCACATGTATCTTTATTCAGTTATTTCAAATCCAGAAATGCTTACAGTGTTATATTCTCCTTCAAAGATTTCCTGTCCCTCAGTAGACTTTGCCGTCACTTTCAGCCTTCCCGGCATGCCTTGCTCCAGCTGCTCAACCTGTGCAAATTATCGTAAGATTAGAATGACCCAAAGAGCAGAGATCATTTACACTGTCACTTCAAGCTTTGACCCACTAATCTATCACTCAACAGTAAAACAGCTTAGCCTCATAAAACATTTACTTCTGCAGAGAGCCAAAGCCTTCCCAGACAACACCTGCATTTTACATGTGCTGTTCAAAGTAACCTTGTGTGGAGAGAAGAAACCTAAAGAAAGCACTTGCCTGAACAGGTACAAACTTCTTGACAAACTTCACGCCGTGTGTTTCCATGTGAGCCCCTACTTTCTCAGCCATTTCTTGGTCAAAGCCCCGCAGAAGGATGGAACGCACCATCACCGTGACATCGAGGCCTAGACCAGCAAGAAATCCTGCACACTCCAGAGCCACATAGGAAGCACCCACAACTAGAGTTTTGCCAGGACAGTAAGGCAGGGAGAAGAGGTCATCACTGGAAAGAGGAAGTGTAAGTTACGAGGTTGTTCCAACACAAGCTTGTTTGACAAAGTTCAGTCTATTATACCTTGTTATCTCACCTTGTAATACAGAATTCTTTATCTCCAGGGATACCCAGATATCTAGGCCTTTCTCCTGTTGCCAGGACAAAAGTCTCTGCTGTGTGATAGGTTACTTGTCCTTTTCTATTAGTTGCCTGTTGATAAAGATGCAGTTAGAGAGTCCTTTTCATAGGTTTTAAAATAAAATCTATGTTTAAGAATCAAGAACAAGTGGTTTGAAACAAGATCTAATGCATTTAGAGATGCCACGCAGGTGACTGAAGAACAACAGGTTTAAATAACAGACTATCAGGCTTTTCTCACATTAGAGCACTTAAAGTCACTTACTCTTTGAATCCTGCCCATTTCAACTACTCATTTATATTGAACTATTTGTAACAACTTCACTTTCAGGTTATAAAAAGCCACAACCAATTAAGACCCTCTCTGCCGCCCCTCCCCCCCAATAAAAGGCCAACACAAGACTAATGGTAGAATAATATCAATTAGCTCTTAGGCTAATGTGGAAATTAAAAAATTAAACTAGCTGAATGATTTCAGAGAGCCTAAGATCCAACCTTAAGTGAATTCAAACTAATTTAACCTCTAGACACTCTTGGTCTTTCTCTCCCAAAATCTCACCTTCATTCTTGCTCTAGTTGGAAGATACCAACTCAGATAAAGGGAAACTTCCCCCCCACATTGAGTCAACAGATAATTCAGGTTGGAAAAGATCTCAGGAGGTCATTGAGTCCAATCTCCTGCTGGAAGTCTTTCTGTTCTACTTCATTTATTGATTAAGAACACTTAAGTAGATGACCTGCATGCCTGGACACTACAACAGTTGGTACATGAGGTACGCTGAACACACTATTATCTTTCACTGCTGGTCTTTGGGTTTGAAACACACGTAGCTCACCCTTCATATTGAAAACAGACAATTACACCCACTGAATGTGACAGCTGCCTTCAATATGCACTTTTCTAGGTTAACCTTGCTACATTATGATCACTTACAGCAAGATTGCCAGCACATGCTTTGTCTTGCAAAACTGACAGTTTAATTTGTATGCTGATACAGCATAAGGTTCCAGCAGTGCTGTTATGCAAGTGCTTAATCTGAATTTAATTTCAATAGTTTTTATGCTTTAGTATGAAGGTTTTCCAAGTTGCAAAATCATCCAGCTAAAGCTTTTTTTTTTTTTCCCTCCTCACTCAGGCTGCTGAACTCAGTCTTGAAGTTAGAGACTGAGACCACCTTACTCTATTCTATTCACAGGTTTACAGATATCCACATTACTCTTATGTAACAGTTACTAGGTTTGCAGACACCGTGGAACGTACTAAAGTACAATAATTATTTAAATCTATAACTTATTTCACAAATGAGCTTTTAACTTCAGTTGACCTAAGCTGGCAATGTTAAGGTGAAGTCTCTTCTGTGCTGGATTTTAAAAGGCAGTTTTAGAACACGAGTTTTCCCTCCCAACTAAGCCTTTTAAATGCAGTGCATACCTTAATTTTGTGTGGTTCGACGAATTCTCCATAAGAATTGAGGTATGTCACAGACTTTTCTCTCAAGGACACTCGATAGCCCCAGTTTAAAGAACCAATGTAGTTCTGAATTGCTTCTACCATGATCTCCCAGTTGTGTTTAACTGAAATAAGACATTAATTTCATATTTAAAGAAATAAAAGTGCAATGGACCCTTTAAAAAAACCTTATTCACTATACATCATGCTAAGAAAACATCATTATCAATAATGAGGATAATTATTAAGGTCTTGTTCTACTATGCTAATATTTACTTGACTTGTTACTATCTGAAATAAGCCCATTCTAGAAGTTCTTTCATTTATTTCAGATAATATAGGGAGCAAAACACAATTAACTTTCAACCCTAAAGGTTTTTATGACTCAAGAAGGAGGATGCCTTCTGATCCACCTAAGAAAACTACTGAACTCTGCTTCTAATTTACTGAGTCCAAAGTGCAAGAACAGTCTTGAGCTCAGCATCTCATCTGTATGGTTTTGGGTTGTCCTCCCTGTTCTTACTAACCTTGTTCTTCATACTGCCACCCGTATTTCCTTGAATCTTGGAGTGCCTGGCCCAGAAGTGCTGCTTGATGCATTAGCTTCTTAGGAATGCAACCTACATTTACACATGTGCCACCAAGTCCTAAGATGGAAAGAACCACGTTATTATTTCCATAAACAAGACATTTATGCTTTTCTTATTATGTGCTTTATATAATCACCCATATATCAGTTGGTGAAGTTTGCTGTAGTCACGCAAGTAACATGACATTTCTGTTGCAAGAGACATTTTAAAATACAATGAACACACTAAGCTTTGTAAGTTTGTATTCAATTTAAGAAGTGAGTAGACTCACTGAACCAAGATGGGCACAGTGTATCTTAAACACAGACCCAGGTTATCTATTCCACAGTGCTTAAGATTTTGGTCAGGTTGGCAAGTAAGCAAGGTAAAAAGCCCTGAGTTCCTAGAGTTCAGTATCACCTATCATGAGGAATTTGAAACACGCATGTGTTTGAAATACTAGCTACAAAAGCACATATATTTCTCAACTCAATAAAATGTCACCAATTTCCTTACTCATTCTCAACTGCCACTATCACTTACAAGGTCAGACAGCAGCTGTCTTCAGTTATGGAAAGATGAGACATATACAGGCACTGTTCTCAAGGCACTTGTCCACAAAATAGAACCAGTGCACACACACTACCCAGACACTTTTTGAAAGTGACCAAAACTAGAACATTTGACAGAGTTAGCAATGCACAAAACAGCAATAACTGTCCAGAATAGCAGTAGAAATGCCAGCAAAACATCTCCTTTTGTTATCTGTTTACCAGAATTACAGGAATTTAGCCTCAATTTCTAAGAACACAAATCTGTAATATATAACATCTCATAATGTATCACTGGTACTCAAGTATCATAAAATACATAACAGAAGTTTACCCCACGAGGTTCCAAGAGGTGTTGGAACAACATAATCCAATACCATTACTTTCTTTCCCAAGGCAGCAGCTTCCTATAAAAGATGGAGAAGACCAATCAGCATTACTCAACCAAGAAGGCCTGTCCAGTCATTTATGTTCATGATGCACTTAGCACTAATAGAAGGCTTCTTTACTACCTTTACTAGTTAGTCTCATTACCATATATGGCTCTTCTATCTCCTTCACTAGACAAAAATTGAAGTCCCTCAAAAACTATTACTTTCTTCCAAACTTTGAATGTCTGCTTACATGTTCAATGCTGCATTCAGATCATCCTACGCTGTCAAAACCCATGAACTGAAAAAGGTAAGAAATGGACTTATGAGCCTGTGATACTCTTCTGCCTCACATGAAGAAATATTTTCGCTGTTAGGTCTCCTTTTCCCTTAGAGGGGCAGGACTGACCTGGCATGTTCATGGATGAGAAAAAAAAAGTGACAGCTGAAAGCACTTCATTTCAGATGACTGATGATTCTGTATCCTAAAGTGTTAAAAGTCTTCAAGAGTAGCCTTTAAGTTTTCTAGATTACTGTTTGGAAGCATTAAAGTGCCTGCGTATTACACATGAAGAGGTACTTAAATATTTGGTTCCACCCTCAGTCAGAAAACTAAAACCTATTATTATGATCAAGACCTGAACAGACATTGGCTAGAAACTGGTCCACACAGACCATTATCTCCTGAGTGAGCACCACTACTGGTTCATTAATTAACAAGTTGAATAATAATACTCATCAAAATATAGACTGTTTTATAGTAATATAATTGAGAGAGTAGCTTTTGAAGAAGTTTTACATACAACCTGCTCTCTAATGAAATATTCATGTCTTACCTTGGAACATGCAAGTCCACCTGAGCCACCACCAATAATAATAAGGTCATATTCATAGGGTTCTGTATCTTTGCTATCCCCAAGAAGTTTCTGCAGTGATCCATCCTGATAAGCCTGAGAGGGAAAAAAAAAATCAAATTAGCACACGCATTTCTGAGCAAACAGCAACTGAGTCACATTGCCTCCTCTGACCTAGAACACCCAGTACAATATGTCACACAAAATTTAATTATGATCAAATAGCAAATTCACTCAGTCTTGTCTACTTCCATCTAATTTTAAAGTCAAGTTACCTGGTACGTTGCATCACAGCCACCTATGTGAGTTCCATTGACAAATACATTAGGCACTGTCCTCTGATTTGTTAACTCTGCCAACACTTGCTGAATACTGGCCCCATCATCTAAGAAAAAAAGAAACAGGTACATTACAAACAATTTCAGGAAGAGAGCTTTTAAAACAATCTGAAGTATTAAGGGTTTGGACTGTGATACACCCCAGGCCTGCCAAGAAAACAATTCTATTATAAACATCACATCTGAGGTTTCCTGAACATAAGCAAGTCTTCAGAAACTACTTCTCAAAGCAGCATGCTTAAATACAGAGGTTAAACTGGTGTTTCAAACCATAATTCTACAGAATGAAGTTGAAGTAATGAGTTTAGTCCTTGTATTTCCTGGATTCTTATCAGTCTCTTCCTGACAGAGCCACAATTGGTACTACACAAAAATTCTTTCCCAGATATCTCAGGAGATCACACAGACAGCTTTTCTTTCATGAGAGCTGTCTGGTTTTGGAGTATGTTCTGTATCCGTGCACATAATTCTGCCCAGCAGCTCCGTACTATGAGAACACAGAAATGAGAAGTATGAGCATGCTTTTTTACTTACCCTAAAGCTACCTTGAAACTTTTTCTACCCACCACAATGCCTTAAACTTTCCAGTTTTAAAATTATTGCTTGACCTGACCTGTCATCTGAATCATTAGTACCTAGACACAGGCTCAATTTGGATGTCCTAACAGTAAATGTGGGAATAAGCATTTACAGTAATCACTTTGACTAAAATCTTTTTATTCCAAGACCTTGTCTATTTCATATCAGTAATCTGAGAAATTGCAAGGGAAATACATTATTAAGTAGGAGCAATTCCAGGGAAAAAAAATAAAAAAGAAAGGGCTGTGCATTGTACTTTGCATATCTTGGGCTATAATTAGTTCACAGTACCACAACTTAGATAAAATGTAAAAACTATGAAGTGATGAATAAATACATACATTTCTCCCAGGTATTGCTGAGATAAAAAACACTTCAAGAAGACATTAGAACTTAAAAAAAAATTGGAAACTTAAGTTTTATACAGAAAAAAAATTGATAATATATATTCAACAGCTTACGAACAGTGCAACTTAAGGTTTATTAAGAATCATGCAAGAAACTACTTGTTCCTAAAACTACATTAAAACCTACATGCACTACGTACATATATGCATAAGGCACTGCACACGTCCTAAAACTAAAGCACCTTGGACTTTAAAAAAACCCCACCTCAAACTAGAAGCAGTCAAGGTTCCTGGAATTTACCCTTCGTTCCAGTGACTCAGCAACTTTCCCAATGAAGGTCACCCACATACCAAGTCAAACATTAACGACTCATCTAAAGCCACAAGAGAACCAGAAGTAGGAAATAACACCACAGGCTTTTTCCCAAAAGACAGTGCTCCTTGCTAGAGAAATCAGACCTCACATCCTCTATCAGTTGCTCATTTTTACAGAGGCAAAACCTTCAGTCCTATTAAAAACACATCCTTTTTTAAAATCCACATTGAAGACTAATTACTTGTATCTCTGCACATATTAAAGTGTATTTTAATTGGTTTTGTATATCCTCCAACTAGTTCAAGATAGCTTAAGGAATCATGCCCAGTCATCCATTTTTTAGTTACATTAAACAGCACATGATGGATTTTCTTTCTCCCACTTACCAGTCACATCAAGCTCCAAAGCATAGTATTCCACACGCATCGAGCGGAAGAGTTCCTTCACCTGCAACACAAACAGACACGAGGGCAGTGCAAAGCTGGCTCAATATCTGACACTCAGCTCAGGGTAAAACCTGATATACACAGGGAACCTCTCAGTCTCAGTTACTACGCTCTGAGGGCTGGGTTCTACGCAGCTTTGCTGAAGTTTCCTGTAACTTCTGTGTTTTGCACTTAAAGCCGGGCTAGTTGACCTTCCGAGACAAGTTTCATTATCTGAAGAAAAAGTTTCTACATACAATTTCCTTAGCTGCAGACTCCTGCATCCCTGACATACCAAAAGCCATGGAAGTGGCTGCCATATAGAAAAACAACAAGGTTCCTTGGGAGTAATAGGGGAAAAAAAGAAAGCAAAAGAAGGGAGTAGAGGATGACATGCAAAACAAAACACTCTCAAGAAAATAAAAAACCCCACATCTGTCATTACAAAAAGCTGCAGAAAATAGTAATACTTTTCAAGTGTACTCAGCTGGGTGTTTTTCTAACCTCAGTTCTGGATGGACAGAGTGTACCATTACCAGATTCAAACCAGGCAGCCTTTTAGAAATGAGATTTTTACAGTAGCATTATTTATTAAACTGCCAGTATTCAAACTGTGAACCATCTTTCCAGATGGACAGTGCCATACCTCATGGCACAGGATGTAGTATTACATACAGCAGTATTTATTCCTTTGAAATATAATTTGCAGACATGTCCATGCAAATAAATATCTTAAGACTATGCATTAAAAAAATAAATCTACTTTAATCATAACTATTTGGATGTGAAAACAGCTCTAGCAAGAATCACTAAATGCCTGTGTGATGGATCCACTTGCCAGCATGGAGTCTGAACATTTTACAACCAGCTTTCTGACGAACCTCAAATTTACTGACATCGCTACATTAAGAGTACGTTGAGTCACAAGATTATTAGAGTGAGTTTAAAGATGTCAAGCACATGATGAATAAAAATGTTTTAAATGTTGCTGTGATCCATGTTGTTACTACACTGAAGACTGAGTATTCCAGTGCTCTCTGACGAAGTTTCAGCTTTATGCAAAATGGAAGATTTTGTATTCTGTACCAACTACATGGTGAGCTTCTTACCATATCATGCATCAACCATAACATACAAAAATAAGCTCTGCCTGTATAATTAACTGTATTAGTTCTACAATTATAGAATAATTGAAGTTGTAAGGGACCTTTGCAGGTCATCTGTGCCAACTCCCTGCTCAAAGCAGAGCCAAAATGTGAACGCTGATCACATTGCTCAAGCACTGTCCTCTCATTCTGAACATCCACAAGGATGGAGACACTAGAACACCTCTGGGCTGGTTCAGTGTTTGACCATCCTCACAGGAAAGAACTTTGATCTCATTGGATTATCTCTCACTGCAACTTCTGTTTATTGGCCCTTATCCTTTCACTCCTCAACTCTGAGAAGAGTCTGGTCATCTTGACAGCTGAGGACAGTAACTAAAATCCTTCCTCAACCTTCTTACGGTTCAACAAACTAAGCTCCTCCTTCACACATCCAGTGTGTGAGACACTTAGTCCTCTACCCATTTAGGTGACCTAAAAACTTTGGTCCTAAGCTCCCCATTACCTTCAGGTTTGCTTCCTGGAATAATTATAGCTACAGGCTGAATGAAAGAGAAACAGCAGTGCAACTGCTCCAGACCTCCTGCTCTGCATCTGCTGTTATTAAGCCCAAGTTGAATGCCATGAAAGATCTAAAAAGCAGAGCTTAAAGAGATTACTACTAGGATGTGGTAAGTTAAGAATCTGGAGGGAAGTCACAAAATTAGCTACTTGGCTGCTGGTCTAGTTTGCAGCAAAGCAGCAGAGTAACAGGCAAGATTTCATTAGTTTGTTTTTGGTTCTTTGTTTGTTTGTTTGTTTAAAAATCTTTACCAAAACATTGCAACAGCAGCTGGTAAGGGGGAGGATAGGACAGAACATCAGTAGAATAAGAAAGCATTAGGCCACCTTTATTCTCTACTGAAGATATGTAGTGAAGAGAAAAAAAAATCAAATGTCAGCATCCTAATTAGAAGTAGCTACTGCACTTTATACTTATGAACACTTTATACTTATGCTAATGAAACTGAAAGAAAGAACAGTAACAAGCATATGAGCAGTTACAAAATCTTCAATGTAGGCAAGAGATAATAGATTACTTCAGTTTGGAAAAGGAAATGATTAGGAGTAGAAAGATAACATACACTAATCATGAGTAATATCTAGATAACGTGAACAGGAAATGATTTCTCAGAAATACTCACTGGAGCACTCAGCAACAACTGCATTTACCAGAAAACAATTCTGAAATGAAAAGGAAGTAAACCTCCCTGTGGAACGTAACCAGAGAACTTACTCCCAACTGACATTGTAAAAGGTAAGAGCCAAAATTAAAAGATCAAAGGAGCTATTAGACCAAATAATGAAAAAAAAAAAATCCACTGAAAACTTTTAACTCAATAAAACTAATACAAACTCAGGTCAAGAAATTCCTGAGTCACACAGTGCTGGAAACTCCAGCAGCATACTGGCAGATTTTCTTCCATATAGCCCAATTCTAAAACTATAATTTCTCCAAGTGTCTGGAATGAGACACTAGGTTGCATACAACCATTTGATTCCCTTCTCACCAATGCAATGGCTCATCTACCTACTAAACTCCTCTAGTTTTCACAAAAAGTGATAGCCTAGAAACTCTTCCAAATATTATTAAACAGTAGGTAATTTCTCTGAAACTGAGAATTGGTCTAACTTTAGAAAACTCTTCCTGGAGATGCTGTCACTAGGGTAGCTCAGCAGGTTTGAAAAAAGCTTCGTACCATAAAAGTAGTAATGGTATGTCCTAAGTCTGCTGTTTCACATATTAGCTAACATTCCATAATAGCTACAGCTGAATTGACCAGAACCCCGTAAGGACTGAGAACATGATCAGTAATAGCATAAAATATCACTAAAATAAACAGCAACTTCTATGTAATCACAGTTGTTGCTCCTAAAATTTCGACATATCACAGTGTTCAGACTTGCCATTTTTTCATGCTAAAAAATCCCTGTGTTTTCTTTATGCATTTCTACCTTGCTTAGTATCTTTTCTGGATGCTAAGAAATTAAAGAACAGCAAAGCTGTTATGATAAGCAAGCAATTCTACCACCATCCCCCCTACACCACTGTCTCCTTAAAGCAATTGAACAACAAATTGCATTTGCAGAAGAACAACTGCACAATTGCCAAGTCATGCTACTAGCTAAACTAAATACAATCAACTATTAATTCACCTACAGAATTTATTTGCAGGGCTGTTTCTGAAGAAAAGCATAACCTTAATTTTCTGCCAGCACAGGTACCTCCATCTGAAATAACAAATTCTTTCCATCCCCCAAATTAGGTCCTTTTTAGAGCATCAGCGTTCGCTGCACTTATGCTAATCATCTTCAGTTTTTCAATTAATCCTACCAAAAGCACATTGCTAACAGCCATCCTCAGTAAAAGACAGACACAATGCACACTATTCATATCTGTCTTTAAGAACTCAGAACTATGTGATTACAGGCTAAGCACCCAAGCTGTAACTACACTTTCAAATTATATCCACTTCATTAATTCTACAGACTTGATCAGCTAGCAAGAATGCTGTGTTACCCATTGTTTTCCCATTCCTTTCACTAATTTCTAACTCTTCAATGGGAGTTGTTAATACCCATAATGCTGCAGATATTTCTGTTTTATCACTTGATGTCTCATGTGAGGCTTCCTTCTCTCAAACTTTCTTCTTCTAATTCTCTGTCTGCAATCTACACCTCTGCTACAAGCTTTCTTCATTATATTACCTTTCTCTTCCACTCCAAACAGGAAAATAAGCCAAGGAAATCTGCTTGCTAGAGTAATCAGCTCCTCTTCACCCAGCCCCATTTGTCATCTGTTCCTTCTGAAAAATTCATACAGGGTCTTTCAACTCCACCTCCTAGAAAAGGCCATGAGAGAGGGCCCTCCTACTCCCAATGTTCATTCTTCCCCTTTGCAAGACAATAAAGATAATATTCCTCATATCTGACTGCTTCCCTGAAGCAAATAATCCTGCCTAATGGAGAAGGCCTGAAGAAACACAGGAAAAAACAATCTGGAATTTAATTAGTACAATCAAGTGCTTTTCCCCTCCTTGAGCTCATTGCCTTAGTCTAGACCTACAGCAACACCATGAACAGACAAAGGAAAAAGGCACAAGGCTTAAAAAGTTACTCTGCCATTGCATGATCTCAAAACCATTGGACTGAGTGTCAGGAGCATCAAGACTTGCAGTCATGATCAGTAAAAGCAAACAGGGCAATACAGACAAGAACAACTAAGTATTTCTAAAGTCCTCAAGAAGAGGATTTCTCCACAACAGAAGGTAACATTTTTGTCAACTGGACTAGACTGGAGCAAGACTCCAACCCTTCATTTACCAAAACTTCCACTGAATAAATTGTTAAGTAAATTTTAGAAGTATTTGAGTAATGTGCTGTACTATCTACCAAAACATAGTTAGAGAGGAGGCGTTGGTTTTGTCTATCCTCTCATACACAGAAGCTTCCTTTCCCAAAACCTCAATTAAGTTTTAAGTGAGATACAATATACTCATATAAGTTTTTTACAAGAGGGTCATAACATCTCCTCCCCCACAAGAGCTTCCGGAACTAAACCCAACCTACACGTGGGAGTGAGGCTTCAGAGTATTTTCCTGGTTGTCAGTTCCATTGAGGAACACCAGAACTCTATCCCACAGTTCCAATTATGTTTTTCCACCACGGCCACATGAAATATGGCAGTGTGGGCTTTAACTAAAACTTCATAACACGCTCTTTGTAAACATCTAAGAATCCCAATGCCTACAAACACCCACATTCTGTATGGTCCGTCCAGTGTACTGGTATTGTAAAATTCTAATGAAGGCCTGGGGTTTTTTTTTTAATGACTCTGGCTCAGTAGTTACAGCCACTCTGTGATACCGATGCACAACCAGAGCTAAAAAGGTATTTTTCTCTAAAAATCACAATTAACCAAGAGTGTCTTTAAAACAAACAAACAAAAAAACCAAACAAAACCACACACCCACATTATAGAGAGAATTTAGAACTTAAACTTTCTATAGAGTCAACCCTTTCCCTGAAATTTAGAAAGAGCAGAAAACTTAACCCTCCCCTGGGACGCCGCTTTGTCCAAGCTGAATGCCAACGTGGTACCCAAACTTCCAGGGAGAAAGGAACGCATCCACCACACTGAGCCTCGAGCAGCAGCTACAGAAGCTGATCAGAACTCTCCACACATCCCATCTACCCGCGTGGCAAAGGGAAAAGAACCACCAAGGACGCCCGTTCGGATCTCTGCCTCGTTTCACGCCCGGTACGTGGTTTCCAAGGGCTGGCACGTGGTGCTCCAGAGGGATGGGCACAGCGCTCCAAACCCTATCCCCACACCGCCTGAGCTCAGCCCCGCTCCCCTGCGCCCTTCCCTGCCCGGGGCAGAGGTGTCCCGACGAACCCCCCGCCGCCGCCTCACCTTGTTGCAGTACGGGCAGTAGCTCTTGCTGAAGATCATGACGCGGTGGGAGGCGATGAGGGTCCGCACGCGGAGCTTCAGCCCGTCCCAGTCGGGGAGCGGGGTCTGTCCGGGCGGCGGGGCCATGGCGGGGCCGGCTCGGGCGGGCAGCGGCGGCGCCTTCCCCGCGGCGGCCGCGATGACCCTCGGCCGCGACCCGCCCCTTCCGCGCCGGGCGGCGCGACGGGCCGGGCCGGCCCACCCGCAGGGAGCGGGGGAGAGCAACACGCCGAGAAGGGCTTTCCTCCCCCCTGCCTTTCAGCCACATTCTCTATGGGTCGTTGTAAAGTAATAAAAGTAATTTTTTAACAGAAGAAGAAGCGCTACCACTCCCCTAAAGGCGCCGTAGAGACTGATAAACTTGCGCTGTTTAAGCCGCCCTCCCCTCTGCAACGAATGGGATGAGCCAGCGGTGGGGGAGGCGGGAGCGCGCATGAGCGGCGCGGGCGCGCGGCCCCGGCGGCGAGAGGGCAGTGCTGGGCTGGGCCCGGGGCGGGGCCGGGCGGGGCGGCCGCGGCTCCGGGAGCTTAATGCTTAATGTGTCTGCGGGGTTGTGGAGAGGGGTCAGTGCCAGCGGGGACAGCCGGGAGCTGGGGCTGGCACGGGGGTCATTCTTTCCCCCATCACGGACCCACCGGCCCCGATCGCCCCGTGGAACAATTGATCGCCTCGGGGCCACCGGGCTTGTCCTCCTTCGGTGCCCTATGAATTAGGGCGAAGTCTGGGAGATAAAAACTACTTTTTATAAGGAGGGAGGAGCGTCCCTCGTCTGCCTTCATCTGTCCCTTGGGTGTCCTGTGCACACGGAGGACATCGAGGACAGATGGAGCGTCTCCTTTAATAAAATGGATTATGGCTTGAGAACATAAGTCAACAGAAACAAGTTCCCTTTTCTTACACATTCCAGGGTTAAAGGAAGGGGGTGCTGAAGCATCTGGTACTGCTTATTGCAGACTGTTCTCTTCCCAAGAACCGCAGTAATTGTCAGGACCGAAAGCTGGAAGGGGATGTTTCCTGGCCAGAACAAGGGAAAGATCCCGTATCAGGGCACAGAGCAGGAGGAATCCTGTCTGGTTACTGCCCTGCTTCGGCTGGGTTTTGGCTGGGGAGTGCCAGGCAGGGTGCTGAGGTCCTAAGAACTCGGTCATCTCCCTGCAGAGCAGCCCCGTGTTTGCCGATTGCTGCAACAGCTTTCTGTGAGCAATCGTAAGGGGTTGTCCTGGTGCAACATCTAAGAACTTCGCTAATGGTAGTAAATCAAATCTTGCAACCTTCCGAGTGACAGGAATTATTTTCCGTAGGTGAGGAAATCACAGAGATAAGTGATTTCGTAAGGTTCAATAGAAGTTTTTAACAAAGCAGGAAGTAATGAAGTCCAGTGCTCCCTCCCACGCCTGCCACAGACCTGTCCTACTGCTATTTACTAATGCTAAAAATAACTACATATAAAAGCTGTAATGCCACCAGTGATGAAAATGGGCCTGGTGGGAGACAATTAACTAGCTTAAATCATTTTTGATCACGTGTATGTATGGTGTTCACTGCACAGTGAGCTTGAAAAATTGTATATTGCATTTACTTGAATGTTGGCCATGAAAGAGTTCTAGACTAAGAGTGTTTCTGCACTCCCCACAGAGAAAAATAAGCCCAAGTTTTGCAGCTTTTTATTGCAGTATCAGCATGTAGGAAAGTGGATACAGTACCTGCAGCTGCTAAGATTTGACATAACATGCAGGGGCCAGACCTACTCATTGTTCTTTGTTCATACTCCAGCCAAAACTGCTTGTTTGGTTCCTAGCTTTGGCTAACTGCTCTCTCTCCTTCTCAGACTATGTGTGAGAAACATTGCTACCCTTAGTATTTTTACAGGAATTAATATCACAAGCTCAAAGGTTTGTACCACTGCCTGAAGGTTGGTAGGTTTTCATATTAAACTTGGTCTGCTTTCTCCAACATAAACATCCATCAGCTCCAGAAAGGTCAGAGAAAGGAATAAATATTAGAAATATCTTTTTCTTTTGGCACACTCAACACTGGTGGCAATGTGCCAAGTTCCATCAGGAATAAATATCCCAGGCAAATTATGCCACTTGAGGGTTTATTTTCCCCTCTGTGCGCTCTCTGCTGTTGGTTATTATTATCACTGTTACCTTGGAGCAAGAATGGGGTAATGGTTTTAAACTAAAGGAGGGTAGATTCAGACAGATATAAGGAAGAATTTTTTTACCATGAGGATGGTGAAACAGGTTGTGCAGAGAAGTGGTAGACGCCCCATCCCTGGAAACATTCCAGCTCAGGCTGGATGGGTCTCTGATCAACCTGATCTAGTTAAAGATGTTCCTGCTCATTGCAGGGGCATTGAAATAGATGAGCCTTAAGGGTCCCTTCAAACCCAAACCATTCTGTAGTTATATGATTCTGTGAAGAATGGGTGGGGGGACAGTGTCAGCTTGCAACACAGATGGGTGATATGGAAGCACTGTGGTGACAGTATATTGCTGACCTTTGCTTTCAGTCACTGTAGATGGTTGGGAGAAAAGGGAAGGATTGAACTCGGGAGAAAGAAGAGAGAAAATGACTGCTTAGTTCTAGAGATGAAGGGACTGCCACATTAGTGTCCTACCTGTGCACCCCAAGAGCTTATAATGGCTCTGATTATCTTAACAGACTAGGCCCTGAATTTGTCTTCTGTTCTGTGACTTTTTTTCTCCCACAGAATACCAGATCATACTCAGCTCTCGGAATCTTACTCTTCAAGTGTTCTGGGAATTGATGTAAGGGGTGGACTAGAGCTGTTTGGGCAACCACTCCACTCTCTAGGAGACTGTGTCAAAATACTTGAAACGGCAGAAATGCTACAAACATTTATGAATGAAGTGGTTTGCAAGAAGAGATTTTGAGGAAGGGGCAAGAGGCCTGTGGAAAAAAAAACCCAGGAAATTGTTTCAAGCATAGAACTGTGAAAGACTTGTTTAATAAAGGTTTAAGCATGCTTGCTTGAACCGTGGCTCCCTGCAGGCCAGTCAGCAGCTGTACAAAGCTTCCCTACCTTCCACATAAAAGGCCTTGGTCTGCTTTCTTTAATATAAACTCTCTCATTAAGGCAGTCCTCTCCTAGGCATTACTCAGCTTAGTCTGAGGATTAGTAAAAACCAAGCCACATAAAATAATTCTTAATGATGTAGCATAGTGTGCTTTGGGAAGGCATTGAGGTAGAAATGGGTGTGGGAAATTTACGAATAGAATAGAATAGAATAGAATAGAATAGAATAGAATAGAATAGAATAGAATAGAATGAAATATGCAATATTCCCACAGCTGTTACACAGGACTAGAGGTCTCCTGGCATTGTAAAGGTCTGATCCCACACTTAAAAGGGTAAAGCTACACACCGTTCTGAAAAATACAGAGTAAGGCAATTTCTCCATTAAAAAAAAGGCTGCAAAAGACAAGTTGATACAGACAGCAGATGTTAGAAGCATTTCTAAATGAAGTTGTTTGCAAGAAGATATTTGGAGGAAAGAGCAAATGGCTGGTAGAAAAGAACCAGAGAAGTGTTTTAAACTAATAGCGTGAAAATCTTTAGCCATCCTTTTGCCTAAAATCAAATTAATTTTTCACCTGGGCTTGCTCCCCTTCCTCGGGTGCATTCAAATAGCCATAAGCCCTGATGCTGCTGAAGGGAGTCAATTTAACAGTGAAAAACAATCAGAGAGTTCCCTGCAGCCATATCCCTTTGTTCCCTGACACAGTGTTCATGTCACAGGACAGGAAAAGAAAGATCATGACCTATCTCCATTTTTATATTCCACTGAGGGTCTATGAAGGGTATTCTCTAAGGTAACTGTCTCTTTAATATATCTAGAATACATAACACAGCTAAGAAAGAGTAGAGAATGTGTCTTAAAGATCAAGAAGGTGACAAAAGGCCTAAACTGTGGCCTCAGTCTTTTTCACATTATTCCAGTGCCTTCACTGATCTTCTGGGAACTTAGTCTCTCTGCACCAGGAGGGGAATAAAGGTACTGCATTTTCAAACTGCATTTTCTGTTTAGGAGAAGGAGCTCCAGATCTCCCCAAAGCCACAAGTATTTCATGGGTAGAAGGAAGAAAAGAAACTGGTTATTTCTTCAGAAAAAAAAATAACAACTTGCTCTCCTTGAATTACCATAGAAATTGGTCATAAGCCAGGAGACAGCCAAAGTCCTTAGCCATGAGCATGGTTACGCCCTTTGTCAACACTGAAAATGGAGAGTCAGTGGAGCCTGAGCCATGCTGGAAGCTGATTTGTTAGCCAGTCATTTGGGTGACGTGTGGATGGCCTGCAGCTCAGAGTTCATGGATTAGTGTTTGTGGTAAACGATATCAAAAGTCTTCTGGCACATTCACAAATGTTGGCACCGTTAAATATATTACCGTCAGCTCGTTGGAGTGCTGATGGTGCACAAAATGCAGAGCACGTAATAACCCTGGGCTCCAGTTCTGAGAGAGGGAGAGCCTTTCAGATCACATGAGACTTTGGCCAGGGAGTGAGGGAGAAGAGCTCAGGGAGAAACCTAAAGAGAGAGGAAAATAAGCTCTTCAACTGAGTGGCAGCACTCTCCAGGAAGGGCTGGGCAGAGCAATAACTTCTGTTAGCAGTGGTATAACTAAAATACAGTGAGCATACACACAGAAGAGGGCAATCATATCTTCATGGTAAAGATTCAACATCTCTCCCAGGAAAGCTTGTCTGGACAGTGGTGGAGCATTGGAATGAGGCCTGGATGTTAGCTGCTAGTGAGAAGTCAATGGGGGGAGCTCAAGACCCACCAGGAATAATTTTCCTTCAAGATCTTGAATAAACAGTGAGAAACCGTTGTGCTCCTTTTTGAAAGACATCACAAACAAGGGAGTTAAAATGAAATAATCAAAGTGGAAGAGTTAGGACCTGCATCTGTTAATGATGTACACATGCATTTTTTGCATGCAAAACTCATGCCTGTGAAGTTGTAAAAGACAGAGTGGGTGCTTGAAGTTCACTTTCCTGGTTTTGCAAACCATCTGCTAGCTTGTCCCTGAAAGTGAGAGATGACTGTATATCTGCTTTTCTGCAGACATGATGTTGATAGTCCTCTGTTTCAAAATTTGGCTCTGGTACGCTGCTGAATGTGTCTCATCTAATCTTACCTGTCACACTTTCAGTATAAAATGCATGGATACTGTCCCTTGAACAGTGTTTTAATTTTTATTAGTGTTGTTTTTGCAAAGTTCTGAGGTGAGAATGAGATTTTCTCAACGGACCATAATTAGATTGCCAACACTTAGACTCAGGGAACATCTCCTCCTGTGGGTGTAGGGCACAGGGTTTGTTGATAATGTTATATGTATTTTACAATAAATAACAGTATAGAGAGTGCTGGGACTTCTTCCTCAGGTGGCTGCAGTGTGAGGGAAAGCAATGAGGTTGTCAGGTTCCAAGGATTTGTGCAGACCAGGTCTTCCTTTGCCCAGATGAAGAACTAATGAAGTGAGAGAGACTCAGGCTGGATTTAAACCTTAGGAATAATGGCCTCCACAGTTCAGTTGTGTTAAGTGCTGCAAGCCAAAAGCTTTTCTAGAGCTGATAGAAAAAGTGCTGGTGCTCAGCTGCTTTACAGGATGAGCCCTTTATTTGTCTGCTTTAATGAATGGCGTGGTATCCGTCTGCCGTGCACTGAAGTCACCTTTCCAAACTAGGTTTCTTATGAAGGCTTTTTAAAAGAAAAAGGAAAGGAAAAAAAAATAAATGCAGACATAAAGGATAAAAAAGTCCTTAATCTTTCAGAAATATGGGAACTTGGCTGCATTTCTAAGCAAAACCAGTTCCTTTAAGTAGTCATATGTGGCACATTTCCCAGGAGAGTGTTTTAATGAAAGTTGGGTTGTTCTTTTTTTTTTTAAATTCTAGCTAGTTTTAGCAAGACCACTCTTTTGCACTTCCAGTGAAGGGGTCTTGACCAGGGTCTACTCTCCTTTGCAATCCTCTCTTCCAGTGAAATTCTTAATGTCTTGATCTGTCCACTATGACTGTGCTATTCTCAATTTAAGAGAGATGGTCAGAAGTATCACAGATTAATATTTCAGAACAGAGAATATTCAAATGTTTCCTACAGTTTCTTTAGCTAGACCAATTTATTTTATCCTGCAGCTGCAGGGGAATGCTCAGCAGGGAGGTCAGATAATAAATTCAAAAGTACAGATTTCTACATTGCCTTTTGTCACAGATTTATTATCAAGTGTGTCTCTTAAAGTCTATTTACATGGTTTTCCCTTTAGGTAATTAAATACTGTGCTGAACAGGGATTCTTCCAGCTTTTCACCCTTGGGGTACCTGCATCAGAGAGAGATCTTTCTGTGCATGCAGATTCCCACCCAGCTTGTAGTTGTCCCCTCAGTTTCTTCCAGTCTGCGGACAAGCAGGCTGGACATCTTGAATCCTTGGAGTTGAGAACTCTTCCCATTGTGCCTTTTCATTCACCCATACTGTGCTCTCTGCTGTTCAGAATAGTGTTGCTGACTGATTGTGTCAAAAGAAGCCGTCCTTTTAGGATTTCCGCTGCTCCAGTGGAGTTAGTTGATTTTTAATAGTAGCTGATGCTGACAAGGATAAGCTGTTGGCTGAGTTTCTGGATCTATTTAAGGTTTCTCATCTGCTAAGTAGGGTGGCTCCTTCAGTATAAACAGGCCCACCCAAGGAGCTCACAATATTTCCTGCTCCTGGGTGGTGATCTCAAGGAGCAATCTTCCTTGTGGTTATCTGGTACTTCCAGACCTGGCTGGGACCCAGGAAGATGCAGGAATGCACAAGAGAAGGTATTGAGGAAAGCAGAAGACTTAACAGACTGGTATTTTCTAAAAGTTTAGAGAAGGCTGAAGCTCAGATTTCAGGGATGGTTCAAATAAACCTGTATTTGTGCTTAAATAGATTGCATGGCCTTGCTAAACACCAGCATAACTCAGACATAAACTCAGACTGCTGTCAAATATCACGATTTAAAAAGAAGTCCCTCAATTTTTGTGTTTTTCTAAAAGCAGTGATAAGTTTCTGTTGCAAACAATGGTTTGGAAACATGAGTCTGACAATCTCAAATATCAGGCTGACTGTGCAACAAACTCAACATTTCTTAATGGTGCAGTTTTAGAGCCAGTTGATTTTTGTAGGCTTTGGTGGCAAGTCAAATCTTTAGAGATTGTCATCTCATTGATATTGTCAACTCCTGATACAGTTTTCAGGTGGACCCTATTTTTCCATCAGGTTAAGCCAGAAATCAGAAGGAAATGTTCCAGAAAGCTGGGGTTTGGGTTTGAATATAATCTTTTGGAATATCTGAAATGTTTTTATTCTTCATCTGCAGCACTAGCAAGGTGCTGCTTTAAAATCCTAGTGCCTTGTGTACTCCCTGGAGTCTCTGTGGCTTACATTGCCAAGACAATATTCACAGTATGTCTAGCTAATTTTAAATTATTGACTTTATAATTACTGAATCTGTGAAAGAAAGCCTTAGTACCATTCAGTGAAGGCCTAAAATCCAAATCAAAACAAATGCAGTTATTGATTTTAATTAACTGAGCCCAGAGTGATAGTAGCTCAAGGTAAGAATTGCCAAACTGCTGTTGTTGCCCGTGAGGTTTCCCAAGGCTGCCTTGTGTTTGTCCTCTTCTCCAGTAATCCACAAAGATCCCTGTCCCCTAGAATGTCAACTGCTAGCACTGCTGTCAAAGCCAAGAGTAGGATGACAGAAATGACTTCTTCCCAGCCCATCCTTCTCTGCTGGGGGGTGCTGCTTGCAGCCAGCTCCATCTGGTGTGGACTACCCGGCATCAGGACTGTGCAGGTAGCGCGGTCTTTGGTCTTGCCAATCTTGCATGTCCTTAGGTTTGTTCATGTAGTTCTTGTAAGTGTTTTGAGGATGTGGTGGACGTGGTGGGAGGAACAAAGCAATGAGACTATAGCAACTAGTTATTTAGCTTAAATAAGTGGGTTTGGAGCTCTGCTTGGAAAGTAGGGACAGGCAGGCTAAGGCAGGGAGCTGTTAGCACTTCTACACTCCCCACCTGATTTTTCAATTGCTTTTGATCTCCCTTGTATGGAATCCATTTTGTTATTTTGAGTTTTCTCTGGCTAAAGTGTTTTATGTAGTACCTTGGATGTTACTCAGCAATCGATAAAGTACTAACAAACCATCTGCTTATCTCAATTGAAGCCAGGAGACAGGCTGCAAAGCACGGCTAGGTTGGGGGCTTTTTTGTTTCGTTCTTTATTTCTCTGTTTAATATGTCAGAGAAAACTGCAGCAGAGGGCACTGTGTGGTTAGGTTTCAGGGGAACACTTACTGAATTGCACTGGGTGGCTGGGAGCAGCCTGCTCCTGAATGCCTGTACAACTAAATAACAGAATATTAAAAGCACTTCCTCCAAACATGAGGGGTTTAGGATTTAGAAAGCAGACTTTTTTATATTTAAAGGCTTGCCTGTTTTAATTTTTAGAGTACCTGGGAAGTGCTAGCATCAGGATCTTTTTCTGTTACGTACAGGATTTGAAAGACAGCCTCATTAAAGGAGCAGCATAGAACACAGATGACATCGAGTAGGTAGGCTACCTACAATAATGTCATGTTTTGTCATTTATAATAGATAGTTCTTCCAAACCTTTGGGATTCCCACGGCACTTGGCAAATTAAATATCTGAACATTGTTAAAGGGAAGCTTGTTCAAAGAGACCTGGCAGCTGTGAAGTGGGACACGGATGCCATTGCAGCAAGAGGTGGAGTGCTGAAATTCCATTTGAGGGAAGTCCCCATTCCCACAAAGCATGTCATGGGACATTTTTAAGTGTCTCTTCAATAAATATGGCCTTGTTTAAGCCATGATTGGAGAGAACTGGATACAGTAAATAACATGCAGTGTTTTCACAGCACTGAGCATTGCCGCAGGGCTCATCCTACAGCAAGCTGTGTGCAACCCCCCTCACCTTTGGCTGACAGTAGGGAGGTGGATCTGACACGCCTGGAAATGAAATCCATGGTTTAAAGATGCTATGTTTGTTCAGACTGGAGCCTGGCAGTACAAAGCCATTTCCCCGTGCCATCCTTTGCTGTCAAGAAAATGCTGAACATAATGTTAATTATTTCTAGATGCTTCAGGTCAGTGGTGGGGGTTTCTCTGGCAGATAGGGACACTGCTGTGATAAATACTGTACTTCCATGAGCTTCCTCTGGTGCAGGGCCTTGGTCCCACAGACTATACCCATTCACAGTGAAGCATAAACTCACAAAAGAGGCTCATGAGGTCAACGAGATTGTTCCTGTGCTTGATGTTAAGCATGTGATTAGATACATAGTAATAGGTTATATTTTATTTAATTCATGAACCTGGATTTCTGGAAGAGGGAAAGAGACCAAGGAGAAGGATGGACTGCTCAGACACCATCCTGTCAAGAGACTGCCAATGTGGCAGGGAAGGCAGATGGAGCCCTAGAGAATGGGGCTTGATCTCATGGGAGCAGGGAGTGCAGTCTGTCTTGTCCTGGGTCAAAATCAGGATGTCCTATTTCAGTGTTAAATTCATGACCTTTCCTAAGTGTTATTAAGGAAAGTGGGAAGTGGAGAAGCTGCTACAAAAATGAACTGCATTAAAACCTCTAAAAATTAGAAGTGGAATAAAAAGAATGAGCAGAAAGCCTTCCTCTCTCTCCATCATATAAATGATGTTCTTATCCTAGTAATGGTGACAGGAGGTGGTCAGGTGGCATTATTTAGCTGAATGGCCTGCGTTTCCATGGGTGCTCAGATAAAGTTCAAAATGACCTTTAAAAAAATCCATTTTTAAAGATTCTTTTTACTTCAGAAAGGTCCAACTTTAGTAGCTTAAATTTAATTTTGTTCTTGAGGGAACTGGCTGTGGGGAGGGAAGGCAGCACCAGAGACACTCACCGTAAACTAATAGCAGGTAAAATGTCATTTTAAAAAAGTGGGTGGAAAGCATGTGTCATCGCAAAGAGGAAATTAATGAATCCTTTTCCTCTAATTCCTTTTCTCGGGTTTCATTTCTGATGTATTTTCTGACTGCCACTGCCTCTGCTTATGTTAACACAAACTTATTAGCTGGCTCACTGAACCCAAGGTCACAAGAACAGGGACTCTGTAGAGGTCAGCTGCACATACAGGCATAGTCATGGGAACACAAGTTTCTCCAGCTCTGGAAGCACAGAGCTCACAGGACTATCTGCACTGCTGCTCTGTAAGCACAGACTACCTCTTTTGCTGTAAATCTCCAGCAACAGAAGGATAAATTGAGTGCAAGCACTTTCACAGCTGTACCCTGTAAGGAACAACAGTGACATGTTGTACATGGCCAGGGACTTCATCACTTCTTAAGAAGCAGTAGTTGCTCTCCTTAGTTCCCACACAAAGGAAATTGGTCTTCATGTTAGTAGTGATGCCAGGCCCAGAAGAGATTGCTGGGAGACTGCTGTCAGGACTGGCTGGATAAGGCATTCTGGCACTGGCTGTTTATACAGGAGTGAAGCCACCTGTCTGATCCTGAGGTGGCTTTTGCTTTCATGGAAAATTGATTTTGAGCTCCTTTCGGTGTTTGCTGATCTTATGTAGAACACACATAGAAGTTGTGCCAATTTTCCCCGGAAAGAACTACAAAATGCACCACTACAGCAGCTGGTAAGCAAGGAAAGGAGTGGGCAAATGTGTGTTGCAACCAACAGAAAAAATCTGCCATCTAAGTCATTGGAATGGGTAAAATAATCCTCTAGACTAATTGCTGTCCATAGAAAAACATCTTTTTTATAATCTCATACTTCCTCTTGGAAGATCCTGACTGGATACTGGGGACAGGTCAACACCTTCATTCTCTGAAATTGAGGGTTCTCATAAAATATACCCCCTGGACGGTAGCATGTCAAGCCTCCTTTTCCCACAACTTATGGACATCCTGGTCTGAGAATTTCTAATGTCAAGAAAAGAACTGTTGCAGAGCTTCCCAGGACACTTATTTTCTTGCTCTTAAAGTACCCAACTGCCTGTTGAAGTGAAGCTGGATTTAGCTGTGCTGATAGCATTGGTTTGGCTTGTCCTTCGGTTAAGCTGCTGACAAGCTAATTCACACTGCTTCATTTTCCCTGGAGATCCCAGCCCTCTCCTGGGTTTGTTTGAAAGTATAAAAGAGATTGGGCTGGGGATGGACAGTCAAGACTGCCCATGTGTAAAAACAACATGGACTGGCCAATATGGGAGGGTCATGCAAGAGCGGCTGGCTCAGTTGCTGCCTTGGGATGGAGGGATAAGAAGCTCACTGTGGACTGATGACTACATGGTGCATTGGCTAAATTTTTGCACATAGTCCTCTCTCTGCCTGGATCTCACTGCAGGACAATGCTGATGGCTTGGCTGTATTGGCAAGGCAGCAGCCTCACCCCTGCTCCCAGCCCCGGTGTGTCTCAGAGATAATGTCCAACAGGAGATCCAATTAGAAGCTTGGCTGGCTAACCAGAAACAGCAACTGGAAGCTGAAGTTGGCATGCCTGCTGTGGATAAAATAGAAAACTCTACCTGCAAATCCATCTAAAGACTGCTATTGGAAATTACTGTGTCTTGATTCTTTATTGCTAAGGAATAGCCTATCTGCTTCCAAGCCTTTGATGCAATGACTCATTCACAGGAGTCCAGTAACTCTTCTTTTTTTCTCTTCCTGCCACCAAACATAGTAGATCTCCCTCCAACAGCAGTTTGTGTTGGAGCTAATTCTCTGTTAGCCGTTATTATGGCAAACAAGAAATTCAAATATAATCCCATTGGCCTCTCCCCACAGGAAGAACTTGGACCACAATGTACTGCCTTCCTGGGAACACCTGCAAGCTCAACTTTTTTTTTGGGTATTATGTAGCTGAGAGTCTGGGCTGTCTGGATGACCCCAGGCAGATAGTCAAAGATGACTTTAAAGGCTGGATAATGTATTTCACAACAGTATAATCCTGCAGTAGCCTGAGGGTTTAGAGTTGTTTTGTACTGTTTTTGATGTAGGGCTTATTTTAGGTTTTATGAAGAGATGTTGCTTTCTTAACTAACACCGCAGTAGCTCATGAGCTGCTCTGCAGAGGACACATTTGCTTTAGGCTCTCTGCATACAAACTAGTGCTTTTGGGGGGCTTGTGTTCAGACATGGGCATGGGTGGAGACGTGCTGCCCCATGGATAAATGCACCCCTGCACATACATGCAGTTCCTGTACTGACACTGCCACATGGAAAAAAATCTTTATCTTCCAACGTCAAATTTATGTATATGTGCAAACACACACTCGTAGGTGCAGAGGGAGAACTGCCTGTTCACATGCACAGAGGAAGGTCTGTACAGAGATGTGAAGAAACAAAGTCATGCATGCACTTCAGTTAAGAGGCATCTCTTTGTAATATTTGTTCATGTCATGGTTGTGCACGTATTGTTGCCTGCATCCTGGCTCTACTCAGATCTCTCACAAGTGACAGTTTAACCTTAGCCTGAGGATACATGAACTAGTGATGAAATCTAGAGAAAAAATGTGGGGCCATAACATAAGAGAATATTGTAGGAGTCCATTTTGAGCTATTTTCCCCACTCTTTTTCCCCAAACCCTTCTATTCTAGTCATAAAAGGTGCTCCTGCTGTTTTTCTCCTCCAACATCTTTCCTTACAAACTTTAATAAGTAATCAGGTGTGATCAATGCCAGCTTCTACTCTCCTGCTCCTCCGCTTGCTGTTCTAGTGCAGAGCGATTGTGTAAAAACGACGTCCCGGGGATCCTGCATTGATTTATTCTCAGCTGATCTGAAACTTCAGCCATTTTCCTTCCAACATTGTCCCTGGTACAGCCTATTCTGGGAAAAGAAGGATGCTGTGAATGCAACTACTGGTGTGTGATCTGGATCTGAAGCCTGAGACAGCCTCTCTGGTGCTGTGGGTGCAGCGGGGCAGACCTGGCTCAGGTTCAGGCAGGGAGATGAGAGAGAGGCTCAAAGGGGGGCATTTAAATGTTCTTCTATTTTTGCATCTATTTCAAGCCATGATACAAAGGCACCATATGTTTTCCTGACATTAGGGCTCACAAGGGAAGTGGTATGAAATACAGAGTTAGGAAGGTAAAGCTCTCTTCACTCATCTTGAGCACAGGAGTTTCACCAGTGCAGTGTGAGAGACAGAGCACAGGGGTAGCTGTTCCAGCTCGTATCAAATAACTACCTAAGCCAAACCCCTGGTATTTTCCAGTAATGGGAGGTGATGGTGGAGCCTGGCAAAAGAAAATAAGAAAGAAGTAAATGTACAGAGTGGTCTTCTCTGCTGTTGCCTCCCAGCAGCTGACGAAGCAGTTCAAGGGACAATCTTGGAGCCTAACATATGTGCTACTGAAAGAATTTTGCAGACAAGCTGGGTTTGCTGCCCCAGGGTGAATCTAGAACACATCAAAGAGGTCTCAGGGCAGAGGCACACAGCCGCCCTACAGGAGACAAAGCAGCAGTCCAGAATGTGAACCTCCTTGAGCTGCAAACACAGATGCAAACAGTCTGCAGTGAACTATGCCAGAAAACTCAGGAAGAATTAGCCCAGCTGCACCATCCTTGTTCCTTCTGCATTTAGAGAAATGAAACTCATGGATTGTACACCTATGCTCAAGGTGCCAGTGTTTACCTGCTCTTCTTTCTAGCTGAGAAAGATGAAAGTAGGGAGGGTTTGTATGCAATCAAAAAGCACCAGAACTCTGGCAACTCTGACAACGGTGTCAACTCTTCCCCTGCCAAATCAAAGGGGTCTTGGTTAAAGCCCTGACGTCAGGGCTGTGTAAGATATACAGGATCACAAGATATGTAAGGTTAGCAGAAAGTTAAAGCCCCAAGCATCAGAATGCCAGTGTTTTCAGCACATCTGTGTTTTCAGTTTGGATTAAGTGCTATGGCACCCTTTGATACAGGAGTCACCTTACAGCCTGCCTGTAGCTGTAACCAACAGAGACTGCTTCTTTTTGCTCCCTCTTCCCTTTTGTGCACAGCCCGTTGCATCACTGGAGTAGGATGAGGATAGGGGAACCCTCTGACCCCAGTGTGCAGCCTCTGTGCGTCTGGGAGAATAAAATCTACTTCTCCCCTCAAGCAATTATAAGTGATAACTATTTTGCTATTCAAGGATCGCGATTTCAACACTCGAGGGGTTAATGCACCAGGGAGGCAGCTGATGCTTTCATGCCGGTATGCTGTATCAAACAGCACAGTTTCCAGGAAGATGAATATCCGTAACCAAGTAGCACAGCAGAGCCCAAAGCCTGTTCAAAAGAATTCTTTTTGATGATCTGGTTTTATTACTTTCAATGAACTGGAGTCTCCAAGGTACCAGTGAATAAGGGATGCTGTAAAGCAGCATCTTGTATACATGTTTCAAGCTGCGTCTGCTGGTGTTGAAAAGGATGAAAGAGAAACTGCTTAGCAATGACCCAAGGGCCCAAACCCAGCTCAAGCTTCCATGGGGCACTTGCTGAGACAAAAAGAAGATCTTAACCATTTGCACTGGGACATGACAACTGGGACACAGCCTACATCATTCGCTTTCTCCACTGGGAAAACTAATCCATTTCCAGGACAGAGCATGTGGCATGTGTTATATGTTTCATAAAAGCTCTTTGCCAAATGGAAATGAAAAATACGAAATCTCAAATCAGGAACAGGTAGATGTGAGTTTTGGGGCTGTGTGCTATCTGGAGAATCTAGGGGATTTAATAATACCCCGTGTGAGACACAGCACTGGTCAGAAACCCTCTAGGGAAATACAGCACTTAACTTCACTGTTCTTGGTTTGTCTGTACATAATATGTGGATTTGGGTATGAAACTGAGCTTGGACTATGACTACATGGACCCACCTGGGAATGTGGTTCAACATAACCCCCACCAGATGTGTGAAGGGAGGCAAAAAAGAGTGAAACCTGATCAAAATCAGCAGAAGAAGAACCCAGCTATGGTTTGTTCTTTAGGCACTAACTTGCAATTTCTGTAACAACACTAAGGAGAAGTTTTATAGCTGTAGACTGGAGCTCAACTTCTAAATGGACAGACACTGAACTGTGTACAGAAACCCAGACTGTTTGAATGTAAAGGAGGTCAGCCAGTGCCCATTCTTCCTAAGCTCTGCATACACCATTATAACAATATTAGCCCATGCATTGCCTCTCAGTGCTTTCGCTTTGGAATTCAAATCATGTGTGTGTTTTATAAAAGGCTCTCTAGTGTGAGCCTCAGAAATACATATGCACTCTCCAACTGTGTGGGTTTTCTCTTTCCTGCCTAGTGCACAAATTACTCATTGTAACATGATAAATGAATGAAGCTGTGTAACCCTCTTTATAGTTTACTGTTTTTATAGTGCTTTGCCACCATATGTTATAAATTCATGAAGCAGTTGTAGCGTGTAACAGGTTTTTCTGTTTGTTTATTTAGTTATTTGCTAATTCTTGCAGCTGTATATAGATGTATGGATGTGTGCAAATATATATATGTTTTTCTGGTGGACTGAAGCCTAGAAGAAAAGATCAGCTGCACCTGGAGAGCACTTGAGAAGCAGAAAACAAGAAGGATAAAAGTATTGTCTTGATATCTGGTGAGAACTGAGGAGATTGAATAGAAAGTCACTTCGCAGGGAAAATTCACATTTCATGGTCTGCAACATTTTGGGGCAATTTCTGCTAAAGTCAGCTATATTGTACAGTCAAGGAAATACAGAATATAAAATTGCATTGTGAAAAGCCTGGGGAATCTTCATGTGATCTGTAGCTTGAAGGCAGAGAACAGAAGTCATGAGCCAAGGAATGAAGAAAAGCAGAGCTTTTAATAAACATCTGGGATTTCAGATAGGCATTGTTATGGGATCCCATAGGCTGCTCCTCCTGAGGAGTGGAAGCTGGGGGAAGGAGCTAAAAGGAGTGGCTGATGGGGAGAGCATCTGGATTCCCAGGTATAGATGTGAAATCTTCTTCTGCTTCAACCTGCAATAGGCTTCCCTCAAGCACCCATACAGCTCAGTGAACTTCTGTGTGGTGCAGTTACAGGAGGAGCAAACCTAGCTGGCCCTTTTGGGGGGGTTATGGTGGGAAGGAGCTATTTGTGAACAGGGCTTTCTTCCTGCCTATTATTCTGTTCCTCTTCCTTCTCTCATGTGACTTCTCTGCAAGTATTAGGCCTATTTGTTTGATTCATCTATTGTGAATAGGGAAATATATTCACCAAGAACCAGACAGGTTGTTTTAATTTCCCCATGTTTCCTGGTGGGAAATCAAGCTGGTATCTTAGTGGAAATCCCTAGACATTAAGACTACCTGCAGTCTGACAACAGGAGCACATATAACTGCCTATGTATCTCTATCTGTGTGACATGCATTATTTTCATATGCACAAGCATAGCTACATGCAGATGTGTATATATGTGTGATCATGTGTATTTATTCTGTGCCTGGCCAGTTTCAGTATCTTTTTTTTTAGCAATTCCATGAGCATCCCCATGTGTCTCACTGTTTAACGGAATTGGGCAGGCCGTGTTTACACTTTATTTAAGAAACACTGTAAAAACAAGAGGATCTTAATCATCACTAGGCATGGTAGCTGCAAATTAAATATCTGAGCTCTTGGAAGCTCATTCATCATAAATATCCTACATGTCTCTAGGAGGAGGACTTAAGGAATCATTCATTGCTAGTCCTACCAGAGGGAGATTATTATGAGAACATATATAGAGTGAGTAAACTGGAATAACACCTATAATTACAGATCTAGTACTTTTAATAAAACTAGTTCCTGGTTTTTTGGTGTCTTATTTTACCTATATCATATATCTTTCCCATTTAAAAACCAGCTTTAATGCAGGACCCACTCTATAAAGGCAGAAGTCCAACTTAGGAAGGCAGGAGAGAATCAAGGAGACTATACAAGGGAGATCAAACAGAATGGAGGATAGAGGTTGTCATAAAATAACAACAATAATTTGCAATATCCTTTCTCTGGCCTTACCAGATTAACCATGGGACCCTTTTGTCTCACAGAAATTACAATGTAGTTGATGATTCAGAGAAAGAAGACTAGCTTAATTAGCAGTTTCATTAAGCCAATTTGCTAATACTTCAGAGTGAAGGAAAATTATTTCTTTGCTGTCCTAGAAGGGTAAATTATGATGAGTATTTTCCCATTAGGCTGTTTTATTTACCTAATGATGTTACAATTGCATGTATATCCTGGAATAAAGCTAAACCTAAACTCTGGATCCAATACTACTGAATTTTGGCAGATGGAAGATTTACACACTGTCTTGGAGTACAAACTTGGCTTTACCATTGTGCTGACAGGCTGAAGTGACCTCTCCGTAGGTCTAATACAAACCATACCTCATCAGAATTGTATGATTTCCATCCCTTGATATTACAACAGACGTGCCAGGTCCTCAGCCCCTCCTGGAAGTCAGACCACTACTTAAGGCTCCTAAACAAGGCTTTTGAGGGCTTGCTTTTGAAATGAAGGAAGGTAGAATTTCTTATTTGCCTGCATAACGATTTAGCTGAAAAAAAATGCTCAAAGTAAACTGCAGACATACAAGCTGTGGATATTACCTGCATCAAGATGATGCAAGTGTGCATAAACTAAATGCAACACACAACTAAACTTCATCTCCACAGAGGCAGGGGTTTACATGCTGTTCTGTAGTGTGGAGTTAGGAAATGGACAGCAACAGTTGGGAATTTAAAAAAGAAACAGTCAAGACTGCTTTAGCCATCTGGAGAAGCAACCTTTATATTATGCAAATGCTTTGCAAGTTTTTTTGGGTTTTTTTTGGTAGGCAGTTTGGGAAGATATGAAGGAACTCTAGGTCCTAAAGTTAACATAGCAGTTCATCAACCTGCACTTTACTCAAAATAAAAGCAAATCACTTGTTTGCTCTAGAAGGGATCACCATCTTCCAGATATTTTTGTTCAGAGATATTATCCACCAGCAGTGATACAGCACCTAGTCTGTATCAGGGGAAGCTACCACTGGTGTCCAGTGTGAGTTGTGTCCATGTCAGTGCATCTAAGTACTAGAAGAAGGGAAAAGAGAGGAACTCACCCTAAAAAGAAGCTTAGAGAAAAAGAAGATTAAAAAGAAAAAAATGGACTGTCTCATTCCTTTCTCCGTGAATCAATTGAGAAAGATTAAACAATTCACTGAATCACTGCCAATCCAATGAAGCATTTACCAGCACAGCTCAAAGAGATCTTTAGAATAACAGTGGAGATGCCTCAGCACTGATAGGACTTGAAAGGTTCAGGGCTACTCTGAAAAATGGTCTTGAAGGCAAGATCTGAGTTGTGCTTTTGCCCAAGGAGTGGTGATGTGCACATCTTGTCCTTCATCACCAGTAAAACGAGTGTTTGCAGAGCTGCAGGATTTCACAACAGCCTTCTGCTTGGGATGTAATCTGATGGGGAGACCTGGGGACGTGCAGTTGTTCCATTACTGGTGAGATCATGGTTGTGATGTTGGCCTGTACTCTGGTGTACAGCAGAGGCTGATCTGGAACCAGTCCCACTGGTGGTTGTGTTGTATCTCTGAGCTGTGCTAAGGAATTTAGCCAGACAGAATCTCTTTATACAGTATCTCTAGGCTTGTTTACACACAGGCTTCACGGGGCCATCTCACCAGCCTGCTTGGCTCTGTCTCCATTTATTCACTGAAGGAAAGCAGGACTTTGGCCTCACACATCTGTTCCAAAGGCATTCACATTCCCTGTCTCTATAAAGCTTCTTCTAAAGGCATCACACGGCACTGCTCCTCCTCTTTGCTTTGTTCCCCATTTTGCTTCAGTCAGATCAGGATTTCAAGGTAAAATCTTGCAGGCAAGAACAAAATAGAAATGGACATAACTTGTGATATTTGCAGATTTTAGATCTACATGCACCAATTGTAATTAATCTAGCCTAAGGTCCTGTTTGAGCCAGAGAATTTAACTCAGTAACTCCTGAGGAATTCCTTTGATTGCTTTGATGTTATTTGACTTCCCCTTTGGCGAGTCATGGTCTCCTGTAAGATTCAATCTCACAATTACCTGAACTCCCACTGTTAAGTACGGAATAGTCCTGACTCCCATGGAGTCTGTTGAAATCAGCTCCGGGCAAGATCAAGCCACAAGTCTATTCTTCCTCCTCCCCTCCTCCTCCCCTGCACATCCAGTTTTGTTGCTTGTTATATTGTCAAGTTCTGCCTTTAAGAGTCACTGGGTAATGCATTTGTACTGCTGTCTACCCAATTCTAACACCTACGAGGTGAGCCTGTGTTAAAATGGCAGATCCTGTATCATAAAATGTCTGATGCCAAGGACACTGAATGCCATCATCAGATAAAAACTGACGTTGGTAGTACATGCAAATTCAGCCAGAGACCCACATCCCAAGCTGCCATGTAACTCCACACTCTGACATCTGCAGGCACATGCCCTTGGTTCAGGATCTTAACTGTGTCAGAGGAGGTAGCTGCCAGGCTTTGACTTCTGGATCTGATTTACAAGGAAAATTTGCACCTCAGTGGCATAACCTTTTCATTGCCTTTGCTCTGAGCAGAAAAATGAATTGTTTCAGACAACTCAGGACATGTTTCCAGGACCACAAATGATAAACTGAGACACAAGTGGCCATCAGGAGAACCACAGTTTCTGCCTGTGGACCTACTCTCAAAACCTCCCCAAAGGCAAGAGAAAATGGTGTTGCTTCAGCTCTCAGGTTTGTGTAGTCAACAGAAGGAATCAGGTTGGGCTAGAAGAGTGATGTGGGTCTTAAGAAATCTTGCCTTCCCACCAAGGCTGCTCAGGTGATTCCAAGAGACTTGTAGGGCACAGCCATGAGGTGGGTTTATTGTGCCCTTCCCCTCTGCTGCAGAGGGACATTGTCAGGGTCTGGCCACATCCATCCCTGTATTCCATGTGTCCATATGAAGGTTTCTCAAGCTTCCTGCTTCCTTCTCTGTGCCAGGGTAGAGTAGCTTCTATCCTAATAAAGATTAGGAAGGCAAACAGCATCATGCTGTACCAGGCAGCATCAGACCTTCTTCCTGCCCCTGGAGAGATCAGTGCTATTTATCTTGTTCTGAATCTCTGTCTTAATATCTGCAGTTTCTTGTTTCAAATGATTAGTGATCTGATGACTGGCATTAACAGTGATTAACAGAACTCTGCTGAGAAAGAAGCACTGACTGTGTATACACCATCTGAACTGGGGCAGTCAGTAAGTAGACTCAAGAGAGATTTATTCTGCATCACTCCCGGCCCTAGAAGAATGATGCTAAACTCTATCCCTGCTTTATGAAGCCTCTTATGGCACCCCACTGCTAGATTCAACAAACCATTTTGCATATATTTACTGTCTTCCTAGCCCATAAAAGCTGGCTTTCCTTTATTAACTACAGTTTACTGCCACTCTCAGCAGAAGCAAATAATGGAAATGAAACTGTACTCATTCTGAAGAACCCAGTACGCTTCCAGATGTTGTTCACATCGGTGGTGCCTTGTCAGACTGTAATTGCATATATTGTGATTATAAAATGGTTAATAAACACGTGTCTGCCAGATATTATCACTTCCTGCACCCAGTATTACCACTGCAATGCATGAATCCTTTGGAGGCTCCTATTGTTTCTATATCCCTGACTCCCATAAAGCCTCAGTGCTAGGAAGTGCTGAGCACACAACTGTGGTCCTCCCCTCCCTCCTTCTAGGAGTACCTGGAGGAGAAGCTGGGAATACTTCCTAGGAGTCTGACTAGAGTAAAGGAGAAGGAGTGAGCATCAGAGTAGGCTTGTCATGCCAATGCCATGACTGCCACTATGGCTCATTCATGTTACTCTTTTCACATTGGACTGTAGCAGGCTGGTCTGTAATGCCCTTTCCTCCAGCTAAAGTGCTCACATTAAAGTATTTTCAGGCTTTACTTCTCCTCAGGTCCAAATAGTTCAGGTCATAATGATGTGCTCAACATCCTGGGTAATTGACTGTACAGAGAATACCAGGAAGATGATTTGCTTTGTGCGTTGGTGGCCACTTAACCTCATACATAGTCTTCCTCTTATTTGGTGGATGGTAGGTGAGGGCTACAAACATTTGTGACTACCCCTTTCCATAGCAGCCAAAATTATTTTGTATGGCTGATACAGGATGCAATTCTGAAGACTTGCAAGTGGCATGTCTCCCACTGCCTGCTGGAGGAGACCACAGCAAAGAGGGTCCTCATGAAAAATCATGGCTGGGAGGTAGACCAGAGCCAGCCCACCAGGAGTCCCATACAAGACAAAATGGCCTCACTGAGCTCTTGCATTACAGATCAGAAGTAAGGACTCAGTTTGGTCCCCTATGCTGAATAAAACAACAATATTTGTAGCCATTTAATATTGTTGTGAGGGGTCGTGGGAGGTGGCTTTCAGTGATCTCATTGTCCCAAAGAATTACTGAGGAGTCTTCTGTTTCCCTGAACAGCCTTCTAAGCCTGATGAAGTTTGCTGATTGCTCTTTACCCAAACAGCCTTGGGGGCACAAATGTGGATCATATCTGTCCCTTTGGTTGGAAGTGTGTGTGTTGCTGTGCTTGAAAGGACAGCACACAGTTGTTGGCAGCACTCTGAGTAAATCCAGCTGCAGTGTTTAGCAGTTTAATTATAATCTCTGTGCCTTCCATCCAAGAATCACAGAGCTCTTTATAAGCATTAATTCATTTTCAGAGGTAATCTGGTAAGGTAGCTAAAAATCCTGTCCGTTTTCTAAATGTGGTGTAGGGAGAGGGGGATGGCAAAAGACGCGAAGACACAGGGGGATAAAAGGTACAAGTTTAATTCATGCATGCGACCATTTTTGACTCCTAATGTATAGGGGTAATTTTTTAGCTAAATTGTAACTCCAGTGCAGGTGTAGGCTTGGTAGGGATCCCCCACCCCACTATGCTCCACTACTGCAATTTTTGGCCAAGTTCAGAATCCAGTTGTGTGGGCATTTTCCCACATGAAACTGCACAGTTGGAAAAATCATAATCCAGACAGCCTGACATAGTTATCAAAAGCTGTTAGCAGAGCTGGGACCACAGTCTGCGTACCTCATCTCTTACCAGCCTGTCTCTGCACCCCTCCTTCCTATTCTGAGTGAAGGCTCCTGAGGATGCTTCCACCACAGTGTTGTATGACTTGGTGCCAGTGGCTCTAATGCAGGTTTGAAACGAATTTGGCAGAATTTCTCAGAGGAGAAAATCAAAGCAGATCTTTGCACTGCTTCTACTGTACCATGTGTGTGGTCATTCTGGTGATAAGTTCTGACAGCATAATCTTACTAAAGTTCATTCCTGACAAACAATATAGATATGGGTATAGGGGGAAAATCACATACTGTTAGCAGTGACAAGGTAACCTTTATCAGGGTACAGTCCTATTAATTGATGCAGAATTCCTACTATAGAGAGGTTCATTGGGCTCACAGTTGGCTCTTCCTCCACTTGCTTTTGTTCCAGTTTAACTTTGACATTATAATTAATTTTCTCTCATTGCCTTCCCTTGAGGCCATTGTCTCTATCAGTCCACAAGGCAGCTCTCAGCAATATTTCAGGAAAAGCTCATAGACTAGATAAACCTATCCAGCTCTGGATTCCAAAATCTGGGCCTGTTTCCTCTCCTTCTGTGCTCTTGGCCTCAAGAAACAAAACGGGTTTTATGATTTAGTGTCTGATTTCTGTGCTGAGGCAAGAATGATGCAATCACTACCATTTGTTTTTGTGGTAGCATCGTTTGTACAAATACATCCCTGATGATTCATAGGCAATTGCAGTTGGTAGGTACCAGGATGTATGCACTGAATGGGTTTTTAGTAATGTATTCACTAGAAATTAAGCTGGAACTTAGAAGCTCATTTTCCAGATGCCACTGATGCAACTGTCAGACAGGAACAACTCCCAGTGCCTGCTTGCTGGAGCCAGAATTGAACTGGAGATTTGCAAGTAAAAAGCTTTGGCTTACAGTTTAATTCACCAGTAGCAATTTTTTTGGCCTTCAGCTTTACCGAAAGTGCTGAAAATCTACTCTCACTAAATCAGGTCACCTTAGCTCTTCTCAGATTGAACACCCATAAGCAGAGACACTGGAAACCACCAGCAGGTTGAGGAAACATTTATTTTTGTTTCCAGCTATGAAAGACTTGAGGCTTCTGTATCTCCTACTTTTAGGTATACAGTGAAGCTTGCTGGTCCTAAAGGAAAGCCTGTCATCCTGAGCACCTTGCAGGCATACAGTGGGAAAAACAGTCTATGCCCTGAACAGCACACAGCCCAGAGCACACAGTCCAGGGTTAGAGGAGGAAGCACAGAGATATGAAAGGTAAAGTTTTCTACATCAGCCCTCTGCATTTAGGAGCCCAGTGCCCAAGTTTTGAGGAGTAAGTCCTGCTGAAAGTCGGTGGCATTCAACGTGTTTTGAAAGTTTGATGAATTTGCTCAAGGTCACCCAGGACATACAGATGAGGAGTAGCAGCTGTGTACAGAACTCAGAAGTCCTTAGCCAAAACTTAAATCGCTCTCTTCCTGCTCCACAACTGTCCCTATCCACACAAGCTCATTATGAAGAGAAGTTGGTGAACGTGCTCAGGCAATATATCTTCTTTTTCTTTTATTTTCTTATTTATTTTTCTGTCTGCAGAGAAGATAGTATTAATTACTCTGCATTCTGGAAAGCAATAAATAAATAAATAGATGGAAATTCAGAGGAAAAAAAAATCCGTAAATTAGAAACTGATGATTTATGAGGCACCACCTGAGGAAAATTCTCCATCTCTTTTATGCTTGGCTATTTCAGTGCTGCATTCTCAGGCTGAGAGAATGAATCCTAATATGCAAATGAAGCTGTGATAATGATTTTGTGCTGCCTGGATTACAGAAGCATATTTTTGATGCAGATGTATTTAAAACATCTTAGCAGGGCTCTGAGTTCCCTGCATAATTTGATGAGCAATAAGTAAGACACAGGTATGCCGTGCAAGCAGCAAAATGTTAAAAGGTTATAGAAGTGTATTACATCCAGCCATGTGAGAGAGCAAATTAACAACGCTGTTCTCCCAAAGAGACACAGGCTGTAGAGGCAAGATCATCAAGTTGATCTCACTGGGAGAGTTAAAAAAAAAAAAAAAAGAATAAAAATGACACTTGCTTCTTTTATGGACTTACCAGCTCTTACTGGTGGGCTGCAGGGACTCAGCTGTTCTTTCACCTGAGTTTGAGTTTACTTTCAATTTTTTGTTATATATTTATTTAAATAACATGGAAAAAATATATTTATTCATGCAGTGGCATTCTCTAGGCTTCTTTGAAATATCAGTAAAAGAGTCTTGGCACCAAAATCAGTCACTTTGGAATATTTTCCCATTAGTTTCCTCTGTCAGTAAAATGGGAAGCATGACTCTCCAGCGTACAATCCCTACTGACATTCAATCAAAACATCTGACCTAACATTTTAGTACTGACACCCAAATTACAGGGCATTTTCTGAATAGCTAACCATTCTTTTTTTTTTTTTTTCCTTTTTCTCCCCTTCTCTACCTCTTTTGCTCTCTCCTCCCTGTCCCCTTTCTTCCTTTAATGCAATGCGTGATTGTTCCTTGTCAGGCTGGAGCACGTTCCCATCCCGCTAAGTGTCAGCGTGCTGCTATCAGCTTGCAGCAAATTGTGCTTTCCCTGAGCAGTGGCTGATGGAATGAATGGCAGCCCGGAGATAGTCCTGTCCTTCACAAAGCAGAAAGGCCGAGAGTTCCCACAATTGCTTTTCCCTGCGAGCGCATTATGGTAGCGGGTCAAGGGAGTCAGATAGTTGGAGAGGAGAGAGAAGAGAATTAAAAACAGGAGCCTAGAAAACTTGGCAACATCCTGGTTATAATCAGATGGAAGCAAAAGAGTGAGGGCATAAAAAAGAATCACCCAGAAAAAACCTCTTCCTCTCTCTCCGAAGTGTTTGTGTCACCTGAAAAAGTGGTTTTGCAAGGCTGAGGTTCAAGGCTTTAAGCTGAGGATGAAACCAAAGCTTCATCTTCTCCTACCCATCATGGATAGAAAGGTGATGTTCTGTGGCAACTCTTGCATCCTTTTGTGCTTGTGATTGAACTTCTCTGCACTCACATCCGACATGTGCTTTCTGCAGAGTGTTCCTCCTGAAAGATTTGCATTAGCCCCTGATGGTTTAGGAGTTCACAGACAGTGAGCTCTGCCCCAGCACTTTCCCTGTGGGGAACCTGGAGATAAACCTTGTTAAATATCTTGATTTTGATGCTCTTCTAGTTTTAAGGTCACATTTCCTAAGTAACATGTCCGAAACTGTATTTCAGCCTCACGTAATTCTGAGATCCATGATGTGACAGCTGTAAACACCTGTGTTTTGTAATTGTCACCCTATTTCCAGGTCACCAAGTTTCACAGGACTAGGGCTCAGTGCAGTTCTTCCCCACCCAAAAGTATCAGTTTCCATCACTCTTGTCATTCCAGGAAGAAATTCTTTCCTGTGAGGGTGATGAGTCACTGGCACAGGTTTCCCAGAGAAGCTGTGGCTGCCCCATCCCTGGGAGTGTTCAATCCAGGTTGGAGGGGGCTTGGAGCAACCTGACCCAGTGGAAGGTGTCCCTGCCCATGACAATGGGTTGGAAAGAGATGATCTTTAATGTTCCTTCCAAACTAAGCCATTCTATGACTCTGTGATCATATTCTGTCATGCCAGCTGATACCTGCTGTGGCCTGGTGCACAGCAGAGCACCCTGGCTCTCTGCAGCAGGGTGCTGTAGCACCACCTCCCATTACACCATTGGCAGCTGCAGGTAGAGAAAAACCCAAACTGTACTAAAAATAGGACCTAGACCTGGATGTCATGCAGCCAGCCATATTAAAGCAGATTAAAGGTGGGCAGTAATTGCATTATATGCTGCATTACACAGAGCTGTTGGTGAAATCTGAACATAGACCTCAGTTTTCCTTCCAGATGTCTGTCTTGGCTGACACACAGAGAGACAGAGGCAGGCCGCATTTTGGATGGGTCTGCTGTCACCTGCCCCACTGAACATGAAAAAGCTGTGAGACTCTGTTCAGGAGCTGATTGAGTAACACCTGTTTCACCCTCACTGTTCCCATGCCAGGGTGGGGCAGAGCTGCCCATTATTGCCCTGTTCTGCACAGTGAATGTGTCAGGGCTTTGTCTGTGTCCAGTGGCTGCTCCCAGCTGCTCCTTTGGTGCTCTGGGTACCCCAGCCTGGCCCTGGGCTCTGCCCCTGCCCCAGCGTTTTGTGGAAGAGGTGGGGATAACTCTACAGCAGCAAAGAGCACAACCTGAGAGCATTGCTGGACATTGCTCCAGGGAGTGCCTGGCTGCTGTTAAACCCTGCCAAGGATGCTACAAGGCTTTCCTGAAGAGCTCTGAAGCAATAAGCACTTTTTTGCCCTCCTGCCACCTCAAACAGTAATAGCAGCTGTTACCAAGCCAACAGTAAAGCAAATGAAGCTCTTGTGCTGGGGTTGGGAGATGCTGCTAATGATATTCACTTGCTGCAGTTCAAAAGTGCTGGCAGAATGATCACGGAGCAGTTTGGCATCCTGGTCATGGAAACACTGGATGTTTATGCAGGGGTGAGTGTCCCCTGTCTATTCACAAATTCTTTGCCTTTTTGCACTCGAGGCTTTATGAGGAGAGCCTAAAGATAATAAAATAAGAAACAAGAGATGCTTTCCAGGGGCCCCATCCAGCTCCATCTCTGTTGCCATGCGTGGGAGTTGCACCAGGCTCTGAGGAAACAGACGGTTTCTCCTTACTGCCTGGGTTGGTGGCATATGGCTCTCCAAACGTGTTTAGTTTAAAGGTTTGAGCTTGTATCCAGCTTCTCGCTTCCAGCAGGTCCCCATCTCGGTGCCTCATCTGCCTGCCAGTGTGATGGGCCAAATGCAGCTCCTGTCTACTTTAACTACGTGTTCCAGTAGCACGAGCAATATTGCAAAGCTGGGCCCAGAGTTATCCATATCTCCCAAAACTTACATGCTGGCATGGAAATATGCTGGGACTATTGCCCTGCTGGGTTCCAGGTTTGCTTCAGTGAATCAGTCCTTGTTCTGCTGCTCCTCCTGGGAGCCAAGTGTTGCCAAGACACAGGCTGTAACTGTCCAGAAAGGGAGGTTTTCGTACACCTCAGCCTTCCCAATGCAAATAAGAGACAATAAAACAGAGCTAAGAGGATGCTTTTCCTGTGACAGTCATATCCCTGGCCATAATTTTCCCTCACATGACTTTTTTTGTCTTTCTAGCCTATGGGATCTTCGGGGCACAGATGTGTCTGTTTGTCCCAGACCTACCACATTTTCATCCTTATAGAATAACATTAATTCTTTCAATTACTTTCTCATCCCAAGCAGTGATCTTCCACTCCCAAGCATAAAAGCAGCCTTACTAAGGCTACCTTACCAAATGCTCCTGCAGGAAACATCTGTCTGTTAAAGGGCTCTTTCAGCAGAAATATATAGTTGGGAACTAATGGCCAGAAGTTGAAACCAGATAAATTCAAAGGAGACATAAGGAAATAAAGTTCACCTTTTTGAACAGTGAGGTTGATTAAGCACTAGTCCAAAGAAAGTGGTAGGTTCCTTAAATTCACCTGGCCTTAAAACAGGCCCGGAAGCACTTTCTGGAAGATCTGTTTTAGCAGACACAGGTTGTTACACTCACACAGGGTTATTGGGTACAATGTAATGGCCTGAAATAAAGAGGAGGTCGTCCGAGCTGTGATAATGGCCTTTTCTGGCCCTAAGCTCTATGATTCAACGAATAGCATGCATATAAAAATATATTCTCTAAGCAAGCTACTTAAATACCTGCCTAACTCTAGCTGTGGAAGTTTTCCACCTCTCTTCTGTGGGACTTGCCTATTAAATCAAGACTCACGTCCTGCAGGCTGGATCTGATACACCTTGAAGTCAGCAGGGATCTTATCCCTGACCACTTCAGGCTGCAGATCAGGCTGTCAGAAAGGCATAAATAGGTTAGTACAACTTCTGGAAGTGCATTTCATGCTGAAAGCACTTTGCACTTGTACGAGTTCTGTCTGATGAAGAATCTCAAAGCACTTTGCAAACATTAATTCGCTACTTAATTAAACTTAAAACACAAAGCAGATGAGCTTTGTGTCTTTGTTCAAGCACCATTTATCAAACGAACAGGTTGCTCCTGTCATGCTGATAACAGCGAGTAAGTTTCCCGCTTGCATTGTGTTTCTAAATCCAGTTTAAGTTGTTTTCCTTCAATATGAATAATTTTTTGAACCATTTTTGAAAGAAAAATGCAATCCAAGCACACTTACTTATTTTGTCGGTGGTGCTGGAAATTAGAGTACAAATGCTTTATCTGCATTACAAATACTATTACAAAGTGCTGTGGTGCTTTAATCTATCTTCTGGAATTTTTTTTTATTATTATTCATGCTTGAAGTGCTTCATCTTAATGCTCACAGTAGTTACCATAGGCACACGCAGTGGCACCAAGCCCACTAGAGGGTTTTCTCTGTTTTGTTTTCTTTTTCCTGATGCTCTTATTACTTGGATGATATTAAAGTATAAACAAGCCAACAGATGTGCCCACAACCTGGTAACTCTCTTGGTGGAAGGAAATACTTGATTGCAGGAAGAGGGGTTTTGTGTGTGTGTTAATGTTGGGATAGTGTCCTAAGTGCTATTTGACGATGGTTTTATCAGAAAGTAGATTGGAAAATGTTGCCTAAAATCACATGGGAGACAGTATATAGCTACAGGGAAAGACCTGATGGTGCTGGATTTATATTTGGGTTGGCTTGACTAATGTTCCAGCCCCTATTCTGAAGCACAGATGAGCCTGTCTCCCTCTGGCTCTTAAAAGCCAAAGGATGATGGATCTGAGGCTGCAGCATGAGGGGAATTACTGGAGCTTCAGTTCCTTCAAAATGAACCATCTGCTTATCAACCAGGGCAAGCCTAAGACAGACCTCTCATTTCCAAGGCTGAACCCTCATATTTAGCCTTTCCTACAGCTAGAGGGAAACCTGACAGGTGTCGTATGTTTTTATTTAAGGAAAGTGGGTCTCTGTGAAGAATAACATCCTAGGTGGATATCCCATCTCCTCTCTCATTACTTGCTAAAACTCAGCATAGGCTCAGCCGGAGACCTGGTGCATCCAGGGACAGAGTTGCTGGAGGAGCAACCACACCAAAACAGCTGCACCCATGACAAAGCAGAGAGGTTTTCCTGTATTGCTGCATTTTGGGGATGAAAGGTCACATGCTATGAAGCAGTGGTTCAATTCAAGCAGCAGCAACTAAGGCACTTTGCAGCAGGTGAGGGTCTGGCCCACAGCAACCAATTCTATTCCATGTCTGCTCAGAACATGCTCAATTGTTTCCTGGATCATTTGATAGTTGGGTGCATTGTGACTCACAGATATTCATATAAAAATTCTCCAAACCAGCTTCTTTTATCTGATTTCCCTCTCCTCCCCCTTTTAAAGCAAAATCTCATCAATCAAGCTATTATGAGGAAATGTTAGTGTTTTAAGTGCATTTGCTATGTATGGACAGAGTCAGCACACACATCCAGCACATAAAAATTTGATAATCCACATTTCAAAAAGAGATATCAAAAAGCATAATTTAATATGTTCTCATTGAAAAAATAATGAACCGCACATTCCTTAGTACTGTATATCCAACAATCCTAATTACTGAAGCTCTTTACATTAGGAAGATGATTTTCACAACCTGAAGGGTTAGAGGGAAATGATGCAGGTGGGCTGTTTTATTTTCTGTTGCATTTTGATTTTCAGTGAATGCCAAGTCTTCTGATTCCTGGGAATCTGATGCACCATCCTCCAGGACCACCAGTGAACTACAGATCAAACCATGAAAACGGCATCGGTCACCATAACGTCTCTCAAGATGGGGAATGACTGAACTGGGCTACTGCATTGGAAAACACCTGGCAGAACCAAAGCCTCTGGGATTCCTTGTGTGGTTATGTTTATATGTGATTTCTGAAACCTACAGCCTGGCAGCTTGTTTCTCCATGTTTTCACACCTGTGGGAGGAGGAGTTGTGATAGTTTGGGGAACACCCCATAGAGCTGACGTGGGTCTGTGGACATACAGCCCATAGAAGCAGAAGGGCAATTGCTTGGTTGGGACAACTTGCGACAGGGTTTTGCCTTTGGTATGTGTTTTAGGACAGATAAGGGCAAAGAGATATGAAATTATTTTGTAACCTGTATTTTAGGCTGACCTACTCCGTTACTGAGATGTTGGGCTGAGGAAAAGGAGCGTTTAGCCCATAAGTATTTGTGATTCTCCCATCTCGCCTCTGTTACACGAAGGTGGTAGCACTTTTGCACAGGAATTTGGTGGACAAACACTTCCTAACAGGAGGGCATGTACCTCTGAGGGAATGTGCTGAGATGTATGCAAATGTATGCAAATGTATGCAAATTTGCAATCTACTTCCCCCCACACCTTCTTTTGCAGAAGATATTAGCAGGTATGCAAAGATCTAAAATTATCCAATTGAGGGGAATGCTGTGAGAGCATCAGGAGGGGTAGGTACACCAAGGCTGGGGATTCAATAGAATGGATGTACACTCAACTCTCTCCTCCCACCCATTCCTAATAAAGAAATTAATCATTCCTCCCTCCTACTGCAGGAAAACCTAAAATCATAAACACCTAATTGTGCTGGGGGCAGTGAATTCATGTGAAAACTGTTGGCCTGCTGCTGAAATGGAAGGAGTTGGCAAACCTGAAGGTAGAGTTCCTTTCACTAGCTTTTTTTTCCCCTGTAATTTGGAAATTCAGTGACAGAAGGATGATTTTTAAGCTAACTCCTCTCTGGATTGCTGAAACACAGACACCCAGAATTTGACATTTTGAACAAAACAATACTTGGTCCAGACAAGTAATACAGCAGCTATGTGATTGCAGTGTGAGGTTCTTCTTCCTCCTGTAACAGATATTTTTCTTCTCTGCTCTCAACAGCAGACCAGAATGTTCTGCACCCTTGGAATTAAACAGTGGTGGACTGGATGATTCCCTCCATGTGCTGGGAAAAAGACATCTTCATTACTTTTTGTCGTCATGTAAAAATTAAAAAAACCCCACCAATCCAAATATGCAGTTATCTATAAAAAGAAACCTTTTCAGAGGTGGGGATTGAGTCTGAGCTGAATAAATCTCTACCTAAAGCCTGAATGCATCCAGATCTGGCTGTTAGTGAGCCTGGAGCACTTCAGATTAATGGTCCTGCATCTCCATTGTGCTGGTTTCACTCAGTGTGCCTGAACTGCCCTGAGGATCTGGATCTGGATTAGATGAGTGGTCCTCTGCTGCCCTTTGCATTGGCTTAGGGAAGTACAAAGTTATTGTCCAGCCTTTGCCCAAACCATTCAACTCTCCACAGTCTTCTGAGCACAACTGGCAATCTCACAAGCAAAGACGTCCTTAGAATCATAGAATCATAGAATCATTTAGTTACAAAAGACTCATCAGATCATCAGGTCCAGCTGTTACCCTAGCAGTGTGGAGTCCACCAGCCAGAGCTATGGAATGATCCTGAGATCGCATCAGTTAGTGCCGAGCTCTGCAGTGCCAGGCAAAAACATGGGCTGGAGAGAAGCAGGTTAAATTAGCCACATGGGGACAGAAAACCTCTGGTTCCACTCCAAGCCTCCGGTTTGGCTGAAGCTGGGGAAGGCTCAGAGGGCCATTTGCCTTTTGAGTCAAACGGTAGCTCCTCTTCCTCCTCCCCGCTGGAAGAATCGCCGCTTTTCAGATCACGAGAGGAGAGGAATCCCCTGGCGGGGGTCTGAAATCCTCCCACTCCCATCCCTTGCTCTTTCAGAGCCCTGACGATCCGGGAGGATCCCGGGGAGAGGTGGCCACAGGGTGTCACTCGCACCCCACGAGTGAACCATCCACCGCACTCCCCGCTCTCCTCTCGGGGCAGGGTGGGGGTGAAAGAGGGTGGGAATGGCTCCAAGAGTTACACTCCGGAACAAGAAAATATAAACCTCCGTGCTGCTGGTCGGGAATCGCCATCCTTTTCCACATCGCTTCTGATAGCCAGGATGCAGCTGGAGTTCCCAGCCTGCTCGTTCCTTCTCCATCCGCGGCAGCCAGAGAAAGTCTCCCAGGGAACGAATTATCACGGTCTAGCACAGACGCAAGTGGGTCTAGAGAGGGATGTGTGGGAGTACGAAGGAGAGGGGGATCAAATAAAGAGAGATTTGCAATAACCTGTACTATTAATGTTTGCACATTTCAAACTGTCTTTAGGCTTTGTTTCCAAATTTCTTTTAACGGGAAGAGGTTAGTGCCAACAAGTTATTTTTTGTTTAGTTTATTTTTCTTGGACTCACAGGATTTTTTGCTTTTGGATCAGGTTCTTGGAACATTTGGTTTTAAGAACAATTCTTATTAAAATCTATCTAGCAGTTTATCTGTCACAGACATTCTCTGCATATACAATTGCACTGTCAAGTGTCTAAGATTTTTCAGCTTGAAAGCCTTACATTTGGAGTTGGCAGCTTGGGGCATGTGAGCCAGGTGGCCTCAGGAAAGCTGATTCAGCACGTGGCTTCTGCCACAGCCTGCAGGGCTTGGCCAGCAGCAGGATTTGTGTCCTGCTGAGGCAACTACGATTTCCAACGAGCTTTGCTTCTTGACCTGGGAAAAGGGATTGGGCAAGGAATGGAGGCACTGAGCTTTCCCCTTCTCCATGCTTTGGCTGCATGAATCACATCTTGCCTGCCTCAGGCATAATCCCTCCTGCTGACTCTGTAATTTGCCCATTTGTGTCAATTTACAGGTTAAAAAGAAGGATCCCAGTCCTGCTGATGATGGGTCTCCAGGCAGCTTGGATAGAACTTTCCACCTGGATATTCACAGTGTTTGGGGATATGGGTGAAGTACACATTCTTCTCGGCATGCAGATCACCAGGGTTCACTGTAAGAATGCTTGGCCCAGTTACCTCTTGCTCCTCCTTTTCTCCTGTGAGTTCTCTAAGCATAAGGAGTTTCTTTTTTGTCTTGAAAGACTCAGCATGATCCACTGAAAAGAAAAAAAGGAGATGGAGTTGACTCCTCCCCCTCTAATATTTGCTGGCTCATCAGCAAATCTGTAGTGTATTTTTTTTCCTGGTTGTATGTAAACCTCTGTTGGGGGGGAAAAAAATTATATGTACGTAGATTGATTTGAAAAAGAGGAAAATATCTACTATTTAAAAATAATAGCTGTCCAACAATTCAAATATACTCAGAGATAAAATCTTTGAATTAATCTTCTCCTAGGTTTCTCTTCACAACCCTTCATGAATAGCTGCAAGAAACTTAGTCTGTGCAAAACACAGAGGAAATGGCACAAATAATTCCTTAGTACACTGCCCCACTCCACAGCTGTAACACTATGATCTGTTGGCTACTTCGACGTCTAGAGGAAGCCAACAGATGCATATGCCTTTTGTATAAATCTGTTCTGTAACGTGCCTGCTTAAGCTGCTCTGGATGATTTGTATGCCCTCACCAGGGGCAGGGGTGCCATTTAGTTTTGTTTGTTTGGAGGGAGTCCCACATGTGCATCCAACACAGGACAAAGCACTGGGATATCTTCAACCTTGGGAGCAAAGAGCCCTGTCCTGAGTCATCCCCTTTCTACCCCTTTCTGTTGCTTCTCTAGGTCCTCCTGACCCATCGAAGTGGGAAATCAGATCTGTTTGGAGCATATGGAGTCATTCCACATCACTAAGTTAGCCTGGAAATGGGAGTTGGCAGTGACTGTTATCTATTACCACTCGACAGAGGGTTGGCTGCCTGTCAGATTTGTCTCTAGAGTCTCCTTCCACAGGCATGTGTGTCCCCATTGCAAAATTCACCATCCCAAATGACATCAACTGTGCCTTCTCTGCAGGAGCTGAATTAGCCCTAGAGACTCCGTCATCCATCGAAAGCTGGAGCCAAGTCATGCTAGGAAAACAGCGGGATGAGGAAATTGTGCTTTCTGAGTCCCACTTGTTTTATGGATAGGTCAAGACCTCCAATCACCAGGGTCATCAATCCAATTATAGAGCGTACTTAGTGAAACCCTGTGAACGCTCATTATCAGCAAGAGTGCTGCAATGTGTGCAACAACCCAGACACAGAGGCAACCCAGAGATGCTGACCTGTTCAAAGGACTTTTCCATGGACATGGTTTCTGTGGCTGCTCCTGCAGCTTCCCAGCCACTATCAGTAAATCAGAGGAAACAGGTATTTGTGAGTTTAATTGTGCCTGCAGTTAATGTGGAGAAGATGGACGCTGTGGGCTATTGCAGGGCTACTTCTTTTAGTTCAGTCTGTGAGAATAATTTCAGTGACCTTCACCTGGTCACTGAAACTCCAGATATTCTTCTAGTGTCTGGCTCTCTCACTTCTCAGATCCAGTTTCAGCTCTCACTGAAGCTGGTTTCTTCTTCAGCACAGATGTCTTTGTGGACATCCTGCTGATCTCTTCCACCGTAGACTGAGGGACTCCAACTTTCAGTTGACAGAAACCATCAATCTAAAAGTGTCCACTGAGTCTTTCAGACTTCCAGGCCAACCATCCTGGCTGTCCTGAAGCATGGTTTGCCTCAGAGAGCCCTATAACACTACAGCTTCCCGAGTGAGCACCTGCTTACGAAAGACTTCATCTCCCCTTGATATTTCTAAACATGATGCTCTGCCCTGCTAAGCAAACAGCTAGAAACCAAAATGGAAACAAGGGAAAATATGACACCCTCTGTTAATAAATGCAAAGCGATGGAAAACAATTTTGCCAACTAGGCAACTCAAATTAGACTTCTCTCTCAGAGGAATATGGTCGATTTGTAGTTCTTATTACAGTGTAATGCTATTTCCCTAAAAGTTTGTGTGTGCATTTTAATGAATTCATAAAACCCGGACTGTAAAAGCCCCATGGGGGAAACCTGGCAGCTCTTTAATTCAGCATTAAAGCTCAACTGATGTCAATTGAATTGATTTCTGCGCATAGAAATTGCATTCGTTGAATGAAAACTTTAGCCCTTGCCATTCCCACTTTTAGAGCTCACTGTAATACAATTGGCTCCTTGAGTCAGGTTCAATTACATGTTGAAAGTTTATAATCTGGTGGGCTGAATGGAGGCTGTGAAATCAAGAGAGAAAACCTAGCTAACCTGATTAAACCTTATTCCACGGCCGTCCTGGGGCAGTGAATCCTTGCTGTAGCACAGGGGCCCAGCTCCTCTCTGGGTAAGCAAAGGGTCCTGATTGAAGCCCAAGACACTACTCTGGCAACAACCACAGCAACCTCAGTGTCTCTAATGGGAGTTCAGGGCATTGACCTAATTTTGAATTTCTTCTCTTTTAGCCTAGTGAGAGGTTTGAATCAAAAAGGGAATTGTGAGGGGAAAGATTCAGTGGTTTCACTGGGTTTGGATTGTCTTCTAGTGTTAGACACATCTGCGTTAGGGTATGACCCTATGAAGAGTAACTTGCAGATGTGTTTCATGTGGCTTTTACATCCCTTGATTTTTGCTATTAGCCAGTAATTCCCCAAATTTTGACCTAAACAGAGTCAAAGCCAGGAAAGTTTTACTTCTTGGAAAGTTTTAGTGGTTTCCACAAACTCCACCTCAGTCTGCAGGAGTAGTTGCTGACTTCTGCAGGTATTTCAGCAGATGCAATCTGCAACAGATCCCATATTTTGGATTTTATTTCTAGAATTGCTCCCAGTTCTCCTATGAACATAGTGGAAATCTGATGAAAGCGACCTTCATTCGCACTGTTCTGTTGAGGGCCAGATTAATGTTAGCTGTTCTCTTTGCTTTTCCAGTGTTTTGAGTACTTCTAATGCTCTTTCATTGCTCCCAGAGCCAAAAGCATATGAAGAAAAAAATTGCACGATCTTCCCACTATTAAAAAACAATCAAATGGGCTTTTTCTCTATTTCAGCCTCTGGTAGAGGATGGAGTTGTTCAAACCATTTGCTTATCCTGAGCCAGCGTCACCGTAATTTCTATGGCACAGAGCCACCATCTAAAATCCCCTTCAGTTTGTTTTGGTCATATGCAAAGAATTATTCCCTAGTAACAAAAGTGAGTGTTGGTATGGTGTATTCAAGCCAACAGCCACAAGGTTTATTACAGCCACAGATCCTCACACACCCATCTGAGACAAGTGTTATAATCCTGTTTTATGGATGGAGAGAGTGAGCAATAGAGATGTTCAGCAACTTGGGAGGAGCTGGCTTATTTTCTGACTGCCAGCCCTGTGCTGTGGTCTCTACCTCAGTTTCTCCATGGGGTGTGTGAGACATGCCTGAGTCCCACAGTCTAAAATTTTGGATAAAACAACTTTCCTTATTCTGACATCTCAATGTGCTGTTTAAACCTATGTCCCCACTGGCAGCCCCTTATCGTGCCCAGGGCTACCTGTGGTCACTGTAATAATGTCAAACTAGAGAAACTTTAATCCTTTAGTGAAAGATAACTGCAGGTCTCTGCTTTTGTTCGGTCTGCTGATCTAAGGGAAACACCTCATCCCCTTTCATGGCTGCTGAAGGTAGGTCAAGGGCAAGATGCTTTGCTACATCTGGGTTTAAAAGAGCTTCTTGTGTGGTGTTTGCTCTCTATGGTGCCCAAGGAAGGCCCTGGGAGTGCTGGGCTTCATGCCAAACAACAAGGTAGTCACAGGGCAGCCTCAAAACACTCAGCACAGTGGGAGTCTCCACTGGTACTGGGCATGATGGGATCTTTTTCCATCATCCACAAGCTGGTCTTCTGCTTGCAGTCCATGGTCTTTCCAAATCACTACTTGAAAAAAAAAAAAATCCCCCAAACCTGTCTTCTTTAGTGGTACCATAAGAACTGAGCTAATTGCAGAGGAACATGCACTTTTATTTGAGCATTTCAGCATACACTGTGCCTTTCACAGTGGGACAAAGACTACCAAACACGTGGAAGGTGCCCAAGAAATGGTCACAAGTGATTCACAATTAGTATAAATCATACAGAAAAACAAACCAAACCAAACCAAAACAAACAACTCCAGGGGCTTACAAAAGCAACCAATAATTTTGGGCACAGCATCACAGAAGGGTATAATATCCCAGAGTCCTGAGAAGCCTCTCTGGAAATACAATAGACTAATGTAGCAGCAAACTTTTCTTGAAGTTCTGTTTCTGTTTTCCTTTAACTATTTTTAGCTTCCTCAGAGTGGTGCCATGTCCTACAGACCCACCAAACATCACGTAGCAGGATTGCCCTTCCCTATTACTGACTCTTTTTTGTGCATGCTTTCTTGCACCACAAAAACTGCAGAGCCTGGTAGATCTCTGCAGGTCTGAATAAGTAAGGGGAGTATTTGAGGTGATGGTTATCAGGCATACAGAGGATTCTTTTCTCTGTTGCCCCTGTTTAAGTGGGAGCACACATTGATAACCAATGTCTCTGAGTTCCTCTGACCTTTTTCTCCCAAGAGACATAGCTGCCTTTATAAGTTTTTGGGGAGAGAGTAGCAGCAAAACAAAAAAAAGAGACTGCTTCAAAACGAATTCCCATTTTTCCAAACCAGATACCAGGGAAAAATCATTTACAGTGTAGCCCATGTGCTTATCATTTTACAGCCACAACATACTTTGCTTTGTTGGCTTTGCCAAGCAACATGGCTGAGATGCAAATTATGAGAAAGAAAGGAACAGCAGAAGGACTTTTTTCCCCTTTTCCCTTCATTCAAATATTTTTTGCTGTATCATCAACTTTAGGCATCCAGCAAAAATAGCCGTGAAATATGGAAATGTCTTGCTCATAACACAGTGATTTTTAAAGGCTTCTGCTGTGCAAATGCAGCTGAGATAGGCTTCTATAGTCTCTTGTCATCTTCCACTGTAACAGCGCTTCCTCGCTATTTCACTGAATAAGCAGATACAACGGGAAACTATTCACCAAACTAAAACAACATCAAAAGCCCATTAAAGTTCTGATTTAAACTCTCCAAAAAGCATGGAAATTCTCAGGAAAATAACAGGCACCCAGAATCTGTTTGCAGCTAGCCATCACCCTTAACATTATCCAACTGTGTTTGCATATTGGATGGCTGGCACTTGGCTGCAAGTTTCTTCAGTGCTAGTGCATTTACACCAAACTCTTCACAGCCTTTTCTGTGTTATTCCTTCTCAAACTCCTTAAGCATTCCCCTGTTCCCCTTTTCTTTTTATGTCTTAGCAGTCTGTGGACAGAGCAGGAGGCTCAGACCATCCCCCTGCAAGAGGACAAATATCCCCGGTGTGCAGTGTCAGGAGGGGCTCTGTGCAGGCAGCATCAGTTATTCTCCCTGTATTGCTCTGCCCTTTGCAGACCAGAGATGAAACTCTTCTTTACAACTCATTCACTGCTTGCTCTGTCAAGTTAATTCTAGTTCTGGCAGGTGCTGTGGCCAAGGACTCACTACGTAATCTCTCTGCTTTACCACAATCCAACTTTGCTGAGACTCTTATGTATCACTTCAAAGTACCTTTTGGCCCTTCAAAGAGAATGAGAGACTAAGGACAAGGCAATGCATGCATCTGCAGGTGAATTAATACCAAGGCAGTAAGGTGTGGCTATAAATTAATTAAACCTTATTAAGCCACAAGTAGATGTGGCCATTCTCAATTCAAGTGGCAGTATCAGGTGATGTTAAACCAGCTGAAGACTCTTTTAATGTTTAATGAGAAAATCTAAATAAATAGTTAGTGCAGCACTGTAGTTTTCCTGGAGGAACTTTCTCTGCTGGTGCAGTACTGTAGCTGGTTCTCTAAATTCTCACAGCTTTGATGCTCCTCTGCCGCTGGAACCAGCACACCTGATGCTCTCAGCTAGTTGGGTGAGCTGAAGTGGAAGTGGCACAAAAGTATTTCTTTGGGGTTTTGTTTCTGGTTACTTGCTTTTCTTGACTAATTCACTGAACACACAAGGACATGCTCATGAACACAAAAAGGGCAGGACTGTGACAGTGTCTGCTGCCAAGGAGCAGCACCCTGTGCTCCCCAGCAGTCAGCTGGGCAGGGAGCAGTGCAGTTTTAGGTCAGCCTCCACCTGAAGAGCTGTTCCTGAGTTCTAACTGAGCCTAATGGGCCTCTTGGTGCTTTACAGATTCTATCAATGCACTTAACCAACTTGAACTAAAAATCAAGAAACTGTATTACTAAAGCTAACCTGTTATTGATCATTGTAGACTACCAAATGCAGCTGTCAAATCAAAGTCAAATCAGAAAGCAAATCTCAGTATGAGACTGAAGCTATATTAGGCAAATCATCAACTATGCAGCAGAAATAACTTGTCCTTATAAATCCCTGCAAGAAAGAGAAACTGCTTCTACATGGAGTTTAGGAATGTGAAACTTGACTTTATGCCTAGCTGTGTCCACTGTTATTTCCCTGCCCCTTGCTAGGACTAAAAATATGTGAGCTTTGAATCCAAGCACCTTTAAATCTGAACCGAGGGCAGATAACAAAGACCAAATAAGCTTTATTTCCGTCTGCTATCCCAAAGCAGAAAGAAAGCTGTATTTTTGATTCCAGCTGGAACACAAGAAAAGCTTGCATGATTTCAGGATCTCCCGCTTGGAACAAGAAATGAGAAGCCTGGGAGGTAGTTAGCTGTGTCTCCATTCCTCTTGTGCATCCTCTGTACTACAGTTTGACATCTCCAAATATCCTCGCTGTCTGCAGAGACAGCAGGCTATTTTGTGCTTCATTCACTGTAGGCTGTCAAAAAGGAAAAATCCCTGCCCTGCGGGCTCTGTCCTGGAGGATTTTATTTTGCAAAGCCAGTATCTGTCTCCTCTTTGCAGATCTCCTGCAGGGTCCAGTGCCTTTCTCCTCTTCTTTTGCCCATCACTGTTCACCCTACTGGCAGGGGACTTTTTGCTGCCTGTATCCCCATCTCACAAGGACAGAAGAACCTCCTGTACTCAGCTCTTTTAATGGGCCTGCATCCATCATCACTCATCCCAGAAGAAAATGCTTGGAAAGGGTATCAATGTTATCACAGCCTTTGTTGTACTGACCTGCCTCCATAAAGTATAGGAAAGGTGGGACAGGAAAGAGAAGGGAAAACTGCTCTGAGGACGGCCTGTCCCTTTGCCAGAGCTTGTTCTGTGTGGAACCCTGCACTGCATGTGGAGTGCATTAGTATTGTAAATCCTCATAAACGTCTGATAAAGAATCAACCTGTCAAAGAAATGAAAGCCTCCATATGCTAGATATGGAAATATGATCTGAAATCCTTCTAAAGAGAAGCTGCTAAATAGTGAAAATTCAGAGTGTCAGAAGAGATAGGGCTCAGATCACCTTGCTTCCTTTAATCTGACTCTGTGAGAATCCTAGTAAGAGAGGTCACAGAGCACAGAGACGTCCTGTCTCTGGGGTGAGAGGGCATTGGTGACACAGGCACGCTGTCCTGCTGACTATGGTGCTGCCTCTAGGTGGGCATTGGAAAACTCCACCTTGCAGCTGCAGGATACAGTTCATTGGACTAAAATTGGTTTGCAAAGTGTCCAGTGACCTTTCCACTGCAGGGACACCCTTGTCCTGTGTTTGTGGACACAGCCCTTGTGTGCACTATTTGATAAATTACTAAGATGTATGAACACACAGAGGGAGACTGGGATAGGAGGGCTGGAGCTGCACCTTTTCCACTCACGCCACATCTCTCAGGCAATGGTTTGCATCCCCTGCAATCGAGGATAAAGTGGGCTGCTTGCTATTAAGACATTTGGCAGCTGGCATCACAAAAGATGAGGCCTAATTTGCAGCTTGGTCCTTGTCCAACTCCACTGAACTCTGCTGGATCAGCTGCTCGCTGTGATGAGCGTTCCTGTGTTCTGCCTGGGAGATCTCTCATCTCAGGGACACACTCACAGCCCCAGTTTGATCCTGGCTGGTGAACAGTTAGGGCAGTTCTGCTGCCAGAACAGGAGAAAAAGCAAATGAACACAGAAGAGGGCCCAAATTAAAAGTATGTCTGGGGTACGAATGAGTAAGAATTGGGATGTTGTAACTCAGGATGGAAAGTAAAAGACCTGAGAACAAACATTCATTGTGAGAAGTGTAGCTCTTAGTAGTTGATTTCTTTTAAAAATTGTTAGACATGGAATGCATAAGGGCCATTATGAACAAATGTTTCACCTGAATTTACTTTTGCTTTTAGTATATGCTGTGTTTGGACCCCTCTGGAGTTATCTCCTTCTTCCTCCCTTGGCTGATGTACCTTGTGAGACCAGCCAGCTGCCCTTCTGCTCCTCTTTCATGCTTGTATATTGGAATGCTGTATGTTGGAATGTTGTATTCTTGTATGTTGGAAATTCAGTTTCTCCTCTCTCTTCCTGCCTATCTCCCTGCTTTAGTCCCTCTGCCTTCCCAGGCACATCCTGGTATCAGCACCATATTGCCCAAACAAATGATGGCATCAACCTGCAGGGTTGAAGGAGGCCTTTTGTTCATCTATCCTCACCCTGCTAATGCAGGGTCAGCTTTACTTATGCCTTTTCTAGAAAAGTCTGGCAGAATTTAAAAATTTCCCACACAACAGAGACTCCGCAGGAATTGAAAGTTGCCTGCTCCAATGCTTAAATATCTGCAGATTTATGGAAATTGGTGTCCAGAGGGCACAACCAAATATGACTGGACATCTTTGGATCATGTCTTTCATCTTCTTCCCCAGGCCTTGCATCTCTCTGATATGATATTTTCACTTTAGCAGAATAGTTCCTCAAATAGCAGTCATCTGTGACATCTAGGGTAGTGTTGCATACTTCATGCCCTCACAGGTTCTGAGGAGGACAAAAATTCCATTTCCTGGTGGATTTTGAAATTGTGCCAGACAGTCAGAGCAAATCCAGGAGATGTCAGAGTTCTCTGCAGTAGAAATTAAGAAAAAAAAAAAAGTAATGCCCTTTCAGGTAGTTCAAACCAGTTTACTTTTAACAAACAGAGATGTCATGCTTCAATTTGCCTTGATTTTTGTCATATTTATAGCACATAATTTAATGAAAAAAATAAATGGAAAGTAATTTCAAAATGAAAACTGAAAATGTTCACTTTCAAAATGCTGAAACAGGGCATTTCAACCATTTCAAAATGATGCTTTAAATCTCTTTTTTTTCTCTCAAGCTAAGAAATGCATTGAAAACAATCCTCATCTGCAGAACTTTTCAGTTTCAACAAATAGACATTTTTCTCTGAAATTTTCTTTAAAAAAATCCAAGAATCTTAAACATTAATTTGTTGTTAGGCCTCAGAGCACTTCTGAGAGGTAGTTAAGTGTTATGATCCTCATTTTGCAGAAAGAGAATCTGACTCATAAAGAAACGTAAAATGCAATTGAGTTCCCACTTACTTCAGTGGAAGAATTGATGTGCCCAAGGTCAGAGAGAAAGTCAATAGCAGAGCTGGAGGAAAAAAAAGAGGAGTTTTGAAACCAGTGCCTTTTCTGCAACCACCAGACAGCCCTCCCTTGCAGAGTGATCAAAGCCCAAAGTCAGCAATGCCCAGTCTACTAAAGCTGGAAGGCAAAACGGAAACTGCCCCAAACTTGGAGACAGTCTGAGATCTTCCTTCCCAAAGGTGTCTGGAGCCATGATTCAGCTGCTGTAGGTTGGATCCCATTTGGTTTCTAACTTCCACAGGAGGTGGACCGAGCCCTTTGAACTCTTGTGGTTTAACTTGTGGTTATTGGTTTCTGCACCAGACCAGCTTCTCTGCTCTGCTCATGCTTTGGGAAGAAAGAAAAGAACAAAGCTGTCAGAAGGTAGCCACATTTTATGGCAATACTTAATAACTCCTGTCTGAATTAACTTTAAAATTTATAGAGCTAAAGTATAGAATGTACCAGGGATTGGAAAACAATATATTAGTGTGAGCTGCTGTTGCACAAAGGTTTCAAGAGATTGTCTGTCCCTACATGAGCATGTGCCTTACAAACATGGCTATTAAATCTCTTCCCACCCTGGATTGATGCACCTTGTGCATGGTGAGAGAAATCCACCCACCCTCCCTGTGCCCCCTGCCCTTCCTCCACGGGGACACCCATCCCACAAACCACTCCATGCTGGTTTCTCTGACAGCAGGTGATTGTGTTGCAGCTTTCCCTTCAAAAGGAGGGGGTCAGGCTTGCAGATACCAATGCCATGTCCCGCAGAGGTAGGCTTTGAGAGAGAGACAGACAAACAGGGAGGGAAGAAGATTTCTGTTTCCCCTGCCTTTATGTGATCATGTGTGTTTCCCTGACTTTTACACTCCTGTACTATCTCCTCTCCACCCAGTGCTGTGCAGACAGCATTTAAGTGGCAGCTCAACCCTTCTGCACATACCTGTGCTCCAGCACTTAAATCGGTCACGGGTTACTGCAGCAAAGACACGTTTGTGATCTCCCTCCCCCCACCCACATCATTTGGATTCACATAATCAAGCTACTTGCAGCTGAAATTGCTCATAGAAAAATAATTTAAAATTGGTTCATTAATGCTCATTTGTGCAGAATTCTTAAATATGATAAGAACATGAGAGCAAAAGAGAATGGATCTGAATGAGAGTAGGAGGATGTTGAAAGCAACTTTATTGTAATTGTAAAATCTTATGTCTAAATATGTTTAGACAATGTGAAAAGTCAATTTAAGAAGCTAGGATACATACAACCACAGCAAGTAAAGAGATATCTGAGACAATGCAGACATCCTGTGCTTAAGGTTTTTTGTTTCCCTCGATGGTAAAGGATTCTGATTTGGTGAAAAACTGAAGTATCACGACAGTCAGAAGCTGCAGTTTGCAATTGAAGAAATGGGTTGAGAATGGTGCTTTTCAGAAATGAGCTCATCATTCACACACCCATTTCTATTTGGCACAGGAGAGGGCAAAATAACAGGGGGTCACTGCTCAAATGGTGCTGAATTACACAAGCTGAGAATCTTTGTATCATATAAGATCAAGGATCTTTGCTGTTGCATGTCAGCGAAGGATCTGGCCCTGGAAATACATCAGCAGAGAGGTGCTAACCACTGTGGCAGTTCAGAGATGAGCTGCTGTAGCAAGAGTCCATCCAGTCCAGTTACTCTCTTATTCTACATCAAAATTAACCAACAATTCTGTGAGGGCAGAATACTGCCCCTGATGGTGGCCATATACTCCTCAGAAAAGAATTAAACTGCTGAAACACATCTAATTGTACGGTATCTTAACAAAGAGGTGCTCTGGCAGTTACTTCCTGAGTTAGCCACTGATCAGCTTACACCATGAAGCATGAGGATTGATAGCTCCTGTAATTTTATTTAATAAAGATCAATTTAAATAGTCTGCCTTAAAAACAAAAGGAAGGTTAATGAAGGTAGAGTCTTAAATTATATAGATCACAGCTCTGATTTTCATGCTAACAGAAAACAGATCAATGGCAACTGTGCAGTATAATTGGAAATGTAAGAAAACTGAAAACAGCCATACTGTGGAAAAGGTAATAAATATTGCTGGTAGACTGGAACAGGGGCTATCAGAAGAGGCTAATACTGAACAGAAAAAGATGAACAAAAGTCTTGCCAGAGAAGAGGCAGGAGAGGTCAGACTGCAATTCAATCAATGGGCAGCATGGGCTCTTCTGTATTACTTTGCCAAGTCATATCAGGAGCTGTAGTGCACCAGAGTCTAGATCAGACCTGATTTACCATTAGAGTAGCGAACCTCTGAAAATAAGCACACATACATCTTCTCAGGACATCAGAGTCAGGCTGGGGGAGCTCTCTCACTCCTGACATAATTGTGCTCCCGGGACCAAAAGCCACAGTGCTGCAGCAAGGACCTGGAAGGAGAGGCAGAGCAGCCCGTGCAGGAGCGAGGAGCTGCACAGGGCCACATCCTCAGCTGCAGCAAGGTGTCTGAGGCTGGCAGTGGGGAGGCAGGGTAAGAGCACACCACGCTGACCTGCTGCTGTGTTAATGCCACGGCATTAATAGGGCAAGTTTACAATGCGTAGATGTCAGGGCGGTTCAGCCAACCCGCTTCCTGTGCTTTGGCACACCATTACCTGGCTGCTAGGTAAATATTCCTGCATGCAGCTAATGAGGTGGCTCATTAGCAGTTTGCAGAGCCATTGATCAGACTTGCACACTTAGGCACAGGAATGTTTGGTCTGGGCTAGGTTTCTCCCTCTTGAAGGATGTGCCCATAATAGTTTACGCCATCCTGCCCTGAAAGGTAGAGGAACAGTGCTGGTTAATTACTAATCAAATGAGCCTTCTGTCTGTCTGATGAACTGGGCACAGCTTATTTTTCTGGCTTGTGGAGAAACCTCATACTGAATATAACATTCATTACAATTGGTCTTTGGAGAGCTTGGAGAAGTCCTTTAAACTCTCATCAAAGCAATCTATGATATAGAGATGGTTGTCCCATCTTTGTATTAGGAGGCACCTAAAGAAATACATTCAGAAAATGAAAAGTTACCTTTATCAAGGAGATCTCTGGAGTGCCAGGTACTAGGGTGTTTCTAGCTATTTCTTTTTGGTGGTGGAGAGATAAATCAGCATGGACAAACTTCAAAAGGTTAATGGCTTAGAAGAGCACAGCATGTGGTATGGCTATCTCCCTGGCCTCAAGGCAGGAAATAGCACGGGATCAAACCCTCTTATTACTATTTCAGCACAGACAGCCCTCACCTGACTGCGTGAAAATAAAGCACACTCTAATGCTCAATCATGTATTTTCTGATCACAGTAATCAGTCATAGATCAAGTTTAGACACAGGATTTGGGTTTCTTCTTATTTTATCTGGAGTAAATTCTCAAGGGTTTCTCCGTTCCACCCATACAACAGCCTTGTTCTCTAAACTTTACCAGTGAACACCAGGGTTGGATTCCCACTGCAGATGGATACTCATGTGGGGGACTTTCTTTTTCTCAGTCCCTTTACTGTCTCTGAAGTTGTGTGACATGAAAAACTCAGTTCCTACCACTCCACAATGCCTGAGTATCTTTTGCATGTTAGCCATCCACAATCTCCTCCATTGCCCTGCATGAGGGGTAGCCAAAACTTGAAATAAAATTAAATGTATGCTAGTTACATCATTCTACTGCAGCTGCAGAAATACTGCTTCATCTTTTTGCTGGTTATGGATGTTGATAAAGAATGCAGATGTTTCCAAAGTACTGAGACAAGCTCAAAACACAGCTGCCTTTGGATCTTGACTCTGCCATCACTTGCTGTTCAAGGACTGTCCAGACTTAAGTTTTGGGATGTAAACTTCCTCAGAACATCCTGCTCTTTTATTTCAAGGAAAAAGAAATTCACATCTGAGGTGAGAGAGATTTTGTCTTTCTCCTCCCTGCTTGTTCTCATCAAATCTTATTAAGTGCTTCTCTGCCTCCTGTTTTAATTTTAAAACTCACAATCCCCCAAACTGTATGCAAGCAGCCTAGAAATTCCTCCCCAGCCTGGCTGCCTTTTTAGTCAGAGGAGAGAAATGAGCACCTGCCGAGTATAGTCAACACCTAGAATTGCAGAAAACCAGTGGAAATGACAGAAAGTGGGGAATTATCTTCTGCTTGCTTCAGCCAGTAGCAAAGGGCTCTGCATTGTATCACCTTCACTTAGAATACTCCTGCTCTTATCTGCTATTTTCCCACCACTAGTCAGCTGGGTAATTTTTTCAGGAAACAAAACTTAAGCATATAATCACAGGAGGACTTTGTCTTGTTCTACTTGATTTATGTAAAAGTTAGTTATGTGTAGCTAATCTTGACATGACCACTCTCTTTCAGTCAATAGAGAACACCTCAAAGTGCTATTGCTTTCTGAGAGGGTACCCAAGAAGGACGATATGAATAACCTTAAACAAAAAATTTAAATGCACGTTGACAGGTACATATATGTATGTATATTCCTGTAGATATGAGCGATTGTACCACCTATCTTGGTAGAACCATACAGTCTAAAAATCTATTTGAGCTTGGTAGGCTGGACTCCTCTCTTACCTGCATAAATCATTGGGAATAACTGCATTAAAGTGAAAAGAGTTATTCCACTGCTAAACAGTGCAAAAGCAGTGTGAGCCAACTTGCTCTAATACATCTCTGTCTGCTTTTCAGGCATTATATATTCTTATATAGAGGACTCCTAATGGCTTTAATCCTTTTTGACTTCCAGCACTGCACACTTCAGCAGTCCTGCTTGGAGGAGTTGGGGCCAGGGAATTCAGGATTTGGGCTGCTAGCCAGAGACATCCCACTCCTCAGCCAGTGTGTGCCTCTGTTTGTTCTGGTGTGCTGCTACCACTTGTGCCCTCTCAGAGCACCTGAAGAAGTTCCTATTATTTCTCCTCAGTGTTTATTCTTTCCCAATACCAGCAGATGGTCACTCTCTAGCCCTCTTCTTTCTACTACTAAATGTTGCGGATTGTTGGCTCAGCTTCTCCAGAATGTCTTGGAAACTTTCTTCATTTAACTTTGTCAGCTTGTCACCTGGTTTGGTCCCTTCAGAGCCATAAAAGGAAATGATTGCTTGAGGGGCAGAGCTACATATATCATCCAGAGTGTATCATGATTAGCTGAATGTAGTGGAAAAAAAATGTATCTGTGTGGAGGAGAGCTGTCTTTCAACACATCCATTTGCCAGGAAAAAAAAATAAGGCAGTTGGGCTTCTTAAAAAAAAAAAAAAAAAAGGAGGAGGAAAAGAAGCTAATTAACCATGGAAGTCAGCTCTGAAAAAGTAAATAGAGAAATAAAGCAGTTAACACTCACATGCACTTTAAATCCCAAGGCTGCTTTCTTGCTCTTACATGTATGTGTTTAATAATGCACAAGTTCCTCACTTGTTGTGTTCTGGTGCTACACTCCAAACTCAGTGGGTGTCAGCAATCAAGGCTGATGAGGGGAGCACAGGACACAATATCTCACCTGAGACTTTGCAGTGGCCTCAGAAGACTTCTCAGGAATAACCCTGAAGAATGTTAGAAAAGCCCAGAGGAATAGAAAACACAAAGCTTTCAAATTAGGGCATCTATGTCACTCTCTAATCCACATCCCCCTCCCCAGATTGACAAATATTTGATTGCCTAAAAAATTTGTGGAAACAGTCCCTCCTGAATCAGGCTTTTCCATTGCCTGTCCCCCTATTAATAATCAGCTGGCCTGGGAGATCATTTGCTGTTTGCAATGTGGTGATAAGTGCATATTCTGGACAAACAGAGCTTGTTAAGAAAGACTTTTAGGTCTTCTCACTGGCCTCGTTGCTAGGAAACTGGAAAAGCTACTGGAAAGCTGCTTTAGTGTGGCGGAGTATATTGCTGGCAATCAGTGTCACTTGCCCTCAGTTATAGCCTGCAGCCTTTAAAAATACTGAAACATACCCCAGTGCCATCATGTTAGTGCAGAAATGCTGGGAGGACATGTAGTTAATTAGGTGGACCATGTTTGCATGTTTGGAGCTCAGGAGTCCAGTGCAAATAACGCCGTTTAAAAGGCACTGGAGGAACGTTTAAGACAAAATAGGTTACATGAGTTGGTGGTCTGGCTCATTAAAAGTCAAGGCTGATCAAGGTGTGGGTTTGCAGCAGGGTGGTAGAAATCTCTTGTGCATTTTTGCAGTACTGGCACAGCCCCTCAGTGTCACATCAGGAGCCACCATATTCCTCATTTACGCATCTCTGCGTCCTTCTCTATAGGATGTATGTATACCTTAATCTTATTACTGTATATCTTCTTAAGCCAAATAAATCCCCAGAGTAATTCTAATTGCCAGGAGACGCACGGTCTCGTATGGTACTCGGGGTATGTAAGAACATGGGGGTGAAAACTTTGATGTGCCTTTGAGAGGGCGTTACAGGAAACTGTGAGCAGATTGAGCAGCACCTCCAATGGGCTGAACAGCCACGAGCCCTCAGGAGCAACCTGAAGGATGTGTACAACTGTGGGCCACATGCTCCTGAGCCCAACACAGCTCCTGGGGAAGGAGCTGCTACAGAAGAGGTGGTAAAGCCTTTGACACCCTCTGAAACAGCAGCTATCAGCTGAGGTTTTGTGTGAGAGCTCTTTTTGTCCTCTAGAGCAATCTCCTTTCCTGCAAAGAGAGCAGAGGTACTTTTCATTGTAACTTTTTCATCCCTTTAGAAACCTTCCTTGCCTGGAATTTAGGTTATGGATATTTTTCTCTTACTGGGCCTCTTCTTTAGTACCTGAAACTCTCCAAGACCTTCTCTTCACAGAAGTTACCAGGTGGCTCTGCAATGCTGCTTCTTTGTTTGCTAACCAAGAGACTACAACTGAAAATAAAAGCCCACAGTTTCCACATGGAATATCAGCATTGTATTGGATTAGTTACAGTGCCTTAAACTGTTAACAAATAACAGTCTTTTAGAGATTCAGATGCTTTATTATGGGGACTTGCACAACCAAAGGATTTCTTCACGGCATTAAGTGGCCCCTCGTGCATAGCTCCTAGTCCCAGTGCTTTTACATTTAAGAGGCCAGTGCTTCCTTAAGCCCTGTGCTGATACTGTGGAAGGTGAAGACCAGATGTGTAATTTTATCAGAGGTCTCACCTCACCTGTATAAACATCCTACATGAAATTTATATTCTTGACTGTGTTGCCCGTGTACCTCCAGCCATCCTCCTGGTATTTATCAGGGTGTGTTTGAACTGAAATAAAACTGTCAGCATTCACTCTTCTCCCTTACCTCTGCCTTTTAGTGGCCAGGCTTTCCCTTACTGTGGAATCTGGGAACTCAATGGTCATTAATAGACACTGTCACTACAATGTGGTCTGGCAGCATGCTGACTGCTGTCCAAAAGCTGGTGTCCAAAATACTTGAATCTTATCTTCTTTCAGGGTTATTTTTCAAAGGTCTCAATCCTACAGATATTTCACACAGCCAGGAGGGGAAGGGTGGGAACAGAGACTGTAAAGGCACCAAAAAGGTGATACTTACCATGTACTTTTCTGCTGGAAGCAGCGGCCTCAAAATCTGTCCTCTTTCCACCTCCAAAACTCCCAGCTATGGAAAATCAAGGCTTATCTAGATGAGAGGTACGCTGTGGGGACTTGCCTGCCTTTGTACTTGTACAGTTGCTTCTCCTGGTTGCTGCCAAGCAGGAGAAAGCTGATGGTCACACAGCAGACCTGGCACCATCACAGCTCACGTTTCCCCTGTCCTGCTCAGCAGTTTTTCCATGAACTTATCTGAGCAGCTCTCCATGCTTTGTGCTGTGAAGATCAAAGTCTAGGTGTCCAGAATAAAAAGATCACGGTTACCATGAGGCCTGTCTCTCAACATGCTGGGAATAGAAATGTGGCAATCAGGCTTGGGGATGAAATCATATTGGACATGCTGGCTTAATCTCTAAAATATGAAATTGTAAGGAAAGAATTACAGCTAAAAAGCATTTTACATTTTAGAAAGCTGCTCTGACCCATGCTGGATAAGGAAAGAGAAGAAGAAGAGGGGGGTAAAAAAGCCTGTGGGATGCAGAAGATTACAGCCAGTTGGGTTAGAAAAAAAGATCCATCATCAAATAAACAGGCTCCTGCTCCTGTACTATGATGCCTGATTCTGTTTGAAAAGGAAAGGTTCGAGATGTCTTATTTCAATTCTCGGCATCAGATTATTTGCTATTTGCAAATATCTGGATGTTATTTGCAAATCTCCCCAAAGTATTTTCAAAATATATTCAAGTATTTTAGCTCAACTCATCCATTCATTTCAAAATCATGTTTAGGTGGGATACAGTGCTGAGTTAGCTGCTCTCCCAATACACCTTTATTTAGCCATCAGAGAGCAGAAACAACAGTCCATAGATATCCAGCTGCAAAAGATGAATTACAAGCAGAAAAATGAAGAAACATGCAATTTGTGTGTTCCTTGTTGAAAAAACATCTGCAATTTTATGAGTATTTTCTAATGCACAACCAAGAACAGATTCTCACTCTCCTGTGCTGTGGGCTGCAAAGTAACACTAAAAGTTTTGGCATTTTTGTATTTTTCCCATGTCATCATGAAGAGAGGAATGGTGTGATAATGACAGTGATGTTGAAAGATGCCACACCTGGTGCCACACCTAGAATTTCTTCCTTAGCACAAAAGCAGGGCAGATTGCTGCAGTAATGTCTGAACTGCAGCTTCACTATATAGCAAAATTATCAAACCCAGAGATTAAAGACCTCCTTTACCTACTTTCTCTTCATTTTTCAGTGATGTGTCAAGCAGTAAAAATACATAAATGTTAGTGCTTCTTGACTTCCAAATATTCCACTCACTCATTATTTTTTCAGGGCTGTAGGTGTTTATGGATGTTACATCCAGAAGGAATTTTCCTGAAATACTTACAAACTATGTAAACACTTCACACAGAAGACCATGATACAAGGTCTCCTTACTGTGAGCCTAACTCTGGCCTGGAAGGGATGGCCTGACCCTCTAGGTAGGGGGCACCTGAGAGCAGCACAGGAGAAAGGACTGGTGTTTTTATGCTCAGTTTCTCACTTTTTCATGAATTCTGGCCTCTGACCACAGAATGATTTACCCAGCCCATCCCCACCATGCCTCTTTGCTGAAGCAAACACCCAGCAGCCGGTGGGACCCCCTTCCCAGCTGTGTGCATGCTGGCCACCACATCAGCACAACTTCTCTTCCCTTCCCACTTAAAAACCTGCTTGGTCAGCCGGGAAAGCACCTGCCTTCGGAGTCTGCAGCCTCAGCCTGGCCGATTACCCGTGAAAACTGCACCATTAGGTCCCTCACTGAGAGGAGCCTGTGTTAGAGACACTCAACCAGGCTCAGCGGGAAGTGAAGTTTATTAACAAGAAGCAAGAAGCACCGTGTGTAAGAATATCTCCACTCTTGCAGTACCTGGAGGGGACATTATCGCTTATCAGCCTAATATTTCACCGCAGTCTTTCTTTCACAGGCTCTTGCTTCCTTCTCCTTGCACAATACTCTAAACACACTAACAAACAATTGGCAAAATATGCCAAAAAATGTTTGTCACTTGGATGAATTTTCAGGATTTTTCTGACCAGCCTAGAAAAGAAAACAAAGGTAAACAGTAAGTGAAACACAGTTGGGCTAAAACCTGGGTATTAGGTCAAAAAAGGAACAAATCTCTGCAGGATTCCAGGGGCAGATTGTATTTTATTGGTGTTTATCTGTACAAAGGGAAAGGTTAATAGAAGGTCTGAACAGAAAGGTTCATAGAAAATTGTCATCTGTTTGTGTTTTGTTTTTGAAGTAATAGTTTGCAGGAGCCAAGGGAGGAGGTAAAACAGTAAAGGCCAGAGGTAAATTGAAGGTGGAACCGTTTGGAAGAACTTTGACAAAACCACTTAAAATTTGGAAATGCAGATTTGTCAAGACTCAAATGCGTTCCTGAATCATGCTCATTTTTGCCCAAATTTTGTTTTGCAGGAAGGAAAAGGGGAAGGGATAAATGCTAACATTGAAAATTGCTTTTCATTTTGGAGGAAAGGGAAGAGAAGGGGATGAATGCTAACACTGGGAATAACAGATTTCTATTTTTCTTCTCCAAATTAATTTTTGTTTAGATCAATTTTTTTAATTGAAATAATAGGTTATCCATAAAATAGCAATGAGTATCAAAACAAAGAGTGCTGATCTAGGAAGTTTAAATTAATCCTAAATGAATCCCTGGGGTATGTTTTCTTTTGCAAAGAATGATGTAGTTTTCCATGCTTGGTTTTAAGCCAGACTGGAAACAAAGCTGAAAGAAGATGATGCTGGGCAAAGCACAATTTCTATCATTTGTCCAGAGATGGTCTCTGTGTGGAGTAAGACAGGAGGAGGCAGTTGCTGGGTCTGAGCTCAAGAGCAAACGACTCTCATGTTAAAGGACTTGCTTTCATTTGATTTTGCTTTGTTTAACATAAAGTGTGTTGTACTGCTCAGACCAGAGGTCCTCATAACACAGTATGCAGTCCCAACAGTGGCTAATAGAATGGATTTTTCCAGGGAAGGGAGATAAAAACCAATTCCTGGATAGAATGATTTTTCCTATTTTGTCAACACAGCCCTTGCAATGAACTCTTTAGGAATTTCAAGGTCAGATTGGACAGGGCTGTGAACAACATGGTCTAGTGGAAGGCGTCCCTGCCCATGGCAGGGGGATTGGAATTAGATGGTTTTTCAGGTACCTTGCAACACAAACCATTCTATAGTTCTCTAATTCTTTGATTCTTGCACCATTGTTTTACACATTATTTAAAAATTGGGAAAATGGAAAGCTACTGGAAAGCCATCAGTTAATGTAAAAGTTCTGCTGGGCTCTGAGGACTTCAGTGCTGAGGAGGAGCAGCTTGGGTGCTCTGAGCTGATGTATCTGCAGAGTGTTCCCAAGATCAACACCAGGCCCATCAGGCTGAGTATGCAGGCAGGAGCAATAGTGAGCTGCAGCAGCATCTCTTCCCTCACAGGTGCAGAGGCAGAGGACAGCAGTGACACTGAGTCAGAGCCCAGAAGGTTGTTGTCATCTCCAAGCCTGGCAGATCACGCCTCCTACCCAGGCCTCAACTGGGAGGAACACGACGAATACAGAAACTATTTCTGAGGTAATGGAATTCAGGTGATCCTTAGTGCTCAGTACATCCTCTCTTCTAGAGAAGAAGGGGTTATGAAGCAGATTTCATTGTGGGCTGGCAAAACTAGTGCTCCCATTTTCCTCTTTGCTTTGTGTTTGATACTTAACCTGCCTTAATCTAGAGTCAAACTTTAAACTCTTCTTGCCATACAAAATTTCCTCCTATCACCAGTGTATTAAGCCTAGAATTGCAGTAATGTGCTCAAGAAAATGTTTTCCTCAGTCAGGCAGCATTTCCCTGGGGTCTGCAAGTAGGTTTGTTTGTGCTCTTGTTTGACAAAGCTATGTACATGGGACAAGATAACAATTAAATTAGAAAAAAGCCTTAAGAAGATTTTCTTTCAGTGAACTTAAGGATATAACTTGCCAATTCATCATGATGGTGTTCTCTGTGAATGGAAACTGTACACTGTATTTCTAGGATGTCTTACACAATTTTCCAGGATACTATGTCACATCAGCAGAAATTCAACATTATGCAGCTCTTAAGCAGCAGAATTTGACATTTTCTTTCAGCTTTAAAGAAAGTAGCATCAGTTCTTCTGATCCTGATACTTGCCAATAAATCAGGAAAAGCAGGCTTAGCCAAACTATGGATACAGTAGTTTGCTTCTGGCTATGTTACTAGCTGAGCTTTTCAGTATATTTCACATGGAAACAGGATGCTCTTCAATTAGTTGGCAAACTGCATCAAGAGGAATGGTGAAATGCTGAGCATAGGTATTGATCTGATCATTATCAGGAGTGCAGGTAGCTGGAAAACCTGTGAGAAATAACGACAGGTTTGTGATTGAGTTTGAACAGAGAACACCTTTGAACATTAGAACATAACCACTTTGGTCTTGGAAACATGGAGAGAATTACTATGGAGAGATTAGGCAGTCTCAGTAGGTGGGTAGGTGGGTAGGTAGAGAGAAAGGAATAGAAAGAAATCTGAACAGAGGTAAAAGAGAAATTAGGTTAGTGAAATAAAAACTAGGTGTAAATGCCATTTCAGGGCTTTCCTCTGTTAGAACTCAGTGCATTAAAAAAAAAAAAAAAAAAAAAAAAAAGAATCCGGGTTTTCTCTACAAGAGTAACTGCTAAGGCAGGATGAGAAAAAACGGGCAGTGCTGGAATTAGGAGCACGATCAGGATGTGCTGGCTCTGCTGCTCAGCCCCACAGTGCTCTACGAGGTGGTGTTGAGCACATTTAGAAGATGGGAGCGCTCCACAGCAAAACAGGCAAAATATTTCTTTGTGAAACTGCTCTCTGAAAGCCCAACACAGTAACTCATCTGGAGGGAGAGCAGTGGGGAACCGCCGCTGCAGGCTCACCAAGGAAAGATAAGTTGTTGTGCTCGAAGACAGATCATCCCCCAGCTGTCCATTGCACTTTCTGCCTGAACTGCTGCCGTCTACGGAGAATGTCAAGTCCTTGGGGCCTCGTCTCCCTGCATCTCCCACATGAGAGTGAGGGCTTGGCAAACACCTTCCCAATAAATTATTGTTATTGCAAGAAAGGGAACAGGCAGGGAAAAGACTTTTCAGTGATCCTAGCAGCATTCTGCCTCAAGAAAGCACATGTCGTGGGAGAATTTCAAAATGCTTCCAGGAGCCGAGGAGGCAGATGCACGCTGGAAACCTTTGAAGGAGATGAATAGCAGGAAGCATGTCTAAAAGACCCACAACGGCATTACTGCAGAAAAACCAGCTGCAAAATGAGGTAATGACTCTTCAATACTCTCCAATATGCTGGCACAAGTCCTCTGTGTTTCATCTCGCTATCTATCAATGCAGCATTAGAAGATCTTAAAGTGTTTACAAGTGGATGCAGGGTGAGTCCACTGGCCCTGTGGGGATGCTGATCCCTCTTTCCAGAGGAGACACAGCAAGGTGAAGGTCATCCTTCTCCATGCACTCAGTAACAAAGGAACCAGATCCCACCGTGTCTTTTTTCCCCGAGGGTCCCCTCCTGGCTACTTACTCGGAAATTGCCTCCTGCCATATATTTCTTTCTCCTCACATATTAAAAAATAATTAAAGATTAAAAATAAGAACAGAGAAAGGCTGGGGGAAGAGGACAGATGAAGGGAAAGCCTCGTCTCTCTGTGTCCCTCAAGAGCTGAACAACATGTACAAAATCACTGCCGCTCAGTGCACAGATGACATCGTGGTTTGTGCAGGATCTGAGCTGGCTCTCCCAGTGCAGCACAGACAGACAGTGCTCCTCCCCTGCCCCACTGCACGAGGGTGCAATCTGCTGACATGCAGGGCAGGATAGGGCCCTCTGGAAAGGAAACTTCATCAGGAAAAAGCTTAAGAGGGGATTGACTCGAGCAAGTGCCTCTTCTATATGTGAAAGGCAGCTTTCTGCATACAGGCAGCGGCAGAATAGATGGAGACCTGTCAAAAAGTGATGCATAGGCAGCTAAGTGAAGCTCAAGCATTCATAAAGAAACAATGTTATCAAAGATGAATAGCTTGAAAACTGCTTTTAGGAACATTTACACAGAGTTTCACCTCCTGGCAACACAGAAACGTCAATGCCGCTCGGGCGAGCTGACTCATAGGAGAGCAGGAGAGCTCTTCAGAAGCTCACGCTCTCCTTTTTTCTTCCGCACCAAGGTCTGTGCAGAGGTGTGTGTGCTGAGGGGTGGGGGGTGTTGCACTGAGAAATCACCCTAAATTGGCTCGGAGAGGAGTTGTTTTCAGACTCCTTGCCATGCTTTATTAGTGTGGAAATTCAATAATCTCATTAATTACAGAAAAATAATGTAAGGTGGATCTGCTGGGCTCCTGCACAATTTGAGCTCTCCTTCTGTGGGTAATTGCCAATGACATGTCTGAGAGAAATATCACAATGATACATAACAAAGGGCAGCGCAGCTTTACAGCATAGATCTTGTTGCTATGGGAACTTGTCTTTGCTCCTATGCCGGAGCTAGATGATTTATGTATGTGCAAGAGTTCCTTTATTTTAGGGCTTTTGCAAAAGAGAAAAAACCCTATCAGATCTCTCTCCACATCTATCCGTCCGGTTATCTATCCAGTTATCTAATAATTCTTTCTTTATTATAATTACCTGTCCATTATAATCTTTATCCATGGCCTCATTCTTCCGAATATTCCACTCACTATCTGCTTTTGGAGACCAAGATACAAGACAAGCTGATGGAATCAAAAATGTGGACATTAGTTACTCTTTGTGCGTGCTGCATGGACACGACTGCCACTCAGAAGCCGAGGCGAAGCAGTCAAGCCGTGTGTCACAAGCCCCTACTGTCCCAGAGATGCTCTCCATGCCCACATGCAGCAGTGTGACAAAAGCATCTCCCTTGTTTCTGGAGCATAAAGGGAATGGTGGAGCGCGAAAAACCCTCAGATCTCACTCCCTTTGAATGGTCAGAGAGCACAAGGGTCGCCTACAGCTGTGCTGGGTATTGAAGGTGGAGCTTTAGGAGGAAATGCTGAAAGTCCTGGAATAACTCCCCAAAAGATTGAAGTTGGAGCATAACTGCCATTAACAGACATCTTTGGTCTGTTCATCCTGGGTGGCAAGGTGATTGGCTAAAAGGTGGAAACAGAGTATTTTAATTCAGAAACGGGCGGCTTTGGCTGCAATTGTTTGCTGTCTTTGCATTTCATGATTTGTTAGGCATTTCCTAATAACCTCTTGGGTCCACATGTACCTGAGATTAATAGAATATCTTTTTTTCTCTTAGGGTCATTGGCTGCTCCAGTGGGACCATATAAATTATCTGTGTATTAGTAAGAAACTACTAAAAGCTTCACACTCAAAAATTATTATCTTACACTAATGGGAGACCCATCAAAGAAGACATTCAGTTCTGGTGTGCACAGAGATTTAGATGATTTTGAGGCACAAATCTGGTCCTGACAGCTTCTACCTCTAAATTTATTTCATTCCACATTGTCTTCAATTACATAAAAATCCTTTAAATATGCATTTACATGTTTACACGTATTTTTGTAGAGCATTTAGTGCAAAAACTTATAAGTTCAAGACATGATACAGGAAACCCGGCCAGCAGCTAAGTTAAGGTCCAGGTTCATCTTTAAATTAATTGAAACCAGACCCTGAGAAGCCACCTGACACTTGTGTTAAGTCACAGCAGTATGCAAAATGCAAGCTCGCTCTGATTTTGCCACATGCTGTAGAATTACTCAAGGCTATTATTTTACTGGAAGACTGAACATGATGCCCATGACTTTGTTCACTCAATGGCTGGAAACAATCTTCTTCTTCTATAATGTATCAGAATGTCAGGGCTTTAAATTTGCAGGGAAAAAAAATAATCATGCGAACCACTTGATCTTGAAAAGAAAGAAAGTGAAATTCCATATTTATGAGTGTTCTCTTTTAGCCTGGAAATTCACTGATCAGTGAAACCTCACTTTGGAAGTTAGGGAGCTGATTACACTCCTGATCTAATCAGTTCCTTGCTGCATGGAAGCCTCCCCTACGCAGACCTCCTACTTGACTTTCCTTCCCCCCCAGCCCCACTGCGGCTGAACCACCGCTCCTCCTGTTCGAAGTGCTGAATCACAAAATGGAAACTGCCCGTGAGGTTGACAATGATAAGGCAAGTCTCGTGGCGTTTGAAGAACTCTTGCTCTGTAATTTCTACAGTCCTCATGCTGTGGATGGCACACTTGCAAAAATCACTTTCCTAATTCATGTAGAAGATAAAAGTTAATCCCTTGGCATCGCTGATCGACTCTTCATAACAGGGCTCCTGCTTCCACCACAAGTCTGTAGCCAAGAGCAACAGCTCCCTCCTCCCAGCTCCCTCCCTCACCCTGAGTTTCAATTCCTTAAAGCTAATCAATATCCTTATTAATGTTCCAAAATCAATTATCCTAATAAAGCCTGGAGGGAGCTGAAGGGTTGCTATTCAGCACTCACCTTTTATTATCCCAACTGTTTATTTCCCCATTGATAGAACTGTCTAACTTTATGACAGATTATGGGTGAAACTGCAGTACTCAACACACTTGTCAGCCCTAGAGATATGTTGTGTTATTATTACTATTTCGAGAGCCTTTTGCTTACATTTCCTGGTTGTATGGATGCTTTAGAAAGAGTCCCTGGCTTCGCTCTGCTGGAATATGATAGGGAGTGCTGCAGCTTCATGCTGCACATCAAACGGATCATAATCTGTTATATCTATTCAATTATAATATTGCCCCAGGCCATGGCACTTTGTTTATGCAGCAGGCAGAGCTCTGTGATCTGCAGCAAGATTGCAAGACACATGTGGGGTAGATCACCTAGTGGTATTCCGCAGCAAATCAGGTGAAGGTACACTGAGAGGCATAATCCCAAAAGCATCAGGGGGAAATGGCATTTCTCCTTCAAGGGAATCCCTCTTTTCCATGCAGAAGTTGTGTCAGTGGCCTGGAATAAAGACCACAATTCCCTGCAGAAGTGCAGCATCACAGATGTGTTCCTGCAGGAGAGCTCAGGAGCAGGGGGCACAGGCAAGCATTGTGGGAGGGAAGCAACTGTAAATGCTGCTCTGTGTTCTGAGCACTGAATTCAATCCCTTGCTGCTGAGCATGGCTACATGTATATTTTAAGGAAATTCAACCGCATGGTTTTTCTTCCTTCCTGGGCTTATTGATCGACCATTTAAGAGCACAGAGTAGAAGAGAGTCCAGGTCAGGTTATCCTCCAAGATTGTTTCAGCAAGGAGCTGAGGCAGGAAGTAAAATGAAAGTCTGTAAATGAAATCAGCTCCTTCTAAATTGCTGTCCTTCACCTTGCATGTTGTGTCCGTCCAGGCCAGCAGCCTGTTCTGCTCACTGGCTCCCAGGGAGCCTCTGGCAAGCACAGCCAGGGCTGGGAGTGCTGGGAATGTGGTCTTTGTTAGTTCAGCCTCTCCCTAGGCTGGAATACATCTACTCCCTGCCTCCATCTTCACACCATTAGCTGAAACTCCCAGCAAAAATCCTTTTGTTGCCTTCAAAGGAAGGTGTCTGAAATGCTTCCCTCTGACAATCTGGAACAATTTTGGTACCCTGTGCAGTAAATCTTTTATCCAAAGGATGGCAAGTGAATGGGGAGATCAACCCTGGAAGGACTGATAGCAAGGCAAACAGAGGCCTTTCTTTCTTACTGAGGCCAGTAAAGAAAATGTATCACTTCTTTTCAGTTAACCAGTATTAGATAAGACCATCCACACCAGTAGTCAAACTGGTAATGAGACAGGCCCCATTTCAGGGAGATTATCACTTTATTATGAAGCAAGCATTCAGCAGATGTCTTAATTTTACAGAATTCATTTCACATTATCAAGATTTCTCTCCATCTTATTTGATTTAATGTTTGTTAAGAGTGATTTGTCTCTCTCTAATGCTTAAGACCAGTGCAGTCCAATCAAGCAAATTGTCTGTAATTTAAAGAGTTCCTGAGGGATTCATAACATCCATAGGACCTTTTGGGTTTTTTTCCAAAAAAGAAAAAAAACCCAGAAAATACATCCTGTACTAATGATTTCTCTCATCCTAGTCTTCTTTTATCCCAGCCTTTCCTGCCAATATGCCCGTATAGCACAATTCCAGATAAATCAGAAATGCAGTGAAAAGTGGCATGAAAGCAGCATCACAAAAAGAAAAAAACTTGATTGAAGTTGTGAGCTAGCGAGAGAAATGTGAGCCCATCCGAATCTGAATTAATTAAAGATTTTATTAGCATCTGATGGCGCCCCAGGGAAAAGTACTTTTTTTTTCTTTCCTAATCCTCTCTCTGTTTTAAAGGCAAAATACCAAGCAAAAGCATACAAGGGTCATGCCAAAAAAAAATTTGTTCTGAGAGTGACACAGCTATACTCTGGCTGTGCCAAATTACCAGTGATGCTGTAAACAGGGCCAAGCCAGTTGGGTATTTTTCTGCAGCAAGGAACTGGCAGCCTATGCTGATTGGGAGCTCAACTGAGTAAGAAAATGAAATGCCTTTTCAAATTATGCTGTTCCTTTTTTAGTTTTTGCAGTGGAAGGGAGTTCTGAAAAGTCTGCATAGATAAAAAGCCCCATGCCTCGGTCACATAGATCTCCTGTCCCTCCAAGTCTCCTCACATTTAGTTCACTAAGGTAGCTGAGAGGACAAGTCCTTTGCTCTGTCCTCTCCTCAGGTACATTGCCTCAGTTATATGGGGCTGAGGGTTCTACAGAAACAAACTCAGTTATGGAAAAGTGGGTCTGAGGAGCACTTGAAGTAGAGGGATTTGAAAATCAGTAGCCCCAAACAGCAGCGTGCATTGCTGGCTCCACCTGGGCGCATCAGAGGCAGAAACTCTGCCAGGCTGACGTGGTGTTTGCTGTGAAATCCAAACTCCACTCCCTGGACATGTTCTGCTGAATTAAGTCAGAAGGAAGGAAGCAGATAACCTGCCCTTCTGCCTTTCCTTCCCTCCTCATCGCACTCAGAGCTTGGCATTTTCCTCCTGGGCAGAGAAGAGATCCCCCAGACTCCAAAGGCTACGTGCAAGACATAGACAGCCTGCTCACACATCAGTAATGCTGCTGTTTGCTAGGGCAGTGATGCATTAAGGATAATGACTAAAGCAGATTGGGTATTTTAAGAAAACCAACCTATTCATAATTTATTTTTTTGATATAAGCACATTGGCTCTGTGTTGCAGCACTTAGCTGAGTCATTACACGTCGTGTTCAAAGGTGAAAGCCCATAGATGTGTCATCAGAGATCTTGCTTAAAATTCTAGCACATTCATGACCAATTAGGAGGAGCCAGAGACCTGAAACAGTAGAAAACACTGCCTAAGATTGTGACCTGGTACAAGTCATAGCTTGACTGAGTCATTTCTTGTGAGCCTGACTAAGCCTGCAAAGCCTTGGCGAGAGATTTGGCAGTGGGGCATGTTGGGGAGAACCAATAAGTGAGTGGATCCCACGCAGGGTGTGAAACGGCAGGTGAAGGTGCTCTTTGGGGCAAGGGTCTTCTGGAAAAAGCAGTTTTGAGAGCTGTAAGCAGGGAAACTGCTCAATGCTGACCACGTTCTGGTAACCGTGTTTTCAATGACATCACTTGTCAAAAGAAACACCTGGCTCCATTGTCAAAATCTCAAGAGGAAACAGTTTACTAGAGACCATTATTGGCTGACTTCTTGGGCCAAGCACAGCAATAATCTAATCAAGCCATGCCAGACATTGCCAGCCCCCTGAATTCACCAATTATAAACCCTAACAGTTATTCATCCAAAAATTTAGACTTCAACCTTCCTGCTTTAGACACATACTCCAGCAGCAGAAAAGCAGGGGACTACGGTTCAGAAAGCCCTCCTTTAAAACTTTTCCCTCAAAATCCCACTCCTTCACTGCATTTGAGAGCCTTTACCTTTCTCGTCTGTCATGACCAATCCTGGCTTGGTTCAAGACTCCCAGGGATCAGGGATCAGGATGCTGATAGCAAGTCCCTGTGAGGATGTGAAATGTGTTTCCCAGTCTGGTCCCAATGGACAGGACTTGTGGCAGACGCAAAGGGGAGGGTTAAACAGGCTGATCTGTTTCAGATGAGTAATCCTTATAAAAAACACACTTCTCTTCCTCTAATCAGGAGCAAAGTTGGACCAAAAACATCCTCTCCACTGGTATTAGGGAACAAGAGGTAGAGACCTGTGAATTTTCATGCTGTGTTGCATGAGCTGAAGGGTCGTATTTCAAAATATAGATTTTTTTGAACAAGCCTTTGTGAAGAGAACGGAAGGAAAGCAAGATCCCTGTAGAGCCTTGTCTTCAGCCAAAGTAACCACCCATTCATGAAGTCCACAGCCCAGGCCTTGAAATTGCTGTACTAAACTGCAGAGGATAAAACCAACATGATAAAATTTGCTTTTGTGTCAAAGGATCCTGTGAGATTATGTAGGTGGGAGCAAAGGGTGGAAGAATAAGGAAGAGTATTGAAGTTAATTATTTTTATTATCATCTGCAAACCATACTTCTGGCTTAAACACTGCGATCTGTTCAGCACCAATACTGTTGAAATATCATTTTCATTCTTGTTTTTATTATTACTGTTTTTTCCTCTTTCCATCTTACTTGATTCCTGATTGTTCCCCACTTCAGTAGCCTGGCTTGTTATTCTATTATCTTCCTCAAGAGGCTTTTATGTAGTATCTGTAGGAGGAGATGGAGGTTTCAAGGGGGAACTCCTGCAACAAACCCTTTTCCATTATTTCTTTTCTCCGTTTCATGCACTTATTTATTTTACATAATACACATGATATAAGGATAAGCAGAATCAAATAATAAAGAAAGAAGAGCCAGAAAAGTTAGTTGTAGTTCAAGAAGGCTTAAAGGAAATGCCAATAAATGATTTTTTTTTTTTTAACGTGCAAATAGCCAGGATGCTAAATTACTTGTCATACTTCTGCTGGACATTTTGATTGTTTCAGTTTCAGCAGGTCTGTGGACTGCATAGAGAAATAGTTTGCAAACAACAGAGCCACATCCTAGTACTTGCCTCAGCAGACCCTGGGTGAGGTGACCTTTGGTAGAGGTACCTCTCTTCATGCCAGGATAGCTGAACACATCTTACAGCATTTATTTGGGGGTACCAGACAGCCACAGAAACCAGCTCCTATGCTGGCTGGGAGAAGGTATCCCTGGAGGGACAGAAAAGGGTTATCTCCCTTTTACAGATTAAAAGCTGAAACAAAAATAGTTTATTTGTTTAATTTGAGGCAAAGCAAGAAACCAGTGGCAGGGCTGGGGAGCACCCTCAGATCCCAGCCCAGACAGATGGCCAAACCAGCAGCAACACTATTCATTCACTCTGAGCTTTCAACAACGGAGAAGTATAAAGTGAATTTACTTCTGCATAAGAGCAGATGCTGGAGGGGAGATTTGTTTTCCTGTTCTTTTTTTGCAGTCTCTGCCTAGCTCTGCTGGAGGTTGAGTAAATGAGATAAAATGCTGAACCAAAGCTGCAACACCCCCTGATGCAAATTTTTCTTGGCCAGTGCTCGTGGCCAGCTTCATTTTCTGCAGAGAATGGAGTGTTTGGTATTCAGAAACAAACTGAGAGTTTGCTTCAGAGCCTGGTAATGTCCCACAGCCCAGATTACATGTAACAAGGGAGCATCCAATCAACAAGTGCTTTCTAAACTTTGAACACCAACAGCCTTTCCTGAGAGGGTGGGATACAGTCCTGTCTTCACCCAGGGCTTGGTGGCCTGGTGACCCTCAGTTGTCCTGAAAATCAAAACTCCTTCTTGCAGAACTAGCAACAAGACCATCCCTGTGGGATAACACAAGTCACTCACTTTTATATTCTCAGCTTTTTATTAAATTGCAACACAGACCCATTGGCAGACAAATTAGCCAAGTCAACATTTGAAGGATTCTCACTGCTAATGATCTCTGGTCCATGAAGGCAAACCTAAAGACTTCAGGCTATACAAAACCATTGCAGATGAGGAACCCAGCTGTTGATACAGCTGGCATCAATAAGCATTTCTAATGTAAAGTCCAAAAGATCTGTGTATAAAGTGCAGTGCTGCTGAGAGATCACGTAAAAGTCAAGGGCTCTGCTGTTTACCTCAGTTTGGTACTGAAATCACTCTCAGTCCTCCTTGCTGTACAGGCAGCCCAGCCTACTGGGACTGAAGAGTCTGCAAATGCACACTTGTTAAAAACAAGATTCCCTCCAGCAGGGATAACGCTGTGGGATTACAGGCACATGGAGGGTAACAGCCACATGGAGGAATAGATGATGATGGTAAAAGCAGACCTACCACAGGCAGGAAGGCAGGAGCAGATCCAGGATAGTAACTTAAGGATATGTGAATCTTCAGTGCATATGGTAAAAAAAAAAAAAAAAAGGTGAGCTTTCTCAGAAAACGAGTCTCAGACATTTTCAGAGCAATGAGTGCAGTAAATGAGGAGGGGGCCTCTAAGTGCACTCCTCCCCAGCTGAACCCAGGGCTCCACCACTGCTATCAGGCATCTTCAGGGAAGGGGGATCTGAGAAACCTGTCCAAGGGCTGCAGCTTCATGGTATGGCTGAGATACTAAAGAACCCTACTGGGAAATGCCTTGCAAAAATAAGCTTGACCAGACTGGACTGAGTTATAGACCCAAGAAGTGGAGTGAGGGAAACTAAGAGAGAAATCAGCTCCTTTGGGTAGAAACCAAGGAAAGTCAGAAATATGCCAATCCAAAGGGTGAGACAAGGGCACAGCTAAAATCCAGACAATAAGGGAGATAGTTGGAATCCAAGAAACTAGCTTGTAAAGTCATGTGGTGGCTGTGCCAAAGTGAAGAGAGGAAAGGATCATGTCTGAAACAAGGCTGGAGGAGGCAGACAGGGTAATAGAATGCCTGGGGCAAAATAGTTTTAGACATACAAGTCTAAAGGAACACTGTGCCAACAACTACTTCAGGCAGGGGAAGTGCTGAGGTGGAAGCTGGAAAGCCTTTCTCCTCTGAGCTGGTGCAATGGTGTGCTTGATCCTATTTGACCTGCTCCCACCTGGGACTGGTGAGGGTGTGATACACTCTAAGACTGAATCAGGCCCAGCAACATTTACTTGCTCAGTACAGAGAAGGGATTTTTGAGGACTGATTAGCAAATATTTGCACAGAACTTTAAACATGCCAAGGGCTTGGTTTAACTAGGCTTTACACAGTGATCTGCAGGTAAAAAAAAAGAGGCAGAATATGTTGGCAAACAGAGTATTAGCTTGCTGGATTACAGAGCTGAGCCTGTCCATCTATCCAGTTTTGTAGGAAGATTTTACAATTAATCTGAAATGTCTCTTCAATACTTCGCTCTCCAGGTCACAAAGCAGGCTTACAACACATTTGGAAACAGCCAAAGCTTTTTAGGGGCTCCAGTAGCTAGGACACAGTGAATCTGATTCAGAAGTGATGTTGGAGGAGCTGTACCGGGACATTTTGGTCCCTGTAATGTTTTGGTCTCTGCTAACCCCACACAAGCTGTTGCAAACTGATGCACAGGCACTGTCCCATGCACACATGGGTGGGAGAGAGCTGTAATTGCTCATGGTAGTATGGTATTTAGGAAGATGTGTGAAAAGAATCATAAGAAAGTTCCGGGAGTGTTCACCACTCTTGTACCGACCAGACTGGACCTTCTCAGCTCTCACTGAAAGCTTTCTTTGTCCTGCCCACTGGTAATTGGGAAAGTGGGCTAGGTTTGATGCTAAACAGTAATGCCTGTGTCTTAAAACAGAAATTATCACAATGAAAGAGGCAGTGGTGGTCTTCTAGGATGACATATACATTTCCCTTGCCCCCATGCACTGGTCCACTACATTTCCATGGTATGGCTCCAAACCGATGTTGCAGGTCCAGCAGTGGCAAGCAGACAGTGCTGGAGCAGAGCACAGCAATACTGGGCTTTTAAAAGCTTCTTATCTTGTCTTTTTCCATGGCAAAGCCAAGTACCTGCCCCAGAGGCCCTGCCATCTGCCTCCATACTGACAAACCATCCTGAAACAACCTGAACTTCAAAGTTTAGTAGGAGCCAAATTACTTCCCCAGCGCTTCCCAGTGGGACTAGTCTAGTTAAGAGGAGAGACATCAGCACTGTCATCAGAGGGCATGGAGTATATCTCATGGGACCCCTTAGCAGGGAAGAGAGAGGGAAATGTGGGCATTTCTGTCTACAGGAGGATATGCTGAATATCCACTTCACCCCCCTGTCATCAGAGGGAAGAAGGGGTAAGAAAGAGAGAAACAAAACTGGTAATTATCTTCCTTGGGTATCCCACGATGATTGCAGTTCAAAGTGTTTGGTCAAGACCTTGGTACGTGCTTCCTCACTGCACTCGACAGCGCAAAAGAGGACAAATGAGTGAAAAAGCAAGAAACCTGGAGAATTTGTCTCATTGTTAATTAAGTGTCTGGTGCTTAGAGGAGCAATTTCTCCAGCTGCCTCTGGATGGAAGAGGCACTTGTGAGCATTAGGAGAGAATCCTGTAGGTAGCATCTTAATAAAGCCAACACACTGAATCAAGGAAAAAGAACAAGGAGGAGAGGAAAATGAAAAGAGGAAATTAAGCTTAGTGTTTCACTTGCAAGGTTAGAAACTACACCAGAAACCCCAATACAGCTGGTTGGGCTAGGCTTCCATTTCCATGGGAGAGAGCTGGCAAGAGATGTCTGGCCATGCAATGAAACCAGTTTCCTTAGAAATTAGAGGAAAGCTATTCTACCTTTCCCCTACCCCTGCAAAAAAACCCCAAATCTGACTGTGCTTCTGGGTTTGCTCTTGAAGGTAGATGTTCTCAGTGCAGTGTAAGGGGATCATCCTGCATTTGCTCTCTGTGGTGACAGCGCTGGGCTCTGTGAATACAGCGTGGCAGGAGAGACCCTCCCCACAGCACTGCTCTTGATGCATGTCAGGTTCCTGGGAGCTGAAGGCTGGGAGCTGGTGTTGCCTGTTGATCCCTCATGGAAAGCCATGTGCCATCACAGGCTGAGTCCTGTCTGCTTTGCACTGAATCACATCAGTTTTTGAGACTCTTGCTGACAGCTAGTAGAAGGCACAGTGCCCTATCCAGGGACAGCAATAGCCATCACCACTCCTCCACTGGCACATGGAAGCTTTGCATTAGGTTTTTCTGGAGGCAGGAGCACAAAGGCATTGACCTGCCTGACTCTTACACAGGTGCTGAGCAGCTGTGCAAATTGGTGGAGATTCAGGATATTGTGACCCTCATGAGGTACTGCCCTGACTGCCCATGCCACTTCGTAGCCTTGGTTGCCCCACGGTGCATTGGAAAGGGATACAGCTCCCTGCTCCTCCTCAGTCTGGGTAATTATGTGCTACCATGGGGCAGGATTAAAAACACCAATGTACCCATGGAGATATTGTTATTCTCTTCCTCTCAGACCTGACCTGGGTAGGAAATCTGAGTGCTGAGTCAGTTGAGAATTCTCTCCTATAATGCCTGCCAGGGAGCAGGAGCTGATGTCAAGTAAACAGAGAGGATGTCTGTAAATTAAGGGAACTCTGAGAAATGTTTTAATACAGAATAGCAGAAATTGCCTTCTCCTTCATAAGCCATCCTAAGATGTGTAGCTCACAATGTGTGATAGAGACAGGTACAAATGCCTCCGTGCACTCCGGTTTATAAGTGGCTCTGTAACAGGTGTTATCATTTTGTCTGCTCAGTATTTTAACATCATTCATTTGTGCCATTGCAACGTGGCACAACAACGCATCTTAGAATAATTTACTGTGAAGAAGCAATTGCTATGAATCACATCACATTGTCATTATGAATAAAGTACATCCACATGCTGTGCCTTCAAGGAAAGTGTGGAAGAGACCTGCTCACCATTCAGCTTCTCACAGACCCACATTTACTTTTTCTTCTTTCAGTTCAGTTGTTCTCAATCTGGCCCTGCACAAATAATCACATCCCAAGGCTCAAAGAGGGTTTTTTCCCCTCCCTTTAATTCTTTTTCTTTCTTTGTTTACCAGTTGCAGAGTCTGTCTGACCATGACTTGTGGCTTTCTGGAACAAAGAGTACAGCTGCTACTGCTTGTAGATGGATGCTTTCATGATTGACTTAAACAGAATCACAGAAAAAGTCAGGTTGGATGGGATTTCTGGAGGTCACCTATACCACCTCTGCTCAAAGCAGAGCTAACCTGTTTGCTACCAACTTTCTAGTACATCAGCCTGGAAAATTGAATCTTGCAGGGACTTAGGAAAGATGAGAAGCGGAAGGAAAATCAGAAGACCCCTTCACACTCAGAAACATGGAGGTCAGGGTACAGTCACTAGGTCTGGGTATGCTGATCCTATCTCTACTCGGTTCACAGGGATATAGAATATGTATTTATTGATTAATTAATTAATAGAATCCCAAACCAAGAAATGCTGCTCTCAGCCAGAGTAGGAATATGACCTTGAGACTGCCAGAGCCTCAACTTTCAAGCCACTGCCACCTCTTTCTTCAGAGTGCACCCGTTTTCTGTGCTCGACTTTTAGTAAGAAAACAAATGTTTTGTCCCAGTTCCATTTCTGAAACATGTCCCCATACTTTGAATTTTCTTTGTCAGAACTGGAGAAAAAAAAAGGCAACAAAACAAACCAGAAAGCAAAAGACAATTTTAAAACCTCAGAAGCTGACAAAACAAAATTGCTATTTTCTCCTCCACTTTCACTTTCTTAAGTCATTGTTCAGAGAGATCATCTTGATATTTTTTATTTCTCTCCCCTCTTCCTATTTCATTTTCAATCTGGTCTCTCTCTCTCTGACAATTCTGCCTGGCTGCTATCCAACAGGCCTGTCCAGTTTCTCCTTGTACAAGCACATAACACAAAAGAATACAAAGAAGACTGGAAATGCAATTATAAAACTGTCTCTTCCGCCCAGGCACAGATTTTTTAGACAGCAACCTCCCTTTCAGCACAGTTGGAAGGAAAAAAAATGTAACTAGAGCCCTTCTGAGCAATGTCATTATTTATTCTGGATGAAATGTCCTGCAGGAAACTTTAATTAGACCACATGTATGATAAACTAACAGAACAGGCTGAAGGAAAAAATTTAAACAAATATAAAAGGTAATGGTGCAATTACCTATATTCCTTAAAGCCATAACTCTTGGAGGTGAGCTCAGTTTATTCAGAGTTCAGGAGCTGAAAATGGGACATGCACACTGAGGTTGAAAGTGATGCACACACACATAAAGTTGTCACTGAAACAGCTTTTCACTGGATATTTGGGCTTTTGAGCTAAAAGAAAGTGTTGTAAAATACCTCATTATGAACAAGAACTGTCTGTGAAAGCAAAATTCTGCGTTATTCAGTTAGCACAAGAAAAGATTTAAAGTTATGTGGGAGGAAATCTCCCTGTCAGAACTGCTGTGAGATAGAAATGCATGTCTTTGTGTGTGTGCAAGCTTGTGTATGTATGTGTGTGTGTATGTGCATATCAATACATGTACAGGCATAGGTGTATTTGTACAATGGACTATTTATTTTATGAAAAAACTTCTCCAACTGTCAGCTAAATTGCTTAATTGCAGAAAAGTAGGTAAAAAGATTCGTCATAAGATCAGCACTGTCTGAAAATACAGTATCAGCAATTAAAAGAAATAGCCAACCCACCAACTGCTGAGCAGCAATCTATAACCCATACTGCAACATTCTGCTGATGTCTCCTGCATCCTTCTACAATACTTATAATAAAAAAAATATAATTTCAGACCTCAGGTGAATATCCCTCAAGTGTTCCCTTCTTAAATGGTAATATTTATAAGCAAATAAATGGCAAAAATATAGAAAATATAGAAGAAAGATGAAAACTCAAGATGGGACTACGAGGTGGGCTGTAATATGCTGGACCTAGGGAGACTGATTGAGAGAAGACTATGGAGTGCAGTTTCAATTATATACAGCATTTCCTACATTCCCTGGGAGAAAAATAGGTCTTTTCATCTTGCTCCTGCACTGCAAACAGAAGGCAGGTGAAGGACCAAAACTGATCTTCAGGTATTCAGCTGCCAAGAAATCCAGCAAGAAAAGGAGAGTTCAGTCTCATGGTCCCTGCTTTCTTGGAGACCTGTTGTGGTACCCTTCTAGCTAGTTATCTTTCAGATGGAAATAGCTTGGGCAATTGCCACTGAATTTAAAGCTATTGTTTGGAAACTTAAGGCTTTTGACATCTCCACTGAAGCTACAACTGAGCAAATACAGTCTGATGCCAAAGATGTTTTGAAGCGATTGGTTTTATAGAGACAGAAGTGCAAGCTATTACTAAGCAAAACTTCCACCATTGCTAACAGTTTTCCACCACTGTGACAGTTTTCCCTGAGTTACCTCTGGTTTTGATTGCTTTTCAGGCATTTAAGGAGCAGTAGGTAAAAACCATAGCTGTTACTTGGCTCCTGAACTTTAAATGGTGTATGGGACCAGTGGTGTCCAAATCATGTGGAAGGATTTGGATTTCAAGTGCTTTCAATAAACAGTTATCTGCGCTTTGGATTCTGACTTCTGACCATCTGTCACATTTAATGTACTAATACAAATATGACAGCCCCTTGACAAAAGAGGTTCAGCCTTTTCTGTGAGGATCTTGTTGGAAACACATAATTTTGCAGATCCTATTTTGGCCTATGCACCTCTGGGTTTTCTCTCTCTTTCCATGCAGGAATGGAAGACAAATCATTTCCAGATGCCTTGGAATAGCTTTGTGCGCTTATGGCAGTGCCTTGAGGACACGTGGGCATCTACATCTCTGCAGCCTGACATTTCTCTGTGTGCTGCAGAGGAAGCTTTGGCTCCATTTAATCAAGAGGCAAAAGTGGAGTAGAAGGACTCTTGGGAAGAAGGGCTTTGGGTTGCTTCAAATGTCTTGCAGTCCTTACTCAGCACAGCAACTGAGCCTGTGCTTAAGGATAAACACATGCTCTGAGCTTCCTTTCCTTACCCAAGATTTAATCCTATTGGTTTAAACATATGCTTATGAACTCTGCTGAATTCAGTCCTTGAACTCACAAGCCTATTTCAATGGAGAAAAGGCAAAGGTCATCAGTGCTTTAATAGAAGAAAGATATGGCTTCCAGCTTTCATGCAATATCCCAATTCAAAGAGAAGTTCAGAAAGGACCTGCTCTGTCAGCAGTGTTGGCTCCAGCTATTGTGATTTTCAAAGTATAACATGAATGTGGTATATTAAAACATAGTTAACATACACGCACATTCATGGGATGTATATGCAATGTGCCTTCCTACTACACGTTGAATTCTGCCTAGGATAAGCATATGCACTGATGGAAGGTGGCAGAACCTGAAGGGAACCTCACTTATCAACCACAGACATCTGGCAGAATCGGAAGCTGAAATCAAAGGATAATATTATTTATACTTTTAAATGGACCTGTCACGTGCATTAAATTACAGGTTGAGTCAATCTTGCTGCCATTGCCCCGTGGCCCATCACATTTCACATTCCCAGACATCTTCAGTGAGGGAACGGAGAGAGGATGCAGCATGAGTGAAGGTTGCTGCCATGACCTGCTGTGTGCATGCTGTGGGGGAAGCAGGAGCTGGGGTTCACTGCATTTTGCACCCTCTGCAGAGGCACTGCTTTCACAGATGTGGAAACATGGTCAGCCAGGCAGACCACCCAAATCCCAGCTATGCTCTCCCTCCTGGGATGAGTCTTGTCTGAGCCAGGCTTTACAGCACCATTGTGTCAATACAAGCAGTTAGGCCAGCCTTGTGTTCCGTGGTGCCTTCTACACGCAGTGGTCACAGGCACAGCAGAGCAGGTACCATTCTGCAGTGATACAATATTCCATGCTAATCCACCTTGAAAACACCTGAAAGGACTTAACAACTTGTACTATACAAGCACCCCACTGAGGCAGTGGGAATAGGAACAGACCTGTAATTACCAAGTAAAGACAATGAAATCACACGTACTCCCACCACCTGCGGTTCTAAATGAGGAGAAGTGTTAGTTACACTGTTGTATTTCTATGGCATCACAGGAGAAAAAACAAAGGGTGTAGGGAGTTACCAGACTGGTGATAAGCAGAATGAAAGTGCATTCACAATTTACCCCAATTTACTGCTCTGCGAGGAGGGACACAGAGGGAAGCACAATTAAACTTTCTCACTTCCCTTTAATTTGGGGAATGAAGAACACGCCTGAAAGAACGATTTTGTGTTGTTTCACAAATCCCAGCCATTTTCCACCCCCAAATGGAAAGATGTATCATGAAGAGAGGAAAGACACACACGGCAGCGGCTGGAAACTTTTGCCATGACATTGCAGAAGATCTGAACCTGGGTGGCTTGGGCTGAATTTTAATCATTAGGTACCTGCTTTGCCCTATGGAAAGGATGAGTTCACAGGACTGATAGGAGAGCTGCTGTTTGAAAGAGATCTACAGAAAATGTCCCTTTCTTCTAACATAGACTTAAGAAATCCTAAGAATACGAATATGAAAGTGGAATGGTGAAAGAAACATATTCCCAGAAGTAGGTTCCTCCATGAAGGCTCTCCTGAGGGGAAGACTGGCGTTTTTTCATGTCTTTTAATGCTCTATTTTCAGTACTTTTAAAAGAGTATTCATTCTGAAAGTTTTTTCTTTGTTCACCTCTTTGATTACTGTTGGTTTGGTGTTAGTGGTTGGAAGCCCTTTTGTGGTGGAAAAATCTTTCCAAAGAGGATGTTGATGCACTATTTCCTTTGGATACTCAAAGTCTGCATTCAGAAACATCATGCAGACTTTTCACTAGGGACCCAGACTGAGGCACAGCTAATTCAAAAGCTGTCAAATATGCATTTTCTTATGAGAAAAAGCATGAGGCAAAATCACGGTCCACATTATCTTACCCCTTCCATCAATAGGGCTGTTGGTTTGAAGCACCTTCTTAGGTCAGTGGGTAAATATTTTAATTCTTTCTTCAGATGGAGCAGGTTAAAGAATACTCTTTAAAGGTGTATTCTTAAATAGATTTCTGAAAGAAAACTTCCGTGGATTTAAAACTTATTTTCTGACACTAAAAATTGTGCTTTGGCCTCATTCTAAGGCAAGAGAGTTAATCTGTTTAGGACAGACAGGCCCTTTGGAAATCATTCACTTAAAAGGAGAAGGGAAAGAGCACCCTGAAAGCCATTTTCTTTATTCACAGAAAACAGAATGTCATGGAGAAAATGATGAGCGAGTGTGTGTGTAATCATGTATTTATTTATCTGAATCCCACACTGCAAATTTTGTAGGTACAGAAGATGATGAGAAAGATAAGGTACTGAAGTGATTGTTTAAACTGAAATTGAGTCTCACCCACTGCAGAACTTGAATTAAACAAAAATAACCCAAAGCAGTGATGTAATAACCTTAAGTGAGCCACCTTTTAAGCAGCTTACACATAATGGAATTCTCCCAGATTTTTACAAATGTTCCACATACATTCAGATAATCATCGAACTCGTGGGCTTTCCTTGCAGACGGCTGGAAATAAACACAGATCTCAAAACGTGAGCGTGGCTTCTTTCTTTCCACCACACATCCAGTTTCTATAGGTTGTTCTTTATCAAAGTATCTAAGTGCTTTCAGTAGACCAGAGCATCCTGCTTTATAGATATATAAATATGTTTTACAGCCACTACAGGCATTTCTACACTACAATACACTAATGGTTCACCCAAGCAAGGTACTGTGGCTATAACAGTGATCAGTGCTGGATGTTTCAGTATACAGAAAGGCTCTGGTGTCTTTCTGGACTAGGTAGCCTATAAATTCTTTAATATTACTGGTGCTGACTCTTATTTTCTTCTGGTAAGTGCCACTGTAGAAATAATATGCCAAAAAAATAATAATTCTTAATTGTTAACTACCGTTTTCAGTTTCAAAGACGTGGAGTAAAAGCAAATAGCAACCTAGGGAAAAAAAATCAGAAGATAAGGAGAAAGGATGTAACGAGGAAATGGATATGAGACAGAAGTATAAATCATGTTACAGATGGGTCTGAAAACAGGACTCCAGGCAAATATGGTCTGTGCTGACACCAAGGACATTTAGATCTGCATTTAGCAAGGTGGACTCTAATTCTCATCTCATTAGCCTACTAATACAGTTAAAGCAGAACTATCTTGATTACCTAGTCCTAAAAAAACAACAGTAACAACCCATTTGCTTTAGGTGGTCTGTTCATCTGAGAGGCAAAGGAAACACCTGGATCTAGATGGCAGCACTGGGGATGTTGCTGAGAAGAGATTTAGATGAGGTGGGCAGCAGCAGCAACAGGGCTTAGAAATGTGCTCGTCTGTGATCTGTTATTAAACGTTTTCCAAGCAGCACTGAACTGCTCCTTCAGCTGAACTCATTGCATCCTCAGTTTCGAATCTCATGTGCTGTGCAGCACAGCAGCCAGCAAGTGACAGAAGGCAAACATGCTGCCTGTGCTGATGCAGCCTCTTTCTATCAAAGGGAAAAGTGCTGGGACTTGAAAGAGACTTCCCGTGACTGAGTAACACAGTGTCGGTTCCTCTAATGAATGCCGATGCAGAGAGCGTGATGGGTAATTAGTGACTTTGATACCTGTGGGGAGCAGGTCATGATTTTGCTGTCAGGAGCTTCAGTGTAGGAGACACATCATTACTCCATTCAGTGCTGATTATTATCATACCTGCTCAGTGCAATTTCATACTGCTTTTGGGGTGGAAAACAAAAACGCTGCATAGAGGTGGAATAGTTTCTCTCCTCAGCCCCCTCTCCCTTTCCTTTACTTTTGTTTTGTTGTGGAAGAGGAGAGAACCTCTGCATTTTCACACAAAATTGTCTCTCTTATAAGAAGATGAAATTGAGGGAAGGAAGGAACCTGAGAAGTATCCACTGAAAACAATTCTTTAAACCAGCAAAGCACATTCACAATGCACCTAGATCAGAAGAGATCAATAGAAGATGATGTTACTGTGATGTCTGTGTATGCATTTGCCCATTTTACGTGTCCAAGATAGGAACAGCAAGTTCCTATTAAATAGACAGAGGAATTCAGCAGACCTCCCTGGTTCTCTCAATAAAACACTGAAGGAGTCAGAAAGATAGAGAAAAAGAGAAAAAAAAATGTTAGAAGAGGGCTAGGTTACATCCTTGGGAAAGATGAGGTAGTTCCACTGGTCCCAGTTCAGAACCACACTTAAATATGCAGGCTGCAGCTCTCTGCTGAGCCTTGATGGACCACTGAGCATACTCATGTCTCCTGGTGACTGGGAAATACTGGCAAAGCTCCACTGGAGATGGGTAGTGCACCTCTGGTGGGGGTGCAGGACACGTGCTGGGCTGCACTGGCATCTGTGGCACTCGTCAGGGTGGGGTACTTAATTAAGGCACTGAGGCCGAGAGCAGAGTTAGTTACAAATGTATCTCAGTACAGTGCCTAATTCAGAAACTTTCTTCGTTTTAAGTACAGTAGATATGGTATGAGCCCAATCTTTTGCAAAAATGGAATGAGAGGGTGAAGGAAGAGATTAACTGAGAACTATTTGTGCATTTGCCATGGCTCACGCATGCTGGCTTGGTTAAATAGCTTTTCCTGGTGTGGAAATGCACTGGGTGATTTATTTCCCTTTCATAAATAAAAGATTTGGGATGGAAGATTGGCTATTTTCTTTTATACAAACTATGACATCCTAGTGGTTGAAGCTGAAGATCTGAGTTCAGTTTCCTGTGGACAGGTTTAACTTACTCTGAAACCTGCTCTGTGGGGAACTGCTGTTGACATCACGTGTTTCTGCAGCCCCTGACCTGGAGGTTTTGGATACTTCCATATCACTGGTGATTATTTTACTCTCACAAGTCCCAGAAAATGCAAAGATAAAATGGATTAAGTTAGGTACCTGTCCAAACATTAGAGTAAGCACGAGGTGTAACTGGGAATGACTTCACAGTCTCCACAGACCCAGCAAAGTGCTGGTCCCACCAGGCTCTGTCACCATTCTCCATGCAGGAGCACATGGCAGGGTTATCATCGCACCTCACCCTTCTCAGCTACACAAAAAAAGTAGCAGAAACTATTTCCCCAGGAGCAGTACAGAGCAAGCAAGGTGAGCATCATCCCAGACCACCAGCTCCTGGAGACTCCCAGGGAATCCTCACCTGGGGACACACACCAGATAAGGATTCAGTCTTTCTCATCAGTTTCTTTTCATTTACAGCACTCTGGTATAAAAGTTTGATAAGGAAAATTTGACCTTCTGCTCTGCAAATCAACTACAATTTCCAGATTTGAAAGCTGGTCTCTTACAAGAGGTACATTTCTTGTCTGGAAGAAGTTCTCTATCCCAGAGACAGTTACACTTCCAGTTGGCTTTTTCTCCAGTGCATCCTTCAGTTACTGCTTATTTATAATATAACATCCAAGACATTAAACTTTTCCAATAATGATCCTGATAATTATAGCCATCTCATTCAGTCTTAACCAACTGGCGATTTTGTCCTGATTTGGGATCAATGGGAAGTTAAAAGAATATACTTACTAAACTTAATAAGGAGAAGTTTCTAGTTAATGATGTGAAAATTATGTCACCAATAACTGTGTAATTACATTCTTATTAATGCATTGAAACATCTTGCCATTTAATTGGCATTTAACAAGCTCATTATAGCAAGATAATTAGATAGCCATTAATTGGTAAAACACTGATTGACATGTAGTATGCTAATAGATGTCTAGTGTGGTATAGTTGTCTTGCTATATGGTAATTTAATGCTTTCATGTTCTTATCAATTAGGTCGTTTAAAATATACAAATGTAATGTATTATAAAGTGATAGTATGTTTATTGGCAAAGTCATTGTGACTGAATCAGAGTCAATGTATTATTTGCATATGTGTTTATCTTACATTTCAATACAGCCTCTGCTGGCATTTGGAGGAACTACAATAAACAGCTGAGTTCCTTGGACATCCTTTAATCACCACCTTACGAAATGAAGCAGAAGTGTGCAAGGAGTGATTCGTGACCAAATGTGGCTCTTGAAGCACATCAGAGTGAGTTCCCTGACCAAAAGAAAGGCCTTACTGGATAATCCTGAGCCTTGGTAGACATAAAGCAGTACTGGTCACTGAGGATGGCACCATCAGCCTGCCCAAGGGTGTAGCTATGTGTCCAGTCCAACCCAGCAAGGAGCTGGTACCCCATGGGGGCCTTTCACCTCCCACCTTTGAGTCACCCTCAGACCGTGGTTCTCTATCAGTGGTGTTGGCCACAGAAAGATTTTAGTATGCTGCTTGTAGGACCAGGAAAGCTGATGCTTCTCTTCTAAGAGTCATGGTGCCTGAAAATCCTGTCATATGTACAATGGCAAAGCCTAAACTCTCCTATTCTGAATTCACGACTACACGTTTTTACCAAGGAGGCTTGAGGAGAGTACTAAGGTCTGCCCTGAGCTGTAATTCTGTTGATGGCTACTAAGCAATGTACAAACATAAAGACAGCCCCATTATCTTAATTATCCTTCCCTATGTCATCTCTGTGACAGTCTGGGTTTTTGTGACACTCAGAAGATGATCTGGAATTATGTGCTGTCCACTTGATGTTAGAGCTTGCTCATGTCTACGTAATACATCTCTCTCTTTTTTCTAAGAAGGTTGTCAGATGCATTGAAACAAGACAGCTAGTTTAAGGATGTAATATTATTATTATATGCATTACAGTAGCAGCTAAAGGTCCAGCAAAAATCAGTTTCCCTTCATGCTGGGCAGTGTATAAACACAGAAGCAGAGATGCTGTTCAGAAGACCCTGCTGTCAAAGTGGACTGGATAGCCAAAGGGCTAGTGGTGGAAAGTCAATGTCAGGAGGGAGGAGAGGACAGGAATTAATACTGCAATCTGTGCTAACACATGGACACAAAAAAGGTTGTGAAATGGTGCTCTGAGATGTCCAGAAAGCAGAAAATTAATGTCTCTCTGCTGCCTCAATTCTCTGCATCACTCTAAAACACTGCCCTGAGCAGCCTGTTCCCGTGGCATGCCTCACATTCCCAGGTCATCCAGCACGTCCAGCCCTTGTATCTCTATTAACACCCGGGCACAGCCTGCATTACCAACAGCTCCTCTGCAGCTCGGAGGTGTGGAGATAATCAGGCTCATGGGGAGGAACTTCCTGGGACTGACTTGGTTGTTCTCAGGGCAACAAGTGGATTCATTGTGCAGAACAGGAGCTCTCGATTAAGCATAGAATCGTACCAGAAATAACAAATTAACTTACAGTACATTTTCCCAGCTACCACAGGATTGGTCCCAATGGTGTATTTAGTGGAAATGATAATGTTAGCCTGACTGCAATGATGACGTGAATATTGTGAATGTTGATATCCCCATTAGCTTGGGGGGTGTGTGGGAGTTTCACTTAGAATATTGCAAAGAGTATGTGACTACTGTAACATTTAGACGAATCCTTTTAATTCTTTCTCCATTATTTTTAATTTCAGAGACTAGGAGAATAACAAGAATGACTGGTTCACTAAAAATAGCCACTATGTGACCATGGAGATACAAGCTTTCCTTGAGGAGACAGTCAGCACTGCAGGGTATAAAAAGGGTATTTTACTTAGCTGTGGCATCATTCATACAAATATAGGTAGAGCAAAAAGGCTTGGAAAACATGGTGCATTTTTATTAGTGGAAAGTTTTAGCAGGGCAGCAAGGTGAATATTTTGTTTCTTCCAGCTGTTACCGTAAGCAAAGAGATTTAATGCACTGAGAAACAAAAAGGACCAAATGCAAACTTGATCTGTAGAAAAAACCCTCCATCTCTGTAAGTATAGGTCAAATAAGCCCAAGGGACAAACTTCCCTACAGTTCAGGTAACTTGGAGAAGTGCCCTTGAATGCAGTGGGAACACTCAGCGATAAGCAGAACAGGTTGCTCACCCCCGGGCACAGTGATTCCTGTGTTTTCTCCAGTGCTACTTTTTATTTTGAATTAGCAGCCAAGAGCAGGTAGGCAGCTCTTGAAATCATTTGCTTACAAGCCCTGATACCCATCTGGGATCAGGACAGAAATCAGATTAAGCTTGTTTGTGTGTTAAATGTTTGGGAAAAAATTACTTGTTCTAATAAGAGACAAGGGCTGGAATGAGCTCCCCGAAGTGGACAGCCCTTGTGTTTATCTGCAACAGGAACCTGAGTCAACTCTGATCACACCAGGCTCTTCCCTCGTCACTGTGCTGCCTTCCCACCCTTCCAACTTGCCCTTTACCTCCCACCACACAAAAAAGATGGGATTAAAGGAAAAAAAAAGTACTCCTAGCAAAATGCCAGAGTTTTAAATTAAATTTAAAACAGTTTAATTGCCTAATTGCTCAGCTATTTTGTGCAGTTTATTAACAGAAGCAATTCTTCAGCAGTCATGCCAACATAGCAGAAAATTGGCATTTGAGCCAGGGGGAATTAAAGAGGCAGAGTGCGGAACTAAAACAAAAAGAATGCCTCGAACCTAGTGGAACAGACATTTGAGGCTTTCATCTCATTTTTATCTCTCTCCCTAATCTGCTGTAGAAAGATCAAGGCTTGGTTTTGCTTTTTAATGTGGGAATGACAGTTGCTCATCACCACTGTCTTTGCATTTGGAAAAGTACTGGATTTCCAAAGAAATGAATGTCTAAGGAAGCAGCACATTTACAAAGAAAATAAAATGCAATTCTTGCCAATAATATTGGCATCTTTTAAAAGAGTTAATTCGAGGGCATTTTTCATAATAAACCTCACTGTTAAATATGCGTGTGTGTATTCAAACAAAACTAGCAAATCATCCATATAAATGAATGTATGCACTGACTGAATAGAAGAGATTAATATTCAGTTATAATATACTACACTCATCATATGCTCTTTCCTTACCATACAGAGAGAAAAAAAAAGAAAAGAGAGGAAAGCAGAAGGCAGACATGATGCAAAATAAATAATCCAATATTTATTGCCTGTAAAAGAGAAATTCTAGTTGACTGTGGATGATGCCATTGCTCTAATCTTTAGGGCTTCATCCAAGTACCCATCTGTGGAGCTGTTGGTATGTCCGTCTTCATGTCTCCTCTCTTTTTAGGGTAGGCAGCCACTTGGGAAGCTCTTGTCAGGTGTTATATAGCAGAGATATTAAGAGGGGAACCTCAGACAAACTACTGGGACTACAGTGTAAGTTTATTTCCTATGTGTATAAAGGATGAAAACAATTCACTGTTTTGGGGAGGATTTCTATAGCTGTGATGAACCTATTGTGTCATAACTCACCCTGCCTCAAACTGAGAGTCCTGTGCACAGTAATAGTTGAGATGGTATCCAGGACACTTTTGTTACTGGTATTAGTCAGGGTCAGAATTACACCCCAGTGTATTTGAGGCAGACCTGTTGGCCATGACGTGGATAACTGGCATATGCAACTGCAGGAGTTGTGTTCATGAACTGAATTGTCTGCTGGTGTCTGGTAAATTGGGGCCACTTAAGAGATGACACATCACAGGTGAAAATGAGCCAGAGCAGAGCCCTTCACTTCTGTGTTTGAAATGCATTTTGAGATGCCCCTTTACATTTTCAGGAAGGTCTGCTCGAAATAGCAGCTAAATCCTTCCAGCTGTATGAGCACATCACGGTAAACAGATTTTTCCAGATTGCATTCATCCTGTGCAATTTGGCAGGTTTCCTGGAGAGATCCAGAGCAGGCTCCCTATGTACCCATCTCAGAGGGGTCCAAGGTTGGGGGTGGTGGTGAGCACAGCCCTGCCCCACAGGGCTGGCATGGAGGGGGGGAGAAGAAGCCCCTGTTTGTGCAGCATCACAAAGGAGCTCCTATTTAGAGCCCTCTGTCTGCCCCCACAGTAGCACACACAGGTACCAGCAGCTGGCGAATGATCGACGTGTGACTATACCTGGGACCAAAAAAAGGGCAGCACTTGCTAGATTTACACTGAGCAGTGTGCCCAAACAAAGCGTCTCTTCCACGAGATAATCCTGATGCCTGCAGTGCTGATGCAGAGTGAGAAAGAGGTGCCAGCCGACCTCACTGGGGCTGAAGGCTCTCAGAGGGCTGACAGAATGATAACAACTTTATCCAGAGTACTCAATACCCTGCTTCTACCTTAATTTCATCACTCAGATATCTCGGTTTTTTTCCTGTACATAGAAAGGAGGCGACACAGTTACACCACAGTGTGGATGAAGCCAGCTGTAGTAATTATTCAGTCAGAGAAGTCTAACTTCTCCCTGCTTGAATTTTTGCAAACAACCCCACCTCAGTTTTAGTTCAGACAAAATATCTTTGATATATTTTGACACATGACATTTTAATTTATTTCTCTATCTGAAAAACTGACATTTTCCATGAGAAGCAGGTATTTCCTGTGAATAGACTTATTTAGGTGCTAACCGTTTCTGAAAGCCAGTTTCAAGGGAAAATGTTCCCACTGGCTCCATTCTTTCATCATGTGGAAAACAGGTAAATTTGCTTTGCTTCCGGTGAGCTTTTGTGACACTATCTCTCCAACGTACTCAGCTTGTTTCAGCCCTTGGCTGTAATTGTACAGGAAAGCAATGAAGGTGACAGTCAAATCTCCATATTCTTGGGGTAGAAAATTAGAAACCACCAAGAGCAGTAGCCCTGGTGATATCCAAAACAAATCCCACCCGCAAGTGGGTGGGATTTTAACCTAGAGATGAAAGAGAAGGTCCCAGTCTTGTCATCCATTCACTGCAGGCATGAAAGGATGGGGTGAAGCACTCAGTCCTGCCAGTAACAGACAACTGCAATTTCTTCTGGCTTTTTTGCCTCTTGTCTAGAAAAATAGTGAATGGAGCATTCAGCTTCCTATCTGTTCGAAGCTTCTGACACTAGGTGATGACCACACATTTATTTTCTCTCAACCTCTGTTAATCTCACTGTACTGAGATGGTTTATCTCAAGCTTTGCCTTTGTCACTAAGAAAAAGTGCATTTTCCCACGGGAAAACACATGTGCTTGAGCCAGGAAGCATCTGATGAGGGCAGAGAGATAAAATTGCAGCCAGGACATGGAAAGGAAAGCAGCATAGGGTTGTTCTTGTGAGCTGCAGGACATCGCAGCAGCACCAGGCAGTGTTAACAAGCACAGAAAGGCATCCTAAGACCTGAGAGCTGAGATATCTCATGTCACCAGCTGTCACCCAAGCTCTGTGTGCCACGACATGTGGCATCTGCTGCTATCCTTCCCCTCCTACCAGACCCTGTGGGGGTGCAAGGAAGCCAGCAACCTCCAGCTCTCCAGAGTCCCCAGAACAGCTACTGTGGGAGATGGATCACGGATGCTCAGTGTGCTCAGGAATTGCTGCTCCTGCCTCAGTAGCACATGAAAGAGTGCCTTGATGCACCCGAGAAGAAAGAGTTTACATCACAGTGAGCTGTGACCTACTTTTAAACTCTCTCTCCAGCGCGGTGCGGTGCAGACACCGAGTGTGGCATTCAGACCCGGCTGCTGACGTGTGCTCTTGCAACTTACACCCAAAGGAGAGCACTTCTCAAACATGGCAGCAGCCCGGTCAGTGCTCCGGGGAGTTCCCAGCTATTAAATCTAGATCTCATGTAGCCTGCAAGCAGCCCCAAAGGAGTCTGCTTCACAATGAATTTCCACTGATTTTGACCCCTAATTCGCTTTGATTCTCTTAAAGATCCCAGCTTCCAGCTCCTGGAGGCAGCTGCTACTGGAGGATTCACACAGCAACCTGAGACTCTTCAGGGCCCCAGAGATTTCCAGCTGAACCAGTGCCATTTGCTTCCTGTGTTGCAGTCCTTCTGCCAAGTGCGTGTCCTAATTTTGTGTCCTCTAGGTCTGGCACCATTCATCATGCAAGTGCCCCACGGCAAAAAGTCCACCTCTCTTCTGTGCTCCTTCTGTGATCTCACTCTTTGCATTCAAATGCGTGTTTGACAGAAGTCAAACTCCTCTGTGACTCATGCCCCAGATGAGTGACCTAGAAAAGGGACCGCAGGTAACCCCTCAGACCCGTGCCAAAGCTCAGGGCATGGATCACTCATGTGCTGTTTAAAGATCACTGGAAAAAGAAATATTTCAGCTCACTGGCAATACTAAAGAATACATATAGAACAGGTGTTCCAATCCTCCTCCTTCTCATAGCAGCTTTGGTGAATAGAAAAGGTGACAGGCCAAGTAATATTTCACTTCATTTTTTTCAGCTTTATTTAATACTTCAAAACCAGTAAAAAGAGTATATAAAATATATAAACACCAGATTTTTTCTGTTTTTTTTTTTGTTTGTTTGTTTTTATTTTGTTTTGTTTTGTGTGGGTTTTTGTTTGTTTTTTCTTGTTTGGTTTTTTGTTTGTTTGTTTGTTTTATTTTTTCCAGTCAGTTTTTTGAGGAGGAAGGAATTACTTTTATTTACTAATTTATTTCCCTCCACCCATTTGCAAAGTGTTTCGCTGGACCTGATGCACCCTTTTGGGCTGAAAACAACTACGCTGGTCTGAAAAATGTTGCTGGACTTCCTCAGCTGGGTGCAGGGTTAACCACATCAAGCAGGCACAGGGCTGGGAGAAGTTGCAGCAAGATGTGTGGTGTCTGTCAAAGCTCTGGGGAGAAGCCAACCCTTCTCCATCAGTGGAAGAGGAGCAGCAGGAGGGGACAGCTCTGGGGGACAAGGTCCATTGAATTCTATTAGGTGCAGAGATAGGAGCACTCTTTGCTCATTGTGCTGGAGCAACATTCAGAAGGTGTGTGGCATCATGGTGGGACGTGACAATGAGCAATGACATTAGAGTCCTCCAGAGTCTGAAAAATGTTGGTTGGAGGACAAAACTGGAAGTCCTCTGCCTGCTCATTTTTGTTGCGCTTCTGTCTGTGAACTTGTCTGAAGGGCACTGCCTCACAGGGTAGGGATGGAATACCCTCCCAGGATGGTCTGGGAACACCCTCCCACCCCACCACCCAGTGAGAGGGAACAGATAGGACATGGTGGGGTTTGATGTTTTGCAAGCAGAGGTACAAAGAAGTGAGGTATAATCTCCACCACAGATCTGCCTGAATCTCTTGTAAGGATAAAAGAGTTGAGTCCATGAAGCAGGGAAGATCAAAGTGCTGGTATTTAGGTATGGATTGTAACTGTGAAAAAGGTTTGGCCCTGGGGCAAATCCAGAATTAAGCTCTCATTTCAGGTTTGATGGTAACAAATTCCCACCAGTAGATCTGCTGAGATGCCCATCAGCCTGGAAAACACATGATCTGGTCCTGGAAAGCCAAGTCTTTTATATGTGGTTTCCAAATAAAGGATTAACACTTTGGAGAAAAAAAAAAAAATTGGATCTAAGCATACAAATCCTCACCACCCACAGTCATATTATTATAGCTTATAAATCAGATGGAGGTTATGCTCAGGTCATGTCTCTGTTTTCCAACGTATCGTTAGGATGCAGAACTGGGAAAATAACAGCTCCTGTAAACTTCACTGAAATTAACTGGAAAAATGAGATCTGAATGCATGGCTAAACCCCCATCTTCCAAAATTGATGAAACTTCAAATCTTACCTGTACCCTGGGAGAAAATTTCAATATTGAGACAATTTCCTAAACTTTAATGTTCATTTCATGTTTTTAAATAAAAATAATAGATAGTTAATAAGACAGCCCAGTAATTAAACATGCTTTGTTCCTATTGAGAAGGAAATAGATTATGACTCTGCACTCAGGCAATGTATCATTTCTTCTAAAAGAACCCAAAACCCAAATGATAATTTTTTTTAACAGAAATGCTTTCTTTGGCTAATCCACTTCTTCAGTCTGCTCTGCCCAAATTGTTTTCCTGAGAGGACTAGCATATGATACAGATCTGGTAGGATGTTTTATTTTGGACCAAGTAATTGCATTAATTGGTAGGGCCAATGATCAATGTTAATTAAAAAAAGACTACAAAGGCATACCATTTCAAAGCTTTCCAAGAAAATATCTGAGTAGTGAAGCCATTTTAGGCACACAGTTAACCCTTCCATCTGCAGCTCTGTCAAATAAATCCTCTCCTATGCTTGCCCACGCACAATGGCCCTATTAATTTTGACTGGTACTCTCATGGGACCGGAGAAAGGAAAGAAGTGCAGTTGACAACCATCATTCTTTCCCTGCCTTCCTCATCTGAAGTGATGGAGAGTGGATCCTGACAGAAACACTTGTTATAACCCAGTGGATGTTTACACATGTTGCCACAGAGACATAGTGAACTGGAACACCATCCTAGGAGGACGTACATGATGAGTCCTTCGTCTTGCTAGACTCACTGGCCAAATTCCCCTTGTGCCCTGCGGGTGTCACATCATTAGGGCTCATTAGGACTTTCTGTGATGGTCTGTGACACAAAACTTGACTTAAGGCAATTGGAGTATTGAAAGTGAAACACTGAGGACCAGACTGGGACAGATTTCTGCCATCACTTTGAAGTTAGCAGAGTGGCAGATTAGTAGTGATCTGTGCTACAGTTCTGATGGCCTCGAGAAAGATGTGCTGACTGTCCTGAAACACTGGGAAACTGGAAACATTATGGTTTGAACAGCTGTTTAACACAGCCCCTTTTGAATCAGTCATTTCCTCCTGCCCAAATAATCTTTCTTGCTAGGAAAATCTACCAGCTAGCATTGTCGGAAGTGAGTGTGTGCAGTGGGAAGCCAGGGATGCATCCATCTTCTGACGGTAGGAGCTGCTGTAGCATTGTACATGTCCCTGCAGACACCCAGATTAATGGTTTGACCTGGTTCCAAACTCTAAAAAGTGTTTGTGGCAGAGGCTTTGTCACAAAAGGCTGCCAAAATATTCTGCCAGACAGCAATAAACTCAATTTACATTATAACTTAACACTTCTTTACCCCTCGTTCTCCTGCCAAGTATGACAACATAACGTTCAGGAGCCTGCAGCACAGTATAGGAAAAAAGCCTTCTAACGTTTTCAAGCAGAAAATTCCTGTGAAAGACCAACTAACTCACTCACTCAGGGAGCTGCTGGAAACTTCTGGAGAACACTGGTGATAATGTCCTTTCCCCAGAAACTGCCTCCTGCCTAGCTCCAGATATGTACAAAAGACACTGAGCAAAATCATCGTGCTGTGTTCCTGCATAATTTCCATTGTATCAAGAGACACAAAAGTCCTGGCTGGTCTCATCTGACACAGCTATGGAATAGCAGCTCCATGGCTGCTGTTGAATCCCGCATCTTTATGCATTGACCTTCCATCGCTTCCAGGAAGATTTTTTTGCCCTGATGTTGCCATGCTTCTTTGCTCAAGAAGAGGCTCTGCCTTTAGCAGTTGAGCTACAGTAGTTTTTGCTTTTCCCTGAGCTGCAGACAGCTGCTCCAGCACACCACAGAAACTTCCTGCCTGCCACAGCCTTCCAATTCCCTCTCACCCTCCCTTTGCCAAGACTTTGTCCTCCTCATTGTCACCAGGGACTGAGGATTTAAGGTTATGGGAAACTCATAGAGTTTAAAAAGTGCAAAGGGAATTTGTTTCAGTCAATAATCAGTGGAGTTTCCTCTTCACTGGTGCAGGTACACACTCATGTTAAGTGCCACAAAGCATTGCAAACTATTTTGTTGCTTGTGTTGCTTTTTGTGGTTAGACCTGAATTAACCAGCACTTCAGAGTATTTTTGAACTTGAGATTATTTTGCTTGAGTCCTGAAGAGCAAAGCCAACAGTCCCCATTAAGGAAGCACAACAGATGTCCAGAGGGCACAGCGAAGAGCAGTTCATGGAAGCAGTTCAATTGCTTCTGAATTTCTGCTGTCTTTACCAGTTGCTCTGCTACAGTGACCTCCAAACTCAGCTAAGGGCATTAAAAACACCAGAGCCAACTCTACTCAAAAAATATTTAACATGAAGGGAAACAGGTTCAAATGGAATGAAAAGCATAGCATCAGCAAATTGCAGCAAAGCACAAAATCTGCCTGTGTTTCCAGAATAATGAATGTATTGACTGCATCATCTGTGTGTATCCACACAGTAGCCAGCCATTTTCAATACTTTTAATGAATACAGCCATATTTTGTCTCCAGCAGCAGACTAATGCTGTAATCACTGCATTAAACCCCTCGTATTTTCTCATAAAAGTGATGCCTCTCTGTAGAGCTCTGATGGAGCTCCTCTTTTATTTTTAGTACAGATAAATTCATCTGCACAGGTAAATCCATGCACATAGATTCTTATATGACCTCTTACTCCAATTCTCAGCCTCTATCTCAATTTTGACAGCTAATGACAAAGACCCAACTATTTTCCTCCTTCTTCAGACACAACACAGTTGTATCTCTGAGAAAGGCCTCGTGACTCTTGTACTCCACTATCTTTGAAGGAAGAATTCTTTGTTAATATGGTTTTCTGGAAAGTAGGCTTTTTTGTTTACGCCCTGCTCAGAGGACAGGCAGAAATGACACACAAATCTCTGGTTGTGGACATTGACATTCCACAGTGGTTTGCATTTACCACTCCTAAATTCAAAAGCAGTTTGGAATGAAAGCTATGCTGCGCAATCAGGCTCTTATTTTATGATAAGCAGATACGGAAAACAGTGTGGTTTCCCAACGAGAAAACAGTGGGCACAAGCTTTCTGAGCTGGAAATCAAAATAAAAAGCATTCCCATGTGTGTCTTCTGGAACAGCACCCATCAGTTAAACTCCAACAGGAAAATCTGATGGTCTCCTGGGCATCTGGAACTGTCTCAAACAATCCACCCTTCCATTAGTGCTGGTGATTTACTTTCTTTTTCAGCACATAGATGCACTTTTATCAAGTACCAAGGTTCAGTAACAGAACAAAGTTATTCCCTCTGCAATTTCTGCCTCCAAATCAGTGACTGTGTCCCATCACCATGAGCTAATCCCATCAAAAGTATCTTTGGTGAGCCAGGGGGAAGAGGTTAGTGGCCCAGCTCTGCTCCTGCCAGGGAATGGTTTATAACAACAAAAAATGAATGCATGCCTGAGGCCAGGCTTGCATTGACCTTCCTGTTGGCAACCCCATCAAATAGAGTGGCCCAGAAGACTGCACTCCTTTCTTGCCCTTGAAGGCTCGTGGTCCAGAAGAGTGGCCCTGGCTGTGTGCTCCACGCTGAACCCATGAGGATTTGTGGGTTTCACTTTTAACAGCTTGTCAGGCAGGCTGCTTTCACTAGCATGAGAACTGCTTCTTAAATGAATCTACAAGGCAAATGCCTTTTGTCTCCCTTTTTCTGGTAACAAAGGCAACGCAAATTACTAGGAAGGCTGAAATGAAAATGGAGAATGAAAATAATTAAACCCCTCTCCTAGCAGACATGCTGGGCCTGGCTCTCTGCTCTGGCATTATGCAGTTAGAGCCAGCAGGAGCAGAGCTGGCTGTAAGAAGGACTCTCTGGGTTATCTTAAATAGTTCTAATGTAGTTAATCTTTTTTTTTGTTGTTTCTTCAATGTGCCAGCAAATGGCCCCATGTATCTGTCCTGTCAGTTCAGCACACTCACAGTGAGCTACACTCTGAAGCTCCACGTGTCTTATCAACCCAAAATTAGCCATAGAAATAAAGCTCATAAAGCAGGGAGTATGTGCTCATCCCAGAAAGACAAATATATGCATTTGGTGGGCCCAGACACTCATTTTTTGCTGCTGGAGAGACATTTGGATGTGAAAACATGAAGCTTAATGGTTCTGGTATACACCTGGAAGGGAAAAATCCCTACATATATTTTCTTTGCATCTTCTTTTTAATGAGTGGATGTAGCAACCCTGAAAGAGCCAGATATTATTGCAGATTGGAGGTAAAAATCCTGAGGGCAGATACTTTGCTGGATTCCTCCCAGAGCTCTGCCAAGGCTCTTCATTCCTGACCTGAGCACAGAGGTTTAACTCTGTCTGTAGTCTTTTGTACTTGCTTTCAACAACAGCATTTGACATCAGCTCTGGAACACCCTGTCAAAGGAGCTCTCTCCTGACCAGCAGGATGCTGTAGTCCACCAACCCACATCTCACTATGATGAAATCCTGTCTCTTCATCTTCTGACAGATAGAGGGTGAGGCACTTGTCTTGCAACCTCCTTTGCTATCACAGTTCTGCTTGGGCATGGACAGCTTCTCCCAGACCAGGAATTGTTGAAGATATTGTGCATATGACAGAGGAAGATGAGTGCAATTGCTCAGCTGGATATGACTAAAGCCAGATAGGAATCTTGGTCTTTCAAGATGAAAGTTGTTCACATGTGACCACCCCAGAAAACACTGTTGTGGGAGGATTTTGCAAGCACTTGGCACTGATTCCACTCTGCTCCCCTTAAGTCTGTGGGATTGCAGTCCTTGTAGGAGCAGAGCTCTACCCTTATGAAGTGTTTCAATATTTTTGACTGATGAATTTGCACATTATATATGTGAAGCCATATGTGACTCTGTCGGAACCGCTCCAGTTTCCTATCCCTTGCAATGTGTTGTGCTGCTTTTAGCACACAGAAACATACGTCTCCTATCACTCATATTGACAGGCCATCAGTTTGGTTGGACCATTTCTCAACCGCTGGAGTAGCACTGCTCAAGACAATGAGTTACTCTGATTTATGTCAGGTCCAGCTTTTCCCTAAAATGATTAATATGTTCAGAACAGTGCCACACCGGCATGAAAACAACAGTAAATTTTTGGTCAGAATATCAGAGGTCCGTTTTCAATTCAATACAGGGATCTTTTAAGCCTGCCTGCTGTGTTCAACTTGGACATTGCAGGGACTTCTTTCCATGAAGAGGAAGCCTAGATACTGAGAGCAATGATCTCTCTGAATTGTAAGTCTGTCTTTGGTGCCATACTAGGAGCCCTAGTCAGCCAGAGGAGTCCTAGGTGAGGAGCTCTTCACAAAACACTGTGCAGATACACAGCAGAAAGAAAATCCCTGTCCAGAGCTGTTACAAGCAACGTGCTCAGCATCCTACTCACAAAGGTAAGTTTGGCTCTGCAGCCAGCTGTCAAAACAAGCCAGAAGTTCAGATACCAGAGGGAAAGCGCAGGATAACCCAACAGAAGACAGAGCAGAACAGAAACCTAGAAAGCTAGTTATGTCCATTAGTAGTGGGGTTTTTTTCTCCCCTGTGAATAAAGGCATAGGGAATAATAATGGGCTCTGTGCTTGTTAGTAACAAAACACTACCAGCAAGTTTGCTCCAAAACTCCTATCCTCTGTCATGCAGTATCCAAAAGAAAAAGGCAAAGAAATTCAAAGGCAGGAGGGAGTATAGGTTCAACTTGGTGAACAGAGTTTGATACCTTTGAGTCTTATTAATATTTATGTAGGTTGGGAGAAGAGAAACTCTCTGCAACAAGTATGGAATACATGTAGTCAAAACTCCACACACACACATCTTCCCCTGTACAAGTTAGTGGCACTTGATGCTTTACAGTTCTAAGCAAATCACTGTGCCTCAGTCAGAGTTAGACCTCATTTCCGCCTCCCCATAAATATATTACGATCACATAATGTTTTAATAACTTCACAGGAAAATTGAAAATGAGGCAAAGATGACAACTTCTTATGGATATAAATTTCAACAGCCCGGGTTTTTTTATGAAGTCATTAAATGCTTCAAATTGAACAAAAGGTAAGCTCATAGCTTTGTTTAGCAGAGAATTGGAAATGCGATGAAGCCTCTAACTCTGGAAAAATAAACCCGACTTTGCCGACTAATTTTGCTTCCATTAGGCTCCACAGTTCAACAGGCAATGATACGTTTTTAAGAGGACCAGTAGACATCTTGATGAATTCCCAGCCTGACCACTGACAGTGATTTCATCACATCTCTTTCAGTCACAACTACTTTAAGCAAATATGCTCTTTACTGTGATAGATGGGGAAGGAAATGAATTACAGCATATATACAGGAATGTTATGAAGAAATAAAGCTGCTATTTCAGCTTAGCTTCTTAATATGATATTGGTTTTGTCTTAAAATTAGGAACTAAATTTTTACGTGGGCTGCATTTTAACCTTTTTCATCTTACTTGCTGGATCCCAGTTCTTTGTTCAAACCACCTTTCAACCTGCTGACAACAGCTCTGAACTCTGGTAAATAATGGCTGAACAAGGCATCAGGTCTGAAAACCAAGAGTTCCTTCAGTTGGAATAGCTCAAATCAAACCCACCTCAGCAGGCAGGTTCATTCCATTGGCAATCTTAACTATAGCCCTCTATGTTGGCTCATCTCCCACAACAACCACTCATCCTCTACAGGATGGGCTCAAAGTGCTTTTGGAGCTGTTCACAAGGAAGCAGGTGGCATCTATGGGCTGTGAAGCTTTCCCAGAGCAGTGTGAAAGTCCATATCACAAGAGGAGGAATCAGAAGAAGCAGCTGACAGGCTGGTGAAGGTGCTCAGTGTGTGGAATAACAGAAGATGCTCTGCTGGTAGCTAGAAAATCTGCATTCTGACTCTTCATGGAAATAATTACGAGACACCTTAATAAAAAAAAAAAAGATCCTCTGTGAGGCAGAATGGCATCATCAAAGTGCTAATTCTTTCTAAGTCTGATTTATTATCTGCAGAGCTAATAGATTAACAAAACAAAACACAAACAGTGGGTGTGATATGCTTGAAAGTCACCAACCCAATGAAGATTTGCATGTGGTGATAAGGGGGGAAAAGCCACCGCTTTCCAATTCAACTCATTTGAACTTGTGCCAGGTGCCACAAGGGAATTGTGAAGATTTGATGCATGCATAATCTGTATGTATACATGTGTACATAGGTTACTGTGGGAAACAAAACACATGCAGGGATGCTGCACTAAATACAGGTCAAAGTACAAAACAGTGGGAAAAAAAACAATGGTGGAAGTTGGATAATGCAAAGCTGGGAATAATGAGAAAGCCTTTGTGTTTGCATGTGTGTCTGCACGTGCTGGATGTCTGCTTTCAGGAGGTGTTATGAAAACAACCTTCATCTGACAAGCTTTTTATTACTTCCATTGAACTATGAAAATAGGCCTGGACTTAGGAAAGAAATCACTTTCCCTTGAAAAGCCCTAGGAGGCAGTACCAGAAATCCAGGAGAATGGAGAGCAGGTCTGGGACAGCATGATCAAAATATCTAGATCCCAAATCAGTCTCTCTGCTTTCACTGTAGATGAGACCCTCAAAACCCTCCAGCCCCTTCTGAAGTCCTTTTCCTTTCCTTTTCCTTACCCTTCAGGGTGATAGAGTCACACAAAGTGGGACAACAGCTTATTTCAGTCAAATGATCCCTGAAGGTTTATGTCACGGTTTCAAGACCCAGGTTCGAGTAGTTTGTTAAGTGGCTTCTTGAAGAGAAAGAATCTTGGTCTTAGACACAGGACTGATACTGAGGTGGATATTGAGTCTTTCAGGCCAGAGATGTATTGTGGGCTGTAAGACCACGTAAGTTGTTCCAGAGGCAAAGGCAATGTCATGTTTTCTCCTCAAACACAATGTCATATTTTCTCCTCATATGCAATCAGTAGGGGTTTAGCAGGGAAAAAAGGTGAGCACCTGCACATGGACACACTGAACAGACCAACTCCATCTTCAGAATCCCAGGCTTGGGAATTACAGGCTTTGCTAGGGTAGAATTATCCCTCATGTAGAAAAGCAGATGAAGTCTCAGAAAAAAAATCCCTTATTAATCAATAGCTGATCTCTTTAAGCAAATAATTTCCAAATTTAGGAGCTGTGCTAGCACAGGGAGACCCAGTAGGAATTACAGCAGCAGTTTTAGAGCACAGAGGGCCACCAACATCAACTTAATTTACTGAGCCTTTAGAAGGAGAAGGGTGAAATTGGACTGTTGTACAAATCATGTTACTACTGTAAGTTTAGTTTGCCAGACATAAATATCCTTCCAGCTAGGTAACCTAGTGCTATAAGTTAACATATGTCAGACTGCCATAGACCCCCAATTTAAAGTTTCCATTTGGCTCAGTGGGAATTAATTGTTAGGTTCTGGCTTCTTCTGTTTTCTTTTTAATGTCAAACACTCATCCAGTGAGAGCTGCAAATAATACCCTCCTAAGGGTAAATTGTGAGCTTATTGCTCATTTAAGTCACATTGAGTGAGAATACTCCCTGGCTGTGCTCTGTGAATCAAAGACAGAGCATATGCAATCATCTGAAGCAGCAGCAGCAGCTGCATTTCCCAGAAACCTTTGGGAAACCTGACACAATTACTGATCAATACTCTCTCCAGTTAATTGATGAGCTATGGAGCCAAAAGAAAAAGAAAAAAAGAAAAAAAAAAGAAAAGAAAGAGGCTATCAATAAATAATCTTAGTTAGGAAACTGAGGTCTGAGGAGAGGTGCTTGAAGTTCAAGGGAGGATGCCCACGCCTGGGAAATAAAATGAGGGCTGAGGAGAAGAGGGGCATTCATAGACTGATGTGTCTTTTGAAGATAATGGTCGTGGTAGAAACTGAGTGAGGTTTGATGATGAACCCTACAGATAATGAAACCATTGCATCCTGAAGACAAACATCTGCTCCTCTGCTACTGAATTCCTTCCTGAGACTCTCATCCTGACCCTCTCCTTATTCCCACTCCAACTTCCTCAGTCCCTACCTACACTAAGCAAGGTCTCCCTTCAATTATTCAAGTTTGAAAAATATTTTCTGTGTACAGCTCTGAAGTGGACCCATTTTAGGAACCCAGTTGGTGCAGTCAATCCAGCTCCAAGAAGGACAGAGTCCTCCAGTGAGGCAGGACTAAGCACTGAAGAGGAGACAGTCCCAGCAAGGCAATTGCAGAAAAGTCAGAGATCATGACTGATGTTTATGAGCAGAGTTTCAGAGCTGGCAGTGAGGGACAAAGGACGGGAAAGCCAGGAGCCTCAGCCTGTCATTCCTGAGGGCAATGAGACTGCAGTTTTGTGCTTTAGTGAGTGTGTGAACTTTGAAGAGGTCTTCACTTTTATGAGCTGGAAATTCACTCACACATGTAAAAATAGAAATGAGATATATTTATAAAAAGAGGCCTCCGATTCCATTAAGATGCTCAGAGTCTCTCAAGGAGCTGGCAATAAATTTCTATGAGCATTATGTATAGTGGAGAGAAAACTACCCCTATGAACTGCAGCCCAGTGTTGCCCTTGAACACATTACTGATTTACACTCTTGCAACACAAATGCAGTGCAGATTGACACACGGAGGTTTTTTTTCCACTGAACCAGTTCCAGACCCCATTCACCATGCCCAGTTAATGAAGACACAATAGAATAGAGTAAGAAAGTTCACCAAGAAGCCACAAGGCAAAGCCAAGGAAGATCCTGGCCAGTGTCATCTGGCAATGACAGCTGTGGCCACACTGGCTGCTGCTTTTAAACCTTACTCTGTTTAGACACCTGCAGACACACCAGTCATCATCCACAAAACAACAGGAAAAAGAATCAGGTACAATCCAGGTAGATGTTGCCTCATGGCACTTGAGACTTTACAACTCATCAAAATTCAGCATACAGTCTCTTTATTTAGGTCTTTCAGAGCTGCAGTAAATGAGTTACCAAAGGTGTTTTCTTGCTTTAGTAGAGAAAGCTGAGACAAGGAATATGTGAACATCTGACTCACCCCAGGCATTATCCATGTGCCCAGGAAAGTGCTGCAATTTGCTATGCACAGGCAGAAGTCTTCAAAGTCAGAACACAGGACATGTGGTACCCATTTATTCTTCGTTGTGCCCTCAGCAGGAAATACTCTGAGCGAAAGGTAGTGTTGTTCCCCTGTAAGTATCCCACAGTGAGGCCTCTGGGACAAAGTGGTTCAGGGGGTTCTCAGTGCCATGTTTTCAAACCTGCTGAGGCTGAGCCAAACACAACTCTTGGGGCAGACCCAGCTTAATCCAACACTTTCCCAAACATCCAATGGTGGAAACCTCCAAATAGAGCAAGGCTCCAGCTGTAGAAAAGCAGGAAGGAGGTGAGCTTGAACTTCTTCTAGTGGGGTAGTAAATTTTCAAAGAAAGCATGAGGAAAGTTTTGGTTGAAGGTAAGGGCAGAGAGCTGTGGATTGCTGCCCTGTCACATACCTCTTCTGGGACGTTGTGTGACCAGCTCAGGGGCTGAGTGCCCCATTTAATGCAGTGCATTTTGTCTACCACTTCTGAAGAAAGCCAGAGCTCATCAGAACAGAGAGTACTGTTCTAAGGATTTAGATCCCACCTCTCTGTGGGTGCATCCCTCTGCAATCAGGGCTGTGATTGGAGCTTTGCAGAAATACCCACCCTGAAGTTAACCTCTCTGCTCACCCTGTTTGGATATGAAACACTCATCGACACTGACTGGAGCTCCTGAGTAGATACCCCAGGCACCAGACATGCAGGGCAGTTTGATCTGCTACAGGTTTTCAGCTATCAGCTGTCAAGTTTTCACTGTTGGATGACACCAGAGCAGCACAGCCTTGTGGCTGAATTTACAGCCCTAACTATGCTGGCACGACTTCAGGATTTTGCAATACTAGAGTTAAGTAACCTGATGCCTTTTCAAGTCACTGGATCAGCAGGTGGTGCAGAGCCCCATTAGGGGCAAGACACAGAGAACTCTCTCCAGTGCTGGACTAGCGTGGGAATGGACACAGCACTGCTCTAGCTCTGGGAGGAGGAAGGTTGGCTGCCAAAGGCAACATCATGAGGACCAGGAACATGACATTAGTATTACAAATATGGCCTCTGTCATGTCCTAATGTTGACTACCATGCTGGTCAGCAGTCATCCTCTCTGTCATCCACTGCAAATGATGGCAAATGCAGAATGGGACAAGATCACCCTGTAGAAAGGCTGAGCCTAGAGTTCTCTTCATCCCATCTATGGAGAGCCTTGGAGCCCATAAATTAGGCCAGGCATCTCTCTGTCTCTCAGAGCCTGAAACTCAGGCTCCCTCCCCAAATATCTGCTGGAGCTCTGCTCCGCACTCTGCCGTGTATTTGTCCTGTCACTGTGGCCTTGAGTCACTTCAGTGCATATGCTACTATTTCACCCCTCAGAAAACAGGGCAATCTTTGTCCTGACTTGTGTCTTATTGGTATCTGGAGGTTTCATAACTGACAGCCAGGATAAAGGTGTTGAGAGGGGCTCTGAGCCTGTTGTTTTTATTGAACACATGGGAAAGAATGTTCTATCAGCTGTCACCTGTACTAAAGACAACACCTTCTTGTCTTTTGGCTAAGGAGCTGATGTGCTTTTGTGTGTAATCCTGACCTTGTAAGGAGCCATTTCTGAGCCATTGGTTCAGCTGCATCTGTCTGTGAGTTGAGGGCAGGAATTGTGCAGTGCTTTAGCTGGTTAAGCCCCGAATGCTGCATCTGCAGTGAGGGACTGTGAATCCCCCCATCAGCTCTGAGTTTAAGAAGCCCCAGTAGAAATCCCATAGTTTCTAAAGGAAAGAAAATATGTGTGTGCATGTGTGTGCATGCGTGTGTACACGAGTAGAAACAGGGAAGGGGGAAGAAGGGCACCCCTTTGAAACTCCTTCTTGTTCCTCCCTTTGATGTTCTGGCTCACACATACAACTTCTTTGCTTTGATAAATCCATGCCTCACAGGCAAGATTTCAAAGGGAATTTTCAAGCACCTTCCCTCCCCTCTCCCGAGGAGTTTGAGCTGAGAAGGGGGGAAGCCGGGTGGAAGTGGAGGAGTCGGGACATCAGCTGCGAAGGCAGGCGCAGATGTGATAACCATCGGTGGCACCAAAATCACTCCTGGCACAGGCACGGTGGGAGGATGGGCTCTCACCTTGCTTCTGTCTTCCAGGGTGGTGGAAGGAGCTGCACCTTTGCTGCAGGGTTGCCAGATATGCAGATGAGCACTGTCATGGGTGGGAATGTGAGGCCATCAAATATTATTCCCACCACTCCGGGAGTTTGTTGTCAGTTCTGGCTTGTCCGTTCAGAAAACAAGAATCTGCTATGATTTCTGTAGCCTGATCTTATCATTTGGAGCCTGTAAATGAAGCTGTTGTCTCTTGTCTTTGGAGTATTGCAGTTTAGCAGAGACCAGGAAAGGATCCCTGTGCCCCTGCATACGGAGAGAAGGAGGCTTCCCTCAACCCTCAGCCAAAAAATGAGATGCTGTCTGGAGTCAGAGTAGGATTTGGAGCTTATGATTAAGGAAGAGTCTAATGCAGGAGCCAGCAGCCTCCCAAGAGAAATCTGGTTTAGAGTTTTAGTGGGGAAAAAAAGGACACATGCAGGAAGAAATTGTAACCTCTAAAACATTTGCAGGGTGAAAATTCATTCCTATCATTGTCACCACAAATTTCACCCTAACCTCCAAAGAAGAGAGGTGGTTTGCCCCTTTTGTTCTAAAAGCCCCAGCTGAAGTGAGAGTGTGTCTGATGTGGATCAGCTGCCATCCCCACCAGCCACACGGGCCGTCCTTCCCTGAGCAGTGCAGGGGTCTGGGCCCATTCAGGAGTGCTGAAATACACCTTCACACTCCTGGTGTGCTCATGGTGGGTCACAGAGAAGAGCCAAGGGTAAGAGGAACCTTGGAAACCAACCTTTAATACACATGCAGGTAATGATCTGGGCATGTGGGCATGATAAAATCATCAGTCATGACACTTCATAAGAATGGATTTGCTTTTGCTCTGGGAATGTTACCAGTTCTGTCCAACCCCTTTCAAGAGCGATGCAGGTACAAAATTCTTGTTCTTTTCCAAAAAGAACACCTTTTCTGCCAGAATGTGTAGCAGGGGTTAACTTAATACACACAGCACCTCCAAAACCTACTGTTTTCTTACAAGATACTCAGAAGGGATGGATGACCAAACGGATTCAGAGAATCTGTGACAAAAAATTTTATAAAGTTCCTCTTACTTTACTCAAAACTCTCAGTCCTTTGATTTCTCATGTTCACATTTTCCCTGAAATTCTGCATTTTGATGACAGTTTATAAAAAAATAATTTTTTCCCCCAAGAAAGTCCTAGCAATGTGATTTTGTTAGTTGGGGATTTTTTTTATGGAATAGTAAATTACCTTCAAAAAATGATTTGAATTTTTATTTTGGAGGGAAATTGAGTAATTTTGTCATGGCAAGGTTGAGAGTAATTTGGAAATCACTGTCAAATGTAGAACAATCCCCCTTTTTTTCCCATGTGAAACATTGTTTTCCCGATCTACCCACAAATCTCTTTTATTTTTCTCTGCACAGCTTTTTTAACCACACTTTCCCCAACCTAGTTGCATATAGATGAGCAAAATAGTTCCTACAATACTGTTCTCATGCATCTATCTAACCTTAGACTTCTGTAAGGGATTAAAAAAAGAAAAAAAGAGAAAAAAAGACAATTATTTTATTTCTAAAGGATTAATAACCTATCCATTTAATTTTATTTGAGGGATTTGGATTTATTTACAGAGACAGTGGAATATTTGGCTGAATTAACAGTTTTTGCCTGTTTTATACTGAAAACAGAAAAACCTTCCCATTTCACCTTGTATGTGGTATTATAAATCAGCTTAGGTTCATAAGGAATTCTATGATTTCCTGCTCTAATATACCCACAGAGCAGCATAAAGGGCTTTAGCACGAACTGGAAAATAGAAGTAGTCACTATATACCACATATTGCCAGCCAGTAATATGACATCAATGTGTTCTTGTAGCAGCAACATATGGTTTCCCAAAAAAACCATCTTTAAATACACATTGATTTTTCTGAGATGGGAAACTCAGAATGAAAAACCTGTAGGAGATGGGGTGGTGGACCTCAATTCAAATATTATGATCTGCTGAATCGAATCTAAATTTTAGATTGATCTCACAAGCAGCAGATTCTTGCCTGAACTTCTGTAGTGATTTGAAAATGTTCAAGAGCTTTGCATATTACTACAGAGATATGAAGCCAAATTACCTCTGTCAGGATGAGATAGTTTCTCCTCTTTCTCCTCTGACTACAGTGCCACAAGGCATCCTAAGAGCCCTGGTATCATAGATTGTGTTGGAAGAAGGAGTTCAAAAGCCAGAAAGTACCTGAAATAAGCCAAAATTAAACATGCTGGTATTTCTTAATAGAAATTAATGACCTTTTCATTTTGCCAAAGTTGTCTATTTTGCACCAACCCGCTCATAACCAAATGTTGTAATGTCAGAAATTCACACGGGGTTGCAGCTTGCATTTCCCATTAGCTCTAGCAACAAGCTATTTATGTAGGTCTTGTCATTGTTCTGTTCAAGTCTCTCCTAAACTTTAATTAATCTGTCCTTTCAACACCCCTGCAGCCCTGTAAAGTGAGGATACAGCTGGTATTCCTTTTTGCATGATTAAACGCCTTGCCCAGGGTCACCCCAGGAGTATGAGACAGAGCCAGGAACACAGCCTAGCTATTCTTAATCTCAAAGGGCTATCCTCCTTCAAATCTCAGCCTTTGACGAATCTTGGCAGAGGTTCAGTCAAGTCTCATCCTGAATTCCTTCAACAGTCGGTTCACATTCACTAAGAGCTGAGCTCCAGGGGCACACGATATTCAGCCAGCCTGGCTTCTACGTGTTTCCTGGCCAATTCGGCTGAGGGGTGCCATGTCTGAATCAAGCCAAGCCTTTGAATTTTTTGAAATTCATCCACTACTCATCCTTCCTGCTCACACTTCCAGACAAAGGGAAGCAACTGCTCTTCTGGTACAACTGGAAGGAAAAGGAACTTCTCTTTCTGCATGCATTTAATCTTATTTAGCTCCCTTTCTCCCTCTTCTTACAAAATTTATAGTGTATATGTAAGCTATAAAAAGCAATGAGATGCAATTTATGCAAGTAGTATGCTAGTGCACCATAAGTTCCTGTCCCTTCAATGAATTAGACCAGGATAAATTTTTATGTCTGGGCTTCATGCTGACATATCTTTAGGTACTGGCCAATATAGCAGATGCCAACTGGAGGGCACCTAATGTATCAGCCTTGCAAATCAAGGTCAACTACCCATATAAAGACCTGGCTGAAATATTGCCAAATGGCAGTGTCAGTGTTCTACTTTGCCCAAGGGAAAGTGTAGCCATGGCCATTTGTTCCCTTCTGGCACTCTTTGGTGCAACACATCTGTTGCTTCAGCTGCTATCAGAGCCTTTGGCAACTCCCTGCCCCTATCTGGTCCTTGCCAGCCTGCTTTGCATGGTGATTTGCATACCACATCCTTTCTGTTTGAAACTATGGCTAATGAAACAGGTGGCTGTCATTATTAACAGCACTTGCTAACTAAACCCACTCCAACACCACTGCTTCTTGAGATGTGCCAGTGCTATTTCTTCCTTCCAGTGCATTGTGGTGGGCACAACCTGCTGATACCACCCCTTTTCCAACAATGTTGCCATTCCTTCAAAGGGAACGAATAGGCTGCTGTCAATCCATCCAGCATCCTCTTCCCACAAGCAGAATACCCTTCCAGCCCAGCAATTCTTAATCCAAACTCTGCCATTCATGGGAAAAGGGAAGAATGGGTGGACAGATGGAGAGGGCTGGAAAGCCTGGGCAGTGACGGTGCCTCAGCCACAGAAGATCTGCTACAGCAAGACCTCCTCTATGGCACAACTGCTGGAGCAGAGCTGGAGATTCTGGAAGGAAGAGCTGACCTGTGGGGTTGATGGCCTGGGCAAGCTAGCCCCATCCCTTTCTGCTTTTCCATTTTGTACATCACTTCTCTACCCTAGTCACTAGTGAGCAGGTCTGGCCTTGGGAGTTTCAGTCTGAGCAGAGCACTAGGAAACAGTATGAGTGGAGCAATCATTCAAGAGCATCCTTGTTCTGCAGAGCATGGCACAGAGTGAGCTTCCCTGGGAGCAATTCACATCATCAAGAGATGAAGACAAATTCAAGGACCACATGGTACTGCAGGTCAGTGCCACCAGGCATCTTTATCCTTCACCACCAAACCCCTCCAGCTGGAACACCGCTGTCATTCAAAGGCTTCTTGCCACTAGGTCTTCAAAAACTCAATCTTCCTTTTGTGCTTTAGTAAGTTACTTTCTGCTCCACTCAAGAGTAAACCTTTGAGAAGGCATTGCAGAGTACTCTCTGAGGAGATCAACCAACCACTGGAATCAAGGCTGATTTTGAAAAAGCAAGAGGAAATTAATGCTGTATATTTTAGCATAGCGCATCACACAGATATGTGTTCTTTTTGTGCTGCTCTACAATAGAATTTCCAATGTCCTGAGTGAAAACATCTCTGTATTAATGAAATGTATTAAATATTGCTATAATAAACAGTCATCATTATGTTTCTTGGGGCACCCCCAGTCACAGCTCACTGTACATCATTAGTAGAACAGTAAAATAAGATTACAACTTTATAATAAAGGACCATGTTCTGTATGGTAATTTAGCCCTTCAGGAGACATCTTCTCAAATTCATTAGATTACAACACTGATTTTCTACAGTTCTTTGAGGAACACAATGTTGAACATGATATGCTGCTTTTGAGTTCTCTAGAGAGGAGTCATTCTCATAGCCATCAGTGGGTCTTACAAAAACACAGACATGAAACTCAACAAGATTTGTCTTCCCCAAAGACCTCTCCTGGGTCAGAGGACTGAGGCAGAGAGAACTCAGTCTTCTCTCTTTGTACCTAAACATCTTGCTACAGAAGACAACTCGAGTAAGCTTTTTAGGACCTGCTGTAAACAAAGATCTCTGGCTATGGAAACGTTCTGCATTATCTCTTGTCCAACAGTGTTGTAAATTTTTGCTTTGAGTGACCTCAGTAATTTACTTGGATAGCCTTTTCCTGTGGTCCAAATTCACATTTGACCTTTTCTTTGACAGCTAGTGTGGATGTGTTATGGTAACAAGACCTTTCACTTGAAGGAAAGATCCAAGAAAGGATCTTCTCAAACCATTTGTCCCTGCAAAACACAAACAGTGTTTTCATAACCATGATTTTCTTTGCTCAAATCTTATAAAGCCTCAGATCCTTGAAAATTGTCTCTCTTTCCTTTTTTTTTTCTTCCATATACAAGGGAAATGCAAACCATTCTAAAATACATTAAAAAACACTGTAAGAACTTCAGAAGTCCAAATATTTTGCTTTTCTCTTTATTTACATTCCATTGGCTTGTTTGGCTTTTTTTAAAAAAAGTTCTTTGCATTCTTATGTTGGAATAATATTATCTGAGAAACCACATAGCCATGCCTTTTCACAAACACAACACAGTTAAGGAATAAGTAGTAATTTTAAAGTGGTCTTAAAATAATCTTGCCTGGCAAATCCCTTTGTTTATGAAGATTAAAGAACACATGATAAATTTTTAAGCTCAGTGTCTTGGTGATATTAAACACACATTAATGGACTCACTATAAGTCATCCCTAGTGTTGAATACACCCAAGGAAAAAAGATTCTTTGCATAAACTTGGATAAATCCTGTGCCACCTGGACATAACCTGCTTCCCTATTGACAAGTCAAGGTCATGGGGAGTTGGTGGACCTACCTGTAGACAAGAAATTATGGTTTCCAACACACTTCCTATCAGACTTTATAAGGTTCATACAAGAAAGCCCAGTAGTTCTGGGTCATCAGTTAAGTTCCCGTGTCTCAGATGCAAATGTTCAAGGCCAGGCTGGATGGGGCTTAGAGCAACTTGGTTTAGTAAAAGATGCCCCTGCTCATGGAAGTGGGGAGGAACTAGATGGCCTTCAAGGTCCCTTCCAACCAAACCATTCTATGATTCTATGGTAGTTCTGCACTAAGGATGATGCTTGTGTCTCATTTTAAACTATGAAGACCAAGAGCAGGTAACCTGAAAGAAAAGATTTCTGAAGAAAAGGAAGAGGAGGAAGCACCTGAGAAAGCCAAACAAATTACCTGAGGCTCATCACAATACTGATGTTTATTGGAGTTGAGGTATTCCTGCTGGGTGAGAGCCAGCCAGAGAGAGAGACTTCCCTGTGAAGAGATTCTTCATATTCCCTATATAAAATGCATCCCATTGTCTACTCATGCTTCATAGATGAAAAAGGTTAAGAAATACTTTTAGCAAGGAGCAGCACACCACTGTCAGTGTTTGTGGCTATACCTATTGCCATTTGTGAGGGACTTGGGAAATCAGGAAGCTCTTAGCCACTGACAAATGATTTCACCCAGTAAACAGTGATGGTATTAAGCCTTTAAAGGCTGGTAAATCTTCTGCTCTATTAAACCCAAACCCACAGAACCCATTAATTGGTGTCTTTCTTATAGTGAAGGGCTGGTTCTAATTTGACATATATTTTATGCATCACTCTACTCCTTGATTCATAGAAATGATCTTAGTTCGCCTCGCCTCACTGGTTGAGGCCACTTTCCAAATGCCTGTCCATAATCTTAGATGAAAAATTATAGCCCTGGAAAGGTGATGTGTCAGAGGAGTGTGATGTGCACAAACACACATGCAGATGCAAGGCAACAATCTGCTGAATTAAAATTACAGAAAGAGGAAATTATTAACCATCTCATTAACTCAGCTTGTCACTCCAATAGCCCTTCTCCATGTAAATAAACAGGGGATGGAGGGGAAAAAAGAGCATTATTAAAGCACAGCTAAAACAAGGAAGTCCTTGGGTCATCACCCGCTCTAAGCAACATCAGTAATGATATAGCTGTAATCTCATGATGATTTGGTCACCTCAGCCTGACCATGGCATTTCTAATATGTGATCAGATCCTGTGAGAGCCTGAGTACTGCTAGGGAAGGTCTCAGCACACCCAATTCCTCTGGCTGTATTGCTCGTTCAAGGAATTCATTCAGATGATGCTTAACAGAAAAGACCCCCGACTAATCTCTGAGCATTTCCCTTTTCTAAAGCTTGAAGCCATATATGTTCTGTAATGGACTTTTTTTTTTCCTCTTTAAGATTCTCTCCAAATATTGAATGAGCTTTGCAAAAGAGACTTTTCTACCTTTTTTTAATCAGCTAGTTAAATACACAAACAAGCTGAAATTCCAGGGTGCTCCAAAAGCAAAGGCAGCTGTTCAATACCAGCAGCTCAAAATGATGAATACCACACTTACTTCTATCTGAAATGCAGAAAGCAGCTTCACACTTTAATAAAGCCCCTAGGAAAACTAGAATGAAAAATCTAGCCACATTGCTAAGCCAAAAACAATTTAATGGGTTTGGAAATGATGTCTGATTTCATGTTAAACAAGGTCCTCAGTAAATCACCACAAAACACTGCTCTAGTGAAAGGGCCAGCTCTTTGTGGAGAGGCACATTAAGGCTACCAGCTCATGGGATTCAACATGACACTTCTTAGAGGAGAAGCTGTACAAACCCAAGGGACCTTGCTTAGCTCCAGACTTGCTGATCCTACTCTCTATGCCTAATTACACCCTAACATTTTTTTGGTGACAGGGTACAGTTTTTTTCTTATTCTACCTTTCTTGTACATTTTAAAGCACTGATAATAAGTTTTAGCACCCATCAAACAGCTTTATACACAAGTTTATATGTATATGCCCATATCTACATCTATTTACCAATATAGTTAGAGCTACAGATGGTCCAGGACTTCTCTTGTGATTCACAAGCAGCTCATTGTGTTGAGGAGTTGTGCTATTTTTTCCTATGGACACAAAGGGTCCCAAAACCTTTCCACTCAGGCTGAGAAGAAGACTCTCAATTGAAGTTAATGCAAAGCCTTGGGGAAAGAGTTTGCACCTGAATTATTTCAGAGAGCCATATTCAACACAAGACTGATGTCAGCTTGGGAAAATGATAATAAAGTAATGGTAGTAACAATAATGATAACAATAGCAAGAAAGATTTTCCCCTTCATCCTTTCCTTCTTTACTGAAAATGTCATTGGAAAGGGGGACATTGCAAGAGCTCTGAATGACCTCCTTTGAATTTTCCCATCAACTTCTGTTTCTGCAGACTTCCCTCTGCACATCAGCTGCACAGAGAGGGCTGGAGCACCATGTGAAAGGCTGGTCTCATGGGCTACCCCAGCAGAGTGAATGCTAAAGCCTCTCCAACAATGTTGTTCTCAAGTGGTTTCCTCATTTTATGGACTTCAGAGATTCCAGTTATTTCAATCACGGATAACATGATCCACTTATCCAGCTGCCTGTACAAGTTCTCAGAAACCACAGGCCTTGTCTTGTATATATTGCATTTCCATCAGTGTGCTCTACTATTAGGCCCTTCACTATGATACTAGAGAGGAAAGTTTGTCCCTGGAGACTGCACTCAATTTGTATGGCAAGAGCCAAATTTGATAGCCATATATTGTAAATTCTCAGCCATCAAAGTATTTTCAAAAGAGACATGGCAATTTGTTATATTTTGAACCTAGTTTGTGTTCTCGCTTTTCTATCAGATACTTGGGAAGCATTCATGGAGATGGGAGGGACTTGCTGGCAAAGCAAGAGATTCCCTTCAAAAACTCAGATCAGGGGGCAGATGAGGCTTGTCTCTGAGATATGTATGAGGTCTAAGTACCCATGCTGCTAATAAGGTTCTAATTGAAAGCTACTTCCAACCACCATTTGCCAGGCTCCAGATGAACCCAGACGAATACGACCAAAAGCATGCCACGTGTGTTATCTCTGAGCGTACCCCAGAACTATGCACAGTATTCATTTGAAGTACACATTCTCACTGGGATGCTGCTGATTTCATAAAACTCACTTTATTCTTTAATCTTAACTCCTGAAAACCTTCCTAGAACCTGCCTCTCATGCCCACAGCTGCTCAGTGCTCTGAGTTGCTCATGGATTTTCTCCTACCCAAAGCCAGATGGAAACAGGCTGGAGGAACCAGATGACACATAGGGAAATTAACTTTTCTCCTCTGCATTATGAAGACGAGTTGTCCTCTGGTAATCTTCCAGTTTCATCCAATTCTTCTGTTTGCCTTCTTCTTCTTCATCCTTCATCACCCACTCACCAACAGCAGCAGCTCTCCTGCCCTGCAGAGACAAGCTCTGTTCTCTAAAGGATCCTCTAAAGGAGGGTCCCAGTAGCATCCCTGAGGTCTTTATCAGCTTTTGAGGCACTGTATACCAGTGGATATGCTCTCATGATCTCATCTGGATGTCTCTTAGGGACCATAGTGCAGGATCTGAGGTGCATGATGAGTAGGAAAGAGAATAGTTGTGAAAGTGGCATTTCCAATCTATATTTCTTTCTGTGTCATGAGAACACACCTCCATCCCCTGTAGCATTTAATCATAGGGCTTTAACTTTCCTCCCAGCACACAGGGGGAGGGGGAAAGTCCCTGGTTAAACTCAGAATGCCATTTTGTGGCAATTTATGAACAAACAAGCTTCCCATCAAACCAATCCTTAGAAATGTCACTCCAGGCTGGCACTAAGCAGAGATTAAACGATGGATTGTCAACCTTCCTTTTTTTATTTGATGTTTTGAATTTCACTGTTCCTCTCTTTCATTAAAAACGAACTAGAGGGGAAAAAAAGGCAGAATAAAATAGAATCCTTTTACATCTAAAAGTCAAGATAATTATCTCTTATATCCAACCCACTCCTCCAAGACTCTGAATGAAGCCATCATTAAAATCTGTGTCCATCTGGTGACTTTTCCACAGCTAATTAGGTGAAGAAGCCAGTTAACAGATATGTTCTGCTGAAAGTTCTCTCTCTCCCTCTCTCTCTGTCTCCCTCTTTTTAAAAACTTCTAGACATGGCCCATGTACAACCTGGATGCTGCTTGTTCATCCCTCAGGTTCTAGGAGAACATGGAAAGAGACAGGGTGGGAGATGGGTGCTTAGTGAGATGATCACCAAAGCCCTTTCATGGCATCAGGGCTGGGAAAAAAAAGGAAGAAGTGAATGCAAGAGACAGCAGGTTTGACTTCTGCTGTGCAGGAAGCCCTTTTGGGAGCTGGTTGGATGTTTTGCTGGCAATGTTTCAGTGCATTTCTGTGTGGGGCTTCTTTCAATGCTGTGATTTTCTCCCTGTGGTTTGTCAGGCACTCAGCCAGCCTACTAAAGACTCTTTACCAGATACCCATCTGCTGCATTTATTAGAGCTTGTCACCCTAACACCTAGGGGCTGAAAGGTATTGATTCCTCCTGTGTCCAGATGGATGGTTCACAGGATATCTCCTCGTCCTCCTGATCCTACACAGATCTTACTGTTGGCACTTCGAGGACTGTCGATTTTCAGGATGGCCCCGAACTCACAAGAAGGCTCCTGTAGGAACCCTCCAAAACTGAATATGGTCCATACTTGCTCACATAAATGTGAATGAAAAGGCATGCAAGCTGCACTGACAGCATTCCAGGTTTGGTGCTGTAGGCACATCAGCGAGTGTTGAAACTTTCTTTAGAGTCACAGGAGAAATATTCAGGCACCCTTACACCTTATGAGAGACTGGACCTCATGTTAAGGACAGTGAGCAAGTATCTGTGTGGCAGCTGAGGCTGCCACAATCCCTTAATGATTCTGCCATCAAGGACCCAGGATTTCTGGCCAGTTATACACATGGCACATTGCCCAGGGTCAAGGATAGCTGACTGACGGACTTTCAGATCTCTCTGTCCAGTCTCTAGCTCACTCATCCAACCTAGTTTTCCCTTTGCAGGTGTAGTTGGCAGAAGCCTGTTGCCCTTGTCCACAAAGATCCCAGGGCTCATATCCCATAGCTCAAAGCAGGATACACAGCACTCTGGTTTGGTAATCAGGCACGAGAGTAATTGCTGGCAATGCCACCTCTTGTGTGTGTGTAACACTGTTCCATGACTACATGTACATCCATCATGGGAGTGGGAAAGGCCCCTGGAATTTTTGACAGCATTTCTCGCGTGCTACATGGTCCCTCTCAGTTGAACAGTCAGGCTGCACTGCTTTGTGGCTCAGCAATCTCTTTTTAGCTGTGCTAATATATAAACCCCTGAGAGTACAAACCCTGTCTTCTTCACTCCCTCTCTCTGGAAAACGTCTGCCTCAGTTTGGCACAATTACATCAATATAGTTATAATTCTAGGGGGAATGTAACAAGTGAGTAATACAATAACTTCCCAGTCTTCTCTCAGAGAGATGTAACAGACCATGAAGACTCAAGGGGAACAGGACACACTGACCCAAAAGGCCTTGGCTGATTCTAATTTCTTTGACTGAGTTCATGAGGATAGAAAATTACTGGAAGGATTTTCATTTTCATTTACTTCCAAACTTTGGGTCCAAATGTTAAGAGAGCCCAGAAGGGTTAATGTTCACCAGACTTCATCTCCAGCCAATGACTCCCTACTGCTCCTAGATTTACATCGTGCAATTGCCATTATAGCTAGAGATGAGAAAACTTGATAAAGTGAGTCCTGTATGGAAAATGGACTGCAATAGAGCTTGGGGAAGTATTGTAGCAAGGGAAGGATTACAGGCCAAAAATATAACACAAGAAAAGAACTTTTTAGATACAATCATAGCTCACTACATCATCATCTAAACTACTATACATCCTGTTTTGTGCTCCACCATTCATGAGCAGCATAGGAAAAGCTGTACAATTCAAACACACAAAGAGAATGAACAAAGACTACTTCCTTTCATGTTACTGCAGTTTTCAGGAACACTGGGTTTCTTCAAGGCCGTGCAAGGAAGGTGCTGAGCCAATTAAGATATTTTTCATATCTTTTCATAAGTTCACTGTATTGGAGTTAACTCTGCCTTGTACATCTTCATCAACAATGCAATATCCCTTATACCAATTTAATTTTACATTGCCAGCAAGATAAAGGCAATTTATAAGTTTCAGTGAGTGCAGACTGGCTGGGCTCCAATCCAATCCAGGGAGTGTAACGTTTGCTGGGGAATTGCTCAAGACCTTAATGTCTGGCATATGGTAAGCTGCTTTCATTTCTGACCTGTGCAATTAAGGTCAGTGGCGAAAATTACATTAAAACAGTTCTTTATTAATCATGTTCTATCTAGGGCAGATGATGACAACCTCTAAGCACAGAGATCCAGCAAGCACAATGCAAAATACTGTGAATCTCAAAAGCCACTCATTAACACAGCTTTGCAGGATATATTTTTCATTGCTTTGCCCATGGCTTCGGAACAATAAAGTTTAGTGGTCGCATCTTGCGGGGGGAACAACATGCAGCCAGTGCTAGAGGGCGATATTCATTTAAAGTGTGGTGGATTTCAAAAGGACTTGGAAAGGAAATCCATGGGGATCTTTTATGCCTCTCTACTCTGCTGGTGAGCAGGTTCTCCAAGCAGGCACTGGTTTCTGAAATGGCTCTGGGTCACTTCTCAGACACAGGACTGCCCTAAAGACCAACTGATCTCCCCTTTGACGTGCTGTGAAAGTGGTCTCTGGAAGCTTGTGGTTAGGAAAACTTTTATTTTCCTGAAACTCAGCTCTCCACTTTCCCCAGAGAGATGCAAATAAAAGTAAATTCACAATACACCATAAATTTGTATGATGTAGTGGGGAGAAGGAAGCCACTCCTTCTTGCTCCAGAGGAGCAACTCAGTCTTCTTCTGGACCTAATCCAAATTCCACTCAGACATTGGCTTAATCTATTTTTGCTTAGATTTTCTCCTATTCTGTCATGACACATCCCCTGACCTTGCAACGTGAACACCCTCAGCAGAGGCCTGTGGAGCTACTGATCCATTTGAACCCAACTGACCAACAAGACATACTGAGACTCTTCAAATCAACATGTGCTTCATCCTGTCATGAATGAGGCTGACCTTTTCAGATTTTTGCTATACAACTGATGCAGTGATGTTGTGACCCACAGTGCCATGAGTTCATACCCAGGGTCTGGAGGAGAAAGAGTGACCAAAGGAGAAACAGTCTGAAAGGCCATGTCATTGAGCAGTGCCCCAGTGGTGATCCTGACTTACAAAAGGGAGACAGTGGCAGTCAGTAGAAACAGAGAGATGTTGGGTCTGAAACATGAACTAGCACAAAAAAAACCCTCAACACATTGAAAATTAAATGAAAAATAGAGGAATCCACACAAAGGCGAGGATGAATTCATAATTTCTATCAAGAGAAATGTGTAAATGAGGGAAAGACTATCTGAGCCCACATATCTTTATTCCAGCATTCACAAGCATCTGCGTTAGGTGCTAAGAATAGCAATACTATCTCATCTCCCTTCTCTTTGTTGTACATTACTAATGCTAAAAGAAAGAGGAAAAAGAATGAAAACAAGGTGTCCCTGTCCCTATTGTTCATTAAAACATGAAAAAGATTCAATTTAAAAAGAAAACAATAGTCAAAAAGTTCTGTCTTACAATCAAATATGTTCACAATCTCAATTAATAAAATGAACAGCAAAGCAGGATTTCACCAAAGCTGGCCAGCCATCAGGAAGCCATTCCAGTAAGATTCTCCCTGAAAATACCAATAGCCTGGTTTAGTTTTGTGGTTTTGTTTTTGTTTGGGTTTTTTTTTCCTGCACAAATCCTACCCCAGCTCACTGTAATTAGCCCCATAACTTCTGCTTCAAATAAATGTCTTTGCTTTTCCTCTCTTCCTTTGACCACATCTCAGGATTATTTTCACTCTGGTTTTTTGTTTGCTTGTTTTTTTCTTTAACTAATTCCTTTTTAAATGTTAGCTGCATGCTGCCCTGCCCTTTCACCTCACTGGTGTAACCTCTTTCTCTTTCCATCTACCTGATATGTGTAGCTCAGGACTTCTGTTATCCCCATGATAGGTTTATTTATCACACTTTAATGATTCTTCTATCCATGCTCCACAACTCAAAGGCTGGTTCTCAGGGAAGAGGGCAAGAGGTTGCTGTGTAGCAATTTTTGTTTATTTTAAATCTCAGTAAACCACTTGAGATGCAGAGGGGGAAGAAGAAACCTGTGCCATCTTTTTTTTTTTTCCTCTCCTTTTTTTTTTTTCTTTTAATGGAAAAAATATACCTGTAGCCTGGGCTTCTCAGCTCATGAGCCTTCCTGGCTGGAAACATCTTATTGGTTAAGAGAAAAAAGAAATATGCAGCTATAAGATGTATTTTGCCCCAACTTTATGACTTGAGTGAGCAACAGTATGTGACACATAGATCAAGATAAGTAGCTGTGCAGGCTCACATTGCAGTGACCATCCTGTTGTGATATATTCCAGGCACAGATAAGTTCACAAGCCAATGTTTTATACCCTTGGTCCTAAGGCCATTCACATCAGGCGTTTGCAGGACCAGTACCATCTCAGGGACTGAAAAAGGGCTGCCTTTTTCTGTAACCACGTGGAGAGAGCAATGTAAAGTTTCTGGAGGCTTTGGGCTGACTGCAGGATCAGATGTAGCACCAGGTCCTGCAGAAAGCCAGCTGATGTATTGTTAGCCCATCAGTAGGTTTTGAGCAAACCTGAACTACCTCAGCAAGCACCCATCAAATCAGAGCTTTGCATCGTGCAGCCACAGTGTACCTGGTCTGGTGCTGGAAGCTTTAATTTGATTTAGTGTATCATCAGACTGGAGGTGTAAGAGTTTGTGGGTGTGCTAGGAAGTGGTTACATGTCTTCAGTTCCATGCCAAAGTGACCTGTGTCTAACCACAGAATGTTTTATAGATATCATCAGTAGTGGTGTAGTTTATGTTGAGGACAAATAACAAACATCTGTCATAAATCTTATCAGAGGACAGCTCCTGTTGGTCAGTGCACAAATAAAAATCGTAACAGGAGTAAAGTCTGCAGAGAAGAAAGGCAACTGGTAAAACATCTGTAGTATTCAAGGTCCTGGGAACTTTTCATCCGTACAAGTTGAACAGCCCTTCATTTCACCTTCTAATAACTTACAAGCTGATTAAAAATATATATCTATGTATTACCTCACCCCTAACCTTCCCCCAAACCAAATCTTTAATCAGCTACACCTCTAATGCAGAATCAGCAGCAGCAGCAATGAAGAATGACCCTGTAGCAGCAGTCCCAGTGAGGCAGGGATTTATTTTTCTTTTTCTCCATATTCTGGTGTGGTTTTTTTTTTTTTTTTTCCTTTGCAGCTCAAATTGTGCCTTTGAAACATCTTTAAGCACTGGAGCTTTGTCCTTTTCATTTCCTCCTCCTGTTCGTGTATTTTCCAGATAAAGTCCCTGGAAAAATTGTTTTCATTGTTATTAGCAAGTCAGATGTTTCTGCTCTTTCCAAAGGTATATGTTATCCTCCTGGGCTGGGCTGCTTTGAGTCTGGACAGTACTTGGCACATGTACTCCCTGTTTGAAAATTAAATCTCAAGGCACCATTGCAATGCAAGGAATGCTCAGAGTAGAAATTATCATCCTTTTTAAGAGCTCTTCTTATTCTAAAATATCCCCAATATGTAACGTCTCAAACTCAGCTCTAAAATTCAGGGTGACCCAAAGACTTTTAACAGAATAGCTGAAGGCAGAACTTCAGTCTGTTGCTGGGTAAGTTTTATTCCCCTTCATTGGAAAACCACATTCATTAGTCAACTGATTTTTATGTGCTTTGCTGTAGCGTGGAAAGTGTTGGCTCCTAGAAATGTCAGCTCTGTGCTGTGGCACTGGTGAGGATACAGACAGGGCTTCAGCACAGCTCCACCAACCCTCCTCAAACATGGCATGCAGCATCTTCTGCCAGTCCAGCCTTGCCTACACCCAAAACTTTCATCAAAGAGCCCCATCCCTGAAACTGCCTGTTATTCCAAAACATCACAAGGGACTGGAGATAAAGGACAAACTTCTTTAACCAGTAAAAAAAAAATAAAAAATAAAAAATTGAGCCTTGAAGGCAGCTTCCTGAGGAGAAAGCTGGTACACTAATGTCTTTCTATCCTGGAACAGATCTCAGTAAAAACCCACAAGCCTTACAGTACAAGTTTCAGCATTTTCTGTACAATCCTGCTCAGCATTAGTTATAAATCTTATCAGGGGATAGGCTGTTTGTTCTCACACAAATAAAATGACAAATGGAGTGAAGATCGCAGAGAGCTGACAATCACCGGAGGCAATGCAACACTCAAGGCCCTTGGAATCAGAAGAACTTTTCAGCTCAAGAAGCTTAACTGCTCTTCATTTCTCTCTCCAGGAACTTATAAGCCCATTAAAAATATATATCTCTGTATTCCCTTCACCCAGAAGCCTTCCTCTTCCAGCCAGCTGCGCCATTTAATGCAAGCTCAGCTGCAATGAAGAATGGTCCTGCAGAAGAACCCCAGGGGAAAAGCTTTTTCTTCCTTTCCTTCTTTTCTTCCTTTTTGCAGACACAGTTGTGCGTCTGAAATCTCTCCAAGCAGCTGGCACCTTGTCTTTTCTTTTTTTAATGTCCTCCTTTTTTGTGTTTCTAGGCAAGGTAGCTGGAAGAGAGGCTTTCATCTTCATTAGGGCCATACGTTTCTGCAGGTTCATTAGGCTCTTTTTTTGTTGTTGCTATTGGTGTGCAGTTGTCTGCAACAAGAAAAATAGCCTCAAACATCATTAGTCTGCTAAAGAAAATTTCAGTGCTCCTTCCTGGGGCTTTGGGAATTTGTGCTGTGTTGGAACTTCAGCAAAATCAAGAATCTGACATCAGGCTTCTTCCTCTATTCTTTCTCATGCACCTCGTGACAGACATCGCTCCTCAGGGCCCAATCTTGCCTTTACATAAACTGTGCTGTGGTCTTAAATATAAGCCAGGGCAAAGCAAGACCCTGATGTTTTTCCAAGGCAGCAACACACCTGCAGTGATCGCTCCCTGAGGCGTGAGCCTGACCCATTCATCATGAGGGGTGTTGACTCTACACATAAAAATGACAGCTTAAATGGTATTTAATGATATTAGCTATTTCCCAGCTGATCATTTCAGCAGATTCATTCAGCCATGTGCAAGCTGGCAAAGCTTGGGGCGAAAGGCCACACCTGGCCATTCAGAAACAGCCCCCTTGGTAGCTGAGTGCAGGTGAAATCTGGGCCCATTTGTTGCAGAGCTTTTCATCTCACGTCAGCTATCAGGAGGGCTCCAGGACCCCACTCCGCTGACCCCGAGGCTAATTCACAGATACAGTGTGTGCAAGTTCCTTCTAATGGTTTTTGGCTTGCAACCCTTTCCTCAGCATCTGCCTTGCTTACATTTGAGGCCAGTATTTTTTCCTAATTTATAGACTAAATAAATTAATCCATGACCTCCCAACAGGCAACCTGCTGTGCCCTGCTGAACACCAGGATTATTTCTAGCTGAGTGAATTAAACAGCCTGGAAACCCCAAAAGAGCATTTAGATTTTAGAGCCTGAATGTTGGTCCTCCAGAAATACGGGACAGTATGTGAGATAAGACAAGACCTTCCATACCAGGGGGCTAAGGACTCTGCTCTCAAGGATGACTCTCTCTTAATCAAACTCCTAATCAATTGATCATATGTCAGTCAATCCCTAAAGTCAAATTTGTGTGAATACCTTACTCATCTACATACTCTATCCACTTTACCCATCCCAGCTCCCATTGGATGGGTAAAGGCTTTTCCCAGTAATTCTGACTGTAAGTGCACATATACTGACAACTGTTCTAATCTCATTGGCCTGTTTTCAGCAGGACCTACGAGCCCCAAGGTTATCCTGCTTCTGACACCTCTCTCCATGGAAGGACTCATCAAATTCCCTGCAATAAACAACTGTTCATTCTCTGCTCGCCTGACCATGTTTCATATATCTTCTGCAAATGACCAGTCAGATGACAAGTTGCTGCCCTCATAAACTTCTTAAAGTGCCTTCCAGAGACATGGTGGGTTCTGCAATGTGCCATTGATCTCCACATACACGGTATAAAGAAATAATCTTATCCATGCAATGAGAAATTGGAAGGGAGGAGGTATTGTAAGCATATTTCATCCAAAAAAAAAAAAAAAAAAAAAGTCCTCAGATGTAATTGCTCAAACTAGACAGGAAAACTAATTGAACACAATAACTGTGATAGGGCTCTGTACTTCATGGCAGAGGCAGCACTGTTGGCTGAGCTCTATCTGGTGTTATGGCATATGGGTTACACAGAGAATGGTTTGCAGCCCTGGGAAACAAGCTGCAGCCTAGACAGGCTTCACATAAACTTTGTGGCTACCAAGTGAACCTTCTTGTAAGTAATAAGTGATTTTGAGAGATGTAGATTATATGAGGTTGCTGTAGCCAACTATTTTCTACTTAAGTGACTACATTTTTCTTCTTCTTTAATAGTTTTTACTCTGTTGATTGGTGTTGTGAATACAAAATTTATGGCATCTTGAGTGAAACCAGGGGATTCAGGGAGAGTAAAATAAAATGTAATTTGACATCAAAATAACTCACAGAGAAGCTGCTTCACTGACCATAAGATTAATTGTCATATTTAATGCATTATAAACCTCTACTTGTTAATTTATATCAAGTCACCCCAAGATTTCCAGGCTGTTGCACCAGGCAGCTACTGCTTCCAGGATAGCTTGCTCTAACATTTAGGTCCAGCTTGGCTATAATCCATTAGTACCTTACTGCTCAATTACAAAAGGATCATTAAAAAATTATTTCATCCCATGGCATCGATAATAAATCAGTTCTTCAAGACCAAGATGTCTGCAAAGACTGACTGTGTTTTAGCAGATCTGTTCCAAAACCTTGCAATTTTGTTTTGGAAACCTTGAAACCTTGTTTTTGTGCACCTGGACTCCTGTGACCCGCCCCCAGCTCAATCACGTTGTACAGATGAGGGCACTGCCTTCCCCCAGATCTATGGCTCTCCTTGTGCCACAAACCATTGTTCAAGCCACTAAGAGGTTTGGCCACCCAATTCTTAAGAATAATTCCTAAATATTTATTATTGTCTACTGTTTAAGACAAGAGACAGGGTGAGCTGAATCTTTGGTCTGTCTTGTCACAGTCCTCCTTGGAGCATCTTGCAAGCCCTCCTTATAAGTCATCCCTGTAAGTCAGTCTGCCTGCCTGTAATGGGGATGAGGGGCAGGTTTGGTAGCAGTTGTGTAAAGTCAACATCCATAACATAAGGGTAAGGACCAGAAATCTGTTTTTCACACAAAAGGAACCAGATAACTCCTTCAGGATCCTCTGGATGCACGCTCCACGCTGTTTGCTGTGCTGTACAGTAAACATGTTTTCCTTCAGACAAGGGCAGATCACAACAGGCAAAGGAAACCTCTGTTTCAAGCAAATTTAAAGACTACCCATGCATGCTTTAGAGGCACGAATTAATCTCCCCCCCCCCCTTCCCACATACCAATCAAACAGCAGTGTCATAAACGTGGAGATATCAGAGAGCAATACCCCTCCCTGACTCTCTCTGCACACCATACACACACACACAGTGTTTGTCTCCGGGTCAGTGGGAAAGTTAATTAGAAGAACGGAGTTTCTTGTGATGGAAGATGCCACTCTGTTATGATTCTGAGTCCTCTCTCTGCTTCTGATGAATTACAAATGACAGCGAGGGAAGTGAAGGACACCGGCAGTGACAGTTTGTCAGCCGCACTCACTCTGTACACATTTTTTTGGGTGGGTAACTTTTTCCTTCTCTGTTCATTTACACCACTCGCTATGACTTCCCTCCTCCCTTCTGCCTCCTCTTCCTTTCCTTCCCTTTGCCAGCAGTGACTGGAAGGTGAAAGAGAGGGCAGCCCCTTGGAGCAGACCTTGTGAGCCACAAAGGAAGGGATTCGGACGGGGCAGTGCAGGAGACCCCTGGAAGGGGTTTTCAGATGTGATAACCATGATGCTGAGCAAACAACATCTGATGGAGCAGGTGCAGGGCTGTGCGCTCAGTTGTCACTTGCCTCCAGACAGACAGGCAGAAAAGGAACCCAGCAGTGAAATGTTTCTTATCAAGAGATGCTGCTTCTTTCCTCCAGCCTATCTCTCTGTCAATCAAGAAGCCAGCAAATAGACTGGAACAGGGCTTACTCATTCCTGGTTTTCTTTAATTCATCTTTGTATTTTCACAAGTTGTTCATCTACTGCTACAAAGTTTTTGCTTTTCTTAGGTATACTTATTGTGAGAGGTGGCTGCTATCATTCTGGTACCTCATGGGCTGTGCAGCAACACAGTGCACAGTGTTATTACTCCCATCACAGTGTATTTTTCGTATCAAAATATATGCCTACTAAATACTTGTTTCTTCCCCTTTAAAAAAAAAAAAAAAAGGAAAAAAAGAGGGAGAAAGGGAAAAATAATTTTAGTGGATTTTGCAACTTGAAACAATTTTTTGGAAAACCTTTCTTTGAAGTTGGAAATACATTTCAATGAATTAAAAAAGAAGAAAATTTTGTTTTTCTGGCAAATGATTGCAAGATAGATCAGTTTGGGAAGAAATAACTTGTGGGATGTGGAAGTTTTCTCAGGGCAGCAAACGCTCTCTGAGTGATTGCAATGTGCCTTTGTTCTCCCAAGTGCTTCTCCTTCACAGAAGCAGATAAAAAACACAGGGGCCTAAGTCTTGATCTAGGAGCCAGAATAGGGATTTGAGCATTTATTTCAAAAGATGGAAAATTAAACAAATAGTAATAGAGATGAGTATGTGTTCATGAATCAGATTATGATCATGCCTGAGTGGAGACAATTGGTTGTTAACTCCACTCCTATTAAAGTTCATATTCTAAAAGGCTACACAGCTGCTAAATAAAAGCTGAAATAGATTTCTATGCTAACTTCAAGGTCATGTTTCTGCAGCATTATAGAATACATTAAAATGCTCAATTTATGCTCTGTAACTCACAAAAAAATATAAATGTAGCTTATATTAAATAAACCTTTGCCAGGATCTCTTCCTCTCTCACTTTTTCTCCTTTGACCTCTATATTTAATAGAAAAATGTATTTCAATATGAGAAGCTTTTCTTTATTATATTTGCTCTTTCCTCAGTGGAAGCCATCATTGGCCCTAGGGCTAAAAATAGGGAGTTTCCTCTTGTCCACAAAATCCACTGACCTCAATCCAGCTATTTATTGTCCCTAGCCAAGAGAGCAATGGTAAGAGCCCTGATTTCCTTTGCCTATGAGCAGACATGTGCCATGATGTGCATAAATGATATGGTTCCTTTACCTCCAGCCTAACCCAGCTTGGTGAGAGGAACTCTCACCATGCAGGGGCTGTGGTTTTGGACAGCAGAATTCCCAGTCCACATATTCAAGCACCATCCAAAAAATTACAACCAGGCACTGGAGTGTAAATGAAGACAACAGATGCAGTTCTTTGTTATTCCTGCCCGATGCTGCAGGAATTAAAGGGAAATGCCCCATAATTCATAAAGATGTGCTAGAATCCTTTAGGGAATGCTTCCACTAAGGAGAGTGCAGCACCCTGCTAAAAATGACTGTATGGCTCTTAGGCTGGATTAGGATTGTCTGACTAGTTTGGAGCACTCACAGAGATTGGCCATCTTGGATCCTGCCAGGGAAGCTACAGTTTCAAAACTATATTGAGTAGGATGTCTGCTGAGTTTGTGCTTCTTTCATAGTGCATCCATCAAAATCCTTGTAACTGAGTGCTTCCCTGCACTCATTCCGTGGGAGCAAAGAACAGGGTTTGTCCTTTGAGGTAGGCTCAGGCTGGAGTCTCAGGCTCAGCCACCCTGAGTTTGGGGAAGCTGAGGATCAGCTTCAGATCTCTCTGGATTCAACCAGAAACGTCTCATGCCTTGTGACATCCCTGACATTTAAGCTTGTCGGCATCATCCTCTGCCATGGATGATGCTGTGGTGCAGATCCATGGGCCAAAGCTCCTTGACAGAGAACTGAGCACTGAGAATGACAATCCAGAACCATTGAGCCCTGCCTGGGAAGAGTTTCTGTGAGCTGAAAAACCAAAATAACCATTATGTTATCACCCTTCTATTAAGTCCTCTACTTAGCACAGAGACTAGCTCCCAGCCATTTCCTTTACTGCTTCCAGCCAGACGGAATTTCGAAGGATATGTAGGTTTTTCTGCTAACAAGCCAACTCTTGCTCTTTCTGCCACATCTATCGTACTAGTGACTTTCGTGGCTCTTGCAGACCTGACAGTGCAGCAGAGAGGCTTTTGTTCACCTCCCTGCTGCATCCCTTGGGCTGCCTGGCAGCACCACGTCCTGTGGGTTTTGCCCTGAGCTGCTCTGCCAAAGGGCTTCACATTTTGAAGTAGGAGAGGAAACTGTTACCTGCAAAGAGATTATAAATTTAAATATTTCCCTGAGCTCCTGTTCACAGGATTTCTAATGCACTGGGCATCAGCTTAGCCCTCTGATGAATCAAAGTCATTTTGCAAAAATGGCACCTTAGTGTTGCATATATATTGCCCCTCTACAGCTTCCCTGGTATATTTATTCAGTTTACTGGTCAAAACCAGTTTCATGCTACACTAAGCCCAGCAGGGTCAACACCAAGCCTATGAAAATCAAGCTGTCTCTTTTCTCTCTGCTTCATACATCATCATCAACCAAAGCTGGATATTAGAAAGCAGGTTTTGATCCTGGAATTATTATTGGTGCTGTTGCTTGGGATACAATAGGAAGAAAGACAAAGAGAGGAATATGTGAGTTTGCAATGATTTGGCCCTGCAGATCCGGGAAAAAGAGGAAGTGCAGTGTGGCTTGTCATATCTAGTGATAGCATTACATGGACAGCATTTGTGGGTGTCTGTGGTGAGGCTGCTAATATGGCTGTGGCTTAGTAGAACATGCAGAAACACATCAGCAGAGAGAATCTGGAAGAGCTGCAGCAGGCAAAGGCCAGACTGCAGGGAAGAGGGATGGGAGAGGAAAGGAGGTAAGGAGTAATTTATACTTCAAACTGACAGGGAGTAGGTTTAGATTGGATATTAGGAAGAAATTAGTCAGTGTGAGAGTGGTGAGGCACCAGAACAGGTTGCCCAGAGAAGTTGTGGAAGTCCCATGCCTAGAAGTGTCCAAGGCCAGGTTGGATGGGGCTTTGAGCAACCTGACCTAGTGGAAGGTATCCCTACCCATGACAGGGGGTTGAAACTAGATGATTTTTAAGGCCTCTTCCAACCCAAACCGCTCTGTAATTCTGTGATAGGGTGCTCCTGCTCAGAGCTGTCAGACAACTGAGTTTGCTCTGTGACCAGTGCAGAAAATCAGGAGTTGTATCCGGCTATCGAACTAAAAGCACAGAATTCATACCTATGTTAATTCAAACAAGTTATGCCTTTTAAATTGATAAGTCTTTTCTCCACTGATCTTCCTCTGACTCCCCCTGACTGTCTCCACTGACAGCTCTAGGGTAGTGGATATGGCAGTGAGCATCAGGACTGTGCTTTGAAAATGACCAGAAGTCCACAGCTTTTCTCAGGGATCGGGATGACCTAGGGCCCAGGACATCTCGTTCTGGCAGAACATGCAGGAGCGGGTGCAGGATCAGAGGTGTGTAAGCAAGCTGAGACCAGGGACAGGTACAGATGAGGGGCTGCCTCAGTTACCTCTGCAGATGCAGGCACTACTAACTGTCTGCAGATGTAACTGAGACAGCCCCTCTTTGACTGACAAACCCGGCAAAACCGAGCTTTCCAGCTTGAGCTAAAAAAAAAAAACAACCCTGAACGATCCCATGCCGTGCTAAGCAGGAGCTGAAACATCTCTCATCATCTGCGAAGCAACAACAAGGGGAGGTTTGTAGCACACACACACACACAAAAACACTTATTAAAGTTTTGAAACCATAATTAAAAGCCTGCGTTTCCATTGCGCGGCGCGCGCTGTGCCGCGGCCTCGGAACTGTGCGAGCTCCCCCCACTCCCCCTGCCCCGCTGCTCAGCAGCTCCACGACGCCTCATCTCCAGTTGTCAGTTTTACATATCACCGTGTTTAACATGCAACCAGCGCTCCTCACCTGCCTTTCGTTGGAACTCAGCGTGGCCCCCCTGCTATTGATTAATTTGCACTAATTAAAACCAGCAGTGTTTCTGCAGAAAAGAAAGATGTGTAAGTGTCAATAAATTATGGGAAATTTCACAGATTAAAGATTGCCAACTTCTGCTTGAAAATAACTAAACAAATGTTAATGGCTCTTTCCAAAGAGCCTAAATTCATTGACAGGGATGCATAAATGGCTCCAGCACTCTTCTTTGATTTCAACGACTTACAGTGATGCTCTGTTGGGGTTACAAACTGAAAGACTTCATTTTTTCCTCATAGGTGTTTCTCTTTTTCAAGATAATTTATGCATTGACACTTACTCTTCCTCACCAGTGATTCAAACCGATCAGTTGAACCAAGATTTTTTAGTGCTAACAACATGGAGACCCTACTAAAATCCCAGGCAAATAAACAGAGGAATTGTGGTGAGCCACCAAGCCAGCAGTGCTTGTTAGCAACTGCTGGTACTAAACCTGCTGGAGAGCAGGTGCAATGAAGGAACCTTTGCAAATCTGGAACAAACAGCTGGGGACAAGCATAGCTTTTATGGCATGAAGCTGGATTCACCTGAGGCAGGGGTAATGCAGAGCAAGGCCAGATTTCTACTGGCCCAAAGCTGGGACATAGATGGAGGGAGCAGGGAACAGCACTGTAACAATTCCTTTCTGTGCTCTGGTCCTTGTCCTGACTCCATTACTCCCAGTTTTCAATAGAGCCCTTTTCCTTGGTGCCAGGGAAGCCACCAGATTACAAAGGCAACTTCAGGAGATGTTGGTTAACAGGAGTGGCCTCCCAGTCTTCACAGCTCTCCAGGGACTGATTATCCTCATGGTTTAGAGATGCACAGTGGCTAAAATCCAAATGCACCAAAGTTTTATGACTTGCTGGCAGCTGAGGGTGCAGAGAGCATCAGAACAGTCTCTTCAGCAGGGACAGTGCACATACTGATTTTCAAGTGAGAAGAGTGAATACCCTGGGAACAAGAAGAGTTATGAGGCCAGATGTGATGCCAGTGGGGCTGAGGATGTGGGGACTCAGCAGTGAGATGTATGTGTTCATTGCAAGGTTAGGTTTAATGATGCCCTCTTGCCCTTGATCTTTGGAGCTGTAGGAGGGAGCAGAGGGGAGAAAGAGCTTAAATGTCAGCTTTGCACTGAGGTGAGTGAATTCCCCAGCACTGGCATTGGCTGGAACTGCAGGGGCTGACACTGGTCAGATGGGAAGTGCATGGGGAAGTAGCATGAACTTTCACAGAACCTGCCATACAACAAAACTAATCCCCTGGGAGTCCTACACCAACTCACAAAGGTTTTAGACAAAAGAGAGAGCTGTGTCAGCATAAGACCCAGCCCTATTATGCATGGGCTGTTGGTTTCCCATTATTGCCAGCTCTCCTGGACTAATATCAGGAAGCCTGGAAGCTCTATATCCCTAATGAAAAGCAGAAGATACTCATTATTAAATCTGAAATGTTCTGATGCAATTGGTTACAAGCAGATTTCAAGGTCTATTTCAGTGATCTCCATACAGTGAAACCAATGCAATACAGTGATGAAGCAGCTCTGGCTGAGGCTGGTGACACGTGATTGTACCAAAACCTCCACTGCACATGTTTTTTGCTGTCTCCAAGGCTGCTGATTCACCTTAAGAGGCGACTTCTGCCCTCAGAGGCTGAAAGTGGCTTCTTAATCTGCTCTCTCCTCCTGAGTTTGGGTGGAAGCTCAGTAGAAAACACTGCGTAAATGAGCGAGACATTAGAATCATAGAATCATAGAATCATAGAATAGATTGGGTTGGAAAAGACCTCCAAGATCATCAAGTCCAACCCCTGATCCAACTCTAATTACTATATCATGGCACTAAGGGCCATGTCCAATCTCTTTTTAAAAACTTCCAGGGATGGTGAATCCACCACCTCTCTGGGCAGGCCATTCCAATACCTGATCACCCTCTCTGTAAAGAATTTCTTCCTAACATCTAACCTAAACTTCCCCTGGCAGAGCTTGAGCCCATGTCCCCTTGTCCTGTTGTTGGTTGCCTGGGAGAAGAGACCAACCCCCACCTGGCTATAACTTCCCTTCAGGTAGTTGAAGAGAGTGATGAGGTCACCTCTAAGCCTTCTCTTCTCTAGACTAAACAATCCCAGCTCCCTCAGCCTCTCCTCATAGGACTTGTGCTCAAGTCCCTTCACCAACCTGGTTGCTCTTCTCTGGACCCGCTCCAGCACCTCAATATCCTTCCTGAACTGAGGGGCCCAGAGCTGAACACAATACTCAAGGTGCGGCCTCACCAACGCAGAGTACAGGGGAAGGATCACTTCCCTGCTCCTGCTGGCCACACTGTTCTTGATGCAGGCCAGGATGCCATTGGCCTTCTTGGCCACCTGGGCACACTGCTGGCTCATGTTCAGCCTCCTGTCAATCCAGACTCCCAGGTCCCTTTCCACCTGGCTGCTCTCCAACCACTCTGTCCCCAGCCTGTAGCGCTGCAGGGGGTTGTTGTGGCCAAAGTGCATGACCCGGCACTTGGCCTTGTTGAACTTCATCCCATTGGAGTCAGCCCATCTCTCCAGTCTATCCAGGTCCCTCTGCAGAGCCCTCCTGCCTTCTGGTAGGTTGACACTCCCTCCCAACTTGGTGTCATCAGCAAATTTGCTGATGATGGACTCAATCCCCTCATCTAGGTCATCGATAAAGATATTAAACAGGACTGGGCCCAGCACTGATCCCTGGGGGACACCACTGGTGACCGGCTGCCAGCTGGATGCAGCCCGTTCACCAGCACTCTTTAGGCCCGGCCCTCCAGCCAGTTCCTAACCCAGCACAGAGTGCCCCTGTCCAAGCCATGGGCTGCCAGCTTTTCAGGAGTATATTATGGGAGACAGTGTCAAAGGCTTTGCTGAAGTCCAGATAGACCACATCCACAGCCTTCCCCTCGTCCACCAGGTGAGTCACCTGATCGTAAAAGGAGATCAGGTTGGTCAAACAGGATCTGCCTCTCCTAAACCCGTGCTGGCTGGCTCTGATCCCTTGTCCATCTTGTAGGTGCTGTGTGATTGCACACAGGATGATCTGTTCCATAACTCTGCCAGGCACCGAGGTCAGGCTGACAGGCCTGTAGTTACCAGGGTCAGCCTTGCAGCCTTTTTATGGATTGGGGTGATATTTGCCAACTTCCAATCATGTGGGACCTCCCCAGTGAGCCAGGACTGTTGGAAGATAATGGAGAGCGGCTTGGCAAGCTCTTCTGCCAGCTCTCTCATTACCCTAGGATGGATCCCATCTGGTCCCATAGACTTGTGAGGATCCAGATGGCTCAGTAAGTCACTAACTATTTCCTCCTGGAATACAGGGGGCTATTTAGTTTCCTCTCTCTGTCTACCAGCTCCAGAGGCCAGTTGCCTTGAGGGCTACCTGTCTTACTGGTAAAAACTGAGGCAAAGTAGGTGTTAAGTACCTCAGCCTTCTCCTCATCTCTATTAACTATGTTTCCCTCGAGTCCATCAAAGAATGGAGGTTTTCTTTGCCCCTCCTTTTGTTATTAATGTATTTATAGAAGGACTTTTTGTTATCCCTAACAGAAGTGGCCAATTTAACTTCAAATTGCGCTTTTGTATCCCTGATTTTCTTTCTGCATGATCTAGCTGTCTTCCTGAATTCTTCGTAAGTAGCCAGCCCTCTCTTCCATAGTCGATAAACTCTCTTTTTATCCCTGATTTCCTTCAGAATCTCCCTGTTTAACCAGGCTGGTTGTCTTCCCGCCGGCTTGCCTTTCGGCACACGGTATGGCCTGTTCCTGTGCACTCAAAACTTCCTGTTTGAAGCACGTCCATCCCTCCTGGACTCCCTTGTTTTCAAGGGTTGTTTCCCAGGGTATGCTCTGGACTAGACTTCTGAATAGGTCAAAATCTGCTCTCCGGAAGTCCAGCGTAGAGGTTTTATTGTTGTTTCTCCTTGAATCTCTGAATATTGAAAATTCTATTATTTCATGATCACTATTTCCTAGGCGGCCTTCAACCACTATATCTCCCACCAGCTCCTCTCTGTTTGTAAACAGCAGGTCTAGCGGGGCCTTACCCCTGGTAGGTTCATTTACCAGTTGATGAAGGAAATTGTCCTCTATACACTCCAGGAAATTCCTAGACTGCCTCTTCTCTGCAGTATTGAGCTCCCAGCAGATATCCGGCAGGTTAAAGTCACCTACAAGGACAAGGGCTGACAATTTTGAGACATCCGCCAGCTGCTTGTAGAATAATTCATCCCCTTCATCATCCTGGTAGGGCGGTCTGTAACAGACACCCATGATGATGTCAGTCTTGTTGGTCTTCCCCCTGATTTTGATCCACAGGCACTCAACCTTATTGTTGCTGACCTCAAGTTCAACAGGGTCCAGAGAGTCTCTAACATATAAAGCCACCCCTCCACCTCTCCTCCCCTGCCTGTTCTTCCTGAAGAGCTTATAGCCTTCCATAGCAGCACTCCAGACATGCGAGTCATCCCACCATGTTTTTGGCATCTTTGTCATTAGCCAAGCACTGAAGTGACAATGGAAGGATAGTAACTTCTGCAATTGACTCAAGGAATTTACTTTTATTTTTAAATGCCAGAGATGTCTTTATTTAGGACCTGATGTGCAAGAACAGAGTTGCTATGTTCTCGGCCTTCACTCTCACTTTTCCCTTCCATGCTAAGCACAATGACAGGATCAGGCTCTGCTGCTTTTTTTCAGTGTTTTATGGCTGGAAACTTGAAGTTCCCTTCTCCATGGAGTCAGAGATGCCCCAGGACCATCAGATATTCTCTTTATGACAGGAAAAAAACTTCCCTTTCTCTAAGTGGTCACTTTGAAACACATCTTCCCTAGACCTCTGCAACAGCAGCTCTCAAACTATGTCATGAAACTCATGTTTCCTGCCAGGCTGTGGGTGATCTGCAGTAATTCACACTAAAGTTGGGTACTTACAAGGTATTCCACTACCATGCCTTTAAGAACAACTATATTACTGCAGTAAAACATGGCTGAGTATCAAACCACTCATGCTGAAAACAGACAGCTCAGGTTCAGGGAAGATAAAATGCAAATAAAAATTATTATTTACAATGTCTAACTGCACAACACAGTGGCAGGCGAAGAATGCAGGAAAAAAGCTACTTTATCCAGTAACACAAGGATCAGATCTACACAGATTCTTTCCTTCTTCCCATATTTACGTTTCTCTCAAATAGAACTATTGATTGGCTGGATATGCCACAAGGGCCTGGTGGTGTGGCTTCTCCAAAAGTGGGACTTCTGGGGAAAACATAATGACAATACAATCCAGACAGGCAAATCTAGAGAGCACCAAAAGACAGTTTCAATATTTCCCTGTCTCTGCACACTGGGATCTTTGTTCATGAAATGCCTCTTATTTTAAACTAAACCAGTGCCTATTATCTTGTCTCCAGACATCTCAGAACAATGTTTTTCAACAAAGCTGTAATCAAGACTGTTGTACTTCTCTGGGCCTCATACCTCTTGCTGTTGCTGCAAAATTGGGGGTTGCTTTTTAAGTTGCAGACTGAAAGAAGCAGGGGATATATTTCCACTCATTCTAACAGGAACATTTTAGGCCAGAGCTGCATCAGGAGAAATACTTGGAGGCTTCTTAAATTTTCAAGACACCTTCCATTTATTCATCATGAAATTTATTTTCATGGTAAATCAGGAAAGCCAGTTTGTCTTGTAAATATGCAGATGAAACCCTTGTGGGTTGAGAGAGAAGGAGGGAGGCATGAAAGATGACTGCCTTGGGTCCACTAAGGAGATGCAAGCAAGTGCTGACGAGATGCTGAGCTGACCAGAAATTGGATGACCACATCAGGATGGCATTGGGCCAGAGCTCATACACCATGCTGACAAGCTGAGTTTGTGTAGCTGCTTGGGCTCCATGCCACGGTACTGCAGTGAGTGCTGGTCAGCCTCGAGAGTGGGCAGAACAAACCTGGGTTAGGGGGGATGAGTCCACCTGCATCCCCTTTCTCCTTCCCACCACTCACCCAGTCTGAAGGGAGTGAAGAAGTGTCTCCCCACGTTCTCAGTGCTTGCCAGTAGACTTGAAAACTGTCAGTCTTTCCATTTATGCTTTGCAGAACAGTTTGAACTTCATGTATAAGCAAAGATGAGTGCTTTCTTATAAGCAGGAGTATGATCCAACTTCCCCATCTTCTCAGCATTCAGTGCAACTCTCCAGCAGTCAGTACTCAATAGCTGCAGAGCAGTATGTGAGGGTTAGAGGTTGGGTGCTCCTCACCACTCAGAAAAGCTGCCCCTGTGTGAATCTCCAGGCTTGCACTGGAAAGGGTACCTGGGCTGGGCAGCTCAGCAAAGATTTGTCCAGAACTCATGGTGACTAAAGCTGGTTAAGCAGTGTGAAACTCCCTGCAAAAACAATTTTAAAAAGTACAAAACTGTTGCTTTTTTTTTTTTCTTAATTCAGTATTTTAAAGGAAATTCAAACTCTGGAATACCATACCCACGAGCAGAGATTTGTCATATTAATAAAGGCCCTGTGGTATCTCATACAAGTCAGATTTCAACCACTTCAGGCTCTCACTGTCTTTGTAGGTGAGATCTCCTGCTCACATTCGTTCTTAGAGGATTTCCTCCCTCAGAGAGGGGAGGCAGTGCCCCCAGGACCTCTGCCATGCCTACCATGGAGGAGGCAGCAGATTTAGGGCACTCAGCCCATGGTGGGGAATGACAACAAGAATTGCTCTGACAAAATCCCCTGTGTGGCAGCATTTCCAAATCAAAGTATTTTAACAGAGACACAAACACACACACACACTGGGGATCAGATTTTTTTTTTTTTTGGCTGAAGTATTTAGGGTTTCAGTCAAAATGTTTTCAGTTTTTAATATTTGTTTTTCTGAGGAATAATTGAAGTTTTTGCTGCAAAGCAGATACTTCACACAATAAACATGTCTTTCTTGAAAAAAAAAAAAAAAACAGATTAGAGGGAAAATTTTCAACCATCTGTCTGGCTGAAGGACTACTGAAGACGGAATACCAAGGCTTTATGTAGATTTTTTGCAACTCTTTGAGGCTCACTAAAAACTAGAAGCTTTGACTTATGTGAAAAAAGGTGAAGGACAAAGAAGAGAAAGCAAAACAAGAGGGTCAAGTGAAACACCACAGTCAGAATAGTTCTGAAATAATGATGAAAACACTCAGTAGCCATTTTCTATCTTTCTAGTATGTTTTTCCACATACAGCAGTAGGGTGCTGCCGGTTCTCCTTGAAAAGAGAAAGGGCTACATTGCCACATCTCTGTGGAAAAGCACTTTTCTCCATCAAGACTTTCATTAAAATCAACTGGACTGTTTGTGCAGCTTTGTGCTTTTCAAAAGCAAGGATCAGCATCTACACCTGGCCCAAGCAGCTCAGCAGAAATTCCCTGTGCTATCACGCCGTGAGCTGCTTCAGGTATGCATATTCCAGAGAGGAGCAGCAGCAACTGGTGGTTTTTCCCCGTGGCTGACAGCCAAGGTGTTGATTATCATCACGAAAAGCAAAGGATCAGCCCATCAGGGGCTTGTTTCTCTGCACAGCTAAGGAGCTTAGTGCAATAGAGGTTAGCTTGAATCCAGGCAAAATAGCCAAACCTGCTGGCAACGTGGGCTCCACCTCACCCCTCCTCCTGGGTCTCACCCCCTCTTTTAGCATAAACCCTTAGCTCTGGACCCAGAGGCGGTGTGTGAAATATTGGTGGACCCTCCTCCACCCTCTCCATCAGGCAGCTTTATGTGGTTTAGCCCTTCCAAAAAAATAGAAGGAGGAGGGGGAATCACTAGACATTTTCTATTTCAAAACAGATTTCATCTTCCATAGAAAGTAATACTGCCTCCAGCCATGTGTAACTTATTTTTTATCCAACGGAGTATATGGGCTTATAACTAGATCCTGATAGGAACCCAGGTTTAAAACATTATTCACAGCAGGTTATTTGATCTTTATTTGCTGAATGCACTCAGCTGAATCCCTATCTCCAAACAATATGAGAAATAAAATGCCGGGCATGCTTCATTGGCCAGCCAGCTCATCTTGATTTGCAGAGACGACTACATCCCTCTCAGCAGTTTCAGAGATGCACAGTATTCCAGGCCCTAAGATGCAATTTCCCCCACCTTCTCTTCCCCCACCTGAATGCTTATCTTTTCTTGCTTTTTCCCTTACCTCAACTAGTTGCTTTAAAAACATACTTCAGACCAGCCCTTTCCTCTCCCTTCACCATGACTTTGGGGGAATTGTGCTTCCCACAGTACATTTTTGGGGATACTCATTCAAAACCACTTACCATAAGTTCTTGTGCAGAAGGTCAGATGCTGACAACCTGCTCAGGAAGCCACAGGTCTTTGTGATGAGACTGGCCACCTGAGGAAAGGTGGGTTGGAGGAGACTGCGAGACCCTGGCAAAATTACTGATATTCATTTTATTAATTTAACTGCTGTGCCACATCTCAGTGCTGACCTTGTCTCTGCTGCACCAACTGTGCTTCATCTTCAAGTTGTGTCACAGTTAAAGGTGGACTCAGAGATCGCAGGTGACCACTGAGACCTCTTCTTTCAAGAAAACTCCTGATGGCTACAAGTTAGATTAATTACCAAGCAGGATGGATAAAGCTTTGCTGTCCTAAATAGGAAGCTAGAGCAGCTTGGGGAGAGAGGCCAAGCTGCACACAAGGAGGTCAGGTTCTTCATTCCCTTTGACTTTTGATGAGATATGCCTTTGAAAATTCTCTCTCGGATATCCTAAAATAAAAGTCTTCAGTTGCCAGGCCAGAGCTCAAGCACAAAGTATACTTCAGAAACTTCGACATGGAGAATTCTTCTGTAGCAGGGCTTTGGGAATGGTGAGTGAGTCCTTGGTGGACATCCCTGCAGCGGGATGGTGTCATTAAACTGGCCAGCACTCTGCACTGCTATTGCAGGTACAGCAGGACAGAGCCACTTCTCACATGAATATCTGTAGCTCTTACATTCCCCTCCCTGGGATGTGTTTCAAAGCCTATCTGCCCATCACGGCTACCTCCTCCTGCTTCTCTTTCAAGACATGTCAGGAGGTCATCCTGCTGCCAGGCAATGTGTAGGTTATGCTCATTTTCCCTGGGTAAGGGCAGAGCAGTGTCACTGACACAGTTGAATGTTTCTTCACAGAAACAGGAATTAAAACCACCCCCTGTTGTCAGTAACCGGCTCACTGTGCAGTGTGGAGGATTTGTCCCTGTCCTCGTTCCTGTACAGCCTGGGAGTGTCACCGAGCCTGGACAGATGTGGTAGCAACCAGGACAGTTCAACATTTGCTCTGTTGTCTGAGGGCAAGCACTCACATTCTGTATGATTCACTGGAGAAGGAGGGGAACATCTGAGGCAAGAATTAAATGTCTCACTTTTCTTTCCCAGTAATTAACCCTGGAAAAGAGAAGAGAAAAAAACAAACACAAACCAAACAGCCAGGGAGGCAGCTTTGCATGGCTGGATTAGAGTCACAGTTGGCCTACCCCCTTGGGAACACTACTCTGCTATTAATAAAAAGATAAACAAGCCCTTTTATTTATTTATTTTCCCTTCTCTCCCCAGGCCCTTTGATTTCTCTTCTTCTGCTTCAGGGAGCCCTGATCCCTTCCGTCAGCTCACACAGGGAGTGTTTGCAGAGAGAGCGTTTGTGAGGGGCTGCTCTAGGAAAGACAAAAATGAAGGGTAAAGGGAGTGTGGGGAAGAAGAAAGTGGGTGAAAATTATTCTAACCATTTCTAGCCATCACATCACCTCTCAGGACTGGCAGAAACAACGCCCCTCATTTATTCCTCTTGCGTTGATGCAGCTGTAGGTCTCATTCCCACAGGCTTCCTCCAGCTCCCCAGGGCCACCCCATCCTTGCAGGTACCTGTCTGTCCCTCTCCACCCCTGGGGGCAGCTGTCTGGAGCCCCTCGCTGAGACAGAGACAGCCTGCTGGTTTCGCTGGGTCCATGTGGGAATAGGGGCTGTCAGGAAGAGAGAGTGTGTGTGGGGGGAGTTACCCACCGAGGAATAGCTAATTGCTCACTTTCAGGCAAGGGAATGTTTGTATCTCAACCATCAGCAGAGTGCAACGGATCTCAGCAGCTCAAAAAAGCACAGAGAGGAAAGGCACATCAGGTTATTTGCTTGAGAAGGGATTTTTGCCAATGTTGTGGGCAGAAACGGGTATGGATTAAAGTGTGGTAATTCTGTGGTAATTCTTTATACAAATTAGGCATTCAACTGAGTCTGAATTTTAAACAGTTGTCTTAAAAAAAAATTAAATACCTGAAAAATATTTCATAAAGCTCCTGAATAAATGATGAAAACTATTTGCCAGGCTTCTTCACTTGATCCTTAGAATGGGTTAAAGGTAGATTAAATGGGACAGCAAACACAGAGCTAGTGTTGGGCTACCTACACCTGGGCACTACTTGTGAATGTGTTTGGGGGATCATCTTGTCAGTGCTTCCAGCCATGATATGAGAAAAATTTGCTTGCTGAAGGGACAGGAATGATTTGAAGAAGTTCAGAGCTTGATGTGTTATTGTTTATTGCTCCAGAAACATAAACTTTGAATAAAAAGCATCAGTCATTAGCATGGTGGTACCCACGATACGAGTTGTCCCTGTGCTCTGTGTTTCGTCTTGGGGAGCTTGCGGACAAGGAGAGGCAGGAGATGCCTCAGTGGTGCTGTGAGATCACTCACACTGGTCATGCCCCCTTGCCAAGCCTGAGTACCAGCCTGATGTGCTTTTTGCTGGTAAGGGCAGAGTTGCAGTGAGAAATGGAGAAATGGGAAACTGAACTGCCAGATCACTGCAGGGGCACCTGAGTCAAAGCAAGGAATATCCCAGTGTCTCTACACAGACACAAGGCCAGGCACTGCTTCCTCGGGGACCATTGTCTCCTAGACCATCCCTCTAGTCTTTCCATCAATATGCTGAATTTTCTTTAAAAGTTTTGTAAATAAAAGCTATTTCTGCCTTTTTTTTTTTTTCTCTGCAAGCATGGAGCAGGGAAGTGAGAGCAGAGGCCGACACTGCAGTCAGGGTGTTAATGGCCACATTAGCTGGAAAGGGGCAGCCAAAGCAGGATGTGTAAAACCCCACCCAGGCTGCCCTTTAATTTGCTGTTACATGGAGTGGAAGATTTGAAAGCGTATTTCTGGGTAATTAATTCAAAGAGTGATTCTAATGGCTAATGCTGTCAGTTTTGACTGCAAGGGAGGTCTGGGGCTGGAGCAGGCAGTGAAGGGAAAGGAAAATGCTTGGAGGTCACAGGCAGATGTTAAAATATTTTGACAGCCCACATCCAAGAGGCTAACTTAATGAAAGCCTTTGGCCAGCACCTTCCACGGGGTCTGAAACTGAATCCATTTATTTTTCTCCAGTATAGCATGCATGCCTTGTCCATAAATCACCATTCTCCATTTGGTCAGCAACACCATCAATCATTCTCAGTGCCCACCAGCTTGTTCTCTGTGCCACTGCAGAAACACCAGTAAGAGGGATTTGGTGTCTCTTGAATTTAACTCCTGAATTTGCAGTGCCAAATAGGGTTAGCTCTACCATTATCTCTACTGATTATTAAAGCCAGTGTAGTGAAGGTCCCGCACATATGTATGGAAATATACCTTTTCCATGGTGCTGGGAAATGAAATTAGGAAGCTCTATTCATGGTGTTATTATTCTGGCTGCTTGGAAGGATTTAATCAAACCACTGCAGCTTGCTGATGAGGATGCCCACAGCCTGTGAGTTTGGTTCCTCCTGCACTGCATATCCCTGTGGCGCTTGCTAAACTCCTCCAGCCTAAGGGCTTGGAGCTGAGTACAGCATTTGCAAAGGATTTGCTGGGGACCATTCTGCTGAGGTTTTTCCAAAGACTTGGTTAGGAAGCTGGAAAGGCACAGCTCCTGGCAGTCGTGTTCACTGGCTTTCAATGCCTTTTTTTTTTTTCCTGCACTTCAGAGAGCACTTGGAGTAAAGATATAGGGAATGAAAACTTGTGAATGTGGAAAATAATTAGGAGGATATTTAATTTAAGTTTAAATTTTGAAACAAGGTTTGGGTCAAATCTGCTCCTTTGGCTTCCTTTTCCTGTTTCCAGAGATTAATTCAGTTCCTGCTGTGTATCAGCTCATCACTTCAGGATCTACCATTGCTACTTGTAATAGAATGTGTAGATAAATTGGTCATTTCCTGTCCTAAACTTTTGTGTGGGACAGTAATGCATGGAAAAACCTTTTTCGGCCCAGACCTGGGATGGCTGCACTTCAAGATAGGTAAAAGGATGACCTGTGCCTGCACTGCTTGCAGATACAGTCACAGGGGTTGATCAGACCAGAGCTGGCAGATTTCCATCCCAATTCACTGTATTCCTCTTCTTCAGCTCTCTAAAAAGCACAAAAGACAAACATCTGCATGCAGACATGGACATCTACAGAGTTACAGGTGTCAATATGTATGGTACAGGCCAACACACAATTTACAGCAAAGTCCCACCAGCCTAGAGCTCCGGGAGCTTATTTTGAATAGGCTTGTGGGTGGTGGCAGAAGACAACATCTTCCTTTTCATGTGTGCTCAGGAACCGATGTATCTCTGAAACACAAGGATGGCACTAGAGATGTACAGATGCACACTTGGTTTGTATGCAGACACTGTCACTTCAGAGATTAATTAGGCAAGTGCTTTCCCCGCTGGCTGATCAGCTGTATTTGGACATGCACATGGACTGACTGCAGGGCTAAATTAAGGAAAAGTCTTTTGAGTCCAAAAATGTCTAGGACTTCTGGTCATGTCAGTATTATTTATTTATTTATTTAAGTTCTGTAAAGCTTCTTATCTGACAATGAAGAAGGCTCCATACCTGCAGTCAGTCTCTCTGAACACATTTTTCATTAGCTGTGCTCCAGGATGGCAAATAAGCAGCAGCATCTACATATATATGCAATTAACCATTGCTTACACAATATCCACCTCCAGGCACCCCAGGACAATCAATAAGTAACATTCCTGGATCAGCAGCAGTCATCAGACCCTCTTTGCCAGCAGTAAAAAAGGCTTTAACCCCCTGCCCCAACTGAGGGATGCAGGAGACAGAAGGCAGGTGCAGCCCTCGCATTCCCTTCTGAGCACCTGCCAAAATTCCCTTTCTCCCCTCCTGCGGGCAGGGAGGGCACTGTCGGGGTGGGCGGTGTGTTCTGCCTCACTGGTCTGTGCGGGCTGTTCTCCCTTCATGCTCTGCTGCCACTGAGCTCTGAGCAGCAGTTGCCTCCAGCAGCCCTTGCCAGACCCCTTGGTGTTTTGGACACCGAGTGCTGCATGAGCAATAAGACCGTGGTGCTTGGGAGAGAGTGGCAACAGCTCTGGTCTCTCCCAGACTATGCCTTGCTCTCACCGCTTAGAAACAGGAGAGATTTCTTTTTGGCACTTCATTGTGAAGAAACATGGGGCAACTGGGAAGGGTTTTTCCCTCTGTGTTCTTTCTTATCCATTTCTGTGAAGCCACAGAAAACTTCCCTTGCTAAATGAGGCTGTGAAAGCACATGGCAGGTTTTGCAAGTGTCCATTAAGCACATCAGGTACGCCCAGGACTTCTGTGTTAACTCACATCCAAGCTTTCCATGGCAATGGTGTGAATGCAGATACTGTCAAGCAGAAGCAGCTGGGATCTGAGGCAGGCCAGAAAAGTCGAGTTTTACTGATCAAGGGGACCAGGATGAGGAAGACAGCTTTGATTCATTGCAGCCCCCAAATACCTCTGGGACTTTGCCTTGTACTGCAAGTCTCCCAGATTCACTTGTTCCTATGAGATTTCTTTCATCTTGGGTAGCAATCTCACAGCATCAGCTCCTGAATGATGTGAGTTGTGTTATGGCTGAGGGCTGGGGAACAGATCCTCTCATGGGGAGCAGGAGTCAAAGACAAGACTGGAGAAATTAGAGGTGCAGACAGTTACTCTCAGAGCACCAAAATTACCCAAGTAGCCAGTGTGAGGGGTCATGTACGCATAGAGTCTGGTGTTTAATCCTTGTACCAGACTAAATAATTAGCATAAGGGCAAGAGCACTTAGTAATAGAGTTTCAGAATAATTTTTACATATTGTTTCCCCACTAATTTTTCATTTGAATACTTCTACAGCTTTTTAAATATTTCATCCACTGGTGTATCTATGCTCTTTTCTCCCTTGGAGAAACTGAGGCACAGTGATGACGTGACTTGGTTGAGGTGATCCGAAAAAGGGACAGAATTCATATCTTCCCAATCCTGAAACCCCAAAACTGGGGAGTTCCTAGCTGCTTGTGGGCAGGCAGGAGAGACAGGGTAGGTAACAGCAAAAAAACGCAGCATGGTTATTAGTTCCAATGCCTTCAGAAATAACCCTTCATCCCAGTGTCTGGCAGAGCAGCCCTCCTCACTCATTAATGTGCTTGCTTAAAACCATTGCCCTTAAACTTCCACCAGTGCTGAAGTTAATGTACTGCCCTTTGCCACCTTGAGTGAGATTGTGCTGTAGAAATTTCTGCTGGGCTGATTCCTGTCAAGACTGTATAATCAGAGATGGGAAAAACTTGGGAAGTGGCTCTTAGGAGGTACCTCCTGGGCTGAGAGCAACTTCTTTTTATGTTTGAAAAATATGGTGGTTTTCTACTAAGAAAGGAGAAAGTTATGTCTGCAAAACTTCTACAGCTTGAAAATTACTTCAGGCTTTCTGTGAAATCCCCACACTTGCACTGATGAGAGGATAAAACACCAGATATCTGCCTGGAATGAACCAGGGGAAGAGGGAGAAAAAGCCATCTCCACCGCTACAGCACAGAGATGCTTTAGAAAGAGCCAGTTTTACTTCAGCTTGAGGATGGATAAAATGCTGGTGTTGTTCCAGATCCAAAGAGCAGCTTCCAGCCTATGATTAGAATGACTAATCTCACTTTCTCATAGAGACCCTTCACCCTGCTAAGGATGGGTTTGTCAGCCAGGGTTTGTCAGAGCAGCTCCAAGCAGATGCAGCTGAGATGCCCATTGCCCCCTCCTGAGACTTGCCCAGATCTCAGAGAAGCGCTGGCAGACATTGGGAAAGCGCAGGGTGTTTTTGCCAGGTATGAAGAGGAGCAGTGTGGTGACTTTGGAGCAGAGGAAGGGCAGTGCTGACCCAATGAGTCCAGCAACCGGAAAAAAGCCCAGAGATCCCCTTTAAAGCTGAAATTCAAAGGCATGTTGTCTTTAAAAGGGTCAGATCTTAACCCTATGCCACAAAACCACTGAATCTCAAACAGGTCACTGTTCAGCCATGGTATCAGTGAGGTTGCTTGAACAACATTCACTTTTTGGTATGGTGAGGAGTGCACAGGACTGAGCATGGGGAACCACATCTACACGGGGGAGTCATGCTGCAGGCCATATGCTAGGGCTGGTCATGGGGGAATGGATGAATGAGCTGCAGGTCAGGAACGAGGTTCCTGGAACAGCTTCACCGGGGACTGAGAAATGGGAAACGGTGGAGCACAGGTTGGTTTTATGCCATGCTGGCAAAGCTCTCTGGAGTGCTGGGGAACGGAGAAGCAGAGAATGATTTTGGCCAGGCTTCAGCATCCCCTAGAAGTGGTGTGCATGTGTGAGGGCTGGATAACTGAGGCTTTGGCAGGTGGAGGGATAAAAAGTGGCTTTTATTTTATGTTGCAAAACCTAAAATTTCATGAGGGGAAAAATATGCATGAGTCAAATTAAACCAGAGTGCTTGCAGGAGTATGAATTTAAATCCCTGGAAAAAAAATCATTTGGGGGTTAACTTGAAATGCCACATTTGTGCTGAAACAATAGTTTAGAAGGTTTGACCCTTATTTCCTTAAAACCCCTTTTGGAGATTCATTTCTAAATAGAAAAGGCCATTTTGAAACAATAAAGTTTCCCTTAGAAATAACTTCAAAATGAAACACGGCAACACTTCCAAATATTTATTTCCCTTTGAAGGGGTTGAAATGCAGTGTGTCACACTTCCCTACAGCTTTGTCCTGTTCTTTTTATTCAACCTAAATCATTTTCCCACTGTAACCTGAGCAGTTTTAGCTCCCTTGAAGTTTTGCTTTTTGGGATGAATTTACAATTTCCTGAAATAATATCTTTCAGTTTTACTTTAGTTTGAAGTAAATTAGCAGAGCTGTTTTGGAGAAGGAAATACTCAGTTTCATTCCTGCTGTTAGAACTGCTGATGGACTCCATTAACAAAACATTACTTTCATAAGACATGGGCTCATCTGAAAGTGCATGGAAGAGATGACCTGAAAACAGAGCTGAGGAATAATAAAAGAAAAAAAATTAACTTCACAAAAATGCTACTTACATTTATGGGATTTTTTAAAATAGCATTTAGATGGAAAGCTGATTCCCCATTTTTGCCCATGCTGATATTTTTTCTCAGGCTATCTCAAATTTCAGGAGTTAAGAGGAGAAAAAAATCTTGCATTGCACCATATATGCCAAAGAAATGCAATACAATCTGATTTCACTTCTTTCTCTCATGCCTGAATGTGCTCATTTTTGCTTACAAAAGGAAAGACACAAAAGAATTGTAAGAAAAGGAATCAGATGGTGCTGCCCGATACTGTTTCACAGCTAAAACGTGAAAACAAGACCAGCTTCTTCTGCCGACATTCAGGTCTCAAAGAAGGGTTATTATTCTTTTTAAAGGGAATTCTCTTAAAGGGAAATTGCTCCGAATTTAATCAAAAGCACCATTTATTACAACTTTTAGGAGAGCAGTTGCCACTCTCTGCCGAGAGCCCTGCTGACACAAACAAGGCTGCAGAGGCAGTGTGCCTTTGGCCCAGCTCTTTAGCAGCACCAGTTCCCAAATTCCCTCTCCTACTGTGCTACAGCCTTTGCAGATGGACTCTTAGGAGGGACCTACTTGTTGGGGTCTCACTGTTTAGCTATCCCCTCCTTGGATGATGCATGACCTTGAAAAATTTCTCCCTTGCTATTTCCTCCTTTCCCTTCCAGAATTTAGGAGCTTTCTACTCTGCTCAGGTCAGGGTGGAGGCCAAGAAAACCTATGGTCATCATCTAGTCTGAATGCTTTGTGCCTTTCTAACATGCTGGCAAAATAACATCTTAGCACAAGTGGAAGGAGACACACTTAGGAATGATTGTTATTTTTAAGCTCTGTCTCAGCAAACAGCCACTTGCAGCACTTAGTGTTTGCCACATTGGAAAAATCTACATCAGTTCCCTGCAACCAAACTAACACCAGCCTTGCAGTCTGGTTCAGCTAATGGGGACCTGCCATTGCAGGTTTTCCTGCAGTTTCTGTCATGGTTAACTCTCATACTCCTGGCTTTCATCCTCAAATCCCAAGCAGAAGTTGAAACAAAGGAGAACTTGCTGCAGAATGTTCCCAGTCACAGCTGGCAGGTCCCACATCCAGGCCAAAGGGGCAGCTGCCCCTTCACTTTGCAGAGCCAGCTGCGGAGCGTGGGACACCATAGCACATCACTACCTGCTGACACAAGTCCCCTGAAGCCAAGTGCCAAATTGTAGCATCATCCCAGCTGCCATCCAGGGGAAGCTGGTTTACTTTTTTATGTGTATCACCCTTGTAGTTTGCAGTTTTCAACGGGCTTCAGGAAAATCAAGGTCTGATTTGCCTCATAAGCCATGCACTCTTCTCAGCTGAAAGGGAGCCCGTCTCTCACATTCATGCATCAAGCAAAAGCACAGTATCCTAATGGATCCAGAAAACTCAGAGTCTAGACTTTGCTCATCTCTGTTGATGCGGTTTATAAACCCGGGTGAGTTCCAGGGCTTATCTGAGAAACAGGAAGCATTTGAATGGTTACTTCTAGCCACTTCCATAAGCTCTCAGATGAAAACCTGTCGATGAAAACATCTCGATGAATGGGGTTTTATGCAGCTTGTGGTTATCTGAATAATCCTTAATACCAGCTTGCTCTTCCTGCCTGATTTCTGCTGTGGTTAAGAAGCCTAAAGTAGTAAGATTAAGAAGCCTAAAGTAGCAAGAAATGTGCCCTAAAGCAGTCAGCTAAGGATCCTAACTTAATGGGAACATCTGCAAAGGACTGAGAGCTGGAAAATTAGCTTTGCAATATTGGCTGCTGTGTCTCAAGGCATAAAGGGATTGCTCCCAGACAGGAGACAGCAAGAGGGAGTAAAACCAGCATATCCTACTGCCCCAACTTGTAGGGCAAAACCCCAGCACAGCTTCATCCAGGGAGATTAGCACTATCCTGAAGTTGCTCTAACACATGCTGTGAAACAGGCCTTGTTTTCCCCTGTCCCAGCAGACCTACGAAAGACAGCAAAGTACCCCAGAGCCAGCTGTCTCCACTGTAAACACAGCCTGCCCAGAAGAAGGGCTACTCTAGAACAATCCCCAGGACGACCACCACCCTTCCTTTCCACAAGGAATAACAGGAAGATAAACCCCCAATCCAGCACCCTGCCCTCCAGCCTTTTTTCTTTTATCACCTGCAGCAGGGCCTGAAAGCTCGTTGAATGCAGCTGGGGACATCCCACCAACCCTTAGCCCTTCCTCCTCCAATCTTCTCTCACAAAGTCAGAAAAACAGTATGAAGTAAAAGACATCCAAGTGAAATTCCTTGAACTTTTTTGAAGTAAAATGCCTGCAGGAGCAGTAGCTTGCCATGGTGAAGTAGGATCTTCTGAAAATGCAGATCAGAGGAAAATCCTGTCCTGAAGTTCAGGAGGGCAAGAGTTACACCAGGAATTCTAAAAACCATTTCTTTGCCCAGATGGTGCCTTGAACATAAACTGTCAAAGTCATTACTCAGACTTTATTATCAGGGCTATGTTTTCTTTATTCCTTTTAATATTCCATATGCTGGTCATATAATACATTTCTTTGTATTTCTCTTCCCTTTTATTCTCTTTGTTTGTTCCATTCATGACTTATCACCTTCTAGTGGCAATTTAATTATTGGATCTATATTATTAGTATCTTTTTTTTAGAATATAATAAAAAATTTCAGTACAAAACACTGCAAGTAATTCAATTTCCACCAGTGAGGAAGGAAGTTGGATGCATTCAATGAAAGGGAGGAGAGTACCTGGCTATAACATTTTTAATAAAAATATAATAGCACTTTGTACTTTTTAGCATCTTCTATTTGGAGAACCTTGTGGCTTCATAATCATTAATATTGCTTAACTTTTCCATTGCACTTTTCATCTATAGCTTTCACAGCACTTTCTGAAGGTGAATCAGTATTATCTTCTCTATTTTGCACCAGGGAAAAAATGTGAAAGCCAATACAATCCAGCCAGCCAGGGTTACAACTGGGATGAGATCCCAGGCATCCTGGAGCCCCAGACTGAAGCCCTTACCACTGGACTGTGCTGTTCTTCAATGTGAAGTGCTGCTCATCACTTTCCATGAGTGATGAACAGCCCCATCTTCTTCCCAGATCTCCTTCATTTGCCCACAAAAGCTGAGGGTCCCTCAGTCTTGTGGCTGCTTTTGTGCATTCTGCCTTGTCCAATCCAAATTACACTGTGTATTTCTCCAGGCAGAACCTGATCTCTCTGTGTGGTGGAGAACTTCAAAAGTGCCTGGTGCCGCAGGAAACAAAAGCACCTCAACCCCAACAGTCCTGTAAAGAGTCACCGAAATGTCTCAGTGTGGTCCTTAATCACCTGGGACAAATCATTGTTTTTAGATCCTGTCTGAAAAGTCAGTTTCTCTAGAATCAAAGAATCCCAGATCTGACCAAATCTCCAGTGACTTGAAGGAGGTGACCAGGGGACAATAGTTCTTGTCTAGTACAAGGCACTAAGCCATCAAGTTGCATATTTGACATGAAAACAGTGAAACAATTCTTCATTTCATGTGGAGCAGAGCTTCAAGACAGAGGGTACTGCTGATGCTGAAAGTCTATAAGGGTGCAAAAGATTGTCTGGAGAAATCCAGAGAAGCAAAATTCCCCAAGAGCTGTTAAGTACGGAGGTGGCACCTTGGGCTCGGAAACTCCTTGAACAACAAACAGTCTGGTGCAGTGTTTGAAGGAGGGTAATTCTGTGGTATCTCTCCTGTTCCCTTGGCATCAGCTGCTGGCCAGCACCAGAGGTGAGGTGCTGGGCTCACACTGCACTTCTCAGCAAGTGCCAGGCCAGGTAACCTGGAGAGAAGAGAGTTGCTTGATGGCCCAGATGTGCCACGCTTTGCACCTCACCTGTGTGACATGCAGCTTACTTCTCAGGACACTCTATCTGGAGAAACTCTCTATGCAAGGCAAGATCTACCTTTTGCAGGCAGATCCCTGTGCCTGTGTAGTGGCTCCCTGACTTTCTCATGGGTGAGAGGATCCCCTGGATAGGGACTATGGAAGCATTTCCTGAGCAGGATCAATTTATTTGGTAATGCATTCTTTTCAATTTCCTTTCTTCCTAGTAAAACTCAAAACTACTCTCTAAGAATTAATGTCTCCAAATAATGTTTATGGTACTTCAAACTGGCTTTTTTGCCACCTCTAACTTCTTCCTTAAATAGGTAAGTTCTTGCTTTTCCTATTTATAAAGACAGTTCTACTCCTGAGGCTCCAAATGCAGCAGTCAAAATGACAGAAGATGTTATTTTCTTATCAGTAAAGTGTTTAGAGAAAGAGTTTTCCTTATTTTGCTACTTCTTTAAATATCAGTCAGTCTTCTTTTTCTGTAGATCAAAGCTTTCATGGCTTATTTTGTTTGTTTGTTTGTGCATTTGTTTCTTAGGGTCAGAAATTATTTACAACACAATAGAGAAAAAGAAATCACCTTTTCTTTTCCTTTTGCTTTTTAAATTAAACAACTAAAAACATTTTCAGTTCCAAAATTATCACCCAAACTCAAAACACAAAAATGATGTGGGAAGAAAGATAGAAAAAAAACCCAATAGAAACATGTCCATGGGACTAGCATGTGTGTAGCAGACTTTTTTTTTCTTTTTAATACCAGGGAATTATTGTATCTGCGAGCCAAAACAACAGCACTCCCTCATGCCAACTCCAGCTGTTCCTCCCTTGTAAAATTTATGAGCTGTTTTCAAGAGCTTGATTAGATCTTGTGATGGAGCTTCAGTGTAGCCATGAAGATATTTTTAATTGCTGCAGTGTTGTCAGGTTTCCCTGTGACACAAAGCGTGCTGTTAGCTGGCTGATTGGAACGCAAACTCCTTGAGACCTCAGCCTGCTGGGTCACTGAGCTGAAGTGAAAAGTCCAGCCAGATTTCACATCTACTCCAAATCCTTGCTGGAAACACTAACAAACAGGCTGACAAAGGCAGGCTGAAATAGTTTTAAGCAAACAAGTACATTAGTGGGAGATTTCGGTATCTTATGTTCTCCACAGAGCTCTAAGTGGTGCCTTGCAATGAAGGCAACTGCAGAGACAGTTCTCATGTCCTGCGAGGGATTCTGCTGAGCCTGAGGCAGGTACAGCAGCCTGGCACCAGTCCAGAACTTCTGGCCTCACTATCTTTTGTCTGTGATGTAAAAGTGACATCCTGAGCATGTTTTGCTTTTAGAAGTCTTCTAGCAAATATTGAGAAAGTAAGAACTTTATGTCACCTAATCAGCATTCAGATTTCATAATTATAATTTTATGTCTGTTTCTTCCCTGAGGAAAGACTCAATTATTTAAAAAATCCTAGAAAAGACCATGGCTTTTCTGTAGGCAGAACATGCAGCAACATCATCAGTTCTGGATAGGTTGTCCAAAGCAACCGGAGATAAAGCTAGATATTGCCAGGTTCAGCTAGCTGGAGGCTATTAGCTCAAGTACTCCACCCTCCATACATGCTTGAAGCCACCAGAAACAGAGAAAGAAGCACAGACGACATGAATTATGCAGCCACTAACTAACAAGGCCTGTGTCATTTCTGAGCTTGTGGTTTTATATATTTTCATGCCACAGACATCTCAAACCTCTAAGCATCTCAAGACTAGAAAGACAAAAGCCTTAAAATGTCTGCCAAGGACTCACAATAAAGGACATAAAAACTTAAAGAGAAAATTGGAAAAGCGGTGGAATTATTAATTGCTACCTTTTAAGCAAAGCTGTTCGTACTATTAGGACCTTTTGTGGCTTGACATTTGTAGACTTGGTAAATTAGAGCCATAAAAGAAATTGGCCTCTCTAGACACAGGCAAAATCAGGTGTAATACCAAGGGTTGCTAGTTAGTTCATGGTCCTTCGGCATATTGAAGATTAAAAACCCTGAGGGTTGTGCTTCCATCCCCACTTTGGCTTATCAGGAGACATCCCCCCATGAGGCACAAGCTGGCCTGGCTGTCCTGGAGCAAGTGATGCTTGTTAGTTACCAGGTCAAAGGACTCTCGTGGCAAGTAGGAAAATCATGACTTTATCCTCTCTTCTCCTTTTAGATGATTTCCATCCATAGGAGTGCAAGGAGCAATCAGCCCCTCTCTCTTGCATGTCAAACCATAAAGCGTCTAATCCAAATCACTGTTAATATTTCATTCGAGTTCAGCAGACTCTGGAGCCAGCCCCAGGCTCAGACTTAGCATGTCTTTTTGGAAGCTCAGTATCTGATTATTATTAAGATGTGAGAGGCTCCTGTGAAGCAGAAACCTTAGGATTCCTGTTGAAATGAGACTTGAAGCAGTGAAAGGAAGAAAAACTGAATCCTCTGGGCTGCATCTTGCCCTACACTCAGGAAACTCAGCACTGCTCCAGGAACAGAGGGCAGATATGGATGTGCTCAGGTGACTGCAGATATTTCAGCATGGTATCGTGTAGCCCGCAGTTCCCAGTGCAGTCAGCACACAGGAACTTGCTTTTTTTCTGGGATCTTGGTTAGAGGTAAGCTCTGATGCTGTGTACATCCTTTGGATGTTTTGCATTTGTTCTGCACTCTGGTGGTGGTGGAGCATCTCTGCTCTACCTCCTAATTTAGACAACACAAGGCATAAGGGAGTCAATGGCATCAGGTGGTGGAAGTTGTTTTTATACTTGCTTACACTATGTGTCACTTGGATTGACCTAAAAAGTTACCTGAAGGAGTGGAAACAAATCAGAAGACTCCTAAGCCAGCTCTTTTTTCAGTCCCCATCCTCTCCCACCACGGAAAGGAACTGGCAAGCCATATGTTGTCTCAGACATCAGAATACCTCACGCTGTTTGAGGGTAGATGGTGTTTCCCAACCCATGGTACACCCTTCCTAACAACAGGAGCTCTCCCAGTTCTCACTGGTGCTTGGAGTTGTTCCTCACTGCCACTCAGATTGTCATCTCTGTGATTTCCCTCCATCACTGGTAGGATGTAAAGTTCAATAGCTTCAGGCCAAACGGTAGCACATCTTGTAAAAATGTAGTATTGTTGAGAATGAATAAGAACAACAGATTACAGGGTGCATGTGTGTTTCCAAGACTTTATTTCTAAATAGCTTTTATTGATATAACTTGGTATAATTGAAAATTCAGGCTGGACTGCTGATTAGAACTTTGATCACTGCACTAGTAGGATCAATCCATAGCTGCTGGGTCTTTTGCTATCAGTTTTGACTCTGCCCAAAGGTGGGGTGAGCTGTTTTTGGACTCTCCAATGAGTGGTGGCATGTGAATTCAAGGTAACATCGACCCATCCTAAACTAGATAATTACTGTATCATGGTGATCGGAAACAATGACCCTTTTCCCCAGTATAAACCCCCAGCAAAATCCATTAGTATCCTCAGAAAAGACTGGGATAGACACATGGAGAGTTTGCTTAAGCCTAATGAAGTCACACTACTGGGATGCCAAAATGTAACCCTCATGCCATGATCATTTTAACCCCAGGAGGACCACGAATTCTGTGTGTGCTCAGCCAAAGAGGCAGAGCTCTCCCACTGGTGCTCTTTGAGTTACACAGGTGGATGGCAAAGCAAGGAGCAGAGAGCCAGTGCTGTCTTTCCTCTGAAAGAAGGATTAACAAAGAGCCTGTCAGTAGGAGCCTGGGAGTGAGAGATCCCCATAATGGCAAAGCGAGTGAATAGCATGTGTTTAAAGAGCCCATAATCCTATATTTACACAACAGTCCTTAATGGCTCATTCAGAGCCATTGCAAAGAACCAAGTAAATAGTGTGGTTAGAAAGTCTGTTACTTTATATTTACTCACTAGACCGTCTGCTGTGGGAGCTGTGAATGTCATGAAGAGCTAAAAGGAGCATTCTTTTGATTTTTTTAATATTTTTTTTTTTTGGCTATGAAAAACTAACTAATAATGATACTGAAAACCACTTTCAATAGGAACTATACCTTCACTTTGCACCAGTGGAGAACAACCATTAGCACACTTTGTCAGGGAAAGGGGTGCATTTATCATCACCTGGAGGCTTTTCATAGAGGCTGGATGTACTCTAAAAGATATGCTCTTTCTCAACAAGACATTATTGAACTCAATAGCACTCACCTGTGTGGCGGGAAAAATTCATTCCTGTCACTGCAAGAACTACTGGAAAGGCATAAAATGGTCTGTTTTAGACATATTTTATACAAATAGTCTCTTCTGGCTTTAAAATATGCTACATTTGAGACTGGACACTAAATTTATTCTCTCAAATGTTTATTCATGTAAACAATCAAATCTTCATTAAAGTCAAAATTATACACACAAATCAGAGTGAAGCAGACAGCTGATTAGCATGTGAAATGAAGGTGACATTAAATATTTAGAGATTTGCATAGCAAATAATTATAAATCTAAAGTTAGTGGTGAGTTATGAAACAGACTGTAAAGATCTGACGAAGTCCACTCAGATAAGAAAAAATCACAGAAGCAACCTAGTATTTTAGATCCCTCAAACATTTTTCAATATCCTTTCTGAACCTTAATTAACTGATCCTCAAAATTCTCATGAGGCAACAGCAAGCACTGGAATGGAGCAAATAATTAATAAGTAATCATTTATGCAATGAATTTTTCTTCTTGTTTGTGATTGTCTACAGAGATCATTAAATCTATTTATTATACACAATGACTCACACAATTTTGTCAATAATACTTTGTTTGCAAATAGTTTAAAATTTGCAACTAGAAGAAAGAAGGGAGGAATCCTGCATGCTTCTTGCTGTTTCCTGAATAGTTACTAAAGCCATGTGATCAGCAAGGAATAAGTGTGAATTAGGAATCTAATATTTAATAACTGAATGTGTAATTTTAAATTTTTCTTCAGTAAAAAAATTAGATAATCTTTAGATATCTTTAGATAGCAGGTCCTTACGTTATAGGAAGTGACAAAGTGTAGTTCAGGCAGTACCAGACACTGATGTGAGGTCACACATGCCTCAGTGTGCCCAGCGTGGCTGATATGTAGGGTGGCTGCATCCACATGGGAGAAGGGGATAAGGCTGGAAGCACACACCTCCCTGAGCCTTCACATGTCCAGGGATATAAAACTTTAATCCAGTACTGCTACATCAATGGCACCTTGTTCAGGCAGATCTGATGTAATCTGCTGTTTCCTTCCTCCAAGCCCTCGTGCTACTGAGGTCTGAGAAATGAATTGTGCCGTGAGAATCAAGGGAAATAGATCAAGCATATGTCAAATTGACATTTCCAATCAAAATGGAATGAGTTTTTGAGAGCCAAAAATATATAATGTGGAAAATCCAGTTTAAGTAATAAAATTATTGATGACTGGGGAGATGGAGGCACAGACCAGCAATGAGGAGCCAGCAATTACAAACGAGGACTTTCCCGCTGAGAGATACAAAGTTTGTAAGACTTCATCCAGTTCAGGGAGAGCAAGGCTATGCCTTCCTCTGTACAACAAAACCTCAGCAGTATTGCTGGTGTTCTCCCAGGATACTCTTCACAGAGAGCAGGCACTTTTCTACTACAAAAGTGCCTTTCTGCACTGACTTTTGTAACACATTAACACAGGAGTATGGCTGTAAGGATGTACAGACTCTGTGATACTGGATATTGCATTTGGATAGCATCCCTCTCCTCCTCTTTGCTGTAGCTTTGAGTCCTGTTTTTCCCACTCCACCTCTGTAACCCCAAACTGTAAGGGGCAATTTCAGTCTGGATTTATGATCTTGTCTCAGCGACTACCAGGACTGTGAGCAGGGCTGTGTGTATTCATGTAAAGGATAGAGAGCCCTATCCCTAATTTGTGCATTGCCACTCTTAAAAGATTTTTCTCATTTTAACAGAGGGAATGTGGTTAGAACAGCTGTTCTGAGCTTTTCTTTTTTTTTTTTTTTTTTTTATTATTTTTTTTATTTTTTATTCCTTCTGCTGCTTTTTCTTTTGCTCCTGAGGTGACATCAAAGGTCTCATCTGTAAGTGCAGCCAAAATGCCTCCATCAGTCCAGACCAGGCTTGGGGGCAAGTGGGCACGCATTTGAGAGGATGTGCATGAGTAAATCCTGGACTGAATCCTCCAAGCCCATGGGTCCTGGTAGCTTCATCTCATCTCCCTGTGTTTTTCAGTACTGTCAAGATACTGGCTCTGTTACATCTGGGGTTTTTCACCCAGTCGCTTTCACTAATTAAACATTTTAAGATGCCACGATGAAAGTTATATAGACACAAGCAATTTTTATGAACTGGTAGCATTAATTTAAACTTGATTCCAGCAGAGCATGCCATGATGTTTCAGGCTATTAGCCCATCACTAATACAGACTATAGAATAGTTAATACCAGTCCATTCAAATCCAAGACATATTTTGATTTGCTGAATAGCTTTAATTCTCCCAAAGCTGATCAAATAATAATAACAACTGTAACAATAACAATAAAGGCAATTCCAGTGTGATTGTATAAGCTGATGGTTTTGCTCCCAGTTTATTTTTAATTTCTGGCAGCAGTGATATTGGAAATTAAAAAGCTCTCTTGACACTCGAGTGACTCGAATCTCAGACCAGATGAAATGAGGTGACTGAAGCAGCTCTGGGCCTTTTATTCTCTCCCATCATTATCACAGCTAATAAGAAGAAAGTGTGAGGCTGCCCAGCAGTGAAGGCTGAGGACTTTCCCCTGCCACACTCCCTCTTTTTTCCTTTTTGTGCCATCCAAGATAAAGTACTAATTATCAGGACAGCTCAAGCTCATTTGTAGGAGGAAGGGAATTGAATGCTGCTTCAGTGAAAAGACTTAGCTCCTGTGTGCCCTTGGGCAGGAATTGAGGTACTTTGGTGATTTAAGCATCCAAATTAAAACACCTTGAAGTGACAGGCAGGCATCCCAACGGGCTTGCTCCTCAGACCTCTGCTTTAGCCCTTGTTGCAAGGTGTAACAGGAAAAAAAAACTATTTCACCCAGATCACCATGTATGGACAGGTCTTTCAGATGAGACACAAAAACTTGGGCCTTTCTTTGTTTTGGGCAGCCAAAATGGAAAGCTCTGGAGCATAGGTTTACCCTAGGACACAGGGAGGTGTGGACCAGAAATTCACACAGTATCTGATAACAAATGACTTGTGTCAGGAAGCACACAGCAGTGCAGGCTGCCTGGGTCTGATTCACTTTATGGGCGTTTGTCCCACCCCTTCTAAAAGACCCCCAGTGATGGGGATTCTGCAGACTGTTTGGCATTCTCTTCACTGTCTAAACCACCTACACTGTGACAGGGAGAGAAACACCAGAAAGAGGACTGTGATTTTGCATCAGCATCAAGCAAAGATTACCCCCAGATCACTAATGCACTCACTCTGGAGCTGCTGAGGGAGTCCACAATGGGAATTTAGGATGGGGGTTTGTGAGAGGAGCCTCAAACCCCTCTCTGGCATGAGGAGGATGCCAGAATCCTCTCTGCTTCAGGATCCATGTCCTGACATGCTCTGTATATCCAGGCAGCATCCACTAAATGAATAAAAGGAGTGTTTGGGCCACAGGTCTGTCAAATCCAGGAACTAATTAATTTGAAATAAAATACAGCGTTTTCATTGCAGGTGTTAAAGTGCTTTATCAGCAGGAATCTGTGTCTGCCATGTCCCAGATAAATGCTGGGAGAGGAGCAGAGCACTGTGCTCACAGGCTGCCCCATCATCTGTTTTGTTAATGGCTCCATCGCTTGCACGCGTGGAGAAGATGATGCTCACCATGCATCATGAGGACAGCTGAACGTGACTTACAGGCTTGGGTGCCACAGGAGAACCATTCCCCCTTCCTGACAGAGCCCTAGGAGAGGCAAAACTTAGCTCTTCCACTTCCACCCATGAAAAAAGCAGCATGTAACTTTGTTGGTTGCTTACAGTAATTGCCATTGGTAAGGGCAAGAATTGGGTAAGTGTGGAGTGATACTTTTGCAGTGCACCCTCCCTACTGAGATGCTCAGGACTCCCCAGGACAGTGGCACTTCTTAGTTTTTCTAGTCTTCTAGGCATTTAATACTTCCTTTTCCATTAAATGTCACTTAGGAAGCTTCACCATCACAGTCCTGCAAGTGTTTTGGAGTCGTGGTTCACACTGGGTGACATTTGTTGTCTTTTATCTTACGCAAGACTAAAGTAACAGATGAGAAGAGTGTTTTCCTTGCCAGGGCTGTCCAGGAGCTCTTTCACATCTGAGGGGTTGGGTATCAGGGTGGAGGATGGCTCCCATGCCTGGCAGAGGACAAGCTGGTAAATGAATTTCAGACTAATGGAGGTGAGTGTTAAATATTTGCTGTACTTGAACAGGAGGGCCTTTGTCACTAATTACCAGAAGATGTTAAAGGAGATGGGATGTATTTAAACCTCATTGTTTGCCATTAAAGCACAGATTCTCTTACTTCTTTTCTGGGCTAAGCAGCTAATACGTTTCAAGCAATAGCAGAAGGACTTGGTGGATTAATTACTGTCCTTGGAAATAAAAAGTGATTTAATTTAATGCATGCAAATGTTAGGGAAGAGACAGAAACAAGCAGCCACTGGCTTGTGAGCCAGATCAGAGTTTTGGGTCTGTTCTATGCATACAAACAGGCTCTTCAGACTCAGCTCTGGTCTGAAAGAGAGAAGAGGCCGTGGGATGTGCCAGGCAGGGGAGTCTCAAGCATCCCTTTCTGGTGGCCTTCCTGGCAGCCACAAGTTCTCCCTGCAGCACTGGCCATGCATCCTTAGGATTTCTGCTCCAGCACTGGGGAAAACTTCAGGTCCTTCAGGCTTAAAGAAAAGCCTAGTGACTGCAGAGACATCTCCACCCATTTCTCACTACCTCAATCCTTTCAATACATGTGAATTGTATGGCCCTTGGCAGTTGAGTAGATGGGTGAATAGACAATACTAACTGTACTATTAACTACACCTCAGTAACTATAAGGATTCCTTGGCCTTTTCCCTGCTGCTAAAAGTACAACACAGAAAGGCATAAAACACTGCAAAGGATTTCTTCCCAGCTGTAATGTCTGTGGTGCCATTCAGCCTGGCACCCGGAGTAACACAGGGCACCCATCTGCATCAAACCCCATCTGTAAGTGCCTTGTGGCTGCCGACTCAACGAGCCCCTTGCCCAGAGAATCGTGGAGGCTCAGGGAATACAGACAGGCTGCCAGCCTTCACTGTTCCATGCTGGTCTCTTTAGGTTCCACGAGGAAATATTGTGCAGTGACACCCTTATTGGCCCTGGATGAATCAGATTAATTATTCCAATGAGAAACCTCCCCTAGCAAGTAATTTTCCTGCTCAGTGCACTTTGTAAATATGAACTGCCTCTTCCAAAATCTTCCTGTGAATGAACAGAAAATCTTTTTTTTACAGAAAGGAAACTGAGGCATAGGGAAAGGTAAATGACGTGCCCAGAGCACAGGAAAATGTGTATAAATGAAACAAGAACTGTTTTATCAACATGCTTAAGGGAATGCGAAAGTTATAATTACAGTAGGTGATGTGGCAGGTTTTTCCAATGCAGTGTGTGAATGAGCAATTTTAAAAGATTCTCTATCTGAAATTCTCAGGTGTTTTCTGGCAGAGGAGGGAAGCCCTGAACAGCACATCTAACTGTCTGCACAACAAACCTGTTTTTCTCAGTTGCATCTTGCAGATCCATTAGAAATAGTCCATGAACTCCCATAGATCCCTGCTGCAGAGATTAGGAAACACTGCAGATAGAACATTTCCATCACAGTGGAAAAGAAGATGTTAGAAAAATTGGTTTTAATCCAATGCAGAACAGGAAAACATCTGATTTCCTAGCTGTCCACCAAGCAGAATGTCCAGCCAACTTTTTCTTTTTTTTTTTAATTTAAGTTTTATATTACAATAGAAAAAAGAAACACTGTGCCAAAAAATAAAGATGTATTTCTATTAGTGCTAAGAAGCAACTCCTCCTGGGATTTTAATGAAGGGATGCAAAAAAGAATGGCAGAATTTCCAGCAGCACATCTATGGAAACAGGTTTTATTGGCAGAAGTTATTAGTCTACTTTATGCATTTCTATGTGAAAGCTAAACTTAAACCATGTATATATGAAATTTACAGGGAAAAAAGAAAATATAAATTAAAACCTCTACATATGTTACAAGGACCAAAAATTTCAACACTTAAAAATTTCCCAAACAGAAATTTTTATTTCACCTCAATTCAGATTTTGCCTGGAAGAAGATGCTGACATTTCATGGACCCCAAGAAATTTTGGTTTTGACTGAATACTGTTTTTCAATAGAAAACAATATTGGTATAGACATTCTAAGCAGCTCCAATCCCAAATCAACCTTTGCAGCCCATAATTAGAGATAGGAAGCCTAGACTGGCTTAAATAAATATATGAACTTCCTAGAAGTTAAACTACAGAAGGGTTGGAGAGGGCATCACAAAGCCTGATGTGACTGTTTCTGGCTACAAGAAGCACAAATAGGTTAAGAGAAAGCACCAGGTCAGGGAATTTGAAGGGTCAGCTCAGCAGTGCCAGCATCCCATCAGGATCTGATATTCGACCAGACTCAAACTGTGGAAAACAGACGGTGTGAAGGTCAAGGCAGTCAGGATCAGCAGGATCAGGATCAGCATGAGTAAACCATCCTCTTGCAGGCAACCTTACCCCAGGGCAAGCCTGCCCTGCCCCTGAGGATATTTCACAATGTCAGGGCAAGGGCTGATATCAGGATTGTGAATTTCATGGGGGATCACCTGGGAGGGAATGGGGTGGGAGGAAGAGGCAGTCCAGCACTCACACAGATCAGTGGAGAGGTAAAATCCTGGGCTGTAATCCTGGTGGCAAAGATGTAACTGAAAAGTGGACTGAGTTGCTAAAGGTACCAGTGTTATGTATTGCAAAACAGAAGGAAAGATTGGGGGAAACACATCTCCCAGATTTATGTTCTCATAGAATCATAGGATCATTTAGGCTGGAAAAGATCTTTAAGGTCAGTGAATCCAACCACTAACATAGCATTGCCCAGTCCATCACCAACCCATGTCCCTCAGTGCCACATCTACACAGTTTTTAAATTCCTCCAGAGATTGTGACTCCACAACTTCCCTGGGCAGCCTTTTCCAGTGTTTGACAACCTTTTCAGTGAAGAAGTTTTTCCTAATATCCAATCTAAATCTCCCCTACCATCACTATTTTATTTCTCCTTTCCGAGGACTTTTATCTTTCCCCTTACTCCTAAGATAAACACAGGAAACTTTATATCAGTCTGGTGCCTGCTATTTTCCCTGGATTTAGGAGGCATAGCTGTGGGCTTCACCCCTGGGAGCCCTCTGTTTGCAGGAGAGCTGGGAGAACTTGTTTCCCAAGGCAGTGCTGAAATGAGGATCTTCTCCTGGATGAGCCACAAAGCAGTTTACTCCAGATGAGCCAGGAGGAGCTGAGCGGAAGAATCTCCCAGCTGGAAGTCTCTCTTAGCATCTATTACAACAGCAGGGTTATCTTTGCTGCTGAAAGGAGATGTTACTGTGAGCTATGACAAACTCATTGAGTTTTACAACAACACTGGAAAACTAACTGCAATGAATTTAGAGGGGATGCTTGGGGAATGTTAAGCCAGTCCCTTCTTGCCTTTAGCTTTGCACCACTCATTAGACCTTGCTCTAAGGTGTGAAGCAGGAGTTGGAATTGAGCACGTGTGCTCATACAAGCACATGCATATTTTTTATTTTTGTAGGCTTGCTCACAAGGGTATGGCCATTGGGATGAACTTTATTTTAGTGAAGAATAAGGAATACTGAGTCGATTGGAATTGAAAGATCCGACAAGATGCTCCACTAGCATTTTCCTGAAGTCATCAGAGAACAATATCAACAGGCACGTGTAATTCTCAGCATTTTGCAGCAAATCAGCCCACTAATGAGGAAAAACACATGACCAAAGGAGTGATTGCAGCTCAGGTTTCTTGACTTTGAAACTGCCTTTCAAGCTACATGAAGAAAGAGTTGTGGTTAGCAGAAACACTGCAGCTACTCCACCAACACTCTCCCAAAGCTCTGAGCCAGAGGCAAGCCCTTTATTGGACAAACAGTCACTAGAGGGGTATCACCACTGATTTAATTAGGGGGTAAATTTATGCTGACAGACTTTGGAGGAGGCCTGGTGAGGACACTGCTTATGCTCAAGAGGGATATTCAGGTGCCTACACACAGGCATTGTAGACAGCATACGGTGGCAGAGATGCCTGGCATTGGTGGGTGGAAGTGATACTGGGAAACCCATGGCAGCTGGAGGCAAGGTGGGATGCCTAAAGGTCTTTTAAATGTCACTGTGTTTCACAACCTACACTGCTCACCATATAACTCAAAAATGCTGAGGGGAGCTCTGTGCCCACAGCAGGCAGTGCTGTAGGTTGATGGAAAGCACTAGCAAGGACGGGTTTTGCTCTTGACACATCCCCTTCAAGAGGTCTCCCAAGAGGGGAAGGCAGGCCAAGGTCTACCCTACAGCTTGTACTATTCAGAAAACAAACAAACAAACAAACAAACAAACAATAATTAAAGCAAATCCACAATGGCAAGGTGAACAGCAGGAGCTGGAGCACCTCCATTGCTGGAAATCTTGCAATAGCTGCAACTGCCCCGGAAATTTATTCCATTCCTTTCACAATTACTTTTTCAGAGGGAAATTGAGGACCTTATTGTTATTTATTATGATCAGAGCTAGATCTTTGGAGATTTCCTTAATTAGCATCATTAGACACACAGCTTAATCTTAAAATCCTGGGCTTGTCAGCATGTCAAATTAAAACTCTGGTTTTTTGCTCTCTTCTATATGCTGGGTTGGAGAGTGTGTGAAGGAAAACTGGGGGTCTCCTGACAGTTTCAGAGAGTGTGGGAATCTGTCTTTAATCTTTGATGATTAGAGCAGCATATGCAGAGCGGATGAGTGAGAAGAGTCAGTTCTGTGACAGAGAGGGAAACCAAGGGTCATTGCATTTAAAAGCAGAGCTATCCTTTTTCACACCAGATGAGCTGAGCATACAGGCTGCTGGCTCCCCCCCAGCAAGACATTTCTCAAGCCTTCCAGGAATAATGGGGGAAAAAAACCTGCTCCAGCTAATGAACACTGAATTCTAGCAGAAATAAACCCTACAGAAGTATCTGTGACATCCACATTAATAGCAAAGGAGTTAGTTGTGATTGATGCTATTCCAGTGAACACTAAAGGAATTAATAATGATTAAGGCCATTATTTTAAAGCATTACCCCCAAAAAACCCAAAGGGAAAACAATTAGATGTCTTCAGTGGTTATCTTTCACAGTATACTTACTGCAGTGATCAGACATGATATTATGCCTATTAATCAACAAAATGATGGAAAAGGATGTAACTCGTGGATATCCATGAGACAGTCCTTAGCAGCACATACCTTATTTGCTAGTCTGCTTATGAGTCTGCTGCTGGCACAGATAAATACATTGAGGTTTTTTTTTTTGTTTTCATAGCAGTAGAAGGTGCCTCATGAGCTTGAAAACAGGTGGAAGAGTTGTTCATTAAAATGAAGAAAACAAATAAAACCACCTACACTTAGCAATCTTGCATTCATAGATCATATGACCCTGCTTATCCCCACTGAGTGTGAGGGAGGGCAACCAAAAGCAGATCTTTCTACTTAATGTTTTTGGGATTTTTTTACCTTGTGGGTTCCCAGCCCAGTAAGCTCAGTTCTTTATCAGCAGTGAAAGGTTGTGATGAGCCTTATCACTATATTGCAGGTGAGGAAACTGAGGCTCTGAGACATCATGAGGTTTTCCTGAGGTCACACACTAATCAGTACAAAGCCAGAGGGAAATCCTGATTTTTGGCACTCTGCATTAACCACTGAGTTAATAATCTCTCTTTTGTTCGTCTGTGGTGCGTTGATTCACTTCTATCATCAATGGGTCATGACCCAATGTCATTGCTCATCTGTGTCATGGTCTTGCAATCCAAAATGAGCTTTTAGTAATTCATCTGAGCCTAATGGGTGGGTTCAAACACAGATACCAGCTGGGAGAGGGCTACAGGGTGCAATCCCTCTCCCTCCCCCACCCCATGCAGAAGAATCTTGCAGTGCCAGCAGGCCAGCCCCAGCCCCAGCTGGAAGGCAAGCAGAACATTCCAGTGCCCAGCAGCACCAGCAGGTACAGGCTCATGCCCAGCTCAAGCCTGGCTGAAGTTAACAGTTCACATGGATTATATTCCTTCAGTGGGCTGGTTGGCTAGGACAGGTTGGAAGGAAAGATGATGGAAAAGTAGGATTGGCCAGTAATGGGATGCATCTGCATTTTCCTAGGCAGGGACAGATGACATTTTGCTATAACTAAAACTACAACATGCCAGAAGATGAATAATCACATCAGCATCTCTATTCTTTTTCAGGGGGCAGTTACAGTCACCATACCCATATAATAGTGGAAGATAGGAGAAAAGGCAAGCTTGAGCACAAGTCAATAACAAAACAGCATCAACCCTCAGGACCATTTTCTTTTCCAAGTTAAATTTCAGCTGTAATTAAACTCTTCAGACCACATAGACTTGGCTTCCATTTTCCTTTTGAAAAGTGATCTGAATTTTCCAGCCAATTCTCTGTACCCCTCAGTCACAACTCTGATGATTAACGTCCCCAGGCTGGGCTGAGAATCCCAGTAGGAGCCTGTAATCAAATTCCTCATTGATTCCCGTGATACAGGATCAGAAGCACAATGATGAAGCAATCCTAATTTTGCAGCCAGAGCCAAATGCCAATTAGATCCTCAGCGGGTGTAAGCCAAGCTGGCATTGTTATCCCTAGAAGAGACAAAGCTGATTTACACCCAGGTGAAGATCTGCCTTGCCAGCCTTTCCTGTCCTGTAACTCTGAGCTCCTGCTCAGGCCTTATGGCACATAAGGAGGTGGGCAAAAATGTTTTTCCATGACATGGGTATCTGTGGGCCTGGAGTAAATGGGAAATTATCCACTTTCTCTGTCCCTATCAGTGGGACTAAGCATAGTTTTAAAGGTCCTTTTAGACTGCCTGGAAGCACTAAAGTTCAGCAGTGGAAATAATCTGTCCATATCTGCCCTTGTTTCCAGCCTGGCCACCCACCTGGACCAAGTTGGGGGATAGACTGGGTCCAGTCCCTGCACCCTTCTCCCTTAGGGAACACTCTCCTGGCTCATAGCAGGAACTCAGGCTCTCCACAGTTTTCAGAGCACCACAGCACAGTCTGCAATGCAGGACACCCCCTCTGCCTCCCCCAGCTGCTCATCGGTTGTCACTTAGCCCTTTCTTTCCCTATCTGGGCTAAGCATTGCTTTCAGAGACAAAATCCTTGTGATTCCACTACCACAGAAATCAAAGCGGGGAAGGAAAAATAAAAGCTTGAAAATCTGTCTTCAGAAAAGAAACGGTGGCTGCATCAGGCTTTGAAGAACCACCCACCCATCTCGAGCAGGTGGTGCCCATCCTCACTGAGCACCTCCACGGTGGTGGGTGCCTGGCTCTGGAGTGTCACTCCAGGAGGGGCTATCCCACATCCACGCTGGAGCAACCCACGTTACAAACTGCAGGAGCAAAACAGAATATATTCGGGGAATTAATTGTATGGAAAATTATCCAGGCTATTAAAAGCCACACGAACACGTTGAATATCATGCATTTTAAGCATACACAGAAAAACATCATTTTGAAGAGGATTATTGTTTAAATAGGCAATAGGGGTTCTACCAGATAAGCTTCCTACTCCTGTCTTCTCTTATTGTCTGGAGTACATTATCTTCACCATAATATTCTCAGCTCTCTCCAGGAGTATTGTCAGAGTGAAATGTTATTTTAAAAGTATATGTTTATGTTTCAATAGACTTTATAATAGCAAACACATCTGCCCAAGACACGGCAAGTGAGAGGGGAAAAAAAGGAGGAGGAAAATCAAGAGACAGAGGTTGCAGCTTCCCTGGTATTGAGTATAACAGGAATAAATGTTACCCAGCTGAAGGTACACTGGGTGGTTTTTTTTCCTCCCTGCTGAACACGGTGGATCCTGGCATCCACAGAAGGATTAGCTAACGTGCATTTGTCCCAGGGACACGGAGCCAGCAGCACATGCCACTTGGACAATGACAGGACCCCAACACAGGACCCCAGCCCCTCTGTAGGGTCCATTGTCCCACCAGCTCAATTGTCAGTCTATTGCATTTTCAAGCCTGAGTTTAAAAGGTGGAAAACTAGACCATGTTGGATGGAGCTCTGAGCAGCCTGGTCTAGTGAAAGATGTCCCTGCCCATGGCAGGGGGGTTGGAACGACATGGTCTTTAAGGTCACTTCCAACCCAAACCTTTCTATGATCCTATGGAAACAGCCCAATGCAACATCGAGCCACCACAGGCTCCTAACAATGTGCTGTGAAACAGTGAAAAGCTTGAGTGATCCTGATCCAGCATCTTGCACTTGCCCAGAGGCCTGGATGCATCCTGTTGGGATGCCTCTGTGCATGTCTGAGCACACGAATAAATGGACCTGGCTGAGCTGTGGTGTTTTTACATGGGAGGAGGTAGAAACTACCCCCGAGTCTGTAATTCACTTTTGAAGCTGTCAGACATCATTACAATGTATTTCTGAAAGATATACTGTATAGAGTGAATTTCTAACAAGCTTCCATGTGATTTTAATCTCTTGAGTGAGAGAAACCTGATAAAGATATAGATCCATTCTCACATCTTGGCATAAAATCATATCTTATTGGTTTAGATCATTCTGTGTTTTATTTTTTTATAGTACTAGTGTTTTCTAGTTCCAGCAGAAAATACAAACACTCAAGAGATCTCATTTTTCTGCTAAATGGATTTTCATTCCACATGAGTTATCTCTCTCTAGATATAAACATACACACACAGATATACCACGTACACCCCCTCACGTTAAATGCCAAAGACACCATTAAATGTAATGTTAAAATAAAAAATCCCCAGACTCATGCTCAAAAATCGCCTCTTTTAAACATTCACAATTTAAAAGATACTTAAATAGACATTCTTCAAACTTGAGTCAATTTTAGCTTCTCTAGTGAAAGCCCATAAAACAGGCCCAGAGTAGTAATTTTCGGGGGGGGAGCTATTCGGGGAACAGTGCACATGTAGCATCTCCATTGTTACATAGGGGATGAATGTGTTCCCTACTCATGCTCACCTACCTTAAATAGGTCAGCTGAACAGAACCAAACTCTCAGTAACCATAAGAAAATATTACAGGAAGGAATTAATCTGAAAAGGGAGAATTACTTGTGCTCTCACTGAGAAAAGAGAAGCTGCAAAGGACAGTCTGAATACTGAATTTATGGCAAGCCTTTTCTTACAGACTCAGAGCCAAAAATCTGCTGTCAGTTACATTAGTGTAAATCTGGAGCAGCTCCACTATCATCATTAGAGTTACAGGCCAATTATGTAATGAAAAGAAGTATTTCAGGCTTGCCAAAAATCTTAAATGTAGGTCCTGTTTCAGGCCATGCTGAAAGCCTAGATAAGTGGCCTAAATTTCAGCACATCCTTCACCAGCATTTCCTGTCACTTACTTATTATTATTACACCTATCAACAGTGTATGTATAGATTTATACTGTGAAATCAAGCATTATTTGACCTCTAATTCTGGGAATAAAGAGGAAGTCAACCCATTGACTTTCCATGTCTTTGATGTTAAACTCTGCAGACAAAATACTATTTAGAAGAGCCTGATAGATGCCTGGATAAAATATCCAGAGAGATCTTAATGCATTCATTTGCCCTCCTTTTAAGATGTGGCTGTCAAAGGAGATTGTATCACCAACAGTGCTGGCGAGATTCAGCTTGACCTGGATGTTTTAGGTGGAACAGTCCAGAGGAAGATTTTCTCTGACTTTGAGAAACTGCACTGTGCTACTGATCTTTTTCTTCTTATTTCCCCATGGCATCCCAAGAAGAGGTTTCAGGGTAGCGGCCACTGCTCAGTTTATAGTGGATTGGGCATTTGCACCTTCTGGTTTAGCTAAAAAACCCAATCTTGGACTTAAAATACATTTCCCTTTACAAGTCTTCTATAACCCTTACCATCTCTTCCTCTCTCCCTGTCTTACAAATTCCCAGTACCAAAGCTGGTGATCTTCCACTAAAAAAAAAAAAAGAAGGAAAAAAAAGGTAATTTTGCTGAACTTGAATTTACCCAAGAAAAATATTCTCCAATCACTTCTGCCAAAATCTGATCCCTTGCAGAGCTGCCACACTGGCACATACATGTTCACATATGCATGCAGTGCACACAGGTGGGTAGATAGCCATGCAGGATTCACAAAAAGCTGCAGCTGAAGAGCAGGAACACTGATAAATTCTTATTCACAGCATTGTTGAAAGGTAGAGTTCACAGGGTGCCCGGTGTGATCTCTTCCCCCATCTTCCTGAAGATGCAGAGTATGTAGAAATGTGAAGGGAAGAAAAGGCAGGTTATTCCCGGGGGTGTAATTGGGCAGCGGTGCCTGGATTGGAGCCAGAAGATCAGAGGAAGAGAGGAGAGCACTGAGTAATGAACTGCATGCTTTTAATTTCACTTAAGAACTCAAAGCAGGAAAACCTGAGCTGTATCCATGGGGATTGCAATCAATAGTCAAGCAGATAACAAAGAACTGGTGCTCGGGATAGAAAACTGCCTGGGCCCATTAGTTTATTGCTCGGCCTTTCTTTGGGAATTCGCTCTTTCTTGCCTGCGTTTTTGGCTCCGGCTCTGAATCCTGCAAACACTAGGGAGCAGCAGCTTCCTTTGAAAGCCTTCTGGCTGCACGATGGGGATGGTGCTGTCAACTTTTGCCGTGTGCCAGCCCTTAAAATAAAGAGAGAGAAGCAGGGGGAGAGGGAGGGGGGCTGGTGGGAAAGCGTTCTTGATGATAATTTGATTGCATGCATTAATGATCAAAGTGTTGCAGACTAATTACCAACACTTACCTTTCAAATATTAAGTTATCATTTATTTCCCCCCCAACTCCAGCTTTAGCTTTACATCTACCCCCTACGTACAGGGCAATTCCCTGCACCCTGACACCTCAACCTGCTCCCTGACACACTGACACCCTGACAGCCTGACAAGCTCCAACCCACACATTCAGGGAGCACCCCCTCCTCAGCACCACCATGTGCTTCCTTTGGTGGATATTCTCCCATTCCAGGGGTCTTGGGGAGCCAGGTCAGCCTGACAGAGCAAAGCAGAGTAGGTTTTACCATGATCTAGAGGGGTTCCTGGAAAATCAGGCACCTCTTTTTCTTCCTCTCATATCCAAAGGCTGATCCCTCAGGGTGGGTAACTCAGTGCAAGGTGCCTGTGTCGGATTGGTCCAACTGGGTATCTGCCAAGTCAGAAATGCAAATAATGACAGTCTCAAACAATGTGCTTTTCAATGCTGCTTCCAGCATCCATTTTAACTAGACAAATGCCAGCCTGCTGCCATCTGGTAACAAGAGGTACTAAAAGCCTCAGAGAGGAGCAGAGGGAATCTGGGGGATATTACCAGTTGTAAAAAGGCTGCAGAAGAGGAGATTTCTTTCTAACCTGGCCTTTTCATACTCAAAAATGAACACAAAGAACTCTGGTAATGATGGGGACTGAGGAAATACCCCCTTCAAATACCCTCTCTGCCTCTACTTACTGTGGCAGTAGAAAAAGCATCCTTTCCTCTTTCAGTGCCTCCTTCCTCTGGGGGAAGAGCAGGCAGGAGCAAATGCTGGGTTGGATTTTATTTTATGTTTTTAATTAGATTATCTTTAATTGACTAACACCTTCCCCTGAGCCATCTTGCTCTGCTCAGAGACAAAATACCACAGAATTGGCCCATTTTCCAAGAGCACTGTGGTATTTCCTCTCTTCACGCAGCTAAATAACCTCCATGCAGCCTTGGCTACCTGCTTGCAGCTACTAGAAATAACCAAAAAAACAAGGACCAGATTCACAACCAGTGGCAATCAGCTTAACATGAGTGCAGTCAGAAGAGTTACATCCCTTTCCACGCTGCTAAAGAGGCACTCCTAATGCTTGCAAGGCACTATTCCTGGGGATCTTCGGGTTTTTTTTCACCCCACTCCTTTCACAGGATGAAACTAAAGTTATTGCTAAATAGAGCTGCTGGTTGTGATGTGGTGCTCGAGAAACAAGTGGGCCCCTTCACCTGGAGCACGGCTGAGTCCATGGAGGTTCCCACACACACAGCTCTGCACCTCAGTGACATTTGCCAGCAAAGGCACACCCGGCCGAAAGCCCTGGGAACAGAGTGAGGCGGCTTTATTGGAGCACACACACAGCAGATGAGATGTCACTCTGTTTACTTACACGTACTGTGCACAAACTGCCCATTATTGGCATTGCAAAGTTCCTGGCTGTGGGAGGCACAGCAGCGTCTTTCAAAGGGCTGCAGTGAAAGTGGGTCAGACGTTTTCCCTTCCTGGGGCAATCCTTTAGCATAAGCAGGGATTTAAGTGAGCACAATTCCCATTATCTGAGATTGTTATACTCTTTCTCACAAAGAAAGGGCTCCGTAATTTGACCAGATCTGTCAAATGCACACATAGTGATGAAAATGGCCTGTTAGATGATAGGGGGTTGCCCTTTCAGTGCTGAGGGAGGGCTCAGCCCTGCTGGGAGAGGATGATTCCAATCCTGAACAGAAAAACTGGGCTTGATCGTAGAGGAAACGTTTTCAGGGAAATCTTTCCATGTGAGCATGCAGCTATGGTGCTTATTTTGTCAGAGGGTAAAGCCCTGAGTCTCCTTTGCAGCCAAGAGGGTGGTTTCAGGTATGACCTCACTGTTCCTGAGCTTCGCAGCAGAGCCAAGGGTGAACAAGGCCAGCCAAAAGCAGAAGTTGTCTGTGTGGTGCATCTCCCATGCAGGAAGCAGAGTGACAGGTTCAGTGCCTGCATGCAGGAGCTGCACATCAAGGGAATGTCTGGACCCTGTCCAGGCCCCCAACAGTGGACAATCAGACATTCAGAAATATGGTACAACATCACCCAAAGCAGGGAGAGAGTAACTCAAAGTAGGAAAATGTCTGTCAGATTCAAGTCTCTTTAAGCCCCTGGAAAGCTGAGCTGCAAGCCATTTTAAAGATGCATCAAAGACCCCTCTGAGTGGCCAGTCTGAGATCAGTTCCCCATCTCAGGCACTAACATTTGGTGTCAGCTCTGCTCTCACTACAAACATTAGAATAAGGAACAGAAAATGGGAATAGAACAGACCAAAAAAAATCCACTCCACATAGTGGTCTTAAAAATTACTTCTGTGGTTCTCCTTGAAAGAGAGACATTTCAAAAGCCTTTGCTGGGCTGACCTTATTTCATGATGGTCTTCCTCTTTGGAGGATGTAAGATCAGTAGAGGGAAAGGGAATTTAATAGGAAGGAAATTAGGAAGATAAAGAGAAATCCTATATTGCACAGGAAGTAAAGACAAGACTGAAACCCAGAATTTTAAAAACCTGTCATCATCATTAAGATAAGTATGGGTGAGAGTCCTCCTTTGGGGTCTGAAGTCAAATTTTGGGTCTGTTTTCATTGAAAGATAAAACATTGCAAATATCTTATGAGTCATATTACTAGGAGAAAGTCCTCTTTTTTTTTTTTTTTTTTTTTTCCTGTTTTGCTGTTTCTTTTAGAGCAACTGAAGAAATGATACAAATTGACCCTCAGGTGCCACATACTAATGAGCATTTGAGAGCTTCCATGATTTCGGACTCCAGGGTGGAAGCAAACCACACACATACAAAAAAAAAGAAACATGAAACTGTCCTCTCCATAGGATTAAATCACAGCAGTTGTCAGAGAGGTAGCTTTCTAGTGGTGACCTCCAACAGATCCAATATTTTTTCCACTTCCATGGGTCTCTGCTCACCACTCAGAAAAATGATCTTTCTAAATGCCAACTCATCCAACTCTACCCTGATCGAAGGAGAATTCAGTCTGGCTCTTGCTTCAGTACTGGCAATAAAGATTCTTCAAATGGAAATTAGCCGACAGATTTGATGATGATGCACGAGCCAGAAGAGAATACAGCTCAGTCTGCCATAGCTCTGCAATCTCCTCAGGGAAAACAGGAGTAAAAATCCATTTGTGTTTGCAAACAAGATATGTCTTGAACGTTCACTGGGGACCTCTTGAGCAAGAAGGTGCCAATTTTACTGTCGTTTTTTCTAGACATCACATAAAACCTGCAGACCAAGTGCATGAGGTATTTTCTTCTCCAATAAAGACCTTTTGCCCTTATGTCCTATACTGAAAGCATTGAAATTCCTTGAGGAATTGTTGTCCTTCCTAATGTGATTACTAATCTGGGGATCTCTCATGCAAAGAAGGAGAAAGGGAGTCCACAGTCTGTGTATTTTCCTTGTCTTTCCTTCAATGCTGCAGACAAGCACAGCTGTTTGTCAGCTGCATGGCTGTAGCTCACTGGTCTTCATCAAATCTACTGGGACCACATGTAGGTCAACAAGGTTTTCTCAACATGACAGGAAGGAAGACTCAGGCCTCTGAACACCCCACCTTCCAGTCCGGTCACTGAAGGGCTTAGACAGCTCCAAGAAGATCTCCCAGCTACTTGGAGCAAAGTTAGCTCCTCTTGAAAATACCTCCAATGCATATTTTACCCAGAATTTACCCAGAAACTGGGTTTTACTGATAAACTGAAGAATTCCTGACAGCATATTGCCTTTTCCCCATGCCACAAGCTTGTAATTCTGAAAATGTACCTACTGGCTAGGACAGACATTTAAGATTAGAGGCAGAAAGCTATTAGCACTCTCAATTTCTAATTAAGGAGTAAAAATCTATAGCAAATTAGCCATCTAAATAGGAGATAGCACTATATAAATACCTTTGTAGAACTTGGGCTAAATCCTTTTGGTCCACCACAAATGATTGTTACCCTATGCTCCACGTTTATCTCCACAAGTGGGTCTAATGCAAAGAAGCTTCATCAAATTTAAACAATGAGTATAATTTCACAGAGAAAATTAATGAGAAGTCTGATTTAAGACTATGGACACGAACTCAAAGGAAAATTTAGCCCGAATATCTGAAAACACTATGTAACAGTCTGTGAGACTGGAGATGTGTCGCTTCTCAGAAAAAAAGGAAAAAAAGAAATTTAAACCTAGACTGGAGAAAACATCATGGCACTGAGGGAGAAGTCTGTGGTGAGAGAGGAAGACAGGATGAGTAAATAAACATTTTTGTCCTAAATTTTTGTCCTCGATGAAGGGAAAAAGCCTCCCTGAGTTTACAGTGACAAAGGAAATGTTGCTGCAATCTCTTTTCATTTAAATTAGCAGGTCATCCTGGGAGACGAATGGAGGAGGAGGAGGGAGAGGAGGGGACCTGCTTCAAATGACTAAAAGAAAAACAAGGACATCTCAAAGGATGAAGCGAATTGCTCAGAAAATGGAGTTCACTTACATATGCCAGCTTAGCATAAAAAGGCACTAAAACACAAAAGTCCCTGAACAAAATACAGTGAATACAGCAAGTTGGAGACATGGTCACGGGGAGTTTGTATCCAGGTGCTGGCTTAGTAATTGGGTCAGTGTCTGCAGATTCATGAGTACAGGTGTCCCACAGGGAAGCAACAGAGCATGCTCGTAACCTACCCTGTATCTCCTGAATCCATCATCCATCCCCAGATAGCTTAATTCATTTAGAAGGAAAAAAAAAATCATTTGTTTCTAAACCCCAAATGAGGCAACAAATTTGACAGTGAAAGAGAGAGGAGAGAGGCTGGTTGTGTGTCCTTGATAGGCTCTTTGCTTTCCCTGGGTAAGCCATGAAAGGTATATTAAAAAAAGAAACTGTTGTTTCAGACTTGCATCCCTAAATTTTTCCCTTGTCATATCTGTTCTGCTCTGTTCTCCAAGGGTTCCTGCAGGCTCTCTGCTGCTCTCTGAAAGAGCAGCCTTTACAAAGGCTGAAAGCACTGTGCATTTTGCTTCCTGCCAGCATCCTGTTCACAGAGCCATCTTGCTGGCAGCATGCGGGCAGCAGATCTAAATGTGCCCCGTGGCATGATAATAAGCCAGGGTGATTTGAGGAGGAGGGCTCTGGACAGGCTTGGGGTGCCCACAGATTCACATGGGAGTAGGTGAACACACCTGTTTTCAGAACCACCCAAGAGAGTCTCCACAACCCTCTTGTCCTCTTCACCCTCTTCCACTGGCACCGTCCATAACAGGACCAGCATCTGTCACAGGTTCCTCTCTCCAAGGAGAGAAACCCCTGTACAGCCAGGACTTTTATTAGAGGATCCTTTTTTGGTGTTCAAGTACATTCACGGTAACAGGGCGGGAGGTGGGTAGAAGAAGGGACCCATCTGGCACTTGGAGAGGGACTCAGGAAGTTTTACAGGGGTCTTAATTGCTGTGGGATTTGCTGGCAGCTGCAAACTGAGCTCTAATACAGAGAAGCTTCCTCCTGTGGTTAAAGAGATCAAAAAGGACAGGTGTAGAAAAAGAAGTCTGTAATATTGCTGAGTCTCTGGGTAGTGTGAAGACCCGTAGGAAAGACCTTGCAGTCTACACCAGTCACTGTGGTAGACTAAATTAGAAGAGGAACATATCCAGTCAAATTAGTAGCTCAGAAGTGCAAGGCACAATTGATACCTCCAACCATGCTGGATGTAAGCAGTCTTTTCCCCAAAATATCAGCCCAGGCTAATGTAGTTGTCTCACTTTATTTGCACACGCACTGAAATCACACACTGCAGCCTGAGGATTGTAAGACAATGACTATTGTAAATGTAAGATCATGAACGAGGTCTACTATTTGTCTTTAAAGCAATTTTGCCTTTAGAGAGGGAGAAGAAAACAAATCAAGCAAATTATATTTGTTTAAAAATGATCAATCTCTTTATCTGATTCATTTGGCCAGTTTCCATGCTTGTCGGGTGTGACTGCCTATACAATTCTCCATTGTTTCTAATGACCTGTTCAGACTGGGGTTAATTGACCCACTCAGACATCTTTCATTAGCTTCTTATTTTAATAAAAAGCACTTGTGAAATTTATAAAGGCTAAAATGAATCAAGATAAAAAATACAGTTAAAGAAGGTTCTTATTTAGCTGTTTCCCTCTTTGGTTCTCTCTAGGTAATGGCTACAAGCAGGCAAGTGGCAGTAAGGAAAGATATAGTGCAACATGAGGATTCCTAATTGCTCCTTCTGGTTACAAAGAAAAGGCTCAGGCAATAGCTGCACCTTCATCAGAAGGGCATTAATTCAAAGCCCATTGTTTTTATGGCTATCTTGTATCAATCCTTGAGATCATTTTAAACCTATTGAAAATACCTGAAAAAGGTGTAATTAGCAATCCCTTCTGAAGGTAATTCCTTGATGACCTGAGGCCATAGGTGGAGCGTTGGAAAGCATGAGAGAGGTGTTCAATATTTAACTCTCTTGCAAGCTGGGAGAACAACATTTAAATTAGTAATAAACTCACTGGCACCTCCAAGCAAGGTCAGTGGCTGTAAAGGCAAAACTCCCATCAATTTTGCTTTTAATACCTGCCAGAGAAACTCAACATTCAACAGAAATTCCTTCTGAAGTTCACTGAAACTTTTCACTCCACAAAATTCCACTGCAGGGAGAGAATTTGTGATTCATGTAACTTGCCTGTGTCTATAATACTGGTCATATGCACACACTCCATTAGTTCAGTAAGGACTGCTTGGAATTTCACCTAGAGAGCAAGCTGTGAGTCCAGAAAGGCTCTGCAGGTTCCCAAGAGGTGATGAAGGAGCCATTCCCTTTGACATCACACACCCAGCCCTCCTCAGCTTGCCAGATGCCTGGACCTAACAGCAACTATAGCCAGAAGTGATGCCTATCTTAAAAGAACATCAGATTGAGGGTGAGGTGAAAACATGTCTACGAAAGACAGACCAAACCCAAGCCTTTCAAGGACAGCTACCTCAAGGGTAGGTCAGCACATCCAAGTACCTAATGGGAATGTCCAGCATCTAGGCTTGATAGACACATATTTAAAACTTCTTATACATTCCACCTCCTTTTCTTCTCATCCAATGGCTCATTCCTATGCTAAAAGGAACCCTGAATGGGCAAGGATGGCAAAATTAGAATGCACTGTAGGAGTGAGAGACTGAGAACCAGGTAGTGGCACCTTGGGGACAGAGAGAAACATTCAGGGTTTTCTGGGAGGGATCTGCTGAGAAAGACCCTGAGGAAGTCTGCAGCCAGCCCTGTAATTGCAATGGTCTTATTAATAAAGCAGGAGCACTGTAGAAGACAGATGATCCAGAAGAAACTCAGGGATTAAGGAGAAGGCTTTGCAGAATTTTTCAGATTCCATCAGATGTGCTTTAATATCAGCCCATGCTTACTGGAAAAGAGTGAACAAATATTCTGCTGTAAAACAATTCTCCCCATTTTGCCACATTTTTTTACTTAGCCTTTAGTATTTTGGGTAATGTTTCAACTTTCAAGCACAACTAAAGGGACTTGGGGGGACTCTTCTTTCTTTCTTTCTCCACAGGTTTCAGGTTGAATTAGCTCAGTTTTCAATTCAGTCTCTTTGTTTTAATAAGATTGCAGGCATATGTTTAAGGCTTTTATACTAACATAATTATGTATACAGATCAATAGAAATGCATATTAACAAGTAGGTACACAAGTTCACATTATAAAGGATACGTGTTTTTCATATGGAAATCGTTACATACAGTTTAGCAATTTGGTGATTGACACAACATTATTATAACTAAATCAGAAAGTGTCTTTTTCTGTAGCACCTGCCTTGCTGTTTGTTGCAGAGAACACAGATGGGAGTTGTGGGACTCCCCACACTATCCCTTTCCCTTTTATTTTGCATTAATTCTCTGACAGGAGAGGAGGCCCCATGGAGAACAAGAGAAGTCAAATCTTAAATTTGGAGATGGGTTTGAAATGTCTTACTGCCTGGGCATGTGTGCACCAAGAAACTTCACCTAGAAGTGAAGGCTGCACAGCCTTTACTTCTTCCTTTCATTAAGAGGCTGCACACACTGGTAGAAATCAGAGGATACCAGGACATTCCACTGAAGGGGGGAACACTGCAGCTCCCATTGAACTATGCCTGGAATGCTGGCAGGTACAATCTGTGACTCACATCTCCACCTGAGGACAGCAGTGCTTATTTTAGCACTGGCATTAGGGGGTCCCTTGCAGGCTGCTCCCTTTGCTCACCGAAACTCCTCAGCCCTATCTGTTTCCAGCCAGTAGTATGGATGGCCATTTTGGCAAGGTTATCATTTTCTGTGGTACCCTGGAGCCCAGGATACATTTAGACACCATAATAATACTGATAATGATAATAATAAATAAAGCTGGAATCTTGGGAGGACATTTATTTTAATGATTCCAGCTCTGCCTGCTACATTCAGGGGTAATACCAGCTATCTGTCTACGTCTTCTTTAATCTGGCCAACTAATTTGAGGTAATATTTATCACAGAAAGGCTCTGGGTATTTGCAAATACTTTTTCTGTCCATTCATAAGTCTCAAAACTCATATTTCCCAAAGCAAAAGATTCCTGAGGCTAACTAGCTCAGGCTTGAGGCATTTTCAGTTTTGAGCTCTATCCTGCAAATGCTGAGCACTTCTCCATGGTGCTGGGCTTGTGCACCACTCCCAGCCTCCAAGGAGAATGTAGAGATGAATAAAGGAGTTGATCTGGGATGCAGTAATAGATGTCCAAATAATCTCCCATCTTTCATTTCTCCATGATTCAGGATTGTATTGAGCCAGAGATGCAATGTCTTCCTAGTTAACAACACAGGTGGACTCCATCTATGAACATGATTGTTTCTTCCCTGAACCTACACAAACTATAAGTATTCAGAATTTTGCATGGGGAGGACTTCCATAGCTTATCCACACACGGGGCTGAGAACCACACCCCTGTGCTCACTCTGTGTCTGTTGAGTGCTCACCTCACTTGGTAGTCCCTTGTTCCACCCTGGGAAGAAATGAGGAGGGCGTGGTCCACGTGGTTTGCAGGGTTCAGTGGGAAAGGATCGCAGTCTGGCAGGAGAGGCTGCACCTCCTGGGAAACGCACGGAGCCCTCATGCATCTTGCAGCAGCCTGAGACACGTGTCGAGGGAAATTACTGGGCCGCATCTCATCTGCACCAGATCCCTTAAGAAAGGTCTTGTGAGCAGTTCAGAAACAAGCATCTTTCAGAGTGCTGAGGCCCCCTTTTTTGCCTGACAGGTTGTGCTCTCACACTCCTTTTCTCTCGCCTTGTCATCCAGTGTGATGACTCATGCAAATGAAGAGCAGCTGAACTTAAATAAGAAAAGTCCTTAGGGACTATCAAAGGGCACAGAACTTCAGGAGAGAGAGGGAAAAATGTATTTGCATAGTCATCATGACAGTCACCAGAGCAACAAACAATTAGATTCCTCCCTGCTGATGAATTAACAACGCTTCAGCTGCAGTATCAGCTCTGTAGTCTCTATCCAGTAGAGTCAGGCCTCAGGTGTTTAACTAGGACTTGCAAAAATCCTCAAAAAGATGGGAACTTCACTTTAGAGAGAGTCTGTCGTCCCTCAGGATGTCCCTGGAGAGATAACTCCTTGACTCATATACACGACTAATGAGTGTCAGTGTTACTCTATGCAAAAACTCCTCAAGGTGAATGTATCTGATAGGAATATACACAGATACGAAGCCACACAGAAGAAATCTTTGTTTCCTACAGAAGAAAAAGAAAAATAGTGTATGTGTCTGTGTATGGGAAAGTGCCCTTCCTTGTCCTTCATTCCCCCATCTTCCTTACAAGCTTGAATTACTTGAATAAAAAGGGGCAGTGTCTCTAGGTCAACAAACGGAGCCTTGTTTAGCAACACGTAGCTAAGGCACTACTGAAACACCATCTTAATTAGTAACATGACCTTGTTAAATATGGCATCTAACTGCACATGCAAATTCCTGCTTATTTCTCAGTCGTGTTTGCTCTCTACTCCCAGTAAAAACAAGTGTTTACTCATCACCTAAGCTACATAGAGTGCAAAGGCAAGAGATCCTGTTATCTTCCTGATGCCACTACCTCTACTGATGGCATAAGGCATGGAAAAAGCAGAGCCTGCTTTTCTCCAGTACCCAGCAGTGTTTCCAGTGACCACTCCTGGGGAGATCATCTGCCAGCCCAGGGCTTGACTCTCGTAGTTCTGCCAGTGACTGGAATGAGGATGAGGATGGAATCCCCGCTGGGGTTTTTTCTTGCTGTTGTTTGCAGCACCCCCAGTCTTAGAGCAGCAGGGGCCATGAGTGGGAGTGAGGACCCTGTGAGTCTTCTGCAGTCCCAAACTGAACCCTAATGCACAATACTCTCTCCAGAAAGCATCTTTTCCTAGAGAACCTGCTGCTCTGGGAAGCTTCTATGGCCATGCAATATTCTACCATTTTAAGGAGTGAGTGGCAGAATTTAAAAAGCAAAACAAAACAGAGAAATCCCTTCTGTCTCCTGTCATCTTTGCTACTTCATTGCTTTATAATAAATGCACATTCCCAGCTGGCCTGAGGGCCCCTCTTTCCTGCCTGGGCAGAGGTGCTATTCATTCATGGTTCACAGGGGAGGGAAGAAGTCACACACTTTCCTTTCACAGTCATGTAGTCCAGAATCAAGAACTCTCCACAAGACACTATCTAATCAAAACCAGACACTCCCTGAGGGCACCATATACATTTAGGAAACAAGGGCAGTCAGCCCTTCATGACCAAACTTCTCAATTAAGGAGAGAATGCTCCTTTTCCACCACACCCCCCAAGCTTGCTTGAAAAATAGAATAATAATCTCATCTACTCCTCCCCAGATTCACACCCCAAGTCCCCCTGACAAAAGTGAACAGAGAAATAGCACAGACACTGCTCAGGGATACTCCTATCTCTGATTCCCTGCTCTAGACAAAGGGGCTCTTAACATAACAGATGTATTTCTTCCTGACTTCCCCATGGTGGGGCTGAGGGAAGATATCCACAAACAAGACAGAAGTGCTACCAGCAAAATGAGAGAGACAAAGAGGGAGCAGGATTCCTGGGCTTTGTTTCTGGTCCTCCCACTGCTCACTGTAAGGAGTGTAGATAAGTCATGTTTAACCTCCCTCCAACACAGTTTATCTAATGCCATCTGGGTTTATTTTTCTGAAGTCTCAAAAAGCTCATGCTCACATTCACTTTGTTAGTGCCCATGTGCAAGATCACACATGCAACAAAAGCTACTGCCTGGCCGTCTCTGGGAATGCAGGATCCTTGCACATGACAAAAACAGACCCCTGGGATTGCTCCTGGTCTAAGTAAGTGGGCTGAGAGAGGTCTGGAGGTCCCAAGGAGTGAGGGAATAGCCACAGTGTAACTCCTGAGAAAGAGAAGCATCCAACTTTGCTGAAGGTATGACATTAATAAGGGGTTCTTGGGAGGGAAAAGATACTCTGCTTCACTTTTTATTCATCCCAGGCATCATCTTCCAACACCTGAATGGTAGAGAATGGTTTCCTGAGGGGTAATACTGGTAGGACAGCTGGAGTTCACAACTTCCAGCTATAACTCAGCTCCCAGTGCTAAAATTTAGGTACAGAGGCAGTCTTCTTTGTTCTACTGTTCTGTGCCTGAGACTGTGTAGGCCTGAAATCCTTGTTCCAGCTTCTGAGTACACCCACAGGACGAGTGTCAGGAGAAGCAGCAGCTTTGCAAGGAGCAAAGCCAGAGTCAGACTGTGAGAAGGAAGAGCCACTCAGAATAGGGAGTTAAGACTAATGTGTTATTTCCAAGACTGTTTTTCCTGCTAAAGCAAAGGTACTTAAGGATGGGCCTTAATTTCTTCAGTGTACAGTGCCATGAAGTGGGACACATCAGCCCTGCCTCCCTGCTCTCCTGCTCCTCAGTGGGAACCCAGGATTCTCACCCTTCCCTCTCAATTAATCGTGGCTTCTGTGATGCACATGCTTCTTTGGGAGGCAAGGAAGGGGACAGCTAAAAATGGAAAAGAAAGCATTGAAAGGGATGATTACATGTGGGAGAAAAAGAGAAAGCCCACTTTCGTCCTCACAAAGGGAAGCTGCTGGCTGATTGCTTTAGGCAATACATGAGGTTGCTTTGTAACATACTGTCTTCTATCCAGGCTCCTCTTTTAACTGCTGCAATAGAAGAGGAGGGAGAAAGGAAGAATGGAAGTGGATTCAAGTCCTCTTCATAGAGGAAATGCCCAGCCCACCTTATAAGGCTTTTATCCACTCCTTTAAAAATAACTAGATATGGTTGAGGCTTACAGAGCTTCCAGTTCTCATTGCTACCAACTACCAAGCCCAGATGGCCATCCAGCTTCTCTCAGAAGTCAGCCAACCACCTCTCACTCCTCCTCTTTCTCTCAGGGACTGGTTTTTCCATAGCCTTCCTTGCACAGTGCCATTGTGTCAGGTCAGACCCAGGTGGCTGGCTGGTGTCTCCCCACACTGTGAGAAAACAGTCATATTTTTAATGCTACCATCAAGTCATCTGGCTAAAAAAAGGGCTGGAGGTGAAAAAGACAAGAGCAGGAGTGTAGGAAGCAGTAGTAAAGATGATAAAGATGTACTACCTATGGTGATGGACAAAGCTTTTTTCAAAACTGTGAAACCCCCAATGACTTCTTCTCATTGCAATGTTAGTCATACACTCAACTAGTCCATGTGCTAACCTTGGCACATGGGAAGCAGTTGTTCATGCCAGCTCTCTGTCAAGATTCTTTGTAACTCTCCAAAACCATGTCCCTTCCAAACCTCTCATTTCTCAGCTCCCACAGAATCCTGTATTCTCACTGGCCACACATACATTTTCAGTAAAGATTTTAGCTGTTGGAAGTGGAAAAGGCAGAAGAGTGTTGTTGTTCTCTTGTGCATGAACATCTCTGTGTTGCCTCCTTTAGAAACCAGTCCAGGGTTTCCAAATCCCCCAATGTGATTTCCAATGCACAATGATTTATCAGTGTCCCGGGTGTCTTACCCGTGAACTCTCTTTACATCTTGCTATTTATTTTGGGGAAGGAGATTTTCTTTTTGAATGATGTGAAAGCATCTGCCTGACATGATGGAAATTTATGAGTTGTGACTCCCAGCTCCTCCCCCAGGGCCCATGAAAGCAGTGCATGGCAGGGTATGAGGAGGGGAGAGCAGTGTCTGCATACAGAACAGAATGGACAGCTTCCTGCTGACAGGAGATATTTATGTATTTGCCAACATTTTAGTTTAAGAATAAGGAGAGTTACTGAGGTGTGGGGGGGAGTAGGGCAGAAAGAGCAAATTCAAACACAGCCATCAATCTCCTGCCTGCCTGGGGTGACGAGTGGAGGATGGACCTCTCCTAGCCATCATTGCAAGCAACCATTACATAAGGATGCAGATGATGGACAATTTTCACAGGCTTCTACTTTTCTCTTTCCCAAGGTATCCTGCCCCCAAGACCTTTGCATGGAAAAATGACTCTAAGTAGAGAAGACCTGCCTATGCCAACACATTATCAAAGTGGGGCAGGAACATGGAGGGATGGGTGGTGTTTTCCTGTGCAGCAACCACTTCTACACTTTTGCCTGTTCTTTCTCCCTTGCTTCTCAATTTGTCTCCCAGTGGTTTCTTTCTTCCCAACTGTTGCTGCAGATAAGGCCTGAAAATTCTGCCTTTACACTCCACACTGAAGGTCTCACCCAGCTGCATGGGGACGATACTGAGAGCACTTCAGGCTTTTATGGGCTTGAAGAACATCCTTGTTGACTCATGAATTGCTGTTTATGTGCTCTGGTTTGGAATCCAGCAGCCCCTCAAGTGCACAATGTGTTCCTACACCCCTAGGTTTCTCCCTGGGTTCTGTGGGCAGCAATTTGGGACCCCACACAAATGCAGCAACTTCACAGAACCTCTGAGACATAGAGGTGGTATCATAGAAGGATCAGCCAGCACTTCTGGGAGCTCAACATGGAAGAGGGAGAGGGCTATAAAGGGGAAATCATGCTGTCAAGAAAACATGAAACAGAATAAAAAGTGTTGATTTTGACTTTTTCTGGGGGGCTTGCTTGCTTCTCCTGGTTTTCACTTGTTCCAGTAATAAATCATTAAGCATTCATGTGTATGTGTTCACAAATTGTTTCTGGATAGTCATTTGGCTTGTACCATTTTGTGCTTTAATTGTAAAGGATGAGCATTTTATGGAAACATATTTCAGCTTATGGGCTACCCTGAGGATACAGACGTCTTGTAATTCACGGTGTGTTACTGGTCAATGAAGTCTCATGATATTTATTTTATCTGCAGAAACAAAGCTTCATTTTCCAAAAGCTGAACACATTCCAGCACAAGAGAGGATTCTGGATACTCGCATTTAGATGCAAGTACCACTCTGCTGCATCCTTCATGCAAGCGTTCTCAAGGAGGTGGATGAAGGAGGCATGGACATGGGTCAGTCAACCCACTGTTGCAAATTCAGAACATCCCCGCCCACCATGTGTCGTATTTGCCTGACAAAGGCTCCAGTCAGTTCTTGAAGTTGCACGTGTTCTCCTTAGGGATCTGCAATCCAGTTGCATTCATCCTAACACACGTGGCCTTGACGTGCTGGCATGGCAGAAGAATAAAACTTTTGGACTGCAGGATTTGTGCTATGAGCTCCCATTGAGAGGCTGAGGAGAAGATGCTTCCTGCGACAAATAGTGCCCAGATAAAAAGGAGCATCTCAAGACACTGTATGTCGTATTAATTTCCCAGTTTTCACTTGGGCCATGCATTCTGGAGGAGTGATGGACTGCCGGCTCTGCGGCTACACTGCCCCTTCCATCCTCCCCTCCCACCCCTCTGTTCAAAACCGACCAGCTGTGCACCGAAGACACAAATAACAGCTCGAGCGAGAATCAGTGGCAGAGAGACCAGGGAGGAGGGTGGCTGTGTGGCACGTGGGGACTCGAGGCGTGCAGTTGGCGCAGGAGATCTGAAGCACGCCAGCTGTCGGGACCCACCCCTGCAATCTGCTGGTGCACACAGCACCACAGACATGGGCTTTACAAAGGGAGGAATAAAACCCACAGTAGCAGCAAAAATTGTTTACCCAAAGTTCATGAGCTTGTTATTAATGATTTCTCCAGGATCCGTGTGCCAGCAAAGTTAGGAAGGCCCACCCTTTATTTGCTGGGAGCAAGAGCAAACATGGAGCGAGGCAGCACAAACAGCTTCTGAGCACCACAGAAGCTACCTGTCCCCACTGCCCTCCCAAGCAGGGGTATGGACAGAGTGTACACAGGGACTAGAAACCTGCATATTTTGGAGTCCCTTGAAGCCTTTTTGATCTTTCCCCAGATCCCCAGCTGATGTACAAACCCACAGACAGTGTGTTTTCTCAGCATGGGCACAGCCCGTGGATGAAAAGCAGTTTCAGGTGACTGCAGCTATGGGGCACAGCAAAGGACTGTCCCACAGAACATGCTGCTGCTGTACTCAAGTGTACAGTTTCATGGTAGTTATGGTCAACCCATGTTTCTGAGTACAAAAGTGGGCAAGGTAGAGGTTAATTCCCTGACAAGGCACATTCCAACAGGACTGTGGGGCATCTGCAGCAGACACGCTCAGATAACCTGGCACTGATGGACTTCTTCAGTGCATTTATCCTCTAACTCCTCATTAGATAAGGAACATTATAGATGATGAACTGAAGAGGAGAGTCTAAGCAGGGAAAGAGCTGTTCACTGTAAGATTTATCTGAGGGGTTGGTCTGCCAAGGAGCCCAGGCCAGCTACTGCTCTGACACTGGTCCTGGTCTGAATCTCATCTTCACCATGGGGCAGGTCTTCTCAGGGTAATAATCTTACATTCAACACATGCAGCAAAGCTATCCAGTGAGTGTCATGCCAATATTTTTTCCAGGAATTAAAAAAAAAAAAAAAAAGAAGTAGTTTTTGGAATAATCTTTCCTTGGCTGAGACTGTCACCCAGGAGTTGTTCTTATCATCATGTTTGTAGTTCCTGCCTGCCAAACAGGAACTGGATTTTAATCAACAATTTGTTTCCCTTCAGGGCACCAAGCAGCCCTGCTTAGTCTTTGGGATGTGACCAACACTCCCCTGCCCTTCATTCATACAAATGAGCAGTGCTGTTGCTTAGTAGTGATTTCTAAGCAGTTATGAGGCTAAAACTGGCCCTTTACACAATTTCCTCTGAGGAGACGGGAGACAGAAGGGAAAAGCAATGCCAGTATTAGGGAAGGCAAGGACTGAAGTCATGTATCTCTGTGGCACCTGCTGGGACACTGGGTGTTTGAATTATCAGCACTCACTGAAGAATATGTGGGGGAAAAGTGGCAGTAATGACTTTTCATTTGGGAGCTGATTTTTCTTGCTTCTTCTTTTCTTTAGGTCCATTCCACTTGGGGCACATTTCCCTGAAAGTAGGTCTGGACTAATCTAGGGATAACACCATGGGACATATCACAGGGGACTACATCTATGCATGTCACAACAAAATGCAAACCAAGACCTTGCACAGAGCAGTTCCTGTGTAAAGCAATTCCCTCTAAAATGCCCATCTTCTAGGAACAAAAGTTGAGCTGATTATTGCTCTTGTTCTGGAGGGACAGAAAGATGATTTTGATTCTTCTCTGCAGCATCTTTCACAGCTGAAGGTTGGATTCCTTGCAGGGGACCTTTTCTTTACTCCTATCCCAGCAACTGGCCTAAGATTCTGTATTTTGAACACACACACACACACACACACACACACACACACATATATTTGGGGGATGTAGATAACATTTCTTCTTCTTGCAAAGACATTACCACCTTTGCTCACATGGATTGTTCTTGTGCAAAAGGACTGGAGCCCTCACAATGGCAGTGTGCTGATTCTCAGTCTTACTTCCAGCTTCCTGAATTTAATCTGAACTTTTCTGTGTAACACTAATGTTATGGAAAATCAGTTGTAATAGACAAGGACCATTATTGTTCTTCAGGTCAACCAATCAATGCAGTAATTTCCTTCCACTTTAATGCTATTATTTGGCTGTAATCATTTCCAGTTGAGTTTGCATGAGAATGAAGTTGAAACTGCTCCTGCTCACATTTATCTGGAAAATTTTCAAGACTCTGCTCTAGAAAATCAAGACTTTGTTCCAATGAGCTTTAATTAAGGGTGATCATGATTCTTCTACTCTCTGAAGATTTCTCATCTTTCAGAGATGTCACCAAAGACACTCAAAGGATGCCTTAACTCACTGTGTAATTCTGTCTGAGATAGAGCTCACTATGGCCTTGGACTGCAGCCTGAACACATTTTTTGTTAGCTTTTTAGCAGCAAAGCTAAACCAGAAAAAAACCCTAACCCTCTACTTTTATAGACAGTCAGGTCGGTCCTCAGTGATTAAGGAAACCAGAGCACTGCCTGGAAAGCAAGGCTCAAAACACTGGCAGTTTTCTTCCATAAATCCTGTTCCTTAAACAACACATCCATATATAACAGTTTAAATAAAGCAGGACCAGATGCAGCCCAGAAAGGCAAGTAGCTAAAAAGGATGCCATTATTTAGGACTTTCCATAATACAACTAGCATGGCATATATATTGGTGAAGGGGTCTACAGCCCTTTAATTTTCCTGACAGGTTTATGCACAATTATCCCTTTGGAAGCTGCTTCTGATACCTCTTCTGCACTGTGTGATATTGCAAAAGTCATGCAGGACATCAACACAGATCCAAGTTTTTTTTGTTTAGGATGTGTCTTTCCCTAACATGTTGTTGTGTGGTCTGGCAGAAGGGAAAGGGACCTTATGTACAACATATCCAGGGTTCTTCAGTCAGCAGGGGCTGATTCAGGCCACACATCAGATGAGATTCCATTGTCCGGTATTTCTCTGGGTCTCAAACTGGCTGACAGAGGAGAAGGAGAAACTTTGACCCAGTTTCTTAAAATCCTCACAGAGACGTGCTCTAACAGCATCCAAAAGCAGCAGCACTTCATAAAGGCCATTGTTTGCTGAGATAGACTTGGCCTGGCATCCTCCTGCCTGTTAGAAAGCGCCTTCTGCGTTGTAAGGCCGGTGTCCAAAAGCAGAGGGACTGGTGGAGCAGAAAATTTGAGGCACACTCGGAAAAGCATGGAGTTGACTTTGCTAACCAGGTTTCCCTTGTGCTTAGCAACAGCTCCAGTGGGCCCCTGGGAGTTTTCAGTAGTCGGGAGCCTTGTTCCTTGGCAGAAACATAATGTTGGCTGTTTAGCGTGCTGCTGAACCTGTAATCTACAGCCAAGCAATAGCAAACACTGTAGCCAAGTGAACAGCAGGCTTGGAAGGGGGTTGTTTTTGAGGGCTGATTTCCTCTGCCATTTGCAAAAGGGCATCCTGCAGCCAGGCCATATGATTCAGGACTCTGCCTCACTGTGGATGTGCTGCTTCAGTGCCCTGATTGTGGAAAAACCAGCAGCACTCACGACATATTCAGGTGACATCAAGGTGACTTGTTTGGTAGGTGGGTAAGAGGCTCATTAAAATCAAAGAATGTTCAACCCTGGAGCATGTACAGCTAAGCCAGATGCTGCAACTGCTTTTCCCACAAGGTGCTGACCAAAGCACAGCTCGCTCATACACCCAGCATCTTCTGCAACACGATTTTGTTCTTCTCACATCATTCTTATTAAACCTCCACTCTGTTCAGAGCAGCTTTCCTTTTTCATGGAGCCACCTGTGGCTGTGTCCCACTTCAAGAGCATGTGTAGGTATCTCAGCGCATCCAAACCCCTCATAATCATGATTCCCAATATCCCTCACTGCTTCTGTCCTGAGTAGTTTTGAAGCAATGGATACCAATCACAACAAATTGCTCCAAATAGCTCGGCAGTTTGCTGGTGTGGAGAAATGATGAGCAAGACAACTGTAGATTCATTTTCACTTGTACTCTCAGCCAGAATTGGTATGGACTAATGAGTATGGCAAGTTGAGCAAATTCATTTTTGCCTGTGACCTCTGCCAGGATTTTAATGCAAAATCTAGTACACTAAACGATTACCAAAGCACTGTCTGCGTGTGTCTGTCAAACCACATCAGTGCTCCTATTTCTGGAGAAGTGTGATGTATACTTCCAGTGTAATCCAAACTTCGGGGAAATGTTTCATCTTCCTCTTGTCAAAAGCATGTTGTTTATTTGCATATAGTGCAAACAGGCACATCCTCTGCTTGCGGAGCAGCGTTCCTCTCTTCCCTTCTCTGAGTGAAATTTCTCACTCAGCACCATGCTCTGTTCCATTATATCCATATCTCTGTATGTTCCCACACCCCTTTCCCTTCCTGTCATTTCTAGCAGGCAACTGGGATCATTTGTACTAAGCCTTGTTGACAGAGGTATGACAAAAATAAAATTGACTACATCATAATGCATTCAAAACAAAAACCTGGGCTTCCTTTTTAGCTTGTTGAACAAAAAGCCAGGATACAAACACTTTCGGGAAATTCTAGGCTGTGTCTCAATTGTCTTTTTTTCAGTTCCAGCTCCCAGTGAGAGATTTTGTAATGAGTTATTTTAAGATAGAGAGAGTCAACTCCTCTGATAAAAGGAGTTACGTTCCAAATGTCCAGACAGCACAGGCCTGCAAGACAGGCACCATAAACGTTGAAAGCCAAGGAAAAGAGAGATTGATGAGTGGTTCATGCCCAGGAGATGACAACACATTCATAATGCTCCTTGTTGTGAAGAGAGGTCTAAGCTGGACTGAGCTTCACAGACTTCCTGGCAACCTGGTGACATTGGTACCATCAGACTGTCCTGGGCCACTGCCTTATGGAGGTGCCACTGAGGTTACCACAGGCTCTGCCTCTATACTAGCAATTGTGGACCATGTTGGGGGTTCTGGGGCAACCCTACCATCCATGTCCCCTTCTCTTCACTTCTCCTAAAAGAGCTAAGAGAGGTCCACAAATGGGAAGAGCCAGTTCTTGCACTGCCAAAATCATCCTGGGTTTTAGACAGCACTATCTCCCATCCAAAGCTGCCATATTGACTCAGCACCATTCAGCTGGGCTGGAGTCTGAATCACCTGGCATGAGCCCCACACCGAAGCAAATACATGAACGGCGAAAGAAAACAAGAATTCCCACTTGCTTCCTTGAACTTGTGTCCTCACACATTTCCTCCTCAGCCCTCCCTCTGTCTGTATGCCAGACTGGTCACTATCCCTGGAGTAAACTCCATCTGACAGCTAACTTGCAGGCTGACGGCATTGCAGGTGACTACAGGAGACCCACAGATCACCCTTTTGCCCTTGTTAACATCTGTATTATGAGCAGCACTAATGGCAACATGACAAGCTGGAAATAGATGGATGTAAACAAACTCCCAGCAACAGTCACGGGAGAATTATTTGCATCATTATCTCTTTCTTCATTACCTGCAAAGGATCAGAACATTTATATTTTTGACATGTGCTGCTGGTCAGTTTAGCAGATGCAGGTTTAATTCTTATCCTTTGTTGAAGTGGGGGAGAAGAGACACAGAGGAATTGGAAAGGCTTTGCCCTTGTTTATGGGAAAGCTCTAAAAAGTTGAAGGAAAGCTGAAGATCATACCTAGCAGTGATGCCAGTCTCATTTATAATCTGTGGGCACAAGAAGCAGAAGCTTCTCAAGCTAGAAATCAACCTTGCTTAAAAGGAGAGGACTCAGAGAAAACAGGTGTTGGGACAGCAAATGTTACAGAAGATTACATGTGAAGTTCAATGGATGGACAGAAGAGCCAATGGTACAACTAAACCTGGGCTTCCTGTCAGTGTCCCAAAGTATTGAAGGCAGAGGGAGTTATAGTGCCTAGGTGTGGAACATGGTTAGGGAATATTTGTTCTTCTGGGGTGAGCAAGGGACTTTCTGATTGATATCAAGACCAGCTCTTGGAGAGATCCATGGAGGATCTCATTCAGCATGAGAATAGTTCACCTTTTGCATCCCATTCAGTCCTTGGCCTCTGCAGGCTTTCAGCTGTGCTGCCAGGCCGTGTGGATGCTGTTGGCTTTGATGAAATGGGCAGCTCCATGCTGGAAGCCAGACAGAGGCCAGCAGTTCATTAGACACAGGCCAAAGAGCATCTGTAAAGGGACATATGCTGGAGTTTTGCTTGGCCCTTATCAATATCCACTGCTGATGGATGTAACAAGATACACAGAGGGCAAAGGCTCCACAGTTCAACCAAATTCTTGTCCTCTTAAGCAATACCATTTTTAGTACTACAAGGTCCTTATTTCTCCATATAAGAAGCTGTAGACTATTAGTCCTGTAGCATATATTAACTGAATCTCTTACAGTTTTCTCGATCCTAAAGTCACCTCTTGGTTTTTAAGGTGACATATCTAATGCAGGTGATGCTATCTTCCACCAGATCCTAACTGATGACTTCAGAGATCTCTCCAGAAACAAAAAACCTGATTAGAAAAAAAACTTGTCCAACTTTGTCACCAGTAAGAAAATCCCATGGAATCAGACCCAGCATGGAATTAATATAACAGGCCATGTGATACAACTACATATTTTTATGAAGTCGAGTCATCTGGTTGGGGTGTTTTTCCCTATAATAGATCTCATCCCTTCATATGTTTTTTATTTAAAAAAAAAAAAAAAATCACCAAACCTCAAAAACCAAAGTACTGAGGTTACACACAGGAAGGAGCTGGAGAGTTTCACAGGGAAAACTCAATATGAGCCATTCTGTGCTTTTCCAAAGGACTCCCAGGATTTTCTTCATTTAGATTTATGAAAGGACAGCATATTGATTATGTAACTGCCATCTGAAGTTTAATAATATATAGAAGAAGTAAATGGAGTTGCAGGGGAATTTAACTCGCCTATAAATAGAGAGTGGCATCCCCATTAATTCATTAAAGGTATATGGGAAGTGTAACATATTCCAATTAACATTTCATAAGATGGTTGTAGCATGTTAGTTATGAACCAACATTTGTCATTTTCTTTTTAGAGCAATTAAATGATATCCAATTCCCTTGGCAAGCTGGAGCTGTCTCCTTTGATTGCTTTCAAAGTTTCTAGAGAGGACATACACAAAAGGTAAAGAGGTTCCTACTTTGCTGGGTTTTTTCTTTCTTCTTCTTTTCTTCTTTTTTCTTTTTTTCTTTTTCTTTTTCTTTTTCCTTTTTTTTTCTTTTTCTTTTTCTTTTTCTTTTTCTTTTTCTTTTTCTTCTTCTTTTTCTTTTTTCTTTTTTTCTTTTTCTTTTTCTTTTTTTTCCTCCTCTTTCTTTTTTTTCCCTCTCACTCTTTCTCTCGGCAAATCAGAAAGCATTTTGCATCCTGAACAGGCTTATTCACCCATCGTTCAGTTAAATAACCACTAGCTAGATATATCTTGCTAAGCACAACAACTGGCCTGGTACCAGATGAGCTCGATATTTATTTAACAAACAGTGCTGTCTTCGTAGATCTAAATTAGAGCCTTATTTGAAATACTTAAAGTGTACCCATTACTGTTTGCCCTCAGTGAAAATCCAAGTTCTGGTTACGTCCCTGCTCACTAGGATTAGAACTGTCACAATATTTATTTAACAGGAGGAGGCATGCTAAGCCATGCTGCAAACATTGCTGTGCCAATATGAAGAGGAACTAACTGCTTTTTACAGTGTTTCTTTCTCTGTGCTCTCTCTCTCCACCCCTCTTCTTCCTGCTGTCCCCATGCTCTCCTGCCCCACTGGCCCCTCCATATGCCCTCTCCCACAGATGGCATTTCCAATGCCCACAAAGTTATTTTGGTGGAAAAACATGTTTGAAAAAGGTCTCTGAAACCTGAGACTGATGCTGGTGGAGGGAAGGAGGGCAGTGCATGCCCAGTCCCCTCCTGGTGTGCTCTGTGCCCCAAACTACATTGATTTTGGACAATGGAGACAGAGTTCTGTGTTAATCTGCCCTTGGTGAAGCTCATGCTGCACCACAAACCCCCTCCAGGTGGGAGACATATACCCCTTAATCATTAGTTCAGATCACTTCCTGCAGTAACAAAGCCAGGTGTGCTTTGGGTTTTTCGCAATCTCATTGTAAGAATGTAAACTGTGAGAGGGAGGTTCTCTTTCACTGGGTGATGCAAATTCCCATTCTCACAAGGAATGCATAAGCAAATACCCACTATACAAATGCTAGGATAGCCTAGAATTTTCCCCTTCTTTTTGGGACAAGAAACATGGATCCCTCCCTTTAGTTTGCAAAGCCCGTTGAATTTCTGGAGCTTGGCAAAGAGCGAGATGGGTTCCTATCTCCAGCCCTCTAGAAAGACAGCAGTACAAGGGAAGGAAAAGCAGAAGTGAAAAGTAGGAAGAGGACTGTGCTAAGCACTACACATATATTTTATGCTGATAATTATGAAAGAACAAAATTTCCATCTCAGGAAGTTAATGTTTTTAGCCTGATTTCCTTGGCAATCATTCTGTCTGTCAGTTCCACTACAATAACTTTTGAACCAGTTGGCCAATTTCAATCAGACTTGATAGGCTGCTGGAATTCCGAATGGTACAAAGTTCCTGCAGGATTTACAGTGTTGGTGGCCATGCTGAGCACAGGAACCACAGCCCAGCATTGAAAGGAGTGCTCCATGAGGGCTGCACAGAAGCCCCTTGAGCAGGGGAGGACCACCCTGTGTGATGGCAGCATCCGGAACTATCACAGGTATGGGTGCTGCATAGAAATGTTTCTGAACCCCATATGAAATCTGTGTCTCCAGAAAGAGAAGAGAAGGAGAGGGTAGGGCAGGGGAATGGGAAAGAGAGGGTTTGTCGAGTGTCCTTTGGGACAGATATATTGCTGTGCCAAACAAGAAAGAACACCAGGGAACATCCTAGGCTGTTGAGGAAGCGTTGAAAAAGCAGGGGAAGGTATGGTAAATCCTACAGCATCACAAAAATTGAGGATAGAGGAAACAAAATGAGGAAAGCAAATCCAACTGTATTTAGCTAACCCATCACAGTCTCTGGGTGAGGAACACTCCTTTCAAGGGCTGAATTCCAGAGCCAACAGACTTGTAACAGTCAATTATTGTTACAGCTACAGATGGGAAAACCTGATAAAATGAGTCCTGTACGGACAGAGGATTGAAATAGAGCTTGGGCAGGGATTGTAGCCAGAGAGAGATTAGTGGCCATAAATACATCAAAAGCAAAGGACTTTAAGACACATACATAGCTCAGCAAAGCACCACCATTTATAAACTGCCATGTGTCCCAGTTCATACCTCACCATTCATGGGCATGCTGGAAAGGCTGCACAACTCTGGTCTGGAGTCTTCATGAAGAAAGACTCCTTTCCTTTAATATTACTGCAGCTTTCAGAAGCACCAGTGTTGGGTTTGGGTGGTTTGTTTTGTGGGTTTTTTTCCAAGGCCAAAAAAAAAATAAAAAAAAGCAGCTGTGCCTATTAAGATGTTTCTCATACAGTGTGCTAAGTCTGTGTCAGAGTTAACTCTGCGTCTGCATCTTCATCAACAAAGCAACATCGCTTACACCAATTTGATTTTACCTTGTCTGGGAGATGAAAGCAATTTATAAGTTTCAAAGAGCACTACCTGGCTGGGATCCAAACCCAGGAGTGTAGTGCTGAAAAGAGAATTGCTGGAGACTTTAATGTCTGGCATATGGTGTGCTAGTTTCCTTTCTAATCTGGGTAATGAAGGTCAGTATGAAGTGCTGAGTTGGTTGTCTTGGCCAAGACGTTTGATGACCTGTTCACACAGGTGGGGAATTCAAACCCAGACCAACATGAACTAGCAAAGGGAAATCTAACCACTCACTTCACTGTCAACTTTGAAATACGTATTTTCCTCTTTGGCATTCCTCCTCATTTCTGACTACATTTTTCTGAAGAAGACAAAAGTCATGACTGGACTACAGCAGTGGAAGATTTCTACAAGCTATGCCACATGGGGCTATTTGGTAGTGCACCTGGTGGATCCTACTAGCATCTGTGACTAATTGAGAAGATAAATCCATTTTGCTGGAGTGGTTTAGATTTCCAAAAGTCCTTCAGCCTATTCCAGCTGAGCTGATTAGAGTCCAGCTCACTGGGAGTCATTACTGTCAATCCCACCAGCTGGCCTGAATTTTGCAAGGAGAAAAAAGCAAGAAAAATGCATTAAAAATGAACAAATCTATATTTCATGACTTATGCAAACTGATTTTCCCCAAAGGGGGTCCTATTCCTAACATTGTCACATCTTTGTGCTGTTCCTGTATGGTCTGGCTTGCTAGTGGATCTTCTTCAAAAGGAAAAGTATTTCAAGAGTTAAGTGTCAGTATCAATGAAATTAAGAGTGTTTTGGATATAGATGAGATAAGGGCACATACAGCCTCTGGATATAGACATATGTAGAGGTAATGAATTCAATATCTAATGCAAGATCTAAATTCTTGCATTCAGCCAAGTTATATTTATCACAAACTCTGCTTCTTAGAGTACAGTCATAGCTGGAGCACAATTGAAAGTGCAGTTCATTTCAGTTACCTCAGACTGCTTAGCAGTTGTATTTGCTGTAGATTTTGCTCATCTGACAGTTCCAGGATTTTTCAGCATCTCTGTCACTTGTTTTGCAAACGGGAGGAAAGGGTCACCATCTTTGGAGACGATCATGCTGGCCTGGGAGCCTGTGTTTGGATAAACCCCCACATCTTCCCTCCATATTTCATGTTAGTCCAACAGAGGGACCTGTCACCAGCCTCATTGCAAGCAGATGAGCCTCCATCAAGCCCATAGAAAGGGTCAGAATTTTTTGTCACTCAATTTTCCTTTTTTCTTGTTCCCTTTTCCCTCTAGTAGCTTATTCAAACCCAGAGAAAGAGCTTCGTCCCTAGCTCATGTAGAGCTCTGATGTATGCAAATCCTCCTTGTGCTCCCATGGCTCTTTTTTTTTCCTCTTCTTTCCTTTTAATTCAAGATTTGAAAATAAAATGCGAGCTGGCTGCACAGAGATCTCTCATGTGTGCAACTTCCAATTGTGGCAAATTGGAACTGTCGATGCAAGCAGCTCAGATTTATTTATATATTTAAGAGGAAGGCGGGAGGAGAGGGAAGGGGAGGGGGAGATGCTCGTGGTGGAAAGGAAAAAGAAAAATAACAGATCCAAGCAAAAAGGGATTTGAATCTCAAATACTGCTCCCTGGCCCATATTATCCAAATCCCTCCAGCCTTGTCCGTGACTGCCTCTTGCCTAGTTAAAAACAACAGGCAAAAGATCAAAAACATTTTTTTCCCCCCACAACACTAAGAGTTGTTGAGTTTTGCAGATGCCATTAGGCAACCGAAGTCTAACACCGAGACTGATGCAATTAATACTTGGTGCTTCAAAACATTAACATAGCTATTTATATAAATTAGTAACCTTAAGCCCAGGCGGTAGCATTATTACAGCATTACTAATTAAATCACAATAAGCTTAGTTTGCAGTACTATTAATTATGAAGCTGACATAGTGATATTGGAGATCTGATTGGCCTATTGTCAGTCATTACCCGATCAGTAATGAACCAGACAGGCAATGAAAATCAAAGCTGACGCTCCAGCAGTGCCGCTCCCTGTTCCCAGGAAGAAGGGCCACCATTCCAGCAGAGAAGGCATCAACATCCTCCATCAAAGCAGCCATACAGCCTGCACAGCGCTCAGCTCTGCGGGGAGGCACGTGGGGGAGGCTTTCTCCTGCCACCTCTACAGTTCTCCCAGGAGCAAAAGTTACTCTTCTCTGTGGATACTGAAGAGGCTTCTTTTGTGAGAGCAAGTGAACAAGGCTTTGTCACCTCTAGTGGATACTGTGATTGGATTGGATTAGGGAAAACCCTTTAAGGATTTTTTTATGGCTAGGTTGAGTTAGTGTAGAAAAGGACATTGATGTGATTAGTCTGTTGTGGGTGCCTCTCTGATAATTTTTAAAGGGTTTTCATGAAGAACTGTCCAAATGTCTTTTTTGATGGAAGGGGCAGTGGGACAAAGCCACCATCTCAGGAAAGTGTTCTGTTACAGGCAAATGGTTCTGTGCCCATGGGTAAGAGGAAAGGAGTAAACATAAACCCATAAGTGAGAATGGGGAGCAAAGGCTGTAGGGCTTTACGCTGGTTGTGTTCCCTGTTGAACACAGTTGCCAGTGCTGGGGCTGAGAAAAAGCAAAGGTTGGTAATTGGAGGCTAAAGAGGAGTCCAGGATGGGGAGCACAAGTTGGTCTGAAATTGCCCATCATGGTGGTAAGAAACAAAACAAGGACATCTGCAGAGCAGCCCTGGCCTCTGTTCTAGATAGGAGATGATGGGTTGACCCAGAACAAGAGGTTTGGCTGGGGAGAACCCTAAAAAGTGCCTCTTTCAGAGTTGTTTGTTTCTTCAGTGTTCCAGAAAGACATCTATTCATGGTCCTCTCTCCTCTGTTACAGGAGTTCTTCTGCACAGAGAGTCTTGGAGCAAAGGACCCATAAAATGGCAATAATACACTCAGTGACAGCCAGTGCATGCTTCATTAAAGTAAGGGTAAATGATTGACAGGTGTCAGTTCAGTCTGCACCTGCCTCTCCTTTCCTAATGGACCTAAAATGATAAGCATGCCATAGAAATGGAAGTAAGCCAGCTGTCTTCCACTCCTGTTATCCACAACAGGGATTCAGAGTGATAAAACACTCAGTGTTTGGGAGCAGGAGGACAGGTCCTGCTCTCTGACTCAGGGGTATCATCTCAGCTTCTGCCCACAAAAGGTAACCTCTTCTGAAAAGCAAAGAAAAACAATCATTCAAGCGGGGGGAGATTATCATGGAAAGATCTGGTACCATAGAAAGATCAGCCTATCTGATATTGGAGAAGAGAAAGAAAAGGTCTTTCTCGGTTTTTGCACCAGGTAAAGAATTTGCAAGGTCCTGAGCAATTGGGATCACCTCTGGCCATCAGAGAGCTGGGAGATACCAGCCCTCACTACAAGCTGACAGATTTCTCCCCCACCTCCAGCCCAAGGGAGACTTTTTGCTTCCTTTGAGGATGGGCAGAAGGAGGCTGCAGGTCATATTTCTACCCCACACTGCTTAATGTGTGATAGCCAGTGCCAAAAGCTGCTCTGTGCTCATAAGACAGACCTTATGGGCACCTTCCCTCAGCATCAGCCTTAAAACACTGACCTGCAGCAACAACAGCAAAGAAGGAAAAGCCTTGGTCTATCGAAGTAAAACACAAAGAAAATGCAATGCCTAAATTAAACGGAGCAAGGCTCCCAGGACAGGCTGTAGGATGTAAGTCTTTTTAAGAAAACAGACAGAGCTGAGAGGAATTTTTCCAGTTTGCAGTGTGTAGAGCCACTGCTATGTGGCCAGGGGGCACAGCATTGTCTACCATAAATTACATGCTCTTTCAGGAGAGCCCTGACAGTTCACACAAACTGAGGATGCGACCCTTTTTTATGCCCTGATCACAGAGTTCCTGGAACTGCAACCCCAAATCCACGGGTGTTTCGCAAGGATTAGGCTCTGCATGCTACCTGCGAAGGAAGGGATGGATACACTCCTTCCCTAGGTCCCGGCTTTTTGAGGCTTGTGTTCCTGCTATTGCATAGGTCAGCAGATGGCACTGCTACATTTAGACTTACAGGGTTTTTTTTCTTCTTAACGCACAAATGTGTTCTCTGGTTCTATGAGAAATGCTGCATTGCTGTACTACCTTCTCAGTGCTGTTTGACTGCCGAAAGTCCAGTGCTCCCCTGGCTGCTTACAGCTCCCTGACCACAAGCCACTGTTAGAAATTGGTTGATGGTGGCACAGGTTGGAAGTGGGTACTCTCTGCAAGTTGGATTTACACAAGTCTGTTCTAGGGCTATAGAAAGACTGTTCTGCTTAGATTATATCCAGTTTCTACAATGCAGGTTGCTTTTTCAGAACTGCCACTTAATAAAGGCATGCTGTAACAGTTCAGCATTTCAGGATGTGGAGGTGATGCTTAGGAATGGCTGTTCTGATTCAATTCCCCCTAAACCAACATCTGACCTCCAGCAGTGGGGATAAGGAGATGTTTAAGGAATAATAAGTACATGTGAAATGTCCCCTTAATAAATACTGCCCCAGCCATTTTCACCCCAGGGTTATCCTGAGCCAGATCTCTCTGTTGTGCCCTTACCCAGTGTCTCCCGAAGCCCACCTTGCTGATAACACCCACAACATCCCTTAACAAGGAGCTTCACTACCAAACAACCTGTTGTATGAAGAATACATCTTTTTTGTTTGCTTTGAGCCTGTCTCCCTTTGATGGTATTGAGGGTATTCAGTGTTCAATGAAGTGACTGATCCCTCTTACCCTCTTCATGCCCCTGACAGGTTTGCAGCCCCTTATCATTCCCCATCAGTTGCTGAAGAAGCCAGAACACATGGAGGAGAGAAGGGTGAGAAGCAAAGACAAGCTCAGACAGCGAGATAAGCAGCATGAAGCAGGGATCATGAGATGGTCTCAGCTCTCTATAGCTATTGCCTTCAGGCAGGTTCTGTCCTATCCCAACAATGATGTGGTGGACAGGGAGGCAGAACAGGCAGGGGATGGGCCTGGACAAGATGGGGCTCTTCACTTTAATCCATATGGAAGGATAAGAAGCCACCTTGCTGCACAGGTTGCCAGGCTAGCCTACAGCATGGCCCAGAGCCAGAGCTGCTCGGAACGTGAGGAGGCGCCTGAAGACATTGGCAGGCATTTTAAGGAGGTAAAGACTGAGAGCAAAGAAGAACAGGAATACCAGGGGAAAGACTTAAGCACATTTAGACTCAATTTGGATGGGAAGGTGAGAAGACCCTGGAGGGATACCTGCTGTGGCAATCCCCAAACTGGGGCCAGAATCCAAAAGAAGCAGCTGCTTATCTAAGGCTGAGCTGGGAGCCGTCGGAGTCCAAGGAAGTAGGTAAGTAGCTATCAGTGAGCATGGAGAGCCCTTGAGGGGCATGAACACTGCAAAGCAGCAAAGACAGTGCATTTGGAAGGAAGCCTCAGTCTCTCAATAAAATTTGTGTTCTTTCCACTTTATGGTCAAGGAGTTGCTTTCACCCCAGAGAGCAGGGAGAGCCAGCTGCTCTCCAAGAGCTAGTGCAGGTGGTTAGGGAGATTCAGGCGGCTCCAGACACAAAATATAGAGCTTTTCAGCAAGCCTACTGCAGTACTGTGATGTGATATGTGGGTTCACAGTACCCAGTCTGGCAGTAGTGTCCTTATGGCTAAAACAAAATGGTAATTGAGCCCATCTCCTACACGTTGTGAAGACCCAAGGGATAAGACTAACTGATCCTCTGTCTCCTGGGGGGATTACTCTGGAAGAAGCTATTCAAGGGCCTTTGCTGTGCACTTCTGGCAAGGTGAGTGGAGCTTGGGTGCTACTGTAAGCTGCATGGATGTCTCCTCAAGGGCAGTGGGCTGCAGCACCCCAGGTTGATGCTGCTGTGTTCAGAAATCTAGAAAATGGAAGCAAGGATTTAGAAGAGGAGAGAGAGGTCTTGTGAAGAGCGTGAGAAAAAACATCTCCAGACATCAGAGGGGTGAATATGAAGGATGGTTTGGTCCAAACCCATGTAAAGGCAGCCTGCTGGGTGCGTGGGAAGAATCTCTCTCACAAGAGTGCATTTCATCAGCTCTACTGTGTCGCTGCCACGTGCCCAGGGAGAACCCGCAGCCCCACAGAGCCAAGAGCCAGCACTGCCTTGAAGCTTCTGTAGCTCTCTTAGGAACATCAAACACCACGACAGGCATGAAGTGCCAACAGCAAAGGGACACCCCTCAACCCCTTGGATGGGGACAAAATACTCTGCATACTTAAGCACATTGAAAGCTCCCCCGATTTATTTGAAGATCCTTGCTCACCCTCTTGCACCACCTTCCTGGTTTAATTTGCAGATTATAGGAGCAGGAGCCAAAGAATTTTGTCAGGCTGCGCTGAAAGCAGCAGCAGCCGCTGTAGCAGCAGGCAGAGCCCGATCAGAAATGACCTCACCAAGCTGCTCTTCTTCTTTGTGTGTTTTCATCCCTGGCGAAAGCCCTGCCAAACCAAAGTGTTCTCTGAACAGGCAAAAGCATCCAGCCCACAGGAGGAGCCCACTGTCACTGCAGCTGCTCTTCGTGTGCTCATTAGAACTGGGAGACGAGGCTGAGCAGAGAAGTCAGGTCTGTTTTTAAGCACCCTGGGCAGATCTTAGAAAGCACAAGGTGGTCATAAAAACATGCACTATGTTTTCATAAATGATTAGAGTTATGAATCCAGCTGGTGAAGGAAGGAAGGCAGGAGCTGTGATATCAAATGAAAGGCTGCAAAGAGAAGCACTACCAAGCAGAAATAGTCTTAGGGTACCTAGAAGGCACCACTGCTTTTAATCCTTGCAAGGATTTTTACAAGAAACAAGATGTTGCTTTGCTTTGTTTTGTTTTCCCTTGAGACGGGATTCAGATGCAATGCTAGAATATGGATTTCACCCAGCCTGGCATTTTGGGCAATCTCTTCTGGCAACTCTACAGCAGTTGGACACTGGATCCTAGTTTGGATCTCATTGCTCAGATATGAACTCAGAGTCGATTTGGAAGGAGGTTTGGTTTGGTTTGGTTCCAGCCCCTACACACAGGGAAGCATGGAGGCTGGCAAATACAGTCCATAAGAGCCTGCAGATACACCAGCTCAATAGAGATTTAAGCTCATCTTGGACCCTGAGACATTGAAAATAGCATGTAAAAGAACTCTAGTCTGACTTTGACAGAAGATAGAAATGGTTTAAGAAATGTCAAAAGCAAATTTGAACTGGAATCCAGTCCTCTAGAAAGCAGAGAAGAAAAGAGATTTTAGAGGACAAAAAACTGACTATTTGAGTCTTATCACAGCAAGCAGTGGCTGTGCTCATGCCATGAGAATGGGCACTGAGCCCTGTGCTCTTCCAGTCCTGTCTTCCAACTCATCCAGAACAGGGGATTGTTTAGGGCACACAATGCTGGTTTCTGCCTTGCCCATATGCCTTTGCAAACTGAGCTCCCCAGGGAACTGGGGGGACTCCTGCATCCCACAGTTTAAATAATTCCAATGTGAGAACACCAATCCCCAACAAAGACCTATGCCCAGACAAGCTGTGATGCCCTAAAGCACAGTCTGTGATCAAAAGATTGCTAAAATAGTACTGGATATGAGACAGGCACTGGCAAGGTAGCAGCCAGCTTTTGACAAAACCATGGATAAGCTGAAATGGACTAAAGTTTCCCAAACCTCCACCCAAACTTCAAGCTTCAGCTAACTCAGAATGCTGATTCCAAGGCATCTGGCTATGGCATATATTCCTCCACACTGCCCTGTCTCCGTGCAGCTGTTCTGCATTTTCTGCTCTTCTACATCTCTCAGATGGGCTTGCACCAGCAATAATGTCTTGTTAAAATGAGGTCTTCTTTTCCAGAAAGATTAACACTTGAAGAAGTGCTAAGATCTGAAGGAACTGCGCAAATGGGTCAAACCTCAGGAAAAATATGACATCACCTTAGAAGTAAAGCCTGGGAGTGGAGGATGAGGTCAGTAACAAAAGCAGGTTAGTGAAAAAGAGGCGAGGAACACCAGCATCAGGGTTTGAGATCTTCTTCCACCAAATTGTAAAATTCCTGCGAGAATAGCATTAAATGACATATGATGCTAAACTGTCATTCCAGCCACTGGATGCCTTTATCATTCCTTTAGTTCCCTCTGGTAGCCTACTGTCCCTTTAGCCATCCCACTGTCTCACCCCAGCAGCTCTGTGCCACCTGCCCCAACCTCCAGCTGCCTCCGAGCAAATCAAGCCATGCGGTCGCCCAGAGGCAAGAGGCAGAAAAGGAAGAGCAAGGGAAGAGAGATTATTTTGGCCTTTTTTCAAAGCAGGACAAGTGCTTACTGTTAATATGCAGAGTGCCTGTATATCTCAATTATACACCTCCCACAGGGGCCTATTACAGCTACCCTGGGCAGCCAACATGTGTCAGCAGAGCAAATATCGAAGGCTATCCCAATGTACTCCAAAAATAAAAAGCAGAGAAAGCAGGACATGAGCCTGTCGACAGCTGCTTCTTTTCTCCCCTGCCCCTTCCCCATGTGGTTTTCAGGTCTAGCTGCCAGGTCTATGCCTTAGGATTTTAACATGTGCATGAAATAGTAATCCCCGCAGTCTCCCCCTACATGGTGGAAATTGGGACATTAGCATTGCCCCATCTCAGCTTATACAAGTTCATATTACAATTCAGTGTTGGGTATTTTAAATGGTAGAGGTTGGAAGGGAAGAAAAATGTTCTCCCAGTACAAGCATGATTTTTGGAATTCTGATTCCTCTCTGACATACAGGTTAATCCCACAGCCTGGGTACCTGAAAGGCAATAAAAAATTAAATACATCTTTAAAAACAAGTAAACCTTACCCTCAACAGAGATTTGAGCCCTGAAAGAGCCAAAAAAATCCACACAGTCTAAAGGCTTCTGCACTTTTGTTATTAAGTTCCACTTAGAGGTGCTCAGAAAGAGCCACGGTGGAGAGAAACATGGAGACGAAAGTGGCTCAATTTGGCAAAGTGGGTCCTGGAATTGATGACCCCCTTCACTCTTTTTAGCTCCTTTTAGCTCCTAAATCTTCCCCTGTCTATCACTATCTCACCTCATAAACCTTTGTGTGGTACTACTGGGATATCCACTGAAATTTCTGGTAAAAGCAAAATCTCTAGCAGGGTTTCACACCTCTGCAAAACTGAAGAGAAGTATCTTGAATGAACAAACCATGCATGGGGAAAAGGGAAAAGCCAATTCTAGTAAATGCTTGACTGTGTATTTACTGGGAGCTGCCCAGTAGAGCTCACAGCTTCTGCTGTTTTTTTGGCCAGCACTGTCCTCACACAGCACTGCCAAGATGATGCCACTGGAGCCCTGCTGAAACCTAAATGTAGAGCCACAGCTGACATCCTTCCAGAGGCAAGAGGATAGTGTGAAAGGGTTTCTGTGGCAGAGAAGCCAGACAATTGTATGTCTCTTCTGTTTTCAACTTGATTTTCTGTGATTGAGCAAGGGAGAAAAAACATTCAGAATTACTGTAAATAAGTGCAAAACATTTTGAAATCCCCAAAGACAGTCCTGGTTACAGAGCAGCCTGTTGACTTTATGGGGCTCAGAAATAGCTCCTGTCTTCGCTGATGTTTTCCTGACATATTATCCTCTGTATATTACTACACTTTCTCCAAACTATCTTGCTCATCCTTTCACTGTTTGCTGTCATATCTTTCCATTATCTGAGAACATTGTATTGTTACCATTAGACTGATGCTTATCCACTCTTTGCTTTCCTTTTTTATCTTACCTAGCCTGACTGCATTTCCTACCATGCAGGAAAGTGTTTGTTGGTCTGAAGAAATTCTTTCTGGCTATTATAATTTGAACTTTTAGGTTGCTGGTTCTGTGGGATAGAAAGTGTCTAGTCTGCACACTTGCCATACATGGAGCTCAGGCAGGAAAAAGAGGTGAGTTTCACTTTAGGGTAAAGCCCAAGGGTCAGATTTAGGCTGCTTAGTAGCTAGCACTTCCAAGATGATTTCATATCTCCCTTCCCTTGTAATTCCTAAATCAAAGCACTGAACTCTTTTGAAAATATGATTTATTCAAAATGTCTGATGGAGAGGCAGGGAAATAAAATAAAAAAGAATTTTAGTGTACCAGTCTCTTAAAGAAGAAGAAACCAAGCAGTTTTACTCTGCCACATTGCTGCAGAAGGTACCCTTCACCTCATCTGAAACAAGAATGCAGCAGGCTACAGTCAGACTTGGCACTGAGTGCTTACTGAACACCACAAAAGAAGCTGTATCATCCACAGCTCCTAGAGGGATATGAAGGTATTCTAACAAGTTTATGGCCATGAGATGCCATGTCCTGTTGCCCAGCTTGGCTGCCACCAAAATGGTTCATCTCCAACACCTATGTATATAAGCACTAACACCCCTTACATGATGGGCACAGCCAACATTATATCTTCAGCCTTGTTTAGCCATGGGCAACTCAGCTTCAGAAAACTGTTTTTCAGCCTGAAGATGTTACAATAGTCTTTCATGAGACTGCTGACAGTGCTTACATTACCCCAAACCTCATTATTTCCTCCATCAATTTCTCTTTTCTTGTATAAATTAGAGTGAATTACAATATTCTTTTGGAATAATGTATAGCCACAAATGGATTCACATCAGTCAGAAAGGATACCTTTATTCATGAACACTTGAGTGTTTATTTCAAGAATATTAGTGGGGATAAATGAGCTTCAGAGATACTGGTGCTGTTAAGTAGCTGGGAGTATTCCTCCTGGTAGTGTATTTCAATATGTTTTGAACAGTTCCTATTTATGACTCACACAATGGATTAGATGAGCACTTCCATATGCCTCCAGACATTCTTTGAATAAAGGGGATTCTTTCCATTTAGCATGTCCCTCCCATCATCCCAGCAGTAGAAACAAGACTGTGCAACACGGATGACCACCGGTATAGCATGAGTAGTAAATCAGAAATAGATCTTACTCATTGCAAGTGAGAGCCATTCATAGATGCAGCAACATTTGAATTTGGCTGCACTGACTGTAGTTTGAACAGTTGTGAAACTGCAAGTAATCAACACTTTAATAAAACTCATAATCTGCTTGCAGATAGTCTGGCAAAGAGAAAACTGTTAAAAGAGCTAAATCATTTGCAGAAATCATTTTCAGTGGATAATTTGACCGATTCCAACACGATGGTATTTATGTGCAAAAGCTCGGAAAATCTTTTATGAATGGTCTGCAGAAAAGGACTGCAGATTTCTTATTGCTATGGATCAGAGCTGCTTTTGATGTTCATAGAATAGAGACAAAATCTGTAGAAGACACCTGTCCAAAGATAAAATCTGTTTGTGCAGACCGGTGTGCTGTTTCAGTTTCATGGAAGCTCCTGGGTTTCCAGTGCTGCAGCAGTGCTTCACACAGGGTCTGCATGTTTCCAGCACACACTTAAAGTCTGGGTATGTTACAGGAGTGTACCAATTTATTACTATTGTACTGAGTTAGATTCTGCCTGAAATCTGTAGAGTTACATGAGGCTACACACAGCAGAGACTCTTCTTCAAAATACTTAGCTAATAGTTTACAGGGTGACTCAATAATTTAAGAGGATTAGTAGCTGGAAATGAAGCCTTGCAGCTATGCATAGCTTATTTAGTTCCACTCCAAATTTACAATTATCAGATGGTTGTTTGGTGGCTTAGGTGAACTGAATTACCACCTCCAGACTCTTCTGTGGGAAACTGCTGGGTACTTATCACAGACATCACATCACCATCACAAATGACTTGGCAGTGTAGCAGCTGAAAAAATACTTCCAGGACTGACAGCTCGAGCATGATCTCTCTGCTCAGGCTACACATGCAAAAGGCACGTGTGAGACAATTCTGTGGTGGGCCCCCAAAGTGAGGACCCTGATAGGGTCCCACAGGCCACCTCAAATACCTTTCAGTGTTGAAAGATGGCAGTTACTGTCAATTTGGAAAGGATTTAGGGAGCTGAGTGGAAAAAGGTATTCATCCCATTTGAATTGCCAGGGCAATTGAGCCTCCCACTGCGGTATTTCCAACCTCCCTTTCAACCTTTGTTCTGTGCATTAGAATTATTAGAATGCCCCATTTCAGTGAGCAAATTTTATTAACATGCATTACTATCACCTTGACCTTTAGTACTCCTTCACTTGCCATCACAGAGCTGCTTCCAGGTGGGATGGCAGGGATGGATGGAAAGAGCAGGCAGCTCATCACAGCATCGCCTCTGAGAAAAATCAGCAACTCCTACAGCAGGAGTAAAACATTTACTGTCCCAGAGCTTATTCCCAAATTGGAGCTGCCACCTAGACAGGCAGCTGGGAGGAAGCAGTGGGCCTTTGTGATGGATGCAAGCAGGATAACAAAGAATGGAAGAAAAACTGATCCAGCGCTTTTGTCTTAGGGAAATAAAAGTCTGCATTTTGGACAAACGGCCAAGCTGGGGTCGACTACGTGAGGAGTGGTGTTGCTCTGATCTGAGCAGATCAGAGAGGTCATTCTCTCTTCTCAGGGAGCAGAGCAAAAATCTTGGAAGATATTATTTTAGCAATTGGAAGTGGATCCTCAAGGGCATTGGTAGAGAGTGTCCAGGCCTGACCTAAACAGGGGACAGCTTTGGGCAGTAACGCTTATGATGCCACCTGGTAAAGTGGTCTGGGACAGCAAAGGACATGCAGAGAGGGTTAGAGAGTAAACATAGGGCAGCAGCACCAAGGTGACAACAGCAGGTCACATCAGATGAGCCCAAAGTAGCATCCCAGGAGCTGTGTAGATATCCCCACTGGGATTCTCTATTTTTATTTCTTCTGCCGAAGAGACACTGAATCTTTCAATTTTCCTTTCCCCTGAAAAAGAAGAAAAATAAAACTAAGTGGCTTCTTTTGAGGCATTTACACCCACTGACTCTAGCAAACTTGTATTAAAAAGACAAGAAAAGGAAAATTCAATAAAGTAAAAATAAAAATCCATTAAAATTCCACTGGCTTTTACACATGGATCTTATTTGCAGTAGGTGAACAGCTAGAGCCAAAGACTATAATCCTATGGCATGCACAGCTCTATTACAAGAGGACACTGGTCCAGCCCCAGCATTGGCTTGGTAAATAACACCTGGCTTTAGGACAGAGAGGCTCCCTTCTGCTGATGCTGACTTCAAAGGGCAGTGTCCTGTTAGTGCTACCTGGAGAAATGGGTCCTTGCTATTTTTTGGATGCTGACTCTAAAGCCTCCTCAAAATTCAGCTAATCTTCCCCAGCATCTGTGCTGTTTACTCCAGAGTGGTGGTAAATGCCTGGGCCCCAGCAGAGGCAGTCGGGGATCCTTCAGCCCTGATCCTTTCCTAGCTCCATCCTGCCAGTGCCTGCAAACACAGAACTGATCAATAGGGGTGTTTTGGCAAAACAGGCTGACCTTAGATGATGTCAAAGAACAAGAGCTGATGCAATTGCAAGCTGCTAGGTTTAGTCAGTTTGTTTCCACAGACATTCATCCAAGGCTGAAGCAATGTGCCCCATGCACAGCTCCACTGGGGCTCCCACCAGCGGGTACAAATAAAAATGCAATCCCTTCTTCCCCTCTCCCAGGTGCCATGTTGTCCATATTTGAGGTCTCCCTACATGCAGATTCAGGGTTTTGGGTCACCCTGGCATAGGAGGAACATCGTGATTTGAGACTGACATGTTTTTGGACACTGGGGTGATCACCTCATTGCTCCCTGCTCATCACTGGGTTTCTGTCCATCTGAGCCTGCACAGCCTTCACCAGGTTTTCTAAGGATCTTTTTTTGCCACGGGGCCTGGGCTTTGGGGAGCTTTGGGGAGTAGCTGCTCCTAACCTGGCTGCAAATTGGACCTGGCCCTACCTGCCTTCCTTTCATCACCTTAGGATGCCTCTGGATGTTCTTCGCCTGCCTCCTTTTCTCATTCACTGCTCCCCAGAGGACAATAAGCACTTTAGAAACTGCTTTAGGTATTCTCCACAAGGATAAAACAAGGAAACCCAGCAACAACAACCTAATCAGCAAACAGCTGAGCCAGGGATAAATTCGCATGGAAAGTCTGTGTTTGTTTATTACTAATGGGTAACAGAGATGATAACCTTTTAATCCAAAACCATAATGAAATATGCATATTTGTTAATGTGCAACTATAAAATGCAAATCTTGCAAACACAATGGAGAAGGGCAAAGAAAGTACTCAGCACCAATACTAATTTATTCCTTTGGCTTCAGACATTTATTCAAATTGAGTTGTGTATGTAATATAAAGTCAAATGAATATGTAATTGTAATGTATATGTATAAACATTTTCATCTCAAATATGCAAACTGTTTATCATAATAGGAAGTAATACATATTTTGCCAAATAAAAGGTTACCTATTAAAATACTTTTGCAGTCTTCCCACCCCAAGTTATGTGCTCTCTGTAAAAGCTCTATTTACATAGAGACAATTTCTGATTTTCTCTTTTGAGCCACGCTACTGAAATTCAAAAGATTTAAAGTATTAACAAAGTAGAATCAGAAAGATTTTTACACAGTTTTTCTTTCTCACTCTCCTCTTTCCCAAGCAACACAGAAATTGCTCTGCTAAATATCAATTTAAAACATTGGCTAAAAAGCTGAGCAATTTTCCCCTTCTATTTCCAGCCCCCAAAGAAAAAGCTTTCCCCTATTGCTGTTAGAATAACTACATATTCATCTACATATTCATGCAGTTACAACTAAGCTTTATTGCTAGTCCTGGTCATCTCTGCTTTTGTAAATCATCTCTCTGGCAGCTTGGCAGCCTGAGACATAGAACCAGCTTCACACACTGGATGTGAGAAGGTCTGTGTCAATTTGTGAATATCATGATTTGGGAAGAAACAAGGAAAATAAAGATTCGAGCAAATCCTCTCTTCCTAAACTCACCTGAAATCAAATCTCTTCCTGCAATGGAAAAGTTCAGGTGGCTTTCCTTCTTTTTTTTTTTTGTGTGTGTGAGACCATCATGCTCATGATTTCTGGGCTATTGTGCCATGAGGAGTATTTCTGTCTGAAATCTAGCGTGGCTAAATTGTCTGAAATTTGAATGTACTAACAGGAAGTCAACACAATATTTCCATTGACTTTACTGAGCAGTGAACCAATGGAGTCAGGGCAGAGCACAAAGGATTTCGTAATCACCCTCCACCCATTGCTGCTTCTGTCCCTCCTGACTCTGCTATTCATTTTCCCACTGCTGCCATAACTATATGCTGCTTTTATTCAGTCCTGCCTGGTGCACTCAGCATTTTCTTCTCTTGTCTTCTAAATAAAACACTTCCCACCTCTTTGTGTTTTCTGACTCTCCTGAGGACCAGAGCCATGTACCAACAATGACAAGAGAAGAGGAAATCCCATTGCTATTTATGGTCTCAAATTCTATGAATTCAGAAGTTTTGAACAAGCACACAAAGTTCTGGTGGGTTACTAAAACTGAGTAATTTCGCATTCTCTTTTATAAGTACTCCTGAAAACAGAAGGAAAGATAATTTTGATGTAGGGCTACAGCAGACTCCCATGAAATCAGTATGGGGAGTGCACAGATTTGCTCTTTCCCCACTTTCCTGAGCTAGACTAATGCAGCCTCACAGCAACACACCCTACAGGTCCAGTGGGTCAGCCACCCCAGCATCTCCCCCTGAAGATCCAGCTCTCTGCCTTGAAAGGAGTCACCATTCTTCTTGCTAATGCCATTGATCCCTGCAGCGTTGAAAATGTCCTTGCTGAAACCTCTCCAGACTCCAAGAAGGCTCTTACAGCAGCCCCCGGAACTGCCAAATTTGTCTGCAGTCAGAGCCATCGCACATTCCAGACTTGGAGAGCAGCTACTAAAGGTCTTTAGAAAAGGAAAGTGGGTCCCTTTTCTCCACAGCATTTATTTGCTCAAATCATTTATAAGGAAAGCAGCCAGAAAGCCCTGTGCTTAACCTGTTTCTCCCCACTTGGACCATCCACAGAGACAATGCTGTACTGATAGTAGGAGAAGAGGTCTATTTGCTTTTGAAGAAGAGGGTGAAAGGGCAGGGGAGAAAAGCCAGCAGGCCAAATGAGAAGCACTCCTCTAGAAGTCTTCCATCATTTAAGACTCATAAATCATGATGCAGATTAATGAGAAATTAATGCAGTGCAGAAATTACTGGGGGTGAGGAGCTGTCGGTCAGCAGCAGGAGTGACTGTGTGTGAGACAAAGCAGTGAAAATCTCCAAAAAGAGAGAGGGCTCAGCAGCCTGGGCTGGTTCTTTAATGAGGAAAGACAGGGAGGTCAACATGGGAACAAGATAGTGTGTGGCTGCATCGGGGAGACAAGGGGCACTATTTAAAAATCCTGTCAAAAGACTCTCCAGCTTGATTTGTATTAGAGTCTTATTCATATCTTCTAATGAAAAATCCTCCTGCATCAAATCATAATATATAAGCCTTAGAGAGAGAGTGTATGTGTGTGTGCACAAGAGCAGGGGGGAGGAAATCAAAGGAGTAAAGGTTAATTTCACTATGTGCCTCCTCTGTTTAGGGAAAAAAATAACACAGACAAGGAAAATAGCCCACTTTACCTCCTGTCTTTTCTCTTCGATCCTCCAGTGACATTATTTTAAGCATTTAACTTTCTGATAGCAGTTAGGCTGGTCACATTTTCTCTCCATTTAGTGGCAGGTTTTGAGCGCATCATTTAGTGCTGCAATGGAAGTGATGGAGCATGGGTATGATAGATGACTCACTTCCCTGGTGCTTGGGCTTTTGGGGCTAACAAGTATCTTACTATGTTGCTGGTTCAAGCACTCTGTGTCTCTCTGCAAAGCAGGACATGCAAAGGTAGGGAGAAGGTAAAAACTGACCTTCCTTATTATTTCATATCTAGGGGAGATGAGTACTGTCATCTTCTAAGACAAATTTTCTCTCCTACTCCATAAAAAGTATTCTCACTATGAGTCCAAGACAAGAAAGTGTAAATTGAGTCCCGATGTCCCAGCCCATCCATGTAAATTTGCAAAGGCAGTGGCAGAAACTCATGGGAGTTATTTTGGAGAACGTGGCTGTTCCACAGCAGGTAGGGAGTCTTTATGCAAATACTGCAGTATTACCTTCATTTATGGCTCCTGTTGATCCCACTGCCCGCAGGATGCCTGTAACCATAGCAATGGGCTCAGATCAGAGGGTTCTCTATTGTGCATAGACTAGAGATGGCAGCTGATGGTGTCAGCAGAAAGAAGTATCCAGACAGGGCCACTGTGAGTGATGAGTGGATAATGGGAGAGCACACCCATAGCCCAGGCAGATAGTAATCCATAACAAAGGTGGTAAGTCAGGTAGACAGCAGTGCTCAGACACCATGGGGATGGGCATGAGAAGGGAAGAGAAAGAGAATAGGGGATAAATGAGGATGAATGTTCAGTTGACTCAAATGTGAATACATCCAGACATCACTATATACCATATCTAATAGAATTATATAGCCTCAGTTTAACTTCTGCTTAGTCCATGCAGGGTTTTCCGCTCTGGAACAGGGCTGGAGGAAAGATGGGATGTGGCCCCATCAGTTGAAGCATTTTGGGAGCACACTGAGGAGAACACAGTCAGTTGCATTTGTAAGGGTTATACCTGGGCTGGAGATGCTGTCTTTATGTGAGCATCTGAGGACAAAACAGACATCAAACATGTAAGTTTTGTTATAGGCATTTCCTAAAGCAATGTGACATCCCTACTGATAAATAGGTGCTAACATCTCTTGTATACTCTAGCTCTCATATACTCCTATTTTGCATTCAGAGATGTGGGAACCCCACAGGCAGAATGGAGTTTCTTTGAGCTCAGGTGTCCCTTAGACACCAGGCAAGCTATGCATTCGGGTAGATGTCCCCTATGACAGCTTCTTCAGCTTTTAAGAGATGTAGTCTTTATTATTGCACCATTGGGTGGAACATCTTTTTTTAAAATCTACTCACATGCACACATGCACAAAGGATAAAATACAAGTGGGGGAAAAAATCACGAAAAGGACTCTATTTATCAAAAAAAACAATGGCTCAGTAGTGGTGGTGAAATAGAGATATTGTTACTTAGTGATAATAAGGGAAAAAAGCCATTGTCAAAATGATAAGGCCATTTCTGTTGTCTCCCCAAGTGATAATATCTCTGCTAGCACTAGTGCCTGAGTATTGTTAGGATATTTCATGGCAAGTGTTAGACAGAATAAGTTATTCACTAAGCCCACAGCTAACTCTGAAGCCTCCAACTTCACCTCCCCCCATATCCCTGTTCACACAACAGCCTCTTCTTTAATACCTTTGCAGCAGTGGTTTCTATTCCCCATGGCTTTTCATCTGCTTCTGTTTAAATATAACACTGCTCCCAAGTCAGTTGACAAGGTACCTTTCACTGATAAGCAGTCCAACTTTGTCTTGCCATAGGTCATCAGAAAGCCAGACTATCACATCTTGAAGAATGTAGGAAATGCTGGTATAAGTGCCAGTGAAATGAGTTGGGGCAAAGAAAGAAAAAAAAAAAAGGTAAAAAAAGTAATAACATTGTAACAGGAATACAGAGATCAAGCTGAAAATCTCTGGCAGACACCCTGATGTTCTTGTAGAGTCTAGAGATAAAATTACCCGTCCGCTCAGAAGCAGAGGCTGTCCTCCTGTAGAGACTTGACACAAAGGCATCTTCAGTGGAATAGTCATTCTCTCATTGCAGTGGGAGGGGAGGAGAGCCAGCCCCACAGCAGCTCCAGCCTCATGGAAGCTCCAACCCCAAGCGTGACCCGGGCAGCAGAGGGGTGGGCAGCACTGCCTGGTCCCTGCAGCAGTAAACAGAAAGGGACTGAAGAGAGGGAGAAGGTCTCATGCAGAGGACAAATATTCCTTTTTTGCTAAACGTAGTTTCCTTTTCTGTATAGATCATCAACATGACCACCAGCTGATGTAAACCACAGGGCCCATGTTGCCTACAGCAGTGGTTCCTGTATAGACTTTTTTCCTCTTCCATTGCAGGAAAAAGCAATCATAAGTGCATGGCCCATGTCCAGTGGGTTTAGCCCTATTTTCTAGCAGAGGGATGGCAGGGCAGTGTAAAGAGGGTTTAAACCACCATAAAGGAACCTCTCAGAACAAAGGTTGAGTGCTGCCTATGCTGGCCATGGGAAGTTCTGCAGGTCTGGGAGTCACTACTTGGAAAACACTGCTTTCCAAGAGCTTGTGCAGGAGAGAGAGCAAGCAAACCTAGCCAGGAAAGAACATCCAGGCTAATAAATCTAAAAGCAGACTCATCCCCCCTGGGTAACAAGAAGCATGCTTGTGTACTGGGTCTCACATCAATGTCCACACAGTTTGGGGCCAGAAGCCTGTTTTCTGCCCATGTTCTGGGAGCCAGCATGCCACCAAGGGCTGAAGGAATGGGACAATGAAAATGCAGTATCCCAGGCAAGAGACACACAGTTCCTTTTCTCATATGCCATTCCTAAAATCTGGGATGGCATAGTGTCCTGGAGACTTCCTTCCAATTCTGACAAAAGGCCTTGTTTCCAGAATTGTCCTGGCCACTGAAGATGCATAGTATTATGTCTAATTTTTAAGCCAGTCAACAAGGAGAAGTTCATATCTTGGAGGAGAAAATTGCTCAAATTGTCATCTTTTTGTGCTCAATATTTAGTAATTAATAATTTTTTAAAAAGCAACAGTTTAAACACAGAGCCATCTTCCTCACTTTTCTCTCCCTTACTTGAAGGTATGGAAACTGAGTTCCTGGCACACTTTTATGAGTATTACTTTTAAAAGCCTTTGTTGAAGGTGGACCTTTGCCCTGTCCTCTGCAAAAACATGAGCAGCCCCAGGCAAGTAAAATGCAGGGTTGCCAGCGTGCAGCCAGCTCTGGGGTTGGGACATGACAGTTCATCACATGGTGGCTCCAGAGTGAGGACTGTGACTGCCTGCCTGAGCAGAGCCATGATAAATGTTTACAAATTATTTTCTTAAATGTTTTCACCCTCTTCTTTGGAGGCAGTTAGAGTGATGCTGCCAAAAATAAATGAATAAACAAAAAGATCAGCATCCCACAAGCTCCCCATGGAAGGTGACGTGAGAAGCTTCAGCAGCAAAGGCTGTTGAGGAAACAGGTTGGGGAGGGTTTGGGGTTTTTTTCTTTTTTTAAAATAAATATTTGAGGCACGCCATGGGAGTTGAGCAGCAGGATGGTAAGTATGCCAAACATAGAGAATCCCCAGATTATCCTCCCTGAAAGTATTAGCTGGCTGCAGAAAACAGCCGTCTTGAACCTGTGGAATTAGGAAGGGTGCAAAAATATGGAAAAGTAATAAATAAGGTGTGAAACAGCATCAGGAATAAAACAATCCCTAGCAAGCCATCTGAATAAACAGAGTGAGAAAAATCAGCATTGTTGATGCTGTCTGTCTGTCTCCCTTCCCTGGTTATTCTCTCTCCTCCTTTCCTGCACCCCTACCTGCTTTTGAAATGAAGCTGGCAGAGTGCTGTGCAGTTAATCAGGATGGTGGGTAGCTGCTCTCTTCAAACAATTTCTAAAATCCCTCACTGAAGTCATTCATCTCCTTTTTGCCTACAGTTTGCATCTTCCTGAGGCCTTTAAAAACCAGGGTGTAACGTGGAACTTAACAGTTGGCAAATGCTGATTTTAAGTGAGGTTGTACATTTGTAGGTTGATCCTGAAATGATCAAAGATAAATAATCTCCCCAGTGATGCTGTGTAAAAACTAATGAAACTTGGGGGAAAAAAGGAGGGAGACAGTGCAAAGTAGGGTTCTGGTTTCCAGAATTTTTCTGACCACTTCATTGCAATTACTGAAACAATTTTTCCCACCCATCCCCCTCTTCCTGGCACCCTCGTTCCCCTCATCTCCAGTAAATAGATTCAGATAATTAGACCTGCTGCATATAACCTGATAATAACAGCTCCCCTTAGCGCAGCCCTCTCTGGTTTGGCTGTCTATGCCCACCCTGCATGTACTTTATGGGCAAGTGCACAGTGGGGAATGAGTGTGGGTGGCCTCTAGGAATGGAAAAGTTTTATTTGCCCTCCCTGAAAAGTTCCTGTGCCAGCCCAGACTTCCTTTCCCGCTCCCAGTGCCGTGAGAAGGAGTGAGCTCTGCTTCAGCTCAGGCACTGGTAGGGCCTGGAGCTCTGCTTCTCCCAGACTGGAAAGGAGAAAACTCCTGACCTAGTCTTTGCTCTCCGTTTGTCATTCTCGGGAATCTCAGTGGATCTCAAAGAGGGCTGATACTGTTTTCACAGAAAACTCTGTGGTACTTACTTGGCACAATCCCTGGAAATGAAATAAAACTACAAAATTAATGATGCTATTAATGCCATGCCTGGGATGAATAAAATGTCTAAAAGGAATCTTTGGTTAGCTTTTTAGCCTGCAGCCCTTCCTGACATCTTTGGTATACCTATCCTGCTCACACAGTGCTATAATGAGTATCATTTCCAGATCAGCCATAAGGGGCACTGAAGTATATCTTCTGAAAGTTCATGCTACTCTCTTAGCTTTGCTAATTCATTAAGCAGAAGACAGAGAGAAATACTGCTTGGAGAACAACCACAAAAAAAATTACAAATCCGTGAATTTAAAGTCTTTCTTCTCCCAACTTCTAACAACTTTTCAGTGTTCACAGGCTGTGAAAACGCAAACAGATTCCGTGTCCATACATTCCATGTTCCATACATTCCATGTTCCATACATCACAAAGCTTTAACTCTGCCTTTCACATGAGGAAGAGACTCGTAAGGAAACATGCAACCAGAGCACTTTTATTTGGCTACATGTCTGTTCTCCATGAGCATCTGAATGAACACCAGGACCAAATCTGGGCAACAGCATAGAACACTTATTTTCATTGTGGACTCCTCCTAACTCCTGGAAACAAACTGCAGTACTAGCATTTGCAGAGCTCGACCCACATCTGAGCTTCACACGTGAGCAACTATCACATTCAAATCAACTTGGTAAAATAAAGAATTCGCAATGGCACCTCTCCCACCAAAGAGGAAGCATAAGTGACCCAAAGTCTTTGATCCCATAGTCTCTGATGGATGTTTAGACTCTACAAATATGCCTGGCACTTTAGTCTCTGCTGGATTTGATATAGACTTTATCCAAACTTCAGAAATCATCCCTGAATATTGATAGGGAGGTTTTAGTGGAAGCATTCAGCTAAAAAGAAGCCAGCAGAAGTGAGGGAAAGAAGGGAAAGAAAATATTAGAAAGGGTCACGGCTGGATTTGCTGAACAAATGAGCTCTCTGGTGACTATAAGATCTCATCATACTCCTCTCAGTTTTGTTGTAGGAGGCAGCATAAGACAATGAGTGACCTTCAAGTACGGTGTGGAAATATGCAGGCTGACTCTCAACAAGAAAACCCCCCTAAAAGTGTATAATCAGATTTCCCCACAGGAGGTGTTTTTCTACGCTGCTGTTTAATCTCTCCTACCATATAGCTGTGTGTACTTTTAAAATAGATCGATCATTCATTAAAAAAAAAAAAAGGGGGGGGGGAGGATATTGTGGTTTGTGCCTGTAACATCAAATCAGCTGGAGTGGAGGAGGGGACTGATCAGAGGCAGACTCAGCAGGCCCATCAGTTCCTTGAGCTTTGTGGTACAGGCCATGGTTGCAGTGCAGGTATGAATATCCAGGCAGGCAGTAAATGCAGATCCACCTGCTGAACATCCCATGGGCTGAATGCAGCCAGCCCTCCCCATCTCTTCACATCCTGTTAATTTGTGCTTACTGTAACCATAAACTGAGGCCACAGGGACTGGAGGCTGCTCCGGAACAAGGGATTAGGCAATCCCCTTCCCAAAGCTTTTGCTATCAAAACCCACAGGACAAATGATTGAGGGAAGGTGAATATCAGCACTGGCTTGGAGGAAGAAGCTTCACCCTCAGACTGGAAAGGTGAGTTATGAGAAACTGCTCAGCCAGTTCTCGTTCATTTCTGATGGGATTTCACAGCTCAGTTTTAAAATGGTTTCAGACCTTCAAGGCAGAACAGAGAAATCATTCCCACTAAAGAAACATGCAGAAGAGTTGAGACTTGAAGCTGAATTCACTCCAGATCCTTAACCACAAGGCCAAAATCAGAGGTCATTTTCTCCAAGGTTAAGAATAACCAACCCATTTAAGCAGTTATAACATCAGGTCCCAACACTGAGCCCCTCTGTCTCAACACAAAGCCTTTTACCTGTGTCCCTTAGAGTTTCACTTGCACCTTGACTTATAAACAGGGAAGAGGAGTATTTGGGCTGGATCTCTCTCAGATCTGTTTTATCAACTTGCTTCCACTCCACCATAAAGACAATAGGCCCCTGAACAAGTAAAAATGAAATTCCAGACTGGTTAGTGCAGGATCAGGCACAGACACAGCCTTAACTTTACTCACTGTGGTTTGCATTTTTTTTTCTTGTTATCTCCCAGCAAACAGGTCCATGGGCTTTTTGATTTATACTTTACCATCTGAAATGCATAAAAGATGCAGTGCTTTTGCTCCTCCATGAATCTTCTGCAATTTTGTTCAAAATTTTACTGAAGGTGACATGACAAATTACTGCCCAAGTCACTTTGTGCCAGAGGAGGGCATCATTAAAAAAACAGAAGACTAGGGACATAAGAAAAGAGTAAAAGGATGGGGGGGTGGGGAACAATAAGCTCTTGACCTCTTTGAATATGTCACACTACAAAGGCAGTGCTACCAGGATGAGACTGGCAGACTAATTACCCACACGGCAAATTCTTGATTCAAGGGAAAGGAAGAATTTGAGGGCTTATTTGACCCATTCAGTAGGACTGCTCTATTTCTGGTTGTCAGAGGGAGCAGAGGAGCACAAAGAGGTAGGGTGGTTCATAGCATCACTCAGAGCTAAACCTCCATAGCCTTCCCATGTCTCCAGCACTGTAACTGTGCCCTGGTCCCCTCCTCTGGCAGCCCCTTCTCATTCCCTCACCTGACTGTAACCCCAAACTCCATGGGCAGGTAAGAGAACATTGTATTATGGCAGATACTTCACTGTTTGCACTGTATAAAGAAGTCTTTTGTCTTTGGTGCAGCTCAGAACATTCAGGTAGCAACAGGTAATTTGATACAAAGAGCAAAATAACCGTATAACATGTTCATTTTATTTTCCCAGTGAAAAGCACCATAGTAAGCAGTATTATTATGAGTCATGTCTCCATGCGTTACTTCTCCCACGTCTTTCAAAGGTGTTGGAAGGGGAGCTTGTTTCTTTAGTGAATAGTGTGCCTGGTGTTTGTTTCTGTATCTTGTTTCCACACTTTTTTGCAGAAGGAAAACTTGTATCCCTGTTGCAGTCCTGGGCACATTTTTCTTAGTAAACAACGATTTTCACCGCAAATGTCAAGGTATCAGCTGGGATCAAATTCTGAAATACTTGTGAAAATATCTGATTTCACACATGGCTGCTAGCTAAGTAAATATTAGCTGGGTTACGCACAGTGCTGGATAACACTGGATCTGGTATGTTTGGTCTCTCTTGGTCCTACAGGAATTTTAGCCTATTTATTTTCTTTACTAGATCCACAGCCATTCTGAAGTGCCTGATGTCATGTTAATTTAGTGTTTCAATTTCTCACCTAGAACCAACTCATTTCAGGGGTGACTTTCTACTTTACCTTTCACTTCCTGAGAAAACCTGTCACAAATGGTACTTTTGCACACAGATTACATATTACAACAATTAGAAGATCCTGAGTATTATTTCTGTTTACACTTGGCTTACAGGGAAAAGAAAATGCAAAAGAACACGTGAGTTTTAGCAGAAGCAAAATCTAGTGATCTTTTAAAATCACTCCACTAGGCTTAGCAGATGCACCCTGCCTAGACGCACCTGGAGTGCTGCTGAATTTACAATACACAGTATGTCTCGATTTAAAAGTCTTCTATTTTAAGTTCACTGACTGCAGGACACAGCTGCTGTGCTAGCAAACGTAGCAAGTGTATCGTAATGGACATGGTGTGGTTTGCACCCAACCTGTATCCAGGTAAAAGCCAGCTTGGCTCACAGCCAGACTTCCAAGCAACACGGTGCTAAATTGCAGCATTTACGCAGCTGCTGCTTCCGTGGAGGCTCCCCATGGAAAGCTGTGTAAGGTGTGTTGCATCCCAGTCCCACCTGGAATTCATATGATCTAAAGATATTCCTTGGACCATTCTAGCACACTGTTAATTTTTAGAGGGTTTTAAATTGGAAGGGGATTCCTGAGGGTTTTAATTGGAAGGGGATTCCTAAACTACTGAGCCCCAGGCCCCTGTTACCACAAGCACCAGGTCATTCAGCATGGCTATATCTTCTGAAAGGAGTGGTGCCACAACATGGTCGATCTAATAATGAGAACATCCTAATTGCCATCCTAAATTTATCTGTAGGCTGATTGATACCTTTTTTCCTCTTTGAAAGACATTTCTATCACCTGTATTTTCCTTTACTCAAGCATGTTGATCCCTCATTCTGGCATCCATCTCTCAGACCTCTTTTTTTAAATTTTGTTAGACTCCTCCTGTAAGAACAGTGCAGCCCAGTAAACAGAGTGAAATGAGAAGTCTGGGACTAATGGAGAGAGATTTTATCTTTCTTTCTTTCACAGCCATAGAGAGACAGGCCCTGGAGAGGGAGGGTTGAGCCTGGTAATTAGCATGGAGAGTCTGCCTCAGACTCCTCTGTTCCTCTGCCACCTGCACATTCCAGGACCATGGGCTGCCTTGCTCCCCAGAAGGCAAGCATTTCTGCTGGCTGAAGGAGAGAGCCTTGGTGAGCAAGCACAGACATCAGATCACTGTTGTTGTCTGATGGCTGTTGCCCTGAGAGGGACATTTTGGATGCAGGGAAAAGCTGTGCTCCTCAAGACAGTGCACGCAGCAATGGGAGTGCTGGGACAGCAGCTGAGCGAGGCACCAGCTCAGTTAGTACCAGTTTGAGCAGGAGCCATCTGTGCTACTGCAAATCATTGTCAGCAAAGGCCAAGTCCAGATGCATGTGTCCAAACAGCTGAAGGAAACAGCAGCAATCACAGACCTGTGCAGGGCAGCAGAGCCCGGTGAAAAAGCAGAAAGGAGAAATGGGGTCCTCTTGAAATCTGGCCTGAGATGAACTGGATGGCACTTGGGCTGGCATTATTCCCCCTGCATCTTCCCCTAACAGCTGGTCTCCCCGCCCCCCTTCATTTGACTGGGTCCTTCCCCACCCCCATTTCCACCTCCCTCCATTTCTGGTTGTCTCACCACTGAACAGAGCAAGCAGTCCATGCCCTCTCTCTCCATCATTCCAAACACTCCTTCGCTCTTGAATTCCTTTTTTTTTTTTTTTTTTCCGTGAACAGCATTTGGGGACACAGATTGACTGAAAGCTGTGATGCAGTATCAGCAATACCATAAATAGACTTCAAATGACCCAACAGGAGCCTAGTACCCCCTGAAGGATCAAAAGCACTTTTCTCACTTCTTCCTGTGGAATGAAGGAAGCCACCTGTTCTTGCATGCCTGCAGCAAGCACTGCCTGATAGGGTTCTCTGCAAAACCTCCCCATTCCCTTGCTCCAAAGCTTCCCTTCTACCCACCTTCAAACCCTTGAGACATGTGCCATGTCCATATTTTCTCTGCTAACCTGGTGATGGACAGCATCTCCTTCAGCATCTTGGATGTGCATTCACTTCCCTTCTCTGCTGTGTCACTGGAGGGGGCTATAGTCTTCCAGGGTTGCTTTATTTTAGTGGAAGTAATACTCTCGTCTTCCAAACTGCTGCTGCCTTGGTTTATCTATTCTACACACATGCTGCTCTCTAATAACAGAAGTGCAAGCCCAGTAGTAGATTGTGTCATTTTTCAGGATGGAGCTGATAAATTAGATTGGATGTTCAGTCCCACCATGCAGCAGCTGACCTGTAGGACCACTGGTGCCAGCGATTTCACCCTGGCCACACAGCCACAGTCATCATTTAACCCCGAGATTTTTTACACCTTCCTCATCCTTACTGTGTAGCAATTCCTGAGCAGAGTAAGTTGCCATGTTAAAAGAGGAATAAAACCGGGTGTTTGGCATTTTTGGTGACCCTGACCCTGGCTGAACTCAGAAGAAATACACTTTCCATTGCCCAGTTTCACAAACGTGGAAACTGGGCTTCAAGAAAGGACAACCCTTTTAATGCTTCTAACCCCTTCTTTGTCATTAAAATAAGAGATGATTAACAAGTCATCCACTCCTTTCATCTTTTGTTCCTCTCCTGAAAAGAGGCATGAATGACAAAGTGCCTGGGGAAAAAGGCTGTCCAGAAAGGCTCCTTTTCTTTTGGTTTATACCTGAATCATCTAAAGGAAACTCAACAGTATGGCTGGGACCCATCAAGCCTGCCAGGAAAGAAAAGCAATTGGCAGACACCACTGCACAGTCCAGATGATCCCATATTCCTGGACTCAAATTCATGCCCTGCTTCAGAAGTTCAAGGGTATTGAGATCAGATGTTTCGATTGACCTCATTATATATAGACGGACCATCTGCAACAGCTCAGATCTGGCTCCAAGCTTCCTCCAAGCTCAGGTTTGGGATTTTGATTTGAACCTCTGCCTAACTCATTACAAACTCTGCCAGGGCAGAATGAAAGCTTGGTGCAAGATACCAAGAATCCTTTCTTGGATCCAAGCAGAGCTCAGCTCTGACTCCAAACTCCTAATCCTGGCCTGCCTTTCTGGTATGCCCACCATCCTATGACTCCCCAGCAAACAGCAGCCTCTCCTTTCCTATTTCACAGTTACCTGCCACATTAGGATATCTCTCTGAATGCCTATTAATAGAGTATATAAATGTGAAAAACAGGGAGTAGTGATTCATATATGGACTGTCTCTACTTGCAAAGGTATGTGGCAAGGGATCCCTTCCAAAGCAAACGTGGGAGATCAACGGATTCAGCACACTCCCAGATTCCCTGTAGGTCTCACAGAGGCAAAACATTTCACAAACAGCAAGCAGCCATGACAAGAGACCTTTCCTCTTTCCTTTATTCCTAAAAAAAGAATTGCATTTTGAGATCCCATTGACAGCCATTCTCCCTTAACAATCTGCTTGACTCAACACAGGCCATGCTCTTGAGACTTGTTAAGGGACGGGTGGGAACGACATCTCTGCACTGTTCTCTTCTTTCCTTCTTCCTTTAATCAAAGAAAGAAAACAGGGAAAGAAAATGAAAAAAAAAAAAAAGAGAGAGGAGGAGGAGGGGAACCAATAGCCCCCTCCTCCCTACTCCTTGGCTTTCTCCTCTATCTTCCTGGCTGTCAGTTGCTCTGACATTCCTTGCACGTAAGTGTTTTGCTTCAAAAGTTAGAAGAGAGGGAGAAAGAGAAACTGCATTGCACAGTCCCTGTTGATAAGGTTCAAAGCAGACAGAGATGCCTCAGAAGCACATGTGGTCTCTCCCTCTCTCCCTGTTACAAGAGAAAAAAGAAGAGCTAAATTCCATGGCAGACTTTTCTTTCTCCTGCTGCTGTTATCTTTCCTTGCACACAGGCTGGAGGTAGGGGGAAGATAGAAAATGTCCTGTTTACCTTGCAATTTCTCTCCACCCCCAGCCCCCTTTGAAATGCCATCTCTAAGCTGCTTTTTCACTCCCAATTTTTAATGGCATTTGCAAAAAGAAAGAAAAAATCTGGACATGTTTATAAACGAAGCTGTTGTTTAAACACACACACACCCTATTGTTTTAAAATTTCCCAGAAGCTAGAATGAGCTAGTAACCTCAGCTGAGGTTACTCAAGGAAAAACCCTGTCAAAAGTCTTTCTTGCTGTTAATATTTCCCCAACGTTATTATTATCTGACTTTCCCCTTCCTCTACCCCTTCATAAATCCCTCTCATTTTCCCTCCCTGCTAAGCACTGGAGTAGTGAGGAAACACCACTAAGTTATCACCACATCACTCATTTGGGGAATCCAGCCAAGAATGCTTTGGCCTAACAAAATCATTACAGCCATCTGTCTGTCTGTTTTTCTGGAGGAGAAACAAGCACATGCATTTACTAAAAAGAAAGAAACCCAAGAGCCATGAAAGTCAGAAGCCAGCCACCAGAACCAGCAGTCACAGAGAGTATTAGAATAGTTTCAGTCACTTTACTGGGATTTTAGATGAGTCCAGCGAGCTAAAATCCCTCCCTTTATTGTCTTTAAAGGGGAATTAAAATAGCTAAGAGATTGGTATAGAGAAGTCAGTTCATCAGACTGTCCTCTCACTTTTCATCTGTCTCATAGGAGCATTAATCTGCTCAAGGTGGAGTGTCCCCTGCAAGGGCACCTTAGGATGGGTCCAGGTGGTAAATGAGGTTAATTTAGGTTTTGGCTGAGGTGGTTGGGACTCAGGTGTTGGGTGGGTACCTTGGGATCTTCAGGTGAATTGTATCTGCTCCTGACTGTCTGGAGCCTCACCCCTCCCAGGTGAGGTACATGAATAATTTAGAGATGGTCTTTGTAACCATGACCAAGAAAAGCAGGAGTAAGGTTTTGGTTCTCATCCTCCTAAGATGGCTGAGGGCAGAGATTTAATCCCTCTTGGATTGCTCTTCATCAGAAGAGCACCTCTAAGTTTGCATCTTGCATGTGTCCCTGTATACTCTCCAGTTGGGTTTCTTCTGCACCTTTCAGCTGAAAAACTGGCTGGAGATAAGAGCTGGTGCCTGAGTGAGGACTGGACATGAGGAGACAGAAAGGATTTTCCTCTGCAGTGAGTATCAGTGTATTTATCTTTCTCTACTGTTGTTGCATCAACTGCCTGAGATGAGTTAACAACTCAGCAGTGGCATTTGAGGAACACACAAAATGATTATGTCAAAACATGAATGATGAAAAAGACCCTTAGTGTTATGAGTGTTTACCAGGTAAAGCTGGCGCTGGAGAAAAAAACCCCCTGAATTATCCTAGGCTGTTAACTGCACCCAGATAGTCACAAAGTTAACAATTTATACCCAACATTAAATACTTTATTTCCTATGCAGTGAGGAAATCATGCTCTAGATGGAGAATATTTCTATGCACAGCCATGCAGTCGTTCCAGGAGGGCACTGGGAGCTGCAGGCTGCTTTTAGCCTGTTGCATGGACAGCAGAGCAGGCAGGGAGGATTTTTGACTGAAAGCAATATAACAGTCCCTCTTACTGGTAGCTGGATTTGGTCCCAGTACAGTGAAAAGCTCTTGTCTCCTTTCCTGGGTGTTTTCTTGCCAAAAGAGAAGAAACTCAGAAAACTCTGAAAAGTGAAGATTCAGTCCAGCTTCTGCTTGGCCTGAATATCCAAAGAGAAAAGAGCTCCACTAACTTAAAAGATAAGAGGTGTTGTTACTTTTGAGCTCTCTCCAAGTTCCTGGATTTCATCTGTGTGATGAAAGGTATCAGATGAGCTGGATGACATTTAATGCTTCCCTATCCCAAACTGTCCTGGAGGTGCTGCTGAGGGGTGGCTTTACATCAAAAGCAACTTTATATTGCTTCATGGAAATCTTTGGAGGGGAAAGCACTGTCTGCTCTTCCCAACAGGCCAACTGATGCTTTATGAAGCTAACTGGGCCCTATCCATGACTATACTTTTGTCTGATTTGGTAGGGAGGATTCATCTGACATCCTAACTATGAATTCCTAGTCTGAGAGCCAGTATTCATGGCTGAGGCCCATCAAAATAGCTCAGGAGTGTAGCAGGAGAGCTGAGTGCTCTGAGACCTCCTTGTCCCCCACTACACTGTGAACAGTCTCTGCTGTGGATGAATATTTCAGTCCTTGTACCAGAGAACATCCTGTCTTCTCCTTCATCCTGTCTTCCTCATCACATGCAGCACATCCCATTTCCCTGTTCACAGACATTCCCTGTTCCCTGTGGTGCCCAGGAATTTGTCTGTGAATTACAGTCATCACAAAAGAGAGTACACAAGTCATTTGCCCACGAGGGAAAGACACAGAGGAAAAAGAGAGACTGGTCTGTGCTGGGGATGGCTCTCTGCAGCCTGTGGTGACAATTCTGCATTGCAGTGAGGGCATTTCACAGCCAGTGGAGCAATACTCCAAAGCAGCAGGATACCTGCCTGGAATGTGAATCTGAAATAATTTTGTAGCTACCTCCATCACTTCCCTTTTTAGTTCATAGGCACAAGAGTGCAGATGCAAAGTTCAGACTGGTAATGGAGCAGTTTGGGAACACCTGTATAAGTCACAATTCAGGATCTAGTTCCCCAAGTGCCCATTTCAGACTCTGTTGCTGTAAAAGGAACATTTGGGGCAGAAAACAACTTACTGCAGAATAATAAAAGCTAGAGACTTGGACTTTATCATCTGTTCTGAAGAATGTGTGTTCACTTACCAAACAGAGAAATAGCAATAAACTTCCCAGTAGGTAAAAGCAAACCCATGCTGGTTACCACTGTATATGCATGGCTAGCCTCACCTAGCCTATCTTGCCTGTTGGTATGAGAGCAGCCTGTTCTGCAAGTCACTGGCTTTTGATGCCAAAAACCCAAAATTCTTACCCATCACCTCTTAGACAGACATTTCAAAGTTAAACATCTAGCCTGTTTTCAATTTTGCCTTCAATACCAGAAGTGATTGCACCACATTATGGACTAATCGCCTGTCAAATTTAATTTCTTAAGCTGAGGCTGCTTTAGAGCCAAGTGAATGAAAAGAAAAAAATACCCTGTCCAAATCCACTAAATTATTATTTTTATGCTTGTATAGTTACCTAGAAATTGGAGCTTTTCCCTAACCTTTTGGTTTAACTATATAGCAAATACATTACTGTCAGACTAGGGCATTATATGCAAAATTTGATCTTCCAATAAGTCTTCATATTTAAACTGTAATGAACTGAATTTTATTAAAATAGCACTAGGTCCAGCAAGGAGCAAAGTCCTTTTCTGTACTTATTACTGAAGATCAAACACAGACCTTCATCTTCTCCTAGAGGAAGTGTCTGTAATATCTGTTGGAACAAGGCTTCTCACATTATGTATATTGTGGCCCACCTGAAGGTCTCACAAACATAAAGGTTTATTAATGGTCTTCAGTCCTGGGAAGGGACCTCACTGGTTTGTCTGTGTGCTGTCCACCGTGGGATGATAACCATCACTGACACAGAGAAAACTGGGGCCTCTGTGAGGATTTTACTGCAAACCTAAAACCAATCTCAAACCCAGGCTCTCATCCCCCACCATTCTGGAGGGTAGACCTCAAATTTTGACAGGAGGTTCTTGGAAGGTTATGGTCTGCTGCAAATTCATACACAATCAGAAAAATCTCAGAGAAGTCTCAGTGTGCAAACCATTAGTGGGAATATCTTGTAGTTCAGCAGCTAAGGTAGCTGAAATTTGGGGTTAAGCATGGCTTAGTGCCTTGGCCCTTAGACTGTAGAAGAGAGCACAGGGATGCAGAAAAAGGAAAGCAGAGCCTTTGAGGAGCTGGGTGGCAGAAGAGGAGCTTAAAGCTGTCCAAGGAAACTTTGAAACAGGAGAACAATAACAGCAGAGGCTCCCAATAAAGATGATAACCCTACTGCTGTCAATAACTAGTATATTTTTAGGATAGGAATCTGTGCAGGGAATCTAAAATTTACAACTCTCCCAATTGGCCAGGTAGGTATCAATGACTTTTTTTTCTTTCCTTTTTTTTTTTTTTTTTTTAATGTTTGTTATAAAGCTACTTAAGGAAACACGATGCAAAGCTAGAAGATTGCTTGGGTGAAAACGTCACTATCTAAAAGAAAGTTATTTTGGAAAAATGCCAGAAAGAGAGGCAAAACAAAAATTAAGATTGTCTGTGAACCAGTAGAAAATGTTTCAAATAACTATAATCATTCTTGATGAATTATCAGAGAGACCGAGTCCAGCTCTGATCTGCTAGTGTTTTTCATCTGCAGTTCCCAAAATGCTTTATAGGCTCCCTCTGCCTCCTTTCTTATAGGAAAGCAGAAGTGAAATTTGTTATGGCTAAGTGCCTGGGGTCACACAGCCAGGCAGTGACTGGCAAAGATACCAAGCCTGCTACCTCCCAGAAGCAGTCTAATTTATTGATTTTCCTCATGTGGGTGTAGACTCCTGCTAATGAGAAGAAAGGACAGTGAACAAAAATGATTCCCAGCTCCCACCATCTACCAGAAATGTCCATCCAGTTTTGTAACTGACTGCTCTTCCCCAAAGTCTCTTGCATGTCCACCTTGCATACCCTGCTTTGCTCAACCTCCTCTCCTCACCAGTGATTTCACTGCCCTACATTGTGTTGAGGATCATATCAACCCTTTCTGTAGCCAGAGGCGGAAATATTTATTGGGGAACAGGGTGGGTGTTTCTGAAATGATAAGAAAACTTGTGAAATATGTAGTTATTTGTGGAAACTATTATCAGTAAACAAGTTACCAGCCAACAGCCTAATTTCTAGCTAAGCCATGTCAACATGGCCTTAAAGAAAGGCTTGAGGAAATTTTACCAAGCTTCCTCAAGCTTTTTTAGGCGATAACACATTGGTTTTACAGCAAACAAACCACAGTGAGATAAAAGAAAAGTTTTGCTCTCGTGTTCACATAGGAGAGAAAATGGACAGGAATTCTGCTGAAGTCTATGCTCAACCCACACTTTTCCTGGGTTCATGTTGCTTTCGTGTGTAGCTTATCAGCACAAGGGAAATAAAGGAGGGGAGCATTACTAGCCCCTCCTCCAATGCTCTGAAAACTCCCTTTTCAGAGTCTGCAAAGAGCCTTTTAAAGGGGCTGGAGCAGGTTTGACTCCAGTAAAGGGAGAATTGTGCCTGTTCATTCACCCCTTTGTTCAGGTCTCCCACCTTTGTGGGAGCCAGTATGGTTTTCTTGTGAAGGAATTGGTGATGGTTCCTAGGGCTTTGAGCAGCTTAGTGTGGCAGCATTTGAGATGGAAGGGTTGCAACAGTAAGGACAGTGGGCAATGGTGAAACACAGCATGTCCACAAAAAAAAATTGACTGTTCTCCTCCACCTACTCTCCCCCTTTTCTATTCCAATACACACAAACACCAATGTTAATAGAGCTGACTTCAGAAAAGCAGTGATCACAGCAAGCATGAAGGTCTGGTATTAGTCTGGAAATAAGATGAACAAATAGCCTTGGGAGAATTCTTGCCTACTATCTCTCCAGCTGCATCCCCTTGCCTCTCTAGGGAATTAGTGATCCTCTTATAGATGGGTTGCATCACTGAATTTCTTTTCCCTCTCTGTCCCATGTCCATCCCAGTCTCTGTGGCTCTGCAGCGCTCTCCATGAGCCTGATCTCCAGGGCAAACCCCAGGCACCTCCTGAATTCATATCCAGAGCCAGCCTGATGCTCCTCTCATCCCTGCACCACACTGTTCTTAGGAATGAAACCTGGGTCATAAGTTGTGTAGGAGCTATGGTTTTTTCTGGTAGGTCTCCAGGATGGACAGTCAGTGTTGTAGGTCTCACTGCAGGAGATACTTGTCCTTCCTGATGTGGACACAGCCAGTGTTTATTTTCTCTTGGCTGGATGCCTCTGCAGGCTTAGAGCCAGACAGTGGTAAACATGAGATAGTGGGAGCAAGGGTGGAATATGTGCTGGCTGAATCCAGCCCATTTAATGTGTCCACAGAAGCTCATTATTTTTTCAAAAGAGATGCAGAAAACAAGGGATGATTCTCCATTGTTCTGCAAGTTACTGGCAATAGAAATGGAAAATATTCGGGGCCAAGCCAAGAGCTGCTGAACACTTTTGGGAATAAGGAGATGTAAAAGTTGTCTGCCAGCTGCCTTATCCCTTCTTCCTGCCTTTTAGTCACAGATTGGGGTTTATTGTGCAAGCAACAACTGGATGCCTCACCTGCACCTCCTGCTCTCAGATATGCTGTCCTTGCCTCTGCACAACACTCACCCTCCCATGAGCTGCCTCGGGGAACTAAACAAGCAGAGAGATATTTACCTCTTCTCTAGGGTTGCTTCTATTGCATTATGCTTGAAAGTATGCCCCCATAAATCAATAGGCTGCAGGGAGGTCTCTGATCTGTGTGTGTGATAAGATATTGTCGGCACAGGGTACAGACCATCCTGCTTCCCTCTTAAGAGTCCCCACAGCTCCTCTGAGAGGTCCATTCTGTTGAAGTAGCCAAGGGTCATGTTGGAAAGGAGAAAATGAAACAACGTTTAAGCCAGTGGCTTAAAAGGGTTCCAGCTCCCACATATAGAATCATTAAGGTTGGAAAAGACCTCCAGGATCATCGAGTCCAACCTTTGACCATGTATTCTGATAATGGAAATACCTGCAATCAGAGAGGAATTGCTCTGGAGAAAGCAAAACTTGGAGGGTGGACTGGTGGCAACGGTCCCATCTTCAACAAGGATAAATCCTCTGAACCCACTTATTCACCTCTGCAGGAAAAGTAATTCTCAAAAGGCTGGTGTAAAAAGAAAGGGAAGGGAGGTGATAATCTTTTTATGAACGTAGGCATCCTGCTTGAGAGTTACAGAACCACCCGTTAGCTCCACAGCCTGGCTTGTTTGTGTCTTCCTCTGAGAGGAGAGAGCCCCAAGGAAGCATCTTTATTGAGAGGGCTCCAGTGAGACATTCTGTACTGAGCAGAGAGGAGCAATAGGCTGGGAACCAGCTTCCCTGCTCATGCTCGCACTGTAGTTAGGTGTGGCTGAGCCTTGTGGGGGAAAGAAGGCTCCTGGGCCATTTGATAAAAGATTGGGAAGAATTGCCACAAATACACTGCAGTGAATAATCTCCTGCTAGCTTGTGGATGACTGATGGGGGTGGGGAGGCTCAGACATTCAAGTTGATAGCTAATAGGTCTTTCCCACCTCTGATTTCTATGATGTGTTGTACACAAAGCAACAAGCGGCAGCTAAAATCGATGCACAGCCAGAGCCAAGTGGAGAGGTTTTAATCAATCTGAGAAGCCATTTATTGTGAGGATCCAACAAAGCAACAGAGATTATCATTACGACACGTGAAACAGGGACATGGAAAGCAAAAAGGAAGCATTGAGCTCCTACTTTGTGGGGACTGAAAACTGTACCTATTGCTTCTGTCTTGGACTTAATAGTGGCATAGCAAGAGTGAATAACTTGGACAGGGGTGTGGAGAGAGGGGATGATTAAGTTGCAGCTACTCATCAATGCTGGCCTTAGAACAGGAATAGCTTTTTCCTACCTGTGCTTGGGAAGAAGAGCTTAGTCCCTGAGGTAAATGATGTTTTCCACTGACATATCTGGGTGAAACACTGAGGAGCTGTGAACACCATAGCTTGTGACTGAAGGTATAATCTGTATAAAAGCAGATCCTTGGGATATTGAAAAAACAGTAAATAATTACCCTGAACATCCATCTCATTCACAAGTGAGAACTGGCCATTCCTCTTTCCCTCAGCAGGGTTTTAAGAGAATGGAGGTTCAAGATGCACGTGGTGCAGAGATGGGTGCCATGCTCTCTGAATGTTCCTGCCTGTGGAGGAAAGCCATCTCTGACTCCAGAAAGGGGATCCTGTCTTTGTTGCTTGGTCCACACTACATGCCAGGGTCTAAGCACTTCTAGCAGACTTAAAGTTAAAATTGGATCCAATTTTTAGGAGTCCAGGCCAGTTTTCTTCTGAACATAAAACAATAGTGGCCCCTGGGCTCAGGCGAGAGCAATTGCTGTGTTGTGTTGGTTGTGACTGAAGTAGCCCTGACGTTTAACAGCAAGTAACTGTAGTTCATAAATGATGGCCTCATAAAGCATAGTGGTGCATCTCAATACGATTACCAAGTAGACGGTAATTAAACTTTAGCAATTTCAGGAACATAATAATTATCATTGCACAATATTTGGAGGGGTTGCGGAGGTAACGGAAGGAACTACATAATCTAATAGACCTTTGCAAGACCTTTTCCGTTTTCATCTTCTTTGAAACTGAGCAGAACCATCGCTCCAAGCAATAAGGAAAAATGCCCATTGTAGCAGATGTTCACAGCAGCCCAGAAGACGATGGGAGGAAAGTGCAGACTTGGCTCAATTCTCTATCCCACCAGGACATACCCATGATTCCTGCACCCTCCCTGTCTCCTAATTCCTCCAGACATTTCACTCTCTCTTGTTAGGACACCAAAGTTCTGCCTGCTTGCTGCCATTCCCAGCCTAAGATCAGAGGTGCTGAAGAGGTTGCACAGGTAAAGGGACACTGAACAACATTGCACGTATGGCAAGGCCCAAAGACTGGGTTCACTGGTGGTTCTGGATCTTGCCTTTCCATCCCTACACAACTCAACAATCACAGCTGAAGCCAACCTGGCTTTTAATTGACAAAGGTCAAAGCAGGTTCAGGGCTTTTTCACCACTCCAGTCCCTATTTCCAGAACTCTGCTGTCCCAACACAGCCTCTCCAGCTGTTTCTGAGCTGCCTTCCTAGAGCTTGCAACTACCATATTGTTGGTATCCAAGAGATCTTATTTAAAAGCTCATGTGGACAGAGCTGTGGGGCAGAACCATCCCTCAGTGACCACTCACTGGTCTGCCTTACTGCAGAACAGGATCCTAATTCCCTGTGCACAAAATGGTTGAGAAACCCACAACTAAATCCCTATTCGTGAAACACCAGACAACACAGTGCAACAAGAGCCATTTTTTTGCTGCTCTTCAGCCACTTCTTCATGTACGTCAGCACATATGCGTTTTGCATCTCCATTTTCATTCCAAAACTTTCTGTGCTGCGGCCATGAGAAATAAACAGGCAGAACAAGCACCCAAGAGCTTCAGAGAGGTGAAAACCCAAACAAAACAACATATTCATTAATCTCTATTTAATGTATCTTTTCCCCCTTTCCTCCACATAAGAGGAGATGATGGGGGCTGGCAAGGGGGAGGGACGATCCCAGCAGAACAGCCTAAGTATAAAAATATGAGTGCAGTTGCTAAAAGCCCAATCTATTTTCAAATGATGTGCTCTAATGGAATGTTGCTGTACATCTTTTGATGAGACAGGAGTCTATTTAAAAAGACAGGCGCTTTCGAATGTGCTTTTAAACCCCGTCTGTCAATTAGAACAACATCAAGGGTTCAGTGGCTGGGAAAAAAGATGACAGTAATGAAAAGCTGGGAGGGCAGCAGAAGAAATAGAAAGATAAAGACAAAAAAAATAGTGGGGGGAAAAAAAAGAAGACAGGAAGAAAAGAAAGAAAGCACTGTTGGAAAAAAAAGAAAAATAAAAGGGAAGTGAAAGTAGGGCAGAGTAAAGATTTATGAAGAATAGGAAAGAATAAAGATTAATGAAACAAGATTGCACTCTTTTACCCCCAAAATTATATATTCATTCATAGCCAAGAAGGATGCTGAGTGCAGAGAAAGCAGAAAATGCAATGCCTCTTAAAATCTGATTCCCTGCATTACTCAGCATCTCTGAATAAGGGAGAGGAAAATGGTGTTCAACCTGTCCCTGCATGGATCCCATGCTGGGAGCTCTTCCTGAAGCTCCAGCACAGGCATACACAAATGTAGGAAGATAATCTAATCTTTGAGGGGCACTAAGGTGAGATTGACTGTAGCAAAAAAGCCCATGAGGAAATTTATAACTGGTATTAAGTGCAGGATGGAGAAAGCAATAAATAAGTCACTAGGCCAAAAAGTGAACACAGGAAGAAAAAAAAACATAGGGCTGGATCATCCCCAAGGGAATGGTAGCTCACCTGTGTACAGGAGGTGTCAGGCAAGGTGAAGGTGCAAGTGGGCACTGTATTAGAGATGGGTAAAGTGCAGAGACTAGGGGCACGACATCTCTGGGTGTAAGAGTATCACTACTCCCATGTTAAGGGTGCTTTTTGAATCACTTTGATCATGCAATTTCATTCATCAAAAAAAGAAAAGAAAGAAAAAAAAGTCCCATCATTTAGTACCATTTTATACCTCTTTCTTGGTTCATTTTCAATTCAACACAGTGACCTCTGCCACTTGAACTAATGACAGAGATTGATAACAGCAATACCTGCAGCAGTCTGCCTGAGTAAGGGCTGTGGGGAGATGGCACAAACACACTGCCTTTAACCCCTAACTGCTGGCAGCTGTCCCAGCACACACTCCTTGTGCTCAGTCACCACATCATGATACGATGGAGTCTGTCTTGCCCAGACTCTTCCAGGGCTCTGGCCAGCCTTCATGGCTCAGTCCTTCTCCTTGAGTCAGGTGCCTTTGGGTTGAGATGTCTTCACACTGACTGGTGAGTCCATGCACTGTCCTTTCTCAGGTGTGCAGTGGCAAACCTGAAGGCGTGATAATAAAAATTTTATGTTGTTTTGGTTTGGTCTTCCAAGCCAGTGCCCAAGCTCATCCTGATGCAAGACTCAGAGGTCTAAATACTCTCATAAATGTCAGTTATAGTGTTTCTGTGCCTCAGTCCTCTGTTTTGCAGACAACCGTGCCATGCAGGGTCTCAGGATGCTCACCTCTAGCAGTGGAGGTACCACACATTAGGTACCTGAGGCAACTGTTGTCTATAGGAGGAGCAGAGGTTTTGTCAGAACAAGTTGTGTTTCGCACCTTTTGCACCATAAAGAACAGATGCACTTTCCAAGAAACCATCCTGAGCTCTCACTCATATGGTTGGGATTTAGGGACTTTTGTTTAGCTGGTTTCTACGACTACACATTGTTTATGGCCTCTGTTACAGTGAGCCTTAAAAAGTCACAACATTTAACATACCCAGCTCCTCGAGAAACTAAATAAATCCTTTCCATCGGTCCCCTTTGTTGCTTGTGGAGCTGCTCATAAAAGCCAGGGCACTATTTCTCCAGGTTTAATTGCAGGCACTCACTCAGGTTACAGCAGACCATGATTGCAGCACAGGAAGCCACGGGCAGGGTTAATACTACAGCTGGATGCCTTGCAGGAGCCCACAGGCATCCTGGTCTGTGCTGGCACTTGCTGTGCTGTGCACTGTACAAAGATACAACCAAAGGGCAGAGATAAGTTAAACCAGCGTGATGAGGAATCCTCTCTTCAGATTAGACCCAAGTGGATATACACACTTTAATGAGTAAAACTGGAGGTTTTCAGTGCCTTTTCTCACACAATGTTTGAAGAAAGGGACGTGCAATCTCTCTCTCATTTGCTCTCCCTCCGTGACAGTGTAATTAGGCAGTGTAATCTGCAGGGAGAGAGGTAAGAAAAGCAGTGAGCTACCTTGAAATGCTTTATATTTTTGCATCATCTGCTGATGTATGGTAACTCGTTGCCTTTGCTGGTAATTTTCTTATATATCTCCATCCTATTTCTGGACAAAACAGTGCTTGTTCAGCCAAGAAAACACTTTAGAAGTGTCAGCCATGCAAAGATGTTAATTGGTGATAAATAGGGGGGCTGGGGTTTTCCAAGTCAGACAAGGGAATCAAGAGCCCCAAAGGCTCTTTTACATAGCTCCCTCAGGCATTACTCCATATATATAACAAAAATCCTACAGGGAAACAATTAATGGCAGAGATGGCTGCTGCAGGAAGTTCACGGTCACAAAAATATGAACCTCTTATCAGACCTTGGCACCCACAGGCATTATTTCGAGTTCACTGAAGGCTGCCTTGTCAGCCCTTATTTTCCAAGGTAGATGTTACAGATTGGGAAAAATGAGCTCCCTTGCACAGAGGCCAGTCTATATTTACTGTCTCTGCAGCAGAAAGGCCAGTGTTCCCATCCCTTGAGGGCCAGGCTCTTCCTGTCTGTGTAAGGGGAGGCAGGGGACACCACCAGTGCTGGGAGTGCAGAGGGGACTTGGTGTGGGGCACAGGATCACACCAATGCTCCCATTTGTGCTCAGCTCAGATGGCACCACAACAGGAACCATGTCTGGAGGGCAGTGCTTTGGGGTTGGGGGGTTTAGGGTGCGCTGGGGTCCCTCTCTGCCTGAGCTTGCCAGCCCCACCTTCCTTCCCACAGAGACACCCAAGCTCCCCATGCCTTTGCACCTTCCCTGCACAGCTGAGATAATATCCTCTCCTGTTTGGAGAATAAATGCATTACAGAGTGTGGGGTGCTTGGATACTGTGGAAAAGAGGTCTGTGTAAGCACCTCTACCAAGCGGGTGTGTTTAAGCAGTCACCACTCAGATCTTCAGTCATCATTACCCAGAGAAACCAGCTGTTCTCCTGCTATTTATGATCTCCCCCTTAAATCTACCCTCCCTATGACTCAACCCACAGGCTTTAAAGTGTGCAGTGTATTGACATTTATATAGTACATTTCATACACTTCCTCTCAAAGCTTTTTACAAAGCCATGAATTACATACCTGTCACCCACTGAATTCATTCATCCAAAAAAGAAGCAGTCATTACGCACTCAGCAATAAGCCTCATAACACTTCCCACCATTGAGTTTGTATATGTGTGCACCAAAGAGATAAAGTTACTTTAATGCCATCTCTGCTATTAATGCAACGGAGAGCAAGGGAGGGGAAGGACAAGGAGAGGGGGAGTAAATGATGGGTGGGAGGGTCTGGGTCTGTCTCCATACCTAGATGTTGAGATGCAGCATACATTAACTGCTTAAGAGGCTGCAGCTGCAGGGAGTGGCAAGGTGCCTCCAGCCCAGCCTATAGGGGAGATATTAAAACAATAGAATACTTTGCATTTGTTTCGCTCCTTTCATTCTGGGATACCGAAGTGCTTTTTAGACATTAATAAATCCTTGCTAAAGGAAAAAAGAAATAAAAAGACAACACCACCATAACTTTGAAAGTAGTTCTTGTTTTGAAGATGGAGGCACTGACAGGTTTGCAAACTTTCACCAGGCTGCAAAAAGAATTAGTAGCAGAAATAAACCCTGCCATCTTGATTCCTAGCTCAGTGGTCTGCCTCATAGACTCACCTCCTTTTCATCTATTCCTATCAACCTTGCTTCTTTTTAATCAGTATTCCAGTGGGATGGCTTTCACTGCTGAGGAAAGGCTGCCTTAACTTTTGTCTTAATGAGCCAAGCATATGCACAGCATCTAATTAATATCTCTGGACTCGATTGCAGGCAGGGAAAAAAAAAATACTTCCTCCAGATTCCAGTGATTTTAGGATGTATTTTCCACCAAGCCCATCTGTGTTGAGAGGGACTGGCAGGGACCAGTTCAAAGCCAAAAAGACTGAACTCAATCTCCTGCATCCTCCTCAAGTCCTGAATTTCCCCTGAAAAGAGTAAACCCTGTGATGTGCTACTGTTGAGCCAACTTTTATCCAAACATTAACTCCAATTCCTCCTCCCCATACCGTGCTGCAATGACATTAATAGTTGCAGGATTCAACATCTTCAGATTTGATAGTCAAAGGCCTATCCTCAATGAAAAAGGGCTACCCCTGCCCAGAACAGGTGAAAAAGTTGGGGAGGAGACACAGCATAAATCAGGATTTAGGAGATTTATTTAGTTGATGGACTGAAATTGAACTGTCGTAAAGTGACAGCTCCTGGTCTCACTTGAACTCTCCAATTTCAGAAGAATTCAGAGGCAGGGCTGAATGAGAGAAGCCAGTAAACTGGGGAAAACAGCTAAATGGGTTTTTTTCTTCATTTTGCTACTCTTAATCTGGCTATTGTAAGAGGAGGTCCCTCTTCAACCCCCAGGCACAGCAAGTGCATCAAAGGTGTTGCTCTAGAAGAGGAAAGAGCAGAAAATAAAGTGTGGGAAATTAAATGCTCTCTTGCTAAAGGCTGCCACCATCCTCATCTTTCCTACCCAAAGGGGAGTCAAGAGGAAAAGGGTCTCTTTTTTTTTCCTAGTGTTACCATCAGATGATATTGCAGACTCACTTCCAATAGATTAATTTCATTGTAGAAGCATGGGAAGAGATTCATTTTCAAAAAAAAAAAAAAATTTAAAAAATCAATCTTGAGAAATCCTGAAAAATCATCAACAAAATAGCATCAGCTCATGATTTCCAATCCATGAACCATTTTCTGGATTCTTCTGTCAGTAGTTGGAAAGGATGAGCCTGTGTCAACAATGGATGCACATAAAAACTGTGTCTTTGCCCAGCTCCTTCATAAGTCTCTTACCAATTCCTGCAGTCACCAACAAGGCAAGCCATCTAGATTACCAAATGACCATGAAAATTTCTGGTCAGGAATGAAGGAACCAAATTAGCAATTCTGGTTTGCATTTTCTATGTGTCTCCTCGCTCAGTACACAACCTGACAGGCGCTCTCCCAGCTCTGAAAGCTTCCAGGGGATGCCACCACTCAACCTACATCAAAGCAGTGATGAGTGGCTAGACAGACAGTTCAGTAGATGGTTAGATGGTTAGACACACAGACAGAGAATACACAGATCCTTATTTGCACCCCATCCAGTGTATCATTATCTGCAGTGTGGTATCACCACTCATTTCTAAGGGGTTTCTGCTCCCGTGCTAGGTAGATGAAGCAAGTGCAGTTCATTTGAGGTCTGGCTGTGGTATACACAGATACAAGTTGTGTACAGATACATTGATGGCAACTCCTCGTAGGGAAATATCCTGCCTCACTGGGATGGCTCAAGCTGAGAGTTTGCAAATCCATTTGTAAACAGTGAGTGGTTTAGCAATGGCAGCCTCTTTCTACATTTAAGCCATTTATTTATTGGCATTAACATAACTTAAACACCCCTCCCTATGCTCCTTTCCTCTAAGCTCTGGCCACAGCACTGAAGGTTGCCACACTAACATGCAGAGTGTGTTTACAAGGCTGGAAAACTCATCTGAGAATCAAACACGTCAGTGACCACGTGTCCCCTCTTCAAAACCCAAAGGCCCCCAGGGAACAGGCAGGATCCAAATCACTGACCCTCATGTAACATTCAAAAGCAACAGCACCCTGTCTGGAGAAAGAGCTTCCCTCTGTTTGCATTGGCTAAAAAACCCAAACATGGACTTGTTTTTGCCTCTGTTTTCACAAAACCACACTTCTCAATGGGGTTTAAATATGATCTCTCAATTGGAGGTACATTCAAAAATCCCTCTACAAATGGTAAAATAGAATGTAAAACAACAAAAAGGGCACTGCTTTATGTCTAGCTAGATTGTAGTTATTATGAAAAAAGATATTTTACATTTCTTTAGTAAATTCCACAGTAAAGCATTTAGCAGCCTACTGCTGAGATTTTAAAAGCAATATGTTGGATTATATGCCTAAACTCTACTAATTTAAATGAAAAATAGAGATAGGCATTTACATTTCCTACATATTCCATCTCTCCCTCCCCAGCACACACACTGGCAGACTTCTGCATGCACACAGAAATCCCTTTGGCCACACGGTGGTTTCTGTGGTGGAACTGCTGAGCTGATTATTTGAAAAGACCAAATCATCGTTCTCAACTGGCAGTCAAGAAGAACTTTGTCAAATTGGAAATTAAGGAAAAAATGGAGAAGAAAAATTAATTTTTATTCACAGGGTGTGGGCAGAAGACCTATCAGCCATGCCCTAGAAAGGACACCACAATTCCTTGGATAGTCAAGATTCTGAAGGTGTTCATTTTTGCATCTTATTAGAGGTAACTCCTAGAGTGAAAGATTCCCCATCTTCTGCCTGGCCCCTCATCTCAGACTCATGCCTAGAATTTCAGCTGTAACATCTGTGGATGGCAGCACTGGGGCATTTCTCAAAGTCTGTTTCACATTTCAGACCAGGCTAATCCTACCTGTAAATACACTGTGCATTGAGTGTGCTACAAAGGAGAAAGATGCTGCGTGAGGCACAGTGTGTTGCAGATGAGGGCAGAGGGGGATGAAAATTGTAGGAAATTTAAACCTGGTTCCAGTTCACAGTGATGTCAAACCACAGGAAATGAAAGCAGAAAGTGGAGATTTATGAAAAAAGTGGCAGGAGTCATTACTATGTGTGCAGTATTGATTGAAGAAGATCGTGTTGCCCCCAAATCGAAATGGCTTTTACGTGTTTGGGCCTATCCTGACAAAAACACTTTCTTCTCTGTTGACGAGGCCATGTTGCCATGGAGATGCAGGACTGGATGCTTGGCAAAAGCACGTTTCGATAAGGCAGGTCTAATGGATATATTTTCACAACATTCACAGTTCCTTCCTGCTCATTTTCTCCTGAGCAGACTTGTCCACTTCTTCCATTTTACCACTTGATGAAAAAATATCTTTTTAATCTTTTAATTTAGCTTAGATTTCCCTCCCTCCAGCACCAGAGCTTGCCAATTAAACTACTTATCTGAGATGCTCCACACCAAGGCCAAGTGCTTGCTTTTCATTATCGGGTTGGGTGGCTTGTTTTCACCCTCCCTTCTCCATGTCTGAACCTCTTTGCTGCTTGCTGTATGTTATATATGTTGCAATACAGGATGTGAGCTTCTAGTTTCATGCTAGGGGAAGACGCCATAAGTTCATCTTTTCTTGAAGGCAGCCCTTCTGAAGCTTTTAGAACCACAGGGTGACATTGTGGTGGCTGGTACATGTCCTGGAGCATATATTGATGTTATCTGGGGCAAAACTATGGATACTAGTACAGTATCACCTAGAAGAGAGGCAGAGTTTAGTTAAATGTTTTTAATTTTCGGTGTCTTTTTTTTTTTTACTGTAAGCAAATGCAAGTTTCTTTTAACCCAATTTGAATAAAAGACCAATATCTGTGCTTATGCAGGTACACAAATACAAACATTCCTACACACAGATAAGTTATTTCACATCCAGTTCCATTTGAACATCTTTTCCTGGTTCTTTCGTTTTGAGTAACTTTGGACCGTCTTCTGGAATCTGGGTTTCTTTAGAAGGAATAGCCAACGGGCATATTGACTAGAAGGGATGTTCACAGAAAGATCCTATGAATGGAATGAACCGTTTGAAGGAATACTTTCAATCAGCGAGTTGAAGAAACATATATTCATCCACAAAACGCATTTATGTCATGTGGCCTCTGTGACCAATTAAAATTAGTCAATTCCTTTTGGTTTGGGGATACTCTTAATGAACTTCTCCCAAAGAAAAGAGCACACAAAGAAGTATTTGCATCAGCAAACAATTTCAAACAACCAATTAGCTGGAGAAATCAACACTGCAAGCATAGAAAATTCACAAACAGAAAAAGAGGCAAAATTCATCCAATAAATTATTCATCATGAATTATTCTTCCAGTTTCCTTTAGATCTGGTTTAAGTTATTACTAATTAGTTACGGTTACCTTTACCTACTAAGTCAGACTTGGCTGGGAAGTGGAGTAAAACCATTATCTCCTGTGGTGATTAGAAGGCAGCCCCCAGGTGCTGGTAACTCAAAGCTTTCGTCACCAAGTGACTCTTACAAGCTCTCTCGTTCCAGCTGACAATAACACAGCCTGATTTTTAGTGGTGACAGTCATCAAAGAGCATATTCATCTTTTCCCCCCCGAGTCAGGGCCGAGGCACACTGTTGGGTCAATATTTTGGAGGCGTCATTGTTCAGCACATTCAGAGAGTGCCCGAAGGACTGCAGACACCAAGGCTGTCACTCAGACGTGTTACAAAGATTGGGATGTTTCTTTGTCCTTTTATACGTGCCAGTGGTCTTGGGAAAAGAAAAGAAGAAATGAGATTTAGTATCATAGGATTCCTTGTTTCTTTGGCTTTGCCTCTGTCTGGGCTGTGTGTCGTATAATAGGGCTTTGGCCCAGGACGTGGGCTGTGAGATGTGAGGCAAATGGAGTAAGGGAATAATCATCCAATAAGCAAATTCATTTCATCTCCTCATGCTTCAATTTTGCCATCCACAAGACACTGCTAATGATACTTCCCCTGCTCTAAGATCTTTGGATGCAAAAACCCAGCATTAACTCTTTATAAAGGCTAATCCTCTTTGTCTGCTTAACCACAGAAGCATGCAAAGCTCAGTGTTAGATGTGCTTCTGCAGCGCAGAGGAGCTATAATTGGGAGCTTGGAAAGGTACAGGGCAGAAGGGGTAAAGACAGCCAGAAGCAAGGAACAACTTCAGTAGGAGACACCAAGTAGGGTCCTGTGGATCCTGAGGAAGGAATGTGATGAGGTCTATGGGACCTCGAGTGGTGAGAAGGCAGTGGAGCAGGAGCACTTTTTCACCTTGTTGCATAATAATGATTTGTTATCAGATTTAAAGCACAGTCCTTTCCACAGCAGCCACTCTGGGATTGCGCCCAAGAGCTTGTTATCACCACAGATGGAACTGGGTTTTAGCAGTATCCCTGACTTATCTACTGACTCTGAGGAGAATCAACAGGCTCCTCCACCACCCCTAAGATAACTGTCAAATTTTTACAAGGTTTTGAAGACCTGTGTACAGTTCTGTCCTAAGCACCAGAAGTTTGCAGCCACATACATATGACTCTAAATGCCCCAGGTGGGAAGATGTGACCAAAACAGGGAGGTATCCTATGAACAGGACACCTGCATCTGCATACAGCTACGTACGGCCAGCAGATGAGCAGTAGTTTGTTCTGGTTACCTTACTCATCTGAGTACAGGATGGGAGGTTGGAAAGGAGGTGGTCTGAGTACACTGAAGCCTTCATTGTAGATTTTCTCTGTGGAGTTTTCACATGGTCATGCTCTGTTGATAAAATGAGTCCCAGGAAGGTTTATTCATTTTACTGCTTATTGTTTTCTCTAACAGGTGCAATCACTATAATTAGGTCTGTACAACGGCATTTTCTTGTTACTCAAATTCCTTCTGTCTCTCAGATGCTCCTGGCTATAGCACTACAGTGGCTTAGAGAATAAGTGAAAATGAGTTGTTTTCTTTCCCTCCTTTTTCTTCATTCATCCATATTAAGCCAAGAAAAACGTAGGCTCTGTCTCACACAGATTATTTCCTCCTTGTCTTCCTTAGGCTCAACAAAAGATGTTACCAAATGCCCACTCATACCAGCATCTGCCTTGAAAACACAGCACAGACCAACACAAGGGACAGATGCAAGTATCAGAGAAGAGTGTAGCTAGCATAAGATGGGAAGGAAAACCAAGGTTGTCCCTGGAGAACTGCCCTTTGCCCCCAGTTTTGGATGGAGGGTAGCCAGGCAGCTCCACCACTGACTCTCCTGAGCGATGTTAGGACCAAGAGAAGCACAGTTGTGGGAAATACCACCCATGGTCATGAAGGAGTGGTGTGGGGGAAAGATTGAAATCCAACGGTTTAATTGGTGTCCACTACATCTTTTCCTGCTTTAGAAGCTGTATTTCTTTCCTTCCAATTTAATGCACACAAATATATAACCCACCAAGCAAGTGGTGTAAAATCAGGCAGGGCCTGGTTCAGATATTCGGGAATGTCTTGATGCATCCAGTTTAACCAGCAAACAACAGTCTTTCAAAGCCCCATCAAACCAACGCCTTCCCTATCACAAAACAGTAAACTTACTGAGGGAAAACACATCTCTGTTGGCACTGTACAGAAATGGATATTTTCCCTGCCATTTTCTTGCTTCATCATATGATGTGCCAAAAATATAAATTCAAATCGTGCTTTGGAGTGGGGTCTGTCTGGGAATGACAGGGTTGCATCCTGACAGAGGCCTCAAGGCCCGATCAGTTTGAGGCCACAAGAAGCAACATCGCACTGAGAAAATGAGGCTCTCAGGGTAACAACTGGGGCGATGTGTGCTGCTTTCAGTCAATCAAGCCCAAACTCAGTCACGGAGTAATCAAGTTCAATTCAGCTGACTTCTGCATTATTATTGTTATTATTTATCACTTGAATTACTGGAGCACCTTGAGGAGGCAAGTGAAATGAGAGCAGAGAGAGCTACTGCTGTACAAAGATATAATGAGAGTATGGCAGTCGGGGTGAGCACACAGGCTGCAGGGAAGAGACCAGCAACAAGCAGAGGAGAAATGGGGCTGCAATTAGGCATTTGCAATGTCAGTCTGATGGCTCCGTGGAGAAGATCCTACACCCTGATTTCAGGCAGGCTGCTCAGCGTCTGGCGTGCTCAAGGTTCCCTCCATAGCTGGGGGTGACAGAGATGGCAGTGCAAAGCTGAAGTCTGATATAGGTCCAAGGAACAGCATAGCAACACAATCCTCTTAGAGGTTCAGGATGTAACACTGCACCAGTCCTTCAGAGCCTTCATCTTTCCCATTCTTCCTCAGATGTGAGCTTTCTCATCTCACTAAAGTTGTTGGCCATTGCTTGCTTCATCCAGCCTTTCACTCAGCACCCAGTGCTCTCAATAGAAAAGCTGACGCATCCATTGGCATGTCAGCTGGGATGTGTCCAAATGAGACAGGAGTCAAGTCCCTTCCCTCTGCCTCGCTGCTGAGCTCACACCAACTGTCATCTGTAAGTAATATGCTAGACATGTTTCTTTTTCAGTTAAAAAAAAAAAAGTAATTTATTTTCTAATTACAAAAGAATATAGGATTAAAAAAAAAAATGAAAGAAAGAAAATTATGACTACCAGATGGCAAATCACCATTTAGCAGGAGCAGGCAAAGGGAAGACTCAGTCAATCACAGGGTAAGTGATAAGACACCAGAGGGAACTACCAAAAAGAAAGGCAGCTCATTACACAAAGCACTAAATTATTCTTAGTGGGACTTTTCCTCCTTCTTTCCCCCTTTCTATTTTTTATTCTGAGCCATAAAGCAAGTAATTCCACTGAGACCCTCTATTAAATGATTAACATTTCCATTTTAACTTTTGTTTTTGATTGTGTCCCTGTCATTAATCTTTCTGTCTTTTTCTGTGCCCTGCTGTTCACCTCATCTTCCAACTTTCTAATTCCCTTGCCCTGTCTCTTGCACCCACAGAAGCAGCCACAAGCCTTGCTGCTGCTGGGAGCCTTGGATAGATCAGACCAAGGCCAGGGGGATATCCCAACACAGCATCACCCAAGACTCCGGCAGCATCATGGCCCATCAGCAGCCACCATCCCTCTAAAGAGACATCTAGCCCAGGTTGCCTCTCTACACTTATTTTCATGGATGTCTGGGGGCAATTTAAAAATCCCTGGTAAAGAGATATATACTTGGCCATCAATCCCTGCTTGACTCAGATGATATCTCGAGCTGATAATATCCATGGCTGGATGAGAGCTCTTTCTGGCTTTATTCCTTTCAACTGAGCAGCTAATTTTTCAGTGGGATGAAAAGTTTTGGACAGCACAGTGTTTTAAGGCAACACCACATCAGCATCTGCCTTTCCTGTTTGAGGAGCAGGATACAAATCACAGCTCCCTTTCCCCAGGAAAGGCACTGGAAAAAAGGTGGTAGGTCAAAACAGACTGGTTTTCATCTTTACACATTTCGGGGTAAATGGGAAAATAGAAAGAGCATATCCATTATTCACTGATGGCACTTATTATGCCATGGGTCCCGAAAGAGCTGTGGGTTGCTGGACTGTGTTCCTGTCCTGCCTCTAGTCCTGATCTGTGCTGGGACATTCCCAAAATCTCATCTTTCCCCATTTTCCCTCTGTTGCTAAAAAGATAAATACTATTTCCTTCCTTTGCAAATCCCCTGTAAAACAGTGCTAATGTGGAGCGAGAGCTCAGGTTTTTACAGCTGCCTTCTGGCACTGACAAAGCCTGATCCCCTGGGCAGGAGCAAGCCAAGCCATGGGTGTTGCTAGCCCATAAATTCCCTCTCACTATAAGTTTCCTTGCCCTGTTGGCATTTAAAGCTTGTTCATGTGTTTTAGGAGCATTAGGCAAAATGCTGATAGCCAGGCATTTTAATACTCATATTTCTCTGGCCCTAGTGACAGAATGCAGTGTGACATGCTGATGAACCAGGCTGAAGAGAATGCACTGGTGGCACTAATTGAAACAAAAAGGATTGAAACCTCAAGTACTCTCCAAACAGCTTCTCCTCTGCCTTTTACCCCTGCCTGCCCCTTTCACCACCACTGAGAATGGCAGCTTGTGCTTGCAGGAGCCAAGGGCTCACAGTGCTGGTGGCTCAGCTGGGGGATATCTCCCTCCGTGTCTGTAAAGTAGTGTGGCAGGGCCACCAGAGAGAACCCAGGCAAAAGTGGTGAGGGAACCCCAGGGCCTGGAGTGCAGGGCCTCCCACAGCACTACAGGCTGCCTCAGCCCATGAGGAGATGAGTTGTTGAATGATGCATTTCTGTTTGTTCAAGAAACCATACAGGCAAAAGGGAGAGGTTTTAGTCAATACACAAAGAACTTTTCAGCAAAAATGGGAGAACTTCAGCTCTGAGCTGCACAGGGGCACCTGTTAACTGTGGTGGCTTGGGAAGGAATATGGGTACTCACTTGTCAATAAAAACCAAATCTTACACTTGAAGCAAAAACAAATTAAAATTAATTAATCGGTGGAAAACACTTCATTTGAACTGGGAACAGCAGATGCAACCAGCAAGTCTAGGTGGACAAACAAGATAATCAAATCAATACCCACACTTTTCCCACTGGCTGGCAGCCACAGGCTACTAAGTGAAAGCAGGCATGTGAATCTGCCTCGATTCTATCAGCTATCAGATGGTTCTGTAATTAACTGGAATTCAGACCTGCTGGGGGAGTTATTACCCTGTCCCTGGGTGGATGTTGTCTGTGCAAGGGGGGCAGCTCACTCCTTCTGCTTGTGTCTCCTCAATCTCATCTTGCTTCTGCGCAAACCTCGTTCCTTCCCTCCAAACCAGAGCTGCTTGTGAAATGTGAATTGTAGGAGGGTGGTAGATACTGGAGGGATCGACCCAGTTCACGGCTGTACCAGCTAATCAGTGCCATTGTCAACAGGAATAGCTGTAAACGAGTAGGGCCAGGTGTAGGGCTTAGTTAATAATACTGTAATTGAGAGTAGATTACTGGGCCCTGATACAGGAGCAGGGCTGGGAAAAGATTTTGCTTCTCCTTTTGTTTTTCGCTGTTTATAAAATGCTGCTTAGATTTTGCAGATGGCAGTTATCTTGTTCATGTGCCAGAATCATGTGTGCCCTCTGTGGGGACAGCCCCCAGCGCTGGAGGTGGGGGGAGGGTTGCAGTCTCTGTGGGTGCTTCCATAAGCAGAGTACCTACAGAAAATGCATAATATATCCAGAAAGAGAGCAATACCCCCCTTTCTATCTACCTGGCCCCAGCAGCACATTGTGTACTAGGGTCACTAAAAGGCAGTCTGTGAAATTTGGTCTCTAGTGCTTGAAAAGCAGGCACCAGAAGCTAGGAGTTTCCCTGTCGCTTAGCAGAGATGGCCCAAGACCACTTCAACTGAAGAGAGGCAAACTTTTATGTCTTTAGTTACATTTTTAAATATTATTTGATACTTGCTCTTTGCAAAGAAGAAGCTGTCTTGGTCCTAGAACTGGATGAGAAGGAAGACTCGTAAATTTTCATTTAATACTGCTCCAAATTAATTTCAGTGGAATTCATTGCGGTTTTTGCTTTCCATGAACATTCAAGGGAATAATTTGATAGATGAGGTGACAACCAAAAAAGATAACATTTTAGACAAGTGTAGAGAATATTTGCTACCCCCCCCTCCCCCAGTTTTTTCACTTTGAAATTTCAGTAGTGGTCAGAGTAGACCATGGAGAGTTAGTGTCATCCTGCTGGAACCAAGAAACGTGTGGTAACACCTACATACTCAAGCCAAATGGGTGCACACTGCAAATTTCAAGTAGCACCAAACAAGTGGCTTGGAAATTCACTGGAAAATAATTTATTTAACAAAAGAAAATAGACAGGCAAATTACAAAACAAGAACAGCTCTCCCTAGACCCACGTTTCATTGTTAATGAATGCTTAGCTCATCTCTCCTCTACCCTCCATGCCTTTTTTCTGTTCCCTTTCTTAATTTTGCCCTTTATTAGTTACACTTCAAGCTTTTTGTTTAGGCAACAGAAACATGTATTTCACCTGCAGCACTTTCTTACTCCTGAGATGAATTTGGATCTGGCTTAGAGGCTGGAAAAAAAAATCATTACTCTGAGACTTGGGGTCTGTTTGCTATTCCAAAAGCTTGTGAAAGAAGAGAAGTTGAGTCCCAGTGATCAGGACTGCATGTGTGTGTGTGTTTGCATTAACACCTTAATGTGCATCTCAGTGATTCTGTTCCTTCCTCACCCCCCTTCCTCCACCCAAGCTCTAATTAAAACAAGAATGCACAAGGCTGCCTTTTGCTCTGTTTCATCTCCTGATATTTTTATGTTAAACCCACTAAGGAAATCTCCTGGAGTCTTTGAAGTCTTGGGGTGTGTGAATAAAGATGTCACAATGGTAGACACAGGGCTTCTTAATGAGGACAGAAGGTTTGATGTCAGAACACTTCGGTGCCCAAAGGAAAGAGATGCTCTCCAACAGGCCCTCCCTTTCTCTCTTTCCTTCTCTTTTTTTTTTTTTTTGTATTCTTGCTGCAAGGGCCTACCTTTTTTTCTTTTTCCCTCTTCTATATTTCCCCAGCTTTCAAGGAGGAAGTGGATAAATAAGAAGAAATGCAGGGAAAATGCACAGTTTTACAAATCCTGTTGTTGTCCATGGCACTGTTTCTTTATCTCATAAAATCTCAGTATGATCTGAGGTATCAGCCCCATCCAGATTCCTACTGCCTCATTTCCAGTCTGGCCCTAAGTAACAGACCCTCTCTCTGCCTCTGTCTCTCCCTCACTCAAAGTTCTGACTCAGGAAAGGAAAGTTTAGCTTTATCAAGAGGAGAAATAAATGTAATATAACTGAGAGGAACATCTGATCCCTAGAGTATGAAATTCATTATCACAAGCCTGGTCAGTGACAACAGTTCCAAATACTCCTTGGAACCTCAATATGTTTGAGTTGATCTATGTCTACTTTGAATTCACTGGCTGGACCTTTATTGCTTTCCCCAGTTGCATCTGAGAAATCATCTTGCAAAATCACAGGCAAATAGAAACCAAAGCATCTTATCTCATCCTGTCATTCTCCACCCCATCTAACCAGCAGAACCACTGGATGCCATTAAGGCAGGGCTGAAAATCCACTTCAGCATGTCAGTTTTATGGTGGAGAAAGCTTCCACATTTCATGGGAAGTTAAGACATCTCCCACAGATGAGAAATTCCTGTTGGAGCAAGGTGTTCCATCCCCTTTGATGTGTTTCTTTCTTCTGAGGGAGCTGCGTGTTTGCCTTGTTGTTGCTAACCTCCCAGATAGGATCTGGTTCACATGGTGTCCTGTCACTGCTAAGCAAAGTCCCACTTTCAAACCTGAGATCCCTCCTTTGTACCCTGTCCTTAGATCTGGCCACAGCACCCCAGCCAAAGACCATTCTAGCATTTGTCACCCATTATAATGGGTTTCATGGTGGGCTTCCCCTCTGTCCTTCCCTCCTATGGACCACTGGAGATTCTCTTTTCTCATCATTTCTCTTCATGGTCTTATCCCTCATTTTCACAGTCTCTGATCACCTTCCACACTTCTCAGCACACTCCAGTGCAGAAGTCTAGCAGATGCAATGCAATCCCTCAAGGCACAGGTAACATCAGTGGCAGGTGATGTTTTGGTGATGTTTATGTATGTACAGGCTCCTGCTCTCGTGCCCAGATCAGTGAGCCTCTGAATGAAAATGCTGAAGCCTTGAAGCCTCAGTGAATCTGAAGTTCCTGTCTTTGTGAGAAATGATGGGGAGTACTTTCTGATTTGTAGCAGAGAAAAGAAAGTTTGGGACAATGCTGTAATTCCAACCCACTGGCTGCAGAAGCCAGTTTAGGTCCTAAGGATTCTATCTGTGTTCTTTCTTATTAAGCTCAAGTATAGCTGGAGTTCTTGCTGCAAACCTCTGAATTTCAAGATCAGCATGAGTCAGTCCCAAAGTGCTGAAATATTTAAGGGTTTTTTTTACTCAGGAGTCAGATTTATTGGCACCAAACAAGCTGTACCATTTTTCATCTAAGAAAACCCTGAGTTTGGAGTTAGTAGTGATGATGATGATGATTGTTTGAAATTAAGCCCTTTGCACTGACTGACCACATCTGCTCAGTTCCATCCTTCTCAAATAAGACACAATCTTCCTTCTCCATCAGGATTCCTCCTCAAAGCCTGTTGTCTTCTAGCCCCCTCGGGTGATGTTAATACATTTTAATAGGGATGTGGGAGCACATTCACCTCCTCAGTTTGTACTTCCATTTAATTGTCTAGACCTGTGGACTTGCATTCCTCTGCTGAGAGATGGCTGGAGGAGATAGGTGAGCTGTGAGATCCCATCCTGCATGCAAAGGGACCTGACACAGCAGTGGGGCTGAAGGTCCCAGGTTGCAAAATACATATGCAGGTGCAGGCTGTGTGGTCTCTTAGCAAGGGGAAAGTGAGTGCTTTTGCTTTGCAATTTTGTTCAGAAGTGGAGATGTGTAGTCAGCCCTTTCCTCTCCCCTCAAAGAAAATCACAGCAATCTTATTTTTTCTCTTCTTCCAAGATCATGTGGTTCATTTTAATGGTATATATTGCACAAAGACGTAGAGGTTTGTGCTGGAAAATATAGGAGTGTGATCTGAGCTCTGACCCTTATGTTTACTGCTGAAACCTGCTGCAGCAATCAAAGATGCCCACTGTTCCACTGCCAGAAGATTCGACCCCTGAGGCTGAGATTTGGGAAAGGTATTTCTGTCTGCACTGTGATTCTCTCCATTCCCCAGACAGTGATTTATCAACAGACTCCTGCTCTGACAGCAGAAGTTAACACAGAGGCAGCGAGTGCTTATCCCAGGCAGAGGGGCAGGGAGACAGCTGGGTTGGTAGCCTGTTATGGAGAGTTCTGCCAGAGGCTGCCTGTCAAAATGAAGCCCCTCTCTGCCTGTCGAGCTCAACGCTCGTTGTTATGATCTGGCCTTAGACCAGAGCTCTGACTTTGCTGTACTGGAGACTGTGCACATTCAGCAGAGTATCAAGTTATTTGCTCGGGGGCTGGCAATTTTTGAGTAAGTGCTAACAAATTTGATGTGTGTATGTTAAGAGCTCAGGTTGCCATGTAGTTTTATCTGTTTATCATCCCCTTGGCAAGCTACGAGCACCACAAAGCCTGGTCTGTAAACCCAGAAATATCTCGGGGAAGCACAGGGCCAAATCCCAGTTTCCCAAAGATGACCAAACCTGGCCTCTGAATCTGATCATCCTTCACATCAGAGAGCACTTTTAAGCTGCACAGATACCAAGCAGTGTTTTAATGAATGCATTGCTTCCACTGTCAGACAGAGGATTAAGTCCTGCTCCGGTTTAAGGTCACCTCCTTTCCCTGACTGTGTGAAGCCATCTGGTTTTTGTGCCACTGACCTTTGTTGGGCCACATTAATTCACAGAGGCTGGCAAAAGTGCTCAAAACTTGCTTTCTGCAGAGCCATGAATCACTACTGGGAGCTAGATGGGTAATGAAAAAGCTGTTCAGTTTTGTTTTGATTTCCAGAACTTCATGAATAAATCCCTGCTCAGGTCCAATCAGATTGTTGCCTATAAAATTCCCTTTGATCTGATTTGCCTGAATCTCTAATCTCCACAGCACCACAGGCCAGCGTGTTACCACAGCCCCAATTACCAGCTGCAATTTGGGGTTTTGTGTCATCGACCCTCTCCACTCCAGCATAGCAGCTTCCTTTGCTTTTTCCATGTGCTTCTAAACACTTTGGTGTCTTTTCCCAAAGTCACCTTGTTTGCAAGCAGCCCCTGGCCTGTCTTATCATAAACCCATGGGGTCCAGTGACTTCAATCCACCCATCTAAATCAAAATTTTTTAATGATAAGACATGCCTGGCTTGCACAGCCCGACCTAAAGCCAGACCTGTCAGCGTCTGCAGGAGCACATCTACTGATACAATGCACTAACAACTCATGAAAATGATTGATTGATTGATTGATTGATTGATTGATTGATGCTAATTGGACAGTGTGGTGGACTCACCCTGGCTGAATGCCAGGTGCCCACCAAAGTTGCTCTGTCACTCTGTTTTTCAGCTCAACAGCAGGAGAGAAAATGTAATGAAAGGCTCATGGGTCAGGGTAAGGACAGGGAGAGATCACTCTCCAGCTACTGTCATGGGTAAAACAATCCCAGCTTGGGGAAATTAATTTAATTTATTACCAATCAAATCAGAGAAGTATAATGAGAAATAAAACCAAATCTTAAAACACCTTTTATCCACCCCTCCCTTCTTCCTGAGCTTAATTTCACTCCATCTTGGAGCTGTCTGGCATTGGCTACACTGGACATGGGGGAAACTTCCAGCAGCTTCTCACAGAAGCCACCCTTGTATTCCTCCTCCCTGCCCCACTACCAACACCTGGCCACACAAACCCAATACACAGAGGTTTCTGAATGCATCCCTCAGTTATCTAAGCCTCTGGGAGGAAAGTTGTACATCTGGCATGAGTAGGAGAGAATTCAGGACAGAGTGCAGGTAGAGGGAGTGTCCCACTGCACATGCCATGGCCCCATGCTGCATGTCGAGCTTGGAGCTGAGCAGGGAGGGAGTATGTCCATTACACACCACTTAGCCTTTCTCCTTCCTGGAGCCCTGGGTCACCACAGTAGCACAAATGCCATTAAACTGCTCCAGTCTGATTCGCTGAACTTCAAGGGGTCCTTTGGTATTCACAAAGGGAAAAAAACACAAAACAACCAAACACAGTTTCTTCTATTCATTCTGGAAAGTATTTTCTTTCCTGCTTTGTTGGTTGTGTGATTGTTTGGTTTACGCTGTTATTTTTAAAGGTCTGTCAGGCAGCCACAGAGGAAAAAGATTTCCATGTGACCAGTCGTGTGCCATGCAGAAAGAATAGCAAACAGTTGTACTAAGCAGTCTGCCAGCTCTCCATACAGAAGTCAGCCATTTAAGCTGGCCTCTCCATCCTTGTGAATACAATCCCTAGCGATGGGGGACACTTTTCACATTAAAGGCTCTCTGCCAGTGGAACTTCAGTTTGGGAAATCCCATTTGGCACGCTCATTTCTTAGCAGCCTCTTGCTGTGCTTTTCCCCTCCTCTGAAGTGTTACACTGGTGAGAACTGGGAGAGACTTTTCCCTTGTCCTGGTCTGCAGAGCCACATGGTTGCAACACATCAGTTTGGGTGAAGGGAGAAAGCTGTCAGAGATACGGATGGGTGGGCAGAAGTCAGGGTCCCCTGGGTGGTGGCCAGTGACCTCTGTTATTGGAACAGACGTAAATGGAAGGAGTCTTGATTGCATCATTTATAATTAATCAACAAAATTGGCACGAAAATAAATAATGGGAAAGGTTCTAAAAGAGATGGGGAAAGCCAAGTTAATCAGGGCTGACGGTGCTGCTGCCTCCCTTATCCTTTGTCCCTCTGTAACAAGATAGCTCTGAGCAAGATAGTCTGGAGCCAAAGGTTGCAATATCCCACATTCTTTCTCCTATCTTTTCTTACCTTTGTCTCAGTAAGGATATCTGCTGGACTAGTACTTGGGGATTTTGGCCCACAAATGTCTTCCCAAACTGAATGATTGTGTGCAAAGAGCTGAGGTCTCATATCAAAGAATCTCATTATGCCCAGTACACGTATCAGGAGATGGATTATGAAGGTGATTAAAGCATGTAAAAGTCCTTCCCTGCCTCTAATGCTTCCCTGTGCATTTCTGATGCTGGGATTGCACATGTAACCTTTGCCATCTGCAGCATGGACTTGTGGCTCAGACTCCATGTGAACAGGCATTCAGAGCTCAGACCAAAGCACATCTGCTGTGCTTCCTAAGAGAGCAGGCATGCACCAACGCTTAGATCTCTCTGGTCTTCCCAGGATCTATGAAAACAGGTGAAGGAGAAATATGTACCAGGTCTTGAAGTATATGGAGCAAACCACAGCTGTGCCCCATATATACACAGAGTGTAGCTGGAGCTAGTTGCATCCTCTCTATGGGTGAATGGTTTCAAAACAGCTGTAGACTTGGTAGTGGGGAGAGTGTGTCCTTGGGCAGTATTTCAACAGTCACAGGTTGTCCAAGGTCCTTTGGCATTGTGACCAGATGAGCATCAATGTGCCAAACTCTTTTAGCAAGAGCTTCTCATAAATGGCGATGCAGGGATTGGGCGAGCTGGCAAAAAATGTTGTGTTCAGCAAAATTCAGCATCCCTTTTTTCCTATAGAAATTACTGCCATTTGAAGTATCCGCAGTGGCACTGCAAGCCAGACCAGCTGTGTCTGGGCAATTAACTCAAAGTTCAGATGAGGTTTGTTCATAGAATTGGGGTGGGAGGTGTGAGTCAAATGTGGTTGTTACCACAATTTGAAAAAAACCTGCAGCTATGTAGAATTTTTACCAACATCCTCTTGGAAGTCCCCTGTGTGTAACACAAGGAGGTTCAAGTGGTTTTACCCTCTGGTGTGATCTCAAAGCAAGCATCATGCTGACACTGGCATCTGTGTAAGAATTAAAACAAGAACCTTGCAAAGACAAACCAAGTCACTTCAGTCAGCTCAGCAAGCATCACAGTGAACTTGCTTGATATCAAAGAGGACACCATGGCCATAAAACACCTGTTTAGCTTTGTTTTGGATTGAATTACTCCTTGTGCCCTAGGTTATTTGCCTGGAAATACTCTTCAAAAATAAATACACTGCCTATCACTTCCAGTACTTCTACTTGCTTCAACGCAGCATGGACCAGTTTCCCATTCCTTGTCTTGGCTCACGCCAGAGGCTGACCCAGCTAAAATCTCTGTTTTCAGTTCTTCAGAGTGAATCACAAGCCTTCAGCTTTTTACTGTTACATTTTTTTCAGGATCAGAATGCTTTCAATATCCTAGGGTTTTTTTTCCTAAAACCCTGTAAGTTCAGAAGTGATGGGCAGTGACCCATAAAGTTCAAAGCAGCAATACTTCTTGGAGGATGTTCCACTTGTGGGTGTCAGTAATTCCCCTGATGTGCAGAACAAGACTGCCCTCCATATAGCAAATATGCACATTCCTGGGCTTGATTACATCTATATCAATCTGCTTAAAATACCACTGGCTGCATTGAGAGTGCAGGATGTGGGCCAGATGCTGCACGTGGCACCTGATAGTTTCTGCTTCCAGCACAGTGAACAACCTTCGATTCAAACCCCTGCCCTCTCTCTTTCTCCTCCTCTCTTATTGCAGCCTACGTGGATGAAACTGGGAAGTTTTATGCTAATCATTTTACTTGCTCTCCTCTAACCTTTCTGCAACTTCTGGAAGTCTGGTTCAGGCTTACTACAGTGCACCATTATTCCCTTAAAATCTAAAAGTGGGCTGATCATGTCAGCATGTCTGTAGCTTGGCCTTTTCTCCTTCTGAGAATGAAATAAGCAATATTCCATATTCCTCCTTCTCTGGTGAGAAGAGCTTCTGATGGCTGGCCTAGGGTTAATCATAGGGTTAACCAAGTCATGAAAATATATTCTGGGAAAATGCAGAAGATTTCTCGCTTGGTTGGACCGAGCAATCTTTCTTTTTTAAATTCAGTGTCACAGGGCAGCCAAACAGATCTCTCTTTCACCGTCGCTCTCTTCTGCTGTGGGTCAGCAACATGATGTGCTTCTCCTTCCTTGCGACTTCAGGGCAGGGGAGAAAGCTGTAATTTGCTCTGGCCCTTTCAGAAAGTCAGCTCAGCTCAGCTTTCCCTCTGCTCCAGCGCTGTTTTAGGGGAAGTCAACCAGCAAAACCCAAAGCACTGCTGTGGCTTGTCAACCCAGATTGCGTGTGCCTTTCAGAGGGGCAAAAGAGAGTTTCTTTCTGCACCATCCCCATTTCGGTGGTGATCAGTATAGTATTGGAGCAGCAGCTGCCTCTCTGCAGCCAGAGCTGTCTTGGCAGTTTCTGGCCCAGTAAGCAGCAAATGACACCTTTACTGCACCCCTGTGTCCCAGAGGGAGTCACTGAGGCTTGAGATGGGCCATATACAAGTGCCATTGACAACTTTAGTCCCTTGTCTGGGATGCTTATCTCTTTCTTTGAGGGAGAGTCCCTCTGAGAAGATTGATTACCCTGTAAAACATAATTTTAGACTATATTTGACAGAGGTATCTCCATCTGCCTCCAAAGTCCATTTACCAGCTTCCTGATTTTCCCTTTTACCAGACTGTTCTGATTTTTTCTGCCCTAATCTGCCCCTTCTCATTCCTTCCCATCCATGTCTTCTCCCATTCTCAGTAACCAGCAGTGCTCATTCCTGGCTAGATGGGCAGCCTGCAAGGCCTTCTACAAGTTTTAGGAATGACTTTTGAAGTTGTTATTTATTCCTCAAGTCAGCTCACGTCGCATTCAGGAGGGCAGCATTGCCTGTTGCCTTTCACCACCAGCATCTACATTTTTCTTAAAACCTGTGTACAGAAAGGGAGCCTTGATGGGTGTGAGCACGGCACTCTGGTAAATTAGCTGCTGCCTGCATGTCACTGACAACCTTTGGTTACTGCTCACATCACTCTCCACTTCTGCAGTGCTAATGGGGGAGCAGCCACACTGAATATCCTGTCTCCACTTCAGTCATGGGCCCTTCTTTACACCTTCAGGAGATGCAAAATGAGCCAGATGAAGGGAAGTTCAGGAATGTCCTAAGGAGTGGGTTTCTGGTGTGGGTGAGCAACATCCAGCATTGCAACACTGAACACTACATGTTCTAGCCAAGAAGCTCGTAGGAGTGCTAACAGGAGCTACTTATCCACCTCCAAGGAGGAGGAGGAGAAGAAATCCTGTAACCTACAGCTATATTTGGGCCAATATCTATAAGCATCACTCTTGGAGGATTGGTGAGCACCGGGCTTTACACAAAGAGTATGTTGAAGGGAAGAAAAACAAGAAGAGTAGTAACAGAACTCCAAATTATGAGGTTTTGCATCCTGTTGCCCTATTGATCCAGGGGTCTGGTGGGCTCTGCTGAGCTCCTGGTGCATGGCACAGCTAACCCAGCCACCCTGTGGTGTTTCTGCACACTGGGGCAGAGTCTAGAAATGCTGCAAAGAGCTGCTGCTTCCCAAAATTACTTCTTTTTAAATGACCTTGTAATATGGTAGGAATTGATCATTTATATCACTTCTTTTAAATTGCCTTATGCTCATCAGCTGTTCTTTAAGAGATGAACAGACCCATCTTCCCATCCCATCCTGATTTGCTGGTGGCTCTGAGATGCTGCCAAGCAGCTGCTGCCATGCACAGCAGAGAGGGCTGTTTTCTTGGTGGGGGAGGGGGGTGATATCTGTAGACTTAAGGTTTCAAAGTGCTTCCTAAACTTCTAGGATAAAAGCCACTGGAGAAATGTAAAATATTAGCGGTATTTTAAGAAAGCGTGTGGGTGTGTAGACACAATTAATTTTCCTTTTTATAGGTCTACGTGGAATATCTCCATCTCTGAGGAAGATGCCTAGATCTATGGAGTGTTGGCATCCCAGAGGAGGGCACTGCTCTGTTCATGTTAACACAAAATGCCATCGAAATTAACAGTGCAAGAACACTGTTGTGGTCAGGCTGTGTCAGCCCAATAAATTATTGTGTGTGAGAGGCGGCAGGCTCAGAATCACTGCATCCTTCCCGGGCTGGAACAGCTCTTGTTAAAGGCACACGGTAGCAGTCGTAAGGGATTTTTGTCATGTTAGTCCCCCAAGATCTGAGAGGAGCTGATGCGACTTGGAAATCACTGCGTAGGATTAAACAGCAGAGGGTATGCGTGCTCGCACACACGGGCAGAGCGTCTGCTCTCCTGCTGTGCATTGTTATTGACACACTGCACCTTAATGGCTATAATGTCAATGGCCACTCTGGGACCTCTACTCGTGGATTATTAATGCATTAGACCACAGTTTTTATAGGTTATTGTGTCAAGAGCAGAGGGGAGTGGATGCCTACAGTATATGGAGAGAACAAGGCTATTTTTTACTCTGGGCTGTGGTATACACTCTGAGAGCTGCAGCTTAGAAATTGTGCTTACTGCCCTCTCATATCTGCTTTCAGTTTTCACTGCAGCTCAAAGGATAGCATGGAAGAATGACACCATCAGAGAGGAAAAGGGACAGTCCAGGGAAAGGAAGAGATCTCGTACCTGTAGCCAGGCAATTGCACATTTCTATCCCAGGCTGTGGGCAGATGATTTCCTGGCACTAGCCACTGATACCGTGAAACATGAAGATTAATTGGCTCTTTATTTCATTGTTAGCAACTGCAGGTGCTGCTTTTATTTATATAAATGTGTGCTACTCTCCTCAGTGAGGGCTCAGCCCAGGACAAATCCTCCCATGGGACTTTGGAGAGAGAAACTTTCTCACGCTGCCTCTGTGCCTGGGAGCAAATGTCACACCGCAGGCTGGAACATGAGTGTGGGGGGTGTCCCCAAAGCCTTTGAAGGTGCTGGAAACTGCAGGTGCCCAGTGTTGATTAAGGGTTAGATACTATAATTTTCAAGGGCTTTTTGAACACATCACATTTGCAGGGGAAAGTGATGCAGATGTAACAAGACATTGGCTGATCTTTCATGGGTAAATAGGATACATATGTTTGCCAAAGCCCCATTTGACAAGACATCATGGTTAAAACTGCAGACAAAGTGAAAAGGGCAGTATAACATGTTCAGGCACCCTGAATGAAGCCTTGACTACTGTGCTGGTGGAGCAGAAGCAGAAGGGGGATCCTGAGAGCAGGGGATTCTGAGTGTGGCAGAAGCAAGGAGAACACACTGTAGCATTGAGAACACACACTGCAGCATTCAAAATGTCCTACCTGTCATTTTAGCAATGCAGTAGCTTCCAAGTCAAGCAACTCAAAGCAGTGAGAGAAGGGCTCTTAACAAGAACTCTGAGTTCATTTCTGGCAGAAATTGCCACATTTCTTGTAATCACTACTGCTCCATTATGTGGAGAACTGGAGAGCTTATCTTCACAGCCAAACTAGCTATTGGGCAATACAAACAATAATCATCCAGTTATAGAAACAAAACCCGTGTCACAGTCCCTCCTTGTAGGCATTAGCTGTAATATATGGGCTGCAATGGCATGAAGCAAGAGAAGAGGGGCATGGAGGGCCTGAACCCACGGCAACACTTGTTCTCCAAAAAACTAAAAGGCAAGAGATGACAGTGACCCAGGAGGGAAATTTCTTATTTGCAAACTACCATCATTGCACTTAAGGCCTGTGTCTTTCATTTTCTCAGCTTCTCATTCTCTCAACTTCATTTCTGAAGGAGGCCAAGAAATCCCCTGATTTTCGTGACAATGCTGAGTACAGCTTGACTTTTCATCATGTCATATGTGGGCCATGGAAAGGCCCCTGCTTTTAATGTGTGACGACACAGAAATTACTAAGTAATTACAGGATTATGCAGCACCCTGTAAATTAAATGTTACCTCTTTACCTTTTATAGAACAAAAAATAACCATGTAATTACCTAGTGAATTAAGCTGTTAAGGTCTCATGGTAATTATACATGGAGTCAAAAGCTCTGAGTTCTTCTGGTAGTTATAAGTAAAGAATTATCTTTCATTTTTAAACATATGTTGCATTTGGATCCCAAAGCCTGCACATTTCCATTTTAATAACACTATGGCCTGCCCAAATGAGAAGAGGCATATGTCTCCCATCTGAGTGTGCAAATAGAGTGAACATGTATATATAAAATAGATTGGACATATGCAAAACTGACCCAGGTTCATACCAGAAAAATGGAATACCAACAGAGGTAAAACATGATTAGTCAGATGATAACATTTAAAATTATGTTTAGTTTCTGAGCGTTGGAATTTGTTTTCGTAGGAAACAAGTCAGTGTGATCCTACTTATCATATACACGTGACTTTATTTTGAAAATAGGCAATCAAACCACCCATCAGGAACCTCTGTGCCCTAAAGGGAGGCTCAGGACTTGCCGTGTGTAGGTGGGTTTTGCCATGTATCAGCAAGGAGGGGATGACTGGGCCGTCAAGGGAGCTCCATGAAACCAAACATATTGATGGTGTGACCTTGGTGGATGGTCCTGGCCCAGGTGAGGTGGCTTTGCTGTTGTTTGTCAGCAGTAACAGAACAGAGCTCTTGGGTGTAGTGACCAGGGATCCAGACTCTCCACAGACAGCCAGGGAGAGACATTGCACCAAAGATCTGCAAAAGGAGATGGGTTAGAGATGAACAAGGGTTTGCTGCCTTTGGCAGAGCTCATTCCTGCCAAAGGACCTTCAGGAAAATGTCTCTGCTTAAAAAGTGCCACCAGAGACCTGGGGCACTGCGGAGGTTGCTGAATATGGAAAAAGCTGTAGCGTGATGAGACACCATCCAGCCTGACCAAACCAGAGGGAATGGGCAGGCAAGGGTAAGAAGGGGCCATTGGACCAGTGATTGCAGATGTTAAAATACATAGGCAGATTTTTATTGAGTATGACGGTTTGTAGCACATAGGAATTGCCACTTTTGTTTGTATATTCTCTACTCTGGTCTGAGGTGGCTAAAAATGCCCTCCTGTTACTTTAAGATTTGCCTTTTTTTTTTTTCTTTTTAACTGTTCTACATAATTTTTTTTTTGTTTAATTTTTAACCTGACAAAAGCAGACCAAAGTGGTCCATGCTTTCTTCTCCTTTCTTCATTTTTTTATTTCTATGTTTTTAGTAACACATTTCAAAAAAAATCGCAATTAACTTTAATCATTAAATAATTACGAGCGTTGATGTCCTTTCAGTTTTAAACTAAGCATTTTCGGAGGTCCCAAAACCAGATTCTTTGGTTTCATAGTTTTAGACCCCTAAATCTGAAAAGTGTGATGCTACAATAAGCCTAACACTCTTAAGGTTAGGTGCAATACATTCACCTCCAGCCCTTCAAAGAGGTATTTACTAGCTAATTTTATAATTTCGTTTGAAATGCACAGCATGTTATATAAGTGCTCACTTTGGTAATCCTGGAAGAAAATACAGAACCAGGATAGGCAGGAGGGTTTTTCTGTTAATTAAGCTTAACACTGACATTTTAACTATTGAAATTGTTTCTGCTTTTTCTATGACAGATCTAACTATTTGACCTACAAGTCATCCCCAGTCCAAACAGTAATTGCTTCAGGCACAAAATTATTTGAAGTAATTAACTTCAAATATTTTTATTTTGCACATTTTTATTGTTTTGGTCTCAGTATGATCAGCAATTCTCTGTAGCACTGTGTTTTGTAGAGTTCAAATCCTGCAGTAACGCTGCACAATGAATGCAGTAATCTGCCTTTACTTCAAAGAGTCATTTCTATCCCCTGGTAAGCAGGTAGTCTTTGCTGTAGAGATGCAGAGGTGTTTTGGTGCAAACAGGATTTTTTATGTGTGTCTGTTGCATGATTTTTTTCCCCTTGTGTCCATCACTTGTACCACTTTGTAGCTGCTGTCTGGCGAGTACTAAAAAGCACCCATTGGGATTAGATCAGGAAGGGGGGGGTGGATTCATGCCCCATCTCATTCCTAGTCTCTTGCATAACACACCTTCACCGTGACACAGATTACTGTGAGCGTTGTGCTCACCCAGTTCCTCTGCCTTAATAGCCCTACGTCTCGTTCGAAGTGAGATCAAAGAGAAGAGTACCAAAGGGCTTACATTCAATTAACAGGAGAGGGGTAGGCTTTATACGTGCTCAGCAGAAGCTCTGATTGCAACAAACTGCTGACTGGGTATCACGTACTGTCACTATCAGTGTGTGTGACACCAGCCCTTTCCCTGCCACACTGGAAGGTGGTCTGGAAAGGCAAATGGGAGTTTTGCACTCTTCCTGGCTGTGTGGGGTGGGAGGAATCTGGAGAAGCCTGTGTCCCTTCACAGGGATGCTCAGGAGGAGGAGGAGAAGGGGGCTGTATCTCCCACTCTGTGCTTTTTTTTTTTTTTCTGAGAGCTGCAGACTGGAAACTCTCTGTCAGACCTCAACGTATTGGACAACTTGAATTTTTAATGATGAGTGATTTCCCACTGCTCTTTTTCACAGATCTCAGAGTTAGAGGCTTAGCCTGTGGCAGTCAGAACTCCTAGGGCAAAAGCTGAGACATTTGACCCTTTTTGTATATTTAGAGTGTATAATAATGAAATGAAGCCCCTCTCATTGCTCAGAATAAGCTATCTGCTTTTTTCCCTTCTCCAGATATTTGTGACATTAGGAAAAACTGAAAAGGTGTGTCTCTGAGAGCTAGCCTGTGATTAGGAGGCATCTGGGACCAGCCATGGAAGACACAATACTGGGAAGACAAGAGACTTGATTCACTCTGGCAGTCTGAGTTAACAATTTTTCCAGTTCTCCTAATGAAAGGCGGAGGGAGAGCTGCAAAACTAGGAACCGGATCATAAACCTAGTGGGGGGAAAAGTACAGCATAAAAAAGATAGGGCATGGATCACAAGGAGTTTACTTTCTGAGCACTGCTGAAGTGAGAAAACACATCCCATCCACTACACAACCAGTGCTCATTTCTGTTAACTCTGCTTATGCTGAAACCTCACATTTCCCAGGGTTATGCATATGAAGTTTGGAAAAGACATGAGTCCCTAGCTTTGCATTACTGCTGGAATTTATTTTAGTACTATGTTTTAGAGCTATGAGACAGCATGGATCCCTATTTGTATTAAACCTCTCTCTCCACTGAGCTGATTGCTGAGATAACCTGCAGCCAGAGCTGTCTGAACTTATGTGACCCGGTTCCATCTGTGTGCAGCCCTGTTCTGCATTCTCTTCAATTTACCTCTAATGCAAACCTTGCAGAGCAGGATGTTCCTGCCACACACACACACAGAATCTGTTCCTAGGGATTCAGTACCTGCTCTTGCCAGGAATATTCTCAACTATTTTAACCTTTTAGAATTTTCTGCATTACTGTGGGAGATGACCACTCCACACACTGCTCACAGGTTAACAGTGCTATAAAAGAGCGCAGCTGGTCAGTGGAATCAGAAAACACTGAAAAGGTCAAAGCATGCGAGTACTGCAGTGGTTTCCCTCTAAATGAGAGTAGCCTGTGACCTTCACTTAACCCTTACTTTAAATGCTTGCAAATTAAGTTGGGCAACTTAGCCTGAGCTTTAAAAATCTAAACATATCAAAAGATGAAACTACATCAAAGAGCTGTACACCAGTGTCAGACAGTGTTCTCTGACACACATATACCAGATAGACATTTCTGTCTGTGAGCCTTACTTACCCACTGAGATGTATTCAAATAAAGCCCCATTAACTTCCCCACTGCTGAATGACATGCATGTATCTGTACCACAATGCAGCCCTTCCCTTGAACAAAGGCATATCCAACCGAGGATCTTTTCTACGAGGTGTTTTTTAATCTTCTTGGCTTATACGGGACTTAGAAATATCATATATGGTGTTTGCATAGCAGTCAAAGCAAGGATTTGAAATCAGCCATGCCAGAGCTTCCTTTGACTGCAGCAGGGCAATATCCAGTCTCCTGGGCTGTAGAGACCAAATGCCCACCACTGATTAAGTATAATGACAAAAGAGATGAACCCTGCAGCATGGCATCCTGTGGCACTCCTTGTCTTTGAGCTTCTCAACCTCCTCCATACGGTGACACCAGAGATGGGGAGCAGTGGTCTTCAAGGAGACCTGTGCATGGGGTCCTCTGTGGGGTCACAGCTTCTGTGTGATCACCTGTTCCCAGGAGGAACAGAGCCAGTGGCACCTGCCTGTGGCAAAGTGATGGGATCCCCCAGCTAAACCATCAATATTACTTAGTCAAAGGGAGGAGCCCTGAACAAGACATGGATTTGTACAACATTGTCAGCTCTTCTTACTGGTGTTCTTTAATATGGCCTTTGTACAACATTGTCAGCTCTTCTTACTGGTGTTCTTTAATATGGCCTTTATTTCTTTTATTCCCTGATTACCCACCTGAACCTTTCTTTCTGCACAGTAACAAACATGAAAGCAAAACCAGTTATTGAGCTACAAGCCCAAGAATTTATTTTTTCCCACCCACATAAATCTATATCCCAATATCAGGAGTTGAAGAGACACCTTCACAGAAGCAACCCACAAAACAAGTTCTTGACTCCAGTAACAACCCAATTCTTCACAAAATTAGCTGACATTGAGATGGGGCAGTAGTGGTAGGGAAATTATGTGTCCTGTGAGCAGCTCAGATTTGTTCAATGTCATGGTCAAGTAATGACTGCTCAGTGTCTGAATTACTGGCCAAGAGAATACTCTACTTTCTGAATTCCCATGGAGATGGCCTGATTTCCATAGCAACTGGATTCTCTCTCTTGCCTTTCCCTTTAACAGGTAGAAACACACTTGAATCCTGAAAATGCTAGATTGTTCAGAGTATTATTGTATTTTTGGACACTAGTACACTTTCTGGACATGTTAAAATAAGGGGTCCTTAATGTTGTTTTGTGTATCCTCTTTTAGAACTGGTGGTGACATTATCTTCCATCTGCTCTTAAGATCTGCTGTGATGTGAGAATGAAGTTTTCTCTTTTGCTTTCTTTCTTCTTGATTCTTTATAATTGTTCCAATTTTCTATTGGATGACCTGCAATGCAGAGTGATGACTATTGAAGAAAGCTCTTGGGGGAAAGAGAGCATTGATAAAACCAGCTAACAGCAATACTCAAAATGTGTGGAATATATTTCTAGAGAGGTTGGTTCAATCTATGCCCCAAAGATGGATTAAAAATTCATGCTATTATTCAGTATGTCAGATAGGAGATCATGTCAGCAGTAAGAATATACATGTATTTGTCACCCATTTGTTGAGGCTTTTAATGGTTTCAGGTTTTGATTTTATATACTAACTTAAAATGTCCCCTTTAAGTCTGCCCTTCCTCAAGTACACCTCCACTGCTTCTCCTTTCTAGACTGCAGATGAATGAGTACAAAGAATAAAACCAATCCAGAAGAGGTTGCTTAACAATGGAGTTTCTTACGGCTGTTGTGAGGGAAGTAAAAGTGGACAGACTCTGTAAACCACCTCCCCAAGGACCAGCTGGGGACACATCCAGAACAAGGAGCCATGGAAATTGGCTTTTGAATAGTAGAAACATCACACATCAGTCTGATTCCTTAAGGAAAGGAGTGTCATGGACATCATGAGCCATATCTGGGAATTACAGGGTCTGAAAGTGGAGGGCTTCTACCTTAAATTGCGTTTGTGAAGGACCAGAGAGTTGGTGTACTCTGGAAAGCACCAGATTTATGGCAGTTTGGACTGCCTCAGTGGATGCTAGAAAAGCTTCTGCATAGCAATGGGTGATGACACAGGCAAAGGAAGGGCAGCAGGAGGTGATGGATGCTGATCCTGTGTCTGCTAGGATGGATAGTTGGTGAAAGGTACTCCTGGCAAGTGAAACCATTTGGGAATCCAGGAAGAGCAGTCAAGTCCATGAGTTGCAGAGAAAGTGAGCAGTGCTGTTACAGAGGCGGTTCCCCTTTATCCACAAATCACAGGAATGTGGTGCCTGCACTGAGGATGAATTTCACCAATATCCCTTTCAGGCAGCAGTCTGGCCCTTGCCCCAAACCTTTATCTCTCCTCGAGCACACATTGCCCTCCTTCCCCTAAACTGGCAATTAAGTAGTCAGTTGTGGTAGTCCGAGATGCCACGAGAGTATCCTGAGGTCTTGACAGCACTTGGCCAATTCACTGACCTCTGTCATGTTCTGAACCACCAGAGGTTACGCCCGAAATCAGCCTAAAAAATCAGCCGATTTTCCTGTGACCCCCAGTCTGACCTTACATCTGAGTTTACATTTTTAAATCTCACCATGAGCTGCCAGCTGACATCCTCCCTCTCCCTGCAGCTCCGGCACAGCTGTTTGGTGGCCGTGGTCTCCCCTCCATTTTGCAGCACCACTTGCCCACAGAGCCTTGCCCACCACCTAGCTGTGCAACCCAGGGGTTTCCCAGGCTCTCCACCACAATAGCATCCCTCTTCCCTTCTCTCCCCTCCCATCCCCTCCCCTTCTTGCTCTCTTCTCACCCTCCCCAGCTATGCTGCAAGCGACGGAGGAAAGCACAGCAAATTGAAATAAATGAGAGCAGAGGAAGAAAGGGGGAGGTTGGAGGGGAAGGCAAGGAGGGAGCTCCCAGGGCTCTGTCACTTGGGCTGCCTCAGGGGCCATAGGGAGAGAAGGGGAGGGTGACAACAGGGCCAGAGCTGGAGCAAAGCCTGGTCCTTGGCTGTGGCGGGAGCTTTATCGCCAGTGACCTTCAGAGCACTTAGTCCTGATGAGGAACATTCAGATGATCACATTAAGGTTGTTGTGGGGACTGGAAGGGCATGTGTGTGTGTGGGAGTAAGGGGAGAGCTATGTGTGGTGGGAGGGCAGCAGCCTGTCAGCAGGAAGGGGATTGCAAAGACGAAGGTGCAGGGCTTGGTACTGGCACCTCAGCATCCGTGACTTCCCCTGAGCACCCTGGGAGAAACTAAAGGAAACCTGTCCTTTAGGCTTTTTGGAAGATGCCCATAGAGGGCACTGATTTATCAACAAATCTTAGAGAAAGAGGTGTTTGGATAAGAAAGACAGGAAGGGCCCAGGCATCCTCCTGTGTCTCCTGTAGGCATGTTACTTCTGAGTTAGTGATGGACTGCTTCTTTTTTTACTTTCCCCGTCTCTCTCGAAAACACAAACATAGCTGGGAGGTGGGAAAGGTGGCTTCCCCTTCCCGTTTGCTAGAGAAGCAGATGGCCCCACAGATGATTTCTCCTTGCTTCCCTCTGTCTGTAAAAGATACATAGCCTAGCTCTGAGAATACCATTTCTTGGCAAAGATGTCCCTGAGAAATAGCGGGGAAATTCCCTGTACTATACTTCCATGCTTCTCTATCCTCTTGTTTTAGTTTCTTTAATTCTGCTGATAATGACAAGGTGCACAGCTGCAGTTGTGTTTAGTTACTCAGAAGATATGTGCATTGCTTGGCTGATGCTGCCAATGGCCTGACCCCAGGGAAAACCCTGGGGAAAAGCTGCAGACACGTGTCCTTTAGAGCAGCTCTCTGGAGCTCTGCCCTCCACCTGAGGGACCAGCATCCACCTCCTCTGGGGCTGGCAAAGCAAACCTTTCAGGTCAGATCAGTGGTGGAAACCCAGGGTCACCATGGGGTTGTGGTGTGTGTACACAGAGGCGTGGTGGAGAGGACAAAAAGCCCTTGCTGCCCTCCTTTCCCCAGTGGCTCTGCTTCCCCTGCTCCCAGCTATTCCCACTCCTCCTTGAGCAAGACCAGGAGGGAGGAGACCCATTAGCAGCAGCTCTGCTGCAATGTCTCTTTAAAGGAAGTGTCAGGAATAAAGATTTACCTGCAGGTTTAGGAAGACAATTATTGTACTTTAATTAAATACGAAATGACACTTAAGAGCATATCCATTGCCTTAACAGCGACTCTCTGTAATAATAATAATACTTAGCACTTACATAGCTCTCTCCATCTATACAGTGCTTCACAAACATTAACTAATGAATCCTCACAACCTCCGTGTGAAGTTAAAGAGGCTGCTGGCATGATGGGGAGGGGGAAGAGGAGATGTATCAGGGGAATAACCTTTTCTTGGCCTGCTGCTGCTACTTTTCAGGCTACTGTGGTCTTCATTCTCCCTCCCTTCTGTCAGCCTTCCCCTAACTGTGCCTCCTCCAGCACCATGCAGTGGGCAAGTTGGCAGTACAAAAAGGGGGTACCTGTGGGCACCACTGGAGCAGGAACTGATGTTCTCCTGGCTCCCAGAGCTGGGCTCAGAGGGAAGGACAGATGCTACACTAAGCCTGTGTTTCCTAATGTATTTACATTTTCCTTACTACAGATGCCTGTGATTGTGCAACCTCTTTGCTGGAAAAGTCAGAAGAGAGGTAAGAAATAAGCTTCATTCTTTTTACCAAAGCAAGAAATGGACCTGACTCTCCAGAAATCACACCACCACTCTGTCCTCCATTGACAGCACTCTCCTTTCTCCATCACCCATGGCAGGCCTGGCTATGCCTCTTCTCTGGCTTTTAGGCAGCAAAGCCCATTTTTTCCTGTTTTTCCAGAATTTTTGGAAGTACTAGGTTCATGTCCATCCCCTCCTCCACATCTGGGCTGTCTCATCCCAACTGGCAGCCCATGGGAAGGGGGAAAGATGGGAGAAATTGTCAAGGCTGTAAGGAGAGAGGAAACTGATTATCCATCCCTTTTCAGGGAGTAGTTTTCTGCACAATCTGCTTCCAGACTGCTTTTATTCCCAAGCTCATTCCTCTTAAAAAGGTAATAAATATTCAAAACGTACTTGCTTAGATTACTGGCTATACTCTAACAGCTTCAGCACCTACAAAGCTTATGCCTGTGTGCGTCTACTAAGCAGTTGTCAAACTGCATTGCTTGTAACATTTAGGGTTGGCTTGGAAGAAGGTCTCAAGGCTACACTCTACAAAACAGTCTGTATTGGCCAAGGGGGAAAAAAGGCAATGTGACCTAGAAAATCCTGTCATCTCCAAAACTCCATGATTCTGCTGTTCTTTATTTATCATTGTGAGCCCACCAGATCCATTTCTGAGCCATCAAGTGTTGTTTTTGTCTTCCAGGAAGGTCTCAAGCAGGCCTCTGAGTTAGAACATGCAGATATTTTCAGATAGTCCCGTCAGCACTGGTAATTTCAGCTGTTTTACTGGCTAACTCACTGGTTGGATTCTTGGGGTTGCATTTAGATATGAAAATGCCACATGGTATTCTCTGTGCAGTATCAAAGTTTACCTCCAGTGTTGAACAGAATCTGGATCTTTCTGCACAGATCACAGTTATCCTGGCTTTATGCATTGTAGAGCCCTTGATAAGCCAGTGGGGGAAAAATATTTAGTGTGTGAGAGCTCACCTGTCCAGCCCTAAATGCTCAGGAAGCCAACCTCAAGTAATTTATTCATGCCTCGGTCCTTCTTATCTCAAAAATTGTCTTCCCCCTGCTTTTGACTTGGTTTTGCAAACACAGCTCCTTGCCTTGGGGCTTTTGGAACCTTAAGTGACACCAGCAATTCTGGCACCTTCCTTCAGCCACAGGCAGGTGACAGTCAGGTGTGTTTGAGCTCAGGTCTCCAGCAGCAGGACCACTTTGCTCATGAGTGGTTTCCATGTATGGAATGACTCTGTGGGACTCCTGCCACGTGCACAGAGGAGAACTGGTGTGTACCTGTTTATTTGCATCTGTACAGCACAGGTAGCAAAGTGCACTGGATCCAATTCACCCAGGTCTCATTCTTCAGTCCCCAGGAGATCTCCCCAGCAAAAGCAGCCTTTCTCTCACCACCATACTCACACCCATGTGGTCTGGAGCAGGGATCTTTCTCCTACTTCACAAGTTAACAAATTGGCGGTTCCCTGAGAGCAGATAATTTCTTCTTAATGGTAGCCATCTCTCAGCACGTACTTTGGCTGCCAGCTTTTGAAGGTAATTGCATTGTTATTTAGGAAAGTCAAAGGTGCATTCTTCCATAGAGGCTCTGGCTGCGAGCAGGCTTGCGAAGGGCTGACCGGAGACGGCTTTGTGTGCTCCTGTTACAGCAAGGTGTCACTGCAGGCAGCCAGGAGACAGGGATGGATGTACATCTCCCTCCCCATTTCCCACTCTTTTTCTCCCCAGAAAAGAATCTGTAAGAAGCTGTTTGCTGAAAAATAAAGATGGGCCTTCCAGTGCTGAAAATACACAACACAAAACATTCCCTTTTCTGATAAGAAAGTGATGTCACAAATGACCTTATTAAAAAAAGGGAAAACGCTTGTTTAGTTAAAGCACTTGTTCAAAGAGAGCAAGGGGAAATGTGGCTTTAGGTTATTTTTCTTTCTCCTTTCTCTTTCCCCCTAAATGAGATTGAAATACAGTTTCACATTTGCAAGGCCCAGTGCCCTTTCTGCCAAGAAATCCATTGACAGTCCAATCAACAGACATGTTCTGGTTACAGGAATCAGGCATCAGTCAAATGCTTGAAAGCCGGATCCAGCAAATGCAGCAGATAATAGTATTGAAAACAGCCAGTGGGGGAGATGAGAAAGTAATTGGAGTGTAGGTAAGAGCTGGTGTAAGCAGGATGGATCGGCATATTGCTGACACACAGAAGGGAGGAGGCAGAGGGGGGGAGCTAATGAGAGGGGTAATTCTAATGATAGAAGTAGTTCAATGTGTCAGGCTTTTGTTTTTTGAAGGCTGAGAGGATTTATTTGTGCAGAGGTAACTCAGCCCATGGGATTTATACGCCACCTACACCACATGTTCTTCCAGAGCTGGTTCAGCCCCGGTATTTTGCAGTTAGATCTGTAGTAAAAGGCTAAGCGGCATCAGTGGGGAGGACTGTGGGGCTGGACTGCCCCTGGAAGCGCTGGAGCAGATGTGGTGGGGGTTTGCAGGGGGATCAAAGTGGGGCGAAAACACTCAGCAGCACAGGGAGAAAGGCCTTTGTGGCAGCCTGGGGCAGGCAAGTCTACGAACTGAGGGGGACTCATTACCATGAGCAAAGCAGCACTGGTCTCTGCATGTTCAGGGGCTGCATCACTGAACACAGTCATTTCAATCTCGGCAAGCCCTAAAATCTGCTGATTTCATCCCAAATGTAAAAATCTAAAGAAGACAGGAGTGAAAATGAACAGAATAGAATTTGATTGTATGGACTATATATCCTAATTTATTCCAGAGCCCTTGCTAGTAAAATACTCAGACTCTGATTAGAGTGGTGAGCGAAGAGAATTACTCACTTCCTATTGGTAACATGGCGAGCAAATTACCTGAATTTCTTGTAAATCTGTAACTCTCTTTTGGGACACAGCACTATGGAAATGGCAGAGAGGGGCTGTTGATCTCATACACTGTGGTATGTCCTCCCTCATAGTGAGGCTTGGGTGGATTCACCCTTCATACATCAGCCTTCCACTTTCTGGGTTATTTTTGATATTTTGTTTTTCCTTTTTAGATTCACCTTCCATGTCCCACTGCCCCAAACACTTGGCTCTGTTTTCTTACCTGGCCTAGGAAGGGCTATTTTCAGGAGCTGCTCCATTATGGGCTGTGCTGCATTGAAGGTGGAGTGAAGGGGGCAGTGGGGTTGTCAGGAGGAGAATTGAACACTCTGTAAAGACAGCACAAAATATTCCAAAGTAATTCGGATCCAGCTTGAGCAAGTGATAAATGAGAGCAGCATGGCAGTGACAGGTCAATCAAATATTTATAGAACTTCATCCATTAGCATTGCAGCAGCAGAAAGAAAGCAATGAAGTCTGGGTACTCCAAGACCTGCAAGGGGTATACATGCTGATCAGTTTTCCCAAAATCTTCAGGCACGTGTGGATCTTTTGTCTTGCCCTGGAGGGGGCCAGGATAGGTGAGGTAGTGGAAGAGCTAAAAAGAGGTTGGAATTGTGCAGCCCTGTGTTTTAGAATCAATTTCTCTGATCTCCTTGGGTGGATTAATTTGTGTACATACTGGTGAGGAGATACTTGTATCAAAACGATGGGAAAGCTGAGTGACATGTGAGGTATATACATAGGTGTGTACACACTGGGAAAGGGCATCAGGTTTTGCAATTCTCTGGAAAAGCAGTTGCTACAATCAGTGAAATGCCAGAAAAGGTTAAACCACAACAGACAAGAAACCTTAAGGAGAGAACAGTGTGGAATTGGAAAGCCTATTTTTAGGATCACATGATATGATTAGATTAATATTTTAGGAGGCAGTTATCATATGCTAAGAAACTGAAGGATTATTAGTAGCATCCCAATGTGCCTGTTTTCAGGGTTTTATTGAGGGAATCCCATCCAAATTTCTCCCTCCTCACCTTTGATCAATTCCATGAGCCAGGGACATGGAGAACTGACACACAGATGAACCGGAAGATGCAAAGGGCTGTGGAAAAACCATTCATTGGATTTCAGCAGTTAACTGGAAATGCCACAGTGCAGCCCATGCTGAGGTAGGCGGCAGGAACACACTGCACACATGTGCAGGCAGAGCAGTGTTTACCTGGGACCATCTCCATGGTGCTCCCAGACACCCCCAAAGCAATCCAACAGCAGGCTGTGAGAAGAAGAACTACCCTGGTCTCCAAGGGTTTAAATAAATGCTTGATTTTAAGCACAGGAAGGATTGCACTGAAGTGCCTCTTTGACCTGCTGATGAGATCTAAGTGACTGGGATCTATGACATCCCTGTCACACAAATGTGCATCCTGCATCCCTCCTCAGGGTTCACAGGACCATTCTCATTTCTTTTGGCGATTCGGGCTTCACTAAATGTGGTCTACACATAAGTGCCAGTCCTTAACCTGGTGATGGATCTGGGATTTCTGTGGTACCCCATCTTTTCACTAAGAGCTGAATTGCTGTGAATACAGGAAGAATCTAGGCAGGGGCACAAGCTCTTTCTTCTTCATTCACTGTTCTCATGACAAAGTTTCATTCATCCAGCCTGGGAGCAGTAGGGACACCGTGTGTCGGAAGCAACCAGTCAGCCAGGGGGATGAGGCAGGGCCTGGCACTCGCCAACAGCCCATTTGCTGAAAATTGATGATCCAAAGTTGCATGGGGAATTTGTATGAATGGAAGAAAAGACAGCCAGTAATTGGGATCGGTGGGTGAAGTGTCAGCAAACAGAAGAAAGGGATACTTTGGTGACAGTGATAAATGCTAGCAGCTTTGGGTCTCATCTGGAGGAGCGAATTGGAGCGAAGACTTTGTAGGAGAAGGAAGGAATAAAAAGACAGTGTCTGATGGATGTTACAGAGGAAAAAAGCTCAGAAAACAAAAATTCAGCAGAGTGTTTTTAGGCGGATGATCAGAGGCGAGTCACCAGGGTCATTCCCCAAGGCTGAGGGGGTCATAATTTTTTATACCCTCAGGAGTAAGCATGCCTTGTGCTTGGTGGTACATGGTGCCACCAAACACCAGTCCCTAGAGAGTGGGGTTCCCCTGCTCTGGGCACCATGCATGCAGCTGCAGAGCCCTCAGGAGCAGCCTTGTTGCTCTCCTGGCTGAGCAGCATGGATGTGAAAGGTCTATGCCTTTGCTGGGGTGCAGAAGCTCTGAGGTCACTGCTGGGTGTCAGGGTCAGAGGGACAGGGCATCTCTGGAAGTAGGGGCTCTCATCAGGCACCGGCACGCTGACCGCTCAGGGCTGGTTTATTTCTGTCAGCCAGCCCAGCAGGTTTGTCTCAGGGAGGAATTTGCCTGCAAACCAAGGATGTGCAATAACAAGTTGCCATTTCCAGAGTCATTTCTCTGACCCTCACCAGCATTTCAAAACACATCTCAAATGCAATTGGCACCTCTACGCTGCCAATTTTAGAAACGTTTTGCTTTGGAGGAAGGACTGGAGCACAGAGGTGATTATCCCTCCCCTCCTGGCAGCTTCAGGAGTCGTGCGACTTGCAGGGAATGTCAGAGATGAACAGCATGTAAAAGAGCTCCAGTAAATGCTCTTTCCCAGAGCACTGGGACGTGCCTCTGTCCTCTTCCTTTAGACTGCAGAGCTTCTTTGCCTCTTACAAGAGAAAAGATCCTGGCTGAGGTAGCTCAGACATCCATCTAACATGCCCTGAGACAGAAGCACCAGCGACAGAGAGAGGGACTGATTCTGCTGTCAGCAGCGCAGGCGGAGAGTCAGCAGAGTCAATGGGAGTCGATGTTTACTTGTTACGCTGCCTCGCATGGACACTGATAAATGTTATGAATTTTAAAAATTGAGATTCACATTAGTTTCCTTTAAGTCATTTTAGATTTTCTGCTGAGCTTTATTAAGTGGCTTTTAAAAGCAGTTTAGCCTCTACAGCTCTCGCTGCAACAGCCCTGCCTCCCAGCCTGTCTCACACAAGGAATAAAACGAAGCCCTGGGTGCTTGCAGGGAAGCAGGAGGGCACTGGGGTGGAGCAGCTGAGTCCACTGGGGTGGGAGCACCGTGGCAGAGCAGGGAGATGGTGCAAGGAAGTGTCAGCTGTTCAAAGGTGGCAGATCTTTTGAGAGTTTATGAGACATCATGCAAAGCTGAAGATCCAGAGATATGTCTGGTCCCTTCAAATACAGGCAGAGGAATATTAATGCAAGGGCTGAGTTTTCTCTTTCCTGCAGGACCACACAGATAGGTATGTCTAGGAATCTTCAGGTAACAGATCTTGGGCTGATCTCCTGCACCTTAGTGTAAATCAGGATTAGCTCCAGTGGGTTGAAGTCAACATCCTCCTGATTTTTAAGACTCGATCCAGCTTTCCCCGAAGTCAGTGAGAAGAACTGTTCTTGGATCAGTCTCTAAATGCCTTATTTTAAAATCCATAAGCTGTGGTAAAAAAATCCACATCTCCCCTGTTCCACCCTAAACTCTACCTACCACCTGCCATTTAATTTTTCATGACACAATTATCATTTTTAATAATGCCACTGCATTTTCTTGGCTAAAGAGCCTCTGGAGACCCTGTCTGAAAGAAAAGCTTCCCCATCTCCTCTTTTCCATGCCTGCAGGTGTTTCTGTATCATAGTAAGCCTTTCCTAAATGTCTCTTCAAAGACACTCACAGCTTCGTCTCCTCTAATCTTGATGCACTTTTGACATCACTAAATAATTATGCAGTTACACAGTAAACTGGTGGTGGGAGATATGCAAGAGGCAAATCTTTGTTCTGGTATCTAAAAACAGTAATCCTGCCTCAGCTCTCACTGATTGACTGAAAACAGAAGCAGAGGGAGAACAGGCTCAGTATGGACAGAAGAGTAATACTGATTTATGGGAAACAAACCTCTGAGATAGTGATTTAGTTCCCTGGGATTTTTTTCTGAGAGATGTCACCACACATCTGCAGGACTGGGACCAGGAGAGATAAAAACCTGAGTTGCTATAAGCAACCAGAGGGGACCAAGTGCTCTGGAGTGGGGATGTGCTCTAGGGACATAACTCCCTTCCCCTATCAGCAATTTGCTGTTTTACTATTGATTATAACAGGAAGGGAAAAATGGAAAACCCATGTAATTCCCTGTCCTTGGGCTTGTGGCCTGGGGGAAGTTGATTCTGTCTAATCTAATAAGGATGTGGTACAGCCTGGATTACCTGGGCTCTCCTCTTATCCTTTGGGAGGCATGTCTAAATGAACAGTATGGAAATTAAAAGTCCTCTAAAGGAAAGAAAAAAAAAAAAAAAGAACACAAGGAAAAAACCACTCAGCCAATTTTCCTGCTTTGAATGGCATCTGACTTTCCATCAGGGCTCTCACGCCACTTTGGAGGGAGATGACCCACCAGCAATGTGAAAGGATTAAACCGCTGCCTTTACACTACGGCTGGCTCTGCTCTGGGGAAGGGGTAAGGCAGGATCTGGTACAGGGGTGACATCAGTGGGGATCAGCAGGGCAGGCTGAGAGCAGATTTACAGCAGGCAGATGCCCTGTCCCTGCTGGAGCCATGCAATGGCCAATACAGCTCATTAAAAGAATCTTCCCAACCCACTGTGTGCACTTGCTGTTCCTGGTGCAGTGTCACACAGGAACGTGACAGCTCTGTGGCATTCACTGCTTTAAGCTAAGCCAGGCCTGACATCTTAGCAAGGAGAAGAATTGGCCAAAGCTGGGTGTCCCAAGAGCCAGACTGGATACAGGTATGCCAGCCTTCACCCTGCTTTCCGCCTTCCACGGCACAGCATGTTTCCTCAGAGCCCATGTCTCTTGGGATAGGAGAAGTATGTGGACTGCAAATGTGGGCTGACATGCCAGGCAGCAGTGGCAGGTGGGAAATGGATATATTGCATCCCAAGGTGATGCATCTTCCCATTCAAATCAGCTCACCAGCACAGATAGTCCTACCTCTGCAGATAGCACTATTTAGATGGCAGATTTTATTCAGATGGCATCTGAAACTTATTTTTTATTGAATTTAATTTTAATTAATTGTGCTGCCAAGGGTGAGCTGAAACAGCCTCTGTTTTTAATTTTTTGCTCCCCAGAGTGGATGTCCTTAAACTCCTTCCTATAATGATATGGTTGTAGCTTGCAAAAAGGCAGTCTGGATTTATTATTCTGCCTCTTCCCTTGTCCCTTCTAATCCTAGAGAGAACATTGCAGTGACTGCTGGTTAGAAAATTAGTTAAGTGAACTGTATACTGTATTCTCTTTCTGTATCACTTCTTATTAGAGAAAAAAGATAATATAGTTCCCTCTCTCCCCTCCACTCATCCTGCATTTTATCCAGAGCTCACGTAAGGAGCATTTCAACAGACTGCTGCAGCCTGCTTGCAAAATGACACTCAAAGCCCTTAGGATAACTCTTGACTTTGGTGCAAAGTGCAGCAAGTAGTATCATATGTATGGAAGAAGATGGTGGTGAGATCTGCTACTGATGCACAGGTAGGAAGAAACAAGCCTGTCGGGGTCATTTCTGCACTACACAAGCAGCTGTCTGTCACCTGTCTCATGTTTGAGCACTGCCTCTGCAACAGTCACTATTTCAGGTGTTTGAAACACAGAGCTGCCCTTTCCCTTTGGGTCCAAACAATCAAACTCCCCCAGCTGCACATGCTTTAATTGGTGGGTCCCCAAGTGCTGCAGCACTTCAAGAAAACCCTAAGGAAAAGTTACTTTTCACCAGCTGCAGTCTGGCAATAGGAGGTTGCCCACTCCATGCATGATATTTGGGATCAAAAACATGGAAAGATGGCAAATGGGGGCATATACAAAATAATTGAACTGTTAAGCAAAGTATGGGCAAGACACCCCACATCCTGGTTTAAAATATTGTCAAAATTAAACTGAATTTGTAGCAGGAGGAAAGCCAGAAATATCCTTGTAAAACACTATTGCTGTACTGTTAATAGTGGATGTTGCTTGTCCATATGGACTAGTTAAAGGAAGGAATTTTACCAAACTGAGTCAATTTATTGCATGGGGCCATTTTGAAAGAATATCTGACAAAGGAATAGATGAGCCTGTTATGAGAATAAACTCCCAGGGAACTAAAAGGACAGCCCCAAGGAAGGCCAACCTGATGAGAATGGAGAGCTATTAAATGAAGATACTCTTTGTACTCCAAATCCAAATATATCTCATGCAAGAGCAGAGCTTTCTAAAACAAATCCCTGTAATAGATGAAGGATTTAGGCACAGCCAGGTTGTCTGTTTAATGAATTCCCTGCATTTACCCCACCGAGGGAGGAAGACCCAAAACCACTGCTGTTTAGAACCTTTTTCATGTGGATTAGAGCAGCCAAGACTAATTTTGCCTTGTTTCCCTCCTTCACAGCTCATCTGTCCTACTTTTTACTTTTAAAGGAATGAGTAATAAAAAAAAAAAAAAAAAAAAAAAAAAAAAAAACCACAAAAAACCCAAACAAAAAAAACACCAAAAAAAAACCAACAAAAAAAACACCACACACACACAAAACAAAACAAAACAAAAACAACAAAAACAAAAACAACAAAAACACCAAAACAAACAAACAAACAAACAAAAACAAAACAAAACAAACCTCCAATATTTATGGATGCTCTGGTTCTTTTAGGCTCTGACTGTATGTGAGCCAGAAGCTTAATTACATATTTTAGGCACATATGTAATTCTTTGAAGAGTTCAGGAAAACCTTGACTTAGAGGCAAGAAAGATGGCTCAAAATGAAGTTATGTGCCCTTTCCTGTACCAGACCACATCTATCCTGAAGAGATCTTTTTGTCCAGAGATCCAGTTCCTTTCTGCTTCACTCCTGTGTTAAGCCTGGCCTGTTGACAGGAGCTTTATGAACTGGTGGAAAAAGAAGACTCAGTGGATTATCTGATACAGGGGAAAAAAAGAAAGGTACAGATCATCCAAGGGGATGTCATTTGGACTGCACGGGGTGTCAGCCACCTTTTAGAGGGTAACAAGCTGAAATCCCATTTTTCAGTCATTTCTTTCTTTGATTTTATTTTGAAAGTGGATAGTGAAGCACTGCACATGGAGCATTTCACAGCCAACCTCTGCTCACAATAAATACCCGTCCTGATGGCTAACCCCAAGCAGTTTGTAAGGAGCAAGAGTCAGAGGCAATTTTTTAGGTTTTATTTAATGAACTGATCCTTCTGGCAGTTGAAAGAGAAGCCCTTTTATCTTAAAACAAAGCTGAAGCCTTCTGTGGGCTCTGTCTCTAGAAGCAGCTACAAGATGATGCCAGGTGCTTGTGCCCAGCCCTGCTCCTGGAGCTTCCCCTCTGGCCGGGCTGTGCAAAAGACGCTCCAAAGAGAGTGATGTGGCCTGACAGCCACAGCAAATGCTGAAGTCCCATATGAAAGTCTCCATGAGTACCCAGTATTTTGCAGCCCAGACTTCTACAGCATTTTCTGTTACAAAGAGATGCCGTATGGCTCATCACCCTGTAACCTTGTGAGACCTACATCCCACCACAGCTTGCTTGCCCGGCAGCTCCAGGAAGGAATGATGGCTTCACTGCTTGATGAGTGCCAAATTCCCGCTCTCCAGGAACCACACCTCATGCAGTGACCTCCTGGAAGGGTACAAACTGCTCTGGAAGGGTTTGGTTTCCATTAGCTCCCCATCTTAAAAACACTCTTTGGATCCCTCTGATAGATCCCTTTGTCTTAACTGGTTTTAAATACCTGGCTTTGGCACCCAAGTCTCACCCCAAGAATCAACAATCAATAAATGAATCTCCCCTTAGGATTCACTGAGGCAAAATGCTTTGGGAAACCTACTGGACTAAGTCCAAATGCAACTCAGATTTGCCTTAGGAGCAAGTCTAAGCTGTCTGTCTTCATCCTTGACCTTGTTTCTTTTCCCTTGGCACTTAAAAATCCTCTTTTCCAGACTAAATAGCACAAGAGATGCCGGGACTGGGTGTTAACAGCCATCCAAGTGAAGAGTTACTTTAAATCCAGGCTGAGTTTTTGACTTCTCCTCCTGTTCTCCTGAGCCACCAGCTATGGAAATTTTTCATCTCTGATAAAGCAGATTAGCTGCTGGAAATGTCAGAGAGAGGCTACAGATGGCTGCACTGTGGGGAAATATTTCTTTGCTAGCCCTGGAAGCTGCTGAACAGTGGACCCCAGGAGAGATGCTCCACAGTCCATTGCATAAAGTGACTTGGCCTGTGATGCTGTTAATGCAGAAACACCCCAATGTGCTCTGCTCAGTGAAGTTCGCTAAGAGCAGCAAGTCAAACCTACAGACAGCTCAGTGGAGGGGAGGCGGGGCAGGTTCTTTTCTTTTTCCTACTTCCATTTCTTTCTTCTTTAATTTTGGTAATGGATCAGAGTCAAATGAACAACATCTGGCAATTAGCACATCCCTTGCCTGGCTCCGATCTGCCACTAAGTTCTGAGTGTTTGCCTTTATTTTTAAATCGGTGGCTGTCAGAGAGAATTAAATGGTGCCTAAAGAAGAACGCAGACGTTATAATTAAAGGCACGCCAACCTTGACAGGTAGCTGTGAGTGGAGTTCAGAATTTTAACTTTTCATGGGAAAAGGGGCCATTGGCATGCGCATGTGCTCTTAAACTCCATGTGTTTCCCCCATCTGATCTATCCCCAGGTGCTTTTTATACACCCATACTTGCAATTAATTGTCTCTTTGTCTGCTCCATTTCAGCAGCCATCCAGCCCAGTATTGCAAGAAGAAGTGTACTTTAAAGCTAGGAATAAAACTGGAATCCATTAGCTGTGATTGCATGTGCTTCTGTGGGACTTTGCTGTTAACAAGGATAGAAATGATATAATGGAAAACAGAACAGGGAGCATAAACCTGCTGGTGCACAGAGCATCCTGAAACTGTGTAGTCTGTAATTCAAGTGTCTTCTAGCTAGGAATGAAATGCCTGGTGCTCTGGACACTTTCCTGCCAGGTCATATTATTATAAACATGGTCTTCCCCAAACTCATTCTGCTCCTTCTGATTAAAACAGGGTCAAATCTTCTTCCTTACAGTATTGACCCATCTGAACTACAAGCTAAGGCTGACTTTTAGGGAATAAAGGGAGCATGGAAACTGGGTTCACCTGCTACCTCCTCAGCTTTGACCCTAGTGGTGAATGGAGGATAAACTCCTGTTAAAAGGATGTAGCCTGGCCTCGCACCTATCTACCAAAGATTTCATGCTCTGAGGCAGCCAGTCCAGCATTTTTCCTGTCATTGGCTTAGGGCTGTAACTGAAGGTCACATGAGGTGGCAGGCCATGGTCTGCTCTGAGCCTTAGGGCTCTGCAGAGGTGGGCAGAGCTGTATTGCTGATGGGAAGAGTTGTGCTGCCATGGAGTCTCTGTGCTATAATACAGCTGCAAGTTGGGATATTACACCAGGCAGCACCAGCTTGGAGAGTGCACCCTCCCCATATCTTGCCTTCTAAATCTGCACCTGCCACAGCCTTTGGTCTCTCAGCAGTTTTACCTGCTGTCTGCAGGTTTGAGTTGGACAGCATTAATAATAACAACAGCCAAATTTAACAGCTACACCATCCCATCTGGTGTGGCTTCAATAACATGCTGACAATCCAGCTCTTAAGTTAGTTCTCAAGCAAAGTTTTAAACAAACTCACTGATCTTTGCCCTGCCTTCACAGGGCTTGTTTTGCTGGCTCAGCTTCCTGAGATCCATCTATCCCATTAGCATTTAACTACCTCATGAATGTGCTTCCATCTGCCCATCCATCCACGGTGGGTTTTCTCTCCGTCCTGGAAACCTAAGGTGAATTTTGTGCAATTTCAGTTAGCATCCAAGGGAAGAAAAAAGACAGAGAGAAGGATTTAGGAGGGAGAGGAGGAGTAACACAGGCATGGCAAAGCCAGGGTAATCCGTGGGACTATGTCAGGGAATAACCTCTCTTCCCACCTTTTCGCTGCAAAATTGATGTAGTTGGAAAATGACTGAAAGAAATTAAATTCAGGGTGAAAACTACCAGAGGGATGGAACTTCCTGTCCCACACCTTGTAGCTTATTCCCACCCTACTTTTCTTACTCAGCTCCTGATATCTATCACTTTCTTTTCACCTCCTTTCCCTGCTCTCATCCCCAGTCTCTCTCCCTGTCTCTGATGGATGGAACCATTAGTGGAATCACTGTAAATAATGTGTAAAGTTGGAAGTTACAACAAGGTATCTCATTAAAGCCGCTTCACTCATCTTACTTCCCAATTAATGTTTAAGGCTTCGCTGGAATGCGGTGACAATATGTCACAGCATATCATTGTGGCAGGCGACAGGAAGTTAATAACCCACTGGCCCTTAAAGAAGCCTTTAATGTCAGCTGCAGAGGAGTAAATAACATTGGTTTCTTCTCCCCCACCCATCCCCCCTTCTTTTCCCGCTTTTAATTTGCTGCAGGAATGAAAGAGTTTTGTGCTGAAATAACATCATTATCTCATAAAGCCATCCTCTGCAAAGGCAGAGCACAAAAGGTGTTGCCCAAGGGACCCTGGGATTTTCAGCACTGTAACAAAGTTTCTCCAACTCCCCACCCTGAAAATTCAGGAACTTGTGGAGTGTTTGCCTTCACCAGCCTTTCTGCCTCCATTCAGGGCCTCTTTCCTCCTTTAATAAAAGAAATTCCCTCATCCACCTTTTCTTAGTATTAATTTCTGTGCTCTTCTCACACCTGCAAGCCCCTAAACACAACTTCACAGCATCAGTGTAGTCAAAAGTTTCCTTTCATGTGTAACAGTTTTATCTGCTATTATTGAAACTTTCTTCCTTTGACGTTGCTTCTTTCCAGGGGACGAGTCATCTTTGCCTTTCATTCCTCTAAGTGCCTGTTCACTTTGAGCACAATCGCTGCTCTTTACCCTCCTGTTGTTGCACGATTGGGCTCAAGCCCTCCCGGGCATCAACCACCACAGACTCCAGGCTGGGAGTGGTCCCAAGAGACTCCACTGGAGTCAAGGAAATGGTTTTGGTTCATCACCTTACAAAACTGGAACTGAGCTTCTGATTTCATAAGAGGTGGTGTGGCATCAGTGTCACTAGCCTGTTCCCCTCTGGGGATGTAAAGATCCATTAATCACACTGTGATACAACATAAATGACCCATTATTGAAAACCTGTTTTGTAGATATATCTTTCCTAGGAGAAAGAAAAACCACACATGTATAGCTTTTATTTAAAAAAAAAAAAAAAAAATTAAAAGAAAAGTATCTAGGGCCTGGGGAATGAATCCCACAAACTTTCTGCCCAGCTCAGCCACAGACCCAATACATCATAGCAGGCAAATCTTGCATGGATTTCTCATGGTCTCGATTTCTTCGTGTACAGTGTGTCTAAAAATGTTTGCTCTCCTCACCTGGGTTATTGCTTTAGTATTTGGAAAGGTCTTTCAAATTTCAGGCTAAACAGTCAAGTGTTGTGACTATATAAATACTTCTTTTACTTATTGTACAGGGACATTACAAATATGTCCCTAGACTTCTGTTGTAATAATAGGAAAATTCAGGATGAATATCAAGAGCAGATCTTCAGCAATGAGATTCACTGTTATTGCAGAAAAGTCCCAAATGAAAAGTGAATGTTGGTTTCTTTCAAAGCGTTTAAAACTTCACTAGTTCCAAAATTTTGGAAGGCATTGTTCTCTTCCAACAGAATAGGGATGGCCAATCAATCTGTATTGCATCTTCATGTCAGCCTGAATGGGCCATAAAACATACTGTGCAGCACAGATGATGGAGAGAGCTCAGGAGATAATCACAAGTACAAAAGGACCATGAATCCCAAAGAGGTGCAGGCAGCAGCAGGATGATCATGGAGTTGAGTCTTAAAGCATCCAAAGTTCAGTCCATGCAATCCTGGAGACAGATTTCAGTTCCTCAGATGGGAAATGACAAACTGAATGGAAGCAGAGATCAGTGTCCCAGGGGAGTCCCCAGTAAAGTGGGAACTAAGAGATCCCTGTCTTGTGGGGAGCATGGGCAGGGTAAGGTCTGCCATGAGCCAAGGGTCCAGCATGGCATTTAAAGCCATTTAAAGGATTTAGACTTTTGTCCCTCCACCTTGTGTGGGCCATCTATAAAGGCAACTCCTTTAACCACCTGGTTCTGCCTCCCCACACTCCTGGAAGTTCAACAAATTGAAAGTCCCCACAGTGCTTTGAGATCCTCAAAAAAAGGCACTGCAGAAATGCGCTGGTTTCCTAGCTCAAATACATTATTGATTTGCTCATTTGCCAGGGGCCACTTGTCAAAAGTATAACAGCATTAGTAGCACTTGACATAATAGGGGAATGGAGAGGTCTGTGATTAAGTTTAGACAGCCTTGTTTGACTTAGTTAATTGGTTAAATATATTCAGTTACATGTAATGCTTCAGAATTTCGGCTTGAATAAAGTATAATATTAATTTTAATTAAAGCTCAACAGAGTTGGCCAAATATTTCTATTTTCTGAATATTTTTCTTAATCATATAATTCATATTCTGCTAAAACAGGGATTCTGATAGCAACTAAGGCTTGGAACACTTTGTCTGACCACAAGAACTTGAAAGAAGAATAGATAAGCTAACACTGAGGAGAAGTGAATTCATTAAAATTGTCCTAACCTGGAGAAAAATTGAGATAGAACAAGGAAAAATTCCCCTCTGCCTCAAGATATGATTAACTTACATCTTTCCATATTTTTGCTCTTTCTTAAAAATCTAAGATTGTCATGAAAATCACATCTGCATGAAGTTGCACCTTCTAAATCTGCCCAGGAACCTTCACACTGGCTGCCATCAGGAGGCAACCCCTGATCGTCGGTCGCTGTTTCCTTTCTTAAAATCCGCATCCATCACATTAGGGTAAATAACATCCTGTGAGTTGCCTTAGCCAAGGGTCCCAAAAACTGGCAACTCTTACTATGGATCTCTGAATGATTCCAGAGACAGAACTCTTTTAGTTTCCTAATCAAGGACACTCCTGTAGGACTCCTTCTTTATTTCTGCACTCTTCTGAGGAGGGAATATTTGTGCCAGGGACATGCTCACACAAAAGTCAAATTTGCAAAGAGATGCTCCAACTGGCCAAGAAACTTTCTTTAGCTCTTGCCTGAAGAGGCTTCAGTCTGTCTTGCCCAGCTGCTGTCATCTTTGGGCTATAAAAATCTCCATCTAAAGCACATCTGTAGTTGTATGAGGGATGTGCAAGCCCCGGTAATGCTGTCAGACTGGTATAACTGGAGCAGACTCACCTGGCCTCTAGATATCTAGCAAGATATCCAGCAGGTGTTCAAAAGGAGGAGGTGGCTAACTACAATGAACCCCACTGACGTAATAATTACAAGAGCCTGTATTGCCTTCTTAATGACAGCAATTGAAAGTGCAAATACAGCCGCAGCACATTAAAAATAGTCCACTGCTCCCATGAAGCAGCAGCTGCATCTGAGGGCTTCTCCCAATGCAGAGCTCTCAGGACCGCCCTCCCCCAGCTTTCCTGCCAACTCCCCACCCCTCTGCTTTACATTTCAATTATTTTTCCTTCTCTCTCCTTAAATGCAGATTCAAAGATCTGAAAGAAGAAGGATGCAAGGCAACTCTTGAGCTGCCTACTGACCACAGACTGGATTTCTTTATATTACCTACACAGGCAGTCAATTAAAAAAATGAGATATTTTTCTTTTGCAGTGTTGGTATCCAGCTCTGGAAACCTTTAATTATCTGTATGGGTTGAGCCAGGACTGGGAGAGGGTGGAAACAGCGTCTATTCTTTCAGCTGATCTGTCCCTGAGAGTTTTTAGCTCAGGTATTTTGAGCCTAGTGATAAAAAGCTTTCTGAATATTTGTCTGGTTTTCCTACTGCTTTCTGCTACAAGACCATTAAGGTTCTGATCTCTCAAATTCCATAGGACCTAAATGGCCAAGTACATCCTATAAGCATTTTGTTGAATAAAGGGCTCAGTTTGGCCCAATGGTCACAGTTTATATAAAAGGTAAATTCACAAATCTTCCTTAGGGCATCTGTATGGGGTAAATTATGTTCCTGACAGGGCTAAACCTCAGCACCAGCTTCTGCTGGTTCAGCTCTGGCTGTGTTTAATGACACACCCTACTCCAACTTTTTGTCACTGCTAATTGTGCACCTGCCCCTTAGAAACACACAGAGGGGGGTGCCTGTAGCAGAAGGTGCAGTGTCCTGTTTCTTCCCAGAGCTCCAGCTGGAATGCTCCGTGTCTAAATAAAATGGCTCATTGCCAGCTCTGGGGTGAACTGCTCTCCTTACTCAGATCTTCCTCTAACCCACACTGGACACCAGAAGGGCTGGTGAACAGGCAGCCTCCAACATCAAACGGGGAAGACAAAATCCTGTGCATTGTGTTATGGAGTCATGGAAACCTGGTGCCTGGGAAGTGCGAGGGTTATCCAAATCATGCTGTCAGTGCCTTTTGACAAGTACAGCAGTGGGATAATGCTGGTGTTTAACAAGTGCGGCAGTGGGATAATGCATAAAAGGCCACAAGCAGGTTGGGGCCGACTCTGCAGCAGCCCAAAGGAAGAAGCCTGATATCTCGTTCTTGTTCAAGGTGTCAGAGAAACCAGAGTTATATTCTCAGGGGAGTCAGTCATGGTGCTGGAACAGAGCGAGATATAATCATGGAATAATGCTTGTTCTTTTCCCACCACTCCCCCCTTTCTAAATTAGCTGTCATGTCACTAGAAACGTTTCTGTGTTCCACAGTCAGTCCACTTAACTGTAAAAAGCAGCGCAGATCTATCAAACTCACAATGAGCTCCACTAATGACCGCTGAAATTACCAAATCAGTCCTGCTTCCCAACCCTGCCCTTCCCTGCACACCCCTCGTCAGTCACCTCTCTGTTTGTGGCCCTGCCCAAGGGGAAAGGATGGTGTCAGGGTCCACATCCAAGTTGCTTTGCCATGCAAAGCTGTTCTTCTGGATGCCAAGTGTGAGGGATTATGCTTTTTTTCACTGGGAAGGGATGCCTGGATGCTGGGGAGGGCTCTAGGAAGGCACTGGAGGCACTGGAGGGAGAGCAGCAGAGAAATAGCCAGCAATAAAATACCAGCAGAGAGCATTGTTCCTGGACCTTGATTATACATTTAACTGCATTGCTAAGCACATCTTTTTTTTTTTTTTTTTTTTTTTTTTTTTTTTTTTTTTTTTTTTTTTTTGTTTTGGTACCCGCTCCTCGGAAGTGCAATCTCGCTGCTATTCACATACAATGTGGCTTCTATTCTCTCTCCCAGTTTTAATTATGTGTCCGCCACTGCTCCTTCTCCAAGCTGGCGGGCTCTGAGATTCATAATTTCAGCCTGACACCATAGTAACCACTTAGTTTGATTCAAGACTCTAATGTCATCACTGGCTGGTCTTGAATAGAGAAGGGAGAGAGGGTGTAATTTGAAGGCAGCATCACACAGAAACTGCAATTATTTCTCCCTTTCGGAGGGAAATGTAAACAAAAGGTCATCGCTGGTCAGTGCTCTTCATTTCCATCCTTGAACACTGACAAGCTGACTTTTTTGTTTATTATTTATTTCCTCACCCACCTACATGCCTCCACACTGACACCAGGAGCAGCAGCCAGTGCTAGTTATCACCCCGGTGCAGGGACATGATTATACACCTGGGAGAACTCCTCTGGTGTTTGGAAATGGCCCCAGGTGGCTTTGGAAACCATTCTGGGTTCCCATGAAGAGACTGGAAGGGACTGTTCCTGCTGAGGAGGCAGCTGCTGCAGCCCTCCATAGCCAGATGCTGCAGCAGACAATACACACCAGTGATAGACATCCCTGGCTTCTGATGTCCCTGCAAGGAAGGGACTTGATTAAGATCCTCTTCTCATTCTTTTCCGCTTTCTCCCATGCTGATCCCACATAGAATTTCTTATGCTGTCCCCCTTAAATAAAATATAAGAGTGTCTCTTCTGGAGATCAGACTCCATGACTCCAGGAATGACCCAAAAGCTCCCAGGAGCCATCCTGTCCTCTGCCAGCTCGAAGGGATGGTCACACAGGCTCACACTGAAAGAGCTGCCAGGCACTAGTGCCACAGTCCAAGATATTAGACCATGGTTTGCCCCATCTCTGGACATAACCTTTCTCTGATCCTACTGAGAATGGCAGAGACCTAAGACGAATATCAGATAGACAGATGAATGTGTACACACAGTGAAATGCAATTCACTCGGCAGCACTCGCTGCAAATCCTGCTGCACTAAATGAAGCTCTCCTGCCTTCCCCCAATGACTCAGTGATAGAAAGGAGTTAAGTGAAAATAAATGCTCATATCAAATCACAGGTATTGATTTTCTGAGCTAGTAAATGAAGGCGCTTTATCTCCGATGGGAGATTGAATGTCTGTGTGCCGCGCTTTGCTCCATTTTCATAAAAAGGAAGGCATGGTGGAATTATTTTACCTGGCTTTTCATAAAGTGTTGAGGGAGCAGATTCTCATGTCCATGACAAGGGGTATCAATCAGGAAAAACATCATCTTAATGATGGAACCATCGAGGATTGACAATGGAATAGCGAGCCTGGAAGGCTGCTCCTGGGCATTGGCTCGTCCTTCAGCAAACGTGGCAGTGTCTTTCAAGGGTCTCTGTAGTCCCCTTTCCTCTTCAGGTGATGGGGACAGCAGTTCTCAGCAGCTTTTGCTTTGGTTTGCTAGAAGGTAATCTTACATCTAAATCATTTAATTCTACTGGCTGGTTTAAGATGAGAACAAGGGTTTCACTGCTACTTATGCCCTTTTTGAGCTCTAATGAGTTCTGAACAGGATGTGATATTAAAATTATAGGTGCATTACATTTAATAATCTGCAGAAAGCCTTAAAGGGAGCTGTCCATGGCCTTGAGGAGTCGTTCAGAAGATCAAAGCTGACTGATGCAAAGTAATTCATGTAGACAGGGAGAAGTCACACTCACAAAGGTCTTGGGAAACACAACCTTTTTCTGACCATGTTCACCTACACAGGCATGACTAGAAGTGAAAGAGCTAAATTTCTGTATCTGTGTTCAAACCTTCTGTCTTATCTGGCAGTTACCCATCTTATCATGCAGATCTCTGGCACTAGCAATCCATCTCTGCAGCCCCCCACCCATTTCACTATGCAGCCAGCTCTGATGTATTTTGCTGATGATATTTTTCAAAGTGAAACAGATCAAATATATAAAAATAGATACAAAGAAACAAGCCACTCAAAAGCAGACCCCCTGCTTTTGCAGTAGAACATGGATTCTTCTGGTATAAAATCATGCTGCTAAAAAAAACCCCTGCATTTTCACTCCCAGCCTTTCGTGACCCTGCTCACCAAGACAAATCGGAGAGGGTCCAGTTTAATCCAGTGACAGGGACAAATGGAATGGCATGTGGATTTCAACCAAGAGTGAGGTGAAGTGTGATTAGGAAAGACACTCATGTTAGCCTGACTTGGAGCCTGGCTACCTTTTATATCCCCATAATATTTAATGAAACCCAAGCCTTGAATCACAGTTTCCAGGGGCACAACCACCGATCTTAAACTTTGAGGCTTCTCTGTGTCAACTTGAGGAGGCTTGGGATGGTATTCAGGGTTTAAGAGAGGGCTGACATGGCCCCAGGCTATTCCTCTGCTCACCAGTAGCCTTAAAATTTTTACTGAAGTCTGAGGGAACAGGACCAAAATCAAGTCCATCAGTTTGGTGGAGAAAAGCTCATTTGTCCCATTGTGGATTTCTACAGGGCAAGGAGAGAAAACTGACTCTTGGTTGTTCCTGGTTGAATCTGAGAGGTGGGAAGTGGCAGTATTGTATTTGAAGAAGTGACAGCATTCACTTTGCTGGGAAGAAAACCTGCAGTATATGGGAAGCCGATCAGACACTGTCCCTGTCAGCCCATCTTCCCCCAGGTATTGAACATGGCCCTGCAGGGCAATGCTGTCTTGATGTCAGGCTCCCACAGTGGTCTTTGCTGTGCAGTTGCAAAGCAGCACTGTGATAACAAAAGAAGTAGTTTTGTGACAGTGTCCTTTGAAATTTACTTTATTATATTTCAGTTATTGTACAGCCCTTCTCAAGGTGGTATGTGAACATCTTCCAGGAGCTCAGATCTGCTAAGGGAGGTGGGCACTTGAAATAAATAAATGGAACAAGGCACTCTTTCATAGATCTCAATTGAAGCACTCGAGTCACTTTTGTCAGAGCCATGGGGCAAATAGGTGAGATTTCCTTTTTATTCCCAGTGGGAGGGTTGAACATAAAGTGTTATCATTCTGTTTTGGTAGGACTTCGATTTTCATGATGACAATCATTTTACACCACCAAGATTTTTTTAGCCTCTCTTTGCAACTGGTTGGGGGGTTTGCTTTAGTTTTTGTTTGTTGTGGGGGGAATGGTTTTTGTTGGGTTTTTTTTCTTGTATTGGAGGAAGAAGATAAGCTACTTTTTATTATTATCATGCCCCCCCCCATACCTGTCTGAGGCATCTTTTTCGATAATCTTCTGACTACAACAAGCAGAAACACTGCCCTGTACAGCCTTTCCACAGTGTGAACATCAATCCTCTCTTATTAAGCTGAAGCTAAAATGCTCATAGACAAAGTGTTAAAAAGAAGAAAGCATCCACGCTGTGGTGAGAAAGGTAAAATGCAGTAATTGTCCAAACCTTTCAAGAAAGAATGTCTCAGTAGGGAGCAGAGGACCTTTTTCTTTTCTGTGGCAAATTGCCAGAAGACTCCAGGAAACCTCACTTCACCAATATATATTTATTTTTAGGCACAAAATCACGTATATTTCCCTTGATTCCTGTGAATTTGTTCCAAAGACAGGGAGGAGAAGGTGATATCTTTTTCCTGCCCAGTTTCCTGCACATGCTATCCCTATCTCTCATTGCTGCTCTCTTTTGAGTGCTTTCTGAATCTGATTTATTTGCAATCTCACAAAGAAAAAAGGCACTTCCTGTCATGTCTACACAGCAACAAGAGAGAGAACTGGAGCATGGGTAGACATACAGGGTGAATTAATCTGATTAAATTCAGGCTTCTAAGTTTAAGCTAGTCACCCAAAGCTCCTTTCTTACAGTAGGCAGACATCTCATCAATATACAGTCAATGGAGCCAGAGGTGTAATTCATCTCATTCCAAAGTAGATGCCTAAAGTAGGTCACATGAATCACACCCTTAAGAGCTTTTTTTTCTCCCCATTGACTAGAGAAGGATCCTAGTGTGACCAATTCACTTGCAGATACTGAAACCACTGAGTGGCTTCTATCTATCCATTGAGCAGCACCACTCCATGCCCTCAAATGCTTGTGTGAGCTGCTCTTCCTCCCCAGCGTCTCTGATGCTGAGGGTTTTGCTGTTGTACTTACTCACTCCAGGAAAGTAGGGCCAAATATGGAGACAGGGAAAAAGGCACAGGTCTCACTGAGGGACCCTGGGGCAGCCTGGGAGAGCACTGCAAGACACCATGAAAACAGAGTTGTGAAATGTACACCAGTCTGCTCAGGTCTAACCGAAAACCCTCCAAAGCAGAATCCAAGTTACTCAAGAAATTTTGATACCCAGTGAAGAGAACTTTTTTAAGAAAAGGAAAGAAACCTGTTGCAGGCTGAACAAGTCAGTGCTTCACACAGCTGTTTTCATGTATCCAGAATGACAGTCCATACATTATTTAAACCTTCCAATTTATTGAACAGCTCAAACAGGTTCTCTCTACAGCAGTCAGAGTTGACAAGGGCTCACAGAAAACTTTGCAAAACATTCTGCTTTCAGCCAGTTCTGCTCCAGCCATGGGAAGTTTCGCTCCATTTCCTGGATCATTTGCATGAATAAAGGTCTTTGCTCCTGTCACCTCTTTCCTGCCTCAGAGCAGAACCTCTGGTGTTAGCAACACAGTCACCTGTGCTGCTTCAGAGAGAGGTGTTGTAGAGCTCCATGGCCCCAGGCCACAGCCTTCATATGCAGCCATGACTCTACTGGTAACATCACAGCACAGACACAATAGAGAGCACAGGAAAAAATGAGCCTTTAACAACACCTATTCTGAGATCTGTTGGAAGTGGAATAGCAGACATTAGCTGGAAGACAGGTGCTCACATCCATGGGCTTGAAGAGAGAATTGTGTTTAAAATCCTTTGCAACACCCATAGAGCAAACTTCCTGTCCTTGGGTATCAAGAATATGCATATGCCATAAAAGAAGTTAGATGTCCACCTGTTTCCAAATAAAACCCACACAGGCCTCTTAGAAGCTGTGAAACTGGAGAGTAAACTAAACTTTCTCGCCCTCCAAATAATCTTGGGGTTTTGTTTTTCAGCCTGTGCTTGAATGAAAGTTTGCATCTCTAGTTGAGGTATCCTAACAAGCTCTTTTTTTCCCTTAGTAACAATCCTTTGCCTCTCCAGGATTTTCTCACGTCTAAGTCACAAAGTGATGTGTTTATACTGGAAATGTGTGTGAGCAGATCTTCCTTAACTAGTAGGGGCTTGGAGAGAAACAGCTGAACAAGTACATGCTCGTACATGCACAGACACACTCAATGGACCCAGCACAGCTAGTTATAAATCTAATAAACTGGCAAGCACTGAGAGCCTTATGCTGCCCATAAATAATTCACTGCCAGGATGCTTGTAGGAACAGCACCTTCTGCATAGTCCATGGGAAATTCTAACAGGTACCAAGCCCTGCTGACTTCAGTTATTAATCCTGTTTATTGCTGCAGTGCCAAAGGGCCAACACAGAATAAGCCCCCTTTGGGCTAAGCACTGTATAAACAGAGACTCTTGAGTTTAAAAGGACTTAGGGAGGAGAATTCTCTGATATAACTATGTTAGCCAAGCCCCAGGACTGTCAAGATGTAAAATTTCTTTCCTCTCCAAGAAACAGCAGTAGCTTTTAGGCAAAATTCTCTGTTTTGTGTTAAAATAGACCCAAGCTGCTGAGTCTGGACTCTGATAAGGACATAAATGTCTCAAGCTCTAAAGGATTTGTATGAGTTTTACTTATTAGAGCGGTCTCTTCACAACATGTTTCACCCCACTGGGTGGAAGTGGCATTGGAGGATGATTTTGCCCCTTCTTCTAGGAATGCATTGTTTCACAAGAGCAATTTACCTGCCAAAAACTGAGTGCCAACCTCTGCCCTTTCACCCCAAGCCCCACCCAGAGGCTGGAACTCATCCCTGCCACACCAGCCCAGGGCTCCTCTGCCCTGGTGGAGCCAACACAGCCACCCCTGGAGCAGCCTGAGGTCCCACATAGGACCCTGGGTTGTGGGGAGGGGTCCCGAGTAGAGCAGTGCTGGAGGTGATGTGCAGAGTGGGGAACGGGTTGTGGTTGTAAGAAGGTGTTCTCCATCATGGTCCCAGACCAGAACAAGCCAAAAACCAGGGAGAGGGGAACTTTCATTGCTGAGAGCTTCCAAATTCAGAAAGGGCAAACTCAGCAGAATTTTCCTTCTCTTTGTCCCATTTTCTGCAGGAGCCCTTCTGGTTGGCGGGAGGAAGAGCTGAGGTGGCAAAACCTACGATTTCTGTTAGGATTGAGTGAAGCTGACATGTATAATGTCACTGAGGGGCAGAGGCTGGGCTCTGAAGTGCAGAGAAAGGGATGTCCTGAGGGTGCACCAGGGTATCTGAAGACAGGGATCTGGAGGGTACCAGGAATATCTTGAAGGAACAGGAGGCAAAGGGTGCCTGGAGACAGCCCAAAAGCAGCCAGGTGCCCAGGGCTGAACCAGTCTCATGCCCCTTGGAACAGCCTGCCCCTGCCTGCCTGGACAGTGCTGGGTCACTGGCCCCCATAGCTAGGGGCAGGTTCTGTGTCAACAGTCCCTGAGTAAGCCCTGTTGTTAGGGGCAGGTGGCAGGGGGCCCTTTGTGACACCCCCACTGCAGCATGTGTGGCCAGTGAGGTGGTGGCCCACAGGATCCGGTAGAACAGTGACAGGACAAGATGGGAAAACTGAGCTGGCGAGAGCCCCTGTGCACAGCCCACCCCGTATCTTGCCCCACAACAATCAGGCATTTCTAGAAGCTTCCCCATTCCCCACCCACAGGATGGCAGAGGGACCCCTCAGCCCATCCAGGGTGGCCCAGGAGGAGAATCGGGCTCCCCAGGAGAGCAGCTCTCCAGCAGAGCCCCATAATGTGACTGCAGAGCAGCCACTGCAGCTGGGTGCGTGAGGGGCCCTGCTGGGCTGGGCAGGGTTGGGGACCCTGCATGATGCCAGGATCCCGTTTCCCCAGCATGCTGGCAGTGGGGGACTTGAGGGGCACCCTCCAGCTGGGCCAGGGGAGGAAGCACAGGACTGGAGGGCAGACAGATGTCCTTCCCTCTGCTCTCTCCTGTCACCAGACCCTCTGCAGCTCTCCCTGCTCTCCCCTCCTTTAGATGCCAGCTGGCTGCCATTGTACAGAGTGAAGCAGAAAGCCCTAGATTTTCTCCAGGACTTTGACAGGAGCCCCTACCAGGTAACTGCGGCCATTTCAACAGCTGCTGTGCACACCTGGATGGGCAGACCTGCTGTTTCCACAAGGCACTGCACCCCAGGGCTCCCTGTGGAGATCTCTGGCTGCAGGTCCCCCATCACACTCCTCAGTTGGCTCTCTGTTCCCGGGCTGTCAGGGTGAGAATGACAAAAGGATGTTCCTGGAGAACATCATCTATGTGTGCAGCAGCGCCCTGGACACTGGCTTGTTAGAGGGCCTGGAAATCTTCTTTCAAAATATCAATCTGGTAGAGACGATCAAGGTGAGGGGACACCTGACACTCCGGGGAAGGGGGAAAGTCCCCCCAGCACCAGCACCCTGTGAGGGCAGCATTTGGGCAGAGCAAGGGGCTGGTGGCACTGGGTTATGCTCTGTAGATGCTGTTGGAAGAGGAGCCCAAGAAGTACCTGCACTCACCTGTGAGGGAGCTCGCCATGCGGGCCATCACTGTGTTGAGGTACCTGCCCATCCCTTCTGGACACTCCTGCCCCAGACCACCATGTCCACCTGCCCACCCCTCCCAGGGACCCAGCGCTCTGTGGACTCACGGCACTTCTCCCAGCACCAGGATCCAACTGGCCCCTCTCTCTCTCTGCAGTGCCGTGGGCACAGTGCTAGAGGGCAAAAGGAGAGGCCTCCTCGAAGCCTGTATCTCCTGCATCTTCTGGCTTCCTTCAGACAAGGGCATGAGGCAAAGAAACAAATACTACTCATCAGTAAGTGCTAGGTAATCCACAGGAGCCCCTAGTCCCTCTGGGCTGCTCCCTGGTCACCCTGTGCTGCCCCATGACCAAGGCAGGGCAGGACCTCATCTTTGCTTTCCCACCCTGATCCCTCTCTCCCCTTCCTGGGGCCCGGCCACATCCAGTGCCACAGACTGCTGTGCCTGCAGCAGACTGCCTGCCCCTGGGTCTCTCCCAGGCAACTTGGGCATCCTCCCCTGGCTCAGAGTTCTGATCTGTCTCCTGGGATGAAAGGGACAGCAGAATAACCCCTACTACTCTCTGTCTTCCTTACAGACCTTGGATGCCATGGATGTCATGCTGGAGGCGATGGTGTTCAACTCTCCTCCACCCAGAGTTGTTGAGGAGCTGCAGCACGTCTTGGAGGTCTGGCCTATGCAAAGAGAGGGGGTCACAGGGCTGTTCCTCACCACAGGGAGGAGGGTTTGCCCACTCCTGAATGGGTGGTCTCCAGGTGTGCAGGTAAAATGTGCACACCTCCCCACAGGGAAGAAGGGGCTGGCACCAGGCTCTTCTGGAGCACAGTGGCTGCAGAGGGTGGCAACTGCCTGTCCACGAGGTTGTCCTGGGACCTTTATCCCTAGCCTGAGGGGAACTCCAGGGGCAGGAGCCCCCCAAGACTTTACTTGAGGTCAGAGGAAGCCTTGAGGGACAGAGCAAGTCTGGCCCAGGAGTGGAGCTGCGCTGCTGCTGCCAGGGTTGGTGTCTGCTCCCAGGGCTCACCAGCAGCTTCTCTTTTCCCAGATGCTGCTGGACCTGACCAACTCTGAGAGCATAGATGTGCAGGTGAGGGCTGTGGAGAGGATTGGGAATCTGAGCTATGCACTGTCCATGCAGAAGGTAAGGCCCAGGAGTCCTCCAGCCAGGCCATACCCCTCTCCCTGCTGCTCTCCCTGCAGGGATGCTGCCCAGCTGGCTGCTCCAGGAGACCTGCAGGGTCCTGTACAGCCTGGACTCATCTAGATCCAGCCCTGGGCACACCTTGCGTTCAGGGCTCTGGCAGCAGACGCCTGCCCTCAGCCCTTCTGTTGTTCTGCCTCCCTCACCCAGCACTGGCCTGATGACTTCAGAGTGAACCAGATCTCCATCCTGGGACAGCTGCTGGGTCGTCTCCTCTGCTTCCAGTTTTCCGAGGGAAAGACAAAATCTTTAGCTTCAAGAGCTTTTTATTACCTCTGTCAATTCATCTTTGCTGAAAACAGTAAGAGCCATTGTGGTGGCCTTCATCCCTACACTCACACACACATTCCTAGTAGCTCTGATTCTCTTCCTGACTGCCTTTGCCCCTCCAGTTGCTTCCCCAGAGCATCCCAGCTCTCAACTGCTGCAGCAGCCAAGCGCTCTCCTCATGTCCAGGATCTGCTCTCTGCTTCCCTCCCTCTCCACTCATTTCCCAACTCTGAATCCTGCTGAGTTGGGGACCCTCCAAGCCAAAGCTGCCCTTGATCACCGTGACTGCTGATGCCCCCCCAAACTTCCTTGCTCGCTTCTGTCCTGCACCCTTGCAGTAGATCTTGGGATGATTTCGGAATCAAAAGCTACTCTGGCTGATCGACTCTCCTGTGTTTCCACCACCCTTTAGGGAGGATGTCATACCCTGAAGAACACTATAAAAAACATCTGAGGCTACCTGTCACCTTCTTGCAGTGGTGCAACAACATCAGGGCCCAGATCAAGGTAATGGGCTCCCCTCTGGCTGGGACTCTTCTCTGGGGCATCAGCAGGGGCCTTGTGTGAGCAAAGGGACCCCGAATCAGTGGGGCTGTCCTTGGCAAGAGGATTCCTGCTGTCCCTGAGCAAGGGACACTCTGGTGTCCTAGAACAGCTCCAGTCCTCCTGGCCACCAGGTTTTCTGGAAGGCCAGCACGCCATGCCTGTGAACACTCCTCATCCTCCTCCAGGCAGTGACTGTGGACACTGCTGCCAGCTTTCCTGCAGGCACTGTCACCAGCACTGCTGGGCACCTCTGGCCAGGGCTGCTCACACTGCCCAGCCAAGCAGCACCATCAGGGCCCTTGGTGTGGCCAGCCTTCACTCCCTTCCTTCTTGCCACAGGCCTTGGAATGTTACCTCACGCCTTGTGAGAGGACATACGTCATGCTTGCTGCCATCGAGGCCATGCAGGACTCCAGCACCCCTGGCCATCACTCAGCAAGATACTTCCTGCAACTGGCCATGAGATCCCCTGAGTTGTGGCTGACAGATGTAAGTGGCCTGTGGCTGGATTGCACTGCCCTTCAGCCCTGTCAGACCTTGTCCCTCCTGCCTCCCTCCATCCCATACTCAGGTGTCTTGTGCCCGTGAAGCCACCTGAAGGCGGAAGAGAGAGCTAGAAAGAGCAGCTGAGGACATGGCTGCAGCACCACCCTTACTTACGTCCCCTCCAGGTGCCGAGCATTGTGAGGGGCATCCAAGAATGCCTGGAGCACATCAGCCTGGCATCTGATGTGGAGAGCCTGGACATCTTGCTTACAGTGCTGGCTCACAAATTCCCCAGGGAACTGGTGCGCAGCATGTTGACTTCCACGGCACCATATGACAGGTACCAGCCCCAACAGCCCAAGGGATGGAGAGAGAGGTACCCCAAGGCTCCAGCCTGGCCACGCTCACCTGGGCACAGTGCCATGGCGGAGGCAGCCCTGCTGACACAGCGCTCTGTGCTTGGCAGCACCGCCCTGGCCGTGTGGGACCAGATGTATTCTCAGAACAACATCAGGTCCAAGTTCTGGATAGAGCTGCAGGGAAGGGTTCACTCAGAGGAAGAGGAGGACCGCGAGCTGTTCAGCCCCACTGTGTTGTATACCATCAGAGTTTATAAGGTGGTAAGTGACCTGCCCTGGCTCACCCTGGGGACAGGGGACACTTGTCACCCACATGTCCTGCCTCCTCCATGACAGCTCTTGCTCTCCAGTCGCTCCTCAGAAGCTGCCAGTAGTCAGAGGCCATGAGGAGCTCACAAAAACCCTCTGAGGGTACAGGGACACTGAGGGTACAAGGCTACTCCCAGGATGGGCAATTGGCCCCGGTGCCCTCACCCCAAGCTGCCCACAGGGAACAGGAGCCCCATATCTCTGCCCATCTCCCACCACCACCTTTGTTTCAGATACTGAACCCCACCAACACTGAAATCGTTGAACTCCTCAAGGACAGTCAGAAATGTCCAAAGCCGGAATTTCTCTCACTGGCGCTTACAGGTCTCTGCATCACCTTGGAGAATCCTGAGACAGTGAGTAAGGTGTTGAGTTGAGCCACACAGGCCACAGCAGTGGCCTGGCCTCAGCTAGTAATCAGGAGCTGGGTGACAACTTCCCAGACCCTCCCCACTGTGGACAGGGCTGGCACCTCCCCAGGTGCTCAGGGGAGCTTTCCAGGACTGTAGGATTGCCAACCCATTGTCCTGGTCAGAAAAGTAGGATAACTGAGCCAGGGACAGGAAGTTTTTGCTCTCCTTCCCCCATTTTCCTCCCCTCCTCTGCTCTCTCATACTTGGCTGCTGCCAGGTGGGCTTTGACAGCTTCAGAAGAAAAAACTCTGTGCTTCATCCAGGCAAGAAGACTTCGGTTCCTGCTGCCAGACATTGTGGAGCACCTGCAGCACGCCAACAAAACCATCAGACTGAAGGCCCTGCGGGTGCTGCAAATCATGGTGCATCGTGTAGGGAGGAAGAATGCCAGCAACATTGCTGTGCGGCTCTTGGAGCAGCTCCTGCCACTCTTCGATGATGTAAGGAGCAGGAGCCCTGTGGATGAATGCTCAGCCATCACCTTCTCCCCTCCTCCATCCCTTGAGGGATGTCTTCTGCCTCTGGGAAACCTGAGACTCCTGTGCTGGGGTCTTTGCTCAGAGTATCATGTCCTCCCTCCCAGGAGTGCACCGAGGTGCGAGAGTACTCCATCTTCCTCTTCAAACAACTGGTGGAAGCTGCAGTGTGCTGGGACATGTGGAGGATGAAACGAAAAGCACGGAAGGGAGTGATGCCTCTGCTCCTCCACATGACTGAGATGTCCGAGAGCGTGGCCCAGGTGACCCCACAGGGGTGGTCTGAGCATTATGGGCTAAGGCTGCTGACCCACACCTGCCCTACCTGGCCCAGCAGGTTTCAGCAGAAGCAGCCCATGGCCAGGATATGTTCCAGTTCCAAAGGGCAGGATGAGTCCCAAGCTTGGAGCTCTGCTCACTTGGCCCTGAGGCAGTCCCAGCTATGAGATGCCCATAGGGGTGCCCTGGGGTCTCTGGGACTGCAGCCTGGCCAAGAGGAGGGGGATGACAGGTCTCCTTCCCCAGCCATAGGGCCATCTCCCATTCTTTGCTGCTCATCAGGTCTCCAGGGAAGCCCTCCTTTCTGTGGCTGAGATCCTGGGGTGGGAAGAGCTCAAGCAGCCGATAGAAACAAAGCACCCGTTGGATATCGCAGAGTGCTTGGTGAGGACAACCCCAAACCGAATCCCAGCCTGGAGCTGGCCCCAAGGGCTCTCTCTGGGGCCCTCCCCTCTCCCAAGGGTGACCCCCACATTTTCTGTGTCCTGGCAGATGCACAGAGGGGTTACAGGACCCGCCAAGCCCCCTCTGCTTGAGCTCTGGCTCGAAGATGGGAATGTTCTGGGTGGGAATGGGATGGCTGGGAAAGGGGGACTGGTCTGGCCACCTGAGGAGGGCACATGCTAGCCCTGTGCTTTCGTTCTCTCTCCAGCTGGAGAAAGACATGAACAGGGTAGAAGAGTACCTGGAACAGAGCTGGCCGTACCTGCAGTGCCCTCAGGCCACCGTGAGAGAGACAGCCCTCCGGTTCACTCGTGAGCCCCAGCCCCCTGAGTCCCTCTTTGGGCAGCCTGGCCCCTGACCTCCCCAGCCCTGGGGCCCCTGGGCAGAGCCCTGGCCTTCCTCTGCCCCCCTTACCCACACAGGTGGGCTTGGTGGGCACCTTGCTCAGTACCAACCCCTGGGCAACTGGTGGTCCCTGGAGGATCCCTGGTGACGGGGGCAGGGCAGGGCCAGGGGGAGCAGGGGCTGACAGATCTCTGTTCCCAGTGATGGCCAGGTGGTACCTGAGGGACCTGAGCGAGGACGACAACCTCAGCAGTGAGTGGGGAGAACGGGCTGGGCCAAGGGGGGATGCAGGGGGATCTCTGCAGACAGGGGGCTTCATCTCAGCTCTCCCTTTCAGTCATAACCGTTAAGTCCTTGGACTTAACCCGCGAGCCCCGGACCCTGTCAGCTCGGCTCAACAGGATGCTGAGAGCTCTGCGGCTGCAGCGAAGACTCAGAGCAAGCTGCCGAGTGCTGTGCTGCGGGTGCTCGTGCTGGTGCTGAGCCAGGCACAGGGGTCACTTTCCTTGAGGACACAGGGAATAGAATTTAACAAAATTGGTGTAAATCTGTGTTGAATAAAGCTGGGCCCGACAGTGCCCAGGGTATGCTGTGCAGGCCGTGTCCTCCCCAGCCTATCCCCTCAGCCCCTGGCTGCTTGGACAGCTGACCTCTTGCTGAGCTCCTGAAGGGTTGGGGGGTCTGACCCCAGTTTTGGGGTTCACCTCAGGGGTGTCCTTCACTACCTATGTCTGTCTCTAAATGCTGTTCCCATGTCCCCAGGTGTGGCTTCACCCTGTTTCTCAGTAAACAGTTACTATTTCATTAAATTTGTATTAAGCAACAGCCATGGGTAGGAAATCCCAGCTGGTTCTCAGGAACTGGCTACTATTTTCACCCCTCCAAATGACTTCCACTGGTGTCATTTGAAGTTACATTCAGTGCTGCTGTCCTGTCCATGGCCTATGAAATGTATTAAATTGAGAATGACATCAGGAACTGTAGACCTGGATAGGATCAGTTTTGGGGTGCAGGGTACTGCTGTTTCATGAGCTGCTCAGTAGAGATCTCTGACCTGAAATATGATGTCTGCACTACCTTCAGTAAGGACCTGATTCTCTTTGGACCACAATAGGATCACCTATGGGGTGGTGCTCAGGTTTGTGGATCCTGTCCATTCCAGGAAAATAAAAACAGCCTTGGTTTGGGGGAAAGAGGTTCCTTCAGGACCGAGGAGGCATTTGAGACAGACATGATTCCTTTCCTTGTGCTCAGCCACCCACCCCTGGGGCTCGCCGGGTTAGTGCTCTCCTCTCTCTCATCATGAACACAGAAAGTCTTCGGACTGCTGCCAGAACAGGCCCCCAAGAACTCTGTTTTAGTCTGCTCCTGTTACTTACAGAAGTTTCTGCCATAGAATTGCCTCCCCCAAAACCTCCTACCTGCCACTTGGCATTAGCCTCAAATGATCTCTACCCAGGGCAAACTGAGAAGCTTAGGCTGGAAGGCAGCAGGATGCAGGTAGAAGGCAGGATCAATGACTTTAAGAGAAAAACTACAATCACACCCCATGCTGTCACAAAAAAAGCCTTGTCCCAGCTAACAGAGGAGAGAATCACACTTTTTTTTCCACCAGCCGATGACTTAAATTGATCTAATGTAGGAAGTCATCCTGACTAATCCTAATTTTATAGGGTCTAATGGCCATCACTAAGCTGTGATCACACTTTACCCAGTGTGTAAAAGAGGCACAGGTCGAGTTAGGGTGGATGCAAAGGCAAGTGAAAGATTATCTGCTCTACAGCTGTTGAAAACGAGGCAGGAAAGGGAGCTGGAGGGGAATAAACCTACTCTGATTGAGTAAGGTGGTTCCTTAGCACATCACAAACTGCATGAATGGATCCTAAGCAACTATAGAGATCTCTGCTCTGTATTAGTTTTAAAGATTACTCTCCTTGTAATCTGTCTTTTAGGATCTAAATGGCCCGTGACAAAAGACCCATGATTAAGTGCTTCTTTGCTTTGTTACACCTCTGGGTGAAACCGATGTTCATGAAAATAAAATTACTGAATAAAGATGAAAAGGAGAGAGGACTGATTGCAGGCTCAGTGCTGGAGGCTCTTCAGTGTCTGGTCCAAATTTGCTGGAATTTTAGTCACAACTCCTTTTGGGTCAAATGCAACATTTTACTCAACCAGAAATAAAGCATTTAATTTTAGGTTTTGGGAAACTTATTGTAGCTTTATGAAGCATTCATATAAAAAACACTTGGGTCACTTTTATCTACTTTGAGGAAAACTTTTCCTCTATTTTAAAACAGAATCCATTCATCAAAACAGACAAAGCTGCAAAATTGTTTGGCTAACCCATGTCTACAATTCAATAAAATCCTTATGAGTAAGTCCATCCAGCTTTAGTATCAAAGGAAAGTAAGCTTCTCATTTAAGTTTCTTTTTCCAGTGGGATTTTACAAGCTTAGAAGATACCTTTTTTTTTCTAATTTCCTTTAAAAATTATCCAAGAATTAGCTTTATAAGGACCGTGGTGGCTGCAGGGGGAACAAGCAAATTAAACTTACTGAAACCAAAACCAACAAACACAGCAACATTTCCCCAATGCTTTCCCTGTGCTTGGGGAAAGATAAAATTGAACAAGACAGTGCACAGGGACACCATCTCCTCTCCCTTTAGCAATCCAAGTAGTCGCTGTGCTATCAGCCAGGACATGCTTTCCAGCCATTACAGCTTGTACAGATGCACAGCCGTTTAGCAACACAGGACACACACAACTTCAGCTTGAAGCTCTGCTTTTTTGCTTTCCCTTAGGACGGGCGAAACGCTGCATTACACAAGTGTAGTACAAGCAAGCAGCATCTCTGCTGAGCAACGTGGATGGTGCTGGCGGGGCACACGCACGGCTGGAAGGAGAAGTCCTGAAGTGACGGAGTGATGAAGGATGGGGAGGGGAACTCCTCCTTCCTCTGTAGTGGCCATTGGGCTCCAGTAGAGAGGAGAGGCAATTTTTTACTCGTGGTATCTAAACTGCATACAAAATAGTGTTACCACAGGGTGGAAGATAACATGTCTGAATATCTCTCAGAACTCTGTTTTTTAGAGAGCTTATTGGCACATTGGTAGCAGAAGGGAAGGAGCAGAGGGAGTTTGGTCCCAGAGACCACGTCTGCAGCGCGAGGCACAAACACTTGAACTGGTAAGGGAGTAAATGTCCCCATGGTTTGTCAGGAGCAAGAATCAGGGTGAAATCCTCAGCTTGGTGAGCAAGGCAATACCTGTCACATACAGCAGAATGAATTAGTCTTTCTACCTCTTTCCCACTGCAAATGATTCCATAACTACCAGGTCACTGAGCTGAGGGAACCTGGATTGCAGAGTGCTGCTGGTACAACTGCACATGAGGTACTACAGAAAAGAAGTCTTTCACTGTCCAGGAGAACTGGTTCTCCTTCATCTCAGAGGGAATTTTTCATAAGTCTTGGATCCATTAGCAGTCCAAATATGCATCTGTTTTTCATGGACCCACCCAGTTCTCATCCAGGGAACTGAACATAAATTTTGGTTAATGAAGCATTCAAGGACTGGATCACTTGTTTTTTCCAACTAGTTCCTGGATTAAGCAGCCAGCCTGGGAGGCTAGAAGCATCCCAGTGAGCAACTGGCCAAGACCTTATGCCTATAAACCTGATGGGCTGAATTCTGCTCTTCTTTGCCCTTCTACATATACAGTCTGAAAAGACCAGGAAAATCAATTCATCTGTTAATTCAGGAGTAGCTGGCAAAAGCAGAGGAATATCTGGAAAAGTCTGTGTTTTTCAAGCTTATCCATTGCTCTTTCAAGGGAGAAAAGATGTGAATTTCCTCTCAGCCCCAGAGACCTGAAGATTCAACAATGTCCATACAGATGTCAGAACACCTCTCTCCTTCGTATATCCATGAGATCTCAAACAGTTGTTTCATTATTCCTTAGAATAAAAGGGCAGTTGGTGTCCCAGATGTTTTAGTTTGCAACTGAATGATTTCTTTCTTGTCTCCCCTTTCCAATTCTGTTGCCTAATTTGCAAGAGCAAGTTGCATGAACACAACCTTTTGCCTTTCACCTCTGGCCCATCTCTCATCAGATGTATAACAACTCTCAAAGTAGGTATCCCATGGACAGAAGCAGGAGAGAGTTGAAGATTTTGCTTTTGGGGGACAGGCTCTGTGGGTAATTCCTGAATTGAGGGAGATTAATAGAGCAGTAGGAAACCTGAAGGTTTAGAGTTTCAGCTTCTTTCCTATCAGCCCCTGAACAAGCGGTGAAAGACTGCCACGATTTGCCTAAGGAAGAAGGCAATTAGATAAAGCAGGATACATGTGTGTTTGATAAGCTCATTCCTCACACCCTCTGCAGTTGTTATAAAAGGTGGACATAAGCTTGGTGCTCCCACCAAAAAGAAGCATTTCCAAAGCTCACCATCAGAAAGGTGTGGTAGAAAGGTGGAAGGCAAGAACAAGGAATTGAGTTATTCAAATTGAGCCTGCACAGCCATATCTCGTGTGCTGCCCCCTCCAAGATGTCCAAGTCCTGCTTGCCCTGGGAGGCTGTACCATGAACCTCTGGATGCAGACATCACCAGAACCCTGAACTGGGGCCTTGCAGGACCTTGATCACGGCTCCACTATGCCTGGGAAGGGCTGACTCCTCCCTCCTTCAAATGCACAAATATCTTCGACCACATCTCTGGGAACAGAGGAAATTGTCAGCCAAGGAAATTGCTTTTTGGACTGCTTTTTGTCCCGTTGTGAGAGCTTCACTTTAGGAGCTATCATGAGAAGGGGCAACATGATCAAGTGAAAACCCCACATCCCAGAGGCTGCTGCAGGGGTGCAATACATTAAAAAACTAATTCCTTGCAGCTGAGGTAGGAGCACAGCACAGCCACTGCTTCTTTGGAAGCCCATGGATTTCTAATGGAGCAGTGTGAAGAAAAAGACCTATTTTATACCTAAATAATAAAAATAATAAAGGGAGACAAATAACTAAATAAGTAAATTCTACTTGATAAATGCATTATTAGCTGTAGTAGGAGCAATTACAAGAAGAATAGGAAGTGACAGCTGCAGGTCCCAGATAGCCAAGGCACAAAAGGGGAGTTTTAGACAAATGTCCTTCAAATAATGGATTTGTTTCTCATTTAGTTTGGGGAGGGAGGTGGTAGATATGGAAAGCATTAACAGGCTGTGCCACACATAGGGAGCAGAGATGCTGCAGGAATAATTTAGGTGGTTTTTTTTTTTCCCAGTACATCTGACTTCATATTTGCTTAAAGCAATGGGAGTTTCTCTGTCCTCACCCACTCTGCTCAGAGCTATTCCCATAAAGAGGATGAAAAGCAGGTCCTGAGATTAGCTTCTTCATAAGCACATCTGTTGCAGGACTGGAAGTTCAGATTGATTAAGAGAGTGAGGTGACCTCTGAGAATGGTATCACAGGCTCTGGGAGTATCCATGTTGAGCGGGCAATGGAAACTTGATAGCAGTAGCCCAGCAGAGACAATACAGAGACTGCTATCAGGAGGCCCCTTCCTCTGGATACCTCAGGGACTTGCAGAAGTAAGGTCTGCCCATGAGTATCTCACTCACCAGGCGACAGTTTCTTTGCCCAGTCAGCCTCCCCAATATTTTATATCCTCTGTCCCCTTAGCACAGCCCAAATCCATGGCCTAGAGCAATACCCTCCAACACAGCAGCCCCACAGCCCTGATTGGAGACTAGTGGGCATCTCTTGCAACACGACACCTTCTATACTTGTGAGCCCTGTGTAGCCTGACCTTAAATCTGTGCATCCCCTCTACTGGCTAATGCTTGGCTAGGACACGGAGATGAAGCCGCTTGATGGGGCCATAGGGGATCATTCTGCTCCAGACTTTGTGCCAAATATTCAAGCTACGGTTGCTGGGAGCTCATTATAATATCTTGCCTCAGTGCTTTTCTCACTAAGGATGAACAGTGGGAAAAGTGAAGCAAATCCCCTCCATTTTTTTTCTACTGACCAGTTCTATCCGTGCCCCTAGGACTGGTACTTGGAGCCATACCTGTTGCCCTTTTCCTGTGAGGCACACACCATGTGCTGATTTAACCCATGGCACTTTTCCAGTCATACAGTAATGAGAGCTTTTGGCCCTTTCAGGAGCATGGGAAAGCATAGGTGATGGAAGGTGGAGGGAGAATGTCTCCCCTATAAAGCAATGTGTTCCATAATAACGGTATGAGAACCAGTTGCAATTTGCTGGGGATGATGACACTGAGGTCAGACAAGCTGTACTGTAATTTACATGCAGGAAAATGTAACCAGACATGACCAGACAATGAGGGATCACTCTTGCAGTTATTATGAACAAAGAGCATGCAGCAGGAAGTCATAGAGGCCTCTCTACAAGACCCCTCTGCCTTCAGTTTAGCTCCATCCCAGCCTAATTGCACGCCCTGGTTTGCATTTCTATTGTCTCCTGGCTCTCCCACGTCCCCTTCTCCCCGTTTGTCAGCCTGAGCTATTAGCATAGATTGCACAACCCTACTAGGGGTTCCCCCAGGGCATATATAAACTTTCCTCACAAAATATGATCAGTCCAGCCCGAGGCAACACCCATGAGGGAAGATTTCAGCCTGAGTGGTTAGGATTTGTAAAAGGTGTAAGTAACAGAAAGTGGAGTCTAATAATAGGAAATGTTAGGCAGCCCTAAGAGAAAGCACATTACGAGGCCTGTGCTCTGCATATAATGTATCATCTCCAAGTTAATTGCTCATCAGTTCAGTACATAAACAAAGACTGATGCTGTGACTGTGCAAGTTGCAGGGCTCATTCCACAGTGAGACTCTTGCTTCTAAAAAAAGTCTCTCTCTCTACACTGTCCCCTGCCTGCCCATGACAGAAGAATGTCTCAGAGAGCAGCTTCCTACAAAACCAGGTGATCTTCCTGGACCTAAGGAACCAGGGGTCTGTCACCCTGCAATGGCTGGGCTCTCTCCTGCCAACAAATGAGTCCAACTGGAGCAGTATTACTGCAGTATCTCCTCATCTCAAATGCAATTCCTTCTCCAGCCCCAGGAAGGCTTACAGGCATATCTTTGGTAATTGCAGCTCCTGGCTGGTGTTTTGAAATCCGGCCAGTTTTGCTTTTGTGAAAACAGGCACCTACAGGCACTGGGACAGAAGCACTGACTCTGCAGAGTTATTAGAGCAAAGTCTGAGGCTGGAAACAGGGAGCAACCTGTGATTAGGATGCGCCCATGAGACTAGAGGCAAACCCAGCAGTGTCTCTGCTGAGGTGCAGGAATATGTGTAGCTCTGAAGCTGGAGGTCTGATGGAACCAGAGGGAAGAGGACTTAACAGGTGTGATGGGTAAGTGTTGGAGGACAATAACAAAAACAGGATTTTGAGGAGGCCAAGGAAATTACAGGTTAGCCACAGACTTATTTATTCATTTCTTGCAGGGATCTAGATTCATTCTACCCGAAGACAGGTAGGACAAGTTCATCCCACACAATCCTCTGAAAGTGTCATCTGAAAATACATTGGTACAAACAGTTGAGAGCTCAGACCAAATTTATAGACCACTCAAAAGGAGAGAGGAATCCTGTGCGTGATATCATGATTTGTTTTGCAGGATTTTGTTTCTCCACTCATTTTGACATTCCTGTGTGCACAGAACTCTTGAAATGTTACCACAGTTCCTGCACTGGTTCCTCAGTGCCTTCCCCTCTGAACCTGGGGAGGGAAGAGGAGAGAAGGGAGAATTAGTTTTATTCAATTATTTCTTTGTGTGAGATGGACAGTGGGTCTGCAGCTTTTCACATCCAGGAGAGGTCAGTCCACAGCAGTAGGTGAAGTATCACTTTTAGGACAAGCCTTACTGTCTAAGGAATAAATTAATCCCTACATCACCCACAATGTTATCAATATGGATCCAGAGATCCAAACCATGGTATCCATGGTCCATGGGTATCCTTGGGTATCATGGGATCTCACAGGGTAATATTTACAGAGCCATTCTCTCCTTTATCCACAGATACAAATTTTTCCCGTGTTGGGTGTCAAAACAATAACCCTATCTGGGAGACTGGAAAGGCTGTCTCCATCACACTGAGAAGTCTGAACAGCCATCCTAGACAGCACTAACATCCCTCCTGCAACTGTTTCTGCTTGGTGTCTGGGGCTGTCCAGAACATCTCTGCTGGTTAGAAGGGTATATACAGGATGTTTACTAGTCAGAGGCAGTAAGGTCAGCACCTTGCAACGAGTCTGATGTGTCTTTAAATCTGCACCAAGCCTGTGGCTACCACAGGAAGACTGAATTTGCATGACTTGCTAAGCATTGCATTACCATCCTGGTCTGTCCCTGCTGGAATAGAGCTCCTTGGCACTTGGCTTGGCAACATTTTCTGAAGTAGCCTTAAGGGTTGTCCATGACAAAAGCCCAAAATCTGGTATTTCTGCTTGTATGAACAACTGGTCTCACCTGGACTCATACAGCAGGAGGTGTAATGAAGTGTTGGTCTCTGGTAGCAAATAAGTCTAGACAGATCACCAGTCTGTTTCTAAATGGCAGAGAATAAATGGCCAGAGGTGAAAATTGTCTGCTCTCAGGAGTCCACTGTTTGCAATAGTCTCATTGCCTAGGAGGGGAGTGTAAGTTATCCCATGGCAAAAGATATTCCAATTTGTCTTTGGCTCAGCCTGCGAGTCTGTAATCAGTGCTGCTAATCTTTAATAAAAGGGGTTCACAGGGGCCTTTGTTTTTAATGACATGGTGGGTGATAGCTCTTTCTTGTTATAATCCCCTTTCAGAGAGCATCTGATGGGGAAAACGTCTCCCTTGACAGTTTGTTTAAATTTTCATTTGCCAAAACACTGAATAAACTTCTTGTTTGTCTAATGGAACTAGAAGGAATTGTGACACTTTTATTGTTTGTTTACTTCCTCACTGGGGCACCAGCTAAATTGAAGATGTCATCACACAGCAATGAGAATCAAGCTTCTTAATTTAACTGACTGGTTTGCAAACAAGGGTCTCCAAAGCACCGCTGAGCCACACAGGCTTTACAGTGACCACAGACTGAAACACATCAGTGAACTACAAGCAGGAGAAGCAATGCAATGGGGAGGTAATCCCAGAAAAGCTGCTTCTTTTACAAGGTGTCTCACAGAGGCACCAGTCAGACAGCATCTGTAAAACCAGAAACGGGAAGACAAAGAGAGCAATACATTTTCCTGCAAATCCTACATAATTAACAGCTGCTGCTGGATTAATGCTAGCACTAATTCTGAATGGGTGGAGGGGGATCTGGATTTCTTGCCTGAATTCCCTCTATTATTCACTCTTTTTATGCCCTTAAAACCAGAGGTAGAATTACTTTCACTTTACACTGCACTAGGCAAGGAGAGAAGGCAGCACTCAGGATGCAGACAGAGGAGCAGTCCCCCACGGATCGGTGAGATTTTCAGACAGATCAAATGTTGAGCTTCAGGTAATTGGCAGAGATCCTTTAATGTCTGAGTTTAACACTCACCTACTAGAAGAGAACGCAATTAGGCAATGAGATTTGGAAGAGTCTGAAGTGCCAGGTATAATAATTCAGCTGTAGTGCGCTGTTCAGCGGAAAGCTGAAGGCTGAGAGCTGTCAATTACACCAGGGGTGAATTAATACAACCAAATTCATGCACTGAAGCATCTTATTATTGCTATGATCACATTTTATTATGAAGCAGTTTGGGTGAGGTTATTTTTTTTTAATTTATTTATCTATGTTAATTTTGTACAGAGGCAAATAAGTTATGAGCTGGGAATTGTATTAATTTCACTGCTTGGAAATATTTTAATAGCCGATTAGGTTGTTTGCTAGTTGATGCTTTTTTTCTTTCTCCTCTTTCTGTTCATTAGAAAATTAGTATTTTTCACAAGAAACACCACAGGGTAGCAAACCCATATCCCAGACTTGTTCTCATCCTACCCAAAATTTACTGGTCACCCCCTAAACTCAGCTTCCTGATCACACATTTTCTTGCATTGCCCATGTGCATTTTAGGGACTTACCTCTTCAGAGCAAACAAAAGTCAGTTTTACAGTCTGAAGGGAAGTCTTCTCCATCCTCCCCAAGGCAAAATACTGTGTTTTACAGAAAGCCCAAAGGGGGTCAGCAATCAGAATCCTCAGTTGAGGAAAATCATCATAGAACAACAGAATGGCTAGAGCTGAAAGGTACCTTAAACATCATCTAATTTCAAACCCATCTCCACGGGCAGGGTCACCTTCCACAAGACCAGGTTGCTCAGGGCCCCATCCAGCCTGGCCTTGAACACTTCCAGGGATGAGGAATCATAATTCAGCCACATCCATCAAATAAGGTCACATACTGAGGACAGGATTGCACTGCTCTTTACAGACCAGATCAGGCAGGCTGAATGAAGACCAAGCAGTTTAGGGAAGATGCTAAAGGGCTTTCTGGTTCTAGGACATGGTATCTAATCCCCACTCAGGTATCTCACCCAGGTGAAAGTCACTGTGCTTGGTGCACATTTGGGATTGTTAAGAAACTGTGTTTTCACAGGACAGGGCATGGAGGACACCAAGTGAAGCCAAGAATCATACAGATAGATTGGACACACCACAGGAGACTGCAGGCAGGAGGCTGGTGCCTGTGCACTCCTTCTTACACTGAACGATGCTCCTGGGCTCTCCAGCCAGAACCTGGTAACTGCCCAGATCCAATCTTCCTGGAGGAAGAGAGGAAAAGGGCAGAGTTGGGGGAAGAAGAAATAAATTCTGTGACCTCTCCTGTTTCCTTACAAAACTATGTGAAGTAGGAACAATAATGTTGAAAGCCCTGAGGTGACACTGAGAGAAGTTTTGCCCATTCCATTCAAAGAAACAGAAATGTCTGAATATTTGCCACTTTTACAGCTTAGACATATCAGACAGTTTAGAGATGTTAATTAGTTTTTCTCCTTGAGAGGAGAGTGCTCCAGGATTCTCCTCCTCCACATGTGTGGCACAGGTGATGTGGGTTTTGTGGTCTCATCCCTCTGCTAGGTATTTGTCCATGGTGGGGCAGGGGTGTTGTCAGATGTCAGCCATAGCCCCTGCCTCTGGCAGGTCACTCAGTTCCTGGTTTGGCTCAGCCCTTCCACACACCTGCTCTGAATGGGAAGAGCCTTTAAGTGCCCCAAAGTGAGGGAAAAGGCCACCTCATGGCCCAGGCTACAGATATATCAGCACAGACTCAAGAACTCCAGCTGCTAGAAGCTCAGAAATTTAGAGGAATCCTACAGTAACATTTTTCTTTGGCTTAATTACCGAAATAGACAAATGTGAAATTGGCCCATCATGAAGATAAATAGCAATAAAAAAATGCAGTTGAGAAAAGTGTTCCTGCTAAATTATAATTAACCACCCACCAGCAGCTACCTGACAGAGGTGAGAGGGGAGGCTGTGAGGAGCCCCTCGGATCGGCCGTCAGCGCTTCCTGTGATGCTCCTCGTTACTGCACCTCCGGGGCACTTAATGCCCCATTTTGCTTTCAGTGCAATTATAAAAGGCCACTTACATTTGCTACCCCCCTCTTTGTCTCCCCACCCCAAGATCTCTAATAGTCTAAATTATCAGCAAATTGCCTATTTGATAAGGGCAAGCCATTTTGCATTGAGAGCTGAACTATTTCCCACTTCTGGGGGATAATATTAGGCAAATAACAAGCATCATTCTTTTGACATGTACAATTATTTGGCAAGTGTATGTTTGAATAGCCTGCTCCTTTGTGTGACAGGGTCCGTTCGCCATTAGCATACTTGACAGATGAATATGCTGGGTCCTTGTGGAAAACCTGGCAGTAACCATGGTGATTGGGAGACAATGTTTTGAGTGAGGGATGTATTATCAATTTCAACTGGAAGTGGGTAAAAAAAAAAAGTATACACTAACGAGCTGTTCTGCAATCCGGGAGAAATACATTGTTCCCAGGTAATTAAACCAATCTTGGTATTAGTTTTAAACTCGCATAAATTAGAGGCAGAGGTGTCTACCTATTTCGCTGTTTTGCTGGTTCCCCGTGGGAGGTTTTTCTCCTTGATTTTTAATTAAATTTGCTTTTAAAGGGACTGAGATCTGGTTCTCTACATGCTACAAAGTTTGGGGGGGGGGGGCCCGGGGCAAAGTGGATCACCAGGACACACCCTGTCCCTAGGTGTGTCCTAGAGGGGAGGTTGGTAGCCAGCCTTAGCAGCTCACTCTATTTTGGGGTTACTTTGGCTTTACTCTGAGTTTTCCCTTAAAAGCTGTGGAGGGAGATGTTGCCCTCCTGTCTCTGGTCAAAGCAAGAAGTCAGCAGCAGCTGCAGAGATCCTTTCTGACCCTGCTGAATGAAAGCCAAAATGCAGAGTCTTGTTCCCACCTCGGGGATGTGATTTCATCCAGGATAGTTCTGATATTTGTACTGGGTCCCAGCTCCTCCTGTGTACTCAGATATCCCAGTGGAAGTTCTTGGGAGACAGGCAGACACTTGGGGTTACCTGGTGCATCTCTAAAGAGGCAGCTCTGGATGCGGCACCAAACCATCACAGGGAGGAGAGGTGTCCTTATGCCTGCATTTGATCAGAGAGGCTGCAGTCGTGCCTCTCCCCTTTGGGAAAGATACTAAATAACCCACAGCATAGCAATGCTTTGCATCGAATCCTGCACGTTAAAGTCTGTACGCAATAGGTGAAAAGTATCTCCATTTTGTCCTGGTAGTTACTTTGTACCAGCTTCGCCCGGGAATAGACTGGCACAACACCCAGGCAAGGAGGATCAAGACCAGCTTTTCCTTCAATTTAGTTAATAATAAAACCAGCAAACTGAAACCATTGCCTAGTCCCCCTCTGAACACCCGAAATCCCTGTCACGCATAACCCCACTTTACTGGAAAAAAAAAAAAAAAAAAAAAAAAAAAAGGCAAATTATAGAAACAAGGTTATTATTAGCACTTTGATTAGGAACATATTCTCTACAGTCCTTCACTAGAAGGAATGTCCCTGCCTTTTTAGACACAAATTTGCTATCATTTCTCTCACACCTGGTGTTCTCTCCCTCTTATTACTGTAAAATATCGACTTGGTAAATGCTGAGTCAGGTGCCTGAGGTCAGAGAAGTCAATTTTTACTGGAGTACTGAAGACTTCTGAAGCCTTTCAGGACTTTTTTTTTTTCCTTGCCTTTTCCTTGTTACTGAGCCTATTTTAGGCAACCGTTGCATTCTATTTTTTTGTCACCCCCAGCTTCTGTCCCCATTACTCTCCCTGTTTTGGACTTTTGGCAGGTTGAGAGCTACAATTAGAGCCAGTGTTTATGGTGCTGGCCATATGGCTCACGATGCAAAACACCAGCTGCATGGGAATCTCGGAGCGAGCCCTCCTCAAGGTCACTGTGCACATGGAAGGGTGTGCCCGCCCAGGTGGGACACACAAAGCCTGTCACCCTTTGATGTTTGCTCACACACGTACCCACTGAGTGCCTCTGCTGCAAACTAATGCTGGAGCAGCTGCACAGCACTGATGGTGTCACAAAGGCAGGCGCCTTGCTCAGCACTGGAGCTGGGAATGTCGGGGGCTTCTGCTTCCTCTTCGGGAGACCAGCTGCAAATTCCTGCAGGATTGCAGCACCCAAAAGCAGTGTCTTTCACTCTGGCACCTGTGTGGTTCCCAGAGCTTCCAGCCAGCTCGGCTTTTGGGGGCTGCAAGTGCCTCTGAGCTCTGGGATTTTCTTCATGGGGAAGAACGTGCCTTAAATGCAAGGTTGTCGTGGTTTTGCCCATCCCTGGGGCTGAGGATGGTTTTGTCCAGGTGATTTCCGGACAAAAAACCAATCAAAAAGTTCAATGACGCCTTTGCTAATTACATCTTTAAGAAAACGGAAGAGAAGGTGGTTGCGCAGTTGAAATTAGGAGCAGCAGCCATGTAGGAGAGACGCGGTGGGCCCGAGGAGGGCCAAGGCCCCCTCCTCCCCAGCTTGGGCCGGGGGGGGCAGGTGTAGTACTGAAGCCTCCCTTCTCTCTTGTGAGAGAGTGAAGAAAAAAAAAAGTTTAAAAGATGAACTGCTTAGACGAGAAACTGCTGCAGAAGAATTCCAGCCATGAGATAACAGGATTTCCAAGGTCAAAGCTGCAGTCGCAGAAGAGAGAAGAAAAGTTCGAAGGGGGGAGAACTGCTTTTTTCTCCCTTTCGCTCTCCCTCCCTTCAGCAGGGTAAAGACTGAAAAAATAAAACCCTGCCACCTGTAGAAGTTTGTTGGGGTGAAGAGACCCCCCATGCGGCTCACAGAGAAACTTGTGAATGCACCAGAGATTTGTGACTTTAACAGAGAGAAAGCCTTATGCTGGAGTAAAAGCGGCTCAGATGAGGCAGAGTCCTGTTAAAGACTTTGTGACCCTCGAAGGGATCGATGCTTATGCTGGAGCGAGACGGCTCAGATAAGCTTGGGATCTCAGTGAGAGATCCATGCTGCTGCTGTTGAAGATTTATGACCCTGACGGGTATTAGAACCTACGCTGGAACAGAAAACGGTTCAGGTAGGGATGTTGGGATCCATGTGTGGGATCCGTGCTGCTGGTACTAGAGAGAACCTACGCTGGAGCAGAAAATGGCTCAGGTGGGATATTGGGATCCAAGTAAGGGATCCAGACTAGACCCATGCCGAGAAGTCAATCAAGGACTGTTCTCCCATGGGGAGGGACCTCCATAGGGAAACAGGGGTGAACTCTTAAACCATTATCCCCTGTAACTCTGTGGAAGAAGATCCATAGTAAGCAAGTGTCCCCTTGCAAACCTATGGAAGGAGGCCCTTCAGGACCTGGGTAACCCTCAGCCTTCGGTTTTAACCCAGGAGGGGGGTAGGCCCAGCCCTGGAGGCCAACACAGAATAAGAGAGAGATGAAAAAGTTCCAACTGCGATGAAAGTGCTGCAGAGTTACTGGAGAGAGAGAGAGCTGGAATTCCGAGAACAGAAAAAGACTGCTTCTCCTCCTTGGACTGATATAAAGGGAGGTGGGGGAAAAAGTATCTTTTGTAAATACATAGTACCTTTTACTCAAGTAGAATTGTTGTAAATATAATTCTTTAGTTTTAGTTTGTTAATAATAAATACTCTTCCTTTTTTTTAATTCAGTCTCTTTTTGTCTGCATAAACCTTCTCTCAACTAATAGTAATTGTATGGGGAAGTATAAAAGTAAATTGAGCCAGGGCAAAACCACGACAAAGGTCTAGGCCAGCACTGGGGCTGAGGTTTCCCTTTTATCAGAGAGTCTTTTACAGGGAATTTGGCTTCCTGGGAGAGCAGAGAGCCTGCATACCACTGGTGGAAAGCCACATGGACAGGGGGCTCTTGGGGCAGAAAGCACCTCACCTCTCCTGAATCAGACACATTTCTGCCCATTTTGTTGCTGCATCCTTCCCACCCCAGAGGTAACTGACAATGTGATTCTTTGCCTGATCTGTAGTCTCAGCTGTGCCAGTGACAAAAACACAGCAAAAAATTCAGTTGCTGTAATCATGAATGTGTTACATCATGTCTAAGGAGCAGAGCTTTGCCCCAGATTGTGCAAATTATGTCTTTTAGGGGAGAAGAGCGTTTAGATCACTTACTTTTGGTAGAAATAGCCCTGTAAAAAGCAACCTGAGCATCTTCTGCACCCAGCTGCTTTTCAAGAAACCTAGTGTTAAGCTGACCAAGCTGGGATTTCCTCTGGGTCTCTCGTGACATTAGCAGTTATGCTTTTAAAGATGTCACATTCATAAAAGAGCAAGAATGTGACCTGACTGAGCCAGGCATTTCCCAGGCTGTTTATCACCCTCCAGTAAATGAATGAGAGCGTTTGATGCTTACAGGCTCTAACTAGACCAGAAGGGCAATCTCTGGGACCGCGCCAACTGCCCTGCTCTTCTCAGAGAGCATAAAACTACACGTCCCAGGGACTAACACACGGGCCACTGAGCAGCTCATCAGCCTGAAGGAAGCCGGGGAGCTTTACATATCACCTGCCTCTGAAATGCGCCCACTGCTGCGTGGAGGATGCCCCTCTTTAACAGTATGTGGCAACACCATGCAGCAGTTCAGCACAGGGAGGGAGGAAGGCTGACACAGCTACCTCAAACTGCCAGGAGAAATTAGCCCAACACTAGACTTTCCACAGGGAACAACCTCCCAGCCCTTGACAGTCTGACTCCTGTGGCTGACTTAGGACCCAATGCTCTAATTCTCACCTAAAAACCAGCAAGCAAGATCCCTATATGGGAAGGGATGGGAGAGTTTTCCCAGCTAAGCACTTAATTCCCAATGCTGTTATCTGTAGTAACGTTCAGTCTTTATATGGCACCCACAAAAAATAACAGATAGGGAAAGAAGACTGAACATAGGAAATTTCTCAAAACATTAAGAAGCTTCATCAGTAGGTCTTCAGAATTCTAAAAGAGAAGAAAAGTGCCTTAAACTAGAATAGTTAAAGTATGTAATAGAAATCTTAAGTGAGAGAACAAGAAGAATAAAACATAACTTAGTATCTCCCCATTACCTTGTGACATTGCAATGCCCAGTCACAAAAAGCAGGCACTGGGTGGCAGTGAAAGAGAAAGAGAGAGGAGGTGATGGGGCAGAAGTTTTTTCTGGGATCAGACGTGTTTCCTCCCACACAGACAGAATGCTTAAAGCATGGACATCTTCCTGTGAGTTTTTCAGAGTGCCTAATTTAGGTTTTACACTGTGCATTGCTATGCACGTGGCTGAAAAGAGCAATTGAAAACATCTTAATGAGGTACTTGGGCTCCTCACATAGTCCATGAAGAGAGCTGGTGACTGACAAACAGCTCAGGAAGCCTGGGAGCGATCAGAGCAGCTCTGCTCTGTAGAAAACACAAAGCACAGCACAGTATGAACTTTCTCCCTTCAGGCAGGAAATAATTGCCTGCCTTCCCAAACCAGGGCACTTCTGTGCCTACATGTCACTAGATAAAGTTTTCAGCTGAGTAAAGCACAAAATAGGAATTAGCCACCTTCGAGGTTTATCAGTGTGGGATGGAGGGCTTCTGGGTTGAAATTTAGGGTGCAAATACCCCTTTGCACTTTGTTGAACCAGCTTCATCATGCAAGGCTCTGAGGAACTGCTTGTTAGAGAGAAAATCCAAACCTGGTGGTGAATTCAAGCTTTGGCAGCCAGAGTTGTTTGGGACCTCCCTGTTAACCTGCACGCCTATGGTGAGGGGAAGAAATGACCAACCTGATTCTCCTGTGAGACCCACACCTGGCTGATGTGCTGACCTGGACTGTCTCCAGCACCAGAGACATGATTTTGGGCTTCCTGAGGTTCCCCACCCTGAGGCAGAGCCCACTGGTGAGGTGCCCAGCCAGTCATATCCCACATGCAGGCTCTTCTGGGCTGTAACAGCCAGCTAATTTCAGGGAGATCCAGAATGAGCATTACTGCTAGACATAGGCCTAAAGACACATTAAAACATAATGAGGTATCTTAATCACCCTTTACAAGGTAAATTTATCACATGGAACCCTGTAAAATGAAAGTGAAAGAGCAATTCCACACTGATACTTACCCAAGAAGGATTGAGAGATATTATTTGTTGTTAATGACTGGCAAATTCATTGCCGTCTTATCCGCAGGAATGAAATTTGTGGGGATGTGGAGCAAGGGCCCTGGGCTGCACATTCTGTAATCAGCTCACGGCACCTGTTAGAACTGCCTGGGAGCTTGGTTACACTGATGCTCTAATGCCCAGGCACAGGCATGTCTGCTTCTAAATCCTCTGCTAACCTGGGGCTCAACAGCTTTGTGGCCCCTCCAGATCCAATTGACTCCATCAGCAGGATTTTCCTTCACAGAGCCCTGGGGGAGAGAGCAATGATTTCTGCAGCTTCTTTAATGAAGCCAAGATATCTCAGCCTAAGTGGTATCTTCCCCTGCATAATTAAATATTTGGCAGTGGATAAATATGCAGGGTAAATACCTCAGGTTCTCAGTGTCTGCTGGGCACCTGCAAAGTTGCCCTAGCTATCCATGTGCATCCCCACCAGACAACGTAAAGCTCAAGGAACTTCCAGCCTTTCCTTTCCCCATCTCCCTGTGGCCCTCTTGAAGCTCCCACCCCTCCAAACCTGCACCACTCACTGCAGCCAAAGGGCAGTGCAGGCAGACGTCCCTCATGATCAGTCTCTCCCACAGGCTGGCTGCTTGTGAAAAGCCCAATCCAGCCTTCAGTGCTGCCCTGAAGAGCGAGGGTTTGATGAACATGCTGAGAGGCCAGACGGACCACATCCCACCGGGCTTCATTACAGACCTTTGCTCTGTTCAGCACAAGTGGTCAACAATCTCTGTCCTCTAGATGTGCCCTGATGTGCTGTTTTCCTGTAGCCTTAATGACAGCGACGCTGTGTGTTGTGAATGCACAAAAATCCATAGACAAGGCAGAAAAGCTCTTCACTTGGATCCGCTTGAAATCTCCGAGGACCTTGGGGCAGGGGGAGCACCCAGCTGCCTCTCCAGCTGAGCAGAAGCCCTTGCCTCTGACAGCCACAAGGGGCACATCCACTGGGCAAGCCAATGCAACCTCCTCTAAACACAGGGGGAGTGAATTTAAATAACTGGCTTTCCAGCACAGATTCACCAGACATCTCATACTCCCCTCATTCACGTCCTTTCTCTGTGTGCTTTCTACGTCTACAACCACAGGTTTATGTTGATGTGCTCTAATATACCAGAACTCTGCCGTTTGCCTGCTCTAGCCCAGGCCAGTGCAAAGCTGAACTTTTCTTCATAGGACTAATTTCTGTGCAAAGCAGCAGGGGCAGGATGCACTCTTGAAGGATAAATGTTTTAGAGCTGTTCCCATGGACATTATAGGAAGCCTCAAAGCACAGTTGGAGAGGTCCAGCTTTCTGCTTTACCATCAATTCACTGCATGAGTGTGGATAAATAAATCACCTCACCTCTTTCTGCCCCCATATAAAAAGAACTGATGGTGCCTTTCCTTTGTTAAGCACTGTGAGATCTCAGGGTAAGACACACTCAGAGTTTTATTAATTCTTCTTTTGGGCTCTTGTTATTAAGGTGATCTGTGTGGTCATGCACCTTTGAAAATACCAGCAGGAAATAGAAAAAGAGAGCTCCCCAGCATCCAGGAATCAGACAGTCCCATCGATTGCAAACACATAGCCTCATTTAAACGAGTGGGTGCTGTGCACACACAGCAGCTGGGACTGTCTGCTCCCAGCACAGCTCAGCTAGATGTCCTGAGTAACCTCCTGGACACACTTCCAATCAAACTGATGGCGCAGGAAAAAAAATCCTTCTTTATACATTTGCAGCTCTGCCATCATCAGAAGCCAGTGGCGTTGCATGACCTTCCTGCCAGCAGACGATGGCTGAGCTGTGTATTTTCCTTGAGGGTCTCATATATCGTCCTCTTCTGAAATGTGGCTGAGGCAGGTAACTGTTTGTTAGCTGTGTGCTGGAGGATTGTACAAATACGGCATCTTCTTGTCCTTGAAGAGCCTATAAATAAATGGGCTCTTACCTTGACTGCAGGCTGCAGCATTAGTCAACACTCAAGCAGTTCATTTGTAAATTTGTACACAATAGAATCCAAGGCACTTGAAAAAGCAGCAGAACATACCTTTTTTATGTGCAGCTGGATTTAGTGCTTGAGCAAGCTGCCGGACTAAGAGGCAGAGAGACCAAAGGTTCATATCTATCCACAGCAACACAGCTCAGGCAGCCGTGGTGCTTTTGCTCCCTCCCTTGCCACCCCAGCAGTTCTTCCAGAGCCTTCCAGGGTGGTGAAGGATCCCAGCCACCCTTTTGCCCCAAAGAGATAGTGATTATAGTGACTATATTGCATAGTAACTATCCATTTCTGAGACATGGTTTTTTATTTGGCCTTGCAAACTGAGAAATGACAGGACCAGTTCTCCTCCCATCATCTATTCCCTCCCTACTTCCCTCCTTTGGTCAGAATTGGAAAAAAATTACGGTCTTGACCAGCTTTGGGTACTCAGCACACCTGAGAAGCAGGCCCAAAGCAGTGCACAGGAGCTAGATGTCAAAACAGTATTTTTCTGCTGGTCACCTGTTGGGCTTTTTTAATACATAATGATTATAGTAATTTTTTTTTGCTTTTATTAGCCTGGATGACTTAATTTTTTCCTCATTGACTTTGCTCACTCTACCACTTCCATAATTTATATTGTTTATGGTCTTGCCACTTTAATTATTTAATTTTGCAAAGTATTTTGGAGACTTGTTTGTCCAGTGGGACATACCATGTCACCCTGGCGTGTCTTGTACTGCTGTGATTTCTGGCAGTCCTGCTGTACAGGAAAGCAATGGGCAAAACAAAAGGAAGCCTCAGCCTTGTCATCTACATGAAATGAGCCCAGACTGATGGGTCTTGTTTCTTGAGCTATGGTCTCCCACCTCAGTAGCATTGTGTAGGATCCTGTGTTATTACTGGGGCCCAAGGACAGGCTCTACACAAAAGCCTCTGAAGGAAGAATTAAAAACCATCACATGCTTAGTGAGGCTAAATGAGTATTCAGATTGGCTAATAAAAAAGTAATGAGGAATGCCTGCAGCCCTGAGCCACCTAAAGAAAATCAACAAATGTCAGCTACAATGCAAACACTTTCCGTGGTCGGTGCCGGGGATTTCAAAACAAGGCAGGGAGGGCTTGTGGGGATGACAGAGGAAAACAACACAGAAATTGCAGCTGCTGGAGGAAGTATGAGGGAAAATCATGGGAGAATTTCTCACTGAAGGCAAAGACAGAGCCACTCTGCAGATCTCCCAGCTGAAACAGGGCACAGAGACTCCTGTTTCATCCTCTCGGGAGGAAAACCTCACCTGGGTATTGTATGCTCTCCTTGAGAGTTGGACAGTGGACCAACAGGCTTCCCCCATCAGCCCAAGAAAACTTTGAGCTCAAGCAGTGTCTCCCAAGGATGTCTTCAGGTTTGGGTTCAGGTTCTTTCATGCCATCCCCAGGCTGCTGGAGGAATGTTCTGCCGCCACGTGTGGTTTCATGAAGTATAAGGCCATGCTTCCACTGCTTCACAGCAGTCCCATAGTGTGGTCCAGCTTGGGGTGCTTATCCCTGGACTCACCTCTCAAAAAGATCAGGGCCCACGTGAGGGTCCCCACCTTCAGATGAGCAGAATTCACATCTGGTGCTTCCTACCTCCTTCCGTCATGGTGGGAGCTTAAATTCCATGTCTTATGCTGGGATAGATAAAGTTGGTGGGATGTGTGCTATTCAAGGGGAAAAACCACAGTGCCCAGCATTGGGATAGGCTGCCAAGCCACCACGTCCCTCAGTCATCCCACAGGGATGAAGGAGAGGAGGGGGTGATGGTGGAGATGTGTCTCTCAGGAGTGTGTGAAGAGAACTATATTAGAGATTGTGAAATGCTCAGGTACCCTAGAGACCATATAAGTATCTATGACAAGACAGTGAGAATAATTAGCTCGACAGCTGTGGGTACTGATCAGGAGCATTTTTAACAATATCCTGTCATGTTTGGGTCTATTACTACAGTCCAATGAGGTGTGATGCCATTTTTCCTGGTGATGGCTTTCTTTCCAGGAAGCATTGAGATGCTCTTACATATCAGTAGGTACCTTGAGGGTCCTTGGCATATTCTGCCCCTCATTTAAAACTCAAAGCACCTTTTAAAAAATGACAAGGCAGAGAATTTGAGACTAACAGACCTGTGGGAATAAAGACTGGCTCTGCAGGGCCATGGTGTTAGAGTGTAAATGAGCTCAGAAGCAGGCCAAGCAAGATTTAAAATGCATACTTAAATTGGTAACAGGATTTCCTGGCCTTCCAGGCTCAAAATCTTTCCCTCAGCAGACTCTCTTATGTTATTTATCTCTTCTGCTCCAGAACAGTGGCTTAGCAGAGAGCCAAACTTCAAAATAGGAAGAAACAAGGATGAAAAAGTTCCACCGAGTGTCATTCTCAGACACCTGGTGAGTGTACCCCGAGTTCAAGCTGGGGTGAGAGTCTGCAAGTCAGAACTTGTGACTTCACAACAGACTTCCCTGAAACCCTCCAGAACAATACCATCTCCCTGAGAGAAGCTGCAGGGCCAGCAGAGGAGGGACAAGTAACACTGACTTTCATACCACAGCTAGGGATGACAGGAGTGTGAAATAAGAAAATCCTGGAATAGAGCCAGGGAACGTGTTTTCCAGAAGCATATAATCTGTAATTGGGCTAATTCTGATGTATTTGTGTCTCCAATTCTTTGTTTCCCTGGTGCCTGTATAACTCTTGATTGGAACATTTGACGTCGCTTTTGTGAGTTCCTAAATCCAATCCTCTCTGATGATGTACATGAATGTGCATCTGATGGATGTTTTCCAGCACCTTTTTGTTGCTTCAATTAAGGGATAATGAACAAGAATTGTTCCTATTTGTAAAACATCTCCTGCTATTTCCTGCTTCCCAATTGGTTGGACAATATGTCTTAATTAAACACAAAGCCTTGCAACTTCTTTCAGGGGAGAGAGACAAGGACTGGGAAAAGAGGAAGAAAAGGAGGAGGAAGGGAGAGGTAAAGGCCTTTTGTACTTTCAGTGACTTGCTTGCAGAGGCATTTTTGATTTGTTGTACTAATGGTCACACCTTGCAGTTTTCTCTGAGTCTGCTACTGGGGGAATGGATAAGGACATCAGAGCAATCTCCACTCAAATCCATAACTTTATAGAATACCAAAATCGATGCCTCAGGGAATAAGAAATGAGATGTAGAGCCTTTCATTTTTAGTTATCAGACAAAAATCTAGTTCATCTCCCAAGGTGCAAAAGGAAATAGCCATCACCTGGGTACCTGCTAGGTCCTGTGTAACATAAGCTTATAGATAGCACATAAAAAAGGTAAAATAAAATAAAATAAAATAAAATAAAATAAAATAAAATAAAATAAAATAAAACCAGAAGACATTGAACTGCATCGGTCTCAGCAGAGATATGCAGGAAAGATGAGGTCACAAATTTTCAGCAAACTCATCACTTTGGGTTGATATATACCAGGGAGGGGGTGAAGTTCCCTTTGTACTGGCTCTGCTGCTGTGTGAAGGGAGAGCAGGCATGTCATGCCATCTTTCACCAACACACAGTTCACTTGATTATATGATTCTAAATCAAATCCATCTGGATCCGAGCACAAGCATAAAACATGCAATTTCATGTTTTAGCCCAATTAAAGGTATAAGAGAGTGTCATTTATTCTGCCCATGAAAAAGCAGGGTTAGCCTGATCTTGTGCCTCTGAGATCTCATCCGTCACACAGTCAAACATGTCTGTTTTGTCATCTTTGGATAAAACCCAGGATGGGTTACTGTGTCAGCCCTAGGTCTGTTAGCTCGGCTGCTCCTCCTGCCTCGCCTTCTCTTTCCAGTGAGTGCAGGGTGTGACATTTGCGGGGAGGATCGGATTACGCGCTGCGGTGCCATCGCTGACTAATCGGATTCCATCTGCCCTTCCTACTCACTGTCTCTGCCAAACTTTCCCATCCTCGGAGGATGAGGGGCAACCGCAGGAAACCCTCACCCCGCATGGGGAGCCTGGCCCCTGGTTTAAGTGGAGCCATATGTTTAATGCATAACACACAACACTGGCAAAGGAGGGAGGCGATAGAAGTCTTTGGAGCCTGTGTTACACATGCAAATATCGCCTGTGAAAGGCAAGTCTGTCTCCTTTGACACTGCTTGTAATCCTGATGTCATCCTCTTCACTCCCTCTCACACACACACTGTTTATTTTGTCACGGTGCATCTGAAAACAAGACTAAAACCCTGTGGGGCAGCAGAATTTTGCACATTTTCTGAAGCCAAGTCTTCATCCCTACAGAATGTGTATGTTTAAATATAGAAAAAGGGAGGCATGACAGAGAGATGAGGGAATTGTGTCTGGTCTTTGTCATCATAACATAACTCTGTAGTGGCATCTGTGAGACTAGAGCAGCTCCAGCTGAAATAACTGGCCAACCCTTCCTGTCTGCTGGGATATCCCAAGCAAACCCATGCCCTGAGCTCTACTGTTTCTTTGTATTTGCTCCAAGAAAGCTGGAAGCAAATATTAGATCTGTGCAGTGAAAATATTCCATTTGCTCTAGTGTATCTAACCCATCTGTGGCTGAGAATGAGAAGACATCGATAGATGTTAAACTCCATGACTTTTTGTGGACAAAAAAAAATGTGTTAACCTATCTGGATCCTGGCATCATCTTTTGGTTCACAAAACGAAGAGCAGCAGCATAAGCATCTCCCATTGCTCTGCCTCAAAGTCCAGATCTGCAAGCACCTCCCCAGATAAGGAAGAAGAGCTGAATTTCCATGATACCCTCAAAATCAAGCTTCTCTGAAGCTGCCAGTGAAAGGATGAACTACTTTGTTCTCTCTGTTGATACCATGTAAAATGTGCTTAGGTTCTCTGGAGATGGAGGCTCCTGTAACAAGGAGATAAGCTGGAGGTACTGGCGGCTCTGGTGATAGGGACAGGGATGTTTGAGTGCTGGACACAATGCTGAGGCTCTCAGGAAGACATCAAATGGGCTGATAAGGATATTCCCCATCCAGGCAGAGCAGAGACCCTGTGGTCAGACCTTTATCTTTTCCCCCACATGGGCTCTCTCCTCTCCTTTTTGATAAAAAGCCTTGTGCTTAGACCAAGGGAAATAAAAAGTGCCAAACATCCCTGGGGCTCTCCTTCCTCGGGAGGGGACTGTGCCAACTTGGCATTCTTTCCCCTCATCTACTCCTTTCCTTCTCAACACCCTGTCTTTTCCTGGCTCCTCCTCTCCCATCCCTATTTCTCCTGCCTGTGCCTTGCCCCAAGAGCCAGCAAAGCCAGGGACATCCTACGTGGGAGTATTGCTGCTCTGCGCACAGGAGATGCCTTAAGGTTTTTTCTTTTTTCCATTGCAACTTAAAAAAAAATAATTCTGCTAGCCACTCAATAATTAATGCTTATGAGCACTGATTCAGCATGTCAGGGAGAGAATTTTGCACTCTTATTGTAGTCTTTTGTAATTGAATCTTATGCTGTTATATTAGTGTGGCCCCAGGTGAGTATGCAATAGCTGAGGGGGAAAAAAAGGTAAGATAAAGGAATTACAATAGAGCCAAGCTAATGTGAGAACAAGGCAATGTCTTCTGTGCCTCAAGGTGTTAAGTTAATCTCTGATAAGTTATTAACTTATTAATGGGCTGAGAAGGGATGAACTACTTTTCATCCAAAGTCCCAAGTGCTCCTCTTTTTCTTCCACATGCTTCTCCTTGTCAACTAATTCTCCTTCGGTGCTGCTCCCCCATTGCCCTGCCTCCCTTCCTTCCCATATCCTGTTTCAGCTGTAATGAAATCTGCTCAGAGGAGCTCCTCTGTGCAGTGTTCACATCGTTCTCAATGCCCGGGATGTGGGGACTTCAGGAGAGATTCAGGGACAGAAATCTGAGAGGATGAAAGCTAAAGAAGTCATTTCAGAAGTTTCTAATTAATCTCTCCTCATCTTGTTGACTAATCACTGATGTGGAAAAGCAAAAAGAGTGGTCTTCACATTAAACAAAAGGACTCAGAGTTACACACCTCCATCCCAGCTCTCAACCCAGCACTGGGTTCACAGTGAGTTTCACTCAGGACCTGGTGTATGATGTATTATCTGAGGTCATGGCCTTTGATTCCAAAATCTGAGCAGGAATTTAAAACTGATGAAATGGGGTGAAATTCTGAAAAGCTTGAGGAAAAACTTCTGTTGAGGAAAGGGGGACAGGTCCTGGCTCATTCTTGTGAGATGTGATTTCTCCTCATGGCTGGGTTCCCTTTGCCACTGAACTGTCTCCATCATCCCCTTCTTTAAAGCCGCTGTTGTTGGAGGGGAGCTTTTCCCCACCACTGCCCATTGCAGAGTCCCAGAGCACTGATCAGAAACCACAGCTTGTACTCTCCTACAGGTCTGCTCTGCCAAGGAGAGGCATCTTCCAGTGGTGCAATGAGGTTGTATTAAGCTGGTGATTTCCAGGTTCAAAGCTCCCCTTTAGAGTGGTTCAACAAGGTCCAGGGTTTCTCCCCAGAGCCATTCCTTTCACCTGGCCAAAATGGAAAGGGAAATGGTTAAAGAGTTCTGGGGGATAAGTAGCCATCCCCTTTGGCCCAGAGGAGCAGGCTACAGAAGGTTGGCACATCAGACTTCTGACATCTTGACTGAACCAGAGACCTCCCTGCTACGCTCCACCAGAGTATGACACTGTTTCTCCAGTGTTAAAAACAAACTGTGCTTTCAAGCTTCCCTTCCAAGTTCAGACACTGGTGCTGAGGTTGCAGGAAGCAGATAAAAAAGATACTGTTCATTATAATCTGCAGAAGACGATGAACCTGATAATTCTTCCACATGAAAAATCAATGACCTTTTAGCTGGGGAAAGGCACAGGCCATTGCATGCCTTAGCACAAAGCAGGAGGGGAATAAAAAATAACCAGCAACCAACACCCAAGGGGTCTTCTTTGAATTGGCTGAGGCTTCAGCCCAAATCTTTTTGTTTGCTCAGAGACAGGTTGGCATCTCTGTCTCTGCTGCTGCTGCTGCTGCTCCTGCACGGGGTAGAGAGCTCACCAGAGCATGAAAGAGATTGTGATAAAGATACACTGACTGCCAGCCTCCTGCCTTTGGAAGCAGGCTCAACTTCATATCCGAATGACATCTCAAACACCAGCACCAGAGAGCGGGAGGGAGGGAGCTGCTCTTTCTTTGCCCTTTCGGGTTTTGATATTATGATTATTATTTGCAATTATTCATTGCTAGGGCAGCTTCTTGGGTATATAAATAGAGGCAAAAGAAGTCCCCTTTCCCCTTTCACTGCTTCAGTGCATGCCACTCTTTCATGCTGCACCCAAGCTGATTGAATTGTTTGGTAGATAAAAGCCTTTGTTGAAGATTCCCCTGCATTCCCACTTTGTGAGCTATTCCCATGCCAGTTCTGCTTTCCAGCAATATCAGCTGTGCATATAAATGTTCAGACTCATCTGGATGAATTCTCTTCTGCCAGCCAGCTGTTTGAAAGCATTCCCTGACACCACACGCCATTTGCTCTGTGGAGGTTGGCTGGCACTGGGACGCTGCTGTCCTGCCAGGATGTGATGTGCTTGTCAAAATGATGGGGAAGGGGCAAAATTCTTCCCATCTCCAGGGCTTGCCTACAGTGGGCTAGTTCATACAAAGGCTCCTGTAGCACTTGCCAGGTGACAGCAGCTTCAAGATGAAGTTCGTAATTCATGCCAGTCTCATGGGAGGGGACCATAGGAAGCATTAACCAAAATACTTCTTGTGTCACAAAAGCAGAAAAAGCAAGATGTCTCTTAGGCATCCAGGCAGGAAGAAACAATACCCTACAGATAATCAGGTTAAATCTGCACTGTCCCAGCTGCCTCATGAAACCATGGGTGAGTTGTTTCACTGGGTCTCAGTTCTCCCTCTGAGAAGTAAATGAAGGGAGGGGGAACAACAGCACTGTTTAACAGCCCCCTCACAGGGGCACTGCCAGGATGAACACCCCAGTGACTGAGGTCCTCCAATGACTAATGTTCACATCCTCCATCATCAAAGGCCACTGAACACTCAAGAGAAACAGTTTTGCTCCAACAAGGCAGTATAAGAAGAGCCAGGAAAAAAAGGTTTTCATGTGCAAAAGAGTAACTTTGGGGAAGGACAAGGGAGACATCGCACATCCTACCAACCCCAGTAATTCAGATTGTCATTCCCATTCATGTTTATGAAATTTCAAGATCTGCAAGAATTTTCATGGAGACCTAATGCTTGGCCAAATACCCAGGAATCAAAAAGAAATTGTGAAAAACCTCATGGCTATGACCACACCAAAAATACAGGGAAGCAATCCCAGACCACAGCCAATACCTCATTGTCAGATGGAGATAATCATCCAAGCCAACTCCCAAGTGGTGAACTCCAGTGACAAATAGGAGGCAGAACCCCTCACAGACATGGGAATGCAGGAGTTCTGTGTGTTTTCTGCATAAAACTATAAATCATCCACAGCATTAAAATGGCTGGAGTACAGATAAAGGGTCTCTGTGAAGCTGAGCAGGAATCTGAGGCCTCCTTTAAAATCCAGAATTTGGCATCAAGTAGTTAGTGCTTCGCTGATCCACATAAACACACTTGCCCAAACCTGCATCTACAAGCAAACCTGATCATACAGCTTTTGGTTAGAAGCTTGATCACGTCCTGCTGGTTCCTCCCAAAAGACCATCTCCTGAAGATGCTAAGCTGGTGTGATGAATGGAGCCTAGCACAGGGGAGTAGTTCAAACACAGGTTTGATTTTCCTTGCTTATCAATACCTGTTGCTAGGCAGGGGAAATGTCACTTATCCCCTCCGTGCCCACCTGCGTTTGATCACGTACAAAACAAAGAGGATGACTAATTTGTAACTCCCCCGAAGAGAGAAGTGGAAGTCACTGCACTTGTACTATTTTCCATGTCCCTTAACCTGCATTTATACTGCCTTTTGTGTCCCTAGAATTATTGCCCTCTGATGCAGCATTATCCCATGTTGACTTGTTGTCATATTCATGGCAGCATTACATTCCCTGGGGAAAAAGGGCCCCTGGCAGTACTGCTTTGAGAGACCCTTTATTATATTGATGCCAACAGAGATTGCCTCTTTGATAAATGAGCATGTACCTATGAATAAATACAGGATTACCTTTTATATGTATTGTATATCTGCAGTGACAGCGTAGAGGTTTGTGCAGGCAAGTGCTTTTAATATGCATGGAGGACACAAGGAAGGAGGAACTGGCAACCATGGGTTGCTGCCTGTATATTCCAGTGACAAAGGGAGGATCCCAGACTGTCATCTAGACAAGATGTTTCCATTGCATCCCTCTTTTGAAGCAGCTGGGAGATACCCACTCTGCACGCTGACTGGGTAGGATGCTGTTTGGATGCAACAGGAAATCTCTCTGTGACCTTGCAAGCTCGGCAATGCCGGTCTGTCTTTCAGTCTCTCCTGAGCAAGAAAATGAAGCAAGATGGAGCTATATGTGTATTCCTAAACTGACACAAAGAAGTAATTGCATATGAAAAGTATTGCCCTCCTGGGAGGTCTTCCTGGAGGTACTGAGTGCAGGATTGCCACTGGAATGGTTTGGCACAGCAGTGATTGGGAAGAAACAGATCCAAAATGGTTCAAGGAGCAACACAAGACTTCAGAGCCCATTTTAGTTATCCAAACCTCCCAGTGAATGGCACCACTTCTTCTACAACCCTGGGCCTGAGAGCCCACACAGACCCACACCCCAGGCAGAAATCTCTGTGGGCTGCCCGGGGTAGAGAGCAGAGCAGCAGGAGACCACCATACAGAAATGATCCCCAACAAGAAGTCAATGCAAGGATACAGGACATCATTTCACTGAGGACCTCAAAGGTCCCTTTCCCCTGAGTGCTCCACTGAGACATGCCAGGGAGCTGACCAAATCTGACTTCATCCTCTAAGCCAGCTCTGCAAGAGGGGAATTGGGAGGGAAGAGAGAGAGCACCTTAGCCATTCTTATACCTCCCCAAAATGAGCTCACCATCTGTAGAGGAGGGAATAGCAGCCTGCCCCTTGCCAGCCACATCCCTGCCTGACACCTTGCCTCTTCCTGGGGAGCAAAGGAGACACATTTCCCAGTTCCTGCTGACCCTGCCTGAGCAGCTCCTTGTTTTATTCTCTAAAAAGTTAAGAAGTTGTCTTTGAATACCATAATGTCAAGGTGATGGTTACCAAGGGAACAGGCCAGGAGAAGGTTGAACTTTTCTGGGATTTTGTGCTTTATCTTGGCTGAAAGTTTTTCTACACAAATCAGATGGGTGTCTTTCCATCCTGGAGAAATAAAGCCACCATCTGCTTACAAAAGGACTGGTAAGAGCTAAAAGGGATAGCTCAGATTTCCCACGACTGCACACTACATTCTGGGGGAGTTACCCTCAAAATCACCTGTCATGGGAAAACCCTGCAGCACTATCAGCAGTTGTGATTCCAATCCAGGGACATAACTACGAGAGCCCTGCGGTGATGAGTTTAAAATTGGAGTTGCTTGGAGGCCACAGTAAAGATACAGAGTAAAAATATCTCCAGAGCATAAAATAAAAAACTGAACCAGCAACTTGCCTGAAGTAAATCAGCAAGGCCCTTGGTGCACTTGCATTTCCACGGAGCTATGTCGCTGTCACCAAGAGAAAATTCAGCTCTCCAGGAAAGACGACGAAGCTGAGGTCTAAACATGAGGCCTCCCACACCAGATCATCATCCAGCCATGAAGTGACAGGGATGTGGAATGACTTCTGCTGTAATGAGAAGTCACAGTTGTGAAATTAAAATTAGTTAGCTAAACAAAAGCAGAGCCTGAGGCTAGCCTTCACATGCCAATTGCTCAGCATGGTTCCTCCTGGCCACAGAGGACTGGACCTCTGCCCTTTTAGGAGGTTGGTTATCCAGTGACCAGGTTCATTTTTCATACTGCACATGGCAGCTATTGTGCTACAGCTGCTGGCCATGTCTTTGATTTGCCATGCTGCTGTTACCCCCACTAGCCTGCCTGAGTTAAGAGAGATACAGGAACCAAGGTATGGCCATTTTAAGCTCCTGGTGTGTGTTGAATACCAGCTGCTGCCAGTTTTTCTCCTCTATGAGCCCTGCCAAGCATCCTTGCCTTCTGCACTTCAGTTTGGATCTCTGTCAAAGTCTTTCACCAGGAAAAACACTTTTGCTAATGAGAACCTATAGTTTTGCTGGCCCCAGTTGTGAGTGCTGCTAATGGAGGGTCTCAGGAGACCCCATTTTTGTACAGCAGAGCCACTTGACATTAGTCAATATTAGTTGCCCTTCCAGTCCCTGATAGGGATAGGCAAAAAAGCTCTTCCTACTGCAAGGAGAGAACTGGCTCTACTAAACAACTAAATGTCAAGGCAGGTCAGCCAGGGTGTAATCAGCTCTCATGGCATAGGCCTGAGCTGCAAAGCTTTGTACCGGTGGCCAAGCAGACTACTGCTGGGAATGAAACTCTTCCCCAGCTCAAAAAGGAAATCAAAACTCTTACCTCCAGCTCAGCCTGCACAAAAGAAAACCAAGCTAATCAGGCTGATCAATCAATGACATATGGTTTTGAAAGAACAGGTTTTGATTTGCAGACAAATATGTGTTCCCAGCACTGAGGTGCATGTGGCTTTTGCCGAAGCAAATGTTTTAGTGCTGAATTGCTGGGACTGAGGGCTTTTCTCTACCCTTTCCTGAAGAAAATGTCAGTGCAAGAGGCCTTCATAATCTGTTCATGTGCAGCCTTTGCACTTCAAATGTGTGTGTGTGTGGCAAGGGGAGCTGAGCAGTGGGAGCTGCCAGTGCAGGTGGCCCTGAGCATAGCTCTCACCAGCACACATTCATCAGGCACTGGACAGGCACACTTCCAGCTGATTTATTGATATTTAATATTTAAATACCAGCTGATCATTTAGCCCTGGTGAGTAGATGTTCAATAACAGCTGAGAGGAGCCATCTCCTTGTCAGCCCACCCAGCCTCCTTCATCACTTAATGCAGAATGCAGAGACCTGTCCTTGCTCCCTGGGCTCCATGGGGGACTGTGCCACATGCAGGATCAGCTCCTCCAGCCCTTGCTGCCCTTCCCACCCACCCACCCTGCTTTGCCCATGTCAGAGGCCTCTTAAGGTTCACAGTATCAGGACCCAGCAAGGAGATTCATCTGAGGTATCTCCTAAATGGGACTGACAAAGCTCTGTTCCCCTCCCATCACCCTGTGGGGCGAACAACCTCTCCACAGAGGTGTCCGTATCTGTTTCTCAGTGTCATCTTTTGCTATGCAGCTCTTTAGCCTTGTGCATCTGACTTAAAACTGCCCTCTCTTAGCAAGCAAGGACCCTGCCCTGCATCTAACAAACTGCATCAGTGACCTTGCAATAATAATTCGCTGTCCTGACACATGCAGCTGGAGCACAGGGGACCTTGTCCGCTTAAAAGTCACCGCCACACTTCGGGGACTCTGCATCCAGCAGTACCTGAGATGACTGAAACAGGAAGAGCTTTTGAAAACCAATTTGCTCTCCGCTCTTTCTGCCTCTTTGTTTGCATTTTCCATTTCTCTCAGCGTGGGGGATGAGGCTTGGTGTTCGACTCCTGTTTATCAGTGCTTGGCTCTCCGATTGTCACTTTACAGCCCTGTCTGCGGGCCCTGCAGGTGGCACTTGCTTTCCCCTAAAGAAATAGCACCCCCACCATTTTTCTTCCAACTCTTGTCCGAAAAATAAATAGTACAAGAATGTTTCTGATGGTGTCAGGCTTTATAATAGTTCATTCATTTCAACCCTAAATTTGGGACTGAATTTGAGTTGGCAGTAGCTCTTTAATATACAGGACCTGTCTTATTACATCTCCGTCTAATGCATATTTGGGAGCTTTCCCTGAAAGCTCTTGTATAAAGGAGTATTATGACATCAGGAAGTCTAAAAGTACCTGAACTGCAGATGTGATAAATTCAGCATGATGATACGTGCCTGGAATTTGTACTTGCCTTTTTCCATTGGCAAATGGCCGCCTGGGCTCCATCCCCTGGGATAGCTGTAGAGAACAGCCAGTTTGATGAGCCTAACCAGCCATTGGATGTCACTTTGGCTCCACACTAATTCAAGGGAAACAGCATTTATCTGGCAGCCAGGCAGCCAGCTCTTCGGCAGCTGAGAGTTTAATTATCAAAGGTTCAGGCGAATCTTGCTCTTGCTATCTCCAACCAGCTGCTGCAGAAAAAGAGACCTTCTGGCCCCATCCAGAAGTTTGTGAAGCTCTTGCAAGTTCCCTTTTGCTGCTAAAATGAGTCCCAGCCCATTTGCCCTTTCCTGTGAAAGCTCTGGGCTTGATGCCACCAGAAAAAGGAGAGAGTGAAAATAATACAGTGGGGAAGGGCTCCAGGTGAACAGGGCCAAGCAAGCAGCAGTCAGGAATGGGAGCACTGGGCAGACTCCAGCTGGTGCCTTGATCCAGCCGTTGGGGCTTGCACTGATAGATGGATATGGGCACAGCTTCTTCAAACTGCAGGATGTTGTTCTTTCACAGCCTCATTCTGCAGGAGCAGAGTTGAGCCACTGTCTGGCTTGCATTCAGTCCAGACAAGCTGTTTGTTCTGGTGCACCTCAGCCTGAGCAGTCTCAAAGCAAAAAGCAAGGGCTACACCTGCCCCATCCTACCCTTTGGCAATCCAGTGGGGAGGGGATAGAATGGTGCAGAGAAAGCAAGATGAAGGCAAAACAAGAAAAGAACAGTCACTGCAAAGACAGTTGTTTGCACAGTATTTCTGCAGGAGTAAAGGTCAGAAGGTGCACCAGGAAAATAAGGTGGAGAAAAGGTGACCTCAAATGAAGCCACCTTTCCCCCCAAGAAAACAAGAGGCCAATGTGTGAGGAATGTAGAAGAGGTGTTGAGGTCATGGAGGATGTCCTGCTTCACTCTTTACTCACCTTGTCCCAGTGACGTGGTTCCCCCACATCTGGCTTCAGGCACCCTTGGATTCCTCCCCCAGCCTTGCCGTTGACCACCATACCACAAAACCAAAAGCTGCTGGTACTCTCCCAGGTTCTGCTCAATATCCAGCTCTAAGTGAGACACTCAAGACCTGAATGCAGTGCCATTTCCAATAGATCCTTTGCATTCTGTGGCAGGGATGTCCCTGCCCTTTCAATCCTGCAATGGCTGGTTAATAATGGGACCACTTAAGTGCCTATCAGGAGAGTTTGTAACTAATGTGTTAGTGATGCACCTGCTTTTCGTTATTCTCAGCTCTCTGCAGACACAATCAGACACAATTGGCCATTCTCAAGGCACATTTATCTTTTCAATATGAAGGCAAGAGACTCAATTATCTTTTTCAAAAGTAAGCTAAGATTCTGGCGAGCAAATTAGTTATCCTCCACATTCTTCTTCAAAATGCCATCAGGAACCATCATAAGCAAATACTATCAATCACCATCTGTTTTACCCAGTCTGCCTGAGCTATCAGTAAGGATCCACATAAGAAAATACATTGTTTCCACTCTCCACCCGAGAAAAGTCTCTCCAAAGATTGGGAATAATTTTCGTAGTTAAGATTCCAGGCTAGATGCAATAGAACTGGAGACTCGGGGCATATGTGAACCTAAAGGAGATGGAAGGAGCAGGAAGCCATAAATATCTGTTACTCCTTGGATACACAGGGCCCTCCTTGCCTCTTCCCCACCAACTCAAATTTGGAAGCCACCCAACCACATGCTTCAGGTGGAAGAGAAATACACTCTGGTATCAAGTGCCTGACAGAAATTTGATCTTGGGCTCCCCCTTGTAGTCCAGTAGCACTTGTCACTAAGGGCAAGTTGCCTTGGGTGTCTCATTTTTCCATCCTGCGTGAACAAAAGTGTTTATTTAACACAATCTCTCCAGGGTTTCCCCAGCTCCCTGGTCTCCAGACCTGTCAGTTTACTTACAGCATCGCCAACCACAAACTGATTAGTCCAGTCCCCCTTCTCTTCTCCCCCATGGTTAACACTTTTATTAACAGCAAGGGAGTGATAATGGGGAAAGATGATCAAAGCTGCTGGTATTAACGCAGGGGATTAGCAGTATTTATATTCCTGATCAGTGCAGTCTCAGTGTGGAGAGGGAGCCGCCACAAATCAGCCTTTTCCGACTGAGAGTTGCAGCAGTGCCACTACCTAAATAGCTGCTGGCTAATGAGTCCTCTGCAGCTGGCTGAGGGAACAGCTCGCTCACTTGGCTACTTCCCTCGCAACATAATGCAGCCAGGCTTTCATCCACACCCACATGCAGGTCCCTGATCTTGGATTTCAAACTGCTCTTGAGGTCTTGGGGAAAAGAAAAGTCCCTGTTGAGCTTAAGCCAGCTAGCACTGAGCAAGCAACTGAACTCCTGTGGCAAGTTCATGGTGGGATTGCATCATTATCACGGGGAGGAAAAACACAACTTACATCCTGGTCTGTGACTTTGTGGGAAGTTTAGTGAGCACCACACTGGAAGAGAGAGGACAGCAAAAAAAAGAGAATCTATGCCAGGTTTTACACGTAGGGCAGGAGACTGAAGTGTTCTGCAGTCAACCGAGGAGAACACATGTGGTGTTGTGTGTGGATTCCACTGATACTCCAGTGGACACTCAGTGGCAGGCAGGGACACAGGGACAGTCAAGGTTGATGGCCACCACCAGTAAACCAAGGTGAAGAGGCTTCACTTGGAAGGGACTGGAGACCAATGCCATGGGCAAAGAGCGAACGGAGGATACTGGGATCAGAGGGGCAGGTGAGAAACACCTTTGGGGATACAGAATTACACGTCTCTTGGAAGAATGAGGACACAAGGAAGCTGTCTGATTCTCTACTGCCTCCCCTGAGGAGACTTTCAGGGGGTCCATGACCTTCATCCTCAGAATGCCCACAGAAAGGCCCCATTGCAGCACCCCCTTCCAACCACAGGGCAACGTGTGAATGCTCAAAGATGACCTGAGGAACCAAGACAACTCCTTTCCAAACCACCCAGTCTGTGTAAGCTGCTCACACTTCAGTATTGAGCCAAAGATATTCATCCAAGACCAGGGCATTCTTATAAATAAGTCTTTACAAAGGGCAGGAGAACAGAAGTCTTGCCCACTAGCTTTGGGCAGATTTTACTGTCAGCCCAGCAAGAGAAGTACAACGTGGGTTTGATTTACAGGTTTGAACACTTCCATCTGGTCCATATAAGGTGCTTTCTTGGGAGAACTATTTGGAGATTGAATGGGAACTCTTCTTAATTATTACCATTAGGAAATAAGGATCTTAAAGATACTATTTGCTTGCATCAAATTTAGGGTCATTAATGCCTTCATGACCATCTAGAGTTATCTTTGACTATCTGTACAACTATTTCTTCCACCCCCAGCCCTAGCCTGTTGTTCATCACTTTCTGTCTCTCCTCTATGCAGTGCAATAATGTCGTAAGGGTTTATTTATATCATCATAATTGGTTGCTGTGGAGACAATCATTATGTCACAAGTATAGGCCAGGGAGTTCTGGCTGGAGAATGAATTACAAATGGGCCATAGAGGTGAGCCCTGATGTTTTAGTGCACACTCCCATCCTCCTGCTCACAGCAGGGACCATCTGCATCCATACACAAGCCCAACTCTACTTGCAGATGTTGGTCCCACATGTGGCCATGTATAAACACAAGCTGACTTGCTCTGGCAAAATCTCAGAGCAGTTTTTATCCACATAACAGGCAGTGACAACTGAGGGAAGAGGAGACACAGTTGTGAACTACAGGAGAAGGCTGGAGTCCATTAGGGCAAGGCAGAGGCCAACAGTGATGCTCCTAAACCTCTTCCACTCCCACTCCACTCATTCCTGAGCCTCTCCACACACACATGCCCAGTAAAAATGACTCTGAAGGGGTAGCAAAAGTTCTGTGTGACCCATGGGGACTAAAGAACGCTTCACACAACCCCATTACTGTTACTCACTCATCAGAGCTGTTGTGGATTATCCCGCTGTCTCAACCTTGTAGCACAGCTCAACCAAGATCAAATTTTCTGGAGAAAACCTTTTTTTCCCACAGGCTGCTTCCAAGGTCATGACACCTCGTACAGTGTAACAGCAGACTGTCATATAAGATGATGTGAACTTCTCACACACTCCATCTCCGGGATGTGTTTGTCAGCAGGTCATGGTCTGCTTGGTCTTGTGTATAATCAGAAGGAGCAAGCAAGAGATGAAGGCAAGTGTTTTCTCTGTGTGTCTGCACCCATCCAAGGTCGGCAAAACCGCTCTCAGAGTGCCCTCCTCGCCAGATCCGATTGAAGGTAAATGTAGAAAAGCTGATTGGCACTAGTGGGCTCTGGATAAATGGAGCTGTTCTCCTTGGGATCATGAGTTCAGAGGAAGGTCAGTTCACTGTTGACCACCATTCATTAGCCTCTGGCAGCGACTCAGCCTCAGTGAAATAAGGAGCCAGCCCTGGCTTGGGTCCCCGTGGAATGAGAGTCTGTGTCACTGCAGTTGCTGCCCTTGCTGGACTCTTGGCTGGCCCCACAGGGAGATAACAAAGCAGTTCAGAGAGCCCATCCTCACGGCTTAGCACCTTCCCAGGGGATCCCAGCACCTTCCCTGGAGGAACGTGGGGGAGTCTCTGCTGTGTCTCAGTGTTGGCAGGTGCAAACGCAACTGCTGAGCTCCAGCTCTGGCTGATGGGTGAAGACCAGATGCTGCCACCAAAGAATTACAGCAGGGAAAAGCTCAAACTGAAATGGGGGAGGTAGGAGAAAGGTTGAAATCTCCTGTGGAAGAAGTCAAGAAAAAGGCAACTAGAATGACTGCAGAGCAACTCATATGTGAGGACAGGAGGCAGAAAGTGAGGTTAGAGATTCGTATGAGGACCCTACTCTGCTCCAGTGCTTTTGCACACTTTAGTACTGAAGGGGGAAGGAGAAAAGCCTTTTCCCACCCTCCTATCCCCCTTTGTCCCATGCCCAAAGCCTGTGCAGGGTCTGCAGCAGTAGAGGAGCCCTATAGCCCACTCCTGTGGGCCATGTGAGACTCTGGGGAGGGAGGGAAAAGCCAGCCAAATGAACCATCCAGGTGGTCTGTGGGACTTAAATTGAGCATTCTGGTACATACTAAAATAAACGCAATAAACCAGGTCAGTATCCCTTGCGTGAAATTCACTTATTGTTTTAAATCATCATTATCACCATCATAATTAAAATCAAGCAACAGCTTAAAGAAACTAATGAATATTTTTATACGTGAACTTATCACAGGAAGGGGGAAAAAAACCCATAAAGTGAAAATGTGCCTGTATTGCTAATAAATATTATTGGAGGGACTCCCAGCTTTTCACATTACCACAGTGTGATATGACAGCCTATAATGGATTACTCAACTGCCCGAAGCCATTGTAGGAATAAATCCCTTTTAATATTCATGTGAGGTCTTTGAGAAAATAGATGTAAGCAGTTAATACTTTTCTATAGACAAAACAATGCAGTTTATCAAAACAAAATGTGTGCTTGAAAACAAAAATCGCAAAGCTCCTGGACTCATTCTTTTTTTTGCAAATCAGAAAAAACAGGACCCAAAAAAAGACTATTTGGGGAATGATGTTGCACAGAAAGCAACATGGGGAGGGACAGGATATTAGCAAGGATCAGTAGAAAGGGGGAAAAGGCATAAGAAAATGAGTATTTTCTGAATCTGTAGTTGTAAGCAGAGCACCAAAGCAAGGTGCTGTGTGAGGTTGGCAGGGGGCTGCTGGTTGCCCTATAAATCTCTCATTGGGAGATAGTATACGGATGGCAGATGAAGATCAGGCACTTCCCAGGAAGGAGACACAGTGCTCTGTGAGGTGTAAGGATGCTGCTAGGTCATGCCAGGGCTTAGCCATGTTTATAGGACAGTAAAGGATATAGTAAAAGAGGTGAACAGCAAAGCCTGTCCAGAGCCAGCTGAGAGCTGCCCCCTCCCAGCCCTCTGCTCCATCTTCCCGCTTTTCCTTTTGCAGCTGATCTATAAAACCTACCTGGTTTTTAATCTCTGACTTGTTTGGGGTTTTCTTTCTCCCTCTACACTGCAGAACAAGAGCAGCAGCAGTGTAGAGGAGCATTTGTGACTTTTTGTGTTGTCAGGAGTGAGGGAATTGGAGGTTAACCCTTCCCGCCCCAGCTGTTTGTGCTTGGAGGGAAAACCAGACAGCAAAACCCTCTCAGGGATTGGAGGGAATGGCTGAAGCCCCTCAGAGGTGAGGGGCAAAAATGAGAGACTTGATCTTACAGAATTGGATGCAGCTGACATGTGAACCCGAGTTTTATTTGGCTGCTATGGTCTGTGGCTATAAATGGCTGTAATGCATCTGAAACTGTGAGGAAGAGAAAGGCAGAAGCTCTTCAGTTCCCCTCCTGCTGTGAGATCTGGGCAGCAAAGACAAGTTTAAACTGAAGCATCAAGAATAAATAAGGCCCCCCTGGGACTCATGTGGCTTTGATATCTGAGGCTGCCTAGTGGGTGAAAGAGTTGACTCACAGATGCCTTCTGCTCGCCTATGTTCTGAGAGAGCCTGTGATGACACCCTTTGTTCCCAGCATAGCCACAGCAAAGGCAGCTTGGGGTCTGCCTTGGATTGGGGTAGGCGATGTCCAGACTGAAGGAGACACCATGTTCTTGAACCAAATTCAGCTCAAAATGTAGCCCAATAGACCAACACTGCTCACACCAAAGCTGAGTCTGCAAAGACCCAAAAGGTGCTTTACTTGACCTTCTTGTCAAATTCCACTGGCTTCCATGGACCTGCTTGAAGGAATTCAGGATGGGCACATGTTGAACTAACTGCAGCACCCTGAGATGCTCCCATGCTTCAAAGTGCTTGGGGAAGGAACACTATTCTTTAAGATATCCAGTTTTACAACAGTAATTCCAATCATCAAGACAGGAAAAAAAATACATGAACTTACCATGTCAGACCAATCCATTCAACTTGCTCAGATTTTGTTGTCATATTCATTCTCGTGGAAGAGTGAGGTTCCCCATCTGGACAGATTTTCAGCTACATAACCATTTACGTTGCCAGCAGTGTTGGAAAGATTCTGTAATTAGAAATATTCCAGGAATGCTTGTAGAGACAACATTTTTCCTACGTCCCTTTATTAATTTATTTTAACAGTAAACTTGTCACTGTAAACACCAGGAATGTCCCTTTAAATGCTAGGTAGTCTTATAGGTTATACTGGGTGATATGAAAGTGGGCCAGTTTTATAGGTCATATTTTTCTTTGAAATGGAATAAGTCCAGGAGACAATTGGGAACCACAATGGGGAAAATTCCTCCCACCCACCTCCTTCCAGCAGAGCAGAGGTGTGTCTTGCTACGAAAGGGAAAGAAAAAGTTTCACCTTCTAATTGTTGTATTGAGTAGCTCATTGACTGCACTTTCTGTTCAATACCTTTTTTGCCACTCAGATTGTCTAATCAAAGGCTTTTTCCTTCCTTGGTTTAGCTTTGCAGCCTCTAGCATTGATCCAAAATCAGAAACGAAAGAGAGAAACAGGCTCTGGGAAAAGAGAACACAATTAACACTCGAGCAGTTTCATTTTTTGGGGTGCCTTTAAACATCTTGCACCTCTCAGTCTGTTCTCCCATTCTTTTATTTTCCCTTTTGTGTTCAGGAGGTTTCTTTAAGGAAAGCCTTTATCAGCAGCTCAGGGAGAAGATTAAAGCACCCGTCACCGAGAAACAGGTTACTTTTTGTGTCCAAGTTCTTAATCCACTTTATTAAAATGTTCCAAATCTTCCTTCAAGAGGAGAGATCAGAAGGACATTTCCCTGTCACCCCTGGCATGCCTTCCTTCCGGATACTTGTGCTTCATTAGAGGCTGAAAAAAAACCAAAGTCAAGGCAAGGAAAAGAAGAGAGAACAAGACTGCAGTGACTGGTTAATATGGGATGTGGAGCTTTCTACTTCATGGTCACTGGTACTGCTCTGGCCCCAGGCTGGAAGCAATTGAAAGCTTTTCCCATCTGAAAGACACTTGTGTGAACTGACTCAGAGATCTCTGGCTATTTTACCTTTGAGGTTCAAAGAGGAGAGCTTTGCAGTGAACAAAGCCAAGCACCCATCCAGCCTGATGCCCCATTGCTGACAGCAGCAAGAAAAGAGCACAGAAAGGATGAGGCTACTGAGTCTGCTTTGCTGTGCACTCTACCTGCTCCCCCCAGACCTCAGGCCCGGTATTACCAACCCAAAATAATGGCTCTCTATGGTTAATAAACCCTCTTGGTTTTCCTCTGTGCTATTGTCTAATCTTTTTTTTCTGCATGTCCATAACCTTTCCCTGCACTATCATGGGCCTTCCAGAGGAAGGCTGAAGGACAGCAACACAAGCTGCTGCCTGGGTGCCTCTGATCTCTAGGAGTGCCCAGTGAGCCATTTTGTGTGATGTTTATCTTGAAGACTTTCATATTAAGGCCTCTGGAAACAAAGCATGTGATTCCTCTGGGCAGCCTCAGGAGATGTCTTGGGGGATACAAGCCTTGATCCAAACTCTGCTTTGGGTCTGCCACCAGCTCCTCCCTCCAAGATGTTTCATCCTAACCCTCCATTCCCTTCCCTTCCCTTCCCCTCAGGATTCTCACACTGGATTTTCACAATCTGTCTGCCCTGATCCAGGGATATGGCCACAACACAATGCATGCAATCAGTAAAACACACTGTCTCCAGTAGTGGAAAACCAACATAAGGATTGTACAGAAACTGCTCCAAGTAGCCATGATAGAGGTCTAATGAGGTAGCTACTGCGATGGTTTTTCCTTGTACCCTGTCTTAGACTTAAAAGGCCACTTGCTTTGCATAAGTAGCTGCTGTTTTGTAAAGCAAGTGTATATGATGCAGACACTCCTTGTGCTTCCTCAGGGTACAATTACTTTCTTATCTGTCTTGTACTGCTGTTTCTCTTCAGCTGAAGTAAGTTCTCCAGTATGAGACTGTAGGGTTAATCTTTCGAGCAGAGAAAGTGTAAAAGGGCTGGAGAAAAGCATGGCAGCCTAAGAGGGAGAAGAGCAAGGAGGTGACATCTTGGCAGGCAGAGAGGAAGCGTGAGGTGTCCCTGAAAGGCGACCGTCACATTTCCCATCAGTGCTGATTCATAAAATGTCAGGTTCATTAAAGGTGAAATACACACAAACTACAGCTTGAGCAGTTTCATGCTCAGAAAAGCACCTATGCAATTGGCTTTTCCCCTGCATCTTGACTCTTCCTAGTGTTCTGAGTCAAGAGTATTAAAGTAATTTGATATTAAAATATGTCATCCTGTTAATAAAACCAAAGTTGAAGGCTACATTTTATTTATTATTCAAATTACAGTAGCTCTTTGAGGCTTTGGCTCCAACACAGCCCCAGTTAGGACTCGAGAGGCAAGTTCCTTCTGCTCCCACCCCAGTGACTGCCACATCACAGGGGGAGGTTTGTAGGGGGCTGCAGAGGTCTAGGTGTGGGACCCTGTTGATTCACCTGCATTCCTGACTGCCTTCAACATGCCTTTGCAGAATCCCCCCTTCAGTCAGGACGACTGGCTAACACTGCAGGAGAGGGAGCCCAGATTCCTTGCAACAGATTCCAACCACTCAGTGTCACTGCTGGGCCTTAATCACAAATCATCGCTTTTCTGCTTTTATAGCAGACACAGTGCTGTGTTTTGTACCCACTGACACCCCTGTTCCAGGTGTGGCACAGTACAGCAGTCTAGCCTGCGGCTACCTGTGGTGTCCCGTGTTTATCTAGTCTCTCCTGATGGCCTCCACGGCATATTTGCTCTATTTTCAAAGTCTGTTTTTGAGCCGCCTTGAATTCCCTTTGTGCTCAGAGATCTGCCTTGCTCCTCGAGCTCCATGCACCCTCGCCAGCAAGGTTTTAAAAGCAAGGCCGTAGCTGGGAGTTGTCATTGGTACGTGATGCAGAACAAAATCCAGCTCGCTCGAATGCAGCTAGATTGGCTCAGCAGGGCTGACAATGGATGAACTGGGTCTTATCAGTGGAGGGAGCAGATACAGCACGGGAGCAGCAGGCAGGGAGCAGATAGCAGCTCTGTGAGAGTGGAGGGATGGGCTGGCGATAGCACAGGGCAGGGGGAGGTTTGGGGTTTTTTCCCCTGGCCATTTTTGAGGCTTTTGTTTTAAAGCTGACGCCTTTCTGACCACAGCCAAGGCATTAATGGGGAAAAGGAGCAAAAGTGACGGACAACCCAACAGAGCAGTGCTGTGATGAAAGGTCTCAGCGGGGAGCGTTTGTCCAAATGAGCCACTGCCTCCCTGTGTGATTTATTCCTCACTCCAAATGCATTTGTTGGATTTAACGACAAGTTGGTGGCATTTCTGCAATTAATCCTATCAAAGGGAGGTGATTTTACACGGAGTTGGTCCCGTATTTCCTACCCTGTGTTTTTGTTTATGAGGAGAGGGGCTGCCAGCTGCCTCCCAAGTCAGGGCACTAGAGTTCATGGAAAGTAACAGTGGGTTATTAACCAAGTGTCTTCTCCTGACATCTGAAAGCAGCACAGCTAAAAAATACAACCTCAGATTGTCCTAACAAGCAATCTCCAAACTGTAAATATGCAACAGTGAGAAAAAGTATTTCTTTACCAGTGAAACACTTTAATGAGTGGATGGCTCAGCAAATCTTTTATGCAGCTGCTTTCCCTGCTGCAGATACTGAGATTTATGGTAGGAAGGGAGGGGAGTAACAAACAACCAGGGAAGTGCAGTCCCTGTATGCTTGAATTCCACCTCATGCTCCTGTTTGGCTGATGTGATCCTTCTGCAACTCTCCTTGGATAAACCATTAACAATCCCATTCACTGGGGTCTTGGAACCAGGAACGGAAGGAGCTCCCAGTGCCAGAAATCATGTCTTGGCTAAGCAAGAAGGAACTATCCATCCTTCCAATGGGGTACTGATGACATATACCCAAAGCCTTTAAATACTGAGTGCTCTTTGAATACTGATGGCCTCCTTTGGAGAGAGAGAAGCAAAGGAGAGAGAGAGATTATGTGGTTTTGCAATTCTCAGAATCTTTTCCATATTCCTTTCCAAAGGATGGGTTTCTAAGCTCTTTATCCTTCTGTCTAATTAATGACATTCCTAATGAATACTAGTCCCAAAACCAAAATCACAATAACTGGAGGAATGGGATCCAAAAGAAACAATCTTCCTTCCTGATGGTGGTGCACTAAGAGGCAAAAGAATAACCCCGACATGCATTTTTAGAAGGTGCTTCGTAATGATTGCAACCTCCAACAACAAAGCTTTTTTGCAAAACAGGATCCTTAGAAATGAAATTAATGTGGGAGGGAGCCACAATGGTCATAAATCCAGTAACAGTCATCTTCTAATTTGAAAAAGAAAAAAAAAAGTCTCTGAAAACTGTTGCTGTTACTGCACCTTGATATTGCAAATTCAGCCATCCAGTCTCTTAGTTGCTGGGAAAAGACTTATCCAAGATCATCTCCAAAAGCATTTTCTCATTAATACGTGTTTGCAAAGGCTCTGAAGAGACACCAGCCAGCCATGGAGACTTGAAGAAAGCTCCTGAAGGAACGTGAAGGTCTTGCTGTTGAGGACACACAGATGAACACATCAGCAGAATACATAAGATGCTTTGCACTTTTCTTATTTATCCAAAAAGCTATTTTTGTTTATTAAAACCTAGTTACTAGCTGCATCTTGCCAATAACCTGGAGTGCTTGCTTGGTTAATTTAAGCAAGCAGAGCTTTGACAAAGTAATTTTACCATCCTCAGGGATCTGCCAGCTTATGCCGGTCTTCACTATTTCAGATGAAATTGAGTTAATTTTCACTGAAATTGCTTCTTAGCATACAAACACATTCCCCATCATTGCGAGCTTATGCCTCTGCAGCTCTATTATTCTTTAATTTACACACCCCGGCAGCAAGGGATTAATGCCTGAGACATACAAAAGGCTACAGTGTGGAGAGGAGAAGGGAAGGGGAGAGAGAGAGAGTGAGCTCTGCTGGGAATAGGTAATGGTGTTTCAGTTTTACAGTCAAAACATTTAAAATTTGGCATTAATATGGAGTCAACTCTTGTCCTTTCGCTCTGGAAACACATCGTCCAATGTCTCATGGCAGAAAACATCTCAGATGCTTGGTCAGGCCAGGGGTGATGGCAGGTCCCTGCAGGATTGCCAGGCTGAGAGGGCAGTCCCTGGGTTATTATAAACAGCTCCTCATCAGGAACTGACTGCAGGCAGTCAAGGCAATGTGGAGCAAAACTGCACAGGAAGGCCAAGCTTTGCTTTTGCATCTTCCACAGTGCTCCTGCTTCAGATAGGAGTTCCCCCACCCCCTCACCCCCCACAGTGAAAATGCTGCTGCCAAGGCTCTGGGGATGGTTTCAAATGCTCAGAAATTAAAATCACGGATTCTCATAAGCATCCAGACAAAAAATATAACTAGTGCCAAAGCACCTGCAAATGGCTGGAAAAGGGGGATTCCACTATCTGGCTTTTCCAGAGAGAACTGGCAGAACTGCCAAGTTCAGCAGTCCCTATAAAGTCTCTAGTGAGATTTTAAAGTAGCTCCATTTTAAGCTAGTCCTGGCTGATGATTGATCAGAATAGCAATTATGCTCCTTTTTTATGTTATCACTTCAATTTTGCTTCCTTAATTAAACAGCTAACCATTTACTCTTTTAATATATACACCTCTGAGGTATATACTGGTTATTGGATAAAATATGGCACTCCTGTACCATGTATTGGTATGCACATAGCAATGCCATAATGGGATATTTAAATTCCTTATCTCCCCAAGAAGGGCTGCCCTTCTTGTCCCTTTCCTGAGTACTACCAGTGCCACAGCACATCCCAAGATCTCACTCCCCTGCCCACACATCCTACTTCCACACAGGCATGTTAATGCTTTCTCCTTCCCACCCTCTGCTCAGAAGTTCTCTGTCAGCCTGTGCTAGTATTCTGCCTTCAAATCCTTTCCTGTTTCCTCCTTCACTGTGACTCCTATCAAATCTGGAACCTCAAGGAAGTCGCTGATGTGGTGGGCTGCTGCATCTTACACTAATTTGTCTCATTGTCTAACATCCAGCTCTTCTTCCTGGCTTTTTATTAGGTGGCAAGTTCTTTGGGTTAAAAGCAATCTTGTGCCTTTGGCTTGAGCACCCTGCCATCACGGGTGTATGCTGTGAAGTCTACAAACATAGCAGCAAAAAAAAAAAAGAAAGCTTTTGAGCTCCAAAGCAGGGCAACTGTATGAAATATGTTCTTGTATTTGGAATGTATATCACAAGACACACAAGAGGCCAGACAAGGAGAGTCCCTTCCAGGCAAGAACTCTTTGTATCTTCATCCTGAGAGATAATCAAATTGGATTTTTTTTTTCCTATAGAATCTAACAGACCTCCCAGCATCCATGGCACAACACCAGCTTGCTTTTCAGGGCTCCCCAGGGAGCATTTTACCCCTCTGCCAATGACCCAGATGTTTGACTTTGAGGCCAGAGGAAGAAATACTGCTGTTTTTCCCCAGTTTGCAGACAACACTGAGCAACACTTCATGCCACCAGAATGATGACACTTGACTCTGCCTAACACTAACACATTAAGCTTCCTTTATCTGATAAAATTCCCTCCTCGTTAAGTGTGGATAGGGTAGCAGTGGGGAAGGAAGTCCTCAATATAATTCATGTTGAAGAAAACGAAAGGAACTCTGGTTCCCTCCAGAAATAACCTCACCATTTTGCAGGGCTATCACCAACTCTGCTGCACAGCTGGGAAATCCCACCCTCCGGAGTAAGTCCTTGTTGAATCCAGGAGTAGGTCATGGTAAGAAGGGAGATGTTATTGCTTTGCACTAAAGACAAACTCCTGAGGAATCAGAGCAAGATCAAATCCAAGAACAAGAGAAAAGCCCTCCCCATTTGCAGAAGAGGGAAGAGAGGACAAAGCAGGAGAAAAACACCGACCAACAAACAGTTCCACTGAGGTGAGAGGTAAGTACTGAAAACTTTCATTTTAAGCCAAGTGCAGCTGGGGTCCAGCTGGGTTCTACCATGCTGGTAGAAATTCCCTCTGTTGGATCTCTATGACTGGCTCTTGAAATTAGCTGAAAAATAGCCCAAAAGTTATATTAAACCAGTGGTCTAGTAAGGCAGGATAGCATCAGCAACACAACAACAGCAAGGATGATTTGAAGCAGTGGCTCAGGCAGGTGTACTTTTTCCTACCTCTGACATCCAGGAGCAACTTCTGCCATTTTCCCAGCAAAGTTATTTCAGAAATCAACTCCTTTCAGCTCAGCTGACTTTTAGCTTCATGCATTTTTATACACTCTCTGCAAGAACAAGAAGGATATTTACATTTTTTAATAAGCCTGACAGTTTGAAAGTAATTGGGGATTTATAATAGGTTTGTTTAGGTCTTTTTTCCACTTGAATTCCAACTGCTAGTCTTAGGCCTAACAAGCAATATTATCTCTATGGTGATGAGGGAACCTCAACAGGAGGCCCTGAAGCCAAAGAGGAAAGCACTGGCATGCTTTGTTTTGTCATGTGTTTTTTTTTCCTTTGAACACACTTTTTAAAGCAAAAACAGCATAACAAAATTTGAAGCAAGAGCAAAATTCCTCCAGCCATCCAGTGCTTGTAACTCTGGCTTCTTCCGCCAGTTCTCCCAGGAGCACACAAGCCATTTTCTGATCGCTGTGAAGGTGGTTTTTCCTCCATGGCAAAGATTTGCACTTGTTTGTTCTCTTATGGCTTTAAAATGACCCTGTTTTTTCTTTTGGAGGAGTCAGATGTTTGGTGGTAAGTATGGAATTAACCTGCAAAAGTCACAGTCAGATTCCTGCAGCTGAATCTCAAGGACTCAGTTCTGCGTATTGCTGAAATGAAAAGGCAGCTGCTTTGGGTGGAAGAGATAAAGGAGTGAAAGCCAAGAAGGGATCTGACCCACTTGTGATAATGGGGTTTGCAGTGAGGACTGCCATCAAAACCAGAGATTCCTGTGGGTTTCTTTGGCTTCCTTGACATTGCTGAGATTGCAGTGCTGATTTGTCCCAGGCTCCTCTAGACAAGGGCTGCTGACATTTCACAGGTGACAAGCTCTGAGCCTAACTTTTAAATTGTGTCCTGGCTTCTTTGTGCCTCAGTTCCACACCTTCTTAAGAGAAGAAACAGCAGTCCCTGTCTTCTGCAATAGTAAGGATATAAATTCAACAGAGCACAGAAGGGCTTAGTGTTTAAGTAAGAATTGTCCACTAAAACCCACAAAAGACAGTGATAATAAGGAAAAAACCAGGACTACACTGATCCTGCTCAGCAAACATCAGCACATGCTTTCATTTCAGCCTGAGCGAGCACCGAGCCGTGGTGCCGTGGGACATTCCTGACTTTGTCAAGGGCAGAGCCTCTCAGTGCACATCTCCTCCTTGTGCCTCAGACCTCCATGGTATGCAGGGCACACCAACTAATCATTTCCTGCACCCCACAGTGCTGTTCTTTTCTGAGAACAGCTAAAGCTGTGGCAAGAATGACCTTCATAGGCAAAGCAAAGCAGAGCAGAGATGTTGCTGTTTGCCATTGCCCTTGCTTTCTCCTCACTGTGTGCTTTGGTTTGACACTCCTGCACAACATACAGCCAAGGGGCAGCTTGCTCTAGGAGACCTCAGGCATGGGAGTGTGCAGCCTTATTTCCTTCCCCTGTCAAGCAAAGAGGGGCAAAAAGGGCAATGCCCATTCCTGGTGTTTCCTAGCTTCCATAATCCCAGAAGGGGCTTCTCCAGCCCCCTTGCAGCAGGGAACTCTAGGAGCCATTCCTTGCCCTGGCATCTGTGTAGGTGCTTCTAGTCCTTGCTGTCCCTTCCCAGCACAAGCATCTTGCATATGCAATGATGTACAGGTTTCATCTCCCACTGGAAGGGCAGCAGACAGCGAGGGGGCTGAGGGCAGGCTGGTGGTACACAGAGAGGAAGGTGTGGAAGAAGAGTTAAAGGCAGGGAGAGGAGATAAAGAGAAGTGGGATGGGAATGGAAGGAAGGCAGTGGGAAAGAGAGGGGAAAGAGGGAAATGAATTGAAATTAGTTCAAAAATTCCAGGCAGATGAGCTTGAGCGTTCAGCAGCTGAGATGTGGGGCTTCATTAGTACAGACCGACTGAAGATAGAGACATTAAGGAAGGAAATGTGTGACTCACGGGGGAAAATGGGAAAAACAACACACACCATAGCAGCTGCTTCGTTTACTTCAATTAAAGAACAGCTCAAAGGGTATGTTAAGGGGAAAGGAGGGGGAAGCAAACAGAGGCACAAACAACAGAAGAAAAGTCAACCAGATGAAGCAACTGTTACCCTCAAGTACCTAAATGAACTGACTCAGGCATTTGAATATGGGGCCAGCCTTCCTCAGCCTATCCCTCCTAACGGAGCCTGGAGCTGGGTACGGGGCAGCGAGCGCTCACAAAAATACTGTCCCAGCTATCAGGCAGGGAAGGGGAAGTTTCCCTTAGCACAGCAGTGTGACACCTAAGGAACGGGCAGGCAGGGCATCCTGCTGCGCCTAAACCACCAGCTACAGCACATCTGAGCACGGAAGGGAGGGTGGCAGCAGTGGGTGTGTTAATCACAACCACAACACCCAGCAGCGCTGTGGTGGCCAAAGAGAAGAAAACTGCACTTGTCTCCAGGGTGGTGGGGAGCAGTGTGGGAGCCTCTCTATCCCCTAAGTGCCACCCCACAGCCATCCCAGCTCACCTGCCCCAGGCTTTGCTGTGAGTATCATCCAGAGCCAGGCAGCCTCTCACAGTTATCACACCTGGCTGGAATGGGAACATTCTCCTTACCTCCTTCTGTGGTATCTAAGAATGCAAAGAATTCACTGATATTCATTCTGCTGCTTTTTCAGAGAAAAAAAAAAAAAAAGAAAAAAAGATTGACATTAATTCTATGTGGAGACTGTAGTTATTCCAGCCACATTGGTGTGAACATCCTAGCACTGAGCAAAGAGGAGAATGAGCAAGGTGACACCTGCCTCTTCCTTCCTCCGCTATGTGCCAACATTAATTTCTCAGACCTCATGAGCACTGAGAAATGTTATCCTAAAAAGTTCCTGGATTGCAGTGAATCCTGTTTTCAGCTTTCAGGTGATAAATATTGGAAGTGAAAAACAGAGTGGACCTGTAAGAGAAAAAGGAGAAGGAAGGGACAAAAGAAACTTTCACTTCTCTAAGTGTTTCCTCCTTGCACCTTCCACCAGGACAAAAATGTGTTAAGGATTTATAGGGAAAGAAAGTTTTCTGTTTAGAGCTGACTAACTGCCATAGAACTCCATTTTCTTTACCAGTTCCCTCACGTAGGAGGTTTATCACTCTGCTCCAGCTGTGACACTGGCCTGCAAGGGTTAGTTGCTTTGCTTGGTTGACTGAAGCCTCAAATCTGGAGACTACTGGGTCAATCCCAACTCGTGGCCTTCCCAGATGATCAAGAGAGACAACTTCACAATGTCAGAAAAGGTCTACTTTCATTTTTGGTTGGGGAAAATCTTTGTTCAGATTTTATGCTTCTCTCCATATCTTTGTGGATGCTTCCCAATTCCCATATACACCAAATCCATGACCCTTGGCGGACTCATTCCCTATATGAGCATGGCAGTGGATTTCATGACAAAGTCCCATGGTCTCAGGATAATTACCTGCCCAAAGTCTCAGATGGAGAGCCTAGATACAAGCAAACTCCCAAACTCCTGACATTTATCACTCTAAAGAGCAGCCAGTGGAAAAGCACCTCCTATCAGATAAGAAGTGTCAGTCAAGATTTCAATGTAGTTCAGCTGCAGCTTGTAAAGGACACATCACGGTATATCTGCAGGAAGAAGCGTGGCGAATGTTAAATCTCCACAGTGTGGGAATTAGCACAATGGATCCCATCTCCATACGTGATAATGGGAAATTCATAATTCTCTTACACGAAGTTTAATGCCAAAAAGTTGCCACAGAGAACCACCAAGGACACAAGGGCTTCTTCTTCAAAGCATCTGAGATAGGCAGCATTAAAGGCATTTTCTTTGAGCTGGCTTTGTGTTAGGCTTCCTCTCTGTCCCTTCATCTCTCCCCAATCAAGCTGTGTCTCAGTCAGCACCCAGTTGTTAAATTCTGGATGGATTAAAGAGCATGAAAAAGTGCTTTTTTTAGGAAAGTGATGTTTATCCATCACTCATCTACGTGAGTGTTAAACTTCTGATCTCCTGCTCCTCTAATGATCGTTGCATGGTGGTGCATTCAGAGTCTTTGCTCTGCACAGTAGTGGGGTTGTTTGATCTAAAGGCTTCTCTTTGCCCAAGATTAAATCTGAATCTGAATCATCCTTTGGGGTCTAATTGCATAGGATTTCGGTGGCAGTGTAGCAGGGCCACAGATCATATTGGCAGGAAGAAGAGGACAGGAATTCCTCAAATGACAGAGTCCAGGAGATTTCAATAACATTTTGGGCGGGGAAGAAAATGAAATTCAAAGACATAAAAAAACAAATTGCCTTGTACAGTGCTAAAAATGAAAGAAAAGGGGAAGGATAATCTCTCTAATTAAATTCCTAGAATTCCTGCAGCCTTCCAACTATTACCAGCTTAAAAGAAGCATTGACCATTATCACACCCTCTCTGATAAAGCCGTGGGTGGACAGGGATCAGACTGAGAGTGAGTTCCTCAAAACTGCAAAGTTTCGACACTGCATTAGGCATAATTACACCTGTCAAAGACTACCTACTCCTGGAAAATTTCTGTTGCAGAGCTAATGGCAGAGGGGCTCTCGCAAAACCTTCCACATTATTTTCTGGATGCCTCAGGCCTTCAGAAACTATCTGACAGGACGATGACATCTTGCTGTGCAATAGGAGGCTCTGTTTCAACGACAGGTGGTGTCCAACCAAACAGTTGGAAGCACCTTTGCTTTTCTTCATCTGGAAAATTCCACCCTTTGCATTTTGGGAGTGTCAGCACTTACAGAGATAGAAGAAATACCAAGTTATAAAATAACTGCTTGCCAGTTAGCTCCTCTGGCCTGCCACTTCCAGTAAAGGGCAAACACTTCAACACAGCAAGGAAATATATGATGATACAGGGATGCCTGGTAGGACAAACACCTTGTTCTCCCCCTTATCAAATAAGTTCTAAATAACTTTTAAAAAAAAAAAAATGCAAAGATGTTTTCCCCCACCCCCCTCGGCAAAAAAAGGTATCCCTATACAGGGCCAAGCACAGCACTGATGGTAGCCAAGAAATACAGGTAATAGCTGCACTATCTCTCTCTGGTTCAACTTCTTGCCAGCCCAGCAGTGCAAAGATGGTGTGAATGTCCTCCCAGAACAGCAGTTTTCCTCCACACAAAAGAAAACTCTCTCAGACTAAGGCTAAGCAGGAAGGAAAAGTCTATGTCAGAGCAGGACAGAAACCACAGGGCTTGCTACAGCATTTTCTCAGCCCTTATCCTGGTCCATCCCACTGCCTGCCCTGCCCTGGTGGATCTGGAAAACCGCCTTAGAAATCCTAGACAAAGACAATGCCATGTGGGAATGAGCCAGAGCTGACACAGGTATGTCAGCATTGCCTCAGAGACTCTTAACCACACTCAGATGAGGCTTTTTTCCCTTCCCAATGGCACTTTTTTCATTGCTACACCACCACACACTTCCAGCTCCAACTTTGTGTGCCCTGGGGAGCAGGAAGGTTGGCATTCAGTGCCAAAGGATGAAATGTTGAAATCCTCATCCAGTTGAGATTAAATTAAGGGAGAAGGGATGAAGCATGCCAAACGCAGTGAGGTTTAGATAAAAGCTCATTGTCTTCACCGAGAGCTGGGTTTGAATAAGAAGTTCAGGATTTGGCAGAGTCTGTGTAAAGCATTGCAGAATGACTGCTATGTGCATGCAGCTAGTTTTCATGCATAATATATATAGGAGCATACCATATGTTTAAAGCATCAGACAATCAGGCCAATCTTGGATGATACCGTAAAGCTTTCCTACAGTATTGCATTTGTTCTAAACAGATGCATTTCTCCTTGTCCCCCTCCTCCCCCCAAGCTTTACAGCCTGCCAGCACTCATTTATAAAGGAAACCAGGTGTCCATCTTTAAAAAAAGAAATAAATCAGTATCCAAAGGAATCTGTCCAGGAAGAAAGTAAGTGCCCATCTCTGCTATTTTTGTTTCAAACAGGAAATATGTTGATAAACAAACTAACAAACGGACAAACAAGAATCAAAACAAGAAAAAGGAAGACATGAAAACTCATAGGAATTAGGTTCTGAATTCTACAAAGCCAAATGCTAATCATGCCAGTCCCCAAATGTGCAGAACAGATGAATTCAAGAACAGAAAGTGCACCAATGATAGCAGATATGCTCTGGATGAAACATGTCCTGCATCAGTTATGAGAAGGGCTGGATGCTCTTGTCTTTAAAGTGTATGGTTTGATTTTATATTAATTCATCATCAGTATCACAGGTCTCAGGGGCTCGTCTCTGCTCATTATAGGTGCTTTGCATATGTGGTTGGAAAAGAACCACCATCTGATTTGCCTCGTTGCTGCTCTCTGCTGTCGCTGTGTTACCCTGTGAGGGAGCTGTTGGCAGACCCCTCCACGCTTCAGGATCTCTGCTGGGCCCTGGCTCAGACCCAGCGGGTGCTGGGTGTCCCGCCAGCACGAGCGGTTCTGACAGCTGGGAGACAGCCCAGCATCTCCCAGCATGCCGGGTCTTGGCAGTGCAGGGAAGGGATGTGAGAAAATCCGAGGCCAACCCGCCTCGTGCAAATCACCCTCAAGTGAGTAAGAGCAGCTCTGTCCTCCTGCAATGCTTCAAGAAACATTCCCTTCATCAGTCCCTGGAGGAACAGTAAAACCACCTTGCAGGCAAAAGCCAACAGGCTCAGCAGAAGAGCAGCTGGGAAACCCTCGCAGCTGGCTCCCTATCCTTCACATGGAGTTCCCTCCACTTCGTGCGAGCTCGTAAGGCCATGTTTTATATCCTAATTAAACTGAAAGAAAAGGAATTGGATAACAGTCTAGAAGATTTGCAAGCTACATCTATTTCACAAAATGACTCATGTTCCCACTAGTGTAGCTCATCAGGTCCAGCACATGCTCTAATGTGTGGGACTAATAGATTTGTAACAGTGATAGCTAATATGAGTCTGTTCCGGTTACATACTTATCATGGGTCCTCACAGGCTTTCCATCAGAGCTGCTGAATGAAAACCCTTTTTATTAAAGAAAGAGGGGAAAAAAAAACCCTTTACCCATAAATCACTCAGCACATTAGCCCTCAAAACAATTCACTGAGGCAAGGTCATATTTCCCTTGCATTAATTTAGATCCTTGGAAAGTTCAGTGAGATGAGAAGACAAGACAAAACACAAGAGGCTGTGTCTTTGGCTGCCATGAATCAGCATGGCCTCCCATCAGCTGAGAATCCAACCGTGCCTCCAGAGAGAGCTATAGGAAATATATAACAATTCCTTTACAGTCTTGGGGGCTGGTAATGATAATCCATATGTTGCCTTATTACTTCAGAAGGAAGGGAGAGCCTGCAAGGACATGTAATATTTAGCAGGTAAGAGAAGTTTTTACAGCCCCATGGGAAAAGCTCTTTTGATTTCAGCAGGCTGGGGTTTGCCCTGTGGTGTTGGGGGTCACCACATTTAAGAGGAGGAGAAAATATTTTGTTGCTTTGTTTTGTTTCCAGGCAGTACTTCAGTGGGAGAAAAACCTTATGCCAGTCACAGGCTGGAGTAGGATGTGACAAATCAAGTCACAGAGGCACTGGCTTAAGTGAAATATTGCCATGATGATGATGCTCTGCCTCTCAGGTATCTCCCATCCACTGCTCCAAACAGTAAAGAAAGCAAGGAAATCTGCCAGCTCTTAGCCCTGTTCTTTGTGCTGTCCCTTTGATACTTCAGCTCTCTCTGTCACGTTTACCCCATTCAGATATTTTTTGGCGCTTTTTTCCCACATGCAGAAGTACACATTGTCATCTCGTAGCCTTGTTTAGTGGCTTGAGACTTCCTATATAAATCATTTTTTCCAAACATCTGATCATTTAGTGATCAGAAGGCAGAAGGGTGGTCTGGTTGCTCTTCTTTTAGATTCCTTCTAGGTCCCATTATCTGGTCACCTTGTGGTGGCCAAGACCAAGAATGTGATTGGGTTTGAGGGCAAATCAGAACCACACAGGGAAGAGCTATTTCCTTCCCATAGCACAATTTGCCTCCATGGAAGCAGACAATTGTATTTGCAGTAATATACTATTTCAGACTGATCTCCAATTTTTCATCCACAGGCACTTCAAGGACCCCTGTGCATTACCTGGAACTGGTGGAAAATAAGCTGTCAAAACTGTTAATTTCTGATATAGTTGGAGGGGAAGGGTGTCCCCTGAAAACACCTTTTGGTTTAGGATGAATAGTTTTTGGTAGAGGGGACTTGATTTTTTAAAATTATTTTTGTAATGAAAACAAATCTTCTCCCTACAGAAATAAGGTTTTAATCCTCTTCACTTTGAGACATTCCAAATCTCTTCTTTTTGTGAGTTGTCTTAACTCTTTTGGAGAGCGTTCTTGCACATACATGTATTTGGCAGGTTTACCAGCAAGCAAATATCACATTACAGTAAGGGATTTATGGGCATGATCTGGTCCAACTAGACAGATAACTAAGCACTATAAAGAGTTCTGTCAAATAATTATTCTCACCAAATCTCGTTCCCCACAGCGGTCATGTTATCCAGACCAAACCCTTGGTCCTTCCATAAAAGTTCATTAGAACATCCTCCTCAGACACCTTTAAAACATACTACCTCAGATAATGAAATAGAAATGCATTCAACCCAGCAGTCTGGGAAGAAAAGACTGTCGCAGGCCAAATACAATTATCCACTGTTTGTAACTTCATTCCAGAAGGCCTTTGGGGCCAAATAGGGTCATGTTAGTCATCATAGGGCATTTCTTAGCAAAAAATCTCCTATTGCTGTAGTCACTCTTCCCCACCCCATGCTTGCAATGACCTCCAACAAATGCCAGATCCCAGCTGATTGTTGACATGAAAGTGAGAATTTGGGTGGTTGGGAGTGGCACAACAACTACCCAAAGCTTGAGGAGGTCTCCCCCATTTGCCCACCTCTGACCCCCAGCACTTCCCAGCACAAGGGGCAGCTCCCAAGGCAAGCTGCAAAAGCAGGTTCACAGATCAACATCATAAAAATGCTTGTATGCTTGTCAAACAGAGGTTGAATAACTGTGGTGCTCAGATATGCTACACCAAGGAGTTTTCAGTTTTAACACTGAGCTTCCTGGCTTTCTTTCAAGACATTCCCATAAATCTCAGTATGCTGTGGGGACTGTAGAAGGGACAGCTCTATAGGCCATGGCTTTAGGAGTAGAGAAAAAGCAGTTCTTCCTCCTGCTCCATTACTTGTTTGCACTGGGGACAGACAACATTTGGACCTGAGATATCAGCCCAGCATTAATCCTTCTCTTGCCATGTCTACACATTCAGCTGTAGAAAAGAGTGATGCAAGTGCAGCACTGACACTGGTTTCTGTCTGTGAATTCTGCTACACACGACATGATAATAAATCATACACAGAACACGCTGATCGATTCTGCCCAAGCAGTATGTTGGTCTCCAGGGCCAACAAACCAGCACTTAAAGTTTCCTTTCTCAGTGTTCTATACTGCAATAAAAAGAAGTTCCTCTGCATCCCAGGCAGGTCATTTAGCCTCCTATGCAAGGAGAATGACAAAAAGATACACATGTAGGCATTAGGAAATGCACCCAGCCTGACATTCTCAAAGTGAGCGTTCCAACAGCTCAAAGTTTCCCCTGTAGTTCTAATAATTAATGGAAAAATAGAGTCCTCTGGGAAAATTGTCACCGGGTAATTAATAAAAAATTAAAACGGGAGAGCAAGAAGAAAGAGCAGGGATGTTGCAGAAAGCCTGCAAATTGAAAGAGGCGGACTTACAGTTGTGATATCCTTCCCAGTCTCAGAGGGAACTTAACACATGCTCCACCTTCCTCAACGGCTATCTCAGGACTCTCCACTTCTTCCATTCACACTTCTGAAACAAAAGACATTGTGATGTAAATGTTCACACCCTGCCACACTTCTCAGTGGCCCCCCATGCACAGACCTGCTGAGGGGGAATGGCTGTCAAGAACAAATCTCTAGAGTCCGGCAGGATCTATTACCAGGTGATCCCTTGAAAATAAAGGTCACTGTTTCTTTTCTACCTGTGGGTTCAATCGGCTTGTCGTTTTGATGTGGGCAGCACATTCAAACCCAGGAAAGAGGTCCTTTCTCTGTCAAAGCAGTGATGAAATGTCTTTTTACCTTGGTATCTCTGAAACGCTTCCCCAAACGGCAAACACACAAATACATTTATCTTGCAGCTCATAAAGCAGACTGGAGCTTAAAAAACCCCTAAAATTTCAAGATCAAAATTGATTTCCTATTGGGAAATGGGGTTGAGAAACTATTGCCAGAAATGCCCATTTCCCAGCTCTGTCTCCACCTGCAGTTTACCAACATGAGTGCCTAAGCCATCATAGATGCTGGGGAATCCTGAGAGGAAAGAGGATGAAGATGGATGGTCTTATGATTAAGCCAGAAGACAGGGATTCAAGGGATCTGGCATCACATATAGACCTCCTGCACTGACTTTGGGCAAGTCAATTAACCTCTCTGTGCCTCTGCTTGCCATCTGGAAAATGGAGATAAGAGACTTCCCTACTGCAAAGGAGTGTTCGAAGGAGACTTGTGTGTTTGACAGATGCTCTCATCCGATGCCAACAGGAGTCAAGGGATTTCATTGACAGGAGAGTGATGGAGTGGAGAAGACCCACTGCCATTTGGGGTTATGTAGCTGTGTGAAAATTCAATAGGTATCTGTTCTGCTTCCCTTGCCACCTCCTTCACACCTGTCTGTCTTACAAGGCACAAATGCTCTCTTGACCAAGCACTGGCTCCAGTACCAGCTGCGGGAACCCACAAGTCTCATAGGGTGACCCCAAAGGACTGAAGTGTATCAGTGAGGATTTTTGCCAATTAAAAAAAATGTAAAGGGAGGCTCAGAAAAAAAGCCATGGAGAGGCCAGCCCTGTCTTACCCCTGAAAGAGTGGAAATGCCTGAGATGAAAGGCCCAGCTGCCGTGGGTGCCACTGTCTTTATACCCACAGGTATCTGGATAAATCCCCACTCGTGGAGGGGCATCCTGCCCATACAGCAATACAAGAGGTATCACTGCTGGCCTGACCAGCTGAGCTCTGCCACCATGCTGGAGGGGCTCACTAATCCCTCCAAAACCCTACAGCTCTGTAAACAAGGGAACATAATTTGCCATTATGTTCTTTGATTTCTGGTTGGGTTGGGTTTGTGTTTTTTAAGACACCAGAAAAGAAAAGCATTCCTGTGCTTTCACAGGCAAAGCTGTATTTCCCCTTCCAGTTTCACAAGACAAGTTAAAGCATCTAATCCTGACTCCTGGCAGAACCTGCCTGACCCTTCTCTGCAAGGCTCGGGGGGAGGATTTCTTTTCCCCTCCTATTGGGTTTGTGGGATTTTGGGGTTTTTTCTTGTATTAAAATCCCATAGTGTTATTAAAAGGAATTGTTCAATTCCTTTAATTGGCTCAGAAGATAAATTCTTCCCTCAGCCCAGGGGGTCATGGCCATCAGCAGCTATTTATTAGCTGCATTGATTGAGAAGAACAGCCTTTAAATGGAAATAAATTGAATTCTATGGCAAAGAGGATTCCATACAGGCTATTAATGTAAGACAGGAAGCTTAACAGTTTTATTTCATATTTATTTGTTCCCCTCCTCAGCTCCTAGCTATCCTCACCCTCCCAGTTATTTCCCATGTCTCCCACCAATCATCCTCTCTTCACCACAGGGATTTCCTTACTTACATGGGTGAGAGCAGGCACAAGGGTGATGATGATGGTGGAGACTTGGATGGGTTCAAGGAGGCTTCAAATTAGGTCCCTGGGAGTCAGTGATGAAGGAGGGGTGATGGGTAGCAGGACAAGACATCCACATGCATGCACAATAGAAATGACAGAGGGAGCAGAGCTCTCCTACGCTCTCTGGGGAATTTTTATTATATTTTTGCCTTCTCCACCACTCAGAAATTGTCTTTTCCACCCCCTTGTCGGCTCCAGAATACATTTCATGGTGCTCACCTTCATTCCAGTGTTTAATTGCTTGAGATTGTTACTTGTAGGCTGCTAATTTATTAAAACCATATCTCTCCTATTACTCTGGAGCCCAGAAGAATCATTGCCTTCTATTAAAGGCAGTGGTGCGTGCCTGCTTGTCTTTTTTCTCTGGTCACCTCTGTAATTGCAGCCCACTGCTAAGATGTGAAACTCCCCCCTACCAGCTAAGCATCCTCCACCAAGCAGGTTTGGATGAGGAACACATGCAGGAGACAAACTCTCTCAAGGAGTAAAGAGATATAACTGCTCTGATGTCCACAGGGAGTGTGAGATTGCATTGAGAACACACAAAGCCTCTAAGCTGCTCAGACCACATATCCCCAGATCAGACAAAAAGTGAAGGCAGGGACTCTTGACACAGATGGTCACTGGACACATCATGCATACCAAACCTTGCCAAAATATGGTGATGGAGAGCATGGTGCTAATAACACCAAGCTTGTGGGTCTAATCTCTGTATGGACCACTGACTTAAGAGCTGGACTTGATGATCCCTGTGGGTCCCTTCCAGCTCAGAATATTTTGTGATATTCTGTGATATTCTGTGATGAAATGCTCTGTCCTCACCCAGCTAAGCACAGGAGGATCTTCCTTGGTTGTTACAGGACAGCTTTTGAGTCAAACACATCCCTCAAAGCCAGACACTTGCACCATATACTGGTGCCAGAGGCACAGATGAGACTCACATACCAGGAGATATAGATAGATATGCCCATAAACACATGTATGTGTATCTCCATAGACCAGGTGGTTGATACAGGCCCAAAGCTCCCGACTTCTTCTCAACCATCATCTCTCCAACAGGTTGTCCAGCTCCAAGGGGCTGCCCAGCTGCTTTCATGACGTGCTGACTCTTCCCTACCTTTGAAGGGTTTCCTTGCATACACCTGATCCTACAGAACTGCTCCATAGCACTTGACATGAAGAAGTAGCATCCCCTAAAGCAGTGCCTGAGCCTGGTTTTCAAACTCCTAAAGAAAGGAAATAAACAGACCATTGGAAGATGGAAAATCACTACATACTTGAGATACTTCTGAGTAGCAGAGGGGGAGTTGCCTGTCCCTCTCAGACTGTTTTCTGAGATCCTGCCATTGCAAGAGGCAGATACCCTTCAATACATTACAGGGTCAACAACCCCCACAGCCCCCTTGTGTCATGACACAGCTCGTATGTTTTAGACACACAGTGTCTCCCTCAAATTCAGGTGCCTATGATTTGCGTCCTCACCTAGATTTGGTGCTTAGTTCCACTGATGTACAAGTGCAAACCCAAACACAGATTAAACCATCACCAAATGCTGGCACAGGGCACTAGATACAGTCCAGCTGGGGAATGCCTTGTGGGGCTTCCAGCCTGCTGTCAGGAGAGCTCGGGATTCTGAATCCTCAGGTGGTCTGAAGGCCACTGATGCTCCATAATATATCCAGACAGTCCATTTTTCACAAAACATGAGTGTCTGGGGCAGAGCTCACAGCACCTGCACACAGGTGCAGGCAGAGGCAGAGGTAGCAGCTCTTGTTACCCACCAGCCAGTAATTACAACAGCAGCATTACAAGAGTAAAACAATAACATTTTGTTTATCTCCTAAACAGTTAGCTCATTTTAGCACTCTGCCTCCAAGTGCTAGATAATAACTGGATACAAGGCAGGTGGTAGCTTTGTGTACCCACAAAAGTATGGGTGCATCTGTGATTGTAAAGTGGAGAACTGCTGCTCCAGGTTCCCAATCCTGGAAGTGTGGCTGGAAATGGTGGTATAAGTTATAGGTTAGATTGGATATAGGGATTTCTCAGGGATACAGAGCTGAGGCAGACCATACTGCTCTGGTGCCTGTGGAGTGATTTTGACCTACATCCTTTGAGCTCTGGTTCCCTGCTCCTGAGACAGCCTGCGTTATTCTAGGACTGCTTTGTTTTTACCTGAGTACTTGACTTATTTTAAGTACAAATGTCCCAGGATCTAATCTGAGATCTGCAAGCAGGAGCACACAGCCAACGACAGACTCACAAAGAACCAAAAATATCCCATTTCATTTAGATTAAACAAGGCCGTTATTGTGTTTTAATATGGGAATTGATTATTATAAGTATGTGTATTGAGCTTAAGAGCTTAGATTTGTATCTATTTCATCACTGTTAATCTTTGATAAATATGTTTTTAATAATCTCTGGGTATTTATTGAACATAAAACTGTCATGTGAAATTGAGAGTAAGATTGCTAAAGATCCTTATTATACACTACTTGAACACAAATTCATTATTAAAAACCTTTCACTGGGGCTTACTTTTAACCACAACATAACTGATGTGCATACTGCATAGTTAATCTATAACAAATACATATGCAATAAACTATTGATATTTAACCTGCAGTAACCATTAATAACCATTAATAAATGTGATATGTGAAAATGGCTATCAGGCAATCTGTCCTTTTTAGCTCTGTCAAGCACTTGGAGGCTGAGGGGTGAGACAGAAGAAAGCTGTGTCCTTGTAGAAGGCAGTTCACTTATCAGTCCCCACAACTTTCACCCACCCTGGCCACTGGACTCATTGCTATTTCAATCCCCAAATCTCCAGCCCCACATCCTTACAGAGGTCTGCCATTTGATCTCAGTCCTGACTCAAATTAACATCTGGCCCCAGCCATCCGTACAACTCCAGCAGGCTGTGCCATACAAAGGCTGGTCATTCAGCTCCTGGTGCTTTTAAATTATGCTCTGTCTGCCCAATAGCTTTGCAATATGAAACAGAACCCATACCCCTGGGGCAGTAAAAACACAAGCTTTGTGAGAATATGGATCAACAGAGAAGCTCAAATGAGATTTCAGCTTTAAACTCATCAGGGGCCACCAAATGCCTTTGACACATGAACTAAACAGTAGTCTGACTCCAAGCCACCAGAGGTAAAAGACTTGACCCTTAATGCTGCTGAGACCCTCTGGGATATTCTCAAAGATGTGTTTGTCATTCTCTGCATCACTTAATGACTGAGGTTAGTTGCAACAAGCCAGGTCTCACGGATGCGCTCAAAATTTTCCTCACAACACTAATCAAATAGGAGAGGAGCAGAGTAATTCCTCCTATGTCCTCTCCTCTGGGTCGTGCCCCATTTGTTATATGGCCACTCATACAGGCTCTGTAAGACCTTCCTGCAGGCCACCATCTGATTCCCATATATCAGAGAGGGAGCCAAAGATTCTAACGTGTAACTTTTAATTGAGCTGTATCATCTGCCACAAACATGAAATTAATGGTCCTACATCATAATCATAAATTCATACATAACCCCATGCACCAGCAAATAACTCTTTGCAGTGATACTACAGTGGTAAGCTGATTTGCAAGAAGCGCACGCTACCCAGGAATCCTAATTAACCAAATTAACACCATCACTTCAAATCATGTCCCAGCAGTAGGACATTTCCGATTGGCCTTGGGCTGGAGCAAAGCAGCCAAATGAAAACCTGACAGCGTCTCTGTGAGTCCAGCAGCCTAACCCTCTACTGAGGGAAATAGCTGGTGCCCATCCATGCACACAAGGAAGGGAACAAAAGTCTCATGATCATTTATAGGCACCAACACAGGACAGACTACAGCATAAGTGACACTGGGCAACAGAGGAGCAGCTCTCAGCTCCTCGTGTATTTCCCAAATCTAACCAGCAGAATCAGGAACCCCTTCATGCTACTCTGGCTTCCTCCAGGGGGTTGTGACACTGCCATATCCCCTCAGAGAGTGCCAAATGTTGCTTTGGGTGAGCCAAGAAAGGGGTCTGGGGTCACGGAGCAGAGCTGGTAATAGGAACAAACCACAAACCCCAAACCCATCCCCTGAACCACTTGTTTTCACTTGTGACTTGCCCGAGCTGTTTAGCGCTCAACACCTTTTTTTTTCCCCCTTCTGGGTAGTCAGGTTTTTCTATTTCTATCACGGGAAAAACAAACTGCTATTTTGGGAGCATGTGGGATTCAAGTCCATGACGATCTCAGCACTCCCTGCATGAAAGATGAGCTCCACAGCCTGTGTGCCAGAGGGACTGGCTCGTGTCTCTGTACACATTCAGCCTGGGTGGCATGGTGGCCCAGTCCTACCAGGGCCCTCATGCTGGGCATTGAATGGCCTCGTTCCCAGGGACAGGGCCGAGAGCTCTCACTCCTGTTCCCAACTGATGTTTCAAAAGCTGGGGTGGGAACTTCAGACCCTGAGGAAAAGGAGGTTCCTACCAGAAGTGGGGTTCGAACCCACGCGGGCATGTGCCCATTGGATCTTAAGTCCAACGCCTTCACCACTCGGCCATCCTGGTGGGCTGTGGGCTCTCCCCAGGCCCACCATCTCCTCCCCTGTGGACACACACCTCACCAAGCCCTCGAGGTCCCACCCCTAAGACACTTCCCAAGTGCAGCAACACCATTCCCTCCTCACTGCTTTCTTTAATGTCCCCAGCAGCTGGTGGGACATTTCACTGGGAGACAGCAGGTCTCATGGGCTGTGGAGCATGGCACAACCCCTATGTGCCACCCTAGATCCTTGTGCAAAGACCATAGCCACCGGTTATGACACTGACAGGGATTCTGGTGCAGGAGGGACATCTCCAGAGGGTCTCAGCCTGGCCCTGCTGGGTCTTCAGGGGAAGGCAGCAGCTCTGGCAGCCTGACAGCTCTCAGCCAGACACAGCACATGTTTAAAGCCCTGGCCTTGCACCTCAGGTCTTACTCTCACCCCCTCCTGTCCATATATGGGACTCTACTAGGGCATTTATCTGGGAAAGACAGTGCTGCAAGAGGGGTTTTATTTTTCCTTTGGAGTGAGGTACAGCTTTCTTCCCCTCTTTTAGGGAAAAGAAAAAGCCCCAAACACCTCTATTAAATATCATGGGATTCAAACCCACAGCCCCCAAGTACACATGTGCTCCTCTAGCCCTTAAGCCATAGGAGCCTGATAATTTTTACCTCTGATTTCAGCCACCCTCACTCTTGCCAGGCCAGCACCTTCACAAAGGGATGTTAACACACAGAGAAATCCTGCCAGGCCCTTTCACCGGAGAATTCTGTCTGCTGGAGACACACTTGGCCAGGCTGTTCTGGTCCTGCCCTGCTTCAAGATGAGAGCAATTCCCTCCTTACTTCTCCAGGGGCTGCCTATGACTGTGCCCTGGGGGAGCAGAGCTATTTGGAGGGCTCCTGATTGGATGATGTAGAAGTGAGAGGCACTGACCAGAAAAAGGGATGTTTCCAGGTCTCCAAATAGAATGACAAAGAGCCCCTTGATCTAGAGGGGTCACCTTGGCCTCCAGAGATAATTCACAGGTATTAGGAAGCAAGGAAGAAGGACCCCACACATCCCACAAGAAGATGCTGCAAGTCCTCAGCTCAGCAGAGGACTAGGTCAACCTGTTCACATGCTGCCAGGATGAAAATTCAGCTCCTTAATTGCCAAGAGAGGACAGCAACTCTCCCTGCTTCCCTTTTACCCTTTTCATTACAGCCACAGCAATCTGCTGTGCGGGTCTGTGTGTGTAGAATCACGGCACAGCATCCCTGGATGCCTCCAGCTGCAGCACCCACATTAATATCAAATGAAGTCATGCTCACAAAGGGTGTTGCGCTCGCCAGCTCCCGAGGAATCTGCTCCTAATGAGCAACTTCAAAGCATTAATGAGCTTGCAAAGCTCTCCTCTTCGTTTACAGAGCTGAATCTCACACGCTTGGCATTAAGACAGGGGTCACCCGTCAGCAGAAGAGAATGCATGTGCATGTCGGCGAATATAATATATTTGTCATCCTCTAAGAACCAAAGATTAATCATTCCCTGCCCAAAAGGAAGTTTTTATGCCACATCTGCTCTTCACAGAATGGAGAGAAGGGACCTGCCCACAAGGACGTCCATGACTCACGCTGCTCAGATACCCACAGTGCCCACTGAGCCCAGCTTTGAAGTTGACAGCCCACCTTAACCCTTTGGGTCCAGGCTGGGAAATGCTACTTGAATTGGCAGCCCGAGAGATGACTGAAATGGTGGGATTTTGTTCCAGTGAAGGTTTAACGCATGCATAGAGGGAGGGCTATGGACATGTGAGTGAGCAGGTTTGACTGATGCTTTCTGCTCTGTGGCATCCTTCCAGCACAGGCAAGGAAAGAAGATGCTGGCCCAGAACAGCAAGAGCTGCACAGTGTGTCTGCTGCTCTGTCTAAGGATCACTCTCTCCCAGCCACAACCCCCTCCAAGCCTCCCTGAGCTCACCATAAATCTGTGTTGAAACAGCCCCCAGTGCCTGGCCAGCAGCCCAGCTGCACCCATGTGAGGAGCTGTGCTGATCCATCCTGCTGAGCTAGGAGGGAGCCACATAAACAAACTGTGGAAAGGGACCAGTGGCCAGCCTGAGCACAAACCTGCTGCTGGGTACCCTTCCTCCCAAAGCCCCTCAACCTCTTCAGCCTTTTCAGAGCTTTCTTGCTGGCTGGTGTTTGTGCTGCTGCAGGGAGGCTTGGACGAGGCACGGGGCAACAAGATATGGGCTTGTCCTTGCACCACTGCTGCTAAACCTTCAGACAATCTCCATGTACAGTCTACAGAGGCACTGGTGTGGGAGCAGCTCAGCTTCCCTTGCCTGATTCAGACTTACCATGACACATATCCAATGGGGTCACTGACAAAACTTAACTGTATTTAAAAACGTGACCTCAAGCAGATGCTTCCCAGGGTCTGCCACGACTGTGCGTTGTCCACGAGGTTGGTTGGCATCACCTGCAAATCTGCACAGAGCTCTGGTTGGGTCTGGAATCAGCCTTGCCTCCGGTGGATTGTAATATCAGCTGAATTATATGTACTGTCTTGGACGTTTCCTATGCAATTCCAAGCCAGGCTGGCTGTACCTTGCTTGCAGTGTCCCCATGAAATGTCAGCTTGGAGATGACATGGCTACAGGCTTTCAGAACACATGTTCTACAAGAGAAAGACAATAATGTCCTGAAGTCAGAAAGGTGTCATCCTTTGCTTCAGAAACACATTGGCAATGTTAATTGGAAAGCAGTTTCTCACCTTTTCTCACTCCGAAAGAAATCTTCTGGCACTTGGTGCGTATTCAATAGGTCTGTGTTTAATTTAAATAGCCACTGGAGGCAACTCCATTCCACACGTTAATACTGCAGCTGGAGAGCAGCTGATTGGTAATTAAGAAAAACAAAAAAATTCAAAACCTTGAAGTTATGAGCAAGGCAGAGTAAAAATGACACTTTGAGGGATTTCAGGCAAAAGTTGTCTCCATGCTACTGATGAGGGGGCAAAAACAATCTCTACATCATCGCTTTAGAAAATAGTTGGAGAAGAGGCAGAGTAGGACAGGGCTCTCCTCTGTGCTCCTCTTATGCCCTTTCTCTGCTATGAGAGCAGTTCAGCATGTGGGTTGTGCTCCCACAGGAGCACCACGACCCAAATGTCTGGCAGCCCTACCAGGGTCATCTCAGGTTAAGCACGAGATGACAGCTTGGCTCCACCTTGTGCAATAGGCTTGGGGGGAAACTTCATGCTGCTTATAGCAACAAGGCTCCTGTGTTATGTTCATGTAGAAACTAATGAAGAAGCCCTTAGGACTTTGTCAGACTTTAAATACACTATTAATGTTCCTCATGTGACTGTAAACTACCACATTTTAAGAGTAGCTGGAGTTCATTGACAAAAAGAGCTGAACAGGGTAGCATTACTATTTAACTGGTCCTCAATAGGTTTAAGAATAAATAGGCAAGCAAACACAGAAGATCACTCTTGCTTCCTGTCTTTCCTCCCTCTTGAGAGGCAGTTCAGGAAAGCAAGCCGGCCTCACTGTGTATTCAGAGGCTGTTCTTCACAGAATGGCTAGAAAATACATGTTGTACTGCAATGGGTGAAATCTTATACTCTGCAGAACTTGACATGATGTCCTGCTGCTTGTTGGCTCAAGTCAACCCCTTTGGAACTACAAACCTTATGGTGCTCTGTAGCTCGAGAGGAGAGGTTTTCCATGAAGCTTGGAAATACTGGTGTTTGGCCATAAAACCAAAGATCACTCGCTGTGGGCACACAGACTCAATTAAAAACCAGTGGAGTTGTGCAATTACAGGAGGTTATTTATCCCAGAGGGAAAATGGGTTTTCTTTGTTGAGTAAGTTCTTTCACGAAAACTAACAAAACCCCCATCAAACTGAAAGCAATGCAGTTACCAGAGCTAAAGTAGTAAGTCATAGAAAATAACAGATTTGTCTACTTTCTCCTGCTCAGGAATGGTGTTCCAGATGTTTACAATTTTTCACAAGCTATTGCTAGTCCAAATTATTCTCCCAGTTATTTTCCACAAATACTTCTTGGGCAATAGACAGTTTCTCAAAAAATTAATCTTGAGGGTTCAAAGTATCCAGGCCTTATATGGTTGCTTCTGCTTCGATTCTGAATGGGCTCATAAGGAGATGTCAGGAGTGAATTATATTGGTTCAGCATTTCAAAGCAATCAACTATCCACATTCAATTATTCTTAAAGATGTTCTGGACAGGATGCACATGTAGTTCAGCAAGACTTTACCTTTGTTCTGTCTGAATTGGATTTTGTGAAAGATACCATCATGGGCCCATCTCTCCCTGTTCCTGTTCCGTGCATCTTCCAAACAGCACCAGCGCAGAGAAAATAAGTCACAGCTGTGCAGAACAGAAAGCTCAAGAACACATCAAGGATTGCAGTGCTGTGGTACTGATGCCTCAGATGCTGAGTACCCAACCCATGAAGTCATAAAGGGACCTGATGTAAATGAGACATTCACTGCATGTTCATCTGTTCTTGCCTAATCCAGTCTGCCAGTTTTTCTACAGTCATTGCAGAGAGAACAACTTGGCTGATCCTGACTTGAGGCACATGATCCCTTCCAGCCCCGCTCTGCATACCTGCAGCACGTATTTGTCACCAGGCATGTGTAAAACAGCCTCTATTAAGGTCCCAAAATCACACCATAAAAACTTATATGTTACTTATTTTTGGCTGCCTTTTCACACGACATCAGAGTTAGCTGTGGTAAACAACGGCGTAATGGAAAACCCCATCCTATATGGGGTTATAACTCAGGAAATACTCCAGCAACCCTCCACCAAATCAACCCAGAGGGGAAAATGAGGTGACCGAGTTACACATAGACAAATATCAACAGAAGAGGCTTACATTTGTCAAAAAAGTCTCCTGCAATTAGTTACATAGCTCGGACAAAAGTGTTGGAATGAATGGGAAAAACCTTTTGCACTCCACCTGCAGCATCAGCAGTGCCCACTACTGCTCGTTATCTCAGCAGGGAAGTGTGCAGGTGACATATCACATCCCAGATGTCAAGGTGCATCTGCATGAATTCCTAAAATGACATGTGTTCTTTAGCCCAGAGCTTGGCTCCAGGCTAAGAGCTAAATTTGATGTTCTCTGCGGCTAAAACTTCTTCAAAAACCATTCCAGGTTAATTAGGGAAGGGAAATTTTGGCTGCAGTCTGTTCAAGAAGATTGGCTTGGGAAATGGTATGAAAGTTGCGGTTTCTGCAAGAGCAAAGAGAAAAAGAACAGACTCATTTATAAAAGCTCTGCACCTAAGAACTTCAGAAAAGAGTACAGAACTTCAATGAAATACAATAAAAGGTACTGCCTAAAAGCAGAACATCTCCTTTGGCTCCATGTACCCTCTCCCAGAGGCACCACATCATTCCTGCTGCTCACAAAACAGCTTCCGTCTCCTTTTAATAGCTTTATCTCTGGGCTTCTCATATTTAATTCTCTCTTTTTCCTTACGTAAGGTGCTTGGAAAGGCTGCAGTGTCAAACAATAATTACATCAGAGAAAATTTAGAATCCACAGCGTTAAAACAAGTCTGCTCTTGACAAGTGAATGAACGTAGGAAGTGAGGGGATACAGTTTTATCAAGAGCATCCAACTTGAGGTGTAACAGCATCTCTTGTGGGCTGGGGGCACCCGCCTTCAGATTTGGGCAGGCTCATCTTGGAGCACATCGGTACGTGCTTGCATTAGCATGGCCTGAAATGCAGATGCACGTTCAGGCAGTGCTATTAGCACAGACATATCTGTCCCCATGAGCAACCTTGAGGTATGCTAAAAATGCAGATTTGCCATCCTCTTAACACCTCTGGGTGGGGTAAAGTGCGTGTGCCTATAGCTTCACCTCAGCTAAGGATCAAGCATTCCTGGTGCCAGGATGCACCACCATGACCACCATTAGTCTGCTTACATCAGAACTGAAAAAGAAACACACTTATCCCTTTCTCCCAGTCTGTGTTTCTGAGGATATGGGGACCTACCTCAAGCAGGATTGCAATACCTTTATAACTTATCCCCCACCATTTGTGCTAAAGTAGCTGAAATATACCTACTGTGCTAAAATAAACTGTTTTCAAGTTAGAACTCAAACTGACACAACACTAAATCATCGACTATGCCCAAGTATTGCCAGGGTACTAAGGGAACCCAGTGTTGATATTCTCCAAGCATCTGGGCTGCACTTTCCTGCAAATAATCAGATGAGGGTGAATTTGATGCTCCAGCCATGGAGAGGGTGATGACTGAGGCTGCTGTGAGTGACCAAAAACTTATGGAAAGATCAGGAAAATATTTTCCTCTCTAAAGGAGAGCACCAACTGCCTTACAGTGGACTCCAAGTAGAAATAAAAAAGTGCTGACAGGTATCAGTGGGACTATCTGTCATGTAATGTCTAAAATGAGGTTGTGGTAAAGAGTAGGTGTAGAGAGTGAGCTCACACATAGTACATACAAGAATTTTTCTAGGGATAACAAGTTTATGGAATATATATATTTTTCCCCATATGGGTTCCCAGCTGGACTTCTTCGCTGTCTTGGAAGAGACCAACTTGCTAAAAACATCAATAATGTCAAAATCCAGTATCCTCCTAATTAGATGTGACCTTTGAAGGGAACTGCTGAAGGCTGAGAGCTCACCTGATTCTGTGGGCTTACCATTACCTGCTAGGGGGGCACCAGGACCATGTGCATTTCTGTTTCCATTCTTACCTTTTATCTCATGTTTGTGCTACCGAGGTGAAGGAAAAGAGGCTTATAGAGGAGAAGGATAGGGATGAAGGAGGGCAAACCTGTGAAGTCTCTGCTGGTTGTTCCAGAGCTTCAACTCCCAGATCAGTCCTCTGTCTGGCTTTTGAGATGCTTCATTTTGCTTTTCCTGATTCACTTCATTCCCATTATCTTGGCTCCTGTCCTTCCTGTCCTTTGCTCCTCCTACTGAGCAGAGACCTTTGAGGGGCAAGGACATCTCAAGGTGCAATGGACCACTAGAATAGTGTACAACACAGGCAAGCTATCCCAAACCGTGTGGCTGGAGTCTTCCTGGGAAACTGGAAAAGAAACTTAAGTTAAAAGGATGGGAAAAAAAAGTGCTAACTTGTGCTAGTTCTCTGCAACTAAGATTTTTTTTTTACACTCAGTTTTCAGAAAAGCTACAGTGAAATGAATACTAAGTCCCTCTGAAGTCCTGTGGACATCAAGCACTTCTCTCTCATGGTTTCTTTCTAAACTTCTGATCATAAAACAACAGACGGACAAACTCTAACATATTTCATTCTTCATTTGCTTCCTTTTGGTTGGATTTTTTTGTGTCTTTGTGTTTTTTTAATGTAAGATATAGTCTTTCTTCTGGGATTTACAGCCTGAGTTTGTAACAATTAGGCAAAGTAAACCATGTGGAGATTTTTTATGATCTGCTTTAAATGTAGAGTTTTGGAAAGTAGACAATGAAATTATCATTATTTTGCGGCACAGCTGTGCTAAAGCGCAAGGGAAAGAGTGAAAAGACACTAGTATTTGTTTATTTGGCTTTCAATTGCTATGACAAAGCAAATAACAGCTTTGGTCTTGGTCCACAATTGAGTTAATTGGTAACACCTCAAATTGTATGTCCTAAAAACCTCCTAATTAGCAGCTAAGCACTGGATAAACTAGGTAGCATGTGTTCATTGGTGCTCCAAGAGGACCTGCAAATACATAACAGAGAGTTAACTGTAGATCCAAAAGCGTCTGATTTAATGTGTACATATGCAAGAAGTGATCCACGTATGTGTGTGCGTATTCTTTCTTGTTCTCTGTCCATACAGCATCCAGCACGATGGGGCTGGGGTCCTTAATGCGTACTCTAGACAACTGGGACCCAGTCTGAAAACTACTACAGAGTATTTTCCAGGAGACTTTTGCTGCCTCTGGCACTGTCTGGGTCAGGGCCCACTGGGAAATATTTGCTATTGCCTCTGCTGTTTAATTTCAGAGAGGAGATTCCCTCTCTTCGCTCTTTCATCTACCATTCAAGTTCCTCACACTGAGGGGAAGTACTCAGAGCACCGTGGGAAGAAATGGTCCAGATACAAACAGTGAAGATGCTGGGAAAGAAAACACAGATGTGCAAATATCTGTTCTGTAAAAAAAGAGGTTTCTGGGGACAGTGCTAGAAATCATCCGCCTGAGCCAGCAATTCAGACATCCAAAGAGCACACTGGAAAACATGGGCAGCAGAGGTATCACAATGAAACCACAGTTTAGGCAGTAATGAGGAAGGGTAGTTAAGAGTCCTTTAGCACATGCCTACAATACAGGTCCAGAATCAGAGGTCAATGTCTTGCCTGCCTGACAGTGTGCTACAATGAGTTTGTGTGTCTCAGTCCTTCTCTAGTTTAGTAATGACCTGCAGCACAAGTCAATGGAAGGACAGCTGGTTGATGCTGGTGACCAACATCATCGCCACCAAAGGGGAAGATTGGTAACTCACAAAGGCAGCAGCTGGGTTTTGCTCCTGAGTAGCATCTGGGACACCTAAAGCTGATGGATAAAAGCAGGAGGCCATAAGACTAACACTCAAAGATTCAGGAAGGACTGTTGAGTGAAGAAACAGAAGACAAGACAGTGGCACAGCATTCTCCTGAAATGCAACATTAGTCCTCCTGTGGAGATGGATGAGGGAGAAGTTTTGCAGCAGCTGTCCACACTGTCTTCTTTCTCCTTTCTTTCTCTAAAACATTAACATAGACAGAAAAGTCTAGCCACTTCCTTCTGTCTGCCTCCTGAGGGACAACACACAAACATTTTGGCAACCCCAGTCCAGCTACCATGAGTTGGATGTGAGAAGCAAGGAGATGGTGACACACTGTCCAGTCTCTCAGTAGTGACTAACCCCAACCCAGGGATGGGAACACATTAGTCTTGTACTCAGACTGATGGAGAGGGACAGGACATGCCCCACCAGGGGAAAACCTTTGTTAGATGAGAGTATCTCCCTCCAGTTCTCTTCCATGGCAGGTGAAACACATCTTGTGCCATAAGACCAGCAAGTGTTCAACAAAACCCCTTCTTTGGATGGTCTCTGCTCTGCTGTTTGCATGGCTGTACGAGGCAGATTGCTGTCACTTATTAACTAAATAAACAAGCAGCAAAAGTTGAGCAAAATGGAAACACACACACAGCTTGCCTGCAAATAGAGACGAACGCATCCATCGCATGGTTGCACCCAGCTGTCTGGTTGTTACCTACTTAAACAGCTCTAATTTCCCATTAAGGTCAATGCAGTCATAGCCTCTCCTCCCAGGTAGAAAACCTGGCTAATGAAACACTCAGGTTTGTATTGAGTCCAATTCGATTCACCATCCAAGCATTTTGAGGAGCTGAGATGGATGCCCTGGTGCTTCTTCAGCAGGGGTGAGTCCCCAGCCTGGGTTTAGCAGGCACAGCATCCAGTGGGAGTGAGCAGAGGCTCCTCTGCAGTTGGCCCCTCAAATGACAGGGTACCTTCAGTTTTCAACCAGGGTGTTCTCTTACCTAATGCCACACTGAAGAGAGTGCAGAGAGCAGAGGCCCTGCTTCCACCAGCCCTGCCCAGGTCTGTGTTCCTTTCTCCTGGTTTTCCCAGGCTGCCTCGCCTTCCAGCAAAGGGTATTTATTCAGCTTATACACCCCTTCCCTCTATCATTCATGTAAGCCTCTTGCTCTCTTCTGAGAATGTAGATCTGCTGAATGAATTGTCTCTATATATAGTCTGAGGGGTTTGACTTTGAGTTTCATTTATTACTCTTCAACTTCTTTTAGCTTCTCCTTCCCAAAGATCGGAGCTCCTGACCAAGCTTTGTTGCAGTCCGTGAGGGTGACAAACAGCTAGACTATGACTGCTTGTGCATAGGCAGCTATTTGTCCTGATTCACATCCTCCATGTTACTAAAGGTGAAATTAAAAAAAAAAAAAAACACCACCCCTTGTCTTGCATGCCTTCAAAGTAACTGCTCTGAGGATAATTTAAGGTATCCAGACATTGATTCACTAAACATCATTGGCCTGCTTATACATGGGCAGGCAAAGTCACCCATTATTGATGATTTAATAGCTGGTAGGTGCCTCTTTGATCTTCTCTAATGCTGTGCACTTGATATCCTCCTCCCTTGAGGCAGCGGAGACAACAGCCCTATCAAGACTTTCATATTATTGTGATTTATGATTCATGTCCATGGGATCGCCTCCACTGAAGATACTGCATCTTACTGGGTTCAGGGGAATCTTCCAGAGCCCTACAATATATGCAAAACCAGAAGTTATCTTGGATTGAGAAATTATGATACCAGCACCTCTCAATTGCTTTTAGCAACTTTCTGTGCTGCCTCCGGCTCAGAAGTGCTTAGTTTGCCGACAAAAATCATAGACTCGTACACATTGGAGATGGAAAAGCCCTGCTACCTTCAGCTAGTCCATTTTTCCTACCAGGGATGGAATATTCCCAGCAATCTGTTTTCCCCGCTACTTTGTCTTGTCTATTTTTAAACATCACATGTAGCAAAAATACATTTAGATTGTCAGGGTTTCAGAGCCAAGTTAGCTGTGGAAGTACCAGCTGTAGCCTAACCTGCTTTGTCTGGTGGCAGCAGCTAAATTGCTCTCTGCTGCCTTTGAAGTCAATGGTAAAAGTCTTATTGGCTTCTGTGGGAGCATTCTCGGGCCTTTGGTATGGATGACTGGAGCACAAAGCTATGGAGCAGTGATAAGCCATTCTTACACTATTGCTTTCCAGGCTGTAACTGCATTTTAATAGGCAAGAAATTGTCTCAGCAGCAGTCAGAGTGCAATAACAGCAAAGCCACGTGGAGCACGCGACAGGCTGGGTCTGCACAGAAGTGACTCCTGCCATGACCACACAAAGTCATATCCATGAGTCCAAGCAGGTTTGACAGGAATGCATGATCCAAGGGGAACAACCCTTTTTCTACCTCCCTGAACTCCAAATCTACAAGAGGTCAATTCAGTTTCTAGATAGCTCCAATGTGTCTTCCCTTTTCAACAGTCTTTAACATCATGAATGAAGAGGACTGGGCACATTAGGATCCCCCTTTACCTATCATCCCTTGAAAAGAATATAACATAGGTATGGCACTGCCCTACTATTTTAGCCAAAGAACACAAAAATAGACCAGCTGTCGAAGCAAAGAAGTTAAGAAGTTGCCATATAAAACTTGACTCACCTTCTCCAGGATAAAACTGCCAACAGCTCCCCCATGAGATGGAGTACTCAGCAGTGGACACGACACAGCGACACAGTCCCAGTACAGCCTTTGCTTTCTCTTTTAATTTCAGGAACAATCACAGGTAATGGGAGCCAGGGTTGGATTTAATTTAATTGTTGTTGTGCTCTGCTGGGACAACTTCGTCTGCCTCCACATTTCCTGTCTGGAAGTTCTCCCAAAAGGATGAATTAACCAACATATGACCTGTATGGGAAATGCACTTTATTGAAGCAATTTTTCTAGGGTGGAGCTGAACAGCTGTTTAACAGCACATAGCTGCACTATGTAAGGTATGGTAAAAACATACAAAATGAGCTGTAATTCAGGTAAAACTGGACTGTAAGAAGGCAGAGAAAATTATCTCTTAGTGTAATTTTTTTGCCTGTATGCAGAGGGTAGCATCCTTGTGTGACAAACTGTGACAACATGGGGTACCACAGCACAACAGTCAGCACAGTGGAAAGGGATCTTCTTGTGCAATAAACATGGACTGATTAATATCATTATGGTAGGCCCACCATCCTGGCAAGGGAAACCCACATGCTTAAAGCTATGTGTGCACAGACCCCTATCCAAAACCTGCTTCTTTGACACAATGAAAGCAGCAAGTGACACAGCCTGTGGGGACAGCTGTGCCTGAGATCAAGCACAGTTGAATCCTCTTTTTTTGTGTAAGGCTACAGCAACCAATAGGAGCCATAAGTGTAACAGAAGCAGTCCCACATTGACTTCATGGCAAGAAATGTCTGTAGCCATCAGGTTCAGCTCTTGGACTGGACATAGGGAGCTGTTTGCTGCTGTGAGCCAGCACTGCACCATGAATCACAGTCTCACTGGTGATGGTTCCTGTCCCAGGACATGAAGTAGCATTTCTGGGTGGTAGCACAAGGCTGCACAGCCCAGGCAGCATCAACATGAGAGATGGAGATGTCCAGCATCTCTGTCCAGAAGCCTCAGGAAAACCCCTGCTTCCCATTCACATCTCTTCCTCTCCTCTAGGTTAGCAGTGCAACGAAGTTACTGCAAATTTACACCAGGGCTGGAGAGATGAGAAAATGAACAGAAGCTTTAAAAGACACTTTAAAAAAAAAAAAAAAAGCCTGACATAAACCCCAGCCAGATTTACCGTGAGTTTCCTGTGCGTGCACATGAGTTATACGCGTGGTAAGTGTCCCATCATCATGAATTCTGCCGATGTGCTCTCTTTAAAGGCACTGATCATAGGGAATTCATTTGGTCTCCATATAACTGTCACCTGTATTACCAGAGCGATTTCATTCTAATTTAGCATTTCTTAATGGTGAAGATAAAGCTAAGTGTTAGCCATGTGGGTCTTTTCTTGGCTTCTCTCTCTCTCTGACACAGCAAGAGTGTGACTGCAGGGTGTTTTATGACCAATAATTCAAAAGAGCAGGGAAAAGAAGGAGCAGCAAATATCAACTGCTTGTCAATCATCCATAGTCTTTCAGCTCAAATGGTTATAACCTGGACCTCTGACCTTTTCTTCTGCCTTCTCTGATCCCCCTGTTTGTTTGGAGTTCTTAGGTACTGCAACCATCAGAAATGTATTTTTTAAAGGTTCAGGTTTAGGAAAACTGCTGTGGTTACCCACAGTGACAGGAAACTGTGGCATAGAAAGCCGTACCTAATGGCTGCAGTATAGCAGCCAAATTACAACCAGCCCTACAAGCTGGCTGAACACATGAAAATGCTGTGGGGAAATGGAGTGCTTTTATAGCATCAGTTTTACAACAACAAGTGATTTGTCATCCCAAGCCCCTGTGCCCCCCTCTTTTCCCCCAGCTCAGAAAGGTAATCATTCTGTATATATCATGAGCTTGTTTAAACTGGCGATGAAAAGCTACAAAAGTACAACTTAATTGAACCCTGTATTGTGTTATTACAAATGCTACCGACCTCACTTGCAGTCCATTATCAGAGGGTTCTGCTGAATGCTTTAATTAAAGACAATAAGGCTAATAAAAAGGCATCATTTTCCTGTCTTCAGCGCTGCTGGAGAGTTGGGGCTGATGAGATTATTTCCTGCTAATGCTCTTCTGTTGTTGTTGTTTTTAAATCTTTTTCTCCCTATGGTTTGCAAATACTGTCTGAGCCTGAGTTGTACAAGAATCATTAAGAACAAGAAAAAAACAGGTTTGCCTGTAAAACACTCACTAATATTTGACAAAGAGAGCTCCTCTTCCAGATGATTCCTAGTCCCTTACCCCAGCTACTGCTGCCTTTTGCTGTTGGATCCAGTCCCAGTGAAGGGAAAAGCTTCCCCACACAGTCACAGGCACAGGTACACATGTGAACTGATGGGAGGATGTGCTCTGCCCGCGGCTCCTGTCCCCAGCCCTCCTGTTTGCAGGGAGGACAGTGTGATGACAGTGCCACTTGCCAGAGGGCAGGATCTAGCCTAGAGTGAGTAATGCAGCACCTCACCATAATTAACATGCTGCTTACTAACAGCCCATATGTGCCATCTCTACTTTCATACTGATAGTATTAAGGATACAAAGCCAGCAGTGTTTCCAGAGCCAGTTTGGACCCTCACTGGGCCACTTTGTCTCTCCAGCTTTGGCCCAACAGAGTAGAAGAGAAGGACAACACAGGAAAGCATCTGTGAGGATCACCACAGGGAAGGGAAGGTTTGTGGTTCAGAGGGGTATCCAAAATGCTGTGAGGGAGGGTTTTTCACAAGGGGGATGGGAAAGATTTGCAGTAGGACAGCTCTGCTCATCTGGCCACAGGGGAATGTGCTGAGGGATAAGGGAAGCAGAGTGGTCACTACCTCTGGATGCATAGGGAGGACACTGCAGTCCCTGTCTGCATCCCTCAGCCTGCAAGGACACCTACATGTGCTTGACCTCCTCCACCCCATGACTCCTTGGTCTTTGGCAAATAGAACAAACACAGCAGGGGTGCAAAAAGGGAAATGGGAAATACCCTGGTGGATCCAATGCATCCCCTTGCATGGATGCATTTACTGAACAGGCACATCCACCCACCAGCAAATGGGCTGATCCCAGCAACTCTTCACCCACTGGACACAAAACAGTTAAAACTTTGCTAACAATCCAGGCCATATTTGAACAAGACACCTAATGGCAATTGGCATTGTAGCCCTGCTGTGAATAAGCCAAACCATCCAGTCCTACTGTGATTAAAAACTCCTTCTTGGATGAGGGAACAAGCAGCCAGATGCTAAGTAACTGAACTTTGCCCCTGCAAGGAGGAGAGCAAAGAACTAACCACTGAGCCAGCCCAGTTTGCCAAGACTTTTATAGGGAAGGAACTTTTACAATTAAATACAGCAAAGGTTTCTTCCACTGTGAGCCTCTGAACACAGGTTGAAAGAAGCAGAGTCGAACGTGGAAGCCAAGTTAAGGAAATAAAAAAAAAAAAAAAAAAAAAGTCTTGATCTGAAGGTTGCAGGCTCAAAGTAGCTCGAAACCCCATCAAGTGACTGAATGAGAACAGCGAGAGGCGGGCAAAGACCACAACTCCTCCCTGGGTAAAGGATGAAGCTGTAATGTGGAGAAGACTGACCTAGTTACATATTTCTTTTTCGCTCCCCCTCTCTCACTGCAGTTGCCAGGCTGGCATGCTGCGAAGCAAATTGTAAATGAAGTTTCTGCCATCTAAGCCAAGACAAGGAGAAAACAGGAACTCTGTAATAGATGGGGACATCTCAAACAGCACCATCTCAGCCTTCTTTGGAAGAAAGGCACTTGCCTCTGCCACATTATCCAAGGCAGCTCCATCATGTCCTTCCCATACATCTTTTCTTTGTGTGTTGAGAGCTGCCTGTCGTTTTTGGCACAGTAGGGAAATGGCCCACAACCTGGTGACATCTGCAGCTTCATCCTCCTGAGCACAGGAGGCATGTGCTAATTAAACAAACTCTCTCCATCCTTCTGGTTTGCAGTTCAAGCAAGGGAGTCTTTCCTTGTGCTGGGAGGGTCCTGCAGCCCCCACTGCTGGAGAGGTGCTGCACAAAATAGACCTGCCTTGGACTACTAAAAAGCCAGCAAGTATAGGGATGACATGGTGCTATCAGGTGTGGAGATGCCATATACAAGTGCTGCTGACTCCCTTCATTCTGATAGAGTTGGGAATGGGGAGGAGAGGAGACAGTATCTTTCAACTGCTGAGTGCTTTGACACAGCCAGGAGCCCTCTGACAGCCTTAACCTTCATTCACAGGTACACCACTATTGGATACAGCGCTATTGGAGAGGGGCAATAAGTACAACTTTATGGCCACTCCAAGTTAATGTTTCCCTCTGCATTTGGGTACAGTATCCTTGCAAAGTCAGCTCCCAAACCACACCTGGATTTATCTGGCTGTGGTACACAGACATGCAGGGCATAAATCAGGCTGAGCTGGCACAACTCACACCATGCTCCTACAGTAGGCACTGGAGGTCAGCAGGCTGCCAGGGATCCCAGGTGGGATTGTGGGGTTTGGTCCCTTTTGTACCCCAAGGATGGCCTGTGCACCCTGAATTAGTGAGTGTCTGGAGGCCAGGAAGTTTGGAGAAGCACCCAAGATCAGGATCGCTTTATCCCAGATCTCCAAAGTATCTGCTATTACTACAGACTTACAAGCCTGACAACCTTAAACCATAAGCCACTGAGCCTGAGATGGGGTGCAGGGAAAGCTTTGCTCTTGCTGAGCAATTAGATAAAGGAGCAGTTGCCAGGAGAGGCAAGAGAAACTACCAAGGGAAGCATTTCCAAAAGATGAGCAAACCTTTGGGGAAGACAATATTTTGGAAGAATCGATGTTAAATGTAGGAGCTTTAATGACTTGTGGGGAGTCTCCAGTCTATAACTTCTAACTAGAAATGAGGGGAAAAGAACATTGAAACCTTCTAAACTTTCCACCATTCAAAACTACTGACAGGGCTTTTTTTGGCTCAGGAGTATTTTGGATATCTACATGTCTCATTTTCAATGAAAAATGCCTTGATGGGGAGAATTGAGGGTGACTGTGAGGAGATTTATGCTCCCAGTCACAGCTACCCCCTCCTACCTGAAACAGGGAGTGGCACAGATGCTGAGGCAGAAGCTAAGCAAATATGAAGCCAGACAGAGTTCATTTGGTAAACAGTTGCTGTGACCCCCTCTTTTCAGCATCACTCACTTAGAGCCCTGCTTCCTCATCATCATCCTTTTCAGAACAGGGTAAAAGAAGACAGTTGCCTGTATGTGTGGGTCTGTCTCTGTGATCTAGGGGGGTGATCCTAGGTCCTGTGGACAGCCTGGTAGAGCATTTTTTCCAATACACCAAGTAAACATTGCTGTCGTGGACATATTTTTCCATGCCTCAGCAGTTCTGAGGATTCAACATTACATGAGGATTTTCCCAAAGCAAAGCCCCATCCCACCCCCTCTCCCTTCCCTTGCATGTGTTACACGACCCAAAACACGTACACAGGCACGGTGTCACACCTCACCCACAGCAAGGCCAGTGCTCAGGCTTTGCCAGCTGAGGTTGTTGTAACACACAAGGGGGGCAGTGCCCTGAAGGAGGGAGAAGAGGCTGCAGAGTCTGCATCCCACTGCCCCATTCAACTTCCAAGGGATGATGGGAGGCCAGCAACCATACAGCTGGGGTTGGCACAGGAGGCTGTCGCTCTCATCAAGAAGGAAGGTTATTGGGGAGTAATTCTTCAAGCAGAACTGCCTGTGGTATTCAAAAGCTGCCACACACTTGCTCTGAACAGAAAACACCATGGCCTGCCAGGGCAGGAGCAAATCTACCCGCTTCCCTCACCACTGCCCAAATGAAACTTCATTTCAGCAACCATTCCAGAGAGGTCAGTGGTCAGTCACCACTTCCCAGCCTCCCCAATCCACAATTTGCTCTACGAGAATCTTGAACAGAGAGAGGGTAGGTCATTGTAGACGTGTTCACAGGAAGAGATAAACCCATTCCATATATTAGTAACCTCCACAATCATCACTGCTGGAAACTGGGTGTTTATGAGAACTGGCTCCTTTGTAAGAGCTGCATAAACACAATGTGGGGTGAATACCAGCTTCAATAGGTGCAAACAAAAGATCTGGACCAAGGAAAACAGTATGATGCATAAGCTGAGTATGATTCTCCTCAAATCTCAGCTTTGGGGGAAGCAAAACAAAGCAACATTCAATGTGGGGCAACTACAGATGACTCATTCAACCATGAAAGGAATTTTGTTTAAACTGAGTTATTATTTGACATTTTTATTTTCTTTAAAAGTAAGGTTCTCCTTCTCATTTTAAGTGAAAAAGACTATGCCAAAATGCAAGTTTAACATCTGAAGATTTTGTCTCAGAAAGTTTCACCTGGTAAAACAAAGACACAACCCAGCCTGAAACCTGCAAACCAACCCTTCCGGCCTCTGTGCCACTCCCTCCCTTCATCCCTTACCAGTGACACCCAGTGACTCCAAATCATGAGCAGTTTCCATCCTCCTGTAACTCCATTAACTGGCAAATTTACTGTGCACTGCGTGTATTTTACCCATGTCTGCAAGAAACAGATTTTCTGTCCTCCCCACTCCCTCTTCTCTGCCCCCTCTGCTCCCCTGCCCCCCCACATCTCCCTTTCTTCTCAGATGTCCCTAAGGCACACAGCTATTTCATCTGCAACATCTGTACAGCTTGACCAGTTTCCTCAGTATTTTTAATATGTGCAAACTCAACAAATAATGCAAATGAGCCACCACTTAATTATTTTCTCAACTTGTCACACGAGGAGCAATTTGGAGCGAGGACTGGCAGTGGTGAGAGGCCGTGCGCTCCCTCCCGAAGGCAGGCGTATGGCAGTGCTGCTGCTCCCCCTGCCTCCCACCAACCCACCCTCCAGCTTTCCAGCAAAGACTCACTTCACAAAATTTAATTACTCTGCTAACATGTCCCATATGCTCTGTGGCAGGCAGGGAAGGCTTTAATTACATCTGCTCCAGACACGCTGGGGAGCACTGATTCCCCATCTCCCGGGGACCCAACACGCCACCCGTGGGGATGTGGGTGCTGCCAGAACCAAAATGGTGGCTCAGCATCAGGCCTTGGGTACCAAAAAAATCTCTATTTCCTCCTTCTGTCCCTACACAAACATACAACCACAGCTAATGGCAGGGCTACAGCAAGAGAGGGCTCTACTCTCTGGAGGAAAGCAAATCATGCCTGTTACAAAATGCTGACCATCACTGTTAATGAGCTGATTAACAATCATTAATGATTGGAAAGCCCTTCCACACCACTGCTCATTTGTATGGCACTTGAGAGACATCATCTCTCATTTGGGAAGTGGAGGACAAAACCTATCCCCAGCTGGCCTTCCTCTTCCCTACATCCTCCCAGCACATCAGCATCAACCAGTTGGGTTTTCCCCTCCTTTTCCCACCCAATTTTACTTTTCATTTTCACAGCTGCCTCTGCAATTGCTACCTTCATAGCCAGCGGGTGTTGCTGAGGTGGCAGGTAGTCAAAACCATTTTGGGGCACAATACATCAGGTGGTAGGCAAGGAGCAGGCAGGAATTTGTTTGACGTGACATTGTTATGCAAAGATGCTCACAGTTCCCGAGGCTCTTTATGCAACTGGATGGCATTTTCTGGAGACAGAAATCCTGCTTTAGGGGAAGAAGGGCTGGAGGCAGGGGAAATCCTTTCATTCAGGATCATGTTTAAGTGTGAGAGCAGAATATCTATTGTTGTCCCTATACTCTTAATGTGGTTTGTGGCTTATGTGATCCAGCCTGTAATCTGTTCCACATCTTATACCGCCTTGAATTTGATCAAGCCACATCTGAATTGTGATAGACTGCTCTGCTGACTGCCTTGTGGTAAACCATCTCCCACCAGCTATGGCTAGTGTTTTGAACAAGGGCCAGTCATTATTGTTCGCAAACTCCTCAGGCAGAGGGGCAATTTCCAAGGATATTGTGGGTAAGAGATATTCCACAGAGAATGCCTTTGAAGAGCATTTTCCGAAGTGTGGGGTATGAGTGTGCATGTACACCCAATTTGTTTGGTAAACTCCCTGTGCTTCCTCCATCAAAGGTTCAGCTTTTCTGCTCATGAGTGGGAGCAGGAAAAGCACTGTTTTCCCAGGGACTGAGGACTGTGCCAGGGTCATCCATGGGCCATGAGTTTCTAAGCCCCATTGCAGCTATCTGCAGCATCCATCAACTTTCCTGCTGCTGTAGGGCATTCCTGAGCCAGCCTGTATGTATTTAGCAGTCCAGCCCTGGACCACACTGCACAGTTTGGCAGTAGTGGAGAGGTGCAGGCAATGCTGTGCTGAGCAGTGGGAGAAGAGCATCCCACACCAGGATAGAAGGCCTTTCCTCAGAGCTCTATTCTTTACCTTCTGGTATGAACTGCTCTGCTTGGAGGAGAGTGCATTGTCCATGTTTTCCAAGTGTTTTTGTTCCTATGGAGACATGGCAAGCTGCATGGGAGCTTGCTTTTCCCCCTGCACTAAATTAAGCCTTGCCCCAGGAGCAAACTCTGGAGTCAGGAGAGCAAGGTTCATGGCCTGTGGCACCATCTCTCATCCTTCCTGTCCTGCTCCATTCTGGAGCTGCTACACGGAGCATGAAATGAGCACATGCTCGAGCTTCACATCACCGATTTCTCCTGTGAGAGGGAGATAATCCACAGAGCGCAGAAGGTTGGCACAATGCATTTTCTTTCAACAGATGCTCACGCCAGTGCCCTTCATTCTCCCCCTGAGGTCCCAGTGAGGTCTAATACATGCAATACTCCCCCAGAAGAGCACCGGTCTACTCCCTCCCTTTCCCAAGAGTACCTACATTGCATCAAGGGGTCCAGGTTCCGTGCCAAGGAATGGGTGTGTGGCTGGTCCAGCTCCACTCCAGGGTTTGTATAGAAGCCAGTTGCCTTTTCAGGACCGTCATTATTTCTTTTTAGCCTAGAGTCTAAAATTACCACTCAAGCTAAGGGAAGGGAAGGGGAGGAAAAGAGAAGAGAATAAAGGAAGCAGACAGAGAGTGAAGTCAGCACTTGGGACATTGCAGCTAGAAAAGGTCAGACTGCACTTTTGAATAGCTCATCCCCCTGTTTAGGTTCACAATAATGGGAGATCCCACCCTTCTCTGTTTTATGCATTTTGGTAGTGGCTCTGTCCTTTGGGTGAATCAAATTGATTTAGTCCAGTCCCCTAGTTCAATTTCTAGGGTTTCTCAGCCAGGACTCCCTAATCTGTGAACAGGATTTCATTGTAGCTGATCCTTCAATTTATGGCTTAGCATTAAACTGGGTTCCAGTGGTGCAGGGCCACTTGGATTATGTGTCTGAAAGATCAGGCAACTGTGTCTTGAGTGGTAGGAAGACAGAGATATTCTGATGGAATCAAGTCTCCCTCCCTGAAAAATAATCCTGTGATACCTGCCTCTGTAATCCAAAGGGCTGTGGTTTTGAGGGCAGGATGAAATCTCATTCAGGAGGAAAAAGAAATAAATTATCATGGAAAGCTGGTTTGCAATTAAAAGAAGCATTTCTGCTAAAGTGCCTGTTCCTCACTTACACACAATGGAATTAACTGAGCAGCTGGAGTTATTTCAGCCCTGAAGTCTGTTTTTCCATTTTGGAGGGGAGGAACTTCTGCAAAAATTCCCACAGGTTGGTTTTGTTTTTTTTTTCCCCATTCCTGAGGGAGAGGCACACAATACAAAACCACCTAATTATAGAAGCAATGCGTGGAAATAGAAATCTCAAATCCAATATTATGTCATGGCCTTAAATCAGGGCTTATCACTTCCAGGCATAAAGGGATGCTGCAGCCATCACTTAGACATACCGGACCTCTCCTGGTCGGTGCTGGGAGCAGGGTGAGCAGATCTGAGCTGCGATTAAGGAATATGTCCCCTTCCTGTCTGAGAGCAGAGCATGTCTCCTGAGCACACATTTTAAGGGCAACCAGGACTGCACAAGCTCAGCCTTTGGCAGGAAACGACCTGACAGTCCTTCCATAGAGCGCTTTTTCTGTGACCTCAAAGCGCTGCACAAAGCACACCAGCCAAATATGGGTTGTTAACTTTTCAATCCTAAATGTCTGAGATAATCTGGGGGCTGCACAGCAGCTTGCCAGAGGAATATCTTCTGCAATATGCAACTGGTGTGAGACGCATGCCCTAAGGTATAACCCGAAAACCAGTGGAGATGCTCAGGAGTAAAGTCAGCCGGGACATTCTGCCTAGGAGCGTGCAGTCTGACTGCTGATGCCATTTGGGCATGGCTCCTAAGCTGAGCCAACTTCCAGAAGGTGTCCAGGGACATCCTGGAGACAATCCACGACAAAACCCGGAAACAACTTCACAAAGGATCAGCTTGGGCAATGGGGCCCCTTCCTACGGCAGCCCAGCAGAGCTGCCCTCCCGCACCAGCCTCCCTTGCCCTGGAGCTGACCCACAGCACATCTGAGCCTGGGCAACATCCCCTCCTCATGGGTAATTTCCTGGGCCTTGTATTGTTTCAGGGAAACACATACTTGGCAGCTCATGTTTTCCGACACATCAGCCAGCAAGGATGGAAACAGCATTTTTTTCCTAAGAGTCTTTCTCCACTATGTCATGAGGTAAATATCCAGGGTGTGTTTCCTCACTCTTAATATGAAAGGCTGCTGCATACAGAGATGGTAGGAGAGTTTGGCAACAGACTTCAAGGATCCTCTAGATTGGGTTAAGAGAGGCAATCCAGCCACAAGGTCTGTACCGAGCGTGCAAAGAGCACAGAACTCACCTGAGCACCAGGGTCAGCTCAGGCAGAGCTGCACAGACACGAGGAAACACAGATCCCCACTCCTGCACCTCACTGCTCTGCCTACAAAATCAAGGGAGGGCTTCAGGAAGAAGGGCTCTGTGCTGCACAGAGCCCCTCACAGCATAGGAGATGAGCACCCCCGGAGGCCCTGGCCCCCTTGGCAGTGGAGCAGGGGGCAGGTTGTGCCTCGTGCCCCTTTCTCATGCCCTATCAGCTGGACACCACTGCACTGGCTTCTGGAGTGCAATCAATAAGCAAAGAGACAGGCACTACTGTTAAATTATCCCACCGGCCTCCTGGTGATCTAATAGACTCTCCAGTAAGGTCTTATTAAATTCCAAGCCAAACTGCATCCAGTTACAGTAATTACTGAATATTTAAGAAACAGCAATTGGCTATTTAGAGCCCACTAACAAACATCTCATGGAGAATTTCATGGTCTTTAATTACTATGCAATACCTATCCTTTTGGTGACACCCTCCAACCTGGATTTATGTGTTAATTTGCATCTGTTCTTTTATGTTCCAGCATTTTAGAAAAGCAGAGAGACTAAAAAAAAAAAAAAAAAAAAAAAGGAGAGCATTTCTCCTGTTGAGGGTTGGGACTGCAAGTACAGAAAAGGCTAATAAAAGCAAGTTCTGTGCCAAATTTCTCCATCCCTATGTGGAAAGCCCAAATGCTGTGGTATATCACTGCAACTTTCCACATCATGACAGCTCCAAAACCAGTCCCATCCCTCTGCATGATCAGCCCTGACCTCCGCAAACCCCATCACTCCCACCCTAGGGCTCAAACGCTTGGGAAAAGGAAAAAGAAAGATAAGTCAAGCAAATCATGCCTTCGCTGACCAGTGTGCATCCTCAGGAACTAGGGCAACACCTGCCTGGAGCTCATTTCCCTGCACGCAGCGAGAGCTGCAGCCAAATCCGAATCCGGGGCCCCTGTGCTAGCCGAGAGCCGTAACCCCAGCTGTGCTCTCCAACTCGCTCCCTGCCTTATTAGCACTAAGCAGCATCCTTATTTAACACACTTCAATTTAGAGTGGAATGGATATTTCTTACTTCAGAAAGTCTCACCTGCCTCTCAAATGGCTCTTGGCACACTGCCCGTTCTCACTCGCGCCTTGCCTTTAACAAGGCAAAGCCTCATTCCTCTCGAATGGAAAAGAGCTGGCAGGGCTTGATTGAAAGTTTGGAGTCTTTCCCCCTCCCCATCCACTTAGATGCCACAAGAGCCCCCAGATCTGTATAGTTTTCTTATTGCCAGGAAAGTAAAGCTTTTGCCAGCACATCTCCCAGGTTCCTCATCACGGAAACTGAAGCTAAAACATCTAACAGAGGCACCAACAAAGGCTGGCACAAAAGAGAAAGAGGGGGAAGATGAGCACTGTTTGCAGAGCTTGTCTGGCCTCCTGCTACTCCTGTGCCCATCTTTTCTTCCTTCACTGCTATATCCTCAGAACATCCAAGCCCAAGGTAGAAATACCTAAGAAGTCTTTTTTTCTTTTCTCCCTTCCCATCCCCAGCTGCACTCCTTCTACAGGTATCTTGAAATGCAAAGATCCAAGAGAGAGGAGCACCGCTCACTGCTCCCACTTTCCTAACAAGGCCTCATTATGGTGCAGGGAAAACTTGACCCCGTCGGAAGTGTCAAGCTGAGGCACCGTGTTTATTTCTCACACAGTCCCCTTCACCTGTAACTTGGCGGGTGCTGCGAGGAGGTTATTCTTTCTTCCTTTGATTGTCACGGGGAGTAAGCTTTTCTTTTTTTAACAAAGCTATTTTAGAACAGATGCTTAACTATCTGTGCTATTTTAAATGATGCATAGGGAAAAAAAAGCCCACAGCAGAGCCGCAGCTCAGCAAAATGACTGCACAAGGCAAAGCCTTGTGTGCTCCTACCTGTGTGCAGAGGGATCTTGGTAAAAGAGATCCACAGGTGACTGTTTTGAAGAAAATGGCCCTGTTTGGACCAGAAAATAGTCATTCAGTTGGGAATAATTACAAACCTGCTAGAGGCTTCCCCAGTTTGCTTTTGCAACCCAGTAAATACCCATGCTTGTCTCCAAACACTGTGAACTACATACCTGCCAGGTGAGGAGTTGGATGGAGGAAGGCTCCTGGCTGCAGGGTACTGTGGGCACCATGTTTCTGGCCATCCGTTGTGGTGGTGGTCCCACTGTAAGAATTAGAATTAGAAACACATAGTGCATGACATCCAGAAAACAGATTTCCATCTCCACCCCCAACAGAAGCAAGGTCGGAGCCCATAGATATCAACAGTTCCAAGGATTCAACTTGGATTTGCACCATGATCTGGAGGCATAGAAGTTTACTTGATGTGTATTTATTATTTTGGTACACAGCAGATTATAAGGCTCTGAAGTTGCAAAACCAGATAGTCAGTGTTTATCAGCAGTGTTTGATTATTACAAAATTGTTCATGCTCAGAAAATATGTTTTCTGATAATCAGTTGGCATTTACTTTATAGACATCTGTGTTATTAAACACACAGAGAGAGGGGATTTAGGGATTGTGATAGCAAATGTCCCTTGTTCAGTAAAGAAAGTATCATGTACATTTTTCTAGCTGCTCCATCACGACATGTTACCATGGGTCAACCTCCACCTAGCCCAGAGAGATGCTGCATTTCCCAAAACTCCCTTGCCTCAAGCAGACAAGGCCATGCTGCCTGCATGGTAAAGGCATCCCATACCTCCAGCTGCATCAATGCTGCTGTCTGGCACTGAATTATTTAGCTTCCCCTCACTGTGAATGGAAATGATCTGCAGTTTAAATGGAATGAAGAGAAGTTTGCATCAAAGGCACCTTAACTCAGTCAAACACACATTGGAGACTTCCTTGCCTGTGATTGTCAGGGGTAATAACCACAGCTCTGATCAAACAAAAGGCCCTTCAGACCCACTTAGTCCCTGGAATCGACAGGTTCACATTTCCTCTTCCAGCTGTCGGGGAAGAAAGTATTTAAAGAAGTTGAATCAGAGGGAGATGAGGACATTGGGCTGTGGCTGTGGAATGTGAACAACTTTCCCATAGGTTGGAGGCTGATGTAGTGCTGGCAGCCCTGGGCTTTCTCAACGCCCAAACACTTTGTCGTGTAGGCTGGCAACACCCTCCATTTTCCTCCTGACCTGGCAGGAGAAGAGGGTCAGTGTTTAGCAGCACTCATGTGGGCTAATTCACATGGAAGTTTAGAGCTATTACACTGTCAGCTGTCACTGGCACATCAGACAACAGCTTTGTCATTTCCTAAAACCTCTTCTGCCCAAAACCAACCATCTTTGACCAGTCCTCTCCTACACACCTGAGCCCACCAGCAGTTCTGCACTCTACCCATCACCAGGTCCTCCGACCTACCTCCCCATCCAGGGCTTCTTTCCCCACCTCCTCTGTGCTATCAACAGCAGGACCACTGCAGATATCAGACCTTCCCAGATGGCAGTGCCTCTGCCCAGGTCAGAAGGTGATGGGGAGTGCTGATTGAGTGTCCTCACTGGTATGATGGGAAAGATGGCATGGAGCTGGAGGCACATCAGGGATCTTCTAATGGTCACTGCAGAGACTTGGAGACTTGGCTGTGAAAAGCCTTTTGTGGTAGCAGAAATGTCACAGTGCTCAGTGGAGACCCTGAGACGGAACAGAAATCTGTCAGCATTTGGAGAATGAGGGATTCTGCTGTCTACCCCATCCCTGCTTCATTGCTCCCCAACCCTGTTTTCCCCACAGGAAAAATCCTCCCTTCTCACGGTACCCTTTGACCTTCCCCCAGTTTGGGATGCCAGCCCCGGGGGATGGCACTGGAGGGAAGTAGAGAGATGCTCTGGCATCACACAGCCAAGCTCTGCCAGCACCAGCACCACACAGCACAGCTCAGGCTCCCTCCTCCTCACTGCCCCTGCCACTCCCCACCCCCCAGTTGCTAGCATTAAAAGGATTATGGAACAAAAAGATGAGAGAGAAGGGATTACAGGGAATTATCAGCTTTGATCCCCTCCTAATTAATTACTGGTCAGACATATGAAAGGATGGCTCCAAAACACCCCACAACAGTGAAGACGAAATGACATGTGCAACTGGAAGGCAGATAGGAAAAGCTTTGGTAAATGCCAACACTTATTTGCTGATGCAATTCTCTTCTCAGAAAGGACTGCTTTAGAGAGCAATACCTGGACATGCTGCTGCTATCATCTGTACAGTTTGTGTTCCTCTTCACACTCTCCTTTTTTCCCTTTCTAATGCTTTCACCTTCTTGGGTGATTTGCAGCCAAGTCAGCCTTGCCCCAAATCCCAGGGCTGCCTCCACAGGTCACCCTCTTCTCTCAGCAGGCTGGGAAAGCTGATGCTTACCTGGCTGACTGAAGGATGCCTGGTTTTCTTGCACAAGGCTGGGGTGACTAATCAAAAGGTATTTTTCTTAAAATTCTTATGGATTGAGGCAATCATCACAACAATCAGAGCAATCCCATGATGAGGGGAAAGAGGAGGCATGTCATTTCAGCTCTGCTCTCTAGAAGAAGAGATAAGGGGATATCTATTTTTCCTGTGTTTCCTGGCCTGAAAGGAAAGGCTGTTCTCATCCCTCCCAAACCACTGTTTACTGGGAAATGGTACTCCATGCTATTTTTTAATTCTCAGGGTTACACTCCAAGTAAATAAGAACTAAACCAATGGCTAGTCTCTGCATATTGTGCTTTGCATCCTCATCAGTACCCAGCCCCTGTAGTGAGAAAGAGACACTTTATAATGATAGATTGGTTTTACAAGTCACGGTCATTTTTCCTGAGACCAGAGCTCGATCAAGTCCCATTGCTTTGCTGACCCTGTTCCTACCTCCTTCCCTGACAGACCAGCTCTTCAGCAGGGTCATGGTGCCACCTGAGCAGAGTTGATCCCAAAGGATTCATGAATCCTGACTAGGCTCACATGCTTACTTACTAAACTCCACACCCTGAATAAGGATGCCCATGATTTTGGGGTGCCCAGCCTTCCTGAAACAGCCTCCATGCCCTGAGATCCCACAAGGACACTTTAAATCTTGGTGAAGCTCTTCAGTAGAGCATCAGGAGTCCCAGCCTAAATCAGGTGTTTCCTACACCATCAGGCTCTGTCTGCCAGCACCCTGGTCTTGCTTCCTCACCCAGCTGAGCACTGCCAACCTGTTGGGAGATTTAGGTCTGTCTTGGGAAGTGCAGGTTCTCTATTTGCAAACACCACGCAGCTCAGTAGTCCTGGACTGGTCACTGCTCTGCCTTTAGGCTCAAAGGAGGTGTGTGGTCACAGCAGGCACCAAAGCTGAGGGTACTTGCAGGATACGGCTGAAGATGATCTCTTTTTGTGTTACACCTTTGCCATGCAGGATCACACTGCAGGATCATTCTCAACACTCACAGCCAGAGTACTACATCAAGTTTCCTTCCACAAGCCACAAAGTCTTTAAGATAAGAACTCAGACAAGATTTTTGTACCAGCTCCAAGATCCCCCAGGTCTGTCCCCATTGCCTGTTTTTTTTCTCTCTTTTTTAACCTGAACAACACTGTAGCACCTTCAAATTGATAAAACAAAGAAAGGTAAGGCAAGCTGCCACTAAACACCACCTGCTTAAAAAAAGATCAGCTAAAATTATTTGCTGCTGCACAACAAATTTCTGCCTGCTCAGTCCCCTGGTTGCTGTGCTGTAGATGACCAAGATGGAGCAGGATAGCAGGAACAGAGAGACCAGCCGGCATCCCCTTCCTCGCTGCATGGGGCACTCGGCTCTGCTGCAGCTGCAATGTGCACCATATGTTCACGTAAGCGATGAAGCAGGGGTGACCACAGCCCTTTCCTTGCTTCAGGAGCTGAGAAACCCCGGTGGGGGAGCCTAGAGACCATCTTTCTGCATCCAGCTGAGAGTTTATCAAAGGGCATCCCTCCAGCTGCTGGGATAGGCAGGCGGCTTCCACACGTGAGCTCTGCTTTTGCCTGAGGGACAGAGGCTCTTCTCTGCTCTGCACAGGAAAGGTTAAGGGAAAGCAAGAGCTAGCAAAATTTCTGAGAAATACCAGCGTGCTGGTTTTGACAAACGCACAAATTGGAGCCGATATGGAATGCAGATGTATGTAAACACTCATGAAATTATCCCATCCCTCCTGCATAATGTCTCTTCGCAGCCGCGAATGCTCTGAGCACTCTGGCAAGGCCAAGCCAGTTAGATCCATGCAAATCAGGGAAAAGACACAGTAAAGTTGCAGGTAAGAGAGTGGGAAAAGGATGAGTAAAGAAGACACTTTATCACTAAGTTAAAGATGGTTCTACCTGGCAACAGGACACCTTAGATGTGGCTTCCTGGAGCCACTGGTCATAGGAGCCCCTCTGGAAGGGGCTGAGCCATCCTGCTGCCTCCTGAGTTTTTAAGGGACAGAGGTCACACAAAAGCAGGAGATACCATTGGGTTTCTCTAATAGGTAAGGGAAAAAAGGGGGAAGCAGAACAGGAGGCAGCTATGTGCACTGAAGGAACCTCACTAATGCACCTCTGGCCTTCACAGGCACACTCAGAGGTGCCTTTTACTGGAGGAGGATTTACAGGAAAGACAGTGGGAGTTTTAGACCTTCTCTGCACCTCACCAGCACTGGGTATTTGCCACTTCTGATCATGTCACATGTGTCCTTTGCTGTACACACAGAAGATAGGGGCCACTGTCCTTACTGAGCCTTGTCCTTATGGAACTTTGCAGACTCCAGCTCCCGGCTTCTGGATGCCCTTCCTGCCTCAAAGATCTTCAGCTCTGGCAGTGCCCCTCAGAGCCTGTCTGCACATCTTTGGATCGCAAGCTCACAGATGTCAGTGGGAGTTTCAAAAGCTGATTCCCTGCTCTGCCTGCAAACACCTTCAATCCTCAGTCTCTATACACTTTACATGGGACAGGATGGTAAGTGCCAGGTTAAAGACATTGAGCCATTTGCCCAAGATCACACCATGAGTCCTGGAAACCAGGAGTCCTGACTCTCACATCCTTGGCCTGACCACTCCATCCATGCCCTCCATGGTTGTTGCCATGGAGATTATTTTAATGCCACCCATTCCTTACCAGGACATCACTAAAATGGTCCAGCATAACCATACATAAGCCCTCAGGAAAATGCACCCTTTACTGTTCCTGCCTCCATGGTGAGCTGCAGCAGGGCTGGGGCAGAGGTGAACAACTTTCAAGGCTTTCTCCACATAAGAGCCCCTTTTTAATATCAAGCTCACATATTTTCTATTTACCTACTGCCAGCTGCACCTGCCCTGATCCAAGCTGTAAGCCCTAGCAGAGGCTAATCTCCCCATCCACACATAGCACCTGCAAAGCCTCAACTCCACTTTTCATAACGGTCTGTATGAACAGATCTCTTTCATTAATCCCCCACCTTGCCCTGGCCCTCGGAGAGCTTCTCAGCACCAGCCATCTCCCCTGTTCCAGCACTTCAAGCTGGATTTTGAGATGAGAGAAGCCTCTTTAACACAGGATTTCCTGATTAAAATGGATAGGGTGAGGGACACATAAAAAATGAAGAGCAGAGCAGACATCCCATATTCTGCCAGGGAACTTGACAAATTTCAGCTCTTGTGAATTAAGGAATAGAAATTAAACAGGAAAGTCCTGAACTGTCAAAGATATCTCGATCCCCTACCCCTCAATGGGAGCATTGGGAATCACCAACTATCCTACTGAGGATCCAAAAACCCTTCTCCAAGAACAAGTAAATCTGTAGGCTTTAGGGAAAGGTAAACAAGCACCCACACATATAATAAAGCACAGTAATAAATGTCTTAATAATTAGCAGTGATACAGATGCAGCTGAGCAAACAGCCCTGGATCCAAAAAAACAAACAAGCCCTCCGCTTTCTGTTCTAGCTCCAGTGATAATTGCTTGCACGCCTTCATCACAGGGGATCCCAAAGCTCTTAGTAAATAGAAGCAGGGACATGTATGGAATGGAAGCTGGGAGAAGCAATGGAGTGGTGCAAATCTCCTGCATGGACGCCCAAGAGCCACCTTCGCATCCAGCACACTCATGGCCCACCGGTGCCGTGATGAGTGTGCATGGTCATATAGACCACTTCCAGCAAATCCTACTGCTCTCCAGGAACCCCACTATTAAAATGTTAAGTGAAAAGAAAAAAATGTCCAAGGAAAACTGGGCATGTTTCTCTGCTCTGCTGAGCAGCCCCCAATATCCATGTTTGTATGGCTGCCACAAAGCTGCCCTTGGTTCAGCGGGACAGCACTGATCAGCACTTGGTATCAGTGCTGGTCAGGGACTCATCTAGGACAAGACTAACATTTGGTCAGGAGCAAATCTGCAGGACTTTACTTTCAGTTATTTTTCCTTCAGTTATACAAGAGGGAAATCATATTATGAGAGGGATCAATAAGAAAGAGCAGAGCTGGAGGAAGGAAGACTTGTACAGAAACACACACGCACGCACAAACCCCTCTCTTCTGAACTGCAACTGCAAAAAAAAACCAACCCTTTGAACTTTCCCTTTGAGTCCTGAGCTCTTCTAGCTTTTTTTTAATTCTTTTTTTTATTTCCCCCTCCAGATTCAAGGACGCATTTCTAACCTCAGAAAGAAAATCCTCCTTTTGTAACAGTCATTAGCTGGCTTTGGGGAATCTGGGCCACCACATATACTCCTAATCCTATATACACTTCCAGTCCCATGTTCAGACCTGGGTTGCCCAGCACTTCTCTCTGCAAGAGACTTGTTAGGGGAATTAGCTGCTTCCTTCAGCTGCTGCAGCTGTCTAGCTTGATATATTTTTTAAATATGGAGGGGAAAAAAAAGGAAAAGGCAGTCGGCAGATCATGTTTGTTGGGGAGACACTGATGTGAATTTTTTTCTCTCTAAATGGTGCATTTCTCCATTATCAAAACACACAAAGCAACGCCAATCACCCTGTCCTAGTACAAAAGGGAAGAGCTTGCCAAAAGGCTGGCAGTAATCCGCACACCCATGTGGGTGGCAGGGTGTTTTGAGAGTGAGTGCCAGTTTGATAGGAGCTATTTTGACTGGGGGGGTGTTCAAAGGGTGTTTGTTATGATTTAAAGTGTTAAACCTTGGAAATGGTACAGAAAGGCTGACGTGGAAGTGTCAGAAGAACATGTCCGTGTGCATGTTCTCAAAGGTCCGAGGAGCCAAACACGGCTCATGGTTGCAAATTCCCGGCTGCCCTTAAAAAAATCTTCAGCTGAAACCTCTTCCAACGTGAGGGGATTTACTAAGCAGTCACCAATTGCAATCTGCTGTTTCCCCAGGCGGTCCTACCTCCAGAGACTGCTTGCTCATGCAGGGTATCTCCAAGCAGCTGGTGGGTGATCTTCCTCTACAGCATGGGGAAAGTGATTCCTGCAGAAGGTAATTCAGGCAGGGGTCAAACGTAGGTGCCCTAAACTTCTTCCCAGAGATCCCATGCTTATGTCCTAACCAGTAAATGCCAGTAAGAACCAAAATGAAATCAAAATTGAGCTGAATTACTGTCTTGAACAAAAATAAGCCTATTCACCAATCCAAACACATATGAGCACCCTCACTAGAAGGAAAAAAAACACACCACACACTCTTTATTAGATTATTCTGACTTTTTCTTATTACTGTCTCTCCTGGTTCAGGCTGAAGCATTGAAAAGCCATGAGGCACATTGATCTTGTGCTATTCCCCATTTAATATTGAAGCAGTTGAAGCTCATGGAAAAGGTCATTCTGATCCCATCTCTACCTGAGGAGATTTGGATTGTACAAATGAACACCCAGACACTCAAGTCTATCCACACATGGCTATCCCTCTTGGGTCAAATCCTGCCAGGCTACACTGAGCACCCTGTTGGTGTTTATTGAAGGAAGCAAAATGTCCTTCAAAACGAGAAAAAGCCAGCACAGGATGGAGTCAAGAGGCTCTCCAGCTGGAATGTTGTCCTGGAAACTGCCATAAACTGTAGAGGTGAACTCCAAATGAAAGATCGCACAGCAGGGACCTGGAGGTAAGCAGATGGCTTTGAGAAGTGGGAGTCTCACACCAGCTACAAGCAAGTAATTACCAGCAAGTCACAGCTGGGCTGGACAACATGAGCAGGTGAAAATGTGACTATGGTAGGGTGTGATCATACTGCCAGCATCCTCTGACGCGTCTCCTCTTCCCTATCTGGCCCTAATGCTGCCAAATGCAGGGATTATTTCCTTTAGAGAAATCAGAGACAATTCTCCTCAGGAGGCCTCTAGAAACGGGTGGGAAGGAAGTTGACAAGATGCTCTGAAGTGGTGGATGAGTGTAGCTATCACTGCAAGAGGTGAGGAGCGCATCCAGACAAATGCAGAGCTTGCCAAAGTGGCTGTCGAGAGCTAGTGAGGCACAAACTGAGTCTGGGAGAGAGCATTCTCATGCCAGAGCTTAGGAGGGCACCTGGGTCCAAAATGTGGTAGTGACATTGCCACTAGGCTTGGCCATAGGGACTGGAACAACTGGCTTCCTCACTGACTGTTGTCCATGTGGGTCTGCTCTTGAATGCATACAGACAGGCTGGTCTGAAGTCTTGGAATCTGCCCTCCTCGTGAGTTACTGGCTGTAAGCCCCAGTTGGGAGGGAGCAGCTAGCACCAAATTTCTTATCCAAAATGGTGGGCTAGGCTGTAAAAGCCAAATCAACTTCAGCAGTCAGCCTGCTTCACATGCTTGGCTTTTTTTCCCAGCTGTTTTGTCCAATGTGTTTAAAGAGTGTAGACATATTGACAGAGGGAAGGACTGTGCATTTGTTTTTGTACATCTCTAGAAATGAGAAGCAAAGAGAAGGATGACGCTGAAATGTTTCCTCCCGTCTTTGAAAGTCACTGTCAAGTAAGTTTACAACTCCCTTCAGATCCATCAGTGTGAAATTCCTGGACAACAAGCTGATCTCTGCCTCTGCTCTGAAGTCTGGGAGCTCCTGCCATTTGCTTATTGCTGGCCCTGGCAGCAAGAAGAGGTGCTGAGCCCCCCACTGCTGTGCCTCCCAGTGCTGAAGCACTTGCAAACCTCCCAGAAGTTTTTACCTAGCCTGCCAGAAATTACTGCAAACATCATTCAAGGTAAATCAGAGCCCAGAGCTCCCTCAGACACCCTCCCCTCTGCATTAGCTTTCCAGCAATGCTGCAGAGGTTTCCTACAAAGGACCACCTGATGTTTTCCGACAAAGGAGAGAAAAAATATCTCATCAATGATGGCAAATACTCTTCCTCCCCACTGCCTCACCTCTTTCCCCTCCTTGCCCCCATCATGTTATCTCTCTCTTTTTTTTTTTCCTTTGGCACACCAGCAATTTCTGTCAGAATTGGGCAAAGGCAGGCAGCTCTATCGCAGCCAGTGTGCCAGGGATGTCAGATCCTCTGCTTTTCCCCTTTTTTTCTCACCGGCACTCAGAGCCAGCCTCTTGGATCGACTGGCGGATGACATGCCTGGCTGGGCTGAGGCACTCGGATCGACGCTTCCCCAGGGTGCTGCTCCTGATGGAGTTTGCAGCAGGGGCTAAAAGCTGCATACAGATAACTCTTCCTTCTCCTCACTTCCTTCTCCTTCCTGCCTTTCAGCAATTCAAAGAGAAGAGGGGGAAGAAAATGGATCTTGGATTAAATAAACTAACAACCAGCATGCAGGGCTTTTAGCTGTAAGTGAGCCAAGTGTCCTGTAACATTAAATAAATGCAAGATTAACCTTCAAGGCTTCCACACTAAATTATTTATCTTGAGAGGCAAAGAGGTCAGGATTGAAACAAAGGGTAAATATTTGACGAGCGCTGCGTGTGCTGGCTGTGTGGCTGTTTGCCGACTGTGTCGGTGCTGCCTGTGCTTCCCCACAGTGGGGACAGCCCATGGACTAGCTGTGCTGCTCCCTAGCCTGTAATCACCCCAGGATTTGGCTGCAAGGGCAGCAGAAGGGACAGATTTACACCATCGTCTGTGGCATCCCGCCTGGCAGAAGTTGTGAGGTGGGGGAAGAGCCCGAGTGACCTGACAGAGGCTGATAAGTTGTTGTGATTTCACCAAGCATCCCAGGCTCTGCAATTAGCAGTTGCATCTGCCTTCTATACTGGAGTATTATTAACTGCATGATTTACATCCAACCATTTCTGTAGCCGCTGTAGACGGGAAATTACCTGATAACAAAATACCCTGCTGTTCATGCTAAGTGACAGACTCAGAAATATTAGTCTGTTTAATCAAAGCACTAACAACACCAAATAGACAAAAATATTTTGCCATTCCCCAGCTGATCTCCCCTGTTAAGATCCTTAAGCATTCTTCTGTCAAAGATATGCCAATTATTTTCCTTTCAGTAAAAAAATATTGAAATGTAGCCACTACTAAGAAAGCATACAGTATCTGTTTAACAGTAAATGGCAACTTTACAGTGCATTTTAAGGTGAGTAACGTAAAAGGCAGCTATGGCCAGGACCACTGTAATTAGTCAGGATACACAACACCTTAAATTACCATCTCTGTGCTTTCCAAAAGTGTCAGGCTTCAGGAGGAGCAGGCAGGATCTCAGTGTTATCTCACCTGAAAAAAACTGCCCTAACACATTTTTTTTTTTCTAGAAAGAGCTTCACGAACTCACTGATCAATAACTTTGCTTGCAGTGTCCATTTCCTCGCTTACATTCCTGTCCCGGAGTGGTACAGACACAGACCAGTGCAGGCACCATGGACCTCATAAGGTCATGGCACACTGTGACACTGCCCAGCCCCTGCCACAGGTTTGGTGTTAGATGCAAAAAGTTGGGGGGAAAGCTGCAACCTATCAAATAAAAACATTGTAGCTATTTGTCAATACACCAAATTCAGAGCATCATATTCAAAGCATGTGCAGGAGCAAGTGAGGCCAGGCTGCCCTCTGCCCCAGGCTGGTACTCAGCAGGATACACAAAATTTCTCTGGCAGCTGCTCAGTCTGTCCCATCTGTGTACAATGCATTAAACCCCTCACAAGGTGTAAGGTCAGGAAGGGATTTTCTTTGAGTGAAGGGAATCACTGGAGTAAGCTCTTACCTTCCTTCACAGTAGGGGGTGTGTGCTTTAGACTGTTGGATCACCTGCTTATTTCCAGGTAGCAAAGCCCTGCTATTTCATAAATCAAAGACACTGGCTCTTGATCCCTCAGTATCTCCGAGGAGTTCTTTAGCCAGTGTGGTTCAGCCTCTGGCACAGGGTGCAAGTGTGCCACGTGCTGTCCCCAGAGAACGTCACATGCACTCCCTCCCACTCCTCTCCCCCTTGCACTGAAGCCTCCCCCACCACACACAGCCTCAAGAGCTGCTTGCCAAAAAACCCTTCACTCCCAGCACTCCCTTGAGATGCAGCCAGGACCAGTGCGGACTAGTTAGAGAGAAACCTTAAAGACCATCCAGTTCCATGTTCCTGCCATGGGTAGAGACACCTTCCACTAGTCCAAGTTGCTTAAAGCCTCATCCAATCCAACCTTGAACACTTTCAGGGATGGGGCATCCACAGCCTCTCTGGGCAACCGGTGCCAGTGCCTCACCACCCTCACAGCCATGAATTTCTCCCCAGCACCTAATCTACATTTATCCTCTTTCCTTTGAAGCCATCACTCCTTGTCCTATCACTTCCAGAAGACAGTACGAGGAAAGCTGGAGATGAGATGCACAAAGAGAAGAGCCACCCACCACTCCTGTCATGGTGCTGTGCTCTGCCTTCACTCATCAGCTGATGAAGGCTTTCCCCCTGCTGCCAAAGAGCATGAGTTTTAGGGTAGGATAAGTGAGGTGAGCAAGCTGTGAAACCCAAGTGACACTGAGGTACATTTCTTTCTACCAATTATGAGCATGACAATAGGTAAAGAATCCATAGCAACAAAAACTTGACCTGCTCTACTCCAGACTTAGCTGAAACCCATTCTAGCTTTAATGTAGTCTCTTAACACCTACTGCTATTAATGGTTCCCACATAATAAGGGGGATTACAGACCTATTATGGATCTGTCACCTCCTAAAGAATTTGCCATTCATCATGATCATTTATTTGCAAATTGGTTTATAATTTTGTAAATCTTTTGCAAATTACTTTAAATAGCAGAGTAGGGGACAAGGGACTTTCAAAGCAGACTTCCATGCTATTTCTTTCCTGGGGTAATGACTCATTTTGAGCCAAATCACTTCTTGTGCATGTCTGCATATGTATATAGGTATCTATGTATGGGAACAACCTGGATGAGCATAACAGGACACGTCAGTGACAACAGTGAGCAGAGGACACATAGGAGGGTGTATCTGCCTCTGCACTGATGTGCCAGACAGTCCATGTGGGTGAAGGTGCCCTTTTATAGGCTGCTTTTCATCTGGGCAGATTTTAGAGATGAAGAGCAACTGAGTATTTGGGTGCACACCTGGGACACACTGCAGTGTACATCCCCCTGTGCGTCTCCCTGGCCTTTCACCAAGATGGTTTGCATGAGATTTGGAGGTTGGGCTGAAGATTCATGCTCTCCTCACCCCAATTGTGCAAAACCTTGGTGTTACACCTCCAACCAGCAGCTAATTTGCTCCAACCAGCTGACAACCAAAAGCCCCTCCAGCCGCTCGGAGAGCCCTGTAGGGGAGAGCACAGGACAAAACAGATGCAAACCCTTCCCTCATCCCAGAGCTCAGACCAGAGTTGGGTAACCTCAGATAAATGCCTTACCCCACCACTCTCACTGTCTCACCCCCAGCTCCCCTAAGGCACTCTCCTTCTTTCTGGCTTTCCCTTAAACTCACTCCAAAATCCCTGACCTGCCTGAGGCTCCCCTCCACTCCCCTCCTCTCCAGCCTTTTGCATCTATCCCTGCTCCCCGCCCCCATGGATTAAGTCGACTTTGCCTGGATTACAGCTGCCAATCAAGTTCAAGTGCATTTTTAATAGTTTAATTTGTGGCACAAGGTTTCAAATAAAATCATCAAGTGCAGTCGATTAAACTCATTAAGTCCTTACGGACTCGTCTGTGTACTGTGCTGTTATCAGATTCAGAGACATGAGAATTAATTAGGCCGCTGTTATCCTTTGTCTGGATTAGTGTGCCAGGCCCAGTGGCCGGGTGTTTTCCTGTGAAAGCACGAGGTCCGTAATCTCCTTACGAGCACAACCGGGGAGACAGCCGCCTAAGAGATTTCTTCAGCATTCCTCAAAGATCAAACAACAAGAAACACACTGTTCTTTGATTTGCTTTTTCCCCTCCCCGGTTTTCTTTCTTTCTTTCTCTTTTTTTCTTTTCCCTCCCAAGTGCACAGCACAGCTCATGACTAAAGGTAGTTCGGTGGGAAGAGAGCAGGTAAGTAGCAATGGGCTAGAAACACTCCTCGTACTAGTTTCCTCTTCCAGAGTACAGCAGGGGTGTTCTGAAAGGCTGCTTCAGCTTGAAAGGGACTCATCTTCAGCCTTCCCAGCCATGTCCAACAACCATTACTCATGTCAGCTGGGGCTATTTCCCCTCTGCCACATCCCTTGTGTCACTGCTCACATTTGGGTAGAGAGACTAAGGGTCTATATTTAGAGAATATGATGGGCAAATAGGCCAAGATGAAGATAAACAGGATAAATGTAGACATCCTGCACCTGACTGCACTTCCACTTGCAGTATTCTGGCCCCTACCCATGGAGCAGCATCCCACAAATACCAACACACAAATACCAACACTGAACAATACAATACCAATACAGGGAGCTGAACAAGTGGACTTCTCCCCAGAGGAGGCTTATGAATTCCCTTACCACCCCAGCAATGTTCATCCACAGAACTGGATAAGTGAAGTTTAGATACACGTACAGATCCCAAAAAAGAAATTAAGTACCCCAGGCAGATAAGCACCTCTGACCTTCTAGAACTGTAAGAAACTTACTGAGATCAGGCATCTGAAAATCTGTCCCCTCATAGTTATGCTGCATCTCATTTATTGAAGTCAGCTATTACAAAGAGGGGCAGGAGGTGCAAGTTCCACAGCAAGTGATGACAAGCAGGTGCCCATGTGTGACAGCCAAGAGTTGCTGCCTCAATCAGACTTTGAAAGTGAAGTTGGTTGGTCTTTGACAAAGCAGTTATTTCCTAGAGCAACATGTGTACAGAAAGGCCTTAAAAAGTCATATTGCCAATGACAGGTTTATCCAAGATGCTTTTCTGGTAGACACAAATCCTTTCCAACGGGTCAGCTACCGGCAAACACGCTGCAACAAATTTATGAGAACATAACCATGCTGTAGAGAGATGAACTTAAGGGACAAAGAAAAGTAATCCATATTAGGGCTGGCAAGGGCTTTGTGCCTGCTAACAGTCCTGCTGAATTGCATTTGAGGGGAGCTGAACTACAGCAATTTCTAAACTAAATCACTTGGGCCTGCCAGTACTTTCACGAGTTTATTACAGAAATTTACTCACAAGGGTCAGTGACCCCTCAGTCAATGACTCCCCCAGGTGACTTCCTGAGCCACGTTAAGCTACGAGCATTTGCTCACATTCCCTCTGATGTTCTCTTTCTCTCCTCCTCCTCTTCCACTTCCCATTTCATTCGCCTCCACTGAATCCCTTCTTTTTTTCTCTCTATTGTCAAATCAAAGGAATAAGGTACAATGTGACAAGACAGCGTTGGCGGAACAATAAGGGATGTAGATGTGAAGGAGCAGCAGAGAGGCAAAAGGGCTGTGGAAGGATGCTGAGAAGCCTGAATGTGATGGAGGGGAAAGGGAGCTGTGAGGAGCTGCAGGGATGGCAGTAGGCAGTTATGCTTTTGGGAAAGATGAGGATTTTCATACCTGCTTCCCTGTACAGGTAATATGAAGACAAGGATGATTGTGAGAGCAAAGATGCAGCCTCCAAGATGCAGAAGGTCTCTAGAATACTTTTAGCTACGAAGGTGCAGAGAAAACACTGGGAGCTGCAGGGCATAAATGGAGGAAGAGGCATTAAGATTTGATACAGAAGAGGACTAAGAGGCAGAGCACTGGTGTGGAGAAGAGGGACAAAGCAGAAGGTATGATGACACTGCATGAAATAAAAACAAGTGCTGTATTTTTTTAATGGAAAGGAGTGCACTCCTTCCAAAGGTATGCACTCAAGAGTGTCAGGTGAATTCTACTCCCCTTTCCTAAAAGACAGTATAGACAATCATGCATTTCCTGAACCCAGAACATCTGCACTCAGATAAGATGAATCCTACAGAAACCTTGTCTCACCATACCCAAACTGATGCAGAGTTGGAGCACTTCTCTGTTATTGAGCAAGTTCTCCAGGCAGGCATAAATCTAATCCTCATCATTTGCCCAGTAGAAAAGTAAGCAGAAGAAATTCTCCAGAAAATATTTAACAAGTGTACCCTGGAGTATCGACTGCCAAAAGTTTAAAGGTGACACAGTTCACAACAGGATTCCTGCTGCTGCCCCAGTCTGGCCAACCCCTTCCTGCTTCTGCCCAGACACCGCTCTGAAGTAACCTTCAGCATTTCTTGTGGCCAGCACAGTTCTTTACAAATTATTAAACACAAGTGAAAACATACAGAGCAGTCTGGCATCCTTTCTCCTTCCCAGCTCCAAAAGATTCTCCTTGCAGTGTCTCCTTCTTACTCATTTGTTTTTCCTTTCTTCTCTCCTCAGCCACACATAAGAAATTGATAAATGTCTCTTTAAGGACGTGTCTGTCGCCTTGCTGCGCACCCTTATAAATCAGATAAATATCTCAAGGATCCTTATCCTGGGAAAATTGAGATAATTGTGCTAAATTGAAGAGCCTCTTTTTTTTTTTTTTCCTCACCCCCTCCCATCCTTCTTCTCTTTTCAGCTGGAGTCTCTTGTGGTAACAGGTGTGCTGAACTGCTAATTCCTGCACAGGAATTACCCCCTCCCTCTGAAGGGATGGCCCTTAATACCAGCTCCAGGCTAGCTCCTGAGGGGGGTTTTAACCAAGATATCACATCAGTCAGGAAGCTTTTCATAGCTCAATCCAGGTCTCTCTTGGAACAGTTCACCCCTGCTGGTGCACCTCTGACACTCACCTGCTCAAGAGGCATCTGCTGAAGTGTGAGTGGTGGGTTGTGCCTGTCAGGGGTAAATCAGGGTGGGCTTCCATACTCCACTTCTGCCATGGACCAGAGATGTAGCTGGACAAAGGGAAAACAGGAACAAAAAAAAATTAAATGGAAGGATGGAGGTGAATAGGATTCAGGTGAGAGAAAATACAGCATCAAGAAATAGCAGGAAAACTAACATGGTAGTCAAGTGAAATCAAGTCAAGAAGGCCCTCAGTGATCTGATCTAAGTTGTACTGCTCCAAGTAGGTTCTGAGGTCTCTTCCAGCCCATACCTTTTGGTCCCATGGCAGGACAAAGGAACACTAATGTTGTCTGGGAGGAGGCACAGGCCCCAAAAATAGGCCCTGCTTCTCAGTGTAATCCCCATGTGCTTCTTCCCTACATATGGAAGTAAGAACTCCTCCCAGCCCAGCACCAGATATATTGAGGTGTTATTCCTTCCATCCACCATAGTGTCAAAGTCACCAGGAGAGCAGGGGACAGGGCAGCAGGTGAGGAGATCAAGGGACAAGCTGCGACCCTGCTGGTTTTCTCCCAGGTGAAGAAAACTATAAACCAGAAGCCTACCAACAGTGTTTTACTTTTGGTGCTCTACAACCAAACACACAAGTAAATTGGGACTGTCAGAGGGACTGAAGGTGAGTGATGGTGCAATCCGAAGAGGATGATTACTTCTGTAAGAGATTTCCAAGCAGCACCTGGGGTCTCCAGGGGTGCAAGCAAAAAGGCTTTTTAGGTGACTTTGCATAAGACAGGGAGATAAACACAGAAGGTGCTCAGAGATGACTGCACTCAGAAAACTCGGGAGGTGGCAAGCAGTGGACGGTGACACGATGATGCTCAGTATGGTCCTCATAACTGCAGGCCTCCTCCAAGTGCACATTGGACCTTCCAGTCCAGCCAGCTTGTCTGGACTGCACTGGCTGGGAGAAAACAGAACAGCCTGGCTCCAAGCCCCACGAGATAATTGCTGAGCTAGGGCAAGCAGTCTTGAGGCTGCAGGTGGGTTAAGAGAGAGGAGGACAACAGATGTTTCTACTTCACTCAGGTTTTCCATGCCAGGCCATCCTGCCTTCATCCCCAGCAGAGCCATGGCTCTCTGCAAACTCATCAGAGCCCATTCTGCTGAAAATGCTCTCATGTACACCAATAATAACTCAAGAGCCCAGGCAGGGCTGAAACAAGATGAATGTGGTGGCTGAACAAATTGGTTCAGATCTGTGACTCCAGCCAAAGCTTTGCCAGCACATCTCTAGGGGAAAGAGTTTTAAACCAAAGGAGAGTCAATTTAGATTTGATATAAAGAAGAAGTTTTTACAACGAGGGTAGTAAACCACTGGCACAAATTGCCCAGAGAGGTGGTAGATGTCCCATCCCTAGAAACATTCAAGGTCACATTGAACGGTAATCTGATCTATTTGAAGATGTCCCTGGTCATTGCAGAACACTGGACTAGATAGCCTTTAAAAGGTGCCTTCCAACCCAAATTATTTAATGATTCCGTGACCTCTACCCCTTCCGGGTTTGGAGTGGAAACAAAAAAAATTTGGGGAAGGTGGAAAACAGCTTCCCTGAAAGTCCAGTGACAAAGAGAGGATAGAAGGAAGTCTCATGAGTCAACTCCCTCTTTTCAGTTTATCCCAAATTTTCTCATCTTTCTCTGCCAAAACACCACAGACAGCCACCACAGGGTACCATGTCCAGCACCCAGAACACATGCAGTAGAAGGTGACTCCACTGCTTGTTCCATGTCATCCTCCTAGACCCAACATGGGCTTAAAAGCAGCATCACCAGTGCAGAAAAGCGTGGTTGGCTCTCTGTGGCTCCCCTTGCTCTGGCTATGCTAAGAGGTTAAATACAGCTTTCAGTGCTTTTGGAACAGGATGAGCCCTGCCCAGCCTGCAAGCTGCAGAGTCACTCCTGGCATCAACAGGCCCCATGCAACATCTCCATTCCTCTTAGGAAGAATAGGTTTGATGATGTTTTGACTCCTTTCTCAGAGGTTCCCACATGGCACTTTACAATCCAACTTTGCTCTTAAATACACATCCCGGGCTGCATCCCAGAGATGTGTGTCAGGCACGAAGCGCTGTCAGTCAGCCCCAGTCACAACACATCAGGGCTTAGGAGAAGTCTGACTGATCAGGGAGAGGGGGGAGGGAGCACAGGAACAAGAAGAAAAGGCTGAACAGCAAAAAAAAAGAAAAAAAAAAAGAGAGAGGAGAAAGACAAATCAAGCAGGAAAATGGCAGGAACTATTCCATACAGCAAGGATGTTTTTCATCTGTGATACAGCAGCAGTGTCAGGCACTGAAAAGGACAAAGATGTTCAGATACAGAGTCACAGGGAGGAGGGCAGAGGAAGCTCCTGGGAGGGCTCCTGGGCTGAAGTCTGGCATCTCTCATCCGCCTGGCTTCAGGCATCAGAGACCGAAACATGCTGCCACATCAGCAGCATGGCAATTAATGTAAAGTGGGCTGTAGGGACAAAGCTACCAGATAAAGTGTGTGCCTGGCTAAATGCCACTTCAGAGCTGGCTCTGGTATCATCAACTTCAGCCAAGAATGACCAAATGGCCATGGCACTGTGACTACCCCTCCTGTACTACGGAGGAGTTCGAGGGGCCCAGAGAAGGGTCACTGCAGGAATGGCTTGGGGCAGTTCTCATGCCACCATCCAGATGTTTTCCTGCATAGGAAGGTACCTGCAATCCTGACTGTCAATAAAGGCAAAGCTGGACAAGAATAGAAACAAATGAGGAATCAACTAAAGCTGTGCTCATTTGAAGGCAAAGGTAAATAAATTTAGGCAAGGATTCAGAGAAATGCCTATGAAAGGGCACTGCAGTGGAGAGGGAGCAGGTCCCTCTCATTTTAGGAAATGAAGGACTTGGAGAGGAGACCTGGAACACTGCATAGAAGTTTGAGATTAGTCAAGTATGCTCATATGAATTTCAGTCTCTTCCACCATGCATGAAATGAGTAAATATTCATTGGGCTGAAGAAGAAGAGAGGAGGAGGGTAAGATGACTCCATAGCATAATTTATAAAAGCATTCACTGGAGTTTGAACAGGAACCCACATCTCCCCCACTCCCAGGTGAGTGCCAGAGCTGGCTGAAAGTCTTGCTTCTTTTCAATTCCTCACTGCAACCCCGGTTTTAAATAATATTTAATTACTCCTTCCAAAGTGGAAAAGTTCAAGTAGCAGGACTGAGAGGACTCAAAACCAGAATTCCCTGAGAATCAAGAGGGTCTTTGCAGGTGGGTTCAACTCTTTTTCAAAGGGAGAAAATATTAGAGGGGGGAGGGCTCTAGCCAACACACTATTTTGTAAGAGTGGACAAAGTTTCTCCATCAGACCCTGATCTCTGAGCCATACCCAGAAGATGCTTCACAGATTGAGCTTTGCCAGAGAGAGAGACATGCCCAGAATAACTTGGTGTTCTTTAGCTGTAAGATAAGCACTGACCTGTTCAGCATGCTGAAAACAGAGATGGGTCTGGCAGAGAGAAGAAACAGATCCTCAGGAAGGGTGGGAAACACAGAAATATGACAGTGATATTGCAAAGCAGCTGAGCAGGGGCTCTGAGGATTCAAACGAGGCCCCTGAAACTGCTCTGTGTTTGGGGTACAGCATACCTGTGTCAAACAGGCTTCCTTCTCTACAAATGTATGAGAGGACGACACACTTGTGCTCACCTACATCATGAAGCTGATGCAAGGGAATGAACCACATGAGGAACCTGCTACCCAGCCAAACCATTCCCAAGCAAACCACGGTGTGTTGTATCAGCCTTTTGCCTACAAGGAGATACCACTGCCTTTGTAGCTCAGACAGGAAATAAAGGGCACAACCCATGAACAGTGTCAAATTGTTCATCACTAAGGGACAGACCCCCTTGCATGAGGACTGTCTAACTCCTCTGGCTTCACAGGCAGAGTTCAGCCAGCTCAGATACTGTTGCATTGGATTTTTCTTTTAGCCTCATGACAGATAAGGGGAATGAAGTGGGTGGTGTATACTCTGACTTCCCGAGACATTTGCTAATCTCTGAGGAGGAATCTTATTAGAGAAATGGAGGAGGTCATTAGGGGTAGGAATGGGAAGCTCTAGAAATTACACATCACCTAGAAAAATGACCAGAAGGAATTGGGGTCTCTGTGAAAGCTGGCTCATGGGGAAAGGTGAGTCCATCACTCCTGCTTCCTTATATTCACCATCTTCACAGTCACCCCTGGTGGGATGCCAGGTGCCCACCAAAGTTGCTCTGTCACTCCCCTTCTCAGCTGGACAGGAGAGAAAAAATGCAACGAAAGCCTCATGGGTTGGGACAAGGACAGGGAGAGATCACTCTCCACATATTGTCATGGGAAAAAAAGACCAACTTGGGGAAATTAGTTTAACTTATTACTAATGAAATCAGAGTAGGATAATGAAAAATAAAAACAAATCTTAAACCAGCTTCCCCCTAGACCTCCCTTTTTTCCTGGGCTTAACTTTACTCCCAAAATCTCTACCTCCTCCCCCTCCACGGTGCAGAGGGATAGGCAGTGGGGATTCTGGTCAGTTCATCACATGTTGTCTCTGCTGCTTCTTCCTCCTCAGGGGGAGGACTCCTCACACTCCTGTCCTGCTCAAGCATGGGATCCCTCCCACAAGGTGCAGTCCTTCAGACCCTGGCTGCTCCGGTGTGGGGACCCTGCAAGGTCACCAATCCTGCCACCAAACCTGCTCCAGCATGGGCTTCCCACAGGGTCATAGTCTCCTTTGGACATCCACCTGCTCTGACATGCTCCTTCTGTGTCTGTCCCATGGCAGATGGAAGAGGTGGCAATAAAATGAAGAGTATGGAGGGACACCCAGATGGGAGAGCAAAGAGAGTATTGTGAGACCCAAATTCTTTAAACCTTGGGATTCTACACTCAGTCATTTACCACCACCTTGGGACAGAGCTCATGAGTCAGACCACTGGGCCCCATAGTTCAGGAGCAAGTCACTTTTCTGATCCAACAAAGGAAGAACAAATGGCTACAGAATGGAGGATACAGTGAGCCTTGCCTTTAACTGGCTCATCTGAATCATAATTAGAAAGAGCTGCAAAATAATTTCTGCACACCCAAGAGGAGACCAAGGAGAGCAAAGACCCCAAGCACCCCACCACTCCCCCCAGCCCGCCCTCAACTTGTAAAGATATCAGTCCTACAGCACATGCTTGCAAACCCCAGCCCGGCTCCGGCTGGGTTAATGTGACAATCCATTTCTGACAGCGTGTCAATACAAAGCAATTTAGGAGTGCATGAAAAATCGACCCGAGGTAACAGGCAATTTCTCCGCTCTGCTGGTTAGACGGAAGTAGGGACCAATGAGGGCAGCGTCTCTGAGCACACTCACCTCGGCAGCGCCCGGTCTGCCCGCACGTGCTGTCACGTTAGCAGCTCCCCCCAGAAAGGAGGATGGAGCAAGGCAGGAGCAGGACACAAAGGAGAGTTGAGGGTAGCATCCCACTCTTTCTTCCCATAAAGATTTTGTTAACTGGGAGGCATTCAAATATGTAAAGTAACAAACTGGCTGAAAAAGAGTGAACAGACTTAAACGTGCAGATGATTATAAGGCAGCACCCCGGCCTTGGGTCCATATGACCTGCCCTGTGGGGAACTGGCTGAACCTCACCAGGTTAGAAGGGCACAAGCAGGTGGTCCAGACAACCCAAAAACCGATGGCAAAAAGTCATCTCTTCTTTTAAGCCAAACTCAGAGCACGCCTAGGTGGGACCCAAGGCACTGTCCAACACCATGCTGCTGCCCTTCTACCATGGGCACAAGGAGCACATTTCACACTAGTGCATCTCCCCATGCATGGAACTAAGAGAGGCCATGGGAATTAACAGGGAGTGGCAGAAGGTGCAGGGACAGGAAGATGAAGGTGTTGGCATTACTGAAGGCTGGCCAGCCCTCCTTCCCTCTCTGTCACCAGCACAGATTGCAGGGAGGGCACCAATTTGCCTCTTGCCCAAATGGTAGCCACCAGCAGCCATCTCAGAGTGCTGCCTCCACGCCGTGAAAGCACATTGGCACAAACACCGAGGCTGGCTTAGAAAAGCAGAGGACAAGCCCAATCCAAGCAAATCTGTTTGCAAATTTGGAGTGCAGCAACTTGCTGGCAGTGCTCATCCAGCCTGATGGGCTAACGGACACTCCCACCACACTAAAAGCATCGCTGTCTGTCATTATTAAAGCCAAAAACACAGCAGACGGAGTCTACGCCTCCGAGTCCAGGCTTTTGCTCCCTCACAACACAGAATGTTGCACTCTGAAGAGTTGATTCAGGTCCCTCACTCATCTAGAGAGGCCAGAAGTGCTGCATCCTCTGAAAGAGTCAGGAGAAATTACATTTGCTACCTATTTTTCAGATCAGCTTCAAACCAGGCTGAACTTCCCACCCATGGCACACACTAACCACACAGTAGCTCTGGAGGGTGCCAAGCGTGGAAATGCAGAAGTCAAAAAAAGGAAGAATGGGCAGAGGGAGGAAATATAGCATTGTTGTAACTCTGCCAGAATGATGTGCTGGGTTCAACCTACCCTTGGACATATTTTTATCCAGGACAGCATGGGATACAGACAGGGAGGTAGGGTTTGGGGTTGGATCCTTTTCGTGTGGTTGCATTAAGAGTATGATTCCCATTTTAGTTTGATTTCATAAGCTAGTTTAAGCATGTTAACAAAATTAAAATCATTATTAAAGGCAGATGTACTGGTGTATGAATAGCTAAGCATCAGCTTTGACTTTAGATGATCCACAGCTTCAGCGTATGCTTCTAATAACCAGCTGTCACTTACCAGTGATGTGGTAACTCTCTTATTAAATCCTAAATGGGCATATGGACATTACATTTAAAGCAGTATTTTCCCCACCTCACTTCTATCTTTTCCCACACACAACTGAGCCAACTCACAAATTTCCTGCATCATTTTTTCCCTTCCTTAATGGGATGCATGTTGAGATCAGAAGGGCCAAATGATGACCTGTCTTTTTTGGGTTTACATCCCTTTGGAAAAATCCATATGACTCTCTGTGTGTCAGGAGTCATAACACATCCCAGATGCCTCAGCACTAATTGCTTTTTTCTACTAGAAGCCACTAAGCTCCTGTGAGAAGCTGTTCAACCACAAGCCCTGTTTGTCCAGAGCTGCCATGTTCCTGAAAAACTTTGCAGTAACAGGTTGCTGAGCTCAGCTCTTGGAGAAGCCACCAACAACAACCCAGCACAAAGACCTCCTTCATCACAAGTTGTATGTTCAGAAGATGCCAGAAGCTGGGGCACCGTGGGGCTTGCAAGAAGCAGAATCTGTTTCTGTGGTGGGAGTAGGGGCGAGCGGTTAAGAGAGAAAAAGCAATCTGGTGTGCAAGGTTTCAGCAGAAGTGCCACCAAACTGAAACAATGCTTAAAACCAGGAAAACACTTCCACCTTCCACTGTTTTTCACAACTTATGCTTTTTAGCTGAGGTAAATGCACTCAGAAAGGTACAGTAGGAGTACTGAGGAGGCAGTACCTGAACCTTCCAGCACTGATGTCCAGCCAGGAGCAGATGGGACGGAGGGGTCTTACCTCCTCTACCAGCTCACCCCTGACAGAATGAAGTTGCATCATCTGAGTGGGAATTGCAGGAAGGGTCAGTTCTGCTCTGCCCTACATGGGGTCCAACATTGGCTCACGCAGACCACTTCCCACTGGCCCCGTCCTTCCTTGATATAGATCTGTATTCCTTAATACATTTGAATATTTGGCATGGTTGGCTGGGAGGCAGGGAGAAGTGCAGGCAGAGGACTGGAGAGCCCTGGTGCTGCAAAGTATTAACACTGTATTACCTTAGGTCTGTCTCTGAAGACTTGGAAGCAATGATGCTTACAGGTCTGTTCCCTGCTTCCCCAACCTTCCAGCGCCCTGTGGCAATTCAGAACATGAGATATGGAGAATAGGGAACAGGGAACCATGCTCCCCACCCGGGTGCTCACAGTGTAGAGACCCTCCTCACCTATTCCAGCATGGTGGGATTTTCATCACTCTCCTGACAGCTGCTGTGTGAGGTTTCTGAAGTGTCCAGGACACTCCTGTAACTCCAGGTCAGTGCTCTTTCAAGGTACCTGCTGTGCCAGGCTCCCTCTCTCCACAGGAGGTCAGCTGGAGCAGCAGGAGGAGAAGAATCTCTCCTGAATGCCCTCTTTGAAGACACCACTTCCCAACAACACCTCTCCAGGATGCTCTCTGGGAGCTGCCTCTGCCCAGGTGCCAACCACTTGCACCAGGCAGAAGGTGATGCCAGCAGGCCACTTGCCACACTGGAAAGTTTTGTCTTGATCCTTCCTCTGTGAGAAAAAGCTGGCACCATCTTCTGACTTCATTTTTCTCAACATCAGCAGAAGAAGCCAGGGCTTGTTACACACCACATGAGAGCATCTATGAATATGTTGCTATAAGGTCTGAAATAAACAGAAACAGACCCTTCTTTGCAACCCTCAGAGATGGAGAGCTGGACTGCCTGCCCCAGGCAATTGGTCACTGCTGCACTGGGAAGCAGAGGAGAGCACCAGGGCACTTGCTCTCCTCTAGGCACCTGCTATCAGCCATAAGCACAGGATATTTGTGATCTAAACTCTCCTATCCTTATGTCTGAAGGTCCTGTACACTGTGCTATCAATCATCCACAGAAATATTAAACTGCTGGAGAGCTGACGATGTCATGTACTTTGTTCATTCACTTGAGGATCAAGTGTCTCAGTGAGAGCAGGAGCAGAGTCCAAATGCAGAGCCTCCCCCATTCCTGATCTCATTACAGCCCTGCTGCTTGCACAAACCCCTTTTCCCTCCAGGTCTCTCTTCCCACAGTACTGACCACAGCTCATAAATTAATAAGTGCATGTATTTTTAAAATCAGGTTTGTGGCGAGCAGACGTTGAAGATGAAGTGGAGGGGGGAAAAGGGGAGAAAACAAAACCCAATACATAAAAACAGTTCAAACACTGTGAAATGTTTAACAACATGTAAGTCCTTCGAAGCCACAAACCCCTCGGTCCCTATCCCTGGCTGGATTCATTAATGGGTTTGCTGCCAGTGACAGTGTGGAAGGCAGTGGTGCACAAGGACCCAGGACCCTCTGTTCTGCCTCCAATTATGTGCCAAGTTAAAACTCAGGGAACAAAAATACAACCAACCTAATCCACAGTCATTCTTTAATCTTTTGCAGCTTGTTAAAAGCAAGAGGACAAGATAATCCACCCAGACGGGCAAGTTGGAGGCTGCTCATTTCCTCTCCAGAGGAAATGAGCCCATGTTTTCACCTGAGGATCCCAAGAGGCTCAAGAGACCAGAAGACACTGACAATATGCTACAGAAAGCGAAGGGGAAAAGGGGAAGGTAATTTTGGAGAAGATTCAGACAAAAACATTTTTCTGCTTTGCTGCTGAGGCCCAGCAGGAGCTGTACATGGAGCAGGAGCTTTTGGCTCCCCACTCCTGGTCATCAGAGGACCACACTGAAGAGGCAGAACAAGGGCCAGAGCTGTTAGAAGTATGGGCAGCTCCAGTGATTCAGCAGCAACATCCTGAGCTAGAAAAAAAGGCTGAAGAAGTGAAGAGAGACTGTCTCACAAGCTACTCAGCCAAAGAGGTCATACGGAGGGAAAGATCTGGGCAGGGTGGACCTTGATGTAGAGCACTCACTCAACACTTAGGTTCACATCCCTCACTCTCTCAGACTCTCTTAGGTAAAGGATGGAGGTGTTTCAGAGGGACAAACATACCCAGTGGGACAGAACAGTGCATGGCATGACCCCAAGTGCTGGAGAGGTGACAAAAGCCAGGAGGAGCAAGAAACCTGGAGGAGCAAAGGTACCAGTGGCTCTGCTTCCCTCAGGAAAGGTGGAAAAGAGGAGATGGTAAGTCAGCAACACCTTCACTAATGTGATAGATGAAGACTCATGACAGGATGGAAGAAGATCATTTTGGGCCACTTGGACAGAAGAAATAAAAGTTAGCACCCATTAGAAGGGTGCTCAAAGTCCTCTCTGGAGCATCAGGGATGGGTCTGGATGTATATTGAGGTATTTCTGTTAACATTGTTAATAAAAAGAGAGAAAGTATGAAAAATGTCCATTCTAGGAGAACGACTTCCAAAATAAAACCCAAACCTGCAACAGTAAAAGCTCACTCATCCTAACTGCAACAATTACAGACCTGAACACCAACAGTAGATACATCAACAAGATATGATAGTGGTTTAACCTCGATATTGGCGAAAGATAAGAACCCCGTGGAAGTGATGGAACTGGAAAATAACCTTGGACAAAGTGATTTATTTAAAACTCATGCCTCATTTTGATTTATTCTAAACAGAACAGACAGATAAACAACAACAGAGTGCTGCCTAAAGGTTCCTGGTTTCAAAAGGGCAAACCCAGCCTTGGCTGTAAAAGGGAGGTTCAAATGGCTTTGAACTAAAGGCAAAACTCCCCAGGGACTGCACCCCAAACACAGAAAAATATTGAAGGAGCAGCTCCTAACTTGCTGGAATGAGTCGAGTAACATGGATAAAAGGAATAAGAAGAGAACATAGAAAGGGAAATGATTAATCAGCAAAGAACAGGATTTTAGGGGCTGGAAATAAAAGGGACGGAGTGAGAAATGCCAGAAGTCAAACTGAGTTAGACACAAGGAAGGATATTAAATAGTGAAAGGTTCTGTGGTCATATAAACACAGAGGTAATAAAGACAGAACAAGCAATGCTGTGATTCAGTCCCGAGGAAGAGAGTTCACAGAAAACCTAGGTGAGGTCCCAACACTAAACAAATTCTCCTCATCAGCTCTAGACAGCAATAATAATTATAAACATAGGAACTTAGCTGGGTGACCAATATGGAAAACACACTTACCACAGCTGAGATAGAAGTGAAGATCCAGGATCTTCCTGTGATCAAATCACAAGGCCAGGTATCTCACAGCCTGAATTCCTGGAGGAACTATTCCATGAAATGACAGGAGTGCGAGCAAGGGCTTCAATAAATCCACCAGTAAGGAGGTGAGGAACATAAAATGCAGCACCTGTAAGTAAGAAGGATGAAAAAGCAATCTGAGCAGCTGTCACCCACGGCCGTGCGCAGGGGATGAAGCAGAGACTGCAGAGGGCTGTGAAACATGAGGGAGGCCGGACTATCCCACTTGGGGTTGGTTTTATTTTTGTCTCACTTTTTGTGTTACCAACTGATCTTTTAGATAAAGGAAAATACACACTTTAGTGAATTATTTAATGCAGGGCCATGATGGGAAGTGATTTGTTGTCATAAAGATGATGAGGCTTATCCCAGGAGCTGTAGAAGAAGACTAAGATTTGGGGGGGACAGCTGTGGACAAAGAGCGTACAAAGAGGGTACAGCTCACCTGATGGGAGGTTGGCAGTGGAGTTCCCCACAGAGTGGTCTCAGGACTTGCCCTGGTCAACAATTTCCCTAACGAGTTCATCTTAATTAAATTAGCCTGTGAGAAGCAGGAGAAAACCAGGAAAGACAATACAGATATTAGACTGGAAGCACAGGTGGAGAATGGCTAAATCCACAAAGGAAACCATATTGTTTTCAAGAATTTCTATTGCAAATGGGGAATTCATAAGTTGAAAGTGACTGAAAGGTTGTAGGAGTCAATTACCAGCTAATTAATAAGATAAAGCCACCAAGCAGGTAATTTGATCCTAAAGTATATGCAGAGGAGGATCCCAGCAGAGGAGGACATCTCACAATTCACGAGTTAAACTGGTCAGCCACTCCCAAGTGCAGCAATAGATGCAAAAAAAAAGGCTGTCAGGATAACCAGAGGATGGGAAGTGGCCCAAGAAGAGGGGACACATGAATATTTTATTTATTGGGCTGAAAGAGATGTGATTTCTGTCTCCAGCCCAACTGTAGTTAGTAAACATGGGAAAAAGCAATGGTAGTAGAAGGATGGCATGGGTACTGAAAATACATAAACTAGCTAGAAACAGAACTAAACTCAAAATTATGCCCCACCAGGGAGGGGAGGCATCTGGGGCAAACAATGAAAAAGAAAAAAAAAAAAAAAAGGAGGAAATATTTTTAAGTTGGTGTCTCCTAGAAGTATAAAAGGGATTTTATGAGGTGGTTCCCAGCTGGGAATTTTGCCAAGGTACTGGGGTTAACACACCCACTACTCCAAAAAGTACCAAGGGATTTTCAGCAGCCAGAAATTGCCAAGACCTTGGTTTTAAATCTCTGCTGCTGAAATGCAACTATTTATTCAGCGCAGTTCCACTTGAGCAACTATGTGAAATGCTGCTCTGAGACTCTCAAAAGTCTCCTGGGGAGCAGGCAAAAAAATACATATATTCTGTCTGGAGCTGATTCTCTTTCCACACTTCTCTCCCTCTCATCCTTCTTCACCACTAACAGGATTTGCATCAGAGCAGCCCAGCCCTCAGAACCATGCAGCTCCTGGCCTCTCTCCCTGAGCTTGTCACACCATGGAGACATCACCTTTGGACATTTGAGCATGAGGAGCAGGGTCCCAGGCAGCCGGCGGGGACTTTTGCCATGCAGCACACACCTCAGTGCCCCTCCTGGCTAGCAGGGAAAGAGCTCAGGCACTGCCGGGCATTGTACAGTTTAGACATGTCCAAACAATTCCAGCTAAGAGCAGATGCTTTCAGAGCTGCTCAGGACTTTCTTAATAACACAAGCTTACCTGGAATGAAATAAAACTGAACCATCTCCATCCTAAACCAGAAGAGAAAGTACCAGAAGGCTCCATGGTTCCCAGGCAGCAAAGAGCTCATCTTAACAGGCACCATAACCTTATACATATGCAATGGGACCAGCCACTTTTGTCCAATGCCTGGGCATACTTTTTATGAGATCAGTGTAGTGTTTTCCTGCAACAGCCATCAGACCCTGGAAATAGAGACTGCTCATCCTGGGCTTCCTGTTTTGGGGGGAATTATTTCTTTTTTATATATCCTTGCCTCTTCTTTTACTCCGTGTTATTTGTGCTCAGTGATACAGGTGAAAGCCTCCCCACCCAAGCCTGGACGTGAATCAAGGAGCACTGCAAGTCCTGCCCTGCTGGCAGGAACCAGCATCCACAACGCAGCATGCAAATGCCAAAGCACTATGAAAGAGCAAACCTGAGCGGATTTAATCCTCCTCCAGCTGCTCAGCTCCTTGCTGTTCATCTCCTGCTGCTCAGTTTGGCAGGAAGGGCTGAGCCAAGAGGGAAGCCCAGGTGCTGGGAGTGAGGCAGGAGGCAGAAGGGTGCTCTGCAGTGGGCAACGTGGCTCTTCTGCCCACAGGCATTTGCATGCCACCGGGCAGTGAGGTGGATGGAAGCAGCAGGAGTGGCTGATCCATAGAGGTTTAGCAATGAAATCTCCCACCATTCTGAACCCATAACTTGGCACAACAGCAGGCTGGTCAGTGCCCAGCACTGAGACCTAAAGTTTGCCAACCAGATGAGGTACAGTTGACAGTCACGCCCTGTTCATTGTCCAAAGGAGGCAACTTCGCACCTTCCTCGGCTTCATCAGGCTCTCAGGAGCCTAAATCGCAACAGAGCCGAGCAATCTGCATGGGATGCTGGGAGAGACATGTCCAGACATCTCGACCCATAGCCAGCCCTCCCCTTGCACTTAACACCAACTGCACAAACCTGGCTGCCATTGCCACACCGCCCATCCCGCACTCTGCCTGCCACCCCTCACCATCCCCAGCCCTGCACCAGCCCTGTGGGAGGGGGGACAGGCTACCCAGTCCACTCTGGTCCCCATGGGACTCTTGCCGTCCTCGCTGCCCCCCGCACAGGCATCCCCTCCCCTTCCCCTGCCCTTCTCCGCTTGTTGCATGAAGGGCGCGTTTGACCTCAATCTGTCTGCTTGGATTAGAGTCCGGAGCCGTTCCCCTCTGCCGAGCACAGAGCTCCGTCAGGGCTGCGAGGCCACATCTGCCACGGCTGGTTATTCAAGAGGGGCTCAGCGAGGGCCGCTGCCGTCACAGAGCAGCGGGGACGTGGAGGTGAGAAGGAGCAGCTCTGGCTGCACCGTGTCACAGCCAGCGCTCCCGGCGGCAAGGGGGAGAGGCAACATCCCACCAAGCTCGGCTTGCCCTGAGAGGTGGAGGCCAAGCAGAAAGGGTTAAGTGGTGAAGGAGGAGTTGGGACTTATTATTATAATGGAATGGAGGTGGTTGCATGGGCTGAGCTCCAGCTGCAGGAATATGGGTCCTTTGGGTTTGCAGCAGTGTTTCTTCAGAGCACTCCAGAGACACTCACAAACAAAAGTAAATAAAGGTAAGTATGTAAAATGCAGCAAGACGCAGTTTTTGGCCCAGGCAAGTGACTCAGCATAGCTCAATGCAGCTGCATTCTACATCCTGTTCCCAAAACCAGAGTGACCTCACTCAAACTGTTCTCTGGGAGCTGCTGCTGTCCATGAAAAACGAACAGCTGATGCTGCCCATTTCAAAAAAGTGCCTATGCAAGTGACAAGTTCCTGCAGGAACCCCTCTAACCTTCACTGCACCCTGTCCCATGCCACCAGCACCTTCTGCTCAGTCTGGGGTCCAGCACCACACCAAAGATGAATCCAAAGGAAAGACCAGAGGGAAATGAGAAGGTACAGGAAGGATCAGAGGGAGGGAGGAAAGAAGGTGCCTTCCATCCCCAGGTGGACAAAAAGGGCAGAGGCATTTGCACTAGAAGCTGACTGATTAGTCTGGGAAGAAGTAGAAGGGTGACAGCTACTGTGATGCCACTCACATGCACACTGCCCAGCAAACTGGTCAGGAGGAGAGGGCAGCAAGGCCTGGAGGCTTCCACTGTGTTGGTTGAGGATGACAGGCCAACTCTGACAGCTCTCTGTGCTGTCACCATCTATTGCATTGTGTTCCCTGAAGGACAACAGGGAGAGCACAACATCCAGAGCCCTGACAAGTGGGCTACCAGACAGCCTGGTACAGCCAAGAACTGTCCCCAGCTGCACATGCCTCTCCACTCCAATCCTTTCTTCTCTCCTTCTTTTAGAAACATCATTAGAGGTATTTCCACCTGGTCAGAGGACAGGTCTGCACCCAACCTATCACAGCCATTTCTGACTTCATCAAAACTAGACCTTCAGGAGGGACCATCAGGTTCAGCACCACAGTGGACAACGCCTTGGGGACAAGAAGTTTCACTGCAAGGTGAAGGTTGAAGTCCATTGTACTGCACCAGTGTGTTCTGCACCACAACAGCTTCTTAACATAGAGCTGGGACTGAACAGCAGCCTTGGCCCCCTCATCAAGCCCATGACTAATGAATATGCACTTACTCTACAGACCAGTGTCAGCCAAGAAATATAGATTTAGCTTCTGAAATGTCTCAAAGTCTCAGGTGCTTAAGTCAGACATTTCCAGCCCAGTCCTCCATGGTGAGGACGAGAGGCACCAGTGCTGGGGGAGAAGCTCTGCTAAGTCCCAGCTCTTTTGTCCATGCCCAGCACCTCTGAAACTTTGTCTCATCCAGCAACAAGGACATATTACAAATGTGCAAGCTGTGGCTAAGAGGCACATTTCTCACAGGAGATGTATTTCAGCACTTCTGCATCATTTTATCCCTCTCTGTCTCTCACCCAGTTTGGAGTCACTCCCCCTCAGACACAATGCTAATAGCCCCTAAGTGGAAATCTAAGGGGAAGCCCTCACTGGAGACACAGTAGGTCCAACAGGGTTAGGACAAGCAACCCTCCAGCCACTTCCTGCTCACCTCCAAGGGGAGAAGCCAGTCCTGCTCCGGAGTTACAGCTCTGCAGGCAGAAAGCCCAGAGCAACTGCAGAGGGACACGAGCCATCCCGAGACGGTGCAGCTCTGCTGCTGCCCAGCCTATCTGCTCTGTCCCCGCAGCAGCAGAAGCTCAGTCAGCAGCTGGGGTGTGTGGTGACACGATGGTGACATGACAAAGACCTGGCTGCAGCTTCTTGCTGGAGGACAGCCCTGCCACCGTGCCCTGGGGCATCAGCAGCAAGGAGGCTGACACGTCCCTCCAGCTGCCCCAGTGGCTAGCCTGGCTGTGCTCTCATTCCCGTGCTCTCTCAGCCCTGCCTAGCCCACAACCCACGACCCAAAAGCTTCCTCTTATTTCAATTTAGTGACACAGAAAAACAGCCGTCAGGATGGGGGGAAGGGGTCAGATGCCAGCGTGGAGAAATCCTCGGAGTCAGACACACAAACAAACCCAAATCACCGCTTCTCATGGATGTCACAATAAGTAGCACAAACTGTAGCTGCAGGAAAAAAATCCAATAGACACCAATTAAATGCATGACTTGACTGCCTCTGCCATGGCAGCCAGTGGTGGCTTGCTGGTGGCAGCAAAGTATCCCTGGTCATTGCTGACACTGCTGAGCCGCTGCCTCTCCCAAGGGAATGCCAAGGGCAGTCAGTCTCACCGGTGTGACACATCCCTGTGTACCAGCTGGCTTATTGCCAAGTACACCATAAAGTCACCCATGTCCCGCCTTAAAAACAGGGGACCATCACTTTGCCATGACCCCAGATCTCCCTGGAGTCTTAACAGTGAGTGAACCCAATAGAAAAAAAATTCTTGTTTAGACTGCCCAAAATCTGGGCTGGCACAGACAGGGGGCATGTCTGCTATTGCTAAGCAGAACACTACAGCCAGGACCAGCCCAGCACAGGTCCTGCTGCATCCCTAGACATGACAGAGAACAGATCATCCCATGCCAAAAATAACCAGAGCAGCTGCTGGGTAGCAATGTGGGACAGCCAAGAGAAAACCCACAGCCCATCCGTGAGCCACAGTTTTTCCTTGCCTACCCACAGTGATGCCACCATCTGCTTTAGACATCCCAAAGACAACTCTGGTGTGATAGCCACAACAGCACGATGCTGTGCCAGGCAGCCTGGCCACAGCATTCCCAGCAGCAGGCACTTCCAAAACGAGCCCTCCTGGTGCTGGCAATCAGGTACTGGGTATTGCACTATGGCTACTCCAGGCATCTGCATCACGCTGCAGCAGGTGCTCTTCCTGGGGGCTCTGGGCCCCAGTATTCCCCATAGCACTGGTGGCTGCTACCCTGCAGCCTCCTACTTGCCCTCTAAACTGCACCCCTGGACAGGAGAATTTAGCACATCACAGCCACGTCTGCAAGAAACACACGTCCCTCCTCTATTTAATCTGCAGCCACTAGAGGGTAATCCAGTCCTCCAAGTTAGAGCAGCTCTTTCTTTGATACACTGGGCAGCATGTAAATGCCTGAACCCCAGCAACTAATTACCTGGTGCCTCTCAACAGCTCCTGCCTAAATTAGCATCCATGCCCCCATGGCCAGCCAGAGAGCCCTTCTGGCTACCCCTGAGCTGCACAGTCTGGAGAAGATACCCTGAGTCAATGCCATGTGCTGGGGTGCAGTTGTGACTCTGTTTCTTCCAGTTGGCTGATGCTGCTCCTCCAAGCTGATTAAGACGAGTACAAGATAGTTACACAAATAGTGAAATAACATTTTTAAAACCCACCATAGCCCTGAAATCTTCATTAATTATGAATTTTGCATGGCAACCGTTACTAAGAGAGTCTCCTCTGAAACTGATGTTCAAAGAACTTTACATCAAATCTTCAAACAGTTGAGAAGGTTCAAGCTACAAAGTCGAAACATCTGTTGCTTTCCATGCATTTTTCAATGGGGAGATCAGAGAGGAGGAAAAAAGTGTACAAAATAATCCTGGTTCTGCTTTATTATTTAAATACAATGACAGTCTATTATATACACTCTGTGCAGAAAGAGAGAAGCAAAAATTAACACAGAGTATTTTACAGTTCTACCTACTGGAGCCAAAAATATAATATGCTTCCATTTGCTTTAAATTTAGCCCTTCTGGGAAGTTCTGTATTAACAGCCCTGGGGAATGAAGTCTAAAACAGGAAAAGAAGGGCAACTTCTCCAGCAGAAACAATGAGCTGACAGTCTCATCCCTCCTCCAAGTGCCATGCAAAGCCTCGTTGTAGTTAGAAAGTTTAGAGTCAAGGCTGTGGGGTGCAACTCCCAGCTACATCTAATGTCACCTCCCTGCTACATCTAATGCCACCTCCCTTCATTGCAGCCAGCAGGGAACAAGCAGAAAGTGTTATCCTCTGTGCCTGTGGGAAGCACCAAGCTGGCAGGACCATCTCCTAAAAACTGCCTTCAAAACACACTTTCTGCGCTCAGCTTTTTGCCCTAAGGGCAGGCAGAAATCTGGAAACTGGTGCTTCTTCACACCTGATCAGTTCCATTTAGTGAGGTCTTCGCTAGACTCAGCTGCGGCATTTTTCAAACTTTTCAGGTGAGAAAAAATAGCATCACGTTAGCCCAAACCAAACATTTCAAGCAATAAAACAATAACCAACATTTCCAATATTTTCCAAGGCCTTGCAAAATATTTGGTGTCATGCAGGATCGATATTGCTTTCAGTGTAACCTTAACATTTTTTTGTTGAACAGTGAGAGGAAATTTCTAATGACATTTGGATTGAAGACCTCAATTCAACACACAGCACAGCAACCTCTCACCATGGTACCCTCAGAAATGTGACCCAGAGGTCTGCAAGTTTCCTGCACTTGTAGTGTTTCAACTGCTTTCCCTGGAGCTTCAAGTGTTGTTGCATCATAAGACCAACACCTGAGGAGAGACCCTTTTTTTGAATGGGTAAACTGACTTCAGCTTTCAAACTGTGCTTTTGGGGACTGCTGCCCCTCTGGGAGCTAATGATGGAAGAAACCAGGTAAGTTCATCTAATGCCAAGAACCAAGACCAATTATAAAACTTTAGATGAAGAGCTGGACATCAAGGACACCTGTAACATGTGGCTGGAAATGGTTTCTTGGCTCACTGCACCAAGTCCCTGCTCTCACAGGTACCATGATTTATTACTCCTTAATAAACATAAAGCTCAAATCTTTGGTTCAAATTCCCCAAATAGAAAGATGGAATGGGGCATGAGTGAGAAATTGAGTGGCTCCCAAAAGCCTTGTGAACAAGAGATTCATGTCTGAGCCATCCTCCTGCCTCAAACCCACCAAAACTTTGCTCAAGGCACAGTCTTCTACTACTGAGGCGAAGGTGAGAGTTTCCCCCAGACTTCACGCCTTCCAGCAGGAAGGTTCAAACCCCTTCAAAGAGGCTTTTTCTGCCCCTAGAACCTGCTTTCAGCCTCCATTCATGTGGAGGCAGCTGAGAAATTCAGCTGCTGCTGGCTCAGCACAGGCAGGAATGAATTATCAAATGATGCTCCTGAAGGCATGTAAGATGTCCTAGTGGCAGTCACGCTGAGCTCCTGGCCATCCTCTTGCTTTCAGTGTAATTTGTCATTTCAATTTGGGCCCCAACAGTTCAATGGCCCTTGAGGCTTGGTTGGGTCAGAAAGATCAGAACAAGAGGAGGAATACGGAATTAACGTTTTCAGAGTGCTCTGTCCCAGCAGCTTTCCCATCTCCCATCTCATTCAGACCCACCTGGGGCCCTAGGCAGCTCCTGCCCTGTGAATCCCATCTGGTTTTGGTGACTCCAGCCTGTGTGGCCAGTCAGCAGCAGTCAGAAGCGAAAGCTGAAGCCAGAGCAGAAATTCCCTCCTCCCCAGGCAGTGCATTTCAATTACCACAGCGCGGGCTTCCAAGTGGATATATCAAACTGGGCCTATAAAGCAAATTGAATAATCTCATGCTTCAGACCTATAAAATTTAAGTATTATACTTGAAAGTACTTTGACAAAGTAATAAAGATGGAGAGTGAGGAAAAGGAGTTGAGGACAGCAACCAGCTCCTTGTTTGTGTTGTAAGCAAACTAAATCGACCCCGAGCTCCAAGGTGCCCCTCCATCATAGGAGCCACTGGGGCACATCCAGCTGTGAGTCTGCATGATCTGGGTGGGAAAGCTGATAAACTCTAAGGTAAAAGGGTGCTTGTTCACCCATTTTGCCCAAGACTGTTTTCCTTGCTGCTGAAACTTCAGACATCTCCAAAAACAAAACAGGGGGTCAGGGGAAAGTTGGAGATAACTGAGACCTCGAAACTAGACACCCCTCCAAAAATAGCATCTGTGAGCAATCTGGTCCTCACCTCTCTGCTGAGCAGGACCAGTAGAAAGGGGATTAAACTGGAACAAGGGAGATTTAGGTTGGTCAGTAGGAAAAACATACTGAGTGTGAGCATGGGAAAGCGCTGTGGTACATTGCTTTTGGAGAGCACAAACCTGAAATCATTCCAGAAAAAGCAGTTAGAGGAATATCACACCACAGTTTAGGATGGGAAGAACACTGATGCATTGGGCACGTCCAGTATGAGGTTTTCCATGGTATTAAATCACTTAGAAATTGGGATGCCAGGCAACATGAAACACAGCAACAGCCCTGGCTCTTTGGGAGTTCTGCTCCACCCAGTTCTGCAGACACTCCAATCTCCTCCTTTTTACCTCTGTGTGACTGTAACACTAATCCTCAACTAGGGCAGATTCCTCTCCAACATCCTTCTAATAAAAATGAGCACAGATTCCTCCCCACAATGATGTCCTGTCCTTCTCCCTACATCAGTGAGATTCTTGATTGAAAGGAACTTCACAAATCTTGGTCATTGTAACAACATAATGCTGGGATTAGCCATGAACACCTGCTCTCTTTAGCACAAAAAGACATCCTTACCCCACCAGTACCATTCTTATCATTTGGTATCCAGTGGTAGGAACAGCACTCCAGGTTTTGCCTTCCTGAACCACAGTTCAGTCCCTGCTCTATATCAGTCCCTTAAAAATCATACTAGCTCTGGAAACAAACCATCTGCAGTGATCATCCAGACAGGATCTGTAACCCCAAATTAGCAGCAAACTACAGAAAGGGCTGAACTTCTTGGCTCTGCCTTCATCCTACCTCTCTAACCCTTACATGATCCAGGAGCATTAATCTGAGAAATATTGCCATAAATCCTTCTCTCTGTCTCCTCCCAAACATGAACACATGGGAGACCACTTCTCCACATCATGGGTTTCTAGCTGTTAAGTCTGGAGCAGCATGCTCACACACCCAAACTGATAACGTGTTGAGAGAGTTGAGAGCACGTGCAGCCCTTCCACTCTAGCAAGCCCCATTTTGGCCTGAAGCCCCATCCCTTGGCAAGTCAGCAGTTGAGGGCCACCTTTCCATCCAGGTGGAACATGTGCCCGACCTTCCACTTCACAGCACACCCTGTTTCCCCTGCTAAATCAGCACCCGGAGCAGGGAGATGTGATGGAGCAGGGTGATAAAATCATCCAGCCAGCCCTTCTGAAATGAAAAATAATTATCCAGCTTACAAATTTACCCCTGTGATTTTATCACAGTAAAATCCCCTCTGGCCATTGGCTGGAGCTCAAGCAGACATCAGACCCCTCTTCCTTGCTTATTATTTACTCTCCATTCACTGTCTTTCTTCTGCCCCAGTGATCCCACTGTTCACACATCCCTGCTCTGCCTTTAACCCCGTTTTGGTTTAGGGTCTGATTAACTCTTGATGCTGAAGGTTTTCGCCATCAAAAGGCTTTGTTGCCATGGTAACTTCTGGGGGGGATTATTCAAACCAACGGGTCCAGCTAGCACAGGGTCAGCAGGATGGAGGAACACCCAGGGATGCTCAAGTCCCACTCTGCAGTGGTGCCTGTGCCTCCTCCCTACCACCAATTACTGCAGATGAGAGCAGAAATCCCGCTGCCCTCTTTAACTCTCTCTCTGCATTAGCACCAGTTCATGGACATTTTTTTTCCTTTTTTTTTTTTTTTTTTTTGCACCATGTGTCACTAATTTTACTCATTTTCTGAGTTTGTCTAGAATAGTAAAAGATTTGATTAGAGTGTTCCCAGTTTTAATTGTAATTAGGACAGTCATTGTACGAGCTATAAAAGGAAATTGGGCTACCGCTGAGTGGAAGAGCCCCTGAGAGAAAAGGAGCTGCGAAGGGAGAATTTCGTTCATAAAAAAAAAAGGAAAAAAAGAGGCAGTTTTGGGAAGAAATAAAACTCCAGCTCAGGATAGTGTGACAGCCAAAGTGGCCCAGGCATCTGGGACCATAAGCAAAGCATGTTTCCTGGGGATTTCAGCATGAGTTGTGAGCAGTTTGTTCCCTGCTGCAACCTTCTGTACGACCTTGGGCGAAGCAGCTCTGCCCTCGTGCCTCAGTTTCCCCCCACTGGGACTCGTCTGAGTGGTCTGCGAGCTAATGGCTTATTTTACAATGTGAATTGTAATCCTTTTGATATGGGAGAGGTGAGCATTGAAATAACCTGCCCAGTCCCCATGCCTTACCAGAAGACACCTTGCTGGAGGCACCACAGCTGCTGAGGGACAGCACCTGCAGCCAGGGGACAGCAAGATTCACCCAGGTCCCAAGGATGGACATCAGACATTCCTGCTTTTTTCCAGCAGAGGGAGGGGAAGGCTGATTGAAGCCCATTGAAACAGCGTTGCTGCTGGGAAGAACACCTAGAGACAGCATGTGCAATGTCAGACCAGTCACCACCTGAAAAGACCCTGGAGAAGTGCGAATCCCCCAGAGACAGATAGCATCACCGCAGGCTTTGCCAACCCAGGGTGACCTTGTTGGCCACCTGTGTCAGAAACATGGTGGTGAATCACCAAATCCTCAGGGATCAGAGGGACAGGCAAGATGCCTGCAGCAGTGTTTCTCAACTGACTTCACTGTATAGAAAAATTGCTCTTGACAGTCATGGTCTCCAGACTGGTCACCATGCCACACCTCCAGCCCCTCCAAAGGGTGACTCTCTGCAAAAGGGCAGTGGGCAGTGCCCAGGACCATATCACCTGTCCACCAGCCCCTCTGCAGGAGGGCAGCCTGCAATGCCTGAGCTGTCAGTCTGGTGCCATAAAATTCAAGATAAATCAATTTTCCCCCTTCCCCCTGCTCTAATTCCACCAGGGGAGACAGTCTTTTTCCTGAAGCAATAATTTGCCTCAGTTAAAAAAAAACCCACAGTGGAGCTCTGACTGCTCATGGCACATTAATGTGTATCAGCCGTTGCCTGCCACCTCCTAATGATCCCACCTCCGATCCGAGCCCAAAACTGTGGGCTTTTTACCACTACATTTAAAGCAAAGAACAAACATAAACCAGTCACCTCCCAGCGTGGCTGAGATTTTCATTAGTCCAGGCGGGGAGAGGAAGGGGGTGTTGCTGTGCTCGGCCCTTACTGCCTTCAAAATTGATGGATTTTCTTTTTATTTTTTTTCCTCTTCCCAGCAGCTCAGAAGAAACTTAATCATCACCTCCGAGGAGGAAGAAACCCCCCGTCGTATCCTTCAACTCGCAGGGCCACGTGACGCTGCTCTGGCCTTACCTATGTGATGTCTGAACACAGCACATGGCCTGGCACTTGCAGCCTATTTTATTCTATAGATGGGTTTTTTAATTTATATTATACTATATCACATGACATTACACTGCATTACATTGTAATGCCTTATTATACTATACAGAGTTATCAATTTCATATATTTATTTGGATAATAGACTATAGAGTATATATTATATTTTTTATATATGTATTTATCTCGTGTGAGAGCCAAAGCCTCTCATCCATGGAGGGTGCCCCATGCCCCCCGAAGATGTGGCAGGTCCCTTTCCTGCAGGATTTTGGAGCTCAAGGGGCAGTGAGGTACCAATTAGCCCAGCTGCTCTCTCCATTTGTGAGTCCCTGGGCCACGGGCTGGCAGCATCATGGAAAGGACTGGGACTGCCCAGGCTGACGCTGCAGGAGGGGAAGGGAAGGAGCAGGCTGGCCGGTGTCAGACCTTGGGGTCAGAGAGCAAGGGAGATGTTCCTGCCAACATTTTGTGTAAGCTTGAAGAAGAGGATGAGCCTCACATCATTTTTAGTGACTTAGCCTCTGGGACATTGGTGGCAGGTCAAAGAGGTGTTAAACTCCCAAGCCAAAACCTTTTGTGTTTCTGTAACAAAGCTCACCAAGGGCAGGAGGTGACTGACACCCACACCACTGGCACGTGGCTGTCCATGACTCTGTGCCTGGGGACATGAGCACGCCACACCCTGTCCATATCCTGCACCCACCACGCCCCAGGGTGGCACACGGCACTGAGCAACACAGTTCTGCAGGAGCAGCACCACCATCTGCATGCCCTGGCCTTCACTGCAAGAGAAACAAAGGCAGCAGGACAAAGAGGTGCACAGGAAAAGTACAAAACCACAGTGATGGTGCAGGGATAGAGGTTTTTGTAGAAAAAGCAAGGATGAGACCTTCAGACCCCACACAGGTGCCCTGGGATGTGACACTCACCTGGAGCCTGAGTTCGGGTGAGATGATGGCAAGGGGGCTTCCAAAACCCCCAGATCAGCCAGGGAGGCCACAGGGAGAGGGCTGCCTCCACCACCAAGCCCCAGCCAGCTCCAGACATGCGGTGGCTTCTGCAGATTTGCTGGATTACGGCCGTCTCAGGCAGCAGTGGTGTATGTTATTGCTGGAAGGTTCACATTTTATCATTTAATCAAATAAAGTGCATTTGTGGATTACACAATCATTTCCAGGCCTTGATAATCTTTTTCTGCTTAGCTCTGCACTAGGACTGAGGAGGCAAACAAAGACATTTGTAGCTGTCGTTGAAGGCCCTGGCTTCCTGCCAGGAGCTCTTACTCCTTGGGAAAACTGGTGCAATTTGTATTGAAGAACATCCTGGCAATGGTGAAATACTAGATATTTATTTATTTGGTCAACCAGGAGGGGTTTAACTATTTGTTTCCAGGTAAAATAACAGAACAAATATTAAGATAAAAATCCTGTCTGCAAATGGCTCAGAGTAAAGCACCGAAGTCCAGAAAAAGGGTTTATGTAGATGAAAGCCATGTCCCAGACGGGTGACAGGGTCACCCCTTCCCCTCTCTGCACCTTGACATGGCACTTGGGTACCCTCCAACAAGAAATTTCAACTCCAAGCTGGGGAAGATCCATGGTAATTGTCCCCAGGGCAGGCAGAGAACCCCAATGACCCCCAGAGGAAGAGAGCGACTAAGGTTGGCTCTGCCTCTTGCACCAGGTAGGAGTTGCTGCAGCCTGGAGTGTGGGGTCCCCTCCAACATATCCAACAAGGATGTACCACCACCAAAACCCAGCACAACTCTTCAGGGAGACACCCTCTGATCCCCATGCCTTGAAAAGGCCCCAAAACAAAAGGCAGTCCCAATATTGGGGGACTGAGAACTTATTTAAATACAGTTTCTGTACCCACCATGATGCTCACCTGTCTGATGCTCAGCTGCCACCCGCTCCCACATGGCCATGAGGATGATGTTTGCAGTCACAAAACTGGAGGAGATGAGGGTCTTTTACCCATTGCCCTCAGTTAAATCCTCCCAGAAACCTGACCAAAATTCAGTTCAACTGTGATTTTCTTAAACATTTGAAAGGTTGCTAGAAAAAAACTCTGATTTGATCTTGCTTTTCTGTCTTAAAAATAACCTTTGTTTTAATGACACTATGGCTAAAATAGTGGATGTTTAATGTTTGCTGATGATGTTCTCACTGGAGAGTAAGAAAACTGCAAGAGAAAACAGGAAAAACATCCAGTTTATACATATACTAAATGCAAAGAAATCATGCATTCAGTACCCACTGGCACAACCAGCCCTGCCAGCCCAATCCTTCAGGAGATTGGCCCCAAGGCAGGAAGAGGCTAACAAAAGAAGAAAGAAAGAAAAACAAAAAAGCAGCTAAATTTGTGCAATTTTGGTCTGCGTCCTGCACAGAGCCCTGGCCCCAAACCCACACTCTGGGGATACACTCCCAAATTCACCTCCTTCTGCCTGGGAATGTCCCCCCACACCTTCTGTGGCCACCCAGCATCACTGGCCACCCCGGTGAGGATGGTGCTGTGCTGACTGCTGCCAGCAGCAGGGCTGCTGCCCTGGACTTCCCCTCCCACTGCTTTGCTTTGGGGCCCTGCTCAGCCTAGAGCGCAGTTTAGAGGTACCCAGAGTTACAGGGTGACAGCTTTAAAGACAAAGATCAGGAACTGAAAAAGATGAGGAGATGGAAAAGAAGATTCCCTGAAGTGTGCAGAGCCCACAGAGACACGACAGCAGCATCACCTCACCACCGTGGACTTCTTCCCAAGCACCTGTGCCGTCACCCCATTATGACCCTGTGGAAGGAAGGACCAGGATGAGTCCAAGAGGCAGAAAGGAAGCTGTCCCAGCCCCAGTCCAGTCGGCTCCTGTGGACCCTAGAAAGCAGCAGAATAGTCGGGCAGGTATTTGCCTCTTGCAGCACAGAAGGTTCAGCTCCTCTGCCTCTGATCAGCAGCTCTGAACACTTTGAAAGGCAATGAGCGAAAGGGTTTAAAACAATTTAACATGAGCCAACCAGGAAAGAGGCTGATGGAGAAGCCCACTCCAATCCCATATACATCAATCACCCAAATCCCCCTGTGAGCAGCCAGAGCAGCCCCCACAGCTGTTCTGGAGTTGTAAAGAGCTTGGAGTCCCCACACCCACACATACACCCAGCTGCCCAAAGTGATGCTGGCCCATCCTGATGCTATTTTGCATCATGCCCTCCTGGCATAGCCATAGATTTGTCCACTGCTCCCAAGAACCCAAAGCTGCTTGGTCCTCCCATCCACATCACCCCCAAAAACACAGCAAAACACCAGGTTTAGCAAAAATGTTTAATCTCTCCTTGATGCGTGTGTTTATTTACAAGTACTAAATCTGAAGAACATTAAAATAGGAAATAGCAGGATATTTACACGATCAAAGGGCGCTCGACCAGCCGCGCTGGCCTGTTGCTTCAAGTCTGAAACAATCACAGAAAGGGAATCAGGACTCTGGTGTTTGATTTTTTTTTTTTTTTTATTCCCCATTTAATTTTTTTTAAACTGCTAGAATTCTCTGCCTCTCGCTGGGTCCGCCTTAGGTCTCCCCCTGCTTTCTTAAAGGACAGCTTGTTGTGCGCTTTGGTTGGGAGCGGGTGAGCCTGGGGGAGTCCCACCATCCATCCCCCTGCTCCCTGTCCCCAGGCTGGGGCCAGCCCTGGGGGTGACACAGGGTTCCTGCTGAGGGGGACACTTCCAGGCTGCACTTTTTTTAACCCCAAACTGAAGAGAAAAGGCATTGTGAGCACGGAGGGACCCCCTTGCTGCAGCGGTGGGGGATCAGCCTGCATGCTCCAGCTGCCTCTGACAGCAGTGGGCAGAGCAGGAGCACCCAGAAACACAGGCTCAGGGCAGGGGATGCTTCTTTATCTCACCTCATTTTGGAGCATGGGCGAGACCACCAGCAAGAGGAGTCCTGCAAATGCTTCCCAGCTTCTTCTCCCCACCTTTCCCTGTTACGAGGCAGGGTTTGATGGGGTCGGCCAGCCCGGCTCTGCCCCTCGCCAGGCTGGGGCGAGGGAGGACGGGCAGGCTGCCTGGCACGGTTAAGGACGCTGGGCATCACACGAAAGGCAAAGGTAGCACCAGGAAGTGCCAGAGGCTGTGGGCAGCATTGCAATGCCCACCTTGTCAACCACCACCCTCCCTGTAAGAGGCAGCAAGGGGACCCCGCAGGGTGGGGAGGTGCAGTGGGATCCTCAGTGGAGCAAACCGCAGACATCCCAAAGCTCTCCAGGAGGAAATCAAGGGGAATCAATCCCTGGGACCACACTACGGGCACTCAGCATCACCAGGGGGCTGGAAGAACCAGGTCACAGCACAAGGGGAGCCCAGAAAGCACAGCCACACCATGGCACTGTTAGCATGACCTCTCCAGAAGCTTCTCCATTGCCTAAATCTTACTCAGACCCACTATTACCAAGAAACTTGCCTGTCCCTCTAGCCTGGCCAAGGGAGCACCCATAACATTGCTGCTGGGAAAGCAACAGGCTAGCTAACAGACCCTCCAAAATTAACAGTGCTTCCAACCCTCTTCATCAAAAAGGAAATTTTCAGGGAGATGCTCTTAGAAACAAATCTCAATCCCCTACAACCACCAACAGGGAGGTCCCATTATTCCCTGTCAACCACCACAAAAAATATGAGTTTGGCTCCCTCAACAGCAATCGAAGCCCCCAAGAATGTTCCTACCACTGCAACAGGTAGGACCCATGCCAGTCCTGGACAGACACCTCAAGACAACCACTCCCCTTCCACCAAATCACAATGGCCACTGACGCAAAGCTGCCATCCTCCAGGCGATTTCCACGACCTTTACCAAAGCCACCCAGGCAGCAACACCACAAGGAAGAAGTTTTGGGCCAATCTTGCACCAAAGGGAGCCACAGGTACCCCTCTACCCCATTGCAGCAGCAGCAGCAAACTCTACAAAAGACCACCCCAAGGGGCCCCCAGAGGGTCCTGTCCCACCAGAGCACTCAGGGAGATGCTGGCAGCCAGCAGTGGCCCTGGCACAGGGCAGGTGGGCACACAGCTGTCCTCTAAGGCTCTCCAAGTAACACATTTGAGATGTGAACCTCTGAAGTCTTTCTTTTTGCTGTTTCTTTTTTTTTCTTCTTTTGGACAAGAAAGTGACAAATTAATTTCAAAAAAAAAAAATAGATAACAGGTCTAAACAAACCTCTAATATTCAACACTTGCAGTTTTTTTGTTTTATGGGTTTTTTTCTTCTGTTTCTTAAAAAGATCAACTCAGACTAAAATCTAGCACAGTCATGCAACAGCCCACAGCTCTCAGAAATCCAGCGACAGCTCAGGGTTTGTAGGTTTGGGAAACAATTATTAATTCCTTTTCAAACATATTTTTGCTGTAGTGATTGGGTTTTTTTGACTTTTTTTTTTTTTCATTTTTTTTTAATCAGCATCTTCTCTCCTTTCCCTCCTTATTAAAACAAAACAAAACCAAACAAAATTACAACATAATGAGAGATGTGCAGGCTTCAAACGATTGTTCTGCATGGTGAGAAAGGCTTGGAAGTTCCTTCCAGACCATTTGGTATCTTTTTTTTATTTTTTTTTTCTGCAGTTGTCGTTTGTTTTGTTTTAACTGGCTGTGTAAATTCATCTTGTATTTATATCGGTTCGATTCTCCTTCAGTTAACTATACAGCACCCCACTGGGGCGCGAGAATTAGATTGTAACCACATATATATATATACACACTTTTATTATTTTTTTTTTTTAATTAAAAACTTCATTATTTCTCCCTCTCCCCCCCTTAACTTGCAGTTTAAGGGAACGGACAGAAATCAGCTGGGCTTCTTTCCACTTGGATTTTGACAGCTACCCGCTCCTGGCAGAGTGCGGCCCCGTGTGCTGTGGCCTGGGCAGCAACGGGAGCTCTCAGTACAGAAAAGGAAAGGGTTTTGCTCATTTTTTTGGAAGTTTTTGGTCTCCTGCTGCCTTTCCAGGCAGCATTCAGCACCTTTTCATCTCTGGAAAGCACAAACCCGCGAGGAACTGACATTTCGAAGGGGGCAGCTGAGGGAGTGACCTCAGGTCACCAATGAAGTCCCTGTCGGGGCGGAGGCAGCAGGGGGAAGATGGGGTGACAGCAAGGAGAGAAAGGGGGAGAAAGAAGTAAAAGACAGAGAAAGAAAGGTCAACCTTGGGTGGAAGGTCCTGCACACATTTGGGCTTCCCAGGTGGAAGAGTGGGCAACAGCCTCGTGGCAGCCATCATCCCAGTCCCTCCACGGGCTGGTAAGCCAGGGGGTTTGCCAGGGGGATCCCCATCAGGAGGTGCAGAGGATCTGCCTCCCCTTTCCCCGAGGATCTAGGCTCTTCCCCTACATCAGCACAAAGACATGATGAGGGAAAAAATAAACATAAAGGGGCTTTGTTAAGGCTGCTCCAGTGCCAGGGAATCCATCCCAAAAAGCCAGGTTGGCTCTCCATCAACCCTCCTGACAGCAGGAGCCCCTGCAACCATCCTCTACCCTCCATCATCCCAGGACAAGCAGGGGCAGGCAGCACTGCCCAGACCACCCCATGGCCACTGAACTGGAAAAACAAGGACAAGATCAACAAAACACTGACCATCCCTCAGCAATCCCTTAGGAAAAAAAAAACAAACCCCGAGCCTTGGGATCTCCCTTCCTCTCTGCTTGTGACCTCCAGAACCACTCAGCAGCATTTAAATAACAGCATCTATTCAGCTAACAAAACTCCCACCTTTTTTTTCTTCAATTTTTTTTTTTTCCGCACTAAACAACATTCAAATAAAACATGGCACAGGACATATTGTAGAAATATCAAAGCTCAGGGATTTCTCCCTTTCCTGCCCACCCCTACTGCCCCCACCCCCGTATCTCCCCAGCATCAGTCCTTTAGCTTATCTTTGAAAACCATTTTTGTTAGTTTGTTGCAAAAAATTTAGAATATTTTTCCCCTCCCGTTTTTTTGTTATAATTTTTTCCTTTAAATTAAAAATTTTGTTTGTCTTGTGTAAATTGTGCAAATATAGCAGTTAACACTAGTGGCAGAAGGCCAGAGAGAGAGAGAGAGAGAGAAAGGGGAAAAGACAGAAAAAGAGAGAGGAGGAGGAGGAGGAGAGGGGGTGGACAGCTGGGGGGAAGGAAGGGAGAGCAAGTCAAGTACAGTAAAAATAGGAGCCCACCCCCCTCCCTTCACCAAAGTAACAACATCCAAACGCCATCCTAGAAAGCCCCGCGGTCCCGACCCTCCGTCCTTGTGGGCTCAGGGGCTCTGCCCAGACAAGGGGTGCCCAGCAGGTCCATGGGGCAGGCGATCCCCCTTCTCCTCTGCCCGGCATTGCCTCTCTACAAGGTCCCTGCTGCGTCCCGGTTGGACTGGGGGGGGTTTGTTTGTGGGTCAGGGAGTTCTATCGACGTTGCTGCCGCCGTCGGGATTCGTTTGTAGTTTTTTCCGCTAAAGCGCGAGGTTTCCTTGTTTGTTCGTGGGAAGCGTGCAGAGGCTCCCGCGGGTCCCGCCGGTCCCAGCCCCAAAGTCTTGTGCCCGCGGCTGCCGCTGGCCGGCCCTCCCTCCTGCTGCCTCCACTGCGCGGGACGCTGGCACCGCCGCCGCCTTCTCAGCTGCTTAAGGCCATTGTGTCGATCGCCTGCTCCAGCTTACTCCTCAGCCGCTGCCTCCGGGCCTGCTCGTCCTTCTCCAACGCAGCTAAAATCTAGGGAGAGAGGGGAGAAGAGAGAGTGAGGAGATGCCCACCTACCCAAAACAGCTCCTTGTTGCCCGCTGGCTCTTTGACAGCTCTTTGTCAGGGCATGGGGATGTGGTCCCACGGGAAGCAGCGCACGTTTGTTCTTGTCCCCAGGGGAGCCAGGAAGGGCCAAAGGAGGTGTAGGGTGGAGGACATGGCTCTGAGTGGTGCCACCCCACAGACAGAGGCCACTGGGGCCCCCAAGGGGCTGCAGTAACACCAGGGACCTGCTGGACATTAACAAGAAGGCAACTTACACATGGGGAAGTGAAGAAAACATTGGAGGGTGAACCCCAAATTCAAGCCAACACCATGTCTGTGACTTAACAGTCCTTTAATGCCTTAGGGAAGCAGCAGTTGTGTTTCAGAGACCACAATCAAGCCATGAACTGGTTCCATGAGCACAAAAAGATGAAATTCATATGGCTTCAGCTACCCAGAGTAGTAAAACCCTGCTCATCTCTTCCCCAAGGTTGGCAACTGGGGGGCTCTGGGGTGATGGAGGGGACATCAAATGGATGCACCAGCAAAGCCTGGGAGCCCTCAGTCCTGTTCAAGGGGTGTACCCACAGACACCCAAGCATGACGTTCCTCCCTTGAAATCCTGTTTCTCTAAACAAGCCGCTGGCCATGATGACAGATTACAGGGTGGAGGGGCGGTTCCCTGCCCTGGGCTGGATGTGGCTGTGCCCCCAGGGCTGGGGAAGGACCAGCAGCAGCAGAAGGGCGGAGGACGACGCTCAGACTGGGGAGAAGGGAGTAATGAAGTGTAAAACGAAGGGGCAGTTGCCCTCACAGCAGCCAGGAGTCTCATCTCACTAACATCATGCCAGCAGAGCAGAAAAGCTGATTTAAAAAAACAAACCTGACAGAAATCTCATCTCCTCGGGTGAGCTAGTTGAGAGAGCAAATTTTTTGCAATTAAATATCAAGGCATCAGTCAAAGGGGACTTGATTAACCATTTCATTGGCTGCATAATTGGAAACAAACTGTTGTATAATTAATAGAGTTACTAGGAGGCAGGCAAAGTCCATCAGGAGCCCTACAGGTAACTCTTAATGGGGAATCAGCTCCTTTTGATTAAGAGCTGCTACAGCGATGGCAAGTTGTGAAGCAGTGGGCAGGGCGTGCTGAGCAGCACCCACCACGCTGCCACAACCAGCCTCTGGCCACCACCATACTGGTTCTCCCCCAAGCTTTCTGGGGCAGTACCAGGCTGGTCTCTGTCTCCTGTGGCAATAAGAGATGGCTGAAGGGGAATCTCTTCCCAAAAGAAAAGGGAACGCTGCATCTCAGCACTGGCATCAGCTCCCGAGGAGGTGAAAATTCACTAGCAAGATCCAGGTACATCTGATTTACCACCCTTAGCAGCAACAACCCAGGGCAGCAGCTGGACTGGCAAGAACTCATAGATTCTGCCACAAACCTGCTACTGGGGACACTCCTCCCCATCAATCTCCACGGAAGCTCTCAGCCCCCACGCTACACACTGAGCAAAATATCTACAATGACAGTCATGCAGAAATTAAAACCCCACATGCCTGAAAGGTGCCCGAGCTGGAACCAAATGAGATTGGTCTGAGAAGTGGAAGAGGAGCCTATTCCCCCTGCCTGCCTCCTCTGCCTCTCTCAAAAAGAGAGTTGTATATCCTGGGATGCTGAGGTGTGAAAAGATTCCCAAACTGCTCACGCATTTATCTACTCATCTTATCTCAGCCTTATGGAAACAATGCAGTCAAAGAAAACCTGTGTTGAGTGTAGAGAGACCCAGGTTTGTCACCTGCTGTAAGGAGCCAGGACCACTGATTATCAAGATGCAAGTACCCAAATGAAAATTAATTATGATTTTCATTCACAGCCAATGACAGCATATTATTGCACTGAACAACAGGAAAAATTATTCTCTCCCATTTTGCATCAAAGAGGGTGCAATCGGGCTGCATATAATTGTGCTTAATGAATGAAAACAAACAAAGGGAACAGCTGCGATTTATTAATCCCATTACAAATAATAAAAGAAGTTCCTGAGAGCTGTGAACACACTTGTGATGCTTGGAGAGCAGGCAACAGCAAGACACTCAACAGATGTCAGACTGCCGTTAGTGCACAAGAAGAGGACCTGAACCCCTAAAGAGCAGCTCATTAATGCCACGTGGTCCCCTCACACGGTTCCCTCCCTGCTGTCACCCAGTGTTTGGGGGATTTAAGGCTTGAGGGACACGGCACCTTCCCAAGCACCAGGGTTTTTTCCCATCCCTGTAGGAAAGTCAGGACCTCCTCTCCCTGTAGATCACCTGGCTCCACAGGCCTTTGGCCACCATGATTCCAGTGCTGACCTTAAATCCAGAAGCCAGGTTGGCTACAACCTGCCTGTGGACTCCCTAAATTCACACCCCAAAGAGGTGCTGGGAGAAGCCTCTCAGGATTGTTGCAGGGTACAACAGGGACCCCGTTTCCTTTCCTGTCTTTCTCCAAGTGGGGAAATGTTCTGGTACTCTGTCACCTAAATAAGCCACCATTCAAACGTAGTCATCAAAACCCTTCATTGAGACAATAAAACCTATAATATCATGCTATATGTATAAATCCATATTTTACTGTAGTTACATATTTTATTGCTTTAATAAGATGTGGGGTGTACATTTGAACAGTGCTTTAAGAAATTAATTTGTATAAATTACAACAGAGGGGTTTTAAACCATCCTTACTGACGTTCACAAAACAAGCACTGAAGAGACCACCACATCCTCTAGCTTCCCTGGGGAGTGGAGCTAAACATCACTTGTACAGTTCCACAGTGCTGATACCTCCATGGTGCCAGACTGGTGGCAGTGGATAGGGGAGGAATGCTGAGATAACGCCACGAAGTCTGCAGCCTCATGGAGCTCGTGCGCCAAATGTGTAGAAAAATAGGTGTTTTGCACATTACTCATTGCAGAAAACGTGGGGAATGAAGCGCCATCTACCTCAGCACCTGGCTTCATGACTCCCAAACCTTTTCTACTCCACCAGCTCAAGCACGAATATGGACTACGTTACTATCCCGCATTTCATGGTGTGTTTTTCTACAGGAAAGCGCAGGGGACTGCAGAAACAAGGACAAAGTTGCAGCCCAGGCCTGACTCTGCATTGCCACATCTTACCTCGTCCTTGTACTTGGTGATGTAGGAATAGATCTCGTGCAGCGCGCTCATACTGTTGAACTGGCTGAGGTGCAACCGCGACTGCTCCGCCAGGTACGCACTCATGTCCTGGTCACTGATCGCTGGCATTTTAGCTATATCTGCATAATATCTGCAAGGCAGGAACAGAGGAGTGGGTCAGAGATAGGGATGGGCAGAAGAGGATGTGTCCCTGCCACAATGCTTGCTGAGAACAGCCACTGCAGAGGCAAGTGAAGAGCATCTTGCCTCGGAGCAGTGACATCCCATGATCACCCATTAAAACACTGCTTCTCATCAAGAGGTCTCTGAGCACTCCATGGAGCAGTCAGCATCATTAGAATGTGCTCCTGAAGGAATAGCACCCAGCCCAGTCCAGCCCAACATGCTGGGAAGCCAGGAGATGTTGCTCTGAGGGATTTCCCAACTTCTCCTAAACCACACATTTTTCCTCCTTCCCATCCCACTGGCATGTTTAGCCACCAAACTGCATACACGAGGACCCTCCACACCTGCAGCAACATGCAAGGCTTTGTTACCACCCTCCTAAGGTCAGTGTGTTGCTAAAGCCAATAATGCCCCTTTGCTTTCCATTAAATACTAGGGGTGTGAACACAAGACAAGGTCACATCCCGCCCTTGCAGCAATACATGCATGGTGGCAGTGGAAAAACAGAATATCCAACAGGATGTTCACCACATCCCAGAGACATCAAAGCTGCAGCAACCCATTGTAGAAGGAGGGTTACACCAAGCAGATGCACCAGTGGACTGGCTGCTGAGGTCCTTTTGGAAACCAGGGTTGTGTCCTCAGGCCTCATTTAAAAAGAAACCCTACCCACAGCAAACAAGCCCTAGCTGTTCCCACCACCTGGAAATACAGAGTGCCAGTCTCTCCCAGGTTTGCTGTACTCCTCATGATTCCTCACTCAGTGAAGTTTCTGGTACAGTGATTAGCATCATTAGTGTCATCAGCTGAACGCTGAGATGGAACACGGCTGAAGCACTTGGATAGGAGCAGATGGCAGCAAGACCACTTGAGGAGATGAATATGAGGATCCACTCCATCCCACAGCACTGAACTCAGTTAGTGATAAACTACTTGGGCAGTTTTTACACAGAGGCTCATTCACACCCAGAAAATGATGCAAGAGAATTCTTAGACTCTGCCAGGAGAGCAGTGATCTGTGGTGAGGACCTCTGACAAAACTAGCCATCTGCTACACCCCTAGAGAGATCACCCCAGAGTGACATCTCCTAGAGCAGCAGTTTTATATTCTGGGTTTTATCATGACACACAGGATGGGAGGAAACCATCATTTCTCAATACAAGTGTGCATGGCTTGTGTGGACCAAGATTCCAGTCACACCTACCATTTCCAGAGGACACCTAATGTGCCACATCTCCAGCATCACGACCCCTTGTGTTTCCCCAACTCCTAAGCCCTTCACTGCGCTGTTCCTTCCTCAGCCTGACAAGATGCCCTGTTTTCAGCTGGTTCCAGAACCATGGCAGCAGACAGACCTACAGGTGGGACCATCAGTCCCACTCAGCCACCTTCACACCACTCCTGTCCCATCTCTGCAAAGCTTTGTGAGGCAACCACGCCAAAAGTCAGAAATGCTGATTATGCCATAATTCCCTGCAGCAGAGGAGCAGTAGGAGATGCAGTCACCCCTTGCACAGGTCATCTCTGCCCCCTGCTCAGCTGCCTCTGGGACCATTCCAGAGGTAAGTATTGGCAGGAACGTCTGTCACGAATGAGATCTCCCACCTCCTCCCCAGGGACGCAGCGTGTCTAGACCAATGTTTAACTCTGGAATGGTTTTATACCTTTTTTCCTCTAGGCACACATACAGAGTTGAATATTTTTGTCATAGAGATGGCAAGGTCAGAGAAATTCACCTTACGAAGCTTGTGATGTTCCTGCGGGACCCCACTCCAAAGACCCATCCAGCCCCATGCAAAGAACTTCCTCCTATTACAATGCAGCTCATCTCTCATCTCAGTCATCGTATTTCAGGGGCATTGTCTCTTCTGATTCAAGCCCTATCTTCCTCAAGGGAAGAAGCTTGTCTTTGTAACTGCCTGCAAAGCACCAGGCATGCCAATGGCATGACAAAAATATCTGTGTACAAGCAAGTATCCAAACGATGATTTAGGCCACAAAGTCCCATCTTTACAAACTAGAGAATATGATGTTTATTGTTGCCTGGACATCTTTCATTTGGTTCATTCTGTATTCGGTTAAGATACTGAATAAAGGAAGGGTCCTCAGTCAAGGAAAAAAGGCACCATCTTTAGCCCAGCACATCACCACAAAGGAAAAGTTGCATCAGCAACCTGAAATCTGCCATTTTTTAAGTTTTATGAAGTTCCACTTCACAAAATGGCAACATTTTAACAGTAGCTCTATTTGGAGGGCTTTGGAGGACATCTAGGTTTCTCTCCCAAAAGGATAAAGCTAAACACAGCCTGAGTGCATCAATTTGCAATCAGTAGCATTCAAACCCTGCACCTTTAACACTGCATTAATTCAGCGGGACAGGGGGATGTCTCTCATCGGCTCAACAGGGAAGGTGGAGGGTGTCAAAAGGAGTCAGGGGACCTGCTCCTCTCCCTGGTCCTCGGCAGAGAGACAGCAGCCTGAGCACTGCCTCAGAGCATGTACTCTCATCAGGATCCCAGGTGACATGTACTGACGGATGAGAGAAGGGAAACGATAATTTTCAAGCATTTCAGCAAAATCTGCATGTATTGTCATGGTACAGAAAAGGCACTTCTCTAGTCCAAGGCTGACTTTTCATTGCTCTTCGAAAGCAACCAAGGAAGGTGTTAGTAATTCCCTAGCACAGACCAAGCTTTTACAACAGAAAACGTCAGACAAACTAAAAGGGGAGGTTGCTTTCAGCACCCCTTAAGCAAGTCATAAATGGCTCTGTCAAAGAGCCACTGCAAACTCATTCCAGGAGACAATCATGAGAAAGCATCATCTCCCAAACAACAGGATCACCTTCCACAAGCACTAGTACAGTTCTTCTTCAGACAGCTGCCAAGAGGAGCCCTCCCAACAACAGCAGTCCCCACATTCACAAACATCCACGGTAATTTCCCCAGGTGAAGCAAGGAGCTGTTGCCAAGTCTACTCACCTTTCTACCCAGCTCTTGTAGTTGGGGATGTCCTTGGCGTACAGTAGTTTGTTGGAGGGAGAGTCTTTTCCTAGCTTGTGCTCAGAAGTTGAGCAGGAGTCCATGAATGTCTGAGCCACCACGGATAGGCAGGCATCAGTAATACTGTTCTTGTGAATGTCGAACACAAACTGGGGGTTCTTAATCACATTCACCCAAAAACGTAGAGGTAGACTGAGGGATGAAGGAAATAGGAGTCAGCACCTGAACCAAGCCCTGCAGGGCAGCTGGCACATACATGCAACTCCAGTTGTGGAGAACGAGCTCCCCATGACCCAGAATTGGGTAGGTTGCTTTTCCCAGCGCTCCAGGGATGCAAACATCCTGGGTAAATGGCCATTCCCCCCTGCCCACCCTCACAAGGCCACAGTTCTTCGTGAAAAGGTTCCTCAGCACTGCCAGAATCTCCAAAGGCAAATCAGGGCAGCACAGATCTGTGGTTTCTCCAAGGATCCACTCACACTGAAGAGACCTTGCTGAGCCTCTGGGTCTAACCAAGCACGGTCCCCTTCTCTCACTTCAATAATCCCTTCGAAGGCGCTGTGTGGCATTTCACACATCTCCCGTGTCGGAGAAGGGAGTTAACTGGCCTCCTCAAGGGACTCATTAGCACATTTAACACCAGAGGAGAATTTAGGCAGCCTCAGATGCTGGAAATAAAGCTCTCAGCTGTAGAGGCAGCGGGTCTGCTGGCGAGCCACTGACTGGATGTTTCCTGCATACTGACACACATGCCACCCTCCATGGCACTGTTTCCCAATCCTGCTGTCCCTCTCCTCTCCCAGGAGCATCTCAGAGCCTCCCCCCACCAGAAAGCCTCTCTGCTCTGTCATTCCCTAGCACCTACACTCAGCGAATGCTTTTATCTAAGACAAAACACACTTTGTTCCCCAGGACTTTCCTAATGAGGGTACTGGGTGCATGTACATATTTCATTTGTGAAGGGAATGGCCTGGAGAAATTAGCTCCACACGTCGAATTAGTGCCCAGAGATAAGCACAGGCATTAGTATGCAGGAGTCTGCGTGCCCAGCCCCTGAAGAGCGGGGCTTTTTTTTCCTCCCTTGCCTTTCGCTCCTTCTTTTAATATAGGAAGCCGAGTTATAAATCAGTTCCAAGCACTTCTGCGCTCTCACATCTCCATTTAAAAATGTTTCTTTTCCTGCCCTGCTAATTGCAAACAGTTACTGAACTACACAAAAGCAATTTGGCTGCCATTTAACAAATGCCAGACACGGGAACGTACGTACCCATCTCCAGTCATGGCAAGATCAGAGAGATGAAATCAGTGAGGCAGCAGAAATGAAAAATGCCAAGGGGGGCTGCAGAGCCAACGCCTGCTGGAGCCCCGGCCCCAGCACGGCACCCAGGGAGGGCTCATCAGCTGCTCCGCCCTGCTTTTCAGCCAGTGATTAGCAGAGCCGAGGGGGCTGGCTCTGAGGGCAAGGTTAGGGAGGATGTGTACTCGGCTTTGTGCTGACTTCGTTAAGGCACGCTCGGCTGAGTGGCAGGAAGGAGTGTGGAAACACCTTCAGGACAGCGGAGATGAGAATTGGGACTGGCATCCCCAGAGGAGCCCGGAGGATGGAGAAGGCCAAGGTGAGATGGAAACAGAGCTGCTGTGGTCCTCAGCAACTGCAGCCGTCAGGGGGAGCGTGGTGCCTGGGATTTGGGGATGGAAGGGCTGAGGGAGCATTGCATTCCTGGGATTTTTTCTGATGAAGGAAGGCATGCAAAGGATTTACCCACACCGGAAATAGAGAGATATGGGCCTCTCTTGTCCTGGATCATTTCCAGGTACATATTTTTGCTCCCTGTGGGAGGGATTGGAAGATGTGATATTGTTAGACCCCCCTATCCCACTGTCTCCCTCCATTACCAGTTACTCTTCCAGGTGTGCCTGACATCATAATCATTGATCTGATGCTTATCAGCCTGTTCATCCAGGAAATCAAACATGTATTTGATGGCGAGAGGCAGAGCACTCCCACGGTGAGCTGTGCTGAAGATGGTCTCAAACAGATCATCCACGAACTTCTGCAAGGTGCCCTGAAGAGGAGAAAGAGAGAAGGGCTGCTCAGCAACACCCAGCACCAACAGAGAGCCGCGTCTTTAACTAATGGTCGACCTCTAAACCAATTTCACTTCTATTCCTACAGCTGGAATAGCAGCACAATACAATCTGTGTAACCCTACTGGTTCTCAGTGATTTATGCTGGAAAATAAACACTGCAATGATGAGGTGTCTCCTTCACTGTTTTGCTAAAAGCATATGAATAAAAACACCATACAGAGCAAAAACCAAGTGAATGTGATCTGTTTTGGGTCCCATTAGGATACCCAAGAACTGATGACAGACATCACCAAAAAGAGCCCTCGTCCCATGAGGGGTCCCAAGTCACAGAGGAGATGGCTAAGGCCAGTCTCTGCAATCCTGAGCCAATATCTTCAGCACAGCCCTCTGATCCTCTCTAGGAACATCTCGGACACGCAGCACCCACTCAGCACTGGAAAAGGTTTGTATGTAGTGAATGAAGGGGGACCTGCTGTGAGGCCAAATGCTCAGGGTAACTACTCTTCCCACGTCACCAATCCTGCACCTTTATCCCAAACACCAAAGAAGATGAATGCCCTGTCCCAGGGCACCTCTGCTTTGCAGACCAGCAGCTAGCTGCTCACAGATATAAAAACACCAAAGGATGCAAAAAGCAGATTGGAATATCCACTCAAGGGATACTCACCAAAGGTTTTGCCATACAGCTCCAGCTCAGGAAAGAGACTAACAGAGCAGCTCCTCCTGTGCGGGAGCAGGCAGCTAATAAAAAAGCAGCACTTACCACTTTTGGACAGTGCAAATCACTACCCTTCCCCACCCAGATTTCAAAAGGCAGGCAGCAGCTCTGTGCCTGTGAACCATACCTTGGTGGCTAACAGACGGGTTAGGTAGATTTCTGAGACCATCTTGCTGCCCCGGTCACCCTCCCGCTGGTCCATGTGGTCATGGTTTTTCACCAGGTGCCAGAGCTTGGTGCCGCTCTCCAGGTCGGGGGTGATCATGGGGGTCCGTGAGCGCAAGCTGTCGGGGCTGCTGGCTGTCCTCAGCATGCTCTCTGCAAGCACCAAGCAGAGGTGGATGCTCATACCCTGCCCACACCTCTGCCTTGCCACCAGCCCCATCACTCCCCTTCCCTCCACAGGAGCTTTGGGATCCAGCCTCTGCAGCCACCACGGATTGGGAGCTCTGCTGGGACCATCCTCACAGCCTGCTGGGCCACACGCAAGCCTGTCTGATGTACAGGGGCCAGGACCACTGTGGAAGGAATTTTTCAGAGTCCTGTCTTGCTCCCAGCACAGAAGTGGCAGGACCACAGATGCCTCCTGTGTCAGTCTGAGCTGACCACACTGTGCCCTTCCAAACCAAGGCATATTCGCTGCAGTCTTCCAACTCTGCTCTTTTAAGTGCTAAGTGCCTCTGTGCCTATTTTAATTAGATTTCAGGGGAATAAAAGGAAGGGATCCCTTAACAGCAGCCATCTCACACGTGTCTTTCTCCCCTGAGTCCAAAACACTGCAAAGAGAGATGGCTCTGGGCACATCTACTCCTTCTCAAACACCAGAATAAATAGGATGGTGCAGGAGAGCTGGGAGTTTGGAGGACTTTGTTCACGTGAGCCACAGTTAGAGTCACCTGCCCTGTGCCTTGGTCTGCACGCCCAGCCCGGTGCCACCTCCCCTGCCAGCCCAGTGGAGGATGCCCCAGCGCACTCACCATATCTGCTGAGGGACTTGGTGAAGGTGGAGGAGTTGGAGATGTTGTATGCTGAGTTCTGCTTGGGCACCAGGGCTACCGAGGAGCCGTCTGTCACCTGGGGGCAGAGATGGTGTGAGCAGGCTGCCACACTGGAGACACACAGGGGGAACAGTTCCGGCACAGGGAGAAACCGGCTCCGGTGGGATGAAGCTACAGTGCCACCCATACCAGGGACATCATCTACAGCAAAGGGGACCATCATATCTCTGTGACAGCCCGGGGGAAGGGGTGGAACACACCAGATACCTTGGCATGAAAAAGGCAAAGTAAGGTCAGAGCTGGAAACAGCCTCTGTGAGCCCTGGAGATGCCCCATTTAAAAGGACCATAAACATGGGGCCCAGGCAGGAAAGTGACTGCAGACCTCCTGGCCATGCTCCTGGAGAGCTGAGCCTAGGCCCTGACCCAGCTGAGGAGGGAGAATAGATGCTCAAAGGAGCTGATGACTGCTCAGAGCTCTCCACCACGACAGCCTTTACCTGGTAGTGGGCCAGGGTGTTCAGCCTCTTCCAGTCATTGTCGATCTTTGTGGTGACATCTTCGTCCTGCAGTATGATCCGGGCCATCCTGCCCTGCCGCCACTCTGTCCCCATGAGGAGAAGGGCTCGTGGTTAGCAGGTGATAGGAGCACAAAGGCAAGGCGAGGGTAGGAGCACAGTCTGGGAATCTGCCAAAGAGCCCTTCCAGCCCCTTTTGAACCCCAGGACTGGTGACTATCAATGTGTTGGGTAAATCCAAGTACTCAAGGAAAGAGCCTGGTGACTGTTTCCTTTGCTCCTCTCCATTCTCCTGTCCCCCCTTTAGGAACAAGATTAACACTGCAGGCCTCCTTGGGCCTCAGACACCTCAAGCCTGCAATCCAGACCACAGTCAGAGCTGAGGAAGCTCCTCTCCCTATTCCCTCTACTGGCAGGACTCACACTCATTCCAGGGCTCCCCACACACAGCCAGTGCCACCAGCACAGCAAAAGTGGACTGAACAAGCACAAATGTGCTCCTGTATGAGAACAGATTTTCCTGCCTTGAACAGTTTTTTTGGCACTTCTGCTCTTAGTCATATCCCTGCTCCGCACAGGGAAGTGCTTGGCTTCTCTCTTACCCAGGTCCATGTCTCCAGCTTTGGGTCGCTGGGAATAGGGCACACCCTTGTAGACAGCATCCAGCAGCTTCTCCTTCACCTGTGTGATGGTGTCACAGTTCAGCACCTTGACAGGGATCTCCGGGGCGTTCTCATTCTCAGGATTCACGCAGTTGAGGGTCTGCACAGCACAAGGGAGGTCAGAAAGGCTTGAGTGAGGGGCTGTGATGCACTGGCTGCAAAGGCAGGTTCAGGGACGTGAAACTAGAGCTGTCTAGAGGTCATGTCTTCTCACCTCCTGGGCTGCTGTGGAGCTGCAGCCACACCACACATTCCTGCTCTCCCTTTCTGCTTTCCTCACCTCTCTCTGCCACCCTCAAATCTCCAGGTATTCCCAGAAAGGGAGCATCATATCAGTGGAGGAATGCTGGGCCAGCAAACTTCACTTCAGTGCACCAAAACCTGTCTAGACTGAGCAATGCCCAGGCACACTCCACTCCCCTCCCAAATCACCCCAGTGAAGAATCAGCTGCAGGCTCAGCCAGGGGAAGGGCCTGGCTTATCACTTAGCTGGACTGAGGAGAGGGCTCATAATGGAGGAGAATCCTCTCCATCTCTGGCAGTATTCTCAAGGTTCTAGCTTTGATCCCCACCCAACACGAGCCTTGGACTGCTCCAAGCAGCACATGTTCAACAGTCCCTCTCACCCATACCTGTCACAGTCTTGGGGTTTGCTTGGAGAGACATGGAGCAGGATCCAGTTAATGTTTGGCTTTCTCATGCCCATGGTTAGAGCAAACTTTGCCAAGCAAAGGCCCTGTTTCTGACCCTGGCTGAGATGGGCACCACTCAGACAGAACAAGAAGCCCCTCAGGGATGCCAGAAAGAACAAGGGACAAACCACTCCCTGAGAAGTATTCTGTGTGCCTTCAAGATCTTGTTAAATAGCTGGACCTGGCAGTCTTGACAAGCACCAGTAACAGTGAGGCTTCTGCTTGCACTAACCAGCATTTTGTAGTCAATCTGCTGCCGGATAAGCTTGTCCTCACTGAGGGAGTAGCGAGCCTCTCCTGTGATGGCATCAATGGGTCCCTTCTCCATCTGCTGCTTGATGGCACAGTAGAGCATGAAGAGTGGTTCCCCAGCACACTCCTGCAGGACAGGGGATGAAGGAGAGGGAGAGAGAGGGGTGAGAAGGTGCCAGGCACCAGCTTTGTCTTGCAAGAACCACCACCACGTCAGGAGCCTGCTGTGGCCCTGCAACATCAAACTTCATTATGTGGCTTTACAAAGAGACTCCAGCTTAAGACTACAAGAAAGGGAGCCCATGGTAAAATTCATCCTGTGGAGGGAACTCATTCTCTCCTTCCAAGCCCACTGAAGGTGCTGCCTTGTCTACCAACACCTAGACTCAGTTTCACAGAGTTTCCAGACACTCCTCTGTGAGCTCTGCTCCTTCTATAGGCCAAAGACAAGCTAAAAAGGTTAAATTCAGGGCTAGTGAAGAGTAGGTTGGGTCTGTGGATTTTTTGTATGGGATACAGCCTGTCTATTGACCTGCACCCTGAGAATCCCAGTGATGGAAGGGACCAGGCAATGAGGTTTCCTGCAGTTAAATCATTTGCCACCTACATCCCCCCACTGCAAACCCCTGTAGTCAGAGCCAGCTTTAGCCACCAGACAGAGCCACACCAGCATCTGCAAGGAAGGGAAAGGGAAACTGGACCAGACACTTTCCCCCAGAGATGCTGGATTCAGGAACAGGAAAGGACATGACAAGGTTGGAGGCACCAACCAGCCTGGAGCAATGAGTTGGTATAGGGGGACTGGGAGTGGACACCCCTTTATCACCCAGGGCCCAAACATCTCCCCTGAGCTGCATCGCAGTGGGCCCTTGCAGACACAGGAATTGGCCCTAAGGGAGAATGAAAGGTATGATGGGAGCAGAGGGGATGGGGAGAAGCCCCAGCAGATTTTACCCCACCAGCCCTCGTCCCTCCCTCCTGGCCGCCTCACAAATAAATTGTACTTTGGTGCAAAGTGCGGCTGCTCTCCCTGTCACCATATGCTGTTAGCATCTCGTTAGCATCTGCGGTAATTAAAGAGACAGCTGCTAACGAGCAGGAACAGGCATACATCATCCCCAGACCTTCCGACAACATGCCTGTCTTTGAAATTATGTTTCATTTGCAAACTTGGCTTCATTAAGTCAGCTTGGAAAAGTGAGAGACCCAAGTGGGCGCTCGGCTGCGCATCACTGGCTGCCCAGCGAGGCAAGGCTGACCAGAGTGGTGAGCCCCCAGGGGTCCCACGGCACCCCAGGCTACCCCTCCAGAGGACCTGAGTTGCTTCTTTTGGTTGCTTCTAAACACTCGTTGTGAAACTTCCCAGTCTGTGGAAGTGGTGTGGATGGAGGACAGCCTGGAGTAGGACTCCCTGTTCCCATCTCAACGAACAGCCTTTCCCTCTCCAGTAAGGCACAGGTGCTGTCTTGCCAACTGCAGTTCTGCACCCCCCTCTGGGATCCACACCAAGGCAGGTGGGTTCAGTCCTTACCACACTGGTATCCCAGTTGCTCTCCAGACATCACAGCATCACTTCCTCTGCTCCTTGAATGCCAGCTGAGCTGACAGGAAATAAAGCTCTCTTTTGGATGCATGGATTGGAGCTAGCCCTACTGCCTCCCAGGAAGGATGGAGGCATCAGTGGTTCATTTGATGGGTACGCCACTCCTCCAGCACCATGCAGGCTTTTGCAGGCTCCTGTGTGCCCTGGGATTCTGGTCTCCTTCTGACCTGTCAGACACCTTAATGTCAACCAACACAGCCCCTCTGCCCTGTCCCCCTGACTCTGTGCATCCTCCACATTGCAGCTCGGCTGACCCACCTGTTCTGAATGTGGGTCCTACCCTCAAAATGCAGCACCTCACTCCCAGCCTCACTGGCCCCACCAGCTCTTGAAGACCAGGGCCAGGGTGCTGCTGTGGGTCACAGTGTGCTGAGACACCACAGGTGAGGGTGGTTTATGGATCATCCCTGACTGAGACCAACAGAATGAACAGGGACCAAAGACAGCAGTTGACCCAAGATGAAGTCCATCAGGTGAAATTCAGCAGGGGACCACTGAGACAGGGCCAAGTTGCCCCTCAGGTTGATGGAAGGGAGCTTGCCCCCTAAATGTGGCTGTGCCCACACTGCCAGCCCTAATGCAGTTTGCTCACTGCTGGGGGCCTGACTGAGGAGGGCTTTGGAGGGGGGGGCTCTCTCTGAGAGCCAAGCTGGAGGAGGGCAGCTGCAGACACCCCATACATGCCCGTATTGGTATGTTAGGAGCAGGCTGAGGCAAGCCAGCGAACTCCCAAACTGTCTTACTGACTAGATCTAGCTCATCAGGCACCTAATATTGTGCATTTTTCAGCACTTGTCTCAATTTATCCGTCTCCCTTTCCCTGAGGTGTCTCATTAAGAGTCTGATAAATGCTTCTACAGGGTCCTGCTGAAAGCGCCAGTCCCCACTGGCTCCCTACGCCGCTGGCCCTGGGCATGAGGGGCTGTCCTGTCCCTGTCCCTCACCCCAGCATATCTCAGCCATGTGATGTTGGATGCCCGGCCCTGCTCCAGGCAGGTTTGCTGAGAGTTGATCTGGCAGCTGGGCACGCGGCCGCCTGCCTCATTTGCACACACAATTAATGCAGTTTGGGGCAGTTTCCCTGCTGGCAAACTGTCTGCTGTGATACTCTCCATCTACTCCACAGGCTGCTCCTGCTTTTGATGCCACCTGTGATCCTCATGGCCAGGAGACAGGTGGAAATCGCCCCGTGGGTCTCCTCTGACCCAGGAGAGGCCATGAGCACATCCTCAAGACTCTTCCAGTCTAACTCAAGTGACTCAAGAAATGGAGTTTCAACCACTTCCCGGGGAGATGAATGCCAGCATAACAAATTTCACAGCCAGCAAGTTTATTCAGACCCTCTGTGTATGTAAGGGTGCATGTAGATCAGACCTCTCTCCTGCTGCTAACACCACCCAGAGGTCGGAGGCATTTTCCCACGCCAAAGTCATGGTGCAGCGAAGGACTTCATAAAAAGCACTGCCCTGGTCCCATCCCCACATCTCTCACCTGCTACTCCTAATCCTCAGATCTGCCCTGCACTGGTGATGCACCCAGAACCCTCTCTGAAGGGGAACAGGGCTATACAAAGACAGATGCAGGACAGTGATGGTACGGGAGCTGATCCAAAGCAGTTTCTGAACAAGGTGACCCCTGTCACCTGCCCACATGGCCCAGCCCAGTCAGGACAGGCCAAGGAAGTCAGGTCACACACATGAATGCAATGTCCCCAAACACCACTGTTGGGCTTCATAGCCCAACTTCACTGTTGCACTTTGCTTGGCCAGTGCACAACCCTGCCCACTTCAAGGAGCTTTGAGGGAGTTTATCCACAAGGAGAGCTACTCCTGCCTGTCCCACCGAGTCCTCAGAGCCCAAAGAGCCATCTGCCAGTGCCCTACCTGATCCCACTGGGCACTGCTGCTGCAGGGCCCCGCTGGGCAAAGCCCTGGCACAAAGAGGTGGATGGAGGTTTGACATCTCCCCATGACCAGCACAGCTCCTCTCCTTTCCCACCTCTGGCAAACGATCTCCACTGCACGCTAGCTAGATTTTTATAGATACAGGCTATCCCTCGACAGAGGCAAAAAGCCAAGTGCATGTAAGTGATATTATAAATCACCTCTCATTGACGATCACTTGAGTTCTGCTCAGACTACTGCTCGCTCTCATCTCTTGGCTGGAAACGGTTCAAACTCTCTTTATCTTAATGAGGGATGAAATCCCACAAAAACGGCTGCGTGCCACCCAGCCTCGCTGCACCGACACCAGGCAGGATCCCGAGAAACAGCTCTGCGGACTCACAGACCAGCAGCAGGACTGCAGGTGCCGTTCACCCTGACGGAGCCATCCCAACGTGGTAGCAGGACTGAGCCAGGGGTGCATGGGCTGGAGCTGCTGCTGTGTAACCTACATGGCCACTGGTGCAGCTCCAGCAGGTGGAAGCACTGGTCCTGGTGGAATAAATGTTCTCAATACGGGTAGATGAACAAGTGGTAAAAACAGAGCTTACGCTTTGACATCTTCTTCTGCTACCCCAATGAAACTAGGAAAAAGGTGAATTCAAGCTAACACAGTGGAGAGCTGTGTCCCTGGCTGTCAACAGGTCCCTCGGGGCATTCATCCCCAACGAGGCACCCTTTGCAGGGGAAGCAGCAGCATTAGAGATGCCTGCAGGAAACAATTCCCCTACCATGGAACCTCAGTGTTGGAGAGATGAAGCCGCAGTGTTACATGAAGAGTGCAACTCATCAAACTACAACTTGAACAGGCAGAAATAGCCTCCAATCACAGTCATGCCTACAGAAGGACCTGCTCCCAGGGCTTTTTCCGCCTGAGTTACACAAGCAGAGACAAGGAGAGAGAAATGGGGACCACTCCAAGACTCAGCTGAGTTGCTTCATATTTATCTTTCCTCAGGGCACCATTGTTAAGATCTCAAACCCACTATGCATTAAGCAATCCCAATATGGATTTCATTTCTCAAACTCAGCTATTTCCCAAAAAGGAGACCCAGAATTATTAATCACATCTCAGAAAACCAGGATGGGAACGGGGGTCTGGGAAGCAATCTCTGCTCCAGGAGGGAGTGGCAACGCTCAGGAGCATGTTAGTCCAGGCTTTGGGTAGCACTCTGCCTGTCCTGGCAAGGCAGAAACCACCTCCCTCTCCACACAGGGTTGCCATCCTTTCCCAAACTCACCTTCAGAAACTTGTACAGCAGAAACGTGAACCAATTCGTCAGCATCTTCTCTGCCACTGACTCTGTTCTGTAGGGAAGGTAGAGAGCAAAACCATCAGCAGAGAATATTAAAGGTCTCTGTTCTCACCCATCACCACATGGTGGGTCCAAATAGGATGTGGGTACCTCAGGGTGCTGGTACTGCAGCCAGGATGTGCCACACCAGCAGAGAGAGGGACAGCCTGGCATGGAGGGAGCTGAGGGTGACACCAGAGCCAGGTTGAACTGTGCAGCCCTACAGGTAGAGAGAGCTTAACATGCCTGTCTCTGCACCACACCTTATCTTGCTGCCTCAAGATTAAAATTCCCCTTAACACATCTATTATTTTTATCATGGCTTTGGCTTTCATTCCTTTTAAAGTAAAAATGCCAGCGAGTCCCCCGACCCTTTCTGGTTAGGCTTCTTCAGCTTATCCACGCATTAATCATCAGATCAGCCACTTGCAAACGCAGACGCTCCTGAAAGCGCAGGCAATACTAATAACCTCAGGGACATGGCTGCACTCCTCTTGCACCAGGGAAACAAATACAAATGGGTTGACTCAAGAAACAAAACCCAGAAGAAACCCAAATGTCAGAGCCACTAGGAGTCCCACTGCCCAATGCCACACACTGCCCAATGGCAATGCCATGCCCAACAGATGGTCCAGGAGCAGATGGCTGGGCTAGGAAATCCACTTTCCCAGAGTTTATTCAAGCTGACTCAGGGTCATATGGCCCCTTCTCTTGTGCTAATGGGGTTTAGCCCTTTTTGCCCCCCTCTGCCCCCAGAACAGCACAGCCCTCCTTAAATCATATGGGGACAGCATCACCCAAGCCTCCAGGGAAGGGAAGACTTCCTGCCCCCAACGAGAAAGATTAATCCATCATGGGGAACAAAAAAAAGGAGAAGGAAAGAGACATGGGGAGAAAGCCAAGGGAGGGGTGGACTGCAGCTATTCAGCAGACACTCTCCCCAGCCCTAGACCAGGTCCTTTGCTGACAAGCCTGTAATGCTCATCTGAAGTGCCACCACTCGAGCCCCGGTGGATGTTTGTCTTTATCCGTAATAGAGCCAGATGCCACAGCAAGGGGGGGATTATCCAACAACAAAATAAATAACAGCTCTCCCCAGTCAGATCAATGTTAATCCAGTTGCCCTGGGCGGTAAGCACACTCTCACACCCAACAGCAGGGCTAATCAACTGCATAGAGAAGCCCAGCCCTCGGCACCGCTTATGCCACGCCACGGCTTCAGGAAGAACAGTGGCTCTTTGTCAAATATCACTCAGGGAGGTGCAAGCAAGACACCTGCCAGGGGACCTCATCCCAGTCGTAACTGCAATGGGCCCTCAAGTGCTGGGGCTGAGGACCAACAGTCCAGCTCTCACTACACTGGCACAGGCTGGGCTCTGCCCCTGTTCTGCCGCTACGGATCAGCCACTGCTGTGCTGGCCTCCTCATACTGCCTTTTATTTATATTTTATTGATTTACTTCAGGAGCTGGAAATGCGTTTTAATATTTCAGGGAAACCTGGTGTCATGGAGGGAGAATCAGAAGGGAAGAGCCTAAGGATGCACTCAGAGAACAGGGATGGGGAACAGCAGTTGGCATCTCCAAGACCCACTCGACTCCCAGTCAGCCATAGGTCTACACCACACACCCCTCTGACACACTGCTAATGAGATGCTTTGAAAAATTAAGGGCACCTTTGTAACACAATACATGAAGCAGAGAGAGAAAGAAAGCAATATGCCTCAAAGACCAGCAACACGGATGTAAGTGGGACCAGCTCACACCTGGGTCTTCTCCAGGTGTTTCCCCACGGTCAAGCACACAAAACATCACAGGCTTTGTCCAATCTGGCCATGCCACAAACATCAGCTGATGTTTGAAAGATGCTCTGGTTTCCTTGTCACCTTCCTGGTGACATGCCAGCCCTGTGCCGCTCGGCCATCCCTGCATCTCTCTGCTGGAGGCTGGTGGCACTGGGCTGGAGGAGGTAGAGATGGGGAGGCACAGCATGGCGTGTGAAGAGAGAAGATGGCACAGAGGGCCTCGAGCTGAACCAGTGGAGCTTATTAATAGTTTTTGTTCAGGACTTGGTGTATCTTTCAATATTCATCAGCCCATGATGAAGGAGAGCTCAGAGCTATCGTTAAATATTGATGGGCCAGGCAGACTCGCAGCAGGGCTTGGCAAGCTGCCTCCTGCTCACACTCCCCCCAGCCCCGTTGAGGCTCCCAGCTTCCAAAAATCCACTTGGCTTTCCTAGGAAAACCCCCATGTGACTGGCAAGAGGGACAAGCCCTGAGGAGAAAGCAGGGAAAGGAGAACTCCTGCCTGCTGCCAGCCCACAAAAGCACCCATGCAGCTGCCAGGCAAGGCAAGAGCCACTCCACATGCTGAGAGGTGTGGGGGACCACCTGGTCACCCGGAGAAGGGAAGGCAGATGAGGGCATCCTTGCATGCCACAGTGCCTGACACCAGTGAATACCCTCCCTGCACCAGCCTGCACAGCTGGCAGCGGCTGAGCACCCTGCTCCCTCCTACCCAGGCAGCATAAGCCCACATGGGCCAAACTAGAGTGAGAACATCCCACGGGTGACTCCTGAGTTGGCTGGGGCCAGGTGGTCTCACATCGCTCTCATACTTGCATGCAAACAGGTAAGGAAATGCCTGACCACAGAACCAGTGCTCACACTGCCACAGCCAACACCAAAGCCATCACTGACGGCATTCCCAAAGGACACCAGCTCGCGTCACCACGCTCAGAAGAGCCTGGGCCCTGTCCCACAGCTCCTGACTCTCAGTTGGTTACTCACCTCCGCAAGAGCAGCTTGGGGTGGTTCTTACTCTCCAGGTTCTTCTCGATAAGGTCAGAGAGGAGCTGCTTCAGCACGCCTGTGGCATACTCCATCTCGCCCTGCAGTGCTGTCATGATGAGGGAGGCCACATTGCCGCGGTCCCGCATGGAGAAGCTCCGCTGAGCCTCCAGAGTGCGGATGAAGGTCAACAAGAAGTGCTTCTTGTTCAGCAGTTGACCAAAGAGGGTCAAGGACTTCTCCACATTTGCCTGGACCTGAAAGGATAGAGCAAAGCTGAGAGACAGGCACGACTGTGACATTTGAAGGTGTATTTCTGGCCGTACTTGGCCATGTAGGACCCAGCAGGGATTGGGCTGGGATGCTTTCATCTACACAGTGCCATCAACAGCCCAGGTCTGGTCAGCCCTGACCACACTCTTTACCAGAAATGAACATTTCCACAACACTCTGTCTGCCTGTTAGAAAAGATTTCCTCTGAACAAAAGCTGTGGTTAAAACTATTCCCTCCCTTGTCTTTCTGATGGGGAGAATAAGCACAAAAATTCATTTCATGTAGGTATTTGGAGAGAAAACAACATTTTTCATTTCAAAATACCAACTCAAAATGAAGAACAGCGTTTTGACACATCAAATCATTTCACTTCAGTCAAAACTTTGGATTGGCACTTTTTAGCTCAGTAAGATTCCTCACAGTTGTAATTTCCCTCTCCAAAATACTCTTTCCCACTGGACAAAAACTCTGTTTTCCACCAAGTCCTTGCCAACTCTGTGATATGGGTCCCCAGGTGACACTGTCACCCTCACTACCCAGGTGAGAGGGAGCACCTGCCTTAGAACATCCCAGAATAGCAATGGAGAGTGAGAAACCCCCTCTGCTCCCATCCTTGGGGCTCCTCTAGTGGGCACCACATGGCTCAATTTCCCCTAATATAGGCCTGAGAATGATGTCCTGCTAGGAATGGAAATGCTTTAAGTTATATTTTCCTGGAGTTTCTCCCTCCAGACACACAGGGACCTTGATGTAATGATTCTGGTAACTCAGCAGATGCCTGAGATCCAGCAGCATGAGCTGCTCCCTGTGGGGACACAGAGATTTAAGTTGATTTCTCAGCATGGTAAGACCTGAGAGCTGGTTGGAGTGCACTAGCTGTACTGCAGACCTACCAGACCCACCAGTGAAACTGGGGCAGCAGGAGACATGCTGCATTCCCACCCCTGTGCACTGCTGGTGCTTTTGCAGCCAAGACCAGTCAAAGCAGACCACAGGCTGCAAAGCAGCAGGACTTCAGCAAGACAGGAAACAGGTCCTGCCCAACAGTGACCATCTCATGAGAGGACATGAAAACTCCATCAAAAGCAGCACAGCAATGTCTGAGGCCCCCCTGCCGTCGCCTCCCTAAGCCCCTGTGTTTAACTTGCTGATCATTAGCAGAAAAAAATGAACAATACTGAATTAAATATTTAATCAGGCTTAAATTCTCACAAAGCAACAAGCTTCCCCCCAAACCCTGCAGAGGAAGGGAGCTGGTACCGACAACCTGGTGCTCACTGCGGATTAGTGTGTGCATGAGCAAGCACTGTTTCCTTCCCGTCACTTGCAATAGCTAATGTTACACTCTGAGTAAAGAGACAAATAAAAGCAAACCTGATTAAATTATATGAAGCTTACACAACTGTAGTTGCTTTATTTAATCTCTTTGGGGGATTTTTTTTTTCCTTTGCAACTTTAACCCCTTGCTTCCCAGGCCAGGCTGAGCTAGCAGGCTCTCTCAAGCAGGATGTTTTGAATTAGGAGCTGGAAGTGGACAAACTCCCACCCAGCCTGTCAGAGCCAACGCAAAATTCATCCTCTGATACCCTTTTTGATACCCTTTACACCCTCCCTCTTTAGGGAAAATCTCTAAGAGCAGAGGTGAGGGGAGAACCAGGCATCTGCACAGACAGGAAGGGCTGTGCCCCAGGGAAGCCTATGATCATGCCTGCTTAGGCTCTGAGCATCCGGAAACCTGAGCTGCAAGGGGAAATCCATGGAAACAGGGTCCCCACCACCCTCCAGAGCTGAGATTAGGAACCAGGGAAAGAGAGCAGGCAGAGGGCCAGGGCCCGTGCTGTAGCCATGCTGGCGCACAACGCCAGCACGTGCGCTTGCAGTTGGTAAGAGCTTGTTGTGTTGTAATTAGTGACCGTGCATCTTGCACCAGGGCCAATTACTTCTCCTAAATACATTGTGAAGCCCACGTCGACATTAATTACTGTGCTGGGTCAGCAGTGAGGGGAAGCGGAGGTCACCCCCCTCCCTTCTCTAATCAAGAGCGGTCTCAGCAGCCCAGCACATGAGAAGCCAATTGCTGTGCAATTGCATGCACTAAATTATACAGAGGTGAGGAGGCTGGGAGAGGAGAAGGAGCTGGTTTGGGGAGCAGGGGAAGGACGCCAAGGATGGGTTCTGCGTGGAGAAATGGAGCCAAGCAAGCAGGCGACGTCAGACAAGCCTGCTAAAAACGAGTGACCGGTCAGGCATCAAACAAACCCAATTGAATAAAGCAAGTGCTGTAGAAAATGACAGCAGCAATGATATTAATATAAATATTGATATTAATGTCAGAGAGCACAGTAACCATTTGGCAGCCGGTCCATATCCACGCTGGCTGCCACGCGGCGAGATGCTCTTTGCTGCACCACGCCGGGCCAGCATCCAACCAAAGCATCTCTCCAGCCCCGTGCCTGGGGCACAGGGACTCATCCCCAGTGTGAAACACTGCACAGACAAACAGATAGACCCACACCTCCATCTCCTTCAGCACAGGGTGGTCTTCTATCCCCGGGAAGAGAACTCGCATGGCGTAGGTACGGTAATCCAGAAAGGGGATGCCAGCCCCGTCCAGGTCGTTAGTGAGCTCGTTGATGTCAGTCTGCAGCTCAGCAAAGGCTGGGGTGGGAAAAGTAGAATTAAACAACACATCTTGGAGACCCAGCACACAGTACTGGCACTCAGCCCACTGCTGCACCCCCAGCACCCCATGGGTGGACCCCCTCAAGGCATGAATATGCTCAGCATCCCTCCTCTTGGCAGGCTGTGATTGCTGTCCCCATCTCACAGATGGAGAAACTGAGCTGCAGAGTGTGGGGATGACATTCCCAGAATAAATCAAGTGGCAGATTTAGGAACAGAATTGCCAGGTCCCAGGGGGCTCAAATCCCCCCTGCTCAACACTTGCAGCCTCCCAGGGATGCTGGGGGCAGTGGGGAACAGCAAGACTTGAACAAAACCAGAGCTTCTGAGGGAAAACGTTAGCCTAAACCACAAGAATGTCCTCATTTCTTTTTGACCTAAATACGACTTGAGAGAAGAACTTGAACACACCCACCCCAGCACCTCCCAATCTGAGCAGAGTCAGTTGTGACTCCCAGGGGAACATGATCCAGGAGGGTCCTGAACCTTTAATTGCACCTACAGGGAAAAGCTGACGGGAGAAGAGCCCTGTAGATGCACCAGGGAAGGGGGTTGTGGTGGGGGGGAGAAAACCCTCAGAAAAATCAAATTAACAGCACTTTAAAGGGAGCTGAAAGCCAGGCAGAGGACTGCAGGCTCGTCAGCCTGATGAGAAAAAACAAACCGTCAGCTTGAAAGGCATGCTATCTTATCTGTAACTAGCGGGACTAGAAAAGAGAAAAGGCAGGGAAGAGATTGTGCCTTTTAATTAAAAGCAGATCCTTTTATCTGCCAGCTGTGGAAGACAAGACACCATCCCCTCCACCAGCTCCCTCCCCTCTCCCTGTCACCAGTGCCATCCGCAGGCATGTGGAGGGTTGGGGATTTGGGGGAGCAAAGGGGTTGTCTTTCTTTCCCCTTTTTATTATCTTGTTTTCGGTGCCTGCTCCATTTGCAGTGCTGGTTGTGGCTGTGGCTGGCAGGGTCAAGGCCTCTGGAGCCAGCTCAGGGGGATAATGGGCAATTAGGTTTTATCAGCAGGATCATACAAGGAATTCTGTCCAATTTCACAGCATCCGTCTGTCACATAATGAGAGACTGACTACACACTCACAGGAAGCCTTTGGTACCCTCCTTGCTCTCTTTTATCCCATTTGGAGAAATGGAGAAGAATTTCTTAACTGGAAAAATCCCCAAATCCCACCCAAAATGAGTTTGCTTCCACTGACAAAGCAGCTTTGCCCATTCCCATTCCCTCTCTAGCAGGCAGGAGCCTCGTAGTGGTAAGAAACCCTAAAAGACCCCCACACTGATGGCACAAGGATCCCTCACCCTCTTTGCACTCCAGGGCCACTCGGGACTCCAGGTTGTCCATCTGCAGCTGGAGGCGTTTCAGGGTCCGGTCAGCATCCCGGGACTTGCGCTTGTAGGCGATGAGGACGATGATGATGATGAGGAGGAGCAGCCCGCCCCCGCCGCCGATCCCGATGATGGCAGGCAGGGTCAGCAGGCTGTCTGAGTAAATCTGCAGCGTCCCAGGGGAGAACTCGAACCCTCCAGCCTTGATCTGCACCATGGTGGGAGAAAAAAATGGACCTGGTGTCAGGGGATATGCACCCAGGGCAGCCCTCCCTGCTTCTGCGCACCATGCTGGAAACTGGGGCGTGACTCCCAGCCCATGGCACAAAGGATGTCGCAAAATGAGGGGAGGGCAGGAGCTGGTCTGGAGCAGCACAACGTGCTTTAATGGTACGCAGGACACACGCTGCCAGTGCACACGGAGCAGGCAGAGAGTTTGATGTCTCATTCAGACAACATTACAGTAACAGATGGGATGTGAAGCAAGTTCCCCCACGGATGGGGAGCCTGGTGGGGACCGTGCTGGGTCCCTTTCAACGTGGTAGAGTCCTGGAGCATGAGCACTGCTGAGCTACAACCCCACAAACAAAGCAGCCGGTCTTACAGCATGTGCCAACACTGGGGGGAAGAGGTGGGAACCCCCCCTGCCTTGCACCCAGCAGGGAAGGTAGGTTGTTGGCAGGGCCATACAGGACACAAGAACACCCAGCTGAGTGTGCTGGGGAGCAGACAAAGTATTTTGTCCTACCAAACACATAATCAGAAAGAGGGATGCCCAGGGAGCAGGAAGTTGGCTCCTGAAGATGCTCCTGCACGTGCACAGACTATCCAGTCCTTATCCAAGGACAAACACACAGCAGGGCCAGTGTCAGGATAAGGACTGAACCTCTTTGACACACTGGACCTGAGGAGCAAAGGCACTGATGTCAGCACTTACCGTGACTTTGTGCTGGCCAGTGAGATTGGGGGACTCGCAGAGGAGCTGGGTCTCAGAGACAGTCAGGGTGCAGGGAGTGTCTCCAATCAGCACCGTGTAGTTGAGGCGGGAGTTACCAGCACCTGGTGGGAGCAGGTTCCTGCCCTTTGAGGGAACAGGGAATGACATTGTCAATTCTCATGCAAAGAGGAATGTTAAAAAAACCCTCAACTTAAGGCAAATGCACACTCTCACAGTGCAGGATTTAGCTCCAGGAGAGACAAAATGCCACCTCCACAGATGAACACATCCCTTCCTCTGCCCTCAGGCGCAGTCTGCCTTACCTTGAGGATGAGGGGAGAGCTGGGCTTCAGCTCCAGCATCCCTGTGGGGCTGAGTGGCTCAAAGACAGGGTCTGGGTAGTAGACAAAATTGGTGGTGTTGATGATCAGCAGGGCCTGGACATTATCCATGACGAAGCCGATCTCATCTGGGCGGTCGCCGAGCTCTGGAGGGCTCCGCACAGGGTTGTCAATGGAGGGTGCATAGCACACCATGGTGGTGTCATTGTAGACCGTGCAGTTCTGCAGGAGGCACAGACCAAGGTCACACCCAGCTCCCAACAGAGAGGTCAGGATCAAACCCCACAAGGATCTCCTAAAATCAATATCTCTGGATACAGGGTTTAGATTTGGAATCTCCTGTTCTGTTCTATCAACAGGCATTACATCCCACCCCAGGGCAGAGACAGACTCCTGTCTGCAATGGATGTGCAAGGGATGGGAGACGAGAGGTTGCTGGGGTCAGGCTCTTTCTGTAAATATCCTGCAGATATCCCACAAACCTCCCATCAGTTTTGAACACTCAGATCTAGCCCTCTCCTGACAGCACCCGGCTGGAGGTTTTGCAGAGAGATCAGTGCCCCGCTTTGGGAAGCAGCCCCTGGATCTCAGCCTTTCCCCACCATCACACCTGATGGGCAAGGGAAGCACTTTCTGCCCTGTGTTGCATAGGGATGGCATTCCTCCTCGTTGTGCACTGCCCCCAGCCCCAGCCCCAGCCAGCACCACTTACATTCTCCCTTTCAGAGCTGCAGTACTTGGCCCGGATCCTGGGCTCTTTGATGGTGGCCAGGTTGGTGCCAGTCACGGTCAGCAGCGTCCCACCGCTAGAGACATGGAGAACATGGGTTAGAAAAGGCAGCTTGACACTAGGTCCCCAATTCTAGGAAGAAAGCACCCATTCTCTCCAGCCAGATGCCCATCTGCCCCAGCCTGGATGAACCACAATGCCTCAGGAATCTCTTATCCCACCCACACATCACCATGACTGGCAGGATCTGGCACACACCAATGCCAATCATCTCAGCTGACCCAGAGGTCAAATAGAGATATAAAACTTGATAATTAACACTAATATCCCATCCTGTGTCCACGTTTGAGATCTGAAGACAGCTCCTAAGCTAAAGGCAACTAAGCATCTGCAATGGGAAGGCATCCCAAGGGGTTCCTCTCTGCCACCCCTTTCTGCATCATTCATGCAGTGGGTGACAGGACAGGCTGAACACTGCCAGTTTTTCTCTATGGCTTGGTGTTAAAAGCCCTGTGGTCCCAGAGAGCTCGACCACTCCCATGGGGAGCTCGCTGCTCTTCAACAGCCTAGGGAAGGTTTCCCTTGGCACTAGTTCTTAATGGATTCCTTTGCCTCCTCTCCAGCCAATTCAAACCTTTTAGAAAAATATGTAAACATTTCAAAAAGTCCCCCAATGGGAAATATTTTAATTTTATTTGCCGTCGCCAAATGTCAAGCTGAAATTAAGCAGATCCAAAGCACTCTCCGCTTTTGCCCCCTGCCAGGCTGAGCACTGCAGGCCAGGAGTTAGCAGGGCCCTGGTGCCAAGCCATTGCTCACACTCCTCTTGCCATGTCTCTGGAGCGCAGCCTGCCAGTTATCTCAGCAGCACTGAGATGTACCCATTAGGAGTGGGGAATCCGTGTGGACAACAGTCCCCTCTGCATCTCTCAAGATCCTCAAGATTCACCTGTTGATGCTCCATTCGGGATCGATCTTTTGGATGGTGGGGTCCTCTGTGTAGTTGTACTTCACCTCCGGGTTGCTCAGCTCTGCCCGGTTGATGTTGATGAGGATGGGAGAGCCGCCGGGGGTGTGCCCAGGGGGGGTCCTGCACCGGATCTCACGGGCACTTCTCCTAGAGCAGAAACACACAAGCTGTCAGTGCCCGGGCAGGAGGGGAGTGAGGGCAGCCAGGGGACCAGTGCTGCCTGGGAGCCCCCTGCCCCAGCACCTCTCCCCTTCTGAAACAGCTGGGGGTGAAGAAAGAAAGGAGCAAAAGTGGAAAAAAGAAACCCAAGAAAGGAAACAAAAGGCAGCCGAGAAAGGCTGAGCAGCTCCTGAGCATTCCCATCGTGCGGCTGCTGCAAACAGCAGCGATTAGGGCTGATAACCAGTAATTACCGCAGGAAAATATTTAAAGAGCCGCTCCATTATCATCCCTAATCTAAAAATTATCCACTTCATGCCTCAGGGCTTTGTGCTTTTAGAGAAAAATCCCTGTTCTTAGGGTTCTTCCTGCAGCCTCTGACACACAGAGGTTTCAAGAGGAGACACCTTTGGCCACCCAGGGGGTTTGGCTCCCAGGGTCCCTCCTGGTTTCCCAGCACAGGCTGCTGCTCTGTCAGGGGGTCCCACTGCCTTTGAAGGTGCCTGTAGCCCATCCTCCACCACCCTCTGTGCCCCTCACCCTGAAAAAGCACAGGGCTGTCCCCCGATGGTCACAGAGACGTTGCTGCCAGCATTGAGGTGGCTGCCTTCGATGGCGATCCAGGTGCCGCCAGAGAGAGGACCCCGGGCTGGGACCACACGGGAGAAAGTGGGTGTCTGTCAAAGGAAAAGAGCATCCCTGAAGTCAGACAGGCTGGGAACTGAAACCCACATCCCCAGGCAGCCTCAACTGGGTGACAGGAGCACAGAGAAGAGGGACCTGTGGGACAGTGGCTGGCAGTACCAGCAGGACAGTGGGGAGGCAGAGCAGTTGCAGACTCAGAGAAATTCAACCAGCATGACTCAATGCCTGACCAGAGCAGCCCCACCTGCCCCCCAGGAAAACAATGGTAAATTTTCCAACTCACACAGAAAACCACCCAAAACCACCCAGCATCACCTCCCCCCTGTGGTGCCAGACCTGTACCCCAGCACAGGGCTTACCACAAAGGTGAAGCTCTTGGGGGATGTGGCCCGGTAGTTGGGCAGGCAGTCACGGATGCACACTTCCACCCGTGCCTCATGCACCTTGCTCGAGCTGGCATCTCCGATTTCACACACGATCCTAAAGGATGAGGGGAAGAAGCTCTCAGTGTCCTGGCACCGAAATGCTCCCTGTGCCAAGCAAAGGTCTCAGGTGCCAGCAGATTCATGAGAAATCAAGGTGGTGGCAGTTGTCACTTCTGGCCCAGGAGGGAGCTTCCCCAGAGCCTCTGGGCTCCTCCCAGAGCAACCATAACCAGCAGGTACTTTTCTCCCAGTTCAGCCCAGTCAGTTTCAGGTCTTTTGCAGCCACAGGCAGCATTTGAACACCAGCACCCCTGTCCCTGACACACCAAGGTGATTCGGAGCACACCTGCCCCTCACCAGGCACTTACTGCTCAGCGCTGATGTACTCGCTCTCGATGGGGATGCACATCACTTTGCCCACTCGAACACCCCAGCGAACATCTTCAAACTTCAGGCCCAGATTCTCACCAGTGATGGTCAGACGGGTCCCTCCTTGCCTGGGGCCAGTCTCAGGGAACAACTAGGAGAGAGCATAGCCTGTCACAAGGGTGAAGAGCCACAGGGACACCTCACTCAGGCAGGCTGCAGTCCAGGCAGCCGCAGGGTGTTTGTTACTCCCCTATGAGCAGCAAGGAGCAGATGGGTGATGATAAATGCCAGCGTGTCTGTAAGTTGCCCACAGAGCAGGAAAGACCTCCCCAGTGACAGCTGCATCCACAAATCCCTCCAGGAACAAGCCAGGAGATACCAGATGTGTCCAAGCAGAGGGCTGGGATTTGGACACCCCACTGCAGACAGAGCTTTCTCACAGGTGACAAGGACAGGAATGGGAAGGAGACAGGCTAGCATCATCCACGGTTCCAGCTGAGCTGGCAAGGAAGCACCTGGGTGTGCCTGGCTTTTTGCCAGGTCCCAGGTACCCAGGGATGAGGTTCCCACATACAAGATGACCTCAAAGGAGAAAGCACCTCGATCAGGTTCCTGCAGGGGGCAAATGGCAGGCAGAGGCGAAGAGGGTTTCTCTCTGCCAGTAAACCCTGTGCCAAGGCCAGCTGGCTGGGAAGGGAGGGGACCCCAGCGCTGCGCCTCATTTACCAGGATGATGCCCAATAAAGCAGACAGGTGTGGCCTGACAGATGGTGGCAGAATGACGGATGAACAGAGGTGTGGGCCCATTGCTGCCTCCAACCAGGCAATTACAGATAGTTTTACATCAGTCATCACTGGCCCCGAGGTCCAGTGCCCACCTGCAGCGCTAACTGGGATGAACGGCAGGGCTGCATGCCCCAAGTGGGATTGGGGACAGGGCTGGACCCCAGTGACACCAAAACAGAGCAGGGCAAAAAGCAGCTGCAGGTAGCAGGACAAGGAGAGAGGAATGTGGCCTGGGTCAGTCCAGGAAGAAAGCACATCTTAGCCCAGGGAAAGAGACCACTCTGGTGCATGTGATGTCCTCCTCTGTTCATGCTCTTGCAGCACTGGTTGAGATCCCCTCTAGCACCAGGAGGCACCTCTGCCTGCACTAAGCCCAGCTCTTGGACAGGCTCAGGCCACAACCAAGCACGTGCAAGCTCTTTGCATTCCTGGCAAATCTGGGCAGCTGTAACCCTGGGGCCTGAGCCAGCTGGAGCCTCCTCCTCTTTTGCCTCCTCCTACTACTTGTGCAGGGCTCACTCCCGGACATCACCTCCGTGGGAGGAAAGGAGGATGAGCTGGGGGTGGGACACATGCAGCAGCAGACACAGTCCACGTCCCTGGCCCTGATGGACCACATGGAGCCAGGGGCTGTTTCTGCACAGCCCCACTGCAGCCATCGCTGCTGGGGTTAACCACTGCCCTCTGGATGCACACTGGGCTGGTCACCTTCAGCACACACAAACTTGAACAGGGGCAGCCCCCCAAACAAGGGGGAGAGAGCTGGGCCTGATACCTGGGCCCTGGCTCCTGCCAAGGCAACTACAGCTTACCATTTACACAGCAACAAAACCCTCCAGGGCTGTGGGGAACCACTGTTTGCCCAAACCCTGTTCAGCCCCTGCCCAAGTACAGGATTGGAGCTCGTTCTGGCAGCTGCAGCCAGCATCAGGTTGGGTCTTCCCCTTAAATCAAGCTCCGCCAGGGTGGCTGGCAAGCAGCGGTTGTTTGTTTGGTGTTTCTAAATGAGTGTTAAAAGCTGCTCCAGCGTGTTCGATTCCTCCTCCTCCGCAGCAAAGCTGACAAGGGCCACACGTTCGGGGAGGAATGAGCCTGGGAATGAAATGACATCGCTGGCCGCCCAGCACAGGGAGGTCACTGCCAAACAAGGTGTGCAGGAGGAAGGGAGCTGACAAGGACAGCAGGGGCTGCTGGAGCCTCCCCTTTTCCCCCTCCAACCTCTGGACCCCTGGCCCCAACAAACACTGCTGCTTTTCTCCTAATTGGTTTCAGAGGGTCCTTTTACATCAACAAGCGAATGGCTCCAATGGGTACAAGCAGTTGACTTGCTCCCAGCTCCGGCAGCCACAGAAGGGCCAGGAGGTGCTGAGGCCAAGAGATTCCCCCTTCCCAAAGGACAGGATATCACCCTGAGGGTCACAAAGAGCACCAGGCAAGACACCGCAGAGGTTTGGAAGGAGCTTGTCCCCACCACTGAGCAATGGGTAAGTGATTCTTCACTCCAAGGGTGAAGGATCATGACCATCTCCCAGGCAGCCCTAGCACCCATCACCACACCTGCACTCCAGTGAGCTGGGCAAGAAGGAGACTCTAGCTCCTCATGAAATTGCTGTAGGAGACTCTTTTCCCCCATCAGCCCTCTCTGCACCAGGCTTCTCTCTGGACCATTTCCAAGCCTGCCCACAGCCCAGATGTGGGACTGGGGCAGTGGGAAGCAGCAGGATATAGGCAGGGTACTGGAGGAGCACCACACCAACACACATCCACAGGACTGCCAATCCCCACGGCACTAACACAGAGTGCCACCAAGGTCAAGCTCACCTGCTAACAGCTCTGTTCCTGCTGCACCTACAATTACTGCAAAATTTCATAATGATGTAGGGCAGGAGAGCTGCTACCAGCCCTGGACACCATCAGCTGCTGGGAAGCTCCTGTGAGTGGCGTGTGTGTGAATGCCTGCAGCCCAGTCAAAAGAACACAAAAGAGGACAGGACACAGCCTAAAATGAGGCCACCCTGGCCATGACCTGGCCACTGCAGTCTCCACCCCCACCATTCCTAGGGGTCCAGATTTGGGAAGTTCAGCCTGAGCATGGTGGGAAGCCAATGGGGACAGGGAGCCCTGCAGCTCCACACAAAACAGCAGACCTCCTTGTAGGGATGTGGACTCTGAGGCTTAATCCCACTTCCCTAGGAATGGATCTCTTCTCCTGCCAGCACTCCACCAGCCCCAAGCAGCTCTCTGCAGGCAGTATTTCTCACAGGCAGGGCTCTTTGCAGGCAGGGACATGCCTGTTGGGGTGTTCCCCCCTTTCCCCACATGGCTGTCACCCAGCACACTGCAGTGCCTGTGCTGTGCAAGAGGCAGGCAGCACGCACTGGGAAAAGCCAAGCCTCTCATTTCCAGCTTCCATCAGATAAGGCACTGAAACTCAAACAGATCAGATCCTGTGCTAAGTCTCCAGTAATTAACACCACCGAGGCCCAGGCAGCTGTGGGTAAGCAGAAGGTATCCAGCCAAAATACCCACCAGTCCTTCCTTGTGAACCTGGATCCCAGCCCAATAGGCATGTGAACATGAATATACACAATCTTATTAAGCAAAGGTCATAAAAGCTGTCAGTGAAAGGGGATGATGATGAACTACTGGCCCCAGCGAGCACAGTAACATGAGGAGGAGCAACGTGGAGCTGCTTCTTTCCTAGATCCTCCAGTCATGTGCAGGAGTGGTAGGAATCTCAGAAATAAGCCAGAAAGCCCAGGGCATGGGGGTGGGGGGGAGAAGATTTTAGCCTTGGAAATAAAATGGCAACAAAAAACACTCAAGTACTAAACAAACATCGAGCAGATCTGGCAGCTGTGAGGTGCCACCAGACAATCCCATCCCCATCTCCACGCCCACCTTCCATCTCCCATTCTGGGGCATCTCCACTCATCTGTCCCCACGTACCTTGGTGATCTTGGGGTCGGTGCAGCGGCTGTTGCCACTGCTGGCGTGCATCCAGCTGCTCTCGTAGGCCAGGCAGTGCTGCCGCAGGGAGCAGCGTCTCTCTGACACGCACCAGCCGCACTCGAAGCGCGGGTCAGCCTTGAGGCACAGCCCGCAGCTCTCCCGCAGGGCTGAGCACTTGTACAGGTGGGCTGTAACAGCAGGAGGAGTGCAAGGGTCAGCATGGGCCCCACAGCCCATGGGAAAAAAGGTTTTAGGGAAAAGGGCACCTGCTCTTGCCCCCTCCCACCAACTCGCAGGGGGACAGAGCCCCATGGACAGGGGGCACCAACACCTTGGACTCAACACCAAAGCAGAGCTTTGGGCTCTCTCCCAAAGCTTCTTGGAGAAAAGCCTTTTGTTTAGAGACCCATCAACATTGTTCCCTTCTGCAAGGCCCTGGAGCAAACCGGGCAAGGAGCAGAGGAGAGAGGCGCGTTGGAGGCTGGAGCAGCTCCAGATGGTTTTCCTACCCTGGTCCCATCCCTCACTCACCCTGGATGTTCTGAGGGTTGTCAATGACAAAGTTCCCGTTCCAGACCACAGACAAGTTGACGGGCAGGTCGCTGATGTCATTTCCTTCATAGAAATACTGCAGAAGGAGACAGAAGGAGGCAGAGCCCATTAATCGTTGATGCAAAATATCCCAGTGAGGGGTATGGAGAAACATAGAATCCCATTATGTGAATGTCTCACATCAGCCAGAGGAGAGGGATGAGGGCCTCATTGGGACTTGCTGTCTAGGAACAAGCAGGTCTGACAGCCACTGGTCAAAGCATCAGACACAGCACATGAAACCAGTGGATTGGACTGGCAAAAAAAAGATAAAGTAGCAAAAGAGAGGGTTTCTAAATAGACTCTAACCCCATTAAGTCAAAGGTCTGAAGTTGCTGCTGCTGCTGGGAGAGGAGGAAACAGATGGTGACTCTGCAGGACAGACACACCTCTCGCCACCAGGCACCTGAGCCCTCCCCCATGACCTCCCCACTCCAGGGATGCTCAGCTGGATGTTTGAGATTATGGTCATCACTAATGAGGCCCAGGGAGGACAGCCTGGGCACATCACAGGAGTGGATTCAGTCACCCCCAACAGCCAGAGGGAGGATGTCCCTTGTGGATCCCTCCAGCCCCATCACCTATAACACAATTATACAAAGCTGTGGCCACATGCCTGTGGGTGGGACAGAGCCAAGGACCATCCTGATGTCACACCAGCCCTCAGAAAGGTCCAACCCTCTCAGAAGAGAGCAGCCCTCCCCTCCACACTGCAACTGCAGTTGCCCTGCTCCCAGCCCCACACCGTACTCAGCCATCAGATGCACTCCATCTCAGGGCTGGCACCACCACCCTGATCCCCTGAAATCCCATGGAGGGAGGTGACGCCAGGGAATCCTGTCCCCTAGCTCTAGGAGACCCCAAATTCAGGCCCCAGCCCCTTCTGCTGTTCAGACATACCCACCTTCATTGCTCCTTCCAGCCTGGCCAGCGTCTCCTCCCAACCCAGACCCCTCTCCCCTGCCTCAACACCTGAGTCCCAGTCCCAGCAGCCCCATCAATATTCCCTACAAAGCCCCTGCACACAGACAGAGAGGTTTAATCGATATGGAGGCAGGAAGGCAGTTGGAACCATCCCTGACAGCTAATGACCTCCTTCGGCAAGAGATTCCCCGCTCCTCGCCTGAGAAAATGACAGGCGTGTCAGGAGAGATTAAATGAATGATTCATGGGTTGCTGGAGTTTGTTAGGGAGCTGCGGACGCACTGGCAGCGGTTCACCCAGCCACAGGCGGGACACAGCCCTGCCACCACCTCCAGCCAGTCCCAAAGTCACCTTTGGCAGCCCTCATGCTGTACAGCAGGAGGTGGCCTCAGCATCACCTCCAGCATTGCCCCAGCTGCTGCCCCACAAAGACCCAGGACTATTCCACTCCACAGGAGACAGGGACGTAGCCCATGAAGGAAATCAGCAGGCCCAGGTGGTTTGGGAAAGCAATGGACACTTGGGTCCTCCTCATCTGACCATCAAAGCTGGTCCCCTCTGTGTTGTGTCTCTCCCAGCCAGGCAGCATCACCAGTCCAGCATCAGACACAGCATCAAAATGGGGCACATACCCAATGTGAGACGTGGCTATGGCAACACACCCCTCCCTCAGCCCTACAGGGTGCAAATGAGAGGCCAAGCCTGGTACTCTGTTATAGTTTTTGGCTTGTGAATCCTTTGTCCAGGAGCCACGCATCCAACCACAAATGCAACAGCTCCACCAACATCTCCCCGCTACAGGTAGAGCCCCATCACTCCCCACCACAGACATGGCACCTCTTGCCATGTTTGCTCAGAGGGCCCTCACCACATCCCCACCACACACGATCTACCAACAGAGCCTCTCAGCAATATTCCCGTCACCAGGCCTGCGAAGATGGAGCCAGAACTGGGCTAGGAGTTCAGATCTCTTCACCTTTCTCTATCCTATCCCCACCCTAGGATATCCTCAACAGGATCACCACGAGGAGCAGCCAGACCCAGAGCAGTGAGCAGAGACCATTCCCTGGCAGCAGGAGGGAGCACGTGCTGGGGAGGGCGGTGACGGCGCCGGAGCAGAATTTAGCTGTGACGAGCCACGTGGCAGCGTAAGTGAAATTGGCATTTTCAATTTGTACTCTGACATGTCTCATTTGGGGCCCTGGCATCTCGGGAAGGCATCCAGCCTGCAGCTGTCCAAAACACTTATTTGCATCTCTCTGCCCCGGCTGCTTTTGGAAATTAGTTCTTCTGGGAGGTGGGTTGGAGGAAGAAGAATAGGGGGAGAGAGAGGGAGAACATTAACTCTTCATGCACCAGTCTCGAGACGGCAACAGGGCAGTTGCACAAGAGACTGTCTTCCTCTGGGAAAGGACACGTGCTGAGGATGCTGAATTTGCTGTGGAATGGAGGTGGAGTGGACAGCGGCGAGCAGCGTGAGTGCAGGACTGTGTGAAGGGAAGTGGCAGGGCAGGAGTTGTTGCCCCAGCTGGTGTTCATGGCGAGGGCCCACCAAGGGAACGTGGATATCAATGAAAAATGTGTTCTCAGCATCTGTGTGTCTGTCAGCAGCCTCTCACCTGCCCTGTGGAGACAGCAGCAGGTCTGTGACTTGGATGCTGTTACTGGTCCCTGCAGGATGCCGGAGCTGGAGTCATGACTTGGCTGCTCAAGGACAGGAGCTGCAGCTACAGGGGCTCTGGGCTCAGCCTTCTGGGACACAGAGATCCATCAGATCCCTCTCTAATTCTCAAAGCTTCTCCTACTTTGAAGGATGTTTCCAAAAGGCCTCCTTGCAGCTGCCCTTGCCATAGTGCAGTCAGGAAGGTGCCCTCTCCACCCACACTCAGGGAGACGGCAGCATCCAAGCAAAGCAGCAGCCATTTTCCTGACCTGAAAGCAGGTGGGGATCAGACAAGGGTTGCTTACCAATGTGTCCATCCTATGGGATCCAGACAAGAGCCCACAGCCAGCCAGCAGGTCCCATCATGCTGGTTCCTCCCTGCTTCGAGCTAACACAGCGCTAAACATCCATTAAATACTTAACTGTTATTAACTTCCCAGTTAATCAATCCCAGTGGCTGGCAGCAGTCTGGGATAAGTGGCAGGATGGGTGTGAGTGGGGGGATGCACTTACCCAGGCACTTCTCTTATCAGATCAGATTTTGCTCTACAGAGGTGCCCAAGACCACTTGGCTGTGCCAAAGGATGATTTGGCTTGGCAGCTGCTACAAGGACAAGTTATGGGAAAGGGATGTTTGCTCTGGGAGCAGAAAATGACAGGCACAGCCCTGAGAGCAAACCAATGGCACCCAAAAGAGAAGTGCTCTCATGCAGCACAGTCCACAGAAGGAGATGGGAGAAAAGATGTCATCAAGTGAGTCAGCAACTGAGATATGAGCTGCCTGGCTCCTTACCCAACCCAGCCAGCCTCTCCATCCCTCTCTGGGAGAGCTTACAAGGCAAATGTGGAAGAGATGACAGAGGATACTTCAGCCCCACCGACCTTCCTAGCAAGGTCTCCCTCTGTAGAGATGCAGTTCAGGAAAGAGAACTCTTCACTAAGCCTTTCTCAAGGCTTTTCACCCAAAACTTACCTCAGGCATCTTCCCAAGTAGCAACCAACAACCTCATACACTTCTCCCATTCTCACATCAGCCCCGTCCCCACGCAGGGGATGCCACCAGCCTTGCACATTGCTAGGGCTGTGGGTGTCACCTGCCCTGAAGGTCTCATTTTCAGTTCTAGCAAGCCCACTGCTCTCCCACCCACCAGCTAGCAGTAACAGGCACTGAGAGTTGCCCAGCTGCCCTTGGGATGGGGGATTCAGCACTTTGAGAAGGTGCCTCCAGGGAGCTGCAGAAGGGGACAGAGCTGCTGATCTGGGGGCAGATCACACTGAAATGCACTTCAGGGTGCTCCTGCAAGTGCTGTAAAACTAACCAAAGCACTAGCCCTTCCCAGGCCAAGGGAAGCAGGGTGACCCTCAAGCCCTCATATCCCTTGCCACAGGGCATCCATCCCACTCCAGCCACAACCTGCACAGCCCAGTCCCAGAGAAGGCAGTGGAGGGGCTGTTCCTCTGCAAGCAAACCCACACATCCAAATTTCCCGTGCAACAAACCTCACTCCCACATGCACCATCCCCCTGGGCTGCATTTCTGGAGGAGAGCTTGGGCTGCAGCTGTGTCCTATTTTTCTGTAGTTGATGACCTCAACTCCTTCCCCGCACTATGGGGACGGCAGTAATGTACATCGCGTCTCGCCAGGGCTCAACTGCAATTCATCATTATTTTATCTGCTGGAATTTAATTGGATCCTATCAAACTCTCCTGATACTCCCTTTTCACTTTAAACACTGCTGCAGGAAAGATAAATGTAGGCACCGCTAGGACAGAGAGCACGGCTTTGTTGGCGAACGGAGCTGGGGCTGTGGGCTCCAATCCTGTTTCCCTCTCCATGGCTGGTTAATTAGAGATACATATACAGGAGGTGTGCAGTGCTCAGAACAGGGCATGTGTGTATGATTTATGTTCCTCTATAAATACACCCTTGGCCGAGTATACCGTCATCCACACAACAGCGCAACTTGACAGTAACGCTCAGCCTCTGATTCTGGATCTCCTTTTGCTCTTTTCACATGGATCTCCTCCTTTCCTCCCCCATTCAGATACAATCTTCTTCACCTGGATTCCTCCTTCCTGAAATCTGGCAGGGTGTAAGTGAGAACCTGAGACCCTAGGAATATGTCAGAGCAACACCCAGGCTCCACAGCAACAAAAAAAATACTCCGGAAACATAAATCCACCAGGTCTTACCTCCCTCCCCAGCATCCATTCCTGGGGCTGGGCTTCAGCATCCACACTGGTTCCCACTTGTGTGCCCACTCCATCAGCCCAGCTTGCTCTGCACCCACATCACTTTGTCCCAGGAATAAACCACTCCAGGGGAACTTCCCGAACCAAGTCTGGCTGGAGGGCAGCAACCTCCACAGCCACAGCAGAAATAGGTGGGCAGGGTGGGCTCTCTGTGCCAGGGGCATGGGCAAGAAAGGAGCCAAAAGGCAGCCAAGGAGGTAACACAGCTGCCTCTCACCACGCAGGGCTTTGGTTAAAAGGAAAAGGAAATAACTGAGACATGAGGTTTAATTTAAAGTGCTGAGACAAGAAGCTCATGGAAAGGAGATCAGGGGTTCTTCCTATTTATATATTTAAAGGAAAAGTGCAGCTCTGGGGCTATTTCAGCCTTTAGAGGAATGTTCAGGAGAGAAAAAGCCAAATCCTTGGCAGCAAGAAACACCTGTAGCCATTTTGCCACGACCAGGACTAAATCAGATCAAGTCCAATGTTACAACCAGAAGTGAAGATTCAGGACTGTGGCACTTTTCAACAGCAAAATTGTTTCATTTTTGCAGCAATCAGGAGGATCAGCCCTGTTGAGGGATGGCAGATGAGAAAGAACAGTCAAAGGCAGGGATGCTTGGAAAATGAAACTCAGTGGCATTACCTGCACGTGTTAAGACAGGTGACCATTTCTGCATCCTCCGCTGCAAAAAACAAGCCTGGACAAGTCTACTTCCAGAAGATTAAAAGTAACCAATTAGCAAAAAATAGTTTATTGACAAAGAACTTCATTTTCTTAGTCAGGCTTGTCTTTCCTCTTTGAATCTTGGCAATACATGTGGCAAACATTTAGGGTTGCTTTCCTTTTGAAGAGCAGAAAGAGACCACAGTGAGGAGGCAGAAAAGGTTCTTTTGGCTTGATTTTTGCCCTGCAATGCTGGGGAACACCAGAGCTGGTCTCCCCTGAGTGTGCCAAAGATCTATTGGGTGTTCCAAACAATGTTTATAGTTGACACTCAAACCCTAATGAATGGACTGCTGCATATTTAACCAAGATGTACTTTCTTGAACTGCTAACAAGTCATTGGAGTTTGACAAGCACTAAAACTAAACAACAAAGAGTTTTAAGGGGCTTGACTTATTATGCCTTCCATTCACCAGTGATTCAGGAAAGCATCCCTAATTCCACAGAGTAATTAACCTCTTGTTTAGATCTCACTGAACTCCTGGAAATAATGTGTGCTTAAATGCCTTTCAGAGGAGAGGGCATCCATTCTTCACTTGCTGGCTGGAAAGACTTGATCCTTTTCCTATTTCTCCACTTACCAGCGTCCTCCACACCAGGCATGACCCAAAATCCTAACCCAAAGGATGAAATGCAATGGAAGAAGCCAGCAGGTCATGGGTGGGTGACGATGCGGGAGCCTGAAGCGCTTTCAACCAGCCAGATGGGCTGTAAAAGGCGCGAAGGAGACAAACAGCACAGAAGTGTGAATTTGAGTCCCCCACACCATAACACAGCCTGGCTCAATGCCCTCAAATGTTAAAGCAGGCGAGCAGACCCTGAAAGCAAGGGGGTTTCTTTCACGCCAAAACTCTCCTCTTCTTGTCTGTGAAGACACCCTGTGCCTGAACACCGTGTCCCCTGCCCGAGACTGCAGCCCCACAGAGCTGCTGCCACTCCCCACACACCTCACAACACCTCACACACGCTCTTCTGCCAATTTGTGCTGTTTTCAGGGCATCCCTGACAATTTTCAGGTCAAACATCCACCACTCTCAGCCCAGCATAAAGTGATGGTTACCTGAGCTCTGTGTGAGGACCACAGGGTGGGCAGGCACACCTCAAGCTGTCCTATCCCTTTGGAGAAAACTACAGAGGCCATACAGCTCATGACACCAGTCCTGGTAGCCAAGGCAGCCCTTGAGAAACACAGGCAGTGGGTTTTGCTTATGTCTCTCTCTCATGTCTGGCAAATTGAGACTTACCAGGGAGAAATGAAGCCAAATCACTCAGAGCCTCTCACCAAGCTCCACCTTTGTTATGTTAAAGGCTCCTCCCTGGTGCAGGCACCTCTGCCCAACATCCCACAGGAGCCATCAGGCTACTGCTGCCAGCACTGTACAGCCATAGCACTTCCCCACAGGGAGCATCCTGCAGCACACACATCCCAAACTGCCTTGGAACTAACTAAGCCAAACCACACACTCCATAACTGGGCAGAAGGGACCTGCCACCTCCAGACAGAGGAGACCTGGCAGAAGGTTGGGCTGGCCAAGGGGCTCTGGCCAGGTAGGGGCTCACGAGCTGTCCCCAGAAAGCTGGGGACCAGCAAATCACTGCAAGAGATGAAGGTCTGTGAGCCACTTCCCCCATGTGCACAGGGCAGATGCAGTTTTGGATCCTTGGTGCTGATGCAGCTCTGTGCCCAGCTTGGGGTCCCTGCAGGCTGGGCTGCCTCCTGGGAACAGAGAGACCTTGCTTCTTCCACACTCTGCAACAGGGCAATGGTTCCTACAGCCTGTTTCCAGACACAGGCGCTCCAGCAGCAGGGCCAGGCATGGACACATCACAGAACAGCCCTTGGACAACAAAGGAAGTTCACAACACAGTCTTCTGCTGGGACAAGAGTGGTTCAGCTGACCCCCAAGAAGCCTCCCACATGCCTGTGATGGAGATAGAGCAGCCAAGCTTGGCTACCAGCAGCAACAAGACCCTGGTGAAGGGATTCCCACCACTGTGGTGTTTCTTTGCACACACATCCATCACATTCCCCTTGAAGCACTAAGAACAAGCCATGCAGGTGATGACCAAAGACTGGGACTGAGAGCAGACCTGCATGACAAAGCCCCAGTGAGGGCCACAACACCACAGAGCAACAGCCCTGACAGGTCCACCTGGCTTCTTTTCATCCCTGAAAGCAGCAGCAAGAAGTCAAACCTTTGCTTAAGCCACCTGGTTAATGGCTTCTCACAGCAGAGCCCTGCAGATTCTGCTCTGGTCCTGCTGCTCCCTGGAGCCTGTGCCTTGAGCTGCTGCCTGCACTCACCTCCAGGCCAAGAACAGAGCCACCGACATTTCCAGCCAGCAGCTCAGGACAGGGAGCATTTCTGCTCTTTACAAACTGCCTGTCACCAAGAAGGAGCTCCAACAGCACGGCATCCCCCTGGCACTGCCAGCACGGCATCCCCCCGGCACTGCCAGCACGGCATCCCCCCGGCACTGCCAGCACGGCATCCCCCTGGCACTGCTGACCAGAGCAGGAGGCAATGACTCAGGATACTTCTCCTGCCCAAAGGCTCCACAGCCCCGGGATCACAGGAGGAGGGAGGGTGCCAGTGCTCATCTTCAATGGCCTCTAAATGTCACTCGTGCCACCAAAGGGAGCAGGGATCAGCGCTGGTGTTAGGCTGCAAATGAGCTTTCACAGTATGGGAGATGAAAAACAAATTTTAAAAGGATTAAATGGGAGAGAGAAGGGAGGGGGCAGCTGTATGTGGATGAGGGCAGGTCGGTGCAGAGCTCAGCAGGCAGCCAAGGAGCTGAGCAATGATGGCTCCCCGTGGGGGCTATTAACACCCAGGGTGGTTTGCTTGTGGGCCTGGTACACAGCGAGGGGCACACACACAGCTCACCCAGGGCTGCAAAACACCCTCCCACTTAGGGATAAGGCACCCAGAGAGGGCAGAGCAGGCAGAGATGCCTGCAGAAGAGAGCTGGAGTGACAGGGCTACAGGAAGCAAGGACACAGAGACAGGGAGTGATGCAGGGAGCATAGGCAGGCAGGTGGGCGGGCAGGCAGACAGACAGGGGAGTGAGGCAGCTGCTGGTCAGAGTCAGGGATGGAGTCAAGGATGGACAGGAGCTGCAGGGGAGGAGGGGAAGCGCTTGCAGGGCTGGCCAGCACAGCTGCACGTAGGGGGCTCCGTGTGTGCAGCAGGACACAGAGGTGTTAGTGCAATCCCACTGGAAAGCGGGATGGCTTGGTGTCAGGGGGAAGCGAGAGCAGGCAGAGAGAAGGAGGAGGCAAGGCTCCGGCACATCTGGGCCAGCTGGCTCCAGTCCAGGCAACTTTCTTCAGCTTTGCAAAGCCAATTTCATTGGAAGTGCTCATAAAGCCTGGTGGCCCCAGCAATGATCCCACCCAGAAAAACCCCAAGCAACTCCCCCATGCACCTGGGTGAAGTGGCAGGGAGCCCACCTCAACACCACAAGAACCAGACCCCCCTGTTACCTGCCCATGGGAGAGCAAACCTGGACATGCAATGAGCTGTGATGGTCCCGGGGCAGGCGCGAAGGAGCAGCCCCACAGACAAGGCCCACGCCGAGGCAAACCACGCACTCACCGAGGTGTTCTGGCACTGGATGCTGGTGCTGTTGAAGCGCAGGGCAGTGACACGGGTGGTGCTGCCGGGGATGTGGAAGATGCACTCGTAGTTGCGCTGGCCGGACTGTGGCTGGGGCAGGTTTTTGGCTGTCAGGGTGATGGGTTTCACCACACCCACAGGGATGTAGATCTGGGTGGAAGGCAGGATCTGTGGGCAGTCCTGCAAAGGAAACAAGAGGCAGCCGATGAGACAGGAACACTGTGCAGCCTCTCCCCAGCACCCCTGTGACCTTGGCTGGCAGGCTGGGCACATGCTTGAGTAAACCCTCATGTGCCAGCGCCCAAACCAGCATCTCATGGCTGCCCTGCCCACCACCCTCAAGACAGAAGAGCACAGAGGAATCTGGTGGCAGGGGAGTAGTGTTTTCCACAGCACCAGTTGATTTAGGTGGGAGGAAGGGAGAGGATTCATCTATGGCACCTGTAACCTGGCACCGCAACAGCAACACACTTCTGAGCTGACTGGTATCGCATCATTGTAGCCAGTATGTTTCAGAGTTAATGCCCACTGGGCTATGCATTGTCAAGCTACACTCTCTTCCTCTTTCCCTTACAGCCTCCATCCCCCTTCCTTCACAAGCGGACAGAAAAGCTTGAAGTAGACAGGACCGGCTCAAAGCAGTGCCACCCCAACCAGCCCATCTGCAGGCTGCCCAGCAGACAGTGCCTCCGGCCAGGGAATGCTGGTGAATCCAAGCTGGAGAGCAAGGCACCACCCTGCCGGCCCCCTGCACTCCCTGGGGAAGGAGACACTGGGAGGGCAAAGCACTCTACTTGTAATAGCCGCAGGCTCCCACCTGCTCCAGAGGCACTGGTGACTCCAGTGTGCAAAGCACAGGGAGCAAGAGGGAGCAAAAATAAATGAGCTCAGGCAGCAAAACAGCTCTGCGGCCCCCGGTGGGTGACACTTCAGCAACAACAGCCTGATGCAATCCCATGCTGGCTTTGCCGAGCTGGGCAGAGGTCTCACACCTACAGCAGCTACTCCTGGGAATGTTGGCTTGAAATAACATCAAGAGGGAATAACACACGTGATGAAACGAGCTGCTTTAAAAACAGACACGGGGTGGACGCAGCCACCCCGCTGCTCTCGCAAGGCTGCCGATGGCCACAGCACAGCTGCAAGGGCAGCTCCTGCCCCAAGGCCACCAGCAACCACGTGTGGCCAAGGCTGCCCAGCTGCCTCCTGCCACCCTGCAGCAAGCCAGGCCAGACCTTGCACAGCACCAGGCTTTATCTCAGCCAGTACGATTAATTAACTTTGAAACGATGCAGAGAAACAAGAAAGAAATTGTTTCACTTAGCAACCATTAACAGAAAAACCCAACTAGCTTGTTTCCTATTCTTCACAGGTCTGTATTCCCCAAAAGCACAATTTTTAAGGGAAGAAATTATTTACCCCTAAAACATACTAGGCAAAATGAAAGCAGAGAGAAACAGTGATGTCAGCTCCAACCCAGAGATAGCAACAGGGCTGGGACAGTCTGGGGACCCTCAGTGCTGCTCTGCCACTTCCCTGCTCCATGTCATGGCTGCCCCTCTGCAAAGGGGGGCTTCAGTTGCCCTCCCTTTCAGAATCAGCTGAAGACTCACAGCAGGAAGACACCTCATGCCCGTTGCCATTTCCATGGACTGGTCTCACTGCTGCAAGACTGTTGTTCCCCACCAGCTCCCAGCTCAGAAGTGCTGTTGAAGGGAGCAGTCCCCACTGCTTCAACCCCCTCCACACTGCAGTGGGACCCCTCAGGTGGCACACACGCACTCAGCATGGATTAGCTCCTGGCTTGCTCTCCAACACCCCCACCTCCTAATTTTTCAGTAATTCTTGCTGCCAATCCAGCCGGGATGGTGAGTAAGCGGTGGGACAGCCCACGCACCCCCGCTGGGCTCACCACGGCTGTTTGCAGGGCTGGTGCCCAGGGAGCACAGCAGGCACGTGTGTCCCTCTCCCCACACAGGCAGGTGGGCTCGTTCTGCTGACTCGCGGTTTGAGCCGAATCCCCCCGTGATGTCACATGCTCCACATCTGCCAGCACAAGTGTCTCATCCAGCAAAAATGTCATCCCACGCCCAAACAGGAAGCACCTGGTGCTGGTGGGCGCCCAGGGTGCCCAGAGGGGTGGGGGCACAGGGACAACTCATTTCCCCTACGAGCAAGTCCAACTGTTGACACAACTTGCTCCAGCATTGCCCAGTACTTCCATCCCTTGGGAACACTGCACAGCCCACAGAGCTCTGCGTCTTGCCAAAAACAGCCCCTCCTAGCCCAGTCCCAGGTTCCAGGAGCAGGAAGCTATGAAGGGATGGGATGAGCTTCTAGAAAAGCAAGACCCCAACACACACAAATTCCCAAACATTGCACAATTTGGATTTTCTCCATTAAAACCATTTTTCTAGCTGAATAAGAACATGACATGAGTGTCCATGTTCATTTGTAGAGGTAAGAGCTTTAGAGTCACCCTGCAAATGCTGTGGTTTGGGTTTCTCTGGCAGATTTCAGCTCCAGCTGCAAGGCTGTGCCATCAGCAAAGATGAGATGAAGGCAGTCTGGGACCAGGCCTGACCCTGGCTTTGAGGTTCCCTCACCAAGTCCTCAGCCATTCCCACTGGTGGGGAATGAAGAATAAACACAAGCTGAACCTGTTTAAGTTGAACTGACACACTTGGTTCCTGCAGTCCAGGAGCCTTTCACCCTCCACAGCAGCTCTGCATCAGCAGGGGCTGTCAGGAGAGCTGCTTTTTGGAATGGGACGCTCCAGTATCCATCACTGACCACCCCATGGTCACCACCACGGAGCCCCAGCTGGAAAAACTGAACAGCCTGTGCTGCTTCACCACCCTTTCCCCAGCACCACAAGCCCCACAGCAAAGCCACAGAGGAGGGCGATCTCCAGAGCCCAGGCTTTAAAGCCACCACAGCCAGAGGGCAGGGATATTCTTCCCGCTATCCCCATTCCCAGGCACATTTATATGAGTGGTGGCTCCTACCCACATCCCATTCCAGCCATGCCACCCCCAGAAATCCCCACAAACATCCCTGGCATGTCCAGGATAGAGTGACATGGGTCACTCTGTGTTTTCCTACAAAACAGCCACTTTCCCACCCAGGAAACCGTGGTGAACCACCCGTGGGAAGTAGCAGAGACGGAGATGAGCACTGTTGTTACCCTGTCCCTCCGTCTCCTGACCAGTGCCCACCACACTCCAACCAACACAGACAGACCAAATCCTGCTTAAAATAACCCTTCTGCAGAGAGGATGGGCCTGGATGTTTACCATTAACTTGTCCAGTGGTGCCATGGGCTGGCACCGAGCCCCCCCACCCACCACACCACCCTGCTGGGGACCAGGATGGCCAGGGATGGGGACGTGATGTCTCATCCCAGCCCAGTCACAGAGCCCACAGCAGCAGCTGGTCTGAGGGTGTCTCACCATCCCTGCTGGGAACTGCTGAGGCCACACCAACGTGCAAACAGGCTGAGCCAGGCGCTCCAAACCTCAAGCCAGGCACTGCTCCAGGTCCCAGTGTGGCCAGAAGGTCTGCCGGGGGACACTCTGCCTGTGCTCAGGAGTGACACAAGTTCCTGAGCAGCTGGTTCGTGGGAGAGCTGTGCATGTCCCAAAGACAACACTGCTGTGGGGTACAGCCAAATGCTTTTGGCTTTGCCTGGCAGAGAAGGGAGCAGAGACCAGCAGCCTCCTCATGCCCTCAGTGAGGTGAACGGGCAGATGAGAGTCACTGGGCTCCAGTGGTCTGGACACCACGTGCTGGGTTTGCAGAACCAATGCCAGGACTGCCTGGAAGTGAGACCTCAGGAGCAGGCTTCTGCATGCCTTGGATGGGCAGATCCTCACCAGATTTCTTCAGGGCATAAACTAGGACAAAACATCTTTTTCCAGTCTTCTCACATTAGTGAATCTCCCCTCAGGTAGCAGGATCCTTCCCACTGGGCCCATGAACAGGCAATGGGAAACACAGGTAAGTTAAACTGGAGCCCTCTTCCAGAATAAGGACAGAGGAGAAACTCTCCTTCCTGTAACTCTCCCTTCAGGACCCAAATCAGTATCTACTGTAGAGCCAGCAGTGGCTCGCTAGACCTCCAAACCCAATCAAAGCAGCCAGCAATGCTACCACAGGCTGGGGACTCCAGGACGTCCTGCAAGCACCCTGCCAGTGACAGATTTCCCCAGTGGGTGGCATGGATGCTGCGCAGGATGAACCCCCACAGAAGAACATGATCTTTAGCAAAGCAGTTGAGACGAAGAAGGCGCAGCAAAATGGTTTGTTTTACAGACTTCAACCTTCCCTCTTCCAAAAACAAGTTGTTCTGCAATGACAGTTCAAGCTTGCTCCCTTCACAAACATCAAAGGAAAATTCTTTGGCGTCTCTGCCTTTGTTTTTTCTTTCATTCAGCCTAAAGTGCTCCCGGCTGCACCCAACCTCCCAAGCTGCCTCTCCTCAGCCACACAGCATCTCTCTACCAGCACACAGTCCCGGCAGCATTTCCCATTCCCCCCTCACTGCTTCTCAGGCAATCCCAGCACCCCAGGCGAGGCAGTAGGAATGGTTTCGAAAGTGGTCTCTCCTCTTCTAAGCCCTTTCCCATAGGACAAGGGGCCACAACAGGACCGGCACAGGAGAGGGGAGAAGTCTGACGTTGCCTTACCTCAGAGAACTTGACACGTCCCTCCAGGAAAGAGCAGTCGGCAGCGTTGTGGGTGCAGATGTGGCGGTACTTGCACCAGTGGCAGGGGAAGGAGCCGTTCACACAGGACAGGCAGCTGCAGAGAGAGAGAAGTGGGCAGCATCAGGGCAGCATCCAGGCAGAGTCCACAGGGGCACTTCTTGGGATGCTTCAGTAGGACCCTGTATCTCTGGGTGGAAAGGACCCTTGATCCATGGGGTAAGGGCCAGGCACCAGCAGGCTGGGAGGGGAGATGCCACACACTCCAAGTCTCCAGGTTTTGCCCATGGTAAGGTGAGGGGAAACAGCCCTTCTGACACCGCAGGGTTTGTGTCCCAGCCGGAGCGGCCACGCTCCCTCCTCCACTTGGCAGGCTGACCCTGCCCACCCCACTCCGGCAGGGGCCAAGCTCCAGACTTTGGGAGCTTTATTTGGGTTCACTGAAAGGCGATTTTAGCAATAGGCAGCAGAACAAGGGCTCTGCACTGCAGGGGAACAGGGGAGAAAGGGCCAGATTAATGCACGCTCATTGAGAGGAAAATTATAACTGGCAAAAGGTTGGGTCAGATTAACATGTCGGGACTGTAGGGCCTTTCAGCCGCTCACAATAGGTTGTGTGTGACCCCCTCCCTCAGCCCCCTCATCCCCAGCCCTCCACAGCCGCGCCTGCGTGTGTCTGTGTGCTGCCACCCCTCCCTCCAGCCCCAGACGCTTCCGTCTCTCTCTCCAGCCTCCTCTCCAGGCTCTTTGTGCAGGCTCTTGCTCCCCTCTCCCTGTCTCTTCTAGGGGTGCCCTCAGGCATTCCTCTTACCAAAGAAACCAGCCCAGGCACCCAATGCCTCTCCCCAGCCCACGAGGGAACACACAGAGTCCCTTCCTTGTGGAACCATTCACAGGAGCGGCACCCCAACATCCCCTCGCTATCCCCCCCAAAAGCACACCCTCCCAGCACACAAGGCATCCCTGTTTGCAGGCACAGGGGATCCTGTGGACCCCCACAGCTGGAAGGTGGCTTTCAGGGTTCTCATCCCTGTGAGGAGGAAAGGGGCTGAGCCCTCCCCACCACGCTGTCCTGGGGGGGATTGCAGCAAGGTCCCACATTTAGTCCACAAGCCTTCACAGGGCAGGTCTGCACCAGACATGTCCGTGCAGCCCAAGCTGCTCTCCCAAGGAGGAGACAGGAGAGCTGCTAAGGCATAAGCTAAAAGGCAGTAAAAATAATCAGCCTGGCTTTAAAAAAAGAAAAAAAAAAAAAAAGAAAAGGGAAAAAAAGCAGCAGTACTAGTTTTCTCCTTAGAAGGCTCATACCTGCGCTCACTGATCCAAGCATCAAAAGGATCAGGCCCAAAGCAATTATATTTAAACAAAGACAGGCTCTTTCTCTGAACACAGCTCTGGCAGGAGGCAGGCAGCCCTGCCCAGCCTAATCCTGCTCCTAAATCACAGCTACCTCTCTGCCTCTACCCCGGGAAATGACAGGAAAACACAGCATCACCCTGTGAGGTGCCAGAAAGACAATCTTCTTGGAGAAGAGATCTTTGGTGGCAGAGCCTGGCACACTGAATTCCTCACCCTCCAGCAGACTTGTCACTTTGGAGGTGTGGGGACAGCACATGAGGGAGCCACAGGGTGAGGGCAGCCCAGGGTGCAAACACACATCCAGGGCTTCACAGGGCCACAGCTTCCAGCTCGCCCTGGGGTTTCACACACCATTACATATACAGCAAGAGCTTTCCCAAATCCATGTGCACACACTAAGGAAATATTTAATTAAGCTGCTTGCAAAGGGGGTTGGAAGTCATTTCCATGTTTCGCTCACATTTTCACTTCCAAATGAACAGCCCTTTTAGCTTTACCCACAAATATGCTAATTGAGATGCTCCTTATGCAAATATATGCAATTTTATTTCAGCTGCAGAGATTCAACTTAAAAGCAGAGCCACAGCCCCCTATCTCTCGTTGCTTTGATGGAGGGAGGTGCAGAGAGTGGGGGGTGTGGGGGACACAAACAAAGCAAAGGACAGCTCCTGTCCTCCTGGTAAGGGCTCAAGCAGGACCAGTGGACAGGCAAATCCAGGACGTGGAGGAGCAGGACAGGGAACACACAGATTAATCCTCATGGGAGTAGCACAGCCACAGAGAGGTCATGTATGAGAGAAGTATGGTACAAGCAGTCACAAGCCACACGCTGGGCTGTAACTACCAAGACTCCCACTAATTGCCTCCCCCTCCCCCCACAGCAAAAGGAGAGATTTTCCAGTCACCAGCTCTTTTGGGGTTTACAAAAAGACACCCTAGTCCCCTTTCCACCACCTCACAAGCCATCTCAAAGCTGGGTGAAGCTCTTGATGCAGCCCTGCCCCAGGTAGCCCAGCCCCAACAGCTGCAGTTCTACTTTGCAGTTCTTCAGGGCCAAAGCCAAATCTTGGTTATTTCAGGACTCTCCTCATCTGAGGGTCTCCTTTGCCATTTAACTACTACAGGTCCCAGGTGGCCTTCTGGCCTCCACTTGCCAAAGGATCTCAGGTTATCCTCCACATACAGCCCAAGGTGCATGGTTCCCCCTTCCTACTTCAGCCCACCCAGCTGCTTCTAACTTAACTGAGCCATTCCTAAAGACCCATGCTCAGAGATGGTTTTCACACTCTCCCTTCTGCCGAGGTTCTCCATCAGCCGTAAGGACATCAAATGCCACCGTGAGAGCACTCACCACACACATCTCGATCCGCAGCATCCCTGCTGCGTTTAGAGCCTGTCTGGGTGAGCACCCCCCACTGGGCAAAGACGGCACAAAGTGGTAAATCAGCACACAGGTGCCAGTAACACAGTGGAACCCTGTTTCCAGCTTGCCTCATTCCTGCATGGCTATTTGATCACCCCAGCTCCCTGAAACCCCAGGGCAGGAGCTGAGGCAGGGATCCCCAGCTGCTGGTCAGTCTGGCAGTGTGGCTGGGGCTGTATCCCCATTGTGTCCATATCCCTGGTGTGTCCGTGTGCCACTGCTGTCTGTTCCCGGCACAGGAGCAGGTTGCTCGGCAGCATGATGCCATCTGTGCCGTCTCTCTCCTTCCCACGGTCAGGCACTCTTCCCTCATCACTTCTTGCCTAAGAGGTTTTCATCACTCCTGATAATTAGAGGGAGGCTCTCCTTCATGTGTTGAAGTGCTCCCCCTCCCTGAAGCGTGCCAGGAGAGCAAGAAGCCCAGCCAGGAAGAAAACTGATGGGGGGGGTCAGCACAGACACGGACCCACAGCTTGCTCCCCATCTGCCTCCTCCTCAGCCCAGCCAGGTGGAGATGAAGCCCAGGCAAGGCAGGGGGAAGGGGGTCAGACCCACTGGCAGTGCCTCCCTTGCCTCCTGATGGATGTCCTTGTGCAAGAGGAGTCAGAATCACTCTGTGCCAAGTGCCCCATCCCAAAATAAGTCCAGGGTCACTGCTGGCCTGCAACCTCCCCCTGCCAAAGCAGGCATCCCTGCAGTCATTAGGGCAGCTCTGCCCACCTCTGAGTGCACCAGGAACAAAGCCAGAGCCTCGCCACAGCCTCCACGCTCGCTCACAACTCACTAAACAGCTGGGTCAACACCTCCCAACACTACACCCTCCACTTCCCTAGCTGATCCCAAACTTAGTTAAGCCAGCCAGGGAAACACCCGACATGGCTGCAGAAAAGCAGAGGTTCAGAGAGGGCAGAAGGACAGTGAAGAATCCTCTCCAGGGCCACAGGCACTGCTACAGGATGAGTCCAGATCCTAGGGTGGCGTCGGGGACCAACTCCTCGCTGGGTGTGTGGGCAGCTCTGCAGAAGCCATCTCTGACCACCATAGAGAGGCCACAGCTGCCTGTCTCTGTGCCTGACCCGAAGCAAAGCTGTAGCTGATGGGAAACATGGGGAGCCAGAAGTGCTGGGTCCAGGCTCTTCACTTAGTCTCCTTCCTGCACTCCCAGCCCCAGGCGTGCCACATGCCCAAAGGACCCTGCAGCTCTTCAGCACAGTGAGGGCAGAAAACAAAAACAGCATCCACAGGAGTGAGATAAGCCTGAGCAGCAAACACGAGAGGGACAGGAGGTGCGAGCGTTGCACACACACACACATACACACACACAGAGACACTGAGGCTATCTCTGTGGAGCAGCACATTCCTGAAGGAACAACGAGGAGAAAAGGGCAAGGAGGAGGGACAGGGGCAAGTTGAACGGCACCAAGAGCAGAGCAGGGGAGGTCCATTAAAGAAGGAAAAGTATAAACACGGTGTTGATGAAAACAGCATCTGTGCAGGCACAGCACAGCCGCCTGTGAGCCCCCTGACTGCTGCTCAGACCTCCTCTTGGCAGGAAGATGCTTCCTTAGTGAATACTCAGCTCCGGCATAGCCTGCATCTGGAGCAGCAGCTGTCAGGGCTGAGGGGCTGAACTGCAGTGCTTTGGGCTTTATATCCATCTCTCTGCCCCAGGGAGAGGGGGAAATCCCAAAGAGCTGTGGGAACAGACTGTCAGTGTCCTCCCCCAGCCCCTACACAGACCTACAGGCAGCTTCCTGACTGGTGCCCAGACCCAAAGCCAGGACAGGCGTGGGGTGGGAGGTCAGCTCTTGCCTCCTTCCATCCCTGCCCATCTCAATCCATTTCTGTCCTTCCTTTGACACAAGTCCAAAGCTTTTCCATTGCTGCTGGGTTTTGCCAAGGTCCTTACTCACAGGGTAACAGCTGGACATGCTGACCCACCACATGGTCCACCCACCATCATGCTGAAGGATGCAGAATCATGCTCTGGGTTTAAAGGTAATTCCCTTGAAACATCCTCAGCTGCCTCCCCTCACTGAAACACAACACCAGGTTGTACCAGCCCTCCTCACTCACAAGAAACATGACATAAACCAGGTTATCCCAAGCTGTCTCTGGGGCCATCCTACAGATTTTCCACCTGCCCCAGCCCAGGAATACACAGGGATCTGTCACCACCACGCAGCTCAGCCATGCAAACCCAGATACACTCACTCAACTGCTTGCAGCCATCTGTCCATGCCTGTGAAAGGAAAGCATCTGTAAGCACCTGGAAATGAGCAGCACTAGGCCAGCAGAGAAGCAGCCACGCCGAGTGTGGGCAGACGGAAAGGCTGCAGCAAGGAGCCCAGTGACACGGGGACTGGCATCGTCCCACAGGTGACAGCAGGTGCCTTGGCCACTACAGCAGCCCAGCCCTACCTTAGTGGCACAGTCCCCCTGCTCCCAGCCCTTGGGACACATATTAAAATCCCATTTACTTAATGAAGGCTTATAGGGAAAGCCTGACCTGTGGGATAGAGCCACAGTAGTGTCATTCCGACCTGGAGAAGTTAAAGTCATTTGGCACGTCTGTCCTTGCTCCAGTCTTGGAAAAATTCATCACTCCACAGATGATGGGACCTGAGTGTCACAGCTGCCACTGCAGCAAGGCACAACTGCAAGGCTGGTAGCACCAGGACAACCTCCCAGACTGGAGACACCAACACAGGTTTCCAGGATGCTCAGATCCCCTCTCAGCATCAGACCTGCTGACACCGTGATTTTTCCCCTTTCCTGTTGCCACCACCTGGATTTTTGCTTCCACATTGCAATGGCTGGACATGTTGGCAGGGAGTCAAGTCTGGTGATGCACTGGGCATGCTGGTGCTTGAAAAAACAGCAGCACTGCAAAACCTGCCCACAAAATTGAAGGAAGCACCAAAGGCTCTCATCTTCTTCCCCATCCCACTCCTCTTGCCAGCTCCCTTCCCACAGCCGCTCTCTCTGAAAAGCCAAACCACAACAGGATTTATGAAACAGAGTTTCCAGAGAAGAAATCCAGCAAGGAAACATGGAAATATTGAGAAGAAATACATCTTAGTATTCCCTGGAATTGCTCACTGGCTTTCAGTGAGGATTCCCTGTTCACCCAGCTCACCAGCAAGAGCGGGCACTGCCGGAGGCAGGCAGGGAGCCTGGTGTTACATCTTTATCTTGAAAGGGGACTCATTTCCCCACAAACACTTTGAAGAGGGCGTTTAGCACTGACAAAGACAACCTCAACATCTGCCCGCGCACGCGCTGGACTGGCTGGTTCATTAGACAATCAAAGGTGCCGAGCGGCCTTTTAATGCCTATGCTTGATCCGTGTCCCATCGGAAACCCCCCAGGGAATCCACCCTGGTCCCTGCCACGGCGTTTTTCATCATGCCCTCCACTGCAGGAACCAGAGCCTGTCCCCAGGAGATGCAGGGGAGCCTGCATGGGCAGCCCTGCTCCCCTGCCATGGGCTGGCAGCCACCCTCAGCCACGCGCATCCCCCTTTGCATCGAACTCTTGGTTTCCACTCCCCCATTCAGTTCATCTCCCACAGCTCAGCCAGCAGCATCCCTGGCCTGATGCACAAGCCTCTAGGAGCCCAAAAGATGCCACTGCCTGGAAACACCTGCCTGAGCCCCACAGGAGCCCTGAGTCTGCTGCGGTGTGGTACACAAAGTTGGGATCCCCAGAAGCTTCCAAGGTGACTCTGCTGGAAAGGAATGGAGCCCCAGAAAGGGTACAATTCCCAGACCAGGGCTCTCAGGGATCCTGCACAAAGTACCCCATGAGTCAGCAAAGCCAGTCTGTGAAGGGCACAATCCCCCACAGGTGACACTATTTAGCCTTGCTATAACAGACAGGACAGCTATGGAGCTCTACCTGGAAGGCACCTCCCTCAGCCCAGATCATCACACCAAACATACAGGCAGCACAACCCTCTCTGTACCCTCCTTTACTTCAGAAGAAGGGGTGAGAGGCATTTTCGCTTCTGCAACCCCTCCCTGGACCAGGCATGCTCAAGGAGTCCTTAGAAATGCATGGGAAGAACAGTTTTGCAAGGCGATGGGAAACAAGAGAGCCAGGATGCTCACACGGCAGCAGGACCAGACCCACAGCCAGCAAAAGGGCTTCAGCAGCGCGTTTTGCTGATGCCTTTCCAGATGTCTGCTGAAAATAAGAAGGGTCAGACTCTCCCCAGTGCACACGGTGGAGCTGCGTTGGCTTCCCTGGAGCTACCCCAGCTGACATCAGCAAAGAGCTGCCTTATAATCCTCCCATCTCTCCACAACCATCTGAAAAATCTCGCCTAAACATTTCATCCTCAGCTGAGAAATGATTTGACACGCAGAACTCTGGCTTCCAACCTAAGCAAAACTGCCCGAATACAAAAAGAAAACGTAATACGCAGTGATGAGAGGTCTCCACAGGAAAAACATTAGCCTCATGGAAAAGCATATTGTTCCTAATACAGAATTTATCAGGCTGACGTATAGATTTTCCTCCACAAAATATGAAACCTGGATCTGAAAGGCTATTAACTCCAGAGAGATCCATTAAAGACGTCTGTCTGCAAATGGTATTTAAAAGTATTGCATCATCCCAGGAGGTATTGTCATGCTCTTTGGCTATGATTCGACTGCAGGTCACATAGTTAAAACTACCTCCAAACTAAAACTCCTGACATAAAAAAAAAATAATAATAATGTTCACCAGCCTAGAACATGGACTTTTCTATCAGCTCCAACTGGAACCCATAAATATTAATGCATCCATAATTAGCCTTTTTAAATAATGCATCCAAAATTAAACATCAACGCAGTAATAAATCAGTCAGGGCTCTTTGTTGTAGGTTTGTTTGGGGGGGGCATAGGGTTTTTTTCCCCTCTGTGTCAGGCACATAAAATAAAATGCCAATTCCCTTACCACCTCTTCCCGCCAGAGTGCTGATTGGACCAAATCTGATGCCATTTGTACTTAAAAGTCATCTTTCTTTCATTTAGAAAAATAAAAGTCATATCTGCTTTTTGATTTGCAAAATAATGACATGCAGCCAGCCTGAGCCAAAGCTGAGCTAATGTTATTGAAGCCACAGGACGTGAAGGGAGACAAAGCTCATCTCGGAGTCAAGGTGAGGGAGAAAGTCAAGTTGGCAAACTCTCTCCTCCCTTGCCAGCACAGGGTTCCAGGAGCAAAGAGTGGGAGGGCAGGAACCCCTGTGATGCAGGAGGTTTGCAGGGGCCCTCCTCTGACACATCCCTCCTGGAGCTCACTGCAGGTGCCCAGCCAGGGCACCTGCATCTCCCTGATCAAGGTAGAAACTCCAAACAGGCTTTGGAGGAGCAAACTCCAGCAGAGCCCCTGAGCCAGACTTAACACTTTGCAAAAAGACTTCCAAAAGGCATTTGCTTATCTATAATTACTGATCAGCCGGAGTGTCACCATCCATGGGAGGTTCCTGGCAGAGTAATGAAATCGCTTGCATTCTTGAGCTCCAAATTCTTTGCCCAAACACACCCCAGCACCAGCTCCGGTCCCACAGCTCAGCTCAAGCACAGTGTCCCACAGCTCAGCTCAAGCACAGTGTCGGCAATTCCTCACCAGGAGTTGTGGTTGGAGACTTTAGACACCCTGCTTAGACAGCACATCAATAATCCACACCTCTTCTATTTTATCAAATGCATATCTCAAGCTGTCTAAAAACCCTCACAGCAGATTTCACAGCAGCCTGACAAGAAAGCAAATTCACAATTACTTCCAGTTAGGAAATTCTTGGGTAAATGCCCCAGGACATGCAGCATGTTCCATTCCATGTTGCTGTTAACTTTCCAGCTCCCTCTCCAGCAAGCCTGGGAAGCAGGTACCGTGGCAGGAAAATACAGGCTTCTCCCTTTGCATTGCCAAGTCCCTCCTATTAACTGTTTCCAGGAATGACAAGACACTTGGCATTTTCAGTCACATGGATTGATTGCTACAGTCTGCAATGCAGTAAACTTGCTTTTTCTTCCAAAGTTTTGCCAAACCTAAAGTCCTGCCAAACCCAAAGTCCTGTTTTGATGTGAGGTTCTTCCCTGATGCTACATGTTCCCACACACTCATACCAACTGTGGGTTCTCTGGTCACCATCCCAGTTTACACAGGCAAAAGGAGGAGGTTTCTCACTGTAAACACCACTGTACTCAACTGACCTTTCCTATTGCAACATTAGCACCCAGAAAGCTGGGAACTCTCTCCCAGTCTCACACCATCCCAACAATCTGTTCCCAGAGCCCTCTCACAAAGTCCAGGCCACTTACGATTGATGAACGCTGCAGTTGTAGAAAACAAAATCCACAGAGGCAAATTTCTTCCCCGTTTCCTTGGATTTCAGGTAGAGCTTCACCACTCGCTTGTCCCCTTTGAGAAACCCAAACAGAAGAAGGCATCAGAAAGGATACAGTCCACAGCCCAGCATTCAGCTCAAGGCTTGTGATGAGCTGGGAGAGAGCTGGGCATCCCCACTCAGTACCAGTTAACTAACAAAACTCCCCAAATGTGGCAATAAAAAGAGATTGTTCACCCATTCCCACTCAGACACCAAACAGGCCAGGAGGGCCCAAGTACAGCTCCAAGCCCCTACAGCCAAACATAACCCCCTGGCATGGAGACTGGTGCCTTGGGTTGTACTGGTGGTACTGAAGGGAGGTTTAACAGTCCTGGGGTCAGGAGAAATTCCCAGAGCCCATGGCCACCTACAAGCACATTTGCCAAGGAACGGTCCACAGGTGGAAATGGGGTCAGGGTGCCCAGGAGTGGTCAACAAGTAGAATCATAAAATGGTTTGGGTTAGAAGGGACCTTAAGAATCATCTAATTCCAACTCTCCTGCCATAGGCTGTGCCCATGTAGCTGTGTCCATGGCTTGGAGAAGACCAACAACCAGCCACGAGCAGCACATTCACCCTCCTACACCCTGAGAACCCAACTCAGGTCCAGTTCTCAAGACTGGGATCGCTGTCCCCAGAGGACTGTGCTCCTCCACATCTGCCTGTGGGGCAACATATGGGACAAGGTTTGTCTCAGGCTTTCTCCCACCCCAGGGCACAAGCTCACCGCGGCCCCTGGTGATGGGGATGACGTCCTTGGCAGAGGGAGAGCTGCAGTAGATCTTCCCATCCTCAATGCGGCTCTCAGATTCAGTGAAGTCTTCAAAGGAACAGTTGACTCCTGCCGAGAGGTCTGGGACATTCCAGGCCTGCAGGACCAGCTGGGGAGGAGTGGCAAGAGCATCAACACAAAAAACTAGCAAAAAAACTCCTCTTTGTGTAAGTCCACCAAACAGAAAAGACATGGGGTGCAATCCCTTCTCTGACACCTCACATGGTGGGGAGACCTGCTCTGGGCTTTTGCAAGAGAGACCCATCCAGACATCTCCCTGCTCAAGAAAGGAGCAAGGATTTAAATGGGTCAAGAGATGGAATGACTCACAGCCTCCATCCTTGGCCCTTGCCATATCACAAGCCATTACACCTCTCCTCTCTACAGAGACCAAGAACAGTGTCAAAGCTGAAGTGTGTTTCACATGAAGGTACCCACTCTGGGAGAGTCGAGGAGGGGAGGAATCCACCTCTTCCTTTACAAAGTCATCCCCAGGGTCAGCAGTTCTCACTTTACAAAACGCTTGCCTTATTTCTAATTTGAATTTTTCACAGCTTCCAGCCATTAGTTCTTGTTATGCTTTTCCTTGATAGATTAAAAAGCCCTTTAGTCCCTGATATTTGCTCCTTGTAAAGGCACTTATATTCTGTAATCAAGTCACCTCTTAATCTTCTTTTTGATAAGCTAAGCAGATTGAGCTCTGGAAGTCTCTCACTGCAAGGTATTTTCTCCAGCCTTCAACTCATTTACATGATGTTTACGGGAGGTTTTCAGTCTCTCCCTTTGAAAGCTGGACTCCAGCCCAAGCACAGCATCCCTATGTCACCCCAGACCTCTGTGCAGCATCCTGCCATCAGTAGGGAGATAACTACCCCGGGGTGAAAACACTGCCCAGCTCCCAGCTCTACCCAAGGAGCACCGAGAGTCGCACAGTGAGGGCTCAGCCCCGGCACCACCTTCCCAGACACCAGGTGGATCTTCAGTCATGTTTAACTTTAGACTTGGCAAAATAAAACCCCAACTTCTCTGCTAAACCAGCCACACTCAAACCCAACTACTCTGAAGGAACTCTCCCCACTTCCACCCTCCAGTCCCAGCATCCCAGTGGGTCCCGTCTGCAGCTGTATCGCATTTATCTCCACGTTACCAAAGAATGTTTACCCCTGTAGAAGTGATTTCCAAACTGTTTCCTTCCAGTGACAATTCCCCTCTGATGAGGACTTTCTGAGATCTGTCACGGAGCCAGTTCTTAATCCACTTAACACGTGCTTTATCAATATTGTATAATGCTAATTTTTAATCAGAACGTTGTGTTGCACTGAGTCAAATGCCTTGTAGGAGCCTAAAGACATCACATCCCTGCAGTCCCTCTTCTAATTCAAGTCATAAATTCATCAAAGAGCAAAATGTGGTTTGTCAGACATAAAAACCACGTTGACTGGCATAAATTATATTCCCAACCTTAAAACTTTATCAGGTGTATCCTGCACCTGCTCTTTTTCTTTAGTTTTTCTAAATCTTAAGTCCAGCTAAACAGTCTCTGACCATTTTGTCCTTTCTGCATCTGAGAAAAAAAAATGAGTACCTTTTCTGTTTCTGGGGCTTTTCTCAACATTCAATTATTTATTATAAAGTCATATTATTACAAATATCCCCAGGCCATAGAACTCCTTGGTCAACTTTTTTTAGGATTCCTGAGTGCCAGATACCCCAACCTGGCAGTTTATTGCTAGTATATGCTGTTTCTTGTTCTCTTCATGGTGCTAATGGCCTGTAAAATACTTCAGGGAAGTCGATCATCCTTTCTGTCTGCACAGAGAAAGAGCAGCAAGTTGTGCATCAAAGCCTCATCCTAAAATATCTACCTTAGGCGAGGGTCAGAGACAGGCTATTGAACTAGACAGATCGCTGGCCACGAACGGCATTTCTGATGGTTGTGCTTGTATTATGGAGAAATATTTATTGCTCAGTTGTGTCTTTTCTGAATAATCATCAACTGGTTTATTATCTCCATCAGTACGGAGCCAATCGCCAGCCCTCATCAATGACCTGCTCTTGGCTATGTTTTATTTGTCTCAGATCTCCCTTCCCCTTTCTCCCTGTTTGTCACATAGTCATTAGTTATTTTTAATTGCCGTCTCCCCGGCCGCTGCCTCCAGGGTGTCAGAAGGTTTCTGAGGGAAAGGGGTCTGAGGGGAGCAGAGGTGTCTTACCGGGACCTCAGACATGGTGACCGAGATGTTCTTGGGCTGCACGGTGAGCTGGACGCATTGCCGCAGGTCGGAGGCGAAGCGCTGGGGCTCGTCCGCCCGCTCGCACCGGTCCTTGCGTGAGCATCTGGAGGGGCACGAAAGCACAACGGTGAGGAGGAGAATCCCCCAGGGTCCTGCACAGCTTTGGGCTGACACCACGGCACACAGACTGTTTGGCACAGAGATGATGTCCAGGGTGCCCAAGGCCCATACAGGAGCTCTGCTCTCCCATGCGACTTCTGGGGGTGTTTTATATTCAGTTTTTCTTACTGGCACAAGGATGCCGAGCCCAGGAGCCCATAGGCAGGATTAGCAGGCCCTGTCAGCAGTTTCACCATGCATGGATGCTCCTAAGTACAGCCTGGGCACTGCAGGAGAGGATGACAGGAACCCTGGACCACTCCACCCCTCCACATTTTGGGGACAAAGTCCAGGGGAAATGTCCCCAAGGAGACCATCAGTGGGGACGGACACATTTTACCAACTGTAGGTCACTGGCGTGGCTCCAGGGACAATCCTGTGGTACTTACATGTTGTGGAGGACACACCAGCCACAGTGGGGGTCCCGGGAGCCCAGGCACAGCTCACAGCTCTCATACTGCTCACAGCTCTCCACTGGCACACGAGTCACCTGCAGGGAACAGGCACAGAGTGAAGGGGGACAGGTTGAGTGTTTCCCTGCTGTGCCTACACCTTGACATCACAGACACACCCAGCACAGACTCACCCTGGTCTGTTAGTGGGGAGGCAGGAGCAGGGAGTAGGCAGAGTCCCTCACCATCACCCCTTCCTCTCCCAGACCCAGGCAGCACATTTGCAGGCAACACGTCCACCCCAGAGATGCTTTTATTCCAACCAAGCTCCTTTCATCATTGCATCTTTGCAGGGCTTGGGAGTGGGCTGTGGAGGCTCAGCCCCACATCAGCTCCCAGTGCCGGCTGGGCACCCCACAGCTGCTGCAGCCCTGCTCCAAGAGGGTTACCAGTCCTTTATTAATTGCTCCTCCAGATTTGATTAAAATCCCCTCATTCTCCAAGCCCTTCGAGCTCTGTTACAACTGTTCATTTAATTACTTTCCACCAGCACTCTGATAACACCAAGTGTCGTAGGGAAGAGAGTGGGCTTTATTAAGGAGAAGGGAGGAGAAGAGGGTGACAGGGAGGGGGTGCAGGGAGCTGCCTGTTCGCCTGCTGCCAGGAGCCAGCAGCACCGAGCAGCTGCCCGTGCTCACCACGCTTGTGCCTCAGTTTCCACACTGCTCCCATGGGAAAGGACTCATTAATTAAAATTTGCAAACTTCTCTCCCGAAGGCTAAACCTGGGGTGTTCTCCCTCGTCACAGCCCAGCAGGACAGAGGCTCAGCGTGATGTCTGCAGGACTGGGATAGCTGACCACTGGGGTGCATACCAACGAGGATATCTGTAGTGTTGCCTTTTGTTTGTCCCTGACATTGCTTCAGGCAAGTGGTGACAAGGGAATCGGCAGCAGGTCCCCTTCAGGCAGACCCTACACAGACAAGTGCCGTGGTGGCCCCTGGGGAAACCCCAGCCCAGGTCGAGACCGCCAGTCCAGGTCAGCATAACTGCCCCCTTGGCATCTCCCCCACAGAGGGGAGGCTTAGCTGAGCCAGCCCTGGGACAGACACAACCAGGGATGGAAACACAGCCCAGGACAGTAGCATAGAGGAGCCCAAATGCAGTTTCTGCCCCACCTGGAAAGCCGCATGTTTCCAGCAGCACAGCAGAAACCAGAGACAGCCACTGGGGAGAACAAGGAAGGGGCTCTGCTGTCCCCACAGGGCTGTCTAGACAAACCCATGTCCCTGCTCCAGCATCCTTCCCCCTTCCAAACCCTCAGGCTGGTAGCCAGGAGGCTGTTACACTCTGAGCTCTGCTGGCAGTCCCACTGCACACACCTCTGGCTGGGTAGTGAGGTGCTGCGAGACACAGGCACACATCCCAGCACAGCCACCCCATGTCACCTCACCAGGCATGGCTTGTGTCCCCATTGACACTAGAAAGTGCCACCATAGTGGCATGAACCTGCTTCACCCCCTCCAGTGCATCCCACAGACAGATGAACTCACACCAGCAGCCCTCCCACAGGTCATGGATCAAGCAAATGTTCACAAAGACAACCCAAACTTCCTATCATGAGCTCAGATCTTGCTGCCAGGATGGCAGCACTGGATCCAGGTTAGGTCTGTACCTCCAGCTGGCTCAGCACAAGCAGAGGCAGGGACCAAGGGGTGCACACCAGGCAGGGGTCGAGTTTTGCAAAACTCCTTTCTGCCCTGTCATGCAAAAACAACTGCTCCAGAGGAGAAAAAGTCGTTTAGAGCAAGGAGTTCCTGCTAACCTGTAAAACCCTTGCTCAGGAGGGGATGGCCAGAACAGGGAGGAGGTTTATGGCCTTGCAGAAAGGGAAGGGCCAGGAAGCCCTTGTCCCCTGGGACCCTGGGAATTTCAAGCAGCTGCTGCTAACAATTAATGCCTCAGGACACTTTTTCTGCAGAGAGAAGCAAGGAGGAGCTGTCCCTGGGATCCCCAGTCCCTGCAGGGAGTAGTAGGAAAGAGGTCCCAGGGTCTCTAGGCATCCCCAATCCCAGGAAGTAAAGGATAGACCCCATCAGGGAGCTACCCAAAAGGCTTCCCAGCACACAGGACTCCAAGCTGGGGCTGCAGTGTGAGCTGCTAAGTCAGGAGAGCAGAGGGGGTTCTTACCTGTTTCTCAGTCATGGCGTAGATGTGCTGGCGGTCGGGGCTCAGCACCAGGTCTCGTAGGATAGAGCTGCCCTCATGGGCCACAACATTCTCATACTGCAGAGCTTGGTGCTTCCTCTCAGCTGGCAAGTCCACCAGGATCTGTGGGGAGAGCAAGGAGGGGTGAGCATGATCCCACAGGCACCTCAGCCCCCACCCAGGATGTGGGATATGGAATGTGCCCCACTAGGGATGCTGCCTGCCAGCATGGCCACACCACAGCCCCTGCCACACGGTAAAGTCGTGGCTGTTCTGCAACATCCCGACCCTTTCCAGAGCATCAGACTGCAGTGTCTTCTTCCCTTTACTGCATTTGTCTGGTGCATTTGTATCGCATTCATGCTGATGGCATTCATCTCTCTCCAGGGAGCGAGGCCACAGTCCCTGGTTCTCACGCTGCACCCTCGTACATGCTGCCCTGTGCCCCCACTGCTGCTCAGCCCCAAACCCCCACAACTTGTAGCGCAGAGCAGATGAGGCCCCAGCTTGCAGCAAAGCATCAAACCCCTTTTCACCACAGCAGTGCCAAAAGCAGCTTGCACATCGCAGGTAGGATGCTGCGGCACACGCAGGCAGGGCTTGCATCTCCCCATCCATCAGGGAAAACACTTAGGCTCGTGACCGGGGAAGTCAAGAGGGTCTCAAGGAAGTTTGGGGTCAATAGAGGTTCAGAAAGAGCCTTTGTTCCCTGAGCAGGAACACAGCGAAGGATTTAATCCCCTTATGGCTCACAATTACGTTAAAGCTCTTTCTAAGTACACCAGTTCCTGGCTGTACCAGCGATAACCACATCAGGAGGCACCACGGGGCTGGAGGCACACATCACACAGGGGTGTGTGCTCTGCACTCAGCTCTGCTACTTGAAATAACCTGATTGCCACCTCTGCGAGCCGCAGATATTTCCTGCTCATGCCATTGATTGTGATACCCCCAGATTCAGGCTGTCCCCTGGTACAGGGCAGCCTCAAGTGCCAGAGAAAAGGCTCAGGGGGTCTGGTCTGCTCCCATGGGATGGGATGGGATGGGAATCATGCCAGCAGCCCATTCTGCAAAAAGCCCAGGAGCGGGCAGCGAAGCATCGTGCCCAGCGAGACAGAGCAAACTCTGCCCAGGATCAGCTACGTGCTGCAGCTGGCACACACAGGTCCAGCACCTCCATCTGCAGGACTCAGGATCCTCCCACAGCAGAGGGGCAAATCCATTGCTTTGAAGAACCCCCCACGTGCATCCCACAGCCCTGCCCTGGTCATTGCACCCACTCCCACGGCCCAGTACAGCCTTGCGGCCCCGCAACAGCCACTCCAGCATCCCAGCCATCTCATCCCTGTTCTGCAATAATTTGCTGCCAGCATTTGCACAGTTCCCAATCAGGAGGATACGGGTCGGGAAAGCAGGATCCCGGTGTGCAGCTGATTAGCATGGAAATGTATGCGGCTCACAAACAAACCGGGCCCGTTTAATTAGAGCGGCGCCTTTGATTCACTGCCAGCCTCCTGCATGCACCAGCCCCGGATTATTTTTAGGCAGTTTTACAAAACAAATGTATTTAATTAAGAAAGAGACCCCTGAGCAACCAGAGAGCGATGAGTCCTGCATAGCGGTGAGCAAAGGGGCCGCCCTCTCCCCAGGGATGTGGTGACCGGGCTTGCAAGGCCAGGCTAATTCTTGGAAGCCCACAGCACAGCCAAAAACCCCCTGTACATCCCTCCACAGGACTGAAGAGCCTTTGTCATAACCCACAACAGTCCTGGTATTCACCTGACCTCACAGCATCCTTTGCTACCACCCCTGCACAGCCTCTGCTCCCCATCAGCCCCGCACTTGGTACCACTGTATGCTGAGGAACCCAGAGGTGCCTGAAGTCTCTGCCTGCCCTTTGTGCAGGGGTATCTTGTTGCCCAGGTCTACGTTTGTTCCTACTCCAAACATCAGAGGAGGTCAAGCCCCAGACACCTGCAGTCCAGGGCCACGTGGCACGCCTGCCCTGCTGTGTCCATTGCTCAGCAGCACCCAGCATCACCCCCAGAGTCCAGCCCTGCCTGCCCACACCTCCTCACAGGTTGCTCCCCTCCCAGCTCTCAGCTTCTCCCCTACAAAGTCCTGTCCAAGCCAGCTCTCCAGGGGAGGGTAACAGGGAACATCACCCCCTCCCCAGCAAGGCACCATCTCCCCACCTCGCTATGGCAATGTGACAAACACACCTTTCCAATCCTTTTATGGGCCGCAGTTGCGGCACAGAATAATCGATATAGTTTTACCCTGGTTCTAAAATAGATCTATGGCTGGATGTCGCACTGGCAGTAATTTTTAACTAGCGGGGTAATTTCCCCATTACATTATTGCACTGTGCAGTGCTGGGAAAGAGAAAGAGATGTATTAAAAAAACAACAGACATGAAGCACTTCCAGTTAATTTGAGGCTCCAGGAAGAACCTAAAAATACTCTCGGTAGTCAAACGGGGTTGGAGCCCAGCCTGACACACGTCAGGATGCTCAGGGTGGGGGGGGTGGGCATGCACACACAGGAACACTTCTCTCTAGCACCTCTTCCCGTGCTAAGGATACTCTGTAGGTGGGTTTGGGATTCAGGAAAATGAAATTTGGAAGACCTGGTAATCAAGTTGTTTTCTGGTTGGCCAAAGTGCAGGGTACAGAAGGAGATTCTGAGTTAGCTCATGATCAGGAAATGCATCCTGATGCTCCTCCATAGCACGATGAAATCATAGAATGGTTTGGGTGGAAGGAAGCTTAAAGATCATCTGCTTCCAACCCCCATGTTCCAATTCCCTGATTCCACTATATCAGGTTGTTCCAAGCCCCATCCAACCTGGCCTTGAACGTTCCCAGGGATGGGGCATCCCCACAGCTCCCTTGAGCAACCTGTGCCAGTGACTCACCACCTTCATAGGGAAGAACTTCTTCCTAATATCTAATCTAAACCTGCCCTCTTTCAATTTAAAGCCATCACCCCTTGTCCTAACACTCCATGCTCTTGTCAAAAGTCCTTCTCTTTTGGGACGCAAAGGTGCTCTAAGATCTCCCCAGAGCCTTCTCTTCTCCTGGCTGAAAAACCCCAACTCTCTCAGCCTGTCTCCATAGCAGAGGTGCTCAAGTCCCCTAAGCATCTTCACAGCCTCCTCCGGACTCACTCCAACGCTCACTCCATCACTTTTTATGCTGGGGGCCCCAGAGCTGGACACAGGACTGCAGGTGGGGTCTCTTAACAAAAGCAGAGGGGCAGAATTCCCTCCCTGGTTCTGCTGGCCACTCAGCTTTTGATGCAGCCTAGGACATGGTTGGCTTTCTGGGCTGTGAGTGCAGTGACATTTTGTCAACCAACACCTCTAGTCCTTCTCTGCAGGGCTGCTCTCAATCCATTCTCTACCCAGTCTGTGTTTGTGTTGGGATTGCCCTGACTCAGGTGCAGGAACTTGCACTTGGGTCTTGATGAACTTCACGAGGTTCGCACAGGCCTCCCCCTCAAGCCTGTCAAGGTCCCTCTGGATGGCATTCCTTCCCTCCAGCACGTCAATCACACCACACAGCTTGAGGTCCTCGACAAACTTGCTGAGGGTGCACTCGATCCCACTGTCCATGTCACCAACAAAGATGTTAAACAGTGCTGGTCCCAATCCTGACTCCTGAGGAATGCCACTCCCCCTACAGCAGATAGACCCCAGCATTATCACACGCCAAGCAGGACCTAACTGCCCACAGTACCCATGCCATGCAGACAAGAGGTGGGAACCAAAGCATCAGGGCCTTTTCAGCAGGATTAGCCCAATACAAATTTACCCATCCTGGCTGGCAGGAAGAGGATGGGCTGTTTGGATTATAACATGGCAGAGCAGCACAAGGGATGCACAAGGTGCCTCCCATCTCCTACAGACACTGTGAGGGACCACTTTCCTCCCCCTCCCTGCAGCCACAGGGTAGCTGGGAGCAGGGGAAGGGGGACAGGATGCAGTTTAATCAGAGCAGCCCCCCTCGGAAACACACTCCTTCCTGCCCACCCTGCCTGCCTTCCCACTTGGGGGAAAAGACATTTACCATAAATAAATAAATAAATAAACATATTAACCTTTCTCCTCATCCTGATGCTGATATAATTACCCAATACTAATAATTACTCACACTAATTTCTCGCTCAGGATTCCTGCCCTCGCTCCTGCCTGCCTCGGGCTGGCTTCAGGCAGCAGCTCGGCAGTGCTGCCTCCTGCCAGGGGCCACAGGAGCCCCTGGGGGCAGCTGGATCCCAGGGCTGAACCAAGGCAGAGGAGCAGGAGTGAGGGTCGACTTGTGGGGCTGCTGCCTTGGCAAGTACGCAGAGAAGACCAGAGGCATGGAATTATAAACTCCCTGCTCGGGTGAATCATCTCAAAGCAAGGCCAGGGGCTGCTCTGCCAGAAACCCATGTGCACACCTTCCTTACCCAAGCAAGGAGCCCACCCCACAGGGTGAGCACCCAGCACAGCTGAAGACGGAAGGTTTAGGACCTGGACTCCCATAAGATGAGAACTCTGGTAAAGGAAGGGTGAGGGAAAGGATGGGCTGCAACACCCCAACCCCCAGGGACCCCGGTGTAATGACTGACTGTGGACAGCACGCCCCACCTGGGCAAAGTCTTCTCCCAGGAGACATGGAGAAGGTTCCTGGGCATGGTCTTGTCTTGGCTGGAGAAAGGAGGTGCCATCCCATACAAAGTTTTGGAGGAGGAGAGCACTCACTTTACAAAAAAACAGCTCCTTCCATTGCAGGATGCTTCTGCCCTGGGAAAGACACCCTTGAGGCTTGTCCAGGTAAGGAGGCACCTCCCTGCTGCCCTTAGCACTGTCCAAATTGCCATGGGGAAAACTCCCAGCATCTTTATGGCCACTAGCAATGGGCACAAGGCGGAGAGGAACATCTCCCCAGGGCCAAATTTTGGAAAGACAGGAAGCAGCCATGACCTGGCAGCCACCCAGCACTGGCAGCGGGTCCAGAGGAGGACGGCAGTGGAGGACAGGGCTTTACAGCTCACCCTGGTCCAGGAACACCAGGTGGAGAGGGAGAAAGCACACAGCCGGAGAGGGAAGACAGCTGCAGACATGCCAAGGCTGCTTTTGGACTTCACATGTGCCAGCAGACTTCTGGCTGGGGTCTGGGAGTTGCTGGGGTGGGCCACTGGCTCCCTGCAGGACCAAACCCACATGCTTGGAGGAACATAGAGAACGTCCCCGGGAGACCCCATCTCACCACAGGGGACACCTCCTAAGCCCACCACCAGGAAGAGGGAGCTCTTCACTGCCTCGCAGCCACGGGCTCTCCCACCCCAGTCTAAGATCCCCTCACCTCCAAGCTCTCAAGCCCCCACCCTGAGTCCCAAGCGGTCCCCCGCAGACCCCTCCTCTGGGCTGAGAAGTGCTCAGCCAGGCTTTGTACTCTTATCTGTGCAGGGCTGTGATTAATTCGCAGCGGCTGGCAGCAGCTACAAGAGGAGGGCGCTTTTGCCCGCCTGCCACACTTCAAAGGCAGGGACTTATCTGCCTGAAACACACTCAGCAGCCTTTTCACGGGGACCCTTTCCAGTTCCACGGGGCTCGCACGGTGCTGACGGGCAACGCGAAAGAAAGGCTTATTTACGGGAGTGCATTTCAAAGGCTCCCCTCTTCCCTCTCCACATGCACTGGGGAAAGCGGAGAGTTCCCCTGCCCCAGGGATGTCCACTGGGGACAGAGATTGAGCAGGCAGGGACAAGACAAGGCTGTGAGGAGAGGATGCTGGAATGAGGTCCCTGTCCCGCTCCTGTCCAGGTCCACAGCACGTCCCTGAGTTAGGAGGAGGAAAAAGCTTTGACATGGGTGGAGGGCAGAGTCCAGGCCCAGAACTGAAACCTTCCCCTCCCCATGCCACTGGTGCTCATGAAGTTCCAGGCTCCTACATCCAAATCAGCAGGTGTGCATCCCCTCTCCATGAGAGCAGGGTCATGCTAATGCCCCCAACGTTCTGCTTTGATTTTGGCACCATCCACCCAAACGGCACAGGGCAAATCTAACAAGAAAAAGAGCAGGTTCTGGCAGAGCTCACCCCCAAAACCATGAGGCCACCTCCAAGAGGCAACAGAGGGCCCAGGGCAAAGGTGACAGCTGCCACACAGTGTCACACAGCACCACACTGACAAGCCTACAGCTGGAAAAGGCATCACCCGTGTCCAGCCAGTGGGGCTGGTGGGGAAAGTGAGTCCCCTAAAGTGTCAGCCTGCACAGCCCCTCCTGGCACATGGCCTGGGTTCACCCCAAGCAGTGTAGGGATAGGGATACCGGCTGTCCCTCCACATGCCTTCCTCTGCCAGCCATCCCCCCAGGACCAGCAGCTGCCACCCACACGTCCCTCTCTAGTTTCCAAAGAAGGCAAGGGGTTTAAATGAAATTCCTGGATCAGCTGCTCTGGGGGGACACACATTCCTCTTTCCCCCCACCAAGGAAGGTGCAGCAACAGGCAGGGCCAGGAACAGCTGTGGGGCTATGGCATCATCTGTCCTGTGAGCACAGCCGGTGCTGTGCTCACAGGATGAAAATGATGATGATGAAGAAAATCATCACCGGGATTGCCTGTGCCACGCTTTACCAGGGCTCACCCTACAGCTGCTCTGTGCCACAGGGCAGGAGCCAGGCACCCAGAGGAAGGGTACAGGCAGCCAGTAGCAGGGCCACAGGCAGGGCTTTGGGGATGCATCTCCCAAGAGCTCTCTCCTGGAACTGGCAACAGGATGGGCCCCGCAGAAACATCCCAGCTCTGCCGGGTAGGCTGCCAGCCGGCATCCCTGTTCCCCCCAGCTGGCTGGCTGGCCCCTCTCTCTGCCACCCCACCAGCTGCCTGCACAGGAATGTACCAGGATCAGACACATGCCTCCTGCCAGACAGGCAGGCAGCTGCTGGCTACTCAAACCCCAGTAGAGCCAGGTCCTGTCCTCCCAGCCTTCTCTGCAGGAGAAGGTTTCCCTGGCCCCTCACACAGGTCTGGGATGCTCATGCCTCATCACTAACCTGCCAATGAGCAAGGTGAGCTGCCTCAGTTGCATTCAGTGAAACCCATTCACTTGATGAAGATAAGTACAAGCAAGGCTTTTGTCCCGGGCCCGACATCGCCCTGAGTCAGAGAACATTGGGACTTTAATCATATCAGTATAATAAAGCAAAAAACAAGGAGATACTTAATTTAAATCAATGCTCATAACAGCAAAAAATGCCAGCCGATACTGGCAGGTGTGACAGTGGTTCACAGCCAGTTTCAAAGCACACATGACTGCTGGTGTGCCATCCCCAGGCAGTATCCTGAGCTTGGCCACATGGGCTGAGGACAGATGCACTCACTGCACCTCTCCAGGCAGGTGGAGTGAGAATTGGGTGAAGGCACTGGGGTTTGCCTTCAGAAAGAGAAGAGAGAGGGAGGCAGTGGGGCAACCCTGCCCAGCAGGCCCCCCAAAAACAGCACCACCTTCCTCAAAATCTTCAACCATCTTTTTCTTCCAATTAAACTCATTTCCATCTTTTCCTCTTGTTCAGCCACCCACACGAGATGCTCCCCTAAACCAAATGGGCTTGGCAGAGCCAGCCAAACCTGCACCAGCCCACGCGGCACAGCACGGCATGGCACAGCACAGGACTGACCAGCTCCTCGCCAAACACCTGAAAACCTTCCCAAAATTTCTTCTCACCAGCTCTGCCAGCATTGCTCCATCAGCAGGACGGAAAGTACAGTCCAATACACCGTTCCACCAATTCTGACAGAACTAAGATGCTGCCAGAAAAATATTTTCCATCTTTCTGTATGAAAACTGAACTGCTGGAAAGAGGGAGCGAGTGTTGGTAATGCATAGGAGAAGCACGTTTGACAAAGTCAAATCCAGGTGCAAAAGGAACTGATGGGTACAACAAAGTGGTGGGAGGAATTAAAGGCACTCCTCTCCCTGGGAGCCACACGAGGTGGGATGGGTTAAGGCACTTGCCTTGCTTCCCTCCCCAGTAAAGCCCCAGGTCCCAGCCCCCCGAGCCCCCAGCCCCAGGGCTGCTCCAGCAGTCTCAAGCCATTGATTTCTCAGCTTTGCCCTTCAAAACTCTCTTGGCTCAGAGCCCAGTTCATATCGTCTAGTCACTCAGGAGCAAAATATCTCTATTATTATTGCAATTATTTCCCAATCAGCATCGCTCATGGCTGAGGCGGTCAGAGGGGGACCCGACAAGCAAATCAATGGGCAGCCTCTGCTCCGGGGGCTGGCGGGGACCAGGAGGCACTGGCAGATGCTGAGTGGCACAGGGAAGGGCAGGCAGAGGACAGGGGACCCCAGGGACCCCTCCATGTGATGCCATGGCCCAGCAGGGTGGCAGTCCTTGGTCTTTGCTGACTGTCAGCCAAGCAACAGTGATGCAACTTAACCTCTGCACAGAGCGTGCACACAGCCACTGACGCTGCACTCTCTGGATGCAACGGAAGGACTTTACCTCCAAGGCTAAAGAGAACAGACTGGAGTTCCAGGGTGTCCCTGGGAGCAGCACAGCAGCTGCTCAGTTCCTTGGGGTGGGAACAACAGAGCATCTCAAAACTACCCCTCCAGCAGCACAGAACCTGCATATGACTGTGCCCATTCCAGCACAAATGTCCTGTGAAATCCCAGAACCACATCCCACCACAGAAATGTCCCACTTGAGGGAAGGGAACACAGGCAGGTAAGAGGGCCCTGCTGTTTTTCTCAAGCCTTGGGAAGAAAGGACAGAGCTGCAGAGGTAGGAGAGCCCCGTAATGGACAGGCAAGGAATTTTAGCCTTGCAAAATGGAAGGTAAGGGCAGAAAAAGCAGAGCAAAATGCAATGGGAATCTTCTCACTGCATCCCACTGTTCCTCCTCATGTAAAAATAACGCCCTGGGTGATAGCAGTGAAGGGCAGAGCACATCACAGAAATACCAGATTATTTTTTTCCCTTGTTCATTAATTACTGTAGGCATCCCAAGTGTCCCAGCAGGCCCCAGGCATGAATGGCATGAATGAAGCCATGGTAATGTGTCACCCTCCCAGCTCCCACAGGACTCAAGACTGCACGTGACCAGCCTGGGGCAAGTTAACAGCTAAACGTTCCAGAGAAGGCCCTGGGAAGGAAGCTCTCACCTGAAGGACTCAATACTGAGTTTTCCAAACAAAAGCCATCTTCTCCACTGCCAAGGAACTGGTTCCACCAAGGAGATCACATCCTTCTGTCCCATGGGGACCAGCCTGAACCCTTGGCTACTGGTTCCCCTGACACACAGCCAGCAAGCAGTGCAGACTCAGAGCTGCCACCCCCAGCCTCTCCACAGCTTAGAAGTTGATATTTCTTCAAATCCCACGTATCACTTATTTACCTCTTAATGATGATGCTCAGCTCTACAGGGCAGCAAAAACCCTCCTTCCTGAGCCTCACTGAGATTCTTGCCCATGTGATCAGACCAAAATAACCCTGACATGAATGCCAAAGGCTTGTCCCACCACCCTCGTCCTTCTGGCCACTGGGGACATGGAGCAATGGCCAGGGGCTCAAAGCCTTGCTGCCTGCCAGCAGTGATGGGGACCCTCCCCTTTCCAGGGGAAAAAGTCAGGGAGGAGGTATCAGGGCTTCACCAGGGACGCAGCAGGGAGGAAGTGTGAGCTCCCAGGGCTGAAGCACAGCTGGAGATCAGCTGGATCCTTCCTCCCCTCTTGGCTCCAGGAAAATAGCTGTTTCCTTCCTGGTCCCTGAACAACACAGCAGTGAGAGAGGAGCTGACTGAGGACTAGGCTGGGGCTGTCAGTCTTGCAAACAGAGGAGCCAGTGGCAGGAAAAGCCAACACAGAGGAGGGCTGTGGAGGGACATAACCCAAGTGGGGATCTGTTTCAGGGTACTCTCTCTGATCAGATCCCCTCCCACCCCAGCAGCTCAGATTCAGCACCAGCCAAGTCCCACAAGTTTCAGTGGGGCTGCCTGTGCAGGGCACCATGGCTCGTGCCTGGATTTACCCACCCATCAGACTCCAATGCCTTCTGCATCCCCATCTCAGCAGCTCCCCACTCATTCAGCTCCAGCCACATAAGTGCACCAGCCAGTATTTCCACAGCACAAGAGCCGAAAGCCGTTTGCTGCAGCAACACATTGCAGCAAGAGAGGCATAACAGGAATGAAATTCACTGCTTGTTCACCTCCACCCAGGGAGAAGGACAACACTGACTGCACAAAGGGCATTTGGCTTCACCTATTGGACACCAGCTTTGATCCCTTTCTACCAATCAGGCCAACCAGGCCTCTGCAGCTCTGGGCTCCTGGTGTTTTGTCTCCATGGTCAAATCACACCAGACTGCCCAGGAGAAGCTGATAAGCAATAAACAAGCAAGGTCTAAATATGCAGGGCACAGTGACATTAAATAATAACACCCAACACAGTCAGTGGGACTGGGTAGCCAGAATTTCTTACAGATTCAATGACAAAATCATACATCACGTGATGTACTTCATGGGAATGTAACCCATGGCATCAGGAGAAGGCAGAAAGTTACAGTCACACCTTTCTTTCCTTTTTTTCCTTTACCTCTTCATATCAACACTCCACTATCAACATGCCATGATCAAAACTCCAGGTTCTACCTTTCCTCATGAAACAGTCCTTGCTCTAAACACAAGCACTTTCAAGACTAGAGAAGAAATCCTCCAACATTCCATGGCCAGTGATATCTAAGATAACAGCCAGCTAAACTTGGTTTCACACTGAGCACACCAGAGTGCCTGCAAATATTTTGTTTCCAATTGACTTAGGCCCTCTCACTCTGCCTCAAGATCTTGATATGTTTGCTAAATTTCCTGCCTTACCTTTCATTCATATTTTAAGGTTTCATTCCCCCACCTAAACCTGGCCCTCCTACAGCATTTCTAACCTGGAGAGCCACATCCCTGGTTACACTACAGCCTTCTCCACATCTTCATAAAGCCAGTGGAAAGCTACGGGGCCATGAATCCCCACCATGCAGAGCTCGGAGTGAAGAAAACCGCTTCTCTGCAGTGGGCTCTCTATTCAAAACCAGGATGGAAATTAGGTTTTTCAGTCTGCACACTGGAGCAATTTCGAAGGAGAGATTGAGAAGATTTAAATACAGAGATTGCTTTCCCTAAGGATGCTGCTCAAGATATTTAAGAGCTCAGGTTTTACACGGCATGGATTTCCTTTGGCACCGATGCAGAACTCCCTGCCCCGCTTCTGCAGGCAGCAATCCCTTCTGCAAGCAGCAATCCCTTCTGAAGGCTGTCAGGGAGCACAGGGTCCCATTGGCCAACACTGAGCCCATCACTGATGGTAGGGCTCACCCAGAGGGATTAAACTAGGGTGCAGGGGGGCTGGACCCTACCCTGAGCTTTCCAGGTGTGATTAGCATTCGGCAACAAATCCTTATGACCTCAGCTCTTGCAGGTCCGTGCAATGGAAAATGAAAAGCCCAGCTAAGTCCTTAATGAATTACTCCTGGGAATGCAGGGCTGCTCTCTGAAAGCCCAGCTCTTGCTAAGATCAGACCACATGCCACATTCAAAACCAAGTTCTCAGAAGATCTTTAAGGAACACCTAACCACCCTTCCCACCATTCCTGCTGCTTCAGGGGATCTCAAGTGGAGCTGCTACCCACCAGGACTTGCCAGCACCACAGCCAAGGAGCTGCTCCCACATGGCACTTGGCAGCCTGGAGAATGCCAGGCAAGGGTCACTGGCCCAGTGCCAGAGGGAGCAGAGATGGGACAGGTACACAGTCCCAAGATAATGAGCTTTATCCCAAGATGCAACCCTGGCAGGCACCCATCACATGCCTGGGTATCTGTAAAGGGAGGCCAAGGGGTGGGAAATGATGTTAATTAAAGTTTTAATTACTGTAACCAAACGAGTAGTATAATTACTTTATTCTCACAGAGACTTCAAACTGATTAAGGACCACGTGCACAATCTTCGGGTTGATGTGGTTTTTAATTAAATGTGCCATCAAAGACAGTGAGAGGGGTGGGCAAGACGATGGTTCAGCCCTTCCTGGACCTCCAGAGACCTCATGCAAGGAGGGAGTCCAAGCTGGCAGAGACACATGGGTCAGCAGCAGCATCCAGTGCCAAAGGCCAAAGGTAAGTGCTTTGGGAAGACTGAAGCCAGCGGGGTGCACACCAGAGACTTGAAGGAAAAGCTCTTCTCCTATATATCAGCCCTCAGCTTCACATTCCCCCAAAACATCTACCTTTATAAACATTTGCAAAACAGCCCCACATGGGCGCTGAAAATATTAATGAACTGGTGCTGCCAACTGGAGGGAATGATTAAAAAACAATTTTGCAAAGGTATCCTTTTCAAATAATAATAATACTAAAAGACAAAGCAGTAAAAATTAAATTCCCAGTCCCCTACCTCAAATAAATAGTATCAGAATTTGAAATGAGACATAATTACCCCGGCAAGGTTAAAGCTGCTAATGCACACGGAATACAGAATCACCATCCATCATAATCATATCTCATATCGCAGCCATTATTTATAATTAGGAGGCACAGTTTAAAAAACACATAAAGACGCCCATGCAATGCAGTAATTCTTCTGTTATTGCTCCTGGAGGGCCAATCCTGCTCCGATTTGTGGAGTCCAGGACCAGGCAAAAGTAATTTCCCAAAAATCATTCCCAAAAACCTCCTCTCTGGGAAGGGAAACCCACCTCAACCCACCTGCAAGCCCTGCCTAAGTGCCATGCTGTCAGCAGTTGGGCACAGCCAGGCTGCACTGGGTCCCTTCCAGCCATTTCAAACCCAAGTGGGCTCACAAAGCATCCACACAGTCCTTTTCCCTTAACTACAGTGAATTTACAATTTTTCCCCAAACGTACAGTGCAGGAAGAGTGGAGCTGAGCAGACAGTAAAGCCACAACCCAGCAAGGGTTCGGCAAGGCAGGAACATGCAAAGGTGGCTTTGCCTGGGCTTTTTCCACTGCTGGGTGGTTGCTGTTTTTTTTACCTATTTTCAAAACCACAGAACGAGTTATAGCAAGAGCTGGAAAAACCAAAAGCTAACCCCAGAGCTGCTGAAAGCTGCCCTCCTTTGAAGCGCGGGCTTTGCAGGCTGCCCCCGTGCCCCAGTGAAATATTAACAAGCTTCCTGCGAAGCAGGAGGAAATTACGCTTAATATATTCTGGGGAAGTCCGCAGACAGCAGTGCCTACGCGGCAGAGCCTGGCTCTAGGGGGACCTACCTCCAAATCCCTTCTCCTGCCAGCAGCGAGGAGCAGCCAGTCTGCAGCCCTGCAGGGACATGCAGCAGCTCCACCACACACGCACGAGCACTGAGCAAAGCCCTTGCACACAAAAGCACAAACCCCTGGACGTGGTGGGATACACAGCTGATTCGGAGCCCCAGGAATCTGGGAGACTTAGATTTGCACCCTTTGGTGACAAAATAGAAAGCAACAGTGGTTGGAGAGGGTGTCCTGAGGACACAGAGACATGATGGTAGAAGGGACAGCAAAAGCCCAAGGATGAGACATGGGAAAGGACAGACACACACACACACACACACACACACACACACACACACACACGTACAAAACTAAGCTACAGTGTTTTTAGAGATGGAAAAGCAAGTTGCATTAAGGAGAGGGAGGAGTTGAGGCATGGCCAGATTGGCACAAGTCTCCACCTCAAGCAGCCCCAAGAAGGAGCTCAGCCCTCGGCAGCCCAAGGGGAACAGCTGAATCCGACTTGCCCCACCAGTCTCATGACTCTTACTCACAGCAGAGCTGCACTTTCTCAGAAGTTTCACTAAGCTGTAAAACAAGAAAAAAAATAACAAGAAAAGGGAAAAAAAAAGCCAAGAAAAAGACAGCTTGCAGATGCACATACAAGCACACGCTCTCCAGAACGCAGGAAACACATTTCCAATGAAGGTTGCTGTAAAGAGAATGAAATACCAGCTGAGTTTCCAGCCAGGGTCCCCTTATCAGGGGTGCCAAGAGAGGCTCTCTGCAGAACGTCACCATGTCACTGCCACCATGAAAGGGAGGGACAAGTCTTTTTGGGGTTCAGGAACTGCGTCCCACCTGGCTGTCAGCTCTCCAGGGCAGGGTATCTTTTTGCATGGTGAGTACCAGCCTATGCACCTCATCATGAGTCACAGCTCTGACCACTAGGGCTGCATGCAGGGGACACAGGGTATCTCTTGGTTCTGCCCTGAGCATTTTCCAGCTCCCCTGCTATTTCAGACAGCCAGTGCACTGCCCAGCATGCCAAGGATCTGCAGTCTTGAAGGACTGGATAAGTTTGGGGAAGACCACCTTGGGGATGCCAAAGAGGGGATGCTCACCACAGGGCTATGGAGGAGGAGTATTGCAAAGGCAAAGGGGAGTGGGTCATCCCCCCACAGCCAGTGCCTCCCCAAGCCCTGAAATGGTCATCAGTACCTCACCAGGCTCTGGGTGCCATCCTCCAGCCATCTTGTCCCTTACAGCACACACCAGAAGGACTTTTAACACCACTGGCAGCAAAAGAAGCAGAGAGAAGAGGAGGTGCTTTACAGGCTTGGGCAGAGGATCACTATTTGCCCTTCCAAGTGCTGAAAACTAATCCTCCCCTTCCCCCTTTTTATCCCATTGAAAACTTGACAGAACCTCCTAGCGCTTTGCAGTTGAAATTGGCAGGTCTTAAATTAATTGACTGCAATTTTACACAACAACATGTTTAGCTGCGAGCTGGCCTGCGGCCCGCTTGGCTCGCCACCGCTCCCCAGACACTTTTCAAGCAACCTCCAAAACTTCATAACACATCGAAGGCGAGGCGAGCAGGCTGCCAACGTGACCCGCTCCCTGCCAAAAGCCAGCCCTGCCTCCCTGAGCCCCCACCCCGACCCTGATCCAGCTCCTCCGGTGTTTTCCCCCACTCTTGTTAATGGCTCGTTAAATTATTCTTGTCGTCTCCGAGGATTTTTGCTCCTCCAAACTACGAGGAGCACGGGGCGGGCTGGGTTACGGGCCCACTGCTTTGCCATGGAAACGGCAGCCATGGGACCAATGCACGCAACAGGAGTGAGAAAAGTCAGGGTGGTTTCTTTATTTCAATCCATCCTGACACATTCCTGTTCTCCTTCTGCTCAATACCACAAAGGATAAAGCCCAAAGCAAAAGACGGCAACGCAGTGGCAGGTTTGCAATGTCCCCATCTGGGACTGAGTGCTTGGGGTAATGCAAAAACACATAAATTCAGCACCCAGGAGCACGATGATGCCAGCAACCCATCTCCCACCCCTCCAAAAAACAATCATGCTTCTCTTAGGAAAGGGTCTGAGGGGGCACTGCAGCTTGCAGGGAGCCTGCCTGCACCCCAGCACCCAGAATTCAGGGCTGGTCCTGGCTCGAGGTCTCCCAGCCTCCCAGCTCCCGCGAGACGCTGTCACTGCCTCGGCCAAGCACAAGCCCCAGCAATGAGTCAGCCCCAGCTCCCAACCCTAATCTAATCCCGTCCCCAGTGCCGGGCAGCTTTCCAGGGCATGTCCACAACATGAAAGGCGCGCTCTCGCCGCACTGCTGGGTCGAGAGCTGGGGGAGGAGAGGGGAGGATTGCTCCGGCTCTGCTGAGGACTTGGGTCGAGCAGCTGATGCTCTGCGAAAGCCAAACTGGGGGTGGGTTGTTTGTGTGATTTCATTGCTTGAACAAACAGAAACATCCTGTATGTGATTAAGAGCCTTTATGAAAAACACACCAGTGCTGAGCCCCACAGCTGGGGCCAAAGGTATGACTGCGGCGGGAAGGCAGCGCGCAGCAGGGTTCGGCTGGCTCTAGGGTGAGGAGAGCTCCCTGGCAGATTCACACAGCCACAGCCCCCCAGGGACATTTCAGACCACGCACAGAAACAGACATCCCCACTAGGAAATCATCTCCCCTATAAAATGTCATTGTTTTCATGCCAACTTCCCCAAGCTCTAGGGAGCAAGAGGCACAGCAGGGTTACCGACAGCCCACAAAGCCGCAGGCGATGGCTGCTCAGGGAGAGGCAGCCAAGGCTCTAACATCACTCTGAAGCTTTAATTCTTTCCTTTATCACCTTCTGCCCCAGGATATCAAAGTATTCCACGCATGCCTCAAGCTTGCTCCTCCTTTTGGCTACAGGCATCACCACCCGCAGATGGCACAGAGGAGAAACGGACACAGGCAGGAGAAGGGAACTGACCACAGTTCACCCCCGCCCCGGAAAAAGGGAGAACTCCAGCTCCTGCCAAAAACCAGGACTTGCCTGGACATGTGCAGCCATCACCTCCACAGACCCTGCCCTCCACTGCAACAGAGCTGCCTCGAGGGAGCTGCGCCAGGAAAACACATGCTTTTGTTTAAGGAGCACAGGCTGAACAGGGAAAAAGGCACTTAAACATTACACACTCGCACATCAAAAAAAAAAAAAAAGAAAGAAAGAAAATTGAAGTTTTGTAGTTGTTTCTCTGGCAAGGTTCAAAATAGGGCAAGGTTTTTGTTTTTGCTGGGAGGCTTTAAAAAAAAATATGTATTTCATCCAAACCATCCTTGAAACATTCTTGACATTTATTACCATAAACTTTTCCTCCAATTAATTGCTTCTATAAGACTATCATTTTCCTGATGAAAAACAACACCAGAAACTCGCAAGCTATTTTAAAAACGCTCTCTCTCCCTCTCTCTCTTTCTCCCTGCTCTCGAGCATAAACAGAATTAGGGAGGTTAGGGGAGTCAGAAACAACAGTTTTGACTCAACAGCCTTGGTCAGCAAGAGCTGCTACCCACGGCAGGGACACTGAGGGTGACACTTGGAGCTCACTAGATGCTGCAAAAATACCCCGCATCTGCAGGTACACGGTATCACCTCTGGCACCAACCCAGAAATGCACAGTGGGCCAAGTCTCAGGCAAAAAATCAAGAACTTGGAAATTTGGGATGGGTTTATAGCCAAGGCTTTCATTGCAGAGCGGTGAGGATGCTCACACAAGTGCGACAAGTACATGCAAGGGGGAACCAAAGGCACACGGACCTGAGTGGAGATGCTTCCATCCCAGAAGGGATTTAAGGATCCCACATTAAGGAGCAGATGGGTAGCACTGATATGTGCCCTTAGTCACCAAGGCCAACCACACCTTGAAGCTTAAGCAAGCACATTTCCCCCCCTCATTCCCTGCTCCTCCACTCCCAGGCTGAAGGTAGCAATTTTTGCCCTCTTTTAAAACACAAGCCCTCGGAGGAAGAAGCCAAAGTTCACACATCCCGCATTGAAGCTGACTCATCCCCCTGGGAGAGCCCAGGAATCTCATTCCCAGGTTATGTGCTCCAGCCGCAGGCTCACACTTTCCCACCGGCAGACTGGAGGAGGAAGGAGAGGCAGGAAGGAAACCCCCAGCTGAGACAGGGAGTGTTCATCTCACCTGCTAGAGAGAAACACGTCTTTAATTTTAGACGTTGAGTGTAAAAACAAGATCCCTTGAGGCTCATAAACATACCAGAAAGAGAGGGAGAGTAACATGGAAAAACCCTGGAGAAATAAATGAAGAAATCAATTTGGGAAGTTCCCATCCCTTGCGCAGGATGGAAATAACCTGGCACAGGCCACATGGGCGAAGTGCAGCTTTCAGGTTTTTGAGTCTTTTTAAAGGACTTTACTTATTTCTCATCACATGCATCGCCCTACCCCAGGAAACCAAATGTGGCAGTGGTAAGCCCAACCTCATCCAACGTTTCCATCCAGGAAGGCTCCCCTCCCTCTGCCACTAAAGTTTGCCAGTACAGATGACTCCAAGGTCCTGCCTGCATCCCGACATCCTCACCAGGGATGCTGAGCATTTCTACATGGCTTTGTATGTGCCAGCCTTGCCAAGACAACTACTTTCCATAGCTAATTACAGATGCAGTCACCCTGGCCAAGACACAGGCCTATTTCTGGAAACTTTTAAAGGAAAATAAATACATACGTATATATAGAGAGACAGAAACACACACGCACATCAAAACTGCATTATATTTTCCCTCTGTGAATTTTTTCAGTTGCATTTTGCTCAGCAGCTACCAATTAATTTTTGACCAGTGTTAATGGAAAGCAGAAAGCCAGGGGAAACAGGGAACAGCCAGGTGCTGACCCAGCCTCCAAGACCAGCAGAACTGCTGTCTTCACAGCTTCCAAGAATGCAAACTGCTCTACAGACCTCCAGCTTGCCTACAAGCACCTCTGTTGAGCCCAAAATCCATCCTCAGAGGATTTTGCTGCATCTTTCAGTAAAAGTTTAGCTTTAAGTCCTGGTTGGGAAGAGCATCACCAGTGACATGAGTTTGGTAGAGCTCAGGTTTTGGTAGGGGTCGCTGCTGGGAGGATTAGAAGGATGCAAGAGGGACAGGGAGGACTTCTGCAGGTGAGAAAAGCCCTGCTGGAGACATGGGCGCTGTCTCCTTTAAGGTGGGAAATGGGACCAGGGGTCCTTGAAGGACATGGCATCCACGTGTCTCCAACTCCCTCCTCCCTGAGCACCCCCAGAGAACACCCACAGTAAAACCACATGCACATTTTAACATCGTCCCTTCACCCACCACTACCCCAGCTCCCACTCACACAGCTCCAGAGCTCCATTGTATCCAGCAAGGACTAAAGGTTGTCCCTAGACAGGCAAGGAAATCCCTTACCTCAGGAGCCGCCAGCCCAGCGAGCAGCATTACCAGCATTAAGCCTCCAGCTATAGCAGCACCAGGTTTGCTCTGCAGATGCCGACACATAATTAAGATCTACAGCGCCCCGTCAATCAAGGAGGGGAAAGAAATGGCAGGGAAACCTCTCCTGGGACATAGCACAAGCCTACACATTACTGGTGCCAGGGTGCCCAAGGGATGTTGGTGGGATGGCACAAATCCAACCCACCCCTGGAGCAAGCAGCCAGGCTCTCCGCCCTCCAAACTGCCTCTTCTCACTTCCTCTATGAACTGTAACCCTCCCAAAGCCAAACCTGTGCTCTCGCAGTGCAACATCGTTCCTAGCTCTTGCAACAAAGGGAACAGCCCCACTTAACAGGCCAGTGGATATTTCATCCCAGGGTGGACCTGGAAGGAAGAGCCAGCCCTGCATGGGAGATGGGGTGCTACAGCATTTGGGGCTTTAATCTGTCCCACTAAGGAGGCTGGAGGGGCAAAAGAACCTTTCCAGGGCTCCAGGTGAAAGGAGGAAAGGTCCAGGGAAAGCAGAGGCTGCAGAGGCTAAGCCCCCTCCTGCCCCAAAACATTCTCATTAACCCTTCCCCTTTGGGCCAAACCACAGAGCTTGGACCCAGAGGGTCTCAGCTCACACTGCAGCAGCATCAGGGAGAAATGGGAAGAAATGGGAGAAATCAGCAGCATGAGAAAACTGCACCCCAAGAGCACACACAGCCTGGAGGGCAGCAAGACAACTCCCCTCTTTTACCCTGGAGCATCAACCTTTCCCATTCTTGTTCTTGAAGAAGGTCTGCCCGGCAGGGTGGAGTGGCACCCCCACTACTCCAGAGCCACGCGCAGCCACGCTAGCGCACAAATTGCTTCATTAAATGTCATCGCATTAAGCCAGTTTCATGAATTTAACATTGTCCCCGGACTATTGTTTGCCTGAAAATTAAATTATGGCAACATTTGTTGTTTCAATGAGTTCTGTCTGTCAGGGAAGGGGCTGGAGGAGAAGATGCAGGCGCAGGCAGGGGATGCCACTTCAGCCATGGGGCTCCTGTGGACATGTGGCTCCAGTGAAGATAGGAAACACAGCCACGGCTTCCTTCATAGGGGTGGGAGAAGGGAAAAATTAAGTTAAAGTGTTGTTTCAATGAAAGCCAACCATGCCAGATGTGGAGAAGTGAGCCAAGTTGTTCCGAAACTGAAAGCATTGCTGTTCTGGAGCAAACATAGGTGCCAACCAGCCCCAGCAGCCACTGGCCAGCGCAGCAAAGTATCATCACATACCCCCACAAGCACCACACACCCTGGCTTCCACCACGTAAGTAGCTCAGGGTGGCAGTCCAGGGCTTTTTGATCTTTCAAGATTACAAAGCTTTGCCGCATACAGGAACACTCTGAGAAATTTCTCATTTATACTGCCTTTTCCCTAGAGCAGCTCCTCTCTGCAGTATCAGAAACAAAGGTGACAACCTTTCGCTTTGTAAAGAAAACCGCCAAGCGAAGCGGACTATAAATAGCACCCAAAACTGACCCGCATCCCCAGCCGAGGGGAATGAAATGAAGACAAGTGAACGAACAGCTTCAAGGTCAGAGAGACTTTTTTATTTCCCCTTTGTTCAAGGTCTGGTAATTTTTATCCACGCAGGAGAGCAATCCAAAATACATCATTAGGGTTGTAGCTAATAAAACCCACACCGGTTTTTTTTCAGCCCAGTGTTGTTTCCTTTGCCCATATGGGGATTATGGAGGGAGAGAGACTCTTTCCCCAGCACCTGCTCTACCAGCATAACTCCTCCTTGCATCCCTCTCCTTGCATCCCTGTGCTGAGCACCCTGGCCATGCCAGATCTGTCCCAGCACAGAGAGACCGACCAATGCTGCCCTCAAGAGCACAAAGTGTGGACAAATTAAAGCACTATCACATTATCCTGCCTTTCTCTGCCAGACTGTAGGGATGCTCCCCAATACTTCAGACCATTCTCAATCTGCAGAGAGCCAGCTTGTCACACAGCACTGGCTCTCTTCCTTCTCTCCAGCTGCTAAATGGCATTAAAAGAACTAAGCATCCATTAAATAAAACTTTCCCACTTGCTTCCCATGTAGACAATTGCTCTCACTGCCATGGGGAGACTTCGTACTGGCAGCTGGTCCATGGGCACACAAAGAGTAGGGAGGTGCCAGGATCAACACTAGCACAGTACAGGTCACCCAGGGAAAGCATCTGGGGAGAAACAGGAACGTGATGCCAGGGGTTTGCATCCTCACCACCACCCAGCATCCACCCTCCACTCTTATTTCACCCCACAATGCCGACCTCATGGGGCACCTTCCTGCTGCCCTCCCCATCAGTACCAGCCTGCCATCAGCATCCTACTCCTGCTCCACTTCAGAAAAGCCCACAATTAATAAGGGCAGGGGATAATGGAGGCCAAACAACAGCTCTTCTGAGCAACCTGGGGCTGAGCACCATCCCCACCTGGACCTGGAGACAAATGACTTCTCCATGTATCAAAGTCTCAGAGATTGATGACAGGTTCCAGCAGCCACTAAGGGGCAGCTGGAGTCCACATCCTGCATCCTCAGTGCCGTATCACACCTCCACCTCAGTCTTGATTTATGATGGATTTTCCTCCCAGTCCGGGGGGGAAAATGAGGCAGGTGAGCCCACGGGGATGTCTGACCTTCCCCTCGGTCACGTCTCTACCTGAGGCAGTGCTGGGACATGCAGAGACCCAGACAACACTGAAGGTAACTGAGCCCCTGCTAAGCACACATCTTCCCTCCTCCAGCAGGCCAGGGGCTGAGGGCAAATTCCTCAGGCACCATTAAATCTGGGTTAATGGGGTTGCACAAAGGCGAAGCAGAACACCAGCACTGCCCCTTCCCACCAGGCATATCAACAGTCCCTGCCTCCCAAACTGCTGCCTTCCTGATCCTCCCTCTTCTTGGCTTCCTCTGGTGGGAGGTAGGGGCCATTCTCCCACCTGAAAAACCAAAATTAGTCAATGTTTGTGCCAGTGAATAGGCACAATGTTTCAACAGGAGGACTCCAACAGAGTTGGGCCCTCCCAACTCATTTCCATCTCAATGAGGTGGCTTTTCCCCCTACCCTATCCCCATGGGGCCACCACAGAGGTCCCCAGCAGGAGGCACAGTCCAAAGCAAGAGTCGTGCTCCTGCTCTTCCCAGCAGAATAGAGGTCACAGACAGGGGCCACAGCCCCTGCATTCAGCAGCAGAAGGATGCAGAAGAAAATGCGCAGCAGCTTCACGCTTCACCAGCCAAACCAACCCCACCCGCCGGGAGGGAAAACCCAGTGCTCACTGCTGGCACTGCACGCCCCCAGCAAGCCCACACACCCCTTTTCCTAACACCAGCCCCCAGTGGCTCTCACTCAGATTTTTACAGGGCCTCAGCATCCTCACTAATGACTCCAAAGCATCACTCATCCACCCTGCTCTCCCAGTACTGCCAAGCCATAGCCACCAAATGCCTAACACAGCCCTACAGTAACAGCAGCAGGACCAGCAAGGCATGCAGCCACAAACCCACAGGTTTTTTCCCTTCCCAGCCCTATTTCAACATTACTCCCAGGGTGGCAGCCCCTGCCAGGGTATAGGATGGTCTGCAGGGACCAGCTGTAAAGGTGATGCTGCTGTGTTTGGCTGGCACATACCTGCCAGGTCCTGAGCACACCCCACAGGGCAGCACTGAGCTGTCTCCAGGGGTTCAAACCCATTTCCAGAGCAATTACAGAAGCCAGGTTTACATCTGGTAGCCCTTTTGAAGACACGGGGTCTTTGGGATCCACCTTCATCCCTGAGTCTCCTCCAGCCTTCACAACATAATGCTCCCCAAAAGTCACCTTGCCTGACACCGGCAAAGTCCAGCAGTGACACCACCTCAGTGCCAGCTGCTCCGCGGGAGCCAGGGCGGGCTGATGGATGGGGTGAGGTGGCTCGCTGCCTGCGGGCGCCCGGCGCCAGGGAGAGGCGAGACGTGCACCGTCAGCGCTTTCGCCAGGGAAGGTTGGAGTAGGGCTGGCTCCTGCTGCCTCCCGGCTGGCCGGGTGCCAGGCTCCCAGGCCTCCTCGCTCACCTGCCGGCTTTGTGAGGAGAGCAGAGCAGAGCAGATGGGGAGGGGAGGGGAGGAAAAAAAGAGGGTTATGGCTTATGAGTCAAAATGCCTGGGGGCACAGAGGGTGGAGGGAGTGGGGTTTGGTGGGGAAGGAGCCTCCTGATACTTCCTTTGCTTCCCCAAAGCTGTGTGTGCATGCTTGAGCATCCCTTGGAGGGTCAGAAGCCTGGAAATATTCATCTCCATCCATCCTGCACAAGGCAGGAGCAGGAACCCCAGTGGCATTCCCCCCCGGGAGTCACTCGAGGACGAATCTGGCAGCTGCCTGCAGCCACGGCCTCACCACCCCAGCAGATCCCAGAGGCCAACGGTTCACGATGAATTTCTAATTGTTTCCTCCAACAATGAGACATCCTGTTCAGAGCCGGGCGGCGCAACAAAGCCCGACGCTGGCGAGCAGGGCCCCTTCCTGCTGAGCAGGAATGGGGCGACACAGAGTGCTCCCTGCCACGAGCGGGGAACGGAGAAGGCTCTGCCGTCCCCTCCCCATCACCCCATCCACTTAACATGCCAGCTCTCCAGCCTCCACCTTGATTAAAACAGCTTAACGACTCCAGCGAGAGCTCTCGAGGGGGTGGGGATCCGCCAAGAGGTATTTGATGGATTCACTTTGGCAACCGTCGGCTACCTTGTCATGCCAATAAAATTATTGCCATTGATTGGGGAGAGGCGCAGCCGCATGCTCCGAGGAGCGTATCTCCCTCCCGGGGCTGGGCACAGGCGCCCACAGGGGCTGTATGCACGTGGGGAGGGGGGTCTCCAGAGGATGGGATGGGGAGGGAGCGGGAGAGGGTAGAGGGAAGAGGCAGGAGGAACAAAAGGCCCTTGTGCTGGGCAGCCAGCTGGGAAGAGGCAGCAACACAGGCAGGAGAGGATTTCCAGGGGCTGCGCAGGGGTCGATGCTCGGGGAGTCCTCAAGAGTCACCGGCTGACACCACCAGGGCCAAGGCAGGCTTCATGCCCCAAATATGTCCAGTCTCCTACCCCGACAAAAAATAAAAGCCATCCAAGGCACAGGCAGTAAGCAGGGTAGCCAGCAGCAGGGTCACGAGGGGGGTCGAGCCCTCCCGCGCGCTCTGGGAGCCGGATTTCACGCGCCGAGACACAAAGGGCCCCTTTTCAGGCAGAGCTGCTTACCCTGAGCACTAAGCAGAGGGTGACGCGAAAGGATCCGTGGGGACTGGGACCGGCAGAGTGGGCAGGGAGCCTGACAGCTTCTCCTACCAGCTCACACGGACCACGATCAGGTCATGCATCACTCCCAAGAGGCCAACACACGAGGGCTTTTGTGATCAGAAGGGAGCCAGCAGGCGACAGGGAAATCCTCAAAAGAGCCCCACCTCCACAGGACCTATTTTCTGCCCAGACACACCAAGGGCTGTGAACACACTGAAGCTTCCTCATCCAAAGCTTAAAGAGAACTCAAAGGTGGTGCCTCCATGGGCTGCCAAATCTGCTCTCCCAAAGCACCCCCATGTCCCTGCCTTTGGCAGGACAGGAGGCGGCAGGGGAGCCCCTCGACCCTCCCCAGGACAGGAGAGGAGCACCATGTCCTGTTGTGCAGGGATGGGGATAACCCACTTAGTGTGAAGAGTTTATTATTGTAATTATTTAGGTGGAGAAACCAAAGCAGGCAGACAGAGGGCCAGTTCAGCTGTGCTTTCTGTGGGAAAGAATAAACAAGCCGTGGCAAGCACAAGGCCTGGAGGGGAGCAGATTCCCAACAGAGACACGTTCTGATATGTTCATGCTCAAGGCCAGCCAGTTTCAGGACAGGGTAGGGAGCCACAAGGATTGCAGTGGTGACTGAGCAGCCAGATAATCCTCAAAAAATGAGAGCTACAAGGGATGTGTAGCCCAATGCTATCCTGCTGGGATGTATTGGCTGCACTGTCCCACAGCCATGCCTGCCTTATCAATCTCCAACACCTGAATATCCACTGGTGCTGGGAATCTCCTTTGGGGCTGTGGCAGAAGGGACAGCTCTCAGCCTCCCTGCTCCACAAGCAGCCAGGGACGGCTGTGGGCAGGGAGACACCGGCTGTGTTGAGAGAGAAGCTCAGCTCACCCCCCAAAAATAACCAAGCGGCACCCAAAACTGGGTCAACCCACAAGGGCTACACTGAGCTCCGCAGAGCCCCAGGGCAATGCTGTGTTTGCATAACGAGGAGCAGATGGCAGAGAAGGAAGGCAGCAGGGTCTGCACTGCACCTCCCCGAATGTCCCACCGCTCCAGCACGGTGCAGTTACTGGGAGGGGTTGCACTACCAGCACACCCCCCCTTCTTCCTTCTCTCCATACAACACTTCAAGCACAGCCAAAATCAAGTCCTTGGCACACACAGGTCAAGAGGTGACATGGGTGCAGTATCAAACATGCCTTTCCAGCACATAACTGAGCACTCCTATTGCAATCATACACAGCTTTGTGTCCACCCAGAAAATAGGAAAGACAACCTGGGAAAATAACTGCCCAGTATAAAGACTGCCAAGTGAGGACAGGTGGTTTCCAGGAAAAACCAGAGTATTAGGAAGCAAGTCTCATTTCCCTTGCACAAACATCCCCTGGACATTCCCCCTGCAGCATGCTCGTGGCTCACGTCCCCATATCACTTCCCTATCCACAGCACCCTTAAGACTACAGGGTGCAAGGCCAGGTCCCCTCTGTGCCAGCTCAAGAGTACAGAGGAAGTGGCTCACTGCCAGCCCCAGCAGCGTGGGAAGCCATCCCCACATTGTTCACCTGGGCATGGCAGGAATTCCCCGAGCGTCCCAGTCCCATGACTGCTGGCACCGAGGACAGCAAGCACGCGGGACCAAGAGCTTTCCAAGCCTGGCCCCTCCACATAACTCGGGATCAGCCAAAGATAACTGCCTGCCTGGCAATGCTACAGGGACAAGCTGAGAGTGGGTTGCCACAGGCTCCACTGCTGCAACTCACTCAGCATCCCAGGGATCAGGATCCCCATCCCCACAGTGCCTCCTCAGCCCAGCCCACAGTCCCTGTCCTGCACAGAGTTTTGCAAATCTGACATTGCTTGCAAGGTCCTTCCACCCCCTCGAAACTGGGGTCTCCCTGCAGCTGTGGCAGCAGCAGGTGCTACCCAGCACCCTGCCTTCGCAGAAGCAACTGTTGGTGGCAGGGCTGGGGAGAGGCTGCAGGGCAGCCAGAGACTCGTGTGGCTTTTTGGGGGGACAAAAGGAGGCTCTGTCTGCACGCAACAGCCTGGACAAATGCTGGGCATGGGAGCTGCCATCCAAGGAAAATCCAGACGCGGCAGTGACTCTGCCCTGACCTTACCCCAGCCCAGATGGCGAGATCGGTGCCCCTCAGCAGAGCAGCATCTATCACAGGGCTCCTGGGGACAGGGAGGGGGGCACCCAGCTGTCTGCACAGCCCTTCCTCTCCCAGAGGACATGCCAGGAGTTCTGGCAAGGGCGGGGGGGCCGGCAGGAGGGCAGAGAAGGCACCAGACTGCATCAAGCCTAATGTGGATTCTTGCCAAGGGGACGGTGGGAAACACCAACAGCTTAAAAGCAGAGGGATTGTGACCACTGCTGAAGGATGCAGCCCCTCTCCCTGCACCCTCTGCCTGGAGGAGCCACGTTGGCTACACTCTGCCCTGCCAGGCATCACATCCCCCAGCTGAGGACACACTGGTGCCACTCAAAGACAGGTCAGCAGCCCCTTCCCGCCCTTCCCTCCCTCTGGCCCCGGCAGCCAGGCGGCAGGATCAGGTAGCTGCTGAGGCAGCACTTTGCCAGGCAGCCAGGCAGCCCCTGCTGCAGGAAGGCTGGGCTGCCCACCTCAAGGTCGTTGCAGGGACGAGGAGGAGACCTCATGGTGCAGGGCTCAGAGCCTACAAAGTGATCCCATGCTGCCACTGGAAAGCTCTGCAACCCCAGGGGATTTGGAGGCTCCAAGGAGGATAAGCCTACAAAACCCACTCAGCATCCCCGTGCTGGGATAGGGCTGAGACCCATCTCTTCATTCTCCATGGAGCTGCTCCATGTCCTCTTGCCCTGCAGGGCCAGAGAGTGAGAACAGCTATTTGGGGCACCAAGTTTAAAACTAGGAAAAACAAGTCTTGGGAAAGCCCTGCAGGAAAGGAGGACACTCAAACCACACCTGGGCTTCGAGTTCTGGTTGCAGTCATGGTTGTAGCATGCAGCTCACACACTAGTCAGGCACCCAAACTAGACCACCCCTTGCAAATGGCTATGAAGGCACAAAGACTACAGAAAAACTGAGTAAAGGAGGAAGAAGAAAAATCAAATGTGCCATCTAAAAACTAACCACCAGCCCCTCTAGATAAATGAGGCATTAGAGGTGTAACACTGTCGCCGTGGCTTTTTGAACTCTCCTCCCACATGCTCCTTCCTTCCCATTCCCATCTAAAACCCCCATCTGGAGCCCAGAGGCAGGAGAAGCTGGCAGCAACATGACACCAGTCCCTTTAGATCCCTCATCGATCCGGAAGGGAGGATGAGCTGCCTCCATCAGCTCCCCGCAGCCCTGCTCAGCCCTTTTACCACAGTGCACCCCCCCGAGGACCACAGAAAGCCAAGCAGATGTGGGGCTAGAGAGGACCCCTCCATCCTGCCCTCACTCCAACACATGCTGCCTGTGTACCTAAAAGTGCTGCTAACAGACAAAAAAGGGGCACTGGTGGGTTGGTCAAAGGTCCAGGGGAAGCACGGGCAGGAGGAGCAGGATATATGGGGACTACCACCCACAATGGCACCCTGCTCTGGATTCCTGCCAGGGGAGCCACCCCGCCGTTTCCAGGGCACCCTGACCATCACAGATAAGGAGAAGTAGCAAAAATGCAGGATGCTGTGCCCAAGATGAGGTGTGGAACATCTTGCAAGTCACAAAAAGATGGGCCAGACCCCACAGCCAAGCTCTTGTCCGTAGCAGGGACCCTACAAGGACCTTCCCTCAGCCTCTCCCTGGCTGAGGATGTGTTAATGAAAGCTATGTTTATACAGGGCATGTACAGCTATAATTATAGGCATGATGTTATGATAACAGGAAATCCGTGCCCTGTGGAGATGCAGGCAGAGAAAGGCACGCACAGAGCTGTTTGCTAATTGCCACCAACAATCAGCCTTTTGTGCCGTGGCGGGGTACGGGAAGTGAAGTCTCCCCATCACCGGGCTGGAGCCATCAGCACCCACCTCTGGCCACCCTGCCCAGGCCATATGGATCTGGGCAGGCAGAGCCCCCCTTGTGGCAGCTACAGAGCAAACCCATCTGCCCCGAGACATAACAAGATGGGCTGTGATCCACCAGTGGCAAGGACTCAACTTTCCTGTGTTATAACCCTTCCAAAAGGCAGAGGTTTTGTAAATTTGGTTGACAGAGAGAAGCAATAGGAAATTGCCCCTCACTGGCCCTTTGCTAATTACCTCCAACATATCAAGTCACTCTATCACAGAGGCACAGCCCTACCTGTACCTCCCAAAGGGCCAGTGAGGTGAGCAGTCATCCCTCCCCATCATCTGCACTAAGGACTTTCCTACCTTTTTGATCTTCCCACTCCGTGTGCCTGCAAAGACAACAGTTTGTCCTCTGTAGTCATAGGCAGCCACTGAGGTCATCCCATCCTCCTTATCCACAAAGAGTGGGGTCCCCTCGATGGTGACGGTCCCACCCAATGGTTGGTTAAAATCCTGGCCACAGAAATTGTCGTCGATCTGCAGCGGCTGTCAAAAGAAAGCAGAGGAGAGATGAGTTTTTAGCCAATGCCTCAATATGTTGGACCTCCCACATGGCCATCAGCCATTGCCCACATTCACCCCACAGCTACGGCCCCATCCCTTGCCCCCCCATCCCAGACATGGCACCTCACAAGACAAAGGAAGGCATCAGTTGATCCTTCCCTAACATTCCCTATGCATTGTTTTAAGGCACTCAGGACAGATCCACTGCATGCAGGCCCTCTCTACATCTGAAAAAGCTTTGTAGGCCAAGACCAAGTCTCTCTGTCCTCTGCATCTTACAGAGCAGCACTTACAAACTCAGCAGGAGCCAGCGCAGCATCCCTACTCCCCCTCCATCCCTGCTGCTGCTATCTCAGACATGTGGGATGCCAGCACTAGCTCCCCAGCACACACACATCCCTCTCCTCCTCATTCCAGTGCTAGCTTCAAAAGAAAACAGCTTGGCAGCAAGGCAGCTGGGGCTGAATCCTGCGCCCCAGCCTCCCCCTGGAGACAAAACACTTCCCAGCCAAGGCCGTGCCAAGGCAAACGAGTCGGGGCTCCTAAAAGAGCCTCGCTTCACACAGCAGAGCCTCCAGCAAACACTCTACCCACCTGCCAGCCCTGTTCCACCTCCCTCAGGAACGTCTTTGGGAAATCCCCACATTTTTTCCATGCTGCCTTGCCCCATACAAGGCTCCTGGCTCAGCCAGCTGCCTCCTCAGTTCAGCACAAGCCCGTGGGTCTGGGAGAAGCTTTTGCAAGCTCAGCCAAGGAAGAGGCAGAGGCAGGGCTGCACCGGCCCCTCTCCGTTCTCAGGGTCATGACAGCAGGGACCTCCAGCAAGGACAGTCCTGAGGATGGGAAAGGCAAAGCCAGAGGGATTGCCCCTGTGAAAGCTGAGATGCAGGCAGGGGAGCGGGACCAGGACCAGATCCACAGCACTCACCCCTACATCAACCATCCTCACCAGGTCACGCTCACCTGCTGAGCAAAACAACAGACCCTGGCCACAGCTATCTGGCCTGGGGGGCACAGGGGCTTCCCAGAGGTCCCACACAAGGCAAAAGCCTCACATGGTCACACAGCACCAGGAAAATACTCATCCTGTCCCAAGAAGGGGCTTCGGCCAAATCCGCAAGGGTGGCAGCGAACCTGGGTGCAGGAGGGTAGAGTGGCAAGGCAGGCATGACTGACGGGGAGACAGCCTGATCCAGTCACAGGATTCTTCCACTTCACAAGGTTCCTTATATAACTTTGAATTTTAAGGAGAGAGAGGTTTTTTGGCAAGCAGCAGCCTCCAAATGCATGCCAGTCCCCAAGGGGTTTTAAATCCATACAGCATGTGCATGGAGCATATGGGAAAATGCCGAGCTCCCGAGCTCCACGTACGCAAGGGCAGCACAGAGCTCTGTAATTCCCACTCATCGCTGCCTGGGAAGCAAGGGTCAGCCCAGACCAGCTCCCACCAACAACCCACAGTCACCCACATGGAGGAGAGAAAACACAGCACTTTTCCATGCCCCAGCACAATACACTCACAGCTACAACGGCATTAGCCTCCCACAGCCATGGCAACGCTGCTTGCCCTCCTCACTGTGCTGCCATGCCAGCTCCAAGGCCAGTGGTCCCACTCCCGGCTGCAGTGGGAACTCAGTGCCGTGCCAGCTTTCCAGCAGGGGAGGACAGGGAATGACGCCAGCCGGTCACGTTCAGCCTCCCTGGGCGGTCTGGGGATGCTGAGCTGCTTCCTCAGTCACTCTAACTTCTGGTTTTCCTGAATGCTGAGTTAAGGTAAAAAGATCAACTCCCTTCACCGCCTGACTGTTGCTCACCCTTCTCTGAACTGGGGAACTCCTACAGCCAGGCATGAGAGACGCGGGGATCCCCAAAAGAGGAACATGGGGAACCACGCGTCTCTGCAACCATAGGAAAAGCAGGGAAGAGGAATCAGGACCTCTCCACCCACCCTCTGAATCTCAGCCTTGCCCACTTCTATCCATTGGCCAACATACAGTTATGCATCCTCTTCTGCATAACCATGCTAGGAATTTTAAAACAGCAGATAAGAAAGAATTATCTTCCCAATCACGAATTGAGATGCAAGTGACGCTTCAGCCGATACACTGCTCCTATCCAACACCCAGGATCCCTCAGGTGCTTTGTTGGGGAAAAAACTCTGTCCCCAACAGCCCAAGTAAACACCAGCAGTAGCAGAGGGGTTAAGGGCAATGCTGTGAATGTATTTAAGCCCTGGCACCCCTGGGTGCAGGTTCTGCTCTCTCCAAGCTCAATCTGCAGCTTCCTCAACCCCTTGGCTGCTGAATATGCAGGAGGAGAGATGTTTACGGTGTTTACTGCTCTCTGCTTTGTCTCAACATACTCTCTGGGAAATGACAAATACAGCTGCGCTCCGGGACCGAGGAGCGCCCGCCGCCGCCATGCCGACACCACCTCGATAAATAATTACGCCGACAATTAGCTCATTAACGGCAAACTGCCTCGTTAGGGAAGCACAGGCGGCACAGCGAGGTCGGGCCAAGGGCAGCAGTACCGGGGTTATGGCACCCACCGACATCCCTGGCAGACGTGGGCTGCAGGGAGAGTTGAGGCAGAGGCATGGAAGGATGGAAGGACAGCGGGACAGCTGCCCCCTCAGCCAGTGCCGGCAGGGACCGACACGCACTATGGCATGCCAGGACCAGTGACCTTGCAGCGTTTCTGCCTGCAGATGCTGGGATCTGCAGGAGGCATCGGGGTCTGCTTGCTCTTGCATTTGCAGGGGTGTTTGCAGGGACCAACAGCCTCAGCCCGTTGCAAGGAGGAGCTGTTTGTTTTGGTGGTTTTTGGTGTGTTTTTTTAGTTACTTTTTCCTTTTTTCTGCGCTTTCCTTTGGCACCTCTCTCAGTTGCCTCCGCACTCCAGACACCCCAGGCCACCACCTGCACAGCACAGCAGTCTTCTCTCTCCCAGCACTAACCTGCCTCCCCAAAATAGGGTCAGGAAATTTGGGTTTCCTGGGGAAAGGGGCCGGAAGCAGGGGGAAAGCAGGCCCACAGCACTGAGCAAGCAGTAGTGGGCGTCTCCTTCACATGCCTTGTCTCATTGCCTCCCTTCAAGCCCACTTATGAAAGCAATGAGGTAGCAGACAGCACGCAAGGCTCGCATCACTCAGCATTATTAATTAGCCGGTAATTCACCAGTTAGCACCATTATAGGCTCAACTCATCCCCCTGTGCCCCTCCAGGGGCTGTGATGGAGGACCTGGGGGGATGCAAGGAGCCAGGGAGGAGCTTGCAGGAGGCCAGTACCAAGTGCCAGGCTGGGATGCCAGGCTTTTTGTGCATTAATCGCTGCTCAGGAATAATCCCAGTCTGGTACGGTTTGTTACCACCTGCATTTTTCTGGTTGCCCCAGAAAGGATTTGGCTTATCCCAGCCCGCTTTGGGCCCATTTGTCACCAGCCATTGCTCTGTGCCAGCAAGCTGGGCAGCAAACCCCACTGAGGGGTCAAAACTCATTTTCTCCCTGGGGCAGCCCACATCCCGCGTGCTCCAGGCACTGGCTCTGCCCACAGTCAGCCTGGGAGTTAAGGACTCCAAGAATCCTAAACAGCTCCTTGCTGCAACATCTGCACTCCAGCTCCAGCCTGCTGCCCTTTCCCAGCCCTGCTACACCAGACCCTCATCCCCCCCATTTGGGGATGGGCACAATGGGCAGATGTGCTGAGCACGTCTGGCCATAGGCACACAGACCCCCAGCCCTGCACTGTACAGGGGAAGAAAAGAGCCTGGCTCTTTTCACACAACACCAAACCCCTCTCAGTGAGACACTGCGAGCAGCAGAGCCTCTGGAGGGGTTCAGGAGTGACTTTGGCAGCAGGGCTGGTGTAGGGGAATGGACAGGGGGGTTCCACAAGGTGACTCTGCTGCATGTGCAAGTCCACGCTCAGGTCTGAGTACACCAGCAAGAGGGGTCTTGCTCCTGAGCCAGCTCACTGCCCTTCCTGCTGCCGGATCACTGGATCCCAGAAGGAGGGAGAGAGAAACGGGACACAGGAATTCACTTCACTCGCCAGCGCCAGAGAGGAACCACTAACATCTCCTGAGCTATCTGCCAAGCCTGGCAGCCTCTCCTCCTGGCTCCAACACCAACTCTGGAGAGTCAGAGCTACCCTGCAGCGCTGGGGATGAGCATCCCTTGGCCCTGTGCTGCTCAAGAACCGCGAGTGCAGTGCTGACAAAACTTCCTTCAGCATAAACCATGAAGGAGCGGAGCAGGAGAGATCCTTGCACATTTTCCATATGGATGGGGTGTAATTCCCAAGCAACTACTGACTTGAGCAATTGCATTCTGTCTCCTTCCAAATTAAAAAACAACATGCCCTTTATTTTCTGGCCAGCCCTCATCACTGAGAGATCTGTCACTGCCACCGTCCACCCCAGAGGTGGCTTTATTTTATTAGGGGCAAAGAAATTCCTACCAGAAAGAGGTAACATGCTCCAAGGGGTCTGTTTTGGCTTGTCCTCAGCAAGCTGAGGGCTTGACTCACGATCCAGTCATGTCTTTCCCAGCTCAGCCTGTCAGCCAGAGAAGGACAGGGACAGAAAACACTGCTTGGCTCCCCTGGAGGAGGGTGGCACTCTCCAACCCAACCCAGATGAAAGTAGAAGCATCTCCATCATGGCACACATCCTTCCACCCCACAAGAGCCACGTCTGCAGGACTCAGAGAGCACCTTGAGAGCCACCTGCTCACAGGGACTGGGCACCAGGTAGCAATCCCAGGACTCTCCAAGCCTAGAACCACCTCCAAAATACAGGGGGGCAGAGACCCCTCCCCAAACCCAGGGGACACAGCATGGGTGAGCCAGGAGCGCAGGAGGAAGCAGCGAACAACTCCGCCGCCGGAGCCAGCAGCTGCGCGACCCAACAGGCAGCAGTGTAACGATTTCATCATTTTCCAGCAAAATTGAATTAGTTCAAAGCCAGAATCTGATTTGCGAGCCCAGCGCTCTTGACAGCAAACCCTTTACTTTGTCAGGCAGCTGTTAGCTGTCTCCTCCAGAGCTGCAGGGAGGACGGTGGGAGAAACAGCAGGGCTGCTCCACAGGGCCCCCCTGCCCACCTGCCTGCACCCAAAACTCTGCTAGAACAGGGCTGGGGGCTTCGTGATGGGTGCCAAGCACCAGCAGTGTGGCTTGGGGGAGGTGGACAATAGCAGGTGTGTCAGGACTTCCACCAGACCCTCCCAAACACACACAGTGGTACCCCAAAACCTGCCTCAGCCAGACATCTGACCCTGCCTGGGGACTACACAGCCCAGCCTGGTGATACCAAGCCTACGACCTCCCTGTTACCTGGAGTTGTAGCCTCCTGCAACCACTCCTAGTTTATAACACTGCCAAGAAAAAAAGCAGTAACAGTGTTACTGCTCCTCTCTAGCACCTGTGCTCCTCTCTAGCACCCCACAGACAGGATGTGGTCCCTACATGCTAAACATCTGACTACTGCTGGGACTGCAAATCTCCCCACCTCCCTCCATCAGGTCTGCACTCCGTGTCCCCCAAATCCTATTGCCTCCAACACCTTCTGCTTGGCCAAGCCCCAGGTGACATGATGCTCAAAATTCCACGTGCCACCTGCAAGGGACTCCACAGTGGAGCTGCAGCAGATGCCCTGAGGACTGAGCATTCCAACCTCCCAGCCCAGCTAACTCTTATTCCCCAAATCCACAGGGAAGGGATACCAGAAACAGGCACCTGCATCAGCATGAGGCCCTTTCCTTGGGACTCTCCACGGGCACCGAATTCAGCCCAAATCCAGACAGCTGCCCCACCATGAAGCTGTGATCTCCACAAGGAATTCTACCAGGCAAACTGAGCACCCTGCTCCAATGGCACCAGTCCTCCCACTGGGAAAACACAGCTCAGGTCAGGTCACTGGGAAGGGTCCAGCCAGAGAGCACCAGCAGGAGCCAGAAACAGTCTGGCCTGAGTAGAGGCAAGCAGGAACTTACCGAGTTGATGCAGCCCAGCTCCTTATTCAAGAGCCAGGGCAGTGAGAGTTTCCCTTCCCCTCTGTAGCACGACTGGATACGTTCCTTGATCTTATCCTTGATCTTCTTCAACGTGAAGAGGCAGAGCACAGACTCCTTGGGAGGCTTAACCCTGTTTTTCTGGCCCTGGGAGAAGATGGTGAAGAGGATATCCTCCTGCTCTGAGATGCCCAGGTATTTGGCCAAAGCCTTGCCAGGCTTGGTCAGATAGGCGTCCTGGATCAGGCGGTACTCGATGCCGTCCTGCACGCAGCCAATGGGGAACTCCACGTAGGAGTAGAACTTGGGATCGTCCACGCAGAGGCGGACGATCTTGGAGGTGAAAAACTGCTCCCCAGTGGAGTCGGGAGAGGTGAGCTGGGTGTCCAGCTGCAGGGTCAGGTAGTAAACAAACTGCTCACTGCTGAAGCTGTAGATGTAGTAGATATCAAAGGTGGGGAACTTGGAGAGTGTATCCGAGGGGATTTTGAGCTGCGAGGAGACAAACTCATCCTGGTAGACAAAGCCAAACATCTCTGCGTTCTCCTCGTTGGCCATCAGCTTGCGGCTGGAGAGGGTGGGGAAGTACTCTGACTTCCCATCAATGGGCGTCCCAATAAAGAGCTTGTTCTGCCCATTCAGCACCTCGATGATGACCCCAGACATGGTGCCTGACTCGTTGACGCTGGAGAGGTAGTGCTCCTTGCGGTGGTGGGGCTCACCCAACTTGAAGAGGTCGTCCAGCCGCAGGAACTGGCAAATACCCTGGGAGGCACTGCCGCAGGCGATCAGCCGATTCCCCGAGTAGTCCACCAGCAGCAATTTGTTCACGTTGTTGGTGGTAACCAGCCCATGCGGGCAGGACTGAACGCTGGGCGGAGGGTAACACTTCTCATTGTCCTCCACGGGCCCCGTCACGTGGGTCCTCAGGAGCGTGAGGTTATTGGAGAGCTTGTAGATCCGATTGACAGCCCCCACGTAGACCTCCCCGGTTTTGTTATGGACCACCAAGTGCGTCAAGCTCCAGTCTGTAACCGGGAAAGTCCTAAAGGGAGACTTGGGGCTGCCTTCCGCCAGCGGTAGCCAGGTGCTCCCCAAGAGCAGCAAGGTCCAAATGTGGATGGACAAGTGGTGCTTGAGCCAAATGAGCCACATCGCAGCAGCCTCACATCCAGCCAAGGCCATGCCCAAACCCAGCCAAAAAAATAAATAGAAACAAACCCAAACTAAAGGGATGAGGGAGGGAGGAGGAGCTAACGGGACACAGTCTCCTCTGCTTCTGCTGCGCTCGGCATTCAGGGCATCGTGGGTACTGCCAGTCCGGTCAGCCCTAGAGGGAGAAAGACAAGAAAAGTAGGGTTAGGAGGCTTTCCTGCACAGTGTCAAGCCTGTTCCACCCCACCCAGCAAAGACTCTGATGCTTCACACTTTTCTAGCAGGCAGCCTAACAAAACATCCCCCACCACCTCCTGCTCCAGAAAGACACATCCCCAGTGCAGGGACCAAGGAAACCTGCAGGATGCCAAGGACAACCCTGCCTGGTCACACACCGCTGTGCACTGCATGTCTCAACCAAGGAGCTGCCACGCACCTGGTTATCACCATCCCAGACTCAACCACCAGCCCCACCAGCCAGTAGCCCCTCTAATGGGGGTCACTCTGCCCTCAGCCCCACTCAAACCCCCTTGGGAAGAGCAGCAGCTGCCTGAGCATGCTGGCAGCCGATGCCTGATGATGTGCTCCGGTACACCTACCACATACAAACACCCCAGAGGGGCACAACTGGCCCTGACCCACTTTTAAGACCACCAGCAGCACTAAGGTGTTAGCCAGGGACGGTTGCTAACAAGCCTCGAGAGGAGCTCCTGGCCTGCTGCCCCTGCCCCAACTCCACCACAGAGCTGGGAGCGGATGAAAAATCCCTGTTAGCAGCAAGCACAACACAAGCCCCTGCACAGAGGAGGCTCTCAAAAGCACCTTTTAAAGGAGTTGAGAGAGTAGAGAGCCCTGGCATGCTGCCCACCATCCCTGCCACCTGCTTGCCTGACATACCCCAGGAGGGCTGCAGGCAGGAGGGATTGGAGGGAGCAAGCAGGCACAGCAAGGAGAAGCACGTCCCTCTGGCATTTCTGTGCATTAGGAAACACAGGGCCAGCCATCAGGCAGTTGGCTTGAGAGGCTCCAGAGGAATGAGGGGGCACATGCAGGGAGGATGGAGAGCTCTGCCTCCTGCTGTGCCACAGCTGGGGCTCACCTACGTGGAGCAGCAATGCAGCAGGGAGCCAGCCAAATATCCCAAACCAGTGTGACCTTTGCATCCTGGCAGTGGGGAGGAAACCAATGCACAGCTCTGCTCTCCCCAGTCCCTTCTTTACAGCCCCCCTTCTCGATCCACCCTCTCTGCAGAGGCAGAAGAACCCCTGGACTAGCATGGGGTTGTGCAAACTGCCCTGCCAGCACACGGCCCATCCTACCATCACAACCCATCCACCCAGGGCGGGACCATTGTTCCCAGGTCCATGGACAGAACACCAGCTCAGTTCCCCAGCCACTGCAGATAAACCGCTGCAAGAGGGAGCTGAGAAGAAAAGCCTCCCTCTCTCCTCCCTCTCCTTATCATCCATCTCTGACTCAGCCCAGGATAACCTTCAGGAGAATCCCCAGCAGGGAGTGGCACAGGTAGGAAATATGGCCTGCGGCGACTGGCAGCTCTGCCAGCATCCCAGACCGGGCAGGGCAGGTGTCAGAGGGCAGCCAGTTGCACACACCGTATCAGTAGGGCTGCCTTGGGCTGAATGGTTGCCCCAGCCTCGGCAGCCTGCTCTTGGCAGGGCTGTGGGGCCACCAGCCAGGCCACATGCAAACCCTGGGGGCTGCATCATCACCAGGCCAGCAGCTGGGCCATACACGTACCCTAACATGCCATACAACATCCTTCAATTCTGCTGCTCCCTTCTCAAGGCACATAGCCACACAGGAAGAGGTCTGAGAGAAGGGAGAGAGAGCCTTTTTTTGCCCCTTTTCCTGGTCCCAACAAGACCTTGAGACACCCCTCTCCTTTCCCAGGACAAGCTCAGCCTTGGTCATCCCTGCATCTCTGCCAGCTCCACTGGGCCACCAACACTTTGGGCGAAGCTTCCACATCACTTCCAAACCCCCTCGGCAGATCTGCCATCTCCACCAGGTCTCCTTTGCCCACACACTCTCCACTCTGCTCCCTTACACGCCCCAACACATCCACCTCCAGGGTAACAGCCTCAAAAGTAACAGCCTGAAGGAATGTTTGGACAACAGCGCATGAGCAACACTGAGACCAAAGCCAGGTGCCACAAAGCTCCAAAGGTACAGAGACAATCAAAGCATCAGCCCTGGAAATCATCCCCATGGTGCTAATCCCCCATTCCTAAAACCTTTTCCAACACTGGGAGCCAAGAGCAGATAGTCACAACACTGTCAGGGCAAGACTTGCTCCCAGAGGACACCCACACTGCCCAGCATCTTCATTATTCTGAGTTTGTTGGTAAGAGCAGAACCACAAGCACCTCAGATCAGAGCTTATTAGCCCCAAATAAGGTGTGGGGCCGAGGTGTGGGAGCAATCAGTGCTGTCAGCACAAACCCACTGGTTAGCTCAGAAAGCCCCCAGCCCAGCAGCAGCAGGCAGTGCGGTTTATTGACAGAGGGAACTGCCAGAGGGCAGTTTCCCACCCCAAGAAACTGGCACAGCTCTTACCAAGCCTGTGGTAAGAGCCCCCATGTGCTGAGCCCCTCCAGCAACAGTATGTCCAGCTGCCTGTCAGGGAGATCACCACCAACAGCAAACTCACACTGCAGAGGGAAGGAGCAGGGAAAGCAGTGGAGCTGACAGTGGGAGCTTGGTGCAGTGTGGGGATGCCAGCTGGAGCATCATCCTGCCATGGAGAGAGAGCAGGACAGGAAACTTCTTTCTTGGTGCGTTTCTATGATTCACTGCTTCTATTTTAGGAAGTGGGTGAGAGAACTAGAGGTCGATCTGCTGCCACAAAGCAGGGCTAGAAAGCCCAACAGGAGATTCCCAAATTAACGTAGGGAACTGCAACTCAGAAGCTGGAATGAGAGCAAAGTGAGGCAGAGCTGGGGCGAGCCGAGAGATGACACTCTGCAGAGCTCCTCTGAGATTTCTGCTCCTAAATATACTACAGCAGCAACATCTCGTCCTAGTGACCTGACACCAGTGGTGGTTTTGTCCAGTCCTGCTTACAACCATCACCAGCAATTATTAAAAATAAAACTGCACAAATGGTTAGTTTGTCTGCTTTCTTTGGAATTCAGTGACATGGATTCCTGAAATTTGGATCGAAATAAAGCAGGGCTCAAGCCCACCATGGTGGAGACAGCAGGAAGCCCTGCACCAGAGCATGGGTGTCTGCACAGCCCCAACTCCCTGCCGGGAGCAGTGGTCAAAGGGCATTTCCCTGCTGTCACACAGCCTCCAAGTCCCACGGGGAGGTCACGGTACAGCAAACGGCAGGGCAGCTCCTCCACTGGCACGCTCTTGAAACCACACAGCACCCAAACCCCCAGGGGCTGCACTCAAGCAGCACCTTACCCCAGGGAGGACACAGCCCAGGGCCGCCACATGAGTGCCACCAGGAAGTGAGACCCGCACTGCACACACCTCCACTGCGGTCCAAAGGCACGGAAAACCCTGGGCAGACACCCTGGAGCCAAGCCCTGCCCTGAAACATGCTGCAATAAAATAATACACCCCAGCCCAGATGCATGAGTGCCAACAGGGAGGGTAGGACCAGAAATACACCCTGCTAAGCTGCCTGGGCGGCAAGTGATGCAGCGCAGAGCATCCTGCAGGGCCGAGCATCCGCAGGGCTCACCCCACAGCGGGGCCACACCGCCGGCGAGCCAGCACAGCAGGCTCATGTTTTGTTTTCCATGCACACACACACACATATATACACACACAAACATATATTTATAGCAGGAAACCTGCTGTCAGAAACAAAGCCAGCACAAGAGGCCAAACTGCCCCAGCCCCTTTCATCCCACACTGGAAAGGACATTTGCTCACGGTTTCACCTCAAAGTGGCCACATTGAGACAGTCACAGCTGCTGCACAACTTGGGTAAGGCTGCCCACCTCACTGCAGCCAACACTCACACGCCTCAGCTTCCAAAAAGCCTTTCAGCAACAAGCCACGGACATGCCCCACGGATGCCTGCGCCCCATTCACTGGCTGCTGAAGAGGTGGCAAGGGGCATCAGCACTCATCCTCCAAGGCTGAGAGTTTCCTGGTCCTGCAGTATGCCCAAAAACCTGGGTTTGGGATGGGAGATCATGCTTTGGGAAAAGAATCATCACTTTTGATAGCACAAAGTAGGAGTACTGGGATGGAAAAAGTAACCTTAAAAGGCAAAGACTGGACAGAGTATTAAGGACCAGCTCTCCACTCATCCAGGCAGCAAGTCCAAAGTACTGACAATGCTGAGCCGTGGGCATTAGCCTACAAGGTAGCAGCCCTCCTGGGAACACCCAGAGACAGAGTATAAAACATGCAGAGGAACATAGAGGTGGACTCACAGGCTCGCCTTGTCATCCCTGCTACTGTATCAGCAAGATCCCACGTGTTTCCTCCCTGAAAACCACCCCAGAACTTTACAGTCTTGCACTTTACAAGGGAGGCTCGAAGAGAGAAGGCATGGGATTGAAAATCCCAGACCCCAAAACCGACCCCAGAAAGGGGTAATGGCATCTAATGGGCCTTTAGCTGTAATCTCTCCACGTCAGTTGCTGCTCTCAGCAATAAGAAACAGTCAAGAAGGGACCAACTTTGAGCTGCCAGTAATTAGGAAAGGGGAGAGAGGGGAGACTATCCAGGGGAGAGAAAAGCCTGCAGGCCACAGGAGAGGTAGCCTCACCATACAGCTGGTGTATTTTTAGGTTCATCTGCCTGGGAAAAGCCTTGCAACAATGAGGAAAGCCTGGTGGTGGTAGAGTTAGAGCTGCACTAAATATGCAATCTCTGCAACGGGGCTAAACTTTAACTCCTTCCTTCACCACACACAGTCACTGAAAGCTATTTGTCTGGGGTCTCTCCTTAGCCAGCAGTTAAATCATTATGAATCTTATCCCTGGCTCAAACCACACCCTGATGAAATCAATGGCAGGCTTTGAAGCTGCCCCAATGCTGCAATCTCCATTACTATCACTCAATCAGGAATATCTTTAGGATCTTCAGTTTTTCCCCAGGCAGGGGGCTGGGGACCCTGTCCTGCCCTGTCACTGCAGCGAATATGGGCACAGCAGCTTCTGCTCCGGCCCTGCAAGGATCTTCTGGGCAAGGAATTCAACCTCCTTTGTCTTGAGAAACATGACAAGTGGAAGGAGCCATCTACTGCCCAAGGGCTCATGAAGCTTGACCCTGAGCTGAAAGGATCATAAAAGAACAAGCAGTGAGGAAATTAAAGAGCATTTTTCAAGCACACAATTCCCCTTCTCCGGTCCTCTGCAAGAAGTCACATCAGACCAAGGAGAACAGCTCTGGAGCCACGTGCTCCTACCATCAAGGGACTGCACGCTGTCCTGCAGAGAGCCCTTCCAAAAAGGACTCACAAGCATTTCCAATATGGAAATGCAGGCTGCCCACAACCACAACATCCCAAAGCAGAGAGGCACACAAAGATAGCCTCAGCAGGTCCTGCCAGGACTGCTTATCCCTGCCACAGAAACCAGGCATGACCGAGACCTTACACATATTTCCCAACTCCATCCAGCTATGATGAAAGTGAGAACCAATGGTTGTCTTCTGCCTTATTCCCACAACTCATTTGGGTATCACAGTTCATATGGAGACCCTATGAGGGCTGCTGAGGGGCTTTCCATATGCAACCCACGTGCTGGATGTCTACTTCCCAGGAGAGTGCACCCCACCCTTTCCTTGCACTCCTGCAGCCGAGGGAGGAATATAAAGACCTGGATTGACTGATGCCTGGGATGGAGACCAATGCACGGCCCACAGGTCTGCATAGGACACAGCCTGCTGCCTTCCCATCCTGCTTCAGGAATTTTGTCCATCAGCACACACAGAGCACAACACCTCATCCCAAATCCCTCTGCACCTCTCATCATGCCCCAGACCCCAATCCAAGGCACCGGGACACACACAGCACTTTGGCTTCCTACTATCAACACTCACTTCAAATCCCAGACTGATGTGTTTTGCCACCTCAGTAAGGACCAATTAACAACATTTTGCCCCCTGCTTCAGAGCAACATCCAGACCAAGTGCCCTGAAGGCCACCATCCACTTTGGCTTTGGTCCATGCACTCCCAGACTCTGGTTCTCACATCCCATCAGTTCACTGCCCCATATAAATGTCTAAAAAACAGCCCTGTTGGCAGAGGTCACCTTGGTCCAGGTTAAACTTGCAGAGACACAGAAGGTCACCCATAAGCCAGGTCTCCCAACACCCAACAGCCAGCAGAGAAGTTCAATGAGAAGTCAGCTCACCATCAGCATCCTTCCCTTTTCTAATTTCACTCCTTGTGGCATAACACGTCACTTTTCGCTCCCAAACCTCCTGTTCCACATCCCTCACTGGGCCATGGCAGCCACAGACACAAGCTGATGATCTTACCCTCCCAAGATCAATGCAGCTCTTCCAGCCCAGCTCTCCAAGCTGGGTTTTCCCCTCCCCAACACAAGCGCACACCTCTGCACCTCCTACCTGCCTCCACAAGGCCCTTGCGAGAGCTGCGCTTCCCCCAAATCTCAGAGGGAATCCGGAGAGCTCCCACTTTGCAATGAAGCACTGCCACAGGAACAGTCCTGGTTGTTGGACACCCTCTGCTCCCTGTAAAGGGAGGTCATTCTGGGGCTGGTTTAATCCCTGCTGAGCTGAAATTCCCATGCTTCCGCCCGGCCCTGTGCTGACACCAGCATTTGTGCTGTCCTGTGGCAAGCTGAGCACAACTGCCGCCACAGTTAGTTCTGATTAAAACAGACCACAAAACTTCTCCAATCGAGGTTTCCCAAGCCATGTGTGCCTTTCCTTCCCCCCTCAAAATCTCGTCCTTCCCTCTCTGCTGTCCCACTCACACTGCCCCAAGCACTACAGCTGGAGATGACTCAGGTCCTGGCTCTGCTTCCCCTGTGGAGATCCCAGCACAGCACGGCCCCATGTTTTATTTGCCCAAGGTGGAGCTGATCCAGGAGAAGAGAGACAACCAGAAAGCTAGCGCAGCCTCTCTTGGCAGGGGGACAGGTAGAGAAGGGGAAGAGCCCAAAAGTCTCCCCACAGCAACACCACTGCAGGGAAAACTGCTCCCCAGAATCCATCAGGGGCTTCATTCACAGCACAGCAGGCAAAGGGTATCTGATACAAACAGGGAGGCACCAGGGCAGGGGCTGTGCCTGCACTCTGCTCTCCGAGGGGCAGTGCCAGCACAACCCCCACCCTGGCACACCCCCACCCCACCGCCCACAGCAAGGGGGTGTCACGATTCAGCCTGGGCAGAGCACATGTCCAAGTGTGGATGCACCTCAAGAGATGCTGGCTGGGAGGGAGAGCAGAGCAAGGCTGCTTCTCTCCCTGCACATCCTGGTTGCAGCCCCAACCCACGCTGGACCCAGGTGTGCTGCTATGGCCTGACACCATGCACAAGGGGCTGAGACTCCAACAGACACCACCATAATGGATCTGCTCCTTCGGCACAAAAGAGAGGAGGCAGCTGCCCACCTGTGCTGGGAGAACTGTCCAAGCCAAAAAAATCCACTGTCTGCTAATGAAGGTGGCTGGATGGCAGTTCTAGTAAATTGCCATCACCCCAAAGAGGGCCAGGGGGCTATACAAGGCACACCCAGTGGGCCAAAGGATATCCCACTCCAGTGCGAGCTGACACACTGCCCTGGCACGGTGCATCCCTCCCTCCCACCTCTCGCCCACACAGGCACGAGGCCCTGCAGAGCAGGACCGCTCCCACGTGTGCCAGCAGGCCCGCGGGCACCTCCGCCGAGCTGATAAGGAATAATAGCGGGTGGCAGTGGAAGCCAGGGCTGCTGGCGGCGTCATGGGGCTCGGCGGCAGCTCTCCTTCGGAAACAGCACTGCCTTCCTGCCTTCCTCCTCCCCCATTTCTTCCTGATGACATCAGCCTGAAAAACAGGTTCTTGACTTCAGCAGGACTCATCAGGCCGATTCTGGTCCCGCCAGAGAAGGGAGAGCCCCCCTTGACTCCAGAAAGGAAACAGCCATCCAGGAGCCGGACACAGAGATAAGCAGCAGCGGGCAGGCAGGGACCCTGCCAGCATGCCAACACTTCTAGGAATAAAAACCATGGAGAAGCAGATGGGGGTGGAGGCAGTGCGACACTGGGGAACAGATTTAAATGTTTTACAAAGGCCTTGGCAGCTCTAAGCTCGGGCTCACGCCCCATCTCTGACATCGCTCTGCTACAGGGCAGACAGACCCACCCAGCCCAGAAGTCAAATCCCAGGGCCGATTCCCGGTTCCCTCCAGCTCCCAGAGCCCGACGGCAAGCCCTCAGGCTGGCCAAAATGACAAGACGGGACTTAACACTATCCAGTAAAGCCTTCCAAGGGCCACAGGTCTGGACGTGGACCAGCGGGGAACACGATTCTGCGAAACATCCTGCCCACCAGCCAAGGCTCCAAGATTATTTTTAAACTCCTCCTAAAATATTTTTGGGTTTTCCTCTTCCCCTGTTGAAACTAACAGTCTGCACAGGAAGAGTGAAGCAGCCGCCCGTACACAAAGCCCGGCCGCATGCACAAAGCAAACAATTTACTGCCATTATAATTACCTGCGATGTTATCGGCAGCTCTGACGGGGTCGGCATTCGCAGGAGGAAATGTGGTTTCCACATCGTGTCATCCGAAACGTGTGTGACCATCCTTCCTCCCGCCCTGCCCAAAGGATCGGCTGCCAGAAGCACCCAGTTGTGCCAACACAATGTTAAAGTGGGGGAACAGACCTTGGACGTGGGGCTACATCACGCAGGAAATTTTGTCCCTTAACACAGGAATCTGCCTCTCCTCTTGCCAGGAACTTACTTCTGCAAGAGAGACTGAGTATTTTGACATGCAAGCAGTTGTTTAACTAAGCACGTAAAGCAAAGGGACTCGAAGGGCTCCTATGATGACACAAAGACTTGCCTGGATGGGTGTAGATCCTGAGAATATCGGGCCCCAGACACAACTGATGCTACCCTAGCAGGGCTTGGAGCATCCCGGCTTCCCAAAAATTATGGGAAACCAGCTCTGCTCCTAACCCCTCACATGCCGGACTGTAGCTCTGCTCCACCAAACTCCCAAGAAAATACAAATAGCTCAACATTTATCAGTTCAAAACACCCGTGCAATTAGCAGGAATTTTTTTTCCTCCCTCCAGTATAATTATATATGTTTTAATGCAATTACCACCCCTGTATTTTGTACATTAAACAGTAGGCAACCCAAGGAAGAGAGAGGCTTTTATTTTTCTTGGCTTTGCCTTTCTGAAAATAATAGTATGTCACAAAATAACTCCGGAAGAAGGGCTTATCTTTACCCAAAAAAGAGGGAGAGCAGAAGAAAAGTGGGAAGGGGGAAGGAGAAATCTCCCAAAGGGAAAGTGGGGATTGCAGTGCCCCTCCACGCTGCCCTCACCCTCTGGTCCCTACACGTACCTACACCTGGAAACTGTCACGGATACCACAGACAGGACTCGGAAACAGCCTCAGCCTCTGTCCTCCACCGCGACAGAAAGGAAAACTGGATCGAGCAAATGGTCGTGGTTACTCAAGCCGGGGTCATTAGCCGGATTAAAGCTCCCAAGCTCCGGCCAGCAGCACGGAGAGCAAAGTGCAGCTAAACTGCCCAAATTGGATTACCAACGCTCCCGGGTCTCTGTGCCAAGTTGAACAGCAGATTGCGGGACGTTCGAGATGGGCAGGCGGGCACTGAGCCCCGGGACCGATCCACAGGCTGCCAGTAAGGAAGAGGAGAGGTGAGGAGGAGATGGTCCCTGCAGAGCAGGTCACCCAGACCCACACAGCCTGACTCTGGCACCCCTGGCATATTGTCACCCTGGGCACTTTCTCCAGCAAAATCCCTCACAATCTCAGCTCAAGGAACAAAGAGGATATCGCACCCTGGTTCACACCAGGCTGTGAGTTGACCCCAGCAATAAAAAAATCTCCTCTGTGGTTCAGGCAGCTCACAAGGGTCTCAGTCCCCACACAGAGACCAGCACAGAATAGCCCACAGGGCAGAGGTAGATTTGCCTCCCATTACACCAAGACATCCCACATCGAGGCAATAGAGGAGTCACCCAAAATAGTCCATCTTGCACCACACAAGGTGACTTCAGAGGAGAAAGGAGAAAAAGTGTTTGTGGAATGTGAGCCTGACAATCTGGATATGGAGCTTGTCTCCAGACTCAAACCTCTCGGCACACCAGCAACAAAAAAGAAGGTGTGCCAAGCCTTAGCTAAAGGGAAAATAAACTTTGAAATGTTTTTCATTCAGGTTTTTAAATGGTGGCTTCCCCCTGGAATAAGGGCTGGAGGCAGCCGCAAATGTGGGATGCTCAGGGAAGCAAGGCAAACAAGGACACCTTCCCATGCCCAGCCACACTCTGACGAACCCGTGGGAAGACATGTATTTTGGCTACACCACATGCCGAGTGCAGGGGAAAAGAGCCAGGACTGCCCATGCCTGGCACTGAAACCATCAAAACTTATTTATTGGCTGGAGTTTTTTTCCTCCATGATGCTCAAACTTGACTTCCAAGCATAGCTGGAGGACCATGTTGGGGTATCTACACAGTTTCCATGTTGCATCCTGGACAGGACTAAGAGGGGCATGACTGAGGCAGTGGGTCAGAGATGGTGTCAGAACACACATTCCCACCAAGTACCATATATTTGTAGTGAGATGTTCCCCATAGCACTGACTGGGGCTCCAGACAGAGAAGTAGCTGCTTGTCTCCAGCCTAACACCAAACCAGCCACCTCAGCACTGGATGGTGGTAAACACTCCTCCTCAGTTTGCATGGAGCTACAGCACTCTGCATATTGCTGGGAAAAGGGGCCCCCCATCCATACTTAGGAGAGGTAAGGGGTCGTGGTCCATGCTGAACCAAGCCCCACATCAGCCATGATTCCCTGCCCTTGGGCCTTCCTCCACACACATGGCACACCACCGAGCCATTCATCAGTCAAACACTGGCCAGAAGTCCCCTGCCCACTGTTTTCTGCCATATAGCACACAACTGCTTGAGGACACAATCTGTAAGAGACATTTATGGATCACAGCACCAAACCAATGTCCCAACACATACATCCCATCAGCCCAGTCGATGCAAAATCCAAGCTTGCAGGTAGTGAGAATGGCATATGAGAATCGGGGTGACCCATGCCCACCGTCCTGTCGTTGCAAATATGGATGGTAGCACCTCTGCTATCCTGGTTCTTCCAAGGTCCCCCTTCCTTCTATGGAGCTGGAGGTGCCAAAAACCATGACTGACTCCTCACTGCAAACACAAACAACAAAGCACTGAAACACCCTACACAGAAAGGCGGTCTCACAACAAAGCCCCATGGGACTCAGCAGACGCCCGATGCTGCAGGCAAGGCTCCCCCCAGTTTGCAGGCAGCCGGCAGTGCCAGCACGGCAGCACCAGGCATTCCTGCTTGGAAATTCCCAGCTCAGGGCTGAGTCCGGCTCTCGGCAGCAGTCAGTGCTACAGCCAGGAGCAAGGCTGACAGCAACAAAGGCCCTGACCCACACTCAGCCTAGAGAATAAAACACGGACAAGTTCCCTTGATTGAGTCCTGATCCCAGGGTCGGATTCTTCCCTTTGTTCAGCAGGTGTAAAACGCAGCAAACCCACCAAAATAAATGGGCTGGTGTGACACACCGGGGAGCAGGGTAGGGGCCAGCCCCGGCTGCTGCCGCCATGGAGGAGGGGAGGCAGCCCTGCCAGAACGCAGCAGCGCCGCTTTATTACCCTCTTCCATTTCGGCTGCGCAGAGCTCGGGCGAAACAGCGCTCGCCGGGAGCCGCCGACATGGCCCTTGGCCCCGTCTCCAATGGAGTTCAGAGGAGTTTGTTTCTCTCTCGCAGGGCACTGCCTCGCTCGGGGAGAGGGCTTTGTGTGACGGAGCACAAGAGCTCTGCTCCGCAGCTCCGTACACAGCCTGAACACGCACGAAGGCGGATGCCTCTGCTCTGCTCCAAATCCGATGCTTCTATTAAAAAAAAGAAATAAATAAGCCAAGAGAGGAAAACTCTCACCGATGCCGCTATCACCGTGCTAACAAAAGCAACGTTGCCAAAACTTTAATCTTCAGTGGTAGCAGCTGCAGAAAGCCCAGCCACCCAATAGAGCAGGAGCCAGCCAGCCCCCGGCGCTGCCTCTCCGCAGCCCCTCGGGAGCTGCGAGCGCATCCAGGCTTGCCGCTCTCGGAGGAACGGCATCGGCAGCCAAAGCCGCGGGCGGATAGGAAGCACCAAATCACACACATGATCGGGTATTTTGAATCCAAACTTCCTTACCAGCCTTCCTTACGGCCCCGTGTCGCCACACCGCTGCCGGCACCGGCATCCACCGGCACCAGCAGATCGCACGGCAGCGAGCGGATAGAAGAAAAAAACCTTCTCTCCTTGCAGCCACTTAAGAAATTATCCATGCATTCTCCCAGAGGCTTCTGCCCCACTGCTTTTCCTTGGCTTCTCCACCTTTCCGCCCTGCTCGGTCACCAGTGTCTTGAGAGAGAGACATCGAGTCACTCATTTTACCCACTGAGTATATACAAAAGACCCTGGGATTGTTCAGGAAGCAATTAGCCGCTGTTCAGAGGAAAATGGTGTTTTCAAATGGATAACCTTTGATGTAGTCAATAGCCTCAGCTCCTCTTTTTTTTTTTTCCTTTTTTTTCTTCTTGCAGCCGCACACAAAAGAAATAAAAAAATGAAAAATGAAAAAAAGAAATCCAGCAAAAGGCTGGTAATTCCCCCCGACACAGCTCTCGCTCAGCAAAAAGGGATTTTCTCGCGAGCTGGAGGAAAAGCAGCTTCGGGAGGCAGCTCATCTGCCCAACTTTTCTCCCCTCCGTGTCCCGAAGCACACGAGAAGGATCATGAATATTCATCCCCCCGTTAGCAGGTTCTGCTTTTGTTTTGTCCTCCCCAAGCAGGAGGCAGGGGGGAGCTAACAAGTGAGGTTAATGCCTGTCTTTTCTCTCCCATCCGTCTCCTCTTTAACCAGTGACCTTCATGTTAAGCCCTGTTTACACACCAGCCCCCCTCCCCTGGCTCCCCCCACCCCGGCGCTCGGCCAGGGGCAGAAGGAAGAATTTTCCCGCAAGGAAGATAAGGGAGGAGAAGGGATTGCGGGATTTCGGGATTTATTTCAGCATGCCACAGAAATTTTGCAAATCCCTCCCCGATCGCACGCCGAGGCTGGCGTACGTGTTCGCTGGGCATAAATGGGAAAGGGCTAAGGGACACCGAGCGCGCAGCCGGCTTTATTCCGCCACCTTCTACGTTCATCCCGGCAGCGGAAGGCGCGCACTGGCGCGCAGCCCCGCACACAGGTACCGCAGCCTCCCACGCCTCGCTCGGAGGTGCCCAGCGCTGCGCTGCCAAACTACAGCGCGATCACAATAGTAACGATCATAACGAGGGCGACGGCGGCCATCCCACCCCATTCCATCATATCCCTTCCCAGCTCGCGGGGAACCCCCGGCATCCCCTCCGCCGGTGCCTGGGGAACGGGGAGCGCGGAGGGAACGGCGGCGCTACGGGCTCCGGGGCGAGTCCAGCCTGGATGCCGCTCACCGCGCCCCGGCGGGATGCGGAGATGTGAAGCAGCAAGAATGCGTGAATGGATGTGGGGCAGCGCGATGCGGGAACGGCAGCGGCGATGAATGTGGGGCAGCACGATGCAGAGACGGCAGTGGGGACACGGGGCTGCGCGGACATAGGGATGACAGCGGGGATGTGGGGCAGCACGATGCGGTTGCAGGGCAGGGCAGATGCGGGATCCGAGGTGGTGAGCGTGGGGAAGGCTGAGCCCCGCTCACGTCCCCAGCAGTGCCGGACCCGTGCGGGCAGCGGGGCGGCGGGGCCGGGGCAGCGAACCTCGTCGGGAGCCGGGGCGGGCGGGTGCAGCGGACAGGGAGGTGGCCGAGCCCCGCCGCTTACACCGGGTAGGGAGGGACCCCCGGGACCGCCCCGGCCCCACCAGCTCCGAACAGGAGGGCGGCCCCCTCCCGTGCAAGCCGCACCTGCCCGGTCCCCGGCGCCCCGCCGCGGGACCCACGCGGGGCGTGGGGCGGGTAAAGAAAGAGGCTCGGTCCCGGTGGGGTTTTTGTCCCCCGGCAAGAGGCGGCTCCCGGGGCCGCGGGGCGCAATGCGGGCTGGCCCCGGGCGGCAGCAACGCGGCCCTACCCGGCCCAGCCCAGCCCTGCCCGGCCCGGCCGCCGCGGCCCCTCCGCGCCCCCCGACGGGGCCGCCGTGCCCTGCCCGGGCCAGCGATGGCGAGATAAAGCCAAAATTCTTTGGGGGTGGCAATAAAAGCCAAATCCGCGTTATTTTTCCAACAAACCGACCGATCGGACGCAATCGCACGCCGCGCCCGAAAGTTACAACCGCGGTTTACTTACGGCTCCGGTCCCCGCTCGCCTCCGCCGTGCCAGCCATAATTGCATTCCACACCGAGCCGCCCGCCGGGCCGCCGCCGCCTTCTCCGCCGCCGCCGCCTCCTTCTCCTCCGTCCCCTCCTCCTCCTCCTCCTCCTCCGTGCCCGCCTCCCCTCCCCACCGCCACGGCCGCCGCCGCCGGGGCTCCGCGCCCGCCTCGCTCGCGCCGCCGCCGCCGCTGCCCCGCATGAATGGGACGGGGCGCGGGGCCCGACGGAACGCCGCCCGCCGCGCGCGCCCCCGCCGCCGCCGCGCGCGCGCACACGCCCCGCACCGGCGGCGCGAGGCAAAGGGAGCGGAGGGGAGGGGGGAGGCGGGGGCGCGCCCGCGTGCGCGCGCCGCCTCCAGGGGGCGCCCGAGGTGGGGAAGGAGCGGAGGGAGGGGGGAGAGAGGGAGGGAGGGAAGGAGGGAGGGAGAGAGGGAGGGGCAGCCCCGCCCTCCGTCCGCGTTAAAAGGGCGATGCCGCGAGGGCCCGGGGACGGGTCGGGGACGGGATAAAAGCGGTGATGGAGCGGGGAAGACCGCAAAGATCAGGGCCCGGACGCACCTGAGGGTCCTCACCGGTCGTCCCCCTGCAGCCCACGGAGGGACTGCGTTTCCCAGGGGTGTCCATTCAGCATCGTCCCACTGGCAGCGCATCCATTCTGCTGAAAATTTTAATGTATTATTTTTTATATTTTAAAATATAAAATATAAATATATATTTATTATATATACGCATTGTGATATAATACTATATTCTATAACTATATAATAAATATAGTATTTACTATTTTATGTTTTATGTTTACTTTTTAAATGTATTTATTTTAATCTATTATTTTTAATAAAAATAATTTTAAAACATTCAAAAATATTAATTTAGTGGGCTGAAGCGGTTGTTTGTCTTTTTTTAAGCACTCTCAGGGCCATGCACTTTTGGCATCTTCATTCCCTCACCTTTACGCTTTCCCCTTACTTTTCCCTCTCACCGTGCCAGCCGCTGTGTCCCTCCATGGGGACAGCTGTGCCCTCCTACAGCCCTGCCTGCCCCGAGCAAGGAGTCCTGCATGTTTGGGTAGGCCCGACCAAAATGCTTCATCCATGGGGAAGGGACTTTTGTAAAGGCCATCGGGAATAAATATATTTGGATATCCACTGATTTGGGGAGCGACCTTTGGGATGGAAATGGCAGGGAATGGTTCTATTCTGACCTGCCCATTAGGAAATGGAGCTGCAGATGGTTATGGTTTACTGGGGCCCACCGTGTGCTGCAGCACGGGGAGAAATCAGAGAAAGGTGGCTTGTTCACCCAGGTTTTCAAGGGTGCAACCAGCCAGATCTTTATCCCCACCAGCTCTCGACACTGGGATGCTTTGCCCCTTAGGCAGGGACACACCGTGGGAGTTTGGGAGTTGCCCTATCCAGGATAGAAGGTGTGTGGTTACCTTGTGCAGTCACACATGCAGATCTCCTCCCTCGGCATCCCAGCAGGTGTGCATGTCTCCATGTGGGCTGCAGCTCCTTGACCCTCTGACAGGAAGAACTATGGAGATGGGAAGCCTTCTTCAGCAGGAGCACCACAGGAGACTTTGGGAGAGGACATGGCAGGAAAAGAGGAGGCATCTGGTGAATCTCAAGTACCAGAAGAGAAGAAAATGGGCCCTTGGAGGCTCCAGCAAGGGTAGAAAGGAAAACTGAGGAAAAAAGGGTGATCTGGCTGAGTTCAACACCAGAGATGCGCTTCCCTTCTGGCCCTCAGCACCTCAATGCTCACACGTTACTCAGAGCCCACCTGAGAGCAAAGATGATGTCCCTGCAATTCAGACAAGAGGGTTTTATCCTACTAATCCCCCCATCCTGCCCTCACCAGCATCCATCTCCAGGAGGCTGGAGTTGCTGGGAACAGGCGCATTCCCCCAGGGCACGGCTTTGGTGCCTGCCATTCTCCCACCTCTTGTTTGTGCACAGACACACATGGGGCCCAGACTTAAAAGCTTTCGAGACAGAGAAGACATCGTCAAGCTCTGCCGGCAGGGAAGTGGCTGGGATTTGGATCGCTTCCCCCAGACTGAAAGAAACACTTCTCCTTTTTTTTTTTCTCTTCCTCCAAGAGACTAAATTTAGTGAATTCCTTTCACATTAAAAACTTGTCAGGTATTCACATCCAAAGAGGCTCCTGCTCCTGTCTCTCAGGGGACTTACCGAGACAGTGAAACCTCTTAAACGAATAAAGAAGGGAGAGATATTCAGGCAATCTCCCATCAGTGCTTTTAAATTTCCTCTCTCCCAGAGCTGGTGCATGGGCATCTTGGTCCCACGACTGCCACCTCCTCCACAGAGGCAGGAGAAGAGGAATGAATTCTCCCTCCCCAGAGCAAAACTGAGCGAGGCAGCAGTGCTGACCCCCAAGCCAGCGCTACCATTCCCATGTGCCCCTGGGATGGGAAACTGTGGCGATTTATTTTGAGGAAAGGTGGATTCTTGCCCACAGCATCCATCCAGTGAAAAGTGGAACCAAGGTGCTGAAAAGAACAGGCATCTGGCTGAGGGTGCATCCTGAGCCACCAATGAGGGCCCAGCCCTGACAGAAGGGAAAAAAACTGAACAGTAAGAAAATCCAAGAACTCCCATGCCGGAGCCCAGCACAGGGTTAGGAGGGACACGGCAGGGTAGATCCCGGGATTGTACTGAGTGGGAAGCAGCCTGACTCACAGTGACCAACAGAGCTCACATGGCTGGTCTGATGGCTCATCCGACACCATGCCCGGCGGGCACTGGGACACGCTTGTCACTCACATGGCTTCCCCCTGTGTCTGGGCAACTCACCCCCACAGAGAGACCCTCGTTATCTCAGGAAACTTGGCCTTTTATCCTGCCTCCCACGGGGCTTCAATTGCTCTGTTCATCCCCAACCTCTCCGTGCATCCTCACCCCCCTTCCCTGACAGACCCCGAGGGCTGACAGCCTCGCTGTGCCCTGAGGACAGCAGCTTGAGTGGCACCTCAAAGGCACTACAGAGCTCCCCGCTCGGCAGGGTGCTGGGAGGAAGGGCTGGAGGCAGGAGATGGCTCCGGTGGCAGCTGGACCCAAAGCCCAGCCATGAGGGGCGAGGGGTTCACCCAGCTCCTTCTCCTTATGCTGAACGCTGACTCAGTGCTTTCTGCCCACAACTTTGACCAAAATCACATTGAGAGACAATGTGTTCTTGGTATGTCTGGGGAGCTTTCCCTACATTACTAAAGAGACCAAGTGGCATTTTGTTCTGTAAAAGTAGCCTAAAAACTACTTTGTCAAAAAGAGAAAATAACTGAGAGAGGATTGGGTTGCTGGAGAGAGCCCAGAGAGATAGGGAGGCTCTTCTGCTCTACTCACTGGGTTAACCCAGTCACCCTGAGTGGTGAGGGACCAAAAATAATCAGATAAATTCACATTTTTTTCCACTGTTTGCAATTTTTGACTGCTGAAAATTTCTGCTAAAAGGTAGAGTTCTGCACAGTGCACCCAGGTCCTCATGCACAACACCTCCCCGGTTATCGCCCACAGGCCATTGCAAAATGAACCCCCCAGGGCCTGCAACCCTGGTTTAAACCCTCTGCACTGAACAGCAACACACAGGGATGGGAGAAACACAGTGGCCTCAGCCCAGAAGTTTTCAGGCTGTGCAATCTGGCTGGTCCAGAGAACAGTCTGGAACCCAAATGTGGGCTTTGGGGACCTTCACACGCAAACTCTACACTCCACTCTGCCCAGTCAGTCCCAGGGATCCCCCCCAAAGGGCATGGGCACCAGGAGAGTATCAGCTCTGCACAGATGGCAGTAATGGGTTTTTTACCTCCTCAGATTGTCACAGACATCTTTGCTAATCCAGCCCTGGGAGCAGAAAGTCTGGGCAGCTGGGCTGAGGAGCAGCACTGGGTCCAGCCAGAGGGTTTGTCAAAGTTTTCCAGGAGGCATCAACAGCTCTTTAAGCTTCTTGACAGCCAGTATAACAAACTGTGTCTGCAGAACTCTGGGGATCCAGGGTGGAATTAAAATTAAATAGCTCTATTAATGAATAGAGCCATTTCAGGGGATCACAGCTGCAGAAGTATGAAGGGCAGTGGGCAAAAGGTGCTGGAGAGGCACCCAGGGAAGGGATGCAGGGTGGCACAGGAGCTGTCACCAGGGCAGCACCATTCTGCCCAGGAAGGGAGGCACTTTGCTGGCTGCCAGTGCAGCTTTTATCCTGTGCCTGTTGCTTCAGGCACCCTCCAGATCACTGGGGTCCACAAAGGGGCAAGCAGCCCCTTCCTCCACCCCACCATACTCATGTTCCTTGAAATGGGGAATTTTCTGTCAGAGGCCTTGATGGGCAGGCAGCACCACTGTAAATTTCAGCAGGAAGAGAATCTTCTTGAAGGGGATCAGGACAAAGAAGGGTCTGGTAGCATCCTCATTTTCCCAGCCTGTCACACTGACAGTGATTCACCCTTTGATTTTGGAAGAGGTTTGGTGGGAGGGGTGCTGGAGGCTGTGGCTGTGGGAGATGCTCTGGGGAACCCTGCCAGGTCTGTAATGGGAGGTCAGTCTGGGCATCAGTGCCAGCACGTGGGACCCAGGGGAGGACACACAGCTGCAATGAGAGAGGATGGACACCCAGTGGGATAACCCACTCTGCTCTTCTCCAAGCTGATCCCCAGCTCCCAAAAGACTTGCCTGACCGATGACTGTGTATCCACCAGCCGACAAATCACGCACACACCAGTCCTTCCCCGGCAGGCAGGGAGGTCCTGCAGAGATTCCCTCTGGCCATACCTGCTCCGGCTGAGCTCCTTTCCAGCTCCTTCATCCCTCAGCTCTGTGACTCACAATGGTGCTTAATTAGCAGGATGCCTGATGCAGACACCTGTCAACTCCTCCGAGACAACCAGCATTTCACGTTAGCTGCCCCGGGGCTGTTCGGCAGGAACAGCTCGCTCTCCGTATTGATATTCCTTCATCTCAGCCTATTTTCCAAGCCGTCAAGCTGCCATCTCAACCCTCCCAGGATGTTGGGGAAAGCAGCCTCGTGCCCGTCAGCTCTTGGACTCTGATCCCACCTTTGCAGCCACTCAGGAGTGCTGGAACCACTTCGTGCTTCTCCCAGCAGCCCAGTGTCCCTGCACAGAGTTCATCACGCACAGACTTTGAGTCAGGGCAATTTTGAAGACAGGAAAAAAGTCACTGCCTGACTCTCTAGTTCCACAAAGTGTCTAAGATGCAGCCCTTCACCACTGTGGATGCAGCATCACCACCCCTGCCACAATGTGAGGATACCCATCCCACTAGGAGCCACAGCAATAGCCAGTGGAAGGGACATGGATGCTTTGATTTATTGCAGCTGGCAGAAGGGCACGGTGCCATCACCAGCATGTTTAGGGCCAGGGGCATTTTATGATGCAGTGTTGTATCCTGCACAGGTTACCTGGGGTGTCCTGAGGTTCATGGCCAGTCTTGCAGAGACAGGAAAAGGCAGGACAGATTGAGCAAACAGTTCTGACTGAGGTATAAAGAGACTCCCTGTTAATTGCAAAAGGTGTTAACTCTGAAACCTAATGGTTGAGGGCTAAATAGCAACCTGAGATCAGTGCTCTGCTCACTACCTTGGCTGGCCTGTTACCAGCTGGAACCAGGTAGAGCGTCCCTTTTGGGGAAACTGTGTGTCTTTGGAGCACTCCTCCACACCCTCTCTGCCTTAGGCCATACTACTGCTTCTTCACAGCTGCCCTATATCTGCCCTCACCAGGACCAGCTGAGGACCATTTTCATGGAGCAGACTCATCTCTTCCCTCACTATTAGGATGACATGTGTCACTGTCCACTTCCCAAAGGCTTTCTGGTCCTCCAAGAGTGCCAGAAGCAGAGATGCCGTGCTCAGCGTGTATTAGGGCAAGGGGGGGCTGCAGTGGTCTTCCATGGGGAGAAGACACAAAATGGCACAATTAAGACTGGATGATGCATCAGCCAGGCTAAACTCCTGGCCACAGCTGCCCCTACTTCTAGTGTCAGGCTCCATCCCCAGGATGGCTGTTCTCCCCATGACTCAAGTCAGTGGAAAGATTAACACCAAATCCTTTGGCAGCTCAGAAATTCATCTCCATCACATGGAACAAGTGGGTGGCCACGAGATGCCAAGGAGTCCCTTCCCTTTCTCCAGTACCCATGTAAAATTAAAATGGACAAGGAAGAAGCAGCAGTAAATAATGCATTCATGGTGCACTACACGGCTTCAGGAGCACATATTCATTGTCTAGTCTTATTTAAAGAAACCCAGCCCTGCCTGAGTCATTAAAAATGTATCCTGGTTTCAGCTTCATCCCATATATACTCACCACTGTGAAGCAGGTGGCTTGGTGGCTGTTTTCATGCCTTCCCTCTCTCAGCTGGTCCTGGGCAGCCCCATGCTGTTATGAGTGAGGCCTTTGGGTCATATGAAAAATTCACGCACTTGGCATCAGGCATTTTCCATCCCTGTGCTCCCTGCTCCTCTCTCACACCTGGGCCCAAAGACCCACTCTCTGCCACTGCCTCCCAGACCCCAGCAGCCTCCTCAGAGATAATAAAGGACTCTAACGAGAACTGCTCAGTCCCTGTCTGGCCACAGCATCAATCCTACCACTTTTCCACGCCACTGCCTTCTCCCCACCTCCCTTTAGCCAGTCTTCATTTCCCGCCACATGTTCCCTTTGCTTGCACCCTGCATCTCGTCCCACCCACAGCCCAACATGCTGGTGGGGTTCACCAGCTCTTGGCTGGGTGCTAACAGTTTGTGGGAGCCAAGCCCACAGTGAGGCACTTTCCCCCAGAGCATCCTCCTGCCTTGCAGGAGACAACACCGGGGAGTCAGCCTGCTTAGCATCCACAGGTTGCAGTGCCGTGTTTGCTCTTCGTTTTCATTCCAGGGATGCAGTGCCCAAAGCTGGCATCTTGCACAGGTCCAGGCAGGGACCAGAGGGAATTTAATTTACCCTTGGTGCTCTGGAAATGGTGGCTGGGGGTGAGGAAGAGAGGCTAGACCCAAAGGTGGGAGTGAAAAGAAGGTGAAGTTGCCCAGTGTCTGGCTGATAATCACCACGTGCCATTCAACAACCAGGTGGCCACAAGTCCAGAGGCCTCAGTAATGGGGCAGCACTTCAAATATCTCAGCATCAGCCAGTGCTCTCACACCTTTGCTGGGCCACGACTGAAGTATCTGGACTGACTCTTACAAGGACAGAGGGGCAACCCCAGGGTGCTCTCACCTGACCAAAGGCAGAGCCATAAACCATGCTCAGCCCATCTCTGCCTGTCAGATGGAGCTCATGGGTGACCACAAGCACTTGTGACCACAGCAAAGCCTGGAGCAGAGGCATTATCCACAGCTTACACCATCCATCCTTGTTTGCTGCTCACTGCCTCCTCCTGACTGGGAAGCACTGGAGGCAAACCCCAGGGTGGGATAAGCTGGCAGCATCACTCAGACATGTGGACACTCACCCGCATGCACACACAGCCTTTGCCTGCCCTGGCACCCGCCTGGATCCTTTGCATCCCTCCCTGTGGAGCAGCTCCTCCAGAGGCACTGCAGGAAAACCTGGGAGATAACATGCCTGCGACATTAGCAATTAAGGAACATTAATTATAATAATAATAATTATCACAAAATAGCATTTTTATGGCACAATATTATGCTGAAAGATTTACAACATACTGAATCATGAAGTTCGCAATTAAAGTTATTTTAGTTTCTAATTTCGCTTTAATTCTATTCCAATAAAAGATAGGATAAATATACCTTAAGAAAATCTGCAGAAACCATTACTTAAGGCAATTTCTCTATATAGGGATGTTATATTGCAGCACAGAGATCCCTTGAGGAGCTTGACAAACCTCGTGTAGGAAGAAGTGTCCGGCCCTGAGAAATACCAAGCTCCACAAGCCTTGCCCCAGGGCAGCAGGGCACTGCAGCCCAGAGGCATCAGTGGCCTCCTGGCTTGAGCTTCCCAGTCACAAGCTCTCCTGAGGTGGTTCTGTACATCATGGTGTTCCATCAGGACAGGAGGAACTGGAGAGCCCAGAATCCACCAGGCAGCCACAGGAAGAGCTAAGCTGGGTTTATTCCTCACACTTCCAGAGGAGTCCTGGCATCACCACTGTGTGGGTAACGCTGGTAGGATGGAGCGGGGATGTTTTGCTCCGGCTCTGACTTCAGTCTGTGCACCTGTAACAGTTTGTAGGAGAGAGGGGGGCAAAGAAAGGACCCAAATCCCAGTCTTCCATGGAAAAATTAGAATTGACTATAGTGGTTTTACAGAGTTGAAACAAAACCTGCAGTTGTTTTGATGAAAGTTCATCAGTACAGTAAGAAAAGGAAAGGAAAAAAAAAGAGAGGAAAATTCTTTAGACACAGTCAAAACTCTATGTCCTGGAAGAGATAACGCCATTGTAAAAGGATTTTTCAGTTCCATTTTGTGAATAAAACCCATAACATTAACAAAGCCAAAATCAGAATACAAAGCCTGATGCTTACCACAGCAGCCAGTTCCGACAGCCCCATATCCTGCAGCACAGGAATTTTGAGCAACAATTGTATCACCCCAGTACCAAAGATACATTTTGGAATCTCAAGTTCTCTGCTCAAGCAAACAAGTCCAGACTCCACCTTGCTGGACTGGCACTATAACCCTGCTGGGCTGGTGCTGGTTCAGCCATCCCCACCCTGATGCCCCCACTGCATTAGGAGACCTGGAGCCGCCGTCCACTGGGCCGAGCCTCTCTCGCCTGGGAGCTGCGCCCCACTCTCACTGCCAACACCAAATGGCTCAAGAGGAGAGAAGGGAAAAGGACCAGCTGATGGCCTTGGGAAGCCATCTACCTCCAACACCATACCCATGCACCAGGCAGCCCTGCCTGTGCAGCAGAAAAAGCCACCATGGGGTGCAAGCAGCTGAAGGTCCATCACATCCACCCCTCAAGAGCCGGCACGGATCAGCCAGCACATCGCTGTCCCGTGGTGGCCATACCCATTTGATTGCCAGAGGATGTGCCACTACCTTTTGCCCACAATGCCACCCCCACTTGCTGCCTTTAAGGAGCCCTCTCCACCTGTGGTCTAATGCTGGGACAACTCATCACACCAATGGAGCAGCTGCAAGGCAGGTTGGAGGACCCTCCACCCCCCTTAGCCACAGCCCCTGCCCAAAGCAGTCAGCACAGCTGACTGCCTCTGAGCTCAGCCTGAGCCCCACTCCCCCAGGAGCTCCCCTGGGATTTAACTTCTTCATAATTAATTTAAGTGCCTCTGAGCGTCGTGCTGCCCACTGGCTCTTCCCGAGCACAGATTACTCACCTCGCTGCGGACACAGAGAACATTACAAGCAGGTCCGGAAGACAAGAGGTCTTGGCTCCCTGACAGCCCGTAACTGATGGCTGGTTTGGGAGGCAGCTGAAGCAATGCCAGTTCTCAGAAAAGCAGCAGGTCTGCCAGCGGGTGATCCCGGCACCCACGCTCCCAGATGGCTGGGAGGGAGACAGGAACTCCCCAAAAGCTGAGCAGGGGTGGTGGGGTGTGCATTTGAGGGAAGGGTGAGGGCTTCAACAAGAAGAGGTGCCTATACGGCCAGCAAAGTCTTTAATTGATTCTGGGAGAGTGATTTCTAAATTATATCCTGACGTGTACACTGCAATCGATAAATGCATTAAAGGCAGGAGCCTGCACATCCTGGGTTGAGCTGCTCCACACCATCCCCACAGCCAGTTCCCAGCTCGGTGCCCTGCAGGACTGCAGAGGAATCCCTGTGAGCAGTAGGGCTGGACACTGCAGCAGCTGGGGATGAGCCCCATGGAGCATCCCTCTCCAAGCAGGTTCCCCTCACCTGAGAAGGATCCTGAAACACTTCAAGGATTGGTGCCACGATTTGGCATCAGAGACAGAAATAAGCCTCCCTCTGCCACAGCAGGATGATGCTTCCACTGCAGCCTTGAGCACCTCCTCTTACCCTGCTGCTCCCCATCTCCTGGGTACTTCTAACAAACTGATTTGATCTGGAAAACCAAGAGTGAGACAGAGTGGTCCTTTCCATAAGGATGTGGCAGAAATCCTGAAGAGCTTGGCTGCCTGCCTATTCTAGGATGACAGATTCAGGAAGGGGTTTACCATCTTTAGGAAAGGTTTAGTGATTTGGAGAATCTGCCTGGAAGTTCCTGCTCTCCCTACACACTCCCCTGGCACATCCCTGCTGCCCAAAGAGAGAGCTAGGAAAACAAAGGCAAATACAAACACTTCAGCTTATTTATTAAAAAAGTGTTCAAAATGATGAGTGAAAGACAGCTAATGATGCATCATATGGTTAGTGCCAAGGAAAACGCTCTAAATTGAAGTCCTCAAATATGAAAAGAATCAACATTTAATAAGACAGTTAATGTATGTTATTTAAATGTCATTTCATTATTAAAAGTGTATATTTTTTGAGGTTTAATAACCATGTAATTGAGGCATCTTTTCTATAGTTAAACCTTGGCAAATATGTTTTTCATAATTAGCCAGTATTTATTTAACATGTAATAACCATCCCATTAAATTTAATGACTTCAATTAATAGGTACAAAGGGGCCTTTTTTAACGTCAATACGTATTCTTAAAGACAGTTCCCAATGTGGGGCCACAAGGAAGCTCAGCTACCTGGGGGGTGACTGAGGAGGGCAGGTGTCTGAGCCAATCCAGGGCTCTGCTGGTGCCCCACTGCAGGAATGGGGATCCCTGGAGTGCTGCGTGTCCCAGCCAGAGCTTGGGGGTCACAAAGCAGGTGATGCCAGCAGTCACCCCATGGGAAGCCCAGCCCATCCGTGCTGGGCTCCTCCTCACCCCACCAGCCCTGGTGCCAAGGATGAGGAGTGAGGCCACAGGGCAAACTCTGTCGGGGCAGTGAGACAGCAGAGGCTCAGCCCAATGTGGCCACAGCTGAGCCTTGTAGCCCACATTAGAGAACTGCCCTGAGTAAATTAACTCCTTTAACAAACTATCCAGTCCAGAGTTATTAACTGGCTCGTAATAAACTCCAGCGCAACACTGTGCCTGCTAGCAAGAAAACCCCCATCCTGCAGGTATGCACCACCTCCAGTGCCCCAGCACCACCCATGGCCCCAGTTGTTGCGAGGAAGGACAAGGCTTAAGAGACACTAAATCCCTGAAGGCAAAGGATTATAGGTTGAGTTATAGCTCTGGCTGGGCTGGCCTAGGTTCAGGGTGACTTGGTTCACCCTAGAACAAAGATTCAACCATAGCAGAGCCCACGTCCCCAAAAATACCTAGAATGTGAGACTTCTCTTGCATCCCCACCTTCTCCCTGCCCCTTTCAGCCTTTTCCATTCGGACATGACAGGGGCTGCAGGGCAGCCACTGTCTCGCTGCCTCAGTGTCCCTGGCACCTCCTCCATCAGCTGAAACCTTCTGAGACCACTTGCAGGGAATGGCCAAAATGCACCAAGGCCTGAGCAGATTGGGGAAGCATATGTCTCCCTGCATTTCCCAGGGCATGGAGCGAGGTGCCAGCAGTGCTGCCAGCCTCTGCTGGGCAACACACCGGCTGCCTGCACTCGCCTGCCCCACGTGCAGTGAAGTAGCAAGATTTAACAGTGATCAGTGAATCCCAATTAATTGTGGTATCGGTATTTAAGGGACCCTATTGTGACAAGGCTGCCATGAGCTGGCTGCAGCCATCTGCTCCCCTGGCCCGGGGACCCTGATGCCTGTGGGGGTGGATTGCTGATTTCTGGCACTGGGATTGGGCAGGAGGACTCCCGTCCTGCTGCCCTCCTACCTGCAGCTCAGCTGGGGTAGCCTGGCTAGGATGGGGAGCAGAGTCGGTGGGGTTATTTAGTACCTCAGAACAGGCGCAGATTCCTGGCGGCAATGCTGCCAACCTGCGAACAGCTGCCTGCACCGATGTGGCCATAAATTACCCATGGAGCCATCGGGGACCCGCACCGGAGGGCAGGCGGCAGCGGCGTGCAGCCCCGCACGGGAGCCCAGCACAGGCAATTAATCCTCGTTAGCAGCCTGACGGGGAGAGGGGGCTTGCTGGGCATGCGGCACGGGGCGGCTATTCCCGCAGAGGGGCTCTCTCCTGCCTTTATACCCCTCCTTCCCCAGTGCCTTCCCCTTTATGTAACTCCTCGTTTTCCTATCTCTCCCCTGCTCCCTCTCCTTCATCTCCCCTGTTATCCTTGTTTCCTCCTGCCTCTCTTCACCCTTTCTTCCCACCTATCCCACCAGCACGGCACTCCAAAGATGCTCTATGGTGCTGCTCCCATCCCCAAAGCAAGGGTGAGGCTGGTCCGTGATTGCCACACTCAGCTCCCAGCAGGTGACAGAGAGCCCCAAGAATGAGCTGGTGGGACTTGGGCATCTCATGACCAACCTCCTGGCTTTCCAGAGAATAAGATAAAACCAAGATGTGCCAAACCACAAGGCCACCCCCAGAGCCCAAACCCACACTACTGCACCCAAGCCCTCAGGTACACGAGGCTTGCTGGGCATGGGGCAGAGCACAGCCCAGCCAGGACAGCCCAGCAATGCTGAGCAGGGACGTGTCATCCCCAGTGTGACATCCCTGAAGCGAGCAAATGCTGCTTCTCACACAGCAGATGGCAAATCCTACAGCAGGGAGGGGAAGAGGGGTGCCCATTAGCACCCCCAGCTATCGCCTTAACTCTGCATCTCCCTTCTCAGGGCTGGGAGCCAGCACCAGGCTCCCAGGCTCTCCCCTCCACCACCGTCTTCTCCCCAGTTCCAGACATCCCCACAGATACTCCCCCAGGACCAGGGACCAATCTCTGGCTCCTGCCCCCATCCCTCTGCACTCAGGTCTATCAGTCACTGCTCCAGGAGGAAGCACAGAGCTGCACCCAAAAAGGACCCTTATTTTAAAGAAAATAATAATTCTAGAATAAATAAATAAATAACAAGCCCAAGCACAAGTCTGCTTTTAAATTCAAATGTGCAATATGGCCCAGAGCCTCAGAGCCAGAAGGAAACTACAGATTTGGGCAAGGAAACAGGGAATATTTCATTTCAGCTCAGTCCAAGCCGTCTTGATTTACCCAGCAGTGAGGGAGGTGGGGAGAGCTGCTCCAGTACTGACGGGCACGACGGTCCTGCTCTTGTGGGACCCAGTACCTTGTAGCCCCAGCGGGGCATCAAGCAGGACCCAACACCCAGCCCTGCACAGGGCCTCTCTGGGGTGACCATCCACCTCGGGCTGGGCACTTGCACGGGGCAGCAACACCATGACCTCATCACTCTCTGCACCTACCTGAAAGGAGGGTGTAGCCAGGTGGGGGTCAGTCTCTTCTCCCAAGTAACAAGCGACAGGACAAGAGGAAATGGCCTCAAGTTGCATCAGGGGAGGTTTAGATTGAGTATTAGAGAAAATTTCTTCACTGAAAGGGCTGTCAAGCATTGGAACAGGCTGCCCAGGGAAGTGATGGAGTTGTCATCCCTGGATCTGTTCAAAAAACACATAAATGTGCAAAGGGACATAGTTTAGTGGTGGGCTTGGCAGTGCTGAGTTAACAGTTGGACTCGATGATCTTATAGGTCTTTTCCAGCCTTAATGATTCTGTGACCGTGGCTCTGTCCTGCCAGGGAGGATCCTGCCACTGTTGGGAGGCTCACAGCCCCACCCTGTCCCAGGGCAAATCACGTTCTCTCGAACACTTGGGCATCACCCAGCCAGTGGTGGGGGCTGCTTCCTGCCCCTCGGCACACTCGGTTTAATGCTCAGGATCACGGACCCATAACCAGGATTCTCCTCCCCTTTGAGTCACAGGTGACACGAGTTGGGACCATCCTCAGCCAGGTCTCGCAGCCGGCACAGCCAGGCTGTTACCTGTCCCGCACCGGGGCTCGGCCGGGACCCTCACGGAGATGCCCCTCGGCCAGCGCAGATCCGCGCCCAGAGCATCCCCGGGCGATCCCGGCCGAGCCGAGCGGGGAGCGGCGGCAGCGCGGACCGACAGTGCCACCTGCTGCTGCTGCTGCTGCTGCCGGGAGGGATGGATGGAGGGACGGACAGACCGAGCCCGGCCCACGGTGCGGGTCCGGCCCCATGGGCAGGCGCTGGGCTCTCTGCACCCTCTTCAGAGCGGGGCGATGGGGTCCGGGGCGGGATGCCCCGTGCGAGGGAGGTGACGGGAGGTGACAGCGAGCCCGGAGTGGGGGCGAAAGTCAGCATAAATCCCTAGACCTGTTTTCCCACCGTCAGCAGGTGCCTGAACCCCAGCACCACACACCAGCACCACACACCAGCACCCTGCACCTACCCCAGGTGCGAGAACAAGGTGGGAAGGGGCACGAGGGGAGGCTGTGCAGAAGAGCTGCAGGACCCCGTGTCCAGAGCCCAGGCACTCCGCTGAAGATGCATTACCCAGACATGGGCCACGCGCCTTCCCACAGCCACAACCTGAAAATAGTTCTCTGTGCTCCCCACAGGGAGGCTGAGGGAAGCTGCTCCCAGTCCTGTTGGTATCAGGAATGCTGGTGGAGCTGGGGACCGGAGCTCTCCTGAAAACAGCAGGTACCAAGTCAGCACATGCCACCTTCCCCTAAAACCATGGGGACAACACAATAGAGCATCACCCTGTGCAAAAAGAGCAAAGTGGGGGTGAAGAGTCAGCTCCTGAAGGGTGTGAAGGTACAAAGGAGGTGTCAGGCACAGCATGTCACCATGTCACCCCTTTTGCATGCACGGATTCCAGGGCATTGTGGCCCTGACGCAGCCATCCAGGGACATAAGAGCTACAAAATGCTGTGACATCCCCACACCCCCGTGGCACACACACATTGTCCACGAGCATGGAGAGCAAGGTGGGGACTGACCACAGGGTGCGGGGAAATCTGCTTCACAAATTACCCTTAGTACCAAATGTCCCTTCTTATCAAGACTGGACGGGTATTCAATTTTCTCTTCAAACGCCTGCCTTCTGAAATGGTAATAGAATTTCAAATCTAGGGGAAAAGGGAGGGGAAAAACTGAATATGCAAGGATTAACAATGAGAGAGAGAGACAAAGGAAGAAATTATACCAAAAAAATATAGTCAGAGCTTTTGCAGGAATTAATTAAATACAAATATAAAGAGAAAATTAAGTCTCATGCTTTGGAGGGGGGAGAAAAGGGATATTTTCTGAGTTTAATTAACCTTTTTTTGCCAAGAACAATGCAGAGGAAGGCGTAAGGGAGGGAAAGGAGAGCAAAGACTCCTAATTGTTTTGCCTTGCAGGAGATAATTACGGGAGCTGGCCGGGTCGGGGTCTGCCCACGCAGGTTTGGGGTGCGTGGGTCCAGCTCACACATGTGCTGGGATTGTGTGCACATAATAACTCATTTGTTGGCTCTAATTGGGAGGTAGATTGGGAGGAGCAAAGGCAGAACTGGGAAGAGCCAGTCCCCCAGACGCCAGGGCCTCGAGGAGGGGATGTCCCCTCCTGGTAGTGCCATGGGGAAGGGAAGAACATTGAGCATCAGTGGGAGTTGGCTGGCAGGTCTGTGAGATGACATCCATCTCTACTTTCCCAGATATCTTGTTTGCAGGTTTAGTATCCGTGGTGCTTAAAGGCATCAGTCACAGAGCAACAGCTTGGGGGTTGAATGGGGTTTTGGAGCAGCTAGATGCAAAATTAATGGGTTTTGTCTCCACTGGCCCCTCCTGGGAAACGTGGGGGAGCCAGGCAGTAGTAGCAGGATGAAAAGCGACATGACAAGGAAAGAAAAAGTGATGCTGATCCTAACATGAGTGCCTGCCCACAAGATCCTTGCCCTGGTGCCTCTCTGATTTGCTGCCCAAGTGGGAGCTGCTTGGTCACAACCCAGACTCCAAAAGAAGGGAAGGGACTTAGAAAAGCCAGACCTGGAGAGCAGGAGCTCTGTCGGCTTTAGCAGCGGTAAACATTGTGCCCAGCTGTAAGGAGCAGCGTTGCCTTTGGGCTACAGGAAGTGCCAGACACCCAGGTTCACACCTACAAGCCCCACAATAATGTTTATGGTAACTCACATGACACCAGTGACCAGCAGTGATGGAAATGGGCCAGTCGATGCCCCACGGGCCCCTCGAGCAAGGAGCGATGAACGGCACCGTCCTCCTCCTGTGGGTCCCAGTGCTGGGGTTGCTTGCTGGGAGCTGCTCCTGAAGGCAAGCAAGGAGCTTCGGGGCCAAGGTGATGCCTGCAAGATGCCTGGAGGTGCTGTCACAAACAGGGTGCACGATGCCATTCCCTACATCCTTTTGGGACCTTGGCGCCATGAGGTTTGGAGCAGGACCTGTCTCCCTCCAGCACCAGCTGGGTGAAGCAGAGACTTCCCAAGGACTTGTCACACATAACTTCATGGACCACCACTCATGGAGATGTCTTCTACTCCTGCACCACAACCTCTCCCAGATCCATGCAAAGCCCCCTCCTCACCATGATTACACCACCACCCATCACCTATGTGCTCGGGTGGGGGATGGAGAAGCCAGGTCTGCACTCCTGGATGAGGCTGGAGGAAGCAGAGCTAGCTTTCCAGGCAGGACCAGCTGCATTGAAGCCAGGTTTCCACCGGATCACAGAGGGGAAAATTCATCATTCCCAGGCAAGCAGCTCCTGAAAGGCAGAAGCTGAAGACATGGACCTCTGCAGAGGTCTGACCCTACCAGCACAGTATCACCCAGAAGGACACACACAGAGGCTACAGATTATCTGGGAAGTGGGACAGGGTGATTAATAAGTTAAAATCAACACTAGCAAGCATTTATTTTACAAACATGACTCCTTATCTGTCCAGGAATAGATTGCAAAATTATTCAAGAGTCTTCAGTGTAAATTATTCTCAGTATAAAGATTGTTTAAATTGCAAGCTGGGAATATTACTGTGAAGTGTACAAGGTATGTGGTAAATTATGTAACCAATTTATGTAATTTATAAATTGAGTTACATAAATTAGCTACACCAGGTACAGCATGAATGTCAAATTGTATACTCAATTGTCACAATAACGGCTCAGCATCAGATTAGCTTGAGGATTAATCCAGACAGTACAAAGTCTGGATGTTACAAATAAATAAATATAAATATCAAACTGTATACTAACAGCTCAAACTAGAAAGTTATTAGCATTAATAAAGTGCAATCACTCAATTACTTGTCAGGAGAAGTAAAATGAGGCAGAGCCAGCATGATCAGTTTGCTTTTCAGTTTGCACAGATGTCCCCACAGTCAGTGCCCTGCAGAGTGCTTTAGGGAGGGTAGAAAGCATGTAAACCTTTTCCAGAAGTCCATGTCTCACTCCTGGGGTAAGGAATATCTCCCCTAACAGTAAGAGGCTACAAAACCACTGATGACTTTAAATTAAGACGTTTAGATTAAAAGCACCATTGCACTACTTAATTCACTGCACCCAGGGCTACAGGAAAGTCCATGAATTTATTGTACAGTTCTGAGACTCACTTACCTTCTCAGGACTTGAAGGACCTTTAGAAAACCAGAACCAAGGCTATTAGTTTTCCCCAAGTTAACATTCAAAGGTACATTTTCAACCACTCCTTTTCCATGAGCACGTCCCCTCTGCTCCCGTAAACCACTCAGTCCCCAGGTTAAACATGGAAGGGACAACCCTGGACCAGGCACAGCCCCCTTGGACATACAAACACCATGACAGGGAAGGTGCTTCTCCCACAGTCTGCAGATTTGATATAACTTGGAAACCTGGAAAGGGCTTTTGCGAGAATATGTGGGGATATGGAGCACCAAGAGGAAATATTACTTAAATTCATAAATCACTTAACCTAAAATCTGTGGTTGGATGAAAGTGATCTAATTACTCTGGAACAGATGAGAGCAAGGAGAGCCAGGAGCTCTCCCCGGGGAGCCTCACTCACAGGGTGACCCTGTGGGTACAATGGGCAGGAGCAGGGCTGAGCCACATTTCATGCTTTTTGCTCCAGTGTCCACATTCTCAACGGATGCTGAATGCTTCCGAGTTTCAGAACTTTTCACCTTGTACTCCTCATTAAAATCCAATTTTCTTTCCAGTTGAGAATGGCAGAATTCTGCCCTCCTGGGAACAGCTGTAATTATGTTGTCATCTGCTTGCTCTAGAGTGCTGCAAGGTCTGTAGCAGTGTTAGAGCTCCCAGTCTCAGGGGTGACTGCAAAGCAACTTGGAGCACAATTCTCTTGAGTACAACTTATTAAAACCTCCCTGTAATGGGTGTGCTTGGTTTTTCCAGAGAGCTGAGTTTGGACCTCCCAAGCAAACCCATGAGGAAGCAATGGCTGGCAGCGACCAAGTTCACAGTCAAAAGAATGATACAGATCACCTTAAATTTATGGTGTGCACATGGCTCTCATTTTTCTATGCAATTCCTTGCAGTGCTGAATGAAGTTTTTTGCCCAGTAGAACCACCACACTTCAAAACATCTGCCCATCAGTCACAAGGGAGAAGCAAATGCACCTCTTTCCTATAACCTATAGAGATCTAACTACACTCATTGACTGAAAATAGCTTCAAAAATTATTTGAGTTTTGTATCAGCAATAAGCAATACAGGACCACCTGAAGCCTCCAAAGAGGACATCTGCTCTGTTTTTTGAGTTGCTGAAGAGCCAGACCCTGCTGTCTGAGGGTACTTCCAAGAAGATAATCAGCTTAGACTCTGAAGCATGAATTCTCTTTTTTATCTGTTTGGCCACAGTCTAAATGGCAACCCTTTCCTTCAGACAGTGGAGTTCATTTTTTCTGGCACGGGGGAGGTCAGGCCAACCGGCGGCTGGGTGGAACCGACAGCTGGCACTGAGGTTTCACGGCTGGATTTCATTAGGATGTTAGGGAAAGCAGCCATGAAGTGTATTAAATATATTACTGTGGATATTCCATTTTGTAAACCATCCTCCAGTTTGGGAATGTATACTCCAGGGAAGGCACTACATAAAAACACATACTAGAATGTAGTTTTAAAATAAATTAATGAATATTTTCTCTTTTTGTAACCTCCTTAACTTAAAGATCCCACAGCACTGCACAAGCACCTGACCTAAGTTTGGAACAAGCCTAGTACACAGATAATTCCACTGTTCTCAGCTCACATTCTGTTTGGACACCCCTGTGTGCATTCCCACTGTGGAGCCCTGAGATGCAGTGGCAGAACCCTGCTTGGGAGCAGGCACAAACCTCATGGCAAAGGGGCTTTTGGACACCTGCAATGCACGTGGATGCCAGGCTCAGTCTATGTGGTCACCACAGATGCATGTGATCTGCTTAATCCAGTAAATTCCAATCCAAGAAAGCTGGCAACAACACTCTAGAAGGTAAGGTGCAGAAGGGAAAAGTCCCAACACAAAACCTACTTATTTTCCTTTGCAAAAGAAAAATGAGTAAGGATTAAAGGGACTGTGAAGGCTGTTTCAGTGAGGAAGCCCATAAAGAACAATTTCTCTGCCTTTTGTAAGCTTTTATTTTGGCCGATATGATTTAAGCTAAATCCTGAACTGGCATTTCCCCTTTGTCTCATTAAGAGCTGTGAAGCTTTGCTGCAGTCACCGGCCAGGCTTCTTCAGCAGTTGAAAGGCTACTGAAGGAAAAGTAAAGAATTAAATTTTAAAAAGCCGTCCTCGCACACGGCTTTATCAAATGGCAAAAATTCAAATCTCTCCCTTGGTTCAGCAGCTTGAAGGAGGAATGTAGGCAGCTCTGGCAGAGTTCCTGTTTACTTGTTTTATGATGGTTGTAACGAGGAACCCATTAAATTAATAGGCGTGCTTTATTTTTAATGTTATGTTTAGCTAATCCTGACTTACAGTGGTACTCCCCATTCATAGAAAATAAAAACCAAACTTGCTATGATGATGGACTCCATCACCAAGAAAATGGATATAGAGGGATGTTCAAGAGGTCACAGGAGGGAAAAAATAACACCCTTCTCACTCCTCCTGAGGGAGTGTCACTCATGTCCTTGGCTGATGTCCATTAGAGAGATTAACTCAGGCAGTTCAAGGACTAAATAGCACAAAACTGATCTAAAGTCGAAAGGGGGAAAAATTGCCAGAAAAAATTCCAACTCCACTAGCACCTCAGCACAAGGTTCTGAAGCATGGAGAGTATCTCCTGTCCTGCCCCCATGAGAAATCAGCTCTTTGGACGGCTCAGCAGTCAGAGGCTGAAAGCTGGTGATATCCTCCTTACCTGTAAGGTCTAAATTACCCATTCACACATTTCAGGCTACATACCCAGGTTAATGATGCAACTAGGTCAGAATGAGATGCCCACCCAGAGACCCCAGCAGAGCTGCTCATGCACAGACACACGCACAGAGAGGGCATGGCTGGAGTGTCTGGGTGACTCAAAACTCTTTCCTGATCCTAAACAGTGAAAGTATCTTTTTTTAATTAATTCTGTAGAGAAGGTAGTAGGAAGTACACAGGACTGACCTGCATGCACCAGTTTGCCAAAAATGTTAGCAGTAGATGGGTACAAAGACAACTTGCCTGGCAGTTGTCGCCCCAATATCAACTCAGTATTCAAAAAGGACTGAAACTAAAGCTTTAAGGGATCCATAAGGAGGTGAGCAGATCCTAACTCTTCAAAAAGAGCCAAGTGAGCCTAAGGGCTTTGTTTGGACTCCTGCCAATTAGCAAATCTGCTCCAAAGGTATAAGAAATTATTTGTAAACAAACTTTCTGAAAACAAAGGAGGATGCAAAGTAGAAATCAAAATGAGATTCCAGGTCCTAATTGCCCCTTCTCTTACACACCCTGGGACAGCAGGCCTTCCATGCAATAGCTCCCACAGAGAATAATACAGGACAGCAGGAACCAGACACAAGTGTCACCAACATCTCATAGCACACTGCACAAATGAAATGGCTGGATAAAGCACAAGCTATTTCACTGAGGGCAAGCAGGGAGAGTGTCTAATTTAGGCCATTCACAAGGGGAAACCAGTTTCAGGAGCAGTTTGTTACATAGCCCTGAGGGAGCAGTTGATTTCAACTTGGAAACAAAAGTTTGTGTGCTGCTCTCCCTAGGAAGGCAACAAAGAAAAGTTCCCTGCCATGCGCTGACCTCTATAAAAAGTCTGAAAGAGCACGTGTCATTAAATCCAAGACACACTTTTGACAGGGAGCCCTCCTGGGAGACCAGTGGCTGCTCCATTTGCTCCCTCTGGCTTTGCCCCAGGCTGCACAACTACCACTCTACCAGCACAATTACACAGCAGAGTTGGAGATGGAGCGGCGGCATTACTGGTCTGAACAGCCTCAGCACAAAGGTGATCCAGGCTAATCACTTCAGTCCACATCACTGTTCATTCTCCCAAGGTATCAGCCCAGGAGAACCAGGGAAGTGAGGAGAATTCAACACATACCAAGAGAAGAGTGATAGGGCTGGCAAGGCAGGTGAATCAGTTCAGGAATATCACATCCATCTTCTACAAGAATAACAAAAAAACACGTGAATGGGAGCAGGTGTAGGATTACACATTGCAGGACTCTGAACGGCCCTTCAGGCTCCAAAAGAGTACTGGGTGCAACAGCCCACTGGGAGGGCACAAGACAAGGGAAGAGAAAGGTGATCCTGAGAAAATATAAGAGTGGCAATGAAGCATTTTAGGGAGTTAGGCATAAACAATTTATCGACAAGTTACAGACAAACACTTTTAACCAGTTTGGAAATAAAAAATAATAACAACTTGAAAAACAAATTGAAAAATTCTGCTTGGAAAAGGAGCACACAGCATGAGATCACAGGATTCAGCAGACTATAAAATAGGAAATGAGACTTACTCTTCTACCCCTAGAGCTACACAAAACCCTCCTACATAGATTACAGACACACTTGGCAATTGCTTTTCTCCTCCCGCCTCTCCTGTTATGGACAAGGCAGAGTAGGTAGAAGCCTGAATGCAGAGAGGATATTAGATAAAGCATCTTGCAAAGCCAAGTGTGAAATATTAACAACAGGAGGCAACGGGTTGTGTTTTTATGCAAGATCACAAATTTGGTGCTTAGAGCGCCAGTGATGTTCCTGCACACTGGAATCTCGAAGTGCTGCTTGTTGAATGTTTCATTAAAAAAGCTATTGAGGCCTACTGGAAAATTTGTATCAGTTATTTCCTGTATCTTCTCTAACTTCACTGTTTTTGTTCTTTTCCCTTCCTGCAACACTAAGAAATTACGCATGAATAAAAAGGTTGTTCTTTCCATTCATCTGGCAAGTTTTAAAACAATTCATACTCTTAAAGCAAGCACTCTGCAAGCTGTATTTTCACATGAAATTACCACAATTGTGCACATTGCATCCAAATCACCGGATGCATTTGTACACGAAATTACCCAATTTGCAGAGAGAACTGCAATAACCAGGCAGGCAAAATGGACATGCACTGCTCAGCTGAATGGAGCACTGCACCTGAACTGCAGCTGGTCCTGGGCAGGTTTAGTTGGTGAAACAGATATTCCTGGACAGCAAAGAGCTCCTTTTTACCCAGCACATGCAGCACGGACAGCAGCACGGGTGGCTGCCTCTACCCCACCTCAAACTTGCCTCTGGAGGAAACTGCCTCTAATTTCAGCTTCCACAATAGACTCAGACCTTGTTTATCCTGCTGTCCTCGTTGCCCATTAATGCCGACTGTGACGGCAGCAGTGTGGTAAGGACATCTATTCAACACTGGACACCAAGCTCCAGGAATAATCATCTCTGCCACTCTGGAGCAAAACTGACACCTGCTGTCACAATCTTGCATGGAAAAAAAGAATTGCTCCCAATATCCAACACGCAGTCAAGGAGAAACATAAGGAGGGGGAGCTTAGGAGAAGGCACAGGGCTTTTTACCCTCTTTGCAAGGGTCTCGGTAATACAGGAGCAGCAAAGATGAGGGGAAAGAGAAAACACTCAAGAGGTTGAGTTACCTGCATATTTTTTAATTGTATAGCAGCTGAGACTGCAAACTGAACTTCATCTTCAGCAGTTTCCTACTGACTTCTCCACTCATTGTATTTTCCCCCAGGCTCAGGTATCTGTGCTGGTCATTAGGGCAACAGCAGCAAAAAAATTTCTCCTGGGCTCTAGGAAACACCAAAGGAAAGGGAATGCCTGAAAGGCAGATGGGATCACAGTCCCTATGGACATGATCACCAAGATGTTTGTAGACATTTAGCACAGAGTAAACTAAAGCCCAACCCAACCTGGCAGGACAGAGGAGTTCCTCATTTCAAGGCTGTGCAATGAACAAGTGTCTGTCCTCAGAGGCTACCAGAGAGAGAGAGTCAGGCAAGCCTATATTGAAGTGCAGTGACAGGCAAGAGGTATATTTTCAGCTAATAATCAAGCAGTCCCTCATCTGGAGGTACTGGATAGCCTTAGAGTGCCACTCTGTCCTTGCTGGGCTGCAAACAGCCGCAGTGCACCTGGCCAACATTAGCTGTAGCTCTTACATTTATGATTTTATGGCTGATTTTTCCCCCCCTACCCTCTATCGAGTTCACTGTCTGAATGATCACATCTGTTTATGTGCCACAGACACCTGCATATCTTGAGATGACAGCAACTCCCTGAATACTGTAATCAGTTATTTCTCAACAGAGGAATTGCCAATTTGGTAAATAAAGCTCATTATAAAAGAACATGAAAATGTATTACAGTTGCCTAACAGAGAAAATTGCCCAGTGCGGCCAAATAATCAGCCCTGGCATCACAGTCCCCCCCAATTTAGGGCAGCAGAAATAATGACATGCAAATTACTCATGCCAAGGCAATGCTGGATAGGGGCAAGAGGAAAATGAGGAGGAGACAAAATAGGTATTTTTCTCTTCAGACCAACAATAATTTCAAACCTAGTCATGGATAGACCTTGCTGCTCTAAATCTCTGCATGCAGAGTCACAAGTTCTGTGGCTCTGTAGAACCTGGTTATCCAAAGCAGATCCAAAAGCTGGCATGGCAGCAGCAGCAAAAGCCCACCCAGTCCTGCTAAAACAAATTTGAGGGCACTAAATATCCTACTTTGGTTTGGAAAAACTTGCCCTTCCTTCCATGGGGACGGCAAGGTTGACCTACACAATGATGAAAACCTGGAATTTTTGCAAGACCTGAGACTAACAGAGATGAGCCATGGGTAAGCAAACATCACTTCTGAGGAGGAAAAGGGTTGTGGCATCAGCTCTCTACAAGGAAAAGCATTTTGTTACCTTAATGAAGATGTAAAGCACTAAGTTGCTGTCTAAAGAAAAAAAGAGATGAAGCACAATATAACACAGAAAACAATTCTCAGCCCCCTTCATCCATTTTCATAAACACTGCATTAAACTCTGACATGACCTCCAAAAATCCATGTTCGCATTCTTCAGAAACTGTCAGACACAGTCAGAAAGGACAGAGGCAGCTAATGTTGCCAGAGAAGAGGAATCAAGTTACCAAGCTAGACCTGCTCCCCTGGTTTGCTGATAGGCCTTTTGCAAACCTTGCCACACTTACCGCTTGGAGAATCAGATTCCAGGTGCATCCAGCCTCCTTCATCCCTCACTGGGCAAGGAGGGGGCTCAACACAGAGTACAAGCCTGAAAGGGACAGTGGTTTGTAGCAGACCAAGCAGGAACTGCAAACAAGAGCTGGTGAAGAGAAAGGTAACTTGGGCTCTGCATTCAACAGGCAAAGGTTTTTTCAGCATGATTCCCCAAAACCAGTCCCCTCCAGCCAGGACTTTGCACTCTTCCAAATACTTTCAAATCAGCCAAAGTCATTCAGCACGGGACCAAAATGAACAAGTTTTGCGATTTATAAAGTGTGACTTGAAATATTTCTATTCCTCACACTTGTTTGGAGTTTTTGTTGGCATGGGCAGTAGGCAGAAAACAGTGATTTACAAACTCATGGGACTAAAAGTATCTCACAGCACACAGTGACCATTAAACACTTTATTGTTTAGGAGGGAACCCTGGAAGGGAAGGAACACGCCTGCTGGTGTGACCAATGGGAGCATGATAGGAACAGTTAATCCTAACAAGCTAGTCAGGGTTACTTCCAAATACTTTGGACTCTTTTCCCCAGAGCAAACAGACAGGTAACAGCTCTTGAAACTCAGATGTAGGTTGGTGAAACCAAAACTAGAACAGGGTGAATCAGGTTCATGTCAGGCAAGACCCCAAGCTACAGGCTGTACTGGAAGCCCCTGGGGTCAACACGATTCTTTACATTGGAAAACAATAAAAAGAAACTATGGCATCTCCCTCTCCTGGGACTCTTCTCCCAACTCCAGGAACGTCCACAGTGAGACTCATACATGCAGGCAATTACAAGAGGAATCATGTTGCTGTCTTGGATCATGAAGGGCAGAAGGCACCGGTTTTTGGTCAGTGTCTGTCCAGAAGGATGCTGGGGTTTCCAAGGGCATCTGTGGTCCCTGTCCTCTGCTCTTTGGCGGCTGACGTTTATCCAGAATTAACTAACAGCTCCTGGAGAAAAAAGGAGACAAAAGAAAGAGGCAGCAAGCTAGTTATGCAGCTGTTGACACTGGAATGTTCCCCTCAGAAGGGAAAGGTAGCGTTGGCAGGGTGAAAATCCCACAGAAAAATCATCAGGTTTCATCTGCTGTAAAATGCAGGACACTCAAGGGGAGAGGATTGTAGAAGCAAGAAAGCAGCTCATGATTTCAAAGGTGAGACTGATTCTGTGAACAAGAATATACAGTCAGTTGCAACACTTAGGATTCTAAAACCAGTGGCCAACAGCAGGAGAGAACAGCCACGGTTCCAGGTAAGCCTCAGAGCAGCCAGGTTGCAGGAATAAGTGTATAAGTGTAGCTCCACACTAAGTCCTGCCCAGCAGGACACAGGAGCACTTTGATTAGCTGCCATCAAACATGCACACAGCACTCACTCATCCTGGAATAGGATCAACATAAGAGCGAGCACTAGAGAGGGGAGAAGAAGAAAGATGGGGACTCAGAGACTGCCCTAACTCCTCACATGTCTGACAGCCTTTATCCTATTAAGACCCAAGCCCTCCTAAAATTCAAAGCAAAATCATGTCTGCTTTGTCCCCCCAGAAATCTCCTAAGTGACACCTCTTCAGACCCTGGAGGTCTCTGCGTGTGAGCTGTGAACTTCTGAGGGGCAGAAAAAAACAGGAGGCTTTCAATATTTTTAGGATGGAGATTGCAAAGCCTGCTGTGGGCTCTTCCTGTTTTTATCTTATCATTTCCACAAAGTCAAAGAAATAAAATCAACAATGCCACCAGCAGTGGATGAGAACACACCAGCTACAACACCTCTCCCTCTGAAAAATCTGATATATCCTCAGTTGGGTCCTACTTCAAAACTTGGGTAATCAGCTCTCCCACACCAGCAGTGGCATCGCTCTGTCAGTGAACTCTTGCTACACAGAAACACAGAGGGTGAGCCCAGCAACGTGCTGCTTTTTTCTCATGCTCTGGATATGTGCAGGTCCATCTGCAGAGCAGACAGTACTGATCCGTGCTTACAGGACCCAGCAAATGCTGACTAGAGAAAGGCAACAGATCAGTTCACTGCATGTGGTCTCGCCACCCCTTTTTCACTAGGGCTGTAACAGAGCTCAGTTCTACTCTCCAGACATTTGCCTTTCTGAGGAGAAAAGCTGTGCTTTCTTCATTGCAAATCAGAATGGGGAACATCATAAAATAATGGTGCTGGCACACTTGGTGTGTCAGAGGGTGAGCACGTAATTTGGGCTATTTCTGCATAGTAGGCTGATATCAACTGATACATGGCCAATGTAGACCGAATGTGCTGGCCTTACATCTCCAAAGACAGCCTCATCTCTGACAAAAATGAACTGGAAAAGCTTCAAAGGACTCAAGAATAAAGACAAAATTGTTTGCCAAATTATTTAGACAAAGGTTAACCAGAAATCTGACAAATGAACCATCAATATTACTCCACTGACTCTAATTTCCCAGGTAATTTTTCTCATCATTAGTGGTTTAGAAGTTATGCACAGAGCAATACATTTTAAAAACTCCAATAGCACTCACAGAAATTGTAATGAGTGAAGCAGTAACAACTCACGATCAATTTTGCAATAAAGTAATTTGTTATATTCACACTGTAACACTTCAGTGAAGTATCTAGGAATGCTACATTTTGTGAAAATAAAAAAAAAAAAACAAAGCTACACTGCTGTGGCCACTCTGTGGTTAACCCTTATGGAAGACAGCAAAACGTTTTTTTTGAAAGCAATTTTAAAGAATATCATAGTTATGCAATTTCACGTTCAAAATCATAACTACATATTTCAACCTGGTCTAGTGGAAGGTGTCTCTGCCCATGGCAGGGGGGTTGGAATTAGATGATCTTTAGTGTCCCTTCCAATCAAAGCCATTTTATGATACTATGATATTTTTAATTTCAGAAGAAAATGCAAACAGCCAGCTCTTAACCTCAATCAATTCCTTTCAGCCTAACCTACCCACATACCAGAGATGCACTGAGCTGGAGGCTCACAAACATTCCTTGTGCAAAAACATCAGGTTCCATCTTGCTCTGGATGGCTAAACTTCCTCAAAATCTTTTGCACAGGGAGCACTGGACCCAGAACTGATGGGCTGCCAGGCAGGCCAGACACCAATTTCCTGCAGTGCAGCTCTCGCCAAGGGAAGCTTCCGTGAACAGAGGATGCAGGTAATGACACCGTCAATCAGCCCACACTGCTCCCAATAGAGGCCTGAGACAATTACATCTAAGAGCAGCCTGTGCTGGATGGAGCAACTAATTAATGCCCTCTCCCACATCAGGGACACGAACTGCTCATGATGGTTATAGAGTTGGCATTTTTGGGGAATTGAAGGACTCCCAGTACACAAAAACCTGCGCAGAGGGACAACTTTCCCGGCTGTTTCAGACATTCCTGCTCAGATGCCAATCCAGATCTGGCATCATCTGCCCCACCAGTGCAGGTCTCTTCTATCCTGAACCCTCTAACATGGCTAAGGTTGAACTGACCATGAAAGTGAGACCAGAGTTGGTCGCTGTGAATCTGTTCACCTCTGGATTCCCTGCAGCACATGCCATACAGCACAGAGCCCATTAACAGTGAACAGCTCTGGGGGTCTCCTGACAGCTCCTGCAGTGTCACACACCCACTGCATGCTGCACAGTGGAAGCCCTGTAGGCCCTGAGGTCTGCTAGCCCATCATGTCTACACTAGTCAGAATACACACAGAATTGTTCCTAGGCCATCAGTTTATAAACCTATGGTTAACTACTTCACAGCACACAGTTCTGTGCCTCAGATGCTGTGCAGCAGCATGGAAGGACACTGTATCTCCAAGACTAAACCCTCTCTTTGCTAAGCTAACTATTTGTCCTCACATTTTAATTCCACCTAGCACTGCAACCATGCCAATGCAGATTTGGCGCTTCTTCATTTTTTTTCCAACCTGGAACCCTCCCTGTAAGTTGCTACCAGGCTAGTACAACACTTAGCTTGAGCAGTAGGAGCCAGGAAAGGGAAGGACAAACCTTACCTCTCCTCCATGCCCTCATCATTGCATATGCACCAGGCAAGTCTCATATACAACAAATCCAGGCAGTTTGAGTCACGAGCTAAGCTGTTCTCACATGACAGGATACTTCCAACAAATGGAGCTGAGGCTCAGCCTGAAAAAGTTTGGTGACTCCTCACAAAATAACTGCCCCACAGTTGGCATTAGCTGGTCTCTGCTGTAGTCTTAGCAGAGCAAGTCAGGAGACATCAGCCTTGGAGAGTGCAGTGCACACTCACTCTAACAGGAGGGGACAGTGCCCTTCTTGCATGAGGAGGGCAGGCTATTTTTAATGCCACTACCAATGGAATGCAGGTAGACATCAGGTTCCAGTCTTGATGGGCTCCAGACCAGCACCTCTGCATGTGAGTGCAGTATCCATACCAAGGCAAATTCCTCAGTAGCACAAACAGGAATAGGAATCTGTTCAGTCATGACAGCAAGTCCGGCTGGGGGGCACGCAGCATTTGTTTTCTGCCATGCCTCTCCTGGCAAACGGGACCTTGAGCCACTAACTCATGCTCTTCCACCACTGTGAGACCCTGCTCAGGAGCTAACAGTGGTCAAAATTGACTGGCTGCTCAGCTGACACAGCCTGCCATTTTGCAGCCCCTGTGGGGAAGCCAGTAGCTCTCCAGTTCTGGTTCCAGTTGAGTGAGGAGAAAGGGCTGAGCTCTGCAAACAGATTTGCTCCACAAATCTCACCCCTGCTGAGAAGGGAGTCCAGTAAGTGCCCAACGTGGTCCTTGTCCTCTAACAGAGAGCAAGTTTCAGCAAGATTTTCTAAGGCACTGCTCTCTTGTCTTTTCCCTATTCCTTTTTTCCCAGTCTGCATCCCAGTGCAGAAGCTCAGGGCTGCCTGGGGAGTCCACAGCATCCTTTCTGTCTCCCCCCCAGTCTCTGGCCAGTTCTGTGCCTCGGCTCTCGGTCTTGCTGGAGGCTCACAGCCAGTGGGGGAATCTCCCTCTTGAAAGGCCCAGACCCTGAAGAACTTCCGCCCTCAGTGTTTGCCAGAGATGCTGTTTGCCAAGCCTCAGCTGTGTTAAGACATATTTATTTAACCAGCCTTTAGTCTCACAGGGTAAACCCTGCAAGTTTCCTCCACTGTGTGCCTTACCTTTGTTCTAACATCCCTTTAGGCAGTTGCACCACGGCGCTCACACATATGGGCACTGTATACCTATGAAGAAATCAGAAAGCAGATCCCCATGATAAATGACTCGGTGCATTTGAAGTGTCAGTGACAAAGTAGAAATTAATCTCCATAGTTCCTAGTTCCCTGCTGTGTGCAGGCAGCTCTCAACACCAAAATACCTGTTGGCACACAGCACATCTCAGCAACGTGACCGCACAACTTTTTCATCTCAGTTAGTGTGGAAAGAGGCACTAATGAAATACAAAAATCCTGACCTGTCCTAAGATGGGTGTTCAAGGCCTTTGCACTGGAGGAGGCATTTGTTGTGGGGCTATTAGCTCCCCAAAGCGCTGCAAGGGACATTTGAGTCACTTTGGTTTGATGTATGCTGTAGGTATTTTTTGGTTATGTGCAATTTGTTCTGTTACACTCAGGGTATTGGCTATTTTGTGGAGCAGCTGTGCTGACTAATGGATCACAGCACTTCTGTGCCATATAGTTATTGCACAGAAAAGCCTCTCTGTCTCTCTCATCCTTCAGGAGTCCAACGGTTACTGTCCTTGGGACTGGAATAAAGAGGGGCAGGAGCATGCCTGGCAGCAACAAAAAGCATGAATTCAAAACGCTATGAAGAGAGTTTTGTTTTCTCTCTTCCCTGTACTGGTGTTAATAGATTTGCAAAGCAGAGAAGTTCACCCAATGACTTCTTGGCTACTTCCCCAGATGGTGTCTTCAAAGCTGGTTTGACAGCAGAAAAGATGCCTTTCAAAAAACTCACCAGACGCATTGTCAGAACACCCCGGAAAGTGCTTTCACGTGGAAGTCCTCTGGTCTACATACCCCAACAACAGAGTGTAAGGAACAGAAACAGTCTTTCTGGTTTCCTCCTCCCTTTTCTTCCACTCACAAGAGCCGACACTGCTTGCTTTGCTCTGCCTTGACGCCTCCCCATAGCTCTGCATCACCCGAATACGAAGTTATTTACCAGCACAACTAATCTCCAGCTGTTCTGAGACTCACCTGTTTGTTCATGCATTATAACATTGATTTCCTCCAGACAATTGTTCTGATCATTGTTCTAACTCGCAGAGAGCTCCTGTCATTAGCCTTGCTTAACAGGAAATATTTTGCCACTGACTGAGCAGCTCTGCAGTTACAAGACTGCACAAAAAAATCATCCCGGTTGGGGGGCTGCCTCTCCCTGCTGAGTCAGTAGCCCCAGACGTCACAGTGGGGAACAGGCTCAGTGCTTTTGATTTTGGACATGAGCTAGAAAATACCGGGGCCAGGAGGAACAAACACGGCTCTACAAAGGGCCACTGCTGAAAGGATGGCTGTTAATTAATCCACATACAAAGTGAGGGCAGTTTTTGTTCAATCGATGTTAATTGCATTTAATCTCATGCTTGCCATTAAGAAAAGCCACCAGGCCAGGCTGATGTTGCTCCTGCCTGACATGCAGATTCCACCCACGTTTGGGAGGCAAGGCAGGAGAAGAAAAGTAATGGAAAAAAAGGAAATAACCCTTTCTCATCCCTTCTGCATCACTGCACAATTTCATTGGGTCTGTTCCATTATTTAAACAATTTTTGTTTTCCAGTAACATTACAGAGGAGCTCAAAGGATGAAAATCAGACATGGAGCATTTCACTACTAGTTATTCTTGCTCTCCTGGGTACCAGCTTGCAGCTTTGCTAACCTGCACAGCCTGGGCTGTTGTGTTTCTGTAAAGAACTGAAATACAGAAGATTGCTTATGTGAAGCGGTGTTTGCTTTTTAGTCCTGGGCTCATCCCAACAGACCTGCCAGTGCCCCTCAATATGACCTACGACTGCTGACTGACACCTTCCATCAGCTCTGACGAAACCCTTCTCCTCACCTCACCACGGAGCACAACCCCAGCACATGCCAAAGCATGCTGAAGTCTGTCTTTCTCTGACATCTTATAACACAAAGTAGTATTTGCTATTAAACAACCTCTGAGCAAATCTGCCTTGTAAGACAGTATGTTTTTGAAGCCTGAAATTCCCAGGTAAACTGCTAGTACATCCACTGGTGATCTGGGGACTGTGCCACTATCTGCCCAGTCACTTGCCTGGGAAATGGTAACAATCCTCTTGCTTCTGCAGGAATCAAGCCTGGGGGCAGAGGGGCAGCTCCTGTAGCACAGGAAGCCCAAGGTGGCAGATTTCACAACTTCTGGCTTATTGCTTTTGCAAGTGCATTGCATTTTTCCAAATCGGTATCAAGAACAATAATAATCAAGACTGGGCTCTGTCGGTGCCTTTCCCCGTGGCAACACACAACACTTGCCCAAAGCCAGTGCTGCAGTTTATCATAGATTTTCTTTATCCCTCGACAAGCGTTAGTCCCATTGCCTCTCACCGCATAAAATGGACATATCACAAGTGCCATGAAGGACTGGCTGAGTTTTAAGTGCACTGAAATGGCTCCACTAGACTTGGTCAAGATTGCTTTAAAATCATTTCCCATTAGGAGTGTGACCCTCTCTCTTTACAGCCAGCATAATGACTCTACCTCAGGGGAAGATAATTACATCCCACTATCTACACACATCAGGACGTGTGTGCTACAAACACTACCGTGCCTTTCCGGAACCAGGGAGAGAAGGCAATGCAGGAGGAGAAATGGGCAGCACTGAATGCCCCTCCATCCTGCAACTGGAGTCACCCTGAGTGTTTTGCAAGCTTGTGGATTAGCCCCTGGGAGGGATAAAGGGATCCAGAAGGCACAGAGTGTTTCTAAAGCAGAACAATGACAACTTGTACAAATCCAGCTCTGGTCTTGTGAGGATTAATATGAACTTCACCCAACTGTGAATATCCGTTTCCAGAGCCAAAAGGAATGGAAAACCACTTACTGATGCAACAGCATTTCATTATTTCCAACCCTAAGCCCAATGCTTCCAAAAATTAAGGACAGGCAACAGTAGTATTATTGCTGGGGGACAGTGGCTGCAGGGGTTTAACTGCTAAACTGCCAAGCCACGCTCTGGGCACAACGTAATGAAACACTAGACACAAATACATGGAACTTCTCCATACTGTCATTCCTGCTCTTGCTACCAGCCTCCAGGATAATCAGTGGGAAAATAAAAGGAAAAAAATAACCCCAGAAGCCAAGAGACTTTGGATTAAGTTGTATAAATGACCTGTTACCTCCTTACACGAGGAAGAAAGAAATGCAATAAATACCTGCAAAGCCATTTCAGTATCTTGGATTAAATGGATTACAGAAATGGAAAGTACATGATGCAAGATGTTATAAAACAAGATGCCAGGGAAGTGCAAGAATTTGAATCAGGCTGGCAAATGATCCCTGCAGACTATTGAGGAAAATTAATAGAGAGAAGGGGTAGAGAAAGGACATAGTAAGAAGACTGACTGATGAACACTGTTGTTAGGACATATAAATTCAGGATGTCAGACTTCCTCTTAAATCTACTTCAGTCCTGGAACAAAAATAGCAAATCCTATAGTGCTAAAAAGCACTGGAAGTAGAAAATGCCAAGCCTCATTTCAGGATAGGTTTCCCCTGTGCATCCCTCAAGATTGAAGTTTGTGACTTTAATTATTCCTGGAACATTGTGTATATAGGGATTCAATGCAGGGATTACTAGCAGGATCCTTGTTATAAGTGCCACTTCTCAAACAAATTACACTTCACTGGATGTCAGCAACATACACAAGAAAACAAATTAGATAAAGGCAGCAGGATGGCAAGATACAGGCCCGGTGCAAGGAAATTTCACAAGGTCACCCAGAAAAATAAAGGTGCTTAGAATATAAACTCCTAGAACATTTCTAATTCCACAGCGCATTAAAGCTTCATGTGACCCAGACACAAAACCCCTCCACTACACCAGTGACTCCACACAACCTGAGACCAAGGCTAGCTGAGACATGGTTTGTTGTGAAGAAATGCCATCAGGATGGGAGTGGAAGAAATGAGAGACAGGAGATAGAAGCAGCAACTCCAGTTGTCCTCCCAACTCTAGGGGATCATCGCATCCATTGACTGTTCACAGCCACACAGAGACAGACAGAGAGAAGCCAGGGAGAGAGGATGTAATTTTGTTTGGAAGCAAATACAACAGCTCTTTGGCTGCAGGGCTTCTTCACAAGCCGATTCCAGTTTTACATACTGCATTTTGCCTTTCCAGATCTCATCCTGGAATGTATGACTAACCTGCACCAACCCTAAAGAGCATGTCTTTAATTCCAGAAATTTTCATGAAGATAGGGTAAAGTACAAAGAACTGCTGAAAACACTTCACAACACCTCAGCTAGGGCACTGTGCTCTGAGATGGGACCTCAACAATGGTTGTTAAACTCCCATCCTGCAGATTTTACCAGCTGCTTGCCAGTGTTACTAAACCCTGCAGTTTTCCCATGCTACAGGAAGGTCAGCACTGCCTGGAGGGCATGAGACAGTCCTAGGTTCCTTTGTCAGTCACTTCCCAAATTCTCCCAGCAGCTGTAGATAAATCCTCACCTCAGTTTCCCTTTCTGTACCTAAGAGTAATACTACTTACCAAACCACACAGAGGTATGATAATTATTCACCAGGAGAAGATGCTAAAGAAATGCAAAAATTCAGTTCTCATCCATTCCTCTGTACAATTTGCATTTAAGCTTCAGTGGAAATATAATGCTTTATTTTGTCCCTTTCTGCCTTGCTTTAGCAGGCTCCTGCTCTGGATAAAGAGAATTCTTCTTCAGGTCAACATATCGTGTCCACATTTAAGGTATAGTTCGCTCCTGTTTAGTCCAGCTTTATACATCAAGCACAGAGGCAGGCAGAGTTCTCCAGATACCCTTTTTCTACGCCTAATTCTATTTTTGCTCAGTGATTCAGTGAAATTTTGCTCAGTGAAATTCCACATAGAAGTATTATGAGCTTGACTGGCTTTATTTGTTTAACACTTCACATTTTCATTAAGCTGTTGCTACTCGGCAGCCAGTAATTTTATTTGTGTGATAGCTGTATTCATCTTGCCCGTATGGGTGTAGATGTTGCTCTCCTTTCCTTCTGGCTGAAGAGGCAAAATCAGCAGTGATAGAGCCAAGAGAAAACTGGGAATTCTCAAGTCTGTTTGCAGATAGATGTGGGATATAACTTCTACCTGTTTTCATGAAACACCTCCCAAAGACTACAGGCACCTACAGGTAAAACTAAGAAGAGAAGGAAAAAATTGTTTTGGGTGACCATCTCCACTGCCCAGGTAACAAACCAGAAACTGACATCTATTTCAGCAGAGTCAGCCCGTTTGACTCAGCACTGAACTCTTCTGCACCACAAGCTTATTGCTGACTGAGCATTTACAGTATTTGAGTATCAGATTTTAAAGAATTAATTATATGTCTAACTTTTCCAATCTTTGAGTATCTTGAAATATCTGGTCCCACGAGCTGCAAGATCCGATTAGATCACAAGGAAAAGAAGTCTGGTTGGCTGGCCCCCACCAAGCCTCAATTAGACAACCCCAGTACCAAGTTCAGGCAACCAGACAGAGAATTAACAGCCCTTTTGAAATGTTAATGACCTGAACCGAGACAGTCAAATGACTCAGCCACACCTCTTGGATAGAGGTTTCAGAAGTCACCCAAGAAACCCCAAACATTTCACTGTGCCACTCCCCTTTTACAAGATCAAGGAGCAGGGAAGCACTGGGTAGGGAATCTGCAATCCGGGCTGGAGAACGTTGGGTGCCCGCTGGGAACGACACCTGGACCAGAACGGGGAGGCTGCGGACAGACTGGGAGGCCACGGAGACGTTGGGTTATGCGATTAGATGGGGATGCCCAACCACAGGCACACCCAGCAGCACCTCTGGGAAGCTGCAAACTCAGGCATCACTGCAGTGAGCCCCTCAGCAAGAGGAATCTCTTCTGAGCAGCTGCCCATCAGCACCCAACACAACCAGTGCAATTACGGGAACAGCAGATAAGATGCCCAGAACCTGAAACATGGATCTGAGCAAATAAAGGGAGAATGGTGAGCACTGGGAGATGCATCTTGATTTCTCAGTGTCTCCTGCTTTGTAAACTCCAAATCCTTCTTTCAAGATTAAAAACCTTTACCAAGAGAAAAACAAGCTCAGCATTTCTCTAGCTCCGTCCTGTCCCTTTCCCTCCTCAGAGGATGCACTGGTAGAATACCAGATGCTGGAATAAGACACAAAAGCCTTCTAAATAATTATCTCCTATCGCCTCCTCAGCAAATTTATAGTCCTGCATCTGTGTCAGGACAGAGACCTGCTTCCATCTAAAACACATTCTTTACAGAGGACCCAAAGGTGGAATGTTTAATAGGAGCATTTGAAAACGTATTAAGAGACTGGAAAAGAAAACGACAGTTTTTAAGTGTGCTGTTCACTTGTCTTGTGGATGCTGCTCAAGTAGAGGGGGAGTTTTTATATTTTTTTATAATATGATAAATGACGCTGGTCCCATCTTGTAATTTCCCTCACTGTGCAGCATGTCTGTTCATGATAGATACCAGTGCAGCTGCTTAGGTGTCCGTTTATCTGCTTGAAAAGTATTGTCTATTTGGAACCAACTCATCCTAAAACAGCAGCCCCAGAGGGTGAGAGAGAAAAAAAAGGAGGGAGGGAGAGACGAGGGAGCTCTGGACTGGGAACACGTTCATGTTTCTCCTATAAAGGTTCTGGTAAAAAGCAAGCATCGTATTTAGTTTTAGCTACATCCTCTCTTCCTCCCTCCTAGACCATTCTTTTCTACTGTCACTCAACAGCTCTTTACACTCTCTTCCCACAAAGACCTTACCACTAACACACATTTCATTTCACACTTGCAACCTGTGGAAACAAAGCAAGCCCACAGCTGCCTTCTGCAAATCTGTGCCAGCACAGAGGAGCCTTCAGGTCCCAACCTGAACAATGTGCAGTTTAAGACAGGTAACACTTAAAATAAAAACAAAACACATAAAGGAAAGAAAAAGAGAGAGAGAGAAGGGAAGAGAGAAAAAGAAGGACAAAAAAATAAAAATCAAAGAGTATTCATATTTTGTGTTTAAAGAGACTTTAAGCAGGAACTTGCCAATTTTCTGTAACCAGGATTAGAACAGAACAAACTTAAATACTTCGTCCTTCTGCAAAGCCCTCTGAGCTGAATTTCACTCTGCAAAATGGCCAATATAGAAAGAAGCTCATAAATCCCTCTGACGTAAGTAACTTCACATTACTCTTGGGGAAACAGAGGCAGAGACAGATTCATTAATCCAAGTAAATGAATCCATGAAGCAGTCTAGATTTCTGAATCCCCATAATGTCCCACACAAGAAACAGCACCTAGGGCCCAGCAATTTCCATGCCACGCTGCCTGGCAGAAGCAAAGCAAGAGACTTGAACAGATGAGAATGTTTTTAGAAAGGAAAAGCACCTGCTCTAGCCATCTAGCAAAAACCATGTTTTACTACTTTAAAATATCTCCCACCATTTTACTCAGTGCATCTTTAATGCAAAAGACCAAGGTCACATCTGTAAGATGCTGCCTCAGAAACCTGCTGAGTAGCAGAGAGCTGCACAACCTGTCTGAACAGGTGGGTACATATTCCTGTGGCTCAGCACTGCCAGGGTTAGCCTGATGGTAATACTCAAGGCTAGCAAGGTTAGGGCTGGTTTGATATGTCATCATTATTCTGCAGCCTGGGCATATCCTGAAAGGATCTTGCTACAAGCTGGTACTCTGCCTCCAGCTTACCAAACACAACTTCCATCTGTGTGCAGCGAAAACCTGGGTCTTATAGAGCTGTTCAGGTAGTTACATATACACAAAGAACTTTATAAGACATTTATGTTAAAGATTTGTTAGAACCAGCACTGAAGACTTGATTTTTAAGATAAGGAACTGTTCCTTAAAAAATGTCTTTTTTTTGTGGGGCGGGGTTTTCTTTGTTTTGAAAATAATAAAATTCCACATATAAGATGGTGTCAATTCAGCTTAAATTGTGTAAGGTAGTTGTTATTACTGTGACTTAAAACTGAGACTTGCATTCAGGAAGCTCAATACTTATTGTCTCCCAAACTTTAATTTCACAGAAAGACTGCCTGCCTTCAGGAAGTAGAAGGCTAATCCCACCCTCTCTTTTCCACAGTCAGTTTCCAGCTACCTTCTCACACATAAATGGTCCCAAGTGGATCTGTTGACAGCTACCAAAGCACCAACCCCGATGATGCTGACCAAAGGCCTCCTAGCTCGAAATTATGCAAACTAAGCCTGCCCCCATTGATGCCGGCCTGGGAAGGAAATGGGCATGCAAACACACATACACACCCCCCAGCTCGGGGAGGGACAGGCTGGTCACTTGATTTGCAGGCAGCTTTTCCATTTGTCCCTCTTTACTTACTGCAGCGTTCGAGCAGCCAACCTGCTCCCCTTTCATCTGCTCTGTGGTGGCCATTTCTCCAGGGCTGCCCATCATTTCCTTATCAGGCAGTAAAAACGTAGGATCACTAGAGACACGGTTCAGCCTTGCTGAGATTTCACTCTCTCAGCGGGTTGTAAATGCCCCTATAATGTTGGCTTTTTAAATCTTGCGTTATTATTACCCGCGGCTGCCATTCAGTCTGCAGAGAATAAAGCGCCCAGGCTTTCAGGACCCACACAATGGCTCTGTGCATTTGCCAGTGGTTGGACAAACAATACCTCTGTGTTTCAGCTTTATTGGAAACCTTTCTGTTGTGGGAGTCTGACTGCATGTGTCCCTCCGCTCAGGCAACGCAGAGGTGCGAGCGGGTGCCTACGAATTCATCGGTGATTTCAGGAGCACGTGCCTCGGCTGCTGCCCTTAGAAGCAACATGAAAGCGTGCAGGCAGCTGCATGTTGCTGTGAGCCTGTGAAAGACAGAGATACAGACCTGCAGAGCCAGCTGGCCTCCTCTATACATCAGCCAGGGAGTCTGAAGCTCCAACAGGGCCCCTCTGTGAATAATTACGTTCATCTCTGCGTAAACGGTGTTGCCGGTTCCGAGGGAAGTGTGATGATATATGACATAATTGTGAAAATGCCAAAGCAACACTACCCTGAATCACGTACTTACAGGAAATCTTGGCTTCCACTTGAAACTAAAGAGCCTGAGATTGTCCTGTTTTAGAGAAAGACTTGAAAAGCGGAACAACTGGAAAAGCACAGATGAGAATGCAAACGAAATTTGAAAAATGCAGGGCTCTTCTAATTTGGGGAGACTGATTGTTTTGGTCAGTTCATTATTGCTTGCAGGGGATACTGCAGATGTGTGAACTCTTACAGAGCTGCAAATATCCCTTCACTCAAGAAAACAAGGCATGCTGCACACTCTTCACATATTGAAAACCCAAGAGAAAAGTCAGAAACTCCCCCAAAACCACAAGGTTGACTTGTAAAACTGTTTAGAAATGCATGGGGCTTATTTCATTTGTCTTCTGGTTTTAAGCAACTGAGTCACGTTCTCATACAACTGCTGTCTAGGCAGGACGTGTTAGATTATTTTACTTTATTCCTTCCGTTTTTATTTTTTCAGTAAAAACACAGAACTAAGATTCTCATGCACTTGTAAAACTTCAGGTACAACTCCACAAAACTAGGGCAGTAGAAAACATGCCAGATATTTCAAGGCTTGGCAACAGCGAGCCTGCCTGTCTCTCTGTGGCAGGAGGAATGTCTGTCTGTCTAAGCCAATGTTTCCGAGTAAGAATGTCTCATCCCGATAGCCCGTGTACATATAAAACACCTATGCTGTCAGCATTCCAGGAAGAGACCTTGACATTTTGCAGAAAACCACAAGCCCCCCCGTCTCCCATGAATAGCAACAGAAGGCAGAAAAACCTGGTAGATCTGAAAATGTAAGAATCAGGTGCTGCCTTGAGCAAGGCTTAAAGTTAAAATGGAAGAGGCAGTGGAGAAATGAGCACAGCCAAGTCACTGGAATTGGCGTGCCAAGAAACCGACTTCCAGGTTTCCCAGTCCCATGTCCACAGCTGGCCTGTCCCACTCCCTCTCCTGTGAGCCAAGAGAAGAGATACTTTGAAGGGGAGGAAATTGAGGCTCAGCTACCTTAAAAAGAACAAAAAGAAGGTGAATGGTTTCAGCAGATATCGTATTGCTGTTGTGGTATTATGTGCCTAATGTACCTGGAGAGATAAACTGCAACCCACACTGAGCTCTAACCTTACAGTAACCAGGCTGGCACTGGCAGATGAGCTCTGCTCTCTGTGGACGGAGTAACAGGATTGCAGTGCTCTCTTCCCAAAGAGTAATGAGGTGCCCAGAGAGCCTGCCGAGGTGTCAGAGAAACGGATGCTGACAGACCCTTTGCAGGCCAAAGACAGATTAAGAATAACACAATACCAGCATAACAGCACCTTATCAACAGCTTTGCGAGTGCTAAGAAGTGAAGCTGAGAGAAGGCTGTGACACCTGTCTGCATCACAGCCCTGCTATTACTGCCTTCCGACTTCCCGCACAATCCAAGTGTCCAAATGGCTTTGAAGCAAGGAAAAGAAAGACAGGAAGGTGAATCCGAACTCCAATCAGCTGTCTGAAGAGACGCTATGAATATCTTACATTTCAGTATCACTTTTCATCCATAACGAATCCGAGACATCCATTCAACCTCAACACTCCAAACCACAGAAGTAATATCTGCCCAGGTAGAGATGGGCAAACAAACACAAGTTAAATGACTGTTCAAGGTCGCCCAAGGACTACGAGAGGCACACACGTCTAGCAAGTAGATTACTCTTCCCTTTTGAAAGGCACACAGACACACACACGCACGCACAGGGGATTGAAACTGCTTAGCCAGGTGTGGAGCCTGCTGTGATCAACACGGCTTCACTGAGCAGTGACTCCTCTCACTGCTGTTTCACCGGTGCTAAAATGTAAAAAAGCAAACCTTTATAACAAAATTCATTCAAACAGATGCAAATAGGGATGGGGATTTTGCATCTGGGCTAAGTTGCTGCAATCTACACATCTTATTTGTTTGCTAGTTATTAAATTACCCACAAGCCATCAACAATTCAAGTCTCTCTCTGAGAGGCAGAGATTAACTAGGAATTGCTATGCAGAAATGCTGCTCATCTCTCTCTAGCGAGATCAGCCTCATGATGAGTTGCGGACATTTGGGAACAAAGGTGAGCTTTCCTGCAATAAATGAGAGGCACAGAAAGATGGGAAAACGCTGCTACAGGGAGAAGAGGATTTGCAAGGCAAGAATCTATCAGGAATGGCTTCACACACACACGGCAAGTCACGGACTGAGATCAAACACACCCGTGTATCTGGAGCACAGGAAGCCCCACTTCTGTCCAAGAACTAATGCAAATGAGATTTTTCAGTGAAAGACAATGAAGACAGTATGTAAATATTAATTTAACAATCTAGTTGACAAAGCCTCAGCTGATCTATAAATAGCTGGTTTATTAGCAGGTGATGCTGAAGGCAGCTATCCTGGCTCCATTTCCCACAATCCCCTGTGCCATCTTGTTTTTGTTGACCCTGGAGACACAAGGACTCTTAACCGTATGCAGCTCGCTCCTCCACCACTACCTGCAGAGTAGCTACAAACACTTGACAACACAATACATATTTATCAAGGCCCTTGCACAACAAGAATCCTGCAGCACTATGCACACAATGGCTCCCAGTGCTCAATTAAAGAGAGCAAATGGTTTAGAAAAATAGAAAAATCGTGCAGCCTTGCTTTTAAACAGGAGGAGCTGGTCAACTCAGGTGCCATCAGGCATTTAGGGAATGATTGACAAGGAGCCAGAGCCACGCACTGCCTGTCCACATTTACACTGTGCACGTGGCAAACTGAGAAGCTAGGATAGTTACCTTTAGTAACTCTAGGCCACCAAAGAAGCATTTTACCACATCAAAACAAGATGTCAAAATCCTGATTTCTTCACGCAGTTTCATTTCATCAGGAATCATTATTTTTTAGTACATAATAAATCTTACAGCTCTTTCCCACCTCTTCAAGCTGCACACGCAGGAATCCCTCCTTTCACACAGGCATGAGACAGCTATTTGACAGTAGACAGCAACACCACCAGAGTTCAGGGCCAGCAAGCAAGAATATTGCATCCTGGTAAAACTGCTGTGGCATTTGGAGCAACACACCAAAACTGCAAACTTGCCCTGACTGCAAGTACGGTCAGCATCCATGGAAACCACACAAATTATGTTTTAGGCTATTCACATGGATTTATATATTCTCTAGAAGTATTTTAAAGCTTCAGTCTTCCTCTTACTGCAAAGAACAGTGACAACACACTTGACAAGTTGGGCTTGTAAATAGGCAGATTGAATTAGAGGAACAGAATAGACTTTGTTATCCCCCTTCCCACTTGCTTCAAGTTTCTGAAGAAACCTTCCAAACACAAGAAGTTACTATGTCTCTCCCAGCCATATGATAAGCAGAAATAAAAAATGAAAAACCACACAATCAACACTTTTTTTTTCTGTAAGGTCCAGCATATTCTTAAAGCTTGTACAGTGCAGGCTCCAGAGTTTTATCCTGACAGGGAACCTACTGTGCTGGGCACTGCACCAACCCCAGCAAAGGCAGAGCCTGCTCGTGACTGGGAAGCCTACGCTGCAGTTGGAGCGTGCATGGAGGCAAACTGGAGCTTTGCCAGCAAAGAGCCCTGGTACATACCCTGCCCCACTCTTGCACTCTCACTCCTCAATGGTGCCCACTTGATGAGGTGATAAGAGTTTCCAGAATGCAGACTTGTTCTGCCACAGCTCAGAAGATACCTTCCAAACAGTCATGGTGATCTGCGCCAACAGCAGAACGGTTCCCTACGGAGTGGGCTTTGGACAAAGGACTGCTCCTTCATTCATCGTAACAACAAACCTTTACAATTTACTTTTTTTTTTTAAAAGCTTTAAACAAAAGGGTTAAACTGATATTTATATGATTGCAATCCTGTGATGGTCTTAGAGTCTGTTTTTAAGACAGGGACTGTGTGAAGGAAACTTTTGTAATGAAGTTGACTTACTAGCCTGTCTTATGTGAGTACTTCTGTTTTCCAGTATTTACACAAATAAGACAGAGAAGCTTGACTCAGTAGAACAGAAACTTAAAATAAAATCCTGCTCAGAAACACTGTAGAATTTAGCAAGGGAAGTGATACATGTTTCCAAATTGATTACAAATAAAGAAATCAGTAGTTCCCACTAATCAACTAGGAAAAAATAGTATAATAATAGATTTGTAATAATTTTGACTGTATTATTTACTCCAGTAAAACTGTCATAAATCTAATCACAATAGACACATGCAGCACTGAAAAACTGAAACATTTTACATAGTTCGGTAAATGTAAGATGCTGCAACAAGGTGTCAAAACAGCCTTCCCAGGAGAAATTCACACAGTTGCTGTCTCCTTTGCCTTTGATGTAAAGCTACATATAAACCTGCAGTGCCAAATGACTCAAAAGAAGCTTGTTCTGTTCCCCAAACCTCTGCATGCGCTATTTCCTGTAGCTCCAGCAAAGTTTCTGCTTCCTTTGGCTGCTTTCTCCTTTTCCTATCAGCATATCCATTGCCCAAGAGCCTTGATTTCACAGCCCAGCCAGCTGTATTCCAGGAGCACTTACCAGCCAGAACCCAAAGAAAAGTTTAACTAAGTTTGGCTCTCTCTGAAGTAAATTTTGAGCAACTGGAGCACAGATGAAATCCAACTTAACCAGAGTAATTCATTCTTCATGCTTGTTTAAGCACGGTCACTCACCGAGGACAGACTGGCAGCCTTCTCCATGGGCTGTGGATTCCACTGCACTGCCAGGAGCTGTGCTGAGACAAGTCCACATCACATGTCAGTGGAGATGGACTGCACCCTTCAGCTCTGGGATGGAAAAATCAAACTGCTAGATAGGTTCTCTTCCTTGCCAGATATACTGATTTTTATCAACGGGAAAAGCCAATTAAAGTTGATAAAGACACATTCTCTGCTGATTTTTCCTTACTGCCCACTGCTCAGCGCTAGTATAATGGATAATGTTCTGCCTGTGGGTGTATTTTCTAAGATCTGTCAGTTCTGACAGCATTTTGGCACCTGGATAACTCAAGATCTATACCGAGGGTCCAGGAATGCACCATTTCTCAGTAGCTGATGGGTACATTTTTCAGCAGGGCTTCCCTAATTAAAGGGCTGGAAAGAGATGGGATCAGATTGATAGGTTTTGCAGTCAGATGTTTTACGCTTAGTTTGATGAATTATAAATCACCTTTTGCAACTTTTGGAACACGTGAGAAGAGCACGCAAGAGAAACTACAGCAGTATGTCCACAGTATCACAATATAATTACTTATTTTCAAATTCCACTTCTGTCTCTATGGCAAGACCATTAAAGACACACTCAAGAAAAGTAATGTTCACTGAAGATAAAATAAAAATATATATGTATGTATATATGTATAAAAAAGAAAACTGAAGCTATGAAATGAGACATCACTGCTCTGGAGGTACTCCCACATGGAAGTGTTTTGCCCCAGACAGGACGCAAGATGCATCCCTGCTCCTTTGAGCATCACCCTAGGCTGGGAATACCACACTGGTAGTGAGTGCCTCAGCTCAATCAGCCACCTCCTCTGCCAGACCAGCAGGAAGCTTTGCCTTGTCCTCAGCTGTCACAGCCTTGCCTCCAGGCTAGAGGAACCACTATCATATTCAATGCTTTGACTGTAATACCTGTAAAGCTGCAGGAAGACAATGTATTCTGTGATGGTTTCATTGTGTCTGTCAGAGCCCCTTCCCTACGTACAATGAAATGCAACCCCAGAGAAGCCACTGGCAAGACCTTTCAGAATAACCAGTTTGTTCTGGTTTTAATGGGAACTTTAAGTCCTCTTGGGGATGTGGGGAGAACAACAACTACAAAAAAACTGCCCAAAATAGGATGCGAGAGCCCAATATCACAAAGTGAGAGTTCACAATCATCTTGCTGTCAGTGTTGTTCAGATCAATGTAGACTTAAAGCTATAGAGAAAAAAAGTCACCAAATAACCATTTGGAATAGGGAAAACACTGTTGGTAATTCAAAACATGAAACTGAAGAAATACAATGCAGAGCAACCAGGATGTGAAAAGCACATCCAGGCACTGAGAGGTTAAAACAATTATTTGAACAGCTGGGAAAATTAAAATGGTAAAATAATAGCTACCCTTCAAAATTCTACAGATGCAAAGAGACTCTTCAATGAATAACTGATAAAGGAGAAAACACATTTTAAAAGAGAAACTGTTTCACGCATGAAGGTCATACAAGTAACAGCTCCTCTTAAGAACCTGGAATTTTCAGACTTGGCAAGAGATGAAGGGGTGGTGTTAACACAGCAGCCTTTTACCTCGAGGGACTGAGGGTCAAACCCTGAATACTCAAAGTTACACGTGAAAGTGACTTCAGGCATGTCCTTTCTACTGCTTTTCTGGAAACTGTTCCCTACCACAGCAAAAGCAAGGTCACGTAAGATCATACCAGAATTGTTGTAGCAGTTTGTTTGCTTTCCCAAGGAATTCTCCCAGCACTGATACCACAGCCTCAATGGCTGCAGGAACTGGTACAATCAGAGCAGCCAGTCCAGGTGGTTTTAGTACTCTGTTATCCAGGGCTCCCCCATATACACAACCTTACTCTGGTGAGAATGTGGTGATATGTAATTTTTCAGGAGGAAAAATATGGAGTCTGTAATGAGTAGCTTTACTATTTGGGAAAGGTCTAGCTGGAATAATAATGCCAGTCAGGACTGCAGTGAGTAAGCCATGGTGTACACAATGCTGCTTATCAGGACTGGGTACACAGACATATCCAGGGCACCCACAACTCCAGCAGAGTCATGTCCAGGGCAGGGAGGAGCTGAAAAAACACAGCCAGGGAAGATTTATCTGCCACTTGGCTCTAGCAATCCTTGTAGGCAATGGATCCTCCTTCTCTACTAGCTATTTTAAAACAAGAAGTAAAAAATTTTCAGAAAGTAGAGAAAAATTGACAACTGAATATGCAGCACTGCAGAGAAGAAATCAGCTGTAGAGTGCCAGCTCTTGTTTCCGTTCCTCACCCACTTCAAATGCACAACCTCTTCCACATAAATACCACACAAACTGTTGCAAGGACAGCAACTGAACATACCTCACCAGAGTCCAAAAACATAGATCCTTTGGCAAAAAAAGGCAGAATAAGAACAGAAGGCCAAATCCATCCACCCCAGCAGTCAATTCTTCTATCATTCATACACATTTCACCAGCCTGCAACTAGAAAGTCTTAACTACTCCTTTTTCCTTTAAGTCAAAGAAAGAAATTAGGCAGCGTAAAGACTGAGATCCTCCTAACAGGAGGACTTTTCTCCAATTAAAAGAATTTGTTTTTCCAGGTTGATTAGAGCATTTCTGAAGAACTAAGATGTAGCCACCTTAATCTGCATGTTTCTTTGCTGTTCAGAGCAGAGCCTACTTCAACCTACTCTATGTGTTGGTATTGAGTCCTGATGCTGTCAGGTATCTTCTATTATGGGTTAGGCTGCTCACTAGTCAATGATACTAAAAGAAAACATGACGAAGATGGGTCTGCAGTTTCCCCCATACTACTTGCTGCAATCACCTTGTACTCTTAGCTAAATAGACCAGGTTTGACCACTTGAAGGATCAGAAATGTCCAACATGTTGCAGAAAGGAATAGTTCTTACCTTGTGCCCATGCCAAAGCAAAGTGGTCTGTGCCACAGAAAGTAACACAGTTGACAGAAGGTTTTCAATAGAGATCTTGACCTTCCCAAGATCCCAAAGGATCCTGTGACACACTTTTACAAGAGTCAGGGCCCTGGTATTCTGCCAAACTATGTACATTTTGTCTAAACTAGAATTATGATTGCAGCTTTAATTCAATATGCTCTCCTTCACTTCCGATCCTTATCTGCTGGCAGGAGCTGTTGGACCAGTAAGCACCTGCCTTTTTTTTCTTTTTGCCCTTTAGGTGACTATATCACTGTGCTGCCTGAACAGATGCCAGCAGCCAGAGCTGCACAGCACAAAACCATTTAGAAAATTCACCAGCTGGGTACATAACCTGCCTTAGCAGAGCTGCTACTCACACTGAGAAACCTGCAGATCCATCTCTGGTACCTTTCCATGGCACTAGTTGTGATAAGAATGTGGAACTGGGATATCCCAGTTTGTCCCCTCACCATACCAACTTGATGACCAGTTGTCAGTCTTATACTTGTCCAAGGCAAACAGCATTCTGCAAGGCTGATGTATAGCTGGTAATGTACGCTGGGATCCTTCAGGGTTAAAAAAAGCGCGTGAATCTGACAGGATGAAAAAGAACCTAAAGCAGAAAAACAAGGTGTGAGGCTTACAAAGCACCTACACCTTTCTACCCTCCTTTCATGGAGTCTCTGAATCTTTGCCATCTTTCCTGCAGTCAAACGACCCTCTGCTAAGCAGCTTTCATGTTCAGTGAGTGCAGGGGGATGCAGAGAATTGCACTATGTCCTTATGAGCTTCCAGCGCTCAGAACCCAAAGACTCCTTTTGCTCCTCTGATCAGCCGTGTTCAGATGCATATTTAAAAATAAGACAGACACTGAACTCTGCCTTGCCCCTTGAGGGAACTGCAGCCTCCTCTTTCCAAACCGCCAGTTCAGTGCTGCAGGGAATAGGCAGCCTGGTGTCAGCTCCAATATAGGCTGTAAAATGAAAGGAATGCAAACCAAGGGGACAGAAGAGAGGAGAGGAGGGAGGGAGAGGCTGCAGAGACACTGGAAGAAAGCAGGTGAAAAAATGAAGACAGAGGGGAAAAGAAAAATCTGAGCCCAGACTAGAAAGAGGTGAGTAAAAGAGATGGGAGGAAGAGCACGAGAAGGTAGCAAAGCCAGGCAATAGTGTATCTCTAGCTCGCTTGTTCAGACTGCAAGAAAAACCCTACACATGGCCAGAACTGCTCATGTTAGGTGGTGAGGAGGATATCATGCACTCAAAGTGATAGCACTGAGCCACACAGTTTAAAATACATGTGAAATACCCACAGTTTGAGTTTTAATCACAGAACATGACAGAAGGGTTCTAGAACAATCTACCCTTGCCTACAGCTCAAATATTTGCTACCAGCTGTCCTGACTTAATGGGGACTCACCTCAGTGCTAGCATGGCACTTGTAGTGATCTGGAATTCAGCACACCTCAACAAAAAAAAAAGAAAACAAAATAAAATACAATGGGGAAAACTTGGCAGTGCTATACAGCACTCGATTCTGGTGCCAGTGGGACGTTTCTAGATCCTGCACAATAGGGTTGGCAAATTTCTAGTGTTTTTAAGCTTAAGAGAAGGATTCCAGACAGTAAACCTCAGGGAAACAGGTTTTAAAAAAAGATAATCAAGCGCATACCTAGATGTAAACTTGCAAATAAGAAATGCCAAGTCGGGAATCAGGAGGGCAGGTTCTTACAACTCTACAACATGCAATTCCAGAAGCTCATCAGAACTTCAGTGTTACTTGAGAAATCTGTGCCAAGATTAAGAAATGCTTCCAACTGTTGATTCTGAGGCAATTATCAGAAAGAACACAAGCTTGCCTGGGGTAAAACACACAGTATGGTGTGAACATACCATCCTGATGTAAGGATGGACGAGGTACCATGGTTAAGTACAAAACAAAACTCTGAACAGTGAAGCCAAGGAAAATACCAACAGAGAAAACAAAGCAAGAACAAAGATGGAGCAAGAACCAAGGATCACAAGGAAGAGCAGGTAGGGCCCAGATGAACAATTACAACCTAGAGGTTTGTGGAGCAGTTCAGAGCCACCGAAGAAATTTCCTTGGATACCTGGTTGGTGGATCCAAACATCAGTTGATCCAAACCTGCTGGGGAGATTAACTGCAGACAGCTACAGATTAGCACACAATCCTTATAACCCTTTATCCACATGACAATGTATCAGACAACTGTGTTTAGAACACTCTTCTAAAGGGAAGATGCCTACTTCAGTCTTCAAGCACCACAACACTCCTGCTTTATGTTGTCCCTTAAGAAAAGCTTTTCTTAGCAGCAATGAAAGCTTTTTGCACTGAACAGCTGGAACCAAAGTCAAAGCACAACCTGGCAGTTTTCTTGGCTGAACAGAGATGCCATTGAAGCTGAGCTTCACAGGAAACAAGTCTGTATTGACAAAGATTTGAGACAGTGGTTCAAGAGATTAAGGGAGTCAGAATTGCAATTTGCAGGATTTACAAGAAGAGTATTTTGAACCTTATCCTTCTGCTACAGCTAGCCTCCAGGGATTATCTCCCTTACTTCTTCTCTTTAAATATTTTTTTCCATAACACCTATCAAAGCCACCATCTTCTTAGCAGGAACAGCCAGGACTTGTTGTCAGGTCTCCCTAGATGCTCAGATTAGGTAGCTCTCTTCTCCATGTGCAAACTTGCAGATCCCACAACTTCATGAAGCAAGAATTTGGAGCTGGAGTTCAAGTTTTCCTGAAGAGATTTCTGTCATTAAAGCAGGTCTAGTTCCAGACACAGCCACTGTGAACTATGTGGCAGGATATGAATCCTCTTCCATATATTCCTTCTATATAGTAATTCACAACCCCCTTTCCTCTACAGTATTGCAGCACTTCATTGATTCAACACAATCGACAAGAGAGCATGAAGGCAGAGGCAGTTCTCAGATTGGAACAGCTGGTTTTCTTGATGGCATCATGTCCCAAAGAGAGGTAAGGAATCACAAGAAAAGAGACTGCTTATTCTCAACAGCAAACAACTCCAGACTGGAGAAGAAAGCCCAACCCTGCTGACTGTGAGAAAAAGGCAGCAGTGGGATTTTGAATATATTTCACACTCCTTGACGGATCATGCCTGAAGAGTCTGTGGGAAAGCAGAGCTCAGAGGAAACCATGCTTCAAAGCCTCTCACTGCACTCACGGGGCCTGTGAAAACTTTCTAAATAGGAACCCCTGCTATACTGCCCAAAGCCCACTTGCAGACCTACTGGCACAACCAGTTCCTCCATGGCCACACTCCACAACTACCACACCTCGCTTCCATCAGGCTGTGGAATAAGTTCATGCCAAGTGGGCTCAGCAACAGATGGGCAAGGATGACCAGTGAGCACTGAGAAAAATGGTCAAAAGTCACAACCAATGTCTGAACAAGGACTGCTAGACATCACAGCCACATCACAGACAACAACCACACTGAGCACCCACCCATGAGCTGACAGACCTCAGGCTGTTTCATTCACACACAGTTGTCTGTCATACAAGTCCTTGGACACAGAAGCAGTTTCTTCTTCCCCCATCTTAAACACTGTCCTGCCTCAACATGCAGCAGCAAAAACAAGCTACCAAGGAGCTGACAACTGCCTGCTGATGAGCAGAAAGACGTCCTGAGGCCAGCGAAGATCAGCAGTTGCCCTGGTCCCTAAAGCTCAAATTTTCCGAGCATGAAACATTTGTCTGAACAACACAAAAAGAGGTACAGGAAGGAAGAACACAGGCCACCTTAAATCCATGAGCTCTTTTCTTTTTCCAGGTTGCTCACACCTAATACTGTATCTTTTATCTCATCCTAAAATAAGACAACAGGCATTAAAGGATCAAACTATAAACTTCTGAAAGCTTTCTGTAGCCCTCTCTTGCAACAAGGGGTTTGTTTCCCTTTCTCAAAAGCAAAGAAAGAAATCAATACTTGGACAGAGAAGGCAAATTCCAAAGGACAATCCCTAAAAACCAGGCTGCTTTCTTCTCAGTTGCTGCAGTGCCACCCTAGTTGAGCCTCTCCAAGGAAGCTGATCATAGTGGTAAGCAGAAGTCAGCCTCTCAAACATTCAGGCAAACCAAAGGCTTCATGTGGAAGCAGGCCATTTCATGAGCAGCAGAAATGAAGTCACTTGGATTCCTCCGGATTCGTGTCTCAAAGTTCCTTGGTGACCAAGCTCACGTCTAATAAAGAGCGAGTCAATATCATTCCCCCCTGCACGAGCACCGCTGGGGTTCCTTCCCTCCACCTAATTGTCTGCTTTCACAAGGTATACAGGAACTTATTACTTCAGAGCCTTTGTGCCTTCTGAGGAACATCACTGCAACTCACCAGCAGGCTCAGAGGGAGCAGAGTGGGACAGAAACCGAGCTCATGGATGCACAACATGGTTACACGAGTCCCATCTCCTTAATAAGGGTAAAGCTCCAGACACGGACTGGGAGGAGCCCAGTTCAGGGGAAGTGCTGGCATGAACCCAGAACAGTGTTACCCATGACACCTGGGCAGGCTCTGCCCTGCTCTCCTGGGTCTGCTCTGTATATGGCAAAGCTCCCAACCTACCAACATCTGTTCAGTTTTTATACAAAGCAAGTCAGGGCCCTGTAAAGCAGCACAACATCTTTGTTGACATTTCAGTTCCTGGGAGAGAAGCTCTTCTTCGGCTTTGTGTCAGCCACCTTTGGCAGTGTCAAAAAATAGTGCATAGCCTGTTCTCTCAAGCGAAGCCGTTTGCCTGTGCAAAGGTTCCCAGCAAACAGACAGGAGGCGGCAGCTGAAGAAAGGAGACCTGGGATCACTGCACACAATATCACCTTTTATTATTTATCCACTCTTACTGAACATAGCCTGGCTCTAATCCATCAGTGCAAGAAACCTGCTAATACACCTACCTGATTGGAGAGACTTTCCTGCATTTTATGGGCTCTATTGCAGAGAATGCCAAGGCTCAGTAAAACAAGGAAGCACTAGGAACTGTCTCACACAGCCTGGGCTCTCTCTTGCTCATCTCCCAGAGGGCACACATTTGATACTGGATTAAACAAGGAACTTGAGAGCATTCTGTTGTTTCACGTTCACATCATAGCTTTGTGTGCACATAAGCCCCCTCATCAGTCCCAGCAAGAACAAAGTATGACTTTCACATTTAATAGCTTCCAAAATGCTTGTTCTTCTTCAACTAAGTGGCAGCCCATGTGCCTCAAGTTATTTGCTAAAGCTGGAAAGAGGAGAATTCATTAGAACATTATACCTGGTCTATCCTCACCAATGAACCTGCTTCTGCTCCAGAGAGGTCACTGTAGAGTCTGCACACAAGCTTTAAGGTTGGCTTTTACAGACCAATAGGGTGCCACACAAGCCCTCCACAGAAACTTCTCTAGTGTCTTCCAACTCTATTACAGTGTTTTTATTATGTCAGCTTGAGGTACACACAGCTGGGAAGAATCCTACCTGGATCACAGCATTCAATACATTTTTCAGTGGTTGCCTACTTTTACAAGATTTGAGAAAATTTTCTGAGCCTCAGAATACTCATGAACACACTTAGGCTTCATACTAAGAGACAAAATACAACCTTGATGTGCCACAGGAAGTTAAATAGTACTGACAACATCCTAGGGCCCAGAAATACTATAGAGCTTATTAAATGATGATAACCCTATGTAGGCCACCTTCAGAACTACTGAAGACAAAAGCTTTGAACAGTTCCTGCTGACATGGCCAGAGGGAAACTCTTGTTCAAAGTCACCAACTGGTGTACACCTGAATCCATGAGAAGACGATGTCAGAGAGCCTGGAGGGTCATTAAAAGTATCCATAACACTTTCCACTACACTGTATTTAACTGCAGCCAGTGCCTCAAAAGAAGGATGCATTTCCTACCATCTTCCACCCCTGAATAAGAAAATAGCATTAAGTGCTCAAACATGGAATTAAGCAGGCAGTGAGGTGGACAAAACAGTAATTCAGTCTCCTTTCCAGCTTCTTTGCAGAGATCAACCAGTCTCTGTATCATATCTGCAACCAGAAACTCTCCTATTCTGTCAAAGAATTTCTTTCATAATGTTATCAAGTACATAACTGAACTTGCCCTGCTGCCTCACCCAGAAAATAAAAGCCTCAATTCTTTCATATTTAGAAACTTTTGGATTTTTTTAAATCTTATGCCAACATACTCCTCTAAATTGCACAGTTCTTCCTGAAGTTTATACTGCAAAGATGTGTTTGTTTATACCTTTCTTCTGAAACTCTCTCTGATCCTGAAGAATGTTGATAATCACTTTGTCAACTATAGTTTCAATCCTTAATTCCAAGGTTTACAGTCCTATTAACAAAGAGAGTCCTGTGTAAGAGTGTTTTTCAAACAGCAGCTGAGCAGGGACCCATCACATAGCTGGGCACTGCTTTCTGAGCCCCTTACAGGCAGCTATACAGAACCCACAAATCAGTTCAGTCCTGTATCACTTACCTATTTCCACAACAGGCAGGAGAGCACTGCATAGAAAAACCTCAACAACAGAAAAAATATGCTGCTAATATAACATCTAAAAAGAAACGTGTCCTAGACAGAAACTGAAGTGCTTAAGTAGCTGGGTTGGGGCACTGCACAGTACTAAAGGAGAGAATAAACTCAGAACAACTGCAAATCATGACTAGGAAACATTCTCCAAAAAATAAGACAAAATGTCAAAGTTTCACAGCAGCTTGGTCTAAGTGCAAGAGAAACAAATGTTGCATCTGCTATAAACTCCCTAAATTTTAAGCTTGCTTTTTGTGCAGTTACCTGATTTTCTGAGGATATATATTATGAATGAAACTTCAAACAAGCAGAAAGAAGATTTGAAGATAGAGGAATCTGTACAGCTGCAAGTAGCTGTAATGGCAAGGTACCATCTCAAACCTGGCAGAAGGACACTGCCCCCTGCCAAAGGCTTCCATGACCTGGATATGTGGGTACTCCCTTCAGTTTTTTAGACAGTGTCCACAACATATAAGTCACCAGAACATTTGAGATCATCCTCATTGGAAAACTCTTAAGAGGAAACCAGGGAACAAGCAAATGAAGAAAAACATTTTCCGTTTTCATATGAAACACTTAGATTGGGTCAGAACTGAAGTACACACTCCACAGAGAGGAAACTAGAATAATCCCTGTGCATGCTTCAACCTGCTCAGGACTTAAAGAAAAAATAAAATCTCATGATCTTCTTTCACTAGTGTTAAATCCATCCTGAGGAGGGAACTAGGTACCTGAAAGGACACAAAAATGCTGCCAACATAGCAGTGACTGTTCAGAGCTCCCAGTCCTCCAATAAAAGCACAGTATAATAAAGCTTTACCAACAGCCCAAACCAAGGAACCCTTAGCTTTCTGTTCCACAGCTCAGAGAAGTAATCCAACAGATGAGCTCCTCAGAAAAATAAACCCAGTCCTTGTGGGCAGCAAACATGGACTGATAAACTGAACGGGAGGTAATGCAGAGGCAAATGGGCAGAGGTAATTGGAAATGACAGAAAGATGAGCAGGCAGAGGACAAGCAGAGCACTTGAAGGACAGAGGCAGAAGAGCCGAAATTTTATAGCACACATGTATTTGAGAAGTTAAATCAAAAGCTTTCCAACACCATTATTTAAAAAATCGTTCCCCCCCCTAATATATGCAGGGAACCAGCTGCTTGCAAAATGACCTTTAAACCCTACCTACCATGCCTTATTAGACTAATTCAGAGCTGAAGGTTGGCTGATCCTGAAATCCATTTATACAGGACAAACAGGCATTCAACAGGGACAAAGAGCAAACACATTGTCAAAATAATTTTGTCTGCATTTCTGCATGTACACTCAGGCTCAACAGAGTACAGCAGAAACAGCTTCAGAATCAAGAAGACACACCAGACACTGCAGCACCATCCTAAATCAAAGCTTCACTGTCTGCTTCCCTTACATTTCAAAGGTAAAAAACTTTAAGTATAACAAGGGTTGGCTTCTCTGACTGCAGAGGTCTTTGAGAGCCTTTCACCAGCTCTTAAAGGCCCCTAACAAAGGTCTCTAACCAAAAAACATGTTACAACCAAAAGAAAGTTTCTTGCCAACAGATCAAAGTGTAAGCAGCAGAGCTAACTCTAGCACTGTATTCAGATCACTATAACATTGTCTTCAACATGTCTTGTTCCTACATTTGAAGCACTGATGTCCAGAAAGGTTTCTTCCACTGGCTTGCAAAGGTCTGTCTAGCAAGGACTGAAAGCTTTAAATTGCTTTGGAAGCATCACAAGTATGCCAGGAAATATCTCCAGACAAGGAGGCCTGTTGGGCAAACAGTGTCACAGGGGGGTGAAAATCACAAACAATTACTGCAGGCACGGTGCAGAAAGAAACCTTCCCTCGAAGTTTGGATTTCATAACAGATGAATTCTCCACAGCCTTGGACAGGGAGGCTCTGTGGAGAGAACAAACACTGGCAAGCAGCATCAGGGTAACTTCTGCAACATTCTCTGATTAGAAAAGGACTGGCTTCCCACTGATAGGGCTCAGCCACCATTCACTAACTTCCCAAGTTCTCTTTGGCACTGCAAAGAAGGGGCTGGTTAGAGCAGTCTTGCTTGCCCTAGGAGCAACCCTTCCACTGGATTGGGACCACTGCCACCAGGGTAACCCCTGCACAGGTTGCCTACACAGACACATTTTGCTGAGTGGTGAAGGCTTTAAATCCTACTAGTTCTCAAGTTATTCAGCCCCAAGACCTGCTACCAAAATACCTGATGGATGGTGCGTGGAGACTGCAAACTGCACGTAGCAGGAAGCCATCCTGTGCAGGCTATGACCAACAAGGAGCATAACAAATCTCTGGTTTCTCCAGTTTGTCATGAAGACTTTGGCAACACTGATATAATTTTCGAAGTTATAGCCAAGTTGTCAGAGGATGGATCTAACATTAGCACGGAAGTTATGGAAGTCAGGGCTACTTTGGAACTTCCTGAGAGTCTGAAAGCACTTGACCACTGACCTTGTGCTTCTAACCAGCAGTTGCTACCGACAGCAATTTTTGTGGATCTGTTTCAATCTAACTTCAGCAGCAAAACACATAGTTTAAAAATTGGAAATAAACGTCTTTGTGTCTAAGACTGCTTGGTCATCAGTCTCCTGGAATTAATCTGAGTAAGAATTTCCACTTCCCACTTGCCAACACAGTGCTACAAATCTTTTGTGAAAAAATTTGGCATTAAAACAGCGTGATGTATCACAACACTCTCTCACTATTTCCCATACTAGATAAGCCCAACCAAACACAGGCTCCAGTTCTCAGGAAAACGCTGCTGAACACACAGAGAGCACAGTACTAGAGAAACCTGTTTGATCCATGTAGGTCCAATTAAAGCCTAAAGAGAAATAATTTCTGAAAAGAGAGACAAAAATAGAGTGACATTTTGATACCCAACTTCTAATGAGACTTTTCAGATACACCTACTCAAAGACCACATCAGAGCATCAAGTCAGCTATGATGTCTCATTCCTGACCAGCTAGCTCTTATAGTATTTTTATTACAGGGGTTTTTTTATACTGTTTTAAAACACTTTCAGGCAAACTAAGTCTTAAAACAAGAACTGTAGCAAGGCCACATTTCAGAAGTAAAAAAAGCCAAATAATTTATTTTCAGAAATTGTAATGCCATACTGTCTTCTTTCCCTTTTTCAACAACATTGCACTCAAAACCATCTGTAAAACATACATATTCAGATTAAATTTACCTGTAAGTATATCTGAGATGAGAATCATCAAGTGAGAAATTAGACCTGAAGGCAATTCTGCCTCACTGTATCAATGTCAAAAACCCCAAACAATCAAAAACCAGAAACCAAAAATAAACGCACATGGACTGGGTGTTAGAACCATTAGATAACATGCTGTTTATCAGAAGAGAAATGTGGTCAAAAGTCCTCCTTCCAGATCAGGCAATGGATACAAGAGCTTGAGAGGAAAACGTGATGCAGAGTATGCACTAAGGAAAGAGAAGCCTTGAAGCACAGCCAAGTGAGAACAGTTTTAAACTTATTTTTGCTCATTTTCTTCAAAAATGACAAACTTCAGAAGGTTTGGGCTTTATGTGGACTGCAAACAGCAGACAGAGAGAAGAATTTGTTCATATGAGTAAATAAGTGCTGACAACACACCAGGCTGTGGGGAACATCAGAGCTTTGTGAAGTGCTGAGATAGAGAGCAAATAAAGAACTTATGCCTTGAGTTTCATAAATACCAGGTACAAGCAGCAGACATTTTCATTTAAAGTGGGCCAGCATTTTACTCTGGAACATGCCTCATATATTAAGATGGCGGTTTATGTCCTTTCAGGCAGCTCTATATTTTTAGTTTATCCACCAGTGAACTCTTGAGGATATGAAGTGTTGTGTATAGACCCCTTGGGTCTGTACACCCGCCAGAACCCAAAAATCAAAACAATAACTGTTTCCATCCTTCATAATTAGAAGCAAAATATGGATCCTTTTCACCTTTGCAAATACCAGGTCAGGGTATGCCTGGGTGCAGTTAATCCACTGCTGCTCTCCTCTGTGTTAACGACTAAACAAACAGCAGCTGCCTGCAGCTTGCGGCCTCTCCCTCGACTCCCTTGTGGGGACCATTTACTGAGTCATAAACCCCTCCAACAGTGTTATCACCAGAGCATTTGCACAAATAAAGGTTGAGAGAAAAATTTTAAAAAATGAAAAAAAAAAAAAAAAGGAGAATTTTCTTTACACAGAAGGTAGAAAAACCCCACTTTCAGAGATGTCTTTGCTTTGAGCAAGGACCGACTGACAAAAGGTAGGCAGGGCAGGCTCATTCCCAGCTGAGGATGGCTGGGCACAGCATCCCCTAGATAGGAAATACACAGATTTATCTGAAACTACAAAGCTGAATTCCAGAAAGCTCAAACAACCCTAAAGCTTTCCAAGTCAGATATACTGGCATTTCAAGTAGCATCCTATGTGATAGATCTCAGTGAGACCTCAACAGGTAAGATCTACCTCTGCAGAATCCCAAGGGGAGGAGAAATCCTTCCATTTCTCAAGTAGAGATACAACCCAGAGCTGTTTTTCTTAGGCAGAAAGAGATCTAGGTTGCAGAAATGAAAGCTCCCAGCAGGCCATACTTCAGCACAATTCAAAGTGCTTGAGCAAAACTGCTCCACCAGGATGGGACACTGCTGGACCACCTACAGCATCTTCTCAGCAATCAGGGTCCCTGTCCTGATTAGAAGAGTTGCAAATGCTTTGCTGTGGGTGCCAAAAGGGAACCAGGCTCTTACAAGGATCACTTGGAAATGTAAGCACAATAAATTGACCACATTCCTTTTTATTATAGTCAAGGGCAAAGTGGAATGCAGACGACCCAAGGTTATGTTAAAAGTGGCCCTCTGCTGGAATCCAGTCAATCAGTGTTTTGCAAGGGCTTGTTTGCACATAGCAGAGTGACTCACAGCAAACGTGTGTGAATTTTCCCTGCACTTCCATTACAAACCCAGAATGTTTCATATACAAAGAAGTTGCTGTACCACAAACTCACTCACCAGCTTATTGCATTGTAATTTCCTTATGTAGACAAGCCCTAAAGCCTTGACAGAAGTAGGTTTACCTTTGTCTGTTATGAATAGCAGATCTGTGAGAAGCTGGACACAGAATAGGGAGAAAGTGCAGAATTATGAATGGCTTCTAGCTCAATGTATCCAGCTCCTATTGACAAGGGAATACACATGTCTGAGTACACAGCTCTTGATAGCTTGGTTTGGCCAGGAGCTAGAGCACAAAACATTTCACCTTGGTCCTTCTGTGAAAGACAGGCACCTAGAGACAGTAAGGAAACACCTCAAAAGAAAGGATACATGCTCTTCACTAACAGACTTTTTTCTGCACACAGTTGCAGGAAGCAGGTTCTGTTTGAAATCTCAAATCATGTTAATATATGGTCACTGGAGGACTCATTTTCCAAGTGGTAGCTGGTTGGAGATTCTCTGGTATAAGCACCAATTGCATAACAAATTAACCAGCTAAAATTCTGCGTAAATTCAGATTAGCCTATTGGTGTGAACAGAACACAAGGGAAACAGAATGGGTCACAAATGCTCTGAAAAGCTTGCATGTGAGTGCATATTTGCATGGGAGAGAGAAGCAATTCACTAATAGGACTCAGACTTTTTAAAACAAAATCATTTGTTTTTCCCTTCCATCTGGACTCAAACTAAGAAATTACGCAAATTTCCACTGCCCAGATTTCCACTGCCCACTCTCCTTTTCCTTCCACACCCTCTTCTCGCTGGCACGAGATAAAGCCTTGGGGAAACAGCAGCAGCAATTTTCAATTCTCATTATCTAACGGCAGCAGTAGCTCTTGGTGAAACTTGCGGTCAATAAACTACAGGCAATTTTAAAAGACACAATGGGAACTGCCCCTCCTACAGCTGTCCCATTATCCCAGCTTTTATTAGATTTAAAGCCAGCGATTTTTATGCTGTAGCTGAAGTTCTGCAGAGCCATGGAAACAGACCACCAGAAAAGATAAAACACTCCTAAATTAAACAGGAGATATCACAGTAACACACTCTGAAGTCAGAGAGCTTCCACATAAGCAAAGCACAGGATACAGCAAGGAACCCAGCGCCTAAGGGGGCTGCTGCTGCCACAGTGAGCCTACAGCGACAGGACCAAAATTCCACATTCAGGACAGAATAAATGGAAAAGCCAGAGAGCAGGTTAGGCAGGGCAAGTTGAAAGTATACTATCTACAAAGGCAGACAACCAGAGCAGGATCCTGCTCCCATAACTATGAACATCCCAGTACAGGCACCAACTTCGTAGTTCATGCTCTGGATGTGCCTTCCAAGTAGCAGAGAGAAATACTCATGGCTGGCAATTCAGCTGGCCCATTTCAGATGACTGTTTTAGAGCCAGATGCACCACGCTCTAAAGGTGCCTATTTCCCTCTGTTGACTACAGAAAATGGTCCAATGGCCAGAAAAAATCCCAAAGAGGTAACATTAGCTATATCCCTACACTGCACTAAAAAAAAAGTAACCTGTTCCAGGAAGAGGGGCTGTACAGGAAATGAGTATAAAATAAATTTTAAAACTCATTAAATGATAACCTGATATATTTGTTCATGGGGGAGAAATAACTGAGGGTGCATCTCAGCTCCTGGCTCAGGGATGTGCACAGCAACAGGCAAAGGGAAATGGGTGCCCAAAGGAACAGTCTCAAACCAACACACTAAGGGGGAAGATGCAAAGAATTATTCTCATCCACTGTAAGCTGTAATTTTCAGTCTAGAAATCTAGAGCTTGCTTTCTCTGAGTCTAATGTATACCATGCCCTGGAGACATTTTTACCAGCCATCAAAAGGAACTTGCAGAGCACCAGATGCTTCATTAGAGAATATTCACCAAGCCTTATAAAATCTTTAGTAAAAAGCAGCAGAACAAATCACCAGCATGCAAGTGAGCTGAAGTCACACATCCAGCTTTGATTACAACCTCCTCTACTGGAAAACAAATTGTGGTTTGTTTTTTTTTTAAAAAAGGGTAAAAAATACCCAAGAAATCAAGAGATTCTGGCCTTTCTTTCCCACATTCCTCCAACCTGAATTTCCTGAATGAGGAATGCGTGAGACAAAGCCATTTGGTAGAAGATGCTAATTTAAACTTAAGGAAAAATAACAGCTTAAAAAGGGGAAGGGAGGAGGGAGTTTTAATGCTATATGATAAAACACAACAGCTTGTGATCGCTACATACATCTCAGAAGTCAGTAAGAGCAGTGAGGGAAATTGTCAGGGCTTGAGCTGTCCTGGGATAAAAGGAAACCACAGAATACATACTGCCTTACACAACTTCTACTTGAATTTGTACTTGCAGGACCCTCTGGTGCCTGTATGTAGCTGCAAGGTTTAGTTACCTTTAGTCTCTCTCACTCCTTCTTAAAACACAGCAAGATTTTCTGCCATGCTGTCATCATCCATGACAAATTAATGTCCTACACACTGCTCCTTCCAGGTAGTTTCTAGTAACAGTGGAGAAAAAAATTCCTGAAGTTCACTGAAGACTCTGGGAACGAAGGCAACCAGACAACCCCCAGTTTTTGGTTTATAAAGAAAACCTACCAAAAACTCCACCACCACACAAATCCAAAAAAGATCCAAGTTAATAGGATCTTTCACTGCCCTCTGCTGTTACCAGTCATTTAGCTTCCAATTTACTCTTTAATAATGTCGGGCTGGGGCTCAGGGTTGGCAGCATCCCAGCCCCTCTCTCAGGCGAGTTGGAGCCGCAGCTTGCAAATATGCTGAAGTTTAATGCAATCTGTCTTCTTTGGTAATCACATTCCACCCGCACTGCATGCAATAAAGACGTATTGGTAAATGCATTTGCTAAAGATATACTCCACTGAAAGGGCTACAAGCCTGATTTAGAGGAGGAAAGGAGGATAAGGGAGGTTGGCAATAGATGCACTGATGCTCTGCTCGCAGCAACTGGGGGCACGGATTGTGCAGCGGCAGCACAGGCACCACTTTACTTTAAAGCTGAGGAAGAAAAAAGAAACCACATGTTTTGGGAGCTGGGGACTTTCAAGATATCAGAGAAAAGCCCTTTCCCTGGCAGCTTTAACCTTGCTGATTTGCAGACATACAAAGACCTTCTTTGTAAACAGGAAGGAAAAAAATTCCTCTAGGACTAGCAACAACATTTGGTCTAATATATCCTGACAATTTTCCCATCTCCTTCTGTCGGGCTTCTTCTGGGAGCCGGCTGGCAGCTTGTTTCATGTTATACTTAAATCAGGCATACAGCTTCCCCTCACAATTCTAATGCGACAGAGAAGGACTGCTTCCACGAAACATCCACCTCTCTCCCACCCTTTGCTTTAGTAATCCCATGAGAGGATTTCTATTTTCTATTCCATTTCCTATTACCATCCTTCTCCCGAAATCCACCTTACTACAGTCTCAGCACCTTTTGGAGAATTTTCTACCCTTCAAAAACAAAACCAAAACAGAAAAAGCCTGCCCTTGAGGGACACCTGACCCACTGAATTCTCACATGGGAAACAGCATCCTTTACACTTCAGTTTTCCCAGGACCATACCCTAGTTGCAATGTCCAAATACTTCACTTTCTTTTCCCCTTCACTTGTTTAAATAGGTAGAAATTTTTCCAAGGTACTGAGCAGCCACTGTCCTAAGGCATCAACAGAACCTAATAGGACTCTGCATCTCAGAAGGAAGAGCCATAAGGTTTCCTGGTCTTCTGCACAAGATGAACAGTTTTTAGGATTGTGCAGCTTTCCTAACATACAGTAGCTTTGCCCAGTACAGAACCTTTCCTCATGCAGCAATGAAAGGAAGCAAGCCCTTCAACTGCAAAATCCCGTAACAGGAGGATGTTTAGAGCCTATTCAAAATGTTGCAGACATTGGCCAAATGGATTTTCCATCGTCCAAGAAGGCAAAACTTGGAAAAATCCTTGTGACTGACTTTGAAACCTGGGAGCACCCGTGCTACTGTTTTGGTGACAGCTCGGTACAACAGGACTCACTGATGGGAGCGAAGTTGGGACATACCAAGTTTATGGTGACTGGGAAATGCGGAATGAATGTGGGAAAATGGATCCCCAGGAAAATTTGTCTCCTATGAAGATTTTGATTTGACTAACAGATACCACAGCTCTCAAAAACACTTCCCAGAAGAAAACACCATGCAAAACAAGCCAGCAAAGCCAGCCAGTACAACAGAGCAGCTTTTGTTACCTTCTGAGCTGCGCTAACACAGCGCTGATATTCCTTAGCCAGCTCCGAGCATTTGAGCACTTCATGTTTGTTTTCTTGGTAGCACTTCAGAATTTCAGACTGCAGGTTTGCACAGACAGGATCAGTGTTCCTCCTCCTGCAGGGAAAACAAGCACAGAAAGATGTGTGAAGAGGAGTTTTCAGTCACTTACTACCACTTTACCAGTAACACACATACTAATCTTGTGCTGGAGTCATGTAGTCCTAATAGAGAAACCAGTGGGAGCAGCAATCACCAAAGTGGGTCAAATGACCAACAGTTTTCCAGCTGAAAAATCCAGGGTACTTAGCAAAAGAAGGAACATGATCTTTAAGTTGTTGTAGAAGGCCATTTTACCCTTAGACAGAACATTCCTCTACAGTCAGGAGAAAAAGAAAAAAATCAAATCCAAGAGTTTCAATGATTTTCCCAACTTATACTGGAAATTTCTGGCAGACCTCAGGAATTCTGGCTGGGCCTGTACTAGATCTGTAACAGTTTGACAAGGAATTGAACAGACTTGTTGAATAAGGTGCCTCAATTTATTGAATTCTCATCTATTTAAACACTTCAAAAATCCAGCATAGTTGGAAGCACAGCAATCCTCCTAGTGACTAAAAGGAAAAAAAAAAACCACCAGAATAACAGCAAGACCAGATATCTGTTTCTTTGTATTTCTGCAGCAATTAGTACATTTACTCTGTAAATGGCATTGACAGCTACCCAAGAACAATTAAGGACGATGTTCTTATACTCTAATGTGCATGTGTACATATGGCACATCATCAGCAACAGCACCAATAAAGGGGAAGGTCGTTGTAAAACAATACCAGCAACAATGGCACAAACACAGTAACAACAGTGACATCAGTTGCACAGACAGGCAGACACAAATTGCAGGAATTTGCAGCACAATTGCCATGGTATGTTTTACCAGAGAATAAGAGAACATATGCTTAGGTGTAGCAATCCTCAGATGTCGTCTCCTAAACCATAAATTATTTAATTCCTTGCGTTTTCTGCCCCAATATGCTTAGAGGCCTGTGCCCAAATATCAAATGCACCTCTTCCTTCCAAAGCATTTGATGCTACAGGCAGGCATTAATGCCATGCCATGATGTATTCATTTCCACAGTAACCACAGGCACTCATTCACAGCGAGGCAGAGAGAAAACATGACCTGTTCCTGGGCATGTCACATTCTCTCAGGTGGAACAGATCTCTAAGAAATGGGAAATCTTAAACCAAGATCTCCCAAAAGCTTTTAGAGAGTTCAGATATGAGTTTCCAAATCATGCACATCTGTGTAAGGTGCTCAGGAAAACAAGTAGAAGGACCAAAAGAAGAAAAACAACTCTGTCTTTTCTATATCAGCAACCTGATAGTTTGGTTGAGACATGCTCTAATTCATACTTCTTCAGTCCTCAGTCTTACTGCCAACATACATGGACAGACTAGGAATTTATCAGTAACAGTATGACAGCCACACTCTACAACATTGAGATTTGGATCAGAAACCAAAGATACTGTACAGACTTCCACCTCTTCAGTAATCTTACAGTTTAAGAAGAAACTTATTCCATGCATGGTCTCTAGAGGCTAGTGTGCATTTCTAATTTCTATGTTATATAGCAAATCACCTTTAAAGCCTCTGTAATCCATATTCTAAAAAAAAAAAAATCTTTGAATTTTAGGGTAGAAAAGAACCCAGAGAGAGCTTCAGAAACTCATAATGTTGGCATTTTGCTTTGTCACTAACTTTAATATCACTCTAATCAAATCAGTGAGACTGTGGAAACGATACCAAACAATACCAGGTCAGGAAATACCACCAAATCCCTCAATTCATTGAAAAAGTTAAGACTTTTAAAATTAGGTTTTTTAAACTCGGCGATGTTAAATTGAAGGGCATTTTGCAATTTTCATACAGAGACCCGGAGGAGCAAAAAGGTACAGCATTACCAGAAACCAGCCTTCGTTCATCTGAGCTGAACAACACGGTACAATCATCTTAGAAATATCTAGAAATATGCTTGGGGTTGGCACTGTCAGCAGGGAGAGATTTAGGAATTGAACGTTGCTTTTGATCTGTTCCTTCACTGTCCCTCCTATGGCATCAGTCTTCACTGCCTAAGAGAAATATAAAGTTAGGACAGTACTGCAAAGTCTGTGGCCCTCTTCTTTAGGGGACCCCTTGGTGCCCAGCCCACAGGGCTATTTACAAGCCCCAGTGGTGAGTGAGAAGCCACAGACTGCTGCTGCCTAAAGCTGCCAGAGGCAAAGGATCAATCAGCATGGACAGGCATTGCCTAGAGAGAACCTAAATCAGCATTCATACATGCCACTTCCCATAACACAGGGAGGATTTATTTGCTACCACATACCCAAAATCATAGCATGAATATTTTCCTTTATTTCTTAAAAATAAGACCTCAAACTGTGGTTATGCATCAACTGCACCAGCTTCTCAGAACAGGTGTAGAAAAACTAACCAACCAATTGCAAAGATGGATAAGGTAATTATCAATGCAAGTTACTGCAGAGTCTGGGAGTACACAAGTTACCCACATCCAGCCGACTAATTCTGGTACCCATCTGGACTGGAAAGGGGTATCTGAACTGCTCTGGTAAGCAATTGCCTGAGGTGCTTTCCTCCTGGCACAGCAGTCACAACTCCTGCCCTGTCTGACTCACGGGGATGCCACTCTCCTGCTCACTTTAAGTCTCTTAACTTCAGGTTGCAACATTTGCACACAGGGGAAAGTGCAGCCCTATACACACAGACCAGATGTACCTTGCACGTGTCTGTCTGGCTTTACTCAAATGTACCTGAAAGAAAAAAGAATTAAACCAGCAGCATCCAACTACAAATATCTCTGTTGAGTGCAGTGACATACTGACTTCCAAAAGGACATGGACCTTAGTCAACTATCTCCCTTCACACTCAGCCCAGCTCAAGGCTGTTGGCACTAACTAATCTTTAGAAATTCTAAATTCATCTTCTGGGCATCCCACCACACTGCTGTTTATATCTCCTTGTTTGAGGGGTTTTATTATTTTTGAAGGAAAATGGTAAGGAAGAGATGAGGTTTGTATACAAGAAGAGCAGAAGACTTGTATGCTTTGACCTATCATCTAAAGTGGGTCACAGTTTTAAGGATAATATTCCACCAGCAAATGAGGCAGACAATTAGCTTCTGTCTAAAATAAAACAGGTTTGACTGCTACCACTACAACAGGCGCAAGAGGTTCATTGACACCAGCTAGAAAAAAAGGCAAGAGAGAAAGGCTGGGCTGGGAGGGGCTAGGACAATATCTGCAGACAGGGAAGTATGGGAGCAGAGGTCTGACAATACCTTGGAAATAAATAAATGCAGGACATACAGAATATGAAAGATTAAACAAAAAAGACACACTCTCATCATTTAAAGGAGGAGGAAAGGAGAAAGGATGACAGGTCAGAAAAAGGAAAAGACGAATCTAGAAGTAAAACTCATTAGCAGTGCCTCCCCCATCACATAGGAAAGAAACCTCTGCCTTGCCACTGTTCAACGCTACATACACATGAAATCTATGAAATTCAGAACTTCCTCTCCCCCTCCCACAGAGGGATTTAAATCAGGTCTTTGCCTGGAAAAGAAGAGAGAGGTTTCCTTAAAATTAAACAAAGGGCATCCTTCTCTCCGCTATCCCTCGAGGTAAGACAGAACGAGCACGATCTTGCTGCATTTTGACACCGAGAGTTACCAAATCCTCTCTATCACCGCGTATTCCCTTTACTTTATTTAATAAATGAAATCTCATCAACTTATCCTTCTTCTATTATCACTGCTGACATCAATCTGATAATATTGGCTTGGCGTGGAATCGTGCTATTATATGTCCTCTTGATATTTAATTTAAGAGAAACGTCTGCAGTGGGGTGAATATGTGAAGCAAGCTTTTTATTACTGGCAGCAGTAAGGACGCTGGGAGTGAATTAGACATTCATCTTAGTCAGGGCCAATCTAGTGGCTCAGAAGAGGTTTTCTTCTTAACCCTCTCCTAACTGTTCAATAGCGGCAGGTAACGGCTGCTTCAGTCAATAACTGCATTCATTTGTCTCGGCAAATTCATTCCTACACGGATATAAACCCCATGAAGAAGTCCTAAGCACCTGGGAGGTTAAAGCAAGGTTCTTTGACAATTTCCATCATAAGCGCTGCGCTAGTAGGAAAAGTGCTGGTCTAAATGTCCATCCATTAATCAAGAAGCAACACAGCTTCCAAAGACAAACACCCAAACTCATTGCAAAAAGCGATTAAGGGCATATCATCAGGACACAGACCCACAGACAGAAGGTTTCAAACACAGCAAAATGGCTACTGGTTAGTTGCTGCTGACAGGTTCCCTTTCAGGAAGAATTATGAATTCAGTATTGGAAAGTAAGAGAAAGCTGGAAGATGTCTGTGTATTTGCTGGTCCTTTCACCCAGTTGAAAAATCAGACTAGCCAAGCAGAGATACAACTCTAATGCTTTAGGACTTGGCAGCTCTTTAGACTAGTGCAAAATCAGTAACTCCACAGTAACACAACATCACTTGGCTTTACCGGAGAGAGTAATAAGTCCAGATGGAGTTAAGAGCAGGATCTTCTTTTTTACATTTTACTCCGAAAAACCATTTCAGCTGAGAAAAAGCCTGAGATAGAGACTGATGGTATTTAAACCTAGACAGTTTGATACCTCTGCTCAGAAACTGAAAACAAAGACAGGCAGGGTCCCTCATATAAGCCAACTTAGTAGCTGGCTCCAGTACACAGCTGTAAGCAGCAACCTAAATGGGGCAGAAACCTGGAATTTCCTGTGGGCTATCAAATCCAAAGACTGGATTAGCTTTCTGCTGCATTATTTGACTAAGACCAGTGTCAGAGCTAACTTGAGCAAACCACGTTAGTCACCACTGTTACTACAGTGCAGACAGGCCCAGAGATCAGCAACGAGGTACATGGGCAGCACTGTGAGCAAAACCCAGGGCACACAGCAGCACTTTCTGCATGTTGGGAAGGAATCAGAGACGTGTCATATAGTTGGTTGGTATGTTTATACATCCAGGGTCCATTACACACACTTCAGACTAAGCTCAGCGATGCTTTGGTCACATAAATGTGGCGTGCTGCCATGCTGCACTGTACATATATAAAACCCAGTAAGTGGTTAACTGACCTGTAAAACTGCATCCTCCCTTGGGTAGCAGTTGGTTTCTGATGGCTTCTCTAACATGTCAGAAAAATAACTCCAAACAGTCACAATACACAGCACATAGCATGGTTTCAATCCCTCTCATTATTGCATCCTTGACATTTACAGCAGAAAATTAAACACAATTGAAGCATTTCATTCACATATAACAAACTCATCAGTACAGAATAAACAGCCAGGCAAGTTAACTTTCAGCATAGGCTGCAGGATGCTGCACTATCACAAAGCAAACACTGTGGCCTCACACAACCTATGGGATTCCCTGATCCTGTATGTCAGCTTGATAACATGGCTTGAATGGAAGAGGGAAGAGTCATGTTGCAACCGTTTGGCAAGAGAAATAGGGATGGAAGAAGCTTAATAGATTATTCAAATGTCACTAAAAAAATCAGTAATGTTTAAGCTACATAACCTAGCACAGTGTAAACAAACTGCATGTCTCATGAGGCTAAACTAATGTGATCAGAAAGAAAATATTTCTGATCAGCCTCAAGAATTCACAACACTGCTCATCAAGCTTTGCCACTGACCTGAGTGGAACAGAAGGCTTGTAGAAGTAACATGCTGTCTAGAGCAAGAGGAGACAGACCAAGAGAAAAGGTGAAACCTCATAACAATTTTCACAAGAATAGGACCACTACCTCCAAATTTCAGCTGAAGCCATTGAATTCCTGTCTTTCTAAATCCTTCCCATATGCCTTGTCACACTGTCAGCAGCACAGTCCTGCACACCTGCAGTATTTCCCCTCTCTCCTTCTCCCCCTTGACAGCTGCATTTCAAAAACAGGTCACTCGATTCTTTTTTTCTGTCCCTTAATCATGGAAGTGACTAATGAATGCATATTTTAAAGTACTGTGAGTTTCTGGGTGACTCTGTGATCCTACAAAATTTGTCACTCAAGTACTTCCCAATCTCCATTCCTGTTTTGACAGCTTGTTGGAAGCTGCCACCCAATTCCCCACTGCAGCTCATACACTCACTGCACCTTTGTCCTTCCCAGGACAGATACCTCCTTTGCTTCCAATCACAGATACACAGAAGCTGTTCTGAAATCTTCCTCTGTGTAAGTAATTAGATTCTATCATCAAGAACAAAAGTTAACACGAATGTCCAAATCTCAAGTGTCAGCCACTTGCTGTGTCACTGCATTCAGCAAGAACAGCCTGCCCTAACCGCACTTTATTCATCAAACAAAAAAACCCAGAAAACCCAAACTCTAAAATACACAGACTGACATGGAAAATGACTAAAATTCAGCAGTTTTCTATAACAACCTCCAATTTTGGAAATCAACGACAACTTCTCCATTTCAGTGATGAAATTGATGCAAGGAGATGGTGTGACCCATCCAATGCTGGTTTCAACTTTCCATCTTACTTACTCCAATGCACAACAAATTCTTCTGCCCCCCTGCATGGTTTATCCTCATACACAAGTGGTCATTTCCCATTTGACCAATGGGTCATGCTAAAAGAATTTGACTTCTACTTCTCGTGTTTTGCCAAGTGCAGTTTCAAACAAATTTAACTGGTTTCCTTAGCACCCCATACACTGTAGGCCCTGGGGTACTGGTGGTGGGCTCTGGGGTCTCCAGGGGAGCAGAAGGGTAGCAATATGCAAAAAAACTGTACCAAACTACATAAAATTAAATGGCCCTTGTCCTACTGAACCTGCAAATGCAATAACTAATCATCCCTATTAGCATTCTATATGGCAGATGACAAGTGGTTTGGAATAATAAGAGACTTTTCCCCACAAGTGGGTAATTCCAGTGTACATTTGGATGTAAATTCTATACTGATTATGATGGTAGAATACAGAGTTATGAGAAACTGCCAGTTTGGAAGATGAAAGGAAAAATACTGCCTCTTCCTTCACTTGCCAACAGATACAGAAGTTAACAGAACTGGATCTCCTGCCCACAAAGCCATGCACCATTTTTTCCCAGAGATGCCAAGCTACTAAAAGTTGACTAGCAAAGATGAAGAACCTAAAGTTAGCAGCAAAACGGTCTCTGGAAGCCAAGCAGGAATGAGTCAGAATCTTGTTGCTGGAAGGAGTCCTCTGATTCAGAAAGGAAGCTGGCTCAGCTCCCACAAGGCAGAAAAGCAATATAGCAAGCAATAACTGAATCTGAAAACAACACACAGCCCAACAAGTGACCCGAATAGGGATTTTCTTTCTTCAGATAAAAACATCATCTAAAAACTGGTTAAGATCTCAGGTCAGGAAGGGAAGGTCTGCAGCCTACAGAAGGTATGTAGCACAGGCCCTAAGAATATATGGGTTGTGGTAGGGCTATAAGGTCTGGGAGTTAGCTGGGAAACTGCTGGTCTCCTAAACTCCTCCCCAAAAAGTATTCTAAAGAAAGTAATTGAAGATGTGATATGCTGATTTCATATAACCACAAGACATAAGGGACAGCAGGTTCAGTAAATTTCTCCTATGTGAGATGATCTCGTAATGATGTCAGACTGCTCACAAAATGTTCTTTTTAAAAGAAAACCCTGACCACTCATTTGAACTGCAGTTACTTTTTCAAAATGCCACTAAACACTGCATTAGGTTCCCACAGTTTACTCCACACTACACAAAGGGCTACCAGTGATGGACAGACATACAAGTCCATTAGTATATTCTGCACTGACAGAATGGTATATCCTGCTAAAGACATCAAAACAAATTTTGAGAGGAGAATAAAGCTGCCAGTGTTAAAGTTCAGGTGGGATCTGAAGCTAAGCATTCACCTTATTAAAAAAAATCCCCTTGCTTCTGCCCACGTGCTCTAGTCTTCAAAACCACAGTGCCCCCTTTTACCGTGCTGAGCAATTTGCTGAGCACTGACTCAGCAAAGATCCCCATTAAGCACCTACTCATCCCTCAGAGAACATCAATAATGGTGCTTTCAAAGAACACACACACCGAGTCTTTAAGTATATTTGCGGGGGGAGGTTGGAATTTTGTTTGTTTGTTTTTATATACTGTAATTTCAAGAAGTCCTCAGAAAATTGAAAACATCCTTATAGAAAATAAATAGATGACATGGTTTTAAGTTTGGAGATGAGCACATGAAATGTCTCAGGTGAAGTGAGCCCATGCCTTCTGATGCTGCCTCATTGTGCTGTTGGTGGCAACTCACAGCACAACACTGACTCATTCTGTCCAAAGAAATAATGTTCATCCCTGAACAAGAAGCTCCTGCCTTCCAAATGCCAGTTTTTTGGGTCAAATTAGTTACAGTTGTAGTTGGCATGGTATGTGTATGTCCTAGACGTGCAAGCAAGAGACACTTCCAGGACTAACAAGAAAAATAGAAGTATAGAAAGAAAGAAACCCAGCAAGGTTCTCTCACAATAGGCTGAGTGCTCCATAACCTATTTTATCAGAGTAACTTCATAAACTATCAAAATCACACCAAATAAATAATAAAATCAAGTCATCAAAGCCTGATCCAACGGCAGAGATGGTTTTTCTCTCCCTTTAGAAGAGAGAAAAGGACTTCAGTCTCTCATCAGCTCAACATCAAACATCACCAACTTCCTCTGTGCAGATGGATCACCAGGATGGAAGGTGCCACAGCTGTTCTGACAAAGTCCTCACTTCCTCAGAAGACAGAAATTCAGAATCTCTGACCTACATAAGAAACAATTTCCCAAATTTTTCCCACTGGTACTTGCCTTTGGTGTCTTCTGTCATTCCTCCATCACTCCAGGAGGAAACTCTGACTCAACAGTAAGGACACAGCGTGTATAATCCAGAATCAGGAGTACAATTACTGTTCAAAATAGCAACATTGCCCTTGAAATCAGTTGCTACTGAATTAATGACCAGATTGTTAGAGTGTTACCTCAACTTTGCCTTAGGCTGCTAATTAGCAAACGAGTCATTAATTCACTGGTAACAAGTGGTTTCTCAGGCATTATTGCTTCTGACATCTTTAATTCACCACTCTTCTTGGAAGGCTTCCCCAGACAACTTTATCCTCAGTCCTCTTCAAGCCAGCCTCATGCTATTACCACCAGCACACTATACAACACACACACTGAAGACAGAGGCAGAAAAACACAACAGGAATAGGCTAAGTTGGGTCATTAATTAATAATCATGATACCTTACCCAACTAAAGCCAAGTGGAAGGGAGTCCAAAGGCACAAGAAGTTCTGGATTTTGATGTGTGTCTGTCATTACACGTAAATACACAATAAAAATACCATGAAACTTGGAGAAACCTAGCTTCCACCCTGGTACACATTGGAATATGCAATTCCCAACCTGAGGGCAGAGATCTGCTTTTATTTTCACTTCATTCTCCACGATAAAGAACTCTGAGCTGAAATATTTCATGTCCTCTGATGCACAAAGTATGTCTGAGGTTTGTTTTAACAGCTGCACAAATATCCGTGCTTTTGAAAACAATCTGAATTTGGCCTGCCAACAAACCCTGATCTAGGAGCTTTATAAAAGCAACATTACTACAGAAAACAAGTGCTTTCCATGTAAAAATCAATAGCAAAAGAAACATCCTTAACAGACTACATGGAGTCTTTGGCACCTCTTCCTTTGCTATTCCAGTCGTTACTATTCAGGTCTTATTTTATACCCACGTTCTACCAATGTACTGTTGAAGAAATGCTCCTGCAGTTTTGAAGAGACATCAGTTTTTCAGCACTAATAGAACTGCAATTTCAGTTCATTGGACTCATTTATTAGTCATGTCTCATCACGCATGAGAGGAAAGACAATACTGTGAACACTAGATTAGAACATCATTTTACTAACTGGGTAAAATGAAAATCTTATTTAGAAGCAGAATCCTAGTAACTGAACTTCAGAAAGAAGATTCAACAGCTTGGATAAAGTATACAATCTAATAAATTTTCAAGATTTAAAATTTGGCTCAAAGAAGAATAATCTGGTCCAACTGGAGCATTTACCCAGATCCACTGCACACATTCAGTTTCTATTACCAAATATCATATTCCTAAACCAGTAGGAGAATATACCTTGCTAGGAAATCAATGCACTCCTGCAAGCAATTGCTTAACAAAAGGCCATCCAGAATTCACAAGGAAAATGTTTACATGCTAAGGTAATGTGTGAAAAACTTTGTGAAGTAGAACTAAAAATGATCAGAAACTTTTTCTGCCAGTAAAATGCACACCATGTAAAATGAGACAAAGTCAAAATTCACCCGCATACTTTTACCCTCTTGTGAAATACCTTTGAGGAAACTCATGCATTATAATCTCTTGCAGCAATATTCCAATTTCCTACTAAGAGCAACTTTATAAAAGTGAGAAACAGAAAAGCTTTTACTAATAATTCATCTCTTCGTTTAAAGATTATGAAACAGACTCGGTGCAGACAGAAGAAGGAACAAGACAAACCAAGCACTAAAGGGAAGAACAGGACTGGGATGGAGCCAAATAATTTTGGTGAAGGTAACATCGTTGCAGGGCACAAAAGCACTATGTTGAGATAAGGCTGTGGAGGATCTTCCAGCAATAATCAGTCTCTCATTCCCGAAAACTCTTAAATCCCTATTGCAGAGGCTCTTAATTTCAACATTAAATTAATCATTTATCTAATCTAATGATGGGAGAAATCCCAGAGCAATTTTGTTTAAAAATTGTGATGTCTTTACCCTTTTCCTTGGGCTTTACAACTGTCCATATAATGACTATTTCAGAGCTTGACTCCTGGGCACAGTCCTTTGTTGAAATACCCAAGGTCTCATGGTAGATTTCAAGATTAACAAACTCAAGTATCACCACAGAACCATTTTATAAACTTTCCAGATGTACATAAACAAAAACTTAGTTTCTCCAGGCCCCAGTTAGTGTTGCCATTATAATTAAGGGGCCATCAACCTCAAAAACTTGTGCAATTCAATAAAATCTTCATTTCCATGAGTACTGAAAGCAAGCCATAAATTCCCTGCTCCCACCAGATGATCCATCTATGGACTTTCTTCCCCTACCCTCACTGAGTCTGTGTGGTTTTTCTACCCCACAGTTCAGCCCAGGAGGATACTTACTACTTACCGGTTTCTCTAACGTAATCACCTTAAAGACTCATGTCCATTAAGTTTAAAGATCTTAGGACCATCAAATGAAACTCTTAGATAGTAAGTCCCATATGGAGTAAATCTCTTTGGCAGTTTCTCCATTGGAAAGCTGCCTTGGATTCCAGGCTGATCCCCATCAGGATAAGACACCGACTTTATGCACTCCCTGATAACAGCACAAAGGATATGCAGCCCTCTCAGCACAACATGCAAACACAGTCATCAGTAAGCAGCTTCAGAAACAGTTCTGCAAACTATAAGGAGATCTCAGAGGGAAACTCAGCTTCAGAACAATTTTATCTTTTAACAGCTTCCTAATCCCCTCACCCCTTTCCTGCAGCTTTACCTTTCAGAGACACACCCCCACCCAGGCCAATTCTTGCATCCAAAATTAATAACTACAAAAATAATAAAAAAATAATAATAAAAAACCCCAAACGTGATAAGACAACCTTCACAAAGGAAAAGAAATAATTTATTTTTTTTACAGAAAACAGCGTTTTGGGGATAAATCTGGAGTGCTGCACTAAGCCATAACCTCTTTACTGATGTTTTTTCCTTCCCCTTAACAGATTCAGGGACTGTAATAACATTTAATCCTCAGAAGCTAATCTAAATGTAACACTCAAAAGAAGACAAAGACAACGCAACAGAAAAAAAATTTGGCCACTGCCTTTTGGGAGTGCTGCTTTATCCCTGGAGCGAGCGCATTAATAGAGCTTGGAATGAAATGCCATTTTATTCTCTGTAGCAGGGAGGGGATTAGCAAGTTGTCTTCTCTAAACCCAGTCTGAGTCATGGCTCTATGAACACTGAGAAAAGGATGTGGAACGAAGGGAAGAGCGGGGAGCACTGGCTTTTTATTTACACGTTGTTTCCTTTGTGGGTGGTTACTGATGTGCACAGTTTGCTAAACAGGGAAAGAAGAGGGGAAAAAAGTTCTAAGTCCCCTGACTTTTAATTCTGTTGGTTAACAAAAGAGAAAAATAATAATGCACCAATTATAACGACATCATTGAGACAACACGTCCGTGGCAACTGTCCAATTCATCACAGCATGTAAGCAACAAGGGCAAGTTGCTTAAGGTGCTGAAAGCTGTGCTCAGTGGTATCTTGTTGCTAGGATCTTCTTCAGGAAAGGAAAAAAAAAAAACAGGTTGGGCAGAGCCCAGAACAAAGGAGAAGGAGACACTGTGGTAGGAGAAATGTGGAGACAGGAGTAGCCTGGGTTCAGGTGAAGAGATGAGGAACAAAGTCCATTGCACAAGTCAGGCCACGCAGGCATCAAGCCTTGAAGTGGAAACCAAGAGCTAATGACTGTGTCAGGGATTTAACATGAGGCTCAGCACTAAGTACTTCACTTCTGTTTCTGTAGAAAGGGCGATAGGAAGGTTTACTTGCCTACCTCATAGGCATGCTGTGAAGGGTCACTGGTGGAAAGCTTGTACAATATTCCTAAATCCTACAATGCTTGAGAAACACTAAGGAGAGGAAATAGTCCTTGGGACACATGACCACTTGTGCAGAGTTGTAAGTGTTGATAAAAGAATCACAAAAGTCACTAAATGCCAAGAAAACACCGGGGGTTTGTTTCAGATGTTTCTTTCTTTGCTTCAACATGGACTATGAAAAACAGGGCACTCTCTGTGGAAATAGCCCCAGCCCTATTTCACTCTTCTTTCATCAGCTCCACTGATACACAATAGCAGAAGAGAACAAATACAGGGTAGATTGGTCTCACAAGGCACAGACACCAGGTCTTCACAGTGGAACAGGGATAATACAAGATAGGGAAGAGACACTGTGTGAAGGAGATGAACTCTCCTCTGCAGATGGAGAAAGTGCCACTCCTAGTTTCCTTTCCTTAAGAAGCTGTTGTAGTCCAGCACTAGAAGCAGGCAGACCTGTACTTCATTCATACTTTGGCTGTATTCCCATTCCTGTAATTTTGCTGGAGTGTCAGTTTATTCCTGCCAACCAAAATACTAGATCTGCATAAATCAGTCTAACCTATCTTAACACCTACTGTGCTTGCATGTCTACTACAAAAGCACAAAACAGGATGAGCAAAACTTCCACTGAAGACACAGGATCTTGTCATTTATTACCATAAACAGGCTGCAGAAAGACTTGAATGTACAGTGCCAAACAAGAGAACCTCACAACACACAGACGGCAAGTCCTACCAGCTGAGCACGGACAGCAGTGTAGGAAGGAAGCTTCCCTGACCCTGTTCCTTATCATGACCCACATGTGAGGCACACATGCTCTTTAAGAGTGTTTGTACAGCGTGTTGCACATCAAGGCAACGATCCTGAGAAGGGTTACTGCATGCTGCTCTGAGAAACACATACACCACAGGCTGATGGGGTCAAGCAATGATTCTTCCTGTATGTACAGTTATCAAAGGACATTATCAATCCCAGATTGTGCACTCCAATGCCCAGCTCAGTGCAATCCTGGGTACTGCTGGCAACTTCTGCTGTAAAGAAATAGAATGTATGATGTTCACCTTCACCCTCAGTTTCACTACTGCCACACAGTTTGTCCCTTCAAGACACCCCAGCCACATTTTCTTTTCACAACAAATTCACATTAGGGCAGGTGTCTCTTTTTGCTGCAAAGAAGACAGCCCAAGGAATCTGTCCCTTTCTGATGGATCAAGCTCATACTGCCATCAAATAGAAGAGCATTGTACAGTAAGGCCAGAAGCCAGGGACTGCCAAGTGATAAAGGTTCAAAGAAAAGGGGTAGAAACCCCTAAGAGACCATAAACACATTCTCTGAATCTCAAAAGAATTCATTAGCATTTGTGCTGGTGTGAGCCACTAACCCTTATGAGAAATGGTTGCATTCCTGAGTTTCTTACATTACCAGTCTTCATCTCCACAAAAAACGAAAAGGCCAAATGAAACCAAAACATCATGAACCCAACTTAGGACTACTATAAAAAACAGGTTAGTTACAGTCTGTAATAGTAAGTAAAGAACATAGTCCCAGGTCTCAATTGCTTCCTTTACCAAGTCACAAAAATAAATCCCCACTATACATAGTTCCAACAATTGATGACACATCTGCAGAAGCAAGTCCAAGAAAAGACTGAACTGATCAAAGACTGTCAGAACTTTTTGTGCTATGAATTTTCTAAATTTTATTTAAAAGAAGAATTTAGAATTCTACTATGGAAAACAGCATGGAAATGCAGGCAATGTGTTAGCTGCCTTGTTTTGGCTTCTTTAGCAACTTATTGCTTGACTGTCCAAACAAAAATGTGAAATTACAACAGGTTATGTGATGCTTTGGCAGCCAAACATAATTTTAAATAAAGACAGCACAATATAGTGCACATCCCACTAACATATTCATCACTACTATATTATCTATTTATGCAATTAAGTATTGTACAGTCTGGATTGGACCCAACCGGACTACATATGCTGCTGCTCCAGTTTACTGCATGTTGGCCAACTGTTTACCCAACTGAGATCTGAGTGCTGCTCTTCACAGTGTAATTGCTTTAGTCTCATTAATATTAAAGAATTATAGAAAATATTTTTTCTTCGACAGCTGTTATATAGCTTATTGTTCCACATGCACTGACAGTACTGGTAAATACAAAAACTGAATTTAACACTAAATATGACAAAAAGACAACATTAAAGGTCCACTAATTGTGCCAAGGCCAATAGAAAAGGCCAGAAAAATCACTGCACACATTCTGAGAAAGGATTAATAATGACTACAACTCCAGTTTGATTGAAACTTCCAGGGCTAAGATTTAGACTGTTTACCTTTTTCTTCCCTGGACACTGAAAGCTTTCAAAGTGGTGCCATTCTTCCTACTCCCATGCACCTGCCCAGTGCTGCAATGTGTATGTTAAATCCACCAGGTCAAAGTTTAAACAGATTAGACATGTTCCACTGCTATTTTGAAAACCCTACTGAATATTCCTATTTAATATTAATTTTCAAAGCCCATTTCTTCCCCTTAATTCTTCCTTGCAAGATCTAATAACTTCATAGTAAACTCTGTCAAGCTTGGCACAGAAAGAGAAGATGGTAGCTTATGCTTCCTCAGCCCTCTCAATACGTGACACGAGGTAACTTCACTCTCCATTTATGGGAATATCCAGAGGCTACACACAAAGCATTATGAAATGCAACTGGAACTGCTGAAAAGAACAAAAATGGCTCCTCACTTTATCCACTCCTCTGCCTTGGCGGCTGCCTCCTGGTACTGCTCGGATGTCAGCTTGTAGATCTCTGCATTCTGAAACAAAGAATAGAATGCTCAGCTCTAAAAATTAAAGGCATCTCAGATCTTATCCCGTCACAAAGTTATCTTCTATAATTAATAATGATTTCCAACAACAAACAGCATATTCAGTTCAAAGAACACAAAAAAAAATGCTTAAGAGTCGATTTTATTTTCAGCAAAATGCATCACGGCCACAACACATCCATTCCAAGCTTCAGCTTTCTGAAAGGAAAGAGAGGGAAAAGGTCGCAAACAATCAACGAGCAGCTCTGGTTATTCCATGCAACCACAAAAAAACCAAGGTGTTTCCAGCACCCAGTTATTTTGTGTTTGTTCTCTTCTTTCATTAATTACTGTGAAGGATCTTGTAAGTTACTGACATGCAAGTATCAAAATTGGCTGCTAGCGCTGGAAAATCCATTTTACATTTCAGTGCTTCTACTTACATTACTTATTCTTTAAAAGAAAATTATGCAGCCTGTTTCCCTTTTAACAACACAGGGAGGCATATCAGGTATCAGTTAAGGTGCTGCCAAACAGAGTCTTGAGTGTCTTGCTGCAGGGCTTAAGAGGTTTGCATTAAATTCTCCTGAACTTGCACAGAAAGAATTTTAGCTCACAACTCCTTGCTCGCTGAATGTGGAGGATGAATTCCTCCTCTTGGCTGCACTTAGGAGCTTCCCAAGCACGAACAGCAGGAGGGAATGGCTGCACACCCCCAGTGACTGCACTACAAGGTCTTGTGTCACTAAACCACTGGGAGAGCTGCTTTAAGCAAAGCCTCTGGACTCCGTAGGCAATTGCCTCACTCAAAGTTCACCCGCAAGGCTCTCAGTCTGAAAAGGCACGAGCAGAAAATACGCAATAATCAATCAAAAAACCTGACAAAATGGTATTGAAAGCGAGGACAGCTATTCATTTAGGGCCGGTTCTAGCTGCTACCTCGTCTCTCCCCAAATTTGGTCATTTTATATAGAATACTATTCTTGCCCTCCTTCATTTATTTTCCCGTAAATGCAGCTGTGGTCCCGCGCATGAATGAGACACATACTGTTCAGTGGCTGGAAAAAGGAAAGGACAGATATAACTCAAGTTCTATTAGTGGTTCTGCCACTTGTGCAATCTTGGGCAAGTCACCATTTTCCATCTGCAAGTGAGGGATAACAGCTGCCTGTATCTCTGAAGTTGTGTGAAGCTCAGCTAATTGGAAGGTTTATACAGGTTTTCAGAGCTTGGGCTTCAAGGTGCTATATTTAAGCTCTTTATCTCTGGCGCCTGAATTTATGTCACATACCAAAAAAAACCACAGAACAGATTTTGCTTTTCCAAACTTTGACCTAGGAGACAAATTTAAACTGAGAAATCATGGGCGACTAACCACTTCAAAATGCATTTTGCCTGTAAATTATCATTAATGTTTTTGTTTACTTGTTACATAATGGTCAAACTTCTACGCTATTAAATCCATTTTTCTCTTTCCTATATTGAAAAGTTCAGCTTTTAATGGTGCCTTTTTCTCTGGCCTGTAAACAGACCTCATGACTTTCAGCTCCCTGCTGTTACTTATTCACACATGAAACCACAAGACCTGTGCTTCATTAATTAAATTTGCCATTAAAAATTAAATAATGTGAATAAGTAGATGTAAGCGTTATCTCCACTGGGCTTCATAGGTCTCACCGTTTCTCCAATTACTACCCAAGCAATTTTCATATTTCATACTGTCTGATTTCTCAAAGGGACTGGATCTGAAAGATCAAAATGAGAGAAACTAGGAAAAAGAGAAAGCAAGGTAGCAAAATTAAACATTTTTCAGGCAATAGGAAGTAGCCCCGTCAGATACTATTAGCCTGCAGCACTCTGCAGTGAAACAGCAGCAGGAGAGGAAAACAGGAACAAATATGTTGTACGTGAGACCCAGCATGAGGTTGTGTTTAACCCACCTAAAGAAAGGAAAAATAGCCAACAGAATCATTTGTTGGTTGTACTGTCGATTAAAGCGGTTGTGGCACAACCTTGCCTAGTTTATTAGAGAGAGTTCAACTGCCCAGCACTGCAGTCAGGCTCATCTTCAACAACATCAGCTACAAACACAGACAGAAATAGCCAGGAAACAAACCCGTGGTTTAGTTCTGGATCCTAACGCTGCTAAAAGCAGGAAAGTGAGAGTCTGAATGGAGAGGCAAGAATCTCGGTAAGGGGAAGGAGGAAAGACCTGGCTTCAAAGCAATCACAAGGCACATGGCATCATGCAAAGATTGAGGAGGGGCACAGAAAATCTTCAACCTGCAGATAAAGCTGCTGTGTTTAAAAAATGAAAAGGAAATATCTTTGCATGTGCTTCAACTGGGCCTTTTGCCTTTGGATTAGACCTCTCTGCCACCTTCTTTCCCTCCCTCCTCATCAAAAACACTAAAAACCAATGAAACAGTATTTCCAATGCTATGAATCAGCATCTTTAAATTCTTCCCCAAGTAATAAAAACAAGGGGTTACCATTTAAATCTGAGTTTGTTCAACAAGCAGACTATAATTAAACAGGTTTTCCTCAGTCTTTAGGTCCTTTCCTACCCTTAGGAAAGCCGACTGCCTTTTGTCCTAAACACTAAATGAGCAACAAATGGGCTAACTGGGCAAGAGAAGGGGCTTTCAGCATGGGCACAGTCACAGCGGGTTCTCTGATTTGGGGTTACTACTTACAGAGGATAATTTTCCAAGTATCCTCATCTATACGACTTCAAAGGCAAGATCTGCTTCATTTTCACAATTTTAACTAAAATACTATGGCAGGAGATAAGGTTCCAGTGACCTACAACAATCTAGGCCTTTATAATAAGGTTGCAAACGAGAAACCAAGCCAGGAACCACCTGAGCACTTCCCTGAACTTCAGCAGAGCCACCTCCATACAAGGGCTATTCAGCAGGATCAAGGTGTGGTATTTGCACTTGAAACAAAGTCTGAGCTGTCCGTAGTCTTAGTGAAGTCCTTTATCTTCATAAAACGATATTCAGTGGCACAGTAAAAGAGAGAACATTCCACACAAAATTACAAGACATCAATGCTGCTTTTAATTTACTTTCACAATATTTGATGCTTGAGATAAAATGGCAGCTCACAAAGAAAAAGTTGAACATGAGACCTCAACTATTATTAAATAAAGCTCCTGGCAGTCTTAGTTGCAGAAATAAGTTTAAAAACATGACCAAAGGACACCATAAGGGCTCAAATAACAAAAGACACAGAAAGAATGAATGAACCACCTAAAATGTTTCACTTCTCTCAATAAAGCTGAGCCTTAGGGGAGTCAACTTCACAACATCAGAGCTTTGTCATATGGGGAGAGAGCTCTCCAGAGAGGACAAACAAACTAAACAAAGAAATGTTAGTTTGAAAGATTTTTCCCTGCTATTAAATGATGGTTCGTAGCAAATAATAAAAACACCAAGAAGTTATAAAAATACATAACTAGAGCCTAAAGTGCAACAGAACCATTTTTCTTTACCCTACTGCTTTTCTACAACAGATTTGCTGCTATACCCTTGTTCCCCACTCTTCCCAAAACACCCTTGTGCTAAAAATTCCCCTTCAAAAGGGAATCAGTTTTAAAACTCAGAGCTAAATTTGGAGTAATTTTAATTCAGCATTCCTCCTTGGCTGCAAACACGCAGAGAAACCTCAACACTCACTACTACACCCTCGCTACACTGCCCAGGCCCTTTCCAGAACATATAGCAAAGAAAGTAAGAAAACAATATAGCAGAAGACTGAGTTCTCAGGGTTATTTCAGGAGGGAAAGTAATTGAAGCATAAAGAAAAAACCCTGCCAGCTTATTCTCACACTGACATTAAACCACATTCCTTACAACTTCAGTAAAACATGAGCTACTTGCAGTAACATGTAAAGCAGAAAACCAAGAAACACAAGCATGAGGAACTAGAAAATAATCAGATTTTAGATGAAATTCTTTGTGAACATCAAGCAGCAGCATTAAAAACTTGACACGGGGACAAAGATTTCTCCATCAGGTTCAGTCTGGGTCAATAGATCAGAAGGCGTCTGGATTAAAAAACAACAAAACTCAACTACCATCACCCCAGCTATCTTGAGATATTTTGACACCTCAGAGTACAGAAGCTTGTCAGTGGTCACAGTGTTTAAAGATACAAAGAGGATTAACAGCTGTTGAAATGCTGCCAGCCTAGATGAATGCCAGCGATAGCTCTGATTAATCGGAGCAGGGCAGCGGAGGCCTTGACAAATGCTGCAGACGACAGCCGGGGGATTAGATGGTACAATCTGCCTCACACCTGACAGACGTGTTGCTTCGATCCCCGCTCCTCACATCCATGCTCGCCAGCTTCCAGCAAACGTCCCTCCGCAAGCCCCACTGGAGCCGAAAGCAGCACGAGAGGCAGTGCTGTGAGTGGGAGAATCCACGGCGTGCCCCACGAGGAGGAAACACCACGAGTTTGGGAAAGAGGTAAGGAAAGCAGAGATTACTTCTCATGTATCAAATGCCAACTGGGAGACATTCAAATTCCTGCTTCCAGCTGCTTCTGAAGCCAGAAATAAGACCCCATGCTATCCTGATCAAGCAGCACAACTGCCGCCTGCCCACACGAGCCTGGGGACGGGGAACACGCACGTGCCCTGGGTGCAGCTGCTGCCACGAGGAGCAGCAGGAAGCTACAGAGGAACACTGGTCGGTGCCAGCCTTGGGAACTGCCTTTGTCCCCAGCAGTGCCCAGGGGAAGCAAAGGTACACCCAGGTTCCCCACACCTCGCCGGGTCGCCGGTTTGCACGCGCTATAAATCAGGCTGTTCGTTCTCATCACTCAGAAGTCTCATGCAAATGGCTCCTAACACGTTTGAAAAATTACCCCATCCACCTGCATCCCTCCCGCAGGTACAGAGGCAGATGAGCTGAACTGATCTGTTCACTGGACGACCCTTTGGATCTGCTAAAATCAACCCACACAATCAATCACTGCTATCAACTTCGGTCCAAAACAGGGAGTTTGGGAATTTCACAACACACTGCAAGAAACAATCTCTTCACCTCCTGAGCTCGCTCCTCCAGAGTTCCTGCTCAGCCCATTTGTTGGTATCAGCCAGCATTTAGTTCAAAGAGATCATTCACATTCCTGCCTTCCTATCAAGTGCACACACGTGTAGAAGCCAATTAACAAGGAAGAGAAACATGCACATAAAGCATACCACGAGAGCATAGAAGTTAAGGGTTAAACTGCTGTTTGGAATTTCATATGCCTTTTTTTCTCAAAAGACAACAAAAGAAAGATGCAAGCAACTACAAACAGCTTGCTGATATAGAAAAAAAATAGGATTTTTTTTTCCAGCCAAAGCCAACTTCTAAACACAGCTCTGTTGTTTGCTGTTCATGTGTGGGTTCATCCACTCCTCCCGCTGAGACCAATAATGAAATGAGAGCATTGAATTTGTGTCATTCTATTCTTTCCTTCGGCAATAAGCTGTGAGATCATAAATTTTGGATTAAGATTCAGAAAAAGCATAAAGAGAACAGTGTCCACAGTAACAACACAGGCAAGTTAAACTAGTCATGGGCAGAAGTACATTCCTCTTTGAACAGATCTTCTCATGACTGCAATATTATCTTGAGTTGAAAGTAAAATATTAATTCTGTAGCATATCTAGAAAGCTCTTCAAAGATAAAATCCCACTGAATACCACTCTCCACAAAGCTTGAGGAAGGCAGAGCTGGGAAGAAGGACCATGACTGAGTCTATCCTGCAGGTAACAAACCACGCACAAAAAGGTTAAGCTAAAGCCTCTAAAGCACACAGTGACTCAAACAAAGCTACACATCCCAGGACTTCCCAGGTCCCACACAGAGATACTCCACCCAGATGAAAATAGGTTTACAGACCCAGACTGATATTCCACACCAGAGTCAGACTGTCTTGATGAAGGTACCCTGGGCAGAGTCCAATTAAAACAGGTATCCCACAGCAAGACGCTATTTGGGACTTTTCTCAAAAGCTTCATGTGCCTCACTGGAAACATGCAGAAAAACCTCGTGTTATCTTCAAGTCAGAAAATAGCCAGCAAAAAAGAAATTATTTCTACATAGGCATTTAAAAGGGGAAAAAAGAGAAAAAAGAAAAAGCATTTATAGGAGGTTGCTTTAAAGCACACCATTCTGAAAGACTACAAATAAAGCATTAGTAATTCTTTAAACACAAAATCTAGAAAGTAAAAGCACCTTCAAAGAGAAAGGCCATAAAATGCCAGTAGGCAATTTGGGCTTTCTGACAAGGACAGCAACAGCATTGTGAAAGGCCCAGATTAATGCCAAAACTGTTGTAGGAGAGTATCACACTCACTCTCCTCCTAGCTGGGAGTTTAACATCAGAGAGAGAAATCTAAGGTGAGGAATTCACAGTAAATGCCCAAATCAATTATGCCTGACAAGTGCAGGTAAACAGCCTTCCCAGGCATTGATTAAACATCAAGAGTTTTCAGCATCTGCTTCAGAGAAGTCCCACACCTGGTTGACCTGCACAGATAACGTGGTGCCCGTGGCATTAAGGGCACGGCACCACCTGCTAAACCCCTGTGCCTGTGCTGGGCAGCTGCACAGCCAGTCCTGCAGTGATACCTGGGTCCTACCAGCAGATCCACCACACAGCCAGGACGGACTCTGAGATCACAGGACACTGCCTCTAACTACTGGGCACTGTCCAAGAGAGAGAGGCAGGAGCACAGAGAATCAATGCTAAGGCAAGGGGAGAACAGAAAAAGAAGGGAATTGCCAGAATATCAAGAGTGCTAAGGAATGCAGCTGAAAGTTTCACTCAAAGGATGACCAGCACTTCCAAGGGGAAAAAACCACCAAACAAAATTGGCAGCCATCAAGCACTTGTCATACATTAAAAAAAGATACTAAGTACATTCCCCTGTCAGGCCTGTCACAGCAGCTTATTTTGGGAAGGGAGGAACATTATAGTTAAGGTTTGATGCCGTCATGCCAAAGCTGGTATTTGACAGAGCCTCCAACAAAACTCCCACCACCTCGGACAAGCATGCTGCAGCTAAAACCTGGCTTTCTCTGCTGAGAATATCCCTAAGTTCCATTTATAAACTGCAGCAGCTGGCCCAGTTAACAGTTCCTGTCTCAATTAAAAAAAAAAAAAAAAGTTAAACCCATGACCCCATCCTTTCACATAACAGGTAGCTAAGGAATGTAATACACTGGATTCCCAGAGGAAGACAGAATAGGAGGGACCCAAGGTAGCAGCATGTACAAGAGGACTGGAGAACACTGAAGAAAATGCATCACGTTCATACACTTGCATGGGAAAGGAACTGCAAGGAAGAGAGTCACTGTAAGAAACAAAAAAACCCACTGAAAAACAGAAGTAAGCCAAAGCCTGGAAGTTCCACCCCCTCCCGGGGTTTTTCCTCTACCCCCTACTACAAATTATTCTCCATGTGCAGTTTCCAGTAAATCAAGCTTTGTGAAATAACCCCGACATGTGCAGGGCTGAGAACCAGCCAACAAGCAATGATGAGATGTCCCTGGAATGATTAAGGAAAACGCAGACATCTCTCAGGTTACAAGGAAGCCTGTTGTACTCTCCCCTTGGTGCATATGCAATGCTGCAAGCACTGTTCTGAAACCTCTGATATTCAAAGGCTCATTTGGTTGACAAGGAGCCTGTGGATTCGTGGACAGATTGTCACACAAACTGTCAGGTTTTTAGAGAGACTATCAGACCTTTCTTTGCCTACGTTATGGAGCACATCAAAGACACAGAAGATGAACCAGACGCAGACTGCACAGATCTGACAGAATGGTGGGTGTACATATTCAGAATACTGTACTGCTGGGGGGGGAGGCTTAATGTGAATAATCAGGGGCTGAAAGTTCCAGAAATGTGACAGTTTTTGGCAGCGATTCCCATCTTTGCATTTATTTATCGAAGGGAGAAAAACTGCCATACTAGAGGCAAACTTGGAAGAGGAAGAAAAATTGTACCAGCAGCAATTTATTTTGCCACTATACTTTTTCTTTATTATTATTACTCCCAGAGCATTTTCTGAAGATATTTGTATTTTCAGTCAAGGTTCTCTCACCGTGCTTGCAGGCTCTCTTCTCATTTTCTCCTATAGGAGAGGCTGGTTTAATGATTACAGCCAAAAAGACCGCTAGGACTTCACAGGTCACTGTACACGGTTAATGACACAGACAAATCCGTATTTTCAGAAGTGCCTGCTGGCTCACAGTTCTGTCTGGAGATGCTCAGGAGCTCATTATTCAAAACTTCGAGCTCAAGTTATGGGTAATCAGCACATCTGAAGAAATACACCATACCCGGACAACCAAAAAGTGAAGAGACAAAAGCTATTATAGAAAATACTAACCTTAAGCATTAAGGTCTCACTTTTAAAATGGGGACATTGTTCACTTATCTTCCAGTGAGCCAGAAACCTTAGTTAATGAATACCTGGAAAAAGTTCCTAGCGCCACAGTTGAAAAATAGTATTACAAAGGATAACTTTCTATCATTCCTCTTTATTAGTAATACTTGGACAAACATTATAAAGCAATGGTATATTTATTTTACAGGTGGCAAAAAAAAGTTATTAGGCTATTTCTACCAAGAAGTATTGATTATTACTTAAAAAGGAAAATAAAATGTAAAATGAAACACTGATAACAAGAAAAAGAAAGTGGATTAATGCAGATTCCTTTGGCCTGCCTTTACAATACCAATGTCACATAACCTCCAGTTCTGCCTGCAAGGCATCAGTTATTCCCCAGAAAGGAACACTCATATCTTTTTATATTTATTCTACTATTTAAAAGATTGAAATTCTCCACACAGTAAACAGAAAACAAATACAGTGTTTATCCTAAGATAAAAAATAACAAGGAGGACAAAGGAGAAAGGATGGTAAAAGGGATAAGAAAGAAATCAGAAAATATTTGTAAACAGTTTCCTTTCCATCATTTGACAGTCTCATTCTCTCTGCTTTTAGTGATCTTCTTTTTCAGATGTTTTTAAATGGAGCTATTTAGCCTCCTCGGAAAAGGACAATGCATTGGAGAGACATCTCTGTAGCTGGCAAAGAGCTTGTGAACTCTCTAGAGAAGCCCAGAAAGGCCACAGAGGGATAATCAGGTGGAGAGGTATTTTTTTCAGCTGAGTTATTGAACTGTAAATATTAACATGAAAATCAAACACTCCAAGAGAGCAGGGGCAGCCACAGAACTGTTTCATTCCCATACTCTGGCAAAGACCACTGCTTTGGTCACAACCCTGGGGCATGATGTCACCCATGGCCTTCGACAGCTTTTGGTCTCCACTAGCTTAGTATCTTACTTTCTTTACAGAACCCAGGCAGAGGAAAAGGAACAAGGCACGTCTCACTTTTAACTCCTTAAAGAATAATAGGAATTACTTATTAGCATAAACACTGAAAAATCTCATAATGCCTTGCTGCCAAGGCTTCTCAGGAACATAAATGGAAGAATGTCACATGCCTGGTGTACCATACACCCTTAGATACAAGTTAAATCTACTCTCAAAATTTAAATTCTAAGCACAGTCTCTGACAGTAAGGAGTACTACATGCAAGCAACAAGAGACACTGACCTTAGCAATAAATGAGGAAGAAATAAAAGTAGGCCTAAAGTTCCAGAAGAAACATTTTGGTATGAGCATCCTAATTATCCAGAGTTTGTTACTATAGCTGATAAACTCTGTAACAACACAATGCTTGGGAAACAGTGTTACAGTTGGTTTTCTCAGGCTTGTGGAAACATTATCACTATTTCACCTATATCCACTGGACAAGACCAAACAAAAAATCCAAGCCCTTCAACTGGAGACAGCTTGAGCTCAGACAACAGGAACACAAAGAAGAGACAGAACTATGCTTTTGCTGGGGAACCACAGGAGGGAATAAAACCAAACACTACAATCACCGCAGACCTGGAGCCAATTCCTCTCTCCACAAAACAAATGAACAAACAAACTTAAAACCCAGCACTGTCCTGTTTTCAGCCAGCAAGGACAAACACTGTGTTCCTCACCAGGACACCCCGTGCCTATCACAGAAATCAACAGCTAGGACACTATTATGGGGGATTTTTTTTGTTCTTCCTGCGACAAACCCTGGTATCTAACTGGAAGAAGAGTTATCTCAGTGCCATACGAATGAGGGATTAGCCATCAGGCAGTAATGGCATTTTGCTGCTGCGAACGTAAGCTGCATCTCAAAAAAAATAACCTAAAGGTGAAAGGTCTCACATACTACATTTAATTCCCTGAAGAGCCAAAGGAAATTTTGCGGTATACATAACTATCATGAAAAATTAAGTTAAAAAATGCATATATGCCTGCCTGGGCAGGCACACAATACAGCATTTTTACACACCCATCCGAGTCGTCTTCTCTGATCAAGAACCACAGTCCAGCCAGCTCAAAGCTTGCTGCATGTCAGGGCAAATTAGATGATTTCTGTAGAGCATCCAGTACATCATGAGACATCTCCAAGAGGAAAAAAAAATTCCACAACCCAGGCACTCCTCAGTTGACCCAGGCAGGCAGGCAAGCTCACAGCAACCTTGCAGTTTGAAATCATGTAAGAAAAAATTTGGCTGCTGTTCAGAAGAATGGGGAGGGAGAAGGAAGGAAAAAGAATTAAGCCTTTTTTCTTATTAGAAGACTTGAAATGCAATAACTGGGAAGGAAAAGCTAGTTCTTCTCATAACATAACCTAATTATTACAAGTCTTCTCAAACCAGAGGCTTACACTTATATCTCAGCTCCCGTGTTTCTTTCTCCCATCTCTTGCTCCACTGTGGCCTCTTGGAGATTAGCACAGATTCAGCAGACTCTCCTGGCATTTCCAGCCTCTGTGGCTGTTCCTCACTGCTGCACAGAGGGCAGCATCTTTTATCTGATGGTCATTCCACTGGTCAACACCCACCAGGGCAAGCTTCTCTCCACATTTGTCAAGGTTCAACTCCCAGACAGTTCTAGTGCATACAAGACATATCTTTACTATTTTTATTAACAACAAAACAAAATTTAGTAATTGTTTCTTTTTTTTTTCTTTTCTTTTTTTCCCCACAATGGCGCTGGAATGCAAGTGGGTGAGCTAGGAAATCTTCATTTGAATCAAGGTGTTTAATGGTAAACTGCAACTGGGATCATTCCAATGTACAGGTAAACCACCAGCTAAACCCAAAACCAAACAAACAAAACCCCACCCCTCATCATCCCAGAATCAGGAGATTCTGTGGCAGGCAAAGCAAAAACCATTTGCAGTGGCTGAAGACCTCATGGCGAGCCTGATGGAACACATCTATTTAAGAACATTAAACATGTTATTTACAAGCTTCTTCTGAGTCACCCTGGTCTCTTGGGAATGTGCGTTATATGTTCAAGAAATTGTAGTAGCTCTTTTATTTATGTTTCTTTAAAATGACTGGCAGATGGGGAAAAACCTTCAGAGAAGTGGCCCCAGGCTGTCATGAAACATGTATTTAACACACCCACAGTAAACTACTAAACACACTTCAGAAGGTACAGCCACTGTAAATATGGAGCAGTTCCTTTTCAAAGTCTGATCTCTGGACTACTTAATTCAGCACAAATTTGAGATGTTCCGTGGAGTCTCCCCAATTTAAAGAGTAACTATTAGCCATATTTTCCATTAACATGATGACAGTATATTCTATAAGGGCAGAGCCATAATTTTAAGGACATTTTCAAAACACTGGCTTTACTTTTAAGTCGCAATAGTAATGCTTTGTTCCTGCCACATATGGAAGGGCCACTGTGGGCTGAAACAGAATTCTCAGATTCCCCAAAGTCAGGCTCTTACACAAGTGGATTCCACACACACAGGGAAGTTTTGCCTACCTGAAACAATTTCCAAGACTAAGTCTAAATCCGGAATATCCCAAGAGAAGCACAAGCTTCAATCATCCAAATCCCAGCAGACACACAGACTCCAGCCTAAGGTCTGGAACATATTTAATCAATTCACTCTGCTAACTCTCTACAGTTTCATAAAATAGCCAATATTGCAATAACAGGGCCAGAAATTAATTGTACACTGGTTGGTGAATTACACGGAAATAACAGGCAGCACTGGTATTTATTGCAGCAGGGTGATGTAGTTGCTGTTGAGGTGCAACTGCACCACAGTAAAAACAGGTGAGAGACAGACAGTGTGTATGTGCACACATGGGTACATGTGTGTGTGTGTGAGTGCTGCTTTCCATCAGAAAAGCAGCACTGGTTTTATTGGTGACAGTGCTATCTATATATACACACATTTATAAATACCAGTTCTGCTTATAAACAAGCATGTAAACAGCACAAAGAGAAAGGAAACAGAAATTTAAACTATTAGGCAATAAGAAAATGAATGACATGAAGGGAAAATGGGGTTGAATAAAAAATGGCAAGGGAAGGTATCAAATATTAGATAATGAGGAAAGCTCTCAGAAGTGAGACAAAAGCACCTCTTGTTTTGCTCTTTTTGGACTAGACTTGACAAATGCTCCGGTGTTCAGTTCTAACAAAGAGACAAGATCACATTCTAGGTCTTTTTGTTCTGCCTTTAACAAGTCTTCATAGTGATACACTGATGAGACCAGATACCAGATTGTTATCTAAATTCAGCTGCTAAATTCAGTGTTAAGACACTAAGTTCAAACCACACATTGCCACATTTATTTCACAAGTCGAGCCTGAGGATGGATTCCTCCAAGATGAAGCAGCCCATAAGCATCATTCTCTCCCTCTGCAAAGGTACTCTAAATGCCAGGGAAACAAAATCACCGTACGGCTCTGACAGTTCACCCTTCAGCACACAGACTGCAAACGCATCTCTGCACTAATCGTGCAGGCTGAAGAGGCAGCAAACACTTAACTGCTGTTTGCATAGAGGCTGCTTGTAATTTGATGTAATGTACTGTACATCAGTCAACACACACTGAAGAGAGAACATACACACTGCAGAGAAGGCAGAGAGGAAGTGCCGACATCGAACGCATTTTAGTTACCCTATTATAGATGTTCTTTGAGTTCATCAAATTAACAATCAATTTATTTGATCTCTAAAAGCTGCTGTACTGAGGTGTATTAACTACTAAATTTCACATGCTTTCAGCAAAAGAGCCATTAAATGCCTGAATTGAGCACAGGCTACTGGAAGTCAGTTTGTGTGTTGGCCAATGGCAACAAGGAAGGGACCTCTCCCTGCAGACAGGGAGATGACAGAGGAGCATCAGCCTCCTCTAGGTGCTGTTCAGCCACACAAATACCCGCAGAAAGCAGAAATCAGGGATGCTGTCCTCCCTCCTCCACCCCCAGCATGACATTTAATGTCTGAGAATAACTGAAAAGAGGAAGAACATGGGGGGTTGGAACCAGTTCAGACGACAATTTCAGGTTCGTTCCCTTTTCATTTTGTTCCCGTTCACAAATTTAACACGCACACAGGACAGGATCTTCTGTTCTCTAAATATCAAAGGCTGTGCCCTGAGAGACTGATAGAGCCACTGCCCCTTGAAAGGCAGTGTCCACACAGCTCTGGACAGGCAGCCTGAGTGACTGGGAAGCGATCTGGATGATTAGGATGGATCTTATCAGCCTTTTTCAGAAAACTACACTGGGAATTATTCTTCTTGTGATCAGAAGATTAAATCAACAGTTTGATGAACTGGGTGCTTTGCTGTACTGCTCCACTGGCCTGAAAGGCAAACTGATTTTTTGGATCACAGCTGTTGTAGGTTCACAGAAAGCATGGTGGGTTTTTGAGAGGAAGGGTTTGCAGAAGGGGCAGGAGACAAGAACTGAACAAAACAGATAAGAAAAAAAATTGAAATTTTTAAAGAACATTGTAAGGTTCAATTATGGAAATGGGGACAAGAAATTCTTCTGAAAGGGAAATATATTTTTTTAGACCAAAACTTCATTTCACACTAATTCCTCCAAGTACCCAGAGCTCTGGCTAGAGCAATAAGTTGGTGGCTGGCAAGACAGTGACTGGAGGCAAACAAAGCAGCCCTTACACACACAGTAATAGCTCACATGCAGCCCCAAGACATTACAGGTCATTTTATTGAGGAAGCAACAGTGTCAGTGACACCTGCCAGGACACATCAACTCATTTAGAAAAGGGCACTGGATCTTTAACTCCCACTGGGAGGGCAGAGGGTTCAGTTGAAGACAACACCTCAACATAACTTGCTTTTTCAAAGGTAGGTGGGTGCTTCCCAGGTCTCATGGGTACAGACAAGCCTGGAATCCCAACTCAAGGAACAGATTCCTCACCCCCTTCAACAGAAATCCCCTGCCATCTTTGCCAGGTGACATCAGTTTATGCAACCCCACAGAGTCTGCTTTAAACTGATGAAGACCCAACATGAACATATTGTTCCGTGAGGCTTTTTTTTCTTCCCTCCAGGCTTCTATCACTTTTTTATGCAGAATTTTTTATTGAGACGAGTTACTAGCCAAAAAATACAGAAATGACAGTGGACCTGCATGTAGGGGTGACCTTCATGCACCAGAAGTGGGAGACAGCTCCAAGAAGAAGGATCAAGGCCAAGAAGAATAACAAACAAAAGTTTACCTCCCATTCTTTACACATCCTAAATGCTTTACAAACATGAATTAAATGATAAGTACAAGGGCAAAAAGAGATTAATTTAAACCAACCAAACAAGGTGAATGCCACACACGAAACCACAAGATTTGTGAAGCTAAGCAGAGAAAAAGGTGCAGTCAACCTTATTAATAAAAAAAGGTATGCATTCAAGTACATTCCTTTCCCACTTGCACAAATACTCTACATCTTATGAATACCTCTTGTGCTACTTGCTGCTCTGAAAAACTACAAGCAGAAAAACGTTGCATATTAATGCACCCACCGCTCACAGGAGTCCACAGCCACCTAATAAGAGATAACGTGGGAGCCAGAGCTTAGGAAAATCCAGACAAAGAAGAGGAATCATCTACAGCAAGGAGTTTCACTTCATCTTTCGAGATTACCTTCAGCCTTTCTCTGCTGTTTTATGCTACACCAAAGAGCTGCCCGTGTTTTTGCTGTACTGTAGTACTGCCCTGAGCTTTTGTCAGGTTAAACCCAGCAAGAGGCCAAATAGCGAAAGGAGTCAAACAAATATTTACTTGAGAGAAAGTATACAACTAATATGCTGAGTGAAATCTCCTGGCATCTGAAGGGTTCCAGGAGAGAGTGCATTTCTGTCTTATCATACTTTTCAAAGGATGTTTCTACCACTTGGAAAAAGCAGGACAAAACATACACAGAATCCTTAATAAAAATCCCAGTTCTGAGCAGTACATGTATTAACTATTTACAAGCTCCCTCCATCTCCCTCCCTGCTTCTCAGTAACAAATAAATGCATGAAAGAACATCAGCTTAATCTTCTCAAATCGAGTGTTTCTAAGGTTTTCCTTACAGATTATTAGGTCTAACTCTTATCCTTTCTACCCAGACAAACACTACAGTACAAATCTTCCTTGAAAGCAGTTGAGAGAAGACCCACATTTTGTGAAACAATTCAAATTACATGGATGAGATGTAAAATTACTGTAAGAAGCCAGAGTTAGAAGTTTAACTGCTTACAACAAATTACCCGGGTCTCATTACTGGATTACTTATTGGAGATTAGACAGTCACATTGGAAACACAGGTGTGGGATGGAATGTGTATCACCAGCTCCAAACCCTGCAATTACACACAGTCACATAAGAAGCAGGCAGTTCAAAGGAGCTATTCCCTCTAATTTTTCTGATTACCAAAATATTTCAGGCACTCCAAAACAGAAACACACAGGCCACCCAAGGGACTGAAACACACAACTACAACAAGCTATCAGAGTTAAAGAGAGGAAGACCGGGGGCATTACCAGTGTAATGATCCTCTGCAAGGAATTTGTTCAATAAAATTTGATTTTTAAACAAGTCAAAAAGCATGCACTGCACTGCAGGCAGAACAAAACCTACCATTCCTTCCTCCACACAATCCCCAACAAACTGAAGGGTGCAGTGGGAAGAATTCTCCCAACAGCTAATCCCAGCATTGGTTTCATCCCAGTACAGCTATTTCATGCATTCAAGTCTGTACTCAAAACAGCTGAATGCTGCCAGTAGTAGCAGTGCATGGCATTTGTTCAACACAAGTCAGAAGTGCAAATCAAGTGTCAGGCACTACAAAGAAACAGAGAACCAAACAATGTTTCTGACACAACTGCCATATACGCTCACGGACCACCTGCACCCCGAGCACTGTGCACACAGTCCTGGTTCCCAGCTCTCAGAGGATTAAATAGGTGTGGAAAAGTTCCAAAGATGACCAGCCAGGATGATCAAAGTATGTGGGGCAAGTACCCCATAACCTTGCCCTGATCACAGAATCACAGGAAGAATCAGGTTGGAAAGGACCACAGTAGGTCATCTGGTCCCACCTCCCTGCTCAAGTAGAGTCATCCCAGAGCATACGGCACAGGATTGCATCCAGACTACTCTGGAATATCTCCAGTTAGGGAGACTCCACACCCTCTCTGGGCAATCCAGTGATCTTACAGTTGTCCTTGGACATTCACATTTGGGCACAGTCAGGACCAGCATATTGAACTCAATGGATTTTTAGCATGACAGCACTCACTGTCTCACTTTTTCCAGTGTTTTAGTAGAGGATGTAGGGAAAATCCCAAAAGCTGAAACACTGAAATTATTTTTTCATACATGCCTTTTCCTCTGAAAATTTTAATAAGACTGTCTGGAGAAACTGAGTTTCTCAAGATCTATTTGAAATAAGTTAGACCCATAGTTCATCTCATGCAAAACTAAAGGCAAAGCCTTTTTAGCATTTTTATAGCTTTACTGTTTCACAACACTTTGCCCTCCCATTACAAGCTATTCCATCATATAGATGGAATAACTGAGATAGATGGACTAAATAATTGTTTCAAACTCCCAAAAGAGAAATGGCTATTAGAAAATGAGCAGGTTTTTCCTTCCAATTCTGTGCTCTGTCCAGTAGATTACAGTACTCTTTCAGAGATTACAAAATAAAAGGATAATGTATTCACACAATCTGCTGCATTCAAGGGAACTACTGAGTTCAGTTCTGGTCGATACATCTCAAAGACAGAGCTGCAAGGGTGAAAGTGTCAAAAGACAACAAGCAGAATGAGAAACCTAGAAAAAAATCATTCACAGGAGCAGAGGCTGAAAAGGTAAGGACTGCTCAGCCTAACGGGAAGGTAAAAGAGGGAAGAGAAGTCTACAGATAGTGAATAATTAGGAGAATTCCTTTTATCTCTTTCAAATAAAGGATATTAAATGAGAAAAAAAGTATTTGCAACTGGTAACAGAGATTTTATGAAGTACATAAGTTAACCTGTGGCCCACACTGCCACATGATGTTGGAGGCACAGAGCTGAACAGGGCTTCAGGAACAATGCCTGAGTCGCACAGAAGAATGGATGGCACTAATCCAAGTTCCAGAGAATAAAAATACTGAATGAAAATAAAACTCTTGAGCAGGGCATGTGTCAGCCTCCAACTGACAACAGTTAGGAAGACTGTTGTCAAAGCTACTCTCCCAAAAGTTTTCTTTGTGGTTTTATTTTGGTGAGGGTTTTTTTTGCTTCTTCCTTCAAAGCCTTTGCAAACTGACCACTGTCAGAAGAAACAGGACAGTCTCCGTGTTTGATTCACTGCAGCAGCTCTTATGTTGTAAGGAGTATGTAACACAATTGCTCTTAGAATCCTACTGGGAAGGTACTTGGTTTTTACCATCAATAGTTCAAAACATTCTTCAAAAACAAATCTCTTGAGTCTCTCACTGCTGAATTTTGTTATCATGCAGAAGTGGGGACAAAGCCAACATGGACACAGCAGGAGATGAGAGAGGGGAATTCCTGACAGCCTGATCCTCAGAAGGAGAAATTTCAGCTTGCTAACTCCACACTGAGCCATCACATCCATTGACCCACAGCCAGTACCTCCAAACTACCACTGACCACAGTCCAAGGGACCATCCCCTCTTAAAACAGCAGAGAAAGCAAACTTCTATTTCAGAGCTCTTCCCCACCTCATCCCCTTATTGATAGCTTTTTTCTAATATAGACACACACATACACAGATATATAAAAATATATCTAATCCTGAGCTGGAAAGCTTTAGCACAGTGGAAGGAAAAATAAATAAATAAATGTCAAGGTCTGCGTGTATTCAACAAATAAAAGCAGAATTATATAAAAGCAACAGCTAATAAAAAAGATTGTTCTGCACTGCATTTTCCATCTTTCTAGCCATTATAGGAATAAAATTATCCACAGAGAAGATCAAAAACCTTTTTCAAAACTAATACAATTAAGCTTTATTACACTGTTTCAAGTACATTTCTCTCCTCTCCCTTCTAGCCCCCACCACCTCCCACTCCCATCCAGACTAACGGTTGGAGGCATTCTTCTGTTTCATTACCAGCAAAACACTAGTGTTTAAGGGTCAGAAACTATCTAATGTTTCAAGAGAGGAAAGAAAACCTGTTCTTTTCATCTGCTTGCTTTTGTACACATAACAACTAGAAGATAGTTTCTCTGCAGCTCTGCAGTTTGAATAGGACTGCGGGCAAGCCATCTTACTCCCCCCGAGAAGATCCTGCACTAGAATATCCCTTTCATTGTTCAAAAGCGTGTCCCTGTAGCAAGGGACGTGGACTTGGAAACACAAACAACAACAAAAGATTTTGAAAAGGGGACAATGAAGCCCAGACACAAACTTCTCCCCACTCCACTGTCCATAAAGGACAGACACACACACACACAACAGGTTTTCCCTGCAATTTCCGCTTCATGAAACCAGATCCGGAGAGGAGAATATAATAGAAGCACACAGCATGGGACCAAGAAATTGCAAAAATCCCCTTTGCGTATGAACATATGGACAACTGTGATAATTAGAACGATAGCTGCTAGATTGTTTGCAATTTCACTGAACAATCCCCATTATCTAGAAATAGAATTTAAAATCCGAATGCAACACTGAGTGGTAGTTTTAATAGTTTATTTTTAATGAACTGTATGGATTAAAAGTGTTGCTAAACTGTATCATATGAAATTGCTCCTGGGCATGTTTTACCATTGATGGCTTAAAAAAAGTGCTGCATGGACAATCATGCAGTAACAGGGAATGAGAACAGGAATAGATATGCCAACAGTTTCCTACCATCTCTACAGTCTGCAATTTTCCCATGTTCCATACTCACCATCATGCTACATGTTGGTAGAAAAGCTGATTGATTTCTCTATCTTTTCACAAACCCCCTTTTTCAGAATTGTTTGCATTTCTTTTTAGTCACATAACACAACTACAAGTCGAATGTATGCAACTCCCTGTCAGGAGGTCTAATTGCTTCAAATTGGAGAAGATTATTCTCCACATTTATTAAAAAATAAAGACTACTTATAACATTATTTCATTTTGCCAGGAAGTGAAGAACACATTAGTTCATAAGGAACAGCATGGCTGCTCCTATTTTTATGGCATCAATTTTTAAAAACTCATCATGGTAAACAATTAAACAGAGAAGCAAATACCACGTTCAGGGGAGAGATTCAAATCCCTAAATGGATTTTCAAAGGTCATTTCAGGCTTAAAAGATGCTTGACAGTGTCTCTTTAAATCACGTTCATTTCAAAGGCTTATCCAGCAAGAAGCAGGCAGTGCACTGCAGCACCATTCTTTGAACTGTGGGGCTCCCCAGAGAAAAATTAATATTACAACTTTAATTCGTATTTATAGCAAGATTTATGTTGTGGTGTTATGTTGTTTGGTTTTTTTTAATTTAGGAAAGGATTTTAAACAAAAGGAATAAAAAACAAGGCACTTGTTTTGCTTCAATTTAGCTTTCACCTAAACCCCATGGTGAAAAAGAAAATAGAGTCTGAACTACTAGAAATCTTTTTTAAAAACATCATCGAGTTAAAAAACCCTTTATCTTTCAAATGCAAGCTGCTCAAAAGATTCATACAGCTTTTCCATCACATACATAAGGGGTGGGGGGCAGATAAGACCCTGGGAGCTGAGAGTTCCAGGTTTCAGCACAACCCTTCTTGGTTCTCTGCTCTTTGGATCCACACAGCTCCATGTCCGACCCCATCAGTGTGCAGAGGGCACAAATAAAGACAATTTAACCTTACCTTCCTCTCAATGCGGGCCAACTGCTCCTTATAGAAGGCCTCTTGTCGCTTCAACTCTGCCTCCCTGCCTTGCAGCTCCACAGCCTGGCAAGAACAACAAAACAGCTTCAGTAGAAGAAGAAATTAAAAACAAACAATCTAAGTGCAAGGAAAGCTCATTCTGGGTTATCCCCAGAAGTTTGAAATGCTCTTATTAGTATCACACTCAAACTCATAACCTTGATTTTACTGCTTCTTATTAATTGGAAACATATGATCACAACAAGGTGACATCTTCCTACTGTTTTTTTCAGAACTCCATCTTAGCCATGTCTTTGTTTTTCCATGAGTCATGACAGTCATTACTCCAATGTTCACCTTACCTTAAAAAAATAAACTCAAATCCTCCACTTGATAAACTCTAGCCTCGTGGAGGGTCAGGAAGCTTCTATAGATTTAAATCTTCCCCACAGCAGATACACATAGGACTACCCTGGTCATTAAGTACTCCCTCCACACATCCTCTGTGCATTCCCCATCAGCACCCTCAGAGTTCCTCTGGCTGGGTGCTGCAGACTCGGAGAGGAGATGGGTGTCAGAGAATTTCTCTTCCATCTTCCAAAGTACAAGTGTGACAGTTCCAAAACAGCAAACCTGGTTCATAAGCTCTTGCTGCAGAATAACCTGCTCACCAACTAAACAGCACTCAATTAAAAAAGTCTGTGTGGGTACAGCAACAACTGTAGCCCACTGGCTTTTTACAGCCAGCACCACTTCATTGCATTCCCACCCCAAAACTGAACTAACATTAAGGAAATATGGCATTGACGGAATGAATCAAACTTTTAAAGTTTAAAAATAACAAGCAGCAATAGCAAGACGAATGGCACTTGTTCTTCACTGCCCATCACACCCCAAAATCTCTGGGGCCACATAAGTCATCAGCAGGCAGAAGACCTTTCAAAAACAGAATGAATAGCCTGTTTAACATGGACACAAACCCTGCCAATCCATAACATCCCAGCAGCATTGCTATTAACTTCTAATGATGATGCTACAACCACAGAAAATGCTGGTCCAATATGATTAAGCAGCTGGGACAGAAACATCCCTGTGGGCTCAGACCTGTCATTTTATGGCCAAAAGCCATTGCTAATGAGAAAAATTACATCTGAAAGCAAGTTACTGTGCATGTGCTTCTTTCTGCTCCCCTGCTGATGGAAATACAGTGGTATAATAGGGTTTAGAAGAGATTTTAATCTAGGCAGTGAGGGTGGTTGATAGGTAAGCAAGAAAAGGAGTACGTGAAATAGGAGGATTATAGTAGTGTGGTGGTGGTGTATGTTTCTTTATTTGTTTTTAAGGAAAAATAAATATTTTGGGTTCCATGTTTGCCATCCCAGATCAGGGTAACACACAAGCAGTACAGATTCATATCTATTTCCTCTTGATCTCAAAGACACTCAAAGCAAATCTCCAGCTTTGCTTTAACCACAGCTGCTACATAACTTCTCACCAGCAAACCAGCTGGAATTGGATTGGGAGAGAGATAAGAATGAGGTGCCCCATACACGTAGCCTGACAGAAGAGATATCACAACAATAGGGGCAGTGATGGGTAGTTTGTAAGTGCCAAAATTACAACCATTTTCTGGTAAGGGAACCATAGCTGTCCCTCTCAACCAATACCCATCTTCTCCACAGAAAAGGACTAAGCAAATTCAAATAAAATGAAACAGATGTAAGAAGGTGGGGTGGTCTGGTGGGTGACCAAAAGACCCCGATTCTCCTGTGGATTTTCTGCATAACACCTATAAAATCAAATTACTAAGCCAGTGACTTCTATTTCCTTAAGGAGAAAATAAATAAGGAAAAGAAAAAAGAATAAGACAGTACTGACCCCTCTGCATGATTCAGATAGAACGTGCTTTTCATGTGAAGGAAGGAAGAAAGAAAAAGAGTCAAATGAATTCTTAAAAACTCAAGAAAGCTTCTTTTTAATCTAAATAACTTCATTATGTGGTAGTGCTAGTCACCTTGGGATAGCAGACTATTCTGCAAGCTCAAAACTGATATTGTAACAATACAGGCAGGCAAGAACCTTCATTCTGTTTCTGGCAAAACATGGATCGTGTACCCACATGCTCACTCATGTTTTCAACCCGTGAGCTTGCCCAACCTTGTTCAACAAGAAATTCAGGACATTTATCCATATGACACCTCTGAAAGGGAACACCAACCAAATACCTAATCTCTTGAGTAGGGTGCTGATCTACATGATGATGACCCATGGACTCTCAAGCAAACCTCACTGGAGCTGGGATGCCCACAGTGAATAATTTCTCCACACCAACACACGCTGCAGCAGACAGACATTCTGTTGGTCACTTCCCTTGGGTCTTGCAAAATCGATGTCAAAGAACCAAATCCGGATCTCCCAGCTGCAGACTACACTGTTAGAATTCTGCCCATTCTTCCCCCAAAGTAATTTCTCCCATATTATCCCCCATTATGTTCCACTTTTCGCCTGTAATGTGTGATGAACCAGAGGTTGCAGAGAAAACTTGTACTTGCAACACAAACATATTTTCAATGCCTTGCTTGTTTTCAAGAGCTGCTGATGTTTCAGTGCATTGAAGTATATTGAGCAATATTCCATTTATGACAGATCTGCTTCAAAGTTGCTTTTTGTTTCCCTCTAGCCCCAGCTGTTATTACTAGAAACTTCAGTACACTTTATGATGGCGTTTGAAGTATGAACGGTATAGTCAGAGCATGTGTCATTTGAAATATTCACTGTTCCAAACTGGGTTAGGTAACCAGGGACATTTTGAATGAATATAGGATATTTATTAAGAGTTCCCCTAGTCCTGCAGCTTATTCCCTACCTGCAGTCAGAAGCCTGTGATGTCCCAGACAGAACTGGCTGCTATGGAGATGATTACAATTCCACAGAGGATTGAGATTGCAGGTGCCAAACAAAGCATCAGATACACTTTTCACAAAAAGGCCTTTAGAACTAAAGAAGGAAGGGGAAGGGAAGACAAGCATGATAACACACTGGTTTGAAAAGGAGATATCAGAAAGCTGCATTTCAACTTCCACACTGCAGAAACTCCATTGGAGCTTGAACATATTTTGCAAGAGCTGACCAAAGCCCAGAGACAAAATCTGAAGTGTGTAGAACACAGCAGAGTGTGATGACCAAGAAGCATGAACACAGAAACAAAACAGAGAGAAGGGAAAGAAGAATGTACTCAGCTATAAAACACAGGAATGCACCCAAAACTTAGAAAAGCACCCTGGGATGTATTTGCAATTGCCCATTGTTCTCTGTACAAAAGCAAGGTATAAGATATATTCAAGAAATGCTCAAAAATCCTCTGTGTTGGTGTCAGAGTTACAAGAACTCTTACAAAGCATTCTTACAAAAGGACAGGGAAGGCATACTACTAACATGCTACTACAACTTCCATGGGCATGGATCCATGGACTGGTTGGGGGCTCTTTCAGGTTCTTCCTCTGTTTTATCTTTACAGTTTTTCCACAGCTCAAAGTTATGCAGGTTATATCTCAGTGCTGCTCTGAACAGAGACAAAGAGCCAGGGCAGAATCACATGCAATTCTCTGCCTCCTTCTCTCCCTTTATCAAGTAACTCATTTAGAAATAAACTGTGCAAGCACATTTCTAAAGCTATGCATTACATACTGGCTCAACTGAAGAATTCAAGCACTGGCCTGCTCGCTGACAAACAGGCCAAAAGAAATATTTTACAAGCCTCCTAATTGAGGTAATGAAATAATATTGGTTCATTCTCTACGAACAAAGCCAGACACTCTTAGCCTTGTCCTGAACTGACACCACCACACCACAAATCAGACTGTGCAACTGATCTTCTAGAGCTAAGCTTCACTCTAGCTACAGCCACTCCCAGATTAGCTTTGGCTTTGCCCTCCACAAAATATCACCAGATTTTTATTATTTTTAATCACAGTCCTCATCACCTTGTTAAACACAAAAACTAGGAAGGAAATCTGTTGGAAAAAAAGGGCTTCTTGGCAGGGTCAGATGACAGTAGGTAATGTGGCACCCAGGAATAAAGTGCAGCAATAGCACAGCCCACAGCTGACTGCTACCATCAGGCTGTCTCTCTCCACAACATTGTTGGGATTCTGGGATTTGGGGAGAGGGCATGGAGAAGACTCTACTGAAGGACAAAAGCCCCCCCCAACCCTCTCTCTGCAAAGGGCAACTCAAGCTAGAAGGAAAGATCCAAACCTCAACCTATAAAGAACTTCCTCAAAGGCAAGTCACAGAATTTGGCGAGATTACTGCAAAAATATTTATCTTCTTGGTAAAATGCTTCCACCACTCACAGACGAGCTAGTGAGAAGATGCCTAGATAATCAGTCAGAAGCAGAGAAATAAGCTACAAGGATAAAGGAAAGGTCCTTAAATCTATCCAATGCCTAGCTTCTACATCATCCCGTCTTTGCTGAGAGGAGTTAGCTTCCCCCAAAGATACCCAGTAACATCCCTGCAGCAGCACTGCAGAGATGTTTTGCCTGGGCACCTCACCTTGCCCCACTTCACAGCTGCAGCTTCTAATGCCTCATACCTTTCCCAGGTCTCTTCCAGTCCTGGTAGCAGCCCAGGTGGCAGGGAAAAACACAAATGCTATTAGAGATCTCAAGATGTGAATAAGGAATTTATAGCAATTCACTGAAGAACAGAGCTAACTCCAAAATTAGCTAGCTGGCATGTTCCTGACCAAGTCTAAAGGGAATGGCAGAGCTGAAAGGGCAACACTGAAATAGTAAGAGGCAGTTTGTGCACTTTGTGTCTGAGACTAAAGCAGAACTTCACAGTGAGGCTTGTAGCAGGCAAGTAACCATAGAGGAGCCTTGACTCAACCTCCACCGGCACCAGCAGAAATATCACCATTACTGCAGAGCTGTCTGCAGTTGTTACTCCAGACACACGAGGCCTACAAAACCACTGGCTTTTTGTCCTACCTCTCATTCTGTTGAAGGCAGGTGACTGGGTTTTGTTTCAGAAACCAGACACAACCCAGTGCCTTAAAAAGCAGTACTGGTGTAACCCTCATTTCCTCCTGTTTCTGCTGCTCCCTTAGCCAACACCACACATCACCAGATCAAGTTTGGTTTCAGCAGCTGTAAGCTACACAAAAGGAGCCAGTGAAAATCTTTATGGAGGAAATAATATGCAATTTTCTAGCTGAACACCTTTTAAAATGTAATGACAGAAAATAAAATCCTGCATCTGTGCTCAGCAATAACAATCTGTACGCGCGCAGTAACAACATGACACTTGGAATAAGCAAGATCCAGACAAAAAAAAAAAAGAGAGCTTACCCAGGCGTCCAAATCCGCAGGCTTGGAATAAAGAGAGTGCAAAAGAGAAAGGAAGGGAAAGAGAAGAAAGAGAGAAATCAGTGATTTATGGAGGCCGCCTGCTGCTGTGCAATATAGCTTTTAGGATGACAAGCTTAGAAAAGTCCCTTAAAAATGACAAGCATCTTATACAATGCAGTGCTGTCCCCTGTTGGGAACTGTGCTGTTAGAACAAAACAAAAGCACATGCACCCCCAAGACCACTGCAAAGTCCCCACAACCCACTGCAGGATCCCCATGTAGGGTGGGAGCTAAGGAAAGGCAGTTGGAAAATAGCCAGTTCCAAGGAGCCCTACAAGGTGCTGCACAAAGACAGAGATGTCGATATCTACAACATGTAACATGGCAATGCTCAGCAGACTCAAAAGGAGGTTGTCACCAACTGTGCTGCTTCCAATTATGTGCAAAAACCAAGCATCCTTTTGCAAGTGCATTTTTAAATGCACAAGCTGACCTACATAGCAAGTCATCTTCTTCCATGGACAATTTCAAAGACTGCTTCCTAACGGAAAGCCAGTTGCCTGATCAGATTTCCAATCAAATCCCCTTTCATAGGCAACTGAACACATCTTTAGTGCACAGTCCAAACCTCTGTCAAATCCAAGCTGCCTCCACCTGCTCCTTCTTTGTCCACAAAACTACTTAAGTGTAGAAACAAGCAGAAAAAGCAGGCTGCAGTATTGCCTCTTCTTCAATTATTACTACTTTTTACTTTCACAGTAACCCAGCAGCAGCAAAGCAAGCACAAGATGATAAACATTTCATGCCCATAACCACCTCCTTCTGAAGCCAAGGCATTTATGAGGCAGGTACAGCTCTCATTTGCTGTCAAGGGCTGCAAGCCTTCCCTGTCTCTCAGGACTGCCTTCAATCAGAGCCCATTTGCTGAGCAGGAACTTCAGAAAGGTTGGCCTTTTTCATTATGATTATTTATTTGAGGGGAGTTGACAGGGCACGAGGAACTTTCCTCTTGGTCATAGTTCAGTGCCAGAGGGAGCAGATGGTGGAGGGTAATATGTTTATGGGATCTGCCATCATTGTAATGGCACAGAGTAACTACCTCAGGAAACTGAGGGGTGATGTGTCATCAGCTATGGGTATCATCCATCCTCAGCCTTTGCAGCAGCTCAGAGGGCTGGAACTCAACACCTACAGTTCAGCTGGGGGAAGCCAATTCCCCCTTTTCTGCAGGTTTGATATAGCAGCATCAAGTCCGAGGCCAAACAAACCAGTACACAACAGGTGTTCACTGGTAATCACTGAACAATCTTGACAAAAGCCTGATTTGAATAATATTTTTCTTCCTGATGATTTTTACAGTCAGGACAGATGTATTTAGTTTTGTTTTTACATTTTAGCTATTGCAAGGCTGTCCAAGTCTCAGCAGATGGACAGGAGGAACATAGCACTCTTTATGGTGCCTGTTATTATTTCAGTAGGTAGGTCATGCACACCATTAACTCTTTAGTGGATGTACATCTGTCACACCTGGGTGCCCAAGCCACGAACTGACATTCCTGGTGGACAAACATTTGTGTGACAAAACGAACCCAAGGTACTAAGTGATACTGGATACTTGGTGAGAAGAGAGCAAGGAGAAGGAACCGGGTGCCCCATAAGATACAATGCACAGCAGCAGAATTGGAGTTTTAGAGAAATATAACAGTGTTACTAACCACAGGGCATCTCTCCTGCAGGTACTGCCAAAGGTTTTAATTTTGTCAGCTTTCAGGAGGGGGGAAAATTATTACTCCAAGAATAGACAGATACACTCCACTGAATGGAAATAAGAAAATTAAAATGTGTAGATGCAGTAGGACACATTGCTGTGCTGGGAAAAAAATAACTACATTTGGAGAGAAAAACAGGCTAAATAAAATACAGTAATAAAATAATACCAAAATGAAAACTCTAGAGTGCTCCTGGTTTAAGTTTTGCTACCTTCTAAGCATGTGCCAAGCTCTCTTTGCAGATCTGAATTATCAGCTCTGACTGATAACAAAAGACACAGCTTGTCCACTAATATTTTCGAAGTTTAAGCAATCTGTTTAAGAAATTATCAATATCTGGTTTCCTGTCTTCCTGACCAACTGAGCTTCACTTCTAGCTCCCAGATGGCAGCTTGTGAGTTTTACAAGGGACACAAGTCATCTTTTAGCACCCTTGGTCAATATTTTTGAATTCTTCCACTGAAAAAGGTTCCTTCCTCTTCCAGGTAACTCACTGGGTAGCACGGGAAGATGAATAAATACAGGACCTGATCACTTGTGGTCAAAGTCAAATCAAGATATGATATTCCTCTTAACTGTATCACAGGTAAAAGGTTACTGAAAGAGGATCTCAGGCCAAACCAGCAACCCTTGCCCTAAGTATTCATACAGGGGGGAAAGATGACAGAGTCCACCTGGAGAAGACTCTGGCTGAATATGGGAACTACACAAGTAATGCATCTGTGCTTCTAAAAATTTCACAGTTGAGCACTGATTATTCAGGCAGGGGATGTTCCATAGTCAATAACTCTGTCATATAACTCATTTCATTGCAGCAGGACCGGTGACTCAGGAATCCAGACTACCAGCTTGGTGGAGATCTTCTACTTAAGAACTCAGAGTATTTTTAGGGGCACTGCCAACTTCAGGAGTGGAAGATAGAGTGGGAGATGCAAGAAATGAGAGGCAGCAGGTGCCCAAAACCCAAGACAGCTGCTGGCAACAACTTTAGCACTCATGTCAGTATCTGAAGAGCTCTGCAGCACATATTCTAACATCTTGATGACCAGACTTCATCACTGAATGAGCAAACAGTCATTTCTTCTTAAAGTAATAATCTACCCCTAAACTTTTCCCCAATGATAGGAATTAAAGCATTTAAAGAATGTATCTAGACCTTCAGTATCCACTCCAGACCCTTAAACTCATCCAGTTTAGTGAAAAAGTGAAGCAGTATCAATATGAAATGTAACGAGAGTCTGAGATGTAACCAACTGACAAGGGAGAGGGAGCAGGAAGAGACACTGAACAGCAATCAATTTTGAGGAAAGGCTGTGATGAAATTGCTCAACTCTAATGTATACAGAGCATACACAATTCTATAAACATGAAGATGGGAAGAAGCTGAAAAACCCTTTGCCCTTTTATGATTCAGGGACAACTGCACTCCTAATACTTATGGTTCTGCTACAAATAGGTTTGCAATGCAGACAGTTGATGGCTTTCATTTAAAACAAAATAAAGAGAAAGCTATTTTATAAAATCCAAAGTAAACCATCTGCTTTCATTGCTTGCTTTAATACTTCAGCCCATTTCCACATTCTCCTTTTCCCATCACCACTTCTATACATGCATACACACAGTTTTCATTTTGTATACTGCCAACACACAAGGCATTCAATGTCTATAGAACTCTTGCAGAGCAAAGCTTCTCTAGAGATGTATGCTCAAGATGCTTATTTCTGATAGCAGGTGAATCAACAACTCCCTCTAAATTTTCACCTCCTTGCTTAAATTCCTACTCTGCCTGTTAGACTTAAGAATCTCCAAGTCCCTGACCAATTTAGCACAAAAAAAACAAAACCAGAAAAACAACAACTAACCCTCAAGTGAGGGCATCATTAAATTCTGTATTAATCATGACTTTCTATCCCAGAACATATTTCAGACCCTACTGAGTCAATGAGGTATTTCTCATAAAGCTAGAAACAAAGGCCACTCAACTCTTCTTGGATTATTTCTAGCTCATAATCATTAATACAGACTCCCATTACGTTAGCCTAAGGGTGGCATATGGCTTTCTAGGGATAGGACAGACGGGGGAAAATAACAGTTATGCATGCCTACATCCCAATCCCATTGCTGTGCATGCATATGGGGACAGAGCTTTCTCTTGCCAGCTTCCTAAATACCAAATATATTACCTTCCGAGTCAAACATAGTATTTCAAACACAACCACTGTTTTGAAAAAAATCAAGATGACGTGCATAATCAACCCATGTGGCTCCAAGCACTAAAAATTATGAACCCTGTGAGTCTGGAAGGAATTCCCTTCCCACATTTGCTCCCAGACACTACATGCAATTTTTACCTGCCTCTGACCCAAACAGATATTTATAGGCACCAGCCAATGGATACAGGTTAATATAGTACAGTGAATACAAGTAGCCTGACAATGAGATTAGAAATCTAGGTTTTTTTATTTAATAAAATACCTCAAATACTATATAGTTTAAGTGAAATGCAGTTGACTTTGGGTCTGCTTTTTAATACAGGTAAAGACTATCTCAATGACACACTTAAGTCAGAAAATTCTTGAAAGTCTTCAGCCAAGGTCATGCATCCTCTGTCTGCCTCTATGAATACCTCTGCAGGTGGAGAGTCAGGTGCACTTTCAAACATCACATTTTATGTTTATATCCTCTTTGACAATGTTGTAAATTTTCCTGTTCTCGCTGTTTTTTCATCCTAGACATACACAAAGCACACTCCACACAGCCTTACAGGGTTGGTATCATTCTAGGGGCAGAATCCAAGCTACCAGTTGGCCAAGACGTATGTGGGAAAGACATACAGGAGTCAACATTTAGTATAAACCACATTGATTCCAAAACCATACGGAAAAGACCACAAAAAGCAAAGGGGTCTCAAAATAAATGGTCTGTGCTAGCACACATACACAGTCATGCTTGCAGTAAGGTGTTACCTATGGAGTAAAAACATGTAGAAAGAATAATCAGAGGCTATCCAAGAAATTAAAAACATAGAAGTGAGGAATTTGACTACTACCTCCCTCATTTCTGTGATCACTTAAGACACACAGGCAGTCAACACTACATTTCCCCACAACCAATTCTGAAAACGTACCTCAGCCTTCGCCTGCAGCATCCCCTATGTCCTAGGCCACAGTCAGAGTTATGAAAAGGCTGCCAATTAAGTTGTGGTTTTGAGCTACAGACAAAATGTCCACTAGAGACTCTGATTCTCGCTTCCAAAGCACTTGCAAACCACTGTGTGCTTTAGGGAGAGAACATACTGGCTCTCAAATACATGCAAGTCTCAGCTCCTTTCAAGGTTGTGATCAGAGAAAACACTGCCAGGTTGCATCTTTTAATGAAGTCCACGTATATCATAATGAAATCATCTGCAAAAGGAGGAGTGTAGATGCAGCAACAACAAGGATTGCAGGTTATTGTAAAACCACATTCTTCATTTTTACATTGAAATCTCCAGGGAACGATCATATCAAGAGCAACTTGCAAATCTATGTCACTGCCAGCAAAACGTTGATTTCCATTTGATAGGACAATTTGCAAAGAGCAGTCTTCATATTGCAGAAATGCTTAACAGTTCTAAGAACTACAAGAATTCAAAGCTGATTGAATGACCATTTACTGGGCAATGCAACACACTCTTGCTCAAGGCAGATGGCCTGTTAGAAATCAGGGGTGGGTGGAGATCATTCTCTCTTTCTATGAAGCAGCAGTACTTGCTAGTTTTATCAACAAGGAGCACAAACCAGGTCTTGCTGCTGTCAAGAAGAGGAAGGTATAGACTGGGTACAGCAGGAAGAGTCAAGTAGTTTGAGGAACTTTTCTTAAGAAAAGAAAACAACATTTTGCTCTCTGTGAAGCTTCTGAAGCTCAAAAAATGATGCCACATGCTAAGGAACCAGAGAAGTATTTACTGCTGGACTTTTTAATCAAAAGCAAGAAGCTTGAAATTTAGCTTTAAAATAGTGTATGCTCTAAATATAGCTCTCTCAGGTCATCTGACTGCTAAGACTCATGCTTCATGAGTTTGCAAATTGAAAGAGTCAATCCAGCACAGAGTATCACAGAACCCTAAAGACAGATTGCTATATTTATTGTAGTAGATACTATTTACAAACATATCTCTCCACTCTGTTTGCTCTGTAATTATAGTTGGGGCATATACAGTCATTTACTTTCTGTAGACTCCTTTGGTATGCTACACCTCTAAAGTCAATCAAAGTAATTTTAAGAACCTGTTGATTGATTTATTGATCAAATAAGTTGACCAGTGCAATAGACTGGAAATAACCAGACAGGCAAGTGGTCTGATAAATATTCCTGGAGACTAGTTACTATAGGCACTGAAAGTCAGCAGAAAAGAAACCCTTGAAGGCAGGTCCAGGTTTTTTTTAGAATCTATATTAACAGTTGGCCCTAAAGCTTCATTCCTTATGCAGACCTGCTGGGTCAAGTGCACTCCTCAACCAAATGTTTGTGGTAACTCTGTAGAATCCAGTGTTAGCTATCAAATTCAGCAGAAGCAATTGGCTAAAGTTCAGCTCCTATTACCAGAAACAATGTGACAAGAAAGGGAGACTGCAGGGTGTTACACATGGTTTGAGTCAGGAAGCGAATCCTTCTATCCGACCAAGGGCATGGGATGGAAGAAACCCATGTGGAGGATCATCATCCACAGGCAGCTTCCAGTGCTTGGGGCTGTTTTATGGCACTCCTATGGGGAGACTTCACCAAAGCTTTCACCAAGCTCTGACTGCAAGAAGCAGATTACACCCCTGGCCAGCACTGAAAACCATAAACTCATCTATCAAGTATTCACTGAGATGGCCTATTTTTTTTTTCCTGTGGATTTAATTGAGATTTAATGAGGTTTCCAATGAAACATGATGGCAGTATATCATAAAACTAAGCTGAACATAACTTGTACTCCTTTTACACTGTCCATTCAGTTGTGTGAAGAACTGTCATCCAACTCAAGCAAGTGGCAAATTAGGCTTCAACTCTGTTGCATAGGTGTGGTTTCCTAAGAGGCAGAGGAAAGGTGCACTAACAAATCAGAAGGCAAAGGAAAAGCTTGTATTACTACTATAATTTGTAAAATATTTTAGATAATCTTTTGGCATGTGGTTTTGGAAAGCTTACATTTATCCCCAGAACAAAAGAATTAAATGTCCATGGATGTCAACAGCTTCTTCCACAGGAATAAAATTATAGCAGGAAAAACACAAGTTCAGGTTCAGACAAAATAAATTAGCCAGATCAAATTCACAATCTCTCATAACCTCTCAACATTTCTGAAAATAAATGCCACACTTAGCAAAACAACCTTTAAAATAAACACCTTTAAATGCTATTTATCTCATAACATTATCCTTGTTGCCTGTCATATATTATATATTACATCCATATAAAAATCAAAAGAAAAATCCACTCAAAGAAACCAACACTCCAGTGCTCCCTCTTCCATTTAACGTTGGTTATACATCCACAGAGATCTTAAAACATTTTAAAGGATGAAGCTCTCCTTCTCATTAGTACCACCATCACGTTGTTCTGATCTGTGGTCATATAACCTTTTGCACCTTTTCACTCTATTGAATCAATCTCCCCTGGCAACTTCTGGTGTGGCACTCCACTCCCCCTGCCTCCGGCTCCTCTTCCCTCACTAATTCTGTGTTCAGAACTGTGAAGCACAAAATTAGACGTTTCAAATTAAGCAAGGAGAGAAAATGAGAGAACCTTATTAAATCAACATTAGCATCAGAGTGTCTTTAAAAGAGAAACTCAATTGCAAAATATTACTTGTCTCTGTAAAGCTCTTTACATTGACAGAAATGAGACAGGCAGCTGCTGGGATCGTGTTCCTCCATCCCCACCTTCCTCCTCACGCCGGTCACAGTGCCCGAGCAGTAAACACAGGATCCTTTTCAGACCACAACCCCCAAGGAAGTAAAACCCACTTTGAACTCACAAGCACTGGAATTGCCAAGTAAAAACGACAAGGTCTACTAACACAATGTTGGGCAAGACACACACACACATCAAATAGGGCAGTAACACACAAAAGCAGACTCCCTTCTCCTCCCAAGCTTTCCACAACACTGGCTGTTCTCTCAACTCACAAGTTACAGTCAGTTCTTTCTTACAACAAGGCAAAGAGCCACTGCAAGCTTTAGTTTCCATTCTCAGTCTCCAAAAATCAGAATTACTGACATAATGGTGATGATCAGCATATTCTTATTTCAAAACACCTTAACTTTCAAAATGCAAACCTCCACTTACTGGCCTGATATCCTTAAACTTTGCAAGATAAATCACTGGAGTATCATACCATTCTCCCTTGCTGGATAATTAGATGTGTTCCTAAAGAAAGAAATCACCTATGAGCCTGCACAGTCTTTAAACATGACTGTCCCTTGGCATTTCTTGAATAAGAGTTGATATCTGCACCTTGTGCCAACAGAAGGAGCACACACCTTACACCATTGTCCAGCAGGCTCCAGACTTGTCTGTCGGGTGCCACCTAAACCAGGGAGTGTCTCAGCAGTATCCTGTAGGGAGGGTTTGCAATGTGTGCTGCTACAGAGTCCTACAGAAACAAATCCTACTAAAACAGTTTAAGTACAAAAATATACATTTCAAAACTACTTTAATAAATTTAAATTAATGTTTAGAGTACCCATTTAGCTGGAGAATATTATCCTAAGGAAAAGCGACATGAAACTAAAGCTCAGTTCCTGATGACAAAAAGTTTTCAAACCATTTTCGGGGAAAACAGACACTACCCAAACAGAAATGGGGGTTGAAGCTTTTGATCTCTCTCATCCTACCATGCAATGGAAACTTATGTATCAGCCAGACACTACTGAAAAGGTTTCCATTTTGCAGGCAGGTTTCTAAGTGCAGACTCTCCATATCAATAAATGGTACTTTGGGAAGCCAGGGGTGATGGCAGTTCCAATATCTCTTCAGAGCTGTCACAAAAGTGACCACTTCCCCATGTGACAACCATGCTTAAATGCCATCAACTGGACAAAGTAGTTCCTACACTAAAGTTAAGACAAAGTGCACCAGGGAAACAGGAGGAGGAAGATAAAAATAACTCCCACAAGAATTAGTTGTTAAAGTGCTGTGTATTCAACACCCTTGTTTCATAAAATGCAATGCTTCATTTTCACCTCAAAGGGCAACAGTAGCAACACAAGAATGCTTGGGGCCTTCCAAAATGAAAGGGTCAGATGAAAACAAGCAATTTACCATTCAATTATAGAAGCTGAGAAATGGGGAAAACAGAAGAGCCGGAATGAAGCACTGAACTTGCTGTCCCAGGGTTGCTCTCACTGCCTACCCAGACTGGTAAAATGTCTTTACCAAAACATACCTAAGTGCCTGCTAGATGCCTTTCTTCCAGGAAAAGACAGCACTAAGCAAAAACTGAAAACATTTTCTTTTTTCCTATTCTCTGCTGCATCTAATTTTCCTCAAGCCTTTCCCTGGCAGTCTGACAGAGAACTACAAGTGGCTTCCCGTTGCCTTCAAGTCACATCCCTTGCTTTTGTAGGGGTTATCACACAGCACCTTTAATTCAGCAGGACAGTAACTATAGTAATCACAGTAATTAGTTTGCATTCACATGCCAACACTTTCAGCTCTTTTAATACCCCTATTCTGAAAAATTTTCAGGAAACAAGCAACTTGTACAAACCACACAAAGCACAGAACTAAAAGAACAAACGGCAGACAATTTCTGTGCAACTTCCACCATCTAATTCTGTTTCTAACAAATTGTTAGCCAGTTTAATAGCTTAGCATATACCAACCCCACAAACGAACAATGCAATACATAGGTATTTAAAGTCACTTATAACTGAAAACTGAGAAAAGCTTTAAAAGAAAGACAAATATTTAAAAATGCAAAAAAGGATAAAGAACTAAACTACCAGAGGGTTCTGAGGGGTTCTATTTTTGTTTGCTAAAAATGCACCACACTATTCACCTTCAACAATCTCAGTGAACATCAACGCATCATGACAACGCTTTTTGAGATAACTACTATTCCAAGAAAACTGGAGCACAAGCAAGATGCAATAATTTGTCCTGATTCATGCAGAAAATACTAGACAGGATCAGGGCTGATAAGAGAGACCCAAACCACAGAAGAAACCAAGATTTTCATCATCCATGTATTTGAGCAGATTACTGAAAACAGTCACAGTGTACTGATGCTTGCCTGTTAATATCCTTGCAAGAGGGCACAATCAGAAAATTATCTCAAAAGATCTAAGTATAATGGAATGAATGGTTACACACATTTGAGATGAAGGGAAAGAGCTGGAGCAGCAAAAAAAGCAATCCCTATTTCATTCTGAAGTCTCTAAGGGACTCAGGAAGCAGCAGTGAATGGTGGAAAGCCATCCACCAAATCCAGGTAACTTATATTGCTTGCAGTGATTAACTCACCCCAGGTGTCAGCCTGCCACCTACTACTGTCAGAGTGGAAAATCCACTGTAAGCACTGAGAGGATTCTGAAGAAAGGAACAGAAATATTGAAAAAGAAGTAGTAAGAAGGACACAAAACAAAGAGTCACAGCGACCTTTCCTTTCAGTAGTAAGTACTGGCTGCAGCACTTATCCCACTTCTAAGACATCAGTAAAATGGACCTGTCTCATCAGCACCCACTTTCAAGCAGCAAATCCGGAATTAATATTCACGGGCTCTGTGAGTGACATAATTGCAATTTAAAAAGGGTAATTAATCATCAGCCACGCTGGCGGTTGACTTGCCAGGCTGGGATCCTTCCTCTCCACACCTGCCAACAAACTCACAGGAGGCAAAAACATGCACACAGAGCCAGGAAGGGCTGTTCTCCCTCTGACCCCAGCCCCAGAGTTTACAGTATATGCAATGAGTTTTGGTATTGTTTTTTCTCCCACAAGTGGTCTATCGCGATGATTGACCCACCCTTTCCTGCAGCAGCTCCCCTATGATGCCCAATCTCCCTTGCCACGTGGATAAGGATGCTCTCACCACGTTGCATCTCACTCATGTCAACCAAGAGAACTGAGGCAACGGAGCTCCATCACTTCCATCATGAAGCTCTTCTCATCTCCCATTTTTCTTTGTATCTTTGCATAAACTAATTTTTTTTTTTTAAAGAGTGACATCTCATCCCATTTTTACACAGAAAGTGAATTCCAAAGGTGAGAGTGCAGCTCCAGAGAAATCACCTAACATCGGCAGATGATGAAACATCACACTTGGCAAGTGGGTTTTATAAGAGGAGTCAAAAAACCACTAAGTCAGTGTTTACTTCTGTGCTCCTACGGGAAAGTTTTCAGGCATATTGCAAACAAAACCAAAACCCCAAGCAACTTCTCTGGATATCTGTTCTGCCTCTTTAAATTCTTTGCTATGTGAGCACCCTTTGCTAGATGTGAAAAGTATTTCAACCAATAGCATTTAGAGAAAATTTGGAAATGTGCCAATGGTGTTCAGGTTCCCAGAAAGAACTAAACTACTGTAGGGTGAATACATTACTCCTTGTAAGAGGTCCAGTTCTTTCTGAGAGAAAGAAAGCCATCAAACTTACCACCATCTTATGCCAGTCTACTTATCTGGGAAGTACATAAACCACCATGGTGATAAATACCATAGAAATCAAGTATGAGATTGATGGGAAGACTTAGGGCTTAGCAAGCCATAAGGTCTTCAAGTGACATACTTAAGACTATGTCCTTGGGCCAAAGAAAATATACAAGGTACTTCTAGGCCAAAGGAATCTTGCTCAAACAGGTGCCACTGCTGCCAGCCAAGTGCAGTAGGGACTGGGGATACATGTTGTAACATGAGCTTTTAGTCCTCCCTTCCTCAGTCCTGCTAGTCATCAAGCAAAAATTGCCTTCATCATAACAATACAGGAATAGAATTCAATGCTTTTGTATGTGAAAAAGTGCAATTTCAATCCTAAGAATTCAGTCAGGATAGAAGCTGGAGCAAAATTACGTATTGCATGTCTTGGTCAGAGTTCCAAACAAAGGTAGTTGATAGAACCTCTCTTCCAGCAGACACCACCAATAAACGGCCTCGTTCCCATCAATTATAAGACAATACACAGATTTTGCCTCCTCATACCATCCTCATTTCTGTGAGGTCCTTCTCAAGACTTGCTCTCTTTTTGACACATGCTCCAGGTGTTCCTCATCCACAAACTTCAGTGCATCATTGCAAGTTAAATGAGGTGTCTGTAACCTACTTTTCCCAGTTTTGTGAAACTAGAGAAGTGCTAAAGCCCCCTCAAGCTTTTTCTGCCTTCATTTTGGAAGGTTTTAGAAATCTTTTATAGAACATTCTATTCACAAATAGACCTTTACCTTTCAATGACACAAGTATCATGTTGCCCACATGCCCTCTGTTCTGACAGGGCTGACCTTGTCCTCTCCTTTAACAAAATCACTCCTTAACAAACAAGTGTGTGGTGTTAAAAAATAGCAGGTATTTCAGTCAAGTATGCATCTTCTCCGAATGCAGGAGTAAATATAACAGAGGTTCAGGGTATTTCCTCATAATGACTGGCCAGATCAATAATTTTTACTGGGCTCTTCTGCAATCCGAGAGGGTGTTTACCAAAAAGTCAGTAACAAAGCAGGAAGGGGGAGGGAAAAAAAAAAAAGACAAATACAAAGCATCTTCCTCATACAAAAACAGGGCTCCTCGGCTGCTGCCCAGGATCACTGATGCTTCATTTCTTGCATTTCTTCAAAAGAAAAAGAAATACTCATGCTTTCAGATTTTCCTAACACCTCTGTGCTTAATGCCTCCAATCAGCACTTGCTCACATCTTTATCTTCAAGCCCATATTATGAAGTTTTGATAAGCTTTTTCCTTCCCAACGTCTCTCACTCCACATGGATAAAAGCCACTAATAGAAGACAGAGACCAAAATCCTTGCCTCTTCTATTGCCTACATTCAGCAATCAGCAACTGTCTGAGTATTGTGAGACCCAAAGCACTGCCACGTATTACACACTTATCTCTGCAAAACCACCCTGCACAAGTGACAACTTCCAGGCAGGGGGGAGGGGGAGTTGTGCAGCTTTGCGATAATTAAAGCATAGACAAGTGTCACTGCTGTAGATAATTATGCATTAGCAGTGAAATTACTTAATGGAATGAAATAAACTAAGCCAAATGCTTTGTTTTAAAGCGAATTTAGGGTCTGCAAAAGGTGTCCAACCGACAGCCCAGGGGAGCAAGAACAACAGTCCTCATCAGTCACAAAGCCACATAACCCCACAGCAGCCTGGCAGGCTTTCACCTCCACCTAGGAAAAAGGGAACAGAGGAGAGTCTAAGCAAAACTCCAGCCCCCCTGGTCAGTTAGGCTCTGATCCATCTGATCAGCACCCACATAGGGACCAGGCAGTCACTAAGTAGAGAGGAACAACTGACTGAGACAATTTCCTAAATAAAGCTACCAGCTCTGACGAAATGGATTAGTTCAACCCACAGGTCCTCCATAGCCCACCCCCACAAGCAGCCATCAGAAAAAAAATTAACCTGTGTCAGCACAGACAACACTCCAACCAACAAGAGAAACAACAGGATAAGCAGGTACATGGTGCACAATGAAACCACCTCCTCCCACCAAGCCCATAAGGTCTTTCCCCATCCTCTCCTCTTGCCTCACCAATTGCTCACCTACACACACTCCCACCGCTGCTCTCCTCTACATGGCTTCAACAGCATCTTCCTCCTTATTAAAACAAGGACTCTCAAGGTCAGTCAGAATTTATAAGGCAGCCATTTCATCTTTTGTGCTTCTCTGGCTACATTCCTTCCTAAAAGATGCTGAACAGTGGAGATTCTGCTGGGTCTGAAAGCCCTGCCAACACCAGGGCCAATTAGGAGTTTCAGGATGATGCATATTAAAGTTATTATGGGAGGCAGTTATGCAGCCAGAATAAATCTTAACTGAACCTTTAAGTGGTTTTTATAACTCTTGTTTCTCCTTCTTGAAAACAGATGAAAAGATACAAGTCTCCTGCCTAAAAATCTGCAGGAATTCCAGTCAACCACCAACTTCGCTCTCAAGAGAAGATTCTGCCCTCAAAGCAGTGATTCATTTCATCCAAGGCCAGCTAGATCATCTTTATGTTTTAAACTTCAAATTACTCAAACCAGCCAGAAACTTACAATATCAGTGAAGACTGACCTGAAATACTGCCTTTACAAAAGTACTGCAGATGCATTTCAAACTTTTGCTGAGAGAAACTCCATTTCTTTTTCAATACAGACCCTCTTAGACAGTCTACATAGTCTGACTGCAGACAGTCAAAGTAGCACAGATATCGTAGTCAATTTTTACAGAGCATGTTTCATAGGCAGTCTAATTGGAAGGCTGAGGTGTAGGTCAAATCAGTGAATCCTAAAGACGATCTGGAGGAATGGAGGTAGTGGCCTCTGTTTTGATAGCAAACATGAGATGTCACTAGGACATCATCTGCCATCTCCTCCCACCATTTCCAAAACCAAACTTGCTCTCAGAAGCAGTTATCCAACCCTGCTAGAAGTAGTACTAGAAACCAACTACAGAGCTGAAGACCAAAGAGAAATCTGAGGAGACTGAGAACATACCACATCATTTGTGTAGAAACCTGCACTGTCTTCACAACAACCTTGTGCCCGCCCTCTGCAGCCTGAACATGCAGCAACATCACAACTTGCCAGACCCATGCACTAAGCATGAAAATGCTCCCAGAAGCATGGTCAGAAGTGAAAGACAGAAAGTGATCCAACATACACCTCCAGTTTGCAAATTATGTCAGTACATAGTGGTCTCACAACTCCAAATGATGACAGGACAAGGGCAATGGTTTTATACTGAAAAAAGGCAAGTTTAGATTAGATATTAGGAGGAAATTCATTACTCAGAGGGTGGTGAGGCACTGGCACAGGTTGCCCAGAGAAGCTGTGGCTGCCCCATCCCTGGAATTGTTCAAATCCAGGTTGGCTGGAGCCCTGAGTAACCTGATCTACTGAATGGTATTCCTGCCCATGGCAGAGGGGTTGGAACTAGATGACCCTTAAGGTCCTTTCCAACCCAAACCATTCTGTGATTCTACCATTTCTATAGAAATCAAAGAACTTCAAATACTTAGGATAAACTAATCCTGAAAAATATTATGGTAACTCCTGGAGAACCTAGAGTCAGAATGAAAACAAATAAACAAAAACTTCGAGACATTTCATCGGTATGCAAGCAATCCGAGGGCTCAGCAGTTCCCGGTCCACCCCTGGAAAGGAGCCTTCATGGGTGTCCCTTCAGTGCCACCTTCAGGAAAACACTCACTGCTGCTTTTCAAGTGCTCTCGACACTGCAGGAAAAAGCATGAACTCAGAGAAGGCATCAACACTGGCATGCCACTGAGATGCAGAGGAAAAGCCTTTAGGTTCAAAATAAGAGTACGACAATGAGAATCACGTCCCAGAGAACTGTGGAGCAGAGCGCAGAGTCTGCAAGATCAATACACAGAGCAGCTGCTGCGATGAGCAGTGGTTTTGACCCCAAATAAGATACATAATTCATCTCCCCAATTCTACATGAGGCAGGTGATAGATTTTTCCCAGATGGTAAATTCAAAGGGATATTAATGAGGATATGCTATTTATGCACTGTTTATCAGACGACACTTGCACCATCACCTTTTAAAGGCTCACTTGAAATGCCAGCAAACTACTTCCCTCAAAAATTATTAAAAAAAATAAGCTATGAAAACTGCTTTGTTAATGAAAGAGGAAAGTTTCATCAGAATTCAGAGTCAGTAATGAAGTGAAAAACATATTGCACAGGTCAAAAAAAGACATTCTAATATCATTTATTTATTTACACACACGCCCGCACAAGATGTACCTTAAGCCTCTGGACAGTATATTGACTTACCAGTGGATGACATGAATTATCAAGGAGGAAACTCAGCTCCAAATCAGTCTGCATCATAGCTCTTAAAATAGGCAGATGACTCGTTGAACTGCACAGTGAAGCCTAACCAAGCTCAACAGCAACATCTGCTGGGCAACGAGCAGCGATAGGAAATTAGTCTGATTATGACAGTTTATTACTCCTTCTTACAAAGATGTGGGGTTTTACTGCAGTTTCAGAATGCCCAGTAAGACATATTTCTTGTGCAGAAAGCAGATGTAACTTCCAAACAGGTGTGCAAACAACTAGGTAAAATTTTGCCTGCACTTGCACACACACTTTGTCAGAAAAATCTGTCATCTACCATTACCTGCTCACCAAAATACTTCACAGCAAAACACTGAAATTAAGAGGGATTAAAATTCCTCATATGCTGGAGCAAATTTCTTCTGTCTAGCTGCTTCAACCCCATCTGAAGAACACCCATGGCAATCCTTGAGCTACTTTCTTTCCTAAGGGAACAGCCTGCATTTGCAAGGCCTAAGGCAGCAAAGTATTTATCAACCACATTAGTCCCATCTACACAGAGGAGAATGGCAGCTAAGACCATTAGAGCTCCTTTCCCTCCAGGTGCCTCACCACATTCCCCATTAACCTCAGAAAATAAGCCTGCTATGGCAGGATGACATTATTGGAGCAGGAGCACAGCTAATGGTCCCCACTTAATCTGGGCACAAATTGATACTCTATCTAGATTAATTATAATGAAAACTCGTATTTTTACCCCAGATGCATGAAATTTGATGAACTACTCCTAAACTATTCTACAGAAAAGAAAAGAAAATGCAAGTGGTTGGCAACCGCTTCAAGATTGCATTTAGATATTCATCACTATTGGAACAAGGACAGAGTGACCCAAGGAGTGGCTTCTGAACAGCCATCAGATGGGAAAGGGCACTGATGTATCCCACTTTTGTTCCCAGCAAAGGAACAGTGTCAGACTCTTACTTCACCAGAGAACCACCTCTTTTTGCAGATTGCTGTTTAACAGGAAATCACAGGCAAGCAGGCTTTTAACAGAACTCTATGATAACCTTCAGTAGCACAAAGCTTAGAAAAATTACACTGCAAAATGCTGAGTCTTGAACAGGAAACAGCACAGCAGCTGGGGGGACAACTTATTAAATGACAGAAAACTACAGACTGGACTGACATTCATTATCTTTAAAATTGTAGTTGGCTCTGCAGTTTAAAGCTCTCATACTTTTTCAGGTTTTATACTTGAAACAAAATTTTTTTACCCTGAAAAATTAGGGAAAAGGGTTTAAGAGACATGGAAGTGTATTTTCAGTTGACATAAGCTATTGTTGTTATTGTTGTTGCTTTGGGGGAGGGTTTTTTTGTTTGTTTAGGGTTTTTTTCAGGGTGCTGCTCTGTTTTGTGTGGTTTATTGATTTTGAGGGTTTTGTTGTTTTGGTTTGGGGTTTTTTTAAACATACCTCTATTCCCAAGCCCCCTTATTCCACATTTAGCTGCCAAACTAGGAGAGTATATCATATGAAAATATAAAAATGAATGCTCAGGTCCTCAGCTGGAAAAAGAAGAGTTTTTGTAAGGAACCTTTTGTGTATTGTAAGTTCGGAATCCGGAGGGGAGTCAAGAGTTTCAGCCTGACAGTGCCAATTACAGCTACAGCAAGATGAACCAAGGAACAAATCCATTCTGCTCAGAGGATGGAGAGAAGGGAAAAGAAGAGACATGAACTCATGTATTTGGAAAAAGAAAGGGGCTTGAAATCATCTGCCAGACAATGAACCACTTTTTCCATGGCAAAAGCATTAGGTTGAAGATGCAGTGAATGTACACGGCAAGCTCTCAGTCCTAATTGGAAGAGCACTGGTTATTTAACAAATGTATCCTTAGTCTAATGTTCTATTCAAGAAAGTATTAAACTATGGAGCTTTTTTCTTTTGGACTGTAATTATACATAGCCCTGCTCTATCTGTCTGTTTGATCAATTTTTACTCTTGACTCCTACTGCATCATCCTTCAAGTTTGCCCATTATCACAAAGTCTTCAAGGCTAATAAGGCTCTAAACCCCCAATGTAACAGACAGACAGGAAAAAGAAATCCAGCTAACTCTAATTCCTTCCCTCCCTCATAAGCTTGCAGGTGTTCTATTTTCATAGCTAAAAATCAAAGTCATCAGCTCATTTCCTTTCCCTTAGTACAGTCCCTTTTAAGAAGCTACTTTCCATCACGTTTTACTCAGCACTCATAAATAATATAGATAATTGGAGTTGGTCATAACAAACAAGCAAAGAAAGTATACAGATTTAGCACAAAGGAAACAATAAAAATTCTGATGTGCTACAAAAGCAGAAGGAATTCCTGGCAAATAGAAGCAGCTGCATCCAGGTCATTTTTAGTCAATGTAAGGCAATCACAGAGCCAAAAATAATACAGGGACAGACTTTGGACAAAGCTAAACAAGGGTGCTGGCAGCTCAGTTCCCTCTGCAGCAACACATTTCCTACATCCTCCCCATGTGCAGTGTACAGCTATTTCTTTGATAAAAATTTGCATCAGGAAGGAGGAATACTGGTCATAGCAAGATAGATTTAAAACTGCTGAAACTCCAAAACATATAAGCAGCATGCAATTAGGAGGATATTATGCTGACTATAATAAGAAACTAAGAGTCCATCCAGCTCCCCAAGAGTTAACATTATGCACTTCTCATCAAAACCTCTTCCAAGAGGTTAAGCACACAATAGACTATCTAAAGCACAGCTAGAAAGGCTGCTTGAAATTCCACACATGTGCCTCAGCAATGTATTTCTATTAATGTCCAGTGTGTGTCAGCGTGAAGATAAGGTACCAACATCATGTCCAACCAGCCAGCTAGAGAATGGGACGCCGTGTAAAACATTGTCTGATGCTTAGAATCCCGGAGAACAGCAGCGTTTGCAATCTCAGCCGCTGCACACGTGCCTGATAACACCACCAACGAGGAGAGGAGGCAGGAGCAAACCGTCCTGCAGCTTTGGGAAAGCGAAAAGATGGAGAGAGAAAGAGGGAAGCAAGCAAGAATTAGAATAAACATCATCAGCAAATAGAAGCAAGTTTGAGGGTGCCCAACAGTAACAGAAGGTATAAACAAATTGGAAAAAGCCTCGGAGAAATTTAATCTTTGTATCAGCTCGCTTTAACTGCTCTTTAAGGTGAGAAATAAACATCAGTGCTTATTTTGATTACTCGGTTTCACCTGCTAGTACAATCCAACAAAGCTTGGGACTTGTGGAAGGCATTGTATTTGAGGAAACATGATCTTGATTAGGACACACCTGCTCTGCTGGGCCTGGTTCTTGGGGCTTCAGAAGCCCATGTGTTAAACCACCTGAAAGCCTTTCTTACTGAGACCCAAAAAGCGCCCTGCACTGTTTCTCTGTCACGCTGCCCCCCAGTGCAGACACCTCTGCCCATCTCAGGTAGCTTCTTTACCACCCTTTGGCCATAAGCAAGGCATATCAAGACATATATGTATGTTAAAGTTCCAAGAAAATGTGGCAGAAGCATTAAAGCCAGTTTTTATGGTATTTAGGGAATGTAACAGAAGTGATAACCAGGGGTCGGTCACCTACCTCACATCCCTATCAGCTAACAGTGTAAGAGCAATCAAACTGTTTCACTGAGGGTAAACTAATTTCCTAGCTATTATACTGGCCTTTTAAATTCATAATCTTACTGTCTTTCAAAAAAAAAAAAAAACAAACACACTCTTTCTAGTCATAAACATCAAGGGAAATTTCAGTGATCAAGGATCACTGATTCAAGATTCAAACACTGTCATTTTTTAGATAGAATACAATGACTACTGTAAAGCTATCACAAAATACTAAATTAAATATATGTATTATTCCAAATACTCAAAACCAGACAAGTAAATTCATAACCCAAAAATACAATTTAACCAAGCTGGTAGGAACTACGTTCTTCCAAAATTCTCAAATCTTTATACCTGTGACAATGTCATACCACAAACCATATCCCATTTGACTAGTACTGGCTCATAGGAAATGAAAGCCTACTGAAACATACTAGTGCATGACCAAATCTCTGTTGCTTATACCCCACAAATTAGCTACAAATTAGAGCAGAATTCTATTACTCCACAATAGTTTGGCAGTAAAACAAAAAGATGCAGTACTAGCTTTGCTGGACCATTCACAGAAAAATATCAACATATTTCCTATTTCTTTATTAATTGAATATTTTGTAGTTATAGACAGAGGAAAATGAAGGGCAACCTTACCTTTTACTTCTTAATGAAATAGCTTTACAGTAACCCTAAATCAGAACAAAGGAATCTTGAACAAGTTTCTGTGGGGTATATAAACTTGGTAGACAAAAAAAAAAAGAGTGTGAAATACAGGCACAGGAGAGTTGAAGGCAAGACAGGGGAAGTAGGCAGCACCACAGACAACTTCAATTTGTTGCAGCTGTAGGATTTAAAAAGAGGCCAACCTTGTGATAAGGTCCCTTAGCCCAAGAGACTACAAAAATGAGCTCAGACGACCATCAGCTGCTGAAATCTGCAAAAACTCTCCAAACACAAATTAACCTTCAGTCAGGAGATAAAAGACTAGCTGCAGAAATTGGAAGTTGTTAAAAAAATGCTATAAACGTCTGACAAATCATAGCAGCAGTAGCAGGAAAATTTGCAGTACATCCACAGCATCTTACCCATAGTCAGATAACACCTTCGCCTTCCCTCAAGAAAAGAGGAGGTTTTCTTTTGCGTTGGCTGTGTTTTCACTTTCCGCCTTTATTGTAGTGCACATTCTCCAAAATTGCTTTAGTTAAATTTAGACCTCACTGATGCTCCAGAGACCAGAAGTTATTAGCTTGCTGGAGGTAGAAGACATGTAGATCCTCACCACGCCAACTTAAATTTAATGCAAACCTTTTCAAAGTCCACCATTTAATACTCCAAGATTATTTTCCACAGGGATCCCTTAAATGTTTAATGGTTTCATTAAAAAAAAAGTAATTCTTCCACTGCAGAAATATGCTCACTTTTATAGTAGAGGGCAGCAGACAAAGAAGAACCCAATTGTGGGGAAAAAGAGGGATGTTCTGGCCCAAGACTAGATAATAACAGACCCCTAACAAGTCTCCACACAACACACTTTTTTCAGGAGAAAGTCTAGAAAAAACATCTCAAGCTTACACAGCAAGAATGAAAGGGATACAAGGGACAAACAAGGACTGGAGTTATTTAAATCCCTCTGTCAATAGCTTGCAACATTTTATAAAGTCATTAAGGATCAAACCTAAAAACACATCTTTCCATTTGTACCAACATATTTAAAAGGTAGCCTTATTCAATTAGTGAAAGCAATCAAAGACAACTTCCAGCCAAAGATCCTACACCTCCTGCTAACCTAGTCAGGACCCCACCTGGTTCTGCAAGCACTGAGGGCAAGTCTGGGTATTGGACTCACAGCACATAAATGCTCTGCAAAGAGCCAAACTGCATGAAACCACGTTCATCCAGAGGTGTTGCCCCCAAAACTGGCGGTACCCACACTGCAGGTAGGAATGCAGGTTCTAATAACTAAATGCACCACTCAATTTCTAAGAAAACAAAAATTAATCTGAAAAAAAAAAAAAGGTGTATTTCCTTTGGCAAACACATGGAGATACTTTGTGCTAATCACTGTAACATCAATGAAAATTGAACTTGGAAGAAAGATAACTGAATGGGCTTTTACCTCATTTTGCACTATTATTTAAAACAGGCTTCCATACTTTCTGATTTAAATCAATGCTTTCTGTCTCACCCATAAAAAACTTCAATCAAGAAATATTTACAGAAATTAAAGAGCCAGTAAACACTAAACACTAAAGATTTGTGCTAGCAATGTCTCCTCCCAGAACCAACCTATTTCCTACACACAGCTTTACAAATTCTGCAATTCTGTAACTTCACAAAGAGAAGGGTTCAGCTCAGTGTGTGCACTGCACTTCAGCTGCAGAGCCCATGGGACCCAATAAACTGTGCCTGATGTGAGCAGTTCGCAAACCATAATGCAAAGCTCACAGAGACAATACCTTTCATTACCTCAACTCAAATAAACAGGGAGGAAAAAATGACAACTTTTGACAATAGAGGCCTGACCTCAAAACCAGCAGTGTCACTTTACTGACGGCCCTACACTGTCACGGTTCCAACAAACACTGTGCTACTGCTGGACCTCATCCGGCCACTCCAGCTTGTCACAATGATAGGAGATTACACACAACAAACCCCCAGGTAATCTAGAGATGCTTACCTATGGCTAATCAGCCAGGATGAAGCTGATCCCCAGCTTACCACAAAGTAAATGAAAGCTTAAACAAACTAAATCACGTTCAGCATCGTTTCTGAAACCATCTTCAGTACCAGCTCAGCTGCATCTGCAGCTGATACTGATCAACAGTAGGCAATTCACAGCAAAAAAACCTCAAGATTGGCTTGAAGGAAATATAAAGGAAATTTTCCACAAGTGAGCCAATTGGATTATTCCTTCACCCCTACAGAGTAAAGAAGAAAACACAACTCCACCTGATCACTCCCCAGCTAATACCAAAATTACCAAAATGACCAATTACTATCAGCTACTGGAGCAACCAGAAACAAACCCCAATCCATTTCCTCCATGCCTATACTCCGAGCCAGCAAGTCACAACAGTGCAATGCTGGAACCATCTGAAAGCAAAGGTTGCCATCCAGCAAGCCAGTGAGCAGGGCACGATCAGAAACACTGGGAATGGCAAGCTGCCCATGGTAGACAGCTGGAGAAACTTTCCCAGCAATTTAGGAATTCTGTGCCCAGTCTGTTTTCACGCAGCAACCAGTGCCCATCAGTCTGGTCTCACAGTGCAAAGTTTGTCCTCCTGTCACCCCACCTCTGAATTCATTCTTTCAAAGTGAGAAGGAAGATGACGACTTTTGGTCAACAACTCTGACCAAGCCATTATCCTAGGGGTATTAAATGGGGAGATAAGAACTTCAGGGCTTTGCACAAATCATATTAGTTCAATTCTCAAATCCGGGTAATGCTTCTTTTCAAAGTATTAATTTCATTTATTCTATTTGCTCTCCCTCTGTCCTGATAACACAAGTGCACATGGCCTCTAAATGAGATCCTCCTATTTTATAAGTTATAATCCTCCCTTTCTAGAGTAGTAATGAGATGTCTTCACTTAATCGCGTTTATTTCCCCCCCCCCAGCTTCTGCTTTTATCCATTCCCATTCCACATTGATTTGTCTCAAAGGTTTCAGTGAAAACCATCAGGCAGGGAGCCACTGGCTCCAAGAGGCTCCTGATGCATATGCTGCACATGCTGCACAGCCTTCAGAGATTACAAAAGCAGAAAGGAGGAAAAAGAGCAGCTTTGCTTGCACAGTTTCCTTTGTTAGTAAGAAGGAATTAAAAAAAAATAGAAACCCCAAAGAACTGTGACGTTAAGAGAAGACATTTTGATTAATTGGAATGGAGAAAGGGAAGACTTCTGGTATAGGGGACCGGTGAAACTATTCACAGCATAGTGAAGCAGTTAAATAACTTGACTCTGATAACTTTGCAAGTTCCTCATGCTAGAAATAGAAAAGGATTTAAAGATAGCTGTATTAATTCTTGGGTATTTTACATGAGATGTAAGGCATGCCACCAGCATTAGTTTGCACCCCTGGCCTTGCTCTGAAGTACTGTACATATAATCCTTGTTGTATTGTTAAGTACCCACAACATTAAATTATTCAGAGAGTCCAGTCACCACCGTGATCCTGTAGTGCTGTACAAACAAACAAACATTTTATCTCTTATACAAATTGGGGAGAGTTCTTCTGCAGCAGCTTAGCAGACTATTTTCACTTAAGCCAGCCCCCAGGGTTAATCAAAAAGCCATATTCAGTCAACAAGGAAAGTGAATGCTGCACTGTTACTCAAAGAGCTGTTTTGCTTCTTAAACTAAAGCTTTAAGGAGTATTACTCAAAACCTAAGCTATCTAAAAGGTAAGTACCTTGTTCAAAGTCATTAAAAGAAATAGAAAGATCAAGACAAAAATGTAGAACAGAACCCAGGTACTTAATCCTAAATCCCTCTTGAAACCAGTGCACCACTTCAAGGAGAAAAAACGACCAAAATCACATCAACCACAATAAAATAACAGTAAGTTTTAATTTACATCCTGCCCCATAAAAAATGAAGTAACTGGCCCCAGAAGCTGTCAGCAAGTTCCCCATCAAAGGTTAATTCTAGTGCACTCTAGCTCTCTTCAACAATGTGCACTATATAACAAGACTGAAATACTTCATAGCAATATTGCTAATAATAAAAGTGAGTGAAAATCATAAAGAACAGATTAAATGACAAGCAACGTTCAGCAGAATCAAAATGAAATCACTTCAAAATACAGCTATCATACTTGGATTTATGGTCTACAAGTGGTAACATTAAAAGAAAATGTTCCAGTACTGCTAGAGACAACAGTACAACAGAGGGCTGCTAATCACCAAACTATTGATATGTTAAAGGCACAGGGCAGCTCAAGATCTTTCTCCAGATATTAAAAAACAAACAAACAAACAAAACTTTTTAATTATACACAGCATGATTCTAAATTTTTACTACATTAAGTGCTGCTAGAAGCAAATTATTCCTTTATTTCTCTCATGGGACTTGCCTCATTTTTCTTTGGCTTCCATAGTAGGTCACAACAAAAACAAAAACAACCCTGGAAGCTTTTCCCTTATAAGTGTAAGCACATAATGTCCAGTGCCATCTGCACCTGGACTACCATTAGGTACCTTGAGTTCCAATACCATCTTCTACCTGAAAGAGAAGACTGACACAGAAGAGATGACAAGCAGCTCACACCCAGTATTTGCCCCACATGCTGGGGCTAAAAAGCAGAACAGGAAACATTCAGGCCCTATTCCAGATAAAGGAAGATAACAATACTGGAAGACAAAGGAAAGATATGATTCGAGTAGGGTTGAGCCAATACAATAAGGTAACCATGCACAAAAGGAAACTGTAGATGAGATAAAGCAAGGCCGATAGGGATCTCAATAATTTAAAGGTCTGACCAAAACAGCTCCTGCTTAGAAGATGACAGACAATAGCTTTGACCTCATCTTTGCAAGGACAGACCAGACAACTCAATTTTTTAAGGATCTTAAATTTATGACTGATCAAGAGATAGTTAAAGAGCAATGAAATTTAACAGTTTCTCATTCTTGCACCATGTTCTGGGCTAACACATCATGGTAAGTATTCATCACAAGGGGAGTCTGATCAGATTTTTGCAGAGCATCAAGTATGCAATATCCAGGTATGCAACACTGCCAAATTAAAAGCTAATTCAGATAACAGAACAGCTTTGCTATGTAAGCAGTCAGGTCCCAACTCATTTTAGAGGTGCCATCTTACACTTCACAAATATTGCTTGACTCTGTTAGTCACATTTCTCCAGCATTATTCTACACCTCCCTGCAGGAGGGTAGGGCTCTACTTTGAGCCTGGCCACATCTTTAGATTGGACAATAAATCCACCAGCTTCTTCCCCTTGCTCTTACAGAAGCCAGTTAATTACATTTATAAAGAGAATATTCCCTTTCTAATGGTCTGCTGACCCAGATGTCCTGTGCAGAGGAATGGCAGTCACCTGCCTCAGACATCACTATTCCAAAGCTCAGCAATGATGCAAGATCCCATGGTCAGGATACAAGAGGAAATTTCCTATGACACAGCTATTCACAAGGTTCATTCCCAGAGCATTAGAGCTACACACCTGCTCTGTTCTGATGCTCTCCATAGGCAGCTTCTAGGGATCACCATCAGAGATGGGCTATAGCTGGAAAGATCTTTTCTTTGAGGTACTGTGACCATTTTTATATAAATTTTATTTATTCAGTCCCCAAACCACCCTCATATTATAGCCTCAAAATGCTCCACAGCCAAGCCATGTGCCTGGGCAAGCCATGCCTATTAGCATTCAACATACAGAAAAAACATGCTCGTAGAAGGATTCTTCATTTAAATCAAGCACAGATTGATTAAGCTACAGCTCAGTAGCATAGAAGAACAACAACAAAGACCATCACCACTCCACTCTGTCCTCTCCCTAAACCATCCTTTCAGTATGTACCAGGCAAGGTGAATTAATCTTAGTCTAGTTCTCAGCATCACAGTCTAAATGAACAGGTAGTTTGACCTCACACTCCAACTCCTCATATCACTGCAGGGCAGGGAAAAGGGGCAGTTCTACTAAGACTCTGCACTGTTTACAGGCAGTGCACCATTGCCATAGTAATGCCAGCATTTAAAAGAAAACAATATGAAATAGTATTATGTCAATATTAAGCACAAATGACAATTGAAATGTACTTCACTGCACTTCTGCCTCCATCACTGCTATGACAACAATCCAGTGGGTCATCTCAGCAACACCAAGGTGCCTAACTAACAGCAAAGGCTGCTGCAGGAAGTCTCCAAAAGTAAGTCTGCCTGCTGGGCAAGAACAAATTGGTTTGGGAGTAAGTGGTGTGCACAAAAACGGTTTATGCTTCCTTGTCCCTAAAAATCAATCTTAGACCTCCTTCAAAGTGTTACAATACTTGACAGTTTTATAACACTTCTTCTGTTATTACCAGTCTCCTAAAAGACTCAGACAAAAGAAGACATTATTACTTTTTATTAATTTGTGTATATGCTCAATTATATTCTAGAAAAAACACAGCAGTCTTAGGATACATCAGGTCAGCAGAATATGATCCTGTATATATTGAAACATTAACTTCATACACTTGAAAGTTCAAAAAAATTCTCAGTAGCTAGACAAGGAGGCCATACCCACACACCACAACTCCCTGCCACAGGTCATGCTGTCCCCAGCACAGCCATTGTTTGTGCCTTCCCCTGCAAGTCTGGCCTTAGCAGCACTGTGTGACACACTGAAAGTGGAGCTTGCAGCTACACTGTGAGCCAAACATTAAGAGATGAGTGGGGGTGAGGAGTGTTTCAGCTTAAATCAAAGTTTCTAAGCTCATCACACAAGTGACATTCAATGAATCCTCCCAAGCAGAGGTATTTTAGCCTGTGCTGCACGAAAACATAGCAGGGCTTTATTACTCACCATCTGGGCTGTTCTCTGCTTCTCCTCATTAATGCTGTTCCTTTCCCTGGCCTCACTGGCTGCTTCCCTTTCCCTTTTGGCCAAACGGAGCAACTCCTCTTGGACCAGAGCATGTTCTTGCTCATACCTGTGTGAGCATCAAAAGTAGAGAGAAGGTGATCAAAGGACTTCTGGCAACGGGGTCATGGCTTACATGGCCTGCCCCTGCCTAGAGCCAAAACACAATTCCATAATCTCTTTGGCACACAGTCTGCTCACAATCCCTCTATTACCAGCAGGAATTCAAAAGCCCAACAAACTTTAAACATGACCTGCAAGTCCAGTGACACACAACTTTGGCACCAACAGTAGAGAACTTCAGTTATATTTAGATCTATTAAGTACTTGATTATGACCTGAAAACAGTGAGAATAGGAAGTAACTAGCTATACAAATACATGCTGCTTTGGAAAAGATCAAGGGACATACAACAATGGACATTTCCTCTCATCCTGTCATTTTTTATCTGGGAGAAGAGAATGAACCCCACCTGGCTACAATCTCCTTTCAGATCGATGTAGAGAGCAATAAGGTACCCCCGACCCTCCTTTTCTCCAGGCTGAGCCCCCACAGCTCCCTCAGCTTGTCCTCATCAGATTTGTGCTCCAGCCCCTTCTCCAGCTCTGTTGCCCTTCTCTGGACATACTTCAGCACCTCAATGTGTGTCTTGTCATGCGGGGCTCAAAACTGAATCCACAGTTTAAGGTGTGGCCTCACCAGTGCCGAGTACAGGGGTACAATCACTGCCCTGGTCCTGCTGGTCACACTATTTCTGGTACAAGCCAGGATGCCACTGTCCTTCTTGGCCACCTGGGCACCCACTGGCTTGTGTTCAGCTGCTGTCAAACGTACGCTCATCGTGCTCAGACCGAATAAAGCACACATGTATACACATACACATTCCAAAAGGAGCTAAACCATTGTCTTTTCCAAGAACTTCACCTCACCTCCTGTACAGTTCCTGCTCTGCAGCAGAGTCACTTGACATTGGTGGATGGATTCCTAGAAAGAAGACCAGAAACCTGTGACAACTACAGTACAAAACAATCCTTCATCACATCATAAATTATTTTAGGAGAATTTCATATTGTCCATCAGGAAAAATTAAGTTTGATGGGTAAGAGTTTGAATTTATGAAACAGTGACACCAACAGCATCATCAATCAGGTACACTGAACAAGGTGTGCTACAGAAACTTTTAGGTGAGGGTGGTAACTCCTCAAACCCTGATATATACTGAAACACAAGCATGGTTTTAGTCCTACTTTCCATTTCCTTCCTCTAGTTCCATTAAGTCTTCCCCTTGACCTCCTGTTTTCCTTGTAATTACAAGGGATCCCACAAGTGGAGATGAAATTATCTGATGGAGTTCAGGCCATCCATAAGGCTAATCTACATTCAGGAAAGATGTAGGCTAACGGCAAACAAATCCCTAAAAGCAAAGGCTGGGTTCTCTAACTTCATGTTACTCTGGATGCCTTAAACAAATCCACCCTGTTAATATGTATCAACAAAGCATATTTGAGAACCAACAGAAATCAAATAGTTTTCTGACCTGTAAAGAAACACAAATTCAGAAATCAAGTTCTCATCATACACTTAGCAAGCTGTATTTATACAGACTACCCTTCCCTATGAGCTTCTTTCCCAAGAAAAAAAAAAAAGCAGCATTTCCCCAACCAACCACAACACACTCCTGGTGCATGCAGTGCATACAAAGAAGACAAGGTAGCTCACCAGGAATGAAAGATAAATTGCTTATTGCATGTTCATCTGAAATCCTAGAAGAGTTTACAAAGTGATACAGGCTAATCAAAGAGCTCCTCTCATAATGAGATAGTACAGTGGCAGCACTACTGAGAGGTGTGTCCAAACAGCCCACTGAGCCAACAATACCTGTAGATTTGGGTTTCCCTTCTGCAGCCAGTGAAGATGGAGCTGTGCCATTGGATGCACGGGGAGATCTCTGGCTGTCCCTTTTACTTTGAGAAGATTCTTTCATTCGGTTCACTACATCTTCAGTGAGCTGAAACATGTATAGGTGGGTAAGACGTTAACCAGGTCAGCTGTTGGTGTACATTTCACTGTGAATGCTCCCTATTTGGTAGTTTCCAGGCTACTACAAAAGTATTGCATTTTTAAAGAACATACCCTATCAGTAAGTGATAAAACCTCCAAACTACTGCCTGACCCTAAAAACTTCACTAGACAATGACAATCTTCCACAACTACTACTGAAGGTGGAAAGAACTGCTAAACAGGTCAACCGTGTGCACAGGGACAAATTTACCAGAAATGGAAGGAAAGGAACTAAACGGGTTTTAAGCCCCTCTATCCATCTTTCTTCCTCTTCCCCCATGCTTGCTAACCCAGCTCAGTATGGCAGAAGAACTGCAAACCGTATGGTAGAGAACAGCTGCACAGCCCTCCCACTCACATAAGGCTGAAAACATTTTTGCAGTCTCAACTTCATTCTCACTCACTGATTTGGGTTCAAACCCATGAAAAAGAAAGAAAAGTTCACTTGGAAGTTTTCTGGCAATTCAAAGGGCTTCCCACAGCGCTGTTATGATTGACCCCTTCCTCCTCCCAAGTGCAAAGGTTCTGGCTCTAGAACAAAATTAAATGTGGCTGCTTCCCCCACTAGGCTGGTCACAGTAGAAGACGTATTTTCAGCTATGCTACTGCCATCCACCTCAACAGTATTTTTAGCATCTTTATTCTACACTGTTATCATGCTCAATGCCTGATTTTAAATCTATGACTATATCCTATTAAAAAAAAAAATCAGGCAAAGACAACTTTACCCCCATCAAACACTTAAACAAGGGGATAGGCACTCTCTTAGCTAACTTTAGTCAAGTAATTAGTCAAAATGGGATAAAAAATGAGTAGCAAAACACACTCTGCAAGCTCATTTCAGGCAGACCTTAGGGGAAAAAACACAAAAAAGCATCAAGAAACAACAGTAGTGAAAATTATGGTAGTATTAAGAAAAAACCACACAACCAACCAAAAAACCAACCATTTCTTAATGGGGAAAGAAAACATTCCTTGATGAAATCACCACCCCTCTCCCGGGTCTGTTTCTACAACACATGCATGTCAATTTCCGATCAAAGTTCAAGCGGCAGCTTTCCACTGTACCTCCTAGAAACACCTCGCCATTCCCACAGTCTCCCATCTCCCTGCCTGTTCAGCCAGCGGAGCTTTGCCAAGACTCTCGGTACCATCACAAGGGCAGAGCTGTATCCTCTCGGATGCCCTCAGAGCCGGGCAGCATCTTTAGCACCAAACTGCTTACAAAGCACGAGGCAGGGACAAAACGGGGTCATTCAGCTGCGAGGAGGGACAGACGGCTGAGAGCAGAGTTGGGAAGGGGAGGTGAAGGGCGGGGGTGTCTCCGCTCAACAACAGCCATGGCCAGGCCCCCAGCCCTCTTTCCCACCACTCTGCAGTCGGCCCATCCATCACCTCTCCAACCCCTGCTCATCCAGCCCTCCAGGTTTTCCTCCCCTCCTCCTTGCCAGTTTCTCCCACTGGCCCCTCCCAGCCCTGCACCTCCTCCCCGACCCCGCGGCCAGACCCCTCCCCATCCCAGCTCCCTGCCCTCCATCACCCGGCCCGGGTCGCCTCACCCTGATGCCCTGCAGCACCCGGACTTGGTCCCGCTCGTCCAGCCCGAAGGTGACCCTCCTGCCGCCGTGGCTGCTCTCGCTGCCGCCCATCCCGCCCGGGGTCTGCTCTCCCCGCCGCACCGGCTGCCAGGAGCGCCTCTGCCCCGGCGCCGCCTGCCAACATCCCCGCGCCCCATTGGCGGCGGCCGCAGGGCGCCCAATGGCGCGGCGTGGTGCTGGCGGCCGCGCGCGGTGCACGCTGGGAGCTGTAGTCCGTGCCGGGGGCGGGCGGCTCGCCCGGCGCAGGAAGGAGCGCTGGGAACCAGCGCGCTCCCGGGATCGCGGGGATCTCAGCTCCCATCCCGGTGCGCCCGCCCTGTGCACCGCCCTTGGAGTGAACACGGCATCAAGCCGCCCCGTAAAACTTCCACTGCCACACGGCCAACTCGCGGGGTTTCTTTACTGGGTCCAAATTATGGGAGGATGGGAACCAGACCACGTGTAGCCACGGGAAAGATAAGCTTCGTGCTTTCCTGGGTTATCTCCTAACTCCAAGACTAATGAACGACGCAGATGTCATCCATCAGGGAGCGTTAAGGGCTGATGAGCCCCCGTGGATGTCCAAGGTAATTCTCCCTCGGCAGCACTGGGACAAAGCATCCTCCCCAGGTTGTGTTGGGGGATATCCCCTCTCACCACACCGGGAATCCCTCATCCACCTCCACACACCGTTTCTCTCCAAAGCCCTCGAGGGAGCTCACCACCACCACCACCACCACATCTTACTCCCATTTCTCTAGTGAAAAACCAAAATTACAGTCTAGAACCTCTTGTCAGTTTTACAGAGGTTGCTCTGGGGGCAGGATTCGCCTCTGCTCCCTTCAGCCCCCCTGTTCCAGCAAGACCTACTGGCTGTGCTGTTACCTGCTGTGACAGGCACATGTGTGGGTCCTGCAAAGGTCAGGCAATTGCTGATAGTTCCTGTGGCCAGGCACAGCCAATCCCCAGCCTAAACCAGAGGAATGAGGAGATAGTGTAAAACACGAGCAGCTGGAATAAGAAATAACAGCTTTGGAGCACCTTTTCCAGACAAACTTTCTGCGTTCCCAGAAATACAGACCAGTCAACAAAGCCTTGGTATCAACACACTACCTATCTACTCAGCACACTACTTATCTACTCACCAGTAGTGCATGGCAGCAGTTTTAACTGTTTAATGTTTATTCTTCACTGCAGTTGATGTGGCAACCACAGCTTTGCCTCAGCACAGCACTCCGGCCAGTGTTTACGGAGTAGTTGGGACTCTCTGCCCCTCAAGATATCCAGGCATCTAGAATATGTTCCTGGAAGCAGTTTTTGTTATTTGTGCAATACCTTGTGCTGGGGACTCAGCCCATTGCTTGAGTTCTCAATTCAAGGGCATTGTGTCAACTGTTTGCAGCACAGAAACACCACACACAGCCAGTCCAGAGCAAAGGTCTGGCCAAAGCTCCCTCCCAGAACACACTCACCTGCCTCCTGTTCATTTCTTGTCTGCCACCTGCTCGCTCCACTTGATGGCACACAGCTTTTGTACTGGAAAAGCAGTCATTCCTTATTCACCTCCTCTGTCCTCTCAGGGTTTCACAGACCTGCAACACAGCTCTTCCAGGCTGGTGAGTTTTTAAACCATGTAATTACTCCTCCAGAAGTCTTTCCATGACTTGTCATCCTGTCACCCTTCCTTAGGCCCTTTCCAGGTGTAACTCCAGCCAGGTGGCAGGCATCATCTGCAAAGATCCAGGAGGGAGAGTAGGCAAAGGCAAACAAAACTGCACATCACACCTCCAGCCGTGCTTTCCAGCAATCCCCAAGAGCCCAAGTATGCCCAGCAGGGCACGTGAGCTGTGGGACACTGATGTGGCAGCTGTGATAATGGTGGAGGAGCTCTACTGTAACAAACACCTTTCCACCTGCACAGGAGCAGAGGATCCCATCCAAGTTAACTCCAGCAGTAGCACCTCCTAAGGCAACTCTCCCACAGCTTTCTCCAAGGAGCCTGGGAAGGAGCTCCAAAAGGTCTTATTGCACAAGGGCATGACCCAATCCCAAGGCAAAGATGAAGATCACCTGGCCATCAAAGAGAACCTGAGGGATACTGACCCCTGCCAGCACACTGAGCTGTTACTCAGCTGTCATGAAACCACAGAATCACATTCTCCCAGCAGTCAGAAAATGTCCTGACACATAGGGTTTATTTCAAAGCCCAGAATAAGAAATACGCAAGAGTCATTTCCAACTTCCACATAAGCCTTTACCCAAGCAATAGAAAAATATCCCATAGCGAAGGCCCCAGTGTTAGACACACCCAGGAACAGCAAGATCTACTACTGAGAAGTCAAAGGTTTCACTGACAGTTACTTAAATCTGGAGACCACTCTCTGCACAGTCATCAGTTGGCCTAGTAATAGCCTTCCAAGAAGGAAAAATCCATCTCTGACAAAAGGACATCATGTTATTCCATTATTATCTGCAATATTTGTTCAGGTTTTTTTTCAAATCTGCAACTTATTTTTCCTCCATAGTATGTCTCATTTCAGAAATGAAGTATGTATGACCAATTATGCCAAACTTAATTTTATTTTACAAACAAAAATATACATTTATTCTATATTTTCTCTCTTTTTACCACCCCCCCCACACACATAACACACTTCTGCTCAAGAACTTTGAAAATGGCCCAAAGCATTATATATACATAAATATACAACAGGGGGAAGGTCAGTCCATGACCTAGTGCAGAAACTCCTCAGCAGCAGAACATGGGACACTCCAGAAATACTGAAGTCCTGCCAGCAAAGGACAGGATGGATGCGTACACCACCAGCACAGGTGATCCTTCAGCACTGAATTCAGCTGGTAAAAGACAAATTCATAACCTGCTCTTCACATCACCAAGGAGGACAGATAAGTCCTCTCAGACAAGATGTTGAAAGTCAGCAAAAACTCCTTGGGATGAAAAAGCCATTGCTCCTTTGTTTCCCAACTTCTGTGAGACCTTCGCATCTCTTAGCTCTGTCCAAGGCCCACGAACTCCAGGGAAGCTTCACAAGTTTCCCCTCCCTTTCTAAGGAACAGCAGCTTGAGATCAGTGTTGTAAAGCAGCAGTAGGAGCAGCAGCAGGACAATTCAGGTACCACATCATCCATCCCTTTCAGAGCAAGCAGTCCAGCGTGGCTCAGGCCGACTGACAGCAGTGACAGAGGAGCTTGGAACACTTCTCTAACATGGCAAGGCTGGACTTGGCCAGTTGTTTGTCCAGCCCTTACAGAGTCATTGCATGGAAGGGAAACGTGAAAGGCTGTGACCTACAGGAGACAACTCCACTCTCACACACAGACAAATGGAAGCTTTTTTTCCCCTCAAAAGTAAAATAAAGCAAAAAAGAGGGGGTGGGGGGGAAGCATTGTTTGTTTTTAAGGTGCTAGTGCTACTTAGAGGCCTGCAGGGCAAAGTCCACAGGCAGAGAGGCTGCATTGCTCGTTAACAAAATAAGCAAAGGGCCTGCATAGTTTTAGCAACCAATATGAACTTCTTGTTCTTACCCATGTTTTCTTTCCCTATGGTGGGAACACCTGGTAGCAAATGCTTTCCTCTACCTGCTCATGATTCAAACTAAGACTTGCATGACAATTTCCCAGCAGCTCTTACCTCAGTATTCTTCAGGAACAGCAGTAAGTTGGGGCATGAGATTCACACAGTCCCCAGCATTTCAAATTCCCTCTTTCTACCACCTCTAGAGAAAAGTTGCTATTGCTTATAGCAGATCTCCACCTACCTAGAGGACTCAAGTAGGAAAGCACCCCCAAAGCTAGAGGAATACACATCTTCATCCTTGGAGAGCACAGTATGTCCCAGAAAGCAGACTGATGAAGCTTTCAGATGAACAGTCCCTGGATTGGAACACACCATGTCTTAAAACTGCATGCCAGGCAGCTCAGATGATAGTCCCTTTTCCAGCATGGAAGAGGTTAATAAGAAGTTCAAAATAGTCTTTAAATTAACCACTCTCCACATGCACATAAGTATTTTCAACATATTGAGCCATAAAACTTTCTCAGACCAGCAAAAATCTGGGGATCTCAACTGCAACATCAGAGGTCACTCCCAGAGAAACACATCCATCTCGCACTTGTCTCCTACCATAGCACACCAGCCAGCTCAATTCTAGCACACCTAAGGGGTTTGAGAGCTTCCAGTCACTAAATACTGACAGCTCGGACTCATCATGGGCTTCTGCTCTGCCTCAAGCACCTGAACATCTCTGGAGCCTTCATCTGCAGAGTCAGCTTCCTCCTTCCAGCACTCTCCAAGCCCTAGCCAGAGCCATGAAGCAGGGCACAAATGGAAAATGCACTTACTTCACAGGTTTTATTCTTGAAACTCAGCTCTGACTCAGTGTTGTTGCTTAGGTTTTCCTGTGAGCTCAAATGCACAGCACTACAGCCTCCACAGACTGTTTCACAGCTTCTTCAGCTCAGCTAGACAGCAGCACTGTCTGTCCTTCTGTCTCCCTACTGTTCAGTCACTTCACACCCATGCTGTGAGCTACCAGCCTGCCCCAAATGCTTCCCAAGCACAGGGAACAGTTCATTCCTCTTAATACCTCTCTTTTTCCCCACACACTCAGAATACCGCTTTTAACCGCTAGCAATTCCAATTCACGATTTTCACCAGTGTTAGCTGCAACCAGGGATGAGCCCCAGTGACCAGCTTCTCTCTTCAGATGCTGCTATCACCACCTATGGTGTTGCATTACGGCAGGACACAGGCAGCCATGCTGCTTGAAAAAGCCCAGGAAGACCATCTTTGGTTTCAACCACCAAACTCTTTCTATATATGTACAATACAGCAGTCAAATCAACACCCTCATTCCTAAACAACATTCCCCTTATTGGCAGACAAGTGCTTTCAGTCACTGAAAAGGAAGAGGTGCCAGCCAGGGCTGTCTTCTGGATCATATTCACATCTGGAACACAGAGGATCAGGGAAGTTCAGTGTTTATAGGATTATGAACAAAACTGTTCTCAGGTAGCAAGAGAAAATCTTCTTTCCAAAAGGGTTTGGGCTGCCAACTTAGTTCCACAATAGGTTTTGGAAATCCTAAGGAAAAGAAGAAAGCCATGGCAGATAGCCAAGGACAGATTTCCACTGGACATCCTGTGGTATCAGGGAGTTTGGAAGGAAAGGAATGAGACAATCATGTGAAGCAGGTGCCCTGCCTCAGGCATTGATGGCTTTCCAGCGGTCACTGTCTATGCTGTTGATGCTGCCCACGTGGTATGGCATGGAGGCCACGTCATCCAGGTAGGCTGTGGTGTCAATCTGAGTGCTCGAGTAGAACCCAGAATCCATTCCTTCCTTCTTGGCAACAGCATAAGGGTGGGGTAGGTGCACATCCACATCCTCTGGTTCATCCACCTGACATTTGTAGGAGAAGAGGATCTTCGGTTCAGACCTGGAGCGATTAAAGATTTAAAATGCATGTTTAAGCAATGTGGTATCACAGACACCTATCCTTAACTGAAACTCAGCAGCATTAAGAAATTGTGCATTCAGACCCTAAGCACTCTCTGCACATGAGCTTTCAGTCTAGAAATTTATGGCAGAGTAACTGCCACAGAGTACTGCTAAACAAAGCTTTGGATGAAGACCTAAGAGAAGTAAAAATGGCAGAATCCTGACTACTGTGGGAAAAGTGTCCTCATCCTTGCGAGTTTTGAATTACTGAGGGCAACAGCATCCAAACACTACTGGACTTGACAGCAGCCTGGCTACTGACACCAAAGGAGTCAGAAGAAGAGTCTACCTCAAGTTCCATCTGTGCACATCAGGAAAACCAAAATACAAACACTTTTGGATCAGCAGTTTCCACCTCTAACTCCAGACAGTGTTCCCTCCTAATTTCAAAACGAAGTAGAGATACATTTTTAGATTTTAAAAGTACTTTACATTCTTAGTTATTTTTAAAGCCTGCTGTTTCGTGCTTATGGACAACAAAAGCCTGCGCTAAACCACTCGGGTTTTCCCACCAAGGTGCATTTCCCATGAGTGGCCACAAGGCGGCAACCCCGGCCCAGGAATCGCCCTTCGCAGGGCTTTTCACTGGAGACTCTCGGGCCCATCACAGAGACCCTGCAGCCGAAGAGTCACCGAACCCCCAGATCCGCTCTACAAAGCTATCCCAAAACCCAACCGCAAGACCATTCAACCTTCCAGGACTTAATCTGTCACTAACCACTGAGCTACCAACTTGAGCAGAAAAACTCTGTACTACAGGGGATGCCAAGGCTGAAGAAGTGGTCCTCAGAAATCTTCAAGGGCAGAAACTAAAACTGCTTCTCTAACTGGCATTCTAGATGCTGTCTTCATTGTACAGATGGGAGAAAACTTGTGTGCAAAACAATTAAATGACCATATATACCCTCTAAGCTCCTATTCCTGGCTACTTACCCGAAGAAGCCTTTCAGGAATGCCACATAGATGAGAGGTGCAAAAAAGCTGAAGTAAAGGAACGTGGTGGCATCAACACAGCTGTCAACAGCAAAAGGGAACATGAAGGGATTTAGCAGTCAAGCATAATACAGCTGGTTAACACCAGCCACATCCCCCTAGAATGATCCAATTTCCCTCCAAAGCGTCCAGAGAACAAGAAAGGTCTTGTGCTAAACAAATTTAAACTGATGCAAAGTACCAGACATTGTCATCGAAATCTGTCACTGCTCCTAAACACTCAGAGGGAAGCATGACAAAACCCAAGGTGTGACCAAGACAGTCTCAGTGCTCCCAATTTTGACTTGCAGACATGATACTGATCCCTGCAGAACAAGACCCCAGGTATGAATAAGGGTGTGTCTGTATTTCTAACAAACAGACTATTTCCTCCCTTATTACCTATTACATGTGAGCCGATGACCAGACATCAATGGATATAAAGCTATTACTCTCACTCACCACCTCAAGACCACTGCAGCACATGCAGCTCCACAACCTCTCCACTGTGAGTTTCCTGACCACTTAAGGTGTTTTGGCACAAAACAGAACCAACAGATTTACTCCTTCTTAGGAACACAGCACAGGTTTGTTTTCTTGGGAGAGGCAGTGTTGAAGGACACTCAAAAGCAACACAAGATACAGGGCTGCAGACCTCCTCCCCCAGCATACATACCACAGTCCTTCTATGATATCCACACAGAGAAGGGCACTGCCCAGGCCCTGCACCAGGTTCAGCAGTGCCAGGATGGCAGCATAAATATAAAAACTCTTCCGGGCTGTGGGAAAGACATGGACACAGATGAAGCTCAACCTCCAACACCATACTAGTGGACCAAACCCAATACAAGCATCTCACTATCTTGTTTCTTAAAGAACTCGTGAAGAATTAAGACTGTATTTCCCTGTCCTGTGCTGGCAGGATTGATGGTGGTATAATGGACCAAACCATACCCTCCTGCACATGTATACACCCATAAGATGGGTTTTGACAACATATGGTTATGGCAACACGTGCAAAGATTTACTTGGCAAGCATCTGGAACCAGTGTCAGTCACATAACTGAATGCAAGAAAAACAAACAAACCCCCCACTGAACCAGAAACTGTGCCCTTCCAACAGACAACACTAATAAAATTGCTCAGGAGATCCAAACAGGAACAGCAGGGCATGGTGGACAGTAAGTAGATCAGGCCCAGGACCTGTGCCTGTGACAATCATATCCCCTCCCTCAGGGTACCCACATAAGACTAGTTAGAAGAGCTCAATGCAAACACCTTACTAACAGCTCTATTCAAGAGATGCAGATACTCTGCAACAACAACAACAACAAAAAAAAAGCAGCATCAGAATAAAGTAAAAGCCCATATGAAGATTATTGAGTAGCTCCCATTTAGGCTTTCCTTCCCAGGGGATGACCAGCATGCACACTTTAACATCATACACACATTTCAAAGGAAGTTGTTATTAAGAAGTCCTTTCTTAGGTGTCTCAGATTATATATTTACATTACACCTGTGTCATTAACTGAGCAGTAGGTCTTGTTTTCTTAATCTAATTGTTTAGCTACTGAAGTAGCAGTGTAATTGCTCTTACTCTGCTCTCCAAAAGGCACAACATACTATTTTTTCCAGGGATAAATTATCAGTCCTTTGCTACATTATCTATACCCTAAGACAATGGAATGCATCTGCAGCACAAACACATACAGGAACCTCTTACTCCCACCTATCCTTTATCCTGGAGCTGTCTCCATCTATATACGATGGAAAACACTACAGTTACTTACAGGGCAAAGAAATCCGGTCCTTCAGGGGAGTTTTTGGAAGAATCACCACCAAGGAATAGACCTGTTGAGACAAAGAACTAACGGTTCCAAGGCTGTTTGGCAACTGAACTCAGCAATCTTTGCAGGGATGGTGTATGGTATCATGCACTCCCTAGATGTCTTGGGGCAGAGGCACAAACCCCCTGATATTTAACCCCATGCACACGTGAAGGCCCCACAACTCACCCCCATCAGCACAAAACTGCTGAAACAAGGGAGGGAAGAACATCTAAGCTGTAATTTAGCTGCCCCAGTTTATACCACTATCACTGCACCTTTATTGCCTCAGCTTTCCTGTCACATGAGAAGCATCAATGCTGCACTGTATGAGGCAGGAGGGAGAGTAGGGCATTACTGTACACAAATCACCCTCCTTGCTCCATTTAGGAAATACAAAGCAGCTGTCACAGTGCATAACACATTCCCAGTACCAGAAAGAAGAAACAGGAGCTGGCAAGCCAAAAGTGTCTCCCTCCATGGCCATAGATGTTGAAGTCCTCTGCTGAGAGGTGGGCATCAGGGTACAGGATTTCCAGGGTGCCCTAGGAGAGAAGTGGCACCAAATGATTGTTACAGTATCTTCACTGAAATGCATGTCTGCACAAGGGACACTGTGTTTAAAGAAGTTCAGACAACAGCTGGCCTGCCCTTAAGAGGCAACAACTGCCCAGCTTAGACCAAGTTAAGCTCACAAAGAAGAGGAAGAAACTGAAGACAAGAAGTTAGGGGGAAAAAATGCCAGGAATCTGCATCTGAAGGAAATTGGTATCAATGACATTCCAGAAGAGAGACTGAGTGGACAGGGACTGCAAGCAGTTTTCTGTTTGAAACAGACTGAGAGCTCTATTTCTATCTCTAGAGTAGACCTTTCTGTTGAATCATCCAGAAGATAGACAACTTGGGAAAGGACACTGTCTCACTCACCTAAATTTTTGAAAATGGCATGAACAAAAGCTACCACTCAAATTGAAAAGTGCTTGCAAGCACTACTGAACCCAGATATAGCTCAAACACTTGATATTTAATGAGGCTCCTCCAGCTTTATCATGTGGTAATGATCAGTTCACTGCCTATGCAGGCCAGAGCCTTGTCACAGAACAAAGATCTGTGTGTTATTCTGGTGCTGCCTCGAGCACAGAGACACAAGGCTGACCACTGACAAAGGGAGGAGAATACACCCAGACACAGATTGCATTGTTCAGAGACATGAAGACTTGGCTAATAAACTGAGCTAGCAAGCCAGCTGCTAGTTTGAAAGAAGCAAGAGCTCTTAGCTCTCAAAGAGTCAGCAGACAAGAGGCTACTGCAATGCCCTTACCTGGCAAGCACACCTCAGGTTCCTCCATGTAGTTTTCACGGCCCTTGAGGGCAGATTCAGAACTTGAGGCTCAGATGTGGAAAACCTCACTCCTGTTCCAAGGTTCACTAAACAAGGCAATCCACGTAAACCTCACCTTATTTCTTCACCTTGGCTGAGCTATCCATGCAATGAAGAGGACAAGCAGATACCATCTGCTTATATATTGCCACAAGCATTCCATCTTCCTCCAAAACCTCATCCAGAGAGCAAAGCTGCCACTTCCAGATAGGAGTCACAGATTTAACCGCTTACTCTTCAAGCAAAGTCCCCTCTTTTGCAAAGACTAATCCTTCTGCTCCAACATACTCACCTGGGTGACAGAATATGCCAGAGACAGCACAGTAGTGATTGCCAGTACACGTTTCACACTTGACTTGCTCTCCAGGTGACCTGTAATTAAGGAGTACAGAAGTGACTCAGGATGTAACCCCAGCACTGATTAAAATCAGTTTTTCAGAACCAATACAGGAAAACACTTGTATTTGCAGAGGCCTTCAAGGGAAGGTTAAAGCTCACTTAACCCTGTTAGGAGAGTTGAGCCTTTTACAGACTAAATGATACTTATAAACCAAAAGATTTTAACTTGCTTTCCTCCTGTCCACACTAATACAGAGAAAAGGACCAAGTCCTTCTGCTGGGGTTAGGAAAAAAAAATCAGGAATGACTCCAGAATCATATACACTGAGATATTGTAAAGCTTTCTCTCAGGAAAAAGTGTTGATGGGAGTCTGGGATAGAGAAATCTGTACTGGAATATGCTGGAGCAGGTAATCTCCAGAAGTTCCTCAAAAGATGAAAAAGTTACTGTTCGAGTGTCCCACTGGCAGTAACCCACCTTCCAACCCCTTTCCTCTACCTCTGACCCACAGGAAGAGGTACTTTTAGTTGCACAACTGAAAGAAGTAGAATTACAGATTGCAGGTACAGTTAAAGCATTTGAATGAAGCCAGGATGGAATCAAACCAACCAAGGATAGAGGGGATAGATGGGATCCCAAAGGAACCATCTTAAATAAACTGGCATTGAAATAAAAATCAGACTGTTGATCTTGGCATAAGACTTATTTACCGAAGCTCTGCACTCCCTCACCATATGCATGCAGGACAAACAAAGCACATATAAATCTTTCAATCACACAAGCCATAGATCTGTAAATATAATCAGGTTCTCAGCTGCTTCTAACTAAAACTCCCCACTCTATCCTTTGTGTTTATTCTAGAGTTTCTTCACTTTATAGGATCAGTATCTCCATGAGCTTATAGATGCAGCCTCTGTGGAAAGAAAGGAAATAGACGACATCCAAAGCACTTGAAAACCTCCTGACACATACCAAAGGCAAGGCCCAGAATCACCACACTCAGCTCAATTGCCAGAAGGAAGAACCTTGTGATCTCCCACAGGATCTGAGGGATAACAGAAACCAGATAAACATGATTAGATGGAGCCAGGAACCATTTTGAAGTTAATACAGCAAAACTCCAGGGGATGGCAGCCTCTGAATGGAGCAGGTCACACTTCCACAAGCCCTCCTCATGCTTCGTAGGGATACTGATTACCTGCTTGTTGCAAGCCCTGTTCATGCCTGTGAAACAGAACGCTTGTGTGGGAGCAAGCAAAGAACATGTCAATAGAGAGAGGAAGCGGCCACAGTTTGCCCCATTTGAGCTCTGTCACTTGTCTCAGATGTGTTCTTTCTGCTGTGCTCCCAAGGAGCACACGTGACGACCTCAGAAGTTAATGAAGTTCTTAAAGTAGCAAATATGCCTGGATGAACTCTGTATTCCTCCTCTTAAAGAGCTACTAGTTCTTAAATCTAAAGCATATTCAATCCTATCCCTCCCTTTTCTACCTTGTCATTTGCAGTCTCATGTTTTATTTGGTGAAACAAGACTAATAAAACAGCAGGTGAGGCAACTTTGCAGGGAGTCCTGCAAAAAATCAGTGCCAATCCTAGAACAGGAACACAGATTCTGGCTTGTTAATCCTTTTCCTCTGAATGCTGAACAGTACTCTCTCTAGAAGATACATAATATCTTGAGGCATTTGATGAGACATTTCTAATCTCAGCAAATACACTGAGTGTGTATATATATGAGAGAACACACAATGGACAGGACAGAACAAATGTTTACAGGAGAAACTGACGGAGTATCCGTCTTGCTATGTGACTTCCCAGTAAGGTGCACTTATCAGCAGCACCAGAGCTGAAGAAAAGCACCTTCCCACCTCTTCTTCATTATTCAGCTCCTGGACCTACATCTGTTCAATGGAGGTGAATAAAAATGCTACGAACATCCAGCCACTCACCACAAGCAGCACATCACAATGCTTTGGCAGGTAACATTAAAGGGAAAAGCAAGAGAGTCACACTGACCCCAGAGATTAAAGCCAGAAGACCCGTATCCTGTGCAGGGCTCCTCTTTCTCTAACAGCTCAAGAACTGCAGAGCTTTATGGTTTAAGTACTATTTTCCTGCAAGTCAAATGACTACAAACAGCACATACAAAGCTATTTCCTGTTTGCTAAGGGTTCACCCTGTGCTTAGTGCCTGTAAGGACGTTCAGGTGTCAGTCTCAAAAGGGAATTTGGTTTTATTTGCATTCAATACAAAAAATTTAAACATTTTCAAAGAGTCACTTGAATAATGCAAGAGTAACAAAAGGCCAGGTCTTGCGTATTCACTAAATGTATCTGAATGTTTACCTCTTGCAAAGCAGAATCATTTCAGCCTTGCAACAGGAAACTCTGGCTGCCACTGTTTGTGCACCTATTTTAGGAAATCCATTGTTTTACAGCCCTGGATGTTGTGATGATTTAGGTGCAGCTATTAGAACAGGATTCCACAGTACACATAACTACAAATAATGCAAAAAACCACATTCTTCTTGTATGCACGTAAGAGGGAAGCCATAGCACATTGCTATGATTAGAACTGCACAAAGCAGAGCCCCTAAAGTCAGTGTTGCACCTACCTTGTCAGCAACTGTGGCAGCATCAGAGGCACTCACAGTCATGGAGACAACAGCACGGGCGATACCAACTAAAGCCACCACAAATACCTGCAAAAAAAGATTAAAAAAATTAGCTCGTGTCAAAAGGCACACATGCAGTAGTGGCCAGAAACCCTTCTGGAATACCATTTCCAGGTCAGCTTTCAAACCTGATAACGTGTACTAAGAGAAACTAGAGTTAATTTCACGAAAAAGATTCCTCAGACCCATTAGATATAGGAGTGCTGACTTAGAATTTAGGAAGGAACAAACTGCCTCAACTGTCAGAGTAAGCTCTGGATTGTTCTCACCCAGTCCTTACAACCATATCTTTACAAGCAGTCTTCCCTCCCTTCATTCCACTGGGGCAGAGAAGGAGAAAAAAAGAAGACGGAAAATATATCTCTCCAAATTATAAGATCAAATGGTCGGTATGTCTGACTAAACCAATCGCATCAGATAACAGAAGCCACTCAACACCAGCTACCACACATCAGATCTGTGACCAAACTAAAACCTGCAGTTTTCTCGCTCCACACTGACAATGCTCAGGAATGCAGAGGAAAGGTCACCTGCAGCCAACAGCTTAAAAACATCTTACCCTGCTGCACTGTGCAACAGAGATACCCAAGTCACCTCATATACCATTTAAGCATGACAGCTCAGCAAGGCTCATTTACCAACCCCTGTGCTGTCACAGCCATATAACACAATTAAGAGCTCAGCTGGATACATCTACCCTCTGCTGTGCAGACTTACCCTCCAAAAAATCATATTTTTCCAGAAAAAAATTCTCTGAGTCACAGGCTGATCCTAACAATGTAGGTATAAGACAGCTAACTCTATCAGAGAACCAAGAGTCCAAGCTGATTTAAGGTGCTTAGAGAATGGAAATGACCAATAAGTCACCTACAGCTGGATATCTCCTCCTTAGTGGAAGAGGGGATGGAAATGGCATGAAAGAAGAGTACAACAACAATCCCTCCTGCAGTAGAAAACACTGTGACAAGACACTGACAAAAAAGAAGGATCCCTAAATATAATGGTGTTCTAGAGCAGCAACAACTCCGACAAATTCCTGCGGTCCAGTGGTGGCCATGCCATCATCGCGAGTACTCCGGCCTGATTCCTTGGCTGGCAGGAGCTGCTGCTTGCCCTGATCTGCCACGCCCGCCGCTGTCTCGCAGATGAACCTTAGATATTAAAGGGTGCTGAATTTCAAGATTACTGCACCCACGCGGTAGCTGGTTGCAGCTGATCTTTCAGACTACCGCTAAGCAGGTAGAGACTCTTCCTAATCTGTTAACTTCACATTAATCACTGACTCCACAGGAAAGCGTTCCTTCAGGACATGCCAAACAGCCAACTGAAAGGAAATCCTCACAGAACACACTTCCATCCTCATTTCCCAATAACATGCTCCAGAAGATCAAACCAAATGAAAGCATTTTCCTCTTAAGGCTGTGTGCTGGCTTTGGCTGGGAGAAAGTGAATTGCCTTCCCAGTATCTGGTATGGGACTGTGTTTTGGATTTGTGCTGGAGACTGGGTTGACAACACAGGGATGTTTCTGTTACTGCTGAGCAGCAATTACACAGAAGTCTGCCTTTCAACCCACCCCACCAGCAAGTTGGCTGGGGGTGGCACAAAAAGTTAAGAGGGGTGAGGTCTCAGCTGCATTTATGACATAAGCATAAGACACTGGATTCCAAGACATCAAAGCAACAAAGGAAGAAAAAAGGAAAAGAAAAAATTAAATCACCATGGGAGAACAAAATCCTTTCCAATCCAGCAGATATGGTCCCACAATCTATTAAAAGCTGAATAGTGAAAAGAAAAAAAAAAAAAATTGTGTCTACTTCTTGTAGTAGACCTTCAAGAAAAACAGATTTTATCCCTGCAAGAGCTAGTTTAGGATCTCCACACTAGTTTGTGATATTGTTCATGAGTGGTAATTAAAAAAAACACTCATCAATTCAAAGGCACAGAATGGTACTCACTAGTATGTAGAATGTAGTGAAGATCGGGCTGGAAGTGACCCGGATTTTGGCCCTGGCAGAGGGCAGCTTCCAGAGAAGAAACATAAAGAAAAGCACATTGGGAACCAGGAGCAGAAGATCCCAGTAGCGGACTCTGCAAAAAGTAAATAAAACAGGTTTTCTTCTGTTCTTCAGCCTCTAGAAGGGAAGGTACCAGCCCTAGCCCCTTCTCAACTGAACTCTGAGAAACAAAGCCCTTTCCTTTGGGCCAGGGTCAGACTGTATTCCCATTTCCTCCAACTCACCTGGACTTCCCAATGTCCTCATAGAGCAACAGCAGGCACTTGTGAGGCACAGTGATGTTTGTGTCATTGATCGCCTGCGTTGTCATCGGGGACAGAGTTGTCACATTATCCAGTGTTGTCACCGGGGAAGTCGAATGTGTGATGTTGTCAGACATGGAGAATCTCATCACAGACACCATGGACTGGAACATCCTGTCTTCCCTCTGGTCCGGGTCAAACACAGGCAAGACAACCACAGCAGAGACAAAAAGCAACATTAAATCAGTTGTGAGTCAGAGCTAAAAAAAAACACATCCTTGACATTAGGCCCCTGCACAACTGCTTCCTGCTTGGTATAGCAAATTATCATCATCTGGAAGACTATTACACAATAAAAAGGCCGCCTGCCCCTACTCTGCACACAGCCATTAGGGTGGACAGTACAAAACCACTGTCTTGTATCAGAGTAACAAGCACATTCAAAATGGTGTAATAATAGTTTGGATTAAATTTTGTGATTCTTCGAGCTTTGGCAGATTCCTAGAAAAAAATCAAGAAGCAATACATGGCATCATCAGACTGAGACAGAAACCCTGCTTTACCAGGACATTCATTATTGTTCTAGCTCCCATGATCAAGAAGTTACAGTCAATTATTTGAATTCAACTACTACAAAGAAAAGATGAAGGTCCCTACCAAAAACCAGTTGCTGTTACCAACCCTGCGGTCTGAGAGCATCCTCACATGCTTCTACCTAAAGGAGAGTCTTTATCTTTCAAATCCAACACTGGCAAAAGCCGAGATTCAGCGTTTTTTTCCTAACCCTCTGCAAGACACCAGAACTACTCTGGTTTTGAGCAGAGCAGTGAGGCTGGGAAAAGACAGCACCCAAAACCCTGTTAGCATAAAGTCTTTCAGCTTCTTTACATCCACCAGTCTCAACTGCACTGCCCTTCTCGGACCTAGATCAGCACTGTCACCAGCAGTTTACAAACCCAGACCCAGATGCAGCCCTACCTAACGGGTTTCCTTAGCTCAGATCCTCAGGCACAGAGCACTGTGGTTAGGATCAGAAGATTCTGATGTCACAGCGCTCCGTTTTTTTACCTGCCCTACCTTCCACCTCTCCTGCCTCTCAAAAAGATGACACAACAGAACTTCCACTGATAAAACATTTTTGTATGGCCTCCCCAAGAGAATATTCACAACTTTTCCACCCTCTATCCATTCCAGAGCCCTGCACTGCTGTGACATTAACTGTCCCTCCAGAAGTTCAAGGGACACTCTGCCATCCATAAAACTCCTTGGACTTCATGGCTTTGTTGGTGGCATTGGCAGAAACCAATCCAGCAGCAGTTCATCCCTCTGTTGGTTCTACAATTGCCTTGGAAGCTTAAGTGGGCTGTGGAACACAGCACTTTGGATCATGATTTAGTATATACTAGAGTTTTGGCCTGATTTACCTTATTAAGCCTGCTCCTGATTTAAGGTACCACCTGGAGCAAATCTCTCCTTTTCTCACTCTAAAGCAGCAATCCTCACTGTGAAAGTACTTGAGTAGCTACCAGCTGAATACAAACACAGGGTCCAATCACCTCTCCTGGCAATCCCCAAGCGATCACAGACAACACAGATTCAAAAAAGATAAATCTCTGTCAGCCAACATCTTAAAGATGCACATTGCCAGGGACAGCACTTGAGCAGTCTGTGCTATAACTAATCCAGGACTTATCTCAAAAACATTCTCCATTTGACTTCAGCCCTGGGTTGCTTGGTGAAAACTGACAGCTCCCGTGACAGGGCTCAGAGGGTGTTTTTCCTTAGAGGTTCTGGGTGACTCACAAGTTGGAAGGAATCAGCAGAGCCCCGTGTCATCTGCTGAGCTTCTGGAGTTCAGTAGCACCTTCCCCACAAATTGCTCAAGACTGTCAGTCACAGGCTCTTATTTTTCTTCAGGGGCTGAGACTCTTCCCAGGTTTCCTAAGAGGCAATGGGATCATACCACCCTCAGCTAACAAACCCTCCTTTCAATTCATCCTTGTTGACAGAGACTCCCTGAGCTGGGATTTTCTTTCGTGACTCTGGTGTGCTCTGCTGCACAAGAGACATCACTGTAAATAAACACACAGACCTGGAAGGATCAGCTTTGCCTTTGGCAAATCCTGGGCCAAAAACTCCTAGTTCAAGTAGATGTTCCAGCAAACAAGCTTCACATTCCAGACTTATTTCTACAAGTGTCCTCTCTTCCCTCCACTTCTCAGTCCTCTGAATTGACACTGTTAAGGAGGATTTTCTCTTCCTCTGAAACACCACTATATCTCAGTAGCAGCAAGGGCAAGTATAGTCACATTTGCCAACATAGGAAAATTTCTACCCAGTTTTTAAAAAAGCTGTGAAGAGGTAGAGAAAAACCTCACAGACCATGGGCAGAATAACATCATCAACTGTAAACTATCACAACCTCCTAGTATCTCTTTTAGGGACAAAGAACTCCATCTGGCTGTCACACTGAAAAGGGTATAAAGCTGCAAGAAGTTTACGTTAGAACAACTTATTATGAAAAGAACGGCCTCCAGTATTTTCACTAGAAGCCACCACTATCACACCCCAGCAGCAAGCTGCTGATAAGGAGAGGAGTTGGCCACACGTAACAGAAGTCCAGTCACGAGGTTTCAAAGGGCAAAGAGGAATCAAGCTCACCTCTCAGCCAGGCTGCTCACTAAAGCCTGGTACTTGTATTCTTCCTCCCCAGATGAAGTGTACACAAAGCAGAGCAACAGAACATCCAACATGATAAGGCAGGCCAGGCAAGGTCATCGGCCAGACGGCACAGTGGTCATGCTTTTCTAATAGCTAAGGCCTACAGCAAAAGTGTGGAGAACTGGCCCATTCCTGGTCCAAATCACCAGGAAAAATCCCACAGCAATGGGACCAGGAATGGATGGTAAGGATCCAGCTAGGGTTCATCATGTCCAGCCACACCAGTCCTTACAGCACACTGTCCTTGCTCTGTCTAGTCCTAAATAAATCCAGTCAGCTGAGCACATCCAAGAGCTCTCACCACACCCTGTCCCCACAGGGCTGTCCCCCCCAGCCAGCCCAGCCCTTCAATGGGGGCAAAGAAACCAGTGCCGCAATTGTGGTCTCCCCTTTTCATCCAGCAGGCAGATCTATACACCAGAAAACAAAATAAAATTATTTTCTACACTCCAGTCAAAGTCAGGCTGACTTGGCCAGGGCTGATTCCTCAGTCCAAGCCCTGGACAAGCTGCATTTAGACCAAGAGCACCCACATGACTCGTGGGCTGCAGTGACAGAGCGCTGGGGAAGGATCCACTGCACCTTCAGGGAAACGTTATCTCACCAATGGATTCTGCTCCTTGATTCACGGCACCATAACAGTGTCAGTGAAATTCAGAGCTTACAACAGTGGCAGTTCTCTCTGCTCCCAAAGCCCACCCGCAAATAGGTGAATTACACGCCGCCAGAGTTTCAGCTCCAGCAAAAACATGAAACTCTTCTTCCTCTCTGCAAACAGTATCAGAAAGTCCTGCAAGTACAGACGATTGCTTACAACACTCTGTGCAATAAAAATGGCACTGACCTGCTTAAACACAACTGTTACTTCAACAACGTGAAATGCTAAAACAAAAACCCCTTAAAAAGATTAAAAGAACAAGGGGGGGGGGGTGTCTTTCTTTTCTAAGACAGCTCTTCAACCCTCGTTCTTGGTCAGACAGCTGCATTTTGTCACAACAGCTGCATTTTGCATTTCATCCTCAGAACTCACAGGAGAGGGATTTTCCCCCCAGTGGCCCAGCACCTCTTTTTCTTCCAGTTTCATTCTAAAGTCTCGTTCTGAGCTAAGCTTAAAAGCGAAAGGAACTGCAACACTAAAAACCGACCAAAGCAAAACACCAAAAGCAGAAGTACCAACAATACGCCGAAAGCCTGGCGCAGAAAACCCCGGCCCAGGGGGGGCGGATTTCAGAAACGCGTCTCCGAGAATTCTTGCTGTTTCGGTTTTGATTCCCCCTGGAAGGCGGGAGCATAGGCAGCAAGGAAAAGCAACAGCGTTGCGGCCACTCCGTCCCGCCCGGCAGCAGAGCCGGGGAACAGCCGCAGCCACACCGCACCCTCAGCCGGGCTCCCGCCGTGGGGCTGCGCGGGGAGGCCCCGGGAGGGCCGCGGCCCCGCTATGAGGCGCCCCGGTGCCTGTCCCTCCCCGTTACCCCCCTCCCGCCGGCCCTGCTCCTCCGGCCCCGGCCCCGCTCGTACCCGGCCGGCGCCGCTGCCGCCCTCAGCGCCGGGACCCGAGCCCCGCCATCCCGGCCCCGCCGCTCCCCTCAGCCGGGCACCGTCGCTCAAGAGCGGCCCGAGCGCGGCGCGCAAGGACCGGGCGGGGGGACGCGACCGCCAACACAGGGCTCGTCGGCCGAACCCGACGCGACAATTGAGAGACGGTCCCCGGCAGCGCTCCGGAGAGGCCAATCAGAGGTCAAAGGGGCCAGGAGAAATAGAGGCACGAGCCAATGGGGAGAGGCGAGAGGCGGGACTAAGGGGGCGGTCCCCGCCGCGCTTTAAAGGCGCCCCGTCCCCGCCCGCGGGTCCCCGGGTGACCGCGGGGTTGGGGGGTCGGACCCTCCCGCACCGTGCAGCCTCTGTCATTTACAGCCCGATCCCACCTCCCCGGCCAGCCCGCACAGCCCAGCATCCCACCCAACTGTGAGCGCTCCCACCGTCACGCGCTTCCGTGTGTGCGTGAAAACAGGATACATCCGTGCAGGAATTCTGCAGATGCAAGCCAGGGAAGTTAATAATTCAGGGAGATCCGATAATAAGTCCCTGCAGAGGAGAATGATTAACAACCCGGGAGCTTGGCTTTTAAGGGAAGTTTAAGGCTGACTGAAGCAACTCGACAGAGCTGGGACAAAAGCTGCTAAAGGAAAACACAGTAATTAGCGGGAATTCAAGGTGCAAATACCGGGGAAACAGACATTTAAGTATTGTAAACAAGGAAGTAACTGTGATAAATGACCCAAGATTTATAAAGGAAATTAAAGGAAATAACCAGCTAAACACCAGCACGTTTCTCTCAGCAGTAACAGCTGTCTGACGGGGAACAGAGTTTCAGGGAGAATGCTTGTTATCTGAGTCATTTCAAGGGCTGGAGGATACACTCTGGCATTGTTTTCTTCTACCCGTGGCTCACCTGTGGCTGCAGGGATTGCTTCTAGAGCTGAAGTTTGTTGTACAGAGCCTCCGCCTCTTTAGGAGATCCCTGCGTTGGTCAAATTTGCATGCCCTGCTCCAGCGAACAGCACACACAGAGGGTTCCAAGCCCACCCTCACATACATCTTTCTCAGCTTAAATCTGCTTGATACCTCTTCTCGGGTTAAATTTTCCAGCTACACCTCAACAAGCCTCATGGAAGGGATGTAATCAGAGACAGTGTTACCTGCCTCAGCTGTATTCCTCTGATTTTCCACTGGGTGGAAACAGGTTTTCATGCTGTTGTCATGCCTTTGGAATGACATCTGGAGAAGCCAGTCCTTAGCTTGTCTCATCTCACAGTGTTGCTCAGGTTAATGATACGTTGTAATATTTTGACATGTTCTATTTATGGATCCAAGCTCAAAGGCTTCTGATCTCTGTGTTACAGAAGGGACATTTCGGTTTAAAGAGAGGTGGGGTGCTTCTGCCTAAAAAGTGCCTTGGTAACAGGGACAAGTGAAATGCATGTCTTCTCACTTGTAGCCTCAGGCACTAACTAGTAGAAGTGTTACCTCCCACATAACTGTGTCAGAAGGAGAGATTTTGCTTTCCAATCCACCTGCTTTTTTCCATCTGATCCACTCTGAGGCTAGAGCCCAGCATTTGGGACTCCAGATCCAAAAGTTGTCTCTTGGACAGAAGACTGCTGGGTGCCACTGCAAGGACCATGGCACTTTAGGTCCTCCCTTCCTCACTGCTTATGTGAAACAGAGGAGGTGGAGGATCCGCATTTATAGTTCCTTTGTACTGACGAGCCTTGCCTTTCAACCCCAACATGGCCTGTGCAAACATAACTACTCTTCCCACCTCCAAGGACTGCTCCATGTCCTTTCACTCTCTCCATCATCTCCCCCATCAGCACATAAAGATGGGAGGGCTGATCCCCTTTGTCCTTGCTGTGTCACTTGGTGTTTGCCAGGCTGAAGCAGGACAAGAGGTGATATTCAGCAGCCTTGGTATAACCTTGAGGGCCCCAAGGAAAGCTGGCACTTGGTGCTGTACCTGCTGCAGTCTGCTGTGCTTTGGCAATCTCACCTGACTTGCAGGCATCACAGGTGGAACGTGCAGATGTGGTTTCCAGGACAGCATTACACCCTCATCTCATCACCAAATTCCCCTCTTCTGGGACATTTTATCTCTCTCCAATACTCTTTCAGATTTTATTATATCAGTCTCCTGGACAGGATATTACTTCTCATCTGAAACTGCTTTGCTGTTCAGGTCCTGAACAACTGCAGGGACAGATGTGCTTGTCTTGTTTCAGAGCTGCTCTTCCAACCTACTCATTTCTAGTATTGGGCATAAATTTGCACCACAGGATACCATCTGGGCTGCACTCCTGTGTCTCTGCCCTTCTTTTCAAGGGGAATTCAGTCCCCTCCTCTCATGCTGTAAGAAGCTACCAGTCTGCAAAATCCTAGTGGCGTTGCTGATATTCAGGAGTTTGGTGGTCAGCTGAGGTCACCCCAGTGAGCAGCCTGGGCCTGTCTGCATCCCAGCCCCCTCACATGCCCCAGTGCATCGTCTCTAGTGCAGCACAAGGAACCCTGTCCCATGCATTAGCAGCAGCCTGATTTTAGGGATGGTTTTATCTGCCCAAGCTCAGTTCTTCTCAAAGAGACTTAGTGCCCCAGCTCAAGCACAGGACCACTTGTAGCTGCCAGACAAAGAGAACAGTGAAAACATGGGTGTGGTGTGTGGTCTTCTGGGAAGGACAGCAGAATAGCTGCCTGTCCATCCAGCTGTCCAGTGCCTGGAGAGACAGTGGCACCCTGTGGTGACACCGGTTCATCACAGCGTGTCAACTGGGCCTTGTCAGACAGCAACACCTTACCCAGGTCCTGGGCTGCCTTCCCTCAAGCCATAGAATCACAGAATCATTTAGGTTGGAAAATTTTGGATATTAGGAAAATATTCTTCACTGAAAGGGTGCTCAAGCACTGAACAGGCATCCCAAGGAGGTGGTGGAATCACTGTCCCTGAAAGTGTTCAAAAAATGTGTAGATACAGTGCTTAGAGACATAGTTTAGTGGGGATCTTTTCGAACCTTCATGGTTCTGTAATTCTGTGACTTCTGAGATCATCAGGACCATGGTGGTCTTTAGTAGCCTGCAAGTGGGAGCATTTTTTTGGGGGTCTCTCTGTGCCTGTTTCACTCTGAGCACCAGCCAACTCCTTGTCATGTGTCACAGAGAAAAGGCTGAGCCACTCTTTTCTTTTTATATCATGATGCTCCTGCTTTGCTATATTAGTACCAGTCTGAGTCATTCAGCTGGGCCCCTGGAAGAGCCATTTCAGATTGTCAGCTGCCTCTTCAGTCACTTTTGCTTCTGGTGTCTCCTGTTTCATGGTCACTGTCCCACACTCAAGTGCAGCCAAGAGCAGAAATAGCCTGATACTAAATATTGGTGAGAAACCCTTCAGAGAATGCAAATCTCCAAAATCCAAACCACCTGCTGTTATGCAAGAGCCTGTGGCCTGGAATGGAAGCATGTCACCTCCCTGCCAAACATCAGCACGTTCTTTGTTTTGTCTCTCTAAATTCCTTTTCCAGTTTCCATCTGACAGGTTGCTCTCCCAAATGGCATTGCTTGCTGCATAGAACAGCTGGGGAGACGGATGTGTGTGTTCTCCAGAATGTCTCCAATCAGCTCCCCTTGACTGTTATCACATACATGCTCACACACACGAACACACACACAAAAAAAAAGAAAAAAAAAAAAAAAGCCAGAACCTCCTTCCCACCTCTTACAGTTTTAGTGAGAATCAGAACAAAGGTGATTCAACTGGGTCAGTAAAAAACCCAATCAAGCCAGACGATTATAGCTGCGAAAGAGGCAAACATGAGCACGGGAGTTCCCAGTGGGATCTCTCCCGTGACTCGGGTTCCCGGTAGGAGGAGACCCCTCGAGCTCAGAGGGAAATGCCCAAATGTTTGCCAGTTTGCCGCTGCCACTCACCAGAGGCCCGAGACCCCTCGGCCCGGAGTGACCGGGAATTTCCCAGACTCCCTCCCGCTCCAGGCTCCCGTCTCCAGGCTCCCGCCCCGCATCATCCATATTCATAAGGGGCGTGGCCTGCGCATACTGTATATTCATTATTCATGAAGTTTCGCGCGCTTTTGACCACGTGGGCCGGTTTTCGCGCGGAGTGCGGCCGGGCAGGAAGCGGCGGAGATGGCGGTGAGACTGGGACTGGGACTGGGAGTAGGACTGGGAGTAGGACTGGGACTGGGAAGCCATGGAGTTGGGGTGCGGGACCCGAGTCCTCCCCAGGGAGACTTGGCGCTGCCGTCGTGCGGGGTCCCGAAAGGATTTCGGGGCGGGGGGGTGTTGGGGGGATAATGTGGGTGCTCTCGGCGGGGGACACCCGAAACGCCGACGGAAAATTCCCCCGTGGACTGCGCCGGAGAGGAGAGCCAGGCCAGGACAGGATCGAGCCCTTCCCCTCCGCTCCGTCTGCGCTGGGCTCGGAGGATGGATTTACACCCCCCCCAGCCCCACCATGTGTTTCCATTGTCATTTGCGAGGAGGGTTAATTATTATTATTATTATAACTCACCGGTGATCCGTGCCCCCCTTCTGACCGCCACCCCCATCGCAGAGGCCCCTGGAAGCACTGATCCCCCCGCGGCCCCGGGCCCCCCGGCCTCACCCCCTCCCTCCTGCCCTCGCAGGACTCCTCCGAGTCGCAGACGGCGGTGACCAGCCCCTTGCGGAGCTCCCGCCGAGGCGATGCGTTCACCTCCAGCCCCGGCCGGGACCTGCCCCCTTTCGAGGATGAGTCCGAAGGGCTCCTGGGCACCGGGGGGCTCCCCGAAGAGGAGGAGGAAGAAGGGGAAGAGCTCATCGGGGAAGGGATGGAAAGGTAAGGAAAGCGATGGGAGCCGGCTTCTGCCGAGGGTTGTGTCCGTGGATGGGATGCTGGGCACCGTCGGTGCAGCCAGCGAGGTGGAGGGGTGCTCTCAGCCGTGGTGGGGTCCCTCTGTGTGCTCGTAGGTGGGGTGAGAGAGCTGAAGAGCTGCCACACAGTGGACAGAGGTCGGGGCGTGTTGTCATTTGACTCCTGGGAGAACTGAGCAAAGCTGGGAGCAAAGTGTTATCGTGGTCCAGAGTGGGTAAACCACGATCTCCCCAGATGCATGATGTGTGTCCGGCCGAGTTTTTTACTCCTGCGGGCATAAATTTTGATGTTTTTTTTTTTAATGCCAGGCTGCTGGCAAGCTGAGGAACTTCACAACACAAAGGCTTGAATGCTGGCATTCCTAACCATGGTTCTGGAGCCTTGGCATTTGTAACAGTGCTGCTGCAGGGCATCATCCATTGTAAAGTGTCTTCCTGCTTAACACATTTTTGTCCTGCTGCAGAACAACTGTCCTGACACTTGCCCAGCAGGAGCCAGAGAAGGGCAGGAGAAGGGCTTTCCTGGCCTGATTCCATGCTCTGTGTGTGTCCTAGGGACTACCGCCCCATTCCTGAGCTGGATGTGTACGAGGCAGAGGGCCTGGCCCTGGATGATGAGGAGGTGGAGGAGCTGACTGCCAGCCAGCGGGAAGCTGCAGAGCGGGAGATGAGGCAGCGGGACCGGGAGCTGGAGCAGGGCATGGGCCGCATGCGGAGGGGGCTGCTCTACGGTAGGTGGAACGAGCTGTACCAGGTGGGCTGCTGATCCTCCTGTGGTTGACTGTAACCTGGTCTGGGTGGACTCCTTCTCTCAGATTAGCAGGGATGTCTCTAGAGCTCTGGTGTATTTGGGCTTGGTGTGTTCTTCTATGTTACCACTGAACTAAAGTCAGGATCCTGGGCCAGTATTAAAGGGTTGGGATTCTACCGAGTGTATGCTATAGGGTTTGTTGGTGTTGTTGTTCCTGTAGAGACTTTTGTGGGCTGAATGGGGGGCCTTTGATGAATTTAGAAGCCTCTCTTGTGTTTCTGTTTCTGTCCATTCACTACAGTAATGGACATGAATGTTTGCTGTTGCATACAAATCTAACTATTCACACCCCTAAAGTCCTTAGCTATGTTGTGGAAGATGTGGGAGCCACAATAGAACTGGATTTAGGCTGGCCCTGGGACGTCTCTTAGTTTATATCCCAGGCTCTGACCTATTTGCTTCCACAGCCCATGTAATCTGACTGTGACTAATCCAAAGAGTGGGAATGGGAATCCCAGCTCTTCAACACTTTTTCCTCCCAACCCTTAGACAGCGACGATGAAGATGAAGACCGTCCCTCACGGAAGAGGCGGCTGGCAGAACGGGCTGCCGAAGGCGTGGAAGAGGAGGATGAGGACATGATCGAGAGCATCGAGAACCTGGAAGACATGAAAGGACATTCCGTGCGGGAGTGGGTTTCCATGGCAGCTCCACGCCTTGAGATCTACCACCGCTTCAAGAACTTCCTGAAGACTCATGTGGATGACCATGGGCACAATGTCTTCAAGGAGAGGATCAGTGACATGTGCAAAGGTAGGGCTGAGTGATTAGAGGCTCTCTCTCTCCTCTTTATGTGGGTCACAGTACTTTGTGGGGGTCTGGTCCAGAGGTGGATTTTTTTTTTCTGCCTGCCCTCTTTGTTCCAGACATTGAGTCAGCACTTTAAGAAAGTCTCATGCTGATGGAGATAAATGAATAATGGAAACATGTCTACTATCTTCTTTGATTCTGGCTGACTAATTAGAAGGCCCCTGGCGTCTGGTGCTCATTAATATTCATTTTGTAGAAATGCTAGCAAAAGAATATGTGGGGCAGCAGACAGTGGTCTGCAAGTTTGTGATCTGAAAGAGACAACAATTGCTTGCTGTCTGCGCCAGTAACTTTCTCACACTGGAAAGTGGATTATCCAGCAAGGGGACACAAATAGAGCTTGTGACTTTGGAAACCGTGTCAGTGTTGCGGCCTTGTATTCTGACTAGGCACTGCCAGAAGAAGCAGTCATTAAGGCTGTCATTGATTAATTTTAAAAGCAGAAATTGTCACATCTAGGAACAGCTCATGTAACTGTACTTGTTTTGTATTTCTTCTTTATATTGAGCAGAAGCTTGAGCCATGGAACAGGATCAGTTTTATACAGCTAGGAAATAAAAGGCATTTGTCTCATCCTTTTTCACAAACATAAGACACTGGAGGTTTTTTGCCAGCCATTCAGCACACATAATGTCTCTCCTATTAACTTCAGTTTCCTGGAGGTCTCTGAGAGAGTTGTGTGTTGGGCTGAGGCTTTTGAATCTCAGGAACATTGAGCCTGGGAAGTATCTGTGCAGAACTAGAGAGAAACAATCAGAACCTTGGTACTGATGAAGAATTTGTTAGAGAAATCAATTTAAAAGAGTTTTCCACCCATTTTCAAACTGTTGACTTTGAAACATTTTTCAGGGAAGGTGCAGACATTGCAGCCTGCAGGATACAGGCTTGTCTGTTCTGGCTGTCCTTTGCAAACTCCTTGAGTGAGCAGGCTGAAATTATAATTCACCCCATCTTTTTCTTAAGAAAACAGAGAGAGTCTGGTGGTGAACTATGAGGATCTGGCAGCCCAGGAACATGTCCTTGCCTACTTTCTGCCTGAGGCCCCAGCAGAAATGCTGAAGATCTTTGATGAGGCAGCCAAGGAAGTGGTGTTGGCCATGTACCCCAAATACGATCGTATTGCTCAGGAGATCCATGTCCGCATCTCCCACCTCCCTCTGGTGGAAGAGCTGCGGTCACTCAGGTAAGCAGCAGAATTACCAGCAGTGGCTGTGGGGCCTGCAACAGGCTTTGGGGGCCTTGAGGGGGCTCACCTGTGAGCTAAACCTCTGGGTAGGTCTGACAGGATGACTGAAGTTATCACAGGGAAAAAGTCATATTAAGGATGAACTTCCAAGATAAAACACAAACATTGGTAGAAAACTTGTGCTTTGTAGCAAGAGTGTTTCTGTAGGGTGTTTTGCCTTCTGTGCCCTGCATCCAGGGCATCAGTGTCCTCTCTTTCCTCAGGCAACTGCACCTGAATCAGTTGATCCGGACCAGCGGAGTGGTGACAAGTTGCACAGGGGTCCTGCCTCAGCTCAGCATGGTCAAATACAACTGCAGCAAGTGCCGCTTCATCCTGGGACCCTTTTTTCAGTCCCAGAACCAGGAGGTGAAACCCGGTTCATGCCCAGAGTGTCAGTCTCTTGGCCCCTTTGAAATCAACATGGAAGAGGTAAGAGATGATGTGCTTGTCTGGATGGGCCTGGCTGCTCGTCCTGCTTCACCGCCTGTTCCTCCCACCCTTTGAACAGCTTGGTGTAGGGAGTCTGCTGCTATATCCAGGGGTCTGTGAAGATAGCTTTTTGAGCTCTTGACCTGAATGTACTCAGTTTAGCAGCCAAAAGTAAGTTACTGTCACACTGTGTTTGGATTGAATCGTTTGCCACAGTCATCTCTGTGGTACACAGTGATTTATCCATATTTTAGAAATGCAGACACAGACTGTCCAGCTCTCCTTCTTCCCAAGTTAGGTCAGTATGTTTTGAACTGTCAGCTTAGGAAACCAGAAGACAGTAGCAAAATCATTGATGTAGAGCTTCTACCTTTAACCATCACAAGTGAAGCATCTTCCTCCTAGGAACTGGTCCAGTATTTGAGTGGGCAAACACTGTGGAGGCTGAAACACAGTGGTGAGATGCGGCAAAGTGCTTTCCCATCCCCATTGTTGTCTGTCGTATCCTGGAATTGCTCCTCACAACCTCCATCCTCTCATGCTCTTAGTTTTCTAACCAAAGTGTAGTAAGTCCTTCTTTGGTGAGGGGAAAAGCATCATCTATGCTGATGGCTGCCAGACCTGCTGGGTACCTTTTGTTCCTTTCTGCAGACAGTCTATCAGAACTATCAGCGCATCAAGATCCAGGAGAGCCCTGGGAAGGTGGCTGCTGGCAGGCTGCCCCGCTCCAAGGATGCCATTCTCCTCGCTGACCTGGTGGACAGTTGCAAGCCAGGGGATGAGATTGTGAGTACATTGTTCAAGTATGGGGTGAGCACAAAACATTTTTAAATTCTGACAGTGACATCACTGGAACGTCCGTGGGGATGTGGGGAGGGATTATCTTTGGATTTGGGCAGCGACTTATCTTAAAATGGAAAGAAGGGGCTGCATTATACTGTGCAGGCACTGACACAGCATTCCCTGCTTCCCAGGAGCTCACAGGGATCTACCACAACAACTATGATGGCTCCTTGAACACTGCCAATGGGTTTCCAGTATTCGCCACTGTGATCCTGGCCAACCACATTGCCAGGAAGGACAACAAGCTGGCTGTTGGAGAACTGACTGATGAAGATGTGAAAGTGATTGTGGGTCTGTCCAAGGATGAGCAAATTGGAGAGAAGGTGGGTTAGCTTCAGAGATCCCTTGTTTTCCTTTTGACAGCTTGCCGTGTCAGCTGGCCAAACAGTGGTTAAAGGAATCTTTAGAAATTCCAGTTCCCTCTGAATGGTCTTCTGTAGCTCTCAGACAGCTGTTGATGAGAGTCAGTTATAGGATGGAACTAAGTAAGAAAGTTTCTTTGTACTATTGGAGGTCAGATTTTCTGTTTCTCCCCTTCCTTCTCTGAGCCTTCTACATCCCAACTGGGCTGAAAGACAGGAGAGAGGCACTCACACTGCTTATATCTGATCAGATTTCTCTCCCTGTATCTTGAAAGCAAAGCAGGGGAAATACTCTGAGAGGCCAATGACTGCATCTCCAATGCCCTTAAGAGGGTGTTATTACTTACTTTAAGCTATGGTAGACATCTTAGCTTTGTTTCCTCTCTATGCTAAGGCCTGAACACAATACTTGAAAGAACAAAGCTCCTGGATTGGTGCATGTTCGACCTTACTTGGGTCAGGTTTAAGCTCTGTAATGGGGCACTTCGTTCTGTTGCCTTAGATGTGCTGTTCTTACAGTAACAGCTGTTGCAGTGGATGCAGAAGCTTCAGTCGATGCAAGGACTGTTCTGACATGAGTATTGTCCAGCACTTGGTTATTTTCAGAATATTCTTGGGAAAATGAGCCAGTTTTCCTTAATGTCTGACTATGATGACAATTCAGGCGTGGCATAGCCCATTCCACTATTATCATGTGCAGTGAGTAAGCCTTGGATCAAGGTCTCCAGCTTTACAACAGCTGATAACAGCCAGTGTGATGTGCATTGTGTACAACAGGGTTGTGGAGGCAGTGGCAGCAGCTTCCAGTACCAGACTAAATAATCTGCCATGCCCCAACAGCACCATTTTTGTGAAGCTCCTTTAGGGGACACTGGGTGGGTAGTTACCTTTGAAAAAGCCTCCACATGCTGGATAATAAAATACTCTTTGGAGAGAGCAGTACCTTAAGAGTGGCTTTAGATGTGTCACCTTGCTGATGTTCATGCAAAATTCTGCCCAGAATGGGAAATGGACAACTCCTCTGACTTTCCTTTCAGATTTTTGCCAGCATTGCTCCATCTATTTATGGACATGAAGATATCAAGAGGGGCTTGGCTTTGGCTCTCTTTGGTGGAGAGCCCAAAAATCCAGGTGAGTGTCACTTTTGTCACTTGGGCCTCACTTAGCAGAGGACAGATCTGTGCTGTTGCAATGAGAGAGATTACAGTTGTCTGAGTGGCTTGGTGACAGACAAGGTAACAGGCTGAGGGATACCTGCAGTTGAAATGGCTGCTTTTATCACACTGAAAACTCTGTTGTGACAGTAGAAATGCTAGGACTGAAAATAGCTCCTGCTGCAAACTTAGGCAAGTTTTTATCCCTCCTCTACAAAGTCATGTTCAATGCCCCTTCAGAGGTTTGACCTTTTGGCACCCTGATCTGTTACAATCTTCTGAGAAGGATGTGTTCAGCAGGGAGCAGGATTAGAAAGTCCCTTTTACAAACTTGACCACCTCCTAAGCTGATTTTCTTTTTCCCTCAACTTCCCTGTGAACTGGCTGTCCTGCCTGCTGGTTGCCCTCCCTTCAGCTTTGTGGTGCTCAGGGCAGGGTTGCTGTCAAGGCATGCACTCAGCTGCCAACGTGGCTTTCCTGTGACTTTTGTAGGTGGCAAACACAAAGTCCGTGGTGACATCAACGTGCTTCTGTGTGGAGACCCCGGTACTGCGAAATCCCAGTTTCTTAAATACATAGAGAAGGCATCGAGCAGAGCAATTTTCACCACTGGCCAGGGTGCTTCTGCTGTGGGCCTCACAGCCTACGTCCAGCGGCACCCAGTCAGCAAGGAGTGGACTTTGGAGGCAGGAGCCCTCGTGCTGGCTGACAGAGGTGTCTGCCTGATCGATGAATTCGACAAGGTGAGCCCAGCTTCCTCTCTCTGGGAGGGATTAGTTGTGAAGGGACCAGCTGTAACCTCTGCAGTGAGGACACGGTGTAACTCCAGGGGACGTCACCCAGCTGACCAAGGTTGCTGCCCTTTGCTCAGTCCCTTGCTGGTCCATAGTGCAGTTTGCTGCCTTTTCAGAGCATCAGGGGCTGATTCCCCTTGGTGTGTTGGGCAAAGGGGTATAGACACAGGCTCAGAGTCCTTCTTGCTTTCCTGTAGATGAATGATCAGGATAGGACCAGCATCCACGAAGCCATGGAACAGCAAAGCATTTCCATCTCCAAAGCAGGCATAGTCACATCCTTGCAAGCTCGTTGCACTGTTATTGCTGCTGCCAATCCCATAGGTAAGTGCTGAGAATCTACAGGATCATGTCAGTCTTGCAGCGTCAATGCACAGTCATGAGAGCTGTGGCAGAGCTTCCCTTCCCTCTGTGTGGTTCCCTCAGTCTGGAGTGGAGATCAAGTGAGCAGTAGAGTCTTCAGGAAAGTGCTGAAGGTCTGTGCTTGCTCCAAAGCTTCAGCCTTGGTGCCCATGTTTGACTTGGGTTGTCTCTGTGCTCCAGGTGGACGATACGACCCGTCATTAACGTTCTCAGAGAATGTGGACCTGACAGAGCCCATCATCTCTCGATTTGATATCCTGTGTGTGGTGCGAGACACAGTGGACCCTGTGCAGGTACAGGCTGTGCTGTGAATATGAGCTTGTGCTGGGCTTGCAGTGCTGCTCTTGGGCTGCTCAGCTGCTGTTGCCCATTGAGTTTTTCTGTCCAGTGAGTGTGTTCAGTGTCTATTAGCCTACTCCTCTCTTGCAGGATGAAATGCTTGCCCGGTTTGTTGTTGGCAGCCACGTCAAGCACCACCCAAGTAGCAAGGAGGCAGTGAATGGGGACGCTGATGAGGTCATTCTTCCCAACACGTACGGGGTTGAACCCATTCCTCAAGAGATCCTGAGGAAATACATCGTCTATGCCAAAGAGAAAGTCCACCCCAAACTCAACCAGATGGACCAGGACAAGGTGGCCAGGATGTACAGTGACCTCAGGAAGGAGTCCATGGTGAGAATACTGAGGAAAGGGGGGAAGAAACATGTATCTAGTCTGCAAATCAGCCTGAGACTGCTCCAGCATATGTTGACACATTCTTGCCTTTCCCATCACAAAAGTCTGTGCCACTGTTTTGTGAGAGACAGGCAGATCCTGCAGTGTCTGCTGAACAGATGATTCTTCATCTAAATGCAGAGTCTTGCCTGTTGGTGATGTGTGGACTGATGGGCTGGACACATGTATAGTGCCTGCCATGGCAAAGTCCTCTTGTCACCCAGTCTGGCAGGCCCACAGGAGATGTTTGCATTCACTCAAACCCATATGCTCCTGCTACATTACAGGGAGCCATTATCTGTAGAATTGCTCTTCTCTTTTGTCTGTGGGATCTCTCAGGCTCATTTTATGCTCTCCAAGTGGAAGAGAGAAATTTGTTGAGGTCAGAGGGAGATTTTTGGAGCTTGGGAAAACTATAGCTTTTCTTTTTTGAGCAGCTTTTTGTTTCCTTAATTCCTCAAAAAAGTTACTGGAGAAAACTGGTTTCTGACCCTGGAAAGGCCTTAAACAGTGGCAAAGAGTGACCCCACAGCATCCCCTCGCACCATGCTGAATTCAGATGAGCAGGCTGTGCCAGGCTGTGTGGCTGTGCCAGCAGGTGGCAGAGCCTCCTTAGCCTGAGTCCGCTCAGAGGTCCAGAGCAGCTTCCTTCCATGTGAAAGGAGTTGGATCCTGGGCCTGAAGCCACCTGTCTTGCCCTGTGTCTTATACCCTCCAGTAAGGTGTTGCCTCCTCCTCTCTGCCCTCAGGCGACCGGCAGCATCCCCATCACGGTGCGGCACATCGAGTCCATGATCCGCATGGCCGAGGCTCACGCCCGCATGCACCTGCGGGACTACGTGGTGGAGGATGATGTCAACATGGCCATCCGGGTGATGCTGGAGAGCTTCATCGACACGCAGAAGTTCAGCGTCATGCGGAGCATGCGCAAGGTGGGTGCCGGCTGAGCTGAGTGCTGGAGCTGCACCCCAGACCCCCAGCTTCAACTGCAGCCTCCTGGCACTGCCCTGGCTCTGGGAAGAGACTCTTCCATGCTCTGCAGGGGTCTGTCCTCTAGAGCCAGGTGCTGAGCCCGTGTAAATGGAGTACTGTGGGTCTGAAGTGTTAAGTTCCTTGTCTGACCATCCAGGAGCCACTCTGGCAGTCACACTTGCACCACCTCTGCTGGGACCGAGGCCCCTTTGCAGCTACACACTGCACACTCACACAGTCAGACAAGGTTTCTTTAGCAGCTCTATTCCAGGTTTCCCACAGCAGAGTCTCAGATGTCTGGATCCTTAAAATAATTTAATTGTGGTGCAATAAGAAAACAGTTCAAGCTGGGTGCCTCTGAGGAGGGACCCCAAACAAGGCGTTGTTCCATGACTGCCCATCGTTAGTCTCAGGTGGGGCAATGATTTTGTTGGGCCTGACAAGGAAGTGTACCCTGAGCCTCTCTATTGAAAGCACTGCCGTATCTCTCCTTTTTTTACACCTTCCCTGCTATTTTGGCACAAGGCTTCCACTGCTGCTGCCATCAGGTGACTGAGCTGAGCAGGCAGTTGGTTTCTTCACGTTTTAGTAGGGTCCTTAGGGACATTTTGCCATGGGGCAGCACTCACTCTGGTTTAGTGTGCAGTCTGCCCTTTTCTCTGAGCAGCAGGGCCTGGCTCCGAACAGCTCTTGGCTGGCCACAGCCTGGCAGTTATCCACTGTTGAGTGTCTGCCCTCTGTCTGGACGACTCGTGGCCTCTCTCTTTGGCCGCAAACAACCAGCCAAGTGTGAACGTCTGCTGGGGAGACCCAGGGCAGTCTGGGTTAAGGGAAGCTGCTCTGTGCTTTCCTCAGGACCAGCCCTCCCACAGCTGTGTCCCTGTGGGCAGCAGACCTCCACAGCAGTGCACTGCTGACCCCCAAGAGGCACCAGGGTGCCCCCAGAGATTTCAGATGGAAATAAGAGCAGTCAGAGCAGCCACAACAGAGGAGTGTTGTGGCTGTCAGAGAGCTGCCCTGCATGTGCAGGTGGCAGCTTGTCAAGACCAAAGTCACTTGAGAAACACTAAGGGCACAGATGACAGCAGTGTCATTTGGTTCCCCCTGTGCTCTGTGGGAGGAGGGGGTTGGTTAGTGTTGGGCACGGGAGACTGCAGTGCATCACTCTGTTCCTCATGGCTCATCTCATCCTTCCTCCCAGACATTCTCCCGCTACCTTTCATTCAAGCGAGACAACAATGAGCTGCTGCTGTTCATCCTGAAGCAGCTGGTCGCAGAGCAGGTGATGTACCAGAGAAACCGCTATGGAGCCCAGCAAGACACCATAGAGGTCCCAGAGAAGGACCTGGTGGACAAGGTATGGGCTTACAACAAGCTGCCTCTGGGGTTGGTTCATGCTCTCTCTCTGCAGCCTCAGAACCAGAGGCACTCTCAGACTTGTAACTTCTTTTCCTGCACTGTGATACCAAAAAAAAAGACTGGTGTTAATCAGTTTAACCCAGCATCCTCTCTTGTCTGGAAGCACCATATTCTTCCCCCTCTGTTCTCATGCACACTTGTGAAGCTTTAGGGTTGGAGTGGTAAATCCTGCAGTATGGTGCTTTGCAGGTGAATGACAACTCAAGTACCCTGGCATCTGCATTTGAAGAAGCAAAAAGCAGAAAAATCTCTGTGTATGAACTTTTCCAATCCCTCCTGGGGCTCACTCGCCTTCTCCTTAATGCATCCTTATCCCGGTCCAAAGACTACACTCCTGACTTGGCCTTTCTGTGCAAAGTATTGACCTTACTTGGCACTAAAGCAGTGTTGGACTCCTGGGTTGCTGCTTTTCTGCTCCTTGCATGGAATGTGCATAGTAACTACTTCCAAAGCCACAGCTTGGTGCTGCTGGTGTGACCACCCCCAGTCAGGGGTCTCTTGCAAAACCCTTACACTGGGTGAGGTACTGGGGGGGTTTTTGGTTAGGAGCTACATTCTAGCTCTAGTGGGAGTAAAAGGACGAGCTGAGAGCAGGCAGATGCTGAGCCAGCATCTTTTCTTTGCTCAGCTCAGCTCTGCCAATGCTTCTTTCCTCCTGACCTGCAGTCTCCCCTGCTACTGCAGTTCTGGTTCCTGCTGAGCAGAGCAGAGGTTGCTGACTGTCAAATTTTTATGCAGTCTCTGCTATGGAAAACCACATGGTTCTTATTTTTATTAAATAAACATTTACTTCTCCCCTCCCTCCTTCTCCTCCTCCTCCTCCCAGGCTCGTCAGATCAACATCCACAACCTCTCAGCCTTCTTTGACAGTGAAGTGTTCAAGATGAACAGGTTCAGCCGGGATGTGAAGCGGAAGCTGATTGTCCAGCAGTTCTGAGGCTGGCAGCAGAGTCTGCCACGTTCTTCTGTGAGATGAGACCTCTTGTCTTCCAGCCCTCCAGGAATGCTACAGAGATCCTGAGCTGGAGGGACTAGGCTGCACATTCTCTTGCTTGCTTTGTGCCTTATGGATTAAGGGAGTGCTGAGCTGCTGAAGACCTTGTAAATAGAACAGAATTAAGTAGTTAAATGCCCAGTCAAGTCTGTTTAGCAACTTTGTTCACTATTTTGCCTTGTAGCTAAGCACAGCAGGGAGAGAATTGCTGGCCATATACATGGCATGTTTGCTGTTTGTTTGTCACTAGTTGTTACGGGCTCCTCTGCAGGAGGGACCGAGCGGGAACATTCGAAAAGCATTATCCACACCCCTTGGTTTGCAAGCACCCTCAGGGATTCTCTGTTCCCATCTCTGGCGACTGTACAGCCTGATGGGTGATAATTGAGACTGCTTTCAACTCTCCATGAACCAGCCAGCCTCTCTGCTCCAGGCCCTTGTGCCTGACACTTGACATTTCCCCAGGTGCCCACATGGGCTGACCTTGTGCTTGGTTTCTGCAGGGGAGGAGCGGGGAGGCAGAGGAAGATGAGAACTGAAACAAAGCGTAACTATTTCTGATATTAATGATGATCTGTGTGGGCAGTGGAAACTTCTATACCTGCTGGGGAATGTCCAGAAGCCCCAGCAAAGAGGCTTCCCTTGCCTTACTGGCTGTTATCTATGTGCAGCTGTCAGCAGATGTCAATTTATGCTGGATCAAAGTACTACCTTTGGCACCCCCTCTCACACCCGTTTGTTAAGGTTGAAGTACCCATAGTGCTGGTTTTGGGCATAGCAATGGAGGAGGAGCCCTGAGCTGAATGTTTTCAGGGGGGACAGGATGGGCTCAGTGTTCTTATGCAATTTTCTTGCTGTATGTGTTTTAAATACATTTAAATACATTTGTTTTTCAATACTCTGTGTTTCCTGCTCTTTTGGGAACTCCTGCAGCCAAGGGGGAAAGCAAGAGTGTAAGCAAGCAACTTGGATGCTGGAATAGCTGTTCAGCAGTTTGTGGGGTTGGTTTTGGGTACAGACACATCCCATATATGCACTTCAAGTTAGTAGAAACTGACAGTGCCCAGGACATGGTTACCCACAGGACAGTGTCATGAATTCTGCCTTTCCCACCAAAGGCCTGCCTACAGTGGCTCCTTCCCTATCTTGCTTGCTTATGTCTGTATCCCAAGATAACAGACTGTCCTATAACAGTTATGTATTTCCCACTTCCCTTCTGTATGCACGCTTGGGTTAGACAGCCTTGATCTCACATCCTGGCTGCCACTTGGATTCCAGTCTGGGCAAGATGCAGCTGAGGTCTGCAGTGAATGTGCTTTGCCTGGCCAGAGCTGCGGGACTGTAAGGCATCTCAGCCTCCAGCCTGAGCTCGAGGGAATTTGTCAGCTGGCTACTGCAGTTCTGTGCTGGCCAAGCAGACATGTCCCTGGCTGCTGACACCGACACCGTGGGGTTTGTCACGGTGATGTGCGTGCGTGTGTCCTCTCAGCCTGGTTGTTACTGGGAGCCAGCAGTGCTTGAACCCTGCTGGGGGCTGAGCACGTGACTCTCAGCCTGAAACTGGCTCGACGTGTTGCCTTTTCTGTCTGCCAGCTCCCTCCTGTGTATTTGTTTAACTGTTTTGGCTGTTTTCTTCTCTTCCCACTGGGTCTGTGTCTACCAGGGCTTTCTGCAGTCAGCCCACAGAGATACTTGCCTGGCATTCCCTCGCTGCTTGATTGAGCCCTTTGCCCCTGAATGTGTGCCTGGGTCAGGTCTGCACTGGGGATGGCTGAGCTGCTCTGTGGCTCAAACTGCTTGGTGAGGTCCAACGTGGTTCCTCAGGGCTGGACACAGAGCTCTTAGCTCCTCATCTCCTAATGCCAGAGGCCATGGGCAGAGACATGGGGAGAGCAGCTGCCAGCACATGCACGCTGTGCCCAGCTCTGTGGGAACCCACATACCTTGCCAGGGAAGGTGCTGACCCTAAGAGAGCAAAACCAGTGATAATGAGGGATGAAACAAGCTTGTCAAGCAAAGTAGTGTGTTGTGATGAATGCTGGGTGTGGGAGAAGAAAGAGGCTTTGTGTCACACTGGAGAAATACAAAATGCTTTGTAAACACTTGCAATTTTGTGAAGCCTCTGCTATGCCTTAGTGACCCACAGAGTTAAATATGTGGGCAAATATCACCACAAACCATGAGAGGAATACACAGGAATGAAGCTGGACTCCCGATTTTCCCAGCTCCTTGCCCTGCTGCTGGACAGGGCTGTTGAGAGGTACCAGGTCAGGTTTGTCCTACAGCTTTCTCCTGCCTCCTGTGCTCTGGTCTCACCTCACTCAACACACGGGGGGAATAGTGGCAACAGAGACATGCCATTGTTGGAGCCACTTGTTTGTCATTTTGCTCACTCTGCCTCCCAGATCCTCACCACAAAGGCAGTTGTGCCCTCCCACCGTGTTATGTTGCCAGCATCCAGCAGCGCAATGAATTCTTGCAGCTGCGCCCTTGCTAATGTTGGCATCAGCCGCTCAGTGGAGTGTTAATGCCAGTCTGAAGGCATGTTCCTCCTCTCACGGCCACTGAGCTTTTCAGGTTCCCTGGAGCAAGTTTTGGCTGTTCACAGCATCAGGTGTCTGGTCTGGACAGGGGTGCAGACAGGGGTGAAAACAGATGCTGCTCTGAGCAGGGACTGCCTTGCCAGGAGGCATGTTCCAGCTGAACGTAGCAAGGATTTTACTGCAGGGCTCTGGAGATCAGCAAGCCAAGCCACACTCTCATGAAGAGAGGAGTTGCTCCCCTGACAACCCTGAGTTTAGCCAAGCTTGAGCATTCAGCTTCTCACTGCTGTGATTCAAACATTGCACAGTGCCTCTGACAGCCTGGGGCAAAGGCAAGAGTCTGGGGGAGGTGGGGTCTGTCCAAAGCAGGCTATGCCTGGGTTTGGATGGAAGATGATGAGGGTGCTCCTTTGTAGAGCAGACAGGGCTTTGTGGAGCCAGGTGGTGTCCCTTCTTGTGGTCATTCTCCCCTTGGGGCTATGGTTGCTGGCAAATGCTGGGTCAGGCTGGCTTCGAAGAGCATTTGGATTTGAAAAGGGCATGATGGGCCTGATCCTGATCTAGTTTAATTTGAATATGTTGTGTGAGCTGAGAAAGCAGCAGGGCTCTCTGCATCTCATAATAAGCTGTTTGACCTTAGCTCAGCATGGAGCAAATACACACACACACTCTCAACACCAGTACATACCTGCTTGGGGTACATGAGCAGATGCCAGCAGATACCAGCTAACAGGTCAGGGTGTATGATCTAGGGAAAAGGGGGAGATAGGCCCCTTCATGCAAGCTCTTTCCTACCTATCAGCAGGGTTTAGATTCTTGGTAGCTTCTGCCTTTACTATGATCATAAACCAACACGCTACATCTGGAAGTCCTGGGCTGTATCCAGTGTGCTAGCGGCTGTTTCTGAGTCTGCCTGTCAAATGGTAAATGCCCCTTGAATAGGAGAAGTTCTGTATTCAGCAATGTGTGTTTTTCCTCAAATTAATGCCAAAGCCTCTTGGAAAAATTAGCATATGCAGCATTTCTGGAACAGCAGTGTTTCAGTTTCTCCCATGCCAGACCTTGGCTGATACCCTCTCCGTCCAACTCTTCTGTGATTACTAACGAGCTGTCTGGAAACTGGTTCACAAGAACTTTCCCAGTGTAACAGTGCTCAGGATGTAGCAGTTGTACTGGGTAGTGTCACCTTCCTGTCCTAGAGCAGTCCAACCAGCTGTAGTTCAGCCAGGAGGGCTGTTTCAGGTGCTTACAGTTTTGCCCTTGTTGACCTCAACTGACCTGTATATCTGAATTCCAGCTTGTGAAGACAGAATGGGAATATGTTTACAGAAGATATGTGTCTACAGCTAGAGGTGAGTCACTGCAAACAGCTACATCTCCTGCTGTGCTGCACAGGAGGATGCACTCTGAACTTTTCAGTGTTTTTCTATCTATCTCCTAAAATACTTTTCTACTTAACAAGGAAGAGCCAAAATTGGATCAGGCTTCTGCTGTATTTTGCATCTATTATACAGTTCTTGCTGCCATCGCTGATTTAATGTCTCCATTATCATGGAGCGCTGGTCTGCCAAGGACTCCAGCCATCCAGCATGCTTCTTGGCTGCAACTAAACATCTGTGAGGAGCCTTGACAGACTGCTGAGGTCTGCAGATTTAAAGCAAAAGCACCTTGAAGGGCTTGTGCTTCTTTCTGCCCATCTTGCAGGTCACTCCGCTCTAAAGGTGAAGCAAAGCTGTGGGGGGAAACCAGGGGCAGGGCCAAGTTTCTTCTTTGGGTGATCCAGTGCTCAAGGAGATCTGAAAGGAAACTGTCCTGTGTAAAAGATGCTGAGGACCTTCAGTCCCATCAAAACACGTGGAGACACAAATGTGGGAATGCCAGTAGTCTCCATGAACTGGTGCGTGGCTCTCCTCAGAGCCAGGAGACACCAGCCCTCTTCAGATACAGACTGCTCCCTCTGCTCTGAAAATACATATACACATTCCAGATTAGGCAGCTATTAAAAAACCAGGAGTTTTTTGGAAGATGACATAAGCCTCTTCACTTCAGCAAGGAAAGGTAGAAACCACTTCTGGGGTCTACCCAGTGAAGATACTTTGGTCCTTATGGGATAGAAACTCCCGTCCAGTTTCTCAAGTCACTGTGCAAGGAGAGAGGCTTTTGTTGTCTGGGCGCTGAGGGTACTAATGGGCCTTAATTGTCTGGACCAGGCTCTCCTGAGTCTCTTTCCACACCCACAGCTTGGTGCTATATCTAAGCTCAGCCTGGGGCCCCCTCTGAGCTTTGAGCTGGGAAGTATTGGTTTGTTGCTCACTGTGCCTGGTCACATTCCCTGCTGCTTTGGACTGTGATTTGTGAACTGCCTTCCTGACCTTTGTTGTCTTCTGTGGCTATGGAGCTGCCAGGGGGTCACTGGATGGTGTCTTACCATCAGCAGACCTTGACTAACCTACGGACTTACTGCCTGGTTTGGTGTTGGTCTGGCTTCATGCCATACCATGAGCTTCTGGCTCTGAAGATCTGGACTCCTGGTTGAATCTGAGCTGCTCTATTCATCTGCCTTGGATACTGGGGGGCCTGTCCTGCTGTCTGTGGTGCTCAGCTCCCTGTTACGTGCTCCTCAAACCCAGCACAGTGAGGGCTTAGTCACTTTTGTAGGCTCTGGTCATATCTCTAAAACAGGCAGAGCTAAGACCAAACCTTCTGTGCCTTGTCACTGACCTCTTGACTCTACTGGGCTTTAGCCTGCTTATCCTTCTGCCCTAGTCAAAAGCTTCAGAAGTCCTGAGGCTTGCTGCCCTCATGACATCTCTATTTCAGCAAATTTTTCATCCCTTCCAGAAAGGCATTTGCTTAGTGTCCGAGTTGATGAGCTCAACACAGAGATAAAGGGGTTCTCTAAGCTGTGCTGTACAGAAGCCCAGATTAAATGATGTGAATAACCCCAAACAGATGTAGTCCTTTCTCCTTCCTGGCTGGGACCTCAGAAGTGAGCCCTTGTGCAAGTGGATGGCTGCAACCAACACCCTGCATGCCAGCTCCACCAGAGCAATGTGACGGGGTTACCATTCCCCTTGAGTGAGGATCCCTGTCCCCTGGGCTAAAGGGAAACCTGCATGAGCTCTCAGCTGCAGAGCTGTCTGCTTCCTTGCCCCAGGTGGCTCTGCTAAAGGTTATTCTGGCCCCTTAATCAAATTCAATATAGCTCTGTTTTGCTCTGCCCTCTAGGAATCCGCTGAGGTTTGCTGTCAGAGTGGCTATTAATGCAGCAATCAGCTCTGCTTTGGCGAGGAGAGAAACGTAAACCTTCAGGGGTGGGAGACAGCAGGGGCATGTGGAAACTGCAAAAGTAAAGCACAACTCACACTTGTTCTTCCACTTGTTCTTCCTCTGCACTTTACAGCAGGGAATGGGAAACAAGCAGGGCTGGTGGCAGCACTGTGTCCCAGGTGGGCAGCGTGCCCTCCCTAAGGGGAGCAAGCTGATGCAGAGAGATAAAGAAAGACTCAAACTGATACTGAAGATCTTGCTTGGGCTCTAAATAGAGCAGAATCTGTTCCCTTCTAATTACAGCCTATCCTGGAAGGCATTAGTTGCACCAGGTCACTCCTCTTGAAATGTTTATTATACATCTTCCCCAGCAGGATTTTGGATGAAAGCAGGAGCTGTGTGTTTTGCCCAGAGAATGGCTGCATGCCTGGGCTACGCAGGAACAGAGCGGGTACCCGCCCCTGCTTGGTACAGTCAAAACGTTTCACGGTGTCCCAGCATTAAAAAGGCTAAGTCAGCAAATAAGCTTATATAAAGCTTGTCAGAGACTCTGAAGTAAATTCACATATTCTAGAACAAGGCAGAGTTTAAATCTTTCCTTGTGCCTAAGGAAGGAGGGGCTGGGCAGGGTAAGGAGTTTTCAAGCTTTCCTCTTCTGGAGGGATGAAATGCCAAAAGGCAGCACAGCTTGATAGAAGATGGAGTTAAATTGCATGGTGTGCCACAAGCCTGCTGTGTCACCCAGCCTCTGTCCCAAAGAGCCAGCAATTGAGGTAATGGGAACAGTCTGAGAGTAGGTTTTTTCCTTCTGATCTAAGAATCGGCACAGATCACCTTCTGCTGCCCAGATAAGTGTCAGTGTGCAAAGGAGGAAAGGTTAAACCCTTTTCCTGGTACTAGTGACATCTTACATTTTCTAACACTGCAAGAACTTAACATCTGACTGTTTATTTGTTTTGCTTATTGTTTATTTTCTTACTGTGCTGAGCAAGGGCAATAGATCACTTTCATCTTTGTAGGTGAATTTAATTTTGCTGTATTTAGAAGAATAAAACATCTCACCAGCATATTTCAAGTTAATGCGTTGCTATTTTTTTTTTCAAGTGGAGTTTCAAAATAAATTTCTGTTGAGACTAGACTTTGTGGTTAGTTTCTTTTTAACTGACAAGTCCTAGGCACCAAATTCTTTCCTTTAGCTATCACCTCATTCCTCTACCTCGGCAGTATTTGTTTGCAGGCATGTTGGAAGAAAATGTGACCCTTAGACTGAAATTGGAAAGCTGGTTAAATTTCCTGAAGGCAAAAGCTGTTACAGTAACTCACAGGGGGAGATGGCAGAAGGATTTTTAGGTTTGCCAGCCTAAAATACATGCTTGCTTTCTGATTCTGCCTAACAGACGTAACTGTGAAATTGAACAATTTTGGGGAAGAACAGAAAAGCACAGATAATGGTAATACCGAGAAAAAAATTCTGAACAGCTTTGAAGCAGCTATAAAAAAAGCATTTAGAGCAATTGTAAAGCCTCTTTTACCAGTGCTCTGAACATCGTTGGAGAATATACACCAGGTAGGGAGGCTGGAGGAGATCAAATGAGAAATGACAAGCCTTTGACTATAAAGCTGTCAATGCCTCAGAAGAGAGCCAAGCCAGTTGCACCTATTCCAGGGAGCATAAAATGGAGATGCAGGGGCTGTGCTGGGTTTAAGTTCATGCTGTTTTTAAAGAGAACTGGTGTTGCCCGTCTCTGCTGGCTGTTTTCTGCTCCGCTGGCAGCGCTGACCTCGCTGATCGATGTTGCCACTAATTTTATTTAATTTTCTTGCCTAAGATGTGTCTTCTCCTTTCATACTCCCCCTTTGTTGCTCAGTCCGAGATTGATGTATAACGTCAAAATAAATCCAGGGAGCACCATGAGCTTCTAAGATTTGGGAGCTGGATGTGGCAGGGTCAGGAGATCTGAAAGGCTTTTAGTTACCCACTTGTAGTAAGCCACCTGCATGCGAAGACAGCCAAATTACCAGCAACAAAGTGAAAAATGACAAGAGCATTCATTAAATGCCATGCCTGGGCTAGAATCTGAGTGCACTAAAGTGTTTTTATCTCATCTAATGGGTAAGCGACAGCTCGGTAGTTCCTGCTGCATTTCCTGCTCGGTGGGGGCTGGGGGCTGCATTGATTCTGGGATAAAAAGGACTTTCAGAGCACTGGAAGGATGTGGTCTAAAAGAAGCCAAAAGCGGGTACTTTGGTTCAAGCCTGTTGGCTTTGCCTTGCTGTGCTGGGTAATGGGTGCAGCCAGTCTGTTACCTTCCCTTGTCACACTGGGGGGAGCTGCTGCTGGGGAGCAGATGATGGAAGGAGAGAGCTGGCAAAAAGAGGCCGGTAACTGCACAAAGGGGTGGCGTGTGCCAGTGCTGGTCTGGTAGAACTGTAAAGGTCAGTATCTATACTACCGAGTACCCTCTGTTGGCTGTTTGATTCATTACAGAGTTCAGCAGTGGCACATGACACCTTTCTTTAGTTGTTGAAAAGCAGCAAGTTCTTGCCAGAAAAAAATACTGTCAACGTTTCTTTCAGGAGTTTCACTCTTCAACCAAAAATACATTTAATTCATTACAGGGGAAAAAAAAAGACTGGAGTATTTTTAGTGAACGCTTCTTTGAGGAATAAAAATGTTCGAATTTAAAATCCTGATCACCTTCAGCCCTACATCCTGCTGTCTCAGAGACACGCTGTATGGCAGAGGTAGAGCACCAGGCACCTGGTACAAATCACTGCAAGCACAAAGACATTTGGTGAGGCTGTGACAGTGTGGCTATTTCCTCACTCAGAGCTTGCAATGTTGGATTTTAGCATCTCCTGCCCTCCTAGAGTATGTAATGAGAAAACTGTTTTGAAACCAAAGAAAAAGACTCTGCTGTTGAGGAAAACTTGAAAACATGAGCCAAGTGCCTAGTGGGAAGGGACTGATACATTTTTGGGTTCTTTGGAGTCACGTTTGCAGCCGTGTGATGTTTGACCAGGTCTCTCAAATATTTATCTGGGTATGAACTAAGAGTTGCACAGCTCTTCTGAGGGGCCACACTATGAGAGGGGAGTGGAATGACTGCAGCCCATCCAGCTGGCAAGAGCGGTTGAAGCACAGGGAGCTGGCACATGTTCCGTCTCAACTGCTGTGGTATTACAGGACCTGTTGAGCCTTATTTCTTGGACACCTGTCTGACAAACCCCTTGCTTGAGTCATTTACAGTAACATCGTGCCCTCAGGCCACTGAAGATGTGTTTAATTTGAAATTGAGTGTAATTGGAGCAGTTGGCCTTGTTGCTGTAATAATGATTTTCGGCAGGATATTCAGCATGTTCCTTTGCTGTGCTATCCACCAGCACCGCTCCAAGAGCCACAAACCCAAGAAGTGCTGCAATATACATTTATTTTTGTTTAGTAGACACAGCAGTTTGGACAGAAGGGCACCAAGAAGGGGCCATCAGTTGTATTAGTATCATAGTGACAGTCTGGGATATGGTGGTGTCCCACCACGGAATGGTTTTCCCAGCAGGTGTGGGAGCAGCTGTCCCTGCTAGGATAGAGACTCCAACACGGACCCAGCTCCAGATTACAGATTCAGCCCTCCAAGTCCCAGGATGCAGTGAGTGCCTGGGACTTCTCTGTGGTGGCAGAAGAAGTGGCCCATGTCCTGCAGAAGGTGTGCTCTTCTGGAGGAGCTGTGCCACCAAGAGGAGGAATTACAGGTGGAAGTGAGTAGGCTGCACAGCACTAGAGATGAAGGAAGACAGGATCTTCTCTGAGACAAAAGAGCTCAAACAGCTCCCAAACCTAGCAGGAGTAGAGAAGCAGGCAGTGCCCATCCCTAATTTTAAGGTAAGTGCAATCTCTCGAGAAGGTTAAGGATGGAAACTTATGACACCAAGAGGAAGGCTCCTGATCCGCCTGAGGACTTACAACTACAAAATAAGTTTGTCTCCCTCAAGATTTAAGAGGAGCCAGATACAGTCCACACCAATATCTGCTGGAGCAACAACAAAGAAGGACATGAGCAATCCAGGAGGATCCTGGAGTGTATTGACAATAAATTCGTAAGTGATAAAGAACGAACAAGAAGGGATGCTCTGATGAACCTCATACTAAGCAGCAGTGAGGGGCTTGTCTGGGCCATGAAGGTCAAAGGCAGGCTGGGCTGCAGTGACTATGAGATGGTGGAGTTCAGGATCCCAACACAAAACTGAGAATAGCAGCTGATAAACTAGAGAGTCAAGCTTCCATCTAAAGGGATCTTGACAGGCTGGAGAAATGGGCTGACAGGAACCTACTGAAGTTCAGCAAGGCTTTCAAAGGGCGGCGCCTGGGGAGGAACAATCTCACACACCAGTATATGCTGGGGCCACCCAGCTGGGAAGCAGCTTGGCAGGAAAGGACCTGGAGGTCACGATGACACCAAATTGAATGTGAGCCAGCCATGTGCCTTTGCCAAAAAGGCCCTGATGGTATCCAGGGCTGCATTAGGCAAATCACGGCCAGCAGGTCAAGTGAGGTGATCCTGCCCCTCTACTGGGCACTGGTGAGGCCACACCTGGAGTGCTGTGTCTGATGCTGAGCTACCCGGAGGCAATGGGCACAAACTGAAGCAGTAGAGGCTCCCTGTGAACATCAAGAAACACCTTTTTACTATAAGGGTGACCGAGCAGTAGCACTGGTTGCCCAAAGAAGTTGTGGAAATCTCAAAAGCCATCTGGTCATGGTTCTGGGAAACTTGCTGTAGGTATCGCACCTGAGCAGGGGCTCGGACCAGATGGCCTCCAGAAGTGGGGAAACGAAGTTGCCCAGTGGGGAGAAGTTTTTCCAGGTGATGAAATGAGGCAGGAGCTGAGGAGTGAGGGAGACACGGTGGCCCTGTGGGTCACGGGCAGCTGAGGAGAGGTAACCAGGAGGAGGTGAAGGGTCTCTGGTCTGGGGACCGTCCCTGCCGGACCTCGGTGTGCCGGTTGACAGGCAGCCGCCGTCCCGCGGGGCTCTGCCCCTGCCGCCGGCGGGGTCCGGCGCATCCCCCCTTCCCAACCCCAGGGCTGATCACCCGCTGCCGGCGCAGGCAGCCGCTCCGCCGGCGCTCGTTGTGGGTGCCCGGGCCGGCGTGCGGGGCCCTGCGGCCGGGGGTGGGGGGCGGAGGGGGCGCCGGGCCGGGCGGGGGTGCGGCGGCTCCGCATCCAGATATTAGGAGCTAAAGCAAGGGCTGCGCTCCGCCTCTGCTCCGCCGCTCCGTCCGCGCACCCGGCGGGCAGTTCGGACCCCCCCGCGCCGCTTCCCCGCCCCGGAGCGGCGGCGGCGGCGGGAGGAGGCGGCGCCGGGCGCGGGATGCGGTGCGGGGCCGGGCGGCGGGCGGGCGCGGCGGCGAGGGGCAGAGCCCGGCGGGCGGCGGGGCGGCCCCGCTCCCCGTGAAGAGGCGGCGCGGCAGGGCAGCGGCCGCCGCCATGCAGCCCTTGCACCGGGCCCCGGCGTTGCTGCTGCTGCTGCTTCTGGCCGCCGGTGAGTGAGGCTGGCGGGGCTGGGGCGGGACCCCCCCCGCGGCGGGCTGGGCGGAGGGTGGGTGTCCCTCCTTTCCGCGGGCACCGGAGCGCCCCGAGCGCTGGGACCCCCGGCGGAGGAGAGGATCTGTCTCCCCCCATCCTGGAGAACCGCGGTCCGCGGAGGGTCCAGTGCCCCGGGGCACCGGGACCCCTGCAGCAGGCTGGTCTCCATCACACACCCCCGCACAGGCACCGTTGACCCCGCGTACCGGGACTTGTGCGGATCCCCGTCCACCACCCCGGAGCTCTCCCTGGGTACCGGGCGCTGCCCCCCCACCCGAACATCAGAGCCCTCTGGAGCGGCCGGTCTCTGCCCCGGGACCTCCGGGGGTGACAGGGGACCCCCGCGCTCCCGGCATGGCGGGCTGGATGCACGTGGGTTTCACCCCGCAGGGACGGGGGTTGTCCCGGGGTCTCCTGCCCCGGAGGGGGATGATGCGGCGCTGGACCCTGCGGGGACCCCCTGAACACCGTCAGCGCTGGCCGAGCCGGGGGTGGGTGGTCGCGCAGCACTGCCCCAGACCGCCCGCCCGGGTATCGATGGCTTCGTCTGGCGTCGTGGTGATTTTGCGAACTACCGCGAAACTGGTACAAAGGAACTGGGAACCGCAAATTGCTCCGCGTTTCCCCAAGAGCCTCCTCTTGAAATCTGGAGGAGAGGTAGGGTGCCAGGGAAAGGCAATTAAGTGCGGGAATAATTATACTCGGAATAGTTGTGAAGGTTCTGCTTCTATTTTTAAATAGTCTGGGGAAATTTCCCAACAAAGGGATACCCTAAAGACCCGTGAGGCTGAGATTGCCCTTTTCCTCCCTACTCCATCCCTTTGTACGGAAATCTGGTTAGTGTGGAACAGGAGTTCTGAACGGGGACATTTGAAGTGTGGGGGAGCCTTTGTCTTGAGTCATTCTGGCAGGGAGGGAAGGGCTGAGTTACCAACCAGTCACTGTCTTCCAGCACGACCGAGCTGTGATACAGTGACATCCAGCCCCCTGGCACATCTCTCTTATTACCCCCCTCTCCTGAAAATGTTCATGGGGGAATGTGTCATCTGTGGAGCCATTCTGTCCATGAGCTGTGAGTCTCTGTCGTCTGGGACTCCCTAAAGAGAAGAGATAAAACCTTTTAGGTTTGCAAACAATAGTGAGCTTAAAGAGCAAAATGGATCAGAAAACCTGTTGGGGTTTTGTGCCAATACTCTGTGGCACAGAAGCAATAAGTCTTTCCAGAGCTGAGCAGGGAGCCAATTTTGTGGCTTCCTCCAGGCAGGTTGTCCACATTAAGGGAAAACCTCGGGCACAGCTGGCAAAGGTTCTTTAGCTGCATTTCAGCAGGAAACCCGAGTCTCCAAATTCAGCCAAACCTCTACCTCCTCCACAGCGGAGGGCAAGATGCATGGGCAGGGGCTGGGGGAACTGCCGTATTCCCACCCTGCCCAGCTGCCACCAAGGGTTGGCCCCATCCCCATAGCCAGAAAGCCTCTTTTGCTCTGCATAGGAAGGAGTGGGACCTCGTGGTGATTTTACCCTGTGGAAGCCAAAAGGACCACCACTGGTACTGTTAGCGGTGCTGAGGGGAGGGTGTGTTTCCTATTCTGCTGAGGCTGCTGGAAACTTTCTGGTATTGCTGTCCAGCTGGTGGTGATACGGAGGATTTGGGTCCTTGGCTTTCCCTGTGATCCTCTCTGCTGTCCTGCCCAGGCATATGGGTGGGAGGCACACGGCAGCTCCGAGGGACAGCTCAGTTCCTAGTCTAGTGAAACTGATAATCCTGGTGGGCTGTAGAGGTACTCGAGGGCTGGACTCAGTTCGTCAGGCTTCTCCAGACAATTGGACTTCTACTTAGATGGGAGGTCAGAAGTGGAGATACAGATTGCTGGGAATTTATACATTAAGACCTGTTCTGGTTAGCAGCTTTATTCAGTGGTTTAGGATCTGTTCCAGTCTGAAATAACTCGTGCACTCTGGCTTTGTTTCTTCAGCCCTGCAGGACAGGAATAGTTAATCCCTGAAAGAGAGGCTCCCATTGGGAGCCTCCGCAGACCTGCAGGATGTGCTGAAATGGGACGTGCACCTCATGAGGGTCCCATCAGACTGCTGAGCAGCACAAGTCTGCTGGCGGAGCATGGTAACATCTCTCCAGGCTCTAGGGTACCTAAGCCCCTTTGGTTTTGCAAGTAGGAAAATTATGTGGTTAAAAGCAGGGGAAGAAGGAGGGAATTTGTCTCTTTCCTCTTTTTGTCTCCCCAGGTGCCTTGTCTTCATGTGGGCTATTTAAGGGCTGGTTTTTTTCCCTTCTGCCTGCTTAGAAGATGCCTTGTTAGCATTGTGTGAATGAGCCAGAGATGAGGGAGTATAGATCAGGACGGATGAAAATTCCCTGTAGTCAGTTTTAGCTTGGCCTCCTCAGTGCCATAAGGAAATGTTCATTTAATTATAGGCATCAGGGGTAGAAATAACTACATTAAGCCCTCAAGAGGAAGCTGCTGGCGACGAGCTGCAGATCAGAGCGCACAAAAGTTTTTCCACTCCCTCAGTGTGGGAAGAAACTCCGGCATTTTGTGGGTACCTGAGTGAGCAGTGGCAGCTGCCCCTGCCAGCCCTGCTGCAGGACCAGGGGAGAGGGGCTGTGGGGAAGATGCATCATGGCTCGCAGCTGGTGCTTGGGTGAACTTGCTGCTTATTCTTGCTGGCTATTTGTCGAAACCAGGACACTGTTGAAACACGTAATCCCCAAAGAATGGAGAGGCTATTTGTCAGCCACACGAGCACAGCCCGCACCATGGCAAAGCAAACACGTGCGTTGATTTGTTCAGAGGGCCAGGGATGCTGGCAAGGAAGATACACCCTGCTGGGGCTCAGATCAGCCCCTCACTGTCCCTGTGCCTGGTTAAGCCCCGCTGTGGTTGCCAGAGTTTGGATGTACATTGTTGTTCTGGCGATAATTTGTTACTGTTTGGACAGCCAGCTTTGCAGCCCTCCCTCTATATGCCAAGTGCAACCACTCTCGGCTATTTCTGTCGTGAAAGTGGTCAGGACCCATCCATGTGCTCTGGGACCACCTAACCTTCACATGAGCTATTTTGCTCAGGATGCATGAGGTGGTTTGGAGAGTGGAGCCTCCGGGGGGAAAAAAGTCTGCTATGCAGCATGTGGCAGGGTGGTCGTCACTGCTCTGCTGCAGGGTCTGGAGTGGAGTGTGACCATTTTGTGTTCAATGTTGTGCCCAGTGAGTTTTAAAGGCCTTGTGGGATGTAAAAGGCTTCTGTTATATTTCGACAGGCGACTGTGTCTCAAGGGAAGTCCCTCCTGCATCTGAGGTAGCACTTGCTCTGCCTGAGCAGGGTGGCTTTGAAGATGAAGCAGCCACAAACCTTTATTTGGTGTTCTGGAAATCAAACTGAGCACCATGGGGTACGTAGTCTAGGCTGGGACAGAGCGAGAAGAGGAAGCGCAGGCCTGGCAGGGCAGATGAAACGCTTTGGGCCTTTGAGAGGGCAAAGAAGTCTGTGGGCTGTGGTTTTTCTCGTAGATCAATGGCTTTCATCCTGTGGTCTGTTAACCCCTGCGGGCCTGTGGGCTGTTTAAAGAGGCCTATGAAAGGTAACTGAGGAAAGAAAATTGACTTCTGCTGTGTACAACCGTCTACCTGATGCTGTTTCCCCAGGGGCTGCATCTCCCTGGCCCCAAGCTGGCAGCTGCCATTGTCAATAGCAAGAATTGCGGAGAAGAGCAGACGTTGCAGCAGCAGAGGAGGGAGGTGTGAAGGCTACGAGACAATCTGGGGAGGGAGTGAAGGCAAACAGTCTGGGAGACTGAAACCAAGTGAGATTGTGACTCCCGGCATGAACGGTTAAGCGAAGGGGGAAGGACAGGCAGGTTTGTTGGAGTTGCCGTGACCTGCTTGCGTGGAGTGTCTTGTGTGCAGGTGGGTGGAGGTGTTTAGAGCAGTCCTGATGTTACTGGTTGTAAGGACAAGAGACTTGACTCACCCAGCACTGGGCTGAGGGTGCCTGTCACCCCTGGAAGTCAGGCCTCCGGTGTGCTTGTGCTGACAAAGGGCACATCTGCAATTTTCTGCAAAAGCAGGTGCATCTTCTGGCAGTGCCGTGCCATTTCCCAGGATATACCTGGGCCTGCGTACTGTGGATGTTCTCTTCTGAAATGCCAAGGGAGCAGATGTTGGCAGTCCTTTGTGAGGTAGTGCCCACTCAGTACGTGCAGATATGCACTCCCTGTAGCTGAGTGTTGGAGCTCTCTCATTATGCTTGCTGTAAAGAACCGTAAAAGCTCAAAGATGCTGGCACAGCATCCCTCTAAAGAGCTGTCCCATTGCAAGGGCTTCTTCAGTCATGCCTCGTCTCTCTTGTTGATAAGTATGTGCTCCCTGCTGACCTGAGTGCTTTTCCCATTGCTTTCTAAAATGTACTGGAGCCATGGGAAGGTGGATAGTTTTAGAGGGATGCTCTGGAAGGGACCTGATTGCTGGCAGTACCAGAGGAGGATGGCAGTTTGATCTTGTTTTCTGAAGCCCTAATTGGAAATGATCTCAGAGATTAGGGACATGGCTGGATGTGTAATAGTCTAGTGCAGCATAGGAGAGCAGCAATAAGGCCATGTGGGAGCTAGACTGGGAGAGGTCTTAGGTGCAGGTGTCCCAGAACAGGTATGGTCTGTAAGTCTGAATTAGCATCAAAGGGACTTGGTTTGATATACGATCATCGTGTGTGCTTCCCTATGCAAGCTGTTGAGGGATTGGTGTGCAGAGACTCCAGGTGACTGTGTGGGAATCAGCTTGGACATCCCTCAGCCAAACAACATTTTCTTCTCTTCCTCCACTGGCCACGGTTGGGATCCTTTTTTGTTATTTAAATTGCTCTGTGTTTTGTTATGTTCTGGAAGTGGTTTGTGCCGTTGGCTGTTGTGCCCTGGGGCCTCTCTCCTCTCTGCCCTTGGGCCTTGCTCCCCGGCCTTTCCAGGCGTGGTGGTCTGGGGGAGGGAATATCCCTGGCAGATGCTTCCCTCATCTGGTCATTGTGTTTCTGTCCTAACTGATTATCAGTAAATGACCCATTCCTGACCCAGCTCTCCTAGGAAATAACATTGTTGGGTAACTCCTGGGTGTGGGGTGGGCTTGAAAGGAAGGTCAACGGTAGCAGGGCCAGATGGACATTGTTGTGGCTGCTGCATTGGCAACACCAAGATGCTCTGACCCCCTCCGTGGTACCCATTGTGCAGCCGTGCTTGGGAGGGGTGTGCAGGCTCTGCTAGGTGGTGGTGAGAGACAGGTAAGTCAGAGCATGCTCCAGGCAAATGTTCTTCCCTTCAGCAGGCTGATCCTGCCTCCGTGGCACTGTGGTGTAGCCACAACACACAGGAAGGAGAGGTAAAACCAACCTTCTGTTGGGTAAACTGAGGAGTATTCCACAGATCAAGCCAACGTGATGACATCTTACGGGATGATTGTATGTTCCTTGGAGAGAAATTGAAGTTTGCTTGTTATTAATTAAAAAGCAAGAAAATTTTGACACAGTCACAGCCAGATTCCATTTCATTTCCCCAAATCCCTTCTCTCATTTCAGCTGGACACAGAAATTACTTATTTCCTCTTTCACTCCTAGTCCTATTCAATAGGCCAGTTGGGAGCTTTTAAACAGCTGCCCTGTCCAGTGGAGAGTTGGCTTGCTTTGTGGCAAAGAGGTGAGGTGATTTTTGGTCAGCTAATGTAGAAAATACTTTGGGGGTCTTTTAGAATTGTTTAGAACTATGAAACTGCTCTTATTCACAGCGTTTTGGGAGAGAGATGGCAGATAATATTTCGTCAGGTATTTTTTTCTGCCAGTGAGCAAAACTCCCCCATCTCCTTGTCCTGCTTTCTTGAATCCTTTTTTGAGCTGAACAGAGCAAGCTTCTCCACTTTGAGTTGGAACTGTTTGATGTGGGATCAGTGGGGTCAACAACTAGAAAACTCATTTCATCGGTGTGTCCCCGAGGCCGGCTTTTTTCCGGTGGCCTTGGAAAGGTAACATTTGCAGTATTATTCCTTGCTGTTGGAATCACTCCCTTCTGCTCCTTGTACAGCTGAAGCACCTTTTGCAAGGTCGTTGTTACCTCCACGTGTCATCTTTGTGGGTACCAGCAGCAGAACAGCTCGCAGCCACTGCGGGAGCTCCCATGCTGGTTTCGGTGCTCTCTGCCTTTGTTCCCTCTCCCCCCTCCACCTACCTCTCCCACTTTCTCTCGTTTCTCGCTCCTCCTCTGTCTGTTCTGGGGAGGGTTTTTCCTCCCGTGCTCACAGCCCTGCTGTTTCCCTGAAGGCTGGCTGCCCTCTTTAGCATGCAGAGCCTCATCTCCTCCAGGTTACGCAGAGGTGCCGCAAAAATAGAAATGAGAGACAAACGCCCCATTGAAGCAGCTGGCAAGCCCTGGCTCCGTTCCTGCTCCCTCCCATCTACAGTTGCAGGGCTTTATTCGTTTGTGTTTCTTTATTCCTATCTCTTGATCTGCCTTTTAGAATACAAAATTGGGAGACTAATGGCTGATAGAAGTTGTCTAATTCCTGTTCCCCATCCTAGGAGGAAAACAGCCTGGCACTGAGGTCTCGGGCATTAGATTTCCTCTCTCAGCTGTGCTCCCCTGCCTCCCAGCTCAGCCTGTGCTTTGATTCTTTCTTTGCCTTGGACTTGACAGCTGCGTGGAGCTCCTTTATGAGACGCTTGGAAGAGAGGGGGAAGGTGCCAAATCTTGGGGCTGCTGTTTGGCGTCCCAGCCCATAGAGTTTTTGCTACTGGTGCAGATGGTGTGAATGAAGTGGTGTCAGGATGCTGTCTGGAGAGGTACTGATTTTTACCCTGGTGTGATGGTGCTGTTAGCCCTGTGGCATTCAGGCTGGTGTTGGCACAGAGGGTTCCCCCAGGCCACTCTCTGCATCCTGTGCCTGTGGATCAGGCCCCAAGGTCTTACTCCAGATCCACCCCAGGAGAAACCTGGCTTGCTCAAGCTGTGCATGACTCATTCTTATCTCGGGCTGAGGAAAGCACAGCATCCCAGTAAACCAGATAATGCAGCTTAGGGGGTTTTAACTGGGTAAACACTTCAGAGTTAAAGGAGGGTAAACAAATTCCCAGCATCTGAGCTTCCTGCATGGATGGAAATAACTTTCTGGATGCCCAGGTTCACCTGCCGTGAGGTGTCTGTGGAGAAGTGGTGGGATGGACTGTGGCTGAGCTCTGGAGGCAGCCCAAAGGGGGTGTAGCTGATGGAAACAAAGGCCTGAGCCAGCCTGGGAGCTGGTGCAGTTACATTTTGAGGCTTTGCTTTGCTGCCCGGGAGACCCAGGTTGTGTTTTGTAGTGTGGCTGGAAAGCTGAGGTGCCACATCAGCCACATCTCTGTTAATGGGAATCAGGGGAAACAGGTATTGGGGTGTATAAAGAGCTTGCTTAGGATCCAGACAGTCAGTTACAGCCATAAATATATCAAATATGCCGTGTGATCTTGGACCACTTGGTCTCTCCCTGTCCTTCTGCTCTCCTTTGGTGGATAACTTTGAGAATAATGTTTCTTTTCTCCTTCTTGCTGCTCTCTGTCATGTTTGCTTAAGCTGTAAGCTCCTCAAGACAAGTGCTCTCTCTGATGGGCTGCACGGGGCTCAGTGTTCTCTGTCAGTGATGCAGGTGCCTTGTGTCAGCCAGGGAAGCCCAGCCTGGGCACCGTCGTGTTGGAGCCTGCTGAGCACCACTGGATTGGCAGGGGGGCCTGGCCAGGTCTCTCTGGATCCGTGCTCATGCACAGGAGACGTGTGAGCTCTTGTTTCCAGTTGTTGACTTCACTGTGCGTGCAGGGCTCGCAGGGAGCGGGCGCATCCCCAGGGATGCCCTGAGGCATTTTGGTTGGCTCAGTGATGCTGCAGTAGCTTCCTTCCCCTTTGATACTCTGCCGTTCCCTTTTTTGTTGCTGTGCTGGCCTCAGCTGATCTTGACTTGGATCAATAGAGCAAAATAAACGAGATGGAGAAGTGCTGAAGCCTGGCCCAAGTGCATATGGGAAAGAGTAACCAATACTGGATTTTGCTCAGTTCAGAGAATAGTGGAAGGAAGTGGAGAGTGCCAGAGCAGGCAGAAGACTTGAGAAATTCATTTCTGGATTCTAATGTTCCCAGGACAGGTTTTGTAATCAGTCTGGCAGGTGAGCAGCAATTCCCAAACTTTTTGTGCCAACATGCTAATGTTTTCAGCAAAAGCACTAGGGCCAACCCATCTGCCATTGCCCCATAACTCATCTTAACACTTGTCTTGATTTGAATTTGTCCTTCTGGGATGTGGAATTGTAGGACATAGTGGTGGGAAGCAACCTCAGGAGGTTGCCTAGTCTGTGCCCTTGCCTCAAGGCAGTTCAGCTCTGCTTAAATCATTTCAGGCCACGTGTATCCAGATCTGTGTGCAGCATCCAGGTGATGTCTCAGCACTGCTTTGTGAAAGCTCTCTATTTCTAATACTTCAGGACTCTGCAAGGATTTTCACATCTGCATTCCAGTGATATCTCTGAGCTGTTTCTAATACAGGAGTTTCTCCTCTTAAGACATTTCTAATGGATGTTTTCCTATCTTGTATCAGAAATGTTATGTGCTAGTTCTCAAGGGGATGAATTATCACTTTGTACTATTTCTTTTCATACTATTTCTGTTATTTCCATTCTCAAGATCACCTGGCTGTACCTACAGTCTTTCTGTGCAATGAGGATGTCTCCTTGCTTTGTGTCCTTGGCTAATTTCATTATCATGTTCCTAATTTTTCTTCCAAGGTCACTTAGGAAAATGTGAAAGAACAGCAGATCCAAGGACAAACATCGAGGAATTCCACTAATAGCCCCCCTCCAGCACAAGCCTCTGTCATTTTTTGTATAGCCGATGCCTTACAGTTTTCCTGCTAATCACTGTCTTTTCTTGTGTCTCTTGTAATTCTGCGTGAGGCACTCTATCAGATATTTGACTAAAGTCCAGATGGATTAGATCTGCTGCATTTCTGTTGTCTAGAAAATCGGTTATCAAAGAAAAATACCAAATTAGTCTTCATTTCAGCTTATTCAATTAGTTCAGTTCAGTGACTAGTTCATTAAGAATTGAGGAACTGAGTGTGAGCTGAGAAAGCGAGAAAATGTGTCCTTTTTTCTTCTAATCTATGAATAAAAATCAGCTGTGAGAGGATGAGATCTAGTTTTGATATGCTGAAGAACAGAGGGCTGGGAAGCAAATTGTTCAGTTCACCCAAATTAGTTACTTTGCTTGCTTAACAAAACTGTTTTAAATGTAGAACATGTTTTGGTAATTTTATTTTTTCCTTATGTCTCCATGTTTATTGTGGTATTTATCGGCTGAATAAAGCCAAGTTCCAGGTGCTGTTTTCTTGCATTTTGATTGAAGTTCAATATGCATGTGAATGTACCTTGACACAAATCACAATTAAAGTCTCATCTAGGAATCAAGAAGTGTCAATCAAACCTTCTAATAGATAAAATGGAAATAACAAGGGTATAATGTTGAAAGAAAAGTGTAAAATGCAGCCTGCTGCCCTGCTTAGCGTGAGGTAGATGTTTGCTACTGTCACATTTTAATTTTTACCCCTGATGGTCAGCCCTTTCTTATGAAAACCAACATTGTGAATGCAAAATGAAGTTCAAGTTAATGACTTAAAAATAGATTTTTGGCCTCCTGTTTTAAAATATGATTAATATTGGAGTTGTAAATAATATTGGTTTGAATCAGCCCCCTGCATATAATACAGCTGTGGAGCAGGGCAGTCAGATAGAAAACTATCATTATCTTCCCAAGTCCAGAGTTTCATGGCTGAAGTGTAAGACATTCCACCTCCTCTCCAGGATGGATGATTAACAGGGCTCCCCATCCTTTCAGAGGCAAAAACACCTCAGAAAGGGTAAACCATCAGTGCCCCATCAAAAAGAGGTGCCCCAGGCTAGATGGCTGTTTGCCACTGAGACTCCTGGATGTGAATGCTCCTCTGCATGGTTGTGGATGTTTCCCAAAATAGCCTAATTTTCCTCATGAGCTGAGAGCACAGCCCATCTGAGGGGTAGCTTGGTTTAGCAGGAGCAGGCTGCAAGGGGAAGACAAGCCTAGTGGGTGTCAGTCCTAGCTCTGATGTGGTTTTACTGTCATTATACAGGGACTTTGTGCCTCTGTCTTGCGTCCTCGGAGGACCCAACTGCCGATGGCCTCACGTCAACTTCCCTGCTGGAGTTTGCCATGATGTCCCACCTGGAGGCCATGAATTCCCATGAGCAAACCAGCCCGGAGCCTGCAGAGCCAGATCTTGCCCCTGGCTCTCTGCATGCTGCCCCAGGGTCAGGCTTTGCCAGCGAGGAGAATGAGGAGTCCAAGATCTTGCAGCCCCCACAGTACTTCTGGGAAGATGGGGGAGAGCTCAACGACTCCAGCCTGGACTTAGGACAGGCAACAGGTAGGTTATTTTTACCCCATTCTTCCTCCCCACTCTGCAGGGGCTCTGGGGAGATGGAAGAATGCAGGGATCTGTCTTCCTGCTTTGACACAACTCTTGCTAAGAGGGCCTGAGATTAAACGTCAGCTCTATTTTCTCACCTCAGTGCCTGATGTGTCCCCAGTGAACCCTGAGCAAGCACAGGCTTTAGAAACCAAGTTACAGTTGAGCCTTTATTCCTGAGCTGCTATGAGCTGGGAAAAGTATTGCCTCCACCTAGTTTCCCATTGCTTCATGCCCTTCTGTCTCTCTCTCCCCCTTTTATGTTCTCTCTCCCTTCTTTTTGTTGCTGTCAATTAAGCACAACTTTAAGGTCTCAAGAGCCTGACTCAGAGATCAAGGCCATTTTAGGGTTTGAGTCAAAGCTGGGTTCACTGGGTGAAATTCTGGATTCCTCATTCTGTGACTTCAGTGTGGACTTGGCCCAAGAGAAGACAGTCTTGTTGTCTGTCCTGTCCTGCTACTTCCTCAGGAGTCATAACCAGAATGGGTTGCATTAGCATTTGATCTTGCTTTCCTCTGTGGATTGTTTTTTTGAGACCACTGAGCCCCTCAGTTGTCTCCCATCAGGGCCCTTGTTGGCTTTGAGATACTCTCAAGAAGGATGGGGGAGAGGAGGAGGAGCATTGCGGGGTTTCCAGTAGCTTAGGAGATTATTTCACATGTTCCTGCTCTTAAGTGTCATGTGGGACAAGTATTAAGTGTTACCCAAAGGCCAAGCTTCAGGCTTACCCCTCCTCCCTCAGCTGGTATTGCTGCCTTCCTCTCAGCAGATCTGACTGAGGTCTGCAGTTAGAAAGCACAAGTCTCGTTTTATCTTCATTCCTGCCTCTGTGACCTTAAAAAACACCTGTGCTCACACAGAGCTGAGGCTGCTGCAGAGCCACGGCTGGGGCTGCCCACTGGGACACAGTGCACGCTGTGGGGGGCGAGGGCCATCCCAGCTTAGGTCTCCAAAGCCCTTTGCTCACTGACATTGCTGCTGAACTTATCTGGCCATTCTGTTGCTGCCCTGCGGCTCCCTGGCCCCTGGGCACTTGCAGACCTGGCCGTGGGGCAGCTGTGCAGATGCTGCCTCCACAGGGATGCCGGGGGCGGATGGTGCCCGTTCCTGCCAGCGCATCCCTGGGACAGCCTCTGGCTCGGCCGCTCTCACGCAGTGGCAGCTCTCAGCGGCGCTTTTCTTGGTGTGCCAGCAGGCACCTGCATGTACTCACAGATCTGGACGTGACTTGGAGAACAGCATGTGCTTGTGCATTGAGAGCGAGATGACTGGGTACCGAACCCAGCCTTGCCTCTTGCACGTGCCTCGCCCCATTTGCATGCAGAACACGCTCCTCTCTCCTTCCGTTCTTGCCTGCAGTACTTTCCTCCGTGAGCAGATGTGCTCTTTCAGCTGTCCTTTTGCATACCCAGCCCTATCCGCTGCCCAGCTAACTGCTGCTGTGCTTCCAAGCACTGTTTCTTCCCCTGACCGTTGCTGTGTCCAGAGCTCGTGTCTCAATGGCATTTCAGAACCTTGGTTAATAGAACATTTTGAATTATTCAAGAGCTGGGAGCACATTTCTACTTAAAATTTAATTAGAAACCTGCTGTGTGTCATTTTGCAATAAAGGATATTGTAATAGCATCCCTAAACTGGGCAGCCTTCTCCTGTCATGCAAGGCCTCTGTATGAGAGGGGCACACAACCAATGGATCTTACATGCTGCATGTGTGACAGATGCCATGTGATACCTTGTGGAGCTGTGTGATGACATCTGTTAGGTTATTTTCAATGTATAAATCCAGTAAACAGTTTTAAACAGCTGCTGTTTAAGGGGAAAAAAAGGTTTATGGTATAAGTTTTCCTTATGTGAGATTTCTTTCTGTGTAGTGCAGCCCAGCATAGGTGGTAGCTCTGTCCCAGGCACACATTGGAGATACTGCATCAGTCAAGGCTCAAAACAGGATTGTTGTAGTACTAGAGAGAGAAAATTCCTTGCTATGAAAGGAGACCTGTGCTGGCTTCTTTCCGTGTTTGGTGTAAAGATATTGGGCCTGGAACTGCTGGTGGTCTTGCAGATAGGCCAGATCTCCTGCTATTTCAAAGCTGCATTAGTCATCTCTCCTTTTTTATGTCCTTCTGAAGCCTATGTGGGGAGACTCCCCTGCCTTTGTGTGACTTCGAGGCTGCAAGAGCTAAAAAGTAATAACAATCTGCAGCTCTGCAGCTGCTGCTCTTTTTTTTTTTTTTTTTTAAGCACACTCAAACATCCTTTAAAAATATTTCTGAAAAACATGTGGCATATAGGACCACCTGTTAGTCCATTAGAAAGTGAGAACAAACCCCCACTGGCAGAGCACAGCTCAGCCTGGGGCTCTGGTTCTCCTGAATAATGTGCTTTTGCTGATTTATGCTATGGAACAGTGAATCTATATTGACATCAGTGAGCACCAGCCTGTGGAAGGGCCCTGCCATTTGTCTCATTCTGTCTGAGGGTGCACAGAAGTGTGCACTTGCATGTGTGCTACCCCATGCACAGCTGCTACCCAGTGGAGCCGCATGTGGAAGACATGGATTAGGTCTGGTGGGAATGTGGATGCCATATCCTTATGGAAAGAAGCAGCGTGTGACTTGTGCTTTAGCCAGAATGCAAGTCAGTGGAGCTGTGACACTGTTACTTCTGCATCCTTTCAGGCTTCCAGGGAACCTGGAAGTTTCTTAGGTTGTAGTTTGGGTGTGGCTGCTTTGCTTCACCTTTGGTAGTAAATTGGCCTGAACCCCAGATCAACTCTAAAAATAGAGTGAACCTGCAGTGACTCACATCTGGCCCTTCCTGTCCTTCTTTCCTTTCTTCCCACCTTCCCCATCTTGTGTTGCCTGGAGGCTTCTAGTTCATCCTGTTTCCTACTGTCACACTGGGCAACAAATGCAAGATGTCATCTAGCTTTAGGGCTGGAAGATGGGAGTCGTTAGGACTGTAGGTCTCTTTGAGTCCTTGATTTTTAATGAAAGAGTTATGTGGTGGTGTATCCATCCCAGAGTGCTCCCTGGTTTGCACCTCTCGGTGTTCTCCTTTGTTTTAGTCAGAAAGCACCATCCCATATGTTCCCCTTTCAGTGAAGGCTCTAGGTTGAGGCAGGCTAATAATTAATTGCTGTGAAGTGTGGGCTTCTGAAAACTGATGCAAGGCCTGTGACTCTCTAGTGGATGAGGTCACTTAGTCCCTCTCCTCCCATGACCAACAGCTGAGCCTCCAAGGACTGGAGTGCATCTTCCAGTGTGATGGTGGACTGGCATGAAGCTCGCTTTGACAACCAGACAGCCAGGTTCTGTCTGCTCTTTTAGCTCCAAGGTGGTTGAAGACCAAGGCATGACTGTGCTGGGAGGTATCAAATCTGGTCTTACAGATTGGTGATTCACTAGGATGGCATGTGGCACTTTGAGGGGTGGGGGAGGAAATTGTAATCTTTTAATTATTCATAGTAATTAGCAGAAAGGATTCCCATGAGAGCTAGGATGGGGGATAGCAGGACAGACAACTTAGGACTGTATTCAAAGAAATGTAAGTTTTCTGACCAGCTAATGGAATAAAATACCTTCCATCTCCTCTGCTGGTGAGATTGACTTCCTTCAGTGATGAATTACTTGCTTCTGGCCAGAGAGTTCCCAGTATCTTTCAGCCTTACTGAAATCTGCTGCTTCCTCATCCAGACTGATGGCAAATCTGCAGTTCTTAATACCATCTTCAACCCAAGCATTAATGAAATGAAGCACCTGGTAAAGACTGTCTACATAAGCAGCTTAGTGCTGAGCAGCCGCCTGCTGAGCTCAGCTCCCGGAATGCCTCTTGTTTATGCCCCGGTTTAGTGTACACTGACACATTGGGTGATCTGTCCTGGGACACACCATCTCGGTCAAGGCATTGCTGGCAAAGGCTGACCTGTGACAGGAGGGTTTCTCTGTGCATAGTGTTGTTCTGGTGCAGCTGTCCCTGACTGACTGTGTTTGGGTGAGGGTGGCTTATTCCAGCTTTATCGCAGTCCTGCGCTCAGCAGGAAAAGGTATGAGGCTATTTGGGGAACAGCTGTAGCACTTGGTGCCTGGTGTCTGCCTCAAGCAAATTCCAGCCATAATGAGACCTAACAACTTTGCTACCCTGGGTCTCTCTTTTGATTGTGATCTCTTGTGTGTGTGTGGACCTGGTGTCTTGGAGTCGGAGATAGTAACTTCTCCAAGCTCTTCTGGGAGATTAGTATATTAGCCCCAACTGGCTTGATTCCAGCACTGGTAATTGTATTTTGCCTCTTTGAAATCCCCCTGCAGTTTCAGTCAGCTGGACTATGACTTTTTGCAGTAAGTCTCACTGCTTTATACTGCAAAAAGGGAAGCAGATACGGCCTCAGACCTGGCTGCGTTTTTAGCAGTCAGTAGAGCGTACCTTGTGCTTCCAAAGGTTGGCAGGTGCTTCAGTATGAATGGTGCTGTGTTTTGTGGTGGGAGCCCAGGAATGTTCTTGTTTTTATTACAGTGCCCTCTAGTTATCAGTAATTCAATCACTGGTTAACATGATCTTTCAGTTTAATCCAATAAAGACCTTATGGTCAGGTTATGTGTACTAAAAACAATGAGGATCACCCTCTTCCTGAGCTGTCATAGTTGCTTTGAACTGTTAATAGCAAATACAGGGTAGAGAACCTTGTAGGGCAGTAACTGAGACCTGTTCTTCTGAATGAAGGAGAAGCAGAAATGTAATGAATTAAATGTCTGGCTGGGGAATCGTGCTTTGGCACAATGCCATGTCTTGGCCCATCTGGTGTCAGGGAAGTTTCGGTATTGATTTCGGAGGAAGCAGGACATTGCCTGAATGGCGGCTTTTGCAGAGGTTTGAAGCTCATGTTCACCTCTCCCAGGGAAAATCATCTCCCCGGATGAAGAAAATGCATCTGTGCAACCCAGAGCTAGGTCTGCTGGGAGATGCAAAGGGCAGGACTTGGAACAGCAGAAGGGCTGTGCAAGATGGTTTCTTTAGAAAATAGTGCCTGAGGGTCTTTGTAAGAGAGCTTGGAAGCGAAAAGCTGGAGGATTGTGGGAGGCAGCTGGATACTGCAATATGAGTAATTATCAGCACTGATGGAAAGCATTAAGGGGCGTAGCTAATGATGTGGTGGCAAAGAGGTGAGGTAGAGGTGTGGAATTTCATATCGGTGAACCAGACTCCCAAGGGGATGGTGTGACTGAGAAGCTCTGGGAGAGTGTGTGGTGTGGAAGTGTGGCTGCCTGCTTAACTCATCTGGTCCATCCCTTGCTAGACTGTTTGGCCAGGGGTGTTGGGACGGTTTCATGGTTGCAGCAGACGGTTCTCCTGAGCTCTCCTCCTCTGTGGTCAGGCTGGCTCCATCGTGGTTTGGCTGCTCTTGTTTGTGGCTGGAAAGGGGTACATGGCATGTGCCACCTCTGTGTGTGGCCACAAGCTCCTTCTGTGCTCCAGCCTAGTGCTGATCGTGGTGGGAGACAGCAGACCCTGGCAGGGAAGGAGCTGATAGCATGTGCAGTTATAACCTCCTCAGGCAACCTTGGGTTTGGCAGTGCTCTGCTTCCTCGCTGAAATTAGATGAGCTGATAAACGAGCCAGGCAAATCTGGCATTGCATCCAGCTCCACAATGCCTGTCTCCTTTATCAGAAGGCTCTGCCCCATTTCTGCAGCAGAACGCAGATTATCTGCATCTCTCTGGCCTCTCTGTTCCATGGTTGCTGTTTCTCTCCACAAAAGCTGGTGGGAATAGGAGTGGATAGCACTGGCATAGGAAGGTGGTAAGGTCTGTGGATGCACTGCCATGTGCCCAGAGTATGGGAGCAGGGTGTAGAAGGTCTGCTGAAGGTAGAGGAGAACCAGGTGGGCCAATTGGGTTGTAGGAGAAGACCACTTAATGAAGGGGAACTGCTACCAGAATGCTGGAAGAGCCACTAAAAATGGAGGATGCTCTTTGAATTCCCTTAGGGCTGGGGGAATGGGCAATCCAGGGAAATGCTGAGAAGGCTCTTCAAATGGGGAAGTTCTTAGCTCTGCATTTCACAGATGATGAGTGACAGAGGTCAGCTTGTCTGGATGGAGCCTTGGGAAGAAGATACTGGGACCAGCTTAGGGGCTGGGATCAAACCAAGGAGACGTACAGGGTGCAAAAATTCCTTCAAACTAGAGAAGGGGGTATAAACTAAAGGAAAATATGAGTGCCTTAAAGAGACCTGATCTTGACAAGTTAGTAGATGCCCTTGTTTGTAAGACAGAAGAAGCTGATTCCAGACAGGAACTAAATGTCTAGCTAAAAGTCTGGAATAAATGACTCATCATCATTGGCATCTGTATGTGGCACTTGGGGATATGGTTTAGGGGTGATTATGGTGGTGCTGGGTTGATGGTTGGACCTAGATCTTGAAGGTGTGTTCCAACCTTGATGATTCTGTGATCCTCCCTGAACCTGGGAAGTGATTGAACCCCTTTGGTAACTGGGTTGTATGGAGAGCTCCTTGTTTTAAGGAGCACAAACCAGCAGCACTGACCAAAATGCCTCAAGTGTCACTGTTCCCCACATGAATCTGAGTAACAGCCCTCGCAAGATTTGAGAGGAGTTTGTTTTCCAATCAGTGGGGTCTTATGAACCAGACAGAACAAAGATTCTCCAAGCTTGGTATGCAGGGTAGTGGGGAAACTGATGACAAGTGGTAATCTTAACTCAGTTAGTAGCAAGTGTGAGGATTCCTGTGTCTGCTTCTACTTTGTGGATTTGTTATCCCAGAGAAGTAGCTCAGGTTTCAGTCTTTGGCTGCCTTGTAAGATGGAAGTCTGCTGGGAGAGAGTGGGATGGGTTCTCCCTGGACTTTCATTGCCCAGGAGAGATGGCAGAGGCGTCAGTCCCTCTGGCATCTTTAGATCTTGGTGGTGGAAAGGCTGCATGGCTGCACCATGCGGGGCTTTCCCCACGGGAGCTAACTAATCTGTGACAGAGCACTTTAAGGAAAGGTTGAATGTGTGACTTCAAAGGAGAGCTGACAGGCTGGGAGCATTTCTCGTTCCCATGGGACAAACCTCATGCTGCTTTTCGTGGTTTGTTTTTTTGCTGTGCCCATCTGCCACTTCGTGCTCTCCTCCAGGTGGGAAGAGGAGCAGGGAGAAGAGGAGGTGCAGAGGAGTCGAGAATAGCTGAGAGTGTCTTCAGGCTAAGGGGAAGGCAGATTGGATCACCGATCCTTGAAAATAACATCTCATCTGACAGGGCCTTGTTTCAAGAGGCAAAACCCTCACTTTACACTCACAGCATCTCAGGGCAGGCAGGGTTCTTGCTGGGGTTTTTGGTGCAAACCCTGAGTATCCCTGCAGCAGGAGGAGTAGCAGAGCCCTGGATCAGGAGTGTCCCATCCAAATGTCCTCAATCCCATGGTCTGTGGCTGTTCCTGCTATTACCCACCATCCATCTACCAAGGCAGTGACTGTGTCTGCAGACACTGGTGTGTATACCTGTGGGTGTGGGCCTTTGGGAAGACCAGTGCCAGACAGTGGAGGAGAGATGGGGTTGTTTTTGTCTGTGCTGCTGCTGATTGCTATTAGCAGCCTCCATGGCCTCTGGGGGAGCATCAGGAAGGCTCTTGGGTAGCAAAAATCTTTTAATCCTCAGGGTCCCTGGGTAGGTCCTCAGTCAGGATGATGCTCTCTAGTGAAACACAGCAGCAAAACAACCTGGCTTCAGCCTGCAGTGTCAGTAAATCTCAGTGGCCTCTTCACAGACAGAAGTGGGAGACAGTCCCAGCACCATGGCTCTGAAGGTCAGCAGCTGGATCACGCTCATCTTTGGGCAATATCAGAAAGGAGCCGCTGACAGAATGTAGGGAACGAGCTGTGGGTTAGGGAAGCTGCTTTCCAGCTAAACAGGAGCATCTTTGCACCTCCTGTTTCGGGGTGGATGGAGCAGTGTGTTCTCCGCTCAGGACAGGTGGGAAAGAGCATGCAGGGGTAGCATGGGCAGTCCTGATTCCCCGGGAATATCCAAGGCAATGGGTGTGTTTGATGACATGGCCCTCTCTGCCTGGGAGCTCGCACTCACTCTGGCAGCAGCAAGCGGTGGATTGGAGTCAGGGCTGCATGGAGTTTTTTTGTGCAGATCTCTGTAAGGCATCCAGACAGCTGCTGCCCACTGTGCTCAGTGGAGCATCTGCTTTGGCAGGCAGGAGAGGAGACTGGAGCCTTGGGGATTTCAGACAGTCACTTACTTAATAACCATAGAGGGAGCAGGGGGCTCATTTCTGGCTGTGAAGGGATCGTCTTCCTTCCCTTTCTCTGAGAATGTGCTGTGCTTGTCTTGGGGAGAAAGGGAGTTAATTGGGATGCAAACTCCTGAAATGGAGCTCCGTGGGTATGGGCAGTTTCTCAAGAAAGATGAAGGTTGATTTATGCCTGCTGGATTTGTGCCTGCCACTCTGAGCTACACATGTCTGATCTTACAGATACTTTTCTTATTCTGGGGTACCATGTCTCTGCTAGCCTCCAGAAGAAACTCCTGCCTGCCCTGAGCTTACATTTGCGACATGCATCTTCCTCTTCAGCATCTACATTTGTCTAGCAACAAAAAATGCATTCGTGGTCAGAGCCACAGAACAAACAGGGGCTGAAGCTGGAGGGAGGGGAGATAGATTTGGCTGCTGTAACAAAAGAAAACTGTTTCTTATTGACACGGGAGTCTCATAATGAAGATATTTGTGAGATGACTTTTCTGCTATGAAATGCTGTACAAATTAAAATTCTGCATTTCAAAGATGCCCAAGTTGATTCAGGTTTTGGTGGTATTACTTGGGTTTGCCAGGGAGGAGGATTTGATTTGCTGTGCTTTTGTTTCTCTTCTCTAGTATTTCCCATTTAGCTTGTGGCTGACTGCTGCTAGCACCCCATATCTTTCTGAATCCCATCTGAAATGAATCTCTGGGTCCCAGCCCAATTCCTAACACTCACAACCTCAACTTAAAGATGCCAGGTGTCAAAACTCTTTTTATTGTCTACCTGCTCTTAGAGGGTCTCTGCCACTTGACCCCATCTCTGTCTGGACACCTATAATAGGGCCAGCTCTCTGCCTTTCAAAGTTCTTAGTTGCTTTGGATGTGATGTGAAGTCTTTTGGATCTCTTCCTAGATTACAGCTTTCCTGCTACGTCTCAGAAGGCATTGCTGAAACGGAATGGAACACAGGTGGACAACTGGGAAACAGCCACTGTCCAGCCACCGGCAGAGTTTGTTGAGCCTGACTTGCACACACCTTTCTCCACACTAGAGGAAGAGGAGGGGCTGCTCCCTATAGACCACTCAAGAGGAGGAGTGGAGAGCCTCCAGACCTCCGGGCCAGAAGTTACGTCTTCTGAACCACTGGACCAGGAGGACTCCTTCTCCCTTCTGTTTTCCACAGCCTCCACCAGGCCAGGTATTGTGACTGAGGCAACCATAGGAGGGCAAGAAGAGGACTCTGTTTCTCCAGGCTTAGACCTTGGGAGTAGCATGGGACCAGGTCTTCTACCTTCTTCTGTGTCCTCTACTTTTTCTACTACTGTTGGTGCAAGATCTCCCAGTGTTTCAGAAGAACTTTTTGAGGTGACAACTGAGGACACTTGGGCTGTTGGGGGAGCAGATTCAGAGCTTACTGTGAGTACCACAGAAGCAGAGCTTGCAGAGACCACAGTGGAGGCTGGTGTGGAAGAAAATTCAGCCAGAGAGGAGGTCTCAGAGCCCACGGTGGGGTGGGGGATGCTGGAGCCCACGACGTTGACTGAGATGGAGCAGACAGTGGAAATGCCTGTGGGGACACCCTCTCCTGGAAGCAGCTCCCCAGGCACCCAGACTCATTCTGGGAGTGAGCAGCATCCCACTTCTGTGTCTCCGTGGGACAGAGCTGATGAGCCTGTGCTGGATCCCATTTGGAATGACACTGAGTCAGTCACTGAGACTGTGGCAGCAGAGAGGAGCTTGTCACCGCAGGCTGGGGATGCCCGCATGGCCATGCTGCCAACAGAGCTGCCCTGGGACTCAGCACAGGTAGCACTGGGAACAGGGAGTGGGTGGGAGGTTGCAGTGGAGATACTTGGATGATTCCCTCTTGTGGGGGTATTTAACCCCATCCTTAGGTCTGACTGGTGGGAGGAGTTTTGTCTGTTCACCGAGCTAGGTGAGCGAACTTTCAGGGAGAGTTTTTCACAGCACTTCTTAAGGGTATCATCCTTGGTGAAAACCCTGCCCCCTCACATCTTCCCAGCTACACAAAATCCTGCTTCCAATAAACAGAAGCAGAACACCTTCCCTCTGGGGCATGCACAGCAGAGAAAGCTCCTTGTTTCCTCAGCCTGCATTATTGGAAGTGTCAGGACAAAAATGGCCCCAAGGATTTCTGGAAAGGGAGTGAGAAGAAAGTGCTATTTTTGCTGCTGCTGCCTGCAGGGACCAGATGCAGAGCAGGTGGAACAGAGTACAGTGACCTGTGAGGATGTTGGTCTGGGAGAGCCTGTGGGAGAGGAGGGGTGTGGTGAACTGCAGTTCCTGAATCCAGCAAACTGGCAGCTGGTTAAGAGAAGATAATGTAGCAGGAGCTGACTGGTGAGAAAGTACCAAGCAAAGCTTTTAATTTTGCTTTCTGTCCCATGGTACTCAGGAGACTGAACAAGTGACTTAGCCCCTCTGTGCATCCTATCCTGCCTGTGAAGTGCTGTCTTGTCTCACCAGTCTGTTTAAGGTCCACAGAGGCTCCTGGTTAGGTTTTGTGTTAAGTGCTGATAAGGCTGCAGGCTAGAGAGCTTTCCACTGAGAACCTGAGTCCTCCTAGACAGAGGTGGAACATAAGCTGCTCTGTGGCAGGTGGCATAGAAACTTCGTTCCTGCTGCATGCACTGTCACTGAAATGGTGATTCCTCCTTAGTACAGAGAGTTAGAGGACAGTCACATCATTTGAGAAGTGCTTCTCAAGGGGGTATGGCACCTTGCTTCTGTCCCTTCTGCCCAGTGCTTTTAGCAGCATTCACTGCCTGAACTCAGCTGTCTTTGTCTTGTCTCTCCAGGTGATCTGCAAAGACTGGAGCAACCTTGCGGGAAAAAATTACATCATCCTGAATATGTCGGATAACATTGACTGTGTAAGTCAGTCCAAAGAGATTTGATGGCACAGGAGGAATGGTGTTTAGAGAAGAGGAGGCAGACCCGGCTCTTGCTCTCTGCTTTCACTACAAAATGTTTTAAAAGCACTAAATCTCAACTTCCCTGTAGAGTCTGTGAAGAGAAGGAGAGGAGGACAGAAATATTCCTGTTCTCCAAAGAGTGGGTGGAGAGAGATGATTTTGCTCCAAGTCTAGCACATGTCAGTCCCATATTGGATTTTTTACTAACTTCTGGCTTGTAGTCTGTGCCAGTCTGTACCTGGATTGTCATGAGACATGGGAGCTTTTAACATTGCACCTCTTACTGGTAGGAAATGTGTCAGGACTGAAGTACCATTCTCCTTCCTTCACTTCCTTTTCCTTCCAGCATGTAGTAATGATCCTCTGATGGCTCAGAGGAATAGGGACTCCCATTTACAGTGTGCATGGTTAAGTACCAAGCAGCTATCACTAAATCTTCCTTAAGGGCCTCCTCTCCCCACCCTCTTATCTCGTGTGTTATCTGGGTCTGTTAACCAGCCATGCTCTGCTAATCCAATGCAGAGGTCCATCCATCCTCATAAAGCTGCAGTTAATTCATGAGCCCAGAGTCCCTTGTGGATCCCTGGTAAAAGGGCTTGTTCACTTCTGCTGGGCCTTTTATCAGGCACTTAAAAACCAGTTGTGAAAGGCCTGGGGTCAAGGTGCCTTTCATAATTCTAAGAAATTATTATAAGCCTGACAGCCTGAGACCAAAATGCTTAATCGAGGGACTGTGTTCTGGCCTCCTGTGTCTGCACTCCTGCTTTCTGAGGCTCCTGCTCTGGGCAGAGCCAGCTGGTCTTGTTACTGCACTCACCTATTACCACTACTGGTGAGTTGCTGGTTGGTTTATTTATTTTTTTTTTAAGCTGAACTTTCTGGGGACAAGGAAAATGGGGAAATTTCTATACATAGTTTGAATGCTCTAAGAGTAGATGAAAAGTCACTCTCTTTCCTCCTGATTTAGACAAGCCATTTGGAAGGGTTTTGAGAATCTCTGCTACAGTTAACAGCTGCAACACAGAAAATCAGTCCTTGAAAACAGCAGTCCTCCTGTCCTGTTTCCTCCATGTCCTAGTCCCCATCACTCTTTCTCCCATCTCTGTGGACTTTAAATACAAGTTAATTTTGTAATACATAGTAGCTTCCTTCCGGGGCTCATTTGCATTTGTGTTGTTTAAACCGCTGTAAGGGCGAGAACCGAAAAGCAGATGTGCAGATGTCTCTTGATCAAATTATGTCTTTGCTGTTGAATCCTCAGTTCTGCCTTGCTGAAGGAAGACAGTGCCCTGGGATAGGCAGGGCTGAACTGTTTTTCTACTTGATTTCATGTTTCAAAACATATCTCCCAGTGAATGATTTGTGCTGTACTACCCCTTATTCAAAGGGACATTTGTCAACATACATATTTAACATGAGCATCACTTCATTCCCTGCCTTCCATTATCACTTTGCTTGAGTGAAGCTGGAATTAAGCTCTTCTTTCCACTGATCTTGATGCAGTTTGTCTCCTACCCATGCTAATTTACTCAGTTTGGGCACCTCACCTACAGTCTGCCTGTCCTTTTTGTTTTCTGGTTTCTGTATCTGAGCCCTGTGGTGTTTGGGTTTCCAGGGTTGTGAGGAAGAACCTGTGTTGCAAGTACTGTAACTTAGAGTGAAGGGGGATTCCCCACATATTTCCTATGTTTTGGTGCCATGATCTGGTGTGGTACCAAGTCCCACTGAAAAGCCAAGGGACAAGTAGGGTGCTTAACCCCTTCCAGAGGGTTGGACCTTGAGCTTTAATACACTTCATAGCACGAGTCTTTTACCTGCTGCAGGGATGATGTCTGTATTGCTGGGTTAAGCTGGAAGGCTGTTTGTCTTCCCAATGGGCTCTGGGCAAGGGAATCACGTCAGTCTCTTTCTGGGCACTCAGACATCTGGGCTCAGACTGGGCATCTCCCACTCAACATACCTGGGAATTTTGCCCAAGTGAGGACTGCAGGATCTGACCCAACAGTGGTACCTGGCCATGTACTGGGAGGTGATCTCTGCCTTGGCACATGTGCATTCAGACTCCTTCACTGCTCCCTTCTCTCCACCATGGAGAATTTATCAGAATTTATCAGTGCTCTGCAACCTCTGCTTTCTCCATCACCAGAAACATCTTGCTTCTGTGCCTCATGGCCTCAGCTGCTGCTCCTTCCTCTGCATCCTCCAAAAGAGAGCCTCAGGCTGGCACTGGGGCCGTGAGTGGGAGCTGCAGTTCATGGTGCTACATCACGGTGCTGCTTCCTCCTGCCTCCCCGTGCCAAAATCCATAACCTGATGAGAGTAGGCACTGGCAGGCCCTTGTGATTCAGGCCCCAGTCATCGATGTCTTTTCCAATTAGGCCATTTTTGGCACAGGCCTGTGCCTGCCCTGAGCGCTTCAGATTGCCATGGCAACAAGAGCTCTCCATTTTATTAATCATCTGTGTGGCCTTCAGGTTGGCATGGCAACTGGAGATAAGAATAGAAACACAGGAGTGAGAAAGCAGCAAAGGAACCTGCTGAGGGATGGCTGGAGCATGTCAGGCTGAGCGGCACCCGCTGACCCAGCGCTGGCTGTGGGGAAGAGCCTGCTTCCTTCTTACCTTACACCATAATGTTGCTTCAGGATCCCTGTGTGCCAGGGGAGCTGGGCTTGGTATGGGACATATGGCAGCCACAGGAGCCAAGGAGGAGGGTTGGTGCATCAGAAGTTGTATGTAGATCCAGCCTGGGGCACTGGGGATGTGCAAGGGTCTGTTGCACCAGGTTTAACACTGCTGGCTTTTGGGCACGCCCGGTGTGGGGTCTCGTCTGTACCAGCCCTGCAGTGCCACATCTGCCCTGTTTCCCATCATGTGCTCACCAAGGTTCCTTTCCCATGGCAGGAGGAGTTTCGGTTGGAGAGGGGTCCCCAGCTGTTGGCGCTGGTGGAGGATGCCTTCTCCAGACAGGCGGATGGACTGCAGGACCGCTGGCTGATCTCTCTGAGCAAACCCAATGAAAATGACAAGCACTTGCTAATGACACTGGCAGGGGAACAGGGTAAGTGCTGGGAGAAAGGAGCCTTCCTGTGATGGAGGGGGTGCATTTAAGGGGCTCCCAGATGGATGTGCTCAGCTATGTTGGAAGGAGCTTTTGCTTTCCAGTCCCTTTCAATCCCACCAGTTCCCAGTGTTCTCTGGACTTGAGGAATGGTGGGGGACTGACCCACCCAGAGTCTTTCTTCACATCTGCCTTCTGGCTTGCCCCTCACTGCTTGCACAAAGCTCTGTCTTTGCAGTTTGCTTTCTCCCTGGATTGCCTTCACTTGAGCATCTGTCAGCTTTCTCCCGATGCTTATGTACTCCATGGGAAGGATGCAATGGCAGGGTATGACATCCTGCTCTTGGTTCACTTCCTAACCTATCAGTTCTTAAGTCTTGTCTGAATTAGGATAGTCCTGATAGTGCATCCCCTACATCCCCAGAGAAACAAAAGCTGCCAGTGAATGTGGGACATGTTTACCATCTCTTTATTCCCACTTTGGTATGGGGGTCCTTCTCCTGTTCTGCTTCTGTTGCCTGCTTAGTGACAGAGGCCTTCAATGTTGACATTATGGCCTATATGACCCATATGAACCTGCATCCATGACTTTTTGAGTGTTGCTGCTTGCCCCCAGAACAGACACATATCATGAGAGCTTCTGTGGCAGTAGGAAGGGTATCTATGTGGCTTTGGTATCAGTTTTCCTGGATTTTTTTTACTTGTTTAGAGAATATTTGGAGGTACCCTTCTCTGTGGTCCTTCAGTTCTTTCAGCCTCTTGACATAAAGCACTAATGAACAAAAATGTGTTCCCCTGCCTCCATCCTGTTGGGGATTTCAGACTGATGAGTACATTTGACTGAGTAACCTGAGCTGAGAGCAGCACTGATCTCTTCCTCTACTTTACAGGCGTTATCCCTACAAAAGATGTTCTCATGGCATTGGGGGACGTTAAGAGGAGCTTAGCTGAGGTAAGAACCTGTCTGCCTGCATCCATTTGTTAAGACTGGCTATACAATTAAAATAAGCAACTTGAAAACTGGGAGCATATCTCAGTCTAACCAAGTGCTGAACCCACAGCAGGCAAACATGAGTCAGACGCTTGGCAAACTCCCTTTTCCCCTCACTGGTAGTTGCCAGGCCATCAAATGTCTGCTCTCTTTAAGAGAGTAAGTAGGGGTTATTCCCTCCCAGCTTTTCTGTCTTTGTTGTGAAACTGCTTTTCACACATTGATTTTGTTGGGATTCTTAGTGTCATCCCTTCTGTACTATTGTCAGTGGCAATATGAGTGCTGCAGAGCCCCCAGTTTGGCCTCACTCACCCTACAGCTGTTTTTTGTATACATTGGCTTCTCTTGACATGTTCACATGCCTTCTGCAATCCCAGGGTCTGCATTTCACTCCTTTAGACAACTGCCTACACAAGGGCAGGCAGAGGAGCAGAGGCAATGGATGCCAGACTCCTCTGCCAGCTGCCTCTAGCTCTCACATCCTCCTTTCCAACCCTGGGCAGCTTGGAAGAAGATAGAGAAGAGGACAAATTAGTCCCATGATCTCTGGGTTTTTCCCCTTAGCCTTACAGGATACATATGCCTGATTCTGCTTGGGGTTTTTTACACTACTGGGAGTAATTCTGCTGATTTTAGCAGCGGGGTTGGGCCGCTGCCTTGTTGGCTGTCTGCTCTCAGTTTTTTCCCTGACCTAAGAAACTGGTGCAGTCAGACAAAGCAAATTAAGTGCTCAGTGCTGTATTGATTGGCTTACACCAGAGAAAGTGCAAAAAGCCAACCCTGTAGAAATTGTGTGACTAAAGTATCAGCACCTAGAACTGTCCAGAAAGATGGATTTGTGCTGGTGCAAGGTCTGACTTTGCAGCTGTGGTCCGACGTTAACCTGAGTCCAACCAGAGCAGCCTCACCACGTGCTTCCAGCTCTCCAGCTCTATCAATAATGAAACACTGCTCACTGCACTGACCTTGTGCTGGCATGAGATTGGAAGGAGGAGGGAGGATATTCTCTTACACCCATCATAATTAGTATTGATACGTAACCTGTTTGAAATCTGCCAAGTCACTGGGACCGATGTGGGGCTGTTTGCTGACAGTCACAGGGGGCCCATTTCTAGGGCAGCTATTCCTAAGCTTTTAGGATCAGTTGGCAGCTGTCCACTTTCAAGACCTCATAAAGACCACTATGCCCTCTTAGAACCTGAGTTTTAATGGAAACCTATTATGGTTACATTCTCTGCCAAGTAGTCACCAAAGCCTCAGTACCCATCAGTGATCCATGATTCTATGAACTTAGTTTGTCTTAGGAGCTCTTGAGTGGTTTCTCCCATGAAAGTCTCCTTGTCATGCACATAGGTGTGATCTCTGTGCAGATGATCAAGATAAGATTGTGCCTACTGTCATTAGCCGAAGTGTCACCTTTCATGGAAAATGATGTTATATTTAATTAGGTACCTTCTAGTCACATAAGACTAGTCACATTTGTGACTCTCCAGCCCTGGCTTTTAGTTCCTCTGCCCACAGTGGTGGTCCTGTACTTGGACCCTGGAGGGTCTGAACAGGATCCCACCTGACTGCAGGCCAGAACATTTAGTATACTGCTTTCTTTCTTCCAGATTGGTATCCAAAACTACTCAACCACCACAAGCTGCCAGTCACACCCCAACCAGACACGCAGTGATTACGGGAAGCTCTTTGTGGTGCTGGTGATCATTGGCTCCATCTGTGCCATCATCATTGTGCTGGGGCTCATATACAACTGCTGGCAGAGGCGCCTGCCCAAGATGAAGAACATGGTAAGCACTGGATGGGTGGAGAAGGTGGCTAGACTCTTAGCCATTGGAAAGGAGGGGATTGGAAAGTTAAGAGGGAGATTGTTCTCCCCTGTCCATTTAAGGGACATAGCTGGATACAGTGCTGGGGCAGCGAGGGAGTCCATTCAGGCAAGAATGCAAGAGAGATGCAAACCTGTCTCTTGCTGTGCTTAGGACAGCTCATTTCCATTGCGAGGGCTGGGCTAGGAGCAAATTTACCTTTTCCCACTGACCCTGCAAAGTTCTCAGTGACCCTGGTAGCCTGGTCTGATTGTGCTTCTCAGCAGCTCTGAGACCTGTCCTCCTTTGTCTCCATTTGCGTTCCTCTCGTCCTTTCCAGTCGCACGGCGAGGAGCTGCGCTTTGTTGAGAACGGCTGCCATGACAACCCCACCTTGGATGTGGCCAGTGACAGCCAGTCGGAAATGCAGGAGAAGAAGCCAAGCGTGAACGGTGGGAACACCATCAATGGCCCCGACAGCTGGGATGTCCTGATCAATAAGCAGGCGAGCGAGGATGTGGATGTGTTTGAGGAAGACACACATCTTTAGAAAAAGAATGGAGGGAACCACCCTCTTAAATACACTTGTTTCTCTCCTATCTTGACTGATGGATCATGGGATCAGGTGGCTTCTCAGGAACTTCTTAAAACCTTGGAACAGGTCTTTGGGCAAATTTTCCCAGTAGAAGTCCTGAGCCTGCGTCTGAGGCTTGGAGCCAGGAGGATCACTGAACAGAGGGAAGTGGGAGGGGTGGGTTTGTAGGTCTCTGTGTGTGTGTTCCTATCAGTAGCACCAATGCTTTCATCACCTTTAAATGCACTTAAATGTAGCTCTCTTGTAGTGGCTGAGAGTGGCTGGGCTTAAGAAGCAAGATGGTGAGGCTGTCTGCCACCAAGAGTCCAGATTTAGGGAGTAAATTCACTTTCCAGATCCTGACCTTGAGATCACATTCAGTCCATGCAGGTGCAGTAACACCTGTGCATTCTGGATGGAAGGGAGCCAGGATTCAGTCGATGTCCTGGGCAAAGTTTGCATTCCACATGTGAAAACAGGTTTTGTAGTGCTCTAGCATTCAGCTGCTAATCAGATAGAGCTGATGTTTACATTCGGGGAAAACATCCCCCCTGCTGTCATCTTATTTCACTCCTGGTACCACAAACAGCCCCACTCTCTTTTTCAGCTCCACTAGCTCCAAGCTGAGTTTGCAAAGTTTGAGCACTTTACCCTTGCTTCACTGATTGCAGAGAATTTGGTGCCATGGTGCAGCATCTTAGATGGAAATTTGCTTTAGGTTGGAGGGTTGCTCAAAAATGACATTTACATGCCTCTTTCATGCAACAGCCTGGGAAATCATCAGCAGGGTGTCCCATGTCTAAATCTCAGTTTTAGACTGGCAGGCCTTTTCCACTCCAGTTCTATTTTACAGGATAGTTTGTTTTCAGTTGGTCATTTTGAGGTAAATATAAAGGCTATGTGAGACTTTATAAACAGTGTGAGAAGTTAAAACTCAGAAACAGGTAATTTTCTGGTCCTTTTGTTTCCATTTCAGCATCCTGCCCTGAGGGGAGGGTGGAAGTGTTTAATGTCCCTCGTGGGGTAACATCTTTAAAATCGCTGTATTTAAGCAAGTGTAAGCCAGATGAGATGAGAATCGATCTAAGGGCTCCCCAATGAACATTTCTCTGGCATGCCTCCAGCAACTCTGAGGCTCCAGCTCCCTGAAGACGTGTGATAAAAGGCACGTGAATATGCATAATTGTTCTCTGAGCCCTGCCTAAACCGAGACTCCAAAACGTTTGTTTCTTCTGTCATCGAGGGACTGAGGGACATGCTTTGGTCAGAGGCAACAGTACTTCTGTTACGGTGATCTGCACGCTTGTTCGCTGCGTGATGCAGTTTCACACTCGTTCTTTAAGGGAACCTTTGTACAGAAAGGCCCCAGATGTGCAGCCTGATGCCGAGCCTGTAAATCTATCACTGTATGTATAGGTATTTTTAGCATGTTCATCCCTGGTGTGTGTGCCTAAAGTCAAGGTGCAAGAGTCTGTTGTTTCAGTTTGTGTAGCGCTTTGCATGCAAACTGAATCACAGATCACCTTGATGGAGGACCACGTTGATACCAGTCTATTAGGGAATCAAGAAAGGTGATAACCATTGGTTTCCTATCCAGATTCCAGTTTTCAGTGGTTTTAGCCTGCCTCCATATCTTTCCCCGTTGTGTAGAAGACAGTGGATCATCAGCTCCTTTTGTATCTTGGTAAGGTTGCAGAGATGCTCAGAGGAGTTCCTTCTGCCCCAGCAGTTGGAAGTGGGGGACAGTCCATGTCATGAACAGCCACATGTGGCCCTTCTCTGGCCGCCCCCACTTATGGCTCCTGCTGAGTTTGATGGGGCTGTGCAGTGTGACTGCACAGCTCCAGTGGCTGTGGTGATGGCACTTTGTGGCTCACAGGATGAAATGCAAATTGTTGTTATGGTGAGTAAATTAAAGCATGGAGTTAAAATTTGAGTTTGTATAGCACTTAGCATAATGGGGCCTGGCATGCCCGTGGCCTTTAGGCAGCTTCACCATGTAAATGTTTCTAAGTCCAATAATCCTCATTAAATATGTTTTCAATGCCCAGTGGCTATTAAAAAGATAAAGCCACCCGTATGTGAATCAGTTGACCCACAAAACCCTTCCTTGGTGCGTATCACTGCTAGGAGCTGCTTTGCTGCCCTGTTTTGTCTCCACTTTCCTAATTCAGAGAAACAACAAGGCAATGGTAAAGCAATGCTGCTGGCTGTGCTCAGCTTCCTGATCTGGTGTAGAGTCTTCAAACTTTGAAGAAACCGAGGGGGTATGTGGGCCTCATGATGAGTTAGCAAGTTCTCCTGATTTGCTCTTCTGGCTTCTTGTGGCCTGAAGGTTTTCCAGAGACTCTCTTCTCCGTCTGGAGCATCCAGATGATATTGAGTGTCTAAGGGTGGCTGTCATGAGGCTGAGGACAATTTTCTGCTGTCTCTGACAGGGTGCACCTGACTGTGTGATCCAGTTTAGCTCCAGAAATCTACTGGTTGATAGCATTTCACTTTAGTCTGGTGATACTTTTTATCCCTTTACTGTTTGTTTTTTTCTCTGTATCAGTTTTTGCACTAGGCTGATCTTTTCAAGTCGATTGCACTGTTGTCCCTCTCCTGTCAGCCTTGCAGAGATGGGTCATCTCCAGGGACCTGTGGGCTGGGGAGCACTGTAAAGAGCTGGATAGCCCACTTACTCTGTTCAGTGCTTGCGTTTCCAGCTCTGCACAGGGAGGAAGAAAAACTTTGTCTTAGCATTTGTAACAGGAAGCTTTTCTATCACCTTAATGTAGTTAAACTTCTTTTTAACAAAAACTGTTAAAGCTGGACTTCTCAGAGTGGTGTGCCAGGCGACAGAGCAGATACAGGAGACAAAGCAATTCCTGGAAAACTGTTTGCCACCTATTCGGACATCACCATAGTTCCATCTGCCAAACGTTTGATCGCAGTGACACCTGGTGGCTGTTGGGAGTTGGAGACGAAAAATAATAAACCCCCCAAAGTTTGCCCTCTTTTAGCTCTGGATATTTGTTTCCTGTGACTTGCCTAGGACAGTCAGCTGCTTTATTCATGAAGGGCTGCAGGACTTGCCTATGAGCAGAGGGGCTCTCATCAGGCATGTCAGGGATGGCTTGTGTGAGGACATGTCTGCAAAACAGTGAGATGGCACATTTTCTGGAGTCACCGGTGTGGAGAACCTGGGTAGCAATACAGAGTCTCAGCTCCATTTTCCTGCTTTGTCCTCCACTTGCCTCCTCTGCTCCTTGGGACCAGTAGCTAGAAGGCAGAAACTCTGGCTTGAAGTGAAGGTGGTTCTTCAGAGAGAGCACTGGGTGCTGGTGTGAGGAGCGCACGCCTCGGGGAACGTCAGTGATGGCATCATCGGGAGGTATAGCCAAGATCAGAGTGGCTCTCTGTTTGTGGGATGGTGGCCAGATGCGGTCTGGGATGGCCAAGCTACAGATTACTCCGAGATGTTGCCCAGATGTCTGGAACAGCATCTGTAATGTGGAGTCTAACGTGTTCCAGGATCCTGCATCTTGCATGCTGCCTTGTGGTGGGTATGGTGGAAAGAAACAATGAGGAGTGACCCAGTAACTGTGCTGTGGAGTATGTAATGCAGGTTCAGTTCAAGATACCACTTTAAGGATCCCTCTGGCACATAATACAGTGTGAAATGAAGGTATGTTATCCTATGGATTATTGCAAGTCTATTTGACCTTAGAGCATTGCAGCAGGGTCCCACGGCAGCCACTGCTGTCAGCAACTCGTCTGTTCCCATCTGCCTTTGCAGCCAGGCAGGAGCACATGTCTCCTTCACAGAGAGTTTGGGGCAGCTGGAACAGAGACAACAAGCTCCTTCATCTGTGCTGACTCATGAGGGTCTCGTGGGCTCATCTCAGCTGACAGCCAGGCTCCCAGCCGTTCTTCTCAACACCTTCATTGCTGTTGGACCTAAACTGTCTGCAAGCCCTGGCCACTGCTTGGGATTGCTTAGAAACACTCGTGTCTGGCCCTGGAAGTAACAGGGTTGTGGTTTTGTTTTCTTTGCAATAAAATGCACCTACTGGGTGTCTGAACACTGACCCGAGTGCAGTGCTTTGCTTGACTAGGTCTGCTTGAATTCACGTGTGTTGCATCTGGTAACTCACTGTCAGCCAAGGTCCCTCTGCTGAAATGGGGCTGGTCAGCCTGGCACCCCCCCTTCCCCACAGTTCACTGCTTAATTCTCGCATCCCACATTTCTGTGGAAACCCTGAGCTGTGCCAGGTGCCCAGGCTGTGGGAAAGTGGCTTCCCCCCCTGGGCTGCCCTACCCAGTACCCACAGGACCAGCTCAGGACCCATCTTTCCTGCTTGGGTGGCTTAGCACGAGCCTCTGTTCTAGAGCAGAGCCCCTGCATGCGTGCCCAGCCCTGTGCCATGTGTGTCCCATCTAGCTCCCCACCATCCCACACCTGCTCCAGAGCTGGACCCCACAGAGAATCGCAAAATTTTTAGTGGTGAAAGGGACCTCTGGAGATCATCTAGTCCAAGCCCTCTGCCAGGGCAGGGTCACCTAAACCAGCTTACACAGGAACATATCTGTGTGAGGTTTTGCATGTGTCCGGAGAGGGAGACTCCAGGCCCTCCCTGGGCAGCTGTTCCAGTGCTCTGCCACCTTCAACGTAAAGAACTTCTTCCTCCTGTTGAGGTGAAACTTATTGTTTTTTAGTTTGTGGCCATTGCTCCTCATGATGTCGCTGGGCACCATCGAAAAGAGTCTGGCATCATCCTCTTGACACCCACCTTGGGGATATTTATATGGATTAACGAGATCCCCTCTCATTACAACTGCACATGGTCCAGAGGGAGCCCTGCCATGTGGCTCCAGACCACCCCCCATCCACGTTCTGGGCCGGGTCCCCCCTCGGCTGTGTCCCGGATCAGGCCCCGTTCCCGGGGCCGCGTTCCACGCGTGTCAGGGGCGGCCCGGGCTGCAGTTGGTCCTCCGTGCCGCAGGGGGGCGCTGCGGGTCCCGGCGCTGGGCCCGGCGGGCGGTGGCTCCGCCGTGTTTACATCGCCCGGCGCTCCCGCCCCGCCGCCGCTGCCCCCCGGCCCGGCCCGGCCCGGCCCGCTGCCCTCCCGCTCCTCCGCCCTCCGCGTCAATGCGGCGCCGCCGCCCCGCCGCCTGTCCCGGCCATGGACACCAGCGACCTGTTCACCAGCTGCAAGAAGGGCGACGTGAGCCGCGTGCGGTGAGCGGGGCCGGGCGGGGAGCGGGTCCCGGCGTCCCCCCCGTACCGACCGCTGGTCACCCGGGCTGCGGGGCCGGGCCTGCCGGGGCGGGCGGGCCTCGCCGGGACGGGTTTACCTGAAGCCCAACCAGGCCTCCCCGGCGCCTCTCACAGCCTCGGGGAGAGCCGTTTGGTTCTTTACACGTCAGTGCACCTTGCACCCCGCGGAGCTGCGTGTGCACCGGGGCTTTGCTTCGGTCTGTGCGGGGTCTCTGCCAGGTGTCCGAGTGTCAGACGGGTCACTGCGTACCCGCGGGTGTGAACGCTGCTGCCAGCGGCAAATGGCCTTGCACAAGGCTCCTCTCTTCAGCTGCTGTTTCTCTACTCAGACGGTGTTTGGGTTGGTAGGAAGCTGGATCCCTGGGAAGCAATCGTCGTGGAAATGTTTAGGCACCTTGTGATGTAGACTGTGGGAAGAATCTCTGAGAAATACCGGGATGCCAAATTTCAGGTCAAGTCTCCCTGCTCACGTCAGAGCAGCATGGCTCAGCTGTAGTGATTTTGGATCAGGACACATGGGCTTGATGTCTGCAGGGTGAAGGGTTGTGGCCATACAAAGGCCCAGGGTTTACAACAGACTCTTCTGCATCTCATGGTTTGAGTGTAAGACTTTCCTTCACCTTGATTTTTCCATCTACCAATATGTGGATCTTTCCGGATAATCAGAAGGAGCCTCTGTTTCAAGGTGCTCGCTAATGCAGGACAAGTGTGCAGATAGATGAGATCTGGGGAACATTGTTATCTGTTGTAATTATGTTTGTTAGATCATAATCATGCAAGCAGTAAATTGCTTGTAGTTTACTGCAGAAGAAAGGGTCTGGAGGGTGACCTTGCAGAGGTTTAAGATGACCAGTGTAGGAGTGATAATGGAGAAATGGTTTGTCTGAAAATGCTGTCAAAGCAGGGGAGACACGTGGGACTGAGTAGAAAGGAGCTGAGTTGATTGGGATTTTGGATGCGGTCAGAGGAACCTGGCATTTGTGGCAGGAAAGATGAAGGGAGTGAAAGGGAGGACTGATGTGGTGGGTGATAAAAAAGCCAAAACTTGAGAATCTTTATGAAAGCTGAGAGGGACTTCTATGTGTGGTTAGCAGAGGTGGTTGTTGCAGTAGTTGGGGATAGGCTCTGACAAGAGCCAGGCTGTGTAGGAGATTTGTCTGCAAGGCAAAGCCTGGATTCTAGAAATGCCAGAGAGGGAGTGTTGGCAGCATTTGATCTATCCTAAATGTGCAGGACAAGGAAGTGGTGGGAAGTCAGAGCAGCCTGGAGTGACACTGGTGCTATTGCTTGTGTCAGGAAGCCAGAAGCAGGATGGGAGTCCAACTTTGGCCTTGTGGAATTAACCACTTATTTGTAAGCATCCAGGCTGTGAACACAGTTGGAGAAAGAGAAGGTAAAGTGCTCAGGCTTCTTTTGTGATTGCTGACCTGTTGGGGGTGGGTTTGATTCCATTCTTTCCCCATGTGCACCACTTAAGATTGAAGGGAGCTGCCAGACCATGCTGCAGAACACCATTCTTTGGGTTGAAGGTTTGACTGATGCCCCTTCAGCTGTAGCTGACAGCTCCCCAAATCCAATGCAAGACCCCATCATACCTTTGGAAGTTACTGTATGAACTCAAAGTTACATTTCTGAAAGAGGGGAATGTGACTGAGGAGCTGCATGAAGTTATAACTTTGCTCTTCCTTTTCTTCCAGATACCTTCTTGAACAGCGAGATGTGGAAATTAATGTCCGTGATAAATGGGACAGCACCCCCCTGTGAGTGCTGCAGCCTGGAGCGCTGGCTGGGTGGGGTGTAAGGCCTTCAGAGCTCTGTTGCTCTCTCAGCAGCAGCAACCACGAGCACTGTTATGAAATGTCTCAGGTTCTGCTTTTCGGGAGCTTTGGCTACATAGTTCTGCTTCTCTTCTCTGCCAGTGCTGTGCTAAATATGTCTTTGTCTCCCCATCTGACTGACACTTGCTGTAGTGATGCTCAGAAGGGTGGTTCATTTTAGTGAACCAGATTACCTGTATTAAGCACTCTGTTCTTGGCTAGATTAGGCTATTTCCCCATCAAAGTCTGTGGCATTCTAGTATGTCTTTTCAGGTGACGGCTTGGCTTGATGAAATGCAAAATGACTGGGGGATCACAGTGTGTCTGGCAAGGCTCTGAACATGCAGTAGAAGAAGAAGAATCCCTGTGCAGGTGCTGAGGAGCAAGGTGTGAGCTTTTTAGCTCCCCACAACTCCAAAGTGCATTTAGACATCTGCAGTATATTTAGAGTACAGAATAACTTCCCAAAGTAAATGTAGACTAACATTTGGCTGCTGCAATGCACATTACAGGATTCTCCTAATTTATAGGAGTATTTGAGGTGCTTGTGAAGGAGAATCATGAAAGGCTCAGACCACAAAAGAGAAAACAAAACTCATCCTAAGTAGGACTTAGAGGAGTGGATTTGCTGTACATCCAGTGTGAGTGCTGTTCCCTCCTCATCACAGTGTGCAGCAGTCAGACAGCAGAAGGAGCAAGAAGTGTGTTTGAGAATTCAGTAGAAATGCTGAGTGCTTGTGAAATGGTCTCCATTAAAATGAGTATGGATTTGGCAGCTGGTAGTGCAGCAGAAGATGCAGGACCTAGATTGGGACCTTGAGATCTCCTTGCAGTGCCTAAGAGTGCTGAGAACAGATCCTGCTTAGTCTGTTGCTGGGATCAGACTCCTGTGCTATTGAGTAGCAACCCCTTACTCCTAAGAGGAGTCATCTTCTAAGCTTCTCAGGGATGCTCTCATTGCTGTGGTGTGTGTGCCCTGGTGTGCCTAGATACTGAATTTTGCTTCCTGCTGTATCTGATTGTCTTTCTCTTGTTATTGTCAGGTATTATGCCTGCCTGTGTGGACATGAGGAGCTTGTACGCTATCTTCTAGCCAATGGTGAGCAAAAGTGTTCTGATTATGGGTGCAGTATCTTTATCCATATCAGTCCATTGGGATTGGATATCCTTCTGGCTGCCCCTTGTGGAAACTTCTTCTGTTACCACCAACCATCTGATCAGCGATCTCAGGCTGCAGTAGGAGTCCTGGACACACTTTCATGGTCCCTTTTGCAGGCCATTTGCTGCTTGAATTTGCTTCCTGAAATTGATTGAAATTTCTTGATTTGCTTGAAGTCTTGAAAATGCACAGAAAGGGAAGCTTTCTTGTGGTGGCTCAAGGCAGCATGACTTTCTGAAATCACAGCTGGTGTTTTTTGAGGGTGCATTGCTGTTGGGAGTATGCTGATGTAGGGTTGTGCTTCATGTGAAGAATTGTCTGTGTAAAATGTTCTTGTACTGTTCTGATAGTCTGGCTTTGTAAGCAGGATTTAAAGGTGAAATGCAAGGGATTTTGCTAATCTCAAATGCAGCAAGGCAAATAATCCAGGCCAAGTGCCTGCCCATTTGGTTCCCAGCACTAAAATTCCCTTGCATAGTGGTGGTGTTCTGGCAGAGAAATCAGAGTGCAGAGTCAGATCTCAAAAGGTTTGTCTTTTTTATTGCATTCACAGCATCTTAATCAACCAGTTGGGCAATTCTAAAATAGCAAAATGCAAATGCCCTCCAAATTTCTAGCAGAGTCTAAACTATAGAGGCATCTTCTGCCTTATGCAAAGCAGAAATGCTTTTTAGGAGGACCTGTTAACAGTCCAGGAAGTGATCATACTCTTTGTAAAGTAAGATCTGTCCTCCCAGAACACTGCTGGAGCCATGCTGAGAGGCTTAGTACCCAGGTCATTTTATGACAAATGAGTCATGACATCTTCAGAAAGGGATTTGGCTGTGGGACAACAGCTTTAGGTTGTACACATGTGAGAGAAGCTTAGTTTTTGTAGATATGCTCAGCAGCACAGGGGATCAGAGTGAAACGTGTCGCCAGACAGAAGTCATGCTCCTTTAGTGACGACCTGGGACACTTGAGAAGGATTTAACTGTGCCCACTGGCACATACCTGTGGTGGTTTTGCAGGAGCGAAATGTGAGGCCAACACTTTTGACGGGGAGCGGTGTTTGTATGGAGCCCTGAGTGACGCTATCCGACGTCTGCTGAAGGAGTACAAACAAATCACAGCAAAGTGCATGAGGAGAGACTACTATGATGTCTTCCTGCAGAGGTAAGCAGATGAGGCATGTGCAGAGCATTCCATCATCCTTCCTTAGCTGCTAACCTGCATATTTGAGCGTTCTGCTAAGGGCGGCTCTGAAAGTCAACTGATCAGTACTCTTATCTCATTCCTGAGCATGTAGAGCTTCCTAAGGGATGTTTCTTTGCGCCATAAAGGATGGCTTCCAGGTGTGTGTGCATATAAAATATAGCCTCTGGTGACTGAGGTACAGACTCTAGAGCCAAAGAAAACTGGTCTTTAAAATTCAGAAGCACTAAGCTGTCATCATTGACTGTCAAACTAAAATCAGGTCACTAAAACCACATCAGCAATTTAGGATAATATATCAACTGAAATGAAATTTCAGGCCTGAAGGTGCTATAGCCTGCAAGCAGAGGTTTTCAACATTGGTAACAGTTTTCTTATTTGTGGAATACAGAGCACTTTAAGAAGCCTCAAACTGACTCATAGTGACAGTGTTCAGTTTTTTCTTTTTGTTCATTAAAATCTGTTAATTCTAAGATACTTCTGAAAGTTGCCTGTCATACATTGTAGTCATAGTCTAGAGCATAAGTAGCAGCCTAACTTGCTTAGGAGTAGAAAAATAGTGTCAATCTTCTTGCTGTTTCTCTACTCTGGTAGTTCTGATGTTATTGCACAGACTTGAGGTTTTTTTCATTTTTATTTCGCACTGGACTGACTTAAAAAACCCCACAAGGTTTCAACATTTGTATCTTTGAAACTGGAGAGCTAGTAAGTCCTAGAAAGATCTGACAATCTTTCCATTACTCCAGAGTCCTAATTTCTGAAACTGTGGGGAAGGAGGGAAGGAAGGAAACTCATTCATCTGAGTAGAATCAGATTCTGGCTTTCAGGGGAGTAAAATTTTTCAGGATGATTTATCATTGCACTGGTGACTCTGTGGCTCAGATGATGCAGGGTTGAGCACACATGAAAGCTAAAATGTGCTGGTTTCTGCTTCTCATACCAGGCAGACCTTGTGTTAAAATTGAGACAAAGGGCAATAGTAGGGGGGACAAAAAATAACCCCCTAATGCTTCCTTTTGGTTTTGGGCAAGACACTAGTAGGAAGGATGCTGTAGTGACAGGAGACTGAGATCAGCAATCAAGACTCTGCTCTGACACCGTATTGTTATGTGACCCACACCTTTCTGTGCACCAGTACTAGAGAGCACTGCTCTCTACAAGAAATATTATGCCTGATGTCCACTTGTTTCCACCTCTTGGGGATGTTTGTGAGGATATATATGCAATATGTAAGGCATTAGGAAACACCAGTGATGGTTACTGTAAACTCTAGAAATAGCAGTCTTGTTTTTTTCCTTTTAAAGGAGCATGGGCATGCAGTCCTAAAGAATACTTCCCCTCTGATGTGGTAATTGCCTGCCTTTCATGCCTGTCACATCCTTCCTTCTTCTGAGGGTGGATGACATCAAGTCCTCTCCTATTTGCTGCATGGTTAAAGCATGCTCACTGATAGTGTCCAGAGAGCAGGAAAGTTGCACCTTACTTTGTAGTGAGGTAATGACTTTTGAAAGTGTGTCCTTCTGCAGAGCTTTTTTGTCATCCGACAATTGAAAAGCAGGATTAACTTGTGGAGATGTGTTTGGGGGCAACTAGTTCCACTTTAAAATCTGTTCCCTGCATTCAGGTGGTCCCCTAAGGCAGGAAGGTTTCTTTCTCCAGCCTTTTTGCACTAACAGAACTTCTTTGAGTCATCAAAGGGATGGACAAATCCCAGTCTAGTGTATGAAGGACCAGCCCCAGTGCTGGCCTTCTCACTGGTCAGGGAGAGACTGCAGTGCCCAGAAGTATTTGTTCATTTAGACCTGATTGTACCATGTCCCCCACTAGCTTTACTCCATTCTCTCCTGTCTCATTCTCTCTCTGTCCCTCACAGGTTGCTGGAGCAGGGTTACCAAAGCGACATTGTTTTCATTGTTCATGGCAAATCCTTCTGTGCCCATCGCTGCATCCTCAGCGCTCGCAGCGCCTACTTTGCAGAGATGTTTGAGACCAAATGGAAGGGGAAAAATATGATAGTGTTGAAGCATCCACTGGTGAGCAGGATTGTTTTTCCAGTTCTTTCCTTTCTTTTGCTGTTCCAACTGCGTGAGAAAAGTGAGTAGGAAAGACAGTTTGAGGGTTAACTTCCACAGTGAGTAACTCCTGGAGCTCAGAATGACCCAAGTTGAGGAGAAGGGCTTTATGCAGTAAATAGCATCTTATGTAGATAAAAAAAGGCTGCAGACTGCATACTTTCTCTTTGTTCTTTCTGTCACATATCTTAATTGCAGTACCAGGTAGCTGTTATCATCTGCCAGCTGCATCTCAACCCCCCTGTGGGATTAGTTGAGTCTGTCCAATTCCTGGTGGACAGGTGGTCTGTGCTGAAGACATCACCTCCATAATTGGTACTAATTGAGTCCCTTTTGTTGTCTTTGCAGTAATAATTAAATAGGCCATAAGTACATTCAATCCATTAATCACGAACACCAATCCAGCACACATTTCTGTACCTTGACTCTGGCATGCAAAACCTCTTCTAACAAACATACTTCCAGTTTCTCTGGATGTTGCTCTCCTTTCTCTTTGTGCAAGAACATGTCTTTCCTCTCATATTAAGAAGGGGTGGAAATGTTTATGACCAGTGAAAAGCTGGATTTTACAGAGCCTGTATTACAACCATGTCTTTGGAGCACCTCCATTAGTTAGGTCCTGTCCCCTGAGGCACTTGCGGGATTAGTATCAGTTAATACAGTGAAGAGCTGTGTAAGCCAGGTGGAGTGGCAGCATGAGGAGCAAGGAAATTGGGTGCAGTGTGTGAGTTGTTATTTAAGTGGGGTTTTTTTGGCTGTTCAGGATCATGTTTCAAGTTTGTTGTTAAGTTCTGGGAATTCTAATGGCAACTTTCTCATGGGTTTTGTTGGTTTTTGTTTTTTTTTTAGATTAATCCAGCAGCCTTTGGTGCTCTTCTGCAGTATCTATACACAGGTAAATGACTTAACCCTCTAGTGTACGTGTTCATGGCTGGTGGGCAGCTGTCTGTGCCCCTGCCATAGCACTGTTTGAGTGGCCCAGGCTGCACTTGGCTGTGTTTGGGTGCACCAGTCACCAGCACATCCTCCCTGCTGGCAGAAGGGGAGAATGTGAGCAGTCACCAGCTCTTCCAACTTGTCTGTACCTTTTGCCAGTTGTTTTCCTGCCAGTGACTATACAATCAATTAAAAACAAAATCAGCTTAGGTTGACTGGTTGGGTGGATTTGGAGAATGTATTTTTAACTTAAGGAAGGTAAAGCCAAGTTCCCACATAAAACATTTTCAGTCTGGCAGACCTGAGCAATGTGTGCTGAATGCTTTGACTACTCTCTATAGAGGTTTTTTTTGAACAGAAGTTGATCCCAAACCTTCTCTGAAAATGCTTAATGTTGTATTGTGGGTATGCTAAGTGCTGAACTATCTCAGGCCAGGAGGGGGTGCCAGAAAATAACGTTTTCTGCAAGGTTCTCCTTCCCCAGTCCAGTGTGTTCAGTAATGTTCCTTGACATGTTTTCTGTGATTGTAAAAGATTCTGGGATGACAACTTATGAGCCTAAAGTCTTCTCTTACCCAAAGCCAGGCAGCCAGTGGTGGCAGTCATGCCTGCTGCTGTTGTGCTGCTATTTTTTTTCTTTTCTGAGGGAATTAGGCATATTTTGTGTAGCCTGTTTGGTCTTTGTACTCTTGAATGAAGCTATTAGGATAAGCCCTGGAAAGTGGGAATGTGAATTAAATGCCAAACTGGAATTGCTAAGTGGTGGGTGCTGAGGTACCAAGTCTTAGCATCTGGGACTGAGTCTCAACCCAGCTGAAAAGTGAGGAAATGTAACTACTTAATTTCTGTGCCATCAAGTCTTCAGACCGTAATTTTTTACCATTTTTACACCTAAGCCCATGGGTTAGAAGAGCTGACTGCATTCCTTCTTGACAGGTCGTCTTGATATCGACGTAGAATATGTCAATGATTGCAAGAGGTTAGCCAAGCAGTGTCGGCTGCAGGACCTCATTGATGATTTGGAGACCAAATGTAAAAAAGTCTATGAATTTGGTAAGCATTTTACTTGCTGTTGTCTCTGCTGTGCCTGTGTGTCCTTTCAGGGAGAAACAGGGAGGTGTGATGGTGGATGTTTCATGGTGTCCCTGGGGCCTTCCAGAAAATGATTCTGTTGTGGAATTCCCATGTTTGCATAATAGTTTTCAGTCATGGCCTCTCTGTAGAGCAGCTGTAGTGGTTTCTGACACAAGCATGTTTATCATTTATATTGAGTGTTTTCATTATAATGGTAGCAGGACTTTGCTGTGGTTACCAGACATTCATTGGAGCATGGTGGGGTATATTGGGAAGTGCCTTTTAGCAGAGAGCTTGTTTCAGTCCTTGGAGAGATAAAATACGTACAATTAAAAGTCATTTTCTGAGTTTGTCTGACCCCTAACTAAAGTAAAATGTTTGATAATTGGCCTGAAGCGGGTGCATAGGGAGTTATAACGCATCTTTTAAAAGCAGAAAAGTGTTTCTGAAAGCGTGTGTGTATTAATAACACATGGATGTGCCAAACCTTAAGTGATACAATCCTCTATTTAAGGATTTTTGTTATCCAAATAGCTTGTGACCTAATCACGACATAAACTTATTGCATGAAAACCAGCAGTTGGAGTTTATCATCATCTCCTTAGCTCGAGCTAAGAGACACGTGAAGAGGAATCAAAACAGCACAATAGGGCAAAGTGGTGTTACTCATGAAGTAAAAAAAAAAAATCGGATAACAAAACCTTCAGGCTGAAAAAATCTGATTATCATTCTGTGCTCTGAGTTAAATCCTTTACTTCAGTCAAGTTAATTTTAGTTTGAGGAGAGACTCCAGTCTGTGGCTTTAAAGTCAATAGCATCTTCTTCCCTGATCTAAGAGGTAAGGGTCTAACTATTCTACCTTCCCCTTTTGAATACCTGTTGTGATTATTCGACCTCCTGAAGCTGCAGGGCTCAACTGAGAGAGAGAATACTTCTGGTTCCAGAAATTCCTCATCTACAGATCCCATGGCAGATATTACCATGTGTATGTCTCCCTTGGGCACGTGCAGTTGTTTGGTGGTGGTGGGGTACCCAATCACTGAGGTGCAGCTATTCCCATGTAGACCAGGATTCAAGTCCTTATGGAAGCTGTGTCATAAGTCTTACTTCTGCCATGTAAACACAAATGTAAACATGGATCTGAAGAGATGAGAAATGCATTTCTTGGTTTCTTGCTACAAAAAGTGTGAGGTACCGGTTTGTATTAAGTAAGTGGTAGAAAGGGGGAGTAGTGAATGGATATAAAATAAAATCTACTCGGACAACCAGGTAACAAAATTATTTTGTGGCAACTTTTGATGTCAGAGTAATTCAGTGAGATGCTGGAGATCTGTTTTTTCCTTTTTATCTTTTTTCCCAGGATCTAACTGAGATAATGAAGGCGACCATTACACCTTAATTCATCTAGTTAAAATCTCATGTTGTATTGTGGGAGGAAAATAATGTGCTTAAATTTGTGAACTTCAGGAAAGCTGACTTCTTGGTGGGGTTTAAAAAGGAAAATGATGAAGTTTCAGGTTAGTTGGAAGTTTCTGATACAAGATCCACTTGGAAATGTAATGCAAATTTCCTGGATGGCATCAGACAAATAATTTAATTTCTGTGTTCTTTGGGGTGGGAGGAGTTACTCTTCATTTCTGAGGCCTGACAGAAGACATACTCAATGGATGGTGTAAAGCACTGATGGAAATACTAAGCTTAATTTTTATTTATGACAGGTTGAATTTAAAAGTTTGTTTGTTATATCAGATCTCATATGGAAACCAGGAAAACTTGATTCTGCAGAAATTAATATATGTAAGAGTTAAGAAGTTGAAAATTGGAAAGATCTTAGATCACATCATGTCTGACACTTGACAAAGCATTACTTTGAGTGGGTTAGAAACCTCTGCCTGCTCAAAGTGCTTCGTGTGGAACAGACATCTGATTCAGGTCTGCAGAGCAAGGCCATGTCTTGCATCTGTATTATGAAGTTGAAACGTGAAAACAGCACTCAAGCCTCTGCAGCTCCACTGGATAATTGTAGTCTCTGCAATCTCATTATCTAGAGTTAATCAGTATTTCAAAAGCACTTAGTATCTTGGCATGCACAGACAGTTTAGGAAGAGAATGACCCAGTGCCTTCTGTTTCACCTGAGATATACTTGGGTATGAATGCCTGCCTGTTTTCCTCCACATGTGGATTGTGACTATAATGAGAAAAAACTTGCAGTGTTTGGAAGAGCTCAAACAATTTGTCCAAATTAAGCCATAATCCTTCCTTTAGAAGCGTATGTATTAGAAATTAAATATTTAGCAGTTATTTTGGCAAGTTTTAGGGCAAAAAGGGTGAGAACAAGGTTTGTCATGCTTGCCTTTGTAGCAGAGACACAGGCTGTACAGAATCTGTGGTTATAGCTAATTGTGGCATTGGGAGGAAGATGTGTCTGAGTGTGGCATCATTTTGAAGGGTTTGGGAGTTTGGTGTGGCTTTTGTGGCTCTTATGTTTTGTGGTGCATTGGCTTAATTTAAACAGAAGACTACAGAGAAGTACTGAGCAATAAAACCGAGGCAGCTCGTGAAGTGGTAGGTGATGTTCAGTGCTGTGCAGCTGGTCTAGACAGGGAAGAAAGATAAAATCCTCTATTCTCAACGTCAGCCATAGTTGTGTTGTTCCCTCCATCTCCTTGCATTGTTTTTGCTGCTTTTTTTAGAACCCCCTTCATTCCTCTTTCCTGCAACAAGGTCATGGACCCTACTGCTTGCTGGCAGCTGACAGCTTATTCCTGTTTCACCACTTTGATTTTTGTTGTCTCTGTGAGGAAAGATTTGCCTGTGATATCAAATGCTGTTCTCTTGTATTTGAGAGATGCAGTGTCTGAGTAGATTTGCTTCTCAGACAAATCACTGTTCTTTTGTGTGTCGCTGTGAAAGGGCACAGATGCTCTGTGGATCCCAAGAGAACAACTCTGCTTAAAACTTGATGGGTCCATTAGCACTTACAGAGCCTGGCTGATCTGGTGACTGTTACAAGAAGCACCACAGAAATACAAATTATTCTCTCTGCCAAAAACAATTTCTAATTTCACAGTGAGAAATTTGCTTCTCTCACGCTGGTCTGTAAGTGGACAGGGCTCTTTGAGAAAATGCACTCAGTCTGGTTTGTGTTGGTGCCAGGTCTCCTCTTGGCTTATTTACCCTGGAAGTCATCTATCTGAGGGTAGTGTTTCGTGCTAATAGGGCAGCCTTTCTCCTTGCTGGTGAGCTTTGTGTGTAGCAATCATGGTACCTGGCTATTTTGTACTGATAGATTATCCTTCTCTTTTTAGTAATCTCTCTGGGATGTGCAGCCTATTTCAAAGTATAGTGGTGGCATATCTGAAGGGTGGATGTGGAGGAGGGGGTGGACAACTTGTTTTGTGGCACATTGTGGTCTGGTTTCGCCCACGACCCAATGGAGTCATCCGATGGAGCTCATGTAATGCTACGCAAAATGTCAGGAGAAATGAGGTCTCAAGGTGCCGTGATTCACCTGTGAGGGGTTTTAATGCCATGAATCATACCTGTCAGAAATTCTTCTGAATGCCTTGGAGTTAACTCTGCATCTCTCTGGCTCCCAACAGCATCTCAAGCCTTCCTCACCACAACTGTGCATTTTCCAGTGGTACTCTGTGTTTTTTCACAAACTTCTCTATATACGAGGGACTCTTGAACATTGTACATATTCTAGTCCTCACTCCAAACCATGCTGACCTGGAAACAAACCTGAGGTGGGGAGCTGCGGGAGGGAGGTGGCCAGAAAGAGGGAAGGCTGTGCTGGTGGTGGTATCGTAACACAGTATCTGGCTGTACTTTGAGCTGCTGCTTGTTTGAAGTTAAGATTGGCTTCTGTGAGTTCCACGAGAACTTTGATCGTAACAAGGCCACTAAAGTATGATCGTGGTTTTGCTTTCCCTTTATTTGGCTGTTTTATTGAGTAGGCTGATAGAGCAAGACAGGAAGACACAGGAAGTCTGAAAAAGACAAATGAAGTTGCCATCTCTGAATGGTTTATCTGAGCTCTTTGGTGGTAGTGGTGCTTATTTAACATTTGCAGAGAACCACAGGCACATGCAAGAGTCTGGGTGCTTTTGGGGGTCTTTGTGCTTTGGGGATCTACAGATAGAGAGTAGAGGACAGACTCGAGCATGCAGAACTTTTTGGCTAAACAAGAATAAATCCCTTTGTTTCCTGCAGTGAAGTTAGGATGGCACAGCTGAAATGGGACCCATTAGAGCACGTGAGAGAGGCATGGAAGCAGATTAATTTTAACTAAGAACTTCCTGGCATGGGCTTCACCTTAGGTGACACCGTCAGCAGTAGGCGTGGTTGGCTGGGGAAGGCAGTGTATGAGTGGCTCCTACAGGGATGAGGGTATCCTGATCCACGGTCCTTAACTGTAATTGGTGACATGGATTGCAAAGAGCAAGCTGGGCTTGAAATATGCCTGTGACAACTTTGTGTTTCCCACAGTTGATATTCCAGCATAAAGAATTAAGTGGAGGTTTGAGCGGAGACAACAGTATGTGTATCCCCTTCTAGCCGTGCTCACCAACTGCACTGAGGGATGCTGAGCGTGTGTTTACATAGAAGAATTGTGTGTGTTTTGTAGTAAAAGCCACATAGCAATACTGATTTTCCTGGAGTGTCCCTTATCTAAACGGGAGAGAATGTTTATAGAGGAATTTAGGCATCTCTGCTCTGTTTTTTTTTTTTTTTTTTGCTTCTTCCAGTCTCTTCCAAGCCAGGGACCTGTGTGAAAGTGCTGACGATTGAGCCCACAGGTAACTGCCGGCTGCAGGAAGATCTGGCTCTTCTGGCAGACTGCGCCCTGCCAGCCGAACTGCGGGTAGGGAGCACTTCTACTCCTTCTGCTCTCTGTGGGGTTGGGATATCTGGGCACGTGTGTTTGGTTGTGTTTTGCCATGTAGAGTTTAGTGCTTGTTTAGTTTTCTTGTGCTGCAAGAGCTGAAAGGCTTTTGTTGCTGGGAAATGTTGTAAAATTGTTTAATGGGGCTGTCAGTGCTGGTCCTTCCCCTTGGATTTTCCCCCCAGCAGGGATCTTGTAAATAAACCCCTTTTCATGTGGGTAGGGGGGGATTTCCCCAGTGACTACAATGGGACAAGAGCTGACCCTCAGCTCTTCTCTGTGCCATCTTTCTTGAGAATTAGAAGTGTTTTAGCAGCAGGCATTGGTACCCAAAGGGACATGCAGGTAGAAGGTGGCTTGCTGGGGACTGACGCTCTGCAGTGCAGAGGTGCTTTCAAACCCTGAAAGTATTTCCAGCAGAAATGTGAGTCCCTCTGAAGAGAATTTAACTTGACTGGCAATAAATCTGCTTTTCCTGACTATGTCTTGACCCTTAGAAATAGTCCCCCAGGTTGATGATGACTGTGTTAAAATACCATCAGTTTTATTAATTAGGATCATATATATGATCATATCATCATCATCATCATCATGGCTAGGCTTCGCGAACGAAGATTTGAAAGGGCTCTACCCACGCTTGCTACAAGCGCGCTGATGGCTAATTAATTAAAAAATTAATTAAATGCCCTTTTTTCCCTCATTCTCATACCAACCACTGTATTTAATAATGTGAACTCGTTTTAGGTGGCTGCCATGCCCAGAGATTGTATGTCTGAGTGATACAGCACAGTTTACTGCCTTTTTTCTTTCTGTCCCCTGCCAAATAGACTTGCCTGGTGCAAAACAGCGCATGTGTGTGCCAGTACATGGATAAGGTTTCTTACCTTAATAGGCCAATATATTTTGTACTGGCTTTTTTCAGACATATTTCTTTATAGAGGGAGTTTTTCTCCATCGAGTTTACAATTACCAGTACAGAAATCTTTCCTACATAGCCTGCCTCCTCCAAATAACCGTGCATTTGTTTGTGGCTTTCAATATGCTCCTCTGTACGTTTGCAGGTTTTGAAGGGAGGTGATACTATAAGTAAGCCTCAGATTACCTCCCCAGGAATTAAAAAAAGGATAAAGGACCCCAAACAGTGAGATTTACATAAATTTTTAAGTCACTTCACAAATAAAAAGAATACATCCTGTTTGATTGCTTGTTTCCAGACCTTAATGGCATGGTCCTGTTGGGTTAAGCTGTTCTAGAGAGTTAGAAACACTTTGCTTTTTAATTCTTTCATGTAGAATAGGAGCTGGAAGGAAAATAGGAAACTTGCAATAATGTAATCATCTGACAGCACTGTGAATTGAGAGCTGTGGTTTTCTTGCTGTGTTCATAGATCAGAATGAAGGCAAGCATTAGAGTTGTTATGGCTGTAAAAGTAAAGAGGGCATGGGCACACATCTGCTCACTAGAGAATTTGTGTGCCATGCACAAAGGTAGATACTTTGTTTAAGCCTGATAAATTCTAGAAGATTCCCTTTTTTCTCTCTTTTTTTTGCAGTACTTTTTTTGTGGTTAACTTACAAAGAGTATATGAAGAAAGCTCTTCATCCTAATGCCATTTATATCTCATCCTAATGTTTCCAAATTGTTGCATTCTGTGAATTAGGCATGTGTTTTCTGGGACAGAGGCATTGCACATCCTCATTCTTGAAGGGTTTGTTGCTATACAAAGAATAGTATACAAACTATGTAACCTAAAATGTCAGGGATAACTAAATAGTCACGTACAAACATCCATGTTCTCAAGAGAAACATACATTATTTTTTTCCGGCCTATGCAGAACAAAATAGGTATTTGGCTTCTGGATAAAGGCCAGAATTTCCAGAATCTGGCAAGAAACATTTGTAGCTTCTGCATGTCATGTAATACCGTATTATATGAAATGGAGATGTGTACAGCTTTCTGTTTCAATATAAACAAATAATTTGCATGTAATTTCTTTGATACTTGAATGACGCAGGAAACTGCATCCCAGTTTCATAGTTCAGTAATATGTGACTAAAACAATAATGAACATTTGATATCCAATTACAGTTCATTATTATTTTCTAGAGTGAGAACTATCTATTCTTTGAAATCTTAAACACGTTTATAATTCTGCTAACTTGTTTCTCTTTCCTGTTTATGCTTCAAAGCCTTTTTTGTATTTTTCAGTGTTTGCTTCCGCAAGTGTGTTTGTTGTCTCTGTTTTGTTTTTGCAAGTGTGGTTGTGGTCTCTGTTCTGTTTTAAAGTAGTAATGGCCAGGATTTTTCTGACTACAACAGCTGCTTTCTCGGTTTGTTGCAATAAAATTTAGCAGTGGCAGATTTAAGTAAAATATCATCAAAAGCCAGGCAGCTGTCAAAAACCATGTGGCTTCCCACTGTCTGCCTGTCTGGCTCTTCATCTCTGAGTTAGAAACTCCAGGGCTTCCAGTATATGAGACTGTAGGCACATGGTTTTCTTGTGACTGTTTTTCCATTACCTTTTAAATGAGATCTTATGTTCCAAACCAAGATGAAAAAAAGGATCAGTTTGCCACGAAATAAATACTGTTCTTTATTTATATTGTCAGTTGGCGTGGCTGCCAAAAAGTGACCATGTGTCACTTTTGGGGTAAAACTAAGTCTTGTAATGCATAGGAAGAACAGTTTGAAACAAGTAGATGGGTTCCATCATGTCTGACTCTGCACCTGCTGTGGGGTTGTCCATGGCAGCTACTCCTGTGTTTTGCTTCGCCCATTTGGCAAAGGCAGATTAACTGAACTATTTACAACATGGTTCCAGTTTTACTTTTTTTTATATCCAGTCCCCTTGCATCTGGTTATGAGCTGCTTCTCTTCTCTTGCTAATAACCCCTGTATTTTGTGTTGTAATTTATTTACAGTTTTCTTGCTGAGATAATCTGACCAAGGTACAAATTGCTGCCACTGATTTGTTTTGTGTGTTTTTGCCTTCAGCAACATTTCTATTTAAGCTCTAATAGGAAATCTGTAGCGGTGAAGACTTGGTTCTCTGCACATGATGGCTGGAAGATACTGGGAATGTTCGAGCACTCTTATGCTGTAGAGTGTTGAGAATATTTCTGTGTGGTGATTGAGTTATTGGGAATGTGTTTGCACTTCATAGGTTAGACTGTGTTTTGCTTCCTGGGCCGCATACTTGACTTTGGCAGCTGTGCTTTGCCTGGACAGAGGCATGTGAAGGAGGTTGTATGAATAGGGGTAGTGGGAGGAATAGGCCAATTTTCTGCAGGGAGATCCTGAAAGGGAGATTAAATTCCTCAAGCATGACAAGGGAGGAGAGTAGAAGTAGTAGAGACTTGAAAGGGGAGTAAAAGGGAAAATTCTGCAAAGCCACTTCATGCTGAATGGGAGAGACAAAGACATGAACCTGCTTTTATAGTAGAATTGGAAATGACTCTGTAAACCTGAGCATCAGAGTGGGGACCAGGCAAGACTAGAGGCAGAAAATTTAGCCCAGAAGAGTTTGTAATTAGGGAGACAAACTCTGAGACAAATAAAACTCCAACGTCCACCACAGAGGAATGGATTCCTTTTAGATACTTACTTTTGGGCAGTGAAAGGAGAGCAAAGAAGGGATGCACATAGGAGACAAGGAGTTTGTCTCAGTTACAATGCCTGTGCCACAGAGTGGCATCTTATTGAAGCCTCTTTGTGGGTTTGCTTTACCTGTGATGTGCCTCCAAATTTGTAGCCTTTGAAGTCATGTCAGAATTTCTAGGAGAGGACATGGAAGCTGTCACACAGGGTGGGGATAGCAGCAAGGCAAACAGAGCAGGCAGTTGGATCATGATGCTGGTGTTTTTAATGTATTGCCACAGAGTGAGGCTGCAGGTTGCCAGACCATGGTTTGAACCAAGGACCAAATCCCTGAAACATGAGGCACAGATAATAATGGAGAATCTACAGATGGGACAATCTGATCTCATCTTCAGTGCTGCAGGTGCCCTTTGTGTTACCACTGTATGAAAAGCAGGTGATAGATCATGTGGGCAGCATTCCTTGAATTGCTGCATCTCTTCTGGAACAGGTGGAGCAGGACTTGAAGGAGAGAGGTGCTATGGAGAGCCAGCGTTACTGTGACAGCCATGTGCACGATTTGAATGTCACTGGGCTTATCCTTTGATTGGGAATCAGAAGCTGCCAAGTGTTGTTGTGGACAGACAAGGGGTTGGTAAATGGGTCCAGGTTGCCATGTTCACTGGTGGTGTGAGTTTTTGTCAGCTTGGTGCCTTGCCACATCCGAGAACCTGTTTTGTGAGAAACCTCACTGCACGTGAGCTGAGCTTGGCTGAGAGCACCAACCCAGTGTGTTGTTGCAGGCTGTGTCTTTGTTGCAGGCTGCTCGGGAGGGAGGAGTCATCTGGCTCTTCAGTAAAGCTGCAAGTCAGTTGCTTTTAGCCAGGTTGAAGGCAGGCGTGCTGGAAATGTTGCTTAGGTAGTCTGTGGTTGTGAAACTGATCTTTATGGTCAGCCCAGGGTTTTCCCAGCTGCAAACTTGGGTGTAGTTTTCCTGGATGAGACACAGCAGGAATAAACTCCTCGGCCCAGGTAGCTCAGGGGTGTGTGCTTGGAAAGGAAGAACTCAGGGAAACTTTTGCTTCTGGAGACTGTCTTGGTTATATGACTGTGAACATAACCTTTTTTTTTTTGTTGTTATAATTTAATTACCCTGTATATAGGAGAAGGTGAAAGTGAAAATATTTGGAAGTGTCATTTTAAAGTAACATAAGGCCAACAGATTTTTTTTTTTTGTATGTGTCTGCTGTCATGGTTGGCATGTGGGACTGGGTGGAGGTGTGTTGGTGTTAAAATAATTCACTAGAGTATTAATACTGCAACAACACTATTTTTGGCTGCAAATCAGAACAGAAATCTGAAATGTGCTTTAGCAATATTGGATTATTCAAGTGAGGCAGTAATTGTAGCCATACCGTTTCAAACTGGTGCATACATCGATGTAATCGATATGTTACAGCATATACACAGTAAAAGGCTAGTCCTAAGCTCAAGTATGCTTATGATACCTCCTACATGAAATAAACTTTGCCTCCACTTGGTTATCTGCCTTGTTAAACGGCACTGAAACACTTTCCAGAGGATCATGAAGTTTCCATGGATAAAGGAGGCAGCTGTAACCTGTACCAGGAATATCTCTATCAGGAGTGCAAGTTCTCCAGTTCCTCACATGGAACTGTGTTCAGAGCACTGTGCTGAAGGAATAGGTGGAAAAAAGCATGTTTAAAGCATGAATGTTATAGACAGGGGTTTCTGGTTTTTCTTCCTAGGTTGGTTTTGGGGAGTTGCCGTTTGACAGCACTGACAACTTTAACAGCTGTGCTGATGTGTGTTTCCGAGTGGAAGATTACAACTTCTTGTGCCATAAGGTATGTACTTCTGCTCTACCTCCTTCTCCTCCCTTTTTGCTGTGAGTCTGGTCAACCTGTGCTTCCCCTCCTTTTATGCTGGAGACACTTTGCAGGAGCAGCATTGCCTCATCAGTTGCAAAACCAAAAGCATTATTGCAGCTGGAAAACTACATTTAAAGCATTTAACCAAGCAGCAAACCCTGCCTTTCTTGCAGAGGTGAGTAGATAAATTTATAGATTCAGCAACAGTGTTCACAGCTGAAAAATCTCCTGCTGCTTGTGAGTTCACTGTCTGGAGAGTGGAATTTTGATCTGCAAGCGAACAGCAGTAAGAATAGATTTTAAGATCCAAGCTCCAACTCAAGGTCCTGCCCTAATGTCATGCTATTTTCAAATCTCCTAAGTTTGCAAATTGTGGTTTTGGTTCTGAGAGTAGGCGTGTACAGGAATAAGGTATGGAAAAATGTTGGAGATGTAGCTTCAAAATAAAGGGAAAATCAGAGCTATAGGGTCTGAACTTCTGAAATATCTTTCAGCTGCTCTGATAGGCAGTTGGGAGTGCCCTTTGGTTTGGTGAAGTGAGTTTTGGTTTTTCTCGCCTCTCCAGGCATTTTTCTGTGGTCGCAGTGATTATTTCAAAGCCCTCCTTGAAGACCATTTCAGTGAGAGTGAGGAGCTGCAGACGCAGCCCAGCATCCCTGTGGTGACGCTCCACAACATCTCAGAAGACATCTTCATCCGGGTCCTCTACTACATCTACAGTGATGATACAGAGGTGAGACCAGCCACTGGTCCTTTCCTTCTCTGCTGGTTAGTGCTGAGATGTTTTCAGCAGTGTTTTTCTACAACATCTGGAGCAGGGGGTATGTGTGTGTAAGTGTGCGTGTGTGTGCATATTCTTACATTCCTCTGACCTACTCTGCTGCCTCACCTTTGTCTCAGGAACTGACATACTGGGACGTACTGTGAGCCAGGCATGGTTTTTGTTCATGTGCCTGACGTTTGTGAGCAAATCCCTATTCTTTTATCACATAATAAAAGTCTGGAAATTAGGTTGCACGTTGTTCATTGACATGATAAATGCGGGGCGTTGCAGCTTTCCCTCTTGGGCTCTGTGGCAGGATAAGGGGAGCAGCTGCCAGTAGATGGCAGATTGAACACATTTGGAGATGTGGAAAGGCTGAGAGATTTTGCTTATTTACTCTTGGCATCATAGCCTACTTTTCCATTTGTAGCAAGTCATTATTTCCAGAGTTATTTATTGCTGGGGTGGGCAGAGGTTCCTCTGGGAGACCAACGCCTTGCTGTGCTCAGTATTGAAGGCAGTAACAAAATGGCTCGAACCCACCTAGTTTTCAGCCTAATGGAAGGCGCAGCATTTAATTAGTTTCCTGCTTTGGTTTTGTGGCAAATGCTTTCAGTAAGGTCTCGCTACAAGATCTGAGAACACATTCTGGCATTAGGGCAATGATCAGAGGCGCTGCTGCACCTGCCAGTGTCACTTCTCCCCAGCAGTGTTTGTGCTCTGGGGTAGGTGCCGCATGCAGGGAGTGCACACAGCTGTGACCTTGTTCCTGCTGAGCCGTTCACCTCCAGGCAGCGGTAGGGAGAGATGTGTTTGGCAGGCAGCAAGGGCAGGATTGCCAGTGGTATGGCAGGGAGCAGATCCTTCACTCGTCTGCACGCTCCCCTCAGCCACGCGCTGAAGGGGCAGGCAGAGGGGGAGAGAAGCTGCTTGGGGTTGTGATCCTGACCTTGTGACTGCCCTGCAGTGTGACCCTGTTCCCTTGCACCTCTCCAGTCTGCTTGCCAGCCTCGTGATGACTCACAGGAAGGATGTTTCCAAACAGCTATTCCTTTCCAAAGGGTGCCTCAGCTGCCCTGTCTGGGCTTGAAGCAGGACAGACCAACAACGAGTAGGAGTTCAAAGGATCTTGCTCATGTGGTTTCTGTGCAGAATGAAACCTTGGGTTTCAAACTGAGCAGCCAATCTATGAGCCTCTGCAGGCAGTTCACCTGTCATGAGGAACTGCCAGGAAAAATGGTCAGGAAAACAGGAATATAGCTCAAGTTCCACACTTATATATGGAGTGTTCTCCCTGTCCTGCAATTCTCAAACCAAGTATCAGCACTCTCAATTCCATGTTTCTTTTTCCAAATGATTTATGGTGTCTCTCTGCCACGTAGCAGTGGCAGTGTTTGCAGTTGTGGGGAAGAGTGTGTGCAGAGGACATAAAGGGTTCGAGGCACAAAGAGAAATTGTTGATCAGAATGCTCGTGTGGGCTCAAGGGCAGCTTTTGCAGGAACGTCTGCCAGATTTGTCCTTGATCAAGCAGTTGGGGGCTACAGCCATAAATACTGCTGACTCAAATGCCTCCAACTCCTGAGGTTCCTGGAGCTTAGGAAGGGACAAAGCAGCACTTGATTAATAACCCCAAGAGCTTTGTTACCCCACTGTGCATACAGGCCTCGTGGTGTGCCTCTCCTACGTCTTGCATTCTTCTGCACAGCTGCTGCAGGGTGTTACACAGCTGAGGTACTTGCTGTGAGCTCTCTCCAAATACGGGTGCAAACAGCTGTGGAGGAAGAAATAATCTGCTGTTTGTGGTTGTCAGAGTGAGCAACTGAGCAACCACATGTGTAGATGTGGGCAGCAGTGTGTTTGCTGCTGGCTGGTTATCAGGGCAGTGGCCCACACTGCAACCAGTTACCATTGCTTAGTCCAGACCAGTGTGATTTGGTCTCTAAGTGCAAGGGACCTCGCTTCCTCTATGGCCAAGGCATGCTACATCCTGCAGATCTGCGGTTAAAGTGGATGTGGGGAACTGTGCTCTTTGCAATTCACAGTAGCAGGAACAGAGAGAGGCTCTAGTTCCAGGTTAGTGACGCAGATGGCTGACTAAAATAGGATTTGCCCGGCCAGGGGGAAGAGACTGAGTAGAGCTGGAGGTGGTTTCTCCAACATTATCTACAGCATTTTTATCCTCAGATCACTTGCAAGTACCCAAGAGGGAAATGGAAGGATGGTTCTCTAGCTCAAGAACCTGAAAATGTTAAAGGCCATTCACAATAGTTCAAATTTGAGCATCTAATGCATGAATTTAATTCAGTTTGAATTCCTGTTAAAGCTCCAGTAGTATGTGATGTGCAAAATATGTTCCTTACCTAGTTGGGCCTCACTTACAGTTTGTTTGGAGTACAATTTTTTGTCCTTGGGTGTACCCCTGTGCCAGGGAGATTGTGCTGACTGAGGTAGCAGAGCCAGTCTGAGCAAGGAACTTAAGAGAATTTTGCATGTTTTTCACAAAATGCGAGTCCAGCAGTATAAAATGGGAGGAAAAATGTGGGGACAAGGTTCTCTGTCCTGCCAGACTGTTCTGTTTGTCTCTTTGAAGTACATCTGATAAAAGCTCCCTCCTTCCACTGCCACACTGAACATTTCCTGGCAGCCAGCTTTCAGGTGCTCTGCAGTGTTTCATCACTGCCCTGTGTTTAGCTAGAGGGGTTATGTGCAGCATGAGAAACTTCCTGCTGCATTTTGAACCCCTCTGTGGTAGGAGTGGGAGACCCAGCCTGAAAGACTGAGCTCCTGTCTCTCCGTAATTAACACTTATCCAGTAATGGGCCAAGCAGCACTTCAGTTTGCCAGAGACAAGTGTTGAGCTTAGAACTGGACTGTAATTCTCCTTTTTCCATTACCAGCTGTCCCCAGAAAACGCCTATGACGTGCTGTGTGTGGCAGACATGTACCTACTGCCTGGGCTCAAGCGTCTGTGTGGCAGGACCCTGGCCCAGATCCTCGATGAGGACAACATCATCAGCATCTGGAGGATCGCAAAGCTGTTTCAGCTGACCCGGCTGGAGGACCAGTGCACGGAGTACATGGCAAAGATCATCGAGAAGGTACCAAAACACTCCCTGCGGCACTGACCACGTGTGCTCATAAATCTAACTGTGCAGTGAGCCATAGATACAGCAGATTTAATGGTTGTCCTTTGGTCTGTACTAAATGGTTGCCTGCTCTGGATTAATGTCCTTCCTGAAAATGTGCAGCAGTTAAGTAGCAAAGCACGTGGTGAGTTAGGACAGAGGAGGAGGAGTGTGGCAGTACCTGATGTCACCACAGTAAGCCACATGCTGGTGGCTGTCTAGCACATCCCTGGGGACTGTGGGGTGAAAAACCTGCCCAAAAAGCTCTGCAGGTACCAGGGGCAGGTGATTTTCAGTGAGCTTTCAGACACTGTGCCCAGAGCGTTGACTGAATACACAAGGTTCAGCCTGGAGAACCCAATGGAGTGCGCAAGGAGGGTCTCTTCAGAAAATGTTTTTCAGTGTTTGCTGGAGGGAGTTCTTCCTGGCATAATGCTCTAGAAAGGAGAAATCAATGTGATCTCTAATCTCCAGGATGACAAATCAAATAGCAGGGCTTTACGCAGGGAAAATTGGCTATTGAACAGTAAGAAGTAATGAATTTAACATTGAAGTTTTCCTTATGGGGCTCCATTTAAGTGTTATCCTGAGTGATTATAGCTTAAAGTTTCAGGACTCATGGAGAAAGTTGCCATATGGATGGATAAACTAGAATCTATGGAGTGTTTTTAACCTGAGGCAGATCTTTATAAATGGCTCGTACAGTTCGCATGGGAGTGTAACATTTTCACCTACAGCTTAAAAGGTGTGAAATTATTTTTGGCCTGTGAAAACAGTGAAGGAAATGATTCTGGGGCTGTTACTTTGTTCAGTGCATAGCTTGCACCCTTCTGATTCTGGCTTCTGAAAAAGCTGCTGAACATCCCAAGTAGTGATTGGAGTCAGGCTTTACTTCTGTGTTCCCCTTGCATTCCCCATCTCTAGCTCGAGTGGGAGTCCTTGGACCCAGCACTGGCAGTGTGCCTTCCTAAGGGTGTTGGCACAGAGAGAGCCACCCCAGCTGTTCAGACATCAGCCCTTGCCAGCATCTTGTCGAGATGCACTGATGGCAGCAGGGAGGGATTTTGGCGGTGTGGTAGCAGAGCGGAGCTCAGCAGCCTGCTGAGTTCAGTAGGCACAGTTCAGTAGCACAGGCAGACAGAAGCTGCCTCTCACCCTTCAACTCACCACATGTTCCTGGGGAACCTGGTGCAGAATCATTCATGGGTGACCCAATTCTGTCAGGGTGGGCACAGAGCAGAGCAGCTGCCTTGCTGGTGGTGGTGGGGCTGAGTCATTGTGGGAGGATAGTCATCTGTGGCTCCTAGTTCCGCACTGGGCACAAGCACCCACTGGCTTGTCTGCTACAGGACTTCTCCCCAAAATGTCTGGCAATCTCCTGGTTCCTGCTGAAGCTTTCTTGGGGAATATTGTGTGTATTCATGTGCCCCAATACCAAGGCTAGGGATGCTTAGAGAGTGTTAGAGTGCACTGTTGGAGGTGCAGATTGCTTAGAGTTGTGACTGTTTATTGCTGGAGTATTACTGCCTCCCTAGAATGGATGGCAGGATGTATCTCCAAGTGGTGTCTGTAGGAGATGAAGGAAGATTTGGGTCTCCATGTACCCTTAGCACTCCTTTTTTTTCTATGGGATCCTTTAACAGTGGCTGAGACCATTATCCCAACCCTTTACATCTCTTTACCTGTCTTCTTGTCTTCCTAATGGTTCTTTTGTCCATCCTGTCCAGCTGGTGGAGTTGGAGGAGTTTGCGGCTGCTGTGAAGGAGAACGCGGAGGCTGTGGAGGAGCGGCAGGAGACTGACTCCATTCCTCTGGTCGATGACATCCGCTTCCACATCACCAGCAACGTGCAGACTTACAGTGCCATTGAGGAAGCCAACCAGAAACTTGAAGCTCTGGAAAACCTCCTGGCCAGTATAGGGCTTGAGTGCTGATGAGTGCAAGCCCTGCCTGTCATATGCAGCCTGCGTAGCCCTCACTGGGTTGGCTCAGAGTGCAAGAACATCCCAGTCTGAATGTTCCTCTTCTCGTTCTTTGTCCTCCTTCCCATCCACTTTCAAGCATGATTTCTTTTTAATTTATTTGTGTCTGGACATTTGCATTTCTGGTTTGTGTTTGGTTTTATTTTGGCTTTTGTTTCTCCTTTCAGAAGTAGCTCCCAAAGCTCAGCCCAAATCGTAGCTGCTCCTTTGTACAACACAGGTGCAGACAGGAGACTGTGAGCTGTTTGGGATGGTGATGGAGCTGTTCTAGGGACTTCCTACTGCCTGGGATTAGGACCCATCCTGTTCTGTTGCCCAACAAGACACTTCTGAAACTGGCTCATGCCAGAATGTTGGTTGAATTACCACCAGCAGAGGAAGAAAACTGGATTAAACTCTACAAATAAGTGTATGGGAAGGGAAGTCAGCACTGTCACTGTCAGCATTTTAAGACTGGCAGAGGTGGGTAGTGCATCCCCACCAGCGAGACAGGGGTACTTGGCTACGTAGAAGGCACTGTCTTCACCTGCTCTTTTACTTCTTAGATGAAAAAAGCCCAACAAAACAAAACAAAACAATTTCCAAGTCTTCCCTAGCTTTTCATTGCTTTGAAGTGCTCAGAAAAAAAAGCTTTGCTTTCTGAACAGGCATCTTTGGGAATACAGTAGAGACAGAGTCCTTCCATTCTTAGAAAGCAGTAGCTTTCAATGCACAAAAGAAAGGAGAGCAGCCCTTTTCTTCCTAACAGAGCAAGGAAACACCTTCTCAGAAACAGCACTTTTTCCTTTCTTTTTGTCCATTGTGGTAGAGCAAAGCTGACTTGCTGGTGGGTTAGGGAAAAAGGGCACTGGAAATCTTTTTAAAAGGAAAAGGGGTCTTTTGGGGCCTCACAGGGCTGCTGTCCCACTCATCAGCCTTCTAGCTTTGCTCAGCCTTGAGCCTTGTAGCTTCATTGTTCTCCAGGAAATTCACTGTTTGTACTAACGAATGTTTTTGAATCTGTGTTCTGCAGTAGGTAGTGTTATCTGGTGTTATCTCCCTGGATTCCTAATGAGGGTAATGATGTTCCTTCTTAGCACTAATCAGCAGGCACTACCCCTACATAAAGCTTGTCTTGCTAAATAGGCTGCCCTCGGAGCTGTCTGTCTCTGGAATGGTTTGCCGGGAGAGTCTCGGGTCTCCAAGGCGCAGGCCAGGCGTGCTTTGCCATGCTGTGCGCTGGGAGGGAGAGCAGGCACTGCAGTGAAGCACAGAGGGAATCTTGCAGGGGCACTGGGCTGCCACTACCAATGCATATTGTCATTTTGGTCACTTTGTGAGGCAAGATTCTGAAATAATCTATGTCAGGTGTGCTTTTATGGTGTGATGTGAGAACTGGACATGGATCCCTTGCAGCTTCAGGGTGTTGTTTTCTGTAATGGTGGTGGTGCCTCATATGAGAAAGGAAAGCACCTGCTGTACCTGGCCCGCACTGAAGCTGTTGGCAGGGCCGTGGGCAGGCTCTGGGCACCACCCGCTCTAGGCAGAGTGTGTTCAGTTGCACTGAGGAGGGAACACTGGGCTTTGGCCACTGTACTTGTGGGAAGCTGGACTTCGGCAAAATCATGTGACAGGATTGAGTTGCACTTAACAGAAGCTGGGGACAGAGCTGGGGCGGGGTGAGCAGAGATGAGGTTCATTGACGTAACTGAATCCCAGATGCTTGTGCACTTTGTCATCTGGGTTTAACTGGTGTCTCTTGCAGATCAAGTGTGAAGTTCAAGCAGGGTGTGCTTCAATTCTGTTTCAAAACGCTTATGAGGAAGTGCAAGGAGCTGCTGTGGTTTGTTTTCCGCTGCCATATTAGTGTGAGGGAAGAGATGTGTCCCTGGAGGAGCGTGTTGCTGTGTGGAAGCAGGAAGCAGCAGGAGCGTGCTGGTGATGTGGAGAGGAGCTGTACCTTTGCTGTGTGATCTGGGAACCTACATGGCCATCTCTAAGCTCAGTGTGACTTTGACAGGACCCCCAAAGAGCCCAGCACAACTTATGCTGATAAAGGCATCTGCATGAACTTGAGGAGGGGAAGGGCTATTAGGAAAGCTTTAATTTGAAGTCCCATATATTTTGAAGAAAGAAGGGTGAAAGCAGAACTGCTTGTTTTTGTGCTGTCAGGCTTACGAAAGCCTGATACAGCTTGACCCAGCTGCTTCAGTTCCCCTGTGTTTCTCCTCCCTGTATGGCTGAAGATGACACAGAACATAAGCAGGATGTTTAGTTTATCGCATCCCTTCTACTCCTCCAGCATAAATTCCACATCTGACATCTTAGTAGTTGGCTTTCCACAGCAGTGGCTCTGACATCCCTGCGCAAGGCTTGCACGGAGCCACCAGAGAACAGGACGTGGCCTTTGCCTCCTGCTTGCAGTGAGCGAGATGCAGAAGCAGGATTACCAAAGAATGTGCTAATGCTTTTCTCTGCAGATGCCTCAGCTGCTAAAGCAAATGGACACTGGCAGTGGGCAAAGCAGGAGGGAGGCAGAGGAGGAGGCAGTGCTGGGAAGCGTTTTCCATATGGCTGCTCTTGAATAATTCCATTCCCGCGTCCTTAAGCGTGGAGCAAGTGAGGCTGCAGTTGTACATGTGGGAGGAAAGGTCAGTGTGGCCTTTTGATCTGCCTTCCCAGTAGTGCAAGTCCACGTGGGCTTCCAAGCAAATGCCTCATCTGTCTGCGTGCACTTAGTGGTCACATCTGTGAGGTCTGTCAGATTGTCCAATTACTTGGGATCCTTTAACCCCCCCCATCCCTTTTGGCAAAATAGGGCTATCCAAAAGCATGCATAAGCAGATGGTCAGCATGCAGGCAAGCTCTCTAATTAAGATGAGCCAGGACAAACTTAGATCTGAATTCACTTTATTCATGCTGCAAATGATTTTATCACAAAATAAAAACCTTCTGATTTTTCTTCTGTTGCCAGCGTCCTTTTTGTGTTTTGTTGCCTGTGTCCTTTTTATTTACTAGCCACTTGCTGAAATAAAAAGATTGTAAAATTTATCAGAGCAACATTATATTTAAGAAGAAATGTGCAAGCATGTGTGCAGCAATAAAATAGTCTATTTCACTATATCTGTTGTGGCTGTGGTCTCTTTGTTACCAACTGACAACATCAGCATGGCTTTATTTTCAGAAGGATTCTGTGGGCTCCTTCGTTTTTCCTTACCCAGGCCAAGGGCTGGCTCTGCACTGCCTGGCTTCCAAGCAGTGAGGAAAGTGTGACTATGCTCTCCTCTCCTGGTGACCTGTTTGTGCAGTCCTGACAGAACAGGTGAGTAAAGCACTGACTTGTTTTTAGTGGCTGCTTTTTCCCAGGATTATTCCATTTCTTTAGTAGCACCGTGGAACAGGCTTGGTCAGTGTGGTGGGGTTGTGTCAGGGAGGTGATGTTTGTCTTGGAAAGTTGTTCTGGGCAGTCCCTGACAGATTAAGTTGTTCCTCCCTTCCTTCTTGTCATCCTGTGTCCCTGTCATTGCTGACTGGTCATTAAATCCGAGGATGGAGATTTCTGAGCCTTTGTACTTAACCACTCTGACTTTTTCAGTGCACTCCTGGAGACTGAAGCATGTGTTTTCTCCAAAACCTTGAGGCTGCTGGAGTGCCTGGGCAGTCCTTCCTCTCTGAGGACACAGGCATTGTTTTCTCTTCTGCTTTCTTGTATGCCTGGGTGGCTACATCATTTTGGTAAAGGCAGTAGCTGAGCTATCTGTGCAGCCCCTGATGACTTCAGAGCACGACTGGCATTCAGGGAATGAGCGTCCATCTTGTCTCTGTTGTTCTGGGTCGGAACATGCAATTTTCGGGAGGGGGGAAGGTTCTAATCACATCTGAATGACTAATGCTGTTGAAGAGAGGATTTAGTAAAGTTCAAGGTCTAATCAGGTTTTTGGGACTCAACAAAAAGTGCACACAAGGAGCGTCATCGTGCTGTGAGAGCCTGAAGTGAAGGATGAGCCTCTCCAAGAGGCTTGAGCCGCTCATGTTGTACAGTCGTGGTCAAACTGGAGCGTAAGTGTTCCAGCGTAACAGCTCACAGTCGGTGTGTGTTGTCAGGCTCATCTGCTCAGGGTGACACTGTGTTTTTCTCCGTTGCTGTGGGCAGCCTGGCGAGGCCCATCACAGCCTGGGGAGCTGGATTGCATCTGTGCTCAGCTCCCAGAGATGAATGAACCTGGCTGGCAATGGGAAACCACAGTTTGGCTTGGTTCTCTTCTCACAGGGGTTGGGGTGTACTGGCAGAGCAGGTTTTTGTTTTACCTTCTAAGCTGAAACAGATTTGACATAACAAATTGGTTAAGATAATAAAGGCTGCACTAACACATCATTTATCAGTTGGGACCTGTTTTGAATAAAGGTGCTGGCTCTGCTGGGGTTGCTGCCTGCCTTGAGGAAGTGCTGAGGGAGAAGGGCAAAGAACTCTTTTTCTAGGATGCAAATTGTTTCTAGAGTTTTCAGACTGGAAATGAAATCTGGGGAAGGGGGCCAGTGTGCACATGCCCTTTGCTTTTCCTGGTTGTGGTTAACTTTGTAAGCCTGCAAGTGCAGGGCAAGGTTTGAAAGGCATTTCAGTAGACTAAAGCCTTGGAAGAGGATCAGTACCATGCAAACAACCAGCTCTGGTCCCAAGGGTCTGGCTGCTCGGTTCCCAAAATAAGCTCTGAGAAATGAGTGTGAGAGCTTTCATCTCCCTCCTCCTGTTACCAGCAGAGCAAGCTCAAGGGGAAAGAGAGCAGGATTGGAAAGTGAGATCTGCTCGCTCTTGATGGCAGTGGTCTGCCAGTGGATCTTTTGCTCCCTGCTGTTTTCTGGCTGTTGCTTTGGCATTATGGGTTAGGAAAGGGAGATGAAGGGAGTGCTGTGTGTGGCCAGATGCAGCCCTTTGTGGGCTCCAGGTAGGGTGGGGTTGATACAAAGTAACTGGATGTAGCTTTCCCATGGAGGAAATTGAGCCAGGTCTGTGTTGCGCTGGCAAGTCATTAAAACCCCAGTAAGATAAAATGACTCCCTCTTTATTCTTTTATCTTATCAGTTGGTTGTGAGCCAGGGTCATCCCAGTACCATTTGTACAAGGCTGCGACAGAGATGAACCGTGCGAGGCAGGCTGTGCAAAGAGCTGCTCTGAAGGGAAGGCAAGTGTGCGTGCTAGTTACTGCTCCTGGAGATAGGCTTCAGGAGATGAAGGCTGATCTTTCATATCAAGGCTAAGATGACATTCTATCTCTCCCTTCTGCTCACAAGGTTTTATTCTAACGTATTCTTGGCACTGCACAGCAGAACCACCAATATTTCTATAAATTTTATTAAGCTTGCTTCCATAATGGGAGCCAGCAATCTGCTCTCCAGAACTCCTTCCACCCCCCTTCTCCCTGGATCTGAAACTGAAAATTATCCAGGAGTTTCAAAAGAAGTTTGTTGGCGGCAAGTTCAATCTCCTTCCCTTTTCCAAAGGCTCTCTTTGAGAAGCTGACAATGCTTCAGGCGGGTTGTTTGCTGCTGTGTTGCTTCTCTGGTCTGACTGCCAGTTGGGCACAGCATCTTCAAAGCTGTTCAAGGTGCTGGCTCTGGCCACACTGCTCCTGAGGTGACTGCTCCTGCCCTCCCTGGAGACAGGGGAGATGGTATTTCTTGTTTTCTGATTTTATGTGACCTTTTCCAATCAGGCTGCAATTAAACAACAGCCCTCCAGGTCTGAAAGCTTGCAGGGGGCAAGCACTTCCCTTGCTCTGCCAGGCACAGCGCTCGCAGTGCTGGCTGTGGTAACGGGGCACATCAGACTTGCGTGCAAAGTCCAGCGTTTGCTGGGAATCCAGGACTTGCCAGTCACGCCAGTGCCCCGGGCTGGATTTTGGCACAGAGCAGCTGCAGCATGGGATGTACACACGCTCGGCATGGGAAGAGAGGACTTAGTGTTAAAAGTGCACGGGGTGAGCCCTGGATGCTTTTGATGTGGCAAAGACAAGGGCTGCCCTGTGCTGTGCTGCGGGCAGGCGGCTCGCTGCTGTCACTGCATTAACTAAAACAGGGAAGGTCCTGCGTGTCCTCTGCCCCTGAGCTGCCATTCCTTCCCCTCTGCCATTCTTGTCTCTGCATGTTTTCTTAGGAGACAAGTGTTTTCCGTGCTTGACATCTTGCCCTCCCCTCAGCTCCCCCAGGCCAAGCAGCTTTCTTTGCCAAGTTTCCCTTGGATAGACAAGAGCACATATCATGCGATCTATCCAAACTCTTAATTGATCTCTTGGGAATTGTTTTTTATCTGAATTCCTAGAATGTTTCCATATGCTGGAGAGTTTCCTCCGGAGGGAAGGGAAATTAATCCTTTGTCACTCCCTCTGGAGGAGTGGTGGCCACTGGAAGGCTGGTTGTTTGGCTTGTGCCTGTTGGGAGATGTGGGCTCTGCAGTGTTTGCTGGCAGTTGTGGCTGTGTTGTTTAAAGAGTCAGCTGCTTGGAGAGCAGCAGGAAGGTGAGTGGTTGCTCCACATCAGCAGCTTCCCCATCGGATGGAGAAAGAGAGCATCCCAGATGGATAAGCTGGGAGAGCACTACCCTGTTTCTGTGTGCAAAGGAGACTTGTGCTTGTATGTGGAGAGGAGAGCAAATGACTGATCCAAAAAAGCCCCACTTCTGAGAGCCTGGAGTGAGCAGGAGTGGTGTCTGCAGGCAGTCAGGCTGCCAGCACAGCGTGCCAGAGCAGTGGTCTCTGGTGGTGCAGTGGCACCTGCACAATCCCATCAGCTCCATCTCCCTTTTCTGAAGCCGGGCAGGGACAGTGGCAGCTGGAGAGGTGTGAGTCCCTCTCGCCCCCACCAGCTCTGGACTGGATCACAGCCCTGCTTCTCCCTCCTTCAGTGCTTAACCATTTGCAAACACAACCAAAGCACTGCAGGTTACATGCTGAGCAGACCTTCTAATTAAAATTCCTCACTACTCACTGGAGCTGCAGCAGTTGGTTGTTCTCAGTGCCTGAGCCTGGCCTGGGTGATGGGCTGTGTGGTCCCAGAGGTCTGACAGAGGTAGGGTCCCTGCTGCAGTGTGACCAAGTGTGACACCTCTTGTGCCATGCCCTGATGGTGAAGCAGCCTGTCTGTTCCAGGGTGGCTGGAGAGGACTCTTAAGGAGCTCTCCCCTCTATGGCACTGCTTTGGCTCCTGCTTTACCATCCATTGGCTGATCCCCACCTTGCACCAACCCTCAGAGCCAGCCTTGGATAACACAAGACCAAGCACAGGCTGGGGGAAGAGAAAAAGCTGAAAGCTTCAGGATTCCTGCAGACTTGTAGGATCAGACTGGAAGCACAGGCTAAAAACAGAAAAGCCACCAATGGCTGTGACAGCTCGCTGGGCATCAGTGGGTGACACCAGGAGAAATGCACTGCCAAAACAGCTCCTCTGTGCTGGTGCTGCTCCCAAATTCACAAAGGACCATCCCCTCCTTCCTGTGCTTGGTCCCTGTCCCAGCATCGTGGTGTGCACCCTCCAGTGACTCTCAAAACTATGATGAGCTTAATAAACCACCAAAATACCAGGACAAAGAGCTGTTGACTTGCCAGTATTAAAGCAAATCTTGTTACTAATGATGTTCCCTACTAGCATGGTGTGCCTGCTGGCTCAGCAAAAAGCCCCAGCTCTGCTGTCTGTGTTGATGTGCATCAAAGTCCTCAGCTAGAGCTTCTGACCCAGCAAGCTGGGACATAATCAGACACACAATCTGCACAGGGCCACACAAAGAGAAAATTATTCTCTTGATTTGGTCATTCGAGGCATAAGGAGGATGAAATGACTTGCTGAAGGTTGCAGGTTGGGTCTGGTGCCGCTAATGACCCTGGCCAGAGGGCTGGCACGTGGATGCACTGTCTCGTCTGTTCCCTGCCACAGCAGTTATCACCCGCTTGGGAGGGCAAGTGGCTGGGGAGCCCTTACAAACCAGTGGCTTGTCTTGAAGTCTGCATAGGGAGGAAAGCAGGAGGGGACCCTGTGACTGGTCTGTGCCCCAGCCCCACTCTCTGGGCAGGGGGGACATTTCTGCAGCCCTGGGTCTGGATGGACCAGGGGCTCTTGGAGCACCTGGCACTGCCTGGGAGCCGAGAGCATCAAGCCCTGCTCCCCAGACCCATCCACTGTTGCAGCTGGGGGCAAGAGGTAGGATTTAAACAGCAGCTGCTCCTGGCCACGGTACAGATGCTTCCTGTTGGAATCAGTTTTAGTTCAGGACCAACATCATATTTTAACGGGCTTGTAAAAGCATGGGAACCAGGTCTCAAAGCTGGCTGAGTTTGTCTGTTACTGCATATCCTCCACCTGCTCTGCACTCTTGTTTCATCTGGGGTGTGGGAAGCACTTGGGAATGATTGTGGATTGTGGAGGTTCTTTTCCTATTTCTTTTTTCAAGTTAGTACCTCAGCTGTAATTAAAAGAAAAAAAAGAAGAAGGAAGAATTGAAAGCTTTTACTCTGAGGAAGGTAGAGCTGGCTTTCCTTGGAATTATCTGGAGAGCCCTGCTTGGTCCAAGTTAGTTGTAAAGGCATCCTGCAGCACCCCAAGGTAATTTTTTATTAGGCTGCTCTGGGCTATCCCAAATAGACACAGGAATGATGCCATGGATTTCAGGGCACTTCAAAAAGCTGACCTTGAAGCAGAAAGGCCTCCATGAGACTGGTCTGCCCCCAGACTCCTGGTTGGCAGTGGCTGGGTAGTGGGTGCCAACCACACCAGCAATTTGGCAGTATCCGGGGGCTGCATCTCTCTCCTCTATAAGCTGAACTGGAATTTAATCTCTCTCTCTGTCTTTCCCTTCTCACCCTCCAGAGGGATGAGAATCAGCAATGATGCCCTCAGACACACTCAGATCAGAAAACATAACTTTATTATTAGTTGCAATATACATTGTATTCCTTTAAGAATCCTAAATTGTATATGGTTTTTCCACTGAAAATACATGTGTATGTATATATGTTTTTTATATATGTATATATATATAAATGTATTTTATTGAACTGGAACACAGCGGAACAAGAGAGACAACCTCAGGAATTACTTGTAAAAGGAAATGTGATCCCAAAGGGTTTGTGCTGGCAGTGTGCTAAGGTGAGTGGTATAAAAAGAACAGGCTAAATAGAAAACATGATGGGTTAGGCAGTGGGAAATGGCCTCTCAGTGCTACAGGTGGTGATATATACAGTAGTTATACATTGCTATTGCTCAGTCATGAGTGCCACCTATTCTCCAAGGCAGGCTGGTCTCCAGTGCGGCTCCGCACAGCAACATTCCTAGGGCTGGCTGTGCTCCCTGCAAATGGTACCTGCCAGATGGAAATAGAGTGTAATTACATTTCCCTCAGCAGCTGCTCTGCTCATTGCTAATCTGGTCAGCGAAGGAAGAATTCCTCCAGGGCTTGGTGAAACCTAACTGGGTCAATATAAAGTAGCTTACAGGCAGGGGAAGGGATCAGCAGCAGCAGCAAGAGTTGAAATGCACAGGCTGAGCTGTGGCAGGAGCAGTGTCTCACCTGACCCAGGCTGATTTGCTCCTGGCTCCTGCTCTCTGCACTCATATCCCCACTCCCAGAGGGGCTGTGGCCCCTCTCCGCTCTGCAGCTGGGCCGGGGATGTATGGGGTCGAGGTGGGCAGTGTCCGGCTTTTTTTGGGTAGGTTTCCCTATGTTAAAAGCATCAGAAAGTAACTCTTCAGAAAACTGGCTGAGGGTGGCAAGAACTGCTGCTGTGCCATGGCTTGGGGCTCGTTTGGCTTTGTTGTTGTTGTTGTTGTTGATGTTCTTTGTAGGTTTTGTTTGTTAACCCATTTTTCAAACACAGCCTCCCAAGGCTATGTGCTACTGCTGAGCTTAGCTACAGACAGAGGGACAAGTCTTCCCCAGATCAAAGTAATTGATTTATTTTTGTTGAGCTGCAGACGTTTCTTGGGTGAAAGGACACATTTTAGCAAAGGCACTGACCACGGACCTTCCTCTGCCTGAAGCCAGGTTGGAGGGAGCAGACGGGCTCTGACCTTCCTGCTGAAGGGTCACTTCCCTCTCCCCTCCTACAAAGTGCTTGTCAATTTGGAAGGGATGTAAAGAATGTGGGCACTGATTTACTCCTCCTGACTTCCTCGAGAAAAGTGCTTTCAAAAATCCCATCCTTAAGTGATTATTTTGCTACTACCCCCGCAATGTCTGTCACCTCTGGATCACGCCTACTTGTTTCCCCTTCCAGCTGATGAAGCAGGTGAGATTTATAACTGCTGTAGTGTTCCTCTTCTTGCTGTCTTTTGCTAGCAGCATCTGGCCAGGAGGGCACTTGCTTGGGTAAAAGAAGTTGCCTCAACACAGGCTGCTGGAAAATGGAGAGTGGGTGACTTGCGGATTGCTCCTTCCCAGAGCACCAGAGGTTTTAGCAGGGGCTGCTGAGAACAGCTGATTGCACTGGAATAATATGTCAATAAAAAGCTGGCATTGCTGGGAGAATTACAGCTTGTTCCTCTCTTTAGAGGCAAGAAAATATAAATATCAAAGTGTCTGGATCAACCTGTGTAAAAGAGCTTCCCTGATTTGGGCCCCTTAGGGCAACTACAAGGATACAACCTCTATCCACACATATTCTATCCATCTGTGCTGCTGGGACCAAATGGATCCAGGCCCTGATTCTGACTGTTATTGCACAGAGGCTTCTTCCATGAACCTTGCCAGGATTGCTTTCAAAGGGGAGAGAGGTGGGTGACCCCCACAACTGTTGCAGGTGGGATCCAGCCCTGGGGACATAGCAATGGTTCCCACTGCTGCCAGGGAAGGCAGTCAGGGGGGCTGGTTTGCCTCTGAGGGAGATGCCCCACCATCTCATAGTGCAACATTTGCATTTCCTTCTTGTAAAACTGGTGGGAGAGGTGCAGGTTAAGCCCTTCCCTTTGGATAGTGCCAAGAAGTATATTCATGATTAGGGTTATCATGCTGAACAAATCGACCTGCACAGCCAGTCATCACTACGCAGCTCTTACTGTGTCAATGCAATGTCTTTGCTCTTTACCTGAGTCTAAGCTCTTTCCTCTTACCCTGGTGCCACCATAGACCCAGGCAGCTCTAGTATTTGGCTTGTCTGCACCACTGGAACAGTCCACAAGCTCCTCCACGGCAGCTTGTACAGCAGGGTCTGCGGATGCCCCCAGTGCAGCAAGGTGTATGTCGGATGGATGGTCAGACTCTGTACTCTGTCTTCAGCTCTCCACATGTCCTAAAGGGGTGAGTTTGGCCCCTCAGTGATCTACCCCAGTGCTGATTAGGAGGAGACTGGGATGAGCTTGGACAGGATCTCTGTTCATGCTGTGGGTCTCCTGCTAAACCAGTGGACCATGAGGACACCCACTGCTACTCCCCACCTACCAGATGCTCCATGCTTTTCTCTAGCATTATTTTCAGGACACTTTCCAACTGATGAAGGAAAACAACAGATTATGACTGTAAAGTTATGGTGAGAGGACTGGATCCTGGTAGGACAACATTATTTCTTGCCAAGAGAAGGAACAATTAACCTCTTCTTTACTCTTCTCCCATTTCTTCCCCAGCTTCCAGCCACCTCTATATACATCATATATTATATTACTATATTCTCTTATATCTTTTACTTTGCTCTTTCAGTTTCAGTAGCACAAGTGATTAATTCCAAAAGAAAAAAAAAGAGAGTTAAAAAAAAAAAAGGAGGGAAGGAAAAACCCCAGCCTCTAGGAGTATTTACAGAATAGTTCATTTTGCAGAGGAGATGAGGTTTGGCATTGGGAAAAGCATGGGATTTGAATGTGCTAAGTGGGTTTGATTCCACATTCCTGCTCTTCCTTCTGGGATTCTACTCTGATGATGAAAATTAAAGAGTTGTTCAACATGCTTTCCCCAAGTGCAAACTTGCAGAGGACACGCAGGGCGGCAGGGGAGGCTGTCTCTGTGCTCTCCCCTGGCCTGGCCTGCTTATAAAGGTAGTATTTAAAGGGGTCTGATCTTGAAAATCAGCCTTTCACTTCAGGGAGCCATCAGCTCCATCTTTAGCCTTTCCTCACTACCCAGTACCTTCACTAGTGCTGTCCTCACAAGGACCAGGGCTTTTAAGGTACTGGCTGGTGGGGACAGGGAAGGGACGGTACACACCTGGAATCAAAACCATGAAGTGGAAGATACTGACTTCTTTTACATACCAAAAATTATTGCAGTATAAATACACCCCTGTCACCCCAGCGAAAGCAGAGAAGGGGAAGCCATGGGGAAAGTTTGGTGGGTGAGGGGCATTTCCGTAAAATTGCCCGACCCAGAAAGCTTTGACAACTGCTCCCACAGCTGCCAATTCTTTTACAGATTAGGGCAATGGCCATTTACATCAGCAAATAATGCCCCACCCTGTGCCTCTCCCCCCACCCTCCCTTATGCTGTGCGTGATAAAATATCCCACAAGTCCCTCCGTGTTAGATCTTTTTCTGAGAGACTTCTAATAAGAATAGCATTTCTTCCCAGAAAACCCCAGTAAGAGATGCAAAAGCAATTGCTCTTAAGTATGGCTGGCTTCCCCAGCTGCTGAGACCTTCTGGCCAATCCATGTCAGTATTTCTGTGAAGACAGAGGTAGAGACCTCAGGCAGCTCTTTGTGGAGGGCATGATAGGCTTCCTCATACACCTGCAACCAGGGAGAGAGCGGAGATTAGCATGGAAAAAATGAATTTGCATGAACAAAACAGCCACCAGTCCCCTCTCTTCAACACCCACAGGTCCGACACGTCCTGCCCACGCCTTGTCAGTTTTTTCCCAAGATGTGGCAGGTTATGAAATCAAAGAGATGTCACTGGTGGTGCTGGCCCTTGGCGAGCAGGAAGGTGTTGGCATTGCAGCTTGATGTCTGCAGGTACCCAAGCACCCTGCTGCCCTTTGGGAACACAATGCATGTTCCAGCCCCATCCATTTCTTGCTTCTTATCCCACTAAGGAGGAGGAAATACTTATCATGCCCTTGGAGTGTAAAGGACAATGGGGGATGTTCCCATCATGCCTTGTGCAATTTTATTGCTTTTATGCTCAGACTACCCAGTTACTTTTCCAATGACAAAAGCTTTCCCCATCTCCCTGTCTCTCTTTCAGGCTCATTCATGTGCTAACAATTGGTTAATCAGCTGTGGCTCTCTTGAAATGAGCAGATGTGAAGCGGCTTTTGTTGTCCAGTGCTTTGGAAAGACCCCCCTGTATCTTTACACACTGGTGCATGAGGTAAGGTTGGTGCCTGCACAGTTGGCACTGTTCAGAAGAGCTTTTAGGGTCAGCACTCTACATGCTTATGAGCCTCACTCTACTTCTATGCTAAGCTGCTTCATGTCCAAGAGACCTTTAGGCACACAGCCACCACTGGGGCAGGTCTGGAGATCACCCACCACTACCTGCCTGCAGCACAGCTGTAGCTGTTGAAAGGCCACCACACCGTGCCCAGGGAGGGCTGAGCTTGGGCTACCTTCTGGTGAAAGGGGCTGTCACCTGAGCAAGTGACACTTGCTCAGTGTCACCAACCCATCACCCCTCTTCACCTCCAGCTCTGGAGGTCAGCAAGGTCCCTACCCCTCACAGTCACTCATGCTCAGGCCAACACTGACAGGATAATACCCTAAAAATCAAGAAAGCAAGAGGACCTTGAGCGTTTTGTCCTGACTCTGCACTGTGTCCATCAGTAAGTAAGACCCTCTGATATCACAGAGCTTGTCAGAAGAGCCGTGTAGCACCAGGATGGGCAAAGTCAGCTTGGGCAGAGCTCGCTCAATTCTGGCAATGGCATTCATCAGCTGGATGACGAAAGAGACCTTCATGCCACCGTGGTAGACCAATGGATCGGATGTGTAAGACTCCATCTGCCAGGGAAAAAGAGGTAATTTCAGGTTAGAAATATTTCATGTAGAGGAGGAAAAGCAGATCAGCCTGGCAGTGAGGAATCTCTTCCCTTGGCTAGCACAGCCATTTCCTACTCTCTCAGGACATCCTGTCATCAGAGTCAAGGTCAAGGTCTTTACTGTGGCTTCCCAGAACTGCTTGCACAACCTGGCATGCTCTTTGCTGTGTGTTTCTCACACCACCAGAAAATATTCAAGCCAAAGCTCTTTCTGCAGAGAAACAACCAGTGTTGGACAAAGACTGTTCCCATGGGGGCACCTGCCTGCATTTTCCTCCTCTGCCGTGCCCTTCTGTTGCTCAAATGTGATATATCTTCTTCAGACAGTTCTTCAGACAGTGTTACTTGAAATCTGATGTTCTCCAGGTTCTTTTCCTCTCTGCTGAGGGCTCAGATGTTCTTTTTCCCTCTCTGGGGATGAAGACCATGACCTACACCTACAGACAACTGACAAATCTGACTGAAAAGCCAAGGGGTCATCTCTGGATGCCAAGTGTTCACAGACAAGGAAGCAAATGATGTTATTAGGTGGTAGGCAAAAAAAAAAAAATAGTCAACAACTTGCTCAGCCAGACTGTGAGGGGATAAAAATGCACAAGAGCTGGTGGAGAAAGTTGCTAGGAAGAAGTAGTTACTGCAGCAGGCAAATCTACAGTAAATATTTGTATACTGTATGTGGAGACAGCCCACACAGCCCCTACCATGGCAATATCTGCCAGAAAGCTTTGATTATGGGCTAGTCTCTGGCACAGCCTTCAGCTTCTCCCAGCCCTGGCAGATGTTTATAGAAATCATGGTTATTTATAGGTTAGCTGAAAACAGTCTCCTCCTCTCAGATCAAGCAGTGGGGTCTGTTCAAATTCTCTCTTGCCTGCAGAAACCTGAGGTCCTCTTCCTGCAGCAGTGCCTGCCCTGAGAGGACCATGGGTAGGAGCTGAGCCATTAGGCCACCCCAAGGACATGTAGGCACGTGTAGGTGTAGGCACAGGTGTGCACTGCAGGACAGCATGGACAGAAAGGTTTTGGGGTGGATTCTGCCTTCATCTCCCTGTGAGGTGAGATTCTCAGGGTGGCAGAAGAACACTACATGGTGGGGCTTTCCCACTGCAGCCGTTCAGTTGCCAGAGGGTTTAAAGCCAGCTTCCCTTGTTGTCATCGCAGATGTGCTGGAGCACAAACACTGGAAATGGAGCTGGCAGTGAGCTACGCTGGTGCTTGCAAGTCGTTCCCCATCACTTTGCTGCTTCCAGTTCCCACCATCTCCTGCCACTTGAATCCATGGATTCTATCCCTGAATTCAGCAAGGGGGAAATCTAGGATTAAGAGTGGCTGACACGCTTCAGACCCAGCCCACAATGCTGGAACTGGTCAAGGGAGGGACAGCTGTAGAGCCAATTTGCTTTGAACTGGAGTTGGACCAAAGAAATTCAAGTTGTTACAGAACTCACTTATGGGTTCTTGGACACAGTGGATGTTTCTAGTATTTGATTAAGGCCATCATTGTGTTTTGGTCTCTGTGCAAGATCATGGCTCCTCTGAAGTGAGGGGTAATTTTTGGCAGGGAGACAAAGATAATCATCACATCATAATATTACGATATTATGCACAGTATCTCCCTTTCAAAGAAGCAAGTGCCTGTGCATGCTGAGAGTCTGGAAATCTGCCTGTAAGAGGCCACTGCAAAGATGCTGAACATCCTCTGCTCCTGCCAACATCCCTAGGAAGGTTCACCTAGAAGGTGAACAGCACATGGTCCCTCTGACTTCACATGGACCCTCCAAGTGCCCAACTAGTTTGTTGGTGCAGAAACCTCCACCTGCATCCTCCATCCCCTACGCTGTTCAGCGGTACCTTCCCTGATCTCCAGCCTCCTTCAAAAAGGGCAAGAAGCCACTTGTGCTTAGAAAGAAGTTTCCTCCTGTGAATATGCTCACGAAGAAAGTTCAGTTTTAACATCCAAAACACCAAGCGCCCAGTGTGGTGTTGCTTGCTCTCCTGTTGACAGATGGGTGTACCCTGATATTCTCAGCCAAACATGTTGACTTTTCATCAGCATTTTGAGCAAAACCCCAGTGTTGCACTGGCTACTCAGCAATTGGCTTCAGCCTAATCTGGATCTATGTCATAGCGCTGTGCTAAAGCAACACAGCTTTAGAATGGATTTCTTTTTTTTTGGTTTTTTTTTAAATTGAAGACAATAAATGAGGGTCTTTGCAGGGGGGATTCAGGAGGGGTGGGTGGATGGATTGACAGCAGGTCCCTTCCCATGGAGTAAAACAGCTCATGTGAGCTGGTCCCCTCCCCAGTCATATAAATGCTAGAAGAATGACCTAATAGCTTTCCTTCTTTCTCTTGTTCTTGTCTGAAAGAACAGGGATTTTTTTAACTACTGAGTAGCTAACAAATATTTTTGTGTAGATGATGGCAGGAGAAAAAGAATAATGACCCAATCCTAATCCAGATTGATCAGGACTGATCAGTGGGAGTATCCTGTTCCCAGTCAATGAACAGGAATCCTTGTCAGAGTTAATGCTCAGTGCATGGGATGAGTGCCAAGCAGCAGTTTGGTGGGGAAGAATGGGAAAAAAAAGGAAATGGGCTTTATATACTGCAGGCCTATAATCTGCAAACCCTGCAAGCCCAAAGCTGTCATTGCTGCACCAAGCTCTGAGACAGCGGGGGCAAGAATTGAAGGGGACCCTGGAAGAGCCTGTGAGTGCTTCCAGCTGCAGTCTGGTGAAGGCTCTGCAGAGTCCGTCACAACAGCTCTTTTTATTCTTTGTGTAATTCTCAGACAGAGGTAACCATCATGTTGCTGCATCACTCAGCCCTGTGCACCTTCCCTTTGCATTTTGCAGAGCAATAGTCATTATAAGGTAATTGCAGCCTTATTGTATGTGGGCTTTGCAGGAACAAGACTGAAGTCAGGGGGACCATTCCACTGAAATCAACAGCAGCTACCACAGACCAATGGGGTAAAGAGGTGCCTTCCGCTGTGATGTCATTCCTCCTTGGAATAACAGGACTGGGTTTTTAAGGTTGCTTCTTGCTCCCTTTTGTGTCTCATGTTTGATACAGCAAACAGATCAAACAAACATCTCCATGTGTCTCTCCGTGTTTTAGTCTCCATACCCTGACGACAGTCTTCTGCAAACACAGACTCATCAGGAAATTCTTGGATGATGTCTCAAAAATATTTATAGAAAATAGAAAGTTGGTCTGGCAAGAGAGTGCGTGTAACATATAAATAATGGATGTTTCCAGCACATTGTGTGCTTTGAAGCCGAGCGTCCTGAGTCCAAAAGGAGGGTGGAGTGTGCATTAGAGGCAGCCAGAGGACCAAGATACTGTGTTGTTTTCAGTGAGTCTGAAGCCTCAAATCCTGGTCTTTGAAGGGGGTCAGGAAAAGTGCATTGCATCACAACCCACAGCTACTGTCAGCTGCGTGTTCACTTGCAGGTGTGAAGGCAGCACAGCACACAGGGTTTGTTGTCTCATTTTGAAGACTGCTTCATTATGAGCAGGCTCTAATGAACCTGACCTACATCTTTACCCACCACAAAAAGCTCTCCTCTGCTCCATGGAAAGGGAAAGAGCAAAGGAAAAACAATGCCCTAAGGAAACTTTTGAGACTTGAAGCATCACAGACCAGAGGAAGCAGCAGCAAATACGTGGTTAGAAACACAACACAGTAGCATTTATTATAAACTATGTCCAGTGGTTGCTGTGGTGACTTCTAACATCACCCCAACAAGGAAATGCTCAGTCAATACTATGCACCAAATTAAGGGAGCTCTCTGACACTTTCCTAAATAGATTATTACTCAGGATCATCACTTTTCTCCTGCAAAGTTATCGAGTGCAGCACAGCATCTTCCAGCAGAGGATCCAGCTCTCGGAGATGTATTTAAAACTGCCACCCTTAAGGACAGGCAAAGACCCCATACATCCCAGCCATGCTCCCTCCTCAGGTAGGAGGTAATGCTCTCAAATTCTTCTCCTCCTGCAGGGCACTCATTGCTTGCATCATCTAAATACAAATGAAGACGTGAAAACTTCCTTCTGTGTGATTTTAGTGAACTGGCCATCTAATTTAAACCTTTTCTCTCAATTATATGCAACAAGTCATGGCAGCTGAATGTAATTAAGAACAGGTTTCCACAGCTTGACTTGAATCAGCCTTCTTCCCAAGTATACATTTTGTGCAGCCTCATATGGTACTTTAGAACATATGTCACACGGTGCATCAGCGGATGCACATGATCTCGCTCCATGCTAGTCCTCACAGTTTCCTAGGACTTCGTCTTCTTTTCCTCAGCTCCTTGAGTCTTTCCACCTCCAACACAGTGAATTCTTATGCTCTGTTCACAGATGTAAGTGAACTGAAAGTTGCTGGGCCAAAAAACTCTCTGGCAGTGCCAAGAAACAGCCCTGAAAGCCTTGAGGCTATTCTGAGAGACTCTTTGCTTTCCAGTTTTCTGAATAGGTGAAACAAAGAGATGGGCTGTGCTGGGGCTGGATGCACTGCACTCACATGCTGCCCCTGATTCTTCCAGCTTCAATTCTAATGCCAGTTGAGCTGCCTGTCCAGGGAAAGGCAATTTATTAACTCCTAGCTAAGATACAAACCATTGCATAGACCACAGAGAAAATTACAGCATCTCTCAGTGAGATGTGAGAGCATAGGAACAAGTGACCACTGCAGCAATGAAGTTCCTGAGACACTTGGGTGCCATTTTCTATCTTTCTTTCACCAAGTTCTGCATCCAGCCTAAGCACCTTCATTCACTTACAGTTCATGTCTCCCTCCTTTCACTCCTCTCACAACAGCGAGAAGGAAAAACCCTTGTTAGGTGTTGTTGCAGCACTTGCAATGACATCTGTTTTTGCAGTGATGGCATGAATAGGTTGACACTGTTGTTATTACTAAGAGTGGGTGTGAACAGGACAAGAGTACCAAGCTGTTGTGGCACTACAAAAACTCAGTCTTGGGACAGTTCCATGCACAGTGGCAGTGGTGAGGCTGGAGCTGGGTTGTTACAACAGCTGCTTCAACTGCATCTCCTTTAAGTATTATTTTTGGGTGCAGCATGAATACATCATTATTTGTAAAGGTTGTAGCAGAGTCAGTGTTATCCAGGAGACCTCATAGCAAGTTCTTTGGGACAAGCATGCTCTTTTGCTCTGCTGGAAATGTATCTGGCACAATGTGATCCCTGTTTGGAAGCAGGAAAAAAATCCTCCAGTGCTGCAGGATTTTGCACGATTTCACTGCAAACAGCAGGGTTGGACAAGCTGACTTTAGCAGTGTGTTTGCAACCTGTATGAGTTGGGTTTTGCTGCTGTGATGAGTGGCAGTGGTGCAGCAGAGACAAACGTGTCTCTCATGTGCTTCCCACCGCAGCCATAGCTCTCCATTATGTCTTGTACCCAGAGTGGCTGTGGGTGCAAGGGAAGGGAAGGGAAGAACAGCTGGTTTCCTACAATCTTCTGTGTGCAGTCATTTCCACTGACTTCAGAGGTGTGTCACCTTTTTACACCAGCACAGATTTTGCCCTCCTGATTTAGCAAAACACTTGTGATTTTTTTTTAAGAGAGAAATGGCAGGACTGGGACAAGATACCAACTATGCAGTGACATTCAATGGCATTAAGGTTCTCACCTCTTTCTTGTTCCGGGAAATTGCATTTGGATCTATTGATCCCAGTGACAAGTTTGGGAGAACAAAGTTGAGCACTTTTGCTGCAAAAACCTGTGGGAGAGGAAAAGAAGCAGTTAAAAAGCCAGTTAGAGCCAAAGAGAGAATACAGAGGGCCAAATTCTGAGCTGATGGGAATCAGTATGGGAGGTAAATAGTTGAGAATAGTCAACTGACTCTGCAGAAAGATCTGTCCTATATTTAAAACATTTCTCTTAACAAGAAAGTGTTCAAACTGCTCCTGGGACCAGGGAGTGGGCGTGCTAGACTGAAATGCCGTCAGCTGTCCGTCCACATGCAACAGCACAACTTCATTGAACAGTGTCTTTTTCTCATTCTAAAGTTAGTTTCTGAATAAGCCTCAGTCAAGCACTTTGATAGGAAAAGGTCATTTCCAACTCTTGAGAGGGCTGGGTTTTGGTGTTCTACTGCCCTGTCCTGGCTGCCACAGCTCTGGTTTCAGGCTGCAGTGCGTAAGTGATATTGGGTGCGATTTGCAGTAGTTGCTTAGGCTGCACTCATTTTGATAAGCATATTCCTGGGGAACCTGTAAATAAACAACAGCAAAGTGTGCATGCCTTGGCTATGGGAGCCCATTGCTCACACGTCTCCTGGGAACGAGATACAAAAGCATTCAGCAGCCCAGGCTGAAAACTGCTGGCAGAAGAAAGGGTAACATCTTTCATTTCAATAGCAGTACAAGCATGTTGGTACCAGGGTTCTGCTCTGAATCTTTGGTAGCTGCCTTTATGTGATCATCACTTAAGTCAGAAAATACGCAATTAGTGTTCACTGGTCTGTTTTATGGCCTTTTGGTGTTTACAGCTAACCCTTACAGGTAGGCTGTCGCCCATGCCCTCTGTTTCTGCAGACGTGTAATCACTTCTGAAGCACTCCCTGACATTTCAGATCACAGATGACACATGACTGAGTAATTATGGTATTAGAGAAATAACACAAGGTTGAAGTCAAAGTCATCCAAGAGTGAAAAACAGTAAAGACTCACAGCAGACTTGGGAACACGTGTGTACCTTGTGGTGGTATGACTAGGAACCAGTGTCACTGTCTACCCGTACAATGAACCCCTCACTGGAGGCGAAATGGAAAACACTAAAGAGAGAATATCGTGTAGTGAATGAGTCCTTAAACAACAGGCTGAGGGTTAGTACAGGATTAATCACCAGGGAATACGTCCTAAAGGGTTGTCCTGCCCACCTGATTTCAAAGCATTCAATAGCAGAAATGTAGTGGGAGATGCTCTTTCACCCCTGCTCTGCCCTTTGCCAGCATATGTGACTCCTATTTCTGCATCCTTTGAAATTTTGAAGATTCAGAGCTGAATTTTGTACAGGTCAGTTGAGAAGAAAAGGGGGAAGGCAGCAAGATCCTTCTCACTCCACTGGATTTGAACTGGATGCTTCCATCAGGACACAGGATTTATAGGGCACTGATGAAATTGTGAAATTCCTGCAAACACACTGTGCTTCTGCTGCTGCCAGGGTTGGTTCAGCAGCGAGGGAAGGTATTTCTAAGAGGGACTGAAGGACCCAGTGTTTAGTCTGACTTGCTGTTATTGTTGCCTTGAGCCCTCGTTTGTTCAGGCCAAGGTAAATTCCTGCTCAGCTGGAAACTTCTCCAGCAAAGGGATGAATGCAATGGTCCTTGGGAAATGGCCCAGGGCCGAGAAGTCATACCAGGGAAAACCAAAGCCTTTGTGCCTCAGAAGAACAACCACATGAAATGTTTTTTGACTCTCAGAGGAAAAAAACCACACAGCATTATGGGAAAATGTGACTTATGCAGGAATACTCTGCCTGTTTTCAGTCCTTCCTCTTGTAAATACCTTTTCAACTCCAGGAGTGAATTCAACTGAATCTGACAGCGCAGAGCTATTTCAGGAATAATTATTTTTTTAACAGTTTTGAGATGCAACAATAGATTTGAGAGAGAAACAAACTGACTGTGCTCTTGTAATACTGTACGTAAGAGACTCTCTAGGAAAGAGACTGTAAAAACACCTCCAAAATACTTCAGTTAGAGAACAGGATTTCCTACATAAATAATGCATCATTGCATTTATTTCCTACACCGAAATGAAGCAATGATCTGGTACAGATCTGCAACAAATTATACTACAGTAATGCTAGTTCCCACAGAACTGGTGAGCCCTTTTTTTTTGGAAAGGGTTTAGCATCTAGCAAAAGATATAACTCTAGAAGGAGGAAAATCTTTCCCTATTTTCCTTGACTCAGTTGAAAAGAGAAGGCTAACTGTCTCTCAAATTCAGACTCATGGGATTTTCTCCCATTCCAAAGTAAGAAAAAGTAGGGGTACTGGTGCTCGTGGGACCCTTATGATGAGTCAGGTGTCGTGTCACCTGTGGAGAGTCAGCAACCAGCCTCCTAAAAGCAGACTTCTATGCTGACTCCTATTTAAAATAGTTTACCTGGATTAGATGACTTCAGGATTCACTTCCCTCTGAAAAGGAGGTAGAACTGTGGGGAGAGCACTTAGAAGGAAAATACAGACTGGCATCCAGGTGGTGCAGATCTCAGCAGGGTTTTGCACTCAAAGGCTAGAGGTCTTAACATATTTCCTTCAGTGCAAGAGAGAGGTGATTAGGAAACACCCTTTGCTGCTTGTAACAATTTGTGAAGTCAGATGGCTTTAGCTACAGCAGAAGGTAGGACAGGATTATACTGAAAGGTGAGGTTATCTGCTTTCTTCCTCTCAGAAGAAAAAAAAAAAAAAGAGAAATAGCTTAGAAGTAGATTAAAACAAGAAGCTAGTCCTAGGAGAAGAGTCTAAGGAGAAAGGATAAAGGAACGAGTCCTGTGGGAATGAGATGCTTTGTCCTTCCTGCTGACTTACCTGTTCCTTCCCTTTACTCCCAGCTTCTTTTAGGATTGTTGTTTATTCTTTTAAAAATGCAGAAAGGAGGAGAAAGCTGAGGCTAAGTTGCCTTGCAGAGCCTCCCTGGGGAAGGGCAAACTGGGCAGTGCAAATGTGAATCAGAAATTGCTCTGGAAGGCAGATGTGAATGGGAGGGGAGCAAAGCCCAAATGCAAACCAAAGGACATGGTCTTGACAAGAACCAGTTATGGTACCAAACCAAATGGGATTCAGCTGGGGAGTGATGCTTTATCTGGAAGCCTCCTTTGAGGCTCGTGAAGGATGCCTGGGACTCAAGAGCTTTAGTTCTGTTTAGAAATCGGTCTACCCCCAAATGCCAAAAATAACCCTGACCTTACGTAGCCACCAGCCCGTGCTGCAACTATACCAGACTCTGCATGAGTCAGGAAGAAAGCTGTAGGAGAGGAAGGGAAAGGACTGCACTGTGTGGGCTGACACAGGGTGAGGTGAAGAAAGCACAGTCTGCTACCACCTTCCAAGGCACCATCATTACCTGACTCTTACATAAAAAGTTCTTCTGGTCAGCATTCACTTCCCCTCTGAAAAGTAGGTGAGATTGTGGGGGAGGGACTTAAAAGAGAAGTATTTACTGGCACAGATCCCAGAAGGGTTTTGCATTTCAAGGCCAGAGGTCTTGACACATTTACTTCTGCAGAAGAGTGAGGTGACCAAGGCCAACACGGGTTTGCTCTTACCTTGATGGGAGTGGCGACTTCTGGGCTGGCTACCACTAAAGGAGAGATTAACAGCATGCCTGAAAACTCACTGGGTCGCTCACTAGCTGTCAGAATGGAGATGGCTCCCCCCTGCAATGCAAAATAACAGCCCACAGCTTAATACAGGTACCAACATCTTGTTTTTATGGTAATCCTGTTACATGAAGGGTTTTAGTCCAAGCAAGCAATCATTTCTGCCCCACTGAGAGTGCAGTGTGGTCAGTGAGTAAAGGCAGAGGAGTAGGAGCACCAGAAGTGTCTGGTTTTTGTGGGGGAGAAGAGACCTGGTTTCTGTTCTCATGCTATAAACTCTCATATCACACCAAACTGAACTCTCCATGCAATGTCCATCAGCTCCCTGGGATTTCTTGTGTGCTCCTCACTTAAAAGGACTAAGAAGTAAGAAGAAAGTGTCTGAAGGGGTAGTTCAGGTGGGACTTGAAAAATAAGTTGGGCTCTATCAGCGTGACAGACTAGTGCTGCACCAGGAATATGCTGTGAAGCCGGGCTTGCTCCGTGCCAGGCACTGGTAACCTGGGCAACAGCAATGCTGCCACTGGCATGTGAAAATCTTCACTAATTAATGGGAATTAAATATTCTCCTCCTCAGAGTCCCCAGCCCGTCTGGCCCCACAGTGCTGTGCCCAGGGCCTGACAGCCAACACACAGCCCACGGTGCAGAGCCGAACACCAGCCAGGCTGAGCCATCCCACGAGAGGACAGGGGCTGATGGCGAGGGGTGGGGATGGAAGGGACCTGGTGGGCTTGCTCAGGAAAGTTTGCAGAGGATTAGTTGCCAAGGGAAATATTTGGTGAACTTCCACACTGCTGGAGAACCAGGGGCTTGTTAAATGGAGCAGCAGCGAGAAGCATCTCAAAGACCTCACTGGGAAATTAGCTCCTTGTTACGGCGGCTTTGGAGCCTGGCGAGCCCTTCAGAGCATGCCATGCCTTCTTATGCAAGAACACTTGTTTATCTGAGCATGGGCTGAATCCCAAAGTACTTTTTCATTTTCTTCTCCTCGGGGAAGTCAGGGAGAGCAGATCAATGACATCAGTGGGAATACTGCTAGCTTGAATAAAGGGATTTGGCCCGTGCTGTCAGAATCAGGCTTCAGATCTGTTCACCAAATCAGTGCCTTTGTTTTTGCAGCCCTAATCCGTGGTACATTTTGCTGTTAAGTTGTTTAACAGAATGAGGCTACAGGGTATTTTCATGCTTCATCCCCATGCTGCTCACAAAGCTTTGGAGGGCTTAACCTCCTGGTTACTGGTTAAAATGAAAGGGGAAGCCCGATGCTGTAGGGAGCTGGTGAGACTTAGCATGTACCTGATGGGAATGAATGGTCCTATTAAAAAATAGGCCCACTGTAGCAAATGGCACTGATTAGGGCCATGATGAGGGTAGAAAAGTTAAGGACTGACTACACTGAAGGCAGATCTCAGGATTATGGCATGCTGGCAAATCAGTCAGTGAATGAAGTGGAAGGGAACATTCCCTGTAGTTTTGTTTTCCCGGTGTGGAATGAGTCATTTCCTGCCATCCACATGAGTACCACAGCACTGGACGCTGGGATGGGGTAGGGGATGGTGCTTACCATGGAGTGCCCCAGAATGAGAACAGGCAGGTCAGGGTGCTCTTTCTTCATGAGATCAATGTGCTGCAAGCTGTCCCTGATGAAGACGTGGAAATCTGAGACAACCATACGATCACCCTCACTCTGCCCATGGCCAACTGCAGGGGAAAAGGAGAGCACACATCTAAGTCATTCAAAGCAGTTGTTGCAATCAAGAAAGGACTTAGCAGATATAAGCCTGTTGTACTGTTACTGTCCTAACTTGACCTCCTCCTGCAGTCATCTCTCAACAGAAAGAGTGCTGCAGAAATAGAGAGGAAGCTGCACAGAGCTGTTTAACAAGTGCCATACTGTCTATGATCTGATTTAAAAAAAATAAATCACAGAGTCACAGAACATTAAGGGGTTGGAAAGGGACCTTCAGTTTGGACTTCTATTCCCCTGTGTTTCTACCTGCTCTTCAAAGCTAAGAGTACTGATCTATTTCTTGCAGCCTTCAGAATCAGGGTGAGGAGAGCAGAGAGGCTGTCTTGCCTTGCTGTAGCAATTGTGGGTTGTAGTGCTGCATTTTCCCCCATTCCCCCCAGTCACTGCATCCTGGAGAATGGGGTTTTGTGTCAGGGATCATGTGGGTCTGGTGGTTCCCTGCACAGCTGTAACTGCTGTGCAGAGTCTTGACAAGGAACAGAAAAATTCTGAAGACTTGATATGGTCACTATAAACCTAATGAGCCATGGGCACTGCCTTTTCCAGGGCCTGGGTGTGCATCAGCTTCCAAAGTCCTGCCTTTTCTCATGGTACCCTGGAGCACTGGGTGGGCTGGAAACCTCCCCTGTCCGAGGTGAGGGGTCAACAGAGGAGGCCAAGTGGTGGAGGCTGCAACAGTGGGCAAGTATCCAGTGGCATCCTCCTCCTAAACAAATGTTAATGCAAACTGAACTGCACCTGGACAACACTGTTCCCTCACTCTGTATCTGGGAACTGTCTTGTCTGATCAAAGGGAAGGGGAAGATTAAAATGGGAGATGGTGAGTTGCCATGGGAACAGCGGCATCCCTGGCAGAGGTGGAGCCAGCATCGCCACCAACACAGCCCCAGGCAATTTTGAGCTTGCAAAGGCTTGAAATTAATACCACCTTGGGGAAGCAGTGTGCATGTTTACCTGACCATACATGCATGTCATTGCCTATCACAGATAGGATTTGTCCTTAAAAACAGCCCCCTAGCTTGTTTCTGTTCCATGTACTTGTTTAAGAAAAACTGTGAAGCGGAAAACACGTCCCATCCATATAGAATAGGGTATAGGGAGTCTCAAACAACATCTCCCTCCTGTTGTGTGTTTCCATAGGCCTTCTCTAGTGGGCACCAAGGCACAAAGGGGCAATGACTAGCCAAAGAATGTGAAGTGCCTGATAATTGTTTACATGCTGGACGGTTCCCCTTCCAGTGACCAGCAAAGAAAAGCACTGCTGGCCCAGCCACAAAGGCAGTTACATCTGCTGGCAGTGGTCATATCAGAAATCACTATGTCTCAATTTTCTTGTAAGCCACCCCAAAAAATCACCTTGCAAATCAGGCAGAACTTCTAATAAAAAGCTTGACTAAATTCGCTCTGTCTAGGAAAAACTGAACCCCCAAACTTGTTGTTTTGTCCTGCCAGGTGGTCTCCATGGCTGGGTCTTTTGGCAGTGAATGCTGCAATCAGCCACGCTGGCTGCCAGAGAAACCCATACATGTCATGCTGGTCAGTTATAAATAACTTATTACTAGAATATATAATTCATATTATATATACACATACTCCAATTCCTGCCAAAATATGGTACAGCAAGCATCCTCCATGGCTCAGTGACCAGGAACGAATTGAAAAGCAAATTAAAATGCAAGTTGTGATAATCTACAGAAGTAAAACCATATGTGTGGCTAGTGGACCTATTAACTTTAAACTGATTTTCATTACAGATGGAAATTTTACAACTTTTATACATATCCACTTCACTCATTTTATGGTCCTCAAATGTGTTATCTGCCTATTATTTAACTTCAAATGTAGCAGGTTAACATAAGTTGAACAGTCCAAAAAGAGGAACATTTCCTCTTAGCAGAGCTTTGCATTTCAACTTCTTTTTTCTCCAGTGCTACTTCACTTGCTTCTAGTCTCTCCTTCTCTCCAGCTGAGCAAGCAGAGACAGCAATCCCCTGTGGCCCAGGTCTGTATATGGGCCATGACTCCCTGCTGTGGAGCTGTGAGGATTCGGTGTATTTTTGAGAGACAGGTCTTGAAAGCCTCCTTGGTCCTCAGTGTGGAGAATTTCCCCTGGTCCCACCACACAGCAGTGACACTGCTCATAACAGTGAGAGTAATGACTGTGGAGTCCAAGAAATACCTGTGCAACGCTGTGACAAGCTTCTCACTGAATTTCTGCAGAGTTTGGGGTTTTTTGTTAATAACTTAATGAACCCCCACTCGGATGGCACAGAGCCATACCTGAGCAGCAGTCTGTCTGCACATATGGGAAAGGAAGGCCATGCAAGTCTTTGCTTTCATACTATCCCTGCCCATTGTGCAAGGTTAGCTGGGTGGCATTGCTGGGTCATATTCTTTTATTTTACTGTTTTTCTCTCTTCCCCTCCAAACAACTGAATTTATTCCACCAGAGAATGAGTTTGTTGCAAGTTTCAATCCCGCAGCCAAGAAAGCTTCAGGGTAAAGAACTAAGACCTCTTCTATTAGATTGAAAGACTTTTCACAACCAAACATCAATATAGTCAATAATGTTTTTCTTTGATCTTTTGCCTTTAGAGCTATTAAGAGTGAAAGGTCAGGTTCATCCTTGATATAAAGCTATTTGCTTTGGGTTTTGCTGGAATGAATCTGATGTAGTGGTTCCACAGTGCCAGTGGCAAAACAGTGGGTGCAAGATGAGGGGAACCCCCTTCACCCAGGAACTGGAACCAACCAGAGGCTGCTCTACACCCTAGAGACACAACACCAAGGGAGACAACAGAGAAGAGTCACAAGAATCACAGCTCCATGAGTTCTTCATCACAGCACTCCCCCAGGGGCCCCTGGTTTCCACAGGGCAACGTGAGGTTATAACCACGAGGTGCTCGTCTGTACAGAGTTGTGACTGATGGTGCACATGCACGTGGCACCTTCAGTGTTCAAAAACTGTCAAAGAGGTTTTCATATCTCTGTGGCTTCACATCCAGCTTGTGTGGTTCACTGCTAGTACTGAGCATGTGCTGTGGCTCAGTGATTCACCCTTTCAGGTTGCATGGACTGGGCTAATTGTGGGCACCCTTTCCTAGACACGAGCCTTTAAAAATAAGAATCCAAAACACGCATTTTTAAAATTGAAAACCTAGAATTAGGAGGTCTGGGCATCCATTTTCAACCAAGCACACCACTGCAAAATAACATACTTTGCTCAAACGAAGTCTTAATAAAGGCTGTGATGATCTAGACCAACATGTCATAGCTGTTCAAGTCTTCCCTCTGTATTTTCTGCATGAGCTTGCTCAGACTGTGGCTCTGCCACCAGAGAGTTAAGAACAGCAACTCATGATCAGTCAGACCTGTCAGAAAGCATGACTTCAGAGCATGATTTCACCTGTGATTATAGTTCTTCCAAAGCTACACATCCATCTGGATGGAATAATACTGACTTGCTGTGCAGGAAGACAAAGCTGAGAGTTCAGCAATGGAATATTTGAGGGTGTCAGGGCTCCAGGGTGTGCTTTATGACCATGTAGGTATGGCTTTGCCTTTCAAACAGATTCTGTGGCCCTGCAAATGTGTACTTCTACAAGGCTCTCCATTCCTCAAATCCCACATTCTCTCATGCTCTGGGGCTTCCTTTTGAAAACCACTCCCAAGCAGCCAGACTATTCATCTGACATTGGCTCACATGCCTCAAAAAATGTTACATCCTGGTCAGATTTGAGATATGCTGAAAAACATGTAAATAAAAGGCACAGTCCAACTCGACACTCCCTTCCCTTTCAGTAAAAGCCAAATAGGAACTGCCTGAAGAAATAACCAGTGCAGCTCTGGGCTCACTGGGCAGACTCAGTCTGATGAGGGGAGCTGTGCTGGATGTCCACTAGCACGATGCTTTTCTGCTGGGGCTGTTGGGGCACATCATAGATGAAAAAATCTGCCTTTAAATGTACTAAGTAGACCAACAGCAAAGAGGAGAGCCTGGCAGTGCCTGTCCCTGCACACCATAGGGTGCATCAGCACCCAGCCCTCCAAGGCACTGTGGGGATGGATGAGTGCAGCACATCTTGTCCACCCTCAGACACCTGCACTATTTTTGTTCTAAACACTAACTTTTACATAAGCCACACACTTGACATATTCCCCTCTCTTTCCAAGTGCCCAACCCTCCTGACAAAGGCACAGCCTGACCCAGGTGAGGACTGAATTGCTACTCAGACCTTCAGCAGGAACGTTTTGCTACAGAAGATGAGGCGACAGGGGAAATGCAGGGTATAATGCTGAGTTCAGCTATGCTGCTGTCAATTTACCAATTTCAGTGATGTTCCTTAAAGTTCACAGTCATGGGAAAGCAGAAATTACAGGCTGTGTTTATTCAGCCTTTGCTCCCTATTTATTATGGAAAAGCTATAAAACAAAGAGAGAGGACAGGGGAAATCTGCCTGGGGAGCAGTAACTCTTCAGGCAGAATTTGGATCTTGGTTTTTCACATATTTTTGAGAGAAAGGGGATGGTTTGGGTCCATTTCAGTTGTAGTGAGGACACCGTCAATGGGGTGAAATGCTCTCTCTAGCCAACTGATGGTAGAAACAATCAGGAGGGACGCAGGACTTGACTCCTGCCTCAGGATCCATCACACTACCTGTTTCTTTTCCTCTCTAGATGTGTAACTCCAAGATTTTGGAGAGAGAGAACCAGAACAGGGAGAGTTAGGACTAAGGTCAGGCACTCCAGACTTACCACTCCCTCAGCATAAATATATTTTGAATTGTAATGGCACTAACACAGGAGCACCAGGAGTTTTCAGTAGTTAAAGGTCAGAACTGCCACCACTGCGAAGTCAATGATTCACAGACACAGATGAGGAGCCTCTCTGGTACTGCAGAATCCCACATTGGAAAGACACATCTTAATTATGGCAGAGGGGGACATTGGCAAGGCTTTGTGCTGTAGTGTCTGATTTAATAAGCTGGAGCATGAGTGTGATTCCATTCCCAAAGGAGCTGCTGGAGGCCAGAAAAGGTGATTTTAGTGTTTTAACACTGGCACTGCAGCAGCAGTGGGCAGTAGCATGTTACAGCACAGACAGGGGTATGCAAAGGAAGGGTTTTTGTTAGAGCCCACAACCAAGCTCAGGTTGAAGACCCTCTTCCTTCACTGCCTCCTGCTCAAAAAGCTTGCTGGAGTCTGACAGATCCATTTGAAGCAAATGCCTGAATGACTTTTGGAAAAGAAGGTATTAATGTTCGTATTATGCATTTATTAGCTTTCTAAAAGATTTGTTTTATTCCTGAGGTCATCTGCCTCTATTTGCTGCCCCAAATTTGAGATGGGATGAATTCCTCACTGGTGTTGGACACTGCAACATGCAGAAAGGTGAGCCCACCTCACCCTTTTTTGCTCTCACGCCACCACAAGTGATGCTGCTGGTGAGAGACATGAGAACAGTACGTCCTCCCTGCTGCTCAGCTGTCTGGGTTAAGGAAAAAAACCACATAATTAAAAGTTCTCATAGATGCTTTCCCTCTGCAGGTGGCCCACACAGAGGAGCAATGCTGGGTCTGGAGCCCGTGGGAGGGAGATGCTAGTGACAGAAATTTGGATGGCTCTTCTGGCGCACAAGGTGTAATGTGCCAACCTAATCCCTCTCCCACAATCTTCCTGAGCTTGTGACAGCTTGCTCAGGTGGTGACCTCAACCTACCCTGAGATCCTGCTGCTATGGGAAGGGACCATTTCAGCAGCACATTTTAATACCCAAATTCCATAGACTGGGAGACAGAGACCCTTGTCTGCCTCTTTCCTCTCTGCCTTTTTCCAAAATGCATTCAGACTTGGAGGTAAAACTTAAAGCACAAGATGCAGTAGATACAGTTTTCCAGAATGTTCCAGTTGTGGAAGTCACTGCAGCAGTCAATGGAATGGTGTCACAAGGCACTGTGGCTGATGCCTGTATTTATGAGCTCTACTGAAACTCCTCTGAGCAAGGACTGCTTTATTTTACACTCATACAGCACCCAGCACCGCAGGGCATAACCACAGACCTCAGTCCAAAGTACAGCAAGATCTAAAAGTAATAATTAACTCTAATTCCAGACTGTAAGGCAGCATGGTTTTGCAGAGGAGGGGATGGGAGAAAACACATAGATGGAGAATGTGGGGGAGACAATACACAAGACGACACTAATAACGGGTTACATAGCAAATGTTGTGTGAAGCCTTGATTTTCTGCTTGGGCGTTTTTTTTAAGGTTTAATGAAAAAATATTAATGAACTAGTAAACACTTGAAATTGTCATAACAGTTCACTACTGAAAAAACTATACTTGTTTTGTAATGAATCAAGTACAGATCCTTTTCATCAAGTGAGCAAAGCTCATTAATTAAACATACTGGATTTCAAAGCTCTCAGTGTTTAATTATTTGTTTAACAAGCAGTACATCGAATTCACCATTCAGACACACAAACAACTAAAACAACAGGAAGAAGCTTCAAAGCAGGACAATCAACATCTGGAAAAGTCAACAGACTGTGGCTCTATTGTCAGTAACATGTAAAGCAAATGTTCCACTGGCTGAACAAATACACACAGGAAGCACCTCGGAGATCATCCTGCAGATTCCTGCTCAACCAAGCAGCTTTCTTGCCCTCAGAACAGACTTATCACAGCGAGGGAGTCTGTTCTTGTTGTATTTCCCAAACTTTTTCCATTCCTCAACCAAATCAAGTCTGATGCACAGAGGGCACTCTGAAGTGTCTGCCCTCCATCTGCACCTACTCTTCATTTTGTTGCAGGTGGAAAGCAGAGGCAGGGCAGACATCTGAGCTAGGAGAAAGCAGGGTAAGCTGTCCTAGGATTTGCGATGCTACCTTTTCTCCACTCAAGCTGCCATCTAGGCCAGCTGCTGTGCTTATTTGGTAGCTAAACTTGGGAGGTGAGTGTCTCAGTGTCCAACTGACTGAGCCTTAGCTGTGCATCATCTCTCTCATCCTCTTCTGATAGCTCTGGTTTCCACAAGAAGAAAAAGCAGTCTGACACAAGCTACAGACCAAGGCTTTTCCAGGAGGACCACTTTCACATCAGATGGGAAGCATCAGTAACTAAAAGGAGAAGGTTCCATCTCACCACTGATTCCACTTTCATGTTCTTCTAGGACCTGATATATAGCTCAGTATGTGCTTATCCTTTGTGACTTTTGACCGCTCTTCCCTGTCTGGGTAGTTCTCAGCATCCCTTCTTCTGCATCACCTGTACAGGTGCAGTGAGACTGCTGGGCTTTCCATGACAAAATGCACATTGTGCAACCACTAGATATGGTACTCAACAGAATTCTCTCCATGCTTGGTGTTTTATGTATGAAGTGTGTAACTAAGAACTACAGGTGGATTCTGTCTCTCCTACCAAAAAGGAATCTTGTCCTGAAGGCACAAGTACATCAGCTTCCCTCTCCCTCCTCAAGGTTAGGAAAATCATTTTCCTTTCAGCATTTGCTGGGTAGTTTTTATTCACTTGCCTCATATAAAGAGTGCAGCAAATTGAAAGCCTTCTCCTCCCACATCAGAGACACATTTGCAGAGCGGAGATATTTTTAGAATAGTGCACACAGAGATATATTGTTTGTTGTCTTGGTTAGGGAAAAAAAAAAAGAAACACGCAATTTTCTACACTAAAATTATTTGTGGCTTATTGCTGGGGTGCAGACAACTAGTCATCTTGCTGAAGCCATGTTAAATTTTTTCTGTACTCCAGAGATGACAAACAAAATGCCCTGGTACATATCAGAGCAGCTGTTAATTCTGTCCGACAAGGCAAACTGTTTCTGTCAATGTTAAGAGCCAATTCTTCTCTAATGGATACAAACAGGGTTCTTTTGGCTTTAGAAGTCTTGCCCATTTCTTATGCTGTTGCTGAATTTGGCTCTGAATTGCAGTTCCTTAAAAGTCTTCCTGGAACATCACGTTGCTCATGAAAATATGCTGAAAAAACCCATCTGAGTGTTTGTGTTGCAAAATAATGAGCTGCATTTACAAACAGCAGGCACCGTGGCCAGACTGGAAACGTAAGTGTCCCCTGGGATGTTGTGTAATGAAGGGGGGCAAGGCAGTAGGAAAACCTGCACATACCACAGTCACTTCCCACACTGCCTGCAGTAGGGGGGGGGCTTTGTCTTTCCTACCACAAAATCTGGAAGGTGCTGTGGCACGGCTGGGGAAGCCAAAGCCCATGAAAGAGGAATATGGAGCCCACCTCCTTTTCCACGAAGCACATGGACAACAGTATTCCACTTTCTTCCTCAGGCCCTTCTGCAATGCCACCTCAGCCAGGCCTCAAGAACATTAAAAGAGAAGACAGATGGCAAGAATGCCCTTCTCTACCAGGCTACTGGGATCCATGGTTTGAAAATGCTGCACAAAGCCAGTTTAGATGGTTGAGCAGCTGTTGAGTTCCTCTGCAAAAGAGTTTCTTTTGCTCGTGGATGAAATGATTCCTGTCTAATATCTCTTTACCACTATACATAATATAAATGTAAGATATATAATCAGTGAGGCACAGCTTACTGTGCCTCTAAGGAGTCAGAGACATTAACTAATCGGGCAGTAAGTGATTTTATTTAAGGTCCTATAATAATTTTTAAAAGGCCCTATAATTTTTAACTGTTATTCTTGCACTGTTGCACTGAGATTTTGCCCTCTTTCAAGAGAAGCAGATAATTTTCTGAAGTATCATTGAGATGACTTTATTTAGCAACAGAGTTAGTCTTCAAAGCCTTATTCTGGTGTGATATAGAAGCAGTATCAACGCCCAGATACTGCAGAAAAAATGCTAAGGACTTTGCTGGAGTTAATCCAGGGTCCCACTAGTTCATTTGACCTATATGCTGCTGATCTGCTAAGAACAGAGAAGGACCTCTTTTCTGCTCTCCACATATGACTTAAGTTACCACTAATGGCAGCTGGAGTTTCACCTTCAGTGGAAGAGGCAAGCAGACAACGACAATCTCCTTGATATTTTAATTTAGCTTTAAAATCATATGCAATTTTCTTCTCTTGTCTTAGTACCATAAATTTAAAAAAAAAAAAAAAAAAAGGTGCAAACTTTATTTTTTCCTAGCTGAAAACAAGGATGAAAATCCACTTGCATTAACCTTCTGATCCAAGCTACAGCTTTTAAAACAGCTGGGGCACCAATTCCAAATGTCAGGATTTTCAATGAAAAAGTCAGTGCTGGAGTGGAACTGCACACTCCCCTTCCCTGCCCATTTATTCCAAAGCAGACTGGCATGTGGGCTGGCTCTCCAACACGCACATGCTATTAAGTCCTAAATGACAGCTTGTTTAACTAGAAAACATTTCCATTTTTTTCCTTAACAAAGGCCATTCATTTCTTGCTCTTCTATTTGCTTAAAGACGGTTTCATTTGCCCTGCCTGAGAGTTTGCACAACCCTCCTGATTGTTCCCCTCCAAGTGGCACTGCAAGTTAATGACCCACCTCTGGATGGCTGAGCAGGGAGCCGTGCCCGGCACGCTGCCGCAGCATCAACCCAGCTACTTACACTGCAAAATCCATACGTCTGCCTTGAATATTTTTATGCTTGAGAAAACAACCGAATCAATTCATGTTGTGGAAGACAGGCCTAATTCTTCCCTGCTAACAGTGGATTAGGCATCACAAAGAAAAGAAGATGAAAGCTGGATCGTGTAGGAGCTCCTTCCATGCTGTTGACGAATGTCTTGGGGGACAGACGCAACTTCCTTTCAAGCTATCTTCAAAAGGTTCCCCTCCATGCAGACCACCCGCTGGGAACCCACATCAATAACAACAACGGAAAAAGAATTCGAAAGACCCATTTTTCATCCGATTTATTTACATGTTTAAATAAACACGAGTTCCCATATAGTGCAAGGGCTCCCAGTGGGTTCTGTTTAGTCTGTGAGATTCTTGGCGCAGGAGTGCAGCATTTCTCTATTCCAAAGCAATCTTGGCACAGATTTTTTGGTTATATAATTTTTTTTAAGTAACTGTCAAATGAATAATAACGTTTCTAAAAAGAGGGGCTCGTGTTCTAGGATACCAGTAAGGTGTTTTACCAACTAATCTGCCAAAAGGTCATTAGCAAACCTGAGCTCCTAAGCTCCTGCTTTCAGGGTCAGCTTTCCCCATAGGCTGCACTTCCAGTTCTCAATCAGCCTGTCCAAAGGGAGCTTTCCCACAGAGTTAAAGACATTTTCACTTTTTGCTTCACTCCTTCGCATTGCCACATGGCAGTGCCACCCTCATTAGACTGGATTTGTCCCTGTTTCTGACAAGGCATGAAGGAAATACCACTCTCCTAGAGCCAGTATCTTTTTATACCCACTTTGCACAAGCTCAATGGGTGAGCAGCAGGTGGATTATTGAAATAAGGGTAGGCTTTTTTAATTTGGGTTTGTTTTCTTTTTAAAAGGGTACATCCGCACAGAGCTATAGCTCGCTCAAACCCTACCAGATCTGCCTGGGAGCGACACAATTAAGGAAAAAACCTCCTGATTAAGCAAGTCTGGCAGGGAGCATTCCTGGGTGCGCCAGTCCTGCCCAGGGTGCCAGAGCATAGTCCCACGGCTGCCAGTTGGCTCATGGCTGGGTGGCATTTAGATGGTGCATGGGGGAAGTCACGGGGAAGTGGCAGGGCAGAAAATAGCTCTCCTAAATTTGTCTTGCAGCAAAGCTGTTGTCCTTTCTTGGTAGAGATTGATTTCAGAGTTATTGTTTCAGCTGCTTTTTCTTACTTGATACCCTTTTCTCTGTAACTCTCCTCCATGCAACTCTGAAATTCTCCTCACTACACATATATTTACCAAATGATCCAGGATCCAATAGGCAGGTTATGGTTTTCTGTGCTCTATCACTCATTTCAAACCATGGCTGGGTGACAGCAGACAGTGAATACTGGCTGGCAGGTCTTGCAGTTCAGTAAACAATGCAGAGATACAAGTGTTGAGCTGATGAAGGTTACAGACCTGTACGCTGCTTCTGGGCTATGAGAGCTACTACACAATCAGCCAGCAAGGGCGTATTTGCGGCTCAGAGAGTGCTCTCTTCAAAATCTGGGCAGCATAGGTGCAAGGTTCACGCAAAGGCCTGGGACTGTAGTCAAAATGACAGGTGGTATCAGGCAGTCTCACTGCCCTCAGCCTCCTCTCCCTTCCCCCAGCCCTCTGCTGAGCTGAGCGTGAACTTGGCACCACGATGGGTCAGGCTGCCTGCTCCATAGCATTAGACAAGCTGCCAGGATCTGCCAGCAGGCTTTGTCTCTGGTAAATTCAGAACCAGAAAATAAATGCAGCATGGAGAATGTCAATTTTAAGGAATCTGGGTTGATAGCATTAGTCTTTGTACCATCTACAATTCAGCACTTTTTTTTTTTTTAGATTTTATTTTTGAATCTAAACAAGGATTCTCAGATTGGAGAGTACTGCCAAGCCCTGAATAAATCCCAACATTAGAGATGCTGTGGGTATAGCAGCTCTCCCCGTGAACTGAATCTGCTGACAGTATCTTCAGAAAAATTAACCCTCGAGTGCCACAGGACAGGCTCTGTGGCATCAGTTTCAATGCTCTGGGAAATCTCACCTTGTGGTTAAAACCGGTTACTCCTATTCATGGAGTAATACTGATGAAGGGTGGAGTAAAGCATGGGCTTAGAACAGCTTAGAATGGCTGGCACAGAATAACATGTCTGCATTGTTGGTGAAATGGTCAAGTTTCCAGGTGCAATCCCAAAGATAAATTCAGCCAAAGGACATGTAACTACACCAAACTAGTCAAGTGGCTTGTAATTCCCTCACATATGATTGTTTGTTTTCCATCCACAGCCCCATTCCTCAGCAGTTCTGAAAGCACGCACTTAGCATTTGGACATAAGAAAACACTATACAGTTGCAATTTAACCTTTTTCATTCTGCTGCCTCATCCCTTTAAATATTGGTGAGATATTTTATTCTAAGCTGCTCTCTTCACTGGCTGAATCTTCCTTTCAGCCTGTGAAGAGCCATTCACAGTAATGGGTTTGCATTCTTGGAGCTCAGGGCTTTTCATCTGCAAGCTCTCTGGAAGTGGGTCAGCATCATGTTGGATTTTGCCATGACTGACCTGAGATAAACCGAGGTGAGGTGTTTTTCCTGAGATCCAAGACACATCTGTGGCAGAGCCAAGTGGGGGTTTCCAAACACCTTCTTATGTAGTCTGCTACTGTGCTATAGAAGGAGCCACATCCTGATCTGAATCACACAGGATCCATCACAGGACTAATGGAAGGACTACCTGCAAAAGTTATCTATGGCTAAAACTGCTGCTCTGTTGAAACATAACAGACCACAGGCCAGACCAAAGCTATGTGAAATCCAGGAAATCTTCAGAAATATAAGCAAAAGAGCTTTTCTCATTTAGGACACTAAAATTTGGCCAGAGCTGTCACAGACCAGGCCATGCTGCCATCTGAGGACTGGCTGTTGGTCACAGAAATGGCCTGATGAGTTCTCGTTTGATGTCTTAGTGCAGTATGAAACTTAAATACCCCCACTGTGACTGGTTCTCTGACAGGTAGAATGCACAGAAGACTTCAAAGCAGGCTTCACATACACCTTCAGGTAAGACTTCTTCCAGATGGCCTTAGGTTTTGTGAGACCTTTTGCAATCCTCATTTTGTTATTATAAAGAAAGAAGATGCTCCAGGCTAAAAGGAATATTACTGGAATGCTAGAAAATCTCATCTGGGTTGGAGAATGAACCAGAGGCTAACCAGATGTTCTGCTTTACTTTACTAATGGGCTCAGAAGTGAAGAGGATCACACTGCCAGAGGCTTTCAATTATCAAGAATAATTTCCTAAAATTCTGAAATGATTTTCCCAAATCACCAACCATGATTCTTAGTTCCCTGTGCACCCCTTTATCAGCTCAAATGATGTCTTCTTCTCTACAATAGTAGTTCAAGATATGTTAGCTTTTTACTGAAATAGGAAAAACAGCCTTAAAACCTGAGTCAAATCCTGGCCACACTGAAGTTCGTGACATTTAGGTACTGCCTTCAGAGGATGCAAGCATGTGTGTGCAGCGGCACAGAAGCAATTAAGGCTCAAGCAACAAAGAAATAAATCCCCAAACCATATAAGAATCACATTATAAACATGGGTTTAAGTTAAAGGCATTCTGAAATGAAAGAGAAGCTGCAGTGCTGTGCTGGGCATGTACACACTGGCATCATCCCTGAAGGAGTGAGAGGCAAAGCTGAGGGCATCTGGCACTCAGTATGAATCAGATGATGCCTCAAAAGGGGAAGGAGAGGGAGAACCAGGAAAGGTCCAAGGGATGTGTAGTAGTTAAGTGAAAGGCATCAATGTTAACGCCTGCCAGGCTCCACAGACAATGTGTGAGACCAAAAAGACCCCAGTGCAGGCAGCAGTACGCTGGGACAAAAAGTGAGGAGCTTCTAAGAATCAGAGGAGCAAGAACCTGGAACAGCCTGCTCAGCTGGAACGGTGTTTGCTGGCAACAAAACCTGGTTAAAAACTGAGCTTTAACCATTTGTGAATAAGACAAAAGGATGCTATTTGTGGGAACAAATGCCTAGATAATGCAGGGAGTGTCTTCCTGCCTGTGCTGCTAATAAGAGTATGTTTTAATAAACAAATAAATGTCCTCTTTTACATTCAAAATGAAAGTGCAATAGAAGAAGCACAATTAGCTTAAAACATGAGACACTGTAACTAAATATGTTTCTCTGCAACACCTTTTGGTTTATTAAAGAGGGAAGAACTTCAATATGTGAATTGACAGAGGATTAATTTTCCCACTGTTCACTGACTATTTTGCTTCTGGGACTTGCTGCTGCAATATGCACTTGTTTGCAGTCACTGCCAGGGAACATTTTTGGTTTTTTTTAATTCTCTCCATCTTTTGTTATAAAAAATATGTCTATTCATTTTAAGGCTTGCGAGACAGTCCATTAAAAGGTCTGCTCATGGTCCGTAACAAATAGAGCTGCTCCCAGGAAAACCAACAGGGTTAGTTATTTATGGAGGAAAACCACCAGTTGGAATAAGGCAATCCAGCCCTGGAACAACATGCCACACTTTATGAATGAGCAAACAAACAAACAACGAACATTAGAACTACGAAGTATAAAAAGCAGAATACGGGCTGCTTCTGCATCTCTGTTTTGTCAAGTGTAACTCTGGTCCCAACCCTTAACCTGATGTAAGAGCTTGGGCCGTGAAGGAACATGAGGCTGGGGGGGGCTGATGCCTCACAAGGAGCCTGGAGTTGGATCAGACCCTGCATCAGCTCCTGGCATTTCACACTCTGCCAACACACACAGTGCAGTAGGTTTGACTGGAGCAGGCCCAGGGAATCTGTTAACAGCAAATTTTGGTGAAAATTACACTGAGACTGACACAGTTTTGATCAAAACACACAAATGCATGCAGCCTAAGTGAGCCTTCCCATGACTTCAGACCACTAGTTATAAGGAAAATCAATTCTCTCACTGCAAGTTTTGAGAAGTTTTGCTGCTTTAGTGAATCATTTCTCCTGATACTGTGGCTGTTCAGTTGAGCAAGAGCAATTTTATTCATCAGTTTCCAGTGTAGGCAGGGCACAAAGAGCATTAAAAATGAAGATGAAATGGCAGTTTCAGGCCATTTATTGACAGGTTACACACTTTATTTTTCTTTGTAAAGCTGCCTGTCCTTTGGTTTTGTTCAGTGCAAGTGAGAGCTCTCTTTGCATATCACACCCCTCGACAGGTCAGTGCTGAACTAGGCACTAACCTGAGCTGGATGGTGCTCCTTTGAGTCCTCTTATCTATCTAAAAAGGTATTGAAGGAAACTAAACAATATTTTAATCCAACAAGAGTTATATACACAAAATAATTTTTTCCTTAATTTTCAAATGGCGTTCAGTAACTTGAAACAGTCATTTGTAACTCAATAGGATGACAAAGTCCACATCTGCATGAAGGTACATTTATAGGTGAGGAATCATCAGTAATTAGCTTCAGAATCAACCTCATCCAAATTAAACATGTCTGACAAACAATAGGAAAGCTAGTCACATTAATGAAATGCTGTTGCTATGGAAAAATTGTCCCTATAAAGGTGAAAATAAACACGCTTCCTTTTTCTCATTGTGCAAAAACATCAGAAAGTATCTCCCTGAAGATGAAGCTGTTCCTAAATGTAGGTACCATTAAAGTCTGTTTTAAGAGGGTCATTTGTTCACCCATTTCAAAGTCTTCTGTGCTTTGTTTTTGGAAGCAACATCCCAAATAGTAGCAGCTAGGATGCTCTTTAGCTCATAAAGAATAACTGATGCTGGGATACATACAGTGATTATCTAATTCAAGCCCCTACTTCATTCAATCAGGTTTTTCAGGGCTTTGTGAGGGGGGTTTGAAATATTCCCAAGGTCAGGGATGTCCCCACCTCACTGGGTCCTGCTCCAACCTTTGACTGCCCTCATGGTGAAAACACTCTTCTTATACATAACTGGGTTTTCTCACACTGTGACTTGTGTCAGTTCCCTCTCATTCCATCACCAGGCTCCTCCAAGATGAATCTGGCTCTGCTGTCTCCACACGCACCCACTGGGAACTTGTAGACAGCAGTAAGATCTCCTCTTAGCTTTCTCTTCTAAGGCTAAATAAGCCCAGTTTTATCAGCCCCTCCTCGTACATCTTGTTCTCCAGTACCCTAATTGTTTTAACAGCCCTCCTCTGGCCTTGCTCCAGTATGTCAATGTTTTCCTTTTACTGGGGAGCAAATTGAACCCAGCGTTTCAGAAGTGGTCTCCAAAATGCTGAATGGAAGACAATAATTGCTTCTCTTTGGTTGCTGGCTATAATCTTTCCAATACAGCTCAGTATGTGATGGCCTTCTTCCCCAGAAGGTCACACTGTTGACTCAAGTTCAACTTGTCTGCAGTGATCCCTGGTCCTTTTCTGCAAAGCTGCTTTCCGTTCATTCAGTTCCCAGCCTTTAGTGCTGAATGGGGTTACTCCACCACAGAATGCTGAACTTCACAAGTGCCTTTGTTGAAACTTCACAAGGTCCCTGCCAGTCCTCTTCTTCAGCGTGTCAGGGTCCCCATGAATAGCAGCTTTCCAGCATATGCTCAATTTCGACCCTGTAAACTGACTGGAAGTGGCCTCCATCCCATCATCCACACCATTAATGAAAAAGATTCATTGATAATATATGCAACACTGATTTTTTTTTTTTTTCCTTAAAGAGTACAGATTCTTCTAAAGCTTCTTGGGGCCAAAGTCCTTGATGACATGAACTAATGTCCTGTCATGGAAGTCAGTAAAGGAACAAAGTATGAAATGAGTTTGATGTCTATCCAGTAGCCCCAGAGAACAGACATAGCAAGCAACATGAAAGGATCTGTTCTCTCAGTCTTCGCTCTAATAACCATCTGGTCCTTGTCCTTCCACCCTCAACCATCTTGCACGCAGACGTACGCCTGCAGCCTGCAAAGCTGGTTATGGAAGAGCAAGTAAGCTGTTGAAAACATTACATGAGGTTGCCAACCTTCCTTCACTAATAGGAAATGCAGTTGCAAGTTGAACCTGCTTGAACTTGCTGTCTGACATGGTGACAAGGTTATTCTGGATTTATCTGAGCAACCTTGAAAGCAGAATTTGACCCTTGCTTTGGGGATTAATTTAAATAGGTAAAGAGCGAGTACAGATTACAATTACACAGAACCTTAAGAAAACAGAAGCAAAACAACAGGTTGTAAAACAAACTGAGCTGAGTTCAGTCAGGGCTATTTCCCCTTTAGTTTCTCTTATTCACCAAAGTGAACCTTTTGTCCAAATAAAGGATGTTTTATTCCTGATTATTGGGACCACTCATCCAAAATGCCTATCACTTAGCCCCAACATTATCAGCACCACACACAGACTCAGTGGCCCACTCCTCATTATTGCAGAGGGTATCGCTCATCAGGGAGGCAGAATTGTGGAAGGGGAACCAGAATGGCTCAACCCTTATGGGAAGAAAGAAGTCTTTTAAGTTTCCTGAATGAACGACATGTCTTTCCTCTGTCATGCAGTCTGTCTGTTAACAGTTAACGGTGACAGGTCGAGGAGCACGGTCTGGACAGTGGCCAGAGCTGACAGCCCCACGCTCAGTCGCTGTGCTTAAAAGGGAGCACTCTGTTCCTTCTGCCGCCGTGTCCGCTCTCACTGGGACTGTTGTTCCAGCCTCACGCCTCCTTGTGTGAAGGCCAACAGCAAGGCTTTGTTCAAGAAGCAGCTGCTGAGAAGATGTACTATCCCATGGAATGACCCACTGACATTTCTCCCCCTGCTCATTAGTAAGCAGTGAATAATTAGGAGAACTGGGACGGATTGCACGGCCCATTTCTTCCAGAGTAAAAGGCCAGACCCTCAGAGCCCAGTGTGCCCCAAAACAGATTCCCTCATGAAGTGGGCTTGCAGCAAAGCCAGAGGAGCTGGCTCTCTAACACCTTCCTCTCATCACCTGATGGAGCGAGGAAAGAGAACAGCTTGTGCCAGAAGGTGGATGGGGCATGACTGGGGTAAAGGGAGTCCCAGCTCCTCTCCCTTCAGAGCTCACACCACAGCTCTGCTGAATGACAAGTGAGCTCAGTTCAGCCAGGACCCAAGCCAAAGGTCCTGTTCAACTGGATGACAATGTTGATGTTTATTTAATAACCCGTTGTTACAGGGTGGGTCTACAGCAGTGAGGAAATGGTTGAGGAGCTGGGAGGAGCAGAGTAACTGGGAGAACTGAGGAAACCATAACCATTCTTTTGCAATCTCTACTGCAGCCCAACATTATCATCTAGTGATGTCCACATACAGGGGTAGTGATGAAGGAGCATTTGCATTGTCTTTCCCCCATCCCAACAATGCCTGCATCTGGCTCTGGGTTACAGCACAGAACTTACCTGCCTGTCTTACATCACTGACTGTATCTCAATTAAATCTGACTTAAAAATAATAACTGGTCAGATAAACTAACAGATTGCTGGGTGCAGCCTGGGTGTGGTTAGCATATTTTATTAGCATACAGCAGATAACACTACACATCTGATTCCAGGTGTTCTTGCTTCTATCATCTGTGCTAAAGATGACAGAAGCTCCAAACTCCCTTGCCTAAAAGATAGGTGCAGGACCAGGTTTTCCTTACTTTTACATCAGCATGGCTCCAGCATTACTCTTGGGAAGTCCATGAAATAAAGTCTCATCCCCTGAGTGGAGCAGAGAGGAAACAACTCTGAGTATCCCCTGTGCTTTTCCTAACCCAAACATTTTAAGCAAAATACTCCACTGCAGCATATGTGTGCTCCATCAGACACATCAGCTGTGTGGAGCCTCACTGCCTCTTTATTTTTAGTTTGCTGTGGTCTAACTGCTTCCTGGCTCGAGAGCGTTGTTTCATCTGCCTTCACATGACAAACAAAATAAAGGCTGTACTTGCATTTTCAAGTCCCAGCTTGTGGCCTCCTATGGAGCATGAGACACTGCAGGTATTTGCTTTTTACCCAGTTTCTTTCTGTTGTGTAGCTGCTCCACTCAAACGGAAACAGGGCTGACTGCCCTGAAAGATGCCATGTGGTGCACACAGAGCTTCAGGACTGTGTGATCCCAGTGTGAATGAAGGGTGAGTGCTGAAGTGACAGATTCACTGCTGAAATTACTTCACCAGAGCAGGACCAGGCAGTGGAAGTCTGTAATGAGCTTTTCAAAAACAAAAATAATAGTGTGCAAACCTCCGTTTAATAAGACCCATCTCAAAGTGCTTACAACTGCCTGTTGTGCCACAAGATACTCCCCTTGGTATACTCACTGTATTATGATACAATTACAGGCACATTTCAGCATCATTATGTTATAGGAGGTGTATCCAGAGCACTTTTTCCTACATGAGCTGTGGTCCCTCTGGGAGGTACCATCTCACAACCACTGACAGAGCCCAAACCCATGCAGCCATCTGGGAGAAAGCAAGGGAAAATACACCATCCAGCTGAAAGATTGGGTTCAAGAGCTTGTCCAATACATGGGGAAAGTTGCATCTTAGCAGTAGGAATCATTTTGCCTACAGTTTTCAAGAGGCTAAAACTGAATGACCTGGTTTTCTCAGCAAGCTGTCAGTGCTGCTCTGAGATCCCGTGCTAGAAGGCCAGTCATCACTCCAGAAGAGCTGGAGGTGAGAAACAACTGGTTTCACTTTGACTGGAGCCCATTGGTGGTCAGCAGGCTGGTCTCCCAGTTCATCTCTTTAGATGAGAATCCTCAAAACCGAAGCAGAATTAGAGAAGGAAGGCAGAACTAAGTTTACTCACTAGCTATTTGTTTTATAGGATGACTTTGCTCCGAGTTCTCCCAGTTGTCTCACTGCCTGAGGAATTACATGGTGTACTGCAGTATCTGAACTCTCACCCTGCAACTGCGTGCTGTGGTTTCACCTCCTGCGTGCCCTGCACATGCTAAACATTCCTCACCACTCCCTGGAAAGCAGATAAGCCTGACTGCTACCTTTGTTCAGCATCTGGAGAAGGAAAGGCAAGGCAAGGTTTGGGACTGTACTGAACATGGAGTCAAAAGAGGGATAAAGTGGCAGTGGCAGTGCTCTGCCAGCCAGGACAAAGAGCCATCTCCTCTGGGATCCTGCTGAGAGGAATTTATAGTGGATGATTACAAGAGAGAACAGGAGAGGTGAGGCAGACCAGGGTGACTGTTCTCTGGTGTATCCCCTCAATTTCCATCTCTGCCCACATCACTGCTTGCTTCTGATGCCACAGCCGTGTTTAAGACTCAATGTTCCCCAGGTTAAAACCAGAGAAAGGATGAATTCCAGGCAGGGCTCAGAGGTCCATATGAAACTTAACAAAGATCAAGAGGCAAGGAATCATTTAAGTGTTCCCTTATATTCCTGTTGGTTTTATTCTGTCATGAGTTTTCAATCTAGCAGTTTCCAGAACTACAAGAACAAAGATTTATGTCCATACACTTGCATCACGGTGGAACAGGTTAATCACCCCTTAGCAGCTCTCCCTCCACTCCAAATCAATTATCATAAAGGACTGAGAGACAGACAAGACAAGATAATTTGAAGACAAAAGGTCTAATTTCTCCACAGGGAACATACTTGCAAAATTTAACCTGAAGCTCTGAAGAACTTTCTTCTTTGCTTGGCAGTTCTCACTGCTGCAGCAGTCCTCATCCGATAAACACAAACAGGTTGCCAATCCTCAGATTCAAATCATTAGTAAAAACATTAAATGTTTTTCTGACTCTTGAAGAGTGGGGTTTTATGCACAGGGAGAGAGGGGAACTCAACCTGACAGCTGGGCTCTGACTTTCCTTTTTGCCCTCACAGTCATTACCCTAGTCTGTGAAACACTGCTTTGGCACAACTGCCATCTCACTGCCTGCCATGCTACCCTACCACAGCACCTCAGGTCCAGGACAGGCAGGTTTAGGACTTTTATTTTTGCATGGGGTTGCAAAGCACTATAAATTTTTTCCTGGGAGAACAACTTTCAGAAAAAGCCCGTGCTAGTGCTATATTCTCCTTCCTACCCAAGAAGAGCAAGGATGAGTGCAACAGCAGAAGCCCAACTGCTCTGAGCAAGGCTGCTAGTAGGGTTCAGGCAGTGCAACTTTGTGTGTGCAGGCAAATTCTAGTCCTGTGTGAGGATCTTCCTGCTGCAGGGGACATGAATGAGAACAGTATCCATGGGGAGAGCAGTTTTGCACTCCTGCAAATGCTAATGTGTCCATACTCATGGTTATGCCCAGTAGTGCATATGACAGATTCTATTTCCCAGCAATGTTCACGTATCACACTGAAGGCCAGGAGCCCTCATCTGGAAAAAATAAGTAAAAATGCCCACAATCCACTGTAAGCCTCCTGTCCAAGGAAATGAAATGAGTGTATTCTTTCCTATGGCTCTGCAGAAAAGCAGTTCAAACCTTTCGTGTCAAGTGCAGTAGGCTCAGCTGGAGGAATTGGAAAGAGCAGACTGCTGTGGTGGGTAAGCAGGTCCACACCCAGCCCCAAAGGAGACGTTGTGCTGCTCCATGAGCAAACCAACTCCAAATACTGCTTGCCAAGGCTTTCCTGACTCCATTCCTGGAGATGGCCCTAAAGCCTGCCCTATCATAACATCAGGGAGCGCTGCTGTCCAGAACATTCCCTCGTGCTGATGTGCATGAGCTCTTACTTCGCACTCACAGTGCTACTTTAATTCTTGTTCTTATTAATGCTGACATCCTTCTTGGTCATTTTCCCCTCACATTTGACCATGCTTAGTCCTTTTTAACCTCTCTGTGTAGATCAATCCTTCCCAGTGCTATGAATAAATAAAAGCCTTCTGTTCTCATCAACAAAATGGTCTTTTAACAGTTGCAAGAACAACACAGCAATCACTTGGAAAAAAAAAAACAAAACAAAAGCAGCTAATATTTGATGCATTTAAAAATCTCCGCTCCAGCTATTTTCTACATTTTAGAAATAAATCTTTCTTTAAACAGAGAAAGCAGTGAGAAAATTAGTGGAGAGTACAAGCACCAGTGGGTGTCTGAGAGGGACCTGCTAACCCATCAGAAATGCTCACCACACACAAGGCACCAGCAGGGCTGCTAAAGCAAGCTGAACTTCAGTTACAAACATCTAAGGAATGTGAATAAGCTGTTAGAGCTGCAACCTTTCCCTCTGCTTTGATCTGACATTAAACATAACTCAAAAGTGGGAAATTCAACAGCTTCAAAGAAGGTCAAAGAGTCAGAGGTCTCCATGTACCAGGACAGGTAGAAGGTTTATTCCACCTGGAGAAAGCAGGAGGTTGGAAGCGAATCTGATGGCTAGGGAATGCTGCCAGGTTAGGGCTAAGTATTGCCCCTTCCTCATCTTCACATAACACAGCCACAATACCTGTAAGAAGCACCACCAAGTCCAAGTGACATAGAGGGCTACTTTCTACTACTGTTAAAAAATGTAAGAGAAAAGTAAACACATTTTTGTGACCCCTGCATCTTAGTAATGAATTCTGGACTGCTATTAGTTGACATTAGGGCTTTTGAAGGTGAAACTGTGATTGTTCTGGGCTCTGGCCATGCAAATGCAACCATAGACCTACATTAGATCTCAGCAAATGAGATGTTATAGGAAGAGAGAAGAGGATAGCTGGAACATCATGTGCTTTACCAAGTGAAAATGCTTGGTATGAGAAAACAAAGCCACACTCTCTATCCTTTATTCTTGTTTTCCTCGGCTCTCAGCTTTACAGATCCCTAAAAATACTGCTTTATAGCTAAAGGAGCTGCAACTCGGCTGACCGAACTTACAATATCACTTTAGTTTGATGAATCCCCACAGGTATTTCTTCTAAGAGAGCTTTCCTAAACTGACTGCCAATAACCTAATGTGCTTGTCTACCTGTTTTTTCTGCCATCAGAATCTTGCAAGAATAAAGTAATAGCAATATAGAAACAAAATTGAAAACGTGAGGTGTCATTTCAAAGTACCTAAACTTCCAGAAAAATACCTGACCCAGCAGCCTTAACTCTGCCTTCATGAGGCTGCATGCCAAGCAAACCCAGAAATCCTGGGAAACAGTTACCTGCCTGTTAAAAGCACCATATAAGAGACCACAGAAAAAAATGCTGTATTACACAGAAATTCCATTTTCCTCTTTCATGGGATTGATATAAACCAAAGCCATTTAATAATGCTAGATGTAAGGTAAGGTTAAGAGGTCTTCTGGAATTCAATTTCCACCATTACCACGGAAAATTTCTAATACATATCTATGAGGTCCAGCAGTCTTGTGATTACAATGAAATACCCCAAAGAGTAAATGTTCAAATCTTGACATACTAAGAGAATTGAGCCAGTGATACCTTTTACAGGGCAATAAGGTATGAAGACACAAATTGGGGTGAACAGTGTTATACTCTGTGAAGTACCAACCTTTTTGCTGAAGCCCTGAATAAGAGGAAACACCAATGTAGAGCAGCCTTTGGCAAGATTTAGAGCCACTGGGTAAGCTCCTACAGACTCAGTAATAAAAATGGAAATTATTTCTCCGTCTTTTGACTGAAGGATAGACACAATATAAATCAGTCAAGTCACGCATATTACAGCCCTAGTAACTTCCCAACTCATTTGGGAAATCATGCTAGCCACACTGTGGAACTGCATTAATGATCTCATGGATAATGCACCTGTACTGGGAATTTTATCCATGAGAATATCAGAACCAGAATAAATGTCCAGGTCAGGAAATCTACACTGAACTCATATGACCAAGAGCCACTGTATGAGATGGGGAACAGACAGTTACTATTGTGCTAACACAATGGAATAATCAAACACTGCAGGAGATCTGGTGATACCCAGCATATCTATGTCACATCATGGAGCAAAGACCAGAAATCTGCAAGCCAGAAGAAGCAGGGACAATAAGTGTACATGGCCCAGCATCGCCCCAACCTACGAGCTGAGGGCCAAAGGGGTGTTGCTGGGTTATCCCAGCCTTGCACACACTTGGGCTGGTTCCTCATCATAGCTGAGCTGCGTACAGACAGCTCCGGTGTCTCTGCTGGACTATGGAGATGTGTCCAAAGATGTCTGTGATGTCTCCGTGCCTTGTTCCAAGGCTGCAGCTGTCTAGTTGCATCCATAAATGAAAGTTACGCTGACATTTCAGCCTCCCCTCTGGGATCATTTAGGACATCAACCTAGTCCCACTTCCATAGTGGATAATATCACTTCACCCCCAAGAGGCAGGTAAAAGAGAAATAATCCCTTACTGAGAGGTTAAAATAGCACCAGTTGTAATGTCAAGGGCGAGACTGAGGAAAACTCAAGGCAAACAGGGATAGATTTAAAAGATTCAATACGCAGATCTTTACAAAGCAACAGATGATCCCTTTCGCATTTACGTCTAGTTGTAAATATTTTATTGACTCTTCTCTCAGTGCTGAGTAGCTTTAATGGCATTTACTTCAGTAAAGGCCTGAGTTGCTGTAAATCAAGTACAGATTTAGGGTTACTCACCATGGTCATGGGCAAACACAAACAAGTTAAGTCCTGTCAGCTTCTGGGCCAAGTCATCGTAGCGGCCGCAGTGCTCCCCAGCGCCATGAGCGATAAACACGAGGGCCCTAAATGGAGCATCAAAGTATAAATCATTAACGTGGCGATCAACCCACAAAGGCTTCAGAGCTGCAAGTGAAACCAGCATATTCAATTCAGCAACAGCATTTCAGACATCAGCAAATACAAGGCAAATATATAATGGCTGAGAGGATTTGAACAGAGAACACTGTCATCCTCCACTGATCTGAGCCACCGTAGTTTATTGAAAGCAAATGTGAGTGAGTCCCTGAGCTGGATAACTCCAGAGTGTCTACACTCTCCTGTAGTGTAAGTGTGGCCATTTATTTCTTTTGGAACTGGTATTTCTCTATGGATTCAAATACAAATATTGTCCTTAACTTTAAAACTTGCAACATTGTCTGATGCTCCAGAGCACCTCAAGATGAAATTTCAGCAAAGAACTTTGGTTGGACTTTGGAATTTTATCTTTTGACCCAACTCCGGTAATTTTACCGTTTCAGTTTCTTCCCCCAAACAGTTGCTTCACTTTCATGATTAAAGTGACTCTTGCATAGCTACTGTAATGCTACAGACAGAGATAATAAGAAACCACTCTACAGACAATTATCTTTGCAAGTACTTATCTTTGAAGATTCTAGTTTTATGAATAATGCTTTACTTTTCCTGGAATGGCATCAAGTGAGAGTGACTGAACTTGAACAAACCTCCACAGTGTTTTTACTAGATAAAGTTTGTATAGACTTGGACTAGAACTATAGCAGAAGTAGCAATGAAATTGCAGAAGTTTTGCTGGATTTGACAGGTGACTATTTAAAATCCAGCTTTAGCAACATAAACATAGCTTGTTTGTTTAAAAGAACCATCTGTCATTCCAACATCAGCAACCACAAAACCATTTGAAGGCTACAAGTTTGACATTTTAAGTACATGAACAGTGAAACACTACATGAACTGACAACATAAAATAATGACAGCATTTAACAGCTAGTGAATTCCTCAACTTTATTTTGACTGAGGTGTTGAATACCTTTTTAGACTGTATTCACCGCAATAAACTGAAATAAAATCTTAATACATTTAAACTTTAAAAACATGATGGATGATGTAGAAACTCCTGCTCTAGCACTTTGATTTGCACCTGCTTCAAAGTATTTGCTCAGCTAGACAACTTGAAAGAGTATCCATTGAAACCAGAAGGATTGTACAGAGCAGCACCACAAAAGCAGCAATGCAGAGATGCTCTGGTATCTGTCTAACACCAATTAGCAAGGGTGAGGTTAGGTCATGTACCATATTTAACTTGCTGTGCCTTACAAATCGTCTTAGTGTCACTTAGGGTTTCAAAACAATCCATGTGGAGCAGTCATTCCTTCCTTTGTCATCGTCCCTGGTCAAAAGGTCTGTCAAGTCATCTATGCACCTAGCAGACAGACTGATTTTAGGAGTGCAGGGTCTATTAAAGCTCCAAATACTGAAGAAATGGAGACATTGCTCATTCCACAGTGGAGAATATTATCTTTCTGCAGCAGAGGAATCATAGTTTTACGTGTCCCACCTCTCCCAGACACAGGTAGCCCAGCAGAAATGCTGCAGCCAGGGTTGGAAGAGTACATCATCTTTGCCATACACCTCCTTGGCAGCTTCCCTGCTCAGTATCTTACTTAAGCCCTCGTTTACTCTTTAGAGGACCTGTATTGGTTTCTGCTCACGAGGTACAGAGATTAAGGTGTAACTTGGCTGAAGGAATAAAGCCCTTCATTTCTCAGAGAAATATTATTTGAATTTATGCACTGAATGGCATCAAGTGAATGAAACCTAATGGGAAGCTGACAAAGGGATCTCTTTCAGGAAATTCTTGGTTATTTCATCCTCTGACAACAAAGCCCTCGTTTTGCTTTCATTCACACTGATGCAGTACCATGACTTTGCCTGTCAGCATCCTCCTAGATGCTCAGAGTCCTCATTTGCTGTGAAACCAGTGAGAAAAGAAAAAATCTCAATGCTTCAGAGAGGCAAGGTGTTCCTGTGACCTCTCCTCTCACCTAGCACACAGCTGCCAGAACTGAGCAGAACTGAGCCTTTGTGCACTGCAGGGAACAGACCTGGGTTATTATTTGTCTGCAAAATACTGAGTAAAATCCCTGACCCTGTTTGCGATTTAAGAGCCCTAAGGATAGCAGTTGTTGAGGAGACTTAGATACTTTTGAAAGTTTTGTCCTATCAATAATCATAAACAAGAAGTAAAATTTCCAAATTGTTATGGTGAAATAAAAGTAGCCTGTTCTGTTGTTCAATAAAAAGTGAGAGTAGCTTTACTGACTTAAAACTAGGTCATATCTACACAGCTCTTTAGCTCCAGCTTTCGGGTCTAAGCACAGAAGCCAGACATTAAACACAGTAGCTTGAAAAACTGAAATTAGTATGAGTATCATCTGAACAATGACTGAAAGATCTGGCTCTTTCACTTAATCCTTCATTGTCCATTACAAAACAAGTTTAGATTTGGCAAATAATACCTGAAGGCAGTATAACAAATACATGGCTCAATGTATTTTCACTAGGAAGCTGCCTGGAAAATGCAATGAGTGCTTAGATTGACTGACAGCAGTTCTTTACTGTAAGTAAACATTTTTGCAGACATCCCTGCTCTGGAATCACAGCGTGCTCCTTCCTTACCACAATGGCTGGAACAACAGAATATCAGGGATTGCTTTCAACAGACTCATTCAAAATTAATACAGGAATCCTGCAGGGCTTAAGATTTTGCAGGACTGCGGTGCCTCTGTGTGCAGCCTCAATGAGAATTTTGTTTAAAAAAGGTCTGTGTATTGGCCATGTATCAAACTGGTAGTAGGGAGAAATTTCTTCAATTCCAGCTCTTGCAGTTGTGCTGCTGAAATCATTGGAAATTTGAACACATCAGGTAGAAAACATTGTGCACAGCCTGCAAAGCTTTCTGTTGGAGAGTGACCTGTGCCTGAATACACACTAATTCCAGTCTCCCTGACCACAGACACGGAAACCTGACGTATCTTTGCATGCTCCAGCTGGCTTTGGCTGGTGGAACTGTAATTGCTGAACATCTCGAATTGGCATTACTTTGGCATGTGTTCAAGAAAGCACCTACTCACACAACAGCACGACTCCCCCACGCTCAGCAGGTGTGTCTCCACACAAAGCCAAGGTGTGAGCTGAGCATGAGTAAGTGCCCACGCGCTTGCTCTCATCCAACTGGTGCAACAATTGTGGCTATTAAAGGAACCAGTTTATTGACTGCTGTTTACAAAAGCAACAGATGGTTTTCACAGATCCCTTGCCCTTCCCATAGCCTTCACCACCTCCTCCTCCTCCTCCTCCCTCCCCACCTCAGGTTTCTGCTTCCTGGTACTGCACAGCTTGGCAAACAGATGCACTTGCTTATTGCAACAAGAAGGTAGGACAATATTTGTCTTTTTCTGTTTAAATCAACTGCTGGTTGTATTTAGTTCTCTCCCATAAAGACATGATGGTATACAACAGTGACCAGTCTCTGTTGCCACACTCCACTGTCCTGGCCACCCATCACTGGTATCAGTCCCTCCTATGTTGCAGCTGTGGCTTGCTAAGCCAGTACACTATGAAACACTGAATGTCACACCTGCAGTTGGTGCAAGGCACGGGCAAACGCCCTTCCCTGAATCAGGGATGTTGGGCATTGGTGGAGGTCAGGCTGCAACACAAAGCCAATGCCAATGTGCAAAAATCCACACGAAAACATTGTCTTTCTGTCCTGCTTCTCGAGGAGGTCACCAGTTGATCCAAACTTTAGCTGTTTGCAACCTTCCCTATTTCTCCCTGTAATTTCACATGCTCTAATGTTTCTCATCTTGTGTAGGAGCAGCTTGGCAGGGCAGGGTGGTGTTTCGGGTGCAGCTTTATGTACAAAGGAGGTAATAGGTTTAGCAGTTCTCACTTTCTTTTGTGCTGGACAATGTTGCCCAATCTGCTGTGCCAGAACAATTGTTTAGAGATGCAATTCCACAATCAATCGCAATCACACACGAAAGAGCCTTCTTGAACTTGCTCTTGAAGAGCAAGAGCCTTCTTGAACTGAGGCTCAGTCGTTAGAAGCAAAATGAAAACACTCAGAAAGTCTGTTGTGCTATGAAACCTTGCAAGCCAGAAACACCACTCAGCACTTGGGTCCTGTTGTGTGTAAGACTCATGTTCTTGCTTTTTTTCAACAAAAATCATGTTGAAACTGAACTAAACAAAGGAGGTCATGAGCAGGATGGTATGACTTTAACATCTTGTGCACTCTGGGGACAGAGCCACTACTGTGGGATCCTGTGCATGCTCTTTTATTGTCAGAAAATAACCCAAAACAGTGGGACTAGACTAAAGAACGGAAGACAAACTTCCTATGACTGCATATATGAAAAATGCTATCTTTTCCACCTCATTCAAAAGCATCCCTCTTCAGAACAATATTTAAGTAGTTGCTTAACCTCAGGAAACTTTCTTCAACACATGAAAGCCAACAGGACTTGCAAAGTACAAGATGAAAGTTAAAAAAGGACCTAGAAATGCTGTTCGGAATAAGGATTGATTTAATCGCATGCAGAAGTGATTTCCTGAATCGAGTCCTTGCCACTTAAGCTAATACCATGTTATTCTATGTAAGGCAACCATGCTTTTCGTTTGGTCTTATGTATGTTGTTATCAGAACCAGATCAGCTCTAACAAAGAACATCTGACTTGAGCAGTTTTGAATACTAGACACTAAATTCCTGAAGTAATTTTTTAAAACTGACAGGAAAGCTCTTAGCCAGTTAGACTGCCAGAAAAATGACTGGCTTAAGTATTACATTTTGTTGTTTTGAGTTGATTTATCAGTTCCTTTGCAGCTGAACAATTAACCTTTATTTATCAAAAGCATTTCACTAGTCACATTTTCTGGACAATCAATTGGACAGTTGCTCACAGATCCTTTAATGTGTTAAAAATGCAATACTATGTGTGTATTTTGCTTCCAAAGTACATTATAATGGGAAGTCACTAAAAGGTGTGCATACTTGTGTTAGCTGGGTGACTGAGCCTCACTGGCTACGAAGATTAGTTATCTCTCACATAATAAGATTGTGCATTAAGCAGCTTGTAACTTTGTTGGAGTTTAAGTGTCAATCTAATTTTCTACCTTGGTATTTGCTTAAAGATTACCACTGAAAAAAAGAATTCAGCTAATCATTTCCAAGAACATGTAGTGAAGAATGACTTTTCTGTTCACTATCAGTGATCTTTTCTCTGGAGGCCTCTTCAGCCCCTTTCGGTGTAAGACCTGAAGTTTGGAAGAGGGATGTCTCTGTATCTGCTTTTTGAGTCAGCTTTTGCATTTTCTTTTTTTTTCCTGAGGTGATTTGTGTCACACATGACCCTGATAAAACTTGGGCTATGGGCAGGGAGGACAAATAGCTATGACAATTTCTCTTGTGTTGTGCTTAGCCAAAAGTTCAGCCTGGTGACTCCAGTTAGACAGGAATATTTATGGTGGAGTCAGGTGTGTCCCTTCATGCCATCCTTCCGTCTCTAGGAAACATCTGAGTTACGTCCTTCTGGGGGTCAAGAGGCAAAGACTTTGCTCCCAATTCCAATCCTATGCCAAGGAGGCATTACATCCAAGGGCTTCGCTTGCCCTCTTGTTCAGGTTTTTTGAGAATTGCATTCTTAGTGTCTGCCCTCCTGGCCCACAGCTTTGTCACGCAGGTCTGTGATCTGGGCAGCCACCTCTTTCTTCAGCTGCCATTGAACACTGTTGTGTGAAACTAGCAGTTCTATAGCTATTTTTAGCAACTCAGGGGAAAAAGCAAGTCAGAACGGCAATAGCCTGGAGTCGAGTCTCTATCAACCTTCTCTCAATATCACAGACCACAGAGCATCAGCATGGATGTCTCACAGAGCTCAGAATCTGCAGGAATTCACCTCTTTCAGACACAGTGAGGTTAGCAGTGGTTCACGAACGTGGTAGTTAAACTATGAAAATCCTTTAAGCACAAGAGATTATGCCAAAGGAATGTGCACTACGTCACACTCCACAATTTCTGCTTGCCTTTAGAGAGCCTGTGGGGTTTGAGGGTTCTGCACAATGGTGTTTGACATGGTTTAGTCCAGTCTAGCAGAATCAATAGCTTCATTCCTGCCCAGACTCTGAACTGGCAGCTAAAAAATAAGCCTCTTCAGCAAACTCTGCTTCCCCATTTCTTTCCTCATTTCCTCGGGCTTGAAGTTCCCATGTAAGTCTGTCCGAAGGGGCTCCTGTCAGTGAAAGCACCACCTTACTGTCTTACACCATCGAGATTTTTGGCTCAGTCTTAAAATCTGTGCCTGCTGGTATAAGCAGTTCTCTTGGAACATGTCTGCAAGCCTACTCTCATCACACAGCTGAAAATCACAATTCCTCACCAGCACAGAGTTAGGAGGGCACTTGAGAACTGCCATGACATTCAGGAGTAAGCGTAAGTTCTCCAGAGACACCACAAAGTGCAGACACCATTAATCAATGGAGCAGAGACAGAACTGGGTAGTAAAAACATATTTCAAAACAAAAGGTTCAACAGGATCTAGACAGAGCCAGCACAAAACAATGTGGAGAAACAGTTTACACTGATTTATTGTAGCTTTTCAAAATGTAAGCCCTCACCAAGAATAACTCAGGAGTTGTCTAATACAGCGAAAAGACAGGAAGGAAACTTCAGGTGGGGGTGGGAGGGAAGGAATTATTGGATCCTTGAAACTGCATAACTCTGGATAAATCTCTGGTAAGTTAACATTTGAGACCAGCTGTATTTTGTTTCAAGGAAGCTTTGAAGTAACATTTTAGGGGACATGAGGCTGAGATCAGAGTTGAAATGCATGGAGTGTAGCTTAAAACTCATGTGCCAAATCTTCCCACCCCTTTCTTGAATAAATCTGAGGAGGAGGGATTCTGGGGTTACATTGACTGCCTGGGGGAGACACTCCTCCACTTTGATATCAGAGATAGGATTTTCCTTGGCAAAACTGACTGCCAGACCTGCTGCTTTGAATCTATAAGGAAGACAAGATCCCTGGAGACACTGTCAGCCCAGGGTTGGAGCTGCACTTTCCTCTTGCTGCTGCCCTTCTGCAGAACACAGGAATCCTTGAAAGAAGAATCACAACTTCTGTTTCCAAAGAGGGAAGGTGTAGGCATTGCCACACACACAGGACTGAGGAAGGGATGACGCTGGGGGAGCCTGGGCAGAACTGCCCCAGGACCTGACTGTGAGGAAGGCTGGAATTGGACATCCTGGTCCTGTACTTTGCTCTGCTTCAGCCCTTCCTCAGTACAAGGGCTACAGGAGAGATGAAATGGAGGTCAGATCTCCCAAGGGGAGCTACAAGGATAGATGCACAAAACAGTCAGTGTCTTTCTAAAAAAACTGTGCAAAGCATTGCTTAAATAGAAGACATCAGCTGCAAAACTGAAGTCAATCTGAAATCACACCCAAAATTTTTAGAACAGTTTTAGGGTGTGAAGGAAAGGTATGCAAAGAAACAAAATAGTTTCCAGTACAGATCCCCTTGGAAATCAGGAAAAAAAAATACTTCTGGTTAAATTTATTAAAAATTCAGTTTGACTTGGAAGCAAAGCTACTGCAGATGGAAGACGGCTGCAGGACCACCGCTCTCAATGGAGAACCAACAGATAGGGACTAAGAGCAAGAACAGTTTTCACAGACTCCCCCTCCTCTTTCATGGACTTGCACTGAACCTCCAATGATTTCCAAAGGGACAAAAATTACCGTTCAGCCAGTCATGTAGCAGTTTCTTCTTGAAATCAAAATGCAGGCACTGCCTGGTGAGCCAAAGCCTTGGAAAAAGAAAGTCCCGTGTAATGAGACAGACTGTCCTTTCCAAGCATGAGAAAGCTGCTGTTGAAGGGCCAGAAGCTTCTTCTGCACAGTTACTATCACCTAAACTCAGCATTACACTCTAGTTCAGTACTAGACTCGTTCACTGAACCAAAAAGGGTTGGTTTTTTTTAATATAAAAGTATGTCTCTGCTTCAAAGCAGCTGTGCAAAGCCAGTTCCTTTTCACTGAGTTCACTTGCAGTCTTGGCACATTCAGAACACTGGCACCTGTTCCAATGATAAGTCACTACTGGTGCCATAAGTTCATAGCCTGACAAACCCAGCTCAACCCTAAAAGACCAAGGAGGTTTCCTAGAAAGGAACAAGGTGTGCTTCGTTAAGGGATCAACTCAAGACATGTAAAAATGCTCCCTGCACGGCATCCCAGCCCCATTTTGACAATTTAATCTCACCTTTTGGCATAGCACAGAAGATGGAAATGGATAGCAGTATGCCTGTATTGAGGTGAGGAGTTCTAGATGAGCCTCTGCAGCTTTCAAATTATTGTAAATGGAAATTATTGTACTTAGTAAAGCCATCCCTCTGGTTAGGTCCACAAAAGAACTTGGTAACGTTCAAGTCCTCAGTAACACTCTTGTTTGTTTGGTTATTTTCAAATATTTGTTAAGAAGGGCTCCTGGTTTGAGGCAAACAATCAAGTGCTGCAGAGAACACTACATGTAAATGTTAAGCATCATTCACTAAAGCACTCTAAGACAAGTCTGCAGACTTCTTCTGACTTCAGTTTTTTCACAAGGCATTTCTGATGGAGGACATCGCTATTGGTCTGAACCTGGGCACACCAGAGGTGTGCAATCCCCCCGCAAAATTTATGTTTTCTTAAAATGTTGTCCATGTTTTATTCTCTAGCCATGACTCTGATCACCTCCAGCCTCAAACTGCTATTTCAGGGAGCAGATGGTACAGAGAATTCATGACAAGCAATACTGAAAAAGTTATTAAAGGAAGAAATCAACCCATCACCTCAGCACCTGTGCAAGGAGGAGGCTGAAAAGTGCACACTTGGCACAAGGGGGTCAGAGCATTTCCTTGCAATAAAAACCTGCATGACTGAAGTACTTTTATCAGGCAATTTGGGCTTATGTGGGCAAATCTTCACTAGCTCAGAATCACAGAATGGTTTGGGTTGAAAGTGACCTTGAAGATCACCTAATTCCAACCCCCCGCCACGGTCAGGGACACACTCCAGGAAGAGAGCTGTGAATAAAGAAGGACCAAGAAAGGAGATGACACTTGACCTGTTCTGTAAACTCAAAACAGTATATTATTATTACTTTTTAATAAAGCACCGAATGTGCAATTCCCAATTGTATGGCAACGGTTTAAAGAAAAACTTCAATTCCCTGACATACTTAGACCTAACAGTACTGTTTGTAGCCAGGCAATTCCACCCATAATGTGCAACCCTTGATTGCTTCCTGCACTGAGTCAGTTGCCAGTTTTATCAGCAGTCCGCTGTGTTGGCAGAGATCTTAACTGGTTATCCTTAACTAACTGACAAACTCATTAAAAGTTCAGATGTCACAGGTAACACGAGTCCAAGTTGCCAATCTTTTTCTGTGTGATTTTCCAAAAGCTAGGATGGAATTATCCCGTAAACTTAGAGACAGAAACTCGAGAATTGATTTCCTAATCATAAAGCGCTTATGTATATTTTAACATATTTTGAGATTAAACACATTAATTTCCAATGAAATCTTGGCACATCCCAGAGCTGCACTTCAGCCCTGCCCAGCTAGAAGAGGAATCTTTACAGTAAGTCTTTACAGGCTCTGTCAAAATCAATATCAGCAGCTATTCCTCTGGGAAATCAGGAACGTCGCAGGCAAAACGTTTGCCAAGGCTCTGAGCTTGTTCCAATTAATTTACTATTCCATGTTTGCTGTAGACCTGAGGTAGGAAGGGAAGTTGAATGTAAGCAGTTAAACATGAGACAAGGAACGCTGCTGAGACAGTGATCGCTGCAACATAGGCTTTAAAGGCTGAAATGTTTATTCACATTTTGAACCAAAGTAAATTTAATCACAGGTGAGGTGCAATGGTTTACCTACAGACGACTTGAAAGTTAACTCATTTGGATTTGGCAGCCATAGGCTGAAGTCTGTATCCATTTGTTATTTCTTGGCTGCGCTGACTAATCTGTGTGTCCAAACACTTCAGCTACTGAAGGTTTGCTTCCAAAAATGTTCTTTCATTTCTAGCACCTAGATATCTTCACCTCTGGCAGTGAGGGCTGCCATGCTAACATAAATAAGGAACCTACCTGCCATGAGTTTTAACCACTGTCCTATTGATTTGCTCCCAAAAAGGGCCAGATGTAATAGCTTTAAGCTCCAAAATGTGAATGGGGTCCTGGCTAGCTTGGGGTGCAAGTACTAAAATAAGGATGAGTGGTAACAATGAAATAAAAGAGTATTTAGTTAGATAAATACTTGGCTGCAATCGCTTTAGCTACAGGCAAAGAAAGCTAAAGGCATGTGGGATGTCTTTTCTGCAGAAAAGCTTAAAATAGAAAAGGAAATCAATACTCATTTACAGTATCTGGCAGTCACTGAACCAAAACATACATGTACACCTACAGATGAGCAGAAATAACAACATTTATTTAAACCACAAGCTGTTATTCTGCTGCAGAAATGCTGTGTTTTATACGGAGTGCTTCACCAGAGGCTGTACCACATATTTCTGACCATTTTTAAAAAGTATCAGCAATATCAGGAGCAAATACTTTCAATACCACAGTTATTAACCATTGCCATGCCAGCTCTGACTCCTTCAATTCCAGCTAAGAAAGAGCTGGATGTCTGATCTAGCAGCATGGAAGATGTTTTGTCTCTCCTCCCCACTGTCTCTTCTGCCAACTTCCAAGACGTGCTGGATCACATGTGAGGGGTGCATCTGTCACAGCCTGCCATGGGAATGGGAAGAGCTCCATCAGCGCTGTTGCTGCAGCACAACACCAGGGTGGCTCAAGGCATTGGAGGCACAGAGCTCCCAACTGAAGCTTGAACCATTGCATGTGTCATGGGACCTGAGGGGAGAAGAGAGCCCCGAGTTCTGTGGCTGTGAGGCAGGGATGGGATTCACTAGAGCACTGTGCCTGTGCCCTGTATGGTGCCCAAGAGCTGGCAGGGGCGTTTGGAGCAGCCTAGGTTTGGAGCTGCCTGCAGGATGGTGGGTCAGCTCAAGCAGCGACACATCTGAAAATATTCTGGGCTCAGCAAAATGTAAACAAGCCTTGATGGTACATGTAGTTGTGCTGAGGGATCTGACCATCCCTCCTAAAGCAACAGGAGAATGTGCACAGCAGGAAGAAAACCTGACAGGCAGAACCCCTAAATGGTGCTTCAAAAGGGGAAACATACACCTGTGTGTAAGAATGAGGCAATGTTTCCACAATGTAAAACTAAGGTCCTCGAAGGAAGGAACAGAGTTTAACAAATCAACATTCCCCAAACACTGGAAGTGAAATGAAATGTAAACAAAGCGAGTCTGGTGATTGCTTTTTTTTCCCCCATTCCCCAGCGCTGAAAGATGTGACCAGTAAATAAACAGGATAAATAATAACAACAGCTGGCTTTTGTACAACACTCCTCATTCAGAAAACCCAAAATGCTTTACAAAGTGTGCCATTTGTAGAGTCACGTAAGGCAGAGATGAATGGCACCCCGGGAGATCCTCTGATCCATTATGCTGTCCCAAGCAAGGATCAACCTTTTCTCCCACTGCCACATAAACTGAAATACAGAGGTAAAAAGCCTTGCCCATGGCAACACTGCGTGCCAGAGGCAAGGATGGACACACAGCATGAGACAAAACCTGACCCTACAGCAGCCAGCAGGAGTTCAACAGCAGAATCAAGATGTCACCATGGGTTTCCTGTGCTACACGCCCAGGGCCACAGTGAACCTGGAAAAAAAACATTTAAAAAGCTTTCTGTCCTAATGCATTTGTGGGCATCACATGATGTCACAGAGGTGCTCCATTCATTTTCAGAACAACCTGAAGGGTTGAGATGTTCCCTGCCCCTTGTTTGCAGTGAGCCAGAGGATAACTGAATGCTGATTGCTTGAATATCTTTTTAATAACATGTGATTATGAATGCTGCTCAGAATACAGTTTTTAATAATAGCAATATATAATAATATATAATATAATGTAATATAATAATGTATTTTTTCAAATAGTGTAGACTAGCTCTCACACAAAATTGAAAAAATGAAGAAAAACCTTAACCATTAAGTCAGTAGATGTTATCTCTACTGCAGTTTAATTACTTCCCCATCACTCCTCATGCCTATCACTGAGTGAATTAAGCCACCATAAATTTCTGGAATTTGACAGTTGAATTTGAAACCCCACTGAGATAGTTTTAAAAATAAAAGTAAAAAATATGCTGAAAAATTACAAAAATAAGCACATCTTGCCAGCTAGTGAACCAGCTAACCTGTTGACACCTACAGCAAATCAAACTAACTTTCTGTTCTAAAGAAAAGCCAAAGATTTAAATTTTATTCCATCAGTCTGCAAGCTTCAAGCTTGAACAAGGAAGAAAGAAACATATAGAGCAAGCCCTTTTACCACAGGTCAGATAGATGGCTGGAAAAGATCTTTCTTGCATAGCAAATCTATAGCAGTTTGTACATTTTCTCCTTACCCATCTGAACACAACAACTGGAGCAAATGATTACTGCTGAACGTTCGACTTTAGCCCAGTTGTCAATATTCCCTTTTTTTTTCCTTATCCTTTCTTTTCAATGATTGCTCCTCAAGGAGTAACTTACTTTCTCTGGCAACTTCTGTCTAGGGACTCCAGCCTCAATTTTTATCACTTGGATGGATCACTACACCCGATTTTAGACAAGGAAATAAAAGCAGAGTGAAATTAAGAGTCTGATTCTGTAAATCACTGGTCATTGTATCGCTGCCTAATGACTGTCTTGACCATGTGTTTTACCTGTTCTCTGCTCCTCATTGGCTTCTTTATTCTGTTTTCTGACACTAAATTCTCTAGGTCTAACAAGCTGTCTTTACTATCACTCAGTATGGGAGGGTTCAGAGGCTCCCATCATCAAGCGAGCGCCTGCCAAACAGAAATGAAGACAGCTCCTGGCTGGAGAGCCAGTGTCTGTCATGCAGAAGGGGAGACTCTTTCATGCCTGTCGAAGTACTCATGAAGTTTGGTGTTACTCAAGGTCTTGGGACATTGAAAACTGCTACATGTCTGCTACTGTTAAAATAATTAACCCCTTTAGGCACAAATGTACTGCATCTGTCCAGAGGAACAAATACATTCCAAGCAGAGAAAGGCCAACACCAACCCATCTCCTATGACTCGCTGACAGGGACATCCTGTAAAAGTGTGCTTGGAGGCAGGTAAATCTGACTGCATCACTCTGGCCACCAGGACAGCTTCCACCAGCTGTGCCCTTCATGTCTCCAAGGCCACACTCTGGTGTCACTGTCTAGGCAGTGAGTCTGGTCAGCTTTGAGACGCCTTCCTGACACCAGCACCTAGTGACTCCCCCGTGTCTGGTTGCTTTAGAAGATGTTTATGATTGGGACTAGCCCAAGGTTGGTATTTGGATTTTCTGCACCAGTACTTTTCTTTCAGTTAACATAAGTGAAATTTTATGGGTCTGCAAGAGGAAACCCTAGAGGAGATATAATTTTAATGATGTCTAAAACTTTATTTACCCTGGTGCTGCTAATTTCTTCCTTCCTATTATGGATAATAAGCCATAGTGATATAGCGTCAGAACGTCTGTACTGGTAGAGTACAGGACAGGGATGTATGAGTATAGTAAAGGATATAACTGCCTAAGCACATCTTAAGGAATCTCATGGGCAAGATGCAATGCTATCTCCTTGGATACTTAGGATAATCAGCTATTTGCTATCAGGGTTGTGTCACATCTTTTGGATAAGGGACAATAGGAGGTTTAAAACACTGATGACTTCCATTCAAGTGGAAGCACATTAGGACAATGGCACGTCTGGACCTAGGGAAGGCAACTCAGCCAAATGTGTCTGCAGGGACAGCTCCTAGAACAATGCAATTTCCCTACAAGAACAAAGAGATCAGATGTTCACCCTGGCTCCAAAAAGCACAAAGTCACAGCAGCTTGAAAAGAACTTGCAAGGCCAACTCCTCTGCTACAGGCATCCAGAAACAAATACCCTCCTCTACTCAGAACACCTATACCAAGCCAAGTCTGGTAGATATATTCATGGTGATCTAAAAGAGCTGTCATGTTTTCCCAAGGGATGTTCAAGAGTGCTGGAGAAACTGAAGCAAGGAACTGTGTGCAGCTGTTTTATTATTTTGACTAAACCTACATATTTCTTGTACTAGTGAAGTAAAGCGCTCTTGCATCTGGAGCCCTGATAAGATCAATGAGTTTGTCCGCTTCAGCGATGGCGTCACTGTCAACAAAGAACTGGTTTGAAGCAAGGGTCAGTGCAGGGTCTGCTAAGGATAAACAGACCTGGAGGGACTGGCAGGTCTCTAATTGCCGAGTGGCCAAAGGGGGGATCCGTCAGAGTCATGGCACAAAGCCAGTACTGATCATCACACCTGCACTCCAATTAAAAGCACATGAACCGTTTACATGAGAGAAGCAAGGTTTGCTTATCTTTCAGTCTCTGGTAGAATAATGAGCAGAAAATGAGTTTTGCAATACAATCTCAAGACCGTTTTTCTTTTTTCTCCTATTTCTACCTCTACCTCTGATACTCACCATGCTGCACAGCACTGCTTCCTATTCATCAGGTGGCACACTGCGAACCAACACTGATTTTGCTTCTTTTGCTGCTCCCAGGATCAGGATGAAATTTTACTGCTTTGAGACTCACAACAGGGAACTCCTAAAAGTCACCTTGTTTCCAGACACCAATGTCACAAAGTTGTACACCTGTGCTCAGAAGCTGATCCTAACAGGGCAACGAGCAAAAGGGATGGTTTAATTACAATTGTTATTCCATTTGTTATTCTCCTCTTTCCTTGGGTTCTGTGTAATAAAAGGCAGATTTGCTTCTGTTGAACATTCCTGTGGAGACTGAAAAAAAATTATCCTACTAAAGAAGCTTGTTGAAAGTACCTACATCAAGAACCAAAGCTGTTCTCCTGTCTGTCAGAGTTGCTCTTACATGAAGCTGGTTTGCTAATTTGTCCATCCTCTGAAACTGCATAAGGAATCATAAAAGGATGCCCCTATTCACAGTGAATAACAGTCACATGGAGCAAAGAGAACAGAGGCATTAAAGAAGCACATACATGGCTGATGAATAGAAGGGAGGCTTTAGAAACTCAGGCAATAGCAATACAGCAAGCAAAGCCTGGAATGTTGATTCTACAATGATCATTGTTATTTCCCTTTGCAGTGTGTGTGATGTGATCAGGCACACAGAGGGAGCTGAATTCATCCTATGACAAACTGTGCTGACATAAGTCACTTTGTACCATACAGATTTGGCATTAATTTGAAGTTGACCTCATTAGTCCAAACAAAGTGCTCTTCAAAAGTGACACTGAATTAGAAACTCCTTCAAGTATTTCTAGAGACTAAAACCACACAGTATAATTAAAGACATTATAATCAGTGACTTGACTCTCCTTGCTTTGATTTCACTTTTGTTTATTTATTTATTAATGCATTTTGGAAAGGTCTGGAAGTCAAATTCAACTTTGTCATCTGCTCCTGCTGTTCTTCTGGAAATGCTGTGGAAGTGCTGGTAATGGGATGCCAAAGCCATCAAGCAATATTTACAGTTTGAGGGCCAGTTCAAATACAAATACAGTTTGTGTTTCTGCACCACAGGCACATCTGCAAAATCCTTGGGGAAAAGAGAAATCTATTTTCTCCTTATTGGATTGGCCTTTAATTTCTAACAAGTCAGAATGAATGACAGGCATTTTTCATAGAGTAAAACAAACGTTAAAAGTAAATAGAAAAGTGGGTGCTTTTTGTTTGTTTAATTTCATATTTTTAATCACACTTGCCAGGTGTAGAAATGAAAGAACTCCTACAGAGGCACTGTTTACTCAGACAATTGCAACTTTGTTTACTTAAACTGTGGTCATGATGCCTAAAGTTGAGGCAACCCATTCTAGTGTACATTAATGATCAACTAGGAATGCATCTGTGACACACATGTGCCTCAGCTTCAGGCAGACCAGTTCAGTTGCTGGCAATCATCTAAGAGATGATCACCTAGAGACCACTACGTGGAGAGACACACAAACACCATGCCTGACAATGATTTCTCTTTGATAGCTGGGGAAGCTCGGATATCCGGAACTCACATTTTCAAATACATCCTCTAATCCAATACTGTCTTAGCCTTCAGCTGCCCAAACTAGAGTGGCTGATCTGCCAGAAGAGACTCCAGCATCACTCTGAAGTCAGTGGTGGCTGCAGCTATAAGCAGCTCTGAGTCAATGAATTTCACAGGGTTTACTTGAGGTCAAGCAGAGGGCTAAAAGTGCCCCAGAAGAAACCATTTGTGCTTATCTAGGCAGTGACAAGAATGGAGAAGGAAGCATCCAGAAAAAGCTATGGGGATAGGGAACAGAAAGGAAAGAAGGTCATCTCTGAAGCTCTCCAGGCCCTTTAGGGGCCTCAAAGGAAACATCCTGACTTCTCCTCCCAACTTTCCTTCCCCTTCCTTATCCCACACCTATTCTTAGCAGTTTTGTCTGAGAGCTGGGAACAGAGCATGGTTTCTCAATTCCTCACCTCCTGTTACCTCATATTTTGACTCAGAGTTCTCAGGGTGGTGGCAGAGGTTTTAACCTTGCATAGAGCTGCTGTTTCTGTTTACACAATCACTGCTTTCCCATTCAGTAGCGTTTCTTTGGCTACTGGGACATGGTAGAGGCATGAGATCAATCCTGCTTGGTACAAATGATTTAATTCCTCCAAACAACATTACATAGTCCTGAAAATGCCCTGCCTTGCCCAGATTTTAAGCGTTGCACTCAGTAGTGAGCACTCAGTGCCAAAGAGTTACCCGTTTTCATGCTCCACAAATCCTGCTGTTGGCACAAAGCATGGAAACGACACCAGAACATTCTGCTTTTTCTTCCCTGCTGCATTCAACAAGACCACTTAATTACACTTTAAGATGGAACTGGCTCAACAAGTTGGGCAGCTTGCAGGGCTGCTGGCCGAGGAAGCTGCACCTGCACTGCTGCCAGCAGGCAGCAAGAGAAGACAACACCCAGTCTCCAGCTCTGCTATTGGGAGTGACTTCCCACCCGAAAAACAAGTGGAAAACACTGTCTTTCTCCTCCCTTAATGCCATTACTACCTACTCCATCTACCCCATCTAATCATTATGACACTTGAGTGCCTTTGTGTGTCAGCTTCCTGTGAAGTAATCACCTAAATCCCCCTCTGAAACAAAGCAGACCCTGCTGAGGAACTCACAATAGGTGCCTTTCACTGGCAGGACAACCTTGGCCTCGGTGGCACTTATAACAAAGCTTCCATATGTGCACCAGTACGGGCTGATCAGTCGGATCAACACCACACAGGATCAGAGCCTGGGTATTTGTGAGTATGAAGCAAAAAAGTCTCACAAAATTTCCCTGTCTTCCTGAAAAATAGTTTTTTGTTGTTTGCTTGTTTACTTTTTTTAAAATATGCTACAGCATATTAATCTGCCACAGCCTTTAACCACCTTTGTGGGGCTGTTCAAGGACATAAAAGACAAGCACCAGTTCCAAGGGGTGATGTCTGTCAGTTGTCCCCACTTTCAGAGACTGCCTGGCCATTGTCTGCTCTTCAACCCCAGGCTAGGGCTACTTTTTAATTTTTCCTTTGGCAGATATCCCGGGTTTTCCCCCTCCCTGGGGGTGGGATCAAGGATGATAAGTTCTATTCTAACAGCAGACAAGCCAATGATAACCTTTGGGCATCTGCAGTGAAGAGGTATTTCTATAGCCCTAGCCGGGATTAGACACATAATGGATCAATGAAAGATCCCACCGTTTGACAGTTATAGCATCATTCATTAGCGTTAAGATTTGAACCTGAATCAACAATTGAGTTAGAAGATTGAAAGAACTGCCTTCAATACTTGAAATAAATTGTAACAGGCCTGTAAAAGTCCCCTGAGGTGTCTTTCTCTCCCTATACATATATATAGAGATCACTTTTGCTGAACATTTAAAATTAGATGAAAGTTGCTGAGCTTCTACACAGGAAGCAGAAAAACCAGAGCTTCTTATGAAAAGTGACGGGGGAAAAATAATGTATTTTTGGTCTGCCTATAAATGCACTTCAAGAGCATTCTTGACTGTAGGATCCAGGCACTGACTTGTTATTCAGTCACCATCTCTCTCATACATAACAATGCATGAAGAGCTAATAATAAACAGTACACCCCCTCCTTATACACAAACACGCAAAAACACACACACACATGCATGCACTCAGGAACTACTTGTAAATGAGCAACACTGATCCCATCCACTTCTGTTGTCACAAAACTAGGGCAAGCTCACTCTTAATTAACTGCTTGGTGCACACAGCTCTAAAAAAACATTAACTACCCAGAGGACTTAAACACCAAGTTTTAACTCTCAGCTCTTTATCACCCTTTCAGTTCTGGAACAAAGACCCATCCACTCACTACTAATTTGGTAAGAAATTAATCACAAAAAAAACAATTCCACAACTGAGTGCTGGAGGTTATGAGTAGTTAATGATTACTTAGCACAAGACAGCCTGGTTTCACAGTAGAAGCTTAGTTTCATAGCGTTTGTTTTCTGTAGTGGAAATCTTCAGGTTGGCACAAAGATTGTGTAACGCCTCGGTGCCAAAAACTTTCCTCCTCGTTTCTGAAAGGCAGTGAGTAGAACTAACTCTAAAACCCTAAAATGGACCAGGTGATCTTAAACCAGACCCCCGTCCTACAGCCCAGCCAGTGCGATGGAGCTGTGGTGGGATAGCTGCACTGTCCTCCCCTCTGGGGACAGTGCACTTCAGTGCTTATCCACCCTCTATCTTACCTGGGTGCTCACCCAGCCCTGTTATTCCCACTGTCCCTTAGTTTTGTAGACATAAAACCCAAAGCCAGCTTACTTGGACCCCTATCCCTCTCTCAGAGCAGTTGCAGTTGCAGATTTGGACACAGGATGATGTCTAACCTGTTGGGTGGTCAAGGATAAAGTTTAACTCCCTACAACAGCTTGAACAACTTTTTCCCGTGACTGTTTTCTAGCTGTATAAAATCAACACAGCTCTTCCTGTTGGCTTGCAGAAAAAGAAAACAATAAAACAATATCCAGATTTTTATGAAGTAGGTACATAACTAACTAGGGGCAGCGTAAATACATGCCAAGCCATCAGATACTGGAAGAAGAAAGGTCATAACTATGGGAGCAACAGAGATACCTTTCTATAGCAGATCATAATCAGCACAGAAAGGGATTATTTAAATTATGACAAAAACATTAGAAAAATTTCTCCGCCTGGTTCTTTCTCCATGTTTATTACACAGGCCAGCTTTGAAATTGCAGTTGACTGTGAAAAAGCTTCCTAAATCATTTATGAACTATAAATAATTTAAAACAAAACAAAAAACAGTCAAGCAAGCAACGCAGTCAAACATTCTGCCTGTTGCCCCGAGATTTCGGCTACTACTGTTGAAACCAAAGTCAGATACTGCTGATGTTTCATTTGTTGACACTGAGAAACTCAGTAAGAGTGGACATCTCTAAGCGTGTATCCCACCCCTCCCTAACTGCCTGTGCCATTAGTTTAGTTGTTTATTGCTGATAGGTATCAGCCACCTGCCAGAGTCACTCAGTAGGTAGCAAACCAAACTGCCAACCAAGCCAGCTGTGGATGGAATGACAGTAACTCCATGCTTTAGATCTGTAAGCCTGACTTGAGAGAGTAAACATTTGGAGAATACAGTCTTTACAGTAGGGTCTCTCTCTAATGAGAGAAATCTCTTTCAGCAGCTCTGTAAAGCTCTGTGCAGACAGCCCTGTAACGCCAGTCAAGCTATAAATAATAATTACATGAACAGAGTCTTATTTACTGATAGTAAAAATGGACATTTGCTTTCAAGTGCTCACCTGGGAGTTGCTGCTGGCTTCCAATACCTGCAGAAGAGATACTGCCCATCAGCATTGATGATATGGGGCAGGTCCTTGTATGGGATGTTTTGAGGACTCCGCTTTGGCGAACTTTCCTCTGGCATTCTGGAAGAATGACCTGCAAGGTGTTGGAAGAAACAAGACATACTTTAAAACAGGTGAAGGCAAGATAAAAGCTGATAGGCTTGGTAGCCACAGACATTGAAGAAACTCAATCAGAAAGGCAAGCATCAATGATGGGCACCTCCCTCCAAAATCCCAGCCAAGGAGCCCCCCAAATCTTCACTTTAAAACAGAGATATAGCAATGTTTTCATTCAGAAAAGGCTCACATTTGGGGGTAGAGCATTGGCGGGAGGAGGGGAAGAAGGGAAGATCAATCCATCACCAGTACTTCATTACAGCTTTCGCTCCCCCACTTCTCCCATCTGTGTTTATTTTGCATCATTTTGTCAAACGGATCCTAAAGAGAGTATTTTAACTGCAATCAAGTGCAGATTGTGGAGCAGTCGCTACAGATATGAAAAGGCAGCTGCATAAAAGATTTATCTCTGCCTGAACATTTCCAAAGAACACTGGAGGGTACGCAGCAGAGGTAGCTGCCACCGTGTCATCATTAAGATCTCCTCTGACAGACAGGAAGGTGGCGGCGGCGGGGAGCGAAACATTTCCAGGAGGATTTGCCACAAACCTGTTTTCATCCTGTGCAAGGGTTTGCATTCTAGTAAGGAGCCGGCATCGCAAGTCAAACGCAAGCAGATAAGGCTTTTTGCATCTCTCTGCGGAGCCGCGTTCACAGCCCGGCAGCCCCGCGGTCCCCGGCGGGTCCCTCCCGGCGCTGCGCGGGGCTCGCCGCGGCTCCTCTCGCCGGCTCGCTTGCTCTTTGAGGAAAGTCGCTTGGGTAATTCACCACTTCTTGTTCATCACTTTTTTTTTTTTTTTCCTTCTCAAACAAATTGCGTGTGTGGGCTGAAGTGGCGGTGGTGGGAGGGGAGGCTGGGAAGGGTGGGGGAGAGGGAGGGCTGGCGGGTGGGAAAGCTGCAGTCCACTTTCCAGAAGCTGCTGCACGTACATCAAAGGCACCTTGAACACATGCAGCTGGAGCAGCTCACAAAGTTCCTGCCGCTGCAGGTTGTTTGCAACTTTACTTCCTTCCTGCCACTTACAGTTCGGAGGCCGCGGCGACGGGGGGAGTCGAGGGAGGGGGAGCCCTTTTCTCAAAGCGATCCCCGCTGCGAAGCCATCTCGTTTGGAAGCGCAACTTCCCCAGCCCCGCGCTGCCAGGCGGGGAGCGGGAGGGAGGGGACGAGGAGGAGAAGGAGGAGGGAGGATCCAAGCACCGACGCGATGCCAGGTCTCCAACCTCGCACACGCATCCTCCCGCCGCGGCCAAGCGCGGCCGCCCCGCGTCCCCCGGCGGAGCCGAAGCGCGGTGGCTCCACCGCCCGGTGCGCACCGGCGGCTCCCGGGGAGGAGGGAGGCAGCGGCGGAAGGGCGGTGGGTGGTTGGATGGATGGATGGAGGGGCGGGCGGTGCCGCGCCCGGGACGCGGTCGGTGCTGCCGCCCCCTCGGCTGGGCGGGGAGCGCTGGAGCCCCGCGGTGCCCTCCGGGCCGAGGGGAGGGAGGAGACACGGCCGCCCCCTCCCCGAGTGTGCCCGGGGGTCCGAGCTGGCCCAGCCGCCGCCCCGCTGTGCTCGGATGGCCGCGGGCGGGGGGAGCGGCCGCAGCGCTCCCGCAGCCCCCCGGCACCGGCTCTGGCCATGGGAGCGACCCCTCAGCTGCCTGCTGCGGGATGAGGGGCACGAGGGAACACCCCGGGGGCGGGGGCGGCTTCTTGCGCTGGATTTCAGGGAGGGGAGACCGTGGAGTCTTGCTGCCTCCTGGGCATCCTGGCCCGAAACGCTCCTCGGGATCCCAACACCAAACTTTGCTGTTTGCGTCTAGATGTGCATCACTTCAGGCTCTGAAGCAACACCGAAAAGATCGTTCAGATACTAGTTCGGAGGAGCACCCCAGCCCCTTGCTTTGCACCCTCATTCAGGGTAACGACCTTGAATACAGGATACAATTTATAAGCACATCATTTAATAGTGTCCCCAATCACCGTAGATTGTACACAACACATATGCTGCAACTCCGTAATGTGAGATCTGTTTGGTGGTATATGATACTTGCTTATAAAAATTGTCACAGCAAGGTTCCCTGAAGCTAAAATAGCTTCCCAGCCTTAAGGCATCCCAATACAGAGTTTTGTCATTTAATACTGGTAAGTGCTTAGCATTTATTGAGCACAGGTTCAGGCCTTTCACATTTCACCAGCTTCTTTCATTTTTACATATCTACATATACTTAGAAGTCTCAAGCCTTTCTATAGAAGAGGCAGCTATTAACCCTATTTTTTAAAGTGAGGCAATGTGCTCTCTTCAACTGCAAAGCTGTGAACAAAGGCTGAGGAAAGGGAAAAAATGTGCTAACAATAATAACAATAAATGCAAAACCTCAGAGATGAGCCATATAAAACTAAAAAGGAAATCAAACTCAGACCTTATTTTATTCCTCTTTCATTGTCATTTATATTAAATGCCCTGGGGGGGGGTGTTGTTATAAATGGCAAAAGCAAAATTGCATATTCCCATAACTGCTGTTGTTTGGAAAACAAAATAAACCCAACATTTATGATTGTTTATAATGAGCGAGATTTAGGTCAGATGAGTCTTAACCAGAGCTGTGGGAGCTGTACCTGGAGATGTACCATTTGCTAGGCCAGCTACTGTCTAAGCACGTATGAGTGGAATTAAAGAGCTATCACAAGCCAGCTCCAGAGTTGGTAGAAGCAAGGGCATATATATTTATTTAAAGGATACAGATCAGATAATAACTGGATTAAGAAAAAAAAAAAAAAAAAAAAAAAAAGAAGGAAAGGAGCCTCCTCCCCTGCTCACAGTTTATCTGCCAGGAACACTTTACTGCTTCCCTACAAGCCATCCATGAAATCTGATGCCAGGAACAGGCTCCTCTCCTTCTGTGGTGCTGGGAATATCAGAGTTCCCAGGGCCACAGAGGGGTGAAGGGAGTCGAGGAAAAAATCTCTTTCTAAAATTCTGGATAAAAATAGCATCTCAAGGAAAATGACCTTTGTTAGGACACAAGGGGGAGGTCCTGTATTTGAGAGCTTGGCCTGGTCAGTCCAGATACATGATGCCCTTGATACCCTGTTAACCTCTGTGTAGCTAAATCGGGAGACAGAAGAACTGTGGTCCAGCCTGCCCTTTCTTCCAACCCCAGACCCTCACCACTGCACTGGAGTGAAGGATCAGCTAACCCCTCCTTCCCTTCTCACCAGCTTCCCTGAGTCCCTCAGGAATTTGAGGAGCTTTCTTCCTATAGGTAGCACACCCCCACCCCCCCATGCCAAGTTCGACATCATAAGAATGAATGAGAAGCAACTGCTGACTTGTTGCCCTATGATTTTGTGGAGTTTGAGCTGTGAATGAAAAGACACATGAGAAAACTGGATTGGGTCTGAGGAATTCACCTAGCTGATACCCAGAGTGTACACCAGGCTTTAGCAGAGCGATTATTGCATACTGGCTCCCTGTGAGAAATCAAAGGGATGCCTGAGCATGCAGTATTTATGAGACTGTAACATCTTCTCTTGTCTCAGTGGAGTGAACTATGTTTTGGAAGTAGAGTTTAAGCTAAATCAACTTCTAATAAAAAATAGATTCACACTTGGTGAATCTTTACACTGACTTAGTAATTGCTCAAGCCTTGTAGGGAAGGGTGTTTGGTTTATTAAAGGCTGAGCCCTGCTTAACTTTAGCGCCTCCGCTGACCCCCCAAGGTACACAAAGGAGTACAGAGAAAAGGAATACACCTTCAAGTGAAGACAATTTTACGAAAAAAATCAATTGCTGGAATGACAAAGAAAATGCTTATAATGAAATTTGTTATCACAGAAAGGAGAGAGTGAGAACAGGAGGGGAGGGGAGGGAGGGGAGAGGAGGGGAGGGGAGGAGGAGGGGAGGGGAGGGGAGGGAAGGGAAGGGAAGGGAAGGAAGGGAAGGGAAGGGAAGGGAAGGGAAGGGAAGGGAAGGGAAGGGAAGGGAAGGGAAGGGAAGGGAAATGGTATAGCAGGCTGGCATGTGGTTCTGATGGTGGTGTAAGGGAATGAGACAGAATTTTCTTTGCCTTTGGGCTTTTGTTCACAACATTAATTTTTAATGGATCCTATCCTGTTGGCATGCAAAGGTAGATCCTTCTACTCTGGTTGAGGATACCACGTTCTTAAATTGCAAAGGAGTATTTTTGTTTGAGAGGTGGATTTGATAGGGTGTGGGTGCTAAACTGTTTGGGATTCTGCTCACCAGGACCACAAAGTGAACTTTTGCTGACAAGGAGGAAAAAATAACAGGGGAGGAGGATGGAATAATAAAATATCTAAGAAGTATGTGTTTATGGAAAAATCTGCTCCAAAACCAGAAAAATGCTGGAAGTTACTGTAGTCAGGGAGCAGCTGGAGAAAGCAACAGACAGTGCAAGCAAGAGAACATGTGGGAAACGATGGGAGATGAAGCATGAAGAGGAAGAATTAAAACCAAGTGAAAAGGAAAGAAGCCAGCACCACTAAAGCTGTCAGTTTAGAGCCATTAATTTGGATTTGCCCTTCTCTTTGGATGTATTTTTTTATTAATCCCTAGACAGAGTCCAGTCATTCAGCTTTACTTATTTCTGTAATCTGCCTTTGCTTGCCTGTTGGTATTCCTGAGTAAGACATGTATAGGGATGAGGCAGGAGTGGGGGATGAGATGAAGTGCTCTTATTTTCCTGTAAAATATCTATTTTAATGCCTTGCAGCCAAAAAACAAGCTTGGTGTCAGGCAAATCAGATTGACAAAGAAAATATTAAAGGACAATATTGTACCGAGCATTTAATCTTAACAATATCAGGAGAAATTATAAGTAGCTTGGCATTGGTCTGCAATTCTGCAATCTCATGGACCTCCTCACAGATTAGTGCCAAGGGAAATGGAGAAAGATTGAAGGGTAAGTGCAGGCATATCTGAGTACCACAGAAATTGTTTGCAGGCTTCCACTGAATTTGTTGCCCATGAGTAATTTCACTTTTCCCAGTCTGTGGGAATGGAATTATTAGATTAAGCTACAAGTTGTTTAATACCCCTAGATGTAAACTACGGTCAAGTAATAAAGTAATTTTACCACGTAAATGAGGATAATTAGGGGTAAAAATAGTTCCAATTTTTTGTAGGTGATAAAAATCCTACAAATCATGCTGTCATTAGAAGACACTTGCAAAGCTGCAACTTCCAAACAGTAGTTCTATGAGTGGAGTGATTCATATCTTGCCTCTGCTCCTTATTTGACAGGGCCAAAACCACACACTTAAAAATACACTGTCTGAGTATAGCTTTCAGCCCTTTAAACTGATGTACAGAAGATGACCCATCCTACATAGATGTTAACTTGAGAGCTGGTTGTTTTTAATAACAGAAGCAGTAAACATTTTGTTTGGTCATTCATTTCGAGATTTTTCTTTGTTTGTTTGTTTTTTTAATTAAAAACCCCACAAGATTATTAGTAACAGGTTCTGAGGCATTCTTAGTATGAAATGCATAGAAGGCATCCTCCCAAGGCAGGAAATTCAAAATGAAAGGGGAAATTCTGCCCTGAAGTTTTTTTCCTGTGGAAGGGAAGCTGATGGAGTAATTCTAGCAGCCCTCTTGCTTGAGAATGGACCTGCCTTGGGAATAAATAGGGTTTTTTGCAGAGGTCTGGAACTGCAGAGGCTCAGCAGTGTTGTATCTCGGCTCAGTGTTGCAGGTGGCCGGCACTAGAGGGCACAGCCTCAGCTCTGCAGGGCCCTGGGAGCATATGGGTATGGCAGCCCTGCCAAAAACCCCTTAGCCTGATTTTTTTTTTTTTTTCCAATCATGTTCCCCTTTATCTCGAAGTTTTCTTTAGACATTTGTTCCTTTTAATCTCTGCGGCCCAGTATTGGTTTCTAAATAAAAGTTTCCTGTGCTGGTATATAATTAGTCCAATTTTCCCTCTGGATTCACTCACATCATGAGAATAAACTTCACTGGTTTATACCCTGGACTACCACATTGCTGCAGCACAAGAAGGAAATCCTGTCCTTGTCACCATGAGGGCAGACAGATTAAAGAGTGGATTTCCTATTTTGCCTTTATATGACTGCTTGTGGCCAGAGTAATGTTAATAAAATGTTGGTCACCTCGATTTTGATGGCAGAAAACATAATTGGAAGGCATCCTAATGGAAAAGGTCCTAAGCTTTGAATTTTAATATGCATAAAAATCAGAGTAAAATGACTTTATAAATTTTCTCCAGCAGGAATTAGGATTTCAATTTTGAGGAGTGCCTGACCATTCCTTTTCTCATTTCTATTCCTAAGGCTGACTGTGTAACCCACTCTCCATACCCAGCATCACTGTAGTAGGACTAAATCATACAGCCAAAAGCTCCTGCTATTCTGCTGTGGTTAGAGTGGGGCTTTATTTTGGTAGCCAAACTGGAAGCACTGACTGGAGAAGAGTTATTATTGTGCCGCCTGGTTTTCTTGCTGCTTTGCAATTGACAAAGCCTCATTTATCACGCTTTGCATTCCAATTTTTCTTTGCACGTTTTCCAGCTCATCATAACATAATTATGTTTCTGTTTCCTTCAGCCAGGGGCCAATACTTTCTTTTACTAAGACAACAGCTGCACTGCACAACCTTGATGAGTCCCCATAAGGGTAAAATGTGTCTTTGGTGCTTGTTTCTGCTTTGGCAACCCAAATGTTCAAGTTCTTTATTTTTGACAAATGCTGCTCTAAAATGCACCCAACCCCGATGCTTTCATAGCATTTCTCAAAATTAGGTTTTATATTGCAGATTAGACTTGAAATATTAAACATCCTGGCTGGTTTGTAATTTTAAAGTCTTCTTTTGTAGCATTTCTGTTTACAGTGTTTGTAGGTTATAAATGATGGAATTTAGAAGGCTATAGTTACTGATGTGAAATTTAATTTTTGAATGAAATTGATTTTATGTGTGACAATAAGCATGATCTGGAGGTCTGCTTTACTTCTCTAAAAGGCATTTTAAGGTAGCTTTCATGGTACAGGTGAATCATTTCTGTACTTGACCTCAGCTGTTCCAGCCACACTGTGATGTAAAGGGAATTACACAAACCTCAACTGTGAAGTGCAGTAACTACTAGTAATGGAAAAAGACACACAGTATTTTTATTATTAGTTACAGAGATATTTTATTTAACTCTAAGTTAGTACTTTGAACTTGAGATTTCAAAGAGAAAGGAAGGATTTTTTTTTTTTTTTTTAGGAGATAGCAGGGCAGAGAAAAGTAGGACTCAATGTTGGAGGCAAGCTGAGGGCAGAATCCATTCTTAATGCTCCTGATTTTGTTTACCCAATTATACCATTACTAGTTCCCATTTCATCTCAAAATCTATCTGTTAAAGCACTGTGTACAAGGGAAGCAGTAACATTTTCAGTCACTGAAGATTACTCAGATTTGTAAATGTAGGGAATATTGTGTCCTGAACAAAACCACAGCCTGGATAATTGCATTCTTCAGGGCAATGTTTTCCCTACAATTTTGCTTTCTAGCCAATTCTCCTGGTGTTATTATTCCTGCCACCATCATTTGAAGATTGTTTGTATTTATATATAAAAATTACAATAATGCTGTACATGCAAACAAGAGTTTAACTGATATAATCAGTTCTATCAGTTGTATCTATGTGCTCCATGATCTGAGGATACCTTGTGATATTTGAGAGTGTTTTAGCTTTACAGTGTCTTAGTTCTATCTACCACGTTGGTCACTGATGCCACTGCCTGAATGGCTGTTAGATGTTGATGGGAACTCTCCCTGACCAGCCAGGGCCAACTTCTCTCCATGAATGGTGAATATGGTTTGCTGTTGATAGAAAAGGTTGTGGGCTGCTTGTTTTGGAAAGGCAATGAACGCATGGCTCATGAGAAGAGATTGCTTTGTGCTGTTTCTTCCTTATAACCCTGCGGCAAGTTCTGGCAGATTTCACTAAGATATATTTTAGATTTTTGTCTCATCTATCATCAGTTTCTTTACTGAGTCCACTAACACATGTTCACTGTAAAATGTGCATTTTCTTTCTTATTCATGTACAGTAATTGCTTCCTAACATCTGCCTAACAGATTTTGTAAGAAAAGTAACTCTGCAAATATTAAGAAAAAAATTAATGTATGAAATCTTTGAAATCTCTATTACTGGGGTTTGTTATCCACAGCTGACTGGATTCATTTCCCAGCCAGGAAGCTGCTTCAGCAAAACAGCTGCATTAGTTATTTAACTGGAGGCCTGATCCTGCTCTTGCTCACACTGATGTAAAGCAGGAATAGTACCAGAGGAAACAAAGAATTTTTTAGTGTGAAATGCACATTGGAGAAAACATTAACATTATGGCATGGAAAAACAAGAGGATTGTAGCAGATACTCTGCCTTTCCGTTATGGGTGCTAGGCAGTACCTCCATGTCTTGCAGAAACCTTATCCCAGATACACTGCTTGCTCCTGGGAGCGTTCTTTTACTTGGTAGCACCAAGTGGCCAACAGAGTTCAGGCCCAATTGTGCTCAGTGTTGTGCCCTAATATCATGAATTCACACATGACTTATTCTGTACTGAGCACCACACTCATTATTGTTTGCATCTGGTTCATAATTGTTCCCTCTCAGTTATTTAATTTTTACAGTGTCTGCTACAATTACTTTATACTTTCTAGTGCAGGCAAATGCACTCACTGGTTTTCCTCCAAGGCTGAATTAATGCATGTGATAATTAATCCAGAGGTACAGAGAAAGGAGAAATCAAATGAGCATTGCAGTGAAAAAGGGGACAAAGCTTCCCTAGTCAAAGTATTTCCTATAAAAGATGACAATGCTATATCTCAGGACAACAAGGGATTGTTACCAGAACCTCATGTGCTTTAGAGATGAATAGCTTCAAGCCCCAAGGCCATTAACACCCTTCATTTGATCTTATTGTCAATTAGCAGCATGTACTGTTAATAACATCAAAAGTTACAGTATCCTGGAGTTCACCCCAACCCTCATCCTGTTTCCTCTAACACAAGTTATCCATTATATCTTGGCTACAGTCATTGACTCTCATGCAGCAAAGGTATCTGTGGTTTTGTTTGTGCTTTGGAGTCATGGGCATCTGCAGTTGCTGTGGGCTTGTAATGTCACTTCATATTCCTGTTACAGACCTGTCGGAGGGGATTCCTGAACTCCTGCACACAGGAACCTTCCAGTCCACAGTACTGTGCTTTGATACCAGCATGTGTTGGGTTTTTTTTACTTGTTGACTTTTCCCAGTACATTACTGATTCTTCTCTGGAGTTACCATAAGTTTTTAAATGGAAAATAAGGTTTGGAGATGCTACACTTTCAGACACAAGAGCAAAGACTCATCTCCTGAATGGAAATATCTACATGAAGCTCCATCATTCCTAAACCTTGGGAGGTTTTGAGTAGAGGTAAAGCTTCAACATTCAGCACCTGAGCCAGAGACCAGGAACATCTCTTTCCCTCCTGTGCTGTGAAATGAGTACGAGACGTGGTAAAGGATGTGTGTGTCCTCAGTCCTATCCCGACACCTGTGCCCAGCACCTCAGTACCGGCAAGGGATGGGATTGCAGCAGCAGCAGCAATGCTTTGGTTTAAAGCAAGGATAAATTCCTAGCCTTTAATTTTGTGGGGCTCAGTCTGAAATGAGACAGGAGTGAAACCAAAACAAGGATGTCTGCCTGAGTCCAAAACCTCCCTCTGCACCCAGTCCAGACACGTACCCCAGGCTGCACCCTGGGAGTACAGCTCTGCTGGGGCTCATCTGCCTCCGCCTCTGCTCCCAGTTTCAAATCTCCTCAGCAATATGTTCTGTAACAATCAAGGATTTCTAGGGCAACTCCAGTAAGATTAGAAAGATATCCTTCTGCTTTGAAATATGTGAGCATGAATGATTCATTCAGTGCAGCATCCCTTGGCCATTCATATCTATCTGATGATCAAATATATTTTTAATTATCAATCTATCTGAGGGGATTTTTTTTTTTTTTCACTAGACAATACCCAACTCTATTGTAAGAGCCATTTGGATAGGGCCAGAGAACTTGGCAGCAAGATAGGGAACATTTGGGCTTTCAACACTTAGGAACATATGGAAAGAGGTTTGGAAGACTGCCACATGGGATGTAACTTGGAAGATGCTACATTTCTTCATCCTTCTTTTTGTGAAGAAAAGTAGAAGAAATTTTACTTTTTTTGAAGGATCTGATTGCTGTTTATTTTCCATGATGTACTGCTGCTCTAGGATAAACCACTATGCTCAGCTGCAAGGTTTGAGCAAAATCAGCTGCATGTTTATGGGCAACTGTAGGTGGGCAGTTAAAAGAGAGACAGTACTGGAGATCTTTCCAAGTTTTTGCCTCCTAATTCGTGAGATCCCTCTCAGGCGAACTCACAAAGCTGCAGCCTGGTGACTCAGGTGATGGGGTGAAGGAGGATATCTGGTGCCCAGCCTGAGTCAGGATGTGCACCATGTACTGAGCTCTGTGGGGATAAGGCCCTGCTGGTGGTCCTTCCTTCGTGCTCCTGCTGTGACCATCTGTCTCCCTGTCACTGTGACACCCATGGTTGGATAGACAGTTCAGGCTGGCTGTGACCCTCTGGTACAGAGTTTCACCACGTGGCTTGGAGTTCCAGCACCATATTACAAACCCCAGTCACCTCTGGGGCAACATGGGAGTGGGAGCGAGGAACCACCTCCAGCTCAGTGCTCAGGATTGGACATGTATGAACCAGCATCATCTTCACAGAATCACAGAAAGGGGCAGGCTGGAAGGGAAAAAAATGGGTTATCTTCATACCACTTTAGGGACAGATGCCTCATGCCCATAATGGGAGCAGTCAGTGTCTCTCAGAGTTATTGCCTCTGTCAGAAAAATGATGCATAGTTTACTTCATATTTGATAAATCATTCACCATAACCACTGTGTAAGAAAGGAGTTTTAAATGGTGGTTTTTTTTTTTTTTTGTGGCTCAGTTGTGTGCCAGGTTGGGGGGCTGCAGCGAATGCAGAATTTATTGGAATACACAAATATGTATTTGCACAATTGGCAAGTGGACCCTGCAGCTTAGTAAATGTTAATTAATTTCTAAGACTGCTAGGAAATCATCATCATCCTGGTTTAGTGATGAGAGACAAAGACCAAAGAGAATGGCAGGGGCTTGTATGGAGTGACAGATAAAGTCAGAACAGCCAGAATTATGATCTTCATTGGTGTCCTGAAATCTGAACAACAGGATGGAGGCACTTGGGGCTATTCCCTCAATCCCTGTCTCCAATAGCTCAGTTCAGAGAAGGCTGCAGCTCTCATCCCACCTGAGCGTTCAGGTTTCCTTTCCTCAAGAAGGAATAAGAGCAAAGGGGAGGAGGTGTATGCCAGCTCTGCCTGCAGCAGGGAGGTGGAAACCAACCTGACTATGCATTCACTTCTGGGAATTGGGAAGCACTCACAGACGCTCTGTTTTGGTTATGGTCTGAGTGTTCCTTGTCCACAAATTCATTGTGGCTTTTATCTTAAATTTTCATGTGAGAATTTGTTTCAAAATATGCAGCCAAATAATGATTAGACAGGGCAAGTTCCCATCATATCTTTGCTAATGGAATGCCAGGCATCACTAAGGTATCCCTAGGTTGGGAAAAGTAGTAAGTGAAGGCTAAGATGACATCCTGTAACAGAAATTGAGCATGGAGGAATTGGTGACCAAGGCAGAGGAAAGAGCAACTTCTCCCCTGTGGAAACAGCTTAGGCAGAACTGAATGTCTAAGTCAGAAGAGCAAAAGAGATGGACAAATCCGCAAATCATGTGAACGGGAAATATTTTAGAATAAAACCTCTGCCTTTCTGAATAAAACCTGTAAAATGCCTAGTGAGTTTTGAGTTTCAAGTAGTTTTTTAGCCTTATGTCCATGGGCTCAGCATTTTGAGGCAGGTGAAATTTGATTTAGAATGTTTTAATATTTTGCTTCTTCTCAGAGAACACACCATGAAAACCATTAATTATTCCTAGTTTCTGTGGCCATAATAGTCCCAAGTTCTGCTATTCTGAGTGTGCACTTCCCTTTCTGAGTTTCAGTTTTGGTGTCCATTTAGAAATCTTTTGAGCCTAACACAGTTCTATCCATAATTTTCTTACAGAGATTAAAGAGCACTAAAACTAATGTGCAGAACAACCTTTCCACAAACCCCATCCAATTATGTGCTTCTTTGCATCTCCATTCCCATCTCTACTGAGCTAAAAGGAAAAAAGGTATTCTCCTATCACCCCATTCCTATCACTCCATTCCTGCTGTCTGATTAACTGGCAGCTATCACAGTTCTTCCTTTGCTCTATTACAGTTTCATTTCCAGAGGAAAAAAAACCTGATGGATGTTGAGCCTCTGGATTGTGGCACCACTGCAAATAAAATCAGGTTTCTGCTTATACCAAAGGGCTGGCAGTACCTCTCTAATCAGGTTCTCTGTTCTTTGGAAATCAACCGATATTTTGCTTAAAAGCAGTGCAGCGTAACTGAGCAATGAGTGTTTGTTGGGGCTCAGGAGGGAAACCCCAGAAGAAAGACTGTAGATGCAGATAGAACTCACACTTGTGAGTAAGTTAACTTCAGGGGGTTTCTTTTGCCTTTCTTTTTTTTTTTGCCTTTCTTTTTTTTTTTTTTTTAAATCGCCTGAACTTGATGGAGGCTCTTTCATTTAAAACACAGAAAGACCTACAAATTAAGCAACATCTATCTCCTAATGTGTGAAACTGCAATTTGCATACATCATGGCAGCTGCTGAGTCGGTCCTTATTACCTCCGCTGGAGTGTTAATTTAACCACAACTTTCTCATTTATTTAAATGAAAAAGCAGCGGGTGGCTGGCATGCCACATTATCTGTCAGGCAACCTGGGAATCAGCTGACAGAGCCAGAAAGAGATTTCGGTTCTGAGGGGCTGCAGGGTGCTGCCCCCCGGACCAGTGGTCACAGGCGAGCTCGAGATTGCCCTTGGTCTGCTTTAAAGGTCAACACTTACCCTAAGAAAAAAAAAAAATCAATGTTTTCTCTGAACTGACAGAATAGATAATAGGATTAAACTGAAAATCTCTGTGTTTCTGTTTTTTTTCTCTCCCTATGTACCCAGACTGGCACTGTATTGATAACCAAAACATCATTACTGGTCCTGACATAATACAAATAGAAGAATCTCCATTTGAAGAGCACCCAGAGTAATGTGGTCCAACCCCACCATCAGGGCCTGAAGGCACTCCAGCTCTCTGCCCAGACAGGAGGATGCCAAAGCTGCCCACACAGGACGTGCTGGGAGGAGGGAGCAGCTGTGGTAGTGAGTGGTGCTGGTGCCATCACTGCTGCAGCCAGTCTGGAGTCACTTCCATGCATGGCTGGTGCCAAGTGGATGAATGAACGTGCCAGAACTACTCATGTGGGAAATAAAGCAAATGTGAGGTACCAGTCTGCAAATCAGAGGCTGCCTCACTCTCCAGGAAAAGAGGCTGAGGAGCTTCAAGGACCTGCTGAGATGGGAGATGTGAAGAGCAGTGGCCACACTGGGAAGTCACCTGGGTGCACAGAATCAAGCATGAGAGTCTCTTCTGAGCTATGATGATGTGTCACCACTTAATGATGCAACTGTGTATTTTTCAGTGGAGAATGAGGTTCTGCTCCGAACCACGGCAAGAGTGGCAGAGGACGTGAGCTCAGTTCAGCATCTTGGTTGCGATGTTTCAGTGACAGCAAAGAAAAACCACATCCTGATGCCAGTCAGAGTTTAACTGAGCTGATAAAGGCCTCTTCTAAAGTTCAGCTGTAACTGACTGTGGCTCATCATCCTGCTCATGGCAAACCACAGCAGAGCTTCATCCATGGATGGTTTGTGTGCACCTGCCCATCAGAACAGGTGTCCTATTTTTGGATGAAGTGTGAATGCAGTGTAGCTGTTCCCAAAGTCTGTACTGGTATAAACACACTCTTGGAAATTGCTGAAGCATTTTCCTAAAAAACGGGATATTTTCCCACTAGGTGAATTGCTAGCAGTTGAGATTTAGAAGGGAATATTTGTTAATGTAGTGCCAGAATGTACTGGTGTCACAAAAACATTGTTCTAAAACATTGAATTCAACACATATTTCCTAAACACTGACATATTCACATCAAATGTGCCTTTCCCGTCTCTGATGCCTACTCCTTTTCTTTCTTTTAAAATACATTGTGTAAAAAGATCACACATTTGTTGAATTACCACAGATACTCTTCCTTTTGCCATTAACTTGACAAAGTTCAGAAAAAACTTTTGTCTTCGCCCACTTCTCAGCAATTCATTTTTATAATTAAAATCACCATGACAACAGATAATGATATCAGAACGAAAGGATTATGACTTAATTACATGAGAGTGAAAACAGGCTTGGCTTACAGCAGAGAGAGCTTTTAATTCCAGCAAAAATATGGGGGCCACACACGCCATTTGTGTCATCATAAAGTCCTGCTGAGAGCTGCCCAGCTGGTTGCCCCACTGCAGGATGGGGTGTCCCACTTAATTCAGTGATGTGCAAGAGAAATATTCAGAATTTCATGAGCAATAAAAGGAAATTTGCCTTAAAAGCATTAGAGTTTTTAAGAAACAGGCTCATTGTAGAAATTACCTGAAGAAACGCATCATAAAGGAAACATGATTATTATTATGGTAGTGGGGTGGTTTCATATAAATAAAATTCATTACATAAACATTCCATGTTAACCAGCACCATATTATAAATTGTTCCAAGTCAGAGGAGAACAGGGCAATTTAGGGGAAATGGTCCATTTTTATCACAGCTGTGGCATTTCATCAGCTCACTGTTCCATCTTGGCTTCTGTGAAAGCTGTGGTATCAGATTGGATATTTTCATTTCTGAGATAAACCTGAACTTCTAATAAGAACAATCTGGGAGTTTAGACAATGTATATCTTTGTAATCTGATCTATTGAATTTTCTGACATGAGTAAACTTTAATTACTTTGATCTTTTTCCTAGTTTTGTTCACAAATGGTATGAAATATGCTTTTAAAATTATGTACTTTAATTTTTCCTCTAAACCCAACAAACTGCTACTAACAGTTGAATGTTTCTGTACACTTCCTCTATGGCTTTTGGAAAAACTCTGTAATAAAACCATCAGACTAAAAATCTAGATAAGGAAATACATTTCATTTTCAATTTTCTCAGAAACTATTATGATTAATCAACCAATTAGTACAGTGAATAAATAAATTAATGTAATTTAAAAAAGAACATTCTGAAAACCCCTTAATGTCTTTCTCAACTAAAAGTATAGGCTCAACATTAATCAGTTTTATAACCCTGAATTTTGCTTAATCTTTTTTCCATCTTTGCTTAAACATATGGAGATATAAATAGTGTATTATGGCCCTCTGTGTTCCCCGTTAATTTCCAGAGTACAAGATCTGCAGCTGATGTAAATCAGTGTGGCCCCACTATTCTGGACCAATTTAGTAGATCTGTTTCTGATTTACACCAGCACAAACAAGAAGATAATCAGGCCTTAAAATATACAGACACACTTGGTTGGCAATCCTTTTATGTACAAATTCAGCTCTTAGTGATCTAGCAAAAGGGCTACAGGAGAGACAGATCGGGAAAATTTCTGTCAGCTGTGGAGACAGACAGTGGCCTTGGCTTTGGGAGTGACTTGGATGGGGTCAGTGAGCAACAGCATCTCTTCTGGTTTGGTACCCAGACCTCAGAGGTAGGTGGGAGGCAGTCTGAGCATCACAGGTGTTGGAACTGCTCCAGCCACCCAGGAATAGCTGCCACACAGAGATGTGCCCAGTTCTGTGGCAAGGTCTGTGGGAAGACATAATTCCTGAGGTGGGCCACCAACACAGGCTGTGACCATGCCATCCCAAAGAGGAGCCTGCTGCAGGTGCCTGGCAGGCAGCAGGGCAGGCAGCAGGGCAGGCAGCACACAGATGGGGGGAAGGAAAGCGGCACTGGTGCCAGTCTGCTACGTCCTAATGTGTCCCTGTGCCTGACATTGGAGCAGCTTCTCATCCCAGCCAGGAGCCCAACACGGGCTATTTATAGCCCTGGCACCTCACTGCTCACCAGAAGCTCTGTGCTGCTGTGTCAGAGCTCTGTTTCCCTCTCCCACCCACTCTCACGGACAGCTGCCGCTCCCAGCGTCGGAAAGGTACATTTAAATCCTTTCCCCACTCAGAACAGGAAAAGGAAGGGAGTTTAGTGCAGGGACAGATGGGCAATGTGAAATCACCAAGGCCAGACTGCTTAGATTTCTGGTTGCATGGGAAACCTGTAGGCAGGGAGGTGGGAATCTATGTCTTGGGGAACCCTTAAAGATCCTGGAGAGGGAGCCTAAATACAGTGATGAGGGCCAGCTGCAAGGCAGTGACATGGGGAGGAGGCTGCAGGACCCACTGTTGGTGCCAAAACTGAGGCCCTTTCAGTTCCTTACAGCTCCTGCTGTCCAGTTTGTAAAGGACCCCTGATCAATATCAAACTTGAGGTCTGTTTGCAGCTATATGGGGTTTTCCAGCAGTGTGGAAACAGGATCAGCCTGTGGATGCAGAAATTTCAGTGCCTGAGGTCTGTGCATGGTGGGGAGCTTTGCATATTCCACAAACCTGCAAACATCTGGACTTGCTTCCAGAAAGGAAGCGCAGAGAAACTCTTTCTTCTGCCATCGGGGTATCTCTATGTGCCTGGGACTGATCCCTGCCATCAGGGGCTGAACATTTTCAATATGAGGGTTCAGTAGGGGTTGCAGATTTGGCAGGTAACAAATATGTGTGTTAGTGCAGGGGCCATTTTGGAGGTGGTGCTGTGTTGTTGCCACGGGTAGCTCTGAATTTTCGCTCTTGTGGATATGGACATATCCAGATGTTTCCTTGATAGGGATTGAAATTGAAACTAGAGAAATTTAAGGGAAAGTCTGGATTCAAACAGTGATTAATGGAATGCTGATGTCAAGTTATAAGGATTTAAAATCTGCCCTTTATTCTAATTTTGCTGCTGACTGATTAGGATAATAAAGTTTTTACATACTAGCATTTGCTCGCCAGAGGGATGCATGCTCCAGAGTTAAATAAATATTAGCAATAAGAGTTCACAATCTTTTCTGCTGTAAAAATGCAAATAGAGCCTAATTTGCACCAACTTATTAAATTATGTTTCTTTTAATTGTGATACATTTCAATTTACACTGTATGATATAACTGTTCCAGAAAGTGGGCCTTTCCTATACTCTTCAGTATATTTAGAGAAATGCAACAAGAGAAACCTCTAAGACCTTTGCCAGGCTACTTAAAGAGCTACTACATTTTAGAAATACATTTTCCTGCTACTGGCATCTGCCATTATAAAAAACTTGTGCAACCTCCTTCTGTGAATGAGCACTTTGCCATTTCAATTAGTTTTTATATGTAAGAAAAATGATCTGCATATGTGAATTATAAAAGAAATGGGCTCTGTATGTACATCTTTAGCTTCTATTCTTCTCATACAATTAATGGACATAATTGACTCAGATTGGGTTTTGTTTATAGGTATTTGTTTGTGAATAGAGCTACATCCATTTTCTACTTAAACCATGGGACTCTTTTGACCGACTTCACTGAGCTTTGAATCAGAGTAAAATTAACGTCAGGTGAAGGCATATTTGAAAAGATGGTCCACGGGGTCTTTCATTTCCATCTGCTTTGATTTTTTTCATGAATCTATAACAGTTTAAAAAAAAAAAAAAGCCTGGTATTTGCTGAGATATGATCAATATTAATCCAATCCCACATCTAGAGCCCTGTCTTGGCAGTAAACGGAGCTCAAACTGTCAAATCTTCCCAGAATCAGAAACTATTCAAAGGCTTTGAAAACTGATCAAAGCGTCTCCAGGTCTCCAATGGTCAATCATGCTCCCAAACAGAGTTTCTAGAGCTTTGCAGACTGCTTCAAAAATCTCCCTGTTAGGTGCCAAGTTTCTCCCAGACCAGAGAGCCCTGTTGAGTTCCATTTTATTGTTATTTTAAATTAAAAGCAATGAAATGAGAAAGAAAATGAACAAAGCTGCTGCAGGAAGGCCAAGATGTGTCTGTAGCAGTCTGAGTGGATATGACTGCAGGCTCTGCTGGCAGTGGGATGCACACAGGGGAACACAGCACTGCCACAGCTACAGGAGCCTGCATTTACAGGAGCAGCCTGTAGGTCAGCAGCCTGTCTTTCTGCACTGAGAGCTTCCTTTTACACCATTTGCAGCCTGTAGCTGGCTAAGAAAGCTCCCATGAGCCTGCCTAGCAGCACATCCCAGTAGGACCTGGCCATGCTTGGATATAGTGAGACCTCAGACTGCCTTGACTCAGGCTCCTCAGAATCAGATGGCATGTGAAAATAAACAAGATGCCACAGAGATAGAGAGAGAAGAATAGTTAAAATCTCTCTCAGAAGGATATTTAAATTTTTATCTTATATAGGCCAATGACATAAATTGATTTGAAGTGTTCACAGTTTCAAACCCTCAAAATTCTTCCTTCCCCAGCAGCAATAAATCAGTTCAGATCACTGGAACTGTACCTGCTATGGGGCTGATCCTGGGAGATTGAGAGGCCTGAGGAAAGAGGGTTCTTTCTTTGACTTTTATGGAAGGAGATTCCATCATCTGGCAAACCTTTTAAGACTGCCTAAGCTATTTAAGGCTGAAGTTTTACCTTTAAAAGTGATGGAGACGCTTCAGTCCCTAAATTGCACAGTGAGCTTAAGGAGGAGCTGGACTTTTAACTTAATTAGATGCCTTTGGAAGTCTGATAATCCTAAATCCCCAAGTAACTCACAGCTGGAAGAATATGCAAAACTTCAGGAAAGGTACTGAGGATGCTCGTAGCTACGCTGATACTTGAAACAAGTCCAAGCACTAAATGTCTAATTGTCACAGAAAACCATATTTTAGAGACACTTACCTGCATGCCCATATAAACATAAATTTCCTAAAAAGAATTCTCCCACTTAATTCTGTGCCACAAGTCTGTATATTTTACCTGGACAGAATGGATGAAATTGATTCAAGAAATAATATCTGAGTCAAAGAGTGAAAGTAAGTGTTCCCTGAAACTGTGAGTGACCTTTTCAGCACAGATCTCCAGCCACAGGCTAGAGATGCTTCCCAGTCTGACCACCAATTACTATTCTTTGAATCTGTTTTTTCAGCCAGTTGGGCACCTAATTGATGTTCAATTAGTCTGTTGATTTCATTTTTTTGTTTGCAATATTATCACATAGGACCATATCAGTAACACAAGATAAAGTATCTAATTTATCCCTTATTATTCCTGAAAAAAAAAAATGAAGAAAATTAGATTGGATTGACACAATTTGTTCTAGATAAATAGGTGTTATAACTGCTTTTATCACCTTGTAACCATCTAAATCCTTATAATTCAATCACATAATAATTTCTTCTGGCATCTTTCCAGGTGTCAGAATTAAGAGAATAATTCCTGTTATCCTATAGGTACAGGAACATCTATAATTCCCCAGAAGCTTCCTTTTTATATCTTATTATACTTTTCCTTTGTATCAAGATTAGCATTATTATTTGCCCTTTTTGAGCTCTGCAGGATCTTTTGCACAGTTTAAAATCTTGATCTTAAATGCCAGCACGGCTTTTATAATTAAACCCAGAGATTATAACATTATTATCATCTGGGTACTGATTTCTGCCTTGCTGTGGCTGTCAGCCAAATGTCATAATGCATACAATTAACAGATTTGCTTCTCAGCTTACTGATAACAAAGGAAGCACAAATAATTCATAGGCAAAGGCACCGGTCCTTTGATGTGACTGAACTCTGATCCTTTCAGCACCTGAAGGGAGGCAGGCTGAAGACAGGGCAGCCTCATTAAGGCAAAGAAAAACAAAAAACGAAAAAAAAGCAGAGGAGGAAGAGGAGGATGCAGGAGGTGCCCCCCACGCTGGGTGCTGTGACCTCTGCCGGGCCGGGTCCTGCAGCTCCCACCCTCCCACCACGGCACGGAAAGAGGAGATTCCTTGGGAAAATACAAGAAAAACCCAGACAAAAATACAGACAAAATAATGTCTCTAATTATTAGGTAGCGTTTTTTTTCCCAGAGGTTGAGGGAAATTCCTGATGAGGTACTTCCATCTGGTTTACAGTGCCTTTGTGCTGGGGCAGTTCAAAGAGGCTGCAATGTAACCGAGAATCGAGGACAGCATTTATTTATAGTTTGATAGCCTCATAAAAGCTGTAGAGCTGAGCTCACAGCAGTGTGCTTATTTATGTTTTAAACTGCTCATGCAGCACCCTACTGCCTTGCAAAGCGTATGCTGGAGCTCCTGCATAAAATTATATATGGCTCTTCCATGGCACAAAGGCAAAAAAGGAAAAGTGAAATTAGACTAACAAAACAGTTGATAAAAAAATTTTAAAGTAGCAGCCAGAACTGGAGGAAAATTAATAGCCTGGCTCTGAAATAAAGTAACATCCAATGAAAATTTGCACCTGAATCCATTTTTCACAGTAGAAGAAAAAAATATCCCAAAACTCTGAATAAGGCAGTAACTCTGATTTCAGCTCCTGGTGACATTACAAAGGATTTGAACCTTGTGCTGGAGGTTTTATAATGACAACCCAGCCTCTGGCACAGTCTCAGAGCAGTGCCTCACTGCAAATTATATTTGTATCACATTTATCCTTTCTTTTAATATCAATGTACCATCTTTTCCCCTCTGTAACCCAGAGGGAAAGCAAAGCAGCACTGTTTCATTATTAGCCTTTAATAGTCTTTCCAGTGATATAAAGGAGAATATTAATATTCTTCCAATGACCTCACCTAAACACTGCTAAAAGCCAGGAGGGAAGTGACAAGTTTGCAGCTAATGTACAGGGATGAATTTCTGAAGTTAATGGCAGGATTTCACCCCTGGGTTTTAATCCTGTTTTCTTTTTAGCCATTTAACTTCAGTTTCCTCAGCTGTCTGGTGGAGAAAGTAGACTTACATACAAGTCAACAGCATGATTTTATTGAGTACAGTTCAGTCAGGAGGTTGCTGTGCTATCAAAGCACAGAGATGAAGAAGGTGCATTCTGACAAGGAAAGGCAAATACTGTCTTCTTGAAAGTATGAGGTAACCACACTTTCCCTATAGCTCTGCCTGAGGAAGCAGCATTGCTCTGCAGAGCCTGGCGAGGTGGGTGAAGATGGGTTGGAGGGTTGCAGGCAATCCTGCCTGCAAGGTGCACTCTCCTTGCACAATTCTGCCCAAGGATGAGGTGATGGTTTGGTATGCACCAATTCCAGAAGAGGAGCCTCACCAACAACCATTCCAAGGCTGTGCATAGTTCTGCTGTTGTTCCTGGGGAGGATGCTCAGAGCCAACCCAGCAGCTCTGTGGGCAGCTGAGGAGCCCACCAGCCCTGGGTGCAGGTGGGCAGTGCCTTCACTGCCTGGATAGTGGGTGTAGGACTTATCCTTCAGATAATTAGTACCTAAAGTAGTACATAAATGACATGAGCTACATTGTGCCTCAAGATTCCTATTGCTAATGTCTTACTGATGAAAGAGGAGAAAACGGCTGCGAGCATGTTGTGCCAGATATGCTAATTGCTGGTATGAACACTTAAAATTCACAAATCTGATGAACAGTGTAATCAAAGGCAAAGTGTTGCTCTTAAGAAAGCTAAATTAACAGTGAAAAAATCCTTAAAGGTGACCAGCAAAGGAAATGAAATCATAAGTCAGTTCTGCACACAGCTTCTTCCTGATCTGTACAAAAGTCTGGGAAAGATGACGATGATTAATCATCTCACTTGTTCTTCACATTAGAAATGCACATTTTGACCATTATGGAAAAGCTGGGGGATGTGTGACAGTCTGACATCACAAAAGAGAAAGGAGAGAAGTTGATCATTTTGGAGGAAAAGTCCTGATTAGTCAGATTGCAAAACAGGCCTGGGGACTTGTCCATAGTTACTAACACTTTCTTACAGCTGGAGTGAACAATCTGTTTCAAGACACTACAACTCGTCTTCTTTAAGATGTCTGTGCTTATGATCTTAGAGATATAGTGTGGTTCCTTTATCAAAATGAACATCAAATATTATAAGGTGATAAAATAGCACAAAGAGAAAACAGTAAACATCTAATTATCATGTAGGATTAAAAAAAGAATATTTTCTATCTCATAAAAGGCTTCTTCTGATTTAAAGACTTCTCCAGAGGCAGCTGATGCAGGATTAAGACCTATATTTTCTCAAATGCAGTATTTAATTTCAATGGAGCCAGAAAAAAAAAAAAAAAAAAAAAAGAAAAGAAAAAAAATCTAGATTTCAAAATGCCATAGCTGTATTTTTTGTACTCAACTTCCTGTCTTTGATTGGTTTTTAAAAGTACCATAAGAAGGGATCAGAGCTTGGTCTACATCCAGACTATAAAGTTAATGTTTTGTCTTCCAAATCCATTTTTAAAATCTGGTAATAACCCAGATTCATTTCTCAGATTTGTTGCTTCTAGTTCCAGATTTGGAATATGGAAAGAATTGATAAAATCAAGGATATGCTAGTCTTCAAGCATGCTTGCTTTTAATTTAGCACTCAAAGTGAGGAATCTATGTAATTTGCAGAATGATGACTACTTCCAAATCTAACTGAACAGCTAAAAGAGTAGGTTTGAGTTTGATGATATGTAGATTTCCTTTTCACCTGGGAAATAACTATAATATTTTTAAAAATCCATCTATCTAAATCTGTAGAGAAATCTGGACTGTTTGTAAAAATACATTTAGATGGATTTCAAAGAATTTCATATGTTCATTTTTTTGTGTCGATACATATTTCTTTGATGAAACTAAGACTTCTCATTGTGCTGCCAGGATTTGAGAAAAACAGTTCAATCTGCCATGCAAGCCCCTGATCCTGCAAATGTTTAAGCTGGTGAGGAATGTTATTCATTTCCACAGTCTCATTAAGCACTTCATAGCATGTTTACAATGTGTTTTAAACATGACTGTGCCACAGCTTTAGGATTTGTTCGTGTATTGGTGATTCATGACATGAGTCCTTAATGCATTTCCAAAACAGAACTGTCTCATGACCACATGAGAGCCAAAAACTATGCTAAGGACTGGTATCCCTCAAGTGATGGGTAAATGTCATTCTCCCACTGAACCTCTACCACTGTACCTCACATTCTGCAGCTTGCTGATCTGAAAGGCAAAGAGGTTCACTATAGAATCCCCAACTCAAAAAAAAAACCCAAAACAAAAAACCCAAACAAACAAAAACAAACCAAACCAAACCAAACCAAAACCCCAAACAAAACCAAACAAAAACCCACAAAAAAAACCAAACAAAAAAGGGACCATGAAGTTCCTTATTTTTTCCCCATAAATAAAACTGGTGGGAGTATGTGAGTAATTATGATTTAATTAAAAATCTCCTTTGAGTCTGTAGTAAGTGGAACCACAACTCTGTGAGTCTGCAGCACATAAACATCCCACTGAGATGTGGGAGTGCAGCTTGAAAGCTGGCCCCTATTTATTGATCCTTTATTTATCCCAAAGGAAACCAGTAGCAACTCTGTAGAAACCAGTGACCTATGCGTTGGTGTGAAAGAGTAAAGAATCTGGCCAATGGGACCAAGTGGCTTCCTGTCACTTCACCACCATCCTTTGTAGGTGAAAGATGTCTCTGCCTGCCCAAACCAGTCTTGGCTCTCTCAGCTTGGAGCCTGGGGAGAAGCTACTGGTGAAGTGGGGAGTGATGGGACACAGACAAATCCATTGGTGAAGTGAGACAGCAGCTTCCTGACTGCTTTGCAAGGCTGTAAGTACAGGGCTTTTGCATCAAAACTCTTCTGTAAACTGGTACCCAAGCCTGCTGGAAGGCAGAATATTAAATATCCACACATCCACTTATGGCTCTGTAAAGTGCCAGGGAACTGGGTGGTACTATTTATTTCCCACCTGCTTTGCAGAGGTGTAGATCACTGTGAAAAACAGTGAGAGAAACAAGATTAATGTTTTTCCATTTTTTTAATCTTGTCAAACCCTCTTCTGAAATTTCTGCTTAGACATAACTCCTAGTTTGAGAGATGCTGTGAACACTGAGAAGGCCCCATTGCAGCAGTCTCACCCAAGGGCCCGTTGGAAATACTTTCAGCACTCAGCAAGGACTAATGTCCCTCAGGAGCATGAGAGGCAAAACATGAATAGCCAAGGGACTAATGGCCTGATTTAGAGTTCATTAAAGTCAGTGGAAACCTTTCCCTCAATTTTAACAGGCTCTGGATCAGGAATGGAGGAAGGAGGGAGAAGGCAGATGAAAATGACTGCTTTGAAGGGAAGTCTATAATTGTCTTTAAATAATCACAGAACTTGGGGTTAAGTATTGAATACTGAAGATCATGAGAAGTGTTGATTTTTCTTACATTTTTTCTTGGAGAAATTGAACCTGAGACCTCATCATAATTTTACATACTTTTTGTGCATTACTGATTTATATCACACCCTACAGAATTACTATCTTTAGATATCAACAGCAATATTCATTTGCCCAATATTTTGTTCCTATTGGGCAGTGTTGTGCTTCTATTTCTAGAAACATTCCCGATGAAGACCTTGAATTCTGAGGATATTTAAAGAGAGGAAGTCTGAAGGTCAACCATGGATCACAAGGCTGAGGAAAAAAGGAAACAGCACCATAGCCTGACTTTACTAGAACAAGTAAAGAGAATGAAAGAATCAACACAGATAACTGATGTTGTGCTTGTTGCAGAAGGTGAGAAATTCCCCTGCCATAAGGTGGTGCTGGCTGCCTTCAGTCCCTATTTCAAAGCCATGTTCACCTGTGGCTTGGTCGAGTGCACGCAGAGAGAGGTGGTGCTGTATGACATCTCTGCAGAGAGCGTGTCCACGATCCTCCACTACATGTACAGTGCAGATTTGCTCCTCACGAATCACAATGTGCAGACTGTTGCACTGGCTGCATATTTCATGCAGATGGAAGATGTTTGCAACATGTGTCAGAAGTACATGATGGACCACATGGATGCTTCCAACTGCGTGGGCATCTACTACTTTGCAAACCACATTGGGGCAGAAGATTTGTGTGACCAAGCAAGGAAATACTTGTATCAGCATTTTGCTGAGGTGAGCTTGCAGGAAGAAATATTAGAGATTGAATTCCAGCAGCTGATGGCTCTCATAAAGTCAGACGATCTGAATATTTCCAGGGAGGAAAGCATTCTGGACCTCGTCATTAGATGGGTCAAGCACAGCAGAAAGTCACGTTCAGAACACCTTATTGAGCTCCTCAAGCAAGTAAGACTGGTACTCATCAGCCCTTCCTTTCTTGTGGAAGCACGGAAAAGGAACACAATGATTCTGTGCAATTCAGAATGCAATGACATGTTTGAGGAAGCACTGAAAACCATCAAACTGTCCAGCCACCCTTCCCTCAGCCTGCGATACGGCATGGAAACTACTGATCTCTTGCTCTGCATCGGCAACAATTCTCTTGGTATTAGGTCCAGACATGGTAGCTACGCTGATGCCAGTTTTTGTTACGCTCCTGCAACACGAAAGACTTACTTCATTTCCTCTCCCAAGTATGGAGAGGGTTTAGGATGCGTTTGTACTGGTGTTGTCACCGAGAAAAATGATATCATTGTGGCAGGCGAGGCAAGCGCTGTCAAAATGTCTAGACAAAAGACCAGGAACATTGAAATTTATAGGTGTGTACCCTCTGTCAGAAAATCCCTGATTATTTAAAAATTTTAAATCTAAATAATGTTTCTGGGGACAAAAAAAAAAGTCTATTAGACAAAATGTTCTTCAATTGAAATTATTTTTCCCAGAGATTCTGATTACCTTAATCAGTCTGTCACAATTTATTTTCATATTAGTAAATTATATACCTACAACCATATCTTGATGTATTTTCTCATGAAAGAAGGAGGATTTACTCATATGGATTTACTCTTTCTCTCTCTGTTTAAATGAACTTGATTAGATCAATGCATGTGGATTTTATATTCTCCTTACTCAAATCTCAATGTTTTTCAAGGATACTTATTTTCTAAGGGGAAATGAGGCAAGCAAATGACCCAATGAGTCCAGTAAGACAGAGAAAACTTAATTCTCTGTTAAAGTTGATGATAGTATTTCATAGATTAAAGATAATGATTGATATCTCTAAACCCTCATTCTGTTTTTATTCATGTCTTTTTCAGATGCATCCATTTTAAAGAAAACCAGACATTTTCTGGATTAAAGATGAAACTTTAAAATGGTGGCAGCATTTTCAAATACAAATGTCTACATTTAAGGAAATAAATCCATACTGAGTCACCTGAAGTAGCCTTATTTTCAGCAGTGTTGAGCTCTCTGTCTTCCCACTAACTTCAGTGGAAACTGATTGAGCACCACACGCAGAAATAAGGGGCTTCTCACCTTAATAAGGATCAAATATCTTTGAAAGGACACCTAGAATTCCTCACACTAAAAATGCTTAATCTTGCTAACATTGGGCTCAATTTTATAACTTCTCTTCGAAGGAGAAATCTCCTTGTCATTGTACCATTGCCTGAGTAAACACTGATGATTAAGGGGTTAACGCTTCCAAACAAGGGGACAGGACTTCGGTGAACCAGGGCATTTATAACTCTGGATTCTCCTACAGATACCACCAGCGAGGAAACCAGTTTTGGCACAGCCTGTGCACCACTCAGCTCCGTGAGCTCTACGCACTGGGCACTGTCCACAACGACCTCTATGTTATAGGAGGGCAAATGAAAGTGAAAAATCAGTATCTGGTCACAAACTGTGTGGAGAAGTATTCCATGGAGCAAGGCACCTGGAGAGGCACGGCACCTCTTCCAATACCACTGGCATGCCATGTGGTGGTGACAGTGAAGAACAAGCTGTACGTGCTGGGTGGATGGACACCACAGGTTGAGAAATGTGCCTGTTACTGTGTTTGGTTTCTGCATTAACAAGCAGTGTTGTGTAATTTTACAGTGCTTTTTGCATGGGAAAAGTACATCAGTGACAACAGAAGAATAAACTGCTCACATTCCTCTGATCTTTTGCAGGAAAACCAAACAGGGGGAAGAAGAACAATATCCATCTATGCCATCCTTGATGTAAATACCAACTTCAGGAAGGGCAGTTCTTTATTTATAGAGATGTGCACAGTGAGCAAGAGTTTAAAATACATCTCCCATGTCATCATGAGTTCCAGCCTTTCTATTCCTTATTTACTATCTTCTTAATTTTTCCAGAAACCATAAATAATGGTATTTAATTATACAGGCACCCTAAACTGTGCCCTGTCTTCAAATAGCATGTAAACAGGTACACTTCAAGGACAGATTTATATATGACATTTAAAGTTCACCTCAATTTCTCAGGAAGCTTTCTTGGTTAACTAAAGTTAATTTATTAGATTTTAATTATATTACATTTTAAATGAAAAGTCAAAGCATTCTCTGGAAAACAGAGTCCTTTAACCAATCCATTAATTTGTTTCAGTTGTATTGCTTGCCCAGGTAAAGTTTTTACAGGAATTTTCAGCAGGGCCAGAGATACCATGTTCAGTAGTACAGGGAATATACAGAACTATGCTACAAGGAAGGTGGATGTCAGGAGCAGTGCATGCTCTCTCCAGTTGCTCCCAGTGCAAAAGATCTTTTTTAAGAGCATAGTCCATTTTTATTTACTGCTTGGTGCAGTTTAAATTTGAGAGTTCAGGATAAGGTCCCACAGTTACTTGACAATGAAGTGGAGCATCTGTAATCCTCATTGCTGACAGCAATATGTTCAGACTGTCATCACAATTCAATGGATTGTGTCCTCTTGATATAAATTAAAGTCTTTAAAAGAGAGATACATTCAGCTAACAAGACTTACACCTCTTTGGATGTTTTGAATGCAGGAGTCCCCAGGGAGACAACAGAAAGATCAGAGTATTTCTGATACAGAAACAACTGAGCAAGGGTATCTCACTATTTAAAGAACTAAAATATGAAAATACTTCATGTAGAAACAGTCTGTCTGTAAAAAAAACCCCTTGAACTGAAAGATATGTCATATAACAAAGATAGATGTTGAAGTCAGACAACCAGCTTTGTTAAGCTTTTTTCCAGAACAGATTGTGAGAGGGGAAAGTGGCTTAGAAGCATAAGTCAGGAATATTGAGCCAAGAATGGTTTAAAAAAACCCACCTAAATTGGATACCTGCCTACAAGTACTATCAGTAACAATGCATGGGAGTCTGAGTTTATATATAAATAAGTTTGAGATGAGCAAATTAACAGTAATTGATTAAAACCCACAGCTTTGCAAGATTAGGGCGTACCAGAACAAATCAGAATAAATTAGCTCAAGCTCTCAAAAGAGTGCTTTAAGACCAGCACTGCAGAGGGCTGAATTCTTCTGGTACTATATATCTTCCCCCTGTCAGATGCAGCGATTGTGTATGTGGGGATACCACAGCTGCACTGGGAAAGCAAATGAGCTCTCCAAGGCAGGGGTTGTCCCTCTGCTTGAACAGCACTGAATGTTCTGTCGATCCTGAACAAACACTAACGATGCAGCATTGACAGAGTGCCCTGAGTGCACGTGTCCATTACAGGACAGAGATAAATACATGTTCCTTTCCCTTTCAGGCTTTGTAATTGAAACAAGACAAGACAAAGTCAAGCCGGGACATAAAATGACAGCTTAGGAGGGCAAGGACTCGGCTCACATTAGCACTGCTCAGCTCAGCTTTGGTCTGGCCTCACTGGTGCCAGCAGAGTTAGAAACCCAAGCAACTCCAGCCTTGGTAACTTGGGGCTGTTAAAACAGAAGAAAGCATTTGGTGAGGCTGAGAGGAAGGTTCCAGACCCTTGAGAAATAGAGAAGGGCTACTGAAAGTTATGTTTTCTGTACATAAGGAGCACAGGGTTCACTCTGAGGCAAGTGTTACCACAAAAAATGAAGGTGGACATGAATTTACAGCATGTCAAATGGTGCCTGCTCCTAAGTATATGCTTAGTCTGTGTGGAAAACGCACAGTTAACCCCCTTTCAGTGAATAAGTCAGTGTTTCACACTTACCATGGAGAATGAACATGCCTGGGCACTTACAGAGAGTAACCAAGGGGCTATATATTTACTCTGTAGTTTACCTCCTACTGTCTTGTCCATGGCATTAGTGTTGGAAAGGTCTTTTGGGAAAGAAAAATAAGAAGAAAAACAGGAACACATATAACACCATCACAAGCAAGCAAAGTAGTTCTCTCCTTCTCACTCTCTCTATGTGAAAACTTTCAACCCAAAATATTTCTGGATCCTCCCCCCACATCCCACTGCTTACATTCAAGGGTGTTGTACCCAAAAAAAATAATCTGAGTTCCCTGCATCATGTGAGACAGGCAGAGAAGGGGGAAGAAGATTAGAGAGAACAAGAGGAGTAGGAGTGAGTATAAAAGGAGTATTATGGCAGCAAAGATATTGCAGGGGGCTAGGAGCTTATTATGCAAACCATTGAAGTTACAGCAGTTGAACAACATTACTGTGGTTAGACTGACTAAATAAACATGCAAATGTTTATTAGAATAAGTTATGCGTATATATAGGCCTGAGAAAGGCCAGGAAAGTACCTCACTGAGACTCATGGTATGGTCTGCGTAACAGTGGGAATAGATTTCAACATTTAGCAGGAAAAAAAAGACAGATCTATTGGTTTTCCCTCATTATTAAGACTGTACAGCAGCCTTGTGAAAGGGGTACGTTCTTCCAGAGCTGGGACCATGAATGTATTGTTATTACCCAAATGCTCACCTTTATTGCTGTAGAATATAGATGCCCACTCATTCCTTTGCCTTCTACAGTGGACTCCCAGCCACAAACCACGGGTGCTGTGTAAACCCTGGGGACTACAATCCCCTGCGGCTGTAATTGATGTGTTTGCGCTATTTATCTGCCGAGCTGTCTGCTGTGATTAATTGCATGCAGGCATGTGCAGAGGGCTCCAAATGTTGTATTATTATATGGCTGTCATATTTCATACAGATGGATCTGCCTGACGATGAGCCGGATCGATTAAGTAACAGAACATTTCGGTACGACCCGGGCCAAGACAAATGGACGGAAGGAGCTCCAATGAAGTACTCAAAGTACCGCTTCAGCACAGCCGTAGTCAACGGGGAGATTTATGTCTTGGGTAAGAGGAAACAGATTTTTTTAACAGATAGCACCATGACTTTTTCTTCTTTCCAGCAGTTTGCCTCTGTGAAGTGAAATATCTCACCCTTTGTTAAGTACCGTAGGACAAAGTACACTGGACTAAACGGGTGGTATTTTTCTAAAGTTGTCTCTTCCCCTCATTATTTCTTCCTTTCTTGATTTATGTAGATTAAATTAGGTGAATATTTAGTGTTCTGGATTAATGAAACAAAGGTACTTCACTTTTTAAGCTACTTTTCTTTAGGGTATCAGTGTGTGCTATAAATAGTAATGAATTTTAAAAAGTGAGTAGAGAAGCCTTGTAAGGACCATTTCACAAGTGAGCACTGAACAGCTGAGGAACATAACCAGCATTGTGAAAGAATGGCATAGGGTTAAAGAAAATTTGGATCTCCCAGTCAAAACCAACATTATTTCTCTATATTGATAAAACTCAATGAATCTTTCTTTTCCACCCACCTCAAAGCAGTGCATTCTTTTGAACACTTAAGTCTCTCATTTTGTCATTGTTTGATTGAATCTTTTCAATTTTTTTTTGTTTAAAAACCAGTATTTTGACAAAAAGTATTGATTTGTGTGAAAAAGTTCAATAATCTCCTACCCCAAAATCTTTTGTCTCAAATGATCCCCACCCATATTTTTCAGTTCTGCAGTAAATCCATAAAAGGACTCTTTTCCCAAAGACCATTCTTCATGGTCCCATCCCAGCCTATGTACAAGCTAACAGAGAGAACATCACCTGTTTCTGAACACTGGCAAACAGCTCAGGAGGTGGCAAACAAGGGATTTTTCTGAAGAGAAGATGAAGATGTAAGGCAGGGAAAGGCAGATGTAGAAGAAAGGCATTACAGATATTGGGAAAAAGTTAAAAGGGGCATCTTAGAAGGGGAATAGGAGTCAGAGAAGTGTCCAAGTAACAGAGAGAAGGATTATAGATAGATGTGTGACTGGAAAGTTCTTGGAGAAGTGGGGGAAAAGCTCATACAATCAAGTAATCCACAAGTGGGCTGTGAGTGATTCACACCCTTCCATGCTCCTGTGGTCTCATGGGCATCGCACATGAAGAAGGCAGCAATCACATCAGAACCTTGGGACATTTCAATCTTTTCTGCTTCAGACTACTCCTGCTTACAAGCTTATCAAAGTGAACACAAAAATACAGTCATATCAACATAATACACCTCCTGCATTGGGGTGTTCTGTTTTTGTCTGGGTTGTTATATAATGTGGATAAAGCAGAGCTTTCTCCCTGCCTGTAATACAGAAAGTGTTTTGCAGGGGGTGTATGTAAGAGAGGTGTCTTTGAAGTAGAAGAAGAAAGTGGCTTTAATGCTGCATTTGTCTTCTTTTAGAGAGACTTCTTTCTCTTAAGAGGCTTGAGAGAGGCCCATAGTCACAACCAGGAGGAAGGGTGAAAGGAGCCAATATGGAAAAGAGAGTTTTGCAACCAGAAAATCATATCATTATTGTCAAAGGTTAGTGATAGAGAATGTCAGTGTGCTGTTAAATAATAAGACTGTTGGCTACCCAGGTTCAAAGGTGCTTCCAAAATATGGAAACTCCATCCTTTGTAAAAGGTTAAATATATATAATTATTTATACTGACATTGATGCTCTAATGGGGCAGAAGAAGCAGCTGGAATAGCTGGGAAGAGAAAGGCTGCATTTATGCATTTCAGTAAGACAGTGCTCCAAGATCAAGACCTTAAACACTGTGATGACACAAGAGAGTCAGGGAGCAAAAAAAAGGAGCCGCCTTGGGATGCATGTGATAAAACAAATTGACAGTCTTCTTCACAGCAAGCCTGACACTGAGACAAGGGAAAGGAGTGGCTAATAGGGAAAACTGCATCCATTTTCTTCCCTCAGAATCTCACACAGTATATCTGAAGCATATCTGAACAATTACAGTAATGAAATGTACAGAGTGAACACAAAGCACGGCATTAAATCTGCAAAGTGCCTGTTTAAATGGCATTGAGGCAAGTTGATGGTCTCACAGACCTGTAGAAGCATTTTGCTAATGTTAAAAAATTAAAAAGCCTTGTTTTGGTATGTATAGCTGCCAGTGTTGCCGTATTCAGGGAGCTGAATGCTGACTTGAAATCTTTCTTACATGCTAACCAATACCAAAAATTTGTGTATGTGTGTGAGAAAATCTTTGCTAACAATCAAATCTGCACATGGGCTGTAACAGGCTCTTGGTCTGTCTCCATCACTTTGTTGGTTCACATGCCTTCCCATGGCCCTCCTTATTCGAGCCTATTCCTAAGGGAACCAACTTAATGCTGAGATTAACAGTTTGCTGCACTGGACCTTTCACTCTTGCCACTAAATCTAACTAAGCATTCATAAAGGTAGGGTTTGTTCTCAGTTTTGACAGTGTAAATCTGGGGTAATTTCACTGTAATGGACAAACTTGCTTGTGATTTATACCAGGGGTAACTAAGCTCACACGCTGCTCCAGGGAGCAGATTTTTGAGAAAGATTGGGCTACTTTTACCATTACATTTCTGAGCCTGCCTCCCTTCTTATGCTCTATCCACTCAAGGTGTAACTGCAGCATGTGCAGACACGAATGAGTTACCATCAGGTAGCAGGAATATCAATTGCAGAGAAGACATTTTGACCTAGGTCTGGGCTGCTTTCCCAAACTCCTGATTGCCTGTTTTCACAAACCTTGTGAGGACTTTAACATCCATCAATCTGCAAAATTTAGCTGAAACTGGGCAACAGGCACAAAAGCTATGAAAGGCCAAGAACATAATGTAAGTGCAGATAGAGAACACACATGTAGTAAGGGTAATTACGTGTCTTGTTTTCTTAGGAAATCAAATAATATTACAACTACTTTTCTAATTGAAAGATAAGCCTGACACTGAGCCAAAACTGATTTGTCAACAAATTCTGTCTTTGAATATTCTGGTTTAAATCCATTTGTAAGAGTATGGGTGGAAATGGAGATTTAGCTGTTAAAAGTAAGAAGACAATGTAGTTGGTAAATGTTAACAAATGTGGTCTTAAAACTGTGTGGAAGACATTAAAACCTTTTCCAAGGCCTCTCAGAATGATGGAACAATTTCCAAACAAACTCTGTTTGGAAACAGTGGTACAGTCATGACATTGGCATCTTACTCTGCTGATATCACACATGGCCTCATATCCAGTTGTGAACTCACACTCGCCAACTGTAATTAGAACCTCACACAGAAAAGCAACATTCCACGGTTTATCCATGGTGACAAGTTCTTGTTACCTTGTGAGTTCTCAGGCTGCTGGGCTGTCAGGTGGGTTCAGTTTTCCTTTGGAAAGAATTGCGATGGTAACCCCGACCGGGTGAACGGGCGATTCATGGCATTGAAAGGAAGGAGGTAAAAATGTTCTTAATCTGGCTGATGTGGTACTTGATCATGCAGATGACATTCAGGAGAGAATGGGAATGGAAAGAACAGAGGTTGATAGTGACAGAGCAAAGAATAGCAACTGTCATGAAGGCATTAAAAAGATGCAGGCTCCTCAAAGCTGTGGATCCCTCGGACATCACCCTGCTTCATAAAGGGTGTCGGGCACTCTGGGAGTCTAGAAAGATGCTGTCAAGGGTGATTTGTGCAAAAAGACACATTCTGAAGAGGAGAGGTTGTTCTCATGTAGTGGCCTCAGAGATGTCTTTACTCAGGCATAATGACTAAGCTTTTGTGCTATAGATGAGAGGGAGACTTTTGTGGAGTCTCGACCACTGCTATTGATCCCCCTCCTCACTCCAAAAGGGGATTCCCCATGGTGAAATCTGTGTGCACAGAACCTGAACATCTAACATCCCCAGTGAGGGGACACTCAGTGAAGGGACCATTTAAAAGCATGGGAAGGCATTCCCACAAGCATCCCCCACTTCTCATATCATACTTGTTCCTCATGGGGTGCACTGTCTCCATGGGCATCCTGCAGTCTGCACCCAGCTAAGAAGATCCACTGGGGGCTGCCAGGGACAGAGGAAGAAAAGGGAGAGGGGCAAAAAGGAAACAGGTAAATGCAAGATATCTTCAGTATGCCTTCAGGACCAAGCCTTGCTTCCAGAAGTAAAAACATGAAATAAAGAAACAGATAGCTCTAACTGGGTACATAAAGTAGTGTTGCAGAGAGATGAGGTTTCTTTCCAGTAAGCCTTGAAAACAAAGTCATTAAATGATGTAAGTTTGTCAGCTCTTTCCAACAGGATTTCTGTCTTTCTGTATAACTTATACAGGTGTCAGGACATTGAGGACTCTAGAGCAGAAATGAAAAATCACTGCAGAGAAAGTTGATTCTCTCTAGTATCTCTGATATATGAAAGTAATTTCTATCATAAATATGAAGCAGAAAGAAGATGCAAAATATTAGCTTTGAATAAGGTGCAGTAGCAGTTTCTTTGACAGACAAGTCCAATTTTTGCTTTCATGCATGCAGGTGTAAATCTGTAGTAAGTAGTCTGCTGATGTCAACTGTGTTGTGTCAGGCTCGTTTTATTCTAACCCAGATCAGAATCTGATGCTTAGCCTTTGAAGTGCTAATTTCTGAAAAGTCCTATTGGCACAGAACAGAGAGTATGTAGTCACTGTCCAAAACCTCTTCCCAGCCTAATTGCAGCTCCAGCATGTAAAACCCCAATGACTTAAATGGAATTATTCCAGAGTCACACTGAGGGAAGGAAAATGAGAGATAGATTAGAGTTTTTGGTCTGAGTAATAGCATTGTTCAGGAACCTGTACAGTGTGTCTTAATCATCAGTCCTGCAATGTAATTGTCTGTTTGTTGTGTAATGCTCCTAGAGAATCTCATGCAATTTATACACCATACATAATCCTCATAAGTAAATGAACAGCATTTCCTAAGGCTCAAAATCCTTTCTCCTATTCATCTCATTTGACTGGTCTCAGCTCTTTCTCTCCATATTTTCCCAGGAACATAACTATATTCGTTGGAGAGCCCAAGAAAGAGCAGTATTGTGTTCTTAATGACAGAGGCAATTGAGACACTTTTGGAAGAAAACCAGATGGGAGGGCTCTATTTAAGGTCATGCATTTTAATCCCTCGCTTAAAAAAATATCCTTTCCAGCTAGGTCTCTGAAAACTTATCACAGCCAACATACAAATTAGGAAAATTTATCCAAATGAATCCATCTGAATGCCACATTCATTACTTTATGCTAAAACACACTCAGCAGAACTACTGCCTCTGAAATACAGGTCACTGATAAAAAATGTTGTATCACCATGACATGCTTAACCATATGTTGCTTTTATCATTATATAATTCCTACCTTATAAATAAGAACGTATAGAAGGATTTAAATGAGAAATCCTATTAGGGAAGATTTAGAAACCAAAGAATTTTCAGTTATCCTCCTCAGCTTGGCATCCCACCTCTTACAACTTGATTTTTTTTCTCCCTGAGTTGTTGCTGAGAGCTTTTTTTAAAAGTTTTAAGCAGTCAAATGAAGTTCAATTAAATACTGAATGTCTCGATCATAAAATGCTTATTTGAATATGTACTTTGGGGTCTCTCTGGAAAAGAAAGTGTGTGTGGGAGGGGCTGGAAGGAGGCATTTTAGCTTTCATGCTCGAGTATTAACTGTGCATTTGAATAACAACTTCTTCTAAAATAAACCTGTCTATTTATAAATATGCTTTGGACTTGTGACAAGTAGCAGCTTTTCGGCCTGATTCTGCTCTTTATACCTGTGCAACAGTCTCCTTAGTGCCTGTGTTCAGGGAGGAACAAAAACAGGCGAAAAATAGGTCTGATAGATGAGATCAGAAATGCTTTCTACACACTTTAGGATTATCAAAAGAAATCAGAAAAAGGCACCTCATGAGAAATGGAGCTGGATCTGAAACACTGACTGTGTTTAGGAAGACGATCACCTGGGTTTTTTCAGCCCTGCTTCTGATCAATCTTTTGCCCTCATGTCTTCTAGCAGCTGCATTACCTCATCTGCTGTGCTCTGGGTTAGTAAAGGATGACAGTGCTCCTCGGTTTCATCTTTGGATGTGCCTGCCAGGGCTTTATGGCTCCCTCATTTCTCTGAGAAACCAGCTATGCAGCCCCGCTTTGCAGAGGGAGAGAGAGAGAGAAATGTAACTGCTGAGACTCAGCTTGAGTGCTGTTAATGAAGGGAAACGTTACATAAGAGATTAGCACTATTAAATCCATTGTGCATTCCAGAGATCGATTTAATAGTGAATTATTTTACGGGAGGCAAAGTTGGATTTCATTTGCTTGTTGGAGAATTACTCCTTTTTTTTTTTTTCTTTTTTACCCATTCTCTAGGTTCCTTTGATAAAAATTCAGAGGTAGTAGTAAGAACAAATGTTGCTTGGTATTATGATCTGAAGACTTTACTGTATGATAAAGAATAACAGTGTCAGTGCCCTGAGGGCACTAATAGGTCTTGATCATCTTGATCAGCATCACCTGGGGCCTCCACCCACGCCCTCTGCCCATAGGTCCAGGAGCACTATTTAAACACAGGCCTGGGGCATTAGCCTCTTTTTGTAACCTTGTCTTTGCTTGAGAGCTGCTGGTGGGACCTTCTGCATTTGCCTGTCTCTGGTTCTGTGGAGCTGTGCCCTGATGGTGAGCTTATTACCTGGGTCACCTTCCTTTTGAAAACTGCTTTGCTCTAGTTGTTCCCTGATATACTGCTCTGGCTGAGAGACTGTAGTTCATGTCTAACTTCAGGTGCCTGTTAGTGGGAGAACCAAATAAAGTGGTATGAAATCTGCTGCCCTGTCTCAATGGAGAGCTGTTTTCAGTTCTATCTGGACCTCAAGCCACATTGTAGGTGTCCTTTTAGTCAGCCATCCTGTCTATGCAATGAGCAATCTAGACTTGGAGCTCTGTGGTTTTTCTGTAGGAAAGAAAACTGTCCTTGTTGGACTCAGCTGCCTGGGAAATTGAATTGCAAAAGAGCTTGGTGTGGATGAGACATAGAAGTGCAATTGCTCTGTGCCAGTGCCTGCTTTTACAAGAATCAGTGACATGGGGGAAGTCACTGGGTGCATGTAGGTAGGAATGTTCCCTATATGTTGTAACTCAACTGCATGTTAGGCATTATAGAAATATTGCCTTTGCACCTGCTGAACTAATTACCAGTGACTCTTTTACCACTTCACCATCATTTATAGACGTTTCCCTTTAAGTGCTGGAAGGATGTGCTGTTATTAGAGCTGATGTGGCTCAAATTGCATTTGGTCTTCTCAGATGAACATGAGGCCAAGGAGGCAGCTGACCTGAGCCAAAGCTGTGTGATTTGCCTTCAGCCAGCTACGAGCAGTGTGTAGGTAGAGCACAGCACAGAACTGTGCCTCATTGAGATTCTGAAGATGTGCTAATCACATCACCTACCCCGCCTTGCCTTCCTGCATCAAAGACTTGTCTTCTCAGTCCTGATTTCTTAATAAAGATCATGTATTTTATTTATATATTTATTTTACTAATGGAGCTTCATGTTAAATTTAAAGTCCATTAGAACCACTGCTTACAGAGTGCCCTTGAAAGTATGTTTGATTGCAGACTCATCCAAGTGTGCTGTAGAAAGCTCTCAAGCGTTAATGGGTTTGGGAACACAAAGGTGGCTTCACTGGCTTTTCCAGTCCTTCAGTGGAATCTGAAATATCTCCTAGGGAAAGTGCATAATGTAAAAAGCCTAACGTGTTGAAAGGGTGCATTTGGAAGGACAGGAGGAGAAGTCTGAGTTCTGGGATTAAATCCTCTTGTGTGATCAATGTGAAAATGACAAAAATGTTCAAAACTCCCAGTGTGAAATCCATCTCCCCAGCACAAAGGGCATGTAATTGTGATTTATGCAGGGAACTAAGCTAGGGGGGGTTGAATTCACCTGCTCTGTTTGTGAATGTGGGTTAATGAAGGATCCTCCCCAGCATAAATTCCAGCCCATGGGCATGGAATTAGCTATTGCTGCCCTCGGCACACCTGCTGGGACTCCCAGGAGGCTGTGACCACAGCAGGTGTGTTTTACTGACCCCATCTATAGCTCTGGGTGGTTTAAGGTACAACTGCAAGTACACCATGCACTGCTGACAGGCCACTTGGCACAAGAGTCTCCCTCAAATGACCAAAGCACCTCTGCCCTCTTTCTGCACCCTGCCTTAGCTTCCTAAAGCTTAACCCCATTTTATGCAGAGGTTCCTGTAGGAGTAGAGTATGAGCTCAGTTGTTCTACTGCTTTACCCAGAGATCTTGAGATAAAGACAATCTTAATGGTCTTAACTGTAATTCCCTATGTCTCCATATGCACTCCTAATAGTTTCCTAAATCTAAATGAAGAAGCCTGTGGGACAGGGTGATCTGGAGTCTTCAGTGATGGATCAGAAAGTGGCCTGAGTTGTCTGACACAGAAAGCCTATTTTCTTCTGCCAATTTAAATTCTACATTGTAGATGATAAATAACCTGGTAAAAGTGAGATTCCTCCAGTTGGTTGTAGATGTGAATTATTTTAAATTTTAGTTGTTTTTTTTTTTTTCTGATTTGTGTATTAATTTCTTTGGAAAGAGTCCTGAGACATCCATCTCCTTAGAGGAAAAAATATATTGTCTCATAGGACTATTTCTCAGCTAGGGCTTCTGGGAACAGAGCAAAGCAGAGCTCATAGAGCCTAACATCCTCAGATTCCTTTGTCAACAATATTTTAATGTTAGAATTGCTTTAGGAGAGGAGGTTGAAGTTCTTGATTTCTTTGTTTTTTCAGAATGCTCTTTTTCTAAGCTTGAAAATTAAACTTTACTCTGCTCTGATTTTTCCTTCTTCCCTTTTTTTTTTGTTTAGCTTTGCCCTTGTGAATTGAATATAAAATTTGATTTAACTGAAATAGCGGTGCAGGGTTTAAATAAAAGGGAGATATTTTGTATATTCAGGACTGTTGCTGATAATGACAGGATTAAAGGAGGTTAAATATAAGTTGCTTAAACTACCCAATCAAGGTTTCATAAATGCTTGAAAACACGGTAGCTCTGAAATTTTTTAAAAGATGCTTTAATAGGTCCTGGAAAATTACTTTCCTAATAGCTATATACAAAAAACGTTTGTTGATGGATCCCCTGGAATAGCAGCTGAAGGTCTTCATTAACAGGTAGTGGTTGGGATTTTTTCTTTCAAAAAGCCACTGACTGCTGTATCAGTTTTGTACCTGATTGTGTTCTTTCTGAAGTTATCTTGCCCTACAGTTACTCTATTTAGAAAATTACAATAAAATCACAGGAAGAAATAAGCAGCTATTGTCCTCCTAGAAGAGTTCTGGACCCTTTTGTTCACCTCCCCCTCCCTGCTGAAATATTGAGGCAATCAGCAAAGCTATTGTTTTTTGACACGCTGCATGCATTCCCTAACTGGTACCATTCATCCCTCTGATTGAACAAGAAGCTCTTTCATTTTTCAAATGAAGACTTTTCTTGTGGGTGAGTGCATATTCTTCAGTGGGGTAAAGTAACACCTGGGCTAATTTTAAAAAACCCAGCTTGATAACCAGCAGCAATCTGGTTTTGGCACCACAAAACTGTCTTTTGAAGGGGTCAAATTAGCCTGTGGGGAGCTTTTATACTATTAGTTTACTGTTAAAACTGCCTTGAGAATCCCTCTCTGCATTACACTGCACTCTGTAGACTGTACATGCCCTGTTAGCAAATTGTCTTGCATGCTGTACTCTGTGATTATACCAATGGATGCTGTAGAATCAGAAAGCTTATGAGATAAGCAATCAATTAAATAGACTTATCAATTAAACGTTTTGATTAGCTCTTAAAAGTTTCCTTGAAACATTTAGGAGAATAGTGTTCTATCCTAAGAGTGGCACCTCTCTTATAAGCCATTAAGGAGTGGTGGAAAATACTACACAGAAGAGGATAATGCTTTTGTCATAGAGAACAATACAATAAGTAAACACCTGAAGTCTGAAAATTGTTTCTAAATAGAACTAAGGAGCAGCTCAGTGAGACTCCATCATGAGAAAGGCTCAGTGGGGTGATGCTTCCCTTTTTGCCATGGAAATTATTAGCAAAATTCCATGACCACAATTAATCCCTACCTCATGTCTCTTGGGTGAATCAATCCTCCTCAGAGGAGCAGCCCATCAGAGCAAATACTGCTTAGCTGAGGGTGTTAAGCTAAAACCAAATGCATATGGATGCCAGCCTTGTTCAAGCAAACACTAAGGAGTACCTACTACAAACTACTGGGACTTTGCTGGTAGGCATTGAGGCAAGTAAAGATTTTATGTGCATGGAAAAGGAGCTGAAAACCCAACTCAGTTAAGGTTTTCAAAATCAAATACTGAACAAAATCAAATATTGCTAACTTCAGCCACAGGAAAGCTTCCTCCAGATGATAATGAACACTGAATTTGGTTCTACTTTTGCTGCTCTGATGGAGGTTTAACTGATTTTATCTTTATCTGACTCTAAAACACAGATCAGAAATACAGTGTTTGGAGCATTGTGATCCCCATTTATATGTAGTTCCCTCTTGCAAACACCTTTGGAGAATGCAAAAAGGTTATAAAAAATAACACGGTTTTAAGAGTAGAGGGAAAACCATACTCAAATAAAACTTGGAGCACCACTAGGGGCTCTTTTCTCTGACAGACCAGCTTAACAGCATTCTAGGGGCAATATATTTTAAAAGCAGCTGCACCAACCTTGCACAGCTTGCACTTCCAGTCATTTCCTTTTGCATATGCAAGGGAATAATTACACGCCATACAATGCACTTTGGATTTCCCCAACTGAGCAGTCCTACACGTGTATCTGGGATGCCAGCCCTCATGTGGAAATTGCTTGTGTATTGCAGTCATTTTATATTTAAAAGTGGTCACATACACACACATGCACAAAAGAACCTCTTCAGCATGCCATCAGTGCTCATTACGGGTATTGTGTCCATTGGCACAGATGGAAAACCTGCGTGGGTACGTCAGCATATTAATTCTGGAGAACCAAAGGCTGTGAATTCAAAATCTGGATTTGATCACTTGAAGGGATTTGGGAAGGCAGCGTTTCCACTGATTTTTAGTGTTTCCACTGATTTTTAGTGTTTCCACTGATTTTTAGTGTTTCCACTGATTTTTAGTGTTTCCAGCATGTACTGAGATCTCAGGTATATCTGCAGCCTGTTGCAGTATGTCCCAGCTAAAGAAAACTGGGATCTGATTTAATCCTGCACACCATCTTCAAGCACCCTAATTAACCTTCAACAGTAATATTGTTGCAAATAACTTGGTTGGTATTCCTGTGCTTAGGATGGGTTTGTTTCTGGAAGTTGATTTCCCTTAAGAAATAGGTGTAACACTTTTCTTTTATTGAAGAAAACTAACCAACAAATGCAAATGATGTGTGAGGGTCAAATCCACCAACAGTATTTGAAAAAAAGCTTTTGATTCATTACAATTTGTCCAGCAAACAGAATAAGTAATTACGACAATTTCTACTATATAGGGAGAAAATAAAACAAAATACCTTTGTGTTTTGAAGACATGCTGCTTATCCTTATTTGGATACAAGACTTCAGAAAGGATCTTGCTTTGGTGTCCGTAGATAATGTGCAGTAGCTTCTGCTTTGAATTTACTTCCTCACAAACTTCTGGAGCTGCAAAAGGGAAAGAGAGGGAGATGAGAACATGTAAACAGAAAATGCAGCCAGCAATGTATTTTTCAGAAGAACGTGGGACTGCTACATTTGACCTACATATCTTTTGCAGGAGGAATTGGGTGCCTTGGCTATGACAGAGGACAGACTCGGAAATGTCTTGATGCAGTGGAGATTTATAACCCTGATGGAGACTTTTGGAGGGATGGACCTCCTATGCCTTCTCCCCTTCTCTCCTTACGAACAAACTCTACCAGTGCAGGCTGTGTGGAAGGGAAGCTGTACCTTTGTGGAGGATTTCACGGAGCAGGTACTAAAATGAGTCCGATATTCCTTGTGTAGTTAAAATCACTTTCACAGGACATAGACTGACCTGATGAGTGATCAGCCCTATCAGGTGGCACTGGCATGCCCTGGAACCACAGACCTGATTCTGCCCTTTGGACTGCCAACCCCTAATGTCAATATGAATTTTGTTCTGTTTAACCTTAGCTTTTTTTCTTAACAAAACATGAGAATTTAAGTATGTTTCCAATATGTGCTAAACCTTTCCATATCTAAAACCTCAGTAGAATTATTCTGGGTTTATATCCAGAGCTACAGCTTAGTGTTTTATGGACATCAAAGAACTTGGTCATATTTGCTGAACATTAAGGCCCTGTCCATCTGTCCTTTGCCAATCTATCTCTGCCTATTTACTTACATGCTCTTTGTTATCGGTGTTGAAAAAGCTTGTGTATTTAATGAGTACTCTGGGTAGGGAACTGAGATACAAACAGATTAAAGTTCCAGATCTGGTGATTTTAAATAATCCTAGTGCCGTGGACACCTTTTTTCTTTTTTTTCCTTCTTCCTTCCAACTGTGCTCAGCTCTATCTAAATCTCCAGTACTTACAACAATTTTTTTCATTATAAATGCAAAGAGTCATAAAACAAGCACACTTAAACTCTTCTGCTACATAGAGCTGCTACCCTAATTTCTTTTTAGGAGAAAGCAATAGCACAGATGCATTATCCACTGCTAAAATATGTCATGCCAGGCTCACTGTTGCCCAGGAATGACCATGTGGTATCACTGGGTGACATGTCTTCACATTACACTGATTCCAGTTGCATTGACTTGTATAACAAGGTCTAAACATAAAGCCACTGTTATTTTAGAATGGCAATTTTCGTCAGCTAGTTCACATCTTGCCTTCCAATCCCTTCACTGGCTACGGTTTGAGGAAGTTACTTCCTGAAAACAATTGTTTGGCAGCCTCTAACAGGCTTGTTCTCCTGTCATCTCTGATAGAAGTTGTGTGACTTCAGAGCAATTATGGTTATGACACATCACTGTGTTTCCATAGTGCCATCATAGTTGTCTTTTTCTCAGCAATATTATGAACAAGCCTAAAGTTAGTGGGTACAAATCTCAAAAGGCTGATAAAGGGAAGAGGTTGAGTCACCATCCCTGGAGGGCTTTAAAAGATGTGTAGATGTGGAGCTTAGGCACATGGTTTAGTGGTGGGCTTGGCAGCACTGGGTTAATGGTTGAACTGGATGATCTTAAAGGTCTTTTCCACCCTAAACAATTCTATGACTCTATGATCATTAGCATTGACAAATTAAGCAATTTTGTTCAAGATGACTAACAGATTAATATGAGATTTTTCTGACTAGTGAAGCTTCAGAGCCATAAAAACACTTTCTGTACATTACCACCACGTTCTGTCACTGAGTCATGTATAAAGAGTGGTTGTTCTGGGAGAGTTTGAAAGTCCTCCTGTGGATTTCAAGAAGGCCATCTTTTGTATGTTTGAATAATGCCAGCTCAATGGGGTCCTGATTCCTCACTCTACTATTACAGTCTATATAATTATGTATAGAACTCTCCTGCACTAATACTGTTATTTACATTGAAAAACAAGAAGTCAAAGTTAGAAAATGCCAGTTTTGCAGTTACCTGTGCAACCTGAATTCTGACCCCCTATGTGTGCGTTCTGTCTACCTGTAGAGATGTAGAATAAGTTTGTGTTGTTATGGTGCCTATTAACAGGGGAGCCAAAATAAGATTCTCACTGTCAACTGTAAATCAGGCATAACCACATATTTGAGGAGCTGAGAGTAACCTGTGCCTTAAAGACAAGCTTCTTAATGTGACTTTCAAGTTATTAAAAGAAAAGGGCTTTCTAAATCTTGACAGCAGTAGCAGCTTCTAGCTACCATCATGAAGAAAAAGATGTGTAGGCCTTATGTTGAACCTGAAGAGGTTACCTAGCTGGCCTCTCTTCCTGCTCTGCCTGCTGGAAAGGGCTCTTGCCTGATGTGCTCTTTGGGGATGAAGGGTGGAGTGAAAGATGGTTATTACTGTCATATGGGAGCTTGGAAAGGGTGGTTTGACTCTGCACTTCCACGATTACAGCCACTCAGCAGCTTCAAGGTACAGAACAGCATGTGCTGCTGCTGCTTTAGTAGCAGACAGGGTTATTTTAGAATGTGTTTGTTTGGTTTTAGTCTTTTGGGCTTCTTGGCATGTCACTTTGGTTTTTATAAGGGATGCAACCAAGAGAGGATATTCCAATTTTACAAAACATTGTAATTTAGTTTCAACCAAGTGGAGTTCTTGAAACAAGCTGAAGGCACAGCTGTAGTCTTTGGGTTTTCTGCCTGCTGAGCGCTAAAGGGCTGCTGGGAACATTCAAGAAAAAGTGCTTCTGAGAGAAAAAACAAAAACAAACAAACCAAACAAGAGCAAATAAGCCAAAATCATTGCTGCAGTGGAAAGTCTTAGCCTAAGGGGCTGAAACCAAACTCTTGTGTACTATAGATCTGTCCCAAATTCTCCAACCTCAAGCCTTTGTGTTCGCTTAAACCCACTCTTGATCCAGCAGTGTGAAAGTTAACCCACTAAAGACACTGTTGCATCTTAATTTTACTGGTATATGTCATGCTCTATATGCCTTTCTGCGTGTCTATAGACCTAGAATCAACTAGGTTGGAAAAGATCTCTGAGATCGAGTCCAACCTTTGACCGAACAACACCTTGTCTAATAATCAGATGCGAATGCCACATCCAGTCTCTTTTCAAAGATGTCCTGGGACGGTGGCTCTTCCACCTCCCTGGACAGCCCATTCCAATGCCCAATCACTCTCTCTGTAAAGAACATCTTCCTAATGCCTAACCTAAACCTTCCCTGGCCCAGCTTAAGACTGTGCCTTTTCACTCTCCCTAATCCTCCTTAGCCTTTCCACTTCTTCCTTAGGCTCTGCCACTGAACAGAGCAGATCATTCACCTGATTGCACCTTACGTGGGTGTCTTTTGCACTGTCCTCTGGTACCAATGCCAGGCTCAGACACTCCCTGCAGCCAGTGACCTGGACAGCTGTGTCCTTCCTGGGGGGCTCTGCCTGGATCAGCACACTCCTGCTGCTAGCAGCTGCAGTGATGGCTTTTGATCCTTTGTAAACCATTGCTGGATCTAGTTGAGTTGGGGGGGTGGGGTGACAAAACCCAAAAAGCAAAACACCAAACAAACAAACAGAAAAACCCCATGCAGACCTATCACACAACCCACCAGCAAGAGCTGGCAGAATGGGCATGCCCTTCCTGCTCGCTGTGCCTGCACGAACTGCCGGGCAAACTGCCGTGCCAACTGCCCTGCAAACTGTCATGCTACACACCTGCTTGCCTGCTCCTCTTCCCTGTGCTCCCTTGAACAATGTAAATTATCCTCAAATGGGCCTAGCAAAACCCCTTGCTTGCTTGATTGGCTCCGATGAACAGCCAAGTCCAGACCCAGTGGATTATTGAAGCCCAGAGGTGCTGTATCCACAGCTAAAAAGCAGCTGTCGACTGCTCTAAGGGCCTTAAATTTGGATGAGAAGGTGAATAGTGCTGAGCTACCATCTTTTCAGATTCTCATGTGACAACTGAAAGCTTGTGATGGCATGATTCCTATTCTGTATATACTGCCCATCACAAATCTTTGTCTGCTTGAAAGGAGGACAAGTGGTGCAGCCTGAACAGCCTCCCTGTGAGCAGAGGAAGAAAACCTGTGTCTACTTGAGAGGAAAGCCAGCTTGGCCAGCTGAAAGTAGCAATAGCAGTCTTTCTAAAAGATGAGTGAGCTCCAAAGTGTGTTCAAGCTTTCTGTGAACTGTTGTTCAGTGTTGAAGTAAGGCTTGTAAGGCTTCCTCTGCTGAGGCTTCCTCAAGTTAGAAGTTTGCTCAAAGCCTGCCCATGAAAGAGGAAAGGGGTTTAATTCAGCTGAAGCTTAGACACTTTTTTGCAGTGCCTACACTAAGACCTTAGTGACCCCAGGCTCTCTGCAGCAGATGGAGAAGAACAGACACTTCAGAGAGAGATTCAGGTCCTTGGTGGTTTACATCTGCTCTGAAAGACCAGAAAGCAATTCAGAACCCTGAGGAGCTCTCCTCTCTTGAAGCTTTGTGTTTTGATCAGGGTACAAGGGATTCTAACCTGGCTTACCGAAGGCAAACACATCAGGATGTTGGTATCTATGCTTGGATGGTACAAACACCTCTGATACCTCTGTGTTGTATCACTAGCTGACGAATGTTGTATGCTTTTACAGTCATTATAACTACCCAAGAAGAGCAATTCTGAAATTTTGAATTTTTCTCCTTAGCAAGACTTGCAAAACTTCATCTGTTAGTCACTAGTTTATACAAATTAGCTCATTTTCTACTAAAACTGCTATGTCAAACAGGAATCATTAATCTGCTTGTCTCAGCTCCAGCTCCTGTAGCCTTGTGTCGTGAATGTTGTCATTTTTCAGCAATGTCGTAGCATTCATCAGGATAATCAGACATGTTTTAAATGACTGATTTTGTCCATTAGTTTATGGTGCTGCACAGAGTGGAAACATTACCCCTAGTATGAGTACTCAGCAGGGCTCAGCATGCAGCAGCCAGAAGCTTTCCACTTACTGCTAAACCACACTGCTGCATTTCCTGCTGTAACTATGGATTTAAAACTATCCTTTGCAGTCTGGCTGTACAGTGTTTTTGTTGACATGTTTTATTTCCTTTGAATCAAACTAAAACCTGTCACCTGCACAGGCTGACAGCTCCTGACATTAGCTTGTGCCTGGCAGAAGGAGCCTCATTAGCGTGGCTCCCTGAGGGAGGGGGGAGTAGCTCTTCTGGTATGCAGGATTACACCCTTATAAAATGCCTGCCATATCGGGTTCCCTTTCTTTTGGACTGCTTCTGAGCATTATGAATATTTTTTTTTTCTGGTGAAAATAATGAAGGCAAGGGTGTGTGCCTGTTTGCTGGGACCATGTCATCTGCTGTCACTGTCACTTGCCGAGGCAGATGTTTGTTGACTTTCTGTTGTTGCTGCACAAATACAAGTTTTATAGCCTTTGTCTCTGAGGTTGTAGCTTTAGTTTCAGATTATGGAGGTGGTGCAACTGCCTGTCTCATAGACTTGAAGTAAGAAATTGAAATCTAGACTTGGATTTTTTTTTTTTTAACTTGATGCATTCTGTTTTGTATCAGCTATAGCATGGCTGGCAGGACCAGGACAGTGACTGTCCCCCTGCACTCGGCACTGGTGAGGCAGCACCTTGAATTCTGCATTCAGTTTTGGGTCCCTCACAAGACACACATTGAGGTGCTGCAGTATGTCCAGAAAAGGGCAATGGAGCTGGGGAAGGGATTGGAGCACAAATCTGATGAGGAGTGACTGAGAGAACTGGGGCTGCTTAGCCTGGAGAAAAGGAGGCTCGGGAGGGACCTTATCACTCTCTACAACTACCTGAAAAGAGAGCATAGACAGATGGGCTTTGGTTTCTTCTCCCAAGCAACAAGCCATAGGACAAGAAGTTACAGCCACAAGTTGCACATAGGGAGGTTTAGATTGGATATTAAGGAAAATTTCTTCACCCAAAGCGCTGTCAAGCATGTGCATGTGCTGTCCAGGGCAGTGGTGGAGTTGCCATCCTGGAGGTGTTGAAAGCCGTGTAGATGTGGCACTGAGGGACATGGGTTAGTGATTGGCTTGACAGTGCTGGGTTAACAGTTGGGTTCAATGATCTTAGAGGTCTTTTCCAGCCTAAATGATTTCATTATATTAATTAGAATGCCATCTTTACTGTGATATTCTCACCCATGTGATATCTGCTGATGTCTAAAGTCAAAGTGCAAATAACAAAATGTTTAACAACCCTGCTCTTAGCAGCACATATCCCTTAAAAGGTCTTATGATTTCATGAGCTAATAGGCCTTGATGTAGAACTGTCAGCTTTTCCATTTCCCTCCTAAGTAGTTCCTGGCAGAGGAGGTGAATGTACTGCTTCCCTACTCTTTATGTTGAAAATTTCTGTAATGTGTTTAGCATCATATGTGGGACAAAAGCTGCTCAACTCCATTTTATTTACTTACTGATATCAAGCAGAAACTGATTTTTCATTTAAATGTTGTTACAGTAAGAGGAAGGCTAAAGGTAAAAATTATCTATGCAAGAATCTCAATTTTGTGTTTGCAAATGTTACCTAAGATAGGTAATGGTGATACTGGGTCCTACTAACTGTGTAATTCTGCTTCTGAAAAAAATAGAAAAAAAGAAAAAAAAAGGATTAATACCCTGGATTAATTTTCTAGCCTCTTCTTCCTCATTTACATAAACTGCAATCCATGCATTGGAATAGAAGCAGCTCTGCTTGCAGCAGTGCAGAACTGTGTAGTAATTACTGTGTTCCAGCTGAGCTAATGAGTTTGCATCTCCACACCATGCACTCCTGACAGTGGCCTAGCTTAATAGTTATTTATTTTGACTAATCTCCCATGAAAGCTGTTCCCCCTAGTCTCCTCCATTATGTGATTTAGATGGAGAATCGTTCTAGTGCTTGTTTTTTATTATAGTGGTTATGGAACATTACTGGAATCAAATTAAATATAGATATATTAAGGAGTCTGGCACAGTAAATACTGCACTTGTGAAGTTTGGGGGTTGAGAGATTGGAACAAAACCTGTTTCTCCAGCACCTTCCCATGTTCCCAGCTAAATAAAGCAGAGGTGCAAACCCCGGGCTGCCTATCTGCAGCACTGTTCGTTTCCCTCTGTTAAAATTTACTGGGCACTGATGAATAATTAAAGTTCTCCTGCCCACAGTTGTTACCATTTGAATAAATATTCCCACCAATGGAAAGGGTTCAGGGCCCCTGTGCTTTGCTTAGCACAGAAATCTGCTCATGTCCAGCCGCTGTGCCGCAGGCATTGCCACAGCTCTCCAGTCCATGCGCTGAGTCCACCCCGAAAAATGCTGCTTGACCTTTCACCGAATTCTCCCCCAGCTCCAACGTGAGCTGCTGGGACTGGGAGAGACCTCTACACCGGGCTGCCTGCCCAGGGAGGGCTGCCCATCTACCCTGCTCATTAGCTGGAAATGCGCTGCCATAAATGAGGCCAAATCAGGTCAGGGGAATTGCTGGGGAGCAGCATCTGCTCGTTCCACATCTGAATTTGACCCACTCTCTGGTAGCATGGTATTAGCAATTCAGCCCTGCTTCTTGCTAAATCTCATTTATAGTTTATAAAGGGTTAATGAATGATTAATAGGTATTTTAATGCATTTTAATTAATTGCTGAAGAGGTCAATAGGTTGTTTAGAAACATGGCTTGTAGCCATGTATGACATCTTCTATTGTGTTCATAACTGCCTGTCATGCATACAGGCTAAACATGCTTTATATCCTCTATAAATAATGTATTAACCCATTGTAAGGCATTTAGAAACAGTATCTCAGGACTGGCTGGGCCCAGTAGTTCTTATCCTGATCCTGCAGCTTTTACTCATGTGAATGGTGCATTGACTTCAAGAGCACTGACCCTGCTGCCTCTGTAATCTGTGATCCTGCTATCACCTGCAGTGCAAGCAGGACCAGTGCTTGTAAGATTATCTGAAAGAAGCCTTGCCTATGAACAACAGGCAAAATCTGGAAAGATTTTAAAAGCTGAGGAAGCTGGATCAATCAAGAAAAAACAGTTGAAGTAACTGAATTAGAAGTTTCCTTCCGTAGACCATCCAGTTCTTCATACACATTTTTTAAATTTTAGTAAACACTCACTTGTGAGTAAGTGGGTGGATTCTGAAACTATGGTCCTGAAGAATTACACAGCAGAGCAGGAGGGTAGAGGACCTGTCTATGAGAGTGAATATCTTACCTTACTCCATGCAGGTGCTCTGAAAACAGTAAGCTGCCATAGCTGTAAATTCAATCCCCAACCTTCCTCCCAGCTTTGGCTGTGTCTAGTGGGATACACTTCCTTGGTCCTTCATATCACAAAGGCTGGCCAGCATGTTAAACAGCCAAGACAAGTTCCCTCTCCTGTGTATTCTTTGCCTGCTTCTGCCCACAGGCACAGATGATGGATGTCCTTGACCCCAAGAGAGGTTCTGCCTGTGTTACACTGGTGGAGTTTGGGGCAGCTCACATACACAAATGGGATTGAAGGCTACAGACTTGATGAACTTATTTTTCCTACTGCAAATGAGGAGCCAGGACATCTGGCATTAATGATCTAAATGCACTTTTATCCCATTGCAACACAAACATGAATTCCCAGGTCACCTAACTCCGCATCGTGTAATTATGAACGCAGCTATTAGTGGCAAGGAAGATAAGTAGTAGAGGCTAGTCCCATATGTTTGAAATCATTCCCTGGTACAGATAATGGCATGAAAAAACAGGTACAAATGAGTAGTGGAGGCTGAACTGCTTCAAGGCAACTCTGGGGTGGCTTTAGGTGTCAAGAACTGGGGAAACCAGTGAAAGAAACACCTGAGTAAGCATTTAGAGGACTGTTTGGGAACTGGCAAGCACCTTGTGATCTGCAAGTGCTTTTTTCCATGGAAAGAGCAGAGCAAACAGATAGCAGTTTAACTGCTACAGGTTTGGTGTGGGTTGTGTTTTGGTTTTTTTTTAATATAAATTGATTTATGCAAAAGAAGACAGAACATATTAGGAAACTGCAAACTGGAAAGGAAAAGGTGCTGTGACAACCTGAGGATGATGTCAGGAGGTGCTCAGGTGAGTGGCCTGTGTGAGGATGTCCCAGGGCACAGAGCTCAAGGGCAGATGTGACATTAAGACTACCCCCACACACAAGGTAGTTCTGGGCTAAGGTACCTGGCCCTTCTCTGGATGAAGTTGCTGAGGTGCTGCTGGCCAACCAACAGTGTGCCAATGTGGTTCTGTCACTGCTAGTGTCCCCAAACTACTTTGGATGTCTCTGTCCTGCACTGATGCAGAGGCATCATGACTTGTGACTTTGGCACATGCTCTCACCATCTCCATAACTCTGCTTCCTCATTCATAAGCTGGAGCAAATATACCAGCTGATGTCAAAGGAATTCCTGAAGAAATAATTAAATATTGACCACACTTTAGCAAACTTGCAATAGATATAACTCCAGGGAATGGAATTTCAGCATAAATTTTTTTTTGAGTTCAGTCCTCTGGACACTAAGCAGGCTACAGCACAGTGAATTTATTTTTCTTGGCTTACAAACATAATAGCTGCATGATTAATAATCCTGGATGAACTATGGATTTTCTACCTGCTAAGCATATTGCTTAATTCTTCTACATCTGCCTCCCTTTAACCCTCACAACCCAAAACGTAATAATTTTATCTGAATTTTCGGTTATGAATAGGAAAGAGAAAGCAAGGTTAAAAAAAAAAGTCTAAAAGTGCTAATAAATACTGTTGTCACGTGAAAAGTTCTTCCTCCCCTCAGCCTTCAAATTACAACTGGAATGTGGTTTAAAAAGAAAAAAAAGCACACCAAAAACAAACCACAAAGAAAAACAAAAACAAAAGCAACCAAACAAAAAAAAACCCAGAGGAAAAAGCAGATCAAATATTTATGTTGCCTGCAGTCATACTGGGGGCCTTTCCAAGAATCGTTCATCAAACATTCAAATGACATGAGAAAACTTACATCATAAAATGAAGTCTGGCCATATTTGGGGAGTGACTCATAAAAACCTTTTAAAGAAAAAGCATGATTGTGTATATGGAGTGCAGGCAGGCACTTACTGAAAATTAATATTTTTGTTCTTCTGCATGTTCAAAGAAAAAAGTCACGAAAAATTGCGGGAAAGTGTTGTGTTTACAGGAGAGAATATGAAAGATAATTTAAAGATTAGACTCATTTTGTTTTGACTACTAAATACAGCTTTAGTGTTAATAAAGTAAACATTTTCAGGTATAAACTCAAGTCTTGACACTGGGAAAAGGTAATTTTGTAGGCTCAGTGTAGCTTCAGTCTGCACTTATACATCAAAAAGGCGTAACTGTACGAAAAGTGTTCTGATTCTTTTTAATATACCATAGTTTCTGGTGGGGATAAATTTATGATTGATGTTCCCTCTGCTGGTTTAGCACTTTCCTTTCCTGAGTATGAATAAATCATACTGTTACAAACATAGTTCTACTGTTGGAAAAGGATCTGCGTTAGAGTTAGGTTTGTACAACCAGAATAATTCTAACTTTAACTCCTTTGAGGAAAAACACAGTGTAAGAAAATTTTGTTAAAACTTCTCATGGTTAAACAGGGAAGTGTAGGAAAAAGCTGCTTTGTTTTGTAGAAAAAATAAGTGAAGTCCTTTCATTAGATAAGGTGGTCACCTGGTAAGTGAGGCAGAATAATGCTATGATGACAGAGAGTTGTGTGGGGTGGCGTTTTAAGTAGGTAAGTTTTAAAGTTCTGTAATACAGGCAATTTATTTTTGTAGGTGTTCCATGATTCTCTTGTAAGCAAAATTGACTGCTAACATATTACCTTTAAAAAAATAAGCTACAGTTAAATAAAGTGAATCAATGAAGCAGAATCACGAATTATTTGCACCTACAGCTTAAAACTTTAAAGCTGAAATCCAGTATTAGAGCCTGGAATCAAGGGTGCTATTGTCTTTGAAAAGCATCACCTTTTCTATGGGTTTTACCAAGAAAAATTAAAAGGCAAAAAAAAAAAGGCAAAAAAAGGCTTAAGAACTGAGGTGCTTTAAGTAGTTTCTCTTTTAAAAGAAAAGATGCATTTTTTTTTCTCAAGTATGACTATTTTGAGCAGTGCTTTTCCTCACATGAACTTTCTCATCTAAAGGGTGCTGTTTCCTTTCATATTAAACAAGATAAGACTAGAGAAATGATTACTTCCCTTATTTAAAAAACATGCTCTTTTTATCTCCCAAGGGTTAAGAGTTAACTAACACTCCATGTGCTGGAAAGCAGAATTTGTAGAGTGGAACAAAACCAGTTACAACACCCCACAGAAAAGGGAAACAAGGGACACCAAAGGTGGGGAGTCACCAGGGTCAGGAAAAAACACAGCAAGGCTTGTAAGGAAGGGTTACTGAATATGCCTTTGATGTTTTAATTATGATTTTTTTTCTGAAGTGTTGCAATCACTCACAGAATGTCTTGGTTCCAACGTTTGATTATTTTTCCTCTGATTGTCTCATTTTTGTCATCATCCATGCCAAAGAAAACCCAGGCATAAAAATTTATTCTGTAAAAGAGATGATCTAATGAAAAAAATACAGTGACTGGAGCCTCCCATGTCACAGGTTAGGTCTGTTTATGTCTCTGTATTTGTCTCTTAGGAAAAACCTGTTCGCTCTGGCATGGTCACGTGGAAATGAGCTCTTTGCTGGTACTAGTAACTGGCTGGTTATTTGTTTGCTGTTTGTCAGTCATGCCTTCTCTCTTCACATGTAACTGGGTTTTTTTAGCAGTTTGCTGTCTTCTATCTTGAATGGCTGCACCCTTTCTATGTATTATTATTATTATTCTCCTTTAATATCCAGGTTCAATAAGCAAACCATCATAACTTGTTTCACAGAATGGAAGAGAACAAAGACTACTCAGGTGTAGCTATATCATGAAATCTTACCCAAATTTTACTCAAGCAAGCTCCTAGAGATCTGTGAAAGTGTCAGAGGTTTGGGTTTGGACCAACAAAAATTATATCATAAGTAATAGTGACATAACTGATGGGAAAATGAGTACAGGCTGTGGAGGATGGGGTAGAAACACTGTGCTGCCCTCCTTTATCAGAGGGGGCAGAGGTGGTGAATGGTTGGTGAGTGGTTTTCTTAGATAAACATGACAAAAATGTTCAGAAATGTCCATAAAACTGCAACATCCACAAATCTCGTGCATGTGCAGGACCTGCAGAAAACAGAGCTGTCCTGTATCCACTCTATAAGGAAGCCAATCTTGGGAGGAGGAGAAGTCTAATTTCCATCTGACCTCCTCACAACCTGAAGCTCCTCCGCACAGAGGAGCCTTAGAGGTATTTTAAATCCCACCACACAACACCATCATAACACCAACATCAATTTTGCATGGAACCTAAACCATGACAGCACTGTTTTGGGGACACTAAATCCCCAGGGTTGTTGTCCTCTGGAAAAATTTTGGTCTGTTTCCAACATGTGTAACATGGGCCTCAGGATGTTCTGCTTTTCATTCTTTTCCACCTTATCCAGTCCTTTGCTACCAATTCCACATACAGGCAGTGCCTGGACAAAGAGGTGCAGTTGATAGATGTGAGACAGTGTTGGTGGTAGTAGGAGGTTTTTTTTGTTGTTGTCCTTTAATTTTAGAAAAAAGCTTTCTACAAGGGATAGCTGAATGGGGACCTCAGTCTGGACCCTGTAAAGTTTATCCTGTCACCAGTCTCTTATGACTCAATAAAACAGCATGGAGTATTCAATGTTTTTTTGCTATGACAGTTCTTATCCTGGTACCTGTGGAGTGCCTGTTCTCTTGCATCTGTCCAGAAACTCATCTGACAGCAAAGCATGTGCATGTCTTCAGCTCAACATAAGAAAAGTTTAAGCTAAGGTTATTTGCTGGGAGAAAGCAACTTTAAGATGAAAAGAAAAAGTGAGCAGAAATGAAAGAGGCTTTTTATTTTTAGGAGAGAACTTGGGTTTGAGTAACAATTGTTGCAGAGTTCAGGACTGTTGTTAGCAAAGAAAGGGCTTGTGGTCTTGTAAGAAGTTTAATATAGCACTGCTGGTTGACAGCTATGGTTCTCTGCTACATGGATTCTTTCATTTTTTGTTAGTCTCTGTAAAAAGCTTCTTGTCTGGAGATTGGCTGTGATTTAATGACATTCTTCTAACCTGACTGTTCATGACAAATTCCTGAGCACTTCAGAACATCTAAAGTACATTTAAATCCTTGAAGGTTTTTTATTTTTCCCTAAATCACAGGATGTCCAGACTTTGCACACAAGGAAAAACATAGTCTTGGAGTGCTTCCAGCAGCCTGAGAGCTGCATTTTAGTCAGGGTAAAGACAATATACTGCATGTAGGCATACTTGTGAACCAGAGGCAATGCTCTGCCTCAAAAAGGTGAGCATTTGGCAATTGACTGCAGGCTGAAATGCCACCTGCATACTTGTGCCAGGATGGAGCACCTGATGTTTTTGTCCCTGAAGCTGCACCTGGAGCCCAGAGGGTGAGGACTGACTGCACTGCACCGATCTCCATCTGCACTATTTCATTTGCTGTACGTTGACAGCTCGTGTGCTCTTCACACAGTGTAGTTATTAGTACCACAGAAATTACCTGTTTATTGCCCCCTTTCAGAAGGGTCATAATAGCAACTGCAAAAACCTCTTCAACCCTGTTTGACTTGCCTCCTGATGCCTGCTGTTGTTGCTTCTGTCTTTCAGCTCGTCACGAAGTCATCACCAAAGAGATCCTTGAGCTGGATACATGGGAGAACCAGTGGAATGTGGTGGCCACCAACGTCCTCATGCACGACAATTATGATGTTTGCCTTGTTGCCCGGCTGAACCCACGGGATCTTATCCCTCCTCCTCCGGATTTAGTGGACCAATAGAAGTTCAGTGACTCTCAGCGCTTCCAGACTCTGCAGAAACTGAAGAGTATGGAGAGACAAATGCTGCATTGGCTCTGGGTGAGAGCTGAGTGCCACGGAGAGGAAATAGCAACACGTGTTCAAGGACAGAATTGCCTTTCAGCTGTGCTTCTTGGACAATGCTTAATTTGCTAGTAGTGGTACTCTAGCCTTCTTGAGCCATAGTGGGCAATTAACAGGTTTATTTTTCATGCAGCACTGGCAAGTGACCTTCCCCTGCATGCACCAAGCATCACCTTTCCTACTGCTCACAGGGTCTGACTGTCAGTGGGGACTCTCGTGTGTGTGTGTGTGTGTCTCAGTTTCTGCCCAAGTTGGAATGTCTAGTGCTGTATAGCAAGCAGGAGAATTTTTTTTTCTGGATTAAATACCTAAAATGGGGACACTACCTTCTTAATTTTATGTTGTCCCTATGTAGTTCATGGGTTCTCCTTGGGGTTACTACAGTTTCTAAACCAATATTTGGAAATGTAGCTTGGCTGAGGAAGGAAGACGAAGAAAGCACGTTTATTGAGAGCTATAGATCTCAACCAAAATCCTTCTGAGACTATAAGAATACTGCAGGTCTGCTATGTCCATGGATAATCTCACATTGCTTGCTGGTAAAGTCCTTAAGAGTCTTAATTTCTTCTATGACAAAACCTGATGCAAGAAAAATTATTAAATAATTACAGGTTATGCATTCTCCAAGCTTGTGGGTTTCACTGAAATAATACTTTACTGCAGCCCCTTCCTGTCTGAGCAGTAGTTAGCTGAGTGTTTCATCAAGGCTGATTTGACATTATCCATAACTCTAAAACATAAGCAAAGCAATGCTGGAAGCTACTAGCTGTTTAAATGAATGAGGGGTTATGAAGCAAAGGCATATGCAACAGTTTCACCTGGTTTCCAAATATGAAGAAAAATTTTGGAGAGGTAGCTGGTTGTGTGGCACACAGGGAGTGAAGCAAAAAAAAAAGTGCTATAAAAAGCTAATTGAAGCTCTACATATTTATCCCCAGATAACGTTTTATTTTGAAATTGTACATATATAACTGATTGCATAAGGGTCCCTGCAGATTTCTCATCCCTGTTTTTGTATGTGTGGTCACAGGAACTGCCCACATATGTAAACCATCAGGCATCTGACTACCTACCCTCACTCACCACTGCTGGGACTGCCTATGGCTCAGTCCCTGCCCATGCCAGGCAAACACACACACATTTTGCACGTGTGCAATATCAAAATTTGTGGGGCAGTGTCTGTATTGTGTTCCAGCAGACACACACTGCACTTGGGAAGCCTTGATTTGTCAAAAGAAAATTGCCTTTGTGCACAGAGAGCTGTCAACTCCTCTACCAGCACTCCCAAACATGCTCCAGGTAAGAGGCTGAGGGAGTATCAAAACTGAGAGACCGGCAACAAGACGTGAGAAGTGCTCCCAGAGTGTTACAACACGCAGTGGAGCCAAGGTGGGGTGAATGATCCTCCCCATCTTCTCCTAGTCATGGTTCAGATGCAAAAGGGTTTGGCCCTGGATCCTTGCCCTGTATTTTCAAATCTACTTGAAATGTGTAATGAGATCCATGATCATCTAAAAACCAGTGGGAAAAATGCTATAATAATTTCTTTTTATGTTAAAATATATTCATAAAGATCTATGTTGCTTTTCTGCTGATTTAGTAGATGATGACATTCTTTTAATAAGCTGTTTACCTAGTGATTGTTATCTTAGCTATGGGCATGGTCCCTTTCACAGGCTGCTCTCCTAATGGATTATGCAGCTCCTCTGAAAATATGTTCCATGAATCACAATGCTCTGAAAAATCACCTGGTCAGAAATTCAGTTACTCATTTGCAAATGTCTGTGTCTCTCCCTACAGCTTTTCAAGTGGACTCTAGCTCCAGCTTCAAAGAAAAGCTATTTCACCCCCAGTTGTGCTCAGCTGGAACTAGTACACTTGCAATTTGCTATCATTTGACATGCAGAGGTTGAAAGCAAAGCAAATATTGGAAAATGGCTAAAATATACATAAAAAGTACCCGGAAGTGCACTTTCCTTCTTTCTTGGTGAATGTCTCCTTGGTGTGTACTGCCCTGCCTGGTGTCTGATGGAAGGATTTACTAATCACCCACGACTGCAGTCACAGCACAGACCAGGCTGGGGCCACGTGTTTGTGCTGCCAGGGCAGAGGGACCCAGCGTGGTGTGGAGCTGTGGCTCCTGACAGGCTGGCCTGCCTTGCCACAAGGAATTACCTTCAAACAAAAATGCATGTGAGTGTCCCATGATGGGCACTCCTGTGTGTTTTATATACATATGTATAAGGTTAGCTTTAGAAGTACTTTACTGACAGCAGTAAGATCCTTTTTTATAAAACATACCTAGCAACTGTCTTCTGCATAGCTCATCAGAATACTTAAAAAAAGGTTCTGGTCTTTAAATAATTGGAACAATTCTGGGCTTCACATCCAAAAGAACCTTAAATTCCTTGCTGAGGTAAGAAACAAATGGAGAAATCATTTAGTACTCCCCTATGTCTTCCTTTTTCTCCAATTTTTTGCTAGATGTAGCTCTCCCCTCAGAAGCTGAGTTCTCTTGAAAGCTTTGTGCAAGTCTCTTCTGTTTCTCTTCCCTTAATCCCATTTCTGCCTCAGCCCACTTGTCTGACCAGCCCTTAAATCCTTTGTGTCCCCTTCAGTTCCCCAGAAGTTGGGAACAGCCACCCGAGGTGTTCACCAGGCTCCAGACCTCACGGAAACCTATCGCTCCAGCAGCAAACCATCTTTGAAGGACAGAGGGAAGATAGCAGCCCCTGGGACTGGAGGACATTCATCTTTGGGCAGGTTCTAGCCCTAGCCCAAATTCTGGTGTTCATTCTCATACCAGATAAAACCTGCCTGCTCTGCAGTGTCACTGGTCCTCTGACTACAGCTGGGGTTGGAAGGCGGGTGACCTGTGTTCTACTTAGCCCTGCCACTGTCTCCCTGCATGGTGCTGGTAAGTTTGACATTAAGTGCCTTGCATACTGTGCGTGCCAGAGCTGTAATGACTGCAGACACAAGCCATTATCATTATCTCTGATTTCTGAACACTAGTTGCTAGAAAAACTGACTGAAGCACAGAGGGAGGCGTCTTCATTATCTCATTATAACTCATGTCTTAAAGCCAGACTTCCTCCTGCATTTTCATCCAGGCCAGGTTTCACTAAAGAACTGAGTCTCTAATTTATCTGGGTTTAATATTGGTATTTTTTCTCCACTTTGTCCTTTTCTAGTCATTCTTCATAATGATGCAAGTGACTTCACCAGCTTTCCTATGGAATGCATTATCCAAACTGGACTCCTGAGGCCGCTGGCTTTTCATTATCAGGGTCGAAGTACAACCACTAAAAGTGCCGGTCAGCTGCACTACTTTATTTTCTCATTCAGCATCTTCATAGTAGAGGAAATGTATTTCATCCATACATGCAGTAATGTGAGAGGAAACCACTTCCCACATACACAAATTCCTGACTCATTCCTTTTGAATGTGGCTGAAACAACTGCTGAATCCAAACATAAAATGCTTTGATAGCCATTCAATAGGCTTTTTGCAGGATTTCCAGTATGAGGAGGAGGATCACAGGGTGATGTCTTGTAACTAGAGCACAGGTTGGAAATTTGAACCTCTGGGGTGTGTTTTCAGTTCATTGACTCCATGTACTAGTTTTGGGAATTTGGTCTCCTCTCTAAGGTTCACCCATGTAAAATAGTTAGAATAATACATCTCTACTTGTTTTGTGTGTCTGCCTTGCTGTGTTTTTAGAGGGAGTGGCTCACATGTCTGTGATGTTAAGATCCAGTTATCAAAAAGTGTTATACAATGGTAGAGCAATAACATTGCTGCACTGCTGTCATCTCCTTGATTTTTGGCAACATGGTTGTCTGTATCATTCAGAAATTGAGCCTTTCTGGGATAGGAGATGTTTGCAGCTAACAAGGGCACTTTGTTTACTGCTTCATAGAAAAGCAACAACAGATATCTAATCCTGTGATACATTAAGTAGAAGAAATGTAGGGCTTATTACATGTGCCTTCATAGCTAGTCTTGTTTGTACACAGGCAGAACTAATCTCAGTGAATTGAGAGGTCACTAATTGAGGCTAAATTTGAACTGCAGTAATTAGAAGGATGAATGAACTGTATTTTTCTCAAAGCAGATTTGATTTATTAAATTATTCCACTTGGATAACCACAGTTGCTATGAAGCAAAAAAAGAGAAGGTGCTTTGCAGAAGTGTAGTAGATTTACTGGGTAACTGAGACTTGAATTTAGATGATCTACCACATCTTCGATAGGAAAGCTTCAGCTCTCCAGGGATTTCTGTAACAAACCTGTGATGCATTTAACTAGCCACTAAAAGGCACTGCTGCATCCAAGGAATCACCTACAGATTATGCATAAAAGGGTTTTAGGATATTGCTGAAGTGTAAACAATGTGGCATCTACTTGCTTAGTTACAGAACTGAGTAAAACTAAGTAAAACTTAAAGGCTTCTTAATTTGCTCATTCCTTGACCATCCTTCCACAATGTCACCCTGTAAGGTTGTGTTGCCCACTTAACCAATTAAACAGTCTACAGGTACATTACTAAATGCATAAGGAAAGGTAAGAAAACAAAAACGTAAGAAAGAAAGTGGTCTTTAAAGGTTTCTGATATATTCTAGCCCATCTTTTCTGTCAGCTGGGACACACCTGCACTTAAGAAAGCTATAGCCATCTTGCAGTTGCGAGAGGTGATTTTAAGCTGAATAGATGTACCCAAGCCAGATGTGATGTGATGCAGTGATTAGCATGTGAAGATTCAATAGTCCAGGTGCCAGCTGCCGTAGCACTTCAGTGTGATCTTTAGCTGGCTTGGACAGCCCATGATGAAGCCCAAGCTGTTACATGCTCACTGCTCTCATTAATTATCAGGCTCAGCTGAAGATAACTAAGGTATTCGCTCATGTTGCAGTCAGAACTCCTAAACAAGCATGAAAAAGACTAACTCTGTAATTCAGCTGCAGGACTAAAAAGTCCTTTGCAGCCAGATCATTTTGTGGTCCATGTTGCCTTGAAGCTACAAATTGCTTATACTGGCACAGCACAGAGAGAGGCACAGGGAACAAGTGCTCACTAACTGGTGTGTGGCATGGCAGTCGCTTGTGCCAGCCCTGCCACTTGAAAATTCACTCCTCAAACTGTGCCTTGATGCACCAGCGTTCACCTCAGCTCTGGAGCCAGCCCACTGTAAAGCTGGCTCTTCAGAGTGCTCTAAGGGGACAAATAGTCAAAGACTACACAGAGATTGATAATTGCTCCAAAGCCTTGTCGCGATGGTGCATTAACAGCTTACGGCTCGATGGCTTCTCAGGCTCTTACACAAAGATGCCAAATAGCATGTGAACAAAACCACAGGATAGCTCACCCTCTTTCCAGTATTCACAGTTGATAAAACCTTCCTAAAGGTTTTCATTCAGTATTTTTCAAAATGGGTTAAGAATCCACCCCTGCTCAGCACTGCAGCACGGAGCACTCATCTGATGCCCAAAATCACATCTCTCTTGCCAGGAAATTTGCTGTACTAATGCTGCTATCCTAAGCAGCTCAGTCTCTAATCTGATTTCTTTGTTTCTTATTTCAGGCAAGCCGCTGTAATAGCAACATTCAGTAAAGGCTGCTAAGCCACTTGGCATGTCTATAAAACTCAGCCGTGTTAGCTGTTCTCTTGCTCTTCCCAGTTGGCCAGGGGCCTGCTCACTTGCATTTAAGGAGGACTTTAATGTGTTTGTACTCCTATGATATTGCACAGATCAGCGTGTAGTTACTGTTTTATTTCCCTAGCTGAGCTAGATAAATATTGAAAAAGACTTCTATGGCCTACGTTTATAAGGAAAGTAAATCTTTATAAGTAAAAATTCAAAGTGAAGCTGTAGCTTGGGGTTTTTTGGAACCATCTGTGCTCTGTATATTTAATCATATTTCTGTTGTTACAGGATTTGCTGGATACATTTTATAAAATGCATTAGGAGATCCACAGGGATGTGATCCACTCAGAGGCTGTGACCCAGCAGGATTTTTGGCAAATGACAGTAGTAGGAGCAGGATCAACCCAAGCCTGTCATCCTGTTAGTATTTTAAAAAGCTTTCTCTGAGATTGATGGAAAAATAATAATCAAAAGTTGATAAAAAGATGTGATATATTGTAATTTATATCTAGTTTGGATTTAAACTGCAATTTTTTGAAGGAAAGAGTTATCAAGTAAGCACTACATATGCTTAACCTGAATACAAGCCTGAAATGATCCAGCTCCTGAAAATCACTGTTGTTCCACTGAAAAATATGGGTGGATCAGTTCTAGAGAAGGAACCAGCTATTGGGATCAACATAAAACCCACTCATAAGGAGCCACCCACAAAGGTAATCTGCTCTATTTAAATTATAGTAGGTTTTTCAGGGGCCTTTGTTACAAATCTACACCAAGTTTCATGTCGGTAAAACAGCTGAGACAAAACTGAAGTCAGAGAACACTGGAAATACAGCTGCCCAGGGACAGCCCACAGTTCAACTGCAGAAGCACTGGTCACTGGGTTAATGATACACTGAAACCCCTTTTGTTGTATGGGAAAAGAAAATCCATTAGAAAAACCTACAGAGACATCTAGCTCTGTGACCTAACTGCTGCAGTTGTCTTCCATACAGTGGTATATTATGGAGATAAGCAGGCATGATAAAAATGTTATAATAACCTTTAAGAGTGGGAGACTGGAAATACAATGCTGTTTTTACTTGCAAAGTGTTTCTCATGCAAGTGTCCCTGGGAGATGTTTTATAATAAAGTTTGAATGAAATACAATAAAAATCAAATCAAAGCTCTTTCACTACATACCAAACGGAACAGCCCAGGATTCAGCTTTGGTTTCAAAGCCAGAGAGACAATTTACTTGATGAATTTCTGCTGCTGCTGCTCAGAATCAAATAAAAAAAAAAGAGAGAAAGACAGTAGCTCAAAAGGTAGTTTACAAACAGTTCGGATTTAAAAGCTGATGTTGTCAAGAGATCAAAATTGAAAGACTCACAGAATTATTTGGCAAGCTGCAAATATCCATAAATTAAACAGAAATCACTTCTATTCCAGGATCAAAAGCAGAATTTTACATGCGCAGCATTTTCTTTTCAAGTATGCATATGATAATTACTGCATGCAAAAATGTTAATGTATTACATGTTTCATTTGCATGAAAAAGTTATGCAACTGCAAGCAGAGCTCAGCCCCACTCTGTGTGCACACCAACAGAACAGCTTCATGTGCAAGTGAGGAGTGTAACTCCGTGTCACTGTGTGCATGAGGTTAGCCAAATTCGATATCCAAACATTGATTTGAAAACAACAGCTGAAGCAGAAGTCCAATGTTCACATTGTTATTTTTCTGGCTGCTGTCAGAACTTTCCAGGTGGACTAAAGGGATCCAGTGTCATTTAAGATTTGCTGACTTATAAACTGGACAGCCTTCCTCTTATTGGTACTTTTCCATTCACAGATTCAGGTCCAATGTGGTTTTAGCATGAAAGGTATTTTTGCTAACGACTCATAAGGTTCTAGGTGAAATTAATGCTCTGTGCCAAAAGCTGTCTCTCTGTAAAGGTGAAAAGGCTCTCAGGTTAATAGGGATGATTCTAGCCCTGGCCGATTTCTACGGGGTGACTGTTCCAATCAAGCTGGCAGTAGTTTTTATGTAAATGAGTCCATTATCAGAGCTGTATGTATCTGGTTACTAGTCTATAAGCCCTTAAGGGAAATTGGCATCAGTATTTCCAAGGCAAGCACTCTTTTTCTTAATGTTACAAACACTGTTGTTTGTTGGTTTTGCTTTGGGTTTTTTTGTCTCTAAACAACGGTTCCAAGTTAATAGTTTGAGGATTAAAGAACAGATCATGTAAGTGAAAGCTAGTTCTTAATCCCCTAGAAATATAACATGTTTGGGTTAGTTAGCTCTATTATAATTTTTTTTTAGAATCTAGTTAGATAAGCCATAATAAAACAAGCAGGGCATGAAAATTAACGAATCTAAGGGTTATTTTTTCCTTACATAAAAACCTATGTTGAAGGCTTCAGAAACCTCAAAAAAAAGGCAGGAAAAGAATATGTGGGAAGCATTTAGAGGGTAGAAATACTTTACCTTGTATTAGCTGTGGGCCTTTCAGTCTTGCTGAAATACTCACCTGTTGGTTCAGCGTGAGCAGGTACAGTTTGTAGGCTGTCAGCTGAGAACCAGCCTTTATCAATCTGGTCTGCACTGGTGCTGTGGCCAGCATTAGCCAACACTGCATCCCCTCAGGGAAGGATGTAAAACCTCTTCACTGTTCTTGCATATATTTCAAATGCATGTACTGACAGTGGCAAGCATCTGCCTGACCTTGTTTACTGATCTGCGTAATTTTACCATAATTTTCATAATCTGTCCTTGTGGCATAATTTAGCAAATAGAAGGTAGCTTTATTACTGAGCTTTTTCTGAATCAATAGCGCTGCTCTCATTGCAAAACTATATGTTACAATTTGTTTCTACTTGAAATATTGAGGCTTCACTTGAAGATGTGGGATGAAATGCTGGTCCTACTGCAATTTTGCTGTTGTTCTTTGACAAGATCAGGATTTAGCCACTGACTCTGTGTTACACACAGCGTGTGTTATATAGAATGCCTGTTTTATCAGAGCCAGAAATCAGGATCCTAGTTATTGAGAAAGCAGTGCTGTAATACTGCCAGCTGGGAGCACAGCTCATTAAAGGTACAGCATTTTAGATACCTTATTAAGTATTGCCATAAATGCTCAGAATAAAGTGATGTTCTAGGATCACCTGGGTGAACAAATTTGAGAAATGGGGGTGTGAGTCATAACAGGAGTTCAGGATTCAAAACACCTCATGCAAAGTGGTAGAAAGGCAGTCAGTTAACCTCTCATGTCCTGATAATGATGTTGGAAATGCTTTTGTGCATTGCAATATTGGACTTATGCCTGGCAGGGAAGTTAAGCATACTTCTTTTGATATATTCTGTTTAATCAGTGGATTGAGTGTCTCATTTTAGATATCAAAATTGGAAATTGTTTTGCAAATAGCCACAGCTATGAAACACCCAAGTGCAGGACCCAGCACTTCACCTTGTTGAACCTCATACAACTGTCCTCGGCCCATTGGTCCAGCCTGTCCAGATCCCTCTACAGAGTCTTCTCCAGATCAACACTCCCACCAAACTTGTGTCAGCTGCAGCTTACTGAGGCCGCCCTTGATCCCCTTGTCCAGATCTTTGATGAAGAAATTAAACTTAATTGGGTCCAATACTGAGCCTCGGGGAACACACCACTTGTGACTGGCACACTGCCTCAGGTTTCTCAGGCAAGCTGAGAGATTGTCTCCTGATTACAGACTGCAAGGGAAACTCTAGCTCTGATGAAATCAGTGGAGCCAAGCTGTTGGCTTCAAGGAGCTAGGAGTTAAGTTTCTTTTAGGTTGGTAGCATAGTAAACAATTCGCTTTAGGAATGTTGTCTACTCAGGGTTTCCTGAAGGTCATCTTTATGTGTCTGTGCTCAGCTGTCATTCAGACCATGAGCTCCCACTTGTGACCTTGTTTCACTCACGCTACCACCTCTAGAGCCCATCTACCTGCATGAATAAATCAGTAAGGACATCTGACAAGCGCCTGTCAAGCAGCCTGAGAGACAGCACGGGGGTGGCAGGCAAAGGGGAGGTAAAGCGTGTCACAGTTGCGGTTGCTCCCTGGAATGCTCTGTCAGAGCATTGGAGATACAGCTGTTACATCTGAGTATGATCACACGGAGCTCCCCACGAGCCGGTCTCTTCGGGGAACTCACTGAAGTGAAGGGATCTCTCACAGGATAGCTGTACTGTGCAGAGAAAGAGGTTACAGTGATCTCCTGGAGCATCGCAGACCCGAGCACTGGGTGGGGCCCTGGGATCTGTCTGCAGGAGCTCCACGCAGGACTATGGATTGTGTTACTTTACACTTAACACGAGGACTTCTGGTCCTGAACGTGGCCCTTGGGCACTGATGCACTGTAACAATTAAATAATGACAGTAACAAAACTTGCCTGCACTGTTGTGTACATCTCATACAAGCTGAGGAGGCATCATAAGTAAAGCAGTTCTTCCACCTTGTGGTTAGACAGACTATTACTGGCAGAATGTGCACATCAAAAATCAGACTGCATATGAACACTGATATTAAACAGACCCAGCACGCACAGGGCTTTTGCTATTGGAGGACCCCTCTCACAGCCACACTTTATGAAGTGAACACCCATCCGTGTGTATTTACACACATGTGTACACACAAACAGCTTTGTAATGCCCTCTGGTGATCCCAGCCCAAGGTGCTATGAGACCTGGGTATCAGCAGCTCCTTCATCCTCCTTGGTAAGGAAAGGCCTCAGCTCAGTGCAACAGCCAAACTTTGACACTCTGGTAAAACAAAACGTGCTGGTGTTGGAACAGGGTGTGAGCATGCCATAGATGTGAAAAGTGTGCTCTCTTCAAAGAGAGATTGTAGCTGGTTTCTTCAAGCAATGCCACTACAACAAAAAGGAACCATTTAGGGGGAGTAAAAATATATCTATGCTGTTCTCCCCATTTCTTCTCTCTGCCCTGATTTTCTGCTTTTTACTTCTGGCTATTGAAGTAATCATGTAATCTTCACTGTTTGCATCAGGGTGCAAATTCAGCACAATTGGGTCCAGCATCCAGTAGTCAGTTGCTACCAAGCAAAGTTTGATTTTAAAAGCAGTAATTAAACGTCAGCTTTGCACTAATGCAATAGAGGTATATTGAAACATATAATTTTGCAGTAAATGCTGAAGATTTGCACTGTGCGAAACAGTGGAACACACTGGCTAATAAACTTCAGTGCCAGTAAATGAATACTAATGTTTTTAATGGTCCTAAATTACATTATTTCTGAAATGGGATTAGTTTGGTTATATAAGTGGTACTGATTTGGTTCAAAGAAGAATAGCAAAACATGAAAAGAACAAGCTGTTTAAAATCAATGTCTGCTTCTCAGATGTTGCTGTTCTCTAAAGAGCAGTTTATTAATTACATGCTATCCTCCTCATCATCATCATTCCAGTTGTACCAGCTGGCATCGCTCTACACGGAGTCCTCTTGCAGTAGAAGGAGCTTCCAAAACAGTGTAAAAATCAGTCCTGGTGTATAAAATTACATTTTTGTCACACAGGCTGCAGTTGGCTGCCAAAATAGTACCCTAAGTGTCAAAGTCACAAGTCATATCAGGCCAAAATTTGACTTGGTGTCTCACATGGTTTTACTGTAATAATGCCCCAAGAACTGTATCTTCAGTTTCTTTTTCTCTTCAGTTCTGCAGTGACACCTGATTATTTAAAGGAGTTGAACTTGTCTCCTCTCTATGTGTTTTTCTACTGCAGTTGGCAAAAGTTTCTTTTTTCACTGTGAGGTCTGAAGAAAGCTTGCTTTCATCAACCATGTTTTGCCACCTAGAACTGAACTTCAGTGGCAAATTTCACCCATAGGACTGTACCCTCTTCACCCAAAATGTGAAGTTGTTTAAGACCCAGGATGGACAAAATAGAGATGTCAGCAAAATCTAATGAGTTGTTATTCTCCATTTCTAAGTAGTCAATTCTATGTAATGATAAGGTTCATTTTTTTACAGTAGAAAACAAAATCATTTTATTGTCTAAAATTATTTTTAAAAAACCCAAAAACAAACAAACAAACAAACCCACCAGGAACACAAGAAGACTGACAGGTGGGCCGTGCAAAGAATAACAGTCTATTAAATATTTTTCCCTATTCTTATGGCACAGACAAAGGTTACTAGCAAAAAAGCATGTGTGACTGTGCAAATTCTGGCATCTCATTGCATGCTGATCCCCTAATCACTGCTGTGCTTCCTTGTCCAGACTTCCACAAAACTACTCCTGGTTGTCCTTTCTTTATCAGCTCTGGTAAACCAGCACAGTGCCAACATTAGTAGGTCAAAACAATCTTATCAAACCAACTCTGACAGATATCATGTCAGTTGGAAAGCAGTTGCTTTATCTCTAATTAGAAACAGGTGGGTTAAGACCAGTTTTTATAAACTGAATCTTTTGAAATGAGCAACTATGGACAAAAACTAAAATATTCTCAGACCTACTGGCAGATGTCTTCAATAACTCATAGATGAGATGCATGGTTTCAGAAGCCTGGAGAAGGGCAAATATACTGTCCACCAACAAAAAAAGTAAAAGAAAAAAAATGAAATGGGAATTAGGCTAGTTTTTTAAATTAATCTCAGAAAAATAGAGATCAAATAATCAAACGAAGCATACCTAAGCACCTAGAAAATTATCAGGGAGATTTGTGGAAGCCATTATGCGTTTCATAGAGTGTATACACTGACTTAATTGCTTTGTATTAACACCTCTATTTGCTTTAACCTTTCCTCTGACTTCTGTTTACCTTTTCCTTTCATACCACTGATAACTCCCCCTGTAAAGGCCTGGAAAGCACAGAGGACATTGGGCGACTCTTGGAAGGAAACCCTTCAAACAATCGGCCACTGTGAGCGCGTCTCCCCTGTTGGTGCTACCAGGTGACACAGTGACACCCTCGTGTACCGCGACTTCACTGACACCGAGCCCAGTGCTTCACATTTTGACCGGTGTTTTATGTTTTATCGAAGCCCAGCTGGATTTGGGTGCACTAAATGCAGCCTCCGGCACGCAGAGAGAGACCGTGTGACACCGTGTGACACCAGGAGGTGCCCGACACCCTTTCCGCCACCTCACATGAGACACCAGGAGGGCACCGGTGTTGGGGCACAGGGCGGGGGGTGCGCGAGGAGCTTCTCAGTGCAGAGAAAGAACCTGAAACGTTCCGCTATGAAAATGCAAAACCAGAAGACAAGCGTTAAGCGTTTGTTTATTTGTCTATCAGTTGAAATCTCCTAGAGCAGCGGTACGAATCGTGGTAACCACGCCACGCGGCCCTCCACCCACGGCCGCCCGGGAGGCTCGCTCTCTCACCGCGCCGAGATGGCGGTGGGGGTGGGAGCAGGACCACAACTCCCGGCAAGCCGCGCGGCAGCCCAGTCGCCCACCCCGCGGGGGGTGTGTCGGTCGCCGTGGCCGCAGTGCATGCAGGGAGTTGTAGGCGCGCCGCGGCGGAGGCGGTGGGAGGTGCCGCGGTCGCGCGTGCGCGGCGGCGGCGGCGGACGCTGCGCGTGGCAGGAAGCGGAAGGGGGCGGGCGCGCTCGGAGCCTGACGTGTCCCTCCGCGGCCGCCGCTCGCCTTCTCCGGGGCCGCCATGGGCAGTGAGTGCCGGGGCGCGGGGGGCTCCGGGGGGCTCCGGGGGCCGGGCGGGACAACGGTGGGATAAGGGTGGGTCCCCTCGCACGGGGAGCTCGCTCGCGGCGCGCCCCCCTCACGGGCACCGCGCTGGCCCCCCCCCCCGCACACAGCCAGGCTGAGGGGCGGCGGGACCCCCCTGGTTCGGCGGGTCCCGCGGGGCTGCTGCTTCTCCCCTCCCCGGGGGTGGCGGCTGATCCCGGGGAAGGAGCTGTGTGCCGTGCCGGGCTGAGGGTGCCGGGGCGGGGGTGTCCCCTCGGGCGGGGGGCACAGCATTGCCCCAGTAAAACTACAAACTGTGTCTGCAGCCCCAGGGGATCCGAGCCAGGGGGAGTCCGCAGAGTCCCTCACCTCGAGGAAAAGCTGCTTGAAAAGCGTCTTAGCCGACTGGAATATTGTTGTAGGTGTAGGAGAGAATCTTTGTTTGGTTGAAAACCACGGCCGAGTGCAGCTTTTCAGGCATAATCGCTTGAAATTAGGGGTATATCTTTTGTGGGCTGGTCTTAAAGTGTTACCAGGTTGCCACTGAAGTTGCAGCCTGCCGTGAAGAAGTGGAAGCCACCAGGAATTTCAGTTCTTCTGTGTTGTCATGCTCTTTTTAGTTCAAATCAGCCCAAAATATGAGTGCAATCTTAGATGTGTCTTAACCAGGCTACCATTAACCCTGTTCAAAATCAGATCTCTCTGCTTGGGGGAGAACTTGTGACTTTTTAAATACCCTCTTCATTTATAGGCTTATTCTAAGATAGACTTTTCTGATCTAAGGATGTGTCATTTTGGCTGGGAGGGCATCATGGCACAGGACTTCTGTAAAGTAACTTGAATTGGTGCTTGTGAACAGTGTGTAGGAATTCTTAAGCTGTGTGGCCCAAAAGTAATATATATACAATATCCAAGGTAGGTTTTTCTCAAATATCAGACTCAGGGAGAAGCTACCATGAAGTAAAAGGTCAAGGGTAGTGATAAACTCATGCAAAGCAGTGACCAGGGTTTTTTGGTGCTGTCAGCCTATACAACGAAATAGGAAAAAGCTTGACTTCTTTTTTTCAGTTCTGTTTCCAGTTCATAATGTACTTAAAAGTACTAGATGAATCTCTGCCTATCTAGAACAGATACGAATTTAATAAAACAAAATCCCAAATCACAAACCAACCAATCAAGAAAAAAATCCCCAGAACTGGGCCTTTTAATGTGTAATGTACACGTCCAAGTTGAATTTTGCTTGAGCTTGTCCCAGTATTCTCTGTGTTCACTTTGTCTTTTAACTCATTTCCATACAGTAAAATTTCTTGAGGTGATCAAGCCCTTCTGTGTTATCTTGCCTGAAATCCAAAAGCCAGAACGGAAGGTAAGTTAATAAAATTTTCTTCGTAAGTTTGTATTTGTATAATGTAAAATGTTTACAGTTGGCATTTGTGGGATTTGGGGTTTCTTCCCTGCTGGGAGAATGGCAGTTTTTGGCACAATTGTTTTTAGTGAGATCCTTGTCTGGCTCATCCGGTGTTGTGGATGGGGCTGTACCAGGAGTACATTTGCTGGTAAATGCAGTTGTGCAGAGTTGGTTATGCCACAGCAGTGTGTGGTGAGATGTTGGAAGCAGTACAGAGTGTAAACTAGAGCAGGTTAGAACAGCAATCTTTGAAAATCTTTGCTTCATAAATTCTAATCCACGATTATTTGCTAAAATAAGCTGCTCTGTATTATTGTTTCTTTCTCATCATAAGCTCTTTCTAATGAAAATGTAAGACTCATTTCTGTGGAAGGACTAGAATTACCTTCCATTGACATAAGCTTGTTTGTTTGGATTAAATTTTCAATAAATCTTTATAATTTTCCTTGGTCTTGTGTGGGATAAAAGGGATGAACTGTAAGTTATTTTCTTTAGGATGTCCTGTACTTTGTCTCTTTACAAGAAAATCAAATGTGCTACTCTGAAAGTTTGCCTGATTGACTAGGTCTTGTTATCTTGACAACTTTATCATCTGGTGTTGGATTTGGGTTTTGTGGTTTTTTTCTTCCCTCTAGATTCAGTTTAAAGAAAAGGTGCTATGGACAGCTATCACACTCTTCATCTTTCTAGTATGCTGCCAGGTAGGTTTCCTTCTTTTGTTTTTAAGGAAGAGCTGAAATGTTTAAAGCATGCTATGAAGTCTCTAATTTAATCTCTGCTTGGAAATGCAGATTCCCTTGTTTGGCATCATGTCATCAGACTCGGCAGATCCTTTCTACTGGATGAGAGTGATTTTGGCATCAAATAGAGGTATGGTCAGTCTTTCAGGAGGGCTTTTTTTTTAGCTTGAATGAAAATGGGTTTGGACTTGTTCTTACATTGCACTCTATTTTAATGAAGATAAAAACTGAAGTAGAGAGGGAAAAGTCATTTTAGATATTATTTAAAATCATAAACCAGTGTGGCAGTGGGAAAGGCACAACTTACAAAATGAGTTTGTGGTTGGCTGTGTGCAGTCTATTTATGCATAAAAATGGAGCTTTTTTTTTGAGGGAAATGGTTAGGGAAGAGACAGTTCCTAATTACCTGCATTGCTGCTGTTGCAAGCTTCTGTAAATATTCCAAGGTTTGTGTTTCAAATCATATTATATGTGTGCTGTGGTTTCCTGGGTGGCATCTTTGAGTCTCTTGCAGAAGATTGAAATGCATTGTAGTTTATATAGATTTCAGTTCCTTGAGGAGGCTTTCTAATACAGGTATGAATTAAGAATGGTGACAGTTTCCCAAATTCACTTTGTCATTCTGTATCATTTGGGCTATCTTACCAGTCTGTATCATACCTTGTTTTATGCAGAGTAAATCTGTTTTTGACAGCAAAAGTCTTTTTCAGTGGACATATTTTTGAGGTACTGAGCAGTACTACATACAAACCCGATTTCTAACAAGCTTATGTTATCACTGATACCTTTTACATATATGGAGATTTGGAGTTTTAGATCTTCTTCGTCATGATGTAAAGGGTGGGAAAAAAACCTTTGAACTTCAGAAGTGCCTGGGTATGGTACACCCCAGTATTTTCTTTCATTGTTCTTCCTGTGTCTGGCAGGCACGTTGATGGAGCTGGGCATTTCACCTATTGTCACTTCTGGGCTCATCATGCAGCTCTTGGCAGGTGCCAAGATAATTGAAGTTGGTGACACCCCAAAGGACAGAGCTCTCTTCAACGGAGCCCAGAAATGTGAGTAACAGCTCATGTTGTGGTTTAGAGCATCTGTCCCCAACAGGAGAAAGTGTAACTTTAACGTGTGATGAATGGTGGAGTCAGAAATGTGCTGTGTTCATGTTCTGCTACAGGTGTCTGGACTTCATCAGTCTTTTACTGCCTGTTCTCTGGCTTGCTGGCTGTTAAGCTTCAGAAAAGTGTGAAAAGTATCTGTGCAATTGGCTTTGCTGCCATAATCTCCCCAGATAAGCAAAGCAATATATAGACTGTGGGGACTCAACTTTTGAACTGTGATGGGCAGCATTAACCTGAAAAAGTTCATAGGGATTAAGATGTTTGTTGTAGCTGTTTATACCTTGCAGTTTCAAGCATGGTTCTTTTCTCAGCAATAAGGGGTCTCTGTGCTCAGTTGGTAATGACTTTTAGAAAAAAATGAGTGTTCTTTAGCTATTTAATGCTGTACCACACTTCTAACTGATCTGTTTACTGGAAAAAAGAGTCATAAATTGCTAAAGTAATATCTTAACACCCTCAGAGTTTTCAATATCTAAAGCAGTCTTTGGTAACCAAACCCACTTGCTGCTAAGTATATTTGTTTCTGAAGTTTTTTTGTGTATAGCTATTTTCAGTGCCAGATTTCAATCACAAACTTAACTTGTCCTTGATTTTAAATATCTTTTGACTTATGTGTCCCTTCCCAACTGTTGTGGTTTAACTCTGGCTGGCAACTAAGTATCACATGAGACACCTGCTCACTCTCCCTCAAGTGGGACTCTTGATTGCCCTCTGAGGTAAACTCCAGAACAAATACATATGTTTTTCTATTTATTCCACAGTGTTTGGAATGATCATTACCATCGGGCAGTCTATTGTCTATGTAATGACTGGAATGTACGGAGACCCATCGGAGATGGGTGCTGGTATCTGCCTGCTTATCACAATCCAGGTAACTTCTAGTCTTCTCTACTTACTCTTCCCCTGAAAGGGCCAAAAAATCAGCCTTTTGGGACAGCCTGCCTCACATGCAGAGAAAAAAAGGATGCAAGTGTGCCTTCTTCTTCATGTGGTCTTTTCTTACCTTTTAATATGCGTCATTTTTTTAACAAATAAAAAAGGCATGGAACTAATGCTATATTCCTTTTTCTACTGCAGCTTTTTGTTGCTGGATTGATAGTTCTGCTCTTGGATGAGCTCCTCCAGAAAGGATATGGTCTTGGCTCTGGCATCTCTCTCTTCATTGCTACCAATATCTGTGAGACTATTGTGTGGAAAGCATTCAGCCCCACCACGGTGAACACGGGGCGAGGTAATGTGGTGTAGACCGTGTTCTTTACAGAAATTTTGTACAAAAAGGCAGTATCTCTTTTTTTTTCCACTGTATTAGCAGAATGGCAAATGCTGTTACTGGCATCTGAGCTGTGTATTTGCCATGTAGTGAATCTTGCTAATGCAGCAAGTGCTGCTGTGCAAAGTCCAACCACAAAGACATTTCCTTTTCAGTTTATGGTATGGTACAAGATATTTACTGAACTTGAATTGGAGAAATCCCATTCTGAATCCTGCAGTACCAAAGTATCCCTAATGGAACAAAGCACCGACATTTGGAGATAATCACAGCTCACCTCTAACTTGTTTTTCCTTTTCCTTTTGAAGGTATGGAATTTGAGGGAGCCATCATTGCTCTGTTTCATCTTCTGGCTACTCGTACAGACAAAGTCAGAGCTCTTCGTGAGGCCTTTTACCGTCAGAATCTCCCCAACCTCATGAATCTGATCGCCACCATCTTTGTCTTTGCAATTGTCATTTATTTCCAGGTCAGTTCGAGTGACAAGGGTTGTAAAACTGTTTGTATGGAAGTAGGTCCACTTCCTTCTGCATTTCACTTCTATATTTTCACAAGACAAATTTTTTTACCTTTTTTTTGTTTGTTATGCTCTGCCTTTTCCTAATCAGTTCCCACACTTGCTGTAGCTACACAAAAGACTTGAGGCCTACTTTGGTCTCTGAAAAAAGAAACCAAAAAACGAAAAAAAAAAACAGATGAAAATGCACATGTGATATTGTCTAATCCAGCTGCTATTGCTTTTTACTGGAGAATACTTTGAAGTCTTTAGGCCTGTGTGTCTCTTACTGTCTGTTGCAGCAAATGTATCTGTTGAAGAATATAGAACGTTTTCATGTTTCTCTTCCTTGATGCTTTGTTCAGTCTTCAGGTAGACGTCAGAAGAAATCTGAAGTTTCATCTTTCATCCCTTCTTATGTGTGTGTGTTTATGCAGAAGGGTTCCCCTGGAAGCCCTCTGGGTGGAGTACGTCTACTTGCACAAAATTATTGCAGCTTTTTTCTGTTGCTGTCAGGGCCTTGCACTTGCAGTTTATGACCTTTGATATGGGTTCATGCCCAGATGTAATGGGGAACTTCCTTTTGGAAACTTTTCAGGGCTTCAGAGTGGATCTTCCTATCAAATCTGCTCGCTACCGTGGCCAGTACAACACCTACCCTATCAAGTTGTTCTACACTTCCAACATTCCCATTATCCTTCAGTCTGCCCTGGTGTCAAACTTGTACGTCATCTCCCAGATGCTTTCTGCCCGCTTCAGTGGCAACTTACTGGTCAGCCTGCTGGGCACTTGGTCTGTGAGTATCCCTTCTGATCTTGCATACAGCTTTATAAGGCACCGTTAGAATGTGTGGCTGAAAAGATGCTCTCTGAATATTAAGACATGCTTCTACAGGGGGTCATGCACACTAGATGCCTAAATCAGTAATTTGTTTAAATTAAGGGTAGTGTGTGGGACCTGCTGTGATAAATGTAGAAGTTAGATCTTCATTTACCTTGTTCCTTGGGCTGTTCTTTACTGTCAGAGTATTTTTTCTGTTCATTATTGCATTTCTGCTTAGACAAACTACTTGTGATAGTAAAGTCGAGTCTTTGTGTGCTGCTGCAGTACTAATGATACACAGTGACACAAAGGTGATACAAACCCAGGCTTAGCTTAATGTCTAAGAAAAATGGTGAGAAGATTGGTGACTGCTTTCTTCCCTCTTCCAGGACACATCGTCTGGAGGCCCTGCTCGTGCTTATCCAGTTGGTGGACTCTGTTATTATCTGTCACCTCCAGAGTCCTTTTCTTCAGTGTTGGAAGACCCTGTACATGCAGTTGTTTATATTGTATTTATGTTGGGCTCCTGTGCTTTCTTCTCTAAGACATGGATTGAAGTCTCTGGCTCCTCTGCCAAAGATGTAAGTTTAAAATGGCAAATTATGTCAGCTTATCTGATGAAATAGTGTTGTAAGAATAAGACTTTCTTCTGAAATAGCTGTTCTGCTGATTATTTTGTTGGTAATATTTATTGTTTGTGTAAACAGGGACTGTGTCTTTCTTGTAGGTGGGGAGCATGGGTTTTTTACTGCTTTTCCAAAAACAACATCAAAACTCAAATAGTTGCATTCATTTGCATGAGGAAATTTAGAACATGGAAACATCTGATCATTGTAAGAGCAGGCAAGGCAGCAGCAGAGGCAGGAACTCCTTCAGTGCCACATGACAGGTGCACCATGTGCAAGGCAGTTGCCACTTAAGAAATTGCAGGTAAAGCTCAAATAGCCAATGGCATAGAGAGTTCTGAGCTTCTTTTGTGGAAAGATTAACTACAGGTTGTTATTTTTAACTTGAGAGTGCTAATAATGGAGAATATAGTGCAGGGCATTAATGTACCTGAGCCTGGCTTCTCACAACTTCCATTTGCTACAGGATATATACTTCCCTGATACTAAGTAAAATTATTTTAAGTTCATGTAAACAAGGTCAGAAATAAAAGTTGATCATTCATTATGTAAATATTCACTATATATTGGAAAACTGGCAGCTTATTCATCTGAAAGTGTGTTTTCTCAGTACATGGAATCAGTGACGAGCATCTTCAGAAATTCCTCTGCTAGAGTTTGTTACCTGCAGTTGTCAGTAAAATGTTTGCAGGGTACCACTGTAACGCTGTATAATTGCAGAAATCCAGTTTAAGAATAATGTTTCAAGAAGGGATTCTAAAATCTGGTTTTCTAGTATGGCACTACAAATAGTTCCACTGAATGTGGAAGCTGAAACTGAGTGGATACTTCATAGGATGGTTTCACTAGCATCTACTAAACCCTAATCAGGAGAAGGGTGGGTGGCAAAACGTGTTGAATTATGTGTATGAGAGCCTACCAATGTCCAAATTTTCCTCTTCTCAATAGCACTAGAGTTATCCAAAAAGCTTTATGTAATCAACAGGTAGAAGAGTGCCTGTGATTGCAAACTCTCTGGAGTTAAAGCAGTGGATATTTTAAGCTTAGATGAATAATGTAAAAAACAATCCAAAACCCAAAACAATGCAAAAAAAAGCCCAAGCCCACCACCATTTACTGCAGTGTCTTGCTTCCGTTTCCTCATAGTACTGCATTCCCTGACCCTGGCAAATGGCACTAAACTTACTTGCTCCATTCCTTGATTCAATGCAGGTTGCCAAGCAATTGAAAGAACAACAAATGGTAATGAGGGGCCACAGAGAAACTTCAATGGTACATGAACTCAACAGGTGAGCTGCACATTTCACTGGCTGTTTATGCAAAGTGTTATGGCCAAACACATGGCAAATTCTGCTTTGACTTCCATTGTCTAGATCCTAGAACACGGATATTCTTTCGGCTTCAATGTTACATGCGTGAGGCATAGAATATTGTCTCATTAATGGAAGACTTGTGCAGCTTATTCTTACCTTACAATCAGAGAATTAGCCATAAGTTCCAGAGCTTTTATTTTCTTGTTATTAAATTATTTTTTAGCCATCAGCGCGCTTGTAGCAAGCGTGGGTAGAGCCCTTTCAAATCTTCGTTCGCGAAGCCTAGCCATGATTAAATTATTTAATTTATATAATTTTTTTCAGGGTAGCCATAAAGTTAATCACTGTGCTTAGTTGCATGGTGGACTGTAATTATTACCTTCTCCCCTTAGCACAGCATTTTTTTCCCCTCCAGTCAGGTTGAGCTTTTCATTTCCTCACCCAGTATACTGGCATTATTGCCAGTTCCTTACCTTGGACTACAGACCCATAAGAGAAGAGAGTATTCTGCCCTTGACTTTTTTCCATTCATGTGGTTCCACTCCTGTTTTCTTAACCACCTGGTTAGATTATCTCTGTAGTGGTCTTTCCTTTCTCAGCAGGATTGCTTTTCTAGAAAAATCCCGCCTCTGATATAGTTACTTTCCATAGATCCCATGTATGACTAACCCTCTGTATTTGTTACTATCCTGAACAAACTCTAATGGCCCTTCTTCTGTTCTTGTTTTGTGTTTTGCAGGTACATCCCCACAGCTGCTGCATTTGGTGGGCTCTGTATCGGTGCCCTCTCTGTGCTGGCAGACTTCCTTGGGGCAATTGGGTCTGGAACTGGAATTTTGCTGGCTGTCACTATCATTTATCAGTACTTTGAAATTTTTGTAAAGGAACAGAGTGAAGTTGGCAGTATGGGAGCTCTTCTTTTCTAAACCTAGCTTCTCATGGACCCAGGAAAGAGGGGAGGGACATTCTCAAAAGGGTAGCCAGTGAGGTGGAAAGAAGTATCATAAACTTAATAATGTTGTTCTATAGAAACACATATTTTAATAATGTTTCCAAAGCACATTCCCTTATGTTCAAACTTTTCTAGCATACGGTTTGCATTTTATAAATTGAGGAGGAAAATGTGCAAAAAAATTTTTCTTAAGAAAATTGTTTTTTTAATTATGTGTTAGGAGAGTCAGCTTTCTGACTTGGATTTAGTTCAACAATTCTTGGGATTTTTTTGAGCCCCTTTCAAATTTAGTAACCAGAAGCCTTTGCAGGTTTTAATAAATGTTTGTTAAATGAATGTTGGAAGGGATTTTTTTCCATTTAACTTGGTTTTGCAGCTCCTTTGCAGTAATGGTGAGAAAAATCTCTCCATCTAATGCTCAAGTTTCCATGATTATGGTCGTAAGCACAAACAGTGTTTAATGTGTTTGGGTATTTTTTCAGTATGGCAGATTTGGAAGGCAGTTGTTTCTTTTTACTAAATGATATCTCTAATTCCAAATGTCTTGTCTTGTAATTGCTACACTAGACCTTGTCAGATGTTGAGTATTGGCTGGAGACTGTTGTCAGGTTTCTGAATAAGAAAGGAGTATGTCCTTTCCCACCAGCTCTCCTCCATAAGCAGAAAACTCAGGTCAATCTCGATTCTGCCAGAGCCTGTGCCTAAGAGTTGCTACTTTGAAACTTGGTCAAACCGGCAGCTTTGTAAAGCCTTCTAATTAGTGTTTATTGCCATCAGTGGCAGTACTGCTGGTTCTGATGCTGGCTGAAAAAAATGGGTGTTATGGCTGCTTAGATGCAAATCTGCTTGTGCTCTCTGCTAGAGCGAAGTTTCTCTCCTTGATAATGAATTCTGGTCTTGTAGCGATCGGGATGTTATCTGACTACTCATATCTAGTGAATTTTGAGTCTTATTACCACAAAGGACTGTGGAAAGAATGTATGTTACTTGTCTGTTTCTGCAGATCTAGATATGAGACCCTTGTCAGATAACCCCACTAAGGGGCTTATGCAGAAGGCTTTTCCATCCTATAATCTCATGGATTTGAGTGGTACATAGAAAAATACTTTCTCAGAAGGTATTGGGACTCCTCCTTTTTTGAGGATCACACCTTCAAATTGGGGACATTGCAGCAAAGGCTTTAATGGACCAGAATAATACTTAATTTTCCATTTTAATTTAGATTGTCAGTACTAATCAGGTGCCTAGGACCAAATGCAAATATTTGTGTACGAGTCTTGTAAATAACACTTTTCCTCAATCAGTATTTGACAACATGGAAACCAAAACAAGGAGTTGTAATGCTGGGATGTTTCTCTACACTGCATCAACATGCCTTCTGAGCATTTTTGCATGTTGGGCTGACGGTATATGAGTCACTGTTCCTGCTGGGAGTGGTGGGACTCTTACGGACCCAAGGAGCACAGATGACATCCAGAAGCCCTTGTTAATACCCTGAGCTCAGGTACCAAATGCCTGAGGAATCTGCAAATGTGGAGTGAGATGCACCTATCAACAAAAATCAAACTCCTGGGGTGAGGATCACAATTGGAAAAGGAATAAAAGTATTGGGATAAAGGATCCATGAAATTCTCACTGTCAGCCATTCACTATTACTTCACACTACGTTCTATCATTTTTCTGTTTTTCATCAAGTACTAGTGCACCACAGCACAACTGTGATGTGACATGGGGACATTTAAAGAGTGACTTTAAAAGGAGGGGGAAGGAGCGTGGTGTGGTTCTGTTTTGGGTATTTTTGTCGTCATTTTTCCAGGAAGCCCAGCGCAAACTTTGTTTTGATACAAAAGACTCCACTTTTTGGGCATGAAGCTCTGGCTGGGCTGGAGCTGTACTTGTATTTTTGGTCATATCATCTGTTTGAACTGGTTGCAGTTTAGACTGTTCTCTCTTCAGTGTCTAAGCAGCACTTGTTCTGTGCATCTGTATTTTTGTTGTGGTGAAATCTTTGTCTACTATGAGGCAGCTATGTCCTCAAAGCAGGACCTTCTGGTCATACAGTGGATGTTCACAAAAAGAAATAATGCCTAAAAAATCTGCTTTATAATGAAATAAAGTACATCTTTGGAGCTAATGCTTGGTTTGTTTTGTTTGGGTTTTTTTTCTGAGTTGCAATTCAAAAGGCACTGCTCAAGTAAATAGTGGGAGAGTAGGGCCATGATGTTTCTGTGGGAGATACAGTGCCAATCTTTTTGTAGCATGATAGTAGTAATAGGATGTTAATTGAAACAATGCAAACCTGCCCATATTCACAATATGCCCTCTGAGTTTCTAAATTTAGAGTAAAGGAAAATTTTGACTTCTTCCTGAGTAGAAATATCCCAGTACTTGAAAGCAAATTTGCTTAAAATACTGGTACTGGATGCAAGAAGTTCAGCCAAGATTTTGGTTGTCATTCTATACAGCAGCTTGATTTCTTCCTTGCTGTTTTCTTTTTCACCAGGAAACTTGCACTAGATAACTGTGGTTGCTGTAGGAATATAAAGTCATCACAGAACTAACTGGGGTCACTGTAGATGCGATGAGTTACCTGCAAAGAACTGGGGGCAGACACCAACACCAGGGCAATGCCTGAGATCCTCTTTCTGCTGGTGGCATTTTAAGTGCAAAATTCTTGACATGGCCTTTTCTTCTGCACTGCAGCTTTTCCCATAGCACTTAACTGCTGGGTCTTTAATTTTTGTCCCTTTTGCCGTTATTCAGGAAGCCTTAAAAACCATCTGTCTTATTGTAGTTCACGTACTCCTAGAGCCCATCTCCGTATAATTTTGAGATGGCAAACAAATGGACTTTTTTTCCTAATTTCTCAAGCATTTTGTTGTTGCATTTTTATATTTATAAATACATATATATAAATTACTTTTGGCTGCATCTTTAAAGGTTGTTGCTTTACTCTAAGCATTGTTGCTTTACTCTACACTTACATGGCTGTCCTCCCATGATTTCTCTAGGGGATAACCTTGTCCTCCTACTGTAATAACTGATTTGTGAAGCAGATTTCTCAACCATCTTTCAGTAAAGGAGGAAGCCGAGTGGCTTGGTAATTTTGTTTTCCCTAATTGTCCCCTCTTACAGAAAGGAATAACAAGCTTTAGGTGGCCTTCAGTTTTACCACAGCTCTAGGGAATCTCTCTCCTGTGAGCTGTGTGTTTACAGACGTGGTGGGACACGCTGTGAGATCCTCAGTGAGCCCTCGCTGCCTGGACTAGTGAACCTGCTCCCTGGGCGAGTGAACGGGTGCTGACGGCGGGCTGGAATCCTTCCCCAGCGAGTCCGTCCGGGTCCGTGCTGGCTCCGGGCTGTTATCGCCGCTGGAGAGGGGGGGCTGTCGGCGAAAAGCGTGCAGGGAGGCACAGCAGTGACAGCTCTGACACTGTGATTTGCTCGGTATTTCGGCCGGCCCTCGGCTCCTCTGCCAGCTTTCTGCCACCAAAGCGCAGCCCTCGCCGGCTGCCTGCCCGAAAAGGTCGCGGTTTGAAGCGCGGCCAGGGACGAGCGGCTCCGCAGGTGTTCAAACAACGCCGGCTTGTCCGGGGGGCTGCGGCTGCCAAAAACTCCCCCCGGAGGACAGACCCTGGCACGGGAAGGGGCTGCCCGCCGGGTGGCAATGTTACACCGCGATTCCAGGCACCGCCTCCGAGGCAGTTTGGATCAGGGAGGTGCACGGGGAATCTGTTCCAAATGTGCGTTCTTTCTCTTCCTTCCCTGCTACGCCGATGGGCGTCGTACAAAGTAAGAGGTTGGGAGCAGAGTTCGCCAGTATTTATTTGTATTTCCTAGAGCTGGGGCCAGGACTGAGGTTGTTTTAAGCTGAAATGCTGAAAACAATCTTTTAGGGAGTTCATAATACTTATAATATTTTCTAACATTTTTCAAGCATGCTAGGTGTCAAGGGGCAGTTCCTGTTACAGCCTTTTAGTCTGCCACTTAAGCCTAGACTGAGACAGTCCATGGGATTGGAAAGAAGACAAAAGAAAGAAGCATTTAAAAGGAAAATCAATATTCTAAGCTAGAGACCTAATTAGGCAGCTAGACTTTAAGCTGCTGGTTTATAATATACCACTGGATGGATCTGCTAAAATTGAAACTCTTCTGTGGGCCAGGTTGTAGCAATCCTCTGGCTATTGCCAACGTGACGCCAGCCAAGCTGGCAGTGCTTGGCAGAAAGGAAATACCCTGACAATTGGCACCTCCTTTGGCAGCTGTATCAGAGGGGCTGGAGACTGAATGAGCACAGACATGATATACTTTGTCATCACAGAGGGGGCTGTCAAGGTCAGAGACAAGATGCCAGCTCTGAGATATTTCTTGTTGGAGAACAAGAAGACTGGACCAGTCTGTTTTCCAGTAATAGGAATGCCTCAGAGCTTAAAACACAGGGAACAAATAAAACAAGAGAACAGCAAAGATATAATTTTTTGAGAAGCTGTTTCAGACATTTTTATATTGCTTTGGAGAAAATCGGGATACATGACACTGTACAAAACCCCAGATTCCCCTTCTTAGGTATTAAGGCTAAAGTGGATGGTTCCAAAACTGGTATGAGCTGGGGCCTGGGAGAATATTAGCTATCTGAAATCTCAGATGAGTATTATCCACTTTAATCTTCAGTGTGTCTGAAGCCCTCTGATGTTCTTACAGCTCTGATGTGTCTCTTCTGTGTACCTGTGGTGTGAAGATTTATAAAAGAAAAATGCAGCAGGGAGCAGGGAATAGCGAACAGAATATTTTACCTGATTAACTTCACTACATACATGTGAATTTTATTTTTTTTTAAATAGCTTTATCTTTTGGCAATGCAAGGACATGGAATCATTCCTGCTGCTGGATTCCCAAGGGGTGCAGAACTACACCAAATGCACGTAGAGCAAGAGCTCCCCATGACCACAAATGTGGTCATTTACACAATGATTTGGGATTGCAGGGCTCAGCTGCAGAGAGTAACTGGTGGATCTGTGATGAGAAGCCATGGAGGAATTGTGGGAAGAAATAGTGCAGGAGCTAAGGCAGTGAGGAGATGTACCCTCGAGAAGCTGGGGAGGGGTGGTGTATGATGGGTCTGTATCTGAGTGCACCTGAGAATGCTCCTGAGCTCCAGGAATTTGAAGACTCCTGACAACAAACTGTGAGTGTGTTGTGTGGTTGGGGATGGTGATTAAAATGCAAAGGGGGAGCTGCCTGCTGGATCTCCCCTGCAAGACAAACCAGAACATTTCTGTGCTATAGAAATCAATGATTCGTTTAACCTTGGAATCCCAGCCTGACCTGGTGTTCCCTTTGCACTATAAGAAGTTTTCTTTGTGTTCTGCAAATGTAGAAACTTGTAAGATAGGGAAGTCTGTTTGTTAAAATAATTCCTTTTCCAAGCACTTTTATCTTGGATGTTTAAGGATGAACCTTGGACTGTTGATTTTTAAGTTATTAGAAGAACAATTTTTTTTTAACCTATCCCCCCTTGCTTTGAGTAGCTCTTGAAGGGAGAAGAGATTTATGGGGGGACATTTTAACTTCTTTAAGTAGGTAGAAAAGAGCTGCCTCTTATCTCAGTGCCTCTTAAGTAGCACTGGCTGGTGGAAGCAAGCCAACATTTGGGATAAGGCTTATCTAATTTAATGATGGAATACAGTAGCACAAACCAGGGGGTCTGACACTACTTTCTGTGATTGAGGTACATTGAAGTAATTTTTATTTAACTTTAAACACAGGTATTCATTCACCTTTTTGTAATGGATAGCTGGAAGCTTAAATGATCCTTGAAACTGGAATGGTGACAGGGATATCTCACATGTGAAAAGAGAAGAGGCTTAGCTATAGAGCAAATAAACTAGAAGGGTTTTCCATTTTTATGAAGGGAGTTCTCAGCTGTTACTTGTACTGCAGGAGTGGTTTGTTTAGCATATGAAGTCCCATTTTTGTGGGTACTGCCTGTAATTACAACGTAACAGAGATATTTTGCTCCAAAGATTGTACATTCTGAATAAAAAACCCTACCTTTAAAAGAAAACACATCACGTAGAGCAGGATGGGACTTGTCCCCAGTCCTACAGCTAGTCACTGCAAGAGTCCTGCCTCAAACAGTGTCTGTACTGTGCCATCTCTGTACTTGCCTTTTCCATCCATGTTGCCTGTTCTTGAAGCACCAGAAAAAAATATCAGCACCATAGAGTCTGAAATACGGATAAAAACTGCACACATGTATGTATATAAAGTGGATGTCTTTAAAACATAACTAGAACCAGCTAATTAATGAAGTAATACACTTCATTCTGACCTTAATCCCCAAATCAGTGTGTGAGCAGTGAGCTCATGCCTGCAGGAAAAAGGGGGTCAGAGAAGTGAGTGGTCCATGTGCCAGCCTGGTCATGTTTTCCTCTGTTCCTGCTGCCACATCATAGTCTTGATGTTATTTCACCCTTGTAGAGTATCTCCACTTCTGCAGAGAGTGTTTCCTTTATGCATAATCTGTTAAGTGATGGTCAGAGCTTTGAGTGCCTGCAATTCATCAAGTTTAACACTTTACTATAAGAGAAGACAAAATCATTTCTCTATGGTTTTGGTTGTTAAATATAATAGCTATAAAATCAACTGAAATCTGGATCTTCTCCCTAAGAAGAGGTGACAGATTGATGCTATTGGGGTTCTAGAAGGTGTTATTGGAGATACAATGAAATAGCCTGAAGGATATTGCATTGCTACAGATCAGGGAGCTTTGTATGAGCATAATGAAGGAGAAGCACCCTCTAGTCATGGGGAACAGGGATCATTTAGCCCAGACTCCAGCCCACAGGTTGAAGACCTGAGTAAAAGCCCCCATCCTATTTTCTTGTGTTCCACAGGTATTGGACAAAACAGGTATTTCTCATGTTAGAGCTTCAGTCCCTCTGTGGAAGTGATCCTTAGGCTATCCAAACTTCCCATAGCCATGTGAGCTTTGTCTAACATGACCTTTCAATGGGTGTGAGATGAGCTTCACACAATATGTTTTCATCTTACAATAAGAGCACTTGACCATGTAAAACTACTTTTCTGTATTTCTATCTAAAAGGCTTAGCAGCTCTTGAATGTAAATGTTTAATTTTCTCACCTTCTCCAATGTCTTTGTTTCATGGGTGGGATGGGGTTACCTTGCTCTGACTCTGTGTGAGGGAAGGTGGTTGGTGTTTCTGAAGGCAAGTGATGATATGTGTGGATAGTACTGGCAGGATCCTGCCTTCTGGATTGGACAAAGCAAATTCATCCTCTGAAAAAATCTATCCCAAGGGACAGGACCCTTTAGGAATATACAGTTATCAGTCTCTCTAATCTTAGGTGCCTATCACCTGTATCCAAGTTGTGCAGTACAGATGCCCAGAGGGGCTGGAGCCATTCAATAAAGCTGCTGCTATAGTTCTTCACATTAATGGTGAGTTTGAGCACATCACTCCTCTGGTCAGTGGTCTGGAAAACTACATGCAGCTCTCAGACCCAGAGAGAATTTGGGTTGATAAAAGAATAAACAGGCTGAAGCAGTGCTGAGGATCCTGACAGTCACCACTTGGGACCCAGAAAAGATGTGTCTCTGGTGCTGGGGAATTGTCTTTGGCCTCCATAGCAGCATTTGGCTTGCTAGTTCCCAGTATTTACCTGAATATATTTTGGATTGTTGCAGCTCCTATTGTTTGTGATAAAGGGTTGGACAAAAGGTCCATTGATCTGGCAGTCCTTGCTATCCATCTCTGTCTGCCTCTCGAGACAGCCAGTTTGTGGCCGTAGTGACGCTGCTAAGCCACTGCACTACATCAGGCTGGCACAGCAAGTTGTGTTCACTGGGAGGAAAAAAGGTGTGATAGTATGTGCAGATGCCTTCTCCTTTCTTACCACTTGCGTATGTGAATCAGAGTGTGAATACCACGCAGTGTGTGACCCGCTGTCAGGTTCAAAGCTGATGGTGATCTTGCTCCCATGGTCTAGTTTAGTGGGGAACAGTCTACCAGGTTTGAATGCTCGTGACATTCAAGCCCTGCATGGGAGAGAGGTTGTCACAGACGAAGGTGCTGAATTTTGTAAAATATTTTTTAAGAATGAAGCCAGCTATTGAGTGGAGAAAATCTTGTTCCTGGAAGAAAACCCTGGTGTTTTTCAGAGGAAAAGTGAAATATCTCACGTAGTTGTTGTTTTAGCTAAACTTTGCCTACTTGTCTAATGATGAAAAATGGTGTTTGGTGCAATTATGGAAAACAGCCATATTTCTGAAATACTTGTTATTTCTTTTACTGTGTCATAGTCAAAATAAAGCCCATGTTGGAAACGAAATTGCATTGTGTGCGAAGATTCTTGCACTGACAGAAAAATTAAATACTTTCATCCCTAAAATAGGAGGGAATAAGATATTGAAAATAAAAAGCATCAATATTGCTGATGTGTATACAGAAAAGGTTATATCTTATGGCTCTGAAGCAGAACTTAAATCCAGACATAAAAATGAAGATGCACAAAAACTTCTGTTTTGAAGAACTAGTTGGGGGAAAAAAAGATGTGAGATTTCAATATAGATTCTTTATAATGTGGTTAACAGAGTGCAGTATTAGGGACTGACAGTAAAGTTGGCCAGTAATAAATGGGAACTATAGTTACCTACCCTTTTAACTCAAAGTTGAAATAACTATTCATTTTAGAGAGAACTTTTTTTTTTTTTCCCCAAGTAATGGAATACAGAAGTAACATTATCACTTTAAAAGTTAACATGTAGGAAAAGATATTGCCATGGTTTCCTAATTTTTTTTTTTTTTTTAATTTGAGCCTTCCCCATTTCTGACGCCTCCCCTTCCCAATCCTGTCATCTGGCTGGATCCAAGGACTCATCCCAAATCATGGTGGTGCAGAAGTTCCAGCTGTGCTGGGTCGAGGAATCTTTAGAAACCAGGGCGTGAGTGGTGCCTGTAGAGCACAGGCAGCAGGAGTTGCTGGAGCTGGGGGCAATCCCAAGGCAGAGCTCCCGGCCGGGGCACTGGGAAGAGCTGCTGCCTGGGTTCAGCCCCTGTGCCTGGGTACAAGCAGGACAGGAATGGGAACAGGAGCTCGTGTCTCCCTGTGATCTCTGCAGGCTTTGGATGTGTCCCCTTAACAGACTGGCTGATGACAGGAGCTGACGTGTGGAAGTCATTACCTTCAGCCAGATGCAAAAATTGTCTGTGGTGGCTTCCTCCGTATGAGGAACAGACGCAGTGGTGGCCCAACCTGCTGGTGACCTTCTGGTTCCTTCCCCCTGTCTCCTCTGTGCCCTCTCCACTGGTCCCCTCTGTCATCTCTCGTTTGCTGTCCCTCACATCTGCCCGGGCTGGGGCTCTTTCCACCGCTCTCTCATTGTCCATATGCACACCGGGAAGATCAAGGAGCACTGACAATGGGGACATTGTTCCCGGGTTTCTGTGCCCTGGCTGGGGAAATGAGCCTGCCCTCCCATAGCCAGAGCCCCGAATTCCCGGGACCTGGCAGTCCATCGGCCGGATGATGCAGATCTGATGCTGCAGAAGTGCGGATGAGTTGTTGGAGGGAAGTTGTCCCAGCTTCAGTGGGAGCGAATTGTCAGTTGAGACGGCTTTTGGCTGATGAAATAATTGAGAGGAACCAAGCTTTTTGAGCAAACAGTATGATAGAAGGAGGTGCAGGATTTGAGGTCCCCCATGCACACAGATTTGGAAAGCATGTGGCTGTGGAGGTCTCTCTAATACAAACTGAATACATGGTTTAATTCATAACTTGAGGTAAAACTTGTGCCTGGGGTTTTGGTGGATTCACTTCTCTACTCAATACTTTTTTTTTTTTCAGTTCTCTACTCAATACTTTTTTATTTTAGTTCTCCCTCTTCTTTTCCTGGCATCATCTTCTGGGGAAGAGGGTTGCTGGGGAGCCTGCTGCATCCTCACGGAGGTCCTGTCTTTTTTTTGCCTTCTCCATTACATCTTTCTGCTCTTCCTCTGTCTCTTTCCCTTCTCTTGTAATGCACAACCTTCTTTCAAACATCCAACCTCTCTCGTGCTTCTCTTGCTTTCTCTGGGATTTCATCCTCTATACATGGTGTTTATACATCCTCTCTGGCTGTCCTTTCTTTTGCCTTTGTTAACATATTTCTGCCTTTCTTTTCCCCCCTCATTCTCCAGAGATTTTCCTTCTTCTTCCTCATACTTTCTTCTCCTGTTCTGGGGAACTTTATTTTCCATTCTCTTTTTCCTTATACCTCTCCGGTTTGCCATCCTCCCTTGCAATGTCTGCTCCTTGCTTACCAGCCCCTTTCCTTCAGTTCTTTCTGCCCTCTCCTTATCCTCCCAGTGCTGTGTCCCTGGTGGAGACCTGATTCCTTAATTTGTTCGAGAAGCATCATCCTGCTGAGCTCATCCAGATGAGTGATTTATCTGAGGGCAGTCTTGGTTCCTGTTGGACATGGACAATAGTCCTGTATAGCAGTGAGGGTCCTGCAGTACTGTGGGCCAGCTGGGATCCAACATTACAGCACTCACACCTCCACACATCATGGTGTCACTTGTCATAGGATTGAGCCTATGACCATTTAAGCCCAGCCTTGGTGGTTCAGAAGTATTCCATACTTTCTTTTTTTGGGCTGTATATTTTTCCAGACTTTTCTAGAGTGTTTTGCACTATTCTGCTCCGTCAGAGTCACATCTCACCCCAGAGAGGGCTGCCTCTCAATGGCAAATGGAGTGGTTGAAGGACTACTAGGCTGGGCCATTGTAAAATATTCTTTATTAAAAATGAGCCTCGCAAAAAGTGCTGTAGTTCTTTAGACCCCTCCCCCTCCCTTGTTTTATTTTTCCTGTAGGAGTATTTCAGATATTTAATTATTTTTTTTTTTAATATCTCTTTTTCCAGACTTTTTATTCCAGCCCCACTGCCTGCGATCCCTGTGGGGTGTGAGGAGGAGGGCTGAGTGACAGGCTAATAACCTGCTCCGGCTCTCGCTCCGAGCCCAGTGGCAGGTGTCCCAGCACCCCTATTGAATGCCACCATCCAAAAAAAAATTTATCAACAATCTTCCTTCAACAATGATTTATTATTGCCATAATTTGCCTTGGTACAATGAGCTGCAGAGTGTATTTCTGCACCCGAGTGACAGGTATTTGATGGCTCCAGGTTCCTATTTTATTTAGTCTTGAGCCTAATATGATTTGGTTACCCTCGCCCCCTCCTTCCCATCCCTCTCCTCCCTCCCCACCCAACCTTTTCTCATTTTGTTTTGTTTTCTATGAGTGTGTTTCGCATAACCCTGGGCTGGCTGACAGCGCTTGTAAAAACCAGAAGTCGATCTTGCAGTGGCTTTTCACCATTAATCAAGCTGCCTGGAATTGGAAAGTAACACTGACAGGCTTTTATCTTGGAGAGAAGGAGGATGGCAGATGTATTTTATGGTGGATGAGCCTTCACGGCTTCTATTAGACTGGGACTTCAGTGGTACAAGGTGGTGGTTTGGGGGAGGAGGGGAGCGAGGGGGAGGAGAAGCCAGGGAGCAGCCTATAGATAAATAGATCCGTCAGTCAGGCGATGTGGAGGTCTCCAGGCGGCCAGCCATTGTAGGTGACAGAAAAGGCAATCAAAGACAAAACAAATCAAAAGGTACATCTTATCAGCAGCAGGCCAGCTGGACTTCCACCGCACTCGGAGGCCCCACCGAGGGCAGGAGAAATTAATCGTGCTGTCGAGGCCAGAGAAATTGTCGCCGCTGAAGGTCCAAGTTCAGGCGAGCAGAGGTGGCCAACATTAAAGGAGAGGGAGAGCGGGGGGTGGGAGGAGAGGAGTGAGGAAGCGAGTGCCGCCGTCCCACCACCTCTCTCCCTCCCTCTCTCCCCCGGCCGCCGCGGGCTCCTGACAAGTGCATTCATCGTGCGATGATAGCTCGGCACCTATGATTGGTACCTTTAATAATATAGCCCTCGCTCAGCTGTCACCCTGAAAGAACAATTTTTCCTCCCGCTTTCCTCGATGCAAAGATACATCTGTAATGAGAAGGGTGACAGAAAGTGGGAGCGCTGGGAGCCAAGGAAAGTTTGGAAGAACATTAATCAAAAAGTGAAGTTGGAGGTGATGCTGGCTGCTTGAGGCGCCCGTGCCTCCAGCAGGGAGCCAGCGGTGGGTTTGAAGCTGCTGTCGTGTTTCCTGGCCTGCAGTGCTTTGAGGCCCCCTTGGCAGGGAGAGAGGGAGCCTTTGCCCGCTCTGGGAGAGGAACAACTTTGAAAGCCACCATCCTCCTGCACAGCAGAGCTGGTCATGGTGGGAGGGACTGGGGAGCAGCTCCATGTGCTGGGAGTCCTTGGTGTAATCTAGCACGACTCCATCATTCATATACAATGGATTTACTATTAGACAGGGATCTCTCTTTGCCTCCTCTGCCTGGAGGAATAAATGTGTGGTTACAAGTTTTGTGAGTTTCCCTGCAGCAAGGCTCTATTTGTGTCCTGCTCTGATCCATCCTTTGGATTCAGCCAGACCTTGATCCCCAGTCCCATCCTTAGCAGCACTGTGTTGAAAACTGCCTTATTTCCTCATAGGAGGAGTTCTGTCTTCCAGGACACGATGCTGTTTTCTCCAAGCTGCAGTGTGGCTGCCCCTGGCCCAGGTGCTCTTATAGCTCCTTGTGCAAAACCCCCAATGCCCAAACCCTTGTGCAAACACCCTAAAGCCCTAATTAAGGCCCAAGCTGCAGGGTTGTGCTGCCCATGTGTACATCAGCACAGGGTCCTGCATCGCTGTGCCCGGGGCCACCACGGGAGGGGCCCAAAGACTCCCACTGCAAGTGCCCAGCACTGCACACCCCTCAGCCCCTCCAAGCAATCCTGTGTTTCTGGGGCAGTGGGGAAGTTTGGGGGACTATATTCCACCCCAGATGTAGAAGATATGCTTGCAGCCCTGTACTGGGGTCTGGGGAGAGCAGCAGGCGCCTGCATTTCATGAGGCACTGAGGGGGCTCATGTTTGTTGTATTTAAGAAACGTGTCTATTTTAATTTAAGGGATAAGCGGCAGCGTCCTCGAACATGGTTATCTCTTGTGGTTTTTAGCAGCTTTCCAAGCTACCCAGCTCTGCTCTGCAGTTGTCAGTCTCTCCCTGGGATGAAGCCCTTGGGCTTGAATTCTTTAGCATTAGCATTTGGCAGTCAGTTCTCTCATTCTGCATATTTGTTCTCTTGTACCTACAATTGATTTGCTAATCTGCATCTGTTTTTGTTTTCATCCTAATAAAAGGAGGGATTATATTAAGATCTGGATCAAACAGGTTTGTCTGTAAAATCGAGGGTGCTGGTCTCTGCAGACCACAGTCTCAAATCCCAGAGGATCAGGAGGAAAGCAGGGAGGGTTAGGCAGCATCTCTAAAAAAAGTAGTTTGCTCTATATGGTTTCCAAAAATTGAATGGTGATTGCTTCCTGCTTTCTCCATGGAAGCAGATAACTTCTGCAGACAGTGGTTGATGGGTGTGTGAACCATATGGCTGGGATAAATGTTGGTAATAAGGGGTGGAGAAAGAAGTCTTTGAGGAATGTTTCCCTCATCCACACAGAACAGTTGAACCCAGAATGGATGAGCACAGCTCATGCAGGGAAGTGAAGCTCTGGTTTCTGTGCAGGTCTCCTTACCAAGAACATACAGGAGGGGAAATGTGTCCTGGACAGCTGGTTTGGTCTGTCCGTGCAGGAGTTCCTGAAGAAGCTTAAAGGGATGAACCTTTCACATATCCTCTGCAACGATGATTCAGATATGTTTTGCTGGTGTTAAAATGAGGAAATAATGCTCTTGCCTGGTAACATTTTCTGCAGTTCATCGCCTGGAGCTGTAAGAGTAGGGTTTTCTAACTCCAGTGCCTGAGATGATTTTGAAAACTGAGCAACCAAACCTGAGTTTCACTGAGCCTTGGGCTCCTTCTAGATGCTGGGATGTTCTGGGAAAAACTGAACCCAACACCTAGATTCCTGAATTTCCACTGTGGTATCAACCATAACCTGAGAGCACAAGTACAGCTGGAGCTTGTACTTGCAGAGGTACTGCACATTTTTTACCCCAATGTGTCTATAATCTCTAAAACACATGTCCAAAATAATGGATGTTGGGAAACTCTTAGCTCAGGGAATGAGTCATTGAAGATTGCAGTGTAAATCAGGAATGGACATAGAATCAGGTCTTGGGAAATCAGGATATGACTCCTGAATTAATTTCTGCCATTACTTCTCTGGTGGAAGGCGTGTTGTACGTGAGGCACAGGCTTGGATTCATAATTTTGGAATTTATCATGAATAATCTGCTGTATCTCCAGAGTTACTGCATCTACAGGGGCTTATGAGCTGGGAGATGCAGCACTGGTAACAAACCTCTGTCAGGTGACTGCATCCAAATCAGTGGGAACCTGGGGAGCAAAGTCATTTCGGTGCAGTCATCATGCTGATATTACTCCCTAGAATTGGCATGAATACCAGCCTTTTGGGACTAAACCCCACTCCTGTTAGGGAATCCTGCACAAGCATCCTACATGCTGCTGGGGAAACTGCCCCATCCCCTTTACGAACGAACCCCAAACCTGCAGTCTTAAGATATGTGATGATGCTGACATGCAACACGTACAGTGCAACCTTCCTGCTGAGAAAACTGTTATTTAATATTGTATTGCTTGGGCAAGTGTGTGGGAGGCTGAGCCAGGCACAATGGCCTCAGCTAAAACTGGACGAAATGGCGTTACACAAAGTCCATCTTCTCTGTTCTGATCCCCAGCAGCCTCATTGAGACTGGGGCAGGTTTGTAATGACCTAAGTGGAGCCAGGGCTCCATTCACAGTGTAAACCTGGTGAATTGTAAAACAAAGTAGTTTTCATGCTTTCCTGGCACATGGTTAATATCTTGCTGACTTGGACTCTGAGGTATTGCACCAAGCAACTGGGCCCTGCATGAAGCCTAACCAAGGAGGTTATCCCAAAGCACAGGAGCCCACAGCCAGCCTCACTGTCTCCTGTGCTGTTTGAGCTTAGTATGGAAGTTGAGGCACCAACATTTTTATCACAACCCCTGTGGATTCCACCTTCCCACAGGAGAAAGGATCTGCATGGGGCCATGGATCAGGGGCCATGGTGAGCAGGCAGTAAAACCTCAGGTTGTGCAGTTTTCCCGCTTTTCCTTGCAGATTCAGGAATGTGAGCTCTCTTAGGGAAGGAAAGCAAGCATCTGCTGCAGATGCTGAGAGGCAGATGTGAGCGTGCTTTTTGCTTCCTCATCATCCTTGCACTCCTTCCTATGCCTGGTTTCCGATCTGAAACGTGCTTAAATCTCTCCTCTTTCTCCTTGTTTGGCTGGTTTTACACCAGAAAACTGTCACAAACTCCCTCAGAGTTGTGGGGCTGTCAGCCAGTGGAGATGAGCAGTGGCAGAGTTGGGAGGCTGGTGCCAGGTTTGGAAATCAGGGCCGGGAGCCCAGAAGTGGTTGCAGTTACAAGGTCAAGTGAGCAGTGTTATGTCCTCTATGCTTTTGAAATTTTTAATAGTCACCGAAAAAAAACCCCCAAAAACCCAAGTGAAGGTTATTGAAAATATTCTGTAATAAAAATAAACCAGTTCTTAATTTTTAGTGATCAGAGGACAAAAAAAAGTCTGCTCTTTCCCTGGCTTGTTACTTTATCAGAATGTTGCCAGTAAATAAATTTTGTGGCTGTAACTCCCAGGATATCTGTGCTGTCACTTTGCTGATGTCAATGACTTGCTGGGATGTGCACAATTAAAATATGTACATTGATGCACAGGCTCCAAAGCTATTAATCAGCAGAGGAGATACAGTGAACTGAGAGCCCAAAGCGTGTTTATAACCAGCTCCCAGAGCTGGCACAGAGCAGGGTACCTGTGTTTGTTCATTTTAAGGATATCAAAATGTTAGGCAGGAAAAGCTCCTATTTGCTTCTGGGCATTCTGAGGCTGGATGAAAACAATGGAGTTTATTTTGAACTCCAGCTGGTGTAATGGCTCTTGATCACCAGGGTATCTTCTACCTATAGAAATAAAAAGCAGCATCATCTTTGCCTGTCTGGAGTGTTTCCCACCCTGAGGAATACTGATATACATCACATCCCAAATATGTGTGCAGGCATCAGTGCAGAGGAAGAGCTTCCTAAATGTGTGTTTTGCTGTCTCTGGTCAGTACTGAGGATGCAGGGTGTAAAACAGGTCACTGGTGTCACACCAGCACATCCTCTGGCCATCCTGCAGCCTGAAGCAAAGTTGTATGTGTGTCTCGTGCCTGCTGACCCGCAGCAAAGCCCTTACCCTGTGAGCAGCTGCACTTACCCTGGTGCTGCTCTTTGTGGGTACCCCAGTTTCAAATGCTAGAAGCCACTGAAAGCAGGGAATCAAAGTTTTTTTCCATTGAGGGCATCTGGATCAATTTTTAAGATGGAAAGTTTTTGGGATGTGTAGAGTCTTTGAGTTTTCTTGACCACAGCAGTGGTCTCATAGCTGGGTCAGTTTTCAGAGAATCTCCCATTTTTCTCATAAAGGTTAACAGTGTTTTAAATGCTTCTGGCCACATGAAAGACATGGCAATTTCTGACCTTGCAGAGTATAAAGAGTGGGAATCAACTTTCAGGTAGTACCTCACCATGGCATCTGCATAGGAGGCACGTACACTGGATTTATGTGTATTCACTGCCTCAGAACAGGATCTGAGTGTGGCACCACTACACGCAGAAAGGAAATCACAGCTTATAATATTCAACTGGTTACTATAACCCCCACCCACCCCAGGTTTAATATTAGAACTATTTTTCACGTTGAAACCGAAATAGTACAAAATATGGGCTTGCTGTAATTGTTGTTAGATTATGTGTCACCCTGATAAGATGTAACAAATATTTTCCTACACAGCAGGGCCTGTTTCCCTGCGGGTAATGGATGGAGAAACTTCTCATAGTGTGTAGGCAATCGGTCGTAAAAACTTCGCTGAAAAGATTAATGCATTAAGTGCAACCTTTGTGGAAAATAGGAGGAAAAGAATTAAAATAATAGTTTGTTCTTTCATGTTTAATATTAATAACCAAACTTATTCGGTGGGAATGTTCCTTGCTGCCATGTGCCTTCCTCCTTCAAGGGGCAGCTTTGTGTCAAGAGTATTTCTATTTTTCTACAGATCTTTCAGCAGCAGCTATTGTATGTGGTGCAGTGATTCTTTCAACAGAACTATTTTTATCAGTAATATGAAAGACTTTTTTTCATGGGCAAAGCTTTGACACCAATAAGTCTGCTGGACGTCAGTTAATAGGTTAGATAAACACTGGCTCACCATTTAGCGTGGAAGGATTTTCCCTTTCTATCACAGCTCTGTGTCTTCCTTAGACACTTAATGGCCATCAGAGAGGTGGCACCGTGGGGCGAGGGCTCTGCAGAGCCCAGGCAGGGGCTTGTTTGCTGTACAAACATTAACATGCAGAATGGAAAAGCAAGACCCTTCTGGAAGGACCACACCAGCAGATAACAGCACCCCCTCCTGAGCACACCCTGCACCCAGTTCTGCTGTTACCCATTGGAAGGGTCCTTGCTCCTTTCTGGGGATTGTTTGGGACCAACTCTGCCGCAGAGCAGCTGCTGCGGTTGACTTGGCAGGTGTAAGGATGGTCTTACGTGATGATGTAATGATGTTGTTTTTTAAAATTGCTCAAGGTTTGGGAAAAAGGCCGATTTAGATTGATTGCTGCTGCTTTCCCCCCGGCTGTATTTTGAGATCCTGTTTTCTTCCTGAAGTACACTTCTGTACCTGCAGTCAGTCTCAAGTGACAGGGACCATCAGTCATGGAGTCCGCTATGAAACCGGGGTCAGATGGAACTGCTTATTTTCAGTGTGTGGCACACAGTTCACTTCTTCCCAGGTCTTTGCTTGTATCTGAGGTCTGGTAGGCTACCCAGCTCGAGTTTTACAGAGAATCACTTGTTTTACCACTTGTAAGAACAGATATTTCTTCCCAGTTTTATACAGAGCTTGAATTTTTATAAAGAAAACTTCGTAACCAAAGAAACAATTGGTTTGGTAAAGGAGAAATGAGTTTCTGCCCTTTCCTGCTGATGGTAGGCAAGTAGGAACAGTGGTCTTAAGATTTCAGTATTCCAGGAGGCACTGCCCTTTGCTGCCCTGGTAAGTTTTTTGCTGATAAGTGAACAGAGATGAATTTACCAGTAAAAAGTCAATGCCATCAAAAGTTGATTGGGCCTTTCAACTGCTCTAGCATTTAGAATTATTTAGGGCTTATTCAAACTTCTTTCTAAATTGATCAGTTAGATATTTCAGAAAGCTCAAAGAAAAATGGTACTTATATTCTTAAACAACTACATTCATCATTGCCATGGACTGGCAAACTGCAACAGAAAAAAAAAGGTTCAATTTTGAGCATGCAGCAGCAGCTTAATTCACCATGTCTCTTTCTATCCTGCCATATCACTAAACAGAATGTGCCATCCAGCTGCAGCAAAAAGAGAAAATTAGTCTGATGGTATAATTACTATCTTCATTCATTTGGAGTCAGTAAGAGAGGATTTTTAGGTTTGGAAGCAGGAATGCTCCTTGCCAAAAATAGTCACAGATAAACCAAAAATCATTCATTAAATCTCTCTGTCACTATTGTTTAGTTGCAGATGTAGAGAAAGGGGTAGATAGATTATTTAAAGTACAAAAGCTAATTAGGGTTGGCTGACAGAGTACTGAATTCTGCTTTGAAGAATGGGACTGGTTTTACATGACTGAGATGGTAGAATGTGATCAAAACATTATTAAATCCAAACCATTCAGCTTCCTTCCAGCTTTCCCCCCCACCCCCCACCGCCACCCGCAGCAGTCTCTGCTGTCCAGTCCACAGTTTTTGGAGCTGAAAAATCATTAGCAATTTTCACTAACAGCACTTCAGCACAAGGAATAGACAAGTCTCCAGAGCATAAAGGAGTGAGGACAGAGGTTTTTAGCAGCTGGACTCCTTCCCCAAAAGGATGATGACTGAGCCTACGCATGTTTTAGAAGTTAGAATCCTCTGATTTAACAATGAAGCTTTGTTACATTTGATACCTAGCAATTGAGCCGTGTTTTTTATACAAACAGGCATGCTATGGCTCTGTGATCATTTCAGCTTCTCTACCTACCACAAAGTCTTAGAAGAAAACCTCTTAGGAAAGCAAAGTAAATAACAGAGGTGTTTTTTACCTTTAGAAAACAACAGCAAAAAGAAGGCAATTGCCATGTCTGCCTAATGTTAATACCACTGAGATCCTCCCTGCATGAGGAACTGATGACCTGATGTGAAGGATTCATGGAAAGCTGAGTAGCTCTATGCTTAGTACTCTTGAGAAAGTGTCTCATTTAGGACAGATTAAAATTTTTGATAAGCTAAAAGTATTAATTGGAAATTTACCCCTTTCACTTTGCAGATCCTAAAAAGGATATGTAAAATTGGGCTCTTGTGACAATTTATTATTTGTTCCCTTCCCACCCTACCCCAAGAACTGTGCTTATTTAATTAAGTGTACATAGAGTGTTTTAAATCCCTAAAGGTTCTAATAAGGAATGTGAGGTTAGTCACTTTATAAAGCTTCTACGTTTTTTCCAATTCATCCATTTATGCAGTTACAGAGATTTGTATTTTGGTGTTAGAAAGATCTAAATCTTTATATCATTTATCCTCAGACTGCTGTGAAGCAATCAGGTATCCATGCTTTACAAAACATGCAGCACAGTTTGTGAATATGAGACTAAGGCAAAGTCATACAAAGTTTGTGCAGAGCAGGATTTCATTTTCACCTTGAAAATTTTTCCTGATCCTGGGTGATCAAGAAAGTGGTGATAATGGAAAAAACAGCTAATCGTGATGGAAAGTAATTTTTATTTAATTTGCTATAAGAAAACACAAAGACAGTGTAAGTTACTCTGGGGAAAAGGCTTTAAATAGGGCTAGGCTAATTGCTATTACGTATTTCTCCATTCTCCAAGGAAATCTTCAGAAAATAAAACCTAAAACCTACAAAAAAGTAAACACTTTTAAAAGGTCCCATTACTATTTTCCCCTTGTTGCAGATGTTGCAGATCCATTTTACTCATATTTAGCTTTGTTAATTCCAACTTATTTTGACTGTTTCTTTAGGCAGGTCAAGACCACATGCACACTTCCAATATTCTTGATGTTTTTATTACAAAGCACTTCAGACAAACTTTGATTCAAAAAAAAAAAAGTTCTCATCTGTAAAAGGAAACTATTTTAAAACAACATTCATAAGGAAAATAGACTGTTCTTAAGTATCAACTTCAGTTAGAGCTCTTCTGTAATGAAATCTAAAGACAAAACTGATGGATTAAGAGCTATTCATTTCATATATACTCATAAAAGGGAGAGTAAGATGTTACACACACATCATGGAGGATCTGATGATTGATAACGAAATAGGAACACTCGATAGTTAATTCTGTCCTGACACAGCAGTCCAACATTTAAATATTTTTTTCAGTCCCAAAAGAGACAAACCATTAACATTTCTCATTCAATAACTAAGCCAGCCCTGGCTAAGGGTTAAAGCCACTTCAAAGCATCTAACATGATAAGCTTTTCATTTCATGTACTTCTCCTGTTGATCAGCCAAGATTTTTGCTGAGGATTTAGCATCATAGAAAAGTTCATTTATTTCTTCAATATGCTCTTTCTCGATGCTGTCTTTCCCATTAATCTTGGCAAGGAGGTTAGCTGGGGTCAACAACTGCACAGCGTACCTGTGATCAAACAGAGGCAGATGAGTGATTACAACTCAGTGCATCCCAGTGAAGTGAAGCTAGGCAGGGGTGGGACATTTGTTAGGAAATGCACAGCTCTACCAGCAGTATGAAAAGTCAGCAGGCCCTCCAGCACATACATTCCTTAAAGGGGGAAAGGTGAGGATTACCACCCTTTTTTATGTTAGCACTGTTCTTAACAGACCACATCATTGTAAGGAGAGGTTTGTCTCACACGAGTGAGTGTTTTTAGATCCAGTCATGCTTAGGAGAAAAGTGCCCAACTTACCTTAAGGTTGTCTTGGTACCAATATCCCCTAAGTGGTTTAGAGCCTCTTCACTGATATTAATTCCTTCTGTCTGAGCACGAAGTTTCGTGATCTGTTGGGAAGAAGAAGTGAGGTAACAATTAACATGCTAAACTACTTAGCTTAGTATCTGGAAACCGTCATCTTAGAGACGAGACAGGCTATAAAACAAGATGATGTGAAGTTACCACTAAACCAGAATTTACAGAATTTCAAGTCTCTGAACAGGCAAATATAATGTTGAAAAAACTATTATCATAGAAGGCAGGTAAAGCTACACATCTGGACTGCCAACCCTTCATGGTAACTCTTCACGATTAGTAAAGTCTATCTACTAAAAAAGAGCAGAATACGAGAACTTACACAAGAAAATGGAAAAAGTATGTGGGAAGTAAGTAGCAGCTGAAGTCTTGTGAGCAGCCACCCCAGTTACTGAATTCTGCAGTGTATCACTGCTGCTACAGAGCAGAGCCCTCCAAAGAGCCCTACAGAAAGCTACGCTCTCTCCTTAGCAGCTCACAACACACTTTTTATTCAACTGACAAGAAGATAGTAAAATAAATCAGAAAGTTACTTTCTGTGATTCACCTATTCCTGCAAGAAGAAAAAAAATCACTAAGAAGAATCTAATCTTTCAAGAACAGTCTCAGGCTTGTACCAGTTTGAAGATCTTTACAAAGTTGGAGAGGAAGATATCACCAATAAGCCTGAGCATATAAAGCTGTAACAAAAGTGGCACAAGTCTCTCGGTAGTCCGTATTACCAGCTGAGTGATAAGGGGCAGACTGGATAATGATGTTGTGTTGTAGTGCTGAGATAACTCTGGAACTGCAAGCCTCATATAATACAGGTATTTTTCACTTTGGCAGCTTTGTAAACAAGATATCAAGAAGCACTCGCTTAAATTAAAGCCATAAAAATGCGCTTGTGGAGCCAGGGTAGAGAACAGAGTAAGAGAAGGGCTTGAAATGGAAGGAAGTTTGTGTTAAGATATTAATATTGAATATTGCCAATGCTGCTGCAAATTGCAATTTCAGACTGAAGATTTTTTAGTTTTAGATCACCTAAACATCACCTTCACTTCATTCAAACATTGCTACTTTGTTGTTCCTCTGCTAGAAACATCTTGAACGCCACATCTTTAACAACTTTTTAAAATGACTTTTTATCTAGCAACCTGGTAGAACCTGACAGAAAGACTGGGGCCCAAGCCATTAACCCAGGAGCTTGCTTATATATGCATTTACTATGGAATAGGAAAACAACTATTTATCAGGTAAAATACATTAGGAACAAAATGTCTCAGTTTTAACCTCTAGTATCTACCAGCAGACACAGATGCAAAATGTTTGATTACAACAATACTTGACAAGAAGATGCATAAAAGTGGATTTTTTCCCTATTCTGGTTGCACTAAGGTAACTGTGGGTCTTGCTCTCAGAGTAGTGCTATACAATGGGATTTCTACTTTATCAGCACAAAAAGAAATATTTTGAACTGGTTATGAACAAACTTTCAGTAGATCCATGAACAGATTCAGTGCAGATAAAGAAATCAATTGAGAAAGGCCAAGGCAAAGAGTCTTCCACAGAAGTATCAGTGGCAGAAACTTCTTCCTAACATGGCAGAAAAACTGGAGCAAAAATAGAGAATTAAATTAATGGACATCTTATTTTTAAACACCCACACAACTTTGTTTAGTTAGAAACCAAAGTTAAGTGTAATAGCTCCTCCTTTTCTCCCATGAGAAATCATCATTCAAAAGCCACAATTTAAGAGAAGATGAGATTATCTGACTATGGGAACATGATTTATGGGACATAATGTCTGGACTCTATTTTTAGCTTTAGGAAATGCTACTGTGAACACTTCCTTTTCTTCACCCCTGGGGAGGGTGGAAATCACAGCACTTAGTCAGCTCTTTAAAAGTCAGTAGCTCAGAAACAAGCTCTTCAGCAGTTTAATTTCTGCACAGTAATACAGCACTAACTACACAGAATTCACAGTACAGGGATGTCCAGACAGTCTTTAATATCCCAGACTGAGTAGAAGTCTCACTTTAAAATTTGTTTTGTATACAGCCCAAACTTAATTGTATTATTAAATCACTGGGCTGCTTCTACTGCAATCTACACTACGATGCCTTAAAGTGTCCTTCCAGGTATAAAAAAATCACCCTGAGAACAGCTCACAACAGCATCTGTGAAAAGCTCCTCAAACCAAGTGAAATGAAGCTTTGCCTGTACATTTATGTTCGATAAATGCCTCGGCTTCACCTTGGCACTTATCCAGCAGCAGGAGACTATTATCTTGTGACAAGGCTCTCCTCCATTGACACTATCTCTTAAATAATACAAAGAATTGACATGGTAAACCGTAATGTCTTCTGCATTGTGTCACTTCACAGCATTGAGACGCTAATGAGGGGGGATCTTTGACACAATGCATCATAATGGCACCAAGCATTATAATCGATACACAATACATTGTGATGGCCCCACAGGAAAAGTTCCAGGCATTTGGAAGCATATCTCTGCAACACTTGCTGTGCTTACATTTCCAAACTTGACTAGGGGCATGAAAATCCTCCCAGTTTCAGGAGACAGTCCCAGTAGGTTAAAGCTACAGCACAGGGAATAGAGGCAAGAATGCAGTTCATGAAGTTGCACGTCTCAATCCCTCTCATCTCTCTATTGAGGGAAAATCCTGAGGACGGAGACCAAAGGTCCCAAGATGTGACACTTCATCTCATACCAACTGAAAAAGCACTACCTGCTGGAACTTGCCAAGTAAGGAAAGCACATTTGTGCAAGAGATCACTTCAGCTAACAATTCATGCCGTTTCATTCACGTGAGGTGTCTCAGCTCTAGAAATGCTTAGCAACTCCTCAGTGGGGGGGAATCAACAGAGAAGTTGCATAGTTTCAACGACCTCACTGTAATGGTTGCTAAAGCAGCAGGCATTAGGAAGTGGAAAGCTTTCTGGCACAAGCCCTCATGACCACAAACAACTCTGTAGTAACTGAATAGGTAGAAACTGAGCAGAACTCTGGGGGTTTGCTACAAGTTCTTTAAAATGCTCCACATACCTGCTTCATTTCTTGGGGTGTATATAGCATGGTTCGGATAATCATCACTCTGTCCAGCAGGTCCAATGGTATTCCATGAGGAGACACGATATCCTCTGTGCCCCTAAAGGAGAAACCAAACAGAAAGAGATCAGATACTATTCTGAGTTCCATAACTTGATTTGACTAGGATCTGTAAAAAGGGACTACACATCTACTAGGTTACGACTGTTGTGTGTCTCCGAGAGACACACACACTCCTGGACAGGGACAGGAAACATTCCAGTCTGAAGCTCATGCCGGATACCCCAAGGGAAACAAATACTATTTCTGGAGCTCTTAAACATGCCACTCAAATGTAGTTAGAGGTGTTTTCCTTCATGCTTTCCTGTATCACAATATCTAATGTTGCAAGGTGTCTTCCAGCAAGCAACAGAACATTCTCGGTTGTTTAGCAGTATCAGTATATACACCATTATCTATTTGAGAACATTCCCTCTTGCTGAGCAAGCCATTACTCTGCTCCATCCTTTCCCCAGTCTCTCCAGTGAATATTTCAGTGGTTTACATCCCACGCTTGCAGTTGAGCAAACTGAGAAGTGGACATCTGTGCATGAAAAATAGAACAGGATCTAAATCCCCACCACTTTAGTTGTTTGTCGTACAACACCCAACAGCAAAGCCTGCAGACACATGTACTCTTGGTTTTCTAAGACCACTACAATTTACTGTGAAGTCAAGAGTGAAAGACACTCAGATTTAATGAGAATTAGAGAGACTGCAGTAAAAACAGTAAAGTGCTGCTAAAGAACTACATTTCTAAAGCTCAGTGCTAGTATTTAGGCATTGGTTCTCCTTTAGGCTCTGGTCCTCCTATATTAGATCCCACTATTATAAGGAAAACTTCCTTTCTTAAATCAGTTTCTTCATAAGAAGTTCTGCAGTGAATTCATGCTGATAAACCTCTATTTCCTCTACTTTTACAAGACAGTTTTTTTTATGCCTTTGCAAAGAGAATGCTGCAATGTCCACCTTAAACATTTTTGAAGGGCTTATCACCTTCACTTCTAAGCAATGCAAACAGAGAAAGATTAATACCAGATGAGCCACTATGAGGGAAAGGAAAAGCTGGTTACACAGCTGAATTAAATTAATTTAAAGAGTAGCAATCATTGCTAATGACAGCTTGTTTAGACATAATTAGACCTAGACCACAAATTAGCAATACAACTTACAGAAGACTATGAAAGGGGAGAACACTTTCACTGAACATGCAAAGAATGCATTGTGTGGGTGCAAAATATCAAAGTGGAGGCACAGAGTGAAGTGGAGATGAAAAACAAGGTAGTTGGTGAGACTGAAGAAACACAAAAATCCAGACCAATGTAGCAGGAAAAGAGACAGGCTGATCTGCAACATGCTTTAACAGCAAGAACAAGAAGCTGAAGTCTGATGCAATTAGGATAGCAAACAGCAAAATAATCCAGAAGCAGCAGGAAACTATGATAGTAGAGGTTTGTAGCTCTAATGCTTTCGATGTCCCTAATGTGCAGGCAACAGATACATTGAGGTATACAATGAGAATGGTACAAGTCTGTCATAGATCACCCAAGATGCAAGACAATTCAGAAGCTGTTAGAGAAGGAGATTTGTTAGTGAAAATAAAAGGAGGAATTCCATTCTGCTTTAACTCAGCATGGCATTAAATGGCTGTCCCATTATGAAGCTCACTAGCAGTTTTTGAGCATTGATGCAGGGGATTATCACAGGTGACAGTGTCACAGACAAAAGCCTTCAAAGATTGTAACTTGACTGATACAGCTAATTCCAAGGCTTATGGACCAATCAAAATGGAAAATTCAAGTTTACACATCATACCTGATGATGCAGTTTCCTCTGTTCGAAGCAAAGATGACAATGGGGGAAATAGAAGATTCCAGTGCTCGGTGCAGGTACGTGAAACATTCAATATCCAGCATGTGAACCTCATCCACAAAGAGCACACCTGGGACCAGCTCTGCAATGCCTTGATCAATGTACTTGTTCACCACCTTATTTATCTCTCCTCGAAGTTTGTCTGAGGATAAAAAGAAACTCTTAGTTATTTTGCTAGTGAACTAACAGGTCAGTAGGTAAGGCTTAAAGCAAGGAAAATTCTCCTTGAATTTTTTCATATTTTGGTATTTCACTGCCACAAAGAAAATCTCTGTGGCATTTAGCACTGTACTGGGGAGACATCTGTGCAGTAAAATACTTCTAAACTGAACTTCTCACACTTAACTGGGGTGGTCTGTCTTCTCACAAGGCTTGTGAAAAACTGATTGTTGTGGATTTGGGAGTTTAGCGGGGGGTGGAGGAGTCAGTCAAACCTCAGCTTAAAACATGGAACTTACTAAAGTTTCCAAGCATGGTTGAAAAGAATATCACCGAAAAAATGAAATCTTGCTACTGCATTTCAGCAAAGAAGTTGCATTTCACCAAAAAAGAAAACGAAAATGGCTATATAAGTTTCTATGAACATATGGATCCCAAAACTACGCAAGATCTTACACTGATAAATCTGATACTAGAATAAGAAAAGCAATCTCTGGGACAGACAAAATACTTCAAAAGAATATCATTCAATTAGGTACTGAAACAGATTTTGATCTAAATTTATACAGTCACTTAGTGAAATATAATTTCTTTCAAGGGAAAAGGAGGATAGATCTCTGTAGATAGTGTTTCCCAATGATCTGTAGGTAGGAAGAGCAGCAGTGCACATGGAGCATCAGGTCCATAGACAGCGGGTACAGAGGTGCCATTTCTCTACTCCACTGAAATTCAGGATGGTTGCTTCACATAAGAATACATCCTAACAACATTTTTTAGATGTTGTGTATTATTGCTGTTGAGTCTGGCTCTTTGTTGAGTGTGAACCTGCACTCTGTGGCAGGAATGTTATGAGAAGGGGGATGGCAATGGCATTCTGACCTCTGTCCCCAGGAGATGGGAGCAGAGCATGGTGTATATTTTATCACTACATGCATGAACCAATAACTTGTTGTACTGTCTCCAGCCACTGCAATTCTAGCAGCTCTATCACTGCTTTTTGAAATCTGAATGTTTATGAATAAGTATTACGTAGGCATACATTTAGAGATGCTGCAGGGGTAACCCAATTTTTAATCCTTTTCTAACAGGCAAACACACAGGTTATTTTGGTTTAAAGATACCATGCAGGATTCATACCAGTAATTTCAGTTTTCTTAGGCTTCATCAATTGTCCCATCATAGAAAGGATGTCCTGCCCTCCCTAGGAAACAAAAGTTACATATCAGCTCTGAGGTCACGTAGTGAGTACATAACTTGAAAATATTATAACTCAGGAACTGGTTAAAGAAGTTGTTTCTTACAGTTACCTTGACATAACAGCAGTCGTTGACAATCTGTCAAAGTTTAGGTTTTCTGCAAGGGATGGGGCACAGTGGTGGAGGGAAGGAGAGCTAGGTCTGGATTATACATTTAACTGAGAAGGTAACAGATGTCAAATACCTGTGTGGAAGCTCTGTTATGGCTCTGAGACTGTTTTTGTAGTGCTAGGAAGGGTATTCTTGCAAATATTCCATGACCACGTGTACAAACCCTAATGTAGCCACTGTCTCTAGAACAGGTAACCAGCTGCAGCACCACCTCCCTTAGGAAAGGAGAGGTAGACTGGCCTTAAAGGTGTAGGAGCTCCTCCTTTTCCTTTAGTGCAATCTTTGAGGGTGAGTTAGGATAGCTCAACTTTCTACATCTCCATTATTCTCATAACCACCACATATCAAAAAATTTTTCTGTAAGGACTTCTATCTGTGAAGTCAAATACCTGAGGTCGAGCATTGGCCACATCCAAGTCATGCAGGGTGACATCCTGAATAATTTCCTTTTTCTTGTGCACATCACCTTTTGGCAAGGGAACGTACTCTTCGGCTTCAAGGTCAAATTCCGTAGCATAGATATCACACCTGCCTTGCCTCTGAGGAAAAGCGAAGAAGAGAAAGCCAGGTATAGAATTAATTTCAGTGCCCAAACCTTGAGTGACACAAACTTGATAAAGGCTTAGTTCACAATTCCAGTTCTGACAAGCTTCATCTGACAATTCAGATGTCCCACTCCCTGCTTAGCAACAGGCATATCCTATCTACTGATCAAAGCTCAAAAACTCTGTTGAAAAACACCTGATATTTTCAGTGGCAAGAATATTCCACTCCTCTCTCCTGTTCTTTTAACCGTATGCAATTCTTGCTAAAGGACAAATCCAGCAGATTAACTAGAGATTGGGAGAACTGTTCAAGACTCTTTTGTAGGTGGGTGATTTATTATATGATACAAAATATTATGCTCATCCATTAAACAGCAAGTATCACTGTACACTACTTTCTAAATCAGATATGAAAAGAATGCTAACTAATGCAGTATTCCCTTCTACATGTATATATCTTGTGGAGAAAATACCAGAGCGATAAAAGAAAGATTAAATACACTGCACATGTCAGCCTGAAAATGACTAAAGTTGCTTGGTTTTTTCCCCTCTTCCCCTAAAGATGTCTTGATCTTACAGAAAAGAAAACTCATCCAGACAGCATCAGTGATAGCTTCCTTGCCAGATGACCTTAACTGTGAACCAGATCACCACGTTCTTTCAGTGCAAAAAAGACTTTTCTCCCCAGATAAGGGAAGCACTGGGCTCTTCTTAAAATTTCCATGTAACCACTTCACATCAGTTAAGGATAATAAATCAGAGAGCCTTCTGACAAAGGCAGAGAAAGGTCTGCAAGAAACATACACCTGCATAAAAGTCCAGAACTTTTCTCTTACCTTGACGGCTCCACTGTTTGCTTCGATATAAATAACGTCACCAGTTTCCACTCTCTCCTTCTGCAAGCTTTCAAAGATGCTTGGGTCCAGCTGGAGACAAGAAAACAGCACAGTTGGTCAGAATAGTTCCATATTGTTATGGTAATTAAGGTAAAGAAATTTAGTTTGAAGCTCACTCCCATCAGACAAAATTAAACTGCAACTCACCCCGACAATACCTCTAGGATTTTATAAAGCTGTAACTCCTGGAGTGGGAATAGAGAATAAAACTGAGGGATGCACAGAACTTTCTGTCTTACCAAAAAACTCTGCTATCCGAAGGAAGTGACAGTGCCAGAAACATAATGTTACCAGCTATTATTACAAAATATACCTTTGTGTAACGTGACAATATATTTATACTTAGGAAGCAGCACTTCTCTGGCTCTCTAGCAAAACTTTCATAAAAAATCTGACTATAGCATTGAATGACATTACTTGATTTCTTGAGTCCTTACCCTGTGTGGAGCTGTGTGAGGGAGAGTGGGTGTGGAATGTATTAGATGCTTTTGTTTCTCTAGGTACATGTTTATTCACTTTCGCTCTTCATTTTGCTTTAAAAGTGAACAAATGCAAGATGACACTTAACAACAGAGACAGCTTTCAATTCTCTCCCAGTCTGACAGGGAAACTGAATGGAGACTTGAAAAGAAAACAAAGGGAAAGTGGGCCTGAGCTGGCAGCACACCAGCTCAATTTTCAGTTCTCTATCAAATATTCACTAAAGCACATCTCCCCAGGAAGAAAAAAGGGATGTGACAGAAAGAACAATTTATTCTGAAACAGGCAAGATTTCCCAAAACCATCCACAAAAATTTGGTTGAGAATTAGGAAAAAAACACCCAAACAAGAGCTTTCTCCTATGCTTATCACAAACATGAATTTATAGCCAGGGTCCGAGTGAGGGTATCACAGACTGAGACAAAACAAAGTTCAGATTCCCAACTCAGCCCACTTTTTGTGGTACTAGAGATCTACAAAACTGCGTAAGGATCTCTTCCTGCTTGAACTCAGCTTTAAATTGTTGAAGACATACAGTGTGTGCTGCTGAATAGAAAAATAACAGACTGCTAACCAAGCAATAGGTTTATCCAAAATTTCAACTAATAGGACACAAGACTAATATCAAAATATCCTACACAAAGTAGATGAACCTGTACAGTCAGGATAAAGTTGTCTAGCAAAAGAAAAGACTCTCCTGGCCTCCCTACTCTAGAGATGGGGATCAAGAGCTTGAAATGGAAATAAAAATAGAAGATGCAAACTTGAAGTAAACTTAATTTTTGAGACTCTACCACACATACCTTCAACTGTTTGGTTCCCTTTGCAGTTTTGAGTCCTATAATTACATGGCTGATAGTTTTGCCATACCCTCCCATAGGATTTTCAGTCTCACATGGAGTTAGTTCTGTGACTTCTCCTTCATAAACCTCCTTGGTCTCTTTAATCCTCAACCCTGCAAGAAATTGTTTAAAATAGTTTCAGTACACAAATCAACGGCCACATACCCTCAGGAGCCTGCTGCTTTACTATCATACTGTTATCACATACTGTTAGGCTGCACTACATTTCATGGTAATATTTAGATAAATTATTGTTCTCCCCTTCATTATTGAGAATATTCATTCATCCTGTGTCATCAGAATGAAAGTTCATTCTGACCTGCAAAGAGGTTTATTCAATTCTTAGGAATTGTTTTCTTCTGTTAATTATTACCTCTTGAAGCAAATGTCAGGACCCTCTCTCTTTTCCCTACCCTGAAGATGGGATTTGCTTGATTTGTTCCCCTATGCTAAAGCCAGACACAGATCAACTTCTGAAAAGTAGTGACAGTAATATAAACTGTAAGTTTTACACAATTTTGGACCATCAGATAAAATCCTGCAAAGTTAACAAAACGACAGAAGAAAAAGGTAACTTCATAAAAAAGTTTATTTTAGCAACTGAGTTCAAAATAACAAAAATTAGTTGACAGGTATTGTGTCAGAACACCATAAAATTACGAAATAGTTAATGTATCATTTAAAGTATTTTTCAAGTTAATAGCAAAAGGTGAGCTAGATAAAATTTAGCAGAAACTGCTACAATGAAAATTTAAAACTATTTCAAAATAGCTGACAGTGACATCCTTACTTTGTTATTTTTCAGACAGCCAAGCAATCATCATTGTATCTGGGTATCTTCTAATCACAACTATTGTAATTAGCTGTTATTTTAAATTGACGAATAATATAGGTCTGAAGAGTTTTACAGTTAGACTGTTCCAAAGAGAAACCACTATCATCACCACCACCACTACCATTATGTACATGTTCTAACTACATAGAAGTTCAAAGAACCCACATCTGAAGAGACTCTGTAAAGTATTTTATGAGACACACATGCCATACCAAAAATAATGAATGGGCTGTAACAAGATATAAGGAAGTCATCCTGCCCAGTCTGAGGCTATCAGGACTTTATAAAACTTTCCTTGTTCCGTAACTTTTCGTTTTGCTTTGAAATAGATCAGACACTTCACCGTTAATCTTGAGCTGCTGATAGGAGCTATAGAGAACTGACATATACGAGTCTGTCTCCCTCTACTGGGCCCAAATTCAGACCACTATTTGAAATACAAGAAATAAGTTAACTGTGGATAATGTGACAATTTCTTGGTAAGAACTGTTTGCTTCTCTTACTTAGGATTACATAAAAAGTTGTATATGAAGTTAATTTCTTTTTAATATTGTTTTTGAGGTGTGCTGAAACACCAGACAAAAAATTGATGAACCTCTGAGTTATAAAACAGATCTAGACAAGGCTGCATCACATAGGTTCATATGTAAGGAATGTGAAGCAATATGGGAATCTGTATAATGTAACTGGTGGTGCCACAAAAACTGGACATTCACAGGTTTGCTTGTCCTTTTTGTTTTGCTTTTAAACTTTCAGCACAAGCTCTATTCTGCTGTTTGTGTTTGGGGTATGTTGCTATAGCACATCTTCCAGTTTCATTTCATCTGAAAAGAATCCAGTCCACATGCTCAGAGTCTGTTCCATGGCACAACTCAGGGATTTGCTTCTGAAGCCTGCCTTTAATCCAGATTAATGTGCTCACAGAGATGTGTCTGCAGAAAATATTTACAGATGTTGAACAAAGGTAATTGATGTTTTGAACTTGCTGAATAGCCTTTGCCTTCAAATCAATCTGCATGTATCAACTAAGAACTTCATTCTCAAAAGACTTCTTAAACAGAGACATCTCTTGCTCCCAAATCAGACAAGAGCCCAAGGCAGCAATTGTGGGGTACTTCATGTTTTGGTTTAACAGCACTGCATGAAGTTAAATAGTGCTTGTTTGATTCTCTGGCAGTTACAATTTGGAGACACAAGGAGCACCTATGCTATTTAAGTGGCTATTCCAGCAATTATTTTTTCCTGCACCTGAGCTCTAACATTAGCTGCTGTCACCATCTTCACCCACTGCTAATGAGCTCTAGACTGGATTAATCTCTCTCTCAAGTTAACTTTCATTTAACCCATACAACAATTCCATGTTCTCATTTCCCACTCTGTCCTTTGATATTTCTTACATGTTATAAACCCTCAACTATATCCCAAACACTACTTGACCATGAGACTAGGTCAAATCTTTTATTAAATGACCCTCAGCAATAAAAATTCTGTAAACTCAGAGCCACTCCTGCTTCCTTCTGCACTGATTGGTCCAAACCAGTCAGACTCTGTAGTTTCCAGGAAAAAAAAAACCAAACCAAAGCAGCCACTGAGTAAAAAAACTGATGTTAACATCTCTGGTAGTTTTTAAAAATTGAGGTAGCTAAACTCCCTGAAAGCAGAATGCATTGTATGAGCAGTAGATGATGTATACAGACCCTGCTAAGGAAACATACAAACAAAACTCAAAAAACCCTTACATTAGTACTTTATGTACTGATGAGCTGGAGCTACTCTTGCACCCAGTCACAGGTGACGCTGCACTGTGAGTACAAAACCATTTTTTTTAAAAAAGCAAACCCTTGTAAATTATTTCTTTACCAAGCAGGGAAGCTAAAACCTACCTGAGATTAAAACCCAACTGGAACGTGTTCTGTTACGAGAAATGGTGGTTATTAATCCTTTAAAATATTTAAGGTTTTTTTTACACTGATAAAAATATTCAATAAAGGTTGTGTTATGAAAATGTGACATGGAATTCAACAGAAAGGAATTAAAGAAGTTCCATCTTTCATTAACACTAATATTTGTTTAGAAGTGTCTCTCTATTGACATTCAAGGAATGCAGGGAACTAACAATGTAGCTGGCTGTTAAACCTCAGAGAGTTAAAATACTGCTATCTCTACAAATGACAACATGGATAGCACAGGTTTCATCTGCTGGTTCAGGTTTCCAAACCTCTGACAGAGAACTTCATCACATCAAGGAAATTTTGCAGACTACTGAGTCTCTGGCTTCCCTCCCCCAGGCCCTGCCAGATTCATGGTAACTAAAAGACCAGAGACTATTGAGAGTTGCTTTCTTCTAAAAGTCAGTGGAATACTTTTGTTTCACTGGAGAGCTGAGAGTCTTCTTTGCCTTCCTGCTGCCAAATACCCAGACGAAGTCCAAGAGGAAACATGGTACAGAGGCCGGAAAATTAACTGTTAATATGTTCAGGACTAAAATCAGCTGGGCTGTCTTTAACCAATCCTCAGACAGAAAAAGGCCACTTCTATCTGCATTTATCAGCTGTCAGCAGTGATCTGTGAGATTTCAGATTGTCACTGAGAGTGTGCTGCAAATTAAACCAATTTACATCAAACCTGTAAAAGCACTTGAGAACTGAGCAAGACACTGAGTTTAAGTGTTTGTTGGTATGGAACTTTCTTTGTGCTTGCTGGAACAGTAAATCAGATTAATGCTGTCATTTGGGAGCCCCTGATTAAGACTCTTTGTTTAGGAGGGTGAAATCACTACAGTAAAAAAGGAGAGAACATTTTTCTGTCTACAAGTATTTCTGCTAATGTGAGAAACTAAAAATAATTTTTCTTTCAGCTTTATTCAGAGTCACCAGGAGGTGAATGTGGAGTATGAGAGAATTTGGGGAACCAGAATAAACCACAATACAATAATTAAATTATGGTTTATAAACAGAAAACCTGACTCCACTGAGTGTGGAAGAGATTCACTAAATTAAGATCAGCAATGAAGAAAATAAGCATACAATCATCTGAGAACACCATGACCACCGAAAATCTTTTGCTTTTTAGATGACTGGGAAAAAGCAAACATGTATCATGCAAGTACTTAATTCTTCTGTTTTCCTGAAACTTACCAATTGCACGCCGGAAGTTTTCCATGAGAACTTCTGTTTTCTTGATCTCTGTGGAATAGACCTCACTTCCAACCATAGGACAAAAGGGTACTTTGCTTCCCAGTTCCTGAGCAATGGCTAAAGCCAAAGCAGTCTTTAAAAGAAAACAAACAAACAAAACCAAAACTCATACACTCATTTCAATGAGAATTAACAAAGGGTTCTTTCTGCAGTTAACTTTTCTCATCATACCACCTTTCATATATCAACTGTCAATTTAATGTTAAGACTATTCTGTCTGCCAAGTATTTCTCACATATAACAATCCTCCCTCAAAACACATGACTCTGGCCAAAGACTTACAAAACCCTTAAAAACACAATACTGTGCATTCCAATTTGACATCTGCTGTAAATATAAAAAGCCTTAAATAGCAAGGGGAACAAAACAAAGAATGCAAAAACTACTCAGGTTTTAATACAAAATTAACTTCTAAGACTTTTTCAGAGCTCATGTTATCCATGTGCTTGGTAACCTACAATAAGTGGTTTCACAGTAACGATGCTGAACACACCACTAGGTACTGACAGTGTTGATGACATGGCAAAAATCAAAATATAAAGCAGGAAATCATGTCAATACATTGATGAAAAAAAATCCAAGAGACGAAAACTTTACATAACCACTACCCTAAAAAGGTTTAGATAACAAATGAAAATAAAATAGATTTGGGAATACTTTATTTCATACCAACATAGAAAAATAATACCTTGCCGGTTCCAGGAGGTCCTGCCAACAGCACAGCTCTGCCAGCCATTTTCTTGCTTTTGATCAGTTCCACTATGACCCCACATGCCTATAAGTTAAATAAATATTCACACTGTTAACACAAGTTATAACATCTATACACAAGCTTTAATATCTTTTGTTACCACATTACTAGAACTGTTTAGTGGGTTTTGCGATCCCACTACAAATAAGGAAGATCCCGTCTTCACGCACACGGAAAGGGATTCGGGACCAGAAAAATCTACTTCCTACAATCAGTTTACGTGACACAAACGTTGAAAATCACGGACAACAAAACTCAACGCGGGAGACCCGATCCGCTGCCCCTCCCGCCGTCCGACGCACACGGGGAGGTCTGAAAGTAGAGCAGATCAGTGCTCGGCTGCCTGAGCCGCCGATCCGCTACAGATCCTCTTCCTAAGCCAGGCTGGACGGGGCTCGGAGCAACCTGGTCTAGTGAAGGTGTCCTTGCCCAGGGCAGAGGGTGGAACGGGACGATTTTCAAGCTCCCCTTCCAACCCAAACTCTTCTGTGATTTTACGACGATTCTACGATACAGCACCCGCCGGGGGCCGGGCCCGCGCTGGAGCGGCAGCTCCAATACCCGATTGCACCAAATCTCCTGACTTTCGGCCGGTTTCGCTGCCTTTGACACCCCAGTTTCTACTCCTGACGCTCGGGGGTTCGCACGGAAGCGGGAGCGGCGCACGAACAGTCCCGACGGCCCCCATCGCACCTCACACGGCAGCAGCGACTCGCGGGAGCCCGGGCAGGGCTTCCCCTCACGGCCGGCACCGGCCAGACCCCGGCCCGGCCCGGCCCGGCCCCACGCTCACCTCCCGCGCGTTCTCCTGCCCGACCAGCCCGGCCCCCGCGGGCTTGGCGGCGCCGCTCTCGTCCAGCCCCAGCCCCTTGACGTGGCTGTGCGCGGCGATGCGCTGCGTTTTGGAGGTGCTCTTCACCTCCTCGATCTTCATGGCGGGGCCGGCCCGGCACGGCACGAGCCGCGCTCCTCGCACGCGGGCCGCGCGTCACCGGGGCTCCGGCGCGCGCCCGCCGCGCCCCGCCCCCGCCCCGCCCGCGGCGCCGCGCCATTGGCCGCCGCCCCGCCGCTCCCGCCGCTCATTGGGCGCGGAGCCCGCCCGTCACCCCGCGGCAGGGGCGCGTAGGTTTTTAGGGTCCGCCCGCCGCGCTTCCGAGTGTGCGGCGCGCGCGGAGGGTCCGGGCGGGCGCGGGCGCTGCGGAGGAGTCGGGCCGGGCTGCGCGGGCAGGGAGGGAGCGGGGGCAGTCACAGGACCCGGAGGGACCCGGGGAAAGGCCGGGGCTGGCACTCGGTGCCGTGGTCTGGCTGGCATGGGGTGCTCGGTCATGGGTTGGACTTGACGATCTCAGAGGTTTTTTTCTAACCTAATTGATTGTGTTGAATCGGCAGAGACCGAGCCCGGGCTGGGGGCGAGCAGAGCCCTCCTGGAGGGGGAAACCGGCTCGTTCTTGCCCGCAGGTTTCTTGGCCCTACAGCGACATAAACACCTGCCTTCCGCGAATCCTTGGCGCCAGCTCTTCCCCCGTGCCGGCGCTGAGGGAGCCCCGAGTGTCCCTGTCTCGCCGTGGGGCTGAGGGAGTCTCTCCCCCACAGCCGGGGGACAGGGGGCCAGGAACGTGAGCTTTATCAGAACCTCTGCGGGGTTCAGCTCGCAAAAGTAAGCTGAGGCTTTCCAAGGGTGTTTTCTGAATTTTGATCAACGAATCACAGAATCGTTCATATTGGAAGGGATTTCTGGAGATCACCCAGTCCAAAGCTCCTGCCCGGGGAAGCGTGGTCTCTTACATGCTCAGTGTTGGTCACTAACACTTAACTTCTAGTGTTTGGTGTAACTGCAGAATAATTCTGTTCCATGTGTCCAAAGCCTTCATGTCAGCAGCTGAGGTTGTAAGATACAGCATATGTTCCTCATGAGCTTTGACCTGCTGAAATGGGGACAAGCACTGCAGATTCTCAGCAGGTAGTTTCATGGCCTCACACACGCTGCCCTTGTTTCATCAGGTTGGTGATGCTAAAGCTGGCAGGCTGTTACATCTCCTAATTCTGGTTCAGGGGTAATTCTGCTGAGCCTTTTATGAAGTGTTTAAATGCTTGAGATGGAGATCGCTCCCAGTGAAGTTTTAGATGGGATCTGGGAACCTGCAGTTCCAGTGAGTTCTCATTGTTTTGCAGGTATTGGGATCTCTGTCAGGAAAAAGACAGGGGACTCTTCCCATGGATATATCGTTTTCTACCATTATAAAACTATGGCTGTGCCTGCAATGTTGAAGGCCAAGGGATTATTGTGGTATGAGGCAGGACTGACGTCTGATGCCATCTCGGCTTTCCTGTCCCTGCCAGGGGAATTACAAAAGCAGTCCTGTGACAGCACAAGCTGTGAGAGCAGTTTTAGGGAGGATGGCAGTTATGGTTCAGTTTGCAGAAGCCCAGTAAACCATATAGGGGCTATTCATTCCCTTTTCCTTTAAGAGCTTCCATTAGCTTTGTTATAAATGTAATTTGGCAAAGAAAAGACTTTGTTATTTGTTGCTTTCTTTTTCTGTTAATTGTTCTGTCAGCTTACATTTGCATACTCTATAATTACAATATAATTGCACACATGTGTAGTTCAACACCTTTGTAAGGGTATCCTCTTATACAACTGTTTAGCTAAGAACTTTTGAATCCAACAATCATGAGCTATTCTTTAAATAATTGGAAAAGTGTGTATGCTATTAGACTCTGTACATCCTCTCAGGGTCATATTAGTCACAGACTACAAATGCCTAATGCGTACTGAATGCAGACTTTTCTCTTTGTAAAAGAGCAAATATACAACTTTGATTTCTCCAGTGCATTAAACTGCCGCAAGTGTTGTGGGTAAGTCTGGTCAGAGTTCAAGTTTCTGCCAGTCCTGGAAGAATAATTAGCAAGTCTGGTAAGAGCTCTGAAGGCAGCGATGTTGTTATCAAGGGGTCCAGACTAGCTGTGGCCCTCCTTTTCAAAATGGTTAAAAAAACCATTTCAGTCAACTTAGACTGAAACCTGTCCATGTGGTCCATGTTTTCCTATTTGATGTTCCAGTTAGACCTATTTTTGAGATTATGGCATTTCAAAGTCTATTTAATAATATTTGCTTAATTATGTTTTTGTGAAATTCAGTATTTAGGAATGTAGATGGCAGGAATCAAGAATTGCTGTTAATCTTCAATGAAACTTAGAGGAAGGAGATAAATATTCCATGTCTGTAGAAATCAGATATGCTACGTGAGGTTCTTAACTTTAGAAATAATAATTCAATTAGAGATTTTTTCCTGATAAAAGTGGGTAACAAACAGAGTGTTAATTGTTTGTCTACAGCAATATGACATCTCAAAAGCAGAATTTAGAGCCTAAAACATCTGTCTGGTAGTGCCCATGGCTGTTCAGTAAATAAAATCTGCTGCCACAATGAAGGTACAATTTTAGTATTGACCTGCAGAAAATATTATTAAAGTTATTTGGATTTGTGTTTATAATAGAAGAGGATACTTCAATATAAAAAAGAACAGTGAACAATTGTTTGCTTGATAGATGTGAGGCTGGTTTCTCCCTCTCATTTCCTCATGAGTATTAATCAACAGGGTTTGCAGTCATCCATAAGCTGTGCCAGGTTTGGCATTGCTCATTGTATTGATTGTTTTACTCATTCCATATGTTTTTGGAGCATTGTCCTGAAATTGCAGCTTAAGAGGGGCAAAAGAGGACATTTGGGTGAGGAAAAATAAACAGTAACCCTGTAGACCACACAGGATTAATTGTTTATTCCCCAGAAAGAGCTGAGCACAAGTGGAACTACTGGAAAGTTTAGAACTGAACTTCAGTAGCGTAAATGATCTTTTAAAATTGGTGTCTCGTGTTGTGGTGCCTCAGTATGAGGAAATATTGAGCCTCAATTTTTACATGATTTCTCTGACTTTGAATAGTTAACATATTAGTGGGGGAGGATAAAATCATTTCATTGCAAAGCATGAGTCTTCTTTCTCCTTTGTCCGTGCCACTAGGTGGAACACAAGTAGGTTGTGCGACCATTCTGCCCAGCTCATGTTATAGATGCCTTGAGTATAATTTAATATTTCACTAGCCAGCTAACCAGAAAAAATAATACCTGTCACTAAGAGTCTGAACTGTTATTCCCCAGGTTTAATCAACTCATTTTACCAACGTTTCTTTTGCCCCTGGTTTGAGGTCTCCTATTTGGCACAGACGTCATGCGATACCCGATGTGGGAGCTGGAGACTTGAGAGCTGTTTTCCTAGACTAAATGTTTGAGGTTACAGGACGTGGCCTAGTTTCACATAAGCTTTCAAATTTCAGTGGGACATGCTGAATCCTGAAACTGTCAAATAGTGTATTATTTTTGGAGTGAGAGAGAGTACGTGTGTGTGAGTGTGTGAATGACCTTTACATTTTTACCCTATCCCAAAAGTCTGACTTCCTGCCCTTTCTCCCACGAGTCCATAAACTTTAGCCATTAAAATGAACACTTTTTAAGGAAGAAATTCAGTGTAGGAGAGAACAACTGGAAAGGGGAATGATGTATTAAGGGGAAAATAAGGCATATATCTAAATGCTACAGACTTTGTGGAAGATATAGAAAAATCTGGAGAATTTAGGATTCTTTCATTTTTGCCAGGTTCCCTTCTCCATCTTAGTAATATCAAGACCTCTGTGTGTGGGTGTGTGGGGGAAGTGATGAGGGGGTGAGGGGTATGTTCTATTTTGTTTCCCACAGAAAAGCTGATTTTTTTGCTACTTTTCAAAGCAAGAGGAGTGATGAATCTTACCTAATGCCACATCTTACTTCCCAAATTTGTAACTAATTTCAAAACTTTGTAAGCTCACAGAATGGACCTCTCTAAATACTGAATAAAAGTGCTTATGTCTCTATCGGATTTCTCCTCCTTGATATTGGTAAGTTATTAATTTCACAGATACAATGTGCACTCTGATATTTTTTCGAATGATATGTGGCAAAATCAGATCCAAGACTCTAAAATCCTGGAGATTCTGAGTGGTAACAACAAAGCTGTAGGCACTGGCTTTTCTCTTTCCCTCTGCACAAGAACAACTGGCTCATCTATCTAGGCAGTTGCAAATCTCTTCTGTCTAAAGGAAGAAAGCACTTTTCTACCTGACACCTCTCCTCCTTGGACATCACTCACGAGTAAAAGTGCCACTATTTTAATGTGAGCAGTGGAATTAAATCCAGCAGCTCTTTGTTTCACTGCTAGGTTGGCAGACCAAAACAGACCACACCTGAGCTGCCTGTAGCCTCTTGCATTGTGAGACACTGAAATGGGACCTCCTTGACCTCATTGCCAGTTTTCTCAAGAGCTGTAGAGACTTTTAGGCCTTTCTACTTTGTCAAAGCTTGTTGAAAATGGTAGTTATTTTAGATGGTTTGGGAGGACTTCTGGATAATGCTTCCTCTGGGTAGGAATCAGACTTTTTCCCACCTCTTCTTTCTGAACTCATCTAACAATGCTAAAAAAAGGAGTAAATGGTAGGTAATATGATACAGGGATATCTTTGTGGATTATAACTATGGGAATTGATGTAAACTTTCCCTTCCCTTTGGAAATACTTATCGATATAACACATCGAGATGTTCAGCACAATGAAGTGTATATGAGCCTTATGATTTAACAGGAAACTATTCAAAGGCTGGGAACTTGCTCTGAAAAGTGACATTATGCTTAATTTGGCTCCCAAGACAGAGCTCTCATCAAGCTGAACTATTCTACTCAAGACGCCGATTAGCCAGGCTAACTCAGTGCATTGCAGTATTCCTTGTGAATTCATGCCTTTCCTTTAGGGAGACAGTTGTCTCTCAAATAGCACTGAGTACTAGGAAGGAAAACTGTTCCCCCTCCTTTTCACTGAATCATTGGTTCTGTCAGGTTGACTTTCAAGTGTTTTCAAAGGAGGAATAATTTGTATCCAGCTTTAAAACAAACTCTTTCATATTGGAAGTGTTTTTATATAAAGCAGCTTTCTTTTTAAGGAAAAAAAGCCTGGGGTTTGCAGTCAAAGCCCAAAAACTAAATCCATGATGTTGACAGTAGCCTTAGGCAAGTAATTTTACACTTCTCATTCATTAGTTATTCAGATGTGAATGCTAATACTATTAGCAATACATATTATTGCATAGGGTGAGCAGAAAAGCAACAGCACTGCTCTCAAAGAAAACAAAACATAGAATATAGTGCAAGTCTGGTCTGCTTTGACACCTGTGGGAAGTCCATAACACAGTATTGGCTTCTTGGCTTGTAAACAGCTGTTACCATTCGAAGTGCTACTTTGGGCTGCTTAGTAGTCACTACTGAAATGCTGAGCACATGTGTTAAGCTTTATCCTGTAATGCATTTGGCCCCGTGTGCTTCCCAGGTTATCAGCAAAGCCAAGTGACTTAAATCAGTGAAGTGAGCTCCTGCTCTTAGCCTCTGAGCCGCTCTCAGGCCTCTCCAATGCTCATCTACCTGCTGTGTTTTGTTTGGGTGGTTACTGTTGGTTTGCAGGAGAGCTGTGAATAATCTTGGTGATTCTTTATCCATTAAAGGTGTGATTTTTAGGTAGCATCTTACCCAACATAAATATACTTTTTTTAAACAGGAAAGTGACTTACACAAGGCTAGAGTCTATTAAGCATAAGGAGAGCAAATGATCCAAAGGTGACCGACTTGCTTTTTCACGCGAGTTTTCCATACGACTTTGAAAGCAAACTTGGTCACCGTAATTCCAGCAGCACCAGGATGGGGTGCCCATGGGGGCAGAGTGAAGGGTGCGATGTAGCAGCAAGCACGGGCTGAGCTGAGGAGCCCTACAGCGACTCATCAGCGTGGGCGAGAGAAGAGCCAAGTGGGAATGCCCCAGGGCAGGGGTGGTGACAGAGACGCTCTCCCAGGGCTGTCGCTCCCTCCTGCTGCCATCGGGCCGGGCACACACCTGTGGAAGAGCCCAGCTGTTGGGCGTGTGGCCATCAGAGTCACCTGCTTAAATCGCCTCTGCCGGGATGGGGCGCCTGGCGGGGGCGGTGTGTGGGCAGCGGGGGGCTGCGAGCGGCTGCTTGCCGGGGCCGGCGGGCTTCCATCCCCGCGGTGGCCGCGCTGGGTTTGCCCGACCCTCGCCCCTCTGGCTCACCCTCCGCCCGGCCCGGCACGGAACGGCGGCGGCGGGCGCCGCGTTGCCGCAGGGGCGCTGTGGGGACGGACCGTGCGGGCTGAGCGGCGCCATGGCCGGCCGTGCGCTGAACGTGAACGTGGGGGTGCTGGGGCACATCGACAGCGGCAAGACGGCGCTGGCCAGGGCGCTCAGCACCACCGGCTCCACCGCCGCCTTCGACCGCGCCCCGCAGAGCCGCGCCCGGGGCATCACGCTGGACCTGGGCTTCTCCTGCCTGCGCACCGCGCTGCCGCCGCAGCTGGGCCCGGGGCCCGGGGAGCTGCAGTTCACGCTGGTCGACTGCCCCGGGCACGCCTCCCTCATCCGCACCATCATCGGCGGTAAGGGGGGCGCGGGGGCAGCTCGGCTGGTGCGGGTCGGGGTTTCCCCGAGGGCAGGCGGGGGTGGGCGGAGTACCGGGTTTTTCTCGGTGACCCTGCTTCATAGCTGCCCCTCGAATAAAGTGCCAGCGCTCACAGGAAAGCGGTTTCCAAATTAGAGTTCTTGGGGTGCGCTGTGAACGCTCAGGCCTGCTCAAGCTCCTTACGCTTACTGGGATAAAAAGTTTTCTTTATTGCGGATGGAGACCTGATTAATGGCATATTACAGACCTATTAAGTTCTTTTTTCTCACTTTTAAAGATTGTCGGAGTTTGCTATTGCAAAGAGAGCTGTGCTGGTACTTGGTGGGACATCCCCGTGCTGAACTTTTGTCTTGGAGGGACCAGGGAGTTCTCATATGATAATCTTAGGTTTAAAAATAATTTTGTGGATTTTGGTAGCTTTTCAGTTTAGTCTTGGTAGATGATACCGGAAGGTTAATCTGGTTTGCGTTGCAACCTATTCTGAATTAGTTCACCTCGTTTTATTTCCCCTCTCCTTTTCTTCTAAAGAGAGCTAAGAGATGGTTGGTGCTTGATTAAGGATGTGAGTGGAGTTGCAGCTGTAGGCTGCTTAAAGTAGTCACGGGTTGATAAACTGCAACTTTAAACTTTAAACTCAATCTGCAAGTTCCGTTCCTATGCGTTTCCTCTGCCAGTCTCTCTTTAGTGTCAGCTAGGTGGTAGATTTGCAATAGAATATGTTTTTTCTTGGCCAGACTAAGGTTCAGACTGAGTTACTTCTCATGATGAATGAATTTAATCCCCTTTTGAGCAGATGTGTTATTTATAAATTGCGGTAGTAGTAATTGCATCGTGTTTGCACTTCTTTGGGATAAATATTTACTTATATGTCCATTTCACCGGCCGTCCAATGCCCTTCACGTGTTTCGGAGGTGCAGGGGAGGAGCAGCCGGGTGCTAAATTCCAGAAACTTGTGGTCTTTTAGTCGTCTTTGGTACTTGACAACCCACTAGCGTTCTTCAGTAATTGTAAGCACCTGATTATCTTCTCAAGAACAAAGTTTATTTTGGCAAACGTTTCTTGGATGTACTCAAGAGTGACTTCTAGTCAGACATTCCTTTCTGCCAGAAACAACTAATCTGAGTGGTGTAAACTTTCTCATGAAGAGGACATGGGAAAACTTAGAAAACTGCCTTAACCATTTGTTGTTGTTGGGGTGGGATTTGTTTGTTTGTTTGTTTTTTTATATATACCTTTAACACTTATTTGGGGTGATTGTTTAATACACAGATGTCTTGTTGCTTCCTGTTATTTTTATGAGCATCTTCGAAGTATTTAGTCACAGCTCTCCACACTGGCTGAACAGGTTATTCAGATTTCCTTATCAATAGACCATGCAGGCAGAAGGAAAGATGTGGACTAGACTAGATGACTTGATGAAGTTTTCTTCCTAGCAGAAATGGTTCTTTACAGGGGTCAGTTCAGACACAATAAGCACATCAAACTCATTTAGTTACAGTTATACCACATTACGTATATTTGTTAAAACATTTGATTAGTGTGACTTACTGCAATTCTGTGTATTAAGAAAGGGTTGTGGGAAAATGTTGTGTTAATAGTGAGAAGGGTTAAAAGACTTCAGTTTTCTGCTTGACGACATATATCTTGATGGTGCATGCCACCCCTGCCCCCTTTTCTTTTTTCCTACCAGGTTTGAAGGGTGAGACCTTGATAAAACCTGATTTGTGCCAATGGGACTACTTAGGTGCTTACAGGTTTAGCATGTTTTGGTGAAACTCAAACTGAAGTATAGCGTGTCTTGTGTAACAGGATACATTCTTTGGTGTTTGAGTATTTCAATATTGCCAGCTTTTTCACCACTTCAGAAATGATACTTGAAAAATTTAGGTTATTTTCATCTACATCCTTGCCCTTGAGCATTAAGGGTTCAGTCTTCCAAACAGTTTGTCTGCAACATTCCAAGTAGGAACTCCACTACTTTTTTCTTTTTGATAGAATCTGTGATTTTCCTGTTACTACACGTTTTCTCTCTCTATGGTTTTAAAATAAAAAGTGCAAAGTACTTTTATCTTCCTGTGTTTATTCTGCATCTCAGATTTCTCATACCTTTTTAAAATCCTGCTTTTATGATATCAAGTCCTGTGGTAGCTGTATATGTATATTAACCTACAGGAAAACTAAAGATAGGATGGCTGTGGGCAAGGGAGCTGGGTGTGAGAGTTCATGCTATGCCAGGCAGTGCTTGACTTTGTGAGTACGTGTCACAGTCACTCACAAGATGCTTATTTAGACACAATACCTTAGGATTAAATGAATGCAGAATATTTGAGCAGTAACCAAATAGAATGGAAAATGGAACTCGTATTTCATTCTGTGTGGCTACATTTTTCTTACGAAGCTTGTCCTTGAAAACAAAACATATCAAATGTTAAATCAAAAGTTTGGTTTTTTATTTTTTTTTAACCTGCATGCTGGGAATTGGAAATGTTGCAGACATTCCACCCAAGATGCTTTCTTAAAGTTTTAGCTGGAAGGTGATAGTCAAGGTTGGAATGGAATAAATAATAGTCACTTGATGTACTACATCATGCCTTTCACCAAGCTGGTTTATATTCTTCAACATCAGGCTCTTGTGTGTCTGTGGCAGGAAGGTATTGAGCTATTGTTGGTAGCTGTATGGCTTGAACTGTTTTGTATTTCTTTTTGTCTTAAACAAGAAGAACGGAACTCTTTATTTAAAATAAAAAACTCTTTATGTAAAATAATTTCAGACATTTCCTGTGCTTTAGGAGCCTCTTGTCTCAAGCAGTGCAACAAATACAGCATTTATAGCCATTTGAGACTTGCTAAGCAGAGAAAACAAGTCTCAATAAAATAATTTTAAGTGTCAGTTCTTAGCTTGTCATGACCAGTAAGAAGAACCCACATCAGCCTTACACTCGCTTTCTGCACTGAAGAAATGACTGCAAGAGGCAATACTGTTATTTTTCTTCTGTTGTGGTAGATATTTAGGGTGGTATTTTTGGTAAAATTTCACGCTGTGGTGGGGTAGTTTCTGTCACGGTGTTATCAGGTTTTTAAGTGTCTGTTCTTTTGTTGAAGTTCAGCTCCTGACCTTCCACAAAGGTGACGTTCATGTTGTCCAAGTAAAATAAGAGTTGCTTTTATATTTGTTTGTTGCAGACCTGTGCATCCAGTAGGGTCTGGAATGGTTTCTGAAATGAGTTCAGCAGGAAGGGGTGCCTGCAGAGAGGTTATACAAGTTAATCTGCCAGGAGAAATTCAATCCCCATATTTCATTTTAAGACCACTTTGCGTAGCAAAGTAGTTTAACCAGTAGCAGATTTTTTACTTGCTGATGGTTAATTTCATGCCCTACAAAGGGTCAGCACACTAATACAGAAGAACATGATTACCTCATCCCAGCTTCCCCCACACAGGCAGCGAAAGGATAGCGCAGTGTTTGTTTTAGGTGAGCTGTTGTCAGATGCCCTTTATCTGTTTGATTTTGAGATGGCTCCTCAAAAGAAATTCTAAAACAGAAAATTGTCTTTTTTTTTTCTCCTCCCTATGAAGTTCAAAGGACAGAGTATCCTTATAGGGTTTTAATTGGAAAGCTACTGCTTGACCCTGGTTGTCTAAACCTGGGGTGTGGGGAATTCTGACGAACTTGTAGTTTTGTAATCCTTATGCCTCTCTGAACCTTTGACCTTTTTACTTTATAACTAGAGCTTCATTGTCACCATTTGTCCATGCAGTTCCTTTCAAAGAAAACTGCCTTGCAAGTATCTGTTTCCACTTTGCTGCTGTGTTCTGCTAAGGAAGGGTATTAATTCATACCTGATACATTGGAGGGGCCAGGACTTTTGAACTTACACAAGAGCTTGGGGAGGGGGAAATGAGCATAGCAAAAGCATGTCTTGCTGATGCAAATGAGTACAATGAAAACAGGCTTGGGAGATCAAGGGAAATGTGGTCTTGCTGCCAGCATTCAAATTCAGTCAGATGCAGATTATTTGTAAGATTAACATATCACAAAAAACTCCCCACCTTTTATCACAGATTAGTTGTTTTGCTGAGTTTGTTGTAAGCTTTTAAGAGGATTTATAAACTCGGGGTTACCTTTGCATTACTGCAATGAAAACACACTTCTGTCCATGTGAGCTTTTGTTTGTTGAGACCTGTGTGAAGATGTGACAGTTAATGTTTTTTCATTCTAGGTGAGTGAGCAAGTAGAGTTTTATAGTTGTAGATGTATATATGGATGACTTGCTGTGGAGTGCACGTGCTGAATGAAGGAAAACCTCTTCTGTGGAGGAAAGAGTGTCTTGTGTTGCTTAGTGGATACCATTCTGGTCAGAGAGAAGTCACTGGGGAGTCTTGGGAACTTTGGCTATCAGCTTGAAGTGAGAATAACACAATAATGAACCTTGTTAAGGTGAAAAAGTATTAAGATACAACTCTTGTGTTGTGTAATTCATATCCATGAGCCTTGTTGTAGCGGTTGATGTCGTGGAAGTACTCTTGGGCGAAGAGAGTTCAATTAGCACTAGTGTGAATGTTTCCTAAATGCTATTAGACTCTTTAGGTTCATGGTGCTTGTAAATTGCTGATATTGCTTTGTATTAAAAATGCAAATAAACTTTATTTCTGCAAATGAAAACACTTCTCTTGAAATTGAAAGAGTGTCTTTTTTAATTCACCTCAATTTGGCTGGTGCCAGATACTTGTCTGGAAAAAATAAGGCGGTATTTTTATTGACATTTTAAAATGAAAACCACTTTTTTAATTAAGGAGCTATGCATGAAGAAAAATTAACTGGTATAAAAATTTTGTTGGTCTGGAATGCCCCTCTCCCCAACCCCCGAAGTGGAACTTTGTCTCCTCGATGTTGCAGTGCACAAGAGGGCAGTGTTTGCTTACAATGTAGGATCTTAGTGATAAGTACTGGGGGTAATAGGTCAACGTGGGTGGAGTGACCTTACTGTGAATCGAAACAGAATTAAGTAGAAGATTTGGAACACAACTGTGGCTTAATTTTCTCATTCTTAAAGAAAACATCCTCTGTGTTTAAAGGAAGGTTAGTTTTTTTTCATCTATAATTGGGATAGTGCTTTTTATCCCTGAAGCAATAAAAACTTACGGGGTGTTGTCTTACACATGACATAAGACACAGGTAACACAGGTGAGACAAAACAACTGCTTTGATATGGGAACCATGAAATTTAATGTACACAGTTCTTTTATTTACTTTCCCATGTTGTTTAATAACTGGGCTAAAGCAAGCTAGTTCTACTAAATCTATACTGAACCACTTCTATGTCATATCAGGGTTTGTTGTGTGAGATTGGGTAGAATGAAACTTGGAGTGTGTGTGTGGCAGGGTATTTTAAAACAGTGGTCTTGTGGAATTTTTGGCTATATCTGTGCCATAACTCTAATGGATTTAGCTTTCCGTGCGTTGCTCCTCATCTGTGTGTTTTTGAGTGATGTGACAGCCTACTTGGCTGCTACTATTTATGTTCTATGCTTTTCTCTGCTATTTTGACGTGAAGCTGACTTACTTGTTAAAGTTACACATGTTCAGCAAGTTCCTAAACTGTACATCAACTCTTAAGTAATATTAGAGGACCAAGTAGGATGAGTCCTCTGTTCCTTTTATGGATTGAAAAGTTTACACGGAGCAAGAGAGCCGTCATCTCCTGACATCAAAAGTTGTAGTGAATAATCAATTTCTCTTCTGCCTCTTGTTAGAATCCTGTCAGAAATGTATCGTTTTCTGTATTCAATTTAAAAAAAAAGTTGTGTATTTCTTGTTCAGAAGACCTGATTTATAATTGAATTTTAATCTTAAGTGTAGATTTTTAACCAGGAGTGGCTTTATTGAACCTTGTTTGAATGTTAAATTATCCCTTACTAGGGCAATTTTTCTACAAAGCCTCTTGAGTGGTTGTGTTTGCTTGTATACAACAAAATTGTGCTAATTCACACTTGATTATTTGACAAAAAACATGACAGTTTCTCAAGAAAACATAATAACCAAGTGCTGTAATGGTGCTGTTTAAGTCTGTTTGATCACTTTTCCTGTTGATTTAAAAACAGAATTTCTTTGTTCCATCATACTGTGTGCAAGCATTCATCAAATAACCACGTGCCCTTTCATTTCACTTTTGCTTCATGTTTCTCCTTGCTGAAAAATTGTTTTTTAAGCTGTTTTGGAAGAATGGGAAAGCATAATCAGTCAATTAAAAGCTTATCAATTTTTAGATGTTTTTAAATATTAGCTATTGTAGTGATGTCTTATAAATAACTGCATAAAAATTAGAATAGCTTACCATAAAATATGAAGCATGTTTATAGTTAAAATTACCCTTGTCAAAATAAATTTAAAGCACCTTTTTCAAAGTAGCATTTTTACTGATGATGGATATGTTTGCTTGCTGAATAGTCCATTTTAGCAATTCAGTGGTCTGCTAATCCACCAGCTGGCTTTATAAGGATCTAATATATTTGTTCTGCATCTTGGTTTAAAAGTTGTTTTCAATTAGTAGATGCTAGATATAAGTTGAATGATACATTGCTTATGTATAAACCCATTTTTAATAGCTAGTTTAGCTTGATGGAGCCATGAACTGAGCTTCCTTAATGTATTTCTCAGTGGTTGGTTTTTTGTTTTTTTTTTTTGTACTAGAAATAGGTTCTTGGATGACTACTGTAAAGTACTGTTTATAAAAACCTCTAGAAACACAAAATGCAGAAGGAAAAATTTAGGTTATAGTTGTAAAGCAGATGTGCAACAGATCTTGTAGCTAAGTGAGCAAACCAAACCCTTACACTGTCATTGCTAAAGTCTGTTAAATGGAATAAAAAGTTGTTTCTCTGTGTGGCAGTGAGTTGTTTTCTGTCTGGGAACCCTAAGGTTGGCCTGGCAAGCTGAAGAGCAAGGGCAGATATTCTGTGGTGGTAATTTTCAGCTGGATTCTTGAACACATTGTGCTCTGTGGGTCACAGCTCATAAGGGAGCAAAATTGGGTGAGAATTCCAGGAAAGAAAGGCTTGAACAGCTCGTAGGATAGCTGTGACTGCAGAGATCCTGTGAAAATGTATTCTCTGTGCTATCTGTAAAATTCAGATTAAATAGCTATTGTGAAGTGCTTCCTTTAAACTGTTTGCTTCCAAAAAGTGTTGCAGGCTTAGTAAATACCAATAATTCTTATTTCCCATCTTCTTATCAGTTATTCTACCAAAATGTTCTTATGCAGTCTATCTGATCTTTTCAAGTGAACATGAAATGGTTAGTGTTGACTTCCAAATTGAATTACAATCTCTGTTTCAAACTTAAACTGATTAATTCTACATTAAATTGAAATTATCAGCAATACTGGCACTAGGGGTGGTTGTGAGAAGACAAACAAATATATGGGTGTATATATATATGTATATATGTTTAATGTAACAACAGAATGAGTTGGTGAATAGCAAAAGGAAATGGAATAGCAAAGGTAGCTTAAATAAAAATGAATAAATTGTATTCAAGAGCATTATGGTGGTAAACGATGATAAGGGAGAATAAAAATCAGCATTTGATTTGAGGTTTGTAGAAGTTGATCTGGGTAAGAATCCAGGTCCCTCACCCCAAGTTTCAGAGAAGAGATGATACATTTGGGCTTACAGTTTTGTTGAGAGACTCCTTTTTCTTTTACTTCAGATCACAGAAGGATCATGAAGACTGTTTTGTCCACTGCAGATCTGCTTTTTTGCAGTACTGGAAAATTGAATTTAATGCAATCACCTGTAGCACTTTCTTGTCTTCTCTGCTAAAGTTTTCCTTTGTTTTGTATGTTAGTTGGGATGCAACATATGATTGGCCTATGAGAAGAGCTGGTACCCCTGGATGTCAGGAGCTCTTTTGCATTGTCAAACTTTGCCTCAGTTTTTGCAGCCAAGTTTTACGTGTCTTATTTCCGTTAAATGCATTGTAGAGAAGGTGAGCATCTTTCAGATGTGATTCCTGTGTATGTAGAATTTGAAATGGTCTTTGAGAACATGTTGAGTTAAGAAAAGCTATAGAAATGTTTGAGAATTGTTGATAGAACTGTCCAATTATATTAACAAGGATGGGCGTGGGAAATGTCTTTTGTCATAGATGCTTATCCATGCTTAGATCTACTTTTCTAATATTAAAGACTACCCTTCCAGCAGTGTTGCTTTTGGGAAGAAAGTTTTCCAAAGCATGCAAAAACTGCATTTCAGAGACAGAGAAACAAAATTGTAGCTGTTTTTTTTTTAGGTTTTCTTTTTTCTTTTTTGTTTTTTTTTTTTTGGAATCAAGAAGAGGGGGAGGGAAAATGGTTTCCTTGTATTTGACCGTGCTGTTGGATGGAAGACAAAGCTCGGTCTCTCTTGCTGACTAATGTCATCATCAAGGCATTTTTTTCTCCCACAGAGCAATTTTGTCTCCGCTGAGACCCCCACAGCCATTGGCAAGACCATGGCCTGAGATTAAATCTCATGCTTGGGTGAAATTCTAATGACTGTAATTGTTTCCTCTTTTTAAGTCTGTGGTCCCCTCATCAAAGAGTGGTGCGGAAATTATGCGTTTATGCTGTAAAAAGAGAGGTCATGATTACCTGAGCCTGTGGTTGACTTCAGGGGATTCTGTGTCGTGCTCTGGCAGTGGTTATCCACGCTGACATTTTGGTGTGTGAAATGATTTAAAGTGTGGCTTAGAGCACATGTGCAAAGTCCTGGTGTGATGTGGCTTGGTCCTTGCTGGGGTTGTGCTGCTCTCCTTGGGCAGCAGCTCTTGGGTGTTGGGCATCTGCTGGAATAGGAGAGAAGGAGAAGTAGTAAATGTGGGTCGAAGTAGATTTCTGGGAATGATCTACTTCAAGGGTTAACTCCTAACCTAGTGCAGCCATGAAATAGTGCTGGACTTGTCTCACCCAAATTGTAAAAGGCTTGGGAACCATCAGTAAGTGTTACTGTTGACCCTCATAGCTCAGAGTTTATTGAAGGTGTTCAGCATCTTGAAGGGCTGTGCCAGTGTGGTAGTGCTGGCTGTGCAGGAACTGAACATAAGCATGCCTGTGAATGTGGGTATGGAAAACACTACAGGCAGTTTTTATAGAGGTTGATTGCCCAGTCCTGCAAAACTGGAATAAAGGTGTGCGTCAGTTTTGCTTCAGAGAAGTACTTTGTGCTGTTTGTCTTTATTGTGCTGTTCTGTATGTACACAACTTTGAGATGTGCTGTCCCCTAACTTCTTTGAAGATTTATGAAAAAATCATGTACTGGGCATTAAGTACAAAACATTGAGTTTGTACTCTAATTTATGAAACATCTTTTAAAGACATCAGAACAACTGAGTAAGAGACATTTCATCAGAGAATAAGGAAAATGGTTCAAATTCTACTTAATTTTACGTGTCTAGGCTGCACTAAGAGACTAAGGAAACTCCAAAAAATTGTCATTCTTAAAAGCATTCAACACTGGAATCCTTCCCCAATTTCAGTGAGATGATGAGTATGTTCTTTCACCATGTGTCCCCAAATGTGTTTTCTTTTTTTTGTTTGTTTGTTTTGAAGCTTTATTTACTGTATGAAATAGTTGATTATTTTAGTAATGTCCAGCACCGCTTTTGTGGGGTTTAATGTTTTCTTTGTTGTATTTTAAAGCCAAACAAATCAAAGTGAAGGTAAATTTAACTGTCATTTCTTCACTTACTCTGCACCAAGAAACCAGTGAGTCCTTAACTTATTATGTAAAAGATTACTGGTTCTTTTTAGACTTGTAATCAAATTGATGCAGTGGTTGGAAGTTATTTGGTTACTGTACTTGTTTCTTGTCCCTTTGCATTGTAAAGATCTTTATTTTTGTCCCATTCAGAAAAAGGTAGAGCGTGGCTAGGAAAACAGTAGATCACATAAAAAATGATGTCAGGTTTATGGAATTTTTTTGCTGTATCCTTACATATAATTGAGTCAATCCTAGGTAAAACCAAAATTGACTATTGTGAAATTTAAATCAGTTGACAGTATCCTTTTGAACCTTATGAGTACTGTTTTAAATTTCTTTATAGTAACTTATGAGCTCATATAAGAACAATTGGAACAAAATAATTTCAAACATCCTTGTAACTAAGCTATCTAATATGTATTTTAGTAGCATATGATAGTTTCACTTTTTTTATTGCAGAGCTAACAACTTTGTAGAATCTCAAGTGCAACTGTATTTACTGGTTTTATTAGATACCGAAAATTTTCAGGATGCCAGGATGACATCATCAAAATGCACTCATTTTGGAGATGTTGTTATTCTATTTAGAAGCTATTATACTTTCTGTGAAAGATTTGTACTTTTGTTCCAGTTCCCTGTTTGATCAGAAGTGGAATAAATAAGGTCTGTGAATGAGAAATGTGTTTCTGCTAAGAGGATACTAGAGTGGAGTCTGTTCTCTAACAATAATAAATTCATTTAGGGGTCAGAAGACAGTTTAAATGTGATAAAAGCAGGCAAGTTGAGCTCAGCTGAAGCAGCTCGTGTGAGAACTTGTCATAAACTGCAAAGTTGTGTGGGTAACAGTCACTGAAATACTGGATGCTCAGGCACTAGTTTGTAGGTGGCAAACATGACTTTGTAGGAGGTCAGCAAAATAACCCATCAAACTAGTTTTTCAAAATTAAATATATTCTGGAAATTGTGGCTTTCTGCTAAGTGGTAATGATCATTGCAAAGTATTTTAAATACCTGAATTGTAATCTCTCTTTCTGTTACCTTTAAGCAACCAAAAAAAATGAGCTCTAATCACTCAGGCTGTATTCTTTCTTCGTGAGTTCAGCATTTCATTAAGCAGTGATTAGTACTCTGCAATTATGCATTCATTTATCTTAGTGATGCATTTACAGTTAGAGATAGTGTTGGTTTATTGAATTTGGCTGATCCCTAGCAATTTCAGCATATTTTTTCCTGCCGTGTTATAACATGCAAGAAAGCATTAGAGAGGGGTTCATAGCCTTGGCATTGTTTTAAATGATGATCTTATCTGATTTTTATGGAAAAAAAAAAAGACGTTTGTTTTGGGGTTTTTTGTTTATTTGGTTGGGGTTTTCCCCCCCACACTAGGAACTTCCAGAAATTCCATTCTGAAGTCCATCTGTAAAGGCTTTGCCTTTGTCTGTTGGACATCCATGGCTCATGGTGTGCCTCTTTCAGGTGCAGAGTAATAAGCGGTGTAGGAGGGCTGCTCTTGAAGCTTGTAGTTGGAATAGGTTTTTCCCTATGTTTATAAGCTGGTGGTTCCAAAATGAATTAAAAAAAAAAAATCTTATTTACTTAAGGAATATCAGGGAAGAAGAGGAGGAACAACGTAGTGGGAAATGGGGTTGAAAACCAATTTCTTGATGTTTATATGGTGTCTTTTGCAGTCTGAGTTAGAGGGAGGAGGAAAGAATCTCAATACTACTAAAAACTGCCCTTGTTTTTGTTGTGTTATAACTGGATAAGGATTGAGTTTGAGTGGGCACAGTTGGAGTGTGAGGTACAATGGTTTGTGGTGGGGGAGTTGGGTCGCTGATAACCCACCTTTGCTTCACTTCTGTTCATTTCATATTTTCTGTTTCTGTGTTTTAAAATTATCTAGTCAGTTTGCCTCCAGATTTAACAGTATCTGAGCTTGAGTTCTAGTTTATTAACAGAACTGCAGGGAAAGAGGCTTCTCTGCCTGCCCAGTACTGCTGCAGAGAGAAGAGGTTGTTGCTACTCTTGAGACTGAAAACTTATGTACTCAGATGTTGTGATTCAGTTTTCCATGGACCAACAGAATCTAGCTCTTGGGGAGAGGCAAAATCTTCTTTGTACACTGAACTCTTATTGTTTGAGTAACAACACTGGGTATGTTTCAAACAATGTGATTACAAATGAGAACTATTTAAATTTTTTTTTCCCTTGTGATGTTTCAGATTCTCCTCCCAACCCCAATGTGTACCTTGCTTAACAGGACACTAGAGGAAAAAAACCACATGTAAATGGATGCTACTATTACTTTATTAAGGGGGAAAAGAATTAAATATCCATTTATATGATTTTTATTTGATGGGGTTTTTTTTGCTTCTGTCATTAAGTACTATTTCATTTTCTGTACCTACATTACTTACCTTTTTTCCTCTTCATACACTTTATTTCAATGTTACATTTTTACCAAACGGCAAGATAATTTTTTCCTCAAAAGCAAATTAACTGTGACATTTTAAACATAATTTATAAAAATAATTTCTTGGAAGTACTTTAAGGAAATCCTTTACCAAAATTTAATTTACGTCTATAGTAAATTGGCAGTAAGAATATACTTAATAAAGTTCCATTGTACTTCTCTTCCGTTATTATTGTATGATTCTTCAACAGCAGTTGTCTCCATCGTTTGATGCGAAGACTGAAGTGCCCAGATAACAAATGAAGTATATTTACTTAAGTTCATTTGAAATTAAATTCTCATTCTGAGTTTTCCATCCCTTGTGCTGTAATTCTGGTTCTTACTGTCAGGAAGTTCAATTTAGAATCTATTGTGCTCTCTGAAACTAGAAGATGTGAATGGGAAACAAGACCTAACAAAATGTGAGAAGCAGTAATTAAAAATATAAAAAAAGGCTCCTATGAGGCAAAAGCATCTAAGAATGGGTTTTGTGAAAGAGAGAAGTGTATATTCTTTAGATGTTCTTTGTATACTTGATATACTTTTGATCCCATTTTGTGTTCTTGCTTAGGAATTTCTTAGTTATGGAGGTTGGATTAGCAGATGCAGATGATTTTGGACTTCTGGGCACTTCTTTTCTAGAATCCCATCCCAGTGAGACAGTGATGGCTCAGTGCCTGCTGTTGCTGCTCTTTGAATTTTTGCTGTGAGAAGTATTCTCTTGAAATGTACAGTTAAATGCAAATTTACAGGTGTGGCTTCAGAGTAGAAGTGTTGGTGCTTTGCACTCCCTGTTATTTTCTTGTTTATCCAGGATTCTTGGTCTGTTTGTTGCATATTTCCATTGAATAACTTGAGCAGTGCCAGCATTCCTAAGAGCTGGTCACATGAGCCTGGCAGAGCAATGTGTATTCTGAGCAGACTTTGTTTTCTGTAGGCTTTCATCCCACTTCCCTGGGGATGTTGTCAGCCTCTGCTTTAGCGAAATTTAAATTTCAATTTGGGAGAAAATAAGTGGTTTTTAATGATCAGTGAAACAGGAGGGTGAGTGTGGGATGCAGACCTGGAAGACCTGCTGTACTTTCCTTATGATGACCCTCCCTGATCACAGAAGCGCAGTTCTGGTCTTGATGAAGGTTTTGAGTCTGAGTGATGTTTTGCTTAACTGACAGATGTTACTGCTCACAAACTTAGTTTATACAAACTGCCACTACTGCTTGTAAAATGTAAAAATATTTGTGTCAACACTTGTGTTTTATTCAGTTGTTCATTCATCCTAGAGAAAATGTGGAAGGACTTGCTCAGAATTATACTGGAATATCTGGTTACATATGTAGTTCATGTTTTGGTTTATATAGTATTTGAGATGTAATATGAAATTTCTGTGCAGGGTTATGTTGAACAATTTCATCTTTTGAGGTTCTTCAAAATATCTAATAGGAAACTTTTTTCTTTATTTATGAGGACTTTTAGAGATAAGGGGCCTGGCTTTCTATGTTGATGGTTACTGTATGTTCACCTCACAAGATCTATGCTTTTCAAAGTATAAAACTTGCAACAGTAAAATAACCTGGTTGTGTCTGAGATTAAAATATTTTCATTGTTCTAGGGAGCAACTGGTCTAAATTTAGTCTGTGAGGTTTCTAAACCTTGTTTTGTGTTTATATGTGAAGTGCCATGCACACTTGCAGCTTTGTAGAGGTAACAATTCAGACCCAGGTTGGGTGTTTTGTATCCATGCAGCCTCATAGGAATGAACTCAGTAAGGGAACCTGCAGGATTGAGGTCCAAACCAATACAAAATCAGACCAGGTCTGTATTTTGTTCCTTAGTTGACTGCAAAACTTCATTCCCATGAATATCTCATTTTAAATGGTTAAGTATATAATTCAAAGCATTTAAAATACTTATTTATTCTTGAAGAAATACTCTACTGGTGAAATCTGGACTATCTTTTTATGGCACTTGCTCTCTGCTGTAAAATTTTTTTGAAAAGGTCATCTGGGTATCAATCATGATACGTTGGGTTTTTCACCTTGCCTTCTATTGGTACTGTTGAAAACATTTGCTCAAGCATTGCTACTGTCTCTTATCTCTGTGTGGTTATAGATCATTAAATTCTAGCCTGTCTTACAGTATAAATTCTGATCTTGGTAACTATTGTATCTAGTTTTATTTAGTAATTAAGCTCTGCACTGCTTTCCTCCTTTACAGTGAGCATCACCTCTTATATTACAGTGGGTTTTTATTATTATATGGAAAATGTGTTAATGTGAGACACAAATGCCATACACGCTGCAATATCTGGAGTGCTTTGTAGCCTTGGCAATTTAGATAGTGTTTCCACATGATATAGTTTGTTTTGCCCTGAAGTACTGGGATGTGAGATTTACATGACTGTTAACCCCTTGGGACTGCTCTGAAATGAGGTGTGTATCTTGTGCAGTCCTAGTCAGCAAAAATTTAAATAAAAATAAATACTCTGTCAGAAGCCCCTGTGTTGGCCTGGCAGGAGGTATGAAATAGTACCATGTGCTCGGTAATGGCCTCCTCAGTTCGAAGGGTTTCTGTGGTGTGACTTAGGGGAATGACAAGCTATACAAAATGCCCATTATTGTCATGATTTGGTAGTGAATTGTTAGGCTGGGCCTGATGCCTGCATGGACTGAAGGGCAGAGAGCTGAGTACAAAATAAATCTTTAGCAAAATTTGAGTGGTGAGTCAAAATTATCATTTAAAACAAACGGAAGGTACATCCCTTGTGAACATTGGAAACTCCGTTCAAGTGAACTGAGAATAAACTAATAGGTCACTGCTCTGAGTTGGGTTTTCAGTTGATTAGTTTGTGATGATTTTTTTTGCATATAAACACTTTCCTTGGTAGTACAGTATTAACTCTTAAAACCTTAGCAAGAGCAATTTAGTGGCAAGGTTAACTCTTCAGTAGCTCTTCATCTGTAACTTGTAAGTTAGCAAAGCACCCAATATCTAGCATGGCAGCAGGGCAGGTTAACTGACTGCTGCCTAGACTGTGTCCAGAAAAATTTGTTTTCCAAAATACTGCTGTTTACTTTGGCTCAGATTATCTGCACACAGTGCAGAGAATGAAAGTATCCTATTTCCCAGAGCTGGCATCTTTAATTTGTTTGCAACTGATTGGTTTTAGAGATTTCTTTTATTCATGCATTGTACTGCTACAGCTGTGTAGCAATGCAGGTGCTCGAAACAAAGCTTGGCATAAAAATTGAGATTGGTTGCAGGCTGTCCTTCTTGAGAACAACCCTACTTTTTTTACTGAATGCTGCTGTTCTTGTAAGGGTTATAATGCTTGTTGGTGTTTGGAGATGGTGAAGGTTTGAAGGTTAGTGTTATAGAAATTTCATAGAATTGGGTGCCATGACATTGGATTAATTTGCCAGCTTGAATGTGTATGGAGTTGTATGTTGATGTAAATGACAAGGAGTAATATAATTGTTCTCTCTTTATATTTCCACTTGATTATGTGCTGCAGCAGGAATAACAGCTTCCTGCATTACTGTCACAGAAATCAAGAAACTTGCATCAAAATTGCAGTTCACTGTGCTCCAAAGTACAGAAGACTGAAGGCAAAATGTAATATAGTCATGGTAAATTGAGGTAGTTGTCTTCCTTTTCTGACTTCCCACTAGGTCTTAGTAACTCCTTTACTCCTTCTAGATACAACTTTGCTTCTCTTAAGCAGCTTGAGTTGAGTGGATGAAAGATATATATGTAAGAGATGTAAACTGAAATAGGTATTACTGTTGTAAGGGGGTAGTTCTTTGTTCCTTATTGTCCACCTCCATTTGATTCTCCGTTGTACTGAGATTTGTTCTTGCTCGATTGACAAGTTTTCAAACTCTATCCATGGCATTCTATCAGTGCAGGTGATGACCAAGTGTTATTTGGCTTTACAGCCTTGATGTCATTCTGCAGCTGGGCACCACATCTGTCATGAGTCCTGGTCAAAGCTGGGGTTCTCTTTGAGAAGAACTTCTTGACCCTTTGTACTCTGTACAGTATCCGCCTCGCGGGCGGACTCTGGAGCCGTTGCCTGGAATGCGTGTCTAACGCGTTCCACTCGGACCCTCAGTTCCATTCCATAATGTTAGCTTTAATTGGCTGTTTTTAAACTTTCATGTACAATTTGGTTGTACACGGTAAATTACCACCCTCTTCGCCTGTTCCTAAGAGCAAGAAAGTAGAATCCAGACTCTCCTTTCTCTTGCTGCCTTTTACTGTTGCCCTTGAGCTCTTTTAGAGACAGCACTGGTGGGCAGTGTTTCTGTCAGATGACAGACCTTCTCTTACTAGCGTTTTTTTCCCCTCTAATCTCCCCTTTTAACATTGTGTTGTACTTTTGGGTTGAATTCTGCATTTGAAAGTTTAAGAAGAATTGCTACTTCTTGTCCAAAGAAGTATCTCTAATTTAATAATTGTTGCCTAACTCTTAGTGTGGCTTTATAGCCAATGTGTCTTCGAAGTGATTTTATTTTATTTTTTAAAATATTCTTATCTTGTAAATTTTATTTACTTCTGTATTTATGTGAGAACTTCAGGACAACACCAGTGGTATAACCAAGGATGGTCTTTACTCTATAAGAATGCCTTTGTAGGTGCTTGCAAAGTGTCAGAATGTATAGCATGAGGAAAATGAATCTGCTATTATATGGGTTTCATCTAGGCTTAAATACTTGATGAGAGCATCCGCATAGGCTGTTTTTGAGAAAAGAGGTAGTTTAGTTACATGAGCAGAAAAGTTGGTGATACTGCATAGAAAACAAATTTTGCAGTTCAAGCTCAAACCAGTGATGAGCTTCTTGTTCGTACTTGGTATGAATAAAGTAAAACAAAGCCTGCCTTTATCCCCCGTAACAGGCTTATGAGCTCATGTTTCTGCTTTTCCTTTCCCCTCCCTTTCTGACATGGACTTTTTTTTTTTTCTTTGCTAAACAGACAGTAACTCTCCACAATATTTTTAATCTCAACAAGATGTCCAGCAGCTGATGATGCAAAAGCGTTACATCAACAAAGGGGATGATAGTTTGGAGCATTCCAGGTCTGACATTTTTGGCCAAGGAGCTGTGTATTGTGGCCACTGATTCCTCCCTGCACAGCATGCTTGCTTTGGGCAGGAGACTACTTTTCATTGACTCCTGTTGTGTGCCTCCCTCCTCCTTATTTTAGGCTTCCCCAAGAAGTTATGACTGGGAGTTTCATGGGTTTAGATGAAAGAGCCTGTTGTCTTGTTGAATTATCTCCTTTCTGTCTATATTTAAAGCAAAGTTGGCAGGTAAAAAAAATACAGTAAAACAAAAGCTCTGTTATAGTAACATCTTGGGCTAGATTAGAATAAAATTGAAAGATTGATCTAATAATTTTTATTTTCATGTATTTGCTTAGGCTGCATGTTTACCTGTAGTCCATTGGCACCTGGCAGTGGAACTGGCCTTACTGCCTTTGACTTTGGATGGGTTTGTTCCTGGACTCTAACTGTGGATCCAACCCACAGAAATTTATTCACTGAAATAAGTTGTGATAAGTATTAGATTGTTTAGACTAGAAAAGTATATATTATGGAATTTTAAAATAATACACATTGATAGTCATGGATATTGAGTAGCCATAAGTGCTTGTACTCTTAGATCTTTGGGAGAAAAGTTGTTTTAAAATCTAAAAGAAATACTTTTTTTTTGTACTGACTGAAGTGGACCCAGCTCATGAACCTTTTTTATTCACTGAAGGTATAGCTGATACTTTTTAAAAAGTAAGGCCTTAAGAACATGACAGCTGAACTTCTTGAATTCATATGAAAATCTGCTATAATATAGCCTTGCAGCTCTGGTTTTATTGTGCAAAAAACCTATCAGAAACTGATTTATAAGCTTATTGTTTCATAGACGTGCCTGTTCCTTGTGTTCAACTGTTATTGTCGTAGTCTGTGTTCCCTCACAGCATAAAACCTTCTCTGCAGTCTCTGGTAGGCTGATTCCATCAGGTACTACTTCCAGTCATAAGGTTTTCCCCAATTTAATAAAGGTAAGGTGGGATAATTTGTTGATTTCTACCTGAATGCGTCATTAACTGTTGCAAGAGGGAAAATCAGGGCATGGATTTGGTGTCTTTTTTTTTTTTTTCTTTTTGTAAATCTTATTTTTGATGCAAAGGCAGTTCTGTCGCCAGCCAGTCCAGCGTGTGTAGACTCTCCCCCCTACCATAAAACAATGAGCACATTCAGGCACAACTCGTGTTTTCAGTTATTAAAAAACGGAGCCGTCTGTCTCTGCCTGTGACTTTAATCTTTAAGCCTTTATTCCCTGTACCCCACCCCCTCTTTCTTTCCCCAACCTTTTGTTTGTGAAGTGCAGAGCTACAGGATATGTGGGCCTGGAGTTTCTGAATGTATTGTACATTCCCCTGGCAATTACAGATGTTTATAACCCTGACTGATGTTATTTCAGTATTGTGGAGGGTGAGGAGAAAATTAAAGAACACTCTTTTCTTTGCCCCTAGCAGTCTTCAATTTATTTTTTTTTATTATTATTTTTGAGGAGAGGGGAGGAAAAAAAGAAACAAAATGTAAACTCTTAAGTTTTTTTACAAAAAATGTTGTTTAGCATTCTCAGACAGAACATATCTGAGAGCTGTGCAGGAATCTTCCCATAGCCTACCATGGCTTGTCTGTTCGGACAGGGTGTTGCATGCAGTGCTGTAATAAGCATAATAGGACTGGATTATGGTACAAAGCAAGCTCCTTGGTGTAGAGTGCATGACCTTTGCTTACTTTATTTTAAAGACAGAGACAAGGTAGCCTAGGGCTAGTAATGGTTTTAGAGTAGAATCACACGAATTTATTTCCAGCTTTGTACAGAACCTGGTCTCCTTTTTTTATAGAAGAATGATTTAGAATCTGATGTTAGAGTTTTGCTTTTCGACTGGTGACTTGTAGAATTGTTTAAGAAAATTTGTTAGTCTTGTAGAAATCTCTTGACCTGTACAAGATTTTAAATCAATTTCTTATTGGAGGTATTTGAGCTATCTAAAGCTGCAGGTGCACTGTAAGATTAATGTCCTTAAATTGACAGGATGGAGAGAAGAGAATCTAGTAGCAAATCTCTGTGATCAAGGTGATAATTTGGGTGTTTCTTGGGGGTTCCTGTGCATTTCATGATCTTCAGGGTAGTAGGCCTAAAGCGTTAAATTTAAGTAGAGAAAAGTCTAATGGAGTTGAGAATTTCAGGGTGGTTCAGTATCTCTAAGGTAGAACTTTCATATCTATGCCTCTTTTTGATTGTGTGCAAAGTGCTGTTTACAGGTTTGGGAAGTTTGGAGTTGCATATCTAAATGTATATTCAGGTCTGTCTAGCTACACTTGTGTGATGGTCCTTATCTCCTACGACTGCTGTATGGAACTTCTTGTTAAACTGATCTTTTGAAGATATGGCAGCTGAATGAACAAGAATTTACAGTGAGATATTTACAGGACTTGAGAGAAATTAACACAAAAGTTAGCAAGAAAGTCTTCCTGTCATCTAATATTAAACTAACTAAAGTATGCTTAAAGAAATGCTAGCAGATGTTCCAAGAGGTTCATAATTCAGTCTCCAGAGCACCCAGAGGGAGGCAATAGATGCTCTGTAGTAACAATTCTCCAGTCTTCTGAGAAGGAAAAAACTAACTGGTTGGTCATTAGGCATAGCACATTCCTTTTATCCTGAGATCATCACATTGTGTATTGCTTGTGTAAGGATTTCTGAGATGCTCTAGTTCTCTTTGTATTACAGTATGAGGGCATGGATGTGATCAAATCCTAGATATGCTAACGGAAAGATATCATCTTGTACAAATGTTAAAGGAACTTGAAAAGATGAAGAGCTGAGTGTGAAATAGCACTGATAGAGAACAGAATTTATAGAAACTTAGTAGGTACTGTTCAACTGTCTTTCCCACTCCTGTCCTCCACCTCTGAATCCAGTACTGGGCCTCCATGTAATAGCAGATTCAAATACAGAAATATGGACACATTGATAGGGAAACATTTCTGTTGTGCTGTTCTTGGAAAGCAGAGTGTCAAATTGTCTGAAAGGCTAATACAGGAGTTCACTGCCTAAAGCAGCTCAGAGGTTTGGTCTTGGGAAACATATCAGGTCATTCCAGTAATTTTTACTGTAGTACTTTTCTCTTTCAGTACAAACCTAGTTTTGTGTGATTTATCATTCATAATGAAAGTTAGTTATATAGGTATAGTCTGCTGTAGGCTGAGCCTGGAGGATCCTGTAGTGTTGAGGAGGTAGCAGGAGTTTTCATGACTGTAGGTACCAGAGGCTTTTGCTCACTACTTGTCTCCATAGTCCAGTGTTTATTATTAGTAGAGAAACCTCAGGTGTGACATTGCTGAAGCTGGGAATAGTTTTTCTGGTGTGAACTGAGTCCTTAGAGATGGAGCAGAAGACTCCAGATGTGTGGAAGTCTATCAGAACTGGTGATGGGCTCATGTCCTCATTCGTGCAGGTTTGGTGCCTTTGTAGTTCTGGATGCTTGATTTTTTTTGTGCTGTTTAGCCACTATTTTCACTTGCTGATCTTGGAGATAGCTTCGAAGATGGTATCTGTCTGTATTCCCTGGAGGATGGAGTGGGCAGAATGGTCAGACTTGTAAGTCATGTTTTTTGCAACATATTTAGTATTATCATATGCAAATATAATTTTTTTTTAACTTAAAACTTGGCAGGAGATCTTGTAGAGAAGAAATGTAAAGCTGATATGGGTCAAGACTATAAAAAAGTTTTGTTTTTTTTTTTTTTAAATCTTGTTCCTTCTGACCCGTTTGCTTTTCTGTGTTTACAGTAAAGACTTTATGGACCATCAGGGACCGTTTATGGTCACTTTGTAAGGCCCAAGTGTAATGTTACCCTACATTTAACTCTTCAGAGCAATGCAAAAACACACGTGGCCTTGATACCAAAACAAAATACCTCTGAATAACAAGTCTGAAACTTGAACTAACCACTCATTAGGCTCTAGGAAAGCTTGCTAGGACCTTAAGCACACAATATATTCTGAGGTCAAAGTGGGCTTTTACAAGTATCCTTTTTTTTTACTTTGCACCTTTCTTTTTTCTGAAGCATGAACATACAGTGTTGACTTACTGTCACATTGTTTCAAAAACCTTGTTTCAGGAACAACTCCCATGCAGAAGGAACTTCATTGCAAACCTCTAACTTTGGGTTTGGTATGAATCAGTGGAATTACAGGTGCCAGAAACTGGACATGACTTCTTGTTAAGATATTTTATAGTCTGGATGCCAAATTATGAAACTGAACCTTTTTTGTGCTAGATGTGATATAGACACATAGTGCAAAACACAAACAAACAAAACCCCACCAGAAAAACCCAAACAAACCAGATTTGCAACCTGAATTGTAATAACCCAGTTGATCTCTTCTGTGCTCTCTCTTGCTTTCTAGTGTAGGAAATAATAATTTTTGCTACTATATGCTGTGGATTGTACTCCAGGGCTGATGAGCTGTATAATGACATTCAGTCTAAAATGTTAAGTAACTTTAGTTTTGTGCAGTATCCTAAATATGTAACTTCTCAGCTTCACTGCTGTCTGTATTTGCATATACATATATATGAATGACACCTTAAAAAGTTAATGTTTGCTAATTAATTCACAATTTATGCACTTTCGACTTCAAGCCAAGAAAGAAATTAAAGCAGCTGAAATACCACAGTGTTGTGTAATTCAGCAAATGCTACCTTTTTTTGTAGCAGTCATCTGTGTCTACTCAGAATGATTGTTGCTTTTCCAAGGTGTGTAGGCTTTTTTTAAACCCTACCACAGTTAATGTTTTCAGCATTAAAATAAGTAGAGGTCTCTTCTGGATTCTGTCCAGTTTGTGCCTTGTCCATATAGAAATTCAGATCTAGTAATAGGCAGTATTACAGAAAAGAACTTTACTACATACGGAGGAAAGATGACATCTCTCGTATGGTGCTTTACCTCCATTTTTACACATACTGTGTATTACATGGCATTTCTTGTTACAAGGCTAGGATTGTTTGCTTTGCTGTGCCCTCATTGTCTGTAGGATTCTCATTCGGGGTGGTTTTCTGGTTTTCTTCAGAAATATTTTGAAGAACAGGAATTTAAATGCCAGACCCTAGTAGTCACTTTTCTGGTTTGCTACATTTTCTTTGGAAACAAAGTGAATCTTTTGGAGGATTAAAGCAAGAAAGTCAGTGATGGAATGAAGTGTCCCTTGCTTTAAATTTCATTTTAGTATCTCTTACACAGCATAAAATCATAGATGTTTTATAAACAATGAAATTTCATCCAACTTGATGTAGCTTTAAAAATCTTAACAGTGTGAATATCAAAGCTGTATTTTTATTTGTCTAAAGGCAAATGGTATTTAGCAGCACTGAGTTTGGATTGTTGTGCTATTTACAGTAACATAATTGATTGTGCTCTTTTATTAGAGGTGTGTTATTTCCCTTTCTCTTGCTGAACTTCACTTGCTTTTGTTCTTGTGAGCTGTTAACATGGATTTGTCTTTGTAAGTGAAGTTGTTTGTGAAGGACTTAATTGCATTTGTCTTGTTCCTTTTTTCTTTAAGGAATCTTTTAAGTTTTCTTTTCCAGAAAGTGACTAGCTCTAAATGCAGTATTTTATTTCAATATTACATTGTATATAGGTAAAGTCTAATACTTACCTTTTTTGGCTGCTCCTACACATAAAGCAATTTTGAATTGAATAGTGTATAATTGCTGTCATTTCATAATTTTCTGAAGTAATAGCACTAGTTTTGTGTATATACATGTGTACTTAAATTTCTTCTAATGCTTCCTAACAATACATTGGCTGTTTATTTGGCTTTAAGTTTTTCTGGAGTTCCTCAGGCTGGTGTTTCAGGGACAGCTTGGCCTGCAGCAGTGTCCTGTCACCAGAAACGGGGGAGGTTTGCTTTGCTCTTTCCTTTTTTGCCTTTGCAGCTCCTGGCTGTTTGGTCCTGCTGCCTCCCCTGTGCCAACTCTGGCTCTCCCTGGGTGCTGCAGCAGCTGGGTCACCTTGTCAGCCTCAGGGAGAGGGGTCTGGTGTGGCTTTGTGAGAAGTGGGAGACCTGAATAAGCGCAGTGTTGGGGAAGCATAGCCAGGAATAGGAACTTCCCAGCTCAAGCAGCTGCAGCCTCCATGACCAGGTGCCAGAGCAAATGCTTTTTCACTGTCCCACTTCACTGACAAGTGCTTCTGGGTGTGCCTGACTGTGTACAAACAATGATGTAGAACAGTGCAATAACCAAGTAAAGCGTGTGATTGCCCTGGCTTGAAACCACTTGAAATCACCGCTAGTGATTTCTATTTGGGAGTCTTTGGAGGAAGGATTCTCTTTAATTGTATGTATTTTTTACAAAACTACATGTAACTTTGTGTGTTTATCCAGTGAATTTAGTCAGATTGCAGTGAAGGCCTCCTGTCTTTGCCTTGTTTTGAAATAGTCTCTCTTGTGTAGTGGTGGAAATGACAGAAGTGTTCAGATATTTCTCAGACTGGTGCTTTTGGTTTTCCTCACAAGAGGCTTTCTCTGATGAGGCTAAAGACAACATGGGACTCCTTGTATCGTTGCAAAGGATCTTTTGATAATCTTTCTTCCTGTGTTGTAATACTTTTTTTGAGATCATTTTCACTTTAAAGTTTGTTTCTGTGTTTTTTTTTTCTGTAACTCATCCATTTAATGTAAGCTTCATTCTGTGTACAATATTGCAATAACTAGACCAGGATATAATAGTAAATTATTGGAAGATTTTCCTCAACCTTTCTTAGCATGACCTTCATAAAGGCCTTATCAGCTTTGTTTGTGCTACTCAGCACGGCCAATCAAGCTTATTGACATGCTCTAATCACTATAGGCATTTCCTCCTTTTGAAGAACATAATTGTTTCTGACACAAATAAGTTAGGACTTATTCAAACAAGATAGATCCGTGGATGACTTGACAGAGGAGAGAGTAGAGGCCTTCATTGTTTTTTATCCTCTTCAGAATAGTATGACACACTGTTTCATCTGGGATATGAAGTATAAAGTATATTCCAAGGGGATTCTTAGGTGAGGTCTTTTGCAAAAGAATGCTTTTATTCCTTATTAGCAATTATCTCATTACCTACTATTTGTAGTTGAGTTGAACTCATGTTTACAAATAAATAATGGGTTAAAACAAAGAAATAAAATAAATAACAAATAAGAGAGGTGTTATTTGTATAAGAAATTGACTTCTTACAATTATGCTCTCATGACCATACTGGTTTCCCTTTCTAGCTCTCAGTTTAAGACCGACCATACTGGCTGGTTTTTCATCTGAAGAGAATTTGTGCAATGACATAATGCTTCTAATTTTAAGCTTTAGTGTGCATTCAAAAAGAAGTGTGTTGCTGGTCAGATGCTTGCTATCAGAGATATTCCAAACTATCCAGCGTTTGAAGCTGCACAGCTCCCTGTTTGAACTTACTGATATCCTTAAGAATGACCTGCTTTGGAAGTCATGGTGGGATGCCTGAACTCCATGAGTTCCTTTTCTTTTCAAAGTGTTTCCTAACAAGACTTGTGTCAGTTTTGATCCATGATTTGCATTGCTTTGCAGAGGGTTTCTTCATGTGTAATTCATGCTCTCCAGTTGTGTGCACGTCTCTTCTGCCCCCTCACACCTCCTATTTCTGTTTGAATTTTGGGAGATTTCGTATCCCATCAAACATTTTCCTTATTCATCACAGTGCCTCTCCTAAGGTAACTAGCAAAATCCTGTGTGACTTGTAGCATCTCCCAGGGTGTTACTCTATATGAGAACAGGGAATAATTTAGTTGTTTCTGAATAAAGTTTCTTAACAAAAAAAAAAATGGAGAGGGGGTTGGGAAGGGGGAAGTTGAATACTCACTGCATGATATAGACAATATTTCCTGCGACAGGAGATACTAACCTCAAAGAATTTAAAATAAAACATTGATTTTATTATTTTTTTTTGAATGTGGAATAGGGGAGGCAAAAATGGTAGAATAGTTGGTCTTTTTATCCCATGTGCAGATGAAATTGATTAAACCTTAAAAACTCGCCTCAGTCCACCCGGTTTATTAATTGAAGAATTTCCTCTTCCCTAGAATGGGAAGTGCACATTAAAACAGAGCTTTGCCCCTGAGTAGCAATGATACTTGAGAACGGTACATTTTCTACAATCCTATTTTCTCTTCTACAGTAAAGGAAATCCTAACATGGTAAAAAGCATATTTAAAAAAAAAAAAAAAGTATGTTTAAGGAAGTCCTCTTTCATTTCCTTGTAAACCATGAAATCAAATTATAGCCCATGGCCCACAATTATTTTATTTTTACATTTCAAATTCCATTTTCTGCTTCCTTTTGGTGCCTGTGAACAGGAGTTGTACTGTTTGAGTAAAGTCAGCTAAAAAGATTACCACAAACAGGACACAGTAGCTTAAAGAAGCCCTGAGTCAGAATCTCTGTCTAGGTTCCATTATTGTGTGGTGTGCAAAACCTTCCCTTCATTCACACAGGGACCTGACCTCTTTTCTTCCCTCCACTAGCCCAGGTTTTACCTTTCAGAGCCTAATCAGCTTTATATTGAAGGATTTTGGGGAGTCTGCTTACCAAAACAGTACAACTTGTAAATGCTCTTATATTCTTGATGTGCACTTGGTGAAGAGAAAACAATTGAGATTCTGCCTATTTATTGAAAATGCCTTTTGGTTCTCCTTTTCAATAAGGATGGAATGAGTATCTAATTTAGTGCTTGGAGGTTATAATGGAATGGTTCTGAAAGTGGACTCAGTGCATGTATAATAAGAGTAATAATTTTTTTGAACTGATAAAGTAATACAAGAGGCTGAAATGTTTGGAGTCTTGTTTGTATGGGTTGGATTGTTGTTTTTTCCTAGACCTAATAACGTCCTTTTTTTCTACCTTACTGTAAATGTTACACTGTGGTACTAGCACAGCTCAGTCTGGCAGTTTGGGTATATCATTTACAAGCATGCGACAGGTTGCACAAACAGAAAGTGTTTTGAGTTCATGTACAAACAGAACTGAAACAACCTCTGTGATCAAGGTTGAAGGAGATTCTTTTTTATTTAAGATGTAATGTTCTGTTCCAAAATAAAACATGGCCATTATAGGGCTTTATGTTTGGTTTTTTTTTAATTCATCCTTTTATTAACGCATATGATTCTTTTTCATTGTACTCAGGTAGTAGCTAGTGAGTTCTTTCAGGATCCAAGGGTGAGAGCTAGCTAGGAATGATGTGGTGCAAGTGGTATCATTTTGCTCTTCCCTTGGAGAAATTGAGCCAATTGCCAGTTTAGAGAAACTTGAGTTGCTGCCTTCTGTGCTTTTGGAACTTGTCGTAATCTATGACACCTGTGATTCACTAGTCTCATGAGTAAGGAGTAATAAATTACTTCCCCAATGACGGTTTATAATCAGATACTTCCCAAATTTTAGGAGCAAGAGTGGGTTGTGACTGTTCTAGCTATTGCTTTGACTTTATCTTGTCTGTGAAGGTGTTTTTCTTATTATCTGAGTTCAGTGTTCCCTGTCACTTTCATGGTGCAAGTGAGTGCTGCTACCTCCAGGTTTAGCTGGCACTTGTAGTCTCTGTGATTGCTGTGCTGCTGGTCTTGTGTTTTGCCTGTATCTGGCTGTCATCCAGATTCTCTCAGTTCATGTTTTATCTTTCTTGTTTGTTTTCCTTCCCTCTGACTATCTACTTTACTTTATTTTTGCTGTGGTTTAGCTGCTTATCTTTGCAATATAATTCCCATCTTTTACCACCCCCTTGTGTTTTCTGATGACAACTAGTTTGTTTCATTTGTTTTTTGCAGGGTTCCATCTGAGCCGTGTGTCATCGCACAAAGGGTACTCCAGTAGGTGATCTTTCATTTTCAAGCAAAGTGAGAAATCACTCATCTGTCTGAATCTGTCTGAATTTTCTTGAATATTTCTTTCATAGATGAAGTGGGAAATAAAAGGTTACAGCCTTGTTTTCTCTGTAGAAAAAATAATTTGAGTACCTTAGTTTAACTTTGTCACTGAATCCGTATGACCTTCTATATGACCTGTATGCAGATAAAATATATTTGATTGCTGTGCTTCCTTATATGCAGACCTGTCCTTTGCATGTGTCTCTGCTTTGTTCAGAGTAATTTCAAGCCATTTGCCTTCTTTGAAGGCTCAAGGAACACTCAACTCTTCCATAATCTTTTCCAGATCATTCTTCTTAACTGTGTGGGACCATATCCTGTCTCCTTTTTTGAGCAAAAGCTGAGTGTTTCAGTTCTCTGTTCCATTTCACACAAGAGCACGTGGCTGGCACTCTGTAGTCAGATAGTGCAAGTTTATTGAGTGATATTTTCACCATGTTTTATTCTTGTTACTATTTTTGGAGACTCCACTTGGTATGGCTGTATTTATTTTACTTTTACAAGTGAGATTGGATTACTTGAGAATACTCATATAATCCATCCTCACTTCACTGTTTCTAGTTAAGTCTTACTCTGCTGTAGAAAATTATTCAGAAATGTTGTTCCTTTCATTGACTGAACTCTGATATGATAGTGAGCTGACTGTTTACTAGTGTGCTAGAGGTGATTTAAGTAGTGAATACAAAGTTAAACATATTCTAAGTCTGCTATTACCACTTGCATGCTATTAGAGAAAGTGTACTGAATGAGGTATTCCATGTTAAATGGGAGACAGTTACAGTTCTGTCAAATGACCTGCCAACTTTCCTGGTTGGAAATGTTACATTTGTGAATCCCTGTACTCTGTCTTTTGACTTCTCTAGATTTTGTTCTACTGTTTAATGAACTCTGTGCATGAATGATGGGCTACTAAGAAACTGGGTTCTTGAATAAAACAAAATGTAAAACTATAGGAGAAGAATGAAGGATTGGAAAGACAGTGAATTATCAAAGATGGCTTATTAAAGATGGCTCCAAGAGGAAAGTTGAGGACCTAAATCTTAGCGTTAGTTTTTCCCCTTGTTACCCAAGGGTTCTGTAAACTTGAGCACTCATGAGTAAACATGTACAAAACGTCCTGATGCCTTGGAGAGAATGCAGTCAAAAGTATTTCTGTCAATGCTGTCCTGATCTTTCCCTTGGCTCCATGACTCTGTTGAAGGGCAACAGCTTCCCACCCTGCTTGTGTGCCAGCTCTCTGCCTGCCATGTCTTCTCTTCCATCTTGTGCCATCTCTTACAAACTGTGGCCAGTCAGCACGTTAAGGCTTTGCAGGAGACACAGTGGTTGTGCTGACGATGTTTGTGAATTTGTAGATGCTGCTGTTTCCTTGACTTGTAACATTTTTTTTGTCTAGAGTGTCATGGTGTGTTTTCTGGGGTTTATGGAGTTTTTCCATGGACTGTATAGTTATTTTTCCTTTGTTCATCTTCTCTTTGCTATGAAATGCCCCCGAGTAGACATTCTTGACCTTTTAGCAACTGAACTGATGATTTTTGTGGCTCTTCCAGAGTGCTGCTAATAGATTCATACATACAGCAATTGTAAGCATTTGCTTTACAGCAAATGTATTCAAAGCAGTTGGTTTAGTGTTTCAAGATAAAATGGCCCTTGTACTGGAACTGCATATAAAATCTGCGCAGATTTTGTCTCCTGTTGAAATGAGGAGATACCCATTATATACACCATATGTAATGGATCTTCTCAGCCACCCTTTTCAAGGCCAGGTTTGGGTCTGGTTACTTTGGCTTAATTTTGGATCATGAGGATTGCTATGCTTTAGTAGTCATGGCAGAGTTATCTAAGACTCAAGCATCATTTTTTTACTATATCTCCTTTTAATAGTATTAATAATCCATTGGACTTGATGTTTTGGTTTTAATTATTAATTCCCATTCATTTTAAGGATGACACCTGTGTAGTGAGAATTACTGTGTGTTGCAGTGTAATACAAAACATGTGTGTTAAGTTTAGAAAAGCCCTGCTGTATGTACCTGTAAAAGTGGACCCATTCTGATTATTAAGTATTTTGTCCCACTCAAAACTATTTTCATGCCCTTTGCTCTCCTTGCTTCTTGACCTTCAGGTCTGCACTTCTGTGGTGTATAAAGTCTGAGCCTTTTGTACAACCTTGATGACTTTTGTATTGTAACTTCAGCAAGTTCTAAATGAATACAATTCTTGAAACAATAAAAATACAAACTACTTTTGAAGATACAAAGTCCATCCAAAGTTTCTTAGGGTCAAATATTTGAAACTATTAGTGAAAATTCTGCAGAAACGTTGGAAATGTCATTATTATCCCACTAGTGCTCTGAAGGTTTAGCATTCATTATTACAAGATGAAAGCTCTGGTAGGTTGAAAATAGTCATTTGTAAATGTAATCTTTTTTATTCTTGTAGTTCCCACCTGCTCATTCACCCCTGCACTTCAACCTCGGACTGATTTCCTATCCTGAGTTCATGGGAATTAGGAACAAGGGTAGCTGTTGTCATAGCCATTGTAAAAGCCTTAAAAAAAAAAAAGAGAGGCAGGAGGAAGGCTGGAGAGGGTGAAGGAACAAGGAACAGTTGTATTGATTTCTTGTTCTTCTCATTTAAGGCAAATATTAAAAGTACTTCAGTTCAGAATGCTGTAGTTTCCTGTTTTTCTATCTTCTGTCATCTTTCAAAATGTGCTTTTTTTTTTTGACATAAGACTTTCTGGTAGTTCAGCTTTAAATTTATTTATTTATTTATTTATTTTAGTTTTTTGTGTTTAAACTTTGTCAATATTAAGGTCTGTTGCACTTTACTATTTTGGTATTCAGAGTATTTCAGTTACCTGGAATGAAACAAGAAAATTCAGAATATAATTAGTGGAAGGCCCAACATTCATCAAAAGTTTCCTTAAAAACTAATTTAAATCCATGAAATTCAGATTGCTTCAATCGAAAGATTAAGGGTTCATGACAACAATACTTTGATTTTTTTAAAGTAATCCATAAGCATGATAGGTAACTTCAGCATGAAATTTAGGAGCTTTTTCATGAAGGGAGCTAAGAGTCAGATCTTTCTGCCTGTGTTTGAAATTACATGTTCAAGTTATGTGAATGTGAATTGGGAGTAAATGGCAATATATTGCAGGTTTATAAATCACCTTTTATGTTGAGGGATTGTAGGAATTTGTTTAGACTTGGGATAAATTTACCTCTGGTGGTGATCACTTCGTTTTCACTTTTATCAAATTTTGGACTTTGAAAGAAAAAATGGTAGGAAGCAGGTGGGGACTGAGGATTGTTGATGTAATTATGGGGCACATGGTTGACTCTTGTTGGGGTAACTCTGACCATGCAACTCTCTGCAGTGTTGCTGTGTTTCTTAAACTCTGTCATATTCCTACTTAGCTTCCTAGATTATCGTTTTTAATTGAGGCAAAAGTCATGCTTGTGTTGCTGCAAGGTTAATTTTCTTAGCACTTTTTTTAAACACAGTGATAACAGCCTTAGACTTGAACTATCAGCATTGGGGTAATATGTAAACTATTGCATTCTGTAGTATTTTTTTATAACTCGATGGTAGCATATAACAGCTTAAATTCCTGAGGTCTTAATTTCCAAAGAGCCATGCAGTCAGTGCATCCTTTGACTTGTGTTTTGTCTTTCTGGGTATTTGTACATCTGCTGACACTTTTTTTATGGAAGCTATTTGAGAAAATGATTCTTAATCTTTTTATGCTGCTGCAATACTGACTGTGAATTCTCCTCCAGGTGCCCAGATTATCGATTTGATGATGCTTGTAATAGATGTGACAAAAGGGATGCAGACACAGTCAGCAGAGTGCTTGGTAATTGGGCAAATTGCCTGCCAGAAGATGGTGGTGGTTCTGAACAAAATAGATCTCCTTCCAGAGGGAAAGAGACAAAGTGCCATTGAGAAGATGACTAAGAAAATGCAGAAGACCTTGGAAAATACCAAGTAAGTGAACAGTGATATTAACACCTGACTTGTAACAAAATGTTTAACAAAAATACCTGCATTTCCCTTCCAATGTGCTTTTAAGAGTGCTGAGACATCTAGCAAAGATGATAAGAGAGTGAAAAGATTGCTGGAAACTCCAGTGTAGTTCCAAAGTCACATGTGCAAGTATCATTTGTAGAGAAATATTTTCCTATAATTAAGCTTTTCAGTTTAATAACACAAAGAACATCCAGGTGAAAAGTTCTGGGGCTGTTTGGTTGGTTTTGTTTGTTGTGAGGGTAGGTGTTTTCTGGCTGTGTTGGGGGTCTTTTTGTGGGTTTTTTTGTGTTTTCGTTTGTTTTTTTAGCCTTTGGGCTTGTAACTTTTGTTATGATCTGCAAGTCTGTTTCACTCCGAAGAAAAAGAAAGTGTTAGGAAATCTCCTTAAATGAGGATGAAAACTGTGATTGCCCCAGTTGGAGATGGGGCATGATGGAAGTTTATATAATGTGGCTCTGGCTGGGACAATATTTGTCAGCCCTGTTTCAGTACATTAGTTAAGGTACATAATGAGTGAGTATAGTGAGGTTCATGAGTGAAAATGTTGCTGTTTTGAAGTGGGAAGATAAAATATTTATTTAGTGGTTACACAAAACTGAAGCACAGCTTTTGCTTTATCAGGGATGTAAGGTGACATAACTATCGGGTCCCATTTTGATTTGAAGAATCTAAGGAACAGGATTCAGTGTACAGAGGAGGGAACAAAAATTCAGGTTGTGCATGTGCTGTCTGTGCTTTGTTGTGCTTTGAAAGCACTGCTGACCTGACTGTGATTGCAAAGTGCTTGTCCTGTTGTATCTCAGGCATGGGGTGTTTCTTGACAGCCTCTATACCACTGACTTTGAATCTCCAAATGCACGTTTAACTACTTTTTTGTTTCTAAAATACTCTTGTTAGTAGGACATATGCTGAGACCACTTGACAGCTGCCTCTGAACCCAGACATTTGGCAATGAGGTTTTTTTTGGTTAGGTTTTTTTTTTTAATAGTTTATTTGTTGATAATGATTTTCACTGCACATGCAAACATGCATGTACAATTCCACAGCAGTAAGCAAAACTGAAGTCTGTTGCCGGTGTGGAGTAGGTGTTGCCATCAATGCTGGGGAAATTATTGTGGTGTTGTCAGGAAATTCTACAGAAGGTGGAAAATAATAGGCAGAGGAAAGTAACTGAATAGTTTGATACTAGTAAGTTGTCACTCACTGTGAGGGAGGAGCAAAGAAATTGGGATTTCAGGGAGTTTCTAGCCTTCAGGTGAGCCTGGAGCTACTTTTTATTGACACATATGGGAGATCTACAGTCTAATGGTGGGAGTCTTTCTCTCTTTCAGATTCTGTGGGTGTCCTATTGTTGCTGTTGCAGCAAAGCCCGGTGGACCGGAAGCCCCAGAGTCTGAGAATCCACTGGGTGTTTCCGAATTAATTGAGGTACCTGCTGAAGAACATCATAATAACATAAAACATGCTCAAACTTTTCTCTGAAGTCTTTTTGAGTACAGTGTATTAGTATCTAGACTTGAGGAACTCTTGTATTAATTCTAGTTTTAAGGAACCTGATTCTTTAAGGATTCCTTTCAGGGAATTGAGAAGTTGCAGTGACATGCCCCAAAAGTGGATCTCCTTTTTCAACAGCTAGCCTGCAAAGCCTGTAGTAGAATAGTTGTATCTTAAGAAATGACCATCCACAAGTGTACTGAAATTGTCTTTCAAGTTGTAGAGAGTTAGAAAGCATAGTGAATAAAAAATAGCTTTAAAATTCTACCAAATCCTTGGTCGGTGTTGTTTTACAGTTGTACCATAGTTAAGAAAACAGTAAAGTTGTTAAGTCAGGCACTCGAAAGTTACACATTGGGCATTGTCTCCTTCCATCATGTGTGTATTATGGTCCAGTGTTTCATTTCATGATTCTTTATTCTAAACAACCCTGACCTTGCTTCTTGCACAGGATGGACAGGACTCAGCTAGTAAGCAGGTAGTCCATATTTTATTTTAATTCTCATTATTCTCTGTGTGGCCTCATGACTCCATTCAAATACTGCTCTGCATTCAGAGTAATTAATTTCCTCCTGGAGTTTTCTTGGCATACATCACTGTGGTCTTGAGTACTTGGCAAACAGTTAATTTACTTCCAAAACACCTATGGGAACTGTAGAGGTGACTTTAATCCATATTTAGATTGGAAAATTGAGGCGCAAAGGAGCTAAGTCCACTGAGTTTACCAATTGTAATTGCCAAATTTAAGGAAACTAGGAACTATTTTGGGACATGCTTGTGTTCAGATCGTAGTACCTGCCAATTCTGATTTCAGTTATGAGTGCTTAGCACTTCTGTTTAAACTTTGGTGTTTCTGTTTGGACAGTCTGAGGTGCATAGTCAGTGATTTACCTGTAGAAATTTCCTTTTCTTGAGAATGACAATACATGGGAATTCTGGCCTAAATATAGAATCCATTCACTAAAGAAGCACTGCCTGCCTTCATGATTGAAACCATCTTCTTCTGTGATACCCTGCCTTGCTTACTGCATGTCTTACACATCTTTAAAAGATAAAAAGCATGGCCTGGATTTACGCTGTGTCCTGAATGAGATAGGGCCTGGGAAAAACTATGATTGTGCAACCAGCATTATATCAGACCCATGTGAACAGGAGAAGACTAAGCAAACTGTTGCTTCACAGGTATCCTCAGTTCCAGCGATGTGGATTGTTGTTTGGTTGTGGTGGTTTTTTTTGTTTGTTTGTTTTTCTTGCGGGTAGGGGACGAAGAATACCTTCTCAGATGGTCAAAACCCTAAATTATATGGCATGAAGCATATACTGTGAAGGGCAGGACACTTAAAATTAACTGAGGGCAGTTTATAGCTTGTAGTAGACTTGCCACCCTTTCTGTGAATTAGCTTTAGGCAAAAGCAACGTCTTTGCCCTGGAGGGATGCTGCTGTTATTTGCAGACAGCTGAAAGTGGTTCTAAAACAGAGGCGTTATTCTTTGAAGAGTTGTCAGATTCTGATTTGGATGCTGCCAAATGTAGAAGTGTAAATTACTGAAGTTAAGGTGCAGCATCAGTCAGCAAACACTCTAGAGTGTCTGGCCCAGGGCAGCCTGGCTTGTATAAAGGCAGGACATTCCACAGAGCTACTGAGCAGTGAACGCTGTATCGGCACCCAGGCTTGTGTGACCCAAGATGGGAATGGGGATGGGATGTAGGATGACCTTAGAATAGACTTAGTAAGAACCAGTCTACCCACAGAAATGTCTAGAGGGGACATATGCAAGTCCTTACTTCTGCCTTCATCTGGTTCCTGGTAGATTTAGTGGAATGTTCCCCAGGGTTAAAACCTTTTGAAGGAAATACCAACGCTGCAACTGTTTCTGTCAACTCTGAGACCTAATATTAGAAGAGCTGGCAAATGCTGTGTGAGCCCTGCCATTGAGCTTCAAGTTATTATCCTTTCTGTCCTTCATAAGAGATGCTCTCTATTGTTCTGCCATTACAATTTGGGCTTAATCTACAGTTTGACCTTAAAAACTGAATTAAAGGTAGTGCCAAGTGTATATGTTGGTGTTACAAGAGAAGTAGAGATCAAAAGTGATTTGAGACAGGAGTAAAACAGTTCCTCTGAAGCACTTTTGGGTACGTGACTGCCTTATAATAATTAAAGTCTTCTGTCTGTGATGATGCATTTTAAGAAACATAGTATTTGTCAGCAAAAGAGAAATGCTAATCTCAGAGAATTTCTCTAGAAAACGGTACTTAAGTAGCTGTTTTTCTTAGTGGTTTGATCCTCCAAGAAGTGTTAACAGAAATCTGAAGGAGAAGTTGACTTTGAAAACTTAACCCAGTATAATGGTTTTTTCTGGGAAGGGAGACAGCGATAGGCTTTATGGGGCACTAATATCTGTATATAAGTTCATTTTCAGAAAATCCAAAAAAGCTGAAGTAGCAAAATGCACTGTAAAATTGTACTTTTGGGGGTTAAGGGTGATGAGAAGCAGAATGACACGTACAGGGCTTTTTTTTTCCCTCTTTGCTTTGCTGCAGTGTTTATATTGAGTTTGGCAGCAACTTTATCGCCAGCGCGGTTTTGCTAACCAAGCTAAATGTGCAGCACCAAATCTTTCTAAGGCAGAAAATCGAACTGTTCCTGCTGCTAAGTGTGCGTCTCCTCTGTGGCACACACAGTTAATTTGACATTGGTGCGTTCTAAGCTCATTGGGAGATGCCTGGAATCAGTAAAATTGCAAGCTCGTTCAATCAATCATCTGCTTGCCTTCCTTTTGCTGTGTGACTGTCATGACTTTTCACCCAGGCATGGTGCTGCTTTTATCTTCTTTTTTTTCAGGTCTTGAAGTCTCAGGCGTACCTGCCATCGAGAGACCCCTCAGGACACTTCCTTATGGCAGTCGACCACTGTTTCTCTATCAAGGGTCAAGGCACAGTGATGACAGGGACCATTCTTTCTGGCTCTGTTAGCCTTGGTGACAGTGTGGAGATTCCTGCCCTGAAGGTGAGTCTCTCATTTTCACTCCCCCTGTTTTTCCTGATAGAAAGAGACACTCAACAAAGAAGAGTGTGTTCTCTTCCAATCTGAAATTATTCCATTATTTTCATGGGGGTTTTTTTTTGTACTCTACTATAACCCATACTATAACAGGAAGAGACATAACGATTTTTAAATAAGGCAGTCAGTAAAATTACCTGCTCAGTAATTTAGTTGGGTGGAGAGAAGACTGACCTAGATTAGCATGTTAGACTTTCAAATTCAGAAAATCAAAGTGGGCATGTTTCCAAGACAGGATGTGCCCAAGGACTGAACAAGGTTACTTTCATGTGAGACATGCTGCAGTGAGAAGGCTTGCAAAAGAATCTGAGCAGGTAGACTTCTAGAAATGTCTGGGAGCAAAGGAAATGACAAGAAGAGGGCATTGAAATGCTTGATATACATTCTCTTTGTTTGCTGAGCTTTAATTGGTGTCAGCGTGTTCTGGGAGAACTGCTGGAATGCAGTAGGTGGCTTGCTGCCATTGGGATCTCCAGAGAGCCTGGAGAAAGTCACAGGAGCCTTTCAATGGCCTTTGAACTGCTGAACTGTTGTTACTATTTAATTACCTTAAAACATATTCATCCTTCAAAAGAAAACAAGGTGATTTTATGCTCGGAACAGGTGAAGTCTATTCCACTTGCACTGATTTTCTCAAAATAACTCAAGACTGAGGAGTATTTTGCAGCTACCACTTAAGAGTGGACCCAGCCAGTAACATTCTGGAAACAGGAAAGTTTTGGCTCAACAAGCCTGAATTGGCCCCTTTTCATGTTGTTGGTATTATCTTCAAGTCATTACTTTAAGGACCATATTCTTTCATTGAGTAAACATGCTCTTTTCTCATTTTTGACTGTGCTTTGTGGACAAGAGAAGGACTAAGCAAGGCATTCTGATTTCACCTGAAGTATGTTGTCAGCTGACAATCAGTTTCTGGCCAGCTTCTTCTGTGATACCCGTGGCCATCTAGTTTCTATCATATTGTGCTTTGCATAGAAGTGATTTGCATGGTGGGTGCTCTGTTATGTCTGCTTCCGAGTGAAGTTCTTAACTGCCCATGTTCCCTTTGCAGCATGCAACCTGTTCTGGGAGCTGTGCTTTTTCCTGCTGGGAATATGCTTGCAGGAATTGTAGCTCTGGTTTCAACCTCTCCTGCTTTCTGCTTGCTGTTCCTTTGTTTTTCTGTGTCCTGTTCACAATCCCTGGGCCTGCTTGCATTCAGGGTCCAAAGAGGGACAAGCAGTCAGGAGTGCAAGGCTGATGAGTGTGAGATGGCTTTTACCCAAACAGGGCCTTGCATATATGTGAGGGTTTGCTGCTTTCCTTTTGGCATAGCACTGGCCAAACTTCCTGTCATTTTCTGCTCTGGGAGATGGGGGTGAGACAGAGCAATTATTTCTTGCAAAGAAAGAATGCATCACTAGATTGTATCTGCAAGTGACCACTGAGCTTTTCATGTATAGTCCAAGAACATTTTGAAGAAATATGTTTAGGAATAAGACTGCTTTTTGAGAATCTGTGTGAAGGAGGAAACGACAAAAATGTAGTGAATAATTTGCAAATGGAGAGTAGGGAAAGCCTTAAATGGGACTTTAAGAGACTTTCTTCCCACCTAGGTGACTGGGAGAGTTGTCACTGAAGTGACAACCAACTTAGCAGATAAACAGGTTGTTTGCAAAGAGAAACCAGATTGCTAGACTGTTATGGCATTAACAACTTCCCTGGAAGTTTGTTATTTTTCCATTTGCTGTTAATGAATTAATCCTTCCGTTACTGTGTGTGAAATAGATGTGTCCATGCCTCTGAGTGATAATAGTGGTGGGCAAAGTTTTGGGTTTTTGCAATGAGCAACTTGTGAATATTCATGTTCATGTTGTACAGGTATGGAAACCAAGGGCTCAGTAAAAGGAAACAACTTTTGTAAGTTTGAGCTGTGTGTGTTGTACTTACCCCTGCCAGCATCATGCAGAGCTGGGTTAGGATACCTATAAAAGGTCAAACCTTTCTCAGGCCTACAAGGTAATGGAGGAAGCACATTTCACAACACATTGTGGTTTATGACTCTCTCTGACCTTTTTTTGCCCTGACCCTATGGTAACTGAGATTGACAGCTGGTACCCGCTGGGCATTTGGGGACATTATAGACCAGCTGCTTTTTTTAAATTTGAAGAACCCTCTTACCAAATGAAGTGGCATCACCTTCCAGTTCTACTAATGGACTTCGACATCTTTGACCGCTTGAACCTGCACAAAGAAGGGACACAGCAATTAAAAATAAACAGTGACATTCTCAAACACCCATGCTTGCTCTGATTGAGGCTGAGAGCACCAGCAGTGCGTGGATTCCTTTATGCTTTGCCTATGTAAATTGCCATCTGGGGTTGATTATCCATATAGTGAAAAGAAAAATTATATATATGTGTTTGGCAAAAAGCTTTGACACAGCAAACAGTTCACTATCCAATTGAGTTAGTACTATTTGCTTCCTAGCACTTGAAATCCACCTTGAAGAGAATGAACCTAGGATTTCTGCAGCAAAAATGTAGTGTTGGCAGAATTCTGAATGTCCTCTAAGATTATTTCAGTGGTCTTTCAATCTCTACAGTCTTTCAGCTTATAAACTGTAACAACTTGTGACACTTTTACTTCTGCTTTATAAAAGTTTCTGGAATTTGAAGAATAAGGATTTTTTCAATTTAGTTTTATTTTACTGATAGGTTTTTATTTTAGTGATAGGTGTGTCTTCTGTAATGATTTTAGTTTAAGTGAGGATGAATGTCAAATTTTAGTGCTGTGTCTTTTTATAGCACATTTTAAATGGAAAAGGAAAGTGTTGTGTATTTGGGGTTCTTTTTAAGTGGAGGAAAGGTCTTTGCCTTCCTTATCTAGGTGAGAAGGGGAAATCATGGTGTTAGTGATTCTACCTTTGGATTTCACAGTTGCAAGCACGTTAGAAATACTGGCTGATTAGGTAAAACAGATGATAATGTTATTATACTTTAAAGATGCTTTAGGGCATAAAAATTGTCCCAGATTGGTTAATGAGAATCGCTCTGTCTTAAGAGTTGTGAAAGGTCATAGAAGAGGTCAAGTCTAAATTGGAGTGAGGAGGCAGAGGTAGATGTACACAGCTAATGGATATAAATCTGGCCATCCTGAAAGTGTCCACTCAGCATTGCCTTACCTGTGATCAGGGGCTGCAGAAACCACAGGGCACGTCTGTGGCAGCTGAGTACAAAGACCACTGTTGGGTTTGCGGGTTTTTTTCCGGAATTCTGAGAAGTAGAAACTTCTCTTTCTTTACAGTCAGGTTCCTGTCTGTCCTGTTTAATGTAATTGCTGACAAATGCTGGAGCAAGTTGATGCAAGCTGAGTGGCTGGTAGGGGTTCACAGCTGTGTTGGAGCCCATATAACGTGCCGTGTGCTGCCACTTTGTACTGTGTGTGTCAGAAGTTGGGAGTGTCTTGAAGGCTGAGTATCTGTGTTAATGCTGAGCAGTTATGTTCACGTTTTTCTGTAGGGGATCATGTGGGGAATTTTGCTGTGTGCTGCAGCTGAATAATGTATCTTGTGTAGTATGGTACAAAGTTATTTCTTGTGTAATAAATCATGTGGACATCCAGTCTTTGGACTGACCTTGGGAAGTGCCTCTTGAGACGTTGTCAGGTTTTTGATCTGCTCCGTGTGGTTGAGCTGTTGTCATTAAAGGGAAAGAGAAATACCGTGTAAACTTCACCATCCCAGAGGTTTGCAGTAGCCAATTTACCATTATTAATGTTGAGCATTTCAGTCTCAAAAGCTGCAAACATATTTATGAAATGCTTTCCTTGTAGTTGGAGAATAGTCATCCAGGTGTTTCAGTACTTTGAGCTTTCAAGAGGTCATGTGAGATATCAAATATGAAAAATGTGAGAAACTTGCTTCTGTTTATCTAGTCAAGTCTTCTAGTAAATGAGAGCATTGGTTTAAACCAACAGTGGATTCTGTTTGGCAGGGACCTCTTTGCTGTCAAATTATATTGACTTCATGAACTTTTAAGAATCATTGTTTTGTAAGTGTGATACTGAGAAGCTTCATAGCTTCATACACTTTCACCATGTGAAAAGAGATGTTTTCTAAGATTTGGTTGTTGTCTAGATAACTTGGACTTGGTTTTGGCAAAGATTTTGTAGTTTTTATGGCTCATACAACAAAAAAATCCCCTGCTGTCTGATAGAATAAGTCAAATTGTATTTGCAAGACTATTTCTTTCAAACTAGTGTAGCTATTAAAATCATAACAGAGATCAGCTTTTGTCCACATGAATACTTCAGTCTATCCCAGGTCCCAGGGCTGTGCTTAGTGAGCTTTAATATATACACGTAGTGAGAACTAACATTAGTTTATTTAAGGACTATTGCACAATCAGAATTGCACAGTTAAGCTTTATCACATGGCATTTAAATCTCAGAAAGTTAAGTTGGAGCAAACCCCACTGAATTGGATCACAAAGACTGTGATGTGGACTTCGATGGTGAAATCTTAAAGAAGTTTTTACTTTTATCATTTTTGAGTTCTTTGGGTCTCCTAATATACCCCTTCCAAATTTCAGTCAATGTTGACTGTTTTTTGCATTGCAAATAGATAGAACCCTTGCTGAATTTTTTAAGAATATGTCTGAATACTGTTTCTACATCCGTTTTTTCCAGTACTGCTTGGATTATTTTTGCCCAAGGGTGATATGAACAACCTGTAAATACTACAGTTCCTCTACTGGGGAAGGAGTCTTACTTGCCTTGAATGTCTTTATTTTCATTGAAATGCTGTAAAGGAGAACAGTACAGAAAATTAGGTTGGGGGGAATCAACTAAATGTAAGTGATAAAACTGTGAAACGACAGTTCACAGCGCATATTAAAGTATGTGGGTGAAAAAAATAAAAATTCTAAATCCTAAATCAATAAATTAAAAGAATAAACATAATGTTATACATGTGGTTTAATTCACTGCAAGAATTAAAGTGTTTCTTTATTTGTCTGCTGCTTCTAAAGCATGGGTTGTGTTTTTTGGAGATTTTCTCCTTTCCTAGAAAACATCAGTGTGAATCCTACTGGTTTTGCATCTGCTATGGCATTACTTAAAAGCAAAACATGCAGGATTTGGCTTACACTGGAAAGTACTCCGCTTTCAACATTTAGGATGTTATCAGTTGTTTTGGGAGAACTAAACTCCTCAGCACAGTTCCTTGTGGTTAAGTAAAGGATTAAAGACCTGATCCAGTGCCTGTGGAATGAAATTTAGATCTAGCAATAAAAACTTCTTGAATCTTTTTGGCCCGGTCTCTTAACAGAATAAAAATAGCAGATGCTGATCTTTTTCTAAAGATCGGTTCCCTCATTTTCAAGTATGGTTTTGTAACTTTTTACAATGTGGTTTTTTTGGTTTTGTTTTTTATTTCTGTTTTAGTTCACACTTGAAAAAAACCCCAACCCCAAAACCTCAAGACCACAAAGCACAGAATCAATTTTATTTTTTTTATTAAAAACCCATAAAAAAAATCTAGTTAACTTCAGACTTTCAAAAAAACCTCAGGAATAGAAATGCTCAGGAGATTTTTATGTTGCTATTCTTTCACTACCCATTCCTGAAGTATAGTGCTTTAGTTCATATTTCTTGCAATTTTTTATTAAGTATCATGTAGGTACAGTAAAAAAGGGGAGCAAGATAAAGGACTTTGTGCATTAAGTTTTATTTAGGACTAGAGATAATACTAATAGAAAGGGATCTTGATACATATCGTGGGTTTCTAAATTTTTTCTGCTTGGTCAGAGTAGAAGGGAAGGAAGCCAGGGGAGAGCAGCCAACCTGAGCAGTGCTAATCCAAACCATACACTGTATTTTTGGAGCTTGTGTGTCTAATGTGATCTCTGAAGGCAGAAAAGTGGCCTAGTCAGTGCTGGCCAATTAACTCTTCAAATACTGAAATTTATCCACAACTTTTTTTTTTTTTTTGGAGGTTTAGATGTGCCCCGTGCTCCATGCCAGATAGAGACAGTTTGGATACAGATTGCATTCTAATGGATGAGAACAATTACCCGAGGTATACAAGTTTTTTTTCTACAGTGACTCTGAAAAGGAAGAGAATTGTAACTTCTGCCTTGCTTCTATCCACTTAAACCATCTTGAAATGACTATTAGGATCAAGGCTCCCTGTGGAAGTGCAGCATTTCTGGAAACAACACTGGTCTCCCAGGTAGATTTTTAACTTCTGTGGTAGTTCCCTGACAGTACTTGTTTGTGCTTATCTGCAATGCTGGGTGGTGGTGGTTAATGTGTGAGATAGTTTGAAGTGTGTATTTTGTGCCATTCCCATGCAGATAATTTTGCCTTAACAGAAAGTTCAGAGAATTGTTATTGCTTAAGAACTGGTACATGGTTCAGTGGGGTTCAAAATGAAAAAATAATGCAGCATCATCTTGATTCTGAGTAGATGAAAATACGGTGTGAGATGAATGTCATACTTTTATTTGATATAGTGACTGATTTTGTTAGATAAATCAAATTACCTTTTTTGTGTCTAGGTTTCAGTAAATAATTTGTCCTATGAGAAGTGTTAGAAATGCTGAAGAAAGTTCTTACAGAAATACAAGGTGGGAAAGAAACTAAGCTGAAGAAGCAGGAACCAGTGTACTGGAACCAGTTACAACAGGAAAATGATACAGGTGGAGTTGTTCTGAGGTTGGTGCTGGCACTGCAATGTAGCTGTTCCACAAGTGACTGTGTGTGCTCTCCCCTATATGTCAGTGTTCTCCTCACTAGAGTGCCATATTAGTGTGCTCTCCTGTCTAGTTTAGGCTGCTGGCAGATGTGACTTCCATGCATAGTCTGTGATGCTCAGTGCTCTGTAGCTCTTTTGGAATTCCGATGTGCTGGGTCGAATGGAAAAAGCTCCGTATGCCAGTGCAAAAGCCTGGCACCCATGGAAAAAGTGGAATATGTTCCTGTGTATCAGTGAGCAGTTTGACTCTGCTATGGCAACACATTTGAGGATAAACAAATATGTAGGTTTGTGACTCCAAAACAAAGTTGAAAAGAAAACTAAACATGTAATAAATTATTAACTTGACACCTGGCATCTAGATTTTTCTCTATTGCTTTAACTTCCTGTCTACTCACTTTTTCTCCTGCCTGTTTCCTTTTCTCCATCTCTAACTTCTTTTCTAGTCTGAGTTTGCTTTTCTAAGTGATTGATCTTTTCCACTTAAACCATAGATTAACAAAACTTTTTTCTCCCTCCATTTTCTCAGCCTGCTGTTGCAATTTTGAGTAACAATGCAGTTGTGTATACTTTCTTCCCCTCGAGTACATGTTGACTTAAAACCTCTGGTGCTTGAAACCAGCATCAGTCAGGGTCAGATGAGAAATACTGGGATGGTGGTTTTGAATCTGTTTTCATAGGTTGAAGCTAGAGCGGGGTCTGCTGAAAAAAAAGACAAGACCTGATCAATATTGAGTGGTGTTATCCTCTTAAGGGCAGGTTCTTATACTTCCTCTACAGGACATGCCAGCTATTGTATTCCTAGGGCTAAATGTCTTGTATTTATCATTTGTAAAGGAGTCCTGGAGCTGTCTAAAGTGGTTACTCTAAGCAATGGTTCTGTGTACAGGAGGAGAAAGGTTTCAAGTTGACTTGAGCCCACAACTCAGATGCAACTGAACTTGAAGACACATGTTATCCCCAGACTTAGTAGGTAAAGTCTTTCCTGTTGAACAGTTGCAGCTCCAGGGATCAGGTGTTGTGTTCTTGGGTTTATGTACCCTGGGGTTCAAGATCAGTTTGAAACTGAATTAATGGACGTTGCTGTAGTAATCAGAAAATTTCATCCAAATGCCTCTTTGTTTAAACTTTATGGTAACTTCTTAGAGAGAAGGATGGCTGGTTTGTGTTTGCATAACTTGTTTGCTTAAGCATTGCTGCTGCCAGGTCATTAACTTTATTTCTTTTAATTTATCAGGTGGAATTGTTCTCCATCCAGTAAAATTGAAAACAGATCCTCATGCATGTACACATACCACTTGAGCAGGAATCTTAGTGGAATGCTTGAATAGTAATAGGGAAGGTAACCTCCTGTATGGTAAACACAGCTTTCACATTGCATTCCTGCTGTGAATATAACGTTAATATGAATAGGCTTAGTTAGGGCAGAGAGTAACTATCATGTTTTAAATATTTAAATTCAAGTGCTGGAGGCTTTGGCAAGTTGTCAGTAACCGGAAGGAAGGAAGGGAATGTCACTTTTTGTTCTTCCTTGGTCATCCATGTACAGTACAATTCCTCATTTGATCAGGCTTTTAGAAGCAGAACAGCTCGGCAAGTGCTGCATTAACTAAGCCATGGTCTGTCTGTTATAAAGTTCTGCTCAGTGATGGCCACTGGCAGAGAAAGGATCTGAAAATTGAAAACATTTAACAAATGTTGCTGGAGACAAATTTGACCTAATGGCAGAAAAAAAATGAACTAGTGCATAAGGAATCTGTAATTACTGTATTACCAGAGTATTTCCTTCAAGTATTACTATAACACCATAGTGAGTCCTCTGGATTTCATTCCTTGTACTGTGTGTTTGAGATGAACCCACTTACTGAACTCTAAATGTTATTCTTGGATGCTACTACAAAAAATACATGAGAATTGACTTTGCTCTTTAAATGTTTGTTCAGCTCATCACCTGAGTCTGTGGTCACATGCCTGTGACAGTAACATGTATTGTTGAAACTAAATGTAAGATGCATCTCTTCACTAAAGTATTTCCATAAGTTTGCTATAATAGCTGATGCAACATGAATTGGAAAAGTAACACCAGAGAGCGCCAATATTTACAATATCAGCTGGAATAATATAATTAGGTTAGCTGCCCAGATAGTACTGTGATGAACATGATATGAATGCCTAGATACAGATTTTCATTTGCAGCTGTCTGAAATGAAAGCTACAAACTCCCAGGCTCTTCATGGTTGTAAAGATTAGCTTCAAAGCATATGACATAAAATTGGCTTCTCTTGCTTTCTCCTCTAGTGAATAAATAATCAAGAATAAACATTTCACACTTTAGAAATAACAAGGAAAGGTCAAATAACCTTTTTAAGAGTTTCTGTAGCTAATAAATTTTTAAATACTAAAATTGTAGACTTAAAAACTATTGGGCCTTTGTGAAAGTTAGATTTAGTAGTTAAACTGTTTCTCTGTAGGCAACCTGTTTTTAAGTCTCTCCCTATATATATGGGGTGTGTAATAGATTCTGCTAAAGAATGGCAGAAGTGGCCTTAATCCTTGTTCAGTTTAGTGGCAGAAATCAGCCATGAGAACAGATTAACTCATGAGAAGCAACGACCCTGCTGTGTATATAGGTGCCAAAGTTTTTCTTTAACAGAAAACAGATAGAGGTGTGGAAAATAATTCAGAAATTTGTCATGTAAGTTTGTCTGAGCCTTTAGAACCTCTTGAAGTTTTTCTGCTCTTTCGTGGTATTCATCTAACTTAGTTGGCTTGGTTTTCTTTGTTTCAATAATTGTTGTAATTACTTTTCCTTGATGTTATTTTCATTTATATAATGAATTTCAATAGACTGTTACACTAACCATCCCTAGAAGAGGTTTTTGTCTGGTGTGCAACACCTCTTACTTAGGACTGTAAGAAGTTCAATGGTGGCTTAGGGAAAAAAATATGTACTGTTGTGAATCAGTTCAGTTTTGAAATATGGGTATTATTCATGTGGTATTTTCTTTGCTTAGTTGAAGACATTGATCCTGCTTGTGGAGATTAGCTGACAATAATTTGAAGTCTTCAGGGAGTGAGGAATATTCAGGTATACCACAAACACTCCAAACAAAACCACAGAAAAGAGGGGAAACTTGAAAATACGTAATTTTACGAAGGGATCGAAATAAATGCCTAATAAGACTAAAATAAATATCCAATTTGGCCTTGAGTTGGCACAATGCAATACCAGTTGGTTTAGTCTAAATGCAAATCTTTGAAAAAGTGAAGCAAAATACAGAATCCACTGTGAACTATTTTGCATTGAGTTTTAGGAGATAGTAGGAGTCAAGTGGTGATGGAATAAGAAGAATGTTTTGTACATGTGTTTCGATTTCGAATGTTCCATTTCTGTTGTTGACATGATGCTCTTTTTTGAGGAAAAACAGTTGCTTGTACAAAGTATATTAAGGTGGCAAGGACCCTCATATTAATACTTCTTTCCAGTCTTGTCAAAGGTTGCTTGATAGCTTTGGTTTTAGAGGAGGTTATTAAGTATCTTAACTCCCAGGTAGGTCTTTAATCTGTTATGGGTGGAGATGGAGGAAGTTCTCCAACATGGTGGTGCAGAGCAAAGCCCTAACTTGTTCTGAGCCCTTTGGTGTGTCTGAGATGCTACTTAAGATTGAAGTTCAGCATAATTTATTCTGATGTCTTAATATTTTTCAGGCATGCGTTTCCCTAAATAGTGTGAAGATGGTAGAAAACTCCTGAGCTGGTAGAAATCAGTGTGTCTGCTGTTCTTTCTTGCAGCAAGTTCTAAGATATAGTTGTGATCAAACACTTTTTTGTAGTACAGAATTCTTTTTTTTTCTCCAAGTCTTTCCTTTTACTTGTATCCTTGCTTGTTTTCATCTTCAGTTTTACTGCCCACCCATCTTATCTGTGGATGTTGTTGAACTCCTATTTCAAAATCTGCTTTTCAGATACCTGATGCGTGCAGACAGCACATCAGCGGTTGTCAGAGCTGAGGTCACAGGTTCTTGCTGCCCTTTCAGGGAGTTTCTTAGAGATTTTAAAGTCTTGAGGGGGCAGAAATTCTTTACCAACTTCAAATTCATTGTTAGGAATAGACATAATAGGGGTAATAAGAGTGAGAACAGCATGTTTAGGGAAGACAGCTGTGGCTCCAGTAACCTCTACGTCTTTTAAAACATATGTACACTGAACTGATTTGTGAGATTACCAGAAATATTGAGGTATTTTGTTTTGCTTTCCATTTTTTTAAAGGCATATTTTTGGTGGGAACCTATGTAGTATTTCTAAAAAATAACACTAATTTTCTACTGAAAGCATACAAATGAGAATGTGAACATAAGTTTTCTGGTCACTGGTTTTGTGAAGGTTGTTTTTTTGTTTTTGTTTTTTAATTTTGAGGAGCTTTGAGGTTTTTTGGTTTTGATGAAATTTTTTACACAAGTTTCCTGTCTTAATTTTGTTTAGAAAAAGCCAAAGCGTGATAAATTTCTGGTGTGTTTTTTTGATTGATTGTTTTGTTTATTTAAGTAAGCGTGATTCTAGTTCTTGTCTGAGGGTTGCGTGTGTTAATTAAATATTGGCAAGGTGTTTTGAAGATTCACATATGGGAGAGAGAGTTGGGCAAAGTAGTTTTTACGTCAGACTTAAATGAGGTGGGGCAGAAGGCAACGTTAAGGTTCAGGCATAGATTTGTGGTTACAGTGTTACTCAGAAGAAAGACTGAGTCCATCTGACATGTACATTACAAACAGTTGTAAAAACATGCCTTTAGATATCCACAATGAGGAGTGGGCTGAGTTAACGTTATTTTGAAACCGTAATGTTAACGTTTTCTGGCACAGTGAGCGTAACTCCGCAAATCAAACATTGCATTATTGCTTTTTCTTTTACGTTACATTGTTGTCCTTGATGGACAAGGTCCCTTCTGATCAGCTCAGAAGTGAAGTTTTAATCCTGCCTTTCATTTGTTCTGTGTCATCTAGTGAAGCTGACACCAACCAGGGCTTTTACTGGAGTCAGGATTTAGATAGACTTCGACAGAGAATGCATTGACGTGATTTAAATTTTAAATAGTTATGCACAGTGCTTTATAATGTACTTGCTGCTTTTCTTGCTTTTTCCTGTACAAAAAGCAAATTGGCAAGTTAGATTTGTATTTAAATATGATTATATTTAACTTTTCCTTAATGTCTCTTTTCATCTCAAATTGTGTGGTGATAATTTTCCCCAACGTGAACTTCAGTAGGTTCAAAGCTACTTACGCAGAACACATACCTGTATCTGAGCATGACCATGTAGAAATGTTTTTTTTTTTTTATTTTCCTAATGTTTCATACACCCATACATTTGGGTTCCTGTGTTTTAAGTTTTTGAAAGTATTGGCTTTTGTAGTGGATTCCTTAGGTTCGGTCTCAGTTCTAAAGGAGACATTATAAACATTTAATAGTTTTAAAAGGAGCTTTATGGAAACTACATTATCTGTGCTATGTGCTATATGTATGAGGGCTTTTTATATTTTCATTTCAGAAGAGTTGAGGTTTTTCCTATAAAGCTATGAAGATGAGTTTTTTGTGATAAAAGAGTGAGCTTTAGGATCTGGTTTGGATTCTGTTTAATCTTAGCCTTAACACAGTTAAGACTTCATTCTGTGTTTAAATCCCCTTGCCAAAATAATTTATTCCATATACTGTTTTTTTTTTACCTGTGTTTGTATATCAGATACTAAGACTCGAGTACGTTGATATAGAAGCATGATAAATAAAAAAATCTTGCCCATACATAGCAATTGCAACAAGTGGAATTTTGTTTGAGGGGCTGAACATGTTTCCTACGCTGAGAGTAAAAGGAAAGTGCTTTTCAGAGTGCACAGAGATGGCACAACAGGTTTTGAAAGTTGAGTCTGTTGGGACTTGGGCTTTTTTGGGGAGGGGTTAAGGGGAGCAGGGTGTAGGTTGCGTGGGTGTGGTTATTAGATTTTTTTTTTAATACAGGTACTAAAAGTTGGAGTTGTAAGGAAAAAGAGATGGTCAGAGATGTTGATTATCCCAGTTACCACTGCAGTCACAAGAGCTCAGTGTTCATGTAAATCAGACTGCTTTGATTTAATGATGGATTTAGTTTTTAACTGTAAAAAATGGCTAGTGGAGTACTGTAAATATGTTGGGGTTTTTTGTTTGTTTGGTTGGTTTTTGTGGGGTTTTGTTTGTTTGTTTGTTTGTTTTTTGTGACCAAGACTTTCCCCTGTTATATTTAAAGAGCATATAGATGCGTTTCTCATGTACAATTTTTTTGGTGGAAATTTTATCTAGTTTGAGTTTGTAGCACTCTGATAATGATCAGAATTCTGCAATAATGAAAAATAAATCGCAATTGGAACATGGCAAATATTTGGGCTTTTGAACCTGCAGGGTTATTTTGTATGTTTTTTTTATTTGTTCATAAATACAACAAGCTTTAGTTTCTTTGAAGCAGACATCTTGGTGAAAATGGGAGAGGCTGAACCCAGTGTGGGCAGGTGTTGAGCAAATGTCTCCCATGAGCTCTCACAAGGGTTGTGTTATAGATCTTTGATTCTTTGTATCAGTCTGCTCAGGATCTCACTTCTCTGATTTGGACTTAATTGCTGGGTGATTCTGTGGCATAAACATCCAGATGTGTACTGTTTAAATCTGATTCCAACCAGTCTTCCAAGTAAGTTTTGTTTACCCCTTTTGCATCCAAGGCTCACTAAGGTACCTTTCTTCTCAGAGCTGGTATGTTGTTGTTTCAAGATAATTTTAACTGACAAAATTAACAGACCACACACCTGGGGTATTTAGTTATACCTTTTGAACCACACTTACAAAAATGTAGAGGACTTCAGTGTTCCAAAAGCTGTGAACGTTTTCAACCTCATCAATTATTTTTAATATTAAAGTCAGCAGATGGAGCCAAAGGCTTGTAGAAAAATTACTTGTACTGAATATATATTAAACCACAGAGCCCACTAAGTTTAACTAATAATGTTTCTACTAAAATTTATAACAGCAAAGCTATTTATTTGTTGCTAAACCTCATCCTCTCATCCTTTTTTCCTTCTCTTGTCTCTGTGCTGAGTGAGAACTCACCCCTTCATGTACCCAGAGTCTAGGAAGTCTGAAAAGGGTGAAGTTGGAGTGGGAACCTGGTTTTCTTTGTTGATTTACGTCTGTGGAATGTTTTCTGCAGCAGTGTTCACCACTTTATCAGAAAAAATGGTGTTATATTTTGTCAATATTTTTCCTTCTCTTGTGAGCGTGGTAATTGGAATCCACTATTGAGGGTTAGGTTGGAATTCATTGCAACCTCGTTTTCATTGTTACATGGTTGGTAAGGTATTGGGGTTTCATATTTTTCTTCTGAAATGACTGAAATAAGCCTTTACTTTAAGTAACTTGTCAGACTTGATATTCTAATAGGCTAACCCTATGCTTTTGTTAAATACTTTTGTTAAATATTTTTTTAAATCCTTTTGGAATTTTAAACAATATTTTCAGAAAAGTAAGGGGTTGGAATGTTTTCCAAACAGTGTGCAATTTATCCCATTTTAATAAAGAAGTTCAAATGCAATAAGTGGTACCTACCTTTTGCAGAAAAAGAGAGAAAAACCCTCTCATACTTTTAAAATATGATATCCAACAGGGATGCAAAAAATTATGATGGCTGAACAGATAATATTCCAGTGGTACAGTGTTGTTTTGCCTTTAAATAAAGACAGAAAAATGAAAATGTTAAGTGACTAACGACAGTGGTTTTGTCTATTAAACTTTTTAAATTCTTTCTCCTCTAAATCTAATCTTCTGGAGGAATATAAAATGTACATATGTTACACATAGAATATAGAGGAAGTGGGATATAAATATATGCTTAAGTACTGCATGTGTATTTTTTTTCTCGTTTTTGTTTTACTGATTCTTGAAGCTCGGTCTCTTCAGTTTGAAGCAAGGATCTCCTTAGAGGGACTTCAGAAACTTGGCTTACTGGCCAAGTTAAAAGCTTTTCTTATTTTTCTGTTTATCTTTGGCCTCATCTCTGTTTAAAATATCTTTCCCCACTTCTCCCGTTGATAGACAGTGATAAAACTTCCACCAGTTGTACCAAATTGCTGACTTAATTTCCTTTAATGAGCATAGGCTGTAGTAGCAAGAGCTTCTCACATTGATGTTTTTCTTTTGAATGATATGGTCAGTTTTTAGTTTCAGATTCACTCTGGACTTACTTATAGGCTTTTCTAGTTAAACAGTTTTCTTCCTGTGTGTGCTCACTCGCTTCCAGTAAAATGGTATTTTCTTTTCAAGCCATTTGCGTTGTGCTAAAAAGCTCATACAGGACTGGGAGGGTGCATCCCAAATTACATCGTTGTCCGGTCACCTAAAGTAACCAAATCTCCTAAAGTAAACAAATCCAGTCTCACTGTGATATGAGTATCTTCTATGTTAATATTTACTCTAGGAGGATATTAATGCATCTTTTAATATAAAGAGAAAATAAACTGGTAACACAGGAAGACACAGTGCTTTTTGCTGTATTGGAGCTATGAGAGCTGATGACTATGGTGAAAGAAATCTGCAAATAAGGAAAACCTTGTCATGAAAAAGTACTTCTAAAAAAATCTGATGGAATTTTTAAAAATATGCTACCAAAAAAAGAGAAAGAAAAACCCCAAAAAACCAAACCACCAAGCACCCAACCCAAACTGAAATAATACAATGAATAATGAAAAATTTTGTCCATTGCTGGATAGGCCAGATAAGCCTTCTTTGGACTGAATTCAGTCATCTCATAGAATTTCTTGTGGCCTGCACACTTTGGATTACATGTAATTTCAACTTTAATTTAAAAAGAAAAGGTTCTGGCTTTCAGGACATGGAGGGAGTGACAGCTGTAGTTTTCCAGTCCTAACTGCAGACAGGGCAGACACATGTAAAATCTTCTGGTATTGGAACGTTTAATTTTGAAGCCTAATTGTGGTACTTTGAAATGTCATTGGCCACTCTGGGGAGGTTGTCTCAGCAGGTGTGACTGGGCAGCTGCAGCCCTGAGACCCAACGGACAGGAAGTGAAAGATGCAGTGAGGAAACAAATCGAGCAGGAGAGAGAAACACAGAAGGAAAAAAAGAGATAAATGAAAAGCTGTTTTTTTTCATGTGCTGCTATACTGTATAAAGATTGTTCTGAATTGTTTGAAATACCTTTACATGCTAGCATTAACAGTCTATTTTTTTTTCATAGGCTTCATGTTGCTCCCCTTACTTTTTAGCTTGTGGTGTTGGTGTTCTGCTGTCAGGTGTTTGTGTGATGGCTTTAGCGCTGCCTCTTCTGTTAAATGTGCACGTTGCAACCTCAGTGAGCCTATTTTTAAGGTTCCCTCATGGACCACGTCTAGCTTTGTTTTAAAAGACCCAAAGTGGATTGAAATTATTTATAAATTGACAACTGTGTATCATCTTTCTCCTGACTGATGACTGTTTCCTTGTCACTGATATATAAATTCCCAGGACAGACATTTCTCAGATTTTTTTAGAAAATATTCTGGCAGTGTGTTCTAAAACAAATTCATACAAACACCAACAAAAGTAAAATTGCATAGTTAATCCTGAATATTTTGGTAAACATCCCATTAGCCCAGAGAATTCTGTTGATGGTTCACTGTGCCTCAGTGGTACTTGCACATATCTATATGACAGGCTTGTTCCCTTCCCTGAGTTGCAGTTGGTTTCCCATGTCCTGTGTTTGTTACAGGTGTCTGTGATACTTGATACTGGAAAATGAGGCTGCTTGTCTAAAAGAAATTAATTTGCACAGGCACTCAGAAATAGTCAAATATGCTGGTGATTGTTGTAATTTCTTTGGATCTTGATGAAGGTTTTAAAAATCATGTCAGTAGGACTGCAACTAAGAAGTGTCTGTGTGTAAAATGTAGACATATTTATTCACCTGATGACAGCTGAAAGGTTTAGGGAAATGGAAAGATAATAGAAGATTAGAAATGTTTAGAAGATAATAGTTTGTACTTCCATCATTTGAATACTGCTCCTGGCTGTCATTGTCAGAATATACTAGGTATGCTTGCAGCATGTATCAGGAATTATTTCTTTTATAGTCAAACCTAGGGTTTTTCAAATTGGACAGCTCTTCCCTAGCAAGCTAACAAATCCTTGAGAGGCAAAGAAGTCACAACTCTACGTCTGTTGTAAATGCTTGTTGTATCAGAGGTGAGGGACCCTTTCCATGACTTAATCAAAAAGACCTATGCAAACAAGCAAGAGGATTTTTTTCTTCAGTCAGTCACTACAGTTACAGAGCCTGACATTGTTAGGTGAACCTTCGTGATCTCATAGGCTACTGCAAACTCTTGTGTGCCAGACCCCTCTTAATAAAAACGTGGGGCACTGGATACGCAAATTCAGAGCAGCTGTCACAGCTGGGCTGTGCTGAAGTTTGGTCAAGACCCTTTGAACTTTTTATTTCACACTAATCCCATTTAGTGTGATCAATATACAGACCTCCAGCTCCTAGGTCTGTTAATTAGGTGTCAAGTGTTGGGTTGGCCTGTGTCAGGCTGTAAAATACAAACACAGAAGAGACTATCGGTGGGGAAGTAAAGTGTTTATTGTCTGAATGTATAAGAGTGAAAAGTTGCCTTCCTAGCCTGAGATGTCCTTAGGGATCTTAGGAGTTTTTTGTTTCTCTCAGTAAGGTAAATGTATGGTTAAATATGCATTTTAGCAAAAATATTAGCCCGGTCGGAAGCTGCAGAATAATGTAAAAGATCCAATTCTGCAAATAATTCAATGTTGGAATAGCTCTTTGATTACCTGTGCCCCTACCTTTCCCCCCTGTTAATAAAAATACTTAGTAATTACTCTAAGGTTGCTCTGAGATGGGAATCCTTTCTTGCTTTGTGTATGTACATCTAAAATGAAGTTTCCTCTAAGACTTACCAATGTTTATTTTAACTTGTGCTTTCTAGCATTCAGGGAACAGACAGCATAACTTAGATCTTGATTTCCCCATCTCAAAGAATCTCAGGAGGGTTTTTGAACTCCCCCATCTTTAGTTCTCTATCATTCAGGGAAGAGTAAATATGTAGAATGATATTTCAGCTTTCATACATTTTTGGGTTCCTTTATTTCAGTCTTTCAGTGACAGAAAGGACTGGGGAGTTTTGAGTAGTTTGTTTCATCTCCTTTGAAGAAAACCTAAAATTTATAATCCCAGATCAGACCTTTCCTATAACTCAGGCAACTCATCCTGTTAACTGTTTTAATATATGGCACCGCTATTTCATTAAACAACATCCAGGAATAATTAGTTCAGCAACGATGCCTCGGAACAAAAGCCCTTGATTTCGTTTAACTTTATAAGTTGGTCTCTTTTGATCTGCAAGAACACATCTGGGGCCTTTAAGAAAGCAGAAAGAAAAATATTAAATGTTTAGTAAGGCTGTTGGTGAAGGTTTTAAAGCACAGTAACCCTTTGGTACCAGGATGTAGCTCAGAGGCAAAAAAGTGTGAATTTCTTATTTCATAAGCTATGACATGGCACTTTTATACTGTAAATGCTGGGTTTTTTCCTAGTTGATGACCACTACATTTTGGCTTGATTTCCAGTTTCATATGATGCAATATCTTCATCTTTTCTCTGGTTTTTCTGACCTTTTGTCCCCTTCTTTCCCTGGCTGCATTTGAATGGATTAATCAGAATCATTACTGTAAACCTGACATTTTTTTTGTGCAGTGTATCTTTGCATTAGAATTTAGGTTTACTGCATCAAACTTTGCACTGCACTGCCTTGTTCCTTTAATAGCTTAGTATTATTTGCCAAGGTGGTGTGGATAAATCAATTTGTTTTTTACTCTAGACTTAACCACTTAGATTTTGCAAATATCATACAATCCAGAGGATATAAATTTACTCGTCTAATCTTATTCATTGTTACTGACTTGTAATAGAAAATTGCTTACCAGTTGAACTCCTTAAAATTTGCCACTAAAAAATTCCTGCCTCAAGGGAAAGCTATAAAGATTTTGTATGTCAATTGTTTTTTATTTCATAAACTAAAAAGTATTGCAAAAAATGCTTGTCTGATAGTAATTAATTCCTTTTTCTTTTCTTCCCATAGCAGAGGTAGCCTTTGTTTTTACTATAATTAGTACGAGGAATTCACGAGGAGTGGTACTGTATCATTTGATTTGTACTGATGTGCATGCTTGTGTTTGCTTGTTTGCTGCATTGCACTAGAGTACTGTTGTATTTATATTCCAGGCATTTCCTAGAAAATGTACAAATCATCACAATTAATGTTAACATTTGCCACAACTAATGAAGCCTACCAGATCTCTCAGTAATTATTCATCACCTTTGTTTCATTTTGTATAAATCGTGGCTTCTATTAACAAGCTTATGTTAGAGAAAGGACAGGAGAACTTTGTTCATGAGAAAGAAATGAGCAAAAGAACTTTGTTCTTATTTTTCCCCTTGACCTGACAAAATAGAAGCAAATAGAGTTGAAAATCTTATTTTTCATTACAGGTTTTATTTTTAAATGCAGCTTTATGTTCTCTCTATGTTTGTTTTCCTTAGTGAGCCTTTAACTCCAAGGTTGTGACCCAATAATGACCTCCTCTTTCCACTCTCAATTGCTTTTGACCTACTCCATTAAGTAAAAAGAAATAACCTAACAGAAGGGTAACCAGATCACTGCTACCACACCAAGGAAACAGGCAGGCTTTGGGGTGCTCTTCTTTAATCTCTCTATCCACAGAGCCTTCATTTTAATTTGCAAAATTGAACCCAGATCGAGAGCAGTAAAGCCTGAATACGGTAAATATTCATGCCTCAGTGATCTAGAGTGGCTCCATTACATTTCAGAGATTGGGAGAATTACCTTTTGGATTATGTATATTCATGGGCTGATTTTTATTTGAGATATAATATTACTCACATTGGGCTACATGTAGCATATTCTACCAAAACCAGCCTTCTCACAAAGCTCCAAATGTTCCTTACACGTAAAAGTTTTACTTCTTTAACCTATAGTTTCCTCTCTTTTATGCTTTTCAAAGGCTGGTAGTAAACAAATTTCTTTTAAAGAAGAAGGAGAAAATGCCAGTAGAAGTTCTTCTATAAAACCTTCAACCCTGTGTTTACTGTGATACATTCTCTTGCATGTGACTTTGAAGTCTTCAGATAAAAGTATTATTATTGTTCTAAACCTAAATCTATTTGGAAAAAATAATTCAGTTTGTTCTGTTGGAAGAAGAAAGTTTCACACAGCCTTTCTTTAACCTATCGCTTCACATTGGTTTTGACTTCTTTTTGGATTTTTTTTTCTTTGAAAAATGTTTTATTGAAATATTTTTGATAAGTTGCAGAAATTTTAATTGGTATGCAAATGTTAAACTACTTCTGTGTCATAGTTTTACTATGGGTCTGACATTCTCTGCCTAGATACTTGCTACCTAAACTCATTGGCAACATACTGTGCTTTTAAAATACGTACTTGGTGATCTGTAGTGATAGATGGAATAAGCAGTACCACTTAATTTGAGATACTTGACATATTTTTCCTTGTTTTTGTTACAAAAAAAAAAAATTGAGATATTTTAGTCACTTTGAGATGAAAGGAGATATGGTAGATGTCTGCTTTCAGCATCCTTCCACACATCCTGGAGTGTGGGGATCTATTCCCTACATATTTCCCAGACATTTGATGTGTTTGGCCAGAGGACTGAAACAGAGTGTGGTTCTCCCCTGGGTGAATAGATTCACCCAAATCTAGAAGAGACAAGGCAGAGAGAAAATAGAAATGCAGTGGGGCTTGGTGTTCTTAGTGAATCCCAGGTGGAGGTAAAGGGTGGGAGCCAAGGAGCACATTAAGAACATGTGTTACTGGGAGATGCTACAAGGGCAAATCTCGAGCAGCCTGATTTGCCTTCTGGGGCAGAATGTAGAGACAGAAAGAGCCATGACTTTAGAGAGACTTGGGCAGCATCTCTCACAGCATCCTTCTGTGGCAGCTGGAGAGGTATGGGGTGGATTTAGGGGTTTTTGTGCAAGTTAAAAGTTGCCTGATGTAGTCGAGGCTATTGGAAACTTTGCTGTGAACGAGGAAAATTGATATGAAATGATAATAATTCTGCAAACTCAACCTTTTTGGTCTCAAAAACGAGACACTGGATTTTTCTTGAGTATTTGGTTAGTGACAAATGATGCAGTTGACTTTATCTGCAGTGAGGTGTAATGCCAGTGTTATATCACAGGGCCGATAAGATTACTGGAGTTTACCAAATAACTACTCCAGTAAGATAGCATACATGTAATACAGTGTGAATTTGATGGGTTACAATAAATAATGAATTCAGGGAAGTTCAGTCATGAGAAGAAAATAAATAGAGGATAGTTTTCTTATTCAGTGACACTTGTCCAGCCTGTACATGGAATGGATTAGGTTCTGTCGAAAAAATTTTGGGATAATATACTTAAAGGAGACTTCACAGGCACAGAAGGTCACTTAACTTTACCTGCAAAATCTTAATCTAAACACTTGCTAATTTTTGATTTGTGATTGTGTGCATGAATATAGTGTACATGTAATTTAAATTAAAATTATGGTATTAAAGCAGAGTAAGATCATCGACCTGCTTCTTTTATTTACTGAGTGCATATTTTAGATGCTGAGAAAGGAAATAAACTAAATGGATTTTATTATCCCCTTTTATATTGCTTTGTATTCCAGTGTTGCAGTACTGGCTGGGGTGTTATTTTATCAGTAGGAGGAGTATATTAAATAAAATCTGATAGCATGTGTGTGGTGTTACACAAGCACCACAGCGGTCATATGGTGAATGCCCTTATAAACCTCACTTTAAAAAAAATTAAAAGAATCATTCTGTGTGAAATAGTTTTTCCTCCAGATGCTATGTTCCTTTGCCACATGGAGGTGAGGCCATGGATAAATAATAGATTCTAGAAATATTCAACATCTTTCCAAAAATGGTTACTAAGCCACATGGTTTTGCTGGAATCTGCAAACCTTGAATTATTTCTGACTCTTTGAGGTTTCTTCTCTGTGTAGTTGGTCCTAGCTGCTATTGTGATGTTGTCTCAGAAGAGAAAGCTCTTCACAGCCTGGGAAGTGGGTAAAGTTTGCATTGTGTCATTTGCTGTTCAGTGATGTGTTATTGACAGCTCCTGGTTTATTTCCATTTTATGCTGTTTCAAAATTCTGGCTAAAGTTTTGGAACTAATGAGTTATGACGTGAACCAAAAAGGCATCTAAGAGAATTTAGAAATTATTTCGTACCTCGTTTCTAAACATAAAATAATTTCTGTTACTTGGATGGAGGAGAGGCCTTTCACAGCCTATAGGTCCTTTTACTGCTTTTGAGCAGGAGTGGTTTACCGGCTTCGCTGAACACGTCGGCTGTCTTGCTCATCTACAGGGTTCAGCTTTGTTGTCCCTCATAAGGCAAAGAATTCAGCATTCTTCATGTTTAGAAGGGAATTAATTAAATATCTGCTTACACGTAGGGAACAGTCTTATATCTGAATCAGAGTTTTGCTTAGTTTCAGTGTATGTGCTTAGACTTGGGCTGGCTGAAAACTAAAAGTTGTGGTAGCCTTTCAGACAAGTGGCCTGCAAGTTTTTACCAATGTAACTTGGTATGTTCTGACCACCAAAAGTGGTACTGGGAACAGGAAGATGAGATACCTTATTCTTTATTTGGATCTGTAGGAGAGCAATAGCGAGGAAGTCAGTCCTTGCTTTCAAAAGCAGCAGATATGGGATGCATTTTGAGTCATGCAGTTGGGCCTTAGTTTGCTGCTCCACTTCTTCTAGATGATGCTAAGGTGGTGTTTCTTGTATTTGGCACTTTACTGCAAAGTATGACCAGTTTATACTTCTCAAGATTTTTTTTCTTGTTTGGGTGCTGATTCAGACAGGTTTGCACTTGGTGTATTTCTGATCCTCTGGGCTGAAATGGTGCTTTTTTCTCTTACCAGCTCCTTCTTGGATGTAAGTTTAAAGATGCAGCTCTTAAATGGGCTCTGAGGTGTGGTCTTTATTTTTTGATCTGCTTGAAGTCCTCTGTGTTTGAAATGGGGTCTGTTTTTATAATATATATGTAATAATCCTTTTATAAACACTGCATTTTTAATCGTTATTTTCTCTAATACATCATTGAGACTAATTATTTTAACTTTGCAGTTTCTTGTCACTGTTACAGGGAAATATGGTTACTGTATCTTTGATATCAGAAAGATGCACTCACAGCATTGGGAGGCAACAGGATGGCTAGGTTTTTATCTAAAGAAACTATGAGCAATGGCATGTGGCTGATAACTTAATGGAAGTTGGATAAATAAAGGAAAAGAAGCTATGACATACTAGGGCCAAAAGTCATTAGTGGACTTTTTCTGTGTCCTGTTTTCTATTAATCTGCAGTAAACTGCTTTGAAAATCTTAGTGGGCTTTTCCTTTGGTCTTCAAATAGCAGGTTCTCTTATATTAAATACATTTGTTTATCTCAAGGGCTGAACTGTTTGGGTGCTTTTGATTTCTGTTTTGCATTTTTTAATCTACATTTGAACACAAACTTCTTTCTCACTCTTTTTATGGACCTTTACATAATGCTTTAGGAACATTATTGTGATTATACAAATAAAATTTTGTGAGAAGCAAATACTTCTGCAAATGATGTAAGATTTCAATACGTGGCTCTTGATTTATATGAGATATAATCAATTCCCCTGTGCCACTACTAGAAAGCAAAATGTGAGTGAATTTCTTAGCAAAGTTTTTTAATGGTATTCAAGTTCTTCATGTTTACCTCCATGGTTCACATGTAGTAAAGTCTGTCACTTTTTAAGTTTCACTCAATATTGTTCCCTTTCTGTATCTAAAGGCCTAATTTCCCTACTCTGAGTGGATTGCTAAAATGGACCTTGCACTATTTTCGTGGACAATGCAAGATACAACTCATTTTACAGACAGCAGTTTGAGGACTAAAATGGGGGCTCAAAATAAACGCAAAGAAATGCCAAAACTATTTCTCATAGCTGGTCTTGGTTACAAATTCCTGTTGATCAGGACAGAGTGCTCTGAAGTATTTTACATCATTATGTTGGTAGATGGGTGGACTGAGTGATCCAATCCCAACTCCCTACTTGAAAAACCCATTGCTGTAAAGCTAAAGAAATTGTGTGAAAGCTTAGAACTGTGCTATAATTTGTAGGGATCCCTTACACAGAGAAACTAGATATGCAAAAGAGAAACAAATTTAATACTGAGGGTCAGTTGTATCCTTTTCAGTGCTTCTGGGTTTGTATTTTAAGGCCAGACAAAACAAAGATGAATTTTAGTTATGTACTTGAGTCTCTTGAAGAAACCCCCTACATTTGGAGTATTTTAAACCATGGGCAAATATCTCTGTCAGTTGGGGTCAGAGTGAAATGGAATGAAATACTGTACTGATGTTCATGGTCTGCTCAGCAAACAGGAAATCAGTGATTTAAAGCTACTCTAGCTCTTGTTATTTGATCCAGTGGGTGCAGACCAACTCCCTGATTCACTTCTCTACTGGTTCCATGTCTGACCTTTAGAAGGAGATGCAATTCCAACTCAGTTTGGGTGATCTAATCCATCCCCTAATTACTTATGCACACTCTGGCATTGTTCTGGTCAGATTCTAATTCCTACAAATGTTCTGCTCTTGGAACAGAGGTTATGATCAGTTCAGATACTGCTGTGTTGCTCCTTTTACAGTTCTGGTGCTGAGAGCATGAGGGAAAAAAAGGAAGGGGCTCAGATGTGTCCTTCCCGTTTACTTCCATCCTCTGATATGTCTACAGGAACTTTACATACAGTAATAGATACTACTTAAAACAAATATAGATGGACTGATTAAATCATGTACAAGGTACTGGATAGATGAGCATGAAGTGATGATTTTCGGTAGGTTGTGTAATGCAGTGTGTTTACCTCCTTGTGTCTGAGGACAAGCAAACCTATCTGAAAACCAGACCCAACTGCAAATAAATCAGGTGATTCTTAAAGCCCTGGGCACTCCTTCCCCTCTGCTCTGGCTCTGCCCAGTAGTTTGTTCCTTCTGGTATTTCTTAAATGTTTACATACATTTGGTAATTAAAATAGAAAACTGGACAGATGTCTTGTGCATCTTCCAGTTCCAGTTTTGGTTTGAGGAGTGACAATGCTGGAAGATTCCTTAGTTTTTGTCAGTTTATTGGCCCTGTCCATGGTGTAGAAAAGGAAATATTTACTGCCAGTATTATTACATGTGAAGTCACGAAAGTCTTTCAAAATGGTTTGGGCTGGTACTTTTCATCTGGCAGTTTCATTCTGGTAGTGCTTGTTTATATCTTTGAAACACTTATGTTTAAAACCCCTTATTTTTATTATTTTTATTTTTGAAGTCCTTAAACATTGTATGTGTTGCCAGTGTTGCAACTGTAACATGGAATGACACTGGAGAGGGAGGGGTACTGAATAAAAGAAGGGAAGGTTTGGGAAGAGTTTGATTCAAGCCCCAATACTTCCAACCTTCAAAAGTACAATCTTGGAAGTGAATAAAGAGCTGGAGTTAAACAGTAAATTGTTTCTCTCCAATTTATCTAGATAGGTAGCACTGTCTAGGAGGCTTAGCTAAAGGGATAATGAATGTATATTTGAGTACAAAAATGCTTGAAACTGAAACTCTGCTAAGTATTTACAATGGCCTTTTAAGTCTGTTTTGACATTAGTTAAGATCTTGACAAACTATTTTCACCCAGGCTTTTTAGTGAGGGGTTTTTCTCTTACATGAACACACCTCTTGATCTCCTTTCTCACAGTATTTTCTGGATTCTTCAAGAATTCACAGGCACTGGTGTGGCATTTATTTTGCAAACTGTTGTAATAATAACATTATAATCTGTAAAAGGGCGTTTCTTTTGGTTTTGGTTAGCAGCCAGAGATTCAGGGAACCCGAATAATATTCATAGTGGTGAAGCTCATGGACATTGTTATTTGCATAAATGTGATTTTCCAAAAGCAATACAGGTTTTTTGTTGTTTTCCACAAGATGTGTAGCTGCTAGATTTTTTTTTTTTTAATCAGCTTTCTGTTTGTTAGCTGTGACCACTTTTTACTGACTTATTTTGAGAGCTCTTTATATTCCAGTTACTGAAGGTTTTGGCTTTAGACTTGTCATCTGGTCCTCTGTTTTGATCTAAGTTTCTGCAATTTGTTCCCTTCTGAGTGGCTGATACATCATGATATAAGCATATATCATGAGATATAAGCTTATCATGACATGAGTGTTCATGATGCACTCATGTGCAGTTACTTACTTGATTCTTTTTCCTCCTCTTTCATCAACAGGTGACAAAGAAAGTCAAGTCCATGCAGATGTTCCATACTCCTGTGACTTATGCTATGCAGGGTGACAGAGTAGGTATCTGTGTAACCCAGTTTGATCCCAAACTGCTGGAAAGAGGCCTGATTTGCACCCCAGGTTCACTTCACACCATCCATGCTGCAATAATTTCCTTGAAGAAAATCCAGTATTTTCGAGGAGCTCTTCAGACTAAGGCCAAGTTCCACATCACAGTTGGTCATGAAACAGTTATGGGAAGAGTGATGTTTTTCAGTCCAGCCCCTGCTGACTTCAATGAAGAAATTCAAGAAAATGTTTTTGATTTTGAAAAAGATTATCTTTATCAAGAGCAATATTTGTCCAAGGACTCAGTTTCATCAGAGGAGAACAAAGAAAATGACCAGGCGGGAGAAGTCCAGCTCCCAAAACAACAGTGGGCTTTGCTAGAGTTTGAAAAACCAGTCACTTGTCCTAAACTGTGCCTTGTGATCGGCTCCAAGCTGGATACAGATATTCACGCAAATACCTGCAGGCTGGCGTTCCATGGGGTACTGCTCCAAGGCATGGAAGACAAGAACTACACAGAGACTTTCCTTCCAAAGCTGAAAGTGTACAAACTGAAGCACAAAGAAGGACAAGTGGAAAGGGTAAGCTGTCTCTTGAATGCTATATTTGGGAACTGGAAATATTTGTTTTGTGTAAGCACATATATTGCTGAGCTGCAGATTTTCATTGCTATATTCCAGAGTCTAACACTTTCTGATGTTTGTATACCTAGTGTATTATGTGTGGTCTGCTTGCAAACAGTCAGAAATCATTGTTTAAAGTGGCTTGTTTATTCAGTGCAGTGCAGTGTTGAGTAACTTGATGTCTAATCAAGCTGTTCTTCCCAGAGATTTGCTTTGTGTACCTTCCTAAGTGACAAAACTTCAAGCTTGCCATTGACATATTTTACGCAGTCTGCAGTACACTGGAAATGTAAAGACAGTGCAAACGAGAAAGACTAAATTGTGAGTTAGATTAAATAACACAAAAGACACTTAATTCTTTTTTGCGTTTTCACATTGTAATAAAAACACTTACTTTAGTAGGCATAAAGAAACCTCCTACAGCATGCCTCAGGGAGCTATGGCTGGCTGAAGTTGCAATCAGGCTTGTAAGATGGAGAACTTGAGCCATGCTTAATGCACATTGTTTCTGTGTCACACAGGTGTTAACCTGCTGTAATGTATGTGCTTGATCTACCTCAGTGTGGCTGAAGATAGGTGCTTTTTGGAGGAGTTAGCACCTACAGTAAAAATTGACTGGGATTTGTTTTTACTGTTCCATCAGTGTGGAGACACTGTCTGACAACCACTGTCTGTAGCGGTTGGTTTGCATTGCTGGCATAAGTTCAGTCTCAGTGGTGGTTACCTTTGAGTCAACAGTGGAGAATCAATTGTTATACATCACATCATAGAATTTTTCATGATGAGTGGTTTAGGTGGAGATGTATATTATATAAATAACTTAATTGCTTACCCCTTGATGAACAGAGTTGATGCAGACTTTAGCAAATGTTTACCAGATGTATTAATGTGATGGGTGTTCTATTAACTCTTGGGTAAAGAACTATTACTTTTTATTTGCCTAATTCAAAAATTGATTGTTTGTAAAAACCATTTAGTTTCCTTCTCAAAAATCCATAAAGCTGAGTTGAGGACTGTGTAATGTCTCTTCCTTTGGTATAGGAGACTAAACACTTGCCATACCATGCCATGTTTACTATGTACAATGCAGACTTCTTGACTATTATTTGTTTACTTTACTGGTTTAATACTATGAAGATCCCTGCTAAGGCATGATTTTGAGTTAGTGAGGTTCTTTGAAATGCTTCACTACATTCATTGATCAAATGGGCAATTCACGTTTCTCCCTTTTTTTCCTGAGGTTTCTGTGGCATCTTAAATTAAAAAAATAAAATAAAAAATTAAGGAAAAGAAAGTAGATAGAAAATAGATGTGTCTCCTTTGGATTTCCACTGACTTTGAAGGTCGTTTTTTTGTTTGTTTGTTTGTGGTTTTGTGTGTGTGTGGTTTTTTTTTCTGAAAGGATCTACAGACCTGTGTTGTTGTTTGATTTCTTTTTTTTTTTTTTAAATGCCAGTTTTGACACTAAGAGGGAAGGTAGTTAGGAGGATATCTGTAGCTTTCTGAAAATTTTATCTCCATTATTATGTGTTATATGGGACACCCAAAATCAACAGTCACTTCACAATTTTAGTAGCAGGTTAGTTGTCTCCTTTGTTTGACCTGGCTGACTACTTTCCTCTTTGGCTGATGCTGAACTAGAAGTAGGAGTTGAAAGTATTCTGTCCTCTAAAGCTGCAGAGGAGCTCTAGACCAAATGTGTGTGTCTGTATGCTTGTTCTTCTGGCACTCTAGAGCTTTCTGAGCTCGTGAAACATTTACCTTTATCTTGGCTAAAACTTCATTCCCTTGTGTGTGGCCCATGCTGCCAGGATCCGGCAAGACCTGGCTTATCAACTCCTTTTGTTTCTCTGTGGCTGCAGGAATATGAATGGAAACAGAAGTTTGTTGACCCATGGAGACAGATGCTTTTCTTTAATTAGAGATTAACTGGTCTCAGATTATTTCTATATTTTTACTCCCAATAAATGGCACTAGTCTATGGGACTTGAAAACTTGCAGAGTACCAACCGTGTGAGTTGTCCGACCGGGTTAACAGAGTTTGCTGTTAGCCTTGGTCATGCATTTTTAATTGTTTTTATTTAGTGTTAATTTCAAACTGCTAGTTTATGTATTCTGCTATTGATTTTACTGTGTAAATAATGGAATAATGTTAATCAATTATAGTTGGTTTGGGGTTTTTTTCTGCTCCAGAAAATAACCAGTGAATGTGGGGTTATTGAATATTAGACCAGCAGAGTAATTTATTAGGCTGATACATTAGTGAGCTGTTTTGATATCTTCCCATGCTCTTTAAAATGTAGAACTGGGAGGTTTATTATTTTATCCTGTCTTCATCTGTCACACAATGTGCCCTAAATATGGGCCTTGGTCACTGTGTGTATGGATAATAATTGGCCCTGTAAAGGAACAGTTGCCATTGTCTGTCTGCAGGTTCAGTTTATACCTGGACTTTGCCTCCCAGGGTACTGTAGATACTTGGAGCTGGCATTTTCCCTGGTGCATGCTAGAAGGGTGGTGGAGCAAATTTAAGAAATGCTCATGGTGTAGAGTCAAAGGGGCATACAGGGACTTGGATCAGTTGGTGGGAAGAGGATCGTGCCAGGTATAAATGGGGCCTGCAGGAGGGGAAGTACTTGCAGTCGAGGTAGCTACAGTTAAATCTGTGCTTTTGCAGAACAGAGAGCAGCAGGAACAATTGGGTGGTACAGGGACTTATTTTAGCACACAAAGTCACTAGCTAATAGAAAATCTGAATCAGCTGGTCCCACCCTGCTGCTGATGGATGGCTGGAGATTAGGATCGCTGAATTTAGGGTGTCTGTTCTTGGCACTGATACAGGAAAATTTCTTTCTCTGTTGAGCAAGGAAGCTCCCCCCTCCTCACCTTCCCTGGGGAGGCATAAAATAATAATAATTAAAAAATACATGTTACCTTCACAAGAAGTGAACTTTTCCTTTAGAGAATACTGCTGGGGAAAATTAGCTTCATAGCTTCCTGAAAGGCTGGGAGAGAGGGAGGCAGGGGCACATAACATTCGCCTTCCCAGGTTTGGGAGAGGGTAGAAACATGCCCCCATAATGGGGTTGTAGTGGAATTCAATAGTGCCTGTTTGTAAAATGTTGCTGCTAATCTGATGCGGGCTCTCCCAAGCCTCCCTACTTGTTGCTAGAATTAAAATTAATTCCCTGCAGTTTAACTACCAGTTTACCTGGGAGAAATCAGGCATTTATGGTTTGGTTTTTGTTCCTATTCTGATTACTTTCAGATCACTGATGAAATGGTAAGAACTGTAAATTCATTAAGTTTCAGCATCATGGTATTTTTCTTGTGTGCCCCTAGTGCACAGCACCCTCTTGGATTTTAAGGTTAATTTTTTTTTTTTTTAATAAAAGACGACTATTTATTCTCAAAGATTTTTTGACTCTCTATGAACACGTTTGACGTTTTTCCTGTTTCACATAGAAATCAAATCAATGGAAAATATGGTATTCACTACACCATATTTTAAAGTAAAAATCATACTTGAACTAGCAGTCTTCAATTGTATATTTTACGGAAATTTCACGCCTAAGCTTCCCAGTGCTTCTTATCTGCTGAAGTGATGGTAACATTTTATACAAAAAAATCAAGTACTCCTGCACTGCATTTTGTACTGCTCACTCTTTACTTTTGGTATTTTGGCTCTCTAATGCCAAGACTGTGTGGGGCACTGGGAGGGAAAGAGTCAAACCTGACTGGTGTTGTTCACTAAAGTCCTTGAACTTACCTGTCTGCAGTGCATCCTTGAACCTCCTTTTTTTTTTTAATCCTTACTTGTTTATCTGCTGCGTTTTGGGGCTTGTTTATTTTGGGGGTAGAGGGAAGGGGAGTATATATTACTGTGGTATATTAGAAGTCAGTGTTTTCTGAGGTGCTGCGTAATGCATCAAACTGAGGTCTCAGTTATAAAAAGTTGCATGATTCAACTAGAGTCGTGATTTTAATCTGATTATATTATTTGATACTCTTGAACTGTTGTGGAAATGTGTGAATGCTCCTGTTTTGTTTTAGACCTTTTTTTTTGTGGTAGAGTATGATTATGGGTTAGTTTTAAGGAAAATCAAAATACACTGTTCCCTGAGAACTAAGAGGGCACTGACAGAGGTTTGTATTTGCTTAACTTGATGATTTTAAAGCGATGTGAAATACTAGTCCAGTTTTCTCTTACAGAGAGGACTTAAGAGAGGGGAGAAGTTCAGTGGAAGGAAGTTTCTGTCAAGAGCATCTTTCTGGTGCGGTTGTGTGGAGGCAGAGACTGTCACCCTCTGGACACTTTATTTTTACAAACTCTTGGCTGCCTGACAAATTTACTTTCAATAGGAAAAAGCTAGGCTGGCAACAAGTCCTGATAAAAAGGTAAAAGAAGGCTGAGTGCTATTGAGAGCACCAGTGTGGCCTTAAGGAGTGTGATGTGGGAATCTTGGTGAAAAAAAGGACAGATGAGATGCTGTGAAAGAGGTTTGTCCCTCTGATTTGGCATACAGTGCGGACTGTGGATGTGGGCTTGCTGAATTGTGGCAGGTCAGCAGCTTCTGAAGTTGGAGACAAACGAATTGTGAAGATAAACAGCAACTGTTTTCCTTGGTCTTGTGCTTCTGGAGACAATCTGCTCACCCTTCAGCTCTTTGCAATTCTGTGGTCAAAGAGATGTGTATTAACCCTAGTACCATCTCTGAAATACCTTCCTCTCTGAATTTAACCTCTGTGCAGCATTGCAGACTAATTCCAGTCTGACTCATGAAGCAGTTACTCAGTTCCTGGGATAAATCCTTTATATTTGTCACATTATTTGCTCTTTGGCTTCCTCGGAGGTACAGGTTTAGTGCAGAGAGTTTGAACTGAAAGGTGAACTGTAGAAGTGCATCATGCTTTCCTGCATGACTCAGATATTCTGTTTTGAAAGTGTTTTCACAAGCAGGATTTATCTTAAGATGGTTGCCACAGGGTTCTATTGTCAAGAGTAACTGTAAATCAGTAGCTCTGTGGCAGAACAAAAGGAGAAGTCTCTGCCTTGCTTGCATAGCGTGAGCTGCACCTTCTGCATTTTCAAGCTTGTGCAGTGAAAAGTATACATGTGTTGGCTGTGATGGTTTCCCATTTTAAGCACAGCAGAAATGTTTTCCTATCAGAATGGGCTTGTTCTCCCTAAAGATGCCTTCTCTGTATTCCTCTGACGTTAAGAATTAATTTTCTCTATTTCAAAGGTTTCAATGTGTATCTCTCTCATTGTTTAACCCTGCTCTTAGTCTTTGCCTGAGGGTAATCATGTTGCACTTGTTTCTTCAGCAGTTTCCCTTCATGTGCCACATCTGTGGGATGTCCTGGTTTCGTTCATAGCCACTCTGTTCACAGGTTTTGTGCGCTGCTGGGCAGTAAGTTTTCTTGTTGAACTCATTCTCATGTGGATTGAGGCCATCATGTAGCCAGCATGCTTAGTTTCTAGGGGATGGAAGAATTGCTTATTGCTTAATAACAACATGTTACTAATTGTTTGAATATTGGTGTGATCTAAGAGTCCCCAAGGAGAAATGTATTGTTGCAGGAGCAAGATGCAAAAGCAGAGTAAGTGATCAAGATCTTTATCGGCACATCTCTTCTGAAACCTGAATGGAAGACAGAAAGCTTATCTTTCAGCATCTTTTGAAAGTGTTGGGGTTTTTCTCACTGGGATAGCATGAGCAAGTGCCTTCCCTGAGTGGTCAAATGGAAGGTCTTTGTCACCTTCACAGATCTTTCTGGCTTTTCAGAAGAAGGATGAGATATTGTGGAGTATTAGTAAGCAACTGCAGGAAATTTCAGAAAATGCTATTAAGTTTGTTGATGACCAGCAACGACTCAATCTCTTGGAGAGTAGACATTTTCAAAAGCAGCAGTTGTGAAAATAGTGGGTTTTTTAACAATTATGAGCCATATTTTGTATTTTAATGCCTTATGGCTTTTTATGAGTGAAAACACCAGCATTTATTTACTGAGCACATGTCAAGTTTGCAATAGCTCAGCCACACACTTAACCAGATTGCTGAAGGAGGGTACAAAGGAGGAAAAATGAACTTGCACATGAGTGAATAGGAACATCCAATGTGGTTCATAAAGGAATGAGACCAGATTTCTGGGGAAGCTGCCATTGCTTGGGGAGGCAGTAAGTTAATATGAAAGTGCCAAAGTATTCCTATCTGGAAAGATTCCGAGTAGTGGATTGTTTATAAGCAACACTGGTACTTTTTTTCACTGAATCCTTTCCAGATATGAGTAATACCAGAATTTGTTTCACAGAGTTGTACCTATACACTGTATTTTAAATATTTGCCACAGAAATACTGTTCAAGTTTTCTGTTGCACAGTTGCATTGCTGCTAGGAATGAAAGGAATTAAATTTTACCTGCTTGGATAGTTAGATTCTCTCATCTAACTTATATCTAAGAAAGAAGGTTTCATTGGCTTGGTAGGGCTACTGTTGCATCTGCTGTTTTCTTACAGTGTCAGTGCAGGATAACAAGTAAAACTCTGCATCAGCCAGGTAAAGATGCTTTCTGGGTGACTGCCATGGTGTGCAGACTGATACGGGCACAAAGAGAGAGTAACAAGGCCAAACTGTGAAATCTGAGTGAGTGCTGCCTGCAGGCACAGGCAGTGACCTGGGCTGTCTGCAGAACCTTCTGTGACTCTTGCTGGGAGAAGTGGTGGATGTCACTCCATCATCTACTGTAAACACGCAGACGCCACAATTAATATTTTTCCTGCTTTGAAGTCTGAACATGAGTTTGTTTGGTTCTGCTTGGCTGCTGATGGTATGCTAAATACAGTAATAATACAGAGATGAAGGCAATCAGGTGAATAAAAGTGCACAGCACATTCACTGGTTAAAATGCACTGTAAAATAGGAGCATAAAAGATGCATTTATTTATTGGCTCTTGTTTAGTTTTTGAGTAAAAGAGTTTGAGAAGCTTAGTGGGGAAAGGGGGAAGGGAGGACTGTCTGCTCATTAAACAGAAATACTATTTCTGTTAAACAGTGCTGAGAAAAGAATGGTGATGTTTGCTGACTGACACAGCATATGGATTAACACAGTACAATAAATTTGTTGTAAGTGTACCAGCTAAATCACAGAATGTGCTTGCTTGCCCATATGAAAACATTAGTGTTTTGCTCACTAACCAGCAAAAGAAATGGCTTGTTCCAATGACTGGATAGTAGAATTTTGCAAGGTTTGAGTAACACCTATGGTTATTATTTATATTATTAAATTTCAAATGCAGGCATGCTTTTGGGTCTTGCAAGTGTGTGGACAGCTGGTCTTGATTTTTCTGAGGTTGTGTAAGAGTCACCTGTGGGGGAATCAGTTTGTCAGCAAGGCAAGCAATACACCATTTTATTTATTGGATACAAAAATAAATTAAGAATGTTACTTAGGTTGCAAAATCAAGAACTTGAAAGTTAGGAAATACCAGATTTACAGTTGCCTGTGCAACATTAATTCTGTTCCCCTGTGCCTCTACCCTGTGCACTTAATAAGGCGAGGTTCCTCTGAAATTTTTTTGGATGTGGTCATGTAAAGAGTATATCGTGGGGCATATCAAAGAGGGACAGGAATAAGATTGTATGGACATCTGGCATTTCTTAACTTCTTAAGTGCCCAGTTCCACAACTTAAATAACTTAGGTTTTATATAAATGTAATTTCCTAGGCATTTTTAAAGTAAAAAGATGAAGTAAAACTAAACCTCCATACTGCTGAACTGTAGCTGTCCCTCTACTGTACACCCTCAGTGGGTTTGAGTTACAAATGTTCAACTGTGTAGCACAGGCTTGTGTCGCTTCCTTCCACAAACCTTGTTGCCAAATGGAAGGAGGAGACTGTTAACCAAGTGAGATGGTGGCTTTGGGCAGCAGATCCACACACTGGAGTTAGAGATCATTAGGGGAGGGGATGGACTCGAGATGTTCATATGTCCATAGGATGTTTTCAGAAGGGAAGGTGAGTCTGTGTCCAGAGTCAGCTCTCTCTTCTCCCTCTGCATCATTTGCTTCAGGCAGCTCTTTGCAGACCTGTCCTGTCCTTGTTGCCTGCTTAATTTCCAGTGAGGATTTTGTATGCCTCTGTTCTTTGTTCCCCCCTGCCCTCTCCAGGTTGTTTGTGGGCAGTTTCCTTTAGAAACAGATAATTTACTGTTGCTATACTTGACCTCCTGCTGTGTGCCAGGTCTATGCACTGTTCCGAATTAAACTTGCCAGGTCCCACTGATGTTTCCTTTTGGATGTTTAGGGTCTTGGAACCTGAGATCACCACAGTTAGAATATTTTAAAATAGTTAAGAAGGTGCCTGTGTGTTCCTAAGTCCTGGAGATCCACCAGAGTCCGCCTGGCTGTTCAGAGCTCTCTCCAGCTTGGCAGTCCTCTCTGTGTCCTGTTTCTGAGGCCAGGTCAAGACCTCTGCATCTACAGATCATCTTGTCTACAGAACAGCCTGTTTCTTGGGGTTTTTTCCTGAATAGTAATCATCACAGTGTTTTTAATCTGTATAGCAAGCCAGGGCTGGCTGGTCTGGAGATGGATGGTGTAGTATGTGGTAACAGTCCTTTAACCTACTCTGTTCCATAGCTGTTGATGTTGCTTTTCCTACATAAAAGGAAGGCAGCATAGATTAATAAAAAATAAAATAAAATCATGACATCAACCAGTCTCTTCTTACTTGGTAAAATTAATGTGTGCATTCAGGCAGTGTCAGGAATTTGGTGCTTATAGTTTTTTTGGAATTCAAACCTTCTAAATTTTAAATAGAAGTGAAGGAATCTTGCACTATAAAGGTGTATAATGAAGTTAGTGCCATCTTGGTGCCCTGTGCATGTCTGAAGAATACTGACTGGTAGGTATAGAACTTTCAAAACCTAAAGCAGTCTGGCTGTGCACTTCTCACTCGTGGTCCTGAATCAGTATTCATGACTCCTTTTCTGCTATGTACTGGGTTTACAAGGCTGTAGTTATAGCAGGATGCTCAGCAAAGAGAAGGGCATTTTAGGGCTGCTTGTTAGATATTCTCAAATGCACTCATCCCCTTATTCAGAAAGGCAGAGAAAGGAAAATGTTTATTGGATACAAGGAACATAGGCTGGGGAGAGATGGGACAAACATCTGAAAAACAAGGCTCTGAAGAGATGTTTGTGATGGCTTCTTGCTCTACTAAAACAGCAGTAATGAGACATGAAGACATTTCGTTTCCATTCCTTGCTCATGGGTGCGTGTTCAAAGGCAGAAGTCTGTTGTTCACTTAGAGGATGGTGAGAAAGAAGATCTTTGGAGCCCAACAAACAGGCAAAGGCTTCTGGTGCTGGAGGGAATTGCAGAAAGGAAGGTCTTTATGCTGCTGTAAGCAAGCTCTTGAGGAAAAACTGTGGCTGACCAAGTAATTCTTTCTTTTTACCAAGTTGTTCACCTGGTTCTCAGTAACCAACTATAAGCTAGAAGTCTTTGTAGAGTCAAAAAAGCTGGAAACTTGATTGTTGGTGAAATCCTCTTAATTCCCTTCTCCTTCACCCTTGTGTGGCCTCATGTGCTGTCATCTTCTCCATGCATGAAACTGTTTTAAAAAAAAACAGGAATTTGCAGTCTCCAGAATATTCTCATTTCTGACACAAAAATGGAAAGTGCTTGAAACTGTTTTCTAGAAATACATGAGCTGTCACTGATCATGATGAAGATGTCTCAAGTGTTCTTTTTCTAAAGTACAAAAAGTAATAAAAATACTTTGTATTTTCAGGGTTAGTCATAGACTCTTTTTGTTCTTTTTCCTCTCCTGTTGTTTTTCTGTTTTGGTTTCAAAGGACCATTTGTCAGTTTGCTGAGAATAATCCTTAGACTTGTTTCCATCTTTCTTTAAAAAATTATTTCTTTTTAAATCCATATAATAAATCAGAAAAGGTTATTCTTTCTCTGTGTATCTTTTCTACTATTTAATATTCAATGCTTTTACTTTCCCAGTCTCAAACCTTTCCTTATTTTGATCTCATTCTGGCACCACTTTGTTTCCTCCTGTGTTTTTCTATTCTGATATGCTTTTCTTTTTCCTTGTACAGATATTTTTAAGAGGTGGGACTTATTTAGTCTCAAAATGTGTGATGGGTTGTTTGAGAGGGTGTTCAGATGACAGTCATTTCTAAGTTACCTTAAAAAGGGGGGTGGTTTAACAATCTGGACAGTATAACTTGCTGTCCTGCTCAAAGGGGAATCACAAAATTGTTTTCCCTCAGAATTATACTATGGTTTGCACTGAAGGCCAACACATGTACCATGAACTGTGGTTTTGCAGTGTATGGTCGGGTAAGCAGTGCTGAGATGGGGAGTGAGAATTGGTTATTTTTTTTACTGTGAACTTCTTGGTGTTAGCACAAGGGTTATGTGCCAGAGATGCACATACTTCACCTATGGCTATAAAACCCTGTTTACTTTTTTTGTGCAAACACAAAAGCCAAGTGGGAAGGGATATTTCATAAACTCAGTGCTATTGTGTCCTCTGGTCTAAGCCATAAAACAAGAGTAACAGAGACGTTCCCTTTGAACTTGAAATCCCTTTCTAAGCTGCTGATCTAACCTAAGTGAGAGGGGGAGACTGTACCAGCCAGAAAATTTCTCTTCTGGGTATTTTTCCCTTCCCACCCCTTTTCTTTTTTTAAAGTCCTTAAGTGAGTTTGATGCTGCACCTCTGCCCATAAATTTAAAAAAATATTATCGTAATGTAGGTCAGTGAACTGAAACGCCACTGTACACCATGGGGGATTAAAGTCAGAGAGGCAACCCTCTCCCACTCCTGCTAGGTCATATGACAATATAAACAAGAAATGCAAGGAGCCTTCAGCTTTTTCTTGCCCTAATCCTTTGTTTATGCAGCACTTAAACTGACTTTTGGGGTCGTCTCTGTCTGGCATTAAAGCCCTAAAGCTTTTTGAAGTTTCCCTGAAGTTAATAAAATTAGTCTGCCCTCGTTGCTAGGCCCCTTGCTGCTGCTTCAGAGCAGACTGCATATCCCTTACTGTCTTTGTGGCATTTGGCTTTCTAAGTTCATAATATTTTATACCAAAAGAAAAAAAAAGAGAGAAAATCAGAAAACTCTCCCAAAAGGCTACTCAGCTAATAGACCAAATGATTGCCATTGTAGATGTTCTGAGAACTCAAAGGGGATTAACTTAAAATCCCACAATTGGAGGTAAATTGCTGGTAAAGTAATTGGAAGTGTTGCGTTTCAGTTAGGGAGAACAACATGCATTTCTCTGCCTTTTTACAAAGCAAGGCTAAACCAAAAAATTAATTTTTTAAAAATTTTTCTAACATTGTCTTTAAGTTGAGAAAATGAGCTTTGCTTCATAGTAATTCTCTCCAACAGTCATTTATTTCAATGCAAAGACTGATCAAGTTATCTTTGTTCCTGTTACAGCAGGCATTCTCATGTTATTTAGTCTTTGTCAGGGATAAACTGATGATAGGATAACTGGAGGGGATGGACAACATAGGATGGGGTATATGATATTCAATGCACGAGACTGAGACTTCAGGTCATAAAGGTTTTATTCCAAACAACCACTCAGGCAAGTCACTGATCACTTATTGCTTCAGCACCACTAAAGCAGTTTTGTTTCTAATGGCTTATAGAGATGCCCAAGGAATCGTGGTGTTACCAGCAGAACATATTGACCACTTGAAGGAGGGGGTTTTGTTTTAATGAGTTGACCATTAGAGTGAAAAGAACAGTGCAACTGGAGCCCTTGGTCTGTTTCCTAAACTGAATGTACAAGAGCAAGATCCTAAAAAGCACATTTCCTTATAAAAGACAAGGGATTTTTTAAAATCAAAGGTTTTAAGTGAGTGTGCCAGAACTAAATGGTAATACATTGTGTTGCTGTTCTAATCAGCAGTTGTAGGTTGTCATTACTGTTTTACTCAAAGGTCTGTGATGACTGTAACAGTTGTTCACAGAAATCATTTTAGTTGCTGAGGAGCCTCCTCCTTGCTGGGGAGGCTCTAAACTGAACCATACTAGTCCAGTATGATTGCTCACCCTGTAATTCCATATTTAATTAAGTTAAAGATAACTTTGAAGTGCTCTTGGAAAAATAAAAGATCTTTATGTGGCCTTTTAAAGTTGGCTTCCTGTGCCATTTTGGGAGATAACTACAAAAATCATAGTTATGTGGAAGATCCTCACTGGAGCATAAGAGACCATCTGTGTTTCAAACACAGGGGAAAGAAGCACATGGCAGACAGTGGAGAATAGGGATGGAGTTTTGAAATTCTTGTTCTAGGAATAAAAGGTTTATAGGGAGAAGTAATATTTTTATTTCTCCAGCTAATGCAACTGGAAAAAAAAGATTTAGAGAATGTAAGTGCTTCTTCAGGTTGGAATTAACAGCTTCGTTTTGTGCTACTCTTCTGTTTCAGACCCAAAGACAGGCGAGTGTGCCTGAAAGCTTATCTTCCCCCTCTACTACCACCTATTATCAGGGGCTCTGGTAAAAGACATTATTCAGTTTTAAATTTAAGCCAGAGGTTGCCAAGCAGTGATACTACCATTAATGGTTCATCAGCTATTTTGAAGCAATGGGAAAGGACAGACATGATAAAAAAATACAAATGTGACCTTTTGGGAAAAGATGAGGAGTGGATGTTCGAGCAGAGAATGTTGTTGAGACGTCTGAGTGCTGTTTCCTACAGGTTTGACTGTACCCAGCTTGGAGTGGAGCTGCCTGTCCTGTTGTCATCTCCATGTGAAAGAAGGAAGAGGGACTGTGGATACTTTTCATCCTGGATGTGGTCTGGGATAGGGAGAGGTCTTGCCACTGTGCTGCAATACTGCATAACCCTTTCAAGGCTGTTTATAGCTGAGCTAGTAAGCTCTGTTTAAAATGAAACAAAAATTAAATTTCTGATACTCGGTTTACTACCATACTGAGATTGACATTAAAATAGAGGTGTATATATGTAGCAAAATAATAGCAAATATAGGGATTTGAGTCTGTATATGCATTACAGTTTATGGAGGAGCTTCAGGGAAGGATAGTTGCTTAATAAACCAGCAATACTGTGAGTCACTGTTAAAACTGAATAAAGGGGAGTGTTCTAAACTGGTTATAATTTTTCACTGTTCTAAGTCACTTTGGTCTTTGAAACCCTTAGGTGTAGCTAAAAATGACTCCTAAGATACGAAGAAGAGCTGCAACTTTTACCACAGAAAATAATCTTGGAAAGATTTAAGTAATATCCCCATATTTCTTCCGATTAAATAAATGTTCTTTCTGTGTCTACAAGGTAGAGCAACTCCAGGCTTTAGGTATACAAGGATATTCACACCTACAGGATTAGGCTCACTTGACTGCACCTTATACTTTGTAATGCCTAAGGGAGGGTTGTTTATCTTGCCTTACCCACCAACATTGCTGCCTCTTGTTCCTGATAGCTTAATTAAGAATTCAACTTGGAATGGTTCTTCCCACTGGGTTACAAACCTTGAAATTAAAATTGGATACAATGGTCATAAGGCTTTTAGTTTAACAAATCAATATGTATGTAAAGGTGAATATTTAAAAGACTCCATTTAGAAACTGTCATTTCTTTGGAAGTGTAGCTGTTGGAGTGCAGGTCTGGAGCTAAGAGAAAGAATGTTTATGTAGGTGATAATGTTCTTAGCTGTAGGATAACTAATGGAATAAACTTTTTGTGAACATAGGTACTTAAGTGACTTTCATGGAAAGGTTTCAAAGCAGAAGAAAGATTTTAATTAACTGACCTTTGCAGCATGTTTTGTTCTTCCTGTGTTTTGAGAAGAAAGGTAAAAGTAGAAATATGTTAACTTGTACAGGCTTTTATGGTTTTAGACACAAATTACCTTAAACTCAACAGTTGAGATGACTTTGCTGCCCGTAATCAGAACACAAACTCACAGAGTGTCAGTTTATGCGGTGCTTTATTCAGGGCCCGGGGTCCCTGTGGACTCCTGTCCCAAGACAGGTACCCAAAGACCCACATTTTGAACGCATCTTTTATACTTTTTTCCAAGCAAGGTTACATGATTGGTTTTACATTTCACAGGAGACATAGTAGTTAAACATAAACTTACATATCACTTTGATTATATTCAAGTATTAATCCATTTACCTAACTGTAAACATCGTATAATTAAATCCCACCACCAGATTACATCCGATCTCTAGTTGCAAATTTTTCTTGTCTCGGTTCTACTTGACTTATTGTTTCTTTTTGGTCAGCACAGCCTTAATGTCTAAGCAGTTCCAACTTAGCTCTGACCTGCCCTGACTTGTTTCTGGCAGAGGTCTTTTCAGGCCTATGCTCCACACTGCAACAACTTGTCTGGAGATTTGTTCATTTGGGGGTAAATGGTTTTTAAAGGGTGGTAGAAGTTGCCAAACTCAGAGTATATCACAGATAATTTCTTGTTACTTTATATTGTAGATTCATGAGTCCCTGTTTCTTTTGCAGGTGATGGACGACTACAGTGTGATTGGTCGTTCGCTGTTTAAAAAGGAAACAAACATCCAGATTTTTGTGGGTCTGAAAGTGAAACTGTCTACAGGAGAAGATGGAATAATAGATGGTGGGTTTGGACAAAGTGGTAAATTTAAAATCCGAATTCCAGGTAGGTGCTTATCAGTTAACAGATACAAATTTATGTCAAGTGTAGATGATCTTTCCATATTGCAAGTCTAAGCATTACCAGTGGTCTCCTGAAGTTTTGAAATCTGCTCATACCCGGTTGGACCACTGATCCGGTGGTACCTCTCCTAATTAAATGATGGTGGCTGTGACTTATATTGTGAGACTCAATGGCCTGAAGCCACATCTCCTGAGTCAACAGACTTGGGGCTCAAAATGACTTCTTGTTAAGTGGCAGTAACATAGAAATCATGCTGTGCCCAGAAAGGTTTGTGGTAATCTCTCCTCTCTTAATGTATGTATGATTTGCACCAGAGCCCTCTGAACAAATAAAGGAAAGCAAACCTGCAATCATTTTTACCTGTAGCTACTTATTAAATATAGTATATTGGATGTGAGTTCCTTAAATTGGCTCTGTTCTGCATGTTATTACCTAACTTGCCTCAAGCAAAAACTGCTTGATAAATGGCTTTTTGGACATCTTGAAAGGTTTTTTTTATTGCTTGTGTCTCCTGGTTTTATGATGTTATATATGACTGTATTTTTCATCCTTGGTGAATTACAGGAAGGATTTATGCCTCCTTAGGTTAGAGCATGGGAAATGATGGGTGCTAGAGTTTATAAGTGTCATTACTGGGTTTTTTTCCTCCTTCTTCTAAGGCAGGAGAGTCGTTCTGAGCCTTTTCAAAAGGCAATAATAGGTGCTGCGTTTTACTCAGATTGTGGGATAAGATTATATCGCTACTTGGGAGTACTTTTTGTATTTCTGTAGTGTCTTCAGCCTATTTGTCACAAGTTAATCCCCCACCCTCTTTAGAGAGATGAGTGAGATTACTTCTGTTATACAAGTGGAGGAAAGAAATCCTAATATTCTGTGACAGCAAACAATCACATAGCAATTGATCTACAGAGAAAGGTAAAGTTTCCCGATTCCCTGCTGGAGAGGGACTATTTTTCCATTTAACTTGGGGCATGATGCAACTGCACTCATTTTGATCCTCTGCAAATTTCCTTTCTTCTTCCTATCACAAGATAATTCTTCTGACTAGACAAAAAATTCTGTATTCTAACCTAGCTGTAATTCCAGTTTTGTCACCAAATGCTAGACTTTGCAAATAGGTCTGAGACCCTAATTAGTAAGCTCAATGCATATTTAAAGAATAATATTTAAAGTAACCATAACCACATATATGATTTTATTTTTCTAGCATAGAAAGGCTTGTAAGGGTTCACTGAGGTAGGTACCTTTAGGTAGGTGGTGAAATAATGTGTAAATGACCTTAATGCTGAAAATCAAGATAATACCTTGCTTAAAAATGTAATGTTCTTAGTAGTTTTCCTCTCCTCAAGGCAAAAGTTTGATGAAAGAGAAGAACAGGAGGATGGCATTTACATTGCCATTTCCACATTTTGGATGGAGGAAATGGTTCTTCTTGGGACAGGGAGAAACCTCATAAGTAATCTTTGCCACTACTGAGGATGTGTAAGCAGGAACTGTGATTGTGAACCAGCAGTTACATTAAGAAAATTGTATATGGACTTAGAGAATGGCATTTAGCTCTGTAGATTGAGTTTGTGGGAAGAAATGATACCTTTCAGAGAGGTGTTCATTATCTAATCTTGGTTAGACTTAACAGGAGACCTTGAAACAGAGGACCCTTTATAGTTTGTTCTTTCAATGAGAAGAATATGTACCAGAATGTTAGAATTTAATACCTCTCTAAGGTAGGCAGAATAATACAACTTAGTTTGCTTTACTTTAGTCTGGGTCAAACTTGGGTGCTCTTGTTGTCTGGAAAGAAAAGGCAGTAAGTTAAATTATCTTAAGCTAAGAGGTATCAAGCAATGGGAAAGAAGCACAGAATTTGGAAGAGCCTAAAACCCCACGTCTTTAAGAGTTGCAGAGATCTGTGTGTAGGGGGAGGGCTATTGCTGTGATGCTGTTTAAGTCAACTGCAGTTCACATTCCTTTGTTAGATCAGCGTTGCTTTTTTAATGTGTCTGCATCCTGTTTATGGGGTTTTGGTGTTTTTGCCTTTTTTTATAATTTTTTTTATAATTTAACTTATCAGGCTTTTCTCTCCCTTCCCCTCCATTCTTCATCCTTGCTTTCCTTCATACAGTCTCTTACAGATTTATTTTGTGAAGATCTCCTTTTAATTTTTCTGAAGTTATTTCTCCATGATTCCTTCGCAAATGTATCAGGGAGTGGGAGAGAAGGGAGGGAAATGCCCAAGTTGGAAATGTCTTTGTACTGCCTCAGCCTGGCAGTCAGTCAGTCCTCTACTTTAAAACCAGTCTTAACCTCTGGAATTGAGTTGCTGGTTTGAGTAGTTAACCTGGTCATAGCTGATGCCTGGTTTTAGAAACAAACCTCTACATAGCAATAAAAATCGAGTAGATGTATCAGAGATTTGTATCCTGACTATTGAAGGTAATTACAGACCATGGCACGTTGTAGGGTGTTGCATGGTCCCACTGGTGCCAACAGCCTCGAGCACTGTGCCCACTCATGTGAGCAACTGTTGGGCTCCCCAGGTTCCATACTCACTTGGAAATGACTTGTGTTTGCCTGTAGATCACAGCCTGGGAACATTGTCTTATGTTGTCTGTAGGCTGAAACTTGGTAGACCACAACTGGGAATGGCAGAACATGGATCTGTTTCTTATTCTGGCACTGCTTGTGTGCAGCAATAAGTCAGATATTTCTCTCTGCTCTTCTGCTCTGTGAAATGGGGATAATTACTATCCATTCTGGAAAAAGACAAAATAATGCAATCTCTGATTTAGATTTATTCCAGGCTTGGAGCATTAATATTTCTTGAAAAGGCTTAATTATCTTTCTTTAGAGTACAAAAAAACGCGTCTAGAGTACAGCATGCAATTGGAAGTTCTTTAGTTGCTGAAAGATGTCAGTAGTTTGGAAGAAATTCAGGGAAGAGCTGCAAGAATGCTGGAGAGACTGAAGGGATTGATTTATGAGGGAAGGAAGATGAAAAGAAATGCTTGAAACTTGGCTAAATGATGTCTAAGTGGGAGATATGATTATCTGCAAGTATTTGAAGAACATCCCTTAGGGTGGTCCAAGGAGGTGGAAGCAAAGCTAATAGCATGAAATAAAGCAAAGTGTAACTTGACTATTGAGAGATGTTATTTAGCAGAGATTTCTTGCTCTGCCAAATCATCTTTGCACAGGAAGATGATGTATTCCATGTTGAGAACAGTCGTGTGCAGTTTGCCTGGACATTTGTTAGTGCTGGTGTCAGGGTAAAACAGACAGGCAGCAGCATGGTGAGTGGAAGAAAAATGTACTTTCATCTCACTTCTAGTTTTGTGTCCAGACATGTTTTTATTGCTTGAAGGGCAAGGTATAACCTACTTTCTAGAATGTTTACAGCAGCATCTAGTTTTTTGGGGTTTTTTTAAAGTATTTGCTGGCAGATGGGCTACTCTGTAGGACTTGGTTGTGGACCTATTCGTACTTTAACTGAGGACAGAGTTTCAAGGCCTATTAATTTACAGGATGATACTTCCTTTCCAGACTTGTTGTGCGATCAAATGCATAAAAAGGAGGACATAATCTCTAAATTGCAAGAGGGTTTTACCTAAATTAACAAGCTGCTTAAAAAACAAACAGGATTTGAAAGGCAACTTAAAGTACACTGCTTTTAAACTTATGCTAGTGTGTGTGTGGATGAGGGAGGGAACTACTGATGCTCTTGGCCAAGGTGGGTGATATGTGGCAGCTGCTTTAGTTGTAAATGGAGCACTGCATAAGGTAAGTGAGGGAAAAGGATTGTTCAAGAGGGAACTGTATGTTCTGTGTCTTACTCTAAAGAAGATAAAAGCTAACAGTGACAGTCTTTGGACAGTGCTTATTTCAACATACCTTGCACCAAGGAATGTTATGCCAACTGATGAGAAACTTAGAGGAAAGTTCAGTGAATCACTTGAATAACTTAGTGCTCGTTGTAGTTTTTGTGTAACTGTCTCTCACCCAAGAATTGATGCTGTAAAACTCATGTAAAATCATGATCTGTTGATGTGTCTCATGACATCTTTTGAAAGATTGGCTCTAGATATGCCCATTTCATTGGTTTTGGCACATTGCATTTGTCTTGTGCTTGATTAATGTAAAATTAAATCTTATTGGAGCATATGTGATATGTCAGGCATGGTTCACTTTCCTGTCTGTCTTTACTGTCGAACTGCTGGTGAAGTGTTCATCCTTTCTGAGGCACTGCAGTGTGTTTGACTGCAATTCTCCTCTTCTCTTTTTGACAAAAAATTGTTATACATGACTAGAGTTAAAAACTACCTTATTTCTTAATGCGAAAGAAGCAGTGCATATCTAACACTCGTAAGAGCTGAACACATTTCTCAATTGAGCAAATTTAAATGTAATAAAAGACACACTTTTCATAAGAAGAGATACAAATGAGAATATTGAAAGACAAGCTTTCTGGCTTTGCTATTCTTTTTACCCATACAGGATAACAGTAGTTTTAAGTTTCTTAGAACAGGTGAAGATGAACTTGTTTGTGACCTTGTCTTTTGTTGCCAGTAACTTTTTGCCTTGCATTTATAAGTGTTTCTTGTATATGAGAGAACAAGTCTGTCTCCTTGTTTCCCCTGCTAGTCATGGTAGAGGGATTGAATGTGCCTTAAAAGCCTGAAGTAATAGCATGGATGTGCTCCCTAACTGAAGACACAGTGTGTTGGTATAAGATGACATAAAGTGGTGAGAATTGAGCAATGTGCCTTATTCTTGAGAATCCCTCGTGTTCCTGAGTGTGAAATTAAGGCTGGAAATGCTGAATGTGTGCTTCCTTCTTGTGGAAGTGGCACATCCTTGGTGTTTTTATATTTTGCCACTTTTGATTGGATGAGATCCCATACTGGCTTGCAAATTAGTTAATGACATAGTGGGAGAACCTTGATGTAAGATATGCATGTGAACAGCACCACTCAGCATAATTTCAGTTCCAGTTAAAAATTGAGGATTTAAAAGTAGGATTCAAATTTTAAGTATTTTTTAGCACTTCACTTAAGCAAGCAGGTCGACTAGATATTAAGGGAGATTAAAGTTACGCTAAGATAGAAAAATGCAACAGTGAAATAATTGTGTATCACATTGGTCTTAATTGTATTTTTTTTATATTTGACTTTTTTATTATTATTCAAGGCATATCTCACTTTGTTCAGGTCTCAACACAGCAACGTAGCTGGCATTTGTGGAATATTATTTTCAGGAGTTTGGGTTATTTTAACAACCGTAGGAGACAAGCTTTAAATGGTTGACTGTAGATAAATGTCATATTCCCAACTTTGTAATTTGGAGGGCACTCCTCACTGACATCAGCAGGAATGGGGCAGTCTAAACCTTTTCATTGCACTGAGAATAATTAAACATCCTGTCACTAAGCAGCATATTTTTTTGTGGGAGATCTTGACATTTGGAATTCTTTGCTTGTGTTGCATTAGAATAGGATAATCTTCTCTTAGGCCAAATGGAATTTAGGCACATTTCATGTCCTGGTTTTCCCAACCTGGCTCCTGTTTTAATAAAGGAAAATAAAAAAATTGTTGGCTGCAAGGGTCTGGTGGGTTGCCATCCCTGTCAGTATCAGGTGAGGCTGAGCAGGATTTCAGTCAAGAGGAAAAACAAAAGCCCAAGGGCAAAGAAATCTGTGTAGCTGTGTTTTATTTAAAAGCTGGAGATTAACTCTGCTTGTTCTTTCACAGTCTCTTTTCCCTAAACCTCTAAAACAAACAAAACCTAAAATCCTTGAGGGGTACTTCAAGCATAAATCTCCTTCTCTCCTTTTTGTGAAAGTTGGCTGGTGTTGTATGGACAGAGGCTGGGAGAGGATTGTTGCCAGGGAGGCATCACTTCCTTTTATGATCCCCTCTTGAGCAGATTAAACTGTAGTGATGTGGAAGTCCCGGTGACCACATAGGAACTGGGAATTTGTACTGCATTTACACAGAAAGGTTGACCTGAAGGAATCAATCCCTGCCTTTTAAGTGGTGGCATCCTGTAAGCTCATATTGACCTTTGGAGCAGAATATCCAGATTTATTGACCTTAGAGTGTTCTTGTGGAATCAAAGTCAAGATTTGTGCTCATTCCTTCTGAATGAAAACAGAAGTCCAGGAAGTGTTAACTTACTAACTGGCTGTGTGCCTCATTCATATTAGTATTGGGAGATCCTGGTCCTGACTGTAATGACAGAATTGCAGGATCAAGTCTGTAATCTCAGAGCTTTGGAGGGGTGATGTGTTCATTGCAAGAGAATCATCAGAGGCAGATGGTCATTGCACTCTCCAGCAGATCCTGTGCTTAGAGGAGGCTAAGACTGTTCTTTGGAGTTGATGTTTCCATTGGAGTATCCATCCAACAGGTTGTTCTTCTGGGATCAAGCAGATATGGATTAGGGAATTATCAGGCATCAGGTGATGTAGCAACATTTGAGAGCTTCTGTGGAAAAGAAGACCTAGCTCCTGTGTAAGCCCTTGTGGTGGGTACAGTGTAGGCTACCACAGTGATCTTCTGGGTAATTGAAAAGAATGAAAGGGAGCCTTTTATTTTACTCCCACTCACCCTTTTTATTCTTGAGCAAGAGGAGCTTCACGAAAGTGACATTTATGCCATGGAAGGACCATTGGTGGTTCTACACCATATGATGTAATCAGTGTTTTTCCTACTCATCACGTTACACCATACCCTTTGAAGGCAGGGCTATGGGCAGCCTTCGGGAAGAAGTCCTGTTGCTCTCTAACCAGTCCTTTGATGGTGGTGAAGAACAATGTGTACTGACTCCTTTTTGCTGCCCTGAGTAGCAAAGTACCTTACACTTGCACAAGTGTGAGCTGAGCCTCAAAGCAAACAGAGCTTTCACTCTGGGCTTTGCTGGCTATTGTGTTTGTGTTTAGTTTGTTATTTCTATTCTACTCTGTAGGGCTTGTTTTTCTGAAGTTTTTGTTTGCACGTAGAAAGCAGTAGGGATGTAGGTGCTGCCTCAATCTATAAAGAAAATTACTTTGAAAAGACAAGAGTATTATGGTGGTGAAGTTAAGCATTTAAAACTTTAGAATATAGAAAGAATATCTTAATTATCTCTCCATTGTAAGTTGCGTTCTGATATCAGGTCCAGTTAAGTGATTGCATATTCCCCAGGCTGGCACACACAAAAACTGCGATGGATTTGGGTAATGCTTTGTAATTGACCTGTTGTCCTGTACTGAGTTCTTTTTTCTCCTTAGTGCATAATTAATTCCTTTATTTTTTGCACTTCACTGAAGTCCTGCTGTAAATATGAAATCAATTATTTGTGCTATTTACGGGGAAAAAAATCCTATTAAGAAAATAAAAAGAATTCCAGCAGATGGGTTTTGTTTGACCATAGGGTATCTTTACTTCTACGGAATCTTTCCACTTGGGAAAGGAAAAAAACAAGCAACCCACAACCTGTCAATCACTTACATGCATTTTCTTTTCTTAATATTAGCTTCCACTCTCCATCAGACCTCCCTTAACTTTGACTAGTTTCTGCTAATGCTCTTACCTCTCTCCCATTTACTTCTGTTCTTTATTCCAATTTGCTACTGCTGCTGTTTCCCCTGCCCATCTTTCTTGGTCTCTGAAGTTGTGTGCCAGCTTATTTTGCCCTCAAATATTTCTACCCACATTTTCAGCCTGCTGTAGGGATGTGCAAGGTAGAGGGGATTTTTCTGACCTGTGGATGTTCTAGTGTTGTTACATTGTGAGCTCTTGAAAGAGGAGGGGCTGAAGGGAAAACCCAGACTAACTCTGTGCCTGAGATTGCCCTCTGCAGATGGAGGCTGTTGGGAATTGAGCTGCCAAAATAGTCTGCTCCAAGTGCATTCTAATTAAGTTTCCTTTTTTGCCTCCAAGAACAGCAATTGCTCTACCAGTTATCCTAAAGTTAAGTTTCAAATCCCTGTTGCAAAATAGAAAGATGCTGTAATAGATTTTGTTTATCTTAATTTGAGGATAAAATGTGGATCTGATAGTGTGGGGAGAGCTTGGGGGATGACTGTGGGTTTTTACAAGTATTTTGAAACTGAACAGTTGCTGTTTCAGTTGGCAGTGACATTGGTAGTCAGCTGGCCAAAGTACTCATGATAGTAAGCCCCCAAAGAATGATTTTCCTTTCATTAAAAAAAAAAAAAAGTCTGTAAAGATTGTTTCTTTCCTTAGATAAACTCGGGTCAGATATATGTATAAGATTCTCCTAAGCCGCAAGAGCTAGATACATAAATTAAACAAACTGAGATTTGCACTCAGTTGCATGTGTTTAGGATCTGGGATTTTGAAAGAGGTGCACTTATCTAGAGATTTGTGGTAAAACTGAGAGCTGGAAGTGCTGCTGTGTATAATAATCTTACTTCTGTGTAGAGTCTCTTGTGGTCACAAGTCTTTCCAGTTAATCCAGGCTTTGTTATTTTGGGGGGATGTAGTTTTTGTGGAAAGTTGCATTCCCTGGGAGAAAGGAAGCATCTTGCATATTTAGGGCTGTTACTTTGCTGAATTTTGAATAATTACAACAGCAACTGTAAGCTCTTGGACCCTATTTATTGCACAGTCCAACTCACTGGCAGGACATGTGTGGTGGATGTGGCCAAGAGGCTGCTGTGTTCTGTGCTCACGTTTGCCTTCACGTCACCACTAACTTACTTGGTGACCATTTCCAGATTATCTAATGCCTCTTGGCTTCATTATCCCATTATGTAAACTGCCCTGTCAGGCTGTTGTGAGTCTTGCCTGACATGCTTAGGAAATCCTTTGTTCAATGGGGTTCCTTCACTGAGGGGTACCTTTTGTAAGGAAAAAGGGAAAAATAAACAGACAAAACCCCAAACAAACAAAAAACCCACAACAAGTTGGTGGGTGGCAAAATTAAATATTCAAAAGGAGGAAATTAACAAGTTTATTTCCCTGTTAAAGCAATGCTACTGTTTTGCACGATTGATGGTTGTAAAGTTCCATAAACACACAATTGCAGAGTAGAACTATATTCAGGTTTTAAAATTTCTGCTGCATTATCATTTTTATAAGTGGAGGTGCATTGCTACAATCACTACAACCCAAATATCCTGTTCCTTAGAGACCAAGTTCTGCATTTAATTTTGATTTCACTCCTGAAATTGCAAACAATTTGGATTAGAAGAACATGGCATGGAACAACACCATTACTCTTACTTTCATGAAACTTAGTGTACTACAGATCCTGCACACAAGGATGCATGTGCTGCCTTTTGTTTGGATTTTTTGTTGTCCTTTTTAGGTGTTTCATTTTGCAAATTCAGTGCACTCTTGCTGTAATTTCAAGTGTGAAAACATTTTCCTCTTGAGAAAGAACATAATGTAAAAACAATGGGTTTTATTATGTGTCTGTAGAATTTGGCTGAGCAACTGTAGAGCATTAAAAAGATCATAATTCAGTAATACCTTGTATCTCCTGGAATGAATGGGAATATCTTTTTTTTTAATTCTAGTATATTTGCCGCTGCAGGTTTGGGATGCTTCAATGTGTCCCTTGAAAAAAGTACTAAAGCAACAAAGTACAGTTTGTTCTGAAGAGTAACAAAATATAGATGTGATATATACTTGTTGATTACTGCTGCTCAATTGAGCATCATCCTTCTGAGAAGAAAAGGTCGTTTTTCTTGCTAAGGAGTTGGTTGATGTCAGTATGGCTAAATGTGAGGGATTCAGAGGATCCCTGTGGATTCAGGTATGGGACTGAACTGTCCAAACATGGTACTTTTTGAAGTGATTGTTAAATTCTCCAAAAAAACAAGAAGGGGGACTTACCTGATTTATAATTGCTTCTTTAGATGTTTAAGGTGGAATTTTACTTTGAAGGGTTACTTTTTGGGGGAGAGATGACTGAAATACTCTGTGCACAGGTGGAGCGAGGATTTCAGGGTGACCTGAAATCACCCTGAGTGAACTCACTTGCAGTGGGCAGCTTTCTCTAAGAGTCCTCTTGTTCACGTAGAGCAAGGAGGTGGAAGCCACGTAGTCTAGATCATGTTCTCAGGTCAGTAGTTTATTTATGCAATACCAAAGAAGAAATTTTCTCATCTTTATTTCTGTTTTCTTGTGTATGAAACGGGATGCTACTGTTGTTGGATGTTACAGTTCTCACTTGTGGTTTTGCAGTATCTGGGTGGAAAATACTTAGGTTTTAAGCTTTTAATGTAACTTTGATCTTATTAAAACTCTCCACAATGGGTTGCTCAGGCATTCAGATTGCTCTCTTGCAATGAAATTTCTCTCCCTTTCTGTAAACTGTTTGTGCTCATTTACTTGATTTTGATCGTTCATCCCCTGGGCCTTTCACCTTCCCTTTCCACCAGTGTTTGTTCTGATAGCTTTTTGAAGTCTGAGTAAAAACATACACCATGGGGGCTTCCTGGAGGCATAGAGCTTTGTGGTTTGCAAATTGTAGGCTATTTGAAGTATTGACTCTCAACAGTGGCCAGTGCTTAGTGGATGAGAACTGTACTGTGACAAGGACGTTAACCTTGAGAGGCTGATCCATGTTTTGAGTTTGGGGACAAAAAAAATAGTTGTTCTTAATAGTGGGCATTGATTTCAAGGAAGTCTGTGTAAAGCAGCCTTTGGTTTGTGTTTTCACAAAGGGATTTGAGTGTTTAATAAAGAATAGGAAATAACTGGAGCTTCAATAGACCTGTTTTGATAGGGGGGGCTCTGCTGTAACATGATTTTGTGTAACATTATACATAAGCAACAAAAGCATTTCCTGCCTCTAACTGCAGTATTACTACATTTAAAAAAAGAGTTGCAGAAAATATTTTTAAAAGTATTTTATACCTGGAATAAAAGTTATAGGTACAGTAGAGAAGACCATTGTCCTGCTTAGAGAAGTCTTTCCTATAATACCTGAGGTTGTAACTTTAGTCACAGGAATTGCATATTGCATGCTTTTGTGCTACATGTTTTATAATAATATTTTTTTTTTAAACCTCTGAGGCCTCAGTTCCCTTCATCCCCTCAACTATTACAGATTAGGAAATGAGGACAATTTGGTAATTCAGAGAACCTGTTCTTTCCTGTTACAACTGATGAGTTTACCCAGTTTAATTTTTCTTACGTTTTACCCCATCTCTCTCTATTCTCCCCTCCCCACTCAATTCCCTCTTTATTTGCCCATTTGCTTTTTCTTACTCCTGCAACCTGTTCCTCTGCCGACTGTACTTACCCACGCAACCTTGAGCAGCCTTTGATGCTTTTTAGATTTTTTTATGAGGTAAATATATTAACTACAGAAACATGAACCGATACAGTGGACCTGTGCCATCCCTTCAATTACTTTGTTGCTTTACCCTCAAATGTGTCATTGAATGTAAATGAAGAATATTGTTTGTATGGTACAGCCTTTTGCTGTGCACCTGAGGATTTTAATCCAGTACGTGAGTTTGCTGCCAGGTCTGTATTTGCTCCTGAATATATTTGTTTACCTTCTCAGTTTCTGTCTGTGAAAGAACAACATCCTTTCTTCGTAGTCTGACCAGTTGATATCTGAGTCTGTTAAGCAAGGGACTGTTTGCCTGCGTCTTCCTAAAGTATCAGCTCATCAGGATTGGTATTAAAATATGGATACAACACGAAGAATATGCATTTGTTTTCTTTATGATTGCAATGAATTATCTTTTCAAGCCAACACAATGGTAACATGGGCTGTGCCAAGCAGTGTGTGCCAGGTAACACTACAGGCACACACGGTAAGAGAGAAAGAAGACGTTTTCGAGGACTGAAAATGTGCTAAAGAATGCAAGTTCCTGCTGACAAGAGAGCAGGCTCTATATCATGGACTGGGGATTTTCTTTTCATGGCTCATTACAATCCACTGTTCTCACAAGTACCTCCTCAGAAGATGTACAAAGATTATAGTCCCTCTGGAGTTCATGTGGAAATTGATGCCTGCTTCCCCAATCTCTGACTTTTTCCCCTAGTTTTTCTTTGTGTTTTCCTTGTTATTATCTTAAGTAAGTAGTTTGAGGACATAGTGTAATTGGATTTAGTTGTGGGTTTTATTTTTCTGTTTTGAAATTGTGCACATTCAGAGCAAGATTGCCTTATTAAGTAAATTATCAGCGACTTTTGTTTTTTACTTAAAGTGAAATTTAAGCTGGGGTTTATTGACCCAGGCTCTGTGTTGAGCTTCTCTTCCTTTTAAGAGAAGTTGAGTATTTTTAAGAACCTTTTTCCATTAACTAAGCCATTTGAAGATCAAATAGAAATAAAAGTTTTTAAGAAAATACTAAAATATGTATATCTTCTAATATTTGACTACTTATTCCTATGTCCAGTTGATCATTGTGAAATTCACTATTTACTCTAAAATATATGATTATGTTTCAGAGTAAATGTATGCTAAAGCAAAAGCAGGAATTATTCTCTTTTAGAACTTATTTCTTATAAGCATAGGAAAAAATTAGTTTTATTTGACATTTGGAAAAATTTATAGGTAGATTAACAACAGATTTTAAATGTCTTTTTTTCTGTAAGATTTTGAGCTCTAATAAATACTGATACTTGTAAGAAGACTATACTGTAGAGTTTTGCAAATGAGTTTGGTTGGATAACCATATTTTCTCTAATCTTCGTAAAGAAAGGATGGATTTGTAATATACACAAATGATTGCTTTTTGGGAGGTTAAGAAGCAAGAGAAATCTTGTAAACATGGAGGAGGGGGAAGGGTATGTGTTACTCAGACTCTGAAGTTTCCTGGTTTTCTTGCTGATGGTTGGGAATCTTGTGTTAAAGACCTGTTGATTTGAAGCTTTTATATTAGATATTGGGTTTTTATGTCAAGACACACATACATGTGGATTACACATGTAACAAGTAGAAGCATGTTATGGGTTCACTGTTACTTTCATTGAACCAGGTAGTTAAAACTGGTCTGGGGAGGAAAAGGGGGAAAAGACCAGCTGTAAGCAGATTGATGGAGGGTATTTCAGTCCACCCCTGCTGATTATTTCTAATTGAAGCTGTCTGAGCCAGTCTTAATACAATTTAGTTATCGCCAACCAGAAGGATTTTATTTATGGAACAGGGCCTGTTGGAACTTCCTCCGACCCCAGAGAAGCTGTGAATGGGAGAGAGCTGATCAAGCAGGCATGCCTGGCTAGCGTATGCATTTCTTTAATAAGGCAGGGATTGATGTCTTTTGCAGTTCAGGGGTTAGGTAAACAGCAGTCCCTCGGTTCAAGGCTCTCCATGTTCAGTTGTTTGTTTATACGGATCTCAGAAGGTTAGGTTAGCCTTCTTGACATCCCCGGGGAGCTTTCCTGACCATGGTATAACCTCATCTGCTCCAAAGTTGCTCAGGAGGTGTCGCATCGCCTTTTAGGAAAGGTACTGGCTGAGCTGAGTGTGCAGCTTTCTCTAGGAAAGGTGGATGCAATCAGAGCGGTTGGAACACTGAGTCCGTGTTCAGAAACTCATAAATAATTTGCACGTGTGGTGTGTAACTGCTGTGCTTTCATTCTCAGACTTGGTATTTGCACACAAAGATGACTAGAATATAAAACTCGGGCTCTTACTGAATTGCAGTTCTGAGAAATCAGTGACATACATGAATAATTTCATCAGAACTTTGAGGTTAAGTCAAGTCCTACTAATTTGTGCCTCTATTGAGTTGGCAGTGGTAGTCCATTAAGTTGAATAGAATAAACCCTGAATAAATAAGTAACCATGTTAAATTTTTATTTAAAAATTAGTGATGGTTACATATTGAACAATACAGGGAGTTAAAGCATGCATCTCATGAGGTTCATTTCCATAGTTGTTATATCCCAGTTTTCCTCTTCCACAAAGCTGGTGGTCACGTGAGAAGTGAGAAAGTAATGGTGCAGTTTCATCTGGGTCTTATTGCAGTGTAGTTCTGACAAGTGGAGTTGTTCTGGAATTTGAGGATGCCTTTGCTCAAGGTTAGAAGTGTGCTTTATCACGTGTGTGACTGGCTGCTTTTAAAAATGTGACATGTTATGAAGTTGGCTTAAGTCCCAGAATTTGTTGAATTAGTTTTTGCTGATTTGATGTCTGGCTATTCATACTTCATTTTTCTGCAGCACCTCCAGTCTGTAACCATGCAGACCCAAACAGACATGAGTAAACTGGCTGAACGCCGACGGCATGGCTTGCGAAATGCTGTCACACACAGATGGGGAAACTGAGGCACAAACATGGGCTGTGAATTGCCACTGGACATTTCTGAGAGGGCAGAGTTCTGTACTGACCTTTCCTGTCTTGGAACCCTCAGAGTTATGCTGCTTGACCTGCAGTGTCACCATTTTCTTGGGATCAGCCAGTCCTAGAGCTTTCCAGGAAACCTGAATTTTATGTGGTGGTCACAAGTAGGACGAGGCTCTTAAAATATCCTGTCCTGTGCAGATCCAGATGGGTGGCATCCCAGCTGAAAGGTGTTCAGAGTGGGAGGCTGCTTCCATGCTGACTGAGGTTTCAAAGTGCCAAAATATGAACATCTTGTCGCTTTTAAATAATGTGTGGGGTCTGACTTAAATGCTGGGTTTCGTATTTAATCAGTATTAATACGATAACAGGAATGTGACAACTGGAGTGAACACAAAGAGATTATCTTCTTAGCCAAATGCATCCATTAGCTAGGAAATATAGGTTTCTATTAAATGAAGCGGACAGATGGGCTATTGGAGGTGACTGAGAACAGGAGGGGGAGGGGGCTGAGAGGTGAAAGTTGAGGTTTAGAAAATCTCTATAAAAATAAAAACAAGCCATCCATCTTGATGGCTGGCGTTTTACCCTCCCGCTGCACTTTCGGGATGGTGCTCCGATTCCTATCAAGAACATTATGCTGAAACTTAATCCAACAGAGCACTTACTCCTGCCAAACTCTGGCTCAGCAACTACTCTGCTCCCCCAGAAAGAAGTGGCCAACAGGGCTTCAAATAAAGGACAATGTCGTACCATCTTCAGCAAAACTGCTACTTTGAGATACCAAGGGAAAACAGATTGAATCTTGTCCCTCTAGTCTTTTTTTTTTCCACCCTAGAGAAGTGTGTTGGAGAAACAAAATCGTGTTCCAGCATTTCAGAGCAGTTGTAAAGTAAATTATTCATCTCTCTCTGTGTGTATGCGAATCCCAACCTAATAACTGTTGTAACAATGTTTATAGCCAGTGTTTGAAACGAAGGTTACAATAGTATAAATAATTTTAGATAATGCAGATAACAAGAAGAAAATAATATAATTAGAATTTTACAAGATGGACAATTCACTAAGATAGATGGAGTAACACAATACATTAAAAAAAATAAAAATCTGTAACAACACAAACATGACACTGGTGACAGGAAACATCTGCCTTGCCACCCATCCCTGGGCTGGCCACAGCCTCACATCTGCACCTCCAGCCTGGGAGCTGCGTGTGCTCCATTGCATGTGTGTGTCTGACCCTCAGCCGTGAGTGGGTGGCTCTGTTCTGACACAGAGGGTTGGGTTATTCTTCTTTGCAGGATTTGTATTGATTTTAAGTCTGTGTTTTACTTGAAATTAAAGAAACACCCTAGGTTGGTGCTGCTTAGGTAGAGAGGGATATGTGAACAAATTGAAGCTCATTTTCCTGAAAACTGTTTTGGATTGGACCTAATTATTGTTGCAGCAATTCCTCATGTGAGTGGTGAGAGTCTGGTTGGGTGCAAACAGTTGTTCATTGTTTGTTCTGATCTTCCATCTCATTTTGCTTTTTGCTGCTTGTGGTTATTCCTCCCTTGGATATTGAGGAAGATGCAAAATTTCCTTTGGCCTGGCTTTGCATGGAGTTTGAGATTTGGTGTTAGTGGGGAACAGGAAAGTTAAAAATGTGTGTCAGCAGGGAGAAGCAGCATCACTCCTCTCTGGTGTTTCCAGGCTTCACACAGACTTTTATAAATGAATTTTATGTTCTTTTACTTGAATTCACTCTTTTTGTGTGCATTGCTTCTACTTGATTTTTCTCTTAAGCTTTAGGTGTTATCACAAACTTGAAAGTCCAAAGTGAACTTTTTTTTTCTTCTTTACACTTGACCTGCTATCCGTCTCCAAGCCAGTGCCAAATTAACAGTGACCAGTTCATCTGGGCAGCGTGAACCATATGTACTTACAATCTCTGGATTCACAATACTTTTAGAAATCAAACTTTAAAACCAGATTGGGTTTGTATTTCTACATTGTGTGTGGTGTTCCTTATTTATATACACTAATATTCCCCCCTGCCCCTTCCCCAGTGTGTGATGGGTAACAGGAAGGAGAAAAAGATTTTGGAGAAAATGTGTCGAGGTGGGTGATGGCACAGACACGCTCGTCTCTGTGGTAGCAGAGGGAGGGCTGTGGCAGGGCCCCATTCCCCAGCAGGGAGGTTTATGCTTCATGAGGGGATGCAGGAGGTGCAGAGCCATTTTTCAGGCTGCCTTGTCATTCCTGCTGGGGAACCTGACACATGGACCTACTTTCTTGCTTGTGTTGTTTTTCAGGAGGGAGGGAGGTGACTGAGCAGCTAGCCCCTTGACAGGGCAGTTTTAAAACATTCATAAAACTTTTATTGGGCTGCCACCCTTACAGATAAATATTTTCTGAGTTTATGGGCTTATTTTAAGGATTGAAGCTTAATAGCAGCTTTGTATCCCTATCCATCCTCAAAAGAGCCTTTTGGCAAACCCCATCTCTGGAGGCTGCCATGCTTTTCTAGGTCTTTAGAGTTTCTTCATCACTAAATTATTACCCTTTTTCCTCCTTTCAGCTTTGTATTACTAAATGTGACCAACTGTTAAATGAGTGTTTCCCCTTCCCACAACCTTGCTGAAAGCTGATCCAGTGTACCGTGTTTGGTCATCATGGAAGGAGAAAGATTGCAGTAGTTATAAATTTATTTTCTTTATTAAATTGGGTTTGTTAGGTGTGTTTTATTTGTGTCTTGATTATCAATTTTAATTCTGGATGGGATTTTAAGTTGCTACAGGCTGGTGGCATTTCAGACATGTACTGGCACTTTTCAGGCACTTTCTCTCTGTGCTTCCACAAATACAAAAGCTTTACAGAGTGTCTCAGCATTAAGTGGGGAAACCAGTGGGCTTGCAGCCAAGGTTATACAAAGCAATGCTGTATGTAGTGCTTGGAGGAAGATGGAGCTGTAGTTTGAGCATCTGTGCCATTTGATTTCACCGTGTTATGTCCAAAGAGGTTTCATGAATTTCAGCACAGGCTTTTGCTCAACACCGAGTCGAGACAGTGCGTGCATTTTGGCTGCTCTTGGGAGAGCAGTGTATGATCCCTGTGTTTTCCAACTCCTATGTGAATGTTTTTAGCACCTGGAACACTACTACAAGTTACTGTCTCTTTGTGTCCCTGTGCCAGTACTGATCTCTCCTCTTCTCGTACCAGAGACAGTGGTAGCACCTGGAAGGAAAGCGTGCTATTTCTTTTTTTCATTTGCTCATCTGTGTATTAGGACACTGCTTTCAAAGACTGGTTTCCTGAAGAGCAAACCTCTGACACATGGTATTGGATCATGGCATCCTTTGTCTCATCCCAAGTTCTTTTGAGCTTTTTCTGTGCTGGAACCCCTTTCCAGCATGTGATTTCTGGTCCCTCAGACATACCCAGAAAAATGCTTGGGGTAGGAAATGACTTAAAGGTTGAGTTCAAAGGTTCTTGTGGAAGACTTCGACTGTAGAAGTGACAAAGATAAAATAGGAGCTTCAGGGCAACTGAAGAGACTAAAACAAACTTTAACTCCCTTAAGAGGGTCACTTGGTCCTAACAGATTTTTAAAAACAACCAACTCCACTTGCTCTATTTTGGGTGAGGTTGACAACTTATATAGTCAGGGAACTCCCTTTTCCAGACCACTCACAGTTCAGCAATACATTTGCTGGTTTATTTTTTTCTTCTAAAAATAGGAATATCTATTTTTGTACAAAACAATACCCTGAGACTTTTGTTTCTATTTTCCATGACTTCTGTTTTTTAAGTCAGCATATCTTGGGACTTGTCCTAAAAATGGAGCTGATCTAGTAATCATGTTTTTCTGGATATCTTAGCCATTTGATTTGTTGCTTAGATTATGAAACTGTTTAGTTTTGCAGGATTGTTTTCCTGCAAATGTTACACTGACAAAGAAAAAAACATAGGAGTGAAGAATGTAAATTGAATTCAATTTAAAGATGAATTCAAACAGCTTATATGCTTAAATAACTCAGCACAATCTCAATACAAGCAAAGAGGTTAAGACATGGGTTTTTTTGCAGCAAACTGTTGAGTTCCAACAATATGCATATTATATGCAGAGTTCTTGTCCGGCAAAATTATGGGTGAAGCTGGACAATTTGAATTTCTATATATTCATATATGAATTTTATTTCTATATCCATTATGTGAATACAAGGATAATGGTAGTAACTCTTTCAAGTCCTTTTCCCTGGCATTTGGTAGTTGTAGTCCCCAGCTAGTGCTTGCATGTTTAGCCTCAGGTGGAGTTTATTCTTTTTTTTTCCCCTATAAAGATGTGGCACAGAGATCTAGAAAGATTAAATAAGTTGCCAGCAGATATATGGCAATATAGTGGAGAGGACTCTGGAGTCTTGGTTTACCACTGGTGTGAGATCATCTTCTGGAGCTTTTGCAGTGTGTTCTATTTCAGGTTAGTTACCAGCTCAGCCATCAGCTTGTTGCCATTGACTGTTGATAATTTAAAAAAAAAAAAAAAAAAAAAATCACTTGAGTGGTGTGTTCATTCTCCATTGGGGATCAACGTCCTGAAGAAAACTGGTTATCTAATTCATAAGATTGGTAAAATAGTCTGGTACGGTAACTAAAAATGTACTTTCAGGAAGTAGCCTATCTTAGATTGAGATGTTCCCTGGATGATCTAATAATTCTCCATAATTTCTAGCATATTATAGTTGTAAGAACACAAAAATCAAATTTTTAGCAAATACAACTTATTAGTTTTTGATTTTTCCACTTCTCCTTTCTGGAACCTTCTGATCATGTTGTGACATGACTTTTCCCATTCCAAAACACTTGATACGCATCCGTGTTCCTGCCAAGGCAAGATACTGTACTGAGGAAGATATTCTGTATACTGTCCTTTCTTTCATTAACATGTCTGTGCATAACATGCATAACTCACACTTGTTTTCTGAGATGCTGTAGGAAGTTTGCAGACTGTCCTGCTCTTGGTGTGCTGCCATGTAATCACAGGTACTTTGTTTCTCAACTACCTCCTAAAAAAAATAAATAAGAGCTACTGGCAGGATTTTATTATCCTTGTGAACAATTTTGGAGAAAAATATTGGAGTTGTGAACATATATGTACAAGGGATTCTTACAGACTCTTTTCCAAAGTAAACAACAAAAGTTAGGAAATAGAAGAAACAGGTATAGATAGAGATATAGCTATTAATTACTTTCTCAATGTACTATGGATTAAAAAATAGTCATAATGAGGGTCCAGGTACAGAAATTGGTAGTAGACATTCATAATTTTCTAGAAAATATAAGGAATTTAGAGAGTTGGTGGTGGAGTTTTGTGGGGTTTTTTGTTTGCTTGGTTATTTTTTCTTACTAGCAACTTTGAAATACCCACAGCTTGGGCAAGGTGTGAGGTACTTCTGATTCTTATTTGGCTTTGGAACTCTGTGTCTATATTTTCTTTTGTTGTGGTTTAAATTTCACATTGCTCAAAAGTTAATGCTTCTGAAGGATGTTATTTACCTTCAACATGATTCTTCTTGCTGCTGTGTGGATGGTTCAATCACTGCAGTTCTGAGGGAAAAATACGAACTGCAGAAAAGAGTTCCTGCTTTGGAAACAGAAATAGTGAAACAAGGAACAAATATGGCTTTAGGGGGAAAAATACACTTCTCAAGTTTTGTTGTAAAATAATTAGCCTTCTGTGAAGGCACATAGACCATAGAAAAAGCACAGGAGCTGCTCAGTTGCCTGTGATTTGACTTAAAGTTTATGACCTTGAGTAATGTGCCTGCTTAACCACACTTAACAAAAGCATATTTGATGAAATGTTAAACTCATGAATTACATCTTCATGGAAAGCCTTTTTTAAAATTTGTAAAATCAGAAATAAATCAACATCTTCAGACCTCAGCAGAGTTGTTTAAACATGGAATTAAAAGGAACAGGCTGTTTCATCAACAATGACACTTTGTAAACCTATACATAATGTGTAGCTTTTCTTCAGGTTAAAAAAGGACTCTGTATTCCAAGGTATTGTATGAAGAACTGGAGCATTAGTAACCCTGTTTTATCAGTGGGGAAGCTGAGACAGAGGTGAAGTAATATTGTGAACTGATAGATGCCAAAGAACCAAAACTGCCCAGGCCTGGATTTCTTAATTGCCAATCTAAATGTCTGTTCATTAGGGCTGTAAAAAATTGAGACCAAGTTGTACAAAAGTTTGGGGCTTCTCTAAGGCAGTACCTGTGTCTCTGTTTTCCTTGTTCTGAGCAACAGTTATAGGTTCAATTGTCCTCCCTTTTCAACCACTGAATGTCTGCAGTTATCCCCAGTTTATACTTACAAACCAGATAAATCCAGTTTACTTATGAGGGAATAAATGTATATCCCTGCTACACACAGCAGCAAGCTCTGGTATCCCTTATATAGAACTATCAGCCCAAGGGCTTGTATGGCATTGGAGAACCTATTCTTCTCTCTTATTGCTTTGTGAGTTTTGTTTTATTTGTCTGCTTTAGTAATACATTGGAGTTGTTATTATTTATTATTTCATTTGTTTGGGTTTTTTTAAAGTAGTTGGATACTACTGTGTTGAAACAAAAATAGGAAGTGTTTTCTTTGACTTTTGCACTAGATGTTATGATTAGTGTATAACAATGAAAGTACAATTTCTGTTTTCTTAGAGGGGTTTTACCTTTATTTTTCATGTTGTAGGGGATCAGATCTGATGCTAGAGCCATGTAGAAAACATCTCTGTTGCAAACTAGAAATTTCTGCGTAAAACTGGAGAGGTTTTTAGGTCACAAGACAGTTTGAAATGCACAATAGCTCTGAAAATTACTTTTCACTTTGTCCCTGGAACTTTTGAAGGGAGACTTGCATTTTTTGGCATTGGTCAAGTGGTCTGGTCTTGATAGACTAGCCGTCTGTAGTGTCTTTGTGTTAAGTGTTCCCCCTGGGGCACCATCTTGTGTTTTAATTCCCAGTTTGTTGCTGATGTATGGGCTCTTCTGTTAAATAACTTTTATTTTCTGTGCCATTATGCCTACATACTTTACTTGATTTGTGTTGCAATACAGAGTGTTTTCCCCTTGTTGTGTTTGGAACTGGTTTGTAATAGAGTTACTGTTGTGTAATTCTGACTGAAAGTTACAACTTTATCAACAAACACAAAGTGCTTGTTCTGTTTGAAAATTTGTGTTTTCCACTCATCATGAACGATTTATTAATTATGTGCTGGTTTTTATTGTTTAAATAAAAGAAACCACTATTTCATACATGCTGCACGTTAGGAAGTATTAAAGATTCACTGGTATGTAGAGCACTTACTGCTGTGAACACAAGTGAAGAGCTTCTGTAAACAATTGATTCAAGATTTCAAAGTAACACAAGTGCTGAGAAAACTGCTGCACTCAACTATACTGTCACATTTCCATGGATTAATGAGTTACTGTTTGTTATCTCAGTGATAGTGACTGTCTGAGTGCTCAAACCCCATCACAAATGTGCTATAAATTCATAACCTTGGATCTCTCTTTAAATCCCAGTGAAGATGTTCTGTCGTGCATGTGATGTGCTGAGGAGCATATTCGCTGTTACTGAAGCTCAGCTGATAGGCACTAACTCGCTTCTGTCTGAGCTGTAAAATGACAAATGGTTGAAAAATATATCCTTTGTGCCAGGATCAGAGATTTCTGCCTGCAGTTGTAGAGTGCTTTAGAGCAATTCAAGAAAATATTCAGATGTTGGCTGGAGAATACATTTATTCTTCCAAGTTTTGACTGTTCCACCAGTCTATGACTCCACTTTTGTCACTGATACTCATAAACTTACTGTGCTCAGAGGTTCCCAGCCTCCTCATGCTTTCCAGTGTTCCTGCCTCTCTTACTTAACCCCTGCTTTGCTTAGACTTTTGTCCTCCAGTATCTGTGATGAAAAGCACTATAAATATGAAGGCAGTTCCTTGGCTTTTGAATCCATTACTTGGGTGTACCTGTGGTGGGCATGTTAGTGATGTTTAATCTGCCCAATCTTGCAGAACTGGTTCTTGTACTTTCTCTGGAGCATGGTGAATCTATTACATATGAATAGGCAGTATTGCAATTAATAAATTCTTTCATTAATCTGTCCTTTTGAAATTATACCCAAAAATTCCAGAAGCTTTTTGAAAAGCAGGCTGGCCGTGTTTTCCTTGGGATGGCTGAGCGCTGCATCCATCGCACGTCATTCCAGTGTCTACTGGACAATGTGTCGGTATTTAAGAATATGCAGAATGTTCTGTGTGCAGATCCATACACATAAACACTCTTACCCTGTGTATATTGTGGCTGCACATCTTCAGCTTGTGTGGTATGATGTACACACTTGTGCACGCCCACACACTAAACCTTTGCAGGTCAAAAAGGGAGGATAAACTTTTGAACCCAGCCGCTTCCAAATTAAGTACATGTGCAGGGACCACCAAAGCTGGGGTTACCGTATTCCAGAAAAGTGCTGGACACTGACACCCACGTCTTGTACTCCAGGAGAGTTCTTGTTCTTCCCTTAGAGCCTGAAGGATGATGTCTTGAAAGCACACTGTCCTTTTCGCCCTTTCCTTGTCACCAGAAAGGACAGGCAGCAGTTTGGTGACTTCTCCCTTCGTTATGGAAATGGGACTGATACAGTAATCAGGATGCTGCATATGGAGCTTTTTAAATTACTGCTCTTCAGTCTTTTGTTAGCCTTCATTATTCCTGAAGATTTTTTTCAAGTCATAAAAATGACATTTTTAATATGCAGAATTAAAAAAAAAGGCAATATGAAGAATACATTTTTGTCAATAAGCTTTTACCTTTTAAACCAGTTATCTTAGTTTCTGCTCTAGGTATTTTAATTGAAGATTAACTACTGTTAAAGAGTATACAAATTTAGGTAGTATATATTTGGAGTAGTAAAATAGGACTGAATAAAAGCTGGGAATAGAGTTACCTGTCCATTATAATTTCAGATTGCAGAGCACAGACTAACCTTCATTTGAAGTCAGCACAGCTGACTGAGAGACTATTCTGACGTTAAGGCTGTTTTATTTAATTATATTTTTTTGTTTTATAAAGTTCACTAAAAGTATACTCTGGGAGTTTTGAGTTGAGCAGGTCATACCTGGACACTTGTTTTACTTCTGCTGCCCTTTCTTTGATAAAAATTTGTTAGGTCAAAGCTGATGCATGTAAGCATAAACCAAAAAGCTAAAATAATTTCTTTACGCTTCTGACTTTCTGCTAAAATGACCTTAGTGGGCTCCATTTTGCCCACTACAGGGAATAAGACTGGTTCATTTCTGTCTACAAACTGATAATTTCTCTTGCAGCTCGAGCAGTCTCGGGTTCAGTCTAGGTTCTCTAAAGTATGGGCATTTAAGACATGGAGGCTGATTGTGCTTGAGAGGGAAAGAGTTGAAGATGCTGTTTTATTCTAGCCCCCTGCATTGTCTCTTGGGCAAACTACCTAGTTACCTTCCAAAGAGACAGGCTTCTATCTTCCTCATAGTATCCCATATTTCTTCCAAGGATAAAAGGATAACTGTCCTGAGGAAAATCTTGTCAAGACTTACTGTTTAAACTGACTTGGAAGGGAGTGCATCTGGTAGTTTTTGGAAACACTCAGATTTTTCTTTCTATTCTGAGTTTTTACTAGAGCTCGAATTTTAGCAGCAGAAGTATTAACATAAACTTTCTATAGGTCCATATAGATGGATCATCGTAGAGGAGGGAATGCTGCTGATTCCGTTTTGATCCCTGAGAGCTGAATGTAGCTCAGTGAAGCAGGAGGTGCTGTGTGTTGGCACATTAACCTGCATGGAGATGTGATTCCTTGCTGGTTCCCTCGTGTGATACCTGGGGTAGCCCTGCACTGTGCCACAGTTCACAGGGCATGTAGGTCTTTAAAAGGAGAATAAGGTTCAATACTGTTGTGTGCTGCAGACTTCCCCCTCCTCTGCTGCCTGCTGGTAAGGAAGGAACCTGGATAAGATAGGACCTGGCCTTGACTTAACACAGTGTAATAGTCTCTGTGTTGTGAGCTTTGCGCAGACAAAATGGTTATCGGCCAGGGCTGTGCCCTTTATCCATGACACTGCCCCAGTCCTTCCCTTTTCTTGGTTTGTTTGGGTTTTTTTTTATTTTGTTTTGTTTTGTTTTGTTTTCTGTTCTTGTTGTTTCCCCCTCCTTGTAAGGAGGGAGGGTTTGAACCACAGATTTGCCATGATTCTGCTTCAAAATCAGTAACAGCTGTTGGAGTTGTAAATGGCTTCTTGGTTGCTGTCACAGAACCTGCAGTTGATCAGCTCTGCCCTGAGCCATAACTGGAGACATCAGGACCACTGAGGCGAACTAGAGAGTAAGGGTAGAGGGAATTAAAACCCTGAGGCACAGCTCTAAATAGAGAACACAGGCACAGATGGGTATTGGAAGGGACACTGTTTTCTTTTACTGGATGACTTTTCAGATGCTATGAAGTGCAAAGTTGACTGGAGCAATATCATAGTGAGGAAGGTGTAGAGGAGCTATCAGAGAAAATGTGATTTTAATGTGAATTTGTATTATCCTCTCCACCTTTCAAAAATCCAGTATTCTAGGAGAAATCAGCAGGCAAAAGATATTCCATGCTTTGATAGGGTCATTCTACAAGTCATTTATGTTGATAGGCTAAATATGTTCCTGTGTTGACTTTGAGTAATTTTAGGATATCATAAACGTTGATATGTTAGTACAAGCAAATGTTTAACAATTGTTTGTAAATCTTGAGATGTGAGAACTTCTGCTCCTGAAATGGGCTGTACTGGAACCTAAGCTTAATGAAATCAACAGTCATCACACAAGATTCTGCCTTTGTGGTTTTGGTAATGGGGCTAATTTATTCTTAACTTGTTTGTGTGTTTTGGCTGGTCATATTACATCTTCTGTAATTTAATTTTCCTTTCCTTCAATGCTCCTTTTACTGCACTCCCTAGAAATGCCAAATTTATTCATGAGGGTTCGATTTTTTTGCAGTGCAAGTTAAAGTGAGTTGGTGTGTTGGAAATGTGCAGTGGATCTTCATTTCAGGTTATTGCTCCACAGAGCTGAGTTGGCTGTCATAGCACCCTGCAACACAAGTTATGAACCTTTTCCCTTTCACTGCCAGATTTGTACCCAGACACTCAAACAGCTTGGAACTGGTAGTGGGAATCTTGTAAGTTTGGTTGCTGTAATTTGTTTTGTTCCAGCCACCTGGCATCAGGACATTGGTTATTAATTTCCACCTCAGAGCCGTGTGAATTGCCCACGTCGTACTTCTAAATAGCATCATCAGCACCTGGAAATTTCAGAAGGATAGAGAGAGTCTTTTGGGGCAATGGCTCAGGAAAGCTAATCTCCTTCAGCCTAAATGTGATCTGCTTCCCTGGACTTGGACAGAGAGGCTGTACCTGTGTTTTCTGATATTTTACTTGACTGGGTTTTAGAACAGTCTGTGCCCCAGGAAGAGTGTAATGAGGAAGGAAACCCAGCCCTTGGGTGCTTGCCTAGAAAAATGGAAGTATCACTGTGGCATGGATAGAGGTATTAAGTTATTAATATATGTGCTAGGTCTGTGTCACTGTACCTCTGCAGCTTGTGCTATCTCATTTAAAGTCTGACTTACTGTGCCCGTCCCTTTATAAACATACCACTGCTTGTGTTTGACTCTGTCGGCTTTGCTGTTTATCTGGAGCCCAAGTACTATGAAGTCATTATTAGAAAACATTAACTTTAAATTCAAAGGCTTATTTCTGGTCTTTGTGTTTACTGAGAAAAAGCATGAGAATATTGAACTAAAAGTTTTGATATTGAGAAGGAGAATATAAGTAACTTACAACTTTTAAAATAATGCTTATATTAACTTTAAATATTTTTATTTGGGGAGTGGACTGATGACTTTGCATTTTTGAAATTAATGGTATTGAAGCAGCTTATGGAGAGTCCTGTTCTGCAAATCTTCCCCCTTTCTGATAATCACTGGCTAATTAATTTCTGGAAGAACATTTAAAACTATTAGTAGTTAAATAATATGAAGAGAATCAGTTAAGGCTCAGTAGTGTTCAGCTAGCATGTGCTGAATGAGGAAAAGCATAGTGTCTTAATTAAAAGAAATACAGGAAACTTAGTTATTGGAAAGTATTTTTCACTGCTAGAGGATTTGTGGGTGACTAAGAAATTTATAGACTTGAGTATTTTATTTTTTAAATAAAAGCCAGATACATGTCTTCATCCTTTGGCTTGTTGACTCAATTTACTTGGATGGAACTTTGCAACATTTAAAACAAATTAAAATTCATGAATCATTTCTGCTTAAAGGCACAAGCTTTTATAGATACAACAGTTAAGACTTAACTGGTTACACACATAAGTACTCTTTTAGATATGTAAATTTTTTACTTGCTCCCTTAAAAAATGCAGATGAAAGTTTTAATAGTTGGGATACAGCAGCGATTACCTGTTATACAGTAATTATTGTGCTTGAATAACTGTTTATTTAGCATTGCTTTGTCTCTCCCTCTCTCTGTCTCTTTCATTTCCTGCTAAAGCAACAACTTGTTTGCAGGACAGATGTGAAGAAAACATCCCACCGTGGCAGAGGGCAACGACGTGGTTTGTAAAGATGTTTTGTGCTGCCTTTGGTGCAGTCTGCAATTTCTGGGTAGTTATCGAGAGAGGTTTTTCAGTTTTGCTGTAGTGATCCATGCTTGCTCTTGAATTCTTAGGTTTTGCTGCTCTGTGCTGGTGTGGTGTGACCCTGATCAGGAGGGGAAGGTGTTGTTTCACCCAGGGTACATCGGGATTAGATTAGGATCAACATTGTTTTATTCTGTGGTAAATGCAGCATGTGAATTTTTTTTAATTGTTTTAATTATCGTGGCCAGTTGATTGCTGGTACAGCTAACTGAGCTTTTCCACAAGCGTTTTGTAAACGTGGCAGGTTTTATTGTAAGGTTTCAATTTGTGCTTTCCTGGAATTTGCTTGAAAACATGACTTGGGGGAGGTAGGTGAGCAGTCAGTCTATGTCAACAGAAAATGACAGTTGTTCCAGATCAAAATGTGTGTTCTCTTTCAAATATACTATTTCAAGAATATTTTGATTTTGTGTAGTTCAGGATTTTCTTGGGAAGCTCATTTCTCTGCTGATGCAGTAGCCAGGCACCGTAGCACAGCTCTAGGCACCGTGTTGGTGTTACGGAAGTACCAGCTGTGGCTTGTTTCTCCTCTGGACTTGCTTTGCAGAGGAAAGAGGGAGCAAGGTGAGGTGTTTGTAGCCATTCATGTGCACATGCATATGTACTGCTGAGAACTTAAAGCTGCAATGGAATGTAAAATTTTTAAGTAAAAAAAAAGGTAAAATAGTAGACAAGTTGGGAAGCAAAGCCAAATACACTCTTTTGGATGTTCCTTGCTAAGGCTGCTTTGTATGTAATGCCCATAATTTGTGCATAAAAGTCCATAATGGACTTCACTGAAAGCAGTGTTCATTTTTTGTAGAAGGGATTTTTTAAGAACCCTGGAATCGCTGAGAGTGAGTTTTGTTACATGAGCCAGATAATTAGTGTTTGAGCATCAACTATAGCTGGAAAACAATGTGTCTGCAAAAGCAAACCTGTCCAGTGTTGTCCCTTGAGTGGCCTCTTCTTGTTACATGACCCTTGCTTTTCTCGTGCAGCCTGCCCTCCTGTTTGACTGAGCTCCATCCACCTGTGCATGGTGTTTAAATCTGGGAACCTCACCAAGGAACATGTGTGTGCCCCGTGGAGCTGCTCCATCTGTGGGTGTTTGAGTGCTCCTTTATGATCTTCACCAATTTCAGTGTGTGCTGTTGGCCTTGGCAGACTGTGAAAGACACTAGGAGGGAAAACACTGTGGAGCTGTGAAGAGCTGTTTTAGGGAAGAAGTATATGAATAATAAGGAAGAACTGGCAAAAGTTTGAATTTGTCTTGGTAAAACAAAATTACGCAAATCTTTAGTGTCTTTTTTTTTTTTTTTTTTTTGTACAAAGCTATAGAGGAGGAATTTATAGGTTATTAAGACTGAAAACTTTGTAGTAACCCAGCATTCTCATGCTGTTTATTCTCTTCAACCTCCCACAACATTTTATTTCCCTTGTAATAATTAGTTTGAACTTTCCTCTATTTCTCTGGATCAAGTAATTTTTGTACAACTTCAGGATTTTTTTTATATGCTTTAAATCTTTCTTCTAAATAATGTTTTTTATAACAAAAAAAAGCCATGAATACATTATAATTTCAATTTTCATGGTGTGTGAAAGATTTCTGCACTAGGTCTTTATTGTTTTTGAAGAATTCATCACCCTAGTTAAGAAGCTTAATATAAATTAAAGAAGGTATTAAGGAACATTAAGACATCAAAATGTGGAGCGTTCTTTTCCTTTCGATTGCTCCAAATGCAAACAAGTTGAATAAAATGCAATCAAAGGGCCTGTTTGGAGAACATTGAGTGGCTTTACAGCTGTGCTGTAGAGAACCTCTGGTAAGAGCATAATTCAAATAAAAAGGCCTTTCTTTCCTCCTCCTAATTCTCTTTGTTGTGGTGACAACAGAGTACAAGCCCGATAAAAATTTAATCACCTTATCTTTTTAAAGCAAATTGCATATTTGTTTACACACAATATACATAACATGAAAAAGAAAAAGCTGCTATCCAATCCCCCTCCCCTTCTAATCGCATTAAAGGCCCTTGCCTAGAAGTTTAGAAGAAAAAAATTTAAATGTTTTATTCTTTATTCTGAAGTCCCATTGTTCAGGATTGCTTTATAAAGGCAGCCCAGGGGAAGATGAATATCACCAAACTTAAACTCTGGACCAGTGCTGAGCAGCAGATGCCTGGGATATGTCAGCAGAGTTGGTCCAGCTTAACTGGCTTCTGCAGTGCCTGCTCCACATCAAGAGTTGCAGGCAAGATGGGAGGATTACAGACAGGCCTGCGGATCCAGCACTTTGATTTGAGGCTGCTTTGTAATGAATTGCCTTTGATTCTGTGTCAGATCTACTAACCTGAACTTTTTCCTCATTGTATACGTTTCTGAAAGGCTGCTGTAGGAGAGATTGGGTGTTGGGGCTGTTTTTGTTGTTGTTGTTCCCTTTTCACTAGGCTGATAAAGTTTTAGTCCCTTGTGTTGAATGCAAAACATGTTTTCAGTTGTTTCTGCTCACCTTGGTGCACACAACATGAGCACTGTTGGTTTTGTTTATTTAGTGTTCTATAGGTACTGGAGTGCTGACAAAAACACAGTCAAAAGTATCTTCTGGCCCACTGCTGAGTGGGTTGGGAGCTCCCTTGCTGGAGAGAAATTAAGTGCCAGAGATATTACACGGGTTTTAAAATTATGAAAGCTCCTGTGCTTACTGATTCTTTGATCTGTTCTTGCATACCTAACTGCACTATCTGTGGACATGTTTGTCATATTGTTGCTCTTGGTTTGAGAATTTAATCAGCAAAGACTACCTCAACAATGAAACTTGTCCTGTACAACAGTTGTCATAGACTTCTCCAAATTTTACTCATTGTGTTGATGTCTGCACATTTCTTTAGTAGTCTCCCAGGAAGGGAGAGAACTTTTAAGAGGTCCAGTGACAGTAATTGTGATTTTAAGATACTGTTCTGACTTTAACTGTGATGAATGGTCTTAGGTATTTCACGCAGACCTGCCTGTAATTTTTCTATTGTTGAATTGTAACAGCAACTTGTCTGTATTCCCAGGGCTCCAACTACATTGCATATATCTGTATTAATAATTTGATGCCCTTATTACTTCCTTTTTCTTTTTTTTTTTTTTTTCCTACAGTTGCTCCTATTGTGCACTGGGCATTTTCCATGCACTCAGGTTTTGCTTCAGGGAGCTTGAAGAACGTGTAGACAAAAATCACAGCATCAGTATAAGAGGTGCCTCTCCCTGCAGGTATGCTGGGAGAATGAGTACAGTGCTTAAGCATGATCTCAATGACTGCATGGACCTTGAGTGGCCATCAAGTGAAAACAGAGTTTTAATAATTACTGGTGTGATATATCAGCTGGCATAATTGCAGCCTTGTTACTGTACTGAAAACCCATGCAGAAATTAATTTGAAAATTTCCTTTAGGCTACTGGAACAGTGTTGGAGTTGAGACCAGAAATATTACTGTAGTGGTTGTCTTTAGCTCTGACAGTTGATCCACTGTGTTTTGTGGACACTTCATTTGTGTAGCCTGGGCCTAGTCCATGGTGCATGGGAGTATCCCCTGAAACCCTGGCACACAGAAACACAAAGTTGTGTAGAGCATACAAGTAATAGCTGTGTTCCAGGAGCACAAGGTATAAATCCATCTGCTCTTTAGGGGAATAGCCCTAGGAGGGCTTGGCCAACAGATGGTTGTTGCACACTCTATAATGGCAGCTGAAAGGTGTGTTGGTCTATGAAATGAGGTTAATTTTTGTACTCTCAATCAATTTTAAAGTATGGCAAACTAGCCAAGAAATTAAGACCTTAAGTATGTCACTTCATTTCCTTGCTTTCATTTAGGGCTAAAGAGCATGTTGGATTAGGGTGCATTTTAGAAAACCCACTGTGGTCACTGCAAATATTCTTCTAAAGTGTGTGTTGGCTTGTGTAGACCTACTTAAATAATAAGATGGTTGCAGAGGAGTGGTACGATACTTGGTGGGGATTTTTCAAGTGCAGAAATCTATCCTGCTACATGGCTTAGAATGACAGTGCTCCATTTGCTCTGATGCTCATTAATGACATTTTATTTTTGCCAAAAAAAGAAGGTTAAAATGTGGTTGTGTTATGTAAATTTGGGAAATCAAATAATATATCCCAGTCATCTTGGTGGAAATGAAGTATAATACTGAACAAATGACATCCTCAATGCAATGTGATATGCTGGTTCTCCACAGTGTACACAGGAGATGATGGAGATGGAAGGAGATGACAGGAGAGAGGAGAGGGAAGGGGCAGGCAAGGCATGCACAGGGAAGCACACTATTGATACTCATTCAGGTGCCAGTAGATATAGTGTGGTACTGGAGTCTGTGCTCCGTTTAGCAATATGAAAAATATCAGACTGAAAATCAAGACGCTGACTTCATGCACAGGGTATGGCAGACTAATTAAAGAAAAAAATGTGTACCAATTGAGCCTATAAAACTCTTCTTGACCTTGAGAAAACTCCCAGAGAGCTGTGGGAAACTCCAATCTGTCCCCTCTGAACTTTTTTGTGTTGTTGTTTAAATATAGTAACTGCTTTTTTAATTAAAAAGAAAAATTAGATGGCATTTCAAATTGTGTCCATGGTGCCTTGGGGACCTATTACAGTACAAATTACCCTCTACTATTTAGTGAGGTCTTGTTTACTATTGTGTGAAGCGAGGGTTACCAGTGTAAGGATACAGGACAAGAAGGGCCCTTCTTTGAAAGTCTGGCTCTGCACATGAAAGTGACGCCAGCAATTGGAAGCAATTTGTGGAATTGTTTGATTATATTAATTATGGCACCAGCAAACAGTGCTTGGGAAACAGTTTTGTTTTCTTGCATTCTTTCTTGATTGCTTGCAGCAAAAGCCAAGATACAAAATGTGCCTTTAAGGACTGCCGGAGAGCGCAGTTCAAGCCATTGTGTAGAATTGGCACCGAGCTTGAAAGGGTTGTGTCCGCTTGATGTGAGAGTTTTCCAAATACAGCTTTGGCCTGAACTTCACCTAGGTCAACCTCTTGAATTAAAACAGCTTCTGTCTTCCTCATCAAGGAAGATTAGCTCTTTCCCTGCTAAGAAGGAGCCCATAATGAGATCCATGTTATTTCCAGTAGTACCACCTCTTATAATAATGTCTTTCAGTCCAAAAGCCTGTATAAACTTAACAAATTGATACACAAGACTCTATTCTGCTCACCACTGAACTGCAGCCTTCTCTGATGTGGTACGGGGCAGCTGTTCCCCAATTTATGGGAAAATGTTTTATTAGTCAAGCATTTCCAAACAGTCTGCCAAGCTGAGACTGCGGGAATAGCTCTGCTGATGCAGGCTGGCTGTCACAACAGTGTTTGGCTAGGACATGGGGCAGTCTACTTCTGCTCAAAATGGCCATGGTTGGTTTTTTTTTTTCTTGTCTCTGTCATCAATCAGTGAATTATGGATGTTTTGCATAGATCCCAAATACCACGCTGAGGCATTATATGATTCTCATTTGGAAGGAAGGAGTCTCCTTTCTGATTTCCTTGGAGGCTGGTTGCTCTCTGACCAACTTCATGCTGTAGTCCTGTTAATATTCACAAGCCAGGCAAGGTGGTAATAGCTGATCTTCTACTGGCCAGAAGAGAAAAAGGAATCTACTCTGGAGTTTGAAACTCTAGCAGAATATTTGAGAAAGCTGACAAAAGATGTGGGAAAGGTCGTGTGAATTCAGAAGAGAATTACTGGAGAATTGCGAAGGGATTTACATAAGTAAAATTCACTGCCTGATCTGTGAAAGTAATTGCAGCTCAAATCCTGAGCTCCTGAGGATAGTAAGGAAAGGAGCATTCCTTGTTTCTTCAGTGAATCTCTGGTCAACTGTTGCATTGAAATTGTCTTGGTAATCATATTATGATTGTTCATTATGGTGATGAACACCTAGGAACGGAGTAGATTGGCTCCTGTAGAACCGTATTTAATTATTTTGCCTAGAAAAAGTTCATGGGTGTTGACGTACTGACCGTGATGTCAGGGAGAAAATTCCTGCCTGATCCCAGGCTCCAGTTAGTTCAGGACACAGTTTCAGCCCTGCTCTTTCTGAAGCAACATATGTTAATGACAGGCAGATGGGATGCTAGGCTGGATAGGACCAGCAGTCTCTAGATGTGCTGTGTTGTGTCTGATGTTCCTGGTATAGTGTTTATGGGTAGAGTAACACAGGTTTTTTGTCCTTGGAAGGCTCATAAAGATCTCATTTTTCTTGATCAATTTGTTTTGTGGTTTTTTGTTTGTTTTGGTTTTTTGTTTTGGTTTTTATTTCAGGGTTTTGTTTGGGTTTTGGTTGTGGTGTTTGTTTTATTTTGGTTTTTTCTGGTGTATTGATGGTGAAAAATAACTACCTTTAACTTGAATAAAATCAAAAGGTAGGATTGTTAGCAGAGTTGCTAACTGATAGCTCAGTATAAAGAGGATGCCACAGGTTGTGACATTTTCTGTTATTCTTGTGTCTTCTGCCTGACTTTATAGATAACTGTAACAGGAGGGCTGGGCAAACTGATCCTCTGACTTTGGGATGCTTCTACTTTTTGTTTGAATCATAATTCCAGAATGTTAATTTAGGGGTATTGCATGAGCTTCTCATGATTATAGGGCACAAATAACTGTTTTGTAGAACTGCTGACACATTTTGGGACTAGGTGGAAAAATAACCTGTGCTTGCTATTGTATTGCGTGAGAACCAGCTCTTACGCCTCTGGTATTTCTATTCATTTTGCTGGAAACCAATGATAAATTTATTAGTCTTATTTTAAAGTTAATCAGAATCTGAAACAGATAGGAGTGCTGCTTTATTTGAACCCCGTGTCCCTCTTTGGACCTAGGTAAGTAAGTTTAAGTCTTGGATGATTATACATAAGTGTTGCAAGAAAAAAAATAATTGGTTTGTAATTGTGTTGTGCTTAACTACAGAACTTTCAAGTCCTGCAGTACTGGCAAAAAGTTTCTATTTCCTTTCAATGGTCCCTTAAAGCTGCAGTAAGGTGGGGGAGAGGCTGGTCTTCATCCGCTCTCCAGTGCAGTCTCTCTGCATCAGACTGTGGCATGGTTGTCTCCATCTGGGGCTCTAATTATTTCTGATTTTCAGGTCAACCGGCTTTTGTACTCTCTGTTAGCAGGAGAGTTGATGCAGGCACACACTCTCTAGCTGTGTAATTAGGGTTCAGGTTCTGAGGGTTCAATTTAAGGAAATCCTGAAATTGTGAAAACCAGCTGTTACGAATAATCCATTGTGAGTGAGGATTATCCCCAACCCTTTGCCTCTTTCAAGTTTTGCTCTTTTTTTTTCTCTTTCCCTCGGGAAGAAAGAAAAATGTCTGCCTGTCATATTAAAAGGTTACGTTTGCCTCGGATAAAAATGATTTCGAACATCAACTGTACTATGTTCACTCATTCTCTCATGTTCAGTTAATTTTTAACATTTGAGTGTTGACAGGAGACAAGAAGTTGCAGGTAGCAGAGTCTTCTACCTGCAGCATTCAAAAAGAAGCAAATAGGACATTTTGTTTACAGAAGGTAAAGCAAGTTCAGTTTCCCACTGAAACTCTGTTCACAAATTCCTAAATGGAATGGAAAGTTTAGCAATAATATCAACAAGTTAATATACACAAAAAGGAATATTTTCTCTTCCTGTGGTAGCTACTGGTGTAGCCTTAGTGTGCTTTTTTCTTAACAGAATTTCTTAAGAATCCTGAGCCAGCGCTTTTCCAGCAAACCATGGCAAGTGTCAGTGTAGGTAGGTGGTGTAATACATTTGCTAATTTTCCTGTTGGTAGGATGGGCTTTTAATTTTGGCCTGAAAGCAAAGTTCTCATTAATTGGGAGACTGCAAATTTTTTGACATGATTTTTTACCCCATTAAAATTCTTGATGCTGTAAAAAGAACCTGTGTAATCATCCATGCAAATAGTTTGATGTTCATTGGTGCTCACCGGGTTAGCAATAAACTTTTTTTTACAAGTGTGCATATGAGAAGGGAGTTGTTGAAGTTCAGCAAAATAAATTATTCTCCTGGTTGTGCTGGAGAGCATGCCCTGCGCCTATATTATTACACCTGTTTTCAATGATGGATTTATCAGTTGCTTAAAAATTACTCCTGTCTCTGGCTGGGCTACAAGGAGATACTGTATTATCTTGCTTCTCATCTAAAATGCGTCTGGCATTCAATCTTTAGAATCTTCCGTTCAAACACAACGTTTCATTAGCTTTGATGGAGGCAGGACTATTCCTAAATATTGAAGAGATCTATGAAAATAGCAAATGGAAATACAGAAATGGAAGATTTGAAAAAGAAAGTTGGAAAAGGAGAGAGAGAAATAAAACTCCTGAAGGGCTGAATAGCAAGTGCAATTTGGGAGTCAAGGAAGGAGGAGCTGAAAATTAGAAAGAAATAGCAGAGACCACCCTTAGAGACCTTTTGAAGGAGTAGCAGAGCAGAAGGATAGTAAGAGAAAAAGTCAACAAAGCTGACAGAGGATGTTGATAAGGAATAACAGCATTAAGTGAAGGAGGATGTGAAGGGGGGAAGTTATGTAAAAGGTAAAGTAGAATCCAAGTTTACAGGTAACAGTTGAAATAAAAATGTACTTGGGCAAAAAGCATGGTGGTGCTCCTTCACCCTGCAAAGGAGTTAGAGAAGCAGATACTGTGTCAGCTTTCGTCCTTTCAGCTGAAGAAGTAGGAAAAACAAAGCAAAAGCAAACCCTGCTGGTTATGGCCATGTGTGTGTGGTGATTTGTGTCCTGGTCAGCGCTCCTGGCAGGGCTGGTGTGGAGTGTCCCACGGGATCCACAGGAGGGTGTTCATCGCCCTGCTCTGGTGTCTGGATTAGTGTAAAGAGAAAACAAAGCTTTAGAGAAACCTAAAACTTCTTCACTGGGGGGAGGAAACGGAGCTAAATTCATTCTCTATATCTATACACAGGAAAGGGTCCAGAATTCTACAATGTGAAATTTCCATATGAAGTTATTGCATAGAAAAACATTTGCATGTTTCTATGCAAATTTCTTGCATGAATAATTATAAAACTCAAATGTACTTAACTATGTCAGATTCCACAAATCACTAAGCTGCTAGCTTTTTATTTGTGAAAATTGTGTAAAGTACTGTGTTTATCCTTTATTTTGTGCATGTGAAATTTGTCTTAGACTTGAAAAACTTTTCCTGATGTGGTATTGCTTTTCATTTGAATTTTGGAAAATTCACTTTTTTATTATTATTTATAAATGGATCAGTTTGGACTAAATCCTTCAGGCCATGCTGAGACAAAGGATATTTTTATTTCTTAATTATTAACAGTAGTTGAAACAAAAAGAATGAAGTAGATTAAATTGTTTTATAACTCGATTTTCATGTGTAACCTGGGTTAGTTGCTGCTAAAAGTACATTTTGCATAAGACCTTGTCTGGGCACTTCTTGTTACAGGCATGGTTTTGATGGGTGGGAATAAATTTGCTAAGCTTTCGCATATCTTATGTGCCTTTGAGGATGGCCCATTAATAATATTAATATATAGGTATTTTCCATTGTTGTGTGCAAAGCATTTCTTAGAACTTTGAAGCTGAAGTCTTTTTCTTTTTAACACACGGACCTTTTCAATTTAATCCATTAGCAACTTGGCAAAATAAAGTAATTGTCCAACAGAGGAAGAAAAAAAAAATCTATTAACATTTGCTACAAATCCGAGTAGTACAGGCAGCACTTAATTAATGGAACAGATTTCGCACTATGTGTTCAAGCTAACATAGCTATTGTTCAGGAGAGATTAGACCCTTAATGTAAGTAAGTTAAACTAGACCTCCATCTAAAAATATCCGTCATTTCAGCTATTAAAGGTCTGATGTCTTCTTCGGTGACAGATATATTTCCCTTCATTTCCTTGGTTTTGTAAAATGTAAAGTATGCATTGTGTGTAACGCGAGAAATCCGTGGAGGTAGATGAAACCCCGATTGTGGCTGTCTCTCCCTGCCTGCTCCTTTGTGCTGCTCCCTGTCACAGAGCCTCCTCAGCCCTGAGACCTCCTGGCACCAGAGCAGAAACACAGAAAATGCCATTTGTCAGGGTATGATGCCAGCCACCTAATCTGTTTGCGGAATGAGGGCCACGGGATCCGATTAGGTAATTTAGATACCTTGAGTTTAATAATACCTGAGCTGCCTTTGGCTGTCAGCCCGTCATTTCACTGGTAGGAACTACCACGTTCTTCCATTTCTTCTGCGAACATCTTGCCTGTAATACCTCATTTAGTCCAAAGAGGTGTTAAGGGCTGTGGGTGAGGTATATGTGCCTTTACTTCTCCTCTGTGGAAGTTAGCGATAGGGTGGAGGAGGTGAGATTTGCACAGTTGTAAATAGGTTTTCCCCAGCAGAGTTCCATGTGCAGCACATCCTTTTTTCTTCAAAATGAAAACTTTCAAACATGGGATGCTTTGTTTGAACACCGAACGTGCTGTGCCAGGTTTCTGATGTCGGGCCGTCCCACTGATGTCACTGGCAGTTTTTGAAGCTTGGTTTACCCAAAGTGGTTATTTCACCCTCGTGGTTGAGACTTTCCCAAATTGTTGCTGAAGCTGAGTGTCTCTCTGGGGTGAGAGGCCAACCCTCCCTGGGGGGATCACCTCCCTGTGTCCCTGTGGGCAAGGGCTTGCAGTCAGAGCCTGGGTGCCTCACTTCATATACCCAGTAAGAGAAAATTTTGGCTGCAATTTTAATGCCACATCTCCTCCCTTCCTCTCTCCTTTCCGCCAATTAGCATTTTTTGAAAATTAGAGTCTAGCGAAGCCTGCTAACATAAATAAAAGTGTTTTAGGATTTGTTTGCTTTAATTAAAGTGTGTCTTTCTGAAAGGATTTAGTTAAACATCTTTCTTAAACAGTGCTGTGCCAGTAACAGCAACATTAGTAATAGTGATAAGACCCAGAAAGGGAAACCAACTAGAAAGCAAAATTAAATGTTTCTTTGTCCAAAAAATAAATGGTCTTCCCAGGAAAGTGGAGGAAACCCTGTGCAGGGAAATTTACAATTAGGTTGGTCAAAACAGTAGAAAACAGAAAATATGAAATAAATCCTGTAAAGGTATAGAGTGAGGCTGTGTGAGGTCATCTTTTTGCTGGTTTTATTTTGTTTTCCTCTGTTTTGACTCTTGCTGGTTTTTTCTGGCAGCACCCAAGATGTTCTCAGAGCTTTCCAATTAGGAAATAAGTTGCTTTTCATGTAGTGATAAATTATTTTTCACAGTGAAGTTGGAATGATTGTAAGGGTAATGATATTAATGGGATTTATATGAAAGCATCCAATTAAAAAATCGAAACAGCTGCATCAAACATGACTATACAATGTAATAAAATCATATAATAAATATGTGGTCCCGCTACCCGGTATTACCTAGTTTGATTAATTGAACCTTACACGTGCAAAGATAGTCATTGTCAGACTTCTCAGCCATCAAGGAGGAACAGTCTCAATTATTTTCACAATGAAATAATCATTGCTTTTTTTGTGTTCTGCCATCTGGAAAGAGAAAACAGCAGCTGCCATGACTGTGAAATGCAAGATCTTGCAGAACTGTACAAAGTTGATTCTACTTGATGCTGGACTCCTGCAGCCTTAGTGTAGGCTGTAATTTATTTAGTGCTGCTTTTCTTCTCTTTCGGGTGCTTGCATTTCTTTTTTTTTTTTTTTTTTTTTTTAAAAACAAAAAAGCAAAACTGACTCCTTTCGCTCCAAAAGTCTCCCTGTGGCTGCACTGCAGGGCCTTAGGGCTGGTTTACAGCATCTGCTTATGAGATGGCAAATGGGCAGTTTCCTGGTTTTACTTCAGCACTTCCTCGTTTCTTCCTTTCCCTTGGCCGTGTGGTGGGAATGCTGCCTGGAACAATTTGCTCTCTGACACAGCAAGATGAGAAGGTGGGCTCTGGGGCCACATCCCCCTGCAATCAGCTGTGAGTGCCTCTGGACATGTCTGAGCTGGAGCAAATCACCTGTGCCTGTAGACCTCCTGTCTCCAGTAAATCATAAGCATCTCAATCTTTTTGTCAGGCCGTGATATGAGAATCCGCATCTGAATTTCAATATGAGGGGAGGGAGGCTGATTAAGTGTTTGAGATAAGGTTATGTGACACCACAGGTTAAAAATATCTGAACTGATTTTGGCCAGGTGCCTGAGAACCACATTGCACTGTATTCAGGTGGCACTGAAAAGCTTCTGTGGAGTTTGCTGTCTTCTGCTTTATACAAGCAGTTTTCAGGAGTGGTCCTTTAAGAGCTGCATCTCTCTTGTTTTACAGCATTTCTTTGGACTTTGCTATCCTGCATTTCTTATCTCAAATGTCACCAATATGATGAGTTATAGGAACTTATTATAAACCCTGGCTGTTTAGCAAGGAAAGGACAAATATTTTTGTTTGCCACAAATGTCTGGAGAAAGACTCAAGTTAGATCCGGAGAGTTCTATGCAGGTTAATTCTAGCTCGAATAAACAGGGCTATTTGTTCCAATAAGCAAACAACGTGTTATAACAAACAAAAAACCCAGCAAACAAAAACAAACAACCCCCCTAAACAAACACAAAACTGTATAATTTGCAGAGTGCAAATTATAAAATAAAGCAGTGTGCTTCTGGTAAATCTGGGAAATAGACTTAAAGAAATTCTAAAACCTCCTGACTCATATGACTGTACCTAATTTTAATATTTTACTGGTTGTTTTTTATTCATTATTTGTGTTTTTATAAATATTCTTAGTGATGACAAGCAACTTTTTGGGTATGTAAGCTTTGGGTGTAAATAATAGGAAAGGAAAGACCTGCTAAGTAAAAGGCTTAGACTAGGCAAGTTGGTCTGACTTGTTTAAATTCTTACCTGCGTTTAAGAGTTTCAAAGCTGTAGATGGAAACAGAAGGATTCAGGATACTGCACTGCATTTGGGGGTATCACTTTTGTTATGTTTAAAGACTTTTCTTATTTTCCATGTAGGTTACCGTATTCTAAAAGTCTGATGCAGAAATACGACTTTCCTTTGTTTTCTTGTTTTCCTTGGTTGATTTCAGATGTACACTTGGCTGCTTATTTTTTCTAGTTATACTGAAATGTGTTGTGTTTACGGTGTGTGTTCCTGTTCTTTTACAGATGGACTGAAGCCAGATACCAAGATGCTTCTTACTGTTGCCTCCAAGAAGAAATCTAAGGGAGGGAAGGGGGATATGACCAAGGAAGATGAAAGCAGCAAGAATGATTCAGCCCAACCTGTTACTATCTCTCTTAGCTTTAAGAGATATGTCTTTGACACGCAGAAGAAAATGATTCAGTCCTGAGAAAGTAAGGGAGGCCTCTAATAGCACCTGAAAGTCTGGACTGAAATGATTTCAGGTGGAATGTATTTCTTTTCTGAACACATTAGACTTGTTCCTTCTTCACCAACAGAGCCTGGAAGTTCCTGCTGATTATATGCCCCCTTCCACGATCTCTGCATTCTCATATTGTTCTGTTAGAATTTGCTTATTTTGTCATCTTTGTGATGTGAATCTTTATGGCATCTCAGATAATGTCACCTGCCAGAGGAGCACATTTGGGTGTACATTGTAATTGCACTGTTTTTCTGGGGAACTGTGTTGAAGTTTCTCTTGATTTAGAAGTTTGCCACCAGTATAAATCTAAATCAAGTCAGGATGTGAATTTCATGTGACCCACAAAGTGAAGCTGATTATTCTAGGCTTACTTCCCTGAGCAAAGCGGGAGACAGAAAGCACACAGTTTAATAGGTGAAACCTAAAATGGATGTTTCACATTCCTTCAGCTGCAACTATGTAAGATGCTATCTGAGAGATGGTATGGATGTTTTTTATAAATATGATTTATATCTAGAAATGTTTTTCATATTAAACATAATAATGTGTGTGACTGAGAGTCTTAATTATTCTGTTTGCTGTTCCAAAGGTTCAGAACCTATCTTCAGTGACATTTTATATAACTTTTCTGAATTTCCTGCCTGTTCTGCAGAGAATCCTATTCCAGAACTGGTTTTTGTTGTTGTTGGATTTTTTTGTAACCACAATGTCTTTTGTGTGTGAAAGAAAAAGTTGCCTCTGGAAATAGTCAAGGGCTTTATTTCATTAAAATAATGATAGAAGATTGCTGCATAAGCCTTGTAAAATGAATATCTCCACGATGCTTTAGAAACCATTAGTTGTTTAATAGGGATTTCATGGCTGCTTTAGTTCTTCCTCTGTTTCGTGTCCTAGGCTCGTAAAAAGGAGAGCACTGGTAATATCCCTTCTTTGTTACGTACAAACCACCTTAACGTGAAGACTCACGACAGTTCTACAGATACAAAAGCTGTGGTGTGGAACAGAAATTGGACTTGGGCTTGTCAGCATGGAAAATGTTAGTTCCTGCCTTTTGAACAAAAGGAGTACCTCTTGTTGATGCTAAATAGCAACCTCTGACCCATTCACTGAAGTCAGCCATAGACAGTGACCATGGGTATAATGTAAGTGCATTACTTGCACGTGGAAGTAAACAACTAATAAATTACTGCACTCATTAATCATGAATTATTATATCCATTGGTGGGCATCAGTCCATCATGCTAACACGATCCTGATTTTTTTCAATCTTTTCCTTTTAATTTCCAGGTAACCAAAGCGGATGCAAATGACAAAACTGTCAGCTATTGAGAGGATATTTACAGCTGGACGGGAGACAAGACAAGTCTGGTGTCTAAACTAGGTTCATGGTGCCCCTTTAAATCAGAACAGAATTAGTGCTTTCTGTAATAATCCCAAACAGTTTCTGCTGAGTGAGTCCCAGCAAAGCTTTAGCACATCCCTTAAGATTATGGGGTATGCTTTCAGTGTGATCCCAGAGGAATTAGGCAGGCAACTTCAGCTGTGGCTTAGCGTGACTTGCGCTGCCAGCCTTGCTGGAAAATGTATCCTTCTGTAATGGAAAAAATGCATTTCACACCCCTGTCACCTCTCCTTCCCCATTTCTCACTTCTTCCCAGACACCCCCAAAGGCAGTCTTTGGGAAGAAAATTTATAATGTTATCTTTCTTTCAAGCCTTTATCAAATCCTGTTTTGTACTCTGCACTGTTACCTCTGCCTAAGATGCTGCAGTGATGGAACCAGAGAAACAGATGACATAGAAGGAATGGTGTTATTAGCATCCCAGGTTAGTCTAAGAATTATTGATAGAAAAAAACCTTCTCATAAAAAAAAAAAAGAAAATGAATTGTTAAGGAACTTCTACTTGTATCTGTGTAGTTCTAGTGTGAATGCCAAATTTTAAATGGGTTGCTAAATTCTGCCAGCTCTGGAGAATTAGAAAGAAAAGGAGAGTGATCAGGAGAGGTGCTTTCAGAGTTGTTAGCCTTGCAGTTACAGGTTTTTGTCTTCCTCATTTCTAAGGCATTTCTGAGTAGTTCTGGAGAAGAGGCTGTCAGTGTAAATGGGAATATGTATTTTTACAAAGGACTACCTAATTAATGTTTTACCCCCCTGCACTGTGGATTGGCCAGTGAGTCTGCTGTTATGGAACTTGGTCTCTGAAAACTCGTTAACCCTGAGCAGTAGATTAGCAGCCCTCTGCTTGGCTGAAAGGACCCCTAGTGCTGAGCATCCCATGGTTTATTTGCTTGGGGTACTCCAAGGGAGGGAACAGCAACAACTTCCAGAGTTGGACCTCTATCCTTTTCTTGTCCAGTCTCTTGTAAACATACTTTTAAAATCTTCCCCCAATCTTCCATCTCATTTCCAGACTAGCATACTAACTCAGCATTTTCCTTCCGTCCCCTCAGTTCAAGACCTAACCTCCTCCTCAGTCCTCCTGTTTGCTATCATTGCTTCTCCTTGCTCTGGCTCTGCCTTTGCCTCTGGAGAAGGAGATGTAAATTTGGGTGCTGGCAGGGCTCCCAACACCTGCTGTGGGAGCCCAGCATGGTGGGGAAGGTTCCTTCCCTTCAGCTCACACCAGCCCCTGTGTGCGTTGAGTAGCTGCCTCTGTTCAGAGTCTCCTGGACAGCTACCACAGACCCACAGGAGCTGTGCTGAGGGGTGTGTGCTGTGCCTCACGAGTCCCTTCAGTTCCTACTGTATCCTGTCCTTCTGCTTTGCCCCTGTTGCAAAGCCCCATCTTCTCATTTTGCTCCCCTTTGTTTGTGGGGGACGGAGAGCTGGAGAGGAATCTGTTGAAGATTGGGGCTTGGTTTTGTGTTTTTCCCAATATAGAATTCCAAAAGGAGAACTTAAGTGTGCCTAAGAACTTTGATTATAATGTGCTATTACTGCAGATCTCTGGCTGCTGTCCTGAGGCTGTTGGATACACATTTGAAAAAGGGTGAAATGGTGGAACAAAATGATTATGGGAAAATCAAAGCTTTTAAAGACATTTGTAGGATGAACAGATGTTCAAACATTCTTTTATTTGGTTTCCAGACAGACGTGGAGACTTTCCTTTCATCCTCATAATCAGTGCATTATGCTGTAATTTGTAAAAATGGCATTAAAAAAATATTAACAGGGTCATATTGTGATCTACTGACTCTGTGTCATTAAGCCGTGAAGTTAAGAACGGCAACTGGGAACATGGGTTAAATGTTGCAGAATGTACTGTACTAGGATACATTGTCAGACTCTATTATAATGAATCCAAAATGGAATAAAGATGTAAGGAGTGCTTTTTAATACTGCTAAGGTTGTCAGTGTTGCAAAACTAGAAATTATTACGGCTGTGCAGATGTTTGGTGAGTAATACATCTTTGGGTTGAGGGGAGAGTAGCAGGGAGAAAAACTTTGTTTTTACAAGCTTGTTTTCTACTTTTTCCGTGGAATTTATTTTGGGACTGCAGTCTGGCTTGTGATCATGCCAGAGGTCTGGAGCCATTAGGGTCAAAGCTGTGTTCGTGGTAGCAAGAATTCAGTAGGTGGCATCCTTTGCTTGGAATCAAAGCTGAGTCTCCCCACCTAAAAAGGGGGCATGCACTGGAACTGAAAATGAAGGGGTTGAATCAGGCTTGCAAACCAGCTCTCAAAGAAAGGCTTCTATTAAAATAGAAGCTTGAGAAAATCTCATATGTTGAGATTTAGACAATTCATTTAATGACTAGGACAGAGCCATCGAATGCAGTCTGTTGACCAAACCCTGAGGTATCAGTGTCCTTTCTGGGTGTGTCTTTGGCTCTGCTGAAAACAGCTCTATTTCTTAAATCCTGTTTTAATTGGTTGCAAGTACCTGACTGTGGAAAAGTGAGCCACCTCCACCAGTGAAGTTCCTGGCGTGTACGAGACTTCTCTTTCTGGGCAGTGGGCACTTTCCTTGCCTGTTGAACAGCTGAACAGCCACGGGGTGGCAGAGCAAGAGGGAGAGCCCAGCATGGGTGAGAGTAAAAACAGTGTGATCATGTCCTAGAGCAGCTACAGTCCACCCCAGGACTGCTGGGTGAGCAGCTCTGTGTTTACATCTGTGAAGTGCTCTGGGATCTTGTGAAATGAAAGATTAAAGGCAGCAGAGGAATGCCACCTTATTAACAGTTTCAGAAACTCGTTGTGTTTTCCCTGTATTTTAATATCCACAGTGAGCTGGGAAGCTCTTCATGTACAAACACATGAGTTTTACACAACTTACTGAGGATATAGAGAATAATTTTAAGATAGAGCCTAGAACTGTGAGCTAACCTGCCAGGCCTGGGAGAAGGGGAAGAATGGTAGGACTTGAGTCTATAAGGCCAGCTTTGCTAGGTGATGGGCATCCAGAAGGAATCCAGGGGTTTGGGGAGGTTGTGTTTAAGCAAAGATCTTGGCGGTCTTTTGGGATTCCCCACAAATCCTCCTGCTGTTCTATGCAAAAATAGGTTAAAAACATCATTTGACACAGTTGTAGTTCTACTGTAGACCATATGTAAGAAGAGGAAAAGTACATTGGATCTGCTTATTTCCTGTTGACAAGGTCAGAAAATGGAGTCTTTCCCACATCTGCTGCTGTGTGTACTGGGCTGCTTTTAGTTCCAGTTGTTCATGGACTTAGAGTTTAGGGCAGAATGGATTTTTTGTTCCTTGGTAAGTATGACAGTTCTTTGTTTTTATTTGTGTGTCTGATATGAATGCTTTTCCAAGGTGGTATAATCCATGTGCGAGGCTCAGATCATCTTCTTCCCGCTCAAGGTGACTGTTGTTTGTCAAAGGTGAGTCCTCTGCAGGACGTCTTTGTTTAAGGACCACGTATTTCTGATGTGCATTTGTATGCTTTTCCTAGTAAATGACAGGAGAGGGAATCAAATTCTTCTCTTTTTGTAGCTGAGAGTCAGCTGTGAAAGGAACTCACTGAACAGAATTATAAGTCCTGCAGGATCTTTGGTACATCTGAGCCCCATACTGCTTTGCAAGGCTCATTCTTAATAACATGACTGTCTTTTTGTCTATTGAGTCCTTGCCAGTCCTGCCTATTCTAGTTTATATTTTTTAACCAAAAGGTAATTTGAGGTCTGGATCAAGTGCTGCTAAGCTGACAACCGTGGTAGTGACTGAGGTGCCTGCTAATACTCTTGCATTGGCATTTTGGCTAAATTGATCTGATTACTTTTGATCCTTTAAGAAATCTAGTCTAATCATCAGCTCTAGCGTGTTTTATTTACATCAGTTTCTTCTCCTTTGATTGGAAATCATGCTGTCTTCTTGTGTTTGGATTGATCATGCTTAGATTTCTCAAGGGCCTCATTCATGTCAATCAGAGTCCATCCTTTTTGGACTGCAAAATTGCTTTTATTAGGCTGTATGTGGCCCCTATTCAGATGTGTAGGAACCAGTTCTTTTATACTATTTTACGTGAAAACTGATATTTTAGTGCCTATAACTTCACTCTGAGAGTTAGGAGGAATCCCTGCCCTCATGGTGAATTCATTCCCAAAACAGCATTCCATAGGGACAAGCTGAAACTTAAACCTCACACAGTGGTTTTGCCTAAATTTCTTCTGCTTTCCTAAAGTAAGTGATCCCTTATCTAGTTCTCTTCAACCAAAGCTTGAACTCTGCACCCTCTGTGAGAACACTGTTTTGTTACCTGGAAAGATCAAGGTCTTTCAGAAGCTCTCCTAGTAACTGTCAAGTTACTGAAACATCTCCATTGGTGCCCACCCCTTTTAATGTGTATGGGATTTTTTTTCTGCAGAATGTTGGTCATACACTCTGTGAGGGCATTAGAAATGGAGATGAGGTACTTAGTTGCTTACTGTGTGGGAATTGGAAATAACCAAAATTATTTCCCCCAAAAATTAGGCATCTGAGGTGTTTTCAATTTTTATGTGTATTCTTTAACTTCTCATTTCTTATGACAGAAATACCCATTTTTATATGGTAGCATAGGAATGATTTCTGTCTTGCCAACAATATCCTTTCTGGTGATTGATTTCTTGGTTGTCACCATACACAGAGCCAGTGATTGTAGAGAATCGAGTGAATATTCCAAAATCTCTTTTCTGAGTTAACGCTCCCAGTTCTAAGCTTAGCATCATGTAACTGTTGCCTATGTTCATTAATTTGCATTTATCTGTTCTGAACCTTGTTTACCTCTGTGAACCACTTACTTGGTTGTGTCTGATTCTTCTGGAATTCCTTGCCATGTAGAGTGGCTTTTGCATTCCTTGTACTGAAAGAATCTGAGTCGTCCTGTCTCAGCACTTGGACTGAGGTACTGAGAAGAGAGGGAGAGGGTGTTTGAGTGACCTGTGCTATGTGAATGGCTCAGAAGGTTCCCTTCAAAAGGAATTTTTATATAGGGAGTGCACATGCCCCCAAAGCAGAATGCTGCTCATGCAGGAGGGTGAGCAAGCATGCTTTTATTTTCTTCAGCTGTTTGTTTGGTTCTTTTTTCATACCTTGAGATTTAGACATAAAGTTGATGTTCTGTGTGTGATATAATTTTAATGTAAGAGTGAGACACTAATTCAGATCCATTAAGTGTTGTTCTGTGCATCAAAACCTATGTTTTTTAAGTTTTATCATCAGTTGTTTCCTTACAAAGCTTAATCTAGAGGAGTATACCCATGGAAAAAATTTTAAATGTTGGACTGATCAAGAATTCTCGCTTGAAAAGTTTTTTGCACTTCACTTTACATCTTAAGATACAAGAAGGATGTCAGACTCTTGGCTGATTTCCTTGGCAAGTGTTCAGCTACCTATTGTAACCTACAGCAGCTGAAGGGAGAGGTGGGATGGCCTAAACAGTGTTCTGGCACGAGGGCAGAAAGTTAAGAGCACAAGATGCGTTTTCTCATGTACATCGTATTTGTTTCTTTTTTAGATGAACTAAGGTTTCATTGTTAATGAATGTGGAAGGGAAAAGGAAAGGATGCTATTATGTCATCTTGCCTTTTCGAAAAGGTAGTTGGGGAGCTCCAGTAAGAGAAACATTTTGTTTGGAGAAAAATGCAAATCCTTTTATACTTCAGTGTAGGGGGTGTGTTGTTTTTAACTGTGAAAATTAGTCTGTGCTTACAACCCCACTGGGTAAACAGACAGTTTGGTCTCCATAAGTTGAGTTGTAAATCTCATGTCAAAGCATGGCAGTTTCAGCAAGAGATCTGGATTTAGAACAGTGCAAGAGCACAGAGGTTTGCCAGATTGGAATGAAAACAGAGCAGTCAAGAAACAAAACTGAGAGGCACAGGTTTAGGCTGAAATGTTTTTGTAGAGATCTAGAACTGCTGTAATAACAGTATCTGAGCACATTTATTTAGTAATTCTGTTGGTATATAAATGTTTAAGTATCACAGGTTTTTAACATATACAATCTCTTTTAAAGCTGAAGCTGCTGCAAGATCAGTATTGAGAAAAGCTCTTGCAAAGCATTTTATCAACTCCAAATGCTGACAGTATTTGACAATTTTTGCCCTTGACATATGATATATTTCAAAAACATTACATACAACTCACTCTCGGTGATGTGTCTGTGCAGTGAATCCATGCCCAATTGATGCGTACAGACGTGGGAGTGTGAATTTAGTGAGTTTTCTGCTGTCACATGTGAGATGCTGCAAGGGTGGAGCAGAGTCTTCAGACTGTAGCTCCTGCTGCTTCTCTTCCTACGTCTCCCTTGCTGCCATGCAAAGGCCTCTTTCGAGTCTGCTGTTGCTACCCTTGAGGGTATTTAGTCCAGACTCCTTAGAACTTTTCCTTTCTTTGCTGGGACAAAAGACTAAGTCTGAGAAACTTCATCTTTTGTTGAGGCAATGCAGATGGAGTTTGTCCATGTGGTCCATTTTTGGTTTGGTCTGCCTTCCAAAGGCAGATGGACTGTCTGTGGTGTGCCGTGTACCCTAACAAAGGAGGCTTGTCTAGGAGATGGTACTGGTGTCCCACTACTAAAATGGGCAGAAGTGAACTTGTAGAAACTTTGTCCACAATTATTTGCTTAAAATACTAACATTAACATGATCTATGAAAGAGCAGCAAAGACCACCTTCAATTTGTAAATAAGTCTTGCTAATTTGCAACATTAGTTTTGCTAGTTAGTGTGGGGGTGTTTTTTCCCCTTAATTAAAATTTTTAATTAGAGCATGCTGTGTATTAAGATGTTAAAGCTTTGACTGGCAGTTTGGAATTGCAGAAGGATCAGCTGTCTCTGTGGGGCTGCAGCACAACAGGGATTAGCTCGCACCCTCCTGCCTGCAGGTACGTTTTGCTTGAGTCAGATCATCATAAAATGTTCCTCGAGGTAGGTAGCATTCATCTTCCTGATCCAGACCTTGTCTGTTCCGAGGGGCCTGACTTTAGGGGAGAGCTACAGATTCACAGATCATACATAAGGTTGTAAAGAGAAAATCTCAGAACTGAATGACAAATGGGGGAATTGTTGGACTGTTTCACCGTGTGTCAGCCTTGCCCCTTTGTCCACTTATTGCTGTGATGCTACCAGTGCAGGAAGGTTCCCTGTCCTTGCCTTTGGAGATCAGTTACTATGTTTGGCACTTCTGCAGCTCCAATTCTCAGTCCTGCCTAGTAATGAAGAGCTGCTTGAAGAGGTTTCCCCGTCTCTGATCTGCTGATCTCAGCTGTCTCTAACACTCCATGCATAGCGAGTCACTGGATGTGAGGGAGCCTTGTGGGCTGATGTATTTTGAGTTGCTCAGGCTCCCTTACCTCATTTTACTTCTCTCCTGCTTTAAAGCAGATTCAAGGGAAGATAGGGGTACATAGATTCTAAAACATTCGCATTTAATGTTTCCAGCATCACACGCTTGGAAAGTACAAAAACTTCTGCCATGGATAATTATGGAATAACCATAATTAAGGGAACTCTTTCCCCAGACTCCTCACACTTCATGGATATCTTGTGTCCTTTGAGCCTGAAAACTTGTATTTTTGTTCTGTCTAGAGTAAGTGTGGGTTTTTCTGTTAACCAGACAAATACACAATCATTTCAAAAACTGCTGAAATGCATTTTCCAAGATATCTTGTAGCACTATAACCCACAAGCTAATTATGAAACTGCAATTATAATTTGCTATTTTGAATTGATTTCATGTTCTTATGGAACAGAAGTCATGATTTCCCTTCCTTCCTGCTGCTAATTTGTTTATCAGATGTCATCTCTCTTTGGAAGTGCAAGTCTTTGCAACCTCTGTTGGTACAGAAAACTATCCATGCTTCTAATAGTTTTAGTAAATCTATATGCTCTTCAAAATGAAGATTCATCAGTAGCATTTTAATAATTTCGATAATATCTGTCATTTTTCTTAAGCATCTATCCCGCAGAGTCCTGCTGTGCCCAAATCTTTTATCGTGGAGTCTTCTATTAATGTATCAGTGTAGTTCAATTTGTATGTCCTTTGTGGTTAACTTTCAGTTGTCAGTACTCATCAACCTAGCTTTGGTAGTACTGAAGTTCTTCCTCCTCTTCCTGCTAAATTAACTCCCAGCTAAATTAACTTTCTGCTATTTGCTATTTCACTATTTGCTATTTGCAGATCTTGTCCAGATCTTGTCATTCTTCCCTTTCTGGAAAGTCAGTATTTAAGCACACTGAGTTATTGTGGGGTTTTTTAGCACTTGTTTAATCTTTCATTTGCTTAAAGCTAGATTCTTAGTTTACTTCTGTCCTTTTCTTTCTTTGTTGTTTGTTGTTTTGTTTTGTTTTGTTTTTTTGCAGAAAGTCTTTGGTAAGGCAGTGGTTTATGAGGCTGTGTGGATAATTCCAGTGTAGGAGAGGTGCCCAGTTTTTCTTTGTTTTCTGGTGCTTAATGAATGACATTTATCAGGATGATTGACCAGCCTGGTTTTAATTGTTGCCTCGTGGTTTTATCTGGCTTTGAGGTAAGCTCACACTGGTCTGTAATTCCCTGGAGAACTTGTAAGTTCTCCTTTTAATGGAAGTGATAACATTGGTAATTGACTGTAGTTAAGACATGTATGTCTCTTAATGTGTAAATCATTTAATGATGCTTTCAGTAATCAGTGAGGCATTTTATAGTTTTCTGCTGATTATGCAGTTACTTAGTGGACTTGTAATTTTTGTACCTATCAATGGAAGTGACTAAGGGTTCCCTGGCTACTTAAAAAAACCCAACTAAATAAGATAAAGAGTCTTAAGGTAGTTCAGAAGCATGTTCCTGTTGAGTTTTGTTTGGTTGGGGTTTTTTTTACCATACAGAAGTACAATAACCTGAATCAACAGTTGATAATTAATCAATGTAATCAAGCATCTCCAGTTTTTGCTGAGCAGTTCTAGTTCAGAATTGATCACAAAACTGGATCAGGCATCACCACAAGTTCTGGAGTTTGTCACCTGATTGTGAAAGCAGATTCTGTTTTAAATTGGTAAAGCTGAAATTTTCATTATTTATATGAACTTCAAGCTAGCATTGTCAGAAAGCATCATGGAATGAGTTTTTGCTGGAAGGACTTTCGCAGGTAATGTCAATGTTGGTGGGCAACCCCTGAGGAGGGGCTGAGCCAACCCAGTGTCACCATTCTGCACTTGGGTGCTCCTGACTTCTGCCTGTAGCAGTAACTTTGACTCCAGCATTTCAGTTCCTGAAAAAAAGGAACATCAGGAGAGGCTTTGCAACAAGTTGAAAATGAGCAGTCATGTAGAAAATATGCCATGATTGAAAAAAGGGTGATTTAATTAAATGTTTATGGCTGAGACGCTCTGGTGTAAACAGCCTGTGGCTCCTGGCTTGCAAATTAGGTGTCTTTCTGTTTGTGCTTAGGGTACCAGAGTTTCTGTCACTCTGAGCTCAAAATATCAAATCCAGGTAAGTGATTGTGCACTATATGAGGTAGGAGAATTCCTTCATTAACTCCAGGAGTGCAGCCTTTCTTGGAGGGGGGTCAGCAACAGCACAGCGAGTTACAGGGCAGTACTGCCATGTCCATTCCTTGTGGCATTGGTGTGTGAAGAGGAGCAGCTCTGGTACATGTATGATTTGGAGGACAATGTGATAGTGTCTAAGATTGTACCAGGTCAGATGTATACTGAGCTTCCACTCTGTTTCTGACGTCTGCATTGTTGTCTTGGAGTCTTGTGGCTTTCTTTGTTATGGGAACTTACCACTGATGCTCAAAAGAGAAGCAGTTGTTTTAAAACCAGTCCTTGAGTCTTTGAGGAACTGTGTCCAGTTTAGAATCAATATAAAAATATTAAGGAAAGCAAACCCTCTTTTGTCCTGTCCATTAGCAAGGTCCGTTCAGAATCTGTCATTGATAAGCATTTCTCTGCACCTTTTCAGTAAGGAGTTGTCATCTGTTAGATTGTGTACAGAATGACAGGAACTCTTGTGTCTTGAAGGAAATCCTAAAGTCATCTTGTCCCTCTCCCTACCCAAAGGGAGGATCAGCTGTATGCATGTTTTTCTTTTGCGGTGTCCAACCACCTTGTTTTTAGAGATTTTTATTGCTAACTGTCACAGAATTTCACTATCATTAGGCTTGTTTGAGAGGGCAAGAGAACAGGTTTTTTTCTCCCAGTATCTTTCTTTTATCTTTCGTGTTGCATTGTAAGCCTATTTATATATTTTTTTATCCCTATCCACTGTGATACAGAGAACAATCTATTCCTTTTCACCTTGCAATGCTCTTTATGTATCACATCCATGCTCAATCTTCTTTGCTCTGGACTAAATGTTCTTTGTTGGTACAGCATCTCCCCTTGGGGGCTGTGTTTTGTAGATCTGGGGTTGTTTCTGTCTTTCTGAGTTTCTCCAAATGGTCAGTGTCTTTCCTTAAGAGCATTTCTCTCTGCCAGGCAGTTCTCTAGCTAAGACCTCATGGGTACTGAGTGATTAAAGCAGGATTTTAACTTTGGGGGTCTCAGGACATCTTCCTGTTTCTGCTTCCCCATCTGTGGGTTTTGCAGAATCAGGAGTTTATTGCCTTAAGTTTAATGTGTGAGCTCAGATCATGGAAACCTCTCTGCAGATCTATTATATGGGCTTTCATTATTCACTCTGTACTTACACATTTCAACATCCCCTCTTAAATAGCTTCTTATTTTTCAGACTACTTTCCCAGTTTGCTGGGATCACTTAAATTCCAGTCCTTTCCTCTAACATACTCATTCCTACCTGATCTATCCAGTCATCGAGATCATTAATGGAAATACTGAAAATAGAATTAACTCAAGGTCAGACCTCTGTGAACCATGCTTTAATACATCTTCCCAAACAGTGTACCATTGATAACTATTCTCTTAATGTTCTCTAAACAGTGTCATGCTCAGCCTATAATGAGTTTCTCTAGGTGACTTTTCCATAGCTTGCTTATGCAAATGTCTTGTGAAAAGCTGTGAAAAGTTTTTTCTAAATCAAAATAACATCACTTATATTCTAGGTGATATTTTCAGTTTTTCACTCTGATTTCATTTGGCTTAAGCTGCAAAACTGGGTCTGTGTGGAGCCTGCTGTCCCAAGGCATGTGTTTATTTTTAGTTTTTATTAGAATCCATTTTTCAGAGAAAGTTAAATTTTTTAATGTGTGAAAGGATGCTCAAGAATGGGGACTACTTTGTTGAAAAACATGCTGTAGGCAGGTGGTATGCAAGTTTTCCTGGTTCTATAGGTACATTTAAAGACTGCAAGACTGTGTTCACAGCCTGATTTAAGTAGGCTGTACTCACAGGCCTAAATCAGAGCTATCAGCAAACACATGGATGCCAAGCATCCAAACCCAGCCTGGACCCAGTTTCAGTACTGCAGCTTTTCTTTCTCATGGCTCCTGTCTAAATAAAAGCCTGTAAGTCTTTTGGGGCTCAGAAGCAGCAAATTTTGCAGCTGAATTGAACAACACTTTGGTGACAAGGTGAATCCTAAAAAGAGTCTGAGGAGACATTCAGGCTCATTTTCATGAATGGAATAAGTGAGGATTTGAATTGCAGGTGAGCATTCTGGCCCATTTTAGTATCACAATGCTTTCAGGTGTGATTAAAATGTTTTTGTTAACATTTAAAAATCAAATAAGAACATTTTCTGATAATTCCTTCTCCTTTCTTGGCCTTGTAATAAGCATATAATAAATTCAACAGCTGACGTCGTGAGGAGCTATTGGATTTAAGCCCATCTGAACATGTAGATATTAGGACGCCTCCTGCACCTTTGTGTGTAATGAATGGGTCTTAGTTATTATAAAGTGCTGCACAACTTCACCTCTGCACAGGGTGTTCAGAAAACAATCCCCAGCAGAAAATGCTTGCTATTGCCTAAGCCATGGGAAATGCTCTCTTACTCCATTAGCCTCGCTGCAGTTGCTCAGTTTTTCCCCTCCATAGAGGAGGGAAACATATCTTTGCAACCACGCAAGCAAGAATTAGCCCAACTGTATTTTACAGGTAAACTAACAAATAAGAGGAGAATCTGAGCGGCCCCCAGAGACCTGAATTTGTTTGCTGCTGGGCCGTTCTATCTGCAGCTGGCATCGGTGGAAACCTGAGTGCTCCATTAAAAGTCGACAACCTCTGTTCGCAGGGGCACGGGGCAAACAGAGCCAGCCTGTTCTGCAGACAGACTGACGGCCTTTATCTCCCCCACCCAGCTCGTGATGGGAAATGATGAGACTCTGAAACAAAAAGCTTGAAACTGGGACTGTGTGCTCTTACCCTGCAGCTGTCGTGGCAAGGAGCAGTAGGGACACAGGGTTACCTTTCAGGGGCCATGTGGGAAATGCACCGAGTGCCACACATTAAGTGAGGGTTGGGGCTCATCTATAGGAATGGGGAATAATACATGGTGCTGGTGTGGGCCCCAGGTGGTGACATGGGGTGTGTGCATCTGCAGTTCTTCATTCCAAAACCTTCGGAGATGGCATGGGTAAGTTACCACTCCCAAAGTCAGTGAGGACAATAGTCTGTTATAGTGTCTACCCTTTCAACCGTGCCCATGGATGAATGCCTTAAGCAGCAGCCTCCTACCCTTTCACCCACCCCAAGGAGGCTTGAGCCTACACTGTGCTGTAGCAGTATCTTGCAGTAAATGTGACTGCTTAAATGATGCCTTAATGCTCTGGTTGCTTACAAAGCAGAAAGTAGGGGTATATGTGTCTTTTTTCCCTTGTTGCAGCAGGATTAGATTGCACCTCAAGCACATAGGATTAGGGATGATTCATCTGAAATACATAGAATTTGATGGTTTGTCTTTTACAAAGACAGCCCTTCAGACAAGGGACAGTGTGCCACACAGGAAATACACTGGGCTTTGATGCTATCAGAGTTTGAAGGCAAATGCATGATAGTACGAATGCAAGGGAAGTGGTCTTTCCACTCTGAGTTTGCAGATATTTGAGTGGTATATTCATTGGTTCTCCCATGCAGAAGAAGTTATCTTTACCCCATCCTTGCTGCTTCTCTGTCCCTTTGTTCCACCAACTGTTTTTATCAGTAGAGCACTTCGGGTACAGCGAGCAAGTTGCTGTTTGTCACAGGCTTATGGCCTTGTTTTGTTACTAAATGCTGCTGTTTTGTTACTTGCTGTTTTCTTTTGTAGTCTATGAGCAGTTCACTGGAGTGCTGGGATTGTACAACAACGGTTGTACTAGAGCACAACAGTAACTCTGGAGTCTTGGGGTTGTTGGGGTTTTGTGCCTAATAACTTGTTACTTCAATCAGGAAGTGTTATAAAGTGTGTAAAGGGAGAGTTCCCCATATCAGCTGCCTTTTGTTCATCTTAATCTCTAATCAGTGTGAGTGACTTTTAGATAACAGCTAAGATAGTAGTTTGTGCTCTAAAAGCTTGAACATTCATTGAAATGGATGCTGCAAATATCCTTTTGCTCTTAGCTTTCCACCCTGTGTTGGGTGCATGGGTAGAATCACCATTCTAATTACTTTTTTGAAGGTAAAGGTGGCATCCTGTGAATGGAATTTTCAGAAGCAGTAGCCCTAAACCTAGTCTTGCAAAAGTCAAGTGATTTTTGTGGCTAACTTTTGGGAGAAGTGTGCCCACAGCATGCAGTTGAGGGCCCAAACCAAGTTGCTATACTGTATGGCTTGCAGGAGTGATCTTGGTTGACCTCCAACAGAATTAGGACATTTTACCCTGAATTACAGGGACTTAATGTCTTATGTGTAGGACATACTCTGATGCCTGTTCAGTAGTCTCCAAATCTCTCCTCACATAGACAGTAAACTCTGGTTTTCCTGCAGAGGAGGGAAAAAAGGAAGGGAAAACATCTGGGGGATGCAACACATGAGCACAGACCACTGAATGCATTTGGATATTGTCTTTTGGTTATAACAGTGTGTGAAACCTCAAGATAATCCACTGCAAAAATGGGGCAAGGATGGGTCCACAAAAAAATACTTCTGGCTTACAGCTTGTGCCCATGTTTTATGTCAATTTGACAATGGTGTAGCACTGAACCAAAGAATAATCCAAAGCAGTTGCATGTTGAATCTTGCTAAAGGATTTGGGGATTTGCTTTACTGGTGTGTATCACTTCATGCAGAACTCTTGAGGATTTCAGAGTCCTCCCTGGATACTCCTTAGTTAACCTGGGAAGCAGTGAATGCTTAAGGTCTTAACTTTTTGTAGGCATTACTCAAATGAGTATGAAGGTTTCTGGTGAAGAGGGTGCTAGGAATGGGAGGCAGCAAAACTGTACAGGCACTTTTGGTTCTGGTAGTTTGTGATTAACTTTAGCCTTTAAGCCCTTCTCCCTGCGTGCATAGGTCCAAACCTACTGCTTGACTTCATGGGAAAAAAGCCCAGTGATCTGAATGGCAGCAAGGATTTGGCAGTTCTGCAGTCCCCTTAGCAAGTCTCTCTGGCACGATGTTAAATATTCTTCTCCCAGGTAAGTGGATAATATGTCTTTTTGGTCTTAGTTTCAGCTACTTTGTGTCTCTCATCTTCAGGCTCCAGAAAAATTGCTCTCATCTTAAGAATACCCATCTCAAAGCATTTAGGTAGGTGCCTTTGGTTTGCATTGTTCTCTGCCTCCTTGTTTGTGACCAATGCTTTTTTCCCCATCCCTGTCTTTTCTGACATGCTTTCTGGTCAAGAGGTTTTGTTTCTTAGAGCACCAGGAGCAGAGTTAGGGGCGGAAGCAATGCAAAACTCTGATATGTCCACATCTCTCTTCAATCTGTTTATCTTCCGCAGAGGCCTGATAGTGAATGACATTCATATAAACAGTGGGCGAAAGACCTGATGTGCACAGTTCAAACATCCTGTCACGATGTGGGCACATGTACCTGATTGAAAAATAAACACCTAACATGCATAAACATCTGATGTTTTTTTCTGGTTAAAATTTTGTGTCCCCATGCAGTATTTTTGGAAGACTAACAGTTCTTTCTTATATTTTCCCACCATCCATAAGATATAACCTGGTTTTAATTCTTCTTTGAGCTGCTGGCTGTGACCTGATTGCTGCTGTAGGCAAGTTTATCTGAGTGCAAATTTATAAGATCTAATAAACAGTACTTCAGAGAAATACTTAAATGCTTTTCTCTTTTCAGCAGTGAACTGTTAAACCATTTTACACAATTTAGCCCCTTCAATACACTTGAGGGAAAGGACAGTGCTTCAGTCTAGAAAGCCATGTAGGGTAGGACCAGGCTATCACTTAAAATTCTGGAATCTCTGTTTTTGCAAATGTTTCAAGACCCAACTGGATAAAGCCCTGAGCAACCAGATCTGAACTACCTTTGCTTTCAGCAGAGGTTCATGCTAGATGGTCTCCCGATATCTTTACCAATCTGAGTGTTTCTATGAATCTGTGTTAGATTGTGTGCAGCCATAACTGAAATCAGGTGTGTTCATCCTGAAATTCCTGTAGCTTAAAAGAAAGGCAGCAGAAGCTGACAGTTTTTCTCCTGGGAGCTCTTCAGCTTTGGAGTTGGCCTCTGATTCTGCTGGAGAACAGCTGAAGTGTGAGGAACTTCTGAAAACATCACGCTTCTTTTTAGGGCTGTTTGGAAGCTGATTCCCTGGGATGTGAAAATCCAACTATGCAACTCTAAGGATCTGAAAAAATATAAACTGCAAGTCCTTGGGAAAAGATGATATGGACCTAAATAATAGGAATGACTGCATAGGAATTATATGGAAGGCCAAAAGTGTGCTCACCATCCTTAGGCAATGCTTCTCTGTGATAGACTCCTCCTATCCTCCTTTTTACCTAAAGACCAGATGTTTTCAGAAACTGAGGGAATACAACAGATGACTTGCTGGAAAAGGTGTGAACAGAAGGTGCAGTGAAACTCTTCTAGAGGCATCATCTGTAGCCATTGTGGTCTGGTTCCAGGTTCCGCCTGTGTGCAGTACCAGGCAGTCCCGAACATTCTGAGCACAGCTGGGCCTGTGAAGATAGAACTGATCCGACATGTGTGGCTGGGAAATTACTGATCATATGCAGAGATTTCACTGCACTCACCCTACTGGAGGGACATGGCTGAGTGTCCCAGAGCCCTGTTTCCAGGATAGTACTCCCTTTCACCACAGGAGGGTACCTGCTCTCCCACACTGCTCAGGGGACAGACCTCTTGGCAAAGACCTTCAAAGTTTGTGCTTGCTCCTACACCAGGGAAAGAAGATGGCAAACCCAGTTCAGGGGCTGCTGATGTGAGAGGGGATCAGGCTTTGAGCCTGAAAGTCCTCAGACAACTATTTTAGCCTGTAACAAGGCTTGGTAAGATCCATGGTTAGAGACTTACATGCACAGTTGTCAGTTCTGTCTGTGAGAAGAAGTTTTGTTTTTACTACGAGCCGCACTGTGCGTGCTGTTCATCTTTAGCTGTCTCTTTGCCCTCCTGCTATCCTCAGCTCTTTTCAGAAACCTTAGATTTATCGCTCTTGGATCATCTGTCTTGTTCTGGCTTTTAAAAATAAAAGCTTTTCAAAGGGCCTTTGGAACAGGCTGTGTTATTTTTGGCTCCGGTTCTTAGTGACACTCATTGCAGAATTAAAACTTCTAATTAGAAAGCAAAAAAAAAAAAAAATACAAGGGAAGGAAAACACATTGCTGCAAAATTAAGGTGGGTATTTTAATTGCCCCAGAGGCATGGAATTGCAGTCCACTGCAGAGTTTGCTCTGCCCCAGAAGATTGCTATAGAAAATAATCACTGTTTTCCATAAGTAATCTAGAACCTTTTAATATTAAAAGCTCAAACAAGCATCTCTGCCAAGATATTGGGATGCTGCCTGAGATTGATGCAAATGTCCTAATAAGAACCATTTAAAATTTACATGCATGATGTGGGGAGGATGAGATACCAGGAGAAAGTAGTAGTTAAGGATGGCAAGGGAAAAAAAATTGTAATAAAACAATAGATACAATGGGCTTAGAAATGCAGATGACCTCTATGACCTTGGATTTTTTGAGTGATTCATTTCTCCAGTGCAAACCTCTTGAAAATTTCTTAGAGATCATCTACCATCAGGCTCTGCACGAAGGTATGTATCTGTAGAAATTCATATGGGTTTGGGTGGGTGCTGCCTGATGCTGCTCTCTTTCCTTTTCCATGTGTGCATGCTTGGCCCTGCTCAAACACTCAGATCTTTCCATGGTACTTTTCACTGGGGCAGGGGTGGTGGTTTTGTGCCTGTTGGTGTTTGTGTGTACTCTTGTCTGCCAGAACCCCTGCGAAGTCCCAGTTGTGCTCTGTAAAGCTGTTTTGAGGAGAGAGGAAAAAGAAAGAGAAAAGTAGATGATTGACAGTAGCCCTTTAGATTTCTGTTGTTAATGCACCAGTAATAAGATAAGGCTTATCTTTAAATGTTCATGGAATCGAGACTTTGATGGAAACAGGCTTTTGGGTTAATATATTTTTGATAGATAAAGCAGAATGAAATGAAAAGACTACAGGAACATACAGTATATGGAGAAAGACATATTTTTCGTTTAAATCTCTCTCCTCCCATGCTGTCTGTCTCTGAGCATTTGACATGCTTATATAAATGGTGTGTTTGTAAACACACACTTGGTGCATGTGTTTTGGCGGGGTTGGGGGGGGAGCTGAAAAGAGATGTGTTACTTAGCTAAGGGGCTACTGAGTGAGATGAAATCTGCCAGTTGAGATGAAAAATCTCACCTTCCATTCCTCCACTTCCAGCTCTTGTTGGGTGGGTAAATGTGAGCAGATAAGAGGTTGCAGTGTAGCGCAGATTTTTGCCTCCCCCGTCCTCTGATATGAAAAAGGAGTTGGGTGCCATCCCTTGGAGGAGTTTGGGCAGCGAAGTTCTGTCGGTTGAGGTGCACAGGGGGAGTTTGGGATGCCGTAGTCACTAATGCATTTCAGCTCAAGCCCTTTGGATGGTCTGTTTTGCATGTTTGCACATTTGGATGACGTTATCTTGCAGCCGTGCATAGTTCAGTGTCTGGGAAGGCCGTGACACACTCTCCTCTCAGCGAAGAGCTGCAGCATCTGTGACTTGGGTCACAGACCACTTGGTCGATGTTTTTCAGTTGTGGGTTTGCATCACAATTGTTGAGTTTTATCTACCTGGCTTCATCCCTCTCTTTTGTACCTCTTCAATGAGGAGTCATCTGTCCTTTCTTGTCTCCCCCTGCCCATGAACCCCAAAGCTGCAGCCCCAGCCATCCAAGCAATGCAAGTAGTTGTGACAGGGAGGTGGAGGGAACAGGATGAAGACTTGTCATGCTGCAATGATAATCTAGGGAAGAAAGCAAAGGGGAAACTTTTAATGCTGCAGAATAGCAATGCGGGAGAGCAAGAAACACAAATTTTTATGTGATTACACCAAATCTTTGGTATGGCTCTGCCAAACTGGGCCTTTGATTTCTCTTGTTGTAATAAGATCTCTTCAGCTTGGTACAGGGTTTTGCTTGTTTTAAGGGGTTATAAAGTCAGGTCTGGAAAAGAGACTCATAGGGTAAAAATTTTGGTTCTTTTCAAAACTGGTGACAGAAGTCTGACTTAATGCCATTAGGACTGGCATCAAAGTCAGACAAACAATTTTTCAGGGAGTAATTTTACATGGATCAGACTACAAATGTAGTAGAGCACAAATTCCTCATGTATTTATAATTTTTCTTTTTCAGCCTTTCACCAAGTGGTAGGCTCTGGGCCCTGATTTCCTGAGCTTGCTTATGCCTCATTGTGGTGTCCCTGCTCTTAGCTGGGTGAGCGTATCAGTGCTTGGGGGCACCTGTCACAGGTGCCAGTTTTTTTGCACCACTGTGAAATTTGCTTCCTTTGGACACTTTTCACGGGTTTTGGTTCATTAGGAACTAAATGCATGTTTGAGTCCTGAATGTATGTTGGTTAGAACGTATTTGTGTAACTCACAGACCTCTATATTTAATTAACGTAGAACAACTGTCTTGAATCTAAGAAGCTATCTACTTGCAATTAGTTCTTGTTTGCTAATTAATTACCAATGGATGATTAAAGACTTGTTTACTGAGGTTTAGCAGCTATCAAGACACACATCTAGTACTCAGGGGATTTACTATGTGGTAACTGAATTGTTGAATTAAATTCTTATTGGAGACCTTTAAACTGTGACTGAAGAAAGCTGCTGTGCTGATGGAGTTTCCTCTAACAGCTCATCCATGCCCTCCTGGTCCTGCTGCCATGGGTACTGTTGCTCTTAATGGGAGGGGAGGTTAGGCAGATACTCCTGCCTCATTGGGGTGAGTAATTTGTTTCCTTCTGCAAATTAAAGGTAAGAAAAACCAGAGTCTCAGGTCTTGGTTGTGTTGGCATAGCAGCACTGCTCACACACACCCCCAAATACCGTCTGTCGTGTCTGACAGTCGTGTTTCATCTTTTTCTCTTTGTGGATGCTCATCACATCTTAGTCCAAACAGACAGTCTTGAATGGAGTCTTGTTCTTTTGAGAGTTGTTTGCAAACTGGCTTTTGCTTCTGCATGCAGGCTTTCAGTTTTGCTTCTTTTGACAATTTGCTGGGTGGTTTTGTTGAATTGTTTAAAGTCTGTGGGTTTGTTTCAGATTTAGTCTCTGTGTTTATGGTCTATTTGGTCACCAAAACCCGAGTCTGCTCACCACTTGATGAATGAGAACAAGATTTATGGTGGCAATTAGTTACTTTTTTGGGTAACCAGCTTGAAGAGGCTTGAGAAGGTGGTGTGTTTGCTGCCTTCTCAAAGCCAAGCTCTTGAGGCATCTGGAGATGTACGAACATCATCACTCAGTGCTTTTGAGAGCCCTGCCCTGCACACTGTGGATAAAACAACAGAAGGGAAAGTTAAACACTGATACTCACACATTTGGGCTCTTGGGTTAACAATAGAGAGTTTCTTCCTACAAACTGGCATGAACAAAAGCTGTCCACGTGGGTATTGAGGAATAATAAGAGACAGAAACATGCTTTATGTGAGCAGGAGTTCAGAGTTTGGAGGGTTGGTTTCAAAAGCTGTCTGCATGATCTTTCAACCTCTCTGTCAAGGACTGGTCTTCATTTTGGTTTTTAGCCTGTAGGTCATGAAGTGAGGTAGGAGACCAGCAAGGGTGCTGGGAGTTTCCACATGGAGACAAGCCTGGTAGGATTTCATGGAATGATTTTATCCATTCTTTCATTTTCTCTTGTGCTTTCCTTATTTATAAGCCTGAGGTTTGGATTGCTTTTCTCCAGACTCACTCACTAAGCAGAGCTGGCAGGGGAAAAAAAAAAAAATCAGAGAGAATGAGCAACTGTGGCAGAAAAGTGATTAAAAAGAATAATTAGCATTTGCCCCTGATAAATGAGCAAAGCCATTAATTAGACTGATTTACTCCTGGCTTTTTTTTTTTTCCTTCTCCCTTTCCTCTCTCTCTCTTTTTTTTTTTCCTCTTTATCAAATGGCAGCGCCGTGACTGCCCCTTCGGTACGTTTTCATCAGCTTTTCACCAGTTGTCAGAGCTAACACCCTCCTTTCCTGGAGCCCAAGGAGCCTCTTGTAGCTAATGGATATGGAATGCAGCCAGAGCTGATAGCTGCTAGATCTCCACTGGCTTACAGGTGTTTCCATCATTACTGGCGTATTATCTGCCACCGGGTCCCCTTCTTCCTCCTCCTCCTCCTCTTCCCTTTTCTGTCTGTTTTCACCCTTCCTTGCAGTGTTCTAGAAGTAATTACAGTTTATGAAAAAAAAAAAAATGCTGGCAGATTTTTAAGAATTTTATTTTATGCAACACGATGTCCCGGTGATCAAATCAATTTCTTTTTTTGGCACAGTGACAAACAGCAATGCTGCTGTCTCCTGTTTGAATGTAATTACCAGGATGAAAGGGAGAATTTTAATTAAGACAATTTCCCCCACACACCTTCTTCCCTCCCTCTTATTCAAATCATAAGCTGGGGGCTGTGTTTTTTTAGTGTGGGTTTTTTTTTTTAATATATGTTTTTTTATTAAGAAATACTAGTAATCATCAGGCTATTGCATATTATATCATGATTATGTCCCCCCTCCTGTGCTCCCACCCTGATGAGAGCTGGCTGAAGGCATGTGTCTGTGCAGAATGGGAAAATGATACGTACACAGTCTCAAATGGGGGCTTGGCACTTTACAAGCTAATATGAGCATAAAACTCCTTGTTTCAAGACTAAATGGTGCAAAGGGGATCACTGGCATGTATATGGTGCTTGGAGCCTTCTGTGATTTATTATTATATGCATTCCTGTAATGCCCAGAGGCCAAATTCTTCATGTAGTTCAGGGCATTGGAAGCAGAGACGGGCCCAAATGACTGCCTGGAAAGCCAAAATGGCTCAGAAGCATTGCAACATCTGGATTTGACCTTCATTCTTCAGACCCATCTCTGATTTAAAGAAGCGTTTGAGTTGTGTGCTGGGCAGTGGGTAAGAGAAAGGTGCTGCTGGGGTAGAAGGAGGAAGAAATTTACTGGCAAAGGTCAGATGTGAAGTAAAATGGGACAACATGCTGGTGTTTGTTGAAAGGAAGCTGAGGAGAAGTAAATGGCTACTGGAGCTTGGAAAATAAGGGAATGAGGCTTTTTCTGGAATGAGCTTTACTTTTAAGGTTCCAGCAAGTACAAATGGATATTTCTTATGAACCTCCAGCATGAGAAGTGCATTGGCAAAGGGGTTTGCAAGTAAGGACCATAAGTTAGGGCTTTGTGGGGAGGATTTGAGGTGCTGAGCTAAAGATTTTGGAGGGCAGTCAACCAAACTCTCTAGTCATCCTGTCAGGATGAGTCTTGGCTTTTATCTCAGGGTGGTGCATACTGGGGATTATTTTAACTGGCTGTTGCCTTGGAGGGACATCTTACCCTGCAGTTCTGTCACCTCTGTGCTCCTGAGTCTCACCACCATTTGTTAATTTGTACAGAGGTTAAGTTCTCTGGGGCTGTACCACTATGCACAGGCAGAAGCATGGAGAGGAATTTTAGTTATTGTTTTGATAGGGAGGTCAGGGGACACCTTCCCAGTCCTGCTGGGATTTGCCCATGTCTGGGTTCACCCTTCACTGAGCATCACAAAACCCCTGTGCTCCCAGGCATGGGCAGGGACATCCTCTGCAGCCTGGCCATGCAGGTCTGTTAGCAATCCAGAGGGGCTGGTTCGAGGTAATTCAAACTGCCCCTTCCCCCCAGGGCAGGGCACACACTTCCTCCAAAATATGCTTTTTAACCTGCAGCCTTGGGACCAGGGCAACGCCATTACTTGGGACTGAAATTAGTTCTTCAAAGGGTTGGTGTTGGAAGGGGCTCCAGAGAGGAAATTCGTTTCCCAGCTGTGTTTTTGAAGCATGTCTCATGTCAGCAGAAGGTAATTTAGACCAATCTGGGTGCTTGGTTTCCCAGAACAACTGCAAGTTTATGTGCAGGTTCCTTGGCTGTGCAGTCTGTGGCAGGTATCCCAAGCAGGGCTGGCCCCTGGGCTCCCAGTGCTTCACCCTGCCTTCCTGGGGATCACTTCAGGCATGACTCGAAGATTGCTGGACAAATAGGAAAACCTGCAGAGCAAGGTAGGTGCCTGCCAAAGAATGAAGGCAGCAAGCTCTGTTTGGGTCTCCTCACCTGTTCAGGGATATTCAGAGCAGTTACAACTTTGCCTCCCACCTTGCCTGTCGCGCCGGCTGCCATGGAGCAGTGGAGCTCAGGCATTTGGGCAGAGCTGGTTGAAACAGATGAAAGAAGGAAACTGGTAGAACTTGAACTGTGGCTGAATGGCTGCTCTTGTCCTCCGCAAAAAAACATTGCTACTTATAAAATCCACATGCTTACACCTGTGCTTTAAGTCCAAAATGGAAAGTTTTCTCCTTTAGTCGTTCCAGAGTGAGTTGAGGGAAAGGTGAGCTGTGGTGGGGCATGAGGACCAAGGATGGAGGGTATCAGAGAGGTCCAGGTGAAGAACTAAATCAAGATGGAAAGACAAAGAGGAGGGTGTATGTCACTGTGTTTTTGAAGGCCTTGGGCTCTGCTGGATCTGTTGTAAACCTGACAGAGCCATTCACAGTCTGGCATCAAGCACAACGGCCAGTTGTGTTGGAAGAGTCGGTCTCTTTAGGATGCCAGCCCTCGAGGGTTTGGCAGAGCTTGGATGCACTGGGTTAATGAGCAAGGATCGGTATGCGTGCCCCAACCACACACAAACAGATGCAGTAATCTGAATTATTCGTGTGCAACCCAGGTCCCTGCCTTGCTCAATCCCAGAGTGGAAATTGCGCCTGAGGTTAATGCACTGCAAAGAATGTAGGGGAAATGTTTCGCATTTTAAACAAATAAAAATCAGTGCGTATTTTTTCAATGCTTGCTGACCAGCTCTTCACATCCTGTTAAGCTAAATATTTGCACGGTAGTAGTGCAGAAAGGGCTGAGCAAGGAACCCCTGTGTTTCGTTTGGGTGGCTGTATATTGCGATCAGCTGCTCTTTCCTCTTCTGTCTGTTTTTCTTAGCAGGGTCAGGACGAGTTTCACAGTCCGAATGGTTCACTGCAATTCTCTACAGGATATCCTCATTTTACTTTAATGGGGAGGAAATTAATGAAACATACAGGCCCTGGGGCTTCAAATACTATACATTAATATTATCCCAACGTATTGTGGTATGTGCACTCTCTCAGACTAAACTTTACACTGGACAGAGGAAGTTGTGATCAGATTCAGGTGCCTGTGAAATTTAAGTGGTAGGGAGGGAGAGGGGGGGAAAAAATAGAGGAAAGAGAAGCTTGAAACAGTTTCCTTCCGTTTCAGCCTCTGATCAGTGTGAGAACAGGGATGTTCAAATGGGATCAGGTCAATACAAACCAAACAAACTATCCCAGCTCTTAGAACAGGAATATTTAGCTGTATTTGTGTATCTTGGAGATTCATTCTTTTGATTTGTTGGTTACCTTCCTTGGAGAGTGAATTCTTCCCATCTTTCACTAGACCAATAGTGATCTAAGACCGTGGTGGTCTTTGCAGAAGATGGGCTGCAAAAGGATTGCAAATCTTCTCACCTCCCTTTCCTCTGAGTGAAAAACACCACAAAATTGGAGAGTAGGAATAAAAGTTAAGTTCAGCTTCAATTTTCTTCAGTTGTTACCGGGAACAGTGAGAAGAGAGGCCTGAGCACGCAGCTGTTACCCGTTGTGTGAGCCACCTTACAAGCCAACAATTTCCATGCAGTGATGCATTCCAGCTTCAGCACAGCCCAGGACCTTCAGCTGGAGGTGCCTTGCCCTGAAAGTGGACCTGTATATTATTAAGCCTCTCAAGACAACCCAAAAATCTTTGGCCATGTACTGCAAACAGCACAGACCCGGAGTGCTCAGCTGCCACCCCACTGTTGCTCTTAGCTGCTTAAATACAGCCTCTCCTGCAGCTGGATGGGGGTCATTAACACTGGGCTGTACCGGGCCCACTCCTCAAAGCTGCTGACAGTGAATTCTGTTTCTCCTTCTGGGATTTTTGTTTTGTTTTCTTTCTCCTTATGCTGCGATTTCCTCATATTACAGCAACTGGCACTGTCTTTGCATCAAAAAGAGCAGTCCTTCACAATTTTGGTGGAAGAATGTGGAGGAGGGGATGTTGTTTGGAGAAATTGACTGCATCAAAGAAAATGAGAAGTTAAAAGGTCATCACAATTTTGGGGTCTTGGGGGATAACAATGCATTTTTTTCTTTTTCTTAGAAATGTACTAAAATACCGTAAATTTTATATGGGCTGAAGTAGAAAGCAGCCCCCTCCCATTCCCAAGCTCCACATCCCCAGCTCTATCCATTTGATTTTAAATGTTGCTGAACCGCTTGCCTGGTGGAGAAAACCACAACTTGAATATTACCACATTTCGCAAACTGAAGGCTCTGCCTTGGGATATGGGGACAATTTATTAGTGGAAATATCTTTAATTAATTTGTGCACAAGTTCGTGTTTTTCTTTAATTCTTCTCCCCAGGCACTTGACCCATAGTAATGAAATCCGAGAGCCCTTTTCAGAAAATGACTTTCTCAGCATTTTTGTTCCTTTTAAAGTTAAGTGTATCGCATAATGACCATGAAATGTTATCCTCTATTAGGAACACACTTTTCACTGAGAGTCTTCAAATAGACTTTATTACCAGGAACTCTGTGGTGAGCTGCCATCCGCTGCCTTGCAGTCAGAGAGGCCTGGCTTTGAACTCTGCATGTGAGTATCTTCGAGGACAAGTGCTCTGCTTTGGCAGCTCAGCTGGGGCTGGTTGTCCCTGGAAGAAGGTGGGTCTGTGGTTTGTTTCTGTTCTCAAAGGCCAGGCTCAGGAGAGAACATACCTTTGACATGAGTGGCCAAAAGCTGGACAGTGGGCACCTGCAGCCCAGCCCTGCTTGACTGAAGAATGGATGTCAGGAACCAACACTGGTGTTTGGGAACCTCACAAGTTACCTGATCCAAAGGCAGGTCTAGGTGCCTCCAAATGTTGCAGTTGGAAACGCAGACATTTTTGTTAGGGCTGGGCAGGGCTTGGGGTCAGAATAGCTCTTGCTGGGCCAGTCCTTGTCTGTGTTGTATTGAGGTGGTAATGTCTCAGTGGCTTCATCTTTTCCAGGCTGTCACCAGGGAAAGATTCCAAACCCGGGAAATCAGGACATGCCTCTAGGGTTTCTTTGGTGTCTTAGATACACTTTAACTCTCACTGCAAAGGGTCCATAAGGGCAGAAGTTTCCTTTTGCACAGGGATGGGCCAACAGTCCCCTGTGGTTTGGCACGTGGGGACGTTAAGCACTGACATAACAGACACTGGTGATTGAGGGGTTGTTTGGGAGTAATGCTGCCAAGGCAGAATGGGATTTTTCAGTTTTTTTGCAACAGAGAAAAATGGGAGGGGGGTGCTTAACAGCAACAGGCGATGAACAGTTCTGATTTATAACCCATATGAAACATGTTATCTCCCCATCCCACCTCCTGCCCCTTAACTGCCACTCTCTAAGCCTGGCACCTTCTGATGCAACATTTAGGGTGCTGATTCAGAATGGACTTGGAGGACATGGTGTCGTTGTGGAGTAGCTCAGCTTGGTGTTTCTTAGAAAGTCTCATTCAAGTACTGACCGACATGACCTGGAACATATGCCAGGGAATTCACCATGCTGTAATGTTACTCTGTTGTCCTGGAATGGGCAGTCTTGGCCAGAGCTACAGAGTTCCTTGCACCCCTCCAAATCCATGTCTGAATCCTTTTTCGGGGCAGTAACACAGGACACTCACTGCTCTCTTCTGTCTCTAATGCTCATTCCAAGTAGATTCAAACACCAGAGGTCGGGGTCAGCTCCCTGGAACCAATTCACATCATGCCCCAGTGATTCATCTTATCACAAAGATATTATTAGCGTTTAGAAACCCCTACCAGCAGCAGAAAGGGCTGTTTAACAAAGGGCCTGTCCCCATTGTTTTGAGGTCATCCATCTCCCTGTCCTGGTCCCGTTTTCACTCTTATTTGTTTAGACCACAGAATGGGCTCGTGAACAACTCGTTTTGTTTTTGTTTTTGACGGGCAACCACAAGAACATTGGCTGCATGTGCTTTTTGTTTGGTTGCAGTTTAACAGCTGTTCCCTTTGAAATAACCCTGTTTCTGCTGGCTTTATTTCTCAGTTGCTCTTACCCAACTTTTCCGACCAGTGAGGCTTCTCCCTCCTCCCCACCCACCTGGCCCTGTTCCCTGCCCTCCCCACCACCACCCTAGGAACGCTTTTGGTTATTTCAACCTCCGTGATTAAACTGGCCCCCAATTGTTATCAAGAAGATTCAGGAAGGAGGATGAAAAAAGGAAACATAATCTTATCTGAGAATAGAAAATATGATAAGGGCCCCCTATCTGGAGGCTGCAGTGTCCCTCGTGGTGGGGCTGCAGCAGTTCCTTTGAAAATAATCACCGACACCATCTCTGCTAAATCACCTTTCACACAGCTCAGGCCTTTGATACAAAGGCCCCTGGCAAAATTAGAGCAGGATTGTGTAGACCCCAGAGCAAACGCATTAAATGCTCAAGAGATCAGAATTAGGGGGCACCCAGCTATAATTGCATAGGAGGAACTCGTGCTCCTGGGGGGTGGCGGTGTGCCTCTGTGGGTGTGTGTGTATGCACGTTTGTGGCTCTGTCTGGTTGCTACCAGATGATGACTGCAAGTTATAGGGCATGATACGAGGTGCTAATTAAATGGCCTTTGTACCTTTTAATCATCCACGTAGGAGAGGAATTAATGCTGGACTAAATACCATGTATAATGATTCTGAGCACTTGGCTCTTTCAGAAAGCCTCCAACAAACCATGAGCAGAGCAGTCCTGTGCTGGTTACATGTAAACAGCAAGACCAAGCAAGTAATATTTGCTTTTAGTTTTTGTTACTTTGTTTGTTTGTTTCCCCTGCCTGTTTTGCTGTTGGAAGCCTCAAGGTCAAGCTTTCCTTGTTTTATTTCAGCTGAAGTGAATTTCATGGCTTTATATGGTAGTAAACCCTACCAGGCATATTGCAGAGACCCCTCAGTGCGTTCTCTTGACTTGACAGACTTTTTCATTAATATACCTGACCTGAAACAGTGCTGGTGCAGTGGGGAGAGGCTGCAGAGGCTGAAAAAGTGAAATATCCTGCGGGAACAGTATGGAGGTGCATTGAGTGGATGTGTAGAATCATTGGAAATAGAAATATATGGGCCATAAGTACTATCTATTTCAAAAAAACCCCAAAATATCCCCTGTAATCATTCTGAGATTCTAAGCAATTCTTAGGGATTTTGGGTACTTGGTCAATTTTTAGGTTTTTGGTATGGAGTGCCTTTCAGAGAGTGCCATAAAATAGCCCTTATAAGCAACTAGATTATTTTAAAATGTTTGAAATTAGTAACCTAAAAATGGAGATTCCCCAAATCCCAGATCACTTGAGAAAATTGTACATTGCTAATTGACCCCATACCTTTGTGATCATTATGGCTTATATCTTTTAGAAAACCATTTGGGTTGAACTGAAAAAACATCAGAGCCACCACCCTCTCACAGGTGTTAGCCATCAGCCAAACTACCCATTTCCAAGGTAGTTCAAGGCAAAGCTTAAAAAATATGCTTAAAAAACCCAAACCAAAACAAAACTCTGTGAAAACCTTCAACAGCCAAGCAAACTCCACTCCTTTGTGAATATCAGGTTAGGAAGTTTTGCTCCGGGCATAGGAAGTGCTGAAATTGTCACATCTTGTGAAATTGTTTAACTAAAGAATCTGGGCTGAATCTGGCAAAGCTCAAACTGTAATGTAGTTCCTCTGCAATATACTAATCTGGAATTAAACTACTTCTCATAGAGGGGAAAAATATCTTTTTCTTGTGCCTTCGTGGTGGGACGCTGCAACACAGGGGAAAGGCATTATAGTGTTGCCACCTGGTATCTCAAGGAGAATTGTTAACTCCAGCACTGCATAGTTATTCTAAGTTTAAAAGTTTGTAAAGTAACACCATTTTAAATGCTGGCCTGGAAGTAAATTGCAGTGGTGGGAAATTGGCATGAGAGGTAATAGATAAGCTCAGAAATCCATGTCTTTCTGCTGATGTGGCTTTCAGGGACTGGCATTTGTGAATGCAGCCCATTGAATACGAGTGCTGTAGTGTGTTGGTCTGTAACAGAGACGTGGTCCATGTGGAATAAGGTTGTGAATGACTGGCAGAACCTTCTGTCCAATTTTTTCCAGATACAAAAAATATGCCCTTTAGGTCTTTTCCTCCTATTCTTCCCTTTGACAGTGCAAATTATGGATGAAGGTGCCAGCCTCCACACTAAATTTCCTGTTGCATGTTGATTTGTGGGTTATTTGTGCAAGTGAAAAGCACATTGATTTGTGGAGCATTCACAGAGGGCTAAACACTGAATTTGAACATAAATCCATTTTATCTTTCATAGAGGGTGGAATCCTTTGTCATTTCTGTGGCTGGCTATGAAACGCATCTAAGCCAAATCCTCAAATTTCTTTGCTCCTTCTGGGAAGCTTAAATCTGAGATGTCCCACGAGGGACAACTAAAGGAAAAACGTAGATTTATCAAAATGTCTGTGTTTTATAAGCTCTTTATAATTAAATGTAATTGCTGACCCAAAGACACTGTGCTCTAGTTCACTTACAGAAGAATGAAGTGAGGCATGAGCCAGCTGAGTCAAGCCCTGCTTTCATCTGAAGAACTCTTATTGGCATCACGGTCTGGGGGCATTTCCAGCCTGCAGCAGACATCTACTAGATACTGGCCATGGGATTTTGTAAGGTGGTGCAGTGGAATATCTCAGGGAACTGATACGACTGCAGAAGAAGAAAAATCTTGCTTTTGTGTATCCTGAGTGTTTCCTGCTACAGTGGATCAGTTCCCCAGTCAGGCTGATGTCATGGACCACTGCAGCAGCACACGGAGAGCGATTTCAGAGTGCAGGGCAGAGGCAGTCAGAAGGGAATCCCCAAAGCTGGAATTGCCACCAAATTTCTAACATGAAACTGTAACCCCAACAAAGCAGGAGAAAACTGTTATGTAAACCGTTTAAAGGGAGGGGAAAAAAAAAAGAAGAAAAAAAACCAACAGGGAAAACTGCTCTGCTGAAGAGAATACCTGGCTCAGAAAAAAAAAAATCCACAAAAACAAACAAACAAACAAAAAACCAACAAAAAACCCCAAAACAACCCAAACTAAGTGCTTTTTCATAAGAAACAGCTGGAGATTAGTGTTAGTGGGGAAGAGGGCTGTTCTGGGAAGCTTGCAGTGCAGGAGGAAGAGGGAAGAAAACAAGCAACACTAAGGAGTGCCTAGGAAGTGAGGCTTAAAAGCCCTTCCTCATTTGGGTTCTGTCAGCAGAAGGTGATGTCGGTAAGCATGAAGGAAGGAAAGGTCTCCTGGAACGTCTGACTCTGGCATTGCTCTTGTGCTGCTGGCAGGGGCTCCATGCAGCTCCCGTTCTCAGGCATTTTCCTGGTTGCACCTTTTAAAGAGGGGTTCCCAGGCATTGCTCACTCTGTAACCTTCGTGTGCTTCCTGTGGAGCGCACTCTTAAATTATTTTTTATCAAAAAGGCCCAGAAATTTGATAGGGGAGATGAGAAGATGGGCACGATCAGGGAGGATAATAATGAAGAACTGTCACTTCCCTGGCTGTAGCTTTGTTGGGCCTCCTGCTTTCTGAGATAAAGACACAGTGGCTGGTCTGGGTTCTATATCAAAAGGCCGATTTGGCTGCTTGATTATATATGAAATATAGATTTAAAGCTTAACTTATGTTCCCAAAAGCGAATCAATTGCAGGGTAAAGCCTGACACATTTGTTATGATCACTAAAGAGCTTTGCTCAGCTTGTTGATGCTCATAGTGGCTGGAGGGGCTTTAAAAAGCTGTTTGGATCCAGTTTACTGAAATCTTACCTGTTCCAAATTTATTTATGTACTTATTAATACCAGCTCAGGATGGGAATATTGTCTTCTCTGCTGTCCTTCTAAATCTGAGTTTCAGGAACCATCTCCAAAGAAGGAGTTAAACTTCCTTTTACTGGGAAGAAAAGGAAGGAAAAACAGAAAAACTTCCAGAGCCAGCATCCAGAAGGTTTGTGATCCAGCCAAATACTTTATTTCTTCTGGAGATGACCTTGCTCAACTCCTTGGTGAAGTGCTTTGCTGGATCTGCTGCTTTAGGCTTTGTTCCTGGAAAGCAGAGTGTATCAGACCTAGAGAAAAGCTGCCCTTACATCACTAAATGGTTCTGGTACCCTTGCAAGCTCTCATAGAACAACCTGGAGCATCTCCGAGGGCACTGGAGGAAGGAAACACCCTTCAGGGGCTGTGGCTCTTTGCCACGGTCACCTCCCTGGCAGCGCCGACAAGCGCACAGCCAGAAGGTCACAGTGCAACACCAGGAGTTTGCCAGGAAGCAGCGGCTGGAGCCATCCTGCCTTGGCTGACAGGCCTCTGGGGCTTGTCTGCTCACAAATGACACACACATGCATGCACGAATAAAACCCTGGCAATCGCTTTCTGCAAGAGCCTCGCTGCTTCCAGGGGGAAGGAGTGCAAAGTAATTTGATGCCTTCATTATCTTCATAACATGAACCAATTTGTCAGCAAACTACTGTGCGGCCTGATTCGTGATTGCAGGGAAAACCAGGCTGGGAGAGAGGACTATTATTTGCAACTAGTTTAAGCGATGTTCTTTTTCAGAGGAATATAAATATACTGTGTAGAGCTGGCTCATTAGTCACTTATCCGTTTGTATTTATGGTTTAATTAAATAACTGCACAGGAGGACTTTGGTTTCTAATCAGTAACAATATGTTTTTACCCTCCTTATGGCAGTTTCTTTCTGAAGAAGGCTTTGTAGGCACGAGTGTGTTTAATCTGTCAGCTCCCGTTCCTTGATGGAAAGAAGAAAGTAAAATACTTTAACCCCCATTGTACAGATGGGACAACTGATGGGTAAATCAGCCTCAGGTTATCCTGGTTACTGACTTCTGGTGAGAACACACTTTCCTACCTGAAAAGCAGGGCTAGGAAGTGAGTTGCTGCTTGCTTTTTGCTTCTCAAGAGATAGTTCCCCACAAAGCTTTGTAAGAATCACTTTTGTCTTACCTTCCTGTTCTGTTACAAATTCCGAGCTTAGTCCATCTTTCTAGTCACCCTGAATCTGGTTTTGTTTTGCAGATATGGGAGAGATTTGCTTGCCATGGCTCTGATTTTAACCTAAAGCAGGAAGGATGGAATGTGCTAGGTATGATTCCTCTCAATGAGCCCCTGCACAGTGCCCTGTGCTGCTTCCCCATCCCAGGAGCTGGATTCCATGCAAGATGTGGCAGGAACTACCTACAAGGTTGGGTGTAACACAGATGTGTGAGGTGAGTTACAAACCACCAGAAAAGCTGCAGCTGGGTTAGATGACCCTCTGCCTTTCTCTGAAGATGGCCCCTAGTCTGGTACTGCTTTCTGTTGTGGTATTATCTTTTGATACCAAACCCTGTGGGTTTCTTGCCACCCCATATTTCCTATAAAAACAATTCCACAGAAGATTTGGAAAATCTTATACAGATTTGCTTTAGGTTTTTGCTGGGGGAGAGTCTGTGTCGTGGGTCTGGTGTGAAGGCTAGGTGAATATAAAGCTACATTTAAGTAAATGTAACTTTCTGTGTCTGTTCATCCCTTCACTTCTTGCATCAGCTCACCTCTGTGATGTCAGTCTGGGACAGAGGACAGAAGGGTTATGAGATCTGATCAGACATGCAGCTTTTGGCAGTGCTTTGACTTCAAGGCTAAATTTTCTCTCTGAAAAGTCAGAGGAAATCTAAGGGAGCTGCCTGTTGCTTAGAGAATAGAGAGGAAGAGCGCTTTGACATTGTATTTTGTTATTCCTAATCCCTGAGGTAGCTGATGTTCTTATTTTATATTTTTTTCTCTCTTCCATGTTTAATGTGGTCCCTTAAATTGCTTAAGCTCCTTCTTCTCTTTAACTCAGTTAAATCAGATTCCCCCATACCCTGAAATATAAAATACATGGAGGTTTTCTCTAAAGCATAGTTTATGCAAATAATTCCCTCTCTGCATTCCTGTGCTAGAGTCAAGCACTGCATATCTGATTGGGCTCTTAATGACTTTTGGGAATCATTTAAATATCTAGCTGACTAGCCCAGTTAATAATCAAAGCTGCAGCTCCTTGAAGCAGGAGTGACTCATGGAAGAAGAAGAAAGCTTCTGGTTATTTCTAAGCCTCGCTCCTGCCCCTTCACCGCTGTGCAGGCTCTGAAGGGCACGGCGTTATCAGATGTTCCCAGGCAATGTGCATCCTTTCTGTCTTGCTCCCAGTCACACGTTCAGGTGTGCAAACTGCCAGCTCGGTTTCTGAACATCTGTTGCCTGTGCACCCTGCTGCAGGGAGATCGCTGGAGCTTGCAGATTAAGCAGTTCAGGGGCAAATTTAGTGTTTGAATTGCAGATTTTTCTAGAGGGGAAACCTTTAGAGGTTGCGGTGGGGATAGTGCTTGGGAGACAACTGTCTTTACTCCTGTGTGCTTAAGTGTGTCCTGATGCTGCTGGTACTATCTGTGCATAAATCAGAAAACAGTGAACCTTGGGATTTGCCTTTGGGATTGCTCATCTAATTCAGTGTCCTTTCCCAAACGGCCTTTACTGTACTCTGATGTTTGTCTCAATTTTTAAGTTTTTTTCAGACCATCTCACTTAACATCTCCTGAAGTTTCATTTAATTTCTAGAATTAGCTCTTTTTTACATTTTCTGTTCTAGAGTGTCATGGGTTATTGTCACGTGCTGTTACTGCTGTCTGTGCTGCAGCTGGACAAGCATCTGCTTTGATAATGGAAAAATAATAATTGCTGTATGTTTCCCCTTGTCTTGCATCCCCGGATTACTCTTCTGAGCACTAACATGATGTTAGGCCTACCTTTGGCATCTCTGTGTTCTGTTTTGTGTCCTGAATGGCAGTATTCACTGAGACATCCAACTTCTCTGATTTATGAATCGAGATATATTCCACCAGAGAGAATGACTGCCCGAGGGAGGAGAGCAGGACTTTGATCTCACTGTGCTTTTGAAATATGACTGTAAAATCAGAATTAGATTGTAATCTCTTCAGGGCAGGGACATCTTTGTTTGCCCTGTACAGTTCCTAGCATGCTTTGGGTGCCATGTTATCAACAACAGAGGTTGAGTAATGGGTGATGCTCACAAAGTGTGTCTATTGACCCTGCAGAGTTGAGGAGCTGTTCTCTCCTCATCCCGTTATTAATAGTGGTTTTGTTTTCTTTCCTCTGCTTCTCATTTCCACAGTAACTGGACCTTGCTGGGCTCTCTGGCCATAAGTGTAATGAAATGGACCTGCTGCCGAGCTGTTTCTTGGGGTTTGTGCCCCTTGCCTGTGCACAGCCTTGTGTCTTGCTGCCAGTGTCAGCTTCTGTAGTTCACCTGTGGTACTCACCCTCTGTAGAGCACCTTCTGAGGCTTCAGGAAGCCTTAAAATGGTGAAGGTAGAAAGCACAGGGGCATGTTTGCATCTGAGAGGAGGCCAACAGACTGCTGGCCCATCCTTTTGTTTCCTGTGGTCTGTCTTCACCAGGAGCTCAGCTCCCTTGCACGGTACTGCTGCTGGTTTGCCGTGGAGGAATGTTATTGCAGAAAGGGACCTGGGCATCTGCTGTTCTAGGTGTATTCTTGTAAAGGAAAATTCTTACAAGCTCCTGAAAAATTCTGCATTGCCTTTTGCAGCACAGCCTCATGTCCTTAAAAGGGATCCGTGATTTTGCTTGGCAAACACCTGAGCAATTCAGGATAGAAGCATGCATCTTCCTTTCTGGAAAGCCACCCTGGTGAAAATCCCAGGGAGAGCCCTGTAGTGGGATGGCCACATGCAGGGAGCTGATGAGACCAGTCACAGATTTTTATCTTTGCCCATGTGAGCGTAGAGATGCCATCTCATTCTTTCTCTTGGTTTGAAGTTTTGGAGAAGATACATGAAGTGTGAGGGATTTAATCACTGACCCTCTGAAATTTCCTTTCCTCCACTGTCTCTCTCTCTCTTGGGTTTTTTTTTTTTCCTTCAAACCCACCTCTCCCCCCTGCCAGATGTTAATGTTGATTTTTAATCACCTGCCCTAAATCAAAGGTTTTCAGTGGGGGAGGCACAACTGAAGATGTCCTGTCCTCATCCCTCCAGAACTGCTCCTTTCTCAGCTCTAGAAGCAACACCACACACAATGATTTCACCAAGCTTTTGCTGTCACTGCTACTAGAAATCCTGATTTAATTCACAGTCACTGCATTTGAGTGAAAAACTTATCATTGTAGGGAAGAGGAAGGAACAGATACTCAAAGGTGCAATTGCTGTGATTTCTAAATGAGTCATGGGTTTTGATGCTGAAAGAGCTGATCTTGTTCTCATCAACTACGTATGTGGCTCTTCTTTCTAAGGTGAAAGATGGGCTTGCTGTCTGTTCTGTACCTGGAGGTTCAAATTTGAGGATAGTAGCTTCCACAGCCCTGACAGCTGGAGTTGTGCAGCTTTGGGGATAGAGGGCTGCCCTGCTCCAGGGTGCCCTGTTGCTGTTAGGTGCCCTGTTGTTTACCCCAATGGCAACCATTTTTGGAGAGGGGTAGCAGGATGGGTGCTCCAATTTATTTGAACTGAGTTGGCTGTGAAATACAATCCCTGTAGAAGCTCTTTCAAAGAGGACTATTTTCCTATCTGTCATGATAAGATGCAGGAACACTTCTTAAACAATCATGCTTTCCTAAGAGTGGATGGGACTTTGGAGAGAGGCAGAAAAATGCCTTTTCTGGACCCACCAAACTATGAGTTAAGCTGAGGTGCACTTAGGTGATGTCTCCAACTCAATTGTCAGTGGTGCTTTGCTCTGAAAGGGTGGTGTTTCATTTACATGGACTGACCTGTGTCCTAAAACTCTCACCTAATTGTCATGGTTCTCCAGCTACAAAGATTCAACAGCAGAGACAGAAATTTCTTGCCTCCCCAGCCAGGAAAAAAAAATGTAAAGGATGGGTGAAAGGGAGCTGGGAGTGGGGGAGAGAGCTCTCAAAGAGACTTTGCTGGCAGTACAGTGGATCTTACAGCCCTGTTCAGCACATCTGTGCCTCCAGAGTAGCTGATGGCATATGTGAAATGCAGCAAGTCCTTGGGCTATTGTGTAACTTGGGGAATGCCTGCAACTGCTGTTCATAATTAATCATTTAAGCAACAGTAAAATCAAGTGACTTTACTGACAGTATCCAAACTGCTGACCTCAATGCATTTTAAAAGTTCGCTGGATACTGAACCTCAAATGACCCATGGATGGATCTGGAATAATAATTTTCATAATCCTCAAGTCATTATCTTAAGAGGGAACGTATTGTTCTCCTAATTAAGTCTGTCCACACGCTGTGCAGCTTCCCATGCAAATGCACTGTGCATAAACTAATTAAAAGAAATATACAGCCACAAGGACTTAAACGGTCTTTTATGCAATCTCTTTAAATTATAGTCTCCCTCCTCCCCCCTCACACACACAAACTAACAAGGGATTCGGCACCATATTCAGCAGGGAAAACCACTGAGCAGTTTTGGATCAGAATCTGGAATCCCCCAGAATTTATTAGAAAGCTTTTGTTTTATGACATTTTTGTGAGGGCCCTGTATGTGTAGAAGACCCTAATTAAGTAAGAGTTATGATCATTTAATAGGAGACAGTCCCTGCCCTGAAGAGCTTACAGTCTAAACAGACAAGACAGCCAAAAGCTGAAAAAGCCTTGTTTTGCAGTTGAACAGCTCAGCCATTGGAAAGTTGAATGACTTTTTCAAGGTCATACATACAGAGCTGGGAACTGGAGGCAGACCTGCTCCAGCACTGTAAGTACCTGAGTCTTCTACCTTTAGTAATAGACCCAAAAGACATAATATATAGAAACCTATCTGGTGCAAGAGCACCAAAGTGCAGTTTCCCAGTGAAACTCACTGGTATTTTGTTGGCTGGGAAACAGCTGTGAGAGTGCATGGCTGTTTTCAGTAGTTGTTCCATGTTCTCTGGTGTGGTAGAGGCTATGTCCCTGGAAAGCAGTATGTTGGAGGCATGCGACTATCTTTAAACATTTTGTGCTGTGTCTCCCCACTTAAACCTCAGCAACACTGTGCAGATACAGCAGAAGTCTCCTGTGCCATCAGTGTCCATGTTCATGCTGTCTGTGTGTGCCTCATGTTGGATTCTGGGTTTGATGAACCCTGGTCTGGCCTCTATTTGGTTGTGAACATGAATGAAGCAAGATAAATAAAGGGTATCATCAGAGTCAGCCTTTTTGCTGTTATTTCCCCTGGGACTGTTGCTAACACTGTCTCTGGCTTCTACTTTGCAGAAGAGGAGTGGAAGCTCTGGATGCAGGATGTCCTGCTTGCTGTTTCCATTCTTCTCCTAGTATGTGTATCTGGCATCTGTGTGTTTACCAGAGCACTGTGGTGCTACTGCTTGCTCTCCTCCTGTAAGAAATCAAAAGCAACTGAAATATTTTATCTAATACATCATTACAGTCTCCGTGGGTGCAGGAAGAGGTGTCTGTACTTATTAACATGCTGGATTGGAATGTAGCTTAAACCAGTGGGTACACCAACAAGAGAACTTGGATTTTTTTGTCTTGCTCAGACTTTCTCCCACAAAAACACTTCTTGACTGCTGAGGTTATGAGATTCTCCAGGTTAGATCTTAGTCATCTTATTTGGAGTAACAATCTTGTAAACTGAATCTGAGTTCAGTGTTGAAGCACCCCAGTGTTTTCACTGGTCTGAACGGTCTCCAATGGGTTTTGTGGTAGAGGGGCTGGCATTTGAAAATCTCACATGCATGACTGTAGACATGCTGTGCACGAAGACTGTGAGTGACAGTTCATAGCAAACAGAACTAGCCAGGAATAGTTTGACCTGAGCAAAATACCCAAAGAAGCTGATATTTTCACTGGGGCAAAGAGGGGCAGTGCAGCCATGCCCATCCATGGGAGAGGACACAAGCGATTGTTGTGCACCTCAACTGCTCTAAACTAAGTGGAATGATATCAACTGCTAGACGAAGATGGGCTGCGTAGCTCACAGCCCTGCAGAAGCCTGAGTTCTGCCAAATAGACATTCGTTGGTGGCTGCAGCTTCTGAACAAGTGATATCTGCAATTATTGAGGCAATGGAGCTGCTTCAGACACAGCCCATCAGTATGTGTGAATGCCATCCGTGGTGGGACTTGTTCAGGGGGAAATGGCAACCAAGCCCTTAACAGCCCAGGCGTGGCTGGATAGGAATTTGCACATAAATTTTGAGGAAGCACAGGGATTTTCTCACTCTCTTTTTTTAGGTGGGCGTTTGCAAGTGCAAAGTGGATGATGAAATTTCCTTAGGCTGGTCTTGATTACTGCCTCATTCTTTGCATGTGGCAGGTTCCCTGACAGCATCCCTACTGATGCAGCAGTCATTGAAAAAGGCAGCTGGAAAAGGAAAGTAAAGAAGAGCCTGGCCTTGCGGCCGGGAGGCCCCTCAGTACAGCACCAGAACTGGAGTGAACGAGCAGTTCTCCTCTTATCTGATATAGCCTGGAGAGCAGACAGATAGGACTGCAGCAATCAGTATGATGGGAATGCAGTGGGTGGACTCTATCAGGAGAAAAGAAACCCTCCCCTCTATGGATGAACCTTCATCTCTCAGTTTCCCCCCTCTCCAGCCCCCATTCCGGTAAGAGGGAGGATCTTTTCCCCATCCAGTGATGAGATGAAAGAGTGCCCCCCATTTGACACTTCATGAGTTGGCTGAACCCAACAAAATGATCTTCATAAAATCCTGATTCCAAAGCATCAAAGCCTTTTCCTGACTGGTAAAAACCCTAAAAATTCCTGGAAGAACTGCCAAAGGGCAATGGGGCTGATTCTGTCAACTGCCTTTGGTTAGAGCTGGTTTTGGTTATTTATGGGGGCCGGGGGAGGCAAGAACTTTCCAGATGGGCGACTCAACCAAATACAACAATGATAAAAATCAATTCAGTTATGTGAAGAGAAAAGAATGCCTGTGCTAAAGGGCCTGCATGAGGCACATGCTTTTCTGTGCTGAAACATCCCTCAGCACAATGCTGTTCGTGATATCCCACCCCATGTTGTCTCATCCCTGCGCATTGCACGGACACCTCTGTGTCTGCTGAAATGTGCCCTTTGCTGGGGGGATTCTGGCTTGATTTAATGGTACCTACCTAATGAGACCTCACAAACTGAGTACCTTGTGCAAGTGAGAAGATAGCTAAGAGTCAGGACTGAATGGGGGAAATGAGATATCTGGTAATACAGGAAATTTGGTGGAGGGGGTTTGGAGGACTGCGAACAGCCTTTGTATTAGTGCACTGTTGGGTTTCCTATGTTAATGAAATTTTGGATGGGTTCTTAATATAGCCATAGAATTAGCTAATACAATATCCTCATCTTCTGAGTGCTGATCTTTATTTTTGGAACTATCCTCTGGTGGAAAACCTCCAGTACTGTCATGGAAAGGAGATGTAAAAAATTGTCCCTTGGGTAATTCCTTTTTTCTACTGAATTCTCTTGTACTTCATAGAATAGTAGAATGGTTTGGGTTGGAGGGGACCTTAAAGATCATCTAGTCCCAACTTCCCTGCTGTGGACAAGGATACCTTCCAGTAGACAAGGTTGCTCAGAGCCCTAACCAACCTGGTCTTGGGCTCTTTTAGCCTGGTATTTGCACTCCTTGGCCTCACCTGTTGATCAATATGTGTTTATGCTGTTGAAAAGGTGGTGAGGCTCAGCCTACTGAAGTTGCTCTTTATCACTGTGCAGAGAACTGCAACTCTGTAGGTAAGTGTAATTAAATTGGGGTAATTAGTCTGTCTTATCTATCAAACAGAGCCTTATTGAGTTTGGTTTCTTTATTTAGGTCAAATTCTACACCTGTGTGAGTGGTCCCACCATTGGGTTGCCTTTTCACAGTCCACTGTCTTGAGTTACCCCAGCCCTGGCCACAGTCATCAGTCAACTTAGATGCTTCCTCCTCTCTGCTCCATACCCACAAATGGGCCCTGCTTGCAGCACTTCAGCAATTCAGCAGGAAAGGACCAGGATGAGGTGAGTGATTTGTTTGCTTCTCAGACGGCAGGACCCTTGTTTCTTGTTAAAGGCCCATGAGATAAGAGATGCCATTGATGTTTCAAGGTGTTCTTATCTTAGAGGCTTTCACCTGAAACAACACCACTCATCCACACTTACTCTCCAGCTTGGTAGTGAAAATGGAGAATTTTCTTCTGCTATTTCCAGTCTCTGGAATGCCCCTAGACAAAAGAATTTTTCAGACACATAATTTCCTTTTGTGAATCAAATTCTAACCCCTTAATGTTCAGCAAATAATTTGTTCCAAAGGGACTGTGTTGTATGTGATCGTAATTACATTTGGGTTTTAATAATCATAAACACTCCTGTTTTCTAAGAACCAGCTAAACTGATTTCCAAATAATTTAGTTTGAATGGCATGTTTTGTGTTTGTGTAGCATCTTCTCCCTCATACGCACTTCTGAAGAAAAACAAACAATGTATTGAAAAAAAAAAAAGGCAAGTGTGGGAGGAAAAAAACCTTGGAGAACTTTAAAAGACTCTAAACCTGAAAAGGGAGGGTGGGATCAGCTAATTTGTCCCTCTTTTGTATGGTTTATTAAGCCTTTTGTTCTGGAACGCATGGGTTCAGTGGGAAAGCGGTTTTTGATATATAATGTATTTACTTTTGCTAATTAATTAAAGCAGTATTCATATGAAAATGCCGACTGATAATGGCTTTCACAGCAACAACTGTGTTTTTTAAAGTAGCAACTTTTAATTACAAATTGACTGGCAGAAATATATAAACCCAAATATTGTTCCACTGATTTCCTTTTAACTGTGTTACTCTTGCTTGATTTATCGGATTAGGGCTTTTCACACATAGTGCGTACAAGATATTGTTTTTAATGAGAAATTAAAAGATTACCAACAATACCCATAAACCATTAAAAAAAACACAAACTCTAGATGAATGGTAATTAGACAGAATGATTTGAGGCTGATAAATTGAAAGCAATTAATGTATTTGTTTGGGATTCTGAAGATAGCTCTGGGTGTTCCAGAAAGCACTGAAGGGTTCAGATTTGGTGCCAAATTGCATGTGGAGATACCTGCACCACTTCAACTGTCCAGGGCACCAGTGGAGAAGGCACTGACAGGGCTCCCCTGAGCTTTGGGAAGGGGGAGAGGTGAGGAGTTGCATGAAGGGGTTTTGTGGGGAGGGCTGAGGAAATGTATCCGGGCAGGGCTTCCTTGGATCAAACCTTTTCTGTGTTTCACTGTTTTGTGTGACATAATGTAATGAAAAACTTCACAGAACCACAGAATATGCTGAGTTGGAAGGGACTCACAAGGATCACTGAGTCCAACTCTTAGCCCTGCACAGGACCATCCCCAAGAGTCACACCATGTGCCTGAGAGTATCAGAACTCAAGAAGGTAAGAGGGGAGAAGTGCTGAGGAGAAGTACAGTTTCCTCATCTGTGCTGTGGTTTATCAGGGTCACATCTTCTGCTCAACTCGAGCAACCCCGAATCAGTAAGCCTGCATGAGATGCTCTCTTTTGGGAGATGACGAGGTTGCATTTGTTAATGATGGCTTGTAACCCCAGCAAGAGCATCCTGTTTCTATTCTTTCTCTTATTCTTGGCAAAGCAAATGTTTTGGGATTCTGTTTCAGCAAAAGGAAGTACTCTCGGGTGGTGATGCCTTTTGATATTGTTCCTTGTACTTGGGTCTAGAACAGAGCTCACCATGATTTCCCATCTCGGGAGAATTTCTCAGCACAAGAAAAATAGCCAAAATCAAATAATCTCCTAAATTGGGATAGTGATGTCTTTACTCAAAAATCTTAAAACAAAATAACCCTCCCCACCATAAGACCTAAAGCCCCAGGCAACATACGATCTGAACAACCGAAACATCTAATTTCAATTTTTGCTATTTTTATTTCAAGTCTTGGCCAAGTGTAAATTAGAACATTGAAATAAAGAGTCAAGACAAACAAAACCCTGAAACCTTTCACTCATTTTCCCCCAGGTCAGGAGTATTCATCACAATCAGCCCTTTCTTATACACATTTTCTTCATGATAATTCATGATTTCTGATGAGGGGTGGGGTATTTTTCATGGAAAAAAATCTTGACATGGAATTCTGCAAGTAGAATTCCTTCTCCACCATAGGCTTATCTCTCTGTTCCAATCCCTCCTTCAGATATATTACTTCCACAAGGCTTTTCAGTGCTTATCCACTGTAGAAAGAAATGCATTATTTAACAAGGCAGGAGCAAGAGAACAGTGTATGTCCTCGTGTTCAACCATCAGTTACTGGTATCTTGTTCAGGGAAACAGGTTTTCAAAGCAGCTCAAGCACTTAGCAGAGTGGACCCTGATGGGTGCTCAGTTCTTTTGAAAATCTGGTCATTGCATTCTGAGTGAAAGTTGTTGGACTGAACCAGGGTTGTTTTTTGAGGTTTTGCCACCAAAAAAACAAAACAAAACAAAAAGGCGTTCTCTATGGAAACACCGTGGCTTGTCAAATCTAGGGCCCAATTTGCTAACTTGTTGACTGTCTCTGAGGCACACTGAAGTCTTGCAAGCTCTGAAGTTTACACTTGCAGGAGTAGGAGCCCTGTCTTTTCTCCCTTCGACTCCATCCCCTGCAGCACACTGTGGCTCTCGTGGGGTGATTTGTTACAGCTCTCTTCTCTCCTACAGGAGTCGTGGTTGGTTGCAGAGAAAAGTAGGTGTGTTAGCAGGGAGTGTCTTGCTTCCAGGGATGAACTGGACAAGGTTCCACTTCACCCAGCAGCCTTACCCTGGGGAACGTTTCCTGGGTTGTTGCCACTGCTGTGAAGTAGCATCTTGGGCATTGCATTTCAGTATTTTTCATTCCTTATGCACTGGTTCAGCCATCAAATTAACAAATAAGGTTCTTAGAGGAGCCACCTGGGACCTATTGCACAAGCTGGACGCCAGTAAAATCCAGTTGCAAAAGGGAAAAGACCAATAAGGAAACAATAACAGAAAAGCACTGTTAAAAAGGCATATGGGTACAATGTTGCCGGCCCAGTTAACTAACCTGTTATAGTCAGCAGTGCAATAAAATCCCAAGTAATTGCAAATGAAACTTAATGCCTTGTAAAAGAACTCGGCTCCTTTCTTCCGTAGCTGCAGCTTCTTGAACTGAGGGCTGGGTCCAGCAGGAGGTGTATGTGTGCTGCTCAGCCTGAGGAGGCTTGGGGGAAACAGCTGATGAGCTGTGGACAGTGTTAAGGTTATTTGAAATGTTCTGGCTTTTTCAGCCAGCCCAGCCTTCTGCAGGAGGATGTGGAACAGGGCAGCACATGGAGAATTTGACCCTGACCCTGTGCGTGTGGGATCCAGCATGTTCTGGTCTTCCCCGCAGGCGCAGGAATCACTCCAGACTAGTCCAGCCAGGATGCTGCTGAGGTGATGGTTACTTTTTTGCCTCTGTTCTCAAATCCTTGTGTTTCATCATCATCCTGAGTAGAGTAGTGGGCTCAAAAGCCCTGCAAAAGCAAGGCAGAGAAGCCCTCCTACCTTTACCCGTTTGTGTATTTCTTCTGGGCTTTGATCCAGACTTTTTCCTGAAATTTTTATATCACATGATTCTTGCCTGGCAAACCCCATTTGTTTGGGGGAAATAGATTCGTGATTTTCATCTCTGTTACAGGTTTTGAATAGTGACGGTTTCTTTAAGTCATAGGGCTAAATCCTGATTGCTTTTCCCCAACTCTCAAGTCAAAGGTGAGGGGATTTGCAGCTACCAGTCTTTTCCAGTGAGGATAGTGATATTTTTTTTATTGTTTAGTGCCTGATCTTTGGGAATTAAATAACTACTTGAAAATTTTAGCTTCATTTCAAAAGCATATTTCTAGTCCTTTTGTTTATGTGAACTCCACAATGCACACCCAAGCCCCCAGTAATTTGAAAGTGTGACTTAGTTATGCCTAAAAGACTCAGGATCCAGAAGGCAGAGAAAAACAACCCATAACTGATTGTTATTAAAAACAAACACCACTACCCTCTACCCAAACTGATGGTATTTGAATTCCTGGGTTTGCACTGCTGATTTGGGGCCAAAGGAACTGAAGGCAGGTAGAAGCCTGACTTGCATCAGAACAGGACTTGCAAGAACCCAGCAGTTTGCTTGAAAACGGCCTGAGCCTGTTAAGCCTCGTGTTCAAGTGCCTGCAAAATGGTGTGAGCAAGGTCTGAGTGAGTGCCATGGAGGGAAATACCAACCCTTAGAGAAAATCCTTCCTGCTTCCACACATAAACCCTCATTTTTCAGGAGAGAAGTATCACTCCTGCAGGGGATATCTCCTCCTTCTCCTTTACTAATCAGGTTTTTATTACATTGAAATGCTTTTTTTCTCCACATGATAAACTGTAGTTGGTAAATAAAACTATGAATGGTCCTTTTAAGTTCAAATTATGGTTCTAACTGCCCACACTAGTGAAAAATGTGCAGTGTCCTTCTTTCCCGGCATGAGCTGGCAGAAGTCATGGGGTGCACTCTGAGAAATAACCCCCGCTTTCTTTATTGTTGTTTTTTCCTTCCTCTGATGGCATGAGTCAGGGGCACTGTCCGTCTCTGGACCGACAGCGTCTCCATTTCAGCAGTTAATCTGCCTATTTCATTGTTTGGCTGAGCTGTGGTATGCTCTAAGGTTTATCTTCATTCTCTATAGTTGACAATAAAGGGGCAAATTTCTGAAATTCTAGCAGGATTTCTAGAGGAACTTCCTTCCCCCTTTTCCCCCCTCAAAAGGAAGCAACCTCCTGCAAGCACACCAGCCCATTTCTTTTCTTGCAGTGTTAGGGCTGGCATCTTTTGTTAGCCTTCCTGAATAACCATGGGTTTGACTTGGCTTCTTGCAAGGTCCTTGCTGAAATTGGTCCAACACTTTTTCCTCACATCCACCCACGCATGTGAATTCCTCAGTGTCATAAGTTGGTTGGGATCCATGGAAGTCATGGCATCTCTTCGTCTTTACCCCTTCATTCACGCCTGCTAAAAACTGTGTGGCATTTGACATGGAGGCAAATGTGAATATATATACAAGGTGGGGATAAGGAACTAAGAGAGGAGTACAGTGAAGGCACAGTCTGTGGAGTCTATTAGGCCATTTCAGTAATGAAATGCAAGACTGTGCCTTAAAGCTGGATGCGAAGTCTGGAGAGCCAATGGAGATGTTTGTGTTTAAGTCACTAAACTCTGGATCAGTCCCTTCAAAACCAACAAGGAATATGGTCCTAATCAGATGATACCACTGTGGCAAAAGATAGGGCTTAGCATCTAAGCAGGACCCTATATAAGACCTTGGGTCTTTCAGAAGTGCTCATTAGGAAAGGGAAGATTCTATACTCAGGGATGACTACAGCAGAGACCAGTGTATTTTCAAATCTGGTTCCAGTCTGTAGGTGTTGAATGCATGAAAGTCTATTTCTGAACAAATTTTTAAAGACTACCTCCCCTTCCATGTCAAAACTGAATTATGCAAGGTGTTCTGTTCCTTCCACTTTTAAGGCTACACATACACACAGTCAAGGAGGATCATTGTTGGGAAATTAAAAAGAAAAATTAAGATAAAAAAAAGTTTGGATGTTTAGATCAAGGATATGGACATTTGAGATTATTTTAGCAGCAGGGCAGCCAGCAGTTTCACCACTAGATCTTGGTTTGAACTCTGAAACCCCAGCAAAGCTGGGGTATGTGATCCCAAGACTGGGGTTGTCTAAACACGGAAATCACTCAGAACTCAAGTCAGCAAAAATGTATGTAAAGGCACTGAATAAATGTAGTGGTCATGGGTAGCTAATCTTCCCACTCAGAGCTCTGGTGCTCTCAGTACGCAGCCATTATCATCTAAAATACTACCTGTCCCACTGCAGTCTGGATTTGGTCTCCTTACCTTTGGATAAGACGTAAGGAATATAAAACAAAATACGTGCACAAAACCCCTGTGTTTCCTTTGCAAAATCAGGCTGTGCACATAGCTAATTCTTTTCATGTTAATCTACACTTACAACCTGATAACAAGCTAGAGCTTTCTTCTAACCAGGCTTGATTAAATTTGGAAGATTTCTTCCCAACAGGAGAAGCCCTTTCTGCTTTCATGCAGTAAACATGATTTTGTGCTTTCTGTATTTCCCTTTTTTATTTTTATTTCAGGAATTCTTCCCCCTCCCCCCCCCATTATTATTATTATGAATAAGCTAGTTTTAAATCAATTTCAACAGCTGGAATTAATTTTCCTGTTACTGACTCTTCACTTGGGCCTGTCACAGAGCGGGAGGCTTTCTATTAGCATAAACATAACTGAAAGCTCTGGAATTTGCATTAATGTACTTTTAACAAGTTGACAGTCTTTTGGCACACGCTCCTGAGATCTGAGAAGCAAGGGAAAAAAAGACTGTATTATACCTTACACTGGCCGGATTGTAAGAAGCTGTCAGGTAAAACCTCAGGTTTCTTTTTCTACTACAAAAATATGGGACAAAATATCCACTCATAAGCAGGTGCATATATCTGACAGTTTTGCAAAGTCCTAGCCTCCTAGCCCCTGAAAGAGCATGCTCCCAACCTGAGAACAAGCTGTTTTATTGTTATTTAATGGATGTGGGACTCGCACGAGGGATAGAGGTGCTGAGCAAGATATTTTACAAAGTTTTTAAAGGGTCTCAGGAAGTGCATGTTTTGGTGACTGGACCCTTTGAAAAGTGATCCAAACTCTGCTAATTAATTTGGTCGCTGTGTCAAATAAAGAGCTGGTCCTGCAAGCTCCTTATTACCACAGGGTAGGAATTCAAGAGGATTCAGCATGGCAGTTTGGCCAGCAGATGACAAAATCATGAGGGAAGACCTGAAGACTGAGGTGATTGTTTTCTACACCTCTGTTTAAACCAAAGAAAGGGCCTTTCCATTTTCTTCCAGTTCCTGCATAGCAAGTGAATTGTGGCTAAACTTGGCCTTCATTAGCCATAGGACCAGAAACCAGTTTGTGGATAAACAGAAACTGATACATCACAGAATCACTTAGGTTGGAAAAGATCTTTAAGTTCACGGAGTCCAATCTTTGACGATCACCACCTTGCCAACTAGACCAGAGCACTGAGTGCCAAGTGACGTGGCTGTAGCAGCAAGGCCTGAAAGGAGGATGATTATTGTGAAAGCTGGGGTTGGTGACATTTGGCTGAACTGTGTGTAGAAGTAACTGGGCTACTACTGGGTTGGTGTGGGCAACCACTTGGCTGGTCTGTGCACCACTGGCTGCATGAATGGACTCTGTCATGGCTGGAAACTAACAGTTAACTGAGTCCTTGCACTGCAGGCTTTGAATGTACGGATAGGAAGCCTTTGAGTAGTTCTTGGCCTCTCAGCTATGTAGATGTTCTGCCTGTACATCAGTGGGGTTGATGTGTACTTTTAAAGAATGCAGTATGTTTTCACCAATTACTTAGGATAAATGTGTTACAGTATTTGCAAAAACCATACAAGCCAACATCAAATTTGTATGTGGATATGTTTCCAGTTATACTAGAAAAGTAGGCAGGAGCAAATACTTGGGCTGCAGATCAGAGTCATATCAGTTGCCATGGGAATAAAAGGAATACTGAGAATTGAGGGAATCCTTTAAACTACAGTATTTTTTAAATTGAGTTCTTATTTGACTGTTTATTTAGGCCCTACATTAAGACAAAAATGTGTGTTTAGCCAGCTCCTCCTGCTGGACCTGAAGCAACTATTAGAGCTTATTTCCATAGAGATATTGCTGATCCTGGCCCCAGAACAGAGAAGAAGGAGGGCTGGGAGAGCTGCTGTGCTTAGTGGCACTGGGCTCACTCTGCGGCCGAGGGCTGGAGCAGCCCCCTTGCAGTTTGGCAAATAGAGGCCAACTTTATGCTTACATGGTAACATTGCTGCCAGTGGTTTGGCAAGGCTGCAGTATTTGTCTGCTCCAGGCTCTGTTCCTGGGTTTGTCTCTTGAATTCAAAGAGACCAAAGTGGTACCCCTTTGGTCTGGAAATTAAGACTCGATCTGGCCGGCACGGGAGTGATATGACGCTGCTTACAGTATGGGAACCGTCTCACTGCTGGGAAAAGTCACTGAAAGGTCTGCTGGTTAATTAGCAGGGGGATTGTAAATAGCTAAGACCTGACTGAATTCCTCTGTCAGCTCAGGACAGGATCCTCCTGCCACTCCTCTTCCTGCCTCTTCACTCTTTGACCACAGTCGGTTATTCTGGAGATAACTTTTCCTCTCACAACTGCTGTTCCAGTCACTGCCATGGTTCACTGTGGCTGTTATTTGTTGCCTGTAGGAAAGAAGAAACTCAGTGCCATGACAGAGCAGTATTCCCTCAGTTGCCTTCACATCCTTTGTAGCTTTTCCTTTTTCCAGGGATGCTGGCTGAGAGCAGAGGCAGCCTCTCCAGCACCACTTGACTCAGTCTCTTGCTTCAACTGATGGAAGGCACTTGAGATACATCTGCTTAGCTGTGGCTGAATCACATAACTTTTCCTGAGCTAATGCACCTGTGTACTCTGGCTTCATGGAGCTCGGTACAGGTTCCTCATCCAACCAACAACCACACATCTGTACACAGCCTCTGGCAGACTGGATGGTATAGAGATACCTTGGTGATGTCTTCAGTTGCTGATGCAGGGACAGATCAGTGGAGTCGGTAATGGGATGCTTCTTCACCCAAGCCTCCAGACCCCAAGATCATAAAGCCAAGAAGCCTTCTAAAAGGTTTATCTCTTTTTTCTTAAGCCACTTCAAAAATCCTCTGGAGGAAATCCGTGTTGGTAATAAGCAGTGCACCCAGGCTGAAAATTCATCAGACCATCACCTAACAACTGTGTGTCCTGCTTTGATAAAAAGATATTTCTCATCCTTCACATAAAGATTTTTTTCCCTGTGTCCTAACACAATCCCTTTCAATTGCATTGGGTGCAGATATTGTCCCAAATGCAGTCTAATGGTAAGTTGGAAGCAAGGGTCAGCAACTGTCTTGTGGAGAGAACAGCTATCCCGAGCTGAGGGCCCAGTGCCTACACCAGCACTGACCTCATCAGCTTCAACAGAGAGCGTTGTGTGAGCCAGCGCTGACAGCATCACGGTCAGAGTTCAAGTGTGTGAGTGGTGGGCAGAGAAGCTCTGGGCTGGGAGGACTTTGCAGTCATGGGAAGAAGACTGTGGGAGAGGAAAAGGGAAGAGTAGTTTGGTTTAGAGATACTGTCCGTAGTGGTGGTTCACTGGGCTAATCGGATCTTGGTGGCATTTTCCCTCCGGTATCTGCTCTGGGCGTCTGTCACTGTTTTTGAGAATTTATCTTTCTCATCAGAGCTTGGGTTTTTTGTTGTTTTGTTTTGTTCCCCCCTCCCCCCCCACTCTTCATTCAGTGCCTGTTAGAGGAAGATCTTTGAAAACAAAATGTCCTTTTCTTTGGATCTCTGTTCAGTAGGTCTGAGCTGTGATAAAGTTTTTTCTCATGTTGACTGCCAAGGAACATGGGTGCCCCATGAGCAGTGACCAGCCAGGCCTATCTACAGCCTCTGCTGAATTCTTTGGCAGAAGTTCTCAGCTACCCCATCTCTAAATAGTATTTCAGGGCCATGAAGCAAAGGCAGCTGGATGGCCTTTTTTTGTTGAAGCTCTAGGGCATAGATCCTGTGGGCGAGGGTCTGGAGTTGTTCCTTAAGTCACTCTGTTTGAGACAGATGTGAGAAATGTCAGACTGTGATTTAAATGGGAAGCAATGGAGAGGAGCACTGTCTCACCTAGTGTGTCCTCGTCTTTATCCTCCCACAGAAAAAGCCTAATGACAAATAGCCAGGAAGTTTTTATTATAGCTTAAGTTCTGGTACTGTTACTGGAGAGTTTTGAGCAACTGTTGTGGAACTCCACTCTGTCCTGTACAGATTGAGGTGAAGCCATGGGCTAAGTTGAGCTCATGATGACCGGTGTGCCAAACCTCCAAAACTGGAAGCATGGAAGAAAGGGTTCAAGTATTAGATATTATCATCTGGCAGCTGAAACCTCCCCTCCAACCCCCATTATATATGTTAAGCTGAGGACAGCATGAGAGGGGGAAATGTCTGATAAAAGAACTTTAACTGTGCAAAGCTCCTTCAGTGAGACTTCTCAGTAAACATCATCTGCTGTGAATACAACCTTGCATGATTACAGGCAGACATTCGTGTTGATTATGTGTGTTTTCTGGAGGGAAGATTTTTTTAATAGGAAAATGGAGATATTTGCACAAGAGGTTAGCATTCGTTTCATGTAATTATTGAATATATGTTTCAGAGAAGTGCTTAGGTCATAGTAGGGCTTCACTGAACAAGATACAGAATATGCCTGGGGAGATAGGCCTTGCTGCAAATAACCTGAGACAGTCATAGCCAGGGCAGACAGCTGGGCAGAGGGAGGGTGAGCACGAGGGGTAAGGTGACCTGCTCAGGACTGCATGCAAGAAGGTAGGAACAAAGCTGGTCCAGGCTGCAGGTCTTCTAGCTCTGCCCAGTCCTTACACACTGCTGTCACCCCAGGCTTATGTGGGCAAATGACAAGTAAGAATAGCCCTGTAAACTAGCAGTGATATTGATATTTGTGCCATCTTTCTCATGATGTCTGGCCTTAGACCTTGAGCTTCTGAGGAGAGAGGTGCTGGTGGTCTTGAGAATAAAGTATGATGATAATTGTGTACCTTTTCTGCCATTGGAATGTCACACACAATAAGAAAATAGTTCTTGTTTAAGAAATATCAAAGCTCAGAGTGGTCTCAAAAGCATGTATATTAGGTTATAGTTCTGTATAAATCAACATATTTGCTTGTAGAAACTTGAAAACTTGAGATGAGGCAATGAAAGGAGATCAGATACAATAGCAAGTGGAGATAGATGCTGTTCTGACCTTGTTTAGGATACTTGAGGATTTGAGTGTAAAAATCAGAATCCTACTTCTCTGGAGCTGATGTTTTCTGCATTTTAATTTTTAACATCTTGAATATGGGTAATGTCAGGACTTGAGTGTTATAACTATGGCCATCATAACAGCATCTCAAATGGGGCTAGTATGGGATCAACCCCAACCTGTTGTTTACAGCTTCTGACCTGTAAGGAGTTTAGCCATTGTTTCTGGGCACTAAAATGTAGAAAGGTCAATTGGCAGATGTGACCCACTATCATGGAGTGACACGTTTGATGCCTGTGTTCTTGCTGTGTAACACCATAACCCCAAAGGCTCACATGGAGTTGGCAGTACGCCACAACCAAGAGTGCTCTCCCATCTCAGGGTGAGCACTTCTCCCTGACACAGCTGGCACTGGCAGCAGGACCCCACATTGAGCTCTGGGTGCAAGGCCAGAAGGACTCCAAGTTAACGTGGCCTCAAGGAAACCTGTCCTTGACCTCCCTTTCATTGTCATCACACAGAACTTCAGAAGCTTTCTGTGATACTGGGATGGACATTTGTTACGGTTATCACAACGGTAAAACTGTCATGGGTAAAAACATCCCATTGTCCAGAAGTACAAGACAATAGCATGGGCAAAAGGGCCCATCCTCCTCACCCCCCTTCCCCTCACAACTCCTCCACACTCAGGAAGTGGCAAGGCTGTACCCTGTGGCCAAAAACAAGGCAGAAGAACTCTAGTGAAAAAGGGAGTTAGAGCTGATTGGTAAGCCAGGCATGGGTGCTGAACATCTCTCAAGAGATAAGTCTCTGACGCTTGATTCTTTTCAGTCCTTTTGGAGACCGTGATAAGGAGGTGGCAGTTGCTTTGTCGGGGTTGCTCTCGCTCTTTGTGCAGCATGTTCAGTCACTGAACTTGTTCAGATAAGACAAACATCTAAACTCCATTTCCGGAGACACATACCAGTCTTTGCACTCAGGATGGTTATACCAGGGTGGGCTGCTAGAGGCAGGGCTGATGTTGAATGTCTGTAGTAAAGATGCTCCCATTGTAGCTGGTGGTTCCGTGTCTCCTTTGCTTCCATGGAGCTCCAAAACTGGAGCCCAGACTTTCCAAACTGTCCAAAGATCTGGGGTATTTAGCAAAAGTGGCCCCAAGCATCCCAGCAGTGGAGGGTCAAGTACTTCTGAAAAACTCACCAAAATGCAGTGTGCTTTGGGCTGAATAAAGCTGGGCCCTCCCAAAGTCTGGCTGCATCCAGACAGGTGTGTATCCCCTCTGCAGGATTTGCGAGTCATCAGCCATCAGAAGAAAACTTGTTGCAGCTAGTGAGTGCTACGGTCACTGCTGAAAGGCAGCCACAAGGGAATAGATATTTGATTGATTAAAGTGAACAATGTCTGGACAATTGTTTAGGACAGACAGTGAAGGAAGTCTCCAGAGAATTCTGTAAGGTGTTAGGACATGATAAATACCTGAGGTAGAAATCAGTCCAGGTGTTACTTGTCACCCGTGCTGCAAGAAGTGCTGGGGCAGCTCCAGTAACTGTAATTGGCTGGAGTTCCTTTCTAAACTCTCACACTGAGTAAGAGGCTTACTTTAGGGACCAGTCCTAACCAGAAAGAAGAGGCACTCTATATTCTGTTACCCTAATTTTTTCAGTTTCTGTGTTTTCTCTAGATGCCTCCCAAATAACTACTCATCTTGATTTTGCCTGTGAGCTTTGAGAAGTCTTTTCCTGAGTTGGTATCAGCAGATACACTTAAAGTGGCTAGAGCTGTCCCTGCAGAAGCAGCAGACTCAGAGCAGTCATGCTGCCTGGGCAGTGAGGGTTATGGGAAGCTATATTTTCTATTTTGAGACTTAACATGAAAAGGTTGAGATATAGTTTGTGTAGAGACTTCTGGGTTCCTTTGGAGGCATTGTAATATGTCTGAACACATTTTGCTTGTATGATTTGTGGCATCTCCTAATCTGGCAGGAAGCAATCAAGCTTTTGCCTTCTCCTGGCCATCTAGGGAAATAAATACATCTAACAAACCTTCACACCTTAAACAGGCTCAATTCCACAGCAAGGAGCTGATTCCTCAAGTTGAACAGTGGCAACCTGAAAAGTGCTTGTCTTGTTCTCCTGGCCTGGGATGAAACGTGTCTTTGCTGCATGCTACCCACCTAGAGCAACCTTCTGAGGTCCCTTCATCCCATAAAAGCTCCATTTCATAATTCATTATGTTAGTCTGTAGCTCTGTCTCAACCTGATGGGAGGTTGGTTCAGTTAACCTTGGACAGATGAGAATATATGTTGATATTGGAAAGAAGAGACTGCAGGGAGAAAATGGTATTGTGTGACTTTTCTGCCCTCGTTTTTGAGGACATTCCTCATGAAACTGCCATCTTACACAGGATCTTTCTCGTGTGTTGGATTCTTCTTTACAGGTCACTCAGAAGCACTGTGTGATGGTGTGGATTTCCCAGCTTTTCCCAGGCTGTTTTCTCCAGGGGCTGGGAGCAGTTGTGGCAAGCAGTGACCTAGTCTTGGTCCAGGACCAAGTGAATTCATGACCTCATGCTTCTCAGTTTTCCCCTGTGTTCTGCTGATAAGCTGTGGAAACTGGAATAACACACTCTGTCTGCAAGCAAAACCACTGAGTCCTACTGTCCTACTCCTGGGTGGAAATGCTTTTCCTGCTTGATCAGATCATGTCTGTCCATGTCTGAGCTAGGATGCACCTGCTGTGCACCTATTCCACCCAGGCTCCAGTCCATTCTGGTCTCCTTCTCTTCCCTCAAGCTTTAATTCCATCCTTGCTCCTCCCATACCCAGACCAGCTGCCTGCCCTGATGGAAAGGCCGCCTGTGCCCTTCTTGGGGAAGGCAGCTGCCTGCATCAGGGAACTCCAAGAGCTGCCCAAGCCCTGAGCAGTGAAACTTTGTTGTTTCAAAGTCACATTGACCTGAGTGCTGCAGCAAATGTGTACAGCGTCTGCTGCCGCTGTTTCGCATGAGGGAGCTGCAGTCAAATATTAAAAAGGCAGCAAGAGCATTAAATTATTCGGCAATGGAACATTGTCATTCCTCCATAAAACTATTTTGACCTGTAGTTTTCTATGGAGTCTATTGCTCTTAAATGTGCAGTGAGAAAGGAAATTAAAAATTAATCTTTATTTCCATCTCAGAAGAAAACCTTAATTCTCTGCATTGAAATTATACTCGTAATCCAGGGTAATAAATTATCGTTTTTAATTGCAGCTAGTCACAGCCAATCAAAAGGGAACGTCTCTCTCTCTCTCCCCCTCTCTCTCTCTCTCTTGCTTGCTTTAACTTTACTGTACAGAAGAACTCATGGAGTGCTGGAAAAAATTCATGTATATTTACCCAGGCTCTAACATTGAGTAGAATAAAGCTCAGGACATAATACAACATCCAGGTTCTGCTCTTACCTGGCACCCTTGAGCCGGTGACCTGAAAATACCATATGGACACCAGTTGCACCACGCACACAGGCATGGGGAAATGGGTAAATTATACCATTTCCACGTGGGGAAGGTGTGGTGTATCATCTTGTTCAAGGTTATGTAGTGAGTCAGTGTTGAACCAGGAAGCTGGTTCACCTGCTTTTGACTAAGAGACAAAAGCACCCTTCCAAGCAGGGAATAGGAGCCAGGATGCCCTGCTCTGGCCCAGTGACTAACTTGGCTGACCTTCAGGCATTTCAGCCCTGACGTCAGACCTTTTCTAACAGAAAGGACAGCTGGTTAAAACAGATACTTCTTTATGCTTGTTGTCTGTTGCAAGTAACCTCTGTGTTCTCTCACATTACAGTATGTTGCAGATGAGTGAAGTGTTTCTTGGGATTTGACGTTGCTGTACTGCATATGATGAAAACTACCTTGCAAATGGGCTCACTGAGGTATGGCATGCTTTAGCACAGCCAAGGAGTTGTCTCTGTTCCCAAATAACTGATGCTCTGCGTGTGCCAGCCCTTTCCATTGCTATCCCACGATGTCTGGCTGAGTGCTTGCATACTCACCATACTGCTCATCCTGCCTAGCTGTCACCTCACTGCTTGTATAATGGCTCTTAGCCAGGGGTTGTTGTCTCTAGGAGCAGACCTGTAAGGTGTTCAAATGCCTATGCAGTGAAGGTACCTGAAATGTTTACATAGCACCATTCTCTAGGCAACCCAGCCTTGGTGGTTTTTCGTTTTTACCCTATTCTGGAGCATTTAAACATGAGTCAAAACTGCATAGTTTTTTTCCTATTTCATTGTTTTCTCTCCTACACCAGTTCCTCACAATCCTTTGTACTTTTTTTATTCTATCTTTATTTCCCACTTTCTTTCTTAGTTTTGTACAAATAAAGCACTGGTAAAAAAATTGTTGAGTCTCTTCTCCTAGATCATGGAACTGAAGAATAGCCCACTTGTACTGCAGCTGAGGTACGTAACACAGTTTCTTGTGCCTTATGAAAGTGATTCCTAAATTTTGAATGAGATGACTTCGTGATGTAGAAAGCAGAGGCTGCCAGTTTACTCACCCAAAGCCTCTGCTTCCCAAAAGGGAGCAATCAGGGAGAACAGGAGAACACCCAATGGACTATGTGTATACAGACAAGGCTCCTTCTGGAAATTAAGTGGTTTATCTAAAGTTATCAGATTGCTGACTGCTCTTTAAAAGAGGTACCTCAGGGCTGGGGAGAGAACTGCAGTTCTATTTGTCAAATCCTAAGGAAGAATGATCCTGGAATTTATTGTCCTGTATGCGTAATTTTTGTATTTAGCAAAATACTGAAATGAGGATTTATGAACTAAACAAACCTGTTTCCGGAAGAGGATGGCAGCTGTGTCTTTAGCAGTAGTGGCGGCACAGTGAATGTATCTCACCAGAAAATCTTTTATTTTATAGGACAATAAAATTAGTGAATGAAAGCAAAAAGAGGTATAATGGGTCTGGATTTTAACAAGCATATGAATCAGTATCTCATGAGATCGTACCTGAAAAAAACATAATTGTATTTTACTGAGCAAGGACATGCAGAGAATAAGGGGGAAAGCATAGGAGGGGTAATCTTGTGACCATGGTTGGAGATTTTACCAAGATGGGGTGGCTTGGTGTTCAGGGCCTCAACCAGTGGGGTTTAACTCCTTGCTCTGCCAAGGACTTTACAAAGATGTATCACTTTGTTTCTGTGTTTTTCCACATCACTTCTCTTCTTGGTTTGCCATCATTAAATTGAAGAATGGTACTATTGCCTTTCTTGCTTGTGAGAATGATGGCATTTAACATTGAGAGGTTCCATGAACCGTGGGACTGCAGACCATATAACAGCACTGTATTTTTCCACCCCGCCATATGAGCAATTATAACAAGTTATCCATTTTTCATCATTTCATGCTTCATGCACAAGGGGGACAGACTCTAATTCCTGTTGGAAAAGTAGCATTTCATACACTGCTTCCATTGGTGCAGTTATTGACACAAGCTGCAGAAACAAGAAAAACAAGGCAAAAGGTCTTTGTGACTGTAGAGAACCCCTTCCCCACCAGTAACTGTTATACCTCTGTTACAAGCAACTGATTTATCTTTCTTTCCCTTGATTTGCCTACGATTGTGTGGGAGATGAAAAGCGTTTATCTGATGTTTGGAATTTTCCTGTGGTGACAGCAGGAGAGAAAAAAATGTCTTTTGCTTTTCCTCCATCTTGGAAAGGGGTAAGAAGAGCTTTTTGGTGAGGCTACGGAGCAATCGTTCAGACTCATGGCCATGCCATTTAGTGTTTGCTTGTCTTCCTGGTGATTTGGAATGAAGGGGTTTGGCTTCTCTGTCCTCTTGCCAGCCTGGGGACACTGCTGTTCCTGGGCCCGGGAGCATGTGCTTTTGCCCACTCCCCTGAACATCTATACTAGCCAGAGAGATTGTCTCTAACATAGTCTGTGCAGCTCTTCCTCACACTCTCTTCTGTATCAAACACTTCCCACCTTGAAAACTTCCTCGGTTAACTGCTCATTTCAAAATCATTATTAATGTATTTGCACAGGGATTTTGGAATTTAATTAGCCTCTTTTGAACTGCTCTTAGAGTGTTTGTCTAGAGAAACAGAAAATCCCTCCATGACTTGTTTGCTTTCTTCATTCTTTGGTTTTCACTGGAAGGGAAAGATACCAGTGGGCTTTGCAGGGTTACATCCTCCTGATGCGACTGGTGCTGCATCTGAGGATAAGCCACTGGGCTCTGTGGAGGAAGTGCCTGCTTTTGCAATGCATCAAGGCCCCTCCTGTCCAGGGGAGGGTGTGTGAGTGTTGGCACAGGCTGGGCTGCTGAGCATGGTAAGACTCGACCAGCTGGTGACATGGATCTGTGCAGTGTCCCAGCACACGGCTCGCTCTTACTCCCGACCCAGACATGTTGGCACCCTGGCAGCTGTGCTGGCTGAACTGGACTCCCATTTCCCTCTTCGTTAGTTTCCCTTGGGAAATTCAAGTCCCTGACTGTTATTTGAATGGACCTCGCTTCCAGAGGCCAATTGGCTCAGCGTTATTTTCAATCTCACTCTTTGAAAGCGCTGTGTTCAGGGCAGTGGTTCTGCTGCACCCCATCCAGAGGGTGCTGGGGGCTCTGTGTGTGCATGTGTGCAGATCTGCAGGCACTCCGTTTTAATTTGAAGGCTGTTTCAAGTTGGATTTTCTTGCTTTTGTCTGATCCTGCTTTGAAAAACAAGGCTGGGCAGAGCAGGACGGGGGTTCTGGTGTTCCCTGCCACCACGGGAACACACACATGCGCCGTCTTTCTCTCTCGCAAACCACAGTGGTTATGACCACTGCCTCTGGTAGTGTTGTATTGGTCCCAAATTGAGGAAGGATGACTAACTTAATCACTCAATAGTTTTGATTTCTAAAATTAAACAGCCTGCCATATGTGCAGCCCTGTTACTGTATTCATGCCAGCAGTTAGCAGACAGCACCAGCAGAGTTAAGGGGCTTCGCAGCTGCAGCTTGTGCCTGTGCTGCTGCTGTGAGCACACAGATGTTTCTTCACCCTTTCCCTAAATGCAGCCATGTAGATATTTCTCTTGTGAAAACTAAAGTGCTTGTACTCATAGAGCTTTCTAGACACTCTCAGCCATTGCTTTGTAAATGTGTCCTAATGCTCCCTGGTGCACCTCAGCTCCAAAGAATGAGTGAAAGGGTTGAGAGACTGGATCAAACCCAGGAGACAGTGCAGCAAGACAGAACTGCAGGCTCCAGCCTTGGTGCTAAAGCAGAGAGAGTGGGTGAGGTGCAGAATGGGGCTTCCCTGGGGAAATGGTGGGTGTTCTCCCCAAGGAGTTACCTTGAGGGCCATGCATGGCCCCAGGGGACTCGTGGCTGCTCACTGCCCTGGGCTGCCTGAGCTGTTCAGTGAATTAGGGGAGCGAGATGCCTTTCTTCCACCACTTGTTTTGTAGGAGCTCAGTTGGCACCATCAGATTTGTTTGGATTCTAGGACAAAGGAAATAAGAGGAATAAGCAGTGGACAAAAGCCAAGGTGAAATGTACTGAAGTTGAAGGAGTGGACCCTCATTCCTTGCAGGAGGACAGACTGAGGGATGAGATGTTAGTTATTATATCAGTTCAGGCAACATTCCTCTGTGATCTTAGACATGTTGCTTGACTTTGTTTGCTAGCAGGAAATCTGGCTTGCCTGGCAGAAGGATTAAGAGATGGAACGAATATTTAGCACTAACTAACCAAGAGTGCTTGGGTGAAACTGAAATATTTTGACATGTTAGATTTGATTTTACCAACTGACTTGGTGACTTCTAGGTGCTTTTGTTTGGTGTTGAGCAAGTGTTGCTGCAAAGCATTAGCAGCAGTGTGTTTTGGTAGGTTGCATGTGCTTGTTGAGTAGGTGGCAGAAAAGGGTTTGTTTTTCATTTGGTTAGGTTTTTCATTTAAAACAATTGGAATCCTTGGGGATTTCTTCCTTGTGGAATAGAGCTATATGGATCTGGCATCTGTATGTAATAGAAGTAGAAAGTATCTCTGACCCTTAGGGCAATGTGAAATTGAGAAACCTATATCAATTAGGTCAGAAAAAAGCAAGTTATAGGTAAGTTTTTGTGCCTGCTGCACACTCTCTAAGGATGCATGAATGATCTTGGGTTACAAGGACAGCTCAGAGTACCCAGGGATGACCCTTGTACTTCATGTACAGTGTACACTGTGCACTAACCTGTCACTTGTCCCTGCAACTTTTGGAGATCATCTTCTGTACCTGAATGTCATCCTGGTGTCTATAAACTCTCTAGAGCTAGTTCTTGTTTAACTGTTACATCTGCATGAGACTTGCCTGCATGCATTGGTTTTCATTCTGAAATTTCCCCACATGTAAATTCTTAAAAATTTCATTGACATACAGGGGCAAAATGGAACACTGACAGGTCACTTTTTCCAAATCTTCCCTCCAGTTTTTTTTGGAGGGGGGATGGTGGTGGCTTTTTTTTTTTTTTCAATCCACTTCATTCTGCTCCTTTTTTAATGGAACCCAAGGAGAAGGTTTGTCGGACTGTTTGCTGTTGTTTATTAAGCTTGCTGCCTTTAGGAAGATTTTCAAGCCCACTGTGGCCAAGGCAGGGAAATGCCCTCCTATGCTCCACCTCGGCTCAGAGGGCAGGAGTCTGGCATACAAAAACAAACAAGCAAACCTTGGGAATAATCCTTTCTTAAAGAGAGACAGACCAGACTCTCAGCATTGAAGTTTTCTTCTGGAACCAGGCATCATCCTTTCTGCAGATTCAAAGAATTGCTTTTTTACCTCAAAACAGCATTTGTCCTTGCAGGTAAAAGGAGCCTTTATGTTTACTGTTTTGCCTGTGGGTAGTTCCAGGTAAATTACTTAAAATTCTCATGTAATTTGGTAATAAATTGGGAAAGGAGGATGTATTCCTCTATACCAGAGGGAGCATGGGCAGCAGGGAGGTGAGCTGGCTCCTCTCTTTGGCTTGTCACCTTGGGTAGGTCAGGCTCCCTGCTCAGTTTGTGCATCCCGACAGTGTTTACCAGTGTTAATAGTAATGATACATTATAAATTATGAACATTTGGAAAAGGCTTGAGTTTATTTGCAGGGAGTTCTGGGGAATCAAAGGTGATTTTTTTTTTAATTTCCTTTTTTAATTTTTGTTTAGTTAACTAGGTTCAAGTCCATACTTGGACTCATAATTTAAATGGCAAAACTGCAGCATCAAGGAACTCACTGCTTATGCCAGCAGGGCATTTGGCCCTTTTGCTGTGCTCTCTCTGCCTCCCATCTGAAAGGTGATGTCGGATATATTGATCCTAGCTTTTAGGACTTGCTCTATTTCTGAATCCAGATTGCAGTATAAAGTACAAACACCACTTGAAAAGGAAAGATCTATATTAGAATGACAAAGAGCATAAATTAAAGCAGCCTCCCCTCTCTAATGGTCTGCTGGGCAGTCGTTACCAGAGGGAATGTCCCAGTGCTGTCTACCTGAATGATGCTTTAAACTCTCCAGCATCAGGGGACTTTCTTGAGCACAGTATTGATTTTTGTTCCTACATTAAGCTTTTAGCTTTGCAAATGGTTTTCTTTAAAATCATTAACATAGCGATGCGCAGTGTGAGGGGTGAAATAGCTCTGCTGCTCTTGTGCAGGTACCATCTCTGATCACTTCCTTCTTCCCTTCCTCTGTTGAACCCTCATTCAGCTGATGCACCTGGAGGAGAGTGAGGAGAAAAGGAAGTGAAGTTGCAAGCCAGGACAGCCTTGGAACTGGGTGAGGAGGGGCAATTTTTCAGGAAATTGAAGGTAATGTTTTAAGCTTACTGGTTGTGAGTCTAGGGTGGGGGACTCGGAGCACAGCCTGGTACTGGGGTCCTCTGGGTGATATAGGGCTGTGTGGAGTGGGTGTGGGGAGGCTTTAATAGCTCAGTGGGAGCTATTAAACATGAAATCAGCATGTTTATTCCTGCTTGAACAGAGAATCTTAGATAGACTTTCCCACCTCAAGACCGAAGATAGGTAAGTGGTGACAGGACAACACTGGGAGTATGTTACTAACATTGGACTGAGGTTTAGACCAGGCTCCAAGTCTGTTAGTGAGAGGATTAACACAGCTGAATCAGCAAATCGAGATGGTTATGGTTGTTTCAAATCTGTCCAGCTCCCTGTTCAATGGGATCAGCTTGCAGACAGCAGCATGTTACTGCAGACACAGCTATGCTGTTTGAAGCAGCTCATTCCCTCTCCATGTCCTACTTCCTAGCCTGGCTTCCTGCTTTCAGGGCTGTCCCTCACCCGAGGGAAGTGGGAAGCCTGCTGCAACATAGATGGATGCTGCAAAACTCTCATCCTCTGAGAAAGATTTCAGACACCCACTGCTATGCCCAGGCAGGGTTATCCTCTTTCAGTTTTGTTGCGGGCCAAAGATGTTTGTGTCCTTTGCTTTTGTCCGTGCGCATGGACCCAGTCACCTGGGTCCTTCAAGTCTAATGATATTGTTTCATTTCAGGACAGGAGAAGGAGCTTTTCGCCCTTAACAATCCTGAGTTTGCTGCTGTGGTGAGTTCCTGGGAGAGATGGAGGTCTGTCTCTCCTATAGAAAGGAGGGAGATGTGATGTGGTTGCAGAAATGATGAGTGCCCAAGCCCTAGTGGTTATTCTGTCACCTGGCCCTCATGGTTATTTTCATGTCAGCTCTTCATGGGAAGGAGGGCTAAAAGGGACATTCCCTCTGAAGGGTAGATGGATGCTGCTCAGGCAGGAAACTGCAGTTCCCTCCTCTCTCTGGGCTGTACAGTCCTTTTGGTTACTCACAGTGACAGTGACCAGTTTATTTGCAGTAGCAGGTAAAGGTGACCCATCCCATGGCTCTGGAGTCATGGTGTTTTGTGATCCTTCAACTAAACCACTAATTCACATACAGAAATAGTGCATGTAAGGCTCAGGGCATTAGTAACAACTTGATCTGTGCTTTGATTTAGTTTTTAATATTTTGTTCTCTATTACATCTCCATCCAGACAGCTCAAATAAGAAGCAGTTGTTTTCATGGCTAGAAAGTTTCCCAGGTTTGCTGACAGCAAGTGTGCTTCAGGAAAGGATGGGTCTCCCACCTTAGCAAGCAGCAGAGAAGAATTTTCTTTTCTGTCTCCCCCCCTCCCCCAGTCCACTAGTGTGTCAAAACCTTGAGTTTTGTGTAAAGTTGTTAAATAAGCTTCTAGGCAAAATAAAAGATCAAAAGGGGGCTAATTAGCTGCAGTCTGCTTAGGAATTGTGGATGTTCACCTAGTTGTATAAATTGACACTTTTAACATTAGAACTCAAAGCAAAAAACGATGTAATTATTCCCTTTTTTTTTTTTTTGAGGCTTAGGTTTAATGTCTTTATTGAAAATTGGGTACTTCTATGGCATCTCAAGATGCTTTATTCTATCAAATCTGGAGCAAGTCATTTTTCATTTTGGATTGTAATGTGGTATAAATGATAAGGGCCTGATTCAGAAAGCTTTTTTTTTTTTCCCCCCACTGGCAGCCTGACGAGAAAGCTTCACAGTCACCTCACAATAACCCCAAAGATAATCTAGGGTTTGAGTCTTTGTGAAGCTGCTCGCTCTAATACAAGAAAAAGAATGAGATTTCTGAGCTCTTAGTTAGGGTGCCCGAAGCTGGCTTGTCATCACAGGATTTTTAGTTCTTTTCATATCTTTTACCAGACATAGGATGCCAAGGCAAAAGTGTATTTCTCCTATAACCTTTCTGTGCTGTGATCATGTCTCTGGGAGTACTTTGTGTCTAATTTAAATCTCAGAGAGGGTAGCAGGTAGTTGGATAGAGAACATCTGGTGATTAAAGCAAAGGAGGAATGAGAGAGAGAGATGAGTTCTGTTATAAATTTTTCCATTTTGTTCTGATATGACCTGATCATGTGTCTTGTTTCCCAGTCTCTGATCATTTGGACATACCATGTATGATTCACATGTTAAACCTCACTAAATTTGACCTCAGTAACTTGGAGCAGCATGGACAGATGAGGGGAGGGTCACCATGAAGTCATGTGTTAGAGCTTGGATGGGTTATGAGTTTTATTTATATTGTGGCAGGACACACAGACTCCATTTAGAACCAGGGGCTGATGGTGCTGGCATTTTACTAATGCATAGGAAGTCCTGGTGCCTGCCCTAAAGACCTTACCACCCATCAAGACAAACAGCAAATACAGGATTTGTGTGAGGGTGACTGCAGAAAAGGGTCAGTCTGTCAGTGAACTTTTAATTTTTTGTGTGTGTGTTTATCTAAAACTTCATGCAAATGGAGGTGGATTTCTTTGATCTGAGAACTGTCTTTTGTAATTTCAACTACTCCCTGGCTTGTGTCAGAAATGCCGTGAGTGGGGTCTCCCCAGGGTTTTATCTGGGCTGGAAGGGAAGTGGGGCAAGATTTATACATCAGAAGAGGGCTTGCAGTACAGAAATTTTTATTGGCATCTTTTATATTGTCCTAATTTGAAAGTTTCAGTTCTTGATGATCATTCTGGGCATAGGTTCAAGGTTTCATTTGCACTTGGCTCAGCTCAGATGCTGGAGGAAATTTTCATGATGGGAGACAGGTCCTTTTCCTTCAAAACCATAATTTTTCAGTAGATGGTAGGATTGGATTAGAGAATCTAAGAATCCAGAAGGGATTTGCCTGAATTTTTCCAACTCTGCTTCTCTAATGCAATGTGGTGATTAGAGGAGAGCTTTTCAGGTGCCCCTCTGAGAGTCTGAGCATGGACTGGCTAGTTGTTTTTTTCAGTAATTAGACCTCACTGAATTAAAAGCTTGGTGCATCCATATATTCTATAAAGGTTTTGCAGAGAGAATGAGTGTTTATTCTTTATTATCCCTAACTTTTTTTATTGGTTAACAAGTAAACAGACATTGATTTCTAAGCTGCTTTCTGGAAAAGTTTCAATTATTCTTTCTTTGTGCATACTCTGTATGGACTGGGCTGCCTTACAGTATGTGCATGAGCCAAGGCCTTTCCCCATTTTCTACTTAGCAAGATGCCCAGCGGTTTCAGTGGAAAGAACCAGAGCCCAACAGCAGCTCTGTGAGTCACTGCAGTTTGGTGCAATGAACGATGGATGTAATTTAGTGGATGATGTAACACAAGGCTGCTTTTGTTAAGGATTTAATGAAGGAGTTTGGTCCCACTGTCCTACCCAGAGCAAGAGGAGATGGATGTTCTCCCTGGCTCTACACTGAGTCAAAGACTCAACCTCGACAACCATTGTGGAGCTACTCTGTGCTGTCAGTCTTTTTGCTGGGAGGGGTTACGTCGTGCAAAGCATCACTCCTGTGAAGCTGAGCTTGGACAGCACAGAACAGCTTGCATCTGGCTCTCATACTCCCATAATGATCATTAAATAACACTTTAATGCTTTTGAGCTCCATGTTTTTGTTTGAGTATTAAATAAAGATTTTCTTTTAAGGGAACTTAGCTTAATCATCTGGTTGCATGGCTGACTTGAGTAGGAGCACTGAAAGTCTGCAGAATTCCCAAAATACACTGGAGAATGAAAGTTCTTATGATTGCATAAACTATACAAGATAAAGTAACTGGATCTGTAACTGAGGGACATGAATGTGTGCATGTGTTAGATGCAGGAAACCAATTCTTCCACCAGAATACCCAGCTGCTGTCCTGGGAGGGTGCATATACTCTATGCTTTTCATTTCATATTCCCTAAGTTGCTTATACCAATGCACCTATTCTAAAAGTTTAATTTAGAAGTATGTCATTTTACCTTTTTTCCCTCACTCCTTGGGAACACGCAAATCTTGTAAATTCCCATTATTGCTTAACCCTTTAGAAAGTCACCCAAGCTGGCTGATATAGCTGCCCCTTGAATCCAGTGTATTGCCTCTAGATAATGTCTGGTGCTTTAGTGTCAATCCAAGAATTCCCACTGTACATCACCAGGTAGGTAATAAAGAGAGAAATTCTTATCTGAATATGGGGTTACACCTACGCATTAGAGAGTTTGATTAGACATGTTGTTATATGTATTATTGCCAAGTTTTGACTACCTACAAACTAGGGCATTAATCATGTAATTACATAACTTATGATTACTTAAAAATGTTCCCCCTTCAAATGGTTGTTGCAAATTTCTTCTTTCCTCTGCTGAAGTGACCTGTCATTTGTTCATTGAGATTCATTAAATACGTTGCAACTGGGTTATAATCTTCATTATTTTCATAGAATATATCCAAACCCAAAGATAACCCTTTTTGTTTGCACTAAAACAAGCAGTTATGGGTGTTGGTGTGTGTCTCCTTCTCCTAGAGAAGTCTTAGTCCTAAAGCTCACTTACAGTGTTTTTGGTTCTTGAGGGTTTCTTAGGAGCTTTGAAAGAACAAGCCTCTCAAGAACAACATTGTCTACACTGAGAAAACAGAAATTTGTAAAATATTATTAACTTCTATAATTTCTTGGAATTTGTAAACTTGATTTCAGATTCCTTTCTTTTGACCGTTTTGTTTTCAGAATCGTTCATCAGAGCACTGGGTTTTCATTTCCTTTCGACTGACAAATTTTGGAATCAGACAAGATACATTTCTCTGATTACTGCTGGACAAGGCTTGTAGGTGGAAATAATGTCTTTTATTAGAGCAGTATGGCCGGAGAGCTGAGGCAAACCTTAGGGCACAGGGGCCCTCCAAATCTGAAACAAAAGCTGTCAGTGCTACGCATGTGCTGAATAAGCAGCTGCTTAGGGTTTGTTAGATACTTGTCAATTAGACAACCACAGAGGGGGAGAATGGTGAGTGCAGGTATCTCGAGGTCATAACAGTGACTACAGAATATTGCTATTTGTAAACATCATCTGGCACACAGATGAAGAGTGGCAGAATTGTACAGAGAAAGAGTCTTTTTGTGTCTTGAGTATGGGAAAGATGTGTTTCTCTTGAGTGATCCAGTAGCAACATATGAACATGGAAGTTCCTATTTCATGCTTAGGAGTGTGTGTCCTTCTGAAATTGCTCAAATGCGCTTCAAATTTTCTTCCCTATTAATCTCTCTGGGCTTTTGCAGGAAGATCGGAAAAAGGGGGTTTATATTTTCAGCTCTTTTTGCTCTGACACAGGCAGAGTAGTCTTCAACGTGGAAGCTCGAACTCTGTCCCTGGGATTGTGAGTCCATGGAGAAGGTCACATATGACTGACAACATGGAGCTAGTGAGATCTGCTGTTCTGGTTTTGTCAATGATTACCCTGGTCTGACAAAGGTTCTACCATGAGCATTGTGGTAACTTCTTAAAGTTGATTGGGAGCTATTAAAGAGTGATAAAAATCAGATATTTCTGACCATGGTGATCAAAGGAGGAATTCAGTGATAGTACAATAGGTGCTTGGAGTTCTCTGGGCATTGCCATCACTATTGTTTAATGACCCAATGCTATGGCTATGTTGGGTAAATAGCAGCTTTGGCAGGTATAAAGAAAAGAAGTTCTTTAGGACACATGGGTTTCAGAGCGACAACCCTGAAGTTGTCACTTGCAAACTGTCCACTTTCCTTGAACACTGGCAGTTGCCATGTTGTGGCTGTCAGCCTGAAGGTTGACCCCACTTCCAGAATCCTGATTTATTCAGAAACCTGCATATTTCCTTTCTCAGGTTTCAAACATGTTGCTTGTGGTCTAAAGGCAACAATTCCCAGCTGAGCTGTTGAAGGTTTCTTTCTGGCTGAGGTTACACATGTAGCTGTTAAAACCTGGTTTCAGGTGAATTTTGCCTAATAGGATTCTGAAATTTGCTCCTCCTTTTATAACGAGGGCAATTTAGTGCTCCTGCCCTACCTAAAGGAATATACTGGTTTGGGAGCACAAATCCTTCATACTGCCATGCTGAAAGACTTCAGCAACCTGTACTAAGAAGTTGGGAGGCTCATGGAAAGCACATGAAAAGCATTACACTGCCAGCTTGGTGAGGGCATCCAGCAAGTCCCATGGAATCCCAACTCACTCAAAACTTGTGGGCATCCTCACACTGCTTGGTGTGCAGAGTGGTGCTTGGGGGGATGTTGGCTTCCTGCATCTCAGACCTTTCATGCCTGAACTCCCCAAATTGCCTGAACCTGCCACACATTGGAACTGTGTGAATCTCCTTGTTCCTGCTGACCAGCAACCAGCAATTTCCCAGGCATCAAGTACATGTGTATGTGGTATTGAGTCATTTCTTTGGGGCTATTGTTTAAGCCTTCAGACCATGGAAGGAAACTGGGAGGCTGTTTAGATGTCACTAAAGGTCACTGGCTATTTTTATAGATTACATTAAAAAAAAAAAAAAAGAAAAAAAGAAAGAAAAAGAAAAAAAACAACCAAAACTGCACAAAAAGAATATTCAATTTGTGAAGTCAGGGCTTTGAAAAATATTTTTGCTGCCTAACTATCACAAATCACTACAGAGCATATGCAAACTGATTTTTCAAGGGCTCCTAGCTTGGCCACAGCTCCATTACTCTTCCCGTAAAAAAATTATTCCCTGGCACCATTGTGACCTTCCTGCCAAAATTTAAAGCAGTGCTCCAAACTATAGCACTGAGACTATTCAACTAAAAGCTTGCAAGAGATATCAGTTGTTTGTTGTTTTTCTTTTAACTGGGGTAAAAAGTTTTCCTGTAGTGGATGAACTGCATTAGCTGAAATTTTCACCCTGAATTCCAGCCAGGGCAGACAACCAGCATGGAAAGCTTTAATTCAAAAGATTAAAGTCGGGCAAAATTCTAAGCAACCAGAGTCTTATAATAGTGAGTTTTGTACAATGTGGTCAGCATATCAAAGGGAAATATTTTTTCTGTCTGTTTTGATTTTGCTGTCATTCCATCAAACATTTAATTGGGAGACACAGCATTAGCTTCAAACTCATTTTGAAGCAATGAACATTAGTCAGACATGAACAAATGGGCTAGGGGCAAATTACATGGGTGCCAAGTGGCGGGAGAGGTTTTAACGAGGGGCTTTTCAAACCACTTCCCTGAAGGAATGGAGTATGTGCAGAGCAGAAAACAGACCTTGGAATGGTCTCTGGTGGAAGGAGTGGGGCTTGTACAGCACAAGTGAGTCACCTACATGGCAATCTTGAGCCAGACATGCGAGTGCTCAGAAAAAGGATGTCAGGTTGGGAATGCTCTTAGAGTGCAGGTCTGGCATCGAAGTGACCTGGGCAGGGGGTGGTGGACTTTGACAGTGTGGTGCAGCTGAGGGGTGGCTTGATCCGAAATCCTGCCAGCCTGCTCTCCTGGGTAATGTTCTGGTGGCTTAGAAGCAATTTATGAGGTTAAACTGGAGGTTATGAGGTTAAATTGACCCCCATGCAAATGTGGGTCAAAATGCTAATATGTACATATACAAAAACTGTGCAGGCAGCAAGCTTCCTGAAAAATCATACTTGCAGTGACCAGACCATAGTCACTACAAAATGAGGAATAACCTTTGCTAATTCTCAGTCATCACCTCTGCAGACTATTGCAGTAGAGGGACCACAGACCAGAGAGGAAGGTGGGACTTACTCAAGGTCTTATCTCAAGTCAGAGCACAGCAGAAGGTTCATTCCCAGGTCCGTGGTCTCACTGCTGGAACCAGCTGCCCAGAATTACTGGCAAGATGTATGGTTTTAATCTTTGCACTGTTCTCCGGTGAGGTTCTCCAGGCTGAGGTGCCTGGAATTTATCTCCAAAATATTTTGGAGGGGAAATATGATCATAAAGCTAAAGCTTTGGGCTATGCATGCTTCATTTCAGGCTCCTAATGGGTTTGAAAGGAGTGTTTGTAACCTGCCTCCTTTGTTTTTTGACAAGAAGAGTAAATTAAAAAAAAAAAAAAAAAACACTAAAAAAAACCAAAACCATTTTAATCCTATACACTGTGAGTTCATGTCAGCTTTAGCTTAACTCAACCCACATTGCAGGAATTTCAGGAGGCATTTTATGTTTGTTAAAATAGGTTTGGGTCTCTTACTTCTCTTACGACTGTATCACTGACTGGGGTCAGAGCTGTGTCACAACTGGCACATTCAGTGGGTACCAAACTCCTACCTCGGTGGCATAAGTGAGAGAAAGCTGCTCAGCCCTGGGGTGAGGTTTGCTGAGCAAACAGCGTGCCCAGCCTCCTGCAGAAGGGCTGAGCCTCCAGTTCCTGTCCAGGTCCTGAGACAAAACTCTGTGCTTCCTCTCCTGTATCTCTGGAGCCTCGTAAGACCCTTCCTCTTCCCAGCATATCAAATTGCAGCTGTCTCAAGCTGACTGGCAGCAAATAGCTGCTGCCGGGTCTGCCTTTTGTTTTTTTCTCTCCGAGCAGGAGGAAAAGGCTGAAAGTTCCCGGTTTCTGCGGTCACCGGCCGCCTGTGCCAGCGAGCTCATATCTGCCCTGTTGAGAGACACCTCCGCCCGTCTCGGCGGGCCGAGAGCAGGAACGCTGCCGGGGAGCGCCAGTGTCAGGCAGGCATCGTGCCTAACTTTACCAGCCTGATGGGAACAGACAGGGACAAAGGTAAAGCTCGAGGCATGAAAAGGCTGCTTGTTGCAGCGTTTCATGGCCAGTGAGCGTGACCAGCCTTCAGGGCTAATTACCAAAGGAGAGAGAAGTATGTTCTTGTCAGCAGACCTACAGGGTTACTATTTAATGAAGCAGATATGCAGGTAGCTTGTTCAGTGGCATGAGCAAGTGACTGACTTGTGTCCACAAGGATGTAGGTGTGTGTGGCAGAGCGCTTCAGGTGGCTTTCAACTCCTGATCTCTCCTCTTACCAGTGGCAATCTGCAACCTGCTTCCCTTGTCTCCAGTTTTTCCTTCCTGACTTCTCTGCTCTCCTTTTACCTTTTTTCTTTATAATTTCCCTCTTTCTTCAACCACAGCGCCTCTTGTTTATTCCATCCTGTCCTTTTATAACTTTCCACCTTATTTTTCCTCCTCTTTTTTTAATTACTGCTGCTAAACAGCATTGAGCAGTGGTGTCATCACTATTTCATCAGGCCTTCCCAAGTCCCTTGCCAGTGGTTTGTGGAGCATGTGTGAGCTGGGAACAGCCAGTATCCTTCGTGTGTTTGCATCGGGGTCCCCTGCCGATCACAGTTGCTCAGCACATCTGTCAAGCGTTACTTGTCCTTTTCTTGGGACTGCCCATGGAGGTGTGCAGGGGGTTGTGAGTTGTGCCAAACCCTGGTGTTGTGCTGGTGGGGTTACAGCCAGCGTGAGGATGCCTCCATGCTACAGGAATCCCTTTGTATTGCTGTGTATTCACATCTGCTGGGCTCTGTAGGAGAGATGGGGCAAAACGTGGGAGAGTGAATCAAATGGTGATTTTTGTTTTTCCCAAGCCAGTGAATATGAGCAGATTGAATGGCTCTGACTCCTTAACTTGTGCTCTGAATTCATAAAATTTAGTCCATCCAGCATCACCTCTCAGACTTATCCTGACTTCTATGCTGGAGTAGGTATTACAAGGGACGAGTAGCACCTACAGTACAACTCCTTTCACAGTTTATTATGGGAACTACTCATTTATTTCACTGTAGCCTCTGTGTTTTGAATTGACAGCAGCTACATTTGGTAGGGGATCTTTCTAATACAGAAGTTGATTAATACATGTATATTAGACAGTTATGCATATCCTCTAACAGTGCCCCTTGCGTATTTACCAGAACTTTGATTTGAATGAATGATTGTCAAAATTTCACCTGTACCTACCACGGCATTGGGAGGAACATGTAAACTAAAAACTATGTGTGACTGCAGAGACTTTGAAGCCCAACAGCCGAGGTGTGTATGGGGAGCACAGACTGCAGCAGGGAGGCAGGTGCAGGCAGAAGTGAGATGCACTGGCAGAAACTCTGGGAGAAGACCCAATCCTGCTATTCCCTGCCTGTGGGGATGATTGTTTTTGTAGGAAGTTCAACGGGGTATGACAGTTCGAAAAAACATGTCTGATTTGCATGTTCCCCAGATTCCATGCTATTTGCTCTGTAGAGAAAGCTTTTTTCCCCTAGGATATTAAGCAAAGTGGATCTTGGGAAAGAGTCGCCTTCCTTTTGTTCTCCTGTTTGTCTCCAAATGGTACACAAACCACCTGATACGAGGCACTGAGGTGTTTTGGAACACAGTTGTGTGCTTGGGCTCAGTTCAGCCTGTGAAACTGGCTGCTGCCCACAGGAGAACATGGGACTGGGTTGTGACAGTCAAAGCTGTGCTACCACACAAGTGCTACTGGTCCCAGGCTCTTGCTCTGGGCCTGTACAGAAAATGCAGACTGTTGGGAAACAGTCCTTGCTGGCTCAAGGACCTGTTGCTGGTCCACTTATAGTTACACTGGAAAATGCACTTATTTACAGTTGTGCTGCTTCACACTCTCCATTTCTACCAACAGGTTCCAGGTCAGCTCTACGACTGCACAGGCCTGTGCTGTCCCCTGGGAAGGGTCCTCCTGCCACACTGACTGCTGGTGACCTTGCAGAGGGACATGGAGCTGCTGGCTGTCGTGGCACCAGAGGAAACAGGAAAGGATGCAAAAGCAGCACAAGCTGAGGTGGAAGAAGTAGAAAAAGCAGCAGCAACAGGGGAGGTGGAAAGCTCAGCAGGAACAGGTCTGTGTGTAAAGCTGGTCATTCCTGAAGGAGCAAAGGAGACAATGGTGGAAGCAACAGAAAAACCAGAAGCAGGAAGAGATGCTGAAGCATTTGCCCGGGCAGCAGAAAGAATTGCAGTATCAGAAGTAGCCAAGGTGTTGCAGGCAGCAATAGCTGAGGTAGGTACCTGCAGCCCTGGGTGCTCACTGGGGTGGAGGGGCTGGGGGCACATGCTCCTGTGGGGTGGGCTCACAGATCCTGATGCCATGGGAGGCTGCAGCTCCAGCACAGAAGCTAACCCTGACCTTTCAGTCTTGCCCTCAGAATGCCTCAGGTGGATGGGACCACCTTTCTGCTTAGCCTAGAGAGCTCTTTGGGATCTTTGTTTTGGAAAAAAAAAAAAAAAATCCCTGAAATTCCTACTGAGAGTTTCTGCTCTTTTCCCATCTGGTTTCCCTCTGTCTTTTAGATGAACTTTTTTTCTTGATAGCGGGCACTTTATCACGCCTGGTATAGTTAAGGTTACAAAGCACTCTCCATTCCAACCCCGCTGGCCACATGCTCATCCTGTTCTAAAGCATTCATATTTGGGGATCAAAAAAGGTCCACGCGTGGTGTTTACTCAGACAAGAATTTTTATTTGACGTTTGAGCAATTATGCCTTGTGTTGTTCATGAGTTTGCTGAGGGTGATAAACTCACTTTTCCCATTTGAAAAACCTGTCTTTTAACATTGACGATGTGGTGACAGATTTTCAGCAGGGCTGGAAGTCGGATTTGCCAGGGCCCTGTGCCCACTCTGAGCACCAGAGTTTCAGCTGCGTTCGGCACCCAGCAGCTTCCCGTTGGGTGTGAGGCCTTTGGACATGTTTGTTCCCATGTGCAGAGCTCGTTTGAAGAGCTGCCTGCCTGCAGCACCACTGAGCGTCCACCTTCTGCTCTCAGGAAAATCTGGATCCCATCTCCCCAGGCTCTGATTTCATTCTGGTGTGCAGGGTCAGGTTACTGCTATCCCGGTTTCCTGGGCCTCAGAGCTGTCCTGAGCACATGGAATTTCTGTAGGTTGTCTTCTTTTAACTTATCCCCTAGTTTGGGCAAGTGGCTTCACTCAGGAAGAACTCTTCAATATCTGTTTGAGTTTTGGTGTGTTTTCATGTCTTGTGGAGATCACCTGGATTGAGGCACATGCCAAAACAATTCTCTAAATCAGCCTGTGAACAGGGACTTTTATTTCGAAAATCATCAACTTACTTTCTAGTGACTTTTCCAGTGTTCATGTGTTTATTCTCTTGGCTTTTCAGCTCAAAGGGAAGAGGAAGAGCATGTGGATAAAGCCAAGGAACGCCACTCAGCAGGAGGACGATTGGGTGAAAGAGGGAGAGGTGAAATGAAACCAAGAAGAGGTGGTGTCTGGGTCATACCTCCTAATGGGGGGCCTGGTACCCTGACACTGTGACCACTCCTGGAACACAATAGGGCTACCAATCACATCTCTTTTGTGACTGACTATACTATTAAAAATAAATATATGGCATGTTCTGCATGCAGTAGTGTTCAGGGTCTTTCGAAGCTCTGTCTCCTGGTTTTGTGAAATGGCAGCTCTGCATACCTTCCTCAAAGATGAGCTGTTCATATCAGAAAACATGCTGCTGGTGTGAAATTAAAGTAAAAAGAAATATTTTCATAGAATTATAGAATATCCTGAGTTGGAAGTGACCCACTAGGTTCATCAAAGTACAACTCCTGGCCCTGCACAGGACAGCCCCAAGGCTTAAATTTACTTTAAATATGGGGTCAAGTTTTCATGCTTGCAGGCTAAGAGATGGTCTATGGGAGCACTGCTAATGTGAATTAGTTTCACATCATAACAGAGCAGGTACATTTACCAGTCTATACAGATTGCTCCAGCTCTGAAGTTTGTTTCTTGCCTAGATGGGAATGGTAGGTATGTTCCTTTTTTTTCTTCTCCCCTCCCTTCCCTACCCTTATTCATATGAAGTAGGGAATGGGAAAGGTCTTTCCATACATACTGATAATGGTGAAATGCCAGACAAAGGAAATCCAGAAGAAGTTCAAGAAACAGGAATAAACATTTTCAAAACAGTGGTGGACTTGTCAGCATGAGTGCGTTTCCCAGGCAGTGCAGATGGATCATTAAATCAGGTTTCTGATTTTTGAGAGGAAAAACTATAGTTTGTTGTAAAATTGTTTTCTCAGCCTGTGAACTACAGATAAGTAAGAGTTGTACTAAGAGTTGGATGATGGAGCAGTCACCATAAGAGGTAAGCGGTGATAAAGTGTTACAGAGAGTATGGGATTAGAACAAAGCCATTCTTGGTGCGTGTCTCCCAGGTTTTCTGATGAAGGATGATCACAACTCAGAAGTGTCTGATGCTTTCAGCAAATGTCCACTTCATTAATTCCTTCTAGATACTTCATGGTTTGCTGCTCCAGTCTTGTGTTCAGCAGACTGTGGAGATGGGGTCAAATCCGCAGCTGGACAGAAAATTTCTCAACTAAATGTGGGTGGTGATGCAAGTGCTTGTGTATGACTTGTGGCTGCAGCCCAGGTGGGTGACCAGGTGGTGCCACCAAGTATTCCAGGTGAAACAGAAAGCAGCTCCCTGACTGCAGATGGTCACAAGGGAAGCCGTAGCACTTTTGGAAAGAGTAAAGACTGCAGCCCTGGATTCTGCCCCAAAGTCCCAACTGGATGTGATATCCTCCATATACCTTACTTGCAGCTTCCAGGGGTGTTTTTATGGGAAATGTGCCATTTGTCCTGGTACACCCCAGAAGCAGCAGCACACTGGTAACAGCTCCACCATGGAGCTCTTCTCCCAACAGACCCTGGGAGGGGAGGGTGTTGGGGATCTGCTGCTGCCCTGTGTGAGCTGGCTGGCAATGAAGACCCTTCTCCATCTCCCTCTTGGGAAACATGTTGTTGTCTTCCAGAAAGTCAAGGGATTTCAGTGCCAGGCTTGGGTCTTTGCCCCTCTGCAGCGCACCCAGTGCCCTCCACTGTTTTCTCTCTGTGCAGTGACAGGCTGGGGAGGAGAGAGGAGGGGAGAACAGCAGCGTCTGATTAAAACTCAGCCCCCCTGGCCCTAGATCTGAGAAGACAGAGCCCGCCCTCCCTTCTCTTACCATAATTTTATTTTATTACAAAAAGAGCCCGTATTAAAAAAGCTCATGATTATGTTTTCTGTTCACCAAGACTTTTCCTGTATTCGACCTTTGGATAACCTCCAAGGCTTGCAAACATTTGAAAGGAGTAAAGGAGCTCGTTTTATTGCAGGGCCTCAGCATACATTCTTTCCAGCCTATCTTTAACATCAGTTGACAAGAATTATATAATTGCAGTCTGTGATCCCTTTAAGGCTAAAATGTATTCGTTTTCCCTCAAAGAACACTTCAGGTTTCAGAGTTAAATGTATACTTTTTTCCTCCATCTGGGTTATTCTGTAAAAAGCCGTTTTCTCTTAAACTGGCAAGTCTCATTCTACGAAGTTGCATGGATGTATTTTTTACTGCGGTTTTAAGCTCACATGTTAACAAGTAGAAGAAATAGCCTCCAAATCCCAACCTGTGTTTCCCATTCCATTGGAAAATTAGTGGGTTACAGAGAACACGCAGGGGGAATTGCACTCCTTAGGTGGAATCAAATAAAATTTCAACATACCAATTTAATCAAATTAGTGTCTAATGCTAATTGATAGGCAGTCTGGAGATGGAGAGGTAGCTGGATTGGATTTGATCTTGCATTTCAGAGGCATGATGTAATCTGCTGGGTCAGGAAGGAATTTCTGTTTTCCTATCAGAATGGCATCTGCCACCATGTTTTAGGAAGCCATGGACATCAGATACTTGGATAGGAGCTGGAGAATGATGCCAAAAAAAGAAGTCTGAAGATATTACCTGGAATTTAAAAGATGAATTAGCTCTTGCCACAGTGACATTCTGTTTCCATATGTTCCTGGCCATTCAGGTTTTCACTGGTGTTTGTGCTTCTGGAGGGTAAAAAAACCCACACAAATATGTGAGCATTCCTGGAAGCTTTTTGTGCCAGTTGTGTCCATGTGTCAGAGCCAGTGGTGCTCAGATCCTCTGCTCAGAGGGAGCAGAAGTGATGCCACCATGGTGCTCAGAGCACATTTGAAGTTCTCTTGAGAATGGAGTGAGAAGTTCAGTGACATTTCAAAAAACCTCACCTCTTCGAGTGTTTCTAGGTAATCAAATATGGAGGGAGCAAGTAGCCTAGTCATGGGCATTTGCATGCAAGGGGGGAAGTTAAATTTGTCTCAGAGATTGGCCATTAGGAGTGATCTGGCTGACTGAAGCTGGAGAGAAGAGACTGGGCTCAACAGGCCAATTGTCTGCCTTTGATGACACAAAGAGGTCTGGAGGTTGGGGTTGAAATCAAGAGTTTAGGGAGTTGTTCTCAGTTTTACCATGAGCTTACCCCAGATCTCAGCTTTCTTATCTGAGAAGAGGAGGACAGTGGCAACCAGTGTGCCTTCATCCCCTTTTATCTGAGCACTTGAGGAAGTGCAAACTTTTATTCCAAATAATGTTTGCCAGTAAAAATGGATCTCTTCTTCAAATATTTAGTTACTCTAATGCTGATTGCCCCCATTCCCTAAGCGGAGGAGGGGGAAGGGGCAGCATTCCTAGTTTTATGGAGGGGCAGTCTTGAGAGGGCTGTAACTGCATGTCACGGGCGTTGGATACAATAACTGAAGAGAGAGGAGCCAGTAACAGAATCCTTTTAATAAACTACAAGTGCACAGTTTATAAACTTGGACACAGATTGTGCTCCTGCCTAGTGTATGAAAAGAACTGCATTTGGATGTCTTTGTGGCCAAAGGATCTTACAACCTGTTAAGTTTTCGCTGCCTGTTTTTCTAACGTAGGCAGGACCTGTGTAATACCCTGTATTGCACTGAAAGGGAAAATCTACGGCCTGGTAAGCTGTTCCCTGCCTTTGGTAGCCTCTCTGTATCAGGATTCACATTCTTGTTTCCGTTTCAAACAGGAGACTAGTTTACAAGGCAAGTTCCTCCTTGGAGATCACAAGAGGCTTTCTTTCCCCTTTCTTTTTCTGAGAGGAAGGATTAGGTCACAGTATTCCATTTGCTTTTTATTTTTTTCTTCTTTGGCTAATCTGCTCTCTGAGATGTCCATGTTACAAGAGAAATAAAAGGCTTTAAGTGAGCACAGGATTTTTCCCCCTCACCTCAGCACTCCAGCGGAGAAGGGCGATTTACAGAAATCGCCGCATGGAAAAGCCTTGAAACAGAATTTCAGATGCTTATAAGACAAAGTAGAAAGATAGCAGAGCAGCAGGTGCCTTCTCCTTACCTCGCAGGGTCGTGTTCTGCCTGCTCTTAAGGGGTTTTGGTGGATGGTAGTTACAAATGTCTGCACCATGTCCAGGTGTGCTGTGCGTGCAGCTTGTGTAGTCCCTCACCTGCAGTCAGGAGGTTTATCATTATTCGAGGACCTTTATTTTCCATTATCTTTGTGCATTTTGTGTGGTGGAAGCATTAGTGGTACCATGTTTTAAGATGTGCTTTTTGAGCCTGGCACCTTTCCTGGTGCCGGCGTGCGATGTGCTGCACGTCGCTTGGCTTCACCCGCGGGGAGGACACACACTGATGCCGATGCTCCTATGCGGAAAGTTTTGGGACTCTCTAGACAAAATGACTTTGTTCAGAGCATACTGAGCACAAACAGATTATTGCTTTAATGAAATCTGTATTGTTCTTGTTCAAATACCAAGTACCGGTACCGGTTTGTGGTAAGGCATAAAGATTTTCTGCAGCAGTAAGTATGAGTCTGCATTGGGTGGTTTGTACCTAGCACAGGTACAGCTTGTTCATACTGGTCACGTCACGTTTGGCAAACTGTGTTTAAAGGGCCAGGTCTGCCTTGATTTAAATCAACACATCTCTGCTGAGCTCTGTGCCAGTCTCTGGCAACCGAAGTTATGCTTCTCAAATGTTTGTGGCTATTGTTTTTCAGTCCTTTCTTTCCAAGGAGTTTTAAAAATGCAATTAAATGGACAGTAATACTCGGCAGTTACACATAAAAAGCTGTTTATCTAAGGATATCAAAGTGCTTGACAAAGGTGGGTAATTCTCACAGTGCCCTTTTTTTGCGGGGTGAGATGCTGGCATGCAGAGACAGTGAGCGGTTTATCTGAGTAACAGAGTCAGTAGCAGAGGTAGTAATTAAAACTTCGGTCTCATGACACCCAACTCTGTACTGTAACCACTAGACAAACTGCCTCTCAGAACCATATCTCATCTCTATCTCCCTACATATGCACAATAAAGCCTTTGTAGTATATGCTGTACACTTGCTATTGATAGTTGTATCAGCTGAAAGATAATGCTCGTTCTTCTAACTGGCTGCAAGTGTGCTCCACACAGCCTCAATTATCTGAACATAATGGGGGAGAAGGGGAGAATTTTGGATAACTGAGGGTTTCAAATCATTGAAGGCGTTTTCATTGCAATTAATAGACACAGTGGGGACACCGCATGTCTTGGAGAGCAGGTTTGGGGACCTGGTGTTACACTGTGCAGTCAGTCAACAACCAACATGCTGCTGTTTGGTCTGTGTTCTTGGCTTTCTTTTTTTCTGAACAGGGGTATGTCTCTTCCTTGCTTTTCTTTTTCAGACCAAAAAGGGACAAATGCATTTTAGATGTGTTGTTGGTATCCCTTTAAGTTTGGTGAAGACCAACAGCCAACTTGTTGGTTAATGGGAAGCTGCTTATAGACAGTGGTAGTTTAAAAACACTGACTGATCGTCGTCATGCAGCCCGGCCGGCAGCGTGGTGTGGGCTATGTGGGTGGCTCTGAATGTCTGCAGAGAAGTAGGACCAGAGATCATCTGAAAAATAATTTCCCCTGCATGTGCCGTAAACTCTAGGATTTCAAGTATGACCCAGCTGTTAATGAGCTCCATACAGGCAAACAAAGGTTCGGTTACTGTAGAGACGTGTTCATTTATGAAGATAAAATGTGATCCATAGGACCTGCTCACACAGTGTCTGTGCACCAAACACCGACCTCCCTGTGACAGGAATCTTTACTAGTGTGACTTTAAAATAAATTTCCCTGTGCCATCTAGGCCAGCCTCATGTCACTGCCTGCTTTCTCTGCAAGCTAATTTATTTTGAGAAGCAATAGAATAAAAAGATGGGATGAAGTTTGCAAAGCGTAGCACAAAGTGTTACTGGCCCTGTTCAGCTTTCATCGCACCACGCTCTCACTACGATTTGCTTTCTAAAACCAGCTCTGTCCTCTGCCTCACACCAGAAGCAGGAATTAAGAGCAGCCTTTAACCTTGCAGCAGTTATGAACTAACAGATGGGTGCAGGTAAGGCTGAAAGAGCTTTTGTAAGGGAATAACTTGGTTTGTTTTTTATGAAATACGGTGTTAGGTAGAAGATGGCTGTTCAGCATTGACTGGCCTCACAGTTCATACTGAACTGTCTCTATTCTGAGACCATGCCAATTACATGTTCCCTCATCAGAGAAGCACCTACACACATTCAGATTAGTATAAAACCCACAGTTTGGTTTATTTTGCTCTGCTATTACCTGAGAGATAGGATATGTTGATATCTGGGAGCTGATGTCTGACTTATTTTCAGGAAAGATCAGTCTAGTCTTAGTTGCTTTAAATTACCTTAACTTTTTCTCTGTGAGTTTTCAGTACCTGGTCTCATTAGCTACTTTAAATGCCTAGGGGAAAAAAAAGGTATTTTCTTGTGAGCTTCATTATTGACCCCAATATGCATGTTTGTACAGAGAGAATGTGCATATGTATCGTCTTTAATACAGTCTGGATGCACACACATATCCTTAATTATTTTTTGACTTTGACACCAGTGTATATATGTGTATCTATAATGGCTTCAGTGGAAGCAGGACTGACCCCAACATTTTATGCATTATTAGGAGGAGTGACAGTTCACCCTTTAAAATGACTATATTTGGAAATCTGATTCTAAACTTATGCTGGTTTAACTTAATTTTGTGGCTTTTCTCCAGATTTTCATAACCAGTGGAAGTGAGGACAGGACCAAGAGTGCGCTCCTCGAAGGTGAGCATTTGTGTGGACACACTTGTGTAAGGGACCGGGTAAGGGTCCAGCTTGCAGTCCGTGTGATAAACCACTGCACCAAAGTGTGGGGCTCCACAGGTCAATATCTGCGCCTTGCTAAGCTCTTTTCCCCCACCACTTTGGTGATCACAAGTCCCATCCGTGGGTTTTTTTGGGTGGGTTTGGTTTGGTTTCGTTTTTTTAATATCTGGTCAGCCGCTATTATGGGAACCTTGTGCCCCTTCCCCCTCCACCTTCCCCCGCATTGTCTCGATCCGTTTTAGGGATCATAAACCAACAAGATAAAGCACAAAGGGCCCGCGATAAAGCTGCCGGAGTTTTGTTAAACAGTTCCGATAGTGAAAGTTTACTGGAGCGGGCGCTGGGGAAAAAGCGGTGCCGTGAATAGAGAGCCGCTATTGCCAGCACCGCGGGCCGAACCGCGGGCGTTTCGCCTTGGTTTGGTGGTCGCACGGAGCCGTCCGTGTGCGCGGGGCCGCGGGTGCGGGGCCGGGCAGGGGGTGCGGTGCGGGGCATGGGGTGCGGTGCCGGGCATGGGGAGCAATGCCCGGGCCGGGATTGCGGTGCGGGGCATGGGGTGCGGTGCGGGGCATGGGGAGCGGTGCCCGGGCAGTGGGTGCAGTTCCCGGCGCGACCCACAGGGGGCAGCCGCCGCCTGCGCTCGGGCCGCGCTGCGCGCCCCGCGCTGAGCCCGCACCGCCCAAACCTTTCCCCGCACAGCGACCCCAGACCCGCTCATCCCCGGCCTTCAGGGCAACAGCACCCCTGCGATAAGGAGGAGTTTAGGTTGTTCTTTCTTTTCTTTTTTTTTTTTTTTCCCCTTCCTTTTGTGTGTGTATAATTTCAGTGAGGAACAGAGAGGCTCTGATGTGGTGTCTTAGGTTACCTTCCCCCTAAATTTAAAAAAAAAAAAAAAAAGAAAAGAAAAAACCCGACAAAACTATTAAAAAAAACCCAAAACAAAACCAAAACTGAAATACCTAGGAACAATATTGTGTTGCTTGTGCAAAAAATACCCCTGAAGAATATCTGAGTAAACATGTATGTAGAACATGTAAATTCCTGTGAAAGCAGCTTTTTGCTTGCGTGGGGGTCCGTATGAAACCCAAGATGATATATTGTGTTATGCTCAGATCTTTGTTTCAAGATACAGCTATGGGTAGATTTCACGATGGATCATCTTTTAGCTGTTATTTCAGCACTTCTTACTTTCCCATTTTCAGCACATACACACTCAGTATGAAAATCCCGTGATTATTGCTTTTTCCAGCTCTCTCCTTGCCTGTTAACAAGATCCTTTAAAAAAGCAACAAAAGTATTTTAGATCCCATGCGGGTTTGTTTCTCTGATGGTGGTAGCATCAATTCCCAGTTCTGAACTTTACTGGCAAGTACAAGGGCGAGCTCCTTGCCCCAGCGAGTCTGCAGCCAAAGCTGCTGCTGCCCAAGCACTGACTGAGCCACAGGAAGGACGGAGCAAATGGTTACAAATGAGCGCTGCTCCTTGGCTCCACAATTTTCTCTTCGTCTTAAATGCACTTTATTGCACCTTTCCTGCAGTTTGTTCCGAGGACAGCCACACTAATAATCCTTATCCGACACAGAGGAATCCCCCTCCTGTCTCTCAGCTTGAAGCCACGGCTGGCATTCTGCTGCTCCGATTTGTTGACTTTGATATTTTTTAATTATTATTCCATATTATCTCCTGCTCGAGTTGCTGGTGCAGCTTACCTCCAACCACAATCTGAGACTGGCTAATAGTTGCTTTAATCTACCTTCGGTGTTTCTTGTCCCTGTATTTTTAGGAGTTGTAATTTCAGCAGAATACATGGCTTGTCGTTTTGAACTGCACAACAGCTGTGAATTCAAAGTGAAGAATCCATATGAGAGGGTGTGTACGTGTGTGGTGCTGGGGGTGTTAGACACGGGCAGATTCTTTAATACATTGAAAACATTATTTTTGATTGTTAGTGCTCTGGAAGATTTTTATGTTGTTTTTATGATGATGATGTGAACTACTCCCCAAACTGAAAGTAGTTGCTTTTCCTATAGTTTGACAGCAGCCTTTAATAAATGGAAGTCCTTCCCAGTGTTTAGAAAATCACTGTATTGAGTATATGCTGAATAGCAAGCACGATTCTTTTTAAAGTTCTTCTGTATTGCGAGTTATCAATGTTTTATATGTTAAAAACAGTACATGCAATTCCTCACGACTGTTACGTTCACTTTAAACAATGAGGTCTTTGCTTGTGAGCAGTCCTGGGTTCGTTAGGGAATAAGTGCAGCACTGGCCCCAATCAATAAATGAAGTTTGCTTGTGGCAGGACTGACGAAGCCATTATATAAGAGGGGAATCCAGGTAAGCATTTGATTATTTTTTGAGGGGTTTTATTTGCTGGTTTTCAGTCAGAATAATGTCACTAGAGTAAGTATTTAATCTTTCTTTCTTTCTTTCTTTCTTTTTTTTTTTCTTTTTTTAGAAAAATCAAACTGTGCAAACAACACTGAAAACTTAGCACTCAACCTTGGTCTTACAGGATTAGTTCCCATCAACTTTGCTGGCTTCATCCACAGGAGTAAAGGCCACAGGAGAAATACCACACAGGAAAACATATTCTTTGCCCTGGAAACCTTGTTATCTTACATGTTCCAGGTATAAACTGTGGGTTCATTCCTGATGCATGAAGGGCAAACTCCTGCCTTTCTTACTCTAAAAGGGTTTCGCCAGGGCAAATTTACTCCTGGCTTACACCATCTGTAACCTCAGTGGGAGCAAAATTCAGCCCTTTAGCTCTAATGGGAGCCTGTTTGATCTCGTCCTTTATTGCCGAGTGGTATCAGGAAGGGAGCTGAGCACAGAAACGTGACTACCACTGAGCTGCTATTTGTTGCACTGCATTATCTGTAGCATCCTTGTTATTCTAGAAACCTTTTTTTTCCCCCTGCTTGGAACATTTTGCTGCAGCAAATGAAGAAGGCGGGGGGAAATTGAAGAGACCTTCATTTGGTGGCATAGAAAATTTGCATAAAATATCGCTCTAAGCATTGAAGGATCTTATTACATAGGGTTTTGATGATAATCTTTGTTGAAATAATATTTAACACATGCTGCACTTTTAATTAAGTATCTGAATAATCTCAAATTAATACCAGAGGTTTAAAAATAAGTTTTCATTTTAGTGAACTGTAACATAATAGCAAGCTGCATGGCAACCTCTTCCTTTACCCTTTGATTTAATTAAATACCCTTCTGTGTGCTTCTTCTCACTTCAGAAACGCACATAAAGAAATCAGACCCAGACATTTTATTTAGGATTTTTGCCACTTTCCTTTCCCTTAACGTCTTCGCTTATTTACTTTCCCTGTTTCCTCTCGGGCTTTGATTAAGGTGTTTCTTTGGGGATCGGCTCATCTGGGGCTTTGCAAACTGGCCTGGATGTTTGAAAAGGGCAACTGTGACGTGTCACAGTGTTGGGGTTTTGGTGCTGTGGTGCTGACTCTCAGGTCCCTGTTTGGAAGCAGCAGGCTGTGCTGGGTCAGGTATGGTGTATGTGTGGTGGGGCTTATGCAGCCTGCTAGATCCTGGGGCAGTTCGCACGGCACGGTGACACGCTGGAGCGTGTTATGCTCCTGGAGTTTGATTGTAAGGTAAAAAGGGGCTTAACAGTGTAATGGCTTCAGAGAGCAATCCAACCATTGCAAATAAATTCCCATTTATTCTATTTATTTTTTCAAATTAAAAAGGCCTGATCCGGGCAATTTGTTTGCCTTCCAGTTAGGCGTGTTTGACAATCACTGCTTCGTTATTCCTTCTTAAGAAATTCCACTAAAACCAAAGGAGGGGAAAACAGCCCCTGCTCAGATCCGTGCCAGTGAAATTGTTTTGCTGGAGCCACCTCGCCGGGCGAGCGTGGGTGCAGGCCCGGGGGGGAGGCTGTTTGCCGCCCGTATGAAAACATGCTCGCAGTTTGGGAGTGCGAGGATGTGAAGCAGGCTGGCTTTGAAGGCTCTCTGTTAGATTTTCCCCCCTTTATCCCTTTCCATCTATCATTGTAAAGGAGACATATATAACCGCCGCACTTTGTATATTAGGGGGAGCTGCCTGCTTTTTCCCTTTGCTGAGATAATGACGCTGAGGGTTGTTGACTGCTGTTATCTCTGATGACAGCCTTATCTGCATGGCTCTGATTCCCGCTCCCAGAGTGGGAGATATCCAGTCCTTCAGAAACTGACCACTGCTCACACTGAAGCCGGGCAGGCTGCAAAGCAAATACTTATAGTAAGAGAGTTCCTAATCAGTCGTGCTGTTTACTGTGTTCACCCCTCCCACAATACAAAGTATTTAAGGGAAACACCGGGACTAAGAAGAAATGACAGCCTCAAAATCAGGTCGGATAAAAGGCAAATGTCCCCAGCTGTCCCCAGACAGCCTCTGGTGGGGATGTTTTTTGTCAATAACCAACTGTTGAATGGTGTTGGTGTGTGGCTTGGCTTCTCCGCACCACAGAGACCCCTCACTAATGGACCTAGGGATGATATTTACACAGCAGAGGGGTCGTTACAGCCTCCTGGCTGCACCAAGTCAGAATCCAGGAGTTTATTTTAATTCCTCTAAACATAATAATCTGCAGTTAATTGGCTAACATTCGCCATGCCTCTAAGGTGCGCAGTGCTGCCGTGGTTTGGCAGCCTCAGTCTTGTCCCTCAGAGATCTCAAAGCAAATTTCAAATATTTATGAATTTAGCCTCTTAACGCTCTTGAGAAATGCTCTTGTTTTATTGCTGCCGAAAGTGAGATACAGAGATAGTGTGTGCACTTGACTGGGATCTTCCAGCCGCGAATGCAGTCAGCCACGGTCTCCAAACACCTCCCTGGCACCCTGCTCATCAAACCCACCTAGTTGCCCAAGTTTTACCATAACAACCCATTTTCCACACCATGAGTTTCTGCAAACCCTGCTGCATTAAAAGTACCTCTCAGGGTGGAAAGACTCCTAGTTAATTCCACCTTAAAGCAGCGCTGAACAGAAGCTCATGGAGCAAACTGCTGGAGTTGTCAAAGAGCCCGACCCATACTCTGCCCCATCTTCCCTGCAAGGTCATTCATCCTTTCTCAAATATAGGGACTACTAGGAATTTTTTCCTCCCTGCCTTACCTTACAATACACATTTCAATCTGAACACTTAGCCCAATTTGATTGATATACGATGCAGCCTATCTGTACTGATTTGTACCTCTGCTGCCAGTGCTCTGCCATCTGGGCTTGCCTGAGCTGCCGTTCGAGGCTTCAAAGGTGAACTACAAAGTCAGTGTTACTGGAAATACATGTTGCTGAAGTATGTTTGTGCTTTCCCCCCCCACCACCATTTTAAAAACATGTTGTACTGGAAACTGCTGGGGAGGGGAGGGGGGGTGGTGGAATACTGAGTTTGTCCTAAAAGTTTAAAGGGTTGTTTATTTTTCCAGGGCTTGAGAAGAAGGCAAAGCTGGACTCTTTTTAGTACTGAAAAACTATTATTGATTAAAAACTAGAATTGGTACTGAAAAACCATTCTACATTTAATTTAATTTTTTTTTTGCTTGAAAATGAGGCAATATATAACTGAAAACTTTCTGTTCAAAAGGCATTGTTATTTGAAAAACTTCTTTTGTCATGTAAGTAGTTTCTTTTCTCTCACTCCCAGTATGGTTTTGGGCTATATAATATATAAACACCCAGGGCTCCTTCTGCACTTTCATTGTGGCTAACTTGTGAGGCTGTTTTCCTGAGACATACAAGCCAGTACTGATCTACAAATGTTCAACTAATATTGTAGGAAATCTGTTTAGGATATTATTAAATCAGCAGAAATTTTAGTTGCAAACCACAGGTTAGAATATTCTTAGTTTAAAGAGGAGCTTGGACATTGGTAACTTGTTTGTTTTTTCTCTTCCAGTGCTTCTAGCTGGTCTAATAAAAGGGAATACCTAACCCTGTGGATCCTGCTTTGCTCTTGAATGCAAGGAAGAAATATGTCAAGTGCGTAACATTTATTTTCCAAACTTACAAGGAACTGAAAGGGGTTAGGATGGGATCTCACTGTGGTAAAATTGGGATTGCAGCCTTGGATATAACATTTCCTTTCATCTGGATCTGTCTAGGGCCCTGCCTCAAACCTGCTGGTTCAGGATCTTCAGAGACTGGCCCCAGGAGGGGTCTTGGGCACTGGTGTCCTGGCTGCTGGCTCCTTGCTCACGTCACCAAGGCACATCCTGCCCCATCAAAGTCTCATCAGATGTGCCAGTGTCACTGAGAGCAGAGCTGCACGGGAGGTGCCTGCCTGAGCTGCGCTACCTGTAAGTAGTGCAAAACACTGTGCTAAAGCCAGACATCATCTCTTGCTGGGATTTTAACCCGAGTTCATAGACAGAGCAGCAATTTGATCATTCGAGCGTGCTGTTATGCAGCCCTGGTGATAAGGGTGGTTCAATTCCGGCATTTGCAGGATGGAAACTTTTCCCTGATGGTTTCTGTGTTGTGATTCCCCCACCCAGCACATGCCATCCTTGACCACAAACATGGACATTTTCCTGTATCATTTCCAGCCACGCAGTGCAGCACCACTGCAGCACCACAGCTCCTTTCCCGTGCTGCAGCCCCACCACGGGAGGGTGTTTCCCTGTGAGTTCAGGATGATGGTGGGAGCAGGTTTTGTGTGTTGGCAAGACTTATCTGCAGCTGTGGAATGTGTTCTGCCAGAAGGCCACATCTCCTGAGCATTAATTACACAGCCCCATGTGCTCCTCTGTTCCCAGCTGTAAAATGGAGATACCCTTCTTAACCCACGCCATCACTTCAGTTCACTGCGGCTCACAAAGTGCTCCTGCATCCACAGACGGGAGGCACTGAAGAAGTGACAAGGATGATTAATAAGGAGGTTATTAACAAATGCCACAGGTCAAATTCTGCAACTGTTCCCAAGTTTGTGCTTGACATGGAGGTCAGTGTCATGAACAACTCCCCATGTGGCTGGGAGCTGGATTTGACCCTGGGATATAAAGCCAGGTTAGGCAAAAATTAGGTTAAATAGATTTGACCTGCACCTGATAGAAATGTTTCTGAGGAAATGAGGTGCTTTCTGTGGTATTACTGGAGAGTAAAACTATCTCCCAGGTGAGTGGTCTCATGGACTGGTGTAGTTGTTTTGCAAGCTGGTTTGTCTAAACTTTTGGTATTTGAGAGGTGTTGGCAAACAAAACTTCTGAATCTCCGATGGTTTGGGCTAACAGCAATGTGTGTACTTGCTGTGGGAAAGGCACTGCTCTTCTGAAGCATGGTTTCAGAGCCCCTAGCTCTGGCCTGCCTGTGTTTATCTGTGCCAAGTGTGAATGGGAATTAGAAAATGGGGAAAAGAGAATAGCTGCTTTTTAAAAGGCTAATTTAAAAGCAGGCGCAGTCTTCTGTAAAGATGATTCTGATTGTCCGGAGCTCTTTTAAAGGAACAAGGTTAAATGCATTTTATTGAGAGTATGGGATTAGAGACACGCACAAAATGAACAACACCATCTTTATTTATTTCATACTTAGATGTCCAAGAGTGTAAGTCAGTCAATTCCGGATGATTCAGGAATGCAGGGGGATTTTCTGTATTGTTTTTTTTTATTTCATAAAGCTCTTTATCTCTGGCTTTGTGTATTAGCTGTTTCTACATTGCCACCAACCTTCCCCTGACCACTATCCTTGTGTAACCAAAGGCAAAAGAAACGTATTGACTGTAAACAGCACAATTGGTGGAAGCTACAGCCCATGGACCTTGATTGAACAGTATAAACTGCCTCACGTGGGACAGGCTGATGCTCACACTGGTCTTCCATGCAAGACCTGGAATGACCAAGGATTTAAAACGACTCTATGAAGCAGGGAAATGCAGTAGTATTTACAAAGTGCTGATGCTTTGGCAAAAAATATGAACAGACAGAGTTCAAGTCGACTACAGTTTATGTTCAGTACCGTGTCTGGAGCAGGACTGCCTTGTATATTTTTACTGTGTGATTTTAATCTTAGCTGTGTCTGTTCATTGCCGTTGTAAAAGGAAGACATAGTAACTTAAAGAAAAAGCCTGGGGAAGTAGGAGTTTCTTCTTTGTCAGCTTTATAGTCAGGGAAACTGAGGCATGGAGAGGTCCTAGAGGTTTGTGAATGAAGAAAGCTGGTGAAGTGCCGGAGGAGTTGGGGAGAGAGCCCAGGACTCCCATGTTGTGGCACTGGCAGATGTTCCCCATGTACAAGTATCATGGGAAAACAGCTCAAAGGTTCTTCACTTGGTGGAGTTTGCTCACACACCTCAGCAGCACTTTTGGCCCAGGGAGCTAAGGGGAAGAAGAAGACAGTGTGTTTCATGAGTTAAGGTTTTGTAGTTTGGTCTCTGGTGAAGCAGGATGCTCCAGACTTGGATTATTTCTCAGAAGAAATACGGCTGGAAGCAACTCATCTTAAAACTCCCTTTGGATGAACAAAGCCAAAAACTTCAAGGGCTCTCTACATGGGCTCTGTGAACGAGAACTCCAGTCTCAACTGCACACCAGTGTCCAGAGAGGTAAAAAAAATTAAAAATTAATATATTAACTCCAGCTTGTCACAGACCGTCTGCCTTGTCTCAGCTGTCTGGCTTTACCCTCCCACCCTTATTTTGGTAGTGTCATCTCTCTAGATACTATCTTACCTTTCTGGAGCAAACACAGGCTCTTGCTTATGAAGATGGGGCCAGGATCTGTGCTGCAGAGGAGCAGTGTCACTGTGTGAGTTCAAATGAGCTGTGTTGAGTCATGCCAGCTGAGGCTCCTGCTGGTTGGATTTATTGCTGAGAAAAGACCAAAAGTGAATGCCCAGCACAAGGGAGGTTCTGTCTTATGTGCCCCATAGGCTTAATTAACATACAGATTTTTGTTCACTGCTAGTTCTTAAAACCAAAACCACTAACAAACAAATTACGTAAAGGAGAAGAAGGGCAGAAATGCTGTGTGCATGGCTTATTACTTAGCACCAAACTTGGGCAAGGCACTCTAAAGCATTTAATAGGCATGGTGGCATGAAATGCTGAACCTTATTAAGCCAGATGGAGCTTTTCTGTTGATTTTAGTGAAGCCAGGACTGCCTTTTCCCAAGGAGTTCTCGGTTTAAGGGTCATTTTTGCCTTGAACAGCGGTTCAGCAGGCAACAGGATTTGGATCTGCTGGGCAAGGTTTTGGGCTGGAGGAGCCTCAGATGGTGAAGGAGCCCCAAGCACTGCAGAGCTGTGCTGGTGGGGGTGCTCCTCTTTAGTGAGGGCATGTCCTAGTGGACCTACGACTAATCAGACATGCTGGTTAAACACTTGTTATTTCTGCTGTTGGAAATATCATAACAAAAATTGCCTCCTACAACCAGGACCTAAACTTTCTGTACATTCTTACCTATTTCTTTGTTCCAGGCTTAACCTTGGCAGTGAATATTCCAGGATTCCTGCTCAGGTCTATGCTTTTTGCAAATCCTCAGCCTGAGTCACTAAAAATGTATTGTTTTCTTGCTGTGGTGTTGTCCAAGCTTTAGAGGTTGCAATCCAACACATCAGCCAAAACAATGACCTTGGCTTGCAAGCAAGAAGTTTTTTGAAAGGTTGATTTAATTGCTGGAGGTTCTTGCCCTCTTTTTGTGCTTGAAACCATAAGGATACCTACAAAATTAGATGTTCAGCCTTTTCCCAAAGCAATGAAGGCTAGATACTGTTTTTACCAGTTGAGGGATGTGAGACAGTTTGTAGAACTCACTTTGAGACACCTCTCTTAGGTACCTGAGTGGTGAAGCTCCTCTTCCTCACGTTTTTGTGCTCCTCTGGAAGGAGCATTTAAAGACCAACCTCCCAAAGTTAGTCACCCAGGTCACAGTTTGTGTGAGAGCCTCTGGTTTCATCTAATTTGCTGCCTCTGAGAGCTGAAACTGAAGCTGCAGGAAAAACCTTGTGTATTATAAGCTCATGACAACAACACAAGAGCTGGCAGCACTGTGAGCTTGTGCTCTCAAGCCAACTATGAAAACCTAGGTGTAGAAGAGAAGACCCAGCAGAGCTTCCTACTGGAACGTGGAAAATACTGCAGCAAGTGTTCTAGGACTGCAAATTTGATTTTTTTTTTCCCATCAACCCCTTTGACTGGGAACCTTGTCTGGTTCCCATGTCTGCCTGTATACCAACACATTTCACTGGTGTTTACTATTTGGGCCAAGTGGATTTGACATGAACAAAATATTCAACTCTTCCCCCAGAACTGAGAGGGAGTTCTCCTCACCCAGCTAAGAAACCATTTCATGTGCCTATGTCATGCCTGATCATAGCTAAGCAGTAGAGCAATAGCCACAGTGCAAGTGAGAATGGGAAATGGCCTTCAATAAATTTGAAGGAATCACAGTTCACCCACAGATGCTCCATCTGCAGGTCTGTCTGCTACAGTCCCATCTTAAGTTCAGCAAGAGCTGTTTGGTGGGATCGGGAGGGAGCTAATGTTGAAATTTCACAGTGCTCAAATCCTTCCTTCATTGTTTTAACATCTATATAACTTTTTTTTGCTTTTCCCTTCCAGAATTGAAAGGCTCTTTCATGGAGCGCAGTGACCTGCCCTGGAGGGCTCTCCCTGGCCTGTGGTTTCATGCTCTACAGTCCCATCCAAACCAACTGCATTTGACATTTCCCTTCCAGCTCATTTCCCACGGAAGGATTCAGAGTGTGTATGTTTCTGTAGCGCAGGACAGAGCCTGGGGAGCTCTGCAGAGCAGGTGTGGGAAGGTGTCCTGTGCAAAGACTGCCCTTATGCATGAACATATAAGAATAATAGGAAATGTTTGGGCGTGTGATGCAGTTGGGATTCATTGTCACTCCAAGGAGTGGAAGCATGGAGACCTCTGCCTCAGTCTGGTGGTGTAGGTCCAGGCTCCATCCTGTCACAGATGAGCCAAGCAGACCAGGCAAGTACAAGTCAGGAAAACAAGAGTTGTGAGCCTGTGTGCAAAGACATGAAGCGAACTCTTGCCAAGGGGTTCAGGGCTGAGGCTCTGTTTCTGCCGCTGTCCTTGTGTCATGGGCACATCTCAGCTGTTCCCTGCAGCAAGGGGGTCAGCATCAGGGTGAATTGCAACGTGTGGAAAAGCTTGTAAATGCTGCTTGGTGTTTTGAGGACTGACTGGAGGGCTTTGGGAGAAGGCTTTCTCCCTCTCAATGGGCTTTCACTCCCCAGCAGGGTGAGAGCAGAGCAGCGGGGCATTAACTGAGGGGCTTTAGAGGATTGGGAAGGACCTGAAAGGGGAGGATTTGGTGGCGGTTGCTCTGGGCAAGGAATGTGGCGTTCAATGCTCACACGCTCCTCATTGTACTGGGAGGATAAAGCAGGGTGGCCGGAGGGACTCAGGGCACAGGGTCCGGCCGGTGCCAGCACGGAGGGAGTCCAGCCCCAGCGGGAGCCCGGCCAGTCTGAATAGCCAGCCCGGCTGCCTCACAGGCTGCCCCGGCACACGGCCCTCCTCACTTTGAAGCCCCCGGTGCTGCAGAGGGGTGCTTTCTCTGGCTCTTGTTTTCTGGTGATCCCTAAATTAAGAAATGCAAATCTATTCAGGGGCAGATTCCTTTTCCAAAGACAACTTGCCTCAGTTGCTAATTCCCTGCATGGCTTCTATACAGACCCCTCACAAACACCTGCAGCTTTTTTTTTTTCCCTTCCTCTCCCCCTTTTTCCAGGGAGGGGGTGGCAATGGGGAGTTTATTGAAAATCTTTGTTTTCTCTGGTGCGATGAAACTTGCTTTGCTCTTTTGCCTCCTTTTCTTTCCCCTTTTCACAGAATAAATACAGCTGATCCATCTCCAGCCCCTCTGCACGTGCCAGAAGAATAAATTGCCCGCCTCGCCCCCAGCCCCTTCCTTTAATTCTTTCCCCTGCTGCTGTGTTTGCTTATTCTCACTGCAGCTGTAGTGCTGGTCGCTAGCGTGAGTTGACCTATTGCTGGTTTGTTTGGCACTGGCTCTGTATAGCCTACCCCCAAAAAGAGACTTTGAAATCAACTGTTAGAGCCCTCACTAGGCTTCTTTTTTTGCTCTCCACCCCCCCACCTTCTTATTATCATAGCACTTGCCTTTTGTTGCCAGTGCAAATACAAATACACACACACACACACACAGAGGCGTTCAAGCAGAGGGGAGCAAGGGGAGCACAGCCCCTGAAATATTGCACTGTCCAAAGTCCACGGGTTAAAACAAACATCAACACTGCGTCAAATAGTTTGCCTGCAAGAGTCTTTTGTTATGAAGATAAGCTTGTTATCTCTTTCATTCAGATTTTAATCTGACAGGTCATTTGCATACTGCCAGCCGACTTCAGGGTGTGCATTAGATCCACTTTGCATTTAAATCCTCTGTCACTCAGGCAAATAAAAAAAATGGGGGGAGTGTGGGGGGGATAGCAAAGAACCCCTTTCAGATCCTCCTAGTTATTGCTATTACTTTTTGTGCTGATTGTTGATGCAGAAAAGTTGTCCTGGTTCTTGGGGCTCTATCTGTTTTTGGGTAGCGAGGATGCTCCCAGGGCATGAGCTTGCATCATCGAGGTCTTGCAAAAGATCCCATTGTGACCCCTGGGCCCCTTCATCGCTCATATCCCTCTCCAAACCCTGCTTGGCAGACTCCTTCCCCACACTGACCTCTGTTGCTAGCTAAAACCTAGACCAGCTCAGTGCACGGTCCTGCCTTCAGTCAAGTTAAGCCTGTCCTGGACTTGCATGAGAAGGGATCAAGCCCAGGGGAATATAGGGACAAGGAAGAATGAATGTCCTGAACACAGTGCAGTTAACAAGACAGTTAGGAACTTCCACGTAAACATGCCTCTTCCTTTAGTTATTCCACTTGTGTTATATGTCTCTAAATATTTTTTCTTCTTTTCCACCTGAAGCCTGATCCCTCATCCTTACTCCTTGAACTGTGTCACAGGTGCTGGAGGAATTTTAGGGACAAATCTGCTCTTACAGGTAATGGGAATACGTTGTGTGATTGTGAAAGACATAAGCTGTGGCACCCGAATCACCTGTGGTGAAAACTCAGGTTGGTGGGGTTGTATTGCACTGTGGGTACAGAGAGCTACAGCAGTTTCTGGTGCCTGGAAAGTACCACAGGCACAAAAACACAAACAAACCAACCAAAAAAACCTACACCGCTTAGTGAAGGTGTTATCAAAATGCATGGTTGCTGTGGATCTGTCATTCTTACCACCCTGTAGCCTCACACCTGCCCCTTTCCAACCCTGTTATAGAGAGGAGAAGGAGGCGACTTGGCTAGTGATGGTCTAAGACCATACCTGGCATATTCTGGGGTCCCAGCTTTCTGAAAGGATATTGCAATTGTCTGTGAGGGTAAAAAATTGGTAATTTCAACTTGAGTATCTGATTCCTTTCACATCGTCTGTATTTGGACATATTTACCCATGCTCACTTTTCTCTTCCTGAGACCAGCCCGAATTGCATCAGGACTCCTGTGTTTCTTGGAGAGCCAAGCAGCTGTTCCAGCCTGCCCTGGTTTGGGGACGGCTGCTACCCGGCTGTCCCCACCACCTAGCAGAGGAGCACCGGGTCCTGCCTGCTCCTGCCGGCACATCCCTCCGCTCACAAGGTTTCCTGCACCTCCTCTGAGATGCTGAAACAATGAACTGGGGACAAGATTAAACCTGGTGCAATTCCTGTCCTGTGCACGGAGGTGTAACCACGGCTCTGCTGAAGACCACAGAAATTATCCCAGGTAAGTGAAAGGTGAAACTGTGAGTCTCTCTCCTGAAATACAATGGAAAGTCCAGGAGACAAGGCCACAGTCCCCCTACAGAGAGGGATGGTGTTCCTGGGGATTGTGTCCCAAACCACAGCAAGCAGAGCTATAGGAGAACATTTCCTTCAGCCCCAATGGGGTTAAAGATTGGATCTGGTGAAATTAATATATCCAAAAGCACAGGAGTGAATAGTTGCAGAGCATTTATTCCCCTCTAATGTGACAAGTTCAATTCTTCTTTTCAGAGCCAGTAATTTTCTTACATATATTAATTATTTGAAATAATTCCCTGAATAACATCTAGGAATAATTCAGGCAATATATCTTGATAATGAACCCGTTACTAGTGAATGGTTGAAATCTCAGCTGTGCTGGTGGCTTTGGCTTGGGTGAACGTTCACACGGCATTGTTTCTTCTCTTAAATACCAGTACGTGACTTTCAGAACCAGATTCTGGTCTGAATTGCTGTGTTTATGAGGTCTCTATTATTTGCCATTTCGGTAAATGTTCCTTACAGTAAATGCCTTTGTTAGAATATTATTGGTAAAGCAAACATAAAAGCGTGTGAATGCAGGCAGACCAAATTTAAGCCATTTACCTGAAAAGATGGTGGGGAAAAAGGCTTGAGATATGTGACCACCTCCAAACCTTAAATGAAGCTGCTGGGAGAAGGGTTTCTCTTCACAGCTGACATCTGATTCACTGTTTTCCAAGTTCTCACCAAGATTTCTCAGGGGTAGCTCACAGTAGCAAACATTTCCAAGCAAAGTCCCACATAATGCCACAGTAATGGAAAAGCAGTGGCATCCCCAGTCCCCTCACACTCTGTGATAGACAGCTCCATGCTGACTGCAGTGGGCAGTGGTGTTCCTGAGCGTGGTGTGTGGTACAGGCAGGAGAGGGGTGTGCTCCTCTTGCTGGAGCCGTCATTTTTGGAGACAACTGGAACAAGGTGATTGAGATGTCCAGCAAGTCCTGGAGCTCTCAGCTGACTGAGCTGCGCTTTCAGTTATTTATCATCCAGCGGCACTGCCAGTATTGCCAAGACTGAGGCAGCCTGGAGCAGTGTCCAGAGCCACTGGCCCACTGGAGAGTGAGCCTTTTATGATGAGGAGGTGCAGCAGAGCCATCGCCAGCCAGCAGTGGTGAGAGCTGGCTGGGAACTACGGGTATGACCGTGCTGCCAGAGCTGGGCCAGCCCTGCTCCACTCCCTGCTCCAGCCAGCCAGCCCTGTACACTCACAAGCGTGGGAGTATTGGAGTTTGGGAGGGATTTTCTGTCCAAAGTCTGGGCTGTTTAGCCAAGGATGGAGTGAAAAGGAAAGGCAGAGACACCTTTACGTAAATAGGGAAGAGTTCCTTCTGTAATCCAGTTTCCGACTCATGCCCTAAAACTGGCAACTCTTAAGACCCCTGGACTAAGGGCAATGAATGCAAAATGAGAGCTCTGCAAAATCCCTTGGTTTGAGGCCAGCTCTTTTGCTTTGCTTTGCTGCTCCTTGGCATCACTCTGTCAGTCAAGTGAGCAAGTCAATGGCTAGCTGTATTGCCAAAAGAAATCTTCCTAGCTATTTTATGTATAGCTAATGAGAATGCAAATATGCTGTTTTTTGAGGCTTTCTTACAACCTCTGCTGCTTCCTTTCTGTGCATGGTACCTAAGTGTCTTTCCCTTTGCCAGACATTCTAAACATATTGCACTGGCTGGTGGGATTGTCCTTGTGTTGCCAATGAAAAATGGAGTGTTTTAAGCAGAGCCTCTCAAACACCTGCTCTGAACTATCCTTCCACATGCTGTCCCTGGAGGGTTAAAGAACAGTTTAGAATAAGAAAGGCAGACAAGAAGCAGGCCTGTCTTTTTCAAGTTAGATATCACATCAGAGCCAAAGTCACACAGCTTCGGTGAGCCTATGGTTGGGCAGCGTAGGGTGTCTTTGCTGGGCTCTCCTTGGGAGTTTTCCTTCTTCTCATGAGCACTCGTGGCTCTTCTATACTTAGAGAAATAGTGTTGCTTTTCTAATCACCCATCAAAAGTTTTCTTATTGGGCTTGCAATGAGATACCACTTACAGTTTTGATCCCCTCAGAAATGGGGCGGTGACCCTGTTTGTACCTTTCACTGTGATTCTCTATTGAAGAACAGAGTGCCTCTTGTCCAAAATCTCTTGTCATGGATTATAAAACCAATTCTGGGTGCTTTTCAGCTAGCCAAGCCTGGAGAAAGTCCAGACAGTGTCCCCAGCCCTGGCTTTCAGGGACATGTTCCTTGCCTGGCTCCCTTTCTGGGGATGTTGGATCAGAGATGAGAGCTCGGTAGCTTATGGGCATTGTTGCATCCTCTGTCCTGATGGGCACTCTGGACTCTTTGAGGACCACGGGGACAATTCAATAAAGGGACACGTCCGCATAGGAATTTTTTCCACACAGACACACACACTTCATCCCTAGACAATGCAGGAACGCTGCAGAGCGAGGCGAAGCCGTCGCCTCCTGAGCGTTGCCCTTTTCTCACATCTCCCGTCTGGTGTATGTCTCCAGATTTGCCTCCAGTCTTTAAGGGAGACCAGGTTCCTCTGGCTGAGCCTCCCACCCTGGCCACCAAAGGGCTTACTCTGCCCCGAGAACAAGTCCCTTTTAAAAGCAGCCTGACATCTTTCCTTTGTTCCTGGCTTTCCACTAGGATTTTCCATGATGCAATCCCGTATGGGGTTACTGGCAAAGAGCTGTTAAAAGTCAGTAGCTCTGCCTGGAGCAAACCCATTGTTCTGCCAGCGCAGAGCCCTTCAATGCCGCTGACTCCTGCATGGCCTTGCTCCTGCTCCCCCAGCCCCACCGGCGGGAGGGACGTCCAAATCCAGGAGGGATACAGCCATAAAGGCAAGGCATGGCACAAAGAGCGGGGGGGGATTACACACAGACACAGCCCCTGGACCGCCACTCCAGCCGTGGCTGGGGACGGGGATGTGACTCACCAGATGCATCTCACTTTTCCTGGGGAAGTTCACAGCCTGCTGCTCCAGCCAAGAAGGGTTATTTTGGAGTGGAAAGTGAGAAGCTGTAGCTTTTATCCTTTTGGAGGAGCAATTTGCAAGGAAAACAATGCAGGATTCTCTGGAATAAGGAGTATTAGCTGCATCATCTTTTAAAAATAATTTAGCCAAGTGAGTGTTGGCCAGGGATTAGCACCCTTGCAGGCTCTTGGGTTGCAGTGAAGGGATGTTGGATGAGATTTATTGATGTTGGGGATTGTTCCAAATGCATAGGTGACATCTAATGCCAAAGCAGCTCTCTGGCTTGCTAATGAGATAAGTCAAAGGCTCTGTGAAGTTTTCAGCAGTGTAGCCATTAACCCCAACATTACAATATCCTTTGTGTTTTTCCAGCGTGTTCTGCCAAGATTTTGCCTTAAACAGAGGAAAAATGAAAAATGCAAGGCCAGAGAGACTCTTACAGCTGAAAACTGTCTGCTGTGTTGTTCCCTGGGACAGGGAGAGCTTGTGTATAATCAGCACTGAGCAGGAAAGCATCTCTACTGTCCAGTACAGTCATTTTCTTCAATGCTGGACAATTGGAAAAAGGAAAAATATCATAGAGAATGATCCTGTCTGGGGGGAGTTGCAGTCTTATGTCCCCTACCCTCCTCTGCTTCTGATGCTTGTAGGTATGGGACTGCTAAACTAAAGCTTCAGAAGGGCTTTCTGGGTAGTTTTATCAGGTACTTCTATTTCATGAGCAGGTCTTGTTATGGGAATTACTTGTGGTAGTAATGAGGTTTTCTTCTCTATTCTTTACTAGAGATTGCACACTCAAAATGAGATAAACTGCAGCTGAATTTCAGTACTAACTGTCCAGGACTGGTGATCAGAAAAATCCATCAGCTAGGCTATCTGTAGGAAATAAAAAAAGTGCTGCTTTAGTGATGCTGAAATGTTTAGTGACTTCATCTTAATGTGTCCATGCTATTATGTTGGAAGGTCCTCAACTTTTGTTATCCGTCCTTTTCCTGCAAAACATGAAAAATTTATTCCTAGAAATTTCCTTCAGTTTTATTTAAATCACTAAAAGGAAAAAAAAAGTACCTCCTTCAAAAAAAAAAAAAAAAAAAAAAAAAGAAAAATTTAGAGTTAAGCCAATCCTTTTGTTCTACTCCAGATTTTTGGAAAATACCAACTACATCAAAATGAAAACTGATATGATCTGGATGTTTGAAGAAAAATTCTTGTTTCCTTTTATTCTCTGTAGTTTCTCAGTGAAGAATTACTTCCACTTGGAACGCCTAGACAATGATTTACAGAGTTAAAGGATGAAAACGAAACAACCCAGGGTCATACACATGTCAGTATCATGGGTAGGTGCTGTGGGACTGCTTCCTAAACTTCACTTGGAGAGCTGAAAGAACCAAGGCACTGACTCAGGCATGAACCAATGAATCATTTCCAACCTTCAAGAAACAAAACCAAACAGTTGTGATAGCAAGATAATACCTGCTATGATATTGCTAGAAGTTTGCTTCAGTCTCATCTGTATGCTGAGTAAACAGCTTTGGTCTCTTTGCAATGATAGAAACATTTTGTTACTTGGGGAGGTAATTTCAGTGTGTCTCAAAGACTGGTGATGGTCAGTTCACCTGTTTGACAGAGCCATTCTTTACATCCTTTCTTTAGTGTCCAAGATGACCAGCTCACCTGCCCTTCCAGCCCCCTGGAAGAGGCAAAGCCATCAGCAGGACAGTGATTGTTCCCATGGTCCCCATACTGTGCCACTTCAGACAGTGACCAGCTTTGCTTGTGCCCAGCTCCAGCTTCAGGTTTTACAGTAGTGCTCCTCTCAAAATACACATGGTCTGTAGCCAAGGATGAGTCAGAGGGATGCTGTTAGCAGTGCACTGGGTGGTACAAGTTAGTCCTGGTTCATGGCAGTCCATGAGCAATTAAAGGAAGAAAATTGTAATTAATGCCAACCAGCATGAGTTCATGGAAAATAGAATGTGATGTCTCTCTTTGGTTTAGTTGATAAAAGTGATAGTAGTGCACAAGACTTCTGTGAGACGTTTGATGGGGTACCACATGACATTTTGATTAAGGATCTAGAGCAATATAAAATCAAGAGGGTGTGCATTAAATGGATTAAAACCTGGCTCCCTGACAGGTCTCCAAATGTAACTGTAAATCATCTGCCAGCTGTGTCTGTAGCAAAGTCCCTCCAGTATTCTTAGCTTTTAATATCTTTATCAATGACATGGAAGAAAATGCAAAATCACCACTGCTGTGGTCTGTTGATGATGTGACAAGCAAGAAAATGGTAAATAATGAAGAGGGGATCACTGATAGGGAGGAACACAAAGTGCTTGGGGAGCCAGGCTCAAGCAAACAACAAATATGGTGATGCAGGTGAATGCAAGAACAAAGAATAAAAGCTGCCTTTGTAAGAAAGTGAACTCTAGGAAGGAGGATCCTGAGGAAGCTTTTGGGAAAGCTTCTTCAGTGGCCAAAACCAGCTGAATGGATGGTCCAAGTGCTGGGCTGCAGCTGAGTGGGAAGACATTTGGAGGTAGAGCATAAAAGGGTCTCTAATTTATGTGCTGCTGTATGAATAAAAGCATCAAAATGTTGGAGAGGGTTCAGGAAAGACCAGGAAAGTTTTGAAAGAGTGGCAAAGCTCTGAGTGACCCTATATGTTGAGCCACCAGAGCAAAGTTGAGGGCAGAGTCGGTCCCAGTTTGCAGATGTGGGGAGTGAAGTAGATACTAGGTTGTTTGGTTTTTTTTCTGACAGACCCCTGTGCAGCACCTGGAAGCTGAGTGGGGAGGCAACCAGATGGAAAAAAGGCTTCAAGGAGTCAGCCTCATTAGGAGTTAACTTGTGCTGTCTGAGATCTTTGACCCAGCTTGGTATCCCGTGGCATACCTGCATACAGGGTACCAGTATCTCAGCAGGATTAAACCAGCACTGCTACTCTGGCACAGCCAGATTGGTGACTGACACCTGCATGTAGGTAAAAGCTGAAGCCCTGCTTATGTTAAAGTTGGTATCAAAAGTGCCAGTGGCTTGGGGGAGGTAGAACTACACCTCAGAGTTCTTAGACACTTTTTATCCTGGTCTCTACACAAAGGTGAAACACCCTCTCTCCCTCTCCCCGAAGTATTTTTAAACTAATATAGTACAACTTCCTGGATGAACATCTCAAAATTAATTTAAAACTGCTGTAGGTGGTGCTGGTTGCAACTGCAAGGTTTTAGATGATAGGTGTTCACTATGTAAGTAGCTGCACTAGCTGAAATGTTGCCTTGCCCACAGCCTTTCCAGCCACCTGGTTATTGTTCCTCTCAGCTTCATAAATTTATATCTATCAGAAGTATTGTAGGGTGGCAACCTCTCTGGGGAAGTGGCAATGAGAATCTTGTGGTCATACCATCAGCTAGCACAGGAAAACCTGGAGGACAAGGATGTCCATCTCAACCTGCATTTACAGCACAAATTGACATTTAGGACTGATTTAAATGTGCTTGTACTGGCATTCCTATGTATTTAAATTGGTTGTTAAACAAGAGCTAAAGTAGTTTCAAGTTTTTTCAAGTTCAAGGAATAGGCTATTGCCAGGGATGGCTTTACTGCAGCTTGAAGGTAGCTTAGGCTAATGCATTTTATTTTGCAGGATCAGGCTGCGTTGACAAGAGAATGCATTGACAAGTGGCAAATCAGTCACTGCCAACTGTTTATATCCTGTGAGCAGAAGAATACCCCAGGCAAATTCAGCTGGATGTTTTATGCCAACCCAGTGAGGTCCAAGGGAGTCTACAACTGACATAATTTACACACCATGGAGTCAGAAGACATTGAACACTGGATCTGAGAGGGTCCTATTTTAACTTACATTTGCTTACAAGGCTTTGGGAAACAAATTCATGTTTTGGCTAATCCATCTAGCTGGGCACTGCATCCAAAAGGGGCAGCATTGCTCTTCTGCTTCCTGCCCCATCTTGTCTCTTTTGTTGGATGAAGTGACCATGCAACCAGCTGAGGAACAAGATTTGCTTGCTGCTTGGGCAGACTCTGTTTTGGTGAGCTGCTTTATACTTGGAGCCAATCTAGCCTGGAACAAATACAACTTTCGGAGTGGCTGCCCAGTAACTACAGTCCAAAAGAGTAGGCAGGATTTTTGTGGCAGCCTTTGGTTAGAAGACACGGAGCCTTTCAAAACATTGGCTTCTCAGTTGGTTTTTGTACTTGGAGTCTTTGAGATGGGCATTGCACTGTCTTAAATCCCTCTTCACATCAGCAAAGCAAATTAGTAGCATGTTCTAATAAGAAAGTAGTGCAGACCTAGTGACCAGATTGCACAGGAGCAGAGTTAGCAGGTTAAGCAGAGAAGCAAAGTCTAAACTGAAATAGCATGCAGTGTTGTGCAGGATGGAAAATTACATTAAGAGGCACAGCTGCAATTCACTTATCTGTGGAGTCTGTGGTGACACTGTAAGAGCCATCATTTGCCTCTTCCATAATCTGTCACCCATCAGTTCTGCCTCAAGCATGGGTAGTTTAATTTCCTGAGAATCATGGCATCACTGGAGAAGTTTAATCCTATATCTTTCCAAGCCTCCAGTGACAAAATAGTTGAATAAGTCTGTTGTGGTATTCTTGCCTGCTTAGTTGTTGTTGGAAGTTGTCCTCTGACTGGTGGTATCTCTATCAGCTTCAGGGTCACCTGCAGGCTGGACTGCTGTGGCATCCCAGGTTGGTGGATTGGAGATGCTGGTGGAAGAATTGCTTGAGTTAAAGATGAGCGTCTGATGTCAGGGGACTCCTGCCAGTCATTGTTCTGCTGCCTGTGTGGAAACAGGCTGAATTCTGTGGTTTTGCTATGTAACATTCTTATGTAGCTGGCTGAGTCGCCAACATGATAAATGCAATTATTTTTTCCAATTGTTATTTTTGCCCAAAGCATGCAATTGACACTGAAGTCTGCTGGGCAGAATGGGAATGTAGCGGCTGCTCACATCCCTGCAGCGGCGCGATGATGCGAAGGCACGAATTGCAATGATGGGAAGCAAACGCTGCCCTGTGGTATATGCTAAAGAGCAGGCACCCGTCTGTGTGTCCATCAGTCCCATCCTCAGGTGGCAGTGGTGGGGGGGGATCTGCTTTCTTGGTGTCATTGAAGGGGGAAGGATGGAGTTTCTAGGTCAGTTGCAATGGGATTTTTCCTGGAAAGGTGTGAGGGAGTGGGGTTTGGTTATGCAATGTAGTTGAGGGAGCTGTATTGCACCACCTGGGAGGGAAGCAATGGCACCAGAGCTTCTTCCACCTCCCCTGTGGCCACAGAGGCCAAACACCTCTCTGGGTTCCAAAAGGAGCATTCTCAAAGGAGAAGAAAATTTTTGAGGTCCTTCCTTGGTTGGAGGCAAGATTTAACTGGATTCTGAGCTTAGGAGGGAGGCACAGCTCTCTCATAATGATAGGGATAAGTGTGCTTTCACAGAGTGTGGGGATGATGTACTGGGCTACTTTGGGCTGCCTGCACCCTCTGGAAAATGGGCACTGTGGAGTGACCAGTGCTGAGGGCTCCCCACACCATGGCTTACTAAGCCAACTAAAAGGACAGGCCAGCCGAGCTCCCACTGTGGTGGTTAAAGTTTGTTTTAGCTGCCTTATCTAATCTCTCCCCTAACTTTTGCTGGGAGAAAGCGTTTATTGCTTATATCGTGTTACTCCATGAGCACTTGCTGGCTGTGGCTGTTTGCGTGTGTATATGTAGATGTGAAGCCAGATAACTTCAGGCCTTGCAGTTTTATGGGTCAGTCAATCCAAACTGCTTCCACTGGCAGATGTGGGGATGTGCTGCATTCGTTACCTGTGGGCCATGTGCTATCAGGGTGTAAATCAGCAAAACAGGGCTCTGTTTATACACATAAATTGCCCCAATCTGACAGCTTAATACCCTTTTGACTTTTTACCCTCTGCAGGGGAGAGCCTCAAATGTCTTACGGCTCTGCTCACCCCAGGGATGACGGCAACACAGGGAAACCAGCCCTGCTATAAAAGGAGGGAGCACGCTTTGCTCCCGTGTGTCTTCAGGCTTGGCTGCGTAGCCACCAACTCCCCGGAGGGGAAAGGCCCTTCCAACAGACCAGTCCAACAGGAAATTATCTGCTCACCCTTTGCTAAATTACTAGCTGGACAGCCAGTCACAGGGTCCCAAAAAAATGCCAGCTCCATCTATTCCCCTACGGACATGATTCCCAGGCACTCAAGATCCCGGCTTGGTCACTGGGAGGGCAAACCCACCCGTCCGTCCCTTCCCTGCAGCGCCTTGCGCAAGTCTCGATTTCATCTCTTTTGTGGGACACGAAGGTCACACGGGTGAATTTTCCCTGAGCAATCATAAGGTAAAACCTGACAGGCTTCTCTTAGCTCTGACTGAGGGGTTTTGTTGCTCTAGGAGATGCTTTATTTTTTTCAGCAGATGAGAGGGTGTTTCTAGTGAGATAGTAGGGGGTTGATGAGAGGGAAGAAGTGCCAGGACGTCACCGTGAAATAGATTGTTGTGATATTCTTAGGAGTTTCCCAAATTAAAATGATGTGGGAGAGAAAGTAAGACTGTTAAAATCGAAATCCTCCCCATTTGAAACATCCTTTTTGTTTCTCCTCTGACATCTCCTTTGTCTTGGAAAACAGGAGCTCATGGCCACATCCAAACCTTTGGTAACACCTTTGACTTTTTTCCTTCATTTACTGCATCCTAAATCTGGCTGCACTAGACCATTGTAAAACCAACCTGGAGAAAGAGAGACCCTCTTAATCAGGACACTTGCTATTGCTGGCACTGAGCAGCCCTGGTTGGGACTCTTAGTTTACCCCACTGTTTTTCAAGCCCTCTTCCCCATCAGCACCTGGGCTCTGTCGGAACATGGCAGCTTCCAGGTCGCTTCCATGCTCCCACTCCAGTCAGGAGCATCCTGTGCCCCTGCATGAGAGAGAGGCATCTGCAGCAGGCCTTTCCCAACCTGCTTTTAAAGTGCAAGTTGATGCTGTAGGAGACTGACCCTGCGACAACGTCCTTCCCTCTGGCTGATCCCGGGTCAAACGCTCTCAGTTTACAAGTCGCCGACTCCTGTGATAGCTGGACTGCTCCTACCTCTGCTTCTGCTGGCCTAGGCAGCAGGAAAGACCCTGCAGCTGAGATGTTGTGCAGAGCAGAAGGTGACCCCATCCCTGGTCCTGGCCTTGGATCCCCTTAGTGTCCAGGAGGTGGCTTTGGTGCAGGAAGGGCTGCTTGGGTGCCTGGAGAGCTGTGCTGGTGCTACCCTGTGCCTGCAGGCACCTCGTTTTACCTGGCTGGGACTCCTTTCAGTGCTGACACAATTTCTCAGAAGGAGGGGTTGTCAGTCATCACAATTTGAAATTCTCAGCTCAAATGATGTCATTTCTACAGTGCACTTAGGGTGATTCAGTGAAACATGACTTCCTGCAGGGAAACATATGAGGCAGCTCAAGGTTGGATGCTCTGATGTTTAATATCAAGTGTGTGCATGCTGCAGCCTTTGTCTCAGCGTGGGCTGTGTTCTCTTGTCTACCCAGCCCCGGGAAGACTTGTAAGCAGTTAGTTTCTTTGAGGACTCTGCCCTTCTGGCAAACTTGATTGAAATTGGCCAGGGAGCTCACAAGTTTTATTAGGGAGAGAGACAGACACACCCACAGCACGATCACAAAAGAGTTGTTTCTCTAGGAAACTAGGCTGAAAAAAAGGGTTGTTTAAGTAAGCAAATATGTTTCTTGGAGACACTAGAGCAGAGGAGGTGGGAGGGGAAGTGTGTGTTTATGTAGCTGTTGACCCAACCTCCTCTTAAGCATCAGTTTCTTGTTTTAAATCTCTTTATCCCTATTTATGCCCGTTTTTATCATGTTGGTTATTAGTCCTAATGACTTGCTCTGCCCTGTGCTGCCGCCTCCATCTCAGCAACCTCCCGTTTTGCTGCAGGACTCTACGGACCACTTTGCTGAGATCAGCCCATCCAAATAACTTCACACGTATAAACAATGAACCCAGTGAGGGAGAGGGATTGGCAGGGCCCCTCAGGGGCAAGGCATAGATGTGAGCAAAATTAATCGGTGGCTCAAGCTTTCCTATAAAGCTCCTGTTTCAGGATTTGCAAACTGGTTTCCTCTATCGGCTCCAAAGCATCAGAGCTGCTAATCCCAGGGCAGTAAAGGCCCTTTTGGTCTGAGCTGTCAGCCAAAAATTCAAGTGCCTGTAAGTTGTTCTAGTTTTGCTGAAAATGGGTGCAGCGATCAGGTGTCCCTTTGATGCACTCCTGTTTATTTACAAAGAGCCCGAAAGGTCCCATTCCCCCGAATGTGGCAGGAAACAGGCAGGGACAGAATTTGGTACCTTGTTCTTCCTGTTAGGGCTGATCTCACATGTGAGTAAACAGCGGGTGCGTGTTGAGCTGCAGCGAAGGCTTTGCTGCCTGAAAGGCCACCCGTCCTCCTGTTTTCCATCCCTGGATGCCTGTGCGAGTCTCCCTTTCACTTTCCCTCCTGGCTGGCTCAATGCAGGAAATCAGGCTGATTAAAAACTAAAGCGGGGAAAAAAAAAATTAAAAAAAAATAAATAAAAAATGAAAAAATGTGTTTCTTTAAAAGCAGAAGAAAAAAATTAAAGATCATTTTAATTAGGTTTGAAAAATCTGCGGCAGAGTTGACAGGCGGGCTGACAGGGCTGCCTTTCACTGGATCGCCCAGCTCAGGGCTTTTCATCTTGTGTGCAGAATATTTTGACATTCATGCTTTCTTGGCTCCATTTGTAGAGCCCAGTGGAACCTGCAGCCTAATTAAATGTAACAATTCCTGAAAATGAGGGTTGTTATTTTTTTTTCCTAAGGATAATAATAGAGGTTTTATTTTAAAAAGAGCTAATCTATTTACTCTGGGCTGCCTGCTTCCTGACCTGGGCTTAGCACCTGAGGGCACAGGAACAGAATGAATTCGACAGGAGCTTAGTCACTGGAAAAGATGAGGGTGTTAATGTTTGTGTGTGTGTGTGTGCATGTGCACATGTGTCCTGGATACTCCACTCAAAGAGTTGAGAGGTAGAAGGTTAGGAGGCTCAGATTTTCCCTAGCAGCTGACATTTTTCCCTTACTTTTGTGGTCGGGTGCTGGTTTTTAGCCGGTGTCAGACCCAGCAGGCTCTAGAGCCTGCTCTAGAGTCCCTTCTCTGGCTCCTCCACTGTGGCCACCAGCCTGAGGGTGATGACAGAGACTTTGTATCAAGACCTGTGGTAAAGAAGGAGGCATAGGAGAAGGAAAACACGAGTCAGTATTGTTGAGGACTGGATGTGCCCAACTGTGCTCCAGTGATCTGCACCTCTTGGTGACCAGAGCTTCCAGAGCAGTTACTGCAGTGTTTCATTCTGACCATGGTGTTACGCCTGCTCCCTCAAGCACATCCCCGCATCCCTATGGCTGGTGAAGCATGGGCCAGGCTCCAGGAGAAAGACAAGTCAGAGTAAGTTGTTTGTGCCATTGTGCCTCAGGTCTGTCAGCTGCCGTCACTGCACTGGGGTGTACCACTCAGGTGTCGTGGCTTTGAGAGCAGCTCCAGCGTGAGGGCAGCGAATCCTTCTTTCATCTCCCTGTGCAGTGTGTTCCCCCAGGCTCACATGGAGGTGATGGTGGCAGAAGCTGAGGAGTACTCCCTCCCATCCCATGCACAGTGGACGGCTTCCCTGTGCCACTAGGCCCAACACTGATCATCAAACCACCTCAAAACTTCCCATCAGCTGATGTGCCCGTTACTCAGCCAAAAGCATGGTAGGCCACGAGAGGTGCAAACCACTTGCGGACTTTCCCTTTCCCCACTTCCTCCCGCAGCTCCATGGAGGTCCCCTCTGGCACAAGAAGTCAAAGCTTCAGGGGCACTTGCTCCCAGCTGGCTACGGCAGGGCTGGCTGATGGTGCCCGTTGCCTTTCCCAGCCGGCAGCCTGATGGCAGCAATGAATCAGCAGCCGGTGGACTTGTCAAAGGCATTCCTCCACTTTAATCCTATTGACAGGGACTACTGCCTGGAACAGGAACTGCGGGGTGAGCCATGTCAACAGCAGATTCTTATTACAGATAATATTGATGGGGCCTTTACTTGAATAATGAAGGGAAGAGCCCTCTGCTTTGACGTTTGTCTCCAAAACCCAGAATTACTAAGAGTTTAACCATCGGAGGGGAGCTTAAGATAGTTGCATCTTAAAGGATCTGCTTTCTTGTCGCATTCAAGGCTGGGGAAAGGAGTTTAGCCCATACACTGGTAGCTCCATGCTGACCTTTTCACTGCTCTTAATAAATGTTAGAGTTAAATAAAGTCGGATGGATTTTTCTATCTACTGGAGTGTGTTATCCACTTTCTGGGGGGGGGGGGGGGGGGGAAGGCAAAAACCTCCAAATCCCTGTTTAATATCACTGTTACTCATTATCTTTGCTAGCTGCAGGGCGAAAGGCAAGGAGGAAGGGCAGGGGCAGGACAATTCAGGCTGTATTATCAGGGTAATTCCTACCATTGCACATGATTATGTGTGTCTCTGTATAAGGGTGAATCATGGCTGTTTAAATCCGTTGTGATCTTATGGCCAAAGCTCAAACTGGAATCAGTAGCTCTGGAAATATTTGGAGAAAGTTTTGCTCGTTTGTTTTTATTTACTTTCTTATTTTCTACTCTTAGAAACAGGAAAAAAACGTCTCTGTCTGGTCTATATAGCTTGGTTCCCTACAGGAGAGGAGGCACCAGAGTTGCAGGGGAGAGGCTGCCTGAAAAGTCAAAAGAGGGCAGAAAGCATCAGCTGTTCCAGGAAATAACCTGTCCTTGCACATTTCCTCATGTTCGGGCTTCAGTATTGTGAATGCAAGTGCTGTGATGAAAGAAGGTAAGGAAGGAAGATGGGACTAAATAGTGGTGTCCCTGTTCTTGGATTTTAAATGTAACCAGGAGTTCAAAAGTGACCCTCTAAAGCCTTACACTAGAGGTATCTCTAAAAGGGGTTTGGACCTCTATCTCCTGTTGGGACAGATGAGGAAGACAGTCAAAGTTGGCTTTTGTCCATGTTTCTACCTCCCAGATCCTACAGCTGGCCCAGGACTGAAATGGCAGGTGGTTTAAGTTAGAGCAGCCCTGTGGCTGCTCTAACTTAAGCCAGCTGGAATCTCTTCTGGGGCTGGTTCTACCAGCCAAGGTTTGTTGGATTACAGCAGGGCCCTGAAAGCCTCCAGCCCACCCCTGCATGGCCTGCACAAGAGGACCAGTGAGCATATGACATGAAAATGTCAGGGCAGTTCCCAGCTGGTGCTTTAGGACAGCTTTAATTCCTTCACACTGCTGCAGAAAATTAGTATCTGGTCCAAGGGAGCCTGTTCTCGAAGTATTTTTAGTCTGATTGTGAAGACCCTAGGAGTTTTGGATTGTCCTTAGGTTTCTCAATGTTGGGCTTTCTGACTTGAACTGTTAAATATTTTCCATACATAAACAGCAGCCACAAAATTTCAGGTTGGATGACTTGTGGTTTAGATTAAAAAAAAAAAACAAACCAAAACAAGACAGAAGAAAAGTAAAGTCTCCAAGCAGCCCAATTACTCTTCTCAGCCGAGTGCACCTCCTCCCTCTGAAACAGGTTCCTGACACAGGGATGAAGTGGCCTCTCTTGGCACAGTTCTTAAAAGTGCAAAGACCCAGCAAGCACAGAAGGGACAACCCTTGGGGTCAGTGAACGATCCTCCAGCACAGAATGTCGTATATGAGAAGGCAGCTCATGCTCTCAGCATGCACTCCATACCTCTGGGCATTGTTTGGCTCACTGTCTGTATCTATATGCAGTGTTTTAACCTTCTCAGATCTTCTGTTTTACGCAGAAGATCCCAAGGATGATGGGGCGCTTGTTTTCCAGGCTGTGGGAGGAGGTGGGCATGAGCTCAGGAAATGTAGAGATCGAGCAGCTTGAAATTGTCCTTGAGCCTCTCTTAGCACTGGTGGCTGTGGGCATGGCCAGACCATTCATATCCCACACTGGGGTGGGTGACCAGAACAGCGTGTAGCTTCCAGCCCCTATGTCCCAGAGAAATGTCACTCTCTCCTCATCTCCATGTTGTTGCACTGGGAGCTGAAATCTGGCCAATGCCAGATTTGATGGTGTCTGTGGCATTAGCTGACCTTTCATGGAACTGCCCAAGGGTTCAAAAATTAATTGGGTCCTTCAGGTCACGAGCATTTATAAATACTGGTTTCCCCATGCTTTCTTTTTTGTTTGGAGGTGCCCTAGAATGCGCTGAGCTTGTGTTTCTCAGCTTTTCTCTAGAATCTGGAAGCCAATGAAATGCTTGTCCCTTTCTCTTCTCCTTTAAAAATGAAATCTGAGATTTTTGCATAATACATTGGAGCAAGAAGCTGGGGAGGGGGTGAAGAAAAACATCAAGTACTGTGGGACTAGAATTGCAAGAGTTGGCAACACTGACTTTTTTTTGTTTTTCTTTCTGTTTTCCAGAGAAAAAGAAAACCACCCCCAATTTTGCTGAGCCCCAGCAGCGTGAACAGAGAAAAAAGGTGCTTCAGGGCAGGAAGAAACTGTGAAGAAATAGATTTTCAAACTCCAGTTATATTGGATTGTCTGAAAATTGTCCTGAGAACTGCCTTCTGGGGACATCTGCCCTGCTCTGAGGGCGTGGAGAGATGTGTGTGGGGAGAAGCTGTGTGGGGCTCTCAGGCTGGGACAGGACTCAGGTTGCAGTCTCCTCTGGTGGTGCTCAGACCTCAGCAGTGCCAGGTTCTCAAGGAGGGCAAGGGGAGGATGAGCATGTAGTGGAAGGGCTCCATGAAACTCTTCCTCCCCATAAAAGCGACATCTCCTTCTGCAAAAGAAGTCCTGGCTGGCCAGGCCCAGTCCTGGCAGGCAGAGAGGTGGAAAAGGACAGGCCTATTTACCCCCAGACTTTCTTCCTGCTGGTCACCTGGAAGTCATGGCAATGCTTTCATGCCCCTGTGCTCAAGGAAGACATGCAGAAGGGCCTTAGTCTGTGCCAGAGATGTGCATGGGGTGGCGGTACCCAACCACAGCTCTGGTGCTTGCAAGACTCCCAAGACCACCAGCAGATGGAAAGATCAATACATGGAGGCTCAGCAAAGTAGGGTGTTGCCCTTAACACATCACGTCCCAAGGGATGATGTCCCTGGAGGTAAGGATGCTGGTGTGGATCTACTCTGGGCTGTTAAACAGCAGAAGTGAATGTGTCTATCTCGCCTTGGCTGCACGTGGCACGTACAGGAGGACTGTTATTTATTAGCACTCACAATCGCTGGCAAGAGCTTCTGGAACAAGGTTGAGCTCCAACTGCTATTCCTGCCTGTCCTCCATCACTTGTGCTTGTATCTTTCTCAGACTCTCTCCTTTTGGGTTGAAATTTTCCATGCATCATCTTAGCCCAGTGACACATTTTTGCTGAAGGTGTGGGCTGTGCTGGTTGGAGTCCTCTTTGTGGAGCTCCTTGCTAATCTCTGCCTTGTGGTAAATGTCCATCTTTCATGTCTCAGGAGACATCAGGCTGAAGAAAATCTTTAGAGGATGCATCCTACTTTATTTACTTGTTTATTTATTTGAAAAAGTGACTTAAAAGCTTACATTTCAGTCAACTGGAACTTAAAAGGAAATCTCTTATTTAGATCTTCCCCAGTGGAAAACTAAGCAGCTCTGGCAAAATTAAAGTTTTTCCATGGAACATTCAGATTTTGTGAAAACTACACTTTCTATTGAAAAAAAAATATTTTGATCATTAGTTTTTCATCTGCTCTACTTTTTTAAGGATGATTCAAAAACATAAAGGCAAAAATCTCCACTTCCTACTTCTAATGTATCAACTTTTTTTTTTTTATCATGACTTCAATTCCATCTCCTTAGCAAGGAGGCTAGAAAAATTATTCAGCTTAAGGAAAAGCATTTTATCAGTTATAAAGTTGTGGAAATTTAAAATGGGTATCTTAGTGCAAGTACTGGATTTGCAGCTTGCCTTTCTTCCTATCTGGGTCGAGGACGCCAGACTTAAAAACCTGGTGTTAACTTAGTTGAGAGTATCTCTGGTAGGAGGCTTTTGGTTTGTGTTTTCCTTCTTTTTCTTTGTTGGTTTTTTTTTTTTTTGGGGGGGGGGGGTTTGTTTTTTTTTTTTTTAAGGGCAGCTGAAATACAGAAAAATGTGTTTAGGACTGCAGGACTAAAAATTACCTCTGGGAACTGGGAGACCACCACTCATGGTGATTCTGAAACAGTGATTCCAGGTCAAATTTATCATTTACAGGAGGCTTGTGGTTTAATATGTGTTCTTCCTCAGGACTTTCAAACTTAAAGATTGTTTTCCTCAGACAACCTTCCTTTTCTTAAAAACTAGGATAACCAAATACTAAGCTTAACTAATTAAATCTTCAAAAGTTAGCAAGTTCCGGTTCAAGAGTTAATGACATTACAAACTTAATGCAACCTCATCGTGCAAATGTAGAATTTTCTCTATTCCCTTTTCTAACCCATCGTGATGGGGCAACTCCTTGAATGTTCAGAGATCCTCCCCACAAGCAGATATAAATTTGATACTTTCAGACATGTGCATACATGTACAAAATTGGTGTAGGCTATGCAATGAGCACGAGAAATAACTCCTTGCATGCAAAATGCATTCAAAATGGCTAATTTGCAAAATACCCAGAATACATCATGGTGGATGACTTGATTTGAAACATTAGAATAGGTGATAAGAAGTCATGCTGTAGAATCATTTTTATATATTTCAAATGACTCCCACTTAAAGGGAAAAAAAGTCTTTACAATTAACACGGCAGATAAGAGCAACTGTGACACTTTAAATAAATGCAATAGATTTGATTTTGAAGCAGAGTTTAAGATTCTGAGGATGTGTTCAAGAGAGAAAAAAAAGATGTGCTCTGCATTGAAAATGAAGACATACTAGAGATCATCTTTAAAAACTAAATAACCCCACAGAACTCCCCTGTTCCTGATGGCCTTCAGCACAGAACCTCCTAGGAAATGGGGAGGGAGGGATTAATTAAGAGAGCTGAAAAAAGGGAGGTTTAGGACTTCTTTTCCATGCCAATAGCCATCCAAGGAGAAGACATCCAAAGATCTAGTAATAGTGGAAGTAACTGCTGAGGAATGCTGCCTCCTTACAGATTTTAAAATAACATACAGGGTCAGTGATGGCTTAGATGTCGGATACAATGGACATGATGTTGGTCATTGGATGGAGCCTTGGCAGCCAGTTCAGTGAATAGTTTCGCTTAACTTTTCAATGTGTGATCGTGTCCTATGTTGGGCTAAGTTCCTGTGGCTCCTTCAAAGATATGTGGGCAGGAAGTAGAGGGGGACCACTGTACAACAGAAAGGGGGAATGGGTATTTCCCACCAGCACTTTTGTCTGCAGAGCCCCTGACCAAGATGAACTAAAAATTACTGATTTCTGCAACACTGTCTTCTCATTTCATAGCTGTTGTTCAGGCAAAGCTGTTATTAATTCAGGAGGATTCTGCCTGAGCAAGAACTCTCCAGAGTCCAAAATATTTTGCAAAGAGTAAATATAAGAATTATTCACCTACCACAGAACAGCATCGGCCCCTGGGTGGAATGCAGGAGCTGTTTAGCAGTGCACAGAAACATTTTCCCGAAGGTTTGGACAGAAGTCGAAGGTTTCTCTATGCCCAATTGAAACTACAACTGAAAGCAATAAGCAGTATGGGCCCCCTCCCTTGCCTTGGTACTGGATGGGTTCAGAGGGGTGAACAGCACCTACCTGAGTACCACATCACTTCCTCTAGGACACTTGGAGATTTTTCTGGAGCTCACCCATCTGACCGAGTCCTCCCCATGAGATCTGGCAAGATAATCGCTCCAAGTGTCTGGGTAAGTACTGTAAAATGCTTCAAATAAATGAATAGAAATCATCTGCTTCATAAATGCCAAGGGCTTTCAACATGTCATTTCTTGGTAAACAAAGAATTTCAGCACGACAATATCTTAGGATGTTATTGGCCATATTTGTTCCCTCGTGTGTATTGAAGTGAATGTGAACAGAGTTGCACAGCTATCCCTTAGGTCCTCCCTCAGCTCAGAGGTTTTCTCCCTGCTGCACTGGAGATGAGGGGGCTGCTCTGACTACCCCTGGACAGACTGATCTGCCCCCAGTCCACAAAACTCCAGTTTCTGTGATGGTAAAGGGCAGGTGGAAGTTCTACTCATGCTTGGTTCTGCACAAAGTGCCATATATTATTAGAAATAAAACCAAACAAGCCAAAACACGTACTTTTTTTTTTTTTATTTTGACATCAGAATGAAATAAAAATATGTGTGTGCTTCCCCCCTCCCCCCCAGCTAAATTGATTACATCTGGTGGCATGAAAAAAAATAGCCAAAATGTCAGACTGAGTCACACAGCCCCCTTGGGTGGTTATATTTATTTCAGGGTTGGAGCTCTCACCAAAACAATTTATCCTTGGCTCTCCCTCTCACCCTTCCCATCTCTGTGCTTACAAACTCTTCTCTGTTCCCTAACATTTGCATTTAGCCCCAAGTCCCCTCCTTCCATCAGTCTTCCCTTTTCCATCTTTTTCTTCTCTGGTCTGGCTCCGTCCCTTTCCTTCCTCTTTGCTACATCAACTCCAGCAAAACCTGTAATTTGCAATTCTTCTCTGGGAATAGCGGAGGAAGCTGGAGCACAGACAAGGTTTGATGTTTCTAATGCCGTGCCACCTATTTAGTATCTTGTTTCATGTTTCTTGGGGTGAAGGGATGTGATAAAATGTGTGAGTGAGCTCCTTGCTGTACTTTCTGTCATCTCTCTGACTGGTGGAACAGGTGGGGTGGGACTGTGCCTACTGGGATGGACACAGCTCCATCTCCAGCCTCCCCTGCTGTCCCTTGGCTGCCCTGACCTGCTACAGTGGAGGTGCACCTGCTAGCTTTCCTTTTATGAATTATTCTTTGGGATTGGTTCACCTGTGTCCCCTGTTTTCTCTCTGACAGGGAGCAGCACTAGGAGCATCTGTTTGGTGAGGAAAGTCTGTGCTGCAGTGGAGAACTCCATCTCCAATAACACCAAATCTCTCTTCTCAAAACTCCTTCTGCCCAAATGGCAAGGACAATGGCCACCTCCTGCCTGCAGCCCTGGGAGCACCCTCTTGTATGCCTTAGTCCGTAAATCCCATGGCGATCTGCCGCCAGGTTCTGCCTGCTTTCATGTCTTGTGACAACCACAGGTGCAGAAGACCAAGTGCCCTAGGATTTTTATGGATGGAAATGGCTGCAAAAATGCATTTCTCTGGTTTTACTCCAGAGCCTGGTCAGGCAAGAGCAGGGACTGAAGGTCTTATTTGCTCTTTCTCTGGGGCTGGAGAAATGCCCTGCACAGATCCATGCCCTTGCTTTCTTTACTACTTCTACAGGAATCAATGACAGATGAAGACAGGGATACCCTCCACTATCTTAGCTGGGAGAGGACTCGAGAAGCTCTTGGCATCGCTGCCTCTAAGCTTAATACTCTCTGTCCCACCCATTGTGTCTCCTACTCCCAACCTGGACAGCAAGTTCTCGTTGGACACGTTTTTCTCCTGTGGTAAATCAGAGCCCCCTGGGATCTGGTATTGTGCTGCTTTTCTTTTTTTTTTTTTTTTTCCCCCAGGTATTTTTGTCTGTGAACCACAGAAAACTGAATAGCAGGAAATGAAGTGCAGATTGAGAACATGGTTGAGTGCACTTGCTAAAATAAAACATTGGTGGGGAGGGAAAGATTCTTTTATAATAGAAAATGAAGTGTGTTTACTTTTTACTGATGAAGTATTTAATTGTGCTGAGCATTTGAGAGATGTTCTTAGAGGCATCTCAGACTGTGTATGGACTAGAAATGCCAGTTGGTCTTTGGTACAAATACCTCCCTAGGCTGAACTCCCTGTTTTGTGGCTGGGAAGGGCAAAGGGGGATTTTGATGATCTCTGACATGCCACAGTTGTGCCAAGAGGACCAGAGGACTTCACTCGTATCTTCTCAAAGTGGACTGGATGCTAAGATGACCCAAAGGTTTGTTGAGTGGATGCATTTTGTCAACAGAAGAAAAGGTCTGGCCAGTGAACTTCACCGTTGGCTGGACAGGCTTACCCAAGTGAAGATTTTGATCTCTACGGTCAGTTCAGCATTTAGTCTTCACACATACTCTGCCAGCAAAGCGGGTCACACCTGAGAGCATCTGTGGAGCTGGTGCAGCATATACAGGTACCTGAGGGAGTGTTAAGTGGCCCTGCTGCAGAAGGTTGGTTAACTTGGGTGCTGTCACCACACTGCCATTGCTGTGCTGTTTCTGGGATGCTTCCTGAAGTTAATGTGCTGAACTCTGCATGGCATCACATTGTGTCATGGAGCTGTGCCACAGAGCCTTAGAACCTGCTTGCTCTCTGCTATGCCTCTGACTTTTTTTCTTAAGAAAAGCAGGTAGCACAAGTGAGTGCAGGGTGTGGAGATAAAGCTGTGACCTTTTAGATTATTCTGTTACTCTGAGACAAATGTTGGATAGGTCCAGCCAGGCAACTGGGCTCTTTTGTGAGGTTAAAATAGTCTCATTAATTCAAATGTCTAGAAGTAGCAATTGATAGTCACCTGGACTGCTTTCTTGTGGGGGACAGATCTCTAGAGTCCATGTCCCATCTCTGGAGCTGTTCTGTTCTCCCTGTCTTTCTGAATTGCTGTCTGAAAGATTGTAAAAGTTTGCTTGACCCAGTAAAAATCATAAGGCTTCAAAAACAGAGGAGATCAAGATGCTTTGAGTCTCTATGGCAGGTCTGTGCACCTTTGCAAGAAGCTTGGGTGCAACCAGGAGATGTGCCCTTAATGAATTAAATGGGGCTGCTTTTGTTGGGTCTTAGCTGTGTAAAGTGTGCAAGGAAGCTTTTAAGCATGTGCCAAAGCCAGTGAGAGCTAACTACCTTTATTAAATTTTGCTTGGATCAGATCCTAAATGTACAGGAACTGGACATACTGGCTGCTTTTCAGAGCCATGAGATCTGATGGTGCCTCCTGCCACTGCCTCTGCTTCCAGACCAAATGGGAGCTGGGGATCTGCTGGAAAAGCTCTTCCACCTGTCCCAAATGTTGAAGAGCTTTGTCTTGTCCATCTTACCTATTTACACCAACTTACTAATTCTAAAAGTTCTGTCTTGACAATGCCTTAGCTAGGAAAAATGTCCAGTTATGCAGCCTCCAGATGAAACAGCAACCAGCCCAACAGAGGAGACTTCAGCTGCAAGGGAATTGCAACTTCATTTGCCTTCATTAGGGACAAAACCCTCTTGGCATCTTGTGAGCTCCCACAAGAAGAGCTGATCCTGTCACATGGGAGTGGGCAGTCCCTGTACTGACCAGCATGACAGCAGAAAGGGGAAGGGGGATTCAGGCAGAGAAGAAATTCTAGAGGGGAGAATAGATGCAAGGAAATTCCTAGGAATGTTACAGAAATCAACACCCCCCCTCTACTCCTTCCAAACCAACCCACCTAAAAAATGCCGTTTTGTGGGCTATTTTGGAAAGGAGTCCATGCCTGGGGAATTTTTGGCTGATGCGTATGGCTTTTAGAAGTTTCTGGGAGATCAGACGAATAGAAACAGGAACCAGATGGGACTTCTAGCTGCTGGAAAGAAAGGAAGAAAAAAAAAGTCGGGGGGGAAATCTATCCCTTATTTAAAATGTGAAGAGCACTTGTTCATTTTTTGGGGAGTTTCCCCTTCACCCTGGATTTCTTATTTTAAAGTAATTTATTCCAGTTCCATGATATTCTCTCAGGACATTTATCTCTCTTCTTGTTGTTGCTAGGAATTTTCCTTTCTTTTGTAACAGGAACCAGTTTATTCTTAGGAGAATTTAAGCCTTTGTTTTATTAGATAAAAAGAGTCAGTAGTTGGTTTTGTTCTTGCAGCAGCCTCAACATCCTTTGGCCATTTACTTACTGAGTTTATCTCTGAGGCTGAAAAACATGGGAAAAAAGGCAATGGTAGTGGAGAGTAGAGAAAAGGTGCTCTGAGATACCAAAACTAAGCACCTGTGGGTCCTACTTGAGGTAAACGGCCATCAAAGGGAGAGTTGTACCATACTGGAACATACAATAGACCCAAACGTGGACCTCAGGTGCCTGGTACCTGCAGTGACCCAACTTGTCAGGCATCACGTTGGACTTGTGGTGTCTTGGCAGTTGGGTTTTGGGGTTGTAAATCCAAAAAAACAAGCCTGGTCCAGCCCCAGGTTCCATTTTATCAGACCTTGGCTCTGCAGCTGGTTCAGTTTTGGAAAACATCCCAGAGGTGGAATAAGGACCAAGAAGCATTTTCCAGCTCCTAGGTCCAAACTGGACTCTGGCTGAGAGTCACGGTCCAGCCGTGATCTGATGTCGTGCTGGGACTGTGCTCGGTTGGGCTTCATCTTTTCAGCCTTTTCTTTCCAGGTGGTGGGCAACAGAGGGAGTGGGATATGTAAGAGTGCCCCTTCTCCACCCAGGGGAGCCATGAAGTCTTTACTCCCCAGCTGGTAGGAAGGAAGCAGAGTAGATACCACCTCATAGACAGAGATAATAATTGGATAAGACCTACTTGTGAGCTTTGTCACTAATCTTCTTTTAAGGGTCTGCGTTTAAGGAATTCTTTTAATAGCTAATTAGGGAGGGTTTTTACCTTCCACTTTTCCAGTTATTTACTGTTTCCTGAGGAAAAAATATTGCACTTTTCCAAGGTTCCTATCTTGTTTCATGGTCTTCCTTTTCGTGGTAATCATTTCATATTATTTCTCGTGCCCTCTGCACTGCAGCCATTCCCAAGATAGGGTCATTAGCACAAGGCAGTGACCCTTGATAAACCTTCACCCGTGGTTTTTAAGTTGATATGAGAGGAAATCCTTCCCTAGGACTTAATAATTGTATAAACTGTATTTCTAGGGAACTAGATTGAAAGCTCCACAAACAACATTAGAACTTCACTGTGTGCTATGATGCTTGTTAGTGGTGATGCACGAAGTTAACTGTAGATATTTTAAGACACAATAGTCGATCATTTATTTGTGTTTCCAAGAGTGTGTGCGTTTGAACACATGGCTTTGCTTTGAAGGTTCGTCACAGATGGACCTAACTGAGCCAGCTGCTTGAAGCCTCTATTATGGTGACCAATTGATTACACTAGTTTAAATGAAAAAAAAATGCCCGAAAATGTAAGGTTTTAGGTTTGAGTGTCCAATTAGAGTTCTGATGTTTGCGACTTTCTTTTTTCCTTTGGCTCGGGCTGGTCCTGCAGGATGTCCCATATTAGAATGCTGCTCAGTTGTTGTTGTTTTTTGTGGTTCCAGTGAGCTCTTTTTTCAGAAATGTCTGGAAGGAAAGAGACATGGGGGACTTGGTTCACAGGGTTTGTACAAAAGCTTTTATTTTTCCTTGTTTCCCCCCCACCCTTTGTTTTTGCTTCTCATGAATCTGATGTACAAGTGTTCTCAGGAGTGACATGTTGAGATTTTTAAAGCAAAGCACTTATCACGTGACTCAGGTGTCTGCTGTCACAGTCAAAGCAGTATCATCCCAGGAATTTTGTTTGAATTTAGCTTCCAGCTCAAACAAAAGTCATCTGAGTAGGCAAGCTTTTACTGGTTTCACTTTGGCTTCCCACATCGGTTTAATTTGGCCCATGCTTGCTCAAAATGTCTCCAGCTGTCTAGAAACTTGTTCCTAGCTTGCTGGAACATTCACAACCCTTTTGGCCAGTGTGACCTTAGTTATAAAGGCTGGCTGTTGTTTATTTCTGATAGTTCTTACCAGCTCTATTATATATAAGGTGGTTCACATAATTGAAAAAGACACGTGTTGGGTGCTGTCCTTGCATTCGCAGGTTATAAGTTACTGCTGTCCACAATGCTCAGGCATGAGATCTGCCAGAGAACACCACCTCGTTTTGTTCTCTGGGAGCTTTAGCTAATATTTTCTTTTATATTTTCACTCATTTTGTTTCTCTGTTGGGCAGTTTCCATGTGTCTCACACCGAGGACCAAAGTGTCAGAAGATTAAAGGACTGTCTTTTTGCCCAGCTAATATGAATTGGAGGCTAAACTGTGCTCTACTCAGAAAATGAAATGCCTTCTAAAAAAGTAAGTGGCTGAAAGGAGGCAGTGAAAATCCATCAGATTTGCATGACTAATTAGCTTATCCATTAGTTATTATCCTTGTGTTTACTGGTAATGAGAATCTTCAAGGATTATTCTATATTGGACATGCAGATAATTTTTTGCTTATGTAATTTTTTCCCTACTGAGATACTACTGTGATGTGTGCTCTACCTTGACATATATAATTCTCTCTTTGCTCAGTTGTCCATCCTCTAGATGGTGTTGATCCTGCAACTATCAGTGGGGGATGGACTGAGTGGCCACACAGCCCAGACTGTATGAAACATTTTCTCTTTGCCCTGAAATTGGGTCTGAATTTCTGAATTTCTTGGCGACCAGAGCCCAGCCTCATTTTGTGAGATGCAAAGATTTTTGGATGTCAAATTCTGGTTTTCAGTCAGCTATTCAACTTCTCAATTCTTAAACAAGTGCTCCTTTTGTGGAAGTCATTAATGTAGGGAGAAATTCTCTCTATGTGTCTTCTCAGTGTATGGTATGATTTCATAAGAGAAATGTGACTTCTGTAGTTGTTATTTTCAGATCTTCCTTACTCATAAAGGTTGAGAGGATATGAGGTGTCTTTAAAAAAGTCAAAGTTCATTTTTATAAGATTCTGTATATCCTACAACTATTTAAATTTATTCATTTTGGGGTGGGAAGTGGGAGTGTCCATGTGCCCAAAGCAGGATACAGGTAGCATGTTACCTTTGGATTTTGAAACACTGGAGCTTAAAAATACAGTTCTGAGGATTTTTGTTTTGTTTTGTTTTGTTTTGTTTTGAAGTCCTTGCTATGTCATTCTCTTAGAAGGCTTAATAGAGTTGAAAAAGAGGATGGGTGTAATAAACCTGTCTTTTGACAAAGATTTTCCCAAAGAGCTGGATTTGGTAAGGATTCTCTTCCTCCACGACTCAACCATTTCCTGTTTTCTGGCATTCATGAACTTCCCCTGGACATATCAAATTTTACATTTACCACAAAAAGTCTCCAAATTGAAAAACAGAAAGAGAGAGAAAAATAGAAAAGTCTTTTAAACCTGATGAGATTTTCATCTCTACAAGGAAACAAATAAAATCTTTACTTGTGACCTAACTTGTCAGTTTTAGGAAAACTTATGCTTGAGCCTGATGTTATTGTGGAAGTCAATTTTGCCAGCTCAGTGATATTTCTCCTTTGCCAGCAACCTGCAGGGATGTGCTTGATGCATTCTGTCTGGAATCAAAAGTTCCTGATGTATTTGGGACTTTTATCAACACCTATTTCAGACTGGAGGTGGGAACTACTGGCCTCTCCAAGCACTTGTCCATCATTTCTGTAAGTTTGCTGGAGAGCTTATAGATAATATTATCTCTGAGTTACCCGGAGCCTGTTCAGAGTGTTTGCTGTCTGGACAGTGAAAGCAGTGACATTATTTCCTTCGAAACATGCCTTAATTTCTGTGGTGCTCTCTGTGTCTTGGTCCTTGCAGGTTCCCCGAGCTCTAGTTCCAAAACGACATTCCCCACTCCGTGGCACATCCCCACGAGGGATATGGAGATTGGAACTGCTGAAGATGACCGCGGGTCCAGCCCTGCTCCGGGAAAGCCTGAATGGCCGTGATTGAACGAAGCCCCCCCATCGCTCATCTCCGGGTGCCCGACCATCCCTGGGAGGAGACGCGTCCCTGTGTCCTGCGGTTAAGTGCTTTGCTGAACAGGGGCCAAGGTCCAGCGCGGAGCCACCCTGCTCCCGCCGACTCCCTCTTTGGCGCCGCACCGTGGAGTCAGCCCTGGGCTCGCACTGGAGGACGTTACGAAATCCTGGCCCTGACAGAGAGCAGATGCATTATTGGGAAGCCCTCGGGTCATGAGAGGGCTAATAGTCACATTCCTGGCTGGGATGGCGAAAGATTTACGCCGGGCGCTCGCTCGCCTCGCCCTGCACCAGGCCAGCTCCCTACTTCACCGGCCCCCTCGGCTTTAATTGTTGTGTTAATGGCCCTTTTATTTGAAGCAGATCCCCTGGCTTACAGAGGAGAATGTCATTATGTCGTATTTTAGATGTATTTACATTCTCCTTGCCACAGGGATAACGTTCTAATTATTTTCTATAGCTGACAGCACCAGCGTCTCTGGTATTAGGGACCCCTTAGACCTGATTACATGGTCTGTTTTTCCTCAAATCACCCACAAATGACAGCGTGGAGCAGGTTTATTATCAATTGACGTACCTTTGCTTAGCGCAACTCGCTCCCGAAACAAATGTCCTGAAAAGATAATCCATGTTTAGAGCTTGTGTCTTCACTTGCATGGAGGCAGATGGGCTTAGGAGGTCAAGGCAGTGACTGACCTCTCCTGACTGTGCCGCACACCCCCGGCACGGGAGGCAGGTCGCAGTCGTGAAGCGTTTCCCGTGCAAACCATCCCCAAAGGCCACTGAAAAGGACGGATGTCGGTGTTTGTTACAGCTGCTGTGTCAAGTGGTGAAGAACTGCTCGGGAGAAGGGGATGAGGGTGCACGGGTGAAGAGGGGAGAAGAGGAGGGTGTTATCTTAGCTTTGCAATGAGATGTAGAGAGCTACCAGGGTCTCGTCTAGATGGCTGTGCACGTGTGAGAAGTTGATTTTAGGGGAGCCAGGGTTCCTCAATCGAGAGAACCATGCAACACGCAGCAGACCTGATGGACTCAGGGTAGTGAGAAGAGATGCCCAGCAGGCTGGTGATGCAGGGCTGGTGGACAGAGGCTGGGGACTGCATGGAGAAAAGGACTGCAACAGAAGACAAGACAGGAAAAGCTTGAGAGCTTGATGAGAGGAGGTAGGAGGGGACCATGGCAGAGCTGGAGGCAAGTGCAGTGACTTCAGAGCGAGGGGCAATGCGCAGGAGTTGGCTGGGGAGGTGCAGGAGCACACAGAAATAGGGACAGCAGTTGAGATAAGAAGAGTGAGAGACACAGTTATTAGAACAGAATGATTTGATTTATCCCAAGTCATTTATTCACTAAATTTTCCCCTTGAGATCTTAAACAGACCAAAATGGTTTCAAATGCTGTCATTATTTAGAACAATTCAACAAAATGTTTGTTGCTTTGAAAAAAAGGGAGGGGTGAGAGATGGAGAAAAGAAAGAAAGGAAAAATAAAAAGCCTGGATGGTCTGGTTTGCCACATTTGAATTTTATTGCCAAATTGGGATGGGTCAAGAAAAATCACTCTTTCTGTTCTTTGAGCGGGAATTTCACTTACAAAGCTGCTCTGATGTGAATGCTTACTCAAGCTTAGATGCAGTCTTCATTTGTATTCAAACATGAAATGACAAAAAGCAAGTATTTTTGCCAATGAAATCCTGTCGAGGAAATTTTTCTGCACTAGGACACCTCAACACAGACACAATTTTGTTACAAAATTCAGGCGAGTCTTTGTGGAGAATTTTCTCCTTGCAGCTCTGGAGATTATTTCATATTTGAAGCTGCTGGGCACACAGGGCATTTTAAAAGCAAATAGAAAGGCAAAGACTGCCCCAAGGGGGTTACAATTTAAGCCAGACCAAAGCAGAGTGAAAATGCTGGCTGCATGGTATTAAAAAGCAGAAGGTGGACATTCTTATTTGGAAAAACAAGGATTCCACTAAGTTATTTAGTTTTTCTCATGTGCATGCCTGGCTTCTGGAGTAATTTTTAGCCTTGACTTAAAAGAAATGGGTCTCAGTCCTTCCTCCAATAACACTGGAGCCTGCCTGCAACATTCAGTGAAAGATGGCAAGAGGGAAGAGGTCTCAATGATACTGTGTTTCTGTGGTTTTTTTGAAAATAAAACATTAGGAGGAAGAGAGGCAATCAAACCCCTTTTTCATCTGAAAGAAAAGCTTTTGCACATGCAGAACCTGTATGACTAGTCTCAAGGAATCAGAGAGAGGAAAAGAAAGGTAAGGTACTTTCTTGCAGCCACTCTGGCTGCAGGCACTGGAGACATTTTCATCACAGCGTGTACATGAGATTTGTATTTTAAGACACGGGATAATTCAGTCATGGGAATAAGAAGTCCCCCAGGATCTTTGTTTCCACCTCCCCTGAAGTTAGCTGTTTGGCTTGAATTCACTTGTATGACTGGTTGGATGGCAGTTTGGGGATGCTTCTTTCGGCTCAAAGAACCATGAATGAGCTCATCACCGCCTGCCTCTCTTGGAGAACATTTTGGGGACAGAGGTGCTGATGGGTCATCATCCAGTTGGCCACAGTGAAAACAGGAGCTAGAGAGAGGATGAGTTAGAATTTTCTTGTTGCTGTTTTTATATTGGACTGAGTAATAGAACTGAGTATCTGCTACCTGATTTGGTCAATTTGATCAATCTGTTGATCTCAGTATAGGATGATGAATGCCAAAATGTGGGTCTGGTTCTGTACCAATGTCCATTTGTGTAGTTCTACTTCGGAATATTCAAGTATGTGTGTCCTGTGCAGATTCTCTGAGCTCTAATGGGGTGAATGATACTGGAAAGCAAAGGTTTAATTAGCTCCGCTGTTTCAATACTTTCCTAAAGTGCATTTCAAATCATATGCTTCATTGTGAAATCAGTCATCAGTGCTGTGTTTGATGGTTACAGAAGTTCTATGGTTTTCTTTATCTTTTTTCCTGAGGAGTCCCTGATCAGATGACTTAATTTTCAGAACACGGCACAAAAGAGTAAATTGCAAGTACTCTGTGAATTATTAAAGGAGAATATTATTAAAAACTTCAAAGAGAAAATGTGTGCTAGAATTTTGTATCAGGCTGGCTAATTGTCCAGTAGCTGAAAGAAAAAGAAAGGATAAATCGGTTAGTTCAGATTGTTTATTAAAAGGTTGTTGCTGATAACTTTTGGGTAGTTGTGCTTGGCAAACCAAATATTTGTGTGAAGATCATACTGGAGATTTAGGAGTTTAGTTTATTTTCTGAAATAAAAATTATTGGACTACAGCAGTGATTGATAGAAAAGCAGTGTAATATGGTTCTGTAGAGCTTTTCTTTGATAGAAAAACAATGTAATATGGTTCTGTAGGGCTTTTCTCTGAGTGAGTCACAAACTGTGCTGATATGGAGCTCCTCTGAAGGGGTCAATATGTAGTGTAACAGAAAGATAAGAGGGGCCATAGTTTTGCCAGAAGCACTGCAAGAAGCTGGACATGCACACCAAGACATGCAGGAGCAAAATTATATAAAATTTAGGATCCATAAATCACTTCTGTCAGAGTCCAGGAGTGGGAGCATCCCCAGGAGCCACGGTGTGGGCAGACCTGGGACATTACGTCTCCACCACATAAGGAATTCCCTCCTGTGCTGTGGGCACCAGCGTTATCTCTGCCCCAGTGGGGTCTTGGCCGGTGGAGACTCCCAAGTCACACTTCTGCATGGAGCTCACTTTATCTTCGTCAGGAGGTGGAGGGCTGAGTCAACCCTGCTGGGATTTGCACCAGTGGTTCCAGGAAGTCTGGGTATTTCAAATCTTAGGCTTAGACCTCTAATCATCCCCTTATCTAAACTGCCTAACATCTGAGTCTGCAAAACTGGGTTGGAAATCTCACACAAGCATGCTTTCCCCAGCGGCATTTCTGCGTTTGTTTGCCAGTGGAGCCCAGAACTACAGCAGGGCACAGGAGATTCAGCTTTGAAACCAAAGGTTTAATCAAAGTGTTGTGTGAAGACCTAGCTCTTCCTTGATTGATGGCTTGCTTGCTGACAGCTAGAGAATTTCACCCTTTGGGGCAGAAACACAGAGTTAACACTCAGGCAAGTGTTGACCTTCTTGGGCCATGGGTTTAGAGGAACCCAGTTCTTTTAAACTAATTTCTGACTCTGCTGGGGATGGAGGGAAGGTGTTTATTGGTTTTTCTGTAACTTACAATGAAATAGTCTTAATCTGAAAGTCTACTACTTAATAGGTGCAGAAATTGTTTGTATTATCCAAGGTGCTTTTTCAAACCAAAAATTCAAAGACAAATGGTGTGAGGTCCTACATCTGCCAATCCCTCCCCAGGTGACTTCTTCAGACTCAATTGGCCACAAAGCCTAAAGAGCTCAGTCACAAAATTCTTGCAGGCTTCGTGAGAGTAGTTGGTCGAATGGGGATGACAGACTTAATTAGCACCCCTATTAGGAAACAGTTGCAGTGTTAATTCACTCCTTATCATACAGCAGAGGATCCTGAGCAGAGGATGGGTCAAGGGGAGGCAAAGGGCTGTCTGGTGTCCCCCAGCTGTGGAAAACCTCCAGTCAAAAAACCACTCTCACTTTATCATTGTGAGTCATCTCATTGTGCAGTGGCACCTTAAAGAACAAACAAACCAGACTTATTTGCTCCCCATCTCACAGAGCTGCTCGCTTATATGGAATTTTCATTGATAACTTATGACAATGTGGAAGTTCTTTATCTTCACCTTAGTCCTGTCACTGAAGGGAAAGGAGCATTCCGTGGCTCACTGCTACATTGAATGGGGTGACAGAACAGAAAGGAAACTTTCCAGTTTTGTCCTCCAGTCAAGAAAGAGCACTGGTGTAAATAGTTCCTCACAAATCAGGCCTTTGATATATTTGGCTTCTTTTCCAGAGTATCTGTGAGCAGATGCATGCTAAATTTCTTATTTTAACCGATGTTAGTAAATCTCTGGAGCAACTGACTGGTGTTTGCTGCCCCTCTATAGTAGTTAAGCCAGATTCCTCTGTTCTGATTTATCAGATAGAGTGACTGATGATGTTTGTAAATGTAAATTTTAAGTTTCCTCAAATTCTAGTGTGTAAAGCTTCAAAACAGTCATTTTCTATAAACACTGTTGCTTGAAAAAGTCCTGCCACTTGAATATCTGGTGAAGATGAATGCACATTGCATGCAGTGTTGGCAAAGAGGCACCCATCTATAAACATACAGTTACTATTCATGGAGATTTCTTTTATCGTCTTTCCAGTTGTACAAACACACCACCACCACCACCACCCCCGGCAATATTGCATTGTAAATTGCCTTCCCTTTAAAAGCCCTCTCCCCTTAGTGCTTTTCATTCAGGAGATGGGAGACAGCCCTGGGCTTGTTGTCTTCAGATCAAATACAAGCTGCAGACTCTGGGTATTCACCTGAATTATATGAACCTCTGTGCTGCAGCTATTTACTTGTTGTGATACATTTCCTTTTCTTGATTAACTAAGCCCTGAAAAGACACATCTGTTTCAGCATTGCCCCCTCAAGGCAGTCCGTCAGCCCTCTGTTCTGTAGCATCCTTTTCTCTCACGTTTTCCTTGCCTTACCTGCTGTGGTCTGCTGCACCTTTTTTGTCGCGCATTCATGATTTGTGTTGAACTCATGGGGCAGGAACTGTGCCGTGGTGTTTGCCTGTGAAAAACCATTTATCCTGCCATGGATATGAGAATCATTTAGGGACATACTAGAGCTGTGGCCCATTTTGTGGCTAAAGCCTATGGATTTGAACTGGTGACTGTTTCTGATGAGTTATACAGCATCTATCTATTGCTTCCTACAATGCTCAGAGGTCTAAGTACTCTCAGTTTCTTATTAACTCTACTGATGTTCAGCATCCTCAGCACCAGGCAGGTCTGGTCCCCAATAATGTACTAACGTACCAGGACCCTTTAGCATTTTTAATATATGCCCTGAATGGTACTTTTATTAGAAACTGAACATGACTGTGGTTTGCAATTAAAATAAATACAAGACAATTTATCAGAATACACTATTGCAGTCACAGCTTCCAAACAGTATCTTTCTCTGTTATACTATCCAAGTACTGGAGTTTATTGCATGGTTTACTATGTGGCTCTATAAATAGCTGTTGATTTGCACCTAGGAATCATTTCAGGGAGAAAGGAAAGCAGGAGCCCTAGGCTGATTCTTTGATCACAGGGACCCTTAGGAACACCAGTGTTTCCCTGGCAGCCTGAGCTGGACCTGGAATCTCTGCGCAGCCCTCGCCATGGCCTGTGCCCCACAGTCCTCTCTGCAGTGAGGGCAGCGAGGAGGTTCCCCCGGCGGTGGTGGTGGTGGCGTCTGTCCCTCTATTCTGCTCTCAGGCCTCTCTTATCCTTTGAAGATTCCCCATTGTTTGGGCTATTAACATACTTTCGGGGTGGATGTTTATCTTTTTTGAAACTTTTACAGCAGGCGCATTGTTAGAGCAAACCCCGAGCAGCCCTTTGCAAGAAAGCTCCAGCACAGCCCTTTGGTGAGCGCAACGCAACTCCGAGCAGCTCTTCCCTCTATTTGATCAGCTTCTAAAACCTAACAGTTCTGCGAGTAAACATTTATAGATCAAATCAAAAGCTCGCAAAAGGAAGCACTCTCGATAGATTAGAAGCTAAACTGATCTAAATTAGAACAGATGCAGAGATAACCTTGCCTGGCTAAAAAGCATATACTATCGGTTGCACGCAGATAATTAAATGAATGAGCCCTTTTCTATTGAACAACTGATGTGCAATTGATAAACTTAATTAATAATTAACTTTTTAATTAAATATCAATTTAAAACAAGTGTGGTAATGTGCCACTCGCATTTAATTTTGCTGCCTTTTCTTCTTTACAGAACCGTCATTAGGGTTACAGGTATCTGTTTAAGATGCCTCCATGCACAGCAGAGGGAATAAATGTGTCCACTGGGCACTTGCCAGGCAAGAGATGGTGATAAACAGCAGCAACTGGAGACAAAGCCAGCGAGCAGCTTCAGAGAGTCAGAAGGAACCACAGATAAATGGCACATCCCTGGACACAGCTTTCTCAGCAGCAGAAGGCCTACCTGAGTTTATGTCCTTGTTCCCTACTAAAAGAGGCAGCAACAGGTATAGAAGAGGTGAGCCCTCCTCGTGACAGCTCTTTGGGAAGAATGTTCTTCCCAGTTTTGTGAGTGAAGAGGCTGGATGTGGCCAATACTGAACATCTTAACCCTGGCCTATGTTGAGGGGAGAGAGATCCATCAGTTATTGCCTTGTTTCAGCAAAATAATCCTGAGTAAGTGAGGGAAAGCTGCGATCCTTTTGCATGTGCCTTCTCACATGATGCCTTAGTGCAATTCCTATTAGTGCTAATGGGGTAATTGGCTCCCCTCAACATGAACTCCCTATAATGCATCCATGTAACTTGATTTGAGAGTGTAAATCCCATTAGCCTGAATGGCGATCTTTTCTGCCTCTAATTTACCCATTTGATCCTGCAAGCACTAACAGCCGATCTCGTCTCCCTTTGAAAGCGATAAACAGGCATCTGACTTCCGCTAAATGGTGTTTGCAAACGTTCATAGTGGTATCACACCTCTGGGATGGTGCCCCGCTCTGTGCCCCCCCCGAGCCTGCCCTCCCAAACATCTGTGCACGAGGGATATTGCTGCCGGGCCGCCAGCGAGCGCCTGCTTTTCATCTGGCTCCCCGGGGCAGCCTCAGCTCTCAGCCACATGTGGCGGCTGCCTGGCTGCGCCCGTGCTGCCTAGGACAGCAGCGGGGGTTCAGGGCTCCCCAGTGACCTGGGTGCTTTCTGGGGGTGGTCTATCAGCTGCCACTCCTGTTGGACACTGGACACTGCTTGGAGATGTAAATGAACACGCTGCCTTGAATGAGAACAATAAGGGAGGTGATGCCTTCTTTGCTGCTGACTGTCCCACCCACTGGGTCTGTGCCTCAGCCTAACTGTGCTCCTTTATTTTTCCCCTCTACTTAAAAATAACCTGGAGAGCTCAACTGTGATTTATGTACCTAAATACAACAAAAAAACCTCAAAGTGAACAGCTCCTGTGCAGCCCTGGAGTTTGGGATGGTTCCTTCCACCTGCTAAGCAAGCATAAGGAGTAAAGAAATACACAAAAGGCAAGAAATTAGGTTTGCAAACTGGGAAAAAAAGGTGAAAGGCTGCAAGAAACATTTCCACCAACCCTGTGCCTGCTAGCAACAGGAGAAATATTTGAGCACCTCACTGAGGATGTAAGAAAATCTTTCCGCTGCAGTGGAGGATCTGAGTGAAGATTAAGGGTTGCTTTTTTTTTTTTTTTATTTGGTTGTTAATGTCTTGGTTTGTTTCCAACTGAAATAAGTAGGGTAGAGGATAAACCATTGGGCTGTTGATTGTCCTTCTGCAATGTGGGGCTTGAAGCCAATTGGAAATGACTCCTCAGAAGGTACCATCATGGTCACAGCACCAGACACCTATCCGGTCAGAATACACTGCCGATGAAAGGATGATTTCTTTTCCTGCTCTGCCTCATAAGAGGATATTCTCGCTTCTCCACATGTGAAGGGAAGATGGGTCCCTCCCATGGGGAATGTTACTGCTGGCCACCACTTCCCCTCTGAAAGCCCCATTTGAAAAGGAGGAAATAGTTGGTGGAGGAAGTTCCTGAAAAGGAATCTTTCAAATCCTTATTTTTGTCAGGTTTTTTTCAGGGGACACCCAATACGATGGAAATAATTGGTGGGGCTGCCTCAAGTGATGGAAAAATTGCAGAAAACTGCAAAGAGTGTGACAGCAAGAAAAACTGGCTTATTCTCCATTTATTGTACAATATTTATCATCAACCCGTTTTGTATATTTTGCTTTCTTTTGTGTAATCTTATCATCACTGGGGTTGAAAACGATGTAATTTTTGCTCCTTTGAGTAGTTGCCAAAAAAGCACTTACGTCGGAGTATTAGTGTATCATTTGGCTAGCACATCACATAATGGTTTTTTTACAGCAAGTATTTAACCGTGTTTTCATCCTGTGGGAAAGAATGATGGGTCTGTTTTGTAAAAATAAGACCTTGTGGCAATGTGGACATGCAAGAGATAGAAACATAATGCAACAAATTAGTTTCAACACACAGAAATGAAGTAGTCCAGGCTCCATATACATTCAGCAGTGCTGGTTTTTTTCTCTCTCTTTTGCCTCTCCTGTTTTTTCTTATTCTGAAATGTATTGTTGGATTTTAAGGGAAAACTTTACAAGCAGAAACTATTAGAATTCATAAATAGTCACCTACTTGGTTTGGGCATGAAGAAGATGTTATACTTGTGTGTATATATCTGTTTATGTAATGTATGCACACATACAGGTAAAAATAGTATTTATGAGTGCATCAGAGAGAGATAGAGCAGTTGTTGGTCCCAAGCAGGTATGATAAAATTCATCCTTTTTTTTGACTCAATGCAAGTTCATGATGTTGTAGCAAGAACTAAATTAGCTTTATTATAGCCTGAACAAATACTTTGAGTTTTAGCAATGGAAACAGTATTGCGAAGCAGAAGAAATCTGATCATTCTAACTTCATTACAGAAAATGAAGACCTGAAGCAAAAAATAACTTGTCTTTAGGTGCTTTGGAAATTATCAAGCAGTTAATCATTGTAATTTGAGGTGATCCCATGATATCCCTCCCAAATAGTGGTTAAGTGAATCTCTATTGCAACCTGAAGACCATTCATGCTGTGATCCACATCTTTCCTGTCTGCGTGTTTCACAACTTACCCCAAATAATGATCACTCACTTCTGCCAGAAAAACATTAGAGTTGCTCTTTTGAAGTTCTCCCCTTCTTAAACTTTGTTCTATGTATTAAAATGTCCCAGTAAGCTGTGACTAAGATCTCTTTTTCTTTGTATGAAAAAATTCACCAGGTTATCTCTCAGCATTCGCTGTATAATCTGTTTGATGTCCACCTTCCTTTTTTCCAGCAGCCACTTACCCATTTGTGCAGTTACATGCACATTTGTATTTTGTCATGTCTGAATTCAGACCCAGAGTCTGGAGATGCCAAGTACGTGCCTAACTTTACTTGTGCAGGAAGGAGTGGAGTTAAGCATATGGCTACATGGTTCCTACGTAAAATAAAATATGCCACTCAGCAAATTTATTAGGGCTTTATAGTGAGTTATCATCAGTAGTTGCACTAAAATACAACTCAGAAAAAAGACTCCATAGCAGAGACTTCATGATGGAATAGGCTTTTTGCATGTCTTGTCTTTGCTAATTTACAGCATTCCATAACTTCCAAAAGCATCTATGAATTGTTCTCTGAAAGCCTTTCATCCTGAAGGGCACCGGAAAACTACATTGCTCTTTGGCTGAGTCAGGGTGCTCAAAACCTGCCCTTTGGGTGCCCAGGTCCTTTCTTTGAATTAAGGGCTTTTATTGTAACACACACATGCTTAGGGAGGGTTTCTCCAGACTGCCTTAGTACTTGGGGACTATTCTTCTTTGGAAAACGGGAAAGCCCCAGTTGCACGGCCATAAATGAGTCATTAGAAAAATGAGATGGGAGAGGGGGGATGAGGACTATCCTGTACATCTGCAGTCCCAGTAAGGAGGATGCGTGGGCTATGGCTTGCAGGAGGAAGACGCATCCAGTGTTTTCCAAACATTTGCTTTCCTAACCAATCTTGCTCAAGTTGTGAGCAGAGCTTCACCTCTCCTGTGCTATAAGAAGAATAATCAAAAGCAAAGGAGAGAAGGTGAGTCAATGGTGACTTAAGACCTTGCATAAATTCCTGACAAATGGCTGGCAGGGGAGATACATAACAGAAACATGAAGCAGCCTGGTTTTACTTTGAGCAACACTTTATCTTCACTGAGACATCACCACTGTGTTATATCATTTCCTCCCCAGACACGGCCATGGAAGAACAAGACCTTCCCATAATGGGACAGCACAAGCTACTGGGGTATTTTTCATGATTGCCTCGGGAGTGCCACCAGCCATAACAGAGCAAAGACTTGGGGCAGGAGGTGTAACCCAGGAAGCAGAGCTAATAAATGACCTTTGCAACTGTGTGATGAGTCAAGCCCACCAAAAAATGGTAGGTGAGGTAAGAGTTGGTTCAGGAGCTATGTCCTGCCTGAAGGGCATAACCAGGCAGTCAGGCAGATGGGAGCAAACTTGCCACACTGGATTTTTTTGGAGGGCTTGTGTTACCCTTGATAAAAATCTCATTGGTATTTGGGGCAGAATAGCTCTGATGGACACTTAGCTTGGCTCTCCTTATACTCTTCTATTACTGTTTTGCCAAAATCCTACATGTCCTAAAATTTTTAGGCATTTTTTTCAATACCTGCATTTTCCAATATCTGCATTTTTCAATGCAGAAATAACTCTGCTCCTGGTGAAGCTGAGCTCCTTCAGTGTCCCACATCCTCGCTATGCCAGCCATGTGTAAGCTGCTGCTACTCCCTGTCCCCTGCTGAGCCCCCACTATGTGGGTGCAAACCCCAAACATGCTCAGCCCAAGTACAGCAGTGACTGTCACTGCAGGGCTCCACACATCTCGAGCCTTCCTTGTAAAACTCTCTGGAAGATATGTCCTGTGCAGAAAGAGGATTAAATAAAATTTTACCATCTAGAAGCAACCCTCCTTCTTTTTTTTTTTTTCGACTGGAGAAACACCTCCTTGCCCCCAGTGAATTCATACTGATTTTTAGAAAAATATGCTCTTCTCTAGGATCTTGTAAGATGGCAGGAGCCAAAGGATTGTGCAGAGCCTTGTGTTGCAGTCAGAGTTCAAAAAGGTGAGTTCCCCTGGGAAGGAAAGATTGGTTTTCTTGTTTAATGCCTTCTCTTGTTTAAACTTAGAGATTTGAATGGCCCATTTCTCCTTTCCTTTTTTCTTTCTTTTCTGAATATATGTTTATCTTCACGTCTGAAATATTTTGTGAACTTTGCTTTGTGAACTTTGCTTTTTCATCCCTGTAAAGGGTATCTCTTAAATAAGTTCTTGTTTCTTGCATTTTCCATCTCGAACTGAAGAGATATAAGAGAAAGAACATTTTCGTAGAGCAGTTATTTGACATGAAGTTATGGTAAATGTATTTGCTCTGCCTGTTTCCTCTTTGTATTGACTTTCCATTAATATCCTGGCATACGCATACATATATTTGTGTATGAATATGACTGGCAACAGATAAAATAAGCTAATGGTAGAGAATGCTGAGGGGTGAGGGGCAGCTTTACACTCTTTTCAATGTGTTTTTCTAAACTTTTTGACCACCTAATGGGTATAAACGAGCATGTGACAGGTATGTTCACTCGGAGCCAGATAAAGGATTTAAATTTCAGTTTTCTGATGACAAGTGCTGTAAAGAGTGAAGCAAGTGATGAAAATTAGTTGCAGAAAATTAAAAAAATGTATCCCAAACTTTACTTGCTGTTCATAGGGAGAAAGCAAAATTCATTAAATGAATAATTTGATCCAAATGATTTGTCCAGTTGCTGAAGGAGCTAGCAGGATGCCAGGACTTGTGTATTAGTTTGGTTACAACTATAGTGATGAGGAATGCAATGCAGAAAAGCTGGGGTTTTTTTTAGAAGGAAGCACAAACAATTCCCAAGATGCTATATTGTTTTCTTTATGATTCTGAATGAATGTTGCTGAACATCGGGACTGGTGCACTCAGCAGAGGGCATACGAGGCTGGTCACCACAGTGGGCAAGGCATACTGGGGCTGTGCACACCCCACACAAGGGTGTTAGGAGAGCTTCTTGTGGTCCCCTCTGCTGCAATACAGAAAATATCTCTCATCCTTTTCCACCATGAAAGGGGAAAGGTACGATGGAGGGTTGTTGGCGCTGCCCCTTTGGGGATGGTCGAACGGGGGGTTGCTGGAGCCATGGATGCTCTGCCTGCTCCAGCCTCACCACCTGTGTCAGTACGAAAAGGTTTTTCCAGTCTAAAAATAAGCAGCTGGTGTCTGGAGTCTGTCTGTGGGAGCGTGTGTCTGATATGTAATTTGAACTTGATTGCGAGGGCCTTGTAACCTCCCCTGGAGCCAGTGCTGCCACCCTGGAGCCAACTCCCCTCTCCCCCAGGTGACCAGGCTGTTTGTGAAGCTGGGCTCCTTGGTCCAGGTATGCTCCAGCTTCCCACCTTGCCATTCAGGGAGTTATTGGGCAGAGAAGGCTTCATGGCACATTATTCTGTTTTAACTCCTCTCCCACCACTTTGCACCCAGCTACTGAAACCCATTTGTTTGGCAGCCACTGAAACTTGAGCAAGGGAAGGGAGAGACCTGTCATTTCCAAGAGTGAATCTTAACTGCAAAAGCTTGATGTTTGCTGCAGAGCACTTTGGGAAAGCTGTTGGTGTCTTGGGATGCTGCTGTTATGAATAAGGCCAACTTGTAAATTCATTTCTGGATGTTATTTTCCTTGCTTGGAAACTTTTGGATCTGCAGTGCTTGATCAGAAAATCATGAGGAGAAATTTTAGCTTGTGCATTGCTTATGTGTGCTGGATGGGACCTTTCCTGGTCCAGACTTTTAATGCAGTCATTTATTAGAAGAAAAGTGGTACTAATAGGGAAATGAACTGATGAATTTTGGTATTGATCCCATCACAAAAATGCTGATGCAAAGCCTGACTGTAACCCCACTTGTGGGACTGACAGAGGAGAGTTTCCATGCAGCTTGGATAAAATATGTCCATCCTGGTCCTATTTTATAGCATGGAAATCAGAGTGGGTTTGGAAAACGTAGCTGGAAAACCAGGTGCAGCATTGATCCAATTTCCATTTTATCCAAATAACCAGAACTTAGAGAGAGGGGTTCTAACGGAAATGGGTTTGGCAGGCAATGAGAAGAGGCCCAGTCAAACTTCTCCAGGACCAACAAACTCCCCTGGCCTTCCATATATTCCAGAATCATCTCTCCAACTCAGGGACCCCCTTGGCTATGGGTTTTCTGTGTCACAAAGGCTGGCTCTGACAAACATTTTTAGAATCACCATCTGTCAGCTTTTCCTTCAGGGATCCCCATTTACAATAGCTTGTATCCAGGCCATGTGCAAATCCCACTGGGCTGAAACTTGGCCCTGCGCAAGGTTGGCCTGGATGCAATTAACAAACACAAAATTTATTCAATTTAGTTTGGCCAAAAATATAAGATTCTTTTGTTTGCAGATGCTGAAGTTTAGATGCCTTTCCAAACTTATCAAGGACAAGGGAACCACTTTGGAGCGAATAACAGCCAACCAACTACTTTGGAGAAAATAACAGCCAACCCCAAAGTCATCCTAGAATTCAAACTGAACTGCAAACCTACGCACCAAGTAGTTTGTGAAGCTTAGAAATGGAGTCTATTTTTCCTGATTAATTTTTGCTGCCATCTCTGAACTTCATTGTTCTATCTGGGCTCTAGGTAGAAACACTGAAACATCAGAAGAAGAAAACAAGTCTTTGCAGCATCTAGGGGGGTACAGCAGGAAGTATCGGAAATCTCCTGGGAGTTTTTCAGTTCCAGGAGATTTGAAGAAATGTCTGACCCAAATTCCAGAGTTTCCAGGTTAGGACTGTCACGTGAGTATGTTTAAATTGCTTTGGTCTGGAGATGCAGCTGGAAATCTTGTAAGATGTGGATCTGTCTTTCTTGATTGTCCACCTAGGCTCTCCATTTTTTTAGGTCTTATCTGCCAGACTCAAGCATGATAAACCTCATGGTGTTTGATTTATCTGTGTCAGAAAGACCAAGGGCTGAGTCAGCCCTGCATTCACATCTTTGTTTCCCAGTTCTCACCAAAGTGCCAGACCACTTAATTTATTCCCATCCTCCATGAAGGTATGCTGCAGAATTCCTGTCTAGGACATGTGTCCTTCAAGCTTTTCTAACTCCTGTTTGCTCCACTGACCCCTGGTCCAGGGAGGTTGCAATACCTGAGCTGTGGGGTGGGATGAGTCTGAAGGAGAGGTACTCTGCACGTACCCAGCATCAAGCAGGCCTGGGACAAACAGCTAATGCAGTGCAAGGATCAGCATGGCTTTAAATACTTATGTATAAACATTCCCCAGACTGCCTTGGTCTTGGAGAGGTAATGCTGGAGCATTTTATTAAGATAATTTTTATTAGTTAAAGGGAAACTGCCCCAGCCACCTCTGATGAAGCAGACACCCAGAGGTGCTGGGGATGTTTGGCCACCCCTTCTCCAAACGTCCCAAACCTCCCTGCCAGTAGAGGAGGGGAAGCAGATCAGGTGTGATAAACCCACACAGTGCCCTCTGCAGCAGCCAGGCCCGTTGCTGTCAGAGTCAGGATGCTGTTAGTATGCTGGGGCTGTGCAGTTCCTCTGCCATCTTCATTCACCTTAGAAATGTGAAGTTTGAATGGTTTATCTCTATTAATCACCAGCTCAAAAAGCTTTGTGCACCAAGGGCCGCAGATAATTAACTTCACTATACTGCTTGTCTTATCAGTATCAACCTCTTGTCCTCCTGTGAAATAGTTAAAACCATCAGCCCCTTTTTACTTTTCCATTTAACTCTAATGCTTTAACACTGATGTTCTAAATGGCCCTGCGATTCATACTTATTAGACAAACCTTTCTTTCTGCATCTCTTATATTTTTTGATAATTGGCCATGTATGTTTCTAAGGGGCTCAACAGCTTTTCATGCCACTATACTAATAATTAAAGGTTTCTCACAGCCTTTCAAATTTCTCTTTACCTTCTTTTCTTTGATAAGTATAATTTGCTGTTTAATTGGAGAGGAAGGAGGGGAGAAAAGTGGTAGTAGGAATAGGCTGATTTCACAGGAAAAGGTTTTGTTTAATGAAATTCTCTAATTTTAAAAAAATCTGTGTTGTTTCCCCTTTTTTGTCCCTTGTCTTCCCGGAGCTACCATCCCTCCCACATTGTAATATGTTGTAACAGTCCAGTGAGGGGAAAGGGGGAGGCAGGACAGAGAAGCCTTTAGGGCTCCCTAAAGGCTCCATCCTGCATCTCCAGAGGATAAAGAGGATTCTAGATGACCTGTTGGACCTTTTCTCAGCTCCAGCCAAGAGTGAGTTCCACTGTGCCAACAGAGAGAGGATGCTGGGTCTAGAAGAGCCCATTACTTCCATGGTCATCTCCACTTCCCTAGATGTTGCCTGGCTTGGGAGAGGTGTTTTGGAAGGCTTGAGGTGGTAGTATGGGGGAAGGATGGGATGTGGAGTACAGAAACTCTGCTGCTCTGACAGCCCATCTGGCTCCATTTGCACAAGTCAGGCCATTTGAACTCGGAGGATCCAAAGCCTTCGATCTTCACTAATGATACTCTGAAAAAGATTACTCAGTAGCTCTCATTCTAATTTTTAAATTAATTCACTCTTTCCATGTACCTAGGTTCAACTGGCATTAATGCCCTTGTGGGACATATGCTAGTGGACTCCTCTAAACCCTAGCTCCCAGAGTTGTGTGATGGGAAGCTCTTTAGCTTTCCTTCAAAAAAAAAAAAAATTATGCAGTTGAGCAGAGGAGTATGGAAGCTGTTATGGAAGTGACCCCACTGCTCTGAAATAATAACACAGAAAAAACATCCAGCATTGTGTTTTGAGACTTGTGATCTTTACAGCAGCTCTTGATGTGGGGAAGAGGTGGAAGCAAAGGCAAGAGAGAAAAGCTGATCCAAAGTTTTTGACTGTTGAGTATGGGCAACATGGTGCTGTGCTCCTCCAGTCATTGTGCAGCAACCATTTCTTATCAGTGCTAGTATCGAACTGCAAAACAAGTTCATGCAGAATTCATACACTTATTTTTTAAGTGAAGAATTCATACAATCTGTGATCTATTCTAGGATTATTCTCCAACAGGGAAGGAGGAGAAAAAGCCTGGTGGTGCCTCTGCTGTGAATAATTCATCCCATTCTACTAGCCTAGGTGCTAGGTGACCCCTTTTCTTAGCTCCCACTAGGGTTGGGGAGGAGTGCAGGATGCCTCCCATATCTCCGTTAGCTGCTGGGGGTTAATAGGGGCACTCAACACACACAAGCACACTCTAAGCAGGGTCAGGGGGCAGCCAGCACATTGTGACCTAAAATTTGACAGCTTTTACTCATTTCATGTTAGGGGACCTCATTTCTCTTTGGGCAACTGCCTAGTCTGGTGCCTGTGCCTGAGGTGCACTTTGCTGTGGGAGCCTGGCTAGTCCCCTCTGAGCACTGGGGACAGCTATGACCCCCTTGCCCTTATATTCCATATCCTTAATTGCCAGTATCACAAGGAAAAAATGAAAAACAACAGGGTCTGTTGAGTGACCAGCCCTTGTCCCACTGCCATCTCAAGATACTTGAAGATGCTTCATTCCAGATAATTTGTATTTTATCCCACCAGGTCCTGGTGCTGTGTTGCAGCATGACAAACCTTTCCAGCTCACCTAGGAGCCCAGACAGTATCCAGGCTGCTGAAACACCAGGAATCTGACCCTGGTCATTCCCACGTGCTACCATTCATCTCACCCAGGGATTTATTTTTGGTAACTGAGATGTGAATAGTGGTAAGATCTCTTCCTGAGCTCCAACCAACATCCCTAAGAATTCTCACTGATGCTTCAGTTTTCTCTCCTTCCCCAGAGACAAGGCTTCGAGGGCAATTCTCTTATCTCTGTTTGTTTTGTTTTGGTATATTATGCAGCAGAGTGTCTCGAGGTGTCTCTCCTCTTTCCTCCTTTCCAGTTGTCTGTCTCTCTCCATCACTTTGTCATCCTCAGCTGCTTGTTAGTCTCTCCGTTTTCCTCCTTGTCCCTAGTTGGTCCATTTGTCATTTTTTCTCAGCAGCCCATGCTCCTTTCTCTCCCACTTCTTTCCTGCCTCTTGTTTCTCTCTTTCGTTTTTTCCCCCCTAGTGTTGGAACTTCTTTCTTTGATTCCCCCCCTCCACCTCCCACCCTTTATAGTGCTGTTATCTGTGATTTTGGCAAAGAGCACATTTATTGGGGAGGAATATCCCCATGGCAACGCAGCAGATGGTGACTTTTGATTAACTTGGCTTTTTTTTTTTTTCCCCCGACTGCCAAATCACAATCCGTCTTTGAAATTAAATCAGGCTGTGATAGCATCAGTTGTTCTGGAGAGGGGACGAGAGAGAAACAAGACTGAAGTATTACAGCAGGAGCCAGGATGTAATGCAAATTCGTGTTTTTTAACCCCAGCAATAAAAACCCCTGTTCGTTCCGGGAGCAGGAGGAACCACAAGAGAGGGAATAGTAAAATAAAAAAATAAGATTAAGAAAATGTTATAACCCCACATGGGCTCCTCATTCTGACCACGCTGGAACGTGTCTCTGTAACACTGATGTCACTGCTTGCCAAGTCACTTGGTGCTGCTGGGCCTCATTCTGCAGCTGCTTAAACACCACTGAGGGTTTTCCTCGTGCCATGGGTAGTGGGAAGAGACCAGATTCTTAGCCGAGCAGTTCAAGCAACTATTTGTTTACAGGGGCGCAGTGTCCAAAGTGGTAAGGAAAGCATTTGCAAGCAGGAGGAGGAAGGCAAGAAAGCAGCTCCTGGAATACATTGCCAGGAGGTGAGAGGAATTCAGGGTAAAGTGAGGAAGTCGAGGAGCTGGAAAGGATGGATGGCATCCCTGAGCCAAGATGCTGAGTGATCAAGGGCATGGGAAAGTGAGGAACTGCCTGTAGAGGCACCAGGGAGGTCTGAGCCTGGGGAAGGAAGGGCGCAAAGTTCTGCCAGCCACGAAGAGAGAGTTACAGGGCATAGCCCCATGGAAGATGGGAAAGCAGATACTGAAGTCAAACAGTAAAGAACTTTCTTGAATGCTTCAGAAGTGGGTGGTATTCAAGTCCCATGAGCTCCTTTGCCTGGTGCTTTTTGGAGGGTGACCAAAGGTGAACGCAGTGGAGTGCTAATCATAGCCAAAGATAAAGAAGGGCTTGAAAATAAAAGCTGCAGCGAGGAGATGACTAACGACCCAGCAATTTCATGGGAACTGGCGCGTTGTCTCAGGCTGCGAGGCTGCTGAACGGCTATCTCCAATTTCTAATGTTCCACATACAGCAGGTTAGAAAGCGGTTGTCTGGTCTCAGCGCTGGCTCCTTTGGATGCAGTGGGTTTAGCAGTTGTGGCTAAAGGCAAATAAGGAGTTACATTCAGTCTTGGTGAAGTTCAAATGAGATGGTGGAGTTTTACCACAGTATCAGACAATCATAGAATATGCTGAGTTGGAAAGGACCCATCAGGATCATTGAGTCCAACTCCTGGCTCTGCACAGGGCATCCCAAGAATCACACCGTGTGCTTGAAAGCAAAATCAGAAATGAAGTGCCTCAAGGGTTAATACCCCTTCCTGTCTGAGGTTACAACTTCGGTTGTAAATGGTACTTTCTGGAAGTGTGAAGAGCAAGCACATATGAGCACTTGGTATGCTTCATGTCAACCTTGAGATACTCAAATTCTGTCACTAGGCCCTCTTCTACCATTGCAAAGAGGATCTAACTTTTTGTAACACGACCTGATAAAAATGCTTCTCCTGGAGGAGCTCTTTTCTTAATGTAAGTTTCCAACCTGCACCCTTCTGTAAAAACTTTAAAGATACAGGGTTATCCTGTTCCTTATGTTAAAAGAAATAATAGAGGAGCTCCCACTACACTTTCTGAGAAGCAGTCCATATTCTCGTGCTTGCTAGGAGCTCTAGGCCACCACCATATCTCTCCCACTGCTTTTTTTAGTCAAACTGGTGCTTTTTCCTGCTCTGCTCCAGGAGACTCTGTGGGCCGTCTTAAGTTCTTTCAGGATAAGCTCTCTGTCCAATAGATAAAACTTTGCTGCAGATGTTGTTACTTCTGTTGGAGATCTCAGTTCAGGAGTGTTTTGTGTCTGCTGCGTGTTAGATCTGATGTTCTTTGAGGAGAAGATAAGATTTTGGTGCAGGAGGTGAATGGGGTAGCTACTGGAGCTTAATTGGCAAGAGATATCTCAGGGCCAAATTCTTCCCTGTGAGACACAGGCACAAGGGAGATCTTCAGCCTGCAGGGGTTCATGTGTTGGTGGAAAGCATCAGAGAAGTGCCTCATGAGCACAGTGGGACCTAGACCCCTGTTTGAATCTTGGATCGCTAGTCAGGGGAGTTTAACCCATGGCTCATTCTGTGTAGATGGTAATCGTAGTTTAGACAAGCATTTGTATCTGCTGGTTGCTGCTTCTCCCTGTTTTGGTCAGATTACCATTTGATTTCTTGTCCCAGGCACCTTGCCAGCGTCTGTCCCCAAATCTCTCTCTGCCTTGCATCTCCCCTTGCCTTCCATGAGTGCCTTGCAACCACGCTCTTCTCTCCCCTCCCGTGCAGCCCCCAGGGTGGTTGGCACCCAGTGTGCCTCGGTGTACAAATTGCATGCTGCGTGCCTGTGCGCTTGCTCTGCCCCCTGCTACCACTGTGCCCCACTTGGTAACACCCAGCGGGGTGTGGGAGCTGCTGATGGATGAAAGCCAGACCTGCCCTGAGTCCTGCCCCCGCAGCTCATCCCCTTCGCACAGCATTTGTGTCCTGAGCGTTCCCAGCACGGCAAGCGTGGCATCCGCAGGGCTGCGATCCAGTCCGTGGAGCCGCACAAAGCAAGCCGGCTGTGACACCACGACACAGCGCTCGGGCCTCTCCGGCTTGACACCACATCGTTATATATTGATGCCATGACACCAGCGCTCAAAATAGAACCAGGACAATTTGATTTCCTGCAGATCTCAGGATGGGGTCATAAAAACGGAGACTGTTCTGGAGAAATGGGATAGGGTGGAAATGTTTGTAGTGACATCACAGCCAGTTCCATGCCAATGGCCTCCTACTGCTGCAAACATGTGATTGTGATTTTGCTGCACGCTCCATCAGAAAAGTGCCAGACTGGTTGGGGAGGGAGGGGAGGGAGGGAGGAGAAGGGGCGGAAATATTCTGTTCTTGTATCTCAATTCAAATATCTGACAATAGCCTTGCAGCCCAGGGTGGTGAGTGATCAGGAGTGGGACCATGTTGCTGAGGCTGCTGCCAGATCAGCAGAGTTCAGAGTGTTGCAGCAACCTAACTGAGGGCTGAATAAGGACCTTTGATTTTATGGTAGAGGATCTTGGTCTGCATTGGTGTGCTTTATGGAAGAGTTGGGTGGTCTTGTTGTGCTCACTCTTCCTTACTAGTCCCATTTGCTTCTAGCGTCAGTTTTCTTGGCAAGAAGAATGTACAGGCCTGAAATATGGTTACAAAAGCAACTGCAGAGTTGTTGTCTTTTAGGAGTTCCCATTACAGAAAAGAACAGATCCCAGTGTTGGAGTTTCACCCGTGAAGTAGGAAGCAGCAAGCAGCAGGAAGGGATTTAAGTAGTTGGAGATAGAGACAGAAAGAAGGGAGAAAAGAGAGGGAAGAAACAGAAGTCAACATAGAAAATAAAACTAGCTTGTGCCTGTGGACATTGCAGGAGGAAATCTCATGTCCATTGCTCCAAAAATGGCACTGAGTGCTGCAAAGCCCATCTTGGTAGCAAAGTCCCTCCCGAGAAACAGCCAGTGGAGATCAGCCCTGGCTGTGTCCAGCACATGTAACCTTGGGGGGTTGTGAAGAGGAGCAGTATCTGCCAGGGGGACGGGAGAGTAAAGGGATCCAGCTAATGCACCCGTCTATCAGATTAGGCTGTCAAAAAACAAACCACTTCCATCACTGCCCAAGAAGAGACTCTCACTCCTCGCTTAATGGGATGTCGGTCCTGTTGTTGTCACTCCAGGGAGAGGGGCTACTGCCACCACAGTGTGCAGCAGGCTTTGAGTTTAAAATCCTATTAGACAGGGACTAACAGTTGCAAAAAGAAAGCAGGTATCCCCTAGTGGGGATTTAAAGATGTTTAGACATAATTTGATTTTCCAAGCAGATGTCATTATTGTTAAACAGTTGCCCACTTGATATGTTCAAGTTGTTGGCTGTAATTGCTAAAATTAGCAGGTCTGCATAGAGCAAAGGTCAGTCGGTTAATATCGTGATTTAGTATTTTATGAAGTAATTCCAAATGCTTTTATGTATGTTTTTGTTTTTGCAGCCTAAGCCCACATTAAAGTAGTTGTGGGCCACGCTAATAAAATAATGACTCAGCCTTTCAGCACAGGCTGCCAGCCGGGCTCGGCAATGGTGCTCCAGCCACCTTTGGTCCCTGCTCTGCCTGGTGCTGTGGGCCAGCCGGGGCCCTGCGTTTGGGTTTGGAGCTGCAGTCAAACAGGAGGCTTCCAACGGCCCCTTTTCCCCCCCCAGTGTGACATCTTCAAGAGCTGGTGCTGCAAATGAGCCCATCAAGTCCAGCAGTGACTGGAAGGGTGAGGGACTGGTGAGCACAAGGTTCTGTCGTGGCTACCTGTGGTCTTCTGAGGTGGATCGACTGCACGGGCAAGTGCATGCAAGCACCTTCAGCCATGAACACACCTGAAAGACTCACCACTGACCAGGCAAGGTCCCAAAATACAGCTCCTTAGAGGGAAGATGCCTTTTTGGAAGAGGAACAGAGAGCTGGGATTGGGCAAGGCAAAGACTCCCAGTTTGTGCTGTGGCTGGTTAGACACCTTATGTTGCTTCCTCCAGCACTGCAGCTGCTAAATGGCATGAGAAAAAGCTTTAAAAAACTCCTTGAAGGTATTGGGGTTTTCCTGGCAGGTTCAGTGTGGGTCTGATCCCATGTCCTGGGACAGAAAACAGTTCTCTTCCAAGGCAAGGTTTGCTGGGGTTCACTTACCTTTCTCTGTAACAGAGATACAACCCATTCCCAGGGGTGGTTTGGGCACACCTGGCAGATTTCTTGCTATTGCAGGAATGCAGGACTTTGCTAATGCTGTCTGACCTGCTCTTTTACCACCAGACCTTTATGACTGTCTTTTTTTTTTTTTTTTTTTTAAATCTCAGACATTAATCTCAGAAAGTGCTAAGAGGCATTGTGTGGCCTGCAGTGCACAGGAAGATATGGTGGAAGACCTGTAGATCCTCCTGGACTTGACACTTACTGGGTAAGCTGGGTCCCTTTCCAATCTGTGTTCCCATATTCCTGCTAACAGGTTTTGATATGTGCAGCTGCCAGAGCTGCCCCAGGAACTCTCTGTGGCTGCAGACAGCAACAGACACACTCTGATCCAGGCGATGAGAAAAGGAAGAACTTGCTTTTAGGTGCTGCCTTAGACACCAACACATGAGAGGGAACTTGTGACCCTACAGGACAGGTCTAAGGTATGTGTAGATTTGCATATCTTGATCTCAGATCAACAAATATTTTGAGCATACATAAAAATATGCCATTAGAGAAAAGACTGAAGAAAAGTTTTAGCACTAGAAAGCTGAAAAGGTTAAGAAGCTGGGAATTCAACTCTGGTCCAGATTTCAAAACATGTTATTTTGATCAAAGACCATTTCAGTTTCCAATCTGAAATATGCAGTTTGGGGTTTTGTTGATTTTTTTAATTTGTTTCGGTCTTTTTTTACCTTGGACTTCCTCTGAAGCAACATAACATAAATTCAAGAAGCCATCTCTCACGAACATGGTGTCCACAGAGTATCGATAGAAACATTTACTTGCGTTTGCTCTGACCAAAATAATATTTTTGTACCAAGCCCCTTAAATCTTTGCAGTTCTCAGAGTCCCAATGCCTGTAGGACTGTGGCTCCCAAATTGTGGAGGAGCAATAGACAGGCCTTGTCCCAACACCGAGGTTTCCCTGCTCCCATCACTGCAGGCCTCCCTCCATGAACCCAGCATGCAGTTAAGCTTCTACTTGCCTCCAGTGCTGTCTTTTTCTTACAGGGAGAGGGATTTAACAGCCCTTAACATAACAAATACAGTTTTGGTCTGTTTTTCCATGGCATCAGTCGCTAAAGGAAGGTGATTTAAGCTACATTTGTCTTTTAAAAAGTAAAAGGCTTTGAATACAGGGTAGCAGTATTCAGGCTAATTTAATTTATTGCTTAATGTTCAGAGTCCTTTACTAACAACACTACCTCACAGGCTCCTTCAAAGCATGCGAGTCTGTTATTCCCATTTTACAGCAGAGGAAACAGATGCAAAGACCTGCCCAAACACAGGCAGCAATTGCAATCTGGATTAGAGTGAAAATGTCCCTGAAAACTAGTTCCAGTCTCCAGGGAGACATCAGTGGGTAGGGAAAGCTGGGAAACTCAAGGGGATGTAGCGTGGGACCGAAACTAAAAGGCGTGTAAGATTTTAAACGCCCAAGGTGATCTGGCCAAGCAAGAAACAAGGCTCAGCAGTTCATGTCAGCACAGGGGAGGGTGGAAACATGGGGAGTGCGTTCCTTAGCTCAGTGGAGGACGAAAGCAGTGTTCTGGCAGGCTGTGCAAGAAATGCATTGTGAACTGGCTCTTGCAGCTGTGAGCAAGACAATAAGGATGGTAAAGCACCATCTGAGTCCCCACATCCAGCTTTGCACAAAGAGGGAGCTAAAATCAGCCCCCTGGAATCTGTTGGCTCATGGTTTAGATTTAGCTCTTTGTGTTTGAACAACTCCAAGCAAAGAGGGAATATAGGTTCTCCCAGTTCAAGAACCAAATTCACCTTTTCCCTGCTCACTTTCAAACCCTTCTCTCAGGATCTTTGGTCATAATTTGCAGGGCATTCTCAAGGAAGCCCCAATTTTCTTTTACAGTCTGAGGAATTACATTGTTTTCCTTCCTCTGATTTTCCTATGCCATTCCCTGTCCTCTGTGCTCTGCATTTTCCACTGAACCTCACCTACCTTCTTGCCAGTGTACAAAACCTTTTTTTTGATGAATATGCATCTTCTGACAAAACAAAGATAGGATATTCACTTAAATCTCAGGGTTGTGTATGAGGGCCACACAATACTTTATTCTTTCAGCTAGTAGACTTCAACATTGGCATTTCAAAGAGTGGGAAGGGGACCTATAACTTGCCATAAAGTTCTCTTACCTGTTCATGAACCAGGCTGTCTTCTCTTGCTATATTAATCAACTTGGTCTCTTTGGCAAACCAGCAAGGTTGCTTTCACATGTATCTGTGATACCTATTAGCTTAACAAGCACTATCTATCCTCATACAGGCTTAGTAGAGTTCCACTCTTTAGTTAGCATAACCATATCTTTACCTGTGAAGTGCTTGTTCCCAACCATTGAAAAATCTGCATTGGTTGTGCCATGAACTCAGCATTTATTAATACTGCTTGCAGTAGATCCCATCTGTTGAGCTATGAGAACCTGTCCCACAGCTTGCAGTTAATGCTTGTGCTGGCAACATAAAGAATTCAGGGTCTCTGTCCCATTGATTTTCACAGACTTCATCAGACCATCTTCTTCCGCTTCCTTTCTCTCATGACCATTCTCAAAGATTAGACAGGTGGTGATTGCCTTGCCATTGATCACTTTAGTATAGCTTACTATTGTTGTGGGTCCATGTGGCCCAACTGTGGTTTCACTAAAGGTGTAGGTGGGGATCTTCCTGTGACTGAACGAATTCCACGGCATAAATGACTCCTTAGAGGAAGTAAGGGCTGGAGCTTCCTCCTCTTCCACTTTGTACTGTGCTGGTTTTCACCACTGATTCTGATGTCAAAGGGGTTCCAGAAAATATATGCAAACAGATCCCTTCCTCCAAAGAACTCTTCTTGATGGGAGAATACATGAGGAGAACCAAAGAAGCCACTGTAATCCTCTGTGGACTCTGCTCTCCTCAACAGACTCGTCATAGAGCGATTGCCTCTGAGGGTCAGACAAAACCTCGTGTGCTTCCAAAATTTCTTTGAATTTCTTCTCAGCTTCTCCTCCTTGTTCCTGTGGTTCTTATCAGACAAGTTCAGCCTGGGGAGCTGAACTTTGATGATCAAGTCCAGGGTTAGCCTGCATCTGTTTCTGTTCCCTGGATTTGCTGTTCCTGTGGGAAATACAATATCCTCACAGGGAATTGTTGCATGAAGAAGGTCTCCAAAGAAGTGCCAGTAATGAGAACTCATCTGTCTGTAACACAGTGTCATAAACACCTACTAATAGCAGCATGTGTTGCAGATCACTGCCCTCTTTTCCATTATCCCACACTTTGGGAAGGAGTCAAGAGCCGGCCAGACCAAAGAGCATATGTGCAGCGTATGAGCTGGCTGCTGTCCTAACATACATCATATGTGTGGGGCCATGAAGGAAAGGGGCACCATGTCAGCCTGGAGAAAGCAATACGGCAGAGAGAGGAAGGTGACTGAGCTGATGCACTGGGGAAGGTCTTTGTATTGCTGGTGTTCTCACTGGTCAGTGATGGGCCAGTAGTATGGAGGTATTTGTCATATTTGGGCAGTAGAAGTTGCTTTTGGAGGCTGGAGCTGAAGGAAGCACAAAGCAACAAAGGAGCTTGTGGTCCTGTGGGCTCACCTCATTGGGGAGAATTTAGCTTTTGTCTCTTTTGGCACAGAAGAAATTTTCTTAGTTACAGGGTGGTTGTGCCACGTGAATTATTTTTCTGTAGCAATGGTGAAAGTATTTTGGGCCCAGCAGCAAGCTGCTGCTGCCCATTCCAACTCAGAGGGTTCTTCGCAATCCCAAGGCATCCCAAAGAGGTCTTCTACACTGAGGGGACAGCTAAGGCTTCATAGCTCAGCACTGTAGTGGTGTGCTTGAAATCTTTACCAAAGGGACTTGTTTATTTGGGCTAGTGGTATTTTAAGATTGTCCATTGGACTTGAGGGGGATCCAAGCTTACTACCCACAAGTCCCTAAAATGTGTCAACAGCTCTTAGCCACTGCCAGCGTGGTCCATGCGCAGATGCTTGGCAGAAATTTCAAGAGGAATTGCTGTTCCTCCTCTCTGTTACCCAGAAGGGAAAAGGGGACATCTGAAAAGTCTCTTGGAGAGGGTCCCAGGCCAGTTATCTACTGCAGGGAGTGGGACTGTGCACAGAAGGAAGGAGGTGACCCTGCTTTATGCTGTGTCTTTGCAAAGCATCTCTTCCCCTATTTGCTTTTGATGATGAGAGCCCATCTCAGACTGGCTGGCGCACTGGGTTATCTGTCTTGGATTTAGTGCATCATACCCATCTGAAAAGTAGGGAGTGTTTTTCTCCTGTCATCCCTGAACGGGGGATGCTCACTGCCTGTCTGTCTGCTGCCTGCAGCAGGCATCAGAGATTAGCAGCCATTCAAGACAGACCACTGCTGTGAGCAAAAAGGGTTTGCAAGGAAAAAAGAAAGGAGAGGCAGGGAGAAATGAGACGTGCACACACCAAGTAACTAGACCCAAACTATCCTGGCAGTCCCATCCCTAGAAACCAAGGCTTTGAAATGAGAAATGTTTTTCGTATCTTAAATCTCAAGTACAAACAATAAAAACCAGCCCAGACTGTGTTCTTTGAAGAGAAAGTACGAGTGACCTGAACAGTGGTTATCAGCAGCGTCATTAAGATAAACCCTTAACATGATTTAAAGCATCCGAAACTGAAGGCAGCACTTTCAGATACTAACAAAATGGTCTGACATTGGGGATGAAAATCAATAGTAATCTGATGTCACTAAAAATACTCAAAAGTGTCCCATGGCTGATGGAGGTGAGATTAGTGTAAATATTTGTATTCTAATCAGTGGCACGCGAGGGCTGGAGGCGGCCTTTCTGTCTATTTAATTAATGGAGTGGCTTTTTAAAAGGATCCTAATCATATGTGATTGTATCTGCTTATCAACATTTTTGCTAATTAGATGATATGGAGGCAGTCACTCTGCTAATTCCCTCATCCAAACAGCATATCCTGCACAGATAAAGTACAGTCTCTTTTTAATAAGAAACAATCATGAGACAGACTAACCTTAATGGTGCTTATTATCCGAGGATCTTTGGGATTTTCTTTTCTACCCACCTCCTCCTTCCTTTTCCTTCATTTGCTGTTTCAGTATGCCAGATGGATGTGGATGCAGCAGTCCCTGTCCCCCCCACTTCCCTGCTCCAGGCACTGCCATGTCCAGCCTGCTCTTCACTCCCAGCCAAGTCTTGGGTCTGCGAGGGCAGGGATTGTCAGTCAGGTCAGGATGGGGAGCAAAACAAATGACACCAGGTAGCAAAATGTCCCAAGCTTTTGGTCACCCAGACCACAGGTGACCCCAACTGTGCAGCCTCAAACCCTGACCTTACTCTTGGCACTCCAATGAGCCCTAGTACAGAAGGGATTGAGTGCCTCCAAGTTGTGCAAATATTTTTCTATTATTATTTTTTATTATTATTTATTACATTAGGAAAAATTTCTTCATGGAAAGGACTGTAAATAACTGCAGCAGGCTGATGTCTATGGCAGTGACTGAGTCACTATCCCTCAAGGTATTTAAAAGCTATGTAGTTGTGGCACTGAAAAACATGGGTTAGTGGTGGTCTTGGCAGCACTGGGTTAACAGTTGTAGTCAATGATTTTAAAGGTCTTTTCCAACCTAAACAATTATTATTATTATTATTATTATTATTGTTGTTGTTGTTGTTGTTATTATTATTATGTTTTCTTCTGTTTTAAAAGAGTCTGAGGGCAGAGGGGTTCTACATGAGTGGTTTCTCACCAGCCCCGTTGACTCTGTGGCAAGGCTGCAGTCCTTTTATCTAAGCCAAACAAGTCAGAGACATTTGTTCCAAGTTCTTCGACTATCCAAACAAACACGAGTCGTGCTTCGCTCCACCAGTCAAACTGTCATCAGATGCCCCCCTGTGGGGCAGCCCTGCTGGAGGGGATGCTGTGCTCACCCTCGGAGCCGTGTTCCCGGGGAGCACGGCCAGGGATGGGCGCATTGGGCCGATCTCCTGCTGGGGCGTAAGAGAGGGACCTGTTTGATTTCAGAACAAGATTGAAAAATAAATAGCAAACTTGCCCTGAAGAATGTCTCCTCACCTCTCAAAATACAAAAGCAATGGCTAGGTAAGGAGAAGCTGTCATGAATGTGTGTAGCTGCCATCCCAAGAGAGTCTGGATGGAGCAGAGGAGAGAGGGGTAGCTGCCTGGTGCTAAGTTTTGGGAGGTCAGGAGTTTGCCTGCTGCTTTTGCAGCTGTGAATGTTGAGCAGAAAAGGTTTAAATGATATGGATTCCCCACTCCATGGGCAGGATGGAGAGTCAGCATGTCCTGTGCATTGATCCCATGTGTCAGGCTCAGCACAAAGGTTGGCTGTGGGGTGGGAGTTGGGGTTATTCTGTGGAGTGCTGGCTGGGACAGATGCCCAGATGCTGGGACACAAGAGTTGAAAGAAGATCCAGGGAGCTGGGTCTTTATCCAGCTTTTCTGATACTCAGGTTGGGGTTTGAGACTAAACCCAAGGTTCAGGCAAGAAAAGAAATAGCTCTTCTGAGTGATGGTGGGGAAGCACAAGAACCTCACAAGACCTCTTTTTTGAGGTATGAAGTCAAAGAGGAGGCCTGGTCTTACTTAGTGGAGTCAGTAGTGGGCCTGACATGTTTTTTGTGTTAGATCATTCACCATGCCTGGGGCAAGACCTTGCTCCAGTCTTGGAAAGTCCAAATGCTGCTGTAACTTTTGTCCATGGACTCTGACCCCTGCAGAATTCGAAGCACTTTGGTTTCATTGACAGGGTCATCTCCACATGTCATCTGCAGTATCCTTGTCCAGACATGGCTATGCTGAAGTTGTGCTCAGCAACACAGTTGGCCGGTCCTTCCACCATTCCTCCTCTTTGGCATGGTCCCTGGCGCTCCGTCCTCTCCATGCTGCACCCAGGAATTAATTCAGTATTGACCGCTTTCCCAGGGCGGTTTCCCATTGCTAGTTCCGTGACTGAGGGCTACGTCTTGAAAAGAGGAGGGACTTCTGGGCCAAGGATTGCATTGCAAGCCGTTGAGTCCTGGGGCTTAATGAGGCACTGCTTATCAGCAGAGTGTGCTTATCTGGAGCCTGCCGATGGTGTACCTGCTCCAGCCCCATCGTGAGCGAACATGTTTTACCACCCAGTTGCAAGGAGCCGGGAGCATGGTCAGATGGCACAGTTCAGCTGATGTGTGGTAACTCGTGAAGCCACAGCAACTTTATCACTTCACAACATCCATACATAGCCACGGCCTTGAATCTTCTCAGGGGAAGAAAGGATGATGAGTTACTGTTCTGGGATTTTCTCTCTGTCTCCAGTCAGTGGGAAGTGGTATGTGGAGCATTCATTTAATAAACCAGAGGGGAAAAGCTGTAGATCAGCTTCTCATTATTTCAGTGCTGGCTCACGCCATCACTTGGGCTTGTGCCTGACAGTTCAGTGTGTTATTTGAGGCCACTCAAGCATTCTGCAGAAATGATGCCACCCTCTTCTGAAAGTGTGGGGTTCGTCCAAAGGGGGAGGGCCTGATTCCATTAGTAGCTTTACTAGTGCTAGTTTCATCTCAGTTTTAGGCCTGTTTGTAAAGAAGGTATTTGCTTTGGAGACTAGTCCCTGTTGAGAGCCAGCACTCCAGCAGGAAAACTTCTGGACATAGTTTTGCTGATGTGGACCTCTGAAGTAAAGCAACTGTGGGTGGATAAAAATGCACCAGTGTTTCTGGTTTGCAGTGGAAGGGGGGAGTCCAGCGTGGTACATGACTTAGGTGAGGGTCTTCGTGATTTGCACATAGACCTGAAGCCCCTTGATTAAAAGAAGCAGTCTCTTTCTCTAGAAGGTAGGAGGGGTGGTAAGGGGCCATGTTAAGTGTTTGTCCTCCGGTATTTGCTAGTGTGTTATACCTACATGCAAGAAGGGGGGCCTGAACGACCCATGTAGCATGTGGGGGACTGATAAATTACGGATTACTTTACTGGGAGTAAAGAAGGGAGAAGAGCCCCTGCTAAAGCTGTCAGGAAGCCTGTTCTGCTCCTGCCTATGGGCACCTTGTACATGGGGCTGCCAGGAACAGTGAAATTTCCACACTGCCTCAGCAAAGGTTTAGTCCGAGTTTATTGCTGAGATTAAAAGACTGGAGAATATAAATTGTAAATGTGATGACTTAAGAGCTCATAAATTCAGTATACAGCCCCATTCCAGAGAGCTTACATGCAGTGCAGCCACACTGCCTTGGGCTCATGAGTTGTCCTTGCTCCTGTTGCTCAAACCCCTGCTCTCCAGAGAGCCCTTCTGCCCTGCCTGGCTCCCAGTGTATCCGGCTGGAGATGCCATCCTGCCTGTGCACACAGTGAGTTTGCTGCTTATGTACAGGCATGGACTCCCTGCCGCTGCTTCAGCCCAGAAACCAGTGCTGGTGCTGGACCAGCTCATGCCACTTGTGTCCCCCACCTTGGAGCTGGGTGACCCCTCTAAGCAGAGGGCTGAGGAGGGCTGCTTGGAGGAGCGGTTAATGTGTCGAGCTGATTCTGGTGTGAGTTGTGATTAGTTTCCTACAGCTGGGTCATGGTTGTCACTGAGTTTGTCCAGGACAAAGTTCCTTAAATAAATTGCCTAGGTGTTGTAAGCGCCTTTGTCATTACGTGCTTTTCCCTCTTTTCCTAGGAGGATGGAGAGCTGGAAACCAGCCTGCTCCTAGGATTGGTCCAGCCCATGCCAAGGACACAGCTTTTAGTCTGGGAGACCCAGCTGAAGCCGATGTGTGGATGCAGTGCCCAGTGCCAACCTGCTGGCAGCAAAGCTTGTGACATGGTCTGAGCAAGGATAGCTGGAGACAAATCCTGGGAGGACACCAGAAGATGCCATGGGATGACTTTCTCCCCAGTCAAGTGCACCAAGCCCCCAGTACGCAGTAAGTGTGGAGGAGTGAGCTCGGCAGTTGATTGGTGAAGGCCTTGAGGGTTCCCATCCTTGTGCAAGTGTTCAAGGGTCGGTGCTTGGGGCAGGCTGTGCTTTTGGATGGCTCAGGTTAAGCCCCAGACTGCAATGGCATGTGTGGGTCAGTACCAAGCCTTCTTTTGGGCACCAGGACTCATTTTTAGGGTCCAGCACAGGGGCCAAAGGCAGTGCTTGCAGTAATACACACCAGACTCTCAGTGAAGCCAGGTCCTCAAGTTCCTTTCATGTTTCTCTGAAGAAAGTGGTTTGGGCCTCCCAGATGGCATTGCTGGAGGTTTCCCATGTCCCAAGGTCCAGGCCTGGAGCTGACAGTTTCAGCAGTGTTCTGTCTCAGGGATGGTTGTGTGGCTCCAGCTCCTGAGGGCAGCTGTAGGTGCTGAGGGTGGTGTTGTGTATATCTGGTGTTTGATCATTTTTCAGACCTTCTTTTACCTAATTAGCAATAGGAAAAGGGGAGGTTACATTTTTAAAACAATTTTTAATCACTGTAAAATCCACTTTTCTGCTGTTTTGCTTTTTGATCTGACTTGCAGTAGATGTGGCATTGATGCCACAAGAGCACGTGCGAATGTAGGGCTGTGTGTGCAGGTTTACTGCCTGGGAGCATGGCTGGGCAGATGAAGCTCAGGGTGCATGCCCAGAGACAGTGGTCCTGCCTGAGCAGACTCAGAAACACACTGCATACATTGGCCAAACCATCCCACATTTTCCTACCCTGGCTGGAGTCTATTTAGCAGTGTTTTGGTCTGACAAGACTGTCTTGCCTTGCTTCCCTCCACCCAGATCCTTGAAAACTTTGGAAATTCACCTGAAATATTTGCCATTCCCCAGCACCCAATTTATGTGACCCACCAGAACTGCCCTTTCCCGGGACTCGGTTCTGAATGCGGAGCAGAGATAACGTTTAACAGGCAAGAGCAGATGAGAAGGAGATAAAGGAATAAGGGGAGGGGGGGAAAGGAGGGAGGGAAGGAGGAATGCAGAGGTATGTGGCTGCATGTTGTACTGTGTTTATGCATAAACAGGCACGCTTATCGATATCCAGATGTAAGCATGTGTGCGGGGTAATATCTCCTGAAACAATAGGCGCTGTTCGACTCAGGGAGAGCTGCCGGAGCCTCCCTGTCAGATGCTGCCTCGTTATCAGGTTGCAGCAGGCGTTCCCATCTAATCGGGGATCTGAGCCCCGTGAGCCGCACCCCGGGGTTTCAGAGCCTCTCCTCCAGCCTTCTGCCCACTCTGCACTCTGAGGAGGGAGGGCAAGAGGGGACAAAAGGGGCCAAGCATCGCCGGGGGTGATACCCGGTGTGTCTGCCCGTCCAGCCTCACACTTTGACGGGGATGTGGGAGCTGGTGTTGCCACCACGTTTAGGCGGGGATGGCAGCGGTGTGACACTGAGAACACGGCCAGCCCTTGCAAGGAGGGGAGAGCCTGGCCAGAGCTGCAGCAAAGTGCTCGCTTTGTTCAACGTGGGACAGAGAATGTCAGAGGGACCAAACTGGCCCATCCTCTGTGCGAGGCAGGACAGGAGCTGGCCTTGGGGCCAGGGGTCTTTTTTTATTTTCTACTGTGTTTTTAAGGAAGGCTAGAAGAGCAAAAAAGGCTTATAAAACCTTCTCCCCCCGCCGCTCCCTAGCACCAAAACGCAATGACCACTAATCTTACGTGGCTCATAACTGCAAATAGCTCTGGAACTAATTAATTTGACAGTGCGGCGGCTGATTGCCTTTTTCACCAAAATCAATTAAGAAAACGCACATTTCCCCTTCTCCCCCCCTCCCCTCCCCGCGCCGCTTCCCAGTGAGGCAGAGAGGAGAAGGGGCAGCGAGGACTGGGCGCTGCTTTCCCAGGGCTCCTGGGGGGTCAGGGTGGAGAGTGGAGCGCGGGAGCACAGTGAAAGGGGATTAACAAGGTGGAGGGAGAGACGCCGCTGGTTCTCCACAACAGGAGCGGGGATGCTCCCTGGGGACGGGTGGCGGTGGGAAAGCTTGATTGCCACATGCAGCCACGCTGTGCCGCGTTCCTCCCTCCCTCCGTCCCAGCTCCCTGAAGACCCCCGTGAATTGTCGTTCCTTGCCAGTGCAGGGGGGGAATTGGCCATCGGGCTCTCAGAGCATTTTTTATTTGCATGGCTAATGAGCCGCTCCAGAAGGGGCTGCAAGGGAGAGGCAGGTGGGAATTTCGGCACTGTTTACTTGCCAAGCGAGGGCAGAGGTGTGTGTTGAAAAGGCTTCAGCTAGAAATTTAGGGAGATGAATTTTGCAGGAGGCAGCGGTAGGAATCTGAGTGGGGTCTCGTGCAATTTTTAAGGCTCCTGACCCTGGAGCTCCGTGCCCAGGCAGGTAAAGGTGAAGAGAGTGCTGAAGGGGTTGTGGCTCCCTATGCCCTGGGTGGGGTGTGGGGGAGAGTCTGAGCTGGGGCAATGTATTAGTGTCACACTGCTTCCCAAAAAATGCAGCAAGAACAGGACAGCCCTCCATGCTTGTTCTTCTGGTTTCACTTCGAGATGGAAAAGAGAACCAGGTCTGAGGGATACAGGTTGAGTGATGGCAGGGCTCTGTGAGCATGCAGCTTCCCCAAACACTCTTTTCAAGGAATGGGAGACAACTGTTCCTAGGACATGGTGTTGAGACACCTGGCCAAGCTGGGTAAAACCTCCTGAGCATTATTTCTGTAAATGTCTCCATTTGGTCCATATCACATCCTCCCATCTCTACTGAAATACCCTTCTATTAATAAATAACTCCATTCTCCATTACTCCATCTCCACAGCTCACGTTGAAGTAACTGGGAATTTGGGTTTGGTTTTTATAGACATTAGAAATAGATTTTATCTTTATTAAGGGCTCTGTCTCCACCACACCAACCTTTGCTCCATTGCACAGAGCACAGCAGTGGCTGGAGCAGAGGAAGCAGGTCACTGGGCTGTGCTCAGGACCGGGAGAGGAAGGAGAACCTCTCTGTGGTTTTGGCCAGGGCAGAAGGGGTTTAAAAGGGCCAGGTTCCTCCCTGTGCATTGGTGACCTGTGAGTACATCTCTATAGCATGGTGAGAGAATCATGAACTCTTGAGAAAACAAGAGAAAAAATTTGAATGAAGAATATTTAAGAAATTGTGGATCTGAAAGATTTAGTTCTCAAGGCTTTGTTTGTTTTTCTTTGTGGTGTCTTGGGAAATACCTATCAGGAAACCTCCCCGAGTGCAGTCATGGTGCTGAGCCACCACATAAATTTGGGGAAGATCTTCTATTTCTAAACTGTGGGTTTCAAACAATCCCTGGAAAATATTTGAGTTTTGAAGTGCACTGGTTGGTCGTGATTGGGCAGGGAAGTCACAGGGTGGCATTTTTATCCCTGGCTTGGACGGCAGCATGGTTTCTGGCATGGAAATCAGCGCATGTAAATTAGAACTGTGGTTTTGATGAATACTATCATATATGGATTGGAGGCTGATTTTCCAAGAGTAGTCATGCCAGGAAAACTTGTGCTCTCACACAGCCCCAGGCAGCAAACACAAGTGACACAAACATGGTGAGGGTAAGTTCATTTACAACTGTGACTGTTCAAAAAGTATTTCTAAAATTTGCCTTCCCTGCTGTTTCCCCCCCCGTCCCCCCTTCCTCCTCCCCTTCCAGCTATGCCAGAATGAGCTAGGAGGTTTGGTATCCAGCCTTACACAGCGGCTGGTGCTGGGCTGGCGGGGATCGGCGCCACGGCCGTTGCGCACCTGGGTGCAGGTAAGTCTCCGGCAGGGTGGGGACTGGATTCCTTCCCGGCCCCTCTCAGCAAACAGCTCCTGCCCCGGAGCCCTGCGTTCCTCTGCCCTTATCTCCCTGTGCAAGGCAAAGCTATAAATGTTATTGGCCATGAAGTTATTCATCCCCCTCAAAGTTACGCATATGCAAAACAGGCTCTCCTGCTGGAATGGGAGCCTTCGTACTAAGTGTGAGTGTTTAAAGGTGGGGGGTTTTTAAAATGAAAATCTCTAAGAAAGAAGTGCACTAACATATAGCAACATTAATAGCACTGGATCTGTATAAACTTAATTATATGCATTACCACAAGTAAACAACCACAGTATTTCTTGCAAGGTAAATATACTCTAGCTCCAGGGATGGCTATATTGAGGCGCAGAGCAATGGCCCAGCTGCCCCATGCAGTTGGCAGTGGGGAGAATAAGGAGGAGCTTGAGTTGGGACACAGGTCCTGCCTTCATCACGGGCAGAACTCAGCCCCTTTCTATCCCTTTCCCAGGGATGTGGCATCAGTCTGGCCCCTGAAGTGTTCTGCTGGCACACAGCAGCCTCTATTCCAGTTGGATGCCCTAATAGTCCTACCAGAGCAGCACACAACGGTAAGGGCTGTCAGCAGAGAATTTCAAAGCTCAGAAGACCCCCACTGCCTTCTTCTGGGAGTTTATAAAATTCAGTTGGGTTCATAGTGGTTGTTGTTTTAAGCTCATTCCCTTCTGAGGAATGGCTCAGCACAAGAAAGAAAAGCAGCTATTTTACTTTTCTGATAACTAGGAGAATTCAATCATATATAAAGAGTGTTACATCTCTCTGACCTCTGAAGCTGGAAGAAGCCATTCCCCATTTATGGCATGTCTCCTATTTTATTAGATTCATGCACAGGCTGTATCAGCTGTTCCCTGTTTTTCTTCCACTCTATCTGTTGATGGCTCAGACCAGGACCTTTGCAATGCTTCAAGCCAGCTGAGCCTGGAAACCTCTAGATGATCCAGGAAGAGGTTCCCAATCGTTGTGTCCCATCTCCTTCCCATATCCTGCTGCAGGACAGCTCTCTGCAGAGGGTGGCAGTGCCAGGATGAAGCCATGTGGGATGGGGCTTTTTGGGCAAGCAAATGTGAGACCCTCGACAGCTTCTATCCCACATTTCAAGATCTGAGGCCTAACATCAAACATGTCACTGCAGTCTGAGCCCCCACGGGCCTGATGGAGGAGCAAAAAGAGAGGGCTGGAGGCAGCAGATCCTAATCTTTATTAAATAAGAACAAAGCTTATGCCGGCTAATGAGAAAAACAAACCGATGAAAGATCCGGCGAGCTCCTCAGAAGGACACAAAGAAATTCTCTCTGAACAAGAGTAGGCTAAAAATATTCCTGAATATTTATTTTGCTGGCAGTGTCTTCACAGGCTCCAGATTTGATGCCGCCTCTTTGGGTATTGGCATGGCCATAGCAGCAATTTCAGAGAAGGGTGCTCCAAACTCTGCATGATGCCCAGAGTCGCAGCAGAAACAGCCCTGCAGCCAAGACACAAGAGCATGAACTGCCTCAGCACTGTGAGATGATGGCCAGTCCCTGCACATCTCTGTTTCTCTATGAGCAACAGGGTTTACATCAGTTTACATCCCTCGCCATCTTATTTGGAGTTGGTGAGTAAGAGCCAGAGATGCTGCAGGCATTTTTCTCCAGTTTCATTCCCCTTCTCAGCACAGGTTCCTGTGCATGTGGTGCCAAGGCTGCTGTCACCAAGGCTTGCATTGATGCTGAGCATCTTCAGCATCACAACTTCAGAGATATCAGGAACAACTGGTAGGAAACTGGAGACACTAGTGGTCTTATCCAGCTTGAGCCCACAGTGTTCCCCCAAAAGATCTCCATGACCTGCAGCAAGTCTCAGCCTAAAGCAGTAATCATCAACAAAGATATGGGCATCATTTACAAGCAAACCCAAAACCATGCGAAGTTGCCCAGATTGCACATGTAGTGTTACGAATTCTGAAGCCCAGACCATGCCCTGGGAAACCATCAGGGCAGGGAGTGTTTCAGGAGGTTGTGATCAGCCCAGTGTGGGTTGTGAGCCCCAGAGAGTAAACCTGCACCCACAAAGGGGTTTGCAGCAATTCAGTCAGCCCGACTGTTTCACATCTTCTGCCCTTCCCATGGGCCCCTAAAACGCCTGTCCAGCCTGTTGTCTCCAGAGATACTTAGCGGGAGGTGATGCCATCACAGCACTGGGTCAGACCACCCAGCCAGGACAGGCAGCTGTGGGGGCTGCTCTGAAATCAACTCCTGCCCCCACTCTCCCATACAGGCTGAGCCCCAAACCTCAGCATTGAGTACCACTGAACTTGGCTGAAAACATTGCTTCTAAAGGCAAAAGCAATGCAGTGACAAGGCCTGCAGTTCCTCCTCCGCTTCTGCTGTTGCTGACCGTGAAACTTCAGCCTCTGCTCTGTTAATGTACTGTGGCTGAACTTGCTGCCAGCAGGTCAAAGGGAACATAATTTACTTGGGCTTTGATGCATTTGATACAGTTTGGGGTGGAAAGGGAGAGGGGGAGGACAGGAGACGAAGGGAATAAGCAGTGGCAGGGAAGGAAAGAGGTTGCCTGTTTGCATGGGAACTGGATTAGTACGAAGATGACAGAGCCATTTTCTAGCCAAGAGAGATTTAGCAATAACCAAGAGGGTTTTGACCAGAGTGGGGGCTCTATGTGCTCAGATCAGTGTGGTGGGTAGGAGGCAGCCTAAGCGTTTGTCTGCAGGGCACTTTTTATCTCTTTCCCTGATTAGGAGATTGGCAAGGGGAGGGAGGTGTTTGTATTCTGTATTGCCTGAAGAGTCCTTACGCTGCTCAGGCAGGACCATGGCATGGTCACAGTTCCCTTCCTGGCAGCTACCTCTCATCATGTTTGCATCTTCTTAACACCCTCCTCATATTAGACCCTTTACCAGCTGCATCATGATGCCTCCCTCCCCATTTTCCTGCTGGAAGGAAGCTATAAAGCATTGAACAGGTACCCATGTGGTACTACAGGCGGCTTTTTTTGAGAGAGGAATTGGAGGCACCAATTGGTGCCTATGCTCAGAGCACAGGGAGCTCACAGGTGCCGAGGATGGGCTGGAATCAGGGGAACACGACCCTTCCCTCACATTACTTCTGGCTGTGCTTTTTCACAGCAAGCTGGTCCAGCTCAACTCAACAGCCTTGCCCCCACTGATGCTGTGCAAACCCCAACATACCATAAAAACCCCCATGCTCTATCCTCCTCTAGCCGCCACCATCAGCCTTGCAGAAGTCAGAGGCCATCATGTGCCTCTCAGTGTAGGATTTTCTACAGGTATCTAAGCTGTATCTTGGCTGTGGGCTTCAGGGAAGGATTGAACTAAAAACAGGAGCCAGCAGCTTTTGCAGAGAGCCCCTCCTGATAGCAAGGCTTCTGGGCCACCTCATGCTCCTCACTGGGCTTGGGCCAGTCTAATGCTCTCAAACACAGGTTGCTTCCCCCTTTTTTTGTGGCAGGAAATAGAGGAAAAGGGCAACATCCCTTGTGAGAACCTAAATATTTTACTCTCCTGCTTTTGTCCTGACTGGCTGGTGTTTACACAGGGGTGAAGAGGCCGGGAGGAAGCGAAGCGATGTGGCTGCTGTGGTTTCAGTTCTCACTCTACCTTGCTACTGAGAAACTGGACCTGTGGTTTGGTTTGTGGCTGGGGGGAAAGAGGAATGGTCCTTGGATCTGATCCCCGCTGGGAAGGCTCTCTCAGTCCCACAGACGCACCAGCAACACCAATGAGGACTGGAGGAAGAGGAGAGAAAACCAGCCCCCAGTAAACCCCACTCCAGCAGCTCCCGGTACGTTAATATTCACCACAGAGCGAGGGGTGTAAATTCACTGCTATCTCCTCAGAGTTTGCCGTTTATGCCGTTCATTTCACATAGATGTCACTACTGCCTTATGAGCACTCCTCCGAGCCAGCCGCTTAAATGGACCCAGTGCATTATAGTAATGGAGTAACTGTATAAAAACAATGAAATCCAATCTCTTTAAACTGATTTGATGTCTGCCTGAACCACAACATTTCCTGCTAATGGCTTCCTTCATTTTGTAACCGTGATCTCCACCTGATCAGATTACAGCTGTTTTTAATTACAAAGCTAATAGAGTTTGTAGGCAGTGTCAGGCAGACGGCGCATGCCTGGGGTGGGCACAGGGTGGAGGGGAAGTGGCGGGGGCTCTGGGTGAGTCTGCTAACACACTCAGCCCATCAAGCTGACTGTCAAAACACTGGGAGCAGGGGGCAACTAGGAGGGACAGTGATATTTTTCAGCATGGAGCCAGCATGCTGCTCTCCAGGTCAGTCTGCATGACAGCAGACAACCCTGGGTTGTGCTCCTACTCCATGTTCTTGTCACCAGGCTGGGCAGCTGGTGATGCCCAGGAGATTTGGGGCATGTTTGGTGCTCCTGCAAGGCAGGTGTCAGGGTCACAGGAAGGCATGAGAAGGGTAGAGAGAGCTTTTCTTGATGATGGAGTGTAAAAAGATCAAAGGAATTAAAAAAGAAAAGAGAAGAAAAAAATACCAGAATAGGAATGCATGGTACCATTTGACTTCTGAAACTGATGGGGCAGGAAAGAGCATTGCAGATAACTGACAGTGGAAAAAGCCTTTGAGATTGATGTCTTTCTTATGGGATAGTGCAGTCAGCTGCAGTGTCTGCATCCTCTGTCTCAGCCCAGGCAGAGAACCCCCAGGGACTGTGTCCACAGCACAGCCCTGTTCCCACTGGCCCTATTTAGTCCAGCGGTTCATTTGTGTATTGATTGCTCCATCCCTCTGGGTTAGGGGCATGGATCAGCATAGCTGCAGGGAAAGGAGCAGTTTGAAAGAGCTGCTCCCAAGCAGTGCTGGCCAGGGACATCTGTATCCAGTAGAGCATGAGCATGTGCTATAGGCAAGCCCCTGTTTGACTCCCTGATGGTGGAAAAAAACTGTGTGTGTTGCAATGGTGCTGGATAGCTTGTGTTGATGTTTAGGATTCAGCTGAGGTTGTGCTTAGCTGAAGCTGATTGAAAAATCTTGGCAGAGAAACAGCAGCACCTCCCTTTTGTACTGCCCTGTCCTGCCATGTCCAACCTGTTTCCTGGGTTGGTGGAGCTACTCTTGTCTACCAAAGCACAATGCCAGGCAAGTGGGATGGCTTGATGGTGAGCAACCCGCTTACAGCAGCTGGGGAAGGGTGGGAGCGAGTGGGTGGAGCACCCCTACTCAGCCAAGCCTCTGTAGAGCCCTTCCCAGGCAGTGTGACCTGCTCTGCCCTGCTGCAGGGGATGCTTGTCCCTCGCTGTTGCAATGCCAGAGCTGCACAAGACAGGTTACTCACCAGCCGTGTAAATGGTTTAGGGTCCACATCAAGAGCCCATCAATTATGTACCCTGGGACTTAATTATTTAGCTTGACAGGAGTCTTTCCCCTTAATTTCATTGTCTTCTCTGGTCTCTCATTTCACAACAGAGCTCTGGATGCTCTGCTGGGAAGGGTGCACTGTCGCATGTTTCTGCTCCTACGCAGTGTTGCTTGCACTCATGTTTCCCCCTTCCCTTAGTGGATGAGGAAAACAAGACCCACACATGATTCCAGGGCAAGGTGAGGGTCTGGGCCCATGCACCATCACTGCTGTGCTCTGCCCTTGAGTTGTGTCAGGGACTGGACTCTGACACTGATCTAAATGATCAAATTTAGGAGGTTTCAAGGATGGTGTAGGTGAGGTGGGTGCTGGGATGAATGTTTGTGATTTCCAAAATCCTTTCTGCAACCTGGTCACCCACTAGCAAACAGAGAACAGGGTTCCAGGAGCCATTGCAGCAGCCCTTCCAGGTGCTCCCTGGCAGCACTGGGGATCCTGCTTGGGGCGGTGCCTGCCTGTCACACTGAGAGCCATCAGCCCTGTGCCATCATTCAAGTCAGCACTTCACTCCTCTCCACCCCCCTCACTCTTTTCTTCTCATTCCACCTCTTCCTTTATCTGAACTTTTAAACTCCACGTCTGGTGCAGATTTTTACAGTAACTCAAGCCTTTGAGAATTGTTAATGCTGGGCTGTTTTCACAACGACATTAATATGCACTGCATAAATGCCGCCTGTCAGAAGTTGGTCACTGCTGCCGGGAGACTGCAGGTCGTGGCAGCCACGGGAGAGCAGAGGCGAGGACATGGCCATGCTTGAGGGGCACAGCTCAGGCACGCAAGGCCCCAGATTTGGCAGGATTTCCTCTCTCCGCCACATCTCACTGTCTTGATATGCCTTTAAACATGTTTATTATTCAACCCTTAAAAACTACCTTTTCCTAAAATAAATAAAACTAAGACCAGGAGTCTAGGATTTTAAAGCAACCCTACAATGACAAAGCAATGTGTGCAGATCAGTTGTCACCAGCAACCCTACAATAACAAAATAATACACGAAACCCATACAATGCTAAAACAACCGCTATGGGCATGCGAGGAAGGAAATATGTTTTCCAGTGTTGAGCTTAACAAGACTTTGTTCTGCTGTAAACTCGGGGGGTCAGAAGGGGGTTGTAAGGACCAAAACACCTTGAGTGGTGTAACTTTAATGTCACACAGCAGGCAGGGTCGTGGGACACGCGGCAAACACCGCTTCGTTAGCGCAGGGTTTAAGAGTCTGGAAAAGGAAAAGAAAGCGAGGTTTTGCGATGAAACAGGAAGTTCCCTCGAATCCTGGAGCCTTTGAAGAATTGTCAAAGGAATGAGAAGTCTGAATGTTTGAAAAGGCTCTGGGTTGTGGAGCCAGAGGGGGCAGGGGGACACAGAGAGGGAGGCATCAAGCACAGACCTTCTCCAGTCCCACACTCCACTCTTTGTTCCCCTTTTCTTTTTTTCTCAAATTAATAGATGGTTTTTTCATTGCTTGATTTTTTTCCCTCACACACATGCACACACTTTCTGAGGTTAGCAGGAGTTTTCTTATAGTTTGAGCAAAGCCCTGAGCCTACCCCATGCCCTTCCTGGCATGGCATTCCCCACACCTTACTGCAGAGCAGGACGTGGAAGTAGCTCTGTGATCCAAGCTCTGCTCATGCATGACACACAAACCATTTTTTTGAGGAAGTGTTTTGGGAGTTTGAAAAGTTCTTGTTAGCTCCATTTTTTTTAAATTTTTTTTCTCCTTTTTCTTTATTAATTTCTTTCTGCCCCTTTTGTTTTTTGCACATGGCATTTCTATGTGGTGGTAGGAGCAGACGGGCAGTGCCTCTGCTTCTCATAGTGCCTGGTCAGATGAGTCACCAAAGAAAATTTCTGTATGATTTCCAACATATTTGCTCAGCATTTGAATTCCAAATATGCTGGAAAAGGGTAGTTCAGTGGCTTAGTTATTACTAGAGGGAACCTTGTTGCCACAGAACTGGTGATAGTGATGATGGCAATGAAAGGCTGATCAGGGCTGAGTTTAATGACCTGTTGTATGACAATAAAGGGGACTGGACACAAGACCTGAGAGAGATCTTCTGCCAGTTGAAGGCATCATGGAGATGCCCAGTGCTGGAGGGATGCCTGTAGGCATGTATCTACAGGGAATGGATTTCATTTCCTTGCAAGCCCAAGATGAAGAGGACCAGATCTTTTTCCTATCTGCTGAGAGAAACAGGATCTGCCCTTCCCAGGCAAAAACTGCTTTAGATGAGTTGCCTTTTCCCCTTGCAGGTACCCTCCTCAGTGGCCAGAAATGGCAAGACATGAGCACCAAGGTGGCTGAGAGGGAGCACCCAGCTGGTCTGCAGAGAGGGTGAGCCTGGTGAAGGGAGACTGGAGGGAGAGCCAAGAGACTGTCATGACACCATGCTTTCCTCTGTGCTAATTGTACGCTTGGGACCAAATTTAGACTGGTGTAGCTCTGCTGAAGTCACCAGGGATTAATTTGGCCTCTGGTGGCTCCATTGTTTTAGCTAAATGAGTCAGAAGAAGCAGCCTATTCTTATCTGTGCACAGTGGGGCAGTGGCATTAATAGCTCAGCGAGGCAGACCCCAAAAGCAGCGTGACTAGGGCCTGGGATTGGAGCTTCCATGAGACGAATGGGGCTGCAAGAGGAAATGTTTTGACATTTGGGTTATAGATGGAGGCAGGCTCAGCGTGGGTGCACTAGCGGTGCTCACCGCTGCTGCAGGCAGAGGGGAAGGGGCCTGTCAGGTTCCCTGAATATTCAGTGGTGCCGTTTGGAGTTCCTCAATTCTTAGGCCACCGGAGAGGGAAGCTGTGGCTCTGGAAGGGGCACGTGGTGTCAAAGGGGACTTCACACTACTTCCCGGCCCGGTGAGAAAGGGAGCCCAGGCTGGAAATGTCCAAAAAGCACCAGCTGCATCCCTGGGCTGCTCATGCATCTGCCTCCATCTGGGTGTGGGGAAGGAGTGGTGGGATGGAGCACAGGCTTGCAGAGGGCTGGAATAGAAGTTTTGGGCACAAGTTTTGACTGCTGGCCCAAGGCAGCATGCCGGTTTAGTGTGTTGTGAATTCCCTCAAACTTCTGGGAAATTGAGGATGATTTGGAAAATTGAGATTTTTCCAGCCCATGTTCAGTACAAACTGTTTCCAAGCAGAGAGGTATTTGCTGGATGGACTGTGGGAACTGTGTGCCTTACCCAGCCAGCATCCAGCCTTGTGGCATGCAGTTTTGGAGAAGAAATGCATCAGGCAATGGAGATCAAACTGTTGTCCTCTTTCTCATGCCTGTTGCTGCACCCAATCTTCCCTTTTCATGCTGTACCCACTGGGCAGATAAGCACAAGACTTCAGTCTCCAAGGCTGTCAACCTGGTACATTTTGCTCTTTAAAGCAATTACAAAGGGAGATCTTCCTCTGAAGATGGAGATAACAATAGGTAGGAAGACCTAATAGGAGAAGACCTGGAGCCTTGCTTCTCCCAGTACTCCTGCACCTCCACAGCTTGAACGGGCGCATTCCCAGCGTCCGGGGCCGGATAATAAGCAGAGCCACTGCAGCTATTCAGGAGGCTCTGACCCTGGCTAGGTAACTACATAATGAGCCTGTTTGAATTGCTCCCGTCCCTGCCAAAGGGGTGGGATCGGGGGATGCTTTTGTTTGCAGTAATGAACCTGTAATTATGCTACATTTCTTGGTTTTAGCCACATTTTTTATGTGTGTGTTGTTCTCTTTGTATTGACAGATTTATGGCTAGGATACTCCACTGCACCACCAGCCGTACGGCACTGTGTGGAGACTGTCTGACTGTCGTCTCGGAAAGGTGTGGGGGAGAGGGGGAGGAGAGATCCTTTGCACTACCTCAGTCCCCGATGGGTTAAATAAATGTATTAAAATTAATACAACTGGCAGAAGGTTTGCCTTTACAAAAGTCCCAGGTTTCAGCAAGGAAAAAGAAAAAAAAAAAAAAAAAATCCTTTGAGCTCCAGGTGAATTAAAAAAAAAAAGTAGGTACCGAAATAAATAAATAGCACGCACCAGATTTCAGCTCCAAGGCGCTCAATAAAATTACACTTTGAAATGCAAGGATTAAGCAGGGTAGGTGACAAGGTAACTTTGTTAACAGGCTAATCTCTTGCCTTAACAGAGACAGGGGATTTACATGTGACTGCACAAAACTGCTTTATGGTCTCTTTTTCCAGCTGGAGATGGTAGGAAGAGGGCAGGAGAAGATGGGATGGGGTTGGATATTTTTGAGCCATTCGTTAGATGGGTTTAAACTGCCTTTTCCCCTTTTTTTTTAGGTTTGTTTGTGGGATTTTTAAGCAAGACTGCATGGAAATGTGTCACTAATAATCAGCTGTTTCAAATGGTTCAGGTAGGGGATGATGAAGATGTAACAGGACGATGAATAATTGAGTAAACCCATTTGTGGTGCCATTTCTCTCTGAATGGTTTTATTTTCTGACTTATAAAAACCAACCAGTATCATGGGCTACTCAAAATTTACATCAGGACTACCTTTCCCTGAGTCTTTCTCTGGATTTCAGCACTTCTTCACCAAGTAATGTGGGAAATATAAATGCAGGGTACTTTTTTCAAATGGCTCCTCTGTTCTCTGGGTGGGAGGGAAGGAAATTAAAAAAAATATATTAAAAAAATTAGAGCTTTAGGTCTTTACATTTCTATCTGTTACTAAAATGAAACAGTGATGGGCAAATGAATCTGAAATTAGAACCGGATCCCCCTGTGTGGGTTTGTACCATACAGTATCCACTTCTCTGTGCCCAGGGTCCACCCCTGACATCCCTCCCTGCTGCAGCAGGCAGTGTCCCTCACTTTTCCACTCAAATCTTCTGAGTGTCTGTGTGGATCTCTGTGGAGAACCAGGGGAGATGTGGGGAAGCAATCAAGAATTCAAACCTTACCCAGGCTTCTCTCTTTCTGGATAAAAAGGACAATGAGAAAACCATCTCCTCCATAGGGTTCATCTGAAATTCAACAGAAAACAGCAGGCTGAGCATGTTCTCCAGTTTTAAATAGATCTGGTGAAAGTATTTATCATGTTGGATATGTTGCAGCATTTCTGGGGTATTTGTGGTGGCTGCAGGCGGAGGGACTGATTCTGGAAGGAAACTTGGTGTCAGATCCCCAGCCCATTTACAGATTCATGTGCTGGACCATTTCTGGATAAGATTTTGGCTTTTTTGAGTGGGTGAAGATGATCTCATCTATAAGGGCATGGAACCAGAGATCCTAGTGAGGGAGGCTCTGTCACTGGGTTAGGGGAAAGTTGCTTTTCCCTTGCTATGATGCCTGGGTAGCAGGAAGGAAGACTATTTCACACAGAAGGGTTGTGCACCTCAGTTGAGTACAACTGTTTAAATATTTCCAAACCATCATCCCAAAGTGTCTTGTTTACTAATGCTGAAAAAAATTTAAAAATAAAATTACATGATTGAGCATTAACTCTCAGGGAGTCTTCCATGCCTGTGTTTCAAGCTGCCTTTGCAGGAAGGTGAGTGTAAAGGCTCAGCAGTCCATCTGCCCAAAACAGCCATGACCAGGTTGCCCGTGGACATGCCAGGAGGTCATGGAGCCAGTGGGACTACAGGCAGAGTTCTGAACTTCATGGTGTAGAGGGAGGGGAGGTGGAGGGATGGGAGAAAATGTCATGCAGGTTGGCAGGTCACCTTTTCCCCTGGGGAGCCATCTGACTCTCCAAAGAAAATGATTAAGTATGGGCTGAGCTGAGCAAACCAGAGAGGAAGAGCTGCTCCAAGCCCAGATGAGACTTGAATCCCCTCTGCCCCTCAGCAGGGATAGCCAGAGCACATCCTCTGCACAGCCCTTGGGTGATAACTTACCTGCTCACCCCTGCCCAAGGGTTTGAGGTTGCACAGGGGCCATGCAGGCAACTATGTGCCAAGTCCTAGTGGGGCTCTTCGAAGGTGAACTGTTGAATGCGAGCACATCAAACACTTTCTCAAGCATGGATGGAAGAAGAAGTATAAACTACCCACTTCAAAATCAGGCATAACCCCAGCTCTGAACTTTATCCACCTTTTGGGCGCTAAAACATATTAAAATCTAGCAGGAGACACTCTGTGCAGGAATCTGACCAATTGTTTCCCGTCTCTCTCTTGTCCTTATACCTTAAATCATTTTGACCTTTAATTGGCCCTAATTTGCCCACAGACGGCCCTGGGACTCTTCAACACATTTGCTTGTAATTGGGTCCCTTTGTTATTTTTCCAGAAAGCCACTGCTGGTTGTTTCTTTTTGAAAACACTGTGGCATATCATTGAGAGCGGAGCCGCTTTTAAATTAGCCCTGCTGGGGGCCAGGAGAGCCCTGTGAAAGCCCAGCAGAGAGAGACAGGGCTATCTAAACGCAATTATCATATCACTGTGAAAACGTGAAACCAGCCTGAGCTTAAGCAAACATCACCCGCCCCTGGGCTGAGGGTGGTAAAAGCTTTGCTGGGAGGTGCGGGGTTGAACCCACGGGAGAGGTTATCCTGCCATAGCACCTTTGGCCCGTCAAAGCGATGAATGTCTCTCTGCCTCTTGCTTGCTGTGCCTGGGCACGTAACTGGGCCGCGTGCTTTCCTTAGTGGTTTTATTTGAATTTGCCTTTTTTAGGTGTGATTGTGTGCAAGTGATTGCTCAGGTACAGCTGCGGAGCAGGGATAGGACAGCCTGGAAAAGGAGCAGCAACAGCAGTGAGCGATGTTGGCAGACAGCGTTTCCCCAGCCAGGCCCTGTGTGCGCCGCTAATCTGGCTGTGGCCACAGTTTGCCCCTAGCCCTGCTCATAATGTCATCAAGATCTTAACTGTCCAGAGCGAAGTTAGAACAGCGAGGGATAATACCGCAGCCAGATAGCATCTGCGCTGCCTCCTGCGCTAATGGACGGTTGTTCTGTAACCCAGTCTCCCGGCTCAGTCAGCCCTGCAGCACGGAGACCTCGCTTTAATATTCTCTCCATGCAGACCTTAAAATCAAGTTAAGCTCCAGTGCTGTCGAGCCTCTGACCACAGGTTGTTATGCCTATGGTCCTCCTGGAGACTGAAGCTGGTGACCGAGAAGCTGGGAACTGCAGCGTGTCCTGTCAAGTCATTTTAGTACCAGATCCCAAGTAAATTTACCTTCCGTGGCTTGCAGCATTTATGTTGGCAGCACCCACAGACTCCACCGCCTCAGAATATGTTAGTAAACTCTTATCTCACACCATACAGAAAATCAAGTGAGCCATGGCTGGCAAGGCTGAATCCAAAGCTGGATTTCTGAGGTGGTTTTTTTATCAGGTCCATGTGTGGCTCCAGCAAGGAAAAGACACTGCTGTTTTCACCTGGCTGATGCTTGTGGAGGTCAACTGCAGTTGAGGAGGACGTGCTGCTCTGCAAAGGTAGCAGGTATGATCATGCCTCCTCTCCCTCCAGGTCATGCATTGAGACAGGCATGGCAAGATGGTGATTGCAATGTAAAAGGCACATGTTTGGAAGGAAGGGAATCCTGTCCTACCAGCGTGGCTGTTAAACGTAGCTGAAGACAGCAGAGAGGGGACTGTTTCTAAAAAGGCAAACCTGACAAGTCCCCCATTGCCTCTGCATTATTCTTGATCTGAGAGGCTGGAAGCTGTAGTTGCTAATGGTCAAGGCATCTACTTGGAGTTAGACATCTAATTAGGGGGAAGGAATTAGCTCAGTAAAGTGACACTGAGATTAGCTCAGTTGGTTAGAGCATGGTGCTAATAGTGCTAAGACTGTGGGTTTGATTGCCCATATGGGCCTTTCATTTAAGAGTTGGACTTGGTGATCCTTGTGGGTCCCTTCTGTGATAGTCTGTGACCCATAATAGCTGGCAGGAAGACTCCTAGTTGTTCAAAGCTCCTACCATGATTAACCAACACAATTTGGACTTTTGGATGCTGGGGGAAGAAGTCCATCGAAGTGTTGCCCCTTCCCCCAGGTCAGACTGTGCTCTTCCAGAACCATGTGAAAGGGGCAGCACTCCTCTGCACAAACCTGCACCAGCTGGGGCGGCTCTCCTGAAACAGCAAGCTGTGAACTCTGAATACAGCTGGCTCAGAGGGACTCCGGGTGTGACTGGAGGGCAGGTTTCAGCCCAGGGATCAACTGCAGTCAAGGAAAGTCCTTTTCTAAAGGTAACATGGAGCCAACAGGCCTGGAGATGAGGTGTGGGATCCACATGATGCACCCAGGCATGCTAGGTCCTCCTTTGGAGGACAGACTGGGCACAGAGAGCACAGCCCTGCCAAAGCAGGGCTGAACACTCTCAAGTCTACAACACTGAAGCTTACCTGTATTTTGTAGTCTTCAAAATCTGCATCTCTGTCCTAACTTTAGTGTAAATTTTTTTCTGGGATTTTTCTGATGTTTCTGTCCAGGTTGCTTAGGATCCAAAATATTTTATTTCTACAGGTGAGGTTCTGGTCCGATGTAGGCTCTTACTGGGGTTCAGCAGTGGATTGCTGCTGTACAGCTCTAACACCCCACTGCTTTTTCAGTGCCCTGGCAGACACTGCTCCTCTTAAATATGGTTAGACACATGATCCTTCCCCTGGAGCTCAGAATGCCCAGGGTTCTTGCATATGTAAATGTTTGCGAAGTCAGAGCTCTGTTTGTATAGCCTGTTTACTAATTTGAGTTTATATTTAAGCTTCTGATGCTCAGTTCATTTTTTTTAATGCATCCATGATTTTAAGAAAATATGCTTTTTGCTTTGCTTTTTAAGCAATGTCTGAAGTGTTCCTTGTGAGTTCAGTATGTTGCTGCAGTGGTTTGAGTTGGGGTCTCTAGTTTTGAGCAATGAAGAAGGAGCAGGAGAACTGTATTGTACAAAGCTGTATTGTCCCATCACTCTTCCCAACGGTCTTTTGTCCCAGTGGCTGCTAGGACATGCTTTCTGATGTCAGACTTTCATATAGGTCTCTGCTCGGTGCTGAGTCAGAAACCTGGTCATCTGTCCTGCCTTTGAGCAACACAAGCACAACAGGACATATTTACATATGCCAGCTCCTCTGACAAGCCCAAAGCCTTTCAGGGGTCTTGGATATGATCCCTGGCATAGGAAGGAGATGTCCACATCATGGAAGCCTGCCTTTTGCACCACATTGGTCAGATCCAGGGGAAAAAAGCCTTGCTGATAGGGGACAGTGGCATGGGAGCTTGGTCCTGCTGTTCTCTGATGGCAGTGCATTGAGCAGCAAGAGGGTACTGGTCTTCATGGCTGCTGTTCAGCACTAGAAAATTCCCCTTTCAACAATTCTCTGTTTTATTAAAACAAAAAAGCCTGAATGCTCAGGCAGGAAGAAGTCATTTTTCCAAAATAGTCAGTGATGGATTTGGGAAAATTGGAGGGGGGCCAAGGAGTTACAGCAGAGACTGAAAGTTGAGTGACTTTCCTGGGAGTGATCAGGGAAGCTTTCAAAGCCACCAAGTCCCGCCTTCCCTACCACTGCCACAGGAGAGCTAAAACCTTGGCGAGCAGAGGAGCCTCTGCCACTGCTGCTGCCTCCTTTTCTTGCTGCCAGATAAAGAGGACAGACTCTCCCTTTTCAGTCCATTCTGCTCACACAATGGGAGAGGGGGATCACCGCCAAAATTACAAGTGTGAGCCCTTAATGCATCAGGTTGAACAATGGGCTTTGGAGGCGTCTGCCTTGTCGGGAGAAGCAGTACAGCTAGTTCTGACTACACAGTGCCATGGAAAAAACCCTCATTGTCCTGGCAAAGTGCTCCCCAGAATGAAAACACCCTCCTCCTCCTTTCTTCAGCTTCCTAATGGGAAGCAAAATAACAAACCAGGCCCACAATTAAACAAACATGCCACTAACCAAGCTGAGCTCAAGTGTAACAGATGTTGTTGCAGTTGGTCCAGGCTGGAGGCCGGGAGCAAGCCATGCTGGCTGGCTGCAGCTCTCAGGATGCTGTTGCTGCAAGGGTTTCTTTGCCACACCACAGCCACCTTCTCCCTCCACCAATCTTTCTTCCTTTTTCTCTGACATGCCTTTTTCTTCCTCTCCTCCTCCTCTTGGTGCGTCCCTTCTGCTTGTCCTGCCGGCCCAACTCACATCACCCGCTCTCATTCATTGCTTCATCAGTTTCATTTTCTAACACTCAAAACCACAGGTTTTATTTCAGGAAAGCATAAGAGATGGGGCAAAGCCACTTCAGTGAACTTTTTAAGCCATATTAGTATAGGAGAATAAAACAATTATTTTTCCCCATTTCTTTTTTCTTGCTCTGTCTCCTCACCCAGGCTCCATGCAGTTCCTGCAGCCTTTCTGAGTCTGATGGTCGTGGTGTAGGTGGTTGTGAGGCCATAGGTCAGCACATGTGAGATTCCCATCCCAAAAGTTCTTCTCCCATGAATATTACTGGCATCTCTGCAACACAAGAAATTTGATGTTTGAGAAGTGGCAGAGATGGCTATAGAAGGGCAAACAAAAAAAAGGGAACTTGTGTTCTTTCCATATCTAGCTGAATCCATCTTCTCTGGGGCTTCACAACTCTGGTGCAGTCCATGATGGGAGTCTTCTTACCTCCATGGTTTAAAGTCCCTAAGTCCCCACCTGGCACTGACTGATGCCTCTGATAGCCCACATGGATGTTTTATAGCCCACGCTCATTTTACCAGGATCTGTTCCTTCCAACTCCATGTCAAAACAACCAAAATAATTTGGCACATCCAGAGGCTCCTTGGTCTTTCCTGTTCCTCAAAAAAGCTGTGCCAGGGTCATAGACTGTTGGAGGAACCAGAAGAACTCAGGGGCTGTGTGATAGCCCAGTGGCACTCCAGGGTTGGGGAGAGTCTTCACAGGCCTTTGTGTCACGCCCTAGAACAAAACCTCCCTCTCTGATCAGGGAGCCATGGTCACCAACACCTTGCTCAGGCATTTTGAAGAGGAATACAGGGCTGTACATTGGGGCATCTGAGCCCACACACATTTTTGGCTTGTCTTTTGTTCTATTTGCTTTCCTAAGTACCAGGTCCTGTGCTGTAGCAGTCCAGGCTGCTGTAGCACAATAACTTCTATGACTGTTAATAGAAGTCTGAAGAAGTAAGAAAAGTTACTTCTCTTTCTCCTTCAGCAGAAAAGCTGGAAGATCTCTGAAATCTCTCCGTGATATGTCTCAGAACAGGGACTGGACCAGCCCAAAGACCCTCAGAGCCACAGCTTACCAGCACAGTTTGGAACTGGAGCATCCCCCATCTGCCATGCCCAGAATTTCTGCACAGTAGGGAAGGTAAGCAGCTCACAGTGAAGCCTTGCTTGGTTTACCCTGTTTGTTAGGTGAGATAGGCTGGATACCCAGGGCACTGGCAATATTAAACCAGTACCACCTTCTCAGTGCTCTGCTTTGGTAAGGAACCAGCCAAATGCACAACTGCTACAGACCAGGTCTGCTAGTTCAGCGCTCCTGTGGTCAGAGAAAGAGCAGCACAGATGCAGATTGCTCCAGCCAGAACAGGCTCTCACATCCCAGGACACAGTGCAGTGCTGAACGGTATTTCCACTCAGATGACAAACTTAAGAACAAACAGCAGGGAGTCTTTACCAGAAAGCATCCCTGCTGTCAAAACCCCCTTCCAGTTAAAAATGAAAACCAAGTCCAGGTGAACATCCAGATATTCCAGACTAGGATGGTACTGGAGGTAAATCACCTCAAGCCAACAACTACATATCTGTTTACTTATCACCTGGGGGTTTTATACTTTTGAACTATTTACACCGAGATAAAGCACCTCAGATGGAAAATTTGATGGGGGTATTGGGTTTTACTTCCTTTTTCACAGCTGATACACACAGTGTATGCACATACATGACTGGGCACTTGATAAATACAGCAGTAATTTTACAAGATTGGCTCCATTAGAACAGTTGATGACACGAGCTAAAATGACTAGGGATAACCATCCAGAAGTAGATGTAAAATTATCAGACTTCAAGAAACTCAGGAGAAATCCTGTCCTCTGAAACAGTGGTGCTTTGTTCAAAAACTGCATCTTTCTTCTCACTGCCCTTTATTCTTCACTGCACTCCCTTTCTCTCATTTGAAACTCAAATTTACCTCTGTTCAGTTCCTGCTTTGTTGCCCACAGCATCTTTTATTTTCACAGCAGCTTGGAAATGCAGATTTTGTGACTAAGACCTGGAGAGACACACCTTATTACAGTAATGTATCTGGGCTGTGGCTGCACAGCAGCCCTCCCCCTCTCACTGGCTCCAGGGCTCACTGGATGCTGCTCTGAGCCTGTTCAGGATGCCGAGCAGAAAAATTAAAGTAATTTTTGGTTCGTTTAGTTTTATGCCAGCTCAGTGTATCGAGGCAGTTCTTTACAGGGTCAAGTGATAAAGGGAGTGGAAAAGAGGGAGACCAAGTCAGCTAGTGTGCTCAGCAGAGAGGCTGGCTAGGGATACTGAAGAGCTGCTGCCTCCAGCCTTATTTTTTAATGCTGGTACATTATATACCTTGTATGCATGTTTGTCTTGGTTCTTGCTCAAGGCATTGACCTGAACATACTGTTCAACAGCAGTTCTCCCCTTAGTCCCATCCCAGTGAAGACTTATGTGGCATCTGTATTTTAAAGCCCACTTAATTTCAGTCTTCCTTAAGCAGGACCATTTTGATAAAGCTGGGGAAGTGAAGAAACAAATAGTTGATAGCACAAATAGTTGTGCTGGCGGATCAGAAAAGGTGGCAACCTCTGGATGGGAGCCATGAAAAGCAGCTGTGGACAGACACCTCCACATGGAGCTTGGCAGCACCTGGAACAGGATGCACAACCTAGAGCTTCAGTCACCATTCTGTCAGGTCAAAGGAAGGGGCAGGATGAATCAGTCCAGAACAAATGAAAACTATTCTGAATGCCTGCTCATAAAATGAAAGAGAACTTTTTTGCTGAGATTCTAAAAGATTTGGCTAATCCTCCACAATTCTGTTATTTGTGTCATCAATCAACATGGTTTAATTCCCATCCTGGACAAAAGGAAAAATGCTGGGATGTGACAAGTAGGTGAAGCTTTAGCTCTTCAGTATAGGTAGAAGCAGAATTAGTGGAGATTTCTCATTAATTATCCTCCCAATTTCTAAAAGTGTGTCTGTACAGTCTTGAGTGTCTCAGGCTCTTCTAGAGCAGATACTGTAAGGGACCAGCAACAGCACCATTTCTGATTGTGATTCACTCTGATTTGGCTGCAGCATCTCAGATGCCTCAGATTCCACAAGCTCTGGAGAGGTGTGACCTGCATGCACTGCTTCAGATCCAACTGAGCACTTACTGGAAAGAGAAAGTAAAGTGAAGGGGAAGCACCCTCTGTGACACAGAGTAAGGGATTAAGACAGGACTGAGCAAGATGCTCTGTGGTGGCAATTCCCAACCATTGTAACAGCCCTCAAGAGAGCTGCCACAAACCAGAATATTTTGTAACAGCCCCGTGTGCCCAGAGCCAGAGCAAGGGAGGTATCAGCCAGCTTTGTCCCTCTCACAGAACTGAAACTCAGCGTGAATTGGAAAGCAAAGGATCTGTTCTCTCTCTTGGAAATGGGGATCTAAGGATGCCAGATGATTAGGGTTCTTCCAGTGGGAAGTGCGAAACAGGAGTATCACATAATCCTGTGATTTGCTCACCCTTAATCCAGTGGTTGCTTTCTCTTTTAGATCCGTCTTCTGTCCCTCCTGGCTGGGGCCCTTACTTTTGCAGAGCCCTGGCAATGTGATACCATGTTCATGCAGGCTTGGAGGAGCCTTGCTCCTTGCTCCTCTGGAGCCAGTGCCACCATCAGGAGGAAAACGTGCTCTTTTGCTGCAACCAGACCAGCCCTTAACCCTCAGGCCACTGGTGACAGCATACCTGACATCCACCTATGCCTACAAGCATGCAGGGAGACCTCTGATGCAAAACGCCTTTGGCCATGTGCTGCCTCCCTTTGCATTTCAATCGCATCCATCTACAGCCAATCATCCAGGAATCTTCTCCTAAGTTGTATAAAGTCCCCTCTGCTCCATAATTACAAGGGCCAAACTAAGAAGGTCCTTAAATCGTTTGCAGGTCAGGTGATCAGGATGTGACCTAAGGTATCAAAACTTCCAGCAATAAAGGGAACATCATCTCATCATTAGCTAACCCCCTTCAGGGACTGGTATGTGGCAAGCGCTGGAATGCACCACTTTTCTTCCTCTTGCTTGATATAATTACTTTCAGTGTTATTTAAAGCTCTGACTAATCACAGGCAATGGCCAGGTTTATAATGCAACAGTGTGTAGCCTGGAGCAAATTCTGACATAATTACACTGTATAAATTCCCCCATTAGAAATGACACTGCACTGGCATTGTGTACAAAGCAGCCATGGTCCAGTCAACTGGCTCTGTGAAAATCTGTCTGACAATTGTTTACTCTGTTGGTATCTTATTGACACTTCCTACAATGATGAAACTGTTACATGACAGTGAATGGGAGCTAAAGGCTGAACGAGTCTCTCCTTTCCTCTTGATGGCTTTAAGTGCAGTCGTTTCTCTTGCCTGTTTTTTTCTGGGTGAGGGCCTGCTCAGTTCTGATCTATCCGAAATAGAAAAAGAAGCATATGGTTATGGTACAAATCACAAAAGCCCACAGACATCCTGGTTAGGGTTGCATCATCTGCCCCAAGGAGCAATTGCTCCCCTAGATCCTGTTCCTTCACTGTAGCAGGGTTATGGGCCATTTTAGGATTTGTTCCGACCTGGTATTGCCTTGTGCCCTGGCACAACAGCAAGAGACAAGCTGCTCTCCTGCTGGTTTCAGCACATGCCAACAGAGTGGCAGGGTGTTGTGATGGGCTAATTTGTCAGGTCCTGGTATATTGCTCTGCAAAATGACATACTTGTTTCTTGCCACAGTGTCAAGCCCGTGGCACATTGGAACGGCCTGGTGAGAGGGAGGCTGCCCCCTTGGCTGGGAGGAGGATGACAGGACTCTCAGGGCTGTGGCAAGTACCATTTGGACAAAGGAAGTCAAACACATTTCCAGTTTTGGAGCACTGATTCAATGCAGATCAAGGAAGGATTTTGACCTTTTCAGCCATTATCTTGTATAAGGACAGGAAAAGAAAAAAGAATAATATGGATAAACTCAATGAATATTGGTTATGAAAGCAAAAACTTGTGGAGAACTTCAAAGGCAGTTTTATCACCTCCCTGAGGAAGGAAGGTTCAGGAGGGACCCTTTTAATACATATCTTAAACAACAGGCTTTCTATCAGCGGAATAGCAACAAATAGCAACATGGTTCAGAGAACAGGATAGAGGAATATGATTCCAGCCTCTCTCTAACCTGGGACACCTGAGCTGATTTCAAGTATGGGATCTGGAGCCTCTCAATTTCAAGCTGGCTCTGGAGACCAGGTCTCCAAATTAAGATATAAATAGAGGGCTTTTTTTCAGTTATAACTGGGGGGAAAGAAGTTGAATACCTCTGTCCCTACCTGTAAAGGACTGTTCCTTGCAGGATGTTACCACCTAAGTTACAAAATCCCAAAAGACTGAGTTTCTTTGTTTCCCAGTGAAAAAGACTATTCTTTAAAGGAGGTACTGACCCATCTATTTGGAAATCTTTCGAGCTTCATGCAAAACAAGTAACACCGGTGGCATTTGTCCATTTTCACCAGTTAAGAGACAAACTCATTAACTCCTACTCCCCACCTCCCCCCAAAAAAAAAAAAAATCTGAAGCAATAACCCCATGTCTTTTGTTTGTTTGTTTTCAGCATCATCAGGAAAGCTGTGACCGGAGTGCACCACAGAGTCTCCTTCCTAAGCAGTAAGTAATGCCTCTAAGAAATTCTTCCTAAGGGTATTCAGAGCAAAGTACTGAGATGCTGTTGCATGTATGAGAACAGTGGCTGGTGAGATCCTCTGCTTGTGTTCCCAAATCCCAGTGTCCCCACACTGAGCTATGGGAATACAGTGTTTTTCTCCAGTCCCACTCACAGTGCTGCAGGATCTGAGCAGTCCCCCCTCTCTGAGGAGCAGCATGGAAGAAGTCAGCACTGCTGTTCCCTGTGGCAAACCAAGCTGTGGCTAAAAGAGTATTTAGATACCCTGGGCTGCCAATTCAGAACTTTCCTGAAACCAACAGTAAAATTTGCCTCCGATTTCCTTTTTAGGAAAAGAAGGCTGTAGTATAAAGTCCCATTTTCTAGGCATTAAAAGTTTACAACCCACATCATTTTAAAAGCAACATTCTGTGTCTAACTTAATGTTTGGTCTTCAGGAAAGCTAGGAGGAAAAGAGAAGGTTCTCTGTTTGTTCTACAAAACAGGAAAGTGGTTGCTTTCTATACTGTAAATATGCATTAGAAAGCTCTTATAGGCTCGTGCTGGGGATTTGATGTTTTTAACTGACTACATTCCTTACATTTTTGTATAACTGCCAAGAAAGCTAAATAAAATGGCTTTTTTAGTGTTTTCTCTAAGAATAGCTCTGCTTCTTTGTAAATATAGCAAAGGAATTGTTGATAATAATTCTTTGGGAGAATAACTGGTGTTATTGATGTTAAAAGTAGAAAGATTTCTGTTTCTCTGTCTCAGAAATAGAGCTAACCAAGTGGGCTGGGACTTCAGAAAGCCTGAGCATTCCTTGGCCAGTTACTGAGATTAGACTGGTTTCATTCCTTGTGCCAGAAGGTGTAGAATCAGAGAAAACTGGCACTGAAACTCCAGTTAAAAAAAAAAAAAAAATCCTAAGATTTGCATTTTCTTTCGGGATGCAAAACTGAATTTTTTCCCTCCTTGTTTGCACTTCTCTATTTGCAGATGGTTCTGCCGTCTGCAAACTTACCCTGAAAAGCTGGGGTTAATCTCCTCAGTCTGACTCAAATATGCACAATTAACACTTGCTCACCCCTAAACCTCTGCAGCATGGGGTGAAGTCCCATCCTCCTGAGACATGAGCAGGCAAAGGCTGTCATTCTCACCTAAGTTGATAAGTTGAGCCAAATATTAGACTACAGGACCCTGGCTGTTGCTGGTTTGACACCCATCATACATATGCCAAGACCTTAGATGTGTTTTTTACTGCCATACAATAAACTGGTGGTAAAACCAGGAGGGCAGCATGAGAATTTGAACCAACCTGTGCCACCCTTTGACTGCTAAACATTCCTGCCATCCAGGATTACCAGAAGGTGGAAGGCTCCTAATCCACTCGAATGTCACTTCTAGGAAACAAAAAAGCTACAATTATTTTTTTTAGGGTTGACTGAAAGCATCTGCCTTCCCTACAGTTGAGGCACCATTTCACAAAGGCTCCCTGTCATTAACCAGACCTGCCCTTCAGCTGAGCATGCAGAGATTTGGTGCTTGTTCAACCGGGCTTCGTCAGGGCTGGTAGCCCTCTCAGGATTATTTTTCAAAACAGAGACTCAGTGGGGCCAGGCTGTAGCATACACTGCCCAGACACTGCCTTCTGTTTGCTCTGTCTGCCTCCTCCCAGCTGCCCCAGTTGCTCCCTACCTTTGCCATAAAAGCTGTTAAACGGTTGTTCCTGATTCACCTTTGCCAGTGCCACACAGCAGTTTATAGTCCTCTATGATCTTCATTATTTCTTGTTTACTTCCCAGGCTGAAATGGCCCAGTCTCTTTAGTTATTCCTCATAGAGATATAGGAGGTTAAAATGGGGTAATTTTAGGAAAAGAGGTAAGTAGTCAGTCCTGCCATGACTGGTTTTTTTTTTCCCTCTATTGTCAGTTCAGTTACTTGCTCTCCTTGTCAGTGAGATTTCCACTATGCCTGATGGCATTTCAGGCCAAGTATCTTGGTATCTTTCAAGCCAAATGAATCATTCTGTGTTTTACCTTCAAGCCTGTGCTTATGTCACAGCTTTGATGATATCCTTCCCCAAAGCTACAATATTTAGAATGACACCAAATTCATGGAATCTGTAAAGGAAAGGCTTTTCATCATCTCTACAAGTGACTTGTGAATGTGAGGTGAGGAAAGGTGGAAGGCAGAGTTCCCATCCTTTAAGGACTTCCAAGGTTTAAAAAATCAAAGCAGATCCCAGTGGTCTCCTGTACCTACCAACTAAAACAAAACACAAAACTAAAAGCAACCAACCAAACAAAATACAGCAACACCAAAAAATAGTTTGTTTTTATCAAGATTGAGAGATGCCACACAGGCTGACTACAGCATTAATGAGTTTGTCTGTGGTTTAAGAAATTAAGATTCAGATCCTTCTACTGTCATTTCCAGTAAGCATCTGGGCTGTTGGCTGCTCTGCTTTTGTTCTTAGATCTCATGTTTCCAATACTAGTTCCAAATTTGGGTTGAATTTTAAGCAGATAGGACCTTATTTGGGTCCTAGCCAACTTACCAGGCTCACAGAACTTCAATCCTGAATGAAGAAATCACTTGTCCTATGAGATTTCTGTCATTCAAAGCCAAATCCACATGCTAAACTTGATTTGTTTATTCCTTTTACTGTTCTTTGGAAAAGTATGAGGACTGTGATAAGGACTATGTGGAGTACAATGAGAGAAGAATAGGTTAAATGTTGCAGATGTGCTCAGACTGGGGTTAAGGAGAGAACCCAACCTAGGATCCAAACCACTTTGTGACTTCTGCATAACTGGATAATTGAGCTGTAATGGGCTGCAGAGTGACTGCATTTGTCTGCCCATGGGAGACACAGCTTCTTTTAAGTTGCCTGGACTACAGGCCCCAAAAGATCTTGTACTAACTATAGGATAAAATAACTGTTGCCTCTCTGAATCCTTCCATGTGCCTAAGTAAGAGGGCTAAGAGTGAGGGCTGAGTTCCCAGAGTGGGTGCAGGGAGCACAGTGTGAGAGCGTGCGATGCTGTTCAGAAGCACGGCTTAAGGTCAGACTCCACTCTAAAGCTTCCCCAGAATCCCAAATCCTCTTTTTATATGAGTTTCACTCAAACACAAACAATTAAAGAATTTCATCTTCTCCTACTACGGTGGGAAAGCTTGGATGCTTCTCTGGTCTCTTAACTTTATTAAACAGCCCCAGAGTGTTCCCTTGATGAGGACCCTGCTTGGCTTCAGACAACCCATATCTTTGTGTTCGATGTGGGTAAGTTGGTCACGGATGCCAGTTGGCAGTGGAGAAGGGAAATAACACAAAGAGGAAAAAAAAGAAAGAGATAGCTATGAGGTTCGTGTCTGCTCATATGACTGGAATAATTTGACAAGAACTCCCACCAATGGCAGCTTTTCAGAGACCTCAGCATGGGCCATTGCACATCTTCGCTATCTGTGTCCTTTTATGTTTCCCCTCCTAAAGACAACACCCATGCCAGCTTTCAGACTTGAGCACCATATGTTCTGTCCCCTGTCTGGAGCACAGGGAGGCGCTTTTTGCAGTTTTAATTTTGGAATTTGCCCCATTAATAGAAATGGTCTGGTGGAATGGGGAGAAACATTCCTCCTGGGCCGGCTTGCTCTGGTCTCCAGCAGCTCTCTCATCACCAGAGGTTTGTCAAAGCGTGCAGTATGCTAACATCCTGCCAGCTCACCTTTCGCAAGCTGAGTCAAAAGCATTAGTCCCACCAGTGCAAATAAGGTGTCTGCCACATGTCTGCTGGTTTCTCCCTGGTGCACTGAGGCAAAGCAGCCCTTCCTTGTCAGTCTTGTCAACCAAAACTGTTGATTCTGGAACAACTGACTGTGCTGGTTGTAAAGGATGCCAAAACCTCTTGAAAGCTGGGAGGCGAAGGTGTTTTCTTTTTAAATGAATTAAGCTGTAGAAGGAATTTTCTGAGAGCTTGTTTGATATCTGGAGTAGAAATGGCTTTCCTTCTCCATCTCCACCTACTCAACGCTCCAAGTCAAATCCAGAGAGCCTTTAGACACATTTCTCCTTTCCTCTCTGGACTCCCTGCACTGGAGTTCCACTGCATTTATTTCTACACAGCTGACAAATGTTCCAGGTGAGTCCAACTTGAATTTTCTTGCTGAGTTAGTGTAATGGATTTAGTTCAGTCCAGGTAGAATGAAGCAGTTCGAGGGCACATTTTCTGTTCTATCAGACACTTCTGGCAGGGCTGAGCTAGAGGAAGTTTGGCCCAGTTTGGTTAAACTGTTAACATCTCAGCCAGTTCATAAACTGCTTGTTAAAGTTCAGGTCTGGTATATCCCACTCAACGGTTTGTGTTTTTCAGGGAGCCACCCCTGCTTCATTTAGCAGGCTGTTCCCCTCTGTGTTCCCCAACAACAGGCTGAGAGGGGATTTCTGGGCAGTTCCAGGCCCCCAGGTCACCCAGACATCTTGAGACACTCCTGTCTCCCTAGAGAAACACACCTGTGCAAAAGGAAAGCATAGCCCAAGATATGCATATGCCCAAAGCAGCGCAGACCTGTGGTTGCCAAATGCTGTCATGGCTTGTGTGACTGAGGCAGGACCTTGCACTGCAAAAGGCACTTTGCAGACACATAGGGGGAGTAACCCCATGATAAGACTGGCTTTTAAAAAGTAAGCCTTTTTGGGAGGAGTGGTAAACCCAGCTCTACCTGTGCCTAAAGAAACAGATAACACCTGGTGGCACTGATAAAGCACTGGAACTGTGAGCCTAATGCCCCTTGGCTCCCCTACGAAATAAGACCTCTACCAGCATCCGTAAATAAATATCCCCCTGTGTCTTTACACACTTAAATACCTTTGCAAACCTGGCTCCTTGCCTGTTTCCCATACTTGGCTGTTGCTTCTTCAGGTTTGCAGGGCAACAGGAGCAAGAGCTCAGCTGTAATTTGGGGTTGTGTTGTGCTAAGTGCTGTACAGGCACAGAACAAAAGCCCCCTGACCACTTCCCAGCATCCAGCTCTTGTTGTTTTAAAAACAACCTTCCCTGAGTGTTTTTGGTTTGTTTTTTGGGGGGGTTGTTGTTGTTTTGTTGTGCTTTTTTAAAAAAAAATCTTTTATTCATTGTTTCATTGTTTTCTTGTTTCCTTTATATTCCTGATGCCTCCAAGCTAGAATACCTTTGCTGAACTCCTGAGTGAGCCAGGCCAAGCCTGCCATGTGGAAAGGACTTTTTACCTGTGTCCTGTTTATCTGCAAGTGGTGAGTGTGGCTGGAGCGAAGCTGTAAGGGTTGAAGTAAAGGGTGTTAGGGGTAATGCTACTCAACAAAATTAGTGCTTAGGGATTCCCACTGGGATTAGGGAACATGAGCACTGCTGGAATAAAAAGCAAAAGTTTAGACCACGGAGAACTGAGCAGATGCAAACATGTGACACAAAACTGAAAAGCTGTGCTCCAAGAGAGGCAAATGCACTCCAGCTGTGCCTGGAGTGGGTGGGTCATGCTTTTCCTGTGCCCAGGCTGTTTATTCGACAGCAACTACCAAGATGGGATTTCCTCCAGGTTTACGTCAAGGAGCTTCATGTCGTGCTCTTGGCCCTTAACTAGGTAAAAGTTATTGTATTAACAATCAACCAACCTTGGGTTCCAGTCTGAGTGACAATTTGCATCTATCCCAAACTTGCATAAACCTAAATCACCATACTTTTAAAGAAAAACTTATTGAGCTGGTGTTTCTTGTGAAATCTCAACACAAGAAGTGTGTTTTCTGGGTGTTCTGGTGCATTTCAGGTTCATTTTGGAGCTCTGTAATTCATGGCAGCTGGTTCTCTGATTATTTTATATTAAGGACCAACTTCCAGTAACATCAGTGGGAGCAGGATTTTAGCTCTAAAGCTATTATTAACTAATGCAGCACAACAATGCCTGGCTTTCGTTCTGTTTTGTTTTCTCCCAGGGTCGGAACGTGTGTGTATCCCATTAACTCTGTCCTTGCTGCTCTCAAGATGTTCCGCACAAATGATTTTATTTTTTCTGTAAGAAAATATATTTTACTAGGCAGTTTTATGAGAGCTGACAAAATGCCTCATAAATAACCCAGCAGGAAATATGGGGTAAATAAAATTTTTACAACTTTATCATAAACCTGAGAAGTCTTTGGTTCCTTTTCGAATGGAATGAGCAAGGTATTTCATTAAAGGAAAAGACATGCTCTCTAAAGCCCAACAATTATAGACACAATGCCTTTTTAACCTGCAATTCAGTCAAACAGGTTTGGTGGCAGTGGAAAATGTTAAAGGCCCTGTTTTGACACTTTGGGTCATGCTCCCCACAGATCAATTTGTGCTGCAGGTTCCCTGCATAGCAGAGCTGGAGTACTGGTGTGTGCCTGACCTGCCCCCAAAGTATCCAGGACCTCAAGAAAACACATATGTGGGAGAACCTGCTCAGGACAGGCTGAGGCTTTTCTGTTGCCTTTGTACATCTCCTAGTACAGGGGCTGTGCCTGGGCCCCTAAGTGCAAAGGGAGTACAAACAAATATGGTCCTCAGGTCTTCAGCACAAGCCTGAAATGCAATGATTTGGTCAAAGACCAAGAGTCTGAAATAGAAATGCTTGGAACAAGCCTCAGTCCTTGAACTTAGCGTGAAAGGGGAATTCAGCTCTCAGCAGGAGGATCTTTGACGTGTGATATTTTGGTACTGTGGGAAGACAGGAGGGGGTGTCACTTTTAAGTTCTTTTCACTTGTAAAAACTCATATTGACATCCATGACTATTTTCTACTTACAGTGGAACAGAAATTTGGCAAAACACAACCTATTCCTGGGTGCATCAGAGGTATGGAAACTACTTCCCAAAAGAAGTGATAAAGTGCCATTGTAAGCCTACATGGTCTGATGAAATACCCCAAGAAGTGATCTGGAGGGAAGGTCTTTGCCATTTCTCACAACTCTGGTTCTCTGATCCCCACCCTGTTTGTGTTTCAGGGCTGCCTAAAACCTGGAGAGAGAACAATCCTGGAAAGGTTGGGCTTTACAGAAGTCTTTAGAGATGTTTGGATGTGCATGTTATCTTCCCTGCATTGAGAGCAGGGCTCTCAGACTCATCAGAGGAAGACCAGAGTGGACACACCACCCAGGCCTCACCCTGCTGGCACCACAGGTTGTTCTGCAAAGCTATGACCCCCACCTCTGCTCCGGGGCACTCTTGCATAAAGCCCACCACACAGGATGGTATGGGCCCCACCTTCCCCTGGAGGCACTGTTGCATTCCCTGCCTTCCCTCCCAGTCCCTCCCTACTAGATAGCCCTTCCCCACCCACCCACCGGATCACCTAAGTCCTCAGGACATCTACAGCAACTTCCTACAGGAATGTCGTGTCAGGAAAGCATCCAAAGCCTTTGTAACTACAATGCCATGTAAACAAGGAGGTAAGCTCACCCCACCCCACCACTCCAAAACCCTTGTGATGGTGATTTTTTTAATGGCCACAAGCCACACTTCAGTAATGGGGCACCTCCAAGGAGAGCTGGTCCCTGCACCAACAGGTCTGGGGTCCTCCAGCCTGATTCTCCATAATGCTGAGTACTCAGAGCCCCAGCTGGCTTCCAAGCCCGGTCAGGGTGTCCCTGGGAGCTTTCCCTGTATAAGGGCTCCAACGTCGGGCATGTTGTCTGGAAAGACCTGTGTAAAGAGACAATTGCCACAGCCCTTTCCTGAAAGGAAGTTCCATATTGGCACTGAGCAGCACAGCAGCATGGCAGAGCACAGCCCTGGCAGAGCAGGCTGAGCTGCTTGTGCAGGGCTCTGCCCTCCCCCGGCAGTGGCTGACAGCACGTCAAGGGAAATTGGCTTTTCGGTGGGACACACTGCTTTAGTGAGAGCCCATATGTTACTGAGTTATCTGCTCTGAATCCCCTTGATTATCCCCATGCCTCTGTCACCATCCCCCTGCCTCTACCCTCCCCTCAGGCCCCCACCGTGATGCAGAGGTTAAATAAAATATCATTTCCTTCTGATTTAGCCTTTGTCTTTGGCAATCAAAATGCCCTTCAGGCCCCTGTGGATTCAACCTTCCAGGTCAGGGTAGGACATGGGAAACCCCTTCCCAGGCATTTCACTGTAGATAATGTCGTGGCTGATTCATGAGATCATGCAAAGCGCTGCCTTCCGCTGTGGCTGCTGCTTTCAGTGCTTGGGCTGTACCTCCTTTTCCCTCCCCACACCACCACCTCCCCTGGCCCGATTTTACTAACCATCTCTTGGGCAGCTGAAAGCCTCAGGGTGAGTGCTCAGGAGGAGAAGAAAAATAAAATGCAGGTTATGTCTATGGTAGCAAAGTTTTCATGCAGGGGAGAAACAGGCTGTGTGAGTACAGAGAGCCAGCGAACTCCATCCCCACCATAGGAGGGACTGAGCCAGGAAAACAGCAACGGTTTTGCAAACCTGCTGCTCCTGTTTGAGTGTTTGAGTGCCAGAGTGGGCAGAAGAAGTGTGAAGACTGCTGTTGTCCAGTCAGCAGTTTATACTGTTGTCACAGCAGTGTATAGTACTGGGCAAATGTAGAAAGAGATGGGGGAACATATGCAAACATGCCTACAGAAGCATCACATGTGTGTTATTCCTTAGGTTGTGCAATACAAAGCAAAGACCTATATTTTTATTTATTATAAAATCTAATATCCTGCTCAGCGCCTTCCTGGAGACTCCCTCTAACATAATACCCAACAGAGATAATGCTGGTAAAAGAACCAATGGTGTAAAAGGAAAACCTGTAAAGGACAGTATATCATTTATTATGGAGTGCTGTTATTTTAACCTCTCCTTCCTTGTGCAGTTTTACATATTTGAGTTGAAAGTGCAAAGAGACAGCAGGGAGATAGGGAGCATGGACTTCACCCTATACAGTGCAACACAGGTAAAAAGGGAGGAAGGCTGACTGGTTTGTGTCTCTTGTGTGGTCTCCGAGGTAAGTTGGATGAGTATGAAAGGAAAGTCTTTATTGTTGGTGTCCCATGGATTTTGCTGGCTGGGTTTGTCCATTTCTGACACAGTTAAATGTGCAAATGTGTGGCTGGGGGAAAGCATGCTGCTGTCATGGATGTGCAGCCGGTACACAGAGCGATGCACCCTAGGTGACAGCCTCTGTGAGTGCAGGGCCTTCATCCAGCTTCCTGCCTCATCAAAACTATTCCCATTCAGTTCCATGAGGGATACATTTTGTTAGAAAATCATGCTGCTGAAAACTATCCATGACTTTTTAGCTGTCATCCCCAGAGCAGTGTCTGTTGGCATGGCTCAGTGACTGATACAACTGCCATGTGTGCCAGGATTTGTCCCCAAATATCTCCTCACTACTCACTCTTCGCAGGGGACGTGACAGGGATGCAGGAAAAGGCAAGCACTGAATAAAGGACAAGGTAAGGGTTGTTTGTGTGCATCTATGGAATCAGAACTGTATAAGAAATAAGAACCCTCTATCACTGGTGAACAGAGATGGAAGGAATTACCTCAGGAGTTTGGGCTATGAGGCTGTTCCCTGGTTTTCCTTTCAGAAATAGAATCTATCTATCTATCTTAAAGCAGCAACCTCCTAAATATCTATTTAAAGTATTTCAAAAAGCCAAGCTGGGAAGACATGAAAATCAGAGGGAGACAGTAGGGTGGGGAAAGCGCCTGAGAGCCGGGAATAGAGAACAAATGGTCCCCACCTCTGCAATGGTCCCAGCCCCCATTCTCACCCTGCTAACATCCCTCCCTTTGGTAAACAGAGACAGGCAGGTTGGCACCTTGTCTCCCCAGACAAAGGAGCTGGCCCTTTGTTTCGCTGTGAGACTCCCTGGCAGATGGGGGCTGGAGGGTGCCTGAGGGGTCTTGTTCGAGGAAAGGCTCCAGTATGCAAAACGCGCCCACAGGCAGACAGGAGAGGGATGGGTTTCCTCCTGTGAAAGAGCTGGGTGAAACAGTTTCTGTGTCCTGATCGGTCTTTTTTGACTCTGAGAAAACATACTCAGTCTGTAGTTTTCCTAACTGACCCTTTTGTTTTGATAGGAACTGAGAGGGAAACCTGGGATTTGGAGCCAAGCTTTATTTATGAAGAAGGAGAAAGCCAAATTCTGACGTCAGGAATGTGTGCATATTTTAAATATTTTAAATTCTTGTGCAGAATTTCTTAGGGAGTTAGAACCTGACCTGTAAATCAGTGAGATTCAAGTTTTGCAAAGTCCTAATAATTACCAATCCTTGCTTCCAACCCCAAGAGATTTACTGGGTTTTATTCTTGTTGCTTTCGGGGGGTAAGAGGCAGCCAGAGAGGAAATAGCCAAGCCAAGGGGCAAGAGTTGATGAGAAGTTGGTCAGTTAGTCTGTCACTCACTGGTGTGTTTTATCCAGGTCTTCTTCCAAGGCCATTGTACCACATGTGTGGCCTAACCTTGGTGTACATGTGCTTTCTCCAGCCTCTTACAAAACAAAAAGACATGTTGAGGCAATTAAATCACTGAAAATATATTGATTTCTTGTGTGAAGTGTCAGGCAGTGCATGAGGGAGATTAATTTCCATACCCAGCCCTATTGCAATGGCAGCTCAGATCTGTCCTTGTGGATGGAGAGTCTCTGGCTTGAAACTAGTTGCCATCAGTTGACCTGTCGTGCTATTTTGGAGGTCTCAGACTGGCTGGTAACAGGAAGATGCCCACACTGCTGTTGGCATGGTTTGTCCCCTTGTTCATTATTTTCCTTCCCTACTCTGACCTATTATTAACAGACCCACCTTCTACCTAGTGTTTCTGTTTCCCCTGATATATTTGTAAAAGGCCTCTTATTCTCCTTAATCCCTTTGGCTATAATTAACTCATTCTGCATTTTTGCTGCCCTTATCTTTTCCCTGCAAGCCTTAACTGACTGAATATTCTTGTTTGGTTGCCTCCCTGTTTTCCATTTCTACTAAAGGTTTTCTTTTTAATCCTTAGATCTCTGAGCAGGCTTATTTCTTGCATTCTTCTTTATTTACTCTTCTTTCCCTCTCCCACCTTACTTATTATGTGTGTAAGGACCCCATCTGCCTTACACACGGGTAGATCTCAGGACTAACACACATGGTGTGTTACTTTCTCAGTTTCTGAATTCCCTTCAATGCCTTCACCTTTTTCCTTTGACACTATGCAAGTTGTTTTGTGCTGTTGAATTTGTGCTTTCGACCTGGGAGATTCCCACCTTCTCAGGCAGTTCCTTTCTTTCACCCAATACCTTTTGTTCTACAGAAAACATGTGAAGTAAAAATTATGCCTTTTTCAGAAAATTATATTTATTCAGGGTTTACTTTTGACCTGGAAAACTAGAAGGACTGAATGTGGACTCAGTGCTTTCCTGGAAAGTGGAAATTTTGGCTCTTGGTTCCAAAATTGTCTTTAGAGTTTGAGTCTTTATAACATCCCAGTGTCTCTTCCCAAGACGACTCTCCAGACAGCTATTCCCTTTAGTCCTCCCATTCCCCAGCTTTTCCACCCTTCCTCTCAGCTGGGCTTGCCTTTACCATGATGACTCTGAGTGAGCTTTATTTTCTTCTCATGCATTTTAGGTCTTGTGTCAGCAGTAGTATCTGGGGCAGGGGGGGCGGCCCTGCACTCCCTGCTACCAGGGCTCATCTGGGAAATGGGGTGTTCCTCCACACTCAGAGGAACAAATCTGAGCCAAATGTTGGGGATCCATTATGTTTACCTGAGCAGAAGGTGCAGAAGGAGGGGGCTTGGGCCACCCTCTTGCTCCTCAGCCTGCTGCTAACACCTACCTCAGGAGAGCAGGCACGGTGAGAGGAAAATTTTACTGCTAACAAAGAGATATAAACAGAAGAGAGATGTTCAGCCATGCTTTTCCTCTCCATCCCAAGGACACCCCAAGCAGAAGCTGCCAGGCCATGTAGGTACACCTTGTAATTCAGTGAGTGGGAACCTGGATGAATAGCCCATTCTTTTGTCCCTGTTATTGTGGAAACAGAGGCTAAAAGAGACCCCCTTGGTGGAGAGGGCTGGCTGCCCACCTCGGTCCCAGATGAGGGCAGCAGCAGCTGCTGATAGCCATGTCCTCGGCCAGTCTTGCCAGCCTTGGTCCCGGATATCACTCTTTGCAATGGCCATTGCAATGGCCACTTTTTTGTCCTTTACTTTCCTGCAGTTTCAGGCTCTGCTGCTCCAGCGCAGCAGTTCAGCAGGGCAGAGTCGGGGAGGGAAGAGGAGGAAGAAGTTGGGGGGGTGGGGGTGCTTTACCAAAAAAAAAAAAAAAAAAAAGATAAGGCAGTCCTTTGGGGCCTGGGCATGTTAGTGGTTTTGCCACTTCCGTTGTCTGATCCACCTTTTCAGACACGCATGAGGAGACTTCTGAGAAACAGCCCTGAGCCGGCCCCGAGTGCTCCGGCATCGCCGCGCACACGGCGAGCGCAGTGCCAGGCTGGGAAGGGGACCGTGAGGCCAGGCTGGGAAGGGGACCGTGAGGCCAGGCTGCTCCCCAGCACACACGCATGCACACCTACCATCCTTCTTCCACAAAAGAGGCTTCTTTCATTTCCTGCAAGAGGAGGAGGTGGGAGAGAGAGGGAACTCGAAGGCTGCAAATTCCTCAGCCACATATCTCGCCTCCCTCTCCTTTCCTATGCTGCCTGCCAGCTCCACGTTCAGGAGCTGCAGCTCCTGCTTCCCATACAAATAGGCAAAGCTGAACAACTATGCTTTTAAAGCTTGGGAGACATTCTGTTGCTTTGGGGGTTGTTTTTTTCATCACAGCGTTTGCGTGCTTTGTCTGTCAGAGCAACCTTAAGGCTGTTCTATCTGGCCAAGTTGCTGTGTAGCTGGTTAGGAGCACAGGCACACCTTGTGCTGGGGTTTAAGCATTTTCCCCACCTGGTCTATCCCCTTCTTGCCCCCAGCCAACCCCAGGAAGCTTGTCTTCATGCATATTGACAATTACCCGGTGCTGGTGCAAGGCTTTTCCAAACAGTCAGCACTATACCTGCCGTTTCAAAGGAGTCTTGCTGTCAAGCACCCAGCTTGTCACAAAACTCGGAACTGGAGACAGTAAAGCAGCAGGTGGTACCCAGGTGTGTTAGGCTAATCCTCAGCTTTTCTAAGGCAGGGTTACTTTCCCTCATGAGTAACTAGGGCAAGCACAGGAGAGGCAGACAGTGTTTCTCTTTCAGTTATTTGGCACTTGCAGGCGCTCCCTTATTTTCTACAAGATAGGCTATATTGCTTCACCCGTGTCATGGGCAGAGACATTGAGGATAATGGGTGAGATCTTATTCTCTCTAGAGCTGTGGCAAAGCAGCTCACACCAGCCACCCCCAGGGCTGCCGTGGCTGTGAGGTGGTGTTTCTTAGCCCATACAGAGCATCCTGATGCAGTGTTGTGGCTCGGTTCGAGCCACTGCTGATGTAGGAGGGAGTCCAGCTGCCTCTTCTGTCTCTTTGCCTGACATTGCAGGCATAAACAAGTGGTATCAATCAGAAACTCAGACTATGCCTGAAAGTCAAGTAGATTTTGTGCTCATCTAAATAGGGGAAATCTGTGCAATGAGATTTCAGGACCTGGTGGCTGGAGTGCAAAATGCATGGAGAGAAAGTTGAGCTTCTGCAGAATGTTTCCCAAGGCATCCAAGGACTCTCAAACCCACAAAGCCTGCCCTAAAACCACAGCTGCAACAAAAGAGGAAGAGTCCACAGCAGAACTCAAAGCATACTAAACCTTGCAAAATTGGTCTCTTTCTGTGGTGGGGTATGTGTATAAATACATATGTTCATGTACCCGAAGAGGGAGCTGGGTTTGTTCAGCATCAGAGCTAAAAGTGAAAGCAGCCTGCAGGAATGCTGAGAAGGGGTGGTGATTTCTGGCAGGGCTGAATCCAGTGGAGTGGCCCAAAGTAGTGGCTTTGCAAGGAGAATGACCAGTCTTCCCAAGACCTGGTGCAGTGGATGTAAAGGGCTCTGGCTGATTTATGAGCCACAGAGGTAAATTCAGCCAGGATGTAAATGGAAGAGTGAAAGATCAGAAAGAGAGCAGCAAGGAAGAGGGTGCAGATGAAAAGATGTCCAACTGGTGCAGGGTACAAAGAGCAGAAGGAGTGTAATTTCCAAGTGGCACTAAGGAAGAACATAGGAAAAGAAAGTAAAAAGAGTGTGTTTAAATGACAGTACCATCTCTGTCCGTCCTGACACCACTGAGTGCAGCCACCCTTGAGTTCTGAGTTGTGCAGACTCCCATGAAGCCATGTGCAAGGCTGGCCCCAGTGAGACTCTATCAGAGGTGGCTGCATTCCTGGGCATTGAGTCAGGAGCTCAGGGTTAACTCTTTCAAGGATGCAAGACCTTTACTGAGCAGGTGTGTGTCCCTCATGGACAGCTTTGGTGGAACTGGAATGACAATGGCCAAAGGGATTTTGCCGAAAAAAAAAGAGGAAATTCACAGAGCCTGTGCCTGGACGCAGTGTCTGCAAGAGCTGTTGCTTCATTTGGACAAACCTCTGTGCCCACGGTGCTGGTGCATACTGTGTGAACGTGCCTATGGTATAGTTTGCAGTCAGAGCTACATATTTTGCCTGCTGTATGTATCCAGCTTCAAGTTTCCATTTTTGGGACATGACCATGTCCAAGGCCTGCACTAATACAGATTAATGGATTGCCACAATCCTATGTGATGTAGAAAAAATGCTGCTTAACTAAGCAGTCAGAGACACTGAGGCTCTGAGTTAAGCAGGTGTAGGGCCTATTTTAGATCTCAGGTGTCTGTAGCTCCTGGGCACAGTGGACTCACCTCCTAGACAACTTTAAAAAGCACAGAAGAGGGAAATGCACTGCTGCTGTCTCAGTTCTTTTGAGCACAAGGTCAGCAGAAGAAAAGCTACTCTATGCTATGTCTGGACTGCAGGCAGACAGGCTCCACTGGGCAAGCCACAGCCCTGGTTCCCTGACCACCTCATCCAGGCCACAGATGTGGCTGGAGCTCCTTTAGCCCACACACCCAGGCTTTCTTCCCAGGAAGTAAGATCAGAGCTGCTGTAACCCTCAAGATGGAAGATCCAAGGAGTGGCTAAGACCAGGGGTTACAGTAGTGTTTCCATCTCTGGGATTATCCAGGTCTTTCCTTCCACTGGAAGAAAATTAACTTCCATCTCTCTCAAAGTTAGCCTGCTGTAGAACTGGTGGAGAAAGAGAGTAAAACAAGAAGACAATGCAGCAGGGGAGCATTTCTTTGCATCTTTCCTGGGTAGAAGCACTGTCCCTGTTCCCATCACTTGCAGGACCAGCTGTGATTTCTGGCAATGCCAGACACAGCCAACACCCTCTGGGTTCCTTTCCCTTTCATTGTCCCTCTGGAGAACAGGACTCTTGTTAAAAACCCTGCAAGTGTCATTGAGAGCCAGCTCTATTATTCACCAGCCAGTGAAGCAAGACAGGCATACTCTCCCACAACCTAGGGATGCCCCTCTGATCTATTACCAATGGGACTATCTTTAATGGGATCAGAGCCTGCCCTTTTTCACATCCCACAGGGACAACACCTGCCCACCAGAGAACAAAGAAGAAACCTGTTGTGATGGGAAAAAAGACAGAGTTCTCCCCAGAGAGGCAGTGAGGCCGTTTGATTGAGAGCATCTTTCTCCCAGCCAGCTGGTTTGCCAGCAAAACAACCAACTAAACTTCATCTTTATGCAAGAGAGAAAATCTCTGTGAAGCAAATGCCACAAGTCCAGTTTTACTCACCTATATAAACCTTGAGGAATCTGGGGACGTCATTGCAGAAAAAGAAGGTAAGGAGCAAGAGGAAAAATATTTATGCCTAAAACCAGTATTTAAAAAATACTTTAAAAGGGTAATTTCAGTGCAATATTTGAAATGCTGCAGCAAAGAGATCTAACTAGAAGCTTCTTCTCTAACTTGTCTTCCTCAAAAGGCACAACAGTTACCATTGCTGTAGATTCCTCTCTAGCTTTTTACAGAGGTGCAGCATCCCAGTCAGGCAGGTGTGATTTCAGCTGTGCTTTGTGTATGAATGTCTTCTGGAGACTGTCCCATGTGTGCACATCTGCCCAGGAGTGCCCTTTGTAGCACTCCCAGTCCTGGGTCAAGAAACCAGGACAGGACCAAACAACCCACATTTCCTCGACAGTGGCACTAAACTCCAAACCAAACTGCGCCTTCTTTTTCTCTGTCCATTTCTCAAATCAGAGACTATAGGCTAGGTTGCTGATGCTTATCCTATGAGCTGCCCAGAGTAAAACTGCTTTATGAGCATGGGTACAGGCTCCAAGGGGGTCAGAAGAGTTGCCTATGACCCAGGGGCCCCTTTCTGGTACATGCTTCGTTAGCCCTGTCCAGAGTTGGAGTGGAAGGACTCAGGCATTCTTGGATGTGTTTGTGCATCCTAGTTTCTTTGGCAGTTCTGTGATTCTGGCAGAAGTGTAATTGTGAGCAAAGCTTTATTCCAGTGGATGCGTCACGTAGCAAGAAGTTCACCTTCAGTTAGAGAGGATCTTAATATGACCTTCCGTAAAAAAGGGGCATTGTTTTGAGTCATTAAACAGCTGCTGTGTCCCACCCCACTAATGGTTGCAATTCAAGAGTGAATAATATAAGCCTTAGATAAACAGCCGGTAAAATAATTTGGGATCTTTCCTGGCTGAGGGAAGCAGGCAAGTTACTCAACAAAAATAAATTATTATTCTCACTGCCTAGGAAATGAAGTGTTCTCCTTTTCATCACGAAGTGGGCTGTCACACAAAATCTCTTCCCGCCCTTCTGGAAGCAGCCCAATGCCATTTGCAGTGCTCTCTTGACATATTCACTTTCATAGGAAGCAAGAGATGGTTTTAGTTTGGATTCGCGCATCTTCTGTTTTCCCTTCCGACCTTTGTCTCCTTCTCTGTCCCATCCTCAATCTTATTAAAAATAGCCCTCCCAAACTGCCCTTCTACAGATACAAACACCACCTCCTTTCTTGAAGCAGCTGCAACATGATGGCAAGAGAAGCAAAAGTTTCCCCAAACCACTCCCTCCTGCGAAACGCTGGGTGTCTGTTCGGTACACGCTGTGTCTGCTGGGCTGGGGCAGGACTGGAAAGAGCCAGACCTTGGGTCTTGGCCTCCATCGGATGAACAATTTCCCGTTGAAGGTTACTCACTTCCTGTTTTCCGTATTTAGACAATCTGGGCCTATGGGGAGCTTTGATTTGTTGTAAACTTCAGCTGGTTTAAACGTTAAGTCGCGGGAGACCGAGGTGAGGGGGAGGAGGGGAAAGGCCTAGAGACAAATTAGGGCTATTTAATACTGCAACTGTGTTCTCTCGCAGTTTTCTAGTGCCCATTAGAGCATGTGAAAGGAAGGTCAGGGGCCGACAGCCTGGGAGATGGCGAAAGGGCTGCTTCACAATGGGCTGGGGCTGGAGGCGGTGCGTGGGGCTCTCCCGGTGTGCATGGACAGCGGTTGGAATCAGCCGGGTGATGCATCCAATGACTAATCCCTCCAGTGTGTCATTTTTGCCACAGACAGCTGTACAGAGAGGCAAATGGCAGTGCAACAGCTCCGCAGTGAAGGCAGGGAGGAGCCTCCAAGGTAGAGAGTGCTGTGCCCTCTCCCTGTGCCTATCAGTACACACCACACGCTGACATTTGTTAGAACTTGCCCAGAAGTTTGCTGGACTGGAGCAAGTCAACACTTGTATGTAACTGATAGGGCAGGTCATGTCTTTTTTATGCCTGTTTTGCAAGGGTAAACTGAGGCACGGAGTGTTGTAACTTTGTTTGTTATCAGAAAGTGAGTGTGCGAGGGATTGGGGTGAGTCCTGGCACCAGTCAGGCAGTGGTCTGTCTCCAGAGATGTGCTTTGTCATTAAGAATTTCCCTGTGCTGGCAGGAGTTATGCTTGGAAAGAGAAAAATAGTGTGCAGTCCAGAGTGCCCGTGGGCTCAAAGGTTATGTGAATGATTTTGGTCTGTTCTTTTTTGTTCATCTAGTTCTATTCTAACAGATTAACTCCGAAATTGGGCTAGTTTTACTTCCAAATTTTACAAGGATCAACAAAAAAGAAGAGAAAAATAAAATAACAGATGGGTTGAAATACAGCAGGAGACGGTAAATTAATCTGAATTCTACAGCAAAATCCAGTAGGGATTTTCCAGTGATGTCTTGAAATCACTCTAACAGTATAACCTGCTACCAGAATGCCAATGTGGGCAGGTGGGAGTGAATTAAAGAACCAGAGATAAAAAAATCACAATCAAAATAGATTAAAAAGTGTCCCAGGTAAAGAAATCTGCCATGTACTATCTGCCTGACAGAGAGTAAGCAGAAGCTGAATCAAGAGCCAGAGCAAAATAAAAGCACTGGGGAATACTTTGGTGAAGCACTGAAACGTTTAGGAGAAATAAGGGTCCATGTCCACACTCTGGCATTGATAGGCCTAACTCCAAATGATTTACACAGACTCTTGACCCTCCTGAGGCAGAGTCAACTTTCCTCCAAATGACTCCCTGCAGCCCAGAGTGCAGAATCACAGAGAGAGGTGCATGGGAGCAGGATACAGGCAGGTAGCTGTTCTCTGCTTGGCATTGTTGCATAGGCTGGGTTAACATTATACTTCCCTGATTCAGTTTTTATAGACCAAACAGTAGCAGTTCCGTCCCTGTGGCATGCTGAAACCTTCCCCTTAAGGAGGGGTTAGTTCTGCCTTGTCGTTCAACCTGCTAGATGTTTTCTCTGATGCATCTCTCACCCTGCAATTGCGCTTTGTTCAGCTGAGCTTTTAGTGCTCAGAAATGCAACTTAGTTCTTACTGCAAATGCTGGGTAGTTCTGCAGTCTCTTCCAGAAGTGTCCTTTGAGAGGGCCCTCAGCCTCCCAGCAGCACCTTGGTGCAATTTGAGCCCTGGGTTTAGGATGAGCTCTGGATCTGACAGGGACACATCAGACTGAATTGGGATTGACTGCAAAGCTGGCACCATGGGGAATTGCACCCAAAGCTGTTCAAGCAAATGGTGTCTCTGAATCAGCACCCGTCGGCTGCCCTGATGCTGAGGTTTGATCTGTTAGATCCAGAGCAGCCTGGTTTGCACTCATTTCACCATGCTTAAAGAACAGTCGCTTAATCTCACTTAGAAATGTTTACTTGCAAGGACCAGATGGCCCAGGGAGTTGGGCTAAACAAAGCATTTTACTTCTAGGTCATGCATTCTAATCCAGTCCAGGTTGGTGATAAATGAACATACTCACCTGATAGCCACTTTTGGCTTCATTTTTGGTTGTTTTTCAGGCTAATTTCCAAGGGGAGATGTCACACCACAAAATCTCCCTCTATGCCCTGCCACAGTTGGTACTGATTTGACTGTCTCTGCGGAGAAGCCAAGGATCAAATGCTCCATGGCGCCAGACTGTTTTCTTTTGCAGCCTGCAGGTAAGGGGAAGTTGTCCTGTGTCTGGCTGTGTCACGCCTGCTCTGCGGATGGGCAGGATTTCAGTTTGAAAATCTGCCGGTCCAACCCCTTCCACCAACGTGAAATTAATGGTAAAAAAAATAGGAAAATGTTTAATTGCAGTTGACATATAGGCATTCTCTGCTATGAACTTTACACGCAATCACAGATAACAGCATCAAAATTAATGCCTGCTTCCCACTTGTCCTGCTATAAGCAATAAACGTTTGGCAAGTCAGTAAATAACAAAATTCTCATGTGGCCATCTACAGGTCACCAGGATACTTAAGAAGTTTGCGTTAATTATACCATGTTTGCCATCAAAGAGGGGATATTAACCCTTTCGGGTTGCTGCAGGAAAGCAGTGGAGTCGTTTGAAAGTAAGTAAATGAAATCTGGTCACTAAAAGTGCAACCTTTGCAAAATAATAATAATAAAAAAGGGATTTTTGAGGCAAAAGCCTCACTAGACATCATGGAAAATACGGCACCTTTTCAGCTTTCCTTTTATTTATTTTGTATTTTGACATCAAACACTCCCTGTAACCTAATCTTCTTGGCTTTTGATGTGGCCGTGGAGACATGACAATTAAGCACGGCTTAAAACAATAATCCCAACAACGGGAAGCAAAGGCAAGTAATGTCAGGGTTCCCCCCTCACAAAAAGCCTGTCCCCCAGTGTTTGGTGGTAGTGAAAGGACCATAAATCCCAATTTGTTGCCTCGATATCTGCTCTGTGCTTACACTTTACGTTGAACTTTACACACTTGCTCCGTTTCCATTCCCTGCTGTTTGTTTTTCTTTTGCTATGCAAAATGTCTGGAGACAAACACGATACACACGTTGCAGAGAGATGGTTTGATCTTTCACAGATTAGTGCCACCTGACAAACATGGGATTATTTATTATCTGTGTTGCAGGAACTGCTGAAGCCCCGGCTCAGAGAGACACGCTCCTCCGGGCACTGGGGGAGGCACCACCCCTCCTGACAGACAACCCAATGGATTATGTCCCTGATTCTGTGAGCAGGTTGGACCGACCCGGCAAAATGCCTGCAGAGAGGCAACCCCGAGGTAAGCCCTCCTCACAACCCAAACGGGTGTGTAACGTCCAACCAAAGAAAACAGCTTGATTATTCTAAATTATTTTAAAGAGATGTTGTTAGTTCTCCAATCTCAGCTATTCGAAGATGGAGGGAGAGTGCCTGAGTTTAGTTATAACCCGATTTTAAACCTGTCTGAAAAAGAACATGTTTCTTTTTAAATGAAGCTTGCACGGTATGCTATAAACTGCCTTTTTTTTTTTTTTTTTTTTTTTTAGTGGGTGTTTGCACTAAGCCTTGCTAAACAAGTTAGAGAGATGATTAACTCGTCTTAAATGATGCGGGAAGGCCTCGTCCCAGTTGCGTGTTCTTCCTTCAGCACATCTAGAGCTGCTGTGGCTCCTTGTTACTCGTGAGCAGGGCTTGCAACCAGGGCTGGGCAGGAGGCTGCACGGGGAAAGAGAAGCACTGAGAGAAAGGGCTGGAATTTACTGAATTTGCACACTGCTGAAAAGGGAACTCAGGTTATTTTTTCCTTAGTGAGTAAAGAGTTATCCCCAGGTTGGTTTCCACAGAAGTGAGGCACACCTCCCAGGGGGTCAAAGGAGGAAACTCAAAGTTCATTAGCAGTTTTCTTGAAAAATATTGTTTCAGCAGGAGCAGTGCCCACCCCTATAGATGGGGGGGGGGGCTTTGCAAGACTTCACTTCACTTTGTAAGGCCCCAAGAAGTTTCCTGGTCAGGCTCAAGCGTGTGATGAGAGCAGCCGCGAGGTCTTGGCAACGGGAGATCTGCCCGGTACGCACTCCTCTCCATCCTCACGTGCCAGCCCATGTGCACACCCCCTGCACCCACAGCTGCAACCCCTGTTCCCAGGACAGCGCCAAGCAGCTCCCAGCTGGCCATCCATCCCCACTGTGCTCCCTTCTCCCCACTGATGGTGACAAATGGAGGGAAACGGGTGGGTTTCCAGATTGACCCTTCGGAGAACTTTGCCTACTCTAATACAGGTCCTGCCTTGAAACCCATTAAGCAGCTGGCTGCTTTGCCGCGTTTATGGTGCTTTTAAAACGTGTTTTAAATTCAAAAGTATTTTCTCCAAATGCTTAAAAAAAAAAGAATCTCAGAGAAACCACAGTTCCTCATCAGCAATGTGGCTGCTGCCTCAGATTTTAAACTGGTATAGAAACTTTAGCACACTTAACTGCGTGACCTCGTCACCCCAAAACAACACCAGAGAATGAGCTTTTGTACCTGTGCTTTTAATACCAAATCATTCATCAAATACTTTTTTTTGTCCTACCCGTTAGGTTTTCAAAATATCATAGACTGCTCTGCATTAAGTTTAAGCTAATAATTCTACTGGCAACAACGACGACAATAATTTTACCTCTCTCCCTATTAAAAGAAGCTTTTATGACATGAAGCTGGGCACAGGCAGTTTCACAAAAAAGGTATTTTATTATTCTTAGCAATATTCACCTTGAAGGAATATGAGGAAAGCATACACTTTTTACAGACAATATATAAACATGTTGTACATAATTAACAATAACTTAGTTCACTAATCCAAAAATAAGCAAAATAAAAATTAAAAATAAACCCAGAAAATACTGAAGAAATTTTTTTTTATGCTGATACAAGTACAAAATAATTTAAATCTCGACTGCCGTTGTCTATGCTGCAGTGACTGACAATATATTGCACTTTGTCAACTGTATCAGTAATCCCTGTCTTCCACCCACATCCCTTCCCCTCCGCTCAAATCCTACAGAATTGAGTTGGGTACAAATAATGTACAACTGTACCATTGTAAAAGGTAAAAAGTAAAAAGGACCTAATTCTTTACCTCAATAGATTATAAATTCTTATGATTTTTCCCAACCAATTTAGTTTCCCATTTATTTCCACTTCTTTACAAAGTGCACCTATATGCCTACACAGACCAAAAAAAAAAGAGGAGGAAAGCAGGATTTTCATGGCTGCTTGGTTCTTAATTATAAAATACTAGAATTACATGTTTAGAAAAAAATTAACATACATCCATTTTTGTTTCGTTCAGTTTTTTTTTTCTTTAAAGCAGGACTTTTGCAGTAAAGATACAATTTGGCTTGATCCAAAAAAAAAAAACCAAAAAAAAACAACAACAAAATAGTTAAAATTTTAAAAAAATAAAATAAAAAGCTTGTCACAGAGTTAAGCTTATGTGGTTTACATTATCAAACCCCTCCGTTCATTGGGGCATTTTCATCAGAAGTATAGCTAAATATGTACACTGTATGTTATACTGGAGCTTGTGTTCACGAGAGGCATCAGATCATAACAATCAATAGAATACACTTCACATTGGCAATAGCTTTGTTTTCTGTCATTTACGTACAATATGGTTTAATAATGGGAGATTTAAATTTCCTTTTTTTTTTTTTTTTCTTTTTTCTTTTTCGTATAAAATCCACTACGGAAAACAGACGTTCCGCTTACAGAACGATGCTTTCCCTCATCTCATCAGCTGTCGCTGTGTCTGGGATTTGACGGATGTGTGAAGCTCAAACTGATTGTCTCTCTTTCTCCCCTCTCCAGTGATCTCAACCCCATTTCTGCCCTTCCTCCCTGTGAAGTCCACCGGGGCCTGGATGCCTGAGACAGCACACGCGCTGGCCGGCTGCGTGTGGACCTGGTGGCCACACTGCCCGAAGTTTACCCAAGCAGCTAATCTGCATTTTTAAGCAACAGCTGCCAACACAACAGAACAAAAATGCTTCAACCTCTAAGAAGTCTGTGAGTTGGATGTTTTTTATGCCCTGTGATGGTTTCGGCTGCGCTAGAAGTTAGCTGCAACGCAGTCTGGTAAACGCCTGTATCTCGCCTCTTGCTAGTGCAGGATTGCCTTCCCGAGAGAGTTTTCTCTCCCCAGCAGTTTGTCTGATCTAGGTGTCTGTTTTGAGGAGCAACAGGGTAGGTGGGAGAGGGGCTGTTTTTTTAAAGAAATCTTTCATGTTAGGGAAAAGAATGAAGAAATTGTGTCAAAATAATCACCATCTTGGGCACATTAAAATCCCGTATTATGGATACATTTTTGCTTTGTTCCTCCCCCTCGAAATCTTTTCCCCCTTACTAGTAATTTTGCATGGAAGATAGATGGAGCTAATCCAAGAGGGCTGTCGAGTATGTTTCCCCTCTCCTCCTTGTTTTAAAGGCAGATTTTCTTGCAGGGTAGCCATTGCAAATGACAGCACAAAAACATGCAATCAGAGGGGTTGAGGCTTTTTGTGGAAAACAAAATAAATATGACTTTGCGTCTGATTTTAAAAATTACGGGTTTATAAAGATGTCCTTTTTTTTTTCTTCTTTTTTCCTCATCCCAAACAGAATCCACGATAGAAATCCAGCATGTCTGGCTTCCAGTGAGCCAATTCCATCCTGGGAGGCTGCTTACATCTCTTTACAATATTCACAGTAATAACAAAGAGAGAAAGGAAAGCCAGTTCCAAGCTTTTTCCTTCAGCTTCTGCCACCTTTTGCTTCCTGCTGGACCATTAATTATCGAACAGGTGAGTTCTGTTTTCTTATACCTGAGGGGGCAAAGTGCATTACAGGCACCACTACACATTTCTGCAGAAGACCCATCATTTGCAAGGTTTTAGTCCAGCATTAAGAGTTAAAACCACATGGGAACAAATATGCCCTTTTTCCATCCCTACATTCTCCTCTTGGCAGAACGTTTTCTTACTTGGTGTCATCTTAGGCAAAGCCCCATGTTCTCAATCTCTGGGTGGGTCTCTTGGTCATCAGGTTTTATCCCATGGCTGTAACCATGCTGGATGGGTGTGGATGTCCGAATGAGATGCTGGAGGATGGGTGGATGGGGGTAGGTGTTGGTAGGATGTGTCCAGAGTGGCTGAAAGGGGGCAAATGCCCCATGGGTGCCATGTGACTGGCAAGGGCAGCAGCGCTGAAGGGAGATGACTTCTCCTGCATGCACTTGGACAGTTCCTCAAAACACTCAGAGCCTTTCTTGCTTTTCTTTGATTTGTTGGACATTTTCCTATTCCTGGTCTGAATTCCTTCCTTTTTCATGGTCAGAGGCCTGTTCACCTGCAAGAAATGAGAAAATCAGGCTCATGCAGACAAAATGACCTTATTGTGCAAAAATGAAAATATTTGGACGGCCCCCATGTGTTTTTCCTGGATGGAGACCTTTTTCTGGCCAAAAAAAATGGTGTTTCTCTCTGCAGAATTTGTTTATATTGATTTGTTTAATAAAAGAACACACACAAAAAACCCCTAGACATGAAAAACAAATTGAACTGAATTTGGCAGCTGATGACTCTCTTTCCCGTAGGCTTACCCTCAGTCCTCATACATTTCCTAACAGAAGATCAAACTAGGAGGCACATGCTGACCCAAATTCAGTCCTAAGACATGAGCAATGTTGTACCAGTAACCTCTGTTACTTACAGTTTAAATAATGTTCCAACATGTCAAGCGATTCCTGCTTAGGAATAATTTATTAAAAAAAATAAATAACACAACAAAGCCTTAGATATAATTATTTTTACAAAGCCAGAATGCAGATAGCCCATCAGAATTAATTTTTGCACAGAGCCCATTCCAAATGGCCTCTCTTTTTTGGAGGGAACGGCACAAAAAACATAGTTAAACCAAGTGTGGCAGCTCTATTTTGCCTGGTTTGCCCAAGCGTTAGAAGCCAAGCTAATACATTGTAATGTCACTGAACTTAGCATCACTATGCTGACAAAGAACGGCTGTCACTTCCCAAGGGAACCTTAGAGACAAGGAAGGAATAAAACAACAACCAAACCTCTGAAACCAATAAAAGCCTAGTGTACACCATGCAGTTAAGACATCAATCCCGGCCAGGCAAGCAGCGACACATGAGATGAGTAAATACTCACATTGTGCAATTTATAGTAGAGTCCGCAGGCATTACAAACCGGGTCCCCGTTTGCATTACGTCGCCATAAGGTCGTGGTGGTTGTCTGACAGTTGGCACAACAAGTCCCTGCTCTCCTGGCCGCTGACTAACCAAAAGAAAAAGAAAATTAAAATGTATCGCCAGGAGGAGGGAGATCACGAGAAAGGTCAAATTGGACTCAATATTTAGGTTGGGAAGAACTAGTTACTAAGATTTGACAGAGCATCGGGGCTGGAGGAAAGCTTCTGTCAGGTTTTGCATTTTATAGATGTTAGGTTTTTGTTTAAATTTAAATATTCGCCTATGCATGCTGCAGTTTCAAGCCCAGTGGCACTGTGTGTGCAGAGGAAGTAAGGAGACAAACAATGAATCTCTAACTCCACACACAAAAATTTTAGAAGGAAAAATAATCTGTTTTTTCGGATTTTCCCTTTGCGTAATGCATCATGGAAATGCATTTGCCTTTTTTCTTTTTCTTTAATGAGTGATTTGGTTTGTGCCAATGTGGAGCTGGGTTTGAAAACAGGGAACGATCTTAAAGAATGTGATTTTTACCCCTACTCTGGCCCTTGAAAGGTGGGCACAAAAGAAAACCGACCACATTACTTAGCTGGGTGCAGTATTTATCAGAGCCATCACTGAAAATTCAGTTTGCATTTACAAGTGAAAGGGAGAAAACAAAACCGGCTCCAACTTTCTTTAAATATTTAGCAAACCAAATTTCATGCCTTGCAGCAATGATTCCGCTGACCCGTCTGCAGCCTCTGTCCCTGCTCAGTTCCTTGACTGACAAGCCCTCAAACAACTGTCTTAAAAGAAAATAAAACCACCAAAAATCCAGCACCCTTTCCTAAAACTATTGTTCTGCCAAAACCAAGGTGAGGGGAAAGAAAAATGCCCAAACATTCACTGAATGTCCCAAAACAAGAACAGGAAAAGTAGAACAGCAGGCAGCCAGTGATTCCTGGATGGGCCCTTGTCTAGCAGACCCCACAATAATGCGTTCTTTGTGCATGGATGGTGATGTGTAAGTGTTATAGACAGACTAACTGCACCCCATATTTTGGGAAATAATTTTGTGTTAGCTTCAGCCTTGCCTCTGTAAGTGGTCAGAATACAGTCCATTTTGTGCTACTGAATTAATGCTGAGGACTCAATATTTTCTTAAATTAAGAGTTTACTTCCACAAGCGTATCAATCGTGGTCATTCCCTGGGGGCCTTGCTCCCTGGATATTTCTGCAATTAGCCACAGAGAGCCGTGGGGTGAAGCAGCAGCAAAGCTCAGGATAGCACAGGGCATCTCCGTGAGCACAGAGCCGAATCCTGGGGCGGTGGGTTTACCAGAGAACTCTGTGTGCTTCCCTGCCTGCCCGCCCCGGTGGGGAGCTGGCGCCGCTGGAAGCACAGCCCGACCCTCTCGCCAAAGAGGAGCCCAGGGTTCTGTTCTCACTTGCTCCTGATTTACGCCATGGCCCTCTGTAACTTTCCCAAAGCTGATGGACGGTTTAGCAGCTTTAGGCAAGACTCAGGCCCTCAGAGACTCATATATTTCAATCCCTTACTCGCCCGTGAGAACAGGCCAAAGGCAGAAAGAGGGGGTACCCCCTACTGCAAATGCACTCATGCAACCCAAACACAATTAATGCCAGACGTCCAAACGCTGACATTATTAATACGATCACTTTGCTATTGCATGGCAGATGAACAAATTGCTAAAGATGGCCATCTCCTCTCCCCCGCAAACAAGCAAACTACAGTGGAAAAAGGGGCAATAAACAAAGCTGTAAATCAATTAAAACAAAACAACATGAAAACAACTATACTAGAAGAAAACCTCCTTAGTGTCCCCCAAACCCTGCACAGTGAGCTAAGTATAACAGTCTCCCCACACGCTGGAAGGTGGAGACCTATGTTTGCATATTTGAGATGGCTTACTGATACTCAACTATGCTGCCTAACTCTATGGCCTGTCCCATTCAGTCTGGAAAGCACTTGAGCCTGAGAGACGATAATGTTACACTGTTGTCTTAACATTTTTCTATATGTCAGTCACTTTAGAAGGCAAGTCATTAAGAAGCTTGCATAGTTGAAATTCTGACTCACGACAGAAATCTTCTGTATCCTATCCCAGTGTTAGAGCAGTAATGCCAATTTTCTGCTCTCCAAACCTCATTGAAACGTGCCCACAAATAGCTAAGAGACTTAGGCACCATAAATCACAAAGCTCCAAAAAATATATTTATTATTCTTAGCATTTTACGCATTATTTGTGGAGTAGAGTGTATTAGAAATTTCAAAACAGCAAGCATGACTGGCAAGGCTTGCCTATAGAAACTCTCAAAAGCTTTTAGAGTCAGGAAACAGATACACAAAGTTTCCTTATCTTTAACGTACAGATATCCGGATAGGAAACTACTACCAGGAGCTTAGAAAGGACTTTTTTTTTTTTTTAAATCACTCAAATGAAAATACAAAGTATAGGTGACTCCATGGAAAAATAATACGAATTTTTTTTTTTTTTAACAGTAGGGGATTGTCTGGGGAGAGAACCAATATTAATATTGCCAGGGAATATGAGTGAAAATTACTTCATGGCTTTTATACAAATAATTATTAAGTAAGGAGCAGTAGCTTTGACTCATCTGATTTGTTTTGCTTTTTTGGAGCTGGAACTTTTTTTTTTTTAGTACACGGTGGAGGACATTCGTGCTCATAACCCTTTCGCTCCCAGTATGTGCCCAAAACGTCCCAAGAGGCCAAATAAATGAGGAATTAAATTAAAAGCTGTCATCCGAGGATAAACGGGGAGACGGATACACGATATCCCGCGTGCATGGTGAGCGGCGGGGAGGCTCGGGACAGAGGCGCTCGGCGGCGCGGTGGTCTGAGCCGGGATGGGGGTGGAGAGGGAGAGATCTGCCCCGAGGCACGGCAGTGACCTCGCCGTGACTGACCCCCGTGTACAGCTCCACGCAGGGGCTGAGCAGAGACGAGACACGTTTGACTTGTGCCTGTGTGTGGTCCCTTTGCCTTATTTATCCCCAAACCCGGGAGAAATAGAGACACCTACCAGCCTCCGCTTAGGTTTAATGAGAGGTCGGTTTTGACCGTTCATTTTGTGGTAGAGCCCGCAGGCGTTACACAGGTAATGCCCAGTGCCGTCTCTTCTCCAGAGAGGGGTAGCAGTTGCTCCGCAGTTCACACACTCTCTGCCTTCTAAATGGAAACACGAAGAAACCGGATTTCTTTCTTTAAAAACAAATTCACAAAAGCTTTTTGCATTGTCCTTTAGGCATTTTTCAGAAGTCAAAACAGTGTGTTAATTCAAGCACATTCAGACAGCAGTGACATCTACAGCACATGCAGCAAGGAGCTCAGTGTTTCGAGAACTCCCAGACTCCGGTGAGTATTTTATGTCATGATCAGAAATGGGCAGCGCTCTCTGCAAGGTGAGAAAGAGTGACACTCTTATTGTGTCAGATGGAAGTTTTCGTTTCAGTAACGAGAACTCCTTTAGTTCTCACTGGGCACCGCTCCCCTCCTGTGTCTTTTGCACTCCGGTGGTTAGATCCTGTGTTCTCCTGCCACAAATACACACGTACATGTGTACACAAACACACACACACCTGCAAACACACCACACGTCAAAGTGAGAGTCAAAGGAAGACGTTTTCTGCAATTAAATCTAAGCAAAAAGACCTCCCATTCTGTGCTTTCTTTTTTGTTGCAAATGCTGCAGGATGAGAAAGTAGAGCCGAGCAGACTGGGAATGGATACAGAATGCCAGAGGCTCAGTTATTATTTTTGTTCTAAAAGCAGAAAAACGCTGTTAATGCTGATCTTTGGGAAAGTTCAGTTTCAACAAGCACTCTGGAAGTTACTGTAAAAACCGGGCTTTGAGTGCTTTTCTGTTTCTGTGACTTTTCAACAATCCAGTTTGGATTTGGTAGGGAGCAGTTTACCTTATTACTGCCTCGTTATTAGTTTTAGTAGCACAACTTGCTAAACACAGCATTGTAGAATGGCTGTTTTAAATAAAACCCAGCACACAACTTCTAGATATCTGTTTCTGCCTGCGAAAGCTCTCTGTTAAAAGTTCATTTGCCTCGGATGGTTCGAGGGCAGGTCTGCTTAATATAGAAATCTCTCTTAATATAGTTTATGCAAATCCTACAGTATTTAACTGGAGAGGAAATTCTTTTTGCTAATAACTGAAGCAGGCCACATTGAGTTCAGCAGGGCTTGTGTCTCCTTTAATCTAGAGAGTGGGTAGCTTTTAAACAACACAGTCTAGAGTGAAAAATGAGGGGAGCTCTGCGGCGCTGCATTTGTAGCTTTTGTCCCTTCTAGGGCAGGAAGCTGCAGGAGTCGTTGTGTCGTGAGTCTTAGTTTTCCTACAAAAACACTGAGTGGTCACGAACTTTCCCCAGTTCCTTGCACTGGGAGCTCCCTTACAGAAAAAAAAAAAAAAAGCAACTGTAAAACAAAACAAAAAAAGCTCCTTGCTTCCCCCATCTAAAAATCATTGGTGGCTACAGGACAAAAATAAAAAAGCTACTCAAGATCCATCTATCTTCAGAGACCTGGATCTTGAATCAGTTCCCAAACTCAGGAGGTTCAGGCTGCCAGTTGCCTTTAGTTTCTTCTCTCTGAACTACCAAAAAATATGTACACACAGCAGCAACTGCCTTGAAAGAGTGACAAAGAAAGAGTGTATTTTTCCCCTCAAAGGAGCCATTTGAAACAGAGCTGATGAGCTTGTCAAATAGCTGGTATTTTTGTTGCAAAACTCGTAAGAGATCACATTTCTAAATTATTGTCTACTTAAATAAAAACATGTAGCATACTCATAAGCAAATATGTGCAATAGAATACATACCCAAATGTCTATAGAGCCACGTATTTTTAAAGGGCTGTTTAAATTCAGTCTCAATATATTTTAGTTAATCTCCTTCCATTGGTGAGGATGTTAAACAAGGAAGGTCAGAAGAATTACACAGATTGTCTTAATTCGTCTGTCTAATTGTGTAACCACTGTGATTTCAAAGTGGGATCAAAACTTGGTCCATCACCTAATTTGCTGATTTAAGACTGTACTTTTAGGAAGAAGTGCTGGGAGTGGTTGTGAACACGGGAAAGGTTTCCAGGCAGTTGTTTGGAAGCAAAGATACGTCTGGTTCAGGGGCAGGGGAAAAAAAACCAGAGTATTTTCTAGTTAAAGTTGGGCTGGAGTAAGTTAGCAATGACTGGACACCTTAGTCTTTTCCACTGGTATGTAAACTGTATTTGAACTTTTGCTCTTGTAAAATGTGAAGGGAAGAAGGCCCTCGCGATCTGAAGGGGACCGGCCAGGGAAGTTTCGCTTTCATCCTGCGCTGGGGCCTTGGGTGGCGTTAATGAAGAGATATGGAAATTATGGAGGGAAAAATACCTATCACTGGGAAGTCCCCGCATGTCATCTGCAGGGATTTGCCTGATTTGGGGCAGCAGTGTCAGGTCTGAGCACCTCGGGAGGCTGAGGCCTGCCTTTCTCCGAGGAAAACTTTTTTTTTTCCCATTTAAATCCTTCTTTGTACCACACACTCTGCTGGCTCAGACTGCCCCAGTCCCGTGCCCCGCGGCCCCTTCGAGCGCCCTGTGGCCGGTGCCCGGGTGTGCTGGCACCCACAGGAGCCTGGTCCAAGCTCCATCTCCTAGTTTAAAAACCCAAAAGAGCGGGACCAAGCAGTCACCTTCCCCTCCGTCCCGAAGAGGGCCGACACAAGCACCCAGTCTCACAGCAGCCTGCACCCTCACCCCAAGAGCCAGCGTAGACACCCATCACCCACACCTAGGACGCGGTCGGTGCGCGGCGGGGAGGCCACGGGCTGCGACACTTACCCGAACAGGACCTGGCCTTGCTCCGCGGCTTGGGGGTGAAGCTGGACGCGGGGCCCCCCAAGAAGCTGCCCGGGTGGAAGAGGCTGCTGCTGTAGTCGTGGGCTGCCGGCACGTAGGAGGGGTAGGTGGGGATGGGGTGGTGGGTGGAGGGCTGGGCCCCCATGCTGGTGAGGCTGCTTCTGAGCGGGCTGGCGCTCTCCATCTTCATTCCCTCCGACAGCGACACTTGGTACTTGATGCTGTCTTTGTCCTCCTGCCGAGCCCCGGCAGAGGAAGAAGGGGAGGCGGCACTGGTGGAGTTGGGGTCCGGGGACACTTCCTTGGGTGGGGTCGGGGGGAAACCGAAGAGGTGGGAGCCGGAGTGTGAGGCCGGGGTGAGCGAAGATACGGAGGCGGTGCTGGAGGTGCTGCTGCCCGGGTACACAGAGATGGCCCCAGGCGCTCCGGCTGCCGAGGGGTGCAAGGGTGTCTTGGTGAAGGGGCTGACGGTCCAGGGGTTGTGGTGATGGGCAGACAGTGCCGCCTTGCTGCTGTCCAGCCAAGGGATTCCGGGGCTGTGGATAAGATGAGGCCGGCACATTTGACTCCCGGTCAGGCGGGCTGTAGAAACACAAGAGCGGTTGGGATCAGCATGGGGCGGCTCAGCCCGGAGCGGCTCTGGGAAGTTCCCCAGCTCCCCGTGGCTGGGCAGCTCCTCAGTCTGCCGGCAGCCGAAGGACAGCCGGCCACGGGAGAGCCTTCCCAACCCGGGGAAGAGCAGCCAGGCTGACGCAGCAGCCCCTTCACCCTGTCCCAGCCGAAGGAGATATCAGCCAGCCTGGCGAGGGGGAGCAATGGGAGCAGGAGGGGACCCAAGCACCCCGCTTCCTCCCACCCACCCCACCCTTGAGAATAGACAGCAAACCCCTTTCCGCATTATCTTCTGAGCTGTCCTAACGCACTCTCTTCGGCTCCTAAAAACACCCTCAAATAAAATCCATCGCCAGTTTGAATCGGTTTGTATTTTGCATCCGGGAAGCAGCTGTGTCTGAGAAGTTTTAGCCTCTGCGCACACTATTTCCCCTTCCTCTCTCACTCCCCCCTTTCTTTCCCTGCCCTCCGCTAGTCCTTGGTTATCCCTAGGGTTAAAATCCACCCGTGCCTCCCTTTCTATCCTGTTTTAGATCTCCTTTTCCCTGGATCCGACACACCGAAGTGGCCCCGAGTGAAACTTCTTGCCCCTGCACAGGACGACCGCGGCCCGTACGGAGGGGCCCGGAGCCCTGGAGGAGACGGCGGGGAAGGGGCCCGGGGTGCTGCTTTACCGTGTGCCTGGCTGTAGGAGACCCTGGCCCGGGCATGGGCAGAATTGGCGTAGTAAGGGTTGCCCTGTGAGTCCAGGTGGTTGAAGAAGACGTCGACTTCATCCGGAGGTAGGAGCTGCGCTGGTTCCATATAGTTGTGAGCCAGTCCGGGGTGGTGGCTCTCGGGGTGCTGCCCGTTGAGCACGGCGTGGTGGGCCATCCAGCGAGGCTGGTCCGTGGCCACCTCCATGGCCTCGGGCCTCTCCTCCCGCCCACCCCCGGGCCAGGAGCGAGTGGCGCTCGGTGGGGGTGGTGGTGCTGCTCGTGGGGTGGCTTTTGGCTCTGCTGATTGGTTTTAGGAGATGGGGTAGCTTTTCTTAGAAAGAGAACCGCCGGGTCACTGGAGCGCACCCTCTGAGGGGATGGGGGGAGGACCCCTGAAGTCAGCGTGTCCTTCTGTCAGCAGGCGTAGCCAGGTCCGGGGAAGCGCCGGGGAAGCACCTGTAGGGAGAGACGGGAGGGTTTAGCGGCTCGGCAGCCTGGGGTGCGCTGCTTGACGGACCGGCTCCCGGCAGGGTTCTTTTCCCAGCGGTACATGGATGGGGAGGGGGAAGCAGAGCCCCTCCCCCCTTCCAAAAATATCCTCTCCCCAAAAGTCCTTGCCTTGCGCCCTCCCTGCTCATTGTCCCACAAAATAAACAGAGCTCCCATTTCAAACTCTTTACCAAAAACAACAAAAAACCCACCCCAAAGAAAACAAACGGGAAAAAAAAAAAAGAAAAAAAAGAAGAAAAAAAAAAGGAAAAAGCTTTCTTCCCCCCCCCTCCCCCGCTACAAACGTCAACAGGAGTTTTTCCAGCTGGCTTCAAAAGCGGGGTAAAAAAAGGAAAAACGGCAGAACTAATACAGCATACTTCTAGCAAGAACTCCGAATGACACAAAAGGAAAAGGAGGGGGAGAAATGTGGAAGGGAGAGAGGAGAAGAGCGGGGAGAAGGGTGTTTGGAAAAAGCAGCGAGTGCGCCCTGGCAGCGGCGCGGCGACCCCCCCGCCCTCCTCCCTTGCCCCACACTTACCCGGCGCGGGAGGCTGGGTGGCGATGGATGCCGGCGTGGAGGATGCGAGTGCCGGGAAGAGGGGGAGAACGGAGGGCGAATAAAAAAAGCGAAGAGGGAGAGGAGGGGGGAGAAGCAGAGCGAGGGCGAGAGGAGGCTGGATGGAGGGTGTTACTCAGATGGCAAAGCCGCTGCTCTGGCCGGCTCGGTCCCATCCCCGCGCATCCTATATGAGCGCTGGCGCCAGCTGGCCGCGGCGCCGCAGACGGGCCGGGGCGCGCAGGGCCGGCGGCCGGGCCAGCCAATCCCGCCGCCCCACACCGCCCCCAACCGCACCCCCGGCCCCAAACGGAGCCGGCCCGGAGGGGGGAGAGGGTGGGGAGGACGCGGCAGACCCCCTCCTTCGCCCCCCTTCCCCCGCTCGCAGCATCCTCGCCCGGCAGCGCCGTTGGGGGCTTTCCCCGCCCGGGTTCTGCACGCCCCTGCGGGGCGGGGACGGCAAAATAAGGGGGTCCCGCCGGGGTGTGCAGGGATGCGGACGGGGCGAGGGGGGGCCGGGGCCGGCGAGGGAGGACGGAGTGCGGGAAGAGCTCGGCGATGGGCCCGGTTCCACCGGGTGCTGCCGAGACGCGGCTCCCAGCGCCGCCGCCGGGATGCCCGGGGCTGGAAATCGGCACCAGGGAGATAAATACTCTAAAATCCTTTAAATCAGGCAGAGAGGGGCGCAGCCGGGAGCGGGACAAAACCCCTGCGTGGTCGTTCCCATAACGTTAGTTTAAAATAACTGTCCGGATCGGGGAATAAAATAATTAAAAACGAGTAATTGCGAGGCTCCGCTACAGCCCCGGGGACCGGCGGGATAAGCAGGGCCTGGCCGGCGGGGCCATACCGGGCCGGCTGCGGGGCAGGGACGGACCCTATCTGCTCCCCGGCCCGCAGCGCTCGGGCTGGACTCAGGATGGGGTTTCCTGGCCACTGTGGGCCCTGGGAGCCAAGCCGGGCCAGGGCAGAAGGGCGCTGGGACCGGCTACAGCCTTCCCAGTGAGGCTGCAGCGCCGCAAACACGCTTGTTTTTCCATTTTCCCACTTTTTTACTTAAAAAATAACGAACTAACCATCATGGTTTTAATATTTGCAATTATTTAGTTGCTTTGGGCCGGGAAGCAGAGGCGCATCCCCAATCAACAGGAGTTTTCTGGGGAGTTTGCGGTGCAGCTCAGCGGCAGCAGCCGGGACGCGGGTCGGACTCTGCCACTCCTAAAGGAGCGGGTAAACCCGTCCGCTTTTGGAGCAGAAAATATTAATAATAGTAAAGTCACAACCAACTCCCCGGAGCGCGGCCGGGCGCTGCCGCAGGTACCGTTTCCCAGGCGCTCCTCTGCTGTTCCTCAGCCGCTGCTTTCGGGGGAAAAGGGAAACGCTGGTGGCATTCCCTCAACCTTCGAGCTGGGTGCGGGGTGAGGACCCTGCCCCTGCCTAGGGAACGGGGCAAAGGCGGCGGGGAGCAGACCCTCCGCTCGCAGGGCAGCGTCCGCGGCTCCAGCCCGACGGCGCAGCCGGGGCAGGGGGCGCGGGAGCCGGTGGGGGCTTCGCCGGGCCCCACGGGGATATTGCGGGCGGGGGGAGAGGGGCGGCCCCGGGGATGCTGATGCTGTCCCCGGGGCCACCCCCGCGGCGGGCAGCCCTGGGGGCTGGGAGCCGGAGCCGGCCTCCCCCGGCCCGACCGCCCCAGTCACTACGACGCCGGGGCTCTGACGTCACCCGTCACTGCCAAATTCGCCAGGAAATGAACTTTTTTTTTTTTCAAATAATAACAATAATAATAATAATGATGACGGTAATAATAATAAAACTCCCTTTCCTCACTGCGGAGCACGTCTGGCCGGAGAGACATGGGGCTCCCTCTCAAACTATTCTTCCACCACCACCCGCTGTCCCCACAGAACCTCTCCCCAGGGGTCCCTCAGTGTGTCCCCCCCGGGGGGACCCACAACGCAGTCCGGCGGGGCGGGGGAGCGGGGGCCGGACTGGGGGAGCCGAAGGCTGGGGCAGGGAGAGCAGATTATGCTCACCCCTCCCGGAATCCTTTCCTCTGACGCCTCCTGCACCCAAAGCCCGGGTTGTCTCGCTCGTCCCGGCTCCCTGACCTCGGGGCTGCGCGCTGGCGCCGGGGCCGCGGCGCCCCTCGCCCCCTCCTGCCGCCGGGGGGTGGTCGCAAGCGGTGGGGCCGGGCGGCAGCTCCTCCAGCGGCTGCCGGGCGCGGAAGGGGCGGTGGAACCGGCTTCTCCCGGGACGGGCTGGTTGGCCCGGGCAGGCCGGGAACAGGCGCTGGGCCGGGCTTGGTGGGAGAGGGCCAGCGGTTCGGGAGGGCAAGTGCCCCCCGCGCTGTGGAGCGTGCCCAGGAGCGTTGGGGCCGGTGGTGCCCGGGAGGAGAGGAAACAAAGCAAAAATAAATTTCTAAGAAAAATTATTTTTAAAAAAGGAAAGTTAAAAGGCAGAAAATCAATCGAGGTTTCTGAAAATCCGGCTTCTTCCCACAGGAAGCGATTTTTTTCTACAATCACCAAAATCACCCAAAATATCGCCCCAAAACGGATTTTTTTATGTTTTGAAAGAAAGGTGAGTATAAAATAAACTCGTACGGTTGCAGGTAGGTCCCCTCGGCGCCTCGTTCTACCCACAGCCGGCGGCTACCGGGGCCGGGGCGGGCCGTGCCCGGGGGGTCCCGCCCGATGCAGCGGGGCAGCGATCAGCTGGGATCAGCCGGGCCCGGCCGGCTCCAGCTCCCGGCCGGCAGCAAAACCGAGTGCCTCGCTAGACCTTTATAATTAATATGGATATTTTAACAACTGCCCTACTGCCATCAGCACGGGGCCGCGATTTTTGTTTTGGGGTTTGGTTGTTGTGTTTGGTTTTTTTTTTTTTTTGGTGGGGGGGGAAGTGGGGTGGGCTGTTTGTTTTAGACAGGTGATAAAATCGCAGTTAACGAGCTGATAATTCGTTCGTGTTTGTTTTAAAAGACAAATTGTAAAGATTAATCAGGCGGCTTGATTTATGGCGAGGCAGACCCCGGCGCTGCCCGGCCAGGGCTCCCTGAAGCCCCCGTCTCGGGTTACCCGGGGGCCGGCAGGCGAAGCAAAACAAAAGGGGCGAGCGGGCGGCGGCGGCAGCTCCGGCCGCGCCGCCTCGGGACAGGATCCCCCGGCGCCCACCCCACCCCCGGGCCGGGGGTCCGGCTGCCACCTCCCCGCCGCCGGGTGCTGGCTGCGGTCGGCGCCTCTCTTCGCACCCACCTCTCGCTTTCTGCACCCCCATCCTATTCAAACCCTTCGCAAAATAAATAACTCCTCCAGCAGGAATGAAGGATTTCTGCCGAGACACAGGCTGAGCTGGGAGGTTTCCTCGCCAGCCGGATAGCAGTATTTTGTTTTATTTTATAATTTTATATATTTTATTATTATTCCCGACGTGTCCCATCCCCGCTGCCTGGATTTAGCGAACCGGCTGCCGGCTCCGGTCTCGGCCGCTGAACGCCCCGGCGGCACGGCTGAGGTTTTTAATTGAATTAATTCACCCACCGGGAGCAGCAGCGAACCGCGCTGGCTGCTGGAGGCGAGCGGCTTAGCTCCGCTCCGCAGCCCGCCGCTCACACGGCTGGTTAAGCAGCTCTTCCCTCAATTTTCTGCCAAGCCTCCTGGGAGAGGGTCCGGCCGGGCCCCGCTCCCTCATCCCGCTCCTGCTAACCCCCGTTTACCTTCTTTCCCCGCTTTTTGCCCCGGACACTACGGGCTCCGCTTTATTAACTTTATTTTGTTATTGCCGTTGCATTTTATTTTTCTCTTTTAATAACGGAGCTTTCCCAGACCTGGAAGCACAACTGGTTATTTTGATTTGATTGACAAGTGATGTCATATCGTTAAGGGAGGGGGGAGACGACAACTTGTTTTAGCAACAGTTAGTAGCGCCATGTGATGGAGGTGACATCTATTCCTGGGCAGAGGCGAAGGCAGAAAACAAATACCCGGGCGCCGCACACGGACCACTTATTTACACGCCTGGAGAGGGGCATCTTCTTCTTTTTTTCCTTTTTTTTACCACCCCCTCTTCCTGGGTGCTTGGACCTGGGAAAAATTGTACGTGAGGAAGCGGGGCTGGGACTCGCAGACCCCAGGGCACATTCCTCCAGACACCCCTTCCTGGGGTGCCCCCGGCGGCCCCCCGAAAGCCACGCTTACCCCCTCCCCCGCTGCCCGGTGAACGGAGACCTGGGGGTCAAGACCTCCCGTGCAGCATTGCCCCCACACACACACTTCGCGAGGTGCAACCCGCGGCCGCAAGCAGGGAGGGCAGGAAAACTCCGTGAAAAGAAAGAAAAAGAGCGCTCAGCCCCGCACCGGGCCGCGGCGCTCCCGATGCCCGCGGGCGATGTGCGAGCCCGGGGTGGGCCGGGGAAGGCGGCTGCCCACCGGCGGGGAGGGGGCTGGGGTGGCCCCGCTGTGCGCGTATCGCCCCGGCCCCCCGCAGGATGGGGACCAGCCGGCTCTGCCAGCAGCTCCAGCCCGCCCTGGGCAGCCGGCCTCGACGAGCAGCCCCCCTGCCCCGCCCCGGGTTTATTTCCTTGGATGGGATTTTTTGGGGAGGGGAAGTTCTTGCTTTCTGTCTTTTTTTTTTTTTTTTCCCCCGTGTTTTCCTTCCTCTGCTCTGATCTCCACTTTGCTTTTCTTCTCCCCCCGCTCCTCCCGTCCTGCGTTACTAGCATGTATTAATGGCTTCTAATAGGGTTATAAAGCGACACAGTTACCTCGTAACCGCACGACCCTTCTTTGAATTGCATTAAGGAAAAACAAAAAGAAAAAAAAAAGGCGAGAGATACGGCTCGGGGAATAAATCGCGGAAAACTTGTTTTTGTGTTTGTTTCTGTAAATACGCTATCCCTCATCCCGCAGACGATTTCCGCGGGGTATGTCCCCCACGGTGGGAACTCTGGGTGCCAGTCTCGCCCCCGGCACACTCCCGCAGACGCCTTCACCTGCGCTTTGTCAGCAATTTGCCTGATGCACACCACCTCCGCAGCTCGCTCGGCTGCAAATAAAGGGGAGGAAAAGCCTCAAGTCGACCCCAGTCTGCCCACAAAACCGCCTTATGTGCAAGTTCCCGAAGTGCGGGGGGTAGAGAGGGATGCACACGCACAGCTTTGTCCAGAACAAGGTATAATTTTTTTTTTCAGGCGCTGCCAAGGAAGATTTCGTTCGTAGGATCTCGCTTTAATTTTTTTGGTATGTATTTTTATTTTTTTCAAGGTTATTTCGGGAGCAGCTATTGCAAGAGGGAGGAAAGCGGCCGATCCCGCAGGTTTGATTTGTTACTCCTCAGACAAAACTTTTCTGGGGAGGGACCGGCCCGACACGCGGAGCGGGGCTCGACTAACGCCCGACACCAGCAATGTCTGTGGCCTCCTGTCCCTGCGAGCCGCGGGACTGAGCCAGGCCGGGGAAAAAAAAAAAAAAAAAAAAAAGAAATTGCGTTTAATAAAGATGCTTCGTGCTCTGGGGAAGAACAATCCCCGCGACCGAAACTAGCACCCCCTTAGTGAAATCGCTTTTCTTATTGAAATCACCTCAAATCCGGCCAGGGTCCGCTCTTGGTTGCTTTTTTTTTTTTTTTCCTTCCAGCCTCAGCACCCCAAAGCAAAAGGAGGATAAAGAGGGGAACTTTGCACATACAACAACAGGAAAAAAAAAAAAGCGAGGGGGTGTTAAAGAGACGGCGGAGAGGAGCGGCCGTGTCCCCGACGTGCCTGGGTAATTTTAAATCATGCAAAGCCCCGTAAAGCTGCCGCACGGGACTGGGACGGGAAGACTCCCCAGCAGGCAGGTGCAGGGAGAGAAGGGCTGGGCCCCGCCGGCTTTCGGGGTAGAACAAACCCTCGCAGCTTTTTTTTTTTTTTTTTTTTTTTTAATGCCCAAATCTGCCAACAAAGGCAGAGAGCAGATAGGATGTGGCTGCGGGGAGGGGGCGCAGAACTCCGCACACCCTGTCTTCGGGAAATCTCTGCCTGGCCGCCCTGGGTGAAATGCAACTTTCCAAGATGGAGATTTAAATAATCACCCCGCTGACAATGGGTAAAAAAACCCCAAAAAACAAAAAACCAAAAAAACAACAAAACAACCAATCTCAGACCCAACCACGGCCCAGCGGCCCCACTCCCCACGGGGTGCGGTGCGGGAGCGGCCCGGGCGCGCTCCGACGCCGGGCAGAGCCGGGGGAGCGCCGCGGTGCCCCCGGGCCGGTGGGCGCTGCACCGGGCTCAGCCCGGCCGGGCAGGAGGCAGCAGCCCGGGGGGTCTGGCCGTGCTGGGGTAATTTTTTCTTTACAAACCCTGCCAGGTTTGCCCCTGGGGAAAATCGCCCCGAGCGAAGCGCTTCGGCAGCGGGACCCGCACCTCGATGCCTGCAGGGCCGACTCCTGGCCGCGCAGAGCCGCACCGCCGCGGCCCCTTACCTTGCCTTTCGCCCGTCCTCGTTTTCCTTGCAGTGTTCCGCCCGGTGCCTGGGAAGCGCCGGCTGCGCTCCTGGCGGGGCTGTTCCACGGGTTGGGGAAGGGTCCGGCCGCGGGAGCCTCCCCGCCTGCCCGCGCCGGGAGCGCGGCTGTGCCGCGGGCGGAGGGTGCGCGCAGCCCGGCAGAGGGGCTGCCGCCGTGCGCGCTGCTGAAAAACTGGCAGCAGTTTCGAGCTGAGCCCTTTTTTTTTTTTTTTTTCCTCCCTTCCCTCCTTCCCCCCTTCCCTTCCTCCCGCCTCCCTCCCTCTCCTTTCCTCTCTCCCTTCTTTCCCTCCCCTTCTCTCTCTCACTCTCCTACATTCACGGATGGCACAGCGAGCCACTGTGTATTTATGTACATAATAAGGCAGCTCGTCCCCTCCACTTCATTTGCATCATTACAATATCTGTACAAGCACATCACATTGTCTGTTGCTTGCACCTTTTGTTACGGTTGCTGTCACAGTCTACGCGACTTGACTTTCATATTTTAAATGAATTGATATTATACCAACAACACACACTCACATCCCAGGCGCTGGGAAACCGGGATCCGGCGCGGCGGGCACCGCAGCCCCAGCCTCTCCCGAGCCGCTCGCTTCTTCCTCGGATCCCAAGGAACGTGGGGTTGGGGGGGAGCCTCTTCCTAGGATCAATTATCCGTATAAATTATTCCTATTCGTATTAATTTTGTTTCCACTCTCTAGTGAAGGGAATGCTTTGGGTGTCTCGGATTTTTTTTTTTTCCCTTGACCAGCCTGGCTTTTGTACAACCTCGTGTTTCTTCTCACCCCTCTCCCTTCCAAACTCAGCCTTTCGGGCTATGCACCTGCACGTAAGTGAGGCAGCGGAGAAGCTGGAAGAGGCGCAAGCAGATATTACACGACGGGTCGTTGCTATAGCTAGGGAAAAGACGGTAAAATACGTATTTCGTAGACCACTAAGAAATTCATGCAGAACGAATATTTTCGGAAACGTTTGCGCTCCCCAGCCCTAGCTTGGCAATCCTCACCTGCTGAGTATTTTCCTCCCCGTGTGTCATGCGTGTGCTGGGGGCTGGGGGCTTCCCTCTCCAAGCGCCCGGTGCCTGGATGGGGTGACGGGAGCGGGGGTCGCGTTGAGGCACCTCGGGAGGCGCGGCGGGATTCTCCGTAGGGGGGAAACAGGCAGGACCCCCGCCCGAGGCTGCGAGAAAACCATATTAATGGAGAGACAAAGGCCGGACCGTCCGGTGGGGCCCCTGCGGGAGGTGGGGGAACGAAATATGGTTCGGGAAGGGAAAAAGAAAAGTTTCGCGGGAGGGGAATTATCATCATAATGGAGGTAAAAATGTGAGCAGGGGAAAGGAGGGGGGAATCCTATTCTGCTGGCATTTTCTGTCTGTCTTTGTGATATGGTTCGGGGGAAAAAGGGTCCTTGATATGCGGCAGATAATTCTTATCAGCCCCACGCAGCCCATTTCCAAAGTAAGTGTTTTAATTACTCGTCCTGTATTACCCTTCATCCTCTGAGAGCAGATACATCACCAGATTTATGCAGGGGAAAATACAAAAGAATGAGGTATTAAAATATATACATATATATATCCCCTCTTTTTTCCCTTGTGCCCAGGAAGAGGGAGACGCTGTCGTCAGACGCGCCCTGGGATCGCCCTGCACGAAACGACTTCAAAACGAGAAACTGTCGCTCAGGTGGAAAAACTACGGGAAAAGTGGGGTTTGAAGGCTGCAGATTTTTCTCTCCAAGCGGGGACAGACGAGGGTGTCCCAGCGGGGGTCTCGGGAGGCTGAGACCGGCGGAGGCGCAGGGCTGTCACACGAGGTTCACCGCACCGTGCCCGCTCGCCCGCTGGCCTGTCCCGGGACATCCAGGGCCACCCCTCCACGTGCCACCAGAGGCATTTGTGGTCGGAGGGACAGGGTATCACGATTTCCCCCTCATGCTCGCTGGAAGAGAAGGATGTTTTCCTTTGCTGTTTAGCTTTCTTACTAAAGATGTCATCTGAAAGTCTGGGAGGAAGGGGGGACCGTGTTCTGCTCTCTTCCACGGTAACAACCATATTCTGCATATTGAAAAATATGATAGACAGTTGAAGGCTTTTTTCCTTCACACCCCCCCCCCAAAAAAAAAAAAAAAAAAAAAAAACAAACACCAACCTTTTCAATATTGATTCAACAAAAAAAGAGGGAGAGAATTTAAAAAGAGAAGAAGCAGCACCGGCAGCAAGGAGAATATAGGCTCAGCAGCTCTCCAGGTTCGCTTCCTTATTATTACTATCCAGGGGTAATTTTTCATCTCTGCTAGCTAATCTTTGTTCCTTGTGAAGATAATGAATAGCCCAATCCTTATCTCCTGGGCTCCTGGAGGCTGCTGGAGAATGGGGTTGAACAGGGTTGAAAATTGGTTCCAAAGTGCTGCTGAATAAATGGTGTTCCTTATCTCTCGCTTCCAGATTATCGGAACCCTTTCAAAACTCACACAACAAATACAGCCACCGCATCTAATGCATCATTTACCAGAGCAGATCTCCGCGTTTGATCGGCAGATAGGCAAAATCTATGTATTCCTTGCTTTACTTAGTATGCATGGATGCGGGGCTGCTGTGCGCGCGGGGTGCCCCCGGCCGGGCCTGGGACACCCCCGAGGCTCTCAGCACACGCGGGTCTTTGCTGTGGATTCCGTGGAGTGACAAGAGTGTCCCCTGCCCATCCCCGATCCCGCTGCATCCCCGAGCAGCACCTTGCAGGGAGCTGCCCACCGTGCAAGGTGCTGCCATGCAGTGTACTTGGAAATTTGGGGTTGCTCTGCTGGAGAACTGGTGAATTCGCCGGGAAAGGTGAAGAGTTGTGAGCATCATCCTGGGTAAGCCAGGCACCTGCTTTACACTCCCGCTCATTTCAGCACTCACAGTTGCATTCACCCACACCCACGAGCGGTCGCCTCTCCAGGAGCCCCGGCTGCGTGGCAGCACCTCTGCTGCCCCAAAAAGCCACTTCCAGACTCAGCTGTATCCTAGTCCTGCCCCAGCCCTCAGCAATCTCAGGGGCCAGCTGGATCAATGTAGTAAAAACTCGCAGTGCTCCCCTCATCTTATTCCCCACTAACCCTGGCCACGGAGCTCAGCTAAGGTTCCAGCCCTCACCATAGGTGCTGGATGATCCCTCCACATCCCAGCCATGGCCAGAACAGGGCACCTCGGCAGCGTAAATTTGGGGAGCAGTTGTTGATCCTGGGGGAGAAAAAGAAACTTCACAGAAAGGAAGTCTTTCTTTGCTGCTAGAGTTAGTGTGAAGTCCATCCCTTCCAGCTCAGGGCGGTATCAGGTTTTCCTTCCTTCCTTTCTTTCTCCTTTCTTCTCTTCTCTTCTCTCTTTCTCTACTTCTTTTTTTTTTTTTTTTCTTATTCTCTCTCTTTATTTTCTTTTTTTCTGTTTGTAGGGTTTTGGTGGTGTTTTTTTTGTTTTTTGTTTTTTTTTTTTCCCTCTCAGAATCCATCCATATAACAGTCAACGTCTCCCAGTCTGGCTGTGCAGCCCCCAGCTCCAGAACAGAAGATCCCCAACCCAAAGCCAGGAACAGATGTCCTCTATTTTCTCACCCACCCCTTCTTTCTCTGGCAGCATGTGAGCCTGTGCCCAGGTACCAAACAAGGCAACATTTTATTCTCTGCCACCGCAGCTCGTCCCCTGTGTCACTGGCACTGCCCTGGACCACCAGCCCAGGGGCCAGTGAGATTCTCCATTGGGGATGGGACACCCACAATGTCCTGGTCCCCTCTGCCTGCCCAGCAGAGCTCATGTTTTCCCTGCCTGGAAAGAGGGGAAAAACTTGCATGGGAAGTTGTGGGCAAGCAGCAACCCCAGCCAGCCCCTGCCCAGGCTTGAGAGTTTTGCAAATGTTCAACTTGTACTAATTTTTTATGGCTGTATTCATAGTTGTTCACTGTAAAAAATGGACCTGTGTTAGTTTATTAATAACCTAAACATTACGTATTAAAGACCTATGAGTGACACAAGATGACAAAAAGCTGTATTTTTCCAATATACACAAGCACACATTTAATAACCTTCTATTGCATCTCAGCTAGGCCTTCTCTCTGATGGTTCCCATGGCAACTGAGATAAAAAAGCAGCCATTTTCCATATCTCTATGAAAGTCTATTATATTGCAGGATTAGTTCATCTTCTGCTAAGGTCAAACACAAAGTCATACAACCTGAAATATTTAGAATCCATGTACATTCATTTTTTATATGCCCTTTCATTTTCCACAAAGACTGGGCTCCTCTGAGGTTTTATTCCCTAGAAAATGCTAAGCAAAGCAATAAAAAAATCATGATTAGCTGTTTGTAGGGTTTTGGTGGTTGTTTTTTTGTTTTTGTTTTTTTCCCTCTCAGAATCCATCCATATAACAGTCAACGTCTCCCAGTCTGGCTGTGCAGCCCCCAGCTCCAGAACAGAAGATCCCCAACCCAAAGCCAGGAACAGATGTCCTCTATTTTCTCACCCACCCCTTCTTTCTCTGGCAGCATGTGAGCCTGTGCCCAGGTACCAAACAAGGCAACATTTTATTCTCTGCCACCGCAGCTCGTCCCCTGTGTCACTGGCACTGCCCTGTGGACCACCAGCCCAGGGGCCAGTGAGATTCTCCATTGGGGATGGGACACCCACAATGTCCTGGTCCCCTCTGCCTGCCCAGCAGAGCTCATGTTTTCCCTGCCTGGAAAGAGGGGAAAAACTTGCATGGGAAGTTGTGGGCAAGCAGCAACCCCAGCCAGCCCCTGCCCAGGCTTGAGAGTTTTGCAAATGTTCAACTTGTACTAATTTTTTATGGCTGTATTCATAGTTGTTCACTGTAAAAAATGGACCTGTGTTAGTTTATTAATAACCTAAACATTACGTATTAAAGACCTATGAGTGACACAAGATGACAAAAAGCTGTATTTTTCCAATATACACAAGCACACATTTAATAACCTTCTATTGCATCTCAGCTAGGCCTTCTCTCTGATGGTTCCCATGGCAACTGAGATAAAAAAGCAGCCATTTTCCATATCTCTATGAAAGTCTATTATATTGCAGGATTAGTTCATCTTCTGCTAAGGTCAAACACAAAGTCATACAACCTGAAATATTTAGAATCCATGTACATTCATTTTTTTATATGCCCTTTCATTTTCCACAAAAGACTGGGCTCCTCTGAGGTTTTATTCCCTAGAAAATGCTAAGCAAAGCAATAAAAAAATCATGATTAGCAGCTGATGAAAAGTTCAATTGTTTTTTTTTCTCTTTTTTTTTTCTTTTCCCCCTTTAAAAAAAACCCTCACTATTGTTGGGCAGATAGTGCCTTCCCCATTTATCTCTATCAGCAGCCGTGATTGCAGCCGATACCGGTCGCCTAATTGGGCTGGGAGCGATTCGCAGGCGGACGGCGGCACCTTCTGGCAGCGGCGGGTGAGACACGACGGAGCTGGGTCAGCCGGGGGTGTTTGGGGCCGCCCCCCCTCAGCATCGGCCGGGGCAGGAGCCGGGCTCGCCCGGGGGCTCCATGCGGTCCCCATTGGGGTACCCCATGGCCCGTCCCGGGACGGCACCGCTTAACTCTCTGTTGCATCCTAAACATTCATATAACCCCACTGCAGGCTTGCAACCACCTCAGGAATCTGTACCTGCTTCTTTCCCGCGGTGATTAAACTTTTTTATTTAATAGTGCAGGTGCCCTTTCATCTGCAATTTTCATCTGCTGCATGCCTGCAAAAAAGAGATGTGTTTTACTCATCCAAGTTACTCCTGTGAGCCCCGGTCTCCAGCGTGGTGTGGAGAGGGAAAGCAAAGTCACTTTTTTTATGAAGGAGTTGGACACGTAATTCAACTGGGTCTTGTTGACACCTCGAAATGCAATAAAATAAAACCTGGGCAGCCTTCAGACAGTTTGAATGGTGACAAACATGTTATCACCCGTGACATGAAGAACTACGGCTCACACTTTTTCCAAGGTCACTCGAAAACCTGGAAAACTAGGGGAGAGAATTTGTGCGTGCGGCCATTCCCACTTGTGGCTTTGTTCACAGATACCTGTTCCAACGTGGCATTTGTTCCAGCCCTTTTTAATGGGGAAAAATAGATACTCCGGAAATATGTGCAAATGGGAAGAAGCTCATGTGTGGCAGAAGGATTGAAGAATATTTTTTCCCTTCTTTTCCCTGGCCCTCCATCTGCAAGGGGCCCCACACGGGTGTCCCAGTGGCCCCAGCCATGACACTGGAGCAGCTCAGGGTCTGTCCCTGGAGATGACCTGCACCTGCTGCAGAGAGGCTGAGTGGGAGTGGAGGACAGGAGCCAGAGTGGGCAAAGGCAAATCCCAGCATGACCCTCCATCCCCCTGCTGCCTCGGCTTACGCCAGCCTGTGTGAGGGGGGTGGCACAGGGCACACCGATGTTGCCAAAGGTTGGAACATATGCAAGGATGTTTTCAATAAGCTGTTTGCAGGTAGGTGTTGCACAGCAGGGGCCAGTGTCATGCCCACCTCCTAAAAACAGGCAGCAGCCCCTGCTCTCAGCAGCACACCTGGGAGGGGAATGCCAGAACAGCTTCCCCAGCTGGGGACCTGCTCACCTGGGGCACCTGTGCACCTATAAAAGCCCACACCAACACCCTCCTCTTCCTTTGGTCTCTGTTGCCTTCTGCTCCTTTTGGTGGAGGGCAGACAGCTGCATTTTTAGGACTAATACAAAGCTGTGTGTTTTTAAACCTTGGATCCTGGGATTTGGATTTTTTTGCTCTGAGCTGAACGTTTGAAGGATGAGTTCAAAGCATCACCAAACACAGGTGGGTTTCTTTTTTAAGCTTTGTGGTTTCTTCTCTCCCCTGTTTCATCCTTGCCATACTGGTCAGCAGCTGACATGGTAGATGCCCTTCTGAGGTCTGCAGCCCTGAGAAAGCCTTTAGAAATCTGGGAGTAACTGTGTCCTTCAGCTGAAAAGGGGTGTTCCCCTGCCTAGGGTGTTAGCACCCTCTTCTTGGGGTAGTGGTGTTGGTCTTTCTTGTGATGTTTGCTTTCTTGAGATTGCTGCTGCTGTGATAGTCAAGGGCTGAGCTGCCCCAGTGCTGGCAGTGTGGATATTATGGGTAGGGCTGTAACAGAGTTCACTGTGAGCATTCCTGTCCTCCAGCAAGTGGGAGTGTTTGAGTGCTGGTGCCCAGAGGGGCTGCTGGGAACTCCTCAGAGCTGTGCTGGATGCTGTTCAAACCCAGCATGGAGCAAAAATGGGGGAAAAAGAAACCAAGTTCCCTTTGGACTGCCAATATTTAGATTATTTCCAGTGGCCATTTACTGCTGGGGGAAGCCTGGAGACCTGAGGGGCTGCTGTCATGTGGCTTTTTGCAGGAGCAGGGTGGCTGCTTGTGCCTGGGAGGAGAGGGCTCTTTCCAGTCCCAAGGTCTTGGAGGGCTGGCAGTGCCACCGAGGGGATGCTCTCTGCTCCCCTCCCCCGTGAGCCCAGTGCTGCATGGTTTGTGATTCAGGGCCATGGTGAAATGCCCCAGTTTGGCCCCTGGTTGTTTTTCTGTCTCTCAGTGACATCTGGTACATTGCTGTGAGTTCCCAGAAAGAGGCCCTGATGGAGGATGTCAGGGTAGGAAGAAAGGAGCTGACCTTGCTATTAAAAGGCAACAGAAATGGAAATGTTTCAGGCTGTTTCTAGCAGACGTCTCTGGGAAGAAAATCTCCTTGCTCTGCTCCATCAGGCCCTCGTGGGCAGCTTTTCTCTGCTAATTGTTCACTTGATATTACACTGGAGATGTTTAATTTACCCTTGTACACATTGCTGCGCCTGAAAAGATCTTGTGGAGTTTGAGGAGGATTTAAGCCCTACTGATCCCTCACGACTTTGTACGTTTCTGATCTTATAGTGACACTCACAGCCCCAGTGCTCACAGATCCAAGGTGCTGGTCTCAAGTGGGAAGAGTTTGGGTGCAGATCCTGCTTTGAGTCCAAAGCAATCCTGTTGAATCCAGCTCAGCATCCCCAGCAACACCTCTTTCAAGATGGAATTTCTTGCCAATCTCTGAGCCCTGCTCTGAGCAGGGTCCCATAGAGGAGGGAAACCTTGCCATTGCATGGCTGCTCCTCATGATGCAGGAGAAGTGGGATAATTATTGAGATTAGTGAGAATAAGCTTTGCTTACAGCTTGAGATGAATGAATGTTTTAAACCCTATTGGGTTTTTGACTGAGATCAAATGTGGTGTGAGTTTAACATCCTTTATCTGGGGAGTGGAAAGACCAACCTTTCTTGATGCAAGGCATAAACTTGATTTGAAAGGGATTTCCTTCAATTTTTTTCCCCTGTTCTGCACGATCAGGCTACATGATACTGTGGGGAGCAGGGGCTGATCTGCCTGCCTGGAGGGGAAGGAGAGGAAGGAGAACAGCGTGGTCGGCTGTGCTGGATATTTGGAGAATGGTGAGAGAGGCGCTTGTGAAATGGGACTGGGGGTTGACCTGTGTGCTTGAGGATAGTGTGGGCATGGTGACAGCACAGTGACAAGCAGCCATTGGGATTGAGATGTACAGATAGTCCCTGCTGGCCACAGAGAGATCAGCTCCCCGCTTTAGCCTCCTGTGAGCTGTTGTGCGCTGAGCTGCGACTGGCAGCCTATCTCCAAAAACCCAAACAGTACACCTGCTGCAAAGGCATAAATCATCCAGGTGCCACCTGCCTGTACCCCAGTGCATGGTACACGGTACACAGTGCTCTGGCTTTGCTCTGGGAAGCACAGGGCTGGGGGAGAGCTGACAGCCGGTGCTCACCCAGTGTGGGTGGTGGAGGGGGCTTGGTAGTAGCCAGCAGAGATAATGATTTAAATGATCAGGATGAGGAGCACAGGCAGTTGATATTGACTTCAGCCAGGGTGCTCCTCTTGTTCAGACTGATGTTTTCCAGCCACTGCCTGTGGAGATGCTGCTGGTGTTGCCAACAGCTGTCTCACCAGGGCCATAGCAGTGGGATGGGTCACCAAAGCACTTTCCAGAAGCACAGACACAGAGCAGGGACAGCTGAAGGCTTTCTGAGCTCTGTCTTCAAACACTTTTTGATGATGAAAGTGGCTGTTTCCTTCGGACAGAAGAGCCAGGCTTGGCTTGTGGGACATCATCACCAGCCAGCTCTGTGGTGCTGAGTGTGGGTGGGTCATGCCTGGGCTAGTGGCCCGTGCTGCTGTGATGGTGGCTAAAGCTGGGCAGTGAGGCTGGTGTGCCCCAAATGGAGAAGACTGATGTGGCTGTGCCCAGTGCAGGAGCTCAGGGATGGGCTGTCCTGTGGGGTTTCTCCATACTCAGTGCATTTAGTCTGTATTGCGTTGAAGGCACCAGCTTCACCTTCCCCATTGCTTTCACTTGGTGTGTTGGTCTTGGTCTGTTCTTACTGTCCTTAACAGTGACAAGTCCCTCGGCAGAAGAGCACCTAATGACTTTGTTTTCCATCCCACAGAGAGGGGAGATAGGTTTTAATAGAGCCCAGGAGCCTTTCACCACTTCAGGAGCCCAGACTAGGGCTTGCTCGAATAAATCAGCCTGGGATGTCTCTGCCTGTCCTTGCAAATTGAACCCCATGCGTGTTGGAAGGAGCTTTTGTTTGCTAGACCAGAAAAAGTGGAACACAGCCTGAGAGCAGGATGGGAGCCCAGCTCACCTGCCACACTCTAGTAAGTGGCACACGAAGGGGCAGAACTGCATCCTGCACCCTTGGTCCTCAAAGCCCCTGCACATCTAAGCAGCCCCTCAAGGTGCTCCAGCCCTGCACCGGCAGCTGTCAGGGCAGTGGGTGGATGCAATGTCCGTACCTGGAGGGTCTCCATGAAGGTCCTTTCCCATTCAGAGACTAAGACAACCAATGCTGTGAGGCAGAGCATGTTGCCTTTGACTGTTACAGGCTTTTAAGATGTGCTGGAGCATCTGGTTGAGCCACTGTTGTGGACAGGATATGGCAGCAGGGGATATTGGAGCTTGTCCACCACCTGGTTCCTGTGTTGTGTGGATGTGTAATGCACACCAGCACGGTGTATACTGTGCAGAGTGTGTGACTGTTGATGCAGTATTTATTTAGGTGTTGAAGGTGAAATGAATCTCTGCTGTTTCCCTCTGGGCAGAACCTTTACCTGCTCCCCCAGCTGAAAGCCAACACTGATTCTCCACAGGATGGGAACCTCCTCCTGGCACAGCGGGTGGTTGTTTCCTGGAGTTTGGGAGAAAAGCCCTTTTCCCCTCCACAACCTCTACTGCAACACTTGCTCCCCCTTATCCCTCTTCTCACTCATTTTTGCCTTCATTTCCAAAGGCTGGTGGGATGGCCACTGCTCTGCCTCTTTCCCTTGTTTGTTCCAGCTGTTTTGGAGCCCAGTGGGTGGCTCGGGACAGAAACCTGCCCAGCCCATGGAAGTCATAGAAACACTTCCTATGGGGCTGATAAAAGCAGGGTGGTGTTTCTCTTTTTTTCCAGAAGCCAAAATAGCCCTTTCCAGTGCAACAGGCACATTCACCGCCGAGTCATCTCAGCAGAGTAACTGCAAATTCTTTTGGATGGTGATGATCAGGAGGAGGCAGCTGGGCTGCTGCTCTTCCCCAGCATGCACAGGTGAACTGGAAGCAATAGCGCTGGGATTGGTGGGGCCACTCGGAGCATCCCTCAGGGCAGCACTTTCCTTAACCTCTTGATCTCAACTCTTGTCTGCTGGGTTGTTCTCAAAGGTCCTAAACAAAACCCATCCTTGATTTGGTAAAGTGGCTGCATTTTTTCTTCAAGATGGAGAGTTTTCTTCATAAATCACCTTTTTCCACCAAACTAAGAGGGAAGAGAAGGGGAGGAAGGAAAACCCCCCAGCCCTTGTCTTGGTGGCTTGTCATGCCTGCCTTTAATTGACAGACCTTGTTATTAATGTTTTCCAGCTGCCTCTCATCCAAGGCTCAAACCTCCCTTTTAAAGCCCTGTCATGTTAAAAATTGACATGTGTTGACTTTGGCCTGGGAGAAGCCAGGCCCTGGCTGTAGGTAGGAACTGCATGTGTTTAGTCTGGCTTACATTTTATTTTCCCCTTTCATCAAATTAGTTCAGCTGTATTTTTTTTTCTGAAGGAAAGAAAAGAAAAGAAAAACTGTTTGACAATCTGAGGCTCTGGGTTAGAATTGCAGCATTGCATTAGAACAACAAAAAATAACTTACAAATGTGGGCTGCGTCAGACCAGGTGGAGATAGGGCCACTGGAGCAGGGACGGGAAAAGCTACTGGAAGTAAACACTATCTCTGAGGAGGTGCACAGACTGCTGCTGCAATCACATAGCCCTGGCTGCTTGTCTAATTTATTCCAGTTGGGGTTGTTGCATTTAGCCTTGCTAAAGTTACTGCTGTCCTGACTGCACCAACTTTTTTCTCCCCTTCTATCCTAGTTCAGCCTGATCAGCAGCCTTGATGTAGATGCCACAGTGCTCCACACCAAAGCTCAGCCAGGGATGTGCTGCAAGCCCACAGTGACCATTGGTCTGAGCTGGAGCCAGAAAGCCAAGGAAATTCTGCTTCTTGCACACTAAATGCCCGGAATTCAGAGCTAAGTGGTGCATTTCATTGGGATCAGTCAAGATCAAACTGCATCCATTGGGGATGCTTCTGCCTATGAATGTGGAGTGGAGGAGTTCCCAGATACTGGGGAGAACATGTCCTCAACCCTTTGCCAGGGTCTTACTTACACTTTGGTGCCTCATTGTGGAAGGCATCTGGTCCCCTCTTGGTGTATTTCCCCAGGTGCTTCAGAGTTAAATGCTCCCAAAATGTCTGTGGTGTTCATTTAACACACAGGAGGTCTCCCCAGCCCAAAGTCACTGAGGACCAGGGAAGCACCAGCTGCTATTTTGCCAAATGGAAAGAATAGCTGAGACACCAGGAGTTACTAACATGGTTGTGTCACCATCCTGCCTGCACTGAACACAACTCTGCTTTCCTGGGGCAGATGAGACAACAGCCTGGGGCTGGGAACAGTGAGGCGGAAAACCCCAGGAGGAGCTGCCAAGAGGTTCCATGGGGGTAAGGGGGAACACCGCTCCTACCCCTTCAGGGGTGCCCACAGCAGTGATCCTTCTGTGGTGCCTGTGGACAAAGAAGCAATGGGGCTCAACATCTGCTGCTTGGTCAATGCCATGTCCATGCACAGCCAGTGTTGCTCCTGCAAGGAATGACTGCCCTATCACACCTGAACAGCACAAGTAAAGTGGAAAATAAGCAGAGAAGGATCCTTATTTGCCTCAGGGCATGTTGTGGACAACCTCCCTTTGCCTCCTGGAAGGTCTTGCAGGTGGGTGCTGGCTTAGCATTTCCCTTCATAGCAATTCCCATGCATCTCTTTTTTCTGCATCTTATGATCGTGTTTCTGTGGGCTCTGTGAGCTGCCCACCAAGCAGCCCTGTATCCTCAGTACCCGTCAAAACTGTGCCAGACCCACCATCCTGGCAGCCCCAGGACCCTCAGCCTGGATTATCTCCTAATTTCTTGGCTCTATGGGCAGAAAAGAAGAGATCTCATCTGTGATGCTGGCTGTACCACAGGTGCCACTGCAAAATGGGCAGGGCTGAAGGGTTCCTGCCTCCCTGATGGACCCATAATATAAGACTTGCATCCAGGGAAGTGTGAAGAGGTTTGGCACCAAGACCCCTTCTCCCCACAGACACAATCCCTTTCTGAAAGGCCCGGCTGGGCAGGGCGCCCATACACATGAGGATCTGACTCCTCACAGGAGGGTTGAAATATTTTCTAACAGTTACTAGTGTAACATTAGTGAAATCAAAGCAAAACGTGTCAAAATTCCCATTAAGACACATTTAACTTCCCTTGTTTCAAGACAGAGTGCCTTTGCCTGGAGGCAGTTTTCGGGTTTGCTGCATGGCCGTGGGAGACTATTGGATTACAGGCAGCACTGAGCCAGAGTTTGCTCTCTTTGGGGTAAAGGTTTTTTCTAATCAGGATCAGTTTAATTCTGTTATCTGAATTATTAGCTTGGCTCTGTTTCTGACCTGTGCAGGAAGGAGGTGAGGGAAAGGAGACCGTTTCTGGAGGAGGAGAGGTGAGAGGGGGAGAGGGTCTGGGCCCCAAAGGGCAGAGTCTCTCCCTGGCTGGGACCTGCTCTTTGCACTGCAAAACTGTGTTCGTGTTCTAGACAATGATGGATGATGGAATATGTGAAGGCCTCCAAGGGCTTTGCAGCTAAAGTTAAGCCTCATGCCTGACTGTGCCACAGATGAGCATCAACCTAATTTACTGGTGGGGAAACCGAGGCACAGGGCAGAGATCAGGCATACGGAGCTAAGCTGCCCCCGTCTGCAGAGATCTAAGATTACTTCCTCATTAAGTGAAGGAGACAGCAAAATCCCTTCTTTCCTCCTGGAAGAAACAGCATCTCTGCATCCTGGTTCATGTGTCAGGGGAGACTGTTTGGACCTTACCACATCCTCACTTTGAAAAAGATACTTTTTTTCCTTTCCTCTTTTTTTCTTTCCTTTTTTTTTTTTTTTTCCCCTCTCCCAGGAGGATACACACACCAGAGGGTGTGTATGGAAATTTGAAGGGAGTGTTTTCCATGTTATTCCTATAATGTCCTCACTCCCTGTGTCACAGGTTCTGCCTGTGGCTCCCATTCCCAACTGGATCTGGATGTTTTTTGGGCTCTAGACATACACAGTTGTGCTGCTTTAAGCCCAGGCCCCTCAGGGAGTATCTTGGCTGTTTAACCAGCTCAGAGGGCACCAGGCAGCAGCAGTAACAGATAACACTGGGCACTGCTGGTGGCATTGTAAGGAGAGTGTGATGGGGAGTGTTAGCGTGGTGGTGCTGGGAAGGGCTGGCCCTGGGTGAAGGGTCTGGGCAGTGCATCTTGCGTGGCCAGGGGGTGAGGTTTGGGTTATCTGCACCTCTGAACAGGATGAAACCAGGCTGGACTGAGGCACCAAGGGAACATGGCTCCTCAGGTGTGTTTACTGTGTGGCAAGAGGTAATTTAATGAGGCCTTTTGAGTCCCATGGGGAGGGTGAGACACCTGCTTAATAAAATCTCTACTTTTTGATTACACTCAGGCCATGGTCATTCCAAGGTCTGAGCCTGGGTAGGATTGAGGTGTTGGCAGAGCTGTGGAAAATGGATGAGCTGTAAAAGACTTGGTGAGTCCTTAGCAGATCTACCACTTAGTTGTGTCTGACTGGGTTTTTTATAAGGTCTCCTTAACACCTATGAAGAACAAGAGAGTCTTGACTTGTACATAGAGGGTACCCAACCCATTAGATCTGGGGACAAAAGAGCTGCTTGTTCCCTGGTTGGGCTGGTCTTGGAGTGGGAGCAGGGAGATCGAGCACAGGGCAAGGGAGTGATTTGAATGGCACTCATTCTGGCTCATCCGTGATGGGGAACCTGTGACTGGACACATTGGTGAGCATGTAGGGGGTCCCAAATGTGACAGAGCTCATCTCCAAGAGGATGGAGGCTGACACGATGTTTTTGGCTTTGTTCCTTGCTGGCATAATCAATCTTTTGTAAGAGATGCTCTCTGCTCAGCTTTCTGATGTTATCTCATCCCCACTGTCAAGTGCAGGCTAAAAAATTGTCCCAGCACTTTAATTTTCAGCCACTTAAGCCCAGAGCATCCTTGAAGCCTTGGCACCTCTACACCCATGTCTCCTCACTGAGGAGAAGCTGTTGTATAGGGAATTCAGCCCATGCCTTTGATGTCCTGCCCCTGCAAGGTGCTTGCTTCTCTGTGACCTGTTTCAGTCTGTAGAGTCCTTTAAGCTCTCTATGTCAGAGATTATCTTTCTTTTTAAATCAGGAGCTGATGGTTCCATGTCCGAGTTCAGGAACACAGCGATCCTGGAGTCCTCTTTGCTTGGCTTCCTTAACCCAATGGAGTCAACAGGTTGGCTCTTTTCCTGGGCCCCAGTTTTATCCAAAGAAGGTGATTTTGTGGGGATACTGCTGTGGGGTGTGCTAGCTTGCATTTGGGATCGTGCTGTGAGTTTGAAGGTTGTTGAGGGTTGCGAAGTGCGATGCCGATGTGTTGGTTGTGTCGAGAGTCGGTGTTACTTTGGGTCACTGCTGGGGCTTCTGCCATGGATCTTCAGGACTTGTGAGGTGCCAGTAGGGTAGCACCTCTTTGAATACCTTCTTCAGCATCTTCCAATCCAGTCCACATACCATGAAGTCCTTTCTACTCTTCTGGAAAGAGGCCAAGGAGATGGGAGATGGTGTGAGCTCAAGTCATGGGAGCTTTCACTCTCTGGCTTGAGCTGCTGAACCTCGATGACAAGAAAGGCACTTCCCAGAGCTATCAGCTGGGACAGCCCACAGTCACCCTTAGCAGCTGCCCAATGCCTTCCCATGCTTCAGCAGCACTTCTTCCCCAGGGAGGCTGGTGCCACCTCAAGCCCTGTCTTGCAGTTACTCCTGGTGAGCACAGACTTTATCTACGGTTCCTGTCCAGGCGTTTCATGGTGCACTGCCACCCACCCATGGGAAAGGACCTTCTCGCAGCTGGGGATGGGCAGAGCTGTGAGCAAACCCACTGGGCTGCTGTGCCTCCAAAGCTGGCTGGTGCCAGCTCCTCTCACCCCAGGGTGCCTCACCAAAATAGCTGCTATGGAAAGAGGTTTGTTGACTTTTCCTTTTATTTTTCTTTCTTTTTTTTCTTCCTGTGCTCAAACTTCCCCAGACCTCCTCAGAAGGCCCTGGTATATCATCCTACAGATGTGGCATAGGAGCCTTGGTTGCAAAATATATCCGGCACGGCAGTTGGTAGTGTTGTGCAATCTCCATCAACTTACGGAAACCACTGTGAGATACTATTAAAGAGGGACTCCAGCCCCATCCATCACTCCAGCCGCAGTCACGTGTCCCGCTGTCAGGCAGAAGGGCACAGGCAGTGCAGGGGATGTAGGCACCAGGAGAGCTTTCTCTTGTGTGGGTTGGATGGGATATGACCTCTCTTCCGGCACCCTTTGTTTTTCAGACCAGACCTGTTGCGTTGCCACTAATGTCCTACCATTAGGTATTCCCCTTCTGTGTCTGTCAGTGCTGCTGGTTTCACACCAGTGGTCAAAATCTGGGTGATTATGAATGGCCACGGAAAGCTCATCAGGGAAACATGGCAGAGGTGATGGTTATAGTCCTGAGGGGCCAGATGTGGGATGGGAGCAGGAAAGCTGCTGTTCAGATCTCAAGTTTCCTTTTTCTTAACACAGCAGAGCACTTCCCACAGGCTCTGTGGCCCAGCTGTCTCCTGTGGCAGTCAGTGCAGTGTGCTCAACCACCCTGTCCTAGTATGCGACAGCCTGTATCACATCTGACACCAGCAAGCATGAGTTAGAAGGAGCTGGGGCAGCCAGAGACCCCTGGTATCTCCTTTGCAGGAGAAGGATGTTGTGCAGGTAAGGGATGCTGTGAGACTTGAAGCCAGATGAGGGAAAGGGATCACAGGTGTTGGCAGGAACAATGGAATCTGTGCTGTTCCTATGCAGCTGCCTGGCTTTTTTCAACTAAAAGGGAATCCTTTGAATGGGCAACCCCAGATGGGGAGCAGGAGTCTAGCTGCCCTGGGCAGAGAGGCTCCTGGAGGCAATGGCTGGGCTAGTGATGGGGCATCTCCATCTCATCTGCATCTCTGTTCTCTGGGACTCTTGCTAGATGCAATTTCAAGGGGTCTTGGCTGATGAACCCTGCTCAGCACAGCTGACCATTTATTGCCATGGCTTTACTGCACCTGATTGCATGGCATCTCCTGGCCCAGCTCACTGTCTCCTCCTAGGCTGCCTCCAGCCCTTCTCTCCCTCTACAAGCATATCAAATCACTGAGGTCTGCCCAGGAGAAATTGCCACTGCTCCATTACCCTGCTGTCAGCATCCGCTGCACTTGTGAGAATCAGGCTCTGCATCAGAAAATAATAAAGGTAATATTATGAGCAGAGGGGAGAGAAGATTAAAAAATCCTGTTTAAAGAACCTTCTGGTCCCCATGCTGTTTATTGCACTTCGTGACTTTGGGTTATTTTTGTTGTCACTGAAGTTGGACTTTTAATTTTCCTCTGATCATCAAACAACTGGTTTGTAATTTCTCTATGGCTCCAGGGATTAAAAAAGGCTGTTTTTAAAAATACCTGTTGCCCCCCAAGATCAGCTAGTGATATTTTCTCTGCTAGGTGGAGTGCTAATTAAATCCTTTCTTTAGCCCAACCACTGATGTGGTGTACAGTGAGTCCAGCCCCAGGGCTGAGCCAGGCTCACAATGGCAGTGACAGAGCTGCCTGGGGAGGACCTTGTGTCCCAGTGCTGGGCTAGTTCTGTTCTCCTTGGGATCTTGCTGTCACTCTCATGTTTGTCCAGGATTTTTTTTTTTTTTGGACATGATTTACTTTCCAGGGTGTTTTGGTCAATTTTCACCCTTAATGCCTTGGACTAATGAGCCTGTTGAATTTCATAGAATGCTTTTCATGCACTGGCATGTTTGTGCCAGTTGGCAACAGTATAAAGGGAAGGTATTTAAGTCCTCCAGCCAAAACTGCCATCTCCTCTACCCTCATGCCAAATGCTTTATCTGTTATAGGATTTTTTTGGTGGTGGTGGTGGTTTTTAATTAATGGATATCTGCATACGTAAATCCCATGAGCTGCAGAAGTGGTGCCGGGTGATGGTTATTGGGATGGCGGGGCTGTATGGGCTCATGACAGCCCTGGGAGAGGGCTGGAGAGTATGTGGTGTCCAGCACAGACATATGGCTGCTGCTGGGTGCTGCCTGCATTGATGGCAGGACTCAAATCTGTACAGGTGGGTTTGTGTTATACCTCCCCAGCCAAGGGGGATGAGGCTACGTGGGGTAGTTTAACTCATTTTATTGCAGTGCAAGTCCTTGTCAAGCCTGGAGAGTTTCACCAGTGTGAGTCTGGGATCCATCACATAAGCAGCTCTGCCTGCAGCTCCAGGGAAGGCATTGTTCCAGCTGGCATGGCCATGGGAGAGGGAGATCAGTCTTGAAGGTGTTGGCTGGAAGCAGGTCCTGGAGGGCTCCAGACTGAGAGAGTAGGACTGTTGCTAGGGCTAGATCAGCTCAGCTCTGGCTTTGTTCAACCAAGTCCTGCAAACCTCCAAGGATGGTTCTTCTCATCCCTGTGGGGAGCCAGCCCATGACTGCACTCTTGTCCTGCCGGTGACAAGAAGGAGCAGGTAAACTTTAAAGCCATGTTTGGTACAGGGGTGATGGCAAACACCACTGATGTGAGGGCCTGGTGGAGAAAGATGGGCTATGACAGATGTAGTTTCTGGTCTCTATATGGCAGAGCTGCTGCAGGTACTATACATACCTCTGCACTGGGTTTGCTCATTGCCTCAGGTGTGAGTGCAAGTGGACCTGTGCTGTGCATGCACCCAAAGGGATCAGGAGGTTTAAACCCATGGCGGGAGCTCCTGCTTAATTTTGGTTTGGCACCCCTTTTTCCCACCCTCCTTGCTGCAGGTAAGCAAGGGCAGAGCTCTGCCACCTTCCCAAAGGTAAAGATGTTGCCTGGCTTTGCTGGAGATGAGCCCAAGTTCAGTTCCTGCTCCTCTCCCACTGCTGCCTGAGTGCCACCATGGTGCTCAGCTAGTAGGGGAAGAATAGAACTCTGCCTCTCCTCAGGCCTATCCCTCCCTTTCCCTCCTCTCAGCCCCAGGGAGGCAGGTTTGGGACTCCCCCAGCAACAAGTCATGCCGGCACCAGAGATTAATATTTTAAAAGAAGAAAAAAAAATTCCACGTGTTTCTAAAGAAAACTCCAGACTGAGCTTTCCCAGCTGGAGGGTAGGGGACGGTTGCTTTGTAATCACTCCCAGCTTACTGTTGAAAATATCTTGGTCAGATTTTTATCAGCACCTTAACAGGAACAGCCTTGGAGGACTGTCTCTGGGGAGATTAGGTGGTTGCCTAGTACAGGGTGAGACGCTCCTGCCCAGCTGGCTGAGGCTCATTTGAGGTGACACTGATTTGATGTCTGGCTGGGGACCAGCATCCCTGGTGTTTTATGGCAGAGCTGGATGTCTGTCTGGCTTGGGGAAGGCCTTTAGTTGTTGGGTGATGCACACAGTGGGTGCAAGCACGGAGCTGACTACTGCATATGTTGTCATGGAAGGACTGGGGATGCCCAGAGGCAGGTGGGATGAGTTTACCCATCCTTGGAATGGTGTGAAAGGAGAAGAGGTCAAGAAGGCTCAGGGATGCCCTGTGGTGAAAGAACTGATACTGCAGCTGAGATTTGAGCTGTGCAGAGACCTGACAGGGTCAGGATGTGCTGCAGAAATGGGATCAAGGTGGGATTAGGTTGAGTGAGGACAGATGGGTTGGAAGCAGTGATGTTTGGCCTGTGGTGTTTCTAAACAGCTTTGGGACTAAGGTGGATCCCAAGAAAGTTACAGTAACCCCCAGGGACAGTAACTGGGAACGGGAGAGGAATCTGCACAAAAGGAGGTAGATGTTGAAGAGCAAGAACCTACTGGTGCAGACTGAGATGCAGGTACAATGGACAGTGAGGAGACTGAGCTAGTCACCTGGAGGTGAGCGTGGGTGTGGGTCTTTCATGATGGGAGGGTAGGCTGGAAGGCAAGGGGAATGAAGAGTCTGATCCTACCAGTCATTCCGCACAGCTCTATGAGCCCAGACCTTGCAAACATGAACCCTCTGCTTGGCTGATGCTGCTACGAACTGGGAGAGATCCTGCTAGATGTTCTTCATGGGGAGTGACTGCCCCACAAGCCCAGGTACCAAGCTGGGTGGGTTGGCTGGCACTCCCCATGCCCTCAGTGCCGACGTCATCTCCCACAGCCAGGGTTTGTGCCACTCCTCCCCTCTGCTTCCCCTGTGCCGTTCTCTTCCATATCGCTATGCAAAGAACACAAGCACTTTGCTCCAGCAGCAGCACAAAGCACAGGGGAAGGGGGAGGGCAAGGCCATGGATCGCACCGGCCCTTGGCCACCTGGGCAGTGCTGGTCACTGGGCTGGGAACACTGAACAGCACTCAGGGTTTCCAGTAAGGCTGTGGCCGTGGCGGGGAGCAGGGACGGGGGCAGGAAACATGCAGCAGGCAGCAGGCAGCAGGAAGCTGGCTGCCGCGCCGCCCGGCATTCCTGCGCTCTGGAAACACGAGTCACGCTTCCTGCGGCGTGCCGGGAGCGCCTCCACCCCGAGCAGCGTCTGTCACCGTGCTGGATGTAGCTCCGGGGCTGCAGGGCCCCTGTTCTCGGGGATGGGATCAAAGGGGTGCCCAGTGGCTTCAGTCCTCAGTGGGGATGCAACCCAGCAGCTTTCCCGGGGACGCTCCAGGCACAGGTCCAAGCTGTGGTACCTCTAGTGGTGACTGAGCCCCAAAAGGGAGATGGTTGTGCCGAGGTGAGATGACAGCTGACTGCCACTGCAGATAGCAGATGCACGTTTTAGATGACTTCAGTGTGGAAACGAGCAATGTCCGATGACAGTGAGTCCCAGATGGAGCTCAGTGCCCTCATGGCAATGCCCTGTTTCTCCTCTCCCACGTTAGGCTCATCACAGCATGTCTCCTCCATGCTGTGCACCCATGCTGCCCAAAGAGATTCTGTTTCTATGTGCATTTCTGCTCTGCACCTCCTGAGGTTTGGCCCTGGAGAAACTGAGCCACTCTGTGTTAGGACAGTTGGCAGCAGACCCATCCCTAAAGGACAGCATTGTTTCCTCTCCTTCACTCACACGTGGCTCACAGCAAGGCCATGGCCAAGAGAAGGGCTTGTTACCATAATCCCTCCAGCTTTGCCCATTTCCTCCTGCCTATCCTGCTGCATGAAATCCAGGCAAGGGAATGAGACTTTGAGCTCCTCCCAAAACCTCTCCCACACCTACAATTTAAGTTGTTTTCTGTGTTAAGGTGCTTGTGTTTTAGCCAGAAAGACCTCAACTGATCAATAATTATTGTGATTCTCTTTGCTTTCCCTATAGATCTCTGTGATTGCACCTTGCTTATGTGTACAGACAGTTCCATTAATCCATGTGCCAATTAAACAAGCCTGGGCTCTCTGCTGGCACAACAGCATGTCTCCAAGGGAGTACCAGCTTTGTTGTCCTTTGACAACTGACCAGGTGAGTTCAATCTTTGTTAAGATGCTAATGTCTGAGTTCACTCTTGTTCAAGAAAGACCATCCAGGGGCCATATCCCGGTTCATTTTGCCTGGCATCCTGCAGTCAGGCAAAGCCACTGCTGCCCCTGATTGCAATGTTGCTGCTCTGTTGCCCTGTCCTTTCTTTCAGCATGCAGATAAGAGTTCTGTTGCATGTTGATATCCATTCTGAATGGTACTGAGTGCTGTCTGTGGCTGCAGGAGCACCTGCTTTGGAGCTGGGCTAGCCCAGCAAGCAAAGTGGGAAAGGAGATGGGCCCAGGTGATGCAAAAAGTTCCCACTGGGCAACTTTTTGGATAGACAGAGGGTTTTGCTGTACCTGTTTGAAGCTGATTCATGCCAACATGGCTTAATGGTGCAAACTGGAGTGACTAAACCCCACAGTTCACAGCAGGGATAAACAAAATATTCCCAACTATCATTGCAAGGCCAGTGCCATGATTCTCTAGCACCAGAAAAATTATTTTTCTATTCTTTTTAGTTCCAGTACAGGTCTAGCTTAGCCTGGAGTATCAGACAAGTCATTTCACTGCAGAGTTTTTCCAGCACAGCTCTGCCATGGAGAGGGTCAGTGCTTCAGCCTGCAAACCCCCAGTGCATTTTCCTTGGCAGTCCTTGTGTTGGCAGCTGACCAGTGATCTCTGCTACCTTGGCTGCCTTTCACAGCACACCTGGAAGCAGAGTGATCCTTGTTGGAAAGCCAAGCTCCACCTATGACCTTCAGCAAGCCCCCTGAGTGCAGCCCAGCCTGCAGGCTTTGACGGCTTCCAAGTGTCTCACAGCAAGCCAGAGGGAGCGTGGTCTCTGTGTCCCTGCCACCTCCCTCCAGCAGCAAGCCCCCCTTGATAAGAAAGCCCCCCCCAAAACCCCACCACCAGCTTTCCCTTGGGCAATCACCCCCTGTGGAGGGATCAGCCCTCTGCCAACCTGCCGCTGTAGGAAGCGGGAGCGCGGCTGGCGGCTGCGGTTTCCCACGCGGCTGCTTTCCCAGCTGAGATTGCAGGGCTGGAGTAATGAGTTACCCAGCCCTCCGAGGAGAGGAGAAGGGAGCACAGTGGAGCCAGCAGGGTTTCCAGGGAAGGAAATCCCAGCGCTTCGTGAGCTCCACATAATCACAGGCAGCAAGGAGCAGGAAGCACTTGTTAGGAAGGAGCAAGGAAACAGAGCCGCTGCCTCGACCCAAGCACACTTTTTAGGACCGGAAAGTGGGAGTAGGAAGGCATAAAAGTGCTTTGAGCTTTCGCAGAGGGTTGCAAAGGGCAAAGGGTAAGGGGAGAGGGAACAAACACCGGCAGGCCTCTCGAGGAGGGGGCAGCCAGTGTGTGCGTGCTGCGAAGGGGACTTCACGGTGGAGCTGCTAATTAAATGAGAAAGGCTCGTCTCCATGCTTGTTAGGTTAACTCAGCAGGGATATTGCAAAAGCAAATTCCTCCCAGCAAGCGTAATTAGGGGGCCGGAATTCCTCCAGTTCCTTGTCCTCCCTGCAAATCCTGCTAAAGCCATCAGGTGAGGACACCGGGCGAGGGGGGAACACGCAAGTCCTGTGCAACAACAACCCCCCTTCCAGCATGGCAAGGATTTCAAATCAAGGTCTGACATTTTACTCTGATTATTCCAGGGTGGAAAATACCTACTCAACAAAACAGGCTCCCTCTCTGGGCTGGGTCGCAGGGCTTCTTCCCCCAGGACAACACACTCATGTTGGAGGTGGAAAGAGGACTGTGAGAGGTCTGGGCAGGGCACCGGCAGCTCCCAGCCCACAGGATTTGGGAGGTGTCCACTCACAGCATGGTAGTCCTGGATGGTTCTGCTGACCTGCTGGTGATCTGCTTCATCTTCCTTGCCAAGGGGTGCACGGCTCTAACCCAGCACATCACCACAGGAGGACATTTTGGAGTTCGCCTGGCACATCGTTGCTGTGCTTGTGCCAGTGCTGCCTATGCAGCCAAAGGAGGATGCTGGTGGGGTGTAGCAGTGAAGATCTGTCTTGCCTGGCACTAGGGGACGCCAGGTATGTCTGGGAACACAGGGACAATGGGAGTTGTGTGACGTGGATGGAAAGGGAGAGCCCAGGGCTGGAGGGGATGGAGGGCATGGATGGAGGGTGAGGGGTTGGGAGAGGAAATGTGGGGGAAGGAGAAAGGGTGAGCCTGGGACCTTAAAGAGCAATTAGTCAAAGCTGAGTTGTTTTTCTAAACTCTTAATGAAAACAAAGAGTAGGGCATGGCCCAGATGGTGCCAGGGGATCAAATAAATGTCGCACTCAGGAAGCAGCTGCTACTGGGAATGTTTCCTGCCAGCCCTGCTGCTGCTCACAGCCGCTTTTATTATTTGTTATTTTTCAGGACTGCAGCTGGGGTTTCCCTCCAGCTGTGTGGAAATATGCTTAAGGCTGATCCATGCAAAGGGCCTGCTAGGGCTGGTCCCTGGCTTATGGCAGCAGGCAGCCCCAGGACATGCCACCTCCCTGCCTGGCATCTGCAGCCACCCTTCTCCATGGCAGGGCCTCTGATGGAGAGATCGCATCCTCTGGCTCCCACCCAGCCTGGTCCTGCACCGTCCCGGTTCGTACTTTGCCTTTACCTTGTGAAGGGTTTTATCCAATGGCAGTGTCCTGTTTCTTTGCCTTACCCAAGCATCTGCTAGTGGGAGTTCAACCTCTCTCTGCTCCATGTTATTGTTGTGAATGACTAGAATCAAGAAATTTGAAAAAAAATTAATATTTTGCATGTTGTTTTCACCTGCCTTCTGGTTTTTGGAGACAGCGAGGTATTTTTTCCCCTCCAGTTTCAAGGGCTAAAATTGCACTTGTTTTTAGGTAAAAAATATAAATAAATCCCAACTAAACCAAATCTCCCCCAACTCCATCCAGCAGCTGAGATTTAAGAAAAACACCAAACCCAGCCAGACGAGCTCACTAGCCATGAGCTGGCAGCCATGCGAGCTGGCAAAAGGTAACTGAGAAGAGACTTGTGGCCCAAGCAAATCATGAAGACTGGTGTCCCTTTGATGGAGGGGATGGTGGCTGATTGGAGCAGCCCCTAGGCTCTCTTTTCTGGGGGCATGAGAGCCCTGACTGTCCAATGCATGCTTTTCTGTGCACATCAGTTATGAAAGCTCAGGTTGTGCCAATTCCACACTTTTTCTGGGCTTGAAAAGCTACATGGGACTGCACTTTTGTGGTACTAAATGGTACTGCATTGAAGGGCAGCTGCTCTCAGACCAATGTAATTTTAAGATGTAAGGACGGCGGTTGGTGTATATCCAAGTACTTTGTTGGGAGATCAGATGCAGGGACCACTGGGATCCTCCTGAGGAATGACGTGTTAGCTTCTGCCCCTTGGTTTTTATACATGCGAAAGTAGGTCACACGTGCAATGTTACAGCCTGATCTTTGAGGATCTCATTTTCCACCCAAGCCCTTCTCTGTGTGCCCTGGAGGACAAGCATGGACACTTTTCTGAGGCTCAAGGCTGGCTTTCCTTTGGTGTCTCCATCGTGGTTGGTGTTGGATACCTCTGCAGGCTCTGCTGCTCAGGGATGGGGGTTGCCCCAGACATCAGGTACGAGGGATGTGTGAGTTCCCAAACATGAGGAAGGAGCTGGGTAGGAGGAAGCAGCCCTGGAACAGTCAGCACTGACTTGGATGGTGAGAAAACTCCTGTATGCCCAGGGTTCAGCAGCACAGCCCCAGTGCTGTGGTCCAGCACACTGGCAGGGCAGGAGTGCTTCACTATTGAGGCGTGTCCCGGGAGTTTTGCTCCAGCCAAACCGTCGGCTGTAGCCATTGTGACAATTTGGAGATACCCACTGGGGGTTTTGGGCCGGGTCAGGGTGGGGGGTTGTTTCCCGGCTATGATGGCCATGGCTTTGCCAACTCATGCTGGAGACACCACTTCCCTGCCCGTCATAGCATGTCCTGGGATTTGTGGTTACGTCCTCAGAGCTGTTTGATCCGCTAAAATCGCAGCTGATCAAAGGGGCACTTTACGAGAACAAAACACTGGGTGACTTCCTCCAGTGGTGCCAGAGGCAGCCCTTTGGAGGCGAGATACAAGCAAAGAAGAAATCTTTTAACTACTAAGTGTCTTGACTTCTCAGAATAGCAGCTTCTGTGGGACAGCCATGCTTCATGGTCCTGGCAAGAGCCCAGTGAGGGATTTTTTTTTTTTTTTAAAGTACATATATATTCTGGTAGATGAACTTGTATTTTTGCTTTTACACTCACATTTAAAAAAATGTAAATTCCTACACTTCCAGGCTTGTGAATAAGCTTGGCTGAAGCAGTAACCCAAAATCAAAAACCTTTAATCGCTCATCTACTAAAAAAGTGCAAAGCAAATGCCTGACAGACCCATTAGGTTTGGGGTTTGCACCTCAGTTGAGAGAGGGAAATGGTGCCTAAAGTGCGGCCACTTGCCAGGCAGCCACAATCCCCCCATTCCCTCTGATCCCATGTTTCTTTTGATGAATGTTAACATAAAACAATGTACTCAGACACATGGGGGGGTTCTTGGGTTTGTCCTTCGCAGAGCCAGGAGTTGGACTCAGTGGTCTTTGTGGGTCCTCTCCAGCTCAGCATACTCTGTGACTTTATGGTTTAATTATTTTTACTTGGTCAGCAGAAGAAACAGCTGGTGACAGCTGTCCTGCAGCAATAAGCATGCAGTGGTTGCCCCACACTGTCATCCTGCCTGAGGCATTGGGAGTGCCACCAGTGTGGGAAGAAGCTCGTCCCAGGTAGGTGCTGCCAGTCTGTGTCTTGGCTACAGACTTACCCATGTTCCCTGTGCTGGGTGACCCTCCAAGGCTTCCTTCTTTTTAACCTGTCTAGTGAATTGAGAGGTTTGCTGTTGAGCAGAGACTGTGTCGAGCATCATTTCTGGAAGCTATAGCATACTCTGGGATTGTTGCACCAACCCTAATGGCCTCAGGAGTAAATGGGATGGGCTTTTCAGGGAGACTGTGTAGGATTGACCACCACTCCAGAGGGAGCTCAGGCAGAGCCCAGGGACTTTACTGTGCTGGTCCAGGTATTACCAGAACATCAACTGCTGAAAACTGAATTGGCCCCATTGCACAGGAGTGGGAGGAGATGGGCAGAGAGTGGAAAGTCACCAGGCGGTGGGAAGCATTAAAGAGGGCTGGGCAGAGAGGTGTTCCCCACCCACCCTCCATGCTCTGGAAAAAGCCTGCTCCCCAGGTAGAGGAGGAAGCTGACAGTGATGATGTGCTCCGGATGTCACCATGCAATCAAGGAGGCTATTTATAGGTCACTAATTGATTAGGGCAGTCACAGTAGAAGGAAATGACTTTCAAGAGGGACAGAAAACTGCAGCGCCCAGCCAGCTTTGGAGAGGTCCCAGAGAGCAGAAAGTCCTGAAACAATGGAAACACTTTGGAAGAGGCATTTCTCTGCAATGGTACCTGACTTGGAGTATGACCTGAAGAAAAGTTGCACACCTTCCTGTGCTGTTTATGGGCACTCCACAGTAGGACAGAGATGTTGTTGGTCTGGGAAGCCCCATGGAGATGCTGGTGGCTGTAGTCTGTGCTGGGGCATGAGATGGAGCTTTTGGCTCTCCCTGTAGCCATTCCCCAAGGGCCTTTCTATCTCTTCTGAGCTCCAGTTAGAGACTTCGTCCCCAGGAGGGGCTCTTAGGATTAATTAGTTAAAAGCTGATAAGTAGAACTGATACCAGCTCAGAGAACACCTTAAATGCCAGCTGACATCCTCCTTGGCAGGATGCTTTTTTTCCTTGACATCTTGAGAGACATATGTTCCCTCCAGCCAGGGGCTGACCTCACTGTTGGCCATTGGGCTACTCGAGTTAGAGGATCTCAGAGCAATTGTAGCTTTTCCTTACAGCCTGGAAGATGCAACCTTGATCTCAAGAATAAACCTGTACAACATCATGCGCTGTGACAAGGGAAGAGTGTGTTTTCTGGAGATCCTGATGCGAGATCCCAGTCTGCAGGGATGTGAGTAGTGGGGAGATGGTTCCAGTGTGCTGGGGCTGCCTGAGGCGAGTGTGCTGAGCTGGTGAGAGCTGCAGGAATGCACTGTCTCCGAGTCTGCTCATTTGGAAATGGTGCTCTTTTCAACGGTTCTGTTATCAGATGGAGCATTTCCTTCATCAGTGTTAATATCCATGTAGTGAAACAATGAAAGGGCTTCCTATCAGTTCCAAATAGGACGTGAAAAGCTCTCAGCGTTAAGAGTAGAGGATGCTGGAATAGGGCAATGGGAAACGCCTGAGTCACTGAAATGCCTCTTTGATTCCATGAGGCTGATATGTTCAAAAGGGAAGAAGAAAAAAATAAAAAGAGAGAGAGCAGAGCTAGTTAATGATCTGCAGGACAGAGGACAGGAAGGGCCAGCAATTGCAGCGTGAGCCCTGCAGAGGAGGGGAGGCACAGGAGGATGTCTGGCAAGGGCTTTGGAAAGTGGAGAGTGCAGTAGGGAACTGAGCACAGCGAGCTGCCTAGTTTGTTTTCAGAGAGGGGGAAGGCATGATGGAGAAATCCTTTCCCAGCCTAACCCTGCAGCCCTTGTCCTGCTGCCTCTTGGTCAGTGAGTTCCAGCTTTGCCTTCCCTTCCTGACTGCTGCTGTGCCTGTGATCCCAGATCAGAGCAAGGCTGTGCAGTGCAGCACGGTGTGGGGCAATGAAACAGGCCATGACAATGCTCCCCAGAGAAATTGGAAGGGCTGAACCTATCCCCAGTGCTTTGTGTGGGTGTAGAACTGAGCGGCATCTATTTTTCACATCTCCTTTTTGTACTGGCAGACCCAACTGGGGCAAAGCTCCTGGATGGGCATGGAGGGACTGCCCTCAGGCTTTGTTGAGGAGCATCAGCAGCACAGAGAGTCCTGGGGAACTCCCGGTACATGGAGGCAGCCCCTACGCCATGTGCAGGAAACTCACCTGCAAGCTGCCTCTGCAGCCTGTGGGATTTAGGCTCAGTCCTGCTCAAGGTGGGACCGATGATCTGCAAAACAAATCACTTAAATCACTGTGATTTAATGATGACTCAGAGCACTGCAGATTTGGAGTAGGGGAGGGAAAAACTGCTTTTCAAAGCATCCAAGGTCACCAGCCCACAGCACAGAGGAGCTGTCCCAGCTGGGGGACATGCATGGCTGCTTGTGCCAGAGCTGGGCCCGCAGGCAGGAGTGAGGCATTTGCTGAGATTGGGCAGCACCTGCTATCCTAGGGGAGAAGGAGCAGGATATCCTGAGCCTGGAGTGGGGCAGGCAGCCAGGGCAGCACAGTGACTGGTAGCCCTTTGCTGGGACTGAAGGTCTCCCTACTGGCCAGGTGTAAATCTCAAGGCCACCGAACAAACACATGGGCTGTGACGTGTGCCAAGTCAGGGGCTGTGAGCAGAATTTTTGCTGTTACGGGAAGAGCTGCAAATATTTCAGACATAACCTGTTTTCTCTCTCTGTTTTGCAAACCATCCCCACTCGCCAGCAGGCAAACAGCCCGCTGGGCATAATGACAGCTGCCTCACTGTCCACCCTGATGAAATTGCTCAATGGAATGAGTTAGAAACTACAAAGAGAAGGAGCCGGAGGAGAGGAGGAGGTCAGACTTGCTCCTTCATGGTGGCAAGAACACTTGACACTATTAAGCTCAGTGAAGAGCAAACTGCTCTGTGAGAAGCGGGTTTCTCCCTGCCCTGAGAAGCACCATGGAGGGCTGTACCCAAGGGGCACAGCTGCTCCCTGTGTGGGGTGATGGAGCAGTGCACACCCAAAATCCCTCCTCTCTTGGATGCATGGCTGCTGCAGGCGAGATGTGTAGAGATGTGCAGGATTCCCTCTGAGCCTACTTTTCAGGGTTGTATGCTGTGCTCCATCCTGGCTTGCCTCGCTCCATGGGGGAACCCGACCTCCAGGCAATGTGCAGCGTGTGCCATGCCACTGCAGCTCCCATTCCCACACAGGACAGGGCTGCCCTTTGTGACGGGCGAGAGGGGAGGCGATGAAAAGCTGGGGGGAGACCTGCCAAGGCTGGAGGGAGCCCAGCACCGGGGTGGGGACAGCTGGGGAAGGCTCACACACAAAAGGCCGTCCTGTCTTCACACCTGCGGGGCAGCCGGGTGCTGACAGGGGGAATAACGCCACTGACAGAGGCACGTCGCTGGCAGGCAGTGGAGAGGCGCTTCAAGTAAAGGCAAGCAGCGCAGTGACAGGAGACATGCACAGGGGAAGGCAGCTGCCGTGGGCAGGGGGTGGGGACAGGGACAGGTGGAGGTCAGGCAGGTGCCTCTCCTCCTCTGTCTCTGCAAAAGCCTGGACAGCAATTTGATGTGTGCTGGGATGTGTCTTGGCCAGGCTGTTTTATACCACTGTGGAAGGAATAGGTGGTCTGTGTAAAGAAGGGTTGGAGCCAGGGCTTGAGCAAAGGCTGGAAGAGGCTCTCAGAAAAGGCTCCCCCCAACTCCATCTTCTTGAAAATGTGCTGTAGACCCCAGCCCATCCATCTGACCTTTTTAGGAGTTTTTTTGACTCCCAAATCAGGAATAACTGTGCGTTTTCTGCTACTTCTACTGGTAACGTGTGACTGTGTTTGAACCCACAGCCGTACTGTGCCCTTGGTTTTCTGTGTTATATCCAGACCACGTGCCAGGACTGTGGCTAGGGCTGGGGTCCTGTGGGAATCAGTGTGGAGAATTCAGGTGGACATTCAGCAATGTTTTGTCCCTACCACACTTTGGTGGGGCTGTGGTGGGCAACCATCACCACAGGGTGATGAGCCCAGGCTACCCAGCCCTTTCCTTACAGCATGCACCAAACTGCATTACTTCTAACCCCAAAGTACCTATGAGCCTAGGGCTGTGAGACTTGTCTTACTCCTCAGGAGAAGCTGGATCCCTCAGGAGATGGAGGACCTCCTGCTGTGGAATCATCTCCTCTCCTTGGGATTGCTGGGGTAACATCTCTCTTGGGTCCTGCTTCCTCCTGCCCATTGTCACCAGTGTGGGGGCACCTGTGCCCACTTCTCAGGCATTCCTTTGCTCATGGGGGGCGAGCAGGGATCAGGAGTGCTGGAGGAGGAGGGTCCCTGCGTTAGAAAGCCGGTTGTAAATGTAAGGAGCTTTCACGTGCCTTTGCTCAGCCTGTCGTCCTGGCTGCTCTGGGGACAGCCGAGCCGTGGCTGAGCCTCAGGAGCTCCAGGCAGCCGGGAAAAGCGGGTGGATGGTGCCCTCCGGTGGCCCCGGGGCCGGGCTCGCTGCCAGCCCGGCGCGCAGCCACCCTGGACCCCCCAGCCTCTGAACCGGGGAACTGGGATGTCTCTTCTGTTCTTTTAGTTTGTTTATAGAAATGCTTTCCCTCCTTTGGCCTCTGGTTTTCCCTGGCTTCCCGTGGCTGAACTCCCCTCCCTGTCCCTCAGCCCGGGGACAGCTGAGATGCTGAGCAGGCATCGAGCTGCTCCTGTGCTGTCCTTACAGCCTCCTCTCTGGAGGGGAGTCATTGAATCTCTGCAGTCCCAGCCCTTGGATAACCCCCCGGACCCCGAACCCACTGAAGAGATGGCAACAGACCCTTGTCTTTAGGAGATATGGGAGCCATCTGGTCCTAGGTAGGCAGTGAAGGGGACATAAAGGGATGGGCTGACCCTGAGAAGAGCCTGGCAGGATGGGCACCCTGGCTCTCAGTGCTTGGGTGTCCCCATCGTGGTTGCCAGCACACCCAACTTGGGCCCTGAGCAGGACCCAAAGCGTCTCTTTCCTGTCCCAGCTGGGAAGGGCTGGGTCCCTGACAGCTTTCCTGTTTGTGTTACACCCCGCTGCTCCCCAGCAGCCCGTCCCTTGCAGGGTGGGGGGCAAGGGCAGCGCTGACCCTGCTCACCTCTCACTGGCACCAGTGACATCCCCTAGACCTCCGACAGGAGGGGGATGGAGGAATATTTGGGCTGGGCAGATTAGACCCTGCTGAGGTCTGAGCAGCCCTAGAGCCCTTTGCAAGGCTCCCCGAGCCTTGGATCTCTGGGGAAGGCACATCCCAACGGTGGCTTGCAGAAGCCTTTCCCTTCCAGCTGGATTTGCTGCAGCAGAGGAAAGGGGAGGTGGTGGGCTCCCAGAGCCCCCTCCAGCAGGCTGTGCTGGCTCACACACACACACACCAGGCCAGCGGTGAGAGATGGCTCCTGGAGCTGTCACAGGATGACAACAGAGGACAGAGGCTGCCAGCCCTGCCCTGCAGATGGGCTGAGGCAGGGCTGCCTTCAAAGCAAAGTGTGCGTGCTCCCCGGCCTGCTGGGATTACAAAGTTAAGGGCTGGCATTGTTTTCCCAGTTTCAGAGGGGGTGGATACCAGGCAGGATTAGTCTGGCAAAGCTTCCCAATGTGCTCAAAGGGGCACAGTAGGACCTTGAAGAGAAGAAGCTGTGCTGATGACAGGCAAGAGGAGCATCTCTCAGCAGCCTGTGCCTCCTGACGCAGGCGGGATGCACTCGGAGCAGGTGGTGCTGCTTTGTGGCTCTATCTCTGCCAGGACACCCTTCCCATGTGCCCCAGGACCCCCCAGCACCACCGGTTCTGTGGGCAGGTAAATGGGGCAGAGGGCTCTTTATGCCAGGGGGAGAGAGAAGAGGTGCTGGGGTGGTGACCTTGGTGCCTCTCTGCTGCTGACAGTCCTCGACACCCTCGACATCCCCGGGGGCCTGTGCTGCCCATCCCTCACTGCAGAAAGGGGCTGAGCCCTTTGCCCCAGGTGAAGTCTGTTCATGGGGTACCAAGGTGCCTGTATTGTGGGTTCTCTGTATTGTTCACATGTATTGTTTCTCTAGTTTTGGGGGTTTAAAATTATATTTATTTATATTTAGCTCTAGGAACTAAATCCACTGTTGGACTGGGGGACTCTGAAAGGACCTTGGGGCAAGGGGAGCCCACTATGGCACAGAGCATTCCCTGTAGCAGCTTTTTCCCAGAGCATCTCTCTGTGCTACACAAGGCCATCACTGCCATCTGGGAACTCTGGATACCTCTGGGATGACGGGACATGTGGAGGCACCAGGAGAACCTGGGAAAAGGGAGGACACGCAGGTAAACAGGTAATACATGCATAGGGGGTTTTCTTTTCTTTTTTATAATTTGCAATCAGGAGCAATTAGAAAGTAAAACCTGGAAAGCAACGAAACCCCCAGCTTCCTGGGTTGCTGTTCACCAGGATTTCTCTGCCCAAAGACCCACAGCAGCACCGCAGGGGCTGCTCTGTGGTTGGTGCAGCTGCAGAAAGCAGGGTCAAAGGGGACTGGCAGCCCATGCAGGCAGCCAGTGCTGGGTGGCACCTGCTGCCTGAAAATGGGTCCTTTGGGGCTCAGGTGAGGGGCCAGGCCTCTCCAGGGGTCTGGGGGGAGCAGGTGGACTGGATGCAGCCCCAGGAGCAGGGTTGTAGAGAGGGCATCACCTGCAGGATGTTGCTTGCCCGGAGTGCCAGTGGATGGCCCAAGCAGCTGCTGGGAAGAGCGGAGCCTGTGCCTGTACGTGGGATTTCCCTGGACTGCTCTCCTGCTCTTACCAGATTTTTGCTGTAGTCTCTGTCACCAGGAGCCAAATTTAACTGAGTAGAAAGATGTACCCAAGCATAGCTATGGAGGTTGGCAAACTGGTGCCAGAGGCATTTATTGCAGTGTAAGGAGCTGTTCCATCAGTGAGCTGCAGTGATTGCCTGGGCTCCTTGCTGAAACCACAGCTTTGCCTGGCAGCACAAAACACCAGCTTTTGTTTCTCTGTGATAACTTATTAGCTCTGATAACTCGTTAAGTGGTGGGGAACTTGAGCATGTGCCATTACCTGCCTAGCCCAGCTCCACCAGCGTGGGTCACACACAGTCTTGGCACCATCCTGCTCTGCAACAGCCTGTGCCCGGCAGAGGAAGGTACCAAGAATGCACCCAAGCTGCCAGGAGAAGTCGGACAGCCACCATAGAGACTCTGCCTTGCTCACAGCCTGCCACGTGCTGAGGCACTGCAAACCAGACTGAGAACTGAAGAGGCTCAACACACCTCTGACTTCCTACCCACCTGGCCTTAGGATGGCTGGCCTGGAGCAGAGACACCGGACTCAAGCTGGGCTCACTTTGGGGTGGCTGTGAGGGATCTTGCTGTCAGCATGGTCTCATGGAGCAGCCGGAGCATCCGTTAGGCTGCATGGGGCTGGTGTGCCGTGTTTGTGAAACCCGCCGTGCTTGCGGTTGACCAGAGCGCTGAAATAAGCCCGGCCGGAATTGGTGTACTGCTCTGTATCCTGATGTGGTGAGCAGCTCTGACTGGTGAGGGTGGGGGCAGCCCCACTGGGGTGAGTGGTGGCAGCGGGACTGCAGGAGCCTGGCAGCACCGGCACAAGGACCACACGCAGGGCCCCGTCAGCACCCGGAAAGCTCAGCCTGGCACTAACGGAACTGTGATAAAAATGAACGTGACCAGGACAGCAGCACAGGGGAGATTAATGTCAGATTGTCAGAGGGGAGGAAACTAAGGCGGACAGCACTCAAACAGATACTGGAACACTCTCGGGGGGGTGAAGGGGTAGATGCTGCTTTTCCCAGTATTGCTGCATCTGCAGATCTGCATCCCCCCCTACAGCCTTTGAGGAGAGAGGAAGGGATGAAGAGTTTGCCCAAAGTGTGGGAATCACCTTTGTCAACACTGCCCTGCAAATCCTCCCACCTCTGCAGGTGGGGCACCTGTCCCTCTGTACCAGCCTGAACAGCAATAACAGCAGCACTCATTGCCTGAGACACTGCTGCACATCTCTTGTGGGTCCCTGCCCAGGCTGGGTTTGGTGCTGCTTCTTCCCACCAGCAAAGTTTAGGCTAGGATGGCAGTGCTCTTGGCTGCAAGAAGGTCCTTCTCCATGGCTGCTCAAGGAACAAAGCTCCTCTCATCATTGATATCAGCCACTCTGGCCTTGCCCACGTTGCCAGAGAAGCCTGGTTGTTCAGTGTCTCCCACACCATGTGGTCCTCTGGTATCACCACGGTTTCTCCAGGATCTCACGTCTTCCAACTGTGCAGGTACAAGAGCCTCTTCGGGGCCTCCTTTGTTCTATCACCTTTGGTGACCCTAGAGGTGGTTTTCTCTCTGCTCTCCTTGGTTCTGTCAGACAACATTCATGTTTGATGGTTCACGTGCTGTTTCTCACCTGAATTAGGCAACCCATGTCCCTACCCAGCCTCCACTGCCTCATCCCTCTCCTTGTTCCCTGTTGTGCCCTGGGCTCTTTGTATGTGTCTCCCAAAGAAGTATTCAAGTCCTTAAAACCTGCCTGTGGGTGGCATCATCCCAAACAAAAGTCTCACTGTGTTATATCAAAGAAAAAACAGCCACAAACCAGGTCTTAAGTAAGCAGCTACAGTAACTGGGGTCCAGTGGGGCTGTGTCCACCCTGTTCACATCTTTGCCCCATATCCCTCTTGCATCCCTCCCTTTCCTGCCCTGCATCTCTCTGCATGCCCAACCTCGGGTTCAGTTCTGTGCTGACCCGGCTGACCCAGCAAAATCCCCTCAAAATCCCAGCCCAGGGTGGGTCGAAGCGGGAGGTACCTCCGGCTGTCCCCGCGTCCCCGCGGCGAGCGAAGCGCGGGCCTGCAGGGACCCCTGGTGGTGGCCGGGAGCCGGGGGACCCTCGGGGGCAGGACTGCATCCCTAGCAGCGAGACAGTCAGTGCCTGCCGCCTGAGAGCTCTGGGAGGGAACCGCCACGCTGGAATCCTGGGGTCTGGCTGGGACACGGAGACTGCTCCTACCTACAGCATCCCCCGAGCGACCGCAGCTCCTGCTGCTTTTCTACCGTAAGGAGAAGGGGAACCAGGGATCTTTCCCTCCCCTGGGCTGGGTGAAGAGTCAGGGAGAGGCATTTTCCATCTCAGCTCTCCTCTGTGAGCAGTGAAGGGTAAATCCTGCAGGAGCAAGGAGCTGAGAGGCAAGGTTGTGCAGTGCCCATGTCTGGACTGCCTTGTCCCCTCAGCACCTGTGTTGGACGTCCAAGGGGCTGAATACACGTGATGTATTGCAAGTCCACTTGCAAGTCAACAGCAAAGAGCAAGGATGACAAATTTTGGTGCTGCCCTCCATCAGAATTGTTGCCTGTTCATAAAGCTGCCATGAGGAGGCACCCTGTGGCACAATACCTGCTGTCCCAAAGGTAGCAAAAGCCTCTACCTGTTCTAATTTTCTGTCACAGGAATGTCCCAAGGTGGGACATACCAAATTTTGTGGACAGAGCTGGTCTGGGGCCCTGCATTGACTGTGCCAGTGAAGGCAGGGGGCACTGCGGGTGCAGGAACCAGCAGGGATGGGGTGAGGAGGGAGGGCAGGCAGGGTGCAAGCCCAGCCTGCTGCCCATGGAACTTACATCCTCCTTCTCTGTTCCTGGACCCTGTGGGATGAGGTAACTGCTGCCCATGCTCTGCTCTCGCCACCCAGGGAGGCGATGCTGTTCACAGAGTGCTCTCGGGCTGCTGGCTGAGAAAAAGCCAAGAAGTTTTTGCATCCACCCGCCTGCTGGAGATCTGCAGCCTTGCTCACAGTTGAGCTTCACTCATCCATTTACGTGGACAATGTGGAGTCCTTCAACTCCTGCAGTCCTGTCCCACCAACTTCTTTTCAAGTAAGCCTGGTGTTATATATCCTAAACAGCACCTCCTGTTCTGAGGGACCAGTTTGTCCAGGACATTCAGTTAGGATGCTCACTCTGATGCTCTGGGTAATTTAATCCTTTTTTAGCCTTAGCATATAAATAATTCACCTTCCCAGTGTTGGTACTCACTTGATCCTCCATTCCTGAGCTCACACCTTGTCCCTGCTAACCCACACCATGTGGATGTGCTCTTTCACCACCCCCTCCTCTAAATCCTTCTCCTCATCCCTCTCTGAATTCCTCCAGCTTGTACAGTCTCCCCAGGTACCAAAGGTTACAATAAAAGTGTGTTGCCATAAATATCACTACACTAAGCAGCAGGGAAGAGTGGTTTTTGCTGCCTGGAACCCTGAGCAGCTGGATCTGGCTGAGGACAACATTGTGCCTTTTAGAGGCAGCACCCCCAGGGGCTGGCCCCAAACTCTTCACTGCAATTTCCTTCACCAGACCCTTTGTGTCTTTGCACAGCAGGTTTACCAAAGAGGTGCCAAGCATCGCCATCACCTTCCCCATCCCTGTTCTGAGCCACTGCCACTGTGATGCTGCTCTGTCTGTGATGAGCTTGAAAATTTCACCATGGGAGGATATTCGGTAAGCCAGCATCTCTGGTCTTTGGTCAAAGCCCAGCAAGCCCTGGACCAGTCCAGTTTTAGAGTCAGAGGGCAAGAAGTGCATGTGGGTCTTTTTGCATGTGTACCTGGTTGAGAGCAAAAGCTTGTCCTAATGACAAGCTCCAGGGCAGAACCTTGTACAGTCAGGGACTGGGAAGGATGGGGAGATAGCACCAGTGGATGAAGGTGGCAGGGCAGGGTGGTCAGAGGCACAATGACATGGAGGCAGCCAGCAGAGCCTACGTGCCTGGGCCAAGATCTCCTCTTGGTGAGGAGGGACCCAAAGTGATGTGTAGTGGGGCTCCTGCTTTAGTTCTGAGCTCATCACTTCTCTGCTCCCTACCCTCGTGCTCCCCAAGGTTTTAGGAGAGGGCTTCTCTCTTTTGAGTGCCCCATGCCGTGCCAAACTCAGAGTCCTGGGATACTCTTGGGTCACTCTTGGCTTTCTCCAGCCTGCACTGTCAGGTTGAGGCAGCTGCATCCCTGCTGGCCAAGTGATGCTCTGCACCTCGCAGATGTGCCATATGGGCCACTGCCATGCACAGCCCCCATGTCCCCACTGGAGGAGGATGCTCCCCGCTGCCTTTGAGGCCCCTGCCACAGCAGTGGATTCAGGCTGGGCACTACACAGAGCCACACAGGTGGCACCAGTGGAGGTGTCAAGCACCCCTGACACCAGAGCCGCCAAAGCTGGATCTGCCGTGGCAGGCAAGGCCCATGCCAAACGTGGTGCTCCTCCAGCCTCAGTGTGCATGGCTGCTGTCCTGGGGAGGAGGAGGCAGCTCAACAGTGCAACATAGGGCCCTGCACAAGATGGCGGTGGGGCTGGGCAGGGAGGATGGTGGTCCCAACGAGCCCACCATGGCCCCAGTGGGGTGGGCTGCCTTGGCTGTGCCTCAGGGCCCTGGAGCAGCCCCAGAGGAGCTCCCCATGCCCAGGGGACGTTTCCTGTTTGCTGCCCGTGCTGAAGCATCGGCCCTTCAACCGCCGCCACTGCTCCGCTTCCGGCAGGGGCTCCCGCCCGGAGCCCCCCTGCACTATCAGCTCACCAGATGCCTTTTTCAGGATACTGTGGTAAAACTGTGCCGGGCAGGCGCTGTCATTTGGGGTTTTTTCTCATGTCAGCTTTGAAGACAAATTGGACAAGGAGGAGCGAGAGTGGGGGAAAGAAGAAATAATAAATTTAAGCCAAAAAAAAAAAAAAAAAGAAAAAGAAAAAGAAAGAAAGAATGATGCTCGCTGCCATCCTTGGCCAGGGCTGCCCCATGTGCTGGCGTGGCAATGGGTCCCCCAAGCGGCATGGCCGGTGGCAGGCTGGGGCCAGGGCAGGCGGAGGTGCCCAGCATTGGCGGTGCCGCCTGCCCGGCACTGTCGGCCTCTAGTGGCGGTGGAGGCCGTGAGGTGCCATGGTGGCACCATGGGCCCCACCAGCATCATAGGGACTTTCTTCCACCCCTCCAGGCACTGCTGCCCACTGGGACATAGTCCTCATCCCAGTGCTGCTGCCTGGTGGATATGGTCCTCCTCTGACACACGGCCCACCCTGCACTGGTGAGGGAGCGGGTGCTGCGAGAGGGTATGAAATACCCCTCACCCCTCAGCCAGCAACAGCTCACGATGACCCCAGACCAGTCAGGTGCTCCCAGGCCACTGGTCCACAGCCACAAGATGATGATGAGCAGCGGCCAGACTGGGATCCACGGAGCACTGCTGGGGATGGAGGGAGGGACATGCTGAAAGAGCACGTGGGAAGTGTCTGCCAGGCCTGCCCTGGGGCCTGGGTAGCTAGGGTGATATGTCCCACTGCAGGGATGGTCTATGGACAGCTGTAGGGTACAGACCACAAATGCTGTTTAACCTGAGAGCTTGCTGAAAGCCCCTGTGCTGGTGTGGGGTGTGCACAGGTGAGTATACAGGTGCTCCCTGAGGCTGTAACGCAGCAGGAACCATTGAAGCCCAGCTGCCTGCCTGGCACTCGGCATGTGCTCCAGCTCTGCTTCCTGGTACAGTGGCAGGGTCAGGGCAGCTGGAAGAGATGTTGCTAAAGCAGGCATGCTCTTGGATGTGCTTCCTCAGGGTGTACGGAGATGGGGCACCCCCAGAACCTCCCACTGACATGCAGAATTTGCTCTGAGTTAAGCCTGGTGATTTTCTTTTGTTGAATGAAAAAGAAATTAAATTAAAAGGTGGTTGGTCCCTCTGGAGCAGAGGGGAGGTGTCAGCATGGGGAGGGGAGATAGGGTCGATGGCACAGAAGTAGTACTGGGCTGTCCCCACCCATGGAGGATGGATGAGGGGCTGGCTAAGGCTGGAGGGTGTGGGTGGGAATTACCATGCACCTAATATAAAACCCGATTTTCTTTCCAGCCCCTGAGTTCAACCTGCACTGGAGGATGTGCTGGACCTTCTGGGCTGGCCTTCAGTTCTGCAGTTTCCCTTAGAGGACTGTAAGTGAGAAACTATAGAGAGAGAAGTTGTTCTCTGTTTGCCTGGGACCCACAGGAGAAGTTCTGGGTGTGAGTAGCAGCCTGGTGAGGAGTGGAGGTGTGGGGAGGCAGGGGGGGCAGTGGGGAGACAGGGGGGAGCAGGTGCCACCCTGTGCAAGGCAGGTGGCTGCACTGAGCTGGGGACCCAAAATCATGGCTGCTCGCTTTCGCTGACAAATCTTGCATTTGTGTGGTTTCCTTTTCCTTCTTCTATGCACACTTTTTTTTTCCTTCTCACTTCATTTTGTTCCTTCTGCTGTGGAGGCAAATTTCAGCCCTTACAACCTTTTGCTTCCAAACTCTGCACAGGAATAAAACTAATCACTAATTCCCAGCAGGGCTCAGCTTTAATTACCCATGAGATGTTAATCTGCTGGAAGGTCTGAAGTGCTCCTATATTTGAGCCTTCCTTTTCCGTCTGCTGCTCTACAATTCCCATGGCAGATGCCTCCCAACTCCTTACAGTCTCCTCAGGCTATTTTTTCTGAGCAAGATCACAAGTGATTTTTCTAGCCCAGAAAAGCTTCTGTGAAAACCAGCAGCTCCCAGCTCTCTGTTGAAGGCCTGGCTATTTTTGCAGGCAGCGGGAGGATGGATTTGGTCCTCTCCATCAGCTTGGGATTCCCTCTGCCTACATGTCCCAGGTTACACTGGCCATGAGTGTGGCTGAAAGGAAGAGGAGCTCTCATGCCTGGATTCTTGGTGGCAGTGACTACATCCCTGCACAGTGTTGCTGTGATGCTTTGGGAACCTGCTGGCTCTGGTTCCTCACACTTGATGAGCTGCCAAGCCTGGAAGAAATAAGGGATATCCTCGTAAAGCAGCAGCTGGAGTTCAGGGAGATCCCGAAGCCAGCCAAAAATGGTGCCAGCAAGGCTAGCCCTGGCCAGGGACCTGCTGGACTGGCTCTGGTGGCAGAAGCCAGCATGGTGACACTGACTGGAGGATGCAGTGGCTGCAGGAATTAAGCAAGCACAGCCTGAGCCAAGTGCATGAGAGACTCAGCTCATATGGCTCCACTGATGGGACTCATTCAGGCTGCTCTAAAGTCAGCTCCTTCCTAGGAAATCTGTCCTCAGCAGACACCTTGGGACACATATCTGGCAAGGGGCAGCTTCTGGGCATATTATGGCATCTGAGCAGGGAGGTCATTTGGAAACCTCCTTGGATTCATTTACAGTTTGTAAAACCCCACCATAAGAAAGATTTTAAAGCCAGATCCCCTGAATCTCTTAAAGGTGAAAGACAGCAGGAGATGGACAGCTGACTGGCCCAATGGCCTTCATCATTTTTCCCCCTCCCCAAAGATTGGAGGCTGCACCCTTTAAATTTGGCAGAGACAAACAGCCACACCCCTAATTGATCCACTTGCTACCACCAGGCGTTGTTGCTCTGCCTCTTCCCTCCCCCCCTGCTCCTGCAGACGTTGAGCTCCTGGTAGGTGTTGTGGTTTTCCTCCTTCTTTTCTCGTTTATTTTCAGGTGTAAATTTGCAGGAATTCAGAAGTTGCTTAGGTTTCTAGGTCACTCTGCTGCTGTGTGTTTTTTGAAATGTTCCCTGATGTATGTGCTGCTGTGGGCTGTTGTCATAGGCCACCCCTTCACAGGAGCTCTGCAGGGAAGCTGTGTGCTTTGGGGTGTGAGGTGCCTCCTCACTGCAACTCCCCAACAGCTCTCAGGGCTGCTGGCACAGGGGAGCAGGTTAAAAAGTTGGGCACCACTTTGGGGGATAAAACTCATCCTGAGGAATGTCACAGCATGTGTGTCTCCATGATACTTCATAATCCAGTTGGAAAGGCTGTAGGAGCCAGAGCCTGCCTCTGCAGGGGTCTCTTGCTCAGCCCAAGGACCTGCACTGAGTCCCAGAGCAGGGACATCCCCAGGCCGCTCACCCTGAAGGAGCAGCGCTGGGGGCAGAATGGGCTCAGAGGGTGCAGTGTGGGAGGCTGTGTCTCCTAGGAGGGTGGCAGAAGAGAGCTGTGTGGAGAGGAACGAAGTGTCACTCCGCAGCAGCTGTTTCATTCCTGGCTTCCAGAATTGGGGCAGCTCTCCTTGGGGACTAGAGGCCTTTTTGGCTGGGGCTGCCTGCGTTCATCCTGCCTATTTATAGCTGCTGTCTTTGCAGATTTGCAGATGTGGTTTCCATTAACAAGCAGGATCTGGAGCTGCCCAGCAGCTGAGGGCCAAGGTGTGCCGTGATCAATCAGATCCCCCTGGGGTAGGAAAGGAAAGACATGGACACACCAACAACCCCAAAGGGCTTTGTAATGGGCACTACAAGCTCCACCATATCCTGAGAGGTCTGAGCTGCCAGTGCAGCCAAGGCAGAAGTGTGATGTGGGGAAGAAAAGGTGGCACTGCCTTTCCTCTGCCAGGGATATGGAAAGTTAAGGGTGTATTTGGGATCACCAGTTTGATTCTTCTTCTTCTATTCTGGACCTGCCGGTTTTGCCTGGGTGCAACAGGCAGCCCCTGTGTGGGTTTGGATGCTCCTGGTACCCTCCAAGTACTTTGTGTGTGTTCTGGCTCAATGGGTTAGCAATGATTTGATTTTTAGCTGTTGGTCCTCCACACCTTGGTCAGGTGAGACTCTGATTTCAGGGCTCCCAGCAGCACCTGCACAGGGAGCAGAGAGTCAGGGATTTAGGCGTGCCACTCTGCAGAGTGAGGTTCGTGGGCATAGAAGGGAGCTGGCGCCTGGTGACAATGTGGTGGGCACCTGGACTCAGGCCTGCTCCAAAATACTCCTTACTAACCACTTCGGAAGCTGTGTGACCCAGGGCAGAGGGCTCTCCCGAGGAGGAAAGCATCCCAGGAGAGGATTAAGACAATTTTTATTAAGGGGCAGACACAGTTGGTCTGTGACAGACCTGGGCCTCATGGGTCCAGGAGAGAGGGACAGGCAGTGCAAATGGCCTGGCAAAAGGCTGGGAAGTGTCCAGCTGCTTGTGCACATCCAGGCACAGGGCTTGCAGGCAGCACTGGGCCACAGGGGCTATGTTTGCCCCAAGCCCAACACAGTGCCAGTGCAGGTGCTGTGGCACACCTCCACTCCCCATCACAGCCACATTTGGCAGTAGCATCTTCCTGAGCCACTGCTCTATGGGGCAGCCCTGTGTTTGCCCTGTTTGTAGGCAGCCTCCAGCCCTTCTGCCCAGTGTGCTTCCCACAGGACCCTGCAGGTGCCCAGTGGAGAGAGCTGCACACCTCTTACCACCCCTGCCCAGCACACCCACCCATAGGCAGCTGCCTCTACCCACAGCTCAGGGCAGGCAGAGGGACACACAGCCCCTTCTTCTGTATGGGGATCTCTATCTATTTTGGTAAACAACTAAGCCAAGCAAAGGCAGTAGGGAAAATGCTGTTCCTGCAGCCAGCTCTGGGATGTTTGGCAGTGCACTGAGACAGAGAGGCACAGGAAAAAAATGTCTTATGAGAATGACATTAGCAGAGAATTGCATGCACCCCTGAAGGTATCCAGGCATAAGCAAGGGCCTACTTGGGCAGCATAAGGGATGCAGGGACTGTTGTCACATGCAGCAGGGAAGTGTGTGGCACACTGTGAGAGCCTGGCAGGAGAGGTTCTGCTGTGTGTTTTTCTCCCTGTAAGGGTGCAGGTGCATGCACATCCCTAGGAAACAAGGGCTTGGCTTTCTCTCCTGCCTGGGCCAGGGCCTTGTGGGGTGGCAGAGCTGTGACCTCAAGGCACAGAGCTGACAGGAAGCAGGAGTGCTCAGGGCTGAACTCTGCTCCGCAGGGAACTGCACTGCCTGGCTGTGGGCAGGACAGGGCCACCCAGCCCTTGTGCCGCCCCCCAGCCCAGCACAACATGTACAGGCGAGGCAGTGATGGTTTTATTTCAAAGTAGAACAAAGGTATCTTTTATTCTTTCCAGAGATTTGACATTCAGGTTTGCCATGAGCGTGTCTGTGCTCAGACTGGCTGTTTGTGTGCGTTTACCCAGAGCACATCTATACAGGGAAAACCAAAAGCAGGAGACTGTTTCATAACCTGGCTGAGTCTCACCTCTGGTAAAGAAACCCTGTTACCCAGCCAAACAGCATGATGGCATGGTCCCTTGCACAGCACGTGTTGCTGAGCAGACAGGCTTCATAGAAAAATCTAAAAACAAAACATACTTTCAGACATTCCACATCAACTTTTCCCCTAATTCTGCTTGGAAGGAGTTTTGGTTCGAAGTGTATGCTCTCTCCTCTCCCTCCATACCTCTCCTTTCCACATGGTCACTAAAGCAGGGCTACAGTGCATCAAGGATGTTGTCAATTTTGGTGACCAGGTCCTGGCGCTTGTTGGAATGCATCTTCTCGTTCTCGATGTACGTGTCCTTCTTGAGCTTGCCCGCCACCAGCCGCTCGGCCTCCACCGACGACTTCAGGACGAGCTCCTTCACCTGGCCATCAAGCTTCTGAATCTCACTCACCTGACAGGGTGAGAAACAAAGGCAATATTAGAGGAGACAAAAAAACACCCCTACAGTGGAGCTGGAATAGAAGAGGTGGTAAAAGATGGAGCAAAAGATGAAGTCAGTGCTAAGTGGAAGCATCTCTGATCCCTGAATATTGCATCCTGAGCCATCATCTCTCCCTGGCATCACATTATGAGGAATCACTAATGCATAGCTAAGCAGTGGAGAAAAAGGCGCTCAGAGGACCCAGGAGCTATACTGGCAGGAGACTGTTAAAAGAGTATTTAATGTCTGATTTTAAAGGCTTGAAGCTAAATCACAACTCTGACAGCTGGAAGATGTGTTCCTCCAGTTAATGTTTGTGGTGTGTGAGTGGTCAAAAGCCATGGCTTTTAACATGGTACAGTGAAATACTCCAAGGACCATCATGTTGTACCAAAATTGTGTCGGCATCAAATTCAAATGTGCAAGAAAATAAGAGATGAGGGAGAAGATTTTGGTTTGACTGGTGTCAGTACGGAAGTCAGAACTGATACTGTGTTGATAGTTTCCTTTTTGCCTAAGTGTCACTGCCATGAGCTCAATGAGAAGCATCAGGATTGTGTTACAAAAGCATTAACATGTAGTCATGTAGATGGTTCAAGGCCTACTTAAGAAACAGCACAAGCAGCTGTTTACCAGCAACACTTACAGGCCTGCATAACTGAGATTACTGCAAAGGTAACACTTTTCACACTGCCCGGCATGGATGAAGACATTTTCAGATAAAAAAAGCCCCAGACTGGCTGCAGAAACTAAACCCCAAGTTAAAACTCACGTCAAATACTCGACAGAGCCAAGAATAGGAGAGCTTACAAAATAAATTTGAATTTCTTACTTTATCACATAAGTCAGAGCCTTCTGTCTTCAGTTTAGACTGCAGAGAGGCAATTTCATTTGTCAGAGCCTTGTGCTCCATCTCCAAAGACTTTTTGCCACTGTTCAGGGTGGAGATGTCCCTTGACTGCTTGTATTTATTCACTGCTTCATCAAAGTGACGGTACAGCCCAAGCCTCTTGTTCACCAGAGTAAGCACCTGCTCTGTGATGCAGGCAACCTTCATCCGAGCTTCAGCAGCTGGATCCTGCAAGAGGACAGGAGGGAAGATCAAAGCAGTCGTATCAAGCTGCATCAAGCCATGCCTGCAATCTGCCACAGGACTATTACAGAAACTGTTCCCTTTGCAATTAAGTCAATTGACAGTAATTAAGTGAATGGTACAAGTTCAGCGCTCAGCCCAGCCCAACAAATAGCTTAAAAAATAGTGAAGACACTGCAGAAGGAGAACTGCAGAAGGAGAACTGCAGACATCCTGCTTCTCAGGGGGATTCCTTTTCATCCGGAAGGCAAAACAGTGATCAGCCTCAGGACATCAGTTCAAACCCTGCAGGAGTACCAATATTCAGGTTCCATAAAAACAGGGCTCCATTTAAGCATCTAATAAAACATCTGACTGGTGGGAACATTCAGCAAGAATTACTGGTATGAAAGATCTCCACCCATCAGCTGAGGAAGCTGCTAATGCTCCCACAGGGCTCTTCATCATACAGACCTTAGTGATGGAGAAATCCAGCCTCACGTAGACAATCACAGTGAAGAACAAGATGTAAAAGGCTCCAACCACCAACAGAGGCTCCTGCAGCATCAGGATTTTGTTGAATGTGTAGTGGACCTACAAGAGAAGTTCCAAACACTGAGCAGTGACTGATGCTACTACAGGACATAACTCCTCTCCTCAGGCAACAGCAGAGCCAGACATGCAGTCCAGCAAGTGTTTATTTCTGGAATGAGTGTTTTGTCCATGCTGCTGAATTTGGAGAAGGCACAACACTCACCACAATGTCCTGGATGTGCTGCTCCACCAGGTTGCTCTTGTGTGCCACAATAACAGGACGTCCAAAAGTGTCCAGGTATGTGTAGTGCAGCTCGTCCGAAGCACGATTGATTTCGTAGGGACTGTCCACATGGATATTCCTGTGGACAAAACCAGACAGTCCCATATGACTCTACACTGTTTGAGATGATGTAACCAAGGACTTGTCTGGCCAGCTGTGGCCTCTAGCATAAGTTCAATTATGCAGTTTCAGCAATGCTCTAAAAGGAAGCAAAGCTGTGTTCCAAGGTCTCTTCCACATGCACAGTCATGGTTTTGATTCACTGTCCTCAGGCCATTAGAGTGGGCTGGAGAATTGCCACCAACACAGCACTGTCTGCAGTAACAAGCCAGGAGTGATGACACTTACTTGGCACCTTCTGGCAGGACGATCTTGACAGTCAGAGAGTCCGTAACTTGTTCATCAAACACGTGGTCAACAAACCTCATCTTCAAGGCATACTGATCACCTAAGAGTGCAGACCAGGGGGCAGTTAAGCTCATCAGAGAACAAGGGACAGCCCTGAAGCTCAGCTCCCAACTGAGGCAGGAGCAGAATTCAGATGGATTAACTGTGCAGCAGGGGGCACTAGCTCACTCAGGTATGCTTTAACCAGATGTCTACGAAAACCCGAAGGAAGCACAAAAAAGCTGGATTTGCATATTCTAGAAATAACAGCTAGCAACTGCTGTTGCTAAGGTGCAGCATACCGCAGCTTGCAATTCTTTACTTCTCAGAAACCACCTTTAAACACAGAGGAGAAGGTTTCCTATTCCCTGCCCCTTGCCACTCACCAAGATTGTAGAGGTATTCGTAGCTTGGCAGGTTATAGCCAATGATGTAATGGGTTTTCCAGCCCCCAAAAAGTGGGAATCGGGGACGGATCTCCATCTCCACAGAGTCATCCAGAACAAGGAGGTGGCTGGTGGAGATGTTCCCAATTTCATCTCTGTAATAGACATCCTGAGCAGCAGCTGGGAGAATGGTCTGTATGGAGAGAAGCAACTGTCAGTGCATCAGACAGGACTTATTTCCAGTGAAACTGGCAGAACTGGTAATGGCTGTTAAGCCTTGAGAAACTGTGCTCCCTCATGAGACATGACAAAATGGCCATTCGGTTGCACTGAGTGGTAAAACTGTGCTATTATAAGCAATCACAGAACTGGCTCCCAGCACTAAAATCACTTGGCCTCCAAATGAATGTGCTCTCTCCAGCCCAGTTTCAAACATCCCAGACAGCAAGGGATCTCATCATGCCCACCAGGACAGCAATTCCCTTTTCACTCCAGCTTGCTGCCCTAGCTCACTGGGCTTGCTGGCTTCACACTCAGCAAAATGAGATTTCTGTTTGGCTGCACCACCTTAGAGAATTACAACAATCAATCCTGGAGGCTTCAAGGAGAGAGAAAGGTTTTGGTTCAGATGAAAACACAATACTTTTCACATCTGGCTAGCAGAGCCACAGCTTTAATTCTTCTTCAGAGCTTTGTGAGCAAGGAATGAATGGCTGAGTTTCCAATTAATACTGTTCAATGTGATGAGGATATGGCAGAGAAGGCAATGCTGAAAATAAGAGGGTGGGGATAGAATGAATGGCCCTTGCACAGCAGGAAACCAAAAGCAGAGCTGTCAGTACAAGGATAATGAGTTTAGAGGGTCCCTGAGATCGGAGGGGTGGGAGTGTGGAGAAACACTACATGTCCTAATGCTGCCTCCAAAAGCTATTCCTATACAGCATGAGCCTTCTCTGAATATAGAGCAGAGCTTTAATATTCCCTTATTACTGGGGTATGGTTACCAAAGAAAAGGCAAAGGAGAACTGTATTTTTTTTTCTTCTGGGGATGTAAAAAAGGGGAAGCCACAGTTAAAAAAAATACAGGTGCAAAATGTCAACCTTAAAAGACTTGACAGAAGAGATCCCACTGTCTGGCTGTCTTTGGTAGTCATATCTGGAGAAAGGCCCTTTCAGCACTGCTCCTGTATGCTTTAAATCAACCGTCTCTTCAACTGCAATGTTGCCCCAGTGGGACACCTCGATGACTCGTGTCATGCTGGTGATGGTCAGGAAGGGACTGTTATTTTCGTAGTGCACCTTCAGAGTGTCCTAACAAGGGAAAAAACAAGATAAACTTTTAGACCTGAAGGAAGAAGCAAGGTCCCCTCACAATTATCCGCTCCATTTGCCACAGAGAACCCTCCATGGCAGACGCTGCAGAGTTGACTTTGACTGCATGAGAGGGTCTGAGCCACCCAGTCCAGTTCACACTGGGTACCTGGGGGTACTCACAGGTGACAACCTGCACATCTGGCTGTGTTGTAAAGGTAGAGCGGAGCTAGAGAGGCAGTGTTCCCCATGCTGAAACACTCCTGCCAGTGCCACTTAGACACCAGCTTGGTTTGCTCTGTGGACTCCAAGCAGCAGTCAGCAATCCCATCTGTATAGGAGCACCTAGCTGGAGCACGTGTTCCTGGCCTGCACGTGGTCTAACTCAGGCTTGACCTGCGATTCTTACACAAAGGCCTCTGCTTCCCCCTCTCCAGCCTCCGAGACACATCCTCCATGCCATGAAGATGCTCTCTGCAGAGCCACAACGCCTTTGCACAGATGTTTACCTGGCTGTATGGAGGAATATCCTTGAAGGGGCCGTACTCAATCATGTCCTCAGTGCGAGAAGGGTTTCCCAGCTTGGTGTAACTCTCCACATTCCTAGAGGCCAGTTTGACCCGAGTTGTTTGGGTCTTGGTGAAGTAGGGTGAGTAGAAATAATGATTTCCTTCAAAGACCACAAACTGCTTCTCACTTTGGGTGATGTGGGTGGGGTAGGGCTGCAGGACATGCGTGAAAACCATTTCAACAGAGACGCGGATCTTGGCTCCCGGTGCCAAAGGAGATGGCAGCTTCACAGAAAAGAATTTTCCACTGGAAGGGAGAAGAACAGGTAAGTCATGTGAGATCTCCCCTGAGAGAGCATTCAGATCCATCCCCTGTGGAAGGGAGCCCGTGTATCACATGTATCATATGTGATTTGGGCCTGTATTTTACTTGCTCCTCCAAGATGTAGATATGTCTTGTCCCAGCACATGTGATTACTCTGGACTGGGGAGGCAGCGCAGGATAAACTGTGTCCAGGCACAGAGACAGTCTTTGCTTCACAAAAACACCTGGCTCCCATCTTGGAAGTGGAAAGAATGGTGGCACATCCCTTCCCTGATCCTGCATTTATAAAGCATGCTTTTATTTTTTCATTCTTCTCTGGATGACAGGGATTATCTGAATCAAAAGAAGCATGTGTATGTGTCCAGAAGACAATTCACAAACATCTTCAGCACCTGTTCCCACAAGGTCTGTTCATTCTCAGTTTTTTGCCCACAGGATCTAAAATTAAGGAATGGCCAGAAAATGACCAAGGTTTTGGACTGAGGTTCTACAGAACGGATTCAGATTTCACCAAATCCATATGGATCAGACTTTATGTCAATCCTAGAAGCCCAAGAGCCAGATCGCATGAGGCATCCAGGTATGTCGGAAACTATGGTCTACCTTGGCAACTTAACTCCACAGCTACTGCCCTCTTGAAACCCAGCTGCACTGTGCTTTTGAGCCACTTTACAGGCACCTTTACCTCTCAGCTCAGAAAGCATCCGGCTGCCCAGTCTTGAAGCATCTGCACAATATTCCAAGCCTGGCAGTGCAGATCCTCATACCAAGAGCAGCATCCTCTCTCCCTGCAGCGGGCAACAGCCTGTGCAGAGCCATGGGACCCAGCACACTGCGGTGCTCCCCACATGGCAGACTGAGCAGTGCTCTGGGCACACAGCCACAGAGCACTTAAACTCCCTGTAAGCGCCACTGCCAACCCTCTGAGAGCCCTCAGAGGGGAGCAAAGGGTAGGAGCACGACCATAGGTATAATGTTTCTCTCACCTGGTGTCCCTTAATAAAGGGCCAGGGCATTACTCAAGGCACTGAGTACAAGAGATAAGCACAGCTGAGCCCCCACAAAGGCAGCTGAGTTGCATTTGAGAGAGATTCACTTCCTCATAGGGTGCTCCCCTGACTAGCAGCTGTATATGACTGTGCTGGGCTCAGTGCAGAGATCTAACACCTCATGTGTTATCTCCCAGGGAAAGAGCATCAGCAGGAGGGGAGTGACTTCTACTGGGGCCTCCTGAGCTGCAGAAATTGGGTTTGGCTGATTGTGTGAACCGTGCTCCCTGCCTCTGTAACACCCCACCATGCAGCCTGAGTACGGAATGGACCTTTTCGGGAAGAAAAGACTCCAGGAATCTTTAGGTATGTGGAATGGGGATGGTATTTCTGCTTCACCACAGGGACAATTGTGAAACCCCCACGTACAATTCTAAGTATTGACCTTTAAAGGTGATACTCACCTTTTGCCCTTAACTTTAGTCTCTCTCACTTCCAAGGTGTTCTCCTCCTCTTCCTCACCCTTTACCTGCTCCAAAACAGATTGATCAGTGTGCTGCTGTTTAAAAGACTTAACGTGTCCAGGGCAAACACTGTACAGTTTCTCTATGGAGTTTTTAGGGGTGATGCCCTACAGAAAGTACAAGCTGAATATATAACTGATTTAGTAAGAAAATTTAACAAAAAGCCCTTTCACAACAGTTTCATGAATACAAATTGCAATTTGGTCAGTGAGCAAGATCAGATACTAGAGGTTTCTGGTAATTATCATGTTCCACTCGTCCTGGTTCAGTGGTTACCAGAAACAGAGGTTTCTGGTAATTCTAGTTCCCATCAGCCTGGTTCCTAAGCCTGCACCGTCCCCATAACTTGGGCAAATGAGAATACTGGTCAAATGCTTTTGCGATTGCTCTCGTGTCTGGGGAACGAACAGGGACCAGTGGAGTTATACTACAATCCTTTGTATAGAGATACACTATATATACTGCAGACCACTGTATATACCTCTGTATGGTATACAGAGATACATACACTGGCAGTACTTGTGGGATTAGGAGAGCCCTGCTGCTCGTGGGTAAGCGATGCCGGCCCTGCTCGGGCCATGCTGGTGCGACCACCGCCCTGATCGCCCTCCCCATCGCCCCCCAGGCCGTGCCCCCTCCCCGCCACAGACCCCCTCGCCTTCCCCCCGCGGTGTGCGGGATCCGGGAGCGGCGCTGTGGGATCCGGGAGCGGCGCTGCGGGGCCCGGCAGTGCCGACGTGTCCCTGCGGGCGCGGGGCCGGGCAGCGCCCGCGGCCCCAGCGCGGCCCCCCGAGAGCGGCGCTGGGCCCCGCTCGCCGCGCTCACCTGCACGCCCAGGTGGGCCAGGCGGGGCTCCAGCCCGGGCTCCAGCGCCAGCAGGAAGGAGGAGGCGGCCGCGCCGCCCGCCGCGTTGGCGAGGCTGAGCTCGGCCGAGACCTTGGCCAGGTGCGTGCTGAGGTCCAGCGAGCGCCGCGCCTCCTCCAGCAGCAGCTCGGCGCCGGCCCCGGTGGCCGCCAGGCAGAGGAGCAGGACGCGGCACAGCAGCCCCGCCATGGCCGGCACACCGCGGGGAGGGCACAAGATGGCGGCGCCCGCGCTGTACGGGCAGGGCACAAGATGGCGGCGCCCAGTGGGAGGAGGAGGCTCGCGATGGCGGCGCCCACGGCGCTTGAGGCCCGCCCCCCCCCCTCCCTGCTTTCTGTGGTGCCTGAGGAGAAGGGCTGGGCGGGCGTCCTCCAGACTCCTGGGAATGGTTCCAGCCTTCCGCAGTCCCGGAGTTTCCCGGCTCTGGCAGTGAGCTCAGGGTTTCCCGTGGTGCGCGGGGCCCGTACCCCTAAGGAGCCCGCAGGAAGCGCTGGGCGCGCATGGCTCAGAGGGGCTGTCAGGGTCGGTGGCACTGGGATGTAGGACCAGGCACTGGCACAGGGAATTGATGCTTATATTACCCTGAGCCTCAAACTGGGGCGGTTTGTCTCGCTGGCTTGGCACAAGGGTCGCTACTGCTCTGGAGGGTGAGGTTTAACACAAGTAGATTTTAAGCTGAGCCCAGATCTTCTCCTAAAAAGCGCTGATACTTGACAGCTAGGTGATGCCAGAGTAGAAGTGCTGCAGGCAACCAAGGCATAGTAACCAGCCCTGAACTGACTTAAAGAATAGCTGGAGAAAGGAAAATGTTAGTGGTTTAACACATGACTGGGGAAGAGGTGATTGACACTTTATTCCCAAACATCTAAAGCAGATAAAAGCAAGGAACGGATGTTGTCTGCTGTGACTGCCGGAGCTGGGCTTTTGCCTGTGAGCCCTGTGGGACAACAGACCTTTCATGTTTGCATAATGTGATCCAGGACTCGACCTTTCTTTGAGATCCTAATATGAATAACAGAGAAAATTCTCTGATTTGGCCTGAGATTGTCAAGTATCGGAAGGGAATTTCCTAAATTATGTGCTTGGATCTGGAGTCAAATAGCCCCTTGGCAAAGGCTAAATAAAATGGGATGTCTCCTGGTGCCCCCCCGCCATTCCTATCATGGAAATTTTCTTGGCAAATGGCTTCCATTTCCTTTTGATTTATTTAGGTAACAGCCCTGTGAATTTGGCAGCTGGCCTAGTACAAGCAGGTAGTTTTGTCACTGTGTTTTGGGTGACAGCAGTGCTATCTTCCAGCAGCACAGCATGACATGGCTGCAGGGGTGGGTGTCCACCTCCTCAGCTAGGGAAGTGTTCCAGGTCCCTCTGCTATCCAGGAAAAGCCTGTTTATCTTGGCCCTCTTCTCCAAAGAGCCAGGCTTTAGGGCCCCAGAACTGAATAGGCATGTTCAGGGGGCAACAACTGTGAAACGTGAGGGGCTGAGTGAAACAGCCACCTCTAATTTAAGGCTGGCCAGTGGTGCAGCATCTGGGCACTCCATCCAGTTGTCCAGGCTGATTTTCTGTGGAAAGTTCCTCTGCTAGGAATGGCTGTTACTGTTCTTCCTTCCATGTATCACAGGGAATAAATGAACTCCAGTCGGCCTCTTTCATAACATGTGCAGCTCAAGCTTTTATTTCCTTCTCTCCCTCAGGGCAATTTCTCCTGGCAAAAGGAGGGAAAGAAATAAATGCACATGTCCCTTGTGTCTGGAGATAATTGGGCTTCATTTGTCACATCCTGGACCAAAGGTTGCTCTCCTATGGGTTCATCCCAGAGGCTGGATTTGAGCTTGCTGGCGAATGCAAGTTTCAGCATCTGACCCATCCCAGACCCCAGTGAGCTCTGAACCAGGCTGTTGTACACTAACCCTGTGTTTGGATCCATTTCTAATTGTGATAATTGAGGCATGCTGAGCCTGCACAGCATCTGTTTCAAGACTTCAGCCCTACCACGTAGGCTAAAATTATCTTCAGGTTGAAAAGCTGCTGCCTTTGGGCTTGTTCAAGGCTGAGCTTGGCTCTGCAGGTCCCTCTCACCATTGTCCTGTGAGCGGCTGCCAGGCTGTTCATGCATGGGTTCAATCACAGCTGCTGGTGGTCCCTGGCTGGGTGTGTTGGTGGCTGGGACAGCTTGGGGACACCTTGCAGGGTGTGTTTGAGCAGGGATGGGCTGCTTCTGCAGGTAAGGAGCACTGTGGGATTCTCTGCTTCCTAACTGTCCCAGGCTGCAGTGCCTGTGTGCAGATCTGGCCACCCAGGCCTGGTGCCAAGCAAGAGCTGGGAATCCAGAGCTGCTTATTTTTCTCTCTTTATGTGTTGGGTTTTTTTTAATTCCCTCACTGTGAGGAATGCCCCCCCCACCCCTCCTCACAGTACTGCCCCAGAGAGCTGCAGGTCGGGAAGCAGCTTGAGAGAGGTTACTAGACCCTGCTGCCATCCAGGCATGAGTGTAATTCCCCAGCTCCTGGTGTGCTGTGAAGAGAGTGTGTCACCCTCAGGTCCACTGAGCAGTAGTGGGAGGGGAACAGCCATGGTGAAGCCAGTGCCAGCCCAGCCGTCTGCCAGGGCTGAGGCACGAGAGTGGTCTAATAAATGCCTCTGGCAGGATCAGCCACGGACAGAACTGCACCCCAGGAAAAACCCTGTGTTCCTCTGTTTTTACAGGGCTGATGCCAAACTCAGAGCTGTGTCATCTGTCAGAGCAATTTGTTCTCAGGGAGGGAAGGAGAAGTTTTTTTCCAGCAGGAGCGTGTTGGCTGCAACCACAGGAGCACACTGAAGCCTGTAGCAGCAGGGAACAGGATCCTCTCACCAGCAAGGAGCTTGCACCAGGAATATGCAGGGACCATGAGATAATTGTGTTGCCCTCTGAGAACGCCAGGTCAGGGGCAGGAGATATTAAAACAGGCCTGTGCATGTGTACCAGAAGTCATCCTGGCAACACCTTGCAGATTTTGATACAAATCTCTCAGTGATCCTGAAAAACACACAGGCACGTGGTTCTCAGTCGTAATGACTGAGAAAAAAACTCCCTGTTTCAGATTCTATTGGTGTTTTACTGTTTAACCTTGCCCATGTGAAATCAAACAGCCTTCTGGCTGCCAGTGGGAAGCAGAAGGAACTTTTTTGTATTCAGTCCCAAGCGAGGTGTTGGAGTTGCCAGCCGTGAGAGCACAGAGAGAGCACGGCAGAGTTTGCTTAGCCTTGCTAAGGCACTCAAAAAGCAGCTGGAGAAAGGGAGAAAAAACAGTCTTCCAGTTTCATTATTTTTACAACCTCATTTTTTAGCTAGTCAGCATAACTCACACTGAGCCTCTGCCAAGCAAAACACACCATTATTCTTGTTTGGGGTTTGCCTGTGATTTCTGTGGGAGTGGTGGGCCTGGAGGGGGCTAGTTGGAGCTTGGCTCCTGTGCTTTGTTTGGCTGCTCTGGAAACATGCCCTACATTCACAGAGACAGTGGTGATGGGGCACACTCTGCTCAGGGGCTTTTTTTTCCAAGTTACTTTAGGTATCTACAGTAACACCCCTCCCCCTTACAGTGCTCACTTTAAAATAATTTCTTACTACTTTTAAAAAAAATCCATTTTCCTCTCCTTGTTAGACTACAAGACTCAGAAAAACTAGTGAAGAAAACTCTCTCTGTGCACAGAAACTGTACAAAGCATTGCGAAGCACACAGAGAAAACCTGCTGGAAGAACATGGCACTGGATCTGTGAGTTTTGTAAGGAGGTGAGACCACTGTGTGACGAGTGTTTTTGCAATAAGGAAAAAAAATTCAAGCAAAAAGGAGACTTCATCACTTTAAAAATTACTTTTGACTTTGTTTTTAAAGCTTCCTAGAAATGTAACTGAAATAGCCATAGGCAGGCACTGACTGGCTGCAAATGGAAAAAATCTGCTACACATGTGCAGCTGAAATACAGAGCCTGAGCAAGGTACGTGGTCCACTCGAGGGGACTTGCTTTGGGCTTAGGTGGGTCTGGATTTTGTCACAGGGTCAGGGCTCGTTTTGGATAGAGGGAAGAATACTGGTTTAACTATATTAAAAAATGAGGGTGTAATCAGGGCCACCACTCCAGTATTTCCTGCTGCAGACAGGGCCTGGGTGCAACACCCCCTTCAAACCAACCCTGGAGTGGCCTGTCCACATCGCCCTGCAGCTTGAAAATGCCTTCAGTAGACTGGCAAAGCCAGAGGAGGAGAGAGGAGGACAGGCTTCACGTCCTGGTTTGAAAACACAAATGCTGCCCTTCGCGGAGAACCAGGAGTGCAGAGAAGCTGCTGGGTGCCCTTCCAGGCTCCAGAGCAGGCGGCTGGGGATCCCAGCTGTGGGCAGAGCGGGGACATGCTGGCTCTTGGGGCAGCAGCTGAATTGCATCCTGGCACAGAACCACACCTCTCCATTTGCTCGTTTTCCCCAGGGTCGGTGGTGAAAGCAAGAGGACTCGCGTTTGGCAGGAAAACATCGGGACAAATGGGGACAACGAAGGAGCCCGCAGTGGAATTAAGGCAGGAGCACCTGGGTGGCTGGTGCTGAGCTGGACTGGCTGTGCCGGGGTCCTGGAGGGCAGCTGCAGGCAGCGGCGCCGCTTCTGAGCGGGCGATGGAGCCGGTCGCAGCCCTGAGGGCTGACAAAGAGCCTCACCCTTGTCCCTTGTCCCCCGGCCCTGTCCCCTCCCCGCCATGGCCCCGCGCCGCCGCCAGGGGGCGCCCGGGGAGCGCCCGGGGGCGGGGCCGTCGGGGGCGGGACATGGCCGAGCCCCGCCCCGATCGCTGCGGCCGCACCTTGGTGACAACAATTAATCAATTAACGCCGGATCAATTAACAGGATCCTGGCAGAAGCCCCCGGTGAGGCGGCACCCCCGGGCTGCTTGTGATGGGCAGCAGCCGCCCGGCCCTGCGTGGGTAACGGGCACCTCGCGCTGCAGGGATCTGCGGGTTTCACTGTGTCATCCCGCTGTCACCGCTGTCCCCAGCCTGCCAGCCTCTGGGGCGTGTAGGGCCTCTCCTGGGGTCACTCCAGGAAGTGGTTTGTCCCCGGGGTGAAGAACGGGAGGTGAGGGAGAGGGTGTGCAATGCTGCAGTGCCCGGGTGCCAGGGGACCGCAGTGGGACTTAGTGCCCATCTCTCTTTAAGTGCTATTGCATTTTTCCTTCTGACCCTTTTAAGGTCCTGCAGATGTGGTGCCAGGACCCACCTGAGCACAGCACAGTGCCTGGGCCGTGATCCTGTCCTCAGTGGTAATGAAGCCTGGTGAGGAACTGTCACTGGCCACAGGTACAATAATTGAGTTTCCATCTTTTAATGAAGCAACTTGTCTTTCTCAGCTTCTTTTTGGAAAGGAAAGCACTTGCTGGTGTATCTACTTAGAAGTCTGTTGTTCTTGTAGAGTTTTAAAGCCTCAGTTTTGCAGGATCTGCCACAGCCAGCGGGAAGTTGAGGGTCCCACTGACAGCAGCAAGAGGGGGTCATTTGCAGATTGACAGCTCTTCTGCTCCCTCCAGGAGCCCTGTGTTCAAGCAGTGCTTGCTGTGAGATAATGCAGATTTCTCACCAGGTTACTAAATTTTGTAATCTGTTGGCAGAGGCTTCCCTGGGTGATGCTCTGTGAAGTGCCAGCTGGGATATATAATTCTCTTGCAAAGGCAGCCCTTGAGCCCTTGCCAGGCTGAATCAAAACCTCTGACCTAAGCCTGGCTTTTCATGGACCTCAGCATGCATGTGTGTGGTGGTCAGCAGTGGCCCCTTCCCCAGAGACAATCTCATCATGCCCTGCCAGATGGCTGTTGGTGATTCCTTCCCATCACAGGTCCTTTCATGTGTGACCCAAAGAGAGGGAGTATTAACTCTCTGTGAACAGTGGTGGTCTGCAGCAGTGAATGCAATCTCTTTCCTGATAAGAAAAACACCAATGATCAAGGAAAAAAGAAACATGAGGATCTTTTGATCATTTATTGTTATTCCTTTCTCTGAAGGCTTCAGGCTCCTCACCAATAGCTCTCCTGCCTTCCTGCTAAGAAATGCTTGATAAGATGTTTGCATTGGTTATTGCTGAGTCAGCAGAACGGATCCACTCCAACAGAAAGGATGGCAGACAGTGCCTCACTTAACCCCACACAGGTCACCCAGAAAGCAGCTCAAAAAGACAGCCTTAGCCTCCAGCAGGCCAGCCCCAGCTCTGATGTTGGGATGGCCCTGGTGTTTGAAGCAATTTGGCAAGAGTGCAGGTCAGGCAGAGCAGATGTTCCTTAGGCTGGCATTGTGCTGGGGTAGATGGGATAATGCATCTTTTGTAGCCTGATTACTCGCAGATTGGCTGAGAACTTCACTGAAGGAGGGAAGCCCAAAGATGATCCTGCTCATCCAAACAAAGTAAGAGATGCTGATCTCTATTTACCAGAAATTTGGGCACCTATATGGAGCCAGCCCTGAGTGCTGGAACAGAGTAACTGAAGCTGTAACACCCACCTATAAGCATTTCAGTTTAGGATCGTGCTTTGTGAGGCATACCTTCAATTTGGTGGCTCAGGGATTTGCAAACAGTGAGTCATAACTCCCCGGGGTTAGAAATGCAGCTGCTGAGGCATCAGGCATTGAAAAGTGTTGTCCAAGATAAAAGCAAAGCAAACCTCACTGCCCACACACTCTTATCCTTCAAGGCTGAGTATCTTTGTCCCCGTCTTTAAAAACATGCACTCAAAATTATACCAGCTTCTTGTGGTTGCCATTGATACGGGATTTACTTCTCCTTTTAGAGCAGACAAGAGGGGATTGCGAAAATCTGTCACTTGAAAGAGCTGAGGCAGATAGATCTGAAGCTAATATGCAGCACCCTGTGCTTGCAGAGAGGTGACTGGCATTTGAGGAGGGACCTGCAATGTAAGATATGTCCATGTCCTTCCAAGGGAGGGTCCCAGAGGAGCTCCCTGGGCCTCTGCAGACAACCCCTGTCCCATCAAATCCAGGATGGACTTGCAGGTCCTGGAGAGTGTGCTGCACTGCAGCCAGTTTTGTTCCTACCCAGAGTGCTGTCTTTGGGACACCTTTTGGCATTGACTCACTGCTAAGGAAGAACCGACACACAAGTCACCTGTTCCACAAAGTGTCCCACTCACAGTGGTCACATGGCACCAGGCTCCTGTCCCATGACACATTCTGGGTACAACAACAGCATGGCATGGCCACCTTTGCCACAGAACACCTGGATGCAGAGCTCACATGGCTGGTCCGCCCCACCGCACAACACCCCATGCAGAGAGGAGCGGTGGCACCAGCTGTGGGTCCTGCAGTGTCCCAGGCACTGCCAGCCATCAGCCTGTCCTTCCTGTCCCCGTGGCTTCAAAGCCATCCGTATCATGAGCTGAGAGGTCTTGGGCTCACCAGACCTTCACTGTGAAGGCTTCAGTGCTTGGTAAGTAACAGCTTGCAGAGCCTGCTGCTTTGGTAACACACTGCTTTAACAAAACCTTGATCCCTGAAGGAAGGCCAGTTCTGCAAAGGCCTGTGAAGTTCTGTGCTGGCTGTTCACCTCTCTCTGTACCTATTTTTATACCATTCCTATTGTTTAAAAAGCCTTTCAGAAATGTCCGGGTTTAGAGGGACACGGATCTGACAAAGTAACTGACTCACTCTGGCCTCAGGGAAGTTACTTCACTCCATGGATCATCATCTCCATTTGAGTATGAGAACAATCATATGAAATTACCCAGCATACCTCCAATGCGGCTGTAAAAAAATAATTAGCTGGTATTTAGAACCGTCTGTAAAAGTGATAAGGTGTTGGTGTTGGAGAACCTCTGTAGCTGGGGAAGCTGGACAGCTGGGAGACCTGCAAGGGACTCAGGTGATTGTCACTATTTTTGTTACAGCCTTGTGGGATTATGGTTATAAAGAGGATGTGGGTGACTCTGCTCCTGAGCCCAAAGTGTGGGCCATTAAAATTTGTGGGCCATCCTTTTCCCTGTGACACTTGACCTTTCCAGTGGCTTTGGTTTCTACCATTCAAGGCTCCAGGTAACTATGGTGGTGCCAAATGGGTAAGAGCAAAGCAATGTTGTGCCTATCTTACACCATGATCATAGAGTTGTTTCTCCCTGCCTGTCTTGTCCCCTGGCATAGACACTTGTCTAAGGATGTTCCCTGTGCCCAGCATGTTGTCCACAGTCTCTGTAGGAGGGTGACTCAAAGGCAGAGCAGAGGTTTGGACCTTCACATCTCAGGGAGAGAGCTGGCTGCTAAAGGAAGGAGCCAACATTGGCACCTCCCTGTATCAAAGCGATCAAAACTCTGCAGTGAACTTGTGTCTCTTGTGTCTGGTGTGAGGGAACATGGCACAATCAGGCTTTGCAGCACTGCAGGTCGGCCCCCACCCTCTCTGTGGGGCTTAGGCTTCAATGGCTGCATTTAAACCCTGCATCTGTGCATTGTCTTTAAGATGTTCATCCTCCAACAGATGCATTTTATCAGTGAGCACAGATGCTGTTAATTCCTTGCACTGTGTGCAATGTCCACCTCAGACTGGAGATCTGCCGTGAGATAATGTGATTGCAGTTGCTTCCTATAGTTGGTATCTGGTGACCAAGTCTTGTCCAGAGCTAACGTTTTGCTTTCATATGTTGCTGCTTGGAAATATCTGAGGATTGCAAAGGTGAAAGCATTCATAGATTACAAGAGTAATTTTTGTGCTATAGGCAGGGATTAGGGAACTGGGCAGGCAAAAGACTATGGTTGGATTCTTGCTGGTGGGAATGCATACATGGTCATGGTAATAGCAGAATTTGTAATGCCAGCAGAAGCAGGGGGAATCTGCTTTAGACAAGATAAATCATAGGATGACAAAGCTTGGTGAACCAAAGCAAGATCTTGCGTGTTTACTGCATTTTAGTTCCCTTTTATAATTTTAACAAGTTAGATCATTATAATAATTTGAGGAAGTTGGTATGGAAGGCCAAAGGTGATGAGGGAAAGCATTGCACATCCAGCTGAGAGGACAGCTACACACAGGGATCTCTGGACAGTCAGTTTTCTGACTCTGGACTGGTGCCACACCTTTCTGGGCACAGAGACAAAGAAGGGTCCCAGGGTTGTGCCCAGCAATGAGGAGGAGGGACTGCAGGACTCTGAAGAGCTGAAACATGCTGGACAAGTGTCAGGGGAATGATAGCTCCCAAAGCTTTTAATGTCAGAGGTGGCCAGAGGTGAGGTAACTGTGTGTCTATAGAAGAGGGTGAATGCATTAAGCACCATGGGGAATGTCAGATGTTCACAGCTCATGTCAAGGATTTGTAGATGCTACAGCTAAAGTGATGTGATGTGCTGCCCTAGGCCTCTCTGCAGGCCCTTCCAAAATCAGCAACTAGCAGGTGTATTTGTACTGCTGTTCACTGTCATCTCATGGATGAGAAGGGAAAGGGAGGGGCCCCTTTGGTCCAAGGACAAAAGCAAAGAGGTGGTGCAAGACATAATGTTTTATTGCTTCTAATTGGATCAGAAAGATTAGTAAATAGAGATTAGATGACACAAAGGGAAGAAAATCAAAGCAGGAGACCTTCCTACTTCCTGGTTTAGAGGAATGAGTGCGTGAAATAGGCTGAGGTTTCTGCACTGGTAAATGTCTAAAGACCTGTCACTGTAGATTCATTCACCTGTGTGAAGGTCCCTTAAGGATAGAGAATGAATTTCTTCAGAGCAGTGTTAGTGATTGGGAATTACTGGCACAGGGATTCAAATTAATCCATTTTTATGGGTTTTCATTGAGCTTTGATATTTCAAGTAAGTGGTCAGATGAGGAAACAGTTTCCTTCAAAGGATATTGAAACTCAGTGTGCTGGGTGGCACCAAGCTCTGGTGTCCCCCAGGCCACCTGTTTATGCAGGTGGGGAGGTGTGTGTGTCCCTACTCCATGTTTTAACTGGTACCGGGTTCTACTTCAGCATTTTGCATCTAATGGAGCACCTCTAAAAGCACTAACAAACTAGATGTTACAAGTTCCCTTGTCTAGGGTCTGGAACATCTCTCTGATGAGGAGAGACTGGGAGCTGGGCCTGTTTAGTCTGGAGAAAAGAAGACTGAGAAGGGATCTTATTAATGCATATAAATATCTCAAAGTAAGTGCCAATAGGACTCTTTTGGTGGTGCCCAGCAACAGGACGAGTAGCAATGGTCATAAACTGCAACACAAGAAGTTTCACCTCAACGTAAGGAGGTCCCTTCCAACCCTAATGATTCTGTGATTTTCGTTTTAGTGTTGCTATAAGTAGCTTTGGTCCTTTTATCTCTTTCATTAGCTTTAAAAAGACTTCTTTTTCCTTGTTTGCTCTTCTGAACAACCTCTCATGGGCTGCCTAAACCCACAAGAGTCACAAGCTGGATGAATGCATGAGACTATTCAAGAACTTGCTGAATAACAAACTCACTGTCAACACAGACTAGAAAATATGGACTTAACCTTGTACCACCAGGACTGTTGTTATCCCATGGACTAAGGACCTGAGAGTTTACACAGTCCCAATTTTACTTGCCAGCACTATTAATCTGAATAATCCATCTGAATGGGTCTTCAATTGACATCTTTTTACTTTCATCTTCTTTCCTGACAGATGCTGTTGCTACTACCCCACTCCAGACCACAGCTGAGATTAAATATATATATATGTATTCTGAAATATAGCCTCTTTATTTCTGATAGCCCTCACTGAAGACGCGTTTTTCCCACATCCTAATTTAACCACAGAGGACTGCCTGCTATTTCTTCAACGCATTCCAGATAGGACCAAAGAACAGATTCGCGTCCCCATCTTTTATTTCGGAAGGCGTGAAGGTTTCCCCAGCCCTTTCCCACTCCCCTCCGCCCGGGGCGCGGGATTCGCTGCCCTCGTGCGCCCGGAGGCCGCGGGGGAGGCAGGTCCCTCCCCGCCCACCCGCTCTGTACATCGCCACCAACATTTATTTCGGCACAAACATTTATTTCGGCCGGGCCCGCGCCCCTCACAGGGCCCGAGATGGCGGGCGGGCCGCGCGGTCACGTGCGGCGGTGACGGCGCGGCCCCGTGATCGGAAGCCGGCGGGGAGGCGGAAGCGGGCGCGGGGGGCGGCGGGGCCCATTAAAGCGGACGAGGCGGGCGGGGGCAGCGATCGGGCCGGGCCGCGGCGGCAGCACCAGGTGAGCCCGCGGGGGCCGGGCGGGATGGGGGGGTCCTGCGCGGCTACACCGGTGACAGGGGAAGGGGGCAGGGGCGGGTCCGCCCCGGGCGCGGGGCGCCGCTGGCGGCCCCTCCCCGGCCCCGGCGGGGCGGCGGCGCGGTCTCGGCGCTCCCGGCGGGCTCCGCACCGCGGCCCGGCCCGTTTGCCCCCCCAACACCTCGCTCACCGAGCTCCCCCGGGACAATGCAGGAGGGTCTCCCCGGGAAGCGGCCCCTCCCCGCGGGCCTCTCCCGGGGTGCGCGGTTCGCCAGCGCTTTGTGGAGCCTCCTCTGCCTGAGGGGCTGGCGGAGGCCCGAGCGGTGCCTCTCGGGGAGGGAGCGCATTGTCTGAGCCGGGCGGTGCTGCCGTAGCTCCCCGCGGAGCCCGGGGAGGCTTTGGGGGGGCGCTGGGCCGGGGCTGTGAAATGCTGCTCTGGGGGTCGGTGGGTGTCGCTTTTAGGACGAGCCGGCGGCCCCGGGAGCGATTAATGTGACCGAGCAGGCGGCCGAGGGGACTGGCAGTTATTGCGAAAGTGGCTGTTGGTGCGTGTAAAGCCTGAGTCAGTCCGGAGAAGTATTGGAGTGGATGTTGGAAGTGCTTTTGGCTGTGAGTGTATGAGAAGGCAAATTAAGTGGTAGTTGCGTTATTAGTCTCCAGGTATATATAGACAAATAATTATGGATATGCCTAATGGTCTTGCTAAAGACAACAACTACACTGTCTTCTCTGTAAATAGAGGGATTATTTTAGTAGTGGAAAGGTTGTCTTAATCTGAAGAGAGGTAACCTCAGCATCCAAATGAGTATGTCTTGCCTAGTGTCTCCAAACCTTCTGAGTCGAAGCTGTAATTCTCAGTGTTATCTCCCTGAAAACTAAAAATACTTGCTGATAAACAGAACTGTTGTGATCTATGTGTACGAGTTTTTTTATGTAAACTGAGAACACATGACAGAACAAAGTCCTCCCAACTGTAAGCAAGCTGTTCTTTGTTTGACACTTGCCAATATGGAAGCCTTAAAGCTTCCAGCACTTACCACTGTCTGGCCAGCTCTGGCCTATGCCTAACACTTTTATATCCATGTGGGAACTGGGGCTGAGGGAAGTGCAGAGTTCTCTTTTTAGGGGAGTGGTACATAACCAGCTATACCGTGGTGTTTGGCTGGCTGGGACTTGAAGGCTGTGGTGGTACCAGTAGTGTGTGATGGGAGCTGCATCCTGGCTGTGCTTCCAGTAGAGCCAGGCTGCTCGAGTCAACATACCCTGCTCTCTCAGGAGCTGAATTTGAGGTTAAAGTGGGTGGAGTCATTTGAATATTCCATGTTAAATAATCAAGACTCCCTTACTGTACTTACTCAGGAAGAACAAGTATACTTGTCTCTCCCCCTCCCCCTTGTGACTCCCAACAGCTGACTGAACACATGACTGGCCCTCCATGCACTAATGAGTGGACCCACCATGCCTGGCCTGAGTCCTCAGAATTAGAGCAGCTCTAATACTGTTATTTTCAATTACTGCCTTATTTTTTTTCCTTTGTGTTACTGTTAATACTTTACTTCTGGTGTAGAAAAGCTGTGAGATGGGGTTAATCTGACTCCTCAATAAGGAAAACTTCTAAAATCCAGTAGCGGTTTCTTGTTCTCCCAACCTGCATTGAGAAGTACAACTGATAAGATGCACAGCAGTAGCTACATTAAACTTTCTTCTTCCCTGTGATGTCATGCAGTGATCCCTGTCCTCAAATACCCTACTGACAGTTCAGCACAGAATCGTAGAATGGCCTGAGTTAGAAGGGCCTCACAAGGATCATCGAGTCCAGTTCTTAGTCCTGTAGAGGACAAACCCAGCAATCCCACCACATTACTGAGAGCATTGTCCAAACACTTCTTGAGCTCTGGTAGCCTTGGTGCTGGAACTGTTTTCCTGAGGAACCTGTTCCAGTGCCCAGCCACCCTCTGGGTGAAGAACCTTTTTCCAGTATCCAACCTAAACCCCCCGATACAGCTTCATGATCTTCCTTGGGTCCTGTCACTGGTCACCAGGGAGAAGAGATGGAGAACGTGGCACCCCAAGAGTTGTACCTTGAAGGTGCCAAGCTAAGAAAATAAATAACTGTGTAACAGACTACAGCCATCCTGACTGCCCTGCCAAAGCCAGGGAATCAAACTCTGAGTAGCACAGACATGTTACAACACTCATGAATCCTTAACTGAAAGTGGGAAACGTACAAGCTTTGCTCTGAATTGACCTGGGACTATACCACTTTGTTTGGCTTACTCCCTAAAATGAATGCTTGAGGGCAGGAGGGCTACCAGCATCAATTTCTGCAGCACCTTCTTAAAGCTCCTGTTGTAAGACTCTTGTGTTGGAAGGTCGTGTGAATTACCTGTTGGAGCAGATCTCAGGCAAAACTTGTCCTTGAGGAAACATGACAATTACAATCAATCCATCTGTGCAAAACTATAAATAGCTCTGTCTCTAACATGTATGGGATTTTGGTCTGACTTCTGTGTGAAAATGAGACTAGTTTATGCAGAACTTAACATTTGGCTGTAAACAAAATCGCCTGTGCTTGATTAGGGTGTGTTTTTAAATGCTGCATCGTGAGACTGCCTGGCAAACCCTAGCCTGAGAATAAGAGCTATGAAATAGGGCACTTGGATGTTTGCATTCTCTAAAACTGGTGGATGATGTGGGTCACAGGTACTTACTGGTGCCTGTTCCAGTTGTTATAATACAGCAATTTCTTCAGTAACTGGAGTAAATTGAGTGTCTGATAAATAAGTACAGAACCCTCACACTGTACGCTGCCAGTGTTCCCTTATGTCTTCTGGACTTCTCAGCTGTGACCTGACCTGCTGTTAAGCCCTTGTTACTAGGGCCTGATGGACCTACAAATTTCTTGCAGAGCTGCAGAGTGGTTTAAAGCTTGTTGCCTCAATGGAAGGGAGTCCAGAGAAGACTTTACCTAGATGCTGAACTTGGCTGGGCACAAGCTGCCTGGGTGCTGCTTGTCTGACAGCAATCTTGCATCCTTCAAATACTAAAATGCTTCATCCTTACACAGCGTTGTCTTGATAATTGCAGTTTAATTGCCTGATGAGTTAGAGTTGAGTTGGCTTCCCCCTGCAGCTTCCTAAAACGATCTTTTGTAGTTGCTGTATAACAGTCTGCCTTCAGAAGTAGTTGTGAGAGGAGATTGTGAGGATAAAAGGGTCACTCTCTGCAGCAACAATCCAGACATGAGCTGTACATCTCAGAACTGAATTAGGTGTGGATAATTAATCAAATAACAGTATTCATGTACCGTGTTCTGTTCTGCAGTTACTGGCTCTGTTGAAGATCCTATTTCTCTTTAAATGCACCTTGAATAAAACTTGAGAACGAACGCCCAAGGTCAGTGACTGCACATGTGCTGCTCAGAAATAGCAGGTGGTGAAGGGATACCCCTCTGTCACATGGCTGCTCTCTGCCTTCCAGCGTGCTTGTTGCTTTTGCTCTCTGTTCGTGGGGATGCAGCTTCCGAGCCCAGCGTGCTGCTGCATTTTCTGCTCGGTGGAGAACTGCCGTGGTGATGTCATTGTTGCTGTGAGCGCTGTTCCTGCGAGGCTGCTCCTCCTCTCCGGTGCCAGCAACCAGCGCTCTGTCCGCGGGGGAAGCTTTGTCAACACTGCTGTTGCTATCTCATGGTCAGTGACCCTGGGGAGGGAAGCAAGCTCATCAAGGCCACTGGAGTGTGTTGATTTGCAGCTGATCTCAAATAGCCTTGACTTCTGCTGGGAAACCTGTTATTGAGGCCATGGCTGTCTTCACAGGACAGTGAAACTTCAGGAGGGGTGCACTGCCTTTGGGATGAGATTGATGTGTAATCTCGTGGCACAGATTTCTATTTGTATAATTTAAAGGTGCTGATGTAGTGAGTGATTTGCTCGTGCCTCTCCACAGCCACTTAAAATGCCAACTTAAGGTGACTAATTGTGTGTAACTGTACATGCAGGAGTTTCAAGCAGGAATTGCTAAATGAAATGGAGTAGAACCTTTAAATGTCATTTAAAAAACCCTTGTATTTTTCTGTAGTCTGTCCTGTGTCACTTCATACTGTAACTTTGGTCAGTAGACAGACAAGCTGGACCAGTGAAGTGTGGTGGACAAAACTGAGGGCCAGCAGCTGGCACTGCCTTTGAAGCCAACCTGCCTGGAGTACCTGGACCTTGGTTGCTGGGGCTACCAGTTTATCTAACAAGTTTGTGCTGAGCCCTTGATCTCTTTCCAGCTGGAAGCAGAATCCTCTTGAAAGTAACCTGCTTGGTACTTGTCTCCCTCAAGTGGGCTGAGTCACTCAGCTCCCAGACACGGATAATGATATCTGGAGTCCAGACTGGCACAGTGGTGCCAGTGTCTCAGGCATGAGCAGTGAGATGGTTCTAACTGAGGCATGCCTAGGCCTGACCTCTCCCTCTGTCTAACAAGAAGATGCCATTTGCCAGCAGAGCTGTCTTAATCTTGCTATGCAAGTGAGGTTTTTATTGGCCCTTTGTGGACCTTCATCAAGAGAATAGCTGAAGTGATAAAGCTGAAGTGATGCAGGATCTGTGCAAGAGGTATGAGGGTATGAAGTATGAGTGTGAAACTGAGTATCCACAGTAGGAATTCCTTGTTAGGCACTGACTCAGCTGTCGTGGCAAGTTACCTGTTAGACTCTCATCCTGGGACTGACACTGAAATACTTGTCCATCCTGCTCTGCAAACTGTATTAGCATAGTAAGAGGTATTGAGTGTGTGTAGGATCAAGAGTTCTACTTGCTGATCAAGGTGTAGTTCTTAGATTACAACCTGTCCCTAAAGGAAGCTTCCTCTCTAGAAGACTCATTACTGACAACAGGACCTCCTGGAAGGAGGAGTAAGGTTTTTACCATTAGTGTTTATCTTGTACTTCCCTAGATCTGCTTGTCTGGCAGTAGGATCTCCCAGCAGTATTTATCTCTTCTCTTCTATTAAGCTTCTCATGCTGCAGGAGAGACAATATTCACTCTTGGATCTGGATGTCAGGTGTAAGTTACAGGGTCTGGCAGGCCTCCCAAGGGCTGTCACTTGACTTGGTCAAAGTCTCCTTCCAGTCACTTGTTTCCTTCCAGGCCTCTAGGAACTGTGGCAGCTCACGGCCAGGAGTGGATACCAGGGCTTGTTTACCACTGCCAAGGTCCAAGACCTGTGCTTTGCTTACCACTGCAAAAGTTATCTAACAGCTCCTATTTGTGTTTCTGAAACCGAAAGCATGACAAGAACGTGTGAAAACTTAGGAGGCTGTAGTCAAAACTAGAAATTAATCTGAGCACTTGAAAAATAACTGTCAGATACGGTAAAGATCTAACAACTCAGCTGTTTCTCAGTGGCCTGGCTAACTTGCAATACTGTGAATTGGATAGTCTTATCTTCTGGAAACTAAGATTAAAAGCCAGCTGCCCCTGGCACTGTGCTTGGTTTATAGAAAGCAATGGGGGAATTGTCAGTGGGGATGTGAGAACTGTGCTGGGCCCTTGGTATTTGTGTCTGGGTTACTGAAACTGTTGGATGGCTCTGTGCCGAAAGGCTGACAGACAGGACTGTATAGACTGGGCTGTATGAGCGCTGTAGCTGTGCTCCAGTTTGATTTGTCCTGCTGATTGGAAAGCTGTCCACCAAGGAGGCCGTTCTGGTAGAGGCAAGGCAACATGGAAGCTGTGCTGGTGTAGCTGCAGTGCTTTGCGTAGGCAAGGCCCTTAGTCAAGACACATGGCTTGTTGCCTAGTGTCTCCCAGCAGCCAGCAATGTGCTCTACTCTCCTCCCACATCCTGAGATTGTCTCCCCCAGGGCAGAATAGGGGAAGTTGAGCTTGCTCTGATAAAGGGGGAGGGGTGTTAAAGCAAGCATGCCTGTTCTTGTAACAACTTGATCCTTGGGGAGAATCTCCTGGGAACTACCTGTAATATTCTAGGATATACAGGGGAACTGCTTCCTCTGGGAAACAATACTGATCCTTGAATGACAACATGACTTGAGCCTCCAAGAGAAGGATAGCTGAAGATCTTGAGACAATTGCTATCAGTCTGGGCTCTGTTTGTCTGCCCATTCCGAGGAGGAAGATATCCTGTGGAGTAAGGGTCCTTTAGGTGCTGGAGGAACTGGTGGCCTAAAATTTCGTGACTGCAAACATCCATCTTTCAGTGAAGCTTGTGGATGTGGCTTTCTCACAGAGCTGTCTTCCTCTAAGCTGAAGACTGCTGCTTCAGCAGGTCTGGCTTTCTCTCTGGGAATCCTGGTCTGCTTACTGTGTGGCATTGGCTCCAAGAGGATCTTCCTGCACTCCTGTCCTACCGCAGCTGCAGTGTCCCAATACCTGCTACACCTGTGGAGATGGTGATCATCTCTAGGTTCCAGAGGAGCAAAGTGTTCCACCTGGAGTGGCTGCCCAGCATAACTGGCTACATTCCTGGGGACATTTTCTGTACTCCCTTCCCTGCCTTCCTTTGGCTCAGGGCATTTATCACCTGGAAGATCCTACATGTGCTCCTGTGATCTTAGGCTAAGCAGAGTCTGGGCAAAGTAGTGTTCCTATAGACAGCAAGAAATGACCTCCAGACATTTCCCAGCGCTCCTAAACACACTGGTGGTTTCATTGAACACAGAGAATCATCTGCCATGGTACTGTAAGCAAACGCTTCTTCATGCTTGTTTTGTTCCTGCTTTCAAACCACACAGCCAGATCAATGTGATACCTCCTCAAGAGAACGTGGCTGTTGTGATACCTAAACCAGTAGAGATCAGCTTTTGGCACCAGGGACTGGGGCTAGTCCTACATAGTTTGGACTTTTCTAGGGTAGAGTCACAATTCATTATGGCAGCAAGAAACTTGTTTAGTTCCACAGCTAATATTTAAATATTGTGCAGGCATAAAACAACTCTGATCTGGAGAAATGCCAGGAGGTGTAACAGGGTTGTGAATCAGTGAGGCTTGGACTGAAGAACTTGGCTTTGAGAACTTGGGCTTTGAGCCTGACTGATCATAGGCATCAGTGCCTCTCAGGAATGCAGTGCTCTCCAAATCTCAGCCCTAAGGGAGCCATGGCTGAGCTGAGACCTCAGGCAGGGCGGACCCCTTCTCATGTGCAAGTCCTGTGATTCCACTGCGGACATGGCTCCTACTGGTGACATTGCTTCTGCCTTCCCTGTGTCACCTGGACTCCTTGGCAAGCTGGCCATTGGCATGTCCTGTTCCAGTGAGCTCCAAGTCCTTGTCCACATCAGGGGTGCATGGTAGAGCCTTCAGCTGGGTGTTGAGGCTATGTTTGGGGCAAGCTGAAGCCTTATTTCCACTGAAAGGAGTGTCTTACCCAGCAATGGATCTGAATCTTCTTTGATTGCACCAAGAGGCTATTGTGCTCAAAACTGTTCCAAAGCTTCTGCTTCCCAGCTGGATTTCCTATGTATTTCCCCAAGATGAATGTTGCCCCATCGTTCTCTCTTTAGCACTGGGCTGCTTTAAGAGCACGTTATCTGTGAACAGGATGCAGTAGACTGCATAGGCCTCGTGCCGTTTCCACCTGGGAGCTGCCTCCCAGACCATGTCAGTTGGCATTTAGCACCACATCACACCAGTTTGGTGCTCACTTTGAAGCAGGCAATGAGTAGAACTTGAAGCCATGTGGCTGAGCTACAGCTGGTGACTGCTGCTGCTGGTTCCTAAGCTCTGTTTGGTTCTAGAGCAGCTTCTCCAACTCTGGAGGCTGTAACTCCGCCCTCAAAATGAGTTGGAAACTTACTGCAGACAGCTGTAGTCTGAAAAGCCAATTCCTCGGGGATCCTGTAACATGTTTTAAGATTCTATTTTGATCTGAGCTAGTGTGTTAGCAGGCATCTAAAGCTCTAGGCTGTTCTTCAAACAAGTGAAGCTTTTGGCTTAGGACTCTCAGATAGGAGTGGGATATACTGGACAGCATACCTATACCTGACAGCTTGCAATATAATGTTTTACACAAGGTATCAAAAATTAATTTGTAGCTGATGCTCCCAGCTCCCTGAACAGAGGTAATTTCTGCCTCACAGGGCTGGCTGGGAAAGGTACCAACTGGACAGAAGCCTGCTCTTGGTGGAGCTGCAGTAAGCAGCAGGCAGCTGAGCTGCTCCTCCTGAGCAGGGAGCGATGAGCTGTGCTTGAACTCTTGGCTGGGTACCAGCAGGAGGGCATATGTTGGTTAGAACAGCATCATAAACGTGTGGGGAGGAAGGAGGTGGAAATTTTGAGATGCTGCTGATACAGCAGCAGCAAAAGCGTACCCTTTGGTGAAGCTGTCACAGGAATATCTTGCCAGCTGCTTTTGGTGTGGGCTTCAGTGGAACTGACTGCTGCTCCGTGGTACATCAGTGAGGTCTGGAGGCACCTCTGAAGCACCTCTGAATGTATGGACTGTAGAGCTCGTTGCCCTAAAAACCAGCCTATTTACAGAGAGCAGTTCTTGCAAGTTGTCAACCCGAATGACACGATGTTCCTAATTTCCTTTTTAGCCAGCACGTGTCCCCACTAAGTGTGAGGCTTTCCTTGATGGAATCTTCCAGTGAGCTGGGGAAGCTGAGCTACCTGTAGGCCTGTCATGGCGAGTAGAAGAGAATACTGTCCTGCTTGTGCAGCCCCTGTCAATGCAAGATTCAACCTGCTGTTATAAATTCTGTGCTTCTGGAGTAATCCTCAGTGTGAGGATGCTGGGTACATGTTGCACTTGTACAGCACCCAAGTATGGTAAGCAAAATTTGCAGGCTTTGTAGCAGTAAAAAAAAAAAAAAAAAATCAAAGGCAGCCTTATTTCTAGTTTCCTCCTTGAAGGCAGCAGCTTGGCACCTCTTAAGCCATGTCGATATGAGATAATAGGCCCAGCTGATTGTTCTCTGACCAATGCTGAGCTTCTGCCCAACTGAAAAGACAGGACTTCTGTCCTGCTCCTGGGCTGTTGTGTCACTCTCAGGAGAATGCAAGTCAGACATTGAAGGTTGATAATCTTGTGGTCTCGGGTATTTATGTTGAATTACTAAGGCTGTTACTTGTAGCTTTGTGTACTTGTGTTACTTATAGCTGACACAATGTCTTTGTGACCAGCTAGTAGGAAACAAGATGTTGTTGTTGTTAAATTGCAATGGTAAAACTGTTCAGCCCCATCTTGGGCTCCTACTCCAGCTGGAGATTGAGGCTTCAGTTCAAAGGATGTCTGGACCACCTGGACGTTACAACCAGGAACTGTGATCCTGGTCAACTAATGTCAATCACAAACTATCTGCCTTTCCTCAGGATGAGGCCTTGCATTTTTAGAGTAGCTGAACTAGAGCAAATTCCTGTGTCTACTCAAAACCTTAACTAAATCATGGCAGGGTACAGTGTGACCATAGAGCAAGGGATGTATGCCAGCCTGTTGGTGTGCTTGGTCCTCTAAGAACAGGATAAGCATTCAGTGACCATCTTATTTCTGTTGTTGAAGATCTAAGCAGACATAACCCCTTGAGGTGCCAAACATGCTAGGGAACTTGCTGCTTCTGAGAGGGAACTGGTTCAATCTGACTGAGCTGGTCCTGAATCATTTTTCCAGCTTCGGTTTCCTTGAAGAAATGCAGAACCCTTGCGGGGGGAGGGAGGGATTAAAAATAGCTCTCTGGTTTAGTACAGAGACATACTGCTCTGCAGCCTCCCCCATGCAAGAGAACAGCGAGTAGAGGTGCTGTTTCTGTGTCAAAAGTGCACTTAGCTGCATTTTAGGGCACTTTTTCTGCTTTTCAGGGCAGAAGGTTCTTCCAGTGTTCAGGTTTGCCTGTCTTCTGCTCAGTCTGGTCACTGTGGTGAGCCCACTGCCATGTGTGCCCTAATGGAGGCCTGATCTATCCAGATCACCTTGTCCATGGTGGGTGTTTTAGCTGAAGGTCTCGTGATACAGTGGAGAAGTGACTGCTCTGCTTATCAGCCACAGCACCCAGAACTGGCCTGCAGTGCTTCAGCTTCAAATAGGCCTTTTTGTGGAACACCTGCTTGCTCTTGTGCTGTCTGCTGGGTCAGGGGAGAAGTAGGTATCCATGAGTGCCTCACTGTTTAGCTCTGCTTGATCCTTGCTCACCCACTGCTTTGTGCCTTGTTGGCATAGTGTTGAATATTCCTGGCAGAGGACACAAGGCAAGAGGTGCAGTCCAACAGCCTCGCTTCAGCATTCAGCTGGCTTCTAGTGGAAGGTGCAGATGGCAGCCTAATAGATGTAGGACCAGAGAATTCCTGGTCAAACATCCCCGTTCTTCCAACCTCTTTAAATATGTTAGGATTGTGATTTAAACTGATAAGGGTATGCTGCTGCTTAGGAAGCTCCATGGAGGTAAGATTCGCCCCAGGGCTGGATGCTTTCTAAAACTGTCCATGAGCAACCTAGAGTGTTCCTCCTGCAAGGCCTACTTCTGTTAAAGGATAGCTGATCTAAGGTCTGGTCAATGCAAGCTCCTACTGTTCTTTGCTTGTACCAACCTGATTAATATTAAAATACCTGCATTGTGACTTGACACGTAAAAATCTCTAAGGAATCCTTAACCATCCATTTCTGCTTTGAGTTAAAGCAACTGTCTTAATATAGCAAGTAAAAGGACAGTTGTAATGTACTCTGAAGAAACAGGGGGAACCTAATTAGACTTGGCATAGGTTTTATTTGCTCTTGCATCTGGGAGGCTGAAGCTTGGTAGGACAGTTTTTTTGACTCTTCCTTTCAGATCAGATAAGACAGTGACACTTGCAGATCAGATGTTATAGGTTCCCCCTTGCTGCTCCTGCAGGTGAACCTTACAAAAGGGAATAACGGAACTGTGGGGGAGAGTGTGCTGTACCAGCTTAATTTCACAAGGGTCAGCATAACATTAATGGCTTGTTTGCTTAGAGGATAGGCATTAAAAGTCAAGTGGAAGGACTCCTCTCCTGTACCAGAGACCGCTGTGTCATTCCTTTGGCACCAGTTAGGCCAGGAGGAGGAATGATGCTGACTGGTCTCCTGGCTGATGTGAAGTGTCTGGTGGCTCCTGAGCAGAGCTAGCTGGGTGTGCTGGTGGCAGGCTGTGTTCTGAGCAGCCATGCAGGTGATCTCGCTGCAGGAGACTTCACACAGTGTAAAACACAACTGATGTCTTGGATCAATCTTAACAAACAGGTTTTTCTTCATGGTACCTCTGAAAAAGGAAGTGTTTGTTCAGAAATGCTCCTGGGACTGGATGAGAGTCCGGGATGAGCTCACACACTGCCCTCTGAAGGGCGTGTGTGCCTGTGACAGGGTGCTGCTCTGGAGTAATTATATCAAATACCGTAAAGAAAGACAAGTTGCATTATATAGTGCAAAGTAGTCTTAGTGAGTCAGTGGGATCCCAACTCAACTCAAGCCAAGCTTGTTCTTTGCAGGAGCATGGGGGAAATCCTGCACAGCCAACATCTCAGTTTACCTCAGTAAATTACCTCAGTAATTTAGTGTTTCTTGCAGGTATGACTGGAGAAACTCCTCATCTGAACTAACTGCTCTTTCAGGTATTCAGACCTGCTTCTTCTGTGAGCTAAAGCTGTATTCTTCTTTGTCTTCCATAGCTGATTTTGTACTAGCAAAGCTCATCATAAACAAGATCTGTGTAGCTTAGAGCATGTATGTGGGCTCCCTTTCTGGGACACAGGCAGTAGTGACTAATGCCATGTAATGTGAGAAACAGCCTGTATTAGCAAGAGAATATCATAAGTTGCCTCTGACTTCACTTGAGCAAATCTGAGAACTGAACCTGGCTCAAGGTTGGTTGGTTGCACCTTGTTCTATTGACACAGCAACTGTAACCAGGATTGACTGAGGTATTTCTGAACTTACTTAAACTGTAATGTGTGGAAACATTCTCTGCCACAAAGGTGTTGTGTTTGCTATTGGGTTAGTATGAGCTGAAGTCATCAAAGTCTTTTGCATCATGTTAAGACTTCAATTACAGGACTTTCAGAGAGCACTGGTGTCTTGCACTCAGAGTACCTCAGTTTGTTGAAAGCACTGTGTCTGTAAGCAAACACTGGAGGAGACCTATCCTGTCCTTGGAGTAGTTTGACCCTTTGGGTTGCTTCGTAAGAAACCCTTGTTGAGGTAAGGAGGATGTCTTCAATCCATCTAGGCCAAGGACCTCACTAGGACCAGTCAGACCTCTGTTCAGCACAAACAGACAAACAGCTGCTTTGAAGCTGCTGTTGGAGACCTCCTCAGCCACACAGAGCATGGGGAGGATGAGGGAACTAGCAGAGGTGCTGCTGTAAAGAGCAACTCAATGCTGCTGACACTTAGAGGGGGCTCCAGGAGCTCAGACACTGGTACTTTCTCCAGGACCTGGAGATGTGTTCTCTTCTTGTATTAGGTGTTTTTATACCTTCAATGAGAAGATTAATATGAGGGCTTGGCCCATCAACTGGCTGAGCTTCAGGGCAGCATCAGTCAAGCCTAGTAGAACAGGGGTGTGAAACTGGGCAGTGTCCACTGCTGGCCCCTGACAGGGCTGGAATTCCTCACTGTCTCATGGCCCAGACCAAATACCAAGCTGAGGCAGCTCCTTCTGTGCTCTGGCTCACATCCGTTGCATCACCTGGATGGAAGCTGTGTCTCACCTGACTGGTGCTGGTGAGGGTGACAGCCCTTCACTGCTGGGCAGCCCGTCAGCTATGACAAGGAGGCAGAGTCAGCTCTGACTCAGACCGACTTCCTATGTCTGCAGGTGGCTGCTCAGCTGAGTTGCTTCCAAGGTAATGAGTCTTGACAGAGCAGTTTTCCCTCCCTTCTTAGTGGGACTTCAGGCTGTGTTGAACTTGGGTGATAAGCATCCAGTGTGATTTAGTGTTGCAATTTAGGGCTCTGCAAATCCCTCCCTAAGCAAGAGAACTAATGCCAGCTGGTCCAAAGCTGCTTCAAGTACCAGGAGGCAGTGAGCTGCAGCAGCCAGTGGCAAGTGATACTGAAAACACTCTGAGGAAAATAGAAGCAATGCCCAGAAGCATGCTGGGTTCTGGCACAGGCACTTCAGGGTGAGTTGTTTTCCTCTGTCCTGAGGAAATCAGGTGACTCACGCTGGACCTGAACCTATACAGATGTTTTTCATGACAGTTTAGTGTACACAGCTGTCTTTAGGCTGTTTCAAAGCTCTGCTTGCTCACTTTTATCTCCACCTGGGCTGATTGTGTTGCAGAAGTCTCTGGCTTGGCTAGCACAAGTGTTATGTGCTTTGCAGACACAGCAGGTGCAGGCTGCTTGAAGGAGCTTCCATGGTCAGTTCTCCCCCTGGCTGTAGGGGAGACAAGACACAGCGTGGATCTTGGCAAGAACAGGAGGACGACTAAATGTTGGTGTTGTTGACAACTTTCAGCTGATTCTGTCTTGGCTTGTATTGCTGGGCTGCCAGTTGGATCAGTGAGCAATGCACTCCCTTGGAAAAGAGAGGTGTTTACACTTTGAGAAAATGTCCTATAGAGACTCTGGCATCTGTTAACACTCATCTAAGGGTAGCATGAGCCCTGTGTGACCTGTCACTGCTGCTCACTCAACAGCCCCTGAGTGTTATCTCCTCAGCAGTGTTTCCCATCTAGATATATTACCAGATGCACGAGGGCTACAAGGATGTCATGAGGTTATGCAGGGAGAAAGCCAGAAGTGCAAAAACCCAACTAGAACTTAATCTGGCTACTGCTGTAAAAAAAACAATAAAAAGTGTTTTTGTACATTAGCAACAAAAGGAGAGCTAAGGGGAATCCCCATACTTTATTAGATGTGGAGGGAAACAGTGACAAAGAATGAGGAAAAGCCTGCTATATGTCTTAGACATCTTGAATCTTGGGGTCGGTTTTGGGCCACTCACTACAAGACACACATTGAGGTGCTGGGGGGTGTCCAGAGAAGGGGGAAGGGGCTGGAACACAGATTTGATAAAGAGCACCTGAGGGAATTGGGGTTGTTTAATCTGGAGAAAAGGAGACTCGTGGGGGACCTTATCACTCTCTACAAGTTCTTGAAAAGAGGTTGTAGCCAGGTTGGTCTCTTCTCCCAGGTAACAAGTGACAGGACAAGAGGAAATGGCCTCATGTTGCTCCATAGGAGCTTTAAATTGGACATAAGGAGAAATTTCTTCACCAAAAGCACTGTCAAGCACTGGAATGGGCTGTCCAGGGCAGTGGTGGAATCACCATCCCTGGAGGTGTTTAAAAGCTCTGTAGATGTGGCATTGAGGGACATGGGTTAGTGGTGGCTTGACAGTGCTGGGTTAATGGTTGGGGTCAGTGATCTTAGAGTTCTTTTCCAACTTAAATGATTCTGTGGCTATGAGGTGGGTGCAGTCCAATAAGGTGTAGTTGTAAGTGCCCCACTACTACAGTGGCTGCAGGAGTGCTCCTTCAGCTTCTGCAACTTTCATGGATAGCTAAGGCTAAAACAGTTTGTGTCTTTTAACCCTTAAAGCTTGAGATGATTAAGATCTTTTTCAACTGGGCTGCATCTAGTGAGAGGCTCTTACAGCTTGGAGCATGTTACCTCCTGTAATAGTGGGCTGAAGTGGGTGCAGTTCCCCAGCAGCTTAGGCTGTTGTGTATCCCTGGAAGCACATAGGACCCAGCTGCTTAGAAGACACAAATTCCCTGTTGTAGAAGTGAAGGCCTCCTTCGCTGTGAAAGTCAGGAATAGCTCCCGAAGAGTTATGTGGAGGAGTTGTGTGGTGCAGTGAATGTGGTGTAGCAGGATGGGAATTTTAGGGTAACCAAGTCCCCTCATAAGGGCTCAATACCTGAAACCTGTTGTCAAGGGTCTTTGGAGTCAAATAGAACATCTTCTGGTTCCTCTGGGAAAGCCAAGGAGTCCTTGTGTTGTGGACCAGGTCACGACCAAACCAGAGTCTGTGATCTGATCAAGGCTGAGCACCTAAGAGTGGTTTGTCCCACCCTCTTCCCAGAGGTGTGGAGAAGGGTCTCCTAGTAGGAAAGGTGTTCTCAGCCACTAATGGCAGGAGCTGGAACTTGCTCTCATTGTGCTAAAGCACATCCAGAAGTGTATTCAGGCCTGCTGTAGCTGATGTACTTGTAGCTGCTTCAGTGACCTGAAGGAGACCTGGGAGCAAGTAAGTGTGGAACTCTGCAGCTCAGCTCTCTCTTGCTAATTGAATGGACCATTAGGGGCCTGTTTGGAGCCACCTGCCCTGGAAAGTGGACTGGAATCACGGCAGGGTGCAAGTGAACAAACAACTCATCTAACAGAGCAGCAGGCTGAATGTTGAGGTTTGTCACTGTAACCTTGTCCTTCCATGGATGGTGAGGTGGCAGCAGTCAGTTTTGAGTGCCCACAGCAAAGCCATGGAGTCTGGTGGCAGTTGGCTTTGTAATTCACCTGTTCAACTGGCCTGTGTGGCTGTTGCAGCTGCTTAACCACAGCACGTCACTGGGATTCAGTACTTTCACAAAGCATAGCTGCTAGACAAAGCTGGCACACTTTTTTCTTATTTTTTACTGGGAAATGACTGAACAGCATAAAAAAGCTTGAGTGTGGCATTAGACTTTATGTGTCTGCTTACATCTCGCTTCCTGGCCTGTGTAAGAATTAGCCTGTGTAAGGAGCTTGTATGATTTATTGCACTGCCTCCCGCGAGGCAAGGGAGATGACCTGGGCTAGTTTATCCACCAAATGGCCTGGAAATAGGATCCAGAAAGGTCTTGGTACTGTAAAAGACAAGTGCTTGGCTCATCTACCTCTTGGTATTAAGTTGCCTCTACTGGTCTGACCTGTGAACTGGGCAAGACACCTGGTTAGTGCAGCCTTAAATTGGAGTCTGGTTTCAGGAGTGCTGGGTCCTGCCTGTCACTGGCTCTTTGCTGGGAGTCAGGTTTCTCAGACTCCAAACTCGCTGCTTTCTTCCTTGAGGAATGTCATACTAATGGTTTCTGATGGCATTGTTCTTCCTTTCTAGTGTGAAAGATGACTTCTAGGAAGAAAGTGTTACTGAAAGTCATCATCCTTGGAGACTCTGGGTAAGTGGAGGAGCCTTTAAGCTGCTAATCTGTATCTGGGTAGAGCAGTGCTCTTGACTAGTGGCAGCCTGGATGCATTGTAATAAACCAGCAGTGCTGGGAGGAGAGATTTTACAGCCTCAGATAGCTGTGTTACCTTACAGGTTTAAGAACTCTTTACCACCCTCTGTCCTGAACGTGTCCCTGCAGTTTAATATCTTGAAGTCCTGCCAAATATTAAATGAGGGAAATGTGATGGACCAACCACTCCAGTAGCAGAGCTGAATAGCCTTTCTGCAGGGACATCTGCTGTACAAATGAGTATTTCACTTAACTGAAAAAAAAAAGTCACTAGTAAGCAATCTTAGGTGGCTTCCTAAAATTCTGGCTCTGTCAGAGACACAGTCTATACTGAGCCATCTGCTTTGCTTCCCTGGTCAGGCTGGAGCCTGCCCCTCGGAGAGAAAGGCTTTGCTCTGTGCTGTCAGCAAGGAGCCTGCTCTGCTGTCACAGGTTACTTGCCATGCAGGCTGTAACCTGATTCCTATGACATAAGGCTTATTTATACCACTATGCCCAGCAGGCTGTTGTTCAGGGAGTGTTTCTCAGCCATAGAGAGGGCATGTGAGCCTCTAAGCTGGGTCTCTGGGGAGCATCTCCACCTCTGGGTGTCTAGCAGATGTGTATGTGAGATCTGGGATTGTCTGTTCCTTCACCTCCTTCTGCAGAGCTGAGGATACTGTTTTTGATGGGTTTCTCAGAGGCACAATCTTCCAAAATTGCCTTCATGGTCATAATGTGATGCCTGCTCCTTGCCAAGGATCAGATTAGTGGCAGGGAAACAAGGTTTCTCAAGATGTAATCCTTTGTATCCTTGGGTAGCTAATGCTCTTACTCAGCATGGTGCCTCAGCATCTATTGGTGTGAACCCTTCTTGCAGTGATGGGTGTGTTTTCCCTGTTTGAAAGCCCAGGAGGCTGTGGAAAGCAAAGGGCACTGGGACATTCTGTTGAGAGTGGTTAATTCAGACGTTGTTGTAGAAACAGTCTACCAAGTCTTTTTTGTGTGTGTGTTTCTGTACAGGGTGGGAAAGACATCACTCATGAACCAATATGTGAACAAGAAATTCAGTAACCAGTACAAGGCTACGATAGGCGCAGACTTCCTGACAAAAGAGGTGATGGTGGATGACAGGCTAGTGACAATGCAGGTAAGGAGGGACCCTGGTCCCTGCTGCAAGGGGTGCCTGGCTGCCTAGACCCCACTTGTGTGGAAGCATCTGCTCTGATGTAGGAGTCAGTGTACTGGGTGTGGACCTCATTTGCACTGAACTTTCCTTGGCCATAAGTGCTTCTGGGCTTCTCTAAAAACTTGTGCAAGGGCTGAACAAGGGAGGGCAAAGATTAGTTTGGGCTCAGCTAAGATCAGCTTTGCCAGGCCCAGTTTGAAAAGCAGGGCTTGATACTGTAAGTAAACTAGATCTTGCTAGAAAGATTTACTTCCCTGGTGTTCAAGAACTGGAAAGGCTGGGAAAGGACTCCTAAGTCAAGTCAACCGCTCGTGTTGCCCCAGGTCCTGTGGGTGTAGTGTTAACCTGCCAGCCTGCTTATGTCTCTGGTAGCTGAAGCTTTCATCTTTTCATCTCTCCATGGTGAGACTGACTGCAAAAGGCAGCGAAAACCCTGTTGGGGAGCCCAGGTGCACCCAAGTGCTGCAGGCAGGTCACCTGCTGACCCTAATACCCAAGTCCTGCTTGCCCAGAACAAGGATATATCCCTGGCTGAGGCTGAACACTAAAAGGGTCAACTATCTTTAGAAGGTTTCTGGCTCTTGATGCTTAGTGCCTACAGAAATTCCCAAACCTTCAGGTGCTGCTGGCTGGGGACAGTATGTGCCTGGTGGGGGTTTTGGAATTAATGTCCTAATTGTGGACTGACTGTGTCAGAGTAGAGCTGGCTTATCTGCCCTCTCTTTTGCTCCAGATATGGGATACAGCAGGCCAGGAACGGTTTCAGTCTCTGGGAGTTGCCTTCTACAGGGGAGCGGACTGCTGTGTGCTGGTGTTCGATGTCACGGCCCCCAACACATTCAAAACCCTAGACAGCTGGAGGGACGAATTCCTCATTCAGGCCAGTCCAAGGGATCCTGAGAACTTTCCTTTTGTTGTGCTGGGAAACAAGATTGACCTAGAAAACAGACAAGTGAGTACTGGACTTACTAACCTCCTCTTAAGAAATCGCTGGAGTGGGAGACCTTGTGGGAACATGGGAAGGCTATCTGGGAAGCAGGAGTGGGAGGTGCCTGAGTGTGGCTCAGATGTTGTCTGCTACTGGAGAAGGGTTTCTCCTGTCTGGAGAGGTCAGACCCTTGGGCACAGCGTGCTCCTGCCCACTGGTGGAAGGATTGCAGCAGCTTCCTGGGGCAAGGAGAGGAGCTGCTTCTCCTCCCCTAGATTTGCTGAGAAACTCCTATAGGAGAAAGCCAGTGCTCTGTGGGTGTGCTGGACCCTGTGGTCTCATCTCCCTCAGCCACAGTGCTCCTTGCCCTGGGGCTGGGTGTGTCTGGTGGTGGGCACTGGTCTCCTATGTTCTGTATCAGGGCTGTGGCTTTGAGGTCAGAGCTGCTCAGGTTGGATATGAGGGGTCTCTGCCCTTGCCCTGGAAATAAAACCCTTCCCTGCGCAGCAGAAGGTGGTGATGCTGCTCTCTGTCCACCCAGGTCACCACAAAACGGGCGCAAGCCTGGTGCTACAGTAAAAACAACATCCCCTACTTTGAAACCAGTGCCAAGGAGGCCATTAATGTGGAACAAGCTTTCCAGACGATTGCACGAAATGCACTTAAACAGGTAGGGAGGGAGCCGGTGAGTGGTCCTGCGCTGGTCCTGCCTGCAGAGCTCGCCTGCCGTGGGCAGCCTGGGGCTCATCCGTAGCCTTTCCCTGCCAAGAACGGCTCCTTGCATGCTTGGAGCTGCCTGCAGAGCTGTGGCACTGACTCCTCCTTCTCTCCCACCAGGAAACCGAAGTGGAGCTTTACAACGAATTCCCCGAACCCATCAAACTAGACAAGACTGACCGAGCGAAGGCTTCCGCGGAGAGCTGCAGCTGCTGAGGGGAGAGGGAGGGGTTGAGCACAGTCCTTCACAAACGAATATCACACTTAGGCCTTCAAACACACAGCCCCTCTTCTGTGTTTAAAACGAAATTTAAAAAAAAAAAATTGCATCTCCAGCTGCCAAAATCCACCCATCTCCCATGAGCGTCTGAGTCCTGCACTTCAGAGCTCACGTCCCCACACCATCCACATCACACTTCATGGTAACAGACCTTTCTCTTAGTTTAAAATGGAAACTCTTATGTATGTTTGGAACTGAATCCAATTCCGGGTGTCCAATGGAGAGAAACTGTTTACAGGTAATCTGTGTAACAAGTTACATACATTTTTAACTGTCTCGTGTTTTCCCCTGTGAAGGCTGCAACTGGAAAGGCTGATTACCCATAGTTCATTGCAAGCTCAGCACTCAGTCCGACTAGGTTGAGTTTTGTATGTATCTCTGTTAATGCTTGTTACTTTTAACTAATCAGATCTTTTTACAGTATCCATGTATTATGTAATGCTTCTTTAGGAAAAATCTTATAGTACATGTTAATATATGCAACCAATTAAAAATGTATAAATTAGTGTAAAATTCCTGAATTACATGTTCAAGTACTGAAACACAGGTTGTGTAGAAAGTGAGGAGGACACTTGTGACCTGCAGTGTGCTAGCAACACAGAGTCCAGATAGAGGCAGTATTCTGTACAGTAGAGATGAACTATGTAAGCCTTCTTGTTTTGAGGCCAAAAAGGCTTCATCTTCTGGAAAAATCTGTCTCGCTTCCTTGTACCTAAATTCACAGATTTGCATAACAGCATTGATATGCACACTGGATTATTGGATTTAAAATTAAATACAGCTATGAAATGATCTCATTTGTTCACCTCCCCTACTGCTTAACTCCTAACATCCTGGAGCGAGCGTGAGGAGCCAGAGCTGAGGTGTCCCTGTGGCTCTTTGTGCTGTGGAAGGAGCTCCTCTCCCACCTGGGGTGTGGTAGCTGTTTCTTGATGAATGACCTGGACTATGAATCTTCCCTTTCTTCTTACTGACTGCTAATCTGGATTTTTGGTATGGAAAAACTTGGCAATCTAGTCCCTTTCCTCTCTTCCTTTCTTCCTGGTATTTGTTCTTGCGTTTGTAGCTTGCTTAAATGGAGCCCTTCTACCTGTTTTCCAGAGGTCTACATTCTAGTACGTAGGCTGAGCTCTTATGTAAAGAGACAAACATGATGCCAATAAACTTAACAAGAACAAACCTTCTTGTTTACTCCTGTTTCTGACTCTCTTTTTTTCCTTCACTAACATGCTTTCTTTCCTCTGTCTCTCACTGCCATTCTAGCAAGCCAGTGCCTGCTGACTGAAGGATATTTGTGCTTCTTTCTTGCTATAAAGTTGGTACCTTTCAGATTGGGTTTTGCAAGTGGGGTGGGCTGGCCCTGCTTGCTTGGTTGGCTGGGGAAGCAGGAGGGGGCTACCCTTCTGCTTCTCTGGAAGCTGCTTGCAGGACCAGGAATGGTGCTGGATCAGATCCGCTCCTCCGTGAGCACAGACCTTCAGCCCCATCCTCTGTGGGCGGGGACCAAGGAGGACAGTGCTGTTAAATCTCTTATTGCCCTCCTCTGGGAGGGGGTGGTGAGAAGAGCAGGTTGACCCCTTCCAGTTCACCAGCAAGGCTGGCCTGGGGTACCTTGGAGTTGTACCCTTCCTTGGTTAAGCCTTTAATTTCTCAAGGTTGGGCATGACCCTCTGCTTGCACTCATGAATGCTGAGCTGACTAGTCCTGTACCCAGAGGAAGATGGAAAAAAAAGTTTAGAGAAATGAGGGCAGTTATTTCAAGAGCATTCTAACAGTCTTTGTGCTCCATATCCTATTTTATGGCTTCGTCCTACCACACTTTTCTCACTTGACTGGGCTTTTGCTGTCCACATCAATTTCAAATAACTCTGTGATTACAAGGTGTCCTGGTGGGACTATTCTGTCTGCTTCTTTTGAAAGACTTGGACATTCTGCTCATCTCCATTTAAAGCATTGCTTTGCACTTGTTTTCTCTGGATACAGTTCTAATGTGGAGAAGGCCAATCTGGGGGAGGGGGAGCAATAACCATGAAGTTTTGGGAAAAGGGAATAGTCTGAACTCTTCACCTACCTCTGCCTGCTTTGGCCTTGGGTGGTGGAGCTGAGGCTGAGCCCTCAAGAGACCCTGTGTTTAATGTCTTTCCAATCAAATAAACTAGCACTGACCCAAGGCAAAGGGAGAGTTCTCCAGAGGGGGTAGGACAGCTGTGGAGCTCCTTGCCACAGGATGTTACAGATGCTAAATGGGAGGGGAGGATTCCATTTGCCACCTACAGATCAATGTTTTTTCAGGTGGGAATACACAAGAGCGTACAAAAACCAGTGCATGAGGCAAGCACTGTGGGAATTGGTGCCCTGCTGTTACACTCAGGGCTGATGGTGTCACAGATGGGGACTCATGTTCCAGCAAGAATCACTCATCGTCACTGTGGTCTGGAGAATCCTGGGACTGGAGAAACTGGCTGGACAGACCATCCCTGCAGGGTAGCAATGCTCTTAAAACCACTCCCTGCATCAATGGGGCCTCATGGCTTTTACTTCTCCGCTGACCTTTTTGCCTGAGGTGTTGCTGGTGCAATGGCAATGTGTGCAAGAGTGACTTGCTGCTGGGTGAATCCCAGAGGAAACCTGGCCCTGGAAGAGGCTGAACTTTTCACTGGTTCCTGGAGGCAGCTGAGCTCGAGGGCAGGAGGGAGAGATCCAAAGAAGGAGCTTGGCTGGGTGAGGGGAGGGGGTCGGTTTCCCAGTCCACACCAAGCTACAACCAGCCCTGAGTTTGCAGGGTGGGTGAAGCCGTGCGAGGTCAGAGCAGAGCAGGTGCGGAGTCTGGCGGCTGCAGCTGCTCTGCCAAGGGGCTGGAGCCGTTTGGGAGGCAGCTGTGTTTTATGAGATGCTGGTGCAAATATGAAAGCTGGGGAATCACACAACCACATCTGTGCTGCAGGGGGTGCGTGGGGGGAGCAGCGTCAAAGGAATTAAAGGCTGACCACCGGCGCTGGCACGTGGGAAGCAGCACGGAGATGCCGAGCTGCGAGGCCCGGGGCGGGAAAGCTCAGCGCGTGCCTTGGCGGTGGCACCAGGCTGGGCTTTGAGGCTGGACATGTCCTGTGCTGCAGCCTGCCCTGACCCCACAGCAGGAGCCCTCCTGCCACAGTCACCGTGGGCAGGCAGGGTGCCAGCCCCATCCCCGCACACCTGGAGCCCCAAACAGCTGCCACCACACCAGCCCACCCTGCCCCAGCACCCAGGTGTGCAGGGACCCCAGCCCGGCACACACCCCGGGGTGCTCGGAGGGAAGTGTGTGGTATAAACACAAAAACACGTTCAGGATTCTATGGGCACACAAAATGTTTTCAGCTAAACACCGGTGTGTGTGTGGTTTCCATACTCGAAACACACAGAGGCAGGAGTATGTGTATGTATTTATTTATCAGGTCACGTCTTCTGCGAGCTGGAGAGCAAACCAGCAAGAAAGCACAAGAGCACAAACAAGACAGCACAGAGTTTTGTGTGTGCGTGTGTTGCTCTATTACATAGACACATCTCCCAAGGCTCAGAGACAGAGCACAAGTGAGTTTGGTTACAGTTTTCCATTTATGACATATATGTGGTTGCAGCCTTACCCATGTACATACAGCAGCATAAAGCATTTCTTTCTTCATATACCCATATATTCAGAGAAAGAGAAAAACTTCTCTCAGAGATATGTCTACCCTCATATCTATTTTATTTATATATTTATATAAAAACATTTAATTATGAATTATATAGATACACACATAGGTATTTTCTATCACCCCCTATATGGAGAGACAGAGATGATCATACACAGACACATTTGAAATTACTTTATACATATATGCTTTGTGTGTGTGCATGTGTACTTTTTCTCCTTGTCTATACACAGAGATTTTTCTTCCACATGCTTATGTGTTTGTGTTTTATATATATTTACATTTTTAAATATAGATATTATTTCTGTATTTCTGTCTGGTTTATATAGAAAAAGGTCATTTACATGCAGGTGTAGTTTAGCTATTTTTGTAGTTCTTTGAGAAAGAGAGGAGGGGGGTAGGTGGAGACAGAAAATTAAAGAAAATTCGGACTCATAAATAAATATTTAAATAAATTGGATGTAGAGGTGGATATGGGGTACTTGTGTGTGAGTTGGGAGAGGGCAATGACTGGCACCCTTATGCTTGCTCTCCATATACACACATGCAGCCAGTCAGAATATATGTCAAGATCAATACATGCACACACACACACAATGTATATGAGTCCTAGGTATTATACATGGGGAACAGAAGAAAGGGTGGGAGAGACCAGAGTCTCACACACTTAGATAACCCTACGTGCATTTTTAGGGGTGAGAGGATGTCTGGTATATTTTTACCATTCTCTGTGTAGGTCTTTCTCTCCCTCTTGGGGAAAGGATGGAAAGACAGAGAGAATGATAGAAAATACAGACACCCAAACACACATGGTCAGTTACACATAAAAATAAAGGTTCAAATAAAGTATATGTGGAGAATGCTCAGTGTGTGAATAGTGCATTATATGCACATATGTGTGTGTGTGTATATAGCAAGAGAAAGAATGAGATCACAATCTCACTGTAAGGATGTATGTATATATGCAGGCAGAGAGAGAGGATATTGTGTGTCTTTAACGATACATGTATAGATGAGGGGATATAATGTGTGTGTGTGAATATCTCTAATGATATATGTTATAATATATGGAAATATATACTCATTTATATGTGTATATATAGCAAGAGAGAAGTGCGTTATGTGAGCAGTGCTCTGTCTCTTGGTGAGCGTATGTGTGTATTTGCAGCAAGAGGTGAGTGAACAGGTCACTCACCTTTTTATATATGCATATATATGTGCCTCTATATATATATATATTTATTTTATAGCAAGAGAGGTGTGTGAGAGCAAATCTCTGTATATACATACGTATCTATGTGTGTATCTATGTATCTCTCAATGTATCTATATCTCTCTCTATATATATCAGATTTTGTGTGTGAAGAGCTCTCTATCCATTTCTAAGTATATGTATGTGAGAGAATTGTGCAGATTTGTGAACAGCTCACGTGTTCTTGCTCTGTATATACATATGAGCATGTAAATGACACTTCAGTTAAATATGTATATATACATATATAGAGAGAATTATCTGTGTGAATAGTTTATATATATATATAAATATAAGTATGTATATAGGTTTATCTTTTACAAAAAAGAGCAATGTGTTGTATGAGAACATATGTATATAAATACAGAGAGAATATATATAAAAATATTAACATATACCTGTATATATTTATGCATCCCAAAGATAATATAATATATAAGTATTTATATATATTTATATAAATATATATTTTAGATATTTTATATAAATAATATATATTTATTATTTATGTATACAATTTAATTTTTATTTTATATATAATATATTAATATAAACAATATATTTAATATATTTTATATAAATAATATATATTTATTATTCTATTATGTATATATTTTATTATAATTTTATTTTAATTTATTTTATATTTAATATTTCTATATATTTTATATAAATAATATATATTTATGCATCCCAGAGAGGGGGCAAGAAGTAGAGAAAATGACACAAAATGTGTGTATGGGTGTGTGTTTGAAAATTTATTGCTCTTTTTCTTGAGTATATGGGTTAATGTATACTTATGTATACACACCCATCAGGAGAGGATAATGTGCATGAACAGCTCTCACTCTCTGTGTGTGTCTATATGTATGGCAAGAGAGACTCCTGTGTATGTATTTGTGCATGAACAGCTCTCTCAGCATAGATTTATACATGGGGGGTTACAGAGAGAAGGGGAGAATGTGTGAAAATCCCTCTCTATATATGTATGTATATGTATTTACATATAGACATAGACTGAGAAAAGGGGGGGTGTAGTGGTGGGGGGTGTAGTAGTGAACTGAACTCTCAAAGTATTATATTATATTATATTGTATTATATTGTATTATATTATATTATATTATATTATATTATATTATATTATATTTTATATTATATTATATATTAATGTCTATGTGCACACACAGACATTAAGAGAATTATGTTTGTGTGCTTGTGAACAGTTTCTGTATATATATGCATATATATGTGTGCATATGTATATCTATCCAAAAGTACTGTGTATATGAAAACTATTCTCTGAACAGCTCTTTCAGTGTGCATATATATATATATATATATACATATACACACACATATATATATGCAGAGTGGGGGAAGAGAGAGTGAGAGACCTGCTACCCCATCCCCCAGTATCTGTATATACAGAGTGTGTGTGTGTGTGTGTGTGTGTGTGTGTGTAAAGCAAGAGAGGATTGTGTAATTGTGTGAGTAAACAGCTGTCTCTGTATATATGTGTATAAATATATACGTATATTTATGTATGTATTACATATCTATGTGTATATGTAAGAAGAGAATTGCGAGTGTTAACAGCTCTCTATATCTGTAAGGAGACAAGTGTGTGTGTGTGTGAGAGAAAAGTAGTCTCTCTATAAGTAGAGTATATATATGTGTGTGTTTATATGCATATATATGTATTCATACAGAGAGAGGAGTATCATGTGTGAAAACAGCTCACTGAGTATATATATATATATATATATATATACACAGAATGGAGTGAGAATAGTATTTCTGTGTAAACAGTATGTCCTCTAATTATATGTGCATATATGTACATTTGTACATATGAAGAGAGAGAACTGTGCATGAACAATCTCTCTGTGTAAATATGTATATATGCATCTATATATTCATATATAAGGTAAGAGAGAGTAGTGTGTATGTCAAAGTTACTCTATCTCTACTTATGCATATACATACAAAGACAATTTCAACATATGTACATATATATGTATATTTATGCATCCCAGAGAATATAAGTGGGGAGGGGGAGAAGGGGAGTGATGGAAACTGTGTGTATGAATTGCTCTCATACATATATATATGTATATATACACATACACACATATTTACATATGGTATAAATGCATGTGCATGTGTGTATATGTATATATGCATATGGAAAGGGGGGGAACTTGTGTGTGAGAGAGAGAACAGCTCTCCCTGTACACAGATGTGTGTATATATTTATATATCTCGCAAGAGAATCTGTGTGTGAACAGCTCTCTCTCCCTAAATAAATGTAATAAATATACATGTAGTGAGCAAACTGTGGGTGAACAGCTCTCTCCCCTCTGTATAAACATATATGTGTCTATAGCATAAGAACTGTGCGTGTGAACACCTTGTCTATATATTTAGTGAAAGACTTACATGTATGAGAACAACTCTCTAGAGTATATATGTATATATGCATATATATGTAATCATATAGCAAGAGAAAGGACTGCCATGTGTGTGAAAACAGCTCAGTATATAGATATATATATATAAGAAGAGAGAACAGTGTGTGTTTGTGTGAGCAGCACATTAATTATATTTATATATATATATGCATTATGTGTGAACAGTCTCTGTATACACGTATATACGCATCCATAGAGATGGTATTGTGGGTGTGAGAAAAACTCTCACTTGCTCCCTACATATGTATGTCCATACAGAGAGAGAATTTATATATATATATTTATGCACCCCAGATATTATACATGTATATGGGACAAGGAGAGAGACAGTGCTAAAAAATATGCGTCTGAGAGACAATAGCTCTTGCTCTTCTTCTCAGGTGTATGTGCATGTGTATCTGAGACAGCAAGAGAGAGAATAATGTGTGTGAACAGCCCTGGCTCGCTCTGTGCCTGTGTCTCTATGCATATGTGTATGTATGTAGTGAGAGAGAACAGTGTGTACAGACTTGTGTGTGAACAGCTAAGTATAGATGCACATATGCAATTCATTATATCAAGGGGTAGTGTGTGTCTGGTATCACACGGTTGCTCGCTCACTGTGTGTGTGTATATAAATATATGTATGTGTGCATATAGAGAGGTCAAGAGAGAAAAGAGTGTGTCAGAGCTCCCACACATATATATATGTGTGTACATTATACATATATGTGTGTGTATAGTGAGACTATTGTGTGTTTGAACAGCACGCTTGCTCTCTCATCCCCCATTTCTATGTGTGCCTACATATGTGTATATACAGTGACAGGGAATGGTGTGTGAACCTCTTACACTCTGTATATATGTATATCTACATATGTATATGAGAGATGTGTATGTGAACAAGACTCACCCTTTGTGTCTATTATAAGTATGTATGTATGAGGAGAGAATGTGTGTGTGGTGGGGCTATTTTCTCCCATTCTGTGTCTCTCTTTCACACATGCACACAGAGCCTCCCCCATACATTTAGCTCAAATATTTATACCTCCATATATTTATACATGTGTGTTCCCTTCCCCACTCCCTCTTTAGGAGGGAGGAAGAAGAGCCTTCACACTGAAACACCCCTGGTGTTCTGCGGGAAGGGAGACTGGTGCTGGATTCCTGTGCTGGATGGGCTCCCAGCCAGCTGGGGTGAGATCCGTGCACTCACTGCCCAGCTGTGCTCACACACCCACCCACCCACCCACATATATTGCATTTAAATATATATTTATGACAATATTTTAAAATATATATAGCTAGTTCTTTATGTGTGAGCATGCACTTACATTCATTTTAAATTTACAGAGCTATCACAATAAATAATAACTATTAGATACCACTCATCTATAACACACGTATGGCACACACATTCCCCCTATACAACCACCACCTATAGACGCCTTAGCTGTAAGCCTCCATTCGGCTAGAGCGTTACCTTTACATGTCTGCAGGTATGTGTTTGTGTGTTACACACACACAAGTACACGTTACACATCCCCCCGGTGACCGCCGTGCCGGGGGTGCCGTGTCCCAGGGGTGGGCTCTCGATGTTGCCCCTCCCTGGGGCCGAGCGGCTCCCACTGGGGGTCCCGGGGCCGCCGCCCCGCTCCTTGGGCTGCTGCCCCTCCTCCTGCCCGAGCGCCTCGAAGCCCCCAGAGGACAGAACAACTCATCACAGGGCTGCTTGGCCACGGCTGCTGCGGGGGGCAGGACCCCGCTATTCTGGGGGGCTCTCTTCTCGGGGAGATGGGGACACACGAACCCCGCTAAGGGATGGGGACACACAGACACACGACCGGGCAGGATCCGGCGGCCCCAGGGACCCCCCACCACCACCGCGGGCCGCTGGGGCTTGTCCCCTCTGGCGGCGGGGGCTGGGCGAGGGAAATGGCGGAGGGAGCCGGGGGATGGGGAGAGGGGGAGGCGGAGGAGGAGGAGGAAGGGGAGGCGGCGGAGCCGTGCGGGCTCACAGCGGCGTGCGTGGGCAGGGGGCGGGGTGCGAGAATGTGTGCGGGTGTGACCGTGCGTGCCTGTTTGTACATGTGTGTGTTACACGCGTGTGTTACATGTGTGTGCACGTGTGTTATATGTGATACATGTGTGTGCATGTGTAGGCGTGTGTGCCCGCCTGCTCACGCCCCCGTGCTTGTTCCCCGCGTGTCCCCGCGCACTCACACCCCCGGCCCACCCGCGGCGGGGGCACAAGGATTCCACTCCGAAGGAGTGGGGGAGAAAGACCCCTCCAGGCCCGGCCCCGGGCTCGGCAAGGGAGGCGTTGTGCATCCCCTGCCCCCCTCTCCCCCGAAGCCGCGTTTTCCCGGTGGGATTTGGGGGGTGAGGTGAATGGGGGAGGGGGGTTCATAGCACCGCTGCTGCCCCCCCAAGCCCACGCGGAGCTGCGCCTGCAGCGGGGCTCGAGCCCCTCGTCGCCCTCCCACGGCGCGCAGGGTTTGCGGGGGCGGCAGCGATTCACAACCCACCCACACTCCCCCCCACAACGAGCCAGGCCGGAGATCCCCCCAGCCTCCCTCTCCAGACCCCCGGCCTCGCCGCGCTCCCCGCAGCGAGGGATGCGGGGCGATGCCAACCGGGGGCGGGGCGGGGGGGCACATGGGACACGCAGCCCTCCCACGTCGGGGGCCCCGCCCGAGCGGTCGCGGGGCCGAGGGTCGGTGGTGGGGGCGGCCCCAGTCGCCGGGGCGGAGACCCCCGGCCTCGGCGCGGCACCTCCGCGCTGCTGCCGGCGGCCGCGGGAGGGCGTCGCCTGTGTTAGTTCCCTCCGGAGAACCCGGGGCCAGCGCCGCCGCCACCGCCCCCTGCCGCCTGCCGCCTCCCCGCCCGCAGCGGCCCCTCTTGGGCGGCGGGCGGCGGCGGCGGCGCCGCGCGGGGGCCGCGGAGAGGCCCCAATCGCCGCCGCGCCGGGCACCCCTCCTCGCCGCCGCCGCCGCGCCGGGCGCGCCCCGAAATCCGTGCGGGGGCGGCGGGCGGCGCTCGGCGGGGGCGCGGGGGCGGTGGCGGGGCTGGGGCCGGGGGCGCGGGCGCGGCGCGGGCGGGGCGGCGCGGGGGCCTGGGGCCGCGCGGGAGCCCCGCGAAGCGGCCCCAAGAAGCACAAGTTGGGGCTGGCGGCGGACCAGGCTGTTGTTGTTCTCAACGTGGTCCGCCCCGCGCCCATATAAGGGGCGGCGGAGGCGCCCGCCCCGGCAGAGCGCGGACCGAGCGGAGCAGACACAGCGCGCCCGCCGGGCCCCGCCGCGCCGCCGCTGCCCCTGCCTGCCCCCGCTCCGGCCCGCGGAACCCCGCACCCCGCACCATGTCGGTAGAGCTGGAAGAAGCCGATCTGCCTCTTACTGAGGCAGAGGAGGCACCGCTCTCCCCGGAGAAGAAAGCAGCCGCTAGGAAGGCGAAAGGAGGCGGCGGCTCCTCGTTGTCGCCGTCGAAGAAAAGGAAGAACAACAAGAAGAAGAATCAGCCGGGCAAATACAGTCAGTTGGTGGTGGAGACGATCCGCAAACTGGGCGAGCGCAATGGCTCCTCGTTAGCCAAGATCTACAATGAGGCCAAGAAGGTGGCCTGGTTCGACCAGCAGAACGGCAGGACCTACCTGAAGTACTCCATTAAGGCGCTGGTACAGAACGACACGCTGCTTCAGGTCAAGGGCACCGGCGCCAATGGCTCCTTCAAGCTCAACAGGAAGAAGCTGGAAGGCGGCGGAGAGGGGAGCGCGGGCAGCAGCGCCCACAAGTCCCACAAGAAGGCGACGGCCTCCACGTCCCGGCGGGCGGAGAAACCCGCGGCCAAGAGCAAGAAGCCCGAGAAGAAATCGCACAAGAAGGGAGCCGGCGGCGCGGCGGCGAAGAAGGACAAGGGCAAAGCCAAGAAAGCCACCAAGAAGGGAGCCGCGTCTCCCGGGGGCAAGAAGGTGAAGAAGTCGGCAAAGCCCAAGGCGCTCAAGAGCCGGAAGGCATGAGATCGGGGCGCTGGGAGCCCCGCGCCGCCCCCCGGACTGTGAGCCCCGCGGCACAGACTGCTCTGAGGACAGACCCCAGGGGACCCGCTTTGTCTTTGTGTTGCTGACTCGGCTCCGCAGCCGCCGCCGTGCGCGGTGAGCGGGGCTGCGGCCGCCCCAGCCCCCCCCTTCCCCTTCTCCGCCGCCTTATTTTTCTACCCCAACCCCCCATCCCACACCGCGGCTTCTCCCCGATCGCGCCCTTTTGTTTTCGGCCGTGCCCTTCCCCGCCTGTAGACGGTTCCCGGCCCCCCCTTCCGCTCCCCCTTGTCTGCCCGGTTGTTCCCAGGGATTTTTCCCGCCCGGTTTCCATAGCAGCCATTTTGCGGCGGGGCCCCCCCCGCGCCACGTGGGCCGGTCCCGCTCCCGCCGCCCGCGCGCGCCCCGCCCCTCCCGCCGAGCGCGCGCCTGGCACCGCCCCCTTTCCCGCCGAGCGCGCGCGCGCGCGCGCCCCGTGCCTGCTCGCGGCCGCCCCGAAGGGATGCGGCGCCCCCTGCCGGCCCGCGGCGCCCCCCGCTGCCATGGCAACGGCCCGGCGCGCTGGAGGGGGCGCCCCCTGGCGGCCACCGGCCGCACCTGCGATGGCCTTCGATGTTTTTGTATGGGTGAGAGAGGGAGGGGGGGAGGGGTCGGGTTAGCGGGGTCTTTTTTTGGGGTTTTCTTTGTTTTTTGTTCTTTTCATTTATCGTCGTTTCAAATAAATTGTTACAAAACGCCGCCCCGCTGACGCGTGTGTGCTCCCTGCAGGCGCCGGGGAGCGGGTGGGAACGAGGGGGGCTGGTCCCCGCTGGCCGGGGGTCCACCCGGGTGCTGATGCGCCAGAGCCCGCGATCCCCTCCGGGGGAGGGGCAGGAGCAGAGGGAAGAAGGTGCTCTGCCATGGAGGCGGGCAAGGAGCGCGGTGCCTGTGTAGCTGAGCTCCCTGAGGACCCCGGGGGGCACCTGCAGCACCCGGCTTGGAGCGGGGGCAGCTCCCAGGGCTCACCCCCATCTGCCTCCTCGGCCTGGAACGGCCCCCAGGGCCGGGTCCCCGCGGCAGGAGCGGAGCGGGGGGAGCGCCAGAGCCCCCCGCGGCCGTGCCTATTTATAGCAGCCGGCGAGGTTGCGTAAATCCCGGCAGGGATCTGGGCCATCTTGTTCTGCCGGCTGCGGGAGGGCTCATCCCTCACCCCGGCTCATCGCCCTCTGCGCTCCGGGGACCCTCGGGGCTGCAGGAGAGGGAGGGACGGGAGAGCAGCCCCCAAGTCGGATCCCTGTCGCAGGACGGGCTGTGGGTGCACGGTACCCCCAGGCCGGCTGTGGTTAAACCCACAGAAGGGCAGCGCTGCCCTCACCCAAACCATCTATACCAGCCCCACACAAGGGCCCTGCCCCGCTGCCCCCAGCAGTCTCAAGCAAGCCCCAGAGCTACTGCAGCCCTGGCGAGGTGCTGTGCCCGGAGCATCAACATGCACCCGATGCCTGGGGAATACAGCGTGATCAGCCCCATGCACAGCCATCCCTGTGAGGAGGGGACAGAAGGACAGCAGCCAGCGGTGCCTGGGAACAGCCACGACATGAGGACATGGCAGGGCCTTTCAGCATTCCTGGGAAAGGAGCAGCCCCTTCCTCCAGGGCCCAGGTCCAGGGCAGCTCCTTTATCCCTTTGCCCCTTGGAGAACCAGCAGGAAGAAGGGAAGAAAGTTTTACTCCCTGAAGCAAGGTCCATCCAGTAAATCCATCAAGAGAAAGCTGCTGGAAGAGACCAGCAATGCTCTGCTCTGCTCCAGGAAGCTACAGCCTCCCTCCAGGCCAGCCACCATCCCACTGCCCACACAAATTACACACCAAGCCTGGGTGCATGCCCACAACCTCAGGTCCCAGGAGAGAGCTGGTGATGTCCCAGAAGAGAGCTGCTGCACTGCAGCACCGACCTGCAGCTGTGTCCTTAGAGAACAGCTGACACTGCAGGTTTGGGAGGGCTGGCAGAGGGGTCACCTCCTGTGGTTGGTCAAACCAACCACATCTCAGGGCACAGCTCCCCTTAGCACTGACCTGCGAGGCAAACAGTGGCTGTAGGTAACCACCCCTCCAGGTAAACCAGCAGGGCATTCCTGTGGGCAGGAAAGGGCAGGGGGCCTCTGGCTGCCCAGCACAGGGACAGCACTGGGGTGACACACCGTGCCAGCCCAGCTGGAGCTGTCTTACAGGTTGGGATGCCAGGAACCATGATGCTGGATCATCCCCCAGTGAGCTGCTGGGGGTGCTGCCAACTAGGAGGGCCAGGCTTTGGAGAGAAACCCAAGCCCTGAGGAGTTCCAAGGGCCAGTGACTCATCTCATCACCCAGACAAACAAAGCCAGTCCCAGAGCTGAGGACCTCAGCTGGCAGAGGCTCTGCTGCACGTGGCAAGATGCACAGCAGCCTCCCACAGCAGGCAGCTGCAGCTCCAGGTCAGCGCTCGTCTCACCTTCAGGCACCCAAGGAAGCAGGGCAAGAATCCTGCAGCCCCCCTGCCCTCTCCTTAAGGGAAGCACAGACCAACAGACACTCTTCCAGGCTTACTTGGCCTCTGGGAAGCCTCTGCTGAGCCAAGTCCTTCCCATTTTATGAGCTCGGCTGCTCTGGTGCTATGAAGCATTCAGAAGAGAGAGCCAGGACCAGCAACACTGGCTCCAGAAAGCTACAAGTCCAGTCTCTGGAGCTGCAGGATTAAAGGTGACCATGTTCACTCCAGCTTTCTAGTAAAGACCAAGACTTTCAACTCTCCTGGTCACGATGGTGTTCAGCTGTGAGGTTCATGAGGTGATAAAGGCCAAGCACTTCAGCAATGTTTGGCGCGACAGGATTTCCTTCGGTCTGCCTTCCAACAGCCCAGCTTTCCCAGCTGGTCCGTCATGTCCATTAGAGGAAGCTCAGACCCTGGCTGGAGCTCAGTGTTGAGGGCACTACATATGCCACCAGCACCCAGCCATAGTGCCCACATCACCCCACCATCCTGGGCAGAGCCACACAACAGCCAGGGTGGCTGCAGAGCTCCTCAGGAGCAGCCCCACTGTCTTTATTCCTGCCTAGAGTGCTGGCAGTGTGGTTGGCAGGGCAGCAGGCAGGACACTGCCTGAGACCAGCCCAGCACCCCCAGTCCCGCCCCACACCTCCCACAGCCCAGCACAGACCAACCAGCACCCACTGGGAACTGTCCAAGCTTCCCACAACCCTTCCTCCCCAAAACCCAAGCAGAGCAGTGCTGGTCTGCAGAGTAGCCACCAGGACAGCAAACTGGCAATGTCCAACAAAGGAGAGGGGGTGAAAGCAACAGTCTTCCACCTCCAGGTTCCTACCTTCCCTTCAGGATCAGCTTTTCTCATCTCTGCCTACTTGTCTGCAAGGTCACCCAGAGGGTCCTGGAGGAGCCCACTGGGAGGAGAAAGCATCTCCAGGACTGGGGGAGGGTCCTGGTCCAGCCTCACTCTTCCTCTGCTGCATCCAGCCAGGAGCAGCTGAGGCTTCCTGGCACTGGTGACAGAGCAACCAGGCAATGTGGCATTCCCATAGCAGGGAGAAGAGCCAGACAACAGTATTATCTGCTCCCAGGATAGGAAAAGACTTTGTCTGAGAGAAGGGCAAACACAGCCTAGCAGTGGTCCTGTCTGGTGTTTTACTAGTCCTTCCACTTGGAGAAAACTGAGCCCAGACAACAAGCTGCCACCAGAGCCTGCCAGATTCCATGGGTTTGGTGAGGTGACAAGACACAGCACATTTGACAGCATTCAACAGGGAACCAGTTTAATCAGATATTGGGTTTGCACCATTCTTTTCAGTATCACAAGTTCTGCATTTTTCTAAGAAATACAAAACACTCTCAGGTTTACAGAACACTGGTCCTGGAGAAGACAAGAGGGAGAGAACAAGACACTCGGATACAGACACATCAACCACCACACTGGGCAGCAGAAAGCAAACTGCTCGTCCCCACCTTGCTGATGGGAACAGTCCCTTTACAGGAGGCAGAGAGATCCGAGGGGGCTTTGTTGGTGCAGCAGGGCTGTGCCCCCCACCCACCTGAGGTCAGTGACCGTGGGACACCTCCACACCCCCATCAGCACACCACCAGTGAACACGCCGCTTCCACATTCCAGAGTGAAAACCCCCTTCCTAAAGCCGGTTGACAAGTGTCCAGGTTCATCTACTCTAGATCTAAAAGCTACACTCAGAGCCAGGGTAAGTTACTTCACCCACGAGATTAACAGCTGATTCCATGGGTCGAACACATGCTACTTAACAGCACATAAATAGGAGATGCTCTTTTTTTTTTTTTTTTTTTTACTTAAAAACACACGTGATGAAGGTCTACGGTCGGGTTGCCTCGACACTGCCGCATGCACACGACTACGGGGCTCGCAGAAGCGGCTGCGCCCGGCAGCCAGGAAAGCTGCCTCTGCATCAGCTATTCCAGGGGTCACGGGACAGCTAGCCTGCCCCCATGCTCGCACACTATCCACACAGCCATTAAATAAATACAGTGCTAGCTAGGAGCGGGCTTTGATACAGGTTTTGAAAAGAAATATTAATCCATAAGAGGGTTTACAGTTAACACGTATCATCGTCACTTTATTTCTCAGAACCAGAAATAGTGCTGAACAAACAAACAAACACCAACAAAAAAGGGAGACGCGGGATGTCATTTTCCAGAAGTGCAACCAGGGTACCGGGGAGCTCTCAGCGAGGCGAAGGGCTTCTGCAGCTGGGAGAGGAGGGGAGCCACGGCAGAAGATGGCAGCTCCCGCTCCCGGCGGGCGCCTGACCTTGCGACGCTCTCCGAGGGGATTTGTCACCGCAGCCTCCACCCCACCCCGCCAGCAGGACCCACGGCATGTGGGACCACCGAGCCCCCCAGCACCCACCGAGCCAGGGAGCTGCGGGGAGGTGACTTTGCAGGGGAGCACCCCAAAATAAAAGAGACCTTAAAATAAATAGGACCAAAGCTTCTTTACAGTAGGCTATGCACTAGCTTTACCAAGAACAAAACTAAGACTAACAGCCACTTCTTGCCAACGGAGAAACTTTTCCTCCTCTTCACATTTTCCAGCCCCCCGCTCTCGCAGCTGCAGTGCGGCCGGAACGGCATTGCTGGGGATGGAGGGGGGGGCACGGCAGCAGCGAGTCCCATCCTTACACCAGAGCGAGCAGGGCCAACTGGGGGGGCCCCTGCACAGTCCCAGGGCTGGCAGAGGGGAGAGGCAGCCGGGGATGCCCGTGTCCATCCCCACACCAGCCAAAACAGTCCTCAGCAGCTCCCAGCAGCTCTGCACCATGACCCAACCATACGGCTCCAGATGTCACCACTGCCAACAGCTGTGATCCAGCTGCCTCCTCCAAAACCACTTCTTCCAGAGGGAGGAGGGACAGGGTGGGGGCACAAGCAGGACCTGACCTCACCCATGCTCCCCCAGCACCCTGCCGCAGCCCAGGTCGGGGGGGCTAGTGGAGGGCTGGTGGGGTGCTGCCAGGGCTCACCACCCAGCCCAGGCTGAGGGGCAGGACGGGGAACCCCAGCCCCATCGGGAGGAGAGGTGAGGCAGTGGTGAGAAGGGAGCTGGGGGTAGGGGGACGGGGGGCAGCGCTCACTTCTTGGAGCTCTGCGTCTTCTTGGGCAGCAGCACGGCCTGGATGTTGGGCAGGACGCCGCCCTGGGCGATGGTCACGCCGCCCAGCAGCTTGTTGAGCTCCTCGTCGTTGCGGATGGCGAGCTGCAGGTGCCGCGGGATGATGCGCGTCTTCTTGTTGTCGCGGGCCGCGTTGCCCGCCAGCTCCAGGATCTCGGCCGACAGGTACTCCAGCACCGCCGCCAGGTACACCGGCGCCCCGGCGCCCACCCGCTCCGCGTAGTTACCCTTCCTCAGCAGCCGGTGCACCCTCCCCACGGGGAACTGCAGCCCGGCCCGCGACGAGCGCGACTTGGCCTTGGCCCGCGCCTTCCCGCCGGACTTCCCCCGGCCCGACATGGCCGGCAGGCAGCGGCCCCTCGCCGCCGCCTCTCAAAGCAGCGCCGCGCACAGAGAGTCCCGGCGCCTGCGGGGAGACAAACGCCGTTACACCGCGCCGGGGCCGCGCCGTCCCCGCCCGCGCCGCGCCGCCCTTACCCGCAGGAGCCGCCGCCGCTCCGCCCTGCGCGCCGCCCGCCGCCGCACTGCCCGCGCTGCCGCCGCCGCGCCGCGGATATCGCCGCCCGCCCGCCGAGCGCCGCGCCCCATTGGCTGCCGCCGCTGCCGCCGCGCCGCCGATTGGTCCCCGCGCCGATCCCTGATTTGCATAGGGCTCGCGGCGCCCCGGCCGTGCCGGCGCCCAGCGCGGCCCTGCCCGGCCCTGCCCCGGCCCTGCCCCGGCCCTGCCCCCGGCCCTGCCCCGGCCCCAATCCCGACCCTGCCCCGGCCCCAATCCCGGCCCTGCCCCGGCCCTGCTCCCCGACCCTGCTCCCTGACCCCTGCCCCTGGCCCTGCCCCGGCCCTGGCTCCTGGCCCTGCTCCCGACTCCTGCCCCGGCCCCAATCCTGACCCTGCCTCGGCCCCGCTCCCGGCCCTGCCCCGGCCCCAATCCCGGCCCCGCCCCGACCCTGCCCCGGCCCTGCCCCGGCCCCGCTCCCGGCCCTGCCCCGATCCCGCTCCCGGTCCTGCTCCCCGGCCATGCCCCGGCCCCCCGGTCCTGCGTCGCGGCCCAGGAGAGGGGCTTTGGCCAGAGCCCCCCGTGGGTGTCCCGGCAGCGCCGCTCCTCACCGGTGCCCCGCTTGCCTTGCCCAAACCCGTGGCCCTCTCCGCGGCCAGCGGGATGCCTCTCCCGAGAGGATGCCTAAAGCCTGCGGGCAGGGGGGATGATCCAAGGGAAAGAAACCCACGATGGGAAGGGCAGTCCGCAGCAAGCACTACCTTTCTTGTGTCATCACGCATCAAAGGGGCAAGGTGCTCCCCGAATTGTTTTCGGGGACATGTCATGCCGGATGGATTGTGGTCACCTCCTCACCAGGTTGGAGTGTGTGCTGCAAACAGCGTTGGGCGAGCAGCCAGGCTCCAGTTTAAAGGTGATGTAGTTCAGCAATAACATCTCCTCATTAAACACTCAGCATAGGGGTTTTTTTGGTGATGCTGCTGCTGGAGCTCACAGCCTGGAGGGAGATAATCTGTACCCTGTGTCTTTGCATTGCCCCTGACTCCCCAAGGGAAGGATTATGTTCCCCAGAGCGGGGAAAGTTGAGCATCCCCCACTCGTGCTCAGCATCTTCACTCCCTCCACAGCAACTGGAGACCTGAAATGAATTTGAGATGAGCTAGTGACCTTTGGAAAAGCCTGATCTGCAGTTAGCACTGACCGGGCTAGGTCAGCTGAGCTGCTCATCCTGGAAAAGTGATGGCTGGGCAGGGAGAGAAACCTCCCATTGTAGCTCCTGCAACAACAGGTACCAAGGTGACAGCCTCAGAGCCTGAAAATCTATTTATTCTGCCAGGAGCTGCTAATACAGTGATTCTCTTGCCTCAAGTCATGGTGGGAGCAATGAGGAGCCAGCCAGCAACAGGCTTTCTGGCTAGAAATCCTAATCCCACCCCAGCTTCCCATAAGCCAGGAAACCTGGGATCAGCTGCCTCCATAGCACACAAGGGATTCAGAGGCTGATTTCGCTCCAAGAGCGCTTGGGTCTCCCCAGGTGTCCATCCTGTGGCTCCTGCCCTGGCTCTACTATCCCTCCCCAGGGACAAGCCTCACCTTACAGCCACCCCTGCAGATCCCCAGGGACAGATGATTCAAAACAAATCCCCAGGGAGTATTTTCCACTGGCAAACGGAAATGCTCCAGCAATATGGTCCTGCCAGTACCATCAGAGCTCAGCAGTGAGTAGATGGGTCTTCCCCTCAGCACAGGGAGAGGAGGTGCAAGCCCTGCCTGCGAAACAGGAGCAGTGGGGCTGTGGTGGGCAAGGGGGACACAGACAGGCACACGGACAAGGGCACTGCACAGTCAGCCAGTGAAGCCCATTTTATTGTTTCCAATACAAAGGAAGTACTGATTTCCAGCAAGGATTTCACCGTGTAAGGCTTCTGGTCTGTAACATCTGGCTCTGTTTACAAAATCCCTGACCTCAAAAACAACGGCCCTATGCTACTCTGTAACGGCACTTTGGTTATCTGGGCTTTAATGAATGACCTTTATGAGCAAGGCAGAGTGCATCCCTCCACAGATCAAGGAAATCCTCTCTAAGTCTTCAAATCCCATTAACAAAATGATTGTACAAACAACGTGACTGAGACACACTCTCCCACCCTGCTGCCAATAGGGAAACCCAAGCAAAGTCCAGTTCCTCCCAGGCACTGTTTAAACATCTCCCTGTTTAGGAGCCGTGCATGCACGTGGCAATGCTGGTGCAGAGCGGGATGGCTCTGGCAGATCTTCCCAGCCTGGAGTTTCCTTATAATATTTACATCTTGTTTCTCTGTACTGCAGCCATCTTTTGAGGGAGAGAGTATTGGAAAGGAATTTGTACAGAATCAGTGTGGACTTAAGTGGAAAAGAGGTATTGGTTTAATACCAAAAAATGGGAAAGGAAAAGCAAACAGGAGGAGACATGAACTGTGAACACTGACAGGAGGCAGAAGCTATTCTTCCCTGGCAGGCTGAGATGCTTCTCAGGGCCTTATCTGTGTTTGGCACAAGTGACTGGCAGAGGGAAGCCAGCAGGTTATATTCTCTCCCATCAGCACAAGACAAAGACAAAATCTTTAAAGACAAATACCAATCTTTAACAAAACGTAAAGAACAGAGACAACAACCTAGAGCAGCGGATCAACACCAGTCTGCAAAGCCTTCCAAAAAAAAAACCATGACTCACTCTGCTTAGGAAAATCAGGAGGTAAAAGGATGGCCAGCCATCCCAGCTGGTGTCTAAGCCTTGTGCTTCTTCGCAGCTGGCTCTCCCTGCTTCCCCAGCCACTGCTGCAGGATACCTGCGCTGGTTTTCTTGGGTGAAGGGCTGTGGATGAACTGACTTTTCCACTTGGGCAAATCGTTTTCTTTCTTCTGGGGAGAGCCCTCCTGGGAGTTTTTTAACCAGCCCAGCAACACTTTGTTGCTTGGGGTGGCACTGACCTCCTGGAGAGACAAAAGACAGTGTGGGAGAGGTCAGAAGCACAGTAAGAGCAGGGCAGGCTGTGAGAGTTGGTCCAGAGCAGGATGTGGAAGCTGAGCAATGGCCCTGCCTGTAACCAGGCACATCTGTGGGAGGTTCCCCAGGCTGCTGGGGAACAGACTTGTTCCAAGACCCATTTCACATGGAATTTGCCTCATTTGGCAGAGAAATCCTGGCACGGGATGACAGTTTATTTCTGGAAGCAGAGGGAAGGGAATCTGTCTAGAGCTCTGCGCTCCAGCATCAAGTACGGGTATGCCCAACAGTTGCCGCCTGCTGCTGCCCCTCCTACAGCCTGGCAGCTCTGTCCCAGCCCAGGGACACCATCATGACCGAGATCCCCCCTGCCAAGCTCCCACCAGCACTCACCTTCTTGGCCCCCAGCTCGATGGGTGCAACACACTCGGGCGTGTTGTTGCGGATGCTGTTGACAAAGGTGGACACTGGGTGGAAAACAATGTTCTCCGTGGGCTGGATGAGTTTCACAGCTTCTTGAGTTGGCACTTCAGCAAAGTCCAGCCATTTCCTGATGGCTTCATCCCCATCCAGGATGGCTGGCATCCTAGGGCATAAGACAGTTGGAGCTAAAGCTCAGCACCAACACGGCAGAGTGTGGTGGCAAAAGCCAGACTTGTAGCTAGCAAGGAGCTGGCAGCCTGGGGGGAACAGGGAAAACTGAAGCAGCAGGATGCTCTTCTGCAAGGCAGAGCACTCGTTTCACCAAGGTAGCTGCTCTGCTGGAAGAGGCAGAGGGGTTGACTGCCAGGCCCTCGTCAGGCAGAAAGTGATCCAACTCCAGAGAGTGATCCAACTCCAACTCCCTCCCGTGGGGCACAAAGATGGTGATTTATGGAAAGGGCACGAGCTGGTGACCCGAAACAAGCCAGTAATGTTGTAGTGTTTTTCTCTGAGGGCAGGAAGAGGAGGCAGGGCTCTCTGCCTGCGTGCTGCCAGGCTGGTGTCCAAAGGTGCAGCTCTCCTTCCCCGCCCCCTTCCACCCTGCAGCCCCTTTGCCTGCTCTCACTTACCTGTGATGGATGAAGCTCACGTCCTTGGAGGCATCCACAGTGATGATGGTGTAAGTGTACAGCATCTCCCCTCCCGACGGCGGCTCCCAGCAGTCGAAAATCCCAGCCATGGTGAGCAACCTCCATCCTTTCCACTCCTCATCTCCCTCTGTCCCCTCATCCTGCAGGAGAGGCCACATCACCCTGGTCAGTGCTGGCCCATGGGCAGCCAAAGCAGCACAGATTTTCCAGTCATAAACTGAACTAATCTGAGGGCTTTCCAGGAGACTATCTACTGATTTGAGGTAACTCCAGGAGAGGTACCGGGACCCTCATTTTCCCACAGGCAAGCCAGCACTCTCCTCCCCTCCTGAACATCCCAGCTACCAGCTCAGCCAAAGAAAAGAGGTAGTGAAACTCCCAGCCCAGTCCCCTGTGAGCCACATTGCCCACCCATGCAAATACCCGGCACGTGGGGAGCAGCGAGCGTGACGGCGGGGACGCCGCGTCACCTTTCACAGCCCGGGGACCTCCAGCCACAGAGGGATGCCAGAGTGCTGAGCCCACTGCTAAACACAGCCCTATTGGGAAAGAGGCTCCCAGAGATGTGCACAGCTGCAGGGAAAGGGGCTTTTTTCCCAGGCAGCTGGAGGGAGCAGGGACACAAGAGTTAAGACACAGCAAAGGACTCCATACCACGGCATCCTTGGTCTGGGGGAAGTAAATGAAATACGGCTGCTTCCCCCCACTCTGCTGCTGCTGCCACTCGTAGAAGCCATCGGCCAGGACCACGCAGCGCTTGCCCTTGAGGAGAGCACCCTGGGGAGAGAAAGCACAAGCGAGTGCTGAGCAGCAGCCTCCGGCAGCCTGCAAGGGAGGACAGGGCTCCTGGGACCACTCAGCCCACTTGCTCCCTCTCAGGCCTTTCCTAAACTGCTCCGTGGGGTGCACAAATGCCACTAGTGCTAGGATGAGCTTTGCCAGCAACTACCCTTTCAGCTCTATTTTAATGAAATCTGCCACTTCCACAGAACAGGGCCTCGCTCCCCTGTGAAGCAGGCAAGTGGTGACCAGTACTCCCCAGGGAGATGCTTCAGCCCTGGTTCTGCTGACTACAAGATCTCTTCAAGCAGGACACAAAGACGGCAGCAGCAGCTCACCTTGTAGGAGGACTTTTTCAGCATGGTGTCACTGCGGCAGTTGGAGGTGTTGAACTGCAGTTTGGAGGGGTCGTCACTTTTGAACCAGGAGGGCACCAGACCCCAGCGCATGTCCATGAGGACCCGCTCGGAGGAGTCAGCATCCTTTTGAACGAGACAGAGAAACACCTCAGGTCAGAGCCTCGTCACAGGGACCACGAGCATCCCCACAGCTTGAGAGAGGGGCTGTGGGAGATCCTGTGGAAGCAGCTTCTCCCCCTGCAAGGGGCAAACCAGCCAGCATCTCTGCTGAGAGCTGAGCTGGGGCTCACTGCCCCTCCAGCACTAACTCTGCCTCTGTTCTCCTGCAGGGATGCCCCTCACAAGCCATGCAGAAACAGCCACTGATTATAACCCTCTGCATATCTTTAACAACTTTCCTGTAAGAATTAATATTCAGCAGAAAGCACAAGAATATTTTGCAGGAATAAATAACTCTGTCTCACTGAAGCTCACGCGACAACTCTCTGGAAGAATTAACACAGGTTCTTTTCAGTGGAAGTGGCTGGAGACATGAACTCCCCAGCTCTTGAGTAAACAGCCACGTCAGCCTGGTGTCACAATCCTCAAAACCCCCCTGGTGACAGCAAGTGTCGCAAACAGGGTGAAAGCCTCACCTTCATTTTAATAACGTGATTTCTGCCGACCTGGCGCACTTTCACCCATGCTTTGCATATTACCTGCCTTAGGACAATGGAAACAGCTTGCGGTTTTCAGTTCTCCCCCAGCTCACTCTCGCTTTCTGCCCACATGTGCCAGCCCAGGCGAGAGGGGCCCTTGGGGCTGTGTGCTCCCATGGGACTGCAGGACATGCACACACATATACACCTGCCACAGGTGTGTGCAAGCAGGCACGTGTATGTGCCCAGTTTTGTGAAGTCTTCCAGAGCCTCCCTCAGAACAGGACTGGCAAAAAGGGACATCCTACACCACACCAACACCCCAACAACTTGAACAGCAATGGACAGCCAAGCAAGTGTCCTGAATCATGTTTCCAGCCCCATATTCCTCTGCTCCATCAGCTTATTGCCTGCTCTCTGGGGGATGTGGGACCCCCAAGGCAGGAAAGGAAAGTATGAAGGACGCCCATAGCACTTCAGAGTGGTCCCACTGAGGTGTCCCACCCCATCCCCTGCGGCGGGAACGGCTGCAAAGTGCAGCAGCCCCTTCTGGTGCCCCACCAGCTGGGGAGGGGGTCCAGAGCAGGGTGTTTCGATTCAGTGCACCCCGTTTCACCCCACTGAACGCCAAAGAGCAGCAGTTGGCCGGGCACCCTCTTATGTGGAACCAAATGAGGTGCTCAAACAGTCGTACAGGCTGCCCAGGTTGTCTGGGGGAGGTCGGGTGAGGCTTAAATTAGCCGGGATAACGGTCACCACAGGTGTACAGCTACCGTACAGCTCTGAAGTTGAGATTTTTTTCTTTTTTTTTCCACTCTCCCCTACTATCAATGTGACCTGGACACACGCAGCAGTGTTACGAAATGCAAGGAAAAAAAAAAAAGCCTCAGGAAAGCAGATTAAAATCAGCAGAGAAATTATAGGCATTTGGGAGAAAACCCACATACTTCTACTAAGGTTAAGCACTTATATACACATTTCTGCAGAAAACATAAACAATATGCTGGAAGCACGGTACCGATCCCACCACCACCACCCCCCCGCCTCCTTCGGAACACGTAAATAATGAGACATTTTTTCAATTACGAGATTCAATACCTGCCACGTACAGCGAGCAAAGAGAAACCAAACACGCCGCGGCCGATCTGACCGGTTCCCACATCCCCTCCCCGGGACCCAGCACGGCCCCTTTTCCCACTGCTCCGCTTCGAGCCGCAGGATGCCCATCACCCGCCCCTCGCCCCAAACGGGCGAGCCGGGAGGAGGTACCTGGTGGAGGTGGCGGCGGGAGAGCAGCACGGGGCCGCTGGACTGCGGGCCCTTGTTGTAGGAGGGCTGGTACCGCTCCTCCCGCACCCAGTCGGGCTGTCGGCGGCGGCCCCGGCGGTCGCGGTAGGCGCAGGCCCGGCGGAGGTTGTCGGCGCCCAGGGAGCAGGCGGTGCGGCCGCACATCCCGCCGGCTCTGCGGGCCCGGGCACCGCGCTGCGCTCCGGGCCGCCCGCGGGGAGGGGCCGCGGCCGGGGGCAGGGCCGGGCAGCGCCGCGGAAACGCCGGTCCCGCCCCCGACACAGCCAGGAAGAGCCACAACACGGTTTTATTGGAACGACACCGGGAGGAGGACACGGAGCGGCGGTCAGGGCGGACAAAGCGCGGCGTAGGCAGAGCTTAAAAACATGGTGGTTTTATAGACAGAGCCCCAAGTACAGGTGTACTGCAGAGAACACAAAAGCTGCTCTAGTGACCGGGATTTCTATTCTGCTGCCAGAGAAAGAAGCGTTGCCCGCGGGGGCTCGGAGTCAGGGCAGTCCTGAAAGGGGTTTATCCGACGGAGGCCATGATCACATCCACGGGCAGCTCCTCCCCGCTGCGGGCCGTCACCTGCATCGTCACCGTGTCGGTCAGGACCAGACGAGACCGCACCAGGAGGTCATGGCCACCCCGGAACACACCTGGAAAGGAGAGGGGAAGGAAGGGGTGAGGTCGCTGCAGGCTAAAAATGAGCGCTACTGCTTGGCACGGGCAGCTTTCCCACAGGTAGCCTGGCAAAGCCCAGCACTGGGCGAGGAGAGACCCTCAAGCAGCATTATTCCCATTCATTATAACATACCTGGGACTCCTGCTACTGTAAAACTCATGAAAGCAAAGTGCAAAATAAACTCCAGGTGAGAAGAGATCCAGGCACTCAACCAAGAGCTCCAGTACTGATTGGTTTTGCTGGGCAAGGCTGCTCTATTTCCTGCCACAGACTAGTTCCAAACCAGGATGCCACAGATCATGAAGACAGTAAATTCCACCCAGCTCAACCTGGGGCTGATCCAACGTTGCCCCATGACAGCACCCTCCCTGATCCCAACACCAGCTGCTCTACACTGCAGAGACAGAACCCATGGCAGGCAGAAGCCTCCAAATCCAACCTGGAGTGCAGTGGGTTCCATCAGAAACTCCTGCCCCACTTTTCAACAGGCAGCTCTGTGTGACCTCCCCCAGAGATGCTCCTCATGCAGAGACCTCACCCCACAGCTCACCTGCCAGGTACAGTGTGTGAGAGTTCTTGTTATCTGGCACTTTATCCGACCGCTCACAGGGCTGCATTCCCAGGAACTTCACGATATTGCTAACTGCCTCTGTTAGAAAAAATAAATAAAAGGGGCTCCATGTCACAGGTATCTTAACAGGGGGCACCTCAAGGTGACTCAAGCCTTTCCAACGTGTTAGGGTTCATGTTCATTGTCCTGAAGGACACACAGCATTGGTCAGAATGGTGGTTTTGGAGGCCACAACACACAGAAAACCCACTGGCACGAGAGAGTTCTGTGATGTAGCAAAGGTGCAACAGAAAGAAGAGGGTGAATGAGTCAAAAAAGGGCAGCAGGAGAGTGCAGCTGGCTGCACTTAACTGCACAGCCCTGACAGCCTGCAGAAGGAAGAAGACATCCTGCAGGAGACACAGGTCTTCAGGAAGAATCTGAAAAGGCCTCACAGAGGGTATTTCAAACCCCAAGGGGCTGTGCAAGGCAGCACAAAAATGGTTACAGGAGAAGAACACCCTGCTAAGGCATCAAAAGCACTGAGTTTTCACAGGCTTCTCAGTAAAAATAGGACTCTTTAAGTGATGAAAGAGGGCTGACACTATCACTCTGCCCACCAACCTCATGTCTTCTGCTTTTTGCATTTTTTCTTACTGGCCTCAAGAAGAACAGTGAGAGCCCACAGCTGAACTATGGTCTGTCTGCTTGGGAGGGTAAACTGTGAAAGCAAAGCAAGATATTCTCTTGCCTCCCACAATCCTGGTTTCCACTGGGCCTAGAACACTCATTTGGTTTTTTGAAACCTGAGCTTATTTGCTATCACAGTAACTGTAGCTCCACATTAAACAGCTGTGGTGAAAAGCTTATGAAGGGTTTTGCCCCATTAGCCTTTCTGTCAGAGCTCCAAAGTGAGCCAGACTGGGCCTCCAGGCTCTGCCTGCTGGAGGGAACAGTGTGAGCTCTGCTGTGCTCAGACATCCCCTTCCTTACCTTCAAGGGTTTTAATAGCAGATAAAGTAAAGGTCTCTTCCTTTTCAAACTCATCACCCACTTCATCCCAGGCTGCTCCAAAGTTTGGCTTCAGAACTCGCTGGATGTGATCAGCCACTGTTACCTCCAGGTCTTCAAGCTGGTGGTAGAAGAGGTTCAAGTGAAACATGGTTGTTCTTGACTCTGTTCTTCACAGAATGAACCTTAGATTGGATTCTCTGAGATCAGGTGAAGGCAGGAGACTGCCTCCACTTCCACTTCTGGTTTGCTTGAGCAAACACTGCTTGTTTGAGCAACTGCTAGGCCTGAGAAAGGCACTGGTGATGCCATTTCCAGGGCTTACAAACCAGGTTCCCCCTCTGAGCACAGCCCTCGGCCTGACAGAGATCAAAGCACTGGACAAACAGCCAAAGCAGAAGGAAACCCAAAAGCTTAGAAATAGCTGTTTGTGCTCACACAGATGCAGCATTTTTCCCTGAAATGCACATAAGCTTGTGGTTTGCTTTTCTGGCTTATCGTTTTGTAGGTTGGTGCAATGAGACACTGTCAGACATGTGCTATCACCTAACACTGGCACTGGGGTACCTGAGCTGCTGCTGTGACTACACCTGTGCAAGGCAGAACTGGGCTGGTCTCTCCAGAGTGCATATTGAAGGGCAGGCAGTGCCAGAGCTGGCTGGACACCAGCCTGCATTCATTTCAGCAATCACTGCAGGAAAGAATCTCCTCCAGATTCCAGTTGAAACACATGGAAGAGTTTGTTTAAATATCACTCAGATGCCTTGGTGACTGGTGGGAAGCTGAGAGAGGGGCTAACCTTGCATATTCCATTGAGAAAAACCCTCACCACTCCTGCAGGAAAGACAGTGACTCACTGCACAGCAGTGCCTCTAATCAGATTCACAGCAGTGACAGGCAACGCATAGAAAACAGTCTCTGGAGCTAACAGGGCAAGCTGAGGCTCCGTACAACATCCCTTCTCTCTGAGGAAGAGAGGTGCTTCTGCAGCACTGGTGCTTTCAGTAGTCTCAGTGCTGGGGAGGGAAGATCCCCACCTTCTCCAGAACAAGAACAAGGATGGCAACTTCCCTGTACCAGGCAAGCCTCTAGACAATTAACTGTGCCACCACGGGAGCAATCCATGGAGAACAAAAGATGCCCAACAGCCCTCTGTCTCTGCAACACTGAGTGTGTCATTGCTGGAGTCTGTAGGGCACAGCCAGCCAAACCTGGAGGATGCACCGTGGCCCCCCAAAACTACATATCCTGCATATTCAGGTGTCCATCTGGAGAGCAACAGGAGAATACTCCAAATGAGACAAGGCAAGCTCTGTGAACCCCCATCTGCATCCTTGGACAGATACCAGAGACAGCAAGAACTCTCTCCTCATGTGATGCTGCCCACGTCAGTGTCAGTGGTCACATCATTGCTTGCAGGGATCCAAGTTCAGATCACAAACCCCATCAAAATGACAGCAGTTTCCATGACCAAGTACACACCCAGCTCCTTACCACATACTCATCCTCGTAACCCTCGTCGTCTGTCTCCCCCGTGTTCGGGTCACAGTCCTTGACAGTGAACTTCATCATGCAGCTGAAGGTACAGGCCACTGGAGGCAGGGAGACAAAGGCAAAGCCACATTACCACCACATCCTCACAACCCTGCAGCAGAAGGGGCTGGGAGGTTTGGGGCAGCCAGGTTCTCCCTGTCACTGTCAGCAGCACAGGCTTAGCCAGTAACCCAGAGAGGGCTCTCCAACAGTTTCTGTCTCTCATGCACAAGGTATTTATTTGTAATATTAAGGCTAGCAAACAGTGATAAAGACAGGCTCATGATGGTTGTACAAGACGATAATCCTCAGATCAAGTGCTATTACTGATGATCCTCATGCTGTGTTGGGAATACTAACTAAACATGTCCCACCAGCATCCTGAGAAGAGGCAAGATCTGTATCTAGGGATGGGTTCATGTGCCTCTGAAATGAAACCACCTTGCACTGCAATGCTGCAGCTGATTAATACCACTCAGCTGGGAGAGGAAGCGATGACTCATCCCTAGAAACTGGGTACTGCTGAGTGAACAGCAGCAACACACACAGGTGAGCAGTGCCAGAGAACAAACCAGGGAGACCAAAGCACAGGTAAGGCCTTGTTCATGTTCTGGACAGTGGCAAATGGGGAGATGTTCAGTTCAAACAGGCATCCCTGAAATTCTAGTGGTTTGTCTGAAATACTCCTTTGCTTCTCAGAGCATCTGGGGACTCACAGCACTTTATAAGTACCAGCCTCCTCTCATCTAACATAAAGAGAGGCCAAAGAACATGCCAGAGTGCATGGGAGACAACTCAGCAGAGAGCTGAATGCTCAACTGCCAGCTCTCATAGCCTGACTCGGCAGTGCTACAGTACAAGGGAACCAGGAGAGGAGAAGGGAGGCCTGACAACCCCCAAACAGCAGAGACAAGTCATGCTCAGCATCACTCAGGGCTGCACCCACACACAGGCTATAAATATCTGGCTAGGATGCACAGTAGAATGTGTGGGGATGAGCAATACAGGAAAAAACAAAGTGCAAACTGTTTACCTGCTGTCGGATCCTCTTCAGACAGTGCCACCAGCGTGTAGCAGGTTCCCGGCTGGTTGTACACCAGGGTTTTGGCAGGTACATAGCCAATGACCTCATACCCCTCTGTTGGCTCCATCTGCACTGTGACATTCTCCAGGATCTGATCGTTCAGGGTGTTTGTGCAATCAAACTAAACAGGGAAGAGGAAGGCAGCAACAGCTTGAAGCTGTTCACTACTCATCTGATAGCAGACTCAGCTTAGGCAGAGTGGGAGCGTGGTGTCACTCGGTGAACCCCCAGCTCTTTGTGTTTCCACGGTGCTCCTTGCTATCAGCTGGGCAATCACAGAGCAACTTTACAGGAGAAACCAAAACCCTGAAGGGGAGTCCTTTTTCCTCCAATGCCCTGGACAGTCATTCCTGGATTAACTCTTTGCTCTGTGGAAATGCAAGTACTGTGTTGCCTACATCATCCCACCCAATGCTACAGGGACACAGTGCCCCACAGCAGGTAGGAAGATAATCCTTTGCATGGCTCAAATTAGGGATAGCTTGAGCAAGTTTCAACAAGCTTTATGTTTTCAGCGAGTCTGAACTTTCTGATTAGTCTTTGTTCCGGCTGCAGTGCCAAGTCCCTTAACCTCATGCAATTGCATCTGGTGGATGGACAACAGAAACAAAGATCAGCCCCCGCGAGGGCTGTGTAAGCAGTTCTGAGCTTTTGAGGAAGGAGCTGGCAAAGGACAAAACACGGCTGTTCACAAGCTACCGCAGGACTCGCCGTGCCTCAGACTCCCCGAGGCCCAGGCAAAGATGCTGACACATCAATCCCAACACCTCACATGTATAGCCAAGGCCAAGATGTACAGAAAACAGCACGTGTGCTACAGAGGCTAAAACTAAACACAGAGGATGAAGAGCTCTTCTCCCCCCCCGCAGTGTCCCTTTCCTAGGTATCCTTTTCAGCTTCTCAGATGTACCAAGCTGTGCTCTTTGATGCCTAAACCATGTGCCTGGGGACTCTAAGGGAAGAACACAGCTCCCCTTGCCAAATGCTCAGTGAGAACAGCCCCATCTAGTGCTTGTTGGATTTGTTTTGACTGTACCTGTAAGCACTGTTCAGCCACATTCCCTCCCAGCCCCCAAATTATTAGTTTTCTCTGGGGGCTCTGCTGCCATGGATAAGAAACTAAGGACTCCTCATTGCAGTGTCATGCTTTGAACACAGATATTCCTGAGATATTTCTTCCAGTGGAGATTTTAGCCAGTCAGGAGCTTCTTTTCCGACAGTTTTCAGCACCACACCCCACAGCTACCCACCTGGAACACCATGTGGTTGACAAATGTGTGCTTGGTGCAACGAACCACATACTCTGTCTCCAGCTCTGTCAGGGCGACAGGCTCTGGGGAAGACTTGAAGAGTGGGCCCAGTCCCCGAAACTCTGGGATGGCCCCCAGTTGCTCTGAAACAGAGGACACAAACCATTGTCTTCCTCACAGGAAGGTGTCAGCAGATTCAAAGCCCTCGTTTCAGCTGCCAGAAGCTGCTACAGCAAGGAACTATCCATCAAATACTCATAAACGTTCCCTGGTGACTTTTAAAATTAAAGGCAGAGCCATACTTTGCCCACATCTACCATAAGGTAGAATGAACAGGACTGCAGGCACCTCCACCCTCCAGGAGTGAACAGCTCATCTTAAGATGGGAGCCTGTGTCACTCCCTGCAAGAAGATGAGAGAAAGCCAGAGGGGCTATGGCAGGCTCAGCAAGAGGTGGCTGCAGAGTTCTCACACATGGCCACAGGAGAAGCCTTGCATCAGTTTACCTTGGAATATTTCTTGCCGTGTTGCTGCCACCTTCTCTGGCTGTTTCACTACAGCAGCAGGGGCATTTTCTGCAAAAGAAAGAACCAAACATACAAAAACAAACCCACAAGATTTGAAGGTGAAGAACAAGAAGTAGCTAGAAACAGATCAGTGTCTGGAGAATGATTTGACTAAGGGAAGGGAGCTCATTTCTCATCTTGATATAGACTAGACCCCTGTATTTGGCTTCCTAAACACCTTTAGAACTGCAGCAGCTACAATGAGGATTGCCAGCTACTACTATTATTAGCAGCTGGACTAAACTGAAACACTAATGTGGGAGCAGCCAGATTTGCTGGTCTTAGTCTTTACAGGAGTAATCCCACAAAATTCAAATAGGATGGAGCTCAGAAATCCCCAGCAAGCTCAGTGCAGGGAATCACTAGCATCCAGGGGACTGTTCCTCACCTGCTCTTTGCTCAATGATAGGAGCTGTTGCCAAAGGAACGGATTTCAAGTCAAAAGGCTTCTCGGAGGGCTCCAGGGTGTACTGATGCAGAGCCCTCTCCAGGCCAGGGATGGAAACCGTCAAACCTGGGGATGGAAGGGACAGGGCAGTGAAACCACAATAATGCATTTAACTCTTGTTAAACCAGGAAAGAGGCGCAGACTTGTTTTTAGGCCTTCCTGTAGTACCATTCAGGATGTAACCAGCGTTGAGGGCTTTCTGCTTCTGCTCCAGAACGTTCAGGTAGAAGGTGGCTCTGTCCCTCACTTCGTTGTCATCATCCATCACACACCTGAGAAGAAAGTGCAAAAATTTCTTCAGAGTCCATGTGAATAAATCCAGGTGACCAAGCCACTTCACAGGGCCAGAAAGGACATGCCACAGAAGGGAACCAGCAATCTACTAGTAACTGTATTAGAAAAGCAGTAATCTGCCACACATGGCTTCTGTCCACCATGTGGTGCTGAATGCAGTGTGATCCCATCACAGGATCCCAGGTACAGGCTGCACCTTCTCAGATCCACAGCCAGAAGAGACTAGACGTGCATGGGGATGCTAACAAGATCTCATGCAAACAGGGTTTTTCACCTAGAATGCTGAGAAACTCTGAGGTACAACTGACCTTTTCAGTAAAACCAGGATACTGGGTAACATCTCCTCGTTCTGGGCTCCAAACTTGGCCAGGGCACTTACAGCACCTGTAAGCAAAAGTCATGGAAACAGAATTACAAAGCAAAGAAATCAGATGAAGTTTCCTCCATTTCTTGGCCTTGATCAAATGCCATATCAGAGATGCTACATTAGTAAAGCATTTCTGTGACTAGAAAGAGGCAGAGGTATTACAGCAGAGTGCCTGCAAATATCTGTCTAGTTTCAGAGCCAGTGCATATCCCTTCCCATTTCTCAGCTGCAGGCCACCTCTTCCATCAGTACTAGTGCAGGATCTTTGCTGTGTAAAAGATCTGCTAAGGCCTAGAGCAAATCACAACCCTCAAAGGCAGAGGTGTTCCTACACTATAGTTCCCTGAAGATCTGTCACAGGGCAGGCAGCTTTGCAGGTCTGTCCCTTACCTGCCCGGACTTCTTCATGCTCCAGAACAACCCTGTTGTAGATGAAGCGAATGTATTTGGAGGGGTTGTTGGTTTTGGGCCCTTCCTGCCCCAAGAGGTGGAGGATTCGTGTGGCCAGCACAGTGAACTCGCAGTCCTCGATGAATTCGCATAGGTGAGACAGGCCCGTCTCTTTGCTCTCCGAGTTCTCCTCAATGATGCTGATGATGCAGTCCACGATGGCCCTCTTGTATTCAAAGCCACCCTAAGGAGCAAAAGGGAACTGCTCAGCTGGAAATCTCAAAGTATTTTAGAGACTGAGCTAGCCAGACAGGAAAAAAATTCCTTTGAAAAGGTCACTCACACTCAATGCTTTTAATCTGTGTTCTAAAGGAGAAGGGCAGTAATGTTGCCCCCACTTTTGATCCTCTTTACACCCAGAGGGCCAGCTAATATTCAGGCTCTCTTGCCAGCTGCCTTCAGAATGGCTGCAGTGAAGAAAAAATCCCCCAAGTCCTAAAGAGGGTAAAAGAATCCATCTGCCTGAAGAGTTTATATCTCCTTCAAAATCCTCTGCTGCTAGAATTAGTGCTTAAAAACAGCCATATGGGAGGAGAAAAAACCCAACCCTCTCCCCTTTAGCACCAGACATCTGAGGATGAATCACAAGAGAAATATATGAAGGATCATATCTGCCACAGCAGGATGCAGCAGATAGCCCCATTAGTGTGGGATGACAGACAATCAATACGTCCCCAGGTACAGCCCATAACCTGACATGCCAGTAACGCTTGGTTCTCTTCAGACATTATTTACAAGTGTCCTCAATACACACCAGGGGATTAAACCGCACGCCATCCTTTGCCAATTACATGCACAGTGCCGGGCATTTGGATCTTTCCAGAGCTACTTTGGATTAAAAAAGCTTTAAAACAGAATGGTTTGAAGTACAAAACCACATTCAAAGCGATACCATCCACCCACAGAAAATCTGGGAAAGGAGAATGGTCCATTTTTCACAGGAGCAAAACGAGATGCTCTGGTTTGTTCCCAATAGAGAGGCCGTAACTGGCAGAAAGTGATGTCAGAGCAAGCAGCGGTGCCAGCTGTGTTGCAGGCATGTTTGCTCATTTAGAAATGGCCTCAGCAAACCTCTGTAAAGCTTCTTTCTGCCATTTTTGTCCGACTGAATGCAGAGAATGGGTACAGGTACTCGTGATCCCTTCACTGCCACAGCACAGATACCAGAACAAACGTGGTCTCCTGTCATCAATAGGTTGTTACTGAATCTTTGTGTACAATGACAAAACTGTCTTGGAATTTGCTGTCAAAGTATAAAAGAAAGCTGGTTCAAATGTGAAACACACATGGACTGCCAACAGATCTGCTGTTGCCTGCATTTGCTTTGAGAGTTAATAAACTCCCAGAAAAAAAAATAATCAAAGAATGAAAATCACACTAAAAATACGCCTGTCAATATGCTTATAACTATCGTGCACAGCTGGGCATATCTGCAGTTAGACTGCAAACCTTTTACAGAGAGGCTCTTACTGCACAGCATTATCAGCAAAAGCGTGAGTCTCACAAGGGCCACGGTTCATGCACACAAACAAGGAACACATGGTTGTCCTGCAAACTTACCTCTTCCCGAAGCATGGTGAAGAGAAAGTTCATGAGGACAGCGTGTTTGCGAGGGTACTTCTGACACAGCGCGTTGATGGCCTGCACCACCACCACCTGGGGGAAGAGGGCAGCGACTAAAAAACAATTCTGTTTCACGAGGCAGGAAAAACTATCTGAATTGTGTCAACTTTGTGCTGGTCCCTGGCCTGGAAACCACGATTTTGTCTTTAGTTATCCAACAAATGCAGTTCCAGGAGGTACAATCCTAGGAACTGGAAAAGACTGATCTTTATGCATGAGTTAGCCCTGAAAAAAAACCCACACCGACTGGAAAGAAGGAAGAGATTTGATTCTCAAAAGGCATCTCCCCAGAAAAGAGCATGTGACTTTGGAGCTAGGTGCTGTACAACCAAAGCATAGAGCTTAGGCCAATAGCTTCAATTTATTTCTCTTCCCTGCAAGTATTCCATGGTCCAACTGCTGGAAGCAGTTCCATGCAGGTTTCAGAGTGCACACACAAACATGGGCAAAGACCATGGGGCTTCTTCAGGAGCCTGGGTGTCCCTCCTCCTCCCACTTCCTTACCTTGAACTCATCTGAGATTTCTGACATGAAGGAGGAGATCTGTTTCATGAGCCGGTCAATGCTGCTCTCACTGCCAGTTTTCAGCAGCGTGGTGATGGCCAGGGTGGCGATGCTGCGGTTGGAGTCTGTCACAAGGTTCTCCAGGTCCAGATTACAGGCAGTTACAGCAGAGGGGTGCTTCATGGCCACCTACAGCAGAAGAGGAATAATGAAAATAAGTCAATAGATGCAAAAGGCCCAGCTGGCAAAACCCACCACAACTCCGTCCCTTCCTATAGAAATAAATGGTGTAGACTGTACACGAGGGGCATCTCAGACAAACAGCTAATCTGGAGCTAAGGTAACAAGCTCTCATTTCCTGCAGAATTCCACCCCTTGCTGGAAGAGAAGCAGTAGTAAAATAAACAATCTTTTACTATTTTTAGCTCTCTCATTCTCCTCCACATAGAACGAAAAGAAAGCTACGAACTCCCAACAAAAATTCAGCCAGACTAGCTGGGCAAAATACCTCTGTGGGTGGAAGCACAGCAGTTACCAGACACTGACATTCTCTTTTTCCTTTAAAGACTTTGTAAGGTGAAGGGAAAAGCAAAGACTGCCATGAAGCAGGCAAGAAGCAGCATCAAGGTTTGATCCTTGTTTTACAAGGAGCTTCTTCACTATGGGAAGCTCAGAAGTGAAAGCAGTAACACCAAGAGCAACGACACTCTAAGAGACCTGTAAAAATTATTGGTTTGGTTTTTTCTCTCTTCTGTAGAGTGTTCTTTGAGGTTTTATTCCACTCAGAAAGCAATGAGATGTAAGGCTGTAGCCACAGAGTAGAGGTTATTCACACAAAATCATCACATAATCTGGCCCTGTTTTCTTCTGAAGTCTGCACCTCCCTACACAAGGCACTGTGGGAGCTCCCAAGGGACTGGCCCCTACCTTGTTGAGGGTACGGACGGCTGCATATCTCAGTGCTGCCTTCGGGGAGCTGCAGAACAGCTGCAGAACTGCAAGGTGGGAAAAACAACAAAGGCAGACATTTGGGCACTCTATTATTGAGAAGGTTTCATACGTAGAGAAAAGCTTCAGTGAAAAGAGACAGCTGCAAGCACAAGGTAACTAGAAGCATGCTTAAGAAGCAACTGTGAATTTACCACCTTCCTCCCTTCTTGTTGTCTGCTTTGCCACACATCCCTGCTGACAACTAGCTCTTATCCACCTCCTTCTTTTTGCACGGTGCTGCTGTCCTTCGTTCCTCGTGAAAGCCAATTTCATCACTTTGTCACCTTTCCTATTAAGTCAATTTGAACTGCTGTTCTCCATTTCATGCAAACCCTGCTCCTTTCCCAGAGCTGGCCCATGAAGGGCACCCTCCCAGTGCAGAGAGGTGATGTACAACCTCCTTGCCAAGAGTCCCAGTTCAGGACAGCCTTTGGACTGGACTGAGCTGTTAAGGCAGGACCCCAACACCTTGGCTTCTTGCACAGTTACAGTCAGCCTAAAGCAGGGACATTTATCAGTTATAATTCAGCCCTGTTACACAGAAAAAAAAAAAGACACCCCTCTAGTAACCTGCACTTGAACACACCAGGAAATACCTTTATATAGGAGCAAAGCTATTCACACACACCACAGGCTCTCAGCAGCAGCATAAAGCAACAAAGAGCACAGCAGCATTACAAGCCTGAAACTACACAAGGTCCTTGTTTCTTGGGGCAATCAGCAGGTGTTCCTACTGCAGGCCTCATAATTCCATGGCCAGGAGCACCACCCTTACCTGAGACAGCAGGAGCCAGCTCCTTGGCAGTGCAGTTGGGCAGGTTAACGATGGCAGATGCAGCTTCATACACCACCATCTCATGCTTGTTCCTTAGACAGCTCTCGATGAAATCAAACAGGGGGCTATCACGGCTAAGGGATAAAAAAACCCCACAAGAATGAATTAGAGCAAAGGTACCAACAGAAATGAAGAATTCAGCAGCAGAAACAGGCAGGTACCATAACTGCAGAAAGGTAAAAGCAGCCCTAAACCCACTTTGTCCCCAGATTTTGCAGTGGTCACTATACTGTACTTCCAGCTTGCTTGAAAGTCAGGCTGCCCTCTGAGAAGACACCCTCTACCCTACTAAAGGGAATCTCCCTTCACCCTCACACACTGAGAACTGACTGTACACACCACAACTCTTATCCAGGAAGCCACACTGGATACATGGTCAACAAGTAATTACAGAAGAGAAAATTAAGTAGAATATCTCCATAAAGAACAGCTGTGCAAAACAGTCCAGAGAAACAAGAAAGCATTCAATGTGCAAACACACAGACAAGACTCACAGAAGCCATCTCAAAGCAATGAAAGCATCCTGTATTTTCTCTGCTTTTTGACCCAACAATAGGAGGACAGAACCTGCATGCTGCTCTTCAAAGACAGAAGTAATGAAATGGCAAGGGAGCCTACAAGAGGAGATGGAAGCAGGACCTGAGGAAATTATTCCAGCAGGGCAAAGGAGCCCCCTCACCTGCCAGCCTCCTCCTCCAGCAGCTTGCTGGCTATTCGGATCATCATGCAGTAGGCAAACGGGGACTTGAGGCCGTGGCGCGTGAACTTGCTGAGCATCTTGTTGACTGCCAGGCGGTCGTTCTTCCGCACATGGTAGAGCAAGCCCAGAGCGTGGTACTGTGCAGGGAGACAGAATGTCACAAACCTTTTCTGTCCCCTCTGCTGCCCAGAGGTGGCTAGCTGAGCTCTAGCAGCTTGCTCCACTCCCAGCTGCTGCTGGCTATTCCCTGTGTTTCCTACCTGCACCATGATATTGTCACTGGAAGCTGCCTCCTGAGCCTCGTTCACCCAGCGTTTCACCACATCGTAACTGGTCTTCAGCAAGTGCTGGAGGGAAGATAAAGCCACAGACAACCCATGAGGTAAGGAATCTTTGGGAATTGCAGCTCATAATAAGAAACAATGAGCCTTCCCCATGAGGGTGCTGGCAGCAGCAACTTATAAAAGAGCAAGGGATCAGCACACAGAGACCTGGACATGACAGTTGTGGCCTCAAGAGGTCCACGATCTCTCACAAAGTCAGCACCACTCCCTCGCTTCACAAAGACAGGAATAGCAACAAGGAAACTCTGAAACTCTCAAGGTGTCCAGTCCCACCACAGATGATTTTTCAGCTTAATAGGGCTTCAGGCCTGTGCTACAGGGAGTACATACCAAGGAAGACACGAGAGCAGAGCTGGATACACTTGGCACTTTGTCAACAATTGCCTGCTTCATGTAGCGCTCAATGGCCTGCAACATGGTACTCTGCAGGGAGAGGGAAACAAGAGATGATATGGAAAAGCTGTTAGGAGTGTGAAAGGGGAGATGCAAAGGCATGAAAAGCAGAGTGGAAGGTGGGATGGGGTGAAGTAGGAAAAGGTGAAGGGTTTAGGGCTGCCCCAAGGGAAAAGCAGCACTTACATCAGTGATCTGACAGAGCGCTCTCACAGCGGGGCCTCGGTAATTGTCATCCTTCCCAGTCATGTCTTTGGTTAAGCTGGGAAAACAGGAAGCTCTCAATACTGCACTCCTGAGCCAGTAGCTCTCAGGTGCACACACAGTGCACACAGAGCAGCAGGCAGCCAGCGTCACAGCTGAACGCCAAGCAGGCAACTGCAGGCCTCAGGCAAGTCCCACCATGGTGGGCAGGCAGGAGGAAAAGATCAGTACCCAGTTCCAAGCCCATCAGCAGCTTCACAGGCTCCTGTTCACCAAGTGAGGCTGGAGCACACACACACACATACCCCCCGAGGCATTTGCCTTCCTGCTCATTCCTGCCCTTTCCCCAGGGTCCTGGTCAGTGTGAGACAATCGATGAGCCCTCAGCAGACCCTATACCTTCAGGCTCCTGACTCCCCACAGGGCATTTCAGTGGGATGATCAGCAATTCAGGAATGAATCACATAGGGAATTTTGTTCCCTGGCGAAGTCGCATTCTGGGCTGCTACAGGAGCAGTAAATCCTTGTCTACCTGTTGAAAGCCTTGGGATTTATGCCAGAATTCTTCAAAAAGCTTTGAGGCATTCAGACAGGAGTTAATGAAACAGCCTTTTGCAAAAGGGGAAAAAACAGCAGTGCTGCCATATCATGTAACCAAAAGAGACAATCCAAACACCCATGGGCATAGGATATGGGGGCACAGCATATTTCACATATATCACTATGAGTCCAGTGTCTGTATTTTAATGATCTTTTATAAAGGAAAAGTTTTTCCTCACCAAGGTCATTCCCTATATAAGCTCACCCTCCTTAGGGACTACAGTCATCTCCAAGAGGTTGGACAGACATTGCTGGAGGGCATGTCAATATAACAGTAACAGAAGTGAAGTGACTGACCTGCTGGTAACAATGATCACATCTTCTGCAATTGAAGACATCTCTTTGATAGTCAGGTAACACATCCTGCGGAGATTTGGCTGACAGGGAAAGAGGGAAGAAAGACATCAGCTGAGATGATCCCAGATAGGAAGGGATCTCAGTTTTCCCTGCTTGCATAATTTTATTGCAAAGATCACAAGAACCTGATACCTTCAGAGAGCCCCATTCCCCAAGTGTAAAAGATGTACAAAACCCATATTGATTAACAAAACACCTCTTCCTCTTCTAAATCCCTCAGTCTTAGGGTGAAGCCATAGAGATACCACTTAGCTGGATCTACAGTTTCATTTTCCACTTGTCATTCACATGAACAAGGAGAAAAGCTTGAAACCATTAGCAGAAAGCACTGTGTTACTTTAAAAGCAAGAAAGCAAGCTATTTGTATTCCTGAGTCTGGGGATTTCTACACTGGTCTCATGATTTTAATGCCTTGTGGTTTGGGGGACAACTAGTGACAGTACTACTGCTCAGATCAGGTACCTCCAGACAGGGCAGAAAAGCTGTGTATAAAAATGCACATCTCAAGAGACAACTTGTCCCACCAGGTAAATACAGAAAACAACAAGCAGACTTACATCATTGGACTGAAACAGCTTCGTCATAGCAAAGAAGGATTCGGTAGCTTCCATGACACCAAAGTGCTCCCCCTAGAAGATGTTTGGAAGGAAGGAAGTTAATCCCAGCTATCACAACCAGCTTTGGGCCTGATGCACATGTCTGTATATGTGTACATTTTTTCTCTCTTACCTGGTTTATGAGATACAGGATCTTGGTGAGGATATGAGCACATTTTCGTGGGTTTATGGGTGTCTCATTAAACACTCGAGCCTGGAAACAAAGCACAGACCAGGATGCTGACACCAACACCCCCTTGTAAACACTGTCCTGGTCTTGGACACTGATACAAACAACACATTGTGAGTGAGGTATGGCAAGATCCTCAGTGACTTTGGATCAGGTTTCCCCTTAATTCCTGTTAAACTTGGAACTCTTTTAAACAGCGGGTTCTGCAGTCTGGGATTGCAAATCCAAGTGCAATAAAGGTTTAAAGGCTAAATCCTCCTGACACTTTCACCCACACAAGTCTGGATTTTGTGCTAGTTGAAACACTTCTCTTCTGACAGACAAACAGGAGCTTGGGAGCCAACACCATTCACAACATCACAAGCAAACAGAGAATGCTCAAACAACAGGGTCTGGGGTAGAGACATTCACCTGCTCTTGAACAGAAAGACATTTTTTCAGAGGGAATTCATAGACTATTCAATAACCACTCACACCCCACTCATTAACTTTGTCATCCGCATGACTTTTGGGGTGTTCAAGGCCTATTTCCCATACTTCCTGTTTTAGAGTGAGTTTTCCCAGATATTACATAATATATCCTTTTATTACCATTTACAGTTCACAGTCTTTGATTCATTACAGAGACTATTTCAACCTTCTCCCTTCCTCTGTCCAAATAACAAAATAAGAACTGTTGTCCATTTCTTTCAGAGCTAGCAGGACTGTAACAAACCCCCACTTCCTTGCTGAAGTTCTCCAGTGACCTACTCAAGAGAGGGAGACACTCGATCCAGAAGCGGGTACAGAGACTGTCTGAGGATTTACCTCTTGCAAGACTGCACTCTTCTCCAGGTGCTGGAATGGGTTGGAATTCCCACCTGCAAAATAAAGAGAGTAAAAATCTCTCCAAGGATCGTGCTATGGGGAAGCAACTTTCTAACCACGCCCATACTTTAAAAACAGACTGAGCATTTTGGGTTGATTTTTTTCCATGAGCACCAACAAACCAGAGCTCCCTCTTTAAGTAATATTAATTAGATGCCTTCATGGCAGTCAGGGAAGCCTGAGCAGACAGGACATTCTTCAATCTGTCATCCCCTCCAGAAGTAACTGACTTTGAGCCAAGGTAGACTGATTAGCTGTAAAATAACTGTGCTCCACTATATCCCCAAAGACCTATTTCCAGCCCTGGGCTGGGAGCTTGCTGACACTTAGAGCATCAATAAGACAGGCCTAGAAACAAAAGCTTATACAAAAAGAGGTATTGCTTGCCAGACTGGTGAGTCAGGAGCATTTTATGCCTCCATATAAACCAATCAGGAATCCACCAGTAAAGTATTTTTGGCTCTATCACTAATTAAGATAACAAAGCAGTGGACTAGATACACTGGACACAGAGTAACTTTCATTGTTCCACTTAACAAAATAAATTATACTAAATAATTAAAACCCTCACCAATTACAGACAAAATAATCAGAGGGAAAAGCACTATCATTCTGCATGGCCTCGATTAGCTTGCCTCTCAAGCATTTTTGAGCTACAGCTTTTCAAAAGCTGCCAGTTATTGATAAGCAGGTTTTAATTAGTACCTGTGTTCAGCCTGGCCCTGGGACAAAACCCAGCCATTTTCATGGCTGATCCAGTGCTTGTTCCAAAGCCTGATCTGCCAGAGAGAACATCTCCCAGGGCCAAATCCGAACTGACCCAGGCTTGAGGCATCCTAGGCTGGTGCCAGGAGCCCTGGCTAGAGTCAGCCTTACACCCAAAAGCAAACACATCTGCACTCCAGCTCCTTCCTGGTTCATAAACTGCCCTCCTCTGGCTCAGGAGAAGTTTGCAAAGGCAGGAGGTGGCTGAACAAAGCACAGAGTTTATGTGAGAAGAGAAGAAAACAAGAGAAAAGAGCAAAACCACCTCTAGTGTGAGCATGAAACAGTTCTAGTATGAGCACGTGAATGTGTTCTGAAAAACCTGCCCAGCAGCACAGTATTCCCACAGTCTCTAAATCAGCCAGAAACAATCAGCCACAGCATCAGCTCTTCATCTTTCACAGCACTAAGGATCTCGAAATACATCGTACATGAGGTCTCACTCCTCACAGCACCTTGTGCCGAACTATTCTTCCATAGAGAAGGAGAAAGATGCAGGGAGGGCAGAGGCTGTGTGTTCAGGAAGCTCCTACTATTGGAGGACCAGCAACAATTTGTTTCAATTTGTAGAGACAGTCACTGGCGGAGCAAGGATCTCCGAACAATTTTATGCCCAAAATAACATGTCAAAGCGCATTGCTGAGCACAAGCAGCTCATCCCAGGCTAGCTAAACTATCCACGGAAAGCAAACATACAGAAGCAATTAAGTGGATACACTCATCTCAACAAAGACTGTCCTGTTAGCCTTTACGTGGAGAGAATGAGAATGCAAGGCCTGTAAATCCAGGGATGATGCACTCCACCTAATACTGAGAACAGCAAGCACTCAGGATATACATTTTGGACACAGACAGAGTCCACAGGAGAAAGGCAGGCACAGTAAATGCTAAGAGCCTTCATTCGAGACAGAAGCAACAGGATAAGAATTAAATGCAATAGAAAATCAAAACTGCTGTGAAGCCACAAGCAGCAGTGGCAGAAAGAAGAAAGGAGGGTTCTGTGAGCTCCTGGTATGAACAAAGCCAACAAGACTCTTCACCATAATACAAGGAAGTGCATCTCCTGCCAGCCTTGGCCATAGGTAACGTCAGTACCTTGAAGAGTGTGGCAGGTGCAAATGAAGAATACCTCCCAAAAGGAAAGTCAAGAGCAATTCCCCCCCAAGAGTTGCCTCACTAAATTCTCTGCTTATCAAGATGTCACTGGAGGCTTTGGACGAGGGAAACAAGGGCAAAGCATTTAATGCATGTTAAAATAAAAAGCAAGCAGAGTCACGCAGAACCATCACCAAGATTTACACTGAATCAATTAGCTGCAGGACGAGCTGATTTGTTATGCAGAGCAATCTGCACAGAAAGCTTCACAGGAAGATGAAAAAGACGGCACAACCATGAAAGTAACCACTGTCTTTAGCATCAGTTCCACCTGAACTACAGACCACAGAAAATATCAGACTTTTCCTTACTACTCACCCTAAAGTTCTGAAAGGTCAAGCAATCACTTCATGTTGCTTTGGTGGTCTCAGCTTTCCCTGATCCACTCAAAGTTGCAGTGATTGCATTGGAAGAGCAGACCATGTGTTTCAGAAAAAGTGTCAGAAACTACGAATAGGATTCTGCCTGGCTTTAGCACCTGGTTTGAGAGCTGGGCGACCGTGAACAGAGCTAATGTGCTCAATATTTACTCTCAGACCCTGTATCTGGTGACGCGGCCGGGTAACCCCGGCGTGCTGTGCCAATGCAACCAGTTTAGCCTCCCACTGCAGCTGTGAGGAGACGGCAGCAGACTAGTTCCAGTGCTCCCACGGTGCTCCCACGGTGTTTCCCACTGCGCCAAGCTCTCGTGGGGGTCTCCCCGCACAGCTCCCCCCACTGCTCACAGGAGGGCTCCCGCCTCACAGCCCCCCTTGCACCCAAGGAGGGGTTCCCCCGCCACTTATGCCCTCGGCAGCCACAGGCGGGTCCCTCCCCTCACAGCCCCCCCCATGCCCACAGGAGGGGTGTCCCCTCATAGTCCCATCCCGTATCCACGGAGGGCTCTCCCTGCTCACAGCGCCCCCGGCCTCCCCTCACCAGACTCCTCGTCCTTCTTGTCGAACTTCTTCAGCATGGTGCTGCCTCGCTGCGGCCCTCCCGCACCGTGACAGTGGTGGTCCCGATCCCGGTCCCGCTCCCGGTCCCGATCCCGATATCCCGGTCCCGGCCCGGGCACCGCCCCTTCCTGCCAGGCTGTCACTGCCGCCGCGCCGCCCGCACTGCGCACGCGCCAACCCGCCCCCCGACGTGTCTCGCCTCAGCGGGCGGGAGGGGCGGGGCGCTGGGGCTTGATTGACAGGGAAAGGGGCGGGACCGAGCGGCAAGGGCGCGGTGTGATTGGCGGAGAGGCGGGGCTGGGCCGGGGGGCACGGGGGCAGCTCTGGATGTGGAGCTGTACTGGGAGTACTGGGGGCACTGGGAGTGCAGGGGGGATACACTGCGGGACTGGGCCTGGGGCAGAGGCACTGGTAGGAGACACTGGTACTGGGGAGGGGGCCACCGGGATCCTTGGGGAGACACTGGGCAGGGGAAGGGCGGAGCGGGGCACTGGGCAGGTGAAGGGACACTGGGAACAGAGGGGGTTGGAGCGCGGGGGAAACTGGGGTTGGGGACGGGAGACATGGGGCGCTGGGGCAGGACATGGGAAGGAGATCCTGTCAGGGGCTCAGCACCCCAGGCGGCAAGTTGGGGGTGGTAGAGGGGAACCCCCTTCTCGGGATGGGCAGTTGTCACCCGGGCTGCCTGCCCTGGAGCATCCTGCTGGGATGCACTGCCTCTGGAAGCACCTCCTGGGCCCCCGTCCCCACTGCTACTGGCATCCTCTACCCTGCACCCAGAAACCAAAGGCCTAGCCCTGGGGCACCCACCTGCTGCCGTGGGGTGTCCCCAAGGGCCACCACTGCCCAGGCATCCCCTGAGGCCCCGGGGCAGGTAGGGACGACAAAGGACCTGTTGGCCACCTCACAACGTCACCCCAACCCACCATCAGCTGGCACATCCCTTCACCAGCTACCGAGATACGTCCCTCCCAAGGAATGTGGGGTCAGCTGAGTTGCTTGGGCCCCCTTTCCAAAGCCAGCGTCCGCTCCAAGGCCAAAGGGCTCACTCACCCTGCACCAGGTACTCCTCGAAGAGCATGGCCGTGTCCCCCACCAGCTCCAGCGGCCACCCAACAGGTGTCCCCCGGCCTCTGCCTTGCCTGCACCACCCTGTACTTTGCACGGGGCGGCCGCACTCTGCTCTGTGCTGCTCTTATCTCCCAGCTGTGCCGAAGACGGCGGCTCCGGTGGCACAACACAACGTCCCTGTTGGCCCAGAGCTGCTCTAAGCTAACTAGGCCAGGGGCTGGCCCCGCTGCTGGTGCTGCTGACACCCCTCAGTTGGAGTTTAATGAGCTCCTGTGCTGGACCTGGCCCAAAACATGCCCTTGCTGCAGCTCTGGTGAAAGGGATCACAAAATGGGGGTGTAAAGGGGTGCAGAACCAGTATAAACCAAAACAAGTTGCATTTGATGCCGTGTTTTATTGTGCACGCTCACCAACTCAGGCTCCAAGGCTCAACCAAGCTTCATGGAAGGTTTTGTGTGCTGCAGTCACCCAGAGAGAAGCAGCACACAGGAAAAGCTGCCTGGCTGGATGCAGCCCCTCTGGAGACATCCGAGCGGCAGATGAGCAGGGAGCAAAGCCAGACACAGAAATCCCCGTGGTTCCTGAGGCTGGGACTCGGCTGTGCTCCAGCGCTGGCCTGGGCAAAGGCAAACCCGGCTGTGTCTTCTCCAGTGGTGCTGAGGTGATGGTTATTAAACCAAATCCACGAGCACCGGGACCAGGGGGATGAGATGCTGTGTCCACAGCCCCCTGCAGGCACACCAGTGCCACTCCACGCTTCCCTCTGTCTGTGCCCCTGGCAGCCCCGCTGCCCTCTCCGGCCCTGCCTGGGCAGGCATGTCCCAGCCAGGGGAGTTCATCTCCTGCGCCCGAGCCGGGCCATCAGCTCGGCATTGGCAGCTGCCTTGTCCTGCTGCTCCTTCTCTCTGGCCAGGTCGAGCAGGATTTTCAGTAAGTGTGTGTGGACATCAAGTGACAGGGACACCTTCCTCCCCTTTTTCCCGGGAGCAGATCTCTTGGTGGCCGGGCTGATCGGCCAGGGCAGTGCTTTCCTTGCTGACCCCTCTGGCAGCGATGGGCTGGCTTTGTCTGGATGAGACTCTTCCCCAGAGCCAAGGTCGCCCCTCCTTATTTTGGGGAGACCTGGCAGCATCTTGTTAGTGCTGGTGGTTTCCTGGCTGGTCAGCTTACCTCCATCCCCAGCTCGGGGGACTGGTGGGAGCCGCTCGTGGCTCGGTTCCTTCTGGGCTCTCGCTGGTGGCCCGAGGACCACCAGGAAGGTGAGCAGCATCCTGCCTCGCAGCGCAGCCGGGAGTGCCTGTGGGGAGCACATGGATGAGCATCACCCCCCATCACACTGCCATGGCCCCACAGCCCCCCAGGCAGGACACATCCCCACCAGGGTGCCACATGTAGAGTCCCCCTACTCCCCATGACAACTGAGGGGAGGGGGTCACCTCCCTTTCGGGAACCCCTAATTTTTCCACCCTGACTTTAACCTTTTCGAACAGGGCGGGAAGTTTGGGGGAGGATGAAGGGGATGTGGGAATCAAATCAGCAGGGTGCCCCTGTCCTTTTGCACAGCCCCTGTCCAGACACTGGCTATCAGCTCCATTTCACACTCTCCAGCCCTTTGTCATCCAGAGTAGGGGACATTCCTTCTCAGGAGGCTGCCTGGGGACTGTGGCTGCTCCCCAACCCATTACTGCTCCTTGGCCAGGGAAATGTGACGTGCCTGGGCTTTTGGGGCTGGGCATGCTGTGGGGCTTCCCACGCCTTCCCACAGGGTTCCTGTGCTCTCTGGGGCAAAAGTCAAGCCCCCTAGGAGGGACATGAGCCACCTGGCCCAAAATACACAGCAGATTGGTGGCAGGGGGTGACAAGGGCATGAGTTGTGCTGAGCCTCCACCCCATCCCTCACTCTGGTCCCAAGAAGGGCCCTGAGGGTTTCAGGGTTGATGGGAGGTGGGGGTCAGAGCAAGTGCAGGGGCACTGCTGCAGAAATCCTGCTGTATTGCTGCCTCTTCCCCAAATCAGTCACCCAGTCAGGTTTGTCCAGCTGGAAGGAGAAAAGTGAAAGGCATCCGACCTCCTGCAACCTATCTCCTCGGAGAAACCCTTTGGAAAGTCCCAGAGCAGGCAGCCAGAGGTGGTTTAACTTACCTGGAAGCGGGCAGTGAAAAACATCCAAACTCCTGCAACCCGTTTCCCAGCTAAAACCCCCTGAAAAGCACCACTGAGGGCACAGTCTCACCATTTCCAGCAGGTCCTCGTCTCCCCAATGTTCAGGCAATGCTCTCACAGTGCAGGGACCACGAGCTGGGGATTTGCCCTGCTCCCTGCCAAGCCCTTGCTCTTATCCTGTCCCAGCTCCACCTCTGACCCGCAGAGGGGGTGACGGTGACATGGGGAGGGGGGAGGGGGGAGGAATGTTATTAATACATTTTGCCAAATAGCAGATGAAATCATCCTGGGATGTGGGTGGGCGTGTGCCCCCTTGCATTTAGAGGGCATTCCGGGAACCTGGGGCATCTCAGTCATAATTGTTTCATGTCTGACTTGTGAGATGTTTTTTCTCCATCTAATTAGGCCTTCCTGCTCCTATCAGCCTTAAGGAAGGGAGAAAACATGCATATTGGTGCTGGCCAGTGGCCATGGCACTGGCTGTGAGTGCCAGCCCTCTGGGCACTGTGCCTCAGGAGGCTCCTAGATATCTCCTGGTACTGGTCTGATGCTGTGTCCTGATGGACTTCCTGGCCCTGGCCAGCTGGGGGAGATATCTGGAGAAATGTCACCTCCCTGCTGTTCCAACTGTTTTACAGCCCACCTTCACCCAGTCTAACTGCCATGCCACTGGTTTGCAGCCCACCTGTACTAGACCAGTCTGGCCCAACCCCTCTTCCAGCCCTGTGATAGGTAACAGCCTGTAGGCATTGCTGTGGGGTGAGTCCCACATGGAAGGGCTTTGCCCCAAAGTTCCTCGCTTAGGGACTGTGGGAGCATCCCAGGGCTCTCAGGCCAGGCAGGAACCTGCATGAGATGAGCTGGTGGGTGCTCAGCCCAGAGGGCTGGCCAGGGCAAGGAGCCAGGGTGCTCTGGGTTCAGACCACTGGGGGTCTGCCCACCCCCATGGCCGCAGGGTGACCGGTCCTATGCCACCCTCCCCAACAGTGGCAGGGAGTGGAAATAATGCTGGCTCTGTTCCTCCTCCTGGGGACAGCCAGGAACTCACCCCCAGCAGCCAAAATTAGCACTGATTCACGCAGCACATCATGCAGCACCACAGACCCACGTGCCGACACGTCAGGGCCTGGACAGGAGGTCACGGCCTGGCTTGCGTCAGCTGGGCATGTGCCGGGCACAGGGATGGGGCACTGGGTTCCCCCAGGGGGGTGAGGAACCCCAGCCAGCGCTGCCAGCAGTGGGCAGCAGGAAAGGCCAGCCCAGCTGGGGTGGGCAGGGGACATGCCTGACTCAAGAGCTGACCCCAAACTCCACGGGCATCTCGAGCGGCGTGCCAAGAAGCGTGACACCCCCCTGTGTGCACAGCTTTAATATCACATCCCCCCCACACTGGTACACATATACATTCGCTGTATACAGATATACACAGAGAGCAGCGGTATGTGGGGGAGCCACAAAGCCCCCCGGCGGCCCCTCAGGCCCTGGGGCAGTGAGGGGCACATTCCTGTCAGCCCTGGGGTTGGGGGGAGGCAGGGGCTGCAGCCCCGGGAGCCGACATCGCTTTCACAAAGCCTTTGAGAGTAAGCGTGGGCGAGCAGGAACCTCTTCTAACATAGCACCATCCTCAGGGTTTCCCTGACAGGCCAGGGGTGCAGGCGAGTACCCCCTGGATTACAGACAGATGTGCTGCTGGCAGGCGTGCGAGCTGGGGGCAGCACACGGAGAAAGCCTCCCGTCTACCCACAGGTCATTGCCAAACCATCGCAGCCACAAAAGGGGAACTGGGCCCCAGCTGAGGTTAAGGTGAAATTTATTCAGATGGAGCTGGTTGCAGGGTGGGGATGGGGGATGATGTGCAGGGAGGTACTGCCTGGCTCAGGGATGCAGGCAGCTCTCCCAGCAGAAAGGGCAGGGGAGGGGAGCCCAACCCTGCCAAGCCCTTCTGGGCTGCCAGAGAGGGGGGACAGGGATAAGAACCATCCTGTTGGCAGCAAATAATTTAAAAATCAAACTGGAACAGCCCAGGAAACCTCCATGTGGTAAAGGGGGTACACCTTGGTGGGAGGTGGTTTCCCATTTGATATAAATTTCACCTTAACGACAACAAAAGTGGCGTGAAATGAAAAACCCATGAGCAGCATAAAGACACGTTAGAAATAGCACCAGGTTCCTGCCAGGGGCTGGTGGGTACGTGGCCCCTGCCACCGTGGGCAGCCCAGCCCCAGCTGAGGTGGCAGCTGGGCCCCACCTCCAGGCAGCCCTGCCTGCCAGGACACTGCCCACACCTACACCTTTGGCTGCCCTCCCGTCTTGCCACTGGCAACATCACGGGCACCTGCGGAGAGAGGCGAGGCGGTGTCAGAGCCGAGGTCGGGGACCAGCATCGTGCCCCCAGCTCTGCACTGCCGAGCCCACGGCACTGGGTGGGGATGCTGCCAGGCCTGTGTCAAGCCCTGCCTACCTGGCCCTGGGCGCTGCCTGCAGTGCAGCTCACACTCCTCCTTGCTGTCGAAGCGGTTGGGGTTGCCCTGGCAGCCGCTGTAGACAAAGGGCCGGCACTCCGTGACTCTTTGGTTGTAGTACCAGCGCAGGGTGTAGTGCTGGCAGTGCCCCTCGTCCAGCGGCAGGCTGCAGAGCTCAGCTGCGGGGGCAAACAGCGATGGTGAGGGCAGGCAGGAGCTGGCAGCACACTGGCCATGCCCACAGCCAAGCACACTTGGCAGAGGAGGGGAAACCCCAGAAGGAGAAGGCAGGGGATGGCTCCCAGCTGAGCATGGGCAGGGTTTGGCTGGAGGGGGCATCTCTGTGCTCTGCCCAAGTGCTGGAAGTGAGGGCAGGAGATGCTGCTATGGGCAAGCCCTCTCCCAGGGGCAGCTACCAGCAAAGGCTGGAGATAGAGCTAGGAGGGAGGTGGCATGGGGACACAATGGTCACAGCACACCTTGGAAGGGTTGTGGAGGGACCTTCTACATGCTGCTGCCATTGGGGCTTCCCTGATCTCCTGGGGGCTTTGGGATCCCCTCCTGCAGCTCATGACCAGGAGCACAGGAAACCTGCCAAGGGCAGCAGGTTCCACAAGCCTGGCAAACCACCCATCACTGCTGGTGATGGCTTCAGTAAGGGAACAGAGTGGGAGGTCTGCGTGGTGTGTGCAGCACTGTGCTCTGATGGGGAAGGCACAACGTGCCCGGATACCAGCAAGAGGGCCGCAAATCCTAAATCCCCACAGCCAGAAGGCACAGGGACCTACTGCCAGCCAAAGGCCTGAGGCAGCCCTGGGGTCACCCCAGGTCATCCCCAGTGTCAGGGAAGCTCACCATCCATTGAAGGTTGCTCCGAGCTGTCCATCTCTGGGGCCTCATCGAATTCCTCCTCATCATCATACATGCTGTCGTACTCGAGGTCATCCGTGTCAAGATTGATCTCCCTGTCCTGCCCTGGGAGACAGCACCAGGCATGAGCAGCTCTTGCCACACACATGGAGCAGGGAAAAAAGAGGACAGGGAGATGACAGACCCTCCTCCTCTTCAGTGTGTGACAACTTGAGCACAGGGACTGTGTGAGCGCTGCCAGCAGGGAATGGCTCTGTGAGGGGGAAGAACACGGCACAGGCATCAGGGAGGAGGCGAGGGAGTCTGGGGCACTTTCCACTTCCTTCCCAGGGGAAACCCATGCCTGTCAGGTGCAGAGCAGTTCAGCACTGCCTCAACACTTCTGCAGCCTGAGAGGATACACTGACAGGGGTTGGGGACCTGGGAACACCCCCTCCTGTCTGTGCACCACAGACCAGGGCTGCCAGGGGCTTCTCGAGAAGGAACAGGCACGAGAGGCCTGGGGAGACAGCACCCACTTGGAGCCCAGCAGGATGGGGACAGGGGAAGGAACAGGCAGGCACAAGTGCCCATGGGGCCAGATCTTGTAAGTCCTCTGGGCTGTCTGTCACCTGTTTGGCCATGCTCCCTCTCCTGGCGAATGATTCTTCCTCCTCCCTGGGCAGAGCGGAAGCTGCTCCTGGCCTGAGCCCCCCAGCCTCCTTGGAGAGAAAGCACCCACCTCATCCCAGCCCACCCCTTGCTTCCATCCCTCCAATCCCATTCCTCCAGCCCACCTTCCCTTCCAGCACTCCTGATTCCTACAAGATCCCTGCCCCAGCTCTGACACCCATGCATGGGTGGGGTGCAGTCCTCGTGGTCTCTTCACAAATTGGGCAGACCCCAGCAGCACCCAGACCCCACTGGTACCATCCCGAGCCAGCTGCCCTTGGGGATCCCTGATGGACCATCAGTCCTGCCACACACCATCCCTTCTCCCTGTGCACACTCCCACATGGATGCTGACCCAGACTGAGGGGGTCATGGAGGGCCCAAGCCACATCCAGCTCCCCAAAAGTGACAGCACCCCTTTGATGCCACATGTGTGGGGCAGGAGGGTAGAAAGGAAAAGCCGCAACCTGAGTGCTCACGTGAATCCAGGTGCCGTGGGAAGTGGCCACCGCAGGCTGTGGGAAAGACAGGACGGGGGTCAGGGGCAGCAGGACCAGACCCCCAGCCCTAGGGCAGCAGAGGGGATTCTCACCACAGTGCTGGCTCATCTCCTGCCTGACGAAGGCACGGATCTCGTCCTCCTGCCGGGCACATGGAGGGGCAAAGGTCCCGTGTTGCAATGGGGGACGGTGCAATTAAAGAGGAGGAAAAACCCTTTCCCCAGGCCCCAGTAGAGCCTGGAGGTGGGGCAGCCCCTCCATCACTGGCAGTGGGATGGATCCAGTGCCCCTTCCCATGCCGGGGACCTAAGTGCCATGAGCCTATGCTGGCTCCCTCCTGGTTCCTTACCGTCATGCCTGGCTCCCCCTTCTCCCCACGGAGCCCACGGGTTCCAGGACTGCCCTAGGGACAGCAGAAAGGAGGTGGGACACTGGCCCCAGGTGGGCTTCACCAGGCAGGGCCAGGCACCCACTCACCCACCTGTTCTCCTCTCTCACCGGGGATGCCAGGAATGCCGCGTGCACCCGGCACTGACTGTCCAGGAGGGCCTCTCTCCCCCTGCAAAGGACACATGCTCAGGATCTGGCTGGTGGTGCTAGAGTCTCTCTGCTCTCCTCATCACTATAGATATGCTGCTTTCCCCATCCCTGCACCATGGGGATGCCTGTGCAGGTTGGGATGGGGATGAGTCCAGCTCAACTCAAGGACAAGCAGGGTCCCAAACCCCTCAGGCTCCTATCCACTGGGCAGGGGGACACAAGGGAGGACCCCAAAGCCAGCGAGCCGACAGGGCAGGACAGACCTGGGACATAACTTCAGATGCCACCAACCCCTCCCCCACTCAGGGGATTGGGCCCTCCCTTCCTAACAGCCCCCCGAGAGAGACCAGCCACCCATGGTGAGGACTTACCTTCTGGCCCTGCATGCCCTCAGGACCTCGTGGGCCAATGCTCCCTGGAGGTCCAGGGGGGCCAGGAGCACCATCACTACCCCGGGGACCAGGGCCACCAATAATGCCAGGGGCACCCTGCAGGAGAGCAGAGGTGAGACTGAGACCAGGGGTGCCAGAGCCCCTGACCCCAGAGCAGGTGCCATGGGCATCCTCTGACCCCACAGCTGGGCATCCCTGAAGCACCGGCACTGGTGCTTGCTTGTAAAGAGTGGGGAGAGTTGTTGTCACTCATAGTTTAGTGATACAATTTAGAACAGCGCCAATTGACTCTTGTGGGAGCATCAGGCTCTGATGTGCTTCTGACCAAGGCTGTACCCTGGTACAATCAATGGGGTGCAATGCATCCCATCTCTTTCCAGCTCACTCACCCGGTCTCCTTTCTCCCCCTGATCTCCTTTGGCTCCCTGCTGCCCATCAAATCCCCGGTCGCCCTGCAAAGAGGAAGGGACAGGCAGCGGGGGACAGGCAGCGGGGGACAGGCAGCGGGGGGACAGGCAGCGGGGGGACAGGCAGCGGGGGGCTGAAGTGCCAGCACAACTTTTCCCAGCCCTGCTCTGACCTACCTTGGGTCCCATGAGCCCTTCCTTCCCAGGGATGCCCGGTGGTCCCGATAGACCCAGCTCTCCCTAGGGGACAGAGCAGATGTCCAGCAGCCATGGGCTGTGTGCTCCCGTCCCACCCTGGTGTCAATGCAGTACTCACCGGCTCACCTTTCCTCCCTGACAGCCCTGAGCGCCCCGGGATCCCCGGATCCCCCTACAGCGGGCAGGAGAGAGGCAGGGCAGTCAGTCCTGCACCCGTCAACACTCACCCCACAGCCAGAGGCTGAGGAGGGGACCTCATGACCCTATTGCAGGGTCAAGGTCCAGCCTCAGCCATCTCCCTGCTCCCGCTGGCTGGCAGAGGGGATCCAAAGGGCCACAGCCTCCAGGACACATCCAGGCTCCTGCAGCACCCTGCGGGCACCCACTCACCTTCTCACCCTTCTCCCCATTGAGGCCACAGGCACCTTTCATGCCCCGGTCACCCTGTGAGGATGAGGAGGGGTGTCAGAGCCATGCCAAGCTGGCACTTGTCCTGGCCCGGAGAGCCCCAGAAGCCAGAGAGGACAACCCACCTTGAGGCCTCGCATGCCTATGGGTCCCATGTCCCCCTTCTCTCCCCGAGCTCCAGGGATCCCATCACGGCCAGGCTGACCCTGTGGGAGAGCACACAGCATGACAAGGGTCCGCTCCTGCCCCGCAGCAGGGTGACAGCACCGCTAAGACACAGCTCCTCACCGGCTCACCAGGCTCTCCCAATGCTCCAACCTCTCCCTGGGGAAGGCAAAGGCATCAGTCAGGGCAGGCAAAGGGGATAGTGCCACCAACATCCCCCAGCAGTGGGGCGAGCCCAGCTCCTTACCTTCTGCCCACCAGGGCCACGTGCCCCAGGGAAGCCTGTGGAGCCCTTCTCACCTTGCTCACCCCTCATCCCCTGCAAGCAAAGACCCAGATCAACACAGGGCAGGAGGGAAAGCTCCAGCCAGCTGTGGTCACCCCTGAGGCTGGATCCAGCAGCTCTCCTTGCACCATGTCAGGGTGACCACAAGCATCAGCCCATGGGGCACAGGGATGCCGTCATGCCCTGCTCCTTCTGTTCATCACCCTCTCAACAGCCCTCCATGGTCCCCAGACCAGCTGCCCCCAGTCCTGCACAAGTTCCCCCAGCCCTGTACCTTCTCTCCAGGCATGCCTTGCTCCCCCTTGTCCCCCTTGTCCCCTTCTGTGCCCTTCAGGCCTCGGTCTCCCTGCAAAGGGGGAAACACAGGGAGAGGTCAGGGCATGGGGAGAAGCTCAGACACACATTAGGGTGGGAGGGACAGACCCACCCCCCCAAGGGAGTCCATAGCCAGGCTGAAGGAGAGGAGAAAATATGCTCTGCAAGGGAGGGTCCCTCAGCAGGAAGAAGCTCCCTCAGCACCTCCCAGAGGGACAGGGAGGATGGGGAGAGGGAGGTTAGGGACAGCTCTTACCGGCTCCCCTTTGCTGCCCCGTGCTCCAGGTGGCCCCTCCATCACCACAGTATCGCCCTGTACACCCAAAGGAGAGAGAGAGGTGGGGATGAGCAGGGGGGCAAGGGCTGCTGTCTGCTCTCCCACTGCCCCCCCTGCTCCAGGGACTCACCTTGTCTCCTTTAGGTCCTGGGGCCCCAAGGTCCCCCTGCAAGGAAGGTGAGATGCTGCAAGGATGCACAGCGGGGAACAAGCAGCACCTCCCTGGAGACCCCAATCCCTGGAGGTGCATCATTTGCCCCCTCAACTCCCCAGCTCTCAGATTCCCTTACCTTGTCCCCACGCTCCCCCGGTTCCCAGGCAAGCCCTGTGGGAGAGAAGAGAGGGGTGGTCAGGGAGGGGCCTGGATTGGGGTGTAGTTGGGGAAGGGGGGTACTTACCACTGGCCCACGATCCCCTTCTGGCCCTGGGCGACCATCTTCACCCTGCAAGAAGGAAGGGATGCGAGAAGGGGGTTTGGAATGGGGGCACCCCAGCATCATCTCACCCCAGGAACAGGTGCAGCTCTGGCTCAGAGTCCCCTCAGGGCTGACAATGTGAGAATTCCTGTCCCTGGCTGTGGGGACATGGGGGGCTCTGGCAGTACCTACCCGTGGCCCTGGGTCTCCACGCTCGCCTCTGGCTCCTGGCAGCCCAGCTCCTGGAGCGCCCTGCCAGGGGAAGGCAGGAGTTCATCCCTGTCCTCCCAGCCCTGTCATGTACCCCCCATGCCAGGGGACACTCCACAGTCCCCGGCACCTCCCCAGGTGCCTGGCACTTGTTCAGGCTCCCATGTGCCACCATTCAAAGTGGGCTCAGCACTCTTATGGGGGAAGTGGCTGCAGGGACACCCCACAAGAGAAGCAGCCTCACACCCCTCATGCTATTGGGTTGTCCCCATCCTACCTTGTCACCCTTCAGGCCAGGGGCCCCTTGTATGCCCTAAAAGAAAGGAGAAGGGTGAGCAAGCCACAGGAGGAAGACAATGCCAGGCACACTGTGAAGCATTCCTGAGACTCCCACAGCAGTTCTCACCCAGTACCACAGACCCTGGCAACCCCCAGGCTTAAGGGCTGGCGAAGTGCAGGGTGAGTCCCTATCACCTTGTCTGAGCCAGCAGGGGAGCCAGGGCAGAGCCTACAGCCCCAGGACTCCTGTGGCATCATACTCACAGCGGGTCCTGGGGGCCCCACAGGTCCTGGTGGTCCAGCAGTGCCATCTCTGCCTGGAAAGCCGATCAAACCCTGCCAGGGAAAAAAAGGTGAGTGGGCAGGGACTGTGACTGGGAGGCAGTGGGGCTTGCAGAAACCTTGCTGAAACAGCCCAAGGGTCCAGGGTTACCAGGTTCTGGTTGTAGTCTTTACCCTCTCTCCTGGGGGACCTGGAGCACCAGGCTGCCCATTGTCCCCTCTCAGGCCTGGCTGTCCTGGTGTCCCAGCAATGCCTGCTAAGCCTGGGGGTCCTGGTAATCCTGGTAAGCCCGTGTCCCCCTGAAGCAGGGAAGAAAGAGATGGGGCCCACAAAAACAGCCCCTTAGCACTGTGTTTTTCTCTTGGCCAGCCAAACTAGGGCAGCACCTGGGTATTGGGAATGTGATGAGAGCCAGGGTGACATGGGGACAAGAATTACCTTCAAACCTGGAGGCCCATCCTGTCCTGGCGGTCCCCGTGCACCGACACCTGGTGATCCCTGTGTGGTGGCAGAGAGCACATGGCACATCCACTGGCTGTTGGGCACAGGGATGCCAGGAGCACTGTGCCACCCAGAGCATCCCCCCAGGGCTGGGGAGCCCCTCTGGGAGCAGGGAACACGTACCTTCTCCCCTTTGGCTCCAGAAGACCCCTTGGCTCCCTGTGAAGAGACCAAGCCCCCAGGAAGGGCTGGGCAACAGGTGACAAGGGCACAGATCCCACACCCTGACAGCAACCATTGCCCCAAGCATCCACCCCAGCATCCACATGCCTCCTACTCACGTCTTCCCCAGGATCTCCTGGCTCCCCGAATCGTCCTGGCTCCCCCTGGCAGGATAAAACAATGAAAAAGCAGGTGTATGGGACAGTGGATTGGGGAAACAACTGCAGTTGGATCCCCACACTACGGCCAAGCAGCCAGGAAGCTGGGGCCCCCAAAGCCCCCTCCCAACCATCCTCCCTTCTTCAACCATCACCCACCTTCTCGCCCTTAGGGCCTGGCAAGCCTCTGTCACCCTTGGAGCCCTGTGGCGGGAGAGCAGTGTTAGGGGAGGGGTGGCCACAGGGTTGGCTTGTCCCACAGAAGGCAGGGGTGGTGGGAGGGGGGATGAAGTTTATGGGGAGAGACAAAATTAATGGTGGGAGAAAGGTTAATGGAGGGAGATTAGGTTAGTGTGGGTGATGAGGTTTATGGGACCAACTCACGGGCTCTCCCAGCACACCCTCCAGCAGCGCCGGCTCTCCCTGCAGGGACACACAAGTGATCAGATGTGCCCACAGCAGATGCCAGCACCCTGCAGGCTCCTGCCCACCCCAGCCCTGGGGCTTTGGCAGCTCCCAGGGGTGAGGGCTCCCCCACCTCCCACCTTGGCTCCTTACCTTCTCACCTTTGGGGCCAGGGGGGCCAGCGATGGCCTGGGGCAGAGAGGAGAGAGGGGGCAGGTGAGCAGGGTTGCATGGGGATGCTCCCCCTCATTCCAGCCAGGAACATTGGGCAAGGCAGCCCTGCACTCACCTGCCCTGGGGCTCCAGCATCCCCTGGCTCTCCCTTAGGACCGACAGGGCCTGAAGGTCCTGGCATGCCCTGGCACAAGCAGCACAGCCCTCAGCCTCAGCTGCAGACACCCCAGGCTGTGCCACGTGGGGCTCCCACTGGGACAGGGTGAGCAGCAACGTACCATCTTCCCAGGCATCCCCGCCTCGCCATCCTTCCCTGGCACACCATCCCTGCCTGGCACACCCGGCTTCCCACTCTCCCCCTGCAGACAGTAAGAGTGGGGCTGGGCCATGGGGGTCCCACAGCCCCCCAGGCAGCCCTGAGCACCCACAGTGATGGCAGCCGGGCAGGAGGGACACAACACACTCACCACTTGTCCTGGTTGCCCAGGGACACCCGGTGGGCCCTGCAATGGAGACATGAGCAGAAATCAAGCAGCATCCCAGGCACCAGGAATGGCCAAGGAGCAGGTTCAGAGGGTTGCAAATACCTACCCCTGGGCCAGGGGGGCCAGGGGGCCCTGGCAGCCCCATGCTGCCCTGGGGACCAGGCAAGCCCTGCAATGGAAACAGCCACATCAGAGAGGGGACGGCAGAGCCAGGACCTCAGCTGCCCCTGGGGGAAGGTGTGTTGTGAGGGGATGGCTGATTCTGGGGAGGTCAGATGGTTTTGGAGGGGCCAGGTGGGTCCTGGTAGGGATGGTGTGAGTACTCACACGGATGCCGGAGCCAGGCTCCCCTGGATCACCCTGAAAAGAATGCACCTGCATCAACCCCAAACAGTTCCAACCCACCGGCTGCCGCAGCCACAGCCATGTCTCCACACCTGGATCCAGGCTGAAATGTCCCTCCCTCCAGCCCTCAAATCTGGCAAGGCACCACTTCCCTCTGCCAGGTTGGAGATGGCAATGCCAATGCAGATGCCGATGCCAGTGCCATACCTTGGTCCCAGCTGGGCCCTGGGTCCCTGGTGGGCCAGTGCTGCCCTGCAGAGAACAATTGGGCATTATTGGGGTGCTGCTTGTTGCTGGCCCAGGACAGGGAGAGAGCAGCAGGGCTGCTCGGTCCCAGCACTGCCAACCCACCCCTGCTCCCTGGGGGAACACCCAGCCTGGCTGACCTCCCCCTTGCATGACAGTCCCCTGCACGTGGTGCAGGATGGCACCTTACCGGAGGTCCTGGGGGTCCTGGGTCTCCCTGGTTGCCCTGAAGGGAGGAAGAGATGGAGTCACTTCAGGGATGGGTTTCCCCCAGTGGGATCATGGGTGAGGAGACCCAGACAATGCCAGTGGCTCTGGAAAGCACTCACACCAAGTAAGACAAGCCTAGATGGCTCCTGCTAAGACGCAGGGGGCCAAGCACCCACCCCAGCAGCAGCATGACCCCACCAAGAGCTCATGGCCAGGAGCCCCTAGGTGTGTGCTGAGGTGGGGGAGGCACAGCGACATGGGGGACACACAGACACCTACCGGGCGTCCCAGCACTCCAGGGAAGCCTGGCAAGCCCTGCAAAGAACCACATTAGAGTCAGCAGGCAGGCAGGAACCCACCACTCCCACACAGCCCTGCCTCTCCCCCAGGGATGCTCCCCATTCCTGGCGTGTGGTACTCAGCCAGGATACTTACAGGGGGTATTTGTGTGGGGAGGTCCCCTAAAGGCCTGCAGGGCCTGCATGGGGTGGGGGATAAGGAGATGAAAGAGGCATGTATGCTCCCACTGGTGTTGGTGGAGGCTGGTGTGGGACCACAGGACTTTTCCCCGCTCCCAGCCTGCATCCCTCCACCATGTCGCCACTCACCGGCTTCCCTTCGGGGCCAGCCAGCCCTCTCTCACCAGGGAGACCCTGGAGCAAGAGATGGAGACAGGGTCAGTGCCAGGCATGAGTCTGGGGTCAGTGCCAGGCAGGAGAACAGTGCAGTACTCACCGGGGCACCATCCCTGCCCTTCTCGCCGGGCTCCCCTCGGTCACCCCGCAAGCCACCTTCACCCTGCAGTGGGGACAGGCACAGAGTCACAGGACAGGCAGGGACCTTCCCGTGACGTTCTGGGGCCTGCTGACACCCAAAGAGGGCTTTGCTCCATGGGGCTAATGCTTTGGTAATGGGAGAGTTATGACCTCAGACCTTATCTCCTTTGGGTCCCCGCTCGCCCTCGACTCCGGGCTCACCCTGTGTTGGGAAAAAGACGGATGCAATCAGCTCCTGCTGTTCTTCTACCCTCCTATCATCCTCAGCCCCAGCTGATCACGTTGCCCTGGCTCTGTTGCCTTGGCTGCCCCTCTCCTCCCTGCCCAGTCACACACCTTCGCTCCCTTGGGTCCAACAGGGCCACGCTCGCCAGGGAAGCCCATGAGGCTGCCCTCTGCCACATCCACCTGTGGGCAGGGAATAGTCAGGGCCAGCACCCAGGGGACCCCAAGAAGGTCCCCTCAGGGGCACAGCCCTCCCCAAGTCCCTGTGCCAAGGGACTGAACATGACCATCCATCCCCAGAGGTGCAGGCTGGCACCTGGAGGATGATCACCAGCAGCAGCTATCACCTACCTTGGGTCCTGGGGGTCCTTGGGGCCCGGGCAAGCCATCCCTGCCCTGGGAAGGTAGAGAAATAGGTTGAGCACCAAAGGGGACAACAGGGCAGGGGGGAGCAGAGCCATCCTGGTATGGCCAATCCTGGCCTCCACAGGGCATCTGCCAGCCCATCTGAGCACCCTGTGTCTCCTCAAGTGGGGCACAGCACAAGGGGAGATGGAGTGGACCATCTGCCTCTCCCAGCTCACCTGCTCACCTCGGTCGCCCTTCTCACCCCGGTCGCCCTGTGAACACAACATGATGGCTGTCACAGCGCTGTCCCCAAGCCCCTGGACCAGGTCCCCCAGCCTTCCCCTCACACTTCCACACAAACTCACCTTTTCACCGGGCCGCCCGGGTTCCCCCAGCTCCCCAGCCCGGCCTGGCACCCCGGGAATGCCTGGCTTGCCAGGCTCCCCAGCCTGCCCAGGCGGGCCCTCGGGACCCCGCTCACCCACGGCCCGGCCCATGGGGCCCTGGGGGCCAGGGGCGCCTGGGTCCCCCTTGTCACCTTTGGGTCCTCGTTCGCCAGGGAAGCCTAAAGAGCCCTGCAAAACATAAGCCGTGCTGCAGAGACAGCCCTGCAGGTGTCAGCCCCCCGAGCCCCCCAGGGCTGAGCTGGTTGCACGCCCCTCCCAGACAGAACAGGTAGCAGGAGTGGGGCAGCATGTTGGGGCTTGGCATCGAGCCTGGCTCTGCTCACCTCTCGGCCCGGGGGCCCCCTCTCCCCTGGATCCCCCCGACTGCCCTTCTGGCCCCGCAGCCTCTCAGACACTGGCAGGAATGAGTCTGAGCTCCCATCATAGGCACCCGTGAGCTCCTTCAGGGATGAAATCTGGGAAGGAGGAAAGACCCACCAGTCAGGATATCAGTGCAACCCAGCAGTGGCAGCACCCCACAGCCCTGCTTAGTTGCCCTGCACTGCTCTGATCTCCCACCACCTCCCATGTCCCCCTCCTGCTGCGACATGGCAGGAACAACCCCCAGCCCAACAGTCAGGAAATACATACCTTGATGCCAAGCGCTTCCAGGCTACGTTCAACATTCTGCAGTAAAGACATTAAAACCCAAGTGAGTGTTAGCCTGCTCCCACTGTCAGGGCTGTGGGCAGTTCTCTGTCCCCCAGAGCTGATGTCCCAGTCCAGCAGGAAGGATGGGGACTCACCGCTGCAGTCCCAGGGTCTCCACGTACTCCAGGGCTGCCAGGTCGCCCCTAGGTTTGCAGAGAAAGAGGGAATGAAAAGATGTGCAGAGGTGCAGTAGGTGAGGTGAGCAGTGCTGATGCTGCTCTCAGAAGGTTTCAGAGTTAGCACTTTTGGTGTTGCCTGGACAGGGGCTGTGGTTGCCACCACCCTGGGGTGCTGGCAGCTTGTCAGGCTCAGTGCTGGGTACTCACGGGCTCTCCTTGCAGTCCGGGCTCCCCTGGGTCCCCCTGAAACACAGCAAAGGGGTCAAGGGGGCAGAGTCAAGCTGCCTGGCACCAACTGCAGCACCAGGGTCCAGCCCTGTCATCTTGGGAGCCTGCCAAGGACTTGTTCCCTCTGGCACAGGGCCCCTCAGACCTTTGCCTTGAGGGGCTCTGGAGCAGGGGCACACGTACCTTTGGTCCAGCCACCCCACGGAGGCCTGGGGAGCCCTGGAAGACACAGAGGGGACACAATGGCACCCAGAACCCATGGACACAGGGCAGTGCCCTGAGGGAGCCATGGACAGGGGTCCTGCCTGGCTCACAGTAGCCTGGATGAGGGTCTGGTGCTGGGTGGCACCGTGGGCTCGAGAACTACTCACCTGGCCTGGTGGGCCGACCTGCCCTGGGACACCGGGGAGGCCAGGGGGGCCGAGAGGGCCTGGCACACCTCTGTCCCCCTGCTCACCCTTGGCACCACTGCGGCCCTGACGAGAGAGCTGTGTCACCCCCAGGACCTGGGACCCAGGTCTGTCCCTGGCAGGGACATGTCCTCAGCACCCCCCATCGCCACGCTCCTCTGCAGGGAGTACTCACCTCTCGGCCAGGTGGTCCCATATCACCTTTGTCTCCCTAACCAGGAGAGAAAGGAGTTAGAGGGATGCTGCCCCATTCACATGCCCCAGAATGATGCTCCTGGTCCAGGCAGGGAGGAGCCACCAGGCTTGTGGGGATCACAGGGTGACCATGCAGGGACCACACAGAGACAACCCATGGCTCGTCTCCTTACCTTTCTCCCATCCTCTCCTGGTGTTCCATCTTCTCCCTGGGGACAAAGGCTGCCAGTCAGAGCCCAACTTGACCATCTCGGCATGGGCACCACAAGGACAGGGGGTTGGCTCAGAGCTCTGCCACATCCTCCCCTCACTTTTGTGCTGTACTGGGATCACTGTCCCTCAGCACCCCTGGGAGAGCTCCAAAGCCCAGCCCTGCTCCCCCTACTCACGTTCTTGCCGTTGAGGCCAGGTTTGCCATCCTCACCGGGTTTGCCCTGGGAGGAAGAAAAAGCAGTGAGAGAGGCGCTCTAGCTCTCCACCAGCCAGGGGTCCCTGGCCCCACTGCAGCCCCAGGGTGCAGGGAGTGGGGAGCTGGGCACAGGGCAAGCCCCAGCAGATGGATCCGGCTGGGATTCAGCAGAGAGCATAGGGCAGGATGTGTCCCCAGGGTGCAGGGTGGCTGGTACTTACAGGGATGCCAGGTGGTCCCAGTGGGCCAACGGGGCCAGGCGGTCCCTGCTCCCCACGCAGCCCAGGCAGCCCCTGCAGGGAAAGGAGATGGGGGGAGCACAGGGCAGCAGGGCATCCATCTGCCCCAGCCAGCTCTGGGAGGAGGGAGTGTGACTGGGACAGTGGCACCCTGCTGGGGACAGAGGAGGGTCCTGCTGCACTGCCCCAGACCAAGAAGAATGGAACAGGACATCAGTCCCTTGCAAGTACAATGGCCCCAGCAGGAGCACACCAAAACCCACCCTCTCCGGAGGTACTTACATCCCTGCCAGGGTCCCCTTGCTTGCCCAGGTCCCCCTGCAGACAGGGAGAAGGTGAGGGCAGGGACACCCCTACCCTGCCAAAGCCCCCCTGAGAAGCATCCCCAGCCTGGAGCAGAGGATGCCCAGGGGAACAGCTCCTCTCACACCATTGTCCTTCCATCCCCAGCTCCCACCCACAGTGCCCAGGGGCAGCCATGTCCCCCACCCTGGACCATGATCACCCATAGCCCCCAGGGACAGCTGTGTCCCCCACCCTGGACCATGATCATCCATAGCCCCCAGGGACAGCTGTGTCCCCCACCCTGGACCATGATCATCCACAGCCCCCAGGGACAGCTGTGTCCCCCACCCTGGACCATGATCACCCACAGCCCCCAGGGACAGCCGTGTCCCCCACCCTGGACCATGCTCACCCGCAGCCCAGCAGGGCCCGGTGGCCCAGGTTTGCCTTCCAGCCCATTGCGGCCATCCAGACCTGGTGGGCCACGATCTCCCTGTAAGAGAGTAGGGCAGGAGTGTTGGAGCTGTGAGATGGGATAGGGGTGTCATGGGGCAGCCTCCAGCCCCCAGTCCCCTCACCTTCTCTCCTGGAAGGCCTCTGTCCCCAGGGTCACCCTGTGAGGTGGGAAGAACAGTGAGCATCATCTCCCACGAACAGGAGATGAACAGGGCACAGGTCCCCTACCCAGACCCCCATGGGAATGGGGACACTCACCCGAGCACCAGGGGAGCCACGGGGGCCCTCCAAACCCTGCAAGAGAGAGACACGCTCAGCACTGGGGTGTGGTGGGAATAGGAGGGAATCGTGGGTGCTTACCCGCCACCCCCTGCACACCAGGATCCCCAGCTCTCCTGCAGATCATCATTTCCTGTCCCACACCCGGGACCCAGCACCTACCCTCTCTCCAGGCAGGCCAGGGGAGCCGGCATCGCCCCGGGCGCCCTTCGCACCATCCTCGCCAGGGTCCCCAGGATCCCCCTGCCAGGGAAGGGCACGGTGGTCAGAGGGTACTGCCCTGTGCCGAGCCTGTGCCTGAGCACACGCTGAGCACCTCTGTCGTTTAAGGGTGGGATGATAGCAAGGGTCTCAAAATGAGAGATTGAAAAAGAGGTGGCTGGACTCAACACGGCCCCCGAGGGGCCAGAGAGTGGTTGCAGAAGAAATGCACTGGGCAGCACTGCTGAGCCAGGAGCCAGCTTGGCCATGGCTTGGGACCAAGATGCCACGCAGCACAGAGCACAGCCCGAGGCCAAAACTGCCCTGAGTCTAAGCTGGGCCATAAATGCTGAACACCAAGAGTGTGGGGTGCTGCCATGGGATCCCTGTGGGGCTGGGGAGCCAGGAGCATGCTGGCTCCTTTGGGGACCTCAGCCCTACAGGGACCTTGCAAAATGGCACCCTCTTCTCAGCACTGCACAGGAGTGTCAGCCCAGGTGTCCCCCAGATCCCATATGCCCCCCAGATCCCATGTGCCTCTCAGGTGTGGTGCACATTAGCTCCATGTGGCAGGGGCTGTTTTGGGCAGGGAGGGCTTCATGGACCATGATCCCAGTGCCCAGTCAGAGGCCAGCAGGGGACAGAAAAGCATATCCCACCACCAGCATCCCAGGGACTCACTCGTTACCTTCTCACCCTTTTCCCCCACTCCTCCGAGCCCCACGTCCACCTGTGGGGCAGAGAGGAGCTGTCAGAGCACTCAGGACAGGGCAGCAGCCCATGGGCAGGGAGAAGAGGGAGTAGAGCTTACGGTTCGTCCTGGGGGTCCAGCAGGCCCCTGAAAGAAGGGTGAGGGTAATGGGTTAAGGGGAGCTGACACGGCCCCAGGGAGGGCAGGGCTGTCTCTGGGGTGGGGGCCATACATGGCCCAGCATCACTCACCGGCTCCCCACGGTCACCCTTGTTCCCTGGTGCTCCAGGGCTGCCCTGTGGGAAAGAGGGATGGAGTGAGAGTGGGACAGAATGGAGGACCCATGGGGTGGTGGTACCCCTGGGGTAAGTGTGGGTGCAGGGCGATGGGGTGCGAGGTGTGGTGGTGCCCATGGAGCAGTGGGCACACACAGGGGGTACTCACATTCCTGCCTTCAGGACCTGGGTCCCCTGGGTCACCCTTCTCCCCGGGGAGGCCCCGGTAGCCGGGGAGGCCCTGGTTGGAGGGCAGAGGGAGGGTGTGCATTAGCAGGAGCCACCCCAAAGGCCACAGGCATCTCGCTTGCTCCAGGGTGCCCCCCAGCCCTGCACTTACCCGGGGACCCCTGTCTCCAGGCTTGCCAGGAGGACCTGCTTCACCCTGTGGGGAGAGAGGGGGTGAGTGGGGGGCAGTGGGGAGGGGGACAGTGGTCCTGGGGGGTCCTCACTTACCGGGGTGCCTTCATCACCCTTCTCTCCTCGCTCTCCCTGCAGCACAGGTCAGCAGGCACCGGCCAGGGTAGAAAAGCACAAGTCACCAGCATCCCCCTGCTCCCTGCCAGCCCCCCATCTCCACGGGGCCACAGTGCCCCATGGCCCCTGGTCCCACCTCCCCTTTGCCCCATACTACCTCCTTGCCTCGCATCCCAGTCTGCCCTGGGGTGCCCGCTCGGCCCGGCTCCCCCTTCTCCCCTGGCTCCCCAGGGTCACCCTAGGCAAGGGAAGAGGCAACAGGTCAGGGCAGTGTGGGGGCAGCACATGGGCTGCCAGGGGAAGAAGACGGTCCCTCCAGAGCCCGATGAACAGATGAATGGATGGACAGATGGACAGAGGGCAGTGTCTCCTGCAGTGACAGTACCTTCGGGCCACTCCTGCCTGTGAGGCCAACGTTACCCTGGTTGTTGAAGAGAAGAGCATGTGTCACCGGGAACCTCAGTGATCCCGGACCAGGGTAGGGACCAGGACCATGAGCCAGCACCCCGGGGTGCACTCAGACTCACCCGATCGCCCTGCTCGCCTTTGGGACCGGCTGGTCCTGGGATGCTCAGGCCAGGGGCACCCTAGACACAAAAGGATGCAGCGTGAAGCAATGGTACAGACACCATGAGTCCAGGGAGGGCTGTGCCACATGCCCTGTGCCTCCCATCCTCAGGCAGTACTCACACGGGCCCCTTTATCTCCTGTATCACCCTTGGGGCCAGGAGGTCCTTCTGGTCCTGGGAATCCTCTGTCACCCTGGAGCAAACAAAATCAGCACCCCAAACCACCCCCTTTTTCCCCACTGCAGCTGTGAACAGCCAGGCCTGGGACTAGGACAAGCATCCCCTCAGGTCAATGCCCAGCTGTGCAATCCCCCATCCCAGGCCATGGCCATGCCCAGAGGATGCTGTTGCAGAACAGGAGGGCACAGCTAGGTCAGGGTTACCTTCTCTCCTCCAACACCAGCCACGATAGGAGCCTGGGGGGGAAGCAGAGGAAACCGTGCTGGGCGCTGCCCATTGCTCCCTGTCCTGGGGCTGGGACAGGCAGAGGTGGACCCGCTGGGCAGCATCACTTACTGGCTTGCCAGGTGGTCCTGGATCACCCTGTGGATAGACAGGTGTCATCACCAGCCCCTTCCCCACCGTCTCTGCCACCCCACTGAGACCCCACTTTGCCCTCACCTTCTCTCCCCGGGGGCCAGCCGGTCCTGGAGCTCCCTGTGGCAAGAGAAGAGACCTCAGGGGCTGGAAGTGCCTGGGGACATGCCCCCAGGGCATGGCAGCCCCTGCTCCACAGCACCCTGACTGCTGCCTCGACTCACCTCTCTGCCTGATGGCCCTGGGCGCCCCGGGGCTCCTGTCTCACCCTGCAGGAGAGGAGGAAGAGGAGGGTGTCAGGGGAATCCTGCCACCCCATTCCAGAGTGGTTGCTCCAGTGCAGAGCAGGTGTCACTGAGGCATGGCCAGAGTCACCCCAGCACACTAACCTTCTCACCCTCAGGGCCTGGCACACCACGGTCCCCCTACAGAGCAAAGCAGAGGAGGGTTTCAGGGAGCTTCCTCCCTCCATGCCACACTATTCCCATCCCACACACTGCCCCAGAGCCCTTCGGAGCCCAGGCCAGCCCTGAATCCCATCCAAGACCACTGGAGTTCTGACAGCAATCCCCAGACACAGCTGCCATGGGGCCACAGGGACACCAGGAACTGCCAATGCTGTTGAATGGCACAGTTCCTCTCTAGTGCCTTCTCACCTTCTCTCCCGTCTCTCCCAGCTCTCCTGGTGCCCCACGCTCTCCCTGGTGCAGGAGAAAAACAGAGTCAAGGGCAGCAGGACCCATGGGGGGACATCATGGTCCTGACACAGAACCCAGAACCCTTCTCATCCTGCCAAAGGCAAGGCGAGAGCATCCCTTCAGTCCCTGCACCACTAACCTTCCTGCCCTGCTCCCCTGGTGGTCCCCGAGGGCCCTGCAAAGGAGGGTGAAGACATTGTCACCTTTGGTGTGGCAGGACAAATGCCCAGGCTGTCCAAAGCGGGTGCCCTCAGGGCTCGGCTCACCAGCATGGCAGCTCCTGCCCACCTTACCTTCTCTCAGGAAACTCACCCGATCTCCTGGGTCCCCGGGGCGGCCAGGAGACCCTGGAAAACCTTCTGTGCCATCACCCTGGGGATTAGGAAAGGTGACAGCCACTCCCATGAAATGGGGATATCCATGAGGTGGGGATGGGAATCCCCCCTGGAGAGTAGTGTGAGGTCCAGTCCCAGGAGGGAGCATCCTCTCTTACCTTCTCTCCCTTCAGGCCAGGGGGCCCGGCAGGTCCCCGGGGCCCAGGGTCCCCAGGCAGGCCCTGCAAGAGAGAACAGCTCAGCCCCTGGGGATGCAGCTTGGCCCTGGGGTCACACAGCCACTGCAACCCTGTTCCCCTCTGCCATCCCTGCCGGCCTAGGGGCCGGACTCACCGGGGGTCCAGGCTCCCCTCGAGGTGCTGCCCCATCCACGAGTCCAGGGGGGCCCTGCAGAGACAGGGGTCAGCTCCTGTGTGGTTGCACTGGGGGCTCAGTCCTTCCCAGCAAGCTGAGGGGTTGCAGTGCCCTTGGACACTCAAGGGATCTCCATCCAGGAGGGCAGAGGAGTCAGGGAAATGCAGAAACACTCACCCTTTCCCCTCGGTCACCCTTTTCTCCCTGTGAGGGCAAAATTGCAAATAAGGGCAAGTCTGTGCTCTTCCCACGTGCCCTTCTCGAATAGAAGGGGAACAAGCTGGGCAGAGCCCATCATAGCTGGTATCAGGGCACGTGCACACCATGTGCCTCTCCCCACACTGCCCAGTGCCAGCAACAGCTCATGCAGGTACAAGTGTGTGCAGGCACAGCTGGTGGGGGCACAGCCCACAAGCAGGACCAGGAGAAGTCCACAGGGGATCAGCTCCAAGCTGCTGGCTGTTCTCCCATCCACCTGCCCACATCCCATGCAGCAGCTAGAGGATGTACCTTCACAAACTCTCCTGGAGGTCCTGGTGGCCCCAAGGGTCCAACTGGACCAGGGGGGCCTGGATCACCAAGAGGCCCCCGTGGGCCAGGGATCCCAGGGGAGCCAGGGTTGCCCTGGAGGACAGAGATGCTCCATTAGTTGTGGGTGTGACGTGGGCTGTGGGTACCACATCCATACCCCCAGACCTACCGGCACACCTGGCTCCCCTCTCGGGCCTGGTAGCCCCTGTTCTCCGTCTGTGATCACCCTGGGCTCTCCCTGAACAAGAATGGGGAGGAAAAATCAGTGTCCCCATGTGCCCTATGTGCCCCCAGTGCAGGACAGGGGCCACAGTGACACAAGGCTGGGAGTCTGGCAGGGAGATGGGAAGACCCTGGGGTCAGACACCAGACACCAAGTACCAGGAGATGCCAGGGGCCAAGATGTGTCCACCAGGGTCCCCACTGCTCCCCAGGGACTCCCATGGGGCAGCCCCTGCTCATCACCTACCGGTTCACCTTTCTCCCCCTTTAGGCCAGAAAGTCCCATTGGCCCCCGTGGTCCCTGGGAAGGAAAGATAAGAGTGAGAGGGGATGCTGGGTGAGAGTGGGTCTGGGGAGGGCTTGGGGCCATACTCACAGGATCCCCTCGGGGACCAGGGACTCCCTGGATGCCCTGGAAAACAACAGCTCAGGAGGTGAATGCATGTCCCTGCCAGCTGGGGGAGCAGGGATAGGATGGGATGGGAGCAGAGATGGGATGGGATGGGATGGGAGTTCCAGCCAAAACAGGGATAGACAGTCCCTTCCCAGTACCCTTGGCCTGGGTACACACACAGAGACAGCAGTGACTTTGCCAGATACTGAGATAGTACAAGGAAAAGGTAGGCAGAGGCAGGCTTAGGGAGCAGGCAGGGTGATGGGAAGAGCCAACCATGCAGCAGCAAACCCAAGGGACATCCCTACTCACCGGCTGCCCAGGTGATCCAGGATTCCCTGGGCGTCCAGGACTTCCCGGTGTTCCATCAGCTCCAGGGAATCCCTGCAGGAGAGAGGAGCATCACACCAGCACCTGATGTTCTCCAGCACTGCCAGACCCCCCCAGTGCCCCGGGCAGTGCTGCTTCTGGCACTGGGAGCCCAGAGCAGCCCCACAGCAGAGCTGAGTTTAGGGGTGCCTTTCCCCTGTGTATTGAGCGGGGGTGTGAGGGACCAGTGTGGGGCTGGACTGGGGCTCTTCAAGGGGATCCCTCCTCCAGCCTGGGTGAGGAGGAGAACAGAGGGATGAGGGGTAGAGGCAGGCCCCAGGGGCCAGGTCACTGTGCCCAGGAACCTTGGGGTGTCTGGGTGAGGGAGTCAGCAGTACTCACCCTGTCCCCCTTCTTGCCTGGACGCTCAAAGCTCTCTCCTGGTGGACCTGGTGGCCCTGGGGGTCCTGAAGGGCCAGGCAGGCCATGGCGACCCTGGAGGGACAGTGGAGAGGATGGGTTGGGTGGTAGGTGGTGGTCAAGAGGTGTTCCCTGTCTGCCCCTGTGGCAAAGAGTTGGACAGGTTCTTGCCCCACTCCCACCTGCTGGCAGGACAAAGGGAGAAGAGAACAAGGACATGGGAACTATGTCATTGCCCCTGCCAGCCATTTGTCTCCCATCTCCCCCCCTTCAGCAGGATACTACCGGCTGGCCAGGGGGGCCTGGTGGTCCCACACGTCCTTGTTGTCCCTGTAGAAACAAAGTCAGCAGTGAGCATCCCCTTTGGGCTGATACCAGCATGGTTTAGGGGATGCAGACCCCCCCCAGAGCCACCAGGTGGGTGGGGACACCAAAGTACTCACTGTCTCACCACGGTTTCCCTTCTCACCCTGCAAGGGGACAGAGGGAAGGGGTTATGGGCTGGCACCCCTGTGTTTGACTCCCCACTGAGCTGCTGCCATTGGCAGCTTCCCCTGTCCATGGCAGACAGTGTGGATGCTCACCTTGGGGCACTGCACAGTGCAGGGCTTCGGCTTCGGCTCTGGCTCTGGCTGGCAAGACAAGACAAGCCTGTGTGAACCCAGGGGCAGGAGAATCCCCTGGCTTATATAGGACTGCCCCCCTCCACACCCCCTGAGGCACTCTGACCTTACCCTGGTGGAGATGATGGTGCAGAGGTCATCAGTGAGCTCTCCCTCCAGCTCTGCCAGGCTGTCTCCATGGTAGATGTACCGCGGGTCCTCGCTGGTGACCATGCGCCGGAGCTGCTCCCGGTCTGCCCCCTCGAAGCCCACCGCCAGCACCTGCACCCCTGAGCCAAGAGCACCCTCAGCACCCCACAGAACTCCCTGCACACCCTGCTGAGATCCCATCCATTCTCACCCCCAGCCTTGACATCCCTGGCCGCAGCGATGGCATCGTCCCCAGAGGGGCCGTCAGCCAGCACCACCAGCACCGCTGGCACCCTGGGCCGGCGCCCTGCGCCGGGGCTCAGCAGGTAGGTCCTGGCAAAGGTGATGGCTGCCCCTAGAGAGGGAGAAGGAGGAGGGGACAGTCAGCAGGATCCCGGCAGCCACTGGCCCAGCTCCCAGTGCAGCCCCTCACCGATGGCATTGCCGCTGGGCTCCTCGTAGCGTATGGTGCGGATCTGTTCCAGCACAGCGGGCAGGTCGCTGGAGCGGTTGAGGAGCAGCCAGGGCAGGCTGCGGTAGCTGTATGTGGCCAGAGCCACCTGCAAAGGTGCAGGGGAGCAGTGGGCACCGTGGCCTGCCCATGGCCCCTGTGCCCCCACCGCTGCAGTAGCACCCTACCTGGGTGCCCTCAGGGCCCAGGCGCCCCAGGGCGGACACAGTGTTGGAGAGGAGGGTGCGGACAGCGTCGGCACCCGAGGAGCTGTCACGGGTGCCATGCACCAGAAAGACAACGTCACCACGGGCATCCCTGCAGACTGTGGGCAGGGAACGGGTGAAGCCACCATCAGAGTGGAGACAAGCCCAGCCCACCCCTGCAGTGAGCACACCGTACCTGTGCGCTCGCTGACGGATGTCTCGGCGCCGGGGGCACTCCCCAGGAGCGGGCGGAGGGTGAAGGTGTAGCGCTGGCCCAGGCGCAGCCCGGAGACCTGCTGGGAGCTGGCAGCGCTGGGCAGTGTCCGCTCCTTCTCCCCACCGGCTGCCACCCAGGGCACAGTCAGGGGGATCAGCAAGCCCCCATGGGGATGCTGCCCACTGTCCAGGGGCCACCCCTTCATCTCACCTGCAGGAGGGCTCCAGGAAAGGATGTAGCCAGAGGCACCGGGCACTGGGGTCCAGGTGAGTGTCACTGAATCTCTCCGCACATCTGTCACCCGCAGGCTGGTGATGTGGCCTGGGGCAGCTGCCAAGGAGGAGGAAAGGGAGTCCTAGACCCAAGGGACAGCCTCCAACCTGCTCCCAGCTCCCTCCCCAGCCCAGGGCTGGGACAGCCCAGTTCCTGGGTGCCCCTCTGGGCTCAAGCCATGTGTCAGGGGGCTGATGTCACCTTGGCACCAGGCAGTCCCTTACCAGTGATGGCAGTGACAGTGGCTGGCTCGCTCTCCCGGCTGCCAACCAGGCTGGTGATGCTGATGTGGTAGCGCCGGCCTGGCTCCAGCCCAGCCAGGTCATAGGATCTAGAGGTGGCTGGGAGCTGCTGGCTGCGCTGGGGCCCCCCTACCAGGGGCAGAGAGGGGTTAGCAGGTGGGGGTGGGGACTGGTGCGTTTGCAGGGGTGCTGGCTGGCCACACTCACCTTCAGCCAGGCGCCAGACCAGGCGGTACCCGGTGCTGCCAGCTGCCGGCAACCAGGCCAGGCGCAGGCGGGTCTCCGAGGCTTCCGTCACCTGGAAGCCACTGACAAGGGGCAGTGGGACTGCCTCCGCTGTGGGGCAAAGGGGCAGGTGTTAGGGGAAGTGGTGCCCAGTGCCATTCTGGAGCGCTGCCCCCTGCCCCAGCACTCACGGGTGGTGACGACAATGGAGACGGGGTTGCCCTCCCGGTTGCCGATGAGTGCCGTCACCTTCACAGTGTAGGAGACACCTCCCTCCAGGTCGGGGATGTCAAAGGAGTTGGTGTGTCCAGGAACTCGCCGGCTATTCTCAGAGCCCCCTGCCAAGGACTGCGGCATCAGCCCACCCACCCTGCCACACTCACAGCCCATCCCCATCCTCGTCCCACATTACCGTCCCTACGGCTCCACACCACGCGGTAGGCAGTGGCTCCTGGCACACCAACCCAGGTGACACGGGCAACGTTGCTCCTGGATGCCTGCACCTCCAGCTGGGTCACCGTCCCCACCTGCTCAGGTGCTGTGACACCAAGAGGGCCACTGTCACCGAGGTTCACAGCGTGTGGCACCAGACAGCATTGACAGGCAGGAGGACACCTCACCTATCCGTCCCGTGGCAGTGACGGGGCTGCCCTCGCGGCCATCCATGATAGCTGAGACACCGACGGTGTAGACGATGCCAGCACGCAGCCCCTCGATGGTGAAGACGGTGGGATCGGCAGGGAGGAAGCGGGATTGCTTCACACCTAACACAGATGGCTGGGATAGGAAGGGCTCCAGCACTGCCACCACAGCATCTCACAGTCCACACACTCACCGTCGCTGCCTCGCCACGTCAGCAGGTAGCCCCCAGCGCCTGGCAGCCCTCGCCAGGTGACCCGCAGCTGGCTGGGACCGGCCTCCGTCACCCGCAGCTCCGAGACGCTGCCCACAGCTGGGTACTCTGCACCCCCCATGGCACCACAGTGTCACCTTGGGGAGTCCAGAGGGACCCCAGAGCCACCCTGCCACCCCAAGGGGTTCCAGGGGGATAGAGGACAAATGCATGCCGGAGTGGGAAAATGCAGTACCAGCAATCCTGGTGCTAAACTCTGATGTGGACTTACTGAGACGGACGGGGAGCGTGGCAGCACTGCCCTCCCGGCTGCCTGCCAGCGCCGAGACACGCACCAGGTAGGTGATGCCCTCCCGGAGATCACCCAGCTCCAGCCCCGTCTGGCTGCCTGGGATGCGCCTCGTCCTCTCCGTGCCATCTGCCGGGAGGGGGGCAGTGCGGACACCCTCAGTGTCAGCCGGTCAGGGTCCCCCAGGTGCCACCCGTGCCCCTGCCCACAGACTCACCCTGGTTGTTGCGCACCACCACTTTGTACTCGGTGGCACCAGGGACACCGGTCCAGCTCAGCCGCACCCACCTGCCCGATTCCTCCACGAGCCGCAGGTCTGACACAGCGCCCACGGCCCCCTCCACACCTGTGAGGGGATGTGTGAGGCACAGCTGGGGCTGCACAGCCTGGACAGCACAGCCCCCCATAGTCATCCTGGGTCACAACCAGGCAGCTGAGGGGTCTCATGGCCAAGGGGGTCCCCAGGCTGAGCAGTGCCACATGGGGGACAACCCAGGGGACCCACAGCAGTCACTCACCTGTCTGGAAGGTGGTGACAGGGGTGGCCACCTCCCCACCATCATAGAGCGTGTAGAGGGTGATGCGGTACTCGGTACCTGGCTTCAGCCCAGTCAGCTGGTAAGTATTGGTGCTGCTGGGGAGAGACACCGTTCTGGGGGGCTCTGGTCCTGTGGGGAGGAAAGGGTCACTACCAGCTGCTGGCAGGGAGAGCCCGCAGGGGCAACAGGCACCCTGAGCCCACCTGTGGCTCTCTTCCACTCTAGGCGGTAGCCACGGGCATCACGGGCACTGGTCCAGAGCACCTGGATGGATGTGGGACCCAGGATGTTGGTCTGCAGTGTCTGGTCCGTACCTGCCTCTGCAAGAGGAACCCCATGGGCCAAGCTATCCTGTGCCACTCTGCTGCCAGCCACCCACCCCAGCAGGTCTCCAGTCCCCACACACACCAGGATAGGGAGCATGTGGGGCAATGGCAGATGGTTCTGGCCTCATCCCAGGGTGGAGTACAGGCCAGCAGCAGGATGGCATCACCTACCCAACACCTACCTGTCCTCTGCCGCAGGGTGGCTGTGGGCCCCTCCAGCTCCCCGAAGAGCGGGGCCACCGTCACCACGTAGTCGGTGTTGGGCTGCAGCCCCACCAGTGCGTGTGACGTTCGCCCGGCATCCAGGTCCACCCTGTGCCTGTCCTGCCCTGTGGGAGCCAGTGCAGCAGTCTCTTGGGGGCTTTGGGCAGCGGGTGCCACCAGCCCCTTCCTGTCCCTCCTCCTAGGGGCCACAAGCTCTGGAACAGGCACCTACCTGCGAGGGTCGCCCAGGACAGCCGGTAGCCAGTGGCACCGCTGGCAGGCTGCCAGGCCAGCAGCATGCTCTGTGCTGAGATGTTGTGGACGGCCAAGTGCTGCACACCCACCAGATGCCCTGCGGGAAGAGAGGTGCCTGTCCATCCCCCACATGAGAATAAGGCAGGGGGCAGCAGAAATCACCTTCATCTGCAAACTTCCTGCTCCAGAGGCAAGAAGCCCTCTTTCCCCTGCTCATGGATGCTGAACTGCACTGAGGTCACTGAGTGCAGCCCGCGCCCAGGCAGCTCCTTCAAAGCAACAAACTCCTGCAAAGTGGAGCTCAAAGCCTTCCTCTTAATGCCTTAAATACTTTCTGTGGGTTAAGACTGCCTGGGGCAGCTGAAGGAATTGGTTTGCCAAAATTTGAGGCTTGCAAAGGTTTGCCCAGAGTGCCTCACCCTCACTTCTACTTGCTTTCCACCACCCTTTTTCCTGGTGGAAACCACATTTTCCTCCTGCAGAGCACTGTATTCAAATTTAAAAAAAAAAAAACAACTGCATTTTTTCAGTCAGAATTTTTACGTCATGTGAGGAAAGCTCTGGTCGAAACACTCCCAGAAGGCTGCAAAGGAAATTGGAAGCGCACAGTGCTGCACCCTGCCCTGGGACCAACTTTTGGGGCTCAGAGCATCACCTTGTAATCGTGCTCACCTCCATCCCAGCCCCACTCCCACAGGCTGCAATGAGCCTGGCAGCCCCATCCCCATGAGGCACAGCGACTGGAGGGACATCCCTGTGCTGGGAACCCATCCCTAACCCCAGCTGAGCCCAGGGCCAGGCACAGTGCTTACGTGTCCGGGCGGTGAGGGTGGCAGGGACAGCAGGCTGCTGTGCGTAGCGGGGTCGGAGCACCACCACGTATTCCGTGTCGGGGCGCAGGTTGCTGAGTGTGGCTGATTGTGCACTGGCCCCCAGGCTCTTCTCCTCCCCCTGAGCTGCTCCTGGAAGGACAGTAGAGGAGTGTGGGTGGGTACAAGGACATGGAACACACCAGGTCCAGCAGGGAAGGGGTGTCTGTGGGCTGGCACCCTGCCCTGAGGATGCCAGTTGTTGCCAGGGGTGGGGAGTACCGGGAGAGGCTGGGACATGGGCCAGGGCAGGGGCACCCCTTGGATCGCCCAGGGCCAGGGCGGGGCTGCCAGGTGTGCGGCTCCAGCCCAGCCCCTGGCTGGGACCGGGTCTGCTGCCTGCCCCCCACGTGCAGCAGTCATGGGGGCAGATGTGTGCCTGAGCTCCCAGCCCTGAGTTGGGGTGCACCCGTGGGCTCCTGGCCATCATGCACACCCAAGCACACGCTCCGAGCCTCGTGCATGAAGCCTCCGGGAGCTGGGATACACAGGCTGCCTGCACAGCCCTGCACACACGCGTGCCCCACAGCCCACGCACGCGTGCCGGCTGCCGAGGTGAAGGCGGGCGTGCACACACCTGCAGCACTCTGGGCATGCACCCCTGCATCAACCCCCACCCATGCACTCCCCGTGCCCACGGGGCTGTGCAAAGGCACGGCATCCAGGCAGCACTGAGCCTTGCAGGGACCGTCCCCTCACCTTGCATGGTGTAGCTGAGGCTGTAGCCCTGGGGGAGCTCAGGGCCAGGCTGCCAGGCCAGCCGCAGGAAGGTTGCTCCAGTATCCACCACGCGAAAATCCAGCATGGAGCCAGCACGGCTTTCTGGGGGCACACAGGAGCAGGGATGAGCTCCCAGCCCCATGTGCAGGCACTCAGTGCCTGCGTTCGCCCCTGTCCCCAAGGGTATGGACACTCACGGGTCCGTGCTCGGCTGGACACTGACTCGCCGACGCTGTTGGCGTACTGGGCAGTGACAGTGACCAGGTACTCCGTCCCCACGCGCAGTCCCCGCAGCACAGTGCTCGTCTCCCGTGGCCCCAGGCTCACCTGGGCAGGAACAGTGTCATCCCCTCAACATCCCCAGGTCACTTGTGGAGCCTCTGGGGACCCCCAGGAACTCTGAGCAGCCAGGTAGGAGCACTCACCTCCTGCCTCTCTGCCATGATCGGCTGCCCCAGCCCTGTCAGCGGCACGTGTTGCACCCGGTAGCCAGTGACAGGGCCGCTGGCTGCCGTCCAGCGGATCCGCAGCTGGTCAAAGCCCCGCTCCAGGATCTCTAGGTTGGAGGGGCCAGTATGGCTCTGCCCATCTGTGGGGAAGCACAGGGGCTGTCAGTTCCAGGGTGCACGAGGCAGAGAGGAGACCTTTACAGGACAGCAGAAATGCGTGTCCATTGGGATGGTATGAGCAGGAAGGCAATTTGGGTAGGGATGGGTGCTAAGAATGCACCCATGGTGAGCACAGCCTGACTCCTGTCAGGGAGGAGGATGGGGGCCCATACCCAGCAGGCGCAGGGTGCCCCCAACACTCGTGCACACTCTGCGTGTCATCAGTGGCACCAGTGTGCTCAGCAGCTTGAAGTCACCAACGTAGGAGAAGAAGGCCTCAGTAGGCGTTGAGGCCACACGAACGAGCTCCTTGTGGTCAGCATTCTTAACCCCTGGGAGGAATGGAGACGATGGGTGAGGGAGGGACCCTGAACCAAGCAGGAGAACCCCTCATATGGTGCTGAAGCCTTGCTCACCCACGGCAAAAATCTTGATGCCCTGACTCTTCAGCTTTGCTGCCGGCCCCTCGGCATCATCCTGGGACTTGCCATCTGTGATGAGGATGCAGATCTGTGGGGGTCAGGCAAGAGATGTGAGACCCAGCATGGGGTCCATGGACCCAGCACTTCTCCCTGTGTCGCCAGAGCCCTCCATGTACCTGGGGGACCCCAGGCCGGAGCTGTGTGGGGCCAAAGAAGTTGTCAGCAACATAGCGGAAGCCAGCACCAGTCCGCGTGTTGCCACCCTTGTAGCTCAGCTGCTGGATGGCCTTCCGGACACTTGTGCCGTCAGTGTGCTGGGAGAAGGTGAACTCCACCCTGGGGAGTGCAGGGGGACAGTGTCACCTCCCAGCTCTGCCCCCCTGCTGCCCCACATGCCCCCTCCCCGGGGCTCACCGTGGGTCATCGCTGTACTGTGCCACGGCGAAGCGCACTGCCTTCTCACCCACCACCTGCACGAAGGGCGCCACCAGGTCATCCATGAAGGTGCGGACGGTGCGGAAGTTGTTCCTGCCAATGCTGGACGAGCCGTCCACCAGGAAGGCGATGTCAGCCTCCAGCACATCCTCACACACAGCTGTGGGGCAGTGACAGTTCTCAGGGTGTGGACCAGCACAATGGCCCAGTGGTGCTGGGCCTCTCTCATCATCCCACCCGCTGCATGCACCCAGTGCTCAGCACCCACCTTGGCTCCTCTTCTGCGCCATGGCAGGCAGGGGACCCAGGAGCGTGGGGAGCACAGCCAGGAACAGGAGCTGGCCGCTCATTGTGGGAACCTGCAAGAGAGGATGCTGCCATCATGGCCCCGCAGCAGCTCCACACCTCGGGGACAGCAGTCGGGGAGGTTCCCAGCACCACCCGTGCCAGGACGCCTGGCAGCGCTGGGAGGGCAGGGTGCCAGTGCCGTCCCAGGCACCCCACGGCGCAGGGAGAGCCCCGCTTCAGGCCGGGGCAGGGAGGCAGCAGCTGGCCCGTGTACAGCCGGTGGGGTTGCCCACAGTGCGGGGGATACAGGCAGCGCCCTCCCGCCCTCCCAGTCCAGCCCGGGCTCTACCTCCCGCCAGCCCTTCCCCTGCCCACGCCGCGGCACCGGCAGCAGCGCACCCCGGCCGCTCCTGCCTCCCGGTCCCCCAGCCCGCAGGGGCTCCCTCCGCCCCAGGAAGGTGCTCTAGGGCAGCGGGGAGCCAGCGTGGGTAGCCCTGCCCGCCAGCCCCACGTCCCGCCGCTTCCCACCCACGCGGCCCCGAGGAACACCTGGCCCGACACCCCCGCGATGGCCACGGTGGGTCCCAGCCCCAGCACCGCCCGGCGGAGCGAGCCCCGCCGCGGGAGGGTGGGCGAGCGCCGTGGGTGCCCGCGCGGGAGGCTCGGTCGCCCCGCAGCGCCCCCGGGACCCCCGGCACAGCCCCGCGCTCACCCGCCGTCCCCGCGGGGGCCGCTCCGTCCCGCTCCGCGCCGTTCTGTTCCGTTCCGTGCCGAGCCGAGCCGGGCGCAGGCGGTGCCGGCGCGCACCGGCCCCCGGCGCTCCCGCCCCTTTATGGAGGGCGGCCCGGAGCGCGGTCCAGAGCGGGGGGAGCGGCGCGGCCCCCGCCCAGCCCGCCCCCCCCAAAAGGGCTTTTCCCACCCGTTCCCCTGGGAGAGAAGGAAGGAAAACGGCTCCTCGGGCTGTCCTCCCTCAAGTGCCACCCTTGGCTACAGAACGCGCAGGGGCTGAAGAGTAACGAGGTGGGGATGAAGCAGGAGAGGGCTGGATCCCCGGGGAGCGTTTCTGCTGGACTTTCCACTGAGATCTCGTTGAGGAGCCGAGTAGTCTCCAATAAGGCTCAAGGCAGTTTTCCATCTAGCATCTGCATCCTCTAGGAAGGTGAGGAACTCTGGGACCTGCCAGCCAGGAGCTGGCTGCTCACCTCCATCCATCTCAAGGGAATGTGACCACAGGGACTGTAGGGCATCACCCTGGGCAGAGCTGGATGGAGCTGCCACAGGGATCAGAGCCCCTGACCCCCACCGGGTTAGAGCACCAGCCCTGGGAAGGACAATGGTGGTGAAGGGCTGCTCCCCACACCAGCACAGCTCACACAAGGCTTCAGGACTGCCAGGCCTTGGGTGGGACTTTTCCTGCCCCCTCAGCTTGGAGTACCCAGCATATAGGGCTCTAGCACCCTTGTACAGGAACTGCCCTGAAGCCATCTGTGAGGCATCCTCCTGCCCTGCTCGAGACACCATCTCCCACCAGCTACCAGAGCAGACCAGTACCTGAAACCTACCCCAGAGCTGGAGAACCCGGCCACTGAAGATGTGGCTGCACTTGTTATGAGGAGGCAAAAGGGAAAGGATGCCCAGCAGGATGGTCAGGGACCCCACGTTACTCTAGTCTCACTTCCTGCCCACCCAGTGACTGGTGGAACTGTGCTCGAGGCTCCACAGCCCAGGGTGCCTCCCTGACCCTCAGGGTGCCCCTCACCCCCAGGGTGGCTGCTCCTTGGGGGCACATCACATCCTCCCCCGTGGTGTCTGTGCTCACCTGGGGCTGGCCCCGGCTCATGGCCCTGCCATGTGCCTCATGCTACCCCCCCTCTGTCCCCTTGGTCACCCCACATTCCCCTGTGCCCAGCACCTCACATACCTGTGCCCTCCCAGCCACTGGCGCAGGGGCTCCCCTCCGGCTCCTGGCAGGGCAGTGGACAGGTCCGGGGGCATCTTTTTGCGGGCAGCAAGGAGAGTGACAGTGGGGGTCGCTGGGACCCAGAGCCGTCTCACAGCTGGGGGCCCGGGACAGGGTCACCGGCCACCGAGCGAAGATGCTCCAGGGTCGGCTGCAGGCAACTTTCCCAGGCACACGCTGTTCCCAAGCAGGGGAGGAGTGGCGATGCCCCAGCTCTTCTTAAAGGCGCAGCAAGCAGTGCATCCCCTCCTCTTCATTAGCCCTCCTCTCCTTAGACCCCAGCCCTGGCCCCCACACCTGGCTGGGGGGTTCTGAAGTTCACCGTGGTCACAGGTTTCCCCCTGCCTACCCCATTCCTGTGAGTCCGGCCGTGAGTCCAGCATCCTCAGGTCAGGACCATCCCCAAACCCTCCTCCCGCCAGAGCTCGTTTAATGACGACAGGGCGGCCTGTCCCAATTAGACAAGGGGCTTCGTTAAACAGGGAGCGGAGGGGCCTGCCAAGGGCGCTGTGTCTGGCCCCGGGCCCGGCGCTGGTGGAGCAGCCTCAAGGCGCGGTGCCGACGACAGGGCACGGGCGGCCGGGGGTCACCCTGGCAAAGGGGGGCAGCGCTGGGGCGAGCATCGCCCGGCGGGCACCGCAGGCAGCGGCACCGGGACAGCGACACTTCGCAGCCGTGCCGGGGGCTCTGCCTGCCACCTCGGCCTCTAGGACTGTGCCAGGCACCGATTTGGGGTGGTACCAAAACCCGATGTCCATGGGGCCATGGACAGCATCTTGACCATCTCGTCAGCAGCATTCCCCTTACATTGGCACTGGAGGGGGGTACGCAGGTGTGCTGGGTCCCCAAAATCAGAGTGCCTTCCCCTCTGCGGTGTTTCCCAGCTTCCCCCTGCATACCAGGGCCAGGGAAGGAATCCGCGGCCCGCGGCGCGGACGGTGCTGCCTCTGCAGAGCGAGAGCGCCAGGTGCGAGTGACTCACGCGGGCGCCCCGCGCCGCTGCAGCGAGTCCCTCCGGGAACATCCCGAAAGGCTGTCAGCCCTCCCTGAAGCCTGGCAGGCTGGCAGCCAGGCCACCAGTCACTCCCACAGCCCAGTCTTGGGGTTCCCCATCTCCCAGCTAGCTCAGCCCCAAAGCACACTGACTCCTCTTCACTGACACTAATCAAAGTTTGCAGGGCTGACCCCGACCCCAGCTTCTTGCCTGTGCATGCCATCCTGGTTCCCAAATGCCACTCACCAGCCAGTCAGATCACAAGAAGACAAAAAACCTATCCCTAGGTCCCACTGACCCTGGTCCTTGCAGGGCACTGCCCAGGCAAGCAGGGGGCCACACCAACCCCAGGCATAGGAGCCTCCCCCAGTTTGAGAGTGCACACAGGGGAAGCACCAGGACTGAGCTTCTCCCTGCCCACGCTTGCCAGGCATGAGGCCTCACTGCTGCTTTGGTGGGAAACAAGAAGTAAATGTTTTCTTCAGCCCCAGGTGAGGTTTCAGCTCTCTTGGATAGGATGAGTCATACATTCATCATGGTGAGATGCTGCACAGTGAGATGGGTGCTGGGATGCAGAGACAGCTGTACCTGTGGTGCTGTAGGGTCTGCACCCCATCCTCTGCCCACCCCCTCCACACCCCACAGCCACTGCCTCTGGTGCTGATCTGACATGGGCTGGGATTCAGCACAACCCTTACAGGACTCCAGTTTTCTGGTCCTGCAGTGGTCCTCACTCCAGCATGACACAGGCATTTCCCAGCCAGTGGGAATGCATGGGACAGCTCTGGGGTGCTGTGAGGGAGAAACCCCTCTCCAGACACTTTTAAATTGGGAAGCTTTCAGACCGAGGGGAACAGCAGGGGGCTGGTGCCGAGGAGGGTGAGAAGAGGAGAAGCTGGTCAGAGCCCGGAGGGGGAACCTCGCCTGCCACAGGGGCCTGTTGGGACACGCTCCAGGAATGTCTCCCAGCACCAGTCACCGCCAGCTCTATGCTGTGGCACCCAGCCACCCAGTACCAGCATCCTGGGAAAGGGGCCCATGATCCCTTGCCATCATCACCAGTCAGCTTGGGGACAGCCCAGAGGGACAGCATCACACTCCCAGTGCAGCCTTGGGGAACCCCTGTGCCACCCCGTGGGACACCCCAACAAACCCAGGGGCCACAAAATAGGCCAGGGTGGGAAACTGGTCACCCCTTACCTTCTGCTGACCTGTCCCAAGGGATCCAGGGTGGAAGACAGCCGTGACAGCCCCTCCAGGCTGCAATTCACAAGGGAACAGACAGCAGACCCCCAGCTCTTATTGCTGCAGGGGACAGCTTGCAGCACCCCCCATCCTGCTGCTGCCCAAAGCCACATCCCTGCAGGAAAAGGAATCAAAGTATGACATCAGGGTGAAGCCATGACCAGCGAGCTGCCCTCTGTGCCCAGTGGCTCTGGGGATGCCCAAAGCGAGGAGGATGCTCCCAGTCGCAGGGATGATGGAAGCAAGTGGTCTCACTGCAGTCAGACTTGGGGTTAGGCTGAGCCCACTGTGCCCCCACACCAGGGCTCCCCATGGGGTAGGTGCGTGTCCCAGCTCTCCCACAGCTGCTGTGCAAGGATGGGAAGTTTTTCCTGCCCATAAACTGTTGTGTCTGGAGGCTGCTTCCAGCACGGCCGCACACCGGCATCGCACGAAGCTGCGCTGGAATGCGGCCAAGCCCTGCCGGCCACGAAGAATAGGATCAGGGAGAGAACGGTAACACCATGAGGATGTGACCCCCCCTTGGCTAAGTCGGGCAGGAAAAGGCAGCCCTGGTCAAAAGACAGCAGGGTGGCTCTCAGGGATAGTGAGGGAGAGGAGAGCCAGGCACCGCCAGGGCTCTGCAAAGGGCCAGTGGTGCTCTGCAATGGCATGTGGCCAGCATGCCAGAAGGGAAAGGTGATGATGGGGATGATGGAAGCAGGATGAGGAGCCAGCAACACTGCATGGAGTTCTAGAGTTGCCAGTTAACAACCTACCTTCAGCTGTGTCCTGTGGCTGGGCTTTGGATGATGCTGGGGATGCCCAGAGAGGATGCAAGGTGGCTGGGGCTGGGTGTCAGGAACCCATGGGGAGGCAGGGGGAAGGGTTAAGCAGGGTGCAGGCAGGAGCTGCAGGTGACCACTCACAGAGCCCAGCTCATCTGCAGGAATCCAGCTTCTCCACTGACTGAGGCAAGAGCTGTTCCCCTTCAATCCCCACCCTATAGCCCAAATTTTGCAGTAGGGTCTGGGCTCGGTAAAATCAGCCTTGCTTGTCCTTGAGGATGAGGATGAAGGAGACAGTGGAAATGCAGGGACCAGGTGCAGCAAAGGTCCTCCAACAACTTTGTGTGAAGCCAATGCTTCTTTTCCTCATGCTGAGAGTCCCATGGGGTGCTCATGCCCTAGAGACATCCCAGACAGCCCAACACACAGAGCTATGGAAGGGAAATTCCTGCTTCTTCATACAGGCAGATGAATTCCCTGCCTTGGGGTTACAAGGATTGAGGTGCTCCCAGCCCAGCCCTGGCTGCAGGGTTTGCAGGCAGCAGCAGGCAGTGTCTGGCAGCACCTGGGGCACAGCCAGGCTTGGGCGGCATGACGGGAGACCCAGGGACTCAAAGCAGTGCAAGAGCAGGGACTGGCAGAGCAGAGGGAGTGGTTTCCCCTTGGGTGCCTGCAGGAAGGAGGAGATGAAGGGAAGCCGAGGGAGTGCTGCCAGCCCACGCTGAGCACACTCAGGGCATGTGTAGGCTGGGCAGACGGTGCACAGAGCATGACTTGACACGCAGGGTGGCTGAGGCAGCCCGTGCCCACCTGCACCCACCAGAGCTGCCCAACCTGCCTGCCCAACCCCACGGGGGTCCCCAGGGACCAGCATCATCGGCAGCACAACACCACGGGCCAGGTGATGAGATGCAAAGGTGAAAGGTGGCATTCCTGCTGCCCCGGCTCCAGGGAGAGCAGCTCGGGGCAAGGCCAGGTCACTGGTGCTTCCCTGCAGCGCTGGGGAAAGTGAGGGGATCATCTTACCTGCAAACACCAAGGTGCCACATCTCTGGCTGCCTCGAGCCCTCACCAGCATCCCTCTGGAAAGGTGCGTGGCAGACAGGACAGCTCAGCCCCTGCTGGGTGCTGGGGGTTGACACTTGGCCTTGCAGGGTGCTTGCCACACTGCTCCAAATCTGGCTCCCAGGGGCACACAGCTTCAGGGAATTGGAGGGGCACACAGGAGCCCCAGCACTGTTCCCAGGTACCTCACAGGAGTGCAGACCAGCAGCACGGGCAGGGTGGTACTACAGCTCTCTCCTTCAAACCAGACTGACCTGGGAGCAGCCAAGCAGGAGTGTCTGCAGCAGCTCAGGACAGAGCCCAGCCCTGCAGAGCTGGGGCACTTGCAGCAGCACAGCAGCCCCTGCCACATGTGGGGACAAGCTGCCCACCGGATCCCAAACCTGGCACCACCTACACACCCCATCAGAGGGGACAAGCACCACAAAGCCATGGCTGCCCCATCCCTCCTCCCCAGCCCGTGCTGGGCAAGGCACCACCACCTTCCCTGTGCATGAGAGCTGCTCTGCTGCCTGACATTGAACTCTTCAGGGAAACGGCAGTTGCCCATCTCCCAGTGTGGCACCCGGGGCCACAAGGCCAGCTGTAGCCTAACCTGGCTGTGGGAGCCCCCACAGGAGCCCTCACAGACCCTGAAGACCCTGCAGGAGTGGGCAGCAGCGTGGCAGGGGATGCCAGGGGAGCAGCACAGTGGCAGGGGCTCACAGAAACCACTCACCAGGCAGGGAGGAGGAAGGGCAGACAGGCAGCACGCAGCCCTGGGATGCTGGAGCCGTTCCCGGGATGCTGCCAGCTGTGCTGGAAGAAGCTGCTCCTCGTGGGGGGTTCACACAACTTGATGGGGCCGGGAGTATTTGTTCCTGCCTCCAACGGCAACAGCAGATGCCTCCCCGGCTGCAAGGGCTCAGGGCAGCTGTATTCCCAGGGGAGGAGCGCTGCCAAGAGGAATAGCTGTGAGTCCGAGGAGCCAGCCCTCAGGGGCTCACTGTGGACTGCCATTTCCTTCTCAAGAGATGGAAATAACGAGTCACTAACGCCTTGTGCTCAGTCCCTCCTGCTGCCAGCCCACAAGCATTGCCACCACTGGCCTGTGCTCACAAGTGACAGCAAGAGAGACCCGCTCTGGAGCTGCCCCAAGAGGGAGTTTGCTCACCTCTGCTCTCTAAAATCAGTTCTCTATCAGCCCTTGTGCCAGGGAAAGGCTGTCCCTCACTTGCTCCATTTTTGGCTGATCCTGCTCTTACTTCCCCACTTCTGCATCTGGGATGCAAGTCTGGCATCTGGGAGGATGTGGTGGTTGCTCAATTCTTCCTCTCTGCCTCTATTCAAGTGTTTCACAACCTGCACCAACACCCCACTAAAGACTACCTGCGGCTTCTTATAAAGATCTGCCAGGACTCGTGAAAAGAGCCCCCATCTCACTCTTCCAGGGGCTTGGCTGCTCCTTGCGCAAGGGGTGCCCGGCAGAACTGTGGGGAGCATCGCCTGCAGCTCGAGGAGTGGGGGGAGACGTGTTTGGAGGGGGCTCTGCAGCCCAGCAGGCACCTATGGGTACGTGCTCCACCAGGGAGGGGACGGCACAGCTCACACCCAGGCGTGGCGGGGGCCCTGCCTGGGACAGGCAGGGGCACAGGATGGGGTACATACCTCTGGAGAGCTGGGACCACGCTGCAGCCTCTAGGGAAGGGGCTTTGGTAAGCCTTGGGTGCTGGTCAAGGCACATGGACGGCACAAGCCCTTTTACCTGCACTTGCCTGTAGCAGGGGGATGCTGGCTAACAGTGCTGGATCCCTGGCAGCTGCAGGATGCTGCCCTGAGTGTTTTACACGTGGGAAGGACGATAAAGGTCTGCTCATCAGTCTGCTGGGGTAGTGAGCAAACCACAGGGACCCCCCACCCAGGGGACCAAGGCTGCAGAGGGGTCAGGATCGCCCCTCTGTGTGGGGCAGCAGCCAGGCTGCAGGGGGGACTGTGCTCCAGAGGAATTTGTGCAGTTCACAAGACCAGACTTGTCCTCATGTCTCTCCCCCGCGAGGCTGGGCCATTGCTCCTTCAGCTCTTTGGCTGGGTGCCCAACTCCAGAAGAAAGGAATAAAAAGGACGAAGCACCCGCCCTGCCCTGTCGGGTGAATCGCTGTCTGTCACCATGGGAACTCCTCCCTCCCCAGTCCCCCCCAGGATGACTTCATATCTCCACTGAGCAGGAGGGTGCGTCACTGGGATGGCACAGGGCGGGGGGACACGTACACCCCACACAAGGACCCTGTGGGGTGGATGTGGGGCAGGATGCTGCAGAGCGCCAGGGGGAACGCTGAGCAGCCCAGGTGGGGGGCCCAAAGAGGGTGGGGGTACGGTCTGCACCCACAGAGTGCATTCCCAGGGGAATGACAGTGGAGGGCTCTCAGAGCTCCAGCTCCTCATGGAAAAAATGTCACCAGCACCTCCACACACCCCCCACCCCATGCTTCCATGAAGGAGGGAAGAGCACAGCATCCTGTCTCTGGCCCCTCACCACCTTCTGGAGTCACCTTGAACCACAAGGACCTCATCCTCCATCCCCCTCAGCAAAGCTGGGGCAAGGTCACCTGTGAGTCACCGCTGCATGTGCGAGGCAGGAACAGGAGATACTTGTGTTCCCATGTCATAGGGGCTCCTGCCAAGCGCTGCACATCTGGAACAGCTGTAAACAAAGCAGGGGACGACTAAGAACCACAGCGGACAACTGCCAGGGGCAGCGGGGACCTCCAGCCTTGCAGCAGCCAGTGGGGGAAGGGATGGAAAAGTAGAACTGCCACGTGGATCCCAGATGCCCAGGGCTCAAGCACACGCACGGGCTGCCTCTCCCTGATAGCCCCTTGGCACACCAGGGTATCCTGCTGCCAGGGGAGCAGAGGCAGAAACTTGCCACAGACACAGTGCCTGCTACTCCAGTTCCTAAAGCTACTGCTCACCAAGCCTCCTGTGAGAGACACCAGCCCTGCTCACCATACCCATGGGCAGTTATCCCTACCTAGAAATCCCACCTTCCAGGCTTCATGGGTAGCACCAGGTCTGTTCCTCAATAACTACAAGCGCTGCTCAAGAGCAGCGCAGTCTGAAAGGAGGGGCCATGGGTTTGTTTATACAGCAATCTGTACGGTGCCAAACTGTGCAGTGCACCCTGAGAAACTCAGAATGCATTTTTCTGAAGCTGAAATGCATCAACTCCTAAATCTTGAAGCAACATAACTTTAATTCCCTGGATTAAACATTCAAATAAGGAAGAAAAAAATACCCCCCAGAAGAGTAAACTCATCCTTCCCTGAATGTAACAAATCAAAGATAAGCAGCACGCTCCCTTTATAGCGTTATCCAAGTGCCTACTCTGGATAAAAGCCACATGCAAAGCAGAAAGCAGTGAGTGCACAGTACTGGGGCTGTTTTGCACATCTGTGCTGAGGGCAGTGCACAGGGAGCAGCTTTTTCCTGTGCATTGCACCTGGTGTCAGCATCCACCTTCACAGCAGGACAACACAGCACCCAGGAAAGCTGAATGCTCAGCATCACACTGCAGGCTCTTGGCAGAACCAAGAACAGCGCTCAGATATTCAGGCTCTCTTTCACTATCTTAAGCCTTGCTCAAATCAGGCCATGTGGCATTCAATCCAGCTTCCTTCACTGTCCCCATGCTGTCTGTGCTGTGCAGTTCTTGCATCAGAGCAGGATATGGAACCTTAAATAACCCCAGAGCACGGCAGAGGCTCAGCGATGGATGATGGGACACTAAACAGCAGCAGTGTCTTCAGAGCCCCTGAGAGGTGATCCAAAACTGTTGATACCTCTTTGCACAGAAAAAATCCCCCCTGCTCTCACAGACCAGGGCTGGAACCTCCCCATGTTGCCACCCCAGTAGCCCAGTGCTGGGCCAGCAGTTCCATTTTCCATTCCTGGGCAGGTAAGAAACCTGGGCAGATCCTCCTCCAGGCCCCATGCTTGACGTGGCTTTTCTGGGCAACTCCAGTGTTGGGCTGAATGGGCAGCAAAGCCAAACCTATGCCTGGTAGCCCCACTAAAAAGCTCAGAGCCTTGAGGAAGGAAAACATGTAAGGGGAAAGGACTGGAAAGCAGCGACTTGCATGGAAAAGTGAGAACCACTGATCCTCTTTGGATGGCACGTGGGGTAAAGCAGCTTTTAATGAGGATGTTCAGGGCTCTGAGTCACCCCTTCCTGATACACCATTGAAGACAGAGCCGAGACAAAGACAAGTCCTGCCACCATGCCTCGTGCCTCATAGCAGCCTGGGTTGGCTGTAGCTGGCAGTCAGGCCTGGATGGGCCTTTTGTCCACTGCTTTTCCACGCAATGAACACACTAAAGCTTTACATGAGGCATTTCCTTTTCCAAATAGGAAACAGGATCTCTGTATGTGTGTCTGGATACCACTGCTCACTGTTCCTCTCTCCGGGTGTACAAAGCCCCAGCAGTGCACAGAAGAGTAAAGTGAAGTGCAGGAGCCCTGGGCAGGGCAAGCCTGTGAGTCTGCCAAGCACCAGGTACCACCCTCAGCCTGGCAATCCTGCAGCCTTGCTGAGTGACATTTCATCACAAGGAGAACCCACCCCTCTCCTGGGCAAACCACAACCCCTCCCAGGGGCTGGCTGGGGGAGAAGGCCCCTGGTCACAGCCATGCTGATGCCTCAGTTAATTCCTGCACTGGGGTTCTGAGCAGAGCAAGGCTCCAGCAACACGGTGCAGCCCAGAGCTGCACTGCGCCCTGTCTCCTAAACCCCACTCACCTATGGCTCCCACTGCTTCACCAGCCTTGGCAGGAGAGCAGGTAGAGAGGCAGGCCCAGAGGGCTGTGGGCTCTCCTCCCAGAAGCTCTGTGGCACCAAAGAGCGGCACAGCTCCAAGCCTCTCATTTCTGTGAAAGCCTCCCTGCAGCTCCCTGCTTCCCCAGGACAGGCTTGGCTCAGCACCTATGATTAGTATCAACTGTACTTTCCAGGGCGGGTAATTAGTTCAGGTGAGGCAACTCTGACAATTGGCTGCTGTGGCCCCTCTCTTGGCAAGCACCCGGATCCCAAACAAGCATCTCACATATCAAAGGGGCTGCCTGCTCCACAAGCAGATCCACCCTGTGCATCTGCCCAGCCCTGCACTGGGGGTACTGGCAGCTTTTCCTGCAGAGAACAAGGAAACACGGAGCGCTCAGCACACGGCTCTAGTGAGTGCTCCCCATTTTCACTGCTGGAGTTTACATACCTGGAATAGCTCTGCATGGTGGACACAAGCCACTGTGCAGGTAACTGTGCAGAGCCTTGCACAGGATGCCACAATGAGCACGGTATCCTCCTTTCCAAATCCTCCTTTTTGACAGCCAACAGACAGAATGCCAAGGTGTCATGGAGGAAAGCAAACTGCCCAGAGGCAGGCGGAGGGTGCAAGGTTCAAAGAGGGAATTCACCAGGAGAGGATGAGACCGTGCAGAAGGGGAGGGAGCAAAGGCCAACTCATGCACCAGGCTAAATTTATCAGCACAGTCTAATGGGATCCCAAGTAACCTTCCAAGTGAAGTAGCAAAATAAAACACTTAAGCCATTGAAAACTAAACTGGTCAAAGAGCCCCGCTGAACAATCCCGCATTGTCCATGGAGCCAGGAAACAGATTTATTAGGTCACCCAGGCCATCTCCAGTTACAGTGAACTTGGGACGGTTCTAGGGATGGTTCCAACTCCCTCCTCTGGCATTGCCACTGTCCTTCACTGGGCAGCAGAAACAGCAGGAAGGGGAGGGGAGAGGTCCAGCAAAAGATCTCACTTTTTCAAGGTTCAGGAAAAGCACTGAGGTAGGACACTTTCATCATGCCAGACGCTTGCCAGTTTTGATTCCCTTGGACTGAGGCTGCTCCAGTGGAGCAACAGAAACACCCTAAGATAGCTCAAACAACAAGGCACCTGCCAATGAGATTAGAGATTCATTCTTCCAGCACCAAGGGATTCATCTGCCAAATGCTCAATGACTCTGCACCAATTCCAGGCTACACTTCCCAAGTCCCTGATAAGGCTCAGAGCATGAGTATCTTTGCCAAGCAATAACGCTCTCAACTCCCGAATGGATTTCCCCTCCCCATCTTTCAGATCCCCAGTCTGAATGCTTGTTGTTTACCAAGGAAAAGTTATATGGCAAACCTCTCAATCCTTGGAGCTGGGGAGATGCCTGTGTTTCTGGAAGCACGGAGTGCCACAGCACACAAACACAACAGGCACTCACTACAGGTGCCATCACAACTGCAGTCAGAAGATGCCAACATCTCAACCTCGACTCCTAGCAGGCACCCAACAGCCCTCTACATCCAGTGCCAGTCACCAGGACATGGCTCCTACTCCAGGTCAGCCCAGATACTCAGAGTTCTACATGGAAAAAGCATCTACAAAATCCATGTAAGGCTGCATAAGCCAGGCACCCTTGAAGAGCTGCAGCCCTTTAGTCAGGAGTTATCCTCGCTGCAGTGCTGGGAGCACACTGCTCAGCACAGCCAGCTGCTTTTGCAGAGAAACAGCAACTTGGAAAGCAGCAGTTGCAGAGGGGTTTGTATCTGTTCCCAGTATAAACTAGTGCAGGAGAGCCTGAGGAATTAATTACTCAATAAAAAGATACCTCCAAAGAAGAAAACTTGTAGGAAATGCTAAAGCAAGGATATACATCTGCCTTCCCTTGTATTTCTCACCAGCTGCAAAACACCCTGGAAGCTCACCCGGGAGGGGAAAATATATAGCAATGGAAGACAAAAGAGGATTACAGTCTGATTGCAGTCACCAAACCAAGACACAATCATTTACTGGTTCCACAGGGCTTGAGGCGTAAGTGAGCCTGTTTAGTTTTTCAGCCCTCAGTGCACTTGTAACGAGCCAGAGCTTGTGATGTTAGTTAAACCCAAATTGCACCAAGAACATTTAACAGTTTCAAACTTGCCTTGTATACGCAATGAGTTCAGACACACTGACTCTCTGATCAAGAATCCAGATTCAGCACAAATGATTTAGTACACTGGATTAGTCTCAAGTGTAGTGACTAAATCTCAGAAACTTTTTCACTATTTTTAAATCTCACTTGTCAGGGCAGAACCTGGAAATTAAATGAGAATCCCAGAGACACTCATCCCAAGACAAAAATCCAACAGGAGTACCTCACAGCCTCCAAGGGTAGCTGTGTCAGGCTAGTGCCACCTGGTGGGAAACTCTTCTCCACCCCCCTTGCTCAGTTTCATCCTTTCTGTTCCACATTCCAGCTTCCCGGAGGCAAGACAAGGGAGCAACAACCAGATTAACACCAAAAAAGCAGAAAGGGCTGGGTAGCTCTTCCAGCTATTCAGATTATCTTCCAGGTATAGGCTACAGTTTCTCAGCTATTGTAAAGTTGAGCCTGACTGGATGGATGGAGGGTCATCTGCAAAAAGAACATGTAGACCAACACCAACACACTTCACAACAATCTCTGCTCATTATTAAACTGGTTTACAGGTAACCAGGAAGATTAATTGACACATCTCCCCATAGAAACATGGGTTATTATAACACAGCTCCTCTGGAGAGATGTCTGTCTAGCAACAGCTCCAGCTCCTCACACCACCCTGACTCTGCTAGAGCAACACCAGCAAGGCCCTGCTGACCACCCTCTCCAACCTCAGCAAGTGGTGGGGATTCAGCTGGCCAGGTCTGGCTGCAGCTGATGAGGGACAGAGGGGTTGCACAAGCTGCCCTCCACCCCCACCCCCCGGTGCGCACTCCAACAAGAGGGTTACAAACACTAACACCACAGCCCAGGGACAGGACAAGGACCCACTTTCCATAGATGCATTTTGATCTCCTTGATGAGCAGAAAAGTGCAGAGGTTCCCCCAGACAGTGCCCTCTACTCTTAGGTCTGCACAAACAGCACAGCTACAGCTCCAGTGTGACTGGGCTGCTCCTTGCACAGAAGAGCACACTGGGAATAGCTTGAGCTACCCTGGCAGCCTCATCCCAGTGTAAAGATTTCATTCAACCAGCCTAGAGACAAAACCTCTAAATGACACTGCCAGCTCAGGACAGAGAAGGCAGGGCTAATGACAGACACACAGACAAGATTCTAGCATGAGCCCTGACAAATCAAGACTGATTGGTCAAATATGTCCCCAATTTGGCAAGATTAACAATGTCTACAAACACAACCCAGCAAGACACACTTGACTCCCAGCAGAACCAACTCCACATGGGATGTTCTTTATTTTTATACATTTAACACCGAGAAGACAGCTGCTTTGAATGGACTCAGCCTGCCCGTGGTATACAAGGCATTCAGTGGCAGAAGGAACCTGTCACAGTCCACAGCTTCACTCCTTCCAACCTGCAGGCACACATCCTAGAGACGGATCCAGTACATGGCACTGCGGAGACGGTTGTAATCCAAGAGCTGTTCAATGGGACCTGAGTGAACAGAACAAGAGTTAGTCACTGGAGACACAGTTAAAATCCCTGTGCAGTTTCTCATGGTCTTAAAGCAGACGGTGGCAGAGCAGACCATGCTCACAATCCAGAGCAGTTTTGCACAAAACCAGGCAACCACAGCTCAAACCTGCATCAGGAAACCCAGGAGATACCATCCCCTGACAGAATAAGCTGTTTTTCTCACACTGCTCCACAATGCTCAGTACAGCTCCACATACAGGTATGCAATACAGGGAGCCACCACGTCATTCCAACTTCCTGTTCATAAACTGTCTCCCTTCCCAAGCAGCTCCACTTAGAAGGCCAGAGGAAACAGCTGCCTGGAGGAGGGGAATTCACAACACACAGGAAGGAGGCAGCAGAGCAGAGCTGAGCTGCTTAGGCAGGTTTTCCGAGAGGTATTTGTCCTTGGCCAGATAGACATGCCAGAGCAGCACAGGAGAATCAGGTCCCTTCACTTCCCTTACATAAACCACCCTGACCCCAGGGTAAGGACACCTGGCAGACGTGCTGGGCCCACACCCAGCTACAGGACTCCCAGTCTTAGTCACAGCTCCACAGCAAGGAGAGGTGGGAGGACAGCCAGCAGCTCCCTGCCACTGCCTCTCCCTCACCTGCAGGTCTGATCTCCTGGGAAATGTGCCTTGGCACACCTCATGTGCACAGGCAGGAGGATACCAGTAAAGAACCAGAGTGGTTAAGGAGGTCAGGACAGACACACCAGGATTGCCTGCAACTCACTTCCACACAGCTCTTGGCCCCATGCTGTTTTTTAGCAAGTACTAATTACCACACACTACTTACCCACTGCTGCAATTGCCGGGCATTTGTCATAAATATATTTACTGCAGACATCTCTCACCATTCTTGCATCAACAGCCTAATAAATATCAAATAACCAATTAATGACTCTTCCAGTAGACCTGCACTTCTCAAAGTTGCAAATTTACTGTTGCCATTACATATCAAGATCATTAAAAAGACACACTCAGACTCTTGGGGACCAACTGCCCAGCTCTGCCAGTGAGGATGGCCAATGTCCTACACAGCACATTCCTCTGAAGGTACAGAAGACAAGGCAGTTAAAAATCTGAAGCCTTCCAAGGGATACAGTGGCTGCAGAATGACACAAATTAGGTGTTGGACACCTCTTGGTGAAATATTAAAGGAATTTCAAGTTGTGCTGCTTAAAACAGATGTATGCCTTCTTTCTGGGATGCCCACACAGACACAGGATACACTGAGTCTATGCCAGAGATTCTGACCTCTACATCAGTATCGGTGGGATAACCACCTGGACTCCAGGCAGTCTAAGGGATAAATAAGCCACATGTTACTCCAGCAAACTAAGGCCAGAAAATGCTGACATTAACCACGCTCAGGTACCTCAGCCAACACAAATGGATACCTACAGAAATCCTGGCATCCCACTCCTCCAGAGGGATACGGCGTCCATAGTTCAACAGATGGCTTGCAATATTCTCACACACTCGTGTAGTACCTAGAGATTGAAAATATCACATGGTCAGTGAAGCAGAAAGCCTTCCACAATAGCACAGTCCACAATCATCAGCCAAAGCACAGACGAGAAACTGCAACTATTAAACCAGTTGCTAACGAAGCACAGTCCTAATTCCCACTCTATGCAGCTCCAGCAGGAGCTAAGCAATACACAGATTGCTTCACTAGTCTCCAAAGTCTTACAGCCAAGGCAGACCAGTCTGAGGGTCTCAATTTTTAGGTCACCAGGCAGTATGTCACTCGCTGGAGCACAGCAGGCTGGGGATGGCTGCTCTGCCAATATGGCAGAAGAACGAGAAGCAGGGAGAGGAAGTTTTGCCCAGTGCCTGCCAGCAGAACTGCAATGTCCAGCACAGCTCCTGCTGCCCAGGAGAGACACGAGCAGTAACCCTCTGAAAGCTGCACAGTGGTCCATCCATAAAGCAGAACATACCATCCAGTTGAGCCACCATGGCGTTTCGGAGATAGTTCTTGGCTCTTGTCACCTCTGACTCTGTGGTACTAGTGCACAGACGCATCCTGGAGAGGAGATGGAAAAACCACAAAAGCTCTTAAAATTGCTTGTCTGCTCAGACAGAAAGGGAATTCCTCCCTTTCCCAAGCCTCTGCAAAAATAAGCTATTATCAACACTGCTTGCCCTGCAGGCTGAGATTCATCCTTGATCTCCACAGAGCAGCTAAGAACTGGGGAGCACCGAACAGCAGGAGGCAAGAGCTCAAGCTCACAGGCAGGGGATTCAGCCAGCAGGATACATACTGAGTTACACTCACAAAGGTCTGAACAGCCCTGGTGCTGGCTCTGGCTTGCCCAGCAGGCCCAGCAGCATGTGGAATGCACTGCCCTATCACAGGAAAAGGAAGGCGTGTCAGCCATTCCCACGCATGGCAAGCTGCTATGGAAACTGATGCTGAAAGAACAAGACAGCTCCACAGAGTCTGTTTGGACTCCAGCTGCTAAATCCCCTCCTCCCCTGCCAACAGCAACGTCTCTGGGGCAAGGGCTCACTCCACCTGCTCCATACACAGCACAGCTTGACTCTGAATCTCAGATGTAGCCTCAAACCATTACTGGTTTGTGGACACAATGAGATGGACAGCCAGAAGGTTCCCAAACGTTGGCATGACTCCAGCAGCAGGACATAAATCAGCTGCAACACAACAGCCCGAGTGGTAAGAACTCCGCCTGCTTTGCTTAGGCTTAACAAGACAATGGAGATACGTCTCCTGGGCACCCAGGAAAGCCTTGTCTCTGAGGAATGATCTCGACTGCATATAAAAAAACCCCAAAGCCTCGGTGCTAATACTTGAAAGTGTGAACAAAAGACCTGAAGAGCCCTAAGGGATTAAAACAGCTCCTCAAAAACCACATCCTACAAGATTTACAGAAACCACTTACAGGATCACTTAACCAGAATGCAAGTTACCAAGAAGTTCACAGACACAGCTCCCTGCAGACTTCATGTGCTCCCCCAGCAGCTCAGCCTCCCATAGGAGGGTCAAATCTTAAACACAATTTCTGCCAAAGTTGTACTTACCACTCCCCCTGAGCACAAAACATCATATCATCTATGGAAAGAGGATCGGACACAAAATGGAAACCGAAGAGGCCAGTGTCAGAGTAAGAGGTGTTGAATGTCTGGAAACTGTGGCAGAGATTATGCTCCACAGCAAGCGTAGCCAGCCTGCTAGACTGATTCTGTAAATAAGGAGATACTGTCAGCCATTTCGCTCTCAGCTTCCTCACAGCTCAAATTCTTTCCCACTGAGATGTTTTCATAAAGACCACAGACAAGACAGAGCGGAACACTTTGCTGAAGGGGATCTTAATTTAGACCCTTCATGTGGTCAACAGATGAAACTCACTGCTGGAAAAGCCACAGACAAAGGCCTAGGAGTCCATCCAGCAAACCCACTTCCTTTCCCAGCTGCAGATGAGGAGCTGGTATGCATACCACCGTAGGAGTGGGAGAAAATGGGAAGCACACGGTCTCCCAGCAGCAGGGGCTAGCACACTTACACAGTCCAGACAGATTCCAGACGATAATGGATACAATACTGGGATTTTGAACAAGTTCCACTTGCTCTGCAGTTGTAAGGCAAGCTTGCATCATGAGACTGTAGACTGTGCTTCCATCACCGCCCCCACCAAGTGGTTAGTTGTGAGAGTGGGAATAAGCTGCTGAGAATTCACCAGCTAAACCTCTTCCAAACTTAGCAGAGAAGGTTCAGTTCATCTCCCAGCATCACCCCTCAAGATCTGCCCTGGATTACCCTTGATTACTCTTCTATCCTATTTTCCAAGCTCCTAACCCCTTCACAGTTGGAAGCTAACCACAACAGCCTTCCCTAAGGCACATTCACACCTAGATTCCCCACAGTACTTCATATTAAAAGGTTCCAGGCTCTCCCTGTCACACTCACAAGCCTCTTACCTTCCCACCTCCAAAAGTGCGGTCGTAGCACCCAATGATGGCATTGGCCACGTTGAGGACAACGTTGTCTGGATCAGCCCATCCTGGTCCCTCCACAGCAAGAGCAATATGGGCAAGGGGCAGAGCATCATCTCTGGCACGGATCTAGAACATTAAAGGAGTGGAGGAGAACAGCATGAGCACTGTGACTTGCCCGCAGCCTGCTGCAACACCAGGCTGACAAAGCAGGGTACTTGATGTGACTCCAGTGAAATGAAAGAGTCTCAGGCACTACTGAGCACAAACTGCTCTGATGTGAGTTTTCCAGCAGATGATGTGAGCAACAGCCTCTCATTCCTAACGGATGTGGGTCCCATCTAAAACCCAACACGTGGCAATAAGCCCCAAGAACAGAACATGGGAGCACTACCAAGATGCCGCATCATCAGCTTCTCCGAGATACACAGATTTTTCCTCTCAGCAGCAGCTGTAATTGGTTTCACATTCATTCAACAGCTGGGCAACACCTGCTTGTTTTGATGGGGACCAAAACAACTTTACCTCACTCCCTGTGAAGCGACAATGCGGGAGGATAGGCACAGCATCCTCTTTGTACTTGACAGACACTCCACTGAAGTGTTGCTTAGCTGCATCTACCAGCTCTTTGTGCGAAATACCTGGCAACAGCAAAGAGAGACTTGCAGTCCTGGAGTACTTTAACAAAACGATCTGATTTTACATTAGAGATGTGTGACAGGGGTTTGATCATCAGTTGAAAATATCAGGCTTCCCAGAACCACAAGGATCTAGAACTTTACCTCCAGCAGCTGCCAGGACCATGCGGGGTGCCTTGAAGTGAGTATCAACATATGAAGCCAGATCTGCTCGAGTCAGCCGCCTAGAGAGAACACAGAGACCTGGCACATCAGCATCTCTGATCTGGAGGAATGAGAGGCTTAGGACAATCAAGTTTGCAGTGCAGAGACAGCAGTGATTCTGTTTGTTGTGGGGTAACAATACTTTTTAGAAACAAGACTGTGCACTGTGTTTTCCCTGTGCTCTAATTCTAGAACACGAAGAGCGGGAACCAGCAGCTAAGATGAAGAGTTAAGGATAAAATTCAATGCAGATTGGAAAGTACTGAGCCCAGTCACTGACCTAACGCAAGGCCGCTGCTTCAATGATCACCCTAGCTCTCAATTTCTCTAACAATTGACAAGCATGGGAGAAAGTTCATCCTGTCCCTTCCAACCTCAAGTCTTGCACTAGGGGGTTCTAAGGAATGTGTGCAGCATTATGCTTTCACCAGCTTCAACAAGGAAAACACAGGGCACAAGGAGAGCCCCACGGGCACAGATCACCTCCATGCACACACTGGTTTCCTCGTGCAGTCACCACAACCAACCAGCAGCAGTCATGCACCCCACAGACTGAACCCCTGGGCTGTGCCCTGCATCCAGCCTGTTGCTCACTTGATGTTCTCTGTGGTCCCCTCAACAGTGTGGGCCAGCGGAGTGCCCTGGAAAGCAGTGGCATGAAGGTAATCAAAGGTGACATCCATCAGGTTGCTGTCCATTTCTTTCAGCTCCTGAAGGATGACGCCACGTTCCTTCTCGATCTGAGAGTCCTCCAGCGCGCAGTTCTGCACAATGTCAGCCAGGAGTTCTACAACTGCAACACAATTCCCATGTTAGCATCCCACTGCCTGACTGCCACCCACTGTTGCTGAAAGGAGAAGAGACACACAGGAGGAGTGAGCAACAAACCACGCTGGGGAGGGGATGCAACATAAAAGGGCTGAGTGCTGCCCGTTCCCACAGCACAAACAACACCGGTTTAGCAAGAGCCTCCAAGTCAGCTCATCACTGCCAGTGGGAAGCAGGCAACATCTGCAGAAGGTGAAGCATGTCAGAAGCAGGGTACTGCTCCAGAAACACACTGAATCCTTACACAGAGTCTGTGATACCCCATATCTACAGTAAGGCCCATAGCCCTGACTCATCATCACCTCTGGCCAAAACCAACCCAGAGGATTCTGCACATGGCAGCAGAGCACAAGCAGCATCCACAAGAGCTGCAATGAGGACTCCTCACACAGCAGCTGTTCCTGACCTCAGTTTCCCAGCTCCATAAAACAACCAGACTCCTGAATCCCCCCATCCTCCCTCCTGGCAATACAGTCCAGCCTGACACAACTAAAGCTCTTTGTTTAGGAACACACGAACTTGCAGCGCTGAAGCACCATGTCACTGCACTTCTCTCTTTAACTACCAACCAGAACCTCCAACTTACTGTTCAGCTACAGCTTCAATCCCTGGTTGACAGAAAGGATGCTTGGGGGAGAGAAACACAAGCACATGCGCTTGCTGAAGCTCCCAATCAGACTTTGCCCCCTGGCCATCCTACCTTTGGGCATGTCCTTAGACAAGGCTTTTATGTAGAAGGCAGTCTGCTCACGGGATGTGTACCCATTCAGGTGAGCACCCAGACTCTCCACTTCCTTCTCAAAGGCAGAGCCAGGACGATTCTTTGTGCCCTAAAAGGAAACAGATAAACTCAATCACGAAATGAATAACTTTCCACACCCCCCACACCCCCCCGAAGAATTAAAGCAAGGAAAATAACAACATTCAGTATTCAGAGCAGTTCTGTGCAGACCCAGCACACCTCCTTACCTTAAAGGCCAGGTGTTCCACAAAGAAACCAGCCCCGTTGTTCTTGGCATTTTCATAGCGGCTCCCGGCCCCGATCCACACTCCCACCTGGCAGCAGAAACAGGGAGTGACAACAGCAGAGAAGAAAACAATCAGCATCCTCGTGCCATAAACAAAACAGTAGGGACAAGAAGTCTGCTACCCACACTTGACACCAGTAGCATCAAAGTAAGAGCAAACACCAGCAACTATTTCCCGCACACGTTTTGGCTTTTTATCTGTCAGCCTCACCAAAGCTGGTTTTGCCAGAGAGAGAACTCCTACCGATCACTTATTGCTCACGCAAAATTGCAAGGCTAAGAAAACTTGTAGAGCATGAAAGCTTGACTACAGACTTAAGACAACACTAGGCTGGGCCTTCTGCTGTTAGTTAATTAGTTAATTGATCACACCAGTTCACAGAGAGAAGCAGTGGGGACTCTGCCAAAAGCTTTGGTTCAGACTGGGTCTGTCACTTTTCGGAGACCAGATATAGGCTTCAAGCAAGCCCTCAACCTATCCTAAACTTACGGTGCAGGTTGGCTGCCTGGACTCCTCTGAGGCCACACGGAGCCCGTTCTCCAGGGTGGTGACCTCGGTCTCGGGGATATTTTGGAGTGTCTGGGCATAGGTGGCAGCACCTCGCTTCCTTGTCAAAGTCAATACAGCTGCCTGAAAAGACAAAGGCTGTCACGACCACCGGCCAGCAGCTCCCCTCGGCGGGGCCGAGGACCCGCCGCGGCGCCAGAGGTTCGGAGCAGGAGGAAAACCCCAGGGACGAGCCATGCGGACCAGTCACACCGGCACCGGGCAGGGAGCGGGCGGCGGGCCCCCGGAAAGCCCCGCACCGGGTGACAGCGACAGCCGCCACCACCCCCGCCCGCCCAGCCCCGCTCCCGCCCCGGGGTCTCACGGACACCGCCGCCCGCCCCGCGCCGCCCGCCGCGTCCCCGTGACCTTCCCGGCCGCTGCGCAGGCTGGGCCCGGCGGTAGCACCACCTTCCCACGGGGTCGCCCGCGCCCCGCCCGAACTCCCCCCGCCGGCGCTGCCCGCGGAGGGCGCGGTGACTCACGGAGGGGCGCGGCCCCCACAGCAGCGCCCGCCCGGCCGCGCTGCCCGCCCGGCACACCGAGCGCGCCGCCATCTTGTCCCTGCCCCGGCCGACCGACCCACCGAGCTGCGCCTGCGCGGAGGGCGGGCCGGGCGGCTGGGGCGGCACGGGCGGGCGGCGGGGGCGCCCTCTGGTGGCGGGAGGGCATGGGCGTCCCGGGATGGGGGTCCCTTAGGAATAGGGGTCCCGGGGATGGGAGTCCTGGGAAATGGGAGTTCCTTAGGAATAGGGGTCCTGGGAGATGGGGTCCTGGAAATGGGGGTCCTGGGGGTGGGAGTCCTGGGGATGGGGGTCCCTTAGGAATAGGGGTCTCGGGGGATGGGGGTCCCTGGGGAATGGGGGTTCCAGGGGATGGAGGTCCCACGGGATGAGGGTCTCAGGGGAATGGGGGTCCCGGAGGATGGGGGACCCTGGGGAATGGGGGTCCCGGGGAATGGGTGTCTCAGACCCGGTGGGTGGGGGTGTCAGGGGAATGAGGGTCTCAGAGGAATGGGGATCCCTGGGGATGAGGGTCCTAGGGAATGGGGGTCTCAGTGAGACAGGGATCCTGGGGATGGGGATCCTGGGGAATGGGAGCCTCAGGGGAGTGGGGGTCCCAGGGGATGGGGATCCCAGGGATGGGAATCCTGGAGGATGGTGGCCTGGGGCACAGGGGTCATGGGGAATGGAGGTCCTGGGAATGAGGATCCTGGGGAAAGGGGGTACCAGCTCGTTCCACTCCCTCGGCCGCAGCCCCATGGGCCTGAAGGAGTTGCAGGGAGAAGGGGCAGAACAGAGACACGGGGTGTCAGGGCACCCCACCTGCAGGGTGGTCATGCCCAGTGGTGCTGAGGGCCAGCCGGACAGCCCGTCCCGAGAGCACTGTTATTGAGGAAAGGGCATTGAAACCAACCCTAAGAAACACCATAATGCTTTATTGGCAATGCTAGCCCACTGCTGGGAGTGGGACCCCCTTGACCCCTCCACTGCCCCCCAAACCACGTCATGGCCAGTGGGACAGGCCCGTGTTGGCAGAGCAGGAGCACCAAGCGGGGACACCAGGCGGCCCCTCGGTGTGAGGGCCAGCAGCAGTTCCGTCCAGCAGCAGCCCCATCCCAGGGGTTCACGGCCAGGGCAGGACCCTGGTGGTCAGAGTCCAGAGGGGCTGGTGGGGGTACAGGGCCTTCAGGCCCAGGGATGGGTGAGTTGGTGCCATCAGGGTGGCAGAATCCTTCTCGCCCGCCCAGTTCCTGGGGGAGACATCTTCCTCTTGCAGGGCTACATCCTGGTGCTGTGGTCCACCTAAGGGGGACAGACAGGGAGAGGTTGGCTTGGCTGCCCCCTCCATTCCCCCCAACCTGTGATGGGGGTGGTGGGGCCAGGTGCTCACCGAGGCCTGGCGCCGCTCCCTGCTGATGTGCTCCACGGCATCGTGTACAGAGGGGAAGAAGGAGTGCTTGGTGATGGTTGAACTGAAGAAGTTGCCACGTTCCAGCTGGGCCAGCACGGGCCCTGTGTGGAGGGAGAAGCATCTAAAGTGATGGCACCCAGCTAAGTCCCCCACCCCCGCCCGGAGCAGCCTCCCGCCTCCTGTGTTGCGTGGGGACACCAGGATCAGCACCAGGGACCCAGGCTCAGATTGGATCCATGGGACAACCTGCAGCACCCATCCCCTGGGGAAGCCCTGGGGATGGGAGCACCATGGAGGGATCCCCAGGCCAGCAGCTGTGTGCAGGAAGGGTGGCCATGCCCATCAGGGGCTCATGGCTCTGCAGATCCCCCTCACCCGGGCAGCTGGCAATGAAGACGTCCACTTCTATTTCACGGAAATCCCTGAAGATCTGCAAATGGCAGAAAATATTTTACACAGGAGGAGGGAGGGACAGCATCCATGGGGCCACCCCACAGGGCCTTGGAGACACCCTCGGTGAGGCTGCTGTCCTGCCTGCTGCCCTGGGCCCTTACATTCTTCAGGATCTTGATGGAGACGGTATCCACGAAGTTGACAGAGCTGAAGTCCAAGATGATAGCGTGGAAGCCAGGCTGGGGCAGCCCCAGGCTGCGCAGGGTGGGTTCCGAGTGCACACTGTTCTCCCCTGCATTCAGTTCAATCACTGCCACGCCTGGACCATCCTCTGCGTTCTGGGGGAGGGAAGGAGACAGGGTGTCACTGCTTTGGGTCTGGAGCCCCCTGGGCTCGCCCTGCCCTACAGGGCAGTGTGGCTTGGTGAGGCTCTTTGGCTGCACCAGGGCATGGTGCATGGTCCCAGGAGTAGGGGCCCCTCTCATACCTTGACCTACTTTTGGGCTCTTTCCAGATACGTCAAGACCCACCCCTCTCCCCAGTGCTGCTCTCTGGAACCAGTCTCATTAGCTGGCACCAGGCCTGCCTTTGCTCTTGCTCTTAATTCTGATTAACTTGCCAAAAGGTTAATGACTCTCTGGTTCCACCACATAATCATTAACAGCTCAGCTTTTCTGACCGACTTTGGGTGTGACGATGTGGCCCAGTTCAGTCCCAGTGCCTTTCTCACCCCTTGGCCCCAAACTGAGCCGGGAACCCTGTGGGCCACTGAGCCAGGCCAGTGCATGGCCAGTAGGGCCAGAGCCAGGCAAAGAGGCAATGCAGGGTGGCACCGGAGCAGTCCCCTGTGTTAGGGAAGCACCTTTTTCTTCTTTGCCTTTTCCTTCTCTGCTTTCTTCTGTTGTTTCTTCAGCTTCTTGAGGGCCTTCTTTTTCTTCTCAATCAGGCGGTCCACATTGATGCCGCTCTGCGGAGCAGTGCAGCTTTGTGTCCCCAGCTGCCCCATTGCTATCCTGGTGCTGGCAGGCAGGGGCACACGGGGACCACTGTGGGGCTGGTGACTCTCCTACCTTCTTCTTCAGGGCATCAGCGTACAGCTCCACGTTGGCAAAGTAGAGGGTGCAGGAGGAGCGGAAGATCTTCACGCCAGGGACCTCCTGTGCCTGGGGGGCAGATGGGGAGGGTACTACCCCTGGGGATTAAGCCACCTGCTCTCTTTCCCTCCCTTCCCCAAAATGCCACCAGCTCTTTCCTCAGTGAACAGCCACTGGGGGTGCATTGGAACACCCCCCTCATTGCAGGTGGCTCTTCCCCCAACCCGGTGCTGTTACCATCTCATATTCCGCCACATCCCTGTAGACATCGGTGTTGGAGATGCGCCCCAGGATGGAGTAGTGGGGGCTGCGGGGAACACAGCGAGGGGCTGAGGTCACCATGGGCTTCTCCTGCCCTCAGGATGCAGCACCAGCCCCAACCCCGGGGTACTCACAGCTGGGTGCGGAAGATGACTGTGAGCAGCCCAAAGGCCACCGAGGCTGCCAGGCCAATGTCCAAGTTCAGCAGGAGGGTGGCCACAAAAGTCACAATCCAGACCATCTGGAGAGGGGACACGGTCAGCTGCAGCACGGCCTCCCCAGGGCACTCTCAAGCCTCAGGGAGGGTGGAGAAACCCTCTTCAGGGCCAAAAGCACAGCCTTGGGGCTGATCAGCACCTTACCAGGTCCACCCGGTTGGACTTCCAGAGCGTGCTGAGGTCACTGAACTGCTTAAACATGCCCTTGAGGTTGATGATGATGATGGCAGACAAGATGGCCTAAAAGAGAGGTCTCTGCAGCTATGAGGAAGCTGAAGGCAGGTCTGGGAATGTCTGCTGGCTGTTACCCTGCCACACTGCCATGCCGTGGGATGGGCACAGGGGTGGGATGTGGCAAAGAGGCCGTGGGACTAGATGTACCTTGGGCAGGTCATAGAAGAGCTCTCCAATCTTCAGGATGGTCACCAGGATGACCAGGGATGCAATGACACCAGCTACCTGTGTGGAAGGAGAGTGGGAGGTGAGGGGGGAGCCCCCACTGCTGGCTGTGCTGCCTGCCCCTGCTCCAGCCCCACTGAGGGAGGCAGCGCTGCCTGGACCCACCTGACTGTTGCCACCCGTGGTCTCCTGTACCAGGCTCCGCGACATGGAACAGCTGATGGCAAAACACTGGAAGAAGCCTCCCAGGAAGTTGCAGAGGCCCAGCGCAATCAGCTCCTGCAGGGACAGAGCAGCAGCAGGGCAGCACCATTCTTTCCTTTGACTGCAAGGGCAAGCTTGGCTTTCATCCAGGGCAGGGGCCCTGCGCCTCAGAGCATCACCTGGTTGCTGTCCACTTTGTAGCCATGCTTCAGGGCAAAGATCTTGCCCAGGGAGATGCAGATGGCATAGCCGACCACGGCAATGGCAAAGGCATTGCCTGCCACCTGCCCAAAGTAGCTGACATTAGGGACCACAGGTGGCTTCAACCTACATTCAGGACAGAGACATGTGGCTCAGAGAGGGGTGCTGTGGGGGGCACGGTGTCCCTGCCCAGCCCCTGCCACCACTTGGCCCTGCTCACCCGCTGGGGATGGTGCCCACCACGGAGATGTCAAACTTGTCATTCAGGTTGACGCCGTAGGAGATGCCGGTGGAGACGATGATCTGGGGGAGAATGACTGGAGTGAGGCAGGGCCTTCCTGCACAGGGACTGTGGTGGAGGGCATGACATGTGCCCTGGAGCTGCACTTGCCAAGGAACTCCATCCCATGCCTCCCCTCCCTGGAAGGGACAGGGACACGCATGTCTGCATCCCCACAGCGAGCTGGGGCAGCTCTGTGTACCGTGACAAGCTCGATGGGGATGGGCATGGGAAGCTTGGCGGCAAACTTGTGGTTGAGCTGTTTCACAATGAAGATGGCCACCATGGCAATGATGGCGGTCACCAGGGTGCCCACATTGGTGTCTGGCAGCTTCTTGCAGATCTCAATGAAAGTCTAGAGGATACAGAAGGAGGGAATGTGTTCAGGAAATCAGATGCCTCCCCCAGAAGGTTTATGGGGGCCTCACCCCACAGGTGATCCCCCAGGGTGTCCTGGGCAGCAGTGAGCCCCCACTCACCACAAACAATGAAAGTGGCCCCGAGTGCTCGCCTATGGAGATCCCGAATACATTCTTGAGCTGGGAGATGAGGACATGCACGGAGGCAGCAGTGGTGTAGCCACGCACCAATGGGTCCGAGAGGTAGGTCACCACAAATCCAAACTGCAGGAGACCCAGGGCCACCTGAAAGGAGAGGCACCAGAAGTGACCCACAGCTTACAGCTTCCTGTTCTCTGCTAGGCTAGGCTGGGGCCACCTTACCTGGAAGATGCCTGTAAGGACAGTGATGGTGGCGACCAGCTCCACCCTGGCAGCGTCCCGCAATGCCTCATTGACCGTGGCATTGCTGCCATTGACAGACTCCACGAAGTTCTCACTAGGCAGCAGGGACTCCGTCAAGCTCCCAATCATGACGGAGATGACGGCAAAAGGACCTGGGGACACGTAGAGTGTGGGCAGGGAGTCCAAGGTGAGCACCAGGACCTCTTTGAGGGCACCTCTTAAGGGGTCAGCTCCTTTCATCCTTGGGCGAGGCTCAAAGCCCACCCACTGTGCTTTGGCTCCGGTTTGGCCAATCACCTTCTGGGTGGGGAAAAGGCAAGAAAGGTCCGCCCTCAACCATTCATGTGGCAATGCTGTGCCATGGATGAAGGCTTGTCCCTCTCATCCTCGCTCCCTCCCCACCGTTGCTGTGCAAGCACGTGGTCCCTCAGCTCACCCACGGAGTTGTGCCTTGATGTCCCGAAGAAGAAGTAGAGGAAGACAGGGTAAAAGGAGGAGTAGAGACCGGTGACAGGTGGCAACCCAGCCAGCAGCGCATAGGCAAGACCTGGATGGTGGAGCAGGGAGAAATGTCATGAAGGGCCAACTCCTGCCCTCCCCTCAACCCTCAGGGAGCCCCTGGAAGCCTGAGCATAGGATTACTCACCCTGGGGCAGGTGCATGATGCCCACACTGAAGCCTGAAATAATGTCCCCCAGGAGCCAGTCCTTGACTGGGTAGCGAGGCAGCCAGTGCAGGAAGGGCAGGAAACGGAACAGCAGGGACTTGGCAGCGGAGCCCGTGCATCTGGGGGGAAAGGAGTAGAAGCTGAAGCTGAGCACAAGTGCAGGGGCTTGGGGACATCAGTAGGGGTAGACAGGGCCCCATAAGAAGCAATGGGTCCCATGGGACACCCAGCTCCATCCATTAGAGCCAAGTGTCCCTCCAGTCAGGAGAATGAAGTAGGGACATGGGTGCTTGGGTTTAGGGGAAAGGATCCCCAGGTCTGCAGCTCCTCGTGATGGTGGGGCTGGGGTGCACAGTGCCTGGTGAGGTCCAGGCACATGCCCCTGGCCATATGGTCCTACCTGATCTTGCGGAGACCAATCGAGCCCTTAGTGGGAGGCTTCCTCTGCGCCACCTCCTCCAGTTCAGCCTCACTCAGCACCTCACGGGGTGCTCGGTGGCTCAGTGCCATCTCTGCCGCCATGCCCACCTGACCTTCCTGCATGCCAGTCCACTGCAGGGACATCAGGGACAGCTCAGCTATGTCCCCACAGCTGGAGACACACAACACCCTACACGCCCCCCAGCCCCTCCTCCAGCTCCACTTGCCCCACAGAGCCATCCCATCCCAGCCAGGCAAGCAGGATTGGCCCTGAGAATAAGCATGAGCCAAGTTTTGGGAGTCCTGAAGCAGTGCCAGTGGCTCACAAGGGCAGGTGGGCAGGGAGGGAGCTGAGGCTTCAGCAATCAGTGCTGCCCACTCCTGCCCTGCACCAGCCCCCTCTGCCCCACTGCAGTGCACAGGTGGGGTCTGCCAGCAGAGCTGCCCCGGGGGGCTCCCCCTCTGCCTGCGCGTGCAGGACCCACCTCAGTGCCAACCCCTCTTCCCCTCCGTGTACCGCAGCAGGGCAGGGCACAGCTGCCGAGCAGAGCCCTGGCCATCCCACAGCCCCATCTGCAGACTTTGTCCCTTTACGCATGAGGGGAGCAGGAATGTGAACCCCCCAGCAAATGTCACAGCTTCCCATCCCTCCGACAGTGCCCTCCCCTGACCGCTGCACTGCAGAGCTGGGGTGAGCCTGTGGTCAGAGGAGGGAGGCTGGGCTGAGGTTTCACCCTTCACAGGGCTGGGATAGTGGGACCGAGGCTTCTCCCTCTAGATCCACAGCCTGGTCTTAGGGCTCAGTCTGAGAGCTGCACCATCCTGCTGGGCTCACCCAGCTGGTGGCCTGCCTGGTCCTGAGGTGCAGCTGGACCCACATCCCCTCACAGGGTGCCTGGGGTTGTGCCAGCCCGAGTCCCTGTGTTGACCCCTGTTATCACTCCTACCTGCTGTGCCCAAGTTGGTCAGGAGCTGCCAGGCAGGTAGGTGCACGCTCTTCTCTGCTTCCTCCTATTTATTAAAGCCAGCCCGTGATCTTTGAAACACCGCTCCCTGCCTCCTGTCCTTCCTCCTGTCCTGCCGAGAAGCTGCCTGCTTCCCAGCCCCACTGCTGCACCCACAGCACCCACCTCACTCCCCTCCATGCCCTGATGTGCTGAGTTCCTCAGCTGTGGCAGGCCCAGAGCTGTCACCACTCTCCCCAGAACCATCCCATACTGGGGACTGTCCATTCCAGTCTCAGTTCCTGGTCTGCAGCCATACCCAGGTGCTGCCATGCCCAACCACCCATGGAAGGGACAGGGCAGTGGTCTTGCTGCTGGGCACATCCTGGTGCCAACCTCCTGCAAAGAGCTGGTGCTGGGCACTTACCACCCCAAGGCACTGCCCAAGGTCCTGCCATCACCCTCCTGTGCCCCCACAGCTCCCATGGGTGTCCCTTCCCCAGCCCTGTCCTGGAGCAGGAGCTGTGCCGAGGACGAGGAGGGCTACCCATAGCCTCAGGTCATGGCATCCAGAGTATTTTCCACAGCCCCTCACTTACCTTGCTTGGAAGAGGTGTGCTGTGCCCTGTGGACTGCCCCACTCTCCAACAATTTAAACAGACCTAGCCGTTATCTTGTTCCAAAGGTCCCCAGCGGGCACCAGAGTCCCACTGAACCCATCATTCCTTCCTGGGCTCCATCATGACCTAGAATTGGTTTCAGAGAATGTCTGAGTCATGCTTGACCTGGTCCCATAGGGGCACGACTGTGAAAATCCAGGCACCCATAGCTGACTGGTACTAGGGTGTGGGGTGAAGGCAGCGGGCAGGGCCAGGCATCAAAGAGTACTGGGTTCCCTGGGTGGTGGGATAGGGCTGGTGAGTGGAGTAAGGGGTGACATCCAGGGCCACAATTTCCAGAGTTGGAGCAACTTGTCCGCCTCCCTGGTGTAGGGTAACCCACGGCCACCCTGGCTCTCCCTATGGTGAGCATGACCCACATCCCACAGCAGCCCTACACCTTTCAGGTAGTGGGGCTGAGCCTGCTCCCTCAGCCTCTCCCACATCCCTGGCCCCTGCTGTCCACCCACATGCCCATCAGTCCCACCGTGACCAGGTAAAGGCACAATGATGCTGACACAAGCACCATGTGACTGTTGCCTCCTCATTGTTTATTCACTCACCCAGCAGGAAATCAGAGGCCATCCCAGGGCTCCTGCTCGGAAGCAAATAGCACGGGGTGTCATTTACTGCCTCCTTATCACTGCTCCTTGTCCCCACCCATGACATTCCTTCCCACATCCCTGCCTCCAGCCCCTGACGTGCACCCCGGGCTGGCCACTCTGCCTGTGACTCCCCCTTGCCACCCCAGCCCCCATCCAGCTCTCCCTGCCCCTCACCCCCCTGCCAGCTTCAAGAAGGGCTGCAGGACAGGACCACAGCTCCCAGCACTGCCACTACAACTTCCAAGGGTCACCCTGAGCTGGCCCCCAACTGCTTAGGGGATGGAGCCCGGGAAGAACAGAGGGATGACAATTGATGGTGACCCTTGCTCAGAGTGCTGGGGATCAATGCTGACCTTTGATCTCCTGCTCTTTCCTCAACAGGAAGGGAGGGATGGAGGGCATCGGGATCATGCTTGGCCTCTGCTCCACACACTTCCTTCTCCTTACTGGAAGCCAGCTTGACACCATTGAGGTCAGGCAGCCTTTGGACAGTGGATCTTCTTCCTTTGTTCTAGGTCCGGTTGGGTGTGCCAGCTGCTGCCAGGCACCCGCCCCACGGCTAACCAGTCACTGTGGCACCACAGCCCTGCCGGCAGTGCTGGGACCACTGGCCACCACTGCAGCCAATCCCAGCTCTGGCTGAACCAGCCTGGACACAGCCCAGTTCAAGCAACTGACAGCCCCTGAAGTCCCTGTCCCCTGGTCACCTCACCCTGTCCTCAGTGACGCCCCTTCAGCCTACGAGCTGGCTGGGAGCTCCTGCCCAAGCCTCCTCCCACCATCATCTCAAGCCCCAGCGCTGCACCCATAGCCCCATCCACAGATCCACTGCACAGGGAGAGAGGGCAGAGAGGCCAGTACCATTTTATAGACTTTTATTTCCAAATCTGGCGCTTCCATGATACACTTTTACACAGCCGGAGAGGGGGCACGGGCATCTCCCCGCTCCCTGCCAACAGAATCGGGAGACAAAGAGAGGAAAAGAAACCCAACCAAACCCCACAAAGGAAAAAACCCAAACCCAAGGAGGATGCTCCCCAGAGCCCAGGTCACAGCACTACAATCAGAGACCAAGCCAAAGACTGGTCTGCAAGAAGTAGACTCCTGCTTCTTGACCGGCCCAGGTCTGCAGGGACAGCCACTGGATCTGCTGCTCTCTTCTTCTTTTTGGCACTTGTCACTTGCTCTCCATTTGGCACCAGCATTAAGAGCCCCACGCCCAACTTAGCAGAAACACGGGCCCTACAGCACCATAGGGAGGGAATCCCAAGACTCTGGTGCTGGTACTGCACAGCTGGAGAGAAACATGTAAACGAGCTTGTTCCCAAAGGCAAAGATGGGCAGCATGGAGGGGCCTGGCTGTTCCCAGTATGTGGGGCCAGCAGGCTTTCCCTCTGCACACTGGTCCCGAATGGCATGTAAACATGTCAGCAGGCCCTGCTGTCCTCATCCCTGGGAAAACAGAGAGCCTGCCTCATCAGGGCTGTGCTGGGGGGCCCACGGCACCCCAGTCACCAACCCTTCTGTTCCCTTCACACTCTTCCCACTGACTCTGGCATGTAGCCAAGAGGCCTTGGCCTCCCCAGGGGCCTGGAGGACAGCAGCACAAGTCCTCTTCTGTAAACATGTTGGGCTGGGCTACAGTAAGATGCTATGGCAGTGTGGCAGTAAGGCAGTAAGGGGCACACGGTCACACAGCCCCAGGAGCACCACAGGGCAGCCGAGCAGAAGCACCACGCTCGGCCAGTGAGACGGAGCACGCCAGTCCCCCAAGCCAAATGCCCTGGCCCGAGGCTGGGGTAGGCACAGAGGGGTGTTACTTCACAGCAGGGCCAGTAGGAGCCCCAGGCCAGGCCCCAGGCTGAGCAGAGACACCATCAGGGCAACCTGAATTTCCAGAGAGGGCAAAGTGCTGTTTATCTCCATTTCCCAAAATCCAGGCCACTCTGAGTTGGGGTCCTCTGCTAGTCAGAGGATAGCAGATATATGCAGAGCTCCCAGGGATCCAGCTAGATACAACTTTTGTGGGCAATGCTGGACCCCGAGACTGGGGTCCAGCACATCATGCTCCTGTGGACGCTAGTCCTCCACAGAGAGAACACTGGCTCTGGGAACAGCCTAGCCTGCTGCTGAGCAGGACGAGGGTCATCCAGCTCCTTGCCTGGACTCACAAACTAACAGAGAATTTCTCTGAAACATCCAGGTGAAAGAGCACAACACCCAGTGGGTAAAAACACAGTGCTCCCCTGTTGAACAGAGGAAACCAGCATTGACGAGACTGGGACCATCCTGGTACAGGACAGGGCGGCACAGCAAAGCTTGTCTCCTCCCCAGCAGGTCCCTGCTCCTGAATTTGCTGCCCTATTTGTTTGTGCTCTCACTGGCACACAGCCCCTCACCGAGGTGGGGCAGCCCCAAGGGGGAGGGTCCCACAGGAGGGCAGAGGGAGGCCTGGCTGCACGGGGCTGAGGGTCACCAGGCAGGAGGGTGGCAAGACACGTGTGGAGCTGCACAGTGGGAGGGTGGGAGGCAGCAGGGCCGGCTGTCCTGCAATGGGGCTTGGACAAAGTAGTGCCAACAAAGACTTAAGGATCACCTGGCACTGTCTCTCCAGTCCACAGGGACTGTGGTCCTCATAGCCCCAGGGAAGCTGGCAAAGGGCTGTTGGTGAAACAAATGCTCCAGGTCCTGGGAACAGACCATCCGTAAAAATAACCATAGAAATTTCTTTTCTCTCTGATTACAAAGATACAAAAAGGTAGAAAACCCTCCCCTGCTCCCATGTCCTGGGCTCCATCTCTGTCCCTCTGCCACTGCCCACCCTCCGCACACACACACGTACACCCCACGCACAAACAGCTCGCAGAGAAAGAGCTCAGCCCCGGCAGGCTGGAGTTGCCACCCTTGCCCAGCACTACCTGTCACACCGGGCAGGTGACGGGGAGCACAGCAGCAGTTGAGAGCCTGGAGGTTCCTGGCAGTGGGTGGCGTGGGCTGCCGGCCCCTCAGCCCACAGGGCAGGGGAAGGCAGGGTTGGTTTTGGGCCTCTGACCACCATCAGTTCTGGCCCCTGCCCCCTGGGGACACCAAACCTTGGCTGGCAGTGCCTAGCGAAGGGCTCTGCTTCTTCCATCTCTCTTCTGGACAACTTCGGCCCCTCAGGAATGGCCCTCATTTCTCATTATTCTTCTCAGAGGAAAGAAAAACAGCGTTAAGACATGGTATCTCTCCTGGGCTCCAGCATCCTTCCCCTGCTAGGCCAGATGGGGACAGGGCAGAAACCCACTCCCATGTCAGGGAAGGAGTAATTGTATCCAAGTCCCTGAGTCCAGGGACAGAAAGCAGGGATGAGGTGGAGTGGGGTGTGGTAGCAGCAGTACCAGCAGGGAGCAGAACTGGAGGGGAAGAAATGACAGACTGGGACAGAGTCCCTGGGGAGAAACATGGCTGAGGCAGGCAGAGCTCCCCTAGGATTTGGGCTCCCTCCTCTCCAGCCAGCCTGGCCCTTGCATACATCTGCCCACTGGGACTTAGAGCCAGTGCTGACCAAGGGGACCAGCCATGAGGTCAGCCTGGCTGCACAGAGCATCGTCCCCAAGTCCCCACGGGCCACAGGCAAGGGCCATTGTCTCTGGCAGAGCGGGCAGACTCACATACACAGATGTTCCTGCCCGTGTTGCACTGCAAGCACCCAGAGCTGTCACACTTGAAGCCTCTCCCTGCCCAGTCACTGTTCAGGACCAGGAGACACCTGCTGCTCACCCTGGGGGCTCACCCCTACACCGCCCTCTCCCTCAAAACCAAACTCCCCTCAGGAAGAAGCCGGGCAGGTGGACAATGCACAAGATCAGCTGAACAAGAGCTGGCTGAGGAAGGAAGGAACACACTTACTCTGAGTCTGGTGACAGCTCCGAAATGCTGTGGGAGGTGGCAGAGCGAGGCGTCGAGGGACACGCTGCGGAGGGCGTCGAGGTCTGCAAGGCAGAGGGGGTGGCAGTGGTCTGGGGGCCTGAAGGCGTGCTGGAAGATTGCACTGAGGACAGGACGGAGGAGTTAAAAGAAGCAAGGATGGAAGAAAGGATATCTAACTGTTCAGTGGAAGGATGTCGGCTGGGAATGGCCTCCAGGTTGTCCCTAGAAGGATGTCTCCTCGACAGCGGCTCTAGGCTTTCCCTAGACAGCTGCCTCCGAGAGAGACTCCCCAGGTTGTCCTGTGAGGGCTGCCTGCTAGGCACTGTGTCCAGAGGCTCTCTGGAATTAGATCTTCTGGATAGAAAGTCCAGCTGCTCCCTTGAAGCTTGTCTAGCTGATGCTAGCAGGTCCCTTGAAGGCTGTTTTCTAGAAAGTAAATCCAATTGTTCTCGAGAAGTATCTCGACTTGGTAACATGTCTATTCGGTCTCTGGACACTTGCCTACTTGGCAATGTGTTAAGCCACTCTCTAGAGACTTCTCTTACTGGCCCACAGTCTAGCTGCTCTCTTGACCCAAATCTGCAGGGCAAAGTATCAAGGCAGTCTCTGGAGCCCTGTCTCCGGGGCAGCGTGTTCCCATGATCTCTCTGACTGGGCCTAGCAGCGAGTAGATCCAAGTTTTCCCTCGATGCGTGCCTGCTTGGGATACTTTCCAGGTGTTCAGTAGACCCATGCCTGCTGGGGATAGTGTCCAACTCCTCCCTGGACCCATGCCGACTGGGCACAGCTTCCAAGCACTCTCCTGAGTTGTGCCTGCTCAGCTGCTCCCGGGACATCTGTCTCCTCATCAGCATGTCAAGCTGCTCCCGTGATGAGTACCGGCTGGCTGGCTGCGACAGACTGCCGGCTCCAGAGTAGATCCTGCCGTAGGAGGCAGCAGGGACAGCCCTGTGACCCAGCGTGGAGGTCTTATACCACGTCAGCTCGTTGGTCATCCTGCCAACGGATGGCAGGCCCTGGAGGGTCGGTGGGTACTGGAGACGGTTCTTCAAAATCCCTGCACCAGACAGAAAGAGAAGTCAAATCTTCACACAACAGCAAAAAGAGCATGAAAACCAGGGAGATAAGCCATACCTCCCCAAGGGCATGGCCAGATGGATCTGATGCTGAGCCTTCAGGGCCAAGTCAGCCTGACACAGACAAGGCCACCCTTGCCCGCTTGCTCCAGGCTGTTACCTTTTCTTTGCCGTTGGGTCTGGGTGAGGGAGTTCTCATCCCCGCTGGTCAAAGCCAGGTCTGGCTGATTATTGTTGGCCGCATCCTTGTTGATGTCAAATCCCAGCTTGCGCTCAGAGCCCCACTTCTGCAGGGAGCAGGGATGAACCTCGCACTCGCCCAGAGCTGGCCAATATGACATGAGGTCATTGCCATCCACATCTGAAGGACGCAGCAAAATGGGCCCCAGGGAAGAGGGAGAGAATATTTCGATGAGCAGCAATTGAGCCATCACAAGACATGGCCTGGCCCCCAAGGGACCTGAGCTCATCCTTTTCCCTGCCAGAGCCCTGGACTTGCCTTTGGGAGTGGTGTTGGCAGGGTTGGTGAGGAGGCGTTCGCTGTGTGCCGCCCGCTTGAACTGGCGCTGGAAGCGGCCCCGCAGGCGTACGTTCTCTTCGCTCTCCGAGGACGGGATGGAGAGGCTGCGCTCCTCATCCAGAGACAGGTCACTGTCGGAGTCCGAGTCCTGGTCTGTAGGAGCACAGTTTGTGTCAGGGAGATGTTTAGAATGAAGGTGAGAAAGGCTTCTGGCGCCAGTGCCAGGCAGGTGGAAACACCCCAGGGCTGACCACCCTTGTGAGAGTGACTTACCCCTCACTGCCTTTCCCTCAGCAGCAGATTGTGCCAGCTGCCCTGGCCCTATCACCAGGTACCTACGAGAGGAGCCTGGCTCCCTCTCACTGCACCTCCCTGTAAGGCAGCTGCAAACAGCCTTAAGATCCCCTCTGCCTCCTCCTCCAGGTTGAGCAAACCCACCTCCCTCAGCCTCTGCTTGTTTGCCCTGTGCCCCAGCCGTGAGGGTGGCTCCTGCTGGTCTCCCTCCAGTGAGTCAAATGACTGTGCTGTACTGGAGAGCCCAGTATTCAGACAGATCCCACAACAGCCAATGTTCCCTCTCTCGCTTTCTCCATCTCTAGCCCCTTGGGGCCCGGTTATGCCCTTTGTCATCTGTCCAGGAGGAGGCTCTGCTAAATCACACAGTGGCTGCCTCTCCCTCCTATCCGCCATGTTTGGAAGTCACAGCTCAGCACAGAGTGGAGGACATAATCATATAGCCAGAGCCTGCACTGGGGAGAATTTCCTTAAGCCAGGAGTTCATCTGGGATGCACAGAGTTGGCCCCAAACCCAGGCATAGGGCTGAATCTTACCTCCCCCAGCATCGCGGTGGAACATGGCGACGTCGATATCTGTGGGTCCGGCATGAGCCAACAGGCTGTGATCAAGGGCCGAGCCCTGACGTGCTGTCACGTTGTCTCTGAAACACAGGAGGCCCAAATGGTCACAGAGGCAGGAGCCTCCATCTGCCTGGGCACTGTGGCCCCCCAGAGCCCCGCTCCCTACCTGAGGTATGCCCGCTGGCTGGAGTGGGTGCGGGCAGAGCGCACGCTGCTCACCGAGGAGACGGTGGAGGCCCCCAGGGTGATGCGGATGAGCCCACTCTCCTCAAACAGTGCTGTGTTGTTGTAGGCACTGGGGCCCTGGGGAGGGCAGGGAGAGGCTATGTTAAGGAGTTGCCATGGCAGCTGCCACAGGGATGTGGGGACATGCCTGTCAGCTCCAGTCGCAGACATGCAGCCTGACCCTGGAGCCCTGGGCTGCTCTGCTCTCACCCACCTGTGTGCTCCTCGTGGCCTCCTCACTCTGCCCCTTCTTGCCAAGGCAGGCCAGCTTCCAGGCCTCCCACACCTCCTCATTTAGCACACAGAACAGAACCAGCACAGCCAGGCCCTGTGGGGAGAGATGCCATGAGAGACAGCCCCTCATTGCCAGCTGACCTGCTCGCCCACAGCACCACTGGACAGTCCCTGGCCCCTCAGGAGCCCAGCGTGTTGGCTCTGGTGGCCACCAGGACTGGGCTGCACCAAAGACCCCCCAAAGCTGATCGGAGCTACCACCTGTGATGGCCATGGGTGAGAGAGGAAGGGGTGGGGTGTCCTCCTGGCTGGCAGTAGCAAAGGAGCAGATGGCAGAGTCCCCTGCAGCAATACCATCCATAGTGGTAGCAGGAGGTTGGCAGGGTGCTGCCACGGGTCTGATTTTGGGTATCCAACACTTCTGCTGCACGCTGTTCTCTGCTCTGCCCTCTGAGAGCATGGAGGCATCTTCCCTCCAAAGGTGGGCCTTGCTATCCTTTGGATGTCACCTCTGAACCAAACACCTTGCAGCCACCTCCTGCTCACCACAGGTACAGCAGCAAGGACTGGCAGGAGTCACTCACTGCCAGTCACAGTGTCACAGTGGTGACAGCAGAGGGGTCAAGGAGCACAGCAAGATGCTGGGAGCTCAGTGCAGGCCACCCACTCTCCACAGATGGCTGTGGGGACCACAGGGATGCTCTCCTGGGCTGACCCACGCCCTCCCCAGCAGAGGCTGGGCAGTTACCTGGAGGCTGCAGAGGACAGTGTAGAGGTAGTGGAAAGCCAGGACACTGTTGTTGACAGCCAAGAGGCCAAAGAGCCAGGTAGTGCTAATAACTAGAAGCAGAACAAAGGAGCTCCGTAACGTCATGCTGGAGAGAGAGACAGACAGACAGACAGGCACACAGACACACACCAAGAGGTTAGTGCGTACTGTTAATCTACAGGCTAGTGCTCACAGACAGAGATCCAGAGGGGAAAGTGATCCTGTCCAGCCCTCCCTGTTGTTCCCAGCACTGTCGGCACATCCCTGCACAGTGGTCTAGCTCCTGCTGACTCCCAGGCCTTCCCTTCTGGATCATACATGGCAAACATAGGTCATCTGGAGCCACAGAGAGCTGAGCCATGCTCCAGGGCTGGCTCAGAAGGGAGTGGGAAAAAGTCCTCAGGAGCATGTAGGAGAGGAAGAAGCAGGTGCCGGTAGCTGACAAGGGTGAAGGGTTGAATCAAAGCACACACATGGGGTGGCTGTGAGGGCAGGTGGTGAAGGAGGACTAGTTGGTGGGTCAGGGTGGAGATAGGGATGTAGGAACAAGAGGAAAGGACAAAGTTTAGGAAAGGTTAATGTGGCTGGTAGGTGTGGGAGAGGAGAGTGGCTGCGAGGCTGACACTGATGCACAGAGGGGCCCTCTGTGATGGTGGAAGAAGGAGGATGGTCACTGAAAATGCTAAAAACCATGAGCCTCTTAGAGCTCTGCTGGGAGTTTGGCCACTAATACTCACAGAACCGATTTCTTCTTGGTCTCCTTTTGGCCTGGGGAACAGGACATCTTGGCCACAAGCAGGAACATGACCCCATTCATCTGAAAGTGTTGGCACTGATTAGAAGCTGTGCCAAGGGCCGGCTCTGACCTGACTTCCCCAGTGCAGAACATGGGCAGACTCCAGGTCCACCAGGCCCATGCAAACATCCCTTCCTTTCCCCTTCATGCCCGAGCCATGGCCTCCCCCAGGTTTGACTGGAGTGAGGAGGGACAAAAAGAGGGCCTTCTAACTGAGGGAGGGGGGTACAGAGAATGGGGGAGGCAGTGGGCAGCCAAAGAGGAGCAAGTGCCCGTGGTGGGGAGAAGGGAGGCAGGAGAGGGTTGTGGGTGAAACAGGACAGGGTTTTACCACAATGACGACAGTAATGGGGCCTGCAAAGCTCCAGACCAGCTTATCATGAATGGAAATCCAGCAGAAATCGGGGTTCCCATAGCCCTCAGGATCCAGGCCAACAGCCAGCCCTGCAAGAGGAAGAAGAGGTCAGGTCCAGACCCAGCAGGCTTGGACTTGTCCAAGCCATATCAATCCAATTGCAGCACTGAAGGCAGTGAAGAGGCTCTCTCCCTGCTCCTTGCGCTGTGCACAGGCTTCCCCACCACAGGGAAAGAGCCACGACTGCGAGCCCCACCACCAGGGCCTTTATTTCCTTTTCCCCAGGTATCCCTGATAAAGCCCAGCCCAGCAGGCACTCACTGCCAGTAACGGGTCACCCAAGCATGCATGCTTGGGAAAACAGGAGACCTCAACTACAAGTCCTGGGTTAAGGCATGGGGAGATGTGCTGAGAAATTACTGCTCTCCAGGAGGCAAGACAACAGCCCTTGGTACACGGTCCCCAGCTGACCACCCCAGCACTGCCTGCTGCCAGCATTGCTGTCCATGGCAAACCCACCCTCAGCTCTCTGCACTGGCTGAGCTGGGCACCACCAGGTGGTCAGGAGGCCGCTGAGAACCAGCACAAATGGTTTTGGCACGGCTGTAGGACAGGCAGCTCTTACCAGTGATGATGGCAGGCACTCCCCAGCCGATGGCATAGTAGAAACGCATGGCCCCGAAGTTGACGTTGCGGGCTTCGGTCTGCATGCGGTAGATGTGGAGGCCCTGGACGAAGAGCCAGGCAAAGGTGGAGAGGAAGAAGCAGTGGAGGAGGATGGCAATCACAGTGCAAAGAAACTGGGGAGACAAAAGCCACTCAGAGATGATGCCACTCTGCCAATGCTAATGGCATCATCCACACCTCACCCTCACCCCCACAGGCGTGCTGGTTCTACCACAGACCTGGTTCTCAGTGCGGTTGATGCCCAGGAGAAAGAGCAGCTCAGAGAAGAAGAGGGTGACTGATATGTTGGAGTGGATGCCACGGGTGTTGGACTTGAGGCCTTTGAGGCAGGTCAGGAAGGAGAAGGTCAGCAGCAGAGACACCAAGGAGAGAGACATCAAGGAATAGGTGACAATTGCCAATGTCTCCAGGTCACCTTCCAGTTGCTGAAGCAACAGAGAACCAAAAGCAAACAGTGGTGTTAGAGGCAGACACAGGATGCCTGCAGAGCTCTCAAACTCTAGTTGTGCCCACAAGGAATTTTCTGCCTGTGCCCATTTATTATTATTATTTAACAGTCCCCACCAGTGCCCACAGCCCCTTGGGCAGAGTTTACCTCTCGGTGCGAGCTGTCCATCAAAACCCCAAAGGTGCCAAACTGGGAACACTGGCAGTGGACGTGTGTGGTGTTTCGGTACACAAGCTCGCAGTCCCTGGCTGTCCAGAAGCCAGAGGGGTTGGTCCTGCAGCCACCAAAAAGCAGAGTGCACTTAGGAGAGAAGACAGATGAGTGTGGGGTGTGGGGGAGGAACTGCAGAGAAGATTGGTGACTGGCAAGGCTCTTCTACAGCTTAAGTACTGGAGTAAGAGTGTGGATGTGGTGCTGAGGGACATGGGTTAGTGGTGGGCTGGAGAGTGCAGGGTTAACAGTTGGACTCAATAGTCTTAGAGGCCTTTTCTAAACTAAACAATTCTATGACCCTGCTGTGCCCTCCCAGCAGGGAACCCCACCAGGAGAGAGTGGAAATGCCCCACATCCCAGTGCTGCCCAGGTGCACAGGCCATCTGGGGAACAAGGTGTCTGGGGAAAGCAGCTCAGAGAGTGGCCCAGCCATGCTCAACTCACAGGTTGGAGTGGTTCCACTGCACACAGAGAGGTTTGCTCCTGTTGGCTGTCTCCAGCAGGTAAAATTCCAGCACAAGAGGGGTGTCCAAGGGCCCTTGCAGGAAGGTGTGATTACTGAACACAGACACACTCACGATGGGGGAGTTCATCACAGGATTCTTGGGGAGCCTGCAAGGAGCAACAGAGCTCTACCATCACTGTGCATGGCATCTGCAGACCCTTGGGGACTTCCCAGATGTCCTGCCCTGACATCTCACAAGGAACAGGTCTGCCCAGTCCACACCAAGGGCCTGGGAAACATGGGACATAGCAACGCCAGGGTGGGGAACAGGCAAAGGGGAGGGGACGTACCTGACGCTGCGACGATCCACCTGGTAGCGCGCAGGCAGCAGCCCCCCGAGGGTGCGGTACATGATGAGGATGACCACAGTGAGAGCGGGCTCAGGCTCTGGCAGCACCTGCCTCGGGGAGGAGTTCTCCACAGTGTAGTTCCCTTCACCCCCAGCCAGTGTGGGCACTGCTGTAGGGGCAGCTAAGGCACACAAGGGGTGGTGAGAACACAACACACATGCTGCTCTGAAGACAACTTGTGAGGTCATCAGGAGCCTTTAGGATGTGGTGAAGCCAGAAGCTCAGGCTATCAAGGGGAGACTTGTGGACCTCTGACAGAGCCAGGTCTCAGCAGGGAATATGCAAACTAGATGGCCTTTAAAGGTCCCTTCCAACCAGAATCATTCCATGATTCTACATCTTTCCTGCCAGCCATACCCACCCAAGCTGTTCCTTGAGTGATGTTCACACGCTCACCTTCAGCTTTTGGCGGGCTTAGCACAGACAGCGGCAGCACAACGTGGGTGTGGGGGTCCCAGGCGGGCTGGCCCCGGAAGAGGCTGCTGTGGTAGCGAGGGTAGCGCCGGCGGATATGGGAGTGGTTCTCCATGCGATCGATGCTCAGCACTGCAGAGGAGCAAGGGAGTGAAGACAGATCTAGAATGGCCACCTGGAGAGAACCAAGCTCCAGGCCACCTCAGGTTTCAAGTCGCCGGCAAAAGGACCACATGAGCCACAGGCAGGGTTGTGGCTATGTCCTGTGTTTGGGCATGACCCATGACACAAATCTCAGCACCAACAGTGCTCCTTCCCAGCCCAGATCCATGCTCTGCTATAGGGTAGACTACTTCAGCCACCAAGATCAGCTGCTTTTTTACTCTAGACTGGGAAGTAACTGGGAGCCAGCACACTCCTGGCTCTGCTGCTTTTGGTGGTGTGTCAGCTAGTCCAAGCAGGGATGGGACCAGGACATCTCTCATGAACACCTCCCCATGCTTGAGAGAGCCACCAGGGACATTATCAGCACCCTCCCTGAGATGCAGTGAGATAAGAAGGGAAGTAGGTTAATGGAGGAATGTCTCTGCAGCACCCCAGCCAGCCCCAGCCAGCTCCTACTCACTGATGTTGGGGGTGACGACGCCAACGGGGTTGAGGTAGGTGAGTTTCATGTTGCTGGCCAAGGTGCCCGAGTAGTCCCGCAGCTGCTCCATGAGGCTGGCACTGCCGTGCTCTCCGTGTGGCAGCATGGCCCAGTGCTCCCGGTTCTCAGGCGCCAGCACGGAGCTGCCTGCGCGCAGCAGGTTCTGCACAGGAGAGACGTGAGGGCAGGGGGTGAGGAAGCACTGCCTTTGGGACCCTCCTGGCCACGCCCAGACTGCAGCACTGTACACTCTGCCCAACTGGCTGCACAAGGGTTTGGGGTAGAGAGGTACTTTCTGCTACAAGAGGCCTCCACCCTCATCGCTCATCAACCAGTGCCCTACAGAGACATCTTCCCTGCACTCCTGCCATGAGGGACCTGCAGGCAGCACTAAGATCTCCCTTTGCCTTCCCAGGCTGAGCAAACCCAGGTCTCTGCCTCTCCTCATCCACCTGGTGCTCCAGCCCTGACCATGCCTGTGACCTCGCTTCTGTTGGGCCACTGCCTGTGTGGCACTGGGGAGCCCGGTGCTCCTGACGTGGTCTCACCACATCCTCGATGCCTTCAGAGACACAGGCTCAGGGTGGCTGATAGGAGAAGCAGCACCAGAAGTCACTGATCTGGGGGAAGGACTCACCTCATTGAAGTGGGCGTCCTGTGTGGCTGTCAGGCCGAAGCCATGCTGCTGGCTCTCGAAGGCCATGAGGCGGGACAGCAGGCGGAAGGCGATGTGCACGTCATTGCCAAAGTAGTGGTCCATGTGGTCCGTCACAGCCCGGAGCCGGTGGGCCAGCTTCTTGGCTTCAATTGTGTTGAGCTCAGTCTTGTTCCTCTCCAAGCCCTCCAGCTGCCAGAGGGGAGAAAAGAGGGGATTAAATAATTAAGCAGGTTCCTTACCGGGAAACTGGGATGCTGCGGGCCCCACTGGACACAGAGGTTATTTTTGAAGCCACGGCACTGGCAGTGGTGGTCACTAGAAGAGGGAGCACTTCTGGTAGTCTCCAGCAACATGCCAGGAGCTGCACTGGCCCAGCTAGCCCAGTGCCACACACAACAGAGGCCAAGAAGAAAGGACAGGGCAAGGGTCTGGCGATACTCCCTGGAAACTCTCCTGGCTTCAGTTTCAATTCAGCCCAGGTGAGATGCAAGTATTGAAGATACTTGCCTGGAGATGTCAAAGGGATTTGTCACTGATAGAATCTGGAGGCTACAGAGCTTCCATGGAGCAGATATCCCATCAGGTTCAAACCACTCAGCCCAGCTCAGGGTTACTTATTTTCCTCTCAAAAGCTGTGGCAGGACACAAGTCATTTCTGATGGGGACACTCAGATTACATGAAGCCAAGTGAACTTAAGCTCAGACCAGTGCTCCCACAGAATGGGTTTGGGGACAGAAGATGAGAAAAAAAGGGTGCTGAACACTGTGGCAAGTCCCTCTCATACTCCAGGGAGAGCTGAGTGCTTTGAAACCTGGCTGTGAGCCCTTGTCAGAAGGCCCATGCTCTAGCAGGGCTGCAGAGCCAAGAGGATTACCAGCACAGACAGTTCCTTGAAGGCAGGTGAAGTGCAGTTGAAGAGATCTGGCTCCAGCCAGCCCTTCTCCTCATCACAGTGTCTGACAGCTGCACCTGAAGCAAGGAGGAAGGGCATGTTGGAAATTCAGCACAGAATACACATCCCCAGCAGGGACCCCCTGCAGCAGCTAATCCCAAATAGCAGCAGTGGCAAGTGATGGGGAGGGTCTATAACACCCCAGGGCCATTGTCCTGCAATTATGCAATTCATTCTACCTTTGGTCTGTAACACCTGCAGCTGCTGCTGTTCCTTCCCTCCAGGAGCTGGATTCCTCTGTGTGCTTCAGGGCTGCGTCACACCAAGTGACATCACACAGAATTGCAAAAAGGACTAAGTGACTTGGCAGGACTCAGGCTGGAGAAGCTCCAGGGCGTATGACTGTGTCCTTAGGGGACATCTCACCCCAAGCTACAGAAGCCCATGCAGCTCTAGGCATCCCCTGGCTGACATCCTGCAATGCTTGCTGAGGTCCTGCTCTCTCTACAGGGCAAAGTCACTCCAGGAGCACAACAGCCCTTCAGTGGGCTGGCAAACCTGCCCCAGAGATGAGCCCCTGCAGTTGATGGGGATGGAGCAGTGGGATGGAGGACTCCAGTGTGGAGGATCCAGCTCTGTGGGTTCAGTATCCAGTGCCAGACCCCAACCCCTGGCTGGGGCCTAAGCACTACTGCACAGCAATGGAGTCACCAGCACTGAGTGGGATCAGCTGTTAAATATCACCGAAAACCCTGCTAAAGCCAACATGGAGAGCAGTGTTCTGGGCCGGGAGTGTCACCACAAACACTTTACACAAGAGGAAACAGGCAATCCCAGTGTACACTGCAGGACTGTGGAGGAAGTCCTCCTGGGGAGAGCACCAGGGCACGGGAATCCACCTGAGTGCCCATGGCTGGGAGAGGGCAACAGCATGGCCAGGGCAGGGAGGAGGGGGAGCCTGGAGGAGATTCCAGTTGCTGCTCAGAAAAGCCGCAGTAATAAATGTGTCCCTCTCATCACCTCCAGCTCCTAGCTGTCCTCCCAGTCACCTTTCTCCCAGCTGCAGAAGCACAGGGACCAGTGCCACTGCAGCTGGGAGCAGGGAGGACAAGGAAATTTTCACACTGCTGGCCTTTCTCTTGGACAGAACAGAGATTTACTCAGCATCCGACCTCCAGGTCTCTGTGCCTCCCCCCACCAGTTGGGTAGAGGGAACAGGACCTAGTGCTGTGTCTGCCCATTAGATCCTGACCCTGTCCTACTGCCCCCCACTCTAAAAACTTTCCCCTTCCTCCACCCCACAGCCATTCATCCGTTGCCCATCACCAGCTCCTTTCCCTCCCAGCCTAAGCAAGCAGGTACCACCCAGAAGAGCCAGCATCCATCCCAGCCAGGGAGCAGGGCATGGGCCCACCCAGAGCCAGCACTGCAGGCTCAGGACAGTGGGTGGCAGGGGCTGCATGCGGCTGCAGCTGGGTTTGTGCTGGTTAGTGTGCTGGGAGCAGGGAAGAGCGTGTAGGAGCAGTGAGGCCAGGCAAAGCATTGGGAAGACTCTTGACAGCTCCAGAAGCGGAAGGGAAAGTGCAGGGGTGTGCAGGGTGTCAGGCAGGGAGCAGGGAGGGAAAGCCGTGTGGCGCAGCCCTTGCAGCACAGGGGGAAGGAGAGGGGAACAACCTTACCTGCACCCCTCAAGCCTGAGCACGGAGGGCGAGAGAACCGGGGAGAGAAGCGACAACAGTTAGGAGCCAAACCTGCCTCCTCCTGGGGCGAACGGCTGGAGAAGGACAGGGTTTGTATTGTCCCCTTGGGCTCCCACTGCCCTACATCCCAGACACCCTGTCACTGAGGACAGCTTTGCCTCCTCCAGCTCCAGATGCTGCCTCCTACCCAATATTCACCTGACGGGAGGCTGTGCCCTGCTTCCCTCGCAGGGCACGTGGGGATGGGGCCAGCAGAGCTGCAGAAAGGCACTGCGCTGCTGAGCTGCTGTGCCAGGCCTGACCTCAGCCTCAAGCCCACTGAACCCAAAAAGCAGCAGGAACAAGGTGGGAACCAAGGCTGAGGGAACAGCACAGCCTCAGGGCTGGGTGACGTGCCTAGACCTCACAGCTTTTACCCAGTTTCAGCCCCATGTCCAGCCCCCTCTGCTCTCCCCCAGGCTGTGGCATTTTCTCCACCAACTTCCTTCTCCCAGACCTCAAGTCTAAATGAGCTAAATCAGATTGGGGTAGCACAAGAACAGTGATATCACTGGGGCTGCCACAGGCCCTGGGAGGACAGCCAGGCTGCCCCCTCCCCTCCCCATTGCATCCACCACTCACCCAAGGAGCCTTTGGGACACAGCACTGCAGCTGAGAAGCCAAACTTGGTCTGAGGCCACCACACACCCGCCTTCAGGCTTTTGGGGCAGCCGTCATAGAGCACTGCGGAGACATGCAGCCCGAGGGGCTGGTCACAAGGAGGAGCCACTGACACTGAGCCCCCAGCACCAGCTCCCCACTGTGCCCACACTCACCCTCACAGCCGCTGGGCGTCACCTCAGCAAAAGGGCTGTCACAGCTGTTGCACTGGCGGCCGATGACCCCTGGACGGCAGTGGCACCGGCCTGTCTCCCTGTCGCAGGAGCGGGAGGTGGAGCCCACGGGGTAGCAGTCGCACGGCAGGCAGGTGTCACTGCCTCTGGGGCGGTAGTGGAAGTCCTGGGGGGAGACAGGGACAGTCACCAGAGAGCCCATTGGGACAGCAGCTGAGGCTGGTGCCTGGGGAACCCCTGGAGCCAGAGCAGAGAAGAGCCAGGCTCTCCTGATTTGCAAGCACCCAGTGCCCCCACCATCACCATGCTGGGGCATGAGGGCCACACAGAGGAGCTAAGCAGGGATACAGCCCAGAGTTGGGCACACAAAGCAGGGCCTGGGCAGCTGACAAGCCTTTGGAGGGGACAACGAACAGCAAGAAGAATGAGCAGGGCTTCAGCCAAGCCATGGGTCACATTCCCATTGGCACAGCCGCCCCTCACCTTGCAGTGGCACTGCCCGTTGGTTTTATTGCAGTCAGGGTCAAAGCCCTTGTTCACATCACAGTTACAGGGCCCGCAGGAGGGGTTCCCCCACCAGCCCTTCGGACACTGCTGGTCCATCCTAAGGAGAGAGACATTTCACTGTTACAGCCAAATCTCCAGGCCTTCTCCTCCCACCAGCCCAGCTGCTCAGCAGCTCCAAGGAGCCAGATGGCACTGAGAGGTTCCAGGATGAGAGGCCAGCATAGAGCCAGGCACAGAGGATATGGCTGTGCCCTGTATCTCACCTGTGCTCACAGTACTGCCCAAAGAAGTTCCCGCTGCACTCACACACGTAGCCCAGGGGGGAACCTGGCTTGCGGCGACACACAGACTTGTTCTTGCAGGGGTTGAGGTGACACACATCCACACAGTCCCCTCCATAGTACCCTGAGGTGTGGACAGACACCACCATGTAAAACAAGTATCTTCCCCCTGAGAGGGGCCAGAGCACCAAGGAGTGGACTCAGAGGGCTCAGGAGGGATTCTGCCCTCCAGGAAAATGGATGAGTGTCTGACAGGGATGTGACTCGCCCAAGGGATGGACAGGAGAGCAGTCACAGGCCAGGAGACAGTCACAGGGGTAGAGAAGAAGACAGGCAGGCACGGAGAGCAGAGGAGGGGCAGCGTGCTGCAGGTCCTACCTGGCTGACAAACACAAGAGTAGCTCTGCCATTCATCCTTGCAGACACTGTTGGCTGGGCAGGGGTTGGAGTCGCAGGGGCTTGGCACACTGCAGCCAGCCTCTACTCTCAGGGCATGGCTGGGCTTGGGCAGCACAGTCCCGGTGACACTGTCACCCAGTCGCACACCCTGCAGTGCAGGTGAAAAATTCACAGAGAAGCTTTGACAGACACACAAGGCTCCAGTCCCCTACTCTCCACAAAACCCCAGCAGCAGCCACTCCCCACCACCCCTATTTATGGCTGCCCCACCCAGCACCTCAGAGCCTTGAATGCTCAGAGGAAGAGTGACACCAGCAAGACGAATGATGACAGCAGCTGGTAGATCTGTGTTTTCACTCCTCCAAGTAGCATACCCACTGAGAAAGGATCAGAGCAGTGGACTTACCTGTATGCAGCCCCTCAGCCCGTTCTGCACCTCGCCAGAGCCCAGGACTCCACCCACATGCAGGTGTTTCACCTTCAGGCCATGTAGTTCATTTCCTACAACGACTGTATCCTGCAGAAGGAAAGGGAGTAACATGAGGTAACCAGCACCAGCCCTGCCCCAGCCCTCTCTGAGGGTGCAGAGGCACAGCCTGGCTTGTGTTTGCCAAGCACCCCCCAAAGTTCCTGTTCTGGTGCTGGGGTCTCAAACAGCACTCACCTGGTAGAGCCCAAAGTCCAGAGTGAGGGTGATGACGTAGCGCAAGTCTCGCCCACTGCGGACGTCCCGCAGCTCCAGCTGGAGGTCGTGCCATTTCCCATCGCTGAGCTGCAGCTGGTCCAGGAGGAGGCTGGTGCTGCGCCCGGACCCCCTGCTCACCATGAAGGAGAGCAGGCCCCCAGCCAGCTGCAGAGAGGGAACCAGAAATGCCAGCAGTGAGAAAAGGCCTCTCCAACTCTGGCTGCTTTCAGTCTACCCCCTATCTGAGGAAACCCAGCCCTCTAAATGCCTCTCCCCACAATCACACTCTGCTTGGGATGGAGACAGCAGGGATAGCAGTGTCCCCCTGCTCTCCTGGGGCAGACAGCAGCAGAGGCTGAGGCTGTGTCCCTACCTGGCAGAGCAGGGTGGTGTACTGGCCTGCATGGGCCTGCAGAAGCACCCCATCCATCTGGCGTGTCCGAAACGCCAGCCCCAGGTACCACGGCACGGAGATCTTCACATCTGTCTTGAAGTCCCAGGTCAGGACACTGTTGCCCTGGAAATAGTGGGCATGGTGCATGGCTGGAAGGGAAAGTGGAGGTGAGGAGAAGGGATGGGCACTTCACAGGGAACACTAGATGCAGGGACAACAGAGCTAGTTCAGCTCACACAGATCCCTCACTCTGTTTCCACAGCAACCCCAGCACAGCCTTGCACATACCCACCCTGCCCGTGCCCAGCAGTGCCCGCTCACTCACGGTGGTGGCAATCTTTGCCCCCGAAGCCAACAGGACAGAGGCAGGAGTAGGTCCCCCAGCTGACAGAGCAGGTGCCACCGTTCTTGCAGGGGCTGGAGTCACAGAACGTGTGCTTGGCGTGACAGCCTAGAGGTAGCAAAGTCATCTGTATCAGCATTAACCTGCTCACCACCTCCCCCCAGCCCACATGGAAAGTGGGAGAGCCTGCCAGATTTTTCCCTGGCTGACAGAGGGGCAAGCCCAGCCATTTAGTCTCTCTACACAGGCCCTGTGTGCTCAGTAATGCAGGTCAAGGCTGTCACTACTCCTTATGCCAGAATAAAGACACTATAGTGCTGGGCTGACTATCTAGCATTTCCCAGACAGGCCAGCTCTGCAGGCTCTGCACTTGGGATCAGGGAACATTCTCAGAACATTAGAGGCATTGGCTCATTTAGGGGTATGTGGAAGCCCTGTTCCCCAGGGGGAAGTAGTTCCCTAGGGGGAAGCTGCTCAGCTCCAACTGTGCTGCCATGATGATGTTACAGCCCAGCAGTGCTGTTGCCTGAGCAATCCCCAGGGCAGGGGCTGGCAGGAGCAGACAGAGGTGTTGATACCTGCAGTGGTTCCATTGTTGGCGATGTAGGAGGCCAGGTCGATGCGTTTGCTGTCAATGTACAGGTCTCTCATGCATCCCACAAAGTCACGGTGAGTGATGGGGAAGTTTTCTGGAAGGTTGGGGACCCCTCCAAGGAGCAAGGGACCTGTGAGATCCAGGGACCTACAGCAACAGAAGCCCAGAGTGTTAGGAGCTACAGCAACTCAGGCTGGCCAGCCAGCTCCCCAGTGCACAGGGCCGGGAAGCAGACATCCTCAGGGACAGGTATACACAGCCAATTTCCCAGATGTGAAGGGCTGGCTCCTCAGGGGACCTCTCCCCACCACAGCAGTGCCCACCAGTCTCCAAGGAACTCACTTCTTCGAGCTGGTCTGCACACCTTCTGCAGCACAGGAGTAGTTCCCAATCTCGCTGCCAAACTGCAGGGCCACCGAGGCATCACATTCATCTATCGTCAGGATGGCCACCTTGTCCTTGGAGGGGCCCTGCACCACCCCCAGGGTGCTGACCTTGGGCTGAAAGCAAATGCAGGGTGTCAGCAGCACATGTGCCCCAGACCCAAGCACTCAAGGGTTCACACAACAGTGAGGAAAGGCCTGAGCGTGACTCAGGCACTGCTGCGCTGCTGGAGGTTTGAGCAATGCAGGGGGGACATCTCTGGCTGAGCCCAGCAAGCAGCACCAGAGAGGGACATGGGCAAGGACACTGCACGGAGAGCATCCCTGCAGCCTCCAAGAGCTGTCTTGAGTGCCAATCTCCCCCTGCACCTGGCTATCTGTTCCACTGCATCCATCCCTAGAGAGCTGAAAACCACCTCTACCTTCTCTCCACAGCCTCCCTCAGAGAGCAGGAGAGCCAGAGCCACTCACTGGTGTTAAGAGAGAGCAACACATACCTTGTTGTAGTAGCGGAGCTGCAGCGTGTGCCACTGCCCATCACTCACACCCCCCGGCAGGTAGGGGCTCACCACTGTGCTGGACTCTCCTGAGGAGACAGAGATGATGGCTGGCTGAGGGAAGCTGGACAGCCCTTGGATGTGTCTGCCCTTCCTGAGGCACCAAGCCCACCGTGCTGCCCATGGCCTTGTGAAGCTTATGGTGACATAATGGGCCAAAACAGCAACAGAGGCCCCAGAAGGGTTTGTCTTGGTTTGTGCTCACAAAGCACTACTGCACTTGCACTCCTGAGCCCAGGGAGGGTCCTGAGACACACCTGTCCCCTGTGTTATCCACTGATGCTCACCAACACCTCTCACCCCTGCCTCCCCGAGCATGGACTCCATCCAGGGCACCACTCTGCTCTCCCTACTCTGCACAGGTCTTCTCACAGTTCCATGACACAAATCCTACAAGAGGCAGGGCTGAGCATACCTGTTGAGTATTTCAGCTGGACCTGCCCCTGGATGATCTCCACTGCCAGGAAGTCATGCCTCTCGTTCAGGCGCCCATTGTAGAGCAGGAGGCCGCTGGGCTCCACGGTGCTGAACCTGGGGAAAGGGAGGAAGCAGAGTGTGCAAGGAACATGTGGAGATCCCTGCTCTCCTGTGGCATGCATCACCATTCCAGCACTGTCCCAGGGACACTGAGACCTGAGCATGGAGGCAGTGAGCTGGCAACATGGAAAGGCTGAGGCACTGAAGGGAGGGATAAGCTGACACCAGGGCAGATTCAGAGCCCTTTGGTCAAAGGTCCCACAGCAGCCCCATGGGAAAGCAAAGCCAGAAACACACAGGTCTGGAGACCATCAGCCAGCCCCTACACTGGCCCAGGGTGCCCCAGATCAGGGCTAGGTGAACCAGGGACGCTGGTGTCCAGCGTAGGAAGGAGAGCACTCACGAGAGGGCAAGGGTGAAGTGGAAGCGCTGTCGCAGGCCCCGGAACATGACGAAGGATCGTGGTGGGAAGGAGCGCGTGGACAGCTCGCAGAAGGGCGTCTCAAAGCCGCCCGCCGGGCACTGGCAGCGGAAGCCCCCGTCGGCAGCGTTGGTGCAGGTGCCACCGTTGCGGCACACGCCGGGCACACACCGCCCTGAGCGGCTGTCCACTTCACAGTTCTCACCTGGGGGAGTAAGGAAAGAGGCTTGGGACACAGGTCCAGTGGCCACCCATCCTTTCCCCAGGAGTGCAGACCTCAGTCAGGTTTGGAGCAGGGTAGCCCCAAACAGGGGGGACAGGACTTTGTGGAGCAGCTGGGGGCCAACGAAGGATACGACAACCCAAGTGTCACCCAGGTGATCCCCACAGTAGTAGTTCCCCACAGGTAGCCAGTGAGTGAGCTACCACTGCCAGCCCTGCAGCACAAGCCACTGGGCTGGATGTGAACCCAGCTCTCACTGAAGGGGCAAGTATGGCATGGGAATGGGACAGGGACAGGAGGGCACTGGCCACAGCTGGGCTGCACAGTCCTAAGCATGGAGAGGCAAGGACAAGCCAGAGAAGTTGCGGTAATGGTGAAGTACCTCCTTGGTCCCTGCCACCACAAAGGCCTGGGACAGGCATCACAGTTCTGCCTCTGATGTATGGGGACAGCCCAGTGCCCCTGAGCTCCCCCACCAGGTGCCTGTGAACCCTGCGTGCAGGCTCTGACATAGGAGCAAAAGCCAAGTGGAAACCAGTCAAATGAGGGATACCAAATACTGTTGTGCCTTGCTGGCATTGGTAACAGGGAGACCTCATGCCAGCTCAGTAGTGCAGTGCAGGGGGTCCAGCCAGCCCCTTTTCCCATGCTATCCCCACAGTACACAGGGAACCACTCAGCTGCAGTCCAACACCCCCGGCACTGCTCCCATTACTTGCTCTGTGGCATGCAAGGAGGATGAGGAGACAGCATGAAGTGACAGGGAAATGAGCTCATTAACCCTTCTGCTAATGGCTGTTCACGCTTCAAATGCTGGGGGTTAATTACCACTGACTCTGCTTATCTCACCAGGAGCCACCAAGAGGAGAGCGGCTCCGAGGCAGCCATCTGCTGCCATGATCCCTCCCGGCAGCAAGGGCAAGGCAGAGGATCCCTCCTCAGTAGCCACAGGCCACCACCCCTTACCCAAAGCTGCCAGACATGGGTCTCCACAGCCTGCTGGTGATTTGTGGTAACAAGACACTGGCTTTGTCCCCCACAGTTAGGACCAGATCTGCCTGGATTGGATCCTACCTAGTGGGGCATCAAGGCCCAGCCTCCCCTTCTGTTCTGGGTGGGCAGCAGCTTACCCACTGCACATGGGGCCATCTCTGCCAGACCAGCTGAAGCACAGGCAGACACCAGCAGCTCAGATAGTACCAGAGCCTGTTAGCATGGGGGATGGCCAAGAAGCCTCCTGTGCCCCAGCCTAACACAGTCCATCTTAGTCCTCCTGCTCTGTGAAAAAGGCTGGGAGATGATGGCCAGGCTCCCCAAGAGCCTTTCATGCCACCTCCCAACAAGACAGATTTCTATGGCAACCTCAGCCCTGCACATCCAGCACCATGGAAACACGGAGAGCTGGGCTCTGACACTCGCTGCCCTCCTGGGAAGAGCACCCTGCCATGGTGACAGCAATGCCAAGGGACCTGCCCACCTGTCCCCCCACAGTCCCCAGGCTTAGCACTCACCACTGAAGTGCTGACGGCAAACGCAGGTGTATCCCCCCTCCTTGCGGGTGCAGATCCCACCATTCAGGCAGGGGTTGGAGTAGCAGAGGTTGATCTCCGTCTCACAGTAGTCCCCGGTGAAGCCCTGCGGGCAGCGGCACCGCAGGCCAGTGATGGGGTGGATGGGCCTGAAGAGGGTGGAGGGGGAGGCGATGAAGGGGGCCGAGCTGTCGAACTTGAGGACGGAGATGCACTTCATGTAGTTCTGGCAGGGCTCCCTCAGGCAGACGTTGTCATCGAAGGGCAGCACCTCCAGCATGGAGGCGCCCGTCAGCACCATGCGCTTCATGTACAGCTGCTCCTGCAGCTCCTCCGAGCTGAAGTAGCGCCCGCCCCGCGGCGCCAGGGCCGAGAAGCTGACGTTGAGCACCGTGCCGCCCACGTCCGTGTCGTTCTGGATGTTGAAGATGAAGATGTCCTCCTTGGGCGTCGCAAGCACGGTGGCCACCCCTTCCAGGAAGGTGGACAGCAGCGGGGAGAGGAACCGCTCCTGCCACATGTTCTCCAGCCGCACCGTAATGCTGTTGGCCAGCATGTCCTCCGTGATGATGATCACACGCAGGACGCACTGGGCCGTCACGCTGTGGATCCCATCTGTTGGAGGGAACAGGGACACACTGCAGGTTTCTGTTGTTTGGAAGGTTTCTTCCCTCCCACCCCAGGGCAAAGACCTGCACCCCAGTGTGGCCCCCGACAGGGCTGAGTCCTTGGCTAAGGAAGCCTGGAGCCAGAGCCCCAGGTGCCACCTGGGCTGGAGGGGGAGTGGCTGGTGTGGCTGCACCTTCTCCCTCCCATCAGGCTCTCCACTGAGAACTCTCAGGTTTTCTCCCTGTCCTGGATCTCGGCAGCAAACTGAGCTCTGAGGAACAAAGGTGCTCAGGAACAGAAGGAAGTCCCAGCAGGATGTTTGGCAAACACAGAAGCTGATGCCAGGGCCCAGGGTGTTTTGCTTCCCTGCTGTGCCCTGTCTGCCTCCCCCATGCTGCCTTTCCCTGCGCTCTCCTCCTGCCGTTTCCTTCCTCTCTCCTCCAGGCTCTCCCAGGCTTTTGTGCTGGTCTCCCTGCTTCCCCCCTTCCCACCATCTGCGCTGCATCTCTTCCTCCCTCGGTCCATCTCCGGTTTGTTTAATTCCCTTTAATCTCTATTTTCCTTGGAAGCAAACTCCATCCCTTTGGGACCCCACAATCTCCCAGGCAGGAGCACAGGAGCATGCAGGCACACTGGAGCATGCCCGCTACTCTCTCCCAGGACCTTGGCCAGCAGCAGCAGCTCACCCACCCCACTCACAGGCAGCAGCTCAGGCTGCAGGGGCACAGGCAACACAGCACAGCCCAAATGGGCAATGGCAGAGCTCCCATCCCAGCAGTTCTGTGATCAGGGGCTCCTGTCTCACCCCACCTACCCAGCTCCCAGCAACCCAACGGATCCTGCTGCCTTGGAGGGTCATATGTCCCTCCCCACCAGGCCAACCCAGACAGCTCTGCTAGAAGCTTTGCCAGATATACAGCAGGGAGAAACCTGTCTGCTGCCCCCAGGATGCCTTTCTCCTGGTCTGCTCCTTCTGGGCCCTCCAGCCCCAGCACAGGCTCTGGCAGGCAGAGCCAGCCTTCAGCATAGCAGATGCTAAAGCAAGGGCCACACCAACCTCGGTGGCCCCAGAAATGTTTGATAAGGTTTATCAGGAACCTCACTGCTCCTGAAATGAGGCAATCCATCTTCCAGCCCACTGCCAGCACCCCAAAGCTGGTGCTCCACAGGCATCAGCAGCACATAGCTGTCACCTGTTGTTCCCATCTCCTGCCCCACATCCACCTGAGAGCCCCAAACCCCCACATTTCCTTGGAAACCTGGCTCTCCATCATCATACCAAGACAGTGCATCTCAATAGTGACTACCAGGACTAATCCTGCATCCCAAGTCTTGCTGCAACATTCCCTACGTCACCTCTTCCAACCCAGTGCAAGGAGGCACAAAAGGCAGCAGGTTTCCTGGCACCCTGGTCAGCCTCAGTCCCAGTAAGGACCAGGGGTGCAAATGCCAGCCACCTGTCCCTCACCCAAGCCTCATGTGCAAAGGTGCCTTTACTGTTCCCCTCTTCCAATGGCTGCTGCGCTGCAAAGCCTTTTGATTTCCCTCAGCCCTGTTTGAAGCTTGCAGTGCAGGAGGATTTAAAGATTGTAACGTCTCCCTTTCTTCCCGCCTCTCTCTTCTGCTCTTCAGAAGGTGAAAGCTTTCTGGCGACCCTGCAAATTCCCGTGCAAGCACCAGCCTGCACACCGGGACTGGTGCTCTGGAGATAAGGCTCGCTCCAGGCTAGGGGAGCAGCGTGCCAGTACAGTCACCCAGGGAGCTAATCTCCTGCAGGAAAGGGGGGTTGCTTCTCTCTGAAATCAAACTGCTCCCATCCCACATGGAAGCAAGGTGAGAAACCACCCCTCTGTGTGACACCCTGCCAGCTCTGACATGGAGGGCAGCATGAGCAGCAGTTACTAAATGGCTTTGTCTGGCACCTGTCTGGACATGCCAGCAGATTTAGACCTGCCTGGGCTCAGGGCAAGGAACTGGCATCACCACCTGCATCCCTGAGGCACCTTCTCTTCGCAAGAGGCTCAAGGAGTGCCAAGATCACGCAGACCTTGAGGGGCAGGAGTGAGAGGAAAGCCACGAGCCTGACTCAGTCGCACTTGGCATAAGATGCTCCCCGACCCACATCATCCTGGCATCCCCCCTTGAGGGGCCACCTGGTGAGCCAGCACCCCAGGACACCACCACTTTGTGACCAGGTCCCTTCTCAGCACACAGCTGGGTCATGTCCCAGCTCCCCCTCCTCTCCCTTTGTCCCCTCCTTGCAGTTTGCCTCTCTGGCCAAGGCAAGCGTGAGCTCAGCCCAAGCCCAGCTCCCTTCCCCCTCCTCTCTTTGGCTCATAGCTCACCCGGAAGCAGCCACGAGGCCCCAGGGACAGCTCTCGCTCTCCCCAAGGGCTGCTCAGTGCCCAGCAATGGGCAGGCAGACATCTGCCTGATTTATGGCTGTTATTAGGCCTTGGCTGACACGATGTTGAGTCCTGGGGCAGGTCAGGGGCTAGCAATGCCTCCCAGGAGCAAGGAGGCTATGCCTGGGGAAGAAGGTGGGCTGGAGGACGACTGATGCCTTTGGTATTGCCCAGCCCATAGCAGGAAAGCCAAGCACCCCCTTCCCATTTTCCCACAGCAATGTGGAGCCAGCTCCAGATCCACAGCCAGCCTCAATAAGCTCCCTGTAACACACTGTCCCACCTCATCAGCACACCCAGGGCTGCCTCTAACCTCAGCTCCATGCAAGGAGAAGCAGATGGTTAAGAGAATGACCCGCTGCAAATGGGGAAAGCAAAAAAAAAGGCAACCAGAAGAAAGCCCAAAGCTGGCTGGAGGCACTGACCCCCCATGGGAAGCATTTTAATCACGAATGCTCAGCCTTTCTGATTAAATCCTGTGGCTGGAGAGCTGGTGCCTGGTGAATATTCATGCAGCAGAGTGAGGAGCCCTAGAAACATGGCTACAGGGAATGGAGCAGGTAAAAGGGACAAGGGGCTCTAACCCCTTTGCTGGGCAGCATCAGGTTTGCACTTCCAAGACTGACAATTATCAGCTTCAAAAGCAGCAAATTTCACACAGTAGTGCTGGCCATGGACACAGCCCCTCCACGCTGCTGCCCTGCATCCTCAAAGGTCAAGAGCAGATTTTAGCAGCCATAGGTGTCCACACACCTGTGAGAAGCTGGGGTCAGTTTTGGGGCTGTCAGTCCCACTGGAAAGGCACTGGTCTGTGACAGCCCAAGTCTTCCCTGTCTCCTACAAGGGACTGAGCTAAGGATACATACAGCTTGCACGCAGGCAGGCAGAAGGGCCCCTTGCCCTGTGTTTTAGAGGGATACTGCCTCCCCCAAAGGGGCGATGAAGCTCACAGGCAGGCAGGGAAGCCACTCCCTCCTTGGATGCTGACCCTTGGGGTACCCACCTAGGTGCTACTGCTGCCTTCCAGCAGCAGGAAGGTGCTCTGGCATGGTGCTGTGCCAGGGGCAAACAATGCAGCCAGGTCTGAATGTCCTGGCTGCCAGCTCTGTAAACCCACCCTCCCTCTGCACGCAGCGACAGCATGGGGCTGACAGAGCTGCCAGCTGGGCGGGGGGCTTCCAACAACAAAGACGGAGAAACCAAACCAGACTTCCACCTCCACAGCCAATACCAAAGCCAACAAAAGGCCCGTTTTCCAGTGTCTCGCTTCCCTCCCTGAAACAGCTCTTTCCCTTCCATCTTCCCCCCTCCTTCATGAGCACACCTCTCCTATTCTCCCTTCCCACTGGAAGATGACGACATTCTAATTGCAAGGGCCCCCTTGCCGCGAGGCGGCTCGATACAGGACTTCGGGATGTGATTGTCTGCTGCCTTTGTGCAGGGTTAAGTGTGCGAGGAGGCAGGGCTTGCATAAACACACTGGGGCAGAAGCTGGAAAGGTCAAAACCAACCCCCATCCCCAGCGATGGGCATGTGTGCGCCTGCACCCGCTCTCGGCCAGCCCTGTGGCTACAATTAGCCCCCACAGAGCCCCAGCCCACCGCCCGGCTGGTGCTGCCCATGCAGGATTGCCTTGAACAGGTCTCCTCTTAAAGCCCTCCGCTCCATCTTTTGAAAAAGATCCTCCTCTCGCTGAATAAGCCGGACAGAGAGAGGTAAAAGGGAGGGCAGTTGGCTGGGGGAGCATCACGACTTAGTGTACGGCTCCCCAAGCACTCTTAGTAATTCAGTGCTTGGCCTCTCCAGAGAGGGCTGTTGCCCTCCCTCCCCCAAAGCCACTCCACATTCAGCGATGGACAGATGCCTCCATTACAGATCACGCATCCGCCAGCAAAGAAAGGCTGATGGTGAAGGCAAACCTCAGACTCTGGGAGCTCCAGGTCCAAACCCCATTTACTCACGGGCAAGGCCCTAGGTCCATCTTTGCCCTGTCCTCAGCTGGGCTAGAGGGGACCCCAACACTCCGCCAAGCCACCCCGGCAGCTACCACTAGCATCTGCATTTGGACACTCTGGCAACATGCACTATGCAAGAGTTCCGAGCACTGCATTCAGGTTTGTCACAGCTGTTCCCAGCAGCACTAAGTTGGCCACAGAAAGGTAGTACCAGGCTTTAGAAGACCCCTCAGAAGTGCAGGTGTTGGCAGGTGCCACAGCCAGAATCAAGACTGAACCGTTTGCTACCAGCAGATGGGTATTTTTAAGAGGGTTCCCTCCAGACGGAGTTCAGTCCCTCCCTCCCACGCAAAGTCGGAGGAGCGCTCAGTCCCAGCAGGGAGAAGAACCACCTGGGCTTGGGAGCAAAGCAGTGTACCAGCCCCTGGGCCAGCAGCTTGGTCCTCCTAGAAACTGTCTGCTTGCCTAGCCAGCACCCTACAGCACACAACACAGCCTGGCTGGCCACAGCACCTCCAAATGTGCCTCACTCACAGCTAAAAGCAATCCTCACACCTGAGTAATGATGCTTTGTTCTTGCAGACCATCTCCAGCCTCAGCCCCTTTATAAAGCACTCCCCAGCAGCCTGGCTCCCCGCTCCCACCCTTCATACCACTCCAGTAGTATTCCCTGAATAAAATAGACTCCCAGTTCAAACCTTGCTGCCAGTCCCCAACCCGTCCCCAACAAAGAATGGGCTCCCTGAGGGGGACTGCGTGGAGTTCCCCCAAGGTACTGCACTAAAGGTTTATGATTTTTCACTCCCTACCTGTGACAGTCACCAGCATGGAGGCCACAAGTGGACGGTTGTTGTCCAGCTTACGGCTCAGCCTCAGCTCCCCGCTCGATTGATTTACAATCAACAAGTGCAGTTCATTTCCCCGCTCAAAGGTGTAGAAGAGGCGGTCGGATGCATCTGGGTCATATGCTGGGACCTTCCCTATGATCCCTGAGGGGAAGGTGTTGGACTTATTGGACACGTAGTTATTGAATAGGATTTGGAAGTTCTTGAGAACAGGACTGTTGTCATTCTGGTCAATGAGTTTGATGTGGACTGTGGCTCTGCTGACCAGAGGGGCAGAGGTGGCCTGCACTACAATCACATACTCGGGTTTTGTCTCATAATCCAAGTCTATCAAGGCTGTGAGCTCCCCAGAAAAGATGTCCATCTGAAATATCTCAGGGATGTTGCCCTCCACAATTTGGTACATGATCTGGGCATTGGGTCCCTCATCTGGGTCGACAGCTGTGATTTGGGCCACCACAGAGCCTACGATGCTGTTTTCCTTTACCAAGACCTCAAACTCTTCAGCGGGAAACACGGGGGCATTGTCATTCACATCCTGAATGGTGACCTGGATGTGGACGGGAGTTCGCTGAGGAGGGATGCCCCTGTCCACAGCATACGCAGTCAGTTCGTAGACGGGAACGTTCTCTCGGTCCAGCCTGCGGACAGTGCGAATGATCCCCGAGGTGGGCTCTATGGTGAAGTCTCCATCCCCATCCTCCCCGTTCTGGAAGGTGTACTGCACTCGCCCGTTGGTGTGGGCATCCCGGTCAGTGGCAGAGATCTGGAGCACGCTGGTGAAGGGAGGCGCGTCCTCAGAGATCATGCCCTGGTAATGAGGGCTGACGAACTGGGGAGCATTGTCATTAACATCATTCACCATGATTTCAACATATGTGGTGTCTGCTTTCTGGGGGATCCCGTTGTCCTTGGCAGTGATAGCCAATGTGTACGTGACCTGGTCTTCATAGTCCAGTTCTGCCTGGAGAGTGATGGCCCCAGAGTCTGGATCAATGCGAAACTGAGGGACGTTGTCTTCCAGGTAGTACGTGATGCGGGCGTTTTCCCCCACGTCATCATCTGTGGCACTGATCACCACCACGGTGCTGCCCACAGGTCGGTCCTCGTTGATGCTCACAGAGTAGTGGGCACTCTGGAACACAGGCCGGTGAGTGTTGGCATCGGTGATATTGATGTGAACGTGGCAGTTGTCACGCAGGGTGCGATCAGAGGCTGTCACGGTGAGCACGTAGCGCCTCTCCTGCTTGTAGTCCAGTGGCAGAGACAAAGTGATGAGTCCCATCTCGCCTTGGGTGCTGATGGAGAAGCGGTTCCTTGTGTTGCCTCCCGTGATCTGGTAGGTGATGGCACTGTTCACATCCCGGTCGATTGCTGTGACGCTGAGGACGCTGGTCCCCACAGCTGCATCCTCGTTCAGGCGGATGAAGTACTCCTTCTGGGTGAACTCGGGGCGGTTGTCGTTGACATCCATGACAGTGATGGTGACGCTGGCCGAGGCGGATAAAGACGGAGAACCATGGTCACGAGCCTCTACTCCAAAAAAATAGTGCTCAACTGACTCCCGGTCCAAGGGCCCACTGACTGTGATCCACCCTGTGGCACTGTTCACCACAAAGGGTGTGTCAGCAGAGACCCCTGTCAGTTTGTACTCCAGGCGCGAGTTCTCCCCATAGTCCGCATCCACGGCCTGGATGTGGATGACAGAGTGGCCAAGGGGAGCGTTCTCCAGGACAGAGATTTGAAAAGGAGTGCTGACAAAAATGGGGGCATGGTCATTGATGTCCACCACCTGGATGCTGGCCATGCCAGTGTTGTTAGAAAGGGGAGGACGCCCTGCGTCCTGTGCCCGGATCCTCAGGGCGTACTCCCGCTCCACCTCAAAATCCAGTGGGGCCACCACCTGTATCTCCCCAGTGACACTGTCAATAGAGAATTGGCCCCGGCTATTCCCACTGATGATGTTGTAGTGGACCAGTGCGTTGTTGTCCTTGTCCAGGTCCGTGGCGGTGACACGCAGGATCTCGGTGTGGGGCCGTATATCCTCCCTCACTTGGACGATGTAGCGCTTCTCGCTGAACTGAGGGATGTTGTCATTCTCATCGAGGACCGTGATGTAGACCTTGACCGTGGCAGAGCGGGGCCCTGGTTCCCTTCCCTGGTCATTGGCTTCCACCACGAGGGAGTACCTCTCCATCTTCTCCCTGTCCACCGGCCCGCTGGTGGTGATGAGGCCGGAGCGGGGGTCGATCTCGAAGACGTCGTGGGCAGCCCGTTCATTGACAAAGCGGTAGCGGATGTTGGCGTTGGGTGGGGAGTCGACGTCTGTGGCCCGCAGCTGCAGGATGGGGTATCCCTCCTCCACGTTCTCCCGGATGGTCTCCCGATACTCGCCCTGTTCAAAGACGGGGTCGTGGTCGTTGCGGTCGGCCACGGCAATGGCCACCATGGTGGTGGCGGAGAGCCGGGGTGCCCCGTGGTCGGTGGCTGTCACTCGGAAGTAGTGCAGGTCCATGCTCTCGCGGTCCAGGGCCTGGGTGGTGGAGATGAGCCCGGCCCGCGGGTCGATGCTGAAGAGCTCCCGCGAGCGGCTGTTCATCAGCGCGTCCATGGAGTACACCAGCCGCCCCGCCTCGCCCCCGTCGGGGTCCTGGGCCGCCACCGCCACCACCGCCGTCCCCGCCGGCTGGTTCTCCGCCACCTCCGCCTGGTAGTTGTACTGGGGGAACAGCGGGTGGCGGTTCGGGGCTGCGCGCCGGCCCCGCCGCCCCGAGCCGGGCGCCGGGGACAAGGGCGGCGGGCGCGGCGGGGCGGCGCGGGGCGGGCAGCGCGGCGGGGACCGGCGGCGGGGCAGCCCCGGGGGCGCGGCCGCCGCCCGGCACGGCAAGCCGGTGGGGCAGTCCCCGCGGGCCGGCGGCCCCCATCCCGGCGGCGCGGCGGCCCCCAGCCCGGGGGGGAACAAAGGGAGCAGCAGCAGCGGCAGCAGCACCGGCAGCAGCCCCCGGTGGTGGTAGCGGCGGCGGCAGCAGCGGCGGTTCGGGGCGGCCACCCGCTCCTCCGCCGCCGCCATGGTGCCTCGGCGGCCGCCGCCCGGCCCGGGCGCACGGCGGTGGGCTCGGCGCCGCCCCCGCTCAGCGCCGGCCGCCCCCCGCCCCGCCGCGGCCGCTGCTGCCGGGGGAGGCGGCGGCTCCTCCCGCAGCCCCAACATGGCTCCCGCCGCCCCGCCCGCCGCGCGCCCCGCCCGCCCCGCGCCGCCATCTTGGGCGAGGGGGAGCGGGCAGCCCTGGCTTGGGCTCTCGGGGTCTGTGCTCGGTCGCGGTGCCCGCGCCCCGGGGACACCCGAGCACCGTGCGGGGACAGGCGCCCGCCGGTGCCAGCCCTGCTCCTGCCCGAGGGGTGAGCCCCTCTGTGCCGGGTACGGCTGTGGCGGGCGGCTGACAGCGGCCAGCCCCGGGCAAGGGGCTCCCGGAGCCTCCCTGGACACCGACACGGTGACAGCACCCACCTGCTGACCCCCCGACCCGCTGCTGCGGCGCTGCCCCTGCACCGGCGTGGTCCTTGTGCCACCACCGGCGTCCCCAGGGCCAGGCTGCATCCCCAGGGTGGCGCGGATTTAGCTGTCCCACTCCTGTTCCCAGCGCGGACCTCAGCTGCCATCACCCACCAGGTGAAGCATCAGCACCAGAAAGTCGCACGTTTTTCTTCCTGCATCTGTGATTAAACAAACAAACAAACAAAAAACAAACACAACATTTTTTCTAGGAGGATTCAGTTTGGGGCCCTTGCACCAGGGTGGGTCATTAGCTCATCAGCCTCATAACTTAGCTGTTGGTTTGATCTCAATCAACTAATATTGCAGCCTAATCCACTGGAGCTTGTAATAGGCTTAAGAGTAGCAGGGATTTAGGGCCTCATTAGCATTCCATGCCACAGTGGGGGGACATCCTTGCCCTCGTCCTATTGAAGGAGAGGGCACACTGGGGTGAACACTAGGGAAGAAAGAGCTATGACAGGGAGGAAAATAGGGCAAATCTGGGAGATGGGGCGAATTCAGGATGGGGTAGGGAAGGGCAGGGAGTACATGGGACACAGTGCCTCCAGGCCCATCCCGGCTCCAAGGGGGCTGCAAGAGCCCCCTGTGCCACTGTGCTGGATGGGCTATGGTTCCAGGTGGGTAGGCTGCGGAGCAGCCCTTGTGCGGCCCCTGCATAGCTCCCCAAAAACCTCACAAACTAACAGCAAGATGGATTCAGTGGGGAGATGGGACTTCACTGCTCAGCCATCACTCCCAGCACAGCAGGAGCCACGCTCACTCTCCAACACACTCCCACCCTGCAGGAAACAACACAAGGCTGTGCACGGTCCCACAGTCCCTTGGCAGAAATCCAGGTGGCAGCTTGGGAGCCACACACTGCTTTGGACAGCACAGGCCATCTGCACAGTGAGGAGGAGGTCAGAGGGGACGTGTTGGCCCCAGGACACAGGTCTGGGGACCTCCAGGGTGTCCAGCTGCCACTGCCAGGGTGGTGCCCTCTGCTCCAGCTGCAGATGAGGCCATGGCATCCCACCTGCTGTGGCTGCAGCACTGAATCCTGATGTCACCAAGACCTTGCCTCTGCTGATGCCCCATGTTCCTGTGCTCCCCCACCAACCACAACCACCACCAGCTCTCACCCAGCTTCAGTTCCACTGACAGTGACAGATGGTCCCCTAAAAATTATTGTTAATGTAGATGAGGGGGTGGGATGAGCACACGCTGCCCACTGATCGGGGGTTTGACAGCAAGCAGGCTCCCACTCCCAGAGTGGAAACTGAGTGAACACAACGTGGGGTCTGCAGCACACCCAATGTGTCCCCAAATCACCCTGCTCTATCCTCATGGCTGATGGCTCTCCATGCAGGTCTGGTGTCTCCCAACACCATCACCCATGAAGGAGCCGAGGCCTGGCCACCACCTGGGTAGCCACGGGGTGGGCAGGGCAGGCAGGGCTCTTCCTTGCCCTAGTGCTTGTGGTGAGTACAGGTTTTAAGACCACCATGGGAAACACCAAGCAGGCCCTAAAGTGGTGGCCAGTGCAGCTGAGCACATGCTGAAAAGAAGCTCCCCTGATGCTTACACAATGCTCAGGGCTGATACTCCCTTGGTGTAGATTTCTAAGCCTTCAGAGGCACTGGCATGTTAATTTATAAACTCCTAGGATTGGCCATCTGCTGTGATTAAATCCTCAGCCACCACAGAACACCTCTGGCTTGGCTGGTCCAGCACCAGCACTGATGCAGCTGAGGCCATGCCAGCCGTGTGTACATGGTGCACCAGATTTACATTCTCTTTTCCAGACCCCCAGGTGCCCACCTGAGCCCTCCTGGTGCCATTAGGCTGATGCCAGAGCAGCCCCGGCCCCACACACAGCTCACCTGAGAAACCTCATCTGACAGAGGGCAGCACATCACCCACGTGCAACAGGACCATGCTGACTGGATCATCCATCACACCCCCTCAACTGGGGATGTGCCATCAAGAAACTGAATCAGGAGAGAGGCAATACTTTTTAAAAGTAATGAAGGCTTTCAAGTTTATTTGTTCTAATTGCCCAGCTGACAGCTCAGGGGAGGAAGAGAAAATTATCAGGGTATTACTGCCACAAAATAGTTGTAATTGAATCATTCCAAACAATAAAGCACAAGCGCAAGTCACAGGCAACGCATCGCTCCCCCCACCAGTCCCCCAACTCCCTTCACTGTTGTACCACAATAAAAACACACCAATGCAAGGAGACAGTGCTCTAATAGCACCCTATTACGGCTAACAACCTCAAGTGTGTCACCTACACAGAGAGCAGGAACTGCTGAGCAGGCTGAGTTTACACACTGCAGTTCAGTTCAGTTCAGTTCCCTGCAATGTGCAAAGGCCTTTCCTGGGCAGTGGGTACAGCTTTCCCCTGGGATCCCCATAGCCAGCTTCTTTCCCCCCAGCTCTTCCAGCCCTGGCTGCAGTGGCAGCAGGGTGGTGGTGCAGATGTCATGCAGCTGTGCAGCTGGGACATGGGGTGAGTGACCCAAGGGACAGCAAGGGCTCAGGAGCACCGACAGGAGCCACCAGCTCTGCTAGTCCAGGCTCCTGGCAAGCACAGCCTTGGGTGCTGCCACGCTGCCACTGGGTTTGCCTGGCACAGCAAAGCCTGGGCTGCATCACTGAGGGCAAGTGCCAGAGGAACTGGCAGCAGGGCACGGGCCAACAAGCCCCAGCAGCACTCAGAAACAAGCCAAGGTTGGCTCAGGGGGATGTGCAACCCTGCACTGCACAGAGCAATGGGGCACAGGAGAGCCACTGTGGGGGAGGCACCACAGAGTGCTGGCAGCCCTTGTGTTGTGATTCTCCCCAGAGAGATATCTTGATATACTTCAAGGCTGCACACCTGGGCACTTAAGAAACACGAGTCAAAGAGTCAGGAGCTGGGACACAGCCCTGGCTCCATTTCTGCAGGCAGCTGTGCTCGATGCCATCCTCATGTTTGGAGTGGCACAGCTTGCACCTGGCACTGACACCCCTACCCTTGGCCAGGGCTGAGCCCAGTGCCTGGCTGGCTCGCTCAGCACACAGCCAGGAGCACAGACCACCTTCCCTACTGCCAAGGCAGTGCTTTATCCAGCACCCACTGCCCTCCCACCACACACACCCCCAGCCATCCCAGGCACCCCCAAAGCTGCACACACAGGGCTGAGGTTTGGGAGCAGACATCCACAGCCAAAGCGATTCATTAGCACTTGATACAGACCATTAAACTCTTCCTGCCCGGGCTTGCTGCCTCTGCAGCTCCGCTGGGAGCCAGCTGAGGCTGCGCCTGCCTTGAAGGGAGCGAACTGCTGAGTCCAGCTCTGCCAAACCCTTAATCTGGAGCAGCGAGGCTGGGCAGGCCCCCAGCAATGATTGCTGTGCCCCTAGCAAGGGCTGCTGCCCTCCACCACTCCTTGTTGGCCAGCAACGTGGCAGAAAAACACAAGGCAAGAAGCTGAGTGTGGGAGAAGTATTGGATTACCCCCATTTGGATGTCAGCACACCCTGTTTTGCCTCAGTGGGCAGCAAGCACCCAAGTCCCCCCACCACTTCAGTTCCCCCATGACAGGGCAGGGCAGGCAGGGCTACGCTCACAGAAGTCCAGTTTAAGACATTTTTATTCCTCTGCAGGTTACACTTAGTGTTTAAGAAAATACAGGATCCCTTTTGACATTCATACATTTTTACAGGGAAAAAATAGGTTTCTCTACTAGGGTGGTTATTAAGCTTGGGCATTCCCAGGCTGACTTCAGGAGGTCCTTGCCTCCCTTGGCTGCCAGGCCAACCCGCTCTGTTCCCAAGCATCACTGCCCCAGTAGCCAGTCCAGGCCTGCAGAGCAGAGCTTGTATCATCACCTCAAGCTAACAAAAAAAAAAAAAAAGTAAATACAGTCCCCAGTATTTCCAGTTCCACTTTCCAACAGCTCCTACACTGGGTACTGCTAAGGAAGACCTGGGGACAGAGAGTGACCAGACTGCGCACACAAATATCTAAGAGACCCACGTTAGTGTGACTATCTGTAACAGGGAAATAGGTTAATCCCATTTACTAGAAACCTAAAGGAAATATAAATAAGGGTTCCCCACACTTAGCGTAGTCACAAACAGCTACTGGACACCAGGCTCACGCTGCCTCCGAGCGCTGCCACGGGGAGAGGGAGGGCAGCGAGGCAGAGCTACTATGAAGCTCAAGGCAAGAAATCCACACGCTTCATGAACAGAGCACACCTGCCCGTGGGCAGCCCCTCTGCTCATGGGCAACGCTGCGAGAGGGCTGGCAAGCGGCAGCTTACACTTGGCAGGACACGCCTTTGTGCCGTGTCAGGGCCAAGGGCTTCCTAAAGGCAGCGTCACCCACGTGGTTGTTACTTCTAGGCTGCCACAGTGTGCAAGAAATTCAAATTTAAACATCACTATAGAAAGCAGATTGAAAAAAGCAGCTGCTGGGGTAAGACCTCCGTGACCCAAGGTGGGCTGCTGCCTAGAGGCAAAGCTGAGGGCCAGGAGGCAGTGAAAGGCTCACTAGACGAGGCGTTAGACAGCGAGCAGCTACCTTCCCTTGGCAGGGCTGCAGCACATTGGCACTAGCAGCAGAAAACAAAACAGATGTTACGAAAGCTTCTTCCAAGCACCAGCAGACTCCACTTGGTCACTGCAGGGAGAGAGACGCACATGGAAAAGAAGTGATACTCTAAGGCAAAGGCCTTTCTCTTCAGGAGACCTTGGGACACCAGTGCAGCTAAACACCCCCCCCACACACACCTGGCTGCTAAGCCCCCCGCAAGCTCTCTGCCCTTCCCACTAACACCAGCTGCCCAAATAGCTCCTGCCCGAGTCTTGCAGGAAAACCACGTGCCAGCGCCCACCCACTCCAACTGCCCCGGGCACCAGGCCCTGGGGGCACCCCACGCCCTTTCTGCCACTGGCGTTTCTAAAGGGCCGGTGAATGCTGTCCCAACCTTAGGCCTCGCACAGAGGGATATAAGGTATGAGCTGTACTGGGAGGGAATGGGGAGAAAGTGTCAACAAGAGACGTCATCGATCCAAGTGGTTCAGACTCCAGTCCAAGCTGAGGAGCATTAGCTGGTACCAGGAGAGATCTCTGGGAACTCCTTGTAAATCTCCAGGATGATCAGTTTGTCCATCTGGCACTGCTGGTCCTCCTCCTCCTCACCCAGGATGCGCTGCAGGATGCCCTGCAGGTCAGCGAGGCGGTGCTGGTGCTGCAGATAGGGTGTGGAGCGGATGATGGCGTGCATCAGAGACAGATACTCCATCCTCAGCTGCCAAGTGGGAGGGGAGACAAACCACAGAGCACAGTGAAAGATTTAAAGTGAGATAAACAAGCAGGCCAGCCTCCAGTGCACTATGAGCACAGGAACAGCTACTGCTGCTCCACCAGCCAGAGCACGACTCTAGAGGCACCTGCTTTTCCTTAAGGCTTATTAGTAACTATGGAAAACTCTCCTTTTCCCCCAGTAACCCAGTGCTGCTCCTCACCCACCCTCACATCCCCTGCCTCTTGTGATACCAAACCAGAGAGGTTCCTCCTACTTCTATTACTCACAGAGGGTCCCCCTTCCCAAAGGTCCCTGGTCAGAAGGCTGCAGACCACCAGAAGCCTGGTAGATCTTTCTTCAAATATGCCTATAGGCCAGGCAAGGATAAATCCCCCCCTTTTCCTCAGCTCCCAAGGTTGATTTGAGCACCCAGAAATGTTGTGCCCAAGATTCCATTCTTGCCTGCAGCAGGAGGCCCCACAGGGGACCAGGAGAAACACTGCTGCTTTGGGACTGTGCTCCCTTCCCCAATGCCCATGGGTTGGTGTGAGCACCTTGTCTCCTGGGGAGAGATCAGCAATCTGCCGCACCAGAATGTCTATCAGGACCATCATGTCTGTGTGATAGAAGATGCTGGCCGTGTCCTTGCTGGCAAAGATGTCCTGCAGAAACTTCAGCACGGAGTGTGGTGGCTGAGGCTGATGTTTGAAGATGCAAACTGGATCATCTGAGGGAGGCAGAGAGACTGTGCTAAGCAACACACTCCCCACTGCCCCCCTCCTCCATCTTCCGAGCAGATCCCTTCATTAGACCCTTTGGCTCTGGAGAAGAGGCTGCCCTGCCCTTGTCCAGGCCCTCCCTGCCCGTGGAGAGATTCGTGACCACAGACCTTAGTGCCTTGCAGGAAGGTGTGTAATCAGGATGGCAGCTCTGCAGGGTACCAAGATGAGACCAAACTCATTATGATTAGCATTAATCACTGTTTATGTCTCACCTACCATTGCAGGTGAGAGCTCATTAGCACATCGCCTCTCAGTACCTCCCCTCTTGGCTCAGCAGCCACCACTCATTTTCTCCCTGGTTTATTAAGTCTGGTCCAATGACCCCTCTGAAAAGCGCATCAGAGCCTGTACCAAAATTAAGCTTTCACCAGAGACCAGGCTAGTACTGTCCCAGAAGCAAGAAAAGAAACACTTCCAAGTTTAAATGAGTCACCACATCCTGTTCTCTTCCAAAACACATCCCTGCAGACCCCAAGAGGGCTCTGGGCCACTGCAGCCCTGCCAGCAGTTGTCAGGAAGGCGGGCAAAAGAGAAGCATCTTCATTAGGTTGTGGTCTCCCCCTCGTTCTTCACCCAGCTCCTCACTGTAAGGTGATCCCTGCAGGGACTCTGGCAGGAAAAGGGCTAAACAAAGGCTTTGGGAGGGGGCCAGACAGAAGAGCACTGAGGTGCCGGCTGCCCTCAGGCTGATATAGTGTGGAGACAGTGATTTGTTACCCCGAAGAGAACTAAAGCCAGAGTAAGACAAGCTGCAAGCGTCCCAGGATGAGTTATTTCCAGCAAATCAACAAAATGAATCTCAGGCAGCAAAGCCCCTGTGCTCCAGAAGGTATTAAAAAGCACAGTAGCATTGTGCAGCACAGGCTGAAAGACCTGGCGCTGCTCTTCCCATGGAGACCTCCAGCTTTCCAGCAATCTGCGCTGCAACAGCTCTAAGGTGTGGTGGATTTCACTCCATGCCTGGAGCTGACACAATGCTAACCCTCTGCAAGTGACTCCGAAATGAGAAGTTGCACTCTAGGCAGCATTTCGGGAAGGCAACAGCTCCCTCTGGATCTCTCCCTCAGGGCAGATGATTGCCAGCACCGGCTGAGGTTTGTGTGCCAGCACTCACTGAGTCCTGCCTGTCCAAGGACAGAAGTGGCCCAGGACCAGCTTTCCTCCCAGATAGGTGGCAGCTGGCCATGCTGTGAGGTGGGGCTGATCTGACCCAGGAGTACATGGAAACCACGGCCCAGAGGCCACTCCCCTCTTCCTACATGCCATCACCTTATTCCTTGTGCAGCTCCATCCTCAACAATGCAGACTGTCACCCTCACAAACTCTCCAGGAAGCAGCACATCCATCCTGCCTGAGCCGACAGGTCCTCAGCTACTGCATCCCTGACATCCCACCCCATAATGAGCACCAGGCTTGTCTTCCCGAGCCAACATGAGCTGCATCCCCTGCCAGGCACACACAGGAGTGCCACACACACACTCACCTCCTCTGTTCAGCAGCAGCAGCAGTTTCTCTGTGAAAGTCTTGACATTCGAGTGCTTGCTTATTGTAGTCATGATCACACTGTGTTCTGGAACTGAGGAAGAAACCTGTTCAGCACTTCCTTTGTTTCTTCAAGACCATGGTAATAAAAACACATCATGTGGGGCTCCTATTTCACATCAGTGTTCTGGGGAACCATAGTCTATCAGGGCTATGAAAAGCTTCAGCCTCACAGAGTGGATGGGCAGGGAGAGGGAAGGTGAAATAAATCTGGAAACAGCACATGAAACACTTGGGCCTTGGCGCTTTCCCTGTACATCTGATTCACATGTGGGCTCCCTAACCCTAACCCTGCTGGAACTTACAGTCTTGAAAGTTCTCTTAGGAAGGGTCCCAAGAGCATCCCAGAAGGGAAAAGTCCTTCCCAGCACTCAGCTGTGCAAGGGTATGGGCTGAAGACTTCTCAGAACTGACCCCTAGCCTGCTTTGAGGGTGATTTGCTGTAACTGAAATACATTTACCCCAGCAGGCCTTCACACACGTGTGTATGTGTACACTCAGAATCACACAAACAGCACAGCTGTGACTATTTCTGTGGCCTGTAATATTTCACAGGCTGCAAAGTGCCTCAGGGTCCTTTATATTGAAGGGCATCAATATAATATGGTTTTGGAAGAGTTTTTGAACTAATGCTGCACCACTCAACTGCACGATAGATGAATCTTGCAGACAGAGGAATAAAAAATTCAATCCACTAATAAGCAACCAGAACATCATTTAACACGTTCTTAGCAACAGAGAACAAGTCACTGCTCTCGGCTACGCCCCAGGTGGGCAATAATCCCCAGAAACACATTGCCTGTCATGCATTACTGCCTAATTACTGCAGCCAGCAAGAATATGGGTAAGTGTGGGAAGGGGTAATGAATGAAAGCAGCAGAGATATACTTAATCAGTCTCTGTGCAATCAACTTCCACGTGAAATTAGAAACTTTCACATAAATTTTAATGAAGCGCAATTCAAAATAACAGGTAAATTACTGGACACGTCATCGCTGCTTTATCCTCCCCTCTCTCCACAAAGTCAAGGATAAAGCCATGAAGCAGAACAAGAGAAACGGAACAGCTGGAGCAACAGGAGGCTCTGGGTTAAGGAGTGGCCTTTTTTAGCAGGACCTGGAACTACGCTCGGATCTTCCAACAGGCTTCAAAACACACAGGCAGACTGAAGGCAAGTGCCCTTCCTTAGGGACCTGATGCACTCTCTGTCCTCATGACCATATTTTCCTCTAGGGTTTTGCACCATATTTAAATACAGTGTAGTGCCCAAGACTAGGGGAACTGGAGGGGTGGTTATAGCACCATCAAGACCCAGTGAGATTCTCCCTCCCCATTCTTCACATCCTCACTCCAGACCACTGAAATTCTGCCCAGGCAGAGCAGCACCAATGCAACCTGGAATGTGGAGATTGAAGGCCAGAAGGACGTTGACAAATAAGTCAGGCAGCTGGTCAGTGGTGTCCGAGGGCAGCCCATCCTCAATCACATCCAGCAGGAACTGCACAAACTGAGAGTTGAGATGTTCTGCACAAGGAGAAAGGGGCATTTACAGCACAGTGAAAATAAACCAAGCAACAAGGGACCATACACAGACCCCTCCTCTGTGCTTTTATGCTTAAAAACCATTACTGGAGTGCTAATGTCAGTCTCCAGGGAATGAAAAGCCCTGCAAGTGGACTAGACAGACCACTGAAGTGTCTTTGTGGCTCAGAGAACTATCCACAGTGCAAGGGAATATAGAAATTTGGTCCCCCATTGGCATTTTTTTTGAGTAAATAAAACACTAAATCCCGCTCTGTTTCAGCACCACTGCTGCCAGTGAAGGCTTCAAGGTAGGGAGAGATTTGTATTCTTGACCACTGGCTTAATTAATCTATTGTAAAAAACCCTAATAATCTAGATCATTAGTAATAACCCATTTTTCAATTTAGTTATTAGGAAAGCTCAGGAGCTCATGCAAATAAGTCCACCTGCAGGAAATAATTGCCAGGGTTACATGAGGAGAGAAAAGCAGGAGGTGTGGAGGCTCACTCTAGTCTCTACTGCATCAGTTTAAATCTTTTATGTGTTTACTGGGTGTTAAAGTAAAGCTGCTGAGGAGACACTAATAAAAATCTCTATTGCATTTCTAGGAAAACTAAGCCCAGAGTTTCCCAAATATAGGGAACACAACATAGCCTTGGCTAGAAACAGGCAGGGTTTTCTGGCTGAAGGCTGAAAAGACAGAGGAGAAAACAGGCAGAACATTTGCACTTCATGAATGACTTCAAAACTCTTAATCATCTCCAATTTCTCTAATAGCTTAAACTACACAGGACTGCACTATCCTGTTAGAAGAGATACCAGAAAGAGGCCACATTATGCAGCTGACAGCCTTAGTGGGCGTTCCTGGAGGGATCTGGGATCTCAGCCTCATCAGCAGACAGTCTCTAAAGCAATAAGAGGTGTGTGCTTTCACAGAGGCCAGAGGGAAAACAAAAAGCCACCTAGTTACAGTGATGGGCAAATCCACCTCTTCTACACTGTGGCATTCAATCCTCCACTGCTCTAACCCAGATTTGTGCTGCTCCCTGGAAATCCAACATCTCAGCCCAGCGCTTCAGCTGCCAGGCTCTACTGATAAAGGACAGACCCTACTCTCGCTGGGCCTTCACTGAGCTGTCTCCACCTTGGCCAAAGGTCCCTTCCCTGTGTCTGCCAGCACGCCCCAGATGTCCCACCATCACCTCTGCTGTCCTGCCAAGCCGTGAGCACAGCCCACTCTTACCATAGTGGTGATATGGCAGGGGCTCCCCCATGGAGAACATCATGGCCAGCACCAGCGCAGAGTAGCACATCTTCTGATGATCTGCAAGGCAAAGGTCCTGCCATTAGTTCTTCTGAGGGAGTGAAGCTGCTCCCTAGCTGCAGTGGGAAGCCACACATTTAGTACAGGCATTTAACACTGATTAGCCTGCTCCTCAGTCCTGTGTTGACTGAGCTGTAAGGGTGTTTTTCCCCGTTTTAGCACACCACACGCCTTCTGTGCCATGTGTTTCCAAAGCAATTTAAAAATAATCACAACAAGAATCCTTGATTTTTTTTTTTTTTTCCTCTCCACTTGAGAGGATCTGGGCAAACTTGATCTGAATAATTAAAAACCTCCCCTGCACAGTCCCAGGACACATCCCATAGTTATGTAATTACTGAACCCAGAAAAAGCATCCATCTGGCCACCTCAAAATACTGCCTGTTCCAACCAACACCACCCCCGGACAGCCATGCTGCTTGTTACCATCTCTGCACTGCTCTACTTTCACTACCTCAGCTCTGCCTGGAGGTATAAAAGGTCCCTGGGGAGACCAGATCACTGCTCAGGACTCGGGCTGTGCATCTGCCCACCTCCTAGGCCACACGTTTCTCCAGCAATGATACATCCCACAGCCTGCTAATCCAACACAATTTCCATTGGCAGCAGCTATTTGTGAATGCTCCCCAGAACCCCTGCCAGTGCCTTTCCTGAATTTTAATTAACGGACACGTCTCAATAGATATTTGCAGAAGGAAAAAAAAGGCATGGAATAGGATCTGTGTCACCATCAAATGTAACCTCCATCCAGTTCAGCAAGTCTGAAGACAATAGGAAAATGAATATTACTATGTATAGGTCACCACACATACTGCCTAAATACAGCTCAGCTGAATCTGCCAGAAAGAGCCCAGGGGCATTTGTTACAAGGAAACTTAGGGTTTATTTATTAAAAACTGACCAAAACTACTTTTCATAAGAGGACAAGAAGTTCCCTCAATGTATGATGCTTCTCTCAGCTGTACTGCTGCCCTGCATGACACATGTTGGTTCCAGTACCCTCTCCAAACGCTTTAAGGTATTTCACTTCTTCATGCACAAATCGACCCACCTCTAAGCACCTGCACCCTGCAGTTTGGCTTTGACTGCACAGCACAGATGCCTTCACTGTCACCACATACTCCTGGACTTGGCCAAAGGATTTGCAACACTTGGCAGCTCTCAGATTCACTGTTAGCATGGGGGACAAAATTCTACTGAGTCATTCCAGCCCTGTGCCCCTGGAAAGTCAACTCTGTGAGCAAAGCCCCTATAAACAAAGCACACACAGACTTTATAAGAGCTCCACCAGATGCCTGAGTTTTCAAATAGCAAGCAGTTTGAGTAAAAATAGATCACTGGGGGCTTAACCAGAGATACTACAGCATTAACAAGATTAAGACTTTGTAGGAGAACACTCTAGACCATGTGGCAGCAAAGGAAAGCTGGAAGTGGTTGTTTACTCTTGGTAAACAGAGAGGGAGGAAATTTAATGACTTAATTATAATTCACACTTATATAAGAAGCTCTCAGCTATAAGGTGACAGTGATGCCAAAGCTCTCTGTAACAAAAAGGGATTTGACAAACTGTTCACAATTTCTTCACTCTTTCCTCCATGGCTTCATGAGTTGGGTATTGGAGGCAGGATACTGCAGATACACAAGAACCTGCTGTTCCCACATTCCTAGAAAGGCTTTCATCAACAAAACATTTTCTCTCATCACATCAGGAGCAATGAAATAATGAACAGAGAACCAGAAGCCAGTGATAAACATGGTTGTAGCAAATATGGAGGAAGAGACTAATTAGAGATGGGAGGGAGGAGGGCAGTTTTACGTGTCCTTGGCCCATCTGCCATTAACTGATGTCCATTCATCTTGGCTGACAGCAGACTCCATGACTAGGAGGCAAATCTTGTTCTATTTCCCTAAGGACACAAAAAAATAAAATCAAAGGATGCTGAAATCACTCAGAAAGCTGAACCCGGGGCAAATCCAGATTAACCCGGCACACTCACCCTGCACAGACTCTACAAGTTTTTGGGGTGTCCCAGCTGCAGCAAGACTCATCCAACACTCACAGTGCCAAAGAACAGAGTAATTGTCAGTCAAAACACAGCTTTTTTTTTTTTTTTTACCTTCCAGAGCAGCCCCAGTGGCTGCAAGAAAGTAAATAGCATTAATGCAGCTCTCTTTAAGCAGAGGGACTGCTGATGACAGACTGATAAGCATCACTGAAGTAGCCATGAAGGGCAGGGGAGATGCAGCTGTTTTCATTTCCAAAGCCTGCTGAGATACTGGTAGGAAACTATTGTGTATGAAAGTTACTTCTCAGAGGCCTTCAAAGACCTTGCTTCCACCCTCTAAACACAGCAGTGCAAAATTCAGGCCCTGGGAGCAGACACAATTGTCTACAACTGAAGGGAGAGGAGTCCGACAGCTGAGTTGCGTGTACTGAGCTGCAACAAGGCAGAAAGTCATGATTACAGACTGGATTATCCCTGTCTGTATTCTTCAGGATTGTTCTGGCTAATTCTGACTCACTGTGGCTTATTATAAGGTCTTCTAACACTGATAGATGTGCAGGCCAGCTGCAGCAGAGGGAAGGGGCTGTCCAGAAGCAGTAAGACCCAAGCATCTGGCAGAAGAACTGGCCAGCAGCCAACATGCCTGCATTAGTCCCAGGGAAAAGTCCTTCTCGTCAAAGGCACCCAGCATCCATGCACAGAGCTTCTGCCTCGGCTGCTCTTCAGTAATAAGGCAGGAGGGATCCCACAGAGCTGCTGCAGCCAGTTCCACACTCCCCAGTTGCACAGTGCTGGCACTGATTGCTCTGGCTCCAGCCACCATAGAAGGGATTAGCTATTCTGCAGCATGTCACAGATCAGCTGCTATTCCCCAGTTTTTAGTACCAAAATAAGCTCAAGGATTCAAGGTCATGTTTTCACTGAAGGTACTGCTTGCCATTTGCTGGCAGGAAATGCAGCCATAACCATCAGAATGGCAGGAGGGACCTACTAAAGCCCTAAAACACCTCTGAAGGACAGACCTGTTTGGGTCAAGGATGGTTACTTCTCTGCAGCCCTGCTGTGAAGGCCAAGAGGACTGGATGCTGCACAGATGACACTGCACAAGTGCCTGCCATAAGCTCAGCACAGGGAAGGCAGCACAGGATCAGGACACCGACTTGTGAGGCTCCTGGATCCACACAGCGGTCTGTCAGCAAAGGAAGAGCAGCTTTTCACCCTTCAACTGTACTGGAAAAAAATCTCACCTTGAGATGAAGTTAGGGAAAGAGGAGATGCTGCAGAGCTGCAGGTTGGCAATGTGGGGGACACAGCAGAGCCACTTCTCACCCACTTTCACTGCAATGCTTTTCTGGTCCCCAAAGCAGAGCTAACACTTGCTGTGAGACAGGCCTGCTCCAGCCCTAAGTGCTACTTGGAGATCAGCAGAGGTGTGCAGAATTCCCCCAGGTCAGAGCTCAGTGCTCCATCACACCAAGAGGCTGAGTCACCTCGTGCTGTCTGGGATGAGACAGCCCCAGGCAAAACACAGCATCACTGTGACCAGTCAAGGCTTAACAAGGGTGACCAGCCTGCCCTGCCTGCACAAAGACAGCTCAGGGACAGGGCAGGAGACAAAACCCTGTTTGGTCATGGTGCATAGGATGCTCACCTGCAGACCATCTTTATGAATTAGTGATGGAGGCACAATAAAGTTTATTTTTGGCAGCACAAAAATCAGGAGAAATGTTGCTGCAGAAGCACAGTCACAGTCCCATAACCAAGTATTATTTGCTTCTTGGCAGGAAAACCTCAGCCTGGAGAAGATGCTTCTCATGCATAACCAGATCAAACACCAACAGCGTGATGGGTTCATGACATAGAATTGATGTTAAACAGCAGTAGCACAAAAAGAGAGCACAGACAACACTGAAGTAATGATCACAGTCTCACCCCCACCAGTCCTTTGCCCTGCCCCAAAACACTATTTTTCAGGTCCTCCTCACCTCTGAAATGCCTCCACTTCAAAGTGCTAAGTAAAGATGAGTGCAAAGCTGTGATACCTCACATAGTCCTTTCCAGACACAAAGACACAGCCTCATTAGTCCTGTCCACCATAGTCAGGTTGGCACAGTCTGTGGTGGGAAACTGGGGACAGGAACAGTTCAAGGTGGTCATCCTGGACATTTACTTGGCTCACATGAAATAGATGTGACGGTCCCTGGTCTGTGCAGACCTGTCAATCCCTACACAGTCTCATCACCAAATTTATACCTCTCCACAGATCCATGACACCTGCAGCAAACCAACAGGCTACAAACTGCAACCAGGACAGCAAGGCTGCAAACAACAGGCTCCACATAGTCCCTGAACAGTCACAATCAGCACAAAACAATGGATTTTCAAGATCCCTTTAAAGGAAAAAGTAATATATGACACTGACAGCATGGGTGGCCTACAGGCTGATTTCAGAATGAGGATCAAAGCTGTGACTGTTCAGAATCAGGCATGTCTGGGGAGCATCATTACATGTTCAACTTGTTCTCAGGTTCTTCCTCAGCATATGCTCTTGGCTTCTGGGAGATAAAGAACACTGGAAGAGACAGTAGCTCTGATGGACACCAGCAAAATCTGGCCACACCACCACCACCAAGTTTTTGAGCAAATGGAGCTCAAAGGGAAGGAAGAACATTTTTTATAGCGGGAACAGGTCATCCTAACAAAGGGAGCAGGAGAATAAAATAGCAGGAACCTGAAGGCAAAGCCTAGGTATGGAAGTCAAAGAGCTGGGAAAAACAGGGCTGTGGCACTATCCTGCAGAGGACCAGGACCGCACTGCCATCTCCCTTGGCACAGTGGTGGAGAGAAGGCCCTTTCCTTCAACCAGCACACATCTCATTCACCAGGAAGAAACACCACAAAGATCGGGTATAGAGTGCTGAGAAAAACTCTTTAAGAAACTGCAGAGACCTTCCTTGAGATCTGCAGGTGTCTCTTGTCAGCATCATGAAACAAAACTGTAACAGCTCAAAATGTGCTTTAAGACATCTACAAGAAGTGGCACAGATCATTAATGGCACGTTCAGAGCTGGAGGGCCTCGCACCATTGGACTGAAACATCCCCTCTTGTGCATCCTCAATTTACAGCTGTAATAACCTGGATAACTTTAAAATCAGACACCATTCTGCCCACAGCACTGGGCATGCAGAGCAGCCAGGCAATGGGGGCCACCAGTGCTGCTGCAAATCATTTAATGGAAAGACATGTTCCAGGGAGCTGGGTACAGCAGCTCTGGCTCACCCTGGGTGTGGGTCTGCATGTCCCGGGCCAGCTCCATGGGCAGCACAGAGTTCACAAGCGTTGAGATGACGGCAGCATCCAAGTTGCACATGGCTCCAAAGCACTTCAACAGCAGCAGCCGCAACGGCACCCTGTGTTCCTGCAAAAACAAGTCGTTAGGTCAAGCCATGTCCCAGATGAGGGCTGACTCTGAGCCAAGATGTAACTCCTGTAAGTTCCCAATGTTGGGAAGTCACAGATCCTCCCAGGGTGACAGTGAACTCAAAAGCTCTACAAGCTTTTAACAACAGCACAGGAGTTCACACAATAACATTCACAACTGGGCTGGCTATGGGTGTTTGGCACGTGTGGTCAGGGGGCACGTGGCAGCCAGAGCTCAGATCTGAGGTGCCCCAATTCATCCACTAACTGTGATAACACACCAGCAACCTACATCCATCCCCAGCAAACAGGCTGACTGTGCTGGAGCCAGGATTCCCTGAGCACACTAGGGTTTTGTGAATGCTGCTCTGATTGAGGTTTCCTGACAACACAACATTTGTAAACCCTCATCAGCATGTGATAGTCAATGAACAGGACTGAAGCAGCTCCTCCACTGTGATGCTGTTGGGTTTGTGCTGGGAGTAGAGGGTATAACCAGAAAGTTCTGGGACATGCGAGGAATTCCAGCAAAGACAACGCTCAACCTGCAGCTCCCGTGGAGGAACTCTGATGCTGGGGTAACCTCCATACTCCAAACTCAGCCAATCACTCCAGGGGTTCAGAGAACAGAAGTGAGCAAAGCCCTGGGACTGGGCATGACACCAGCCAGGACAGGAGGCTCAACTGTCCCCACCTGGTCAGGCTTCCTTGAAGTCCTGGTCAGAGAAGAGCAGGCAGTGAAAGCCAGCAGGCTCTGTTGTGCCCTCCCTGCCATCCCTCTGCTCTCAGATGTGCTACAGTCCTCTGATGCTGAGCTCTGACACAGAAGTGCCAGATGAAAGTAAAATGCCACAAGACTTGATGTGCTGTAACTGAGGACTTAGGGAGAAGATGGGAACAAGTTTCCAACCCCCACAGAGTCCTATAACAGCACATTCCAGGAAGGAGAGGGCCAAAGCAGTGCTGCATAGGCATTGAAAGCTAAACTTCCATTTCTTCCTCTGAATACTGATTTCATTCCTCATTCCCAAGGCTTCTACTCACTACCCACTTTTCTAAGCAAAATTATTTACTAATGCACAGGAGTGCATCAATTAAAAGAGGAGCAGTCACAGCCTGTCAGCTTTCCCAAGGCATCCTCAGAAATATTTCCTCTAGATACCAGTGATGCCAATGCTGTCCCTCAACGGGCTGGTAAAAGCAGCAAGCTTTACCCTTGGCAGTGCTAGCTACTGCTTCAAAGTCTATAGCATCCTCTTGCTCTTTCACACAACTTTCATGCATAGCATTGACATTAGCCAACACTCAAAAGGGATGTGCTGCAACTCCGGCTAGACCTCAGAACCGTCCTACCCAAGGGAAACATCTTCTGTATATTCATCATATCAACCCTGCTCTTTTGCATCTTCAGGGAAATCTCAAAAGAGAGAACTGGTGCATTCTGCCACCTTACCATCTGATAATATGCCACAAGGGATAGGACAGATTCAAACTCATTCTTCTTGCACATTTTCTTGCAAACTTCTGGGTCTGCATCTGTCTGGAAGGAGGAATAGACAGGTCAGCCCCGTGGCACATCAAGACACAAGGTGCCTGCTGCAGGGACCTTGAGGGGGTCCAGTTGCTTTCAGATCTGAGTAGACCCAGCCCAACCATCTCACAAAGAAACTGAAGGCAGAGCTCAGGAACCACCACCCTTCAGATTCTGCATCAAAGTGAATTCCTGAGACATGCCTCTGTCATACAGCACATCTCGGGCTAAAAACACCTGAAACTTGACCTGAGCAGCACCTTATTGAGTGTATCATACAGTTACACAGGGCAGCTCCAGCACTGTTCCCATCCCAGGGAGTACATCTCCTCCCACCCCTAAATTATGAGGGATGGTTGCACAAAACACGACTCTGCCTTGCCCTGCAGGCCCCCAGAGAGGCGGCACAGATTGTATGTTGAGTGACAAAGACCCCAGCGTTTATTACAGAAAATTTACCTGCTCTGCTTATTTCAGAACTGCACAGGAATATAAAACAGTGCCAGAGCAAACCCCTAACACAGATCATGTCACTGCACTGAGGGCAGCTCCCATATCATCACACTCCCTAGACACAGATGGGCTTGTACTGCTGCTCACTGTGGGGATGTACCTCTCCCACATGCACAGATGTGGTGAGATGCTTTGTAGTTTCTCACAGAAACAGCTTTAAAGCTCACTTTCAAGGCAGCCAAAGAATTTTCTTCACATGTAATGAGCCCCACCCCACAGATACTTCTCAGCAACAGAGGATGTATTAAATGGAAGACTTTTTAAATGGGCCTAAGAGTTCAACAACTCTCACAGCAGACTTTCCAGGTTTTCTGTGAGAGGTTGTGTGCTTTTGTTGGTGAGGGTTTATACTCTCCTGTGATAGGTAAATACCACAGCTATCAGGAAGAATAGCTCTGTAACATTTTTCAGAACAGCTCTGTAAGGTGGAGTTGAGAGTAGAAGGCAGTGCTGCAAACCCCACACAGGAGGGCAGGGCTTTACTTTAACAGTAAGGGATGCACAAGAAACCTATGCCCCTTGAAACAGCAGATCTGATGGCAACATAGGGGTGGAGGAGGTCAGAAAAAGGAACTTCACCAGGGCTGTCCACTCTGCTCTGGCAGTAAAGAGAAACATTTACTCACCAGGATGCGAAGCAGTTCCTCCAGGTAGCAGCAGATGACATTCTCATCCTCGTAGAGTGCCCAGCTGCGCTGCTGAGCATCATCCTTGTGCCTGGCCAGATCTGCAAAGATCACCTCCAGCCGCTGCTCGTCGTGGCAGATCTGGCCCGAGGGCAGCCCCGCACTCAGGTTCTGCACAACAGCAAAGCCACTGGTTAGTGGGGCCCTGACAGCTCAGTGTTGTTTGGGTGCCTGTTTCCTCCAATCTTGTCTCAGGACTGGCAACTGACCTCATTCAGTCAAGAGCTGACAGTACAAAACCAGCAAGTTTAACACACGTTATTTCAGGTCTCATACTTTTGGAGCCACTGCTCTTTGTAGCTTCTGAAAATCACCCTGAGAACAAGCAAAGCCAAACCCATGTGGCATGGGTTAGGACCACTGCTGCGCAGCAGCTGAGCACCCCCAGTAAAACAGACGTGTCCTGGACACCAAACACCGCACTGCACAACTGCCTCTAGGAAGAAGTTCCCTTTGCTGCCCACTCCCTCCAGCCTTTAATCCTTGACTCAAGAGCAAGCAGTTGTATGGTGCTCCACATGCCAGCTGTTCAATACTAGGTCTGAATCCTCTGCATCAAGGACAGAAACCAATTCACCATGCCTGGTTTGGTTCTGCTTTCTTCCAAACAGCAGAGCTGGGCCACCATTCACCACAGCTCTGAAGTGTAAAGCTACTCAGCAAATCTTACCGCACATACTCCGTTCTCAAACTGCTGTCAACTGCATCCCCACCACTTATACCTCATACACAACCTTGCCATGGAGGCCTCACTCTTTGGTTGTCTTTCCTTTGCTTCAAGAAAGAAAGGGGAGCAGTTGAGCAGCATTTAATCTTGTCCTGGAAACCCAGAGAAGATTTAGTCCTGTCCTGGTGCAGCTCCTTCCTACAGGTTGGCTGTGCAGGCAGGGGCAGCAGGCCAAAGCAGACTTCCCATTGGGAACAGAGTGTGAGGGGACACAAACCCATGTCCTGTGCCAGTGGTGACACTCACACAGTCATACACCCACATGTGGACAGCCAAGTGCAGGAGCTGCACCCTTCCTGATCACCTCCCACCTTCCAGCCCTCTCCGGGAAAACCACTCCAGGTTTAACAGTAGAGTCTCACCTGCTTTTTTAGAGACAGAATTGCTAGTCATTTGCTTTGGGGTATTCAGGATGAATTAATTAGGACTTGCAGTCCATGCTTCAGTTACGCAATGAAGAAGTTTTCTTGTTGTTGCTGCTTGTTACATAATTTTTATGAGGCAGGTAATGAAGGAAGGAGCGTGCTGGTTAAACACAAGCCTCTGTACAGTCTTAAATTTTTGGGAAGCTGTGGGTGGTCTAGCAGAAAAGCAGGTAACCAGCTGTGAGAGAGCATGACAGTTTTCAGGAGCTGAGTACAAACACAAGAGAATCTCCCACTGAATGGTGATTTATCACAGGAGCAAATACATTAAGAGAATCACTTCAGCTTGCCATCTCCTCCTTCTCCTTAGGAGGATCTACAGCACTGCAGTGTCACCTGCCTGTCCTCATGCATCCCAGCTGCTTGGGAGGGTTCTCCATTTATGTACCTTACTTGCATCCTCCTCACCACAGCAGTGGAGGGCCGGTCCTACCTGCAGTGCGGCACTGCTAGAACATCTTTTTGGATGATCATTTTAATGAGTACTTGTTTTAATGATCACTCTTGTTCAGCCTCTTATCACTAATCTGCTTTCTCCAATCTTTTATCTGCCACCCTTGACAACTCCCCCCCAGCATCAAGCTCCTAATGGACTTGGATGAGATCAGTCCATTAACAAGCTCTTCCAACCCATCAGTGCAACTACATCCACACTGTCTCAGTGCAGTCTCAGCATCATTCTCTGCCCTTTCACCATTGGGGTTAGGTCTCTACTTATTAAACATCTTGGCAGCTACTACAACCTGCAGCATCATCATATGGTGGTTTCCACGAATCTGCTGGAGAGCCCATAAGCAGAAGGAGGTTTTGGTATTTCTAACAATGCCACTTTGCATTATCTTGTTGCTCGAATGGTTCCCTCCCCCTGCCCAGCAGAACAAGCTGTTGCAGGGATTTTGTTCCTCCTGAGCAGCCCAAAACCATTTTAGGAACTTTATCATACCCACACTGCTCAGAGGTGACCACACCTGCCATACAAACCCAGTTGCCATCCTGACCATTTCTTCTTCACCCCCTCTCTTCTTCCCTCCCCATCACCAAGCATGATGGATCACCAGTGCCATGGATACACACATCTACCAGCAGTTTGACTTCACATGAGTCCCAAACCCACATAGCAGGTCCCAGGCACCTGCAGCCCAATGCACATTTGCTCCACAGACATTCCCAGCAGCTCTGGAGCACTGGGATCCAACTACAGCTGAACTGAGATGGTTGTGCATGATGACCCTGCCATGGACCTTCATAAAGTCTCCTCCAGAAATCAGCAAAGACTCCCCTAAGCACTAATGTATTCCTCCCACCCTCCAGATTCCCTTTTGTTACAGTATTTCACTGAGGAGGAGCCCTCCCAACAGTTCAGCCAAAGGACTCGGCCTTGAAAGCACTCGCTCTGCTGACCTTGTCCTTCTCTAGGGCGAGCAGGGAGACAAAGCTCCCACGGGCAGAAGCTGAGCCCAGAGCAGCCTTTGTGTCTTATCAAAAGCAAGACTCCTTTCAGTAAAGCTGAATCAATGAATGAACAGGGAGGCAGCCCCGTGGTGTCAGGGGAAGGAGAGGGGCTCGGCCACATTAGCCATGAGGTTTGTCAGAGCTTGTTGGGGCCAACAGGGGCTGGTGACAGGCAGCTCAGAGCAGGTCACAGCCCAGCACTACAAGGGAAACCCCCTCCAGAAACATGCCACCTCCCACACCAACTTCCTGACTTGTTCCTCCATCTCTGACACATCCAAGAACAGTTTGACCCCGCTCAGCAGCCTGGGCCAATCTATAACATCCAACTGCATTACACATCTTTGTCAGCAGTTTTCAAGCTTAAATTTAAGGCAACCAGAGATAGATCTGAGCTACAACTCAGCAATGCTAATGTAATAAAAAGCAGATAAGTGATTTCTAAGTGCTCCCTCTTAAGGTGCAGCCAGCTTGTGCATTGGGCAATTTTTGCTGCCACACACTGAGTTTAATAAACCCACAAAATCAACCTCCCTAGACAAGACATCAGTGCTACTCCCTCCTCTGAGATGGGAGTTAATCCAGCAGAGCTAAAGGCAATCACATATCACCAATACATACTAATCCAAGTGCTTCTCCAGAAGCTCAAAAACCAGGCAGCATCTATATTATCTTTAGTTCTGTCCAAATTTTCAACAAGTTGCCTTGAAAGACAGCTCCAGTTTAGACAGTCACTGCAGCAATGCCTTTGAAAAGAGGTTTCATTTCCCTTTGCACATCTTGTCCAGTCACTCTGCCACTCAGAAGAGGGGCCATTTCCAAGGCCAGGGCCATTTCCAAGGCCAGGGTAAGTGCTGACACACAAGTAAGCAGGTTTGCTCCTGTAGATCAGGCTTCCCCAAATAGTATGGCACCTCTAAAGCATCTTTCCTAAGGTGTGAGCTGTTCAGCATGCTTCTTGTCTCTGCTGTTCCCCCAGCTTAGCCTTAAGTCACCTCTCTAAAAGCAGGAGCAAGATGCTGTCCCAGCAGAAGAGTCTTTCATTCTCTAAAACACACAGGCCTGGGCAGACTCCACGCTGGAGGATCAGCAAGGTAAATAAGAAGGAAGTGCCACTGCCAGTCAACCTTCAGAAGGCACTGGGGATAGAAGAGAGGTAATGGATTCTGGAATTGATTTAGTAAACCACTGAGCTGACTTTAAATTAAGACTGGAATAGGAATAGAAAGGATATAACTAATTAAAGAACACGATACAAAAGGTTGAAGCAGGTATGGTATCTACTAAGAGCTGACCAAAGCATTAAATCAAAGCTGATATCTCGCTCTGTTTTAGGGAGTGGAAGAAAAAAAACCTTGAAAAATATGCAAGAGGAGAATTGCCTACATATTTGCATGGACTGGGGAGTAGAGGGATTTCAGAAGTTACAAATTAAAGAAAAAAAGTCCTTGACCTAGAACTGACGACTCAGCAACAATTCTACACAGAAACCCTTGAGATTGTGGAATGATTTAACGAACAACGCAAAGTCAACGATAATAATTTGTGCCCTTAAACTACACTGGTGAAGCTATGGCAGTACAACCACCCCACAAGTACACACGACTGCCCTTCCAACTGCTAGAGCTGGTCTTCTACACCAGGTGAACAACCTTACCTGAGACCAGGCCCCCACATATCAGCAGAGCTACATCCTCTGTGTGGGACACTGAGGAAAAATGCACAACCACAGTGTTTACACTTGAGCACTCTGCAAGCTCACCTAGGCTCTCCTGAAAGCAGTACTGCTCAAGATAGGTATGATGAGGTATTATGAAATGGGACAGGACCTTCTGCTGTGTCTCCATACACTACTGGTCATTTCAAGGTCCCACAGATGTCCTAGATTACAGATATTGAACCAGACATGAGTAGATCCATACTTGTCCCTGCACCAGCATCAGAATTTCTTACCCTCTTTTTCAGGCTGGTCTGCAGCAATGGCCATGAAATTGAGGCTTTCAAATCCTCTCTGCAGAAACCTGGCACTAAATGACTTTTATGGAATTAAGCTTATTGTATCCTGAGTACAGGTATTAACAGTAAAAATAGTATTCAAATCTTGGACAAGGTCCAAGCAGCAGAAAACTGAACTTCTCAGCACTCAAGTCAGAGCCGGAACATTTGCTTGAAACAGCTAAATTTTTTTGCTGAATCTAGATCACACATTGACAGGGCATTGTAATTGGAGTAGGAAGTAATTAACTGTTGAGTTACGGCCACAAACAGAGACTTGATGATTGCTTATAGGACTCTCTATTCAGTGCAGACAGTCAACCAGATTATGATTTGATCTAAAATTTGAATGTCATTAGTTTTCCATATTCAAATGCCTCTGAACTGTTCATTATAATCTTGCCATTAGCAATGGAATTCCAATCTTAGATGTTTATATGAAGCTTACTGCTCAGGGTTGCATTCAGCAAGTGGGAGCTGAAATTTATTATCCCTCCAACTAAAGCAGACAGCTGCCCAGGTGCACTTCATTTCAATGACTGCTGCAGAAGAAGGAGGAATATAGGATTATTTTGGCATAAGGTTTATTTAGACCAAGCTCAGGACAGTGCTCTTCAGTGGTTGAAAAACTACTCTTCTGCAGACTTTAAAAAATGCAGGGCTGAGCCATGTGTTACAGAATAGAGAGGTTCACATTCTGTGGAAACCAGTTTTCATTGCTGTGATGACAGACCAGGCCAGACATATGGAAATTTTGGGTCCTCCATCATCCAAAGGGACAAGAATCTGTGCAGATTTATAGTATGAATAGGCATGCTGAATCTACACAGAGGACATGCAGCACCATAGGATAAGTTTCTACAATTCATTGTTTTATAAAAGGTTTCTACACAGAAGCACTTATGATGCAGGCTCCATCTTCCTCAGCTTCTATTTGTCATGTTTATAACAGAAAATACCTCTTTTAAAAGTCACTATTTCTTTCTCTGATTTTATGCTGCCACATAAAGATCTGTGACCTTTCAGAATGAGAGGTCAACAACTCCTGTCAGAGCTTTTCAGTGTGACTCAAGTCCTGCTGCATCCATTCCCACTGCTGCTTTGCCACCATTGCCATCCCTGGGACCCGAAAGGTTGTCATCTCCCATTGGTGTGCTCGTGTGGTTCAATTCACTGCTGTCCATCTCATCACCCTCTCCCCAAACTGCAATCTCAGATGACACCCACCCTTCCACCACAGCCTACCAGTGCTTCCCAGCACCCAGAGCCCCTCAGCTGGTTCTGCCTCTAACCCTCAGCTCCAAACTCAAGGTTATGTCATACATCTGCAGCTCATCTGGGGAATAAACTCACCTGTTTTCCACTTCTACCAGTACTCGGACCCCAGTTCCTTTGGCTAGACAGTTACCCCCCTCTAGCACCTTTCCTTTGGGAACTCACTCATTTCATCATCGAGAGCTCACTGAGCTCACACCACCTCATCCTCGATGCCAGGAGTTGGTTTGCAGCAGTCCCCAGCCCAGCCTCGCAGGCATTACCTTACTCTCCACCACAGAGATGAGAATCTGCTCCATGATGCTGCTGGTGGCGGGGATGGAGGTCTGGATGTGGCCGATGACGATGCCGATGGCCACGCGGGACAGCTCGTAGCTGAGGTGGGTGTTCCTGCGCACCAGCTCGATCAGTTCGGCACCTATCGTCTTGGGCACGGAGGCCACCAGGCCGCTGGGCTCTGGTGGCACCGGCTCCACTGCAGCCACCTTCTTGTCCTCCAGGCAGAGGTTGCTGAAGGCGTCCAGGCTCGCCGGCGGGGCCGGAGCAGCTTTCTTCCCCTGAGAAGTCTTCTCCCCATCCACAGCGTGGGACCGCTGGGTCCCCCTTCGGCCGGCGGGGCCGGGGCAGTGCGCTTGGACTGGGGAGACTTGCTGGCCCCGTCCTTTGGGGACGTCCCGTAACGGGAATGGGTCACAGAGCCGCTGTCCAAGTTGCGCGTGATCGTGGTGTGGACGCTCCGGCTCGGGACAGGGGGTGGAGTGTTGGCAGGACTGGAGGTGGCCGTCGGGAGAATGGTCTCTGACACAGAAGAAGCAGTGTACAAGGTATCCAGGGATGTCGTGCTTATAGAGGAGGCACTAGAAGCTGACCCAGGAATAATTTCAACAGCATCTGAAAGGGAACAATTAAACATTCCTTAGCAACAGCATCAAAGGAAGAGAGAAAAAAACAAATTGCTACAGCACAGTCCATTAAAAGGCTCATTGTGCATGCGACCAGAGCAGTTTAACTCCTCTTCCGGCCTCACTTATCTCAAAGCAAAATTGTACCAGTTCTCTCTGGAGCATTCCCACACAATCACCTCTTTAGAAAGGGGAAAGCTACTCTATTGAGATGAATACCCTTCAAAGGGCTTAGTGTTTTAGAAGGGGGAGGGATAAGACTAAGGGACAGAAGTATTTCCCCCCCTGGCTTAGCAAGGGCCTTTTTCTGCATTCAGGAGCTAAGCCCTGACTTCTGAATGATGGTGCCTCAGAATTGCAAGACACCAAAGGCTTCACACACCAGCCAGCACCTCCCTCTTGCATGCACTTCATGGTTAGCACTGACGGTGAAGGAAACACTTGACTGACAACACCTCTAGTCTCTCCCTTTCAGCACTCTCCAACATTTGATCACGAGCCCTGCAGCCCTGCTAGCACCTCACAAGCCTTCACATTATTTGCTCTACTGTATTTGTCCCCCCACCTCCACTTTTGACTAGCTCTAGCAGTGGGGGTCCCACTTTCCAAGGGAAAAAAAATCCACTACAAGGAGTATTTGTCTTTCCTTTAACCTGGTCTAATATACAGTTTTGGTAAGTCTTATCTGTTAGTTTCTAGAGGACAGAAACATATCTGGGTCCTTCCCTGACTGAAAACAGTTGCTTGGGCAAACACTGAGCTATCTAGAGCTTCACAAGAGCAGCTGGTGCTAGTGCTGAAAGAGAAGGAGTTGCACCCCATGGGGAGCCCAGCTCTCAGGGAAGGCAATTACTCCCCACCACACCAATGGAAAGAGCAGTGGGACAGACATTAAATGCCTTTGCTGCACATCTGCAGGCAATTCCAACCCTTCCTGCTCCATATGGGAGCCCTCCACTACTCCATCCACTGCTCCACCCTAAGGCAAGCACTGGCTAGGCAGAAAAACTGGGCCCTTCACTCCCACAGGGGTTCAGCATCCCTCTTGATCCTCCTCCTCATCGAGGACCTTCATGAATCACAGTTCCCAGCATGCTTCATTAAATCAAGATAATGAGCTGAAGGAAGCTGACCTTTGCAAATTCCCACTACCACAGTGAAAAATGGCTCAATACCATTAAGTACCATTAAGGAAGCTGGTGCCAGTCCCAGGTCTCAATTAACTACCTGCAAGTCAATAGTTCTGCCCTGCTCCATGCAAGGGGACATGAGTGGGCTTGAGATGGACTGTGTGTCACACTAATGGCATCACCGTCACAGCACAGGAGAGCACTAGGGCAAGCTGGCAGCAACTCTGCAGGATGACCACTGCCTCTGCCAGCCCAACAACACTGAAGATGGAGAAATTCCTGCCCTGTGGTCCTGATATGAAGTGCTCCTCACTAGCTGCTCCTCTACCTGTTGGTAGCACATAGGCAGCTGTGCCCCTGGTATTATTACTGCTCCCTACAGGCACCAGCCACCAATTTTATGGAAATCCCACCAACGTACAGAGAAAGTGCCTGACAGAGTGGGATTTAAAAGCCAAACTTGAGACTGTATTAAAAGCCAGTGAGCCCCCCTGGTGAAGTATCACACTCTGCACTGCAAGGGAACACTCCCTCTGCCTTACTGGGAAATGGCCATGGAGTCTGTGGGAGAAAAAGGATCTTGAACCACTGAGGTTGAACACCGGCCAGACCAGCCACATGAGCAGGCAGAGAGTTTGCTCCTTGGAGAGCACCACAATTCCCAGGGCCACAGACACCAGAGGAGCAGGAGAATGCTGTACCTGACACCTATCCACAAGCATCAGGCTGCCCAGACTCTCCCAGATCAAAGAAGGCTTGAAGGACCATTGACCACCAGCTCAGGACCATTACACTAAAACCTACAGGAATTTAGGATATATATATATATATCTCTTACAGAGATATATAAGGATATAAACCCTATAGGAATTTACAACATAGATTAGGATACTCTTCTAAGCACAAAGCAAAAGCATCCAGGCACCCTGGCTGTTACATTGCCCAGTGTTTGTTTCGCGCCCGAGATCCGGAGAGCTGTTTGTCCTTACTTTTAATGGGAGCAGCAATCTGTGCATTCTTGCGCTTCTCCGGAGGTGGGGGGGTGACAGGAGCAGCACGCCGGGCCTGCGGTGGGATCTATAAGGAGAGATTTCAGAGCAATCAAAGGAGGTTGACAATAAAGACATTCTCTGTTATGAAACCTTCCTTCTCATGTGCATGTGTACATTTGTCCTTACATCTCCCTCATCATTCGGGGAAGTTTTCTCAAGAGGACAAATATTAATAGGCAGCTCTCTAGAAGAACAAAGCAGGACTCGAGCTGGCTTCATCCCCTCCCTGTGACAGGCAAAGCAGCCCTTGTTTAATTGCTGTGTTCGGCGGCACACGGCACATACATCGTGTAGACCTGTCAAGCATTTACTCCTCCTTTATTCCAAATGCAATCCCACACACTCGCTGTGTCTCCACATTACCCTCAATAGCTCCACAGAGGCTGCAAACAGAGTGCCTATTTACACACTCTTCTGGGGAGATCCATTACATCAGCTACAAATACCCCTGCAGAAAGACAAAGCCAAGGGCTGGAGACATGTAAATGCCTTTTCCATGCTCTCAGAGCTACTTTTGTTCATGCAGGGAGAAAACAGGGATAGACCCTCTGTGCAATACTACACTACGCATAGCAAGACCTGCTGGGAAAAGCTTTTGCCAGGGAGTTGTATTAACTCTCTGTACCTAGGGTTTCTCCTGTAAGTCTCTTCTAGAAATGCCAAGCCAGCAGTGCACAAGCCTCAGATCCAGGTTCCTACACTCGTCTTTTCCTGTCAGATCTAAACACCACAATCAGCAATACCACTTTCACCTGGAATTACTCTGGTGAGGTGCAGCCTCAGGGTTAAACTCTGATCAGACACTGAACACAACAGCCAAGACAGGTGGGAGCACACTCCATCGATACTCCAGTCCCCACAGCCCAACAGCTCAGGGCCAGGAGACTTGGTCTGGGACCTCTTAGGACTTGTGCGATTCAGAGCCTGCTGCCTGAAACATGCCTCTGTTTTTATGGGATATTACAATCACTGTCTGCAGCAAAACCACCCAGGGCAGCACAGGAAGGGAAAGGAGGTAATGGCCTCAATGTCTCAGGTAACCCAGGCTAAAGGTAGTTGGAATCTGTAACAAAATTTAGTCCATCACAAGGGTGAATTTTCTAGATTTGTTTAGCTCTGAGATGAGAAGTTTTTCTGTGCCTTGTAATTACTGAATAGGCCTGGAACTCCACAGAGGGCACAGTGCCACCCCACAGTGAAAACCTGAGACCGGTTCCTGAAAAGGTCTCTATCTTAGATAGCTCAGTACAAGGAGAATTAAAAATGTACTATTTTCCCCTGGATTCAGGAAGGGCAGAAACCTCCTCTGAAATGGGAGTGAAAATAAGACACTTTAGGAACCACCTCAAATGTTCAAGACTCAGTGCCAAAAGCTGACTATACAGGTGCTCACAGCCCATGACTGGACTCTATCAGACAAGTGAAGATGCAGCAGTTTGCATAAAGACTTTTTAAAAGGCATCTCTCAGTTCCTTTCTCCCACCGAACACCAAATACATCCAATCTTTTACTATATCACTGAAGTCGCTTCTTTACGAGTGCCTTCAGCTGGTGGATTAGCACGAGACACAGCTGCAGACTCCCAGCCTGAGCTCTCTCCTCTTGTCAATCCGCCCCACATTGTTCTCTGGGTGCAGTGCTATATGATACTTGCATACGGCTTCAAAAATGATCCGTGTCAGTCCAAAAAGAGACTGCACAGCTGAGAGAGGCCAAGCAGGTCAGGAGGGGTCTCTGCATCGCAGGGCTGGCAGGCTGGTCCCAAATGCAGAAAGCTCAGCTGTGCTAAAAGCAGAGTCCTCTCTGCAGAGGATGGAGCTGACAGCACGAGTCAAAGCTGCTTGACATGGCACGGGATTTAACAGACAGGCAGGCTCGGAGCTTAGAGCAGACGCATGACATTATTTGTAGATAGCTAGGGTTGGGTCATTCTGGAGTATTTCCATGGCTTCACTAGCTCTTCCAAATTTACCACGCAAGTTTAACACAGTTATTACAGGCTAGTGCTTAAATTAATAGATGTACAGCTAACACTAGCTCAGGCCTGCCAGCCTCACTTAGATGGCCACGCACCACAGTCCAAGCGGCTGCGATGGGAACGTGAAGTATCACACGAATTTCCCCTATGCCTGCCCAGGCTGGGAAGTGCCACAGAATCAGGAGTCATGAAGTGTAACTCATGGCCATCCCCAGCCTTCATCCCACATCCCAGCCACTGCCTGGGGCCAAGAGGAGGATGTACAACACCAACCCTCCCAAGGTAAGGCGAGAAAACATTCCCTGTGCAGCTGCTGTGTGGAAGGTGACCATGCAGGAGTCCCTGCAGTTCAATCCCACCTGTTCAGAGGGGAGAAGATGAGGGACCTTACCAAGGATCCAGAGGGAAGTAACTATACTCATGTTGTATACTCCCTTTCCCCAGGCCTCTACAAGGAGGATGTGAACTTCCCCAAATCCGCAGATTTTACACATCTGCTTCCTCCCCCTTTCCATTTTGCAGAGGCTGCTAGCAGAGGCTCTGCTCCCTGCACTGCTCAAGACAAGAGCTGACTCAACCATAACAATCCCATTCCCTTCCCAGCCAGGCAGGCAGAGAACACCACCCCTCACTCCTTCAACTCCTGGGAACAATGCTATTACAGCAGGAACCTTTAAACAAAATAACAAAACAATAAACCAAATGAACAATCTCCCACCCACCACCTCCTCCAGGCAAACTCTGCCAAGCCAGACACTCTGGTCTGCAGCAAAGGTTTCTGAGATGAGCGTCACAAACTCACTGAGCATGCACAAACACAGCAGACTGACTAAAATACTGTGAGAGCCCAACCTCCTCCCTTGACAGCTGGTATGAAACTGCCCCAGCCTCCCACCTTATGCTAACTGTGGAGGAGCTGAAGAGAGGCACAGCACCATTGCCATCACCACGTACTTCAGCCAGTTCAGCTCTGGGAGTAAAGCCATTGAGAGGAAATTTGCACCTCAAACTTTGCTTAAGTTTTCAGATGCAAACACTGAACACACCTGAAAATCCCAAGCAGTGAAAAGCACATGCCAGACCTCTGCTTCTCCAGAGTTATTTACAAAGTTTGGATTGCAGAAAGTCTCCTCTTAGGCTGCTGCATAACCAGTGGAAGAAGGCAGTGCTGCTTCCTCCACTTTGTATTTTCAAAGCACACAGGAAATCTGTCAACTGAGCTGTTAAAATCTCAAGGAGCCCTTTCAGCACAGGGCTAAGCTGGAAGCCCTTCGACTGCATCCTCAGTGCCACCCAGGCAGAAACAGATCTTTGTCAGCCAAGGAATTTGTCTTCCTCCTTTTCTGACAAGCAACCAAACCACAGACAAATAAAGACAGGGAATCAGCATAGAGAATGGGATGTAAGGTGCCCCATTCACTCAGCCCATAATGTACAGGCTTGGGAATAGAGCTGGTTTGGCTGCCCAGAAACAAAAAAGAATACCAAGGAGAAAAATAGGGCTTGTAGGGATTGATGTGTTCTGCGTGAGCCAGAGCTACCTCTCATCTCCACAGACTCACAGTTCTTCAAGTGTAAAACAAGCCTCATCTGCTAGGAGTGACAGCATATCAGTGCTTTATAAACACACTGCCTCCAAACACTCAGCCCAGAGAGATGAAGAAAAACTACAGTGCACATGTTCATCTGTAGGAGAAAAAAAATACCTCCATGCTCATCCTTGCTTGGCACCTTTAGCCCTAACATGCAGCTACACCTACACAGTGAAATCGGCTACATCCTTCATCCCCAACAACCGCTACATCCGTCCTGGGCTGCTACTTTGAAGCCTCCCTGGCGCCACACAGTAACCTTGGAACTCTGTGTCACCAAGATAAAAAAAATCTGCTCTAAATAGTATTTCCTGCAATTTATCATGACAATTTTAATTCATCATGACAAGCAATGCTCAGACAAAGCGGGATCTTTGGGGTTTGGTTTTTGTTTTTTTTTTGTTTGGTTGGTTGGTTTTTTGTTTTGAGTAGTATAAATAGACAGCCACAGCAGATAAAATGCTTAAGGACCAATGATCTTTGTTGTGCAGACATAACAAGGGGAAAATAAAGCAGAGCTCAGTACTTGGAGGGAGTTCTGCTGCTCATGTCAAAACTGCCTTTCAAAGTATCCTCCAGGGAGCCTGCAATCCTTTTAAAAAGTTGCCAAGAGACAGTCACACCATATAGAGTGGATCTTAAATGTTACTATAAAACCATGGACCCTCAAGGATTCCAAAAAAGCATCACAAGTGTAAATGGCAGAGGGACTGTTCCAGATTTCTTACACAGAGACACCACCACTTTACACTGCAGTAGTCACAGGCAAGCAGCACAAACGCCTGATTAGTGACTGAAGCTGCAAAGGCATTTTATTCAACAGGACAAGCGATGTCGCACCACCAAAGGAGGAGCCTAGAAAGAATCCAGCCACTGTTACCTGGTAGAGACCTTCATCCTCCTCCTCGAACTCGGTGTTTGGAAGACTGTGGTGTCGCTCGTACCCTGTCCGGCACACGCCGTTGGGCTGCCGTGCCACATCCAGGTGGTGGTCGCTGGAGGACTGTGTCATAACCGTCCCCTGCGGGGTGGGAGAGTGGCTTTTGCGGGACACAGTCTCCTTCCGGTGATGGATCAGCTTTCTGAAACAGAATGATGACATCAGGAAGAGCAAAGCTCAAGGGAGCGACCATGCTGCAACATTTAAATGGTATTTTTAACTGATTTATTGCATTTGGGTTATATATACCAGAATGGGCTACATTACTCTGAACACCAACTCCAGTTTCATTAACAACTAAGGAAGCACTTCTGGGGGAGGAAGGAAGAGGCTTTGCAAGAGCCCATAATTTATTCATCAGTTCGCTGGAGAAAAATGCCTCTTCCTCGGGGGAGAGTCACATATTGCATCGCAAGCTTCAGAAATTGCCTGCACTTTAGAAACGCTGTTCAACTGAGATTAAACCAGCGTGCCTCAGCACAGAGTGTGAGGTGTCAGAGAAAAACAAAAATCCTCCTCACAAGCAATTATTTAAGAACATATTAAGGACCTTCTGCCACATGCCAACAACCTCTACAATTCCTGGCTGGTAGAGCAGAGAAAATGCAGCCAGAAAGGTTTCAGATTTCTCCTCCAAGCCTACAGTGCAGCTGAGAGTTTCCTCTTGGCATTCACAGGGATAGAGGGGCAAGGCCAAAGTTCTGCTTTGCTGGACACGGTTGTCAAGAGGAGCAGCAGCAGTTGCCAGCTGGGAAGCTCAGAGTGGAGCAGTCACTTTGCAGCACAGGGGCTCAAACCAATGATGTCCAGCTTGACCCCCAAAGATAGAATCACATAAGCATCACACACTGACCACCCTGCATTCACCAGTTCTCCCAGGTGCCCATCATACTTACTGGAGGACATCCCTCTGCTCCAGGTTGTATTTTCCCCCATTTTTCATGGCGGCATTGTGCACAGCCTCAATTGCACGGTCAATAGACTGGAGAACCACATCTTGCTCCAGCACCTGAGAAACAACATTCCACACGTTATTGCACTGCTTCACCTGCAGTTCTGCTGCACCAGAGCTTACAGTAGGAGAGACCACAGTAAGGGAAACTCCCAGAGTTTACATCTGGAAAAGAATGTCACTGTTACAAGCACCTACAGGAATACCAGGGACAGAGCTTCAGGACCAGTCAGCAGCCTTGGATATTCAAGCATGCTGCAGGCAGCTTTCGAAATCCCACTGCAAAGCCCAGTTTATCCCAAACTCAATTATTCTTGCTCTTACTGCCCTGCTATAGGGCAAATACACAGCTGTGAATGTGAAAGACAAGAGTTGAAATCTGGTGGCCTCCAGAGTCTACTGACTCTGGATTTGGTTTTCTTGCTCACTTTTTTCTTAATGGCTTTTATACTTGTTTTGTAACTTGAAGTGCCTTTTCCAAATCTCCACCCAAACTGTCACAGCAACATTTACTCCTCCTGCCAGCCACTTTAGTGCTTGTTACTGCAGCTTAAATAAATGCCATCCTTGAAACAAGAAATACCAAAGACACCATTCCCTGGGCTCACACAGGAGGCTGGGAGAGCTGTAGCAAAGGGGAACAGGAAGGTAAAGCAGGTTTCTACACTTGTGATACTCTTCAAGGCTTTGTTTATCAGCAGTTGACATGCCTTCAGGAGAAAAGACCTTTACAGGACTAAGGCAGAAGGCAAAGGACACGCTATGGAGTGTGCCCAGGATCCAGCAGACTCACAGGTCTCCCACAAGCTGCCACTGGTGCCTGCACCGTCCCTTCGGTCCTGCTGGTCCAGCTCCAGCCCACGCACATGGGGAGGAGGGGAACGTTTGGGCGCCAGTGCTCACTGCAGCTGTTTGAACACTAAACCCCTCTTTATCTTCACATGCTTTGGCCCTCCCTCCCTGCATCAGAGCAACTATTTATCCAGCCAAGGAACGGTTGGAATCTCATCAAGGATGCACCTTAATTGGCCTTAGGGGGCTGCAGAGCACAGAAGGCAAGCCCTCCCCACCGGGGCCAAAAGTGCCTGCCTCCATAGCACTGGCATGCAGTTTTCTGATAACATGATATGTATTATTTATATCCTGATTAATTGCTTAACCAAATGTGAATTAGCAGCTACCACAGACTGTGGGGGAAAAAAACAAGGTGTGGATGAGAGGCCTCCTTTGCAATACTCAGCGTTGAAAAATTTAGGAGGTTTTTTTTGCTGTTGTTGTTGGTTTGTTTTCCCAAGAAAAAGAGATAGGGAAGAAAGCAACTGGGGAAAACTTAAAAAATAAAGCCAAATTTGTTAAAGTATCGGGTCAAGGATAAACCCAACAATCAGTACTCAACTTTAGGGTGAAGCCTCCAAGCAGCCCCATATGGCCAAGGGAGCATTTCACCACAACTACAGAACTAAGTAAGGAAACAGAACAAAGCACATTTGAACACATTCCAAGGAGGGTTGGAAGGAATGGCAAGTTATTTCAGGGAATTCACCTCATTTTCTGAGAAGATAAGAGAAATTTACAGCAAGCTGCATGTTCTCTCTAGGAAGGGGGGGTGGGAGCAGTGCAGGGCTGCTGTCCCCAGGGGAATACCAGCGCTGCTTTGAGCACTGCAGACCCCTGCCCTTTGCACAGCCAGCTCACCTTCCTGCAGTCCCACAGGAGCTCCCACCCCAAAATTCAACACAACTCCCATTACAGCCTCCAAACACTGGCCCTGGTGCACTCCCTGTTCCCCTATTTGTAGTCCCTCCACATTCACCACCACCCCCTCCAAAACCAGCCCCTCCACAAGTTGCAGCCCTTTGTGCTGCCTTCTCTCACCCTCTCCATCCTGCCAGCCTTTCATGCACATGGGTTTCAACCCTTTCTCAGTCTGTTCATCCCAGGGAATACTGCAGTAGGAGCACTGAATCCTGCTGAACAGCTCAGCGTCTCTGCCCTCCTCCGGAGGGCACATCAGCACCATCCACAGCCCACAGGAATCCACAGGCTGGAATCACAGCATGGTTTTCGTTGGAAGGGACCTTAAAAATTGTCTAGTTCCAACCCCCCATCACGAGTAGGAATGTCACCCATTAGACCACGTTGCCCAGAGCCCCAGTTTCACCTGGCCTTGAACACTTCCAGGGATGGGGCATCTACAGATTCTCTGGTCAACCTGTTCCAGTGCCTCATAGCCCTCTAAGTAGAGAATTTTCCCCAACATCTAATCTAAATATCTCCTCTTCTGGTTTAAAACCCTTCCCTCCCTGTTCTATCACTATCTGTCCTGTGTAAAAACTCATTCTCCATCTTTTCATGAGCTCCCTTTACTGGAAGCAATGAGGTCTCCCCACAGCCTTCTCTCCCCACTTTCTCAGCCTGTCATAGGAGAGGTGCTTCTATAGAGCTGCTCCTTGCTGTGCAATGCCATTTATTATGGAGAGGGTGCTTCCTTTCTGATAAAACACGACATCTTCACACTAATGCAACAGTGTTGTGACAACTGGCTTTTAGCTGCTGTGCTCTTTCCTTTGTTTCTGCTCCCCAACCCTCTATTAACAGGGCCCTGTCAAAGGACTGGAATAAAAAAGCAGCATTAACTTGCCACTTGCACTTTATGACATTGTTGATGCTGCTCATAAATCATCTCCTCCCTTTCTCAGCTGAGGGGGGGGTGGGGAGCAGGGTTGTCAGCACAAGGGCTGTTTGCATTCTGGGTTTATAGGACACCCAGCATTGGGGATCCCCTGAACTGTAGTCATAAACTAAAAAATAGAAAACAGTATCCTGGATACATCATGTGGTTCGAAGGAATCCATACACTCCTGGGGTTAAGCAAAATGACACTGCTTTTTTGAGGAGGATGGATGAATACACACATTGCAGTTGAAAGAAGCACGGGTTGCACAGGAGCAAAAGTCAGGTTTGCCGAAGTCTCCCCTGTGATCTCCTCCTCCCTGGGACCCAGCAGGAGCTGGGTCCTCAGAAGCCCTGCAGAGCCCTGAGCTGCAGTCCTGCCCCGTCCCATGCTCTGGGATGCAGAGGTGAAACCCTGCTCATAGCGGACTAAGCTAAGGCTCACATGGAAGCACGGGAATGCAAGAGAAGGGCATGGCTGTACAGCGTGCTGTCAAAGGAGACGGTACAAAGCAAAGCCCAGGAATTCCACGGGATTTACTGGAGCTGCACGGGTGGGGGTTGGCAGAGCCCTGAGCAACCACCGCAGCACGCGAGCTGTTAACTGTGTCCTTCACCAGCTACCGGCTCACCAGGCACAGCCACGCCAGCGGCTCTGGAAAGGCGGAGAAGGCGGCAGGGACAGGGCACTGGCGGCAGGGGAAGGTACCGGCCCTTACGGGGTGAGCACAGGGGTCTCCTCGGTCAGCGTGGGGTGACAATGCCCAGGCTGTGGCCAAGAGGCACCAACAGGGCACTACCTTCTGCCCAACGTACCGTGAGGATCGAGGGGTATTTGGTGAAGTATTGATCCACATTCCTACTGGCATCTCACTCCAGAAGGGAGTGGCTGCCACCCCCTCTATCAGATATTTCTGGTTTAATCAAACAAAATGCTGCAGCAGAGAAACGCTGGGCTTTATAAGCAGCCTGACACAGCCTGCCTGGCTGCAGCAAGGGGCAGGGGACGAGCAGGGTGGTGACCCTTGACAATCACAGGCCTGTCTGGCTATTGGGCACTGGATCAGAGAAACAGGGGCACTGTCAACACACCCCACAGGTGATCTGCCCTGCAGGAACAAGTTACTGCTCAATTAGAGCCATGAATATCAGCCAGGAAACTGAATTTCTTCCTTCATAGCCCGGTGTAAGAGAATCACAGAAGCATCAATAAATCATTACTTCCTCGCTCCGTGCTAATAACACGAGCAAACAAAGGGTCTCCCCAGAGCCTGCTGCCAATTTCCTCCCCACCTGAGAGCCCCACAGAGCTAGATCTCAGCGCTGCCCTGGGCTGCTCTGCACACCCCAGGGCAGGTGGGGAAGGACGACTTCACCAGGCCAAAGCCAGGCTTTTAAGAAGTGTCATTACAGGATGTCTCGTGGGTATCTAAGCACGGCCAACACAGGACATGGCCCTGCACAGGCAGGAATTCATCTACCCCCACAGCTCACACTGCTGCCCTCCTCACTGCCCCAGGAGCAGCCTCCCCAAAGAGAGCACACCTGCACAGGACGTGTGGCACAGGACGATGAGAGACCTGAGACTCCCAGAAGACACTACTGGTGTCCTTGCACAGGCAGTACAACCTCCTCTCCTGCCCTCCCAGGGCTGTTGAAAATGTTGCCCCCTCCCTCTTCGTTTTCAGTCCTTCCACACGTACCACTGGCGTTGTTTAAATGCATTCACACAGAAGAACTCGCTCAACAGTCTAGAATAATCATACCTTTCAGAAAAGCATTTTCTAGACAAACAGGCTGACAGCTGCACCAGCTCAGAGAGGCTGAGCCACTCTGCATGCGCGAGGCTCCCACGTTTATCAAAGTGGCCCATTAATGTATGGCAGCCTTTTCTTTGCCTCCGCAGGGGGCTGATCCAAGAAAACATGGCTTTTTCCCCACTGCCTCCCCAGTTTTTAGTGATCAAGGGCGTTTGCTCTTCCGCATGTGCAGGAATCAGTGCCCTCATGCTTGCGCCTGCCTTTGCAGCCAGAAGGGTGCCCAGGCAGGGCTGCTGATCTTCACCCTCATCTCATTGCTCCAGCTCTCACAACATGACAACAAAGGACAGACAAAGTTTTGTCTCCAGTGACAGCTCAGTTTTCACACAGCTGCACTGACACGGACCACTGGTGAAATTAGGATATTTATCCCGCTGGCGTACACAGGCACAGGCTGGTTCTTTGTTACTCAAATCAGAGAGGAACACCACCTCTTAGGTCACATGCCCTTCGCCCCCAGTCACCGCCAGACTGTCTGCATGCTGTATTCCTTCCAGATTTAAATGATCGTGGCACCAATTTACGAAAATCAAGTATCCTTTGTCTGCGGCAGAGTGATGTGCCAGATCTGAGTCCCCCCTTCGGGACCATAGCTCAAGCAAATGGGCTGAGTTTTGGGTTTCTGCATTGCTGGGAGAAATTCAGCTCCTTTCTCTTTCCCTTTTTGCAGCCCCAATCAGAAATTTGTAGTCCTCAGGCTGTTGGCTAAGAGATATGCATTAACTTATTCTTGTCGGCACGAAGATATTGCGCCTCGCAGCACTTAAAAACACACGATAAAAACGCAAGTGAAAAACAATGGGCAACTGTCCTGGCTCCTGAGCAAATAAGATGAGAGAAGCTCCAAACAAACCTGCAGCATCTCTGACTCGCTAGCGAGCAAACAAAGACATGGCTGAGCTCTTCTGACAAAGAGGCAGCCCAGGAGCAGATCAGGAATTCCTGCTGATGCGCTGCAGTGGGTTTCTAAAGGATCGGTGTTTTTCCACTGTGTGCTGACAGCAGCCGCTCGAGCGGACAGCCTGCACAAATGGGAAATGAAGAGAAAGGATAGCCAGGGAAAGGGCTTAAGCTGTGCAAATCACGCTAAAGCAAAAGCCAGAGCTCCTGGCAAAAGAGATACATTAACGAGGGACAGTACAGGCACGAGAGGCATTTGGAACAAACAGAACCCTGAAGGCAGCAGAGGGATGCACAGCAACCAAACCTCGACTGATTTCTCTCCCAAGAGCAGGCAGCTTTGGAGTCACGGAAAGGGGGCAGAGACAGGCTGAGGGACAGCAGAATGCATGCAACCCACTACTGCACACTTGGACTTCCCAAGGTGGAAATGCCTCATCCTGGGTCTCTCCAGCCATGCTCAGACACTGTTTACTGGCCATGATGACCAGAATTAGCTACTGATTCCTTCCCCTCGTAATTCTGTGCCCTTCAGTAACCAGAACATGTGTCTCATGCCAAAACACTCTAAAAGGATAAAAGCAGAGACAGAAGTTTTTGAAATAAAGCAATCAACATAATTACATATCTTGCCATTCTCTGCTGCCTTAATTCTTACTGCTCTCAGTGCGTCAGGGGACTTCCAGGCTCAGCCTATCCCAGGTGAACAGCCTCCAGACAACAGAGCTGCCCCTCTGTTTAGGTTTACCTGTTCAGCATCCTTTTGGCATGCAATTGTCAAGCCAAGTCAATACTGACATGGTCAACATGGCATCTCTGCAAGGGAAACTTACATTTTGACTGATATATACTTATATATAAAGGATATGTACATACACATATATATATGTTGGAGTTACCATCTGTACTGAAAAAGAAAACTGTACACAGGTTCTGCTTTGATGAAAGCTCAGGATTATGAACCAGGATATATCAAGGTGGAAGGAAAGACACTACAGGGAAGTGCTAGAAGTTATTCCAAGATTTTTAACATATTAGCACTTTAAGTTGCAAAAAAGGCCAACAGAAGGGTCTGTGCCAGTCTCTGCACAGTCTTCAGCTTGGCAGCCAAAGAAACTGCTACAGATGCCCTTTGCTCACTGAGATTCAGCACAGCTCCAAGATCACTTGCACACAATCAGCACGGGTCTATAAGAAAACCCCTATATTAATTATGATCAAAAATGCAACTAATTTCTAAGTTCCCAGAGTGCTGGGAAGAGTGCAAGGTGCTCATCTCAGCCCATCTTTGTTTTGATTGAGTTGGCAAAAACGTGGACTGTGGGCTGAAGATCCAGTTGCAGAAACACTCTGCAGTTAATCAGGTTTGCCAAGCATTGCCAGGACAAGGAGCAAGGTCAGAGCCCAGAGGAAGGAATAAGCCTGGGAAACTGTGCAAGTCCTGGCTCCTCTTTTGGCATTCAGAGATGAAGGTTGAGTTTCCCTCCAAAATCTATTTCCATAGCAGGGATTGTAGCAAAATGCCAGAAAGGTGACAGTCATACGAGAAGTAGGACGAAGAAATTCAAATTTCTGATGTGTTCAAGAGAACTCTCTCCCTTCCCATTCACCTCTGCCTTGGAGCACATTTCCAGCATATCAGGATTGAGTAAGTAAAGCCTCCAAGGTCAAGCAGGAAAAATTGCAATTAAGTTGGCAATTCAACTGATGCACAAAGACAGATGCAGGAGAAGAGCACGTATGTACACGTTAACTGAAAGGGACTTTCCTCCTGCATGCCCAGACGGGCACTGATTTGACAGCTTGCAGTTACATGTTTGAGAAAGAGGAAATAACTTGTGATGCATCTTGCACAGGAATTAATGATTTATCAGTTTTTCTTCCAAAAATCCTCCCTGTCCCATGACTGGTGCTCTGGCAAGGGTCAGAAGGCAGCACACTGCAGTTATGATGTTCTTTGGGCGTAGTTATCGCGTTACCCAAACCTGAAACTATGGGCAAATTATAAAGTGTTCCTTATTAACTTCACAGAAAATGGAAAATTAAGTGGACCTGACATCTCAGTCCCAGTGATCATGGGAAGGCAGACCTGGCAGTGGGCACAGACATACAACCCAGGAACACCAGCCAGGCATGAAGGAAAAGGGGCAAGGGGGGTGTATAGGACACCATCCAAAGAAAGCACAGAACCTGAGGGCTTGGGCATGAACAACTCAGATCTTCCACAAAGAGAACAAGTGCTGCTCTCTGGTATCTGCTGGATGAACAGCCATATGTACTTTATTAAAGCCACCAATGAGGGAAAAGAGCTTCCATCCTCAAGGGGCAACCACAGGACAGTCATCAGACCTGGACAGATGGAAGCTGCAAACCAGACATGAATCCCCAGGATCTTTTGAGCAGCACTGGGATCAGAGCTGCCAGGCCTGGCACAGCCGAGGCTCCTTCCTGCTAAGCTGTTACTGCAAAGATGAAAACCTGCCTTGCATTACCATGAGCAAACCTCAGAGAGGCCTTGGAAAGTTTTCCCAAAAGATTATTCCAGTCAGGAGGATCAAAGGGAGTTTGTTGCTGCAGGATCAGTTAACAGTCTGACTAGAAAACAATTTTTCTGTGTTTTGGACTCTGCATGCAGAGTAAACATTGCCTCTTCTGCCACAAAGGAATGCAGCTCCCCTGTACACCCCAAAATAGAAAGAAAGCCAGCAGGACAGGATCAGAAAACATATTAACTGACACAGAAAACCCAGTGCTTGCCTCTGTAATGAGCATTTCTCTTCCTCAAGTTACTGATGCATCCTACCCGAAACAGAGCTTATCACAGTGATGTGATCAGATCACATGTGCAACCTGCTCCAAAATAAAATGACCCACAAACTACCATATGGAAAAACCTGAATATTTTTTTTTGCCAGGAGTAGAACTGCCTGCCCTAAGCAAATGCAGAAAGGCTGGGTTTATGCTGCCCCTCTGCTCAAAGAGAGTGGCTCCACATTCTCACGGATCAAAGCTCGTTGCAAGGGGGAAGGATCACTTACAAACAGTACTTTTACTATCACCCCTTCACACAACTCCCAAGCACATGAGTTTGACCAAGAGCCTTGAGGATTTCTCCCACTAATGTTTCAGACCAAGGACTCAAGAGAGAAGCACACTTACAATGTTTCTCCACAGTAGGTCCCCCCAAAAAAGCTCATTTCCATATAATGTTCCACAGTATGGATCTCATCAGCAATTTCTCTTCAGTCCACAGCCTCCTCTGGGTCACAGGCACAGGTATTTGAAATATCAGTATTAGGAGACCACAGGATACCCAAACACCTTCTTCCCAACATTTTCAGGCTGTACAGACCAGCTCCCACCAGTGTGGAGCAAACACAGCTCCCCTGTGCTGGGCAGGTATTTCCCAACATGGGAATCCCAAACAAGTCTTCCACAAAGCAGAATGGCATGTCCAGACCCAGCAGCCTCCCTCTGGTTGCCAGGAACCTTCATGACTTAAATCTGGTTCATTAAGGGTCTTTTGAAGCGTGACAGCCAGGCCCCCAGTAAAAGATAACCCTTGAATGCTCATTTGCTTTCAGGTGGGCCACTATAAAGCCAAGGCAAGAAGGAACATCCTCTGGAAGAACAGCAGGCATCTCTCTCACTCCCCTGCCATGGATTTTGGGAGCATTGTATTTTGACACGTTCAGAGTAGCACTATAAAACAGATGTTATTCGTGCTCTTGGCTTATCCGTGCCATACACAAGAATTACACAAAGTTAGGTGTGCCAGATAATTACAGTACAGCCATTTTCAGACCTTGAGGGTGCAGGTGCAGGGCAGCAAGGGAAGGGGCATCAGTGGGGCTGAAATACTGCACGCAGGCTGTGCTGTCAAGACGGAGATCATGCTAATTGGTCACAGACAAAATACCCAAGTGTGCCAACGCCCTTGTTAGCTGAGAGCTGCTGCCACAAGCACATTTATTCCTGGTAAAGTGGATGTTTCTGGAGAAGCAATCAGCACCCTGACAATCACCAAATCCAGGGAGTCAACACAACTGAGCTTTACTGGGACAGTGATAAACCTAATGCTAATTCATACTGCAAAATAAATGAAGATACCACTGAGATATACAGCAGTGTCTTACACTGTTACATGTGTGATCATAAAGACAGAGCAAAAGACAAAATAAACCCCAGAAAATTACGAACTAACTCTACAGTTGCTTTATGACCGGTAGATGGGGGAATGTGATTTTTTCTGTGCTGCAAAACTTCGACAGACTGACAGTTTCCAGTGACCTACAAAAGTACCTTGAGAATTGCAAGTTTAGCTGTGTTTATCAGAGGAATGAGGCTAACTTGCTGCTATCTCCAGATTCAGCTCAAGAGCAAATTCTGGGGTTTGTTCAGTGGGCTTTTTTACCTTAAAAAAAGATTATAGGTTCAACTGGATTTTCTGACATTTCACCTATAAGGAGGTAAGAGGTGAGTCATGGAAGAAAAGCAATTCATTAGTGTCCCATACTATCTGTAGGGGAAAACCAGCCTCTGCTTTAGCTGCAATTTATAATCCCTTCTCCTTTTGCAGCTTAGAGTGGCACAGGCTCCCCAGAAAACACGAAGAAATGGGGACAGGAAGGGAACGTCCTCTTAGGACATTGTGCTACAGGCAGCAAAACAGCCATAATCCTGTTTTCCACGCTTCCCGAGGCAGTGAACAAAAATCCTGTGTTTGTTGGAGTGTTCCATTCTCATGTGCAAAACTTGCTCCCAGCTCCCATGGCTCATTACAGCATCGATTTCTTCCATCCGCTTCCTCACACGCCACATTCACCTGTGTCAGCATCCACCTCACTCAGTGGCACCAGGGAGAGCAAATCACTGTATTTCAGGAAATCTTCCCAGCCCATATCAAGTGGGACCAATCCTCCAGGAAAGGAGATGGCCAGGACCCAGATCACCTCCATCTGACCCATCTGGTGGCCCCTCCACAGACCCTTCCAGTGCACAAGGCCACCCTGGGGCAGAGAAGTTGTGGAAGCTGCCTGACAGCAATCAAGAGGGGACAGTAACTCTCAAGCTGCATGGTTTGCACAACCCATGTGCAAACTGTCTCTTCCCCAACCTTCTAAACTCTGACAGGTCAGGGCTGATCACTCCTCACCACTCCTAACTCCCTCCAGCCCAGCTGTGAGAGGTTTGCCTGGTCCTTCACATCTAAAGAGTTACACAGGACCAAACACTGCCAACAGAGGAGAGAACTTTTTTGCTCAGTCATTAGGAATGTTTAAAAGCTTTTAAAGTGACCAGAGCTCAATATAATTTTAAGATCTCGAGCTTCTGAATAAGAGCTTGAGAACATAGACAATTCAAATGTGTTCATGAATGTGAAGGCTCAGATGCTGCCCCACATTACTAGGCAATGCTTCTAAGGCAGCCCGAGACCACAGACAAGATGATGCTTCACAAAACTGGATGCTCGAGGGGTTTCTTTCCATCCCTGGCATAAAAAATTATACTGTGCAGGTCCCTTGGTAATGACTGCACAATTATTTCAATGCAGCTGCTATCTCTTGTCATCAAGCTAATGGAAGACAGACACATGAAATCAATTCAAAAAACAAACTAAAGGGGATGCATTTTATAGTTTAAGTCAATAAAGGTGATTCTGGGACAAAAACTTCATTACATAGAACTCAGCACTTCAAGGGACATGTTTTTTTTGATGTCAAATGGAAAAAGTCTCCAGCTACAAACACTTTGATTTGGCCAGGCTCAGGAAAATCCCTAAGCTTTTGCAATAAGTAGGTAATGAATTTTTATGATCACCATTCTTACTTAAGGTGCTGTGTTTTCATGCAATTATTCTTTTAACACTCTAGAATGTGGGTTTCCCCGATACTTGAGCTTCTCCCCAAATATTCCCCAGGGACAGCTAAGCCCAAGTATGGAGAAAAAGGGCCCACAGACCTGCCTTCTGACAGGTCACTTGGGTGCAGCTCGATGTTCAAACCACAGTGCCCCACTGTATCCACCTGCAAACACATCCTTTCCTCAGGAGAAGGAAAAATGGTATCTTCAAGCAGCCTGGAAAAGCACAGAATGCACCAAGTTTACACAAAAAGAAATTGTCACCACATCAGATTGAGAGGCCACGGAGGTTTGCATTTGTCTGCTCAGTGAAGAGCTTCAACTTGATCTCTCTAGGCAGCCATCTGGTTTTCACAGAAGCTGCCCTGGTTCTCTGTAAAACCATCACAGCACACGCACTGAACTCGACTGACGGAGAGCCCTCCACCCTGACAACCTGCCCACCACCATTTCCATCCCCCACCTGCGAGCAGGGGAAAGGCGCCTGCGTGGTCCATCAAGGCTTTCTTTCCACCTCCAGAGGAAGGGGATGAAACCCAGAGGCTGAGCTCAGCCTCCTGGCCAGCAAGCTCAAAGGCAGTGGAGGAGAAGCAGGCAGTGGGAACAGTGGGAGGTGACAACCCAACCACATCAACAACTGCGGAGGTACAACCCTATGGACAGGCATTCAAGACCTTTTCATCAAGACATCGTCCCAGCTTCCAGGAGATTCCCGCCTCCTCATGGGCAAGTGCCTATTTTTGCAGCTCTTGCCTCATCTTCTCCCTCAACCCTTTGTTTTTATTCAATATAATAGAAGGTTTGGAGCAAGGGCCTGACCTCAGGTTTCCATACTACTAGGCACTGCCTCCACTTGTACTAGGAAAAAATCCCAAGAAATAATTAATAGCTATTACTTAGAAGTGATCTAATCTGAACTTGGAACCAGTGATTTAGCAAGAAACGACCGACAGCCTGGAATTATCTAGCATGCCTAGTCCAACAGCTTGGTTTATTTTTTTTTATTTTTAATTATAACTCTTGAGCAGCTGAACAAGCTAAAATATCAGCCTGTAGTGACATTTCCAGATCACAGGAAAATGTGACACAAAAATCAACACCTCGCAGACCACTTTCATGCACACCACCCAGCCTGAGCACAGGAGAGGGACAAAGCAGCACAACAGCAAACAGACCCCTATCCAAAAACACATCCCACCAGCATGAACAGCAGCCTGAGTCAGAGGAATGGGCTCAAAACACTCACAGTTGGGCAACATTGTCCCTCCAGCTGCTCCAGATGGACAGGAGGAAGGACAATGGGCTTCACAACTCAGTAATCAAGATGCAAGCAGTTTCCAAGGAGGAAGGGAGTGACAATTTCTTCTAAACAACTTCAACAGGCAGGCAAGTAACCAGGAAAAACAAACCCATGAACTTCCCACCTCACCCTAAAAAGCACACACTGGCAAAATTTTACTTCCCCTTCTCGCCTGAGGCTCATGCAAGAAGGGGACAGGATTAGCTCTTGGTTCCCTCGGAGGGAAACACACAGCTCTGCCACGCGAGCTCTGCATCGCGGGGCACGAACACAGAAAAGCTCTCATGAACCTGACCCCTCTCTCCTGCTGCAAGGGAGTAGGTCTTGTCTTTAGGACAACTCTATTTCCCTGCTAGTGTTGACAGAGCTTTCCCCAGCATATTGCTCAATATCCCTGTGGCACAAATGAGATGGGGGGTTACGGGGAGTGGAGACAAACAGATGCAGTCATGAATTGCGTCCTCTGTTCCACTTCTCACATGACAAGCTTAAAAACCCTTTAAAAAAAAAAAAAAAAAATCAAAGGTTTTGCCATGTGATAAAAGCCAAGACAAATTAGATTTGACAAGACCTTCCTCTAAAGGTCAACACTTCATTTATGAGCCACTGGCTGAGGAAGCAAAGTGATGCTCCTCCAGAAGCAGGACCAGGACACAATTCCTGCTGTGACTCAGACCTGAGGCAATGAGGGTGCTCGGGGTCCAAAGAAAGAACTTCCAGTGGGCTGCCATTTCAAATGAGAATTTTTCTTCTAAATACAGCAAGCATTTTGCAGCTCCAGACTCCAACTCACAGAAAAAGCAAAAAGCGGGGTCATCCAAGAGTGCCAGCATTCATTTCCCTGTGGAGAAAGAGGGCCAGCCCTAGAAACAGGATCTCCTTCCCACCAAAAGTTCTCACAGCAACAGTCACACAGCAGGTCTGGGAGGCAGTGATCACCAGCCCAGCAGGACCAGCAGACAGTGCAACAGCAAACGCTTCCAGCCCTCACAGTCCTTGCAAGTCCACACACAAATCCTCCTCTCCAATGAAACAAACTGAGCCAACTGTTACTGCCATGGCCAAGACGAAAGCCTCAATTTAACGTGTTGTTTCTGGAAGAAATACAATGGACATGCATTTTAATTTAAAAAATCTCTGCACGCAGAGCTCTATTAGAACCTGTGGCTTGTAAAATTTTGGTTACAGCATTTGGCCACATGGGATGTTAGTAACTGTGAAGTCTAATTTTCTTCCAGACTACCTAATGCTGTAGTTGCATACTAAGGCTGCTTGCACTTCCCTCCCTATAAACCCCTTCTGGAATTTGTCCTTCTTCCAGGGCCCAGACTGACAGCTCATATGCTGAATACATAATCCTGTCTGGGAATGACAAAGTTTAAATCCTTCATGAGGGAGTAAATCTGGGACACTCTTATAAATTCTGTTTGTTTTTATGTACATAAGGAAAGGAAGAAAAAGGAGGCTGCTTCTGTTCCAGAACCAAAGCTCTCCTAACAACAACCTCAACAGACAGGTTCATCTGTTTTCCATGTTTCACCCATAAACAAATGTAAATACCCACTTTACACCATGGGATTTGACCTTCCCCAGAGGCATTAATATGCCTCTGGCCTTGCAAGGGATCTTAGGTCAGCAAGTGACCATGATACAGTCTGGTTTTGTCAAAGCCTTTCCCAGTATGCAGGCTGTTCCAAGCATGAAGGTTACTCTTCTCTTGCAAGGAGGAGACTCTTCATGTTGTTCTCCCATCACCACTAACACAGCCCTTTTTTCTCCAGTGACAAGCAACATGAATTCCTCCCTGCTCTTCAGTGCCTTGCTCCCTCTGTACTTCACCACAGAGCAAGAGTTACAAGAAAATCAATTTCCATGAACTTTCTGGTTTGTTGGTTTCAATACAAATCTCTCCTCCTCTGTTTTGTTTTTTTCTAGTAAGAGTTCACCTGATAGTATGCTGGAAACCCTGAAAGGAAACACAAGAATGTGATCCTGGGAAGAGATGCACAAGCACAAACATAGAGCAGAATGCTCCTAGTTCAAAACTGCCAGTTCTTCCCGTTGCAACAAGAAGGTGATCAGTAAAATTGCAAGATAACAGCCCACATCACCAATGCTGCTCATCCATGGGCATCCAGGTCACAAAGGCAAATTTTATCTGATATCAAAAAGCCTAATTATTTTTAATCAGAGTAAAAGTGAGAACGTGTTTTCACAGTCAAGGCTAAAGATCATTACCATAGTTCTACTTTAATCCTTCTGGACCGTGAAAGATTGTAGAACTTCTGGCTGAAATTTCAAGTCTTTAGCTACAGTAATTAGAAATGGTTATAATTCCCCTGACTGTGTAATTTAGTCTCAAGAATAAAACTTCATCTCAAAGCATTAGCAGCTCTGACATGATAGCATCTCTGCTATGGTGAGAGCCCAGAGAAAAACGTTTCATTCTTTCACTTTCTTGCATGCATCAAGAAATGCAGCATCAGCTATAAAGCGCTACCAGCTGCTTATTCTCCAAAATAAAACTTTATTTTTAGCCTAAGCACTTACTCAGGATCTGCGAGTATTGCGATTAAGCTCTCACGCCCATTGAAAGCTCTGTCAATTCTGCAGCAGATGACAAATAACACTGCAGGCTCCAGTGCAGGGGGTGGTCCGTACAACACTCTGTACAATGATCACCTTCTGTCCGGGAGCAGCAAGAGCCAGGGGTCAGGAGCACCGGTTTTAAAACTGGATTTTGTGTAGCTGGAGGGAAAAACTCTTGCAGCAGAGCACAATTGCAAAATCTGTTTCATGCAACTGGGGATTTGCTATCAGAATGTCTCATGATCTGATATGATAGCACTGGAACAGGCTGCCCAGCGAGGTTGTGGAGTGTCCCTCTCTGGAGGCATTCCAAGCCAACCTGGATACATTCCTGTGTCACCTGCACCAGGTGACCCTGCAGGAGGGTTGGACTAGATGATCTCCAGAGCTCTCTTCCAACCCCAACAATTCTGTGATTGGCACTGTACAACCAGCTGGGGTGCTGGAACTAGGTGATCTTTCCAGTCCCTTCCAACCCAAACGGTCCTACGATTACCTCCTTGCTCCACAACCACCATCATCCCCATGCTTCCGTGCTCCAAACCATCATCTCCATGCTAGTGTGGAGGGTTTGGCAGCACCTGAGCTATCCCAGCTCGCTGCTTCCACAGTGCTCCTACACGACACCAGCCTCGGCACGTGCTGCTCCAGCACCGAACCAATGCACGTGCTGGGCTGGCAGAGAATCAACGCAATCAGAAACAAAGAGTTTTCCAGCAAGCCAGTGAACTGAATTAACTGAGAGTGGGGCTGACAAGAGCAGAGGCAGCCCAGGGGAAGGCTGGAGCACAGGGCCAGGTGTAGGATGTGGGATCAGGCTGATGGAGTGGCCAGGAGGTGCCAGACCCACATTTTTGAGCCCTGGCACGCCCTGGTCTGCAAGGAAAGGCAGCTCCTACACTACCTCACTCTGCACCACGCAATTCCAATCCTGAACCTGGTTTAATTCTACAACACAAACCAGGACAGAAAGGTTTTGGGAAACAGAGAGCACTCAAATCTCACTCTTTACAGAATCCTCTCTTCTCTTTGCAGCTCAGCACAAACCACTCCTGCGTCTGCCTGGCCAGGACTACCTGTACTCTACCACTGTGCACTCGCTCGTGCTGCAGGAGAATTTTAAGTTGTTGCTAGGCTGCACAAAGCAGTCTCTTATTTTTATCACTTGCCTGTTTATTCTTGCAAAAAAAGATACAGCAAACAGCAATTCAAGGCACCCTCAAATGCTTGTTACACTCTTCTTGGCTACGTTTTCTCACCAGGCAGAGCAAAGCTTCTTGGCCATCACCATACACACCTCTCCACCCAGACAGACCTTTTCTTGCTCCTCTAGAGTACCATGTGAAAGCATGACCAGAGAACCAACACTCACATTGCAAACAATTTTTCAGTTATTCCAAATAAAGTTCAAGTAATTTTGAAAAGGTTATTCAGAGTCCTTTCAAACCTATTTCCTAATGGCTTAATGCAGCCAAGCAGCTGATTTGCAGCAGCCAGCATGCTAACCCATTCCCACTTCAGCAGGAAACATCCCTCTGCAACTTAGCACTTATTTTTGCACCCTTGGCATTTACCAATACATCATTTTACAGCTGCCATTCCGCTCCTCGGCATGCAATGTTAACACTTCCATTGACAGGGAATTCCGCTGGGTCAGCGCAGACATGAGACAAGGCAGGATCAGGATCAGCTGTGGAGCCTGGTGAGATGAAGCAGATTGCTGCTCCCATGCTGTGGGTGGCACAGTAGGAGCAAAACACCACGGCCAGACCCTGTCCCACCAGAAGCAGAGCAGAGCAGACCAGCTTTCCTGACAGGCCAAAGTGTCACTCATAGCTCAGTATCCTCCCAGGAGAGCCGCCTGCTTTGTGCTCCTTGTGCTGCTGCATCCAGAGCTGGAGTAACTCCACACTCCTGTTACAAAATTACATGTCCCATCATGACAGCAAGGTACAGACTATTTAACCCGAAAGAAGGGCCCTTATTACTTGCTAGACTCAGCATTTTTCCCTTCCTGACACTAAGTGAACCTCCTGCTCCTAAGGAAACTTTTCAAATGGAATCTTTTACACATAAAGCTCTGAAAGGCCTGTCTTCTGGAGTGACTGTGTGGCTCCAGAGGACACTCTAAGCTCCATTTTGACCTCACATTTTTCTGCCACTCATGCATCACTTGAGCATCAGCACACAGCTGGAGACAGAAGACCAACCTCATGCTGACAGGCACCTTTCCATTCAATGGGAAGCCCTGGCACTCGTGCTGACAGCTGTGCTGCAGCAGTATTCACCTGGCATTAGGTATTAGCACGTCTCTTGCTCTGTCAGGAGCTGGAGCTCTGTCAGGAGCAATTATCCTCCACGCTGTCACCAGCCAGTGCAGCGCTGGGGACATGTTTCCACTGTCCAGGCAGCAGCAGCACCACCAGCCCCTGAGTTCATGACTTCGCTGGGCACTGCCATGCCAGTGTCACTGTCCAAGGTCTCTGCCATGGGTGTGCAGAGCTGGGGCTCAGTCACACACGAGGTCACTGTTTCGAGAAGCAGTTCACTCTGCTTATGGTTCACAAGCTGCCCCTGTTCAGCAGCACAGCTCAGTCCTTCCCTCTTGCTGCTTGACGGCCTCAGCATCTATCCCCAGAACAGCACTCAACTTGAAATGACTCCTAATAACCCACAACAGAGCTAAAAGGGAACTACAGAAGGAACATCAGCTGAAGTTGGGAGTTTCTAATTGACTCAAATTAACTTCACATCATCTGCACCTTCTGGTGCTCTGGCTAAGCCCTAACTTGTTTCTTAGGGGCATTTTTAAGAAGGATTTGTTGGTGGGGCTTTTTCCCCACCTACAACTTACCCTCTTTTAACAGCAACACTGAGCTACAAGGATTTCAGTATGAAATTCTGTGAAAACACATCACCCAAGAATAAGCTTTAAATAATAAACAGGAATTATTTTTTCCTCAGGAGAAGCCAGGGCATCAATTTCCCATATCTATGAAAGCTGAGCAAAAAAACCACTGAAACTCAAGAGGAGCTCATCAGAAAGGTAATGCTCCTAAGAGTGCACAGCAACAGCAGCCTAAGCATCCCATCAGCAAGGGGCTTTCAGGAGATGTGCTGTGAGGGGCTGTGATTGTTCGGCAACCTACTGCTCACCTGACTGCACTGCTGAAGGAGCCCAAGCTTACCTTTACAATGGTGACTCCTGTTGGCCAGTCTCTCTCCCTGCTAAGCACACTAATCATTAGCGGTGTTTTTTCCCTGCTGTGGTTGGGGCAGCGTTAATTGCCTCCCAAATCGCTGTCACTAATTAGTCTCAGCGCCTTTACTGAACCAAAACTGGGTGGCATATTGTTCGCACTCATCCTGGACATGGAGCAAACAGTTTCTAGCAGGCTTTTAGTGAGCAGATGCCTTCTGCCGTGAATAAACACAGGTTTTGACTTCACATCAGCTCTTCAGAGCTGGCAGAGCGCAACAGCAGAAAGTCAGTCACAGACACAGAGCATTATGGCAACTGCAGAGCAGCAGATTAGATCCTGCTGCCTCATACATCATCAGGCAAGTTCAGGTGCTGGAAATATAATGGCCAAAACACAGATGAGCAGATGCACGGAAGGCTCTTTGATTTCCTGCTACAGGGTCTAGGAGTATTTGGGAAAGTTACAGCTGAACTAGAGGAGAATGCTCACAAAGTCACCAGCAATGCTGCTTTAATATCAGTGCATTACTAAGAACCTGACAGGTTGCAAGCTGTGTTAAGGCTGTAGCAAAATATAACGTGAGAAATTAATGTAAAGTCGATGAAGAGATGCTTTTCCTGTAAGATTTTGAAATGTGTGCTGGTGAGGTACCTGCAAGAAAATCTGGTACGAGTGAGCAGCCCAGGAGAAGGCTCCTGCACCCACAACAGCGAGAAGACGTCATGGCACAAGCAAATGAAGCAGGGGACTGCAGAGAGGAAACTCAGGAGCAGCAGCCTGGAGCTCTGCCACCGTGGGGCTTTAAAATCTAGCAGTTCATAAGGTCTTTGCTGTGTAACTAAATAGCTCCTGTAAATAGCTTAAGGGCTTATTGATACACAAGATGTCCCTCCCGTCAGGCCATCCTGCCAGGCTGCAGAAGAGCCTCAGCCTCGCAGGACAGACAGACCAAGCGGCCGACAGAGAGACCTGGCACTGCCCTAACAAACATATACACACTCCCCAGATAACGCTCCTCTCACTGGAGTGTTCTGCAAAGCCCACACCCACACTTACTTACAGCCTGAGTTACTGCTAATCAGAAATTCAATGGCATCTGAAGGAGCAGCAGCAGCAGCACACTGAAATAAAGGGGTTTGTCACCACATTCAGAAAGACTTCAAAAGGCCCATTTGTAACATTCACGTGCATTTCTGTGCAGTTACCCACTCACTGATGCAAAGAGTCTTCAGCATCCAATTCCCACAGCTATCCCCTGAGGCCCAAATGTATAAACCCCCTATGAATTAGCTTTATATGAAAGGCCTGTTTTAACTTCAGAATCCATGTTTTCCCTCAGAAGCCTCCACTAAACAGTCCCTTCCACTGTACAAGTTGTAAGCAACCTCTTCTTCCTGTGACAGCTGCATGGGCATAGGGCTCATGTCCCGGCAGCCGAAAAGTGCTCTCCCTCCTCCGACCCCAGTTAGGGCTTCAGCAGGTGCTTGGACCTTCTGTAATTCCCAGTATCCAGTGCTGTCATGGCAGGCAGCTGCCGTGGTCTCTCCCAGCCCCCAGGACGCCGTGGGTGTGCTACGGATGTCGTGGTGGAAGGATGAGCCCCCCTCTCACTGCCCTGTGGGTGCAGGGGTGCCACGCACAGAGAGCCCTCCCGGCTGAACAGCCAGCACAGAGACGGCCACGGCAGCACTGCCGAGTTACACCAACTGGGGCTGCTGACCAGGAGAGTCCAGGGCACCTGTGGCCATGTACACTCCAGGGAAGAGGAGGATCCCCCCCCATCATCTCCCAGGGCATCACCCAAGCGTTCTTCTGCCTTCCTCTCCCAGTTCTACAGGAGTGAACAGCCCACCAACCCTTCACCCTGTGGGCTCCTGACACGAAGATAGTACCCAGGGGACCCACACCCAAGCCCTCTCCTTGGGATGATCCCGCTGAGCTCTCACTTTGTCCCTGACCCGGGGGGCTGGTGCTCCCCAAACCCGACACTCACGGGAGATGCCTCCTGCCTCCCTGTAACCTCCCGACTCCCACCCCACACGGTGCCCCACAAGGTTCCCGCCTGCCAAAGCCACGGGAACCGCACACCCGCTTCCCGAGCCGGGCCAGCGGCTCCCGCAGGGAACACGGGACGGACCGTGAGCGGCACGGCCGGGCTGTCCCCGCGCACGGAGCTGCTGCTCCGGCACAAACCCGGCCCGGCGCCGGCAGGAACGCGCCGCTGCCTGCGAGGGGCGAGGGCAGCGCTGCCCAGCCCCGGGACCCCGGCCCGCCGCCCCGCCGGCCCGGCCCACCTGCAGCCGCTGGAGGTACGAGGCCGGCGCGTAGCCCGTCTCGCCGGAGCCGGCGCGGGTGACGAGCCACCAGTGCTGGTTGCTGCGCTCCAGCAGCAGGAAGGTCTCCCCGGCGGCGAAGGGCAGCGAGTTGGGCTCGGCGGAGCGGAAGCTGTACAGGGCCCGGTACATGGTGGCGGCCGCGGCCCCGGCCCCTCCGCCCGCCGGACCCGACCGGCCCGCCCTGGCCCCGCCCCGCGCGTCGGCGAGCCCCGCCCCCGACAGGCCCCGCCCCCTACAGGCCCCGCCCCACTAGAGCCCCGCCCCCGCCAGCTCCGTAACGCCCCCTGGCGGTGCCGCTCCCACCGCTGCCTGTCCCGGCCCCGCCCCCGCCCCGAGCTCCAGCAGGGGGCGCCAACGGCCCGCGCAGTGCCGGGGGAGCGGCGGGACAGGCCGGGAATGAACCCGGGAATGAGCCCGGGAATGAGCCCGGGAGTGACCCACGGGAGTGACCCATGGGAATAACTCTGGGAGTGACCCACGGGAGTGACCCACGGGAGTGACCCACGGGAGTGATCCATGAGAATAACCCTGGGAGTGACCACGGGAGTGATCCACGGGAGTGACTCACGGGAGTGATCCATGAGAATAACCCTGGGAGTGACCCACGGGAGTGACCCACGGGAGTGACCCACGGGAGTGATCCATGAGAATAACCCTGGGAGTGACCCCGGGAGTGACCCACGGGAGTGACTCCGGGAGTGACCCAGGGAGTGACCCCTGGACCTATTCACGGGAAGGACCCTAGGAGTGACCCAGGGATCGACCCCTGCACCGACCTCGGCACAGACAGGGGACCGACCTAGGGACCGACTCCGGGAACGACCCTGGAAATGACCCACGGGAATGACCCCTGGCACCGACCCAGAGACCAATTCAGGGACCTACCCCCGGGACCGACCCTCGGGGCTGACCCCTGGGGACGGGCCGCCCGGCGCCGTCCCGTTTGTGTCCTGGTGTCCCTTCCCCATCACCGCCGACTCCCGGAGTTGCTGCTGCCACCTTCCACCCATCACCCACCTGCCCACAGTCCCTCTGATCCTGCCGTGTCCCGACTGGCCGCAGGAGCATCGCTTCACCCCCAAACCCCCTCCCCGCCCCATCCCGGCAGTGCCCCCAGCAGGCCCTCCTCTGAGAGTCCCACACGGCACCAACTAGCATCACTAAATCCCCAAAGTCCCCCCTGTGTGCCACGGGGACTTCACCTGGTAAGCCACCCAGGGCCAGTCCCTTTCCCCAGAACAGGAACAGGGCACGGCCAGGGCAGGCTCTGGCCCCGTGCTGTGCCTGCAGTGGACACGGTGACCTGGCACAGGGCCGTGGATCAGGGCCTGTCGGGCCAGGAGAACTCCAAGACTCAGCTGTCCCCAGCCCCATCCACCTCTTTGCCTTGACGCTGCATTCCAGGAGAACAACTGTTTGGGCCACTATCCCAAGCAGCCCAAGACCCCTGCAAGCCCCCCTCCACAGACATCAGGAGCTTCCCTTGGGCTTCACTGTCCCTGCAGGGGGTCTGAGCCCTTCCTGCTGCCCTGGGGAGGTGAGCAGCAGCCTGCAGCACATCCCCACCCCTTATCACCCTCCCCACCTTCTTCCCAAGCCAGGGCTTTCTCCATGCTGTCCCAGGAACAAGAGGAATTTTCCACCTGGCAAAGCCAGAACAGAGAGCCCAACATGGGGCTGTCAGCACCAAGGCAGGTGGGGGCTGGTTACAGCATCCCAGCAGGGCTGGTACACACGCTCCTGCTGCCAAGACCACCACAAAGACACCCCTCACCCATCCTGCTCACCCCCACCATCCTGCTGGGATGCAGGGATGGAGGGATGCAGAAACGGAATGGTCCACAGACTCCCTGCTCACAGTGACATGGGAGTTTAATTCATCCAGGAACCAAGCACAAACAGATCCAGCCTGTGGTTATATAATGAAAGCCAGGCTCGCAGTGGCCACAGCCTGCTCCCAGCATGGCCCTCCCAGCACCCTGCTTTTCCCAGCTCTGCTGGTGAGGTAATCCTGGCTGAGCATGGTTACGGTGGTGGAGGGTGGAGTAGGAGTGAGCGGTTGCCTAGGCTCCCCCACTGCGGTGGTGCCGGGAATCGCTGCTGGGGGCTGAAGCTGGGCACATTTGGGCTGGAAAGGTGATGATGGGCTGCTTTGGCTGGGAACTGTGACATGCAACCGGGGTTGAATCCTTCAGGAGGCTTTCAGAGTCTGGGCTCCCTGCCTGGTCACGGTCCCTTCCAGATGCCTGGCAGAACATGGAGTGATGGTGGGCAAGGGGTGGGCAGCTGTGGAACAGCACTGTGGGAAGGAAAACCTTCCTGCTTGTGGGTCATTACTCTTGGTATCACCCATATCCCACAAGGCCAGGATTCCCACAAGGCTTGTTCCCTTCCCGGTTTGGCTGCAGTGTTTACCCTGCCTCAGGGTCCACTCGCAGCTGTGTCCCCACTCCAGGTGAGCCCTGGCCACTCCCTGGCACATGCTCAGCTGCTGTTTGTGCTGGAATAACAGCGCTTTGTTTCCGCGAAGTCAGCAGCACAGGCTGTGCTTGCAGGCAAAGGCAGCTGAGGGGGATGCAGGCACCCACCTCCCACACACACGGCAGCAGCACCCCGGCCTCTCCCTCTGCTCTGCACAGCATCCCAGCTCTGCCAGACAGTGGCTGGGAAGGAGCCTGGATTTCCTCCGCAAGGGCTCCTGCAAACCCTTCTGCATCTGAGTAGAATGCAGAGCGCAACACACATTCCTGCTGCTCAGGAATCGGCTTCGAATTGCAAGTGCCGGGTAATTTGTATTGGACAGGGAGGGGCAACAACCAAGGATCCTGCTGCGTCACAAGACGAACTTGACACCTCAGACCTCCATCCCCTGCCCTCGAAGCCATGGGGACCGGGATCACCGTAAGCCGTGAAGGGCTCTGCGCGTGCACGGCAGCCCCCACACTCCTGTTTTCCTCAAGGGCTGTGGAGGGGAAGAGTTGCACAACATCTCTCATATGATTGGAACACAAACTTGCCAGCTCCACGTACACTTATATAATTCTGCACCGCCCGCTCGTCAACACGTTGCAAAACAGCAGCGGGATCAATCGCTCTACTTTTAGGTGTACAAATATTATTGTACTCCCACCAGCCCTCTCTGGGTGAAAAGTAATAGGGCATGTGAGGTGCTGCGAGGACCCTGGGCCCACAGCTCCTAGCACGATGCCTGTCCTGCAGGGACTGGGGCTGTCCATGAGCAGGATGGCCAGGCATTGGGATATCTCTTGGACTTCTCCCTATTTCCCAATATCCTGACAGCCCTCCCTTCCCGAAAAATCTCATTAAAAGGCTGTAGATATGACCCCCCGATGCACACACCAACACCACTTAAAGAAGGTCTCACTCCTCCAACTACATCTGCTCCCCTATGGGAGAAGCCCCCAAACCAGTGCTGCCTGCCAGCAGCAGGCAAACCCTGCTGCTGCCCCTGCAAGAAACACAGTGATCTGTGCTAAACCCAAAAACACCACAGAGAGCCTGCTCCTTTGGCAGCTGCTTCCCCTGGAGCGCAACACGTGGAGGAGCTGAAGCCGTCGGTGGCTCTGGGGCCCTCTCTGCTCCGCCCGCCCGAATCGCTGGGGTGTCCACAGGGCTCCTTGCACAACCCGCCCCCCACAACGCCGGGGCTGGCTGGGGCCCAGACCCCTCCTGCAGCCGCAGGAAGGAGCAGCCAGCGCCTGCCAACAGCTGCGCTTCCTGGAAATGAAGAAGACAGAAGGTCGGGAGAGTTGAGCGGTAGCGGAGGGGGGCCCGGGGGATGCTGCGGGAATGACTGAAGCACTGCAGGTTGCAAGGCGAGCCGCACGCAGCCCAGCCTGCCCTGCAGCTCTGCTTTGGGAAAACAAACTCTTTGCTTTCACACAGCAGCACCATGTTCTTCGTTAAGCTCTGCTCGTGTCCTGACCTGATGAGCCCCTTGCCAGCCCACACACTCTGCCTGCTCGCACAGCCCCTTCCCAGCTCTCCTCCACCGGGGCAGCTCCGCAGGCTTCAACACCATGCTGTGGTAACAGCCTGGTCAAGGGAATGCTGATTTTTCTGCCATCAGCCCAGCAGCAAGGCTCCCTGCCACACCTTGCCTGTGGTGAAAAACCTGGGTGTGGGAAGAATGCGTTTACAGGATGAGGGAAGAGAAGGGGGCCGGGGGTAAGGTGCTTGACAGTGAGAGCACAGGGTGGCCTGCAATGTGCAGGACCATGCCTGGACTCCCCATGGTGTCCTTCCAGCTGCAGGGATGCCAGGATGAAGGAGATGCTCCTGGGTTCCCCTCTCCAACCAAACCAGTGCTGCCTTGCCCAACACCACCTTTCTCATGTCCTTCCCCTGTTGCATGTGTCGGCCTGGGAAGAGCTACAAAGCGAGGAGTTGCCTGGGGAGCAGCAGCAGATCCTGGCCCTGCAGGCTGAAAGAGCTCCTCTGCTTTCCTTTCAAAGATAAACTGAAAAGACTCCACAGGGCCAATGCAGCCTGTCACAGCTTGGCTGGTGGGGACATTGCTGTGGTGCAAACCCAAGAAAGAGAAGGGAACAGAACCCATCGCTTCATCTGGAGCCTGGCATGGCAGGCACCAGCCTCCATCGTGTGAGGCTGCTGCCAACATCACCCTTTGCTGCCCACACAGTTTGGGGGGCAGAGGGGATGGGGACTGTGTCCCTGCTTTCACCCCTTGCCTGAGTGGGAGCCCTGGGCATGTGGGTGGGTGCAGCAGGCCCTGGTGGGCAGGTGAGGAGTGCTGGGACAGGGATCCCCACTGAAGGAACAGGGTGCTGTCAGCGTGGTGGGGGCTGTCTCCAGGCACCCCCACCAGAGTTTTCTCTGCTCTCATCCAGGTGGTGAGTTTCAGCCTTTGAGCAAAGGCCAGGGAAAAGTGGCTGGGAGAGGCCCCTTAGCAAGCTCTCATTTCCATACAATTGAGGGAAGGTGGCTTTGCCCTGGCACTCCCAGCCAGGGACACAAGCCATTCCTTGTCCCCTCTGCCCTGCTCTGCGTGACTCCAAGGCTGGGGCACCACTGCAGCTGGCCACAAGGCAGCACAGGTCCCGTGCCAAAGGTAGATTCCTGCATGGGATGGACAGACAGCAGCCCCTAGTCCCACTATGGCATCACCATAGAAGAAGATTAATTAGTGTCCAGTTGCACAAACTGAGCCCACCACCATTAGACACAGGGAAGGTAGAGCTGCTGGGACGCACAGAGCACCCTCTATCCCTGGGGCAGTGGGTGGCACAGAGGCTTCAGGGCACAGGGTCCCTATGCCCCTGCACACTGAGAGCCACTGTGTCCCCACAGGCTCAGGGCAGCAGGACGTGCCCCATGCCTCGCTGGGGCTGAGGCACTTTGCAGCCCTGGGGCCATGGGGTGAACCACTCTCCCTTGGGCAGGGATCACAATGACATCAGGCTGCTGCCCTTTGGGGATGTTACTGCCCAGCCACAAGGAAATATTTTGTTCTTGCTCCATAAAAGACATCTGTGTGTCCCTCCCTGCTGGCAGGGACCCAGCTTGGGGGGAAGAAGTACAGCAGCTACACAAGAGGCAACAGCACAGGATGGGGACAGCACAGGGATAAAGATGCCCTCTCCTCCAGGTTCAGAGTCTCTCCCCTGCCTCTCCTTGCTTCTGCCCTGCCCAGCTCCAGTGCCAGGGAGGCCACCTACCAAAACATCCTGGCAGGTCCACAGACCCCTGCTCAGCCCCCACCTCAGTCCCTAGCACCTTGCCATCAAAGCAGAGCTCAATTCACTGGAGAAACCAGTGCCAGCTGCAGGAATGCATTTCATCTCCAGCCAGCTGACGCGTGGCAATTCCCGGCAGCCACCCCAGTTTTAGGCTAGAAGTGACCTATTTACATAAGGCAACCTCGCCAAAAGCCTGGGGCTGGTGCAGCATCCCACAGGGGCAGCCGTGGGGAAGAAGCAGGAGTGGGTGCCGGGGGCCAGGGCCCAGCCAGGCTGAGCCATTCGCTGTCTCTCCCCAGCCCCTGCAAAGCCCCCAGTGCAGGGTCAGGCCTAGCATGTTGCAGCCACCCTGGGGGATGGTCTTGCTAGGGCTGGGCTGGCAGGAAAAGGTGGGTCCTTTCTGAGCATCAGGAAGCAGACAGGGAGGAGACCAGACACAGGGGAGCCTTGAGGAACAGAGACGTGCGCTCAGCAGTGTCCTCCATGGAGCAGAGGCTGCAGCAACGCAGAGCGGGGTGTCCCTGCCAGGGCACAGGCTGTCCCAGTTCCTGTCCCCCCACCCAGCTGCAGGGCTGCTCTGCAGAGGTGCCTCTGGCTCAGGGTGCCCCAGGACCCAGGCTCAGGAAGCCAGCCCAGCTGCCCTTCCCAGTGCTCCTGCTGGCACAGCCAGCACCAGTGGAAGCTGACCACCCAGGGAACACCAGAGCTGTGGGGAGCCGTGTTCAGAGCACACAGAGCAAGGGCAGGATTCATCCCTGGAAGGTAGATGCTTTCTGCAGAGGCAGAAGCACCAGTTCTCATGGCACAGATCTCCAGCCTACTGGAGGTTTTCTCTCACAAGGGCATGGAGACCGGGCTGCTTCATCACCACCCTGCTGCCAGCCCTGGCCCAGAGGGTCATCTCCAGAGCTTCTTCCTCCAAGGTCAGCCTGATGCCACAGCAACAGAGGAAAAACAGGAACAAAAAAGCCCTTGGGTCTCTTCCCCAGCCCAGGTGCTCCTCTCCCATTATTCCATCACTCTGTCCTTCACCATGGCCCAACAGGAGGGTGATCACACACCCCCTCCCCAGCCCCACACCCTGCTCATCCCAGTACTGTCCTCTGAGAAGCCCAGGCACAGGGCCAAGGGGCAGGCCAGCCGTTTGCAGGGACCGTGGGAACCCTATTCCCATCCCGGCACGTCCCAGGCTGGCAGTTACACAACTGCCTTTCCACAAACACAAGGAATTACTCAGAAGGATTTGTGCAGAACAGCATAGAAGGAAAACAAACCTGCTCTTGAACTTTGCAAGATATTATGTCATTCAGAGGGACTTGCATCGGGGTTGCCCACTCTTCAACCTTCGAGGACATGGTGCAAGCAAGGCATCTTTCCTCCTGACATTTTGCTCTTATATCCTTTAAAGTGACTAATGAAAAGAAGTCTCCTCTGTCACTGCTCCCTCACTCCCACTGCTGCAGCCCAGGAAGCTCCCAACCACCTTGTTGTTGCTTTGCAGCACTGGCACAGCCTCTCTTAATCCTCAGACAATATTGGCAAAAGGATTTTAGCAGCACAGGCCAGAGCCCACAGGGGCAGGTCCCTCCATCTTCCTACAGCAGCACCAATTCCACCTGGGGTTTTGTTACCATGACATATGGACCCCCAAGTGCTCCAGGTCCGGCTGCTGACACCGCACTGCTCTGAGACCAGGTCTAGACCAAGCTTACCCTGCTGGCAGCATTTCTGCAAGGGCAGCTCCCTGCCTCCAGCCTGGGCCCTGTCTGCAGGCAGCAAAACAAAGAGGACTTGTTCTGGAGGCAGCTTGCATCAGAGCAAATGCGATTGTTCTCATCGGATTTTATGAATTCCCTCCAGACTTCCTACGTAACACAAGTACATTAGGGGGACTTTATCCCTGCTAATTTCAGACCTCAAAGTCAAACCGTGTGTATCAGATGAATCTGCACAGGCAGGCTTATTCATAAGCAGCAGCAGTGATAGGCGACCACAGCGCCTGCCAAGAGGCTCGTCATTAGCTCGTTAGCAGAGGGCATCGCATCCTAAACTGGGGAACTGAAAGGGAAACGTCATCTTGCAGCCACGGTCCCTCTCCCTGTGCCAGGCACATCTCAGGAATAGCAGGCAGGAGCACTGCTGATCAATGCCCAAAGCATTTTGTAGTTGAGAGTGCCAAGAATAAATGGCCCCATCCTTCCCCTCCCCAAGGCTTTTTGCAGCCACTGCCTGGAGCAGCTCGAGGGGTGCTCAGAGGGCCTTGTCAGCCACATCAAGCGACTGGACACTCACCCAGCAGAAACAAAGGGCCTGTTCAGGCTGGACAAGCACATCTCCAGGGATAATAGCCCATGTGCTGGCATAAAATAGTGAGGTGACTGCAAGATGTAAAACTAGGTATTTAACACGGACATCAGTTTGTACCTGAACACTGTGAAACAAACAAACAAAAAACCAAAACAAAAAACCAAAACCAAAAGCCAACACACTCATGTTGTATAAGCAAAGGTAAAAAACCTCTTCAAAAGGTACAAAGGAGAGCCATCAGAGACTTTGATCAGGAGAACTTGATAGGACCTGCTGGGGAATATGAAACTGAAGCTGCAGGGCTACAGGCAACTGAAGAGGGTGACCTTCCAGCAGCAGCTCTGCAGCCTTCCTGTCACATCGAACCTCTCCTCAGCATGCCTACAGGCTAAGTATGGGCCAGGGAGATGATTCACCTCAGTCTTCTGCACAAACTGACTCGCTTATCCCAGGCATCTGTAACAAGAACATCCCCACACTTACCTCAGCACTTCCACACCCAGTTTTCTCCTGCACTATCATGACGACATAAAAGCTTCATAAGGGGAGAAGTCATTTATCTAAAGACAAATAAATATATGTTCCTTTTAAAATTTTGAGACAGTGGTTTAGAGTTACTCTGTTATTTCTCTTACTGCCCTCTCACTTTCTGATGCTTCCTTCCTGTGTGTCTGTCCCAGTTAAGATTTTAAGCTGTTTAGGATATCTTTCAGGTCCTGCAGCTCTGCCCCAGTCGCTGCCACTGCAGCTAATCCTGGACAAATTTTACATATTTGGCCTCAGGGTGGGTTAAAGACTGTCTATAGCTTTCCAGAAATAGGTTACACAGCATAAGATCTAGTTAGAAAAAAACCCAAAACAAGAAATAGGTTGTTGGAGAATTGAAGTGCAAGTTCTCACTTATCATTCCAGCTGGGAAGGACCTCCGGAGACCTCTAACAACCATTCAATCCTTCTGAACATGTTTACCTCGTCTCAGCCTCTCCTCCACCAAGGGCAGGTGATCCAAAAAACAGCCCTCTGCTGGACTTTCTCATCACTCTTGATGGGAGGCCCGGGATAGCCTTGCTTGTCCCACACAGTCATAAGTAAGCCTGGCTGTTCACATGCTGCTTTTGCATTACACCAGAGATCCGAGCTTCATCTCCTCCTCAGTCACCAGTAACAACAGAAGCATCACTTACAACGACCAAAAAGAATTTTATTGGAACATATACACACAGGGATAACAGAGGTATCTGAGTAATCAAATATGGAATGTTTAAGAAAGTTAAAATAAATAAGGATACCAAGTTTTGCCAGTGCTAGGTCCAGCACCAATGTAAGTAAATGCCCTCCAAACAAGTCTGACTCTGACAGGACCATCCCTGCAGAGCCTGTAAAGATTCCTACCACCAGAAAGTGGTCAATAATTTTGGAATACAAAGAGTCACAATAGTGCTTTCTACTGATGTGCATTCACACTGTTTATTCACTGCTTTCATCTCTTATTTCTTTAATAATATCTATTAAATTCTGAAGTCCAAAAACATAGCCCGTGTCTTGGCCCTCATGCACCACACTATCTTCTCCATAGTACTTGCAGGTTGTGTGGGCAAAGTCTATCATACGGACATCGACAGTACTGGCAGTTGGTTTGTAGGCATAGGCTCCCGCAGACTCATCTGAAGATTCCTCTGAAAGGTCCTCTAGGTCCTCTGGGTCCGAGTCAACAGCAACTTCCTGCCTTTCCTTTCCGTCATAAATGATCAGCAAGGAGCTCGAATAGAAGCGGTAAGACTCCTGTTTCTCTAGGACAGACTTGAGTTCAGTCAGTTTTTTAATAACAGACTCAAAGAGTTCCCTGCGCAGGTATTTGCCGTTATGAAAGAACTGGTAAAGTGCTTCTTTAAATCCTTGGACTGAGAGTTTTCTTCCGTGGTATTTATTCATGAACATCAGCTGGCCAGTGCCTGCCTGGTAGACCTGCATATACAAACACAAGAGAAAAGGAATAGTTTAAATTGCTGGTGATACTGACTCAAAGCCTTGAGGGGACAAAATTAAAACAAACAAACAAACAAAAAACCCACATGCTACATAAAGCTTTTACAGGATGACATACTACTCAGTAAAATTGCTCTTCCACAGTTACACAAACTGCTATCAACAGAACTTGGAGAACTGTGGAACTTGGAGGAAGTGGAAAATTCCTTCAGCTCAGATTGGAGCTTTTCCAGTAGGAATGTAAGAATGAGGACTTTAAATGAGATTAGGAAAGCTGTGGCCCAAATCTCCAAAGTCAAGCTACAAACTGTACCACTCATTCAGCTCATTACCTCCCTCTGCCCTAGGATGGTATCAACTGACTGCCAGCATGCTGGGATCTGAGTGACAGCAAACACTTCTACACAAAACTAAGCTGTGCCCCATAATCAACTGCATTTAAATAAATCCAAAGTGCTCCTGCAGGAAGATGCCTTCCTATAGGACAGTGGTCTATATACCCCATAGCTCAGCAATGCCTGAACATCTGGGTCAAGGACTGCAGGTGCTTCCAGAGTTCCTCTTTGTTTTCTAGCACAGGTCAATACTGGAAAGTGAACAATGAGCAGGCCCCGCTCAAATCCCAGCACACTGTGCTCAGAAATGCAGCTCCCACACTTTCATTTCTGCCTCGTGTTTTTCTCCCAAGTTAAACAGTGAGCTGAACACCACACAGGCCAACAGTCATGCAGTGGACCAAGTCCTAGCAAACACTGCTAGCATTCCTGGAATCTACTGGATGGGAGGAGAGAGGCTTCAGAAAAGCCTCGAACACAAACATGTTGTTTCCAATTTCTCATTCACATGTTGCTCTAGGAATACAGAAACAAGTAAACAAAAAAATTCAGGTGAAAGTCCATGTAACTGTCCCCTCATCTGGCCACGAGTCTTATCACATTGACCAAGCACTTCTCACTTGCACTTTGTAACAAGCAGACTTCAAGCAGTGAAAGATCTGTGGCTTTTCAAAGTCTATGAGACAGAACCGATTGCTTCTTACTATTCTAGCAAACTTTCACACACTTCATTCAAAATTCCCGTAGTGGCAGACCCTTCTTTAAACTGTTCCCTACGCTATTCTGAAACGTTAACAGAATCAGTTATTTTGTTGTGGCTTTAAACCGCTGATATTGCGCAGGAGAGCGTGTGCTCAGACTGCACTCGATGCAGAGCACAGGCTGCAGGTTGCTCCTGCAGATGCTGCCACCTCCAACTTACCAAGGATCCTCAAAAGCCTCACTCCCCTCTGTGAAGGAAATGGAGCACAGCACCTCAAGGGCCACAGCTCTCGGGATGAGGACATAAGCCAAAACCCCCACTAACAGAAATGAGTGCAAGCCTGTTGCCCCACACATGGCCAGTTTTGCCCTCACCTGCATGCCACAAACTCGCACCCCGATCACAGCCGACGTGCTCTGCTGGCACTTGCGGATCTGATTTGCCTTCTTCTCTTCCGACGCGTCGTCCCCGTGCTGCCGCGTCCCCATCTTAAGGTCCAACACGCACGGCACTTCGTATCGGGACGTCAGGTTTTCCAGCAAAATGAATTCTGATTAGTTAAGGAACAATCCTCACAACGAGGGACACACGTTTTAAAAACGTTATCACAGATTTTACAGGGTGCCAGTGTTAACTTTAGGCGTAGCCAAAACATGCCCAGTATAGCAGCCTATCAAAATTTGCAGTTACATAAACTCAGATATCCACCCTGCTTTACACCAGTTCCAGTTTTACTGGTCTTTAGAGAAGACTACTGAATTTCCACATTAAGTGAAAAGCAAAGTAATCAGGGCTATAAAGAAACATAACCTGGCAGCTGACTTTGAGTTATGCAGTGTTTGGTGTACAGCAAGAGAGTTTGTTTTTTGTGGGAAATGAAGATTTTGTGTGCTTCTGTTATCATTTGAAACTAGTGAGGCATTTTCACACTATCTCTAAAATACAGAAGTCAAAAACCACTTCAAAACATCTGTACTGAGATTGTTCCAAAGATATCACACATTTCTTAGGCAACTGAATAATCATCTACAGTGAAATGGTGACGTACCAGCCAGAAAATGCTTTCTGTTGAACAGTTTATTAGTCAGAGGTGTTTTAGTAATCCATTCACTGAAAGCCCTCATACATGATGAGGAATTTGTTTACCTAAGTATATAGATACTACTACTTTTGCAGGATGCAGCTGCATCCAAGCCTGCACACAGCAAGACCTTTTTCCATAGAGTGCTCAGGGTGGAGATGTTTGTCTACAGTTCCACAGCACAAAACCAGTGTGCTTCAGCTTTCATGGATTTAGTCACTGTTTTCCTTTCTCATGCTCCAATCCTACATGACACTTTATACCCAGCTTTTTTTTTTTACCAAAAAGGTTCACTAAAAAGAGGGTTCTAGTAGCAGAAAACTCCGGGCATTGGAATAGCTTCTATATTTAAGAAAATGCTAAAAAGAGAAAGAGGATACTAGTTTTTAAGATCATGTAAACAGCAATAAAATTGACAGAACTCTTCTTTGAAAGCTCTCCATAGAAAACTATTTTTGTGGAAAACCTCACACACAGTATGCTGTAAAACCTGTCCACTAACTAACCCACAAGTTGTAAATTTTAATTCAGTTATCTGAGTTTCCCAGCCTAGCTACTTTATCACATGCTGGAAAAGCCCATTTCTAGAAAGCACTGGCAATCCCTTCAGAGCCATCAAATAAATCACAGCTTCAGAGAGTCTCTCAGGACCACAGTTAAGCCTGCCCTGTACTTTTATCTGGTGTCTTCAAGAAATAAAAGGCAGAGCGCCCTACTCATTCCATTGTTATGAGGTATTTTCAGGAAAGGATACTGTATTGGTTTCGGTGTTTCGCGTTTTCCTTCATCCGCTGTAATTGTTGCTGGTGACATTTCATGCTCCAAGGATTATGGTGTTTAAACTGAGAACTGACATTTCCTTTTTTCTCTACAGTATAATACAAGACTTCAGATTTCTTCAGCCACTCAAATTCCTCCTCCAATTTGTGACTACAAAAACAGAACAAAGCAGCAAATTACAGGTCAAGTGGAAAAATAAGCCTTTGGAAGGGGTTGTCAGTGGATTTAACTTTACAAGCTGTTTCATTCACCTTCACTAACAGCTAGCAAAAGTTTTATTTTGCTCCCTGTGCAAATTACTTCTATGAAGTAATGCAAGAGGTAGTGATATGCTTTAAGGTTTATCCTTTGCTAAGGTCACTGTTTCTAGTGCAGCAATCACAGCTCACAGTTCACAGTGGGCACAATTAACAGAAATGAATGAGGGGGAAAATGTCACTAACAGGGCCAAAGCAGAATTCCTACAAAGGTATGCCATATATAGTAACACTGAGATATGCTTGGGGTTGATTGGGTTTTTTTACAGCTACTGTGCCTTTGCAGGTGGGTGGAAGTTTTTTTGTTTGGGGGCTCTCATTTTTTGTCCTTTCTGAAGCTTCAAAAATAACATTGGGAAACCTGTTTCAGCTGACCACCGCAGAAAAAAAATGAGAAGATTCAACATGCTACCAGTCTGAGGACATAGTAGTTTCACTACTGAACCTGTCTGCACTGAAGAGGTCGGGAAAAACAAAAGAAACAAGAGAAGAAATGAAAATGAAAGTGAAAGAGATCTGGAGAATTCTCTGAAATTCTGAAGACCAGAACTGGGCAGCAAAAAATGTTTTGCTTCAAGGCTCTGCATTCCAGTTCCCCTTGTCAAACTCACCTTTTCATTTTCTCCTCTTTCCTGTGCTGCCGGACCCATTCCTTAGATATCTTCTCATTTTCTAACAACATCGTTTTTTTGTTAGTCCATCTCAACAGCTTACTTTTGGGTTCACAGTCAGAGTTATCTAAGTTTTCTAAGTTATCGTGGTCCCCATTTAGTGGATATGCTATTAGACATAAGTTTCCATCTTCATCCTCTTCAAAGCTCACCGACACCACACCTGAAGAGAGAGGGGACCTGGACAGTTATGAACTGCTCAAGTGACAAGCAAGCCTTTTAGAACACGTTATTTTACACTAAGAATACAGCAACTTTATTCTTACCCTGGTCCTTAGTTTCTATCTTGCCACAGGCCAAACCTCATCTGCCAACCTAACAAATATCAAAAGAGCTAGACAAAAATGACACCTCACAAAAGACAATTTATCATATTGACAAAACAATGATACAGAAGGTCATTTTCTTTCTCTGAGGCAGTCAAGTAAGAATCAAATAATAACAGGACACAATTTCAATTATGAAAAATTTTTATTAATTTAAAAAAACTGACTGGTCTGATTCTAAGTGAGATGTAAAACATTTGTTAACATCTTGCAGTGAAAAGTGACCTGCACAAAAAAAACTTACACCAAAACCTTTTAAGTTTTGCATGACAGCAAAGCAAAAAGCACTTATCCAAACAATATCTGGTTACTAGATCCCCAGGGGAAAGGAAAGATGTGCAAGTAGACCAAAACAAGGAAAATGTCACATTACAACAGAAACTAATCCAAAAGCTTCCACTTAGAATCATCATGTTTAATTATACATTTTCTTCTCTTTTTTTTTTTTTGAATATATTTTATTGATACTGGTTATGCGGCAATCTTGTGAAATATGTAACAAAAATGCAATACAAAACAAATTTGTTTGTGGTACAGAAACATGGTGAACCTCGAAAGCATTTGTTTTCCTCACGCTCCCTCAGGAGTCTCTAGAGCACTGCACTGTGCTCTAAGGGTCTGAGTGGAGCGCTCTGACAGATGCACTGAGTGCTACATGAGCAAGTTTCGGGGGTTAATGGAGAAGCAGTATCAATTGTCTGGATTGGGTTTTATTTTGTTTTTCAGTCCTCTCTTTATTCTCAGATCAATCAGTCTGCACAGTTCTTGCAGCTCATCACTAGCTATGAGAGAGGACTCGGTGAGAGACTGGAACTTCGGAGCTGGGCAGGCAAGTCCCAGACCTACAGTGGCTGGAACAGGGAATGCAGAAGCTCTGACAGTCCTGCTGTCACAAAGGAAAGAACAATGGGGAAAAAGGGGGGCTTGGGGGGAGGGAGGGGGAGCCAGCTTAGCAAATGGTTTTGGCTTTTACACTGGAAAAAAATAACAGATAGGGACCAAGTGAGACCCCTAAATCCCTCCCCCCACTTTCCACAAAGCCACATACACTAGTACAATTGTTCTATTACATTTTCAGAAGTATCATTCAAAGACCATATTTTCTTGCAGTCCAACAGAACTTGTAATTAGACATGTCAAAAAGTCTCTGTAAGTGAGTAGGGAGTATTAACTCTGAAACATCTCTGAAGTCTTCCACCACTTTCACAAACAGTATGCAAAACTTAATCATCATTATGGTTGTTAAAATCAATGTGCTTTAAAAAGCAACTCCATTTTAAAAAGTGCTTCAGACATATTATTTATTAATCATCAGGCAGCAGTTGATGAAGTAGGAAAGAGAAAGAGTGTTCCTGTTAACTATTGCAATTCTTAGGAGAACTGGAATTTCCACTCCTACATAACTTCTGACTCAGCCTCATCACGGCTACTTGATCCTTGCCTACCTAAATGCCATGAATTTTCATTTCCTTAGTGGTAGAAACAATATTCCAAGTATTCAATAAGGCACCTTACTGACACGTATTTAGTGCAATCAAAATGAAAGTCAGAGGAGAAATAATAAAAAAAAAGAGACCACAACTAAGCTTACACAAAACACTGCCATCCAATCTTATCAAATCCCCTGAAAACAAACATTAAACAAGTGGGGAAAAAAAATTTTAGAAATCCATACAAAAAAAGCAGCAGATAGATACTGAAACCATTCTCAAGCTGTGAGCTACTTACCTGTGCCTAAGGGAGATATATGGGCTATCACCAGCAGAGTTGCTCTACTCTAATGCTGTTAGTCAGCATAAACACCAACTTGGCAAGCATTTCCACCCTGCATCTCCACAGCCTGCCTCAGACAACACCAAAATACATGAAAAGAAACCCCTAAAATCTCCTCCATACAGAAGAGATTTCAGAGACAACAGAGAGCACAGCACACTTGCATTCACAGCAACAAAAAGCCCAACCCCATTCAAAGGTTTGGTGACTTACCCTCATATTGTGGAGTGAATTTACGCATTTCTGTAGGGAGAGTCTCATAGAACTGGTGTTCCCTCTGAATAAGGGGTTTACAGATTGTCTTGTCATTAAACCGGAGGACACAGGAGTGTCCTCCAACCTGGTGGACAAAAGGCTCCAGCAGGACTCCCTTGGAATAGTGCTCCACTTCCATGGCTCCGAAGGCTGGGCTCATCCTTGTAGCACATTAGATGGAAGGCGGCGACAGCGGTGAGGGCAGCTGGGCGGTGAGGGCAGCTGTGTCTGGCTGGCTCGATTGTTCTGCGGGACAAACACACAGCGGTGAGGGCGGCTGTGCCCGGCTGGCTTTGCCGGCTCTGTGGGACAGACACACAGAGCGGTGAGGGCAGCCGTGCCCGGCTGGCTTTGCCGGCTCTGTGGGACAGACACACAGAGCGGTGAGGGCGGCTGTGCCCGGCTGGCTTTGCCGGCTCTGTGGGACAGACACAGCCCTCACACGAGGCCGGGACGCGCCGCTCGCGCTGCGCACGGGCCGACTGAGGGCGCGCGGCGGGCGCCGCCGGCCAGGTTCGCGCGGACACGCCCCCCGCGCGCCGCCACCAATGGGAGGCCGCGCGAGGCGCGCGCGGGGAGGGGCGGGGCCGCGGCTCCTTAAAGGGAAAGCCACCCAGCGATCCCAACCGCCCGGCCGGGGATTAACACCGAACGCACAGTTCCTGCCGCCCAAATTCTCACAGCAGCCAGCCCAGGCTCTCATTTCACCCGTTTATTCACACCAACATGGCAAAGGCCGAAAATATTACACGGATGCAAACTCTCCAGAGGAACACCGTAACGCTAATATGCCGTTTCCCAGGAATTTATTTTTGCGTGCATCCAGCAGAAGGCAGCGCTCCGTGCCAGCTGCATCCCAATGATCTGTACTGTACCCTGTCACTGCACGCTGGTCAGCCCTGGCCTGCCGCCAGCGTCACGCAACCTGCACTTCAATAGCAATTAAAGGAGCGAGGCTGAAAAACAAAACATGACTGTCCTGGTCTCTGCCTTCCAGTAAATTTTTAAGTCGAGTTACTCTAATTTTAGACCAAGGCTTTAATCATTAACCCTCTGCAGCTAAAAACAACCTCATACTTATTTTGCCTGAAGATCATTACACGAACAATAATGCACTTAGTTCAAAGAGACTACAAAGTGTTCTAGGTCACAGGTCTATTTTTATTTGTCCTCCTTAGATATTTAACAGCTTTACATTAACTGGAAAAGCAGAGACCTGCGGGCTTAGAGCAGCGGTGCTACCAGAACCACAGATGCCCACAGCATGCCCTGGACATAAGAGCATTAATTGAATTAAACAACTAAACTGCTTTAAGAAACAACAGGTCGATCAAGTGAATGAACTCCAGCTCCTGGAATGTTTACCTGCACCTAAGGATAACAGGTCAATAAGAGTTGAGTGTGTTTTCGTTGCTGGTTTTTGGTTGTTTGCCTTCCTCCCGCCCCCCCACTGCACACACCAGTCAGGGTTTTTATCTCCTTTTTTCCAAGCACCTTATTTGACTAAACGTTATCAGTTTCTTTTAAAAACAAACAAACATACAGAAAACAAAACTCAGACCAGCTCTGCAAGAGAATGAATGTAAAATTTAATCTGGAAAAGTGTTTCCCAGAAAAACAGTACTCTCTTCTGATACTCTATATTTTAAGATTAGAGCAAGATCAGTAAAGTTTCGCTTTTTCTTTGTACTACTTTGAATTTCCTAATAATTTTTTATTAGGAAGCTACTGCACCACAAGCCAATCTTCTCACCTCCCTCAACACCAACAACTTGACAACCCAGAAACACAAAGGTAAAAAACCCCTCAGGTTCCACCCCAGAAAGCCACTTCCAAACCCCTATTTAACTGCACGAAGCTGAGCAACCCTGAAGCACCCAGGCAGTGTGGAAAAGCCAAGTGCCTTGGCCTTGACTGACACTGTCAGTGCTCTGGAGGCACAGATTTGCTCGATGGCTCCCCACAGTACCACCCCTCCGTGCAGAGCCACAGGCTCCTCCTGCAAGGCTCCACTGCAAGTTGAGTTTACCAGTCTGTGTAACACTTGGAGCCTGGACCACACACACCTAACAAGCCGCATGAGCTCCTCAGTAAGCCCTGACTGAGTGGCTTCCATTTTCTATTACAAAAATTTTAAGCATCAGTCTGTGTTTGTGTAATGCACCAGTAATTTTACAACTCTTTTTCATTAGCATTTTCTAGAGCCAACAATGCCTCCAGTCTTCTGGAATTTCCCAGGGAGAGCCAGAAGTGTGCCAGGTTTCATTGGAGGCATGGAAACACACGTACACGATCTCACAGTGCCAGAGCTTTACACTGGTATGGCCACTTTTAGCAGCCTCACAGAACATCAACAGTACAAGACCACTCTTCCCAAGACAGCATTACCACTCCGTGGCCATCTTCCTAATTACCCTGATGTACAGACACTGATTTCCAGCTGCAGCAATTCAAACTGAGAAAGTACCTTGCAACATCCCTTAACCTCCAACATCTAGTTTGCCCCACTCCCTTTGCATCAGAGTTGCATCAGGAGCAAAGCCTTGAAGATGTTTACGCCTCAGAAATAACTCTATCAAAAATCACCTCCAACACAGGCAATGTACAACACCTTGCTTACCCAACACATCTTCAGGGAGCTCATTAGTAGCAGCTCAACTTGTTTGCTTTAATGTATGCCCAAGTGGTCTGGACAACACTTGTACTGGATCACGACATTCAGTTGGCAGTGAAATTGCCGAGCACAGTATTGCTCAGGACTACTTGTGCTACTTAGCCTTTTCCTGGAAAATTGAGATCTGGCAGCACATCACAAAGTGTAATTTCCCATTCGAGGAATAACAAAGCAAATTTTTTTATTGCTCTGATATTATAGAAATATGAGTTATGGAATATTTAGACAGGGTTGGGTTTGGTTGTTTTTTTGTTTTGTTGGGGCATTTTTTGAGAGAGAAAGGCTAGAAACATCTATACATAGTCACCCTGTACCCTGTCTGCACTACCACAAACAAATGTGAACCTACCAGACAATAAAGGGGGAAGCTCACACAAGTAAAGGTGAGTTTACTGTGCCTGTATTAGTAAGCTCTGCTTCTGCTTTTATCTTTCAAAGCCACAATACAACTCCCACATGTTCCGTTTCTACGACAAGATTTCTGTAGTATGAATCCCTGCTGAAAAAGCTCTATTAATAAAGCTCTGCAGTACAAACTGTGTGCAAGGCACTGCTGAGCTGAGCGTCAGCAAGGAGTTCCTTGCTGTACACCCCTTAACCGAGCTCCATGATTATGCAAAGCAATTTACTGCCTTCTTATAAACCTAACACATGTACATGATCTGAACAGAACAACAACAGTGCTCAACAAGGCAGCAGCAAGCCCACACGATCTTTTCCACAAGTTAGATTTCAATGAGGCTTTAGTTTTCACTTCGAACAATTAATATATTTTAGCCTTTCAAGATAAGCACTGTTTACCTAATAAATTGTTCCGTTTCACCTAATGAAATTCTTCTTGCTTGCAAAAAGATTTGGAGCAAGCTGTTAAGGTTTTTTTCTGCTGCGTGCTGTAACATTACCACTACAAACAATTGGGATTTGTTTGTCATTTTGGCTCTCCTCAATATTTGGAATCTTGCCATCCAGATTAACAACAGGACCTGGAGCACAACTGTAATGCCCATCAGAAATACTTTGTACTGTTTCATTTATAAATATCTTAATTCCATAAACAGCCTCACAGTATGCCAAATTGATTTCACTTCCTTAGAAATAAAAGCTTTGACCTAAGACCAAGAGCTTCCAGTGGCATTGACGCTGACCAGCACAAGCACAATGCAGTTTTTCACTGCCTTTCCTCTGATTCTACACCCGGTTTGTTCTAAATGCTCTTTGGGTAAGAAAGAGCCCAGAACAGCTGTTTTTAGGCAATCTTCCTAGATACCAAAGGCAGACTCAGAGTACCCTGCCCTTTTCCTCCTGTGTGCTTTTAAGTGCCTTTGGCTAAGAGCTTCTGTTCAAAGGACACATCAGCCAAAAAAGGCAAATTTACTAATCCTTCATGAGTCAACAATTTTAAGAGAAAAATCTGACATAACTCAAAGGAAGCAAACAAAAATGTCTCTACACATTAATATTAGCTTGAGAAATGTCATTCTTACAGTAAGCAGCAAAAGATGTTTAAAAGCCAAACCTGCAAACCAGAAGTGACACAGATAGACATCTTATTCTCATCACATGTGACAATGACCACTGAGAGAATACCGCAGTGAACTCATGTTTTCAGACTCCTAACATCAATCCCAGGTGACGGCATTCTTTGGAAGGTATTTCATGTCATTACAGATCCTCAACTTAAGTCCCACATGTAATTGTATTAATGAACACATCCTCTGGAGAGCACAGCTCTCAATTAAGCAGCAGCTCCTTCCTTCATAACAATCTCAAAATTAACACCTCTTCCAGAAACTTCATAATAGCAGAACCACTGATGCAGAGCTGCCCTTCTAGCCAACCTGTTAAAACTGGTTTCTCTCTAGTGCAGACTTTTGATTTTGAGTGGTCAGTATCTGCAACTCCAAACAGCCATAAATCAGCTTTGCAGTGACAGAAATAGCAAGGCAGCAAAGCTTTCTGCCTGTCCTTTATTCTCAGTTCACTGGACAGTGCAAAGAGGAAGCTGACAGGGTAGAGACTGCAGAGCAGAGCTGCTGCAGGGTGCTGTAACCCTGCTGAACCAGACAAAGCAAAGCCCCTTCCTGACGCTCCAAGGAAACAGAGGATTGGCACAGTCAGCCAACAGGAGAGAAAGACTACCAGTGATCCATTAGAGCAACCAAAGAGAAAGCTGCCTCAACCCACAGAACATTCAGGAAGAAACAGCATCAGCTGAAAAAGGACAGAGGAAGATGCAAGCATCAAGGTGGAAAACATATGGTGCGTTTTAGAGAGCCCACCCACCACCTGTTAGATGAACAAAACTGAGAAGGTACCTCAGGTCTGAGTTAGTAAGTCATCACAACGCTCAAAGATAACAACCCTTCAAGGACTGAAGCAGGAAAACACACTTTAAGAACCTACAATACACCTATCAAACAGGAATTTTATAAATCCTCATATGACAGAACTACACGTCCCATTACTAATAATGTGTTATTTTACAAACAGCAAGGTACATTCCTTGAATCAAAAAAAGCAGAGGATGCATCATCAAAATATTAAAAGCATTAGGTAGTTAAGTGTGCTCAGGGTCTAAGTTCTTGCACAGTTTGTGATTAATTTTGATGAAAATCAATGCCATTCCTCTGCACAAAGAACTATTTTATTAGCAAATTTTCCCAGTCTAACACTGTTAAGGAGTTGCTGCTAACATTCACTTTAGCTACTGCTTGGCTCAGGAACTGAAGTTACTCTGGTGTGCTCTGTTTCAGAAGTTCTTAAAATTAGAATGGTGATATTCATATCCTCTGGTGCCCACTCAGCTGCTGTGGAACAGTATCAGAAATACAAAATTACATTTTGAAGATGACCTGCATAAGATTAGAGAGCAAACCCTGTACAATAGATGATTTTAACTCTTAACAGAAAAAAAGACCTCTGCATGCATTTATCACAACTGTTTTAATTGATTCCTAATTTTAAGGATGCATTATACCTCTAAATATAATGCAAGTCCCACACTGAGATGCCTTTTGAAGCCTTTTCCATCTACAACAGTAGTAATATAACTAAGCAATAAATAATATAGTTTCTAACTTTTTAACTCGTTAGGACAGAGATGCAGAGCTCATGTAATAATGTGCTTGTATGAATCCTGGTTTTGGAAAAGTCTGAAGAGAAGCCTTAAATTCTGCCTGATTACAGAAAGCAAACACTTATTCTGATAACTAATTTTGAGGAAAAAGGTTATCTTCAGCTGAAGAGTGTGCTAACATTGTTGAGTCTCTGACTTTTTTTAGCTATCAACAAAAAACTGGCCCCTAAACAGCAAGTAATTAAAATTCAATACAGCAGACTTTGTAGCCTTCAGTGTCGTGGGGGGAAGAGGAGCAGTGTCACAGCATCAAGGGAGAGGAAAGACTAAAGTTTTTCTTTAAAATTATGACTAGAGGGGACAAAAAAAATCTTTTTTTCATTAAGTATAACTTTGAACCAAGTGGTTGTGATGAAAAAAGGATGCTGAGCTGTAACTTTCTACGCAAGTCAAGGTTATTTAAGCTCTTCTGCAGCAAATCAATCAAAGTAATGATCATTAAGTTACCTTTACGTGACTTGTACTCAGAGATGAGTAAGCATGACGTTTTGAAAAAACACTCAAAAGAACACTTGCAAACCCAAGAGTAAGACACCAGTTCCTTCATGCCCACATACTGGGGCTATGTGTGCATTCTCTTTCCAATCAGGAATACTTTTGCTGTAGCCCTTAGAGGTAAATCACACTGGGATTCAGGCACTGTAGTGGCACGTCTGTCATAACCACCTACAGACACAAAAAGCCAAGAAAGCATATTCTTCATGTTGAATGTAGGGTGATTGGGCTAAACCAACAAAATAAGCCACCTGATTGTTAAAAATGCTGATATAATGTAATTTTCTCTTTATTTTTTTAATTTATCTTTACTAAATGGCAAGTGATTGCAGCAGCACGTTGCTGTGGTGAAGAAAAATTAAGTAATTTCTCCATAAATAAGGGAAAAAAATTCCTTGAATTCTTTATTTAATCACATAAAACAGACTGAATCTAGAAACCCAGAATTATACATGAAGTCATGCACAAAGTTTCTACAAAACATGTTTGCAAAACCCTTTTGGAACATGGCTCAGCTAACTCAATAGCAGTCTTGGCCCATCAAGGTAGAAAGCTAATCCTATTTTTAACATCAGACTGTGAACAAAAGATTCCCACCAAGAAAGAATGAGTTTTGCCATTTTCAAACTGAAGAAAAATATCCTGAAATGCCCTTGGTTCTTCTGAGGATGTCAGGTATGTCACACCTAAGGGTACCAGATGATCTTCTCCTCTGAAAGGAGAGGGACAGTCCAACACTGGCTACAATGGCCAGGTTAAGACATCTCTTTGCACCTGTACATTTAACACCACAGCTGCAGCAGAGCCACCTCCTAGACCAAAAAGACTCAATTTGAATACAACCTTAGCAGGCATAACTAATTATGAAACTTAAGGCATAACACATTAAGGGAGCAAACTATAAACAAAACAATCTGAAGTTGCATAACTATCATTACTACTCCTCACGCACAATCATTATCCCTATCTTCCTTAAACCAGGTCTACATTATTAGGAGAAACCCAGTTTTCCTTTTGTCTAGGACAAGGCAAGGCAAGCCACCAAGGTGATCTCCCAAAACTTCCTCTTTGTTAACAGAAGAAGGCACAGCAGCCCCTCACTGCCATTTCCTAAACCTTAGCAAGGAGGTTAAATGCTCGCTATAACCAATATTTCAACATCCAAAAAGGCAGCAGCTTTCAGCTTTCCCTACACCATTTGTAATCTGTAAGCTTAACACCTACATACACGAAGTTCTGGAGAAATGCCAGTTTTACCTCTCAAGTAAAGCTATTTTATCTCCCTGGAACTAAAATAAAGCCAAGTTACAAGTTACTAAACATACTCAGCCAGAAAAGAGCATGCAATTCTGACCCATGCACTTTTTCAGGGATTGTGTAATTTAAGAACTAGCCTCTTTTCCAAGCAAAAATGCTATGGAAACTAAGAAACCTGAACCACCAAAACTAAACCACTTAAACTTCCTATTTAGAAACTGATCCATCTTAAAACAGTATTCTGGCATCACTGGCTAAAAACATCAGTTGCTATGAAAAGACAATACTGCCCTTTGTCATGGAGAAAAAATAGCCTTCAGCCTTTAATCTTCTGAAAATATGAAAGCAAGAGCTAAATTGTGTGGATTACACATGAAAGTATTATTCAAGACACCAACACCCTCAGAAATTCCAGCACGGAGATTAAAATAAATCCAAGGCTATGCCTTTCTCATTATCATGAATTTAGCAGTCTGGGAACTGTATTTCCAGCCACTCAATAAAAGAACACGGAATCTTTGTGACTGGCCCTTCAGTTGTGACCCATTTGCCACATATGATAAGCTGCTCAAGAAGACAAGTGTCAGGTCCCTTTCAAAGTTCACATTCACTTAACTACATAAAGATTTTCCCTCTGACTATTTCCTTCAGAAATCCCAACCCCAAATACTTTTTATGCCATAAGAACTAGGGGTTCAAAGGACAAGATTGTTAAATTTAAGTTTTGATGCCTAAACCCCACAATCCAAGCTAACTCCTTGAGCAAAAACTTCCACAGGAAAGCACAACAAGGATCATCCATAAATAAGCTATTACAGGAAGAATGGTGCCCACAATGCAGTAACGTATTTTATGCATCCCATTTATGTATATATTCATCTATACCATCAATATAACTCAAATGAAGTTTAGTCCCTTTATGAAGAAAAACAGTTGAAAAGTAGCCCAGGAGGAGATACAGTCAGATTTGAAATGCCCATCCACAATTTTATCTGTAATTCTTCAAGTGTTGGTTCCAAGACTACTTCTGATGATTGTGATAAATGGAATTTTTGCTCCAGAACACCTCAAGTTAATGAGATGCATTTAACTTTTAAAATCGTATTTATGTTTCAAAACATCTCAAACTACTGAAAACATCTCAAATCAGACAACACAGTACAGATTTGCATCTTAAAGGGAACAGTTTATATGATTCAGTGACCTCTATATGCTCCTTCCCTAAAGAGTTGAATGTGACTGGGTCCTAAGGCCTTAAAACACAACACCCTGCAGGGTTGACAGAGCAATTATAGAATTGCAAATGCAGAAGATACAACAGAATAATTTCAATGTGCTTCTTGCTCAACCGCAGCAGATTGGACAAGAGCAAGTAAGGACAGGAGAGGAGTCTTACATGACAGACTCTCAGGTGGCACAACAAAACCAAGGGAAAAAATTGTAACCATTTCCCCTGGTAAATGCAACTCATTTTAAGAAGTTTCCTCCTAGTAGAAGGGACAAGAACCTTTTGTACAAGCACACCTGCACAGTACTTCAAAAATGCTCAAAAAAAATTATGTACGTATTTAATGTTTCATCGTTGAGTGATCTCATAGAACACCATCTGGGGCCAATTACAGGCTCACCATAATAATCATTGCCAAAGAATTAATCCATTTTAATCCCATACAGTTTACATATTCAAACAGCAGTACAAAACCACTTGGAAAAAAAAATCTTATCAATTTCAGTAACCTAGAAAAGGAAGCTTCAGCAGCAGCCTGGCTATACTGCTCTCATCCCTGCTGCAGCTGACAAACACAACGATGCACAGGAGCGAGCTGGTTTTATTAACCTGGGCAATGGGACACAGCTATGGTACATCTTATTCCCTTAAAAATATCTGTTGCTTTACTGGAGTTTTTAGACCAGCCAGCAAGTGTGCACTTCACGACCATCTTCAAAGAGAGACCATCGCTCACCAAAAAGGGAACGCTCAGACAGGATGACTGCCAAAAACCTATTTTCTCTTCAAATATCTGCAACATAGCACCACCATTTGCACTGTGCTCATGTTCCAAGTCTGCATTTCCAAAAATCAGCACAGTGCCAGGGGAGAAAAATACTTCAAGAAGTCAAGCTTATGAAAAAATAATTTTATTTTTTTGGAATGCAAACTTTGTGCATAGTGATGTTAAATAATTTTTTGCACTTTAAAACACAATCATCATTCAGCACTTAGATTTAAAAAAGTGAAAGATTTTGTTTAAACACAACAACTTGAATAAGATGGTCATCCTTTCATCACACAACTCACTGCAGCTCCATCAGCATTTACTTCATCTTCTTGTTGAGAGACCACTCATTTTCTCAAATTCTGAAATGATTCTCCCAACCCTTTTGTTGCTTCCCTATCTAGAACTGTGCTCTCAACACTCTCAGATGTCTCTTCAGAAAACTGACTGGTGCCATTAAGCCAGAACCAATTTTCCTAAGATAGCTTGAACAGATTCCCAGTTACAATGATAGTTAAGTTAGTATGAGCACACGTACTCATCAATTTAACCTCTTATCTCCTCTTAAATTGAATCAACCTTCTGAAAGCACCAACACCTCAGAGAGATCAAGATGATGCCTAATCATGTCAGCAGTTTGTCATTTTTATAACAAGGAACCTCATTAATCTAATTGATGTCATAATGATAAAAAAAAAATCAATTGTCATCACACTGCCTCCATATACCCAAAACAAAGGCAAATAAATCACTGTTCTTCTGGAAAAAAGATACAAAAAATGAAAGAAGCAAATGTTAAAAGAAAAGAGGTCATCTTCAATAAGCATGAAATTAAGCAGCACCCAAAATTCCTGATAAGGTTTCAGGCACTGTAGAAAATTTCTGCATCACAGCACTGCACAGCTATTTGGGTATGCTAAAAGCCCTCTGCACTTCAAGAAAATAAAATCATTTTGCTGTGCTCATCCTAATGCAGACTTTGGCATAAACCCCCAAACCCTTGCTTCTTCTGTGATTTTCTGATGAAAAATTGCCTCAATAATTTTATCGTCTGTCCTTGAGCCTGTTTAAGTCTCAACACCCTGGGGCACTATTAACCAGCTTCAGCAAGTCATCCAAATGATTTTTTTTTTCCAGTTCCTTCCAACCTTTTGGATGTCAACAGAGCAGGACAGAAGAGAAGCAGGCAGGAACCAAGAGAGGCAGTACAGCTGAATGGCTACTGTGTGAATTCAGGACCTCCCCGTTCTGTTTGGGCTATTAACTGGCTGATGAGCACCTGCACAGCTCCAAACCAGGCACAGCCTGTGCCGTCTCTTGCCCTACCATCCATCGTGGCACGCACACAAAGTTTGCCTTCGTAAAGCAAAACTCTCAGTGGTCAAAACCATTTCATTCAAAGCTTTCTTTTTCCAGTAAAACAATGCAAAACTGGGATCTAACTGGTTCCAGCCATCTCCAAGAGACAATCCTCCACTTGCACAGGCAATCCAGACACAGGGTCAAAGGCTGCAGGTTAAGTATCTGATAACAGTAGAGTGGTACGTTCTGTACCTATTATGAAGATTATCATTATTTTATTCTAAACACAGCCTGTCTTTCAGAGAACAGTCAGGACTTCAAAGACTCTGCTACACAAGCCAAGAATTTGCAGAACATTTCAGATTTCAAGCTCCTAAACACCCAATTAAACACAAGCAATGTTGGACCTTCATTTGAACAAACAATTTTGCTTCCATGATGCCTTCCAGTACTTCAGACTTCGCAGAAGGAGAAATTTCTAGTTACTTACAGCACGATACAATGTCATACAGTTTTTTGCAGAAAGGGGGGGAAGGAATTATTTTGAAATTAAACAGTTACTAAGAAAGGCCCAAAATTACCATTCTAATGAGACATTTTTAACAAAAGTTACAAAAAACACACATCTGCAGCTATACCTCAATGCTCTTAAACTGTAACCTCTTAGTATTTCTAAACTACCCCTACATTGTTTCAAAGATGCAGTAACCTTGGGCAAGACAGAAAGCCAGATCAAAAGAATTAGCAAGAGGAAAAATCCTCTCCCCGCAATGGAAAATTTTCATCTCTTCAAGCAAGGCAGAGATGCTCAGCCGGACCTGCGTTGCCTGGAGACCAACCGCAGCTTCTTGCCAACAGGGACGAGCTCAGCATCAGCAAATTCAACAGCTGATAAGTGGATGAGCTGAATGAGAGGCGGCAAGTTTTTTCCACACATCAGTGTAAAAACCTGACAGCTTTCAGATAATGGTTCTAGCCCATGCTCACTAGAAAAACAAGAATTACTGTGAATGTAAAATGTCAGCTTAAGAAAGCTTCAATCTCCATCATACTTGGCTCTTATCCCCACACGCAGTAAAGAGCACATCCAAGTTAAAATTTTTAGCTGCACCTCAATTTCTGTCCTCTCCATCTTTTGATGGAGTATCTGAACTTTTGGAATATGTTCTACCCATTAAATGAGTTCTCAGTCGAAGCACTGGTGCAGAAATATTAAGAAAACCAGTGAACTACATCAAAAAAGAAGAAGCTACAACTCAGATTAGCATTAAAAGCCACATCAAAACTTGTTTCACTTCAAAACCCAGCCTTTGCCCCCAGCCTTTCTCACCTAAACTGCAGCTCCCCAGGCGAGCCAGCATCATACGTGTTACAGAGGAGAGACTTGTTTTGCCTATTCTGGATCTGGACCTCAGATCCCAGCCTCAGGCAGGCAGGGAAAGGCTGCAGAAGCAGCACTCTTGACCTTTTAAAGAAACACCTCAGCTGCCTCCCAATTTCCAAACCATCAGATAAGAATCGTTGGAAAGAACTGATATTTAATACCAGTTACTCCAGAATTTCCCCGGACCTTATCTAATTCAACTCACTGAACATATTCAGACAGTAAAGAATTAAGAGATTTTAAAGAATGACTTCTATTTAATTTATCCCTTCTGATAAATTCCACGAGTGAAGTAGGTCTTCTACTACCGACCTGACAGCACACACTTCCTTGCCTCCACCTATGCCAAAAAGAAAAAGGGCAGACATTTGTGTGTCACCACTACTGACAGACTAAGACGCTCTCAGTGCGTCGAGGTTTGCACCCTTTCCCTACCCCTCCAAAGAAAAAACATCCCCAAAATAGCCTCACACTCCCCAGCTGACCCGAGAACTAATGAAGTACCACCATGCCAGTGACCTGGATGGAAGCCCATCCACTGACAGGCACCAAAGAGGCTCGCTCTTTAACATCTTTTCTCATCCTGGTTTTTCCCAACATTATGCCTAACAAACCTAAAGTCCCCCTTGCAAGCAACTGGTAGGGAAAGAATTTCTGAGAGCACAAAGCCCAGCATTCATATGACTGACCACCATCCAGTTTTCCAGCTGCTTCCCAAACTACCACACCACAGGATTATGACAGCTCTGATCCACCTTTCCCCAAGAAGAAACAGCAACAGCTTACATCGCATCTATGACTTGTCCACCACAGACAAGATAACAGACTTTTATTTCAGAAAGGTATAAATTTCAAAGACAGCAAAGGCAGAAAAATGGCTTTTCAATTAAACAAATACAAATTTATGAAAAGCTACATGGACAAGTTTAAGGTTTGAAATTTTTTTACAAACATGTACACAAGTGACTGTAATCCTTCCCACAGCCCTTAACCAGGAGACACTTCTGAGCACTTAAAGCTACTCTTTTTTGAAGAAACTTCCCTGAATTCTGGCACTTAAATCATTACATTCTTCCTCATTCACTAATATACTTTAATTTAAAAAAATCTCAAACAATCTTGAAGATGCCAAATCAGCGAGATGTAAACAAATCAATCAGTCTCTTTTTAAAACACACATGTTTATGTGTGGACGCACGTGTACATAAACCCAGTTTCCGTTCCCCAATGTTATTGTTAAGTCCTGAAAAAACACAAGTGAATTTCAACTTAAAGACAATTTTATAACTAGTTTTTATCTTATACAGGCTTTTATGATTCTCTAAGAAAAATTAAGAGCAAAGATGCCAATTCTTGGCCAAAAGTACCCTGACTTTGTTACTCTCAAGTGTCAAATTTGAATTGTTCTACTCTCACTTCAGTGTTACATGTTGAGTAATGACCAGTAATGACATCACTTGAGTGAAAAGTTAAAGCAAACATTAATATTCCAGAACTAAATACTGAAGTAAAATTCTAATAATAATATTTGACACACAACTGTCCCTTTACATGTTCACGAGTCTAAAAAAGCACATGGGCATTGGATGAATTTCTAAAACACCTGAGTATATGGGACAACTAAGGCACTGTATTAAAAGACAAAAAAGAAAAAAATACAGCCTCGAAGTGGAGGGCGATTAAATTCCAGCACGTATCAGGAAAGATATCAGTGTTAAACACGCGTACTTTTCACAGTGGAATTAAGGCCAAGGACATATCAGGGTGTAACTACCAAGAGGCTGTTATTCCATCAACAACGATAACATTTATTTTCCTAAACTGGATGCCTATTTCCAAAGTCTCAACCGTAAGTGTTTTTGTTTAAACGCCTGCAGGTCCTAAGCCACGTTAACAAGCCATTATAAAACCGTGATGCTCGCACCGGTTCCTAACAAGCCATCACCCAGCACTCCCATTTCACAAGGGAAAAGGGTACCCGCGAGCAGCACGTCCACTTATGCAACGCACCCCGCAGCACCCGCTTTTCATTGTGAGCTATTTCCGAGAGCGAACCACGGCGGTCGGAGCCGCAGCACCCCCATCACCCGGGCAGAACGGGCAGACAACGTCCTGCGATTCAAGGAACGGCTGAGCAAGGGGCGACCGCCAGCCCGGGCTGGGCAGACGCCAGCGATGCAAGGCACACACAAGCGATGCGAGCGCGGCCCCCCCGCGCCGGGCCCGGCCCGGCCCCCGCCCCGCGACCCCGCGGGGGGCGCAGGAAGCGCCGTGAGGACGAGGATGCTCCGCCAGCGCCGCCACCGCCATCCCCCGACCCGCATCCCCGGGGTGACGCCGGGACAGAGCCCCCATTTCCCACCCCCAGAGCCCGGCAATGCCCCGAGGGCACCGCCGACCATCCCTGCCGGGCAGCCGCCCTCCCTCGCCTCCGCCGGGCCGGGCACCGACCTGCGGGCGGGCGGGGCTGCGTCCTGCACAGGAGGCCCCCCGGCCGCCCCCTCACAACTACTGCCGGGGGGTTATAGAGGGGGGGAAAGCAGCATCAAGGTGCGGGGGAGCGCGGGGAGCGGGGCGCGCCCGTTACCTGGAGCGGGGCCGGCGCCGGCGGCGGCCTCAGCGCTTTTGTTCCTCAGACGTCAAGATGGCGGCGCGGCGCGTGGCCGGCCCTCCCCGCTCCGGCGGGCCCCGCCCTCCCGCGCGCCTCCCCATTGGCTGGGCCCGCGGCGCCGCGCGCTGATTGGGCGGCCGCCAGCGCCGCTGTTGCCAGGGGAGCCGGGGCAGGGGAGCCGGGGCAGGGGAGCCGGGGCAGGGGAGCCGGGGCAGGGGAGCGGGGCCGGGAGGAACCGAGCGGTCCCCACATCTCGGCCCCGCCACGGGAAACGCGGGCTGGGAAGCGGCTCCTCCGTGTCGGCCCTTCCGCCCGAGCAGGCCCGCCTGGCACCCTGCCTTGTCCTCAAGCTTGGAGCCACCACCCAGCACGCACAGGCAGGAGCCAGCCCCGTACACCTCCCTGACCTGTGGGTTATTACATGTCTCTGACCTGTGGGTTACACCTCAGGCCGCAGCAGCCATGGACAGAGCTCTCAGTCATTTCCCCGTAGCGCCTGCTTGGAAACCATTTCTCTTTTGGCGTGTGACACACTCAGATGTTCCATCACTCGCCCCGTTGAGGAGGCAGAGGAAGAACATCTGAGCGTCCCTTGAAACAGAGGATGCTCGGAGGGTTGTATGACTGAACTCACTGTTCATCCTGTGCTCCTGTTTCTATTCCACTGAAACTCTCACTTAGGCAAACGCAGCCCAAAGTCCTGGAAGCTCCCCCCACTCGACTTTACCCTGGATGACTTCTCCAGCGAGTGTCTGATGTCTGAAATGCAGTTATGAAGCTTTGCATGCAAGGCCATGAACTGCGGGTAACAACAGAGCCACCATCGTTGTGAGGAAAAAAAGACAGAATAATGAGATTATTGCAGTTTAAATTACTAAGCAACAGTCTCTCTGACAATGAACTTAGTAACGCTCTGCCATCTATTTAATCACGCTAATGAGACAGAACAACTCCACTTAGATACAAAGTACTCTGCATTTCATTTAAATAAGGGTCAGGGAGCTAAAAGCCACACAAACCACCACACTTCTGTTGTACAACATACCCAGCAAAAGGCCTGCTTTGTTTCCAGAAGGCACCCAGCCTTTCTGGCCATGAGTTGCTAAGGCAGGGCAGCACAGGGCATCTTGCTCAAACCTCCCACCTCTGCTCCCCGACTGCCTATGCGTGGGCCCAGGGCCTCTCTGGCTCAGGAACAGCTCCTTGGTTTGGAGGAGCACTGATTTACCAAACAGATTCAGAGGGCAAGAGATCTCTGATTTCTCTTTGTTCTAAAGTAAAAGCATGCACAGTCTCTTGTGTAAGAAACAATTATATCCCCCAGTTCTCACTGCTTAAAATATGCCTCTTGTTCATCAGGCTGACAGTCAAAGCCAAGCAGCACTGCTTGTTGAGAGTCTTCTCATTTATCTCGCTGGTGCCATCGTGATCATCTTCATATAAAAATCTGGTTTGGTATGTGTCTCTCACAATTTAAAACTGATGACTTCCCTTGGATATTTAAAATTTTGTTTCAAATCCATGCCTCTTGGGCTGAAGCTGGTCATGAGAGACCAAGTCTGTTATATTAGAAAGTAGAATATATATATATCTATATATATATATGCGAAGAAAATTAACTGGCAGTTACAACTGGAGATTATTGACACATGCTAGTAGTTTTAATCTTTGTTTGGAAGCCCAGAGCTGGCCCAGGGCTCACATCTGACATATATTCCCCGGCCACAGTAAGAGGGGAGCTGAGGTGACATCCCATGGGCCCTTCCCCAGTGGGTGGCTGCATGATCCCTCCAGAGGCCAGGAATATTCCCACATGCTCACAGCAGCATTGAGTTTCCTCAAGCCCCACTCCTCGCTGCACTTCTCTCCATTCCTCTTAATTAGCGGGGGAGTAATTCCAGGCTATGCGAGTCACTCGGCATCTCCTCCCTCCTCCACGATCAGCTTCCCTAGTACAGTTCACGCCGGTAGTAAGATGTCAGCCTCGAGCTCAGCTTGGTAAGCCCTTCATTCCTGCACTGCTGTTGCCTGCACACAGCTCCTACTCACCTCCTAAACTTCCAGCCCCCCATCCCATTGGCTCTAGGATGAACCTCCAGCTAGCTTGGCTCCCAGACACACAAGGCAGGCTGATCCTCTGGCTGCATGGCTGTCCAGGTGACCCCACAGCACTTCTTGAGAGCATTTCACCCTAAGCAATGGCAGGAGGCCGGTGTAAGGCGCTTTAGCTGCAGGAGCCACTGCAACAGCAACGTGGCTCAACCCTCCTCCTCCTCCTCGCCAAGACAAAGGAGATGAAGCGTTTAAGCCAGTGAGGATCTGCTCATGCAGGCAGTTTCTCCCACTGCTAAAACCATTCACAAAATAAACAGGCAACAAACATTCCGATTCCACAAACACCTTTCCTCTCCCTTGTGTACACTGTGTGTCTATATATACACATATGAACAATTTTTAAGAGCTGGTGGAAAGTGCCAGACTGACAGTTTAAAAGAACAAGCACTTCCTGTTATTTACAAAGCTGGTACAATATAGGAAGCAGCAGAGCAAACTTCTCCCTCTTGCACTGTCAGCTCCACAATCCAGAGGAAACATCCTTGAGCATAAAGTTAATGCATATTCATTTTTTCATCTTCCCTGCTAAGGACCTAAGAATTGAACCTTTTACAGGGAGCAGAGCACTGTTATGAAGTTCCCTAATTCAGTATTATTCTTACCATGTGAGGGTTGCAAAATTTCATTTATATGAAAACCGAGACACCGAATCGAAAAAATGTAACCCTCCCCAAAACTCAGCCACTTCTCACCAACCCAGTTCCAACACAATACAATGTTCTAACTGCATATTCCTCACCCACAGTCTTAATCCCATGGTCTGTCTGCGTGGTGTGGTCTGTGCCATTTTTACGTGCCTGTGGTAGTTCAAATTAATGCACATGGGTTTAGTTATTATTTACTTACAAAATATTTCATCAGAGGATGTGTCTGATTCAGGACTCAAAAAGTCAGGCCACTAAAGGAGGACAGCATGCTTTAAAGGTGTCTTGCACGGAAATAGATTCCATGCTCTATCCTCGGTCCTCCCAAGGTCAAAAACAATAATTATGAGAATGGAGCTGGAAGAAGGAGGGTAGGAATGGGGATTTTTTGTGCAGAGCAGCAGCAAAGCCCTATCAGTTCAGCTGCCTGCTGGGCAGCCCTGTCCTTCGCCAGGCACTTTCTATTACTCCTGAGCAATTTCATGTTGATGGATGAGTCACAGAAGAAAAACACAACTGGACTTTGTTTACTGGGGTGCAAGCTCAGCTCTGTGATTTCTCAAGAGCTGCAGACATGCAGAGCTGGCAGTTCTGCTCCACCAGCCAAGGTGTGAGGGACTGCAGGTGAAGGATCTCTGCTTTCCTGCAAAAGGCTGTGATTAATGGCAAGGGTTTTCTCCACCCCAAGTTCCTTCTAGCTGATCTGCCCAGACCCAGGAACCATGAGCAAAAACATCTGTAACTTATGGTTTAAGGTTTAGTTTGTTGGCTGTGCTTCAGGCAAGCGGGGAGCACGCAAGAGCCACCGTGTGCTGACAGCAGGGGCAGCGGCAGTGCCCAGCAGGGAGGCTGCTCTCCCGCTGGGAAGGGGCTGAGAGCCACCACCTGCACTCAGTGGGATTCTGCAGGAGCCTTGGACTGCCTGTATGTGCCTGGGGAAGAGGAAGGAGAGCAATCAGAAAAGACAGCAGCAACAAAGAGCTGCCTCTGAGCCAGTCACACATACAAACCACTCCCATGCCCATCCTGGGAGATCTTCAGCCTCTTCAGAAACCAAGGACTATTGCCAGATCCACTCCTGGGGGTCCTGGATGAGTCCTCCATCTCCAGAAAGCTTGCCTTGCCTACTCAGCCACACGGAGCTCCGGAGACGGTGTCCATGGGCTGCTAACGGAGATCCGCCTTGGGCTCCTGACAAGAAAATGCCAGTTACAGCTGTGTCCCCCGGCTCCCCTCCCTCCACCAGTCCTGTCTGCAGAGGCTGTAGCTCTCCAGCAGAACTCTCTTACCTAGTGATCTGCTGTCACAGCGCAATTCACATGCTATTGTAGGATAAACCAACTTGCCAAAAAACACATGAGAAGAACAATGCATACATAACAACTGTCCAAAGGTTAGGAGAGGCCAGAGAGTTTTTTCCATACAATCTTTTCTAAGTTTTTCTGATGGGCAAGGCAGAGCCTTTAAATTCACAGGCAGGTCTCCTGGTGTGCACTGGTAATACTGGAGTTACGCAGATGTGGCCACCCTGGCACAGTGGCGTCACTCACACATGGTCTTCCAGCACTTCTGGAAAAGTGTGCTGGGAATCCGTCAGGCTAGTGGGGACTGTGTTTGGGCAGCAGACTTTGCAGCCAGAGTCAAAACCCAAATCCACAGCTTTGGGTCAGCCCCTAGCTCCTGCCTCCTGCATCAGAGCTGCCGTTCTCCATGGGGGACCATCTCAGCTGCAGCTGAAGCCAGAAAGAGCCGGCAGTTTCGGTTTCCTCTTGTGTTCCTAGGCTGAAGCAGCGCCATCCCCCAGTGCCTCACCTCCTGCAGCTTCGCTAGCTCATTCCGCTTGTTCTCAGCCTCCCTTGGGCACTCCTTAGTGAATAAATCTCCCTGCTTCTTTCCCTATCCCATAGGGCCAGGCAGAGCACAAGGGCCATTCCAGCAGGCTAGAATAATTATCTCCATTTGTGTTATTATTTGTGGAATAATTATGTTTATCATGGTGGTGCTTAGCGCCAGACCTGTGTCCAGGATTGTGCTTTCCACTCCAGGCTTTGCCCAGAGACCCTTGGTATTAGTTGGGGCACCCAGACCTGTGGCACTGCTCTCTGCCCTCTAAACAGTTACAATTTCATGGCTTTGCGTTCAGCAAAAGAGTCTCAACTCCCCAGCATGCACAGTAGCATGACTCAGAGCTGAAACTCCTCCGGTGAACATTTTGGGAACTTCCCAAGCTGGGTGATACTGGACTTTGGCTGGTGTCCCGCAGTCACACACCCCGCCACACCCACCCACCTGGCACTGCTGAAATGTCACTGCCACTGCTCAGCCCTAGCACAGCAGTAAAAGGGAAAAGCCAGTTCAGACAGGAATATCAATCAGAGTAAGTCAGCTTGCCCTTCAGCTGCTTTAAACCTGCCACCCGCAGCCTTTGAATACCATTTTTGCTTCTGTGGCCACTTTGCACAGCCTGGTTTTGCCCAAAGATAGACCACAAATCCTGCTCCCACTGCATTTCTGTGGGATCAGGGCCAGTCCCAGCAGACCCTTTAGGAGGTATCTGCAGGCAAGAGAAGGTCAGAAGCTTTGGCTTGGCAGCTGCAGACACCCCTCACTGAGTCCCTCGGGCAGAGAACTGGTTACGGAAAACTTCACGTCCCCATTCAACAAACTTAATGCTTGCAAGATTTTGCACCACCAAGATAAATGCTGGCAAAAATAGCAATTGAGAGGGGACTGTCTGTATTTCACACATCACAGGGCACCTTTTGTGCAGGAAGGAAAGGGCTTGCAACGCCTCACTCACCACCATCCATCTTGCTGCAGATGGGCCAATGCTGTCTGTAGGACCTGCTTCCTCACAGAAATCAAGTGTGGCTCCAGCTCGTGATGGCATAGGCTCACCAGCAGCTCTGTTTCCTGCCCACCAAGCCTGCAGTGACCAAATAACCACAGGTTTGGGCTGCAGATGCTGTGGCACTAATGCCCCACTGCAGGAAGCAAAGCCTCCCTCCCTTTTCCCTTTCCATGTGCCCCTGAGGGCAGCCCCCCATTGCTCCCTCATTTTATCTCCTGCGGAGGAGCTTGGATGTGGGTTTCCTCCTGTTCTTTCTCTTGTCTGCTCCTCCTGATGGTTTTCCTCTGAGAAGCCACCTACCAGTCTGCCCCCTGACTGCAGCCATCAGGGGGAGGTGACGCTGCAGAAGTCAGAACATTCTCCCATGTACCTTGTAGCTTTGCAGATAAGCATTTTCATCCCACCTTGAAGGGGAAAACTCTGCCAGGTTCTCCAAAACAAGGAGGTTCAGCTCACCTCAGAAAAAATCCTCTTGAGTCATGGAAGAGCAAAATCCCTTCCCTTGATGGATTTTTTCCCACTGAGGAGCTGACAGTGCTCATGGCAGAGCCTGCATTACTGCAGGGCAGGCTGGCAGTGGCTGTGAGCTCCAGGGCTGTGAGCCCCCTCAGGGCCATGGCCATCCATGCAGGGAAGCTCAGCCTCATGTGATGGGCACCATGGAGGAACGGGCTGAGCTCCTGCAGGTTCCACACTTAGTTCATGGGGGCTTCCCCAGCAGATTGCTCCACTCACTAGCAGACTTGTACCAAAAAAATCCTGTAACGTGTGTCCACGGTTGTGACTTGCACCCTCCTGCCCCTTCTGCAGGCTCTCCATCCTGGCCTACTACCCAGCTGTAGTTTTCCCCACCAGCTCTCCATGGATAAAAGTGCAAACCGGAAGACCCACATGAGAGTCAGGAAGGATGGGGATGATCAGTGCTGTCTCCCAGCTGGGATGAACGTGCTCCATTGGGTCTCCAGGCCGCAGGGAGCCAGCAGCAGCAAGTGCTCCTGGCCCATTGCCCCTGCAGCAGCAGCACTCCAGGCAATGCCAAGTGGATGGACTGAATCAGCATTGATTGGGAATGTAATTTTTTATGAGTTCAGCCCTCCCATCCCTTCCCTGCCATTTCTCATGCTGCTTCAGGAACTCTTCCTCAGGTTATTTTTAGTACCTGGTTACATCACTGCCAGCTTCTGCTGCTTCCAAACAGGCACCAGCAGAGAACATCCAGGCATCAAGGCTGCAGGGCTGTAAGGATGGCAGGTTTATCACTCAGCCAGCAGACAAGCAGGCTGCACTCGCCAGCTGCCGGATGGAGCCTGGTTTGGGAAAGCAAACACAGGGCATCTCAATGGTGCCCGACGGGGAGGAGGAACACCCTGCTGCGAGAGCCCCGCTTCCCCCTGGACTGGGGAATGCTTTCTGGCAACGCTGCCATTGCCTGGCTGTGCAACAGCAAGCAAGTTAATTAACCCTCCGTGCTTCTCCTCTTCCCAAAGAGAGAATTTATGCTGACCTACTTCTTACAGAGAAATTTGCAAAGGGTTTCAATGTCCATGATGAGCAAGTGGCATCAAAAGCGCTAATTATGCTGGCTGTTCCCAGAACCCAGAGCACTGCTGAGGCAAAACAAGAACATCACAGCTCTGGAGCAAGTAAGACAGAGAGCTCCTGCTGCAGGGAAGTCATGATTTCCAGCCTGGCAATTGGCTCATGCTTTTGGGCAAGAGCAATTCACGTGCTGACCAGCCACGTGGAAGGATGGCTCAGGTTGTGAGGTGGCACAAGCAGCCACGTGGCAAAGAGGAAGCTTTGCCTGGTACCTCTTTGCAAGGAGGGCACAGAGGTCCCTGCAGCCCCTGGGTGGACAGTGTGGGCAGCTAGCCCAGGGCAAGTGATACAGCCCTGGGGCAGCAAGGAGAGGCAGGGATCTTCACCAAGGCCTCAGCATGCTGGAGAGGCTGCAAATGCTTGGCGTGCCTCCGCAGGCATGCTGACACTGTCGCTGTGCATACCAGCACCTCTGGGGCCCTGCAGGGGCTGCCTGAGCCACCACAAGTTTTAACCTCTCTCCTCCCCACCTATCCATCTCTGAGCCTCCCTCACAGCCAGAGCTACAGAAACCTGTGCCAGAGCTATTAGCAGAAATGAGGAAATCAGGGGATCCAAGTTTGGACAAACATCCTTACCCAGAGGCATCCCCATCCCCACAGCCATGCTCTGCATCCCAGCTGGCCAAAATCCCTCTCCCAGAAGAATCTGACCAGAACAAGGGCTGGAGCCCTTAAGGAGGAAATTCTGAGTTAAATTCCTTCCTCCCAAGTCATTTGCAGAAGGGAACAGCATGTTCTCCCAGCACATAAATGACGTCTTGCTGGCCTCCTGCTGCTCTCCAGCTGCCTGTCACCATGGGGCCAAGGCTTTCCCTGTGAGGCAGCAGGAGGGTTTGGCTGCTGGATAGAGAAGGACTGGAGAGTGTATTCTGGTGCCTCTGCTCCAGGAAGGGCTGGCAAGGGGTGCGTTTCGGGTGGCATGGGATGAACACCTCACCAGAAAAGTCCTGCATCTCCCAGAAAGGAGAGGATACATCAGAGAACTGCAAAGATCCTCTCCATCCCCCAAGTGAAAAGGAGTAACAGTTACACTGCAGATTATATGTGAGCCCAGCATAAAGCAGTTATCATAGATTCACAGAATAATAGAATATCCTGAGTCGGAAGGGACCCACAAGGATCATCAAGTTCAACTCCTGGCCCCGCACAGGACAACTCCAGAAAACCACACTGTGTGCCTGAAAACATTGTCCACTTTGTAAATTCTGGCAGTCTTAGTGCCGTGACCACTTCCCTGAGGAGCCTGTTCCAGTGCCTAACCACCCTTTGGGTGAAAAATCTTTTCCGAATATCCAACCTAAATCTCTCCTGACACAGTTCCATGCTATTGCATTGGGTCCTGTCACTGGTAACCAGAGAGAAGAGATCAGTGCCTGCCCCTCTGCTTCCCCTCGTGAAGAAGCTGCAGACAGGGATGAAGTCCCCCATTAGTCTCCTTTTCAGTTCTTAGTGAAGGCTCAATAATCAAACCCAGGATTAAGCAGAACTGAAGCCTCGCCTGGTGTAAACATCTGCAGCCATGTGAAGGCTGCAAGCCTCATCCTAATGCACCCACAATTCCTCACCAGGAATACGGAAACAGTTAAACCAGCCCAAGGAAGCTGATAGTTTTGTATTTACATTGAGCTGCTTAAAAAGTAAACACGGCGTAAGGGCGTGCAGGCTTGCCAGCAGCTGTCACTGACCTCAAAATCAAAGATGTTGTGGGCTGATCCAAAGTAGGGCAGGCTTCGCCAGCTGAGCGAGCACAGCAGCTGTGCTGGGGATGAGAGGAACGTGAGCTCTGTCTGGCACGGAGCGGGGCTCCTGCCCCCTCCCTAGGCCAGCTGGGTCACAGAGCTGATGAAGTTTTCTGAAACCATATTCCTGATGTTTTCCTCTCTCTCCCTCACCTCAAAGATGAGGCAAATGCCATCCTACTCTGGGCAATCTGTGTAGGGATTATTAAACCAAACTGTATCTGGGCCAAGGTTAATGAAAGAGCCTGCAAAATCCTCCTGGTTTTGGTTCCCTCACTGCAAGCAGCTTGGCGCTGTGCCGGTGGGGAGGCGCAAGGCCTGTGGCTTGTGCACGTGCCTGGAGCCACAGGGAGCCGACCGGGGCTGGCCCTGGGTTTCCTGTCCTCACAGAGCTGACAGGAGGCTTGCTTCATCCTTGCTTGGGAAGCCCGTGGCACACCTCTGCTGACAACTGGCAGGGATTGTTGTCATCTGTTATCACTGTCACCCCACAGGGACACACTCTGTGTGCCTCAGCGAGGGCTGCAGCTCCCTCAGAGCAGCTCCGAGGTAGGAGCTGCTTTTGCCTCAGCCCAGGCTTTCAGGGCAGAGATCGTATCACCCTGCCATGGACGGTGCCACACAGGAAAGCCACGGCTGATCAACACTGCAGGCAGAGCACCCATGTGATGTGTGGGCATCCATCCAGGAGAGTTTTCCTTACCCACCTGAAGAGTCACAAATCCTGCACCTCTACTTGGGCAACTTCAAGGCGGCCTCACTCCTGTGGGCTGCCTTGGGGAAGATGGGAAACATGCTCAAGATCTTTCCCCCCTTAATTTTAGGTGAACAGAGAAGTTGTTTGAAGTGTGGGTTTGCGTTTTTTTTTCATTTTCATGCCTTTCTCATCACGGAGAGCTTTGGAAATGGCAAAGTAGGGACATCACAGCATGATCTCGCACATCCTTGCCCTGACAGACTCCCTATCAATGGAGCAGTTTCCAGCATCTCAACCTTGATGTTAAAACCAGTAAGTCCCTGGCCACCAATGCAAAGCAAAACTAGAAACCATGGCACAGCAGTCAGGGCAATAAGGTTTCTTGCTTTCACCAGCATGAGGCTGCCCAGATCCTGCTGCCTAAATCTGCCAGGAAACTCAGGCTCTCCAGTCCCAACCGCTTCCCTAGGGCTCTCACCAGGGTGCTTCCCTTCCAGTGCCAGCTCCTTAATAAATACTGGTTGTTCCCATCACATTTCTCTCACGTTGGCTGCTGACGCCACCCCTGCTGGCAAGCGATCAATTCCCTATTCACTGAGTCATGCAAATTCATCAAAAATCACCCTAGATCCATGGAGATGGGCTCCTCAGTGTGTTGTAAGAGTTCAAGGAACAGCTGCAGTGGTGGCCCATGGCCTGGAGATGCAGCCCCATGCTTGGTATCAGCCATCTGCCCTCATCCTGCACAGCAGGGCCATGAGGAGCTGCTGCAGTTGAAGGAAGCAGAGCCCATACCCCATCTTTTGTCTCTTCAACATCCACCCTTCAATAAGGCACAATTATCTGTTTACTTAAGAGCAAGGGTAATTAACCACCCAAATGGTGACCGAGGAATGTGAGAGTCACAATAGTCCCTATTATGGAGTAGACCCACTAAATGGAGATCATTGTTCTTCCTGGCCTTAAAAACTTGGCAGCACACCCCAGAACCTTCACCCACTGTGACTGGCACCAAAAACCCACAGGGAACTGGTATCAGGTCAGCACTGGGGAGCAAGGCCAGCTTGGTCCATGCTCTTTGTGGCAGGACTGGAGCTGGGCAAAGCTGCCGCCAGCTTGCCAACATTTCTGTACAACATAGGAATTGGTGCACAAGGTTTCCCAACCCAGAAGATCACAGTACTAATTTGAGTGCTGTAAATATTTGACTTTCATCTGCAATTTAACCTTGCCTGCCTGCAGCTGTGAGTAATTTCCCAGCAAAGAGCTGACTTCACCATGCCTCAGGGTGGGAACTGCACCACCAACCCCCAAACTCCGCAGAGATCATTACCCCAGCAAAAATCCCTGGCACCACAGTGCTCACTGTCGGGGTGAGCTCAATCCCTGCCACAGTTTTCAATGTCCTTAACTTCCTGGGTGTGGATTTACACGGAGGACAAGGAGGCTGAAGGCCCCATCAGCTCTGCTGACTCTGCCTGCCATCCTATCAGAGCTGTGGGCTCTGTCGGTGCCTCCATCCCACTCCATCCCACCTCACAGTCATGCTGGGATATTTATGTCACTGGGCCACACTTGTGAGATGCCAGTGGTGTCACTGAGCTGCATTTGGCGGACACAGCAGCCACCTGTGTTTACCCGCTCGCTCCCGTCTCGTGCTGGCACGTACACGATTACAGCTTTTGGGTTGAGCCGCCCATCTGTTTATAGCAAACGCCTTTGAGCAATGTGCTGACGCCTCCCATGAGCGTTGCTGTGCCAGGCCAGCCTGCCTGGCACCTTCTCATCAGAGATGGCTGCAGGGTGACTCTATGCACCTCCAGCGCAAAAAAAGCTCCTATGATGGTATTCCTGCCCTCCCTGGAACACTTACGGTCTCTGAAGCCTCATTCAGGAAATATATTGGACTCTGCTGACATGCGACTGAAGTGAGGGATGCCAAGTGGCTGCACTGTCCTTGTTCCCAGGGACAGGGATCTGCCATGCTGCCCAGCTGCTCTCAGCTACTGTAGAGCAAAGTCACAGCCTGGATGGTTTTGCTCCGCAGTCCCAGGACAGGCAGGAGTTGGGCAGTGGGGCCCTGGCAGATGGCAGTGGGATTTTGGGACAGAAGAGATGTGGATGAGCAACAGCAGAAAGAGATACTGCAATGGGGTTTGGTCAGAGGCACCCTCAGAGCTATTGCTATCAAAAATAAAAGGAGGAGACAGCCCCAGACAAGCCCACCCGCCCACTGCCATTCCCAGAGACATAACGAAATGTTACACAACGCGCCGGGAGGCTCTCTGCTCACGTCATGCCTGGGCAAGGAACGGTAAGAGCTGGGCACATGTAATCAGGAGCAAACCCTATTTATAGCACCATATAATAAGCTACATCTGAGAGAGAAGATGAAAGGGAAGATGAGTCAACAGGGTAAACAGGGCTGAACTTTCCTGCTAGCGGGGCAGTCAGTTCATGTAATGAGAGACGTTACCGGGAGAGCTCTCCCCAGCAGCATCACTTCCAGTGGATAAAGGCTGACAGCTACATCCTACTCAGGACACATCCAACTCCAACAGAGGCAGCCCTCAGTTCACCCCTAGGGAGAGAGGCAGGGGCTGGGTGGACCCTTTAGCTTCATCCTGCTCATCAGCTCCTGGCTTTCTCCTTCCTGGAGGTGGGGAGAAGCTGGGGGCTTCAGCACCCCCACACTGGCACTGCCTTGGCTGCCCTGTGCACCCGTGACATTTGCAATGGTCCCATGGGGATTCTCTGTGTCCCCATCCAGACATCAAGAGCTCACACCAGGAGAGGGGACGTCTGCCCCAAATGCAGCATAACCAAGCTCAGCTCTGGAGAAAAGCAACCCTGAGCTTGGCCTGTGAACCAGCCACATTAAACATCAAGGGTTAACCATCAGCGAGGGTCCCCTCAGACACAGCCCTAGGGACCATCAGGTCCCCTCCCCAGCTCAGCAAGCAGCTCCTGCCCAGCCCAGTCGCTCATGCAGCCGGCGGCTCACACAATGCTATTTTTAGCCTCCTCACTCAGCCTTTCATTTTAAAGCCACCCATGGGAAACATTTCCATTTTATCATGAAAACAACTCTGCTGCAAAAATAAATTATGAGAACATCAAAGTGCTAAAATAAAGGGGGAAAAGAAAGGCCTCCTTATGCCAGGGAGCAGGGAGAGCGGAGGGGTGGCTCTGCTTCTTCCCAGAGGGATGGACAAAAAGCAACCTCCTAAAGCTCTTTCAGAACAAAATAACAATGCACCAAATGAGAAAAGCAAATTAAAATGAGAGCAGAGAGCTGCAGAGCGAAAGGATGCACTGGCAGCAATGCAGTGAGCCCTCATGGGGCAGATGGATCTCCTCCATCCAGGCCAGAGTGGCCATGCACAGATTTCACCCGGTTGCATCCCAGGGAAAGTCTTGCTGCACATCACCCCCACTCTGGGTCCCCACAGCTAATGAGCACCAGCCCTGGCTCCTTGTACCTTTCCAGGTCGTGAGGAAGCTGCTCTACTTACTTAATGTCAGTGTCTTTGCTAACCCATGGCATTGGGAATACAATGTGTCTGGGCTGTAAAAATAGTTGTGAGCATGCTGGGATCAGGGATGGGTCGTGACCAGCGCTGCCATCCTGCTGCCGTGACAGTTGACAGCATGTGCCACCCCCCTCACCTGTCAAAAATGGAAGCAGCCAGAGCATGGGGTGATGCCAGTCACCATCCATGTGGTCCCTCATGCCTTGAACTGGAATGCTGGGGGATGTTCTGGAGACACTCTGTGCTCCTTCACCATCCACGAGACCCCAGGGAGCAGCTGCTGCACCACAAACAGCCATACCACACGTGCCAGTCCCAAGCCCCAACACTTGCCAGTGCCAAGGACAGAGTAGGCAGCAGAGATGCCCTTGCTGCCCTTACAACAGCCATGGGGAGCACAAGCCCTTAAATGAGGGCAGGGAACGAGCCAAGGGCCTGACCTCTGTTTGACACCACTGAGGGTGAAATCCAAACCTCAATCCACAGTGTCCATTACCTAATTAATGGGTTATAACATGCTTGAGGAAATAAACCTTTCCCAGCCCAGTGGCGGGGGGAGGAGGCAACTGCCTGTGCCCCTACACCAGTATGCTCTTGTGCACATAACTGGGCAGGACCAAGTGCTGGGTTTGTCTGTGCTTGTTTCAGCAATTCAAAGCCTTCAGCCAAACTGCACAGGGAGAAATCCCTAGAGGAGCAAGGCCCACTGCCTGGGCTCCCAGGGCAGCCGCCACCACCCTCACAGCACCCGGGGCACAGCAGGGAGGGGGACAGACAAAATTGGCTGTCAGCTGCCAATGTTCTTGGGAGAAGCCACAGAGAAGTCACCCCCCAGGCTGGTGACGCACAAAGCAAAACCCAAAGCCTCTGTCCCAGCACACTCACGACTCCTCCCGGCATGGGGTCCTGCACACCCCCAGCTCAGCAGGCTGCAGGGACCATTTAATTGTGGTTTATGAAACGTCCCACTGTGCTGATGCCGTGGGAGGAAATAGTGTCCCACACAGGGGCGTGACCCTGACGGATGTGCCATCACCTCCCCACAGTACAGCTCAGTGGGGATCAGGCTGTGCTTGTTTCGCTCTGGACAACTTGAGCCAAACACTCAAGGATTTTCCAAGAAAAAGCTGCACTGATGCTCCCCCTCCACAGCTATCTGATGCTGGAGCCAGCCAATGGCTTCCCAAAGGAACTCGCAGGCTCCAGGGTCCTCCTCTGTCCTGGGCAGCTAGGGCAGGGCTGAGCCACTTCTTTTTGAAAAGTAGTGTTAACTTACCTGGATGGGAAGGGAATGCTGAATTTCCCTGCTCTGTCCCTCCCTCCCTCCTTCCATGCATCAGGGCTGGCATCCCTCAACTCCCGGCTCCTGTTAGCAATTAGCTGTTCTTGCTGGAAGATCTCTCCTCAGCCCAATTTTTCAGAGAAACACCCTTAGGGGGAAAATCCCCACATGTCATATCATCAACAATGACATCAGGCTATATTCACCCCAGAGGAGTGAGCTGGGGTGACACAGGCATGGGCAACCTCGGCATATGTGGTTCAGCCTTGTAAAATGTCTCAGTCTACAGTGAGATGGGTGAGGTGACGCTGCAGCTCAGCCAGGATGCCTGCACCACTCTCCTGGAGCCCTCCCCTACAGGATCATGCCAAAGAGAAACTGCCCTTGTTTTACTCTCCTTGCACTACACAGACTTGCTATCCAGTTATTTTAAGAAGTTGGCACGGACAGATGTACTTGGGCTTTCTGTGGAGTACTGACTTGTGCCGGCCACCCTGAGAGCCAGCCGGCCCTGTCATTAGCAGAGGTGCAGATCTGGGAGCTGTGGGTGGCTCTGTTTGCTTTGGGTTTTGCACATGCTCCTGTATTCCTTGGTATCTGCTCCTGCAGCTCCAGCTGGGCACAGCTCAAACAGCTACCCCTGAGGTTCTGATCTCCCTGGTGCCACATTCCCCTTTGCTCCAGTTACAGATAAATTCAGACTATGCTGGCTAAAAATACTGACAAGCAATTAATCCCTCTTTGCGAGGTGGGACATTCCCCCCTCTGCAGAGAGTGGGTGAGGAGGTGAAGCCAAACCATGCCAACATAACAAAATCCTGAGCAACTGAGGTGACTGTCGAGGCGGCACATTTCTGCTGGCAAACACAGGGCTGAAGTTCACTCCTTCCCAGAAACACACATCTGCTGTAGCTCAAAACCCTTCCACCAGCTGGACCCCTGTCCCTGCACAGCCAAGGCTCAGTTCCACCATTAACTCAGAAAATGTGGGAGGAGAACAATTTCTCATGCTGCTGACACAGGGTTTCTGCGGCCCTTGTCTCTGGTACCCTGGTGCCCCACCATGGAAGGTTATTTTGTCCTGCCAGTGGTCCTGTTATTAAGTGCTGACCCCACAGGCAACTTTTTAGTTGAACATTTTAGTTGCTTTTAGTTTTTAGTTGCTTTAGTTTTTAGTTGCTTTTGGCCATAGGAAAGCTGCTGTGGGGCTGGAGCTGGGCAAGATCCAGCACCATCCCTAATGGATAATGTTCCAGCAGCTGCACAGAAGCAGCCCCAGGAAACCCGCTGGCCGGACCCCCATCCCTGTGCTGCCACAGCACACACGACAGGGTCCCATCCTCTTCAACACGCTGCAGGGGTTTCCTGTTTTGCAGCAGTGGGGAGCTCTTCAGCTCCTGCTGGGGTTTGACACTGTGGGTGCTTCCCAGGTGCCCCTCAGAGCATATGGAAACTGCTGAAACAGTTTGCAGCCCAGGACAGCCCGTGCTGTTCCCTCAGCAGGTACGGATGTCTCACACCCTCCTCCCCGCTGCCCAAACAAACACACCGCCGCGCTCATTACAGCAGCTGGTTTTCACATCCGGCTCCCTGCGGTCACACCTCCACGGGCAGTGCCAGGGGCAGGTGACGCACCGGAGACCTTTCAGCAGCCCTGCAGTGACGCTCAGCAGCAATCGGAGGTGGCACTTTCTGCCACCTCACCTGGCAGCGCGGGGAGCTGGAGGTACCTCCGCCGCAGCTCAGCTGCCTGCTCTGCACTGTGCGGTGGCACCACCCAGCTCGGGGCTGCCCTGCCTGCCCGGGACATGCAGGGCAGCTGCAGCAGAAACACAGATGAAGGGGATGTCCTGCAGCAGCAGTAGCACTACTACCAGACAGGGATGCCACCACTGCACACCCTCCCACAGTCTTTGCAAGGGTGTGCTGACCCCCAAGTTACTGCTACCAAGGATGGTGACATGTGACCAATACCCGCAAAACCAACAGCCATTTAGGATAGCATGAGAAGAGAGGGTGATGGGAGGTGACACTTCCCCTCCTCCAGTCCCGGTCACATATATCGGTTCCTGGGAGGTTTGTGCGTGTCCCCTCATGGCCCATTTGGGTCCCCAGCTTCAGTCCCACATAGAGCAGGCAGACATCCACTCATATAAACCCTCTGTATAGAACACAAGCAGATCCCTTCCATGCAAACACTCCAGCCCTGCCCACCCAGGACGCGGGCTGGCCCTGGCTGCTGGTGCAGGGCTCAGCACTCAGGAGTGAGGTTATGCTTTATTGCACAATGCTGGAACGCAGCGGGTTACCTCCCTCCTGCCGCCCTGGACTTCACCCCTCCCTCCCAGCCCTTCCCCAGCTCCTCCAGCTCCAGCTGACTGGCGTCCCTGGCTCTATTTTAGCACACTAGACCGGTTGTTTCCCTGTCAGAGGTTCATGTTTTTATTTAACTCCCTTTCAGCTTCCCAAATTAGCACGACAGGCTCCTGCTCTGTTTGCTTTGGAAGAAGATGCGTTGCCACAAATTATTTTTGATTTAAGTAAACAAAACCTCTCCTCTCCTTTTTTACCTCACTCCTGTTTGATGTTGGTGGCTAATTTCAGTGCCCCGAGAAGCGAGCGCAAGGGCACTGGCCAGGATCCAGCACGAGGCACCGGGGACGCCGTGGGCTCCCTGCCCTGCCACTGCTGCAAAGCCAGCACAGCCCCAGCCCTGCTGCAAAGGGCCACTTGTGCCCCTGAGCCCCAAAACAGCCCCAAGCTGTAGATTCACCCCAACAGCAGCACCTAGAGCAGGGTTTCCAACCCTGCTGGCCACTGGTATGGCAGCTGGTGCAGTGTCAGGCTGCTCTGTCCCTCCTGCCCTGCTGCTGCATGTGCCTGCTTGCCAGGACAAGGGCCAGGCTCCCCACTGGCATGCTGCAGATCACTGCATCATTTCTCTCACCCAGCATGCCACTGCATGGGTTTCCCAGTCTGGAGCAGCTGGGGAGAGAGACAGGTGGGTGGACATGAGGCTGGCATTGCCACAGGGCATCATCCAGCCAGGCCAGAGGACACGACGCTTTGGAGCTGGTGTGAAATGTGCCAGCTTGATGTCATTGCCTGGTGGTGGGAATGAGGACAGGTGGACATGCTGCAAGGGGGCAGCAGCCCATTCCCAGCAGATACATGCAGATTCTGGGATTTGTCCCAGTGTGCCAGTTCCCAGCGGCTGAGCCAAGAGATTAACCAGTGCAATTCCCAGCCAGTTGCTCACCCTCTTCACTGACCCACCCAGCCCTATCCCCCTCCCCTCAGACAAACAGTTTCTTTCGCTGCCTCCATCCCAAAGCGCCTCTGCATTTGCAGCTGGGAGGAGGCAAATGCACAACTCCCTGGGGATGGGGAAGGTTGGCAAAGAGGAGAAGCCAAATCTGGAGTGTAGGTTTTAAATCTGAGAGTGCTGGGAGCCTGCCCTTGGCCACTGTAGGACACCACAGGGGCTACAGCAAGCCCTGGGTGGCACAGCACAGCATGTCCCTGTGGGTGAGGCCACGGGCAGCATGAGGCCGGGTAGGACCCCCACAGTGGCCCCTCAGGGCAGGGTCCTGCAGCTGTAACAGTGTTGGGGGATTTTTGGGTAACATGTCAGGCAAGGTCCCATGTCAGAGAAGATGCACAGGGTGGTGTTTATCCAGCACTCATCCCAAACTATTTTTGGGACCTGTTTTGCCACAGGACAGAGCCTCCTCACCCATTGGCATGCAGTTACCTTGGGGGCACAGCCCCTCCCAGCACAGCGAGCGCCTTGACCCCACGGTGGGGGCAAAGCAGCAGCTTTGCAGCCTGGTGCACAGACTCCCCTGCAGCAGGGCCAGCTCCCACAGAGGACAGTGACCCCACTGTGCCCCACCCCCTGCAACCCACCTAGACATACTCATGGCTATTTATAGCTGGGGCTGAGGTTGATTTGGATCAAGTGGAAGATAACAAGGTTATTTTTAGGTTTATCTCAGCCTGTGAAGGGAAATAGGCTTTGCTGGCTCAGACAGTCGCTGCCCAACCTGTGTCGAGGCACGGCCAGACTCTGGGATGAGTGACTCCCATGGTGGGGCTGAAGGAGGGACACACTTTGAGTGCATCAAGGGATCAAGGGCACAGAGGATGCAGTAGAAGAGGCCTTCACACACTGGTCCCCATTGTGCCACCCTGCCTGCCACATTCATCGAGGGAGCAGCGGCACAGGGAGCCCTCGGCTCCAGAATGTCAGAACTCAAAAAAATAGAGCCCACCCTGTCTATGCTCCTCAAGCCCCTCCATCCCTCCTGACATGGTGGGCAGGTACCCACAGGGATCCTGTCCTTCCCAGCACAGCCATGCCCTCCCCAGGACGGGATGCTGGCGCCGCGCATAATTCTGTGGGAAGGCGGTTTCAGACCAAGAGCTCCAGCTTGGCAACATCCGACTGCCAAAACAGTTCCTTTAATTACAAAGTCCTGACGCTGGGCTGAACGGCATCTAAAAATATCAAAAATACTAACTCATCCTGTAATGAGGCATTTAGCAGAGGGAGCCACCACAAAAGCCAAACCAGCAGCACTGGGAGGATTTTCCCATTGGGAAAGCTCATGGAGCCACCATGTTCTCCTCCAAAATGCTCCAGTGAAACCACAGCTTTGGAGGGAGGGGAGACAGCTTCCCCATAGCTGCATACCCCCATCACTTCAGCTCGCTGCATGAACCCTTGGGGTCCTGGCTGGACAAAGCCTGGGGGAAGTGGGAGGATGCGCCAGGTCAGGCCAGACTCACCCCACAGGGTTCCAGTGCCTGTAATGCCATAATATCTTATATATTCTTTTAGATTTTATATTTCCTTTCTGATTATGGAGAGGTAATGATGGGTTTGACCACATCTAAAATGATTTCAGCAACAACTAAGGTAGTGACTTGTCCCATATACTGCCAGCCCCACAGGTGAGACAGGGTAAAGCAGCAAGCAGTTGCAAATAAAGTTCCACAAAGGGAATTTCTGGGCAATTTTAACACTACACAGCCCAGCCTATGACAGCAGGATTGCCTCACCAGTGCTTGGAGAGGTTTAATGCTCAAAATTTGGTCATGCTGAAGGCAGTGCTGGCAGGGCTGCGGGATTGGTGTCCAGCACCAGCTCTTGGATGCCCTCAGCTCTGGCACGTGACCCGGAATTACTCTGGGGCAGATTCCTGATGGATGTGGGGATCATTAAGGAGGGGAGGTAGTGCAGAGCCTGGAAACAGGGAACCAGCTCCTGCTGGTGACAAAGCTGGAGGAGTCATTCCAGCTGCATTAATGGTCCCGGGAGACTGACTCCCACCCCCTGATGACTAAATCTTACACAAACCATTCCCAATTTCCCCAAAGTTGCTATGAGAGTCTCATAGCTCCTGATATCCAGGAGGGTAACAGGGAAGCCGTGCTCCCCACCCACCAACCTTTGTCCCTCCACAAAGGGAAGGGGACAGGACACCATCTGTGTCGTTGGCACAGAGAGAGGTGTGACTGTAATGGGAGCAAGCTTTGACCACAAACATGCTGCACAAGAGTGCTGGCATTACATCCCAACCCTGCGGTCTGGGACTCAAGGGCACGTCTCAGGAGAATTCCTGATTGTGGTTCAGTTTTTGATTTACGTCAGCTCTTATCAAGAAAGCTTTCTGTGCTCTTTATGACAGGAAAAACACAGCCATGACTGTGCAAAGGTTTCTGCCACTCTTCCCGTCCCTCCCAGCACCACCGTCCAGAGGCTGGCACTCCCCAGTGCCCCACTCACACTCATCTCCCTAAGGGCTTGCCCTCCCCAGAGCGGGGTTATGTTCCCATCCCAGGAATTGGCTGACGCCACTGCACTGGCTTTGCTCCCTTTCCTGGAGATCCCTCGGTTTCTTGAGGAAATGCAAATGACTCCAGCTTAACCCACTGGCACAGCCAACAACTTTCCCGATTGTAGGAGCACCTCCCAACCCCAGTGCTGACACACAGAGTTTTACATACACGGTCCTGCCTGTGCAGCTCCGAGTGGGCAGGAGGGCGCTGCCCAGGCACGCCTCCTGCCAGCCCTCAGTGGCCTTTTGCACGCCCGCCTCCCTCGATCAGCAGGGCAAGATATCAGTCTCCCTCCTCCCATGCCTGGCACGGGATTGCACCTGGGAGACCTGGGAGACCTGGAGCTGACCCTGAGCTGATCTTTGGCAGGCACCTCGCTCACTCAATTAAAGGCAAACCCACAGACAGCAGTGTCCCAGGGAGGTGGTGAAGTCAAGTGACAAGCGTTTGGTTTGTGGTGCACAAGGTCACGGTCACCTGGCTCCTGGGGGCCTTGGGGCTGAACTCAACAGCAGCCTGAAAAAGCTAAGGAACTTTTTGTGAGCAGCTGCTCACTGCCTCATCTGATCCACCATTCCCAAACCAACCCTGGACTCCTCTCAGGAGCTGGCTGCCTTTCACTAGTGGACTGCTGGCATGGTGGGAAGGGCTGGAGCTAGTGGGAGGAGAGCACTCCTTCCCCACAGCACCCACCCAAAAGCGAGAGGCAAGCTGAGCACCTGCCCCATCTCACAGCCCCCCACTGCCAGCCATGCACTGGTCATGACACAGGTCAATCTCTGCAGCACATGTGCCAGTGGCACTGTGGGCATGAGGCTTCATCCCTCAGGGGCCAGGACACCAGTGGACACCAGGCACCTGCTGGCATTAGTAGCCTCTCCAGGGGTTATTTTTCCAAACGCTGCCCATGCCCTGATGCCCCCTGAACCACAGATGGCCTGTCAGCTGCACACCTTTTGCTCTGGCCCCTGTCCTGGGTTTTGCAACTTTTCCCTGTCTTTTCCCCCCATGCATTACAGGCGGCTTCACCTCGGGAAGCTTGATGCTCACACCCTGGATCCCTGTGCCTGCACTGGGAACCACAACCAGAAACACAGCAAGGCCAGGGGTATACACAGCCAAAATGCCTGAAATACAGTAAATATGGGTCTGGCTAGAAAGATGCCGTACACAGCACTGTGCCTTACTCCTTGGCCCCAGCTGCACCCCAGGATCGACAAGGAGAGGACCAAATTGGAAGTGGGGAGCAGGGAAATGGCAAAGTGGCAGGTTTCAGAGCAGAGAGGAGCTCCCATCTCAGCCTTGCCCTGCCAGGACCCTGAAGCCCCAAGGGCAGAGCTCACCTGTGGCTCTGCACACAAGTGGGATGAGCTCAGCCATCCTTTGCTCCTGGCACAGAGTCTGGAGCGGGAGATGTTGGTACTTGAAGCCCAGGCCCCACCATGTGGGAAGGGGATGGGTGAGTGGGTTCATACCCAGGCTGAACTATTACATAAGGGCAGAAACACATGTGGGCTGCCAGGCAAAACTGTAAATAATGTTTGTGCCAGAGCCCAGCTCCAGAGTCAGCAGGACTGGGGAGTCTTGCCCAGGGCTGGGCAGGTGAGGGCAGGTGGAATGGGCACGGGGAGCCCCAGGAGCAGCACATGGCACTTCAGAGCAGACTAGGCAAGGTTCATGTCCCCCCTCAGCCTGTACTATTTAGATCCCTTGCTTGTGAAAGCAAGACCTGACACAAACAAATAAATATTATCTGAAAACACAAAAGCCCTGACAAATCTCCCAAAAATTCTCTACGTGGGCTGCACAACAGTTGCACAACAGGAAGAGGCTGTTGATCCCATTTCTGTGTGCCGGCACAGCACCAGCCTCCACCCAGAGCTGCCTGCTCAGGCTCCAAATGCAGCTAAACCCAAAGTCAGGCACTGACACAGAGAATAATGGCAGGTAACCTGTGGCCAGGTGCATCTCCCACTAACTGAACCCAGGTCAGTAGCTCTCGAGCACTGCAGGGAGATTTGCAGGAGCCCTCCTGGCCACAGTGCTCTGGTTGCTCAGATGGGAACGGCTGGCAAGGGAGCAAGTGCCGGAGAGAGATGAGGAGAGGAGGAGAGAACGCTGCACAGGCTCTCCTGAGCTGTGTGGGATGGGAGGCCTGACATCATTTCTCCAGGGCTAAAGGGGTAGATGCATCGCCCCCATCTCCTCCAGCCCACGGGAAATGGGACACACATACTGACTTCACTCCCAGCACCATCTATTTTTCTCCTTTCCTATCCCTCACATCCCTTCCGAGCCAGAGCCCAGAAACAGCCTTCAAGAGCTGCTGACACAGAGAGGTTTTCTTGCAGGCCAAATCCAGTATCTTGCAAAACAAGTTAAATAATTAACTCCTTTCATGGGTGACTTGCTCTTAAACTTCAAAGTCTGGGCAACTTATGGAAGGAGTGAATTTGACCCTGGGAACACCCAGCTCCAAGCATAAGAATGCTGGGCTTTGCCCTTGAATGGGTGACATATGGGTTTGGCAAATATGGAGGGTATAGGTCCCACAGAGAGAGACCAGACTCTGCCTAGACATCAGCCCAAAGCAAGGAGCAGAACTTGCGGCTTGGAGTTGGGAGTACAGCATTGGTACTGCCTCTCTGATTCCCCCAGGGTGCTGCAGCAGCTCCCCACGCTGGTCCCTTGCTGCCACCTGGTGTCACCTCGCTACAAGTGCTGGCGAAATGGGGTGTTGAAATTTGGGATGCCACGGGCATCGAGGCTGAAGACAGCATGGGCACAGAAGTGCCCATGAGGTCCCCATCCACAACATCCGTGGTCCCAAGCAGCCTCACTTGTACTCCAGCCTTCACCTGGATCTGCAAACAGGCCAGTGACTTCTCTCCTGCCTACGGGGTCAAATCCAGGACTGCAAATATTTCACAACCAGCTGGACACCACCAAGGGTTATTTATGCTAAGGCAAATACATTCCAGTCATTGGACCTGGAGGTGGTCCCCATGGCACCTAGAAACTGTCAGTGTGGTCAATAACAAGAATTACTCTTGTTACTCCAAATCAATTTTCTTTTGCAATAGGGCAACAGGCCCCAGAGGCAGAGAGAGCAGTAAGGACTGTACTTCTTTAGTAGGGTTTTTGCTAAGCAAGACTTTGTCATTTCCACCGGAAAAATAAAGAAACTCAAGATTAACTCAACCTGCAAGGTGGCTACAAAATATGCAGCAAAATTCTTCTCACTAGTTACCAGTGATTCCCTGTGGAAGTGGAAGGAGGCACTGTTTTGCCCATCTCCATCAGTGCCTCAGTAATTGAGCTGGAGGCCAGGGTGCTTAATGAACACACAGCTGATACCACCCCAAGGGGATGTGTTTGGAAGCTGTGGTAGGATACAGATGATCTTGGCAATTAGACCAAAAAAGTGTGGGCAAAGTAAGGCGGATGTAGTTCTGGAAATACTTATGATGCAGTATTCTGCTTCCAGGTATGAATAACCGGTGTGCAAAGGCAGGCTGGGGATCAAGGTTACAGGAAAGGGTGAGTCACAGGCTGAGCCACGTCATTCGGGGTAGGGTGAGGGGGGTGTTATTGTTACTATTTATTTATTTTAAACCATGCTGACTCGGGGTGTTTGCTCTTAAAACACTCATGAAGCAAGACATACGTTGTTTGAAGCCAGAAAAGTCTAAGCTCAGAGCTTGTACCCTGCAGGTACAGGAGCAGCTGGCAGAGCCTGCAGGATTCTACTCTGGACACAGGAAATCTGTGAACACGCAAGAGGGAGCTGCAGGTAGCTGTGAACAGGCTCCCAGCATCCGATGGGAACAGGAGAAATAATAAGCTTAAATGTCAGCAATAGTTTCAGGCTACTTGTTAGGATGCCCTCTGAGCCCATTTCCAAGACCAGTAGAGACATTCAGGGCTCATGCAGGAGATGATCTAGGGATGGCCTGGATGGCCTCTCAAGGTTTCTGCCAGCCCTACATTACTACCATCACATGAAATGGCTGAGAAGCACCATAGGCTGCTCCTTCAGGACACAGACTGACCTGCCTCTTGAGCTCTCCGGGCTTTCCCAATGCTTGGGTGGCAAAGGCAGAGGCCGTGGAAGACCCGAGTGATGCCTCCCCTGCAGCTGCACATGCCTCTGTGTTACCCACCCAGAACACAGCACACCTGCACAGACGTGGTCCAGATCCTGGGCCAAGGGAACGCTCTGCAAACCCAAGGGGAAGCACAAATCCTGGCACTGTTACTGGAAACCTGCTCGCTCACCCAGTGCTCCTGTCCAGCCTTTCCCAGAACACAGGAAAACAAAACCAACAGAGTGGCACCGCAGGGCTGTGCGTGGGGCCTGCTCTCCAGAGCAGAACAGAGGTTTTGGGGAAAGCGTGGGCATCAGAGAGGGGTGTGAGGGCACCGTCTGCTGGGCACCTGGTTTCGGGCAACAGCCAGAGCCCTTGTCACAGCACCCTGCTCACTGCTGGGCTTAAAAAAAGGACTGTCAGCAGCCCTCTTCAGCCTGCTGGCTGAAAGGAAATTTCACACCAAGTGAAATTGTGTTTCAGCCAATAGGCACAGCCCAAGTACCCGGGAACAGCTGCCACCAGCACTGTCCCGCCACAGACCTGGATGCTCAGCAGCAAGGGAGCTTGCTCAGAGGCATTTTTAGATTTATTTCAAGCCAGCCCTGTTGCTGCCTCTTTTCAGGATACAGTGAAACAGCCTTAGCAAGACTCGTAGCAACCAAGGAGCCTGTCGGCTGAAGACAAAGTTTCTTCATAAGAAGGGAAAAGCGAGGTTTGCTCTGCCTATCTGGAGCTGCCGTCAGAGGCAGCAGACAGGCAGCGCTGTCGGGCAGGGAATGGCAGGGAGGAGCCTCCCAGCACGAGTAGCTCAGTGAGTATGTAATGAACAATCCCAAACCGCCCCCAAGAGGCTCCTGTTCGCAGAAAGGCCCCCCAAAAGGAAAAACAACCAAAACCCAACCCCCTCCCAGATCCTGTATGTTTTTCTTGCATTCACTGCAAGTCTCAGCTGGGGGGTCCTGGCAGGACACCCTCGTCACATCACAAAGCAGCCACAGGCATGTGGGGAATATGTGCCTCCACCACTGCAGGGACATGGATGGGGGGGCTGTGGTGCACCCTCCACAGTGGGTGAGAGGGGCCATGCTCCAGGGCACTCCTGTTCAGGCTTCCACAGGAAAAACAGTGTATCCAAGAGGATTGTGGAACATATTGAGTCAAGGGAAGGCCAGGGTGGGGGACACCCACGGCAGCTTTCAAACCATTGTGCCAGACACCCTGAGAATCACTCTGCCTGTCAGAGGATGCTCTGTGCAGGGCTGTGCTGGTGAAACCCTCCCACAAGGCAGCAAATGCTGTTAAGTCTCCTTTGCTGGGAAGAAAAAAAAAACCAAAAAAAGATGCTTCTCCACTGCAGACAGGCATCTGTCCACAATTGTGTGGAGCAGGACCCAGCCCAGATTTCCCTGAATGTCCATGTTTCAAGGACACATTTTCCCCTTTGGCAGCAGCTGGGCGCACAAGTAGCACCCTGTCACCAGCTCTGTCCCTCCTGTTCCCACTGACACTCCAGGAGCAGGTACCACCACAGACCAGGATGTTCAGCAGGAGAGCTTGCTCAGAGGCATTTTTAGGTTTATTTCAAGCCAGCCCTGTTGTGTTTTCCAGCCTCTTTTCAGGATACAGTGAAACAGCCTTAGCAAGATCCACAACAACCTAGGGCCAGCTCCTTACTTAGCTTTTGTGTGAACCTTTACCTCCATGACTCAGCCCAGCCCCAGCACAGACCTGGTTTATTCTCATAATTACAAGGAATGCAATACTTATACATGGCGCAACAAACTAAAAGGACACCGCCTCCCTCCCACCATGCCAGGATGCTCAGACTATTGCAGGAGCCCGGGCTCACCACAACTGAGATCCAATTATTTCCTTGTTCCAGTTCTGCCCTCAGGCCACCCAAACCCACCAGGAGGAGCAGGAGCTTCTGCCCTTTCCCAAGCCCAGCCTGGACACAGCGTTACCTGGAGGGTGGCCAGGGCTCCCTGGAGACTCAGTGCCAAGGGGCAGCAGCTGAAAAGAGGGGAGGAGCCCTTGCATGGTATGGTAATTTTTTGGCTCCCAGCAGGAAATGAGGGTTAATGGGAACAGGAGCCAGGTGCGTTTGCAGGTGCAGGCAGCTTCCCTCCCTGCCTCTCCTCAGTAGCTCAGCTGCTGCCGTGGGGCCACCCTGGGCACAGACATAGCCAGAGCCAGAATGAACAGTAGCTGCCCTTGACTGTGCAGCTGGAGCGAGCTCTGGGTCAGTACCCAGAGCCCCCTCTCCTCTGGGGGAGAGAAGTTCCTTCCCACCCCTGCACTGTGGTCATTAATAGGGTCACCTTGACCTGAGCATCACTGCAGCAGTAGCAGGGCACGGGGAGGGGAATGAGGTGCCAGGAGGATGCTCCCCAGCCCTCCCTGCAGCTCCTCTAGCAAATAAGCAGCTGCTGGGCCTTGAGAGCCCCCTAGGAAAAGGAGAAACAAAAATACAGTTGCCTGGATATTGATGTCAGGCTATTGACTAGCACAGTGTATGAATTCAGTAAAACTTGTATTTTACAGCTGAAATTGGTATTTAACACGCTTGCAAGAGTTTTAAGAGGAATCTTGGTGCTTAAAACCCAACTCCCTTGCCCCTTGAGATTTTATTTTCCTTCTTGAGTGTTTGTCACTATCTTTTCTTGAGATGAGACTCAAGCCTTCTTGAAGAGATGAGACTTGAGCCTTCCTGGTCTTCACCATCTCTCTTTCCGTTACCAAATATTCCTCAAGCCCAAACCTTCATCTCCCAGAAGTGTGGGGAGGAAAGAAGCAGCAGAACAAGGCCCCTGTGCTGTGTATCATCCCATACCATAGCCCCCTTAATCCTCAAAGGAAAAAATAATCATGGCACCGTGGACTACTTGAATCACTAGATTTTAATAGCCATATAAATTCTTTGCATACAGCAATCTGTGGCATGAGAAACCATATAGATACCCAACAAGTTTTTCTGGCTTTTACCACATAAAACTATCATCAATTTTATTTTTTTTTTATCAACTCCTGTAGTAGAAACAATAACCAAGCAATTAACAGCAGATTTCTAATTTTCTAACAGAACAATGTTTCTTCTCTTAAAAAGAGCAGAGAAGCTGGCAGGGAGTTTCAGATGCATGTACAGATCGGGGTACCTCGGGCAGCTGTCGCGCAGATGGCTGTCAGCACTGCAAGCGTGCATACCCAGTCTGGGGGGAGCGTGAGCAGCACCTGCTGTCAATCCCCAAGGAGGGCTGGGGGTGACCAAGGGGTGACAGCCACCTGCTGCTTTGCCTTTGAGGGCACCATGCACCACCTTGCCCTCCAGCACCCACTGGTCCTGCCCGTGACCGGGACCCAGTGCCCTGTCGCTGGGGTAGGCAGTGAGGGACCGCACCTGGAGAGTCACCTGTTTCTACCTATAATTTCACTTGATCAGGAGTCATAATCATCAAAAGCACACTGTACCTTTCCACACCACCACCCAGCACCTCACAGGCCAGCTGACTCTGTCCTCGGCTGCCCAGCTAGCCCAGGAGCCCACATGCCCTGCACCAGCCACACACAGAGCCCGCTCCCACCCCTCACGCCTGTCCCGGTGACATTGGCTTTTGCAGAATTCACAGAATTCATAAAGAAGATCGTTATTTACATCAAGGTGTTCAGCAGCGCGATGTGACAGAGGAACTGAGACGAGTTCACCCACGGGCTTATTGCTGACTCGGGCCCGGGCACCGAATCGCCCCGGGCGGTTTCCATCCCTCTGGTTCACACAGCAGTGGCAAAGCTGCCGCCTGCACCCCGTTTCCACTGGCTATGTTCACCCTCAGGGAGAACCATCCCTGGGCAAGGCGGGCTGTGCGCGGACGCCACACCCTGGGCAACATTAAGGCATTACATATACACAGGAGCTATTCAGGGATTTAGAAAAACCCACTCAGTGTAAACATTTTTTGCACATACAGTCGTTGGACTTCCACACATGAAGTTTTCTGTTGTTTTCTGCATAAATCACGAGTTAAGGAGCTACAGAGAGAGCACTCAAGCCTGGAGCACTGGGGGGCTCTCTTACAGCACGGCAGCATGCAACACGACGGACTCTAAGGAGTAGAAGTACTGTAAGTCTCAGTCCAGGATGCTCCCTCCTTCCTACACTTCATATATAGTTTAGGTAAATGTCATGGACAACTACGTGCTGGTAACCCGGGTAGGATGGGCAGCTGTGTGAGGAGCACTGGGTGATTTCAGCTCATTTCTACTTTAAGTAGAAAAGGGAAATACTCTGCTTCCGTTTCTGTATCTATGGAGGTTGCTCAGTGACCCCTAGATCACTGTGCCAGTGGTGCTATAGGTTTAGGTATCAGTGATTCTGCCTTCCTCAGGGACTTTGGCACATTGACTCCGATTCGTACAAGATCCCTGAGAACTTATCAAATCTGCAGTACTTTACAATTTAACAGACCCGGCCTGGGCACTCGGCTCCCTGCCACGCTCACGCCTGCTTCTTGTTGTTGTCTATGCTGTGCAGCAGCGCCAGGAACTCCAGGATGAGGTTGGCCGTCTTGCGGGGCCGCTCCACCACCACCGAGTGCCCACAGTTCTCCAGGATGTACACGTGGCAGTCTGGGATAGCGCTGGCTAAAACACTGGCGCCAGAAACATCCAGGACCTGGATGGCAGGGGAAAAACAGTCAGAGCTGCGGATTGCTGGACACCATAGAAACCCTGCTGGAGCTGCCTTTGCAAGTCCAATTGAGATGCCGAGCAGGGATGCAGACACAGTCCTTGTGATGCCAGCACCCTGCCTGGGGACAGGGAAAGGAGACTGCTTGGTGCCAGTCTCAGCATGCAGCAGGGAACTCTCTTGGATGCTTTTTGGCTGTTGGCTCAGTGCAAAGGGGTCATTGCAAGCAAACACTTACATCCTTGCATTTATAGAGCCCTTTGCATGCCTGCAGCTTGCTTCCTCCCACTTCTTCCCTCCCACTCCTGCCTCTGAAACCAATCCTACAACTTTGCCTTGAAGCCTGCCTCACAAACAGCATATCCCTTCGCAGTTGCCAGGACAACTCTCTTTGCTGATACTTCATTCTTCTTCCCAGCTTTGGTGCTGGCACCTACCCATCCACCTGTCCCCCTGCCCTCCCCAGCCCCAGCTCTGCCCTTTCCTCTCTCTGGAAAGCTGACTGTCAGCTTTCTGCCCATCACCCTGCCGAGGCCCCCTGTCCAAAACCACCAGGGACAGGGACACACAGTGCCAGCTCCCCACAGAGCAGTGCACAGCTCCACAGCACAGCCCTGTGGGTGGGCACAGGCAGAGACGGAGACATGGTCCATGGGGGATGAGGAGGGTCCTGCATACCTGGTCCTGCTTTCCCCAGATGACCTGTGTCGGCGCTTTGATCTTGCTCATGTTCTCGTGGAGAGAGTGCCTCGACTTTTCATCCACAATTTCTAAAAACACTAGTGGGGCAAGAGGAGAGTCAGTCCTACATGGGAGATGTTTTGCCTCCCATGCTCAAAGGGGCCCCTGTGGGCCAGTCCTGTCAGCGTTCCCTCACTGGGAAACCCATGCAATGGTGATGGTCTGTCCTTGCCCGGCCACCAGGCTCAGCTGCAGCGGGCCCCTCCACCAAACCATCTCCTCCTGGGCACTATTAACTCATATGGGATGGTGAGGGTGAACCAAGTGACCCCATTACCTGTGGGGGTGGCAGTGGGGGTGGCAGTGCATTGCTACTAGCGAGCAAGGCGTGTCCCCAAATCTGTTAATGATGTTGCTCCTTCCCAGCCTCAGCAAGGCAGCAGAGGGGTGCTGGGGCCGGGCAGTGTGCAGGGGACATGGGGGCTGGGGACAGCCCATCCCCACACCCTGGGGAGCCTGCTGGAAAGCCTGGTGAGGAGGCTGCAGCCATGTACTTACATTTCCGGTAAAATTCATTGTGTGGGATGCGAACGTCAACGAGGCCCTGGAGGATCTGCAGGAAGAGCAGAGGAGAGTTGCTAGAGGGGACACATGCCCCACACAGGGCTAAGCATGCCCAACAGCACCTGAGAGCAGCCCCCGATACCCCAACATGCCCTGCACAAGCCTGGCCCCAGCATGAGCTTCTTCCTAAGCATGTGGGACTGTTAAAACCACACTTAAGCAACATATATTTCAGCAACAAGTAATTTTGTCTGCTGTGATGCAGATGCAATTTCTCCCCCTGGCAAGCAGCCACCTCAGCCGTGACTGCACTTCTCTTCTTTGTTGTATTTTTTTTCCCAAAACCCCGAAAGAATGCACTTAAAATTTTTCTTACTCTCCAATCTACTCATCCCAGACTTCCTAAGGAAAACTAACCTAATAGCCAGCCCCTCGCCAAGTTCCTGTCGCCTGACAATGAGGCAATTAACATTTCCATGGCTTTTACTTAAAAAGCAGCAAACAATCCCTCTCTGCTCCGGACAACAGCTGCCTTAGCTATTTAATGCTTCCTGCCGGCCATATTTACTAAAAAACCCTTCTACATCGCAGCCTGCTGCCAAAAACTTCATGGGAGGAGGAATTCCAGTGGACGCTGCCAGAGGGAGCTCAGAAAAGTGGGTTTGAAGGGGAAGTGCTGGAATGGTGCTGGGAGTGGGGCCAGGGGTGTCTCCTCTGGGTGATGGCAGGGACGGCAGCTCCAGTTCCACTCCCGACACCACCTCAGCTGCCACCGTGCAGGCTCAGGGGGAAGCAAACCCGCTCACCACCTCCAAGCCCCCTTTCCCAGCTGCTGCAGCATCGGCTTCTCACCTGCTGTGGCACCTTGAAGCGAACGTAGGAGCAAAGCTTCAGCATATCCGCCATCTCCTCGGGCGTTGAGGGGATTAAAGGGATCCTGTCAATACGTTTGGACTCCTGCAGCTCCCGGAGCTGCTTAATGAACTTGCTGTCGGTGGTACTTGGCAGGCCTGGGCGAAATGAGAAGGGGGGCATGAGCTAAAACCCGGATGAGACCCCCCAACAGCCCAAGCAACAAAGCATCCCTGTGCTGACCTCCCTCATCCCTGCCTCTGGCTTCCTGCCTGCTCACTCATTAAAAAAATATAAAAAAGTGTGGAAGAAAATATCAGTTCGTACAGCAACAATATGCACCCAGAGATACCCTAACCTCCCTCCTGCTCCAGGGACCCCCAAACCCATAGGCTGACACAACACGAGGTGTATTCCCTGTAGACATGCATGAGTACTTCAGTAAAAGCTATAGCACCTATTTTTATGTGGTCAGCAGATGCAAACCCTGATGCCCAGGCTGCCATTGCACAGCATTGGACAGAAAATGTCAGCAGCCCTATCTGCATGCACCACTGAGGGAAAAATCCCCTGGCAACAATCCCAAGCGTTGCTGCAGCCCCCACAGAGGTTTCACATGAAGAAACAGCCGGAGAGTCAGTTGACACCTCTCCCAGAGGGGAGTGGGAACCCTGACGCCCCCAGAGCCTGGTAACTAGGTAACGTTTGCCTTGCTTCATTCCTTAGTTCTTATTTGGAAGCCGCTTTCCTTGCGTGGGAGGGGGAAGGAGCTGCTCTAACAACTGGGATGCAGCAAAGCCCTCCTCGTCAGAGAAGCTCCCTGCCCCCAGTGCCTCCTGCAGCATGTCATGCCCAGGCTCCCCTGAGCCCCCTGTCCAGGGGATGGTGGGGAGGAAGGGGATGGTGGGAATGGGGGGATGGAGGGGTGCTGAGCAGGCACAGGAACACCTCGCTGACCTGTGCCCAGTGCTGAAGTGCTTTTCCCACTCAGGGAACCCAAAGGTGGGAGGTCAGAGCTCTCCAGCTCCCAAAGAACCAGCCCTCCAGCACACCAGGGCTTATCAGGAGGCCAGGCTGGGAAGGCTTTTCCTATTGCAGTCTTGGTTCCCTCTCGAGAACTGAGAAGCTGCAGACATGCCATGTAAAATGCCTGCCATCCCAAGGGAAGAGGCATTTTCCTGCAGAGGACTTGTCCTGTTTGTCCTGTTTGCCCTAGTCCCAGCTCTAACCAAGGCACAGTGGGGCAAACGCCAAACCCCTGGAAAAGAGCAGTAAGTACTAGGCTGTGATTTTCTCCCATGCCCTGCCAGAGATTTCCAAACTGAAAATACAAATTATTTCAAAATGCTTTGCACTAAACCCCTCTTCTGTCTCCAGCACTGCCCTGGGTTTTTGCACTGGCTCCTGATTGCTCTCTCCCTGTCTCGCCTCCCTGCCTTGCCCACCTGCAGGACAGATGAGGGTCAGGCTGCAAACATCTTCTGGGTACTGAGCAGCATAGACACCAGCAACATTTCCCCCCATGGAAGTGCCAACCAGATGAAAGGGCCTTCTGTTCAGCTTGATGCACTCCACGAACTGGCAGGGAGCAGAAGGAGCGTTGTTAGGGGAGAGGAAACAAAAGCATGGGGTCATTAGAGAAATTCTACTCAAAAGCTTGAGGCTCTGTGAAGGGAGGGAGCAGGGCCCCTTGAGCGGGGCCGCACAAGGCAGGACTCACGGGGCTCAGCATCTCTCACGTCCCCACCTCCCTCGTGTCCCCTACGTCCCCCCGTTCCTCTGCAGAGCCAGTGCAATGCTAGGGCTTTACCTGGTGTATTCTCTTAGCTTGCCCACTGATGGAGTAATCGTCCAAGTCTGAGCGGGTTGTGCCCTCGTGCCCGGGCATATCCACACACACCAAGTGCAGGTTCTTTGGCAGGAACTGCAGAAACAAACCAGGGATGGTTATGGTGCAGGGAAACAGCTGCAAAGCCCAGGGGTGGAAAGTGGTGACCACGGGTGGGAGCAGGGGGGTTGCTCCCCTCCTAGCAGCCCCAGTTACTTGTGCGCCAGAGTAAGTCAGCTCATGTAGCAGGGATGACATGATGAGAAAGCATGGCCATGACTTGCTTCCCATAGAGGCAGCAGGTATGTACTGCTCTTCCCCAGCAGCTCTGCATGGCACAGGGATGAAGGAATCCAGCGAGCAATGAGCATGGAGCTAAGGAGGGTGTTCCTAACACGTTACCGCAATCATCCCATCCCATGCACGCAACCACTGGGTCCCCACACTGCCTCCAAACCCAGGGCCATCAATTCTCACTAAGGAGCAATGTGATAGAAGTGGAGTCCCACCTTGACTATGGACAGCCACATGTCTTTGTGGGCTGAGAACCCATGTAGCATCAGGATGGACGGTCGGTATCCAGGTCTTCCTCTATAGGAATAACAAAACTGATAGTCATCGTAGTTCGCATATCTAACCTGCATGCCCAAGGCTCGGCGCCAGTACCTGGAAATGAGAAAACACCAGTGAGCGAGACAAGATCAGGGCCCAGCCATGATATAAGCCAGGTGACAATCCAAATGCAGCCACAGATGGCTTGCTGAGGCTAGTTATGCTGGGGTCATGCTAGTGCCATCATGGGACTACTGGGACTAATCCGGAATATCTGGTCCCTGGACCAGGTCCTGTGCTTCCATACAATCCCTTACAGGTGTAGTTCTACTGGCTGACTGCTCATGGCTCCACTGCAAGTGGTTTGTGGGGACACTTTGTCTGTAAAGAGTTTTCAAAAAGGCCCTAAATAACTCTTTGGCAATGGAAATGGGCCAAAATGACAATCGTAAAACTGAAAACACCCAAAGGTTGGTCTGAGGAGAGAGACCCCAGGGAGAGGCACCACACATGGCAAGGCAGCATGCAGGGTGGGCGGGCTGAGGGAAGTGGTTCTTCCAGGTGGGTAAGGAGGATCTGCCACAGAGTTATTTGGACACAGTCCTGCATCAATGGGAGAACATCAGCCCACAGACAAGCACACCAGCCAAAATAACAATGTCACCTGGGAGCACCAGCCAGGGAGAACCTGGTTCATATGGACCAGGTACATAACATTTAAAAATGTACTTATATACACACAAAGGACTGGAGGGGACCATCCTTACACAGGGTCTGGCACCCCAGGAGATACCAGGCTAACCCCAGGGTTGTCCCTCTGAAAGCAAAGGGAGACAGTTCCTGCCAGCACACTCTTGCAGCTCAGAGGATGCAGTGAAACTGCCGGCCAGAAGGACCTGGACAGAGATTATCGGTGACACTTTGGACACATGATGTGGATGTGTGGCCCAAGACAGAGAGCAGGCTCTCTTTCTCTGCATTTCCCTATGCTCAAACATAACCCTTGTCAGGACAACTACTGGGCTACTCCTAATGGCCAAGACACTGGAAAAATATATGTTGTACCAGAATTTATTTAAGACACAAGCGCAAGGTCATCAACACGTCTGGACTGTCCTACCTCTCTGCCCACTCAAAGCTTATGCATAGTGAAATCCTCTTTTAGCATAATCCCTTTCTCGAGGGAGCTAGTGGGACTTAAGCAGCATCTTGGCTCAGTGCTGGTCCTACAAGGAGAGGTGAATTTCTCCCTAATAAGTGTCTTAAGAGTCCTTGCCTCAAAAGCACTGGCGTGAACTACCGATGGGCAAGATGATAACATTTTTAGCAACTGATCCTAATGGATCAATTCAGCAGAAGGCAAAATAATCTGTGCAAAGCTGAACTGATCCCCCAACAAGGTGTTAACTCGCTTAGTGGCAGTGGCTAAACTGATTAACCCCTGTCACAGCACAGGCAGAGCGGCTCCAGGCCGGGTCAGTGGGGCAGCCCTGGACATCGTGCCAGGCAAGGAGGCGCATTAGCAGCAGGGAAAGCAGTGAGACCACGGGCAGGGGGGACCCAGCGTGACCCTTGACTGCACCAGCTGAGGACACTGCAGACCAGCAGCAAGGAGGAGGAGGAGGGGTCAGGGAACTGTGGGAGAAGGGAGAAGCATCCCCTGGGACCTCCCAGGGATCTCCCAGGAGCAGTGCTGCAGAGCTAGAGCTGCATGGGGCTGGAAGGGGAGGGCAGTATGGCATTCTGCCTGCCCCTCTCCTGCCTCTGCTGATGGGGAAAATCAGTGATTTCACCCAAGAAAAAAGCCAATTTAAAAAGAAGCCAATAAGAACGGAAGAGTAAAGAGCAAATCTATCTTCTCGCCCACTGTCCCTAACAAAAGAGGTGATCATGACACACAGGGCACTGCAGTTACTCCTGCAAGATGCCCATACTGCCAGAAATGCTGGGAGAGAGAGAGATGGGGGCACCAAAAAGACAGGCCTTCTGATCCCTGCTCACACACTCCCTTCCCTCAGCCAAACACAGACCAACTTGCCCCCAATGCATTTTCACCCAGTTCCTGATCTGTAACCAAAAAGAACAAAAGCAGCAGAGGATACTCTACCTCCCTCTCACCCTGGCTCCTCCAAGCTCCCGGCATCATCCCCAGCACCTCCTTTGCCCTGTCCTGCCACCCCTGCTTGTGGCCGTAGAAGGCTTTGCCCTGACCACACTCACTCAGCTCTGCTGCAGCAGTTTCTCCAGGGATCTTCCTTGGAACCTCAGCCCATCAGAGTCTGCCCTGGCTTCCAGCAGCTGCTCATATATCCAGAGAGAAAAACCACTTTCACTGCCAAACCTGATACCACTTGGACATCTGTGACTCAGAAGGCTGTCACACCACCTGCTCTCCTTTGCAGAACGACAATGCCATTCCTGGGGTTTTCATTCCATGTCCTCTCCTCTCTCAGCCTCAGATGCTGTTAATTAAAGTGCCATTAGAAACAGGCTTCATCTGAGTGCTGCAGTGGGCAAAATCTTCCTTTCACAGGAGGTCACTTGGATTTAGGAACACACCATGAGCTGAGCTGCAGAAGCCACCATCTACCAGCAGCATGTGAGGGCAGCCTGATGTGCTGCCTGCTCTGCCTATTCTGCCCACTCTGCCCACTGCTGCCTGCTCCATGCTGGGTGATGAGACTCTGCCTTCACTTCTGAAGGGAGTTATTCCAGCTTTTCCCTGCAACAAACCCAGAGAGGAAAGCTGCCAGAGTGCTTATCACTGATTTCCAGAGACAAAGGAGGACTGAAGGATGTAGTGCCTGCCTCCTGGTAATCAGAAAGGACAAGATGCAAGGGTGTAAGGAAAAGCATCGTCCCATCTTCTCTGATGATCTATTCCAGAAGAAGAGGTGAGGATGAGAAAAGCCTTGTCTGTAACTACTAGTGAGAGAAAAGCCTTTGCCTGCTGAGCAGGGAGGGAGCATGTGAGCATGGGGACACCCACACCATGGCCACATTGATGAGGTGGGAGGTCACCAGACTGCCAGGGCTGCCAGGCTGGGCGACAGGAAACAATGGCTGTGCTTTTTTCAGCCACAATCCTGTCCTTAGAGGAAACAACCCAGAAAGATTTGGAGAGATCCTGCAAGCTGGCACTGCAGTGGCAGCCGGGCCAAGAGCCCCTTGACACAGTCCAGCCAAAGCCCTGGGACAGCAGGGGCCAGAGCAGCCCCAACAGATGTAAGCCTCCACAGCAAAAAATGCAATAAAAAATGACATTTTCTTCCTACAGAGATGCTTAAAGCTACTCACAGCAACACCCACCTCCATGCACACCACCGTGCACCTGTGTGTGTGTGGGGACCTGCTGGGAACAGCAGCCGTTCCACCCCTGCGCCACACGGAGAGCAGCCGGGCTCAGGAACTCACCAGTAGTAGATGCGGATAAGTGCTGAGGGCCACAGGAGGAACGAGGCCACGAAGGCCAGGATGGGGATAGCCAGGGTGCCACCGGCGATGACAAACATGTTCAGCACATCCAGGTCCATGCTGCTCTTCACCACCCAGCCTCACCTGCCTGCGTTTAGGGAAGGATCAGAGGTTAACCCCCAGAAATGATGACAAGTCAATGCTAGATGAGAACTCTGCTGCCAAGTGAAGAGGAAAGTGGCTCTGCAAGAGGCAGAGAATACTGCTCAGGAGCACAGCAAAGTCTTCTTAAGTTCTAAAACCCCATTATTTCTTCTGGCTCCTTAATGGATCTAATTATTGCAATGTTATCCTCTCAGGAGAGCCCATCACAAAAAGGCAATGGGCCTCCTAACAGGAATGGAACATGTCAAAGGTGACAGGTATCAATATGGCCCTTGGGACACTTTGCAGACACAGGAAGCACAGCCCTCCAGTGGGTACAGACAGCCTTTCCCCCCACCATGGGTGCAGGCAGCCTTTCCCCCCTGATTGGGTGCAGGCAGGGCTGGCTTAAGGCAGGCTCCACATTTCTTTTTGGAGACAGGCGTCCAGCTCCTTCTCCCCTCCCCCTGCCCAATCCCAAATCCCCAGCACACAACCACTGACCTAGAATTGATGGGTTGAGCCCGGCTCTCATTATCGCTCTGCACAGACACCAACTAATCAAGGAAGCAGAGCCTATTAATGTTCTCGGAAACTGAAGGAAATAACTTGGCAGGGCACTCTTTGGTGACCAGCCCTTATCTGAGACAAATTTATCCCCATCCCCACCCCCACATCTTCGCTTCTGCCCCACATTTTGCACTTGCTGTGGATTACAGGTGCCTATCCCAGCTCCCCAGCATCCTTCAGATAAATATCAGGGACAGCAGGCAGAGGACACTGGGTGCAAGGGCAAGCTCCCACACAGTGCCTTGCTTGTCCCTGAACTCTCCCCACGGCAGGCAGCTGGGAGATATTTTTCTCATTAAGAGATTAAATACTGCCACACACTCATCTCCTCTAATTCCCTCTGCTAACCAATTCGTGGCTCGCTCTTTCCTCAGCACTTTTATACCGCATTAATAAAACAAAACATCCTCAACGCCTTTGTTCCCACCAGCTGCCCACCCCCCATCACCAGCCTCACGTTTCTGCCTGCCAGGACGGGGAGATTTATCCCTACTTCCTGCAAGACTCCCAGTGGGATGTGGCATGTTATGCCATGAAACAGGAACAGAATCACCACAGTCACAGCCTCCCGCCCCCAGACACCGTCACACTGGACCACATCGAACCCCCAGGAGAAACGGCTTACAGAACTTCTGAAGCATCAGCCAGATTTGCCCTCTTCCCCCGGGAAAATAGGAATAACTGAAATTCGAGGAAGACTGTAAATATTTCCACACCAGGCACCTCCTTAACAAAGCTAAACCTCATTTCCGCCTTCAAGCCACAACAACACGCTGTTACTCGCTTAATAAACATTTTGAAGAAAGATCCTTGATCTCAGCACGGCTTATTCATAGATAAACACTTTGTGCAACCGATAAACCTTGTCGGTGGGAGCAGGGCTGCCGGGGAGCCCGCCCCTGAGCGCTCGCTGCCTTTCGCTACATCACTAACACAGGGCAGAAATTAAGCACAGAAAATCGCCATTGTTCCCAGCGGTGACCCGTAACGACAGAAGGCTGCAGGCAGGAAAAGCGGAGGCGGTGGGAATCCCTGAGCTCCCTGGCGCGGGGTCGCCACCTCTACCTCCACCTCCACCACCGCTTTTAGAAAGCAATACAAGAAGCAGACAACCTTAAAAAGCCCGGCTTACCTTGCAGAGTTCCCCTCCTCCTCTCGGCACAAGTCCTGCTCGCTGTGGGCAGCGGCAGTGTCTGAACAAACTGTCAGAAGAGAGGAAAAAAACAAGGTCAAAATCGCAGTCCTGCCTTTTCTCCTCCCTTCAGGCTCAAGCAGCCCGGCGAGTTCAGGGTATTTAAGTCACCAGCTTCCCTTCAAGACGCCTCATATTCACCTTCTGACCAACCTTTCCCCCATTTATGTAATGGGTGATACAATAAAGCCAGTCGGGCGCACTCGTGCCAAGCAGGAGCAAAGTGCAGGCGGCCATCGGGAAGGAAGCAGGGCCGGGGCGGCGCGGCGGGGAGGGCCAGGGCTGCGCGGACCCGGCGGCGTGGGCTCACGGTCGCCCTTCAGGTGATTACTGCTATTAGAACAAAGCCCGATAAGCAGCTTCGCTTCCCCTTCCTCTTCGTCTTAAAGGTACTTTTCCAAGCACCCTCCGTGCCCCCCCCGCCGCTTTCCCGGTGTGAGACTGGCTGAAGCGCGGCGCAGCCGCAGGAAATTACTGGAGAGGCAGGGAAAATGCTGGCCTGAACTCGCGGGCAGATTTTGGCCATGGAAATTCACGGTGGAGGATCAGTGGGAGCACCGGAGCCACCTAGCACGAGAGACAGAAAACCCCTGAGAGACATCCCCCTCCTCCCCTTCCACCACGGCCACAGGGTCGGGGCATCCCGGGGGTCTCCCGTCCCCACCGTGCCGGAGCGTTTCGGCGGGGCCGCGGCAGACACCGCTCACCACGTGTGCCCCGGCGCCCAATGCCGACCCCGCCCGGGGCCCCTGCACACGGGTGCCCGGGGGCGAGGATGCTGCTGAGCCTCCTTCCGCGTGGGCAGAGCATCGCCACTGGCCTCAGTGGCTACCTCCGATGGAGGCAGCGGGAAGCAAAATGCCAGCAGGCCCAGCTGTGCACTCAGCGGCAGCCACACCATCACCACAGTCCCCAGCAATCCCAGCCCCATAAAGCCACCTCTGCGCCCGGCAGCGCTGCAGGGACACCGGCTCCCGAAAGCCTCGTGGGAGCACCCACAGCGCCAGCCCCCTGCGATGGTGCTGTGCCCAGGGGACGATCGCCAGCCGTGCTGCGCTGGTCCCTCGCTACCAGCTAGAGACACTGCGGACTTTAAAAATAAAGGCAAGCTCCCTGGTAACAGCTGCAAGTCTTCAGATCACAGCTCATCCATCACCTTGAGGTGCCCTGTGACCAAGAGTCACCGCAAGTGGCCCCAAGTGTTGCTACCACTTCTCAGAAGGATCTCCACGTATTTCATAAATTATTTGCAAACATCAATTAGGCAACTCTGATAAATGGCATATGATCATGGTGGTAATAGATCACCTGGTGATAATGTCAAGCTTGTTGTGCACCTGGCAGGGCACGAGATTCCAAACCAGGAGCACAGGTTCCCACACTGACAGCTGAATGACAGTCACTAACCACTGCAGCCTCTGTGTCCCATCTGGGAGGACTCCCCAAAAAAGGCACCCCAGGATGGTCCTGGGACAGATGCTAAGGGGAGGCTCTACATCTCCACTTACTTCCTACTTCCTACCCTGTGCAAAATTCAAACAGGAGCCTCATCACCTGCAGAAGGGCCAGGCAGGGGGGGCTGTGTGTCACGACAGAGGACAGCATGTTGACAACAGTCCCTAAGGCCATGGCACAAAAGTACTTTTCTCTTTCAAGCTGGGTGAGTCATATCAGAGAGGCTGGAGAAGGCCCAACAGTGCAGCTCAAGTGTATCTATTGATTTTTTCCAAGCCCCACATAGGATGCAGAAGCAACAGCAGCACAAAAACCATCCTAAAGCAGAGGTGCTGGGTTGGAAAAGGAGAGTGGCAGCAGATGTTCTGGGCAGCCCTGAGCAAGGCCAAGGAAGGATTTCTCAACACAGGAATGACACCTGTGCCCTCACTGACCAGACATGCCAACATTCAAGCACAAAGGTTGTCCTGGGCTGTACTCATTGGGACTGCCCTGCACCCAAGGTTTTGCTTGCCCCACCTGCACCCAGGGCAGTCTATGACTGACAACAGAGTTAAATCACTAAAGAGCTGAAATCTAAGCAGCACATTTAGGTATATGTTATTTTTTTCTTTTAAGATTTGAAAAGGAAAAAATATCAACCAATTTTAAGATCCCACTGCAGAAGCAGGGAGCTTTGAGGGACCTCAGTGGTTGAGATGTGGCCCTCAGAAATGTCAACTCACACTACTAACCATGTAAGAAATAAAACCCCAAACATGCAAGTGACGCCTTTCCCTTTGAAACTGCCTTACCCTTGGCATCCTCAGCAGCCAGAAAAATAATATTGACCATAAATGATGACATAACTAATATTACGATTCCCCAGTGGTGTAGTTTGCTGGGTGAGCCTTTAGATGCCAATCACAGTGAAGTTGTAGTTTAAGATCTATTAGTGAATGATCTCTGTCTGTCAACCAGACAGCTCTCAATCTTAATCCAGCCTCCAGAGCGAGACGAGAGTAGGAAATGCGCCCTTTCACCTTCATTTATTTATAGATGGCAGAAATGAGGTCATTATTTCTGCAGCACCATTTCACAAAACATGTATCTCTGACACATTTGTATCTATGCAACATGGCTGAAACATGAGCTGGAGAGTCCAGGCTGGCTCCCGACCCCGCTGCTTCACCCCAGGCTGGGAATATCCAGGGACGAGCTCTGTGTCACTGCCAGCCAGCCTGGGGACAAGGTGGATGAAAAGCACGACCGAAGGAGGCTGTGCTGCCAGCCAGCTGCTGTTTTAGAAATTCATAACGTGCACATCCTCCTTCCGGACCCCGTCGCCATCCTCACCCTGCCGCACACGCACGCAGCGGGGCATGCACGGCACAGCCGATGTCACGAGCGCGCCCGGACTCAGCCCTCTCCTGGCGAATGTTGGGGGCGGGGGTAGGAAAGAGTTGGGCAGGGATGGGGTAGGAGTATCTGGGGGCCACATCCCGGCCCCTTCTCCCAGCACAAAGTTCCTCCTCCCCCCACCCAAAGCATCCTCCTCCAGCCAAATGACAGCATCCTCCAAACAGCAGCAGCCGAGACCACAGAATCGTGTAGTATCATAGAACGGCCTGGGTTGGAAGGGGCCTTAAAGATCATCTTGTTCCAAGCCCCGTGCCATCAGATGATTAATCGTTGGAGAGGGGGAGAATTTAAAGACAAATTAATTAAATCTTTGGAAATATGCATCTGAAATAATTTCTTGCATTTTTGGCTTTGCTCCCGGTCTCCAGCCCACCGCCGAGGGCTGGGAGCGAGGAGACCCGGACACGGGAACGGCTGCCCCCTCGGTCGCCCCCCGGTTCTGTCACTGCTGCTGTCAGCCCCGCATCCCGCCCCCCCCCGCCTCTCACCGTGCCGAGCCGAGCCGAGCCGAGCCGTAATGGCAGCGCCGAGCGGCGAAACGCGGCGGCTCCGCTGCGCCCTCCCCCCGCGCCGGTGCGGCTCCGCGGGGCGCAGCGAGAGGCGGGGATGCGGCTCCGCGGGGCGGGATGCCGAGGGGGGATAGGCGGGATACAGCCGGGGTGAAAGGGGCATGAAATAGGGGGAGGGGGGGGCTGCAACGCGGTGCGAGGGGGGGATGTAATAGGGCGGCTTTGGGGTTACAGCCGGGGTACCCAAAGGCTGAAAGGTGGCTACAGTGGGGGAGTGTAAAGGGACATTAATGGAAGCTCAAGGAAGGATGAAATAGAACCGTGGTAGGAGTACAAGTGGGGAACGCAATGGGACTCCCATGAGGGTACAAGGAAGATTGCCACAGGGGTGGGAAGTGCAGTGGGGGGCTGCAGGTGGGGTATAATGGGGGTGCACAGGGGCTACAAGGTGGCTACAGCGGGGGGTGTGAAGGGACGTCAGTGGAGGTGCAAGGGGAGAGTGCAGTGAAGCTGCCAAAGGAGTGCAAGGAGAGGGAACAGGGGTGGAAAGGGGGGTGCAGTGGGCAGACGCAGTGGAGCTGTAAAGGGAGATATGATGTGAATTCAGTGGGGTGGCAGCAGGGGATGCAACTGGACTGCAGTGGGAATGCGTGTGGTACATAACTGGGATGCAAGGTCTGATATAAGATGGGGTATAAGAGGGATAGAAGGGGGCTACAATGAGGTGCAAGGGGGGTACAGAGTGGCAACAGAGGGATTTGATGCGATAAGTGGGGGTGTAAGGGAGGGCTGTAGCTGATTTAGGGTGTGCAGGGGGTACATTGGGGTGTGCAGTTACAACAGGGTTACAACAAAGATGTATGGGGGTATGCAAGGGACACACAGCAGGGATTCAAGGAAGATCCAATGAGATTACAGAAGTTATACAATGGGGTTGCCATGGGGATGCAACAGGGATAAAAAAGGGAATTTGATAATGGCAGCAACGGGGTTACAACAAGAAGATACAAGGGTGGATACAATAGGGGTTACAACGGGGAGGTAAAGGGGATGCAAGACGACTGCCACGGAGATATGGAGGGGAATGCAGTGCTGCACCCCACAGGGAGACCTCACAGCCTCCTTGCACAAGGCCTGGGAGCAAGCATGGGAATGGGGGACAGCTGTCCCCTTCCCAGGTCCTGGTGTGGGCTGTGATCCGGGAGCACAAAGATCTGCCCTCGTTCCTGTGGAAGGGGCACAAAGGTTGAAATCAGAGCATCCCACTGATAAAAGTCCCATTTCAGGTATGAAAGTAAGTAAGTCTGCCATTTAGGTTACAAGCCTCTTACCTGGTCTCTCTTCCCAACAGATGACACTGCTTGCTCTCAGGAGCTGCGTTTCAACCTGCATTTAAAATCTGCTCTGTTTTTATTTAAAATTGCCACCTGAATCCTTTTGCTATAAGCAATTTACGTTCATTCCCCTTGGGTCTTATATCAGGCTGGTGTGTACCTTGAAGATAGGCCAAAAAATCTGAGAAAACTTAATTAAATTGGAAATGAGATCAGCTCCTGAGTAAATGCAAATTGGGTCAAATCCTCACCCCAACTGTGCTTTGATAAGGGATGTCCCTTTGGTCTGCCGGGCTGGGAGAGATGAGATAACTGGTATAAATGGCTTCCTGGGTCAGAGTTTACTATGATAACCATAAGCTTTTGATAACATGAGCTGTTAGAAGAGATTTATAACTAAAATCAAGGGGTTTAGGTGGCCTGGTGAAGGTGAGGCACAGCTTGTTTTGGGTTTTCTTTAAAGAGCTTCCCAGTCAAGCTGGGCTAAACAAAGCTGAGCTTCCTTTAAAGTGACCTAATCGGACATGGGAGGTGTTTCACAACCCTCCAGACATTGTTTACGGTCGCATCTGTTTGTTCAACTTTCTCGTGCATGGCCATGGGACACGTGCAGGGCAGCGCTGACTCACTCCACGGATGGATTACCCACCCGATGGCTATTCCAGGCCACCTGGTGGGAAGTCCCTGGATATGGTCATGGTGAATTATGGCTCTTAAAATAGAGAAGCTGAAGCAGAGACATGCAGTGGTTTTATGTCGAAACACGGCATGAGCCAACCAGGGAACCTGCTCTTGCAATCTCAGCGTGCAGCCACAGGGAAGAGTCACTGGGAGACTCCTTCACTGGCAGTGGGGAAAGGAGGGATCATCAAGGCTCTCCTGAGCCAACCACTACTGGGATGAGGCCACAGCTTCAACAGGTCACAGCCCTGGCGAGGCAGTCTGCAGTGCTGTGGTGACTCTGCCAGGCAGGGGCTGATCCTCTGTCCCAGCAAAGTGGAGGAGACCTTGGACTCTCCAGATGGCGTGGGAGGCTGTGGGGAGAGCACAGGGCACGGCTGGGCTCCCTGTCCCCACAGGGAGCAGATGAGCTCCTAAGGACACCTCCTTAGGACCCCGTGAGGCCATGTTTGGGGTGGCTGTGCTGTGGCAAGCCTAATTTAAAGACCAGTGCCTGCACTGACCTGCCCCGTGAATTTTGTTTTTCCTGTCAGCCCACAGACACAACTCATCACACAGATGTGGCAGCTGGTGAGGATCGAGTCACCCCTGCGTCACCCCTCAAGGCTGCTGGCACTTTGGAGCCCAGCGCCAGCTCTCCTGGCCTTCAGTGGAAAATTACTCATTCCCAGTGCCAGGGTCAGAAGCTGAGCTTCCCACCAGCACAAGAGCACAGCTTTGATGCTGTGAGCAGGACATAGGATGACCACAACAATGACTTATGATCCACTTAGAAACAAAATCTCTCCATAAATCAGAGCAACCAGAGGATAAAAAAAGTTAAAAATAATCAGAATTAGCTGTCCCGTGGCAGAAACCAGTCAGCAAGACTTTCATGTAAACAGTCTTGTTTTCCATAGGAAGGTGGAAGCTCTGGTTGGATTCAGGCCAGAGTGGCTGTGAAGAACTCCAGCTTGTGCCTCACCAAGCCGAGCAGCAACATTGCTCCACCAGATGAAAAGTTTCCATATTATTTCCCACTGCTGGGTGATGGATCCCCAGGGCACATGGTGAGGCTGTTTGTAATCATAACAAGTGACAGCACGCTGCTTTGGTGAGGTGAATCATCTTTCCCAGGGTGATGAGTCCTCATCTATTTCCACTCATGTGGTGGCGGCCCTGGATGCCACGAGCGATCCCCAGGGGACTGTGGGGCAGGCGGGTGCCCCAGAGCCCACCGTGGGACCTGCTGTTGAAGAAGGCCTTGCCATGCCCCAAGCAGTGAGAGACTTTAGCAACACACAGCTACCAAAATTCACCCCCCAGGACAGTGATAAGATCTCACTCCAGTTTGCAAACAGCAGCTCCCAGTGAGCACAGGGGTAAATAACTCCCCTGGGCACTTCTTTCAGCAGCTGCCCTGTCACTCTTCAGTGGCTTCATTGCACAACCTGGGACAAACACATGCTCCCACCTTTTGAAGCATCATAAAGCCAGACCTACTTTCCATTTAATAGCTTTAAATAATACCTTCTTAACTCTACTCAAAGTTAATGCATATATTACACACATTTTAATTACATCTTTCACTGCTAACAATGCGGGTGTACTTAATGTCACAAAACCTCCTGATTTGGTGGCTGCAACATCTTTCTAGAGGGATAACTTCAAAGCCTCATCTCCTCGTCACGCATCAAAGCCTGTATTTCAGATTACTGTGTGCTGCCCTGCAGCTCAGCTAAACGGCCTCATTCAAGAAACTGAAAACATGATGAGGCGTTTTTCCTTGGCCCGCCTTACAGCAGGCAGGCTGGCACGCTTCACACCACTGGTTGAACAGTACTGACGTACACAGTTGGAAAAGAAAGCCCTATCAGAATCCTGGATCAGCAAAGGAGTTATGCCCTAACAGTAATTAAATAGAACAACGTACCTTCCAGAATTATAAACAAAAATTAAGCATCAAAGAATTGATTCAAAACGTTCCATGTGTCTTGCATACCAAATACTTTTACCCTCCATTACACCAAAATTCCAGAGGGTCATTTCAGGACACATTGCCATTATGTTGGCACTGAAGCCGCTTCCCAAATGACCATATTTGGTCTGCAGCCCAGCTATGAACTTTAGAAATGTGAAATGGCCCAAGTGGTTTGGTACTTATTAACCTGAAATTCCAGGAGACTGAGATAAAATACTCTGCCTGATGGTTGTGATAAGGTCACCCAGAATCCAAAGGTCATTTCATTTGCCCAAAAGAACCTACTTTTACAGTGATGCTGGTAACTTTGGGGTTGATCCTTCCTGGTCCTCCTCTCACCACAGCAGATGTTGACAGAGCTGCAATTTGAGTAAAAATGGTAAAAATCAAGAAATACAAAACACCTTAAATCCTGGTATGTGGAAGGGGGAGCCCCTTGTCTGGAAAACAGAGCTGTGGTGGCACCTGGAGAGAACCAGTGTGGCAGTGATCGTCCCCACACTGCCCCCTCGCACCCAACATCTCCCCTGCCCATTCTGCCTGTGCTTCCCTGGAGCCACATGCTCCCCTTTGGGGGGGGACAGAAATGGGGCTGTTCAGTGGGGCAGCAGGGGCACCCCAACAGACCAGGGCTCAGGCAGAGTGGGCCAGCCTTTGCACCCTTTGTAGAAAGGACACAGCAGCACTGGTGACCCCAGTGGTACCAAACCCCTGACCAGCACACAGACACCACGCCTTGCCCACAGAGGAGAAATGAAGCTTCAGGACAGTCCCAGGGTGACCTCACACCCCATAGGTGCTCCCCCCCACTGAACACCCCATGAGTCACACGGCGCTTCAAGCCCAGAATAGGCTTCCTCTGCCAGAGCAGGAGGGGATGTGGGCTCACCCTGCAGTGCCTGCCTGCAACCCTCACAGAAAGGCACAGGAAACCTCAGAGATCCTCTCAGTCCACCTCTGCCAGGAAAAGCAACTTTGGGGGTGACCCAAGGGCAGCCAGGACTGTGGCCAAAAGGAAGAGTCTGTGCCTGAAGGGAGAGGAGGAACCCCCACATCACTGCTGGACCCTCATACCCCACTGTCCCATGGGGACCCTAAGCAGGCACTTACACAGACACACATCCCACCATCCATCCCACAGCACCTCCTTGGGAGCAGAAAGAAGATGCAGGGCTGAACTGCTGCCCCAGAGGTAGCGACACACCAGCCACAGCCACCACACGCCCAGTGGGGTCTGCCAAAAAAGCTCGGCTGAAGGGCCCTGGGCAGCACCCTCTCACTGCTCTGAGCTCTTGCCCAGACTGGCTTTGGCATTACTTTCTGTCTCATCACCTGGGAGGAGGGAGAGGCTGAGGAGGGGCTTTATTAAGGCATGTCCCACAGGTGCTGCTCACCTGACATCATTCCATGTAGGGACACAAACCCCAACCTGTGCTGGTTTCACCAGCAGCTTCACCCTCTTGTGCAAGAGCAGGGCAGGCCTGAACTGTCAGTGTTCATGCACCATCGAGGCTGTTTTATGGTCTGATAAGGAACAAAGAGCACACACACAGAAAGTGCAGTAAACAGGGAGATAAAGCAGTGCAGAAAGGAGTGTGAGCTCTGCCCTGCACAGGTCACCTGGACACTGCCTGTCCCCTGCTAATGCATTAGGTGGAGGGGCAAGGGGAGGCTGATAAGCCAGGAGCCCTGGGGACAAACACAGCACTGACAGGCACGGTTCAGGGTCGGACCCTTCATGGGTACCACAACAAACATTTGTTCTTTGATGCCAGGGTAGCCAAAACAAGCCTCATTTTGGGGACAGCTGCAGGTTTTGATGACTTTGACCCCGAGGCTGCAGCTGCTGTTGCAAGCCCTTAGCTCAGGCTGTGCTTTCAGGAAGGTCGGGTGGGGGATTTACAACCCCCAAGACCTTCATTTTCACTCTCTCTTTATTAGTTTTCTCTAGAGCCTCTCCTGCCTGGGGCCAGCTCACTGGGAGACCCAGCAGAGAGGAAGCAGTGCCCAAGCTCTGTTATGTCAGAGGGTCACATGCCCACTTCCCCTTAGCTGTGTGTTAGCAAACACTGGGGCAGCACAGTGGTGTGTCCCTTGCCAGCAACCCGTGCTCCAAATCCCTGTCTGGCCAAAAGGGATTTGTGGTGCCCATTCCAACGTCTGCAGCACAGTCCCTGGAGAGCTTCAGCTGCCTCCCCAGCAAGACCTGAATCTCGCTGCTTTCAGCTGTGCTGTGTCTTTGGGAGCCCCTCCATGAACTGCGCTTTGTGCCAGCTCCATCTGAGCCTGTTCAGTTGGTTCAGACGGTGTTGGGAGCTGTGGGCTGGTGCCTCTGGATCCAGATCTGCATGGGTGGCTGTGTGGGCAGGGCAGTGGGGGTGCAGACAGGCTGTCATGACTGCTCCCAGAGAAAGGAAGGAGGATATGAAAGCATCCTGTAGGCACAGGGAGAAAAATCCAAGATGCTTAAAGATGTCATTTAGCTTGACCTGTTGTTATACCTCCTACCATTATACTTGATTGGGGGCCAAAAATGTGTCTCTGGCTGAGGGCTGACACGTGGCAAAGGATTAAGGGAGGGCAGTGGGATGGTTTTCCTGCAGAAGCCACTTCGGTGACTGAGCCATCCCACCTGCAGTGTCCTCTCTCAAATGTTGTTTTATCCAAACTCATGTGTGCCCTTCCACCTCACAGCACAAGCCAGACCCACGTGCACAAATTGAGACTGCTGTGCTGGGAACACCTGGCCAGGAGTTTGAGGGACTGTGTTGGGGCATCACGTATCTTCCCATGGCTGCCCTGCAGCCCCTTCCAATAGGGCTTCTGGTGCCCTCCAGAACCCCCTTCTGCTTCCCAGACCCTCTCACCATCTACCCCATCCATCTCCTGGTCTTGACCTCTGGCTTGGACTGGCCCAGGGAGCCTGGTCCTGGTCCAGCACTGCCTGGAGTGGTCCCAGTTAGTGCTCAGTCACGGCAGGCATCCCACAACGGGTGTCTCTCTGTGGGGAGGGATCCTGAGTCCTCGTGGAGCAATTGCTCTGCCAGGACAGGGAGGTTGGCTCAGCAGAGCCACTTTTCCCACCAGGGCAAGAAGTTCAAAGTCTCCATGCTGCTTTGTGCTGGGACATGGAAATGAAGGAAAGGAGGAAATGGTGATTCCTGTTTGTGATGGATACAGCTGACTGCTCAGTCTGACCTCCCAACCAGCCGCAGAGGGACGGATGCGTAAACACACACACATACATATTTATAGGCTCACTGGCAGCAACTCATTTTGCCCAAGTCCCTCAAGATGTTGCTCCTCTTCTTACTTGCACTCCTCAATTTCAACCCATCTCTTAGCCTAAAACTTTGTTCCTTCAATGTGAGGTCTTTTGGAGAAACCAAAATAGCCAGACCCGAAGTCGTCGACGCCGTGGTAAAGGTACGTTCGTTTGCCTGGATGAGACGTTGAGTTTTCTGAGGGTTTCTTAGCTGTGGAATCTTGCATTTTATTTATCTCTCACTTTATTTTTCTTTTCAAGTGAAAAAATGAGTGCATAATTTAAGAAGTATTGTACTCTGAAAGTAAAAATCATCCTGTGGTTGAACAGGATGTTTGCTGTTATTTTAGCCTGAGTGAGAATATAACAGAAACAACATTTGCTGTTTCCTTTGGAAAATGGAGTTAGGAAAGGAGGAAAACCTCAGTGCACAGTAAAAGTAATTTTCACTTTGAATCCACAGAGCTTTGTTTTATGATACATTATTTGCCTTCCTTATGTGCTAATCATTCTGAAATATTCCCGTCTAATTAAGCCTATTCTCAGGACAGCAGAGAGTATCTGTCATATTAGAGTCTGATAGAAATCTGAAAAGCTCAATTGCTAATTTATGTGTGCAAATCCTCACCGTCAGGCTTCCTCTGCAGCAGCTGAAGATAACTCTGCCTTTTAAAAGAACAACATTTTAGACTTTTAGCTTTTGCAAGTGCCCTCCAAGATGCCACAGTAAGGGAGAACGTGGTGCTCGGCGTTAGTGGCACGGCTTTGTGTCCTGAATGGCACCAGCGAGGAGTGGCACCATCTGGTAGTTGGGTTTTAATCCTTTGATTGCAAACCACCAGAGAAGAGGGGTTTGTGTGGGCTTTGCATTTCCAGACCGTTCTTCTTGTACTGCCATTGCTGCGGGCAATGTCTACTAAATTATGGGTAATTTAGGTAATTATGGGTAAGTTAGAATTGGCAAAAAGGGGCTTTTTTTCTGACAGAAATCACCCACAAAGTTTAAAGAACAATGAAACCAGGGGCAGAGAGAAGCCCCTGACCATGCTAGGCTGAGTGTGAACTGGGTTTTCCCATAAGGAATCCCAACAGCAGCTGCAGGAGCTGAGCCCCACTGTCCCTCTGAGCTGTGCAGCCCTGTTTTCAGGGAGGAGGTTGCTTTGGGCTCCAGGGACTATTTCCAAGACTGGGAGAGGTGAGTGCTGACTGTAGGGAAAGGGGATTGGGCAGTGGCAGCATCCCAGCAGTGGCAGGGGGTATCAGGCTCACAGCAGTTGCTCTTTCTGCCCCTTACCCTCCACACTTCCTCCTCAGGGGAAAGTGCAGAAGTTTTTCACTCAATCTGAAACCACTCTGCTCCCGAGTTTCCTCTCCCAGCTCGTGCTGGAGCGTGCAGCAGCTCTGAAAGCAGAAGAGCTTCGCTCCAGCCAGTGCTCCCCTCCCATGTTCCCAAGCTGAGTGGCACTTCTTCCACAGAGGACTTCCCCCACACCAGTAGCCACTTCTTTCTAACCCCTTCCTAATCCTCCAAAACCCACCACGTGTGAACTTCCTGCTGCTCCTTCCCCTTGCAGATCATTTCTCGCTGTGACATCATGTTGCTGATGGAAATAAAGGACAACAAGAACCGTGTTTGTCCTCTCCTGGTGGAGAAGCTCACCAGGTAGGGTGGCCAAGGGCAAATGGGCAAATATTGGGAAAGATGCTTGGCAAGAGCCTGTGCTCTGCTCAGTGTCACCCTACTGGGGTGAAATCCTAGGATTTGGGCTCTGTCTCAGCATCGAGGAAGGACCAGGCTCTGGCAGTCTCGCTGAGGGACAGGGGCAAAGCCAGCTCCAGACCACTGTAGAAAACATTTTTAAGTCAGTATAACCAGGTTAGATTCAATTTGCTACAGATTAATTCCCAAAGGAAAAAAGAAAGGAGGGGAAATGCCCTTGCCAGGCTGGCACCAGGCTGCAGCAGGACAGTCACCTTCCTGCAGGGCTGGGAATTGCCTTAGATTAGTGATTGACAGCCTGGAGTGACAGTCCAGACAAAACAGCAGCATTTGGCTGGCTGAACGTGAGACCCAGCTGAAGGAGAGACAGAGGCTGCAGTGAGCAGGGAGAAGGTGGAATGAAGAGCCAGCGCCAGAGAAAGAGTCCAGCTCTTGAGAATGGTTTAGTGTCTTTACCCATCTGCGTCTGAGGTCAGGCAGGAAACATCCCACACCCTTGGGCACAGGCAAAATTACCTTCCTCTCAACCCCTTTGGAGTGCAGAAATGAACTCAGGAACACCACTTTCCTTCCAGTCACCTGAAGGAGCCAGAGGAGGAATACAGGTGCATTGCCAGCCAGAGGCTGGGCAGGAACAGCTACAAGGAGCAGTACATCTTCATCTACAGGTGAGTGAGGCCCCTTGCCAGCAAGCCAGCCCTCATCCTGCCCTCTGGGTCCCAGCCCCACAGAGGCAGGCTGGATGGGGTGGTGTCTTTGCTCTGAGGGAGCTGGAGAGGTGCAGGCTGTGTGGGTGGGATGAGCTGTCCCTGGGTGTGGGGATCATCCCAGACACAGCCACCAGTGTTGCTGTATCTGTCCCAGACCATGGCCTGGGTCAGAGCATGGAGTCAGTGTTAGACATGTCCTATCGAGCCGCGAACGTGACGTCCCGTATCCTGTCCATTCTGCCGCAGGCAACATCTGGTATCGGTGAAACAAACCTACCAGTACCCTGACACCCAGCCTGGGGACGAGGATGTCTTCTCCAGAGAGCCCTTTGTCATCTGGTTCCAGTCTCCAAAAACCGGTGAGATGTCTCAGAAATGTGTCCTTGTCCCACTGGTGAGTCAGCAAGGCAACACTGGCTGGACCCAGGTGTGTCAGGGAAGGCTCAAGGGGCCTCATCCAGACCCCACACTGCTTTTCCTTCCAAGAGCAGCGTTTTGCCTGTCTGGGAAAGGCCACAGCCCCAGGAAAGTCTCTGCTGCCCCAGACAGTGGGCTGGTGGATGCACTCCCTGCCACTGGCACGGCCATAGGAGCAGCGATTGCCACGGGTGCCGGATCAGGGTTTGCCTGCACTGGCACAGCATCCCTGGCTCAGCTGAGTGCCTGGAGGGGGACACTGTGCAACCACACAGAGATTGCCCCTGGTCCACAGTCAGAACAGAAGCTCTTTCTTCCTCAGAAAAAAACCCCCTTGCTTCCAAGTTAGTCTGTTTCTTTGTGACTGATTCTCTATTTAACCATTTTTTCTGTTCTTCTGCCCTGTTTTTAAGCTGTCAGTGAGTTTGCTATAATCCCTCTGCACACCACACCAGACACTGCAGTGCGGGAGATTGATGAGCTCTACGATGTGTATTTAGATGTCAAACAGCGCTGGAAAACCGAGGTTGGTCGCTACCTCTGTGTTACTAAGAGGGCTTTGGTAGAGTCACCTGGCAGGCTATTCACTATTCACAGCTGATAACCTTAAACACACTGATAACGAGACCCAGGTTTTGAGTATCTCTGTGATGTATTTTCACTGAATTCTCCACATTTTGTACAGTAAATTTGATCTCCCAATAAGATTGTTATCAGCATACCCTGGTGTGCCCAGCAGAAAGGAGAAGTCCCACCGCACTCAGAGAGTGGCTGCTGTTAGAGCTGTAATGGCTACTGGAAGTATCAGTGGACCTTAAAAGTCCTTGTCAGTCTTCTTTTGAAGAGCTGTCCTCATGGTAACTTCTGAAAAACCTCTTACCTTCCAGAACTTCATCTTCATGGGAGACTTCAATGCTGGATGTGGCTATGTTCCCCTAAAGCACTGGAAGAACATCCGGCTGAGGACTGACTCTGAATTCATCTGGCTGATTGGTGACAAAAATGACACGACAGTGAAGAGCAGCACAAACTGCCCATATGACAGGTAAAGGGACACTGCCAAACCGCTCACTGGTTATGACTCTCTGAGTGAAAAAATAGATCAAAAGCTGTCAGTGACCAACAGAGAAAACAAATGTACATGAGGCCATCAAAGCTAAAATGGCGTCCAGGGAAAATGTGATCCAAATGCTTCTTCTAGTCAGGAGCACAGAGCACTTTGCAGACCTGTTGGTGAGCAGGTTTGGAGAACAGGCAGGATTTCAGGCAACAACCAGCTGTTGCTGTGGCTCAGGTGGGGATAGATGGCGGGCCATTCAGCAGCACTTCTCATCCTCAGGGAGACCTGCAGACAGCTGGAGGAAGGTGCTGCTACCTGCTCTGTGCCAGTTTTGCACCACGACTTTTGCTCTTACATTTGTAATTTGGATTGACAAATGCAAAGCCAGGTTCTGCTTGGGGATGGGGGGACACCTCACCTTCCTCTGGCATGTGGCAACTCCTGCTGCCACTGCAGTTCCCTCAGCAGGGACAAGCGATACATCAGCTCTTAGAACCCAGAGTCCTCTCGCAGAATGAGCTTCTGGATCTAAGGAGGACTTCACTGAGACTCCAGTCATTGGTGTCCTGTGCATTTTGTATCCAAAACAGGGCTTTCAACTTCCCAGCACTGGTAGGTGGGTTTAGACAGAAGTCATTTGTCATTAGCTTCCAAGCCAATGCATGCCAAGATATTTAGATGCCTCGCTGACAAGGAGGGACCTAAAGGAGGTGGCATCTCTGGTTGGGAAGCCCATGGATAAGGACAAACCATGCATAGCTGTGACTCCCTGCAGGTCACTCCTCCAGCCACCCCCTCATCTCACCAGCTGCTGCTGGTCAGGCACCTCATCACAGCACCCCATTCCCTTGGTCCTTGCAGGATCGTAGTCAGCGGGCAGAAGCTCATCCACGCTGTCGTGCCACACTCTGCCACTATCTTTGATTTCCAGAAGGACTTTCAGATGACTGAGGAACAGGTAGGCACAGCACAGCCCCTGCAGCAGCGGGGCAAGGGCTAACACAGGAGTGCAAAGCCAGCGGTGTCCAGGCAGTTCTGAACATGGTCCTGGCCATAAAACTGCTGCATCTTCCCAAAGGGATGCAATGCTTGCGTTGCACATCCCCACATCCATGTCCCACCTGGGACAGGGCTTGGAGAGACCAGGGCAGCCACTCTCAACCCTCTGTGCCCTTGTCTTGCAGGCACTGGGGGTGAGCGACCATTTCCCGATAGAGTTTGAGTTAAAAGCAAAAGGTGGCTTCTTCAACTGGCTGAGATCAAAGTTTTCAAGGAAGAGGAGGCCAAGGAAGAGCCTTCAGTCAAGACCATGACCGTGCTGAGTCCTCATCCATGGCGTGGAAATACACAAATGCCAACAGATCTCGTAGAAGACTGGTGTAAATATACTCACAGCAAGTGGACTCCCCCCCAAATATTTTGTTAAAGTTCAAATATTTTGGGTGAGAAGGCAAAATAAACCTTCATGTTGTTTTCTTATTTTCTGTATGCAGAAATAAACCAGCTAGAAGCAGCATACTCTACTTACTGTACCTGTTGGAAATGTAAGGAGCTACTACAAGGGTAAAATACTTCTGTGTGCTTTACCTGCAACACCTGAAGGGCAGGGATCTCCACACATTCCTGTGGGCTATGGAGCTCTGCCATTCCTCTGCAGGGGAGGAAGAATTAAAAGGGCTTTCTGCATCGTGTGTGTGGGGGGGGGGCCCGGGGGGGGCTATGCACTTCAGAGCTGCAGCCAGCAGGACTCAGGTCTGCGCCCTGGTGGTTTGCAATGAAGGATGTTGCTGAATTTAGAGTATTTCTCGGTGGGGGTTTGTAACTGCTCACAGCGTTGAGGGCTTAGGGAAAGACAGACATTAAAGACAGAGGGACAGGCAGCAAGGGCCCCTTTTCTGCACTCCCTCAGCCAGGAGCAGCAGGAAGCTGGTGGTTCTCACCCCTGCCTGCCTGCCCGCCTGCAAACCTAAGGTGAGACATCCTGTGGATACCAGGTGACTCTGCTGCCAACAAAGTATCATAAAATTCACATTAAAATCTGATTTCAGATCCTGACGTGGCAGTGAACTGCATTCCCCCCCTGCTCCAAGAAGCCCCTCTCCAATGCAGCTCGAAGCCCTCCAACGAACCAGATTTTAATGACGATTATTTAACGTAGTGGTGCAGCAATCTGTTTTCCTAGCTCAGCCCACAGGCTGTATTTAGTGCAAACCAAACCCTCTCACACAGATGGCATCCGAAAAGTGGGAATAATCCAACTGTTAGTAGAGGCAAATATTCATCTCCCTTCATCAGTGAGCCCTGGGTTGCCTGCTGAAGGGGCAGGGAGGGCAAGCAAGCAAGAGGGGCTTTGTGAGGAGGAAAACAGTTTGGCCTTTGTGAAACTGTTCAGTGAGAAATGAATTTGAAGAAAGAAACTAAATCAAGAGAAAATGATCCCAGGGGTATGTGTGTAAGGCAGACAACAAATCCTCCAACTTTCAGTAGCAATTAACTTGAAATCATACAGCATTTCATAAGCTCCCTCGGTTATACTGCAATCAAGGCAAAGGAAAGAGCCTGATTTAGAACAAATATTTACATTGAGATTTTTATAGAGATGCCACTGTCTGGCTGACAGCAATGATGCCTCATGTGAAGGCTGAAGTCAGTCTGAGTCTCTGGCCTCATGTCTTGCTCCTACGTAAGTCCCTTCTGTCTCTTGGCTTTCAGAAAGGAACAGTGCACAAAGGAATAAATCACGCTCCAGGAAAGCCATAATGGGCACATTCAATCATGAAGAAGATGTAATTATGACTAAGTTTTACTGAAAATATTTGTCCTTATTTGCGATATTGAACATAGTCCTTTACCCAGCCTTTGAAGATAAGAGAGCAGCCTTGGGAGTGATGTCAGTGCCTGTCAGCTTGGAGCTGTGAGCTGGGTTTGACTGGGATAGAGTGAATTTTCTTCACAGTAGTTGGTCTCTCACACAGTTTCTGCCTCTCACCCCACCAGTGAGTTGCTTCGGGGTGCACAAGAAGTTGTGAGGGGAGATCAGACCCCCAGTGACACAAGGGATATCCCACACCATATGGAGACACACAGCACACAGAGCTCGGGGAAGAAGAAGGAACAAGAGGACTTTGGGAGTAATGGTGTTTGTCTTCCCCAGTAACCATTACGTGCGATGGAGCCCAGATTTCCTGGGGGTGGCTGAACACCTGCCTGCCCATGGGAAGCAGTGAATGAATGCCTTGTTTTGCTTTGCTTATTAAACTATACTTTTCTCAACCTATAAGTTTTGTCAGTTTTGCTTTTCTGATTCTCTCCCCATCCCACTGGCAGGGATTGAGTGAGGGCTGTGGGGCTGAGGTGTCAGCTGGTGAGAGACAGCTTAATACAAAATGGTGCTCCCCCATGGAGAGCTGGGACACGGTTTTGTGGAATTCACAGCAGAGAGACAACGTCTGCACTCGGATTGTAATGTTTGATAGGGGTGGGAGGTGCCCAAAGCTCCTACTGGCAGCACAGTCTCTATAGATATTCCTGTGTTTATTCCATACATTCATTAGACATATTATAATTATATCCTAAAATGTTTAACAGTTCATGTCATCTCTAGATTTTCCTCACTGGGGATCATTACCCAGCTGTCCCAGCTGCAAAGGGGTTTTCAAGTTGTTCCAGCCTGCAGGAGCCTTGATATATTCTGCAGCCAGAACAAAGATTCTCTTTTTGATGAATGAGGCTTCTTGAATTTAATTTATGATCAAACAGAAGTTTTACACTGGGAATCCAAAATTCCTGGAAAGACTTTGTCTCATGCAAGCCAGGTCTCAGATCATGGGAAAGAAACAAAGAGGCTCTTCAGAAACTGAAAACTCCCAGCAGCCCTGGCCAGGCAAGAACACAGAGCAGACAGGGTTCAGCTGAACAAAAAGTGCTAAGACCCCTCAGGTTTGGGTCCTTGGGAAGCCCTTCTCCAATGTATCGTGCTGGAGGCATCCTCACTTCTTGCAGACCCAAGGTCTCCACTGCCCCACAGAGGGATCCCTCCCAGGCCACAGAAGGTCCCTGCTGCCCTGCTGCTGGGATGGAGCCTACCTCCTTTTGCCTCCTTGGAGCTACCGGCAGCAGTGAGCACACAGGAGAGCTGGCACAAGACCCCAGGAGATCCTCACTTGTTCATTCAGTGTCTGTACATCCCCCAGCACAGACTGATGGATCATGCACTGTGATTGAGCCTGCAGCATTAGGGGAACATTAAAAAGTTATATATAAACCATCATCAAGCAAACATGCTGGGATGTGCTGTTTAACAAACTGGACAGAAGGATAGGGGTCATCTGGACCAGGGGTCGTCCCCTTTCTGCACCATGGTAAGTGAACCCAGTTCTTAAGCCCTTGGGCACAGCAATATCCATGTGCAGCACAGCCTCTCTCATTTCAGTTTACATCCACATTTGTTTTGCTTTCCTGAAAGTTTGTGCATGAATGCACACAGACATGAGCAATTCAAGCCTGAACACCCTGCAGAGCTCCTGCTTCTTCCCCGCCACACGGGCAATGGGTGAAGAGAAGGAGGTGCCAAAGCCACCACTGATGGTATTTGGGCTGGGACACATACACATCCTGTGCCTGGACATACAGATCACAGAATCAAAGAGCAGTTTTGGTTGGAAAAGACCTTTAAGATCATCGAGTCCAACTGTTAACCCAGCACTGCCAAGGCCACCACTAACCCATGTTCCTAAGCACCACATCCCGTTTTTTGAACACTTCCACAGACAGTGATGCCACCACGTCCCTGGGCAGTCTGTGACAGTGCTTGACAGCCCTTCCAGTGAAATATTTTCCCCAGTATCCAATCTAAACCTCCCCTGGTGCAACCTGAGGCCCTCTCCTGTAGTCCTGTCCCTTGTCACTTGGGAGAAGAGACTGACCCCTACCTTTCCACACCCTTTTTTCAGGGAGTTGTAGAGTAATAAGGTCCTTCCCAACTTCCTTTTCTCCAGGCTAACCCCCCTCAGCTCCCTCAGCTGCTCGTCACAAGATGTGTGCCCCAGACCCTTCACCAGATGTACACCTGTACAGATATTTGGCCACATACAGATGTGCAGCAAACGACGGAGCTGCAGCCCTAGAAAGGCTGTGTTGTGCTGTTGCACAGCAGGGCCGGTAGCACTGATAGCAAATCAAAGGCAGAAAAATCAAAGAGCCTACCAGTGTGGGATTGCTAAAACCAGCAGTTGGTCCAAGCCCAGCTGCTTCACAGCTCCCTCAGCCTCTGGAGGGATTGTGGGGAGCACTCCGTGCCCCAGGCTGGACTTGGCCACTCACCGACTGAGCATCTGCCCCAGAAAAGGACCAGGAGGGGAGCAAAGCCTCCCTGGGCAACCCATGGAGAGCTCTTCCGATTCCCTCGCAGCCCAGAGCTCAGTGGTCCCTGGGGGGGCTTTTCTCTGCCAAGCAAGTTGGGGAGATGGAGAGCGGGAGGTGAGGACAACAGTCCTATTTCTCCTGCCTTTATTCAAAAGGAAAACAATTTGAAAAAATCGCTTTTTCCCTCCCCTCTACCTATGGGTCGTTAAAAGCATTTGCAAACCTCCGTCAGCCCCCAGGACAAGGCGTTTTTCCCTCCTGCGGGGCGCCCGCCCCCTGCCCGCGAAGCGGAGCCAGGTACACATTAAATATTGCTAGAGCCCCCTCTGGTGGCATTGCTGCGAGCTCCCAGCGCCTGGGAAATTCACACCCACACCCCTAGCACGGCCACCAAACCCAGCCGCGCCGAGGAAGCGGGATTTCACACTTCACTGGGAGCTCATGGAGCTGCATCCCCCCGTGTATCTCCATGCAGACCTCTGCACTCGCTGCAGAGAGGCTGACCCCCATCCCTGAGCCCACCACGTCTGTAAATGAGTTCTGCAACAAAAAGGGAGCGCTCCCTTGGCTCCAGGGCTGGTTATTCATTGCACAGGGTTACTTAACTGGGAACGTGCTGCGATGACCTTCGTAAGGCAGCCCTGCTTGCAGGCAGTGGCTCCCAGGACGTGGTGCTGGCAGGTTACAGGACACATGTTCCCCAGGGACCCCGTGGTGTCCCTGCCATACCTGCCCCAGGAGCATCAGGGCAGCTGGCTGTGTCCAGCAGCAGCCACAGCCCTTCCTGCCTGCCCAGCTCCTCAGGATGTCTTCCAGTGACTGTGCTTCTGCTCTTTGGTGGTTTGTCCCTGGTTTTGGGGAAGATGTGAGGCTGTTCTGGCCACCAGCACCACCATCCCTTCACAGGTGCCACCAACCCCTTCTCCAGTGCCAGAGTCACAGAATATCCTGAGTTGGAAGGGACCCACAAGGATCATTGAAGTTCAACTCCTGGCCCTGCACAGGACAACCACAAAAATCACACCATGTGCCTGAGAGAATTGCCCAAAGGGTTTGTGAACTCTTCAGGCTTGATGCTGTGACCACTTCCCTGAGGAGCCTGTTCCAGTGCCCAATCACCCTCTGAGAGAAGAATATTTTCCTAATATCCAACCTAACCCCCTGAGCCGAGTTTAGCCCACGCTCCTCTCCATCATCCCAAGGGACACAACCTCTGCACTCTCACCTGGTATATAATCACAAGCACCCTTTCTCTGCATGCTGGTTTTCAGCTGGTGAGAAAAACAAGGTTAAATACTTTGTGTATCATTTTAAATATAATGTCTCAACTGTCAGTGTTCGCAGGGGTAATTTTCTGTTAGACAGGAGACAGATTTATAGGAATTAATTTTGTGTTGGCAAAGTAACCAGAAACCTTCCCTGAAAAGCTCTGCAAATCCAGCATTGAGACATGACTGCTTTTTGTGCCTCTCTGCTGGGAGGAGGGCCTGACCCCAGCCATTTTTGGGGAAGCCAGATGCAAAATCCCACCCCCCAAATAAAACACCCTAGCTGGATATCACTGTCAGAAAGAAATACCCCCCTGGCAGGGCCAGCTTCTCCATGGGGCCCAAAGGACTCACAGGCTTCCAGCCCAGCAGGGATGTAAATATTTGCAGTACCAAGGTCCTGCAGAAAGGCAGCTCAGCACAGGAAAGAGCTGTCAAACATACCTCTGGGCCCTGCTAAATCATATTTTCCTATTAATTTTTTTTCAAAAATCATAAATACTAGCCTTTCGTTCATGTTATATAAAGAATGTGCTTTAAATTTCAGTCAAATTAATAGCGACAGGAGCTATAAATCCACCCTGATTTAGTGACAATGTTTTTTCTAAGTGCACAATATAAATTCACAACCACGAAAATTAACTCTGAAAGTCTGAGAAATTCTGAAAAGCCATTTAAAAGCATTTTCCCAGGAGGCTCTGGGGAAACAGCCCAGCACAAGAGGGGGGACTGGCAGCGGGGCTGTTTTGATAACCTTCAGTGAAAGGGACCTGGGAATATTAACCATTACTGGAGGCTGTGGAGGAAGAAATTGCTGTTGCCCTCCCTGCTGCTTTTCCAGCTTGGATGGAGCCGTGAAGATGTGGCATCTCACTGTGGGGGGAGGATGGGAATGGGGGAGCCTTTAAGTCACTGTAACATGGGGAGAAATTACTTTTAAAAACAAACCTTTGCTTACAGGAGTTTGGGATGCCTAAAGGTTCAGGTACCAGGCGGGTTTGCTCCCAGCTTGCAGCACTACAGCAGGTCTGGGTGCCCTGGTGCATGTCCTGCACCACTGCTGTCAGCAGCAAAATTCCAAATGCTCCTTTGTGCTACTCTGGATATGGACAGGAGATGTGAAAAATAAGAAAAATAATTAAAAAAAGAAGGTCTCTCCAAGCCAGCAGGCACAGAGCACAGAATAAACACCTGGGGATGCTGCCGGCAGCTTTGCAAGACCCCATCCCTTCCATGCCAGTGGGTCCAGAGCTGTCCCTGACTTGGCAGAGCCCAGACTGGGCAGGCAGTTTCATTTGGCTCATGGCAGAGCATGGTGCAGCCAGCTGTCATAATAACAAATGGTTTGCAAAGAGTCTCTCCTCAAACAAACAAAAAACACTGTGTAAAAAAGCATCGTGCCATTGCCCGAGTTAAGTTTCAGGTAACTCGATCCCAGTTTCTGTCAAGTGATGTCTGTTTATATGTAGCCACCTTGGACAGGCTTTTAAAGGTGATTTATACATAGTTTGTTCCCTCTTTTTTTTTTAGGTGAGAAAGGTGCATTGTCTGCACTGCAAGTACATTTCAATGTAGGGTAAAAAAAACAAATTGAAAAATAAAATCAAATCAGTTTAAAGCAAATACATGTAGAAGTTAAAAGTGAGTAGAGAAAAAAGCAGTTTCTGGATTGGAAATTTCACAATCATCTCACTTTCCAGAGACAATTAGAGGGAAAACTAATTACAGGGTTTGCATAATCTGACCAAACCCAGAGCTCTGCTGAGCAACAGCCCCAGTGCCCGCATTGTTAATGCACCCAAGAGACTCAGAGCAGCTCAGGGCTTTTTGGGGAGTGAAGGGAGTTGCAGCTTGAACACACAAAGTGCTCTGCACAGTCCCAGCCCTGGAGACTGACCACTGCAGTAACATTTCCAAAAAAATTAATGCTCTGGATCATCTTTATATATATACATATAAAGTAATTAAATTATTAATTTGAAGCAATTCAAAGACAAAATAATTTGAATTATTAAGATAAACACTGGAATATCTATAAGTTATTAGAATAATTTAAGTAATAGTAATTATTTAATGCCCAAGCTATTAAAATTATTTGAATACATATATTTATTATAGATACTCACAGCTGCACAAGATGAAATGCAGTTTTGAGTACACCCCAGTATATGAGGTATTTGCCATGCTGGCTGCAGAGATGGCCATCACAGACATGGATGTAAGCAGGGACACCCAGAGGGGTCTGAAGAGGGAACTCCAAAGCTCCCCAAACCAAAGGAGAAGGCCAGGGGCAGCAAATGCAGGTGAGACCCCAGGGTATGGCAGGAACAAGCACAGCACAAGGTCAGGGACCACTACAGGGCAGACAGGGAGTGAAAGACAGGCTGAGTGTGCAGGAGCACTCCTCCTGTGAGGAGCTCCAGGACATCATCTCTAAAGATCCCTCCTCTCTGCCCACTGGGATGTACAAATTCATCTGACCCCACCAACACCAGCCAGGGCAATGGAATGCTCTGGACCATCCCATGAGTGGTGTGCCACGGGGACTTACCTTTTACCACCGAGACATCCAGTGAACCTCCCAGAGGCAGAGGGTCCCAGTGTTTTCCTGTGTGGCAGCGCCCTGACTTAGGGGCTGCCCTGGGTCAGTGGCCACCAGGGGTCCAGGTGGCCACCAAGGGCACTGCCAGATCTAGCAGAGCCCTCACAGGACAGTTTGGGCCAGTTGAAGAGGGATGGATGAGTTCCCAGTGGGACTCACAGGTGGCCAAACCCTGCTATAAACCTGCATCAAGGAGAGACTATAAACAATGAAAAGAATTAAGTTCAACCAAAGCAGCAAAAAACCACTTCCACAGGAAGAGGCAGAAAAGTAATACCAGCCCTCTGCCTATAATGAAGAATCCCTCTTGTACCATTGCAAGGCTACCCAGCAGGAGGCACTGGGACACCAGTAACCCAGGACACCAACACCCCAGCCCCACAGCTGCCTGCTGAGGTGGGCACTGCACACCAAAACATTCATAAAGGTGCCAGAGACCAAAAGCAGAGTAGAATGTCCCCCAAAGCACCGCTCTGTGCCCAACACAAAGTCAGTCCTCAGCTGCTGGAGCTGGCTGAATGTTGTTGCAAACATCAACACAGCCAAGTTACACCAGAAGCTCTTCTCATCGCCACCACTGGGTGCTTGCTGTTCTTAGCGAGGTAATTTTTATGGACACTCCATAGCTGTCAGTGCCCAGGCAAGGCAGAGTTGGTCACTTGAAGCAGAGCTCAGCTTTTGCTGCAGGTAAACCCAGCCATGGTACCAACCAGGGTCCCTTAAATTCAGAAAACCCCACTAATTTCAGCCACTGTCATTAAACCCAGACAAGGGGTAACAGGCAAGAGAAGGCCAGACAAGGGCAGGGTGACTGGGACATGGGGGTTACACAGGTGAGACGCTCTCAAGGTTTACTCACCCCGACAGCTGTATCCAGGTTATTTTGTTTTGTTTAAAAACATTAAATAGGAGTTTCACGCTGACGTAGCACAAGGCTAATGAAACACAGTTAACTATAAAAAGGAAATAATCTGATAAACCTGGGGCAGGAAAGTCCTTGGCAGCCACTGCATCTCAGGTTTCACTGGGGCTTTCAGCAGGAGCATGTTTGGGAAAACATCTGCTGGTTTCCATGGCTGTGCACTGGGGCTGCCGGCCCCAGGTGCAGGGAGACACCTTCTGCAAACAACCCCAGGAGCCTGGAGGGACACAGAGAGCCACTGGAGTGCCCTGGGATCAGACTGATAACCCAGCTGGCAGCTCCAGGGACACACCAGTGCCAGCTCCACTGACCCCATACCTGGGGTCTGTGCAGGGGCAAAGTGGTACAGGATGTTCATATCATAGCTTAAACTTCTGGCATCTTAAGGAAAAAAAAAAAGGTTTTAGAGGAAAAGGAAAAAAAAAGAATGGCACTGAGGTTATGCCCAAATTTTCAAGGCTACCTGAAGGGCCTGTTGGCTATCCAGTCTGCCTGAAGCTGCTATGTGGTGTAGTTTCAGTTTGAACTTTACTGACTACATATAAAAAGAATCCAATGTTGTTTTTAACATGCACATTTTAATGAAGCAAACATTTCTATTTAATAAGTTATAACATACAATTTTACAATCCTGTATTTTTATTCCAGTTTATTTTGTTTTAAATTCCTACTTTACAATGTAGTGAGCATTTCACATTAAGGCACAAAAAAAAGCACAGTAAAAAACCCCCCAACTTTCCTTTATTTTCCCAATGACTGTGCTGCAGAGTAGTGCATCCACATGTAACTACAGATCCATTAAGCATGAACTTCTCCCAAGGGACAGTGACATTTCAACAAGTTTTCAACAAATCCTACCTTCTCCTAGTCGCAGAGTTAAAGCTCATTAGGAGGGTCTACTAAAGCCCCAGCAGCTGACAGCAATTCAGATATGCACTTGGGAAGTAGCGTGGAGTAATCCGGGACAAACAGACAAGTTAGAAGGAAGTTTCCACTCCCTGACCCTCCTCAGCAATGCCTGTTGCAGCACGAAGGGGATTGCAGGAGCTGAGTGTGCTTCAGGCATGTCCTTGGACTGAGACACAATAAAACACCTTGGACCAAAGATGGGTCTGTTCATCGTATTATTGCTATTATTTGTATTGCTATGACTGGTGCGTTCGCACACCCTCCCTCCCTCCCCACACCCCTGCAGGCTGGTCCCCTTCCCAGGCTGGCTTTTTGCACCCTCTCAGCTACTCCCCAGGCCTGTGGCCTCCAGGGAAACCGCTGACCATCATCCCAACACACCACGGTGCTCTGTCCTGCAGAAACTGTGTCACACAGGCGAGAGCTACCCCTGGCTCGGCAAGTTTAGGGGATTTACTTAACCCAGCCAGTCTGGGGGCTTGTTCTTAAATAAAAAGAGTGTGGGGAGTTACCTGTAAAGTTTCAGAAACATCACCAGAATGCCAAGCTAATTAAAAACCGCATTGCTAGCATCATGGACAAAAAGCTACCTGTCTAGAGTTACAAAGCATTAATATAGAAAGGCTGAAAGCTTCCAGGAAGTCAATTTCAATCTGCTTCTGGTTTGCTATAAAAGATAAACTCTTTCTAAATGTAAACCACTAGCATTTTCAGAAACATTTTAAATTTGAGTGGTAAAGCCACTTATAGTAGCTTTTTATAATGTTCAGCGTTAAAATTGATCAAGTATAGAAAGGCACCTATTATAGTACCAGTTTTACCTCATTTCTTTACAGAAAAGAATTTGAACTGGGGACAGCCCAAGTCATATTCCATAACTAAAATGTAAAGTCTCCAGTCAAATAAAATCAGTAGTTAAGATACCCAATTACAAAGACAAATTCCAGTTTTCAATTAACATCCAAAGTCTTTAGCATCCGCAAGGGAAATTAGTGTCTAGTCATCCATATGATTCTCCGAACATTAGAAGTGACCCGGACTGTACTGCAAAGGTACAATTTGAGGAGGATATTAAATAGATTGACATCAGGTTGGTAAGTAGGATAGAAGTGAAATGCTTGTAAAAAATAGTTACAGAGTTTACATCTGACCGCATTGAAATGTGAGCCGTGTGTGTCTAGATACTGCATTTTGCAACAGGGCTGCACCCAGGATAACTCTGCATCTGGGCTGCAAATGCAGGGAGTGGCTCTGGCGCCGTTTATGGAACGGTGATGTGGAAGGGACTCCCGGGGATGTGCTCGTCACCCCATTTCACTGCCAGGACATAGTCACCCCTCTCCTTGACGACGTAAGTGACGTTGTACTGATGGCTGCCCAAATGCTTGATGGACACCTCTTCGCACGGTATTGTAGGTCCGTGGACACCAACTAACAGCATATTGGAACCTACAGCAAAATAACAGCCTGTTAACATTGCTGAGCTTAAATATGCCAGCATGGTTGTACCATAATATACTGGCTCTGTAACACATGGATTTTGTTATTTCAGTTCACAGAGTGGTAGTCTGAGGTATGGCTCAACTAATTTGGTATAAGAAGGAATTTTATGTTAAAAAGCTTTCAACCTCATAGAGGCAAGGCTTTATTTGTGCATTTTGCCAGATCTGATAGGGTACCACTCTCTAACTCAAGCACAGGAGACATCAATGCTGCTTGTGAAAACGAGCTGGCGCTGCTTTACAAGTACTTCATCAGAAGTTAATAGCAGGGGCCAGTGAACACAGCTGGCCTGTAATCCACCCTCCACAGAGCTCCTGCATGATGATGATGATGATGATAATCAGTGCTCAAGGCAAGTGGGAACATTGTGCATTACATGCTACAATGCACCACAAGGGTTGCTTAAGTTCAGCAACCTGTCTGTTCTCATGCCATAACCCTGTGGTTCTTTCAGGTGCACCTGGCTCAGATGAGGTCATTTGGAGAGGAACTGGCATCTTTACAGCCTTTATATTAGGACTGACTTGGTGAGTGTGGTGTAGTATTTAGAGTTTTTCTTTAGAATCAGATCAACACCTCAAGCTCTGAACTTTAACTCTGCAAGTTGGTTTAGAGGAAAAAACAACCCAGCTAAACCACCCACCCTGAACATCCAGCTGGTTCCTGCATCCATACCTGCTTTGCTGCAGTCCACAGAGAAAGAACTTTTCTGACCCACAAAAGCCTTTGAGAGTCCTGCTCCACGGGAAATCACTTTGCTAGCATCCGAGGTGGATTTGGGAATGGCGCTATAGCAAGTTTCAGTCGATGACCTCGTCACCGACTCTACCAGGATGGAAGAAGTTTCGTTGGCACTGCCTGGGCTAACCAGTCGCTGTCCTGGAAACAGAGAAGATTTCATTTCTGACATTCAGATTTGCCCCATCTGAAAGGCATTCACAAGGAGGTTTCAAAACCCTCCCAATGATTAACATGCATTCTGCATCCAAAATGCATTTTTGAAGAGGACCAATTTCCTATTCGGGTTTTTAAGCTGACATCTTCCAGTACCGCTGGCAGCAATCCCATCCCAGAGCCCTCAAGTGGTTGAAGGACCACAGGAACTTCAGGATTCATTAAGCAAAGCTGGCTTAAGAAGAGTTAATTGTGCTCCAATCACCAAATGCCAAAAATGAAACTTGAGTTGGCAGAAAAGCAGGTGCAATTTTGCAATAACCCGTTTTGAAAGCATAGCGTGTCCCAGCCTGGGGAAGTGCAGTCCCTGCCACCCTCTCCCAAGAACATCCCTCACTTTGGGCACCAGGAGAGGGTTCACTAGCTCAGGGGCAGCAGCAGAGATGAGCTCCAGCCTGTGCTTAAACACAGTGCTGAAGAGAGAAGAAGCTTCCTAAACCAGCCTTCCTCACATCACCTAAAAGCCTCCCAGATGTTACCGACATTTGCTTAGGTGACACCTGCACCAAAATGAGACCAAGAAAGGCATCACTTATGCCACAGGCAAGCAGGTTTCAGGCTTTGGGGGGAAAAAATGGTAAATAAGTCATATTTCCCTACTGCCAGTGCAACACCCTGGCACTAGATCAGGATTTAATTTTCCCCCACAAAGCTATTTTATGGCCCACCACTGAGTTAAGCTGGTAAGATCCATGACTGCTGCTCTTGGAGCTGCTCCTGAGACCCCTCAACTAGGCTTTGGAGGTGATGGGAAGAAGCATTTTGCTTCTTGTGTTTTTGGGCATCTAGACCACAATGCCACTGTCTCAGAGGGATGTATCTGCTGAATGACACGAGCTGCTGCAGGCACACAGTAAGTACTGGTTAGCTTTTTACCTGTAACCTTTGCTTTGAAGGGGCTGCCCACTATGTGGTTAGGTCCACCATATTTAACTCCAATTAAATAGTTTCCTGGAGCCATGGGTGTGTACATGACTTTGTAACCTTCTGGAGTTTCCTGGCAGTCCATTTTCACCTTTGATGGCCCTTCAATTGTAACAGAGAGGGTACCTGGACCAGCCTTGGTCGTGTTAATGAAAAACTCCGACTGCAGTCCTAGAAAGACGTAGCACAGTAAGACACACTCTTCCTCGCACCCACGTTACACATGCAGCCTCAGTCAGTAAACAGGAAGGGGTAATTCGGCGCAAGACCAGCTGCCCAGGGCTGCAGACAGGGAGGGACACCACATCCCCCCACCCCGCATCCTCTCACAGGCTCTGCACCCCTGGAAGTCTGCCTGGCTTCATCCTGCTCCCTTCTCTGCTTGGGTTATGTGACTGTGTGGAACAAGGGGTCACGAGAGCCCTTCAGGACTGGAATGGAAATAATTCACCATCAAAAAACTGGCTTAGAGAGAAAGCAAGAGTGTCAAAGCCCACACTAACACAGCTCCAGCATGGCTAAATTCAGGAGAGCTCGGAGCTGTCTCGCTGCCTGGACCACAAATCAGCACTGAAGAGCCCACAAGAAAGCAGGAGAGACAAGGGGCAGGAGATCTCCTGGAGGAGACGGGTGTCTGAACTGCTTGGCAACAGCACTCCAAGCAGTTTGTGGAAACAAAAGCTTGTTTAATTACAGCATCTGGTTAACACAGCTGAATTACTGCTGCTAATACTAAGCCAATGACACAATGCCAATGACACAGGAAAAAATTAAACAAGGCTTTCAGCCCCCAAATAATTTACTGTCAAACTCTGGCTTAAAATATTTATGATCTTTGGGCTGTAGCATGAGACACTGCTGAGAAGGAATAAAGTGCTCAGGCTCACTCAAAATCAGGACGGCCATGGGAAAGTTTACTGCTGCTGCGACAGAAGCATGCAGACGTGGGAATAAACTAGGGAGAAGTTTGTAGCCTCTCCACACAAGAGGCTGCTGTGTCGCAATGCTGGGAGAGCCCAGCTCCCACAGAGGATTGTGCCACGTCCATGGCACCGCCTGCCCAGGAGGTCAGGCATCAACCTGCAATGCCCCTCTCAACTGGAGGGAAGTTAATTCCCAAAGCCAGCAAGCTTCACAGCTGCTCACTAAAACTTCTTGCTCCAGAGTCGGTGGTTTTCCCTGTGCCCCAGATGAAGGCTCGCATTGTTGGAGGCTGCAGGCACACAGCCCTCGTGGGGGATGGTTCAGGTGCTCAGCCACTGGCTATTGAATCCCCTACACTGGGCCATTGTTCAGAAATGCTGCTCGGCAGCTCCCAGGGCACCGAGCCTTTGGCAGCAGCCGGGATTCAACAACGGGGCACAGAGTAACTTTACTGAAGTTAAACAGTCTGTTTAGATTTAAAACAACCCAAAGCACCTTTATAGAGGGAGAAAAATTCCCCTGTCCCTGATGCATCAGTGGCTAGTATTAATGAGTGCTTTTGTTTCCACCTATTAAAGCAGCACAGGCTGTATCTTTATTTTATGTGGTGTATCCACATGTCTCCAAAACCAACTGCTTGGTTTCTCCAGAACACCAGAAGCTTTAACTGAATAACTGCAGTATTTTTTTCCCCAGGGAGAAAAAAGGTAATGAAACGGAATCCACAAGACACAGCAGTAGATGGGACAAGAGGAACTAGCTATTCCCTTGCACAACAAAAGGAAAGAAAAATAATCAGTTTTACTCTGCTATTCACCTGTGTGTGTGGCCTGAGCAAGCACACAATTAAATAAATCAATGTGCATATCCTGGAATGTTTTCATACGTTCTTACTAAGGCCACAAATCACAGAAATGAAAAAACAAACCCTAAACTCTACATTCTTGAGTTGAGAACTATCAGATGAGGCAGCCGCAGCAGACACAGAGGTGTCAGATTTCCACTGCATCTGAAGCACACAGCCAGCACAACAATCCACTGTTCTCCCCAGGGTTCACATATCATACGACATTTAACTTGAAATTTCTTAAACCTGCAAGCACTGAAGGGAAGCTAAAAGGGTACACCCTGGTACCCATTTAATTAACAGGGGCACACAAGTTAAACAAGATTCCTTCAACTAGACAGCCAACTCAGACATTGTGTTCATGCGTGGAAGGGAGCCAGAGCATCTCCAGAGCTCCAAGGGACCACCGAGGTGGAGCTCAGCTAACTGGCAGAGTTAGCCCAGCTGCTAACCAGCAGCTCCAGTGAACGCATGCTGCAGCTGCTGATTCACAAAAGTTTTAAGGTTGTTAAGGCTCAGTATAGCCTGCAGACTGGTAAGTGATGGTTATAAGACATGAGGAGCATGCTAGAAAGCAAAATTAGCTCTGCGCTCAGGTCAGCAGAGAATATGGGTTAGTTCAGCTGCCTTAGCAGGCAAAGTCATGTAAAAATATGCCTTAGGAACAGCTTCTGTGTGTGCCTCAAAGCCAAGTGCAAACAGGTCTGTATCAGAGCTGTAAGAGGAGGGTTACCCGTGGTGCCGCTCTCCAGGCCGGATCCGTAGGCCGTGACCAGCGTGGGGTTGCCCGCCTGCCCGGGCTCGCCCACACGCACTTTGAACGGGCTGCCCACCACGTGGCTCCCGTTGAACTTCACGTCGATGGAGTGGATGCCGTTCTCGTGGGGGATGAACCGAACGGCGTACTTATCTGCGAGAGAGAAGTGGCTTTTCTGACATATCAGAGGTAACACTCAAACAATAAACCAGCAATTAAACCCAACTGGTTAGCAACCCAAGATTCTGTAATGCTTTGACGTATTTTGGTCCCAGGTTTACTGAACTCAACCAAACGAGCTGATATTTAAGTAGGAAAATGCTGTATTTATTGCAGAAGGTGTTACAGATTGGATTTTCACCTCATTTACTAGGACCTCACCTCAGCTGTCATCTAGTCTGCAGGGTGAGTTTTAGGGTTATTTGCCTCACTCGTGCACTAAACATGACAACTGAATCACAGCCTAATCTGTCAGCAGCTGAGGGAGCAGTGCAGAGAAGAAAAGCAGCTGGTCAGAGGAAGCCAAATCTCACCAGCGGGCTGAGCGTGCTGCTCTGACATCACAGACACGGCACCTTTATCTAATGAAGTCATTTAGCAATTTGCTGATATTTAACATTTTTGATTGCGTGTTAACTCAGAGGAGGGACTGATCTCCGCCAGCTGGACAGCTGCTGTCTGTCCATAGTACAGACCATAACTCATAGCGACTTCAAGCGAAAAAGAAAAGCTCATTGCTGAAACAGGTGTTGAGCTTTCTGTAGTGTTTGCTTATAGTCAGTTTCCTTGACATTTCATATGAAGGAGTGAGTGCAAGTTAAAAATAAACTATTAGTCAAAGATAGAAGCGTAGCTTTGAAAAATAAACTTCTTCCCATCATATTTCTCCCACATCATATTTCATTTATGACTAATATTCTTGTACCTTCACTGGCAAGTCAAGACTTAAATATCTGTACTTCACACAACTAGGGGTCAGTCAGTTCTTTGGCTATCTAGGAAAGGCATGGACATAACCCTGACTGAACAGCTCTTGACACCAAGGAGTCATTTTCGAAGCAAGGTGCTCATCCCTTGGGCACACTGTTCACAAGCCAAAGAAACTGAACTCCCTTACTGTGGGACAGCAAATGTTTTGGAAGAGACAGAGTTTGTTATGACACCGTAAAGCTGTGCTCACCTGGCTCCAGCTCAGACACATGGCACTCTTCGACAGCTCCGGAGGGGCTGTGGACTTTAGCATCGATCTTGCCCTTTGCCCCATTCAGCCTTATAGCAAAGGATGCCGGCTGATTAACTTTTAATCCAGACTCCTGAGAATGCAACAGTCAGATTATCAAATTTAAACTTTTTGTTTCAGACAGTACAAGATTTGTGGCAGGGAAATAACCACTTCAGCACGAGGGCTTTTTTAGGTTTCAACAAAAGGCATGATGCTGTCATTTGCATTAAGTCTCAAATCAGCTCTCTCCCTCTTAGGGGGTGGCTGATTCAAGAGTCACCCATATTGCCTAGGTTGACTTTTCCCATGGTAACCTGGGTTTTTGGAAGCTCGAGGGCTCTGCCACATCAAAGAGAGGCAGGCTTACAAGACTAGTCACCCGTTATCACTTAGGTCAGTCCTCGGTATTCAGGCACTTGATTTAAAGGATGCTTAAGCTATAGCTCCATTTTCAGCCCATTCACTCATTCCAGATTCATTCAGGGAAAGCCTCTGATAATCCAGTTGTCTGAAAGAGTAATATGCATGTTTATATTTGCCACAAGAGGCTGCATTTAGAACGCCACCACAAGATGTCTTAAACATGAGAAAGCAATTTAAAACACAAAACCAGATGTTGCGGTGCTGTCAGGCCATCAGTGGAAGGCGAGGCAGCTCCACATCTGAGCTGCAATGGTCCTCAACCAGCGCAGCACATGCAGCTATCCAGCAGTAATATCTCATGTTTAACATACTTTACCTGATTTTGTTTTCAACTAAATCCTGAAGAGGGAAATAAATGCAACTGAGTAGAACTGAGGCAGAATGTATAAAGAAGTCCCTGATGGGGGTTTAGTGGAGGCTGATGCTGCACAATGCACTCCGTTACCAAATACTCAGCTTTATCTGCCTCTCCAGGACTTAATTGAAGTGAGTATTCCTGTCAAAGAGTCTTTAAATGAAACACAAGGTAAACATCAATACCACAGTGACTAATTAACGCCCTTGTAACTCCTGCTTAGAAGAGATACGATTGGATCAGGCTGTCATGGTTCATTTACACAGCCGAGGTGAAGTCCTGCAGCCCAAGAAAACTCCTGGGGAATACAGCTAGGACATAGCCAAAAAAAAGCCTCAACTGAAGTACTAATCACCACTCAGTGAGGACTGAGGTACAGTATATTTAGACACAGATTCTCAGTCTCACATCCAAGCTTCTGGCCTTGGAGGTTTTAGTCAGGCCTTTAATGTTACTTGTATTTTAATGCCTGTAACCACACGCACACACAAATGACATGGTGAGGTTAGCAGATGATCGCAGACCAGCTATAAAGCTGTGATTCACTCTGAGATTCGCTACCTCCCATGAATCATGTGAGCTGCTACTGTGTGGTTTCATGACATCAGCCAGAGCAAATCTGCACCCCAACCTCACCGTGGGGCCCCCTCTGTCTGCCCAGTCAGTGACATCCCAGCCACTCAGCCCTACACTACCCATGGAAACCCAGCTCTTCATCCATGGGCCAACCAAGGAACTCAGTGCCAGCATGATCACTGGTGGTTCACTTCCATGTTTCAGTTCTCCTTGACCTTCCCCTAGCTAATGGGGTGGGAAACACTTTTTAACTCCTCCAATGCTATTTCTGGAGCCTCTTGTTCCTAATTCCTGAGTGTTATCACCTGTAATACACTCAGTTGAGCCTTCTGCCTTTGAATTCTGGCTCGGCAGAGCTGGGCCAGCAGCCAAAAACCTCTCTGGCTGCAAGCTGAGCTTGAAAACAAGCACCAACCAAGGCAAGACTTTTACTAAGAAGAAATGACAACCATTTTGGTCTTGGAGAACAAGGACGAAATCAGTCTGTGTGGTAAGTTGTAGAGATGTTTCCTTATGTCTCACCTGAAGACTAGTGACAGTGAGCCTGCGAGCATCATCAGAGGGGGCGATGACGGGAACCAGGTAGGGGCTTTCAGGAATGTGCTCATCGTTGAACTTTATGGACACCTCATAGTTGCCTGCAGGGAGAAAAGAAGCAATGAGTGTCCTTACTTTCTTTGAAAGTCACATTCAGTGTTGTCTCCCTGTGATTTGGTCTTGGTACGTACCTGGCTCTTGAACTATGTACGATGCACCACATGATCCATCTTTATGGTCATCGAAGGTGATTTCTGCTTTGCTTGGGCCTTCTACAGCAATAGACAGTCCTCCAGCTCCAGCCTCCCGTGTCCATATACTGAACTCAGCTGTTGAAGCATATGAGCATACAAGTTTGTTGCTGCTGGGTTGCATCTTCTTCCTAACAGACTGTGCAGTATCTCATACTTAAATGTATCATCATTGTGTTATCAACCTGGAAGATACTGCTTAGCAGTTTCTCCAGAAGGCTCCTATTAGCCTTGAATTAGCCCATCGGCCCTGTATAACACACCTTACAACCTCGAGTTCATCTCATGAGAGCAGTGTAACCCCACAGCATTATACCAAGCTCTGTTAAAACTCTCAGAGAAGAGACCAACAGAAACCAAAACACTGCACTGCAGAGCTGCACACAGCAGACACTGGAGCCCAGCGAGAGCAGGGGACTCACCTGGGACACCTGTCTCTCCACGCTCCAGCCCTGGGCCTCCAGCTCTCACTTTATGGGCTCCTCCCTCGCCCAGTGGCCCCACAGTGAACTGGAAGGGGCTGCCTGGCACCGGCTGCCCTCTGTATTTGACATCCACAGTGTGGACTCCCATTTCTTGTGGCACAAAGCTGACGCAGTAAGTGTTTTTGTCAACCTCTGAAATTTCGGCATTGAAGTTTCTCCCAGAGGGACTAGTTACCTGTGCTTCCATATCTCTACAATCAATTTCTAACAAGAAGAGAAAAAAAAATGTAGATTAGAAAGTTTCAAGGGGTTTTGGTATTTTGTTTTTGGAAGCAGGGCCTGAGCTGAAGCGATTACACAGTACAAATGACAGAAGAGGTACATAGGTGCTCAGGCAGGTGTGTGCTGCCAAGCAGCAAGCCCAGCCAATTACAGCTTCCCAAGTCCTGCAGGGGTAGATGAAGTGGCTGGAAAAGTGCAGCCAGCTAAGCCTAGCCCACATGATTCACAGTTTCCAGACAGCATCACAAACACTTAACAGCCTACATGATGATCTTAAACCCCTGGAGCCAGGGTGAGCTGTACAACCCATTCTCCAGCCTGCTGCACACAAAGTAAATTAAATTAAGGCTTCCCTGGTATTTATTTCTCCATATGTTGATCACGGTTATGTTTATTTTTAACCATTCAAAGAGACACACTACCAGTGTTTCTTCCCTAAACTACCTTAATGTAAGGATGTCTTTACAGCACTGAAGTTTGTATTTCTGCTTCAGGTACACCCAAGCTACACAAGTGCAAGTTGTGGTTTTGGGGATAAAGATGTTGCTGCTTACCTGGGATTTTTAGGTTCAGATCACACACACTTCCTACTGTTGCAACAGAGGGAGCCCGTCTTGTTCGTGTGATGCTCTCCTTCACTCTTCCTTCACCGCTTATCTTCACACTGAACGGGCTGCCTGTAAGTACCACAGCAAGTCATTCCTCCTCTGCTCATTACACACTGCATTGAGGGGAGAAGTGAAAGCTTCCTCTGACTTGTAGGGGATCACAGGGGAAGTTTTATAGCCAACTAACAGTCAGGTTCAAGTGAAATACACCCACGGAACCAGAACAGTTTCTGATGCTTGCTGTGGAGGACCTCCTCAAATCTTTGGGACTTATGGTGCAAGCCAGATCACACAGGCTACCCACAGTTCCAGGGCTCTGCTCAGCTAGGTAGGACTTCAGTTGTACTAACCAAAAATTTGCCCAGTGCTTTTGCTTACCTGGAATATGTTCATCTGCAAATTTAGTGGACACAATGTACACACCAGGTACAGTTGGAAAATAGGACACTTTGCAAGTTCCATCTTCTAGATCTTCAGTTTGGATCTCTACCTTGCTGGGTCCTTCAACTGCCAGTGAGATCCCACCATAACCTACAATACAGGTAAGTTAGCCTTACATTTCCATAGCTCTACTCTAAACCTGACATTAAATAGTTCAAACCCATAGCAGCAGCTGGTTGGTAGGATTGTATCATAATGGGCACATGGAATTGCATGATGCCTTAATGACATTTCTGTACTCCTAATCAGTCAGATATTGAAGGCACAGGATGCATTGAGCTCCTAAAATCTTCTGACCATATCCCTTTTAATTTGTTAATATTGAAAAGTTATCTTCAAAGCTAAAAGGTTATCCAAGGCTCCACATTAACCAACAGGGAAATATCTTCCTCATTTCCTTCTTGCTTTCCTTTCCATTCTACCAAATGATACCAGAACCAGCACCATCAAATGAGAAACTTTCATCAGTGCCCCAGTGACAGTCCCTGTTGGCTGTAACCCAGGACATCAGCCAGGACCATGCAAATCGTATCCTAAGGTAGTAGTGTTGTCTGTAGTCAATAACTGACAATAACGACCATGCATGCTGAATACACTATTTGCAGCTGGTGGTCACACATGAGGGGGCAATGCTCTCATGTACATGGGTACACTCATGAGTGGGTACATATCTCACAGCATCTCACAGTCCCTTGGCCATGGGACTGACCTGCGTCTCTTGTGTCTACAATGAAGTCGCACATCTCAAAGGTTCGTCCTTCCACCAAGCCACGCCCAAAAACTCTTGCCCGTCTGGCATCCCCGATCTCCGACTGCACCACCATGATTGTTACAGGGCTGTTTGGTACATGGCTCCCGTTTTTCTTGATGCTAACCAGATGTTCTCCCACTTCCCGTGGAATGAATGAGATGCCTAAGAAGCAGAGAAATGTGACTAATTTATTCAGTTTTTATTCACGTTATACTTGATTTAAATGCCTTAATCACACCAAGAAATGAAACACTGGAGGAGTGCTGTCTTCACCCATGTTGAAGTGTTGCTCTCAAGTGGACCACAAAGCCATTTGTATATGCTGACAAAACCCACTTCAATTGCAACCTGACATGTCACATGCAAGCTAAGACAAGGTCATTCTTCACACTCTTCTCTCTTTGGGCAACTGTATCAAACACTACCAACCACTTGGTTTGACAACACTCTTCTGGGGAAGGAGCAGAGAAGTCAGTGATTTTACATAGCAAAACAAACTGGAGCTAAGGCTACCCTACTAATCTCTCAGAGCTTACCAATGTGGTTATTGGGCAGCCTCTTCAGAAGACAAGGCTCGTCACGACCAGACGGGGCTTTAATGCTGGCTGTTAGGAGGCTGAGATCAGTCTCATTGATGTCCAACATAAAGTCAGCAGCAGAACCAAGCTTGACCTGAGACCGCCTTCTGTTATCATCTGAATACATAACGAGAAATGAGTCACAAAACTTCACAAGGTTAAGTCAGAACAAGTCAGAGGACTTCAGGTTCCTGCCACAAACCAGGTCCCCCATGCTATCAGAGGTTAATTTTTAATATGAAGTGCTTCCCGAAGTCTCAACTTTATACCTGTGATCTTAGCCGTGAATGGGCTGCCTGGAATGTGTTTGTCATTGTACTTGACCAGGATGCTGTAGTTCCCAGGCAGAGTTGGCAGGTATGTGACTGTGCACGTCCCATCTTTGTTATCAATGCAGCTGATCTCTGCTTTTGAAGGTCCTTCAATAGCTAAGTCCAGCCCACCTAGGAAACAAGGAGAAGGGCACTTCTGTAAATCTTTGTGCACATCAAGTCCAAAGACCTGGTCCAATGAGAAAGATCCAATACTTGGTACTTAAAACGCAGCTTAGATGTGTGTTTTCAAAGTACAGCAGCAAAACCAGCTCAGGCCAATCCACTAAGGCCACAGCTCTATTCAGTCTGTTAGATTTATCCAACAGAGATTCCACACCCACTAGATTTAAGCTGCCTTCAGTTTATTCTTAATTAAACAAAACATTTGCACCCTGTACCACAGGATACAACTAGACAGAGCTACTGCTCTTGGGAAGCGGTAATAAAACAGCTTTTACTGCAAGTTACAGCCTGAAATTTGCACAAGTCATTTGTATCATATCAGAGATTCATCGCTGGACACATGAATGGAAATTAACGCCAGTGTGCATTACACTACCAAAAAGATCCTGGTTTAGGGTAGGACGAGTCTAAAGGACAGACTTACCCTCTCCTGCATCTTCCGTGACAATGGTGAAAGTTGCTGGTTTATTGGCAACCCCATAAATGAGGCCAGGCCCATATGCAGACACACTGCCACTGTTGGGGTAATTCACATAGAACTGCAGAGGGCTCTCTAAAGGAAAAAAAAAAAAACAACCAAAAGAGGCACTTTTAAGGATGAGTGGCCTGGACTACAAGAACTGATAACAATGTTCTTCAATGCCCTTCTCACTACTTGGTATCTGAAAAACCTTTATGTGACTGTAACACACTTAAAAATCAAATAAGCCTCCCCTTCCATCCTTAAAATAAACTTCTTCACAATTTGTTCCACATTCAGTCATGAGAAAGTGTTCCTCAAATTACCAGAAATAAGTTTCAATGATGTTGTAAAGGGTCTTGTTCATTGAAAGTTTATTTTTAGCACATTAAATCAGAACATGACTCAGAAGCAGGCTTTCAGTTCAGGCAGAGATTCTGAATTTTGGTAGCTCAGAATTAGGAACTAGCAGAGCACATTGTCTGACTCAATGAACCTGAACCAGCAAATTTGAAGGGTATCCAAAAACGTGTTTGCCAGCCTCAGATTAGCTAAGCTGGTGCACAAGAACAAAAAGTACAGTCACCAACAGCCAATAATGGTTTCAAAAGAAGGCACAAATAGCTCTTCAGTCCAAAGCTAGATTTTGCAGCTGAGACAGCAGCAGGTTTGATTCATGACAGCCTTCAAGGAGGTAACATCATCCTTCTGTCCTGGTGCAGGGTAGTGGTTTTACTGAATTAAAACATCCAAAAGTTCAGCACTTATGGAGATTCTAAATCCATACAAGCGCTGAAGAGACTGAAGTAGCACCATGCACCACATCACCAAGCTCCCCGCTTCATCTAAAGTTATCCTGTCTTTCTGTACCAGCAGAACCAGCAGCTCTGCCCAGGCAGTGCTGAAGGTATTTTGTCTCACATCTACACATCTTCCTACAGATCTGCCCCTTTCCCCCCAGCCCCACACAGCCGGCATGTCCGGAGAACCGCAGGGCAGCTGCAGCCTCCAGGCGAGGCAGAGCTTCCGCTGGGGAACTGGTGAAGCAAGGACAAAAGAAAAGAAAGGGAATGAAAGGCAGTGGTTTCTGTTTGTTAAGAAGCAGCCAGGAAGAAAGAAAGATTACAGCACAGTGTGCATGTGTATTTTATTTTATTGCAATGAGATGGAAACAGTAACTATAGTGTTTTAGCCACTCAGTCCTCCCCACAGATTGCCAATGCAGTTTTAAGGATAAACACACACTGTAACCACTAGTTTTGCTGAGCACCATGGCAGAAAAAGATGGAAGTTAGAAAATCGTATGTTTCTTCTTCATAATAAAATGCCACAAAAGCTAGTTCCCAAAACCAAAATCCATTTTAAGCCTGGCTGGTACTATTAAACCACAATGGAAGCTCACATGTGCCAGCACTTACTCCTTTGCTTTAGTTCTCTCTGGACTGATTGCAGAGGAAGTGCTGCTAAGTAGTAAGACAACCCAGGCAGTTCTTACTACAGTGTGTACAACTCAGCTATAGAACATCAGCAGGGAGGAGATGCATCAGCAGGACCCTGCACTCGGATTTGCATCGCCTGCTTTGTCAGACTCACCTGGGATGTGCTTTCCCATGTACTTTATGTGCATTTCGTGCAGCCCGACCTCAGTAGGAGCGTATTTCACTGTAACTGTGCCGTCTTTGTTATCCACGATATCTGGTGTATCTGTCTTTCCAGAGGGCATGTGTACTTCACCTAAAAAAGGCCACCATGGGAGTTACAGAAGGAGAAGCTGCCTGCTTCCCCTCTCCCACCCACAGAGAATTGTCTAGCCATTTCAAACAAGCATTTTAAATTGTTAAATTCCTTACCCACAGGCACAAATAGGAGACTAATGGGAACACTAACCAGACATGTTTTCTACTTAAGCTACATGAATACAGCGCAGTGGTAGACATCTGGCAAACAGTCCTGTGACCTTACAAACTCTACAGGCAGGGCTGTTTGCAGCAGCCACTGAGCTTTCCACAGCAAGCCCCAGAAAAGTCACTGAACTACTTCATAGCAAGATGCTCCACCTCCTGTGCTCTTTTGAAAAGGGAAGACCAACTGCTCCTTCAAGCTGAGACAGCCCAGTGTTTGGGGTAGGATTGCTGAGCTAGAGGGCAGAGGGGACACAGCCCTTGTGTGCAGGAACTTAGTGCAACCAGGGTGCTACTGGGGTGATGCTCTCAGCTGTCAGACCTGTGGAAGAGGGGCTGCCTGCTTTGGAGAACGTATGTAACAGGACTGCAGGATTAACTGTTTTGCATCATCTGCTTAAAAGAAATAATAGAGCTTATCAAGGATGCATGTAGCTGCTCCAGAAGGGAGAAAGCAGCAACAGATCCTACAGTGCAGGAGCTCACAGCCTAGCACTGAGGGCCACGACAGCACTAAGAATCCCCTCACTTAACTCAAACCACTGGCAGGGCGTGTCCTACTCATCCCTCAGCGGGTACCACTTGATGTGAAATTAAACAACTAAGTTGCTGGCAGGATACAAACCTCCCCCACACACTATGATCTAGACCACCCAGACTGGTAGCTGCAAATGGATAAACACACTAACAAAAAGCATAAACCTCCCTGAGAGGCACTCCAGGTACCTGTTATTTCTCCTTTCCTTACAGCAAACGGGATAACCAAATCAAAGGGCCTGAATCCCATGCCATTCATGTCTCCAACTGGGACATAAGCTTCTTCTGTAACCTAAAGGAAGCAAAAAGATGGGTGACTTCAACAAGGGTGGTGGAGCCAAATGAGCACTGAGCAACTCCCCTGTGAGCACAAGCAGAAGAGAGTGTGCGGTGATTATTGCAGCCAGCCAAGGACGGGGCTCAACCAGAGCAGTGTCCGGCCAAGCTCTCCTTCACAACACCACACTGCAGAGCAGAGCAAATCAAACACGGCACGGATGGAAGACATGCTGGAAAAAAGTTAGATATATAAATGGAACACAAAGGGATGGAAGACAATGTAACACACGCAAGACCCAAAGTGGTTCCATCTGAAAGGATTTAGTTGCTTAAGGCCTGGAAGAGAAAGTGATTTTTAAATGGGGCAAAGTGATTGCAACACAACATGGACAAAAGAAACGAGTTTCACAATGTGACTCCCAACTCAAGACACTGTGATTTTACTGGGAAAACAAAGCAGTACACTCAGGTTGCTTTTGCCAACAGTAGACATTTGAGAAGTGGAAGCTGTGGGTGCAATGATCCTCTTCGTGTTTAAATGAGAATTTATTCGGAGACTCCCTTCAAGCAGCAAAGAAAAAATAAGGTCTGCATCCCAAGAACAATTGATGAAACAGAAAGAATGAACACAATGACCAGAGCAATCAAGCAGTCCCAAGAAGCAGGCTGTCATCTGAAATGGAACACAGATGGGGAAAAGCAACTGAAAAATGTAAAAATTGTGTACCCAAGGGCGGAATCCAGGAGGGGAAGCGCCCACTGGCTCCTGTGACCGTGCGGCGACATCATCTGCATCTACAGCCTGGGCAGGGGTAGAGGCAGGTTAGGTGTTATTAGATGTTATTCTGCCATGGAGGCATTTCCACCTTTCATAGTTCAGAACACACAGCTCTTTCTAGTTCAACATCTTCCTCCCACCGCATAGCCCTCCCAGTCCTCTCGCCATAGCAAAGACCTGGATCCAGTCAGGGAAGCTGGGAAATTGCCCTTATCTGCAGGCATTGGGCACTGGGGGAAGCCACCAGCAAAGGGATGAGGCCAGTACATGCTGCTGTTTGGTGCTCGAGGGGAAGCTGAAAGCTGTGCCTGAACCCTGGTGGAACTGAGTATCAAAGTTGCTTTTTTATGGGACTGATGCAGGGAGGGAAGGGAAAGGTTTCAACCTAAGCTGTAAGTCCCCGAGCGCTGCACAGCACGGTGTGCCAGCTGGGAGGCACGGGAGCCGGCTGCCGTGGGAAGGCTGCTCCAGCTCATGCACTTGGGGTGAATGACCCAGCCCACATCCAGCCATAGCTGCAAAGCCATTCTTCTGATTCATAGTTGGGACAGCGTTGTCAAGACATGGAATGTGTTTTCCCCTGGTACAGCCGCTCTTCTCACCAGGCATGCCAAGAGGATGACTTGCAAATTCCCATCTCCCCCATTAATCCAACAGGAGCGGCTGGGGCTGACACCCACACTCCCTTGGCAGCTCCCCTGGGCTCAGCCACCCCAGCCCCTCCTCCTGCCCATTCACACCACTGCAAAGCCCCACTAATGAAATAACCCACTGGAAACTTCTGCATGGAAAGACTCCACTAAGAAAACCAATGCAAAAGAGAAATGCTGCTGTTCCAGTGTTGTGTGTTTCCAGCTGAGACACCCAAGTCAAACACGTAGTCTATCAGTCAGCTAGGAAGTGGGAATTCTGGCTGGCTGGGAGTGGGCTCCCTGACCTCGAGAGGCACTTCCTGTGGCAAGCTCTGAGCAGCGACCAAGGGAGTTGCTTTTCTCAAGGAAATCTTCAGACACCCAGCGATCTGCCAGGGTGACAGGTAGGAAGAGCCAGCATGCCCGGCCCCAAGGATTTGTGAGCTCCATCCACACTCAGCGCAAGTACCATCCTGTGGTTTCAAGGACCAAGATGCACCGGAGGTTGCTTTGACTGAGATTACAATACCAGGAATTGTTTTGCCAACACAGAGAGCTGTTCTTCACATGAAGAGCTCCTGTGAGCCCTGAGAGGCACCTAGTCTGCTTCTCAGGGGGCTGGGGTTTTGTTTGCTAAATGTGCTGACATATTGCACATTGGAAGGAAGATAATTAGGAAGAGGGGGAATTTGGCTATAACAGTTTAACTAGCACTTGCAAATCATTTTAAAGTGTGAGCTAATAGTCTACTTCCCTGCGATCTGTCAGCAGACCATTCCTTATTTTGGGGTCAACTTAATAAAGAGCAAGAGACAGAGAAGGCAGAGCACTGTATCTGACAATGGCTAAAGTAATTAGTTGTAGAAACTGATTACAACCACCCTTACATCATTTAGAAAAAGAACTACATGGTCAGGAAATGAAAAACAAATTTCTTCAGAGAAGCCAAGTCTTCATCCTCTGATGGCTTCTATCCCGCTTCACTTAACCGTATTGCCTGCTCAAAATAAGCTCTGCAAGTAACGAGGATTCATTAGTTCCTGCTAGCCTAATAAATGTCTGAGCAAACATTTACACACAGAGTTAAACCTATCGCTAAATAAAACATGGCAGCAGGAATCCGAGTGGGAGGTACTTCTGGAGCAGAGCTGGCTTACCATGACGGTGAAAGGACTGTTGGGAATGTCCACCCCACCAAAGCGGACATAAATCACATAGGTTCCTGGTTTGGCGGCAGTGTAGAAGATATCGTAAGTCCCGTCCTCATTTTCAACAACATCTGCTTCAGCTTCTGTCCCATCTGGCGTGAGGACGGTGCACGTCACTTTTCCCTTCCCTGCTGATTTGGCGTCTACCACAAAACCAACCTCCTCACCAGTCTTCACAGTGGGTGCAATTCCAGGACCTACAAGGCAATTTTCATTACAGAAAGCATTCAGAGGACAGTTTTCCCAGGAAGGCTGCCTGCGAGGCGCCTGGGGAGCACAGCACCAAGAGGCTGGTCCCAGGCACCTACAGATGTGGTTTTGGGAGCAGATGTACGACAAGGGACATTCATAAAATTGGTCAGCACAGCGGCATGCAAGAGCTGGCTACTAGCTTTCCTTCTCCTCTGCAATCAGAGAGGCTGGATGAGAACAGAGGGGAAAAAAGCTTAGTTTGAAGAAAGCAATGCCTTAACCCATACTCTTATCATCCTACTCCTTTATGCAGAGCCAAAGGCATTTTCTTCTGCCCAGCCAGCAACTCAGCTGCACTGCTTTAACATAAACCTCCTGTGTAAGCAGCTATAAAAGGACGCAGTAGCAGCCATGGCCATGTTTCCTCCACCATTGCCCACAAACAATTTTCCACTGCTCTGCCACACAACCCAAAAAAAGAAAATCATGCAACAATGCCCAAATTGTAGCTATCAGATCCAGCTTGAAGCACATTGTATTTAAATGAGAACTATTATGTCTTATTTGCAGTATGTATTGAACATTCCTGGTTCTGACTGGCACTTGTTACCAGGTAAACAGCTTCTTTTCAAGTGGGAATGAACATGCTGGTTTAATACCTTGGCACTGTTCCAGCATTTACTCCTACATACAGCGATTGTATTTCAGCTTTACAGCACAGAATCAGAAGCACTTCTTGGAAAGGGAAAATTTTAGCTGCCATCTGACAGTAATCTCCAACTCAGTTACTTTGAGTAAGTAGCCACTTGAGTTACTTGGGAGAGTATCAGATTCACCCATTAAAGTATCTTTTTTGTAAAGTAAAGGGAATCCCTCTCTTTTTTTCCCCATTGTGTCAGGAATTTATTTCTGTTTAAGACTACTAGCAGCCAGCTCCTGGAAATGCATCAGGTGCACTCTAACTGCACAGTGCCCAGGTCCAGCACAATGCCCAGACACTCTCACAGATCTAAACCAACAGATTAAATTTCCCTGTTCAATTTGGCCTTGCCTAGTTTCATTCTTTATTCTAAATATCAGTGGCATTCTTGTAACTAGTTTGTGTCACTTCTGCTCCCTGCCACAGCCTCCTAGGAGGTGGTACCGTGCTGCAGTGACCAGCCCAAAGTCATCTGATGAACATCCATCCTGAGAACAAGTGAGGAACAAAGCTGTACGTGTGCTCCTGCAGCAACTAATTCAGAGTCCTTCCCCTACACCAAGGCATTGATTTTCAAGGCAACGATTTTTTGAGTCATAGCAATGTCTTACCTTTAGGTTTTTCCCTTGCACTTGCCCCTCCCAAAAGCCTGTTCAGACCCAGGTCAACTCTGACCAGACAGAAAAGCAGCAGAAACCTCCACTAGTTAACACCCAGCCTGAACAGGATTTGCTAACATTGAAGCACATGCTACTTACATCCTCAGAATTAATTTTGTTCTAGCCTGGAATGAAAAGCTTCCCGCAACACTCACAGTGCAAGGAGCATGATGCAGTGGACACACATGCAGATGTGTTATTTTTAAATCAACCTCAATGCAGCTCTCAGCAGGATTTATCTACGCCAAAATAAGCATCAGACTTCAGTTGCATCTGGCTGTTTGTGACAGCCCAGGCAGTTGAACAGATTTATCTAGAGGCTGTAAGAGATTCCTGCTCACCCGTAGGGCAGACACTTCTTTGTCTTCAGGAAAACCCTTCCTTGTAAAAGCAGTCAGATTACAGAAGTCTCTAGCGTGTCTTCTACACCCATTACATCAACTGTACCATGCTCAGAAGGCACCTTTACACCCAGCACAAACAGCAACAGAGAGGGACCAAACACTCACCTGTGGCCAAACACTTGCTGGCATCCCCAGATGGAGATGCCCGAATCCGATAGGGAGAGGACGGGATATCATCTCCGCCATACTTCACACCAATCGTATAGCGGCCTGTTTTGTCGGGGACATAGGTGACTGTGTAAGTGCCATCCTTGTTGTCATGAATGTCCACTCTCTTGGGTTTGCCCTCTTGGTCCTGTGGAGTACAAACCAGAAGATTTATGCACTAGGAAGTTAGTTTTGAATTCCTTTAGTAGGGCAACAAATATATATTTAGATAGTCTCAAACAGATACAGAACTGCAGCTTTTTGAGGTTTAAATACATTTCACTAAAGACTAGTACCAGCAATTGATTCCTGGGAGTAGAAAGGTATGAGAACACTATAAAACAATTTGTACTATCATCAACTACCCTTCGTTTGATACAAGAATGTTTATAAGAAGCAGTAAGATATTTTAATGAACTTTAAATTAATTGTAAGAAGTTTCAGGCTTCACTGTTATATCACTGCTGGAAATGAAGAATGATTCCCAGATCCCTGAGGCAGAGATGGGGAGCCAGACTGTGCAGCTCTGTCCTGAGTAAGCACTGGGTAGCCTTGGGCAGCTGCTCCCTGAAAGGTCTGAGGGCAGGGGGAAGCATTACTGGAGTCTGCTGTCTCCTGCACGAGGCATCCAGCTGCTGGCACACTGCAAAGTCGACAGTTGAAAGCAGGTCTATGCAGCCCCTTCAACTACCATTTCTCACCAGCTGCAAAGCACAAAGCATTTTAGAAAGTCTTCCAAGCCTGTTTACAGGGAACCACATGTCGACTTCATTTTGTATTTTATGACTTAACACTGCCTGGGGTACAGTATAAGCTGCAGAGGAGTTGAGATTTAGGTACAGCATAGAAGAGCTTAGTTCTTTCAGGAAGGCTTGTGAAACATTTGACATTCAACAGCTCAGAACAAGGAGCAAGCAAATGTTGCCAGAAGGATCACCTATGCATTTCCACCATGCAGGGCTTGTGGAACTTGATTTTCAAAGCCACAGCCAGGCTGGGAGCTCTGATAAGTATTTTGGATCCTTTAAGGCCACACATGCATGCCAGAATAATGGCAACTGCTTTGCTGCACCTGAACAGACACTGAGACAGCACAGGAGCAAGAATGCAAAAGGGCAAGTACAACCAGCCATGCCATGACCTAGGCATGCCAGAGCTGAGCTATGTGCTTTATGGTCCACTAACCAGAGACCTTTTTGTGAGGCCACAGAGTCCAGGCACCAGAAACTTCAGAAAGAGCAATACCAAAGCCAAATAAAAACATTCCTGCAGTATCTCCTTAAGCAGCTTATGACTTCTGGCAACCTTGAGGGAGACTTGTGTTTTAATTTATCATAATGTCATGCTCAGCATGGATGTTATCTCATGGCCTTGTTGAACTGCACTGCTAGAAGGCTGTCTCCATTCAAATGCCAGTATTTTCATAATCTTACAAGAAACTGTTTATCTCATTTTGGGCATTTGCAGAGTAAGGTTAAACAAGAGCCAGATATAGCAGGGCTGATGATTTTAAGACAGCAGTTTCAAAAAAGCAGTCTCAAGAGCTTCACCAACAGAGTGCAAGACTTTCCTGTACCAGACCTTGGGGTCTGGCCAGCAGCCCAGTCTCCAGGACACTGGGTATTTCAGGGTAAAGCTGTGGACACCTCTGATGGGAGAGACTGCTGCCCACCTGGAACAACACATTTCCAGTCCTGCTTGGTTTTGTAGTTACTTACAGTGATCTGTACAGCCAGAAGTCCCTGCCCAGCATCCTTAGCATCCACAGCAAACTCCACAGGCAGGCTGGCTAGAATGCCATAGGAACTGAGACCTGGTCCGCTCGCCGTCACTTTACTGGCATCATATGTAGGAAGCACCTTCACCTTGAAGGGACTAAAAGAGAAACCCATTATTGCCTCCTCCTCCCCAGTCAATGGCTGGCAGCTGCTGCAGCACACACTGAGGTGTCTGCTATAGGTGCAGCAGGCTAAAACCACCACTGAACCCAGAAGTCTTGCAAGCAACAGCACTGGTTAAGTAGAAAGGACCACAGCTAGTCCTTAAATGGTGCTCATGTGCTGGGAGAGCAGAACTGGATCATCAAATCTTCAGTTCACCAAAGCTTATCTCATCACCTTACCTTCGAGGAATCTCTTCATCAGCATATTTGACAGAGATCAGGTAGGGGCCCTCCTGCATAGGGGTGTACACCACCGTGTGGGTGCCATCTCCATTGTCTACCACGTTAACAGGACCCACAACTCCTAAAAAGGCAACATATGATTTTCTCAGTTGCATTGTCAAAACCCAGTTCCTCACCACCATTTGCTGCACAAAGCTCCAAGATGCACTGTTCATTTACAGTTTGCAACAAGCTAAATTTAATTTTTTTTTTTTGAATGAAGGCGACAGGCACGGATCAGTGATCAGTTTCCCTTATTTTGTATTCAAAGCCATTGACTTGACATAGATTTGTTATCCACCGCTCTCTGGGCTCCCATCTTCTCGCTGTAAACAAAAGCTAGCATGAAAATACCAGAGAAAGATCTGCCTTTCTGTACAGTCCAGGTCAAGAGCAATTGCTAAAAGTGCATGGAATATCTTTCAAGACAGAAAATGAGTAATAGTTATAATTGCCTGCACTGTCATTTATAAGATTACACACTGTTACTGGGATTCACTGCACAGAATTGAGCCCTAAAGCCAGTTGGTGTGTAGCATTCACCAACCCAGTCTTTCACAATCAGGAGTTTGGAAAGGCAGGCTCAGTGCCTAGGCAGAATGGCCCTGCAAGCTGCCAGAGTCCTAAGAAAGCAGGATCAATTATTTCAATTTGCATTAAGCTAAATCTACAACAGATTACATGACATATCAGTTCAGATCAACACACAAAGCAGTCTACAATTACAAGTTGGCTTTAAAACATAGGAAGGATTAGTAGTAAAGCAAGCACAAAAGAAACCTATATAGTTGCCATGCAAAGCCTCAAAGCAACACCGTTGGTTTCCACTCCCTCCTCCAGATGATTCTTGCTGTTGCCAATTGGATTTCCAAGAGCCAAAATTGCCAGTAGCTAGTGAGAGTTCAAACCTGTCTCAGTGTCACCCTTTGGACCACCTTTAAAGAAATCCGAAATTGCTTTCAGTGGGGAGCGCCATCCCTCGGAATTCGTCTCATCCGCTAGAATTAAATAAGTGTTACCTGAGGGGCACCTGCACAAAGGGACCTGACACTCCAGTAGGGAAGCAGCTCTCGCCTCCTAGCAAGGTGAGACTTGCAGCCAACAGGTACTCGCTGCCAAGATACTGTGCCACTGAGACACAGCTTTCTAGCAATGCAAACATTAACGCTGTCACTCAAGGGCCTTGTTGCTCTCTGGGGACCACTGAGCCGTTCCACTGTGATTCAGAGACTTCTGCAACCCAGTTACACAGGTTTCCCAAAGCACTGCATATTAGACTTTGGATTTTCTTTTTTATGTCTAAAACTAAGCCACAAATGTTCGCTGGTGATGGTGACTCACATCACTTCTCCCAGCTCTGAAGATTAAGCTAAAGCCATCAAAGGCACTGTCCAAAGCAGCACTACGTAGGACACAGCTCTCCTGTCACAGCGTGACACAAAGGTCAGCTATCAAGGGGCAGCTATCTTGTTCACAGATGAACAGGAACAGAGAAAAATGCTCACTCCAGTGGCATCACCACCTTTGCAAGCAGGGCCATGTTACCGACCCAAACACAGAGAAGGGGTTGCAGCCAGATGGAGTACTTTGGTTCTTACCTCTGGGTCCTGTCACCACCACCTCGAGGGGTGCTACTCCTGCCTTGCTGGCGTCTACAGTGAAGGACTGTGGGATTTTAGCTCGAACAGCTGTTCCCAGACCTGGTCCTGCTATCTTCACCTTGCTGGGATCCACAACATCCTTCACAGGAACCTTGAAAGGACTGCCTGGAAGTTGACACAGCAAATGTAAAACACCAGAGTTAACAATTACAGAGAACAAACTAAAAAAAGTCTTTTTTCCCTACTTTTCCTTGGGTTTTTTTTATTACTATCATTCAGCCACTGGCAGGAGTGACAACCCCATGGCCTCCACACTGCTCCTTTGCTTCTGCAAAAGCCAGAAGCATAATGATGGTGCTTCTACATTTTCACTGTCTATTCAACAATTCAGTTGTGAACCATCTACTCCTCACACCTCAGGAAAAAAAACAAACATGAAAGAAACCAGAAGTGCAAATGAAGCATCATGCAGGTGCTTGTTTCCTTCATATTTTAGCAAGTTCAGTACGTCAACAAAGAGAATGGGACCAACAGGAAACATCTAGTGCAAATGAATGCACAGGTAAACACAGAGTTTAATATAATCCCCATGACAGGCTGACCCTCTTACTGTAGAACATGATCTTGAAGACATCCAAATACCAAAGGGGTTATTTTCATGAGCTGAAGTAATACACACCACTTGTGCCTAAAACCAGTTATTTGTCAAGGGTTAGTGTCCCTATCCCTGTCCCACTCACCTGTACCCACGTGAGCAAATGCCATTGCTTTCTATGCCTGAATTCCCAGGGAAAGCACAAAGACAAAATCACATCAACATTCCACAGCATGAGGGAGATGCACCCAATGCACTGAGCCTTTAGTTTGGCTTCTTCCCTCTTCTGAAAGCCACTGAGCAAGAGCTCTTACCAGGAATATGCTCTCCCCCGTATGTGATGTTAACATCGTAATCTCCTGGAACATAAGGAATGTACTCGGCACTGCAGCTCCCATCTTTGTTATCTTTACAGCTAATTTTAGATTCTGAAGGTCCCTCAACGGTTATTCCAAGGCCACCAATTCCTGCCCCTCTGCAAGACAGAAACACACACTGTTAGAACTAACTGCTTCAAACAGCAGCTTTGCAGCTTTCACATGCTCTGGTTGCATTTTCATCCTTTTTGGAAATGCAGTAACCTGCCTTCTGATGTCCAGCCTTCAGTGTGTGCTAGCATGGAAAGCTGTTCAGCACTACCTCACCCACATTTTCCTAGAATTTTTGTCCCCAACAACTATCAACCCCTAATGTCTAATGTCTGCAGAGCAGAGTGCTCAGTAGATGATGAGGTAGCACACGCAGTCACCAGGTGGACACAGCTTGGCCTCTTTATAAATATTTGTACTGAGTTTAGCATCCTGCATTGCACACATCACTACCCTCCTCCCTCCCTCAGATATTCCTTGAAGATCAAATAGGCTCAGTCACCTGGTGACAACTGAGAAGGGGTTTGGCTGATTTGTGAAAGCTTCTGTGAGTCCAGGTCCTTGTGCCTTCACACGTGATGGATGGCAGCCCTCTGTCACGTTCACTCTGAAGGGGCTGTTCGGCACAGGTACATCATCATACGTTACGCTGACCGTGTGTGGACCTGTTAAGAGGAGGAAAACATACCCTGAATTCCCCAAATACACTGATCACTTAATATCACTTCTATGAGACGCTACAGACCTAAATGTCAGTAAAAGTTTCCTTCTGCATTTCACAAGACTTCGCTAGTGTTTCATAACTAGAGACACTATCTACACTCTCTTCTTCTGAAGCCAAGTTACTGTAAAAGTCAGTTCTTCAAGTTCAAGTAGAGCTGCTTCCTGCAGAATTAGCTCCTCTACTGGTAAAACTCTTGCTAAGATGCCAACAAGTTACTGGCAGACCTCGGCAGTTTGCCAAATGAAAGTGGCAGAAGAGCCGCTTGCTCTTGGTTTTCCCCTTTCAAGTTAAAAAAACCCAACAAACCCAAACCCAGAGGTTACCCTTTTCAAACGGCGTGTACTCTACTGAGTATGTTCCATCAGCGTTATCTTGGATGAGACAGTCTGTGGGGGAGCCAGATGGGCTCATGATCTGCGTCCTGATGTGGTCACCACCGGCCTTCGTTAGAGGTCGAGCATCCACAGTGAACTCAGTTGTCGCTTCTCGGAAGACATCTGCAGGAAATGTTTTCAAGAGTCACTTCATGAACTGCATGTATTTCCAACAACCAAACATTCGGTGAAGCATCATGATAAACAACTTGTTTGGGAACATAATGAGACTCCCGAGTCCTTCCCAGGTCACCATGGAAACATGCAAGGCTTTTACAGCTTTCAAGGCCCAGAACACTCAAACAACTGCAAGTCCTACAAACACTGATAACAACAGTTATTCTCACCTTTTCCTTCCACTCCTGGCCCAAAGACTTTAACTCTGCTTGTGTCCACAGCTGGCTCCACTTTGACCCGGGCTGGGAATTTAGGCACTTGCTCTCCTCCATATCTCATCTTGATTGTGTACATGCCGGCCGAGAGCGGCACGTACGTAACAACATAGGTCCCGTCCTTGTTATCGTCGATCTGGACCTCGGCTTTGGAACCAGTATCTGACACCATGTCCACCCGCAGGTCCCCAGGACCTGCTTCCGTGCAGTCGACATTCAGCAGCCCCGGCTCACCTACTTTACCACGCTCCAGACCAGGGCCTGTGGCAATGACTTTAGAGACATCAAACGGCATTTCTATGTCTGCCTTAAAGGGGGAGCCAGGAATGTGAACTTCTTCGAAGAGGATGTTTACGAAGTACTCTCCAGGCTTCATAGGCAGGTAGGAGACAGAGCAGGTTCCATCACCGTTGTCTGAGCATTCAATTTTAGCTTCACACGGGCCTTCTACTGTCAAACCCAAACCTCCAGTTCCTGCCCCTTTCGTATCTATTGTGAATTGGGCTGGTTTTCCAACAAGGCCCCCTCGAAGACCTGGACCATGAGCTTTTACCTAGAAGAGGATATGCAGTTGAGCTAAACTGCCTTTTCAGTATTATTGCTGGAAGTTAGAGTTGTTTGTATGTGGGACTCGATTAACAAGCTCTTAAAAATATACAGAAAGCAATGTTTCCTTTGCCACTCATGCCAGTTTTACTGTAAAGTTGGTACCTCTCCTCCAAAGAGGTTTCTAGGCAAGGATATTTATACTCTTACCATAGCTTTTTTTACATAGCCATGGGATATAAAAGGTGGAAATGTTAAAATATTTGATGGCTGTACACATCTTCTTCTTGAAATACATTTCCTTAGGAAAAAGCATCCTAATACAGTAGAGATGCTTATCAGGCCAACTTCTATCAAATTAGGAGCAATACTTTTCTTTGCCCCACTATGCAGGACACTTGCAGTATTCTCGATTAGTTCAATGTTCTTATTCAAATATAGTCTTACAGAAATTACTTCAATTAGTCATGGAGGCTGCAAAAGGACTGACTGAGCACTCTGAGTAAGGATGTTTGTGGATCTGGTTTGGCCAAAACCAAGCCAAGTCTCATGCAATAGCCCACAATTAAGTTTACATCTATCACTTGCTGTCACAGCCCTAAACCATTCACTTACCTTGGAGGGGTCTGGAGGTAGCGTGGCCTCCACAGTATAGGGGCTTCCTGGGATTGGGTTGCCGTCATAACTCACATCCACCACATACAGTCCTTCTTCCCGTGGGATGTATTTTGCAGTGCTGCACTCCTTACCCAGAACTGGTTCCACCAGACATGGCACAGCTTTTCTCATAGGACTGGAAATATTAACATCCAGTTTGCCTTGCCCACCAGCTCCTTTGGTATCAATTATAAATTCCTGATCCTTCCCTACTTCCACTCCTGAAAAAGACAAAACCCATATTACATTGCTTACTTAACATCAGACAGTGGTCCAAGAAATGTCCCATGCACACACCACTGAGGGAGCAGGCACTGGCAGAGCCCTGCTCAGTCTGCGTCCCTCTGCAGTCATAAAAACCTCCCAAACCAAACAAAAAAATAAACAAATGCTTTGGTTAATTGGAGCTACAAAGTTACAGAGTGTAACAAGTGTGTAAGACATGGTCTGACATTCTCAGAGGCTCATTTCAGGAAAGCAACAATGTTTCACAGCCTTAAGTTCTTCCACTTTTGGAAAACAAAAGACAGTATAAACGATACTGTGCACTGTGGCAGTTTCATACATTTGAATAAACAGCCATCTAGCCCTGAGGAAAACAGATTTCTTTAGTGGGTGCCCAGTTGGGTGAAGAGTCCAGCTCTGTTCACCACAAAGGACCAAACCACAACACATCCACATTGCTATGTAATCTTTGGGGGGGAGGAAGTCTCAAATGAAATTCAGTCCTCAAGGGAACCAGCTTAGTCAGAGTGGCCAAGCTACAAAGTTGGAGCTGGTTGATTCCCAACTGTAGCAAGTCTAAAAGAAGATTGTTTTGCCCACTCCTGTTCCAGCAGGACATGTTAGCAATCACCCAGATTCAGGAGACACTTCAGAGGCAGGCTATGGGGCTTCCAGCCCACGGGTACTTACTGTTTTCAAGTCCATTGACTTTAACTTTGCTTAGGTCCAGTGGAGCAGCAACGCCCACAGTGAAAGGGCTTTTAGGGATAGGATCACCGCCGTAAGTTACCGAAACCTTCATTGGACCCTAGTTGGAGAATTTATAGGTTAGCTCAGTTCCTCACTTCGTACAGACACACTAACAACCAAGCAGTACGTAACCACTTCACCTAATCCATTTTAGCCAGCCACAGCCAAATTTATTTGTTTATGGACACTAAAGCTCTACCCCACTGCAGCCCTTCAAAGAATTAAATAGTTTTTATCTAATATAGGAAGAGAGAAAGAGACAGATCTTTCCAACATTTAATTAGATTACATTCAAGCGGCCTGGCAAAGGCTCCAGCTCAGGCTGGCTCCCACCCTCTCAGTGCTCAGACCTAAGAGCTGAATGAATGTCCCAGTGCTCCAGACCAGGTATCCCCTTCCACTGCACGGAGAGGCCTGGCCAAAGCCAAGACTGCAAAGAGGCTGTATTATTACAGAATCTGAAATACCAGGGGTTTAAGCTCTACAAGTCAGAAAGATTAATGCTCTTGTGTATTTTGGCTGGAACACTGCACAGCCATGGCAAGCTCCAGCCCACGATGTGTGCTCCTTTTATTCTCTCCTACCACAGTCCATATTTTAGCTATATTCACTGTTTGCTTACTTTTCATTCTTGGCTGGTTTGGTTCCCAAGTGAAATAATTATGGATGTTTCATGCAAGCTAGTGAATAGCTTCCATGATTATTCTTGGTTGTTTTTAGAAAACACGCACCCGGGTAGCTGTAGCAACACCGTGAGATAGATAAGGCCGAATAAACAGCATTAAACCAAGGCTCCTCTGCCGTGACACAGCCCCTCAGGAATTTAACAACCTAGTCCATCCTTCCCCTATTCTGAAGACTCCAGAGTCTCATTCAAAAGTTACTGCTTAGGAACCTGAGAAAGACAGGGTCAGGAATGACCTATGTGCTCACAGCCTGGAGGGACAACAAGGCTACTCTAATTACTGAGCAGTCTCTTTTCATCTCCTTTGTTTAACCATTGCTTTCCTGCCACTGCAATCTGTGAGCATCTCCAACACCTCCTCCATGACCCAAGGCACTTCTCCAGAGGGAAGATAAGTGGGAAACCTGGTTTGGGCATCCTGGCTTGTTTCAACACTGCTTTTCAGGTGAAACATAGCAATCTGGTACTACTCACAAACATATGCATGAAGTATATATGACTGTTCCATTCTGCATACCAACCCTGACCAAACAGGCCAAAGCCTCTCCAAGCAGGCACGCCAGCCACCTCCTGAGCTCATGCAACTGCTTTATCCAAAAACAAATTCTAGCTGTATGGTGCTTCCAAGAATGCATTAACAGCTAAATAATACTGCAGTCCTCCTTATCAGTCCCCTTTTACACAGTTCCAATCAAGGAAGCTGGTGCAGATGACCAAGTAGTTTATTTGGCTGTTCAGCAGAACAAGACCAGCAGAACACTTTGATCTCAGCACCTCAGCACCCACATCTTCAGAATTATATGAGATTCATGCATTCTGGAGTTTAGTGGTCCTTTACAAAGACACAAGCACAGCATGAGGAAAAATACTTCTAGTTATTAGTAGCTTCCAGTTTCAGCTCTTTAATGATGTTGCCAAGGAAGCATTCGGTCTCTGAATCAAACAAGTCAGATTCAATTTTTTCCAACCTAAGGGCAAGCCTCAAATGCAGACAAATACTTTGGATGCATTTAATCTGCAGCCCAGCTTCCCTCCTCAGCAACAACTTGTTCACTTTCCTACTGGGAACTGGTGCAGCGTGACCCAAACTCTCTTCTTTTTATCCCTGCTCTGGTTTTCCCTTTGGCTCCTTTGACACCAGCAGCTTGCCGAGAGGCAGCACTCCACAACCTCGACTCTGCCGGACCACAGCAGTCAGGGTAGCAGCCAGTTCTGTTTCAGAGTCTAGAAAGGTTTGCCATCTTTCCTCTTCAACTGATAAGGTATGGAATGATGATGTGAACTGTGTGCTACTGCTTCAATCTCTCTCTTTTCCCCAGAAAAGAAAACAGTGGCAATCTATCAATAGCTACACCAGAAAACTGCATTACTGCTTTCCAATCCAAATTGTACTGCAGGCTTTAGGGATCCTGGGGAACAGGACACCCTGGAAAGCCTTTCTTGCTTGTCCCACTGTGCACAGGTACCATGTAGGGAGGTCACCACACTACAGAACACGAACTCTTCACTCTTGTACTGCTACATAAGTCAGACCTACCTGCTGTATGGGAGTGTACCTAACAGTGTGGGAGTAGTCATAGTTGTCAATGACATCCAGATCCACCACCGCCTCTCCCGGCACTGGGCTGCTGAACTGCACATCCAGCGGTGCTTTTCCGGCTCCCTTGGTGAACACAGTGAAGTGTGTTGGCTTGCCATTTTCCACACCTGAAGAAAGATGTTAATTCTAATTTATGCAGAGCTTGTACACAGAAACTCTTCTCTAGAAGCCCAGTATCAATAGCGCCCAGTCAAGCCAAGTGCCAAGGGAAAGGTGTCCAGTTGCCTGGCACCCCACCCTGCTGTACCCAGGACTGCACTGCTGCATCCCAGCAATGTTCAGCCAGGCAATGGGTACCCTGCAACAGCCCCTCACAGTCCAGTGCTGACCACACAACATCAACCCAGTTCTCACCAGTTTTGTTCAGCCCAGGTCCTTCAGCTTTCACTTTGCTGGCATCATGTGAGGGGTCCACTTTAACTCTGAATGGGCTGGCAGGAATTTCCTGCAACAGAAACACAGTTCTAAACATAAACAGGTCACTCTTTGGTAGCCAAAATTAGAGAGATAATAATTTTAAGATAATTTTGCTCCAATTCCATTACCATTTTGAGTAGAATTTTGCCTCACTCAAACACTCTGCTTACTGAGTGGTATCATTCAAAGTCTAGGGCAAAGTTGAAAGAAACAGCTGGACAGTTTGCAGGGGCCAGACAAAGTGCATATGAGCTGACATAGAAGGGTCAGCTGTGAACTGCCACAGCCAGCTGTGAACTGGCACATGCTTGGTGATCAAAGGGCAGATAAACAGACTCCAGAAACATCAGGTTGCAAAATGAAAATTACAAACCTCTCCTGCAAAGAGCACTTTAATGGTGTAGCGCCCCGCAGCAGGTGGGGCGTATTTCACTGTGAACGTATCATTGGCATTGTGGATGATGTCGAAATCTATGTCCTCTTCCTCATCACTGACCACACGAGCATCACACTTAATTCCAACACTGACATCACCTAGGAAAAGAAAACAGAGGTTTTACTACTGGACAGCACAGGCACTGCCAGCCAAACAGCCAGATCACTCCCATCCCCAGGAGTTGTTCAAGTCACTATATTAACTGATGCAACTGATTGAATTCCAAGTCACTGCAATGTTCTGCTTCCCAGGGTTTTTCCACTAAACAAGGAAAACCATATGGAACACTATATAATCCCTTCCCTTCTGCATGTGGTACCAGTGGTTCTGATACCACAGCAACAGCCCAGCCTGCCTTTACCTTCTCCTGCATCCGTGCAGTCCACAGTGAAGTGGGTTGGCTCATTTGCTTTCAGGCCAGTTCTCTCCACACCAGGACCAAACACTTTCACTTTCTGAGGATGACTCCCTTGACCTATAAGGACCTACACAGATTCACAAGGGTCAGAATCACATATCTGTGTCATGCTCGAGATCACAGTCAAGTCAGAGCATTACAAGGAAAACAGGACCAAGTGAATTGACCCGAATCCCCCAGGCTGCAGCTGGGCTGATAAGAGACCTCCACTATATAAGCTTGTAAAAACAGAAAGATTGTTAGTTGTACTAACAAGTAGTTGTGAGCACAAATATCTTACTTGGCTATACTAAGTACTATCTGTCTCTGTACTTACCCTAAATGGGCTGTTGGGCACATTGGCTCCTCCCCAGACAACAGAAATTGTATGTTTGATTGGTTTAACTGGCACATATGAACAGGCAAACACACCATCAGCCTTGCTCTTTATCTGGATATCAATAGGGTTTCCTTCTGCATCCTAAAAAAGCAGTAATACAAGCAGAAGGTTCAGGTACTTAAAAAATGTTTGCATAGTTTGAACAGCCCAAGACTGTTTCAAAATATTTCAGTTTTTTTCCCCAGAATAGCAACTCCGAAGTTCTCAGAAACACTGAAGAAACATGCAATAAGTCTTCCTCATCTAACACTTGCTCATTCATTACACCATCCTACAACACATAGGAAATTCACAGGCTCAGAGACACTTCCGTGCTTTCAAATGACAACTCCAGGAAATTACACCTTGCTTTGCTGAGGAGACTCTAAGTAAGGAAGCAAAGCCATGTTTTTCATACACCACAGAGAAGTCACCTTGAGTTAGGTTGTTGCCTGACTACATTACACAGATCAAAGCACAGAACTCTGAGTGAATTACACATGCCCAGAATTAAGTGGTGTATGAGTAGAAATACTTAAGGCATTTTTCTCAACAGTATTAAAGCCCTTTTGTTGAAGTTTCACACAGCTGCCTTTGGCTTTTTACCTGTGCATACATCTTCAGAGGTGCTTTCCCAGCATCCTTGGTTTCAACTGTGAACTCAGCAGGATTGTTCACTATACAGCCAGTCCTCTCCAGGCCTGGGCCATAGGCCTTCACCTAAAAAAGCACCTCAAGATTATTAGCCTGCAGTTCAGAAAGAGAAGCAAAACTAAGTGATATATGTATAAAGACCTGCCCCCTCCACAAAACCCATGAAGCACAGGATGCTACTTCGGCAAGTTTCCATTACATTAAATCAAAACCACAACAGTGTTATTAGAAAAAGCTGGGCAATATCTGGCTGGAGCTTGGCAGATTCAGAGCTTTAAGCAGAGGCGGCTTAACAGTCAGGTCTGCTACCAGAATCCTTCAGAAACATCTCTACTGTAGTTACATCAGATGTGCTGTGTCATAGGTGAACTCTAATACACCACCTTATCCGAGTTGAAGTCTCCTGAAGCCGGTCGGATGAAGGCCATGTAAGGACTGTCTTTTATGTCCTCATCATCACACATGATGTGCACAGCATATTCACCAGGCTCTTTGGGCCAATACTTCACATCACATGAGCCATCATTCTTGTCATCACACTCAATTTTAGCCTGAGAAGGGCCTTCTATTGCAAAGCCTGAAAAAGGAACAAGTAGGTTCCTCAGGTTAGGTTTGTGGCAGCTGCCAATTTAACATTACTTCCACGAATACCTTTTTATCAGCTGTAAACACTCCTGATCTCTCCATCACCCTTCTTCATCAATATGGGAGATAATCCATCATCCATCATTCCCTTTTGGATTTCATCCCCCAAAACCACAGATTAACACCCCCCCAAATTAACACATGCTCCTGTCTCTAGGACTCCCCTTGATACTCTGATAGATGTTTGTGTTTAGACCACAACATCTTAGACATGGGGTTTTTTACTGTTGGGAAAGCTATTGTTTCTCATGAGTTCTTTGCTAGCGTTGCAATATGTAAGTATTTCAAACAAACTAAGTAAAGTAACAAACCAAGAGAGCCAACTTCTGTGCCAATGGACTCGACCACAAAGTCAGCTGATTTGCCCACAATTCCCTCATGCAGCCCTGGCCCCCAGGCTCGCACTTTCTGAGGACCAGCTTCATGACCCACTTGGACTTCAAAGGGGCTACAAGATAAAAACAAAGCATAGTATTAGAAATGAGGACAAATATAGCATCAATGTTTTTCCCCAGGCATTTTAATGAGGCTTTACATTGGATTTTCCAAATTAATAGATGCTACCATGTGGTGGCACGGTGCCCAGCAGAGTGTCTTTCTAGCAGAGAGGTCATCCAACCCATCATGTGCTTACATCTTGCACCACAAACCCTGAGCGTCAAATATTTGGCTTGCTCTGCTTGCTGTAGCCCTGGACACTAAAATAACAAATCCTTTCAAAAACTCATAGTAAAGTCCAAGCTGCACAATCCACCAAGTTTTATTGGGTTTGTATTCTTGATTTTGGGTTTAGAAAGACTGATGCAAATGGTCCTTCAGAGCTTTCTCAATATAAGCAGCTCCAGCCCTAAAACAGGCTGTAGATAAACTGTTACAAGAGCCATTTGCCATTAAATTGTCCCCTCAGTTTCTTCAAAGGTCAGTGTTGTTTTAAATGCTCACCAACTACATAACCCACTGAAGGGCACAAAAATGCCCAAAAAGCCACTTCTAACTCACCTTTTTGGGATGTTGTGCCCACCCCATGTAATCGTGACAACATACTTCCCTGGGGTAGCTGGATAATATTCAAATGCATATACACCATCCATAAAGCCTTTTTGTTTCACCAACTCCTCCAAGCCCTCTGTTGAAAGATCAGTTCAGTATTAAACTTAGCAGCTTCCATCCTGCTTTCAATTACTCAGACAAGTTCATGTTTTCTAGTATTTATTTTAGCTTGCAAGAATAAATTTCTTCCAACAGAAAAAAAAAAGGTCAGGTTATAAGGGAAGTTAGTTCTAGCTGCCCTCTAGGACAAAGACAGCAAACACTTCCAGAAGAAATACAGCAGAAAGTATTTTAAGTTACCAGACTTAATAGGTTCCCTTGTGTTTTATTTTCTTAGTCTGCAGTATGATGCATGTCATATGTTAAAACAAAAAAGCTTAACATTTGTCAGACTTTGTAACCACAAATATGCAGGGAATGCCTACTTTTCATTTTCTTCAAGATGAAGAATTTAGGGAGAAAAGCTTAATACACTAAAATTTACATCGATACGTCTGTTGCTTTTTTCCCCCCAACCGCACGAAGCCACACAGTCAGGGCTCTGTGCGTGTGGAGGAGGTGAAGGCAATACAATGCACCTTTTAATGCCGTCCCAGCTGGGGGAGGTGACTGGCTCTGAGCACCACACAGGCACCGCAGCTCCCTGAGAGCAGCAGCACAGCCACTGCTGCTGGCGGCCTCACGAGCCAGCAGCCACTGTGCTCCCACCGTCCCAGCCTGCCAGGCAGAGGGCCACATCCAGAGCTCAGGCCACACCAAAGGACCTGGGGATGGATCCTGGCAGATGGTCTCTATGTCAGCTCACAGGTTCCCTTTCCTCCTCGGCTTGTGTGCCCAAGCAGCCAGTGGCACCAGGAGTGCTGCTCTCAAGAGAGCAGGATTTTCACTCTGCCAGAGACTCTGGAGCTTGACTTGCTCCCGCAAATCAGATGAAGAATGCAATGAGCACCCATAAAGCTTGGAGGCCATGGTAGGCAGATGCATGGTCTTTTCAGTTTTGCTAACTGATGCATGAAAATGGAAAGAACTAAAACCAGATGTTATCTTACCCAGCCCTGCAGGTCAAAACCTTCACACTAGACAGAAAGTACCAGAAAACCCTTCTGAAATTTGGCTTTTTATGATACAGATCCCATCAGTTCCATCAGGACACCATCTCCTTACTGCTCTTCCTTTTCCCAAGTTTTGATTCCCACCTTCTCCAGAACATATCCACAGCACAGATTCACCCCAACACTCACTTGGTCCCTTTATAGTTACTCCAAGGTCTCCGCTCCCCGCCGCTCTCGTATCAACCTTGAAGTCGGCCGTTTCCCTCATGCGGACGCCCTTGGGCTGCAGACCTCGACCAGTGGCTCGGCATGCGTTGGGATTGCAGGCTGCAAGGCAATCCCAGCCATTAATACTGGCTTTGATTCTCAACATACAGGTAGCCTAGCCAGCCTGGAACAACCTTTAGTTTAATGTTGACTCAGGGCAACCACAGCTTAGCTTTCAGCACAAGTTTTAGGGTTATAGCATTAAAGCAGACAGACAGGAGTCTGCCCAGTCCCTTTCTATGCCTTATGGCATTTAGGCAGTAGTGGTCAGTGCAGCCAGGCAACACTGACCCCCTACAAGGGCTGTTTTTTAGAACTCTAGCAAACACTGAAGCCCTGCTGCTTTCCAATTCTATGGCAGTTATCAATATAAGACTTATACGCAGCTATCACATACAGATAATTCACCACAGACATAACCTTCCTGGCGCCTTTTGTGCTGAGGCCCACTGCAGAGTGGGGGGAAGGTTCCCTCTGTAGACAAGCCCCATTGAACAGTATTATTGTGCTGGTCTTTCAGAAGCACATGACTGGGATAACTGCTAGTAGCAAGGCTGAGTTTTGCATGTGCTTCATTAAGAGATGTTGCATCAAAACCCCTCCACTTGTTGCAGCTCACACTATCCAAGAAGCAAAGCCACCAAGCCCTCTGCAAACTGTAGCAGCCATGGGTAGGGGCAGGAGGTTACACATGGCTTAGGCTTATGCTTGGCTCTTTTACTCCAAGTGCTTCTCCAGGCCTGCAGAGTGGCTACAGAATTAAGTACCAAGCACTTATGAACAGTTTTCGTCACACAATCCCAGCTGTCACGAGGTCTTCAACACCAGAAACCTGAAGGGTTTGAAGAAACTTACAGATAACCACAGCTTCCCAGCACTGTAAACTGAACATGCATTTTCCCAAAACACGCCGTGCTTACAGCAGGAGCACAAGTCTGCCAAGCAGCTCCTTAGGTTTTCCCTCACTACAACAGCTCACCCCTGCAGCAGCCAACACCGCTCCGTGTCCTACACCGGACAGTGTGAGCGAGGATCGTGTGCCATCTGCTAGCTCTGAAAGCTCAGTGGGAACACACAGGAGCGTGGCTGATGTGGAGTGGGAACAGCTTGCAAAGAGCTTACACAGCTGTGTCAGGCAGCTTGTGGTTGAGCCAGTTTCACTGACTGGGTCACACACCGCTTCAGTTCGCTTGCAACTTTCCTCCCTAACCCCAACAAAACCAAAAGCCCTTTTGGCTGGGACAAGCTGCAGGCTAGAAGCTTACAAAAAGCAAACATGACAGAGCATCCTGCACACCTCTTACCAACTATGAAGCCATTAGCAGTGAAGTCCAAAATTCCACAAATGGAGGGTAGCTCAGGAGAGATGAGCAGAGATCTAAAAGCATAGGAGCACGTAAGGATGGAACAGAAAGCAAGTTAGGTGTCAGTTAAGGAGGAAAACAGTAAATATAGTCATTTGAGGAACGAAGGTGGAAAACAGCAAGACGCTGCATAGCTGCATAAATCACTCAAAAAAAATACGAAGGGCAGCTTAACATTTGGAAGTCTAAGCAGAAAGGAAACTAGCAACAAAAGCCATATTACTGTTAGAGAGCATTGGTTTACCCTGTGAATAACCAGTGACCCACTGAATCAGGACCAAAATGTTGAAAGGTACAGAGAACGTAAAGGCAAGATTCAAGCACATCCTGTGATCACATCCAAGGAGAAAAGTGGCCATCTACATTTAAATGCTTTTTTAAAAAACATACCCTCTCCAATGAGAACAGTGCAAGGAGTTTTGGGAATTGCTTCCCCGGCAAAAGTCACTTTGACAATGTGAGGACCAGCTTGAACAGGTTTGTAGGTGCAACGGTAGACTTGGTTGCCTTTGTCTTCTACTACAACTTCAGCAAGGTTTCTCCCTTGAGGATCCTCCACTTCCACATTCACGTCACCCACACCAGCACCTGCAAAGGAAACAAGTCCACCTGAGCCTCGGCTTCCCCACAGCAACAGGCACTGTGTTTTGGACCACTGCCACCTGTCTGGGCTCAGCCAGCCACGCTCTGCAGCCATCTCTAGGCTCAGCCTCTATGTTCAGCTTTTGCCAACAGCAACCAAACATTCCAGAGGGGAGGGGGCAAGACAGGATGGTGGCATCTCCATGAAGTCAGATTGACCCCATGGTCCAGCCATGGGGTTTCACAACAGTATTATGGTACTGAATTTACATACTGCCTGGTTATCCTATGGCTACCACGCTGTAACATCTCTATCACAGGTCAGCTCACAGCTTTAGCAGTCAGTTCAATCTCTCAAGCTCTGAAGGGGTTTAGATTAAGAGACTGGACAATGCGCACGCTGGTCTGGACAAGGATCCTTCTCTGCAGGACATATTCACTTTTTTTCAGACACCTGCTCTTCTCAACTCATCACAAAACAGTTTTCTATGCACTTTCAGAGGCCAGACAAGTCTTTACATGATTCAGACCACTCCCTCTCCCAATTAGAGGCTGAACATAATACTTCCCTTCACTATAATGCATTTAATTTTATTCCTAAGCTCCCTCAGGCAGAGGGCAATGTAAAATATGCTACTCAGCGTATTTCGGTGTTTAAGTGCTACAAGTAACTGCCCTAAGTAGTTTCACATTGTTCTAAATGAATTAGCATTTGTAGCATCTTATTGACTCATTCCTCTAGGCTATGGCATTGGCCTAACAGCAAACAATAAGTAACGTGATGGAGATGCCCTAATGAAGATAGTAGCCCTCTAATAATTACAATAGAGGTTGACACCAGTTAGTCATTGAAGTATGAACTGGAAGTAGCACTGCAGCAGGTTCTTTCTGTAGAGCTAAATACTGTGCTTTTACAGTTTGTTCACAGTTTATCTTTCACATTTATGTCCAACCTGTCACATTCCTGTTTAAAATGAGTTGAGGGAAGAAACCAGTCAGGAACTTGCTTGCTGCCATCTAGCAAATTCATGGCAAATTTCTGGGTAAGGCTTAGCCCCCTCCTGCCCCAGCTCAGCTCCACACATCAAACATTTCATACACAGCTGAAGCCTTCAGAGCTGCCTGGATGTTATTCACCTCTGAACTAGATGATGCTACAAATCCTCGTCCACTTTTCATTTTTTTTATTTCTCCAAGGCCTTAGGTTCTGACATTTGAGGAAACTGAAGGATTTCCATCCTCCTTCATCCTGCTTACCTGCTGTATAGAGGTCAAAGTAGGTAGGCTTGTTGGCAATGTTCCCTGTCGCCTCCAGTCCCGGTCCCTTTGCTGTCACTTTGCTTGCATCTCCCTGGGCTTTGTCAACATTCACTTCAAACGGGCTCTTCGAGATGTGCTGCCCAGCAAACAGGACTAAAACCTACAGACAGAAGAGTATCAGCTCAGACCCACTCGGCAGAGGCAGAGCTCAGCATCAGCGCCATGAAACCAAGTGCAGGGTCAAACACCTGCATTCCTGGCACAGAGAGTCTTTGCCTCAGAGGTGAGAGATCATCCACTCCACAGCCTTCATCCTGTCCATACAGTGTACCTGCTGGCCACCTCCTTAAAGTGCTACTCATGGAGTCAGCCACACCTGTGGGGACACTTGAATGGGATGTGCCAATAATTAGCAGGTTTCCACCCAGTAATGAAGTGGAAGCAGAAGTTCCATTTATTTTTTCAGGCCAGCTGTGGGGACCAGCCACTCTGGCAACTGTCAAAGCAACAGAATCACCTATCATAAACCTGCTTCTGTGGGCATCTGGGGACAGAGCTGCATGGGGAACCTTCTCTGCAAAATCCCTACAGTGCACAGTACCATCAGCAAAGAAACAACCTGGTATTTTCATCTGCCTCTCTGTGTCAACACACAAAACTGGCTTCATGAGTTGCATGAAGTGACCACATGTAAGAAGAGAGCCAGGGTGACACGTGCACTTTCTCCCAACACACACTTCTTTCCCCTTTGAGAAGGGAGCAGCCCAAAAGCCCAGATGGAGACTTAAGGCCACACCAGTTTTCCTTTTCTTCAGGATGCCCAGAGTGGCTATTTGTTGTCAGTGAACAGGCAGCCCTCAGGGGCTCACATTAACAACCAGCAGAGCAGTGTCTTTAGCAATAGAGAACACCAGTTATTGACACACAACCCACCTTGTGAGGTCCAGTAACCCTTGGAACATACTGGACTGAATAGGTCTTGTTTTTGTCACTGGACGGTGTTATCTTCGCCTAGGAGAGAAAACACATCCATCATTGAGCTGTGCCTACGCACGCCAGCTGAACACTTTTCTGAGTAGCACTTGATACTGCAAACTATTTCCAGAGTCAGCAATGTTAGAGACTTGTTGCTGTGGGAGCAGGGATCCTTGCTACCTCCTCTTCTCACACGGAAAAACACCCCACTGGTTTTGTCTTTACATGAAAGGAAGCAAGGCACCTTCTCCCCACCCCAGCCCTTTCCCTCGCTGTTAATTGCTCTACTGAGGCAGGCCAAAACTGAGGAGACGTTAAGTCCAACGTACAGCTGTATTTTTCTGGAATGTTGTAACATGATCAAGTGGAGCATTTGGATGAGAATTTCTATAAACATTCAAACCAGCATTTTAACTCAAAATGATTCATGGCACCTAAATAGCTGCTTTAGCCATTCTTGCAGAATGAGTAAGGGCAGACAGTGATTTAGTGATGTGTCTTATCTAAAAGCAGGTCAGAGTGTACTTGGCCAGTCAAGCTAAAGTACTTCAACTACTGGACACTGGAGTTGCGTTGCTTAGTTGCAGATAGTGACTTTTTTCCCAAGTTCATCCAGTTAGGCAATTAGGAAAGGCTTGAGGCTTCTTGCATTTTTGGTATATTGTATTTCGTAACTTTTTAGATGACTTATCTGTTAGGACCTCACTTGTGAAAGATGAAGGTTAATGCAAAAACTTCAGCATGCACGCCAACTTTATTTTTCTATACAAAACATTTAACATACATACCTCCTCTCTGTTTCCTTCAGGATCCTCTATGAAAACCATCAGGTCACCCTGCCCAGCACTGATGGTGTCCACTGTGAAGATGGCAGGCTGCTTCACCATGTTCCCATGAGGCTCAATCCCTGGGAGAAAGACACAGAACAGCACATTAGCTGTTGCCACAAAACCCAAAAGACAGTTTGGAGGCTACCAAAAAGCTGTGCAACCCATTCTCCCACGCTAGCCCCCAGCACCAGCTTCCCCACTGCCCAGAGCATCATGCTCACCATAAGGTCTACTCTTACCATAGAAGCATTTTTAAAAATTGGTTGAATCATTGACACTCAACTCATCTTAGGATCTCTGACAGAGTCAAGAACCTGGTTGGTATCTGGATTCAGGTGAAAGCAAGTTACCCTGACATGTATGGAGGGTCACCCCCACTGCTGGCAAGTGCCTGTCTGATGCCGACAGCAAGTGGGGTACCTGCATTAGCTGCTCTTCAGGAGTTGCCCTACTTCACACAGCTAAATGCTGAAATGGGCTGCACCACAGGAAGGGAGACTAGGGAGGCAGGAAAGAAATTTTGGGAAGCCTTTTCGTAAAGGCATTACCCTAGAACCAAGGGTTCTTAAATAAGATAATTTTTACCTATACTGTCTCATCTTACTCCATTTTCAGAACCCAACAGTAGACACTGCTCAGATTTACTATTCTTTGAAAGCTGCTCAGACTACTTTGTCGGAGTGAACACTGCAAGAGGCATGTAGGAACTTCTTTAAACCACGAAAATCCTGCTATTCAGTGAGGTTTCCACTTAATTTTAATCAGTTTCCTTATCCCTCAGCACAGGGCCTGCTACAGCACGCATTTACCAGCAGGGTTTCATCATCTCCCATAGTCCCAGGTCATGACATCTGTCATGGTGGTGTCAGACTGAGTGGGTGGAAGAACTTCCCAAAATTACTGGTTCCAGACTAGCCCAAACACATATACCCTTCCGTCCAAGGGAATTGCTCCTTGGCTTATTCATAAAACCGTGGGCACTACAGCTCCATAGCACAATTAGTGGAAAGTGCAACGTCTGATAGATTATAAAGGAAGTGGTTGTGAACAACAGAATTCCTGAACTTGTTTATCTTCAGAAAACAATAACTTGAGAGCAATGCAAGGAAGATCATGTTTTTACTAGGAAATCTGAGCATTCTGATAAGGTGTTAACAATTGACATATTCAATCTCTCAAACTAAGCCCTAGATTATCATCTAGCCTAAACGGCCATAACTTCGCTCTTCAGTCTTATGAAGTCTTGTAGATTAAACAGCTATAAATTCACTCTGCATATCTTCAGTCCACCCCACAAGCACTAAGGGTACGGTATTCAAGTTATGTGTCCCTCCTTCTGTGAGCACCAGGAGAACTGCTTATCCTCTGAAGAAAGCTTCAGCCAGGACACCATTAGTCACAACGCTTTCTTGGCCAACATTTCATCTTCTAGATTTTACTCTCTTATCAGAGGTCTGCTTTGGCTGGTTAAATGAGAGCTCATAGTGCACCACTGATGACCTGCGTGACTCTGTACCTCCCCCCTGCAGGCTCATTTCACATCAGGTCTATGCACAGCTGCCCTCGGTGCAAACCAAACCACTGCAGCGTCCAGGGGGCTGTGCTACAGCTAGGACTCATATTGGGAGGTTGTGAGTAACTTACATGGAAAAATGGTAATATAAAAAGCTAAGATTGACCCACTTCACACTTGACAGTCACCTTTTTCTGGAAGCATGAAAACCTTTTCCTCATCTGCCCAAAGACCCTGCCCAGCTTGGTAGAGCCCCTTGCTTCCTGAGTCACCTTTCAGTGCTGACATATGGTAGCAGTAAGAACAGCCAATTATATTTCGTGACTCTGTTTTGGCAATTAACTTCAGAAAAACATCAATCTTTCAAGAAGAGCCACTCACCCTTCATAATTTCCATTACAATGGCTCCATAGCATCGCATGCATGAGTACAATAGAGTAATTCCAGTTTTTGAAAGAATAAGAACATGACTAAAGCCAGGCTTGACAAATTGAGGTAGGTTGATCAGTCATTTACACATCTGGGGCCTGAAAAATGTTTCTATGCATTGTGGTTTGCTGTGGAAGGCACCAATAAAGGACATAAACCCCAAGTAGGATAAGTGCTAGGATAAGAGAGACACAGAAGTGATGAGGTTTTTCTCTTTAAAGGAGTGCTTTATCATGAGAAGTATTCACTGTTAGATCATCGACAGGCAGCAGCAATACTGATAGCTTGAAATTTCACACCAAGGTTGTTTTAGACCCATATCATGCTACTTCTTCCAGCTGTGGATGGGAGGCTGGCAGCTTGCAGAACAGGTTCAGAGACTTTGGGGAATTTACATGTTAGAACTAGGAGTGTCTTTTGGACTATATCCATATATTTATGAAACCAGGCACCACACCAAGAGTATACAAGTGAAACTTTGAAGTCAGTTACAGTAGGTCTGAAGTTCAACATAAGCAGAAAACCCCACCCAGCTTTCTGAAGAGTTACATGCTCCATACAGCTTCAGCTCACCAAGTCCTTACCTCTGCCATAAGCCCTTGCTTTCTTTGGATTCAGTTTGGGTTTTAAAGGAGCTCCTGGTTTCAGCTTGGCTTTGGGGAACTGGGACAGGTAAGTCATCACAGAGTGCTCATCCACATCAGGGTGGATAATTTCTTCAGGGGTAATAACCTGAAAGACAGTGCAATTAAGTATATTGTACCAGTGCTTAGTTACTGCATGTCAACACAGAAACAGAGCTATGACACAGTCTGAGATTTCAAAACTCCCACATGCTAATGCGATTTCTTACATTTACTTTCCCTTTGATACACACAACATCCTTTATTATCTCATGGTAAGAAAATCAAGAAGCTCGTTATAGTCCCAGTGTGGCTTGGGGGCTCTTTTTAGGGGTTCTCATGAGACTGCAACCAGCTTACTGGTATCAAGGTAAGACAGTGGTAGTTATGTTCCCCTTGAAAAGCAACATGGGGATAATTAATACTGAAAAAATTAATAATTCATTATCCTGTATGCTACAGCTCTGAACTGCAGTGCTTGCAGAGTAAAACTTGTGACCAGTCTCTTTACCTGCTTCCACAACATAAGTTGCTCTGACAGCTTCAGAGACTTCAGCAATTCTGTCCAACTTTATCAGCGCGAAAATAATCTAGTTTGTAAATGCATTGTTCTCTGTTTGAACATCATCTTTGCAGGTGATTTCCTAAGCCAGTAAGTTTTTCTTCTGTGGAATTCAAAACAAATTCACTCCATGGACTAGAAGAGCAGGCACCAACACACAGGCACTTTCCCCCTGCACCACATGTTGCAACAGCAGCTGTCCTCAGCAGAGACACCTACACACGATCTTAGAGCCAGAGCTCTGAAATGCAATAGTGTGTTTCATTATAGTTTGCCCTTTCTCAGGCAATTTCAAGAGTTAACTGTAACTTTTTGAAGTGTCCAAGCAGCCTCACTTGCTTTCCTCAATTTAAACTCAAGCCAGTCACAAGGACAAAGCCATCCATGTGCGCCTGCAGGCAGCCCATGTCTTGGTGGCCTTACCTGTGGCACACCCAGCCAGTCATCTGCCTGCTGCATGGCTTCCCGAGCATTGTCAACGGGTTTCTTCGGGTCCCACGTCTCCCAGTCTGGGCACAAGCCTGCAAGCACATTTCATTTGTTAGATGTTATCTGCAAAGGAGCTTCCCTAGCTGAAGAAACCAAGTATGAACTCCACAGCCATTTGTATTAGACCGTCATGTAGACAGTGTAATACTGTCGACAGTATTACAGACATTCAGAGCTTTGCAGAAGTAACCAAAACAAGACAAGCAAATGCTGCTCACTGAAACACCTCTGAGACAACAATCAGCACAGAGTCATAGAATGGTTTAGGCTGGAAGGAACCTTTAAAGGTCATCTAGACCAACCCTCATACAACAAGCAGCAATGCTTCAACAGCAGCCTGTCCAACCGGACCTTGAATGTCTCCAGGGACGGGACATCTACCACCTCTCTGGGCAACCTGTGCAAGACACCACTCTAAATTTAGCATAAATACATCTAGGCGTCTTTTATGTTTTGCTGGCTCTCCTGCAGCAAATTTGGTAGCAAATTTCAACCGCTTGCCACAGCATCCCAGACTGCATTAGATGAGCACCAGCAATCCCACTAGCAAGGCTGTTTTACAAGAAGGTGAGGAAACTGCCTATTTCACACTTCATCACACTATTTGCCTTTAAGCAGCTCAGCCTCAGCTTGCTAAATACTGAAGTTTCAGGTTGTGTGCGGCTTCTGCCTGCTCCATGCTCCCTCTGCAATCCTATTTCAGAACACATGAAGCCTCCTGCTGCACCCTGAAGTTGAAAGGTTGTTGGCACTTGCCGTGGGAACAAGCCTTTCTTCCATTTAGGAGCCAGCATTTGCGCCTTTGTCCCCTGCACCCAATGCAAAGTTCAGACGTGGTACCTCCCATAATGCAATCACACATTCTGCTGCAGGCCAGAATTTCTCTTGGCCAGGTCGTTTACAACTTGCTGCTTCCCACAGCTGGCCTCTCTGGACTTGGGTTTTCTTAAAAGCCTCATTCATGTCTCCTGCTCAGCAGTAAAAACCTCCCTCCATAAGAAGAGCAGCCACAAGGACAACAAGCAAGGAAAACACTGATCAGCAGAGCAAAGGACTTACCTGGAGCGCAGCTGTCAACAAGAGCACCCAGTGCTTTGCCATCCTGCCAGTTTTGATTGAAGTTTGTGATTGGCAAGTAGGGAATTTTGTTCTGGATCCAGCCCAGCAGCCTCTGTTTAGGGGTCTGCTTCTTTGCATCATCATCACCTTCATCCTCCCACACTGGCATAGAAATGGAGTAGTGCAGGATAAGGGTCCATATCAGGCCAAGGATCAACTTCAAGTTTCCATCAACTATGGCTTTACTATCTGAAAGACAAAAGACATACAACTGATTATTTGCTATCCTAAAGGAAAGAGGTGTGTTTTTATAACAGCTGCACCCATGCCCAAATAATCAAGGACCAGAGAACTGACCCAGTTGCAGGCACTTGTTAAGGTAGAGACCATTCTTCACACACTGCATTAGATGGGACAGGGAGGAAAGAGAAGAGTCAAAGGACTCAGTGATCTTCAGCTGTCTTGCGAGATCAGTGCTCTCCAAGGGTGGTATGACTTGCCCTTCAGCTTTACAGTCTTAGCTTAGAAGAACTGGCAGTTTAAAATCTCCAGTATTTTGGATTTGGATGGTAAGTACCACCTGGTATTTTCCAATAGCATTTGTCTCTTATGAAAATGGCCAAACAGCATGTGATGGAGTTCACAAGAACATCACCCCAACAGGGTGAAATAGCCCAGGGCATACGTGAAAGCATCATTTAGGAAACAGCATTTATATACGGAAACATGTCTCCCCACACATACCAACAATTTGCATTAAAAATGGTAGAAAAAAGAGTGCTATATAACAAAGCCAAGCAAAGACAGAGTTTGGAATTAGAACAAAGTCTGGATATCTCAAGACCTGTGCACAATCAGCAAAGCGGGCAGTGGAGGTCCACAGAGGATCCTTTGCACCATCACTTACTTTACTGCCTGCACAAGAAGTCATCCATTCATGCTACAAATTCAGAGTTACAGAAAAGAAAAGCCAGCTCTGGTTTCTCCATGTCACACTCGAGCCTAGCAAAAATTTATCATCCCAATGGTCGTGCTGCAGCTCTGCTGTAAGACACACCGTGGAGCTAAGTTTAAGGCTGCTGGGTATCAAGATCAGTAAGCAGCTGTCTGCAGGGGCAGGATATTTTTCTGCATCAGTTTGGCCTTGTGAAGTGACTACTACAGTTTTTCAAATCGTTGTGTAAATTACTTTGGCTTTAATGAGTCAGAATGGATGCCCTCCCTCCCTTTGAGTTTGTAGTTGCTACTCAGGTTGTATTACACTAGTAATGGCTCCAGTTTTTCCAAGTTTTCACCCAAACCAGAACTCTTCGGCAATGTTTCGGGATGCTCTCAGCCTGACAGTTCCTTTCATTCACAGCAGTATGTTACAGCACAGCATTTTTCTGTTCTTTCCTCCATTTCAGTGAAAATTGTTATAGAAATCCCTTATTAGTCAACAGAAGTTAAAAGTGACCTGGTAGCTTTTGACTGTTCTCCAGCTCCTGGAGCAGATGCTGGAGTAAAGACAACTACAGCTGTATAAACTCCCTCTCATGCCACCACAATAATTGTACAGGGCTATTTCAAGAGTCCTAGCTAGAAAAGCAGAGGTGTTCAGTAGCAGGATTGCATCCTCCAGTTCAAATCCAGAGTGCTAACAGGCAGAGTCCTCCCAGTGCCCAGCACCCACTGGGCATGTCTCACCCGCTCCTCTTCAGGTACAGAGATCACAGCAGCAACCCAGTACTGCTTTATCAATACAAAAATATCTACTGACTTTCAAAACAAGTGATTATACAGAATAGTGACCAAGAACAGTACGCACCAGCATGTTGCCTTTAACCCAATGCTCAGGCAATGCAGTTAATGTTTACATGGTTTCACAACAGAGCAGTATGTCCCGAACAGATAATACTGTAACTTCAGACCTTGCATGGTGATTGGACTTACTGGATAGTTATTGTCTGGTTTCTATTCCAATTTTAGTCGTAGTCAAAACCGCTGTTAAAAAAAATCCACTAATCTTACATGATTATGGTAAGTGTCTGCCACTTGCCTGCTGATTGCACATCCAGTTCGAGATACGCAATAGATAGCTATGAGGTGATTAAGCCCTGCTGAGTTTTAATTACACATTCCAAGGTAAAAGTCTACATCATGTAAGCAGTGTGTTTCCTAGTGACAACTAAACAGTCCCTGTTGTCACCCATTTCCGTCCCCTTTCCAGCTGACTGCAAACTGTAAACTGATGATAAGATGCTCCCTCACACCAGACCATCGGAGCAAGGCCCCACTGCCCACCCGCTCCCTGTGCCTGCAGCCCCTCCATCCCAGCCCCTGGCACACTGTGGTGCTGGAGCATAACTGGCCATCCCATCCCTGCACCAGAAACACCTCCAAACTTCGGTTGCAGATTTATATTGACATCAGCGTTTTTACTAGAGGGACACAGAGATAATTTAGTATGCTACAAGCAAACATTTCAGAAAGCTATCCAGCATTTCTAGGGAGGAAAGCCAGCAGGACAGAACCACCTTGAGCACAATGCTACACACACACACACTATTGCAGATAAAGAATGGCTCATTTCAACTACCTGAAAGGAGGTTGCAGCCAGGGGGGCGTTGGTCTCTTCTCCCAGGCAGCTACCAGTAAGACAAGAGGGCACAGTCTTAAGCTCTGCCAGGGGAGGTTTAGCTTTGATTTTAGGAAGAAATTCTATACAGAGAGAGTAATCAGGCACTGGAATGGGCTGCCCAGGGAAGTGATGGATTCTCCATCCCTGGAGGTTTTCAAGATGAGATTGGATGTGGCACTTAGTGCCATGGTCTGGTAACCACAGTGGTAGTGGACCAAGGGTTGGACTTGATGATCTCAGAGGTCTTTTCCAACCTGGCTGATTCTATGATTCTATATTTATAGCACATAAATAATGTCTGTGTGGATGCACTGGGGTTACTGCAGCAACCAGCTGCATGTTCAGAGCTTTCTTCAGCACCCCATAGGCACAGCTGGGCTGTGGTCCTTGACCTGGGAAAAAGCAGCCTGTACAGAAAACAGCTTCACATTGACAGCAAGAATATTCCATCTCATCAGCCTCTTCCAGAGAGGCCGGGCACAGGGCTGCTGCCCTGATGACAGGAAAAGGTCACCGCAGGAATGGGACGGCTCTTCCTCTCTGGGGCTGGTGCCATCGCCACGACTGCACTTTGTTAGCAAGTCAGCAAGCTCTCACAGCCTCCCGGCTTCCTGACAGGCATAGGGATCTCATGACGTAATTTTTTCAAGCCTGCTTTTAAGAGGGCTTGTCTGCTTTCATTTGGGGTGGGGAGAAGGGAGGGAGAAGAACTCATGGGGAAGGCAGGAGACCTTATCAGCATCCAGCAGAGCTGCCCACATGCCCTTCCCGCAGGCATCCCGTTCCCAGCTACAGGGGACCTCACCAGCAGCTCAACACTGGAGCACAATCTCTATCACTGTATAAAAGGACCCTCCACGTTCAAGAGAAGACCAAAGTCCAGCTCAAAGCAGGCTTGGCTTCTAAGCACTGCTGTAAAGTCTCAGCTCCACCTGAGCATTCAGCCTTCCCTAGAAAAGCTTCCTCTTTAGTGCTGCCTTTTTCATTAACTGACTAAAAATATTCAGTGCATTCTCCTCGAGGTCTCTTGGGCTTTAAGATGTAAGTGACATCCAGGAAGACATGCATCTGTTCACAGGTCCTGCACAGGGAGCACAGAGCTGGCCCTGAGAACACTCTTAGTACAACCAAATTTGCAGGCATCCCCCAACAGCTCTTGAGTGCACATTGCCAGTGTAATATGGCCAAGGTGGAAAAAAAATGTTTCCAATGACACTTAAGACCAACAATCATTACTGCAGGCATTGCTGTGTACCCCAGCTCAGCTGGCTTTCCATTGAATTCCTCCCTATTTCCTCGTTTACTTCAAGACACTTTCTGGCCATTCCAGGCTGGAAAATGGATTTCAAAAAACCAGACTTGCACCACTGCTTTCCTACAAAGAAAATTACTTTTAAGCATACTTATTTCTCAAACAATCAATACTTTACAGAGCCTTCAAAGCCATGTTTCTCAATTGCTCCTCTGAAGCTCATACTAAATTTAGAACATAGAGATGCACACTTGGGTCAGTGTTTCAGAACCACAGGACAACAGCCCAGCCCCTTGACAATTCACCTCCACCACTCCCAGCTCCATTTGGCTTTCAGCTTCACTGGGTTAGGTGGATGGGAACAAATTGCCTGCTTTCAGCTGAAACCGAGAGTGTGTTTGCTCTGAGTTTCCACAGATTAAAGGAGCCCTCTCCACGCAGGAGAGAGCTGCTGGCCCCGCCTTCCCGGGGCTCAGAGGAACCCAGCTGTCACACCTCATCCGCCGAGATAATTTAATGGGGCTGAACCTACTCTTTACAGCATCATTGCAGACAGCTTCAATATAACCTTTTTTGGAGAAAGTGTGGTCATCTGCATAATTTGCTTTATCCACGTCACAGTGCTTATGTTAACATCTGCAAGATGCACTCACAGGCGTGCCAGAGCGCACTGTTCCCCTGTTCCTGGTAGGAGATGTGTGCTTTGGAGATCAAAGTCCCCACACAGCTGACTCATACATGATGACAGCCACTGGACTTCTGCTTTCTAAAAACACCTTTTTACTGGAAGCCCAGGCATGAGGCAGGAACCCATGCCACAGGAGCTCTTGCCCTCCTCAAACCAGTAACTGGGAGGACTTGGGCTCAACCAGAAACAGGTAACTTTAAAGGTGCCATCTAGAAGAACCAATGGGTGAAGGGTTTGGAGGGTTTTTTGTGCCTTTTTTTTTTTTGAATGCTGGAAGGTGACCACTTTAAGACAGTCTGCAAGTCCTCATGGCTATACATGCTGTCCTGAACCAGCAAGAAGCAGAAAAAGCACAAACACTCAAGTTTGGATTTGACACAAACTTTCATTCCCACCTACACTGTTCAACGTGCATTTTAGCTTCAACTCTCCAACTGCAACTTGCCTTCCTCCTCTAAAAGCACCCAATGGCAATCCAAGGTCAACAAAATAGCAGCAGCCATCCCACCAGACACAGCCCCTGTTCAGCTGCAGGCAGGCAGGAGCCTCTGCAGGGAAGGGCTGCTGTCAGCCCATTGCCGAGGTCCTGCCGTCGGGATACATCTCGACATGCTGACTGCTGGGGAAAACCTGCCAGCCAAACTTAAGCTGTTCTGCAGAATCAACACCAGCATTGAACAGTGAGCACTCAGTCTTCTTAAAAAAAAAAAAAAAAAAAGAAAGGAAAAAGGCCTATATATAGCCTACAACATTAAGTTTTATGTAGAAGTATCCTGCTTCCTAGTCAGCTATTAGGATTTAAGTGGCTGCCTGGTAGGGTAAAGAGGAAAACAGACTGAACCAGAGCTCATTTTCTTCCCCCATCACACCTCTGAGTCTAGATTGTAATTCTTACCCTTTTATTATCCTATTAACTAAGTGGCAACCAGCCCAAAAAATGGATTACGGCAATTCCATAGGCCGGCAGTACATACCACCAGTCTCAGTTTTGAAAAGGAACCAAGTTTCAACTGCTCAAACTGATTTATAATTGTTGCTCTATACTAAATATTAATACGATATGTTACACTTGGACTGTTAAAATCACACTCCTCAAAGCACAAAGAAAGATGTTAAAGTGCCATGGCTTCAGCCAGCAGCATGACTGGTCTGAGCCAGCAATGTGACCATTTTGAGACAAATGTGTGTCATTTTCAAGGCTTGGGCCACAAAAAACTTCCCAACCCAACCCACCAAGAGGAAAACCACCAGTGCGGGGTCCTCTGCATTAGTGCTTGCAGCTGCCCCAGGAGCAAGTGCCAGAACTGAAACCTGGCATTCGTTTGAGGCTTGTACATTCGTTTACTCCAGTAGAGATCCCTAAACTCTACCTGGAGCACATGGCTTAAATTATATGACTTTCATTAGGTCTATAATTCTAAAAAAAAAATAAAAAATAAAATAAAAACCACAAACAAACAAAAAAACCCACACCAACCAAAACCAGTGTTACAAATAAGTTTGTGACTAGTATTTTTTGCTCATGTGCAAGTCTGCTCTGCATTCAGATTAAGCATTACCCAAACTACGGTAATGTTCCTTAAACTCTGCCCTACAGCAGCGCTGCAAGTCATTCTCTGTTGGACAATTAGTGGAAACAAGATAAGCTACTGAAGCAGACAGCTTCCTTACTAAGTCGAGCTAGTCATACAGACTGTGAAGTCTTGCAAAACAAATGAAGGACTGAAAAAGCAACTTCTGAGTAGTGAATTTTACTTAAATAGTTTCTTGGCTGAGGCTGCAGTCAACACAGCCTGTTCACTGTCTCAGCAAAGTCATTTCAGAAGCTTTCCTGTTGATTTTCACATGTGGAAGTTAAACCACAACCAGTACTGATCTTTTCATCTAGCTTCTCCAGGAAGAGGTCATCCTCTTCAATTTTTATGTCTTCCCTACTTTAATTTTTGTTCTATGGGGAGAATCCAAGACGCGTTGTTCTTAATACAAAACAAAGGAGCAGTATCACCAGCAGCCCTTACCCCTTGTGTCCAGACACGGATGGAACTCTGTATAGCACACAAAGTTCATCTTAGTTATGGATCATTTATGTAGAGAATTTTAAAACTTGGTGTCTAAGTCTCTGAGCATTTCCCTACCTCTAATTCTTCTCACCTTACATATAGTTATATATGTAATTAAACAATTACAGCAGTTGGGGGAATGAAAAATTAAGGACTCATTACAGCTTAATCTTCTGGAACAAAGAAAACTCCACATTGAACAGAGCTCTTCAGAAGCCTGGCTCCTGCATGCCAAACAGAAGTATGCAGATGAGATGGAGCTGAGCAAGCTGTCTAAAGAAATTCTTTGCTGAAGCATACAATATGTGTTCATAGGCTTACTGCGCCTGCTAAAGACATTAGTGACATCCTCTGTAGGGATAATATGTCTTTAAATCAATTACAGGGGTTCCTCTGTGCTCTGAGAACATACTGCAACCATTTCCTCCAGTGACCCTTAAGCCCAGGTCCACCTCCCAGCTCCCCAGGGCTCAGCCCACCGTTTGTTGCCCAGCCACGTGCAGCCCTCACCCCACAGAAGCACAGCTGAGCCTCCTGCCCAGAGCTGGCACCGGGCTGGCGGAACTCGGGACGGTTCCGTGGGTTCCTGGCTGTAACCTGCCAGCCTCTTACAGCCACATGTGCCAGCCCCACTGCACCTTTGCTTCTCAGCAGCACGTGCAGATGGTGCTATGACCCCTAGCAGAGCTGTTCCTCAGCATCCAGCTGACCTGTGATGACCTGAATACCCGTGGGCTTTCAGCTCACCCGCTCCCAGCTCAGCTCCTGCCCCCCGCCAAGGCGCAGCCAGCACTCAGCTTCACTGACAAGCCCCAGGGACTGTGTCACCTGAGGGAGTGTATCTTCAGGAAGCCTAAGTGATACACCATGTACACTTAGAGACCCACTAAGCTTTTTACAAGGTGGGTTTTCCAGAGGAGGAATGACTTTTCACTGGAGGACTGTAAGAATAGTAACAGAGTGCTGATCTGGGCACAGACAGGAGGATGGAAAAAAAAATTGGGATTTTTATTTTTTTTACAAGGGGATGGAAACCGTTTTCCTCTATGCTTACCAGGGTGTCTGGTTATTTAAAAAAAAAAAAAAGTCTTTGTGAGACACATCTAAGGATCTGAAACATTAAACATTACAATTCAGAGCTTTTTAAACTACTAAAATAGTTTTTACTTTAACTGGATTTGAAACCACTTATGTCAGAGAACTTCAGGTCAGTGTTGCATCTATCACTCTGTACTGTCTACTGGTGCATGTTGGGCCTCTGGAAAGGATCTCATGAGGTGGAACTAAAAAAATAAGTTCAACTCCAGTCCTTTCAGTGTAGGTTTGGCAAGAAGAAAAAATCATATAGACTTTTAATATAGTAAAGAATAAAAATAATCAAAGAGAGGAGCTCAAAGAAGTGAAACACAGATTAAAATAACTCTGCCCAGCTTCTTAATAGGTACCCAGAGAGCACTCATGTCTCACATCTAGAAGAAAAAGGCATAACATGAAGCAAGTTTAAGCCAGCAATGTAACAGCAACAGAAACCAACCCAGCTTCTCCAAGAGAAACTCAAATCACCCAAGGGGGCTGGTAAGAGAAGTCAAGAATTTCAAAATTAGGAATTGTTAGGGTGGGCGGGGAAAAAAGTCAAACTGTGGGTGGCTTATGATCAAATTCCTTAATATTTTCACTCTGAACACACCTAAGGTTTCTGCTGCCATAAAAGGCATATACCACGTTACGATATGGGAAGGTAAATGCGTTACTCTCATGTTCAGGAAGAGCTGCAGGCAGGTGTTAGTGCCGTGAGTGGTCCTAGGAGCATCTCCCCTGTGGGCAGAAGGAGGGCTCCTCACTGCCTGCGTGCTGCTGGGACGGGATTAGCAGTGAGCAAGGATGCAACAGAGAAGAATAAAAGCTGCCATTCACACTGACTATTTCAGACTCAGCTGCTCCCTGCCAAGCAGGTCCCCACTCACAGCTGCAGGACCACGGCACAGATACCCAGCCGAGCTGGCACACAGGAATGCTGCGCTGATTATTTGAGATTCTTTTTGGGAGGAAAAAAAAAAAAAAAGGAGGGAGCCTGAATGTTCAGCCTTTGTACAGCAGCAAGTTGCCATGAGTGCTGCTTTGTCCACAGCCAGCAAGCCCCTCGCCAGCTTGGCGGGGCAGCCTGCCAGCACACCACCGCCACACTGACCCCAAAACACGGCTCAGCTCGAGTGCCAGCAGCAGTGGGGCAGGAGGCACTGCCGGGAACCCCCGTGCCCCACCTGCAGCTCCTGCCCCGCACACGGCCGGCGGCACAGCGGGCTCCGGGCCTGCCTCGGCACGACGCCGGCCGCGGCATCATTGCCAAAACCACCGACAATGGGCCCTGCGAGCACAGCCCCTGCACCCAGCAAAGCGCATTCCCTGCTGCTGAGCTCATCCCAACGCCCCTCGGTGCTGCTGCCGGCCCCAGGAGCGGCTGAGACACCGCGGCTCCCGCTTGCCTATGCCGGGGGCGGGCAGTGGAAGCGCCCTGCACCACCACTGAACCAGCAGTTGGCATTCAATCCCCTCGATGGCAAAGACCCGCGTTTCCAGGAAGGAATGAGTGGCAGCTGGGTGGCAGGACAGCAGGCCCTTCATGCTTTGCTGTGCCAAGGGAGCCCAAGCCCACGTGGGACATTCCTGCTCCCCAGGGGCTCAGGGTGATGCAGAAGCCCCCTGTCCTCCAGGACAGCATGGCTGGCATCATGCCAAGACCCACTGCATCAATCTCTAGGACAACAAGTGGATTAGGAAAGCCCCTAGACAGCGCCTGGCACAGTGGGATGGGGTTGTAAGAAGGGCTGAAGGATAGCACCCACACAGACACCCCCACAGCCCCAGGGTCAGAGCCTGGAGAAGGGAAGTTCCAGAAAGTCCTGAGAACAAGGTAACACAAGGCACTCAAGTGCTGATTAATCATCCAGGAATGGGTCGGGAAGGAAAGTCCCTGCAGTGGGGCTCTAACATGCCAGAGAGTGGATTTCTGTTACATGATGGAGGGATGGGGAAGGATGCCATACTCCTGCCTTTGACACACTCTGCTGAGAAACACTTGGCTCAGCTTTTGAAACCAAGTGACTAGACGCAAACTACACCTCCCTCCTCTGGGCATGAGACAGGAGGGAAAGGGGAATGATCCCTCACAGGGTCTGTGCTCCCCAGGGGTCAGTACATTTACTGCCATGGCACAGGAAGGCTTCACCTTCCCATCAGAGTGGGCAGCTACACCTGAGTCAGCAACACCACTGGCCAATTCACAGCAAGCTAGTTTCACTTTAAATAAGACATTAAAATTTTAGTCAAATGCAGAATTGTCTAAGCCTTGCATGAAATACTTGTCTAGGGGTCTGATCAGCTCAAGGTTGTTATTTCATTCAGCATACAAACAAAGAAGTACCTCCTCACAACTCATCATATGCTTACATAACTAGAAAGCCAACTCTCAATCAGCAAGGCTCAAATGATAAATACAACTGTAGTCAGAATTCTGCAAGTGACACAACAAAGCCACGAACTGTCTCTGAGCGTGAGAGTGCTGTAACCACCTCTGTAGGATTAAGGTAATCCTAAATCTCACAGGTTACTTCAGGTCTCATCAAGGTCAAAAACCTGCCTAGTTCTTGCAAAGACCTCCCAGGGGCTGGCAGAGGCATTAGGTGACAAACCATTAGCGCTTTGCTGTATCTCACATTACTGAAGGAAGGTTATCAAGCTTTGGTGCAGAGAACAAAGGGAAGGTCCATCCTCAGCCACCAGAGTGTATTGGAGACGAAAAAGTTGCAAGAGGTTGCAAGAGATACAGCTAGGAAAAAAAAAAAGATGCTTCAGCAAGACCAAAGAAGCAACAAATAATCCAGAGGTTTCCAGACACCAGAGTGACCCCCGTGTTGCTAACAGCGTGTTTACTCACACTGGGAGTAGGTCAAGATAGTTATATGAAACAGTATGTAAAATCCTGCTCAGATAAATGAGCCCATTCAGATAGGGCTGTCTAACATCTTCTGTGCAACAGACACCAGGCACAAAAGCTGCAATGGACGGCCTTTCTGAAGCCAAAACCAACACATTAGAAATTATCAGAAGTGATTACTGTTTAGGGAAATCCTTGGCCGCAACAGACACTAAGATTCAGATTTTCCATTTGAAACCAGAATTGCGGTAATGACTGTGATTCACTGTGCACAGGGCTGTTCAAAGGAAATCCCCATTCATGCAGCCCTGCACAGCTCTCCACACTGCAGCACCAAAGCACATAGGACTGGAGCACACTTTGTGGTCTGGGGTTGGTAACACATCAGAAAGCAGCCTGCCAATTACTTTAGCTATGTAAAAGATTTGTGGTTTGTCTCAGTTTTGATAGACTGATTCTGAGCACTTAACAGCACTGCTCTATGCAGGCTTGTTTTGAAGCATACAAACCCAGGTATAATGTTACAGGTGCTCCATAGCCCTCTGCACCTTAATGACAGTTATTCCAGAACATATCAGCGGGTCAGCTATCTCAGTCCAACCACTTTCCTAAGAAGCAACAGGAAAGTAATTAAATGCTAACCTTCTGTGCTGGGTTTGGCTGGGCTAGAGTTAATTTTCTTCACAGTAGCTGGTATGGGGATGTGTTTTGGATTTGTGCTGAAAACCGTGTTGATAACACAGGGATGTTGTCGTTCCTGCTGAGCAGCACTCACACAGAGTCAAGGCATTTTCTGCCTCTCACCCCAATAGCAAGTTGGCTGGGGATGCACAAGAAGTTGGGAGGGGAGTGCAGACCCCCACCAACACCAGAGATATCCCATACCGCACAGAGTCACACTCAGCACAAAGCCAGAAGAAGGAAGGGGTGGATGTTTGGAGTGATGTTGCCTATCTTCCCCAGTAACCACTGCATGTGATGGAGCCCAGCTTTCCTGGGCATGGCTGAATATCTGCCTGCCCAAGAGAAGTGGTGAATTAATGCCTTGTTTTCCTTTGCTTATTAAACTGTCTTCATCTCACATACAGGTTTTCTCACTTCTTCTCTTCCAATTCTCTCCCCCATCCCACTGGAGGGGAACGAGTGGTTGCATGGGGTAGAGTTGCTGGCTGGGTTTAAACCACGACAAGCTGCCATTGTAGCCCCACTGCAGATAGAAGTAGCTGCTTCGGAGACATGCCTCCAACATCTGAGTCATTTCACCAGTTCATTTTGACATTCAGACACAGCACACCCTCCTAACACAAACATACAGCACCAGAAGCAGCCCTGCACTCACTAACACCAGCCATCATCCTGCCTTCGAGCTCCAGCCACTGCCACAGCATTGCCATGTGAGGGTCCATCAGGAGGGGGTGACACATCTGCACATCCAGGCTGCTTTCTGCAGCCACACACCAAGTGAGGATGCTCAGGACACAGTCACTACAAACACATGCACGGGCCAAGAAAGCACTGCTGCTTTTCTCTGACCCCTATGAAGGTGTCTTAATGTTTCTGGGCGTAAGTCAGATTTAACCCTTTGTGAGCTTTCACATACAGACACCTATTCTTCCCTCCACAGGAAACCATGACCATCCCTGAGCAAGAAGGAAGGAGGTAATTTTCCTCCTAGAATGTAAATTCTTAAATAAAAAAATATTCAGTATTGTGCAGCCACTTCTTAAAGGAGGAAGCGCTCACCCCTTTCTGGAGAAACAGTGAAGTTGTCTGAACACGTTTTTGTATACTTATGCAAACCAGCAGTAAACACACTTCCATCTGCAGATCACACAAGGCTGGCCCCTGCACGGTGGCGATTTCAGCCCTGTGTGTTTAACATCCCACACACGACAGCCCTGTGTTTATACAGTTTCAGCTACAAGCCGTTAACATAAGGAATAGACGCTTGGCTTGAGGCCCAGGTAATTCATCCAACGGTGGCAGCCACTATCAGACAGAACTCTTTTGAGAGGAGCTTTCACGAGCGGGAGAGTGGTGGTGAATCTGCAGAGGCACAGTCTGCACGGGTGGTCTCTAAGCACCTTAAAGAGGACCATATGGGATTAATGGTACAGCTTGAGCACACATTAGCCCCAGCTGTGCAATGCAAGTTCATGAGACCATGTACCCCCTCCTCCCACTCAGTCACTGCACAGCAAAGCTTTGCTTTGAACGTGGGGGTTTTGCATTGCCCTGAGTAGTCCAGTGGACCCCCTCGTCTCACCACAGCTGCCACGGGCTGGCTGGCCCCAGCCCCCAGAGCTACCCTCCTGCCCCGTGGGTCCTGTGCCATGCAAGGGCTCTGCTCCGTGGCCATCCTCCCCCTCTCCCACCCGCAGGTTGCTCCTAGCAAGGGGCAGAAGTAGCTCTGCTCATTTGACACCATCAGCCTAATCCAACTTTGTTGGGAGCTGCTCAGCCATAACAGGCTGTGGCTGCTAACAGCATTTCCAAACTAGCCAGCGCTCAGAGGGATTCCACCTTTTCTCTCCAGAGGCTGGACTTCAAATCTTCCAACTAAAGGCTTCACACAAATCTTTCCAAACTTCTCCCTAGTCTTCAGGGACAGCACTCCACCACACACATGCTGACCAAGTGGGGTGCAGGCAATTACCCAAATCCTCACCAGCTGCAAGATCTCATTTTTAATCTGCAGTCTCACATTGTTCACATTTGCAAGCCTATTGTGTTTCGCATTTTTAACACAACACACAAAAATAAAGCACTCGCTCTAGGGACAATTTTTCTAGAGTTGGAATAGTTGCAGCAACATCACAACTACACTGCTCTGCCTGACCTCCCGAGCCTCTTCCAATTGCCCACCAGGTTTGGCACAGCATTAGGCCACCTCATTTGTTAGCAGTTCCTCCATTTCACAGTGAAAAATGTTTAATAGCATGCTATTACCTCTACCCAGACAGAACAAGAGCCCCACAGGTGTTTATCTTGCTCCTAGATGAAGACTGGGCTGCTTCTTTCAGCTTCTACATTTGAGCTTGAATATCCTTGCTGTTCAGGTACTGTTTCAGTAGCCTGAGTTGGTTTTCTTACAGGTAGAGTAAGAAATATTGTGCAGCTTGTTAAAGGCTATGTTTAAGTAATAAAACTGGTTAATTAAAATATTTGAGCTTCCTCTGCCTTAGGAGGCAGTGCTTTCAACCAATAGCTGCAGCACTTTGTGTGAAGCAGTTCATTTTTTCTCTTTGCAATTAAAACTTCTCAAAGGGACATAGTTTTCTTATTTATCTATATCAGAAGAAGTATTTCTTCACTCTTAAACACTGAATTCAGAGCTAGGCTACAAAACCACAGCAAAATTTGAAGTGGATTTGTTGAAGTAGGGTTTTATGCCACTAACTTCAGGGGGCTTCCCTAGTTGAGTCAAGTGTTGTTCAGCAGAGCTTTCACCCAGGAAACCCCAGACATTTCCACTGTTTCCAGGGCCTGAACTAGCAGCTCCTCACTGAAGTCTGCTGCTCATGGTGCTTCCACAGCAGAGCAAACCACCTCCATGAGATGACTCTCAAAGAGCAGCTCTAAACTGCTTCCTTTCAGAAATCAGGACATGGAAATATACTCAGGTGAGGATCCTGATAGTAATGCGGTTAATTCTCTGGGACAAGGGCATTGCAATACCCTTGTCCAGGAGTTCCACATGCTCCTATCCCTATAACTGCAGATGTCTGCAAGTCGTTAGCATGCTCAGCAGTGCTCACTGAGCAGCCACGGATCATCCGGTGTGACAGCACCAAGGGCAGTGCTGAGCTGCCTTCGCTGTACAGTGGCCGTGAGCTGAATGCAATCAGGGCTTCTTCACTCATGGTTCTGGGGAGAACCTGAACCACTGCAAGACTATCTCAGGCTCTTCTAACTTTTTTGGATGCAAAAAATATAACTGGCTACCTGGGTGCTGTGCTTGCTTCTGAGTGGCTCTGGGGAGCCCTGGGGTGCACTGCAGCTCAGGGCCACGGGGATCTGCAGCACTCCTGGCTAGCCTGACTTTGTGGCCTCCCAAGTAGACATCTCACTTGGTCTTTGGTGACTTGATGGAGCTGGAAATCCTTGCTCTTACTCAGGTGAGGCCAGGAGAGCATTAAGATGGCACCGCTATAGAGAATCCCATGGTCCCAGTTTAAAAGCCCACATGTCCTGACTTATGACAGGCACAATGTCCAGCACTGCTGAGCTCGGGCTGTGGCAATGGAAGTCACTACCCTTTAAAGTGTCACCACAGATTTTCCTGGCAGTCACTAGCCTAGTTTTTCTACTTCTTCATAGCATTTTTACCACATGCCTAAAAGAGTTACCAAAAGAAACAATCCCCAGAGACTACTAAAGCTGTTTCTATTTGACTTTTAATTAGATCATTGATCTTGCTCCAGCAGTTACATGAGCTATCGGATATTTGCATGCAGCCACACCGTTAATCAACAGCTGGAACAAAGCTGAAACAACACGATTAGCATCCCAGTCTTCCCACAGCCTGTATGTTAAGTCTGCTCAGACACCAATTCTTCCCCCACAAGGGAATTTGATAACAAGCTATGTCTGAGCAAGTAACAATTGCTCAGAGAGCCACCACAACTAGAGTGACACCAGCAAACAGTAGCTCTGCAGGAGGATCCAGGTGCTGGAGCAGGCTCAAAGGTGTCTGGGCTTCAGATTATTTGGGAAACTGACAAGCAGAATTATTTACAGTCTTGCAGAGAAAAGGAAACCCTGAAGAAATTCACTGTCTAGCTGTGATGGTGAAGTAACACTTGGTATCTTGCACCATCAAAACGACAGTTAGACACCAATTTTGTTTAGCAAGCCAACGTTTGCTGCTCTGTAACAAGGATCAAAAGCAGACAGATTAATCCAAGATTTGTGTCTCGCACTATGACAGATACAAAGCGTATTTATTACACTGTCAGATGAAGAGACAATTGCAGGACCCTGCACACACCCCCCAGCTCAGACTCTTAATTCCTGCAATCCAGGACCAGGGGAACATGCTCCTATCACTCACCTTATAAGAAAGGGAGAATCTGCAAAAAGGTGAAGTTAACCTTCAAGATGTACTTGTTAGTGTTTTAGCACCAGGGCCTAAACTAGTTCCAAGACTTGGCTTGCCAGTATTTGCCTATGGAATGTCCACTAAAACAGCTGTACCTACTACTGCAATGTTGTTGTGAGAAAATGGAATGCAAAACAGTTAATTACACCAATTAAAGGAAGTATAGATAGAGCATGTTAGTATCTAGCCAAGGGGAACAGTATTTCCTCTTCTGTGTTTGAATAACCTTCAGATGCACACGAGCATTTGCTCAGCACAGCTCTGTACGCCGTGCCTTCTGCTGCAGGGCTCCAGAGCAGACTTTCAAAGCTGTGTACACAACATAGCTCACCAGTTGCCACCTACAGCTGATTTTGGGCCCACCAACCATGAGAGTGCCCTTTCATATAGGCTCAGAAATACAGACACATACATTGTCTCCTCACAAGAGCAACCACAGACTAATTAAAACCAGTAGGCAGTCACAAGCACACGGGGTAGCCTAAAATTGCCGTAGGCTGCAGGCCATGGAGGAGAGCAGCCACCAGCATCCTACTCCCAGGTCAGGCTGGGGCAGCCCCCAGGTCCAGATGTGCTCACAGCACCCATGCAAAGCACAGGACTTGGCATTTCAGAGCAGCTTTTAATAGCTCAGCCCAGAGCTCATTGCACAGGTTTCAGCACAGAGAGCTGAAACCCCCGATTTCCTCCCAAAAAGCGGATGGAAGCCCACTGGCCAAGGGCTAGCAGGAAGGGTGGCTCCACTGCTTTCAGCTGCTCCTCCGCAGCAGAGCGGCCGTGCAGAGGGATGTGGTCAGTGTCACAAGTGCCTGCACCCCACCCAGGCAAGCAGGAGGCAGCAAGAGCCACCGCAGCATTGTGGGGAGGGCAGAGGGCAGCTGACAGCTCTGCCTGGCTGCTCAGCACAGCACCCACGCCATGCCAGCACCACCCGCAGCAATGCGCCTGGGCGACACTGGGACGTGCTGCTGAGACAGCCCTTGCCCAATCTGTCCTTCTCAGCAGGCAGCCTGGGTGTCAGCATGGCAGCCTATGCCCACCTCGCCCCCAGAGGACCCATTATTTGGGAGCTGTGCTGCCACGTAGCCTGGCCAGCTCATGCTGGAGTAATTCAATGCACTGACAAACAAACGCGTCATGATTTATGGCATGGCCTGAAGCAAGGGAGAAGGAGCCACAGCCCATGATGTCATTGCAGCCCACAGTGATTTTTGTGCTGTTACTGGGTAACACTGGCAGGAGAGTTCATGCAACCTGCTGCTGCTGTTAGATGAAAACAGCTTGTCCTTTGCAAGAAAGACCCCAGCCTGGATGATCAAAGCTCTGCCACTACCAACTTACCAGCCTGATCAGTAAAACTTGCTATATCTCAGTGACCAGAGAAATTAACTCTGAAGGTAACTGCTGAATTTATGCTTTAAAGTTAGAGACTGCCTTCTATATTTATTGGTTCTTTCCCATTAGATTAATTCCCTACTTCTACGGGTTGTAAGTAAGGAGGACCATCACCTCTCTGACTCGGGGGAAGCATTCCATTAGCAATCAGACACTGCAGCTGTTATGTGTGGCCGATCTTTTCAGACAGTTTAGAGAGACATGGCTTCTTTCAAGGGCAGTATCAGCAGGAGGTCCAAGCAATCCCAAACCATCACACCAGGGGAGACTGGATTCCGCTGCTCCACCCTCTGCCCACCCTCAGGCAGCCCAGGGCAGTGTCTGCTGGGTTACTCAGCAAAAGGGAAGATGTGTCAGGCAACCCCTGTTTCCTCAGGAACTTGAGCAAAGCTTCATTTGGCTGCTGTTTGAAGTGGCCTCGCTTGTTCTCACTAACACAAAAAATCCGGTTTATTCTTGCAGTGGTTGTATCACCATTGCCATGTACCACCACAGTAGGAACTAGACATGGCATACATCTCACTGCAGATGTTAGACTTCAACTGCTTACAGCACAGCAGTGCTTACAGAAGGCATTGTAATCTATTAGCTGAAGCCAAAGCCCATCACAGCAGATCCAATCCTCACTACGATGTACCAGATACTATGTAGACACCTTTAAAACTCAAAGCTAGTTGCAGGACAGACAGAACGCCATGCTAACAGGTTAGTGACCACATCAGAGTTCAGAGAACCATATGGTTAAGATACAACATACACTTACTGCAAGGCTTTTGAGTACAGGACTAAGATTCATCTCCTAATGATGACCTTGAAGAAAGTCCTCCCTATTAGATTACAGAGGAATAGTTCCTCCTCAGGAGGAACACAGGCAGATTGCAAGCTACAAAAACTTTTGCCTTGTGGGGAAAAAAAAACAAAACAGCACCAAGTCCCCAGAAGCAAGGCCTAAGGGAAAAACCTCATTAGAGTTCCATCGCATTATTCCAAATCAACAGGCAGAGCTCACTTAGCCCATTGCACAGAACCTCAGATCTCAGTTGACAACTCTGGACCTGAGGTCAAGCTCCTAGGAAATGCAAGGGTAGCTCCACTCACCCCACCCAGTGGGTGGTTTCAAGATGGTAGGCGAGTATCCACCTCTACCTCACACACACACACATCCCCTACAGCAATCAAGAAAAGATACAGTCGCAGCTAGCACAAGTTTCACAGATACAGTATTTTCATGAAAAATGTTACACTTATTTCCCCAAACACCACCACTATTAGCATTAATTCAACCTGCAACAAAACAAAGCACCACCATACCTTGAGGGCTGTATCAGACTGCTCAGATCTCCTTACAAGGGTGGGCAGTGTCTTCCCCTAGCCTTTTCTACATCTATGTATTTGGATTCTTCCCCTAACAGTTAACATTCAGCCACACAGCATTTCCTTCCTCCATAAGAGACACACTTGGTCTGATATCTGATTCTGTCTTCTTGTCACATCCACGCAGACTGCAGCTACCAATCCTCACATACATCCCCACAGGCACCTGCAGGTTTCTGTACAGAAAGCCCATCTACCTCACCAGAGTCAGGCTTAATGCTCTGTAAGCAGGAGCTACTGTGACAGGCTCCTCAGGCACACTGCACCAAGCCCTAACAGAGCCAAACCCCAGCTCACTGAGCTCTGCATCTCTTTTACTGCAATGACTTACAGGTCAGGTGCCATATTTATGAGCTGAATATCATGCCAGGCAGTAAAGGAATAAGATCCAACTGATGCTGGTGGCTGGGACCTGGTGTCACAATACAGCAGAGGTTTGTTCACACCGGCATTACCTGATACACACTCTCACTATGGTGAGCTTGCTAAGCATGCATTAGTGGTCTAAACTCAGCAGACTCTTGTTCAGGGCCCAAACTAGCTGCACATCAAAGTCTGTTTCTGAGGGGCAGAGAGAAAACAGAATTCCTCTGCAGCCTGGGGGATTCAGAAACCATTGTTTTACTTCCCATTGCTTGGAGCAGACACAGAACAATGCTGGCAACATAACAGCACGGCCACACACAAGGCTAACCACCTTCTTAGATTCCAGTTGCAGGCTAGAAAAGAGTTATCGTAACCCATTTAGATTTAAACATCCCCATGTAAGTCAATACAGGACATGGCATTAGAATATAGAGCACTTAAGACTTCAGTCCTTCTTGAATAGCTGGCATAGCTTTCAGTGCCTTAAATAAAAAGCTGTTTAGTACATTAGTCTAACTGGTCCCAAGTAATTTTACTGGAGTTTGATCACTTTACAAGTTTCTGCTCATATGTAAAAGAATGCAAGAACAGTCTGTGTAAGCTACCTTACAGTTTCCTGTAACTTGGAACTAACAGTTCAGGCAAAGGCACTTTTTCATTAGACCAGCACTCCAACTGAAACAGAAGGTCCTGAGGAGACCAAGCAGCCTCTGAAGCTGAAGCCACCTCCAGTCTCTGGCAGTGATGTCCACTACCAGCCTTGTCAAAATTTTGACTCTTGTCAAAAATTATTTTCAAGGTGACACATTTCCAAGAAGCAGAAATCTGCTTCGAAGACGCTGGATATTTTCCAGAAAACAGTCTGCAGGGAAGTCACAGATAAGTGACAGACAAAATGCCAGTGTATTTTGACTAACTCATGGTATGTTAATAGAACATGGAGTGAGACAGAAGGGCTCCTAAATGTACACAGGCTGAAAACACATTTTTCTTTTTTTCAGTTTTCAAGAACCTAGCTCTAGGTGTTACAGGACAACACATTCACCAAGTTTTAAGAGACACTAGTTTTCCTCTAGAAATATAGTTTGTTTTGTCACCCTTTAGTGTATCAACAGCCTAGGAAAGAAAGTTGGTTTTCAATCATTTTCCTAAAATGAGATTTCCTTAAGTTCTCAGACTCACAGATCAAGATGTTCACCTTCAGTGCACACTGGAGGTCTGCACTATAGACTGCAGTGAGTGCATCAAGTACCTGGTCATTAACCAAAACCCCACCTGATACACAGGTTAGGCTTGGTCAGAGACAGCCTTTCCAGAAATACTCCTGCAGTTGAGATATGCCAAGATCACCAAAGTCTCCATGAGGCAAGTACCAACAGACCACAATTATAACCCCATCATCTCCTCATCCATCGCCTTCCTGGCATAACTCAACTCCCTGTAGGCACTGTCATGGGACTCAGGACCACCACAAAGACAAACCTGAAAACAAACCACACAACTATAGCCCAGGCCAGCACCAGATCCTAGTGCCAAGGCAGCAGACCTGCCACTGCCCATCCACTTACTTGCTTCACCACTTAACATCCCGCTGTTGCAAGGCAAGCCAGATCAGCTCGCTTACCTGGTGAAAGTGCAATCTGGCAGAGAAACCACATTTTTCAGTTTGATCAGTCTGACTCTGGCAGCCCAAGACTGCAGTTTTACCCAACAAGGCAGCTTGGCAGCCATCCCACCTCTGCCAGTGACACGAGGCTGCTGGGCAAGCAGTAGCCATGAGAACACTGTCAACAGGCACTGAGTAGCATCAGAGTGCACACATAGGACGTGCTGCCTGCAAGCTTGGGGGCAACTTGGCAGGTCACAGCCCAAAACCTCTTGCCAGGCTTCAGACACCCAACTCCACTATTTCTAAGATAAATCAGTTGACTCCTACTGCCAGTTATCAGGATTTCTAGGGACAAGCTCAGTGCCAAATAAGCTTCACCCCCCTCCCTTCTCTGCTAAGCAATCTGTAGAGTGATCAGCCCCTTCAGCCAAGAGCAAAGCCCTTGTGCTCTGCATTCCTGGCATCCTACTCTCAGTGCCTGTCATGCCACATGCCACTCAGCACCCAGGAATCTGCAATTATCTCAGTCTAGCAGACAAGGAAAAAAGCTAGACTTAACACTTGTTAACACTTGAGCAGCACAGCAGCCACCTCATGTTGAGCACAAGATTCCATGAAGTCACCTGCCCCCACAGCAATTTTTTCAGAGCGTTCAGTCCCATCCTTGCTGGATGGCACAAAGCACCCATGTGCTCCATGGCATTTTTTACAGCACATCATACATGCAGTCAAACTTGCACTGAAGGAACTTCACACCTAGAAGAAAAGCGTCCTGAAACTACCAAAAGACTCTGAGCAGATATTAAACAAGGGTAAGCAGAAGCAGGAGAGGTTTGGCTGCTAACATGCATCCAGAAAGGGTTGTGGTCAAACACTGTGAATTAAAATAAGTTCTCTGTGTATAAGCAGGCTTACTTTAAATGGACAAACATTAAATGCCAAAAGCTTGCTACTGAAAAGGTTTAGTGTGGTTGTAGTATAGCACCAGTAGCTGAGCCATAATACATGGCTTCCAAAATGTTCCTGGAAGTTAAATAATAACTGGAACAGGCTCTGCATCCACTTAGCAGAGGTCTGATGGCATTATTAATGCCAGAAATCCAGCAGGCGCAGCTGTCAGGTTTTCCCAGTTGATTTGGCTCAGAGCTGGCCCTAAACACCCCAGGCTCTAAAGACCAACGTGGTCATAAAAGTTCTGCACCTAAAGCCTTTACTGCTTTCTTTTTTTCACTTTAGCTCCAGGATCTGCGATGGTCCTGGGTTTGTTCAGCAACACAAAAGAGACTAAACAGTAGGAACAAAAAGAAAGCTCCAAGTTCTTCAGAACTTGCAGGGAGAAACACAGCAGGGGTGAGTAGTGATCCCAGTAGATGCTGCGCCTGCAGGAGAAGTGCTGAGGGCTTCAGCCCTTCAACCCAGTGGTGCACTGTAAGGCTCACTTGGAACATCTTTTTTGGAAAGGACATTCAGGATGTTTTTTCAGGACTGGCTCAGTTTATCCAGGACTGCACAGTAGAGCTCCTGTGCTACCTCCTGGCTCCAGCTCAGGTGGCACAGCACGGATGGGGCTGTATATCCCTTCATGCAGAGGCTGGGACATGACAAAGGCACTACCAGTCATAGTCATTCCATTTTGCCAAAGCTTCAAGTTTTCTCAGGGTTTGTTTGGTTTTGTTTTTTTTTAATAGCCAACACAATGCAAGTAAGCTGCAAAACAAGTAGATGTGTCTTAAATGATCACAGCCACCTGCAGCACAGTCGAATCCTGTAAGGGAGCTGTGCCGCTGCAGCAGCGTTTCTAGAAAGGAAGTCACTGGAAGCCAGACCTGGCTGGACTAACCTTGATCTCCCAAACCCACAGCCATCGGGAAGTCCCACAGACAAATAGGAAGGCAGATGCAGCAGCAACATTCTTCTGGAGTAAACAATACAACAAGAGAGGAGCGCTGGCCTGGTGTTTGTGTCGTGGCTGTAAGGAGCTAGTCCGGCAGCTGCCACAGAAAGGTGAGCTCCAATATTAGCAAAAGCTCAGCCCAGGAGTCAGCAGCTGCAACTCGAACCCCACCGTGTGAGAAGGGAATTCATCTCTAAGTAAATAATTAGCACTAGCTCCATTCCCAGCTACAAGTACGTTCACTGTTCTGCCCTGGGAGGATAATCAGCCACTCAGGACACAACAGTACTCACTTCTACTTGTACAAAGCTGCTTTGACACATTAGTAGAGTACCCAGCTACTCCACCTAGCCATGGGTTTCCCCCAAACTGCAAAAGTTTTTATTTCCTTGCTATTGTTGCTGAATCCTTTGAAGGGAAACAGCTTTCACCTTGGCCAAGAGTTTTAGACAACTGAGCAGAGCTGCAACTCACCCAAATTCAGCTGTGCAATTCATCGAGGCCAGAGTCATCAGGAGGCAGTAGTTAGAGTTATCTGGCAAAGAGCTAGAGAAGGCAGTCGAATTCCTTCCCAGAGATCTCTCAGGCATTCAAATTACTGCTTTACAGACTACGTTGTGGCCACACCTGAGCTATTCCCAAAACGGTCACCGCATGCATTCCTGAGGGATCATCTGAAATCCGACGTGCATGCCAGCAGCTTTCGTTTCCTGTGCAAGCCACCAGTTATCTACCGATTACACGCTCCAGTATGGCACGGACAGGCAAATCTCATGCCAGCCAGGGTGGCGGCACCTCAGAGCACCCTTTGCCTGGGGTCAGTAGGGTTCCTCGTACATTTCCTACCGTAACCTACTGCAGCAGAAAGATTGAGGAGAAAGTGCAATCCTGCTCAAAAGCTGCAACTGTGCTTAGGCAAGCATCGATGCTAATCTGAACACTGGCATCATCTACTGGGCTGTGGTGAGCAAGAAAACTCTTCTCAACCTCCTGTACTACCTACGGCAGCAGCTGTCTCCGCACAGCTGTGAGAGTCTGTCTCCAGCGCTCCGCCAGAGCCCAGGTACGCCTGGCTAAGGCAGGCATCGCCCCAGTCCCATCTCCTGCCGGGCTGCTGGAGAGGTCAGTGCCTGGGGAAACTGGCTGCACAGGGAGAGAACGTGCTCTAGCACTGGGTTTCTTCAGGAAAGAGCAAAAAGCAAAGCCTCACCTATGAAGGAGTGACCAAGACAGACGCTGAAGGAGCACAGGAGCCCACTGCCAGCTCCGGTAGGAGCGCACTGCCAGCTCCGGCAGCCGGGCTGTGCAGCCCCACGGCACACACAGCACTGCCAGCCCCGACAGCCGGGCTGTGGGGCAGCCCCACGGCAAACACAGCTCTTTAAGGACAGAAGCTGCAACAACCCTTCAGCTTCCGAGCCCGCAGCCCCCACCGCCCTGACCCCGTCACGGCTCCGACAGGCAAAGGTCCGGCGCAGTAAAAAGCACAATAAAATGAGAAAACAACAAAAGCCGTCCGCCCGAGACGCACTCACCGATGGAGACCAGCTTGATGCTCTCCCGCTCCAGGAACTCGAGGGCCACCGAGACGTTCTCCAGCTGCATCTGGCGGAAGGTGGGCCGCTGGTGGTACTTGCGGTACATGCGCTTCTGGCTTAGCACCTCCAGCAGCGCGATCAGCCGTAACCCATCGCTCAGGTCATGCTGCAGGTTCCCGATGCGCTTGTTGACACACCGCAGGTGCTCGTTGCACCAGCGGGTGAAGGTGTTCTGCTGGATCCGCTTCCACGGCGCGTCCTCCGCCAGGTCCTTCTCGGTGGCCGGCATCTCGCCGTCGGGATCGGCCGCTCTGCGCCCGCCCTGGCCCCGCGCCTGCGTGCTCATGGCCGGTCCCGCTCCGCCTCCTCGGCCCGCCGCGCTCCGCCCGCGCCCCGCCCGGCCGCGCCCGCCCGCCTGCGGGGAGGGAGGGAAAGGGAGTGAAGGAGTGAGGGAGTGCGGCGCTCCGCGGCCGCCCCGCTGCTGGATGCTGCACCCGCTCCTCCTGCTGCTGCTGCCGCCGCCCCCTCTGCCCCGGCCCGCCCGCTCCGCGCTGCGCTGCCGCTCCCCGGCTCTGCACGGCCCCGCGCCGCCGCCCGGCTTTATCCGCCGGGAGCGGCACGCCCTCGGCCGCATCAGCCTCCCGCGCCCCGCTGTACCGGGCAGGGCTGGGCTGTGGGCTGGGCTGGGCTGGGTTGGAAGAGCCCCTGGCGGAACGGGGCCCCCGCTGGGCCGCCCCTCACCTGGCCGAGGCACCGGGCGGGGCCTGGGTGCGGCCCCGGGGCACCGTTGCTCGCCCGGCACCGCGGCACGGGCGGGAGCGCGACCCCCTGGCACCGGGGCACGGGCGGGAGCGCAGCTGGCCTGGCGCTCCTGCTCGGCCGGGGTGCAGCCCCCCCGCCCCACAGACACAACCAAACCCCGCAGTGGGAGCAGGAGCGCAGCCCCCGACCCACCACAGCCTCTCTCGGGCAGTGCGGGCCAGGCTGCCGGCCAGGTGACGGCCGGGGTAGAGGCAGCCGTGGGTGGGTGACCCAGCGCCGGGGTCGGCAGAGCCCGGGCTCTGGGCTGGGGGGATTCCATTCTGCACAGTCCGGGCCGGGAGAGGCCGAGGGTGCTCGCACGAGATGCGGTGCTGCAAAAGGACAGCAACCTCTGTGCCGACACACACGATTCTATGGGCCATCTGAAGAAAATAAAAACTTCTAAAAGCAGTCACTTAAGGCTTGAATTCTTGGGGGTTCTCCCCCACTTTTGTGACTGATTTCCTGGCGCGCCACTCCCTGCTGACCTACAAGATTGTGACTGCCGCTGACTCATTTGACGACAGCAGAGTAAACAGAACTACTCCAGCTGCCGTTGCTACATGCTGGGTTTGTGCAGGCTGCCGAGACATCTCATGACACTTAGTGGGTCAGTGAAAGCTGTGTGAGGTGTCCCTCCGTGTCCCTGCCCCAGGGAAGCCTGTGCCCACCCACTCACCCTCCCCTTGGGGTCCGATCCTGCACACACTTACAGTCTTGGCTTTGCTACCAGGAGCTGCTCCACCAATTCAAGCGAAGTGCGTGTGTATCTATTTACATCAAGGCTGTCACACTGAAAGGTGTAGGATTCTGTCAGAGAAAACAAATCCATTAAGACACAATCAATAAAGTCTAATTTAATCATATTACTATAGCCATTCTCAGCTAAAATTGGAATATAGATTTCCAATTATTTTCTTTTGAGGGTTTTATTCTAATGCATCTCTTAAAGTGTGACACTGTGGTTTCTCTCCAGTGATCTAACAGATCCTTCCCCTAGAGTAAGTTTTATTAGTTTCATTTGTTGACAATAAAATAAGAAAGAAGAAAATATGAAGGTGAGGTAAAGTGAGATTTATGCCTAAACTTCCATTGTTCCCCAACCAGCATTGCCTCCTGTTTTAAAATTATCACAGATATTGGAGATCAGATTTACTACACTGAAATATTGACATGTATCTCATGGCATAGCAGCCACTGCCCTTTCCTCAAATTACTGAGCCAAGCAGCAGGAAGGATTCAAATAAAAACTTACTTTAACCAAGGGATTGTTTTTACAGAGCAAAACCAGTGACAGGGCATAGAAATGCCGCAGCCAGGGCAGGCTGTGCCTCCACAAGCAGCTCTCTGCTGTCAGCACAGGCTGGTCCAGCCCAGGGAAAAGCAGCCTGGAAACATGGAGCCGAGCCTTTTCTCAAGGGCTTTTCTCCCATCATCCTGTACTTCATCTTTAATAGGTGCTAATTGCTTATTGACTTTGGCCTGGGCTGGGACTCCTTAGCAACCATTCCACATCCGGATTAACTGATTGCTTATAACATTTTAATTTCCGTTCCTTTCCACTCCCACACCTAATAATGCACACTCTCTTTAATATAATTTTGTGCCCATGCCACACTGACATTGGAAGCTTCAGACATTTTTTTTCTATAAGAAAAGAAGTGAGTAGACATTAAACGGGAAAAAGGCAGAATTAGTATCAGGACCTTGATTTTTAACTTAAGTATTTAGTTAAAATTTTCAATAAAGGTAATTTTTTCCATAGATTCAGCAAAGAAAATTTTCATCCCAATGTACATTGTGCACATGTGCACAACATGTTGTTGCACAATATATCACAGGGACAGTGGTTTCTTTCAGTGGTTTTGCACTACTCCATCCATCCATCCATCCATCCATCCATCCATCCATCCATCCATCCATCCATCCCATCAGAAGTACTAAGGCACAAAACAAGATGTGAAGTGCTCAGCAAAGTTCTGGCACAGACATGCAAGCCCAGCTCATGCTGCCAGCCCTGGGAGAAGGGCAGTGGCACAGATGGGACTGTTGCTGCTTGGGACAGCGTGGGGGCGGTGGGATACTGGTGGTCTGGATGCAGCAGCCCATGTGTCACAGCTGTTCTTCCCTGCACATCACAGGGCTTTTGAACAGAATTCAGCCTTTTGCATCCTGGTTGCTTTTATGATTATTGGGAAACAAAGACTGCTTTATGGGAAGAGAATGAAAAAAAGCAAAATAATTTCTGTTCTGAGGAACAGATCTTGTTTCCCTCCCTCCCAGTCACAGATGACCCTCACAGCTATGGTCTGATCAATGGTTCTGGTTGACAGGCAGTGGAGAGAGGCAGTCCCTGTGTGGACTCCATCACCTGCTTGGCTGTCTGAGATCAGGAGAGGTGTCCTGTCTGGGACCTGCCAAGCCCCAGGTGTGATATCCAGTGGTGGCAGCAACTGCTGCGCTGGGCATCAATGCCTTGTCCTCATCCACTGATGAGAGAGTCGGTCTGTACTGCTCTGTGATGAAACTCTTCTTGGGGCCTGAAAAGCTGCATTTCCTTTGAAATGAAGTTGGAAGACACTTTAGCACAAGTGAACCTATGTTTCAAGTTTCATCAGGAGGGAGAGAAGTAAAAACAAGCTAAGCCATGAATCTGTACTTGCTGTAATAATGTCTTGGTACTGTATATTATTACAAATGAACAAATGTATGCCTTGCAGAAATACCTTATGTGTATATTTATACGGGTAGATGTTTGTGTGTATGTATGTATATAGGCAGAAAGGGAGGGAGATTTCAACACTACAGTCTGGGGTGGATACTTTTTTCAATTGATTTGTCTTCTGTGACGAGGATCTTTCCATCCCGCTCTTCCTTTGTTCACTAGATGCAGATATAAGGAAGGAAGAACACTGTCATTGCTTTTTTGGTTCTGCTTAAGCGCTTGCAAAAACACAGCAATGAATTTTTTCCACTGTTTTAAAAATACTCTTCCTCTGTGGTCATTCATTGCAAGGCTGGGTTTAAAAGGACCCTGTTTAATTAAGCAGCAGAGGGCTTCCACTGCCACACACTCACAGTTTTATCACGGAATTGCTCAGAATATATGCTGTGTTTGAAAATACAGCCTTGGCAAATGGAATGAATTGCAAGGGCAATTAATTATTGCATGCTCTGTTTTTAGCAAAAAGACACTGAAGAACGGCTCTTAAACCAGAATATGGCATTAGGCTCCCTGAATTTACAGAGAGTTGCTTTGTTGGCAGGAATAAAAAAAATTAGGAGCATAGTTTAAACTGTAAAGGTAAATAAATGTTGGTCGGCCTTTACAGGTCTGTTGCTGCTCTTGCTGGGATCTGTGATAAATCCTTAATGAAAATTTAATCTCAGCACAGATTATTTATCACATCGTCGGGGACCCTGGGACTGTTGCATGGGACTCTGCAGTGGGCATTTGCCATTAGTTTTTTTGGAGCATACTAATGGTAGCCTTGACTCTGGCTGTTTCACTGAGGAAAGGTCTGTTGAAGCCTGGCTTGTGAAAGCAGAAGGGTGTGGGGAGCAGGCCCCCACTGACATCAGTGGACAGGCAGCGCATGATGGGGTGACTAATGAAGTCGGGTCTGCTTCAGGGTAATCAGCTTGTCACAGTCTCATGTGATGATTTGTTCTTGAATTCTTCCAAGTCATGGGCCATATATGAAAGATCCCGGCCATTTGGGACACTCTACGTGCTCTCTGCTTGACGCATTGTTCAGCAACAGCTTGCTTTGATTGTAAGAGGACAAGAATCAGAATTAATATCAACCCAATCTACACAGTTTTCTTAGAGCAGAATCAGCCATGGCTGAGCCTTCACAGATGGAAGGGCTTTTCTCTGCCACTGGCAAATTGTGGTTCAGTTAGCACCTCTCTGAGGATTTGTGCAACTAGAAAGGTCATCTTTTAGACATTTCACTGGAGCTGCTAATACAGGAAGAGCAATGTTTTTTTTCCCCCATGCTACAATTAACCCCATGCAAATGATTTGGAAGATGCATCATCTCAGCAGAAACGTGTGGTGAAAAACCAGCAAGATGCCTCCATCCTTTCCAAAGGTTTCTGACAAAACTGCAGCACACTGAGGGTTCATACCCTGGGGCTGACAGAACTTGGGAATTGTCAGGGCACTGGCTGGAAAAAGGATAACTGGGCCATGTGCTATAGCACCCGGGTAGCTTTAGAAATTTATCAGGAGATTTTAAATATTTATAATTTTTTGGCACATAATAGCCTTATCCAAACACAGGACAGCATTGTGCATTAAAACAAAAGCCATGCACAACAAATGCCATAAAATAAATTGTAGCACATTCAAACCAGTGTGCAGATGCTAATCCTCACAGCCCTGCAGGGCAGCTCATCCGCTAACCCAGCACCCAGCCAGTAATGCTAAAGACAGAGCAGCTGAGGCTCACAGTAGTTAAAGGTTTGCTTTTTCAGAAGCCGCAGGCACCGTAACTCGATGGGATTTCATGACTAAGTGACCATAAATGGCAGTGGCGCGCAGCTGGCAGCACCGCTCCTGGCTCAGCACCACAGCCGGGTCCCTGGGAGCAGCACCCAGCCTGCTGTGCCAAAGGTTTCCAAACACTCCGCACATTTTCTTCACCCGTTACACTGTTTACTGGGTTCTGAAAAACAATAGAGGTGTTTCTTCTCGATTGATGAAGTAGTCATTAAGCCTCTCCTTTCGTTACCATGATCTCTACCAAGCGAAGCAAAACCGAGACAAGCCATTCAAGTCAAAGCATGAATCACATGGATTGCGTCATGGATTACATTTTCCTTATTCAGCAGCTATATGGAAGGCAAAGGAGCTCTGCATTATACAAATACTGGCTGGGGCATTTGATACAACTTGTTCTGAGTTTTTCCATCTTCTTTTTCCTCTCACCTCTGTTGCCCAAGGAAGACAGCAATACGAGAGTATGCAGCAAGAGTTTGGTCCGAATCGGACAGAGGGATGTCTTTAAGCAGAGAAATCTCTAGAAATGTGCTGGAAAATATGACTTGTTGTGGAATTTGTATTGAAATTTTGATCATTTGGAAGTCTATTTAGGCAACAGTTGCTTGTAGTAGCAGTTGTGTCTGGGGCATTTTTTCATCTCTCTATGTCTGAAAGAGTATGATTATTCTTCCGTGCAGAGTTCTTGCTGCATTATATATGTGTTTATATATGTCTTGCTGCATTATATATGTATCCAGAAGCTGAAACTGGTGCCAAAAGCAGCCATCCATCTGGCAAACACAGTGCTTTGCCAGAACTTACAGTGCTCCTCTTGCTTTGGGTTTCAGGGAGACTTGCATTTGGAATTTAAAGCTCTATTTTTCACACAGGCTGTAAACAGCCCAAGAGCAAGGCTGCTTGTCCTTTTTGCTATCCTGAAATCAGAGGAGACAACCAAACTGAAATCTGTTTACCACATACTGGAAGAGCAAGGACAGAGCATTCCTGGGAGTGTCTCATGCAGGAATTCACCTCATGTATTTGTCAAAAATACCCTTGCTGCTTGTTCTCATGGAAATGCTGTGAAGTTCTTCTATTTTTCTTGGTTCATCTATTTTTCTGATTGATAAACTGCTGGAAGTGGTTTTAAATGAAAAAACATATACTCACGGCCATGAATAAGTATCTCTCCTTCCAAAAATCCAAATGAAGTTGCGTTTGTACCTGAGGATGATGCCTGGCAGTGCAAACATCCCCAAGGCAGTGCCTGCTCTCAGCCAGAACCCCCACCGAGCACCAGGAATGCAGCGATGGCCGCGCTGTGGGTGTCCGAGTGAAACATAGCTTACCCAAATAAATGTGACTTGACATATCAAACATGAAGTTGAAAAATAATTTGAAATAGCAGCTCATTTTTAAAATAACTCAGGATCTGATTTCATGACCTGGGAAGTCAGATCCTATACAAACCCACACAATGCTCCAGTGTGCAGCTAATCACGGCTTCCTGCCCCTAGCAGATACCGCAGGCACGGGCCTCATTAGACATTCCTGTGCTTACTTCCAACCTTACCTACTGCTTGTGTTTGCATTCAGAGTAACCAGGGCTCTCTTCTTAAGACAATACACCCATTTTTCTCAGGATTTGAATTTCTTTCCTTGTGCTTTCACTCTGTGTGTTGGAATTCGCAGGAGTGGCAGAGTAAGATCAGAATTAAACATCTCACATCTGCCAGAGCTCATGAACTGCACAGAATTCCAAGTGTTCCCCAGTTACTCTTCAGGAGCTGTTTTAACCTGAGATAGAGATGAACACTTGTGTTTGACTGCAGAGGAGCAGCCAAGCTCCTCCTGGGGACAGCTGGAGGTAGCATAGGAAGGAATGCTTTCCAGGGGAACTGCATATATTTTTTTAAACAAACCAAACCACTTCTGTGTGACATAAACAGAATTGTTGTCCTATGTGCGGCCAAAGGGGGAGGTCATTCAGCTCTCCTTGCACACGCCCCGGGATGTGGCAGCCGCGCAGATGAGAATGCCAGGGCACAGGGTGAGTGAAAACACGCACCTCCCAGCTATTTCAGAGGAAAGGCCAACGCTGCACAGTGCTCACAGCCACCACCCCCATCGCAGTGTTCTCATGATAGGGAACACACAACTCAAAAAGCACTTTAAGTGGATTTGCTTTCTGAAGTCACGCTCCTTTCTCTATTTTAAACATTTCTCAGGAAAATATTCCCAGACAGAAATCTTGCATAAGAAGCCCTAAGTCTACTGACTCAGTTTGAAAGCTGCTTTATTAGCCCCTACAGGGGCTGATAAGCCTTGCCTGGTGCATAAGGACACAAGGGCTGTGCATTGTTCTGCTGCTCAGCCTGGTGCGGTGCTGGCAGCCTGGGCTTGAACCAGCCAAACAATTAGAGAATTTAACTTCCTCCATAAATGCTTGTACATGTAAGGCTGTGTATTTGGGGGCATTTCTCTATTAGGAAGGAAGCTAACGTTTTAAACATGTTGCAGAAGTAGAAGGAATGGCAGAGGCTTCTGTGGACAGCATCACATTGATTTGGCTGAGAATTAGGAATAATAAAGGGCGGAAGAAAAGCACTTGGACCTGGCCAGCAGTCAGCAGCCTCAAACCACCGTTCCCCCTGCGCAGTTGTTAGTGAGTTCTGCCATTAATATATCGCAGCATAACAATGTCCTGCAGCTGAGCTCTGCCCAGCAACACCCCGCGTGGACAGAAGGCAGAGGCGGCTGTGCGGGTGCAAGGAGTACCAGCCAGGGGCAAAGGGCAGGGTGTTGCCACTGTCCCAGAAGAAATGGGGCGTGCCACCCCAGGGTGGGCAGGAGGAAGGTGGCAGCTTGGGAAACCCTGAGCTGTGTGTGCTGGCACAGCTCTCAGCAGGAACTAGGCAGCTGGGTATCCAGGGGTGGCTTGGCAGGGGTTTGTCCAGAGAAGCTGGAGTTCCCAGATGAGAGAAAAACATGGCAGGAAGAAAGCTGAGCAGATCACCCATTGCCATAGCACAATCAGTGCCTTACCTATTCCTAGGAGCTTCTCTGGGTATAAATGTTTCCTAAAAAAATGTCAGATTCCCCTGTGGGGATCCTGGCTCTGCTCTGACTCGGTCCTTATCTTGTAGGACAAAACCTGCAATTCCCACGTTCCTGCTTGTGTCGAAAGCGTGGTTCCTCGATTTTGCAAAGCAGATCCAAAATCACCAGGAAAAAAAAAAAGGACAATAAAAGGTATGCTACTGGGAGAAGATGGCATCAGAAAGGTGCTACTGGTGGAGCTAGGCTGGGTAGCAGGTGCCTTGCTCTATGCGTGCCTGACAGAGATCTGAAATGAGAGATAATATCAAGAATGAGACCAGTCACTCATTGTCTGTTTGAAAAGGACCAAAAAGTAAAAATAGATCCTTTTCAATGAAACAACAGTGTATTTCAAAGGGCAGTACAGTCACACTGCAGCAGTTGGCACTGTACTTCACATCAGCCATCTGGTACAGTGCTCACAGCAAGGAACCTTGCCTTTGTAAGCATTGTCACTTCCCTACGGGTTAAAATACCAACCAAGAGTCTGGTATGACACAGAGGGGAAAAACAGAGCCCTACCAAGCCCAATCCTATTAATCAGAGTGAGCAAGAACAAAATGGAACAGGGGAGCAGGGTTGGGGCATGGCTTGAGACCCTTTTTTGAGGGTGGACACTGTGCCTTAGTTCCAGCTGCCCCATTGCTGCTGTAGTGGTGTTAGAGAAGGGGGAGGGAAGAGTGAGTTACAGATACAGCAACCTCAGGTATGTAGTTTTATCTTTACAGCCATGGCGATAACATGGGTTGCAGCAGGATGAAGGTGATCCAATCCAACTGGGGCCAGTTGTTCTCCGTGGGAGCCCCACAGGGGCCTGGTATTTGCAACAGCACCGGTGCTGTTTGCACAGGCACACCATGGTGGCCGCCCAGGTGCCTCCGAGGGCCCTTGTTTGCTTTTGGTTTCTTTGAGGCTTGAGCCTAGGGAGGGAGATGTTCCTCTAGGGATCAGAAACATCTTCCAGCTTGCAACACACACCAGGAGGGCCAGGCGCACTCAAAAGAAGCCCTCTCTGCTTTCTGCATGGTGACAGTCTTCTGGGTATATCTGCTTTTTGTTGAACTTTGTATGTAAAACTCTTCCTTCATTCTGCATGGACTTTAGTCCCTTTGGCACAGCCATCACTGGCTGGCAAGCAGCTGGTATGACTGTGTCTTAAAGCATGGGCTAAGTGGGGCACATGCCAGCACACCTTGTTATCTCTATCTCTCTGGGAGCAGTAGGTGGGAAGATTCTGCAGTGACAGCCTTCACTCCTAGGAGAAAAGCACCAATCTGGCTGTTAACACGCTGGTGCTGCTGGTGCCTAGCTGGCAGAGGTACCGCGGTGCAGCCGCAGCCCAGGGCCTGGGAACTCCATGCAGACAGACAAGCCATTCCCTGTCCCATGGCAGGCTGGCTTGAAGCTCCCACAGGAGCCTTCCTCCTGCTCCTTTGCCAGCCTCAGCAGTGTTTTCGGTCTTTTCTGTGGTTCCCGCAGCAGCTGCAAATTTTCGTTCTGCAAAGCAGAAATGCCCTCCGAGGTTCCTTGACAGCAGCAAGTTTCCAGTATGCTGAAGTGGCAGGGGGTGATGAAGTGGTTGCAAACCAGTCAACTGCAAGCAGAAAATGGCTTCGTTGTCTGTAGCGGGGCCTGGAAGGCTCAGGGCAGGAGGGGAGCACCTGGGGCAGGCAGGCTTTCCTTCCCGGCAGATCCAGCCCCTCTGACAGTTTCACTAATGAAGTGGGAAAGGGCAGGGAGTGTCCCTGCGGGCACAGCCCGGGGTCCTTGAGGGCACAGCCCGGGTGTCTGAGGGCACAGCCTGGGTGTCTGAGGGCACAGCCCGAGTCTCTGAGGGCACAGCCCGGGGTCTCTGAGGGCACAGCCCGAGTCTCTGAGGGCACAGCCCGGAGTCTCTGAGGGCACAGCCCGGGTGTCTGAGGGCACAGCCCGGGTCTCTGAGGGCACAGCCCGGGTCTCTGAGGGCAGAGCCTGGGTGTCTGAGGGCACAGCCCGAGTCTCTGAGGGCACAGCCCGGGTGTCTGAGGGCACAGCCCGGGTCTCTGAGGGCACAGTCCGGCTCCGTCCCCGCGCCCCCAGCACGAACCGCCCCCAAACCCTTGTCACTGCTGCCCCCTGGCGGCCCCGCCCGGCCCGGCCCTCACGGCGGCCCCGCCGCTCCCAGCGCCGGACAAGCCCCAGCCAAAGTCCTTGATTGGTTTAACTTGATAAAAGTCTCCGCAAAAAATACAACCACACAAACAGAAAAAACACGCGGCAGTGAAATCATGGAGTCATAAAATCGTTTAGGTTGGAAAAGCCCTCTAAAATCACCAAGGCCAACCATTAACCCACCACTGCCAAGCCACCACTAAACCATGTCCTTCAGTGCCACATCTACACGTCTTTTAAACTCCTCCAGGGACGGTGATTCTACCACTGCCCTGGATAGCCCATTCCAGTGCCTGACAGTGCTTTTTGTGAAGAAATTTTCTCTAATTTCTAGTCTAAACCTCCACTGGTGCAACATGAGGCTGTTTCCACTTGTTACCTGGGAGAAGGGGCCAACCGCACCTGGCTACACCCTCCTTTAAAGTAGTTGTAGAGCCATAAGATCCCCCAAGTCTCCTCACAGCCAAACACAGAATATTCTGGGTTAGAAGGGACCCACATCGATTGAATGGCCCATACAGGGATCAAACCCACAACCTTGGCATTACTAGCACCATATTCTAACTGAGTTAATCTCAGAGATACCACCCCTTGGCTCCTTCAGCCACTCATCAGATTTGTGCTCCAGCCCCTTCCACAGCTCCATCGCCCTTCTCTGGACACACCTCAATGTGTGTCTTGTAGTTAGGGGCCCAAAACTGACCCCAGGATTTGAGGTAGCTCACCAGGAATACAGGGGTACAATCACTGCCCTGGTCCTGCTGGCCACACTATTGCTGATGCAGGTCAGGATGCCATTGGCCTTCTTGGCCACCTGGGCACACACTGGCTCATGTTCAGCTGCTATCAATCACCACCCCCAGGGCCTTTTCCAGTGGGCAACTTTCCAGCCACCCTGCCCCAAAATCACCCAAAGCCATTGCAGCGCTTGATCTCACCCCAAGTCTTGGGAACTGCGGCAGTGGGGTGGGAGCAGGGAGGGGGCTGTGCTGCCCCTGCCGAGGCCTGGGAGTATCTCCTCATGCCTCAGGAATGTGGTTATGTCATGGCGAGTCCCCCACACGCCCCGCCGCAGCCTCCCAGCCGGCCGCCGGCCGACAGCTCTGGGAAGCGTCGTTACTGCTGAAATAGAGGCATAAATTTCTGCTGGCAGGACTCCTGGCTGTGAAAACTTGTAAGCCGTAACAACCACTCACTGCGACAAAGTTACTCCGACATTTCCCATGGTCCCAGTCCCATTCCCCAGAACCAGGGGCAGGAAGAGGGGGAAAAGGTTTTAAAAACTTTTGATTTTCCTTACTTAGCTGAGCATTACCGGAGGCGATATTTCTGACTGTGCATGAATCCTTCCTGTGAACTCATGGGGCATGACGCACCCAGTGGAGGGGAGAGCATGCCCAAGACAAGAGCGGCTGAAGTACACTCCTGCTGAGCTGCTCTTTCTGAGGATTTGTATTTCTTTTTCCAGACGAGGAGCCTTATTATTACAGAAAGAACATGAGATTTTTATGAGTGATTTAACAAATTAGTTTCTCAAATTGTTTGCAGCAGCACAAGAAATGTTGCAGTCATTAAAGTTCATAGAAAGTATCAAATGCTCCAGTGCCACAAAGCTTTACCCTGTGCAACAGAAACAAAGCAAAGTAACCCCTGACATGTTTAGACGTCTGACTCTGAAACGCTGTACTTCGCCTCTCCACAATACCCGAATGGCAACTCATCCTGCCCCTGTGTAGATTGGTAGAATGAGCTGGGAGCTGAACCAGCATAAACCCAGCTACAAACATGATTTTAAAAACAAACAACTAATTATTTCCATTCACCTCATTTAATACGGGCTCATGCAGAAATGCTGTTCGTCCAATAGTCCAAAGTATGTCACGTATTAAGAGCTAAAGAGTCCAACCCAATGAATGAGTCATCACCCAGTGGATGAAATCCCATATCTTCATGGCTGCTCATAAATAAGACAAGCTCAACTTTATAGTAAGTCATAAGTAAACAATGAACTATATGAAAATCAGACTCAGCTGTGTTGTAACTGCGTGGGCACAGTGCCCATGCAGAAATGAAAAGCGAATGTGATACCATCACATTTAGCTTTGAGGCTAAATTTGAAGCTGAAGCTCTTAAGAAGGGTTTTGATGCATGTAGTAGGGCAGTCAGACACCCAGACCTTTGAGGCCACTGCAAATGCCATTTGCAATAAACAACACATTATCTCAGCCATTAGCGCTTCTGAACCTCAGATCCCGATGGGCATATTTTCTGAAACTATCATCTGGTATCTTCTTGTGACTGCCCAACATCTCCAAGCAGTGCTCCTGTGTTCTCACAGCCTGCTCCTGCATCAGTGCTCTCTCCCAGGTGGAAATGAAAGGCAGCAAGAAGGTGTTCCTTCACCCTGGGATGAGCATCAGAACATCCTGTGCATCCCCCATAACTATACCCTGAGTACTGGGCTGGATTCACAGAACTGGCTGGGGTTTTCGGTTTGTTTGAACCAGCATTGTGAGAGAAGTCAGGAAGTAGCAGAAAGTATTGATCAGCCTCTGCCTTGCTATAAAATTAACAGCTTATAAAACTCGGTATTGAAATAACTGGAAGCCTGACCACACTGCAGACAGCACAGCAGAAGGGCCAGGCAAGAGAAGATGTGCTGACGGCACTGAGAAAGATGCTGGCATGTAGCAGTGAAGGGACCATGAAAGACAGTGAAAGACATAGCAGTGAAGGGACCATGAGGCAGCAGGGGCAGCTGAAGCCACCTCTAAGTTTGAGCTCCACCGTGCCACACAGGGAGGGTCTCCCCAGCCACAAGCAGCTCATGGGGCTGCAACCGGCTTTGCAGGGGGATTTACTTCAATAAAAACATCTTTCTTACTCCTGAGGAAGAGGAGTATTTAGCTATCTTGTCAAAGACTTTCAGAAATGAATGTTTTTCTCCTCCTCCTAATATCCTATTTGTATTTGGGTTAATGGTGCAGGTGGGATACTCTGAACATTGCAGGAAGCAAATCCTTGAATTTTAGGGAAACTGGGATGTGCTTGGATGTGCTAGAGAATAAATAAGGTTGACCATCTCAGACCATCATTAGATGTAACCATTAATGGCAGAGCTGCTATTGCCTGAAGAAAGTGCGCCAGGGGAAAGGTGCCAGACAAGAGAAACTGCCTTTGAAGGCTTTCAGGTTTGCATGGGCTTGGTGGCGCACTCTGATGTGATGTCCTGCTGCTTCCTCGCCCTAACCTTCTCTCAAGCACAATGGAGCAGCTCAGGCTGCCCCTAGGATAGCAGTAGGGCCAAGACAGTAGCTGTCTGGCTATAGCAAGGGAAGATACCAAAGCAGCTTTTCCCTGAGAGCACAAAGCTCCAGAATCTGCCAAAATACACAAGGACACAGACTGTCTCGTGGCTGTCCCTGCAGAGGCAGATCAGGATATCCATTCTACAGTGATGTGTCCAGACATGGGGGAGGGCTTTGAGATGCGTCACAAGAACTAAAGCCCAGAAGAGGGACAAGCCTGGTCACAGGCACTCAGTCCATCCCAGGGGATGCAGGGTTTCATGCTGGGGAATGGGGCCTGGCTCCCTTCCTCGTGACCTGCAATGACTGCATTTCTCTAAAAGGCTGAGAACAGTTGTGCCCTCTCAGGATTCCACAGATGATCTCTAAGTCCTCTCAGGAGACCTCCAGAGAGCTCCTCTGGCTCCCTGCCTTCCTGACAATCCTTGACCCAAGTGGCTCCAGCAGTCAGAGCAGGCAGGGAGGTTCCACGACCCCAGCTCAGGCTCTTCCCACCAAGGATGCTCTGATCAGGGAAGTTGTTTTGTTTTCTCAAGCCTGTTACTGTTGCAACAGGGCAAATCAGAGATGAAATCCAACCAGAGATGGGACTGCACAAACCCAGGTCACTACTTTCTGGGCAAGCAGAGGTCCTCTATATACATTCTCTTTTTAACTTTGGAAAAATTATTGTATTCTCTTAATAAAGTTCTGTAAATGGATGAATAATTTCCACAAAGGAAAGAATGTAAGACTTGCATCGGCACAACATTACTTCTAATCAAGTGATCTCTGCAATTCTCCAGAACAAGCAGAAATTCATATTTTCCATATGTAACAATCTTTGTCACCCAAAGCACTTTGTATTCAATAAAAATACCAGCTTTCATTAAAGATAAAAACCCTTTTGGTGCATAGTTTTCCTGGCATTGCACATCTCTGGTTCCCTCACTCGACATGTTTAGAATTAAATCACAAAACCTTAATTCACCCTCTAATGATCTGTTTGTTTCCAGATTCATATTCCCACAATATGTTTGCTGACAGCAGTTGGGCTCTTTGACAAAAGACAAGGAATTTTTCCCAACGATGTATATTTGCTTTGCTCTGCTGCATTACAGGGGAAGGGTGCAGGCTGTACAAGCTGTCACCAATAACGTGACTCTAAGACCAAGTGTAATTTATTTAGTACAAGCTAAATGTTTATACTAAGTGTTCTTTGTTCCGAACATTATCGCTTCAACATTGAGCTTCTTATGAAGAGAGTTGTGAGAAAGGTTGAGCCCTACTTTGAAAGGCTTTTTAAATTTAGCATCACTGTGACTTGGAGCCAAAGCCCCAGTGCATGCAGTTCTCAGGAGGAAGATGGCAAAAAGCTGCTCCCCTCAGTTTTAGGAACTTCAAAACTGTTCTTTTTGACTTTGTATTATGTGTTAGAACAGAATAAAAGCAAACCAATTCTTGAAAGGATGCGTTGTTTCAAAATAAATCCAAAATCTTACACCCCAAATAACACTGAATGTGGAACTTTGACATTACTGCACCTTTCTCCCACTCTTAAAATAATCTCTTCAAATTCATATTGATTTCATAAAGCACTTTGATCTCAACAGAAACAAAGCACATCGGGATGAAATCTGGTCCCACCAGTATGTCCTCAGCCTTTCTCATCTCCCCACTGATGGATGGGGCCTGGAAGGTGTCCCCATCTTGTGTCCACACACAGCCACACTCTAGGCAGCAGTGACAAGCAGCCATTATTTAATAAACAGGTGATACCCAAACACAGTGAAACTAAGTCCATGATATTTGGAGAGCCCTAGATGTGGTCTCTTCTAAAAGTAAAGTGAAAGTTCCTCTGTCAGAAGAATATCGGACTTTGTCAGTGGCATGAAAAATCTCATTCCATAGAAACACACTGGAAAACTGCATCCTGATGTGGTGTCTGCCACTCAGAAAGGACAGTGAGAAAAGGGTGAGCATCAAGGAGGATGATGGCTATGACATGGGAAACCCACCTTGTAGTGAAGGTCTTCAGGAGCCTGATCCGCTGCTGAGAACGTTGAGGCCAGATGTGGTCACGAGCTGAGGCACCTGCACGGAGAGAGCAATGTCAGAGGTGAGGGCTTCCCACTTCCTGGGGGAAAAGGGTTCATGGCAGAAAGCTGCAGCTAAGCAGCCATGCACTAGAGAAATATATATTCAAACAGGAGCAACTTGATCTTGTGAACAACTAACTGTACCCTTACCCATCCCTTATGGTAGATCCTCCATCTCTCATATGGAAGAATCAGTGTCAGATGTTTCTCTAAAACACATGTGATTTAAAATAGGAACAATTTAAGGTGGTTGTACCACCTTTTGTATTGTACCTCATCCCAGTCCCTGTTTCCTTGAGGGTGATTTGTCCCATGAATGATTCCAAGTTTTGCTCCTAGTTTCTAATTCCTAGAAAGAATTAACATTTCAGTATCACTCCCATTTTCACAGCAACTAGAACTATCCATATTTGACCATAGCAAAATATTTTAGACACAATAAATACAATATCTCTGTGTTTATCTGAAGAAAGGAAATCCTTTCTGTGGACTCCCCTTTGCTCCCTGCTGAGATGACTGCTCAGAAGTCTGCAGAATGCTGCAGTAGCGCACGAGGGTGTTTCTCTGGGGTGTGAAGCTGACCCTCCTCTGTTATAGATAACAGCTTTATGGCACAGGCATTGTTCTGCTCTACCAGTGCCTGTTTTCACAAGGTATTTAGTGAATAGGCTTTCAACTGCAAAAATACAGGCTGACATCAAGAAGGCAAATGCCCTTTGAGCTTGTGATTGCATGTTCACGTAGTTACGCTTATTTTCCTCGTTAACATATAGGAATCCCTTTTTTTTGTTATCATGCTTTATTTAATTTTAATAGGGTTTTTCATTGTATTTAAAAACGTAGAGGAAAACAGAAAAAAAAAATCCCATTGTTCTCCTACGTGTTTGTTTTCACTACAACTACTAAGAGGAAAAGCCCTTTACAAAAACAGGATACAGCAGACTCCTCTGCGCTGTGCACCCCCTCGCACACTCCGGGCACGGCTGCAGTGGTAATCCAGAGTCCATGGAAAGGCATAAGTAAATGAAAAACATCAATGGGAGTTTTATTACCCACTTGAATGGGAGTAGCGTTAAGTCCCTACTGAATAAACCCCACCTGCCTGGGCAGGTTCTGCTCCCCTCGGACAAATTGCCATCTACATACGGACATTTTTCTCTGTGACATCAATTACAGACGAGGGGCAGACAGGGATGTCTGCAGAGCAAACCCCACCACTGTAGGAAGGTGTTAAGCCAGTTAAGCCTCATGCCAAGAGCCATAGCATCCAGCATCCCTTCCCAGCAGTCCTAAGAGACGAATCACCAGGGCCCCATCCGCTGTCACCTACACCAGATGCTGCCTGGCCACAGGAGGTGCCCTCAGATTCCCATGGATCTCGCTGAGCAGCCACAGACTGTCTCTAGAGTGCCTTCAGGAGTGGGGCTTCCCACTGCATTTCTACTAATGACTTTTCAGAGCTCCTCTCTTAACATCCTGCATCCTCCTTTCCTCCCACTTGGATTATTGCTTCCCCTGCTGGGCTCTTGCCCAGTCGGTGGAGGGGTCTCTGGCTGTGCCGGCAGCTCCCAGGAAAAGGTGCTGGAGCTGAGGCAGGAGGACTCACAGGCTGCACTCACTGCAGAGCACATTCCTGTGGGCTGTTGTTAAGAAGATAATAAAAATTGCTGTTTTCTTTCTCTGCAGACATTAGCATTTGGAAGAGTTCATGCTTCCAAAGAATAACACTGACTTGTTCTCTGTGATACGGAAGAATAAATCAAGTGCAATTACCAGGAGATCTGCATTTCTGCAATCAAGAGTCTCATCTCTGGCCAGAAAGTACCTTTGGGGAATCGAGTTCTAGCGACTGGGAGGCCAGCAAAGAGCAATTTGAGCTGTTCTGACTCTCTAACATGGTGATTGCAGTTCCATTTGCTGGTCAGAAACTACCGCTTAGCAGCCATCCGCCTGGCAACCTCCTTCAAACACCATCCCGAGAGCATTTCAGTTACAAAAAAAACCCTCAAATTTTAGGGAAATATGTTTTCTGCTTTCTTTCTGAGGAAAAACATATAACGCCGTAAGAGTTGAGTCTACTCTTGTGGTGCGGGGAACGATATACCACTTTAGTTTTAATTTAAAGGGTTGTGGTTCTACTTGGTTTTCTTTTAAGTAAGTGTAAGCCTTATTTCTTCACCAGAAATTATCATGACTTTGGATTTAGCTATGATCTCTGAACAAGAAGAATTGTTTCTAAAACACAAAATGATTACATTTGATAATGTAAATATGATAAATGTTTATGCAAATCCTTAGGTAAGACTATACCACTTCATTACTGCAAAATAAACATTCTGATGCTGACCCTGACAATATGCTGACACTGTGTCTTTGAACCAGAGAGTCTTTGCTATCGCTCAGTAAAATGAAGAGCCAGGGAGACAACACAGACTTAACACAACAGGCTGTGCCTGACACTACTTAGAATCCGAACACAGTGTTTTCGGTTCAAGCGAACAAACTGCACAATTTCCATTTATATCAAAATCTTTCATTGTTTAGAAACTGTAAACCGCTTTCTGCATTTATTGGTAAATAGCTGATCATGATCAGAGGACAGGATTAAATAATGTGGCCATCATTCCTTCCTCATCAGGGAGAAATAAACGCAGAGTATCCTCCCTTGTTGCATGCAAGCAGTTCAATTACAAAACCATGCTGTTCCCAAACCCTCGGTATCCACCGACTAGGTGTCCCAAAAGGCAAGAAATCACAGTTCCCTTGGCAGTGTCAGGACAAGCTCACTTCGAGCAATCCCTTTTCTGAAAGCAGATTGGGGACAGCCCTCCCGAGGCTCCCTCCATCCCACGGACCCTCACACTCTGCCATCGCCCTCCAGTCCCAGCCCCGGGGGTCCCGCCGGAGCCAAGGGCAGGTCCCACATGGTGCCCAACCACGCTGCCCCTCGCACCCACCTACCGTGCGCTGCTCCCCGTGGCCCCACCGAGCCGGTGGATGGATGGAACTGCCGGGCTTGGCTGGGAGCTGCTGCTGTCCCAGCAGCGGGAGGTCACCAGGCTGCTGGTCTGATCTTCAGTTCGCTTTCCATCTGAAAACTTTAACTCCTTCACGCCCTGGAAGGCAAAATATCAGGAAATACTGTGGCGCTGTGCTTGTCCCTTGACAGGGGCACTGAGCACACCCTTGCCCCAGGCTGTAGAGAACAAGGACACCCAAGTGAGGCAAACCAGGACGTGGGGGGTCGGCGTGGACAGTTTTGCTCTGAGACTTCGGGGTGAGTGAGTTGCAGAGAAGCCCTTGGTGAGATTTTCCTCTTAAGGACTTACACCCATTAAGCCCTGTCCTGAAGTCTCCCATATTCCCACGCATTCCTGTGGCTGCCAAATCCCTGCCAGGGACCCCAGGGGCTTACACTTTGGAAGGGAAGGGGAAAACCTTTGACAGTGCTTCTTTTCCTTTCTCACCAAGCCCCTGGGAAATTCAAGGGGGTGGAAATCGCTTCTGGCAGAGGAAAAACCCAGATCTACAAGGGCGCACTGGGGAGTGGCCCTAAAACATCCCAGCCCCAGGCCTGCTGCCAGGAACCCCCAGACAGCCCTAGTCTGGCCATGCCCATGCCTGGGCAGCCACCTACCTCCTTGCTTTGATCAGACAGCGGTTCCTGGAATTGGGATTTTGTGGTCCAGCTGTCAAGATGCCTGTGCAAGAGCAGAGGGAAGAAGATGCCTCTGTTTTGTCCTCACAACCCACTGGGTTTCCAGCTCCCTGTGCATCAACCCTGGCCCCTGCACGTGGTACTACCATAATGCACAGGGCCAGTCACCAGGGACTGAAAATACTGCTATTTCCAGAAAGATGCATAAAATGCTTACATGATGATGTCAGTCCTGACCTCCATGTTCCTCCGGCACTCCTCTGCTGTTGAGCAATGGAAACACTTCCTGCGTTTCAAGTGGCTGTGTTCTGTCCCCCCAACCCCAGCTGCAGGCTCACTCTCACCTTCAGCCACCACGCTGTCCCCTGCAGCCTGTTCAGTGCTGGCAGATGGGAATTTTTAAGCTCCTGCCCCACAGGAAACTAAGCTAAATCTGGCTCTGCGCAAGGGTTCTTCAAACACCACTCGTTAGGTGTGAAATCATGACTCAGAACAAACCCCTGCTCTTGGAGCTGCTGCCACACGTGGGCTGCCCTCTGGCCGGGCTGCAGTAATGGGACAGGTGTGAGCACTTACCAGCCTCCTCTGAACGAGGGTGTGCCCGGTGGGGAGGCTGCAGGACTTGCAGGGAAGGCCACATGTGGCAGGGACAGGAGCATTTCATTTCAGGCAGCAGGGCCAAGCTGCACTGGAGGTTTTCTAACGACCCTAATGCACCCAAGGGTGCTGCAGTGCCCCGTGGGCACAGCACACGCTGTCCCGGGCACACTGGCACTCACTGTGCTGAGCCCACCCGCTGCCCACCCCTGCTCAGCCTCCACGGCCTCTCCAGTACACCAGCCCGTGCATCCACAGGAATCCATACAGGTCCTCACCACTGGTGACAAAGTGCTCAGAGCAAACAACAAACACTCCTGTAACTCACGGCTCTGATGCCAGCACGTCCCACCCTGTCCCCAGTGTCTGGGCTCCACTTGTGAGCTCCCCAGGCATGAGCTTAGCTGAGCCCCCCAGTCAATCCGATGCATTTTAGCCTCACATAAATCACATAACTCTCAGCCAGCCCCTCCAGAGTGGGTGCCCCCATCAGAGCCTCTTCCTGTCCAGGTGATTCTCCACGGACCATTGGCAGATGCCACAACCAGCTCCTTTCAGTTCCCAGGCACCACGAGTTACACAAAAGCTGACTTTTGTCCCAAATAAGAGGAGCCTGAGTGAGGGAGAGGGAGGGGAGAGGTGCCCCTCTGCCCTTTTTCCCCAGAGCAGGAGGCCCTGACTGCAGCATTGTAATTCCAGGTGAGGCACAGCATCCCTGGGGCTCCACCATCAACAGCGCATGAGATGGTGGCTGACACATAATCCCTGTGCAGACACCCTTACTGACAGGCTGCAGCAGCTTTTCATTCATCCCTGAGATCAGCAAAACCAACATTTAAGATAATTTTCCAAACCTTGCTCTGGAGGGAAAGCAGCTTTGGGGCTTTTGATTTCAAGTATGAAAAGTGTAATTACGGATAATGATGCCTCTTGCTGTAGTGCAAGCAAGAAACCTTTCTGTGTTTCATGGCTGGTCCCTGTGCCCTAAAGTAAAAAAGGGTTTCTGCTTTCATTACAAAACATATTTTTATTTCAGCCTGAAAGACCTTCTCATCTGGGAGCTCTCTAGTGGCCAGCAGTCTCTCCTGCATCTGGTGTTACTTAGCCAGCAATTTTTCTTCTGCATTGCCTGGGGGCCAAAAGCACTCCCCAAAAGGCAAAACAAGGGTTAAAATTGTTTAGAGAACAAAACTCTGTTAGAACGTTTTATTGGAGTCCAGGGAAATTACTTTTAAAATACATACACATAATACTAGCAGCAATAATAGACTTTTCAAAAGTCCACTGTAAAAGTAATGGTATTTCAGACTGGAGCCAGTGTTTCAAACCCCTCTGTATGGAGATGACATCAGACACATGGCTTATGTTTCCACTTTCTGCAGTGTGAAAGAAAATACACTGCTATGTACTTACCTTCAGCTGGTGTGTTTGCTAAACTCGGACAGTTTGGTCGGGTAACTGCTTGAACTCAGAAAGTTTCACTGTCAGGGAAAGCAAAAACTGTTTGGTTTTTTTTTTTTTAAATTTATAGGCTTCTCAGCTTGTATCAAAACCACCTTTCTCAGCCCTCACTCGGTTCTGCCACTGTGATGCTTAAAACTGCTATTATGTTTAATTTATTATAAGGTGATAAATTAATATAGGATATGGATGGTGAATGCAAGACCTGTCCCAGCAGCTGGCTCACAGAATTATATTACAAAATTTTAGGCTCACCTGCTTGACACCAATCTTCCACTTTCCCCTCTGGTTCTCGGAAGGATGGCAGTGCCAGTGCCAGGATGGGCAGCTCCAGCACTCAGACCAGCCTGGCCACAGCCCTTCCTGAGGTCAGCTAAGCAGTTGCAGTAAATGTGACTTCCCAGCTGAAAACAGAGCGGTTGGGTTACCCCACGTGCATCTCCTGGGAGCAGAAGCCAGGGCTCCTGTTTTTCACCTGCCCATGAGCGGGAGCCTGGTGGTCTGAGGGTGTCTGAGGGGACAGTTCAAGGAGGTGCAGTGCCCGCTGATTTGGACCCTGCCCAGGATACACAGGGTCCACGCACGTTATACATCACTTTTACTGAAGGATACCTGCTGTTGATGGCATTTTCTGGCAGGAGAGGGAACTCCTGAGGGCTGTTCCCTGTACAGAGACAGGCAGTGAGGAGGGGATCTGCTGGCATTCAGACTCTAAAGCTAGTCCGACACTTCCACATCATCTTAAAAAAAAGGCAAAAAATATAAATGGTAAGAACTACGATATCTGAGCAAACAGCACTAATGGATGTTTCCCTAATTCCTTAAGCTGCCTCCTATGTTTATAAATGAAAGAGAAACATCCAGAGGTTCCAAGTATGAGATTTCATTTCTTTGTTAACCAGAAATGCTCTGAATACTTCTCAGTCTCTGTTTTCAGATGTTGCCTTCTCACAGAAATGACCATCTAAGGCATTCATCTTTTTTATTAAAAATACGTATTTTCATTTTAAAAAAATTTAGTTTTAATTCTTATTACAGTCCTATGTTTTTCTTTTTTTGATATGGGTACAAACATTTTTCTAAACTTAAAGTAACCCTTCTCAGAAGGGGGTGGAGATCTGAAATATTTGTAAGATGTAGTTTTCTTTGATTTCCAAAGAATTTGATTCAAGTGTTAGAAAGCTGCAGAAAATAATCCCAGTAAGAGGAATAACCAAGAACCAGGTTATTCCTAAGCCTTCAAGACCCTTTCAAGTTGGTCTGAAAACCTCATTGTTAATCAAAATAATTGCATGAGAACCAATCAGGAAATCCTGAAACATTCAGAATGAAAACTTGTCGTTACAAATTCACCATCACGGCTAAAAAACAGATTATCTCTGTCAAAAGCTGTGGGAAAGTTTGCTTTGTAGCAGTAGGGGCAGAAATAAATATTTGCCCAGTCTGTTTTGTTTATCCTAAAAACATATATACATGTGCAGAGTTTCAATTAAACACTATTTTCTTTTCCCCCCATGTGCACATCATTTGAACTGCCCATGTGAGGAGCTTTTAAAGCATCTCTCCCAGGAGTCAAGGAGGTGGCTCCGGGCCAGCACGTTACTCAGACCATTACACCATGGCAGGGCAGGTCGGATTGCTTTGAATTTTAAGCCTCATTTCTTTGGTCTCACCTCTGAGTCCATTTAAACACAGCTGACCCCTTGCTATAATTTAAAGCAGATGCACGAAGTGCCACTGAAAACATACCTGTGGATGGGGCGGTTTTGCTGAGAAATGCCATGAATTCCCAAGTCTGAGGCTCGCTGGGGAGCAGGTGCAGGTGGAAGGGGTTCAGGTGTGGACAGGGTCTGTTTCACCAAGACAACAATTCCCTGTTACTGTATTTAAACCCTCTAAGAAATTGCATATTTTCTCAAGGAAGAGTGTTGTCTGGGCATGTCTGAGCCAGTGGAAGAGCTTGACCCCACAAGGGGACGATGAGCAGAGACCTCCTCTGCAATTGGTGGCAGGGAACACCTCTGGCATTCAGTTATGCCAAGATATCCATTCTTTGTTGTCCCTCAACACCCCAACTACTGCCCAGTAGTTGGATCCCCTTCCCTGCTAAGAGGGTCCATGGCCTCCACAGCCATCCCCCCCAGGGGTCCAGCATTTTCACCAATTTCAAGTCAAGTGACTGCTCAAGTCAGGGCCCAGCTTGCCTGGGGACACCGGGATAAAACAATAGTTCAAAGCACAGCTGTTTACTGCCCCACGGGGTCATGAGCCCCTCCTGTAGCTCAGGAACCCTCTGTGCTCACACCGCTTTTGCAAGGACACAGGCAGAGGTACTGATGCAAAAGGTCTCTGGTCTGTGCTCTCCTTTGCAACAGCTGTTTGCAAAGTTAGTGGTGCACTTTGTTTTGAAAGCTAGGTCCATACTTATAAACATGTCATTTAAAAACGCAGTTGTTAAAAGAAGAAGAAAACGGAAAGAAAAAAAAATCCAGCCCAGTGGTCGAACCCTCTTGATCCATTCCCCTGTGGCAACAGTGTTCAAACAGGTGAAAACAGGAGAAAAACAAGGGCTGGGAAAAGAACAAATGCTCACCACATTTAAAAACACCTGCTGGAAGTGACTGCAAGGGAAAATAGTTCAGAACATTTTTGAAAATACCTGAATGATGCCCATAATCCACTGCTGCTCCTGAGGGGCCTGGGGACCTCTGGGCATTTCACCCTGGGACCCCACCGGAGCATCCGCTGATCCCACTGGCATCACAATCCTTTGTGAGGTAGTAGGACTCTTTCAAAGTCTCTTCTTGCCTGAAACAACTCACAGCTAAACAAAAGTACAGCTTATTTTGTCCAGATTTAGCAAGTCTTAGATCTTCATCATCTCAGGAGATCAGGGTCTTGGTGCTTCTCCCACTTGAGTCACTGGGAATGCTGCCACAGGCTCCAGACGGCAACCAGACCTTATCCTACATGCTGCTCTGTTGAGCTGACACCTTTTTGTTTCCTAGCACCTATCACAGCAATAGATTTACCAGAGCTGAGACTGCTCCAAGCAGAGCAGTGGGACAGAAACAGCCTTCTACAACTGCACAGGCAGGTGATGATGCTCAGTCCTGAAGGCTGTGGGTCCCTCTGAGCTCAACCCCTGACCTGCTGCTAAACAAACCCTGTGCCAGGACCCTGCGGTGGAGGATGAGCTGGATGGGCCACCTGGGACGTCCCCAGCCCTCCAGCCCTGGACCTGTGGTTGGAGCTTCTCTTCCCTGGCCATGGGGCAGCACTGCAGGTGAGAGCTGGGTTTCAGGAATGAAAAATTTGGGCATTTTGCCCCAGCTCTGCTGCTCTCCCTCCAGGCCTCTGCAGTGCAGTGAGGGGCTGGATCACCCCAGAGTGCTGTATCTGGGACAGCACCTGAGTCTGCACATACTCCATCATGTGAGGAAGATGACTGGTTTGATGTGATGCTCTGTTTCAGAGTAACATCATGGAAGCAGACACATCCTGTGTGTATCCCCTTGCATGACCATCACTTCTGGTGTCTTGAGGTTGGCCTGTGTAGGGCCAGGAGCTGGACTCCTTGATCCTTGTGGGTCGCTTCCAAGTCAGGATATTCCTTGATTCTATGACCAGGAGCACTTCCAGCTCCCACCCTGCTGTGCTGCAGCACCTCACTGCCATCTCCAGCCACTGTGGCTGGTGACCCATCAGAGCCAAAGGACAGCTCCAGCTGGCTATGCCTCCACACACACAGAAAGGGGTCTGCCCCAGCAGAACGGGCAGAGCAGGCACCTTCATCTTCCCAGCCCTTGGAAGACATGGAAAGCAAGTCAGAGACACCTTAAGAGAGGAAAAGAAAACAATGGGGAGCTATGCTGGGAGGGAAAGAGGCCAAGCAGCAGGATTACAGATGAATAACATGTGCAGTGTAATTAATCTAGATTAGTTTTTATTCTCTAGCATTAGCAGCCCGCAGTCGCAGCACGGGGGGATCTGGTCCCACGAGTTCCCAGCCTTCGCAGGGCTGGGCCGGATTGCTGGGCTCTGGGAGAGCTCCAGGCACAGCATCAGCGTGCAGGAAGCAGCGCTGGTGACTCACCGGCTGCATGTTTGCTTGGAGACTAATGAACTAATACCCGGCACTCTGGCCCTTTCCACGGCCCCTTCCATTAATCTTTGGGTTAAAAAGTGCAGCAGTCGCTCAAGAGGGAAATTCCCACAGAGCAGAAGGATTTGTGCCTGCAGCCCCCTGTGCTGACCTCCTTGGCAGCCCTCACAGAGCCAAAAGTCCGGCTCCTCCACCCCGTCAGCCGTGCTCGGGAGCCGCTGGGATTTATGGCTCTTCCTCCCGCCTGCTCTGGGAGGGTGGCTGTCCCACAGCACATGATGGGGGTTCAGGCTGCACAACTCCCATCTCGGGGATGACATGCAGATGCAGGGACTCTCCCTGGTGCCAGGCAGTTCACAATGACATCTTTTTTTCCCACAAAATATTCACCTTGGCATTTTTGGGCAGATTCCACTTTTTGCAGCAGCAAGTTGCCCATGTGAAGTGCTCTCAGCCCTCTTCACTGCCCTCCCAGCCTCCCCCCATCCAAACTCTGGAGATGCAGGGTTTTGCTTTCCCTAGATTACAAATTGCCACATGCTGTCCCATTACAGGTACTACCCCTAAAGGGCCCTCGCAGCAGCTGTGCCTGGAGATGTAACAGAGCTTTTCCAGCCTCCAAAAACTGAAGCACTGAAGTCAAAAATTGTTTCTGAAAACCCCTGAGACACAAGAGCTGCTCGGTGCCACAAACAGCAGGGGAGCCTGGGATCATGGAGTCAGGCTCTGCTGGTGAGTGATGTGCCACAGAATTTGATCTGTGCTTCCCTTTTCATCTGGGACAGTCTGTATTTAACATCGCATCGTCATGTGGAAAACTCCTAAATCATTCCAGGGATGGCAGAGACCTGCAACCACAGTCCTGGGGAATGGGACAACCAGTGCAATCTGGGACTGGGGATCCAGTTACCACACAGCTACTTCACGCCATCCTTTGACTTTATTTTATATTTGTATTTCTTCAGTGTAATAGAATACAACTTATTTTACATAATGTATACAAACTATATCACAGTGCTTTACAGAGCAAAGCATGAATTACATGGTGAAAACTGGGAGAAAAATGAAGAGGTCCTTTGCACTGCCAAAACCCCCTCTTTTCTCCCTGTTCCAGGAGACCTCCCAGGACATCCTGAATTCTAGTGGGAAACTCCCACCTGGTTAATTACTGGCCCCAAGGTGAAGGTGGCCCATCACCGATGCCCTCCCCGCTCTCCAGAGCAGGGGCAGGGCTGGTGTCCCCCTGACCCCCTCCTTGTCTGCCTGAAGACTTGTCACATTTAACCCCCCTTGTTCTTATCGCCGTTTTCTCACAAACCAAGCAGCAGCTCTCTCTTTTGAGCAACATAATTACTCCTGAAGTAATTACTGCAAACTCAGGGAAACCTCCCATTATTCTTTCCTCCAAGGATGAGCCATCTTTTGCAGAGCACAAGGGTGGCCTCAGATAAACCACTGGGTTTGGCAATGCCGCCTGCTGCATTTACAGGAGCAGTAAATCCTTCACAGCTACACAGTAACAGAGCCAGGGTGGGAGGCAGACCTGTCTCCTCTGACAGTCTCTTTGTAGCTGCTTTATGGACATAGCAAGGAAAAGCACTCACAACCACCACTCAGGACGTTATGGGATACTTGAAGTGACCTTACATCGATGACTGCCAGGTCTCCAAGACCTCGGAACAGGAGTATCAACAAGGGGAAAAGGGAAGGCTTTGGAGGCTGGAAGGGAGCGGGATGGTGGACAGCAGGAGCTGGGGGTCACACGCAACAGGGACAAGGCAAGGACAGACAGAGACTGCCCTTACTGCCAACACGAAAGATGGATCCCCAGAGAGATCCTTGTAGGAATCCTGAACACAACACACACCTGTGTGGATACACAAACACAACAAAGGGAAGGTACTGGCCACGGCTCCTCCAGCGCCCACACCACTGCAGAACATCCCAGAGTGAACAGGGCGCTACTGTAACAAAGGCTTTTAATGAGTAATAAGAATAACAAACCACTCGTTTTCCATTCTCTAACCTAATGGAATAAATGTATAAATTCCCAGCATCTGTACAACAATGTCATGTCCAGAAACTTCCCCAATATGGAAAGATCAGGATCCCTTTCTGCAAGGGTAAAATGGGACACGCCCATGGCAGAGCTGATGACAATGGGCAGAGAAAGAGCAAAGGCAGACGTGTAGGAGTAAGTTTCCCCACAACACTTAAAATAGAAACACAGTCAAATATACATTTGATGAGTAGGAAAAAAATGCTTAGTGGACAAGAAACCAGTTTTCCTAACTTCAGAGTCTACTTCCTCTCGTAATCCCTTTCATTCCAGATCCACATCAATGAATCAGACTTTGACTTAAAAACTTTGCAGCAGGAGAATTAGCCAAATGCTTGAATTAAATATTGCTTATAAAAATCTATTTCCTTTTCTTAACAGCAAATTTTCCAACTGGGAAAAGAGTTTGAGGCCCACATGCTTTCTAAGTTTGGAGAACTAGAAGTTTTCCTCTTTTACATCCCATCCCTTATAATCTGGAAAAGACACAGCCTTACACATCGAACTATTTTCCAAGAGAAACTCAGCAGGATATTTGCTTAACCAGGAGGAATTCTCTACATCTAAACCATCACTGAGTGATCTCTTAATTTCTGACCACGCATCCCACACTCCTTGAAACCACTTCAAGTGTGACAGGTCTCTGCTGGCCCTCATGGCTGTGGTTTGGTGTTCCAGGACTTCCTCCTGACCAGGACCTGGTGCATTTGCTGTGGCTCTCCTGGGCCAAGGGACAAACCCACCTTGGCCTGACTGCAAAGTCATGTGCTACCATGAGGTCATTCCAGCAGTAAAGATTAAATATGTCAGACCCTCCCCATAACTGCACTTACCAAGAAAGTCCCAAAACAACCTGACCAAAAAACCCCCACGTCCCTCTCAGTTTTGTAATGTATTGATATTACACAGTATAATCCCTGGAGCAGAGCAAGCTGGGGCTTGGTGAGTACACGTGAATCAAGCCTGAGCAACGGCCTCGCTAACAAAATAAAGGCATCGCCAGATCACATGGGGCCACACTGGCAGAGACAGGGGAAACCACAACTTACAATGCTTTCAAGAGGTGACTAAGACTTCAGGGATAGGATCAGGCCCTGCCTGATTAATTTTACTTTTCATCAATGGAGGTACACGAGCTTTTATCTCTACCGATAAAGGCTGGACACAATGCACGACTGATAACAACGGGAACTGTAATCTCAAACACTAAAATAGCAGAGTGTTTATTAAATTAATACTGGCTGGTCCATGTGAAGCTTCTCTTCCAGAGAAGGATATGACTATGATTAAAAATCATTTAAAGTCTGAATAGGACTTAAGTGACTAGGTTTAGGTCCCATTTTCTTAGTCCTCAGTCACCACACTTGGCTTAGTTTTGAGCTGCAACCATTTCTCATGCCATGGAAAGGAGGTTGCATCTTCCCCAGAAGCAAGCAGGAGACCATCATGTTTAACTAACAATGGAAGCTTTGCCTGTGGAAAATATCCTAATTTAAGTTTCCATATTGGTGGCATAACTGGAATATCTAAGTAATCGCGTGAGTGTTTTCTTGGACTAGTTTTAAGATTACTGCATAAAAGGAAACACTTTGAAGTTCTGGCAAAAATGAGAACTGGTAACTGGTGGCTTTATATCCTGCTGGGCCTTTCAGGGGCCATAGGCATATATTTAGAGCAGCAATTAAGTCAAGCTTTGCTGTTGTTCCCAAGAAAAGCACTTCTTGAGAATCTTCCTTAACAAGAGAGAAAAAGGAGGTAGCTCTCCCCATTTTGCTCCTGACTTGCAGAAGATGCCCTGCAAGGGCACAAGGAGTACACGTGGCCCAGAGCCGGCTCCCACACAGACACAGATGCCAACAAACCTGGAATCACTGCAGACTTGCAGCGAGCCCACTGCTGTTGGCTGCACACACAGAGACGCCCTCCTGCCCTCTCCCTCATGCTGGCCACTCCTGCCCTGGGGGAGATGTCCTGCACAGCTCCTCTCTGAACCTCTGCCTGGGGCCTCATGTTCTTGCAGGAACACAGGGCCAGGGCTCAAGGCAAGATCACAACACAGACACTCCTGAAGGGCCCGATGTTGAGGGCACTCTACCAAGCAGCTTTTCCTGCACACAACATCGATTCCTACCTGCCAGACGCTGCTGCCTCCATAAAGCAGTTAAGATGCCTACAGCAAACTTCATACACAAATTATTTTGATGGGTGAACAAGTGCTAGTGGACAAGACACAAAAAAAAGAGAAAAAAATTAAGAGTCTAGTATGGCTTCAATTAGCTTAGATTATTCTTTTTGCTTTACCCCCTGGCTTTAATTGGATCAGTACTTTTTGAAGCAATTTTGATCACATCTTACTAAAGAAAACATTATTCAATTTACTGCAGCAAAATAGACTGCATTGCAAAGCTTAATTTCCTAGGATCTCGTGCTCATGGCACGCTAAAGTCACGCTGATTCCTATCCTAGGTGTGCAACTGGAGATGTGGCAAGCTTTAAAGGACACTGAAGATCCTACTAAACAGCCCTTCTTCAGAAAGTGCTAAACATAGATATAAGGAGCACTGAAATAGTCTGGAAAAAAACCCAGACTGTATCCTAAGGCGGTGATGCTTCAAACATGTGCTGAAGCCCATAAAAATAAGTTAAAGGCTGTGTTGACAGACAGGATGAAGGAAAAATCTGTTTCTGGGATTAGTAGTTACAAAAGGTCTTCCAGATTCTGGAGTAATCACAGGATGAAATTTCCAGATGGTTCACCAGGATCTCAGTAAGACCAGGAGGAAACACACATCCCTGAAGTTACCAGGCACAGCAAATCCTCTCGGTAAATAGTACCTAGATAAAGGGTACTGCTGAGAATCATCACATGAAGGTGGCACCCAAAATCTTCTCAAAAAAGGACCAGCCTCTCCAAAATGTGTCAAATCTCCTCACTTTCCTGGAAGTAGGATAGGGTAAAAACTGCATCTTGCCCTACCTGTCAGCCAGGACAGCAGTCCTTGGTCCTGGGCAGACCCAGGCCAATGGAGGGGCACACTGAGGGTCTGTCTGGGGCACAGCTGTGATCCAGGACCCAGCCAGGAGCTGGTGGTTGTTTGTGAGATGCCCCAAACCATCTCACTCCTGCCCTGACACCAGCTGGGCTCATCTCCTTTTATAAAGCTGCTGTTTTGAGATGAGGGTGAAGACACTTGACAAGCTCGAAACAAAGCCTGAAGTGCCATCAGGGAGTTACCCCTCCCACAGGGAGCTGCAAACACAGAACACCTTCAGCTGTGCCCTTCCTCAGGTTTTAGTGTGAAACTCAGGCATTAGAGCAAGTGAAACCTGGCAGGAGCTATAAAAAGCAAGCTGGTGACCTCCTCCAAACCACCTTGGCAGCACTGGAGCCCTGCCCAGGGCCAGGCCCTGGGCTGATGGGCTGGTCCATGAGTGCTCACAGCCTGGCAGAGCTGTGAGCAGCAACGGGAAAAGGTAATAACCAGATGAGAGAAATCAGGAATCTGACCCAAAAGTTTGTTGAGCCAGCCCTGGCTTAAAGCCAAGGGAAAGTGGCAGCATCCACTCCACAAGGAAGGTTTGTGAAATGTTGTTCTGCCCCTGGAATAATGCAACATTTGTCCACATTTACAGAGGAAGCAATTCAGAGATGACAGAGGGTACACAGGCTGGAGGACACCAGGACATGGCACCCCAGTTGTCCAGCAGTGCTGTCACACCAGCCTTTCCCATGGCACCAGGTCAGGTTTGAAACAATCTCACTGAAAACAATCACTTGCTAAACACTTGTCCCTTTTTTTTAAACAAACAAACCAACCCAAACAACTTTCAGTCTCTGTCCCTGCCTGACAGCACAAAGTTGCTTCCTGCCAGTGAGGAGAGGCACAGAGACACATCCCTGCACCACGGCAGCTGCTGTGACATGGGAAGGGTACGTCTGCTTTCCTCACAGCAATTCACAGCATGAGCAACTTTTTTCAGTTAATATGGCACAGGAAATCCAGGTGAGGAGAAAACAGGGTTTTCTCTCTCCAGCAGGCAGGTGGGTGTGTTGCTGCCAAGGTGCAGCTGGCACAGAGGTGGGGCCTGCCAGTCCGTGGCTTTCCCCTTTGGAACGAGTGATTTCCCATTCAGGCATCAAACAGATGCAAGAACCCAGCCAGGTCAGCGCTCTTGGATGCTCACAGGACATCTTTAAAGGCTGACTGACAAGCTGTAGAGCAGATGTTCACCCTTGGCAGCAACTCAGCCGTACTGTGGTGTAGTGTTTCGCTTTCTCAGCTCTGGCCAAAAAGGCTGCCCAATCCCTCCACACCGTGGGATGGAGAAGAGACTGAACCTGACTGGGGGGATACTTTCTAATAGACATCAGCAAACTCCTCTGCTAGGAAACTGAGCAATTTACTGGCAGTCCATCAGTGCCCTGAACATCCCCTACTCTGGATGACCAACACTCTGAATACCAGAAACTGTGGCGTCACCACACGAGTCAGGCCTCATTTACAAAAGGCTTTTGGAGGAGTGCAAAAGCAGATTTCTGGAGGAAGCTGGAAGAGGACAAAAGAGCTGCCTGTGCTGCTCCTCGCACTCCCCAGCAGACTGCAAGCACCAATTTTCACACAGTTCAAAAGAAAAAGAAAAAAAAAGTGAATAATCCTTGCTAATAAATTACAGTTTGAAATGCAGTAAAGATCACAGAGCTGACGTGACTCAGGATATAGCATCTCTCTTAAATATACACACTTGAAGATGAAACACAAATGTCTCATAGGGACATTTCCTAAAATTTGCTCTCCCAGTAACTGTTTAAGGTTCCTGTTCTGCCATAAAAGATGATGTCACTGTTTATATAAATAAAGGCAATGGTGCTCAGCTCAAATCTGGGAAACCAGTCCCTTCCCTCTTAAAGTTTAGTAACCACATTAACTTTCTTACTAGGTTAGGGAGTGTAAGAACTGGCCAGGGTATAAATAGAAAACATAGACAAAAAAAAGGTGCAAAACTGACCCAAAACACATACTTGACACAGATTTCTTTTGTTCTCGGAAAACTGGCTAAATTAAAAGTGACACAGCTCTCATTGCTCTCACTCTGTCCATATTAGGGAGATTAAAGTCCTGCACAGGAGAGCTGCAACTGAAAAATATTGCCATTACACTGAGCACAAATAGCTTTTTCTTGAACACCGAGCATGCATGTGGCCTCCCCTCTCCCCCCAGCTTACATTTTATGAGATTTTGGACAGTCAGAGAAAACTCTCCTTCCATATGTTCAGGATGTTAAGATTTCAACCTCCTTGCAGCAGGAAAATAAAGTCATCTTCTTTGTAAAGCCACAGCACTGAGCACACACACAGCACCGAAACAGTAACGCATGAACTGAGCTCTGCCATTGCGGAAAACTGCAGGGATCCCGGAGCAGGTCTTGTTCCTGTCATGTCTGCAGATGCTCTGTTAAGGACTCCAGGGACATAGAGCAATTACTAGGGTTTGTTTCTGCTTTCCAGGAGCAGTTCTGTTTAGGAGAGAATAGAAAGGGATTATTTTTACCTTATAGTTTGGACTTAAAGGGTGTGAACTGAATGTTTCTTCCCACAGAGAGAGACCGTGTAACAAGTATTGCAGTGCTCTGTAAGGGGGGGGTTCCTTCTCAGCAGTGTCTGAAACCCCAAGGGCTAAGGAGGGTGGCAGGCAGGGCCCAATTAGCAGCACAGGAGTAGGGATGGCTGCATTTAGGCCACACACTGAGTCTAAAGGGTTTTTTCCTTTTGTTTTGAGGGGCACTTTGCTGGTTTGTGGGTTTTTTTTTTTTTGCTTTGAGTCAAAAACGTTGACATCTGCTTCTGGTAAAATTAATGATATATTTAACAGTAAATGTAGATTAAAACAGTACTGTGAACTGCATTGTCTGCATCTGCGGCACTGTAGGAAGTATCAATGAAGCATTTTCCACTGGCATGTGTTTAGAGAACAAAACATTTAAGTGAAGATCAATTTTTTCCATATATATTATGTACATTATTATATACAAGCGAGAATTAAGACAAAACAAAACTAGAACAAAGATTCTTTTAAGTTTTAAAAGGATCTTTGTCTCTTTTAGCCACAGGGATGGCCTAAGCCAAGCTCCACGGATGAGGCAATGGATGAGGAGACAGATGCACCAAAGGCATCTCACTCGTAAGACACAGTTTAGCCAAGGCAATACTCAGACCACGCAGGGCGTGCTGGCACCACCGTCATTCCTGCTGCAGCAGAAGAGGTCCCCACACCTTACCTTCTCCTGGCGCAGTCAGGGACAGCTCCACCCTCCACTGTGCCCCACAACAAGCCCTGGCCCTGGGACCAGCAGGGCTGCTGTCAGCACGGGCTGTGCCCACCCTGCAGGGGCACTGTGCCTTCACAGCAGCACATGCAGCTGCATTCTGCAAGGTGATCTCCACCAAATCCCATCCCACAACGTTTCCTGCAGCCGTGACTGCCAGAGAACAAAGACTTTGCTTCTGGAGACCTCAGTGACTAGAAGGGTGTCTCCAGAGAAAACCCTCTGGACCTGACTGGCAGCTACTTTACTGTTCACCTGCTCAATGCTGCAAGCACAGCTCCAGGTCACCTCCCTGCTGTGAAAAGCAGGAGAAATCTTCTGCCCTCAGGGACAGGGGAGCCCATGGACCTGGCTCTCACGAGGTGGTGGAAAGTGCTGGCCCCACAGGGGTGAGAGGAAGCCTCTGGTCACTGCAGCCCCACAGGTCAATGCCAGGAAGGGGATAAGAATGGAGCAGCCTTCCCATGAGGCTCAGGCATAGGGAAGGAAGGCAGATGCTGTCTCTGAGGCCCTTCCCTTGCCCAGTGCATTGAACATTGAACAGCACCTTCCACCCCGCTGCACTCGAGGTCAGGCAGGGGCAGCTCCCCTGGCCCTGGGCAGGAGCTGGGGACTCTCCACCACCACGCTGGCTCAGGGAGGCAGCAGAGGAACAGAGAGGATGGGAATGATCTCTCAAGGCAGGAAAAGTACTTTTCTCCTCTGAGGTAAAACTCAGGAACACCCCCATTCTTCCCAGACCCACTTGCCCTTCCTTCCCTTCCTGATGCCCCCCATCCCCCCCGTGCTTCTGCTTTGTGTGGGAACTTTCCCCAAAACACGCTGTTTTCCCCTCGTTTCCTTCCTCTCAAGACACCTGGAACTCGCTCCTGCCACCCCTTTATGGCCAGGCCACATTTCCCAGGCCACCAGCTTATTGTCCATGGAACCAAAACAACCAAACACACAGCTCGGGGCTGCTGGGGCAACACACTCGGAGCCAGTGCAGCTACAAAGGGCTTTTATGTACTGAAGATGACAAGTAATTTACTTCAGCAAAAACAGCCTGACATACTTGAGGAAAAACAGAAGCAGCAACTACCAGCAAGGACTTCCTCCTGAAGGCTGTAGGGGAAGTACTCTGAATCACAAAATATGTTTTGAAATGTATTTGAGATTTGTGATTTGACATCTCAAGCTGTCGGTAGAAGCTCCTTGCTTAAAAGAGTCAGTTTTGCATGCATTAAGCAATGCAGCACAGAAACCAAAGAAAAAATCCTTTCTGGCTTAAATGCCAGTTTAAAAGTTATTGGGAGGTAGCCAATTTGGGGAAGGTTTTTAAACACCCTTTTGCAAACTAAGGTGCCTCAGCAGAGATCTGGGTGCACAGTACCTGCCACATCCCAACTCCAACTTTATCCTTCTAACACAATGGATTTTAATGGCTTGAAACAGCTTTATCTGAACCTCTACGCCACTAGAACTGTATTAAGAAGCACAAAGCTTCATCCTGCTAAAAGAGACTGTAGAGATAAGTGGAGTTTCATGCAAAGCTCTGCTACACCTGCTTGTTCCTGCTACAGTGTTCACCTGAGTCTGGAAGCCACAGGAACACAGCTCTGCTCCCTGAACGTGTGCTGGGAAAAGAGAAGCTGCAGAAATACCCTTGATCACAGAATCACGAATGCTTTGGGTTGGATAGGACCTTCAAGATCATCTCATTCCAACCCCCTGCCATGGGCAGGGACACCTTCCATCAGACCAGGTTGCTCAAAGCCCCACCCAGGCTGGGCTTGAACACTTCAGGGATGGGGCAGCCACAGCCTCTCTGGGCAACCTGTGCCAGTGCCTTCAGAGTGAAGAATTCCTTCCCAATATCCAATCTAACCCCACCCATTACCATAAATGCTGGACTCAGCTGAAAGCCAGCAAGGCAGGCCAGAGTACACTGAGATGCAGGAGCCAGACACTGCTTTTCACTGAGGGGTGTTCACAACCTCCCCTCATGGACACTGCCAACTACCGGGGCTCAGCTCTCCCACCCTGGACACTGGAGCAGGTGGAATCACATTTAATGAAATCAACCCTAGAACCTACTTCTCCAAATGCACCAGAACCTGCATCACAGCAAACATCTCAGCCTGTGACTGCAGAGAAAAACACAGGGTTCTCAGCTGGAGGGAGGCAAGGCCAGTGTGTGTGTGCCTGGGCCTGCAGCAACAGCCACCAGCTGTGGAAAGAGGTCCACTTGACTCCAGTACCTTCATAAATGCAGTGCTGAGCTTGAGCTGCTTTTGAACAGCTAAGCGACCTGCATGAAAGATTTGGACAGCCTTCACAGATTTCTGAAGGACTGGCTTTCCCTTTCTCACATTTCAAGGATTCTCTTTTTATGGCTTTTCAGCTCCCATTAGTCAGAAGCAGGAAGAGTGAGGTGGTGGTGTCCCTAACCGGCGTTAACAGGACGTGACTCTGCCCTGAGTCATCATCCTCTTTCTCCTCAATTGGAGATGTCTGCTCACACCTGGATCACAGACACCTGTGGTCAAACTCATCGGGACAAGCAGATTGCTTCCCCAGCTTGCCCTCCAGAGGCTGCAGGAAGCAACCATCACATCACACAGTTAGAACTCTGTATTTTCAGACTATCTTCACAACCAAAAGGACCAAAGGACTCCGGTATGCGCTCAAAATCTAAAGAATAACAGAGCAGTTTCCTGATGAAGTATCTGAGCCAGCAGGATCTCAGCGAGGCCCTACTTACAGTCCAAGAAATTAAAATGTTAGCCCATACAGCTGCAGGATATTACTAAATACCCAATTACTGTTCTTTATTTTAGAATAAAAAAAACTTACCGTGTTTTAATAATCTCCAGTGAAATGTATTTTATGGGAACTGGAAACAATTCACATTAAATGAAGCAAATGAACACACCACTGTTACAATGAGCCCATGTGCACAGGAGTAGAACTGAGGGGCCTGAGCTGACAATGATCTCTGCTAGTGCAGTGGTCTCATCTTCCATCTTGATAAACTTTACATCAAAGGCTTGCCTGATGCATTTCCCTGCCCATCTAAGGACAGACACTCGGTAGCAGGGATATCCTGCAGACCCACATTCCAAGCAGATGCAACATCCTACACATCTGATAAAGCAATTCATTTCTCACCAAAGAAACATCCCAGAAGTGCTCGTTTTGCTGGAATTTTTCCAGTATTTGTTTCTTAATTACCAGGAGAAACATCATCTTGGGGCAAATAATTTTTTACCACTCTCTCTAGATTTGAAATGAGAAACCCCATGTAAGTCATTAAAGATTTTTTTGCTATTTATCTTCTAAGTCTCCTTCTGAACAGGGGTGTGGACGTGCTAAGGAACACCCTCACTCGCTGCAAAAGCAGTCTTCTTGTGAAGTAATAATAGGGGAGGCTGTTAATAATTTATTATTGGCTGGGACACAATAAAGGAACGTATAAACATGGTACAGGTGCACCACGGCAGCAACTTCAAATTTACTGATTAAACAAGTGGTGAGAGTCCTTTAAATTTCAAAGTACTGGAAACTAAGGAAGAATTACAGCTCAATATGCCCTGCAGAGGAAAGGCATACTATTGCTGCAACATTTAGCACAGACACACCAAGAGCTGGCCAGCCCAAGGGTGTCAGTGCAATTAAAAGACTGAGTTGCTGCAGGCTACATCTTCAGTTACCATTACAATGATTACCAAGTGGAAAAAAAAAAAAGAGCAATAACTGTGTCTTACAGTGCCCAGCTACAGCTGGATTACAGCCAGGTTCTGCAACAGGAAAGCTGCCCCTCAGCTGGGGCTGCTACACAGACATCAGAAACACCGAACACCTTCAGTATGACACCGAAGGAGCCTGTAATCCTGATGCTGAACCTTTACAAATGCACAAACCTTATCACCCTTTTTCACCTTTAGCACTACTCGGATATGAACTCACTCAGTGTCTAAGGAAGAGTGCTCTGCACTGATATTTGGAAGATCAGAAGTCAAGACAAAGTTACTGACACACAAGGTGTTACCAACAGCACCCCATGAAGAATAGCACACGTATTTAACACTTTTTTATGCTGGTTTTTTCTCCCCTTCAAAACCCCCAAACATCTACTGCATCTGGGAGAATGTATTCACATTAACTCTGACTTAAACTTTTTACACAGAGAAATAGCAGAGACAAGTTACACAGGGCCTTACACCAGGACTTACCACAGTCTGGAGTGCAACCATGTGCACTAAAACTGCACCCTGGGGTGGATCCAAACCACACAGCAAACAGGGAGGAGACTTCCCTTCCTCAAACTCCCTGAAAACTATGCAAGTGACTCAGGAAATGTCCTTCTGAGTCAGCACTGAAACCCAGCCCCAGAATTCCATCTGATTTACAGTGCAGATAAAAGACTGTAGGATTGCTCTTAAAGGATGATCCATGAACCCTGAGGGGGTCCGGTCACAAAAACCCAGGTAACTCTTGCACAACCCAAGGCTGAACTCCTGCCCCCTGCTCCAACCCTCCTCTCCCTCTGTTCACACACAGACCTGTCCCAGCCCGGCTTTACCTCCTCACAGAGCAGGGAAGGTCATGTGGCTGCAAATCCCATTTGTACAAAATAAGCAGATAAATAGATTCCAATTTTAAAATAAGTTTTAATTGGTTCATTAATTAGTAACTTGTCTTCTATCGCAATAAAGCAGAGTGTAGCAGTTGTGGAGTGCTGAAATTTGGAGTCAGGCTGAATGAAAGACTATGTACAATACACATCAGCTTTCTGTTGTGTTGTAAATTTATTCTCATATTTTTTACCATTTATTCATCCCAAAAGACATATTGCATATTTGGAACATTTTTAAAGTAAGAGCCACTGTATTATTCAAGACAAGAAGTAGTTTTGTCACATCAAAACTGATGACATACTCAATAAAATTATTTTCCAGAGCAAGAACTCCTTACAAGAAATATAAATAGAATATAAACTTCATAAATGATCTAGCATGAAAAGATTAAAATAGTAAATCCATTCCATACTGAAGGCAGTACTTTACCACTCATGGTGTGTGTGTTGTGTTTCTTAAAAAAAACAAAACAAAACCAACAAACCATCATTTCCCAGCAGAGGGCACTGAAACAAATACGGGCAAGTTTTGGTTAAGTTTACTCTAATAGAACAGAACGAATTGACCACTTCAACCTTTTGTCTGCAGTTACAGAACTAATACGATCAGGTAATAAAAAGTTACTTTTAGTTTAACCCAGGCTTTGGATTTGTTCATCAGACACGACGAAGACACCGCATGCTTGGAAGCACATTGGCATTTTCGATGTGTCACCCGACACAGTGCCAGAATTCCACCTCCCTAGCGACACCTCCATCCCCACGGCTGAGAATCATTCCACTGAGAAGCTCCATCACATCCCCGCTCCCACGGCTGCCAAACACCCGTGCTCACGCTCTGCTGGGCCTCATGCAAGAGCCATCCCAGAACAGCCACTCCACACATGCACATCCCTCGGAGCGCCAGAACCGCCACACACCCAGCACTGCGAGCGACCGAGCCGGGAACACCCACAAAGCCAGCGGATCATTCTGGAAGTGGCACTAATGGGCAACCAACACGATGGGGCTGAGGGAAGAGAGTAAAATGGCTGTTCTTGGGAAAAGGACTGGCTTTGCTCCATCCTAAGATCTAAGGGAATCAGAGCAATCTGTAGGAAGCGGTCAGCACAAAATTCAAGAATGTAGAATAATTCATGCCTGTCAGAGCCTTTTAAAAGTAAAATTCCACTGTTCAAGGTTTAAAAAAAAAAAAAAAAAAAAGAGTGTACTGGTGTTGTTAAAGCAAGGCTTCTGTAAATCATGGCATTCCAATAAAAGTGATCACTGCACTACTATCACTGTAACTAATAACGTGGATTACAGAACAGCTGACAGATGGCAAAAACTAAGTGAAGGAATTATTCCATGAATGTTTTCCCTACTGTGCTTCAGGGATCTGGGTTTTGGCTCACTACTGTTCAACAGTGAATGATCAATAGCCTAGAAGAGCTTCAGTAATCATCCCTGTAAAAACCTGAAGGGAAAAAAAAACCCTCTCAAGAGCTGAGCAGCCATGGGAACAGGTTGCAGCCTTGGAATGCTGCCTACAGTGACTTCCACCAAACAATATTGCAAGGAATACACTGATTTGATTCACAAGATGAAACTCCAGATGCTAGAAGTCCGTGAATCCCAAAATAAGTTCTGGTAGACAGTCAACTGGGAATACCAGAGCAGGATATAAAGCTTATTGTCTATTTATATGATGTCAGTAAGGTAATTACTGTAAGGACATGTTCTGTTCTGGCATCTAGTCTTCAAAAAAAGAACATTCAGAAAATTAAAAATTGTTTAAAAAGCTGACAACAAAAACTGAAGGGATGAAGAAATAAAAATTAAGAAATTCAATCCATTCACATAAAGTAAGCTTGGAAGGTATGACCATGGCATGTCAAATCCCTAGATCAGGGTGACATTTGCAGCAGAATATACTCAGAGATATACTGAAATCCAATTTTTGGGAGCCAGAGCAAGATGAACCCAAACACAAGGTTGGATTTTGTTTTGGGGTTTTTTTTTTTGAGAGGACAGTAGTTGCTCACATAACTTACCTACAGAGGAGAGTGATCCTTTTTCTTGAGTCCTTAAAGCAAGAATTCTTTTTTTCTAACACATGTTTAACTTCCTGACACTCTGCTGCTGATGTTGAAATCAGTCAGTGAAGTTTTATGATTGTGACATCCAGAAGAGTGATGGGTTCCCACTACCTTTCCAAATGCAACTTGAGCCTCTCTCTAATGGCCCTTAACCCCCAAACCTGGTTTTCAATTGCTGATTCACCTCCTCCTGCTGGGAGCCTTTAGTCAGACAGTGGTAGCACCCAGTTTTTAAAGCAGTAGTGGGTGCAACCCTCTCTTCCAAGCAGAACTTGGCTCTGTGGGCAAACCTCTGCTCACTTACAGTAAACTGATACAAACTAAAAACCCAGGAAGGCTGAAAAACCTCAAAACTGCAGCCCAATTCCCCACCAGAGGAGAAAGAAGTCTGTGTCCACAAGCATGTGCAAAGAGGGACTGGGATAAGTAAATCAGCTGGATCTGGGGAATTCAATGCAGCTGTTTGCTGGAAGCAATCACCCTTCAAACAGAGGTATACACGAGAGAGAAGGAAAGAATATGGCTTGTAATTCTTTTATATGATCCATCGCTATTAAAAATGGAGACTCAAAATCTTGAGACAGTTGCTAATGAAACACTAATGGTGGATGGACAGCCTGAGGGGAGGGGAACCCCAGCCAGCCCCAGCTGCAGAGCCAGTGCAAACAACAGTGGCTTCCCAAAAGCTGTTGTGGTGACCTGGTGTTTGAAAGCACTCAGATGCTGCTGGTGGAATGAATTCGGCAGTGGTTTTGTCATGGAGAAGATTCAAGCTGAAGAAATGATTCTTGCAAGTGGTAGAACCCTATGGATTAAGGCAGGAGACATTCAAAATCTTACGTAAAGCACACTGAAATTCTGGAACAGGTAACATACTTTAGAAAAATAACTTAGGAATATACCCCAAAAATACATGCACAGGTGATTTTACCTTTGCTTCAGCCATCAGTCATTTGATACTAAGTCTCACTGTTTTATGAGAACACTTGGCAATATACTGTGCAGGCTCCCAATTCTCCATTTAGCACCAAAAATCCAGAGATTCTGCAAGAAGGATGAGGCTAAGACTCTGGAAGAATGCATTTAATTCAGCTACAAGGAACAGGAAAAAAATCACACTGTATTTTTTTACATACTATGTATTTTTAAATAAAAGGCCTGCTGTTGTAGTCCCTGTTTAGGTAGAATTCTTTTAGAATTTAAAAAAGGTGCCTCAGTCAGGACACCAGGACAAACCTGAAGAAGTGTTCAGATATTCTACTACAGTAAATCTTCCAAATTGAACTAGCAACTGATAAAACAACCCTCGAACTTTTCTAGTATGAGGAACCTTTTTAAAACCTCAAACTTCAGTGCAAGCTCAGAGCACTTGTTTTACAAGTAGAGCTTCTTACATGTGTGAAAAGCTGCTCCTTACAGTAACTCCAAGGCTTAGCTAATCCAGCCTTACAGAAGAAAGAACCTAAATTTGAATGTAAAAGAACACACATATTTACCATTTAAAAAAAGGAGCAATGAAAAACCAGAAAGATTTGTGCAAGGAGTGCTTGCAAAATAACTCCACTTGCTGTTCTAGTATCGAAGCACTGAAGAAGAGCAGCTTCTCAGTTACCCAACCCTCCTCCAGGGATTCTCACAACATGAGAGTGAACTGTGCATTTTAGCTCATTCCTCATCATTTTGAACATGCAATTGTCAAGAACTCCTGGGAAAGGCACTGTATTAGGGAACCACAGGTATACTTGTAAGCACAAACCCCCATGCAATGTGTACTATGTGTATATAAATATGCACACATGCACAGAATGAGATTAGAAATATTTCTCCCTTAACACAACCATGTTGGGTCTCAAGCTGCAGCTCTCTGATGCTCTGAAGATTTCTGAAAACTCAGCGTTAGCCTTTAATACATGAACAAACTTGTGTCCCAGCAGCTTTGCTGCGGTTCAGGTCCCTCCCAGCTGTTCCCAGGGAACTTGGCACCTTCCCTGCTGCCAGGCAGGAGGGACCCCCTGCTCCACTCCACCTCCTCACACCACGTCTACGTGCAGGGAGGAGAGAAGAGAATCCACTGAAAAAGAAACAGTAGCTGAAAGAGGGACAAATAGAGAGTTTGAGATGCTGAAGAAGTGAGGAGGCAGCATCAGGGCTTTCCTTCCCTCAGCAGGGCTTTTTTTCCCCCTCTAATGCCCAGGACCTGCAGCCACTGCTCCTCCCATCTCACCACCCTGCCACCGGCACAGCCACCCTTCAGCTCTGAACACCTTTTTCCTCCCCCATGGAAATCTGCTCCTGAGCCTTCCACAGTTCTCTCCTACCCCATTTCTTTCTGAAAATCACAAACAGGAGAGGGATCAGCCAGACAAAAACTTAAAACCAGTGCAAATGTGAAATACAAGGTAAAAAAAAACAAAAACGTCTTTTGCTTCTACTGGACATGCTGCAGACACAGTGCCTCTAACTGTGGCAATATCTAGTGCAAAAGAAACTTAGCATGAATCTCTTGTTTTCAAATGACATTCAACTCAAACATGCATAGGGAGAGTAAAGTTATTTTATTAAATCATGCACATCACGTGTGTTAGTGCAAATAGTTTAATCTGTACTCCAGAAATTCTATTGTATTTTTATATCTTTACAAAATAGATTTAAAACAATTATTTACTTTAAAAAATGTAATTCTGAAGTTAAGCATTTCAGAACAATATTTGCAATAACCTATATACAAGAGGTACTAAGTACCACTGGCATACGAGTGTTCTGTGGTTGGGTGGCTTCCTGCAACTGAAAAGGATGAAATGAATGAACTAAATGACAATATTTATTTTCTACAAGTCACTTGTGGACTATTTTTTCCAACTAATAATCCTCCCATTAGCAAATCCCATGTAACTTAAGACAGAACTTTTAATTAAAGGACAATGACCCTTAAAACCTCACAAAGTAAATTATATACTAAATTTCTATTTAATTATTTAAACTATCTGTCGATTGCCATAACATCCTTTCAAAGCCAATTGAATTGCTGAGATTACCTCCCTATTTTGAAGTTTCCTTTAGCAGAGCCATTTTACTTTACCATTCTTTAGCATAGTATTTAAGTCTTTAATAAACTTTTTTGACAGAACTGTTGAGCTGAACAAGACAACTACAGTCTACATTTAATTCAGCACTAACTACAGTGATTCCCACCAAAAGTCAGCAAATAGCAATAGTTAATAGTACTTAGATAAGGAAAATCAACTTTGTAATGGGGACCACTGCATCATACTTACAGCCATGTGATGAGGATGCACAAAATTTTACTACCAAATTAAAATCATCTTCACCTGGCAATACTTCAGCAGGCACATGATTCCAATTCCGTAGCATTTTATGTATCTTAGATGTTTTCAGCTAATCACAGACGTGCTGTAGCAGTTCTCTTAATAAAGTTACGTCAACAAAAGCTTATCTAAAGAGCTGCTCCAGCTCAAGTCAGAGAGTATCAAATGACTGAAAAAATAAACTGATACATGTGATATGTGAGAAGGTATTCATACTTTTAAAGAACGCATCTCTTTAAATATATGAAATTTAATAAATTACATTCAAACTAAAGTTAACGTAAGTTGAATCACTGCACTATGTCCATCAAATGACCAAGTACTTGCTCCCAGAAACACCTCAGTTCACTCAAGAACACACACATGCTACACTCGCACACCAAATACTTCAGGCTGGTCTTCACCATCAGTATCTCTATCTCTTTAAGGCTGGACATGAATTGTGTTTATTCCCCAAACCCATCAATAAAGCAATCCTTATCAAAGAAAAGTATGCTTCCTTCGAAAGGCGTGGTAAGAGAAGTTTTCTTAAAGTCTTGTTCCCAACAGCTCAGTGACTGACAGCAAGTAAAATGATACACTAGTTTAAAAAAAAAATAGATCGTACTGAAAGGCACTGAGCACACTGCATCTGTTTCCCAAGTATCTGCAAAGTTACTTGGCTTGGATGTCCAAATCAGAAATGTATTTTCCTCTTCTTTCTGGCAATCAGATTCTAAAGTCAGTGTCCACAACCCTAGCCATTATAAATAATTTGGTACCAAGAAGCCTACTTTAGGCCACCATTATAGTATTCAGAACCCCAGCATACTAATTTAAAACTTGCATGAAGTTGTAAGCAAAAATATTGCTCACAGTATGATGAATCACAATTTTATTCCCTCTTTATAGACAGATACATTTTATACAGTTTAAAGCAAATGACCCTACTGCTGTTCTCACGCAGAGCTGTGCTGTATTAAGAGGTAAAAAGGAAGAGAATTAATCTGTTTTCCCTCAGTAAATGAATGTTGCCAGCTTCTAAAGGGAGGACGGTGTATGGATTCAACAACAGTTCTCATGGAGAAGCTCTGGTTAGGCCTGGGTACAGCACCACGGCTGTCACAGCAACCAAAGCTGCCATCACAGGCATCCAAGGCCATTGTCTCTGTGTGGAGAGAAAAAAGAAATCAATATCATATCTGTTCTGATTCACACTAATCAGTTTACCTCGTGGTTCCTGCAAGTCTCGAGTACCTGTTGATAGGCATCACTACCATGTTACCCACGAGCCCTGCTGCAGGCTAGTCCTGACTCGGAGCAGACAGCAAACCGTGTTCTCTAGCACAGGGAACTCCACAGCTCTTCAGGACTGAGGATCAGCAGGAGAACGTTTGGCAGCTCCATTCCCAGGTTCGTTAGTGGAGGCACCTCAGAAATCTGCTCTCAAACATGCGAGGGCTCGAGGTGTTTAAAACACGCTTTGTGCCAAGTCATCGCTAGACACGGGCTTGTTCAGTACCGAATCTTTAACTTTGGAATGTTCAAATCCAGATCTGTGGCGTTAGTTTGGAGCAGATCCTAACAACATCATTTTCAATGGACTGTCACAACATCGCATGACAACAATGGCATTTCGAGAGGAGGACACACTGAGAGACATTAGAGAAAATGCAAGCTGAGAGTTCGGAATACAAACCAACCACCTATTTCTTGTCTTTTTTTTCCATCTTTCCATCAGCAATAGTGAGAAAAATTAAAGTGTTTAGAGCCAGAGAGGAATCTCTTAGTCCATAGATAGGAACCAAAGCTTGTTGACTTTTATTATTAGAGGCAAACTCTTCATTTTCCATAGTTAATCAAGCAATTAAGTTTTCTTACAAGCCCTAGCATCACAGCATTGTGCAAAAGGCAGCCCATTTGCTAAAGGCAAACTGAGACCGAGTTAGAAGAGGCACGTTCAGAATCAGTTAGGATGAAATTAATTGTTAGAATTAAAGAAATCACATCGATGTTAAGTGATTAGTTGATTGCTCAGCTCGTCAGTATCAACAGGATGGCGTATTAAATGAAGGGTTTGCTTCAGGTAAAGAAATACCTGTGAGCATTTGAACCATGCACTATTTCATACAGAAATGGCACAAACAGGTGAGAGGGACAAACATACATTGACTGAACAGTAGTGCTTGTACCTTTCGCTACCACAATGGGCCGTAACACCAATACAGGAAAGCCAGGATTAGGCCGATGAATACGGCTGGGACGGGTTGTAATATGGAAGGCTAAAGAAGGGAAGGGATATTAAAAATCACTTTGTGCTATAAAAATCAATCAGGTAAAGATGATTTAGAGAGGGGAAAATAAGTCAGTAAGTTTTGTTTTAATTGAAATGTATTAAAAGACATCTAACACATTGCAGCATTATCTAATCTGGTATACAAAGTTAGTACACCATTCTACTCAAATGAACAGGGATGTTTAAAAATAAAGGGAAGTAAGCAGAAAATGTTCCAAGAAACCTCTTGTCACAACTTGGAATTTAGCACTTGAAAACAAATCTTAAACTGATTTGCCTGTATCTTATTTATAGTTGGTTTTCAGTTTTTCTAAGTGAGAGGAAATCCCATCTGGATTTCTTGAGGTAGACAGACTCACACCAGATTTTGAATTTTTCAGGTATTTCTTCATTCCTTGCTAGTTAGCCTTTCCCATTTTCCATCACCAGCCTCCAGGAAAAACAATCTTTTTCCTCCATTAGTGAGTCAATTAACTATGTCCACAGGCAAACCCAGCAGTTCAGACATTTCCGGGAGATTGTACCGTGACTGTACAATCACCACTCCGTTACTATAAAGCAGAGAAGCACATTTCCATCAGAGATACCACAAAGCTCAGCATCTCTGCCAGCTCAGCAGCCTTGTGACCAAATGCAATTCTGAAAATGGATCAAATGCTGCAGCTGGGCCAAACTCCAGCTGAGCAGCCTGCAGGGTTCCTTCAGCTTATGGCCTCGTTAGAACCAGCCACACGTTTTCTCAGCTCTGTTCAATCAGCTGTAAACCACTGCATGTTCTGGAGGGACAGCCTCTATCCATGACAGGATAAATTAAAGGCAAAAATGGACCTAATTTTTTTTTAAGCTGTCCTTGGAAGACATCTGCTTTCTCTGTCTCCTAGCCTACATATTTGTGCACACACAAAGACACACAGGGATAAGTTCAAACCATGCCAAATATTTGAAAAACTTTTTTTTGTGCTGAAGCTACCTTGATTTTTGTTCAGTCAAATAAATAAACAAATATAAGTTCAAGACTGAATTTTCTAAAACATTGTGATTCATAAATAAAATCTCATCCTGTTATGAATTTGCAGAAGTCACTTAATCATAGAACCTCCAATATGGTTCAAAACACAGGAATATTAGAAGGCATTCTAGTCTCTGCCATTCAATCATCATTTTTTTTTTTCAATCAAGGCAAATATTTAACAGACATGTGTAACTATTGAAGTAATTTTCATGCAAGATTATTTTTGTGTAACTGGTGCCACAAATCACAGTGCCACCTTCCCACAGAAAGCATTGTTGGCAGAAATAATCACAGCAGTGTTCACAAAAGTGCCAGAAGTTTAAATCAACCAGAGCAGCTGATATTCTCAAACCATTCACATCATTAAATGTCGTATGAAGCGCATCAGGAAATAACCAGTGACTACAAGCATGCAAGCACGAGTAGTACACCACACTGCTAAGCGTGTCAAGAACACAACACTGCAAGTTTTTTAAAAGTAAAACTGAAGTATAAATACTTAAAATTTAAATGATATCCCAAGTGGAGTACAGAAGCCTTGTCTTTTCTAACCTTTGTTAGTTCACTGAACAAGTCTATGGATTCATTTTTTTTTTTTTGGTAAGTTACACACATTCACTGCCGTGGCATCTTGACAAATGTTTGAAACTGATGATAAATATCCACTCCATCCAATGAAATTGCCTCCAAACAATTACATTTTTCCCTTCACAAACTTATCAATACATAACAAATCTCCTTTTAGTCAAGGAGCACTCACTAGGTGCTTTAACAGAAATGTGCATCTTTTATTAGAATATGAAGATATGCAAACTCAGACACAGACGGGCTGCAAAAAGGAACAAACGCCACAGTGGGAAGCCACTTTTTGTTCCTCGGAAATGAAGTAGCAGATAATGATTCCAGCATAAGGGGACTTCAAAAATTTGACCTTGGAACTCAGCCCAGTATCCACGGTGTCTGAAATAATCCCCAAGATGGACATGTTTTACATTACTGACGGGGAGCAATGTTTGCTGAACAGCGAGTTTGTCCTGCAAGTCCTTACGTGGCTGGATGCTCTTCAGCACACCCTGACCTCCAGGTTTCAACTGTCATAACTAACTCCTCCTCTGGAAGCAGATTTTGGCAACTGCTGTGACTCCTGATTTCATTTACTTACCTCTACTTCTTCCTAAAGTTTCCTTTACCTTACAAGCATTTCCACTGTCATCAGGTGTGCTATTTCCCTTCACAGTATGTCTTTCCTTTACTATCCTCCTTTTCCACTGATCACTTTAATTCTGAGGTTAATGTTTGAGCATAAAATCTCACATTCACTATTATTTATTCAGTGTGCTCTCTGCTACTAAAATGGGGTGGGGCTTTTTGCTGGTTGTTTTTGATTTGTGCCTGCTTAAGTAACTCAGTATGATCTGAGCACTGCAGAAGAGTTCTAAGTAAGAATCGGGTTCCAAGAGAATTATAACATTATAAAATCATTTTTCTGAAAATATGGCTGAAAAAAGTGAGAAGGGCTTTGAATTCTTTACATCTTTGACAGCTCTACAATGTTAGAGGTTTATATTCAGGAATTGATTATGGCAAGGGTATTCATACTAACTTTTGGGCATCTAGGAGTCAGCTGATTTTAGAGGATGGGGTACTGTAAAATTTCTTTGTAGTGAGAGAAATAGTTTTCTAAAAGGCTATTTCAGAGCATCCACTGTTCTCCTGTTTTGTACTGTCCACTACAGGAGTCGTTCACCCTGCAGTGAGCACAGAGGCAGCAAAGGAAGACAACAAAGCAGCCCTCCCAGGGTAGTAAGGTACCTAAAAATAAGGCCATGACCCCCTTATAATGTGTGTGCCACACCCCTAACGTTTGGAGGATTTCAGAATCTTATTATATAAAAAAAAAGTTGTCTCTAGCTGTAAACTCAGTTCTAATGATACAACCTCTCAAATTAATTGCAATAGAAAACAGTATTTTCATTAGTGAATAGATAGGACAGTTCAACCACTGCTTAAAGCATGAGCCCATCAGGAATAACCAGTTAAGAAGAATGAGCAAGAGTAAGGAGGGAACATCCATCGTAATAAACACTAAGAAAATAAAAACATCTAGAAAAAGGTTGCTCAGTTCATTTGGATACAGGTTTCTGAGCTTTTACCCCTGTATCATTTTTTTGATTTCAAAGAGTTTCCTTAGTTCTGGTTCACTAGCATTTAAGCCATATGTTTTCAAGAGAGCAGATATATAAGGACATACTTAAACCTGTCACACGACTGTAAATTGAACTTTCATGTGGAACTGTAGGAGTGTAATGACCTGCAGATTTGCAAAGGTAGGACCAGAATGGAATTTTGCAGATATATGTATGTATATATATGAGTACACAGACTTTTTTTTTTTTTTTAAGTCTGTCCTTTTCTATTTGACTCTTCCATATTCCTTCAATCAACAGCATTGCCAGTGGCATAATCTGACTCCCCCCCCATTTTGTACAGACTTACGTTGTTTCCTTTTTCTTGTAGCAGCTTCAGGTTCTCCTTACACTGTTTGAGCTCTTCTGCCAGTGACTGCTTTTCCTGCTCAGCCACCTCATACTTTGCCTTCAGCTCCGAGAGCACAGTCTGTGTTCTTTCATACTAAAGACAAAGAGAGAACAGTCTGTGGACCCCTGGACACCCAACACATGCTGACATTTGCTTAGTGCACAGCTTCCTTTCCTGTCATCTGCCTGGCATAACTTGCCTCGGATCAGTACACTCTTTTGTCACACAGGCAGTGTGGAGTTTACATTTCCTTTTTTGCCTAAATGAAGATTTTTGCCTGACTTGAAGGGCTAGAATTACTAAAACCAAGGAAATAGAAAGTAAATGCGAGGCCTTAATTAATGTCTTATACCAATTATTCATTATCATACTGGAAAGGACTGTAAAAACTAGGAAGACAAAACAAGAGAACAAGGAGTCCTTCACATTTGAATAGTTGTCTTACATCTAGGCTGCAGCTTAAATCCCCACACCCAGCAAATAGGTGCAAAAATCAGCATTCTGTATCAAGTAAATAAAAACCTCTTCCCACAGGGCAAACTCGAACATAAGGCAGGCATTAAAAAATGTTATGCCTTGCACTGTCGTGCCATAATCCTCAGTGTGGGTCAACTGTAAATAGTACTGGGTGAATGTGACACATGTTCCTACAGCATGGACAGCTTTTCCTTTTTCAAAACCACATTCCACTTTTTCTAGAGATCACAAGTTTTCTAGTAGTCCTTCTGTCAGGGACAGAATCAATGACTTTCAGTGATGGCATTTACCACAAATTTCGAAGATCAGGCATCTTTGCAAACACATCTGATTACAAAACCACAGACTAACATGAGAGGGTTTTTCAAACTCTGAAAATTGTAAGGAATGTGACATGGATGAATTAAAGAAAAGTACTGCAAAAGAAACTAAGAGCAGTGACTGGGGAAACACTCAAAATGCTCCTAAAAGGAAGCAAGTAAGTGTTGGAAAATATGTCCTTCTTCCAGACAATCCTTAGATGCCAGGCAGATGAAATACATGCTCAAAATGCTGACCCTTATGCACTTCCAAGTCATCTTCAGCAGTCCAATGATCCAGTAAGATGAAAGGAGATCTTTGTAAAGAATGTATAGTCCCACTCAAACAAGAATTTAGATCTAACTAGGAAGATCAGACTAACTAAAAAAGAATCAATTTTGACTCTAACAGCCAGTGAAGCTCTAGACCATGACATTCAGAAGACTCTGAACAAGAATTTACCCATCTGAACAGCTTAAAAGTAAATTCACTAGGGTAATGAATCAAAGTAAAGATTAGGAAGGTCCCAATGAACACAAAAGCAATTTTACCTGAAATCTTCCTTTTTTAGATTTAACTGCTAGTTTATATTTTCTTAGCTACCATTACGTGTTTGCAATAAAATTATGAAAACATTTCATTACTGGAAATCTTTTTTTATTACTAGAACATTTTTCCTTTTCTTTTAGCTCAAATGTCAGTCATCAGGCACTACAGTCCTTCAAAATGGAAACAGTATTTTGTGTTACCTCTTTCTGAACATCTTTTGCTTGACTCTCAGCTTCACTGAGCTGAGTTTTCAGACTAGCTGCATCCCGTTGATGTTTTTCTCTCAAAGATCCCATCTGATTTTCAAGTTCCTTTCGGGACATTTCGAGAACACTGATATCGCTGGTTAGGGCCAAACTCTGTTTCTGAGAGCTGCAAAACAAAACCATATTGATTCCTTATGTATCTTGAATTTAAACAGGCACTTTTCATCCTCTAAAGCTTCACACGTTATTTTTAATGTGTAACAGTAACACAAGTACAGATCTTTGTCTCTTTGTACACAGTATGGCAAAAAAAGGCTGGCCACGATCTTCCTTTAAAATACATGTCCACAGTTTAGTGTGTATAACCAACCACAATCCATAATTTAAATTAGTTATAACTAATTTTTATTTTCTTATTTTACATTTTATTACTCAGAGTATTTGCTATTATATACTCCAAAATATTTTGAAACAAATTTGTAATAAGCAGTCTGTCCAAGGCTGTTCAAAGCATTTCACTTGTTTGCACATGTGCTTCTGCTTACTCCACCTGCATAAGCTGATAGCTAGTATGTTCAGCTGTTTAGTGCAATTGTGTAATAACCATAGAGAGCTCAAAATTAGGCTATTTAAAAAATCACTGTAATAGCCAAGTAGTGTTAATTCATTCCTGTGCAAGAAAAAAAATAAGGAAGAGATCTTGCATATCTCCGTTATGCAAATCCTGTAATTTCTTGTCTGACCTTGTGTAGGCAAAAAACAGAAATGAGGGCATAATGAACCAAAAAAGAAAGGTTTGAATACTGAAAAATAATACATTACTTCTTGAAATGTTTTACTGTGAGACATTTTCAATTTTCAATTAGATCTTACAACACTGAGGAAGCCACAAGGGAAAAGAGACCACACATACATCTAAGCATGATGGTAACATTCAAGATCCACAATACAACAAAATTGTTGTGCCATATATAGTCTGTGAATTATATTCCAATATCTAAAACTGAAAAAAAAAACCCACAAAAAAGGCAGATGAAGGGATAAGAGGGGAAGTTGTTTCCAAGCACATTTGAGTGGCCTTGAGAAATGTCATGTGCTCAAACAGCAAAAGAAATACAGTTCAATACAAATTCTCCTGCACTCTAAAACCCCTCCCAAAGGATATGAAGCCACTTGTGATAAAAAAAGATTTACATTTTCCTTTTAAGGAAAACATGATGTAGAACATGGTTTCTGCCCACCGTTACTATTTATGCTGTGACAGGCTATCACGAGACACCCGACCATTTGAGAATCATCTTCCACCCCAAACAATAAGAAAATCTGAGGTTAGGAAATCTATGGGGTTTATTATCTTTTAAGCAGAAGGATAACTGTTAAGTCTAAATACTTCCACAATGCATGCTTCCAAGTCCTTATTAAAAGCAGCAAAGTTGGGTTACCTTATGATGATAAAACGTGACAAAAGCATTTGTAAAGCAGAAAAACATCACCTGGGATAACAACCGACATGGAAGTGTTCAGCCCAGTACTCTATTGATATAAATAAAATCTCAATGCATTTATTGAAACACTATCAGACATGTAGTACCTCTCTTGTGAGGAAAAAAAACATCAAAAAAACTCTTCAGCTACTATGGTGCCTCCCAGAGAAACCCACAGTGCCCTTACCTAGAAAGCTCTTTCTCTTGTCGCTGAAGTTCAGATGTAAGCAAAGTATTTTCCTTCCTTAGTTTAACACATTCAGCTTCCAGGGCAAGCCACTCTGCTTTCAGCTTTTCAAGTTCACCTGCAATAAATAAAATTTAATTCAATTGAGTAAAATTATTTAATGATTGCATCAAGTAACACAAGATAACAAATTTTAAATCTGTTTTAACATTTTTTTATATTAAAAATGAGATGGTATCAACAATTTCAGTAAGCCATAAAATACAGTTGTTTGTCTTGAGTGAAGCTTTGCTAGAATTAAAAAGTTGGAAGCTCTCCCTTTATGGGCTTAAATTACAGAAGTTACACAAATCCTCTTGGAAATCTGTGGCAGTATGAGTCCCTCAAACTGTAAAAGTTTTCCATCTTTTATAAGTGCAATTATAGTTGGTCCTGATATCAAAGTACCTGAGCTAATTTAGACAATTATTATTTAATGAAACATGCAAAACAGCTTTTGTAACACTACAAGCCTTGACATACAAACAGAAATATACATATGTGTGTATAAATATATATATACACAGACACAGTAAATGACTGCAAAGGGACAGACCAACAGTGATTTGTGGAACTGTCACTGCCCAGAGTGAGAAGGATGCTCTGTTAACGCTGGTCTCTGACATCTTTTCAAAGTACCTTTTAAGCGAGAGGCCTCTTCCTTCTGCTGATCCTCACACTGCTGGCACCTGAGCTGAAAACTGGCTTGCAGGTCCACAATTTCTTTCTCATACTCCGAGGCATCTTTGCGCCACCGCTCCAGCTCCGCTCGCACCGTCTGCAGCTCTGCTTGCAGAGTGGAAATATCTGTGTCTCGTTCCGATGCTGCCTTTTCTGCTACTTGCTGGAGGGACAGAATCTCATTCTGAGCACTGACCAGTTCGTTTCGAGTGCTGGAAATTTCATTCTCCTTTTCCTTACGAAGATTCTCAATTTCTTCTTGTAACCTTCGCAGCTGGGCTGGAAAGAGACATTAACCTTTGTGGTTTTTAAAACTGTATTTAGAGAAAACCTAAAAAAGCATAACTCCCTTTCTCAACTTGTCGATATTTAACAGGACCAAAGAAGCCCCATGCAACTGAAAAGAAATATTCATCTTGTCAAATGCTGTACTGACAGAGACACGAATGTGGGCCATGTAACACAGAGTCAAAAGAAATAAAAATGATGCCTGAACGAAGCTTTCTTAGACAAAGCTATGCTGTGTGGGTGATGCTAAAGCAACTCTCCAAAATCTGAAGCAAGATTTAAATCCAAATTCACTGTAAGCAAAACAAATATTACAGAACAAGGACACTGGGGCTTCCAGGGACAAGAGGAAAAGGCAGAAGGCTTCTGTGACAAGACAAACACTTGCAAAGCTACACTGGAAATGTTTTCCTGTTCAGCAGTTAACTTGTGACGTCTATAACAATTTGAGGCACAGGGTCTAATTTCTACTCCATGCTTAACATGTAGTAGAGGAAATTAATATTATTTCTTTGCAAAAAGCCTTTTTCAAAGCACAAGATGAATTTTGAATTGAAAGGGACAGCTGCACCAAACATACTGAGCTAGAAGGTCCTTTAGCATTTACAGGTACTGTAAATGTGCAGCAGGCATGTACACAGAAGGCTGTTTGACATTGCTGCATGAATCAAACCTTGTAAGTTATTCTCATCCAAAACGGTCTCATTACTAAAGACATCTCTGAGCACAAAGGATTTTCATTAACACAAGCAAATAGAATCCAGTGCAAACAGTTGGATGAAAAGTACAGTGCAGAGGGAAAATTACAGTTAAACCCTGACTGATGGGAGCAAAGTGTTTAATTTGCTGTGGTTTTGGTTTACTTTTTAAAGAACACGTATCAGAGTTCACATTTATTTCATTGATTTTAACATGCAAAAAAGCAGTTATTAAATTAATGAAGAATTATTCTGAGGAGAAAAGGTAAAATTCTTCACAGGACCTGAAAACCTAATGTGAGATACAGGACCACACATTTGAAGTGACATGTTTCAGATGCAAAGGGCCAGATGAGGACAGTGGAAAGCATGGGGTGGATAACAAGGCTGAGCAACCCTCCTCGATTACTTGTATTTATTTCTGTCCTCTCAATCCATTGCAGAAGATGACAGGGAGAATGTGAGTTTAGCTGTAAGCTGATACAGCATCAAAGCTGGTCAAGAGACACCTGCACTTTCATGACAATTATACTTGGTATTTTTCAGTAGCCACACACATAGTAATACAGAAAGAATTCATATACCAGTACAATCTAGAAACTTTGCTGTTAGTTGATGTACAGCAAAGAAGAAAATTCAGCTTTTTTTGCTCTCCTTTAAACTCAAGCAAGACATTTAGCTCATTAGAGAAACTAAGGAACACATGAATTACCCAATTCTCCACTTAGGAGGAAAACGACAGCAGGGGAAAAATATGATAGTTATTGTATTTTGTAATACATAAGAGCTATTATAGACAAGAGGAAGATGGATTGTAGAGCAATTCTGTATGAGATGAAACAGTCTACCTGTTCCATAACACCTGCAGCATGATGGATTTCTAAATATATGTGTGCAACATGAGGCTTTCTACCACCTCCTTTGTTTGAAAAGAGTTTCTACAGGCTTGTACTGTAACAAATAGCCAACAAAGTAATGGATGAGAACAACCTGGCAGTAATACAACACCTGGTGTAGCAACAACTGCCTTTCCATGCATCCTTGGAAGCCCTGAGCCTACCAAAGTAATAGGCTCTAAAACACAAAGAACTATGACTTGCTAAGAAAGGAGGTTCCTGAGCAAAGGAATGCAAACTGTATCTTCTAGGTATTATTTTCTTTATCAAGCCAAGCTAAATTCCTGCTTCTTGGTGCTGGCAGCATTTCAAAGAAATATGTTCTTTGCCTCCATCTGTGTTGCTGATGAACAACTCTCCCTTTAAATGTTCAGGCGTGAAAACAAGCAAAGTGTGATGGAAAATCCAAAGATCCACAAGAATTTCTAAAGCTTGGTGGAGTTGTAGAAATAACTTACACATGAAAATTACTACTAAGAATCTTGGAACGGTTTCTAAAGCACTGGATATAATTTGAAAGGACAATTAGAAAGAAAATTTCCATTACATCTCTCATTTATATAAGCCATTACCTCATCTGAATTGAATGCTTCACTTCTTTTATTTTTTTTTAAATAAGGCCTAACAAGTTACTTGAATTTCCTTGCTCTACTTATCTGTTCATACAACGAACTTCACACGTAGAGACACAATTTCAGTTGTTTCTGTGGCCCTTTCTCTTCTCCACGACAAACATAAAAAGCCACTGGCTGGGCTAAACCCTGATTCCATGAAAATACTTCAAGAAATGTCTCTGCATGAAGCTGCCAGGTTGTTTTTTTTCCCTCCCTGCAGTTCACAGCAGTTGCCAAGGGAGAATCCTGACAACTTTTCCGAAATTGCGAGCTGTGTCGCACCCTAAATGTTTGGGAAGCAGCAAGCACACAACCAACACCAGAACAGTCTGAACTACAATGGAGAGAGAAGAGGAGGAAACATCAGCAAGACCTCACTTGAGAAGGATCCAGAAAACAAAAAAGTTCTGAACCAAGAGGCACCTTGCAGTTAAGTTTAGTTCTGTCAGGGTTCTACTCGGATTCTCTTTTTTTGAGAGGAAAAAAATGATTTATTTTTTCTGCATCAAAATAACTATCAAATTCTATTTTCTAACTTTTGTTACAGCATTTGTCACTTGGAGAGTTTTCATTACTAGCAGGGTAACATTCAAAATCAAATTGCTCCTCGCATTCTGAAGACTAAACCTTCTGAGTGCTCTGAAGGTCATCACAGTAAGAATCCCTGGATCATTCAGAACTGAGGAAGACTGAAGAGAAATGAAGCACAGGTATCTATTACAGATTACATCTTCTGCATTTTCTAAGTTACTATTAGAACCATAGGAATTGACAGGAAGCATTTCACAATAAAATTCAAAGATATGGTGAAAGAAATCAGATTTAAAACATACCCTCAATTAACATTTTCCTTTATTAGTTATTATGATGCCCCAGAGAGTCAAAGCTATATATTTTCCCTAACGAGTGGGGAGAGAAAAAATAAATTCCTACCTTGCAGAGCATTTATTTGCTTGTTAGATTCTTCAACTTGCACTCGATATGCTTTTCTCTCTTCTTCCAAGAGTGCTATAAATAAAAGTGAAAACGTGCCCCAGAGCCTTAGTTAGTAACATGTATTTCAGCTGAGTAATTGATTTTAGTCACAACTTCCCCTTACATTAAAAGATTAACCAAACATATTATTTCAGGAAGTTATCAAAGCTAGTAACTGTGTGAGTAGTTTAATAAAAGTTAATGTTAAGAAATCATTCCATTATTGTGGTAGTATTACAAGTAATTTGAAATTAATGTAATCTGTTGCCTGCTCCGAAAACTCCGTGTGTGCTAAATGCAAACTGGTGTGGGAGGAGAAAAAAGAAACAGCTGTAAATACACCCCATAAAGAACACTGAACAATATGCAATTCAACTGGACTATACTATTTCCTGTCAAAAACACCCCCAACTTTACTGAGGGTAATGATACAGCCACGTAGCTGGGAGGATGATCTAAACACATCCCCTTCCGTGCATTATCTGACTGAAATGCAGATTAACTGGTACCTGTCAATAAATATATAAGGATAAAATATACAGAGTTCAAGCATGTATTCAATACTACGAAAATATATCGGTTTATCTTGAACTAAAAAGAGCTGAATTGAACTGCATAGAGTTCAAAAAAAAAAAGCAGAAGAGAAAAACTTCAGGAAAAAAAAGCACAAAAGTTTCTGACATTCTGTGCAAGAGATGTGAATGCTATGAACCAGGTTTATCCAACAGACAGTCAGCAAAACTGGACCCCCTTTTAAGACTACCTGATAAATAAAATTTGAATGAATACCCTACACAACCAAGTTGATCTGGGTCTCACCTTGAAGTTCAAAGCATTTTTGTTTACTTGTCCTAGCTAGCTCTTGGGCTTCAATCAGCTCCTTGTGCAGCTGCTGAATTTCTTGCTTAGCCTCAGTCTCTGATTGTGCACCCTGCAATTCATCTGATAAAAGAACATTTTCTTTAAATCATCAATTTGAACAACAGTTTCATTTGCACTGCCACGTGATGACTGGCGACGTTTTACTCAAATCTTCCAAAGTTAGTCAAAGTAAACTCAGAACTGGATTAGGTAAATATTAGCCAAAATATTAATATACTTAGAAAAGGAGTAAAACATATGCAAACTTTAAAACATTCATTATCTATAACATGCAGCATAAAACAAAAAATAACAAACAAGAACTAGAGAGTTTTTAAAAACACTGTATAGCTTGGCAAGGATTTCTGGATTGACAAAACCGAGGGACATGTCTACAACTCCTCTCCTTTTGAAGGAAGCCACTCTAAGCCTGTCCCTGAGCAATGATCCTGCAGCCCCTGTCCCAAACACACCAAGCCCAGCCTCCTGCAGAGGCTGCTAATGCCCAGCAGCTGCAGGGATCAGCCAAAGAGCTGCTCTTAAGGGGTTTGCTACTGCCCCCCTCCCTCTGGGGACCAACAAGGAAAGGAAAAAATTAGGGAAGTTTTCTAAACAAAGTTAAGAAAAAGAAGAAAAGGCCAGCCTCCTTATTTCGTTCTTAGTGAATGCTAAAATAAATTTTGCCCTTGCATTTTTTTTTCACTATGTCTTAATTAGGAATATCTTTATTATGATCAGATATCTATGCACGCTATTTAAACTTTAAATAAAAACATTTGCTCTTCCCATAAGTTTTGTATTAGCTAAAATGCACATGGAATGCCTCTTGGGTTCATAAGACATGACTTGCAGTCACAGACAAATACTTTTATAGCTGAAGTTTTGGAGGAATTTAAAAGAGGAAAAGTAAGTTCCTTGTAAGCAACAGCAGTGCCCTCTAAGGGGCACACATACCAGAAACCAAATGCAGGAGCACTCTGGCCTGCAGGCATTTGCAGTGCCAGGAACTGCATCCAGGAAACTCTCATTCACTAGATTTTTCCCTAAGCAGTGTCTGTGCAAAACCAGATCTTTCAATAGGCTCAAACAGCATGAATAAAAACTCTTTAGGTAGAGGGTTAAAACTTGATACAAAGCTTGTTTGGTGAGAAAGGTAAAGGAAGGTAATTAGTGAAAGAAGTCCAGCTGCATCTCATGGGACAGGGAGCAGAAAATAGGTACAGGAGTTCCACAGCTACCTGGTTACTAAACATCTGCAACTGGAGACCATATGGAATTAAGATAGAGGATTTGAATAAAATATTACTTTCATTGTCTAGACCCTTCACTAATAAGCAAAAAAAAAAAAAGCAGCTATAGTTTAGTTCATCATTATGCTTTGGTCATTGACATTTGACTATATATGCTACCAGTAAAGTAACCATACATCTTTTCTTCTCTTAATTAAAACAATTGTTTATCAAATCATGCTTAAGTATTCACATTGCACTCCTCTAAAAAAAGGGGCTGTTTTTCCTGTTCTCACAGTAATGAATTGGTGGGATTGAGCAGAGCTACGGACACACATGTGCTTTTAGACTTTTTCAGAACAAAATTATGAGGGCAGAAAAACCAGAGAGGACCTCATATTTCATCCAAATACTTTGTTTTATAGTTTATTAGTTCCAAATCCAAGTTTCTCTTTACTGAACACGTTTTGTTCTTAGCTTTTCATGGATAAAGACTTGGGGCAATTAGACTTCCAACACTCCTTAATGAGACTTTTCAGAAGAAATGGATGAGGAAGCTGACAAATTATGCTCCAATCACTCCTGATAAAGAAGCAGTGTCCCAAAACCAACAAAAGACACCGCAAATGAACTTGCTGGTGGACAGGATTTTGTAGTCATTGAAAGCACACATCATAAAAGACAGTACTGCTTCAAAGGAGACGAGGGGCTTGGTTTAAGGGACAATATTATCCTTTGAGCTAAGGAACAATCAAGGTAAAAACTCTTTCCTACTCCAACCCAAAAGGGGAATTTCCATGTGCCTGACATGCTTCTAAATCAAAAGGTAATTTTAATTTTCAAAAATAATTCTTTAGTGAGCAGGATTGCTCTATTTATAAATAATAAAACTACTAAATATCATCATGCTTAGAATCAGTTCCCTTAAGAAGCAAATTCACATCACAAAAACCTGCTTTGAGAATCAGTGTAAAAGGCTGCAATTAAAAAGCATTTAAGCAATTTGCAGAAGTGTTCAGCTTTAGCCTAACTGTTCTCAGAAAAGGTTAAAGAACTTATCATTAATTACAATACTAAAAATTTAGTTATTTACAAACATGAAGATATTAACTGAGCTCTGCTTCTGTTTGCCTTCACGCTTTTGTTTTGATAACAGAGATGATACAGAACCACACATAGGCTGTGGTCTTAATTGATCCCCTATCTGTGTGTGCCTGGCCTGTGGAAGTAACTTCATGAGCAGGCTGGTATTTCTTCAAGTCTCACAGTAGTTCACTTCCAGAATTTTGCAGGATTTCTCAGGTTATTCAGAAAACAATACTCAGGGTACTCCAGTGAAATCACACAAACAATTAAACCCCCGAGTTTTCTTTAGCTTTGTAAGATCCACATGAAGGAAACAGTATCATATATTTAAAGTACCTGGCTATTGGAACATAAAACAATGGTTCCCAAACTTTCTGCATTGACAGACCATTGATGATTTTCAAAATTTCTTATGTAAACTACCACTATTCAGCAAACCCTCAACTGCAAATACTTTCTATTAAGATTCCATAGATCTGTCTTGCAGTTACTATGAAAACATAGGAACATTGATAGGAACAAGACCAGCAACCTTCCAGTGACATTTATTGCTTCTTTCCATCTGTTTAACATTTACCTGTCTTTAACTTCGTAATAAGTAGTCACAAACAGCCTGTTTAAATAGAAGTGTCCAGGGAACTGTCATGAATGGCTATTAAAGTCGTTTACCTTGTGGGGAGAGGGAAAAGGGGAGAAAAAACAACCCAACTAATCTGTGATAGCTTTCCTCCCTCCCCTCTTTGCCCAATTCTGACTTGTAGACAGTTGAAAACTAATTCTGAACGCACTCAAAATTGTTGATGGAAAATGCCTGGATGAAACTAGAGCAATTAGAAGTCTCATAATTTTTTTGTTCCGTTGTTTTGTAAATTCCAACAAGACCGCTGCCTTTTCCAGCAGCTGTTTCCACATCCCAATCAGCTGCCAGATCAGAAGTGTTCTCACTCTTCCTTAATTATATGACAGCACAACAAGTCCACTTGAAAGCCTTTCTGTGGCAAGTAAGATCCTTTTTAGGGCAAAGTCAGGCACATGAAGTAGCTCTCTGAAAAAAACCTCAGCACTGTGGGGGTTTATAGGCTCTTCATAAAAATTAAAAGGGCAAATGATTCATTGTACAGATATTTTGTAATGGTTTCATGAGAGCGAACTAGGAATGTCCATAAATAGCTTCAAGAGGGAGTGAGTTATTCCAATTATTTTAGTTAATTCAATAGCACAGCTCTCTATGTAAATAGGTACTTTCCCACTTATTCACTTCAGTAAGTTATGGTTTAAATCTTCAACTGAGTAAAGACAGATGAAGCAATGAAAACATTTACATTAGCAAACACTGCTTCTACATTACTATAGAAAACTTGATTTCAGTCCTTTAAGTGTTCAGTTAACCCTCCCTGCCAGTTTAACATGCCCTGGACAGAGCAAGTTTAGCTCCCCCTGCCCTTGCTGTGCCGGGGGCTGTTCCAATGCAGGAAGCAGCAGGATCACAGTTACCTGATCCTGGCCTTGGGCTGTTCAATGAACCTTTCTGGTAGAACTTCAGACTTGTCTTGCATAAAAGAAGAATTTAGGAATCCATGAGGTTTCAGCCTAAAGGGTCCATGGACTACCTTTAATTTGTTTGCAGAAGATAACTAAGACATCGAGCCAGTTGAGACTAGTCTTGAGTTGGCATCTTAAAACTAAACCAATTAGAATTAAAATATAACTCTGACATGAGCTGAATTCAGTTTCTCTACCATACAGTTTACACATGAAGGGTTGTTACAGCTGTGAAATCAGTTCATGTGCTTAGGGAAAACCAATTCCTTCATATGGCTCCCATTCTGGACTTAAGAGTTCTGATATTTACTGAACATCACGCTTTTCAACTGAATTTTTTTTTCAAATAAAAGTTGCTGCCAACCTCAAACTTATAACCTAAAATAAGGCTATCAATCACTACAAAGAACATTATCAAATTCTACTTTCTAGCATAGGAAGTCACTGCATATACTTGTTATTAATTGCAAGTATTAGAGCAAACCCCAAACAGAACAGTACCTCAAACACTCCTTTCTAAACTGCTTTGCTGAACTGATGTCTACTGGGAAATATCAAACTCCATTTTATATCATTGGCAAACAGCAAAAGTAATTTGTGCAATTTTTGGAAGCCTTTCTGTCGTAAAATTAGGGAGTGTAAACAATTCCAGAAAAAAGCTCTTTTACAGGTCTCCTAAGTTGTGTTATGGTTTCCTGTCTTTCTGAATCACAAAGAACTGTGACATTCTTTTTACTTGTGATCACAACATGAGCATAATTTTACAGATCTCATCAAGTATCTACTTGTACAAAAAGCATAGAGTTAATTTTCAGTAGGCTAAATGTAACAACTAATTAATATATCCCGTTTTCCAGCTCATGAATATGTAAATATTACCTTGCTAATTAAGTTTTAAGCACATGCCTTCAGTGGGAAGAACAGTAAAAAATTTTAATTTTATAGCTGTAAAGCTCAAAGCTACAGCTCATTTATCATTCTAAATACAGCTACAACAGGAATTCAGTTCTTGATTGTGTTAAAAAGAAAAACTAAAGTCTTGTTTTGGTTAACCCGTCAGCTATAAACTAACAGTGGCATTTGTGACAGTGATGGAAGCTATGCAAGTAAAATTAGACAAGGCTTAAAACATATCAGTGATGGAAGAATCCCTCCTCCCCACAGCTATTAGCCCTAACTTCATTGCATGCTGACTAATTCTCAACTCTGCTTGAAGTCACGACACAAATTCCTAGAGCGGTGTTGGTGAGTGCAGAGACTACCTTTATACCCAGATTATTTCTATACTACCACTCATAAGTGTGCTTTTATACTATATCATCCAAAGGAGTCATTATTGATACTTAAATTTAACTCTTCCATACTACATGATTAAAACCTTTGCATTTCAGCACTGTACTTCAATGCACATTTGATAAAAAACAGGTAGATAAAAAAATGATATATACAGATTATGCACCTAAAGTTACAAAACTAAGTTTGTTTACCTTTTAGAAGAGCTACTTTAGCAATTGGTTCATTTAGATCTTGGTCATCCATTTGAGCATCTAAAAAAAAAAAACAAAACACAAACCCCACACCTTTCAGAGAGCAGGCAGACTGCAGACAAGTTTCATTCTTTACAGGGAGAGAAGCTTTTACGTTCTTCTCCATTTACAAGAGTTAATTATGAGGCTGCAGAACAGACAATACCGCTCTAAGCTTGTATCTGACTCCGCATAATACGCCCCACTCTTGTAAGAAAATACTCATGATTAATTAAGTGATTTAATTCAAACTAATTATAGGTTACAGAAGCCTCAGTTTAACTCTCACCTGTAGTGTCGTCGCTGCTTTTTTCCTTGCTCGGGCTGAGAGTGTCCGACAGATCGTTGGATTCTTTCACTCGTGCCTGATTCTCTGCAAGAGACAAGGAAAAGCAACCACAATCAGTAAACGCTTTGTTCATAATTTCTCCTGTACACCCAAGTACAGTTAAATGTTAGTAGAAAACGACCCAGTTCAAGAAACAGTTAAAAACCTGGTGGTAGGTTATTTCTTTGCAAGTCTGGGCTAAAATGGATTCCACATCCCTGGGTCATTAATCCACCCTGGCCTCTAACAGGGGATGCAACTGCCTCGTGCTCAGCTTGAACTTGGGTTAACGCTGCGCTCCTGCCAGCTGGAGCTGTGCAAAAGCTGATTCAACCCGAGAACAAATAAGAAAAGGAAACTACAACAATGCAGACACTGTAGCCAGTCAGAAAGAAAGTGCTGTTAAGAATAAAACTGTGCTTCGGTATTTAGGACACACAAAATAATAGCAACAAGTCATGTACATACTGTACCGTTAAAAAGAAGTGTGGTGTGAACCATTAAAGAACCACAGAGATATAAAATAATACAGGAATTTCTAGAAAGAATTTTCAGTTCAAATTGTATTAAGAGAAAGTAGTGTATGTCCTTTCCACCAAAAAAATATCTTCATCAAGTATCTGTTCTCACATAATTCACCAAATTATCACAAGCAACTCAGTGAAGCCACGCAGTTATTTTTGGTTTTGTTTGCTGTTCCTTTTTTTACTTTCCCAGTTCTAGTTTTTCAAGGAGACCAGACATTTTCAAAAGATGAGGGGACTTAATTATACCAGTGCATCTTTTTCCCCCACAGAACCATCCCTGACTCAAAGTCTAAATATTTTATGCAACTGAAATATTTTCTTTTTAATTTTTCTTAAATAATAATTTTGGTTTAGTTCTGATGGGTCCATTAAAGAACGACACACCACCTCTGGTGTGGGCTAACCCAGGAGGTCTCTCAGTGAGGAACCAACATGCAGGTGAGATTACACACGATGAAATCTTTCTAGGCTGACTGTTCAGAACCTTGGTTTGCCAGCATTGCTCCCCACTTGCAGATTAAAAGAGGTTTCCTCTGAGTCTCGAGTTCCAGGCAGAGATACATATAAAAAGGGGTCAATATAACGTTTCCAGCACACAGACTTTACTTCTACCATACATGCAGAAAAGCACGGTGAACACAAGTCATTTCAGCACATACAGATAATGTACATGCAGCAAAGAAGTACCGGGACACGGGAAGAAAGGACACCAAGAAATAAATCAAGTGTGTTATACCAACAGGGTTAGTATATGAAAATAAATAAAAAACAAAGGAGACACGAGAAAGCTTTTTCAAATAACAAGAGAACAGAACTAAATTCCCCCCAAATGAAAGAAGCTAAGTTGAAATTGAAGACAAAATCCGTGCACCTACATGGGAAAATCAGTAAGATGACAAAACACAGACGAGTTAACAGAAAAAGAAAAAGAAGTTTTCTTCATCTAACATGAAAAATTCTCCATCTCTCTGTGCCAGAATAACATCCACTTGCACACGAAACAGAAGGCACAAGTACAAACAAAGCAGCTGATGAAGAGCCAGACCCTTCCCATCCTAATGCAACCGAAATAACTGGAGAAGAGGAAGGGGAAAACACCAGTACAGTTAAAGCACATTACGGGTTCAGACCTGGCAGCTATTCCAAACAACTCCCATGACTTTAGCAGACTTCAGAGTTCATAATGACTGGAGTAGTTAAAAACTCGTTATTTTAGCAAATAACCACCCCCAAACATAAAGGATACCTCCCTATTTTTAGGAATAAGGTTTTTAACTAATATCTAAAGATATTACAAATCAAGCATTTTACATGTATCACACAGAACCAAGCTCACAGGACTGTCATTCAAACTGTAATAATTACTAAAAGTAATACATCCTTTTTAAAATATTAAGCAAAGTATAACCTAAAAGCCTCACCCATGTCAGTTATATTAGTGGCTGATCCAGAAGCGCTAAGCTGAGCAAGATCTGTATCCAACCAACTTTACCATATCTGGGCATCCATGGAAACACCGCTTTCCTGCTCTGTGCAAAATGGGAGGAACTGGGCAAGCTCCAACCACTGAATTAATGCTCTCTCCCCCACCTCCCCCTCATACTTCCCTCCTTCCCACCCACCCTCGGGTACAGCAGCTTCTTCCTCCCTCCTCCCCTCCTCCCTCTGGAACAAGGCACAAAAAATCAGGCACCAGAGGAAAGATGCATCTACATGTGAAACAGCAGAAGGCAAAAAGAGAAATGATTTAGAAACCTCCTTCCTATTCTGGAACCAGAGTCATAAGCACAAAACTCCTTCCTGTACTATATTACTTCACAGCAGTTGTTCCGATTTCCCATAATAAAACTGAGCTGAATAAATATAGCAAAAGTGATGAAGTATATTAAAATGTGTTGACATCATACTTACTTGATGAGTTAGAATATATTACCCAACACTAAAAATAGCTCCCAGCTTTGCAATAAGAGGCATGCAAGTGTTACATTACAGTTATTGTATGCATTCTTTGCCAAATATGGCACCCTGTCTATAGCTTCCCCACATACAGAAAGAAGTTAAAGGGCCAATTCCATGCACTAGAGGAAGATAAGAAATGAAAATGTCTCTAGAATACTGGAACTTCTAACATGCTCACACTTATTCAACAAAACAACACTTTGCAGAAGGACAGAGGGTAAAGAAATGAGTTAGTGTGTCTAGACAGCAATAAAAAGCTACAAGAGAGGAGCCAGCCTTCAAGTCCAAACAATCTCAAGTTATTGGACACATGGGAAATATTGACCTGCACACTCTGTAGCATTCCTGACTGGCACTGCAAGATAAGGATGACTGTTCCTTGACAAGATAAGTCTTTTCTAATTAGCTCCTTTAATTTAACTTGCTTTACACATTAGAGAAGAGAGTTAGAGATGCACAGACATGTTTTACTTGGAAAAAGCACATTTAGGAGGTTAATGCTTATTTTAAAGTTATGAGGGTCTAAGTCAGAAAATAGTCAAATTAAAATACAATTTTATTTAAAACTTAAAATGAGACCAAACATTATTTCTATTTAACCCTGTAACAAAACAAAGATCCTGTTTGAAATTTATGCAGACATTAAAGCTTGAATTCAGTTTACAGAAATTACTGTGGTTTAATTTTTTTTTTAAATGCTTATTAAGGTCAGCACTCAGTCAATCCTGAGACTAGCATTTCATGCACTCAATCTTCCAAAATTGATTCCATGAAATCTTTTTACCCTCCAAAAGTATTTGGAGCAGAGTTCAGCAAACCATTTACCTCCCTTTTATTGAATTTCTTCTCAAATGCGTATTTAATCAAAACTCAAACTGCTGGCTTAACACAGAACATGCACTGAGTGACATAAAAAGCATGCTTCAAAAACAGTGAAATAATCCAGAAGTCTAACCTTTCAAAAGCTTTGTTTCTTCCACTTTGGTTAGATGTCCTTCATCTATGATCTTGTCTGCCAAACAAAATAAGTGTTACTTTCCAAGCTCAAATTTAACAAGCTTTTCCCTGTACGCATCTACGTAGAGCACATTCCATGACCAAATTAAAAGCTGATAATATTACTTCCTACTCAGGCTTGAACAAAACTTTATTCTGGCACAGAATAATGAAACAGAGCACACAAGCCTACCGGAACTTTGTGATACAGTGCATAATTATTTCTCCTTATTAACTTACATAATGCGTCAGTTCACTAATGAGAATTTAGGAAAATTAATTTTATGTACTTTTTAAAAACCTAACCGAAAGTAATAAATTATGAATACATTTCTCAAGTTATAATTATCAAAAAAAGAATTTGAAGAGCTGGTTCCCTGAAATAGATGTCCACCCAATACAGCAGAAATCTAGAAATACAGCACAGTAAAAGAGCAACAGAGAAGCCCCCTTCACATCACAACTGCTTTAACACTGCCTGGGGAAGGTACACAGAAACAGCCTTTCTTAGCTTAAATCTTTCAAGAGAGCTGCATAAACTTCCAAAAACTAGGAATCCATCACATTCAACTTCACAAAAATGGAGTTTTTATACAAAATCTACTTTTAGGAACTCTATTCATGTATGTCAGGTGCACAAAAACCTAAAAAGTTCAATTTGAGATTCCATTCCTAACTTCATCCTAACTTTAGCCTAACATGAAGGCAAACAGGAGGACCAAGGGAAGAACAGGTTTGGATTAATCAGATACTAAAAGAACAATTGTATCATTACTTAATTTCTTTTTTCAGATGAGATTTCATTATTGGAAATTCCTTAAGAAGGAACCAACTTGAAATGCCAACATCCGAAATGATCGAGGGTCACATCTCGCAGATCACATTCTCAATTTCTATGCAGTAGATCTTTCTATTTAGACCATGTTGAAAGCTGTTAACATCCCCTGAGACACTAGGCTCGAAGCTGCCTCTGTCTTCCCTCTGTGCTTTCCCTGCCAGATCCCGGATAACCAGGCAGGGAGCTGAGTCTGCTGCTTACTCTGTGTGCTGTTAACTGAGACACGCAGGAGACTGCATGAACAGCACATACAGGAGAGTTCAGATTCAGGAAGCTGGGTGACAGTAAATCCTTTTCAAGATTTTGATTTAAAAAAAAAATAAAATAGTGAGCTTTAGTCAGCATTTCCAGCTCTGAGATTAGCCTGTCCCTGTACTCCTCCAATGGCATGTTGCTGTAACCATGACAACCTAAGGACAGATGCAGGACAAGATTTGTGAGGAGGCACTTTTTTCAACCCTAGGTGATAGACAAGCTTTCAGACAAAACAAAAACCCTGAGGTTTGAAGAAGAGTTTGCATGGCCAAAAGCTTGTCCTGTCCTCTTCCCTCCCCCATTGCCAGGAAAACAGCCTAAAAGAGATGTTCCCTCCAACTACTTTTATCCACAAATATTGCCCGGCATTCCTGTAACATTTTACTAACACTGCTTCAGAAATACACTGAACAGCACACTGGATTTTCAGGACTGGCTTCAGGTCTCAAGCAACTGTAGGAGATCACTCATCATCCAAGTTCAGGACAGCCTTGAGTTCCTCAGAGCTGGAGAGAATGACTGTTCCTCAGGCCGAGGAAGGCACCGTGGAGGGAATCAAGTTACTGCAGCCACAAGTCAGGAGTTTGAGTGATATCATGAGCCCTCTTCCATTTAAAAATAAAGTAAATCTAATCAAAAGCCTTCATATATGATTAGTCCAGGACTTGTCTGAGACTGAAAGTGGGGTGGAGAGGAAGGCAGCAAGAAAACAGCAGAAGAATTCTGCCTATAGATCTGAAAAAACAGCTGAATGCAAACACCAAGTAGCAACCAACTGCTTGATCTAAAGGGGTAACATCTCATCTATGCTAGACTGCCAGCTTAAAATAGGCTTCTATAATCAGTTTACAGAGCAAAACTTAGCATCGTGAAATGATGGATCTTGTAGTTTTCTGAATGCAGTAACTGCTAAACCTAGAATAGTTACAGCCCAAAAAACCAAAACTAACCTTCTCAAGGCGAATGTTTCCAAACTGAAACTTTTGCAGCAGCTCTTTCCACTCAGGTCCCATGGCTAACAGAAACTCCATATATGTATTATTTTTTTTTTTCATTTCCACAGTGGCTCTTTTCTAGTGTCCATTATAGATTTCACCATTTGTACACAAGGTTTCTCCTTGACACTATTTCCTTCAGCCAAGACCCTGAGCAGCAGGACACGGGTCCCTTGCCCAGCATGACCCAAAGCTGGCACAGCCGGTGCTTTTCCCCTGGGGACTGACATCTCTCCTAACTTACAGAATAAGTGGGAATTCTCTGTGTTTAAAGAATGTTACCATTAGAGTATTTGGAAGCCAACAAAAAATAGTTGATTTCAGCGTGCTGGTGGGTATTTACATAATAGACAAGAAATTGGATGCTGGTATCACTGAACTACATAGAATCTTATTTTCCACTCTGTTACCACCGTAGTCACTAAAAATGGCAGAAGCCAGACAGCAATCAGAAAGCAAAAGATACAGATATGCCTTCTTCAGAACATCTCCTTCAAATCTCTGCATCTTTTCATATTGCTGTTTCAGAAAACTTCACAAAAGTGATTTATTTTTAAATGTTTTCCCTGAATCAAAACATGCAATTTTGGCTACCAAAATATAAATTTGGGTGAGGATCCTATCTTTAATCTCTGACACAAAAGAATTTTGTCTTTCATGCTATCCAGTCACTACTTAAAGTAGCAGAAAGTAGCAGAGAAATACATATGATAAATAAATGTTTTTACTGAAACAATTTGCTGTGAAGTTAAGCTTTCAGTTCATCTTTTCTTTGCTGAGGAGTGCAGTTCATAAGCAGCTTCCCTTTAGGTTTTTAGTCATTTCCTATCTTTTCAATTTAAGAACTCCCTTTTAGATTTGGGTTGCCTATCATTGTGTGTAATATAATACATAAGATCTGTTAATGTTAAAATTACCACTTAAGTAACATGCCACCTAAACATTCATGGTTTTGCACCAAAATAGTCTTTGAAAGAGGTCAGTTTTGAAAATCAAAGAAAACTTGGCCCTCAACACACAGATTTCTAAACATCTGAAAAAAGATTTACCTGCCACATGCAGGTCAAATGGAAAAGTTCAAAATAACCATTCAATCCATCCAAAAACTACTAATAACAACTTCTTAAACATCAGCTTGGTAAAAAGGAAAAACATTGACTTGTATTTCAAATCATAAATACAAAATCACAAAATAAGGGGGAAAAAATAAGGACACAAAGAAGGGTTAGATTGGAGTAAAAGACAGGAAGCTAGCAGGGCAAATCTCACTTTTGTCTATACATCATCACCATTTTTGGTAATAATTCACATTATGAACTAATCAAAAAGAAGCACCATGACTTTTGCTGTTGGTATCACTGATTTTCACCAGTGGTTATTGAAACAAAAAAAATTATGGAATGAGTAACAAGTGAACTGGATGCAATGATCAGAAAGTAACAAACTTTCCAGATCATTCAGAGCCAGATCTCATAATATTGTGCAGATGTTGCAAATCAGGACACATTACTGAATGAAATTGAGTGTACTGTGCTTTAAAAAAATCAAAATAATTTAAAAATACCTTTAGAAACATACAGAAGCCAGATTTTACAAGCAATACTACCAAAATCAAGCATTCAAGCTGCACTGCAACTAATATTTCAGTGTCCTGTTATTTCTGCCCCCAAAAGTACTCCAGCTTTAGTACCTCAGGATGTTTTAATTGCTCTTAACTGATGAGCACTTTCAACTGCCTTATACCTCCCCAGCCACTGTTTGTACAGAACACCAGACTGCTTCATCAGCTCATTTTCCTTCTTGTGCTATCCTCCATATTCCCAATTCCTCTACTCCAGCTGGTTTTCCTCATTTCTCTGCTTGTGTTTTCCCACTTTAAGTGCTTTTCCCCCAGCACTGTGGAGGTGGACACTTCCCACGCAGCACAAGCACATCAACTCAGAACCTTCCCTTCTTGACCAACTGGATGGTTGTCTCAATTCTCCTTTGGTTTTAGATTTCTCTTAAGGTTTGCAGATCCTACAGTATCGGTTCCTCTGCTTCTATTACAGAACACAACTTCAATGAGTGACTCCTGTTTCTGGGCTTTCTATTGCACTATTATGTTTGAAGTGATAAACCTGCTCCTCTCTCTATACTTAATCCTTTGGGCAAAACCCCAATATAGAAACACATGATGAACTATATATTTATTCTTTCTTTATATTGCCAATTCTACACTTCAGTATTTGCTGCATACCTTAAAACTCAAGTTCCTGATGATCTCTGGAACTATAATTTTTCTCCCCAGAAGTTGCTAACCCTCAATACTACACAGAGCAAAGAACAGGAGTAAGACTGAAGGGTGGCATTTACATACAAAAGGAAAATAACAGATCCTGCAGTTTGCAGTTTTTAAGGTCGTGATATTGTGAGGTCTGATTAAACATATTTCAATTTGGAAAAGGCAAAAACTTTCAGCCCAAGAATGAATTGCTGATTTGGAATACTTTTTTTGTTCTTGATGGGAAAGTAAAAACTTACACTGTTGTAAAAAATGCAAAATCCTGAACTCTTTGAACTCATATTCATTCTTTTTAAAGTGAGGCAATCGAGGCCCTGGAGTGTCTTCACCTTGTAGTTTTCCATCTCTCAAGAATGGGTAGGGCATAAACACATGGAACATTCTAGAATCTCTTCCGAGATATTGAGAATTACTTTGCCTTCTCAACAGTTACAAGATTGGTCACATTTAGTTTGCAGAAGTGATACTAATGCTAAGTTCTGCTAAAACAGGTCAAGCTAACAACCAACCACTGAAAACAGGCAACCAATCTGTATTTGAACATCATTCAATGTGCTCCTCATGTTCAGTCTAGACCAAAAAAAAGTTTACTCTAATATTTAACTTCATTTTTATGTACTGAATAAAGATGATTCATATGTGATCTTTGCAAAATTTAGAATTATTTTAAACATCAGCCTGACATAAGATAGCTACCAGTCATTTTGAAAAATAAACAGTTTTCAAATAAATAAAGTTTACAGTTTTCTTAGACAAACAGTGGCAGTACCACGTCATTTGGTTTACAGCACTGCAACCTCATCACCAGCAGTAAAGTCAGACGAGTCTGTTCCACTTCCTCACCGAAATTTAAGAGGGAAGAGTCCAACAGGCATCATGTCAGAAAAAGATACTCTCTTGTTTCTGCTTCTAAATGTTTCTCTGCTCAGCTTTAGGTACATAATTTCAATAAACTCTTAAATAAAATATTAATTCTTCATGCTACAAACCAGTTTTATTCAAAGTTTAATAGTACTCTTCTCTCTTCATTTTAATGACATTTTTGCCTCAGTAGACAAAAAGTATTAACATCTTCAGTTTTTATTTAATTTAGACTTGCAGATAGTGCCATTTCATTACTCATTTTCAAATCCACTTGCTTTGAAAAACATATTTCACATTCCAGAATAACACAACTTTCTCAAGACTGGTATTGATTATTTATTTTCTATTGGTTTTTAAACAATCTCTTGGATTTCCACATAAAAACTACAGACTCATTTTTCTTTTTATTCTTTGTAACAAATAATTTGAATAACGTGTAAGGCCTTTAATTATCAGATAAATTATTGATATGCAAAAATGCATCGTTACCTTCCATATCCTACTTCTGTCTGCGGTATTTGCTTGAACTGACAGAGTTAGGCTTTCAACTTAATTTGTAACAGGTGAAAAATTCCACTCAGTTTTCAACACTTATATGACAGCATCACCACCCTTGTGTTGGTCAGGGCACAATAAAGGATTAACTGCTACCAAGAGATGATGCGACCATCGCTTTGCAGGAGCAAAGACACCCTCACTGCCCCTACAGACCCTGCTGGGTATCACAATGCCACAATTCTACAGAAAGATTAAACAGCAGTGACAATTCTGGTTTCCATCCACCTTTTCTGGGTTTTCTTGTTGTTTTTAAAGCAAATGTGAACACTCTTGTACTCACTCTGACATTCTATGAACTGATGAATAAAAGTGCAGTCCCCTCCACTCTTTGAAAGAAAGTGCTCTAGTAGAGAAAGAAACACTTAAGTTTACACCTTCTTATCATTTTCAAATTGATGCAACAAAAAAATTTGAACGGCATATTAACAATATTTGTAATTGTGTATTCACAGTGAACTTCTGAAATCTGAGTTAATATGCAAGCAGACAAGACATGGAATTGAAATGATGTCTGAGTGATACTAGGAAATAGGTTTACTCTTTCGAACTGATCAAGAAAGAAAGTACTTCAATTGCCTTTTCAAAAGAACTGTGTATTTGACCTATATTCTTCAGCATTTTTAGTAGCTTTAAAAGGGTATTTAAGTTTTTCATTAGTCTTCATGTTGATTCTTTATCTCTAATACCCTCTTGAAAAGAAAAACATTTATTTTAAAAGTGTTGTTGAATATCTCCCTTTACTTTTTAAACAGTTTCACTGCACAGAACCAATTTTTGAAAGGACAGTTCTACAGCAGAGATCCTAAAACCAGGCTCAATTTCCAGGTTTACCCAAGTTGCTCCATGTGACTTTGTTCAGCTCCCAGCTCCACCATACTCCTGCATCTCTTCAAGTGGAAAGTTGCCAACACTTCCTTCTTGGAGAATCTCAAAAACCATTTGACCAAGAGTCCAGCACTCTGAAAATGCTGCTTTTAATATAAACCTGCACAATGTGGGACATTCTAACCAAACTGTTCCATCACTAGCTCTGACATCAGAAGCTCTGCTGCAATACTAAGCTTCCTATACATCAAAGTTACTCTAAAAAGTATTTATTTTCCTCATTTAATTTTTTTTCCTTTTTACACGATCCTCTAAGTGACTGCATACAAATTTCTCATACCTTTCTTACGTAATACCTGGCTCACAAAATGTAAAGATGAAAGCCAGGTGTGGTGCAACTCACTGAGAAAAACCCCACTTTTGAAACAACACAACTGTTAGCAGGGGCTTGATGTATAAGCAAGTTCTTCTCTTATGCACCAGCTTTTCCAAATGTGCAGTGAGAGAAAACGAATGCCCAACCATCAGTATCTGAATGCAGCTGGTTATAAAAAGCCTCTACAAAGGCTATAACGTGACTTTTAGTTCCTCTGCACTGAACAGAGCTCCTGAATGCTGTGGGCAAAGCCCTTGTTCTTGCCATGGTCAGGGAGTGTGTCTGTGCACACACCTCGAGGACTTGACCTGAAGTTCTGAGAGAGACAAAAGGAATCTTAAAAAATGCACTGATTTTACACGGTTGTACAGTTTTGCTCTTTTGTTGCCAAAGTTGCTCAATCTGCATTAGCATCTCAAAATTCTTAGCTCCTCTAAAATAATGCAAGACTACTCAGCAGAAAAACCTACAAAAAAACAACCAACAGTAACTGTCTCCTGCTGCTTTAAAGAGAACAAAATCCAAAACCTGGCAGAGCAAATGACTGCCCATCTGTCATACAAGGGCTAAAGGACCGGAAGATCCAGAAAGGCACAGACTGTCATGAAGAGAACACAGGGCAGAAAGCTGTAAAATGCCAGAGAAATGGGGAAGGACCAAGCATGGCAGAGATGCAGAAGAATGTGGGACAACTGGCAGAATAATGGAAGGCTATGCTAAAATACAGAATAATAAAATAGCATGGTATGTGCAGGACAAAAAAGGTGATAGACTGTATAAACACAGAAAGACAACTTGAATGAGCAGTTCCATGTTGTCTGTATTAATAAAGACAAATAAATTTGCAAATAGCTTCCTAAAACTTCCAGGTTTAAGCACAAGTTCGATCGTTACTCATAGGACGGAGGAATCCATTTCATCATCCATCCATCCATATGACATCAGCTCTTATGCAACCCAGTGTAAGTCAAAAAGGGATTCCTTCTTCAACTTTGACAAAAAAGTATCAGTAATGCAAAGATATTCACAATGATTTTTAAATGGGCAATTTTTAAATCTGGACTGGTAAGAAGTATCAGTATTAAAAAAAAGTAACAGGACATTCCTACCAACAATTTTAAAGCAAACACAAAGTGTTTCTTCAAAAAAATAATATTTTATATGATGTTATAAATTATTTCTCTATAAAACCATTTGTATTTGAGCTCAACAGTTTTTATTAGGTGTTTCAAATTAGTTCTAGGCTATTATTGTTCACAGTATTGCCTGTCTTACTAATAACCTCCAGCAACCTCACTTTCAACATCTTTTTGTGGTTTACATGATTAGAATGAAGAATCACAATCTTTGTATTCCTCAGTTTTGCTTTGTAAAGAAGTTAACCTTTGTGGGGTGGAAAGTTTTAGAAAACAAAACAAAAACAAAGGCAGATTTATTTCTTAACCACTCTCTCAAATACAATATATAGAGTTCTCTCTACAGGTGCCTCAAGCTTTCAGCTCACACCACCACCAGTCCTCAGGCTGTAGAAGAGAGTTACACCAAGGAAAAGATTAAGATTGACACAGGAGGACAAATATATATCAGCCAATGAAACGATTTAGTGAATTTGGAATCAAACTGGAATAGTCTTTACTCTATATGATATAGGGTATATTCTTACTGGATCGTTTTAGTCAAGGAAAGCTCAAGTGTACGTTAAGACACATGAGCTAAAATACCTGGCTCTAACTAATTGGTCTTTACAAATCCCAATCATTTAGTTCAATCTGTATTAATTCCTGCTTCACATAAAGACAGTCCTAAGCATTAAAAAGTTAGTTTCTACTATTTATATATTTTATACGTTCACATTTTTCAAGTTAGTTATAAAAAAAGTAGGGTTTGCTGTTCAAACTTTACTTACCATACCAAATTTACTAGAAAAATGGTATATTGTCTGTGTGTTGCAAGAGAAAATAAAATCATGAGGAAAAGCAGTCAGAGAGTTTTCCACTTTCTTGTGTCACAAGCCTGATATGATTCAGTAAACTCCTACTGATTGCAGTGACAGCCCATCATAAAAAAAACAAAAGAAAAAGACGACTTCCAAGTTGTTTTGTTGCATTTTACAGAACCTTCTAAAAACACCCAGACTGAAAGTCTAAGCAAAAAAATGTTGGTCAGTGGAGTGGACAAATTCAATTGAATTTTTAAAGAGAATATTATTCAAAACAAGACTTTCAAGAACATTTTTGTTCAACTTCAAACATCAACCATAATACAAAAGGTAGCCTTAAGATACACTACCTTTCTCTGTGCTCCCATTAATTTTAGGTATGAAGTCGTCAACTTGTATGCCTAGGATCAAGAAAGGGTATTATTTTTGGAACCAAGAAAGATTTTGTTTTGGGTTTTGTTTCTTTATAAATACAGCATCGTAAAATGTATCTGGCTTTTCATGCTACTTCCTCCTTCTAAGCACCTAATCCAACAAAGCAGGCAAAGTGTGATGGGTTTTTTCTGCACTACAGACCACGTTTCTGACTGTTCAAACATATGAAAGGTTACATACATCCAAAGAAAGGCTACCTATTACATACACAAACATATATATATCCTTTTATATATATATAAAAGGATTTTAAAATGTATACGAATGTAAAACCCCCTCCAAATCGGAGCCCCGGGCCCTGGGCCGGCACTGAACACCCGCAGCACCAGCGCCCTCTGCCGGCCCCTGTCCCCTCTCCACGTACAGGAGAATTCCCTGCTGGGATAAGCGGGAATCACAACTGCTCCGCCAGACACCGGGACTACGAGACTGTCAGAACGAAAGTAAATCAACAGAAAATCCGGAAACCAGCTTGAAACAAGAAACTGATCACACCTACCTAAGCTGTTGTGTTCTTTAAGAGTTTTCTCCTGAAGGTGTTCTAACCGTACTGTAAACAGAAGTCCAAGAAAAAGATATTTCACAGATTAAAAGAAAAATAAATAACCAAAGTTTCTCCCCCGCTAGTGACTAACCTTGTAAAGCTGTCAGGCGCTCGTTGGTGAAGTCATTGTCGGCCTGCAAAGCTTCTATTTTTGCTTGAAGCTCTTGCTCCCTTTCTTCCATTTCATCTATTTTATGCTGCAATTCCTTTTTCTCGGCCAGTCCTTTCTGCTGGATTTCTTCTTGTCTTCCTTCTGCTACCTGCTCAAAAAAAGGTGAAAAAAATCCCCAAACAAATCAAACTTAACACATGAAAGAACAGGTCTCCTTGATTTTTGTATAGCTAAATGGACCTAAATAACTGTCACCCAGCATCTCAAATCACTCAAAACTCAAGAGCCCTTTTGAACTGAATGCACACTGACTGCACAGACCAACTTGATTAAAGCCACATCTTTTTCCTTGCTGGATCTCTTGGTAACGTTTCAAATACTCTTCTCCCTCAAAGCTAAGTCATAAGTTTCAGTTTGAACCTTTCTGTGTATACTCAGCATAATCATTAACTCATAACTGCTTTAAGAGCAGCAATTGAACCTTTTAATTTGGAAGGAAAATCTTCTGTCTGAGATGCTGAACTAGGACTCAAAGAACCCAAGTTCCAATTCCAGTATTTATACAAGACAAATGCAACAACTGTCTAAGGTCTCCAGAGTCAACACCACTACCTTCCTCCTTCACAGCTTCTACTTATCTAGATTGGAAACTCATGAGGAACAGGATTTATCATGAAGTGTTTATTCTGTTCTCCAGCATAAAGGACCTTTAAATATATACTTAGACATTTAATTCAATCACAAACTTAACAGCATGCTCCTACCCCCTGGTAGCTGAGCCATGTTATTACTATGTGGTGGGCTGCTTATGTTTGTATCTGCACAAAGAGGCAATACAAAGTGCAAATTTATTTCCAATCCCATTACCTGTAAGATGTTTAGGTTCAAAGTTATTTGTCTATATAAAAGCAGCTGAATGTAAAGTTTCACACCTTACGTAATTTTACACTAAAATATATTTTGGCTCCAAAAATGTGGTAACTTTCAAAATGAACAAAAAAGAAATCTTTTTAGCAAGTGGCTTAACTGATGGCAGCTTCAAGTACATTAAAATCAAAATAATATGTAAAAGATGATATGCATCTTTCTATCATCAACCTGTTGTTCAAAAAGCTTCTTAACCTTTTTTGATTACATTAGAAATTCAATTGTATTTATTTGTTCCATTCATCACAGTTTTATCATAAGTCAGACTAAGTTCTGTTGTTACCTTTAGTTTGTCAGAAAGATCCTTAATTTCATTTACAGCTCCATTGTATTTATTAGCTAATTCCCTTAATTCTTCCTGAGTCCGCTCATTCATTTCTTTCAGGTGTGTACATTCATCTTCTGTATTACTTAAACTCCGCTGTAACACAGAATTATTAAGCAATAAATAATAAAAAAGGAGACACAATAAACTACCAAACACTAAAAATTTTTTCCAAACACTATATGTAACTAATCACATTTAGCTGCCTTGTTTTTAATCATTAAGGATAAACAAAGAGATCAAGTCCTGGTAAAAACATTATCTATACAAACCTCTAATGTTCTACCCAAAGAACAGATTATGTGAAAATATATCGGTTTAGGTATTTGTTAAAATAAAAAACCCAAACAAAAACCCCATAGTGGGCTATATAATTGTGAATAAAGGACTGAACTACGTGATCCAGCTCCACCATTCTCTTTTATGCTAAACTGGGCAAGTTCTATAATATTTTTTAGTTCAATATAATCAACAGATTTCATCATGATTTAACACATTATAAAAGCCTAATAGCTCCAAGGAAGTGTTCAAAATCTTTTTTTGTACTTCATAACATGGAAAAGCATCTAAACTAAGATCCCCTTACTCAAGAGGCAGCTGGGTCTCCAGGAAGCAAGGAATGCTCCTGAAGTTTGGTGACAGTAGCACAACTACATGGTGTAGAGAAGAAAGTGTCCATCACTTTGTAATCATAAAAGTTCATTCTTAAGTGTACTTCATACAAGTAGTTAAGTGTGTTTCCATAAATTCTACAGTTTAAACAAGGTCTTAGAGCATTTTTTTAAAGTATGTATGTCATCTTCCCCTCACTTGTCTCCCACACATCGGAACTTCTGTAAGACAGCTTCACCAGTTTTGAAACCTGGCACAAAAGGGAGGAGCTGCAATAATAGCTCCTCTAACTGTTTAACAATCTTGTCCAACAGGAGAAATAAACAGTACTACTTAACACCCTGCAAGTGTGAGGGTACAATAGATTCTGGCATACCACAGGCAATAAAATGGGGATCTAAGTAGCAGCACTCACAACTACTGCAGCATTTCCTAACGACTTGGCATGAAACTTCCATACCTCCACTTCAGACAATTTTCTGACCACTTCAATTTTCTCCTGGAGGACCCGCCTCAGGGACTCTTTGGCTGTTGTCTCATAGTTGTGTTTGTCTTCCTGTAATGCTATAAGCTCTTTTCGTATACTGTCTTCTGTTTGATTCTGTAAATGTAAGATAATTCAAAGATAGCATGTAAATTAGTATTTTGCTGATTAAATATAACAGGCCATGGTAAAGTTAGGTGTATTAAAAGTAGGAGCAATTTCTGATAGGTGGGAATATGCTATCTATAAAGTAGTGATCAAAGATGCTTGACACAACTGGGTGTAAACCAACTTTTTTTAAAGTGTATGTATAGCAGCACATATTCAATGGTCAGATTTGATTACAAGAAAATTATGGGACTTTCATTGGACACTGTTAAGACAATGTCAAGCCTAGGAGAGCTACGAGCTCCCATACAAAATACCTTAAACGGGACTGAGAGAAAAATATCTTAGAATGTAGGTAGTGGAGAGGAAATAGAAACCAAATAAAAATTTAAATTCAAGGCAGTGCATACTTGTTATTCTAATACAATGAAAACAGTAGCCACTTACCCAGATTCCATGAAATACAGAACAGAGCTACCATTTCCATGCTACTCAGATTATCAAAATTGCACAGGTTCATTTCAGGAAGTTTATGTTCCAACTGCTTTTCTACAACGAGCTAATTTCAAAAAACACTCCAAAAGAGGTATCTTTCATTCAACTTCATTTCACCTAACATTCAACTTTAGGTGAAGTGCTTACCTTTGAACAAGCCTGTAACTGATTTCCCATAACCTCTAGTCTCGATAGCAGCCTGTCTTCATCTATTAAAGCCTGGCAGAAAAGAAGCATCACCTTGGTATTAATATATGTGCTTTATGCAGTGCCACTAGAGTTCTGCTTTAAAGACCTGCATTCTGTTGGAGTATGCACTACTAACAGCTATTTCAAACTGGCACATAATCACTAATTTTATTAAACATTATCTTCTGCACAGTTTTAAAGAACCACCATAAAGCTTTTATTATTTCTGCCACTTTCCCCCCCCACACTGTTTGTAAATTAGTAGCTAAAAATTTATATGCCACTGCATAGTTCAGTCCACAAGGAAAAGGATTGCCTGCAGATACCTGCCAACTAGTATCTGAAGCCTCTTGTGTGACAGCAAGTAATCGCTGAAGGGTTGCCAGCTTCTGTTCCAACATTTGTTCCCGATGTAAGGCTTCCTGGGAAGAGAGCAGGGCATCAGTCAGTTCAGCTAGAACAGCTCAGGAAATCAGAAGCAATAGAAGAGATCACAAAATACAAGAAAAAAAAAGGAAATATGAGTGACAAGCACTGTCACATATTCAAAACCATAATAACCCCATTCCATTTTATCCATCCACACATTTATTTGGATAGTTTAATTAGAAAATGGTATCCTGTAACCTCAGGTTCCTGAAAACCTTAATTTTTCATGCATTTTTTGCACATGCTGAGGACACATGGTTGTTCCTTCCAAGACCTGAAAACACTTTGTCTTTTGTCAATAATTTGAGTAACAAAACTGCAGACACCAAAAGGCAGCCTGGCAGCTCCCATGGAATGAGCTGTTCATCCTCAAATCAGGTCACAAAAGAAAAATGCCAAGCAAGAACTACTATTTCTGCATCTTTTTTTTGGTTGTGACAGTGAGATGGAAGAGCATCTTCGTTAACAATTCCAGGATATGGAGAGTGAACAGATTGGGGAGTGAGTATGTATTTGGCTTCCCAAGAAAGAGCATCTGCCTGAGCTGCTTCCTGCTATGTCAGCATATACATATAAAGATAGTATCTATCTCAAAAGCCTCAGCATTTATGGGAACAAATAAAACTTGCTATTATCTAACAAAAACCAGGCAAAATAAATCAGTAGAACTACATATAAATTAAACCTAGATAGAATTTACCAGTAAAACCAGTTTTCTATCTTTTGCAGAAAGTTGATTTTATGATTCTTTCTAAAGAAAGTACTTATATCTATTAGTACACCCTTTAATGTGTTGCCATTTTGCAGTCCAACCCTTTTGTGACATGACATCTTTTGTGGGAAAAAACACACCTACTAAAACTGACACAGAAGCAGGCACATTGGCTGGTGATGCCAATGAGGAAGAAGAGCTGCCAGCACTGTTCTCTCCTTTACAGTTTCCAATAGATACAGGATCAGAAATATTCACACTAAGAGTTTACATTCCCAGAAACAAACCAGTTCTAGACATATGAAATGACCTTGTGTTGCCTTTGTTTTTGTTTTGGTGTTTCTACACATACCCAGCACATCCACAGCAATGGATGACAACAAAAATACTGTGAGCAAAGGAAAATTGGGGACTGCAGGGTGGGAGAGAAGAAAGGCCAGGAAACAGCAGGTACACAGCATTCATGGAGTTTCTATACAGGAAACTTTCATGCTTCCCCTAAAAATAAACATAGTTTATACTGCTCATGCAAAGTCTTGAAAGTTTACACACATTGTTTTACATTGTTTCACTGCAGAAAAGGTAGTTCAGTGTTTATGGTGTTCTTGTTTACAAAACACAGGCCCAAAGACAAGTCATAAGGTTTGTCATGAACAAAAATTAAAGTAAATGCCTTTAAAAGAAAACCTACTTGTAGATACTGTGAAAGCTGAAACAATTCCTGAGAATACATACTGGGAGTGTTAGCAGCAACCTGAAAAAGAAGATAGGTAAGAATCAGTATGGGTTTGGATTTCTTGTTAAAGTCAAATAATGCAAAATTCATTTAAATCTAGCCATGAAGGTAAACTTACAATCATCTAATAATAGCATTTTTATTCATTTATTGTTCCATTACTATTTCTGCTTTATCATAAAACTTCCCAACTCTGGACTGAGGCCTCACTGTGTTTATGTCTTCACAAGTTCTTGAACCACCAGCACACCAGGGATTTCAAGGTTGTTGTTACAACTGAGATTTAACTGACAAAAAACCCCGAGGGGCACAAAGGTGAAGCCATTCAACCCAAGGACCAACACAAACTGTGGCCTTCCAATTCAGTGTTATTGCACACACATTACAATCCCACATTTCCTGTTGACCTATCAGTCGTCATCCCCCTTTATAAGGATCTATTTCAGATTTCAGGAATACCTGTATTGTCTTTAATCCTAACTGAAACTGGGTTGTTTTGCAGAATCTATTTATTTGCTAAATCTCGTAGGCTTTTAACTGTTTTCACAGCTATACCTGTAGTCCCTCCTCAGAACCTGTTGGTCTGTCAACCTCTACCTGGAAATTAATTATCTTAACATCAATAGCTTTGTTCCAGAGAAATGTTTCAGGGGCCATAATGTAAAAAGTCAAACTACCTTCAAATATATACTGCAATACTGCATTTTACCTTCTCTACCTTAAATGTCACTCAAAACATTAAACTAGGTAAAAACAGGCAGTGGAAAACATATCTAAACGTAACTGGACACACTCCACCACTTCTTCATCTTTACAACAAGTCCGAAAACCGCATGTGGTTGAATAAGGCATAAACCAGGAAATTACTGAATTACCTTGTCAACAGGACTTGGTAATGGAGCATGGATAACACTAAAAAAAATAAATTAAAGAAAGTGAACACAAAGTGCAGAATAGCAGTTCAAAAATCCAGAAGATCACTAGTCCTGTGCATTTAATTAAGATGTTATGTATTTTTAAGTTCATTCTTCAGATGAAGTTGAAAAGTTAATACACAAACATGTAAAACCAGTTAATACTATGCTGTGAGACTTTTTCAAAGTTACAGAACTACTTCAAATTATAAAGGAGCTATTCTAAAAGCTCTGTTTACCAACTTCTATTTCAGTATTCACATAAATAGATTCCTTAAAAATTAATTTATTGAGATTTAAACCAATTTACACAAAACAATAAATTTTAAATGAGTGGATATACTACTCTCATTTACAAATTCAACAAACTGAGTAAAAAAATATTTGGTAACTTAACAGAATTTTGTACATTTTCACTGGAGTAAATGTTATACTTGCACATTTTCAGAAGAACTAAAAGTTTAACACTATACATTTCTACTATTACTTATTAGGACATGAAATTATATGGAAAATTTCCCATAACAATTTATTTTTACCTATCTTCCCAGAAGACAAGACACCCTAAAGCTTCATGCAAGTGTTTCTGGATAGTAATGATAAAAGAATATTTGAATAAGCAATATAAAACATACAATTGTTGATAATGAAAGATGATTAAAGTCATGTCATTTGTAATTGGTACTCAGAGCAAACAAAAAATTTAAGGTTTTGGTTTCTACTACTCTCTGAAAATTTGTTTGAAATGTGCACAGAAAACCCTGTCAATATTCAGTTGAGTTTCCATGAACTTCACTTTAGTAGAGTCTCTGTGCATTTAAAGGAGCAAAAATAACAATCCCAAATAAAGAAAGAGGGCAGGAGAATTTGCTCATTTGCTTTCTTTTTCCCTATATTTTTCCGCTTCTAATACACATTTCAGTAGACTCAACCACAAATGATCAGAAAAGACCAACTTCAAAAGAAATAGTTTCTTCTTTTAGAAAACCTTTTTATTTTTCATAGTTAATTTCTAAGAGCTACCAGCATATGAGATTTCTTTTTCATAGTGCCTGCAAAAGAACCATGCTCTCCTTGCACTTCCTTTGCACAGTCACGGGAAAACAAACTGTTCCTACACCGGTTTTCAACACAATATCAATCAAATCCTCATTATGCAGTAGCCGAGTTTGGCTATACATGAATATTTATCCTTACTCTGATCGCAATCGAGCTTCCATTCCATCTGGAAGGAACAGTTTGATTGTGGAGACTATACATCCATGGGTAACTGAAAAGAAACAAATACTAAGTCATCATGACTCGGTACTATTTAACTGTAAATTCGATGATTAATGTTATAGTAACAATCAAACTATCGTAAGAAAGCCTCAGACAGGTAAAGAAGAGGCATGAACACCTTGAAGTACCAGTGCCTGGGTTTGCCTTCCTGAGTCTCCTCTGGAGATGGGAAACTTCAGCAATACAAACTTGAAGGGGTTCTTTGCTGTGTACTTAGTCCTGGTTGTGGAGCAGTTCCAGTTCCAATTCTTCCACATGCAGAAATACCTGAAACCTGTCTTTTCTACAGTAATTTTAAAAGTTAATGGTATGTTTTGATCCTAGAATGAGGAAGAAGGAATGCACCTTACCTGCACTAGCTAACGGGAATGCAGAGGTATAAACAAAAGAACGAGTTGCCTTTTTGACAAGATTCTTACAGTCATATCCAGGGCCAAAAGGCAACACACCCAACTTTTGTCATTGACACTCACCTCAACATCTGGAACTTGCCAAGCAGCTGTTATTTACAAACAAGGATCAAAAAGGGAATGCAGAGGAAGTGTGGAGAAACCACTGAGAAGTACATCCTCTCAAACACCATAAGCAGCATCACTCTATTTTGGGATGCTTGTGCACATCTAATGCACAGCCCTAGACAAGTGGCCTCTCATTTCAGAAGAGGAAAACTTGTTTCTCAAGGACTAAATTCAAGATTCTTTGAACTCTAGAGAGATTCTAAGGTATAAGAGGAGGAAATGCAATATTTTATTCCTGCATTATGCTTTCTTCACAATGTTTCCCAAAAATGTTACTGATACCAGTTTCAGTGTCTTTGCAAACAGTCAAATTATGTCTGAGTTTGAGTTGATTTTTTCCTACTATGATCTGGGAAGTAAAAATTATTTCTGGATACATGGAAAGCTACATTGTCCCCAAAATACTATCACAAGATAGATACAAAGGAGTATGTTGTAACTTATCATGTACCACTATACATCAAGCACCCATCAACATAGGAAATAGCTGCTCTACTTTCACAGTTATTAATATCAGCAAAACAGTTAATCTAGCTTTGAAAAAAAAGGGCAATGGGCATTTTAGGACATCGGTAATACTCTAGGGAAATGAGACAAGTCTTTGAGGAAGCTACCTCAATAGAATCTAAAAATACAGGAGAAACGATCCAACTAAGCCGAGTTGTTTTTAACCTTTATCCATAGCTAAAAGCTAATGCTTTGGAGACACATCCTCCTGGCTACAGCACCTTGCTTTTTCAAGCTGACCTGGTAAAGTATTACACTAACATGCCAGGGCAAAATAGATTAATCTGCAAGGTCCGGGGTCTTTATTTATAATGGAACAAATCCACTCTTGCAAAAACATTTAAAAATTACATCACTAATTAATCAGTAATATTAGTTGTAGCCTGTAATACATAGTTTTCTTAATGAACAATCTTTAGGAGGAAATTAGTGATTTCAATAAGAAAACATTGGGGGATCTGAAATTAAATACCAACAGACAGGTTTACCTTTGGGTCACATATCAGGTAGGTCTGCTGGGAGATTACATAATTGTGAGGATCTTCTGTCAACATCCAGACAGGAAAAAGAAAAAAAAAATCTCCTAAAAGCTGCAGGAGCTTTATTTGTGTAAAATATTAAGATATAAAGAGCATTTAGCAAAAGACAGTGACTGGGAAAAGGTAACCAGCATTTTGATAAGTTGATAAAATAAAAGTAATAAGAAAGAAAAAACCACCCAAACCCCGCAGTCTGACCTTTAGCCATCAGTTAACTGTAATTGCAAAAATAACGAGAAAGCCTAAGGGAAAGGGAAAGCGACACAGAAAACACGAACGCAGCGCTGACTGCACGGGACAGCATCAACCGTTTAAATTCCGGTGTGTGCCAAGCCAAGGCAGCGCAGCACGCTCTGGTTTCCCCGAGGGACGGAGCCATCCCCGCTCCCCGCTCCCGTCTCCCGATCCCGCTCACCTCGGGCCGCCGCTCCCGCCGGCACCGGCACAGCGGCCGCGCCGCCAGGGGGCGCCACAGCGCCGGCCACGCGGGGCACGGCGGCGCCTCCCCGAGAGCCGTCCAGGGCGGGAAACCCCGGCCCACAGGAATGGAGCGAGCCCCGGCCCCACGGGAATGCAGCGAGCCCCGGCCCACGGGAATGGAGCGAGCCCCCACGGCCACGGAGTGACCCCCACGGCCACGGAGTGATATCCCGCTCGTCATCCAGAGCTCCCACCACGGAGTTGACACCCCATGCCTCAAACACAGCTCCCACCATGGAGTGATGCCCTGCTCTCACCCCCCCACGCCCCTTCCAGAGTAGAAACAACCCCACTCTCCACATCCACAGCTCCCACGCCAGACTGAAACACTGCTTCTGCTCGATTTGCTGTGCCACACTCCAGTCACAAGTTCTCTGCTCCCCTCCAAAACACAGTGCTGGCCCCACACTTCACCTCACCACTCCAGACCCTCCCAAGAGCTGCCCTGAACCCCGATGGGTTATGCTGCTGCACAGGGAGCACGATGGGAACATGGAAAACATTGCTGTTTGTCGCAATTTTTGCTTCCCAGAGAACCAATTTGCAAGTGATGCTGTGGGTTTTCTCTTCCCTCATTAGTGCGGTAACAGCAGCCTTGGTAGCCACTGTCCAGCCCCAAGGAGTCCTTCACACCCCACTGAGGGTCTGTGCATCACCCCACAGAACACAGTGGGCTCCTCACTGCACAGGCTCCCTCAAACACCCCACGACAGAAGAGGTGTTCGAATGAATCCAAACCTGACCAGGAAAAAGTACATAAACTGTATTTTAACTAAATCTTCTGTATTATTTGACCCTCCTTTGCAAGGCTGCTGTTCCTGTCCATGTAGGGAAATACCACCAGTTAATTCTTGAAGTGTTCTGGTGCTGACTGGAAAAATTAACAAGTGTTTAAAGAGTATAAACCACATTAACAGAGAAAAGCACAGCAAGATGTTAATAGGCAAGTACTGTATTAAGGAGATGGAAATGGCCAGGCCTCTGTGCTTGTCACTAACACAGCAAGTGGACAAATAAGGAAGCAGGAGGCATGGAAACACTCCTGCAGGGCCTGCTATTGACTTTGGCTGCACAGCAGGAAGCTGAGGAATTGGTGCTCATACCTGATAACCTGAAAAATCACATACTGAACATGCCACTACTTTAATGAACCAAACCCAGATCACATTTGCAAGGAAATTATTTACCAAGACACAGTCTGAACAATAAAATAAATGTATTCTAGCAATATTGACACAATTCAGAATTTACATAGACAAGTACACTCTGCCTGTCCTGTCATTACCTTATAATTACACCCAGCAGAATGCTGAAATGACTTGTGCAAGTAAGGCACTATGTAAATAACCAAATGCCAAGTGGTTTTAAAGGGAATCACTAATTTAAAATCTACTTTCGTGTCTGTTTCATGACTAGATTAGATTAACAGGAACATCTAAGACTCCTGAAATGAACTGGTGAAAAAACTGTGTCTGTATGCATTCCAGTGGCATTCAGAGGTAAACACCCAACCTGTGATGCAGCTGCTTTTGTGCCTCAGCATGATGATATGATCTCCCTTCACTGCTTGGCGGAGCACAGAGAGCCAGGAAAGCAAACCTGCATGCTCTTCCTCATTAGCAAGCTCAACACATTCATGAGTAACATGAGCACAGCTACTTTCAAAGCTTGAGAAAAGGACAAGGAAGGCTGCACAATCTGATCACTCATTACACAAATGACAGGTCACTGGGACGGTGTTTTGTAAAACCACTGGAAAGAACTACTCCTGGCAAGAATTCATGGCAAGGACTTGCTTACCATGAACTTTCCACAAACTTTCCCATAAACTAACTGCAAATAATTGCTGATAAAAAAAATCTAAGTAAATTAAGTAAAATCTAATTTTTCTTTCAACTAAATCTTATAATAAAAATTGGTTTAGTTTAAGTACACTTGAACAAATTCAGCTTCTCTGAGTGAGGGCAGCATCTCATCAAAATTAACAGTTCCAGGTTCATCAGATGCAATGTATTCCTTTGATTTCTTCCATGTATACTGCCAGTATTCATAAATATTTGCAATCACTTTTCATGGAAACATTTTAAGTAATTGCCAGACAAGTTCAACTAGACATCCTGGAGTTGAATCTTTGCAACATTACCTTTGAGAAAAGTGCAACAATGTGATGAGACCTTCACTACAATGAATCACTCAAAAACACTACAGATCCAGAAACTCTCCCTGACAAAACATCTCACCATGAGCACTGCTTAACAATGTTTTCTTTAACCTTCTTTAACCTTCCTCTGATACTTCAGAGTTGAGAACTATAACCTACTTGGCTAAAGACAGAAATCATGAGGAACAGATGGAGAAGGCATTGTCTTTTTGTTTTGTTCACTTAATGCCCTTAAAAAATTCTACTGTTGTACTGTTGGATTGGTTTGTTGGGTTTTGGAGGGGTTGGTAGGAGAGACATTTGTTTGTTTGGGAGTTTTGTTTATTTGTTTGCTTTAAAGAACCTTACCATCAGCATTGCAATTTGATATTATTCTTTCATTCTTTCCTAATACACTTCTGAAATGGCTCCTGAAACACTATGTCAACTCAAAAGAAAACAGATTGAGGCTGCATTTGAATTAACACAGATACATAGCTATTGCCATATATACGAGATCTCCTGAGCATGCATACTGGGAAGGGGACAGCAGGAAAAATAAACCAAAAAAAACATCCCATCACTCTCATTTTTCAGCTAACAACTTTTTCTATCCTCATTTTAAAGCACCTGATGAAATCCAAATCAGTAGCAGTCACAGAAAGCAACTCTGGGTATCTTGACAAGAATTAAATTAGCTGGTTTCAAACCTATGCTGATTAGTTGATCAAGAAATGCAGTTTCATACTTCTGCCACACTATTAACTGAAACTTTAGGGTTCCTAGGCTTGAAAGGTAATTACAAATATAAAATAACAGAAAGAACCCCAAGCACAAAAACTCCAACACAGCACTACACACACACCTATGGTGCACTTTTCAGATTACTGTACATTAATTTAAGTGAGGCAATAGCTGAACATGTGATCCCTCTAGAGCCTCCTTTTCCAGACCTGCATTTCCACTGCACACAGCAGCACCCCTACAGCCAGAGAAGGAGTTGGGCCATGGAAACAACCCAGTTAAAATCTAGCTGAGGGTGTGGGGGTGGAAATAAAACCTGTGTTTTCAGCAGAGCAGTTTCTTGATCCCGTTTATGGCATAGCCACAGGACTCACTGCCAGCACAGGAGGGAAGAAGTAACACAAACCCCCCAAACAAACCTATTTTCTTACAATGGGAACACTATTTACTTTTAAACATTGAATTGCAATAAGATGTTCTAAATAAACATACTGAAAAAAACAGAAAATGATCCATACCCTTACCTTTCCGCGTGTTCTCCGTCACATCGACACCAAACTGGATGATGTCACCTGACATTATTTCACATGGTGGGCTTTCCTCAGATCCTCTACTCAGTCTCTGACTATTGATAAAGGTACCATTACTACTTTTAGTGTCTTGAAGATAGAACTGTAAAAAAAAAAATAAAAAGAATAGTAAAATATCTGTGAAAAACAAGACAAGTATGATAAAACATAAGTTCAAGTAAAATTTTATTTGCTAGAAAATATAACCTGATCTCCCAGTATAGAAGAGAACAAATGTATCAAACTCAAAACACCCTCCTCAGGATGCAACACCTTCCCATTATCAAAAAATATTTGTATTTGATTTCAAGCTGTTTAGATATGATTGAATTCTAGTACATACACTAGGCAAATAATTGCTACAAACTATACTGGAACAACTGCGTGCAGAGAAAGGAACAGCCAACAGTAGCAACAATATCTTTTGCCACGTGTATGTAAGAATTTATATTTATGTTGGTCAATACACAAAAATTCTAACTGCTCATATATTTAAGGAAACAATGTTCCATGACAAATTCTTGCAGGGAAGATTAGCACTGAGGACATAAGGAAAAGCTTTATCAGAAGACAGAATTCAGGAATCAAAAGACCATTGTGAAACTAAGGGAAAGCAACAGGATGCTTTTACCTCTCAACCAACACTCGTTCATGCCACTAAGTTAATCTCAAGATTGCTGCATCAAGTGCCTTTGTAAATATCCATTTGTAGAGTTAATTAAATGTTAATAGCAACTTATTGAATCTGAAACTGCTTATGACACAAGACTTCTAGTTAAAACGGCTGCATCTGAGAACAGGTTACAAATGAGTCACCTGGCAGGAGACCGGAGTCACTGCTAAGCCCTGATGAGCAGACGGCATCAAAGAGGTGACAGGGATGTGAGGAACCAGCCAGGTGTAACTACTGAAATGACTCAGTTACAGCAGCTCAAGCTGACAACAGTTACTACAGAAACGTGGTGGGATGGTAGAAATCCCTGGCTTCCTGCACTCATAAAGAATCTCATCAAGTCCTGAAGCAGGCATAACGTTGGGGGAAGATACTGCCTTCAGAGAAATAAATGTATTCCCATGGTTTGCTTACAGAAACAATTGACTCTTTTTTTTTTTTTTTCCAGGATTCCATACCAAATCTGACATGCTTTTATTTGCCTCTATTATTGCACTCCTCAAAAAAAGTGATATATAGCTCAAAACCATAGTGTCGAGGGAAAAGGTGAGTTTAGAATGCAGGGAGAGACGTATCTTCTATGCTTACCCCAAGTACCATAAAGCAGCAGCCCTAACTGGAGAGCTTGAACTGCACTGGGACTCAGGACACGGGACTCAGTGCAGTAACCAAGGGGAATGCCAGCACAGGAAAGCTCAGGTGGGTGTATGAAGTGACAGAATGAAAAGCAGTATGTGAAAGAGTTTCCCCCAACAGATATGACTTAGATCTTAAACTGAAGGAGGAGAAAATAAAGATGAAGGTAAACAGAAATTAAGGATAAAAAATTATGACTGCATTCACTGTATTAGTAATCAGACCCACCCTACTCTAAGTAATACTCTCCATATTATAAAATACTATTTATTAATATAATAGTATATAATATAGCTTTTATAACAGTTACACATTTAAAAGGCAATCAAATTAATTAGCTTGTTAATTTAATAGTCTGGAAGGACTGAACCCTCTCATGGTTCAGTGCATGGATAATTACTTTTTGCTTCCTGTTTGTTTTCAATTAGCCTTCTGCTTCATTTGAAAATTCTTCTGTTATGAAAAAGTGAGTCACAGGCAAGGAGAAACAAATACGCTTGTGCTTATTTACTTTTCCCCACCCTTTTCTTCCCTATGCATAATATCTGCCTTTTATCCCTCATTACTTTTTGATTAATCACTGCCCCTTGCAAACACACTTCTGCAGAATCTGCAAACAGGGGCAAGATAGCCTTGGAAATACAAGAGAGTGACCACAAGAAAGGAAGCGCAACAGAGCTGCACAAAACTCACAAAATATGAGCTGACACAAAAATCAAACTGCAAAAAGAAATTCATAAACAAATGACCACAGAAAATACAAATTAAATGTAAGATTATATAACTGGTGTCCAGTAAGTGCATACTACTGAACTGCATTATGTACACTTTAGGAAAGTGATAATCTTCAAGTCTTTTCATCCTGTTTGTAAATACTCTTCTTTCTGCATCTAGTAAGGAAATAAGTAACAGCAGCCACAGTTAATAGCTGATGTCTAAGGGAATGGAAATGCAGACTTCAATTCTTGGCATAAAGGATTCAGGTATCTTTAATGGAGCCACTGCCCAGCAACCCGCTGAGTTGGGTCCCTTCCACGCAGTGAATTCAAATGTTACTTCCACACCGGTTTTCACCAGTTCAAGAGACCTTTCTCAAAGGTCAGTCCCTCCATCACTTTTGCATAATTACCAAAGTTATCTTTAGGAAACAAAATCAAGCGCAAGCCCTAAACCAAACGTGTCCATACATGAACCGGCGCTCCTGGCCGTACACTGGTATGTGATGCGCTGCTAATTCTGCAGCACCCTCGGCGGGCTCTCCAAGCCCTGAACCAACGCCTTCCCACAGCAGCTGTGTCACACAGCGCCTTCTGTGGAACCAGCACCATTTGTCCTTCCTGCTTCTCAGCGCAGCCCAGGCTCGGGCAGCAGTGCCAGCTCCCAGAGCAGGGATGAATCCCTCCTTTCCCAGCGCTCTGCCGAGCTGCTCCGCCACCTCTTCACTTGGAGCAGCTCAGGCGTTGGTTTAGTCACCGCAAACCAGTTTCGAGAGCTGACGCAAGTTACACGAGGAGGTGCTTCAGCCGGTACTGCCGGAAAAAGGGCAGCATGTAGTGGCCTAATTATACTTGCTTTTATAATTCACACCTCGCTTCAGAGGAGAGTCCCAGCCTTTTTGTTCCTTGTATTAACAACGAGTTCGATGCAGGGCAGAGAAGGCAGCTCACACACACTCAAAACGACTCAGCTTTTGAGCACTCTTAAAGGGTTATCACATCCTTAATTCAGACAGTAACTATATGTATCATTTCAGTGGTGGTTTCCCCTCTTTCTTAAAAAACACAAGGTAACAAAGTATTCAAGAAACTTACTCTCCATTATCATAACACCTCAGAAAAAAAAGATATCCTAGCCTATATTTCTTCTTTAATAATTTAATCTTTACATCCCCTCTCACTTATACACCACTAATAAGTGCAGTTAATTGCAGACACCTTACCATGTTGCTTCTACAACATTTCTGAAAACTTTATTCTAAAAGAAAACTTGCAGTTCGTCAGTACACTCAAACTTCTCCAGTACAGTCCATCCTTAGAATCTACATCGAGGAAGTTTCAAAAAACTATAGATTTTTGTTTCCCTGCTTTGCAAAGAATGATGTACTTATTTCACACATTTCATATTTATAATATCTCAAGGTACTATTCAGTTTTGCAAACTGAACAAAAAAGTACCTCCTCTGCTCTGACCTGTGGTGTATAAAAATCACATTCCATTTAAGTTCCATTGCTTTCTAGGTCAATGACTCAGAAGAGTATCAACAACCTGCTAAATCACAGTCCATGTGTTATTTTCATGCAGTTAGACACCACTATGATTTTTCCCCTATAACAAACTCCTAATATTTCCTGAGTAGTGAACTAAAAATGCTTCCATAGGGGTCCCAGACTATAAGACATTAAAGTTAAGCACATAAAATATATTAATTTTAACTGATATTAAGACGTTGCAAATTGCTCTAGGAGGACAGATTTTAACCTTACTTATGAATGTAGGTAAATTGTTTTCTTCAAAGAAATAAAAACAACAACAACAAAGCTGCTTCTGTTCCGTGATTACTACTGTAACACCTTCGAGAGGGAGGCTGAAAAGAACTCCTTACTTAGGCTGACAAGTGAGAATGTCATGAGGTGTTCTGTTTCCCAAGCCATCTGCAGGCCTGATATAGGTGAGACACTTCTGAAGGATCTCAGAGAAGACAAAAGAACAGGCTCAGGGATGCACAGAAAATCTTGCAAAGAAAGTAGCACACTTTTTCAGTGATTTAATTACAGTCCAACGACAGGAACAAACAACTGACCAGCTTTTTAATATTTCTAATGTTTGCTATCACCATGTACAGCCATCCTTTGCCATTCCCAGGGCACGTTACTGCTACTCCAACTCAGCTTGGAACTGCAGTTCAGGACATTCAGGGCAATTACACTGAGAGTTACAGTGAGAGAGAATTAGTGGAGAACTGAGTTTGTCTACAGAGATGGGAGATTCAGTATGTGAAGAGGAACCACTTCTACATCAAAAATGCAGACAGACCACAGCACATAATTAAACCTATTTCAGCCTTATTCCATAGTTGAATTAATAATTAATAAGTACCAAAATCTAGGCTATTGCCTTTTACAGAAAGTCAAACAGTAGTGTATTTTATTTATTGCATATATGTTCACTGCCTAGACAACTAACGTAGAAAGAGAATCCCAATTCCAGAACATCCCAGTTTACCACTCTTCTCCTCATCCCTTATTTCCTTTGTGAAAGTAGTAAACACAACTCACATGTGTGTGGGTCCCATTAAACCTTTGAGTCTTTGAGGCATTAGCTTAAACCAGAAAGATTTAAATTAATTTGTCAGATTCTGAACTACAGCCACTAAGGGGATGCTAGCTTCACTTTGCCACGGTTACTGTCACCAAGGGGCAGCAAGGCTGTCAGCCAGAGCAGTTAAGTCATAAAATGCTGCAGTTAAAGATGACAGATTCTTCCCCTACTCACACCACATAATCATTCAACAATTAATGCAGGCATTGTAAATGCACCCCCTGAGTATTAAAGCTAATACTCAAAAGCAGCAAGTAAATAGGGATCTAGAAACTGGAATACTTGCCCTGGAGTAATGCTTGAGCTCAGAATTTGACTAAGTAGTAGCACAACTGTGTTCATTTACTCATTTAATGCTGAGAACTCAACCATGAAGAGAAGTACATTGAGCACAAGTCAGGCTGTGCAAAGCCAAAGACTTTAAAACAACACATACCAGGGTCAAACTAACATGGTCAACATCTGTCACACTTGCAGCTAGAAAGCTTTTTTCCCATCCTGTTAAAAGATTATTTTATCTTCCTTGAAGTGTTAACACTGAGTATTTTATCATTTGGGGGGCAGCACTTCTGCTAACAGAGTACACTGTACAAACCACACTGAATTCCAGGTCAGTCCTTTGGCTGTAAGATAGAGAAGTTCAAATGCTAAACTATCTCCAGATCCAATTGATTGAGTTCTTCATTCTGGTCTGCTTAGACAGATCCTAAATTCCATTCCTCTCACTTGCCCAACTCCACCCGCCTATCAAGGAAGTAGAAGTATTTGTCTCCATAAGCAAGCATAATTCACAGGGTGGGGTACAGCAAGCAAAATTGCTTTTCTATTTAGTTTTCTAGTTCTTAAACACACAGATCTAATAGCTCTTCGCTTACTAAACTCCAGATCCTTCAACTTAGAAACAAAGTTAGTTTATGAAGTTTAGAGTTCTTATGAGATCTTTTTAAAATGATTCAAGCTGCCCGAGGCAGGCACACACCATGAAACTAAAAGCAACCAGCTGTGAAGAAAGGGATTTTCCAGTCAGATTGAACGGAGTGAAGGAGTGGCTGTTGGCTATTCAGGGACCATAAGTATTAAATTTCTCCACAGTGAAGCAAAACTTGCTCGTAGTTTTCAGTAACATCTTTGAAAAAAATAATAAACTTAATCACTCTTTCTGTGCAGTAATGAAAAAGAGAAAAAAGGAACCTTCTTGGATATAGCACTGGACAAAAAAAATATCACTCCAAGTTTTCAACTCAAAGTGTAAGCCTAATGTAAATCCAGCTACTCTGATGAAAAAAGGTTAAAATCCTCAGCTACCCCCAGAAATTCAGTGCTATCCTTCCAAGCCTGCCAGTAGCTCCAAGGGGCAGGAAGGAAAGGACAGCAGGGAATATGCTCTTCTGCTGACCAAGTTGTTCTGTGTCTGTTTACACCTTGAAGTTTTGTTGACTGTACTGCCAGGACAACCCTGCTGGTTGCTCATACCTGTTGTCAAGCAAAATAAATGGTGGCAGTAAAAGCAGTTTTGTGCCAGCATAACCAAGTCTGGGTATAATAACAGTTCAGCCTTTCCAGATGTATTTGAAGTGCTGTAAAATATTAATCCCTCTGCTGCTTGCCATGTCCTGGTCATTTAAGTGCTTTGAAGTTCACTACAGGCCTTGTCACTCAGTTTAACTTTTGTGTGAGCAGAGTCAGCAGACTTTGCCTGAAAAGGACACAGGGGCTATGACAGGGAAGGGCAGATGGATGGATTTCTGGGGAGGAGGAGGAAGCACCATAGGTAGGCAGGCAATGCCCAGCACGGAGAGGAAACAACAGCTTAACCTGTGCACAAAACACATGCTTGTCTACAACCCTGAGTTGCTCCCGTGTGTTCCTCGGTAGCAAAATGTCACCTTCCTCTCCAGAACAAAGCAAACGTGCCCAGGTGTGTTGTACCTCCAAACGTTTCAGCACAGACCTTTCTTTTGACATACAACTTTGCAATGCTGATTTTAACTGGTGAGCTCTACAGATACATTTACACCTATCAGAATTTTAAAAGCATTCAGAAAAAAAGAAACACATGAAAGCACCTTTGCAGAGTTAATGCCACCTCCTACTTGTTCTGCCCATTAGGCAAAAGTGTTAACTTTCTAAACCACTATCTGACCCCCACATTTGCAAACAGTTGTAACTGAACCTGTCTGATGCTGAAAAGCTCAGGACTCAAGGTCACTATTAGTCAATAGCTCTATACTATTCTTTAATATTTGCAGGTATCCACATAATCTACATTACAGCAGAAAAACTCAGAAAGAGGGTGTCAGATATTTACTTTACAAGGATCTTTTTTTCATTTGTATTAGAAAGTGGTCATTATTAACAAAAAGACTACTAAAAAGATTAAGTAATACATTTTAATTATTCAGTTTTATAAGTAGGAATGTGGAGCTTAGAAACACTCTGTTCAAAGGGTTTGAGCACAGTCCCCCACACCTTTCACAACCATTACACCATTGCAGACTGAGGCCTTCAACTTACACACTGGACAAAAGAAATGAGGCAGTTGAACTCCCCCACCCTGGTTATCTACCCGTTACCCAGCAGAGAAAGCAGCAAAGTTGGCTCAATGGCAGGGACAGCTGAACAACCCAGTGTGGTTCCAGAATTCCTATTGTTTTCAGTTTGCCTAATTTGGTTGGTACATAACAATGACCTGGGCTGAAAATGAGCCTGCTTTAGAAGCTGGTTCCTAAGCCATGTGCTCACACCTCCACAGCAGCAGTCAAGAAGAGAATGGCAGAGAGCAGCCTGTATTTACAGTGTCAACCACCTTTCTGTCAACTGTTCTATGTCAGAATCAGTACATAAAGTACATAAGTACTTAAAATACAGTTCATAACCAGAAATTGAAGTTCTCTGTATTAGGAGACAGCTGTCAGAAACCATGATGACCTGCATCATCTTTGCTTTTATGAAATATATGCTTTTTCATAAATACATAGCTCTGGGCTCCTCAGTACTAGAGACAAGGAGCTCCTGGAGTGGGTCTAGTGGAGGGCAAGAAAGATGATTATGGGACTGGAGCACCTCTCTTATGAGGAAAGGCAGAGGCAGCTGGTCCTGATGAGCCTCAAGAAGAGACAAATGAGAAGAGACCTCATCACTGTCTGTTGGTGTCTGAAGGGAGGTGTCAGAGAAGGGACAGGCTCTGCTTGGGGTTGCTGAGCAGTAGAACAAGAGGAAAGAGGCAAAACCTGATGCCCAGGAAGTTCCAGCTCAACATGAGGAAGAACTTCTTTCCTGTGTAGTGACTGAGCACTGGAACAGATTGACCAGAGAGGTTGTGGAGTCTCCCTCACTGAAGATATTCCAGAACCATCTGGCCACAATCCTGTGCCATGTGCTCCTGCTTGAGCAGGGCGATTGGACCAAATGCCCCAACGTGGTCCCTTCCAACCTGGCCCATTCTGGGATTCTGTGAAAATATAACTAACCAAACTGCATCACAATTCCTGAATGCCCCAGGAACCGCAAGGTCAGTACAGACCTGCATGAACATCACTAACCCACTTTCAGATTGCTTTCATTTACTTCAGCTCTAAAAGGAACTATCAACACTCCAAACATCTAAAACAAGAAAATAACTGGAAAAAATACAGTAGGAGTACAATGATGGTAGTTTATATGGGAAAAAATCCTTCCCATAAGCTGATCATATACCAATATTAAAGTAATAGATCATACTGAAAACGTTTCTCCTCCAATTGTGCACTCACCCAAAACTTTGCATAACCAACACCAATGGAAACATTGTCAGAAAGGATGGTTGCCCTTCCTAACCTATTTGCCTTCACCCTCCTCTTGCAGAACTGGTGGCATTCAAATAACCTCACCAAGTATTTCCTAGAAACAAGACTTTCTAAGTGAACTTGACAGTTGTGAAGTTAACACCTCCCAATAATCACATTCCATAATGGCAGAATGCAGTCAAACACCCAGCCACAGAAGAACAAGCCCTGGTCACCCCCCATTATGCAGTAAGGTCTCCCTCCTCCACACTCTGGAGTAGGCACATTCATGCAGAAGGGTCATGCTGAAGGATTTGAGCTGAAGCAACCCCAGGTATGAGACATAACATTAATTCCTCTTCTACACAAAACTTTCTGCAGAAAGCACAAGGTGTGGAACGAAGAAGTTGAGAAAGGTACAAGTTGCTCATGAGTGCTGATCTACCCCTGGATTATTCAAATAATCCAGAAAGGCGTTCACTGTCAGAAGGAGCAGAATGACAAGATACTCGCCAAAAACCTCAAGATAAAATGTTTTACCACAAAATGTGACAACACCATACAAAAATAGATCCCTCTCTACACATCAATGTCACTACTTTTGATGCAAAAAGCTATTTTTAAAAAGGAGAGATGTAAAGGAAGAGTTCTAATTTACAAGTAATTTGGTTTATATATAGCTGACTGACTTGCTACAGTGAGACATCTGTCACCATAGTTACTAATTACTACTCCTTAGAATGTCTCTTTTACTTGACTTTTGTCCTCACAGTTCGCAAGAATTTCTGAGTATCAGCCTTCTGCTACAAATTCTAGATGGTTTCAGGACAACTAGAACAATTTCAAATTTATTCTCTTCACAGCTGAATGAAAGTCTGTGCCTTCACATATGCTAGGCTTTAAAACTTCCTCTTGTACAGGAAACACAGAATAGATTAAGGACATTAACAGCCTCAGAAAAGGAGATGCAATTCCATTCTGAATGTAGACAATGCAGAAAAGTTTCCTACAAAAAGAATTCCTCAACTCAGTACTAATTATATACTATTTTCTTGAGGAAAACAAAGGATATTTAATTTTCAGCCTACATGAAAATTCTCGAGTGCTATTTTGATTCCATGTGAAATTCTCATCCTGAAAATGCTGAGAGATTTGATACAGTGCAATCAAGGAAAAGATTCCCAAGAAATGATTACTCACACATCATCCCAAGATGCTCAAACTGACTCAATAGAATACTAAAGCAATATAAAAAGAGACTTATTTTGTCTTGCTGCTGTCACAGACGACAATGTCTTACACAATGTACAGACTTTGAAACAAACCTTTCCTGCTCCGTATTAAAAAGCTGACTCGTGCCATGGACTCAGAAAACCATAAAAAGTCGATAAAGAACAGGTTTCTAGAAGGAAATTGAAACGTCTTGCAAAGAAGTTTTCTGCTTTATTTCATTAAGGAAGCTCGGCCTCTCGTTACAACAGACATCTCTATGAGCCATTACCACGTATCACTGTGACACCAGTGATTACTTTGTATAATTTACATCAACTTCTACATCCACACCAAACACTGACCCTGGGGAAAACACAGGGCCAAGGTGACTTTCTGAGGTCTCACTGAATGCTCCTGTGTTGTGTGTTAATCAATTACGGAAATACACTGCAATTTAATATGGCTTTAAAATAAAGAAATAAAACACCTTAATAGGCCATTACCCAGAAATTCAGGTTTCCTCAGGATAATCACTTCCAAGTGTAAAGTATTGGTGAAATACTCCTCAATCCTGATGCCATTATAGGAATACTTGTCCTACAAAATTAGACTGAGAGCTAAACACAATTATTTACTATCATAAATGTAATGAGAGTTTGGCAACATGACACTCTCAAACCCTGCAATAAGGAAAGTAAACACACTCTTGAGGTGTACAAAGTCCCAGAGACTGTGTTTGTAGGACACATGAATGCAGATAAAATAAATAAGCTGTGCAAAGAGCAGGTTCCCATATGGAACCCTAATTTCTTTTCAAATCCACGTTTCTAAAGGTTTGAAATGTATCATCGCAATTCACTCCAACCTTCAGGAGGCAAAAGGCACCGTAAATATCCTGCACTAGGGAAAAACACTAAAATTATTCAGAAAACTAAAATTTTTATTCTTAAATTCACAATCAAAAAATAGTTCAACTTGATAGTTAACATTCTTGGGCCAACTCAATGAAGTGCAAGACCAAAATAAACTGTGGTTTTGTCTCTGACCACTGCAACGAAAATTATGACATAAAAAGGGAGATTTGTCATGTTTGGATAGAACTTTGCCCTAATTTAAGAGCACAAAGGTAAGGCATAAATCTCTCCTGGTCTTAAATTTTGACTGACCTTATGAAAACCTTGCATAAATAAAAACTAAAATCAAATTTCTGCAACACCTACTAAAGAAACCCACTAAATTGTTTTTGTGGGAGAACACTAAAAAGAGGCAAAAATTATACAAACAGTAAAAAACAAAGGGAAAAAATGTTTTAAAAATATGAGGCAATATTGAAATACTATGAGTATCTGTCAGTAAATACTCAGAAAGAAAAGTCCAACACTAAGATTATCCATTGTTTCTGCTTCCTCAAAAATCTTGAGCTAACAAGATACCCAAATGACTAACAGAAAATTAACTGAAATGGAAATTTTCCATAAGAAAATTGCTCTACTAAACTTCTATCAGCAAACAATTACATTTTCCATTTGCAAGCAAATTGAAGAAAAACCACAACAGAAGCTGAGGTTACCAGGTACTCCACCAGGAGAGCAGATCTACTTCTAGGAAAGGAATGAGGTAGCTCGTTAGATTATCAGGAAACTCCAACTCCCAGCATAACCCCAGACATCTCGAGGCAGGTGCAGAACTGCAAAAGCTGCTTAACTGTCTTGCTACTCTAGTTTCTAAATTAGTTAATCATTTACATCAAAGCTCCTCTACTCCTGCCAAAGAAGAATCTCCTCTCATGTGTTGACTTTTCAACTGCTTAGAGAATAAAGGGAGAAGTGGCTTTCAAACTTTCCTCATTTCCACTCCTTCCACAGCAGGCACTGTGTGTACCCACTGTCACTAATGCCACACTGCTGCTGGTCTGCAGCAGAGAAAACCCCCAGTGAGGACACATTCAGATAAAGAAAAAAACCACATCAGATTTCACAGACACATCCAACTGCAATGCAACAGTGGTTTGGTATTGCCACAATAACACTGCATAAAAACTCTAAAAACATCCTGAAAAATTTAGGAAGAAGTTGTCTCCTTTCCTTTTAACAAGGGACATTCTATCTGAAAGGACTTGTCTAATGTGACTACGTTATTTTTATTTTTTTCAACAAAGATCTGTAGCAGGCTTACTTAATTCAGCTTTCCTTTGCAAAAAGCAAAGATTTCTTGCTCTCTGACATTATCTGCTCCTGAACTACTTATTAACAGATGACAGGTGTTACAAGGAAAATAATGTCCAGCACATTTCTAAATTACAGTTGATGTGACCATGCTGAGCGTAATGTTACGGTGATATAAATTCAAGGCAGCCAACAGAGATGCAGGAGCACAAGTCCTGACTGAAAGGAACTGCCTAAGTACACATGACACTGCACTAATTTTAGTCATGTCAAACTAGATATTTTTGTAACAGGTCCAAACCACAAATATTACCCAAATAGAGTGTAGTGAGAGTTCACTCCACAGTTCCTCATACTGAAAACAAGGGGTCACCAGAGCAAAATGCTCCTCCCTTGCTTTTCTGAACACTTCTCTGCATCAAGTAAGGACCAAAAATTTTTTTTTTTTAATACTACATTTAATTTCTTTTCATTCTGTGTTTTGAACTCCAGCATTCCACACAGAGAGCAAACGCAATTAACTGGAAACCAAACACCGAAAGAGAAGGGTGCGGCTCCATCCAAAGACGGAAAATTCATTTTCCAGCACAGAGGAGAAATTTGACAATTGGGAGTTTAATATTTGTACTCAAGGCACTGCCAAGCCATACCTCCAACAAAGTGAGAGCGAAAATAGTCTGGGAGGAGGCTGTACTTATTTGCAATGCATTCCAGGGTCAAGATTTTCAATGCAAGTAGTAATTAAATGCTGGTATTTATGAACAAAGGCTGATTTATTCTGGTGCTCATTTGAGAAAAACAATTTACAATAAAAAAAGATTTTTTTTTAAGCTTAAGTTAAATCCACATATGGACATGAGTCTGGCAGCAGTATGAGAGAATGTATGAGCTGGTTTCTGATAGGCAATCTTACAGAATATTAATCAGCCATTTCTTTAGCTGTGTCCTACTGGTTTCAAAACAAAACCAGGGCAGGTGCTGCAGCCTTCTCACAGGTTCCCAATTCAGAACCACCCTAGAAGAACCTTCTCACAGGTGCACAACATCAGATAACCCCAGAGGAATGGGCAGAGGGCAGGTGGGGCATTCAAGGGTATGGTAATTACGGTTTCAAACAGTGACTCACAATTCACGCTCATCTTAGTCCAGGGCAAAAATCACAGACGTGCTATGTTGGATTCACAGATTGAAAGGGTTGCTAACACGGCAAAACAGAGTTATCAGGGATGTTACACTGAACACCTGTGCCCATCAATGTTTTTCTTCAGACAACCAAAAAAAACCCCCAAAAACCAACATATACACACACAGATAAACAACCAATAATCCAAATATTTTAAGATCTCTTTGTCAATAAAAAAGTACCCAGAACACGTCAGTGCCCACGACCAATCTGCCCGTGGGCACAAGGAGCCCAGGCCAGGGAACTGCAAAGTCCTGCTGGCATCTCACAGCCTTTCAGCTGAAAAGCTGAGCCAGTAGTTGTCTGCATCTCTCAAAGACATTATCAAATCTTGCAATTTTTTGGCCAAAGTGGGCCATATTTCCCTCCAAAGTACAGAAAACATTTTTAAAGTGCAAAAAGAACCTCTTTCAGCATCAGTGTTCTAGGTTGGCAGTTTAAGAAGAAACAGCCTCCACTAATGTTTTAATCCTTTAAATTGCCATAAGGAAATTTTCCAAATGGGAGATCCTTTCAGGTATAAAAATCAGAGTCAACTCCATCTATACACAGAGTTCAGGTCACACTGTCCATCTGAAAAAGCACAAGATAACATTTTTCTTCTGAAGTCGATATACATTTGTAATGGCTACAAACATACACTGCAGTTTTTCACCGTTCACCTACTGGAGCAGAGATATTAAGCTGCTGACACTGTGTACACTGAATCACTTGGTTGGTCTTTGTACTTCAGGATCATCACCATTCCCCTCTCTTTTTTTTTTTTTTTTTAACCAAGCAGTTAGGATAAGTTTGATAGCTTTTTCTTCCAAATGTAAGTAGCTTCAATTCTGAAAAGCATATGTAAAATTACAGAAAGATGACTAGTCCCCCCAGACTACCAAACACCATGAAAGGGGGGTCATCAGGTAATTTTTCTCATAACTCATTTATAATGCTTTGAATTAGATAGAAAAGTGACAACTGTAGATAAAATATGATGAAAATATTCTACCTACCAAGAGCCACAAAAGAGCAAACGAATGAAAGTGGCCTGAAGGACATGAATTTTTATTTTTTTTTTAAATATCCACTCACTTGGAAGTCAAATCCAAACCCCATCAAAAGATTACAAGTACCACTATCCCACGCAGAGGCCAAAGCCACATCTCAACCAGCACACCAATAAGGCGCCAATGACAATCTCATAACATTATAGGAAAAGTGGTATTATACAATTAATCCATGATTTTTTTTTTTTTTTTATTTCCACATCAATATTTATGGGTGGCAGTCCCTGCTATGGAATTATACAATCACATGGTATGTTTTCTTTGTACAGTGCTGGTGTTATTCAGTTATCACGGAACAAGTGACGCCATTCCACAGAGCAGGGAACACACTGCTACTGTAAAAAACACACCACAGCTCATCACTTGCAAGGAGGAATCCTTGAATGCCTTCCCTAAGCACGGCAATTCCTTTTCCTTTCCCTAAAAGCCGAGCCGCAGCCAGCAGAGGGCCACGCCACGATCCACGATCCACGCACTGCCCGGGCTGGGGAACGCAAAGCACCGGCACGAACAGCACAGCACAAACTGCAGCTCGAGACTGTTTATGTTATGAAGGAGTTTCTCTAACACTGAAATTTCCATTAATTATAGAACTACACCCAAGTATTCTGTGGGTTGCCTAAACTATTAATTCCATCTTTACCGTCTGGGGCCTCCAACACAAGCTACTTCTGTGCTACAACATCCACATTAACAATTCTCCTACTTCTCAGATTTTAAAATTAGGTTTCTCAACTGCAATGTTCCTGCTACTGCAATTATGCAAGTTACTGAAATACTACCCAGAATAACAAGCATACCTAAAAATCAGAATGCTGTCAAAGGCTTTTCCCGTTTAATAGAGAAACTGAACTTCCTAAACAATGTAAAAAATACATAGCTAGAAACTGGCCATACACTGCAAAAGAACTGGAATTAACATGCAAACCTTTTTCATGTCTAATCAGCATTTAAAAAACTGCTGTGCTGAAAACAGTTAGGCTTTTTCTTTACAAAGACAGCCCTTTGTTGAAATGTATTCTTGACATTTAACATATTAAATTCTGCTATAGTTCATTATCTGTGCTCTTAGAAGAACAAAAAACAAAGTCCAGAATCTAAAGCAGCTCAGGAGAATGAGTCATTTACTAAAAGAAAGAAAAAACAACTACCAACAGAAGCACACACACTGGCAACTCAAAGCAAAAACATTTAAAGAATTATTTCAAAATCTACAGTCCAAACAGAACATGGAAGAAAGCTCAGCAAGCTTGTCATTAAAAATGATGGCATTTAATAATAGCACTGTGCATTTAATAAAATGCACTGGCACTGTGCATCAAATCAGTCCCATCTACACTGGTCCATCTACTCTATGGAAAAAGAGGATCTGTACTGTAGATCACCAAAACAGATGAGCCCTCAAATTAAGTCCACATAAGATTCAAACTGCACTCTCAGTACAAACACAGCCTTCCCACAAAAAACATGTTTGCTGTTAAGTAATAAGCTTTGACATACCAAGAGGTTTGTCATCCAAGCTTAAATTTAATACAGCTGTAGACAAGATTACACTTTGATTAAAGAAAAATCAGTGAGACTTTTACACTACCTATAATTACTCTACTATTACTATGTAGTTTTAATAAACTTTAATTAGGAGTAGATGCTATCCATAGCTTGTTTCAAAGGAAAATAAGTTGGGTCACTGGGAACTGGCAGCATTAAGAGCAACATGGTTAAGTACAAATTCAAAAGAAATGTGTGTCCCCCATTGCTTCTTTCTTCTAAACCTTTCTGGAAAGCAGCTTTCTTCTGCAGCCAAGTACTATACTCAGGTCCTAAGCAAATACCAGGTATATCAAACCCAAAAAATTATGCAGGTTGGCAGAATGTTTCATTAGATTATGACAACTTTGCACTATTTCAACCCTGTCATTAAAAAAACAAACAAAAAAACCAAACAAACAAAAAACCACCCAAAAAAATCCCAAACAAATCTGACACTTTCACTAAGAGAATTTTCTAGTGTTCACCAGAAAAAAAGCTTCAAGAGTTTGCCCAGTCAGTCTTAAAAAAATTAAGATGTTACTATTATAAGAAAAACAGAATATGAAATTTGTAGATAGATGACTAACAGCTCTCCTCGTTGTTTATAAACAAATTCATGTGAATACCCACTGAAGCTACAAAATCCACCAGACAGGAAGCAAGCAAAGGGCAAGGCCCTCTCCCAGGAAAGCACCTTTCCACGCTGCTCCACTGAGGAGGCAGGAGTTAGTCTGTCTACCATGGACATGGAGAGCAGTAAGCTAGTCCTTCTCCTACTTGATTTTAAAATTCCCTCCTGCCTGACAGGAGCTCCCTGGGGCTGAGGAAGAGGCTGTATTTTAGGCATGGTTCAATGACAGGCTGCAGCAGCTCTCGGAAGGCACCGTACCCACAACCTCAGCTTTACAGCCCTTGGCTTGACTGCACAGCACATTCCCTGAGCACACTACTCAGCATCTCCTGTGAAGGTTGTCGGGGAAGTGTCAGGAGTCAGCTCTCTGCTTTCTTCTCTCTGTACTTCAGCTGGTTTTCATCCCAAGTTCCCTCCTTTGCCCCAGGTCCGAGCTGGAGCAGTAACGTTTCCCAGCACACCCAAGTGCAGGACACAGCTGTTCTGCTCTGCCTCACACCCACCTGAGAGCTGCACCACAGGACATCTCCAGCTTCCTCCCTGTTTATATGTTCTGGTTTCTTTTGGAATAGGAAAAAACCACACAGACACAGGGAAGAACGGAGTGTGGACCAGTCCCCTCCCTGCACGCAACTGCAACACGTGCAAAGCACGCAAGCGACTGGAAACAAATCACAGTATCCTGTATTATCCCTTCAACATTCAGCAAAGGTACCTTAAACACAAAGGGGTGCTGCATTTCTGAACTTAAACATAATTTCATTATTTAATTCTTGCTAAGTTCTCAAGGGACAAAGAAAGTGTATTTTTACTACACTTTTGATTTCAGAGCTTGTTTCTCTGACTCTTAAAATTAGGCAAAGTCAGATAAAACAAACACGTTCTCTTACCCAGGGTCTCTCATTTACCTTGTTCCATTACACTTTTCACACTTAATTCAGAACTGACAACTCGAGCAGCTTATCCACCTACTGACTGCACAAACTGGATGGACTGACAACTTCCAGGCTCAGCAGCTGAATGTCTCCAGATTTCCAATACCATCAACTCCGCCAGCGCCAAGGAGAATTAATTCAAAGCATGACACGCTGTCATCAGCCACCACCCAGCAGCGTTCTGCCACGTTTCTCAACCTCAGTGTTTCTTAACAGGCACATCAGGAACGTTGATGTTTTCTTCACTTCCCTTTGAAAGGTTTGGCTTGACAACTGAAGTCTCAGAAACAGTAAACTAGTAAACAAAATTGTGTAAACCACATCAAAAGTTCAGAGTAACAAAAGAGAGAAGAAAAATCCCAAGACAATTCACACAGCTACTATTCTGAAAGAAAAAAGTTCAGCATTTCAAACCAACTGAATTTAAACCTTTATTCCTAACTACTCCATCAACACCTGAGCATTTCGTATAAAAAAATTTACAAAGAAATGCTAAAAATTTCAGAAAGTCCTTCTGGATTTTATCAATCACTCATATATACAATAACCAATGTGCAAATTATTAATCCAGTTTTCACTTATTACCTTACAAGAAAAATAATAACCATTTACACAAAGCAAGTCACTCATTATAGCCCACATAAGTTACTTATAACATTCCATAAGTTACAATAGAAGTATTCTTGCACTGGGCCACATGATAGATTGCAACATATTTATTTCTTTGCCAGTCAGACAGCACCAATTACAAAACTTCACTCAGGAACAGTTGTCCTTTCATTTTTTCATTCCCTTCTTCCTAAAGGTTTACCAACTGTGTGTGATTTACAAACATTTTGCTCAGCAATTCAAAAGGAAGTGTGACCTTGGTGAGTCAATCCATCAGCTGGAACCTCAAAATCACTTAAACTGCAAGAGCCTACTGTTTATTTTTTCTGATTTATGTGAAGCATAATTTCAACTGAAAATTCAATGTGGATTAGAAGGACTCAGTCTCTGAACCATACAAATAAAAAATAAAATTTCAAACCCCAAAAAACTAAGCCCCAAAACAAAATAACACCACAACCAAGTCATAAACTTGATTCAACCAAATAACTAATTTATTACAGAAAAGACAATTACCATTAATTTTTAAAGAAAACAACTAGAACTCTTGCATTCTGCAGATATGAAGAGTAATCATCATGTCAGTTCAAAGACAAAAACATTCATCTCTATTCAGTATCAACTCCCATGCAGACCGAATTACTAGATTTCTTCATGAAGCAACACATTCAAAGTATGAAACAAACTATTTTAGCCGTGACAGGAAACATGTAAAGGATATAAATATTTCCAAGCTGCTATTTAAAACATAAACCAAAACTACTGAAGGAGATTCCAACATCCAGTGCTCTCATTAGCAAGTCACAATCTAACCTTCAAAAAACCCCAAACCTATTTAAAAACAGGTGAAGTGGTAAGCAGTAAGCATCTCAAATATGGCACAGATGGAACATTCCTCACTAGGAACAGTCTTATATAAAGTTTTATATAAAAGAGATGAAACTATTTTTCCTAAAATCTTTCACAGATGACCTATCTTTCAACTCTAAGAGTAGCTCAATAAAATAAAAGAAGTCTGCTCTAGAAATACCTCCTTCACTACAAATGAAGCTCCTTCCAACTGCCATCTTTGCCCTGCTCACAACAATGGCTCTTCTAAACACATCCAGAATATTCTGATAGAACTTCAATTAAGCCAGAAGAAATAAGCATTTTTTAAAACTAAATACTCAAACAGCAAAAGACAGAAAATTGCCAATAAAAAGCTTTGTTACCTTAAGTGATAATTTTAACATTTACAATCATTTTTCAGCAGTGGAGAACTCTGCTCTTCAGGCACCTGAGCTTAGTGGCACAATTCAGAAAGGAGAAGTAGTAGCAATACACGTTTCCTGTTGGTTTTCTCTTTTTTTTTCTATTAAAAAAAGGGCAACTTGCAGTCTGAAGTGTGTAACTGTGGTTTCAACATGCAGAATATGTTTTCACCTTCTCAATAAGAAAAATAAAGGAAAACTGCATTTCAAATTCTGAAGTATCATATTTTGTAATGGTAATATACAAACATTACAAATGAAAGGCAGTTACTACCCAGCAATCCACAAAGAAACACAATGCAGAGAGGCACTTGCTGCTACAGAGGCTGTAGGTCCCAGTGGATCAGATAAATCTAACAAGGAACACCCTACTCTGATGCTGGGGTTCATTGTGCTTTTTTGCTGCCTACTCCATTTCACTCTCCAATTAGCTCTTCAATTAGTTCAATCAGATTACCTCCCTAATGCTGGCGAGAGCAGCTTGCTCTGAAGTGTTATCACCCACACTTTCAGAAACCTGGAGGTTTAGTGACCTTGCATTTTCCAAAATATATTTTCACTGGACATTGCAGAACAAACTGACAAGATTTTGTTCCACGTTATTTGCTTTAGTTGCTTTGTCAAGGGAACCAGAAAGCACAAATGCACATCGAAACGGATGGTGATAAAAGTACCTTTTGAATTGGAACAAACATCTGTCAAAGAATAGAACTGAAACCAAAAAGCATGATTTCTCTCTGAATTGCAGCTCTGAGTTTTGCAGCAAAGATTCCATATTCCTCCACAGTTTTCATAATGTAATTGCTCATTAGGATTGTGGGAAGACACAAGATGTGCAGCCTTCTTGCTACGGGACATCTTTAACAGTTCTTCCCTAACATAATATCCACATGTCTGGAAAAAACTGGTAACAGTATTTTATAAAGAACAATCATCCATGTCTATTCTCCAGAATTCGAAGCTCTAATACTTGGAAAAAAACAAATGACCCCAGTATTTAAATTATAATGTTCTCAAAACTTGTAAGTTTGGCTTCATATACTATTAGCATGTTAAACAAATATGTTAATTATGATAATTTCGACATTTAAATGATAATATCCTTACTATGCCTCAAGTTTAGACAGGTATCTAAGTGTTTTACACTTTAAACAAGATGCATTTAACTGATTTTACCACTTGTGATTATACAAAATAAATACACAAGACATTACTCCCATTATAATTCTTCCTCAAGTAAGGCTTGTTTATCAAAGCAGATAAACTTTCTCCTTCTTCTTAAGATGCCAGCAAACAACACTCATACTTCAAAGGCTGTATTAAAAAGGCAAGCTCTAGTACAGCTCATACTCTTTCAAATGCTCAGAATGCATCAGGGAAATAAGGAGCTCATCTGCACCAGCCTAAGTCCACACAGCAGGTGCACAAACCAAAAACAAACCTTTCTAAGATGTCAAGAAGGCCCTCAGACCTGCTCATGGACACCACTGAAAACTGTGCACTCCTGGCCAGCTGTATGAACAAACACAGTGCACCTGACACCATCTGATTTGGGGGTAATTTAGTACTGGTGTTCTTCTCTTCTACTGAAATGGGACATTTCATCAAGAATTATTAAAAGTACTGACAGAAATTCTATTGCTTTAGAATAATTAATAAATAATACTAATAACAACTAATGTACTACTGAATGAGTGCAATAAACTTAAAAACAAGACCATGAAAGGAACAATGATGGGGGGGGAGAAACAAACCAAACAACGACCAGAAGATGCCCCACCCCTGGGAAGTGTTCAAGGGTGGATGGGGCTCTGAGCAACCTGGAAGGTGTCCCTGCCCATGGCAGGGGGTTGGAACGAGGCAATCTTTAAGGTCCCTTTCAACTCAGGCCATTCAGTGACTCTTTGATCAGCAGCAGGTTGGTCCTGTCCATTCACTGTTACCATCTCCAGCTTTATGGATGGGAAACCCCAGAGCAAGAATTATATGGGTCAAAAAATCATCATAACAGCAAAGAATGTTCACAAGTATAAGCAAACACTATTTCTTAAATCCTTCTATTGTGTGAAAAGTTTTGTTCTGGATAAGAAAGAAAAGTGTCCACTCAGCTTTGCTCACCTGTCTAATAACTGTGTGAGGCAATACTTGAAGCAGAACTGTATAACATACCTTGCAGACTTAATTTGAGGCCCAACACCAGCAAGCAGATCCAGTCCCTCAAATAATGCTACAAGATTACAGGTACCCTAACATTAGGCTCAAACCTACATCTACATAAGAGGTTTTAAAGGATATTACAAAGCAATTATTTTTGTAAATCTTTTGGAAATACAAAACAGCAATTATAAAAAAGATGTGTACAGCAAGTTTAAACTATGAAACACTTCAAAGAGAAGTTACAGATCTCAAAATAAAGAGTAGTCATCAAGAGCCTTTAATATTAGTTTATAAAACTTAGATCATCATCTAGAATTTATCCAACAACACTTATCCTGGGAACTCTCAACATAAAGCTGTGTGGGAAAAGGACGATGGAAAATGAGCACACTTGCATTTGATAACCAGACCAAAAAAACCCTCTTACCTGCACATCTGCATCCAAAATTGTTCAACTGCAGGCACATTTACACTGATCTGTGAAGCAGGCAAAATCCCAGAACAGGGTGACCTGAAGAGCCCTCAGGAATGCAATCTGGATGTCCCAGAGTGGCCCAAAGAAAGCAGGACAGCTGTGCTGGTGCAGTGTTTTGCCAAACTAACCCTTCCCAAGCCCACTGTTGGAACACAGGGTTAGAGAAGGTCAACTTGCAGCTAAAACGTCGATCTGCAGTGAATTTACCAGGAGGCAATATCCTGCAATGGGATGGCTGGGCAGTCTGTGCTGGTCTCAGGCAGTGAGGCAGCACATGCACACAGATCCCAAAACAATCCAGGAGTTTGGAAAGAAAGGCTGTCCTTGTGTGGCCATGCAATGCATTTCTTCAAGCACAAAACCCTCCAAACCCATATTCCCTTCTGTTCACACAGAAGTTAAAAGTTAGTCAAACACAGCATTACGTACTTTGAACGTTCCAATTAACAGTCAGGTTCACAAACATAACGAAGGATCAGGATGATGCTGTGGGTACAGAGCATTCAAGAGGCTGAGAACACCCACATGCCTTTCCATGTTACAGGTAATGTATTATTAGTATAAATAGCAGCCTATCACTTCTCCCCTTAATCACAGCAAGCCCTCTGTTCAGGGACCAAATCACCGGCCTTCACTGTCACAGACAGTACTTCTATACCTACCAAAGCTCAACCAGTAGCTTTAACTAATGTCAACTAACTGCAGGGACTCCAAAAACAAATATGCCCCCTCTATGACAATTTGTATTCCTAGCTTTCTCTTACAAGTGCTGGAATATGCAGTCTAGGAAAAGTCCTCAAAGAGGAAGACTGAAAAAAATAAATTTCCCCTTTGAGTTCTTAAAAAGGAAGTAGTGATTGACACCTACAAGTGAAAGTGTTGTATTATTTCCACTCTTATGGAATTAGGGGTGGAACTAGGAACATCATTATGTCTTTCATGTAGTTCTTCTTTTCCTCCAGAAATTCTTTTAACATGTAGCTGACACATTTTGATGTAACTTTAGGTTACACTATAAAAGAAGTACTCCAGATATTTCATAATACTCCCTTTTATCTATACATACACACACTGAAAGTCAGAACATAATTTCAGACAAGAGCAACACAGGCTCACCCACCCAGGAAATCTGTCTGACAGTGACCTCAGAAGCTTCTTTGCTGGTAGGGGTTAATTTGCACTCAAAATCCTACCCCAAGTCCAAAAGTAACCTCAACTGCTTTAAACCTGCTGTGGAACAGCAGACTGGACTGGATGACCTCCTGAGGTCCACACCAACCTTGGTTCTTCTGGCAGTTCATCCATATCATGGATTTGGCTGTTCTTGTTCACAGTCCTGTAACTTCCCTCAAAGCAAATACCATCCTAACTACTCAATGACTTAGAAGTTCTGGAATCCACAGAAACAAAAGAAACTTCATTAAACTTACTCCTTGCCCCTTAAAAATATATGTTAGTATTGACAGAACCTTAAAAATCCTCTGGCATAGAGCAAGAGGAATCCCTGTAATGACAGCAAGAAAACAACAAGGAGTTGCAATCACCTACAGAGATCAAAGACCTCCAAAAATAATTTGGCTGCAGAATGGATTCTTTCACAATCAGATATAAAAAGCAAAGCTTTTTTTTTAATAAGAAAGTTAAAATCGTGAGGAATTACAAATAATTCATTATGCCTTCGAAAGCTTTCATATCCTTCAAGCACCTGGAAAGAGCAGGTATAAGTGCAAACACCAGCAATACCAGAATAATATCACAGGTAATACTACAGAAACTGATTTGCAATTCTATTGCCCATAAGTTCAGGCAACTGTTACAGCTAACAACAACAAAAAATAAATAAAAAAGAGCGAATGACAATTAATTGTACCAGGAGTTACTGGGAAAGGTCACCAGAAATTTAAAAGGCAAAAAGGAAGGCAGGCTAAAATCCCAGCTTTGCAAAACCAAGAGATCTGACTTCTGGCTTCTAACCTACACAATTAAGGATTACACTTCAAGAAAAGCAATTAAAAAAACCAGAAAGCAAGGCATAATGATCAAACTGCTGGGCTGTGGTTAAACCTCTTACAGAGCATTAAGTTTAAATGTAAGCGTTTCTAAAACGTAGTCTTTGATGCAATATTGTTAATTTTGCTCAACTTCCAGAAAAGGAGCAACTTTGGAAAAGTGCCAGGTAAGAGCCAAAAGTGCCTATCAGATAAGACTAATGGCATATACAAACAGCAGCAGCCAGTACCAAATGTCCTCAAAAGAACTTGCTGTACAAATATCTGGCCCATAACAGAGCTTTTCATCTCGGATTTGAAACATAAGCATTTCTATTCCTTCCTTTAGAAAGGTTATTACGCAGTGCAGTTCACAAGAATCCACAGCTTTTGCATCTTAAGCTCTTATATTCATTTTACTTCTATGGAAGAAATATTACACCTGCAATTATGAAAATATACAGCACTAGTAACTTCGTTCTTAGTTTTCTATTCAATAGTCTCTTAACACAAGAACAGAAGGTCACTTGTCTGCTCTTACAAAGCTTCTATATTATCTGAGACCTTGCATGGTTCCCATATTGAACTTTCTGTCAATAATATTTCCAACACATCTGAATTATTATGTGAAAACTAAAACTGAACAAGGTGTTCCTACTGGGGACAAACTTACTTTAACAGTAGCACAATACTGTCAATATTTTTGTATTTAGTTACAAATTCTCACTATTTTAGACTGTTAGGATGTTTGCAATTGAGTCCATATCACTGCCAGTTCTTCAGTCTCTCCCATGGTTGGCTGATGTTATTTTATAACTTAAAAGGTCTTCCAACAGCAGCTATTTCCCTCCACTACACACCATAGTTCAACTATCAATACTGAAATGTTCCTTAGTTCTGCAAAGATATTATAAACTCCTCATGCCCTAAACTACCCTTGACTAATCCCAGTACTTTTTATGTTTATTTCTTATGTTAACTTTTTACAAAAGTAAAAAAAAAAAGTCAAATTACTGCTAGCATTTTCTGTGTTTTTCCACTCAACTACAGTGTTACTACAGGATTTTGGACTTTCTATTATAAGCCTGCTGGAAGTTCATCATTTATTTATACTTTCTCAGGACTGAAATAAACTAAGACATTGCTCAATCATACAAGTCTGGTACAATACAACATAGAAATTGTATCCAATTAATTGTCTGGCTCCACCACAGTGATTTTCCTTCTCAAAAAGGAAACTCTTCTGGGCCTCTGGCAGACAGATATGTCTTCCTGCAGGGGATTAAGATGGTACAGTCCAACTTATCTCTCTGCCTGATGTTCCCAGTCCTAAAGCAGACTGAAAAAACACTTGTCTATATTCAACAAAAATGTGACAATGCTGCAAAGCTTTCTTCCAACAGTTCTGCCACAAGCAGAAACATTTCTGGAAAGCAACAAGTGGGGAACGTTAATGATTGTCACAGCAAGATCTAACAAAACTCAGAGCCCTTGGATAATCCAAACTCTCAGCAAGTGAGAACGTTAAGGGGAAGCAAGTATTGATGTGAGTCAAAAGAAAATCCAGAGACAACAAACAATCGTATAATTTAGCAGCGATAGACTGTAAAATTGCTGGCTGTAGAGATGGAGACAGCATTCCTCCTTCCTTTGCACTGGCCAGGTTCCACAAACAATAACCATTTTCATTTTATATTATCTATTAAAAGAAACGATGAAACCCAAAATGAAACAAAACAGCTGAGTCTTTAGCAGTACATTTTGCTGAATTCTAGCTAGATGAGATTCAAATCAACCCTACCAAAGCAGCCCACTGACAGACACTCCTCACCCACATGGCCCTTACAGCATACATAAATTCAATTTCTTTAATTAGATAAATAAGCAACAGAAACTGTTCAAATCTAGTAAGAAAAATGAGAAGGCAAAGCCAAATCAAAGTATTCTTCCAATGCAACGTAAATCCACCTGCAAATGACCAATGGATTGCTGCAACTAGCATGGGAAAAAGTAAATGTCAAGAACAACTTTGATTATATAAAATGGGAAAGCAAGGTTTTACATTTCTGAGCCTGGGACAAGGAGCAAACCAAGACCATCCTATTAGAGATCTAAGGAAAACACATTTACTGGCCTTCATGCCTACTAAGTAACCTGATTCATTTGAGGTTTGTAAAAATTCACTGCAAATACAAAAGGGATTTTTGTTTGTTTTTAAAACCCAATCAGTGTGTTGGTGTTCCTGGCTCAGGATAGATGCATCATGACTGCAATGGATCAGCTCCAAGAATTACAGTATTAGCTCTGCAGCAGTGGCTCTAGATGGTATCTCTGCAGGGAAATCCTTGTCAGCACTGACTGACCCCTACTATAAATGGCCACCTGCACTCCTACACTGAGTTCGAAAAGTACGGTGCTGAGGTTTGGCAAAAGGGAGAGCTCTCCACCCCATAATACCCTTATGATCACATCACCATAAAATTGGATGGTTGACTGAGGGTGAAAAGCACTTACATAAAAATATTAACAGGTGTAGTAAGGGCTGCCTGACATCACCCTCTTACCAAAAGCACCACGCACTGGAGTTTCACCTCAGTGCATTAAAGCAGATCCCAGGGCAGTCCCCCAGGGCACTTGGAACAAACATTCAATGTTTGGAAGATAAAGTGTCTCCACTGCAGACTGTAAGGCCACAGCAACATCAGGAGTACTGAAAAATAAAACATCTGTTCATCTCTCAAAGGACAACAATCCTAACAGAAAGCTGAAAAGACGCAGTAGAGGAAAAAATAAATAACAGCCACGATATCTACCAAAATAAATGCTACTGATACAAGAGAAATTAAACGTCCCTTGCACAGATCAACACTAAATAGGCCAGAGTATCATAGAGGAATCTACTGGAAGCAGCCGGAAAAAAATCTCCCACCAAAATCCTGTAGCTCTAAATACCCTTTTTCATATCCCACTTAATTTTTAAGATAGATTTATTAAAATACTTCTGAACAAATAGGATATCTAGAGAAGGCACTCTATAATACCAGGATATTACCAAATTGCTTGATATCCACAAAATATTCCTAATGTTAAGTGAAAAACATATTTCCTTTTTATACATTCTTTTTTCTTTCTTTCATGATCAATATATTTTTATCCTTAGCACAATACACCACAAAGAGAAGCCATCCAATGTTTCAACTCCTGTTTATCAATGTATTTCTTGCACTGGTGCTCCAAAATCAGATGCAGTATCCCAGACAGGGTCTAATAAGCTGCAAGGGGTTCTTCCTTTCCACATGCAGACTTCCCATTTGTCCTTGCTCAGGCTCCTGTCTGCCCATTCCTCCAGCAAGGTCAGGTCCCTCTGGAGGGCAGCCGTGCCCTTGAGCATATCAGCTCATTCCCCCTCACACCAACAGATATGGTGTCACCTTCAAACACGACCAAACCTCACTGTGTCCCCGGGTCACTGATAATAACGTTGAACAGGACATCCTGCTGGGCACCAGCCCCCCATCCCAGCACCCCCACCCAGCCCCACCCCAAAGCAGTTCTGTTTCACTGCTCCAGACCGCTCGTACACCCAGACTGCAGTGCCCAAACTCGGACAGGCCACTGTGGGAACAGCCAAGAGCTCTGCTAAAGGCAGGGTAGAGAGTGTGCCCTGCCCACAAAATGAGTCATTTTATCATACAGTGCAATTGGACTCATCAGGCCATGATTTACCCCTGTCAACTCCACACTGACCACTACCAAACCGTCTCGTTCATGTGCCCACAAAAGTGTTTCCCAACTTGCTCCATGATTTTCCCAGGGACTCAAAGCAAGCCAGCCAGTCTGTAATTCCCTGGCTGTACCTTTGGGTGGTTGCTTTGAGGTGTTGGGTTTTGGGTTCATTGTTTGTGTTTGGTTTGTTGGGGTTTAGGATTTTTTGGTTGGTTATTTTGTCCTTTATTTGGTTTGCTGTTTTGAAGTTTTTTGAGGGGTGGGGTTTTTCTGGGGGGTGGGGAGGGTTTTTTGTGTTTGTTTTCTTTAAAGAGGGTGCAGGAAGTATTCTGTAGCATTTTTCTCTCACATATTTTAAGTCTAGAAGCCATAAAGCACAGCCTTAATAAATTTCATTTACTATTATGTGGACTATGGCTTTCAATACACTAGTTAGTGTTTCTGTCACCAAGATACTATGAATGTGCTCAATTCAACTCATATTCACTTCGAATTAAACAAAAGCAGTACTACTGGATACCATTAACAGAGAAACTTGTGTCTACACATTTTTTTTTCAGTTATTAAAAATGACCAATTACTTGGAGTCCTTTTGATCTAAGAAAATACTTTATTTTTCACAGTTTCCTTAGGCAAACTGTGGCAATGAATTCCCTATTAAAGGTACTTATAACAGCAACTCGCAACAATCTAAGACACTGAATAATTCCAATTTTTGAAAGCCTGGATATCTGCAGGAAGCTTCAGGTTTCTTCTAAAAGCTTCTACCACATCTGTCAGAAGCATTTCAGCCTGGGAGAAATCACATACAAATTCTCCAGGGTTTTCCACTTGCTTATTTTTAAAAATGGAAACAAAACAAAACAAAAAAACCACCCAACTTTAAGACTATTTCAGTTTAGCAATTTGAAAGACTTTCTTCCTATATGCAGTGATATAAGCTGAACAAACACATTTACATCTTCTGAACTATAGCCCACTTTTCCCTTTGCTTTGATTCACACTTTTGGGAACACTCCATGCTCAGCACAACATCTACTTCCTACGTATCTAGTGACTCACTTTTTCAGCCATCTCTAAAAAAACCAGATTGATTAACTTGTAATTTCTAAAAGAATGAAATAAAAATCAATTCCAAATGTAGTTTTCCAATGTTATCACTGTATGAAAAATTCGCAAGAGGTTACTCGTGCTCAACCTACAAACAAAAGCAAAAAGAGGTATTTCACTGGTTGTCTATAAAAGTATTACCAAACACAGTATTACCAAAAAGTCCAAGCACAGATAATCCCACCACCATCTCCTCCCACCTTCATCTTACACACATTTAAGCTTAGATATTATGTTAAAAATATTTTAAAAAGCAAATCCAAATTCAAGTATCTGCTTTTAATTGCTATTTACTGGTGATCCTGAAAACTCATCCTACTTTCATCCTTAATAATGCTGGTGTTACATACACATTATCTCCTTGGGCACACAACTTTTTCCATGCATAATTCAAGTGCCTTTATACAAAGTAAACATCCACATCTTTCAACTGCAAGCAACATGTCATCTTCAACTTGGTCTACTTACGTGACATACTTCAAATTATTCCTACCTCTGCCTCAGAAAAAACACTGTGTAGTTCCCTTGCCACTGTTTACTGATGCTCCCTCTCTTTGGGTTCTAGCCCTCTTTAGAGATCATGCCAATAAAATTGTTTACAGACCATGTAGTAAACAGGATCGCTCACATGATTCACTAAAATAAAACAGAACTCCAAACCCTCAGGGAAAAAAAAAAGACTATTAGAGTATAACTGAAAGGCAGCTCGAGAGACAGCACAGAACAGACTGAGCGACTGGGAATGCCAGAAACTGGTATGGCCAAAGTCCACAACTAATGAAACTGCAGTTCCAGATCATTCATGAACCATTTTGAATTATTCTCTGTTACTAAATTAACATTTCAGTGTCTTTTATCTTTCAAAAAACCCAGAACTGATAAAAGACCTATATATAAGCTTCTAAAAAATGTTTACAAATACCATGACAAAAACAATTTGAGCAGGTTTAAATTTAGGTCATTGATAGGATAATGACAGTTTCCTAAATGAGATGTGCCTATTAGCAGTTCTGTAAACAATGATAATATATGTTCCTGTATGCAGATGTTCTGGCATAGTTTTATGTTTTTGTTTGTATTTTGAAAACATCACAGAATTCTTTAAAGTGGTTCTTGCAATTCAGGATCAAGCCTGTATTTATCAATATCTTCCACCTGCCTTTTCACAACAGCATTTGATATCCATTATCTCTAACAATGCATTTACCCCTCTCCTCCAACTATCTCACAATTTATCATTCAGATACTCTACCAGATGAAAAACCAGACCATGTTGCCAAGAAACATACACAGAATCTGAAATTCTCCACACTGCTGTACCAAGGCTTTAAACCTCTCACAGCACCACCACCTCTAACATGCACCACTCCCAGGAGTGGATCCCTATGCATGATCCCAAACTCACTCTTCAGCTGACCACTGTGCCTACAGATCCCCACCTGGGCAATTTTCATCAGACCCTCACCAAATCTTCACATGGAATCTCAAGAACTATCACATATCATCCTCTTACTTGCTACTGCCAACCTGCTGCTTTAAAACAGACAGATAAAATGAATAAGCATATAAACGTTTGAACTATATTAGAAAAGCCAAAGTTAGCTGAAATTTAAAAACAAACCAAGAAACCCACAGCTGATAGTCCTTGAAGCTTGTCTGTAAGTCAGCAGACACTCAGTGCTTTGTCAAATTAACCATCTTAAATATGGCTGGACTATTTGTAAACATAATAGAGCATGGGGGGGGGCGTCTTAAAATCTTTGGTAGCCATGAGAAATGTTGACAAAAACCTATATGCATAACATTTTCTAATTTAAAGAAAGCACAATAAATTGGAGCATTTTACTTAGTTGAGTCAAGAAATGTTAAAAACTAAGCTTAAACTGAAATTATTGCAAGCACCTAAGCTTTCAAGTGTCCGAGAATGCACATTACATACACAGCAGAGCCAAAGTAAAATGCTTAATGAGACACTTCATACAGATAGCAGTTTGCACAATTACCTGCAGGTAACTTGAAAGCCATGCCATAACCCAGCCTTAAGAAATTAAATGCCTGTCTTGTCCCATCATGCCCAAGTATTGCATAACACGGGATAGTTAACAATGGAAGGTTTAAGAACTTTGACTGCCTTGTACTGCTCCTCATGCTGTGTCATATTACTAAAAAACCTGCACTAATTACAGACCACATTATTCTTAAAATCCAGAGCTAAACCGACTGCATTTCATAGAAGGGCATGGTGTAAAGTTAACAATCAGCTGATCTAGAGCACATAAAGTTCTAGGGTGTAACATGAATATATTCGGAAAAAATACAGTGCTGAGCAACTGAGGTCTGCACTTTGTTCATTTCTTGCTGGATATTTAAAATTAACTTGACAGTCATAAAGTAAAACAACTTTACTTGTCCCAGTTCAATCCCTAGTGGACAAAACACGCACTACAGAACCCCTCAATTTCACTGAACAAGATCGCCAGCCTTGGGAGAGGAACGGTGAAGGCAACACAGGATATATTTTAAAACCATTTTCACTATCAACGAGAAAATACACCTTGTATGCCACTTGCTACACTCCTGCTGCCAGTAACAAAACTTCTACCAGAGCAAAATGAAATACTCTATAAAATTCCAAAAGGACGAGTAGGAAGAGTGAGGGTACCAAACACAGTAGGGGTTTTTAAAGACATTTTTTGACATTCCTCACAACAAGATTTACTCGCACACTCAGATAAAACGGTAATTTCTCGGCATTTGAACAAATGCTATTGCACCACTATATCGATACAAACCTGTACCTTCACACTTGTATGACTCACCTGAAAATCACCTACTTCCAGCAATGAATAATACACATACAAGCTTTTCAGTACATATCACTATTTTCAACTGCTAGTTTTATATGCTTTATTTAAAGTTTCTGCTTAGTCAGAAATCACCAACTTACCCGGAAAGTAATCATTTTATCACAAACCTTACTCCTTCCACGTGCAACCGTATTTATTACAGCATAACCAGGGTGATCTGCAGCCTGGAGGGGCTTGCCAAAGCCAACGTGGAGTTCAGAATATTTTTAAACAAAGAAGAACATCTTACCTTGCCTGTCTTGTGATCAAACCATACAAGAGCATGGTTCCTGGAGAGCACCTTGCAGTCAAACGTGGCGTTGTTCTGGGCTGGCCGGCAGCGAGCCACGGAGCGGCCGATCTTGACGGGCTCGTCCAGGTAGACATGACGCTCCTGAAACGGATGAGAGTTCGGGCGGCAAGTGAAGATGGCCAAGGCTGAAGGCATCGAGGACAGATTGCTGGTTGCCACACCAACCAGAGACGAAGAGAGCCTCTTCTGATGCAGACTGTCCTCCACAATTTCTAACGCACCTCCGCAGCAACTTTATATTAAAGCAGGACAAATATTATCGTAAGAGAGGCCTAACAACTCATTGTTTCAGTGTGTAAACTAATCCTGGCAATAATCCAGTGAAAAAGCCCCATTATGTCTTTAATAATATCAGCAGTGGCCCAAAAAAAGACTAAAATGGGCAACTTTCAATCCATCCTCCTCTGGAAGAATAGGAACAAGCATCTGATTCCTTCAGAGAGAAGCAAAGGCCCCTTGGAAGAAGGATATAATGTCTTAAATCCAAGTAGATGAGTCATACAAGTACTTTTGTTTGTAACCTCAACTGCCTTCTTTCCCCTCCCCTTCCGTAAACAACACTGACCAAAAGTCTGACCAATGCAACATGGAAGCAAGGAAAGGTTTAGGGAAGGGGGATGAAGGAGGAAGATTAGTGTCCTCTCTCACAGAGCACAGACCGGGAGCTGGAAGGTGAATACGAAGCCCTCGCTCCACAACAGGGATCTAGTTGCTTCGCACGGCAATCCACATTTCACCATCTTCGTGAATTAAACCACGGCAAAATAGGTGGTCCTCGATTTGGGATGGGGTGCGAGAGATACACGGTTTTGCTCCCCTGCACCAGATAAAGCCGAACTGGTCTAGAGCGCCTGGCAGCCGCTCAGATAAGGAACTTGATAAGGCATGGAGAGGGCTCCCAACTCTCCTTCTCCCGGGGACAAACCAGCGCGTGGGAAGGGTCCTCGGGGCCGGCCTGCGAGGTGCGCTGACAGGTCGCTCCCCGGCGGTGGCTCTGGCGGCGGCAGGGCCGGCGTCCGTCCGTCCGTCCGTCCGTCGGCGGCGGCGGTGCCGGGGCGGGCGGGGGCTGCCCCGGGCAGTGCCCGCCAGGAGCCCCCGGCGCGGCGGCGGCGGCTCCGCTCAGCCCCTCCGCAGGTGGCTGCGCATGAGGCGGGCCCGCTGCGCACCCCCGCGCTCTCCGCCCGCCCAGCGCCGCTCCGCTGCCCCGCCGGCGGGAGAGGCCTGGCGGCCGGGCCCGGGCGCTCCCGCTCGGTCGCTCCTGCCGCTCAGGCGGCCGCCGACCGCGGGAACTTTCCTCCGACCTGCGGGGCCGAAAACAAACCGGGTCAGGCGTGTCCCGCTCGGCGCGGCCCCGCGCGTGGCCCCGGCCCCGCTCGGCGCGGCCCCGCGGGCGGCCCGGGGCGCGCCCGCTCCCCCCTTACCTTGCGCGCAGCCGCCGCCATAGCGCCTGGAGCCCTTCCCGGTGTGGCCGCGGCGCCGGGGCCGGGCGGGGCGGGGCCGGGGGCGGGCGGCGTGCGCACCGGCGCGCCCCGCGCATGCGCGCTGGGAGCGGTGAGGCTGCGGCACGCGCGGCCCCGCCCCGCTCCGGGCGCTGCGATCGGGACCGGGGGGGGAGCGCGGGGGGATGAGCCGGGAAAGGGGAGCGGGAAAAGGGGAGAGGGGCTGTTGCTGGAAAGGCACGGCTGGGACGTGTTAGCACGGGGCAGGAGCTGAGGTGAGTGAGCCCCCGGCTCCGTGCGGTCGCTTTCCCCTCCCCGTTCTCCTCGGCTGTGCCCTGGCCGGGAGGGAGGGAGCGAGCGGGGCCCGTCAGACCTTATTTGTAAGGGGGACGGAACGGCCTAGAGTTGTGTCAGGGCAGGTTTAGGTTGGACATCAGGGAAAGATTCTTCACCCAGAGGACGGTCGGGCAGCGAACAAGCCTCGCTGGGAAGCGGTCACGGCCCCAAAGCTGGCAGAGCTCAAGGAGTGTTCGGACAACGCCCTCGGGCACGTGGTGGGATTCTTGGGGTGTCCTGTGCGGGGCTGAGGGTTGGACTCGGTGAGCCTTGTGGGCCCCTCCCAATTCAGGGTATTCTGTGATGCTGTGGAATAGGGGAGCTCTGAGGAGAACGAGGGGCCACACGTTCTCAGCAGAGCTCCTGGGCATCCTCCTGCCTTCCCCTTCTGCTCGTTCTGTGATCCCGGGTTGAAATCCCTGGAAGCCGCAGTGTGGTTTGACGTGTCCCGGGGCCGGAGGAATGCTGGCCGTGTTTGCCTTCTCTGGTTGCAGATTGGCAGCTGGACCAGGGGGAGCTTTGGAGCGGTGACTGCAGGGACAGGGATAGGACTGGGGTGGGGTCACTGGTGCAGTGTCTTCCCTCAGTAAGTCACGGAGCATCATCTGTGATTATGTTTGTCCCCGTTTTCTAGAAGCCAAGGAAAGGTGACTTTGTCAAGGTCATTGGTACTGAACGGGTCTCTCTGGTCCGAATTCATTTTTAATTCCGTCATTCCCTGTTGAGCAAACAAGTGGAAATTGTCGGATATAAGATAGATGTTGGGGTCGTGCCAGCACTATAATTACCCTGTGACAAGGTGTTAGGATTAGGGACATGGGAGGGTTCTCTGATGGCAGAAAGCAGCGTGGAGAGAGGAGTGAAGCAGGGCCAGGCAGCTCCAGGGACGAGGAGGCAAGCAGCAATCGAGGTAAGGCAGTGCTATGTGAGACACAAGGCACAAGTGCTGTGGTTTTAGTTGTAACACAGGAAAATCTCAGGGCTGTCTTAATTTTTTTCCCTTTCTTTTTGATTGCACTGTGATTTGGGGAAGGGGGATGTGATTCATTACAGCCTAGTTTTCTTCCAATAATCCAATGAGAAAAAGACAGCACAACAGACTGGAGCGTCTGTGTTTGAAGCAAAAAAATTAAATTCAAGATTAAAGACAAGTCTGATTTTTGAACACAAAAGAACATCTGATAGGTGGAAGTTTTAGGACTGTTTATCCATAATCTTAATTTTCCTGACAGGAGAAAACAAAAAAAATATCTGGTACATGACTTCACGGCTTTCATTAGCTTGTTTACAAAATTATACTATTGTGATAAATATAATCCTAACTTACTAATTTTTTTTAATAAATGAAAGTTCAGTATGGCTATTGCTGACAGCACACAAGGTACCATAAGTAATCAAAGGGGAGAAGGAAAGGGATATAAAAAGAAAAAGGAGAAAGAGAACATAAAGTCCGTTAGGAATTGTATTTGAAGGAGAAGTTGCGAAAGTAAAAGTAATTGAGAGCACTTTGGAATTGCAAAGGTGAAAAAGTGGGAACAAGGGGTACTACAGGTGTTCGTTCAGTGGGTACTACAGGTGTTATGAAGTGGTTATACAGGTGGAATGAAAAGAATGTTTATGAGACGTGCGTGTTTAGTGGGGAAAGGAGTTTGAAAGTAAAATTAGAGATAAAGATCCATTACCATCTATAGGGCCTAAGAGAATAGAGTAAAAATAATAAACTGAGCACTGGACATCTTTTTCTGATGTTCTCTCTTAAGTATTTGTAATTTTTAGATATCGTTATTGAGATTCAAATAAATTCCACACTGTATTGTCTGTACAGTGTCTTTCCCAAGCCTCACTGTGAGCAGTGGAACAAACTAATACTCTAAGCATCTGTGTCCTTTAAACTGTAAACCACTGGCATAGCTGGTATCCTAAACCCTTTCTCATTCCCTGGAGAAATCCCATTTTGACTGTCTCATGGGGAAAGCAATGGAATGTGCCAGCTGCCTTTCTAGTTCTTTTTGGCACTGCCAAATGCCTCGTGTAACAACTGAGTTACTTTTCATCGAGGACATTAATCTGAGCCCTCCTCTGCGTGAGTGCCAGCTCTCAGAGGAGCTGAATAGGGGTAGTTATCCCTCATACTTTTAAACTCCTATTTCAAATTGCCTAATGAGTTCAGAATTTATCAGGGGCTGAGTCATAGGCTAGGCTGAAAATACAGAAAGCGGCTGCATTCTGAAATGAGGATACAAATTACTGTATGAGTACTTTATGAGCTGTTTGATGCTTACCAGAGAGTGTCCCTCTTAGAACTGTGGGAAGCCACAGGTGGATGAAGAGTTTGGTGTGAAGGGCTGTGCTGTGCTGTGCTCGGGAGGAGGAGGAGGAGGATGTGACAGCTTCTGCTTCGCTTCTGCAAACCACTGTGACAACCGAAACGGGCAGAGCACCTCGCAGCCATGTTGGGTAAGGGCAGCAGGATCCCACGGAGGTGTCCGTCCTTTTTCCGGGCAGGAAGTCCATAAAAATGTTATGATAGCCATCCTAGCTGAGGGCAGGAACAGCCCTCTCCATAGCCATCTTGGGTAAGGGAAGGGGAAGGGCACATTCGTCCCCTGAAGAGCTGGTGTCTGTGTCAGGAGGATGAAATGCAGCAGAGGGAGTTCATGTGCATACCTGGAAAAACACGTGGAGTTTGGTTTGAGAGTGTTGAATCTTAATGATTTGATGAAAAATGAGATCTTTTGCTGCAGGAAGCCTGTGGTGAATTCTAAGCTGAGTGTAACTGGCTGAAAAAGAAAAACACTGAGCATGGTTAAAAGGAACTCAGTGCCAGATTTCTGAGTACTGTGCAGTGATGCTATTACAGGCTACCAAAATAATTAATATATATCAGATTAAATTTTCAGAGGAGAGGTGTTGTGAACCAGTTGCTTAGTGGGAGATCCTGCCTCGAGGGATTGTTACATGTGGAATGACAGATGAATGCTGTATAGCAAAAGTTCAGTTTCTAGTATAAACGTGATGCAAAATGATAGTGTTTGTTAGACAGGTAAGGAGACAGATGGAAATGCACAGCTTTCTACGGAGTTCTCATTCCTGAAACTCATTCATAAGCAATTGACCAAATCAATTTTGTACTGGTTTTCAGAAATACAGCAAATTCTATGTATAATTGCACTCTTTTAAGCCATACCGCAGTTTAAAATTACAGTCTATGAAGGCATTTACTACCACATGTAGAAAGGTATATCAAAGTTTAAACTGTTATTTACATACTAATGTATATTCTGCAAAACCAACTTGCCTCAGAAGTAGCTTCTGAAACATTCTGAATCAAGCTGAACTTGTCAAAAAGAAAGAATCTGTTTCAGAGAAGTTTTCTCCTATGATTAAAAATTTTATTCTACTTATCACCCCAGGTTTAGTGAAGTAGTTACACTTTTTTATTTTAGTGCTATTATTGTTCTTTAGTTTCAGACTTACTTTCTGTTCCTGATCTTTTAACTCTCTGACTGATTATGTAAAGAACAATTACATTATCTTTCAGCATTAATTTTGCAAGTTTAATCCTCTCTTGTCAGGTAGATTTTCCATTTATCTCATTTTCTTTCAGATCCTTCCCTGCTCCTATCCCTAGTCTCAGTTAAGCTTATTAAAAGATACTTGTACCCATTATAGAAATGAGTGTCTTACCAACATAATAGACAGTTACATTAATGGAATATATGTAGTAAACATATACTGAATATACTATTCAATTTACATTATGCAATAAATATATTAATGTTATAAAATTATATAAAATGTTTATTATACTCTATATATCCTATCTATTTATATATACAATCTATGTTTTATTTTATGTTAATAATACATGTATTTGGTGTATATGTATAAATACAATGTAATAGGCATTCCATTAATACAGTATTATGCTAATATATAACTAATGTTACATACAGTGTTTCTGAATTTCAAATGAAATTAGCTAAGTTGATATATCTGGCATTTTCACTGCTTTACTGTTTGAGCACAAGAGAGTCATCATGTAACCAGCCTTAACTGCTTTTCTTTTAATGTGGCAAATAAAAAGTCAATATTAAAATTGACTTTTTGAAATGTCTGATGTTTTCTGTATCTGTTTGAAAAGTAGAAAAGATACTTTAAAAATAATTATGACAGTTTTGGTGAGTGTTTACTTGTTTCAAATGAGCCAGAGCTAATTTTCAAATACAGATGAAGTACCACTTTAAACTGGAATGTGAAGGCGGGTGGTGGAGGAGGGAAGGTGAGGTGAGCAGATGATGTTTATCCAGTTCTTTGGTGTTACTCTGTGGATGTGAGCAGTCTGCACAGTCACTCCCTGCTGAAGCTGATGGAAACAGGCCAGCCAGCAGCCAACACAACATTTGCTGCCACCTGATAGAAAGCATCCCACTGAGGGAGGCGGGATGCAGCTCTGGAGATGGCAGCTGTAGGTGAAAGATAGAGGGTGGAAGAAAGCAAGACAGGCTCAAACGCTGAAGAGTTTTGGCTCTTTAGAATCCAACTGTCCCACTCAGGCCTATTCTTGTTTTTATTCCAGCAACTGACATCACAGAGGACGCTTTTTCTAGAAGACTTTCTTGTCCAAACTGTGCCGAATATTTATGTGAACAGATCACTGCTTTTCTGCAAAACAAGGCAGAGTTCATGGAGATTTCTAAGGCCACATTCCATATGCAGAGTCCTACTATTTCATGAGTCAGTACTGCAAGTTGTAGCTAAGCATTCTCATTTTATAGGTTCCCAGCTTTGAAGTCTGTATTTTATCCTGCACTGATACATTTCTTGCAGGAGAAAGCAGTCTCAGTTGTTTCTACATGTTACAATACTTGAAATACATGCAGAAATATTTTTATTCTATTTCTTAAACAACAGATATTCTTTCTCAACTGAGGAAGTTCATCACATTTTATGAAAACTAAAATGGATTTGAAATGTCTAGGTGAAAATCGTCCTGAACTAGCGTTTCCCTGTTAACTGGGAAAATCTCCAGAAGATGACAATCCTCTCTTTCTCAGTGACTTTTCTATCAAAGATTGTGTCTCTATTCTCTTAACTTTATCCTGCCAAAAGATTATTTGTTAAGCATCAAGTGGAATTAATTTACTTGTAATTGTTTAAAAAAATGAGCAGAGCATATAACTCTTGCTAAGTTCTTAATTCTTCTTATTTTACTTATATTCATTTGTACTTTTTATTTACGTGAAAACTTACAAATAGAGGCAAGCAAAAACAAAAAAGGGCATGCACGATAATAACAGCTAAAATTATAGTTTGGCTATGACAACAAGAATGTAAACAAAGAAAAGTATAAAAATGTAAACAAGGGAAGGCTTGTAAGAAGCAGAGAGATGGTATCTTTCCTTAAACTAAGTGATGAAGCTTTTGGCCAGGCCCTGTTTCAGCTCTCAAACAGAAAAAGCGAATGAAACACCACTGCAGAATTATTGTGCTGAGTTTAACCTGATGAAGCTCGGTGTAAGTCATGTCTTATTTTGAATAGTGACCTTTTACAGAACCCAGGAGTTAACTACTTGAAAAATGTGTGAGTCTTGCATGGTGTTGTGATAAAATACCTGAAGCAGCCACAGACAGAGCCTTCCTGTACAGCCCTGCTCAGGCTGCACTGCAGAACCCCATTCCTATCTTCCTATCTGACATCCACTTTGCCACTAATGGCTTATGATATAACTGAAGGTCGCTATATCTTAAATTATTACCACAATAATTTTGTGTATTATCATTTTGTCTGAGTTAAATGTTTGTTCCTCCTTTGTCTAGAAGATTACTCTAACGATCAAAGCATACTTTAATTTCTAGCAGTTTGGTTTTGATAGATAAACAAATGTTGTTAATGGGTCTTAAGGAAACAGTGCATCTAAAGAGTCATAAATTTTAAGTATGTATAGATGTGGTATCTCAGTTTTAATATTTGCAACTCCTATCCGGAAAAAAACCCAGCCTGTAGTGATTCAGGCAAGCAGCCCATCTGCATTTACTGCTGCCGAGGCTGTGCTAGTAGCAGTCAACCAGAAGTCTAGTATGAATAATTAAATAACAATACGAGTTACAGGTCAGGAGGGGGGGAGTGTTTTTGTTTAATAAAGTAGCTGCTTAGCACTTTTAACTCTTAAAAATGTTTCCTAATTAAATGTAAATGGGAGATGGGCGGTGCCAAAGGAGTATTTGAAAGCTCTTACATTATTAAATAAAGAGCTTGGATTTTGGCTAAGGCGCTAAAAGAGGTTTTAAGAGATTTGGATGCTTTTTTTATTTATCCCAATTTCCTGTGAGGGCGAAGTTGTTCAGCCATCAGCCTGTGGGATATTTCCACCTGACTTCTGAATGGTGCTCAGCGTTGTGTAGGATGAGATGCAGCTGTGCTTGTTAATGCCTTAGCGACCACCTCGTCCCGAGCCAGAGGCTGCCACTGACCTGCCGAGGAGGAATAGGAAACTGGGATCGTGTCCCTGCCTTCAGCTGCCTGCAGAGCTGCCCCACAGCATTAAGTAGCAATAAAGTAGCTACTTTATTAAGCAAAAACATTGTATCGGGGGTTGCAGTGTCTCAAGCCGCTCTGAAGCCGCGCAACCCGCCCGGTGCCCGCTCGGAGCGGCCGGGCCGGTCCGCTGGGGGGCGCTCCGGCCCTACCACCCCCCCCCCGCTCCCCACAGGAATGGTTCGGCCGCCCCTCGGTGCCCGCTTGGCCCCTCCCACTCCGGGCGGCTGCGGGGGGGTGGTGGGCGGTGCGGAGCGGTCACGTGTGCGCGCGGCGGGGCCGGGGTCGGGGCCATGTCGCGGCGGGAGCGGGGCCCGGACACCGACCCGGGGCTGGGCGGCGCCGGGGCGGCCGCGGAGGATGCGGAGCCGGCGGAGCCGGAGAGTCCCGAGCAGTGCCTGTCGCTGCTGCCCTGGGACCGCTTCTCGGCCTGGCTGCACTGCGTCTGTGTGGTGGGCTTCGACCTGGAGCTGGGGCAGGCCGTGGAGGTACGTGCGGGGCTCCGCGGCGGGCGGTGTTGGCGGCGGGGCCCCGCCGGAATCGGGCGCTTCCTCTGGCCCCGGGGTTGCACAGGAGCAGGAAAAGCTTGATGGAAACGTGATTGTGCGGAGCCCCAGAGCGGGGAGCGCCCTGGGGAACCGGCCCGGCTGTCCCGGGTGAGGCGGGTTGTGCTCGGCAGCTCTTCCCACTGTGCCGGTTGTCCTGGCAGCGGGCCCTTGGGAATGGTTCTCATCGCCTGCCAGCATTTGTGTTAAGTGCATCATCGGCTTCCTTTACATGCCATGGACGCTGGTTTCCACGGCGTCTAGGTGTTACCGATGTTTAAAGTGTGACGGTAACGGGAATGCCAGTGGTCTTCACAATTAGCAGCGTTCGTAGGGTCGTTGGGGAGCATGAACAGGGTCCCTGCACGTTTGAATCGTTTTCCGTGAGCTCGAGCTGGGTCCGGCCCGGGGCAGTGACTCCCAGCTGTGCCCTCTGTGCAACAGGCAGAGACAGCTGGGACGCTGCTTTGGGAATGCACGGGGAGCACAGGGAGAGGCAGCTGTGGCACTGCTTTGGGAATACACGGGGAGCCCACAGCGCTGGAAAATAAACCGGACAGAAGAATTATCGTTCACATCGGTTTCACATCCTGTTTCGGCCAGTTCACCATGTGATTTAGTAGCAAGCTCTTGGCTGTGCAGGGAAAGTGTCTTTTCCTTTCTTTCAGTCCTCTTAAAGGGCTGTTGGCATAAACTCATGGCAGAGGTGGCCTAAAATTCAGCCAAGCCAGCTATTGTAATATGTCAAATACATAACTGATACACATTGCTGGCTGTATGAGAAATGCAAATAAACCCCCAGCATACTGTGCTGACTGTCTGAGCTCTGTTCCCTTGCTGTTCTAAGGTGGTGGTAGCAACAAAGGCTGTTTCTGCATGACCTGTGACTTGGGCAGGTGATGTGCTTGGTGGCTGAGGCAAGCACAGCCTCTGGCCTGGCTGCAGACTTAACAGTCCCCTTAATTTGACTGCATGCATAAAATGAAATTTAAAGTGTCTACATAACTAAGGCCTATATTTTGTTTATTTTTTTTCCAGTATGTAGCTGCAGGAAGAATAACTAGCTTTCAGTTTAGGTTGGAATTCTGGAAAAATACACCAGCTAGTGAGGAAAAGGAGTATGAATTCAAGTCTGGTCTGTATGCCAGTCTTCTGACTAGACTAGGTCATTTCAGCATCATTCAGCTGCTGAAGGAGTTACATTTGGTGAACTGCTTAGCATAAGATATTAAAGGAAAATATTAAGAGGTGGAAAGAAGATGGTGATAAGTTTGCAATGTACAGAATGCAGGTGTTCCACTCATATGTCTGCTTTCAACTTTAGTTGCATGAATAATGTTTTGTGGCTGAACATTGTTGGACAGGAGAGACTGAGGGGAAAAAATTGCATTGGAGGCTTTATGACCAGGGGACAGAAACCTGCTTAGTCAGAGACCAGCCAGAGGGTGTATTTGTTGTTTTCTATGGAGCAGGATAGTGCTATAGTATCAGGAGATAAATTTACTTACATTTTGTAGAACAAGATTAAATGAGATAAGTGGCTGTTGGTGGTATGGTAATATGAGGACTCTACACTAAGCTACCATTCCTGCATTGAACTGCTCTTGGAATAGTTCCCATCTCTGGAAGCCCTGAAACCTCCTTTGAAACATAATCTTTGAATTTATGTTACATTTCAATTGCTTACAAGCTAGCCACTCATTTCAGTAGTTTTGGGGTGGGTTTGTTTTTTGGTTTGTTTTTTTTTTTTTTTGAGGAACTTCTTAGCTGAAATTTAAGTATCTCAGGTTTGTCCTCTTTCCTGTATGTTCTTTTCTCACTTACTTGCATAATCACTGATTTTGTACATCCTTTTTTTTTTTTTTTTTAAACAATGGTGCTTCTGTTTCCTTCATTGTGTTGCATCATTTTTGATTTCTGTGTTGTAAAAACTTATTACATGATTTATTTTTTTTTCCGTAACTACAAAAGCTGTGACTTTGAGTGTAGTCCTTGACCTTGCACAGTTCCCAGCTGTCATCTGGGGCCAATGACATCCTGCAAGAGTTAGTATTACTATAGGAGGTGTTTTGTGATTGTATTTTGATTACTCCAACCTAACTTTTCCATTACAACAGATTGCAGACAATAATATGTGTTGGCTTTTTGTGGAATCATCCACTGCATTTTGCATGTGCAAGTTAAATCTAAAAGATGTCATCATGCTCTCCTCTGAGACCTCTTGTACCAAAAATTTCAAGTACTTTGAATTTTTAAATGCATGTGCATGGTCTTTAGCTGACATCCAAAATACCTTGTAAAGATGGGTGATCAGTTAAAAGCATATAAAATTAGGAATAGAGACATAATATCAATAGCTTACAATTGAAAGTATTCTAAGGCAGGTATTTGAGTGTTGTATTGTAAAGATATTTAGTAGAAACATACTGCTTATACTCAGTTGATTTTCAAATAAAATAAATCTTTTTTCCTGTAGGTAATATATCCTCCACATTCCAAACTCACAGATAAAGAGGTAAGTCATGGCTGCTGTAAAAGTATATAATTTGGTTTGAGTTTAGTAATTTCAGGAAATATAACAGCTCTCTTTTCTTTTCCCCACCCTTTAGAAAACCAATATTTGCTATTTGTCTTTTCCAGATTCTAATTCGGGTAAGTGCTTCCTTCACACTGTGTCATCTCTTGTTGGACTAAGCTGTGCTAAAAGAGATAACGTTTGAAAATATGTATTCTGGGCTTTAGATCAAATACTGATTTATAGATCTTAATATTACAATACAGGGATGTTGCAGCCAAGGTTAAATATAAAGCTGTAACTGCATTGCAGTAAGGTCTGAGGATTCTTCAGCGTTTATGTAAGTGAAATATCAAAAATGTCAATGTGTAAGACCTTCTGGATGACACACTTGCAGACATTTCAGAATACCTGGCAAGTAAAGAATGAACATCTTAACATCACTTTTAAAATAAAATAATAATATTGTCACTGTAGGGAGGAGAGTAGACACAGAATTTGAAGGATTTAAAAAAGCAGTTGGAAGGATATGGAACCCTCTTCTCATAAAGGACTAAGTGTATGTTTTCTAAGTTCATAACAGTGAAAACTGACTTTTAAATTCAAAAGCCATAGAAAGAACAGTTGTGAAGGGAAAACCTGGGCTATTTTGTATCTTCTCCATTCTTGCTGCTTGTGTTGCTGTGTGTGGTCCTGCTTGCTAAATTATTGCATAATCTTCTGCTTCAGCTGCCAGAGAGAAATTAGGGGCATGTGCCTGATGGGTTGGACCACCTGCAAAAAGATATGGCAGAAATGCAGACTCTTCCTTTCCTGTTGATTTCTATACAAAGTTAAAACCTGCAGTAACAGCCTTGTGCCTGTAACTGCTCTCACTGTGCCTGGGGATGCTCTGCAGCAGAACAGCTCTGGTGTCACAGGGGGTGGTGCAGCTGTGGGTGCTTTTAATGTGTGTGAGCTCTCTCCTATGTAACTTTACAAAAAAAGAATGTAGTGAAGTTGTTTTAGGCTCAATAGGTATATGTAAGGAGAGTTTACTTTCAGCAGGAAAAAATCCCACTTTTTTGCCTTTTTTAATGTCCCTATTAAGAACTGTAGGTTCTTGATCATTCTTGATGGACTGAAGTTTCAAATGAGGTAGAGGGATTACCTGAATGAAACCTGCCTTCCACAAATGAGCTGGAAGTGTATCCATCTGGTAGGATTTATTTTTTCGTTGTAGGCCTTAACATAAAAGGAAAAGCTTTATGTAATATAGCAGTGAAGGAAGTTATTAGCTCGCAGCTAAATTTGAGGTCAGCCTTCCTTAAGTTTTCATTGCTCAAAAGGTTAATTAAACTTTTTTCTTTTACAGCTACAAAGAGATATTATTCCTGTACTTATGGCTATGAGCTTAGGGGTGGAAATTGATTTAATCAGCTACCAGATCATAACACTTTTTGTGGTTTTGAGCTAAGTTTCCCAGTACAGTTATCTTTTGCCTTCCCTGCATGGATAGTTGAAGGAAGAACAGACATTTGCCAGTCTTTGCTGGAAGAGCTTGTTAAATAGGAAGACATCATATCCTGAATGATATTTCAACATATTAATGATTAAGAGTAATTTACTTTTAGATTTTCTGTGTATAGGTTTTTATAATAGTTTGAGGGTTTTATTCTTTGCTATGGATGAGGGGAACTAGCTTTGAAAACTTGAAGCAAATATTTAATACTGTGTTACTGGCATGTGCTGTGCTTTTTCCTGTTATCACTGAATCCACATTGCTGAGCACTTGCTTTCATTACCTGTTTGAATTGGATGGTTGTCCCATCGTACCATGTTTTGTTACTTTTGCTTTGTCTTGGCCCACTGAGAGTTTCCAGGGGCTTCAGGGGGTTCTGAGCCTCAGCCCTGGGTGCTCTGAGCGTGTCAGTGTTCAATCTGCACAGCTGGTGACTGATGGAGGACTGTCACACCATGTACGGGGCTCAAGGAGAAGATGAAATCGAGCTTTTATGTTGATGAACAGTTCCCTGGAGAATGGGGCTCTGCCTTTACTGTTCAGTCAGTTTGCACTGGCTGGGCTAAGACAGGACAGCTGAGAGGAGCTCAGATCATCAGTGGTGAGGTCATTTTTTTCCTGGAGGTCTTTGCAAGTTATATCCCAAACCTGTAAGAGCAGAGCACCAAAGAAGAAGTTATATTCAATATGGAGAAGCAAATGTCCTTTGCCAGGAAGAAAACTAGAAACTTGCTGCTATTAACAGTAGCTATAAGTTTAATAATATATTGATTTTTTTGTAGTGATTTACATGAACACCTACACTGTTACAGTGAAGATGGCCTTCAGCTGATTGTGTTCATGTTAATACCACTGTGTTCCAAAAAGACTTTTTTTACAGTCCCTTGCCAGATAGAGTAATACACCTCTATGTCCTTCAGGTTCTGGCAGTCCCCTTACCACTATTCCTGTGAGCATTCTCTTCAGCTTGCACAGCTTCTGCCTGAACTGAAGATTTTTTGGAGCTTCTCCATTTACAATGGAGAGAACACAGCCACCAGAGTATCAGTGATGGTGATTGTGCAGTTCCTGTGACCCACCTGGAAAAAGCTTCTTTGATATGTGATACAAACTTAGCCCCATTTTATTTTCAGACTGCAAATAATCCATGTACTTTTTTACATTTCTTTAAGAAATTAAATTTGGTAGAAATTAAGGGAAACTTCACTCCTTGGGGTTATTACTGGGAAGTCATACTGAAGTTTCACTTGGTTTTCAGCAATTAGCTTTGCAACTTCCAAAGTGATGAGCCCTAGACCTGCACATGGATTTGCAGGAGATCAGCATAATGCACTCTGTGGTGTGAGTAATGCATGAACTGTTTGATATCCAAAAAAAGTCAAAGCACAGCCATTCAGCAGAGAAGTGACATGTGCTTAAGATGATTGAAACTCTACAGGCAGACCAAGGAAATGGCTAATAACAGTAGGAGAACAGCCATTAGTTGAGCTGTTTAAGGACATGAGAGTCCCTGTGAGGCAGTGCCTTCTTTTGTGCTTGTTGCAGACAGAATATTTATTGTTGCCAAACATGCCAGCCAAACTGTTCACTTCTAAAAGTATGAATATGTAAATGGTCACAATAGCAGTGCAAGGTAAATGAAGAGAAACTGCTACCTCATTGGCTGTAAACAGGTTCTGATGTTAAAGAAGGCTCAGACTCAGAATAATGTTTTTGCTTCTCTCTTCCCCATGTAGGTTGTCTTGGGGACACACAGTTTTGTTTTAGATTTCGACGGTCTCCTGGAAGGAAAGTCTCATTGTGTTGTTTTCTGGACCAATTGGATAGAGATCTGCCAGTTTACTTAAAGGTTGGAAATAAAAAATGAAGTTAATTTCTTTTGGGTGATGTTAACTTATGGGTCATCACCTTTAATGCTTGAAAAGCAAAATCTCTGAGCTGGAAGTCCTGAAAGTCAAAACTCAGAATATTTGTTGTAGGATGTTAGTATAGTTATCATCATCATAATGTTTAATTGACTGTTCTTTAAGTTTTACTCCTATGGATTTTGGACTGCAAGGAGATAAATTGAAGACTAGACCTATTTCATTATTGATTAGAAACCTGTAGATCAAACATTACTGTTGTGGAAATCTGAAGTGCTTTATAACTTCATTAAAAAAAAAAATCCAACAAATTTGAGCTGTCGTTCAAGATTGGAGCAGTTACCTAAAAGAGGTAGTGGCCAAAAAGTTGTTCTCATCATATTCATAAGGAATATTGAGGCCTTTAGTCTAATTCTCAAACTGATCTGTTCATGAGTCAAATACTTTAATTCCTGTTTGTAGGAAGGAGTAAACTGGTGTTTTATCTTTGAAGTGTGAATGTGCTCCCTTGATATTTCAGGAATGTTTAATAAACTAATACATTGAAAGACTAGGTTATATCTTTTCAAGTCAGGGCTTTGAGGTTTTTAACTACTAAAATCTTTTTAGTACTGCTTTGCAGAATTATAAATGTTGATTTATTCTTCAGGAAGTTATTTCTATTTTTGTTTCATGGTGTGTCAGGGGAATGTAGATATAAAAATAGTAAAGCCAGAAAGCACAGCTGTTTTCATGCACTGGTGTTTTCTCTTTGAAGTACTTACTAAAAAAATAATGCCAATAATCAGAGTAAACCTCCTAGTGTATTGTGTCTAATCAACTTTGGAGCTTGCAGGGAAATATGCTTTTAAACTGTAAATTGAATGCTTCAGAAAGCAGGAGAGTATCAGGTGGTTGCATTGTATTCTTTCCTTTCTCTTGCAGAAGGATTCAGCATATTACTATGGCTACGTGTATTTCAGACAAGTTCGGGACAAGTCATTGAAAAGGGGCTATTTCCAGAAGGTAATTCTAATTCTTTTAGGAAAATACTCATTTGCAAATGTAATTATTTTTCAGTGACCCCAGAGGAACTGGAAAGGTATCTTGCTTCCTCAACTAGTTGTTGGTTTATAGTAAATTGGTCTAATTTCACATCAGCTCTGCAGTGTTCCAGCTCCACTGTCAGAACAGATCGTTTTCTCTGTGTGTTGAAAAAAACAAAAAGCTGGTAACTTTGGGGAGTTGTTTGATTGCAGTTGCCTGTGGTCCAAATTGTGGTTGTCTTGCTTGTGTGGGAAAAGTCACACTTGACGTCCTCTGAGGGTAACCAGCAAAGCTGCAGTGGAACTGAGGGAAAACATTAACTTGAAATCCTATTTTTGTTTTGTTCCTCTTTACTGCAGTCTCTGGTCCTCATCAGCAAGCTGCCTTATGTCCATCTGTTCCGCACCATGCTGAAGCAAATAGCACCAGAGTATTTTGAAAAAAGTGAAGCTTTCCTGGAAGCAGGTAGTGGTCCTGTGCTGTTCTGGAGGAGCTCTTACACTGTCACATCCTTTCTCTAGAGAAATAACAAACAACACTATCATGCTGTAGCTCGTGGCTTTGTCTTCTTGCAGGGTAGAGGACTGAAATTTTAACAAACTAGCTTGATTTCTAGATCATTGAACAGAGCTAATCCAATTTTGGATCCTCTGTTGGGGAATTGAAGGTCCCTCCTAAAACACATCTAAGGCTGTGTGTGTTTCAGGACCAGCTGTTGAGCACAAGTAGCTGATGCCAATCCTTAGTTTGTTCTTTTCACAAACTGAGTCCTTTGGAGCAGTCTGACAACTTTTGCTAAGCACCTGTACAAATGTCATCTTGCTTGAGGCTTTTTTTGTGTGTGATTTGTTTGTTTGTTTTTTGACCAAATGGAAAAAGCAACAGAGCAGCACTGATAGCAGGTGCCTCAGCCTTACTGCAGAGCTGTAAGAGCCAGAGAGGGCCAAGTGGAAAAGTTATTTGCTCTTTCCCTGGGAGTGCTGTGTTCTTTGTACAGTGTTCATGTCTTTGTGCTTTCACTGGGCAGCAGTTTGTGGAAGCCATGAAGGAGTTGTATTTTTTAATCTTCTGTTTTCTTGACAGGTTGTATTATGAGCAAAATAAGCTCTGCAGAAAATACTAGATTTAGGAATTATATTCAGAATAGTTTACAAGTTAATGCTGAAAAACCTTCTATGCAAGTTAGAAACTAGCTTTTCCCTTTACTGCTTGTGTTCATCTGCTCTGCAATAGCTAATACACAGAAATGGGTGTGTTCTAAGTTTCCCAATATGTACTTTCCTGGTTTCTCATGTAACATTTCTTCAACCAGTTGCAAGTCTCATTGCTACAAAAGAAATGAAAGACTAGAGGATACTGTTTTCTTGAAATGAAAAAAGCATGTCTGAAAGGCTGTGAAACTTGTTTATGTGATCAAGATACAAGTAGAACTGCTGTGGACTATTAGCACTAATGTAAAACTGCAGTGTGCACAAAGGTGGCTTATGTTCATGGGTTATACATTATATAAACGGTTATAAATACTTGTTTTTTCTTTCAGTTTGTAGCGATGTTGATCGTTGGCCACCACCAGTTCCGGGGAAAGTTCTGCAGCTGCCCATCATGGGTGTTATCATGAAGGTAAATACTCCCCCTGTGCTTCTCTGAGGGTGTTTTCCCCACCTTTTACTGTCCAGGTCCTGTTGAACTGTGCCTTGCTTTCAGTGTCTCAAGCTTCCAAACAGGAATAGATGTTTATGGCACTCGAGGTCTGGGAGATCTTGATTAAGTGCATTGACTGGGGGGAGGAGGGAAGGATCTTTTATCGTACTTCTGTTAATATTTAATTTTTGTAGATATTAAAAGGCAGTGTTTCAATACAACTACTAATTGTTAGTGTCTATATTATCCCCCTGGAATTTCCATTCTAGGAGATTTTAGTGCTAATTATATTTGTCAGATCAACCATAAAATAGCACTTGAAAATACTGAGAATTAAATTCCAGTCAAGCAAATTAAATATATTGATGAAAATCATTCTTATTCTTGAAGTTTCACAAGTAAAAATCTTTTTTGGCCCACGCACCAGCAATTAATTTCTTGTGCTGTTGATAATTTTCAATGAAAGGGAAATATGTCTGAAGAAGGCTATTAAAAGAATTGTATCTAGTGGTAGAGTTTAAATGGTGGTTAAGGGCTGGGCCTCTGGGAGCCATGGTGTCTTCATATGAAATGCAGTTAAGTGGATTTGATGGAATTGGAGGTTACAGCCAGAAGCACATTCTGAGCAGGTACTCTAAAGTTTATGGCAAGATGTGTGTGCATCACTGGGGAGAGGAAGGAGAAGTTTCTGAGGCTGTTCTGAAAACACAGGTTTGATAAAGCAGTTGTGGGTGCTGGATGATGATGAGTGTCAGATGTGTTTTGTTTGGATATTGCCTGCATTTACCTCAGACATTTACCTCTTACCCATGAGAGCTGACATTGCATTCCTAAACTGAATGAAGTCATATTTACTGTCCAGTGATATGTCCCTGTTTTATTACACTGCTTGAACAGTTTTAATTGTTGTGTACAAATTACATCCATATGTGCACATCAGCTTCCAGTATGATGAAATCTGTAGTACTCAAGACTTACAAATGCAAACTGAGGTCAGAAAAATATACTAATGTTGAGACTACTTGGATTCTGCCTCACTCCCACGAGGATGTTTGATGTTTTAGGAGAAGGTTTTTCTCTAAAAACAATTTTGTGCCATCTTAAAACCTCGTGACCTTATTTCAGACCATTCTTTTCAACATTTAAAGGTATTTTTATTGAAATTACAATAATAGTTGTGACTAATGTTACCAAGAGTTTTTCTTAACTGGAGTATTATTTGCATATTCTGGTATTCAGTTTTCAATGGGAAATTCTGTAGGTGGAAGTTCTGTAGAGTAAATAAGCATCATACTGTAGTATATCCTCTTTAAATGTTACAACTTGTCTCGAAGTCAGCATTTTAAGTGTCTGCTGAATCTGATACAAGGGAAAATAAATCTTTGTTTTTCTTTCCAAGTTGCGGATCCCAACATATCGTGACAAGCCCGGAACAACACCGATAGTACAGAACATGCACCAGGTAGAGATGAGATACTGATATTGTACATAACCCCAGAGAAAGCTGAAGAGCTGCTTTCCTTCTTTTACTTTAAACTTGCTCAGAAAAGATTGGTAGCAAGTCATCATATATTTGATAACATTGAAATCCACAATCTTTGAAACTTTGAATGGAGGAGTCAAGAGTTGGATTCTTCATAGAAAAGATATTCTAACCCAGTTACCCCAAGTGGGAAAGGATGTCCAGGTCCTGGAAGAGGGTAGTTGGCTGACAAAATTAGTAATTTGATCACCCTTTTAATGTTTGGGGGGTTTTTTTTGAGGATTAAAACAATGAAGGATCTTTAGCCACAGAAAATCGTTATAAAACAAATGCATCTGTGCCTTCGTGTGCTGTGTAACTGGTGTTTGAAACAGCTTCAGTATTTTATATCTTTTCTGGACTGCAAGTTACATGCCCATAAGTGTGGTTTGTGTGTGTCTTAAGTGACTGCTTTTAGCACACAAAAATAGTTACTTGTGGAGATAGTGTAGTATGTACTCAGTAGTAGAGTAGTGTAAATAATTAGGATATATACCATGTGGTGTCTGTAAGCATTTAAGGGAAACCATTTCATTTAATACCTAGGTATTCTGATGACTAAAAAACAAGCATTGCGATGTCTTTTAGGCAGATGCTCAGATCTCCATGGCTTTGCCGACTGTTCATGAAGTGGATCTTTTCAGGTAGGAGCTTGGACTGATTGATTCTTAGCTATGAATTCCCTCAAGCCAAAGATTTTTGGTGGTTCCTTAACACATATCTCATGGCTATAAACAATATATCAGTATTGGTTTTAATGTTCTTTTTCTGTAAAGTTGGCTAGAACACAGTTTGGACATTTTGCAGGCTGAAACTGCAGTAAATAAGCAAATTCGTTAAATGTTCCATTTTATGGAAGTATTTTGTTAATATTAAATACTATTGCAAACTTCATTTCTATCCACTTCTTAACTGGAAGAAATAGATCTCTCATTATGTCAAGTGTATTAAAATACCTCCATCTGGTTTTAGGTGTTTCTGCCCGGTGTTCTTTCACATTCAGATGCTTTGGGAGCTGGTGCTGCTGGGAGAACCACTTGTTGTGATGGCACCATCGCCATCAGAATCTTCAGAAACTGTGTTGGCCCTTGTTAGGTAAGTGCAGTGGAGCTTCCAAGTAACGACTGAGTGAGTCGTGTGAGACTCCAGCCAAGCAGACCTCTATTTGCTCAGTGCAATAAAGCATTGCAAATCTGAGATTTGCTTCTCTTTTTCATGAAATTTTGCACTGAGTACATACCAGCAGCTTATCCTCTTTCTCCCTTGCAGCTGCATTTCCCCCCTGAAGTACTGCAGTGATTTCAGGCCGTACTTCACCATTCACGACAGTGAATTCAAAGAATACACGACCCGCACACAGGCTCCGTAAGTGAATCAAAGGCTGTGGTGAAGATGTTGCTCAAAGCCACTCTTAACTGTAAATTTGTGTTAAAACACTGCTTGACTCTTCTTAACTTCTATCATTAATTATGTTTAGACTTCCTTTCTTAATAAGATTTATCTTGCAGAGTGCAGTAATTACCTGATTTAAGTTTTCGCTGCAGTTAGGTAGGGCAAAGAAGTTATACACAATGCTGTAATTAAACTACCCTTGGGCTTCATGAGATATTTGTCTACAGAATAAGTAAAAGTGCAAATATGAAAACAATAAAAGTTTTTACTTCTCTGTAAGGGTTTGTTTGCGGAACACCAGCTCCAGAGTATCTCTTTGAGAAATTTGGATATTTGTTTTCATCTTTAATCAACTGCTAATCAAAGTGACTTGTAGAATTCAACATCCATATGGCTGTTTTGTAAAGTTAATTCAGTTTGTGTCCTAGTTGAGACAATTTAAAAATTAAATATTTCTTCACCAAATTTGTTATAATAATACTGTAAATAATTCAGAGATTATTTTTAAGAGTGGGAATGTCCAAAACCACTGATGTTTGGAACTGCTTTAAGAACACATTTTCCTCTTTATTTTTTTTAAATCCTGCTGTTACTGTGAGAATGTACACCTGCAATATTTCTTATTATTTGTTATTGAGATGTAGCTTGATTTGGCAATGGAGTGCATGTGTTAGATTCACTGATCTTTTTGTAGATAAATTTCTTCTACTGTCAGAACAGGCAGAGGTTGTTGGTTTGAATTTTTTGTTTGTTTTTTTTTACTGGACTTCTCCTCTAAAAGGGTGCATTACCAGAGACAGAGCAGTGGAAAAACACATAAACACAGGCAATATGTTTCAGATGGTGTTCCATGGGAATGGTTAAGCAGTATGTAATTTAGCTTCTAAAAATAATTCCAGGAAGAATTTGGTTAAACTTCAGTAACCCATGTTTCAAAATTGCATCCGCTCCTCTGTAGCAAAACAGAAAGGTTGGTCACTCTGTGTGTTAGTATTTGAAATGGAACTGGAATTGCTCTGGCTTTCTTATGGAGAACAAAAATTTGGATAGGTGGGAAATATTTTTTTAAGCAGTGGCTCTAAGAAGGGGAAGAATTCAGATGATGCAGATTCTGTGTATTTTATTACCTTTAGTGAGGGGTGAGCAGGAGTCTGTTTTTCATCTTGATGTTTTGATTTATTGTGCCTTTTCAGAAACTACTTTAGTGGTTTAAAATCAGAATTGGTTCTGGTAAATATGACAAATTAGGGCTCCTAAAAGTGATCCAAGTAGCTTACCAAGTCTTACTATTACATTACCAGTAGCACTGGAAAAAAGATTCCTCATGATTTTCTACTAGTTTACATTGACCCAGAGAATTATTATTCTAGTGTATGTAAATGAAGGCCTTACTTGACTTTAACTCCTGATCTCTTGGCTTCCAGTTAGTAAAAGAATGTCCATTGGTCCAGACTAACTCTGCGTGAAACTTGCATTTTAGTTCCCACAAAATAGGCATGAGAACATTTATATCAAATGAGTTTAAGGGGGTTATAGAGACAGCAAAAAACCAAAGTCAATTCAAATGAGTGGGGAAAACTGTATTATATTTGGAATAAAATGTTTTGAGGTGAATGTACTTGGACAAAAGGACTCAGAAGAAGTGATTTTTCTGGGCAATATTGAGTCAGTGACAAGCAAGAAAAGAGACTCATACAATTTGATGCTGCTCTTGACTTTTTGTATTCATTAAGGCAGAAGCTCTTGCTGTCATATTTTAAACACTGTCCTTCCTTTTCTAGGCCCTCTGTCATTCTAGGGGTGACAAATCCTTTTTTTGCTAAAACACTTCAGCACTGGCCTCACATTATCCGAATTGGAGATATTAAACTTCCAGGTAAAGTATAAATATCTTCTCCAATCCTGTGCAACAGGATCTAACTAGGGGCTTATTTATTTGCAAACATATGTAAATTAGTTTCATTAATTTAGCTTAATACTAACTAAATTGTCATGGGTGTAAATCTGTCAAGTGCAATTAGACTCTTGAGTGCTCTGTCTTTTCAAATCTCATATATTAAATGCAAAAGGTGGTGATACTCATTAGTAATAATGTTTTACTTTTCACATAGTCCTGATTTTGTCTCTCTACCAATAAGGTATTAAAATAAGTGCCATCATTTATTACTGATGTTAATTTTATTATGAGGAGAATATAATCAATCAGTCACAGCCAGCACAGAACATAAGACCCATGTGAAAACTAAGTTTGAATGTTACAGTAAAATAAAAAGTTGTTTGTTGGCAGTGTTTTGATAATATATTTCTAATCTGGCAATATTCCAGTAATTATTAATTGTTCAGGTTGGATAATTTCTTTACATGATTGAATAGAATTTTCATTTACTCTTTTGGTAACATCAGTTGCCAACCTGTAGTAAAATACTGCACTATTCTGTTTATTGTATGAAATCCCTGGAACTATCTGTCTGCTGTGACACATAAATATGCAGTTAAGATAAAACACCATAAAATTAATTTTTGTCAAATAACTTGAATTTGATTTCTGAATACAACAAATTAATTAAGGATTACATGCTGGGTTCAATATAATTAGGCAAGTTTTGCTTTACTTTAAAATATCGTGCCTGTCCATGGTCAGAATGCCTGTAGGGGTTTGTTGAGGGTGTCAGGAGGAGTTATTTAGCTATTGTGCAGTTCAGGTTTCGAAAATAGAATCTCAATTAAACAATTAAACTCTGCAAAACCTTATACAGAGGTTACCTTCAAATTTGATATACAGTTTCAAGTATGAAATTCTAAAGTTTTGGTGCAGCTATGGGAAGTGCTTAGTCAGGAACTTGTAGAGATGTATCTGTCTGATCTGGCTTTAAAAATTTATATTTTATTTCTTTAGGGACAAAGAGAGGGTTTCTGATTATTTTTTGTTTTTTTTTTTTCTTTTCTCCCCACTCTGCAGTTTCAATAGCAATTTATATTGTTATCTACTTCTGAAGTCGAGCATCCAAATAGATTTAAGAGAAGGTTCTGCTGAGGCTGCAGGACTGATAACAGGATTTAGGGTCTTCTGGCTGGAGAAGGAGAAATTAAAAAAACCACAGCAAAAGCCTTTACTTTGGCCTATGGCAAAGGAAATATAAATTCATTTTTACAACATTTAATCCCTGGCAACTGATTTAATTTCTTGTATTATACAATTTTTAGTTTCACTAAGGTGCAAAAGGTTTGTTCCCAAAAGTATTTACATTAAGGGGAACAAAGGAAGATGGAATAAAAATATGAAAATAATGAAATGATAATTCACTTCTGTATATCAGTGAGTTTATTTGGCTCCTGGGTTCAGGTCATGTTTTGGGGTTTTTTGGGTTTGGTTGGTTTTTGGTTGGGGTTTTTTGTTGCTGTTATTTTCAACAAGGAACACTTACATAAAGTGAAAAGCCTCCATGCTCTTATTCATGTGTTTGCTGGATGTTTCTGGATATACATTTGGATTCTTGTCAATGTTTCTCATGGTCCTTCCAATATTAGATAGTCTACTAAACGAAAGTACCCATTTCTAAAAGTCAGTGCCATGTGTAGCCCATCAGCTGTAGTATCTACTAATAAAGATGGAGATTTCAAGCAGGAGATTTCAAGCAAGGGGTCTCTGTATGTTTTGGCAGGTGAAATTCCAAAGCAGGTGAAAGTGAAAAAACTGAAGAACCTAAAAACTTTGGACTCCAAACCTGGTAACAACCTCAGAATTAAATTCCCAGTATCTTAACTTTAAAAAGCATACCCCGTTCCTCCTTTGGCTATGTGCTGCTTTTTTTCCTCAGGTGTTTATACCTCCTACAAGCCATACTTGAACAAAGATGAAGAAATCGTTAAACAGTTGCAAAAGGTAATACTGTAAATCTCTTGTCAATGGTAACTGGGTTGTGTGTTTTGTGTACTGTTGTACAGTGTTTTCATTTCCGGAAGCGCTTTGTGTAACTGAAATGAAGTTGGAGTTTGGTTCCTTTGCCCCAGTTTGTAACAGAATAGATGGATATGCACCCTCATTGTAGAAGGGCTGCTGCCTTGTTAGCAGCTTCTATAACAATATGAATGTTAGGACTCAAAAGGTTAGATAATAATTTAGAGAGTTGAAGGGATTGATCAGTTCATCTGCTTTGGGTTTTCCACCCTCTGCCAGCCCCCTCCACCTCTCATCTCTTTGGTCTAGAAATCTCATGCATGAGGTGTGTAAGAATCAGAGTTTCCAAGTTTTAACTGCTTTGCAAATACGTGTTTATAGCAACTTTTCTGTCCTTCAATTTCTTTACATGAAAAATTAAAAAAATCAACAATTGAAAAAAGGAGTACAAAAGGATTTGAAACTTTTAATTTCCTTTCTTGGTTCAGGGTGGGAGGCTCCACGTGTGGGATTATGGCAAATGAATACAGAAACACTAGAATAAGTATTCATAAAAAAGAAACCCACCACAACTGCCTACGTGTTTTGGAGTAACAGACTGTGATTTTTCTTGTTTTTTAAGGGAGTACAACAGAAACGTCCGACAGAAGCACAGAGTGTGATACTTCGGCGCTATTTTTTGGAATTGACAGAAAGTTTCATTATTCCATTAGTGAGTTCTTAGAGTAATGGGGTTTTTACATAGGTAATATTGAATAGCTTTTCTGGTGTTACCCTGACTGAATAAGTCCAGTAACTATGCAGTAACTAGCAGTGAATCCCTGGGGTCAATGCTGGGTCCAGTACTGCTCAACATCCTTCATTAGTGAACTGGACAGTGCGGCACTGTGTACCCTCAGAACATGTTTTGTGAATGACCTGAACGTTTCATCATTTTACAGCAGGCATGATGAGGTCCAGTTTCTGTTTGGAAGAATTGGGATATCCCTAAAGACTTATTTGTCCTTGGGTGTTCAAGATTAGAGGAGCTTTTCTTTAAAATTCATCTCTGTCTCCTGTTCTTTTGAGACTGAGTGGACATGTAGTGTGAATCTAAAACCTTTCCCTGGCTTCCTCCCTGCATCTTGTCAATTCAGGTGAGGAACATAGAGCATGTTCTGTCATCAATCTTAGTTTACAGGGTGAGATCACCCTTCACATTCTCTGCAACAGGAAAAGTATGTGGAGAGGTGTCCTTTGTTCCTTCAAAAGAGACTTGTCATGATGTTATCAAAACTGATCATGTTCACAGATCAAAATGTATGGCCGTGTGCTTACAAACACTTTGAAATGATCATCAGTTTGTACAGATCTGCCTGTGTGAGCTGGTGAGGCAGAGCTGCCTCCTGTTACAGCCGATGCTTCGGCAGTGGCCCCTCTCCCTGTGGGTTGGGCACGTTGAGGCTCTGGCCATGCCTGTGCCAAGCCTTGCTACAGCAGAGATGCCCACAGCATCTGTGGGTTAGGTCTATAGCTTATGCTTGTATGAGAGACCCTGAAAATCACTTCCAAACACTTGATACAAACTGGGATTACTCTTTGGAATAACCCATAACATGAAGGGATACCTGGGCACTGTCACCAAAGAAAAGAGAGATTATTTACTTGTGGCTGAAGTTCAGGATATAGATATTCCATGTACATGTTTGCTTCCTGTCCTCCTTTGCCTCATGTCCTTCTTGAACCTTGCTGACATAAAGTCGGAGTTGAGAAATGCAACCAGTGTTAGATAAGCTCCTCTTGTCTTCTTATGTGGTGAATATGCACAACCCCACCCTGTACCAATACTCAGCAGAGAAAATGCTGTGGTCACAAGGAATAAGTAAACACACACGTGGACTGTGTATCTTTAATACTGGTTATGCAAACAACCTTTCCTTTTCCTTTCCCCAGGAACGTTATGTGGCAAGCCTAATGCCTCTGCAGAAATGCATATCACCGTGGAAGGTAAGGAAATGCCTTTTGAATGAGCTGGAAATTGGTGATTAGAGAAAAGTTATGGTATGAGAAATTATTTTTTTTCCTTTCCATAGAGTCCACCACAGCTGAGGCAGTTTAGCCAAGAAGACTTCATGAAGACACTGGAAAAAGCAGGACCACAGCTTACCTCGGGTTTAAAAGGAGACTGGATAGGACTTTACAGGTCATTTCTTTCAGCAGCATAAAAAATTATATAAATGAAAATAGATCAGTAATATGAATGCTCTTTTCCTGAGCAAGCTTGGGATTAGTATTGGTTTTAATAAGACCTTCTTTTAGAATGTATGCTTTAATAGGAATTGATAGTGCTTTAATACTTTACTCACTTAAATGTGTTTCTCTGTAACCTGTTAATGGTTTTCTAAATGTAATTACTTCAAATTTGATGATGTAGAAAACAGTGTTACGAAATTGTACTTAAAATCTAAATTGTGTTTTGCTTCGGTGTTTTACCAGGCATTTTTTGAAATCACCAAATTTCGATGGTTGGTTTAGGAGCCGGCAGAAAGAAATGACGCAGAAGTTGGAGGCCCTTCATTTAGAAGCACTCTGTAATGAGGTTAGAAAAATGTGTGCTTATGATTATGTTTATCATCTTTTAATTAAAACATATTCTCTCACAAGTCAGTTTTACTCCTGTTTTCTTAGGCTGAACATGAAGATGTTGACAGTTTAGTCTAGCAAAACATGATCTTGTTCACCAAGGACAAGGTAGAACTAACACAGCAAGAGAGAATAATATGAAATACAGTTCACTTGTTACAATAACTGTCATTGTATTTTAGTACTTTTCTGTTTTGTTGTGTATTTTAAAATTGAATACACCCCACCCCCCAAAAAAAATAAAAAAGCTTTTTCCTCTTATTTGATAATATCTTGTTCAGCTTCTGTCCTTGGCATCTCACTTGATGAGACTCTTTCAGTTGTGATACAGTTTGTAGCTTTGAAGGTATAAAATCAGTGAATACCACAGAAAGTTGGCAACCAATTAGATATGGTTAATAAATAAGCCTAAAACTGATCCATAGTAATTGGAAGGTGAGAAATTAAATCTTTTTGTTGATTCATAACAAAATCCCAAATAAATGTTTCTACGTTGTAAGATCCGTTCTTTAACTAAGAAGCTGAAGTGGTATCAGTATAATTTGAGTTGAAACAACTGCTAAAGAAATGAATTGCAAGAGGAGAAGGCATTGTACAGCTAGAGAGAGAATAGGAAGAACAAAAAAAAAAGTAAGGCTATGCCACAGCTTGTAAACAAACAAAAAAAAATTGCTCTGATTATTTTGGAAAAGCCATTTGTTTGTATCCCTTGCCCTGTCAATTCCCAGACAGTACATTGGAGCAAACCCAAACAGATTGTTCAAATAGAGCAGCCCAAACAATATGCAGGGTAATAGCTAGGTCAGTTATATAACTTAGGTTCTATCAATTTATACTCGACACTACCTTCATCAAAGAAAAGGAAATGTGTCACAAATTTATTACTGATTCTGCTCCTCGTTGCCTTTTCTTTTGATCCAAGTGTTAACATCTTTCGCTACATGAGCAAATATCTGTAACAGGTGAATAGTAAAGGGATAGGGGAACAGAACTTCCAAAAGAAAACTTACTTGATTATAAATTATATCTTACTAGTTATTGACTGCAATCTCCTTTAATGCCCTGCCTTGCACTACTTTAGTATTTCATTGTGCTGGCAGATCTGATTTGGTAATCATTCACTGCTATTTTGCATTGTAGATGCTCTTTTTCAAACTAAGCCTGTTGGGCAAGATTTTTTTTTTCCTTTAATTTATTTGTATTGTGTTCATGTGCAAGTTTGCTGTTAGTTATAAGTACTGGGCAAACATTCAAATAAAGCAGATTTTGCAAGTCACAGTAAAGAGAGGACATGAGTAAAATGAGTTTAGCAAATGGCATGGGAATAAAGAGACTTATTCTAAACAGTAGGTGTAAATTAATACTACTTTTGAAATTACATATGTTGCCATAAATATTTCAATGCTTAATTTTTATTATTTTAGAACTTGGTTTTTTGGAGTCAGAAGCACACTGAAGTAGAAACGGTGGATCTTGTCTTGAAGTTAAAAAATAAACTGGTAAGTAACTGAATTGAACATGACTTAACTACATAGAAGCATTATATAGTTGTTTTTGCAAGGACTGAAATGAAAATATTCATCATGATCTAGGCAGCTTAAGGAATCAGTCATTCAGTTTTTTAAGAGGAAAAACAGTTAACTTTTGAGCCATGCCTGAAAAGTTAATTGGCTCCCCAACATCATCCAGCCATGTTGGAATCATTGTATTGCTGGTAATTAAAACTAATTGGAACTCTGTGACTGATCTGAATCCTCAGGGAGGAAGAAGTCCAAAAAACAAGCAAATTTGTGGTTTTTTTCTTGAAAGTCAAAATCAGTGTTGCTCACACTGTTGTGTGGTTGTTGAGGAAGCCTTCTGTTGTCCAAAGCAAAGGAAGAATCCGTTTGCCAGATTTTCTAATGTATCACTTTGATATGTCTTAAGGTGAAGTTGCATTTCTAGTAGAAATCATGTTTTCTGGTACCTTTGCAGTTGCAGGCTGACAGAGAGCGTCTTCCTGTGAAAACAGACACGCTGAAGAAGCTGCAGACACACATCAATGACATCATATTAGCACTTCCAGATGACTTGCAGGACATCTTGCTCAAAACTGGCACAACATGATTTCTGCTGGGCTTTTTTGATGCAGAAAACCAAAAGGCAAGTAGTCTTACAGAAGACAGTGGCTTACCACATTTGGAGCACAGCTCTAAACAGTACATTAACACTACAATGGACTGCACTAATAGTATAGCCCATTTTACTATTTTCACTGTTTTTTCCATTTAAATACCAATGCAACTAAAGGGATTCCTGTGTCTAATAATGTTTGAAATAAGTGCTCTTAAAGAATAATCTGTGGGCATGTGAAGCTGTACCACAGTATAGGACCACAGTGCAGTGCTGGCATTGCAGAATGTTTTTCCATTGGTGCTGCTATACCCAATCCTGTTAACTCAGGGGTGAGCAATATTGATCCTGTTGATGTAGTATCTGATTATTCTTTCTTTCTTTTTTTCCTTTTAGTTTTTATCTAGTGATAACTCCAACTGACATGTGATTGGCCAGAATACCTTATAGTTGAGGTATTTTACTGGTAAATCACTGCTTTTGAAACTGTTTCAGGAACTACTGAAATAATCGGATTGGTTCTTAACTTTCTTCCTTTCTCCTTCTTACCATCTTTCCAAAATGACATTCATTTAGCATCTTGAGAGAAGAGAAGGCAGCTGAAAAAAATTTCCTGAAGGGAAGTCTCTTCTATTTAATTTCAGTTAATTAGGGTGCTCTTACATGCCTTAAATAAAGTAATTGTATGCTAACTCATGGTTTTAAACTGCTGACATCCCAGATTTCAAGTGGATCGCTTGTGTAAATGTAAGCATGCAGCGTTCATCACAGGAATTAAACACAGGGGTGTTCTAATGAGGATTTTAAAATGGGTGGTTTCAGTAGAGTTGGCTGATACACGGTCTGACTGAGTGGAGATCATAACAGTTCAGCTCCTTTTCTAACTTTTAACTTTACTGGTTACACCAGTTGGGTATTTGAGGAGGTGGAGGGGCTGGAGTGAGAAGATGTTGCTTCAGCTGAGAAAAGCCTCTGGACAGGTCAGACTGTGGCAAGAAACAATTGTAGCATGAAATTATTCTCAGTATATGCATACAGCAGACATGCATAAAGAGTAATTTCCTCTTGTATATTAAGCAGCAAGAATGTGATGTTTATCTTCTTGAACAAGTTTCAGTGGTATAGAATTGCTCAGCTGCTCCACATGCAGTGTTGTACTTTGGCCGGTTTCAAGTAGAATAAACATAATATTATAGTGTACACACAGCATATACTTTTATATGACAAATGGATCACAGTTGTAAAAAAAACCACTCTGATTTTAAGTGCTTGGATAGAATTTTTAAAAACTTATGACATAATCCTGCTATAAGAATATGCTTTTGTATAACAAATATTTCATATCATCTTTCTAAAAATGTCTTATTTAGATATAAAGTGTCACAACGGTATTTTTATGAAAATAATGTATTTTAGTACTGTTATGTTTTGTATACAATTAATCATGACCAAAAGTTTAATGTATCTATTATGCTATTTAAACTATACCACTTCAGCATTAATTGCTAACTTGCAAATTTATTTTGCACAACCTGATGAATAGCATTTCTCATTCAGAAATTATTAAGTGGCCATTCATACCCTAAATTATCTTAAATATTTAACCTGGAGCACTGTGTACTTTCTTGGAACCATGTAAACTGGTAACAACTATGATAACTATCACATGACTGCAAATACGTATTTTTTTAAAGGAAAATAAAAGAGTTTGATTTTTATTTTTTTTTCTTTCAAACTTATGTGACTTAGATGGTGGGTGTGTTTGGGTTGGTTGGTTTTTCTCCTCTCCTGTGTAAGCAAAACTGTTCAGCTTGCAGAGACTGCTGCTGTACCCCTGAGGTGACCAGAAATATGTGGTGTGATGGAGCAGTGGTGTGGTTTGATTCTGCATCAGGGTTGGAACATGGCAGAGCTGCAGCATCCTCAAGAAAGCAAATGCAGGCACAGGCTGCCAAGCAAAATTTATCCACTCTTCAATCTGTTTCCTGTTCACATCTAAGAGGCCCTGGAGAGAACATGGCAGTGGGAAGTAGACTGCAAGCAAAGCTCAATTCAGGTTTCTTCACTGAAGTTGGTATTGGTTTCTCCCTGAATAACTAGATGCTTACACAGAATTAGCCTCTTGTTCAAAAGAAAGACATAAAATACTTATTTTGGTAACTTTGCCTCAGTCTTCACCTGGCTTTAAAAAGAAAACCTACAAAACATATTTATATATATATATATGTATGTATATACAGAATACCTGGATGATTAGAAAGGGTCCTAGCATAGAGGTAGCAGCTGTTCAGTAAAGAAATGCTAAAGATCAGCGTCCCCAGCTAGGTCAGAGAAAGAAGCTGGGCTGCCTCAGTGTAACAGGAGGGTAAACGGGGTGTGCATAATAAGCTTTGGGACTTCTCAAATGTCTTCTAAACAATGTGAAAAGAATGCCAAGCACTAAAACATCAGGTAAAGTGCAGTCAAATACAGTAAAAATGCAGCCAGCCCTTCAACAATATTAACATCCACGATCTGAATAGAGGACAGTGAACCAAAAGTCTGTTGTAAATGATAGTTCTGTATGGTTATACAGAGCAGCCACTTTTGTTCATGTTGAAACGCTGGTTATCACAATCACTTCTAAAGCAAATGTTTGTTAGATTGTCCCTCAACAACTGAAATAGTGAAAGGGATCTATTAATAACCCAGATACAGTAAGAGTAGGCCAACTTGGAGGTCTGGAAAGTAACTATTCTCAGCCAAGTTCAGGGAAGCTTAACTTTCCTGGCCAAAAAAAAGGTGTAAAATACTGAATGTTCTCAATAGAAGGTAGATAAATGTTGGAAACCTAGAACTGGACTCTTTAGATTCCCATTTCCTGATAGTTTTAATAGTTGATCAGTATCATCTTAACACCTTAGGCACTAAAGAGATTAAGGTATGATTTATTTGCAACTTGAATTTTATAAAAATGTAACTTTCCATCTTAATTTACACCAGATTTTTGGTCCGATTTAGACCTTGCATAAGGACTTTAAACATGATACATAAAAAAAGCTGTGGATGCCCCATCCCTGGAAGTGTTCGAGGCCAGGGTGGATGGGGCTTTGAGCAACCTGGTCTAGGGGAAGGTGGCCCTGCCTGTGCCAGGTGGGTCGGAACTAGATGATATTTAAGTTCCCTTCCAACCCAAACCATTCTATGATTCTACAAAAAGAACAGCCTAAGTTGGCTCACTCAGTACCTGCTGTTAGGATCTGGTTCGGGATTGTCTTTGTTAAGGACCATTCTTTATGTTTTTCTTTAAGGGCGGGTAAGTAAATGCCTTCTGTTCAAAAAATGTTGACTCTTTTATGTACCTAACATAGTTTCTAATTACTAGAGGTAGGTTGTAACTCCCTGGAAAATTTTTATGGAATTGAACCAATCCTTCCTTGGGAGAGTAAGCTCAGTCACTTAAGCATTAAAGGCAGCTCATCTAATGTTGCCCCAAATCACCGTACTATGGGCTTTTTACAGGAGCTGAGAGAAGCTCTTACAGTTCATTAGGAAATAAAGAGCTTTCATAAAAGGGCACGTTTTGAAGAGATGAGGGCTTAGTCAAGGCCTGGGCACCGTGTGAGGACACGGCCCTGCAGTGACCACTGTGTTTAATCATAGTAATAGCACCGGAGACGATTTATATATATAATATAATAATAAATAGTAATGGTATAGTGGTGGATAGCAATCTGTCTGTCACAGAGCTGCCTTTTGTTGGTTTGTTCCAGCTTGGTTTTTTCTTACTGCTGTGTCTCTGGGACGCATTTGGGGGCTCTGTGAGGATAAGTTTAGCCCCGGTAGCCCCTCTGCTGTCTCCCAGCCCGGCAGCAGAGCCCGTCGCTTTCCCCCCGCTCTGCCCTCAGGGCCGAGGTCGTTACCGGGGCCGTGGGTGCCCCGTGTCCCCGCGGGCGGGCGGGGCGGGGCGGGCCCGGCCCGGCGTGCCCCGCGTGCCCCGGAAGCCGCGCGGGGCTGGCGCGCTCGCCTACATCCCCCGGCGTGCCCCGCGGCAGCGGCCAACGCGCGGCGGGGCGGCGGGTGGCGCGGAGCCTGCCGGGAGCTGTAGTCCGCGGCGCGCCGGGGCCGTGTGGCGGAGGGCGGTGCCGCGGCCGGGGGATGTGGCGAGCGTGACGTGATCGTGTCCGCGTTGGAGCTGGGGCGGCCGCGCCGAGCGTGACGTGGCAGAGACCGAGCGAGCTCCCCGGTGCCAGAGCAGCCGCCGCCGCCGCCGGGCTCCCCGCGCGCGGAGGGATCCGTGCGCGCACACCGCCCGGGCCGCGCTCCCGCACCCCCGTCCGCCTCCCCTCAGCGCTCCCCGCCGCCGCCCAGCGCCGCCGGAGCCGCCATGGGCCTCACCATCTCCTCGCTCTTCTCCCGCCTCTTCGGCAAGAAGCAGATGCGCATCCTCATGGGTGAGGGGCCCCGCGGAGCCCGGCCCGGCCTCGCCGCGCCCGCACGGCCGCGTCCCGCTGCCTCGGGGAGGGGAGGCCGTGGGTCACGGCGCGGGGATCGCCCCGTCCCGGGCTGCGGGGCGGACACCGCGCTGTGCCCGTACCGGGGGCTCGGGGGCGGTGGGAGGGCGGCGGGGACGGGAGGGAGTGCGGATGGGGCTGTGCTTGCCCTTCCTTTCCCCCGCCGTGTTGCCGTGTCCCGCCCGGCCCAGCCCCGCTCCCGCACCAGCGCTGGGCCGCGCGGAACAAAGATGGGCCCGCGGCGGGGCAGGGCCGGTGTCCCCGGGCCGGGCCGAGCGAGCCCCGGCCGTGCCCTCCTGCCCCGGCACTGCGGCTCCCGAGCAGGATGTGACAAAGCCTGGGGTGTGCGACGCCAGGGCCGTGAGAACGGCCGCATAATGGCCGATTTTCGGCAGCTGTGAGGAGCTGTAGTGTCTGTATCCAGCTCTTGGGAAAGGGCGTTTCAGAGCAGCATCTGTGCACGTTAATTCTCCTGTACCTCGCGTACAAACTCACGGAACCCTCTAGGTTGCTCTTGCAATACTTGCTTAGTTTTATTGTCTCCTCGTAGTTTTTTATTTGGAATATCCGTTTATTTTGGAGTATTTCGTTCCCTTGACACGTACTGTGTTGGAATTGGAGCTGGTGGCTCTCGGAGATTCTCACTTTAAGATTACGGTTCAAAAGGTCAAAACCAGCACATACTGCATTGGCATTTCCTCCTCCTCTTTGGCTCTTCCCTGCCTTCTTCCACCCACCCACCCACCCCTGTAAGCTTTATGTACAAACAGTTCTTAACCCCCAAATCTTTATCAAATTCTGTTACCAAACTGAATGGAATTTGGTTCATGGCCATTGACTGAAGGAGCTTGTCCTAAGGAACTATATAAAGTGCTCCTTTGGATAAAGCCAGCAATGGGACTGGATTCATACTGTGAAACTTCCTGGCACACACCCATCCTCAGTGCTGCCTGGGTATGCACAGAGACACAGTAATGCAGGGGTTTTAATTACAATTTTTCACGTTCTCCATCCATTTTGTGATGACAGAGTTCTTTACTGTATACACAGTATTTTTTATTTTATGTTATCTCATTGAAATTAGAGGCTCTCATCCATTGCAGAATAGCCCGAGTAATTTTTGTCTTCGAGACAACTTAGTACATCTCTTGGTTTCAGGGAGGTGATTTGGCTGTCTCTGAGCAGCCAGACTCTTCATGTGACTCTTAATGAATGGAGTAAGGTCTCCAAATGAGCTTAATTGTAGGACGGGGCAGTTTCCTTGGTATTTGTAGTTCTGTTGAATTCTGCAAAACAGTGAAAACAAGAAAGTGATGTCATACAGATCAAAACAGCTTGCAGGGCTGTAGTTTCTTCATTGGTAGGTACTGGGGTCAGATTTGGGTCAGAGATGAGTTTGGGAGGTGCACTTTCTAGCACTTGGTTCAAATTAATCTTTTTTGTTTTAAGAATTTTGATTTTTAAGGCATTATGTTAATATACAGAATCAGAGCATGGGACAGCACCATATTTCTTAGGTAGCATAAGAGAGTAAAACTTGCAGTATACTGTGGTGAGGGTGTGTCATAGGACATAGACTGGATGTTTAGATGTGGAATATTGTACTGGATATGATGTAATTTGTGTACATCTATAACATGAAAAGCTCTTGACAGCATTCTGTGTCATAGATCAGCACTTTGAGGGGAGATGTCTGAATGAATACTGGGACTGAAGTAAACTTTTCCTCAAGGTGATAGTTTTCAGGGTATGGTTGAAAATGAGCTGTACAAGGCCAGGTATTTAAATTTTCACATGTAAAATACCAATGAAGAAATAACTTTATGGGGTGAGGTCCTTAGAGGAAAAATATTATGAGTGAGTTGATAACAAACCAATGATTAATTTATAATTCTAACTTCCCTTTCACAGCTTTCTTCTGTTTCTGCAGAATCAAAGATAACTTAGAATTAGTTTAGCTCTTCAAACTGAGTGTGTGGTATTGAGTTCTGCAGAACTTGAGTATTTCTCATCAGGGACCAGGGATAGGGCTGAATGACTGAAAGTCAGATTAGGCAACCAGGGCATTAAGAGTCCTAATCCTGCATGTGAAACTCTTCATTCATGGTTTCTTGTGCTTAAAAAAAAAAAAAAAGTTATTGATTCATTGTGCACTTTTCAGTACCATAATTTAGTGTTCTGTGTCTTTGTGTGGTTTTGCAAGTGTTCACTGACATAATATCTCCTCAGGAGCCTCGAGTGCAAAGGTAATTATTAAATCCATCTGGGGGGAAATGTCTGATTGTTTGGGAATTGTATCACTGTACAGATCATAACCATTTAATTGGTTTTTTTTATTTAGGGAGGAATGTTAAAGCTCTGTTGCTTTGCCTGCTGTTGGCTTTCTGTAGTTGATATGAAGTTCTGTGCTGTGATAACAGAGGCAGCTTCATATTCAGCCACCAGAGATCAAAGTAGGAAGTTGGTAAATGAGGAATGTATTGTGATCAGGGGGATGTTCCCCAGGACAAGCAAACTGGAAGCTTGAGATTTAGAAATACAAAAGCCTGAAATACAAGCACCTGAAAGCATTGTAGGTACTTTTTCTCCAGCTAGAGGAAAAGGATGTTTGACTCAGCCTAAAGATAACTGGTTGCAAGTACAAGTCTTTGCTTCCCGTTTGCACTTTCTTGTAATCTTTGCAGTCCAACTGCTGAACATTGTACCCTGCATCGAGTTTTTTACACCTTGGTCTTGACAATGGTCAGGCAGTAGAGTCAGTGAAAATGTAGAATAGGAAATTTACTTCATCTGAGGATTTAAGATGTAGGTTTTAATCTTGGTGAAGTTATGACATGGAAGTAGCTCATAGATTTACGTTTAGTGTTCCAGTGCAAATGTAAACATGCTTATTCTTGGACTGCTAAAAGCAGTAGTTACACTTCCTAGCAGCTCAAAAGATGTAATGTCATTTGATGCCCTGAAATGTCTTGTTCTGAAAAGGGTGGTAAATTGCAAATTAAAGTAAGAAGTATGAATGGAGACTATGCTTTTTATGACTTGCTTGTTTAGACTTCATAACATTTGTAGTTTGGCCAGAAGAGGCAGTTTTTGTTGATAGGGTCACGGGAATTTGCAGAAGTTTCCTTCCCTCGGTTCAGCTGCTGTCTCAAGCGTGGTGTCAGAAGAAGAAAACACTTATCCACAACCCCACAACTCAGCCTGGCTCAGTGCAAAGTCCAACAGCTTAATCAGGGCTGTGAGTAAGAGTGGATTTGAACAAAGTCTCAGGGCTTTGTGCTTACATAGGTACTGCAGCCTTCTGGCAGCTCCACTGCAGTGCTGCTGGGTCCTGGCACGAGGGCACAGTGGGTAACTGGGACAATATTTTTTTAATTGAGCAAGTAGTTTAAAATTCCTGACTAGTTTCTAATTTCTTAGCTCTGAATGATATCTCCAAACGGTTCTTGTTACCCTGTGTACATTCCTTTGAAATGAGATTAGCTTTTTCTTTATCTGTATGGTTCATATAAACCCCAAATACACTCAAACCCTTTGTGTAGACAGTGCCATCTTTCTTGCATTGCTAATTTTAACAAATCTTGTCAGTGTTTGTTCTACTGATAACTGGAGGTTTTTTTTGGGGGGGGAAGGGGCAATGAGAGAAGAGTTTTGAGTAGGTGTAACTTTAATTGGTAGTTCATTAAACAGTCTTAATTTACTGAAAAATGGTCACATGTTTTGTACAAAGGCTTCCTTGAGGCTGAGCTGTGTAAAAACAACGTTGGGCTTCAAGCCTTGTGCTATTAAAAACACTGGTTTTCAGCAGAGATGGAGTACCTGAGGGTCCCAGGATTGGCTCAGAGTGTTTTCTAGGATGATCTGACACTTCACTGGTGTGGGGGAAATCCTGGCATTTACAAGTTTCATGACTGGCAGGCTCTTGTGAAACCTCTGCTGCACCGGGTCTTTTTTTTTTTGTTCATGCTTGTGTGTGGTTCTAAAAGAGACCAGCACTTAGACAATAGCAAACTTAAAACCATTAAATTTTAATTTGAGCATTTGGGGAGTTTATTACCCTCCAAGGAGCTTTGGTTTTGGTGGCAGATTCCCACCCCACCACCTTCCTTTCATGTTCTTGTGACATTAACAATTAGAACAACTTTTTTAATTTTTTTTTTTTTTTTACATGCAGTGACATTGCCAGAGAAACTGCATTGGCATATTTAGTCCTGTGCACACTATCACAATATAGGACAATTATAGATAGGGTTTTTTTAATTAATTTGCTGTAACAGCAGTTTGTTTCTTGAGAAGGAGGAGGCTTTTCAAAAGTTTGGTTTCACTCTGAATAAGTAGGTAATTTTCAATTCTGGGTTTTTGCAATGCTAAGGAAACAGTTGTATTATTAATAGTCAAGTCATCAAAAACCACTTAAAGCTTAATATATTGCAGTTGCTAAGTAGGAAATTAACTCAGAACATTAAGAATGTCTGTTATCCATATCAAACAAGGATAAAATTTGGTTTCTTGTGAAAGTATTATTTAATTAATTCCTTGGGGGGATATTTCTGTTTGGGCAAAACTTTATTGACTCTTCTAAGTTTCACAAATAGACATTTTATTCAAACTGTTGCTGTTGTGTTTAGGATGTGCTGTTTATGTAGGTGCTTATGTGCCTGGTATTGCATTCTAATGTAAGGAATTGTATTTTGAGTTGCACTTACATGTTCTGAAATATATAATAATAAGCATAACAATAACACAGTTTTAGGAAACTACAGTGTATATGTTTGCAGTGTTGGTGATATGTCTCCAAAAATGTCTTTGAGGCTTCATTTTATTGTAATTTATTTAGGATCACATATTTACCACATAGCTTACATTGAAGAGCAGCAAGCTTAAGTTTTGTAGAAACAGAAAAAGCAAATTTCAGTGCAAAAGATCTTTTGTGAAGATCAGCAGTGGAGACTCTAATGGAAGCATCCTGGTGGGTCTCAATGGATAGAAGTGATATCCTGAAAAGGAGTTACAGCCCTTGGGGTACAGGCAGAGGGATGAGGAGAGTTTCCTGCTGTGTGTGGGTTTGTCAGTGCTAAAGAAATGTTTTAGCAAAGGGATGAGAGACTGGAATGAGGGACATGGAAGTGTCTCCCATGGATAGTGCCAGCTCCAGTCGGTCCAGGTGCCTGTGAAACTGGCCTTAGCTGGAGATTCAAAGTGAGGCCTTCCCCAACTTGTATGTGAAATAGCAAATGTGTGACCAGTTAGAAATGATGGCTGCTTGTAGATGGTTTGCTAGGCTTTTAAATTCTTCATTATTTACACAGAAGAAACTTTCTAAGAGAATGATGAAGCTTGATGAAGTAACACAAATACTTAGGAATGTGTCTAGAAACTTGTGAACCTGTGGGTTGTGAATGGAAGTGTTTTATTGAGCTTGCTCTCTCTCAGTGCTGGGTAGAGGAGATGGAGAAAAACATAAAGTAGTTTATCAACAAAGAGTTAAGAGTGTTTAAAAAGTCATTCTCAGAAAAAAATCCTAATACACTGCCTGTAAAATGGCATGTTTTGGAATTAACAGGTTGTAGATAATACTGTGAACTAAATCAGTGTTTCTGTCCTTCTAGTTGGTTTGGATGCTGCTGGTAAGACAACCATTCTGTATAAACTGAAACTAGGAGAAATTGTCACCACAATTCCCACTATTGGTAAGATCACCAATTCTTATGTCTTCATTTGTTGTTACTCTAAATTTATGTTGTAAAGGAAGTTTTCTGAAGAGTGTAGGGGTTTGCTGTCTTAACTGGAATGAAGAGAAACATGGGCTGTCCGGCACTGCCACAAATGTAACATAACGGAACTGTCACACCAAAGATGCACCAAGAGCACAATCCTGGGCCTGACAGGGACCAGCAGCACATGCTCAGAGTACAGGAACCAGTCAAGTAGCAGCACTGCCCCTAAACACCGTGAGCCTCACAGTTTGTGGCTGAAAGATTTGCTGAACCACTTGGACTTGGATTTAAGTGATTCATGGGGTTTTTTCCCCCCTTCAGTCAGTTTTCTTGTGATCTACCAATTCAGTTCTGATAAGCTGTTTTATATTTAAGTATATTTATTTGGGAGAAGTGTAAGTTAGGAAGTGTCTATCTTTAACGTGGTTAGAATTATGCTTTAACACTAGCATTAACTATTTCTAATTACTTAACTCCTTCATTTTTAGGTTTTAATGTGGAGACGGTAGAATATAAAAACATTTGTTTCACGGTTTGGGATGTTGGTGGTCAAGATAAAATTAGACCTCTTTGGAGGCATTATTTCCAAAACACACAGGTAAGAGTTCTCAGATGACAGTAGTCAAAGAGCTGTTTTGTAAAGCCTCGTTGTCTTCTGTAGGATATATATGGAAAGTTGTTTTCTTTCTTTCAGAAAGGCTCTGCACTACCTCCTGCAAGTTCTGAGGGTTCCCAGGTTTTATTTCAGTTGAAACTAGTTTGTTATCCTGAGGCTTCCAGCCTAGTTGTGAGTGTAGCTGGCAGGGATCACGTCCTTTAGGGTCTCCCAGTGTTCTGTAACGTGCCAGAGCAACTGGTTTGTTGTGAGGAACTCTTCAACTTTGCTGTATCCGTGCTTTGATTTGTTTGAACTGGCGTTGGGTTACACATAAAACATATTATTGTTTAAAAACCCTTCTACTTGCTCTTTGTTAATAACCAGCCTTAAAATACACAGCTTTTACCGTGCTCAATCAGTGTATTTAGTAAGCTGAGTGTCTAAAGTATGGTAAAAGATCTTGTTACAAGTTGATTAAAAAGTGTCATCTTCACATGGATGTGGTGGCTGCTGTCAGTTTTGGTGACATAAACGTGACTCTTTTCTTTGGTTCACAAGTGGTAAGGTAAGTTGCTTGTTAGTATCAGAAAACTTTTGGAGTGGGTTTGTTTGGGGGTTTTTTGTGTTGAATATAGAATTGTTTCCATGTAACTTGTGTGCAGCATGATGCATGATTGGTGCAGAGAAACAGAGAGGTCTGGGTTGACAAAAGGGACCTACCACTATACTGTTGTGAATAGAGTTGATATTTAATTTCAGTTCCTTATAACTGTTCTGTTACTAAATACTTCTTTTAAAAGATAATTCTCTTTCCTTGAAGAGAATGATAAAAGTAAGGTTTTCAGGTGGAAATGTTAAGAGTAAATAGTGTGCATAAGGAGGACACTTGAGTAACAGAGATGCCATTAGAAATACTGTTTGGTACAAACTTTTTTAAACAAATTCAGGCATTACTTTAAGGGTGTGGGATTTTTCAGTGAAATATGAGCTGGTGAAGCACTTGTTCCTTGCTTAAACAGAAACTTCTGTCAAATTTTCTTACCTAAGAGAGGAGACAATCACAGTATTCAACATGAGTATTTTGGGGGGTTTAAAATAGTACTGCACATTGGTTTCTCAAACCTACTTAACTTCCTCCAGGGCCTCATCTTTGTGGTAGACAGCAATGACAGAGAGAGAATCCAGGAAGCGGCAGAAGAGCTGCAGAAAATGGTAAATGTCAATATCTTCTGAAGTACTTTTGTTAAACTTATATATTTTAGGATGTTTGTCGGCTTCCCTAAAAGCTTTAGGATTTTAAAATTTTAGGGAGTTTATTTGATGCATATTGTATTGACCTGGTAATTCTGGGTCACGCAGTGCACTGAGTTGTAACTTCACCTCTGTACAGAACTAATAATGTGTCAGAACCTTCCTTACCTTCATAAAACTTTAAGAAAATCGCAGCAGATAAAGAATTTTGGAAAAACACATTGGTGCTAGAGAATTTCCGAAGAAAGATGCCCATGAATTTCAACTGTCTGTTGAAAGATTGTTTCCTTAATCATAGAAGTTCTATTGGGTACCAGTTAAATTTTACTCAGTACTTACTGGTGACTTCAGGAGCAAGAATGAAAATGTTTATAGCCCTTAAATCAGTATTTAGATTTCTTTAGTGTTTGTTGAAGAAACTGAAGTGGTGAGCTGAGGTAATTTAGTAACATGACTGTCTCTCTTAGCTTCAGGAGGATGAGCTGCGAGATGCAGTGCTGCTTCTGTTTGCAAACAAACAGGATCTGCCAAATGCCATGGCAATCAGTGAAATGACAGATAAACTAGGTCTTCAGTCCCTGCGTAACAGAACTGTAAGTGCTGAACTCCCTGACTGCTGAACTCTTTGCTTCCCCTATTATGTACCATAAACAGGAATTTCAAGTTTTTACCTCTTTCTGTGGAAAGATGCACATGCCTGCCATTAAACTTCATAATGCACAGTTTAAGTCTCTGTTGTAGATAAGTGATTCAGCAGTGTCATGCAGTGGGCACTGCTGTCATGGGTGTTTCATTCCTCACTTTTTTCTGGAAACACACAAGTACTCCAGTCTGTCACTGAAATACAGCTGTCCAACATTGACAAAGTAGGTGGTGGGCCTTCTCAGTATTTGGTATTCTGGGGCAGCAAATGCACTTTGCATTCTCACCTCTGCAAAGATGGAAGGAAATTAGGTATCTTCTGAAGCTAGTTTTCAGCATATTAATCAAATACATGTTCTGTGTTTGTTTTTGGATGCCTTAAACTGTGTTGTAGCATTTGGTAGGCAAACCCTTGAGTTTCTGTGTAGTGTCTGAACCCCATCTACTCTATATGTAATTTTCAAAACTTTTAAAAATACCATCTGTTCAATACTGACTCTACTTAAGGCACAGAACAGTGTTTAAAGAACACTATTTTAGCACTAGCACTATTATAAGAACATTAAAGAGTGCGTATCTGAGTGTCTCATAACTTAGCTTGCATTCTGTCAGTATTTAACTTGCACTGTTGTTTGTGTTCTCCATTGACAGTGGTATGTCCAGGCTACCTGTGCCACACAAGGAACTGGTCTGTATGAGGGACTGGACTGGCTGTCAAATGAACTCTCAAAACGCTAACTCGACTGGATGACTCTTTCACCAGGGACATGTTTGATATAAGTGGTCTAGGCTTGTTACAACAAAATTAGTTTGCATCTTGGTTATTACAGTATCTGGAACTGATATTTGGGCAGGATATTACAGCGTTTCAACTTATTTTGTTGCCAATTATTGTTTACCGAGCTACATGTTGCAAAGGTAGCAATATGCTTGGGTAAAAATCTCCTTAACTTGGAAAAAGTGTATCTTCTGATTTTATTCCCCTTGTTAGCCTAAATGCCTGAATATAGTTATTGTGACATCTTTAAGATCTGTTTTGAATACTCTTTTGAGTCCCAATAAATTAATGTTTTAATTTTTTTTCTCCCTGCTACTCTTAGTTTACTGATGCCCTGTTTCATTCCTCAGACAGTCTGCTGATTTAAAAATGTAGCATTCCGTATGTATTTATTTCTCTCCCTTGCCAAAAAGATTTCCTAATATTGCTTGTCCCAAGCCAAGGAAATGCTCTAAAACACTATACAAATCTACTGCACTGAGGAACATTTATTAATCCTTGGGTTCTGTCAGCCCAACTTGCCTTTGTGTGAATTGGATTTGATGGGTAGAATAGTTCTGTGCTGGTTGCGAAGAGCTCATGTTGAGGTTGTTTTTAATATTCAGCAGATTGTCTTCCTTTATATTGTATCTTTTTTTTTATGTTGCATGTTGCTTTTTGGTATCAGCCTGACTATTTTTGCCCAGTGTATAATAGTTCTGCTGAAGTTTTACTGTTTGTTGGTGAACATATCTTCATAAGGAAATTTTGGAAAATTCATCAAACTCAATGGATTAGTTTCTTCATAACCCACTTGGAATTATTCCTAATAAAATGATAAAATGTATAGTTCTGTGTATGCTCTTCTTGATTCCTCAAATAGTTGAGTGCAAATTATCACTTATTCTTTTTCCATATACTGAGCTTTCCTGCAGATTGAATATGAACATCAGGTCTCAGACTGTCCCTTGTTTGGAGCTGTGTTTGGAGCGGGACATGGAAAGGGGGCAACCAAGTTGTATACAGTGCAGTAGAGTAGCTGTCATCGGGACTTACATAATTCTGTAAGTGTCTTTTGAAAGTTGTAAATCTAAAATTCCTTTCAAGATGTCCAGATATGAAAATACTAACAGTTAAAAAATTGTAATAAAACAAATACGAACTGCCTGAAAAGCACACACGTCTGTTTTGTAGTTGTATCCACGTGTCAAAACCAGCATGGGTTTAGCAGGAGAGTCACGGCTTGGGGGGTTCTAGCAGGAGAACCACAGCTTGGTGGCTGGCTGGGAAGGTAACTTGAGTGCTTTTACAGGGATTTACTTCATATTAAGGCTGAGAATCTCCTCAGAAAATTACCTCTATGCAACTGCTACTGTCTGTTTTCCTATTTCTGCCCCCTTATACCTGTGTAGTTCAAAAGCCTTCATACGTGTTTTGAGGCTGCTACTAATGGGTGGTTTAAAACTTATTTTTCTGTTGCCTGTCTTCTGTATGGAGGCAAATACAGCCCAGTTCTCTGACTGATGTGTGCTGTTCTATTGACTGGATGCCTTTAGAGCATGATTCCATTGTAGTTTCAGGCTGAGTGCCTCTCCGTTTCCACTCAGGTCTTGTTACACTTGCTACAAGAAATCCCAGTGACAAGGTCTGGTAAACACAAGCTGGTTTAGGTTCAGAGCACCTTCTAGGGAAGCTTCTTTCTGGAAGTGAGGTTTGAGTTCCTAGCAAGTGTTTTTACTGTGAACACAACCAGGGAAAATTCCAGAGTTTTTGAATATGGTCGTTAACTCTCTTCAATGGGTAACAGAAATTCAGGAGACAGTGTAAGGTGAGAAGGGTTCTGCTTGCATCTTTAATGAATTGGTGATTATTTATTAATCAAAGCTGATATACCCATGCATTGGATCAGTATCTGTTAATGTGCATATTTCTAGCAATGCAGCTCCTTGAGTTAAACCCTAAAAGGAATTGAACACTCAGTTCAAAAGAGACAGCTTGTCCCTAATGCAGGTTGGATGCATCAGAGATGGGAAAGTCAAGTAGGAGGCAAAAAGATTTTCCTTTTTCCTTAATGCTGGTCTGGGAAAGTAGAGTAACAAAAAACAACAACAACAAAACCAGAAACAAAAAGCCCACGTACAAATTTACAAAGATGTGAGCAAAATCCTACCCAGTTTTTTGATGTGAAGGACGTGGAGTATTCCAGTTGCTGAATGAGGAACAAATACAGGTGGGTTTAGGTTTATGGAATAAAATTGAGAAAATCTGGGTTCTGGATGGGATTTAGAGAGGAATAATTGATTGCTGGGCAAGGTCCAGATGTGTAGGGGGAGCTAAGATGGGAGTTAAAGTCACCGTATGTGGAGTAGGAAGCACCATATGTTACCTTACACAGACGTAAACACAGCTTGGGAGCATGGGGGCTCTGGGCCCAAGGTGTACCCAAGGGTTGCTTTCACCCCAAAAGCTCAGAGTTCTTTGAATTGTGACTTTCCTAACCTAGACCCTAGTGCTGCAGTGTTATTCCAGGAAAGTCTGACTGGTTCCTGCCATGTTGCTGCTATTGGCAGTGAGGCTCTGCTGCTGGATTTTACCAATAAACAGGGAATACCGGGACTGGAGAGTGCAGGACCAGCTCACGAGGCTGGACTTCCTCCTGAACACTCGAGGAGTATCTGCCATGTGCAAGGGCCATCCAGTTTTAAGGGCCCGTACCAGTGCCGTGTTTGTCCCTCACCACTCTCTTCCCGCAGGTTCCGCTCCCCTGTGCACCCTCCCCGGGGTCTGCCGGGACACAGAGGCAGCAGCCCCAGTGCCAGCACAGGCAGCAGGAGGGACTTACCTCTGTCGGCAGGGAGGTGGAGAACCAGGCAGGTCTGTTCTCTGAGCAGCTCCATCTTCTGGTTCCAGGGACGAGCTACGGATTTTTAATGTTTTGGCTTTGGAAAAGACAAAGTAACCCAGTTGAAAGGGATAGGTACCGAAAAAGGAGGAAAATAATGTTCTTTCAAGTTATAAGGGGTGCTCAGTTAAGCTATGTAAGTAATATGATTTAATTTCCAAACTTCACAAATACAGTCTTACTATTCTAAGTGACTGAGATATTTCACTTGCCAGCCTACAAGCCTGCATTACTCAGTGGTTTGTTATTTTTCCCCTTTTTTTTCAGAGCTGGCAATTTGTAAAATGCCTCTGACTCAGCTGTAGTACAGTCATTTTCAGTGTTTTCCCTGGTGTTTATACTGCATTTTTTTCTTGAACAAACCTTCCAATTAATTTTTCTGCCCTTTAAGATGCCATATGCTTGCAAATGTTACACCTTCAGGTGTAAGCTTTACCTCATTTACTAAATTAGTAAAAATTCTTTGCCCAGGTTTACAGCCTCCATTCTGTTGGTAAGATTTTCTCCTCACTTCTGTATCTTAAAAGTTTAATTACGAATCACCACTCCTTTTATTATCAACTTTGTGGTTTAGAAGAGTACAGACAGTACCTTCAACTCATATGCAAGACTGAAGTCATACTGCACTTTTTAAGGAAGAACAGAAACTAATCAAGGACCTACCCAAAGTATTTGGGATCCGATTTTACAGGGTGAGTACCATCAGCCGCTCTTGCAATGATCCAACATCCTTCACTGCCACATTCCATTTTGCTTCCCTTTTTTATCCAAAAGGCCTTTAGCTACTGTTTGGCTTAAGTAGAACTCTGGCTTAGCAAAAATTGGAATCTGAGGGTTTACCTAGAAGTCTGGAATAAATGAGCTCCCTTTCATCAAGGTCTTGGGTTATGTTTTGTGCTGGATCTGCTTAAGCAGGTGAAAGTCTTGATTTGAGCCTTGATCACCTCTTCCCACCTCTAAACCTGTATCATGTTCTTTGGGCACAAAGGGCTTTATGGTGAATCAGCTCAGGGTATAACGACCCACTAAAATGATAATACAAGAGAATTAGAGCTCTGTATTTTTAGCTGGATCACTTCCCTTTTTTAGTTTGGTGTGGCATGAGCAAGAAGCCAGAATTCACAGGAGGCAGAGCAGGGTCAGTTAAAAGAGTTTGGGATGAGAGGAGAAGGGAAGGTTAAGTGCTTATGTTACTGGAAAAAGCTGCTTGCACAGGACATTTACATGAGCTCTTTAGTTCACAGGCTTCTGCACTTGCAGAGTAGTAGAATTTGTCAGGTGGTCTTTACCTGTGTGCAGAGTTGGTTACAAAACACTGAAGTTCATGAGATTTGTCTATTCATGTCATGCTGTTTGAGACATGTTTGGAGATTTATGGGCCTGCATCTTTTTAGCCTTTTAAGACCTCTGCAGCTCAACCTGCCTGGTGGCTTTACTAGAGCAGTTGTTTATCAGCATCTGTGTCAGCTGCTCAGACACTACAGTAGCAAAAACCAGTAGTAATGTTATTGGCAATAACATAGAAAAGGCTGAAGAACAGATGTTAAGCTTGTGCAAAGCACACCCTTCCCAGCATAGCCAGTACTATGACAAGAGACAGCACCGAGAAGTCTCAGCAATGTGCTGCTTGAAAGGGACTGCCTGGTTTTAAGTAGTGTATGAACAGCTGGGGAATCCCAGTTACAACCTCCAGTCCACCAGAATGCAGTGGAGGGGAGCAGTTGTGCAAGTAGAGGGTACAGAGTTTTTATCCCAGACAAACTTTTGACACAAAAAACCAGAGAGAGACAATTGACACAGGGAGCTTTATTAGGTGAAGGAGGAAGGTCTAGCGAAATGGTTTCCAAATGGCTTTTGTTTCTTATGAACTAATGACGCAGGGCAAGCAACTTGTTAAATGATTCCACCCTCTCCAACAAATTCAATGAAGGTATGGATAAATACATTTCCTCACATCCAAATTATCTCCTACAAAATAAGGAAAACTAGGCTATTTCTAGAAGGAAAAAAATGCAGGTAATAACACTTAAAAATTCAGGCTGTCTTTGTATGCAAGAGAGGAGCAAAATAGAACGATTGTGGTAAAAGGTTTGCAAGTCACTTGTGTTTCTTTTTCAAGATTTAGGCACAGACAGCTAATGCACCACACTAACTCCTCTGGAAACAGATGATATTGATAAAAAGCTCCCTCCCATCCAGAGCTGGTTGTCCAAAACTCTGGTATTTCTTTTATTGCCAATGACTCAAAACAACAGAAGGAAGAGATGTTCCAAGTTGATGCCACCTCTACATGTAGTCCAATTTCAGCAGGTGCTGTTACCCTCAGTAACGTTACGTGGGCAAGCAAAATGCTTCCAGATCAATTATAAACTTGAATTTAACATGGTTGACTGTTTTCAGAAAGTCTATTCACTGACAATTAAGAACATCTTTTCAGAAGATATTAGGTACATTTGTTCATGTAATTTACTAACAAGTTGGGATACAGTAATGCTAAGTGACCAAGACAATTTCTGAACTTATTTTTTAAAAATTGCCATGACGGTAATTACAGTGAGGTTGAATCAGCTAAATCCATTTGGGTTTGGGTTCTGTGTTTGGTTCTGAATTAAGCAGGGTTCAGTTTGTACACTGTATTACAAATCAGATTAAATTTCTAGTTTTAACAAAATAATTCTTCATTCTTTAGAAACAGCAATAAAAAGGTATATGATAATCCAATTTTCAAACCCCTGTTCTTAAATACATTTTTCCCATTAGCATATAAAAAAGGGGGAAATTATCATGCAAATATTCTGAACAGTGTGATAATATTAGGTAGAACCATTAAACACATGAACTTTTCAGTAATAGTTTTGGCTTTCCTTTTAGTAGCATACAAGTCAGGGTGTAACCTCAGTTCCCCAGCAGTACATTAAATTTCTGGTTTGAAAAACCCCAAAAGTACCATGCCAGAGCTGCTCTATTTCCACTTTAAGTCACATATTAGAGCTATATGATCAGAAGGATGTGAAACACTTGGCAAAGCCTGGTGGGTTGTTACTTCTTCGTGAGTTGGCAATGGAATGACTTGTTCAACCTCTAGAGCATTTTTGTCAATGAAAATGTAGTCCAGACAGCCGTGAAACCCCCCAACATAGTTTGTATAAGCAGGTTCTCCACAGGCACTCAGCAGTTTGAAGGGGTGGCTCAGAGCCATACTGCACCTTTCTTCTTCCCCATTGGAGACCCAGTCCTCGTGATCTTCTGCAATGGCACCACTGCTGATGAAGCTGTAAGTGCCTGACGATGGGGTGCTGTTAAAATCTCCGCAGAATATGACTGGGATATTGGGGTACAGGTCACATGCGACGTGCTTGATGTGGGACAAGGCTACAGCAATTTGGATGAGCCGGATGTTCCCACCTAAGAAAAGAATAAAGTATTATTTCAAATTCTGCACAACAGCACTGGAGCAATTTTCCAAGTTGCTCATTGAAGCATATATCAGTTATAGCTCTGAAACAGCAATCTTACATTTTAGAATAGTTTTCATAAATAAAGAAGCCTTTGAAATTTGTGAATATGAAAGCTTTTGAGAGGCAGACAAAGCTTTAATTTAAATGTGGACGTTAAAGGACTGAACCTTAAACATCCAGCAGCTTTCCATTTCACAGCAACCATCCTAATAATGTTCCCAAAAGAAAACTTAAAGGAGGAGAATGTCTTTTAAAAGCTTCCGTAGCACAATCTGGTTGCCCTCCTGGCAGTACCCCAATAGAACCCCTTCAGGTACATCAGGAGTGGAAAGCCACGAGCACATGCAAAACCATCTCTGTTTTATGATCTGCTCTTTGGATGAATTGGGTGTAACATGGCTTGCCTTGCTTTCACCTGTATTCTGTTGACTCCCAGGCAGATTAGGAAAATAAATACATAAACAGACCTAGAAGCCTGGCTTGATTCACCTAAAGAGGTAAGGCAGGAAACCCTCAGTTCCAGAAGGAAAGGTTATAGCTGCAAAGGAATGGTGGGAAATCTATTCTCCCAAGGAAGGCCAAAACCCTTAAAAACTCAGTTATCCTACATGCTGGAACATGCCAAAATTACCTTTGGGGTGCCAGTAGAGGTGGGTATTTGCTACACAAAGCTTCCTGGAAGGATCAGTTGTAGACTGAAGAACCGAAACCTTCAAGAGAAAAAGCAGCCTTTGGTAAGTCTTAAACTGAGAGGTTATGATTTAAAGAAGTTCTATTCACCAATTCTTCTGCAACAGAACTGGAGCTAAATCTCTGATTTTAGCAAGCACACGGTAGCATTGCAAAGTTTTGTTCTCATTTGCTCTATGCATTACCCCAGAGAACATACCATAGTTCCAGTGTTTCAGATTGTTAATCCCTCACCTCCCTTCTCCTGGGGTTTGAGTCTTAACAAACCTGGCCTGGCTGCAGCTGCCTGGAGACAGAGGAGAAAGAGGAAAGAAAGGAAGAAGGCTTGTCCAAGGTGGTACCTGCAGCACAGACGACCTCTGCAGCACCTTCTCCTGCACCAGGGGGTACTTGGCCAGCTGATCGCACAGCTCCTTGTGCAGCGGCTCGGAGAGCAGCGCTTCGCTGAACGCGATGTCGTGCTGGCTGAGGAGGCTGAACTTGTCCCTGCGATAGAAGGTGGCCAGCCCTTCGTGCTGCTTCTCCTTAATCTTGAACAGCCCTTCGAGTCCAAAAGCATCTAGGGCCGGGACCAAGCTGTCCACGAAGACAGACTTATCCACCTCTTGCAGGCAGATGAGGTCGGCGCTGTATCCTGCCAGCTCCTTCTTGAGCAGGTTCTGGCGGTAGTCGATCTCCAGGGCGTAGGGAGCGCAGTAAGGGTAGAGCACGGTGCGGGAGAACTCCGTCTGGGCGTAGGTGTCGGCCAGGATGTTGTAGGACACGGCGCGGACGGAGCCCTGCCCGCAGACCTTCTTGGTGTAGAGGTGCCGGTTGTCGAAGGTGCAGGCGCCGGGCCCGGCCTCCACGGGGCCGCTGCTCTCCACCTCCCGGGCGGGCCCGTAGCGCTGCTCCCCGTCACCGGGCGTGCAGCGCAGCTTCAGCCGCAGCCCCACCAGCGCGTTGGACGGCGTGAACACTCGCTCGCCCTCGGCCGCCTCCACCCAGGCCTCGCCCGGCGCGTCCCCGCCGCCCGCGGGGCGCTGCTCGCGGTACCAGCGGAACAGGCAGTGCTGCGGGGCCGCGAACTCGGCGCTCACCTTGGGGCACACGGGGAAGCCGGCGAGCAGCGAGCGCGGCAGGCGCAGCTCGGTGAGCGCGGGCGGGTTGCGCTCCACGCGGTACCGCGCGGCGCCGATGTGCAGCACGGCCCCGTCCTGCCAGGCGGCCGCGTTCGGCACCTCCTCGGACACGGCCGCGCCGTCGCGGGAGAACAACCGCACGGCCGGCGCCGCCGCCGCCTCCCCGCCGTCCGCGCCCTCCTCCGCCCGCGCCTTCTTGCTCTTCTTGCCCGCCTTGCCGTGGCCCTTGGCGGCGTTGGTGGCGATCCGCGCCAGCGCCCGCCCCAGCGGCTCCGCCTGGTCGCGCTGCATGTGCCGGGCGCTGCCGTCGGGCAGCACGAACCGCAGGCTCAGCTTGGGCTCGGACGGCACGCAGCGCACCACGGCGCGCTCCATGGCGGCGGCTCCGCCACCGCCGCCGCCGGGCGGGGGCACGGCGGGGGAGCCGCGGAGGCTCCGGAGGGCGGAGCGGAGCCGGCGCCACATGGACCCGGCGGCGCTGCGGCTTCCGTGGGGCGCGGCCGGAACCGCCGCGAGGGGGCGGGGCCGCACCGTCACTGCGCGCGCCGCGGGGCCGGGCTGTGAGGGAGGGGCGGGCCGTGAGGGAGGGGCGGGCCGTGAGGGAGGGGCGGGCCGTGAGGGCGGTGCTGCCTCCCGGGGCCACGAGGGCGGTCCCGCCCAGCGGTGCCCGATCAGGGGGACCGCCCAGCGCTGCCCGCTCGCTCCGGGGTCCCGCGCCGCCCTGCCCGCCGTTAACCCGCCCGGCACAGTGTGAGGGGGGCCGCCCGCAGAATCGCCGGGTTCCGTTCCCTCAGCAGCGCAGTCCCTTCCCATCACGGCCAACAGGTGTCCGAGGCGGGGGCGGCTCTCCGTCGTAACGCCCCAGTGCAAACTTATCAATCCTTTAGCATCAAGATTTTGGGTTTGTTTCCTGTTTGCGAGGGCACACTTCGTGTCTGGTTTGACACCTCAAGCTGAGCAGTCCCTGGGCTGTGAAATCCCATGCTGGGAGGGTGCCCGGGACTTTGGAAAGCGGACCTCAGGTTCCCTCTCTCTGCTCCCGCAATCGCTGCGCGCCGGGCTCTGCCCACAGGCACAAAACTGGGGGTTTAAAGCCTCTTTGTTAAATATGGGCAAGTGGGTAGCAAACCTCTAGGATTTCTTCACATTGCCATTTATAGTTGTACAAAAAGCAGAAGCTTAGCAACAGCCACCTGATGCCTGAGGGTATTATAATTTTACTTCCCCAGGCATTCGTGCTATGATCTCGAACACGGAGGTTTTTATCTGCGTGGTGCAGGCAGGGACCGGGGCACAGAGACTCGCTGACTCTTTCGGGCTGTGTCCGGCAGACCGGAACAGCCAAGGTAAGGCTTTTCCAAGTCCTTGCTTCTAATTTTTTTTTTTTTTTAAATCACGAGAGGCATTGATATCCTGGGCAAGGGAGAGCCCCGCCCGGCCCGGCCCTGCCGCCCGCCCTCGGCTCCGGGGCAACCGCGCTGTTGTCTCGAGCCGGGGCTGAGGGAGAGCCGAGGGCGGCGGGGAACGCTCCGTGGGGCAGGGGTAGGGGCAGCTTTGTGTCCACCACCCCCGTTTTAGTGCGTTTCTAAGGCATACTGCTGATTTAGGAGGTAGCTTTGGCTTTCTGCTCTCCCCTGCTGAACTGCGGTTCTGAGTTTGTGCATCGTGTTTCCAGGGGAACCGGACTGTCAATCTTTCGGGATAGCCATACTCAGCCGCTTAAGCCGCTGTAGGAGGGTGGTCTTTAGCTGAACCCGAGCCCAGTCGCACAACAAGGTTTGCTTTTTTTTAATCTTTATTTCCTTTTTATATATATCTATTTTATACAAGGCGATTATCAAACTTTGGGTTCCAACTACCTTTAACCGTGTAAATCCAATTATTTGCTTCACACTTTCACCTCACCCCCAGGCTAGGATTCTTATTTCAAACCCACACCTGTCTCCACTTTTCTGTTGCACAGCCCAGCTACCCACTAGTCTTCACCAAAATTCCCACCTTCTTAGCTTGAATCCCATATCCCCCCTCAGAACAGACAATGTGCCTACATCAGGCAGGGTGAGCCTGGGGCAGTCTGATGGGGGTTTAACCGACCCCTTTCCTGGTGTCTTCTGCGTGATGTACAGCTGATAAATAAGTAATGTCAGAGATTTGTACTAGAAATTTTCAGTTTTATGCAATGTACTAATCTGGAGTTAATAAACTGATGTGTTTTTCTAGTACCTCAGGCTTTTTTGTGTACTGTTGAACTTTGCTGGTTTTAGACTATACATTAGACTTTTCTGTTTTCTGAGGGCTCAGCTGTCATATCTAGACTATGGAAATCCCTGAGTTGACGCAATTTTATATCTCATGTCCATTCAACCTGATATATGCATCTGTTAAACCACTTTCTGGACAGGATTGTATTGTAGAATCTTGGTTGTGTTATGGTTTTAGATGGAGCACTCAGATGAAGAACCTCCCAAGAAACGGACTTTGAGAACTTTGTTTCGCCCAATTGTTTTACCTTCATCAGTCACAACTGATCTGTCAGCATCACAGAAAAAACTGTTGACGCACCGAAGAAGCCATGAGCAGCAAGAGATGATTGATCAGATACTGTGAGTTTCATGTAATTCATGACATTGAAATTCACAAGAAAGAGACATTGCACATTTGACATCTGACAAATAATTATGGTGTTTGTTTAATATAATTACAGCGAGATTTAGGGATCAAAGATCATTAAAACCCAGGTTGCATTGATTAAAATATTAGCATTATTTTTAATATGTTCTTTGTAGTTTTTCTGCATTTCTGTTTTACTTTAGAATTGATCGAGCTCTTAAAGTCTATGACAAAACCATGGAAGAAACATCCCACAGAGATCCTGAACCTCCTATTCCAGAACTGCCTTCCATTGTGAGAAAGTGTTTCTTTAATATTTTAAGTGTCACCTATTTAGTACTTTTTTATCGGGGCACTTATTTTACTTCTCAGAATTTAAGTAAAGATAGTAATCTCGATCCTTAGTAGTTCATAAACATATTTATATACTCAGGTAATCCCATTGAAATGACACATATACCTACAGAATAAAGTCTCTGTTTAGAAATAATACTTCTTATATTTTATATTTCGGATGTTTTTGTTTGTTTGTATGTTCTGAATACATAACAATTTTCTGTTTGTTTTTTATACAGGTGAACAATGAGGAAGACCAACAAAGAGTGAGTTAAATTGTTTTGTCTGCTTTTTTTGGAGTAGGAGAGTGAATGATCTCTATTCAGAGGGTAGAGTATGTTACATGGAATCAAGGGTGATTAAACAGGAAAAGGAAGTCTTGGTGGGGAAAAATGGTATGGGAGGAAAATAGGAGTCTTGTCTTGTGGTCCAGTAGAAGAAAAGTATTTTTCTGTTACAGAAAGCGTGTCTATCAGTAGTTAATTCAGCCTTAGTTAAAGTTCATTAGTTAGGAAAAAAATCTAACAGGCTTCAGGACTTTTTAAGTTGAGGTCAGAGATTGTACCTTAGCCTGTTCAAAAAGTAGTCTTTGACATCATTCTCCTGATTTGAAGAATGGGCACTAATCCTGAAATTTGTGCATAGCTTTTAAAGTAAAACTTAGTCTCTGAGAGCAACTGGAAAACCAAATCAGTATTGAAATATTAAGTAGCTTAAGGTAAAACCAATTTTTCCTAGCTTATGTTAGGTAAACTTGTTCTGTAGATGTAGAGATTCGGATCCCTTTTTTTATATATAACAAAGTTGTCAATCAAGATCATAAATACCTATTTCTTTGGCCAAGACCCACTCCCCTTGTGGGGAATGTTTGTCCCCACTTTTTTGACAGATAAATGTTTGTCTGAAGAACAATAACCTTAACCTTGAACTGCTTTATTGTCAGCCATAAACTTCAGCAGAGAATCAAGGAAAATGCCATACTAACAAGTACAGTATTTTGTATTTAAACACTGAGACAGAGAGACCCTTTTACCAACCACAGAGTAGCTTTCAGTGCATTAGTCAGTGAATCCTGGAAAGATTAGATTAAGTCTCCACCCTTAAGGATAAAAAGCTGTGAATAAAAAGAGACTTTTGTCAAGCCTAATGCAAAAATATTTACATAGCCAATTATGAGAGCTCTGACAATACTGTCCTTTCAGGCAGATTACCTCTACATGAAGCAACGTGTGCAGAGCAATCCCGTGGTTCCCATCCAGCAGCAGTGGCTCAGGTCCATGCTTGCCCTGGTGCCACGGTCGCTTATGGAGGGCAAAGATAGAGAGCTGCTCACTCAAGAGCTCTTAGGGGAGATAGTAAGGGATTATGAAAAGAGCATGAAAAGATGTGTGTGTAAGTATCACAAATTACTCAGTACTTAATGTTGGTATATATATTACAAGCTGTTCCATGTTCTCTCACTGAAAATATTTTTTCTAGTTTGTTCTTTCAGCCAGGCGTGATCTTGGTAATTAACTAATGATTTATCTTTCTCTGCCTCATCAAATGTGTGTTGACTGTGATGCTTAAGGCAGAACTTGCTTATTTTATTGGACCAGGAAAAAGTTAACCAGCTGAAGGTACAGTTCAAGCAAAGACAGGCAGCTGTAGACTTCATGTCAGAAAGGTTGACTGCTGATGACACTATTTCATTAAGTCTTTAACCTGTTTAGTTAATTTGCTGCAAGAATGTATCGCTGTTTGCTGCTAAAAAAAGTAGAAACTTTTTCTGTACTAATGATTCTTTCTCTTTCTTCAGGAACAGAAGCATTTTTTAAGCTGTTCATTCACGAACACATCCATAAGTTTTTTTATGGTAGCTTTGATGCATGAGGAAGCTTGCAATAAAAATCTGCAAACATAATTACTGTTTTCAGATATCACTGAAACTCGCTTCAGTTTTTAAACCTTTTAAAAAGGTTCATGAACTGGAATATTAAGTATTTTCCCTTGAAATTACATATTAATTTCTTTTTTATTTATATTTATAGTATCTGAAGTCTGAAAACGAGCCAAATTTTGTCAATATTTTTAGTGGATGGCTGATATTTTTAAAAATGCAGATTAAAAATACATAATTTATCATGGGACTAAGTTCTTTGTAGTGTCATCAGTGGGATAGTTATAGTATCTCACTGTAATTTTGTTAAACAAAGTTGCCATAAATTCTTGTAGTCATGGAATATCTCAGTGTGGAAGGGGCCCATAAGAACCAGAATCTGACTCCCTACTCCATGCAGGACTGCCTAAAACTAAACCATACGACTAAGAGCACTGTCCAGATGCTCCTTGAACATCCTGGTGCCATGAGACCACTTCCCTGGGCAGCCTGATCCCACTACTGACCATCCCTCAGAGAAGAAATTGCCTAACAAAGTATTTAATTATTTAAACACGAACCAAAAACCTTCACGAACAGGGGACAGAACTGGAGTTATGCCACCTGAATCTGTACAGATATTTAGCAGAAGGAGAGATTTTGAGTTACCTTAGGGAGAAAGTATTTTGAAGACTAGGGTGACACAGTTTTCATCCTCCTGTGTGCTTGGTTCAGCCTGGAGAAAGACCAAGAAATTGCAGGGCCTGTTGAATATGGCATCATTTTCTTCTAAGGTTCATGTTTTTTGGGTTTTTTTCTTAGTGCGAAGAGCTCTTATTAAACCAGATGTAGAAGGACTTGAAGAGGAAGAGGAGGCACCTTTGCCTTTGTTGCCCCTGTGAGTGGACTAAGTTAGCATGGGCAAAACACACTGAGTTGCATGAGTGAAATTCTTGTTGAGCTGCGTGGATAGAGTTAGGGCACATTGTTAATTCTGGAGTACCTTAATCTGACAAATTTTCTATTTGGAGAGGATCTTGTGTTTCAACACCTCTTGTATGAATGCTCCACAAAGTTTCAGCACTGACAGTGTTTTATTACTGTTGTTACAGTTACACAGAGCAGCACTAATATTTGCAAATTAAACTTCTGGCTGCGAGTGCCCAGACGCTCAAGTCAGATTGCAACTGCCTCTGGAATGGGGTGTGTGTGTGCACAGGGCAGTTCTCTGGCAGACAGCAGCACTGCACACTGCTTTGCCATGCTGCAACTGCCTGTAATGCCAAGGGTTCTTGGGACTTTGGTGTTATGAGATTAAACCTTCAGACCAAAGGCAAACCCAGTATGCTCTGCCAAAACAGAAGAGGAATTTGGGTAGAGTGTAAATACCTGAACTGTGCAATTTGCTGGAGCATCAGAACGTGTGCTCTCAAGGTAATGATACAAAGGCTTCCTGATAGCAGGTGGTGAAGTTAGGAGTTTACATCTAAAGAACTTCTGGAAGAGCAGGTGGTGTGAAAATACCATGAGGATAAAACACATTTGATCAGACAGGATCTTTATAACTTCCACTGTGTCACAGTGAGGATATTTACATAGTGGCATTTAAAGAACTATTTGTGTTAGGGAATAAGCTTTTTAATACTACTTTTTATATATGAGAATATTCAACTATTTCTTGAACTCTTAAATTTTGTTTATTTGTTTTGGTTGGGTTTTGGTGGTTTTTTTCAGAGGCCTGGATTTTTCTAGTTCGTGGCATAAGAGCTTTGTCAAAGCAAAAAATCAAATCCTTTCCACCTTGCACACTGTCCACCCCACAATGAAAACTCTGCTGGATTTTGGTTATGCAGCATTCTCTTCCTTCCTTGTAGTGGATTTCTCTGGTTCCAGGTAAAATCTGTTCTGCTGAATTATTAACCCATATAGGTTTTAGAAACTGGCAAAGATGAGTTTGTTCAATTCTATTATTTATCATAGGGGAGTTTATATAACAAATTTCTTTGTGTCATTGAATGTACTCTGAGTAAATTACTTTGTGTTATGACACGTATGACTTTTCCTCTTTCTGTTACACATTTTATCAATGCTTAAGTTACTGTTAGTATCAGCCCTTTAGATTTATATTTTACCTTTGATTCTGTAAAGGTCTCCTCAGTATTTACTTATTCCTAATGCTGTGATCCCCAGAGAAATCTGTTTAAAGTAGCATTTAAAAAATCAACTTCTCATGCTAACCTTGAAGATCAGATTTCTTCCTGATTTTCATCAGTTGGATTTTATGTTTAATCTTGGAACTTCAAGTTTTCACTGTTTTCAAAAAGATAATTTTCACTATATTTTCCTCATTATTTTTTCAGGTAGCTCTTCTGTATTTCCCAGACTTTGGGGTATTTTTTTACTTCCCGTAGTCTATTGAAATGATGTTTAGGTTCCCACTGTGCTTTCTGCTAAAACAAAGAATGGGTTTGTAATACAGAATTTACTATTGTTACTTTACTCCACGTTTGTGTTTTTTTTTTTTAATTTTGTTTATAAAGTTGCCTGTAACTTTCTTTTCTAGATCAAAAGGACCTACTGACTACAGATCTTTCAGAACTGATGCATCTCTGAGCTGTTCAAAAGCAGAAGAGGACATAATGAGTACGTGGTATCAAAGAGTTGTCAACCTCTTTACTCAGAAGGAGGCCTTGGATGGTGTAAAGCTGGATCAGGTTGACTCTTTCTATAACTGTGTGGCTATGCTTATGTCTAATCAGGTAAATAACTTTCTTCTCCATTATAACCTTAATGGGATTAAACCACTACTAACTTTGTAGAAAAATAATGGAACAATAGTCTAATCAAATAATTGTAATTTATAAAATGTCAGAGGAAAATGCTTTCCAGATATTTCATTTTTACTTAAAGCATTTATTAGTAATAGACTTAATGTTGTAGCAAAAGAAAAGCACATCGGCTTTACTGAAATATTTACTTGTTCATTGGTTTACATCCTTGAAGGGTTGGGATAATAGCCACTGGAGTTATTAAAGTCACACTGTTTCAGTTATCCATGAATCAGACCAGAAGTACTAAAATAAATGGAAATCCTGTCTTACTGCATGAATGGAAAATGGGGTGGGCCTTTGTTCTGTCAACTAATAGGTGATCTGTGTTATTACCTAGCTGAAAGAATTACTGGGACGAACCACTGAAGCTTTTGTGAAACTTTTTGATCCTGAAGACAGAAGTCGTCTGCCTTTATTTAAGATGGATTTGACTCTTGAAGAAAATAATATTGAGTTTTATCCAAGCTTTAAAGACTTAGAAGAATCAGTTTTGTTTGTAGTAGATTGTATAGGAGAGACTCTCCAGGTGTGCTTTTATCTTTATTTAAGTATGTAGTTGTTAAGTTGCTGAATACATTAAAATATTAGTGATTTAGGAATCTGACTACAAGGGCAATGGGAGCAGAGTGCAACTGGTGCTATTTATTTTCCATAAGCATTCTACAGGTCACATCATGAATCTTGGTGCCCAGCAGCACTCCAGACTCTGAAACTCATTTTGTAATTCCTTGTTCATAAAAAATTGGTGCATGTACCACTGATTGTTTCAGCCTGCTGTTTGGATCTGCAATGATAATAACCTTAATTATATGTGTGATGATTTACAGTAAATTTGCATTAATGGTCAAGATCCCCAGAAAAAGACAAGGAAAATTAGTGTTGATATTCCTTTTGTCTTCAAGAAAAAGAAACTCTTCAAATCTCTAAAAGCTAATCCATACCATATTGATAGATTGATGTCTCAGGAACCTGTCTGTGACTCCAGGGAAGAGATCCTTCCTGGGGACTTTGGATGTATCCCTGTGAACTGAGTAGTGTTCTTCAGTCATATGTAATGGTACTTTCAGAGAAGTGTTTTGGGCTTAGTTTTGTGTATTTGTATATATATGTTATAATTTAATTGCATGTAAGCTTGGATAGTTGGTTTAGGTTTTTTTCCCTTTTTCACATTTCCTGTTCATCTTTTTACATCGAGAAGTGTCATTCTACATGTGTAAGAGGCACCTTGATCATGATTAGGGTCTCATACTTTTCTGATAGCATCTTCTGCAGATTACAACTTACTTTTCAAACATATGTGCCCTTGCATTGCTTTTTAAAATGTAAATAATCAAAACTTGCCCTTCCATTAGAACGTCCCCACGATCCGTTCTTGGCTAACAGGGGGCACTGCAACTGTGAATGCTGAGCTTCCTAATCATGTCATACAATGGGCCACATCCACTCTGAAAAAATCCATCAGAGACAACTTAGAAGGCCCAAAGGAACATTTTGAAAGCTACGGTGAGTGATAGAAGAGTGTGCAAGGAACTGTGTCACTTCTTTGTAATGAGTAACTTGCTGTCATTTTTAATAATATTAATACGTTGTAATTGAATTGTAGTTGAAAAGTATGGCTGGCTTGTAGATGGAACTGCAGAGGCACAGATAGAAAGATTTGAAGCAGAACAACACAGTTTTGATGAATATACCACTGTAAGTTTTGATTCGACATTTTTGCTATATATACAGTAATCATAAAAAGGGGAACAGAGAATAATAGGTGCTTAGCCTTTATCTAAAAGTAATGTGGACTGCCTATAAATGTACACCATAAGTGATTTTTACCCTAAAAAAATCTGTGGTAAATAGAAGAAAATATTATTTATTTTCTTCACTGTCTAATACCTACTCATGTAGCCAAGTATTTAAACAACAGCTCTGAAGTGTAAAGCCTCGTGTTTTTCTGAAGTTCATAGATGAATTCTTCACCCTCAAGAAGGAAATCTTGAGTTTGCCAGAGACGTTTTATTTCCCTATGATCTGTTTGCATTGTGAGGATTTAAAGCAAGGTTTGGCTAACCGTGCAAACAGCTTTGCAAAAATGCTAATGGACAAAATTGTTGCAAATTACAGAGAGGAAAATGAAAAGTAAGTAGAATTTTTCTGCTTGTGGATGCTGTATGTGTTAAATGCATAGTAGAAACATGTAGAAGAAATGTAAATATACCATACTTTTGTTTAATGAAGGTTCTTGGCTAAATAATGATCTCATGCAACTTGCACCAGCTTTTGTATTTTTCTAATGTTTTAATCTCAAAAATGGGTAGGAGAACATATTAATGGACTTGGATCATGGAGGAGCTAAAAGATCAAAGGACTTCACTACCATTCTGGATTTTTTAGTGTGAACTACAGTACTACTGCACTGTCAAAGGAGAGAGTAGTTAGACTCTCTTATTTCATGACAGATACCTCCCAGGGCTGCTCTCAGGCCACTCCTCCCCATTTATTACTCCATCCTCAGTGCAGAAACTGCCATTTCAACTCGTTACATTTCACCCCACTGATCACAGTGAAATGCATCCATCTTTCTAGATTGCCTCTGCAATGACTCTCATCCTTCATGAGAGTCAGCAGCACCTTGCAGTTGTATGATCAACAAACTTGTTAATGGTGCATTGAACTCCTGCAGCCAAATCACTGGTAAATATATTGAACAGAACTGGCCCCAGAAGTGCACCCTGACGAGCACTGCTGGTAACAGTTGCCAGCCAGATTTGGCCCCATTTACCACTTTGGTCAGTTCGCACACCATGAACCCACTCACCCCACAGCTGGATAACTTGTCTAGAAGGATTCTGTGAGGGGCAATATCAAAAGCCTTACTAAAATCAAGAAAAATTATATCCCCTACCTTCCCTTCATCCTCTACATGGGTGAACTTATCATAGGATGTCAATTTAGGAGGTTAATTTACAAGTATTGGTTAAGTAAGGAGTAAACTCTTATGAAATGTTTTGATCAAGTCTTACAGTGATTCCACATTACCAAAATGACAAAATATTTACTAGGAAAGTGTCTGTGTGTACACTAACAATATTTTTCTGAAGTTCATTTCCTAGTAATAGGTAACCAAAGTATCTATTGCAGAAGAACACCCCAAAACCCAAACAAAGCAATTATTGCAAGTCAGGAAACAGTATTTTTCTAAACTGACTTGGTCATCTTCTCTTTTAAGTTTCATAAAGGAGTTTGTGCATGGGCAATACTTAAAGAAATGATTTAAACTTTTACTTCCATTAAAGCTGAGCTTGAAGCCAGTCAAAGTAAAATCTTAAAATTACTTTATGTAAAACAAATCTACAGGATATGCAGTGAATTTGAAACCATTAAGGAACGTGCATTAAAAGTTCCTGAGACAACAGAAGAAATGGTGGAAACAATAGATTACACAAAGCGGGTCAAAACCAAAGATATTCCAGACCTGGTGCTAAGGAGCAAGGTAAGTGGCTATCCTTTTGGTTTTAACCTTTTGTCAGACATGCTGGCCTATACAAACAGAGAATTCCTTCTGGAGTGCAGAGTCTTCTGATCATGCTGCATGTATGAATAATCTCACTTGTACTTCAGACAGAAGTGAGAAGTCCAGCTCATTCTTTGCCATATGCCTTTGCTTCTTATTCCTATTCCCATATGTTCTGCATGCCAGGGAGGAAATGTAGCTTTTAATAAATCATGGCAGATTGTAAGGCACACAGTTTATTGTTTGTACCTGGAGACTTCAGGGCTGCTTAAAAATCTATTTGTGAAAATGTAACAGACAAGCATAAAGAGTATTTTATGTGTAAAAACAGTCATGATTTTGAACACACAACCCCCAGTTTACTCTTTGAGCAGAATAAAGGTGATGTTACATTAGCAGCAGTTTGTGTGTGTGAATATGTGTCAGATTTTCTGTTATGGTGATGGGTCTATTATAATGGGTCTATATAGCATGTTATGTTTATATCTGCAAAAACTATATTTTGTGTATTTTTAATAATATTGGGATTTTTGCACGTAGACTTACAGACCACAGGAGTCGCATCTAGAGAAACAAGCTCATGAACAAGACAGGGATTTGAATCACTTCATACATATATTTCAGAAGTTAATATTGCTGAAATAGCTCCGAATTCTGAAAGTTCATGAAATATAGGTTTCTATTTTATCTTTGAAGATAATATTGTCCTGCTCTATATTTTAAACAGACCTATGATACCTAAAGCTTTATAAAATCTCTTTTAATAGGAGTGCTGTCGGCAAATGAGTTACTTGTTAGATGTTTTTTTATTTGCTCCTGAGGACATTGAACTAATTTCAACAGCTATATTGTGGCCGAAGAAGATGAACCTCATTTTTAAAGAGCATGATGATGTAAGAGAATTTTCTTAGTTGATGGTATATTTTGGCTTTTTAGACTTCTCACTTTACTATAGCTATTTATTTCCTCAGCACACTAAATGTATATACACATATAACATGAACCATACTAATTTAAACATGCGTAAATAACATACTTCCAGATTTTTCTCATGACAGAGGACTTTTTGTGGATAAATTTTACAACTGTCACTGTAGCTGAAAAGCTTCAGTGAATCTTATTATCCTGGTTTGTTTGTGGTCAGTGCCAGGTAATACATAGGAAGGTGAGAATTCACTACACTGCACTTGTCTAGTACTGAAAATGTAACTGCCAGGCCTTTAATAAGACTGAGTGCCTGGAATGTGCTAGAGTTTGAAGACAAGAACAGCTTCACATCAAGTCTCTATATTTGCATTTTACACTCTCAGATATGAGTTATTCTAATGCAAAAGGAAAAGAGTGGTTCCTCCTTTGGAGAAGTTCTGTTTGTCTGCCTCCACAATTTTGCCTGGTGGTGGGTGCCCTTGTCCTAGGAGATCTCCTCTCCCTTGATTGATTTCTTGTTTGGTACCTTAAAACTAACCCTTCTGTGTGCAGACCCAGTGCTTTACACTGCTCTGGTGTTCTAGAATTCCTGCCTTTTGCAGCAGTAGGTACATGTGGGATAGCTCTGGCTGTCAACAACTGTAGGTGTTCTTTTCAGCAGTAAAATACTGAATCCCAAAGATGAGAATCTCTCTCTCTCTTTTTTTCAGCAATACTTTCCCATCTTTTGTCTGATTGCTGAAGGAGGCCTTTGCACTAAGTGTTTAGATGGTACTGTGTATGTTAAGCACTGAAAGGATTATACACCTTTGCAATGCTTTTTTATTAATTTTTAAAAAATCAATTGTTTTGTAGCTGATTGAACAGTCTAAAAGTGTCAGAGAGCAAGAACTACTACAGAAATGTGAGAACCTGCGAGAGGAATTAGACAAGCTGGCAGATTCTGTGGCAGAATTAGAAGAATATTCAGAACTGGATTGCATGCAACAGGTTTGATTAGCAGTTTAAAAAGGGTAGAAATGTTTCGTGTGGTTAATACACTTTTGTATAAACATGGAATTCTGGCCATAGTGATATTGTTTGCAAATAACTTGAGTGGAATTAGAATTTTCTTTCCTATTTTTGATGTATTGAAAGGAACTGAAAAAAAAAAAGTGTGTGCCTGCCTCCCAGAACAGTGAGTTTTAAAGCTCAAATATTTTGAAAATACTATAAAATTCAGTAATGAGAAAACCAGCTTTACTTTTCATCATGTTCCTCTGGGTTCTTCATGGTTTATCTACTCAAGGATAGGTAGAAAAGTTTTTTCAACACACATTTTCTAAACTTTTAATATGAAGACATTATATTTTGATATCTTATTTTGATAGCTGTTCAGAACATAATTCAGTTCTCTCTGCAGTCATATGTTATTTGATTTCAGTATGTGGCTGATGTGAGGACATTACAGAAAACCATACAGGACACTGAAGAAACAGTAGCTCTTATTAACAATGAAGAGATTCTGCTTGGATGGAAACCGAGTGACTTCCCAGTCCTCAACAACATAAAAGCTGAGATAGAGCCATATCAGAAACTCTTTAATCTTATACTGAAATGGCAGCGAACAGAAAAAAGGTAATTCAACTCTAATCAGGGAGAGTGAGGAAAATGCTCATGCTGCTCCTGTTCATGTCGAATTTTGAAAATACAAGACCTAGTGTATTTTTAAATGTCATGTGTTGGTCTCTATCCAGAGGTTAATTTAAGTATTTCTCAGTTCATGCAGTTACTCAGTTTCAGTATGTGACTGACTTGAGAGAACTGCACAAATACACAGAAGAATGTGATTTAGCTGTGTATTAGAACTTTGCACAGAATGACAATAATTGGAAAGAAGACCTTTGCTTTAATTTGAATAGCTATTAATGTACACCTTGTTTGTATTGCAAAACAAAGTGTTAGGTATTTGTGGGATGCATCTGTTATTCTGTTTTCTAACCCTGTATTTTTTCTCAGATGGATGGATGGTACCTTTTTGGAACTAAATGGGGAAAGCATGGAGGCTGAGCTGGATGAGTTTTATAGAGAGCTATATAAAGTGACAAAACTTTTCCAACAAAGGAAGAAAATGCCACAGGACAGGAAAAAGGCACCACGACCCAAAGAAGAAGTGAAGACAGTAAAAGCAATAAAGGCTAATACAACTCTTACAATGTGTTCCTCAGTTCTAGAGCAGGTTAAAGACTTTAAGGTAAGAAAAAGTGAGGGATATTGATATCTGATGCTGAGGGACAAATGCTAAATTCAGTTCTCAGTACAGGTAGATGATGCAGTGTTAGACACACACTATTAGACAGAGAGAGAGAGAGAGAGAGAGAGAGAAAGATAGAGCACACTCTGAATCACCATTTCCAGATTGTACTGTCCCATTCATTTTAATAAAATTGATTTGGGGTTTTTTGTAGTTTTAGGACTATGAATTGTTAATGAGTGAACACATACAGGAGAAAAGTAATTTTGGGGTGTAAAGGAACATTTAAGGATGTAGTTGGAAATTTTGAAATAACTGTGTTATGTTTATGAAAATAAAATTTACTATAATATAGCTGAAAACCTATTCATTTTCTCTTTTATTCTAAGGCTATGCTTAATAGTTGTATACTTCCTCTTCAGTAACTAATATAATTATTTAGAAATGGAGTGGATAACTGAATGGAGCAATCTGCACTTTTCAGAAAAGATTCTCATGTCATCAACTACTACAGCAGAATTTTAAATGCACATCAGAGATTATTAAAAAGTTAAGAAATTGTTCATATGACAATTTTTACCTTATAAATGTCTTTTTGGAATTAGGAGAATATTCCCACTGTGACTGTCTTTTGTAACCCTGGCATGAGGGATCGTCATTGGGAGCGGATGTCAAATATAGTAGGATATGATTTAACCCCAGATGCTGGAACTACCCTGAGAAAAATTTTAAAGCAGAACCTGGGCCCTTATCTGGAAGAGTTTACAGCTATAAGTGTGGGTGCAAGCAAGGTAAGCACAGAGATTTGATAGTGACAATATGACATCTGATCTCTTAGTGAATATTTTATGACTTACTAGAATTATTTTGTCTTTACCCTTAGGCAACAAAAGAGATTTGGTGAGACTTAGGTGATTAGATGATCTATTAGATGATAAGATGATGATGATAAGATAATGATGTTCATGTAAACATTTGTATCTTATATTACATTGTTGGTATTTCCCAAGTGTCCTGCTTTCTGTGTGCTAGAAAATGATATACTGAGGAAAAGTAATAACTAACTTGTGCTGTTAGAGCAAAAGAGCTTATTCAGCTAGATAAGCTTATATATGGAATTAATGAGTTGGAAAAAACCAATTCAGTTGACTACACCAAACTCTTTTTTTTTTTTTAATAGGAATTTTCCCTGGAGAAAGCAATGCATACCATGATGGAAGTCTGGGATTCAATTTCCTTCAATACAAACGTGTATCGTGAGACTGGTATTCACATCCTGTCTTCAGTGGATGATATTCAGGCTCTTCTTGATGATCAGATTATGAAAACTCAGACAATGAGAGGATCACCTTTCATTAAACCATTTGACAATGAAATTAAGGTACAATCAGTATTTTTTCAACTATTTTTATTTGTAGGATAACTGTTGTGCAAGTTATACCATTTTTATTACAACTTTATTGTTTGAGTTGTGAATTAAATGCTTTCACTGATTTTCCAGCAAGAATTTTTGAGTTTATACGAGTCATACTTATCTTATGTCTGCCTTGGAGTTCCCTTTTCCATTCAGATCCAAGTGCAACAAGAGAATATGGTTATTTTTTCACATCTTTTATGAAATCACCATTTCCATTAGTGTCTTTAACCTTGCTTCTTAAAAACTGGAAATTATGTTTCTCTTACTGGTAATAAGAACATTTGGTAATTTAGTTCCGGACTCAGGTATTTTTCCAGAGCAATGAAACTTCTTAATGGCTGTGAGAAAGTTTTTCAATCAGGCTTCAGAAAAACGATGGGAGCACTTCACCCCTTTGTTTGTATTTTCAGGGCTAGAACAGTCTTTATGGTGCTAATACCATACCTAGTGACAGGAGAGAAGCTGCTGAAACTGCTTTGCAGTTACCCTTCCTAGTTCTTTGTTGGTTTATGCAGGAAATCTTCAGGCTCAAGCAGGCTCAGTGTCCTTATGCAGTATTTATCCCAACAGACAGCAGATACAGAGGTATCTGCTACTGTCCCCTTTAGGAAAAGGATACTGGACTGGCTGGATCTCTGCTATGATTAATGTGGCCTTTCTGGAATCCTTGTGTTCCTGCTGTAATGCAGCTGCAAGAGCTCCCTGCTGTGAGGAGGTGAAACACAATTTGTCACTGGTAGCTCCTGGGTATTGCTTGACCTTTAAGTTGGTCAAAGTTGATAGCCCTAAAGTGATAACTGCATTTTGGAAAATTTGCTTCCAAGTAGGTAAAAGTGCTGAGTTCCTTTGGCTTTTGTATATGTGAAAGAACCTAAATACTCCTAAATATTTTTATTTTATTTAGTTTATTGTTAGATGATTATTTTTTCTCTTTGGGAACTAGAATACCCCAGTGTCTACCTTTCTTGAATTTATTGTCTCTAACATTATTTGCTTGGAAATATCAAGATAACATTCTTTAAATATTTATTAAGGAATGGGAAAGTCGCTTGATTCAAATTCAGGAGAATATTGATGATTGGCTGAAGGTACAAGCACAGTGGCTTTATTTGGAACCCATTTTTTCCTCTGAGGATATTATGCAACAGATGCCAGAAGAGGGGCGACAGTTCCAGACTGTGGATAGATTCTGGAGAGAGATTATGAAATTTTGTGCTGAAGACCCAAAGGTAAGGGAGATAAATTCACATGACTAACAGGAAACAGGAGCTTCTCTCACTTTTTCTTTTGGATGGGGATGCTTTGTTTTCAGAACATATACAATGAACTACAACATCAGTTGCCTGGGCTTTCTAGGAACAAAGTCACATTGTTCTTTATTTGATTAACCTCTAAAATACTCTGTGAAGTATTTTATTTAACTGACAGTTTGCACGTGTTTGTTACAGGTTCTTGTTGCCACTTCCTTGCCAGGGTTATCAGAGAAGCTTCAGACCAGTAATGAGCTTCTGGACAAAATCATGAAAGGGCTTAATGCTTACCTTGAGAAAAAACGTCTCTTCTTTCCCCGGTAGGATGAGTTTGGGCTGCTTGAAAAATACAGATACTGAATGTTTATTTTGTCGTGAATAAGGTCAGCCTTAGAAGTAGCTTGATAATGCAGGTGTTTTTTTTCTTTTTTTTTTCTTTTAGCTTCTTTTTCTTGTCTAATGATGAAATGTTGGAGATCCTGTCAGAGACTAAGGATCCTCTCAGAGTTCAGCCTCACTTGAAGAAGTGTTTTGAAGGCATTGCTAAGCTGGATTTCCTTCGCAATTTGGATATTAAAGGAATGTGCAGTTCCGAAGGCGAGCGCGTACAACTGATTTCAAACATTTCTACCTCTGAAGCTCGAGGTGCAGTGGAGAAGTGGTTAATTCAAGTAGAAGACATTATGCTGAAGACTATACGTGATGTCATTGACAGATCGAGAATGGTACGGGGATATAAATTCTTTTAAAAGTTTGACAGCAACACTGTTTATGGGATATATCACCTGATGTAAATAATTTATGTTTCTTTAGTTACAAATTAGAAATGCAACACTTGTAAATGCTTTCTCCCTCCTAAAAGAAAATCATTAGACAGAAAATGTTTCTTTGTATGAAGTTAACAAGCTGTGCATATTTATGTAATATGAAAAGATACTTGCAAGATTCTTTAAAATTATTGAATAATAAATTGCAAATCTAAGGGAGAAATAGCATTTAAAAGTCTATTTGGATGTTGCAAATAGACAATTGTATTTTTTTTAGCAATGAATATTAATAGGATCACCTTATATACTTCGGTATTACATTATATATTCACATCTCTATGTGTGTGTACTGTATTTAACTCTTTCAGGCATATCTAGAGACTGAGAGAAAACGGTGGGTTCTGGAGTGGCCGGGACAAGTCGTGTTGTGTGTGTCTCAGATGTACTGGACAAGTGGGGTACATGAAGTTCTTCGCAGTGGACCTGAGGTGCTGTAATTCATACATTTTTTTAAATCTTTCCTAATGTTTCATTCCAGCTGATCTATTTTGCTTAATCAAGTATTTTTCTACAGCCAAAATAAAATTTGAAAAACTATGAGTACATTTGACATATAGGAATTTATGTACGGTGATTTACGCCTTTCATTCAAGTACTTGTACCCTTTATTCAAGTATTCTTGTTTAGAGCAAGCATAGATTAAAATGTAGCTTTGCAACAGAAATGCACAACTGTCAATGAGAGAGAAGCTGATGCAAAAACATGACAATTAAAAAGAATAGGTTAATAAGCAACTGCTGCTAAAATATTTAGTCAACATGAAAAAGTCTGGAACACTCGAAACTGTGATGTTTCAAAATTACCTTTTCTCTCCTAGGGTTTAAAGGGTTATTATGATACACTTCAACTTCAACTTAATGATATTGTAGAGCTGGTAAGAGGAAAACTGTCAAAGCAAACAAGGACTACACTGGGTGCCTTGGTTACTATTGATGTTCATGCTAGAGATGTCATCAAGGATATGATTGAAAGTGGTAATTATCTCTTAAAACACTTTTCTTCACATGTGTCTTTACACATAGTTAATGAAAAATAGTTAACCAATCAGATTTTACTGCCTAAAACAGCACAGTATTAAGATGGGTTTGTATTTGGATATGAGCACCAGCACTAATAATTTCAAAGCAGCTTTAAATTTAGCTGTAACAGAAGATGCAGATACCTAAAATGTCTTTTATGCCTACTTTCATCAGGTGTGCAGAGTGAGACAGACTTCCAGTGGCTTGCACAGCTCCGATACTATTGGCAGTCTGAGAACGTCCGTGTTTGCATCATCAACTGCAACGTCAAATACGCCTACGAATACCTGGGAAACTCCCCCCGCCTCGTCATCACTCCCCTCACGGACAGGTGTTACCGCACCCTGGTACGGCCCCACCACTGAGACTGCACCTGTGTGCTGGAGTATTCCTGCCACTGTTCGTACAGCCAGACTCTTAGGGCTTACAGCTGCTGTCAGACTCTGCTACTGCTGCTAAAATGAGGTTTTCAAAGAGTTAACTGCCTGTAGAATACTGGACATGAAACCCACTCGTAACAACAAAGCTGGACGGCTCACCAACCTGGCCGAAAAATTTGTGGGTTATTCTGTTGTGGATGTGGGGTTTTTAAAACACAGATAGGAAAAACACCCAGTATTTTATTGCTGTACAGATTATGAGAACACAGAGTGCTTTTCTGATGGTCTGTGGTTGCTAAACTTAAGTGAAGAATGAGCCACTAGGGATGATATTGTTCCTAAGAGTAGTACAAGTTTGGTAACTTTTTAGCACCCCTGCTCTTGGCAGAGGTGTTTATTATTGTGTTGGTTTATCCTCAACTAACCTGACAAGTCAGATACAGCTTTTCTCACTGTCATTTACTGCCATTTCTCTGCTGGAGTATAATTTCCATAAACTATTTCTGTGATTTAGATTGGAGCCTTTTATTTAAACCTCGGTGGTGCACCAGAGGGTCCAGCAGGGACAGGTAAAACAGAGACCACCAAAGATTTGGCTAAAGCCCTTGCTGTTCAGTGTGTTGTCTTCAACTGCTCTGATGGCCTTGATTACCTGGCAATGGGAAAGGTAAATAGAAAATAAATATATTTTGTATTTTATTTTTGGGATGAAAATTGTAGAGTCCCTACTTTGCAGAGACACTTAAATGTGGCACCTGTGGTCTGCTACCCTTGGATGCTACATCCTTGTCTCTACATATTTCATTTTCTGTGCTTTATGAAATCCTACTAAGTTGCTAATTAAAACTTGAAGGAAACAAGAATTCATGGGATTGGGATCTTCTGATTTAGCTTTATTTAGAATCAAGAAAAAATTTTTTTCTTCAGTGCCTCACAGATCTGCGATCTAAATAGGCTTAGTATTATCATAATTGTCTGTTTTGTGTATGTGTGTGTGTAATTAAACTCCCAACATGACACTCTTGAGTTTCTTTTCTATCTTCCAAGGCTCTGTACCAGTATCGTTGCTCTCTTTCTTCATCTGCAGTTTTTCAAGGGTTTGGCTTCCACCGGTGCCTGGGCGTGTTTTGATGAATTCAATCGCATCGAACTGGAAGTGCTGTCTGTGGTGGCCCAGCAGATCCTGTGCATCCAGAGAGCCATCCAGACAAAACAAGAAACATTTCTCTTTGAAGGAACTGAGCTGAAGCTTAACCCCAACTGTTTTATAGCTATTACTATGAATCCAGGTTATGCAGGACGTTCTGAACTTCCAGATAATCTGAAGGTAAAATAATAAAATAGATGCTTCTGTTTAAGAATGAGCCTTTCCAAAAAAAACGAGGGGCCTGTGTATTCCTGGTATTAATCCAGACTTTACCACCTGGAATATAAACATACACCTGCTATAAGATTTACACATACTGAGCCTGGCTTTTTTCCCTTCCTCCTGAGTACTTTGTTCTTTTTGAAGAAATTCGAAATACATTTTATTTTCTCATGTTTATTAGTGTTCTTCATTATTATTTTTCCAGGCCAAAGGCAAGTGTCAGGCTGTGGATAGATTATAATGTTTGCATATTAACTTTGTAAGATGGACAGGTATTTTGGGGAAAATGCTTTATGAAAATATTTTTACATTGCATTTATTGCATTGGATTGTACATTGAGATGGATGTTGATGGCAGCTTAGATTAACTTCCATGGGAGTCACAAGCTGCAAATATTGACAATTCTTGTATTTCATTGGCTCCCAAATGTTCTGCAGGCCACTGCTTTCCAGTGTAACTATTTTAAATTATCTACAATTTCCCTCATGGTACTAAGCATTACTTAGCTGAACGTGCTGTTATTGTTTTCAGTTAGAAATGCTGCAATGGGGTTACTACTAATCCAACACCTGTAAAAGTTCTGAATTACTTCTCATTCCTCAATTACTTATTTAAAGATCTTTCTTTGGGTATGTATTTCAGGTCCTTTTCCGAACAGTAGCCATGATGGTTCCTAACTATGCTCTGATAGCAGAGATTTCACTCTATTCTTATGGATTTTTGAATGCTAAATCCCTGTCAGTGAAGATAGTGATGACCTACAGGCTCTGCTCAGAGCAGCTTTCCTCCCAGTACCACTATGACTACGGCATGAGAGCAGTCAAGGCTGTGCTGGTGGCTGCTGGCAATCTGAAGCTGAAATTTCCCACAGAAGATGAAGATATATTGGTGAGTTCCTGAGGGAATAATTCTTTAAGGAATTTTCTAGATGCTCACAGTTGTGAAGGCAGTTGCACCAGGTCTTGCCCCATCACTGATCCGTGTTTCTTAGTTGTGAAATGAAGACAATAAAATACCCAAAAGGCACAGTTGGGCTTAACTGCCTATCAAAGGCAGCACTTAATGAATTAATCTGTTATGTATTAGATTATCTTAGTTGCTGAACATTCTGTCTGTTAATAGGAACACTAAAATGTATATTTGTTTCTTCTAGCTTCTTAGATCCATTAAAGATGTGAATGAGCCTAAATTTTTGTCCCATGATATACCTCTGTTCATGGGTATAACCAGTGATTTATTTCCTGGAATTAAGCTTCCTGAGGCAGACTACAACGTAAGTGCTCTTGTAGTTTTTCCTTGGTCATTGTTGGTTGGTTTGTGGTGATTTGCTTTTTAACCAAGTGCAATTAATTCAGTGAGTTATTGTAAGATGAGCAGATTTGCTGAATATTTGCAATGAAACTTAATACCAAAGAAAATTCTTTTGTCTATGCTGAATATAATCCATGTCTGAGTTTCCTTACATTCAGAGGGGTTGTGTCCTACAGATTGGAAACTGACCTGCAGATTTACCAAACTTTAGGCTCTCTGACTGATTTCTTTCCTAGTTTTTGGACCTAATTAAATGAGATTAAGCTTGCTACTTGTATTTTATTTATAGCAATACTTAAAGCACAGCTTCTTTTAGGAGGGTGTTTGGGAAGAAGATGACTATGTTGGAAAAGACAAAATAGATTAACTTTTAAGTTTTAAATAAATACTACAATTTTGATAAAAGTATATTGTTCCAAAGCATACTACTGGTTTCCTGATGGTGATATGCCTTCTCCTCAAGGTAGAAATTGTGGTTAAATCCTGTTCTAGCACATAAAATACAGAAGTGACTTCTTTTCTCCAGGAAGTTTGCTATATTGTGACCAGTAGTATTTCAGTTATTAATTAGTTGGAAACCCTTATTGATGAGCATAGACTGTTCTACTGTAGTCCAAGACAGTAATTTGAATTGTAGCAATGATAAGATTATGATCTATTTTGATTTCAGGATTTTCTGGAATGTGCCAACGAATGTTGCATTCAACATAATGTCCAACCTGTAACAACTTTTATGCAGAAAATTATACAGACATATGAAATGATGATTGTTAGACACGGGTAAGATTCTCATCACTGTTTCACAGCAGTATCATTTGTAATTTGGACTTAGACTGTAGCAGTTTTTTATATGAAGTTATAAGAACATCTTAAGGGTGGCAAAATGTTCCTATTTGTGTTGGAACAGTTGATCCTTGATACTGCTTTTAATGTCCCAGAATTCTTGTGCCTCTGTGTCTGGGGAATTGTTCTCTTCTTGATATCAGAAGCAGCCTCACATGTAAAGTGATTTTGGGTGCTGATATCAGTATGGACTGTAGAAGTTTGTCAATATTAAAATATTAGTTATCAGATCTGTGCCATTTTATTCCAAGCTTTTATTACAGAATAGTGACTATGTGGAGAAAATATATACAACGTGACATTAGCCATATGGTGGTTAATGTTCATTAATTAATCTTCTCTCTGAGACCTTGTTATAGTCACATCCTTCTGCTGGGTGACTACAAAAGTTTCCTGTTTGTGTTCTTCCAGTGTTATAAACTCTGTCTATATTGAAGTGAAACTCAAAAGTAATCTCATTCAGCAAATAATTGAACTAGTGTGGTCATAAAATCTAAGTTTTAGAGGACAACATGTGTACAGTGCATGTGCAAATAAACTGGTTTTGCTGAAATGATGTTCTGTATACACAAAGCAAATTTACTTGCTCTGATTTTTGAAAATTAGGTGAAAATTAGCTTTAAGCATATGGTTAATACTGTTGGCCTTCATGTGATCTGTAAAAGTCTAAAATGGAAGACAAATTTATTAATGGCAGGGTTTTTTTCCATCTAACAGCTTCATGCTGGTAGGGGAACCTTTCTCTGGGAAGACCAAAGTTCTCCATGTGCTGGCAGATACACTGTCCCTTATGAAAAAGCGTGGTTATGGTGAAGAAGAAAAAGTAATTTTTAGAACTATGAATCCAAAATCGATCACTATGGGTCAGCTTTTTGGGCAGTTTGATCTGATATCCCATGAGGTAATGTATGTCTAAAAAATAGTGTTTCCTGCAGATGTCAGACCTCCATAATTCTGGAGAGTAAACTGTTGAATTCATAATGTCAAGATTTTAAACACAGATGAGAACACAATTGTAAATTTTATTTTAACTAATACTTTTATGGCTTGTTTTTAGTTAGTACATAGAACTGCTGTAGCAAGCATGTATGCAGTTATGTAAGTTTAAATGTGAGAAAAAAAGAGCAATACCATTTTGAAGGTCATCATCCTAACATGGTTGCATCCATGCTAGGAAATCATACCAGACTTAACTGTATTAATTGCTCTGTCTATTCTAAACCAGTATAATCAAAGTAATGCAAAAACTATGTAGAAAAATTTATGAACTCATGTGTGAAACTTAAGTTTGGAGAGGGAACAATATGGAGAAGTGAATGTGAAATACTAAAACTTAGGGTGACCCTGGAGAGAAACAGATGCAAGGCAGAGCAGAAGCCTTCTAAGTTTCAGAAAATTGAATTGCTGGTCTTTTTTGTTACAATATTTTTTTTCAAGTGAAAAAGTCTCTCTTTTAAAATCTACTGATGTTCAAAGACCCCCAGTGAAACTGTGAAGTTGTGAGCTGCTCTCTGCAGAACAAGAGAGAACGAAAAGGGAGGGGTAATGGAAAGCAAAGGGAGGGGTGTCTGTGACTGGAGGCTCAGCCTGAACTCTCTGTTCCTTGTTTCCTCCACTCCCACATCCAACCCCACCAGTGGACAGATGGTGTGGTCGCTACAACCTTCAGGGAGTTCGCCTTGTCTGAGACCCCTGAGCGCAAGTGGGTGATCTTTGATGGCCCCATCGACACTCTGTGGATAGAAAGCATGAACACGGTGCTGGATGACAACAAAAAGGTATCAGCCAGTGGAAATCAAGGCCTAAATAAAACAATGTGACATTTTGAAAATGTTCTTCTACGTATGAAATCCCAAATACAAACTGAAGTGCACGGCATTTAAAAAGAGCAAGGGCAAGGTGGCGCTGGTGACAAGTTGTAAACTTGGTGACAAGTCGTAAGCTTCTTTTTTTGGTGGTTTTTTTTGGTTGGAGTTTTATTTGTTTGTTTTGTTTTACTTTACTGGAATCATCATCACAGAATCAACTCATTGCTGAAAGGCATTAAATGTATTTCATATGTTATATTTCATAATGTCATATTGTAATTTTGTAACATAATTGAAATTTAAATTTCAAAAATTGCAGTGACTTACATTCAGTGTAAATCCCATAGTTTCTAAACCTGCACAAACTTAGACACTTACATTTCAAGACAATCCCAAGATAAAGTTGTATTTTCAAAATAACGACTTCTGAAGTCAAAGTTGTAACTTTACGAGCACTTTTGTAAATGTGCCCTAGGAATCTCAAAGTGAATATAAAAATTGGAGAAAACATTTTATCTTTAAGTTCTGGATGATAATGTGTCAAATTTCTCAAGCTGGACTTTTATTTTAGTTAGTAGGAGTGATGTTTCTCCAGCTGGAGTGCTCCAGTATTAGCAGCAATAGCAGCAGATGTCCTTTATCCTTTGTGCTTCCTGCCTTTTCTTTACCCTGTCATACACAAGATGGATTGTAATGAACCTACTAGTAGGTTACTATGGAGTACTATGATTTAAGTGAAGAATTTAGCTGAAACTTGATTCAAATCTGTTGCTACAAGTGAGATAACATTTTATGTGGTTGATCTTACCTTTGGTTATACTTGGTTTCTCTGATGTTCATATAGAACTCTCCTGCGACAGGAAACGTAATCTACAACTAATTTTTTTTCTAATCTTGCATGTGATTTCTTTTTACTTCAAGCTTTGTTTGATGAGTGGGGAAGTCATCCAAATGTCCCCTCAGATGACTCTTATTTTTGAAACGATGGATCTTTCCCAGGCATCAGTAAGTTTGTATTTAATGAAACTATAAAACAAAGGTCAGTATATTCAACGTACAATAAAACAAGTTTACTGTTTTCCCTTAGCCTGCTACAGTCAGTCGTTGTGGCATGATTTATTTGGAACCTTCTCAGCTGGGTTGGGGGCCGCTTGTCACCTCTTGGCTGAGTAAACTGCCTGAACCTCTGAACTCAAAGGACCACCAAGATCTTCTGCAGGGGCTTTTTGAGTGGTTGGTTCCACCAGCATTAAAAGTCCGTCAGAAAAAGTGCAAGGTATTTGTTGCCATTTTTTCCTGCAGTGGCTGCTGACCATTCCCGGTCTGTTCCCCTTGGTGGGGAGCAACTGCTCTCTCATGACAAGCACAGTTAGAATGAATGGGCAGCTCTTGGGACCAGTTTGGAAAGCGAAAATGAAAATTTTGACTAAGACTTGAAACTTGATAGGAATTTCAAAAGTAAAGTAAGAAATTAAAACACTGAATAAAAAGTCTTCCTAAGAGAATTTTGTACATTTTTGCTTTTCTTTAAAGATGTTGTGTTCAATAGGGAAGTACTTTTTTAAGTGTTAGGGGAAACATATGTGTAGTTCCCTGGGAACTTGGTGTGCCAGTGCTCATGTGTTGCTGTAGTTACTTATCTGGGGTTTGATTTGCTTTAAGATGCGTGATTGTAGCTGTCACATGGATGTGGTTAACAAATGAAACATCTCAGGAATAGAGGAGGGCAAATGATCTTTTGAGTAAAAGTCAGTATATACCTTGCCTTCTAATATTTGTTCAGAAATAGTTAATGATCTAATTCTTTTAGTATTTTAACTCCAAAAGATAAATTACCTGAGCACGTCAATCTAACACCCAGCCCTCTGAATCTCTTAGGAACTGGTACCTACAAGCAACACCAATGTTGTAGTAGCTCTCACACGGCTTTTTGAAATGTTGATTTGTCCAACTGTGCAAGAGGATCCCACCAACAAAAACATCCGTGCCTGGATCATGGTTGGTTTTTTAACCTGTAGAGAAATGTATATTTATTTCTGCAGATGCCGAATTTCAAAGCAATTGTACTAATCACACCCACTTTCATTTGGGAATAAGAAGCAGGTGAAACAATTCCACTACTTCCTTGCTTTCTCTCCCCACACTCTGGAGGTGCCCAGATTAGACAGAAGTCTTACAAGTAACAAATATGATCCAAAATTTTACTGTTTTTCCAAATAACTGGCATAGTGTTTCTGTTAAATGTGCTTTTTAACTAACCAAGGAATTAACTAAAGCAAAGTGTTTTCTTTCCCTTAAATTAAATAAAAGTTCATGTAACAATTATTGGCTTGGCTGTTTGTGCAAAATTTCCTTGGGAAGAGTGTTTTCTGACTGTTAAAATGGTTGGATCCTCTGTCTGACCCAAAAGGATTGTTCTTAGGAAAAACTGAAATAGATTGTGAAAGTAGTTCTTTAAAATTGAATTAGAAAATTCCAAGATTGTGATTAGAACTCTTCTCAGGCTTTGTAATGAGACATAATGCTTTAGTTCAGTGGCCTTTATTTTTTGCCATATACATATCCTTGAGTAAGACTTTTGTGAGCTCTGTCTTTACTCAGATGTGTAAGTCTCTTTAGACCAAGGCTACACAAGGCAATTTGTAACACCTCTCTGCTTAGCAGTATTTTTCAGAATTAGGTGTGTTAATCAGACTGTACAAGGTTCATGCAATATGCCATTTTTTTAGACAATTGCTAATCTTTTTGCCCTTGCAGGGTTGCTTTGCTTTTGCCACTGTCTGGTCCATTGGTGGGATTTGTGATGGTGACAGCAGGATAATTTTTGATAATTTCTTGAGGGACATTTTGTCTGAGAAATCTGCAGCAGATACTGCACCAGCGAGTGTGGGGAAATGGGAGTGTCCCTTTGAAGAGAAAGGCTTGGTCTATGACTACGTGTTTGAGGTAGGACCGGTGGCTTCTGCATTCACTAAACAGACCCTTACAGTAGGAAGGGAAGGAAAATACAACCTAGCTGCACATTTTAACTTTACAGAGCTTCTTGGGTGTTTCAGAGTGTTGCTGTTGGATTAAATCCCACAGTGCATTTTTCATTCCTTTTTCTCTTTCAAATACCAGTCTACTGACCAATTTTGTTAGGAAATAACAAGATATACATTTCAGTTATATTTGTAAAAGTACCACATTATAGTTATTCTGTAGCTAAAGTAAAGCTGACAGACCCAAATCTGCTTTCATACAGAAGGAATAATGGGGACTGTCCAGTAGGAAAGCAGGATATTAAGCCCATGGGCAGTTTGCTTATGTTCACAAGTTTGTTTATAAAGACATTTCTAATGGATATGTTCTTCTCTTGGTTTTTGTTGTGGGTTTTCTGTGTGGGGTTGACTGTTTGTTTGGTTTTGCTGAACAAAATTTTTAAGAAAAGGAAGGAGCCTAAGTCTTGGTATATACTTAAACACCCAAAAGTATTCTTTTACCGAGGTAAAACAAACTAGATGACCTTCTGAAACATTGGACATTCACTAATTTATTAAAATAAATTATTTTAGGTTTTCCACAAAAATCATTATTTTAGTTTTTCAAAAGTGAAGTGGTAGAGAAAACCTTTCATATGTACAACACCAGTCTATTTTACACCTGTGTTTCTTCCTAGCTGAAAGGCAAAGGAAGTTGGGTTCATTGGAATGCATTTATTGAACAAATTAGTTCCAGTGATAAAAATGTGAAGATTCAAGATATTATAGTCCCAACTATGGACACAGTTCGATATACTTATTTGTTAGAGCTCTTCATTACCCATGGAAAGTGAGTTGCTTCAATACAAATTTCTGAAGTATTGGTCATAGGTAGAAATATCTCTTATTCTTTCCCTTGAGTCTGTTGTTTTTATCAAACCCTCAAAGTTTATTTGGCCTTTTAAAAATAGACATTTACTACAAACTATGCAATTCGCCTTCAAATCTGGTTTTGGTATGTTTATGAAACGTTATTATTATTTCATTTTAGTCTTCTCATTCCGATGATGCTGTTAGGACAGCCCAGAGAGGGTTTGTACCCTCTTTCTTCTTTGATAAATACCTATTTTAATTTTTTTCCTTTGATTGATAATATAAAAAACAATCATATTAGCCATGGTCATGTAAAAGAGTGAAATAAAAAACAACCTCAGGTTAAATTCTAAAGCTGAAAGCTTTATGAAGTTTGGACTAATGCAAGACCTATCAGGAAAAATTTAACTCCCATATTATGTTCATGTACTCCACCACCAGTAGAATAAGACGAGAAATGTTTCTTTCTCTTCTCATTTTCTCGATGGTGGCAGCAACCTGAAATTACGAGAGGGTTTAATGGATATGTTAAAACACTTTAGTTTCTCCTTTAGGCCAGTAGTGCTTTTCAAGTTAGAACAAGAAGGGCAAGTTAGTAAAGCCTTTGACTTCGAATTGCATTTGGTTTGCAGTGTTGGGTTTCTGCAGTTCCTGTGCCTTCTCTCTTTGTGCAGACCACTGCTCCTGGTGGGACCCACAGGTACTGGCAAGTCTGTGTATGTCAAGGACAAGTTAATGAACAACTTGGAAAGGGAGCTCTACTTCCCCTTCTTCATCAACTTCTCAGCTCGAACCAGTGCCAACCAGACCCAGGTTTGTGGAACAGATAAGTCAAGTTTCAAGCAGATTAGGTGTGTGAATATTCAATCTGTTTTTGAATTCCTGTTTGTGTTCTAGAACATTATCATGGCCAGGCTGGACAAGAGGCGCAAAGGAGTCTTTGGCCCTCCCATGGGAAAAAAGTGCATTATTTTTGTAGATGACATGAACATGCCTGCTTTGGAGAAGTATGGGGCACAGCCTCCTATAGAGCTTTTAAGACAGTTCTCTGACCATGGATTTTGGTAATTATTTGAAATACAATCAAAATTTTTGGCTGCATTTGCTGTTATAATTATTTATTCCCTTGAATTTTATTTTCAAAAGTTTTCTGTAGTGGTTTGTAAATGTTAAGATAGATTTAGTTTATATAAAAATACATTCTTTAAAGTTGAAGCAACTTGTATATTGCTGTCTAAGGACTTCTCATTTTAGGAAATTAATCATCAATTTTGTTTCGAGTTTTTTAGAATGTTTTGCTACTGACCTTCAGCAGCATTAGGATATATTAAATAAATTTTTCATTTACACCTTGATTTTATTTTTTATGTCTGTGTTTTCATTGTTTTTATTTTTCCAGTGCAGTTTTTGTTCTTTTCCTTTCTCTTGCTCCTTAGAGTGAGTTGACAGTTTTCTATACATATATATATATATATATACAAATATATACACAAATCTCAAAATATTTTTTTAAAAGTAACAGTGAAGTCAAGTCTGCTAGTAGGCATGAAATAAAATAAGGTCTTCCCTTCTCTTGAGGGTTTTGGCTTTGCTTAGATTGGAAAATTGGAGGTTCCTTCCAGTCTGGATTATTCTATCATTCCAGACACTTCTCAGTTACTCTTATGATTCCAGGCACTGCTCAGATATCTGGTATATCTTGAATAGAGATATTCTATCTTGCCACATTACAGTTTTAATATTCATGTCAAAATTTGGTATCAGGTTTTATGTAACCCAGTTTAAACAAATAATCTCTCCTCTGTTACGCCTGCAGAGAGCACTGTGTAACATCGATGCATCTAAGCTGTACCAAAGGTGTTATATCTGTACCTAAATGTCACACTGCATTTCATTTTGAAGGTATGATTTAAAGGACACCTCGAAAATCACCCTTGTGGACATCCAGTTACTGGCAGCCATGGGCCCTCCAGGGGGTGGCAGGAACCCCATCACTCCTCGCTTCCTGCGGCACTTCAACGTCTGCACCATTAATTCCTTCAGTGACGAGACGATGATCCGCATCTTCTCCACCGTCATAGCTCTTTACCTGAGGGCCAACGACTTTCCTTCTGACTTCTCCACAATTGGGAACCAAATTGTCACTGCCACTTTAGAGGTAAGAGGCAAATAACATAAAGGAAATTTCCTTCAGTTTGTTCATTACAGTTCCTTTGGCTCCATAGTAATTTAGTTGGTGAAGCATGTTATGTTCAATGTAGTGAGAAATTACACTATTTCTGTCATAATAACATGAGCTAACAACAGCTGACGTGTTCCACATTATGGCAAAACATAGGACATTTTTCTTCACCTACTTATTCCTTTGACTTTTTTACTGACTCTGTTTCACTTTGAGTAATTTGTAGATACGTAAACAATAGATTCGAACAAGTGAAAATCTAGGAAGTTTCGCATTACATGTCATTTGATACTTCACGTGAAGGAGGGTATCACACAGTCAAGAAATCCAAGTGGTATTCCTGGTCCTAGGACTGATTTCTTTGCACTCGCTACAATTGGTTTTCCCATTTGAAAATTTAGGTTGGTAGTATGGGGAGGTTCCAGAACTGCACGAGATACATCTGATATATTCAGAGAAGACTTGGAGATCTTCAGATATCATTAGGTTTTAACTATCAAATGTATTGCTTGGAGAAATAAAATTTTACAAGACATTTAAGAACTATTACAATAACATAGTTGCTGTTATTCTTTTGTTGATTTTGTTGTTGTTTGTTGTTAATATCTGAAGGTGTACAAGAAAGCCATCAAGAATCTTTTGCCCACACCAGCCAAATCTCACTATACATTCAACCTGCGGGACTTTTCCCGAGTTATCCACGGCTGTTTGCTCATTAAGAAAAACTCAGTGGAAAACAAACGTGTCATGATTCGGCTGTTTGTCCATGAAGTGTTTCGTGTCTTCTATGACCGTCTGGTGGAAGATGATGATAGAGCCTGGTTGTTCAATCTAGTGAAAGATATTGTGAAAGAACATTTCAAAGAAACATTTGACTCAGTTTTTGCACACCTGAAGGAAGGAAAGGCTCCTGTGAGTATCACATTTAACCTGTGGCAAAATAAGTGCTTTTCTTATAAATTTAGGACTAGAAAGTTCCTGAATCACAGGTGAAATTTTGGATCAAATGTGCTTGAATGTTTGATCCTCTTGATACTCTTAAATGGACTTCCAGAGACCTGATTTACAGCATAAGGAGACATTCCCTCCTTAAATTTACCTTGTGACTGAGTTACCGTGTACCAAACAGCATTCTGTGATTAGTATTCAAAATGTTGTAAAATCATGTTATGTTTTATGCCTTGTTTTCCTTTTTTCTGTTTGTTGTTCTTTTTCTTCCCCTGTAATTTCACTGGTGTATAGGAGAAATTACTTTGTCCATTTCATAAGATACATCTGTATAAGTTTGGTGTACTCCGAAGCTCGTGGTTATGAGATTGTTAGTGGCTATTTGAGCCAATTGTTTCCCAAGAACAAAATTAAGAATTTTGAGGTGGGTATTTTCTGTGAGTCAAAATATTTTGAAGTGTTTTTTCTTATATCTGGGATATTTGCCTAAATTCTCCTTTGTTGTCTAAAATTCCAATGAGGAATTAAATATTAAACTTGGCTTCATAATTTGCTGAATATTTACCTTAGGTAACAGAAGAAAACATGAGAAGTTTGTGTTTTGGTGACTATATGGTTCCAGAACTTGAGGGAGATGAAAGACTTTATATTGAAGTTCCAAGCATTCAGGAGTTCAGTGATGTTGTGGAGCAGTGTCTGGATGAATATAATCAAACCCAGAAAACAAGAATGAACCTTGTTGTTTTCAGGTGTGTGTGAGCTGTATTATTAAGAGTTTTGAGCAGTAGTTGATTATTCAGTATATTCAATTTTGGGGACTTGGGTTTTGGCACGTCTCCTCCCCTTAATGCATCCGTAAAACTGTTTGTGGTATTACACCTTTTTGGATGGAAATAAACTGATTTTTCTCTTATGCCTCTGTTTTTTCTACCTGAAAATAAATAATGAGAAAATGTTCTCCTAAGGTGGGGATTTGAATATTTTCTTTAGTTGTTACACAAGCATTGTGCACTGAACAGGGGGTGCTGTACTTCTGCTAGGCCTTTGTTACTAGTGAAGACAGATAGCAGCTTTGCCTGCAGCCACTGGCCTTTCATTTCCCAAACCCAAGGATTCTGGGAGCGGGATGTGGCACAGTCATGGCTGGCTGGCTGCTCTGTTGTTACACAGCCCAGCCCTGCCCACGTTTGGCACGTACCCAGCTGGTGCTGCAGCTAATCCTGGGCAACTCCAGATTCTGCAGGCCCCTCTTGTCACCCGAGCTTGTGATCAGAGCTGCAACTGAGACAGATCAGGAGGTCACAAATCCTTCCCCTCCCCATTGCTGGAGATTGCTGCCTCTTCCTATTTGCTGGCATGACTTGACACGCAGAGAGACTTTGTGAATGTGATTAGGATTAATTTAAACTCTTCTAATAGCAGCTTATATTAGTCTAGGTCATTTTGTCAAGCTGGATTTGTGAGTACCTGTATATCCAGCCAGGCTGGGAGTTTAAAGAGCTGGCAGCCTCTGATCAGAGGCCAGTTCCTGAGTGTGGAAGCAATGCCCAGTGGCCTCACTGAATAGCAGCCAGGACAGCATGTTTGACTGTAGCCTTAGAGTTCAATCTCATGAATAACATCTGGATTTGATTCCTTTATTTTTCTAACCAGTAAAAATAATCAAGAATTTATCGTTCTTGAAATGCTTGCAAGTTTTTTGGAAACTACTTTTAACTGCTGCTCAGCTTGCTTGAATGCTCCTATGCCCTGTACCTGAGCAGGTGATGTCCTGTAGACCTCACTGCCCATTCCCTGGTAACTTGTGCTTTATTTCCACAAGGACTCTCAGTAATGTGCAGGTCCTGCTTTCTGAAGGTGTTGTACCAATGTCTATTTCACATATAAGTTATAAAACACTGTCAGAGGGAGAGGGAAGGGAGATGATTGTTGATGTAACTCACTTTCCCCCAGTGGTTTCTTTAAAAAGATCTTTAAACTGTTATAGTTGAAGAAAGTTAAAACTGGTAATACTGCTGTGATTTTGAAGTAGAGAATTGCTGATTTTTGTTTTCTTTGTTGCATTTATCCTTATAGCATTCCTGTTCTTACCATTGCCCATTCCTTTTAGTAATTTGTAGAAATTTAGCCAAGTACTGACATTTGTATAATAGAAAAATTCTTAATTTTATTTTATTTTGTGGTGCACACCCACTCTCTCTCTTCTTCTTCCTCTCCACTTCCCCCACCTCACACTCAGAAATTTCTTTTGGAGATGCTACTCCTTTATTTGTTTCACAGCTTTATAGGTGCACAACTGTAAGTGTATCTGTGCCATTCTGGTGATCAGCACGTTTCAAATGCAGGTACATGTTGGAACACCTGTCTCGGATAAGCCGCGTCCTGAAGCAGCCGGGGGGCAATGCCTTGCTGGTTGGAATGGGAGGGAGTGGCCGGCAGTCCTTGACTCGTCTGGCAGCATTCATGGCAAGGATGTGGGTTTTTCAACCAGAGATTTCTAAGACCTATGGTACAAATGAGTGGAGAGAAGATCTGAAAGTGAGTATTGATAACCTGCCCACATTTTGCCTCAATTTGGAGGAAGGATGTTTTGGAATGTGCAACATCTTGACTGTCGTGTGTTTTCAGAGACTTCTGAAGAGTGCAGGTGTAAAAGGCTTGAAAACTGTATTTCTAATCACAGATGCACAAATTAAAGAAGAAAGCTTTTTAGAAGATGTTGACAGTGTCCTCAACACTGGGGAGGTACCCAATCTTTTTGCAGCAGATGAAAAACAAGAAATTACAGAGGTATCTTTAGAAACTCTTTATTTCACCTCCTTTTTCAGCTGTTTTGGAAATTTGGTGTGAATTGTGGCTTTTGGATATTTGCACTTAATTCTGACTTCTTTTTGAGACCTTGGATAAATCAAGCAGTCATAAGTGAACTTATGGAGTAGTTTATGCCAACTAATAACTTTAGTTGTGCCCTGGGATTCTGTTCACAAACCCATGAAGTTGTGCATGTAGAGAACTTGGATTGTTCACTATTACCCTGTGGCCACAGTTATTTCTGTAGTGTCTTGGGTAGGAGAAGAATGTACATCACAATGTTTCCATTAGACAGTTAAGGGCAAAGACATTTTTATAAGAAAACCCGGCCTGCCTTTGCCAATGGACTCTTCCCTGGTTAGGGCAGCAGGGCACTGTCAGACAGAATTTCATAGTCTTGACACTTCTTCTCAGAGAGAAGTTGGGCAAAGGTGCTCCATGAATTTCAGCTCAGAAGTAAAGGTGCAATGTACTCAGGCAAATTTTTAAAAAATTAGTTTTTATTAACATATTTAATGGGTGTACCTAGAACTTGGTAGCTACCCATAACATGCCAGCTGTAGCAAAGCTGGTTTTTACTCATTTAAACCTGCTCCATCAAAATAATTCCACTTTATTCTTATTAAACTAATTTTTGTCATTTATTTTAATTGTGGAATTATGTAAAGTGTACATGCCTCTGTGCAAGAGTAATTTGAGTTTTAGGGCTTTATAGTCAGTGCTTTAAGGATTGTTAATTAATTGAGGATAATACTTTTATGAAGTAGATTTTAATTTCAATTTACAGATTTCTTCTTGTTTTGAGAGATTACTGTTTATGGTAAATGAATTAATGGAATATGTTTTGATGTTTGAAACTTAAATCTTCCTCTCCAGTTAGGTAACTACAGAATATTTTAATATAATATTAAAGCTAAAAAAAGTTGTTATTATTTATCATTGAAAGCTTTGGACTTTCATTTCTTCAGGGAGATAATTCTGCATTTTGACTTTTCAGAATATGTTTTAAACCTCTGTCTCATCTTAGCCTGTCTTATCCATCTGAAACTCATCTTGATATGGATTTTGAGGTTTTGTTCTGACCTATTCTCAGCTACTCAAAGGCAGAAGATAATGATCATTTCTAGAGTGAGTTGTCAGGGTCATAGATAAATAACACAATGTATTCTCAACGAGTAGTTACTGCTTGTTCTGGTTTTCTCTTTTATTTTGCCTGTTTCATTGATAATAAAAGATTTCATTTCACGGTGGTGCTGTCACTAACAGGATTGCTACAGCACTTCAGATGGACTTAATGAGAACTGATAGAACGTTTTTTATGCTCTGCATTATCCTTAAGGGTGTTCGTGCAGCAGTTCAGACTGACAGCAAAGGTGAAGAACTCAGTCCCTTGGCCTTGTTTGCATATTTTGTGAACTTCTGCAAAGAAAATCTCCACATTGTGGTGGCCTTCAGCCCCATCGGAGATGCCTTCCGCAACCGCCTGAGACAGTTCCCGTCCCTCATCAACTGCTGTACCATTGACTGGTTCCAGGTATGGGAAAGTGTTTGTATTGTTTCCTCAAAGAGCTGCTTCCCTTTTCTAACACTCCATATTTTTATGCCCCATTAGATTTTCTTCTGTCTTCTTTATAGAAATGCTCCTTGGTTTTCAGTATTTTAAAATTGTAGGCATTTCCTGTAATATTTTGGGAGCTCTTTACTGTGTGATCTCAATGTTTCTGCAAATAAATAAACTTAGATTTTACAACTACAGATTTCTGAAGTAGTGAATAATCTTAGTTTCATGATGGCAATTTGTCATTTTATTACATAATGGCTATGTTTCAAAGGGTAAGTGAAACCATTTCAGTGTGACTGTAAAATGATTGTAATTGCTGCTGCCTGTTAAGCAGATCATTCATCACGGGAATGAGTAGCAAATACAAATCCTGCTGTTTGTCTTTAGATCTTTTATAGCAGAATAAAACTTGGAGAGTTACTGTAGTAAATGACCCTTCCTGTGAGCAGTATTGCTCTCACTAAAGCACAGTGAGCTCTAGAGCTCTGCCCAGTGCTGATGTCAATTAATTTTTCTGCCAAAGGATGACAACAGATACAGAAATGATTGGATAGAATGACACTGTGAAGCTTTGACCTAGGACATCAGGCCGGAGATGCCAGAAGATACTGCATGGGTGGTGACCTTGCTGCCTGAGCTACCCTTGTATCAGTTCATTGCTCTTCAGACACAGCTGGGGCTGGTGTGCCTCATAGTGTGCCTCATTGTGGTGTTCTGAATGGTAAAAATTGATGTTTAAGTATGAAGGCTGCCAAGAGTTGGATTTTAAAAATTCTTTTCTCCTTGCTTCTCCCTCAGCCATGGCCTGAAGATGCCCTTGAACGTGTGGCCAGTAAGTTCTTAGAAACACTGGAGCTCACAGAGACCGAGCGCCAGGGAGTTGTGCCCATCTGTAAATACTTTCATACTTCAGTTTTGGCACTCTCTGAAAGGTCAGTCTATTTCTTTCAAAAACATCCATTAATCAATAAAATAGTGGGTGACTGAGTTTAATTACCACTCATTTCTGTATTAAAAGTTACCAGAACTATATGCCTGCATAAAAACATCATATCGAATTGTTGACAATTGTTTACTCCTATTATTCAGCAAGCAGTCACATAACTTTGCCAACAATAAACTAAAAAAATAAATCAAAACTCAAAGCTTTTTATCTTTTTAATAGATTCTTGCAAAGTCTGGGATGCCACAATTATGTTACTCCTACTTCATATCTTGAGCTTATTGCTGCATTTCAGAGACTTCTTACTGAGAAACGAGACAGTGTAATGAAAGCCAAGAAAAAATATGTGAATGGACTAGAAAAACTAGCTTTTGCTGAGTTACAGGTGAGGTAGGACAAATATGGAACTGAAAATAGAAAATGTTTGGCAAATGCGGGTCTTTTCCTGGGGAAGTCAGTCAAAAATGTAACTGCAGATTTTGTTTAACTCAATCTTTAACAGTAAAACTGTAAGAAATGTATTTTACCTTTTCTTTCCTTGTGCTAGAAGCCATAAATCTCTAAGCATGTATTGCCAAGCAGTGGATGAACAGAGCTTCCCTTTCCTAGATGGTTAACAGGTGACTGTTAGTGAACACAGTTCTTAAAATCAGATGTTGTATGTCTGAGATAAAAATAAATCTCAGAAATGTTTTAATTTGAAGCTGTTACATCCTTCTATCAATAAATTAATCATTAGGTAAGATCTAGGTCTTACAGAAACTCCTGGAAATTGTACTTGACCCTTCTGAATCCTCCCTGCTTCTTTTGCATATGCATAGGTTGCTGAGATGAGACAAGAACTGGTTCAGCTGCAGCCCAAACTGGAAGAGGCTAAAGTGGAAAATGCAAACATGATGAAGGTAGAGTTATACAGATAGAACTTTGTGGCTTGTAATGTAAGTATGTGTGCACTGACGTCACTGATGTGTGACTTTCAGAAAATGAGAGCTGAGGCTTTTAAGCTCAGTTCTTATTTACAAGAGTTTGCAGTATTGTGAAAGTTGCCATTATTTATGCTTATATCCTTAGAACCAAAAGAAAATTACATTCTTACTCCAAGATACAACATAAATCCTCCTCAAGTGTTTTTTTTCCTTAGATAATAGAAATAGAATCTGCAGAAGTAGAAGAAAAAAGAAAAGTTGTAAAAGTAGATGAAGAAATTGCTACAGAAAAAGCTGAAGAAGCTCAGGCATTGAAAAATGAATGTGAGAGTGACCTGGCACAGGCAATACCTGTCCTGGAGGCTGCAATTGGTGCTCTTGATACTTTAAAGGCAAGCTGATCTGAACTTCAGCATTTGAAAGTGTTATTTAACTCTTCCATTTATTTAAGAATGATTGCACTAAAATTAAAATAGTTTAAGTGTTACATTTCCTCAATTTTGGCAAAGGAGAGACCTTGTACAGTTGTTGTTCAGCCCATTTCCTCTTATGTACTCAGAATATTGAGCATTAAAAACCTGGTTTTTGCAGAAAAGCCCACTCGTGGGAAAAGTAACCAAAACCTGAGATACCAAGAGTGGTATCAGCTGAATTTCCTCTTTCAGCTGAGTTAGTGTTGACCACCACCTGTAACACAGCATTTGTTTGTGACTAAGAATTCTCTAATCTTTGGATTAAAGGTTTTCTCCTTGTCAAGACTTACACAGGATCAGAAAGCTGTATTGTTGAGAAAGTCTTGCAGGAATTTAGTATACTAAGAGATATTTTAGTAATAGTTTAGAAGAATACAAGGTGTCTTAGATGGCACAGAAGTGTATCAAAAATATTCTGACATGGACTTTTTAAAACATAACTTTATTTAAACACAGGATAGGATGCATTGATGCAAGAGATACATTGATGGATACTGTTAATTGTTATGCTAACACTGTCTCATCCTTTCCTCTATTACCAGTTACATTCATTGGTAATGGGGTTATAATTCCTTTTTGTTTCTCTCAGTTCATTTATGGAGTGGTGAGAAAGACATAATACTTGTTATAATTTTCTACATGTATTTTTTTATTTTAGCCCTCTGACATAGCAGTTGTCAAAACAATGAAAAATCCTCCAGCCGGTGTCAAACTTGTCATGGCTGCTGTCTGTGTCATCATGGGAAAGAAACCTGAGAAAATTGCAAACCCTTCAGGGTCTGGAGGCAAGGTAAAATGGCAGCTGAAAATAAAAATGTAATTCATGTTCTTCTCAACACTTGTCCAATAAACAAGATCCCCCAAGGTCAATTAAAGTAGGCAACTACTTATGGCCTCTGTCCATCATTCTACTGAAAGCTTTCAGAATTCCCTGTTTGCCAAATTTTGTAATGTGCCAAGAGAACACATTTAATTTGCTTGACTCATATATTGATAATAGATAATACATCACTTCCCAGAGACCCTGTTTACTTTTTGGCTTTAAGTATGATTTGAAGGAAATGTTTGATCTGGTGGACTATTTGGCTTTATTATTTATCTCAAGGAGATACAAGGTCATCAGTATTAGATATGCATGAGTTTGAATTAAAAGAGGTTTGCAATTTTTTGTTTGTGTGTGTGTTTTAAAGCCTGAAAAGGTATTTCCTACTGTGTTCTGTAGATTTTGGATTACTGGACTACAAGCCAGAAAATGCTTGGCAACATCAATTTCTTAAGGGAGTTGAAAAGCTGTTCTGAGAGCCCTCTTCCAGTAAGGCTTTTTCAGTGATTTTTACCATGGAAACACCTTCTTGCAGGGAAAAAAATTAATTAGGAAATACTGTATTAGAGACCTCATTTGTCCAATCCAGTCACCTCTGTTACCACCGGGGATCGATACAGCATGATGGGGTATCTCTGTAGAATGGGTGTGGTCACGGCAAGTGAGCCAACGTTCCTCAGGGTGAGCCTTGCATGTGACATCTCAGAAGGTTCCCCAGGGTAGTGGGCATAGCACCAAGGCTGCCAGAGTTCATCAGACACTGGGACAACGTTCTCAGGCACATGGTGGGATTTTTGGTGTTGTCCTGTGCAGAGCCAAGAGCTGGAATCAGTGATCCTTGTGGGTCCCTTCCTGTATTTTATGATTCTGTGAGTGGGAACAGTATATGTGATAATGTCTCAAAATATTCTTCCAGCCTCAGGCACTTTAAATGAAGGGCTTCCAAAGCTAGCTGTAGTTCCTGGGTGTTTAGTAGCTTTCAGTGGGTCTCTCCTGTGTAATTTCTGTTCCGGTTTGATTTCCAAGTGTCAGTCCCCAGACTGTGCTGAGCTCTAATGCTTTCCTTACCCAGGAAGCCGTCATGCAAAAAATTCGGACTGAATACTTGACCAACCCAGAGTTTGATCCACAAGTGGTGGCTAAAGCTTCCTCGGCAGCAGAGGGTTTATGCAAGTGGATTAAGGGAATGGAAGTGTATCACAGGGTGTCAAAGGTGTGTTTTAGATCCCAGCCCCTCAGTGCTGTGAATCCTCCCTTAGCTTGTTATGTTCACCCTAAGCACTGGATTTGATATTAAATTACAAAACCATACTCCAAGCACTGTGTCTTTGTTGTGATTGAGTAGGAGATTGAACCCAAGAAGGAACGTTTGAGAGTGGCTGAGGAGTCCCTGGCAGAGACAATGACGCTCCTGAACCAGAAGAGGGAAGAACTTGCAGCAGTCGAAGGTCGTTTGGCTGCTTTGGAGCAAACCTTCACTGAGAAGACTGAAGAGAAGGCTCGTTTAGAATTCCAGGTCGAGCTGTGTGCCAAAAAACTGGAACGAGCAGAGAAGTTGATTGGAGGCCTTGGTGGAGAGAAAACAAGGTCAGGTTAAAGTTCAAATATCAGATTTAACAACCACTGTAGGAATAGAATTTGAATTTCCATTCTCTGAGCCTTTAATGCTGTATATCTGTCTGAGGACTGTACTGCTTAAGAATGTCTGGGACCTTGAAATATTCCTAATTGTTTGTAATGTAAAATTATGGGCAGCAACACTGGGAGAATTGTAGAGAAATTCCTCAACATGAGAATAAAATACTTAAATGAGGTTTTTATATTCTCTACTTGAAGCTGAACAATAACAACTGAGAGTTGTTTTAACATCAGTGTCATTGATGTGGAGGTTTCAGCACCAATTTTTTCTGTATATTCTGCTTGTCATAGATGGGATAAAGCTGCAAAAGATCTTCAAGAGGAATATGATAATCTGACAGGTGATGTTCTGGTATCAGCTGGTGTAATAGCATATCTGGGAGCTTTTACTGCTGCATTTCGACAAGAGTGTACCAAAGATTGGAGCAAACTATGCCAGGTTAGAAGGTTATCTTAGATTTAAACAAGTGTTTGCTTTTTTCCAGACTGCTGCAAAAGGCTCCAAAAATACCTTGCCATTTATTTAATGTTAACCTAGTAAACCTCATTAAGACTAATGGGATCAATTCTGCTGATCCAATATTCTTTGGATTTGAATTTAATTAAACCAGTGCATTTACACTTACAGTAGCATGTCAGAAGTGAGAGCACATCATGGACTTTGTAAGGCTTGATTATTGCTTAAGTAAAGTCTCAGCATTTTCTGTATTTTGCTTTTAAATTAAAGATTTGCATTTAAAATGTAGTTATGTGTAATGTAAAAGAATTTCTGTAACTTCCACCATCACCTACTTGTGTGTCAATTAAATTTATTCTGTTTACTGAGGGACAGTTCCAACATAGTTATACAAATGCCATAATTTATAAATCAAGTGATTTGGAGTCACTTATTGTGACTTTAAACAGTAACAAATCAGCACTGGATTGCTGTAGTGAGTTAATGGAAGATACATTAATTAGATGATTTGCAGCTCTGTGTGAGTTTCTTAAGGTAATCCATTGTCAAAACTTTATGTAATGAAACCCCCACATTTAGAATGTACCAAAAACTGGACAAATCAAGAGAGTAAATATTCAGTGGGGAAATGCAGTTAGTTATTGAAACCATGGTTTTATTCCTCCCAGGATTTTTGCTCAGACATGACCTACTTCAGACTCATAAAAGAAATGCACATCGTCAGTTTGGGTCTAAATGGTGTGTAATAAAAGATGTAAAGAAACACAGAATAAAGAGAAATGGGGTTTTCTCTTTTTTTTTTTTTTTTTTTTTTCTCTCTTACAGGAGAAAAATATCCCTTGTTCTGAGGATTTCTCTTTGAGTCAGAATCTTGGTGACCCAATAAAAATCAGAGCCTGGAATATTGCTGGTTTGCCAACTGATGCATTTTCTGTAGACAATGGGGTCATTGTTGACAACTCAAGACGTTGGTAGGTGACAAAAATGTTTAATTTTCAAATCCAAACAAGTTTCCCCTTCTTTAGAGAAAGCAAATGAAATATCTGGAGACAATCCAGCTTCCATAGAGCAATGCAACTGAAAACAGGAGTGAAGTCTTTATATCCCTCTCCTGTGAAATGTAAGAGGGAGAACACATTAGAGATTTGGGTATGTAGTTGAAAGCTTTCCTCTCAGGAGAAGCAGTGCTCTTGGGTACAGTTGTTGGGGTTTTTTCCCTTTTTAATTTTTTTTAACATTTTACTTTGTTACCAGAATAATCTGGTTTAAAACTGCACTGAAATTCTCATTCTTTACATGTTCATTGATAGGATTCAGTTTATTTGTATTGAAGGGTCCAAATCCCACAGTCATGTCAGGTTCTTACAGTTACAAGGTTATCAGATAAGAATTTTATCTTTTATAGGCTTTTTTTTTTTTTGTGGGAAACTCACATCTATATTGAAAGGATTCTTTTAGGACCTTTAAGAATTTTTTTTTTAATTCCAATTGGAATACTATTTCAAAGATGATATGTATTGCATTATATGAACACTTGTGTTATCTGTCTGCAAATAATCTGCAATCAATGAAAATATGAAAATATAGAACTTTCTAGTAATGTTCTTGTGATCTTTGTTCACTTAAGAATTAGTCTTTGTGACAGATTGGATAACTTTTAGATTGACAATGTGTAATTCCATTTTTAGAATATTGCTTAGTTCTCTGAAGGTGCAGTTAGAGGAAGTGTTTGATATCTGTTATGCCTGACTAATTAAAATGCAGACATACAGATGAAAGCAGCACATGCAAAGGGGGACAAATCTATTGAACAAAATTAAAATATTGTCACCTTTCCCCACCCCGCTTACTCTTCCAGTCTTATACTGGTTGAAATACTAACATATTTATTGGTAATTAGACAGGAAATAAGATTAAATTCATTTTTGGTTTTTTAAAGTGAAAAAACACATGGGAAGAAACTCAAAATTTATAGAAATTAGTAGATTCTAAATATTGAGAATTCCAGAGGAACAAGAATTCTATATTATGGTGTATTTTATGAAAAATGTTATCAAATATTTTTACAACTTCTGAAACTATTTTTGCTATTACTTTTCAAATGATGATAAGACACCAGCACATCCATTTTACACTGATCTCTTAAAACAACATAATCCAAATTGTATCACCTCTTCCTCGACAGCCTGACACGCAAACACGGGAAACAGTCTAAAATTTGGAAAGACTCCTGCAAGCACTGACAAACTTTCCCCTGTGCTCTAGGCCACTAATGATTGATCCTCAAGGACAAGCAAATAAATGGGTCAAGAATTTTGAGAAGGAAAACCGTCTGAACGTTATCAAGATCAGTGACACGGATTACATGAGAACCGTGGAGAACTGCATCCAGTTTGGGACTCCACTGCTGCTGGAAAATGTTGGGGAGGAACTGGACCCATCCCTTGAGCCTCTGCTGCTTAAACAGACCTTTAAACAAGGTACAGCAACATCAGCTGGGAACCCTGAGCAGATTTCATTCCTGTGCAGCTCACAGGCTCTGATGTTCCCACACTGCCCTCTCACAATTCAGGGGAATTTCACAGCAGCCTCAAGTCTGATTTTTTAATAATTGTCATTCCCGTGTCTATTAATTTTTACAACAGTGGTTTTATGTGAACACCTGCACCTCATCACTACAGGAGACTAAGGAAATTCTGCAAATGGAATATTGTCAGTGAAATTGTTTTCTTGTTCATTTTCATGTGTTTTAGGCTTATACCAATATTTGCCAAATGCTGCACAAATCAAGAAAAGCTGTCAAGGCCTTCTGCCTGAGGCACAATTTGCCTTTCTCTGACTCTTGCTAAGTAACTGAGAATTTGGTTTTCAACTTTTATTTTCCTCCTGTAAGGTGACAGAAAAATGCAGATAAAGACAAATATGTTTTCCTTCTTTCTTACATGATTTATCTTTACTGGTTTTCATGTTCATAACTCAAAAATAAAGGAAAGCAAAGCTCAAACACTTTTTTTTTTTCTGCCTTTATTTTTTTTTTTTTTTTTTTGTAGCTTTCTCTTTCAGGCAGGTAACTCAAGGAAAGAATAGTCTGTAAGAATATAATATATGAGAATAATTACACAATTCTCTGTTACCATCTCTAGTTTTATTTTGTATATACAAATTGAAAGTACAGTAGACATTGGATTGACTTGATTTCACCTGCTAGGAGTAAAATGTGACCCCACTGAATTTGCTAAGAATGTTTCAGATTATCAGATTTATTTATTTATTTTTATTTTTCAGGAAATTTGTCACTGACAAGAAGTTTACTTTTACTTAATAAAAAAAAGTTGGGGTTTATTCCTGTAAATAATTGGAGTAGTAAAGTTCTTTTAACATTTCTCCTGTTAATTTTAGGAGGCATGGAGTGTATCAGGCTTGGTGAGTCTGTTATTGAATATTCCAGTGATTTCAAGTTTTTTATTACCACAAAACTAAGAAATCCACATTATATGCCTGAACTTGCTACAAAAGTTTTATTACTGAATTTTATGATAACACCAGAGGGACTTGAAGACCAGTTGCTGGGTATTGTCGTAGCAGAGGAGAGGTAAGTCTCTCTTTAGGGCAAACAGCCATTAAACTTTTTTATGTCATAATTCCAAGAGTATGAGAGATTAATTTATGGCATAGAAAAATGAATGTTACATGATGTAAATGTTGCTCAGTAACAGCTTTTAAAAAAACAATTAAAAGTTTGTTAGGGAAACAGATTGTCACGTTTGGGGTAGGTAAAGAGCAGATATGAAATCATTGGTGTTTCATGGCAATTTTCTCCTGAAATATTCCTTGAATATTAGAAAACTGTGCAAACATTATTTGGAGTTAAAATCATTATTGTTGTTTTTACAATGTGCCAAAGCTGCCAGACAAGGATGCAGAATTATGAATATTTTAATTTTGTATGAAATAAATGGAAAATATCTCTGGAAGTGATTATGGGTCATACTGGAGCCCTCCCAGAGATCCAGAGTAGTAGTATGGTGTTGTACAGACATGTCTGTGCAATTGGGCTAAACTCTGTTTGCTAAAAAATGTGTTTCCAGCAGTAAACTGGTTCAGGATGTGATCCACGATAGAGGAAAAGCAGGATGGATTGTCATTTGCAGAATGCTGAGACATTACAGATTAGACCATTGTTTCCAAAGACTGAATGGAAGTCAATCTTTACTCACAATCATGAACAGATGTTGAACAGCAAAGTCTTATTTAAACTGAAGAGAGTATTCAAAATACTTATTGTAGGAACAGAGTGCTTTTCATGGGTGGGCTTCTTTTGCAGGCAGTGTAAGATGAGCATTGACGGATTGTGTTGTTTGTGTTTTCCTTCATTAGGCCAGATTTAGAAGAGGAAAGAAATGCTCTCATCGTTCAGTCTGCAGCCAATAAAAAGAGCCTAAAAGAAATTGAGAAGAAAATTTTAGAAACTCTACATTCATCTGAAGGGGACATTCTGGAAGATGAAACTGCCATCCAGGTCTTGGATTCTGCTAAAGTAATGTCTAATGAGATCACAAAAAAACAGCAGGTAAGGAGAGAGTATGAGTGCTTCCCTTAACAATACTCAGAAATTAAATGGTAAATTTGGAGCTGGCAGAAGGACTCTGAGTTAGTTGCACGGCACAAGGAGCAGTTCTGTACTTATGAAATGGGAAGAGAAATAAAATTGGACCCATTCTAGAACCTTCACTGGTAGTTTATTCAGTCGTTAATTTAAAAGGTTTTAAAGCAACTGTATCTGTCTGTAAGACTGAGTGAAAATATTAAATTCTGAAGTTAAGGTAACATGTTAAGATAAAGAAAGGAACTACTTTTTAAAAGAAAAAATTATTCAAGAAGACATTAGTAATCAGTAATTAGGTTAATATAGATATGCAAGATTCTTTCATTATTCTTAATACAAAAAATACCAGCTGAAGTCAGCGAGAGCTAAATAATATCAGTGAGAGAAAAAAGGGTTTTTTCTTTACATTTTTTAATTACTATAGATTTAACACAAATCAAATATTGGTGCTTTCTTTAGGCTGATGTTTGTTTTACTGATATTTGTTAGTGACTATCAAATGTAATCTCAGAATTTGTCTGATAGTCAAATGCAATTGGTCATGTTTTTTAATATTTCAGATAGACTGATACTTTTGATGCATGGATACTGTTATACCTCCTTTGTTTCCATTATTGCCCCCTGTAGGACAGGTAAATTGATCAGGCAGTGGTAGGGCCAACCCATCACGGGCATCACCTCCTCGATGGCACCTTCTGCGACAAGAAAGTTGCCTTGCTCTGGTGTTATGAAGTGCTGCACAGAACTATTTTAGTAATGTTGCTAGGTAGTAATATCTTTGCACAAACAGTATCAAAGCTGTTGTGTGTCCCCTGCTGTCGACGTTCAGGTTGCAGAGAAAACGGAGCAGAAGATCGCGGAGTCGCGCGAGGCCTATCGGCCCGTGGCACAGCACTCGGCTGTGCTGTTCTTCAGCATCGCTGACCTGGCCAACATCGACCCCATGTACCAGTACTCCCTCAGCTGGTTTGTCAACCTCTTCATCCACTCCATTCACGACAGGTAAAGGGAGCCTTCCTGGTGGACAATGAGGTGTTTTCATTCTCTTCTCATCTCTCCATTTGGAAATTATTTCCCTCCTTAAATGCAGGCTGTTGAGGCAGAATATGATTGGTTAATGAAGTAATTGCTCTTTTTGTTACTGTTTAAGTGAATCATGGACTGTAAGCATGTGCTGTATTTAACTATTTTAAAGAATAGACTTACAGACAGGATGTCCTCTGGCTCTGAACTGGGCTCCATTATGAACAATGAGTGCTACCACTTAACTGTGGCAAATTGATTTCAGCTCATTATTTTGCTTGGGACTTTTAAAAGTGCTGTGAGACACGAACTGTAATTGAAATTTTGGGGAAATTGGCATCTAAGTCCCTTGTGGAGCACGTGGATCTACAAATATCCTGCACAGCCCTAAATAGACTGAAATTTCTTAACTCATTGCCTCTTTTTCAATTTGAAGTCTCGGTTTCTCCCTTCTTTCCTTTTTAGCAATAAATCCAAAATATTGAAGAAGCGACTTCAGTACCTGAATGACCACTTCACATACAATCTGTACTGCCAAGTGTGCCGCTCCCTGTTCGAGACCGACAAGCTGCTCTTCTCGTTTCTGCTCTGCTGCAACCTGCTCATGTGAGATCAGTTGGGAGAAGTCTCTTAGTACTAGAAACTAATGGTTTTCTTATCATGGAAATGGGACTGATGAGGTGGCATGTTCTCGTGCACATTGATAATAATGCCTTTGGAGTGAGGTCATGAATATTTTGGGGTTTCTAATACATATGGTATTTGTCAATGAAAGAGAATGTGAGTGCATTTATCACTACTGCAGGACACATTATGAAAAGAATGTTCCTGTGCTCATTTAAATCAGTAGTTTTGTCAATGTTACATCTTTGACTGTCTTTAAAGGACCCTGGGTAGTGTTTCATAGCATCCTCATGTCAAAAACATTTGCTGGTTTTTGAGAACACATTTTAGAAAGCAATTTTAAGCAGTAAAATGCAATGCTGACAATTTCTAGGCTTTTGTCTTTGTCATTTTCTCTCTTCTCTCTCTTATTCTGTCACACATCATAAGATCTCAGATGTAGACTTCTTTTCACAAGCTTTTTAGTTTTGTCTTCCTGAAGTTTTGTAATTTTATTGAACACACCATGAAAGGAATGATAAGTTCAAAATTGCACAACTGTAATATGCATACTTATTTCATTACAATGTATATTGTCTGTTCATGGACCATTCTTCCTGGGCCAATTTGTACAGCTACTCTATTCCCAGAACCCAGTATTTTCTATAGAGCCTTTAAAATTCAGGTGTAATTGCACTTCTAAAAAACAAATAAGCAGATATTTGGAAAAATGCTTCACTGGAAGGGTTGTCAAACACTAGAACGGGCTGCCCAGGGCAGTGGTGGAATCACCATCCCTGGAGGGATTTAAAGCCCTATAAATGTGGTACCTGGGGATGTAGGTTAGTGCTGGCCTGGCAGTGATGGGAGGAACAATTGGACTTGATGATCTTAAAGGTCTTTTCCAACCTAAACAATTCTTTGATTCTAAGATTTACCTCTTGAAACTCTTACCATAGTCTTAAGCAGACATTTCTGCCATAGTTTTGTAACTAGATAGAATACTGAGATCTGATCTCAGCTGCTACCTCAGTAGAAGCATTACTAAGTAGCAGTGAAGTGCAATTTATTTATTTTAAACAACTGTTTATATTATGTTAAATTGTACCTCTATTGCTGAATATCTTTCTCTCTTTCTCTCTTTTTTTTTTTTTGGGTTTTTTTGTTTGTTTTTTTAACATAGGGCTAGTAATGAAATAGAACGTCAAGAGTTTATGTTCTTACTAACTGGGGGTGTGGGTCTCAAGAATGAGTATCAGAATCCAGCTCCATCTTGGCTGTCAGACAAGAGCTGGGATGAATTATGTCGTGCAAGTGAAATGCCAGCTATGGAAAGACTGAGGTATAGCAAAATATTGATGTGAATTGACCTTAATTGGTTTTGACCAACACGTGTAACATGCTGAGAGAAAGGTTTGCTATACATTTTCCAAATCAGTGCCAGACTGCCAACAGGGCAAAACCAGCCCCTTTTTTCACCATTATGTTTTCTTCACTTATTTCAGTCAGTCAGAACATTATTTATAATATTATTTCATTAAATTATTTTTCTAAACTGTTTGAGGCATTGCCTAAAGAAACTTTTCTTTTAGAATTTCTCTGTGGTAGAGAAACTGTTTTAAGGGATCAGTGAATGCCAGAGCAGAATTCCAGTGCAGTTCTGGGGAAGGAGTTTCTCTGGTAAAATCTGATCTCCTGGAATAAGTAGAACTTCACCCTGGGTTTAAATAGAATTGAACACTACATTCTGGAGCCAGCATGGTTGCACAAGTCTTGCATATAAATAGCTGAGTGCAAATATTTGGCACATTTGGATCTGAGTGCAGAAAACTGCTCTGATAGAAGAAATTGTTTGAGGTGTTTGGTGTTTTAGCCCCTTTGGAGTTTTTGTAACAATGTGTACGGTGATCCAGCCTTTAAATAGTCTGAGAGTTATCCACTGCAGAGGAGTACTCTGCATGTTGTGGGAAGGAAAATACAGGCGTTTCCCTAGTTCAATTTCCTGGGAATTTTCTCCATTAAAGTGTGGTGTTCTCCTGAAATACTGGAGGCAGATAATTCACCCAGACCTATGAAGGTCCAAGCAGTCGTGGCCAGAGGAAGGAGCAGAACTTATTGTCAGCTTGGAATCTCTCAGGTGGAGTCTGTTGGCAGCAGCACGGGGGGATTGGTGGGAAGAGCTTTTTCTCCATTCACCATGGAGCAGCTGAACTGTGGGATTGTTTTTTTATGTAGATGTGAAGTGGCTTAGATGACAATACAATGTGATTGGCCTTTGATAAACATTAAAAAAAAAAAAGAATCCAGGTATTTACAGTAACTGTGGGGGGTTTTCTCTCCAGGAGTCACGTCTCTGAAAATATTGGTGAATGGCAAAAAATTTATGACAGCAAAGAGCCTCAAAATTGTCCATTACCAGAAGAATTGGATAATACATTAACTGAATTACAAAAGATTATAGTTCTTCGGTGCTTAAGACCAGACAAGGTAAAATGATCTGTTTTGGAGTGTTTGCAGACTGTTCCATGCTTTGTAGCAGAGTTTACAGTGGCTGTTGCAATAATGAATCTGATTTTCATCGTATTTTACTAAGAAAATCAATGCTGTTTTCATTTTTCAAGTGAGCAATACAAACACCACTAATATCACCAGAGAACTTTTGTCTGACGTTATTTAGTCTATGTTTGTGTTAATGGTTTGCATTTGTTTGTTTTTTTTAATAGATTAGTCCAGCTATAACAACGTTTGTTACAGATAAACTGGGGAAGAAATTTGTTGAGCCACCACCTTTTGATCTATCAAAAAGTTACTTGGATTCAAATTCTACAATCCCCTTAATATTTGTGCTGTCTCCAGGAGCAGATCCCATGTCTAGTAAGTATACACAGAAAGGGAAAACAGTAGTGTAGAACAGCTTTTCAGGTTAGGGACCTGAAATTCCCCTTCCATACACCAGGAAGATTATTTTGCACTTTCTGCAAGTAGATTTGAATGCATCATTTCACACTGGTAACATTCTGTTCTCCATAAACATGAGAATTTTTTATGTATGTGTAAACAAAATAGTAATATAAGGTTTTCAAATATATTATTTTCTGCCATTACTTCTTTTTCATGAAGAAATACTTAAATTTTGTGCTTCTCGTTCAAGGCCTCCTGAAATTGGCAACTGACAGAGAGATGGTGGGGGACAAGTTCCAGTCCATCTCCTTAGGACAAGGACAAGGACCTATAGCTACAAGAATGATTGAAACAGCAATGGAAGAAGGAACATGGGTCTGTTTACAGAATTGTCATTTGGCTGTCTCCTGGATGCCAACGCTGGAGAAAATATGTGAGGAGCTTAACAGTGAAAAATGTCACCCAGACTTCAGACTTTGGCTTACAAGTTACCCTTCACCAAAGGTGTGTGCATTGCCCAGATTCTGTACTTGGGAAAGGAAAAACTGATGGCATTTTCAGGGAATATTTATATACCTGAATGAGTTGATAATGCAGAACTTCTCTGAAACAGAATGAAGCTTTGAAGAAATAACTTATTCAATAAAGAACACTTTAAAAAGAATTTTAAACATAATAATCTCAAATTTCCTTTAAAATATTTTGATACTGTACTGTGTGATATTTTGTGTATTTTTGCTGTCACCAAATTTTTGTTTCACATAAATTCAAAAATTTAATCTTGCATTTTATTTGTGATGTAATGAATACCTCAAAAACATTTTAAACTATAGGTTTAAACTATAGGTCTTTCTTGATGCATTGGAGACTATTTTGTAAGCTATTGTTCTTTAATATGTAATTTCTTGCAGATAATTGCTTATGCAACAAACACAGACTAATAATATATTGTTAATTTAGCATCCCTTCCACACTTTCTGAGTGCAGTTTTGCTGGGTTTTACCTCTAGTTCCCAGTAACCATTCTGCAGAATGGAGTGAAGATGACAAATGAACCTCCTACTGGTCTCCGGTTAAACCTACTTCAGTCATTTCTCTCTGATCCTATTTCTGATCCCGTGTTCTTCTCTGGATGCCCTGGAAAGGAGCTGGTAATGTGCCCATCTCTTGAGAAGTTTTTGGATTTGGGTTTGTTTGTTGTTTTGGTGGGGTTTTTTATCCCCAGATAAATTGATTTCTGTCCAGTGTATATCATAACCTAAATTTTTTACTGTGGTTGTGGGTTTAGGTTTTGCAATTATAAAGATGACTAGTTGAGAATTCCTTCTGCCAGGTAATTTCACGTGGCAATATTTCAAATGATTTCTTAGACTTTATTAAATCACTTCCATGTCACACACACGTAGTGCACAATGGACATGAGCTCTGTAGGGTGATGTTTCTGTCATTTACTGAGATGGGAAGCACTCAGGACATCTTTTCTTGCTCCCAGGGAGCAAGTTCTACACTGCCCATATGTCTTATGAGGAACCTCTGAGCTAATCATGACCTTGAAGGAAGTGAAAAACAGTCAGGGATGTGGGTTATCTGTGTGCATGGGTGTGACTGCACCTAAGGATTTGCATTAAAAATACATCTCTATTTTACCTTTGTCTAATGAACCTTAAAAATAAATATCTGGTGCTGTTTGTTGCCCTTTTCATGGAAGAATGTTAATAGCACTTGAGGAAGTGGCTGAGTGTGCTTGCCTGTGTGGCAGCTGTGCGTGCTCAGGTTCCCAGGGCACAGAACCACAGAGCACTCCGTGGTGCCCTGTGCTGGTACCGAGACAGAGAGTGGATCTCACGTGGTGTTCTCTGTGCAGGTTACACACCAGCACGAGCTACAGACTAGTTAAGAATCACTGGTCAATAATGCTTTGTTTTGCTTTTCTCAAAGGTATGGGAGAAACTGCTCTTTGGAGTTTGTTTTTTCCACGCTCTTGTTCAGGAGAGGAGAAAGTTTGGCCCTCTGGGTTGGAATATACCCTATGGATTTAACGAATCAGATCTGAGGATCAGTATCAGACAGCTCCAGGTAAAATCAGGGATTGCTCCCTGTAACTCTGGCTTTGGGAAGCCCTGCTGGTAGTCAAAAGGAGCAAATATGACAGAAGTTACATCAAATGTTCATAGATATTAATGACTTCAGCTGTAAAGGCAAGGAATGTCAATCATGTTATAAATATATTCAAAATTACAAATGAAATAAGGGATTTGTTCTTCATGAGTTTTAGATTCCTATAGACCCATGGAATGAGTGTATATGGATATTATCAAAGTTAAACTGTCATACATAAGAGCTCACTGTGCTTTAAGTAGTACCATGTAACCTATTTTGGTGCTTTGTAGGAGGAAATATTTTTTTTTTGCCAGTTAACAGAACCTCAGGCTATTGTCCTGCCCCCAGATGAAATGGTGAACACTACTTGACCTTGAATCTTCTGTAGGCACTGTGTAGAAAAGTCAGGAGAGTTAAAACCAAGTTACAGAAGTTAAGGCTGAACAGCTAGAAAAGCTACCAAGAAGTTAATGAAAGGGATCTGTGTTTATGACACAGAAAAGTGTCCATCTGGAAAGTTTAGACTGGCAAAACCATCCCCTTGTAAATAATTCAAGAATGACTTGGATGGCTGAGTAATTCTGATATTCATAAGAGGCTTTTACTGTATTTTGAAATAGTAATTTTTACCTGAAAAAAAAAAAAAAAGATTTCACAGTTTGAATTTCCAATGCTTACAGAGAAAACTCCACAAACTGCAGCTCTGCACGTGCTGTAGCTGCCAGCCTGTTAGGTCAAACTGTTGTTCTGCAGATCTTACAAGTGTCTAGAATCCCTGTGCTGTGTTTCAGCTGTTCATCAATGAATACAGCCATGTTCCCTTTGAGGCTGTGTCCTACCTGACTGGGGAGTGTAACTATGGAGGCCGAGTGACAGATGACTGGGACCGGCGTTTGCTGCTGACGATGCTGGATGACTTCTACAATCCAGACATCATTGAAAACCCCCGGTACACTTTTTCTCCCAGTGGCAACTATTATGCTCCACCAAAAGGCACCTATGAGGAATACATCGAGTTTATTAAGGTAAAAAGGAGCAACAAGCTTTTGAAGTGTTACAGTGATGAAGCACAAACAAAGAAACACTGAAAGGCTTCTCTGCCTTAGAAAGGTGGTTTTGCAGAACATTAAATTGTGTGCTCGACCTCGTGCCTAACACCCCAGTATGATCCTTGCCATGATCTGGAATGTTTCTGAGAGGGAATCAGTAAGTAGGTAGGAAGATCTATAGCATAGATAATCGAGAATTCCTTGGAAATGTCTCTCTATATGAGAGGTGATGGCTCTATCACCAGCAACTGTCTGCAAATACCTGCCCCTAAGGTCCTTATTCATCTGCAGTTAAGTAAGTGGTAGTTTTTCACTCAACTTCTAAGAAAAGCCTTGGATCTGATTCCTAGTGTGCTGCTTTATCTCATGCAGATGTTTATGATTTTGTCCTAGAGTCTTCCCTTTAGTCAGCAACCAGAGATATTTGGCTTGCATGACAATGTGGATATTGCGAAAGATCTTCAGGAAACCAAGACCCTCTTTGAATCTCTGCTTTTAACACAAGGAGGAGGCACTCAGGGAACTTCTGGGGGAGGCGACAGCACCCTTTATGCAATTGCAGATGATATTCTCAGCAAGGTATTGTATTATACAAACGACTTCCATTTATCTTTTTACAAGGCAGAAATTCCCTAATTACAATCTGAAGTGTCAAATAGATTTCCTGTTGGATGAAAAAGCTTCTGGGAAGAATTTAGTGAGTTGTGCAAGTAAGAACTGGTGTGGCTGTAACACCACAGCCATATTTCAGTTGGAAGGAGCTTTATTAAATAGGTACAATACAGGATACTAACCAGAACGTTTAGTGGTATTATTGCTCTGCAAAGATTCACATTGGCATACCTTGAATGTAAAACCATTGCATAATGATATATGGAATGATTTTCAAAAATGTTGTCATTTACAGCTTCCAAATGATTTTGACATTGAAAGTTGCCTACTTAAATATCCTGTGAGATATGAAGAAAGTATGAACACTGTGCTGGTGCAAGAAATGGAAAGATTTAACAAGTAAGAATGTTCTATTTTATTATAATTCTTTTTGCAGGAAAAACTTCCTGTGATTCATACACTGTAAGCTCTGTTGTGTGAAATATTCCATTTATTTTGTTCCCTTCTAATTGTCTGCAGTGGTATCTGCAGTCCAAGCACCATTGCTCCTTGTGGAAAGTCAGAGTGTAGGATGGCTGTCAGGAGAAATGGTCTAGGGGCAAAATGAACTGAAAGAGAAATACAGGATAGAAGAAGGGAGTGTGAGGAAGCTCTGGGAAGAGAGAATGCAAACAGTATTTTTATGTTCCTTTTTTTTTTTTTTTAACTTCCCTTTCCCTTTCACCATCTTTATCGTCAATTATATTTTATTTTCCTCGTATTTCTGACCTGTAGGGTAAAGGGTTTAGAAACTGTAATACATTCACAGTTGTAGTTTATGAAACCTTTTCCTTGATAGATGGAAATATTTCTGTATCTTTCTTTATTGTCTCATATACTTCTGTCTGAAAAATTTCCGTTTCCCCCCTCCCCTTTTTCCCATGCTTTTTTCCCTTAGACTGTATTTCCACAAGTACTCTCCTAGGATTACAAACCTAGATTCACTTTCATTTTTCTCTTTGGTTCTCTAGTCTCTTTTTTGACTTTGTTTCCTAATTTTCTTTCTCTGCCTGCCTCTCCATTCCTTCTTTCTGTTTTTCCTTTGCCCTCCTCCTTTTCTGTTTGTCTCTTCACATTTCCTGCTCCATTTTCTCCCTAATTCCCTCTGGCCTTCAAATTTATCCTCTTTCCTAACAATACAGAGTATATCAGAGATAATTATTACTGTTCCTAGTCTTAAATAAACCTGCACAAAGCCATGACTTGACAGATGTGGCTAATTGTGTATATGTGTATATATATATGTATGTGTATGTATGTATTAGGTATACAAGTTCCATAGATGATTCCATAGTCACTTTTTAAAATTTCTTTCCAGTGCCATTGTCATGTTTTACAAACCACGCAAAATGCGTGGAAAATGTTTTATTTTCTGATTCCAGTTTAATCCGAACTATTCGTATTACACTCATTAACCTGAAGAAAGCCATTAAGGGACTGGTTGTTATGGATGCTGAGCTGGAGGCTCTGTCTGGCAGTCTCCTTATTGGAAAAGTTCCTGAGAAGTGGGCACAACATTCCTACCCAAGCCTAAAGCCATTAGGGAGCTACATTGTAGATTTGCTAGCAAGGCTCAAGTTTTTACAGGTATGTACAAGAGGCAGGGCTGCCAGTTAGTTATATCTCCTTTTTCATATCATTTGTCCTTTAAGTTAAAGGATTATTGGGAAAGGAAGGATAGGCTTTGTTTAGATTTTCTGACTATAGTTAAGCAGAAAATTGTCAAAGAGTGTGGGATTTCTCTTTCTGATTATTGAATGTGTCACTTTTCTCCTTCCAGGATTGGTATGAGTTAGGAAAGCCCCCTGTTTTTTGGCTGTCAGGATTCTATTTTACTCAAGCTTTCCTAACTGGAGCAATGCAAAACTATGCTAGGAAACACAGAATCCCTATTGACCTTCTGGGATATGAATTTCAGGTATGGATAAGTTTTAAATTAATATTTTATTTATCTGAGTCCTGATGTTGTGGTGAGATGTAGTACAGAAACCCTGACTGGAAGGTTCATTTTGCAACTAACTCACTCTAGTCTGAAGACATACATGTATTTCTTTAGTAACATTGTCATACCTTATATATATATTAAATATATTAAATATACCTTAAATGTATATTAATAAGATAATATATAACATCTATAGAAGAGATATATTCAAAGTAATGAAAAGTAATTCTGGCATTGGACCTGGACCTCCACTCAAAAAACAGCCTATATGGTTCATATTCATTTGTGGGATTCAAGCCTCATTTTATAACCTCTATAAAGGTAATTAAGAAACCCACAGAAATCTGCTCTCTATGGTTTTGAATAAAAGCAGCACTGAAAGGAAGGTGTTACTGCAAAGAGCAGTGGAAGTTTAATAACATGGAAAACTTATTTCTTGCAGGTTATTCCTCAGGATACTGCTGATACTGCACCAGAAGATGGTGTTTATATCCACGGATTATTTTTAGATGGAGCTCGCTGGGACAGGACAAAGTCAGTAGCCAAGTTTTTCACTGTGGTTCTGGAAAGCTTTCTTAGATACCCAAACAAGATTGGCTGAAATATTTTGAGTGATACTTTTCACGTTATTGAAGTAACACCCCAAATTAAGTACTCTCTCATACATGGAAGAAAAAGCCAACAAATGAACAGCAACAACCAAAAACCCCCACCGAATCCCTCAAGCCACAAATAATTATTTTGTTGCTTTCTGTTACCAGGGGAATGTTGACTGAGCAGTATCCCAAAGTGCTCTTTGATGCCATGCCAATCATCTGGATAAAGCCAAGTGAGTACAATTTCTCTGGTATGAGCTATTCAACAAGAAATCACAACAGTGGTTTCCTTTTTTACTTTCAGATGAAAAGACTAGTTAAATGAAGTTTTTGTGAATATGTTCAGTTGCTCCCAACATATTTTTCAACCAAAAGTTAATTTGGGTAGGAAAGCACATGGTACTTGAATTCCTTACTCTATTCAAGTCGAGGGGAACTTTTAACTGACTTACAGAGACTCAATATTTTACCTAATGTGATTTAGCAAGCTTTGCTCAGGTTATTTTTAGCTCCTGTGCCAGCCGTCTGACATATTAGTAAGTAGTTTTTCACAACTTTTAATTTCTTTGATCAGGAGGAGTAAATCCCTGTTTTACTCACATAATCACAACTTTCTACTGCAACTGTTACAGCTTAGATGTCATCAGTGAATAGGTAGTCTAAAAAATTCCTACTTTGCCTGCCTGTGCTTTCTCTTGAGGTTGGATGAATCTGTTCAGACCTGAATGATTTTAGGCTTTGCACAAGTTCCATGTAAGCAGCCTGGGCATACAAAGAGTTCCTGCAGAGTTCTTGGATCTCAGGTGACTTGAATTGCAGTTAGTTCTGTGGCAGCTGGACCAGAATTCTTGTAGAGCTCAAATGCTCATGTATAAACTATGGTTTAAGTAGGTAACTGTGCAGATTTTAATGTTTCTTTGAGTAGTACAAAGCTAGTAGAATCACAGGAAGGCACTGAATCCTGAAAACAAATTGTGGATAAATTAGTTGGGTTTAAAAACAAAAGAAACCACACAAGAGAACACCAAAAAGAGAAGCTGGATAATTTTATTCTGCTGCTCACAAAACAATGTTGCATTTTTATTTAGCTTTAAAGATGTTACTGAAAATACTTGATATTTGCATGCAGATTATTGTATCAATAGATCTGCTCAATGTAATGGCTTATTTTGGGGTTCTTTTGAAGCTCCAAAATCAGACATAAAGGAATCCAATGCCTACGTTTGCCCACTCTACAAGACAAGTGAGCGCAAAGGAGTCCTTTCGACCACCGGCCATTCCACCAACTTCGTCATCGCCCTGAGGCTGGACACGGACAAACCCGTCCAGCACTGGATCAAGAGGGGGGTTGCACTGCTCTGCCAGCTGGATGACTGACCCTGGGCACTTCAGGCCAGGCTCCACGAGATCCTGTTCTTTTTGTTGGCTTACACAGCAAAGGGAACACAGCGTGGAAAAGAAACATCTGGAGTTTTTATATTAAGAGGGCTACAAATACTTTCTGATCCTCGGTATTTTGTCTTAATTAAGTATGTGTTGTTATTATTAGTGTCTTTACAGTCTGTAAACAAACAACTAGGATTTTAGCCCTCGGTAATGTTATTGTTGTGTGAACATCAGTTTTATGCCTTAGTTAAATATCACAAAATGTATGTTAATGAAAGTAGTCTGCACTTTCTGAGAGAAACATTACAGGCAATAAACTTGATGCTGCACATTTCTTTCCTTTAAAAATAAAAAGAAATAAAATTACTCAAGCATTCTTTCTAGATCTCCTCTAGCAAAGAACTCTTTCTACCTTGTATTCAGATATATCATCATTTCTTTATATGGATCCCTCTGTAAAATACAGTGGGAATAATTCCATCCTGCCATCACTGTTACAACTGGGCATCTGAGTCCCTCACTTCCCTTTGCTGGGTGTTACACCAGTGTAAGTCTGTCTTACTGAAACTTCTATTTCTTTTAAAAACTCTGTTTATTTCTCATTTGCTTTTCTATTTATATCACTGTGAATTGTGACTAAGCAATCAGAAACATAATAATTTTAATAGCATTTTTGCTTGATTTTATTTACTTGTTTGTGTTTATTTTATTGGTTTTAGTTTTGGTGCTTTCTTACCCTTCTAAGTAAGCTCTCCAGTTTTCTCTCTTAGGACAGCACTGAAGACTTTTCATAATGTAATAGTTACCACTAAAGTTCTGAAATTCTCATTCCAAAAGCATGAGAATTTTTACAAGGAAACTGAACTTTTAATTCCTTCTTTTGTTGACACCACTTGTCAGGTCAGATTATTAAACATGACTGGCCTGTGTGAGAGAAACATGGACAAAGTCCCAGCCTGTCTCATGATCGGGTATTTATAGGGAGCTATTAATGGACATGGGCTCTGCAGAGATCATTTGCCATCCTGAAAATATCACTTTCAGCTTAATAATTACTTCTTCAAAGTGTGAGGTCTTCCCTCTTTCAGAAGGTGAGGAAAACCAGTATATTTTCTCAACTCATAGGAAACTTAGTAGTCTTTTTACAAAAAAGCATAGTCTAGATTTAAAATGTTTCACTGTGCCATAGTATAATCCATTACTAACAGTCTGTATATGTTGCTAATAATATTTCTCTTCTTTGCTACATGTGCTATTACAGAGCAAGGCCTTGCAATCATACATTAGGTGGATCAGGTAACAAATTAAATGCTGCAGGTTTGCAATGAATTCCTGCTGTCCAACTTTAAGATGTTTCTAGAATTACTCCAAACTTTGTAAGTGGCATGTTGACAACTTCCTTAACTTTACTGTGCTCATTCATTTTGCCAGTTTATTTATTTGCTTTCTGTTTTTTACTTATTTATTTTATGTTATTTTTCCCTGTAGTTTTGAGGATTTCTTTCAGGCCAACTGTCTTGCAAGACTGAAGTGGATGTTTTGAAAAGGTAAATCAGATGAGAGGTTTGAGCCTAACAGAACATCTGTGATTTTAACCTATAGTAGCACGTAGCTGAATATACAGAAGGACAGTGGGACTGCTTAACAGTGCACATCTACATCCATTATGCCATTTAGTGATCAGTTTGATCATGAATCATTTTTTATTATTTCTTCCTAAATTTTAACATTTAGACTTAACATAGTAGCAGTTAGATTTAGTTCTATGCTCCGTGGTTTGTCTTGCAATCTTTAATTGAACCCTTTCAATATAGAGAAGTTTTATGTGCTTGGTTTTTGGGTTTGGTGTGGTTTTTTGTTTGTTTGTTTGATTGATTTTTTTTTGTATTTTTTTGTTTAATTAATGCTATTCTTAAGCTTTTTTTGTGTTATTAACTTAATTGTGGTTACACCAGTGTGCTTTCTTTCTGCCTGTATTTGGATATATACTGTTGCAGTATTTTGGATATATCCCTTAAAAGTATCAGAAGCAAACGGGCTGCAGGGATGGAGACAGAACTGTAAGTTTATCAGTTATAAAAGGCAGTGCACTGGGTACATAAGGTGGTGAAGCTGGTGTTTTTCTAAGCATGTGCACAAAACACCACGGATCTGCAACACTTTCCTGACTACCAGATACTGCCCCAACAATGTCTTTGTTGAAACAGTTTGAACAAGAGCTCTTATTAAAAAATTTCATGTCCTTCACTTGCCCTTCCCTTCCAGGCCTGCTGTGAACAAACAGGGAAAACATCCTGTGTTTTATTGTACATCTGTTTTCCCACTAAGGAAACATCAGAACTCAGTTGTGATGATATTTGAGTGTCTAAATGGCTTAAGAGGGAATGACTGTTTATCTAAGAGCAAAGTTTTGCCTATTTTTGTTGCCTTCTAGGAAGCAATGCCAGAACAAGTAGCTATTCTGTATGTTCAGTCTGTGGAACAGAGAAAAAAGCTGGGATGTGCTACAGGAGTAGAAAACCTTTACTCTGTTCTAAATAGAATAATCCTGCAGTGCAAACCTAAACCCTTGGGAGAAGGCTGAAGCTTGAGATGGAAAAGTTCCAATTCATTTATTTTAAACCATGTTTCATTTCTCTTGATACTGTAACAGTGACTGCTGTTTCTTGACTTCAGATTTAACCTGAAGATTTAACATCTGCTTCCAATTAAAAAGCAGTTTCCCTGCACGAGGTGATCCAGGCTGTGCTGATTTGCCATGTACAATTCTGTGTATTTGTTTGATGACAATTCTGATGAAGAAATCCCTACCCAACGAGCTATTCAGGAAAGCCTACAAGAGAGGCACAAAACTGAAACAAGTGGCTGTGCAACAGAGGCTGAAAGGTAATAACTTACTACTTCTATTTTGAGTTTTGGCATTATTGTAAGCATGTGGTAACCTTTCTTTCCTTTGTGACTCCCTGGGCTGGATTGCTCTGACCTTTTCTCATGGGTACTGGAAACCACTGGTAGCTCACTTGGCCTGAGTTCTCCCTGAAAAAGTGTACCTGTTTCCTTGAAAATATGGGAATGTATGAACATTTCAGATGATGTGTTACATCAATACCTAAATGAGGGCAAGGCTTTATGAAGAAGATAAGTAGGTGATGTAAAATCAGATTGGTATGGTAGCTTCCCCTCATCTTAGTATTTACTTTTTTAATGTAAAAAATTCAACACTTATGGTGTCTCACATTCATTTTTACTTCTCACTCCATTCTTGTTCTGTTTGTGCAGTTTCCAGTCTACTGCAAGTAAAGAACGTGGAGAGATAATTGCAGCAATTCAGACAGTTAAGTACAAATCCCCCCCACTAAGCCTGTTCCCCTGGGAATTGCTGAGCAATGCCTACATTTGAGCTGTTTGATCACCTGATTTAAGTGCAGTTTTTCTTTCTGTAGTCTTGGGAAGAGTAAGGCAACTGAAAACAGGACATCCAAACTAACTTATTAGATAGGATCATGGTAATAAGATAGGTTCAAGTGTCACCCTTTTCAGAAATTACAGTGCTTCATCTCCTGAAATTAGGGGAAAATTCCAGGCCTTTCTTTTAAAATAAGCAGTTTTGAAGTATTAATTGATTAGTCAAGTGATACTTTACTGTAGCATTTTCCATTTTGCAAGATACCCAGATTAAAAAGCTTTCTCTAGAGGGTTCCAATACTGTTCCTTAATTGCAAAACTTAAGTGTATTCCAATATGAGATGCAATATTGCTCATGAGAAGACTGTACTTGAAATATTTTAGTCACGTTATTGTAAGGAAGTGGTTTTCCATCTATAATTCAAAATGCTTTGTGAATCAATGCTGATCATTGATTGTTCCATTCATGTAAACTTCCCTCTGAGAAAAAATTGCTCTGACAAAGCCAGTTGTTTATTCTAGATACACTGATGGGATAAGTGACACTCAATATATTGGTTGTCTGAATTTTGTCTTATGGTTAGTAATGGGATACGTGTCTGTCTTAAAACCCCACAGGCCAAGAAGAGGCCTTGAAGAAGCTGGTGAAGCACAGCTGTGCCTTTGAAGAAGCAGATCAGCAGGGCTGGCTTCCTGTGCATGAAGCTGCAGCACAGCCAAATAAGAACATCCTTGAAATAACCATGAAAGGTACAGAGTCCTCCTGGTTTGCCACCAAGAAGTTTTTACAGAGTCGAGTTGAATCAGTCACCCAGCTTCAAACGTGTTCTGCTGTTCTGCATTTCAGCCTCCCGGGCCCACACGTGGGAACAGAGCACCCTGAAAGGGGAAACACCTCTGCTGGTGGCAGTGAGGAAGTGCTTTGTGGGCAATGTCTGCTTGCTCCTCATCAATGGCTGCAATCCCAACGTCAAGAATGAAGAGGGAGATTCTCCTTTAGTTATAGGTGAATACCTTATTTAGGGGTGGAGAGCTGAGGGAATTAGGGGAGATCATACTTACACATTTCAGGTTTCAATTTGACTTATTATTAAGTTTTTTGCTCTAAGGGGGAAAAAATTTTAATCTCAGCACTGAATGTTGTCTGTCCTTGTCTGTTTTTCTTAGATGATATCAAGTCTTCAAATAAGTTGTCAGTTCCAAGTTAGAGTCTGTCACCACTAAGTTCTTAGCATTATTTATTAATTAACATTTTCCCATAAACGTAGACCTAGGAGAAGTAAAATATCTTTCCACAAAATCTGATCCAATGTAGGGAGTTCCAGATGCCTACTGCCTTTCATTCCTCAGTTGCAAAGAGTTTGAATTTCAGGTTGAACATACATTTTTCCCCCCAGAGAATCAATTAACTTTCTCCATGAAGGGCAGAGGGTCATCCTCTGCTTCCCTTGGCATCATTTATGCAGTGGTGCCAGGCAACCAGGTCCTCCTTCATGCTGTTACTGCCCTGCATGTCTGCAGGCATAAAACATTCCTAATCTCTGCCTAACATGGTATCTCTTCCATTGCATCAGCCTCTCTTTCTCCAAATCCCACGGCACTCCCATACCCAGGACCGCTCTGTGTGGATGCCACTTTAACTGGATCATGCACGAGAACTGCAATTCCTGATTTGCAAAGAACCATATTTTACCAAAATGTTTTTCAAATGTTCTGTGTTCATTTCATTTGCTTCCCTCAGTTTGGGCTATGATGCCATAATTCTTACTGAATCCTAGCCAAAAAAAGGAAAGTGTGTTGTCATTATCTCAGTTCTAAAGGACCACTATAAATTTCTTGGATTAACCTGTACATTTTTCAGTATTGCAAGGGTATTTTTTTCAAAACTGTTGTTAAAGGAGCAGAGCCTACCAACCATTTGTAGGACCCCCACTCCATCCCTGTGAAACAGCTGAAGCTTCTGGTCAGGGCCACCTGCTTGCAAAGGATGTAGAGAATTCCTAGATACTTTTGAAGTGCACAGTATTAAACTGCATCATCCCACAAGATGGGAATGTATGGGATTTATCTAAAGCAGCCATGTAGGTTCCAGATAATGGCACATCACAGCTCAGATCACAGGATGCTGTCAGGGGTACTTCAAGCAGCTGTGGCATATGAAGCTTCTCAGCCTAATCTGTCCTGATGAAGGACACTTGCTACCCTGCACAGCCTGGGAGATCAAAGAGAGAAGGAGGGAAAGGTGTTGCCTCTTCATTCCATTCCCTGGAGCCAATGCAAATTTCTCTTTTAAGATCCTTACAGATTTAACAGTTCAGGCTTATTAAGCTAAGAAGGTATATGACACAATAATTTTAAACTTTGTTTCATATTGTGGTAACTGCTTATGAAGCTGAAATGGAGCTCTGCTGGCAGCTCCTGAGTCCACCAAGGCCCTGGATGTGGCCTCCATCTAGTGGTGAGGGAAGCTGTGTTCTGGTCCATCACCAGACACAATAGAGGATTACAGAGAGAGATTATCATGAGATGGTTCATTTGGAAGCAAAGAACAGACTTGTTGATAACAAACCTGTCAGTGTAGGGTGACATCTCTCAGAGGATAAAGAGCACTGCAGGAACAGCTTTCCTGGGCTGCCACATTGCAGAAGCCACAATGCATGGAAAAGCATTGAATAACATCTGTCTGATGCTTTTTGCTTGTTGTGCTACAGCAATTAAACAGAATTCCTACGAGATTGCCTCCTTGTTGATAAGATCTGGAGCCAAAGTGGATTTGCAGTGTGTCCACAAGAGAACTGCTCTACATGAGGCAGCCAGGCTGGGCAGGAAGGATCTGGTAGAGCTCCTCCTTCATTCCGGAGCAGATCCTGACCCTCGCAGTGGATATGGGCTCACACCTCTAGCACTGGCTGCACAGATGGGACACACAGAGATTATGGAGCTCTTATTGCAAAAAGGTAAGACTTTTTTATATAGGATCTTCCAGGAAGAGCAGGCTCAGGGTGGGGGTCTGTCATCAGGGTTATAAATGATGGGATGGGGTACAGAATGCAGAGCCAGCTTCTCACTCTACTGAGAAGTAACTCACCTTACTAAAGAGTATTAAATGCTACCGGCACCAAGAGGGTTGTTGTGATGTAGTTAAGTAAAGGCCTGATAAAAATCACATTTTATAAGGTTAAAATAATATATTCATATTTTATTTGACAAATATTTTGTATTTGTAATTGATTTTCAATGCTCTATCGTTTTCTCATGTGTAGAGGTCACCTTAGAAAAGGCCTGACAAGACATTTATTGTGGGGAATTTTACATGATGGTTCAGCAGCCCTGGAACTGGATTGCATGAACTTTTTGGATATTGGGTTCTCTCGTATTTACAGTTATATCTGTCTGGTCTTTGTAAAGTAAAAGAGTTGAAGAGCATTCAATGTAAGCCAAAAAGCAACTGTTTGGATGAGCTGGCCCTTTGCTTGTCCAGCTCTAGCAGCAACTCTTACCACGTAATTGTATTCAAAGCAATTTGGACCTTCTTGTTCCCAGGATTCCATAAACACATCTAAAATCCAGGATCCACATGAAGGTTTCTGCCCACATTGGTATTATTTGGTGAAGAATAGAATTCCCAATACCCTCTCACTGGAGGGTTGGAGACATTAATCCTGGCTGGGTGTGTGCAGTGATCCTCTGAAAATCCCCTCTGCTTCTTTCCAGGTGCAGATGTTCTTTCACAGGCAATGGATTGTGCTTCTGTATTATTTGAAGCAGCAGGAGGAGGAAATCCAGATTCTGTGAGTCTTTTACTAGAATATGGGGCTGATGCCAATGTACCAAAGCACTCGGGTCATTTGCCAATCCACAGAGCTGCATATAGAGGACACTTTCTGTGAGTTAATATACTTAAAAATCAAGTAACAGTGACATGAGAAATATTAATTTTGCTAATTCTATCTCATTCAAAGAAGGCAGCAAATCTGTAGTTTTGTACAAGGAATTGTTTTTGACTGTGTACATATGACTGTTCTGTGTCTGAATGTAAGAGACCAGTCAGGATAAAATCTTCATCACTTTAGCATATATATTTTAATCCCTGTAGTATTTCCCTATTTGCCACAAATAATAACATTGTCCAGGCTGATGTTGAGGTTCTTGGGACATCCTCACTCTCTTTGGGTCTATGTCTCATTTCCACCCCATCACAGCAAGGTGAATAAATCAAATAGGCAAATAGGGAAGAAGGGTTACCCTTATGTTGAAGACAATAAGGTTACTGGAAGATATTTTCGCTAAAATCACAATTAGTAAGAGAGAAACAAGAATCTGAGGATTCTTAATTCCTATGGTAATATTTTATTAGTTATATTAAGTTACATTTAAACTTTAATGTATATATTACATTTTAGATTATATGTATTCATGTTAAAATATAGTATATTTTATTAATTCTTTAATTCCTACAGGTTAACTAAAAACATCGTGCTCTTGACATTTAGGAAAAGCTTCTATTGAGGAGTAATCCTCTAGCAAGGAATGGGGTTGTTAATAAAATGAATATATATTTACATATATATAAAAATAGAATATAGAATCATATTTTTATTCCATTACAGTATAATATAATAATATTTTATGCGTAATATTTTATGCAGGTGCCAAGTCAGTATCCATTGAAATTTAATTGTTACCGATTCAAGTCAATACTTGCCAACGTACTGATTAGGTAGATTAAAATGATTTTTACAGTCACGATGAATTCTGAAGTCCAGCAACACAGAGAAATTCCAAGATGAGTTGAGTGAAGGAAGCAATATGTTTAAGATTCTGAGATTCTTTTTAATTATTATTATTTTTCAGAGCCCTAAAATATTTAGTTCCAGTTACTGATTTTGCTGCCATTAAAGAAAGCGGGATAAGTCCAGTTCACTCAGCAGCAGCAGGAGCACATCCACAGTGCCTCGAGTTTCTCCTCAACTCTGGGTTTGATGCCAATTTTATGCTGGATCAGCGGGTTCGCAAAGGCTACGATGACCACCGCAAATCAGCGCTGTATTTTGCTGTGTCCAACGGGGATCTCTGCTCCACGCGGCTGCTGCTGAACGCCGGAGCCCTGACCAACCAGGATCCCATCAACTGCCTGCAAATCGCCCTGAGAATGGGCAATTACGAGCTAATGAACCTGCTGCTCCGCCACGGGGCCAACGTGAATTACTTCTGCAGAGTGAACACCACGCACTTCCCCTCGGCGCTGCAGTACGCCCTGAAGGACGAGGTCATGCTGAGGATGCTGCTCAACTACGGGTACAACGTGCAGCGCTGCTTCGACTGCCCCGGCGGGGACCACTGCCACTCGCAGTACGTCACTGACGGCTGGACCTCCACTGTCATCAAAGACACGATGGTGAGTGCAGCACCGGCTCCGGGAGCTGGGCTGCCACCAGCATCCTGCCTACAACTCAATGGAAAGGGACTTAAGGCAGCGTCAGAAAAGGAAGGTTTGAGTTTATACCTAAAGATAGGAATAGACAAGGCTTTAAAATTGAATAGATGTTGCCATGAGGCCTGGTTCGTGGTAGCAAATGATTGCCAACTGTATTTCTGAATTGAGAAAAAATTGCTTATGATATCTAATGATCAGTATGGCATTGCTTTTCCAGAGCAGTCTCGTCCATGCTGTGAGAGCAGGGACTTTCAGGCTGGTTCCCTGCCTTGTCCTGAACAGTGACACCAACACTGGAAGGCTGCTCTAAGGACCCTGGAGCTGGCAGGATAAGCACTGAGCAGCAGTTAACAAGCTTGGACCTACCTAAAGAGGGTCCTGGAGACACCCATCAGTGTCATTGTGCAGCAGTTTGTAAAGTCCATTTGAAAGTAATAAACCCTTCTTTAACCTAAAGATAAGGGGCTGAGGGGTGCACACCCCTGTTCAGCATGCTAGGACAGAAGTCTAAATTCCACTTAGGGATTCGTGGCACGTCTTTCTAAGCACTTAGTTACCAAACATACAGCTGCTGAAGTTTATTTTTGGATTTAGTACAAAATAACCATCTCTGAGATTTTCAGATTCTACTGGTGAGGCTTAATGCAAGCTGAGTGACAGAACACTCATTCTGCCTTGGATTCTGCTGAAGTTACTCAGCAGTAATACTTCAGTTTTGAATATTATGCCATTAAACATTTTGTTTCTCTCAGTTCTGTGAAGTGATAACCTTGTCGTGGCTGAAGCACGTGTCTGGGAAAGTAGTGCGAGTGATGTTAGACTACGTCGATCACGTCAAGATCTGCTGGAAGCTCGAAGCAGTTCTCAAAGAACAGAAACTCTGGCCAGACATCAATTTCATTTTAAGTAAGTATCTGTTTACATTTGAATTGAAAACAAGCTGCTTTGGGATTGGGGCCTTTTTTGCTGACAGGATTTTAATTTGCATTCTCCTTTCTAGCAAACCCTCGCTCTCTGAAGCATCTCTGTCGCCTGAAGATCCGGGAGTGCATGGGCCGGCTGCGTCTCCGCTGTCCTGTCTTCATGACCTTCCTTCCACTGCCAAAGTGCCTGAAAGACTACATACTGTACAAGGAATATGACCTTTATGGACAGGAAAACTTCACAGGAATCTACAACCTCAACTGTACATAAGTATTAGCCCTATATTTTGAAGGGAATGTTAACATGGGTAAGACTGTTGTGCTGCTGCTTTTTTCTTTGGGGATTTTTTCTCCTCTGTGTATTAAGGAATGCCAGCATCCCCCCCCGCCCCGTGAAGAAACTGGGGAGAACCCCAAAATTAAGTATTGGTGATCCCATTCTACGCATCTCCTGGAATATGAACTACCTGAAAGTTGTGGCAACGGTATTTTAAATGCCTACTGTGACATGTTGAGGAAATGTAAAATGCAGGGCTGCAATCCTTGTGTTATTGCTCAGCTAAACCCTGTTGTATCAGATAACACTGCCCCCACTGCAGGTTAAACCCAGGGTTTAGTAAAAGGTCAGGGATTTAACTAAAACCAGGAAGGGACAGAGTTCTTTTTTCTCTTGTACTTCCTCTTCTTTTGACAAGTAGTAGTATTTGTTTGTGAGGTTCTACAGTGATGTTCTGAATGAAGAGCAGCTCGAGTAGATCTTTTCTTTTTGTCACCCTATCAAGCAGTCCCACATTCCAGGCAATGCAATGGGATTAAGCTACAGCAACCTCTGCTTATCCCAGCAGCTCCTGTGACATAGCAGTGTTTCAAGAGGGCAGCACTGTCTCACCCACGCTGGACTTTGATTATTCTCTCTCTCAGAACAAGGCTTTCCTTTTACAGTGCTGGCCAAAGCCATGCATGCAATTTTGGGAGTTTCTCTCCATAGAGTTGCAGCTTAAGCTTTTGGAGCACTTTCATTTTAGGAAGTCTTACAGAAGTATTAGGAATATCTATAGCACACCTGTTCTTTCTAAAAGTACTGCAAACGTCAGTCTATATTTTAGAAAAAAAGAAGTTCATCAACACATTTGGCATTAGTAGTATTTATTCCTTCATTATCAAGTAAGCATAGATTTATTTTTTTTGTAGTTATACATGCATCTTTATCACGGAAGTTACAGAATTCAAAAGTCTGCTTTTCCCCAGAAAAATCTACAAACCTTATAAAATACAAATTTTACCATAATGTAGTTATGACCCATGGCTTTTTACATGGTCTTTATCATATAGTAACCTACTGAAGCCTGTCAAGGTGTGTCCAGTGCCCAGGTTAGTGCTGTGCTGGCAGAGCCTCCATCCAGGGGAACTCAGTGTTCCCATAACAGCAGCTCTGCAGGGCCTGTCATGGCCTGTGTGACAGCCCCCCACGGGCACTGTGGGACAGTCCTGTGTGACAGCCCCTGCCACAGCCCCCCCACGGGCACTGCACAGCCCCTGCCACGGCTCCTCCTCAGCTTCAGTCTGGGAGTGTTGCAAAAATAAGTTCCCAGCATTCCCGAGTAATAACGACTTCCTCGGAGGTTGTCTGGCAACAGGTATGGAAATGAAGAGAACTGAGCTACACTTGATGACAGAGGGAGATAACTGCATGTCAGAGCTTTGGTTAATGGAAGGGAACACGTCCTGTCACCAACAATGGTACTTCCTGAAGGTCAGTGCTATGAAAAATGCAGGAGGCTTTTGCATCAGTACAAGTCCCACCCAGAAAGTTACAAGAGTTAAGCTTTTATTTAATCTACAAAATGCTGACTGGAGCCCTGGCACAATAGGGTTACTGTCCATGTTTCCAAGATTAAGACACAACAATCAGTTGACATAAATATGCCATTGGTGGTTTTTAACACAGCTATTCAGGGAAAATGTGCAAGTCAGTCTCAAACATTGCAAAAATCACTTACACTTCACCAGAACAGGACCAATCCAGAACATCATTGTAAGAATTTGATCACTCCACTCTATTATAAAAATGACCAGAAAGATTGTACAAAGTCCTTGTCTTGCAATACAAAACTGATTAGGAATACAAGTGCATTCACAATGACACACTGACTTATTCTTGTCATGACAATTTAGACACCACTGTGGCAAAGGGAAAAAAAAAGTCAACTTAGTGCTTGACTAAAAAGAAAAGCACTGGAGACTAATTACCTTGCAAGAATTTTTGTAATACAAAGTAAGGAAAATAATATAAAATATCAGCTTCTGCTGTTAGACTAGACAGTGTCTCTATTAAATTCACTAAGCAGTGACAGGTTTTCTTTCTCTATGTGAATGATTTCTGAAATAATAAGAGACTACATTGTTAACATAGTTTTCTCCATTGGCTTTTCCCAAAAGCTGTGCAACTACTTAATCAGAATTTACCTTAAAACATAAACATAGTCAAATTTACCTTTTATATCAATGCACATAAATTACAGCTTCATAAATAGCTTCAGCTGTTTCAGGATTTTCAGCTCTGAGTTAACATCCATATAAAGACAACTTTATGGGGGGAAATGTTCCTTAACCCTGAAATATTACCTTACTGTTAGATAGTGAATTGTCTTGATACAATTTTAAACTAAACAGATTAAGGAAGCAAGACTATGACATTCAAATGACTTTACACTACCTGCTTGTAGCCACTTTTACATGGCTGAGTTGTACATGACTTTGCCCTTGTCCTCTGCTTTAGACTTGGCCACATCCTACCAGAGCCCACAGAGGAGTGCCAGGGATTATCTCTAATGCAATAAAATGCAGACCCATAAGCACACCTGATATGTTTTATATACATGCCATTACATACACAATGTATGTAGCTTGAAACAACTGCCAGCAAGACTTGCTTGTTCTGCAGCCTGTAAATCTGCATTTACAGGGTTCACATCCCCTCACCTGAGGCCTGAAGTGTGGCAGGAACTACGAGGCTGCAATCAGCAACATAACAAGTTAGTCCTGAACACCACTGCCCATCAGCACCTGCACAAAGTCACTTCAAAACCAGGGGCTTGAAAGAATATTTTCAGGAGTGACTCAAATAATAGTAGATGCACATGAAGCAAACTACAGCTTCAGCTGGCAGTACTTGAAAGATCAGCCTTTGAGTAAAAGGCAATAGGAAATAATAAACAGGAGAAATAAATTACAGGAGAGGAAATCAACCAGTAATTTAGTCACAGTAATACAATGCTCAGGTGGTGAAATCCTACCACAGCAGTTCCCAGCAGAACACAAGGTGTTCCCACTAGAAGCCATATTCTCAAGGAAAATAATAAGCATTCTGATTTCTTTTTTAAATTAACAAAACTGTTTTATAATGAAGCAGTTCTGGACCTCATAGGAAGAAAAGGTACCAAATAGTTTTTTTATTTTGGGAAGGAGGCCATGGATAATAACTCAGCAGCTATTTTTGCCTTGAGATAGTTCTAATTACAGAGCTGTGTGATCCTCCCCTTAGGCAAAGCTCAGTAACTCCCAACCCCCCTAATAACTCAATGCACCATTCCCATCTGACTTTCTCCTGTCTCCTGACCTGCCACTGGCTCCTGCAGCTTTCACCATTATCCCAGATGCTTTTATACCTTCTTGCTCATTTTACACCAGTGAAACTCCCCAAAATAAGCAAAAAAACAACCCCTTCATTTCATTCATGCAGATCAATCTGTTTTCTTTAACTACTCTCTTCAATCATTTCTCCTTCTTTTAGTGGTTAAGATGAAAATCATCCAACACCAGTGAAATGCACCTCAGTCCTGTGCTGTTTTAGAAACCCACATTTAATGGCACTGGAAAAATACATTTCAGGCAATGGAATCCCTGAAAATCAAATGGAATAGTTCAAATCATGTATTGCTGAATCTGAAAAATCCCATATGGTGGTGAATTCACCTGCCACTTTATTTGTTTTTCTTCCTCATCTTTGCAGATTTAGATCTAAAATTGTAATAGCAGGATTCAAGAAAAAATACAACAATTCCATTTTCTGCCATTTCTTCAATAAGGCTAATGCAGAACAGGCTACACATGAGAAATGCTTTGTCATGAGAGTGCTCATCTATCACCTGCCTTCCCTCTGGAGCCTGGGCTACTGCAGCTCAAGTGCTTAATTAACACAGTCAGTCCTTCCCTGACAAGATGAGGACTGGGTTCTACACACTGGAGATCACTGATTTCAGTCTTCCTGTGCTGTTTCTAAAATTCTTCATCTTTAGCACGTACTTGAGAAAGATACAAGTCATAGCAGTAACCTTGAGCTGCCTCGAGATATTATTTGATAGAAAACAGAAATATCAGTAAATAAAAACAAACAAAAAACCTAAACTAATGAAACATGAACCAGAATAATTTGCAAACTGGCTACACTGGACTCTCTGTAAGCCTTGATTTAGGCCCCAAATGGGAAAAAATCTGGATTTGCAGCCTCTCTGTACATTTCTGTAGGAAAGAATCAATATAGTATCTTAAGGATACTAGATATGAAATAAAAATGCCACTCTCTTAAAAGAAGCCTCAGGTTGGTGTGCTCCATGTGTGGTAGACAAATCTGGCCACAGGGCAATACCACTTGGCCTCACTGGGCAGCAGTAAAAGCAGGTACATCTGCAAGTGCCTGGCTGCTCTGGGGCTGAGAAATGCAATGGGAAGAGAGCCTGGAGCCTACCTGTGCTCAGCTTCCCCCTCCTCAGTCAAGCCAGGGGTGCTGTGACCCCTGTACTGTCACAGGTACTGTGACCTCTCCAGTGACTGCTCCAGCCCCTCCCTGGACTGTGGTGCCACCAACATCTGCTGGGAGCTGTTCCATCTCCTGCTTGTGTGCTCGTCCTGCTGCAAGGACAGCACTGCTGCCCTTCTGCCCTGCCTCAGGAGTGCTCAGTGACCTCCTGCACACACAGTCACAGCAGCCAGGGCAGGAGGAGCTGCTTTAGCCAGTGCAGGGCACTCCAGTGTGCAAGGAGAGCCCTCTGTGCACCCACAGCTGTGACCTGAGATTCCTCACTGACTTCATCAGCACTGAGCAGCCCAGCTATGAAGGGCTGGGCCATCACCAGCTGCTGGGGAGATACTCTGAAAATTGCTTACTCTGAAAATTGCTTCCATTCCTGAACACCAGAAATGCCCTGCAATGAACTGTAAACCACTCATAACTGTTATATTATAACTTGGAGTATAAGTATATTCTCTCTCTACATGTCCTGTTATCTTCGTGCCACTGTTAGAGAGCTATCTATCTTCTGTTCCACTGGATTTTAATATTTATAGTAATTAGTGCAAAAATAAATATTTCTCTTCAAACAAGTTTTCTCTTCTGGATCAAAAGGTGAATGCACATCTAATACTATACAAAATAAATATTACACAGGGTATGGAATATGGAGTGCAGATTACAAGCTGTAAACAGACACTGCTTTGAAAAATGCTTTCCAGGATTGACTCTGGGATGTAGGATTAGGATCATCTCTTACTTCCCAAATGGCAAATTCTGTTTGCAAAATCCCTTTTTATAGGAAGACTTACAGAGCCTCAACTCCTTTGCAGTAGATGCAGTGCACTGGCATCAAGGCATTTACATGTGCCGAAGATTAATGGAATTCAAGACGTTCTTGCAACTCTAAGCATGTCTTATAAAAGTGAACTCAAAGGCTTAACAGCTCTTTATTCCAAGGACTGGGGAAAAACCAAGAACATGGCACTTGTGCTCCCAGGCTATACACATTGCTCCTATCATCAGGAATGCTTTTCCTCAGGCAGCAAAGTTCAACTGCAGCTCATCAGCTCTCATCTAGGTCTGACAGTATCTTTTTCTCCTGGTGAAAGAAGTCTTTCAGCATTATAATCACCCCCAAAAGACCCCAATGCAATATCATACAGTGCAAAACGAAACAAAAAAGATCCTTCTGTCTAGAACTATTGCACATCTCACTGATGTTAATAAGGATTTTTCTTTCTAAATCTAAGAACAGTTATGTGCAACAAATTGGGTAAAGCTTAGCACTGTCTTATTTGGACATTCCCTTCTGTTTCCAGCAAGGTGTTCTCCATAGTGCAGTGGATAGAATGAGTTTCATGTGCTGCTGAAGCCCAAGGGGAGTTTTAAATTTTGCTTCAAAAGCAGTTAATTGCACAGAGAAGTAAGTGGGGAAAAACCCACATTTTTTTCATACTGCAGAGAAGCCTTGAGAAAACATAAATTTGTAATAAACATGGCAGCATCACCATGCTTCATCTGGCATATGGAAGAGAAATTATACTGACAGGAAAATGGAAATCACTTAACTGAGAAATAAAAATCAAGGCATAATAGGGTCTATATATTGAGAAGTCTTTTCTATAATACAACAGACCCACCACCTACATTTCACTTGTTGTAGAACTTGTGCCATTTCACCAGATATATCCATGATTCCAATTTTAATGAAGTGGGCAGCCTTAGGCTTCAGATTCTCTCTTCTTCTTTCCATCTTCTCCTAAATCACTGTCTTCTGACTGGCTACTGCTCAGGACTACAAACTGTCCTTCTCCACTGCTCTGGTTGGATCTGCTGGAAGCAGCAATCAACCGGCTCTGCTCCTCCAAGTCCTAAAGTGAGGAGAGGGGATTGGGAAATCAGAGCAAGAATATTCCCCTTAAAGCCATCTGGAACTGACACAGCATTGCATTATTATCATTTCTAAACTATCAATAGGATCAGGGGACAGCTTTGTAGAGAAGGAATGAAAAGACTGAATAGGAAACCAAAACATTCACTTTTCAGTAGCTGCATTACCAGAACAGCTCCCTGGTTAACACAGCTGCACCCACAGCCCTCAGGGCACAGCAGGCCAGAACAACCATCCTCATCTGCACTGAGGAAGGCAATGGAGCTGGGAAGGGGCTGCAGCACAAGCCTGGTGGGAAACACCTGAGGGAATTGGAGTTGTTTAGCCTGGAGAAAAGGAGGCTCAGGTGGGACTTTATCACTCTCTACAACTGCCTGAAAGGAGAGTGGAGACCAGTCAGGTGGAGATCAGTCTCTTCTCCCAAGTAACACATGATACAATAAGAGGAAATGGCCTTAAGTTGTACCACAGGAGGTTTAGATTGGATATTGCAGAAAATGTCTTCACTGAAAGCACTGTCAGGCACTGGAATGGGCTGTCCAGGGCAGTGGTGGAATCACCATCCCTGGAAGAGTTTAAAAGCCATACAGATGTGGCACTGAGGGACATGGGTTGGTGGTGCCTTGGCAGTGCTGGGTTAATGGTTGGACTTGGTGATCTTAAAGATCCTTTCCAACCTTAGTGATTCTGTGATTCTTAAGCCCATTTCCTCACTGTGAGACTGATCCCTCATCAGCAAATGAAATTATTTTGGGCCTGTGATAGGTGTTCCTTCAAGCACTGCTCTTAAGTAAAGACATTTTGTCATTCATGTCCTCAAAAAGCTCTTTTTAAAAACTACTATACAAAAATATACAAAATCTGCACAGGAAACACTTATGATAATTGACTTCATAATGCTCAATGAACCCCTACTGACGAGTTTGATAGTAGAGCATGGAGTACAAAACTGCAAAAGAAAGGAAACAGAAAAAACCAATATTAAGAAATACTGATGAAACTTACCTTTTCAATTTGCTTCTGTTTATTCAGTTCTTTTTGTTGTTTCTCTTTGACTCTCTCTATTTCTTTCTGCTTTTCTGTTGCTTTCCGATCCTGAGGGGCAAAAATGTAAATAAAGTAACAACCTGAGACATTTGCTACACTACTGATTGCTATGAGCTTGCTCAAGACTGTGACATCACTGTTTCAATTATTCTTGTTTTAGCGGACTGGTATGGCTGTTAAAGGTAGCAAACTGAATCTATACTGAACATTATCCCACAGTAGGCATTGGTCAGTCTTTTTATTTGAGTTTAAATTCTAGGAAACAAATCCCTTAGACTCCATAACAGTATTAGTGCATCTGTGTCTTGCAGAGTATGTTCCATTACACATATTACACATGCCCTCCTCCTTCCATTCACAAGCAAATATAAGAGGAAAAGATTCTTACCAGTTCTGCATGAAAAGCTATCTGTTTGGCCAGTCCAACAGAGTCACAAATCTAAACACAAAACACATAGGAAATAATAAAAAAAGGCTAATCAAAATGCCTTTACAATTAAGCCAGCATCCCAAATTAGATATAACACCACATTAAAGCACTTACAGGTACTTAAACTGAGAGGTTTAACTGTTTTTCAGTACATAAATAAACAGTCCCTCGGACAGCTTGCACGGATCTAACACCTTGGAATCCATGTCAGATTCAAAACTGATACAAGTTCTAACCATCAGCAATACCTTTTCCCCTTCATTATTTGATTCAAATATGTAGCAGATGGAAGTCTGGCGGCTCTCAGCTCTCCCTCCTGAGGTTCTGAGCACAAATCCGAACAGGCGTTTATTCTCCTGGTGTGTAGCACAGAGAACTACACTGGGCAAAGGGAACTGCCAAAGGATCAAAGGTGGAGAGATCAAAACTGGCTCCAAATATTTTCTACATGAGGTTTCACATTAATTATCTTCAATATCATAAATGCACAACCACAGCACAAGAAGGTACAACCTGACCAAACATGTAACGATGAAACACAAACAGTAGATGAGACAGCAAGGATTAAATCACTCAAAAGACAAGCAGCTGTTATAAACCAATAGGATGAGTTTTTCCTAATATTAAATGTTTGCATTTAGCACAGAGGATGTGACCTCAAGTTGATGTATCTCACCTGTTAAAGGTTACAGCTTTGGGGCACTTTGGAACTAAATGTCACAAAGGTAAAGAAGGAAAAAAGCCCTACTTGAAATATCAAGACATTTTCATGTGCTTAAGATTTCCTTTCATGGAAATTAATGTCACTCAGAGCCTCCAAAAAAATGGAATGTTTTCAAAAATGCAAAGAAATTAAATGACAGACCATAAATTGTGCATAAAGAGGGGCAGGGGGAACAGTTTTGAAATATGAAAAATAAAGACTTCTATTACTGAAGAATTAAGCTGGCCTTATTTGATATCCTGAGAGGAATTTCACTTATTCCTTCCAAGTGCATTTTTATTAAGAATTAGAAAAAAAAGAGACCAAATCAAAAACCATTCAACACCTTAAATGTAGTTATGTATTAAAACCAAAAACCCAAAACAAAACAAAACACCAGACAAACCCTTTTGGATTTTAGAACTAATGTGACTCCAACCTTTATGTTTTCTCTTTATTCTACCCTCTCAGATCACAGGGGGAAGGGGGTCTCAAAAGCTAAACTGACCTAATGAAATCACTCCCCTTAAACCTCATTAGCAGGTGTTTTTCTCTCTATTTTTACATGTCTGCATTAGTCTCCTAACATCAGTGGAAATTTGGCTGGAAATGTCATGCTATCAGTGATTTTCACTATCATGTAATAATATTTTTTAAGTAGAAGAATTACATTGCTGGGTATTAATCTTAAAATGTAAAGTTACTTACTCGTAGTCTTGTCACTTGTGTCTGTGGATCAATTAACCTAAAAATTTGGTTTTAAAGACAAACCAGAAAGTAAATTTTACCAAAGTGAAAGAAGATCATTCTGTAAATAAACATGAGTAGAAGTAAGGGAGCAAAACTTACTTTAAGCAGTCACAGGTGACTAACAAATGTGACTCTGTCATCCTGAAAACGTTATGGATGGCACGAGCCGCCAGGATCTGACGCATTGTTTCATAAACAACATCCGGGCTTTCGTCAGACTTCACCTCCATGGAGCCAAGAAATCTTACAATAAATAACTGATGAAGAATTGAATCTAAGAAAAAAAAAAGTATTGAGAAAAGCAAACTCCATTTTGGGTTTTCCCCTTCAAAACCCAAGCTGGGCTGCAGTCAGGGAAACTCCAAACTTCTCCTAAAAAGAGGAGTGTTCACACTCAGCAATTAGAGGTACAGTTACCAAACAGTATTCTTAAGATTTGTGTTAAATTAGAAGAGAAACTAAAGCTGAAAACAGAAAATTAATTTCAAATTCTATTTTTATTTTGCATTGAAATAAAATTGTTGTTTTACCTTCTGTTTCAGATTTTGAGCCTCCAGATTCACCAAAAGGATTTGTGCGTCTATTAAAAAACGAAAACATTGAACCAGCAGTCAGATTACAGAACCACTCATGGAGAACGTAGCAGTCTCATGCTGTGACAGATACCAATGTGTGATGATTTCACAAACTTGTAATCTGCAGGAATATGAATCTGGAGTATCCTGAATCACCAGGACAGGCAATTTAATCAGGAGACACATAAATTGCTGTATTTGAGGCCCACATTATGGCACAAACACCAGATAGTGTTGTCCTATTGCTGCCATAGAAAGTTTTGCTCACATGGTATTTTTTTTTTTATATATTTGAATTAAGCCCAAATCAAAACCTTGTTAATATCTGGAAAGTTTTAGGGGATGACATTTCACAGACCAGCTTCAGGAAGCACAACCAAAAGCTGGTTCTTTCAGAACTCCGTAGGAGCACCCACTTCTCCTCACTGTCTCAAGGTGCTGAATTACTTACTGAAGAGAAGGCACTGGGTTTGTTTCAAATGCAGCTTTCTGAAAACATCACTGGGGTTTTACTCCTAGAGGGTCAAGAGAAATGTGGCTATTTCTGGCTCTCAAAGACAGAACTGCCATCGGTTACAAAGAGAAGTGAAAATACTCTAGGCTTCCAAGTTTCATTTTTCAAAAGCACTGAAGTAATGCTGAAAAGGGCACAGGAAATGGGGACATTTTATTTATTGTAAAGAGGAAATCACCCTTTCTCTTTGCCTAACTGGTAGCTGAAAAGCTATTGGCAAGGGCTCAGTAAACTTCAAATTAGGTTTTATCTGGGAGTAATGAAGGTGTGACCTCTCAGTAGTGTTCTAACAATAAATTCCAGAGCTAAAAGAAAAAAACCTGTTCTAAATAGAACTCTGAAGTCAAACTAATATTGCCTCAATGGATAACATGGATCAAGAACCATCCCATTAAATTGACCTGGGTAAATACACTAAAGGCAAATTCTTTCTATTAGGATCTTCTACCACTCAGACTTTTCTTGTCATTTAAGATTAAACTGCAATAGTAAATGCAAAATCTCACAGGATCTCTCAAAAGGCAAAAATAACATATGAATACTTGTCATCAGTATTAGAAATGAAGGAAAGTATTTTTATTTTTTTAATAATTAATATTTCTAAAGTAACATGTTGCCTATCTGTATAAACACTGCAGTGCTTTACTGAAAGTGATGGTTAATTGAAAATGCTGAGCACAACTCTATCATTTCTGCTACAAAACCCATGATTTTCTAGAGAGAATTGTAACTGATGACATGAAGATATAATTTTAACTTGACTTTTTGTTGTTGTAGTTAAGAGCAGCTGGATCTGCAAACGTTTTTTTAATATCTGAATATTGCAGATACAGTTCCAAAAATGCAGTGCAGATTTACAGATCTTAGCTTTGTAATAAATCTCCCACTCAAAAATAATAACAAGTAGGAGAAAATGCGTTTATGTTTTGGGATGAACTCTTGAATAATTTTAACTTGTGTCTCTATGAAATCACTCCAGAAGCCTAGATCATTTTCACTCACCTTTCAGGTTAAGAAGAGTGTCATCGTCTGCCATCATCACCTGGAGGCAGGGCTACCAAATTTCTCTTGAGTTTCCAAGAGGAAATAACCCAAGCTGCTGGGTGAGCAAGCAATAGGAAAGGAAAATACTTTGTAAAACTGAAAAATTAAAATAAATCAATAAGTAAAAGCATTGGCTGTTAAAGCAAGAAAAGCTGCTGCAAACCAGAAAACTACACCTTGACTCTAGTGTATGTAATTAAGCCTTTTTCAACAATTCCATTTAACAATTAAACTAATTGTTTTGCTTCACTGGCCACTGCACATTTTGTGACATGAGTCAGGGAGAAGGCAATGTGTGTTTTGGAGCTGCAGTTTAAACGTGGTTTTCTTGTTTTGAATTAGTAACAATAACTTTAGGAATTGTTTCCTTCTCTCTCCATTTCCTACCTGCCCGACTGCCCTGAGGACTTTGCTTGGCCAGGCAGATCTTCACTAACTGGAGATATGATGTCAAACTGTATAGGAGTGTCAGGGGCCACGAGTGAATCCAAGGAAAGTGCTGATAAAGCTGCTGAGTCAGATCCCAGGGAGCCTGTGCTGCTGGTACGAGCTGCAGGGGGACGAGATTGCCTACAACAAAACCACAACAGCAAAAGGAGGGCTGGTTGATATGAGTTAAACCACAGAGGAGACCAATGCTTAGATGTAACACATGACAAAAACTAAAAACCTGAGGATCAGGGTAAACAAAACCAGAGTCTATGTTCCTATCAAATTTAAGCAAGTTACAGTTACTACTTGCATTAATAATTGCATCAGTATGTTTTAACATCAATACATTATCAATACAATCTGAGATCTGCTTCCAAGGGTAGAAAATTCTCATTATGAAATCACACAACAAACCAGACATAAGGTGCAACCACCAAAGCTGTCAGCCAGTGGCATCAGGATTGCTTGGAACAATGGATGCTGAACAGTGTTAGGAAGGTGAGTGCAGGAAATTCTCCTCAAAGATTTAGTTCTGAACATAGAAAGTTCAGGGGGGAGAGTTGTCTGGGTATTTTTTTTCCCTGGAACTTTCTCCAGGATTCTCTTTCCAGATGTGCTCTTGCAGTGCCCCCTGTTATGAACTTACCCAGCTGGCCTCATGCTCTCGTGCCTCTGCTGGAAGGAGGGAGATGGAGTGACAGCCTCCAGGGCTGACTGATTGACACGGGCAGCCATTTCCTGCAGGGCAGGGATGGGAAAAATTAACTGAAAACATTTTTCTCAAAATAAGCTTCCAGATTCTAGTTTTATTTATATGCAATTGATAGAAGTTATAAACTCCACCCTTTGTGAGAATCTGGCATTCCTAAATTTTCACTACACAGCTGCAGTATTTTCTTCCAGGTCTTCTTGTAACACATATCCTGATGTTACCTCCCTCAATTTAAGTCAACACTTTTGCTTCACAATACTGTCACTGTAATAAAAGCAATAGTGAAAATAGAGAGAAAATGAGAGAAAAGTCCCAGTAATTTGCCTGGAGAAAACCCCAAATGTAGCCCAGAAGGAAAAGAAAAATCTCATTTGAGAAATGCAGCCCTCAACTGCAAACTAAACCCTATGAAGATTAAAAACTATCAATTAAGAACTACATAACAGTTATTTCAGCAAATGCTGGACCATTTACAGTTGAATTCCATTTTAATCTTTCATTGAAATCACTAATTCTGATCAATATTTAATGCTGATGCCTTCACTTCCTGGGGCAGAGCCAATAGAGAAAGTCCTTGAGAAAATGATCATTGGAGAGACAAAGTGCAGGAGACAACAATGAAGCAATATTTTGTGGAGTGTCTGATCACAAAATGAGAATGGCTACGAAGCCTTTATTTTTTAAAAGAGTGTCATATACAAACACAGGATCTTGAAGATGTCAAAAGGCTACACCAAATACAAAAATCACGTATTTTTAATGCTTTCTAAATAAGCATTTAGATCAATGGACTCCATGTATTAATACCATGAATAGACATGTAGGAAGTATTTGGCTTAATTCTATGCTATTAATTTTACCTATATTACATCTTAACATATTACTGATAATTATAAATTTTAATAGTTACCTCAGGGTTTTCACTTAGATATATCTGTTTAGATATGTTGTTTATGGTGCATATCCACTGAAAAGAGAAAGAAAAGAGAAAATAAATGAATTTGTCATGTTTTTTTAACAAACTTCATTAAATCCCCGAGTTGGCTAGTTTCAGCACTTTTTCTACTTTCTTTGTAATTTCAGGGAGCCAAATATTCTGCACATCCAGCCTGCCATTAAATTAACTACCATCTGCATACTGCACCTCACCTTACACCCTTCTTACTTGAAAAAATTATTTTAGTCACCCTGATCAAAACTAAAGAAAGCCTAACTCTCTAACTAATTAAACAAACAAACAAACAAACAAAACCCCAGGATTCTCTGTACTCCATTATTCTGTTCTGCAGGTGACATTGTTTCCTCAAGACATTATAAAGATTCAATCTGACTTTTTGTGGAATTTGCCCATTTCTTGCATCTGCAAGCTAGAATCTGTTTCCTCCCTCTGCTCTGGAAAACCACTGGCTCCTGTTCCTGGCTTTTCAACTTTTCCTGAAGGAGAACACTAACTGGAATAGATGCAGTGTCCATCTGTGGTTTACAAACACATTCCTTCTGCACGACAGAAACTCACTGGGCTCCGTGTGAACCTCCATGGCCTTACCTCTTCATAATCCTTTTTACTTTCTGCCTGCAAGATTGAAGACCTGAAAGAGGAGAATGGAAAAACAGCTCTGTTTAAAATGCCTCATAAATACATTCATCAAGGAAACCCCCATTTTATCTTTGTACACTGAACAAGTTACAAAAGGCTGAAGATTCTGTGCGTGTGCTGAGTGCAGTCAGCATCTAATTGGGGAAGGGAGGGACCTATGCCTTCATTTAATTGGAAACAGAAAAAGAACAAAGTTCTAATTGTGCCCATGTAATACTTTAGTACTCACACAAAGCAGTAATACATGATTGTAAACTGATTATCATAATCTTATTCTGAAATACTACTCAGCTACATTATAGAGCTTACAAACAAAACTCCAGAGTTTAAAGTTAAAACATCTCAGATTTTGCTTCTCGATATCCACGAAATAATCAAGCTCTAATCTGGCCAGAGGCAGACCATGTTTCTTTTCTCAGTTAGTGAGTCCAGCATTACTCCCAGGTTCCAGCAGTGTCACACCACTCACTTTTTGCCATCGAACGACGTTATCTGGAAGCAGTACCGTCTGTCCTCACAGTCCACAGCCATCACCGAGCAGTTGTCTATGTCCATGACAAGTCCCCCAGCTACATCACCCCTGGCCTGGCTCATCAGATTTCCACCTTGGGTGAAGTAAAACTGTCTCTCCCAACTGGAAGATACCAGCCCTGTCTTACTGAAAGATAAAAAGAGGTCCAGTTAGAGGATTAGGAGCTCAGCTGAGCTGAAAGTCACTTGGAATAAACCATTCCCCATTTAATGTTTTAGGTCAGTGTTACAGCTAAATTAAGCTCTCTCCAACTCTTGGTTTTTCATGCTAAACCTATTGCTGGGCAAAGAATACATAAAATAATAATAAGTGCTTTCTTAAATTATGTGAAACAATTCAGAACAAAAAGGTTTCAGTTTTGATGATCAGCTTTCCCAGTACTGCTTTACACAACATGCATATTCAAATTCTATGAGTTGCCAATAGGACTGATAAGACCTCTGAACTCTGCACTTACACTTTAGACTTACTAAGTTGTGAAGAACTTTGTGTTAAGTTCTTCAAAACTTGTGTTAAGAACCAGCTTGGTCATGTAAGATACCTCCATTTTCCAAGTATTTTGTACCATTCAACAAGATTTCCAAAATTTTGCTTAGAGCTGAGAGATGGAATATTGTTACTTCCCCATTACAGTGCAGGGAAATTACATTCTCATAAACTTTTTATGTTTTGATGTGAAAATACCAGGCAAGATTAGACTAAAATGAGGATAACTATGCTTTGTATCCAAATGACACTATGTCAGTGTAACAGTGAATTTAATACTAATTAGGTGAAGAAGTCCAAAGAAAGAAACAGAACAGCTCCTATGGGACTTAATCAACTAAGTATGTAAAATCAGCATAGCTAACACCAACAAAAAATTCTTCAGCTTTCTTAGCTTTCCTTTCCCAAAATTAAATATTCTGGAATGTTTAAGCAGCAAGTTAGTCTTACTTTCTTGCATTGAGATAGCCAGCTTTCCGTGTCAGATTCCTGTGAACAGGAAATTTTGTAGGATCAGGATCAGGCAAATACAGTGGATCACTCGCCACTTCCAAGTCCTCTATGGTTTGTTGCATGTTTTCTACTTCACAATCCATTTCCCTGCGAACACTACGATAAATAATGTGCTATTAACAAAGATAATTTATTAATAAGTAGAAACAGAAAAAATAATTGTCTTTTGATAAAAGCTCAAAATTCAACAAAAGCAACTTACTTTTGTACACTTGTGCCAATATTGGTCAAAAACTCTTCCAGTTGCTCAGTAAGATTTTCTGAACCCATTTTAAAAAAGCTTATCTTTAAAAAAAAAAAAAAAAAAGAAGGGAGAATTTAGTCATTAATAAATTCTACATTAACAACTGATGATGCCATAGGAGGTTGAAGTTTCTCAGAGAAATCTGTTTTCAGCTCTCATTCCCGACAAAGCTAAATTGAGTTTATCCACAAGAAATCTCAGACACAGGGGATGGCCCTGCCCTTCCCACTCTTCGATCCAGCACAAAGCTGCACCTGAACAAGAGGTTGCACCACCTACTTTGTTGTGTTGCACAAAACGTGCAGAGCTTGGTTCTTAAACATGAGCTGCAAATTCTGAAAAAGAATCAAGAGTCCTTGCCTTTGCAAAGCTTTCAGACAGGGAGAGGAGTTAATTTCTACTCAGGTCACTGTGGCAGTGTCAGATGCTGGGAAGTTTGACTTGTAAAAAAAAACCCCATGTTTGGTGACATACTTCTGAAAATACAAATTAAGTCTCTCTAAAGAACTTTATCATGGTTGGATTTTGAGGACATGCACCTGTCCTCAAATAAACCAATAATGAACTTATTTATATAAAGCAAAACCAAGCCAGAATGCTTTTCAGCATTCCAGTTCTTCCACACCCTTGATTGAAAACGGCAGTGATAACTTTGGATGATGAAGTCGTTTCAGAAGAGCTGCCATGGCAATGAGTTTAACTGAGAAGGTACAATTCCATGGGGACTCTCCTGCATGGAAGCTCTAATCAGCTCTTCCCATTAGGAGAATCAAGGACACAGCAATGAAATTTAGGCAGTGTATCAAACTCAGCCAGCTGGGTTTGGGGTAGAATTAACCTTTATATTTGTCACCCAGGCTTTCCTAAAAGATTCTCTGATGGGAGTGAGGGCATATCATGATGAGACTCATGACTAGTGCTGGCTGCAGACACTGTTCTGGAGCAGCTGTGGCAGCTACAGGGAAATGATGGGGCAGGTCTTTCTCTCCATTTCCTTCCTTGGATGGCAGTACAAGATCTTGCAATGAATTTCAGTACATCAACCTTCATGAAGTACTTTTACATCTTCTTGCAAACCTACAGGTTTCAGAATGTGAAATTACCTGAGCTTGCATGTATCCTAGCAAGGGTTCCAGCAGAGAAATTTTCTTTTTGTACTGGAGAGTATTTAATGCACAGAAATAATGCATCATAGTCTGATGCTGTTTTTTCCTGGAAGTATATACATCTTCTGTAACTTCAGCCTTGATCTGAAGAGACACAGACAGGGGAGGGAAAAAAAGGAATGTTTGAGACTTGGCATTGATCACATGCCTTTTGGACAGCTTTATAGCCAGCATGGAAAAACAACAGTCATGTTCTACCCTCTATCACCAGCAACTGCATATTGTACTCTGCTTCTCTAATTTATAGATGAGATACATGAAAAACAAATACAGCATTCTTTTCTCCATGGAAAGTATGGTTATTTCTTTTCACAAACAAATTGAACATGGCATCACAACTTTAAAGCATTATCAGTTTTACCAGACAGGTATGTGTTGGAGAAACCTGCTTTTCTGTCCAGGCTGCTAAAACATAAATTATCAAATGTCAGGTGGAATCTGCCCTACACTGTCTTGCATCACAAATACATAAAAGATGAAAATTATTTCTTATCTCCTCTAAAAATCTTTATATTAAGTGTTTTGTTTTACAAACCTTTTCATTTTCCCTTCTCTTTGACAACCGACTGTATCTGGTAATGGCAGCATCGTGGTCTGCAATGAGGAGAGAATTTATGATCATTTTGATAAATTAATGACTTATGACACAGAGCAGAAAAACTTTTATATCACTGTGTTACACAGACAGACCAGTGCAGAGTTCTGTCATATTAACACTTTCAGGAATTGTTCTTGTCTGTTTACAGTCAAAATTTCACTGCTACAAATACCTGGGCTGAGGAAAGATTCCAACCAGACACGAATGCCACCAAATTGTTACAAACTGCCCTAACATCTATTATTCTTCAAAGACAGAAACCTTCTGTAAGCAGAGACAACTTCACACTATGAAAACCTGTATCGAATCTTTTTTGCTGCTAATGTAATCACACACTGAGAGAAGTATAATCTTTGCTTAAATAATAAGTTCTCTACAAGGATATAGTAGAGCTAAAAAAATAGCTTCTGACAATAGGGAAGAGAACTACCAAACTCATTTTAGCGAGGTGAAGTTTGTTTATTCATCCAGTCCTGACTTTAATAAGTGAGCTAGCACCTTACTATTTTTTAGCAATTTTGGTAGCATAATCCTTTAATAATCATCTATACAGTTACATATTGTACAAAGCACTGTCAATTTGCCTTAATGCTTCAGTGCACAAAGCAGGGATTTACAAGTGAACCAAGGACAGTTGAGTACCTAAGTATCATTGAAAAAAATGACACCTTAATTAGTCACTTTAAGCCTACAGGCTTAACTCCACTAGTTTTCTGAATAAGCAATCTACAATAATACTGTTTACTTGTAATATCTATAAGACTAAGTGTTTTACACTTACCATTGCTTGCAATTTGGAAAACTTCTTTTAGAGTTAATATCTCTACAAAAGAACATACCACAATTTTAATGAGTTGTTATTAACATAACAGTCCCATATTAAGGTTTTCAGGTAACGTTTAAGTACTGAGCAGTTGTAGTTAACACCTCATAGCACACTGAGTTACCAGCACAGGCACTATGGGGCCAGGAAAATCTGCTCCTGCTTGGGGCCTGGTGTCAATTCTGTGGCTGGCTGGCTCCAAAAACAATACTGCACTGTAACAATGTAAGGAGGAGCTTCTTTGCAAAAGTCTGTGCAAGATGTTATCAACACAAATGAGTCACCAGTCTAAGTTCTACTTTGAGCTGGGGAAGTGAAGCACAGGAGATGGGAAGTATCCAACCCCAGAACACACTGAGATTCCTCCTCCCTAAAATGACCCATGTTCCAGCTGATTATTTAGTCTCCCTGTGTCAGGGAACTGAAAGCAGCACAATATATTACAGCTGTTCTGGTCTTGACTGTGGTTTGGGTCATATCACAACAGAAACAAGCAGAAAGCTGTGTTCAACCTTATGGGAAAGCAAATACAAAAAAGCAAGGAAAAGCTGGACGGGAATTGCCTGTGAAGTCCAGAAAGAACGATGGTGTCATTACACACTACACCGGCTGGTGGCAGAAAACTTCCAGTGGGAAAATTTATTCTGTGATTATTGCCTTGGGGATGCTGCTCAGTGAGTACTGATGGGGGATTTTTCCAGGTTCTGAGGAGCAAGATTAGCCCTGGGATATTCACGATCCCTTGCTCAAAAAGCACAATCTATTTAATCTATAATTTTGCAGCAAACTACTGCCAAAGAAGTATCTTCCAAGATTCATAAACAGTTAGAAGACTTATGGAAGACTGGAAATTTCTATTTCAGTTTAGACTTAAGACATTCATATGCTAGGTATAGCCACTCTAGAATGTTCACAACAGGGATATTGAAATTATTTTGGTTTTAACTCTCATAATTTGTATGTAAAGTCCCTTTGCCATACAGTGTATTTACTCCATCATCTCGAGTAAAATCTACCATAATCACACACATACACTATTTTAAACCAGGCAGAATAAAACACAACTGCCACAAAAATCAGAAGCTGGAAGCACCTTATGCCTGCACATAAGAAGTCACCTGTATGACCAGCAGGGTTGAAGAACCATGTCACTAATTCTTAATATAGTAAGTACTACAACCCTGGCACTGTGCCCTTTGAGTTTAGTCCAGCAATTACACTGATGTCATGGTATTAAAATATACACAAGTATTTCCTGAAAATGCAAATTATCTGAAAATTATTCTTTCCTAACATTTTTCAGTAGCTGCAACATGTTCATCTTGGATAGAAGATAAATGCTTCCATAATGTAAGTAATACTCTTGTTGCAATACTCAATAGTGTTAAGTTCTTCAGTTGTAATACTCTCATGAATAGAAATAACTAATTTTTTTTTAAATGGGGAGATGCATATTTTGAGAGCTGAAAAAACCCAAAAGCTATGGAGATTAAATGCTATGTTTTATTGTTGCTGTTGATGATAAAAACCAATATTTGGCCAAGTCCCCTACCTTTTAGATCCCTTTCTTTAAACTGGGTAATAGGAAACATCATTGCATCTGCAAGTTGAGTTGAAAGTACTGCATGGCAAGAGCTGAGCTGGAAAAGACAAAAAAAAGGGGGAAATCTTAGTAAAAAATGCTCAGAGCAAATCCAGTCGTGACAGGTCGACATCAATTTCACTCAAAAATGACATGTACTTAAACTACATAACTTAAACATCATTTTGCACATTCCTTTTGTTGCAGCTAATTTTTCCTAGGTTCCAGATCTCACCACTAGCTGTTTACAGAAGACTAAACTTTGGAGTTTAGTTTTTGTCCAAACTTTTCAAACCTTATTCCAAGTTACTGGATCACATCCAAGGATGGCATCATTTGTTCAGTTTATTTCTCCAGTTTCTCTCCAGCCACCTCACAGCCCATCTTTCACAGTTTACAGAGGTAGAACAAAATGTGTTCCTCCTCCCAAAATGCTGTTTAAGTAGGGTTAACAGTGAGGAGCTGGATCAGAGCAATCATCCTGATCCAGCTCTTACTGGTGCTCAGTTGTCTGTCCTAAGAGTCAGCCTTTAATACAGACAGGTACCAAAATCAGGCAATACAAATACCCTCATGAAAACAGTCACCAGCTGCCACTGTGGGATGTTTTTGGCTGTACCTACAGTAAGTTGAACTCCATTCTTTCTCAGCAATGTATCCTCTTTTTGCTGAATTAATCCCTTTATCTTCAGGTTACGTGACTTTAAATAGATGCTGCAATATACAATTAAGTGTCACCTCGTTGACAAATGAATGCCATTTCTGTACCTACTGTCTTGAAAAGGGCTGGAATAATAAAGCAAATTAAAGTCTATACATGACAACATCAGCAAAGTAAACAGAAGCACTTGCCTCATCAATCACTTTTGCGAATTGCTGCAGAGTGGAAGTCATGACTTCATCATCTCCCCCGAGTGGGAAGCGCTGAGAGAAGATAAAAAAAGTTACGTTGTTGGCAGTGTTTCCTGCCATTCACAAAACTATTAATCATGTCTATGAATATAGTAGGTATTCCATTATTTTAAAACATTATGCACTTAAAATACACTGAAGTTGTTCCCCTTGTTAGGTGGAGAAGGAGGACAGGGAGCAGCAGCCTCCTAAAAGAAGTACATTTCTTGTTTTTAAGGTGCATCTCAGAAAAGGGGGTCCATCAGCAAAGCCACAAATAGGGAACCCTTCAAAAGTACAGGCTCCCAAGGAAGAACATTATGGATTCCACAGTCTGTGCTTTCAGAGCTGAAATTACTCTCCCAGAGTAAATTACGGTTGTTAACTGGAGATTGCTGTGTCATCTCTTCTCTTGGTGACTGGTAAAATAAAGCACCTAAGAGTAAACAGGCTTCTGAAATACAATCAAAACAGAACCACCCTAAGCAACCCCCAAAACGCTGATCCAAAGGTAAAATATTTCAGAACTTATTAATATTCTTCATGGTAAGAGGAATTAATTCTGGTTTAGTTGGAAGAACTAATATAAAGATGGGAGATTCTTTTGGCAAAGGTTTGAACCACCAACCACAGCAGTTCATTTTATATGGACCAAACCTAAACACGCTCTACACTGTGCTCTGGGAGATAAAAGACTACAAAAATACACAGTCCTGACCACACAAAGACAACAAGGATTTACACAGTACCTGTTTCTCATATTCCTTCAGAAGCTTTGAAGTCAGATGAGTTGCTGCACTTAACTCATTCTGATGAAAAAAAGGCAAAAAGTAAAATCAGTAAAAAAGGTCAAGCAGTTCAAGTATATACAAATTAAAAATACAGCCATAAACTCAATTGTTCAGAAAACCACACAAAATAGATTCTGTCTTCAGCATAAAAGTCCAGTTACTTAGAGATAATGAGTGAAACATGAATATATTGTGGGTAAAGAATCTCCCACTTGGTACATACTATTATATACACCACGATCATTTAGTGTGTATAACATTTTAGAAACACTTGGGAAATAAAACAGAACTACTTGATGAGAAAACTTTTTTACTTGTCATAAGAAATTCTGTTGCAAAATAAAGCACAAGAATTTAGTCTCTACCACTCCCTTACAGAAGAACAATCATTAATTTTTACTTTATTTTACTTCTACATTTAAAGAATGTGGAAGTTAAAAACGACCCATATCGCTTATAATAATTGGAAAAAAAGCAAGAGACATGAAATGTGGTTCAAAAGCTTTATAATGCATTCAAGAATTTCATGAACTTTACCTGTGCATCATATATTCTGTGCATGGCTTGAAATAACTGATTGATGTAACTGGATATTGCAGCAGCATCTTCTTCAAATACTCCCAGCAGAGAGCGGGTCTGTAACAATCAAACAGCCAAAACATCAACATGGCAGGTTAGAAAAGCAGCATTTAAATGGAATGGAATTTCAGAGTTAAAGAGCATTGCTTCAGGTTTCATTAATGAAAAGTTTATAAACCCTCCAACACTGTTTACAGGAATGACACCTGTTGCATGCCAAAGAACCTCATCCAAGCTCAGCCTCACTCCTGCTGTCAGCCTCTCCAGGTTAATGCATTTTCAGAGAGGAAAGGACCAAGGGAAATGAACAACTGTGTTAAAAAGCTGAAACTGTGGGCAACTACTGGGACCACTATGGTACATCCCTAAGGAAAAGGGTAAAGATGAGTGCTATAAACAGCATGCCAGGAATACATGTTTCTTCTGCAGTGAGATCCAAATAAAGGCCGTGCTCTTCCCATACTGTCCAACCTGCATGAAGACAGCTGCTGGCTGTGCTTGGACCTGTCACTCACCTGGGCAATAACCACCAATTCTGTAATCAAAAGGTTGAGGAACTAAACACCAAACCAAACCAAACAATACAACCTACATCTAGTGTTCCTCAAGACAAGTGTTTTCACCACTGAAAGGGAGTGAAAAGATCTGTCCTTTTGTCCTTGGCCCAGCTTGTCAATCTGTCATCCCCAGGCCTGATGACTCTGTTCTACTGCACCGCCCACATCACTGATGAGGGTGCGTAACAGCATCCACCTCAAAAATCAACCTCACTGTCCACCTATTAGACTTCCAGACACGATCTCTATCTGTGAGCCCACCTATTCAGCCAGTTTTTCCATTCAGGTCAGTCCAAATCTGTTCCTTTGGCCAGAAGAACGTTACCAGAGAGAGTGTCAGAGTCCTTGTGCCAGCTGAGCGACACCCCTGCTCTCCCTGTGCTGGAATGACTGACTCGGGATGAGCAGGCAATCAGGTCACTCAGGTATAATTTGCCCTTTAAGCTTAAATGAGATGCTGACTCGGTGTTCTTGCATCCTTTTTGCACTTGGAAGCAAAGTTACTCCTCAGCACGAGGATATCGAATGGCTTCCTTTCCTCAGGGCAGAAACCCCAGAGGGGGAAGAGCAGAGGATGTACCTGGAACTCTGCACAGGCTCCACTGGCTCTTCCTCATCTAAACATTGGTTGGGGTGCTTGGATGTAGAAACAGAAGTATTGCAAGAGCCACAGCAGAACACTTCAGAAATGTTTTAGCAAAAAGACTGTGCTCTGGTTTTAGGTTTACACTAAAATCGATGCCCTGATAGAAAACTGAAAGAATTCTAAGTACATAGTTGGGGTTTTTTTCCAAATTATGATTGTTAAACACTTGAAATTGGAAATTCTCTTAGTCTTCCCTAGGCTGAATAACTGTGGTTTCCTCAAAGAGGAAGGGAAGGAACTAATGGGCCCTGGGAAAAGAATAAAAGACTGGCATAAGAAGTCTGACACCAGATATCTAAATACTAAAAATGTAAACAAACAGCATAACACAATAAATAACTTTATTGGTGATTCTAGTTTATAAAACAAGTGGAAAGGGGAAATAGAGGAGGAAAGAGGTGGAGGAGAACTCAAATCTTTGCCAGGTGTGGCAACATGTGTCATCCTAATAACCATGACTCTCCCTTTAGAGGAGACAGACACGAAAGAATGCAAAAGAAAAAATTACATGGTACTGTAGCCACTGAATTATATACTCATGAACTTTAAACCTGACCATAAATAAACCTGAACTTGTAATTTTAATGGAGTATCATGTCAGGTTTCTCTATTACATTGACTCCTTAAAACCAAACACTGAAGAAAATTGCTTTTCTATGTTTTTTTATGTTAAAGAACTGGCATTGTATGATACTGATAGAAAGAAATTAACCTGAAACTATAAACAAATTACGGCAGATTACTGCTTAGAAGAAAATTAGAGGAACTGGTTCACTCATGTTTCTAGTAAAACTTTGCATTGTTTTGCATGTTCTTTAGGATGCTTTCAACCTGTGTATATGAGCAGGGGAACAGGAGAGCACCAGTGAGAAGCTGCACAAAGACACCACTTGGTTAGAAGTCAGTGGACTGTGAAGGCTGCTCTGCCATGCTCTGCACTGCTCCCAGGTGATGCTGCAAGAGCCTGTGCTATCCAGCCTCTTGGCTTTTTGTTGTGCAATGCTTTGGGAATGCAAATCAGTCTGAGCAGAAACTCTCCCTAAATATCCACTGAGTATGTGTGTAATATATGTCCTGAGTTAATGCTGAAATGACTCTGCTTTGCATAGCAAAAGACCGTGCAAACTTGGCATTTGGTTTAGGCCTGACAACACACTGGTCAGATTTTTATCCTGTGACAGCAGGAAGTGAACAGGGTTTGAAATTTTAGAAAAGCCCTTCCTTCCCTCAGACACAGAATAAGTTTGATGTTTATACACCTACAGTTGGTGTCTGGAACGTGTCTAAGCTCCGGGCCAGAGTTCAGCACTAAACAATGACCTGGGCTGATGAGCTGTTCTCATTATCACAGTAGGAATGCATCAGCCTGGCAACTCCTCAAGAAGAGAGTTCTGTTTCTTCAAGCAACGTTTGTTCCCACTTCCATTGCACTGATTTCAAATTAACAAAATTAAGTAAAGTAACAGAAATGGACTAATGTAACAGAAAGCCACAGAATCCTTGTTATGTTCTCCTAAGACATGATTGCCAGAATTCACCTGAAATAGAAAATGATACTGGCAAATCCAGTTGTTTAAGCACATCAAACTCACTGGGCTGAATTAGGCTCTGCCAGCCTGTGTCACAAATAACCTCAAAAGACTCCAGAATTTACAATTATGTTCCAATAAGGAACTTTTTTGCATGTGCTTCCCAAACGTCCTCAAATGATCCAAAGTTTATCTGACATTTGGCATTTCCTATAAATATGAATAGTTCTGACTTCCTTAAACTGAGATATATTTTAATAAAATCACTATTACTATAACCCTTTGACAATTTTTCCTCTTCATGAGATGACACCAGGTTATACCCTGGGCCAGAGGCCCCCTGACAGGCCAGATCTCATCTCACATGGAGTATTTGAGCTTTTTGGGGCACTGTGGTTCAGAAAGCAACGATTCTCTCAATGCATGGCCTTCTAGTGCCTTCTCCAAGTCGTTCCTCCCCTTGGTTTAGAACTGTTAAAGTGACTGTCATTTTAGAGGGTTAATATTCCCTCATAAGCAAGTTTTCCTTCCCATGGCCAAGGAATCAAAGCTACCAACACAGATGCTGCTACAAAACAGGACGTCTTGCTCACTACACAAACTGTGCATCAGAACAAGGATCTTAATTTAAAAGGCTGCAATAAAGGAAAATACACTGTAAACTTTTTCCCCCCATCTAGGAAGAGCAGTACAAGTACCTGCTGCTGTTGCCGCCAGCAAGAGAAACCCGTGCCGTGGAAAAAAGCCTTTCCTGCTTTAGAGACAAATGCCACCGCACTACAGGGCATCTCTGACAAAGGTCAGGCACAGCAATGGCACGGAAGGATCGGGGCAATCAAAGGCCTTTGGGCTCCATGTGCTTCCCCCTCCTGTCAGCACAAACCACCGCGGCGGCAACATCACCCAACACCTCCTTTTCACACGGATCTATTAAACCTTTGCGCGGTTTTAGCAGAAGATAAAGATAAGACAAATCGCCTTGAGAAGCGAAGACGGGATTTTGTCATCACGAGGTGTCCAAAATCACTGCCGAGCGCGAAGGCGGGGGCGGGGAGGGCCGGGGGCCGGTGCGGGCGATGCTGGAGCACAGACAGTGCCCGGCCCATCCCCGGCCCATCGGACACCAGCGGGGCACGGCCGGGACGGGCAGGACGAGCCCAGACCGCGGCCCGAGCCCCAGCACCGGGAGGCACCGGCCGTGCGTGCTCCCACCGCGCCCGTCCCTCTGTCTGCCCGTCCGGGCTCGCCGGGGGCCGGCAGCGCCGGGGCAGCAGCGCTGGGCCAGGGGCGCAGGGGCCGGGCCCGATCCGGCCCGCGGCGCGCCCGTCTCACCTGCGGGCTGTCCTCCAGCGTCTCCTCGATGGGCAGTTTGTCGATGCCGGGCATGGTGGCGGCCGGGCCGGGCCGAGGCTCCGCTGCCGCTGCCGCAGCCGCTCCGCTCCCCCCGCGGGCCCGCCCGGACCCGCCACGGCACCGCCGCCCCCGCCCCGCGCGCCGGACGTCCCGCCCCCTGCCCGCCCGCCTGGCCTGCCCATTGGTCCGCCCGCCCAGCCTGCCCGCTCCTTATTGGCGGGCGGGGCTGCCTGTCTATCCGTGCGCGCGTGGGGGCGCCCCGACGCTGCCGCCCCGTGCGCGGCTCCTCGGGCTGTGCCGGGCTGAGGGACAGGCGGGTCCGGGAGCAGCTCCGGGGAGCGGGGCCGGCCGGGGACTGTGCCCGCTGAGGTGACCGCCCGGGGCCGTGTCCCCGCCGAGGTGACCGCCCGGGGCCGTGTCCCCGCCGAGGTGACCGCCCGGCCGTGCGGGTCAGCGCGCCAAGCCAAGGTGCCCTCCCCGCCGTGTGCGCGGTCCGGCGGCCGCTGCTCTCTGCCCACGGACACCCGGCCCGGGGCCGGCCCACAGCGGTAACGCCGCTGTGCCCCTGCCGCGATGGAGCTCGTTCGAGTTACCTGGAGCATCCCTGCTGGGAAGCCTCCTCTTGTGGGTGGGTCTCGGGTGCGGGCCGGTCTCTCGTACCGTGCCTGCAGTGAGGGGAGCGGAGGAAAGGGCATTAAACTGAGACGGGGGAGGTTCAGATTAGATATTAGAAAAAAAATTTCACTGTGGTGGTGCTGGGCTGGCTGTTGGACTGGATGATCTTAAAGGTCTCCTCCAGCCTTGGTGATTTGATGATTCTATGTATCTCTCCACCACTTGAAGAAGTATTTCTATCCCTGTCAAGCTAGTAATTTTTGTTGGGTAGCTTCTCCTGAGGACCTGTTGTTCCTGCTTGTGTCTTTAAAAAAAAAATCCCCAAACCATTGCTGAGCACTGAATTTTCCCCTTCAGAAGCAAGAGTTCAGTTCTAGCAGGCTCCCTGCTCTCTTAGACTGGATAAGTTTGGTGCTATAGGTTGGTGGTCAATTTTAAGTGCTTAAAAACTACTGTGAGGGCTCACTGGAGCTGAACCAGATCATTGGTTGAACTTGCAAACTGGTTCAACTCTGAAATTACTTAGAGTCATGGAATTGTGGAATTGCTAAGGTTGGAAAAGCCCCCTAAGACCCAGTCCAGCATTAACCAGCACCACTGTGTTCACCACCAAACCCTGGCCCCAGCTGCCACATCCACACGCCTTTTTAACACTTCCAGGGATGGTGATTCCACCACTTCCCTGGGCAGCCTGGGCCAACCTAAACTGCTGCTCAACTTGAGGCCATTTCCTCTTGGCCTGTTGCTTGTTACCTGGGAGAAGAGCCCAGCCCCCACCTTGCTACAACCTCCTTTCAGCTACTTAGAGAGCAAGACTCGATAGACTTGATGATCATTTTTAGATATATTTATTATTATAGCTGGGGAAAAAAAAAGTCTATTCCCTTGATGATTTTGTCTTTTTGGGACCAGGTGAACTTAGTATAAAACCAGATTAGAAAGTGCATGAAGTGCTTTCGGCAGAGTAAATGATTAACAATTGTGCAGTTCTGCTGTGGAGACCTTTCTTTATGTTGTATCAGATTATGGTTTACCTTTAAAAGCAAATAAAGGAAAAGGCTGGTGTTAAATTACAAACAACTAAAGATTTTTGAGGTAAGATTGTTTGTTTGTTTGATAGTTTGGGGTTTTTTGGTGGGGAGTGTTTTATTTGTTTGTTTTCCTGTAGGGAGTGGGGAAGAAGTTTCCAAGCTACTACTCTGTTCAGTCAATTCATTTACCAGCTCAGCTGTGACTCACCTGACCAAAGCAAGTCACCTCTTTCTTTCCTTGTCATATGAGGGTAATAACTCAGAGTTATCTTACAAGGTATGTGAAGACTAAGTCTTGTATCTGTAATTATGTGACAGAGCATTGGCCCGTGACCTGCTTTCTGGTGTTGAGATCAGTGAACTTGTGCCTGAGTTTTACAGCACTCTCCTGTAAGAAACAGCTCTGTTTTGTGCTGTAAGATGCATTTCCCCAGTAAAATTCAGGAAGGTAGCCACTTTAAATGGAATTGGGTTTGGTTAGCTTTGTATCTTTGCAGCTGTAAGTGGCAGAGAAAAAAAAATAACATTTCTTAGCTGCTATCAGTAGAGAACAGCCTTTTGAGAATTAAATGTTTTGTGGAGGAAAAAACAATACCCTAACAAACATGCCCTTTAATATGCAGAAATGTGCTTTATTATCCCTGCTGGCATGTAACATAGAAATGTGTCTTGTTTCTGTTGACCTTAGTAATTCAGTTTAATGATTTGGTTTAGTGGGTGGCCTTTCTAATAATTCTGAAGTGTACCAGGGCTTCCCAGCTTTTTTAATATGTCCTTTATGCTGACACATTCTGTGTGTTACTTGTCTTGTCCTTACCTTTTGTGCGCGTTTTTACAAATGCTACAACGTATCCCAAAGTTTTATTTGAGCTATACATTTGACACCATCAGATGACATCTGATAATAATGAGTTGAAGAATCCCTCTGCACCCTTTAATAAGTACGTTTTTAGTGTTACACTGTTTTCAGCATTTTAGGTTTTTTCTTATTGTGCGATTTATGTTGGGATTTGGGTTCTTTGATTTGTGGGACTGGTGGGGGTTTTTTGTTCTTTCTGCAAAATATCTGCTAAGAGGCCTTAAAAATGAGAGGAACCAACACTTGGCACTACCTAAACAGGGAGAAGAGCAGCCAACAGCTCTTTAGAGTACTCCAGATGTGTTCCCTCGTGGAGAGAACATTTTGCCTCTGCTGGAGGGTGAGAGGAGCTGTGTGGATAAGGTAGGCTTTATCTGCATGTTTAACACACTGTTTCTCAGACTTTTGCTAGTGGCACCCTTGGATTTACCTTGAATTTATCTGTCTTCACTTAATCTCCTTGAGTCAAAAAAAGCTTTTTGGCTTCAGCCAAAAACAAATAGCTACCTCTTTTTGGTCAAGTTTTGTGAAAATTTGTGTTACCATTTTTGCTTAAAAAAGGCCTTTGACTTATGAAGCTGCTGTTGACTTTAATGTGTGTTCATCATGTTCAAAACATGTTTGAAAGGGAGCTTTACACAGCACAACTTCTGAGGTGGCAAAACACCCAAGCAGTGGGGTAAAGAAGCTGTGGGAAAGGTGAGATGAAAGACAAATGTTTGGAGTGCGATAAGTAATCAAGAGAAGGTTATATATTCCATTTATACCTTTTCAGAAAGCTGAAAAGTGTTGACCAGTGAAAGGTGACCCGGCAGGTGAGGAGCAATGGGTGAGAAGAGCAAAAGGCAGCAAGAGCAAGGACTGGGGTTTCAGACCAAAGCCCCCAAGAGCTCTCGGTGTGGTCTCTTGAGCTGCTGCAAACAGCCCTCAGAGGCTTCACCATCTCTAAAGAACAAGAGCTTCATCTACTAAACAGATGAACTCTGCTGTCCCTGGGCAAAAAACAGTGGTGCAAAGTCTGAAAGGGAGATTAGTTCGCTGCCTCATCAAGAATGTGATGCTGTAAGAGGATTGGATTTGCATATCCAAGGAGCAGTGAGTTCTCCTATAATTGATTACTTAGGATTCTCAACTGAATGTTTGTTATGTTGCTCTAATTGCCCCTACAAAGGTACTTAACTAACAGTCTATAGGTAATTTCTCATGGGCTGCCAGGCAAGTATTGGTAATCTCTAATGGACCAAAATACAGTTTTGAAGGGAAGGCTCAAGGTCCATTTACACTTTCAGTGGGAATTCTTAGAAATTTAATCTATAATACCAATTTTGAATCTAAAGCTTGAGGTATTCTGTCCTGTGGAAAGTGTATTTTCGTTCTGATTTCTTACAGAAGAGCCTGTTGACTGTTTGTCTTGATAACAAATAGTTTTATTCTACAGCCCAGCAAACTTCTCTTCAAAGAAACCCAGCAACTCTTGCATGAGAGACCTGCAGCCAGACTTTCCAGTGGCTTCATCTCTACATATGTGTTGTTTAAGAATCCTAGAATGGTTTGGGTTGGGAGGGCCCTTTAAAGGTCATTCAGTTCCAATGCCTTTTAGGACTTTTTTCACTGGATAAGGTCACTCGACGCCCCATCCAGTCTGACCTTGGACACTTGCACACATATAATGGAATTTTGGTATAATGCAGACTTTTTATCTCTAGAATAATTTGTCTTTTCATGTGATTTTTTTTTAATAAACTTCTGCTCCTATATGCAGTTGCAGCCATGAACTCTGTTTAAAAAACAGTGTTGATATGTTTGTGACTGCATTGCAGTCTCCACCTCTGATTCAATTCAACATTGGGCAATGAATATAATATGATTAATTTAATGGTAACATGGTTTCTTACTCCTATGACATTGCTGAAGGAATTTAACAGCTGGGGAGCCCAAACACTGGGTGGCAGTGTTGGAGAGGTCCTGGCCTGTGCCAAGTGAATGAGTTCACTGGCTTTGGCCTATTTTATGGAAATTCATTTTTCCATGTGTTTTGTGTCAGTGTGTTGTTTTTTTAAGTTGTTTAAGAAAAATAGTGGGCTGTGTTTGGAAACTAGCTCTTTGTATTATAATCATTCACAGGGGTTTTTGTATTATTAAAGTTATTATTATCTGTTGGTTTCTGGATTGAAGAGTGTCTCTCTCTATTGGTGATCATGCTTGTTACCTCTTTGGGACAGAGAAACCTGTAAGCAGCTCCAAGTTCAATACAGAAGGAGATGTATTGTTTTCTTTTTGACTTAATGTCTTTTGTAGGATTTAAAAAAAAAAAGTTAAAAGCTGGTGGTCCCTTTAGAGACTGTAGAGGCAGAAAACTGCTCTACCTACCCCTGCTATGCAGGAGGCTTTGCATGGTCTCCTTAGTAACCCCTGGTGTGCAGGCTGGACACCCTGAACTGCTTTCTTAGGGCCAGAGGTTGCCTTGTTGGGCACTGCTGGACTGAGACTTAAAGGGCTGTAAAGCCCTCGCTTAACTCTCCTTCCCAGTGACCTCCAGCTCTCCAACTCCTCCAGCAAGCTGTGGTTTCACACCCAGGTCCTTCTGGCTTTCCTGTGAATCTACCCCTGTGATTGCCAGGCTGTCAAATGGAGGCTGCAGCTCAGCTTGCAGGTGGTCACTGCAGGTGGATCGATGCCCCCTCACGATACACTGGTGTGTGCTGAGAAGTGCCCTCAGTGAGATCACTCCTCATACTGTCACTTTTGAATAGTTTGGTTTGACAACAGGCTTATTGCACAGCACAAAGACAGGCCAGCCAGAGGGGGGAACTTTTGCATCCTGAAATCAAAATATAGTTTTCATTTTTGCGTGTTATAAAATAAAGCTTTGCCCAAAATAAGAAAAGGAGGAATTTCTGTAGAGAGGTTGTCCTGAACCAAAAGCTGGTTTTGAGCATGTGACATGTAAATTGTTGGCTGATGGATGAGCCTGAATATAAAAATGTTACAGTCGATACTTTCTTTACAATGGACGAGATCAGAATTCTGTTTGCAGACTTTGAGCCTCATTACAAAGCCTTTATCTCCTTTCCACTCATCACTCATATATTTTTTTGTAATTTTAAGTGTTTGCTCTGTAGGATTTAAATATACTTCTATTGGCTATAAACCTACAGGAAGGGAGGGACATCCACCAGAAAAAGGGTGTTTTTAAACCAGTGATTCTGAGTGTACTGCTTCCTTTACTTTAAGTTTTGCTTTTATGTTGTGAAGAATTATCAGGAAATGTCACATCTGGTATGTTTCAGAAAAGCTGCAACAAAGTTATTTTAATAAGGAAAATGAATGCATGAATTATTTAAAATAGTTGGTGCAACTGTTCCTATTAACTAATCCAGGCACTTGGAAGGCAATTACACTGAGCTTTGACAACATTGCCAACCCACTGCACAGTGCCTTATGCCAAAAGCTATTGTTGTTTTATTGACCACGTTCACCATTACATATGCATATGAAAAAACAGAGGCATTTTCATCGGGATTACCCTAATAGCATTAAGAGATTATTTTTTAAATTTCCTTGGAAGGAAATTCACTTAAATGAGATTACTTATTACTTGACTGGTTTCCTATCATGCTGCTATGTTTAGGTAAGTGGAGTCCATTAGAGTATAAAGTTTTTTAAAAAACTGATTTTATACATTAATGATTTCAAATAAAAGACAAGTACTATATTTGTGCACAGCTTCTTTTGAGAAAGTTAAGTCGATGCTCTGGTTAGGAGAGATAACACTTTTTGTCCCCCTTGGTGGCCCCCCTAGTGTCACCATTAGTTGCTAATTACTCGCAAACAAATAAACAATTAACTCCTCGTGCCTCTTGGTGGGAGAGTTTTCATTGACATGCTAAAACTTTCTAATAAAAGATTTTAATTAATGACGTTGCAAATCCAACCCCCTTGTCAACACAGCTATAAGGGCTTGTGGAGAAATGCGAGTGCAGCGTCCCTGCGATGCTGGCCGAGGGGGAGAGCGTGGCTGGGCCATCGCTGTGTGCTGCCACCGCAGCAGCAGCGCCTCAGAACCTCCACAGAGTGTCTGCCTTCGTAGGGAATAAAACCACCCAGTGCTCGTTTTCGATTGAAAGTATTTTGGGACTGGAGCAGAAAAAAGATGGCATTCCAGCTGTGAAACCTCACAGACCCTGGATGGATGCGTGCACCAGCTTGGGTAAGTCAGGCTGGTTTGTAACCTCTCAGACTCTTACTCTAAGAATATTTGCATGTTTATATTGGAAACCAGTAAATTGAAGCTCTCCTTTGCTTGCTCTTTCTAGTTTTAGGTGATGACAGTAATCCCCATCTGCAAATCCCTGTTGTTTGCTATGACAATCCATTATTTCATGCTAACAGTGATCCAGTGCAAGAGGAAAAAGTTTGGAAATATGAAAAATATTTTTCAGTCACTGAAAGGCTGTCTTTCAAACGGGAATTGAGCTGGTACAGGGGTAGAAGACCAAGAACTGCATTCACTAGAAACCAGGTAGGGCTTTTCTCAGTATTTAACAAAAGAGCAACAATGAAGTTGAGTGGAATGTTGGTAGAAGCCTGAAACAGTAGACTGATGCAGTGTGAGGTACCTCTGCAGAGAGAAATGCAATCAGGAACTAGTGTAAATTAGCAGGAATGTTGCTAATTCCAGCAGACCTGTGTTTATGCATGGATCAGAATTGTGCAAACCCAGCTTTGAAGTCTCCTGTTGAACAAACTAAACCTGTTTTTCTGTATTTATTTTCTGTATTACTGCTGTGAAAGTAGTGCTAACTATTCAACAAGTGTGTTTTAAACTCCTCAGATTGAAGTCTTGGAAAACGTTTTTAAAATGAACTCCTACCCTGGCATTGATATAAGAGAAGAGCTAGCTCGCAAATTAGACTTAGATGAAGACAGGATCCAGGTAATTAAAAATGTATTTGAACTTTTCTGTAATTCCATTTATATGTACTCTATGGTTATATAAATAAGTAGTTTTACAGCAGTAGCAACGATGTTGGTAAGCTCAGTGTAAATCAATGGACATATATGTAATGTGCCCTCAATGATTTGTGAAATAGAAGCCATTTCATTCCTTCTGAAATCTAAAACCTTATTGCATAGCATTGGTGAGGCAATAATCACTATAACACTCCCATGATATCTGCTCTCTTAATCTCTAATTGTCATGTACAGAACTTGATCATTTACTTCCATATTTGAAAATCATGTTTATATTAATGCTTCTCACCTTATTTGAAAAACAAATATGGAACAGATATTGAAATAATTTGTATGACTGTCTGAGACTGTCAGTAGAGCACAGATTTGTTAAATCAGTGTTTGAACCTCTGTCTTCATCTGACCTAAAGCAAGGTCTGCTCAGGGATATTGACTGTTGATTTCCACGTAGCCCAATATGATAAGAATATTGTAGACATCAGAATTCGGGCTACACCTTGATGTTTATCAAGCTTTGGATGCAAGTATTATATTGGGGTTGATTGGAAACTTGATGTTGCAACTGAAGACGGAATTCCAGATGTTTGAGATCCTGTCAGTCAAATTAATAACAGTTTTTACATGAATTGCACTGAAGCTGCTCCTCACTTTGCAGTTAAGCTGGGGATATTATTTTCTCTGTGTGTGCGCTCAGTATGACAGCCAGGAGCTGCATGCCATCATCTGCAGCTTTGAAATTTGTACTGAACTTCCAGAGAGCTGTCATCACACAAAATATTGTAAATGCTGTGTGAATATGTTTGTTTCAAGTACTGTTCTGCTTCCTGTGCTTTCTGAAAAGCCTGCCTTCTCTTTTCCTTTTAGATCTGGTTCCAGAACCGTCGTGCAAAGCTGAAAAGATCACACAGAGAATCTCAGTTTCTAATGGTGAAAAACACTTTCACCTCCAGCCTGCTAGAGTAGAAAGAAGGATGGTTTGGTGTCACAGTACTGTAGCAGAGCACGAAGAATTATTAATAGCCTGTATTAAGTAATGACATAGTAATTATGATTTTATGCTCAGATTTGAAAGTTTATTATAATTTTCATTCAAATAAACTGTAAATATTTGAAGTATTATCACAATCTACTTTTTGTGGAAAAAGGGAACTATTCCTATATATTTGAATAAGTGTTTTCAAGGAAGTTTAGATATTTTTGCCGTTTAAAGAAATACAAACTCTAGGTCGTACAAGATTTTCAGCTACTGTGAATTGCTACAGCTTAACTGGAGATGATTTGACAAAACTTGAAGATTTTTAAAAAAGTCTGTTTAGAGTATGAAATACCTAATATGCAAAATAGATTTTGCTGCCAGAAAGAGACTATGTGTTACACTGGAATTTAAATAGTTTATTTATAAAGAATATGATAGTTTTCTATAAAGAATTATATTCTTTATGAAAACTATCTCAAATGGAAGGCGTAATATTCAACTGACTGTTTAGTTTGAACAATTGTCCAGTTAAAAGAAGCTGAAAATTATAATCTTTATATATAATTTTAATTAATTTAGGATATTTGCCTATTTAATACTTCAACTTGGATATCTCCTCTCTTGTCAGTGTAAGTGTTCCAGTTATGGAAGTTGCCCTATTATCTTTTAATGCCAGAATGTAGTGTTTCACAGGATCAAATCAGTTGGGACCAGACCAGATATCCACATCATTGCCATTAATTTTAGGGTGTGGGATTCATTTTTATCAAACATTACATGCAAGTTAATTATCCTCATATTTGATATTCAGCCTGAAGTCAAGGAGAGAGCCTTATACACATAAAACAAACCCACCCAACTGAAGTGCTGAGGTCCTTCAGTGAGGCTTCAGCCTGTGTTTCTTACTAGACATAAATCCTGCCTAAATCCATAAATTCTGTCATGAACAGGCACAGTATTGCTCTTCCTTCCTCCATGCTTTTATCCCTGATATCTGCTGTCTTACAGAATGAAAGGTAAGTTTGAGAAAATGGGACAATGGAACAAAAATCATTTTATGTAATCTCATACTAGGAAAAGCTAAAGGGAAGGATGATCTGCCTTCAGTCCTTACTTAGCATTTTGGATGATAGGTTGAGCTATGGGAGTTTAAATAAAAACATTCCTATATTTTATGAAAAATATTGCTGAAAAAGATGCATTACTTTAGAACAGGTGGTGGCCATTTCATGTCTTTAACTTCACTGACTCATTGCCTTCATTTTTTTAACATAGAATCCTTAAAATCATGTATTGTTTGCATTTCTCTGGGAAATCTTAATGTGAAAATAACAAGCTTTTATCCAATATTGAAATGTTAATTTTCTGTGTTTTGTTGGATTTGAGAAACAACATTCCTAACTGAACTTCTGTTGTATCCTGCATTCCAAAATATTTAAGAGGACATTCACAAATAAAGCAACCATATGAGCCAAACCCATTAGGAATAGTTTTTAGAGAAATTGAAATATCAATTCAGATACCTACCTGTTCTGGTGAAGCCAATATTGGAAATGCATTCTTCTGTTTTGTTTTCCTTCACACCTCAAAACATGTATTGCCCATAGCTTAACCTTATTGCAGGTAATCTGAAACTATTGTCTGCTTTACTGCTGGAAACCTTGTTAGGTTAGACTAATCTGTGCAGATTGATGCCTAAGAACCCCACTCTATTATCTGGCAAACACCTCAATACGCCTGATGTCTCCAATAATGGAACTGGTCTCAAGTGACGGGAAGTCTGACAAAGGAATTGAAGAGAAGGAGTAGAATAGTGGCAGAATAATTATAGCAGCAGCCCCGGTATCCAGCTCTCAATTAGCAGATGTTACCAGCAGCGTGACCGGTTGGTGTGAACTACCGAGGGTGTCCCACATAGTGCTGAGGGGCACAAAGTTTAAAAGTGTCGCTGTATTATTTGCTTTGTCCTGGCTTAGGTTGTTCTTCCCAAAGTAAAGGCATTGGCAAATCAAAGGAGAAGTTTTAACTTCACATTTCTGCTTACAAAGTGGAAATGATCATTGTGTGAGGGAATGCTGGGGCTGCTCAGCCTCTTGGGGGGTGTGGGGGTGTCAGGATCCCAGCTGATTGCATTACAAAGGGAGTTCATGTGGTCAGACAGGATTGTTGGTGAGGGAGGGGAATCCAGGGCTGCTAAAGAGCCTTCGGTTCTAGATTCCTTTATGGGGAAACAGTGCTTTGACTTGTGTGACGTGAGGGGAAAGGGTTAGACAGAAAACCTGGAAGACTGATCTTTCTGTTTTGGGCACCCAAAGCTTGTACAGGTGGGGCCAGCTGTATTGTCAGGAGAGTTCCAGGCAGTGCTGTGTTAGCACAGCACTGTGGCTTTGCTTTCGTAGATTGACAAGCCAACTGGAACACCGCTCAGTGTTTGTGGAGTTTAGAAGCAGCAATAAATGGGATTTCTTCTCACATTTGTTTTTTTGCAGGACGCTGTTTATTAAGCAGTGAGGTAAGAACATGATCAGAAATGCTCAGGGATCCACAGCTTTGGTGTAGCTGTGGTGTAATTGCCGGTGACTTTCATATCCCTGGGTACGTTTTAGATTGGATCATATGGGTGTGCTGTGGGGATGGTGTTAGAGTGACAGTAAGTAATGCATTGCCTGTGCTTTAATAATAAGAAGACAAAAAGATAAAAGAAGGAACAAAAAAGCAATGAAAGATGGGATTTGCAGGTGTGTTTTGATCTGTGTTGTGAATTGGTGGGTGTAAATTCCAGTGCCTGGAGCAAAGAGAACGTCTGTGGATTCACACAGGCACCAGTAATGCTTTTCACATCCATTTTCAAGCAGGGTCCTCTGGCTCAGGATGTTGGAAGGATCTGCTGTGTGTAGAGGTAAAACTGATACAATACCTAGATTTTAAGGGAAATGAATATTCCTTCTCTCTGGATTTACATTCCAGTGTTTTTCCTTTCCTACCCCCTTAACCAGTTTTCCTCTACCACTGTGATGGCTCAAGAACCCAAGGAGTATAGTCTGTCACTCTTTTCTTTGATCTTGTGCAATTTGGAGCAAAAAAAGGACAAAAGTTAGCAGGTGGTATAAGATAGTCCTCTTCATTAAAAATTATCTATGTTATTAGTCTTGTTATTAATCACTATAAAATTTTGTGAATTTGCCATTTTTAAATTGCATATGTTTCAAACTCATTATCTCATTGTGACCTTTAAAAACCCCTCCATAACCTTGCACCAACTCAATTATTGTACCTTTTTTCTTCTAATCCTTTCTTGCTCTTTTAGCACTGAATTTTTATTTTAGCAGTCCATGTCATTCATTTTACTCCTTCTAAGGTTTTAAATGTCTGTCCACGATTTCTAGATTCTGTGGCAGTCTTTTGTCTGTGTATAACAAAACAAAGTTTTATATATTAAATGAAAAGGAATATATATCTTTTAATGATAGATTTCACACTTTTAACCTTTGTGATTGTATTGCATGGATCACAGTAATACTCCAAAATACCTTGGGATTCAGTTTCTATGAACGATGCTATATTAAGGAAATTAAGAAGACAACAGATGAAGTATTCTGCAGTAACGATTGTTGGCTATTTATTTTGCTTTCTCATATTAAATTAGGCTTTCAAGTCATAAATTTTGAGCCAGTCTGTAGTTGAACTGCCTATAAAAGTGCTGGGCTGCTTCTGCCCTCTGCTGGTTGGAGTTGCTATTTACAGTTCTGCACCTTCATGGGATTTAATCCGGCATTCCCGAGCGGGGCTGTGGGCACGGCAGGACCCTCCCACGGGGAATCACTGCCCCTTTGAACTGTTCAGACTCGGTGTCTGAATTTATTCCGCCTGCACACACGTGCTTCAGGTCAGGCTGATTGGCAAAAGCTCCGAGTGGTCAATAATGAACAGAACACAGTGAAAATCAGTGGGTGCTTAATGTTTTTGATGGTCTGAACAGCCAGTCTTTTAAAATCTTGCCTCGATTATTTCTATATTTGAGAAAGGAGTTCTCAGGAGGAATTTATTCACAGGAAGGGTCGTTAACCATTGGAATGGGCTGCCCAGGGAGGTGGAGTCACCATCCTCGGCTGTGCTCAAGAAACAACTGGATGTGGCACTTCGTGCCATGGCCTGGCTGACAAGGTGGTGTTCTGCTTGGCAAAATGGACTCGATCTTAGAGGTCTTTTCCAACCAAAATAATTCTGTGAAACCATTTGGCAAAGTAGCCAGTAATCCTAAAAAACCACTCCTCATTATGGTATAAAACTTAGAATGATTTCCAGTATTACATCTACTGATATAATTCTTCTGAGATAATAAATACAGTGTTGTCAATGCAAATGTTGCCAGGCAGGAGCACTTATTGCCACCAGGATTTTAATTTTTCATTGTTTTGTCATATTAGAAGGATAAGAAATTACTTCGTGTTGTTTAAATACTGTGGATTTTTTAACCGTTTCTCTTGCATTTCAAAGCATTCAGTCAGAGTAAAATAGTAAAAAATATTACAGTGGCCACTTAAATTTCTGTCAGGATTCAAATATTTGTAAGTTCCCAGGTAAGGTATTTGGATTGAGACATACAGTGCAATGCAATTCTCTCACTGTAGAGATGCATCTTATTCTGTGCTACAGGATGTGGTTATCTGACTATTTCTGCAAATTGCTCTAATTAGTTTTGGCAGAGAAAGGAAGTTCCAGGGCAGCATTCTCAGGAGGCACCAGCTAAGGCTGGAGACTTCAAGGCATAAGTTGGTTACATGTAAATTCCAGTTTAGGAGTGGTGTTTTCAGTGGTTGCTACTATTACAGTCTAATTAGAAACAATAATTATCTGTTGTAACTGACCATATTAACAGGCTTTAACTTTCCATGGAAGTGTTAACAAATCTTGTTCATTCCAGTCTTTTATTATCTGCATATTCATCTTATTATTTCCAAAAATAAGCAGCTAACTCAATCCTGATATCCAACTGCTTCAAATTTGTGTTTTAAAATAATGTGCCAGACTCTAGATAAACAAAACCTTGAGTTTGTTTGTTTGAGAGGCAGGGCTGCCAGCAACAATTGTCATTCCTAGCAGGGCCCTTTCTCTGGTTTGTTTTTGTTTTTTTTTTTTTTAGCCCAATCATGTAGAATTGCTGTGCATTCTTTTGTAAATCTGTTCTAAAATGTTTTAAAATTACACTAGAATATTTTGGGAAATATCTCTCATATAAACAAAAATTGCAATTCCCATATGCCTCTAGCCTTGGTATTTTCTTTGTGTGTGTGTATTTTCCCCCGGTGGGAGTAGAATGAGGTGCTGTTGACAAAGGGCTTTCCAATCTTCTTCCTCAATGGTTGCACAACAGTAAGATTTTTTTTTTTAATTCTTCCAGCCATGTTCCTATTGTTCTCCAACAGTATCTGTTACTAGTGTCTCTATGCATTTTAATTGCAAAAATTTTCAAAGCATTTCCTTCAGCTTTAATTACCCTCAGCTTTTGGCCTCAAATAACAAATGATGTCATCATGAGGTGCTTGAGCAAATAGCTCTCCCTCAGTTAAATGGGAAAGGGTTTAAGGCAGGTTATGCTCAGTGAGGGGTCCCTCAGTGTGCTAGGATTAATTTTGCAGACATTGCCACAGTACGCTGTTGAATTGCAGAGTAGACTGTTAAATCAGGTTCGGGTTGTTCCTCCACCCCCTCCCTCCCCCGGATTTTCCTGCAGAAGGAAAATGACAAGCTGGCTGGCTGGAAAGGATTGTGCTGCAATAAGAAAGGGCTGAGGAGAACTAAAACTGGGAAACTTTTGTAAAGATGTTACTTTATTAGCATTTCTTGCATTTATTTAAACTGCACTGGGGGGATCTGGGTTTGCATTTTTCATAGTTGTTCAAGGTGAAATCTCTATATTGCCTAAATGTATTATTTTAAAATTGAACATTATAAGTTATTAAATTGTTGTTAGATAATAAAACATACATAACTTTGGGGATACAGTTGTTGGTTCAGAATATTTCTAGTTCAACAGAATTTTTATTGTAAAATGACTCATCCATGCAATTCTTAATTTTCTTTGCATCATAAATCTACTTTTCTCTAAAAGTGCAGTTTCACATTACACCTAATCCGGGGTAACAGAAGACTGCTGCTGAAAGATGCAGTCCTGCCCTGCTGCCTCATTTCTCAGAGGTGACAAGTGGCTACAGGGTGAGTCAATCCAATGCGCTTTTTGGAGCAGGGAGGAGTGGGTTTGGTGGCACATCAGGGAGTTGAACAATCTCAGAGAACTTTCTGTTCCTTTATTATATTCATATGAATAAACAGATGCAAAACTGAACAGAAACACAGAAACTTGATATTTGACTGCAAAAATTCTCTGCCAGTAGAAGGCCTGTATACAATACAGGGAAGTGTGAGGTCTGGGGAGTGGTAATATTATATGAAGATTTGCATCCATACATCACTGATAAGTTGTTAATTTGATGGTGATCAGAGGTAATTTTCATATAATGACTGTTTGGCTTATTTCAGTCATTTCCTTTTCACCTTAACTTACTCCTACATCTGATGCTAACTTGAGCCTTTAGGAATATAGGACTGAAGCTTCTTTGGTCATTAAGTGCAATTTCCTGTAGAAGAGATTAAGTCATCCAGAAAGGTCAGGAGACCATTCACTCTCTACTCTCTGAACTCTACAAGCCTCAAAACATATCCAAATACCTGAAGACAGACTTGAGAATTTTAAGAAAGCAAGCTCAAAGATCACAGTGATAAAAAGAAGTGAACAGGAGGGAAACATGACTGCCAGTGCAGCAGAAGGGTTTCTGCAAGGTCTGGCTTAGTCAGCATTTAGGGCTGGATGCTCAGTTTAAGGGCTTGTGGCAAAGCAGCTGGATATAGAAGTGGTGGCTGCCAGTGTCAAAGCAGAATTCCTGCATTTAATTCCACTTTCAAGTCCCATCTGGACACAGCAGCAGCTACTCCAGAAGTGCCAGTAAATGTGCAGACACCGCAGGAGGCAGTGGCTGCCAGGACAGCTTGCTGTGTGCTCTTTGCCACTCACCAGAGAGGAGCAGCCAGGGGGGTGGAATTGTTCTGGAGGTGGCACCCACTGGTACTGCCTGCACGACCTTAGGAAGTAGAGTGTGTGTCTACAGAAAGCAGCAAATTAAACCCAAAGAATGCTACACGCAGGGGTCTTTTCCTGTCTTACTAAGGGGCAGAGTCTTTCCTGACTCCAAATCTAATTATTGGTTTAGCCCTGAGCATGTGTGCAAGACATAAAAGCAGGCATCTTTGTGACTCGGTGCTTAACTTTCCTCATCCATAAAATGGGACTAGAAATACAGATTTTGCCTTCAGAACTTTGTGTTTCATGAATTTTTGTCACATTTCTCAAGGCCTAGTGATTTAACAGTTGCCTTGAACAAGGTCATTATTAGTAACAATTGATAGATTTGATGCAATTTCAATTCAGTTTTACAGCCTGGGGTTGCTGTCTTATCAGCTGATAACCTCTCACTTGAGCCTAGCCAGATCATTTGAAACTATGGCATGTTATAATACAGGAGATTCTATCAGAACAGAATTTTTGTGATCCCTGACACCAGTGGGAACGTTCATGCCCTTGCTCAAAGTGTCCACATCCATTTCACACTTCCTACTTTCGTTCAGGAGGTTTCATTCTGGAATCTTTCTTCCTCTGTCTTACACTAGACGTTCATCCTATAGATAAACCACCCCCATGGAAGTGAGACAACTTTGAATAACTGGGTACTTTCAAAAGATCTGGTTTTCTGCCTTCAAGTATCTGTCAGATGAAGTTCCAGAAGACCTTCCCATTGAGGATTTCTGTTCTGGGCCCTCTTTTAGCACAGTGTTGGTTCCTCATAGCTCATCCTCATTTCCCAACAGTGGGCGATGGCTGTCTGTAACAGCAGTGGGATATTGCAATAGCTGATTGTCTGACTTAGCTGAATATCCTCCAAACCTGATGCATGTTTTCTGGCCCAAAAGTGAGCTGTTTTCATAATTTCTTTTGCAGTCAAGGTCAATCTCCCTTGGGAGAGAATTCAGTGCTAGAAATATGAACTATGGATGGAGATACAACTTCCAAGTCTAAGAAGGAATTTGTGCTGAGTGATTGAAAGATTTGGTAGAGAATTTTTAACCATATTATCACAAATTTTTATTACATGAGATTTTGGTTTTTATAGGAATCGCTGAGTTTTTACTTTCTCCTCCATCTGGGAACAGCTGCTCAGAAAAGGGAAGGAAAAAAAAAAGGTTTTTAGCTTTAAGCAAGAAGGGAGAGTAGCAACCAAAACCAGCTGTAGAATGCAGGATATTGATACCCGTGACTTTTGGATATTATGCATTCTCTACTACTTGGGAAAAAAGAGACTGTTGTGAGAAGGACAAAAGAGCCCACAGACAAGCAGAGTCCCCACAGCCACTTTTGCCCTTCCATTAGCTCGCAGCAGTTCGAGAATCTGGCTAAAAACATTAGCTCTGGTCATTTGATTCCTACCTCCCCACTACTGTTTTCCACAAAAGATTTCACTGGAAATTATTCTAAATGCACACGAAGCAATGAAATACTTCTGTATTCAGCCAGTTCATTCACAGGACTGAGTTGGACATGGTGGTGTGGAGGAATTTTGTTTAGATGTGTAATTTTGTTATTAGCTCAAGCTGCACTCTTGGGAAGGGGCCTCAATGCTGATTTTTTCAGAGGCATCTTTGCTTTGTGCTACTAAGTTTGAAGTCTTAGTAAATACAATTGATCATTTTGCTGCATTCTGGGTACTTCCAGTGGAACCAGTGGCAGCTGAGAGTTCTTTAGTTATTTTGCTGCCGAGGCAAAGTCTCTTTTTGTTCTTTGTTAATGTTACAATCATCGTAGGCGAATGCTTCAATAGCACAGATAATGCCAATTTTCCTTAGATCTTTAATAGAAAAAGCCAAATAGTTCTCCCCATGGTTTAGAAGATTTGGTTGCAGATCAATGGAGATGTGTGCAACAGAGAATCATTGCTTGTCATAGATGGTTATGGGCAGCAGAGATATTATTGACCAGAAAATAAGCTGTACATACATCTTTCTTTAGCCATGATATTGCATTGTTTTATGTCATTTGCAATGCATTCAAACATAAAAGGACTTGTTATTTACAGTTTTTAGGCAGTCTGACTTGATTAAAAAAAAAGGTTATGTAGCTTTTAAGCCTACTTGGGTCACTTCTGAGTAATGCAAAAAGAGAAAGCAAGAATACCCAGATAGAAGTGTGTAGTGTACAGTCAGAAAACATGTGCTAAACTTCCATTCTGGTTTGAGATATACTAGACCAAAAACATCTCATAAAATCACTGAAATTCCACCTATAGACTTAATAGTCCCTTTTTCAGAATTCCAGCCTGCAGAGAAAACGGAGATCAAAAGTAAAAATCAACTTGTTCCCAGAGCCTTAAAGAACTGTGGCCTAAAGTCCAATTTGTGCTAAAAAAAAAAAAAAAAAAGTTTAACTGCAGAAATGTACTTTCTGTTCATGTCACAAACCTGTTTTCAAAGGTAACTGTGACTGAAAGAACTATGATCCATCAACTTGAATAAGCAGTTTAAGAGAGTTTTATTGTATGATTTTCACCAATAGTCACAAAGAATGAAAATCCTGTGGTAGGTGTAAAACCAGTGCTAGTTAAAAATTACCAGCTGGCCATGTTTCCTTCCAACTGATTGGCTTAGTGGTGGTTTTACATATTATTTTAATCCAAACTGTAATGTCTTGTATAATATGATGGGTGTGTCTGTTCCATTAAGATTATGGTTTTGTCCAGGATTAATCATAGCAACAGAATGTACTAAAATCAAAGTTTGAAAAAAAATAATTGGAGTTAAATGATGTGTAAGAAGTGATGTATGATGAGGCCCTGGACTACCTCATCTAAAACTTGAAGTTAGGGCTACTTTGAGCAGGCCTAGTGACATCTTGAGGTCCCTTGCAAGCTAAACATCCTCTGCTTTGGAGGAGCCTTGGACTGCTCTGCCTCTTACGTGATTTTGAGAATTCCAGGCAAGGGGTTGTAACTGATGTGATTCATGGATATCTCAGTGGAGTTTGCATTTGAAATTTATTAGAAATGTGATTTATTTTATTTTAAAGACAAGCGTTTTGGTCAAAGCATATAGAAATTAACTCCAGTTTAAAAGCTGAAATAGTTATTGCTATGTACAACTTCCATTGCATTTTCTGCAATTGAAATTTTATGATAGTATATTAGTTCTCCAGCTTGTCTTCCTTAATTAAAGAGTAATTGAAGGGCAGCTGAAGGAGCTGGGGTTGTTTAGCCTGGAGGAGGCTTAGATGTGACCTTATCCCTCTCTACAACTACCTGAAGAGGTTGTAGCCAGGTGGGGGTCAGCTTCTTCTCACAGGCAACAACTGACAGGAGGAGGAACATAACCTTAAACTGTGCCAGGCGAGGTTTAGGTTGGGCATTAGTAGGAATTTCTTCACAGAAGTTGACATGGTGGTGTTGGGTCATGGGTTACACTTAATAATATCAGAAGTGTTTCCAACCTGATTGATTCTGTGATTCTGTAGAGCATGAAATATTGTTAAAGGTCTGCGATTGATCTTTGGCTTGTGAAGCACCTGGACTGTTCCCCTGTGGTTTTGTGTCTCTAAGTGGCACCCCTCTTCCTTGCAGTGTAGCGAATGGATCAGCAATGGATCCATTTCAATGGGTCAGCGGTTCCGCCCCGCGTACCGAGGATGGGGAGCCGGGCAGGTACTGGCTGGACCCCGTTACGTGCAGGAGGGCGGCTGCAGCTGTCCCGAGAGCTCCCGGGAAGAGAAGGAAAGGGAAGGGAAAAGTGCACAGGCGGGGAAAGCGGCCGGAGGGGGTCCTGCTCGTTCCCATTGTTGCCTGTTTGCCGAGGCTGGAGCGGGGCGGGGGCGGCGGGGCCGGGGCTCGGGCGGACCCCCCGCCCCCGGCAGGGCGCGCATGCACAGACACAGAGGCACAGACACACAGACACGGACACACAGCCCGGCTCGGCACAGACACACGGGCACAGCGGCAGCGCCGCCGCCCCCGCCCCGCCGGGCTCGCTGGGACCATGGCACCGGCGCTGCCCCTCGGCTCCCTCCTGCTCGCCCTCGCCGCCTGGCTCGGGGGTCCCGGGCTCGCCGCGGCCGCCGCAGCAGCGAGCGGCAGGAGGGGCCCGGCGGCCGATGCGTGCGGAGGGAGGGTGAGTAGAGCGCAGCGGAGCCGCTCCCGGTGCGGGGTAGGGGTTCTGCGGGGTGCCGGGAGAAGCGGAGGCTCCGCGGCTCGGGCGCTGTCCCGGGAGAGCCGCTCTGCTCCGGGCGGGAGGGACGGAGCGAACGGGCTGTGGGGGGGACACTTCTGCAACCAATAACGCTGCCCCGGGGCTCCGCATCTGGGAGGTAATTGCGGCCGGGAGAGGGGGTGGCATTGGCCGGGAAGGGATATTTATTGGTTTCTCGCCCGGGGGAGGGAGGCAGCTCGGAGCCGGCGAGTGTGAAGAAGTCACTCAACAGGTCCTTTACCACCAGCGCTCTCCCCTTCCCCGAGCCGACCTGCGCGGCGAGGAGGATAAAAGCGATCGCTGGGGCTTTGTTATTTTAATGATTCGAGGCCGGCTTGGGGTCCTTGCTCCGGGCCTGATCATTATACAGAGGATGTAGGAAATTTACGGGAGGAGGAAGGGGGAGGAAGGTGATAAACGTTTTGTTACTGGGCTTTGCCTTTTGTTCCTGTTTCTGGTGGGTTTTGCTGTCAGACTTTTCTCGATTGCTTTTTTTTTTTTTTTCCCTTAAGTATCTTTTAATAACTTTTGAGTTGAGTGTTTTGGTTTGTTTCTTTCCTTTCTCCTGATGTTACAGATGTAGTTGAAGCGTGGTGATCCGGGAACATAGGAGGGAACACAACTGACTTTCATTGCTTTTCCTTATTGTTAGACTGTCACTAAGGATTTTCTTGGTTTCAGATCAGATCCTTTGAGAGCGTTGCTGCAACACACAGTTCAGAAGTTTGTAGGGTATAGTTTAGAAAGGAGAAAGCACCGGGGAATGTGTAAAAGAAGAGTGTGGAAAAACAGAGTTCAAACCCTGATAAAGCTTAAGACCTAAATCTTTATGTTGGATGGAACTGCTGAAGGTTTAGGCTCCCCTATTAGGCCTCTCTAACTGAGAATTAGAAATAAAATGTTTTGGCTCGGTGTGTCTATTGTATGTTCCATCAGCCGTGGGCAGGATACTACAGAGGCTCATAACGACCACTCTATATTTCTGTCGAGTTTTGCATCAGTTATTAAGTAAATTATCACTATTAAGAGTCGTAGCACTTGATTAGTGTATTCTGACGTTTATAGAAATGTGCAGATGCAGTTTATTCTGGATTTATTTTTTCTTACATAATTAACGTAATTGTGTCTATTAAACAGGAATGTACAATATGGTTGTTTTAATATAGTGATTTCGACCGGCTTTTAGATGAGTAAAACTTTTTCCAATTAGCATAATCCCCCCCTCCCCGTCTATTACTCACAACAAATGTACCACCTTAGCTTATAAAATATTTGTACTAGTTTCTGGGTTTATTATGTTTTCAGCTTCAAGTTCAGGCCTCCCTAGCCAATTAGTGAGATACCTTGTGTGAATGTGCAGTTGTAATTTCATAGTCTGATTTTGTAACACCGCTCTTGCGCGTGATTGCCTCCATAACCCAGGCAGGGCAGCGTTTATTAGAGTAATGACTGCAGGATGGTACCCATTGTCTCACTTATGTGCTATTTGTCTTGGGCTGCATGTAAGTTTTGAGTAGACTTGACGTACTATTAAATGACTGATGGCCCCTCTAACACATTGTCTGCTCTGGAGCAGGGTTGCCTTTGAAGTAGTACCCTGTAGGAAGTAAAGAGACTATTTGCTCTATTAAAATTCCTTGGTATTTCCTCTGTTTAACCACAGGCCACTTCCCCTCTGCCACTCTAAACACTGCAGGGACACTGACTGATTGAAAAGACACAAGCCCTAAGTAATTGTATCCTATTCAAATAGATATTCTTATTGCCAGTTATTTATAAGCAGTGTCTAATTAATGTATGCTAAGGGCACGAATAAATGAGGTGGTTGAATTGAGGTAATTCTCAATGGCATAAATAATCTAAAAAAAATATAATTTAACTTTCACTCGTTGTTTAGGGAGAAATAAAAGTGTAGCTGGGTGTTTGTATATGCATTTAGATACACACTGTTAATTTTCAGTGTGTGATGCACTTCCCTCAATGAATCTTTTTTAATAACATGACTGTTGTTTTTGAAAATCTGTATTCCATTTAGCTGCATTTATACAATTAATGCACATTTTCCTTTCACTCTTCAAAATACAGTTTTAAGTATCCTCAATATTTTGTGGCAGTAAAAGACTGACTTGGTGAGAACATGTTACTGAACTATGGTTAAGAGAATGTGGTGAGGAAATATTTGTTTGTTTTATTCATAGCTCCTGAAGTTGATCCTAATAGATAACATTGCCAAAAAGTAAACTTTTAGATTTTTTTTGGTTCTATTATAACTTCCATTGTAAAATACATGCCTGTATTGATGACTTCCTGTGGTAATACACTGGCATTGCAGGCAGGAAAGCAATTAATACCTGGACAAGCAACTTAACATCACTGTTGCTAAGAATTACCAGATTTCAGTGGGTCCAGGATTTTAGAATTTGCATTGACTTTGGTGAGTCTGGGATTTCTTTCGTTGGGGTTTAACAGAAATTTTGATGTATCCCAACACTTAACGTTATTTCAGATTGAGGTAGAACGTTTGCTTAAAGCAGAATAGTTTTGCAAAGTAGCTTTCCATATGGATGATCTTAGGACGTCATATGCATACCTTTATCCAGAAAAAATAAATCAGGAAGGGCCTCTTTTCATCTAGAATAAGTATGTCCACATGGGGAGCTATTCTGGAAAAGCAGTCTCTGAGTTTTTCTCATCCTATAAACAAGCCATGAGGTGCACAGAGAAGACAGACTTGGGATCTGAGGATGATTTGAATATATTTCAGATTCATTTATTCAGCGTTAAACACATGAGCAACTTTACTCTCAAGTTGTTTTGTAGATTCTAATGGGACTACACACATGAGTAATTTTTTTCATATGTTTAATTCCTCTGAAGTTCCTGGCACTGAACCGTGTTCAGTATAAAGCTTAAATTTAATGAGGCTTTATGATGAGAAAGAATAAATAATACAGCATTTTAGCAAACCTCCCCCCCTCATTAGCAGGGAGTTGTACCCTCCTTTACTCTGCTAAGCAAAGCTGCTCAGACATGCTGGGGGTCCCTGTTCCCGGGCATTCTCCCCTGAAACTCTCCCTGTGTCACCTTCTGGGCTCTTTATTTAAGGAACTTTCCATTTCCTTTTCTCTTTCATGGCAGAGCCTCTGTAGAGCCCAGTTTCCTACTGTTCCACCATCAGGAGCTCTGCCTGGCTCATTATTCTTTAGGCTCATGCTGCTCTGTCCCTACATTTATCTCCTCAAGCATCCCAAAGCAGACTCGTGCTCCTCTACAGCTGGAATTTGCTAAACACAGAGCTAGGTCTTATTGAAATACTTTTCCCAGCTAAATGCTTGTTTTGGCAGCTTTATTTAGGAGGAAGAATAGCCTGTAACATGGTAAGAAATAATTTACCAAAGTTTAAATTCCTCCCTTTTATTTCTTATTATATTCCAACAGTTTCAAAAAATCAGATTTTCTCTTGCAGAATGCTTCAGAATTTTAAGAGGTATTCAGCAGAAGACAGATCTTAGATGGTGCATGGTGGAAGGTGTTAATGTTTGCCATAAGGGAGTTCTTTAATCCATGGACAGTTCCAGAGTTAGTTGAAAGCTCTGCAGACCAGATGCCAGCAGTTCTGTGTCTGCCGTGTTTTTGAGACTTTTAGAATCAGTAGATTTCTCTGCCCAGCATATAGAACAATGTAATAGCATTTCAGACTTGATGAGATGTGTCACTTAAAGCTTAGTGCATTTCTCTGATTAGACATAAAGCAACATGTTGAGTGCCAGGCTTTGCAGGCATGGTCAGCCATGCAGGTAGGCATCTGTATCACTTTTGTTTAGCTTAGAATTTGGCTGCAGGATCCCTCCAGGGTTTGTTGTTGAGGTTTTTTTGAGTTTCATTTATCAAATAATGTAGCAGAGAATGTGACCCTTTTTTTACTCTGGTGTCAAAAAGCATTGTCAGCCATCTGCCTATTTAAGTGAATTTTAAAAAGCACAAAGTAGCCTAAATATGTTAGTGTTAAAATCAGCAGATGAATGTTTCCTCAGGAACTGTGAGGCTGCACAGTTTAGTGCTGCGTTCTCAGGATGAGTGTTCGAACAACTAGAGAAAAAAATTACTCAAACACATGCCTGGTTTGTAATTGAAACTAACTCTCAATATTAACAACAAAATTGTTGTTCCTTATGTGTTTGTATGAAACTGGGAAATTTGAATACAGTGCTAATTCATCAGCTGTTGAGTTAACAGGGTTTGTGCAGTTGAAGTCTCTTGATTGTTACAGATTTGATGAAGTTCCTCTCTAGAACATGTCCCTTACTTTAGATGTTGAACTCCACTCCCTGGGTTACTTCCCCTGAGTAGAAGTGTAGTAACTGCTGTATTGAACTTGTTAATTTAAAATCCTGAGACACTTGTTTAAGAAAGAGTTCTGCCTTAACACATTTAGTACTTTATAGTCCACTGGTGAAGGGATGTTAAGCAGCCATGATTAGATGATACTGGCTTTTCTTTAGGTAATTATTTGGAAATGTTAATATAACATGGATGTTGCTTAATTAAAACTGCAACATTTAAAGGGTGTTTAATAAGGACCAGCTGTCTTTTCCAGCAGATCAGTCTGTAGATGATGAAACAAAGCTTTGATGTGAACTCGCCGGCTTAATTCTGCTCACAGGCTGAATTTTACCCATAAATTTAGCATGTGTTTTGAGAAGCAAACAAGATAAGAGGAGTGTGAAGTATTACTGCAGAACTGTTAAGCTTGAATGCCATTTTTAGTTTGTAAAAGTCAAAATATTTTTCAAGTATTTTGCTTTGTTTTTCCATATACTGCTACTATTATAACGAAGTGTATTTGAAATATATTTTTTCTGGAAGCTTTGGTTAATGCTGATGTTCCTGTAGCATGTGCTGTTCCTAACTGGTTTGAGTTTTGCTTATCAGCAGTGGTTTTACATCTAGCTGAAAAACATTTTGAGCACAGACTTTTCAGTATGGCCATGTGTGTAGATAAGGGCCTGAGTTTTGGAAAGGGCTTGGAGTAACCAACTTGACAGTGAAGATGCCTCCGATGACTGTTGTCAGTGTTTGAGGTTTTGCCAAGTCTTGTTGTAACACCAGTTTTCAGTGGGTTTCTGCTTGCCAAGCTTTCAGTCTCACAAATTGCTTCCTTTGCCACCAACACTCAGAAGACAAGCTCTGTTCATGGTTCTCTTTGGTGGTTTGGGCCATCATTCAGGTGGTAAGGGATAGCAAAAGGAAGTATCTGCATCCTAATTTGATGTCGTGTTCAATGGTCACCCACATTTTTCCTCATCTTTTGGCTGTTGAGGATTTTTCACCCATTTGAAACTCAAAATGCTGTGTTAGGTTCTAGTGAAGGATACATCCCATGTAGCTGTTTCTATACTTTTTAATCCCACCCATCCCTTTGTAGGCTCTCCAGGCAGTAGGTGATGAGTGTCTTCAAACACATGCATGAATTCCTTCTGTTGGCTTAGAAAAATAGATTTCTGCTCCTGCCAGAGCTATCCAGTACATCAAACTGCTCTGCTCCTCCTTCACTTCAATTAAACAATCCATTACTGACCCCAGATGAGTTCCTTGATCTATAATGACTAGGAACGAAGAGGTAAGTATGAAATTCTTTTCTTGGTGTGTTATCGATAATTAGGGCTGGAATCATGACTGGCAAAGCCTTTTGATTAGGTTTATGTGGAGAAGAAAGAAGGAATACAACAGATTATTTTGCATGACAGAATGCAAGGGGCAGGGATTGATTTCTGTTATATGCTCTTTTGTTTCACTGGTAGGACATTGTACCTCTGAATAGCCATTAACACCTTTTGGGAGAGAGTCATGCACTTGTAGGACTGGTAGGAAAAAAAAGACTGATAGCTCACCTACTGCATGAAAAACATACTAATGCTGGCTGTAAGTGAGCAGCATTTTCAATAAAGAGTCAAAATTATCAGTAGTACATGAATGGATATGGAACATATGGAATATATGTGACAACAATCTGTCAAATACGTGTTATGATCTTACTTCATTTTGCCTCCAAAGTTAAAAGCTGTAGGTGCATTAACACTCTTCTTTACTGTTCTTATGGCTATGGATTTGGCCATGGGCTGTTATTCATCAGGACAGTAAATTTGGTTTTGAGGGCACATCACTTGTGCTGCTTATTCCAGTGTACCCAACTAAATGTAAGAGGTAGCTTTGTCCTAGGATCAGGTGTCATAGCTCTTCTTGCAGGCCTGAAAGCAGAACTTCTGAGGTATGTGTTCTGCTTAATTCTAGAAGAGCACTGGAGTTGTGTGTCCATCGCTGATCTGAATCAGATTGTGCTGCCTGGCGATCTGACAGCACACAGAGGTGCCTGTGAAGTGACGATCTCTGTGTTGACTGAAGCACCTTTTTGTTGGCAGTGTGGGGTCAGCAGGCCTTTGAGCCTCTACCTGGCCTTTCCCTTTTCCTTTCCACTGTCCAGGGCAGAGCGTGTGGCGGGAATGCCGAGGTCAGTGCAGTGTCTAAAAGGCCAATGCTGTTGAAATGTGTTCTTCTGTTTTCTGTAACCTTTGGGTTCTGATGATCTCACATTGAAAGTATGAGCTCCTTTTGTGCTCAGCCCTGGGTTGGCAGAAACAATAAGGGACAAATGAGGAGCGTGTGGAGTTCAAAGGGCTCCAACTAAATACGCGTCTCAGGACAGAAGTTGCTGTGAATGGTGGGTATTACACAACAACTGGACAACATCAATCTAAGTCTTGGGGCTGCTGTCTGAAGGAGATGACAGGTCTGCAGTTCTGCTTGGAGCTGCTCATTCTGGGCTTTAAGATTTCCAAATCACTGATTTGTAATGATGGATCTGTGTGATCCTTTACCTCACAAAATTGGGTGTAATAATGTTGCCGTACCCAGTGTAATACGGTAGCGCTGGGTTTTCCTCATGGTTGGTGGGCACACTTGGATTTTAATTTCTGACCTTCCTTATGTTCTTCACTCTTATATCAGTGGGAGGGACTAGATATTTCTGATCTTACTTCTGACTACATTCAAATCCAACCAAGCAATCAATGACTTCCCTGACTTTTTTTGTATACGGCTGTGGGAAAATTCCTGGTTGGCTGGCTATGAATTAATGAAAATCCTTAGAATGCCTCACTAATGATAGCTCCTGTGGCTTTAAAAATGCTATTCCCTTTTTTAATTTGAGGGAGGTCACAGAGGTTTACAGAAACTAAGAAAGGAAAACTTAACATCTGGTTGTGCTCTGCTGATGACTGCTTTTGTGTGAAGAAAAGTTATGGCGTCACCTCGGCATCAAACACATTCAAGGTGATCCTTTCTAAGAAGTCTTTGCAAGAACCTTCCTCACTCAAACTGTGTTTTCTAATTAACTTTGCTTTGTATTTTCAAATGGAGGATTTTAGTTCTCCATGGGAATCCCAAACTCATATTGTTACTTAAAATGCACCCTATCTTTATAAAATAAACTTATTTTCTTGAGTTTTATATATATACCATAAAAATATTTCTATATGTTTACTAATATTTTCCTTTAAGAGTTATCAAACTCCAGGATTAAAACAAGCTACTGGGTTGGATTCTGGGGTTCATGAAAGGAAGTTTGTTTTGTGTTTGCATATCCATAGTGAAGTTCAGTTTCATCTGTTTGCGTATAAAATTCTGAAGATTAATCTGATTATTTTTTTTAAGGTTAAAAGAGAGTGTTTGGCTGTTTTTTCTCCCAAATAATGCAGGTTAAAATTGTGTGAGAAGTCGGTTTAGCTCATAGAAAGGCGTAGTATGAGAATCCAAACAGTAAATCTTCTAAATTGTTAAAACTCAGAGTTATCAGCTGCTCAGTTAAACATATGTATTACAGGTGTGACTGGCCTGGAATCTGAAAGCATTGAAAAATACAACTTTAGAGACTTTTAATAGTCATATTATCTTTTTATATTATGAAATGATTTAAACAAACTCCATGCAGAACTCTTGTGTTTGTCATCTTGTGGAAAAAACACCCCAATCTGTTTTCCTTTTAAACCTGGAATACTAAGGGGTTTGCTGAGTAGTTTTGTTTCTGCTTTTGTTGTGTTGTTCTGTTTAAAGAGCTAAAATCCTACCTGTTAAAATCAGTGGCAACACTGGGACTTCCGTTTTGATGGGATTTTCTTCCACACTCCCAAGTGGTTTGATGCTCTGTGGTTGCCCAGCCCTGAACTGCTGTGACCGACTTCATGCAAAAGCTGGTCCAAGCCTCCCACCTGGTGCTTCTGTGGGTGTAGGGGAATGTTCCTGCCTGCTGAACTAGGACAGAAGTTCACAGCACAGATCACTGTTCTCAGAGTTAGGAAGTGCACTGTAAAGTTGCATCTTAGTTTGTCACATAGAAATAACTTCCTTTACTAGCAGGCCATTGGGGATAGATTTCCACCCCATCCCCCCAGGTGTACCAGTGTACCTTTGGATACAGCTGCCGATTCAATGAGGAATTCCATCATTTTCCTGTCTGAGCTATTAAGGTGCCAGTCTGTATCTCATCTCAGAGCCCTTGTAAATCCTGCCTGCGCTGCTTCCCATTCCTCCAGTTTCTACGGGAATCAGGGTTACCTTCCTGCCCAGGCTTGCCCCTCATTGTAGGCAGTAGTAACAAAAGTGAGGATGGAAGTTGGAACTGGTAAACTGTGCAATTTGGGCTGAGCATAAGGAGTGCTCTGTCTAGATAAACTTCAAATATGGTGTGGGAAGGGGGCATTGCTGAATTGGAAATCTTTTTAGCAAAGTTTTCAAGCTTGTGCTGGGCTTCCCCTTGAAGTCTGAGAGATATGGGGTATAAATGGGTGATTTAAGCTTCACCTTATGAGTGTGAGCAGATCCTTAGAAGCTTGGAGTGGGATTCTGAAAATGAATGGAGTGCCCTAACTCTTATTAACTTTCAATGGGATTTGTTCTCTTTTGTGGCTCAGGGGTGTAGTTATGTTTTATATTAACTCAGCAGTGAAGCTGGTTAGTGAAATTTTCACTCCCACCTGCTTTTCCTCCCGCTTTGGTGTTGCTGTTTGCCCTTCCCTCCCCACCTGCTTAATGCACCTATTTGTGAGCTGCATTGTAATTCACGTTATTAAAGCAGTTGGAATTGAAAGTATCCTTACTTTTTTTTTCTTTTCCTTTTTCTCTTCACAACTGAGGTAGTTTCAATGACATGGATAAAATGAGGTCCCCCCATGCAGTTATGTTAAATATATGTTCAGAATTGGTGAACTACAGCACGGAGGAAGAGCCAGGGACTGGACAGAGGAGTCAGGAAATCCCAAAGCCAATTTTGTGATTAGGTCAATGTTCCGTGTAACTATTCAGATGCTTTTAAAATTCCCACCCTTGAGGTGTGTTAATTTAGATACCTTTAAAAAAGTATCTCATCAAAAGAATTTGAGGTTGGTATACAGAGCATATATGAAACTTTAAATTATTCTAGATTTTTCGTGTGAACATTTTTAACAGTGAATTTTTCACAAACAAGAAGATGATAATGTTTCAGAAATCACTTCAGTGTCTGTTGAAATGCAGCCAACTCTGTGGTGGAATACAGACCTCAGGGTAACGTTATACAACCCTTCCTGCCAGGAAATGAAGAGTGGTGTATTCATTTGTAACCCAAGGGGGGGACTTCACTATACAGCCTATAGTTTGTAAATGGAATTTGGACAGATTACCACTGAAATTACAGAATGACCCACTAGGTCTTATTAGCTCTCTCTGTTTCTTACCTTTCTCTGAAGACAGAATCTGCTGTTAGTACAGTGTCCACGAGCAAATTTGTGTAGTTATTCAGTACAGTCAAGGATGTTTCCCCATTGTAAAGAGCTTTGATTTTATTTACTCTCTCAGAATTTCATCTGAGGCCTCCTGATGCTGCTTCACAAGCCATGTGTTAACAGCCCCAGAAGGAGAAAGGGCCAGACATTTAGCCTGATGCTCGAGTTATGAAAGAATATCTAAGGTTTTGCTTTTTCTGTTGTTTATTACAAAATATTTAGCTAAGATTCTTTTCAAAGAATCAATACAGTGTCTATTTCATAGTTACAACTTTGCTTTATTATTTAATTTTTTTTTTTTTTAGCAAATTGTGTTGCCGGTGTTTAATAATTACTTTAGTTTACCTTCTGACAGGGGTAATAGCTTAACTACAAAAAGAGTTAAAATAAGAATCAAAAAGACAAAACACCTAACTCAGCCTGGCCCTAACAGGTGAAAAGTTATTTTTCCATGCTTCTTCAGAACATCAATGGAAACAAAACCTTTATCTTTTATTCATTAGTTAGGAATAATGCAAGTTGGGATAGCTTAGGTTTCTCCATATAGTTGCATTTGTAAGAGTAATTCCCTAATCATGCCATTCACTTTTGGGGTTCTTTTTCAGTAAGGGCCACTGGCCGTGAAATGTCATGCAGAGTTGGAAAATGGGACATTCAGCTCACTAAAGAATGAGTAGCAAGGACAGAAGTTCCTTTTTATTACATTCTGGCAGTAGATGTAGGAATCAAAGCCACAACATGAGTGGTGGAAACACACCCCATACTGTCTGACAGTGCTCAGAGCAACCACATCACCTTTGGTCACATGTTTTAGTTATTGTTTATTGTATTCCACTCAAGCCCAGAAGTTCCAGTGTGGAAAGTCCAGTAGTTGATTTGCCTGTACGTGGGGAGCTGACCTGGAGTTACAGGTGTGATTCCCCCTCTCCTCCCAGCGTGGTTGGGTTTCCTTGCAGCAGAGGAAATATTTGTTTCCATGTTTATATTTTAGGATCACATGCAAGTAATATTTCTGTTTTAAGTTATCATTTATGTTGGAGGTGAAACTTGATGATCTTTGGATCTACTTCTCAGTTTCCTAAAATAATATAATTTTATTTTATATCTTCCTGTGCAGTGATTTAGGATTAGCCATTTATATGTTCAGCTTAACATTGATAAAAGGAAGTCACGTAAAAATTTGTGAGAAACACAGGTTCAATTTAACTTTTTAATCTGTGCATTTAAATGCCATCTTAAAACTTCCATTGCATTCTGCCTTCTTAAATAAGGTGACTGCTAGAAGGAAACTTGTTCACTGTATTGACTTTCTGCATAGAGACACTTTTGTTGGAAGTGATTGCTTCCTGCAGGAAAAGATCAGGTAGTGTGTGTGTATCTTTAAAAACAAGAGGCTAAAAAATAGTGTCAGTGCTTTTTTGAGTATTTGGAAATTCAAAAGAAATTTTGTCATAATTTGATCAAAGTCACATAACCTGTGGCTCTGTTTTTGTTACACATGCTGATGGTCTGTGGATAACATTACATTTTTTCAGCATGAAACTGGACACTTCAAATCCCTAAAGCAGGCTCAAATTTACGGTTAATAAAAGAATTTATTGTACTGGATGTCATCTGCTATATCACTCTGGGAACAGAAACTGGCAGTGAGCGGACAGGAAATATTTCCATTTCAAATCGCCTCAGTCCATGGTCTGGGGCAAAGTGTCTGATTTCAGAAAAATCACCGTGGATATCGATGTAATAGGAATATTAAGAAGAGTATAAGCCTTTTCAAAGATTTTTTTTGTTTTGTTTTGTAGTATTTTATGTAAAAATGCTGGTTATTAGTGTCACCTAATTTATTCCGGCATTGATCCCTTAACCTGTTCAAGGCAAGAAGAGTGAGGATGTATTTTCAGGTGAATGTCTGTACATACCAAGTGAACAGCACTTTGAGCTGCTGTACAGTGGCCAAACTACTTCAGAGTCTCAGACCTTTGTAATTGTAGTTGGTTGGGTTTTTAAGGCTGTGAATTCCTACGTGTTGGTTGGGTTCTTGGAGCATAATGGATTTCTTCAGGTTGTCTCCTCTTCAAATGTATTGTAAGGTGTGAGATCCATGGATTGGAACTTTACTAATGGAAACTTCAAGCAGTCAGATTGAATTTTCGCTGTGTTTTTCATGTGTTAAGTAGTACTTGAACAGCTCTGCATTTTAAAGTATTTAAAGTGCTTAAAATAGTTGTATGTTTTAAATGGATATGTTTGTCTAGGGGACATTAAAACCAGTGGGAAAAAAAGTTTTAAATTTTTATCTTCATCATGTACTAACATCCTGAAATACTCAATTTTTGATTTTCATATTGCTGTGCATTACTGTGTGGTTATAAAAGTTTGGAACCAATTGTGTATTTCCTTCTTTAAAAGATGTGTGGCAGAAGCAGAAGGGTGCTTTTTTTTACAGATGCTTCATGAGACTGATTTGAAAAAAACAAAGAGAGAAGTTAATATAAAACCCCTAAAATCATGTCAGATGATTAATTCACCTGATTTGACACTCTGTTTCTGATAGATTCAGTGTCTTGAACATCACTTTGTGGAAAGCTCAGTGTTTTGCCACTATAAATGTACCTTTGTTCATCCTTCAGTGTTTTCTGTATTAAGTTTGAAAGGCTTTCCCCCCCCCTCAACATTGGTAGATTATAATTTAGATTTCAAATGGTTCTTGTCAAATTTCTATCAGCACTTCGTACCAGTAACCCTGATTATACTATTAAAATAACTTAACCTCACACCTTATTAGTAATCAAAACAACTCAAGCAAATAATCCACAACTTATAATGTGGAAAACTTCTTTTGTAGTCAAGCCTTAGCTTCTGTGTATCAGCTCTGCATCAAGTAAGTTGTTTGGGTGTATGGGATTTTTTTCAGCTTTGCAGGAACAGAAATTAGAAAACAAGCCTTAATAGGGCAAGATTTATTACTTAACTTGGGCAGTTTGGAAAAGTTTTATTGTCTAAGGTGTAGGCTAAAAAAAATCATTAATTAAATCTGTATGTAAAAACAAAGCACTCCCCTTTTAAAGGCAGGAAAAGTTTAAACTATGGAGTCGTAAAACTGATTAGTTACTCTGAGTGTCAGTGAAGGGCATGAATCAAAATCTGCATCTCGTTATGCTGAATGTGTGGTGTGTTCCCTGGAACAGCTCGTGTGTTTGATGTAGGAGTCTAAAATGATTTGTTTTATTTCTATGTTTTTATGATTTTATTGAGATGAGTGAGGTTACGATTTAGAATCCCCTCCTTTCAGGTTCCTCTGGGTTGTAAGGCCTGAGTGTGGAATGAGTCTGGATTTCATTGGTGCTGCTTGTGTGGAGACCAGAGCTATTTCTTTGGAGCAGCACAGCAGTGGTATTTTTCCTGAGGCTAAATGCACTTTGTACCATTCCTGCATTTGTCAGAGTAGGCCATGACAGAACAGACCCATATGCCAAGCCTGCATTTGCACACCATTATTATATTATTATTATATTTTTATGTTTGTTTGTTTGTTTTTATTGGATAATCAAATTTTGACCGATAATACAAGAATAAAAAGTCCTCCAAGGTTCTAGGAACTTAAGAAATGCGTAAGGGCAATCCTTCATGAAAAAGGTTTCCAATGAAAATATTGCAAGGGCTTAAATAGTAGTTAAGCAAATGGCACCAATGAAGTAATTTAAAGCCCAAGCAGGTTGTGGCACAGGTTGTGTCAGTGTTTTAACAGATATCACATTTCATGTCAAGTAATGTATTAATTAGTATGAAAAAAGCAGTTATGAACTGGCCGTGTATGGTACAGATAGAATGTGTAACCTTTGCTTTGGCCAACTTTCAAAAGCACTTAACATGAAATACTTAGCAAAAATGCATCTATTAAACTGTTTAACTTGTTCAAGTGTATTACCAAGTGTGATATCCAGAGGGTGTGATTTTTATTAGTGGAAACTGAATGCAGTCAGGCTGGGGTTTCAGTACCACTTCAAACTTTAAATCTCTCTTCTAAATATTGTATCTAGGTACCCTTTTTTAGTAGTTAAAGACCTCATGGGACTTGATAGCACATAATGCCTAAAGAGTTTGCCAGTACAGATATGCTTAAGACACACACATTTCCCTGATTTTTTTTCTTCCCACCAGTAAGGTTTAGTGATACTTAGTGCTTTTTGAATCCAAGTACTGAGAGGGAGATGAGCACACAGGAGAACTTGAATGTATTCTATCTTCTCTTCATCCTCTTTTTTCATTGTGAAAAGCCTCAACAATCCTGATGGCAGAAACTGCACTGTGTAAAGAGGTGGTTGAACTCTGAGATAAACTTTATTCAAGGCTGGCAGTTCTCAGGAACATTCTCAAGAATGTTTCCTCAGAAAACTGTGTTTTGGATGGTTTTATTTTGTTGTGCTCAAATTCCTGGTGTTGATCATCGTTTGATGGAGCTTTTCCTACTTGTCTGTGAGTAGGGAAGCTCCAGTTTGTTTTACAGAGGGGGGCTGGTGTAGCTGGAATATTTTACTGCTCTTTCTTCCAAATATCCTTCGGGTGGACAAGAAGTGTTTGTGCAGCTTTGTGTACATTTCTGACACTTCCAAATGGAGGTTTTTTGGCTGCAAATGTGATGGCTGCACTCCATAGAGCGTAACCAGGAGCGTATAAATTCCCTGGCAGCCAAAGCTTTAAATCTGCAGCCACCAAATGTATCTGCCTGGGTCTCTGAAGTTCAACCATGTGGATCATCAGAACAAGTAAGCACTGGACCTTCTAATCCTCATTGTTGAATGTGTTACTGCTTAAGCTGTGGAGTAATTTTTGTCTTCTCTGTGGACCTGGACTAGACAGAGGCTCTCAGAAAGAAATATTTCCTAAAAGCGTGTAGTTCAGCAGTGAGAATCTCTGTTTGCAGAGATTTTGAGGAGCTGGGAGTAACAATGCACAGCAGTGCAGGAACCAAAGCCCACCTTTAACACAGCCTTGTGTCTGAGTGCAGGAAGCAGCTTCTGCAGCTTGTCCATTAACTGAGGGAAGGAAGAAAGGGAGGAACACTTGATTGCTTCCTAGAGGGAAAAGTAATTGATCTTATTTCCATAGTTGATGTGCAAGAACTTTTACTTCTAACCAGAAAGTGTTTTCAGTCATTGTGTTTGACATAACGGCCCCTCCCTTATTCTGGTTTGTTGGGTTTTTTTCTCATCCACTTTTAAATAGCCTGGAACAGTCATCATGCTCCTCTGTTCTCACACTGCAGCAGTCTGGGGATTGTATAACATGGCTGTGAATTGAATAAATGTGATTATTCCTCTTGTGTATACCATGACAGTGAACGTGATGCCAAAGGTGCCTTCACGTTCTACTGAGTAGGTGCCCATCACCTTTCCAGGCCTTGCTTCTCATTGCCCAGGGCTCTTCAGGTCCTGTAGCTCACAAGGATGGGAACTTTGGGAGGAGATGCTTGTGTTACTATAAAGAAAGTTGTTTTTTTTGCTTCATCTCCTGTGAAAACAACTTCATGTGAGGTATTAAAAATGCTGCTGGGGGAATCGTGAAGGATTCTTTAGAGCTAGAACATGGGGGGTTGGCAAGTAAATCATTGGTTATTCCTGGAATAGAAGCATACTGCTTATGAATTCTCTGTCTTAATACCTCATGGATGAGTACAGTTGTGTGTTTCTAAATCCCTTAGAATAGGTTTTTACATCCAAAATAATTGTGTTACTTCAGAGGAAGGGATTAAGATGGAAAAATCCCAAATTCTGTCTACTTTAAAAGTTTTATGAGTTCTGTGGCACTTTAATCAGTGGAGTTATTGCTAAATTAACCTGCCACCAGATCCTCCAGAACCAAAACTTTGGTCTATTTATATGGTTGTCCTACAAAACCAACATATATTAGTATTCTTTACAGTCATGATCTCCTGTGGATATGTAATCCTTTCTGTAGTTGTGCCTGGATGTTTCATTTGTGTAAGTGAGAATTAAAATTAGGTTTCTAAGAATACTCATTTCATATTTTCTGACTGCAGACTCTTAAAGAATTTCAGTGACTTCATCTCCAATAATACAGGAGAAGAATTAGGAAGGGGAGGGGAACGTTGTGTGAATACACCAAAACAAAATAGATATGTTATGTCAAATTTTTCACATTCCAGCCTTTATGAGATGTTCTGCTTTAAAGACTGCCTTGCAAGCAGCTGTTCCTATCATTTTCAGAACTTACAAATTGAATAAAGTCACCCTGTACTGCAAACAGAGTATCTCCACTCTGCTTGTTCCGGGGTTGTTTACAATGAAAATCTCCAACATTGCAGTAAATTTCAGTTTAATTCTTTTTTTTTAGGTCTAGCAGTTATGAGTAAAATAGTTAATCCACATTTGATGACGGTTTCCCTCAGAATTGTTAGAGGTGTTTTTGTGTGTGCACTTTGGCATTATATTGAGAAGTGAAGAGTAAAAAAACCCACCCCTAAATAGTCACAGCTGTGAATTGTGTTCTGTCTGAAGCTTAAAACTGAACCTGTGAAGTCAGTGCTAGTTACTTTGACAGATTTTCTGTTTCTTTGGATGAAACCTGAAATCAAACCAAGAGCTCATGGTGGGAGTTTCCAGTTTGAAAGGTAGGAATCTGGCAGTAGAACATTATTAGGGAAACAGTTATGATTTTGGAAATAAGTTCCTTTAGTTGTTTTCCAGGTGCCATTGCATTTGCTCAGCTTTAAAGGCAAAGACTTTCTTTTTGGATTTGCCTGTCTTGGAATGACTTAGTCATTTAGGAGAAGCAACAAACTTTTATATGCATAAAGTCTTGAAAGATACGATTTGTAACTCTGAAGTATTTTTCTTTTTTTTGCTTTCCTTTTTCTCTGATGTTCTATCCTCTGAAGACTGCATAATTTCTTAATATGGTAAGCAAAATGGATACATGGACATATCCATATCTTTTATATCCATATTAATATAAATAAGATATATCCATTGTTCTCTCATGCTTCAGTCACCTCTTGAAACCTTTTCTTGATTGTCCTTTAACTGTGTCTGAAGACCTTTGTGAGACAAAGACTGTGCCTCTCAGCTTATGGCTCTGTGTGCACAGTAATAAAATGAATGAAAATATATTGTTTAATTGTTTCATGGACAGGTTAGTTTAGAAGTGCTTGGGTATAAGTTAAAATTCAGTGCTTATGCAGTTGTTGCTTTAAGTGTGAGGGACAGTGTAGGCTGACTGAGAGTGTGGATAGCTTTGCACCATAAAAAGAAATATATTCTTTAATTTGAGTTAAATAGTGAGCTTGTTGATTTTACAGTGTGCTGTGCACTATGTTAAGCAGTAAATATCCATAAGAGTTTCCATTAACTTCTTCAACATTATTTCAGATGTATGTTATTCTATTTGTTGTTTACAGCACCAGTCAGTGTTTCTCAAACTAGTTTGTCTTGGGTCCCTCTAAAAGAAACTTCACTCTTTGCAGCCCCCTTCCTTCCCAGCCACAGTCACCATTCCTGCACCTGTCTTGGCTCTTTTTCTCCCCCTCCCTTCCCAAACACCTCATCTTTTCTTCCAAATCTCCTGCCAGGGGTCACATCCCACAGTTAAGAGAGCACTGCTTTAACTGGAGACTTTTGGCCTTTGTCCAAATAGCCTTAGACAGTTTGTAGTGTTTGTGGGGAGTGGGCTTTGTTTGTGAAATAAAACTTCTGGTAACTTTTGGGGGGGCTTTTTCTTTGTTTTTAGAAGCCTTGTTATTTACCAAACGTTATTTGCACAGGAAAGTTGGAAAGAACTGACTGTGACAATCCAAACGATGGAAAACTTCTCAGGCAGACTTGCAGACTGCACAAGGGAAATGGGAGCTGGTGCTGCCCCTTCTCTGCCAGGCTCTGCTGCCTGGAATTCCCAAGTTAGACTCAGAGATTTAAGATTTTCATGGTAGGCAGCAAACAGTGTAGATTAAACTCGCTTGCATTGTTGTTAAGTTGTGCCTCTGAGAACTGTCTGTTCCTCAGAGTAACCCGGGTGCAGTTTGAGTGAGCAGCTGCCTGGAGTCCTGTCCCATCTGAGGAGCTGTGCTGGAAATGCTCCTGGTAGTATTTCTCCTTGTAATGATTTCTTACTTCTCTGTCAGATGGACTAATTTATATAGGAACTAAAATAACCAGGAGTGGGGCATAAAAAAGAGGCATTTCTACTGCTTTGGTTTTGGGTTGGGTTGTGGGTTTTTTTGGTTCAGGTAGGATATGGTGCTGTTCATGATCCTCAGCCAGCGTGTTTCACCTCAAACATCCCAAAAGACCCCCCTGAAACTGGTATACATGCACCCCTCTCAGGACCACCTCCTCCTCTGGTGGGATTTAAGGCAGCAGCTGTTCCACTGGATATCCTTTCATGATAGGAGGAACTTGGGAAAACCCTGGCCTGTTGAAACGGCAGAAGAATTGTTCAGACAAAGTGTAATTACCCATGTGGGAAGTCAACCATTAAAAATGTCATAATTTTGTGAAAACTGAGATATTTAATGATGATAAAAGGTCAGGACAACTCTTATAGCAGCAGATTTTGTGCATGCAATGCACATATATATGTTCCTGCATTGCATGCACAAATTCTGCCTCTATATCTATATCTCTCTATCTATCTGTATGAAAGGCAGATCTGAACAAAACTCATGATTACACTAATCAATGACACCAAGGATATAATAATATCCTTGGTTTAGAATTCATTCTGCAGTCAGTGGAGTACACACAAGTTTGTATAGCAAACATCAGCATGGATAATGTATTTAGTTATGTTCTCTTGGAAGAAATTTAAAATGCAGGCATATAAATAATACAGATAATTAATCCTTTTACTGATGGCTCTAGAAATATAGAATATTTTAGCTTGGTTGAAAGCATCAATAAAGCTGTAAAACAAAAAGAGCAGATGTCAAATATAAAGCTTTTGGTTTAATGAGCAATGAGTATGGTAAACATTGATTATTCATCTTGATGTTAGAGTTCAAAAACAATTGTCCCTTCAGTTTGCCTCATGGGAGTGTGAAATTAGGACCATGTGTGTGTTGATTAACAACATATGAAAGATGAATCATGATTACTGTTTTGGTCTGGTGCACAAGGCTGTGCTTGAGGGGGAGTGATTTCCTACCTCCTCTAGCAGATCTCTGTAATTAGTGCATCTCTCTCTGTTTCCTTGGAGCCATGTTCAAGTGGTTTCCTGACAGTGCCTATTCACACACGTAAATTGCCTTTCCTGAATGAAAGAGTGTTTGCTCAACAGAAGTTGAGTGTTGGAGGATATTTCAGTATTATTTGTGAAAACAGTTATTGACTGAACATTCTGGAATCACCCATCCATTTCTATCACCAAGGAATCATCAGATATAAAAAATAGATGTTACTTTCAAATACACAACACAATGTGTTCTAGGTTAAAAGGAAGAGGGAAAACTTCAATAAAAATCAAGCAGATTTTTCATTTCGTTCCATTGTATTTAATTTATGGGTCTGATGGCAGACGTTGGTTAAATTTAACTTTTCTTGGAGGCACAATTAGTTTCTGTGGTTAAAAATTTGCTTTAAGCTTTATTTCTGGAAATGTAATCCTAATTTTGCTCCTCTCTGGCCTAGTAATGGGTAGAAGGAGTTGACATAAGTGCTTTTCATTAGTGAGCTGTTACCGTAAGTGAGGGCTGGGTATTAGAAAAATATTAACAAACAAAATTAGAGGTTGACTTCATGTAATAGTCTTTGCCTTTTATTAATACCTCTGCTCTTTCATGTTGAAAGATGGATGTTTAAATACAATGAAATGCCTGCACATGTCTTCAACATCTAAATGAGTTACTCATTCTTCAGGAGATGATGTGTTTTAGTGTTACTCGGATCTGTGCTGATTTAAGATATCTTGGGATCTTAACCGTAACTATTCAGGCTGTGGATGTGGATGGAGGAGCAGATCCAGCACTGATCTCTGTGATTTGAGGTGTGTGATATGTGATGTGATTCTTTCTGGCTTGCTTGCCCAACACAGATACAGGATTTGGATCTTAGCTTATCGTGTTTTCTGTGGAGTTCTGTGCTCTGAGCTCCCACAGTGTGAGATTTAATGTGGATAATGCTTTTCCCCCATCCCCCCACTTTTTGACAAATAAGGTTATTTGTGATTTAATCTGTATACATTTCAACTTTGATTATCTATTCAAAGATCAGTGGTCTATAGCTCTTCCTAAAAGATGTTTTGGCTGTTTCCTTTCCTGTGTATTCCTTCTCAGTCCGTGTGTGTAGAAGTTTGTGGACCACAGGGATTTTGTAGACAAAGCTCCAGACCTGCTTTCCAGTAAAGTTCAGAATAAATTAAAAGCTCCATGTAAATTCAACAAATGTTAGTGGTTAATTAATTATTGATAGAATCATAGAATGGTTTGGGTTGAAGGAACCTTCAAGATCATCTCCTTCCAACCCCCCTGTCATGGGCAGGGACAATTAACCGAGAATGTAGAGCCCTGAGGCCAGAACGTGTTTATAGTTTTAAAGTCAGAAGCTCTGAACAAGTTCTCTTAGCTCTGAGCCATTTAAAACAAGGGAATGCTTTCTGGAGGGATGTATTTTTTTAAACTCACAGCAGTAAGTATTGGGAGGATTAATACTAAAATTTAGCATGATGAAATTATCGGGGTAGTTTACATGTTTTAACTTATAAGTGCTATCTGGTTCAACACTTTAAGGCAACCCTAATTCTCTCACTTTTTACTGCAGCCTTTTTATGCCTTTTATACATCTGGGAGCCAATTTTTACATCCAATAAGTCTTATGTGCTTAAGTTCAGCAGAGTTTGACTTTATGTTATATCTGCGTTTTGCATCTACATTATTAATGACTGTGCTGTATTGATTTATACTTCTACTGTTGTGTAGTTTGTGATGTCACCATAATCCCAGTAGAAATGTAATTAAAGGTGTGGTGAAAAGTGTTGCCTTTTCTTTTAACAGAGGATATAAAAAAATCCCATCTAATGAATTGAAATACTTGTGCCATTTTTCTGTGGGCTATGGTAAAATTTGTCTCTCAGCACTTCAGCTGTAGGACAGAAGGAAGACAAGTAACAATTTGGTGGTTTATCTGCCTTTATAAATATGAAGGTTACTTTTTTGTAATTTTTTTAATCAAATAATCACATCTGTTTTGATGTAGTAGTAAGTTATATGACATCTCATGAAGTTCAGAGAAACAGAAAATTAGTCAGAACAGGTATTAATAAAAAAGTTAAGACTAAAAAGAAAAAGATGCCTTCCTGTTTCAGGAAGCCTTTTTGTACAACAGCTGGTTCAGTGCCAAATTAAATCAGAGTTAAACAGATGAAAAGCCACCTAAGAAGAAAGAGAGATTACAGATTTAACTTCTAACAATGCTATCAAGATTGAGTTGCTTTCGTTCTTTAGGTAGTGTTTTAATTTTTTTTTTCAAGGTAACAGCTCATACCTTGGTTTTCTTTGTACATCCCTGTTTCTGATTGTGAAGTGACACCCAGGGGGTGCTGGGGCATATCCTGACAACATCTAATTACTGCTGCAGTCCTTCTATGCTACTGATTTTTGCTGCTCACATTGTAGCAGTGAACCCAGATACAATTCTATGGAAATGGGTGGTATTTTTTTACAGCTAATGGTAAATGTGGTGTGATTTGCCTTTCAAGGCATAATACTCCTTCACAGCAATCAGCATTCCAGTTTTCAGCTTTGTGTCTGGTTTGGGGTGAGAGTGATGCTACGTTTTGTGTTTCAAAACCAGTTTGAGTGCTTTTTGAAGGGTAAGGTATTGCACCTCTGAGGTCCAGAGTCCTTTTGGAAAGGACAGAAGAGGCAGCAGATTCATCAGCCTGGGGATGTGTCTGGATTCCTCCCTGGCAGAGCAGTTCTCCGGTTGGTCTTCAGTTTGTGGCACTCAGCAAGGGTGGCCGGATCTGCCTTAATGGTATTTGATATTAGAAAAGGGTGTCTGAGGTAGCATAATGGATTTCTGTGATGTGCACTCCTACTGGAAAAGTTCTGGGATATAATTATCTGAATTACTGCAGTTGCAAGTCCACTGTTTCGTATATTCTTATTTAACATTAAAAATTCAGGAGGTTCTATCATCCTCCTGCTTACAAAATAAAAATCTACCTAAGTTCCAAGTAGCTTGCTTTATTCAAATTACTTTCTTGGTGTTTTCTCTGCAGGGCCTGTCATCAGTGACAAAGAACAATGGACTACTCAACATCACCTTTAAATATGACAGTAAGTTGAAAATCTGCACTGTATTCAGAAAAATCGAGGACTCCATCACAGTTGTCAATATGTAGCAACATGTCTTTTAAAAATGGCTCTAAGAATAGCATAAATTCTTCATACTGACATATCTTTGACATCTGGATTTGTGTCTGCTGGGTCTGGTAGATCTTCTTGTGTTTTGCTGATAGTGGAACTATCTAAGAATTTGTAGTAGTTCCACTTTCAGCTTGGCCTATGTCACCTGCTCAGTATTTGACTGGAAAATTATAGAAAATTATTCTGTGAAAGAATGTAGTCACTGAAAGGTTTAGTGCACACAAACTCATAGGAAAGGATTATTTTGAGCTTTATACATCTTTGATAAGTAATTTTAGATGAAAATGGAATGAAGTGTGTAGTTTTAATTTGCACACAGGTAATATAAAATATAAAAATGTGTCTTTGCAGGGATTAATATTGAATATGAATATTGAAGAATGTTGAATAGCATCTCTCCATCTTGTCCAGGCAGTTGGGACCTCTCTTTAGCTACAATCTTAAAGGAACAGGCCAGTGGAAAAGTGCTGTGGGTGTTTTCAGTGGAGACAGATGGGTTTAGAGCTGTAGCAGATGTGCTCTGTTTTGCAGCTAAACTAAGAACAAAGTAATCTCTGGCATAATAACAGTGATAAGCAGGTTGCAGCAATAATACTTCAGAACTCTTCAAACATCTGCTAAATGGCTGTATCTTATTGTTGGGGTTTTTTCAAAAGGGTTTTGTCAACTTTGTTGTCTTTGTCTAAATAGGACTATTGACCACATTAGGAATTTCTCCTTATTTGGGCAGTTAGTGGCCATCATCAATATTAACTCAATATACAATCAAGGTCCTAATTTACAGCAGTAATGTTTGTTTTAATGCCAGTGCAAGTCACAGGTTGTTTTTTCTACTTACCCAAAGCAATTGCTTCAGATGCTGAGTGTAGGTGAAATTTCATCATTAAGAACATGCATCAGGAAACCAAACAATAGTGATTTGTTTCATTCTGATCATCCTTTTGTTCCTCTATTTTTATGTTCATTTCTGAATTTGCAGTCCTTCACTGTGAATTCTTTTTTAATCTAATTTGATCTTGGTATTTAAAATGAGCAGAATTTAGCTGTGTCAGATTGTACAAGAGGTCACTACAAAAGGGCTATGATTTTTTTTTTTAATTACATAAAGAAAAACAGGAAATAATACCAGTCAAAGCAGAGATCCCCACCTTTAGTTAACACAATGAGTCTGTTTAATTCCCAGTATGTGTCGTGTTTTTTCCATTAATTCTGGCACCAGAAACTGTGTTTAACCAATGAGAAGTATTAATTCAAAACTCTGCTGGCACTGAGTGCTTCCTGGACAAAGGAGTTATTTGAGTTCTGTGGTCTTAGGAAAAGAGTTTGCTGATATGAAGATTAAAGAGCTCACATGATATGGAAATACACACTTACTGTGAAGAAGCCAGGCCAGCACAAAAGAGAATTTGGCTTGCTGGCTGTGATTTTTAAAGGCTTTTATTTTGCCACACTGCAACTCTAGCAAAGTGTGGTTTATGTTGCTTAAGTAGTTGGTTGGATTATTTATTCAGGTGAAACACAAATGTTTGTATTTGTTTGTATGTCACTTGTATTCAAGTAAAAGAAGTGGTTTCCTGAAAAGTGTAATTTTTTTTTCCATGCTGTTTTCCTCCTAAATCTGTTGTTCTTTTAAAAATGTGAGTCAGTGACTTGCAGTTAAACTTCAGACATTTGTGCTTATATTGCATTTTGGCAAATTGTCATTTGACCATAAAATTCTAGTAACCAGGATCCAAAATCTTGGGCTTGCTATTAATTAGATCCAGACATAGCAAAACCCAGTTACTTCAAACTTTCCATTGAAAGAGCTCCTCTCTCCTCCTCAGAGGAAGTTCATGCTGTCACTGAGTTCACTCACAGCAACAGAATTCTGCAAACAGCAGTGGAAGTACCAACTGCCCAGCTTGTGTCAATGGCAGCGTTGTACAAACTGTTCTATTCTTGTGTCTGGGACAGTTGCATAAAAGACCCCTTGCTGTGGATATTCATAGGAAAAAGCCATTTTCTAAATCTCCTTTGCAGTTAATAATTTTTCTTTCCTGGCCTTTAAAATCGCACCTGTGAATTAAATTCAAATTTCCTGTACTGGCGTATCATAGCACTTGATTTTTCATGCTTCTTTTCTACAAGCTCTGTATAGACATAAGCATAGCATATAGATTATCTCAGTTTTTTAGAATTAATCATCAGTCAGTAATGAATATAGTCAACTTCTCCTGGATTTTGTTGGCTTCACTTGTTCAGAAGCAGAAAGTCTGTGCACACACATCTTCATGTGTACTGTGCTCCAGAACTATTGAATTCCCTGGCTGCTGCTTCTCTTCCTGCCATGAAATATGAGCCTAAATATTGCAAGACTTTAAAAAGAATAAAATCTGTGATTATTTGTTTTCTTGTTTTGAATGCTTGTTTTGACATGATTAAGTTCAACAACAAAGTCGGGGAATGTTTTTCTTGTGTTTTGTTTCCTTAAGGAAGGCTAAAATTTTCTCTAATCACGTGTTTGTGGAGCTGTAACTTTAGGGAATACACTGTATTTTGTGATGATAGCAAGAACAAAACCAGTCCTGACTGGATCCAGTGGCAGTAAAATGGTCTACAGGGGTGTGGCTGCTGAATGGACAGCAGAGAGGAGATGGATTTAGGCTGTAGGCTCTGTGTGGTCAGGATCAAGCAATATCGTGGTTGAAAAGCACTTCTTGAGCAGCAGTTCTCAAGCTTTATGTGGTCTGCTGTTCTCATATGTGCCTGATCATTGACCAGCATTCTCTTGCTCTCAGCACTGTACAAAATTCATGTCAGTCCTCATATTCTTTTGAACAGTTACAAGAAAAAGTTGCTCTCTTTTGGGAGTCCCAGCAGGTGTCGTGTGGTACAGGGAATGCTGGTGGTGTAAACTGGGGATTTTCTTGGGAATCCTACAATTAGAGCTTTGCAGCTGGTGCACTTGTACTTTCACTGTGCTCAGTCTTAGAGAAATACTAGGAAATTTATGGCAGCTAGAGTGTTTTTCTTGAAGTGTTTATTTCCCCATATTTTTAGACTGTACACCTTACCTGAACTCAGTGGGCAGACACGTGATTGGAGACGTGCAGAACATCACCATCAGTCAGTATGCCTGCCAGGAACAGGTTGCTGTGATGATACTTTGGACAGCAAATGCCATTGGTAAGTAGTAGAGGGAAAGGGGATTTTATTTTATTTTTTTGTTGGAAAGCATAGCATAAACTGAAATTAATTAATTTTTGATTTCTGTAGCATCTAGCTTGCAAAAGCGGTAAAATCTTTGATAAATCTTTGTTCTGCCATGTGTAATGCAGTTGAAAAGGTGTAATTAGATGGAATAGTTCATCTTGAAGAGCAATGCAGTGCCCTTGATACCTGAGCCCCAGAAGTGTCCCAGGTAACACTGGCATTATCCTGAGACACTCACATCACTGTGACTGAGTTTAGCCATGTAATGAAGTAATTCTGTGATAAGAACCTTGTAAAGACACTGTGCTGAGATGAGTTAAGTTAGAGCAACTTGGATAAAATGGGTGTAGTTCTGGCATCAGTTATAAATAACTGGATGTATACACACACTGGAATAAATTCCATTCCATTTAAGTCAAGTTTTCTATTATCCCATACTGTACTAGAACTAAAGAAGTTGTAACAATCACTATAACTTGAATCTGGTAGCCTCAGAAGTGATAGGAAAATGTTATAAAGGAATATTTCTATAATTTCCAGCAACATGTTGTATTTCTTTGCTAACAATGGAAATGTGAAGTTACTATAAAGTATTCCTGAGGATGAAGGAGGCAATAAGTTACATTGCAGTGATAATTTGGAAGCCCCAGCTGAGCTGTGGGCCCCTCTGCTCTAAGCATTGCACAAGTATGTAGTAATTGCAGCCTTTGCCAAAGACTGAATTCTAGATAGGCAAGATGGAATATGCAGGAAGAAGTGACACATAACAATAGATATTAAATACAAGCACTTCATAGGAATGGTAAGTTTTATTTTTAAAGACAAATGAAATATACTCACATTACATAAAATACCACATTATGCATTTTGAAATATTCATCTTCTTTAAATGCCCTGCTGTTTGTAGGGATTGAATACCTGAAAGGATTTCGAGTAATACTTGAGGAGTTAAAATCAGAGGGAAGACAATGCCAGCAGATGGTTTTAAAAGATCCAAAGCAGCTCAGCCCCAGTTTTAAGCGAACAGTAAGTGCTTTGTTTCAAGAACAGTTTCATTGTTATTTGGTTGTGTGAGGAGTCTCACAAGTGTTTATCATCATACAATGGTTTGGGTTGGGAGGGACCTTAAAGCTCAAGTCGTTCCAACCCCCTTGCTGTGGGTAGAGAACCTTCCACTGTCCCAGGTTGCTCAGAGCCCCATCCAGCCTGACCTTCAACACTTCCAAGGATGGGGCATCCACAACTTCTCTGGGCAACCTGTGCCAGGGCCTCATCACCCTTGCAGTGAAGAATTTCTTTCTAATATCCAATCTAAACCTACTGTCTCTCAGTTTGAAGCCATTCCCCCTTGTCCTGTCACTCCAGACCCTTGTAAATAATCTCTCCATCTTTCTTGTCAGTCCCCTTCAGGTACTGGAAGGCTACAATTAAATCACCCCAAAGCCTTCTCTTCTTCAGGCTGAACAATCCCAATTCTCTCAGCCTTTTCCTTGTAGGAGAGGTGCCCATATCCAACTCTGTGTTGAGATTGCTCATGTCAAAGTGGGATGGAGGGTAGATAAAGGATTCTTAGTGTATCAATTTCTGCTTTTGATTGCAAAACTCTTGGCTTGTTTTGAAAAACAAGTTTTTCAAACTTTCAGTTATGATCGTTGATTTTAAAATATGTTGCAATCTTGTCTTCTTTGTAGGGAATGGAATCCCAGCCCTTTGTCAATTTGAAGTTTGAAACAGATTACTTTGTAAAGATTGTTCCTTTTCCTTCCATTAAAAATGAAAGTAATTATCACCCATTCTTCTTCCGAACCAGACGTAAGTATTGCCCATGATACAGTATTGCACATTATCACTTCAGAGGGGTCCCTTCCTCATGGCTTTTTGGTTTTCCCATCAAAGAAATGCAGTGGACAATGATGTGAGATGAGACTGGGTTAAGAGTGAATCACAGAGTGTATTCTGAGTTGGAAGGGATCCATGAGGATCATCAAACCCAGCTCTTAAATGAGAGGTCCACACAGGGATCAGACCCACAGCCTTGGTGTTATTAGCATCATGCTCTAACCAAGTGAGCTATTTTTGAATTAGTGGAGCTGTGTTTCTCCTATAAAGATGAGAAGAGACTTGAAATTGTAACAAAGAAGTTAAGTTTGCAAAATATATTTAGTCCAGGTATATGAGAGTCTGAGGAAAAAGTGGAAATATTCAAACTGATGAAATCCTCTGTTTTGCCCATGTTCTTTTTTTGTTTAAATAGCATAGCATATTGATACTGTATAATTAATCATTTTTCTGTATATTTGTAGCGTGTGAATTGTTGCTACAGCCAGAAAACCTCATCTGCAAACCTTGTAAGTAAAATGTAACACTTCTTGTATTCTCATCTTACAAAAAGTTACTGTACCTGAAGAGTCATTTTCCAATTCATGAATATCTCCTCTGACAGACTGGAAGCCAAGGAATGTGAATGTTACCCAGCAGGGTTTTAACATGCAAGTGTCCTTTGATCATGCACCTCACAACTTTGGGTTTAGATATTACTTTCTTCACTACAAACTCAAGCATGAAGGGCCGTTTAAGCAGAAGACCTGCAAACAGGTAAGTGACCGAGTTCTGCTGCTCTTAAAAGCACCAAGCCTATTAACATGAGATGTTTTTATAGAAACTTTAAAGGCTTAATGTAAAATAGTATCACTTTTAAAACTTGAAAACGATCTGGTATTATTTATGTTAATAATAGTCGTTCTGAGGTATAACTTACTGGTCTAAACCAGGCTTGAGGGCTCCATATGGACCTGGATAACAGAAGCAAATGGGGAGACACTGTCCTCTCTCTTGAAATCCCTACAGCTAATCAGTACTTCAAACTGCAATTTTATTGTTTTTGTTATACATATTATTTCCTACTTTTTAATTTCACCTTTGCACCAGATTTGACCACTTAGTAGATTACCCACCTAGAGCTGGTATCAGCTCTTGCTTTAATCTGTGTGCAATTTTGCCTCTCTGTGGGTTGTGCAGCCCTGTGTCTGAGTCTTGTGATAGGAGCTGCAATTTACTAGTGTTGTCTTCCTTAACTTTGGTTATTATCCAATCTCTGAAAGCTATGGAGCTTCAGGACATAATGTAGAGCTCATACATTAGGTTTTTTTTTTTTTAATAATTAATCATATATTAGCCCCACAGGCAGAGATTGTACAATTGACTGGAGAGACTTAGTTTTGCTGGTTTAAGGTGTGCTGATACAAGAGGGCATTGCATATTTGTAAATCAATGTGAATGTATTGGTTGTTGGGTTTCAAAAGTATGTGAGTGGCTTGCAAAGTGTTCTTTCTTTGATGCAGGAGCAAAACACAGACACTACAAGTTGTGTTCTCCAAAACGTATCTCCAGGAGATTATATAATTGAGGTAATATTTATAAATTGTCTTTTGTGCAACAGCTAAATGAGTATGTTAATGGAAAAATTAACTAAAATTAAAGTATTTCAAATCCCATTCATAAAACTGGACTTCAGGCATCCCTACTGAAGTACCTTGGGCATGTAAATTTTTTAGATGAATCTTGACCTTTCCATAACTTGGCTTCCCTGAGTGCACAGCAGTTTCACCTGTGCCTTAAATTGAAGTGTGGACCTGCATAATTTCTGGATCTTGATTTTTGTATTTTTTTTAATGGTAATTCTGTAGTTTGGTCAGTTTTTACTATACTAGTTTGTTCTGCTCTTTAGTTTTAACTTTCTGAATAAGTTTCTTCACATTTGGTCATGAAAGCTTTTGTAGTTATTTATATAGTTATATATAATTATAGTTTATATAGTTAGATTGCAGAAAATAAATAAAATTCCTCTTTTACTTTTCCAAGCTGGTTGATGACACCAATACAACAAGGAAAACAATGCACTATGCACTAAAACCAGGTACGAGTTCTGTTTTTTAAGCAATATATTTACCTTATTAATTTAGTTTCAGTTTTAATTATGTTGGAAATGTCTCGATTTGAGCTTTGTCTGTTTACCATAATCATGACTATTGAGGCAGTTATGCTGGGATTTTTTGACCTAATTTAAGGAGGGTGGACATGCACACTTGTACATACACATGTGCATCTCTGCACATTTATATTTAGTGGAGTTTAGATCAATACATCATTGGAAATCTTTGCATTCCCAGTGTGAAGATTTGATTAGATAATTGTAATGCAGCTAATTTGCATATGAATAACTGTGCTTTGCTTTCCCAAGTACACTCCCCCTGGGCTGGACCGATCAGAGCCATTGCCATCACAGTGCCTTTAGTTGTCATTTCAGCATTTGCCACGCTTTTCACAGTGATGTGCCGCAAGAAACAGCAAGGTAAGAGGGCTTCTTCGGTACAGGGTTCCATTTAAAGGTACACTTTTGCAACCAAAATAATCTTAATTGGTAGGCTAATTCTAGAAATGCCTTTATCTGAAGAGCTTTCTTTTCTTTTTCTCTGTCCTTCCTCCCCACAGCTTTTTTTGTGTGTTGAAAGTTGTAGCAAATTCTTAATCAGTGCTTGCTGGTAATTTTGTTTTAAACATTCCAATTCATTCTCTTATTTCACTCAGAAATGTCTAATATTTATTTATTTTAAATCAGAAGGAAAGTAAAACCATGTGATGCCAATACAATTCAGAGTGCTGTCTGGAATATTACACATATCTATTATTCCAGATTCGCTCACTTTACTGGAAGCTGCCTTTATATTTCATCATAAGCCATCTTCCTAAATTTACTCCTTCTAACACTTGCTTGCAGATGTTTTTCTAACTTAGATTCCATCCCTCCACGCTGACTTCCCTCTCCTCTGTATCCAGGAGCTGGCAAGCAGCACTTGATACACTGGGATGTTAAAAATCCATCAGCATTTTCTGGTTTCATGAATATGGAAAAAGAGATTACTTCTCCAAACCTCACATATCTGTGTTATCCACCTGAATTTTGGCACTGAGACTCAGTGCAAGTGCTGTATGCCAGCTGGGTTAAATCCTTTTACCTTCTGCTCTTCTGGAGCTGTCCCTTTGCTCACAGCTAGCACAGTTCCAACAAAAACCCCAGACAAATCACCGAGGATTTGTCTGTAGAGAGAGTTGTTCCAGAATACTTATTCCTGATGAATTGTTCTAAATTAAATCCCGAGATGGATATTTGTATTTTGAAATACTCATGCTTTATTCCAAATTAGCCTAATCAGCTGTAGAACTAGATTGAATTAGTCTGGCAGAAGGCCAGACTTTTATGTTCCAGCATAAAAGCATCTATGCAAGGAAAGGAACACTAATAGCTGTTTTGATTTAAATTAATCATATCTTAATTCAAATTAATGTCAAATTAATGTCCAAACACATTGTAGGTATGTATACACTAGAGAGATCCTGGATGATACTCTGAAGGGCTCTGTGTTCCTGGAGTTTAATTTTCTTACCTGGCTTGTGTTGTGGTTTATTTTTTTTTAAAACAAGAGACTTTGTTAGACAGGAAACTCTTGATGATACATCCTTATGGCTTTTAATATTTGAACAGAGACATGGAGACTGTTGAAGCTGGATAAAGGTGAAACAGCCTCATTCTATTTATCAAATAAACCTTTCTTGAGTTTTCTGAGTTGTACAGAAATAACTGCACATTTCACTTTGAAAGTGTGTCCCACATGTAGCAACTCCTAAGCTGGATAAATAGAGTGTGTGCAACTTTTCTTTTTCAGGATGGAAAGACAAACCTTCAGAAAAAAAGTCCTTACCGTGTGCATTAGTAAAGAGCCTACAAAAGTTCTAAAAAGCCCAAACAAAACCTTATAGTGTGAACTCTCTTCTCTCTTCCAATTTTAGAAAATATATATTCCCATCTAGATGAGGAGAGCTCAGAATCATCAGCATATGCTGCAGGTCTGCATGTGGAAAGGCTTCACCCCCGGCCAAAAGTGTTCATCTGCTATTCCAGTAAAGATTGCCAGAAACACATTAATGTCATCCAGTGCTTTGCTTATTTTCTTCAGGACTTTTGTGGCTGTGAGGTAAACTCAATATTTCTTCTCTAAACAACTTTCCTTAATTAAAAAACAGCACTCCCAAAATCATGTGCTTGAAAATGAGGTGTTCCAATCTCTCCTTTTCACGGAGATAACTTTTGTTATTTTGCTAAATATTGTCTGTATAAATTCTCTTTACGTGGGGAAATGAACAGATCGTATACAGTGTAACAAAAAAAAAGGCAACCGAATAGTGGAAATTTAGGAAATTAGGATTCCAGGTCTTCATTCAACCATGTTTAGCTTGTTTTGTATTAAGTACTTTTCCTATTTAGTAGGTCTTGCAGCTTTATAGTCAGCAGCCACGAAGAGGTATTGATGTCTACCTTATATACTTAAGTATTCCTAAAATATGTATTAGATTGCAATTTAAAAGTAGTTGAAAAGTAGTCAAAACTCCTACTCATAAAGCAAAAACTGTAATTAGGATTAATTGTTGACATTACATATTCATTTTAATTGATTTTTATTTTTCTACTTCTATTAATGCTGTAAAATCTGTAACTCTTTTTCTTGGTTTTGATTGAAAGCTGTGAGAGAGAGATTCAAATTGTTACTTTGACTGACTAGGCTTGGAATCTCATACCAGTTTCTAAAATACAATCACTATGTGGCCAGCCTTTCACTTCTCAAATGGAAAAAGGCAGGACAATCTTTAGTCCCTTTTGGCTGCATTTTTTCCTCCCCCACTGGGTGTAAACGGGATGAGCTGGCGTTGGGTTTCACTGCAGCGAGTCTGCTCTCTGGTGCCCAAACACAGTAACACAGCCGAGGCCTCACGTTTTTAGTGGGGTCACAGTTTGTTCATCAGTTTAAAACAGTTCAAGTGAAGTGCGTTATAAATAACTTGCTTGAATCCCCCTTTAAGAGGTGTACTTTAGCCCTGCCTCGCTGTACCTCTTTGGAATAGTGTTAAAGTGAGCTGTTACTGCTGTAACTACAAACCATGGAATGTCTGGTCCCAGGCATAATTTAAAATTTATATAACAAAGTATTGATGCCATCTACATACAGAAATAATACATGTTGCTATTAAAGCTGTGGAGTTTAATATAAAAAGTGATGCTCAGTGCATAATGGAACAGTTACACAAGTATTTTTTCAGATGGAATAGGAGTGTTTTCTTATAAAGGACAAAACCAGTGGCATTTAATAGCCATTTAAAATAATAGCATGACCATAATAAAAATCCTTTCTCACAGTCCAGATCAGACCAGATTCTGAATAATCAAAACACAGACAAATCTACCTGCATTGTACCTTTCTCAGAGTATCTCCCAAGAGCAGTAAAATGACTTCTCTCCCCCATGCACAGAATAGAATTGTCCAGTTGGAAGGAGCCCACAATGATTATCCAGTCACAAAACTTGTCAAAGCACAAAATAAAGTGACTCTTAGAATAAAATTTTCAGAAATTATCAGATAAAATTGCTGCTGTTTTGCTTCCTGAGTGGGAAGACTTAATAGTATAGGCACTAAATTATGTTTCTATCTAGATGTAAATGCCAAGAATTTTCATATTAACAAGCAAAAGGTGATAAATGAACATGGCACTTAGGGACTTGACAGTGCTGGGTTAATGCTTGGGCTTGATATTAATGGTCTTTTTCAGTCTAAACAATTCTGTGATTCTGTTGTTTCCATTTACATTCAGCACATGATGGACCCAGATATACAATGGTTTAAGTTGTTTGAGGCAGGCACAATTGTTTATTGTGTATTGATAAGATCTAATTTGATTACATAAGTAAATTGTAATTTAGTGGATCTAGCCCCATTTTCTATGTTCTTTTTATTCCCTAAGAGATATTGCTGTGTATCAAGTCCACAGTGCTTTTATTTTTTAAGGTTTTATTTTACTTTCAGCTACTTGGCTTTGCAGTTACATGCTGGTTCCATAAATTTGTATGTAATACTGGTATAATTAGATGTGTTTTTCTTTAAGTAATAAATGAGCAGCAAAATGGGTACATATTGTAACTAGTATTCTTAATCTTCTTCTTCTTTTTTTTTTTTAAATAAAGGTTTTCCCATTTCCTGAGCTCAGGGAAATTTTTTAGCCCACAAGCAAAGTTTAGGATGAGTGTGAGGCTGTGCTTATGTTGGTAAATAACTACTGACATAATTCATCTCACTGATTCCAGTTTGTCCACTGTCAATGTTATGTTAATTATTACTTATTTTTCTTGTAAAACAGCATCAGGGACAAGCTGTAGTTAGACTTACCAGTAATTCTCAATTGTCAGATAAATACAGGCTGACTCAGTATAACTCAATTAAGTTTTATTAGCAAATATATCTAATAATCTAAAAATTATTATCAACCAGAATGGTTTTCTTTCCTTTTCTTTTCCAGGTGGCTCTAGATCTGTGGGAAGACCTAAAAAATTGTAAAGAAGATCAGAAGGAGTGGCTTATTAAGAAAATAAACGAGTCCCAGTTTATCATCATCGTATGTTCCAAAGGAATGAAATACTTTGTTGAGAAGAAGAGCTGGAAGCACAGAGGGGTAACCAAAGATGCAGCAAAGGGAGAGCTCTTTCTCTTGGCTGTGTTCACGGTCGCTGAGAGGCTTCGCCAAGCAAAGCAGAACTCAGCTGAGCTGGGCAAGTTCATTGCAGTCTACTTTGATTACTCCTGTGAAGGAGACATCCCTGCTATTCTGGATCTGAGCACAAAGTACAAACTCATGGACAACCTGCCTCAGCTGTATTCCCATTTACACTCCAGAGATCTCAGTGTACAGGATTCAGAGGTGTTTCCTGTTAACATTAGCAAAAGGAATTATTTCAGGAGCAAGTCTGGGAGGTCTCTCTATGTTGCTATTTGCAACATGCACCAGTTCATTGATCAGGAGCCAGATTGGTTTGAGAAACAATTTATTCCCTTCCCTCCACCTTCTTTACATTACTCAGAGCCTGTCATGGAAAAATTTGATTCAGGCTTGGTTTTAAATGACTTAGTGAATAAACAGGTGATGGATGGCGATTTTTACCTGAAAACAGATGTAAATATTATTTCAGCAGGGAATTCAGACTCTCACTGTATAATTCAGCACTTAAACCTTGGAGAAGATACAGAAACTCAGGACATTCAGGGTGGTGGCAGCTCTGTTCTTCAGCCACTGTTACACGTTGTCAAAGCTTCCAAAGACATGCCTCGAGATTCTGGAATCTACGACTCGTCCGTTCCTTCATCTGAATTATCTTTACCTTTAATGGAAGGACTATTGACAGACCAAATGGAAACATCTTCCATTACAGGAAGTGTTTCTTCATCATCAGGTTTAGGTAAGATACAGCAGTGTTTCCAAAATTATATTCAGTTACTGTGAGCATATTTCCACCATCTCAAAATAGGTCAGATAATATGTGAGGAGCCATGTAGAAGGTAAGCATTGTATAAAGATGGTAACACAACAGCTTTTGGTAACTTAAGAAACATGAATCTTTTTCTTAACTTGTAGTGGTGTGTGGGAGTCTTAGCAAGGTAAGATTTCACTAAATTTCTATTAATAAGTCACTTCTCATTAATTGACCTATTCTTGGAGAGAATTCTTTCTTCCAAGGACTCCTTGGCAGCTGGGATTCCAGCTGACAGCTGTGTGGTTTAATCGAGAGGGTGATATGGTGAAGCATTCTCACAGACAGCCATAAATCTAAACCTGACACCCTATTTTCCTCCAGCACGTACTAAAACCTTGAGGGATATCGTCTGTACTGTGGTTAACTCAGGTTTCAGGATGACATCAGGCTTCTCATCAGATACAGGGCTGGGGGAATGAACAAATGGATTTCAGTGGAGGAATTTAAATGCTTGGAAGACACTCTCCAGAATAGATACCCAGCTTAGAAGCCTCCAGTTGGAAGGTGTGAATTTGCCTCAGACTATGTAAAAACTGATCTGCCTTTACTTAGTTACAGTATATTGAACTGGCATCACAACTACATCAGTGTGGAATGTTCCAGCAATTGTGTTGATATGATAAAAGTGCTCTTTGCTGAGATTTTCCTTAAGTGGCTGCCACAGGTGAATATTGCATTTGGATGGTGGGATGCTGTTCTGCTTTCTGCAGTGAGTCATCACAGTGAGCTAATTTATTAGACTTTTCTCTTGGCTAAATTAATTTTTTATTATGAATGAGATAATCCATAACTAATGTTTGATGCCAGAATTATCTTGGAGGAAGAGAATGTAGATCTCAATCTACAGATATAGCATGTATGTTTATAAACTAGGTAGTCTGTAGGACAAAATAGTAAAAACCTGAACAAATTTTCAAGGGAAAAAAATACACAGATCAATTGATTTAATCACTTAAACCACAAATAGTCTTGTTTTCAAAATTAATACTATATTCTTTAATTTCCAACTATCTTCTAACTTAGCCTTTTCTGCCATTTGGAGGGTGGTGATCTCTGACAGTTCTGATGTTGATGGCAGTAGGATGCTGGTTTGGAATGGATGGCCTCTCTGTAAGAATGCTTTCCCAGTGCTCCCCTCCTGCCTCAATCACTGAGCTGTCAGCTGGGGATCCCAGCTGCAAGGGGGCACTGGAAGAAAGAGCCAGTCTTTGCAGTAATTAATTCTCCAGTCACATACCTACTTGTTAACATGCTTCAGCTGGAGAGGTTAAACATTATAGCTCTGCCTGGGAGAGTTGGATTTTAACACTGATGTTCCAATGTCTTAAGAAACCACAATAATTTCTGCCCTTTTCCCATTTACTGTCCCTATCCAAAAGCACCCCCTTGACTGACTCTCCCTCAAACCTCCCCTCCCCAAACCACATCCTAATCAGGCACAGGGTGCAAAGGAGACACTAGAACTGAACATCATCTGCCTATAGAGTGCAACCCATTAAATCTCTGTACTGCCCCAGACATACAAAACATATTTAGCCCTAATATTGATATGCCTGAGAATGAGAGGAGTAAATAGAATTTTTTAGCTTTTATTCTTGTTGTAAGAGATGGACCTGGCCAAGTTATTACTCTGAATTCACACTACCATTTTATCCTGACTACCTATTTTTTACTCATTACTTGGTCAGAACAGACATGAATAGCTCTCTCATTGAGCATTTCAAAGTAGATATTTCTTCTTTAAAGGACTGTCTTATTTAATCTTTGAAATTAAAATCATAAGTCACATTATTTTTAATACTATTTACATAGTCACATAATTAGTAATGCTTCCTATGTTTCAGTGCAGTTCCTGTGCAGATTACTGATCTGCAAAGAAAACATTCTCAAAGAGATCATCGCACTGGGCATCTTCCACTGAAGTTCAAACCAGTTGCATTTTGAGGAAGCACCAATAACCTTTATTAGGTGCATTCACTAGTAAGGCCTTCCCTAAGAAGTCCTGCCTGGGGAGAAAATTAATATTGTTTCCTTAAATAAGGTGTTGCTGAGCATGGTGGTTCAGCCTCTGGGATGTGTGGCAGGATGGTCCAGAGGGTTTGCATAAATTTTCTTTGCATTCTTTCCAAAATGTTGACCAAGTCCAAAATCAGTGTTTCAATTAACGAACCTCACTTTTTTTTTTTTTTTTTTTTTTTCATTTTGCAGGGGAAGAAGAACCTCCTGTAATCACTGCTACAAAGTTCTTAGTGCCTGGAATATGTAAAGCAGAACTTCATTGCCATATCCACACTGATGAACTGCAGGCAACTGCTCCTTTATAATACATTACAACGTTGTTATGCATTGCCACTTTATCAACAGCCTCTGTTTGTGCTTTAACTACCACACTGTCTCAGCACTAAACCTACTTGAAGGAACAAATAGTCCCTGAAGAAGATCTGTTATTCCATTTTTTTGTGGCCAGTAAACTTTGTTGGTCTCTTTATAACAAGTCTTTCATGATTTGAAAAATGCAGCATGGAAAAATAGAAGAGAATGCATTTCAAAATTATTCCTATTATAATTTGAATGTCATGATATATACACTGTTTACAGATGCCATAATCATACTATTTTTTGCTAGAAATAATTTTGCAACTGGACATAAAATAGCCTGGAACATTAAGTCTTAGTAAATTTTGTAGTCCAGTCTCTAGTTTTAAGTGCTGATGTACTTGATGGCAGGAGTGTTGTAGTGAATGAAAGCAGGACTTTTTTCAGAAGTAAGATAAAATGCCAAAGGTGAGATCAAGAAATCCTCCATAAGAAGAAATAATTTTCTTTTAAAAATGTTTGAGCTCCTTTCTTCAGTCTCCTCTTTCTCCCAGATGTTAATGTGTCTCAGTATTTAATTTCAGATGAGTGCATGTCTCCCTCTTCTGCATTGAGCTCCTGTCTCCCCTCCCCAGTCTGGCTGTGATGACTCACAAATAGCACCATTCTGAGGCTGAAGTACCATTTTTATAATAGACAAAAATATAGGTCCTCCATATGCTGAGTGATACCATGGAAACCAAGTTTTCTATTTTCTTCCTGGAAGGGCTGATGGAAAGTATACTTTAAAGAGATGGGAGAAGGAAGAGCAGATTTTATATTGAAGATATCATCCTGGATTTTTCAGCCATGAGATGAAGATGCTTTATGGTGGGGTTCATTTTATCCTTCAAGGACATGATGCTACAAAATCACCTGGGGTAAAACAAGCCCAGACAGGCAGTCAACAGGCAGGAATACTTTGTTTTGAACCAACCAGTAAACAGAAGCCTGTGAGTTACTTTGCAGTTCACAATCCTTATCATTACTTATTGGTTAAGATAGCAAAGCGTCACTGGTGTCATATTAAGAAAAAAAGCAAAACCTACAAGTGGACATGTTTATTTACAGGCTCAGAGCGTGCATGTCCTGTTTTCTGCAGTGACCAGGTGGGTGTATCTTCATCCAAAATGTCCCTCCTGTTTCCAAAGAGCAACTTTTCCCAAGTAAAACACACCTATGTAACTGCAGTTCAAGACACTATTATAATAAGCATGATAAAAGCAAATAGGAAAGGACACCTCACCAATGTGCCTTTGCTAATTTTGCTCATGGAGGCAGATTTTGTCCCATTTAACCCATATTCACATTCCACTAGCAGGAGGCTACTCGAGGGAGAACTAAGGGAGAGCCCCAATACCTCAAATATTCTCTCAGTTTTGATAGAAGAGAATTAGACATTGCTAACTGTTACATTGTATTATCCATTTTAATAGCATGAGCTAGAACTATTAAACAAGGGATGATTTTGGCTAACTGAGTAGCTTTAAAGCTCCTGGGTTGTTTTCATGGGTTGTTTTTCGTTTTGGTTTGGTTGGGTTTTTTTTCTTTTGCATCAGTTTATATTTAATCGTTTGAATTTCCAAATAAAAGCCTCTTGAGATTGTTGTCACAGGTGAAGTAAGAAAGTGCTGTAACAATTATTTGAACATAACCATCGATGTCAGACGTGCTTTGCAATTGTAATATGCAATTCTGTGATCAATTAGATGTAAGTGCTGAATCTGGAGGGCCTTGTCCATTTATGTGATGTTCCTTACTCCTCCTGCTTTCTGAATTTCAAAGAACACTAATTGGAAAACCTCAAAACTTGCAATCCCTAAGTAAGTTTAGGTAGCTTTACGTACATAGTGAGTCATCTGCACCTTCAGTGATTTTTTTAATGCTGGGCTGTATCAAAGGCAAAATTCTCTGCGTTTTCCCGTTCTTTGAAGTTGAAAAATTCCTGGGTCAAACCAGGCAGAATCATTTAGAGGTAAATGCTCCTCCACTAAATCCAGCTATGACGGATCTTGATTCGGTGCAATTCATGTTATTTTAGTAGAGAGAGAGTTTGGATTGGTGGGACAGAGGCAGAAAGGGAGGTGGCACAGTTTGTGTGCTGAAGATCTGCTGTGCACTGACACACCAAAGCTGCAATTTGTGTCAGCTGGTGAAGGTAATGCTGCTTTCAGCCATGGGAAGTCCCAGCTCACCTCGTGTTGTTTTATGCTAAACTAAAGATTAGGAAGATTTCCTTGTTCCATTAAGTTCAGTAGCAGAATTGGTATTATGAAATGAAACAAAGTTTTCATTTTGAGCTCTAAGAAAGCTGAGTTTTGAAAAGGGACGAAGGCAGTGGCACAAAGAATCACTTGTCATTAATGTTTTTATTTTTTATTTCTTCAGAGTTTGCTGTACAATCCTGCAAATCTCATTTGTTAATTATAAAAGGTCTATGCAGATGACAGTCAAATATGTTAGGAAAGGGGGGGGGCAGAAGTATTCCTTAATTCCTTCTTGACTTAAGGTGGAAATGGCGTATTGTATGTATTAAGAAGAAATAATTAATTGAAAATATAGATTAGGACAGCCCACACTTAAATTGTACAAAAGGAGAGGAGTAATACTTAATCTGATTTAGTATAGTTTTTTTACAAAGCCACAGTTCTTAAAGCAATTAGAAAAATATTCTGTATTTTGAGATACTGGAAGGACCTAATACTGAATTGACGAGAATTCTTCATTTCTCCTCTAATGAGAATAACAGCACAAATCCTTGTAAAAGTTACTTTAAAAAAGACAAATATATTAACACACATTAAAGGCTAGCTTACTACTATTTTCAAGCATTAGTAAACTCTAAACAGAATGTAGTGAAGGGATCCCTTTAATTTCTGCTAGACTGAAGTGTGTGGACATTGTTTGGATGTTTTTTATGTTGTATTTTCTGGGAGGGTGCTAAAAACATGGGAAAACTGAAGGTTCAAGATAGGGTGGTGTGTTCAGCATTTTGAATGACGTATCGTTGTTGCTGTGGTTTGTATCTGTACATGAACACATCAGCTGTTGAAAATAGAACCCAGCTGACCTGTGCAGGAATAAATTTTTTATTATACTACAATTTAGAAGTTAAATATTGGAATAAAATATTTTTGTTCAGTTTCATTCCTTGGACTTTTCTTAATAATATAAGAAGAAATGGCTTAAAGGTGCAGTAGTTTTCTCCTGCACACTTTGAGTGCAGTTCCACACAGCACACAACCAACCAGACTTGCCAACTGCTGCTCATGCCCTACAGCTGGAAGGGCAACAGCTGTTTTGGTTGGGAGAGTGTTTATTATAACTAAGCAACTGTAAGAAACTTCGTAAAACTTTTGTGTTGGACAGACTGGGTCTGATTTGATTTTAGTTTTTAATAAAACTGCCTTAATGTGATTTTATGTAATTATTTTCCCTATATCCTCTTAGAGTTCATTTCCAACCTCAACAATTCTGTGACTCTAAGCATGACAGTGGTGTTAGTAATTCAAAGGAGAGTTTGGTAAGTTATTTCTTTGTGTCTGAACTGGATTTCTTTGAGATGCATTGTCCATATGTATATTCTGCAGCCTTAATCTCTGTATGCTCTGCCTTGGAGCCCTGTACGTGAGCTTTAAGAGCTGTTGGCCAAAATTCTTACACCTTGAGGATGGGGAAAGGTATGCTTTGAAATGAGCATATGGATAATACATCTCAAAGTTAAGGAAGGAAGTTCTCCTTTGGCTGTTTTTAATCTGGCGTTTAAATGTTATGGTGACTTGATACTGAAATGATACACCCAAATAAAAAACCCAAACCCACAAACCACACAACAGCCAACACTTTACTGAGTTATAGTGAAAAATGTGCACTGCCCACAATATCTGCATTCAAACTGTTACTGGTCACCCCCAGATCATCTCTAAGAGGTCTGAAGTTAAAGGCTGTACTACAGATCACCTGAAGGAATTTTTCACTCTATCTGCTATAAATTATTTTATTTTACTTGCTTCATCTGTTGCTGCTCTCAGACTTGCAAAAACCAGAACAGTGATCAATTTATATATTTTATTATGAGATACAGTTTTGTTCTTTACTCTCCTAGAACTGATTTAATGAAGTGTGATTTACCTCAGGTGTTATGGGCAGCTGCACTGTGGGCAATGTTTTAAAATTTGTAGCAGTCTGTGGAAAAAGGGGACATTGGTCAGTCATATTGTCCTGTTCATAAAGAATAGAGGAAAAGGAAATGTTCTTTCCTCAGTGTCAGATGTTACCTGGATGACAAGAAATTGGAGCTTGTCCAAACCTACCTCAGTGCTAAAAGCTCAGTTAGTGATTTTTGTCTTTTACTTGGACACAGAGACTGTGGGAAGGGGCTAGAAGTTTGAAAATGTGAAGATATTAAAGATGTTGGGGAAGGAGGGGATTTTAGTTATATATAGTTAGAAATAATAACTTATAATAGATGTAATAGTTGTAATAGTAAATATCCATGCAAGAAGAAATCAATATCTGGAGAATTTTCTTCATCAGTTACTAAAAGGACTCAATTTTTAATGTACAGGGAGCTGTAAAAATCAAACTTTTTTCCAGACTGTCCTGGGAGTGTCACAGGCCTTGACAATACAGGGAAGATTGAACTAGTGTGAGTGTATGGAATGCTGTCCTGTTGGGCTGCTGATTTAGTTGGAATTCTAACTATTTAGTCGCTACTGGTGTGCAGAAAGATCTTCTTGAAGAGAGGCTTGTTGATTGTACGAGTCAGGTAAGTTTATTTCAGAGTAGCCCATCAATTTGGCATTTTGTCTCTCCAGGGGAAGTTGTGCATCTGTGGTTTCACATAATTCTGAACTGTAACACATCTCCTCCCTGGACAAATTCTGTATTAACCCTTTGACTGTGAATCAACATCAAGTTTTTCACAAAACTTGCTCTGACTTTCTGTAATAGCCGACCAGGTTTATGATGAGATTTTACTCAACCAAAAGTACTTGGCTGTTTATAATCATGATCTAATTTTGCTGGGGAACACACCATTACCAATACACATAGAACCTGAGATTCCACAAAGGGCCTGGGAGACTGTTACAGTGGGGTTTTTTTCCATTTCAGAGTAAATTAACCTTTGGAGGCTTCACCCTGCCCTTTATTGGAATATTGACTATTCCCAACAACTTAAAACCAACTGTAAACTTCATTACTTTTGGCAGTACAGTAAAAATACAGATCAAAACTAAAAACGGAAGTCACCTTTTTATGGCTGAGAAATTTTTATTTCTAACCCAGTCATGGAGGATTAAACTCGTCAAAAGACTGGATGCCTTGCATAGCAAAAGGGAGAATTAAGCACTTGGGGAACAGACTTGTTTTATTTATTTTTTACATAATTACTAAACTATGCTTTTAAAAAAAAAAAGTTCCCAGAAGGATTTTACATCAAGAAAACTAGTGCCAGGAGTGTTTTCAGGGCAGGTAGGTACTACCTGGTAAAAATAATCTGTAGAGCAAGTTGTGGAACTATAGCCATGATTTAAAAGTTCTTTTTGGCAACATTTTCTAAGCGTCTGCAGAACGCTGTGGCCACACCCTTTTTAGTAATACTTTATTTCTCAGGTGATTCAACCAATGTCAGTGGGTCTGGTTAGGAAATCAGATACTAATAATGAGAATGGGACATACATCAGAGCAGTTGTTTGGTGTGTCACAAGGCAGAAGGTTTTTCCTCACAAGTGCACAACAGGTCATATAAAGGCTATAAGCAAGTGTTATTGTCTTTGTGTTACATGAGAAATGGGAAGGAACTGGATAAGAAATAGGAGATAGATCCACTTCAGAACAGAGATGGGGCTGGTGGGAGCTGAAGACAGAAAATAGGGTTTCATGTCTTGGGCCATAATGGTGCTTCTTTCAACAGCCTGTGACCAGTCCATGGATTTGGTTAGAGCCATTATTATTGCAGCTTTTGCCATTTTGCAATAGCTTGTGTGATAGAACAGCAGGTCACTGGTCCCTGTCCCAGAGTTCTGTGGCACCGCTTGCAGCAAGTCACTGACTGATGGAGCTGGGTGGGAAACAGAGGATGGCACAGCAAGAACTGCAAGAGAAGGAAGAGGTAGGTTTGGGGCAAACATTAAGCAATGTGTTTTATTTCCTCTTCAACACCCCCCAGGGACCTCTGAAGTGTGAGTTACCTTGGGGCAGACTCTGCAGGGGCCTGTTTCAGCCCCTTAGCACTCCGGTACTGCTCCTCTGGAAGTGCGTTGCTTGATGGGAACCTGGTATGCAAGAATGACTCCTTTATAATTTTGATGAAAATCAGGAGTGACTTCATTGCTATTAGTTACATCATGCTTATTTCAAAATAATTAAAAGTGAGAATAGAATTAGACCTACTTGTCTTTAGCAATGTCTAATACTGGGGATGTACCCATAAAAGTCGTGAGTCATCAACAGAAAGGAAACTGTCTGCTCTTTATTGTAGCTTTTGCAAACATGCCAAGGTGTGTTTAGGTGTTAGGAAGGAAATCACCATCTCTTTGCAGAACAGCAGGACAATACTCAGCTACCGAGGGTGGAGTGGGAATAATAGTGACAGTGAATCAGGAAAACAGGGCAGGATTCGTATTTCTAAACTTTACTCTCTACTACTTTACCCTGCTGCAAGAGACCTACCACCAATATTTGATTTGAATTTGTATATGTTTAAAGTTATGTAATTGTTGGTATTTATTATTACACTAATCTAGTACATATGGGCTTTGGTCACAGACAATAACATTATTACAGTATGAATGCATACTAGATAGTCCTTGATCTAAAGTTCTCATCATCAATTTGCTTCCATCTTCACATTGTTTTGTTTGTTGGTGGTTTTGTTTGTTTGTTATTGTTTTAGGTTTGTGTGGGGGTTTTGTTTGTTTGGTTTTGGGGTTTTGTTTGTTTTTGTTTGGTTTGGTTTCTTTCCTGATCAATAGGACTTTTGAGTGTATTTCCATACTATTTCCTTCCTCCAAAGCACACATGCTGTTATCACCTGTCCAGTATTTCTCAGTACTTTCTCCAAGTTTTTGACCTAATGGAACCCACTTGTGGTCGCTTGCTGTTAATCCCGTTTGAGGTTCTTTGCGTGGAACTGGTGCCCTTGACCCTTTTTTTGGTCGACCTGATTTCTGAACTGTCCTGAACACCAACGGGACACGAAGAATCCTCCGCGGGAGGCCGGAGTAGCCAAACCCAGAGCCAGTGTGGGCATTTCAGAAGGGACGCGGGGCGGAAGGGAAGGACAGGACGCCCATCAGAGGAGCAGCCGGGAGCCGGGAATGAGGAGCCGGAGCGGGAAGGGCGGGGAGCCGGGCGGGGCGGGGCTGGCGAGCACTCATACGGACACACACACACACATCCCTCCCTCCGCCCGCCCTGACAGCGCCGGGAGCCCTGGAACCCCCGCGTCCTGCCCACCCTCCGCCGCCCTTTCTTGCCCTCGCCGGCGGCTCTGCCGGGGCCGGGCTGGGCCGGGGCGGCAGCTCCGGGAGCCGCATGCCGGGGGCCGAGCCGGAGCAGGAGGGCTCAAGGTGAGTGCTGCTCCTCGGGGCTGGGCAGGTGGGCGCTGCCCGGCGAACCTGGAGCGGCTCGGCTGCTCTGGGGTAGCCGGGGCCGAGCTGACCCGGAGTGGGGGACCCGCCGCGCCTTGCGGGACCCCGCACGGAGCTGGGGCGGTTCGGGAAGGGACTCCCACCAGCTCCTGGTGCGGGCAATGGGACGCGCACTCCTCCATCTCCTCTCGCCCCGATCCGGCGATGCCCCGTGGAGGGGAGACACGGGGGGACCGCACCTGCCGAACTTCGCCCCACCGGGGTCGGCCGGGCCGGGCGGGACCCGCAGCCTCGTGAGGGGCCCCGGTGGGGCGGCACCGGGCGCTCGACCCGCTCCCTCTCGGGGCTAAACGGCCGGTGAGCCTTTATTTGTTTGTGGTTTTTTGAAGAACTTTTAACGCTTGTTTAGTGGCAGATCTTACACGAGTGCGGGTTTGGGAGGAAGGGCCGCGGTGCCCGCAGCTGCCACCACCCCTGAACCCCGCGGTGTTATCGCGGACCGGCGGTGCCCCCGGTGCTCTTTGCCTTGGCGGGGCCCGGGGCCACTCTCGGCCCTTCCCTCCTCCTAGGGGCAGGACGTGGGGGAGGTTCGAGCCGAAAGGAAAGTGGAAAAAAACAAACCCGGAGCGTAATGACTTACACTTGTGAAGCGAGGCACGGCAGCCTGTGCAGGAGCTGCAATGAGAGACAGAGCTAATTAGCGAGGCACGGACCAGCGAGCGCCCCAGTTCGAGTGGTTGGTGCAGGTGAACTCGCGGTGCGGCGTCAGTGTGTTACTGCTCATCTCTGTGCTGTGCTTGGCACAATCCTAGTGATTTACTAGGGAACCATTTACATTAATGCAGCAACTCCAACTTTGGTAATGAATAGTTTTCTTTATCATTCTTCCATCATGTGAATGTATAAATCTTCACGTATACCTTTTCCATGTATGTATACACTCACTGATATAATTTCTAGTTAAATGTTATCCTTTAGTGCATTTTCATAGTGAAGAACATAGAATATTCGTTCATCCTAAAAGAGTTGTCATAGTATTAATTTGGTAGCATGCTTAGTTCTCTAGCACATACAGAGGTCTGTGAAGTGCAACAAGGTAGGAGATGGATATTGTATCTATACAGAATTGAATAGAAAGTTCAGAATAGAAGACATAGGATTTGCAAACAAATGGAGTTAAAATATTTACTGCAAAATAAAAGGGTTTGCAGAACGTAGGTAGCAGAGTGTGTGAAACAGAGCTGCCCTGGGGCAACTTAAGTAAGGGAATGCACAGGAATAGCTTTGGCTTGTCCTTAACTGGATTTAGCCCTTCTATTTTAAAATTTTGTATATGTGTGACATGATGCCTGTTTTGAGTAAATATTTGTTACACAGTTTCAGGAAACAGAAAACCATATTGTTTTGATCAGAATCCTCTTCAATTCCCCATCAGAGTCGTGCGGATCAGTTCTCAGTGTGACGAGGCCTCGTGACCCGTGAAGGCACTGTAACATTCAGTATCATTCCCTGCACATTCTCCCAGACCTCCGCTCTGTTTTGAATAGCTCACTTCTTCTCGGGACTGCTTTTGTGTAGACAGTTGTTCTGGCGCCAGTCCAGCTTGTGGGAGTCGTATGTGCGCATGATTTGGAGGTGTATTATGTAGAGTTGCTTCCAGCAAGTGGCCAGTGAGGCCACATGGCCCTAAACAAAACTGTTTTGTTTTGCTGCTCGTGAATTGCAGTGGGCAATACCTGCTTCTGCTTGGGAGTTTATGTGTTATGTCTTCATATTAACTTGGGAGATAGTTTTTCTCATGTTAAATCTTTTGCTCTAGGTGTTAAAGAAAATTAACCTGACCTCTTACATTTTGTTGGTGCTTTGTATGTTTTCAGTGGTTTAGGTTTTTGAACAATCGCTTTTGGTGAAATGTGTTTTCTGAGTGTTTTTTTGGGGAATCATCTGCCCACTGCTACAAATGTTGTAATGAATGCATTCAGAATCCTTTTGGAGTGCTTTATGCATGTGTATTGGATTGCAGACACCTTATACTCAGTGTATGAGTGTGATTTGGAGAACTAATTTGTTAAGAGATGCTATTTTCTTCCTATGTAATATGTAGGGAAACTGGGAAATTATATGTTTGTGGAAGACTAAAAGGCCTGAGGTTCTATAAACCACACACTGATTTATTTTGTTTAAGTTAACTGGTCTCTGTGTAAGTCCCTTTGATTTTTTACCAAATCGTGCCTCTTAATTTGTGAGGGTGTGTTGTGGGTTCCAGTTGCCCAGTTCTTATGAAATCTGGAATTAACAAACTTGGGCTGCAGTGTTGCCCAAGTTTTTAGGAGATTATAGAATTACTGTACTGTTGTAGGTAGAAAAAATAGGAAAAGAAATGACTTAGTAAATATGCTCCAGTAAGCTGTGATTAACATATACCTGTGCTTTGCTTTTGACTATAAGAGCTACAAAGTAGCTGTACTGAAATAAATGGTTCTATAGGGTGTGACTGTGGTGGTCTCCACCCCAAATGTAACACAGAGGATGTGCAAACAAACCGAAGGTGTTCTCGCACCCGTATGTCTGCCAGGGTTGAACGTGCAGTGACTGCTGTCAGGTACTGAAATGTGGGCAATGATTAACTTGCAGGTGCTCAGCACAGCATCCAGCTGAAGGGGTTTGCTGGTGAATGGGTCAGGCTGTTAATACCTAAACACAAGGGCATGTGTGCCTGTACATTCATTTACTTCCTAGTCAAGTGCTATGAGTAGCTTGAGGATTTCAGGTCTGAGAAGGTGTTTGAAGTAACATGTATCTTCTACAGACCACTGCTGAGGGCAGTACTTGAGGGCATGGCCAGGCATGAAATCCAGCAATTCCCTCCAAAAAATTGTTTAAACTGGACAAGAAGCAGAAGCTTTATGTTCTTGATAATAATAAAAGAAAGAGATTTTTTGCCTTTCACGTTAAATCTTTATATATACAATCAGAAATGTAACTGGAAAGGTGCCCTATACTTTTGGTTTTATTTTTTCCCTTTCTGTATAGAGTTAATTACCCTCATAGTCCTCCTAACACTGCAGGTGTAATCAATGTGTGGTACAACTTGTATTAGAAAAGGTTTATTGGTTTTTATACCACTGAAGCTTACACAAACTGGGAAAGTTGGCAGGAATTATCTGGACCTGTGTGGTTTCTGTAGAACAAGAACAGCTGCTCTGCTAGTACCATCTCTCAGATGTTTTAGTTGTTAAATAGAAGTACAACTTTCATTAGTTTATTTAAACATTGCACCATTTTTCCTAAATAAATGTTTGGGGTTATAACTGGGAAAAGAGTGTGTCCATTATACTGTCTGTGCTGCATCAGGAATCCTGCTGATTTTATCTTAGGTATAACAGTAGTGTCCCCTCAGAAGGTTTTGTCTGGAGCATCACCTGCTTCCTGCAGACCACAAGGAGCTATTTGGACAGCTTGTGTTTTGGGGGGACTGACTGCTTCTGCTTGTGTGTGACCCTGATGCACCCACAGAGCAGGTGGCTGGGAGAGGTTACAGGCGTGTAGGAATGGCAGCACCACCACGTTTGTGTTGACACGTGCTTATGATGGGGGCATCCCAAGCCTGGTACCCCCCTCTAGACAGTGAGGTTCTTATGTGAGTATGAGCCCTAAAAACTTTGCCTACAGAAACAGGTGCTGTCAAAATTAGCATTTGTTGATGCTCCACAGATAAGTAATTAACATCCTAGAAACAACTCTCTCAAGTGAGTTGATTGCTGTGTGGAGGGGTGACCTTGCAAACTTTCCCCATGTGGGTTTGGATTTTGACTGTGCTTAGCAATTGCAGGTGAAAAGCTGGAAAGACTGAAAAGAAGATAATTTTAGGACAATAGATCTTTTTGTCTAGCATTGAATGTCTTAAATAACCAAGAAAATAAATGCAAAACCAAGTTGAAACACTTCGATGATGTGCAGCAATCCTGAATGAAATAATCATGATTATGAAGACAGTGGGCTGAAAGGACATTTTAATGTTAAGGAGGAAATGTGACACTCTTCCAGGCAGATAAAATCTTGAACCTGCTGCTGTTCCCTGGCAGTGATGATTCTGGGAAAGGGGGAAATGGGTTGTGTTTGTCTCAACTGGGGTGGTATTTCTCTTGGGTTTCATTTGTTCTTAATGTATTCTTTTTGTGAGGATAAACTTTATTCTGAGAGAGGCAGGAATATATTGAAAGGATGAGAAAATATGAAGAAATGGGGCAGTGGTTGCATTAATTTTACACTGGGCATGCATGCTGTATCTCATTTTTCTTTTTTTTTTTTTTTTCTGAGTCTGCCATTTCACTGAAAAAGACTTAATTTCAGTGCTAGTTTCAGACAATGCATTTTTTTTGTTTAGTAAATTGTCCCTTAAATTTGCTTAGCTTTGCATAACCCTTCCATTATTCTTTACAGAAACAGCACAAATATTTCTGGAAGTAGTTTTCCTCTAGATAAAATCAAGATTTTAAAAAAAAAAAAAAAGGCATAGAAAAATTCTTTGTGTTTGTTATTGTTACAACTCTCAAACAACAACTTATTGCTTGCTTTCAAATTTAGAAGTTTGAAGAGGATAGAGTTAAATGAATCTCAAATTGCTGGCTGTATGAGTCACTAAACTGGGAACATAAATACTCATATTCTTTGGAAAGAACCTCTCAACATTGTTTTCCTGCATAGTGTCAACTGCAAAACACAATACGGTATGTTTAGCTTCCAGGGAGTTGTATTTGCATTGGAAATCATAGTTTATGATAAAAGTCAGATAACTTTTTGCCCCTTTTTGCTTGTCCAGCTGACTAAAGGCTAGCACTAGGGCTCTGGTAGAAGCTACGTTATTATATTGTTGTGTTTTGTTTGCTTGCCTGGTTGAACAGAAATAAAAACTTGGAGAGGGAGGAAAGGGTAGAGAAAGGGCCAGTGCTGGAGAACTCTCCTTGCACACTGATAAAAGGGATAGGTTGTTTTGTTCACTGGCTGGTGCTGAAGCCAGATACTGGAAATAGGAACATCTGGATCTTTTAGTCCCGAGAGAAACAGATTTGTCTCGGAATGACATATGTAATTTCAACATCACTGACAACAAAATCCTTCATCTCTGTTTCTTGAATAGAATATAGTACTTTGTGTTCTCTGTATTCTGCCTAAACAGTATATTCTCTTTAAAATATTCTGTTCAAGTCTTTGCAAGTGTTTTATAGTTTCAGATTTTTTTCCCTAATCAGATAAGAGAGGTTTAGTTGTGTGTTAAGACACCGAGTACTGAGGCATTAATTTATTTTTTTTTACCTGATATGTCAATCAACTTCCATCCCTAAAAGTGACCTGGAAGCCCACAAACATTTCATACTGGGCCCTACACTACACAAGTTTGAGTTGAAACCACTGAAAGACTGAAATCTTCTGGTAACTTTGCAGATTGATGAATTTGAGAATGGTGTCTCACGGTAGGCTGTATTTCTCCAGCATGGAGGATTATTCCATGTCAGAGCTCTGCTTTCAGCCTGAAACAAACTTGTATTTATTTATATATTTATTTATTCATTTAACTGTCATTTTAACCTTTTAATGTCCTCTGTGCTGAGAATAAATACAACATTCCTGCTATTTCAAAAATAAACACTGTCTTTTACACACAGCTGTTAGACCATCTCGTCTTAAAAGCTTCTTCTCTGTCAACTTGGAAAGTTCTCACAGACTCATCAAAATGTGCAATGTCTCTGAACTATTTCCTACAATATTTTTGTATATACACTCATGTACAGTACCTGTATAAAACTTAACTGCACTTCTGAAGAGGAGACAAGGTGGCTGCTTTTAATAAGATGCCTTCAGAACAGGAATAAAACCTCTCAAAAATATGTATTTGAAAAGGCCCTCCAAACCCTCATTCCTCAATGCATCAGGTGCATTTTTAGAGAGGGTAAGTAATGATATGCCACAGGTCCATGGAGGTCAAAACTTGAAATGACCGTGGTGTGTGTGAAACAAAGTTTAGGGTGTGCTGGGTAGGGTTGAAGTGGTTATACAACGTGGAGTTCTCAGCACTGGCTGCCACTTTGAGTTGTAGACGGGGAAAATATTCTTGAAGAGCTTCTTGAGTTCTCTCTGATTTCCCTGGCATGTGCTGCAGTGGCATAAAGATGTTTATCTGAGGTTTTCAGATACGGCAGTTGCACAACAATTTGAAGGGAAGTTTACTTTCAGAATTTGTTGTTATGCAGTTAAATAGTGAGGTTTGCTTTAAAGTTTAAGTCTGCCCTTCAGCAGCTGTTTGCCCAGGGCGGGAGCTGGTTTGGAGCTGAGTGCTGTCAAGATGGGAGATCCTGTGTGCTTGCTGACTTTGTGTGAGGAGATGTGAGAAATGAAAGAAATACAAGAGTAAATATGTTCATTCACTAGAAATTACAGACTTTTGTGCAGCTGGTAAGGAAATGGGAAACTGGCTCCTTAAGGATGTTATAATACATGCTTGCTAATGGCTAATCAGTGTTCAGGTTTTGTGAGCATAAAGACATTTATTTGAGAGAATGATGGTGTGGAACAGTCAGTTTTTTCTTTGCAGTAGATGCACATTACTCCATTGATGCTAATGCCTTCTTTTTCATTAAAAGGAATAATGATTTCTGCACTGAACGGTCTTATGGTTCAGAAAAGCTTTTTTCCACAGTTCCCTTATCAACTAAGTATACCAAGAGACTATTTCAACAATGCAAAGCATTTCAGTGAAGGTGAGGAGCTGTGGGAACATGTTTCATCAGAAGATATTAGTTATTTTTGCTTTAACTGTAGCGCACAGCTGTTGAATGATACATTATTTTTTAACAACCGCTACTGTGAATATCTTACTTGTCTAGAGATACAAACAGGGAGTGGAGGGAAAGGCAAAAATTATTTTTAGCCCGAGGATCAAAGTGTATCTACACTTTGTAACACAAGGTGGGGGGTGGGGCTGGAAAGGGAGGAGAAAATGGGCTTTCTGTAGGGAATCAGTTTTAATAAGACTGGCTAATACCCCATTCTGTTAGATGGAAGTCACAGGCTGGTGTGAGCCTGTGATGTGTTGTGAATTCAGTACTTTTCTCATTTTTTCTGTTCTAATGATCCTGCAGTGCTGTTCTGTGCAGGTTTTCAGAGTGCTGTGCTGTGATAGATTCTTTACCCCCTTGCTTTATTTTTACCCTTTTAAGGGCAATTGCAGAACTCCCAGAATTGAATAGCCACAAATAAAATACACCAAAATATAACCCACTTTTCAATTGTTGAGCTAATGGCTCAACACTGCCAGGCTTGTCTCTGCCATTGTGCAGTGCAAGAATCTACTCTAAGGCAGATGGACTGACAATGCTTCAGATAATCAAAGTTACTGTTATTAATGGAACCATTAAATATTTCTTTGTGGAGATAATACAAGAATTTTGGGGTGCCTGCTTATTTCTGGGGACTCTCGTGTTAGGTAAGCTATGCTTGGTCAGAGCTGTATTGGAGATGTCTCCTCAAAATCAGCAAGGGTGTTTCTCCAAGGCTGTTTCCTCAGTAAGATAGTGACAGCAGTGTTAATCATAGCTGCTATAAATAAGTCTTGGACATTGTTTTCCTATGTTTTTGTTCTGGAATTGCCTTTTGCCCACTTCCTGCTCTTACAGCACAGCACGATCTCCAGGACGGCACCTGATCCAAGTGCGTGTCCCTGCTCTGGAACAGGCAAGGCTCAGTGTGCAGAGCCTGGGGAACATCTGAGGCAGAGGCTCTTAAATTAATATTCATTGACTTGTCTTGGCATCTGGCTTCAAGTTGTTAAGAGGGAAGCTGATAGATTTATTTTCTTCTTTCAGGTTTCATCATGTATCTTGCCTATGCCTTAAAGTTCAAGTCCAAACAAGAGTTGGATGGTGATACAGAAAGAGGCACCTGTGAACAGTGTATTTTTTTTTTTTCTGAACATTGTTCCTTTGCTTCTTGAATTGCACTTTGTTTTCTAAGATGTCATTATTTTATTACTGGAGGCTGATTTCTGAGGATAGTGGTAGTAGTCTGATTGTGTGTGTAGATATATATATTTAAATATAGGGAAAATTTTCCTTTGCTTTAATTTAGCTTTAATTTTTGTGGTTTGCTTTGGATATAAGCAATATTTTTCAGAGAGTATAAGCGTTACAATATATTTTTTCTTTCCACAGCAGAACAATTCAGTTTTATTTTAGATCTACTGAAAAACTTTGTGTTCAGTAGAAACTGTCCATAAAAATATTCTTGATGCTTGAAAAAGTATATCCCCCTTGTACATCTTAAAATAGAAAAGTTTTTATTTAAAAATAATTATTTATTCTTAAGAAAGGGTCTTAAGAGCAATCCCTGGCTCATAGGTCAGGAGACAATCTACAGGCTGAGAATTTTTCTTTGAAATTGCTTTCAAGTAAGGGAAATAATGGTAATATTTCGTATCCATGGCTTTTGGAGAGTGTTGACAGATACTGATTTTTCCATTCTTCTCTGGAATGGCAACCTTGTTGTTTTGTAATTTGAAGCTTTCAGCTTCCAACTTTGAGAATTAATGGGCTACTTTTAACCTTCCCTCTGAACTTTTGATCCTACTGGTACAGGTGATTGCAAGAGGAGGTAAGACTCTTGTTGCCATAACTTGTGTGATCGTTGAAGCATCTGGGCTTTCCCCATCTTAGGAAATTGCTTCATGAAAAAGGGGAACTTTGCAGAAGATGTTTAAGTATGGGCTCTTGCAGCGTTGCTTCAAAATATATTTAAGAACAACTCCCCTCTTCCTGCACTAGAGGAAGAGGCAAGTAAGAATTTAGTTTTCAACACCTACTGCTGCTTCTAGAATTACTGGGGTTTTGTGTGGATTTGTTTGGTGGCAGGTTTTGTTTTTGTTGTTGATTTGTTTTGGGGTTTTGTTTTGCGTTTGTTTGGTTTTAGTTTTTGTTACTGGCCCTTTTTTTCAAAATGATCCAAATTGAGAGTCAGGAGGAAATTTGAGGTCAGGCAGAGATCCAAAAAGAAGTCAGATGGCTGAGTCTCTGTTCCTGCCCTCACAGAGGTGAGGCTTCTGTTGTTCTCCCATTCAGAATAGTTTTTTTGGATCTTTGAAACAGGATTTCAAGAAACAAATTGGCTCAGAAATAAACTTTTCTATTATGAGGGATGTTAAAAAATTGCAAGATTAAGAACCTGTCCTTGTAAGTCCCTTCTGTTTGTTCTGAAGTGGCAGTGCCACATGCTCTGGTCACACAAACAAGATGTTAATTCCACTAAGGACCAAATTTTGATTGCAGATTTTGGGACTTCTTTCCAATAGACACACTTGCCAGGGATGTTTATCTACTCTTGCATGGACAGAATTTTGAAACCAAGATGAGCATTCTCTTCAGAGCACTTCCTTTGTGAAGACTGACCTTGTGTCCCATCAGTGGCAGGCAGGAGTGCCTTGTGCTCAGCCTTTCTTGCTGTCCCTGAAATCTGTCAAGTGTGATTTTTGACCCGGGTTTCACACAGGTTAAACCAGCTTTTTAATGGTTCTTTGTACCTTCTTGAAAAAAAGCAAGAGATGATTATCTTGACAAGCACAGCCTATTTTCTGGTTATGTTCTAGCAGGTATTAATTAATATACAGTTGAACCTGTTTTCTGTTAATCAATTAGGTCTTTGTGCTGTTCATAATAGAAACCAGGTGTCAAATCAAGTCAAATAATATGACTTTGATGACTCCAAATATCCCCCCTCCTTTTAAATTAAAGGGGGAAAATAAAGCTGAAGGGCTAAGAAGTTTCATGTTAACACTGTGGATCCTGTTACCAAAAAATAATAGTGTTTCATGGTGGAATTAATTTGCTGTATGTAGAGTCTTCATTTGTTCTTGCCATGCAAGTCGTTTACTGGAAACATCTTGGACCATATAGACCTTCTGGAAGTGTTGTAACCTGGGAATTGCCATGGCCAGCACTGGAATATCTCTGTGCTGCTCTGAGAGTGACTTCAACCATGAATGAATTACTGTTTTCTGCAAATCAGCAAAGTATGCTCTTAAGTTATTAAAATACTCTGAAAAGCTTCTGTAAATCTTTACGTATCAGAAAGTGAAATTTTCTCCCCCATGTTGTGTGGATCATTCCATGGCAACTCTGGCTGTGGCTGCTGGTCTGAATTAACAGAACTGACACGATGCACAGCCCTGGATTCAGGCTTGCTGACATCAACTTTCTTGGCACCTATTCAGAAAAGTAAACAAAAGACAATCAGTGTTGAGTTTGGCATAACTAGCAAGTCCATAAAACTGCCAAAATCCTTCTCAGTGTATTCATCCAATTAATCCCATTGATGTAGGGCATTTACTTAAGTGAGTAAAACATACTGTATTTGGTCTTCAAAGTTATTTTCTTAAAGTTTTAGGTTTCTAGTTAATTAGTAACCACAATCTTCACTTATGGAGCATTTTTCTTGTTTTTTTGATGTTGTTCTTTTGTAGAAGAAAAATGAATTCTGAAAGCTCAGCACTTACCATGAGTAGCCCTGCTGTAATAAACCAATGTACCAGAGGAGGAATGGAACAAGAAAAAGTTTGGTAAGTTTTACTTCTAATTTTCTGAGAGGTTAGTAGACAGCAATATTGGGAAACGTAGTTTGAAAATTAAGTCAAATAATCACTTGTTATAACTGATGCATGAGTTCTGCAGTATTTAACAACAGAGAAGGAAAAAGGGAAATACTTTCTCATTGTGGTTTGGAGTTTTTAGCAGATGAGACGGTACAGGGTGTCATGGGGGATGGGCTGTGGAAAAGCTCCTGTTCACTTCAGCAGTGCACCAGTTGTACCCATGGAATCCTTCCCATGTGGCAAATGTCTTAATCTCCCCACACTGTTGCTGTTCTGTGCAATGCTGGGACCAACACCCTCGAGTTCTGTGCAGGCTCCTGAGATTCCTGCCCTGGGAGATGTTAAAAAGCCAACAGTTCCCACTTTGGATATAAAAATACCCCTTTCTCTCTGCTGGAGGTAGAACTAGTGACACTGTTCAGTGACAGGTGTGGACAAATGCTTACACTTTATGACGATATTTTTGTGACAATTGCCACTGACCATGCAATTTTTAACACCTGATTTGGCGTTTTCATGAAGGGAACAGGGTGTTGAGAAAGCTTTGAGGCTGTTTCAGCCAGGTTAAGGAGAGCCTTTTATTGAAAGCTTGCTGATTTTTACTTGCTGTTGGTCTCTTGGTGTTTTTTACATTATTTATTTACCACATAGAAAACAACCAAATAAACTTGTGACAGGAAGCATCACACCCATATAGGCTAAAAGCTAACTTACATTGTTTCTGTAGTCTGAGAAATACTCTTGAAAAGCTAAATAATTAAAGAAATAGTAGCAAATGAGTATTTCCTGCTGGATGCTCATCAGGAAGTCATATAAAAATCTTTTGCTTTGTTTTTATGTAGGATTAAATTAACAGCATCATAGTACTGGAAAACAGTTTCTTTTAAACATCTCTCACTGTCCTACTACTATTTCTGGAATATCCTCAACAAAATCTTTGGATGAAGGGGCAGGATGAGGAAGATTTGTGGGCTTCCCCCTGACTCTCAGATATAACGAGGGATGGGGAATTGACACAAACTGTTCTTTTCTTTGATATCTTTTCCTGGGTTTCTTATCCTGCTTGTGGTATTGAACTGGGGCCGGTTCTGTTTAATATTTTTATCAATGATCTGGGTGAGGGAATTAGTTTAATGCAATTCAATGTGTCACTGAGATGCAGAGAATTGTTTCACACTGTAGGACTAGTTTAATGCAATTCACTTGGAAATGAAGATTTCTAGAACCATTAGAATACTTGCACTGACTGCTTGTATAGTCACCACTCTATGTTTGGATGTATGTTTGATAAATATTTTCAATTGGTAAGAAAAATGTGAAATTAAAATTTGAAATCAGAATCTTGCCTTGTAGTGTGTGACAGCTCACGGGAGTGCGAACCAGGGCAGAAGAAACTTGGGCTGTCTTGACACTGAAGTGTTTATTACTGAAAGAGAAGTTGTTTGGTTTAAGGACATATTGAAATTTAACTCTTCTGTAGGCAGAGAGTAATGACGGCTGTCCCAGGTTTTGTGATGTGCTTTTATGTTTAAATACTGTGTATTAGGCTGTAGCAGGGGTATAAAGAGACAGGTTATTACTTTGTGTACGATGTGGGGCTTGTGCTGAATTACATGGAGGTAAAAATATTTGAGCCACCTTTTGGTATGCTTTGTACTTCCATGACTGTGTTTAAACCCACGGATCAACCAAAAATACCACTTTCACTTTTGTTAATATCTTACTTTGGAACCCAAAATCTTGCTGGTTAAAAAAAAAGCGCCATGTTTGCAGTCAGTGGCATTTCAGTTGGGTTTTTGAAGGGAGCAGCTCATTAGCAGTGTGATGCATGGCTGGTGTCATGAATGCAGGATGGGCCTGACATCATTTCTTGACTCTCTGTGACTCAGACATTAGTTGGTGGGTGCAGTAAATACAATGGCAAGAATTTAATTTAGATTTATGTAGTATATATTTGAAGATTTCTAAAATACTGATTTTTATTTGGTATTCTGGGGTTCTGTGAATGCTAGAGCTGAATGAATATTATTTTTCTCAGCCTAATAACGTACAAGGTTGCATTGTCTTATTGCATCATGCATCTATTACTGTTTATTCACTGTCTGATTCTTGAAACATTCTGGTGGTTCTCACTTTATTTTCATGCAAATGTGACTGTTGGTAAGGACTGATGTTAGTCAGAGCAAGATTAGGAATGTTTAATATTAACAGTATGCAGTAACAATGAAATATTCAATCAAGTCAAAAGCCTCCACAAAGAAAAGCCCTGAGCAAGACCATATCAAGTATTTAAACATCACTTATGATGCATGTAAAAGGCTTTGATGTTGTGTAAGGACCCCTAGAAACAGAAGGGAGAGTAAATAATTGACAGATTCCCAGTTACCTTGTCATAGCCATTTACCAGGTCTGCCACTCTGGTCCATCAGTGGTTTGTATCTGCATAGTTTGCTGCCCCTACACATTAAAAAAAAAAAAAAAATTCTCAACTTGCAGTGGTTCACTTTCTTCTGTTGCTTTTCCCCCCCAACACACATAATCAAGATTACAGCAGCAAATAAAATGCTGGCAGTAGCACCAGTGTGACTGCTGTAAATGCTTGATAACTGAGGGTAGCAGTGCAGAGTTCATGTGTGAATCAAATTCAGCTGTTCTTGATGAGCAGGAACACTGAGGAACTCAGCTGGTACTATGGATGTTGTGACCACTCACTGTCTGAGCTAACAAATCAAGGCTTGAGAGACAGGAATTTCTAGAAGCTCCTGACTTAGCAGATTCTCACTTTCTTAATGTTGAAAAGTGCAAGAAAGGAACTGAAGATAAGGGAGCAAGTGGGAACTGTGTCAATTCATCCACATTTACTAGGAAAGGAGCTGGCTGGCACATTGTTTTTCAAAACAAAGGAGCAAGAGAATTGGAAATTTTCCACATTTTGTTGTTGTGTGGGGATTTATAACATGCTTCCTCTAGGCTGCAAGAAATCTTGCTAATCACTCCATCATCATACATAGGATTAAATACTTCCTAACTTAATCTTTTTAAAACTAACAATTGAAATTTGGGGTTCTGGGTGTCTCTCATGACAGAGTATGCGATGCTTTGGCTTTCCATTTCTGTCTCCAAATACTCTGCCATGTTGCTTGCATATTTCTGTGACAAAGTTGCCATCATTTTTAGACCAAATTTCTCTGAAAACTGTCTATGTAATGAATAAATGAGTCTATAGATCTTTAACCAAACAAGCATTGTTATATGTGAACTCCAGTGCTTTCTGACTTTGTATTTATGACTTGGCTTAAGCTGAGCTTGAGGACAGAAACTTCTTTAAATCTTTTTGTTTGTTTTTGTCTTATGCTGTAACAGAGAGATGCTTTTTGTTTCAGTTTTCCTTTCCAGTCTGAGATGGAAGTACTTTTGTCATCTTTAAAGGCACTAATCTTGACCGAGAGCAGTCGTGTGCAAATAACAACAGTAAATATTTTACATGCTATCTCTCCCATTTTGGAGGAGTTATTATCGATTTCATTGTCAAGTTTTTCACACTGTGCTTTAATAGAAGAATAACTTTCTTTTTGATAGATTTACTCTAAAGAATTTGACAACTTGGAGCTTATTTTTGGTGACTTTCTGGGGAAGGGAAGCTATTGAAACTCCAGTGTGTATAGCAAGAAGGAAGACAAGCTTAGATACTGAACACAGATATTACAAGAACTAATTGTAAAACAAGCTCCATAATTGCATACACTGAAAGACAAAAGCTTACTGGCATAGTGTGCACGTGTCTGGGGTGCCCACATATGGGTTATGTGAAAATTTTGGAAACTCTTTAGTACAGGAAAAGTAGTTATTTTGGGGTATTGTGCAACCTGTATTTGAAGCTTTCCTTCCCCCCCCCCCTTTTTTTTCCCCCTTTTTTCTATTCATCTGTTTAAAAAAACAAATAGAAACAACAGGGTCAACTGAGATTAAAAAGATACTTGAACTGACATGCCCGTAACTCTGAGTAAAAGCAAGATGGGAAAGCAGGGGTGAGCAGCTGAAAACTCTGCACCTTCATGGTGAGGTGGTGTGTAGATCCCACGAAGATACTGACCTGTGGTTTAATCACACAACCCTTCTTCCCTCACGAGGATCAGAACAGGGCAGCTGAATTGCTGCACACTGTAGCTCAATGACAGACAAGTGCTCAAGCTGCCTCCTAACTTGTGTGGGAAGTAAAGTTTCATGCCATAAATCACCATAATTCTGGGGCAGCTTTTGCCAGCTGCTGGTTGATGAAGGAAGAATTATGTGTCTGGAATTACTGTAAGAAGAGAAACAAGTTTCACAACTTTCCCTGTTCCTCTATATCCTTGTTTAATCAGTAGAAATGAGTCATCCTGAAGAGCTGAATTAAACTGGCTCTAGTCAAGTGCAGTTTAACTGCAGATGTTTGTGATTACAAAAGGCACATACATGTTTGGGGAATACAGGGTTACAGCGTGTGCAAAAAGCAAGGCACATAAATTACAGATTAACACTTTAGACAGCTGGATAAAACTAAATCTTATTTGCAAGAGGCCTGGAATTAGTTGTTTTCTAGCAATGTCTAATTACAAAGACAGAAAATACTTTTATTGGGAAACTGAAGAATATTCAGGATAGTTAGCATAAGCTAACAATTATGACCGACTAGGTTTAATAAAGCACATAAATGTTTACAGTGTAGATATTTATATATATATAAATCACTTCTATCTTACCTAACTTCCCTGGTTTATTAAAGTACTTCTCTGCCCATAAAAGGAGTAGTAGAATTGAAAATTGTTACAAGGGAATCCCTTGCATGGGGACTTGCAGCCCGAGAGCCTGTCCCTTAAAGGAAGCGGATGAAGATCCAGGAGAGCAATGCAGGCCATGGAGAGGGTGACTCATCTCAGGTCCTGCAGCACACCCACAAACAGCCAGAATGAGAATGTGCTGAAATGGTTAAAACAAGCACAGTCACCCACTGCTGACTTGCCTGCTGCACTCATGAAATGGGCTTTGTAACTGAAGAAAATATGCCCCGGAGGCAAGTACAAGTTTAAACACATGTTTAATCATCATGTCTTACAAAACTGAGTATGGATTGCATTTCCTCATCCTGCATGGGATCAAAAAACCTCTTGACTGCTGCCTTGAGAAACAGAAAGCAAAGCGTTCTCCTTGCCCGCTGGCCTGAGCCCCACGAGGTGGCAGCGTTGGTCCGAGCGTGAGGCAGTTCCTGGGGTTCAACTCGCTGGTGTCCCTCTCTCTGCTTTCAGGTTGTTCTCCTTTCCCCTTCTCACACTCCCCTTTTTCTGGGCCCACATAAAGCAGTAGAAGCAGAGGTGAGAGTTACTGATTGTTGTTTCCAAAGCCATCTCACTAGGCTGAGGCTGCTGCTTGTAGGTAGTATTTGGTGTTTGTTTTTTTTTTTGGTGAGGGATCATCACTTACCAGATTCCTGGATAAAGCTCTCATCTGCGTTTTGTACATGTGATTACATTGTCTCTAGGTCATAGTTCAAATACTTTCTGTTAATATTACATCTCTCAGGACATTTGCTATATACTGATACATTTGCTGTGTATGACTGTTGTGCTCTACCTGCTTTCTCACTGTTCCATGACTCTTTATTACAGCTGTTAGCCTAGGGAGGGAGTTACAACAAATCTTTCTGGAATACCTCCTTGGTTCCAATTCAGTGTCAACAAATTTTTATCCAAGTAAAAGGTAATCCCATCTTTAGGCTACCCTCGGTGGTATTTTGTTCATAAATGTGTGTTAGTGAACAGAGTGGTGATGTGGCTTTTATACTCTGACATACAAGTAAATGGAATGTTCACAGAGAGTGTATAGAGAAATACAGTTATTAAAGAGATGAAGAATGTTAAAAAACTATACATTTAAGTTACTTTGATGTTACTCTGGGCTGTGTTGTCATGGGGGCGCTCCACAGCAAAACAGAAAATAGGGGGAAATATCCACCAATCTCCATAGCAATGAAAAAGAAATCAGGGAGAAAAAATAGGATTTAGAAGATTAAATTACTGTATCATTAAACATTGAAATTTATTTGATAATCTGCGGGTTTATTATGACTGAAATAACAGAATAATAACAAACTCCTCCAACTTTTGCCTTCTGCTCATAGAATGTGATCTGGTGAAGTTTCTGTGAGAGTCCAGTTAATTCTCAGTCACTTGTAGGAGATAAAGCTATCTCAAAGCCATATGTGCATCATATGGTTAATCCAGAGGTTAAATTATAGTTTCTTTAATGGTCTCAGTATTTGTGATTGAAGTAGTTTTCCCTCCTTAATGTTTCTTATTTAATCTGCAACTCAGCTGGCACAAGGCAACGTTTTCCTGGTCATATCTTCTGTCACAGGGTACTGAATTGGTTCTTTTGCATTTCATTTCAACAGAGATTTGAAATTAATCATGAAAACTTCTCTTCACTCTGATTTGTATTTCGTTATATTTGGAGGATGTTTTAAATTTATGTATAATGTGCATGTATGCACCATGCACAGCACGACCGTAAAATAAAATAAAACTATTGGAAGCAGGGAGAGGGGAATTTAAAGGGAAGGTTCCCACAGGTGTTACATTGGATAGGCGGCTCAATATGTGTTCCTTCAGAATCTTTTCATTCTGCGTTTGCTGGAGTAGGAGAGTTGTGAGGACACTGAGCTTTAGCTGTCGCTCGCCATCAGGGTTTTGTGTGTGAATGGGAGAGCAGGGGGTAATTCCCATCGGGATCCCAGGGAGGGGAGGTGAGGGCGGTGCAGGGCCGCGCTTTGCCCAGCGGAGGGCGCTGTTTGCCGCCGGTGACTGCACGGGGGCTCTGCTTTAATAAACGTGTCACCTTTTAATTCCATTTCAGCCTCAGCCAAGCTTTCCCACTTGCTGCTGTTTGTCTTTTATTTTGGAGGACTAAATATTGCAATACTTCGTTTCTCGGTAGTTTTTCAGTGTCTGTATCATTTCTTCTCCTCTTTGAGGGTTATGCCTGTCTGGTTTAGCTGGTAGTGTGGCTGTGTGTGCCGTGCAGGAAAGACTGGACCTTTCCGCCAGCAGTGTCCTTCAGGTCTGTGTGGCTGCTCTGCAGTTTTCTCCTGTCAGGCTCAGGAGGTTTCTCTTACAGCTCCCAAATTGCCTGTTTACAAGAAGACTACTGTGAAATGTCCCCTTGCTCTGTGCACTGTAATTTGCAAACACTGTATACAGTAACTTTGTAGTTATAAATGCAATAGTGATTTCTTACCTCCCTCTCCTGATGTGCAGCTTGGTGTCACTGAAGCAGCTGTCCCTGTCTCCCCGAGGAACACAGTCCGTGACTGTGAAGTCTCTTTGTTTTTCTCACAAACAGTACAGGTAGGACGTGAGCAGGTTTTTCTCTTACAATGCTCCTGCCTGAGGCCTTTCAGCAATTGATTTCTGCCCACAGAAACACAGAATAGTCACAAAGGGCAGGTAGGAAGATTGGCCGAGAGCTCTAGAACTGGAAAAAAAGCTTGGTTTGGATTTTGGATCCTTGCTATCCTTATTTAAAGGAAATGGTCTTGTGTTAAGTTCCATTGGAGTTCCTGAGTATTATTTCCTTGTTCTTTTCAAATCAAGCTGTTTTAATCAGTGATTAAAATAATTTTTTTTTTTCTCAATAAAGAATCTGTGACTCTTTTGCCACATATTGGTAGTCCCAGGAACTGTACAATCTATCCTAAAATCGCTGTTTATGTAGGATTTTGCATCTGGTGGTTGAATAGATGGAGATAATTAGTAGTCTAGTGAAACAACAAGCTGTGTTTCCCCTGAGGAAACTGCTAACCTGTTTTCTCAGCCTAACCAAGCAGTTTAGGAATTGCTCAGGTAAACAAAACTGTAGTGCTGCAGAGCAAGATTTGAATGGATGCCTGTTGTTTTTCTTTGTGACAGACTTAATGAAGTGGAAATTTCAACAAAGCATATGAATTTCTTTTGTTTACAGTGCTAACTCGTGTAGGAAGTTTTCCTTGTAGGAAAACAATCTCAGTTATTCAAGTACCTGTATTTGTTTGAAAGTCAAACGTCTAAAATCTCAGATTCTTCGCACAGTGCTTCGTAGATGTTTTTAGATTTCTGTAAGAATAAAAAAAGGGTTTGTGTGAAGCTGTTGTAAAAATGTAGTAACACCCTCTTTTTATTATGTGTTAATGTCTAGTAGGTGTTGTAATTGGTGTGCAAAGAAAGGCACTCATTATATCAGAGCATGCTCACAATAAATGTCTTCTATGGTAATTCAATGCCTTAATATCGTTTTAGCACTTGGTTACATCTCAAATGCACCATAGGGCAATTTTTTGTTTGCTAAGGCTTTTGCTCTCAGTGAACTCCATTACAAATGTACTGCAACTCTGTTTATATTCTACTAAAGCAAAGATGTAACTGTTTTGATCATGTTCCCACTTAAAGATAACTTCAGAATACTCAGATGCTTCTTTGCTGCATTTTTTCGCAGTACAGTTGAGTTTAGAGTGATCATCTTAAAGCTCTTGGTTTACATATCAGAAATTAATGTTTATTTCCTTGTGCATAAGGTTTAACACTCAATATTTTTTCACTTGCTAGTAATTTAAATTTTTTCTCTCTTGAGAAGAGCCACTTGATTTTATAAACCTTGAGAAAGAGGAAAAAAAAAAAGCAAACCAAAAAAAGGCAATTTTCCCCTGAGTAGGGTGGTTGATTCATTATGACAATGTAAAGAACAGACTTTTTCCCCTCCATTCCGTAGATTTACTTCAAGATGTTATGAGACATTTTGAGTTTTAAACCCCAACCAAATACCTCCTGCCAAACTTGTGTCTTTCTCAGGACATCAAGGGCGTTTGCTTTGCTTTTTTCAAGGTACCCAGAGAGATGTTTGCAGAAAGGTGTATATGTGTGTGATATTTGAAGAAAGCCTGGTTTCCTCAGGAAATGACATATGACTGTGCTGTCTTCTTACCAGCAACTTTTCAACCCATTGCCTAGTTTCCTTTCTTAAAATATTTTAAAAATATATATATATCAGAGCAAATAAACTGCAGTTTTAACATGATTAAGTATGGGTTGAGGTGAGAACCCCTGCTTAGTACCAGCATGGTAAGGAATTCTCCCAGAGAGTGAAACCATTTACCTTCTCGGGCAGGAGCCCAGAGCAGAAGTGTTGCTCTGAACTGCCCACAGCCCTCGTGACAGGAGGATCACGGGGGTGAGGAGAGCTGAGGGGCAGGACAGAGCTGAGGGGCAGGACAGAGCTGAGGGGCAGGACAGAGCTGAGGGGCAGGACAGAGCTGAGGGGCAGGACAGAGCTGAGGGGCTGCAGCCTCAGGAAACGATCCTCACCAGCGCTGCCCCCACAGGGGCTGCTCAGGAGGTGTGTGCGGGCAGCGAGGCGATGCCTCTGCTGTTACCCTGTGTACTCAAGAGTTAAATCCCTGTTCTTTGCGTTCTGATGGCAATCATGAGGTCACATGCCGTGCATAGGGTGTGAGTGCTGCTTCACCTAATTCTGGTACCACCCTGGTCTCTCGGAGATGAGAAAGCAGCTTTTGTCATCGGCCTTGACCCTGAACAAAGAGCCCGTGCTGGAACATCAGGCTTGCAAACTTGGCTCTTCATCGCTGTGCCACTGCTCCCAAGGCATTCTGTCTCAGTTTGAGGTTGTCAGGGTCGGGAGATCTCCCTATAGGGCTGTTAAGATAACATTGTCAGGGAATCTTGCAGAATCCTGAAATCCTTGATGTGTTTAACGCAAAAGACCCCACTTTAGTTGAGGGTGGGGAGAGTATCAGATCTAGTGAACTCTTTTCATATCAGCTGTTCATAGAATCACAGAACAATGGGTTTGATACATTTGGAAACGAAAAGTGCTGTCCTGAAAGCAAAAAGACTGTTTCATTAATTGAGAGATATAATACAAGTGATTGGAAAACATCCAGTGGATTTTTGACTGCAGAAATATACTTTACCTATTTAAAAGGAGTAGAATCATTTAATTTATGTTCCTGTCACTGATGGCTCCCAGCAGTAGTTCTGGTATCAGTGACCACAGAGGAAACCGTAAATACTTTTGCATCACCATTGATCAAATCAACATCTGTTTGATTTCTGCTGGTTTGACCCTCTTACTTCAGCTGCTGTAGTGACAAGGAACATTGTCCTTATGTTCTGGTGCTTTCTGTATTTACACTGAAAAAGCCTGTTCTTTTTTTTTGTGATTAGGGAGCTTTTAGTTTTTATCATGAAATATTGCAGTGTATGTCTCTAATTAATATACTTCTTTGAAACCCACATACATTAACTATCAGCAAGAGTAAGAACAGAGGTAAATGTACTCTAATTTAAAGGCATGGCGTTAAAAAATGTTTTGGAGGAAACATAATAGTGGAGAGTGTCTAGAAAAAAAAACCACAAACCTTCTGAAAATAAAGGAAAAAACTGTGTAGTTCTTCAAGTGCTAATTTTCTCCATTGGTGGCTGGTCTGTTTTACAGCAAAATCCCATTTTCTGTCCAATCCTCTGGTCTCACTTCATGAATTAATGCCTCGTTTTACAGGAATTGTAGTAATTAGGAAGGAAAGAAAAAGCATGTGTGTGTGTCTATGTGTGTGTGCATGCATTGAAATACACTTCATTTTTTATATATTCATATATATACATTTTGGAAAAAAATAGCTCCAGATCTCTCTCCTACCAGTAAATGCACTTTTTAAGGAATGTACTTTGACCTGGGACAAACAAAAGATATACACTCTTTCAGAGCCATCACTGGTATCATGCTAATTTTTAATTATAGGATTCTGTACTTGTAACAAAATTATTTCAACAAAATTTCATGTACGGTCTTATAAAATGGTCATGGGCTGAAATTAATGTAGTTAGTGTATTTATATTGAAGAGACTAGAAAACCTAACTTTTTGCTGCCAGAAGTGGAGCTCAGTGAACATTTTCTGTCCCCAGTTGATATTTTGAATGGAGCTTTAATGGCACGATGGTTTCAACAGGTTTTACTCCATTGCATTCAGGGGTTTCTATAGTAATTCCTATGGCAACAGTGATGCACAAAATGTTCCCACGGGAACCCAGCTGTGAATAATAACTAACTGAAAACATTTTGCTTTTTGCATCTCAGGTTAAATATCCCTTCAGTGAAAGTGTGGGGGTTTTGCTTACTTAGTAGGAAGTCATTCTCCTACATAAAGCAGAGACGTTGAAAGGAATGTCTGGTTTCAGAGTAGAAACACCTTTATAATGTGTTGCTGAAGTATCATCCCCAAGACCAATGAAGTGTTTTAAACATGAGGTGTAAAATTTGGCACTGGCTTCAAACGTTTCATGTTGGAAAGAAACTTCCAAACCCCAATTTGTAGTACAAAATCTTCTGCTCAGGAATTATAACATAGTTTTTATTAACAGTGTTATTCATTGGGTAGATGGTTTACACAGCTCTTGAAGATAAAACTATCCTGATAACCTTCTGACCTCTCTGTGCAGCAAAGGTCAGGATCACAAAAGTCACATGGTGGAGGTCAGTGTTTGTTGACTTCGGTGTCTATTTATAAATTGCCTTCAAAAACTCTTCTGATTTTTGCAGAAATACATTTGTCAGTGTTTGTATTAAATTAAATATCCTGGTATCAGAGGCTGAAATATTTGTTGAAGCTATTTGTTGTTAAATCCAGCTCTCCTTGTATATGTAAACTGGCCTTTGTGCATATAGTTGCCTTGTTTGTATTTATTTCACTTTCCTTCAGAACAAAGGGGAAACCAGTCCAGTGTTTATGATACGAATAAACTTTTAAACTTGAAAGCATTTTAGGGCTTGATTTGGTGGCTTTACTGTCATGGAGTAAGATAAAATGCTAATGGAGCCCAGGAGATTTGTGGTTACACACCTACTAAGTTACATTTAAAAAAAGGAGAAACTGAAGCAATAAATATTAAAAATATTCTGCTAATTCTTTTCAAGATGTAAAAAATTATGTTAAAGCTGAATAAGAAAATTGTGAAGAGCCCTTTGTTAAATATGAGGAGAAAATAGTTTCCTAAGCCCAGAGGTCTGGTGGTCTAGTAGTTCCCTTAGAGTTATTTATGCAACTTAATAGGAATTACTGTGCAGATGGAAATGTGATGAAATGGAGGTGAAATCACTATTTGTTTCATTTGGTTGCCTGTGGTGTGCAACCTGCTGGTAAAGCAGGTAGAAGTCTTATAAGTGAAAATGTCTTTGTAAATCTAAAAGTTGCATGGTCTTGATGACTTGTATGTATATATCACATACTACTTTAAATTGTGATTCAGGGCCTCTTGTAGTTCATTTTAGTGCACATAACATAACTTTTAAAAAAAATTGAATATACTGGCAGCTTTTTAAAGAAAACTGGTTATATTGGGTATGTTGCTACTAAAAATGTTTGCTTGTCTATAGATGTTTCAGCTGTGAGTGTCTTAAATATTTTGTTGAGTATAGTTGTGTTTGTTGTACCTATTGACCTTAAGTGCTCTCTCCCAGGTTTCAGTGCTTGTCTTTAAAACATCACCCAAAGGAAAAAAAGATCAAGTATCACGACTTGGGATTTTGCTCTTTTTTAATTTCTAAGTAAAAACCTCTAGAAATGGAGAAGTTAAGTCATGGGAATGACTGTGTGCACTTGGAGAAGGTTAGTTTATTAACTCTGGTGGTGACAGGCCTGTTACAATCCCAAGATAAGATATTCTGGAATGCCTGCCTAGAAATTGCAGGAGTGGTTCTTGTCACTCAGTATAAAACCCTTCATGCAAGAATAATCTTGCTCGGTGGAGCAGCATTGAGTGTTACAGAGCTCTATAACCCATCAGATTTAATAAAAGCAGATTTCCTGCCTTGCCTGACTGGATTAGTGCCAGATGCTGGAGACTGAGGTGTGAAAGTATCACCCAGCTCTCCTGTAAAGGTGTGCAGGAGCTTTTCACTTTTCATCACAGAGAAGCCTCTGAATTGACTACAGGCTTACTGGTATAATGATCCTGTGTGACATCTTTGTTAGAAACCTACATTTTGGGCCTTTTCAGTAGAAACACAAACTAGAGTGCAGAAAAATATGAAGTTGCAAACAAAGCATAAGGACCTAGCAGTATGGGAATTTTAAAGTGGTGCACTGAATTGACTTGCCCCCGAGTCGGTGTTACTTGTTTTAAATAGCATTGCCCTCCTCATTCAGTCCTGATCTCCCTGAGTGCCTGTCAGTGACCCACAGCTTCACAGGAACTCATCTTTACCTTCAGAAAGAGCCAGATGAGGTGAATCCAAACAAAGGGGGTTTTCACAAGCCACTCATTTCCTTCATCAAGAACAGGATGTAATAGCGCTTGAATGGAATTTTGAGGGTGAGGGGGTTCTCTCCAGGCTGGCTGAAAATGCGGTTTGGTGGGATTTCACCAACAGCTGAGAAATCCCTTGTCTGCTTTCTCTGGGTGAAGGTGCTTGTTTCTGTCTGACCAGTAAGGATCCAGCCTTGCTAAGATAAGTGGATTTCCCAGCCTTTTGTTTGAAAACAAAATAGAATTGTCTTTTCTTGAGTATTGTGCGGTTTTGCCCCAGGCTTTGCTTTTTCTGACGCTCTCCTGATGGGGGCATTTAAGCCTTTATATCACATCTTATTTTTCCCGTGGCCCAGAGGATCTTATCTGGCTGTGTCTGACTGTTGGGTGGAGATGAGCCATTTCTTTTGAATGAGCAGTTGTTCTCTCTGTAAAGAACTGGGTTTCTGTGATACAGAAGTGGGGGTGAGATAATGACTAAGAATTAACAAACCTTATTGCTGTTTCTTTTTCCCAATATAATTGAAGTGATACAGTAACAATTTTAGGCTGCATGGTTTAAGTAAGCCAATGAACAGTCTTTATAATCTCAGTTCTTACAATACTCATGAAATGGTGATATTTTGTTATACAAACATAATACGGGACTCTCTTCCCATCGTTCCCAGCATTAATGCAGCTGTACCTTTGTCACACAGCAGAAAAGTCTGGGTCCTGCTGTTGGCCAGTAGCCAGGGATTTGTCTTTCACGTGTGACCAGAGTTCACGTGTGTCAAGGGGGGTGCTTTTACAGCAGTGTATATTGATGGAATTTATTGCAGCAGCCTGCAGTAACAAATGAAGAAATAAATAATGTTTAGAGCTTCAAATCAAACCTGCATTTCTTCAGAAGATGAAATGTTACATCTTTAGGAATAGCTGGCTTTTAGATTGAAGTGTAGAACTTCAGATTTCTTTTTTTTTATCTTTCATAAAACTAGTTCTAATTTTTACAGGAAAGTAATCAAATACGGAAATGAAAAAAGCGCATTTTGTAGCTTCTTTGGGTTTTATTGGTTGTGGGATATTTTACAGCGGGGAGTATTGGTTCACAGTATAACTAAACATGATGTGAAGGAAGCCTGGGAAAAGAGTAGGTGTGGGACAGCTCCCTGGTGCGTGTACCTGCTCAGCAATGCTTTTGTGTGTGTAGCCAGAGTCATGGGGCTGTTTTTCTTTCTTAATGTGTTTATGCCAGTTCGGGATAGTAGGGCAATAAAAGGTTGTTAACATCGAGGGAATCAACACAGCAGCTAAAAATCAGTCCTCTGTTTTTTTTCTCGGTTGATATTTTGGTTTCTCTCAAGATATTAAGTGGCCTTCCCACCGCTGGTTATCTCACAGTGAGAGCTTGAAGAGCTCCTGTCTGCAGGCTGGGGCCTTGGCAAACCAAACATGCACACAGTGTTTGGGTTACTTTGCCTGCAATTTAAAATATCTAAGGGAATCAACATTCAAAACTCTTGTCCAGAGCTAAAATTCTCTTACTCTCAGGCTTCACCAGATAAATCACTTTGACATTTCCTTATGCGTAATTTAGTTTTCTTGTAATGGAGTTTTCTTGTGTGTAATTTAGTATCACAATCATCCCTGTGTATTAAAATAAATGTGCTTTTGTGACCTGTATCTTAGTGTACAATTTTGATAGGTTAGGCAGATGACATTACAAAGAGCAGTTCTGAACAGTAAGTACTATTTATTATTTAACAGTATCTTTGTAAACTGTTCACAGCTGTAGTAACAACTTTTATTTTTGCAGATTGAAAAGGATTTTTACTTAGCACAGTTTGTCTCTAAGTGGTCTGAGCTTTCCTTTTATTATTTGAGTGAGCATTCATGTAGATTTGTGAAATGTGCTTTTATCTGAAAACGGATGTAGCAGCTGAGTATTTCAAACAAAACATGCACAGCTTGGATATGCATATCTAAAAAAATCCCCTTGCAGTCAGTGATTCTGTGTGCTGATAGACTGGAGGATCAGATGAAGATGTAAAAGTTACTTGAGTTTATATTAAACTGCCATAAATTGTTCATTTATCTCATCATCATGCTTCAAGGCAGAAAATACACTTTTGTTAGTAAATGTAATAGAAACTTCAAAACATTCAGTCCAGGTTTTTGTTTTTAGATTCCTTTATACACTTCTACTTCCCGATTGTCATTATATAATTACCCAAAAGTGCAGTAGATGCTGCACAAAAGGGCTCCACTCATTTATTCTGGGAGGCATGTTAATCTGGTGTCTAACAATTGTGTCTAAATAAAGATTTCAATAAGGATATGTTTGTCCAACAGATACTTTAATTATATATCCACAGTATGTGTGTGAGAGAACCTAAAAGAAAACCCCTGCACATGTTAAGGACAGAAGCATTTTACTCCTCAGGCTACAAAACAGTAGTAGAAGTGCCTTGGTCAAAGCCAGTGCCATAGCTCAGGGGATATCACCAGTGTCAAAAGTTCCTGCAGTAATCAAAGTTTTTTGTTCAGTAAAATTCTAAATTATTCTTACTGAACAGCAGGATCACACTAGGAAAGTAGGAGGTGAGCAAGTCGGTCTAGTTTGATCATTCCCTGTAAACGTTCCAAGGGCTCTGAGGTACATCGGAGCTACTGGGACATGAAGATGCCATTTCCAGGGTTTGTGTTGCCAAGGCTGGAACTCGAAGATCAAATGGAAGATAAACGGTTAAAACTGCTGCTAATGAGGAGAAGGAGAAATTTCACACCCAAACAAAGACAGGCTGAATGTTGAGGATCCCCACGGGCTGCCTTTCCAAGGGACAGGTCTCTGCTTGCACTTCTCTCACTCTGGAGGGACTTGGTTTCAGGCTTCTATTTCCAAGGTAAACTTTCCATAGCGATCCCCAAAGCAAGCTCAGGGGGCAGGTTTGGTGACCCACTCCCTCCCGGAGTTCCTTTATAGCCCCACCCTCTAGTCTTTCATTCTTAAACTGCGGTACTGAGGAGAAAGCGCTTTGGAGTCTTTTAGCTGAAACAGATCCATGCGTAAGCGAAGTCAGGTGTCACAAATTACAGCTTTCAGACTATTGTTACAATAATTGTCGGGAGGGAACTCCTCTTTTACCCCACACATTATTACGTGCTGCCTTTTCTCCGCCGTGATCGAGTCTCTGATAATCTATTTGGTTCATTTCACACGCGTTAATCACAGTGCTTGCAGTTGGAGGGACCATCCCTGTCTTGTCCTTGACATTTGAGAAAGCCTTACTGTAGCACCTGAGTGATTTATCTTAGACGGAAGTGCCTCTAAAAGTCAGGTCTGCTCATCACTGTTAATGCCTGTTAATTTGACACCTCTTTTTCTCTTGGTTTGAAAAAATTCTGCATTACTCTATTTGTTTTTCAGTACAGTTCTCACTGATGCTGACAGATGGGAAGCCCAAGAGATCGAAATAAGATAGTGAAGGACCAAATTGAAAATGGTAAATCAGGTCTTGCTTTTGGAAGAACTATATTTTACTACTCGAGGTGCAGGGCCAGGAGTTGGACTTGATGGTCCTTGTGGGTCCCTTCCATCTCAGCATATTCTGTGAAATTTATTGCTTATTGAACAAATTTATTGCTTATTACAGAGTTCTGAGTTCTCATTACAGAATGATTGTGGAGAGATAATTTTTAATGTAGTCTTCATTTCCCTTGAAAGTTGTCTAAAATATCATAACACCCGCTATATTGAAGTTGAAATGTCTTTTGTTTCAAAAATTATTTAATTATCATGATTATAATTTTAGTTTTTGCATTATGCTGGCATAAAAAAACATCTTTTGTGATCACAGCTTTATGATATGTTTTAATGCACATAATGAGAAAAACGTCCATACACCAAATATTTTACATGAAAATAAAGAATACAGTAAGAAAACAAGTGAAAACTATTGTTATCCTGACTCTACAGAAAAGAAACCGGGGCATGGTGTGTTGGAGTCCTTCAAGAATTATAAGCAGCAGGAACAGCTCATGTGTTAGTTCAGCACTTTAACTGCAAAATATCTGTCCTGTTATTGTTGGATGGTGAGGTTTGAAAAGCAACCACTTAATTTGCTGGGTTTTAACCAAGTTTTTGTGTGCCTGTTATTATTTGTGGTAGCTTCTGTAAGGTGTATAATTGCATGGTTGGAGTTGCAGTGTGCTCAGCACTCAGGTCCCGCTGCCAAACTCTTTGTTGGTCTGGTCAGCTCCAGCAGGTCAGTCGAGCTTTGATCTGACTTCATGTGTAAAAGCTCAGCAATGTTTACCTGCCTTTGTGAAGTAATTTAAGATCCTTCTGGTGAAAAGCACTTATTAAGAGTGAAGTGGACAACGCTATGGTTCCTTTTCAGGAAAAAATTGTACAGTGATAATTATAGAGTAGGAGAAAGATTTATCTTTTTTTTTTTTTTTTTTGGAAGGAGTAAAAACAGAAGTTGGCTTCTAGTTTTTAGTGTCACACCAGAGCATGGCTGACGCGCTCTGCGCTGGTGCTTCGCGTGGCTTCACTGGCAGGATGAAAGGCTCTCTGTGTCCCCATTCAGTGCTGCTGCAGCCTGCACCACGTGGCATAATTGCATCTTCACAGCTTGTTTGGATCAGAGTTGTCTCTCCTTGTGGAAAATCAGTGGGAGTAACAAGCTGTTGACAGTCATCAAGTCAGTGCGGCTCTGAAGGCTTGTGGGGCTGCCATGTCCCTTAGCGCTCAGTCTGAATTAAAACCTGCAACTACACCTAAGACAGAAACCTGTCAGAGGAACAGCCAAGGAAAGCTGAGGTGTCTTGGTGCTCGAAGCATGTTTGTGTTTTTTTTTCTCCCTCTATTGTCATTCTGCTGTTGATATAGAAAACAGGGCAGCTGAAAAGGTAAACACTTGTCTTTTCTCATCTTGCAGGCCGAAACAACAGCAACAGAACAATTTTTCCTTGTTTCCTTCCACCAAGGGCTGGAATTTCAGAGGGGTAAGTTTAGTATTGTTTTGTTCACACTCAATAACATTCTCACCTCCTTCATTTTGTTGCAGTGTAACTTTGTGGTTAAAGCATCATCTCCGAGGACTAAAATCATGGCAAAACGACTGGACTTGAACTTTTCATTTTGTACCCTCCTAAAAGGCTTTCTAAAAAATACCAGCTGTTTGTTTTTTTTTTTTTAAATGTGATTGGTTGTATTGTTATGAGGGGTGCTGGAGACAATTTAAAGTAGGTTACCCTACAGTGTCATTAAAAAAAAAAGAAGGGTATATTTTCATATCTGAAAATAAATAATGAATACTGAACCAATATCTATAGTTTAAGTGCTCTCTTACTGTAATATGTATATTTTTAAAGTTTTCTTGTTGAAAGTTTGCATACATGAATTTTTCAGAAGTACAGTTGGAGAATCATAATAAAAATTACAGGAGTCTCTTACAAGGCAGAAGGGAATAGGTTTTATTTCTGTTTGGTTGGCTGAGCAAGGAAATACAGAAGCACGTGGGTTCCCACAATAACTGACTGAAAAGATTCCTGAAAAAGCAAAGCAAGTGACACTGAGAACCCTGATATTTGCTGATGTTTTTATTGTTGTCTACTTCAGGTTTCAGATCTGCTTCTTACCTAGGTTAACTTGTTCAGAGAGGCATGTCGTCCCCTCTCTGTTCCCTGTGACCTGTGAAACCTCGTACAGCATTTGTTGGAAACCTTGATGGTGGTGGTGTTCAATGGCAGGGGTGTGTTTGCCACGTGTGTAAGAGCTGTAACCTGGGATATAGCCTAGGACAGGTTGTCACTGCACGTTGTATCTAAGTCATAGTCATCTTTTGGTTAAAGGAAAGGCTTTTTTGCCTTGCAAACTTCTTTTGGTGTAATAAATAGTATGTTACCATTACCTGTAATTTGGACTGATTTGTGCTCAGGAGAGCATATAAATTTGTTTTCTCTGAGCTTCTGCCAACAAAACATTTAAGTAGACAGACATAAATGCTTTGCTGAAAGGGTAAATGGCATTGACAGGCTTACTGGTCTGTGCTGCTCAAAATATTTTTTACAGTATCTGGTACTGGCTCTTGCATTCTAATTTGGTGTTTTAAATTGAGCATCCTCTGTCATTTACTGTGAGGGAAGAACCTGTATCAGTTGTTCACTTGATCTGTTTGGATGATGAGACCAAGATAGGTGAGCACTGGAAAAGATGTCTCAGTGTCTGTTGATGTTTGCAGTGGCTGAGCATTAACTCTACTTTGATGGATGGAAAAACCGTGTTGTGAAAAACCCAGTGAGCAGACTTGAAGTAACGAAGGTTTTCATAGAGATGGTGAATGATAAAAGGTTGGCTTTGATGTCTTTGCTCCAACGGGACTAAAACCTTATTGGGTAAAAGAACTAAGTTCATGTTGACAGTGGAGCAGAGCCACACCTGAGTATGACAAACACAACTCTAGAGCTGACTTACACATAGCTATGTTTTTTTCAACTTCTATGCTATTTCTATAGCACATAATATAGAACATCAGGAGAATGTAATACAAGGTCATTTTAACAGTCACAAGAAATAAAAAATAATCAAGTGATTAAGCACCAAACTGCAACACTGTGTTCATCTACCTGTCCTCACTTTGCAGCCAGTTCACTGACTTTGGAGGTCTCTGTGTCACGTTGATAAGGGCACATGTTAAAGCATCTTTGAACTGACACCAACGTAAACCTCAAAGGAAGATAAGGAAGGCCCGGATGCTACACATTTACCAAAGAAACTCCTCTGCACTTCTTTTCCTCTCCTTTCTTAAATTTATCAGAAGCAGCTTATTTCCATCCTGAGCAGCTCTCTTGAGCCCCATGGTTAGAGATCACATTGAATTTTCTCAGTTGAGATCATGTGTTTCTACCAATGCTGTCATTTTTACATAGTGGTAGCAGTTGCTTCCAGAACTTTGGACGGTATTTAGGTATCAGTGGGGAGAAGGGAGTTTCTTTTTTTTTCCTTTCTTTTTTTTTTATTTTTTTTTTTTAAACTAAACAAATCAAACCTGGTTGAGGTTGAATTTAGACTTACCAAGCAGTGCAATCTCTCCACTATATGCTCTTTCTATGTATACATGAGGCATCAGGTTAATTTGGGCTTTGAAGAAGTTTTACAGTCAGGTGTCCAACAAATAAACTATTATGGAGGGATTTATAGGGGTATTTATAGTGAGAACTGTCATTTCAGGGGATCAAATAATGGAAAATGAATGTAAAGAAGCCAACAGCACAGATCTTGGCACAGTATTAACCCTATTTTTGCTTTATCTTCTGGTTGCCATTAACTCTCACTCTTCTTCTCATTTCCATGCCACCCTTCCCTTAAAACCTTGGTGCAGATAAATGGCTTTCCTCAGCACCACTGTCTGGTGCCTGTACGTGACTGGTCAATGCTGCTCTTAGTGTCTGTGGAAAGTGTTTTATGCTGCCATGTGTGGTGGCAAACAGTTCTAGTAATAAAGCATTCCATCAAACCAGGGTTACATTTGTACAGTCACCCACACACAATTAGATGTCAGGATTAAAGCTGGGGTTTTGCTGGTTATGATCCAGTCTTGAGTTACACACTTAGCTGCTATTTTTTTTCCACAGTAAGAGTCAGTCTTGTAAGTCAGTCTCACAAATAAGGAAGTTCTGAATTCAAGAAGACTAAGAAACTCTTGAGTGTTTGAGACTTCAGCTTCTTTATCTGTCTCCCTTCCTGCTCTCTTAAAATGACCCACTTTCTGTTTTTGCCAGCAGGATAAACTTCTGGACTTAGATATGTGACTGGAAGTCTTTAAATGTTTTTTTTCTAGTGAAGTATTCAGTTATGTTTGCAGAAGTAGTGGTACATGTTGGTCTCAGTGTTGATATGATGACACTGGAGATGACTATAAAGAAACTGCTAGACAACCAAAAGAAAAGCAGTTGCCTGATTAGTGAAGATTGTTGGGGCTGTAGGCAGAACTGGAGGGTGCTGGTTTTGTCTGTGCTTATCTCTGATGTGTCTCTCCACTGTTCCACCAAGAGAGCATCATTTCCTGCATGCTCTAAACAAACATCTGAACCATTAAGATCGTTTCTGTATTCCCCACCCCTCCACACACAGCAAATTTGGCTGAAGAACTTCAGTGCTAAAAATAAATGGTGAAATCTAAACCAACATTTTGTAATTTAAATAGTTTGAGGCAAGTGTTTAGTGTGCAGTTGGCTGAAGATTAAAGATAATTTATTGCAACTAGGCTTCTTCCTATTTCCTCCTTTTTTGTTTCCTTTTTAGTTTTGCAAAAGCATTTAGCTAACCAAGCTGCAGTTGTGGTCACTTGTAGGAAAGGCTGATCTAATTTATGAGAAACCTGACATCAAAAAAGTGTTAAACATGCTGAAGGTCAATTCTAGATATGTAAGTGGTTTCTTTGCTAGTTCTACTGCATGTGTGCTTGTGGGGAAAAGGGTGTCTTTCATGCCAAATGGGAAGAATTCCACACTTTCCAGATGGTATTTACAAAACAGAATATTTATTTTTGTGCAGACTGGTAGACTTCAGTTATTCCCTTCAGGGTGCACGAATCTCAAAAAGACAAAAATTGCCAAAAGAGAAAAGTTCTTTCCTAGCTTTAACTTGATGATCAATTACATAAATTACATCATCATGTACTACCATAGAAAGAACCCTTGAACCTATCCTGGGTTCTGACTGGTTTTACTTTGTGTCTGTGTCCACTACTACTCGTTTGCTCAAGCAACGATGTTACCTGTAACAGAAACTTTTTAGAAGTGCTGTCAGACAAGCCTTTATTCATATTGTTGAAACCAAGTTATGCACTGCTCTCTCCAGATCAAATGTGCTTAAATACCACACATACTTAGTATGTCCAATATGATTTCAGAACACAAGTTATCATATGCATTAAAAAGCACTTGTGGTTTTCTGTTATTTTAATGTACTTACATGCACAATTTAAAGAGCTTCCTCACAGGAGGATGGTGACTTTGTGTCATTGGCATATTTTTCTATACTTTGTGTAATCAGAGCATAACTGTGAGTGGAATATTTATACCTGTTATGACTTAACAGTCAGAGACTGGTTCCTTCCCATGCCACGGATGGGGGAGTCCGACTGGCATCGCTGCCCTCCCACAGGTGCTCTGCTGCTGCTGCTCCTCCCTTCACATCTGTAGAGTCCCTCTCTTTCTTCTAACCTCCTGCAGCAGGTTAAGGAGATGCCAGGTGGATGCTTGACCTACCTCATCCCTCTTTCTCTTTGAAAAAAAAAAAATTCAATATTCCCTTTCCTACCTTCTAAGAGACGATGTGTTACTGTGCATTGCTTGCTCCTTTTAGATCTCTTCCTCTGTTTCCTTTCAGTGGCTTCCAGCTCTTCTGTCTCAGAGTTCAGTTGCCTCAGCCCTTCCCTTTCACTGCTGTCTCTGCTCAGCCTTGCTGTCAGTCAGCCTTGGTGGAGGGGCTGTTGTGCCGCTGTCCAGCACTGACCTGGCTTGGATCAGAACGTCTCTATCCCTGATACTAAAAATATTAAGAAGCAATTCTAAAAGCCTGTTCTTGCAGTTCTTTCTCTGCAGCATCCCTGGAGCAGGTAAACTTCAGTTCACACTGTGATAACAGCAATGTAAGGGGCAAGAGGAGCACTGTAAATATCCCTCGGTGATCTGCAGTTCTGACTAGAGCTTATAAACTGCAGCAAGCAGACACCCTGGACACTGATTCTTGTTTGTAAGAGTTGGGTTTGATGACTCTCTGCTTATTCTGTGGGCAGAGTTTTAAGTGGTTTAGCATTGTTACTGGTTTTGTTTTTGAACAAACCACTGGAACTCTTGTTGATTAGTCACAAGACTAATTTCTCTTGGAACAGCAAGGTTTATGTTGGCAAACAATAGAGATCCTATCAGAAATTCATTGTGTGGCATTTGCGTAACTGGATAGCAGTCAATTCCATCTACCGTTCCAAAACACATATCAGAATTGTTTATTCTTAATGTATACACTGAATTTAAAAAGCAATTCAGGATGACATTGCCTGTGAGACAATTTTGAAGAATTTAAAATTGTATTATTCCAAACTCGTGTGCTGACTCAGCGTGGTTTAATTACCATGGCTTCTGTCCACAGTGTGTGAGGTTAGGTCACTCTTGTCATGCCAGAATGTCTTATCTGAAATTCCACCAAAACACAGTTTGTTGATATGTTAGTTCTTAGGTCCGAAACAGATGTCCATATCTTTTTGTAGGATCAATGGGGAGTGTAAATTGCAAGGTCCTTTGCATACAGTAGTACAGCAAAAATCATGAACGTGTGCTGGAGAGACAGCTGTGAGTTGTGTGGAGATGAGGATGAAGGAGAACGACGCAGGCTGGCCTAAAAATTCCACCAGGATTCTAATGGTTTGGGACATGCTGTGCATGTTTTATGGGCTGTTATTGCTCGTGCTGTCGGGAGAGGGCTGTAACACTCAGGACTTTGCAGTGGTTTCACTCACTCAGTTCAGTAGCTACTTTGTTAAACTTCCAATGCTTGTACATCTGAAGTCATCTGTGCATTAAGCACACAGCCATGAAACCTGTCTGCCTGGGTCACAGAGGTGCTTCCAAGTTAATTACATGCTAGTTTTAGAAAATACACTTCAGATTCTGTTTCTTGGGGCAAGAACTTCAAGTTGTGCTTTTACAGCAGCTAATGCATTCTTGAAGAGACCTTCATAGACTTTTACACTTGCAAGATTCATGGTTTGTAAGGGGTAGGTGTTCTGCTTATTACAGCTCAATTATTCAATTGATATTTTGAATTTTTCTGATAATGAAAATAGTCAGATATCTCCCATTTGGAATGATTTCTTATCATTTCATGTTATCTTTTCACAGAATTGATTTTTCTTTTTTTAAATACTTCACAAGGTCATTCTCTTAATGTTGTAGGGTTTTATTTTATGGATCTTTTTAAGTGCTTTGTAACAAGTTTATTTTTGTTCCGGGTGTGGTTTGTTATTTATAGTAGAAATATTCTGTATATGCTATTAACCTGTCATGCCAGCTATTTTGCACATACAAACAATACTGAGCTAGAAGCAGCATGTGATAAAGCAGATAGGTCCAATTGTCATTCTCTTAGGCTGAGTGGGATGTTCTGTTATATAGCAGATTTCCTGTCTTTAATCATAGACTGGGTGTTACCTTGTACTCCTGCTGTCATTTACTGTTCTTTTCTTTGTTCAGCAGCAGATGAACTTGACCTCAGTTTAATTTAACTCAAACCAAACTCTGCCCAATTCTTTGTATTTGGTTTCCCCCACCCCACCGGTGGCTGCTCTTTGAGAACACGTGATGTGAATTTACTGTTTCCTATGACTTTGTTTCAGAAACTTTCAATGGTTAAAGGGTGATGTTGTTGTCCAGCTGAATTTAATGCCACTCAATCTGAGAAACCAGCATTTCAGAAGCAATTTTTACCCATATATTGGTATTTTATTGATGCTACGCTGTTTCAGATTCAGATGATCCACGTGCTAATGGACACGAATGGCTGCACACATGGACTCAAATTGCTGTTTTGTTTGCTTTTCTTCTTGAAAGCTAATGTTGTGGTTAGAATGTACATAGCAATTAAAAATTATGGCTATCTTTTACACTCTGCCATAAATGCATAACAAGAATGATATGGTGGAGTCTGCTATTTATTGCAGCCTAGAAACAAATTTTCTTATTATAATAGCAGCCAGCAAAACAGGTCTCCATTTTGCTAGATATTATGTAAACATAATAATAAACTATTCTTTCTAGAAAGAATTTACAAACATGTTCTTAATAGGTAAGAACCTACTGTAACATTTGTTAAATAATACTAAATTAATTCTTTTGTGGTAGATTCAGATCTGTTTAAGCTCTTCAATTTCATTCATGGTGACAGGTTTTTGTAATTCCTGGGTTTTTCTGCATATTTTGAAATGGGATATCCCATTCGAATTGTGGATGTAGGGAGCATTGCATATAATATGATCCTAACGTGATTTGAGGTGATGTTCTAAAGAGCTGTAAAACGCACATTTTAAAAGTATTTATTACATTGTTGGTGCAAAAATTGTACGCTGGTGCTCTTTCTTTCTGGATCGTGGTTAGCTGTGAAGCTTTTCAGAGTTAAATTTAGTGTTCTTAAAACACTCATAGTGCACAATGAGAAAGCAGTTTTAATCTGTGTGCCAGCAGACACTTCCAGTCCAAAGCAGCCCAGTAGCCTTGTGAGAAGGTCACGAAATGAGGGCGGTTATAGCAATCCTAAGGAGATTAGATTGTGTGCCCTGGCTGGAAGGACACTGCGAGGAGATGAGAGGGGAACAGCAGCGCTTCCTGAGGGGGCTCAGCTGGGCAGTGACTGGTGCAGTTTGGTGTGGCACTTGCTCCTGGACTACCCCAATCCTAGAAGTAAAAAATTATTCTCTTCTCAGTGTCCTCAGAAAATCGTGACAGACTTTTCCCACATTCTGGGAAGCATTTTCTTAGAATTCTCCCTGTCACTATCTCTGGGAGTATATGTGAGAAACCACAAACCTATGAGTGTAATAACACTTTAAAAAATTGCACTCTTGTATTTAATGTTGGCTGAAGTACTGCCAAATTCTGATAGCAGAGGATTAGGGTTTCCTGTAGGGAGTGAAAGATGGTTTAAGAAATAACTTAGATCTACTGACAAGTTAATTAAGAGAAAGTAAAGAATCCTTGAAAAAAAATTTGCAGGCTTATATATAGAATTTATATGTATTTCCTTTGAAAAATAGACTCTTCTGCTGGAAAAATCTGGAAAAAAAAGTGGCTAGATTGGGTTTTAGCTGACAGAAACTGCTCTCTGTTTGTAGATCTCAGCAAGTCACAAAAGATTGGACAAGATAGGGACACATCAGGGGTGAAGTGTAAGGATGCAGGGTATGTGAACTAATTGTATGTGTGTATAGGTATATCTAGTTAAAATAATTTACAGGATATAAGATATTTAATAAAAAGTGGAATAGTATTGCCAAATAATTTAATTAAAGGAGAAAGAAAGCTGATTTTAAAATTACTTTTATTGCTTGCTCAGGCGTAATATCTTAAATCTTCATATTTATTCATGTCAACTTTTAGTGCATTTCACATTGTTTTTCTTCAGACACCTATAAATAATTTACTAAAAAAAGGTTTGAAGCACTTCTTTTGGGGTGGAATTCATCCTTATGTGACATGTGCAGATGAAGCTCTGTTGGTTTAGAAGTGAAATGACTCAGCTGCATCCGCTAAAGAGCTGAATTAAATGAAAATCCCAGATTGCCCTCATACCTTTTTCAGGGCTTAAACTATTATGGAATACCTTCACTGGAAGTAAATACCATAACTTCTTACACAGCATATGTGTTTGTGACTTCTTCCAGCTTCTGGTAGCTGTGACTCCTACCTGGATCCTCTTTGAAATGTATAGCGAGGCAGTGTGTAAACACTGAGGGTGCTGCAGAGCACACCCTTCCTCTGTCTCTGTAGATGAACTGTGCAGTAAACAGCAGCACTAATTAAATGTGTGCCAAGCAACTGCCTCTAACTTGATAAAGCAAAGGTTTGTCAGAGTCTAAATGGCATACAGAAGTGTAATGCCCAATCTTCTTATTGTTGTTTCCTATTAGTGGTGGTGTGAACAAAAAGTGGTTTTAACAGTTAAAGTAGCATTCTGTTATCAAACAATACTCACCCTCCCTGCACCTAAAAGGTCTAATTCTAGTTTAAGGCAGAGAATGTAGTAAAAGAAGTTTGCAGGCTTTGCTAAATATCTGGTTTGAACTTTGTAACTGTTAATGTAGAAAATATGACAAAAATGTATTCATTGTACTGGTATCTTAAAATGGAAGTGTTGACATTCAGCTGTTTTTCTTTGTCCAGTATGGATACTTGCCTGGACTTCTCCCACAATTATTGCTTAAGTCTTAAACAAACACAGAAGTTTCTTTGCAATAGTAGTGGGAACAGATTCAGTTGTCTAAAATGACTAATCAAGAAGTTTTCTCAAACCAAGAATCTTACACATGCATAGAAACTATTTTAGAAGGTAAGCACTCAGGAAACTTTTCATTGTGTATTTACTGAGTGTGTACAAAGCATTGAGAAAAGTTCCAGGATCTTACTTCTCCCTGTATTTGCCCTTGTTCTTTACATTAGAGTCCACACATGCTTTTAAAAAGACCTAAATCTCATCTATCTCTCAGTAGTTTCTTTTTGCTGGTTTCTGAGGATGACTTGAATAAAAGCCTTTCAAAGCCTGTCTTTCAACCACTTGAGATGTTTTTTTGGGTCAATATTCTGCATTGTTTTCTACCTAACTTTATTTAAGTGAAGTTGGTATTTATGTATGTCTAGATTTTGGACAGGGCTGCTCAAATGCAGCTGAAATGAATCAACAAACACAAATTTTCATGTAATGTGTATGAAGATACGTATTTTGGTGACTTGTACATAAGCATCTTGTGAATCTTAGCTTTTCTTACCTTGAAGAAATGTAACTTAATAAGGTGGCCAAACCAGAAAATTAACTGAGTATGTATTGAAGGGAAACATGTACTAGGAAATACTCAGCTGGTAGTATGAGAGACCCCACTGAAGACTCATTATTAGCAACTCAATCTCACTCAGTTGTTCTTGTCTGCAGAATGATGTGGCATGCAAATATAAGAACTCTCAAGGAACTATTATACTTTGCAGTTTGGATTATGAGTCTGGAACCTAATCCTATAAGTTTACTGACCTCAAGTTCTCTGTCACGCTGATGATCCCACACCAGTGTGAGTGTGTCCCCCTTGCAGCAGGAGATCCGCAGGTTTGACATTCCAAGTGAGCTGGGAAATGTTATCTCATTAAGGTAGCAACAGTTTTACTTCATAGTTCTGAGGGAGCAATAACTTTAAGTTGGATGCTTTCTTGATGCTTAAGATACGTAGCTTTCAGAACTCCAGTGAAACAAAGATTCACTGGATTTCATAGGATGCAGCTGCTAAAGGCTTCCTGATCCAGATTGGAGGAGAATCAACAAAAATGGAGTTTCTTTTGTCAGTTATATTGAACTACCAGGGATAAAATCAAAGCCTGCACTTTCTTGACATGTTCTCACATGCAAACTTCAGGTGCTCTGTCAAGCTCATCTCTGGTCCTTTATTCTGGGCTGATTCTAAAACATTTTCTGATGAATTCTTCCTGTTAATTTAAGAATTCCTACTTAGCAGATCCCCATACTTTTCAAATACTAGAAGTTCTTCGTAAAATAAATGTTTAAAAGCTCTATCCAGTATCTACCACCTGTTTTGTTTGCTGAGACATCTACATCTGGGGAATAGTTGTCTGCTCTTGAGCTCAAAGCTCATTGCTGCTGTTTAAGACTGAGAATTGCACAGGTAGGAGATGGACTGTGTTTCAGTTACTGAGTCTCAAAGTCCCCAAACATCTACTTTTTATTTTAAAAGCATGTTAATGATATCTTTACCTTCAACTGGTGCCATCCACCTGTTGGCAATTTGTATACCACTTTTTGTCTGTTTAAAATATCATTGGAAGCAGTCTGTGAGAGCAAACCACAACAGAGATAGACAGAACAATACAGATCACTCAGCTTCTGACACTTGTAGTCCTCTGCATGACAGGAAGCAAGAGCAAACTGTGTGGTTGCACGGGGAGGAGTTCCTGCCCAAAACTGAAGGAGAGACACAGGGACTCCTTTGGAACAAAGACTTTTCACAGCCACGTTTAATGTTAAGAAACCTCCTAAAATTTGAGTACAATACCAAGTACCTCATGGTGTGGTGCTGCTTTTCTGTGCATTACCAGGTAAGCGTGAATTTGGGATCGTGTAACTGTTCATTGTTTGTGTGTGTTTAAGTTGAAATTGCACAGATATTGCTTCCAAGCATGCCAGGACTTAAAACTGGGTATTGATTAAACCAAAGTGTTGCTTGGCAGGATTGTTTCCTTCTCTAAGGAAAGAAATGGCTTTAGATGATACACTGGGATATTCCCAATGGGATGGAGGACGGTTTATTTTTCTCTCTGTGTTGGTAGATTGTTGCTGCAGGATGGTGGGTTTAGGTCTTTTGGTTTTGCTTTTTTCTATCATACATGTGTAATAAATATTTCTGCCTCTGTCTCCTAACATGAAAATGAGGATTTTGGCTGATGCTAGGGGAACATTTATAGCAATATGCATTAGTAGTGTATTCATTGTCAAAGTGAAAGCTGCAACAGATCCTATTTCCAGTGTATTTACAGTGCAGAATGATTCTGCTCTGCAGCATGTGGATGTGGTGTCACCTGGAAAACTGAGTGCTGTTACAGACCCTGCACTTTGGAAAAATGTGCGTAGAAAAGTATCAAGACTGACAATAACCGTAGAAAATACAGCCTTTGAAGGAAGTTTAAAAGATTTAGTGCATCTTGTGTATACCAAACCAAGACTCGACATGAGGTGTGAGTATATGTTTGTCTCTGAGTGGGTGGGAACAATTATAAAGTGGGCATTTCTTCTCTGTATTTGCCAAGGGTAGCACAGGAATGAGCAGGCTTATTTCACAGCAAGGGAGATTCAGGTTAAATATTTTTGGGGTAAATGGTTCCTGATTGCAATGTTCATTAAGCAGTAGAATGAAGTATAGAATTAAAATCTGTAATTTCGAACTTTGTGGCGTAAAAACTTTTCAAACCTGTTTTACATCTTGCAGTGGAAAGCATTTAGTACTGGGTGGTTCTTAGTGATTTGTGTGGGTTTTGATTTTGGACTGTTAATGTGTGAATAAGAGTAGCACTTTAGGGACACAAGTGAACAGATCTCTAACTTTGTAGCTCCAGTCCCAGGTTACAGCATCCTGTCACTTGCTGGAGAACTTGAGAGCTTCCTCTCATTTAACAAGCAAAGCTATTTCAAAATATTTATTTTAGTCTACGTTGACTAAAACTGTGCTTTGAAGTTCTTGAAAACATGTGGTAAAGGTGGAGGCCTGAAGTGTGAGGCAAGTCAGGGATCTGGAGACCTCATGGCTCTCTGCACCTGCCTGAAAGGAGGGGGTAGCCAGGAGGGGTCGGTGTCTTCTCCCAGGTAACAAGAGATAGGACAAGAGGAAATGGCCTCAAGTTGCACCAGGGCGGGTTTAGGGAATTGGATATTAAGGAAAATTTCTTCGCAGAAAGGTTTGTCAAGCACTGGAATGGGCTGCAAAGGAAGTGATGGAGTCACCATCCCTGGAGGGATTTAAAAGTCAGGTAGATGTGGCACTGAGGGACATGGGTAACTGGTGGCCTTGGCAGTGCTGGGTTAATGGTTGGACTTGGTGATCTTGGAGGGTTTTTCCAACCTAAATGATTCTGTGACTGTGTTCAAAGACCTGTGTGCTCTTGGATTTGCTGTGAAGAATGAGGTTAAAGTACACTGAACCTTAAGGCTGGATTGTTAGTAGAGATTATATATATATATATGTTGGGGGTTTTATGTTCCCTGTGACAATTTTCAATAGTAAAAGAGATGATCTGTGATAAATTTATTGCACAGAATATTTTTCAGATGTTACCTGGTGTACTTCATGCAGTTCTGACTTAAAGCACGTTAAAGAAAGCCATTAAAATTTCAGCAGGCTCAGAAAGTTTATTAAGAAGGTCAGATAAATGAAGAGCTAGTCAACGAATAAAATTAGTTTAATAGACATAATAAACTTGAATTCTCAAGTTTTGTTAAATAACTTAAGGCTGGGACTGGCTATTTTTAATGGCCACACTATTAAATTGGTGGATGTAATTGTTGGATGTAATTAATATGCATAGTTTCTATGGGTATGTATTTTAGGTAAATTTTCACTTGAAAATTTATAGCAGAAATAAAATAAATGCCAGTTTTCATGGAACACAGGGGAAATGCGTGTTTGAAGTGGAACCACACAGATTGTTTAGCCTCTACTAATATTGCTGCGCTCACTTTGAAACCTTTTCGGTTGGGTGCGAATTCCATCTCCTGTTCTGTATGCTTTGTCCAAAATGGATATAGCAACATGCAATTTCACTAAAAGTGGTATTGTTTCTACCTGCAGAAAAATCCATTTTGGGTGCAGCCATTTTCTCTATTCTGGGTGATGCCGAAGAGCAGCTCTTGAGGCACTTACACCAAAAGCCACGTGCAGGAATGTCTGTGGTTTAAAGGTACAGCAGCACAGAAGGCAGAGCAGCAGCAGAGAATTAGAACAGGTTGGGGTGACTGCAGTTTATGCACATCAGCCAATTGAATGACCCATGAAGACCTAGTTTATGGAGATCATTTCATTCTGTTATACGTGATTGTGGTGCTGTGCACAGCAGCAGTGAGCCAACCTCCCTTTTACAACGAGAAGCTTCGTTGGATTTTAAAACCAAACAAACCTAAAAATAAATAAATAAATAATAATAGTGTCATTTGAATGAATCTGCTTTTCAAGGGAGAAAATTTCATTGTGATTTATGTTCCAAGAAAAAAAAGTCTTCCCTCTCACATAGGCAGATGCAGCAGTTTGGGTTGTTGACAGTCGTGATTAAATGGTCAGCAGCAGCAAGTGCAGGTCATTGCTGTCCAGGCAGAGGAAGTCCCCATGTGCAAGTGCACAAAACCTTTGAGGATAGAGTTAGAGCTTTAAAGCACCCCAACTTTGATTATTCTTCCTTTTACAATTAGACCTGTAATAAACTCCCTCCACACAAACATACAAGGCTTGGAGCTGCAACTTCATCACCTCAGATTGCCAAAGGCAAAGGAATCCAGGGATTATTTGCATGCTGACTGGTTTTTATTATCTGGGGCTATAAACAACTGGATCTGACAGAATCCAGCTGAAAAGCCTTTGTGAGAAGAACAGAGGATAAATCTAAATAGTGTGTGGACTCTCTTGAGTTGCATCTTAGTTTTTGTTCATATCCTAGGTGAATTTAGAATCCTTAGATATTGAATGTGTTAAATGAAAGCATAATTTACATAGCAGTCTTCAAGTTCTGAGAAAGGATTGTATGATAGGGGTTGCTGTTCACTCACGTAACAAAAAACTCCTATGGAGTAAGAAAGAAATGTAACTTATTTAGCTGTATTTTATTTGGACTTTATAAGAAACTGTGAAGAAGTTTTAGTGTATGTAACTCTGCTAGATTCCCATTACTGATCCTCTCCCCCCATCTTCCAAAAAGGGGAAGGAAGAAGGCTAAATAAAGACAGAATAAATACCAGTCCTCAAACAAAGCTCTGCTACTCCTTGTCCTTACAGCATCCCGTACATGCACACCCATTTCCTGTTGTTAATGTTAAACACATTGAATATAACTTTCATTTCATTGTTCACTTCAGTGTTCATTTTCTGTTACATTGACCGGAAAATCTCCACTCCATCACAATAAGCACTGCAGAATTGGGGCTTGCTGTGGTGAGAGGAGGGTGAGAAGCAGCTGCCATTTTGGCTGGCAGGGATGGGGAGTTCCTCAGAAGGGCTTAAATAATTTCAGTGGCAGGGTCTTGAGCACCGTAGATGACCTCACCTCCCTCTCAGCTTTCTGCTGTGCTGTAACAGACTTAGAGCAGAGTTTGTTTTTTCCTTTGTTTGTTTTCCTTGCAACACCAGGAACAAGCAAGTTCTGTTCCTAACACCGGTATCCAGGGCTCCTGCCAGCCCAACATGTGCGGGGTGGGAAGTCAGACCTTCCATGCTGCGTCCCAGGCTCGGTGCAGGCTCTGCCGTGGGGTCACCTCTGGCTGCTTCTCCCTTAAAAACAATGGAGTTAATGTTTAGATTTTTGTGTTGCTCTTGAGAAAACGAAACCTGGAATGTCTCCGGTGCTCTGAACAGTAGAGGGCAGCGGAAAAATACACGGAAATCAGATTTATTATAAAACTAAGGAATTTTTGATTGCAAGTTCCTTTTGCTGGTGTGACATAAAGAACTGTGATACTGAAGTGCAGGTTCTGTTCTTTTAAAAACATTTTATGTTAAAATTCAGTGTTCTGAAATTAGGGTCCCAAAAAGCATATATAAGGCATCGTTTAGCTATAAAGAAGCATCATACTCTGGGAAAATTCACTTTCAGATGTTTTTGTCTTCCCATGGAAGACAAACTCTTGGAGCTGTCAATGGTACAGCAATGGAAGTGAAAGATGGAATAGGGAGGCAACACTGCTACTGGCATGGAAGTGAGTGGCAGGTTATGGTAAAGTGAAACAGGGCTTTTTAAAATGGGATGGAAGACCCATCCCTCTCTGAAAAAACTTAAACTCTAGGGAATGAATTATCGCTGGATTGTGCAATGGTAAGGGCTTAGCTCAGAACCAAGGACCACATTCAACAGGAAATGAGGATATTTCTTGCTGGGGACTGCAGAGATGTTTGTGTGATTAATATGACCCCTTTCCCTGCTGCACAGATTTCTTTCTAGAATTGTGCATTGTTTCTTTCATTCCACCTCACTTCTTGCATACCTTTTAATATTGTTTTGTACCATTTGTACCTCATCATTGGACTCTGTCCTGACTTCTGGGCCTTCATGCTCTGTGATAAAACTGACTGGGAGCTTGATAACTTTGAGAACATTGGAATGTGATTTGAAATGGAAACAGTGAAAACTTGAAACATATAACATGGAAGCAGTGGCAGATGGAATTTTTGGAGTCATTAAGGGAATAAATATGGTCTTGGCAAGAGGTATTTTTTGAGGCTTTTTAAGAGAGAGATCAACAGTGTAGACACACTGGCAAACTACAAAGTATAAAAAGATGAGAATTTAGTGTCTGAATATTCTTTTGAAATATTCTTTGGAACTTAGCATCTTCTGTGCAGGTTAGGGATTTAAGAATTAGAAGGGTGCATGGAAGTGCTCATGCATAATTGTATGTATACCTGTGCATGATGCTGATAAAAAAGAAAATTTATAAACCAACTGGATTTTTTTTTTTTTTAAAGGAATCTTGTATAAAACCAGTGTGAGTAGAAGTTCAAGTGGAAATCTGGATTATTTTGTGATTTGATGTCTTTCTATAGAGAAAATGATGGTGTGTTCTTGCCTTATTCCCAGCTATTTCAACACAGGCTGTTATTCCTAGGGCCATCAACAGGCTTTTCATGTGAAGGTTCCTTGTGGATTGAAAGTGCTCTCAGCTGGCTAAGGAGATACTGATTGCTTTTTAAAATTAAAAGAAAAAAAATCATGTAATAGAGCTGCTTTTCATGCAGACGTAATCCACCCTTTGGAGGGTGACTAGAACCTTTTCTGGCCTGTGATATTTGACTTTTTATTAAATATTTGGTCAGTTTTCTGTCCTCCTTCCACATTAATCCCTTTTGGATTTTTTTTTTACTTTTTTTCTTCAAATGGTTTTTCTTTGATTGGTTTTGTTTTTCAACTCAGTCTGATAAAGACATTGATAAAAGTGTACCATAAAAGTGTACCATAAACTGGAGAGGAGCATAAAGCCCAGAGAACAGTGAATCCCTTTCTGCCTTTTGCTCAACAGTAAAAATGATCCAAAACTTTGTTAGCTGTGGTTTTCCCTTTTCTGTATTATTGCAAATTAGTTGTGTGTGTGTGTGTATACTTGTATATGCACACGTATATATTTTTATATATTAGTGTATCTGTGTATATATATGCACTTCTACCTATTCCATTTATTGTGATCAAATATCATAACTCATTACTCACAAAGTTATTTTCTTCTGATTAGCACTGCTGAAGTGTGTTCAGATGTATGTTGTGAAAAGACCATTTAAAAAATATTTTCCTATGAAAACAATCTGAACTACAAACTAATTAAATGGTTTTCAGTTCTTCTGTGTTTTGGACTTTCTGTTTTGGGGGGTGGGAAAAATCTATTTCAGTAGAATGAATGGATCCTCGTTTGTTAAATGGATTTCTGTACCAAAAAAAGGGCTTAAAAAGTAATTTTGTGTTCAATTTTGAAATGAGTTTGTCTGTGACTTAGAAAGTTTAAGGGTATGATGTGTCTATGCAAATACATTGTCTTGAACTGTTATTTATTTTTATTTATTTTTATACCACATTTCTAAGCATTTAGAATGGATGATTTAACAAAAGTCAGCAATTCTTCTGAAAAGCATTTCCTTCCCTGCCACAGCATGGGTTTTGCCAAGCTATTTTTGTTCATCTTTGCATTTCATTTCCCAGGTGGTAAAATATAAATCTGTGGATTGATAACTAAAACCCTGTGATGAAGAGGATGTTAATCCAGCCTTCCTATAACAATGTCTTATTGCTTTAATTCCTTTAATTAAATCATGGCTTTAACGTATAATTGAATATTTTACCTTCTCATCTCCTGTGAGATAATTATGGAAAGCCACTCTTTCCTGCTATGTTAAGACCAGGAAGTATCCTGTCTCTGTAACTATGGATGCAGCCACAGCCTTTCAGGCAACAGCATCACAAATTTTAGGATTCAAACTTGTGGTAAGAGAAGTTTTTTCAGAGGTAGCCATTCAGATGCATGTAATGCACCTGTGTGGTCCCTCACAAAACACAGACACACTTCTGATCAGAATAGATACTTGCTACTTTTTTTCTTGCAGATGTGTCCCCCTTTCCTAAGATCTCCAAACACTGTGCAAAAAAGAGGAGTTACTGAAGCGTTCCAAACTTTCCTTTTTTCCCAGCAAGTCAAACAGGATATAAACATAAAGTTTGTCAGTTTAGTTTGATTCATGCATGTACAAATTCTGATAAAGCAATGCTCTGCAGGTGGCATTTGTCCCTTGCTCGTAGCCTGATGGGAGCAATCCCAGATTTTGTGTTCAGTGACACACACGGGCTCAGCACCCGGCTCTGCCTCTGTCTGTGCCGGAGCTGTTACGCTGTGCTGGGGGGTCGTGAAAGGAACACTCGTGAAAGTGGGGAGATCACAATCCAGTGAGGTTTGTATTGCTTGATGTGCCGTGTGATTTAAGGCATAAAATGGTGATTTCCTGGAACGTGGGAGATTCAGAGGTCAGCTGCACTGTGCTATGGCAACTGAGACAGGACTTGTGACTCCTCTGGGGAAAAGCTCCTCACAAAGAGCAGGGATTAATTTAATGAGCACCTTATGCTCCCTGCACAATATCTACTGCAATCTTTGCTTCTAATCCACTTATTATGGGCAAAGAAATTTATCTGGTAGCTCAATTATTGGATTTTTTTTTTTTTTTTTTTTGCCATTCTGTTCCCCCTCCCCCTTATCCAGTGGTAATAGCTCTTGAAACTCTCAGAAAATTTAAAACATTGATCTTGCCTACAGTGGTTAATATTTAACGATTTCTGTATGCAATGACATGTCTTGCATAGTCACTGAGACAAACTTACAGAGAACATAAGGAATATAATATTGCAAGCTTCCAGAGAACAAGAATTGTACAGTATATATGTTATTTAGTAGATTAATTTTGTGTGTGTGTGTATTACTTTTCAATAAGTAGAAGATCTGAAATACAGTGGGGAGTGATCCTTTGATTAGCACAATGAAGTAAGAGCTCAAGCAAGAGATCTACTTTGTGCAGGCTGTCCCACACTCAGTATGGAATTGCTTTCCTTACACTTTCCCTGTCTTTTCATGGCTTTTGTTCTGTACATCACAGGTGACACTGATCTGTTCCTTGTGACTGTTTGGATATTTAGTTGTATAACCACAGAGGCGGCCTCTCAATAAGATATGAGCGTGTTAATTACTCCTAATTACATTTTGTGCAGAATAGCCGTGCCTTGGATGCTTGTCCCCGTGGACACTGCTTTGTCCATGACACCTCTGTGGTTTGGAGCCATCTGAATGCAGCAATTAGAAGCCCACACAGAGCTGTTGTGTAACCTGCCCTCTCCAGTACAAGGGTTGTCCTGCCTCATTCAAGTTCACTTTAATCCTGTAGCCTTGCCCAGTGGGCTTCTACTTAATATTATGTAATTTATAGTCTCAATCTACTCTCATTAGAGTCGGCCTGCGTTGGAAATGCCACCTTCTGTGTTAATCTGTAGCCATGTGACTGCAATAAGAGTCTTTTAATCAGTTATTTAACAAAGGAGCTACCTATTTGTTGTGTGTGTGGTCATTTGTTACACTCCATTAGCAATGAAATCGAGTCTATTCCATTGTGGAAAGCATTTGTTAAAGTTTCGAAATGCATAGGACTTATTTTAGACAGAGAATTTTTTTTTTTTTCTAATTTGACCTGCCTGTAGAGTTCTGGGAGCACATACTCTCATCAAGCACTTAACTTACTTTTTCTCTCTCTCTTTTTAAGTACTATATTGATTTTGGAATTAACTTTTTTTTTCCTCCCTAATATTTTGCAGACTGAGGCTTAGGTTAGAACCATTTTTATACCTCTGTCACTTGAGATATCAAACTAAAAGCAACACCAACCCAAGCTGTGAGTGCAGTTGCTTCCTGTCCATCTGTACGCAACATGAGCAGTTATTATAGACTCAGGTACACCAGATCCATGCACCATTTTAATTTATCCTTCTCCTGTAGAAATCTGTACTCCAAATCTAAACACCCTTCATTTTCATTTAACTTGTGACCACTGTGTGGGAGGGTTGGTACATTTTAGTTCAATAATTTCTTTTTTGTGAAATAAAAACTCAGACTTCAGTAGAACCTATATATATATATATATTTTATTTTGAGTAAAACTAAAGGATGCATGCATTTGTGTCCACAGAATTCTACTTAGGCTTGAAAAATAGCCTGCAACATGTTCACTGGGATCTTAGGAAGTGCTATCCTTTGGGCAAAGAACTGACCTGACAGATTTCATCCTTGTTTTGTGTTTTTCGCAATGAATTCACACTGGCTAACCCTGGAATAGTAATTCAGATTAGTTTGTCCTGTAGGGGGGAAAAACCCAACCTTATAAAAGACTGATACAGGATAAGCAAATATACTCAGGGTTATTTCAGATATTTATGTTGGTTGCTTGGTGTGGTCTGGGCCAGAAATTTCTGTGTTTTAGTCAGTCCTTTAACTTGTTGCTAAAACTCTGAACTGTAATAGTAGAAGGGATTTTGATTGTGCTTAATCTGAGGGTGTAGAATTACTTTTCATTAAACACTTTTCACTGGGTAATGTGGTGACAGAACTCATGGTCCAGTTTGTGGATAATAAAGATGTTAAAACCCAGCTGTCACTGACTTTGAAATTACTGTCAAAAAAAAGTGTGAGAAGTTACTTCCTGTGTTTAAATATGATTACACAAGTCAAAGATCTGCTGAAAACTAGTGAGTAAATATAAAAGGTTTCAGCACCTACAGTTTAATTAAAAAAAAGCTAAATCAAAACATCTGGATTTTGTGATAAATATTCCTTATCCGTGCTCATCCGAGAAACAATTCTCAGAAACCATATGCTTGACCCAGGAGATTCAATAGTTGTTTCAGTGGCTTGATGGAATAAAACCTCCAGGCTTCACAAGAGCTGGGAGCATGGGTACTGCAGAGGGGAGACACAGTTTTTCTCTCTCTCTGTTTTTTTTAAGAATTAAAAAATACCTGCAGTGTGTGCAACTTGTGCCTGGTAGCTGAGCTTTCATCATCTCATAATCTGGGAGCTCTGTATGGCATCTGTGTGGGTTTTTCTTTGCTCTCTAAATTGCTCATCTTTGACTCCTGTAGACTGGAAACTATGATGTGTGAATGCTTATCTCTGGCTGGCAGTGGAAGACAACACAGCTGGATAAATAAGAATCGTGTATTCTGGGACTTCTCCTGTTTCCTGAGTCTTCCTGACCTGGTAGAAATCATAGAGATCTGCTAAATGGAATTTCATACTTATTTGAAGGGCATGAATATGAATCTTGTGGTGCAGCTGTGAAATGACACAAAGGAGGGTGTGCCATTTGCAAACCCAAAACCTGAATATGGAGCAGAAGTGCAATCCCTGACATGGAGAGTGAACCCCAAATATGTGTTCATGTAATTCCTGCAGTACAGTTCACCTCTTATCCTCACTATGGGGACTGTCTGGGAATAGGACTTGAGTGCTGAATATATGTTTGGAAAAATCTTAAGCCTAGACTTTCAACACAAAGTACGAGTTTCTCCTCCTGACAGTCTCATTAGTTACACAAATTTGTATCAAGTGCCAAAGTACAATTTACAACATGGAATAATTACTTACGCTTTTAGTTTGAACTAAGTTTCTTAACTGAAGAAACAGAGCAGAAAAAGGAACAGCATTTAATTCACTAATGCGCTAATTGGTGGCTTTTCAACTTGTGAAAATAGAGTTTATACTCACAGACATGATAATTATAATGATGATGAGAGAAAATAATTAGCTATATATACACACTTGTATTTATGGGTATGACTTCATTATGTGTACTGGTTTCAGGATCAAGCTAATGGTAGTTGGTATCATCAAAACTGAGTTTTTCTTTTCATTTTGTTTTATAGAAAAAACGAAAACAGAGTACTCAAGATGAAGATACAATCAGTATCTGCAGCCTGGATACAAGTGTGAGTAATTTCATTTTCTTTTTTGCCTTTCCTCCCCAACCCCTTAAACAAAATATGGTTATTAGGGGTACTCTGAAATAAACCCATTCATCTTCTCAGCTGTATTGTTTTCATACATAGCATGAATAAGTTACTCTGCTTATTGTGAAAAAATTGAATTTGCTATATTTCTGCTCTCATTTTCTCTGATGATACTTTTAAAAGAAAAATGAAAAGTTATAGTGACAGTTTATTGTAAAGTAGCAAATCTCTTATTAGTAAATAATTATCAGGATAAAAGGGAATTTTGAATGCAGGACTTAAACCCAAACCTTTTATGCATTTGCATGGGTGTATGAGAAATTTTCTCTCACTTGCCTGTGGTTAATGCTGCTGTTGTGAAACTGTGTAATGGGATGATAAGATTGTAAGACCTCTGTGTGTCACTGCTGAAGTGATGTGCTCATCACATCCAGCTCTGCCACCCTATCACACCCTTCAGATGTGAAGGCCACACCAGAAAATGTGTTTTATAAAAGCCACACATTTTATAATGTGTATACTTTTCACTACAAATATTCAGACTTGTGAATTTTTCAGTTGTTTCTGTAAGTAAAGGTGAAATATTGACTTGTTTTATAACTTTTAAAAATTACTACAGTGACACTATAGTCATTTTTAGCTTCTTTTTAAAAGTAAACTATAAGGACCAAACTCTTTCTGTTGATTATAGTGGATGTTGAATCCAAGTTTTAATGAGGGTAATTATGCAGCAAACTGCAATGTGTGTTGTTTTTCCTGTTAAGTTGTGATATAAAGGTACGCTGGCAGTTATCATTTCAAATCCATGGAAGTAAAAAAGATGTAGGAAAATGTATTTCCTTCTGTTCAGTGCTTTCATCAATATTTTCAGTGCTCTGTTTACAGTCAGCTGTTAAACCAGTTTTCCCTCTCTGCAGCCTCTCATATAGTACAGACTGAAAAAGTAAGTTTAAAAACCAGAGAATAAACACTGCTTGTTTTAACAGTTTTATTTATTAGCAGGTGTCAAAGCTAGTGCTGTGCTTTCTTTAATGGTCAAATTTTCATTTTGGTTTGAAGTCTATGTGCTCTTTGAAGAAGCAATTACTTTGAAGGGCTCACCTGCCTGGATGGCTGCAGACAAATGCAAGCTCTTGCAGGCACTTGAAGTGAGCTGGGTAGAATCCAGATTCTGCAAATCATAAACCCACAGCAGCCTAGGCCCAACTTCAAAGGAATTGTGTTTCCTTTAAAGGAGTTTTAAAGCAATTGTTATTCTTCAGGGAAAAATAAAAATTGTTGACTGTTTGTTATTATTATTATTATTATTATTATGGACAAATTGATAGCTTGTTAGATTCATTACTCTGATCTGGGATGGAAAATGCTGGGTTTCACTATTTTTATGTTTCTGTAAGGAGTGTGTGTATTTTATTCTTCTATAACTAAGATAGTTATGTAAAACTCTTGTGTAGAAGCTGTTATCCTGCTGTAAAAATACTTGGATGAGTATAGTTCTGTTTTGATCAGTAGCTAAAGATGTAAAAACTGTTTGAAAGGTACAGTTTCTGTTAATAGAGGAGGGTCAATGTGGTTTACTCTTGAATTTGGCCCGCAGAAATGCAGACAGGGATTCTGATTATCCTATGGAGTATGGCCACGACTGTACTGGCTCTTGTGTCTTTGGAACTTACTTTGCCCTGAACTCTTCTACATTATAATTTTTCAGTTTCCTGTTTAGCCTGTGATAGATCCTGTCCCTCATCACTCATAGGAATTGCTGCTAAAGGCTGCTTTGCCTCTGGCTGTGACACAAGACTTGAACTGTCACGGTGACTTAGAGAGGGAAGGTGCCTTTGGCTTGGAAAATGAGCCTGGCATGTGACTTCAGAACAACAGCCTCAGGTTTTTTAGCTCCAGGTGATGGGTCAAGTGTGCCCATCAAAACTTGGAGCTGTTGACATTAAAACAAGCTGGGCAGGAAGAATGACCCATTTTCTCATGACTTGTGTTCCTGCCAACTAGATTATAATCCCCCTGGTAAAGGAGGACTCCCACCTTTGTGAGCCTCCTGGACACGGCAAATCAACTTTTGTTTTTCCTTTCACATCATATTTTGTTGATGGATAATGATAAAGGCAGTGCTGAGCATGCATCTAGATTGAATAGTGAGTGTTTCATGTCATTAGAAAATACTGGAGGGTCTTTCAGCTACCCTGTGGAATGTTGTAGCACAAAAGGGACCGTGGGAATCCAGCAGTCTGTGGCTGAATACTCACCTGTAGAGGCATTTTGTTCTCTGCTTGTGCTTGAATGCTATTTATATTGGGGAGAGATGTGTCTCTTGTTGACTTGGGTTTTGATTTTAGAGAACCATAGCTGATGTTCTAAGCAATTAGAGATTTTGTTACAGGGCAGAGATTTGGTTAACTCTTGTTCTCATGTTTGTGAAGGCAAATTTCAGAAAGAAGGAAAATTTCAAAAAAAGAATTGGTTCGTACCTCACAGAAACCAACTGTGGTGGTGATGTGCAAATCCATCTTCCCCTGCTGGGTTCCTCTCCACTCTTCATATACCAAGTAACTTATGCCCAAAAACAGGGGTAGGGGTGAGGCTGGTTTAAGGGAAAGGGGGATGTTGGTGAGAAGTATCTAAAACAATTGAAAGTTTGGAACAGTTTCCATATGGAAAACAATCAAATATACTGAAACCTGTGTAAACTGAAATCAAATATACTGGGGAAAAAAATTGGTGGGTGATTAGTTCTATATATCAATGTATAGTTATTAATTCTCTAGTGATTAAGGGCACAAAATAAAACTGTTTGTAGGTTCCAACCAAATAAACTAAAAGGGATGTCTCTTCACCTAGCATGCAGTGCACAATTCTGGCACAGGGGGTTCTGGATACCAGAGGTTTTGCAGAAGTTCAAAAAGCAAATTGGGCAAATTCATGGAAGAAAAACCCATCAAGAGCTATTAGAGTGAGTGAAGGCATCCAGCTGGAGAAACCCTGGAACCTGCACACTTCTGAGTCTGGGAGAGGGAACCACGTGGGCATCACTCGGTGTCTGCTCTGCTTTCACACCCTGCCTGGACAGCTCTTTTTTCCTATTGCTGAAAAATGGTGCTGGCCTGAGACCCATCCTTAGCCTGTCATGGCCATCTAAGACTTCCATTAGCCCAGCACACACCTCCTTTTCTTCCAAGCAATGACAGTTTTGAAATGACTTAGTTAGGGCTCTAGGCTTAATTGTGGCATGATGTAAATAGCTAAGTGTTCAGGTTCCTTTGTCTAGTAACTCTCTTATGTCCAAAAGATGTCCCAAATTGTTAATATGCATATCTTCAATGAAAGCATTTATTTTCCAGAGCAGTGGCTAAGAATATAAAAATTTGAATGCACGTGTTCCCTATTACAAATTGAGATTCTAACTGGGATAATTATATATAATTAAATTTTTACAGACAATAAATCTCTCAGGCTGTGCAATAAAATTGGTTTTTATTAAATAGCATATGTATTTAACAAATAAGTGTGTTAGACTTTTGTGTCGCAACACACTGTCTAGTTTACATGATTAGGTCAATGATCCTGGTTGGTTCTTCCAGCTCCTTTAGCTGCTGATGGAAAAAGCAGGTGCTGCAGCCACTGCTGTGCTGCTTCCCAGGCATCACCTCAGGGCTCTGCCTCTTTTTTGTACTTGGCAATGGAAAGATCCAGCCATCCTTACTGTCTAAAGTTTCCAATTTGTGTAAATGTATCTGTTGGCCACCTTTGTCCAGGAGAGGGTGGGGGATAGCAAAGGAAGAGGATATTAACTATTTAATGACTGGATTGCTTCATACCCTTGAAAGCAACATACATATGGGTCTCCTACCAATTTACATCATCATCTATCTACAATCTTTTTATAAAAATGGGGTTTAATTTTTTTCCTCTGACTGACCATTGCCAGGCACACCTGGCAATCAGTCATACAGACTGAATTTCCTTTCACAGGAAATGCTGGTTGGAGCTTTGCTGACTCAGGACAAGGACCAGTAGCCTAAGCATGTTAAATAATCTTTGTATTTGTTTAGTGAGCTGGGCTGTTTTGATGCTTCAGGAGTTGATAAACTGGCTTATTAAACTGGCTGGTTGCTCTTGGCTCATTTTATTGCCAGCTTAAAGAAGTGGATTTGCAAATCCCCTCAATGTCAAATAGTTTGTGATAACTTGTGGCAGATGTGACCAGCAGACTGTAAGGGCTGAGTGCAAGAACATACAAGGCCACTGCAGTCAGAGGTTTGTATTGAAAGGAAAATGTGCCTATTTTCTGACATGGCTTTGTTCATGTTGGCCTCATGTTGAATTAACTCAGTTAAGAGACTTCAGTCCATGCAATTAACTCAGCCAGTGGTGTGTCTCACGCCTGTGCTCTTAAAATGATAGGTGCTAGATTTGCATATGCATATTGGTTAACAGATATTATGTCATTAACATGGCTTACACACACTTGAGGTTTTATAGCTATCCCTTTAAAGCTTGGGGAACTGCAAAATAGTTGAAATCTTGTAATGGTGATGATACCATGTGCCCCGTGAGTCTGAACTCTATAAAATCATAATTAACTCCAGAGGTATTCAGAGCAAAAAGCTGGTAAAACCAAATGCAAAGCATGGACTTTTCAGAATAAAATTATACTTACTTGAGCAAAATTCTGTCCAGAAAAAAAATCAGGCCTATGGTGTGCAGTTCTGCTCTGCAATTGGTCGTATCCAAATTTGTTGTAAACTCATGGAAGTTGCTATTGTTTTCTTGTTATATTGAGGGGAAGGGATATACATCAAATATATGATGAACTAGACATATAAAACACTTCAATAAAGAAGGCAAAATTTCAGAAGATTTATTTAATTTGGTTATGTAGAACAGTTATCTTTACTGAAAATAAAGCTCTTCCAAATGGTCACTTATTAGTGAGTGAACTGGAGAAGTCTTACAGCTCATCTGTCAACTTACAAGTTAATAAAATACACTCCAGTATAAAATACAAACAAAAACTTACCTAGACTTAAGCTACATTTGTATACACTAGATCAGAGTTCATTAATTTTGATTGCTTTTAGGGTGAAGTGATCATTTCTTATGTATTTGAGAGTCAATATAACTGAAACATTATTTGACCTAATTAAACTTAATTATAAACTCAATAATATTTGATTGCTAAGGTAGGGCGAACTCGCTTTATAAGCTTAGAGAGGATTACTTCTACATCAGCTTATCAGAGTTGAGATAATTAAAATATATATTGTATCTGGCTCCTTTTATTTCTATAAAGTGAAGTCTGTTGTGTGTTCATAGTATAAAAGGCCTTCAGCTTGCCCAGTGAGATGTATACAATATATCTGAATTATTCATGACTCCTAACATCACACTAATATCATGGGCAGTCAGTGCTCCATCTGGACTCAGCCTTCATTATGCAGTGACTGTTCTTAATCCATTATTAATCCATCATATGATTGTCATAGACTAGGCACTGTCTGCTGATGGTATTATTTGGAGTAATGTCGTGTATCTGTTTTGTTGTCATGCTCTGTTTTGTTATTCTCTTGCTATTTCTCATTAAACAAGGCCTATAGGTGCTCTATTGGAAAAATGGATAAACTGCTGGTCATGCTGGATTGGTAAAACTAATTTTTCTTACAGTTTAGCTCAGACTGTAACAATATCTTACTGTGACTCACCAGCATCTATTTGTCTGCTGCTTTTTAAACTCAAGTCCAAGACACAATTTGATACAACATCCTCAGACTCCACTGACCTCAGGGAAATTGTTCCCTTTTATTACTTTCTTCTTTTCAGAAATTGGACATGGAAGAAAACATACTTTGACTAATCAACAAATATGGCAAGTTGAGTTCAACTCTGCCCATTTGCCAGACTATTAAGTGATCCTGGCTGTGTCAGGGTTCCAAAAGTGTTTTTTTTTTTCTTCCTATACAGTGTTCAGATTACCTTAGTAGTTCTAATGTGCTATGTATTTCATATAAAACAAGGTCTGTTCACAAACAAAAAGAAAGAATATCTGAGAATACCTGTTATTTAAGTCAGATCTATAACTGAGAAAGGACTGAAAAATTGGAGTAGAGAGAAGGATAATGTGGTTTAGGAAGACAGGCTAGAGTCATCTTGTCTTTGGTAAACTAATAAAGCTTTAGGAAAACAAATATTGTTGCCAGTGAGTCTCTGAAGTTATGTTTTATAGAAAAATAAGTGTACATGAATAAGCAATGTTTATAATAATAATGTATATATATTTATAAACTTAATATTCATTTATACCGGCATGTTCAAAAAAATTATCAACTAATTGAAAAAGAAAAATACCAGTCCTTCTGAATACCATGTTAAAGAAATCATATATTCTTTGTAATGAAATAAAAGCATGACCAGAATGATCCCTGTGCTCTGGCAGAATTTCTGAAGCTGTTGCAGTTCCAGCAGCAGGTTTAACACAGGCAAAGTATCTTCAGACAAAATGAAGGGAGAAGGGAGAGAGGGGCAGAGGGACTTTCAGACATCATGCATATAGTTTATACAGAAGGTATAAATCAAATCTTCAAATTGTAGTTTTTCTCCAGGGAAACAGGAGTTGCTCATGTCTGCACTAACACACAGAGACCTAGCAGTGTTTGTGCTTGGTCTTGTGAGGCTGCACCAGTGCTGAATACAGTGGGGAAATCACCTCTCTGGATAATAATCACCTCCCACCTCTGTGTAGCTGTTTGATGTCCCCCAGGGTGGGTTTGCCCTCCTCTGCCGGCTCCTGCTGTGCTGCTGCTGCTGCTTTGTGCTCTGCAGCCCCTGCTGTCCAGTCCTGCTGTGTCAGTGGTTCCAGTGCTGTTGGGCACAGCCAGTTCTGGCAGATTGGATCTGGTGGAATCTTTGTCTGGTCCTGCTCCACAGGAGGTCAGTGAACGATGGGGAGAGCCACTGAAACCACTGTGCAGTATAAGGGAAGACCTTAAGGGGTTTCCTTCACCAAATTATGTAAACCTATTGCTCTGGCTGACTTTGAAGTGGTTTAATAGTCTCAGTGAAATAACTGCTGGAAGTCAGAGGAACTATTCAAGTGTTTGACATTAGATAAGCCTGTTCAAGTGTACTGCTCTGCAGTAGGAGCTGTAGACTTTAAATTCCATGCATTTTGTACAATCTTTAGAAGACTCATTATTAAGGGATGTATCTCTTCTTATCTGGAAAAGGAAGCACATCCACTGGCTATTTATGATCTTGACTAGAAATGGCAGAGTTGGACCGAACTAGTTATTGTACTGGTAAGACGTGGAACATGTCTTCAGACGTGTTGAGGAAAAGGTGGTAGCACAAATTCCAGAGCTAAGGATGATTGATATGTGCATAAGATACACCAAGCAGTAAAAATGAAATAGAAATGCTTGAGTGAAAAAAAAAAAGATAAATCTACTATATTGTAGAAGCCCTTTCCTCTGCTTTGAGATTCTTTATTTGATTCTTTATTCTTGGTACTCTGTAGTCTCTGAGGGGGAAGTAAAGCATGATTTTGTGGGGAACTTGTTGGTTCCTAGGAAGTGATTTTTCTTCTATTTTTTTTTCTCTGATGAGGCATATTCAGTGTTACTGTTCCAAAACTGAAATGTGCATCAGTGTGTGGAGCAAGAAAGACGTGATAAAACCCCTTCCAGAAATCCAGAGAGGCTTTTCAGATACTGTATATTGGACTGCTTGTGGCAGGACTTTGTCAGCCCTCTTGGCCACCTCTGCATAAACTGCAGTCCAGCTTGTCTTAAACTACAGTAGTTTTGTGCATGGTATATTAAAAAGTGTTTTTAAAATCAGTTTCCTTTAATATATTTTCAATCTTCGAGCAGTCTTTACAGGCAGATGGTGATTAGCAGGGCAGTATTGTCCATTTACTGTTCGTATCACATCGCTGTGTAGCAATTTGATGAATTGAATGTAATTTTCTTGGCTGATGCTGTTTTTCTTTACGAAATTCCACCATAACAGAAAATGGCAATTGAGGCTTGAATTCAGTTTAAGTTACTTTTGGGTTACAGAAGCAGGCTTGGTGTTTGGTTATTTTCAACGTGGCAAATTGGGAGCATTTATGAACTGAAATGAGCCAGATGTTATTGACAGCTATGAGTTTGGATATCCATTAAGCATTGTGTGTGCTGATTGGTTTGATGAAGATTTGCAGAGGAGATTTTCATAATGAAATTGAATCAAGTAATGAGTTACTGTAATTTGGTTTATTTAGAGGTCAAAATAAAAACTGGTATTAGTTCTATAGTGATGAATATTGTATAATCCAATAATTTTTCTAAAATTAAGTTTTATACACCATTATTGGTAGCTGTATTTTATACTGAGTCTATAATATGGACCGTGCAGACATAATTTGTAAGAAAAATGAAGGCTCCATGAAGCAGTGTGCTGTGTGTGGCCTTGACTCAGAGAGCTGAGTTTTTCCAAGTTATGTTAAACTTTTGGTTGAAACCTTCTACTTGTATTTATTGCACTAAAGAGGGAAAGGATGGCCCATTCGTCCTCAAATAATAACTGCTGGGAGGGTTGGACATAGTCCAGTGCTTACTGAAATCTCAAGTGGGAGTCAAGTCAGGATTTCATTGAATTAGCATGGCTGTGTGTTTAAACTCCACACATTCCTGCAATGCCAGCTACATTTTGGCTGTGGCTCTAGGAGTGACCAACCATAACAGGAAATTAAATTTGTGTGTAAAGACATCTGGATGCCTCTGTACATCAGAGCATTAAGACAGGCCTTATGAGGGCATTGTCCCATCCGTCTCTCTCTGTGGTTGAATTAAATAATTATGAAGTTATTCATTACAGAGAGTTTTGCAAGGTTTTTTTAGAAGCCTCCACTGTTTCTGCAGGCAGTCCAGTCTGGAGCTTCTGTATCTATCGTTAGCAGAGTGTTTCTAGTCACAAACCAGTTTAGGACATTGCCTTAGTCCATACATGAGCATTCAGATCAATGCAAGACCATAAAATCCACTGGACAGGTAAGGGAAGGGGATTCCATACTACACTTTCACTGTAGCCAGAACTACTGATAAACAGTTGTTTCAGGTGATGCCTTTTGCTTAGGTAGATCAGAGGAACTACTATTTGTTTCAGCAAATGCAAAGTTAATTTTATCAGCATGTTGATCTGATTTTCATTAAATAATAGATAACATCTACCTGTATCTTCTGAAGAAATTAAGAAGGTCTTATAATAAAATCTTATACCAGACTTTGTATTTTTTAAAGTGAGCCACAGGAAAATTATTATCTAATAACTCCTTGAGCAAGAAATTAGGAACAAGAAAAACAAAGACAGGCTTGCTGTTAAAAATTTTCTAGTAGGTACTTTTTAATTCTAGCCAGTGAAAGTAGTTTAAAAAAAAAAAGATAAGGACTTTCACTCAGATATCTCTGGTGACATGGGCTACTTGGCTTGTGTTTGTTCCATCATGAGCCTTGAGTTTTCTGTGTAACCTTCAGTGAACCATCAGACTTCTGTCCTGATCAGATTCTTGTCTGAAAAATGCAAGTAATGATGCGTGTTTGTTCTGCTCAGCTGCTGTGTGACCCAAATGCAGGAGTTCCCGGGCAGGGTTCTGCTCTGCCATGGCCGGTGGCTGCAGCTGGAAGGGGGACGTGCCAAGGCCACTCCCTGCAGAGCAGTGTAGGAAGGCACAGGCAGGTGAAGTGTTACACAGAGATTTGTAACAGGATTTTCCATCAAAGTTTCACTGGTTTTCTCTGGGCTAATCTTTGAATGCCATGGTAATCTTGGAAAATGATCTCTGCGTGGCAGTGATTTCTCAATTTATTTGGTAGCTCTTAGGGAGCTCTTATCTCTTAGGGAAGTGGTTTTATTATTTTTCTACCATTCCATTACCACTGTAGCTCTGTAATCGGGACATCTGAAGGGTATCTGCTCACAGCTGCTGACTCACTGCCTTGTTCCCTATGCCATGGTGGGGAAAGCAAATGGAAGCTCAGCGTGTGTTTGGAAATGCTCTAAGAGCATTTTATGAAAGAAAAAAATTAGTAGCTTTCTTTTTACAAGTGTGTGAATGTGTTTCTCAATGGGATATTAGTGTGTCAGCTCTACTGATGAACAAAAATGCAGAAAAAGAGAATTAAAACTTGCAAAGCAGTAAGTGTGGTGGTTAAGCTCTACCTTATACCAAAATAGCAAGACTATTTTGTCACTTCAGACTTAAGGCAATGGGCCTGTAATGCACCTGACATCACAGAACCCTACAGGTCTGCCTTACAAAAATTAGATTTTAGGGTTAGACTGACAATTTTCAAGTTTATTTTGAGCACTGGACTATTGTAAAGTCTTCCCTCCTGGATGAGGACTGAACCTCTCCAGTGGTAACTTTGGATATATTTACCATTATTTGAACTTGTTTATTTGGATGGCTACAAAAATTAGTCAGCAGAAAATACAATAATTTTGTTGTGAACCTGGAAGGTTCATTCACTCAATTCTACATGTGCAGGATAAAATGTAAATCTGCTGCTACGTTGGAGGATTGTTCAATTTACGTTCTCTGTATTCTCTTCTGTCTTATCTGCTAAATCAGCCATTAGTTGGATTAAAAGGTCGATTTTTTAAATTGATCTGTTAATTCTTAAGGCAATGGTTTATAGTAGTCTAGCTGATATTTTTTACCACTGTTCTTAGGAAACCACTAATGAAAAGATTTGACTTTCTCTTAAGAAATGTTCAGACTTTGATCTGCTATTTTTGTACATAGAATATACTATTTAAGCTGTATATATATTTGCCTTGTACTGGTGTCAGAGGTTGCCCTTTGAGTTTTGTTTGCCCCTAAGAGCTTAATCCCTTCCTGGAGGAGGGATTCTCATGATTTATCTCAGTAATCTGACTTCTTTAGTGAACATTCGATAGAACTGGAAACTGAACCGCAATCTGTTTAAAGCTCTCCTTCCTGCAGTGCCAGCACTTCAGCTGCACTGCTTAGAACTCTATGCCTGGTTTTTCTGAAGGTTTTTCTCAGGCAGTGGTGGATGCATAAATCTGCATAGAACTGTTAAAGTTGCTGAGGCATTTAATTTCCAAACAACTGTAGGTAACTTAATACATTTAAATATCTGTTGCTGTGTGCTTAATGGTTCTACTCGATTTTAACTCACTGTGAGAATGTAATTGACTTTTGATTAGATTTTCTAAAAATGTAATTCAGAAGATGGCACTAGGCCACTAGTCTGGTTTTTCTTTAGCATATTGATTAAAAACACTTTATGAATTCCTCTGTATTTCCTCTGAAAACTGTTATAATTTGAGATTTTTCCCTTCCAAATTACCTTACTGTACTGAATTATGTTTGTAAAGAAATGTAAATTTGTCATCCTTATGTTTAGAACAAACTTGGTTTTAGTATGAACCTGATGTGGCACAGTAGAGTATAAGTGACCCATCTACTTGATAAAGTAGAATAAGGCAGTAAGGTGGTGTTGGGAATGTTAAGTTTATATATATATACCAGCTGCATATTGCTGAAATAAATTTCCAATTTATAATGGTTTAGTTTTACAGTTACATGGATAACTGAATATTAAAGGTTTTAAGAACTCCTATTACATAAAACAAGACTGTGTTCCTGCTGCTGCAGCTGTAGGCTAAGTAGGTACCCTGGTGATTACAGAGTATCCAGAGCACCACTGGAATTACAATTTAACTGTTTAAGCCCAAAGTTCTATTTCTGTGATTTAACTTTGCTGTGTTATTAGTCAGTTCTTCAAGGAACTGTAAAAACTGGCTATGTGTTATTGGGCCTTTTTTGTGTACTCCATATTTCAGGAGATCTCACTGACCCTATTGTAGTTTTGAATTACATGTAGGAGAGTTGAGGTAAAGAACTTTGCTGTTCTTTTCATAGCTGGTACTTTGCTGTGAACATTTGTGAGGAGCTTTGAAGGCAACTGAAACTAATTGCACACTTCCAGAAGTCCAACAATGAACAAAACAAATACAAACCCTTAGCTGGAGGGGGATAAGCAGGCAGTAAATTTCTACTTCCTGTGAAGTTAATGGAATTTCTTCCAGAAACTGCTAATTTCAGGAAAGGTTATGAACCCCCAACCTTTCCTATTAATAATAATAGGAACCCTGATTGTCTGAAAATATTAACAAAGACAAGTTGCAAGTTTTAATAGGCATATATTTTTATTTATTACTTACAGATATCTTTGTATGAGATTTGTCAGCTTCTACCTCAGGTATTTTTCTCTAATTTGTATCTGTTGTTGGGTGTAAAGGTGGTCAGTGATGTGCACATGATGGGATGTAAACAGGATGAGACTTCACAAGGGACAAACTGACTGGATTTATCATGAGAGCAGAAGCCTTCTTTGAGAGTCTGCATTAGTGTTTGTTATACTGCTTGCTAATTAATAATTAATTGAAGTTCTGAAAGGATTTATAGGTAGCACAGAGTAGTTGGATGAAGTTTTTGTTACCGCTTTTATGAAAGCTCCATTGCTGCTTCCTAATTAAGCCAAATGAGTCAACTTTGAGGCACAAAGAGGAGAGCTGTCAGAGCTTTGTTGTATTAGAGTAAGTTGTTTACATGTCATTTATTGCATGTATTATGTTATTTCTGGAGAGGTTTGTTGTTTCTTATTCTGGTGGTTCTTGCTTACAGCTCAGGCATTTTAGTTCTGCTTCTTTTGTGACTTTTTTATTTTTCTTTTGTACCATCACTTCTTAGAATAGCACAGTGACTTCCTGCACACTGTGTGAAATCTGCTCTGAACTCAAGGAGCTCGTGTATTTTCATGTTTGAAGACATTTATGTCTTTAAACTAGAACCTTTTGCCAGATTAAGCGGCTTTTTATACCCTTTTCTGCTCACACGACATTTTTAACAGTTTATACATAATGAACTTGCTGCCCATGTCTGTGTGGAATTGGCCAAAGGAGGGATGTGGAGGCTGAGTTTGGGGCTGCCTGAAGTTACAAGTCAGTTTGTGGTTAAGGCACATATTTCTCATGAACTTCATGTATCACCCATTCTGTGGCTTGTTTTCACTGCTTAAAAGATACTGATGAGCTTATTTTTCCTTAGTGATACTAAGAAAATTTATTCATCAAATGTAAAGGAAGAGGGGAAATGTTATTGAAATGGAAACTACTATTCTGGTGTTTATTAAGTAATTGGAATTGAGCTTGTTCTGGTTGCAGAGTTTCAGGACCTGCTGTGGTTGAGATGTAGGATGTGGAGCTGTTAAAGAAGTTCTAAACACACTAACTGGCAAAGGAGACCTTTGTTCCCCCTTTGTTGCCATTGTCATTCATCTTTCCTCTACCTTGTTTTTTAATTCAGTGATTTTTTAAAAAAATTGTATCTCGGATCATGGATTAGATGCATAACTGGCAGCTTTTACTTAACTCCTCAGGAAGTTAAGATGGTTTGCCTCAGGAAAAGAAATGTTCCCTGTGGTATCCTGGCTGGGAGACTTTTTTCATGTGTCTTGGGATAGGAAGAACAAACGTTCCCTTCCATTAAATGTTGTCTCCAAAAGAATTTCTTTAGTAGCAATAATATAGCTCTACTGTGATTTTTTTTTTTTACTATCGTCATCATTTAATCATCATTATTTACATTAGGAAAAAACATAAATAGTATCAACATATTAATGATTTTTCACCCATTAGTTAAGCAATGAGGTATCTCTTGCTGGATATATTTTCTCACATTTGTCACTTCTTAGTGCTCTTGAAAAATAACTTCCTCTTAAACTTACTGTTTTAACTGTGCTGAAAAACCCTCTACAAATGAGAGATACAGAGTAGGACATCTTAAAAAGCAGTTCTTAACATTAAACAGACCACAGATTTTTAAATATACAAATACTGGATGGATTTACTGGTAAAGCTTTCATCTTCTAGTTTCCTCTGAGTGACCTTAGTTTAAGAAGCAAAGAATTGGTGCATTCAGCAGCATTTAGGGTTTTTTTTTTCTTTTAACCTGATGTGTGAGGTCATTCCAAATTGCAAATCTCTGTGGAAGTGAGAAAGGAAGGATTGATAAAAGCTGTATAAAGCAGTTGCTGTGGTGTATATGTAGCTACAGCCACACTGGTAACGAAGCTTGAAGCTGTGATAAATTTTATTATGCCTTGCATCAGATCACACTCCTTAAAAGTAACTCCAAAAAAGTGAGTTTAAATTTCCCACTGGGTAAAGAAATAGGAAATGGAAGTAGGAACAAGTCATTAATGGCAACATTAACATCTTTTGTCTGTTAAAGGGTTGGCAGAAAAGCTAAAGTGTTATAGCTCTTCCATGTGGAAGCTGCTATATGGAAAAAGTAGGTCTTATCCTTGGGTATTGGAATAGCTAATGAAGGAACCTTTATTGTTCTCAGGTTACTGTCGTTTCCTGATACGGAAACAGTTTGAGCCAGCCAAGTTTGCACTTGTGATTTTGGAGTGGCATCACTTGAAAACTATTTCAGTGGTTTCTTTCTCCTTAACAGAATTATTATTGATAACTGTTTGAATTGATACTGATACATAGCAGAACTGAATCTGCATCTGTAGCAAAACTGATCCACAGCAACACTGTGAAGCTGCAAAGAGGTGCAAGTTCCACTGTGAGCAGCAGTTACTGGTATTCAGGTTCTGGGAGCTCTTTATGTGATATAACTGTAAATTTACCAAAGTAATTTGTGCTTATTTGTTAATACACATCATGTGTGTAGGAATCAGTTGCTGCTTTGCAAATACTCTGTCAGGGCAGTTCAAGCAGAATCCAATGCTAGAAATATTCTTGTAAGATCTGCTGTTACTGAACCATAAAAATAAATGGAAGGAAATGCTCCAAAAATAGCTGGGTATTTTTTTAGTCTATACTCCTCCAAAGATTGCTCTTTAAAATATTTAATATTTAACAGAAGTTAAATATCTGGCCTCTTCTATGGGAAGGTGACTTGTGCTGAGCACTACAAGCTGATCAAGAAGAAAGGTTACAGCAATGACATTCCTGTCATGAGTCGATGAATCCAGCAAGTTGATGCATTCCTGACCCTGGCTTTCCAGCTGAATTAGTGGCTGAAATGCTGATTCAGTGTACTGAGAAGTTCCAGCTGAGGCTGCTTGTAACAGCTACAGGAATCATATTTAAATATTTAAAATCATTCTAAGACTGCAAAGACTGAAAATGACAAAGGCTGTTGTTCATTAGGTAGGTAACTGCCTTTACTGTACCTGTTTGTTCAGGTAGTGGCTCAGCATCAGACTGAGAGACCAGATGGCAGCAGTGACTGCTGGAGGCACCCTCGTGTCTTTGCTAATTGGCAAATTCGGCTTTACTGGTTTACCTCTCCACATTTTGTAGCAATAAAAAGAGTATTAAAGAAAGCAGCAGTGTTTTCAGATACTGCTTGCCATGCTTAATTGTGTGCTGCGTTCAAGCGTGTGCCGGTTCCACTCCATTAATTAATTCCACGCTGCCAATTACAGGAGGCAGCTGAAATCTGAACCTTTTCTCCATTCTGACACCTCCCCTCCCCCCGGCAGGTGTGACAGCTAAAGCCATGCGTGACTCAGTGGAACAGGAAGAAGTAACACTTTGAGATTTAATTAAGACAAGGTGTCTTTAAAGTTTTTTCCCCCATCCCCCTCATCCTCCAGTTATTTCCTGATACATTTTTGGGGCCAACTTTAGCAAGTTTAGGAAGGAACAGGTTTGAAAAACAGATGCATGCTTCCTGAAAAGGACCATTAAAAACTTCCACCCTGGTTCACAAACAAGACATAATCCTCACCCTATAAGAATTGAATACAGTAGAAAAGACACTGTGGTCTTGGCTATTGGAATTTATCCATGTATGGAAAAATATTTAACAAAATGATCATATAAGAATCTTAAAAACTGTAAGCAAATTGTTATCTCTTTTGGAGTGTTCCTTTACTATTCTTGCCATTTTTTTTCACTGGTGAATACTATGGGGGATATTGAGTGTCATTTGATTTTATCATCTTATTCTTATTTTCTTTAGCGTTATGTGAACTGTTCAGTTACTTTGTAAGTGTCGGTCTCCTCACAAACACAGCAGTTACTAGTTGCTAAAAAGGTCTAAAACAGTGGTCCTGAGGCTATGGATGGCAAACAGGACTGTCTCTGAGATCACCTAATACTTCTTGTGGCCACATAAAATTTAGAAAACATTCTTAATTATAAGCCTGAAGTTGTTGGTAAGCACAGTACTTGCTTAATATTGTTGTCCATAATCCCTAAAGTGTGGGCATTAGCAGTGTAAATCTGTGTAATTTTTCTTTGCAAGGAATGTCCAACTCTTGAACTCCCCTTTACCAGTAAAATGTGCTTACAGAGATAACTGTACAAGGGTATGCTGTGGTCAGAAGGCAAAACTGGATTTGTGCTGTATGTGTTCTAAGATTAGACAAAGGATGAGAAACACTGGACAGTATTTCTGAGGTCATATTTTGGCATGGTGTTTGGTGACATTTTCCTGCTGAGATGGGTGTGAAGTCCTAACGAAAGCTGCTCATCTCTAAACACCAGAGATGGAATCAGGACAGATTCATCAGTGTTGAAGATCTCCCTCTTTCTGTTTTCTCTTTTTGCAAGGAATATGTCCCTTTGTAGTAATTTGTTAATTGGATTTATTTCTGTTAACGTTATTTTGGAAAACTGGCAATATTCCACTCAAAACTGCTTTTTCATAGTCTGGATACAAAAATAAAAATGGACTGATGGGATTTTTTTATTTCATTGCACCTTACGAAGGGTGAGGGGAGATTGCAGTGCTGACAGAAAAGTTGGGTCAGAAGCTGATTAATTTAGAGGTTTTTAGCAGCTCAAATGTTGCAGCTATTGAGATGTGAGGGCAGGCAATGATTAAAAACCTGAACACTACAAACAAAAACCAACCTTCCCTCCATGAGCTGTTGTATCTTGGGGAAATAACATCTCAATCATAATTCCATGGTAGATACACTGTGAGTATCTAAACTTAGAACACATGGAAGTGCTAGTAGGGTGGGAGCAGTTGTGAAACAAGTGTAAAACAAGGGGAGTGCAAGGCATAAGACTCTGCCTTACATAAGGTCTGTTCCCTAGTTATTGTATCTTTCCCATATGTGCAAGCAATATCAGACTACTGATAGAGTTTCATAGAGATCAGGGAGAGGCTGCTCATGTTCAAAAAGGTCTTTGTAGCTTCTTATTTCAGCTGTTTGGCTTATTTGTGTGCTGTGGTTGATGTATCCTGTTAATGCACAGCTGCTGTCACACAGCACGTACTAAAACAAATGGCACTTCCTGAGCTAACAGATAGATGGATTCTTGTTGTGGTCAAACTGCAATCATTTTGGGGGGGGGATAGATAGCCTTTATTTTAATAAAAACACCAGATCTAGAGGAAGCAATTATGAGCAGAAGCAGGTAGTCTCTAAATGTTTGTATAAAAACAAACCCACCAAATTCCAGAGGACAGTATGTAATGACATACCTGAGTTTCTGTTGCAGATATGAGGTGCATTCCAAACTTTATTGTACAGTTATGCTTTTATGAAGCTGTCCTTTCAGACTTCCAATTTTGATTCATCAGTGCAATGGCTGGACATTTTATAGGACTTATCATTTTTCTTTGTGGATTATCATTGCAACTCCCTTAGGTTGTCTTGAATATCCAGTCTGTGCTCTCTTCCCGTGTCCTGTTTGGTTTCAGGGGGGAATGGAGTCATGAATTCAAGGAGAGCTGGCAGAGCACACTGAGAACACCTGTACCAGACAATGTGCTTCAAGTACAGCATAGGGATTAACATTTTTCCTTCTGCTTTATTGCAACATGTTCACGTTTGCTTTTTCTCCCACTTGTTTGATACTTGGCTTATACTTTTCATTATTTTGTTATCATACCCAGAATAAGATAAATATACAGGCACTGAAATGTTCCTAACTGATAATTATTACTGGAAATCAAAATGAAGCCCTGTATCCTGCAGCCTGGAAAACATGGTTTTTTACTCCTGTTGCACCTTTTACTTCTCTTTTCCTCTTTCAGCTTTTATAGGTGACAGAATATTTTTCCTTCCAAAACCAAAGTCAGCCTTCATTCTAGATTTTTTTTTTAAAAATCTGTGTGCTTTTCTCCCCCTATACAGCCCCATTTTTTCAGAGGAATCCTTCCTGAAAGTTGATCAGAACAAACTTGACAGCTGTTAATCATCTTGGGCTCTGAAAGCAATGCCTGCTATTAAAAGTATATGGCTTTTCTATCCCACCCTGCTCCAGCTATCCTTTGTTTAACGTGCATCCTGAGAACAAAACCATTTTATGGCTGTGAGTTGATCTTTAAGTCTCCTCATGTTGTTTTATAGTCTCTTGTTTTAACACTTCACTGTTTACTAGGGTCTTAAGAGTTCATGTTTTTGCAGGGATTTGAAGAGACAATATTTGATATCCATGTAATTTAAGACCAATCACAATTATATAATAAAATCAGAATGCTTGTTAAAACATCTTGGGTTTGTGTTCAGATAATTGCCATGTTTTCAAGACTAATAGACACAGAAAGTATGTTCTGATGCAATTTTGAGTTGTTTCTTAGCTTTTAAAATAATAATCAATATTTTCTCTGTGAAGGTTGGAATTCCAAACTATTGACTCTCCCTTCTATTTTGGGAACTAAGTTAACTGTGGTCATTAGGACATGTCCAAAATTCATAGTTCTTGGGAAATGGAACAGTTGTGGTGGGTTGTGGTTGCAGATTTGATAATGGAGATGACATAAAAGCAGGATGAGCTCCACCAGTGCCAGCAGTTTGTGGGTAACAACTTGACCAGCAGACAGCTTTCAGAAATTATAGCTGACTTTCTTAAATCAGGAAAGTATTCAAGAAAACTGCTTCTTATTTATATTTTTGTGTCACTTAAAACTTGTTATAGTAACTTTTGTACCATATGGGCTTACATCATTATGTTTACAATTGGGAAGATAGTTATTTTGTAACTTTAAATAAAACCTGTTTGTAACCCTAAACAAAATATTCCTGGCAATGACTTTTCGATTCCCTAATTCTTGATAAAGGAATAGGAACAAAGCAGTTCTGTCCAATTGTAAATTGTTGCTATCTCTTTGAAGATGCTACATCCCATTTCAGCTGTCTTTTAAAAATTAGTCACATTGTTGCTTAATGCCACATCATCTTTAAGGTCATACATCTGCAATACAGTTGTAATGGGAGTAGGTCAGTTCTATCACTTGTTGATGCATTACCAATTTTTGCAAGGACACTTCTTTTTGAAGTTATACCCTGGTTTTCCTCCCCCCTCTTAGTGGGAGGATGTGGGTAACAGAAAGATGATTTCGTTTTTTGTGCTTATTTTTGTCTGATGTTTTTGGACAGTGGGTCATAGCATATGGGAATTGAACAGCATTTCTAAGGATATTAATGGACCATGACAGTGGAATATGGTAGTTTGGATAATCACTGTGATTATTTGGATTGTAAGGCATTATGTGATCCCAAAAACTCTGTTCAGGACCAAATGTGGAAGTTTTCTGCCCTTGATTCTCAGTCACTATTGCAGTGTGAAGGAAGGCATCTCAGGCTGCTTTACTGGACTGAGGTATTAACTCTTGTTTTTGTTTATAAAGCACTTATTAGTCTTACTATTTTGCTTGACTTTCATCAGTCTTTCCCATGGATGTCTTGCAACCTGTGTCAAACAGTTTTTAGTTGCTTAACTTGGAGTCTAGAAACACTGCTGGCATCTCCTTGGCTGTGGTCTAGAAAAGGATATATATCCATGGTAATTTTCATGCTTCTTATTTCATCTTCCATAATTGTTAGACTTTCATAAGATACATTATCACTAAACTACTAGTGTTGCACAGCAGTTTCATTTTATGTGATCTTAATTTGCAGATTTTTTTATTTTAATACCTTTTGCAGTTAATGTATTGACTTGTGGTGGGCAGTGCTGAGAAAATGGTTGGATGTGATGATCTTGAAGGTCTTTTCCAAACTAAACAATTCTATGATTTTATGCTCAGGAGAACATGAAATCAGCCTCAAGGTTTGTGTTCAAAATATTTATTCAAGAAGCACAGATGTTCTCTTAATTGCAAGATATTCAGATTGGCAAAAATAACTGACTAGACAATGAGTTACAGTGCACAGTTGTTATGGAAATTAATAGGTGGGTTTGTTTTCAAAAATAAATAAATAAAGCTTCTGATCCAGAACATTCATCCAAAAAAATGAAGTGACAGTATTCTTTGGGTATGACTTCATGAAATTAGCTGAACTAAGAGTTTAGAGCTATTAGGAGAAAAATTAGCCTTTTCCCTGTCCTGTCCTTATTTGTACCTCTGCACTTTTCCATCACTTCTTTTCAGTGAGTTTTGGTGCTTTTCTCATGGCACAGGAACTTGTTCAGTTCACAAAAAGAGCAGAGAAGAAACCTGGCAAAAGAGAGTATTTTTGTGGTTTTGGGCTGCTGACTTACCTGTGTGATGAGTGCTTGAGGTGGCAGAAAGTGGAAGGGAAGGACTGCACAGAGAGAGGGTACAGGGCCAGTGAAAGGGCATGAAAAGAGGGAAGAGGAGGAATTTGTGTAGAGAGGGAAATGAGGTTCAGACTTTTCCAAGTGGCAATCAGTCAATTCACCTCAGCCATACTGTAAGTTCCTATTCTTTGTTAGCGCTTGGAGACTTTATTTCCATCTGGACTACAGCACTTCCCAAAGGAGAATATGAGTGAGGGGCAGAATGTGATTAACTTGGATAATTTCTCAGGACTGGAGAGAATGATATAAACAGATAAATGTAGTAAAGTGTGTCAAACTGAACACAAAGAAATGTATAACAAGGTTTGAAGTTTGTACAACTGGGTAAAGAGATAGTTAGGAAAAGAAAACTCAATAGGCCCAAGTCTTTTTTTTTTTTTTTTTTTGCTGGTTTTATTTCTTACCTGAAGAAGGACCTGTGTACCTGAAAGCTCTTCTTTTGTTGTTTGTTTGTTCTGGCTGTTTTAGGGGTTTTGTTTGCTTATTTATGTTTTTTGGGTTTGGTTTGATTTTTTGATTTTTTTTTCTTCCCCATTTATATAGTTTGGTCTAATAAACCATATTAACCCCAAACTTTGCTTTACATATTGCAGTTGGAAGGGATGGTTGAAAGAACAAAATAAGTGGCATTTGGCCTGGATTATGTGTGAGATCAATTGTAGAGCCAGCGGAAATTCCTGTTACTTCTGAATAGAACAGAATTTTCTTCTTGCTTGTATCTAAGCATACAGGAAAAAAATTACAAAATACTATCCACTCTGAGGATAAATATTATGGAGTTGCTCATTGTAATATAAATGTTATTATAATAAGATTTAATCAAAACAAAAAATAGACCACTACCGTGATGTCTTAGTAAACATTTTGCATTAGGGACAAGGATTTCTCATCAAGAAATTTGTTACTTAATTTTCCAGTCAGCAGGAATGCTCTGGAGAGAAATTCCTGCTCCCACACTGCCTGTAACTTAAACAAAATTATTTTTATTGCATTTAATCTCATTTAAACATCATATAAGTGGTTCCAGTAATTTCCTCTCCCTAGAATGGCTTTCAGTGAAAAGTTAAGGAAAGATCACTTTGGGTGATCTACAGAATTTGAGCAGCTGTTTAAAGTCCACATTGATAAATCAGTACAATCCTTCCCACCCCCTCTTTTCTGCTCTCCCCAGGGCTGTCGACTCAGAAAACCTCAACCAACTTCTAAGTGTGACTCCTGGAGGGTCATTTTAGCCAACCTCACCCCACCCTGTGCACTCCCTCAGCAGGGACCACCCTGTTGAGGCCTGGGGAGCACTGCTGGGTGTGGGAGAGAGGTGGAGAAGTGGGAACCCTTCCCAATTTCTCTAGGCCAGCCAGCAAACCAGTCAGCAGAGCAATTTTTATGTGGGAATCTGAGGCAGCTTTAAACGGCAGCTCTGCCACAGGCAGGGACACCTTCCACTATCCCAGGTTGCTCCGAGCCCCCTCCATCCCGGCACTGAACACTTCCAGGGATGGGGCACCCACAGCTTCTCTGGCCAACCTGTGCCAGTGCCTCACCATCCTCACAGTAAAGAATTTCTTCCCAATGTCTAATCTAAATCTACCTTCTTTCAGTTTAAATGAGAGGATGGGTGCATAGATATGAAAAATACTCCATAAAGTGCAAACTGCTGAGGGGTTTTTTTCCCCTTGAAATGTGTATGCACTATTTCTAGATAAAGCTTTTATTGTGCATAAAATTTTCAGAAACTTCATATGCCAAGTACTCTAGACACAATTAGGCAAAATTGTATAGGAGATTCTGGTCCATTTTGCATTAAATCTTTTACTCCCTCAATAAACCTGGAGTAACTTAGCTAGAGAGCAGAGCTACTCCACTTAGGCTGGCTCACAGACTACTGGATAACTTGATATCCTTACAGCAATTCATCTCATCTGAAAACAGAGCAATGGACTCTTTATTGTTCTTAATGTAATTTTCTCAAAATCATCTGGGAATAAAACATATCTGAAGACTACAGAGATAGCACAGTTGACTTGGCTGGTTTGTTTGGGGTTTTTGAAGCACTGCACCTTTCCTTAAATTCTTGTCTTGTTTCTGGAAACTTGTCACATAGGCACATGTATTTCACCAAGAAAGTATCTATATGCACAAGTGTCTCTTTCTAAGTCAACAGAATGGACAGATCAAAAGGAAAAGATCCCATAAATATGAATCACAGGGCAAATACAGGTAGTGTTTTTGGCTTTGCTAGCTGTAATTAAGAAAATAAATAATTAGACTGAATTGTTCCAACTAAGGCTTGGCTGCTTCTTAGGCATCAGTGTCAAACACAGACCACAAAAACCAAGGTCTGTTTTATACTGGGGGAGGGAGGAGAAGCAAAGGCAAGTGAACAAACATCTGAAGTCTCTTACAGCTTGGTGTACCAATATTTTACAAAAATATTTATTGCATTTATCAGATTTTATTCTTTTAATAGCTTGGCAAAACAGATTTTGACTTTTAGTAGGGAAAGCAGTCACAGCAGCACACCAGGAACAAGAAGGTAGTTGAGATCCGGGTGTAGACATCTCAAAATATTTCTGTTCTGTTCAGTCACAGATTCTGCATTTCTGCCCAAGGCAGTTCAGAACTGTTGGCAAAGATCATGTTAAAACAAAACTTTAACAAAGCTATAAAAACACCAACCCAAATCTTAAAAGCATCTAGTTGTAAGTTTTCTTCTTTAGGCAGAGTTCATCTTTAATTGATAATTTTTTTTTCCACTGAACTCCTTTAAGCCCTTGACTTTGATGGCTGAAGAGGCTTCACTCCATTGGGCTTTTCCTAATTTAAATGTTTAGATGAATGTTTCAGTTCCTTACTGTTGCTTAGTGTAATGGCTTCTTAACTATTATTGAAAAGGGGTTTTTTTGGTTGTTTTTTATTCTTTTGCCATTGTATTTTGCATCCTTTGAGAAATCTTTAATAAGTGCATTTTAATTTTAAATTTAATCAAAGCTATATGACTCTCAAAGATTAGCATAAGATGAAGAAGAATTCAAGGCACATAAGAGGATGTTTTAAAGTTCAAACCTGAGTATCTCAAAGGGCTTTGCTGTGCAGGCAGGTGCTTTTGCAAGAGCTCCTTCTGTGTTAGGTTTTGAGTCTGGGAGGAAACGAACTGAAGGTGCTGGTGAGAACACCGTGACCACAGACCAGCTCTGCCAGGGAACTTCAGTGCTGAACCAGGTCAGTGGTGCTACCTTTGATGAGCAAGGCTTTCCAGAGTTACCAAATAGTTTGCTTACTTCTCCCTGACAGATAAGCAAATGTCTGACTAAATGCTGCTGTTGGCCCGTGTAAATGAACACCCCCCTCCAGACTAAACCCACAAAAAACCTGTTCCAGAAATGGCAAAACTGATGCACTGGCCTGCTCTGCAATCCAGTCACTAGCATTGTTTTATCTTAAATATGAGTTTAGTTCTTGAAAGTAGATTATTCTTTATAGTAGATTCTAGTAAAGTAGATCTAATCTTTATAGTGTTAGTGTAGACTTGTAGTCTAAGTATAATTTTTGGCAAGAGTGGGACTCATTGGCTCCACACTTTCAAGATTCCGTAGTGGAATCACTGAAACCTTTGTTTCTCCAACTGTATAACTGGAGTTCTCTGGGGAGTCTTTCAGGCCCAAGTTTATGAAGTGCCATTTGGCTCTGCTGGGGGTGTGTGCACATGCACAATGCAGGGACTCTTGACTACACTAAATTAATGTAGAAATGAACTGTAAATGTAAATCAGTACTGAGGCTGTAAGATCTTACAAAATGAACTCCAAGGGTTGTGTTTGATGTGCAGTACAGGAGGGACTCGATACCATGGCTAAACTATAATCATAATTCATTGTTTATAAGTGCATGTAGCATTTTACAGACAAATTCAGTTCTCTGAAGGAGAGAATTGTTTGAAATTGTACCATTTGTTATTCCATCAGATAATTTGGACTCTGGGTCCAAATTTCAGTTCTAAAGTTGTATTTATACTCTGTGATGAAATGAACAAACATCCACAGAGTCTAATGAATCCTGGTTTAGATGTCATTGAAGTCTATCTTAGAGGGGCAAGATGCTCTGAAACTTATTGACATGGAAGTCCTGCCTATTAAGAATCATATTCCTTTTAGGACTAATTTTTCTCTTGTTTCTCAAGAATACCCAGTCAAGCTGAAGTGCGTTGGCCTGATTAATGGAGAAATGACAGGATCCCTCTCTGTTGGTTTTTTTGGTTGGTTGGTTGGTTTGGTCTGTTTTGGTTTTTTATGTGTATAAACCAAAGTTCATTATTTCAATGTCCAAACCAGTACACTCTTGTCCTGAGTGCAGTGCTGCTTATGCCATGAAGCAAGTTACAGGATTAGATTGCTTTGAGGACAAGCCCTGAAGACATTTTGTCTAAATGATTGAAGCGAAGCTGATTTTTGAAATGGTGTTAGCATACACCTTCATAAACAAACATACACAGGTGGTAAATCAAGGCTTCTTGGTCTTAAATGGTTATACAGCAGCTGCAGCATTCTCAGGGAGGTTCCTGACCATTTTATACAACCTGTGTGGAGTGGTGCTTTGATGTGCTTGAAATGGGAGGAGAAACTGTCCAGTGTGACCAGGCTGTGCTCAGAGGTTTGTCATCTGAACAGCACACTGGAGAAAACTTGCAGAAATGAATGTATGTTCATGTGACTGAAGAAATTGTTCGTAGCTTCAGAAATCCTCAGGTAAGACAAGTGGTCTCCAAATAAAATGCTACGTTCTTTTCATATTTTTTTGAAATATGGAAAGGAAGGGGCTGCTGCAAGAATTGATCTAACCTAACACCAGATCTCCAGTAGTGGTCAGCAGGAGCTGCTTAGAGGAGAGTCCAAAACAGAAGCAGCCTGTCATGATGTCCCTCAAAATACTGTCCCAGTAGTCAAGAACTTGGGTCTGAGAACTTTTCTTAGCGGCAGCATCTTGTGACAGGTACTTCTACTGTGTATAACACAAAAATGGTACATAATGGGAAGAATTAATTCATTTTCCTTTGCTCTGAAGCTGCCACCATCTGGTTTAATCTGATGAACCATTTTTTCCCACTTGTTGAATACAGTGAAAAATCATTCGCTGTTTCCTTCCTCTGTCACTCGTGTTTTGTAGGGTTTGGAAACCTGCTCTAACCTCTCTCTTTTCTGATATGTCTTGTCTGCTTAACTATTCTCTACATGAAAGCTGTTCAGTGCCTCTTGTCAACACTTTCAATTTGAGTGAACCATGTCCTGTCCTCCTGTGATGAGATGAGCAGTGTGGTACTGCACAGAACTCTCCAAACGCTTAAATGTCACGTTTTCTTCTAGAATCATGGAACATCTAGACGTACTGATAACTTCATTCCAGTGATTTTGCTGGAATTATGGGGTTGGGAAACTAGTGAGGTTTTATTTTTATAGGCAGGCTACCATACAATGGAAAGGCATGTGTAACAGGCAGCAGGATAGCATCTCTGGCTGTATTGCAGGTGCTCCTGAAAAGGCATAGGAGGGTAAGCATGAGAGCTGTCATGTGTTTGGGATACTGGTGAAGTCAAAGGACAATGTCCAAATGAGGACTATGTTTGCCATTTGACTAATCTTATTCTAAAGTCATTATTATCTGATTAACAGCCTGTAGGAAAATAGGTGCTTGTAAAGCCACATCCATCATAGGATCTGCCTTTAAAACCAGTTTGTTTTTTCAAGCTCTATGAAGTTATTCTTGGTTGTGCTGTTTCCCTTTGGCTGAAAATATCCTTCCCTCCTCCCTCCTCCAGCTTCCTACTCAGTTTCCTTTTCCTCGTTCCCATATAGTCTCTGTCAGACCGACCCTGTGTTGGGCCGACAGGGCCCCTAATGCTTCTTTTCATGAAATTTTCACTACCTTTGTTCTAAGGTAGCCGTCAAACAGAATTTGCCTGGCTGCACAGACACTGAAATGCCCTAGGAGACACTTTAGGCAAAGGTGTTTTTCCACTTTCTCAGCTCGTTACAATGAGGGGTGCGGGCAGGGGAGCTCTTTGGTCAAACAATGGCAACAAAAGTGTGGAACTTAAAAAACACAAGAAACAATCTCCAGCTTGCCAGACAGGAAAAAAACAATAATAAGGGTGAATTAAAAAAAAAAAAAAAAAAAAAAAGAAGAAAAAGGTGAAGGGAGGGAGGATGAAAGCAGTGATATTGTGGCCCCCACGACATGATGCAGATTCCCTCTCTGATCAGCGGGAGCAGAGCCACTGCAGTGCAGTCTGTATTTGAGACAGGACCGCTCATTTGGGAGCGCTTTGGGTGCCCTTGGCACCGCTGTCGGTCAGTCCTGCGCTCCTGTCGGACCCTCGGCAGTTCCGCAGTGGCCCCGGGAGGAGCGGGCAGGGAGGTCGGACGGCCCTGTCCGTGGGTGTGCCCGCTGTCCGAGCCGCGGGGCAGCGCCCCGGCCCGGCAGAGCTGCCCGTTCCGCCGCAGCAGCTCCACGACCACCCCCGCGGGTGGGGGGGCTCCCCCGCCCCGCCCCGGCCCGGCCCGGCCCCCGCTCCGCCCCCGCCGCCGCTGCCGGTGCTGCCGCAGTCGCGCCCGGAGCCGGTGCGGGTGATGCGCCCCGAGCCTCGGTTCGGGGCACCGCGGAGCCACAGCGCTGCCGGGGGCCGGGCACGGCCGGCGCGGCCGCGGCTGCACCCCCTGTGCTCGCACAGAGCCCGCGGGGAGCCCCGAACCCGCCGCCACCATGGTGGCCAAGGATTATCCGTTCTACCTGTCCGTCAAGAGGGCGAACTGTGCCTTGGAAGTGCAGACTGTGCCCAGCCCAGCTAAAGAGACCGAGGTACTGGATCTACTGGTAACACAGTTGCAACTTTATTATTCTTTGTATTGCTCCGGGGAAAAAACGGGCTGCGATGTGTAGATTCGGTCAGGTATCTTTTACTGCCTTCTCTAGGTATTGAATTTCTTTTTGGAATAAGGCGAGAAACGGAATCTAGGTTTTTGTCACTTATCACTTGAAGAAATTAAAATTGGTCTTTAGCTAATTGAGAAATACCTGTTTTACATAAGTGATTTGTTTTTGTTTTATTCACGGACTAACTATTACTTACAAATTGTTAAGCTTATGCAGGAACTGGGAGGGAACCTGAAAAATGGTGTCTTAAAGCATTAACTGTCTTTTCCTCATCAACAATAAACAGGAAATAAATCCAATGTGCAGTCAACTGAAAACTCTGTCCTACCAGCAGGTTGACTACTCTGTTTCTTAAAAATCATGAAAACCTTTCAAGTGACATAAAAAATCTTATTAATTAACCCAAATGACATACTCATTTGCAAAATTCTCAGAAATGTTTCAGGAGCAAATGCAAATGTTTGTGAAAGGCTTAAATATTTGATACCTTGGCTTATCGTAGCTTTGTGTTTGGGTAGAAGACGGTGACCTTAAGGATTCTGACTGCTGCTGAGGAAGGATAACATTTCTGTCTGGAAGTTTTTATCACTTAAATATATAGCTTCTTCATTAGTCTTGTTTGGTGAGTAACTTGAAGACAACTTACTAAATTGGGTGCATTTAATACATCTCCATCAAAGATTAATTACCTCCAGCAGCTGAATAGATCTAAGGTAAAAGTAACATAAGCCCAGTGACCTTATTTAATCGTGATGCTTAAACTAAGAACTAAGAAGATGATGCTGCACTCTTGTTTTTCAATGTACCTTTACATAGAGAGCTTTAATTATTGTAGTTAAGCAAAGTGGAATTTTTTTCAACTGTTTGTTTTTTAAAAGTAACACCCTGCGCGTGTGTGTGTGAATCTATGGAAAACACAAGCTGTTAAGTACCAAATGTCTCTTAAGGGTTCTCATTTTACTAACTATTATATGTTTTTAGGCTTTACTGCTCGAAGGTTTGTTTGTTTTTTTTTTTTTTTTTGTGAATGAATGGAATTGTCAAATCTGAAGAGCTGGAGTGTTGCTCTGTTACAGTTGGAAAAGCAGCTTGATTATAGTCAAATTTCAAAGAGAAAGACTCCGTGAAAGCTGAGAGCATGAGGAAGTATTGAATAACAGATGTGATCAATCAACGTTACAATGTGCAAACAGCTTGTGTTTTATACGAGTTAGAAAATGCACCCTGTGCTTTCAGGCTGTCTTCTGAGAGTGGGGTGGACTTGCAGCATTCTGAAAAATAAACTTTAAAACATTCTGTTTGTCTTAGGAGGGTAGGACCACCCACCACTCCAGAAATTTAGTTAAGGCAGCAGAAATAAAAGCTACTAATTGGAAAAGGCATTATAAAGTCCTGTTTCTTTGAAATCTGTCAATATGCGGGAGAAAAATCCACGTTTCTTAAGCTCCAACATTAAGCTGTTCTTCCAGCCTCTCGCATTTACAAGGCCATTAAAGCTGTTGGGCGCCTTCTACCACAGTTCCCTGTAACTACACCAGAACGCTCGCTGTGTGTGCGTTAGGGATTTCTGCCTTTGAAAGTCTGAGTTTCATCTTAATTATTAACATGTGAAGTGGGTCGATTTGTTTAATAACCCAGTTTGTGTGGAACTGTTGATATTTTTGGAGTAGAACGGGATTTCTGCTGTATAGATGTTTTGAGGAACAGGTTGGTGGCAGAAAAGAGAACCGAGGTTTTCTACTTCAGTTCTTTCTTTAAGCCACACCAGCTCCCTTGGCATAAACTCTGTAGAAGTAGCACAGTCAAAAAAACAATGACAAATGAACTTTCCAAAATATATGTGAACACTAAAAATCTGGGTTCTGATAAAATGCTAATGTTCCAGTCAAAGTACAATTATTTTATTGTAGTTTAAGTGCAGTTTAAGGGCAACAAACACTGCAGCACCTACACAGTGCCTGGGTTTAGGCTCTGAAAACCACAACGCTAACAGAGAATTCCTTTGCATCACTGGTGTGTTGCATGCCTGCTTACAGCTCTTAGGCTGCAGAAATATCTAGACCCAGGAATCAGGGCTGTTTGCAGTTTGCCTTTTGTTGTCTCCTGATACCCTCACAGCACTGAGGTGCAGGAGGTCTAGGCTGCCTGGCGCTGAGGACGGTGTTTGTTTGGACATGGGGAGTGAGGGAGGGCTGATGTGAAGGGGAACCCACGGGCCTCTAGGCCATGGCACATCATTAACAGGAGAACCAGGCACGGAGCCAGACCAGAGGGGCCAAAAGATTATGAGATAAACTCCAAGTCACGAGTTTTCTTTGATCTTCATAAATGTATGTATTTTGTTGTAATGAAATATTAGCAAGTTGCAGTTTGGGCGCATTTCAGGTAAGTTCATGTGCAGTGTAACTGGAAATATGTCAAACCCCAGCACTTGGAATTGCTGATCTGTTCTGCTTAATGGCAGTGGGAAACAAGCAGCTTGTCTTTATTTTTCCATTCAGTAACTCGCCATATGATGTCTGCAGGTTAATTTGCAGTCCAGGTTAATATCCAGTTTGTTCCAGAGTGGAAAAGGTCTTTCTTAGGTTGCCTGTACAAGCAGCTTCTAATGAGAGGAAATGCACAATTTGATCAACTCTACATTAGTTGTCTGGGTTTTTCAGGGTTTCTGTTGCTTGTGTTAGTTCACCTCAGTGTGAGGTTTTTCTGTTAATTGGACTTCATTTCCTAACTCCTGATGGATGTATTGATTTTCTGGGTGTTGCAAATGAATGATCAGTCAAGATAGCTGGATGCAGCTTGTTCTTATGCTACTGACACTGCGGTGGTTCTGTGTCCTGCACATGGCACATGAAATCGGAGGGCTAAGGGTGGTGACTAATGAGGGCAGCCCGTGTGCGGGAGGAGTCAGTCCTTGCTGAGCACACGATGTGATAACGTGCTGCAGACTTCAGCTGTTGTCTTTGACCGGAATACTTTACCACTTCCCTAAATGGCTTTTCATTGTACCCCAACTATCGTTTCAGGTATCTTCTTTGTAGTGCTGTGATTAAAACAAAGTCTCCCTGGATTTTGCTTTGTTTGCTTGGGTGGTTTTGTGGAGACTGACAGAGGAGGAGCGTAGGTGGTGGCTGGAACCGTATGGATTTGAAGCAGAGTTGTGTCACCGATACTCACAATTTATTGGATGATCAAATTGCCTTTATGTATCAACTTAAATCGCTTGATAAATTCTCCCTGAGATGCTGGCAGTTTTACGAGTGGGATGCCTCTCCCAGGTTTTAGGGTGGACCTGTGCTCGTGATTACAGTTACCTTTGTGCAACACTGAACTGCACTTCGAACTGCTTTAGAGTCACCTGCTTTGTTTTCCATGACCTCAGTTCTGGAAGAGTCAATGTTCTAGAATTTCCCAGCCAGAATATTTCTAAGATACTATGAAGCAAAGGCAAATTCTCTGCTTTTTCAAGTAGAAAAAAAAGTCTTTTCAGTGCCAAAATCAATTGAGAACATTTTAGACTTGCTTTGCTCTGGAGGTACAAAAACCTTGAGATGCTTGGCTTAATTTATTTTTAGGTTAAGTGTTTACTGTGTTAAAGACTCTATTGTAACATAAGTTGTTTTTTCTATTTTAACCTTTTTTGTTTGGTTTGGTTTTTTTATCCTGCTGAAGGTTAAATACTGATAACATCCTGTGGAACAGAGCTTGAATGTGGGTTTTTTTTCTTATTAAACTCCAAGTTTTGGGGGCATTTATTAGAACTGTTTAATCTGAGGCCAATTTAACTAGTAGCAGACTAATAAAAATAATATTGTTGGGCTTCCTGCCATGACAAATGTTGACTTACCCTTATAAAGTTGACTAAAAACTAATAACATTTGAAGTATAGGCATATGGAAATATAGCCAGTGACATGAAGTCTGAAACAGAGTGGTTCTGTTTGCATTTGCTGGCACTGCTGGTGAATTAGGTTTTAAAACAAAGGTTACTGTACTGTTCCAATTTATAGTGTCTTCATTTATTACACTGTTAACACTTTTGAGACTAATTTAAGTTAAAACATTTGCCCTGATGAATGCTTCCATAACACAGAATGAACGCTCTGGGTATCTGTTTGTCTTGATTCATATTAAAAAAAAGGAAAAAAAACACCCCAGCATATTTTTTATAAAATGGCAAGCAAGTTAGAAACCCCAAGTCTGGAATTATTGCTGTAAATAATTGTCTCAGCACTGAACTCCAGTAAAGGAGGATGTTTTTAAGAGGCATTGCTGATTTCAGCTGTTTTGTACGTGTGTTGAGACAAGGTTAGTCGGCCTCTGAAGGTAAATCCTTTGAAGGAATAAATTTTAATATTCTAAAATGCCAAGGTCCTGTACCAGTTTTTACATAGCACTGATTTTCTGCGTTGCCTTAAAAACCTCTGTAAATTCCTTTTTTTCAGTTAGGTTTGAAATACAGCCAGAAAAATGAACACAATGTGGTCGCAGTAGTGCTGCAGACACAAGTGTAATGACTCCTCGGGGAAATATTTTCCCTTGTTTGTCGGATTCAGCACCAGTTCTCTGACACGGAGACTGTTGTTGAAGTTGCTGATAAGAGGTGGGAGAGTCAGTTGGAAAAATAATCATACCAGCAGTGACCATCCATTTGCTGTTCCCTGGGAGGAAATCAGTGCCTAAGCAGGTCGGGGCAGAGAGTGAAAGAATTTTGAAGTGAGGTACTGGAGCAAGGGAAGACCTTTTAAAAAGGCACCTCAGCTACCATTCAGTATGTGTTATCCAGGTCATTGGTTCTGATGTTCTTGGGGCGATAGGAAGGGAACCTGGCCTCATTCTTTTTGTTGGCTTTTGTTCGTTTTGTTAGAAAATGAAAACCAGTCTTTTGCTAGAGCAATTTATCCATCAAAGGGTGATAATTAAGCTGTGGGTGGCCTTGTTGAATGATAATGTATCAAAAACTGATTGATATCATTAAATGGATTTAACTCACACTGACACTCTGCTTTGAACTTTGAGAAAATTCCATTCTTTACACATCCAACTAAGAGGGTGATTTTGGTTTTTGGTTTTGGTGGTTTTGTTTTTGGTTTTTTTTCATTTTGCAGATAAAAAGCAGCAAAGTGTTAAGTTTCTTCCCCTAAATAGGCTCCTAGAAGCTTTCCTGTCTGTGTAGTGTGTTATTGGATAAATATATCCAATTATTAGGTGCCAGTTTCGCTAAAGAAGAAATAAAAATAACATCAACTGAGCTGTCAGTACATTGCAGCTAATCTAAGTGCCTGATTCTTCACAGGATCATCTGCTTTATCACGGTGCTCTGGCTGTTGAATGCTCAGCTTGCCCCGGGAGTGGGTGCTGTGTGCTGAGATTCAGGCTTCTCGATGGTAATTCTCGTGCACTAGAGCCAAAAATAAGGATACAGGAGTTACCTTTGTGCCAAGATGCTGTCATTTTGGAATGACCATATCAGAGTTTAGAAAGCAACACGTCACTGAGTTATGCAAGGCAAAAAGACTTCAATTTTACAGAAAAGGGAGTTGGCAGGTGTTACTCTGGCTTCCTTGTAGTGCTGTAGTCGCAGCTCATTGCTGGATGAGTTTTCCAGCTGTCCCACAACAGAAGGCTAATTTTTTGGGGTTATGCATTGAAAGATAGAGCTTTCCTTCCTTACTCAGTAGTCTAAACCATTAGGTTAGAGTCTAATATATAGAAGATACTACATTTGTGTGTGTGTGTGTATATATATGTATATATATGTAATCTACAGAGTAAATTACAATAAAGAAGCAATTTTCATGCCAAATTAGAGAAATGGTGAGGCAATGGCATCTTTGAAACTTAGCTGATAGCTTCCCATCTGAAATTGGGGTTATGCCATTGTGGTTAGTCTTTTTTCCTACTAATTTTTCAGAAAAGTATACTGTAAAAACATACTCTCTCCAAAGTTGTTTGAAATGTTCTGCTCTGGTTTTCAGGACCATCCGTATTTTGGACACAGATTTGCTGCTTTTATCAGTTTGATCACAGTTTCAGGTTCTTTCTGAGGCTCATATATACACGGTATTTCCCGCTTATATTTTTTCCTCTCTGAATTCAAATGTTACCGAAGTCATCTTGAGTTCAAATATACAACTCCCTCCAAAAGCCATCTGCTCTTTGTTCTAGCCTAGTCAGGTATTAATTTGACTTCACTTGACTGTTCAGCCTTTGAAGTTCGTGCACTCGTGTTTCCCTCAGCTTTCTTTAGCCTTATATCAAATTTAAAGCCCTGTCAGATTAACGTTACTTGTTCACATATACCAGCTCCACATTTTGGAATCTCTGCCAAACTGTAGTCTGGATCTTTTCTTTTTCTCTTTTTCTTTTTTTTTTTTTTAACTTCCCGTACTGCTTTGGCAAGCCTTCCTGAGTCTGAAAATGCAGTCTAACATGCAGTAATTTCAAACTCTGAAATAATAACGACTTTAAAAAGTCAGGAAAAACATTAGGACACCTGAATTTTTTGTGTCATAACTTAGCCCAGTTCCCAGTCTGGACAGGTGATGGTGTTGCAACTGGATCCAGTCACTAAATTGTCTCTCCCAATCCCCTCTGCTTCTGCATTTGCTGAACTGGGAGGAGAGAGCAAGAGTGAAGGGAGAGTGATGACTTTTTGGTAGCTCTGCACTCAGAGGTGCAGGCCTGGAACCTGGTGTTCATTTTACCTGTGCAGTATGTCCTGACTGGAGCCTCCTCATGCTGGGCAGACACAATTCTGTGTTCCCATGTGCCGAGATTCATACACCAAAGGATTTTATGATTGTGGGACTACTGATTAATTGGAAAATCGGAGATTTTTCAGAGACAAATTAATAAAGTAATGAATGCATTCATGAGGAATTCCTAAGTACAAAAGCAGTTTATTATTTTGAAGGTATATTAATAGAATTGAGGAGGCTTGGGGAGCAGCATCTGGAGAGCAGCTCTCTGATCTTACTGGATAATGTGCAAGTGCAGATCCTGCTCAGTGTCTCTGGGTAAACCAGAACAGTTCACACAGTCTTCTCTTTCCATTTGATCTGCTGGCTGCGAAGAAGAGAGTCCTTGGTGAGAAAAACAGCCTCCTGTTTAAAACTTGCACATGACTGTGGAATTTCTCCCTGTCCAGATTGTTGGTCTCAGTAGCTTGTTCAGCTTCTCTGCAGTGCTGGTTTGGAGACGTGAGGCAGCTTGAGAATGAGGGTGTTGATGGAAGGGGAGGTGGAGACAGAACGATTGTAGACCATCAGCTGAAATCCTGTGATCGAGTGTCTCAGTTTCACTATTACTATCTCATGGGTTTAGAATTGCTCCAGTAGTGCTATATTTTCATTGCACAGTCAAAGCCTTACCTGTACAAACTTCATTTTTCCACGGTAGGAAGGGTGACTCAGTGCTGATGGTCTTTGTTGTTAGACTTTGCTTGAAGGAGATGACACCTGGAACACTTAAGGTTCAATGAGTTTCCACTTCCAGCTCAGTATCTTAACCTACCAGACAGTTTCTAATACAAGGTGAAAATCTTGTTAGAAGTATTCAAAAAAAGCTTTTCTCGTACTTAACAACTTATGATTAACAAGGTTTACTTTAAGAGCTCATTGGTATAGACTCTCAGGCTTCCAAAATTATCTTTAATAATGCTATTTGAGAGAATCCTGTGGTAATGCTGTTTTCTTTCCATAAAATTGAATTCTTAATTTCGACTACGTATTTAGCTGTTTGGAATTCTGGTCAGAATTTTCAATGTGAAATCAGAACACAATATGTTGAAGGAGAAACTCAAGATGCAGTGCTGACACAGAAGGGGTAGGACTGCAGTTACCTGACTTGGCTTTGCCTGCTGGGAGCAGAGCTGGCCTCTGGTGGCTCACAGAAAGAGGCTCTAGAAGAGCTTAATGTTTTTTGATGGTGGCTGAAACTGGAGTTTCTTGTCTCAAGCATCAGATTCTGTTTTCAGTGAGGTTTTGCAGTGTGAACATTAGTAAAAACTATACTGCCTTGGCATTTTTCTCCTTGAAATGGATGGGAGATGGACACACATTGCAGCAAAGCTGTGAGACACCAGAAAGGACACGGCAGTGAAGGAGGAGTAATCTTTTCTATTAATCCCAATCCTCCTCTCTCTCGCTTCTGGAAAGTCCATACAACCTTGATTCCCAGGTTTTGCTTTGGGGCTGGGCTGTTGATGCCTAAGTGAGCTTTGCTGCTGAGGTGTAGCTGCTGGCACAGGCTGTGCTGCTGGCATGGCACTGCCCAGCTCCGGCTGGGGCACCGCGTCCTTCCACTGCAGTGCAGCACAATCCCAAACAAGCAGCTCTGCCGTGGGACATTGTCTGTGCACCGGCTCTAGCATTCTGAATAATCATAAAAAACAAACAGCTGCTGATGTGCCACCAGTTAGAGAAGAATTACAGTGGAATCTCAAAGATTTTGGGGGGTGGGGGAGTGCCGGAGGGGGGTGGGGATGCTGCTGCTGTAGATAAGTATGCTGGTGGTGCTGCAATGACGTAAAAAATACTCCTTCTAAAACCTGTCTCAAAGACATGGTTGCTGAAAAGGAAGGGTTATGAATAACAGTGAAATGGTGAAGATAAGGATTTAACGTGATTTAGGCTGCTACAGTTCTTTAATGCCAGGTTTCATGTGTGATGGAATACATTATTTTTGCTAGAGGGTTAAACACTTTGTCGCTCATCCCAGCTGGCTTTTATGGATTTCCAGGTCTGCCTGCTGAGAAGTAAATTAAATATGTAGCTGCTTCTCACCTTTCCTCTGTTGCTGCACTAATAGAAGAGAATTTTTCTTGCCAGTAATACAGATGGTGATCTTCGCTCCCGAGACTTATTATTTTTTGGTATCAGAAAGGTTGACAAATCTGCATTATTTCCGGAAGGATTTATATTTCTGAAGAAAAGGATAATAGGCATGCTTCATTTTCTTAAAGCTGTGCCTAGGCACTTGGAGGCATAGCAAACCTACACAGACCTTATAAGCATGGCTGAAAAAGAAAGATGAACTGCTTTAGGATGTCCTTGAAATATGGTGTTGGATGGGTTTTTTAACTTCACTTGGAAGGTTTGGCTCTTTTTCTGTCAAAAGTTACCTTTTGCATGTGCTGTTCAGGATCCGTTAAATGTCAGATGGAGGTTAGAAAGCCAAGGGTAACTGTTCCATTTTTATGTATTTATAACCAGCTTTTTCTTGTGTTATGATTTCTGTTAATTTTTTTTTAAATATATATCTACAGGACAATTAGCATATTATTTTGAAGTAGTTATATATTACTTTAAATGCTGTTGAAAGTATATATGAAAGGAAAAACATTTAATCGAATGCTGTATAGTAGATTTTTGTTTCATTTTCCTTTATATTTTATGCAACAAATAAATATATGTAAACATGTTACTAATGTGTTTGCTTGTATGTGTATTTCTATAGGAACATGCATTCAAAGACAATGGGAGTTAGAGATTTTTGTCTGAATTATATTTTCTGGAATAAAATACATTGAAATGAATAGAGTCACATACTGGCAGTGCCAGAGGCAAAGAAATAAACAGAATTGTTTTTATTTGAAAGTATTCCTTTCAATGAGATTATCACAATGTGCATTAGCTGCAGAGCACTGCTGAAAATTTTTCTCATAAGAATGAGTTAATATAATCAAATTATTTAATCTTTCTTTACCTTCCTCTCTTCCCTTGCTCCCAGCCATGCCAAGTTCTCCATCATTACATTGTCCAGCTGTTTCTAGGACCTGTGTGTACCAGCCAAGAGCAATCTGTCATTGTCAGTGTTTAAAGCTGCTATTGTTTATTTACTGCCCCAATTAGAGGCCAGGTTTGCAAACTTGCTTGTTAGGAATGCTTTGTTAGGAACATCGGTAAAAACTCAGCAGTCTTTGTTTAATTATACTCACACTCTCCCATTTTCTTCCTTCCCCCTCTCTCACCTGCTACAGGAGCCCAGTAACAAACGGGTCAAGCCGCTCTCCAGAGTCACATCCCTGGCCAATCTCATCCCTCCTGTCCGAGCCACTCCACTGAAGAGGTTCAGCCAGACCCTCCAGGTAATGGCAGCACATCCCACTGTGTTGATGAAACTGGAATGTGGACACAGCCACAGTTTTTTGGGTCCCTGGTAATGGGAGATGCACAAACACCCCCCCACTGTAATGTGCCAAACAGGTTCAGACAACTTGTGAATATGAAGTCAGTCAGCTTCAACTCACAACTCTCACCTCAAAAAAAACCACTTCTCTGTCCAGATAATTAATGCTTTTCAATTACCAGTAAGAAAAACTATTGCACCTGTAGCATATAAAAACTGTTTGCTAAAGGATTATGATTGCTTTTTAAATTTGATGAAGAGAATGTTCCATGACACTTTCTGTTAATTTTGGTTGGTTTCTTTGAAAGTGTTATTTTTGGTATAGTTGGTCATGTAGGACTACTAAATTTCCTCTGTACAGTGAACTTTGACCTTGCCTAAACAAAAGAGTTAGTGAACAACTGGAAATTTCCAAGTCGTTTTCCAAAGCTGATGATGAAAACTAGTAAAGGGTGAGCAAATTCTTAAATGCAGTTTCTATGTTGCAGTTTATGTGCATAATATTTAACATACTTACAGACTAATGGAACTTGAGTTTATATATAAAGCATTTGTGCCTTCAGACCTAGAGACTGGGAAATATTTGGGTGCTCAGCTCCTAATGGCTCTGCTGAGTGCCAGCTGGGAGCTGCAGCACTGCTGTGGGTCTGGCCTAGAAAGCCAGACTTGTTCCTCTTTAAAACTGTTTATGTAAGTAAAGCACGTAGAAGATCTAAAGAACATTATTTAACAACCTTAATTTCTTTGAGAGGAAATGTAAAAATAACTTGGATGTATTAAAAATGTTCTAATCAAAATCAGCTAAACTAGAGCATTACTGAAGCTACCTGTTAAGGAGGAAAGGAAAGAAATAAAACTTGACAGCAGGGAGACTTATGACAAATAGAAAGCCGTGGGAAAGAACCCTATTTTTCTGTGGTGGTAATTATCTAGAAAACAGATATTACAGGGGTTTTCTAACATTGGTTTTCCTGTCTTCGGTTCCTGTGGTGTGTGAAGTGCAGACACTGCACAGAAAAGCCGCGTGTGCAGGGTTGGAGGAAGAGCAGAATGTCTGCACAGCCCTCAGCCTGGGTTTGGGCCAGGTGTAGCCTGGCGTGACTCGAGCAGAGATGCCTGTGTTCCCTGGGGTGTATAAATCTCCTCCACAGTCTGCCTCCAGCAAAAACTGGCCCTGCTCTGAAAGGGCTACATTAGTTCCAGTGGCGAGGAGTGTGGAAAGTGAATTAATTTCTGGCTAAACTGCAGCTGAGTGAGATGCTTCCCTTTTCCCAGCCTTACACAGCTGTTGGCCTCACTAAGGTACCTGTGCTATTGTTCTGCAGTGAATGCCTCTGCCACTGTACACAGTGTCCAGTGCAGGATTGTCTGTAATAAAGTTCTTTTAGACTATCCAAAACAATTGGCCTTTCGTGTGTGGTAGCAGCTTCCTGAGATGAGAGCTGTATAAATGTGTTTCAGGGCAAATTTTGTTGAAAATAGGAGAGAAAATAGTGGCTTTTGCAAGACTCACTGTTGCAAGCATTTCTGCCTCGCTCTGTTCATAATGACTATAAGAATGTATTTTAATTAACTGTCTGCTTCTAATCATATTAAACAGTGATGTTATTCATGCCAGCCCCTCTAACTATGAGCTTGAAGGGGCTGTGATGAGAAATCAGCCTGTGTGTTCTCTAAATCCTGGGTCTGAATCCATTTCCAAGTGATGAATGCTGGTGATGTCCCTCAAGACTGCCTTCATAGCTGGCTGTAAATTGACTTCTTATCTGATTTTGTCAGTAACTATAGAACAGGGATAAAAAAGACTGACCTTGTGCTCAGGTGTCCCACTTGGAATTATTTAGAAACATTCTGGGAAGCACATAGAGCTATTTCACTTTATTATGTATTGACAGAGCTGTCACTGTGTCTTACGAACAGTTTAGAGCAGGATTTCTTTTCATGGTGTAATTTCCTGTAAAAAAAAGAAAAAGTTGATTTTTCTTACTAGGTGAATTTTAATGTATCTTCCTTGTTATTTCAGTCAAAACCTATGTCTCTTCTTGCATTGCTGCTTAGATGTTCTGTATTTGTAAAATGTAGTGCTATCATCATCACAACATGCCAAACAAATGACTTCTTCCCCTGGAAGAAAACAAAACAAAGCCAACAGAATCTAAAAAGATTACTCCAACAGCATCAGTAAAAGGAATTAGAAAGTTCTGAGATTCCTTTATGGCATTTCAAACAAACCTTCTTACATATTCTTCTGAATGGAAGATACATGTAAGAGGAAAAAAGTTTATGATGGATAATTTTCCTCACCTCTGTACATGTATCTTCCATTTTATATTAATGGAGTTCCAGCATGCAGACTGAAGAGAAACATCTCTGTGTCTGGGAATTGTGTAGTGTCTTTTAAGATATAGCAGCTGTTCATTTTTGCATATTTTATTGATTAGAGAAGTATCTGATTATTTTTGGGTATACTCAATTTTATTACAATTCTCCACTTCTTTTCAGTTCTTTCTTCATAAGGATTCCAAGTAACAAACACATAAAGTCTTTCTGGTTTTCTTTCTGGACTTTTTTTTTTTTTTTTTTTTACTATCTGTAGTCATTTTGTTTCTGTCATAAAGAGCACTGTTGAGTAGCTGACTAATACAGTGCTGTCAGCTCCATCTCTGACAATCTGTCTGTATATCTGTAGGATGCCTCATACTAAGCAGGTATTCTTATTTGTTCATCCACCTGGGAAACCAGTTTATTTTATAGCTGTATTCTCAGCCTCTATCAAGACAGACTAATGATTGTGATGATCTGCTTGGTCTTATTCACAGCTGTGCTGTTCAGCTTAAAAGCTGAAAATAGGATCAGAAAAAGAACTCCAGCTGATGCTGAAGAGAGAAATTGAAGTCTGGCTGGCTTCCTCTGCAACTTCAGTTTTCATCAGTGTGTCTTGAATTTAAGTAGGGACTCCAAATTATTTTTATCTGTCTTAGGACACCGGAAATTTCTAAAAATCCTGAAGAAGAAAACTCTTTTTAACATCAGTCCTGAATGCCAGGGCTTTGATCAGTAGTGCCCTTTTCACAGTACATGAAGCTCTTTGCTTTACTGCAGCTGAAATTAAGGTTTGCTAATTGCATCAATTAACATCAGGAACACATAGACCCTTCATAGCAACAGTCTTCTAACAGCCAGGGAAAGCTGTTACCATCAGAGAATTACAGTAAACAAAATGAGGGGTTGTGTCTGGATTCTTCCCCAGCTCCTTTAGTTTTTGGAATTATATGAAAATTTTAATCATCACAGATGGCCATAATTTTTAAAGAGTGTCTGGGACATGTTTTTTAAGGAAGCCAGAAACTAGGAAAATATTTTTAAAAGACTGTAGATGTAGAAATGCTGTTTTGACATTCCTGCAATTCCTTCATGGGATTCTATCACATGACTGATTTTTCTTTTCTTGTTTTTGTTTTCCCTTTCTTGGCGAGTACCAACCAAAGGCACCGTCAGAATACTTGTTTTTAAAACTTTTTGGTAGAACTTCACATTAGGGCTCTGTTCCATTAAATAAATAACCTCAGTCCTGTGCCCCTTACATTACTTTTCTCAAAACACTGTTGTGAAATGAGTTTGCTTTGTGCCATAATCTTCTCATTTGCATGCGAATATAAGAGGTTCCATGGTTCCTTATTATAAGAAGTGTAAATTAAGCATGCAATTTCACGGGTATTTCTTTGTCTTCTTAACTCTTGAAGGAGGACTGGCACCTGACTTGCAAAGTTTGGGAAGGTTTGTGCGTTTATGTTTATTTTTAAGGGATTTGTCAATACCAAGTGGGACTCAGATTGGCTGCTTTTAAAAGGCATGGAGTTTATTTATATACTATGTCTTCTGATATTGTAAAAACATACTGTTTTAATAGGCATTGTTTGCATTTTATGAGCTCGTATCTTCAGAGGGGAATTTCAGGTCTTATGCTCTGTATGTGGTGCTTTCAACCTGGAAATGAAGCGAATTTATTTTGTTTTAAATATCCTTGCCCAAGGCAGCTAAAAGATGATTGTGTTATGTAAGGCATATTTTAAATAACAACAGAAATGTAGAGTATTTCAACTATGTGGAATAGTTGAGGCATTTCAGAGGTAGGACCTCAAAAAGAAGCCTCTAATTTTAATGGAGCAAGAAAGGAATCTTTTCAAAATAGCACAGTAAGAGCATAAAGTATCCATCCTTAGCCTGTACTTTTTCTAACAGTCTACAGGCAAACAGAACTCTCAAGTCTCTCTTAAAATTGGCTTTATTGAATTTTAGATACAGAGGTGCTGGTACCCGTTGGCAGAGTTTGGAGGCTCCAGAAGTACTAATAAAGATGCCATGGTTGTAGAACCCAGTAGTGATTATTTCACAGTTTGCTATCTACTAGCTCTGATTGTTTAATGCAGTTCTTCAGCTGCTAAGAAGTAAAAAGTAGGAGCAAATGGTGCGAAAAGAATCTGGCTTGTTGCTTGTCATAAACATTAACATCTGAATATTGACATAATTTTTCCTTAAAGTTTGTTCTTCTCATTTCAATCAGATACCCATTTCACACATTTCTCTGTGGATTAGTTTCCTGATCTCATACATCTGAAGAGGCAGGATGTTACCAGTTGAAAAGGTTCCTCCATGTATCAAAACCAGTTTGGTCAGTTAGAGCATTATAGCACTAATTATTTAATCCTCTTATGGACATATCTGTAATGATGATACCAATCAAATCCTTGATGATTAGCAGTTAAAAAAAAGTAATAAAATATGCTTTTGGGTATTAAGACACTTAACCAAAAAAGTATTCATAGAGTTTACTCTCTAAAATTTGCATTGATTCTAAATTTTTAAGTATTAGGGATCTAATGAGGCAGATATGTGTAATGCATGAATAATTCCTGTCTGTTCACTGAATTGAAACTCTGATCAGTTATGTTCATTTATTCTGCATTGTCCCTGTAGTTCACTCTCGTTGCATGGTGTATGAATGCATTGCATGAGTTTTGAACATGTTGAGGGCAGGACAGGGACACAGTTCACTGCAGGGATTGGAGGGACTGGCCTTCCATGAGGATGTATTAAAATAATTTCTCTTACATTCCCAGTACTAAAACGTCTATGAATTTCAAAGTAAACACTAATTAGGTAATACATTTGTTGTACTGAACTATGCATATAAATTCCTTAGAAAACAAGAGAAGTGCAGCTGTTCTCACCAGAAGCCCAATCCCTCCCTGTGTTCGCAGCGTTCCATCAGTTTCCGCAGTGACAGTCGCCCGGATCTGTTCAGTCCACGGCCGTGGGCTCGGAATGTGCCCCCTGCAAACACGAAACGGAGGGACAGCAAACTGTGGAGTGAGACCTTCGATGTCTGTGTCAATCACATGCTCACATCGAAGGAAATCAAGCGTCAAGAGGTCTGTATTGCTTTGTAACCATAAGTTGCGCGTTCCAAAGTTGCCTTTAAATTGTGGAGCTGGGAATTCTAGTAGGCATTGGGATGGCACTTGAAGCTTTCCTGCCATTAAATGGAATGTCACCACTCCACTAGAAGCAGAATTCCATCCCTAGTCTTTAGGCTTCAAGCTATATTAGATAAATATATTTGTCATAAAAATCAGCTCATCATATTTCCTTCATAAATGCGAAGTGACTGAGCTCTGTTGTCCTGTGGTGGGCTGCTGTGTGTATTTGTTCTGTGGGACACCTTCTGTAGTCATGGTTGAGATTTTGGTGTTTGGTGGTGTTATCCTAGCAATGCTAGATGAGCAGGCTGTGCTAGGAGCAGGGATTCATCAAGTGATGCACACAGAGAGAAATGTACCATTATTTCCCTTGTTGGAAAAGTAGCTTCCCTTTGAGAAGTTACCAGTGCTAGAAAGATGACATACTGATCAAAAGATGTTTTCCAGTACAAAAAGAGCATGTCAGTGGTTTTAATGTGTTGTACATGACAAAGTCTAAATAGTTCATATTGCAATCAATGCAGGGCTTCCTACAGAAGCAAGGGTTTTTTATTTTCAAAAGCAATTTGAGCATTATCAACAAAGCTCATAACAATCTCTGGGAATACTTCAGGCACTGAGTCATAAATCAAACAATAGTAGTGCCAAGCATTTCTTGTGCAAATTTTAACAATGTACAAGAATTCATAGGAAATAGCTTCTGTAATTGAGAACTTCAAAGGCAGCTTATTGAAAAATAAATTGTAGAAACTGTTTACACAGTGTAACAGTCATTGCTGTCTTGGGGCAGAAGCCAGGACCCTTGATACAGCCCAAATAAGTCAGCTGTATTCCAGGAATCAGCTACGTGGTATTTAGACACAGTATTAGGCTGGTCAAAATATAACATCAGTTCAGTAATTGGAGTATAGATTAAATAAAGATATTTTAGAATATTTGTGTTTGTTTTACAGGCAATCTTTGAACTTTCCAAAGGAGAAGAAGACTTGATAGAAGATCTGAAGTTGGCAAAAAAGGTATGTTAAAAAAAAACCCAAACAACCCAAACCCACAAAACATAACAGTATTGATTGGTACATAACACTTTAAAAATAATGCTCATTTTTTATAGTTGCTAAGAAAGTAAGGGAGGGAAGAAATCCAAAGCATATTTCTATCTGCCTGTTCTTTCTGAAACATTTAAATGTGCTGCTTTCCCCACCCTCCTCAAAATTAAATTGATCATTTAATATATGGTTATGAAACTTTAAAATATTCTCAGCCAGTTGGTCTGTTTTTACGTACAGGGAGCTTTAAATACTAACTTTTCAACTACCAGTGATATATTAATTACAGAACTCCCCTTTTTCTCTTTTCAGGCTTATCATGACCCAATGCTTAAGCTTTCCATAATGACAGAGCAAGAGTTGAACCAAATTTTTGGAACACTGGACTCCCTAATTCCTCTACATGAAGGTAAAACCCCAATAGTCTTTGTCTGCATAACTACTGCACGTAGATTTGAAGTCACCTGCTTTATTAAGTGAGGTTTCTCTTCTGTTTTTCTAATGATCAGATCTTCTTAGGAGACTTCAAGAAGTCAGGAAACCTGATGGATCAACAGAACACGTTGGCCACATCCTTGTGGGTTGGGTAAGGCAGAGCTCATAATCAATTTGGGGACTTCAGCTTGGAGCTGTAAGACAGTTTTTATCAGACAGTTTCCTTTTCGTGTCTGGCATAACAGGTCAAAAATCTACTCTCAGAATTTTTTTAAAAGGTAGGGCAACTAGTTAGAGATATAATGGAATACCTTCTCTTTTCAGGGATTTTCCATGAAAAGGTTTAGACTAGGACATTGTTTTTAAAGCTTTTGCTTATCAGGAGATGAGCTGTATATACTTTAATCAAAAATGGAGAGGCAAACTAGAGTTTGTCTCATGCAGGTAATTTTAGAATCTGCCCTCATTTGTATTTTGTTTTTCTTGAAAAGTCACATTGTATAAGGGCACTCTACAGTTAGTTTTGAATGTCATTCTGTTCCAGTTGTCAGTTGTTATTTTTTTCTCAGATTTAAGGCACAGTTTTGTCATCTTAGCTTGGTCAAGGTTCTTGAGGGCAATATAGAAGTTTGACTGTAGAATTTTGCATATCTAAAAAAGGCCAGGTTTGAGAGTACTCATTCCTAGGCTTTTAGCTCCATTCACAGTTAACATCAGCCTTCTGTAGTCAAATATTAAGTTGTGCTCAGTCTTAAGTCATTGATATTTTTAAAGCTTTGAAATAGTATTGGAGATCTCTAGGCACTGAGACATGAGCTAGTGCTTCTAAATTACTGCAATTCTGAACAAGGTCTGAGGACCCTTGTAAAACTTACATATGTTGGAAGTGCTCTCATCAATTAATTGTGGATAAATCTCCAGCTAAAAGAGTCTCAGCATGAAATTCTGACATCCTGAATCGCTGGAAACTTTCGGTAGAGCAAACTGTGCTTCGCTTCAGCTGCAGAATAATTTATTCCTTTCCTCAGCTTCCATGCCTGAACTCCTATGACAGCTACTGCAGCAACCAAGTAGCAGCCAAAGCTTTGCTGGATCACAAGAAACAGGATCACAGAGTGCAGGATTTCCTGCAGCGCTGCTTGGAGTCTCCTTTCAGCCGCAAACTGGACCTGTGGAATTTCCTGGACATCCCAAGAAGCCGTTTGGTTAAATACCCATTACTGCTCAGAGAAATTTTGAGACACACCCCAAATGATCATCCAGATCAGCAGCACCTTGAAGAAGCTGTGAGTTCCTGTTGGGTTTGGTTTTTTTAGGAGATTATAGCACTTTTAGCTTGTCAGTGAATTCAGGGATGCTACATAAAATACGAAAATGCAAATACTTAATATGTACACCTGAAACTAATACATGAAGTATCTAGCACCACTCTCCCAGGTAAAACCTATTTCAATAGCAAAGTGATACTAAAAACCAAGGACAGGATGGAACGTGTTTTACTCAGGATCTTATCTGATCCTTGTCCATTTTGTATTTACCTTTCAACATTGTTTTCCAGTCTAATTGAAGTGATGTTTGCTTTCCTACATAATGCCTGCTGATATCTTCTAGAAAAGGTTTTAAATGCTTTCCTCCTACACTTGTATTTTGTATTGTTTCAGAAAATATAACGATGATTTTTGTCAATTTTTCAATAGCCTTACATAGGTTTGTGATGATCTTGGAAGTGATTTGTATCATTGATTGTGTATCTGCCAAGTTAAATTAGGAAACAGAAATGACTGTATGTGGTTGGCTCTTACCACTGTCCTAGGCTTATGAGGTACATTTGTCTTCCTGTCTGGCCATCTGCTTTAAGCACGTTGGGCCAAGTTGATCCTGGATAAATCTCCTGGGATCAGCAGATTCTTGAATTACCCCTTTGGGCCTGTATGTCTTGACCCATCCCCCTGTTCCACCTCCAGTTATTTAATTGAATTTGATCGGTCTGAGCAACCTCTGATCACTGCTGGAGCTGAGTAAAATCACCAGAACTCCACACCCACATACCCAGTTAAGGAACTGTATTTTAAGTTTCGGATAAATTGATCTTAAGGTCCTGAAGGACTGCACAGCATAAGGATGTTCAAGATAAGGAGCATATATTTATAGAAAAGAAATTCATGTTTTTTAAAGTAAAAAGGCAAGAAAATTATTACTTCAATTATAGAAGTGGAGATATATACACATAGTGGAATTGTAAAATACAATTAATTTACTGTGTTTCCAGAGGGTAATTAATAATGAATAAAAGCTGGGAATTTAGTGGTTTGGGCTAGTTGCATGTTTTGCAGGACAGGGGTCTTGGTAGTTCTTCTGTTTCTTGTTCTCTGATGTGATGCAGCAGTTTTCAGAGAATTATTATCTATTTTAAGTTAACATTTTTAATGTAGGTTTTTTGTCCTGTGTCATTTATTGGCACATTTCAGCTGACAAAAATAGATCTCTGATTATATTTCCTACATCTGTTTATCTTAATTGTGCCCATTTTGGTTTGATATAAAGAGATAAATGCCAGATTTTTAAACCATAGTGAGAAGCAATAATAAAGCTAAACTGAAGTGTCTTTGTACACTGCAGTCTGCTTAATTCTGTTGTTATTATTAACACTTTTATAGACTGCTCTGCAAAAAAGTAATGAAAAATATACTGTAAATTACAACATATTTTCTTGTAGCTACCATTCAAATTATTAGGAGGTAACTCTGAGCATTGGACTGTCTAATTAAAGGTCATGTATTTTCATTCTTTCCGTAGATAAATATAATTCAGGGCATAGTGGCTGAAATCAACATAAAGACTGGGGAATCTGAATGCCAGTATTACAAAGAGAGACTTATTTACCTTGAAGAAGGCCAAAGGGATTCGCTGATCGATAATTCACGTGCTCTGTGTTGTCATGGTGAACTGAAGAACAACAGGGGAGTGGTAAGGAATAAAAATTTTATCATAAATAGCTTTTAAAGGTATCTTCATTTTGCATGACAGCTTAAAGAGCTGTGAGCATACACAGAGAAACCTCATGCTCTAATATATATCAAGTTGGTAAATATTAACTGTTATACATAACACTGATCATTTTTGTTGGCAGTTAAATATCTGTATAGTGAGATAATAAGCTTATATGTATCTCTGTCTCTCGTGAGGCCTAACAATATCCTGGATAAATTGTAAATCTGATAAATTTCAATACTTGCAGGATTATGTGTCATATAAAGAGAGGCACAAGTTGTAAAAAAAAATTGGACTATTCATGGATATAAAATGAGGCATCTGTTGTGAAAATAGAGAATGAAGATGGGCATTTTCAATGTCAAAAGACTGCCAAGGCATATTGGGAAATATTTCTGCTATAATTACTATATAGTTACATGAGCTATGGAAGATGGGACAGTGAGCTAAAGGAATCTGAAGCTCTGTCTTATCTTAAACTTGCAAGCAATGTGTTTATTTAGATTAGAAGCAAAGAACTTGTGATTGGGAAGCAAATTTTGGCAATGAAAACCAAATTATTTCAGTGCCTGATATCAGGTGAAATGAACTTAAAATTTCAGCTTGTTTATTATTGGAAGCCACTGAAGATTGCACAGTGTGAGGAGGAACATAATGTAAAGATGGTAACAGGTGACTTGTGCCACCTAGGAGCAAAAGTAATTTTCTGAGCTTCAAAGAGTGAATATTTCCAGTAGTGAAGCTGATTGTGAGCAGCATGTGAACTGTAAGAAGATCACTTATAATTGTTCATTGAAAATATCTGGATGAGTAAGATTGCTTCTTTCTTATTAACAGAGGCAGTAGAGAGAAGTTAAAGCAAGTGTCAGAAAGAAGAATGTGTATAAGCATGCTGCTGCTGCAGAGGCAGCTTTGAAATGTTGTGCACGTTTCAAGGCCTCAGCTTGGAAAGGATTATGACGTTAGAAACTGAGCAGAGGACAGGAAAAGTAATTCTAGAAGCTTTATGTACTTGTAGGCTGTTGTGCCATGTAGTGGGAAGAATGGAATATTTATTTTAACTGTTGAAAACTCCAGGTTATAACATGCTCGAGTTTAAATAAATCTGGTTTATTACTGTCTACCAGAAACTGCATGTGTTCCTCTTTGAAGAAGTGCTGGTGATTACTCGAGCTATCACCCACAACGAGCAGCTCTGCTACCAGCTGTACCGGCAGCCGATTCCCGTCAGGGAGCTTGTGCTGGAAGATTTGCAGGATGGAGAGGTTCGGTTGGGTGGATCCATCCGTGGTGCATTCAGCAACAATGAGAGAAGTAAGACCACACCTTTTACTATTGGCTTATGTAGGATCATTATAACCTTAAGATACCTGCCAATGAGACGTCAGAATGTTTTCTCTAAAATTCACGTTATCCAGAGTCTTGATCTTTGTTTCAAACTGGTTTATTGTGCTGTAACTTGTTTCCTTTAGGTTCTTTCTCAGAGCTCACTGTACTGATCATTTCTCCACATACTTGCTTCTGTACTGAATTGAGAAGGGGGAAATATGTAGGCTGTAGTGGCAAAACTGCAGAATTATAAACAAGTGTATTTGGAAATCTCGAGCTTTAGCTGTCATGCCTTTCCCTGTATTATGGAGACATTGATTGCTATTCCATAACTCAGCTGGCAGATACTGTAGCACTCAGTGTCAAGACTGCAGCTATTCATGTTAATGTCCTTCTAATTAAGGTCATTATAAAGATGCTTATTTTATTACAAGAGTCCTCTTGAATAAATTCACTTGATATCATGAATCTCACTTACCCGATCAAAACTTTGAGAAATGTTTGTGCATATCCACTATATTAGTGAAGAGAATGAAAGAGATGAGGCAGTCTCTGGCTGGTAGAAGACACAGTGTTCAGTGAAGGTTCTGGAAATCTGCTTTGCAGAGAAGTAGAAAGAGAGGCTTGGAAGTGTGGGAAAAGCCTTGATCCTGCTGATTCAAATAAAGCTTTATGGATAGCTCGTGCACGGCAGAACCAAAATCATTTAATCCAGCAGTATGAAATTATTAGAAGAGTTTGTGGTGTCCTGTGATCTTGACCCACAAAACAAGGAGATACCCAGCCTCTTCTCTTTGGTCTGACGTGGTATTGGCAGGAAAACACATTAAGGCAAACATTTTGCAGATTCCGTTACTTAAATATATACTCTTTGATTATAAAATCCATTCAAGCCAAAGCATTCAAGGTTTTGATATGTATTGTTTCTTTCAGTCAAAAACTTCTTCAGGGTCAGCTTCAAAAGCGGCTCTCAAAGCCAGGCTCACTCTCTCCAAGCCAATGACTCCTTCAACAAGCAGCAGTGGCTGAACTGTATCCGCCAGGCCAAGGACAAGGCAGCGTGTGCGGGCAGGGCTGGCGGCCTGACCTCGGAAGCGCATTTTGCGCTGTCAGCAAACGGACGCAGAGTTCCCCAGGGAGAAGCCAGCCTGGAGCAGATGGACCAATCCGACTGCGAGTCGGACTGTAGCATGGACACCAGCGAGGTCAGCGGCGACTGCGAGCGCATGGAGCAGACGAACTCTTGTGAACATGACAAGCAAATAGAAACCAATGTTTGACAAAAACTTAACAGCTCGTGGAAGAAAGTCTGTCTCTCACCTGTACAGTATTTGCATTCCATGTATGGAACCATTTGGAGAAGCACTTTTAGAATATTTTTTGTGATGATGTCGATGCAGTCCTTCTTGTATTCGTACCTGTGAGTGTAGTACTGTGACTGCCCATCTGTATAAGCTGGAATCTCTTGCAACTCATGTCCTGTGATTATAGTCCATAAACACCTAAAGTGGATGAAAGAGGTACTTGACCAGTTATTCTCAGTGTCCTGCTGTAAACAGAATCTCTAAACTACTGTTTATATATGCATTACATAAATAACCTTTCCTGATTTTAAGTACTTTATTTGCCCCTTTGTGGGGCAGCTAAAGGTGTGGACAAAACATGGAGTTTCAGGATGGGGTGTCAAGATAACAAGTTTTCTTAAAGGCATGGAAGGAAAAAATAGTTTCTTGGAAAAAAAGAAAACTATCTTGCAATAACCTGTCTGAACTCTTGTGATAGTAAATCAACAAGAATTGTAAACAGCAGGCCATGGAACCAGGGACTCTTTGGGGATTAATTTTTCAAAATGAAGTGCTGTCCTAAAAGCCAGCAACCCAGTTTACTAAAATGTGGATATTTCAGGTGGTCAGCATAGTGATATGGTTTATTCGTCAAAGCATGTAATGCTAAAAATAATCAAGTGAAAAAAACCCAACCAAACCTCTGCAGCCAGCACTGAATGAAATGAAACGCTGAGAATACTGGGTATTTGTAAATAAGCTGATAGTTTGCTTTCAGTGCCATATATATATTATCCCAAACAGGATAATGGAAAAGAGCTTCTGCTTGTGAATAGGCCCTCTTCAGCATTTTGCACTCCACTGACCTCCACTGTTGGTTTTAAACACCACTGAACTAATGTTAAAACATTTAATTTTCTGTAAATGTCTGTTTACAATGACATGTAGTTGGTTTTTAAAACTAAGTGATGATTTTATATAAATGGTGCTCTACAAATACCCCATGGGATTATGTAGAGAAAGTTTAAACAAAAAGGGAATTGTTTTTCCTTTAGGATGTATTACATCCTTTTTATTTTCCTCAAGTTTTGTTTTAAAAGTTTTTGTTGCTATTAATCTCATGCTGTAATTGGAAATATTACTGTGTTTTCTGGTGGCTGATTTAATCTACTCATTATAATGAGAAGCAGATGAGCCACTTAAATGCAGTCTAAAACAGTTAAACATCCTGTTACTTTCAGGAATCTCTGGGTGATATTTTATTTCTTACTATATGAAATAATGCCAGTGCTGTGTGGCAAGCTATGAAAGTGGTATATTAATAAATTTAAATGATTCTTGATATCACACAAGATAACCTGTGCAAAGTACTCGTCACAACAAAAGTAGAAAAACTTAAGTTATTGCCAAAAATATTTTTCTTGTGTTCTACAAGTTTACAGAAAATGTTCTATGTCGAGTATCTTACATATATATATGCTGATATGCATTACAGAAATCAGTGTGACAAGATGATAAACAATATAAAACAAGGTGGTTTTATTTTTTAAGAAAATGGCATTTTTACCCTATAGAACGTATTTCTGTATTTATAGTTTTTCAAAAAAATCAATTTTCTTTTCTGTTTCAGGCTTTGTAATTTATTTCAACTGCTTCATTTTTAGAGCTGAATGAGTATGCCAGTGAAGATGGGAGAAAGCAAAAATCTACAAAAGAAAAGGAATAGCAAAGCTGTTCAGCAAAATGTTGGAAAAGAGATAAAAGCATGTAAAGTGTTCAGATAGAGAAGAATGTGTGTATTGCCTTTTTTTTTTTTTTTTTTTAAAAATAATGGCCTTAAACTTTTCTGGAAGCATTTCAAATAAATTACATTAAACCATTTTGATTTTTATTTGTTTTGGTTGGTTGTGCAAGAAGACTGCAGAAAGATTTAAGTGATTTAAGTACAGTGAGGCTCAGTGTAAGTGACCAAGGCTTAACTTTTGGTTCCTTTGGAAGTGTTCATATTTGGATCTAATTTGCTAGATACAAAGTATTAAAAAAAAGGAGTCACTGTACTCAGTTCACCACGTTCCCCAAAGTTCTGTGTTAAATAATTAATTTAGTAAGTAGGTGGAACAAAGAACTAACATCCTGTCATCAGTTTCTCTCTTGTATTTCCTTGGGGATCACATCTCTACTAATATATTATTCCAAAATACTGAGTTGATTAATTCTGGGGTATGTAAAAAGCCACCAACCAGCCAGTGAATCTCAGAAGATTAATTTACATTTGTTTACTATCATTTAGCCGCCCACTTAACCTCATGTTCAGCATTTTGGAGTGCAAGTGATTTGTTCTGCTTTGTAGTTTACATGCATTTAGCTACTGATTGATCTAAGCTTAGTAATGTTGGGTTTTTCTCTTCAAATCATCAGAAGGATTAAGCTTTCCAGTTCAAGAACACTAATATAATTCTGGATTTGCTTAGCTTGTTTCAGTTCTAGCACTTTTAAAATGTCGCTGCTTTTGAAAGAATGACTCTGGATTGCGGCAGGAGGGGCCTGGGGTGGTGGAGGGGTGGGCTTGGACAATGAAATGTACCAAAACAGATGGGTAAAACATAAAATGATGAATGTGTAGTGAAGAGGAAAAGCAATGTACAGAGAGATGTCCAAGTGGTCATCACAGTCAGTGATCCTGGTGTCAGCAGAGTCGGGTCTGAGTGGTTGCAGCAGTGACAAGACTGAGGGGTCCGGTGCTTCCAGGATCACCACGTGGGGACGGCAACGTGAGGAGCAGGATGCAGGTGCTCCTGTGAATCTGAGGTATGGGCACTCTGGATCTCACCTTCTGGGAGAAGAGGGAGTGATGGGGTGTCCTGCTCTCAAGAGCAGTGGTCTAATGTGGAAGATTTGTCCAAAAGGGACAAATTTTAGGAACTGTTTGCTCTTCTGTTCCTGATGAAGACAGTCAGTGTAGTGTGGGGTTTCCATGCCAGCAGGGATGATTCAACACCCCAATATGATGATCAGCCATTTATGTGAATCAAGTAGCAGTCTTTTACACAGTGTTCTAACAATACTCTTCTATTAGCTCTATTTCTCTAACATTATGTCCTTTCCCACTCTGATAGCTGCTACTGGGACCCTGTTTTGTATATCTAGTTTTGCTACTGTTTCTCTTGATAGATCTTTCACATGCTGGTACCATCAGAAGGCCATCAGAAGAACAGATCACGTTTTCACAATTGCAACATAAGGTTATGTTCTCACAGCTGCAGCATATCCTCTATGTTTGCATTATAAATCCCTATAGTGTAGTCTTAGCTAATGGAAAGATCTGATGAACCAGAAGGCAAAAGCAGAGATTGTCATGACTGAGAAGGAAAGGTAAGCAAAGAGAATGGCCTTGGAAGTCTTTGAACTATATAGATCCTCTGACAAAAAAAAAAAATTTTTACTCTCAAGTGGCCTTTGTTTCCCTAGATTTGCTCTGCAGCACTGAAAAGAACAACACAAGGATGAAGACATCTCCTGGAACACAAAGGTCTGTTATGAGACACCAGCAGCAGTAAGTTTAAGGTCTCTGAAGCTCAGTACCAGAGAATCAGTTGCCAGAATCTGGGTAAAGGATAGGCCAAAAATTGAACTGCAAGGCAGAGAACATATTTCTCCTATTCAGCATGATCCCCCTGAAGCAGGGATACTGCCTTAGGAATGCCTCTGGGGGAGGGTGGAAACCAGGTTTCTTGAGGTTTCACAAAACTTTTAGAATTTAAAAGCTACATCAGAACTTTAAGGTACCAGTTTAATGGACTGCACATTTTGAAAAAGTTAATGTTTTATGGTGACACTGCCTGGCACTTCACAGACAGTGCTTGGTTGCCAGGATCTAACAGAGTCTGAAGCCGAGTTTCACATATCTGGAAGATTTTTTTCCTTTGAAAAGGGGGTTCCAGATCTAGAATGGACAGTCCTTCCATATTTAATGCTTACTCATGAATACTGATTTTAAAATACTGTAATCTGCTCTACAGGTTGATGGTGCCATCTAATGGAAATTAAGATGTATTTTTAGAGCTGATTTGATTACATTAAATTTAAAGATATTAAATGTATTAATCATGATAAAGTGAAAGTATTTTAAAAATATAAGTAGGTATTTTCAGACTTTCACCTGAGGATCACAAATTTGTTAAAGAAAAAAGCACCAGGTGAATTTCTGCTACTAATCCCTGCTGTTACAGAGCCAAGTCAAGCCTACTGCCCCATTTTGTCTTGCCTTTTAATATCACAGGCGTATTTTCTCCATGGCTGGTAAATGATACTAAAGCTCTTTCCAAGTGTGTAAATTAGGTCTTGTTTCTGAATTTTCCAAAGATGCCTCTCTTTGTATGGTCTTTGAAGAAAGATTAATTATACAGTTCTCCTATCTTTGACCTCCTGGCACCTTGAATTTAGTCGGCACTAAATTAGCATTTAAACATTTGAAGGAATGAGATGTGTTTTGCATCACTAGAGCAATTTCTATAATGTAAAATAGTAGTTTCTAGTTATTTACATTAAACTGTAATAATATGCTCAGATTGAGTAATTTTGTATTTCTAAATTTGCTTTCATAAAGGAATGCTGAGGTACTGTCTGGAGCAAGCCCCATGTTTGCTCCTTGAGCAAGGAGCCTTACACAACCCTCCCTTGAAAATGGCTCATTTTGTGGCTATTAATCTGATCTAAATCTGTATTACTAATGTGTTACATATCATCTGATTTCAGAATCAAAGGAATCTGCAGCTGCTCAGTACTTGGGTGGGAAACCACTTGGTGCAAGCCAGGGAGTCGTGGTTGAATGCCTGGCAAGGATCAGAAACCACAGAAACCAGAAGCTAGAGAGGCAGTAAGGTGACAGATTTTATAACCTTTTTTACTTCGGAGTATTCAAGTAATCTCTTCCTATGATGTTTTTTCACTGAACCTTTGTTTTGTGAACTGGGATTCTTAGTACCTGTTTTATATCCATCAGGACTTAAAATGCATAGTGTTAAGGTGATCTGGAATCGTTAGATAATTTATCAAGTACTTGGTAGTTTTTGTGACATAAATACTTATGTTAATTAACACATAAAAATAATTCTGTACAACTACAAAGACATATGTTTTTAAAGCAAGTGGTAAATGAGGAAAACTTCTTTGTGTGTTGCTTGGTAAATAAGCAAGACTTGCTGCTTTCTTTGGTCCAAACATCAACTGAACTAGTTGTATACTGAAGACTGGAAGTGATTTTAGCAGCTTTGCCAATTCAAACTTAATAAAGCAGGTTGACATATTTGGAGATGTATAATGGATCAGCACAGCCTTAAGTAGCACTAGCTTGGTATTTCCATTTTTTTTCTTGTATATGGAAATTCTATTTGAACAAAGTAAAGCACAGCAGAATTATTCCAATAACATACCAACTCATCTGTAATATCCTCTTTACCACCACTGAAACCTCACAGAGACTGGACATCACATTCTCAGGAAGACAGTCTTGGTTTACCCATAGGATGAACACTGCATTTGTGGGGTTTATTAGCTCTGGACAATGGAACACCATGTTTCTGCAGTCAAAGAAATATTTGCTACTATGTTTCTGTAATTTATGTAAATTATAGTTACAGATACTGATTACACTTTTTAAACTTACTGGCTCATCAAAGACTTCTAAGAACTAATAACATTAGCTTATCTTCTTTCATCACCCTGGAGGCTACCACTAGCACCAGGCCATTTGTGAGCTCTTAGGTTACTTATATTTTTTGACTTACAGGTAATATAAAAAGAGATCGATAAAATAAAATGGCCAGGTTAAAACACATGGTTAAAATATATGTTCTTTGCATATCTTGCAAGCATGCAAACTTCACATTTTTAAGGTCAATTGCTGCTTTTGAGGTGGCAGTATAAATAGTTACAGTTATGAGAATTGAAGGTAATTGATATAAGCAGCTAATTAATATATGCATTTGTTAACAGCCACAGCACTAGTATACTTCTAACATAGAATACAAATTATGGGCTTTTAATGTTTTGTTAGTTACTTGTAAAACTAAACGTCTGGTATTCATATTTCCTCGGCACTGCAACAATGGGTTATATTCAGCAGGCACTGTTCAATCCCGGTGCATTCCTCAGAGCTGCCAAAGAAAGGTCTGTGCTTTGGCTGCCACATATTCACACCCCTCTTTTTTTGTCGAGGTATCTGTGCAAGCCTGGGCTGCCTTTTGGGGCAGGGGAGCTGTGCTGAGCTCCAGTGAGCCCCTGGATGCTTCCTGGACCTGAAACATCAGCATGGGGTCATGCCCAAGGGCCGGTTTGCCCTGGGGAGCCCCTTCCCTCCAGGGTATGATATCAGAGTTTCGAGATGCAACAAGAACTATTGGTTTGTGCAGCAGAATGTAACACAGAAACTACCTATAGCTGAGCCAAGCGATTGAAAAGAACTAACCGAGTGAAGAAAACATAGAAGGGAACTGAGGCAGCCAGCCAAGAATACCAGGTTATTCTATAACCAGGTATATTGTCCTAAAGAAGCTCATAAGGCAGTCACTTAGAACTTTGGGGGCTCCAGACAGAGAAGACCACCAAAGACCCCTTAGTGAAGCCCCTCAGAGACCCTGCAGGGATTGCATATATGCTAATAAGTGTCGGGAAATGTCATGAATATGTAACAGGTACCGGGCGGGGCTGGGCAGCGGGGAGGGAAGCGGCTACAGCGCGGGGCCGATGAGCGGGAGGGCTCTGGCCCGGGAGGGCGGCCGGCACGGGGCGGTGTCGGTGTGCGGGAGGGCGGCCGTCCCTCAGCGGTGTCGGCGGGCTAGAGAACGGCCGGCGGGGAGCTGTATCGGCGGGTTAGAGAACGGCCGGCGGGGAGCTGTATCGGCGGGTTAGAGAACTGCCGGCGGGGAGCTGTATCGGCGCGGAGCGGAGCTGTATCGGCGGGGAGCTGTATCGGCGGGCTAGAGAACTGCCGGCCCTCAGCGGGGCCGGTGCCACCCCATCCCAGAGATAACAGCTCTTGCCGCACCCCTTTTCATAACGTGTGCCGCGAGCGCATTGGCTGAGCCGGGCCGGCCGCGGCCCCGCCCCCGGTGCCTGTGCCGCCGCCATGTTGTGCGCCGGGGCGGGGGTGGCCCAGGGGCCGCCGTGAGGCGGGAGGGGGCTGAGCAGGGGCGGGGGGCGGTGCTGCCGCTGGGCAGGGTCGCTGTGCTGGGGAGAAGAGAAGGCGCGGGCTACCGGGCTCGCTTCTCCGGAGGGAATGACGGATGCCGTGATCCCCAGTGGTGGCGAGATGGAGTGGGAGCAGCATCAGCGGACGGAGAAGACCAGCGCGGGCGTCCTCGGAGTGGGGAGTAACAGAGCGGGAGCCGCTGAGGACACCACACAAAATGGCGGACGCTCTGAGAGCAGTAGCGCTGGGGAGGCGCTGCTGGTGGCTGCTGCTGCTGCAGAGGACAAGGTCCCCACAAACCTCAGCATCCCTGGCAGCAGCCAGCGCAGGAGCAGCATCTCGACGGCACATGAACAGCAGCAGCCGCCCAGCGGTGTGCTCAGGGGGCCGCCCCCTCTCCCTAAGCCCCCAGAAGACCACCAGCCTGTTAGGAGGAACTTTCAGATCCCCAGGAAGAGCAGAGAAAAGAAAGGTTGTTCCTTCCCTCCCCCTCCCTTCTCTCCCTCGCTCCCCTCCATCCGATCCATCAGGCAGGCTCCCAGGCACCTCACACGGCTGCATGCAAACCCTGCGGGTGTGGAGGAGGCTCTGCTGGCTCGCACTCGCGAGGCTGCTGCCGAGACGATTTTAACGTCAGGCTTTTACATTCTTTTCCTACCCCTCCCTCTTTTCTTTCTCCCTTTCGTTTTGTCACAAGAAGGAGGAAAAAAAAAAAAATCAAACCCAAAACTCGGCTTGAATTTCAGACCGTTGCTTTAAAAGGAGGAGAAGCTCGATGCGATCAGGGTGGGCTTTGAGTTGATCACGACTCCGCTTCTGGAGGTGCAATCGCATGCGGAGAAGATGGTTCTCTGGGACACGGACATCAGAGAAGATGGTTCGCTTTTCTCTTCATTCTGACCTCCTCCCTGCAGGAGAGAGGTGTAATCCTGTGCAGGATAGAATAACAAACAATGAGCAGAATTGTCCTTCATTGATGATACACAGAAGACTGTTCGTATCTGGTGAAAGTTCTTTGCAGGGGGGAAGGGAGCATCCCACGTTCTTGTGCTTCGCCTTGGAAGCATTGTGCTTCCAAGTGTCCAGGGGTTTTTTTTTGTTTGTGTGTTTCTGAGTAACTTCCTCTGAAAGCCAGTGGTATATCTTGCTTTTCACAAGACTTCACTGGCTTCTGCTCAACTTTGATTTTGGTAAGTGAAGTTGAAGACACATCTGATTTGCTCGCAGAAACTTACCTCATTTCTTTCCCTTTGCAATGGGGGGTCAGTAACTTAGTCCATATCACAAAAATACTTGTTCGCATAGGCTTCTAGTTCTTCAGAGAAGAGTCTAACATCTTAACTTCTTGAAATGCTTTCTTCTGTAAGGAAGAGATGAAGGTAGGTTTATTTCATTATCCAGTCTTCCATTATGTCCCCATTTTCTTTCTTTCCCATTGCCTCACCCCTTGGGGTGATACAAGTCTGGCACAGATTCATTGTAAAAAGGACTGGGTTGATTTGGAGGAAAGAGGTCTCCTGTAATTCATCTGACAGAAAAATGTCTGAATATAACATGGTGCCTCATGCACTTCTGTATGTCACACTCAAGTGTGGTTACATGTGAATACCTTTAAATATATCTCAGAAGTGTTTAGTGCTTAACCACTGACATTTGAAGTTCCAGTATGGAGGAAAACCTGCAAAATACTTTTTCAGTCACCTAATTCATCATTTGCCTATGCAGAGCCATCTCCTGCAGTGTGCAAAAGGTTGTAGGTATGTAGTTCAATCCTCAGACTTCTGTGGCTTCTAGTGTAGAAGAGGAAGCCATTCTCTACCTTCAGGAACTGAACTGCTGATGTCAGCGTTATTTGAACCATTCTTAAGGCCTTACTTTTTGGTGTAGTTGTCTTTTTTTCCCCTTTCAGCCTGCAGAAAGGTTCTTGGGCATTTTAATCATTCTGATGACTTCAGGTTTTGGAAGTTCCCAAAGCAGACCCTTCTCCATTCAGTCCATGGTGCTTGTGGGTTTAGGGTTGCTTTGGTCTCTCGCCGTGTGAGCAGTGAAGTGCTGTGAGAGCACCACTGGTAGGCAGCATTAGCAAAAGTGGCCTGCCAGCGTAGTCTTTGAGGACAACCAGATTGCTGTTGGGATTTGTACTGTCATTTGAGAAATGGTGCAATTCAGTCAGTTCTGGAACTGAACTAGAAGCTCAGCAGTGCGTTGATCATCTGATGTTGTAGGGCGTATGCTTTGTGCCAGTGTTCAGATACATCTTCTTACATTGCAAAATAATCAGAATGTCATTAGTCCATTTCAGATGGGCTCTCTTGACTGGATTCTGAAGTCTAGCATGAAACAATAGCTTCCTCCATACTTCCTTGCCTTGGAATTGTACTTGTTTTGCTTTTTAAACTACCACTTCTTTCCTGGACGTGCCATCGTGAGAGATACCTGCTACCTTGATTGTGAAAGCTTAGCTGTGATGTACAATGGATGACTTTGTCGTAGGTGTCTGTTTTTTCTTAAGGTTTTTTTTCCCTCTTATTTTTCTTATTTTTTTAAGAATCAAGATGTGTTTCAGGGACGATTTTTGATAGTGAAGTAAATAAAAATTGAATCTGTAAAGCAAAAAACTATCAGTTTAAGATTCAGCTGCTTATTTAGCCTTTCTGAAGTGTATTTCTCTCTCTTGACACTTGGGTAAGGACTGAAAGTCAACAGAAAGCCTTGTAATGTGGAGGAATGCATCTGGAGGAAACACACTATTAAAAAAAACAACTGTGGTTAGTTGTCAGTGAGAGTATTTTTCTCATTTCCTCATTCTTTTCCCTAGTGTAAGAATTCAGGAAACAAAACTGAAAAGAAAGGTTGGCTGTGAGATGACTTTCTAAAGGTGTGTCTGCCTTTGTTTTCCTCCTTGGAACTGTCTTGAAGCTTTGTTTTCTTGGTACATGTGCCCTCTCTTGAGTATCTTATCTCATTCGTTCATCTTCCTGCTTAGCCTGTTGTCCTAGCATCTTCAGAGATCTTCAAGTCTGCTTGAAACTTCAGAGATTCTTAATAGGACTAGGAAAACAAATTTTAAGGATAAAGCACTAGAAGAGCACTTTGAACTGGCTGAACTATGCGTGACAATTCCAGAAATCCTGCTGTTGTAGCAGCCAGTGACTTAAAGGGGTTGCTTGTTGATTAAAACTGGGCATTTGTTCCCAAAGTCTGCCAGGGTAACTGGCTGTTTCTCAGGCTGAGTGGGGGAAAAAAGGTCTTGCTTTTATCCCTGAAACTCTCAGCAATACTTGCTTGGAAGTCCAGGTTGTCCCTTTTCTACTTAATCATTTTGCCTTGTCTTTTCTAATTTCCATATCTTTGGTAGACAGCGTCTATCTGCTGTTTGCTGCATGGGGAGTCCAGTCCTTTAACTTGATAACTGTTTAGGTCTTTTGAGAGCAAAAGACATTTTGGGCTGAAAAAGTCATAAAGATTATGGTTCATTTACACCACATAATTTTGGTCTTAGTCTTAAAAAATGGACCAAAAAAAAAAAAAAAAAAAGACTTAAAAATGGTGTTTCTCAGTCGAGTTTTTGCGGCAGGAGCACTCGTGTGTGAAGAGTGCTAGCATTCTGCCCACTTAGCTGATAAGAACATGAGTAATTTACTTATCTTCACTTCAAAGTTGGTTCAGGATTTCTTAAGGAGGATGTCTCTGTCTTCACGTTCTGACTTAAAACAACAAACTCACTAACTCCAATCTGTTTTCTGAAGTTGAAGCATCAGACAGCTGTGAAAGAGAACCACGGCATGACATGCATCCAAACATCGGGTCTAGTGCCTGTCCCTGACTAGTTTGTACTCATTAACTCAGTTTCCACTGAAAAATACTTACACAAGTTCCAATGCCCTGGGTAGAAGCTGAACAAACACAGTATTTATTTACTTATTTTTACTTATGCAAAACAAGCCAGCAAACCCCACAGTAATTGACTTGTGTTATAAGGATGCTGCAGGTTAGTCCTTACTTTAATTACTGTTTAATTAACACAGGTCACTAGAGGTGCAGCACACCCCCCTCGGGTTTGTACAGCAAGCCTGCAAGATGCATCTGTACACACTGCTGCTCTTTGATGTAGGACTGGAAATAAGCTTAGTGATTGCATCATTTGCCTGGGAGCAACAGGCTTTGGTGATGCTGAGGAGGTCTAGTTTAGTAGTTCTCCTTTTTAACATTTATTTTTGTCTTATTTCTGAACTCCTTCCGTTAAGTGAGGTACAGGCTGTGCTGTGGGGACAGGAAGGTTTTCGAATGTCGCTGCCCTTGAACACTGCGTAGGTGCCAAACTGAAAAGCAGTGCCTTCCTGCACCTCGGTGTCCCACGTTTTTAATAAGAACCTGAAGTGTGCAGTGCTTTGAATTCTGGGAGAAAAACCTGCAACAATCTTAAAAAAAAATTTTAATTTCCTGTATTCCATAATTTAAGGACTAAGCAGAACCCTTCCATAAAGCTGTTAAAAGCTGGTTGTATAGCAGTTTATGTGGGTTCTTCCCAGCAGGAGAAGGGGAACTTGCTGCTTTTGGGCAAGTCTGAGCTTGCCTGTCAGAGCTTTCCACGAAGCAGGAAATGTTTAAACACAAATGGGGACATAGCTGACAATTCTTGCACGTATGACAGCATCTTAATTGGTGGAATAATGTGGCTCTTCCTAGATTTGGATCTGGGAAGACGGTTAAGATGTTGTGTATGCGTTGTGGTCGCTCTCTCACTGATCCTATAGCACCTTCTCTTACTGGGGCTCCACGTGGAAGGGAGAGGTTGGTTTGCACTGAGCTAGTAATTCGGGCAAGGAGGGGGAAGGGGTAAGGTCCGGTAAACGCTGTTAAGAAAGCAGGAAATCTGGCCAAGCAGCTGGCAGAGATAACTTTCTGCCTTGACTGGTCCTTTGGAGGAGCTGGCAGCATGTGAAACTCGGATCTTTCTGACAGGTCGTTACGAAACCCTGGTGCTGTAGTGCCTGAGAGCCGTTTGGGGACGGGTGGGGCAGGAGGTGCTTGTCCAGTACTTTTTTATACCTATAGTAGGCTTGTTTTCTGTTTTATTATCAGTACAAGTACACTCAGTAATGCTAAGTTGCAAATTCCATTCACTTCCAGTTATCTCTCCCCCCATATTGCTGTCAGCCTTTCAAGAGTGAAGGTGGTGTTACTAAAAAGGATGTTATAAAAGCATGATTTCTTAATCTCTTTCAGAACTTACTCTCTTACAAAACCACTTGTTGTGCTGGTGTTGGAATTATTGCTTGACCTTAGTGTGCCCATGTGGTATTACATCCTCAAGTGTGTGTGTCAATGCAGCTTTACTACATAACACAAAGCAGTTTTCATTAGGAACATTTGTTTTATATAGAGGCCAATGCAGTAAATATTTCCTGCAAATGAGGAAAAGATTGCTATTTAAACTGCCCTATTATTTAATGAAATTGAAGAATATACTCTGAAGATGTAATTAAATTTAATTGGCTGTTAGAGTAATGGTAGATGGTCTTTTTCTGTGACACTAGTGCTGTTGTAGTTCTTCCTAATGGAACTACTGTAAAAATTCTGCACTTCTGGTGCATGGTTTGGAAGTTACCCTGAGGAGAAAAACCACTTTTTTTGTGTTATACTAGTTCAGTTCCCCCAGAGATGTTACTTTCCCAGCCACTACTCTTAAAATCTGCGCTCACATTCTCTGCTGGCTCACTCTGGGATTGTTCTGATCAGTTTGTCACTTTGATATCCAAATACAGATAAAGGAGCTTGGGGACATGAAAGATTCCCTGAGGGAAATCCCTGAGGTTTGCCCAGAAGGAGAATTGCTGTAACAGCAGATAAAGGAAGGGCTTTCCTTTTAAAGCCATTATCATAAGGGATGAGATCATAAAGCATGAACACAGGCAGTGGGATTTTTTAATAATGGGAACTTACTTGTCTTCTTAAACCGGTGTTGAATTTATTCATATGGAGCTTTAATTGCCATAAGCAAACAAACACAAACCCATAATGGTTCTGAAGCAAGGCCAAGCTATGAAACTCTTGTTGAGGTTTTTATTGGAACAATTTGTTCCTGCTTCTTAACTAAAAGAGCTGATTAGTTTAATTACAGTTCTGAACGTTTAATTACAGTGTTTTGCAATACATATTAGGTGTTTTTCAAAGGGTAAATTCAGACATGAGGTGCTTCCTTTATAAACTTCTAACAAGTAGCAGCTGCTCAAGGGTAATGTTAAAAAAGCATGAAGAAATGTGTTGGGGTTATTTTAAGATGCTATAATTCTAGGCAACTTAAAGATAAATTTTCCAAAGTCCATCTTTTCCAAATATTTTAGGTGTTCTATGTTCAAAATTGAATCACAAACCATTTGTCTTCATGCATAAACTGTCAATGAACTGGAAAATTTTGGATTTTTTTCCACATGTATATTGATGCTTATTATTTTATTTCTTCTCTTTTGTAGCACTCTTTCAGCCAGTAGCTCCAGGTTCTCGAGAATTTGAGGATATTGTGAGGATTCTGCATTCATCTTACCTGGATCCAAGTTCTGTGTCCAATTTTCGTTACAAGAGAGCCAGCTTAGTTCATAGTGAACTGCTGGAAAAGGAAGTGAGTATATTTGTTGCTTCTCCTCAAGAATAAGGTAGCAGTCAAATGACAGTATTTTTTCTGAATCTAGAGGCAAAGACCTGGAGATTATTTTCTACCTGTGTGCTTAATCCTTAATTGCAAACTCCCATCCCCAGAAATGGAAGCAGCTGTTTTTCAGTCAGGTGTATTACTGCATAAATGTAAACTCTCACCTGCCAGAGACTCAAAAAAGACTAAAAGAAAAATTGTATGTGGCACCACTTCTCTCTTATGTATTTTTAGTTTCCAAAAATTTTCTTAAACTTTTATATATTTTTAAGAATCTGGAAAGATGTCTTCTTTGCAAGGCCTGATGTTTCCTGTGAAACTTCAGATTAAAATATATGCCTGATACTAAATTTCCATAGTCTCTGTAGATTTGTTGTTTTCTAAGAAGTCCTTCAACAAGTTGTTAACAAGTAGTTGACTACGAAGTAGTCAGTGGAGCATCTTGGTTGAAGCACTTCTGTACCTTTGCTGGTGCCTCTTAAATCCAGCCTTGGCTTGTTCCCATCACTCTGAAATCAGTTTTCATTCCCAGTGCCAAAAATCTTCACAGATGAAGCAACTGAGTATAGAATTTATTTGCTGTAATTACTATCTTGAAGCTTTAAGGTAAAGTGAAGCATTTTCTGCAGCTATAACATTAAATATTCATGGTTACAGCTCAAGATTATTGCAGCTGGTGAAAACCACCTCAGTTGCAGGGAGTTGCACCTGCAGAAGTACATGCACAGTATAAGAGATAATAATCTGTTTCCTAGAAAAAGAAAAAGTCATATTTTCTGGAGTTTCAGAAATGGTGTGGAAGGCATTGAGCTGGATGGTTCTAGCTAGTTCTGCTAACAAATGTAATACTAAAATGTTACTGCACAGGTTTGTTTGAAGAGTGTCTCTGTCTTAAAAAAAAACCCAAAAAAATTCTTGGGCAGATGAAGCCAATTATGTTTCCCACAGATACAATGAGTTTGAAGTTTAATTTTAGCACACCAGAGTGTCATTTGGATTATATTCTGATTAGTTTTTGAAGCTGTGAATCTGCTAACATAGATGGGGGCTTAAAACCCTGAGCCTCGAGTGTGAAGCAGTGATGTGTGTGCCGCTGTTAAGAACTTCTGTAATAACAGTTCACAGAGAAGCGCCGGGAGCTGAAATGTGACGGTCACCTGGACAAGGAGCTTTCGGAGAGCTACGCCTTCCTGCTGGTGGATCGGTGTCAGGTGAGGAGCTGAAACACTGCAGATGAAATGCCTTCTCCTCCTCTGTCAGTGAGAAGATGTGGGGTTTTTTTTTAGTTTTTTTAATTTTTTCATCTCAGCACCGGAAGGTGTAGAGAAATGGGAAAGGGATATAATATAATAATTTTCTCTGCTTTTTCTGCTGTTATAGAACCAGGATTTCTTAAGCATGTGGTCATTTGGCAGGTTTATTTCTGTTTTAAATATTAAAATTTTCTGTATTACAAGCAAGTAACGTTCATAAACAGTGTTTTACAGGGAGGCTGTTGTTTTTCAAGTTACAGGTGGGGCTGTGTAACTGCTTTGTGCTCACTGTTTGACTTGCACAGTTTAACAGTTTTATAAAGCAATTCAGACTAGTCTTGCCTCTGTAAGGGTTGGGGTTTTTTCTAAAAATCTGAATTCTGTAATTGTCTTTCCTCACTTGTTGTTCTGTTCATATCCTGGCTTTCCTGATAAAGTTGCTTAAAAAAATGTCTGTTCTCTTTAGATCCAAAACATATGTGAAAAGGGGCTGCAGGTTGGGCACTCTGAAATATCAATCCTCGGCAGCCCTTCCAAGGGTAACTATCTCCTGCTCATAAGTGCTGGTGTTATTTAGTATCAGTTGGCTGATAATGCGAGGCTGATAATGCGAGGCTGATAATGCGAGGCTGATAATGCGAGGCAGTCCTTTTTCTATCACTTACTGCGGGAATATCCCAGCCAGGTATTTTTAGCAAAGTAGACAGACATCAGATCATTATTTCATAACTCTGTTTTTGACCAGTTCACTTAAATTCCCTTCCCAAAGGTGTAGGGATTTATAGTGCTAATACAGAGGATATGCTGCTGTGAGAACATAATCTTATGTTGCAATTGTGAAAACGTGATCTGTTCTTCTGATGGCCTTCTGATGGTACCAGCATGTGAAAGATCTACCAAGAGAAACATGCTCGCATGGAAACCTCACACAAAGGGGAGAACTAATTCTCAGTTTGGCCTAAGTCAAGCCAATGTACCACAGCTTGCCAGTAAAACTGGGAGGCCAGAGAGCTCAGTGGGTGTGCGTGGCTGTGTGCCTGTGTCTGTACCTACACATGTGTGCACTCACAAATACCCACTGCACGCAGCAGCTCAGCTCAGTAGTGATGTGGATAGAACTAAAATTCTCGAGTCCACAAATCCAACAAAAGCATGGATAGATTGGAGACTTGGAAGAGTCTGTAAAAATAGCATGACACTGAGATGAATATTGAAGGCAGAACAGAGGTGAGGTGGAGGAAAACAAAGGTATGTGAGCATATAATTTTTTACTGGTGAGCTGGTGAAGGTTCTGGAGCCAATTTACCGAAGCTGTTAAATACAGACTCGGAATGATAGGAACCAAAGCAAAGAGTTCCTGAGTTCAGTTGTAGTTTTTGATCTGAGGTAGTCAGCCAGACTAGCAAAGGACAGTGTTTGAAGCCGTAAAATCTATGTAATAATTAAATGTCGAAAAGAACAAAATTATTTTACCTTTGCACTTGAGTGTCAGTTTTGTCTTTATTATTTGATCTACATTGATCTTTATTCCCATGTAATGGTTTTTAAACCTCTAATATGTTTTAACATTTAGCATAATGTATTTTGTTGGGTCTTTTTTATACCTCTCTCAGGTGTATATGTCTCCAAGTATGCTGATTTATTGCAGCCTAATCCTCTAGAAGCAGGAGCAACTGGAGATGTGATTGTTTTTAAAATAATAAAGGTAATTTTATCTTGCTATTCTTGAAGGATTGTATTGCTTACTGATAACACGTACGTGATTTTAACCTTAATTTTAATTTGCAAAATCACCTGCTTATAGAGAAATTAGAGTCCTCCTAGGTTTAAAATCCAGTGTTGACATTGAGCTTAAATAAAGCATAATAAATTTTTCATAAAAGGAAAAAATTAATTTTCTTTGAAAGTATGAAAATAATATACTTCTATAAGTTAGTTTTTTAATAGCCTGTTGTATTTTCCCTGCTCTTCCTTCCTTTGGTACTTGAAGCAATGTGCCAGTTTTCAGGAAAAAGCTTCTGCTTACAATTCTTCTGCTTTATTACAGGGAAAAATGAAAAGCATCTATGTCCACATGGGTATGAAAGCAATGGAATCAACTGCAAAGAACATGTTAGATCCAACCCCAAAGCACGAGTGTCACCTTGCAAAGAATGCACATAAAATAAACTCCCTGTTGGATTATCGAGCCTATGAGTTCACTCAGGTAAAGCTGAGCATGTGGTAACTGCTGTTACAGAAACTTCCCAGGGAGGACTTCTGGAAGGATCAAATCACTGCCAGTGCAGCAAACACGGAGTACATCCCCTAGAGCTGCACTGGGGGTGTGCAGAGACCCACAGGTGCTGCATTAGAGAATGCAGAGCAACGTGTCAGCCTCTCCTGCTGCCCTGTGTGCACCTGAACCTGAGGAGATCTCCCTCAGATTAGAGTGGAGGTGGAGGTCTTCTGTAAATAAGAGCTGGGCACTGAATCAGATGGCTGCAAAATGAACATATTTTTTCATTTCTCATTGCAAACTTGTCTTAATTAATATTTAACATTAGAATTTTGTGACTGAACTAAGGATAGACTTCAAAAGTCACTGCAATGCTTACTTTCCTCAGTGAAAATTTTTTTTGTTTTCTGTTAGTTGTCCCTTACTTCATCAAGAATATACTTTCAAAGAAATGGTGCAAAATTAATTTTTCATTCTTGAGTAGCTCCTGAAGCAGTGTTCATCTGTCAGTGGTTGATAAAGGAGGGAGAAGGTAAAAAACCTACCTTAATAGGTTGTATTATAAAGTTCATAAAAGAACATCATTTAAAAGCTTCCTTATTTTAGATACCAGCTTTTAAAGAAATTGACTGTTGGTCCAGACTTGTAATTTAACATTATGCTTTGTAATTTAACATTGTGCTTGCTTTTTTTTCCCTAGTACTATTTTTATGAATATGACTTTGATGACACAAGGCGAAGACCAAGACATGTTTGTCCTTATGCTGTTGTTTCATTCACTTACAAAGGTGACATGGTGCAAGGACCAAAATTCTTGTCCTCATCAAGGTAAGCTGGGAAATGAGTTTTGGAACTGCGTGCAACAGGAAGAATTCAGAGCTCTTGGCAGTAGCTTAAAACTGATTACAGTGAACAGTGCTGAAATGAATGGGCATATCACAGGGGCTTAGCATAATAAATACTTCTAATGCAAAGCAAGAAGTGGCAAAATTGGTTTTATGCAGCAGACTGTCCTCTGTGGGAAGCACTTGTGCTGCTCTTTTCACCTACTTGGCTTCTGCCTAGGTGGAATCCATGTACGGTGGGGGGTTTTTACCAAACTGAGGAAATTCATGGACATAAAAATGTTCACAACATTGTCTTGCTTGGTGTTCTAAAATAATATTCTGTGTATTTTGTCACTGAACTCTTCACTGTTGTCTTACTGCTGGTGGAGAGAATATCTAAATGGGCAGGTAGCATGTGATAGCTGTGCTGATAGGAAGGCATGTAGATGTGGGAACTCGACTATGGAGTGCTAAAAACCATTATCAAGGTATCTAAAATAGCACAAGATACTGCAGTGGTGATAGCTTGAGGTTACAGTCAGATACCAGTGGTGCTGTTTTATTATTTTCATTATTTTATTATTAGACTGAACAAGTATCCTTATTGTAAAATGTAGTGGCCAGAATTTTCTCTTCCAACCCAGTCGTTCTGTCTTCTTTTGCTTAGACCAAACACCTTCAACACAGACAGAAGAACAGGTAAGAATGAACTCCATTTTTTTTGTTTTTATGATACAAACATGGAAAGTTTGGGATGTTTTTCCCCATGTGATTTTATGTTTAACTGGCTTAGTTATGCTGACTGTGTTATCCTGTACCATGCTGATTGCAGGCATCCCTTCCTGATACTGGATGATGGAACAGACACCTTAGTATTTTCTTTTACCAGAAGAAACCAGAAGTGAACAAAATCAAAGTCTTTTTTCCCCTCCTTTTCTATTTACAGTGTAGTAAGAACTGGTCTTCAGTTCCTGAATCTCCTGTTCAATGGCCTTTCAAATAATATGATCCTCTGTCATGCTTTTTTTTGAACCTCATTCAGGCCAAACTAATATGTATCAAAGTGGTTGACAGTTAAGGTAAGGAAAGAGAATATCATTCCTCAGATGTTGAGATCAAAGGTGTGCTTATATAGACAGGTGTAGTTAACATCCATCCTCCTTTGCTCTGCTTAAGCTGTTCAAAACATAACAGGTTTGAAAACATCCTGTTACCTTTTAACATTGTTAAATGTTAACTTTTAACATTTAACATTGTCTGGTGTGGTATTAGTATAAAATTTTCCCTAAACTGGTTTTGTGAATTCAGCAGCCTCTGCTGCCAGTTTCTTCCAGTCCCACTTAACAAGTTGTTTCACTTAGTCTGCCTTTTTCCATCTTACTTTAGAGAAATCTGCTGTTACAGTATGGAGGGGACAGCTTTGGAATAAGGGCAAACTTGTGTGCCATGTTTCCTTAAAATCAGCAACGTGTTCCTTCCCTCCATGCAAGCTGTGAGTATTGCCATTTGAACAAGAAGTCTAAAATACTGTTGTGTTAACACTCTTTCTAGTGGATTTGGGATATATTCAGGTGAAAATCTAAAATACTAAGTGCTTTAAATACGTCAGACTGGACTGGAGTCATGCATGTCCAGATCTTCCTGGAGTTCAGGCACACAACTGTCAACATCTCTTTGCTGTTCAGTGTTTTGTTGTTTGTGGTTTTTTCTTTTTCCATTGAAGTGGCACACACTGCTTTGCAGGAATAAACACCACTGGCATGAGATAAACACGTGCTATTAAAAATAATTTATTTGGACTAATAGTTTTAGGTCACTGAGGGTAGAACTATGGGAGGTAAAAAAGGAGGCCTTTATTATTTTTTTTTTCCTTCTCCCACCTTTCTTCTCCAGTCCTGAGAAGCTTGAGGTTGAAAAGGTTGTCAGCATTGATCAGCTGAAGAAAAAAATTTCACCAGAGTTGTTCTTAAAAGAAACTTATCAAGGAGGAAAAGAAGGTAAATAGTTCTACCTTCATTTTTTTAAATTCAGAATGTTCAATTTTTCTGAACTACTGTTTTGTTTCTTTTTTTTCCTACCTTTATTCTCTCCCCTTGTGCTGTGTCAGTGTCGAAGAATAGCCTGTACTGTAGCCTGTATGAAGCTGTGGAGAAGTCCCGTTCTGGGAGTCACTTGGAGGGTTTACTTCAAAAACTAGAGAAGGAGAAACTTGTGAGTGTGATTTGACTATTCGTGGTTTTAGAAATAATTTTACTAACTAGTAATTTGAGGCATACTAAAAGATCCATGATCCCACTGGAATCCCTTAGCTGGCATATCCTAAAGCATTGTGTCAGAGCTCTCCTCTGCTCACGATAGAGTTTATCATACAGTCAGTAAGAGTATTTGTAGTGGGCAAACATCTCTGATTAAAGCAGTTTGTTCTTTTTTTGCCTGAAAACAGGTTCTTGTGAAACCACTTCAGGACAGAGGATTTCTTTTTCTCCTTTCTCCTTCGCAAATGATGTCCCCTTATGGTAAGCCTGCTCTGTGCTTTCTGGGTTTGAGTTGGTTTTGTTGTTTTGGGTTTTTTTGTGGGGGGTGGTTTGGTTTGAGTACTAGATTGTCTTTTGACACATAGTGGTGCTCTCCTTTGTAACTGTTTTTGGTTTGTTGTGTTCTAGACCACCAAGCTGGATGGTCCCGTGTGCTTCATGCATTATTTCTGTTTCCAGAGCCTAGAGGTGTAATTAGCATAGGTGAGTGTGTTCCCTGTTGAGAGTGTTCTGTACACACTTATTTAAACATAGACTATATTCTGCTGAAGACCTTGGAGTGTTACAGCCAGTCACTGTAAACTAGGAGTAACAGTTTGTATTGATTATGGTCATGGTGATGGTGTTCAAAAATATTTATTTCTTCACAAAATCAAATATCACACATTTTAGGTTCATATTTGAAGAAGTAAAACTTTGTTCAAATTTCTTGATTGTGTATTCTGTTATAATTGAGTGTCAGTATTCCAAGACATCTGTGCAGTGGGAATAACTAATATAATGAGGGATTTCTTAAACCATCAAAACATTAAGGACAGAACATCTGCTCAGTAGAGCAGTTTAGATTGGAAATGATGACTGTATGTATCTAGGGCACAGGTTGCTACCAAATTCTGAAAATGAGCAGTTCATCATGACTGTGAGTAGGTTGAGTTCTAAGTAGACTTTAAAGCTGGTTACTTCACAAGAAGACCCAAACTTCTCTGGGTTCTGAATTATTTCTCCACAGTAATTCCAAACTGTGTTTCACCCAATACGTATTAATACAGAATATTGCTAACTAGTCATCATTTATTGATAGCTTCATGATTTGATCTTAATTGTGAATTCCCTCTTCTCCTGCGGCAGGACACAGAAGTGTTCCGTTTGGAAATTCACCTCCCGTGGCTTCACATGAAAAAAGAAATCATTCCAGAATTCGCAAGTTTTATTTCGTCTCTACATTTTGCTTTAATCCAGGCTCGTAAAGACACTAGTCCAGACTTCAATGTTGTTGTGGAAAGGTATATAAATGAGTATTTGAAAAAGCTCTTCAGTGGCGTTCTGAGAGGTAGGGAGTTTAAATTACGTGAGTATTCGTCACGGTTGGATGACAAAAGATTTCTTTATCCTGCTCCAAGATTTAAATCTCATATTGATGGCTGCTTGCAAAGCTATATCTTTGGTTGTGAGACGTATCAGCTGCCTCTTTCCAGAGCTAAGGAACTGGTGGAAAGGAATCAGAGACCCCAGCAGTTCAGTCCCATCTCAGACTATGAAGCTACAGAAGACTACTCAGATTTTGCCAAAGCAAAATGCAGGAAAAGAATCCATGCAAAATATGAAGCCACTCCTGCCAAACAAAAGCTGCCTCTTTCTGGAGATTATGATACTGAAAGACTCAAAGTACTTATTAACTTAATCCAGTGCAGGAAAAAAAATGCAGGTGGAGATTCTGATTCTGAAGACCCCAGAATCAGAAGTGGTCTGAAAAGAAAGCTGGAAAAAGAGTCTGAAATTTTGCACAAATGCTTAAAAAGGAGTGAATCTTCAGAGAATATTTGTCACTACGAAGGTAAGAAAGTCTTTGTTTAGTGTTCTTCTTTAAACGTTGTAATTCAAAGCACATTTAATCTTTATAGATTGAATATTTTGTGCATGGTGGTTCATTTGAACATTGGCCTGACATCTACCAATAGAGAGGAAGTTTATTTTTACGTAATTTGCCTCTTTTTAAGAGACAAGTTAACAGGAATTGTTATGAAAGTTGCTTTTGTTCTGCCTCTTTGGGAAGAAGGCAGATTTCCCAAGAGTTTGCTTAGTCGTGGAGCTGTCCAAAGTCTTTCTAATACAAAGTACTCAGCAGACTTGATACCATAATGTCTTCTGCAGAGTTTGACTTCAGGCTTTGCTGTAATTCTTTATGGCTCCAGTACTCTATATAATACCTCAGAAGTTTGGATTGAAGGGAAGCAGCACAGTTAAGTTTTGAAATAATGTGTGCAGTGGGACAAAGGAAACAATAGTATTGAGATTGAACTATAGATATATTATCTACATCCAAACCTCAGATAATTATCACAGATACCATCTGACATAAGATCTACCAGAAAAAAAACCCCTTTGATTTCTGTTTCCCTGACCGTTTTCCGAAGGCAATAATAGAAGCCTCCTGCAGAAGGGGCAAAACTGAGGAGCGGGGTGGCACAAAGAAGAGGAGTTTTACATCAAGCACCAGTCACTCTCATGTACACTCACGTGTACATGAATCACTCTGGAAGATGAAGTGACTGATCTTAGAAATAAGTTGCCCTCTTGAGAGGGGCAAAAGATACATGTAAAATATGTGAATGCATTTCTACCTGGTCATCAGAACAGTGTCTGTGCATAAGTAAATTTTGACTTATCTCCCTCAAAGGTACCATCTATTTATGGTTTGAATTCCATGGTTTTATGTAACCCTGGAAGTCATTTGTTTGTCTTGCAAAAAGTCTTACCTAAAGTTTTGTGAGCTTCAGTATCTCAGCATGATTAGATTTTTATTAGTCAAATGGCACTCCACAATTCCATGTTTCCATATATGACAAGTGATTTAGAGATTAATCAGATACTTAAAGTAGTTGCTTAGCCTGTCTTGCCCTGAGAAGAATAAACAGCTATGGTATTTACTCATCCAAGGGCATGAGTGCAAGAATAAGAACGCTGTTTCTAAAGGGTTTTTTCAGTATAAAGAGACATGGTAAGTTTTAGAACTATCCTTAATGTAACATAACTTAAACATTAATTTACTCATCAGCTTCTGAAGCAACAGGGATAGGATGGGGAGAAGTAAATACTGTGCTCAAACTAATCTTTTCTTTCAGCAAGTGATGCGAATTTGGTAAGGTCTCCATAAAATACCTAGATCATAGTATGTGACTTCTATTAAAGCATAAAATAGCGTGGTATTGAGTGACCTAAAAAAGGTAGTTATTTAACTGGGAGAGTACTAGCTTTGGAAACTGCCCTTTTGTCAACATTTACCTGTTTAAAAAAAAAATTAAAATAATGTATGTGTACAGTATGAATTGATGCTAAAGAGTGAGACTGTGGCTATGTGGCAGATGTTTGGGTGGGGGGTCTGGTTTTGGTTTTATTTTAAGACTTGGTAATGGATTACTTTTCCCTCCTCGCCCTATTCCAAGGGGGCAGAACCTCGGATTCACCACACTCTGTTTTCTCAACTAATTCTGGTCTGGGTGGACATGATGCTGACTTCAGGCAGCAAGATGGATCCGACCCTGCTGCTGCTGACACACATGGCCTCATTAAAATGCTCTTGGAAACACTGGCTACTGGAGGACACTTGGATTCCTCGCTGGCACAGTCTGTAAATCAAGCTTTAGCATTAAGCACTGATGAAATGGAAGAGGATATGGGACAAAACTATGATTATGAATCCATTCCAGCTCAGGATCATGAGCTTCCTAATACTGCTCAGGCTGACAGTGTTAACTTCAAGGACCCTGAGAGCCCAGTGGTTCTGGAACCCGATGTGACGTGTCTGCCCTACAATGTTGATCTGCGGCTTCCAGATAACGAACGAGGCTTTGAACACACACTACAGCTGCAAGTAAGTGAAAGTGCCAAGATGCTGATAACAAATGTATTGTTTTCATAAATAGCATGAGACTGAATGAAAAAAACATTCTATTTTTTTACACAGGTAAACTTAGATAAGTACTGACTTCTCTGTGAAGAAGTTTGGTAGGAACATACACAGAAATCTTCTTCACTCTGAAGTGTGTCTTCCTGGTTCCTTATATCTACTCTTTCTGTAATAAAAAGGGAGCAGAGTTGAAGAATTTTGAGCACTTACCTGCATGCCCAGCACCCTTTGTGTGCCTTCTCGGTGCAGTGGTGTACACGAGTTCCAGGCAGACTTCTGACAGCACACAACGGGCAGAACACCCTTTGCAGAAGGCCCTTGTGCTCAGGGATCACAGGGCTCCAGCACATGACCCTGCAGGAGTGTTCTGTTATCTCTGTACTGGTACCTACACACAGAGCCCAGTTTCTAAGTCACAGAGCAGGAAGGAGTTTGTCCTACCTGTAATCTCTGTGCTGTTTTGCTTCTAACCATCTGGAATGTGAGGTGAAATAGGATTGTCTAAGGGCCCAGTACGAGCTGCAGGCAGTGCCTCAGCAGTGCCAGCATCTCATGGCCTTAGTCAGTTATCAAGACATCAGCCTGAGAAGGGCTGGGGAGCAGCCAGTTTTCCCCTTCTTTCCTCTTTGCCCCACCCAGCTTCTGTACTGTAAGGCATGTGCTCAGACTGCCTTAGTTACTTCATGGTAGACCTGGAAAGTACCTCCTGTAAACATTTCCAACTTGGACTTCGCTGATGGCAGAAGTGCCGACGTGCTGGTGAACTCAGGTGCATTCTTACTGCCAGCTCTTCAGAGTGTAAAAAGCTTAATGGCCAACAAACCCAAAAGAAATGGTTGATTGTTTTTTAGGAAGCAAGCACTGGAAGCCTAAGTACCTTTGAAGACTACAGTCCCAATGTACCTGTAGAATATGTGTATGGCAGTCAGCATCCCAACTCAGATAACACAGAAGTTGGAATGCACTGGAAACTTATTCCAATTACAGGTAAGATGGGTTTAATTCCTCTGTTCCTACAAATAGTGATTGAAAACATGTTCTAAAGGTTTGTATCGTAAATGGATCCTAGTTTTGGGTCACATGTTGGTACACAAGCGCTGCCTGTGCAGTTGTTTCTGGTATTTGATTAATACAGAAATCTGCTGGATGAAAACAAATACTGGTGGAGAATATTGGTTTGCCTACATACTGCATAATTTAGAAATGTAAATGCTTTAAAAACAAGCAAAACTATAGTTTTGAATGAGAATGGGGAAGAAACTGAGTGCTGCAGAAAGGATCTGAGGTTTGGGTTATGAGGGGCTTTCAGCACTCCTGGTACCATCACTGAAGCTGTGGCAATAATCACCATCAGACTGACATCCTCTCTTTTTAAGCTAAAAACCTTGTGTTCACAGTTGTGAGATCAGACTTGCAGTGTGCAGTCCAACTCCACAAGGTCACATGTGGCTAAAATAAGCTTTTTGAAAGTGAGGATTATAACCTAGTAGCAAATGAAAATATTTGAATAATTTGTCACCCTGCATGATTTCTGATTTGATTTTTAATTTGTAACTGAGGCAGTTGCTGTTATGCTCAATCATGTTATCTCTAGGAAAACTTGTATTCTGCTTTCTCAGCAAACTTTGTATTGTTCCACTGTTTTAGGAGTTTTAAATGTCCTGTGCTTCTAAACCTCAGCAGACTAACACTTGAGTCTTTGGATTTAAGTTGGTTGGTGGGGGAGACACAACAGTAATGCTGTTTTCAAGCTGTTTGGGAGGTTTTAGGGTATGAGTTGTGTGTGAGATGATGATGATAATGATGAACTCTTCCTGTCTAGGTCTGAAATCACCAGAAGAGTTACTGGTGTATTTGCCACCAACGGATGCCCTTCCTAATGACCCTCGGGTAATAAATAGACAGAGAAGTTCTGATGACCAGTTTCCATACTCTCCATTTTCAGACCCACAAAAGGGGACAGCAGAAGATGGACATTATACAGGACAAGTGGAGAAACCTGAAGATGAGTATGGGCTAACAGAGCAGCCTTTTTCAGCTAAGCATTCCATTAGTGCAGTAATAGAAACGACCCTGTTAGAAGAATATAATCTCTTTGCACAAAAGATTCAAGAGATTTTGCGGCAGAAGAACATCGCGTACGTTAGCGGGGTGCCCACACCAGTCTTCTCTGCCCGAGAGAGGATAAGCAGACTATCTGAATACATATGTTTAAAGGCATCAGAGGTGTCTGTGCAAGAATATATAGAGACACTCAGTGAAAAGTTGAATAGTGTCATTTTGGCTTCCTGCATTAAGCACACTCAGCCCGTTTATTCTAGTCCTGAACCATCCCAAGTTGGGAGCAACCCTGCAGGGAACGCTGTGCCCGCCACGCTGTCTGTGTGCAGGGATGCTGCCACAGCGCTGGTACCAGAGCCACTGGGCAATAACCTGCTGGGACATCTGCAGTGCAGTGAGCAGCCTTCATCGAGCTTGCCCCTAGGGAACGAGAAAATGGATCATGTGAATGCTACACCAGAGGATCAGACCTCTTCCAGTGGGGATCTGATTGAACTACCAGAGAAGACACAGAAATCCCCTGAGAACTTGAACATTTCAACTCAATCAGCTTTTACTGATATTATAAGACGGGTAAAACCTGAAGTATTTAGAAGTTTGTTCAAAATTTTTAAAGTTGTATGGAAAAATACTGTCAAATTTTATATTCATAAAGAGGACGAAAGTGTTCTTTGCAGAGAAATCAAGGTAAATCTGTTTCAATTCAACCTTTCTATATTGTCCGAGTGCCTTTCAAATTCAAATGTATGAAACTGGACTTGCAAACATAAAGTGGTCTGACATTATTTCAAAAAAGGTTGAATTGTGAAAGTGAATTGTGAAAGTAGGCTGTCCTGTCCCATTTCTTGTTTGACCTTTTGAGGTAGTCTTGCTTATATTTAGCTTTTACATAAGTCTTTTTCTTGCAGTTGGAAAGCAGAACAGGCTGTAGGTTGGTTCTTTCTGAACATCCTGCCAGGGGGTGGCCTTACAGAAAAAAGATAATAAGGGAAAAAATGTGATAGCTTACCATTTTAGAAAGAATGTGTGAAAAGTCGCTGTGTGTGCCTTTGGATTTTTTTCCCCCTTCCCCTCTCGTTATTAGTACAGATAACTGTGGGAGATCACTGTTCTTCTGTAGTAAAACAGGTAAGTTGAAAGTGAAATAATAAAAACTTCTGGCTGTACTTGAAAACTCTGTTTGATAGACTGTCAGTTGGCCACGACAGACTTGCTGAAATAGCCAGTTTGTGTTTTGCTGCATCCTTCTGGTTCATGTATGGGAGAGACAAGGAAGCCACTCCCTCTGAGATACATCTGAGTGGAAAACTTACTTGCCATGGTCATCATCTTGACCAAACTATTCACTTTTTTCCCATCTTCTCTTTATTTGGTGGTAGGAATACCTTACACAGTTGGGTAATACAGAGTGCCATCCAGAGCAGTTCCCTAGAGGAAGAGCTAATTCAGATAAACTGTTGATCATCATCCAAAATGAAGACATTGCCAACCTCATCCATAAGGTATGTCCCACACAGGTAAATGTGTGCTATAGAAAACTGTTGTTACTGGTGTTACAAAGCTCACTTTGAGCCAGGCTGCTTTCTCTTGATAGCACAGCATTTAAACAGTGGCCTGTGTTTAGCTGCTGATTGAAGAAACAAAATGGTTGTGGTAAAAATGGTTGTGTTCATCGTGTACCCACAACTTCTTCCACCCTCCACACGTGCTAATGTGTGTTTATTCTTAGTAGTTGTAAAGCTGTAGAGAGGCCTGAGTAGTTCTGTGATGCTCTAATGACAGGTGAAGGCAGCTCTCAGATGACCTTTAGATATTCCTGACAGCTGGGGCTTATAAACCGGTGCTGTTTGTCTCATTCCTGTAATGTTCCTTAGAGAGCACCTCCCCAGGCAAGAGAAAAAACAGTAATTCTTGGAAAACGTGTTTTGAAATTTGGTGTTTGGCATTAGTAAGTGGGAAAGTTCCGTAGTTGTGGTTTTTTGTATGACCTTGAGTACACATCTCTGATTTTCTAATGTTTTTAAACAGATCCCATGCCTAGTAACTTTGAAGAGGCTCTCCTGTGTCAGCTTTGCAGGGGTTGATAGTTTGGATGATGTGAAAAATCACACTTACAACGAACTGTTTGTGTCAGGGGGTTTTGTTGTATCGGATGAATCTGTCCTTAATCCAGAGTCCATCACTACAGGTAGGTGTGATGCTTCCTAAGCTTTAAAACAGACTAAAAGCCTGACACTTCAGACCCTGAGAGGTGCTCTGCTCACTGCAGTGAAGGATCAAGTCTTCTAATTTCTGTGATGTTTTTTGAGAAGTTCAGCTAATTCAGTCTCTTTTCTCACCTCAGTGGCCTTACTGAAGGACATCTGAATGGGAAGGTTTTGTCTTAAGTTTGTATTACATTGTGTAGTTACATACATGGAACCTTTTGTTCCTTACTGCTCAATGCACAGATATGGTAAGAGAGAATATTGAAAACCTATCTTTTTTTCACTTTTTCTTTATTTGAAATTGAATAGTTAATGAAGTTACCATTTTTTGAAATAAATATTTTAGCAAGGCAGACCATGTATGACTGAGATCAGCTTTTAGATACCACTGTTGGGCACCTGACCTACAGAAAAGCAGCTCAGTTTTGTGGTAGTTGTTGGCCAGTCTGCTCAGAAGAAAACCTGAATAGTTGTGTAACTGTGCTGTGATGGAAACAGAAAGCAGCTTTATGTATATACTGAAGCAGTATTTTCAGTTTACATACCACAAAATTCAACTTCTGTTCAATATCTCCATAACAGATAAACTAAAGCAGTTCTTAGAGTTTCTGGAGGCTCTCAATACCCCAGATGGGAAATGGCAGTGGAAAATCCACTGCAAAATACAAAAAAAACTGAAAGAGCTGGCGAGGTAAGTAATGTTTGTCAGTACCACCTGTTAAAATGCTTCAACTTTTTCATTATGCTCCAAATCCCACTTCAGTGTAACTCCCTTTCATGTTTGTCTTCTAATATTTAGACTGAGTATTTGTAACTGAGCTTTTCCCCCCATTACAGGATGAATGCCAATGCCCTGAGTCTGCTCACACTTCTGAACTCCTATCAAAAGAAGCACTTGGTTGAGATTCTGTCTTACCATAACTGTGATTCTCAAACTCGAAATGCTCCAGACCTAGACTGTCTTATCAGGCTTCAGGCTCAGAACATACAACAGAGACACGTTGTCTTCTTAACAGGTAAAGCCCAAATTTGTGAATACCTCTTGCCCTTTTTTGATAATGGGTGCTGAACATTAATACAAAATCTTTTATGTGTTTAGAAAAGAACCTGAAAACATTCTCAAGTTATGCTGATAATGGAATAGTGGTTGCTACTGTTGATGACTTTATGTGTAACTTTAAAAGCCTCGTTGGGTATCACAACTCGGACACGGAGCAGAACTGTCCTCCTGCTTCTGAAGCTCACCAAAGACAATCAGGTAACATTGAACACATTTAAACTTTCATTACCTAACTAGGGGTGTGGGGTGGGGGTCCTTCAGACAGTGTGCCTTGACTCTTGTCAATGAACACTGCAGCTGGCAAGGAAAACCCAACTCTCCAGCTACTCTTTTTCTGTTTTAAATGATGGGGGAAAGGCAGCTGGGATGGAGCACCAGAGGAGATCTTAAATACAGAAGGTCCAGGCTAACATAGTACTTGAGGTACTATACCGAGTAATGTTACCATCTTTTCAGGAAAAGGATAAACTTTTCTCTACTACCTACCTTTATCTACTTGTAGTAGATAAACTGTACTGAGATGTCAGTTATTGTACTCTTTTAATCGAATACTTACCTGCTGTGTAACTTTAGATGCTGTTTTGACATTGCCCCCTTTGGAGCTGGGAGTTGGGATTTCCCAACACTAAATATGAACACAATGGGCAGAATCGGAGTAACTGGACACTCCCCCAGAGGGTTAAGTGTGTGTGTTGAGTAAGTGAACACGAGTGGCAGAAGACCAAGACTTAAGTGCTATTGGACTTGCTGACCTGAAACGTAACTCGCTGTGAGTAGTGTATGGCCTTTTTAACCCAAGTTTGTATTTCAATAGAATAGGACTTTCTCTCTTTTTTAATGTAGTTCTTGTAGAAAAGGATGAGAAGGATGAGGAGGACATGTCTCTGGATTCAGGGGATGAAATATCACAGATAGAAATCTGCAGTGATGCCTCTAAGTATGATACTCATGTGGAAGCTTTGCAGACAGAGGCCAAGGGCCCACATGGAGTAGATGGTAAAGAAAGCTGCTTATCAGTTACAGAGTTATCTTCCGAAGCACAAAGTGGCCTGGTGGAAAAAACTTCTAAAAGTGACTTGGAAGAGAAACAGCCACTTACTCCAGGTTCTACAGCATGCTCTGCTGAGGGAGAAAAACACAATTCAGTTGAACAAACTCCTTTCAGTAACTTCCCGGTTTATAGCAGACAATTAAACATGTCCCATCAATTCAGCCACTTAAATGTACTCACTCATCAGACTTTTCTGGGAACAACATATCCAATTTCTTCTGCAAATCAAAACCAAGAAGGGAGCAATTATTTTCTCTCTGCCTACAGTCAGAGCATGGATACAGAAAAGTCCTCATCGCCTGGTGGCTGGGACAGCAGCTGTGATTCTTCCAGGCCATATTCAGAACAGAAATAAACTCTTAAGTCTCTTTTTCTAAGTTGCTGTGGACTTCTCTGTTTCTAAAATGTTGGATTAACAATTTCTATTTTATTCTGGAGCAGAATGTTTCTTGTTCTTGTTATCTCAATGTTTTCTTGTTCTATTTAAATTCCTGATGGCTTGTCCCTCTTGGAACCATCTGAAAGTTTAAATAAATATATATATTTTTTAACGTTTACTGTACTTGAATTATCTTGTTTGTTGGCACTTTTAAGTTTCTACATTTGTATTTGACCTGTTACCTGGGCTTCAGTTTGAGGTCTGTTTTAATGTAAAACTGAATGTTTGCCTAAAATATGTGAAAGCCAGTTGTTTTCTTTTTTTAACTGTAAGAGTTACCAAGTCACTTTTCTTTACATAAATATTAATGTATTTATTTGACATTGACAAAATTTTTGTATAATGTTTTTACATAGCTCTAAGGCAATGTAGTTATTTTCATGACAATATACTGGATTTTGGCTAAATACCTCAATTAGAGTAACCAATGGTGCAGTTCCATTACAAAAATTGAATAAACTCTTAATGCACAAGGGACTTGTTAACACCTTGCATTGTCTGTGGGGTTTATGTTGTTTGCAAAGTATGGGAGAAACACCTAAACTTGGTTTAATGCACAGAATTATCAGTGTTACTGCAGCACTATCAGTGACCTTACAGCTTTTATCTGACCATTGTAATTATTGTACTGAGAGAAGGACGAACCCGACTTTAATGACTGTGGAGTTCAATTTGCATTAGAAAAACCTCGATCCTTTCCCACTTCAGCATAAGGATCCTTGGGGCTTTCAGGGGCTTTTTTTGGTTTTGTTTTGTTGTTTACTTCTTTTGTGAACAGGCACTGGCATCGGAGTTTTATCTGTTTCTTAATCCTGTCTTTTTTAATTTCACATCTGCTGAGTTGTAAACTCCAACCCCCACCTCCCCACCCCCGGTGAATCTCTCTTAATTGCCTCACGTTGTCCGTCATCTCTGACTCAGGTTTGTGGAAAGCAGCAGCTGGCAGGAAGGAGCTGGGGAGTCTCCAGGTGTTGTACCCCTTGGAGCTGACCCTTTTACCCCAGTGCTGGTTTTCCAGAGACTCCTGTCTCTTTATTGCTTGTCTTCAGGTTGTCCAAAGTCCTGTGTTTGGGGGGGTTCTCCTGGTGGTAATTTGATTTTAGTGCTTTTGTGCACGATGTGCTGTTTGGTACCAGATGATAGTGTTTAAAAGTAAATGTTCCTAAACTCACTAAATTAGTTGGGATAAATATTATTGGTTAAAAAAGGGCAGCTTGTAAAAAACGAACAAACAAAAGCCGTAGACTTTTCCCTAAACTTGAATCTTTCCCTCTGTTAACAGTTGATTAACTTATTTTTTCAAATTAAGAACAAACCACTACCAGACTATAGTGTAGCAGTTGTTACCCTCCCCCAAAATATGGCAAATAAATAACCTTTATAGAAAAAGGAACTCCCTTATATTCACTGTATCAGCCTAAAAGGTGGCTGAATATTTAAGTACCAGCAGTATTTTACAGTTAAAAATACTAACAAAGACTACCCAAGCCATTCAGAATACATCTTAATCTTTTTATTTATCAAAACACACACACTTGAGTCTACAAAACCCCATGTAACAGTTTTCTTCTGTGTTTTGGTGTTTTATATTAAATTCACTTACATCTTGAAGACCATTCTGAACAGACAGACCACCATTAGTTTATTGTACCTTCAGTATAAAAATGCGACCCTGTAATCTATGAAAATTCTCATAATTTAAATTTCATAAAAAAAGCTAGAGATGGTTCATAATTACAGTGGCAAAGTGCTGTGCATTTCCATGTTAAGAATTCAGAACATTCACATGTACCTCTCAAAATGGCAGAATGAAGTTCTCTTGAGCTACAGGGGGAATCAGAGTGTTCTCCAACTCCTTCTGCTTCTGCAGGAGGCCCTGGAATACATTAAATACAAGGTGAGTGTTCTGTCCTCCTCACACAGCCTGAACTAATGATGTGTCACTGTTCCATAGCTGAAAACAATTTACCTATTGAGGCTTAATCCTTCTTAAGTACCCAACTTCAGAAAAAGCAATAATAAACTCATGCACTCAGTGGAGAGGGAACTTCTGCTAAAGACTTGAAGTGTGCCTGGAGTGAAAGCCAGTCCAGTTTCCAGGGATGAGCATGCAGAGGGAAAAAGGACTTTTCCACTGTATAGAACTGTATCTCACTCCTTTGTCTACTGTCCCTGCATTCACTCTGCTTGCATTCCTGGATGAAGCTGAACCCCAAACCTTGATGGGGACCATGAGTCTCAACATAAGTGATACTCTGAGATCAAGGGCAGCATTGCCATTGAACCAGAGCAGTGTCAGACATTTCAGAATATATATATATATATATATATATATATTGATTGTCAAAAGGTTCAAGGTTCCTGCTTTGCTAATGGCTCCTTAAAGTACTGAGGAAGGAGAAAACCTGTAAGAAAAAAGCCTCCTGGAAGTGTACCCTTGCCTGTTAAGTAACACCATACAGGTATGTCAAGTATATTCATGAATTTAGAATTTATCTTTTTAGTGTAATTAACAAGATCATTTATATTGATGCATCTGGCACCTTGGTCTGCCTCTATTTTAGACCTCTCAGAAATAAATTGGTACCAAGGAACTTAAAATAAAAAAAGCTATTTTTTTTCAGAGTTACAAGAGCTTTTGCTGGCACAGCTTGGCACAGAACTGATGCAGGGCAGCGAGTACTGCAAGAATTTAGACACATATTCCTGGTGGCATGGAAGCAGAGCAGCCTGTTAGACTTAACTTGGGATCCTTCAAAGGCAGCAGCTGCCTACTTTCAATCCCTTGGTGAATTGCTTTCCAACTAATCAACAGTACGTGCTATTATTGTTAATGGGTCCATGCAGCTTCCAGTCCCTGTGTCAATAATTACTTCTATTACAGTTTCTTGCATTTAGTAGCGTGTTACAAAACCAACTCTTAAAATAAATGGCCCTAAATAAAGAAAGAGGTGAGAAACAAGTAACATTGAAAGCTGACAGTTCCACGTTTATCACTTGGACTGCAAAGGTATCAGAAGGGCCTGGAGCACAGTAATGTGGAATATTTACCGAGGGACCAGCAGTGAGCTCTGTCCTCCCACAGCCATCGTGGACTACAGGCTGGAAGTGCCTTTACTGCCTTAGGAACATTATGGTGCTCTGGTATGTACTTGACCTGGTGGGGGGGGTGTTCTCCTTTTTCTTAAACTTTGGCCCTTCTTTTTCACAGATAATTCACTTTGCTGGGCTTATCCCCTGATTTTTGATTTCAGTGAGGAAAACGAAGTCTGTTGCTTTTTCCTGTTATTGCTGTAACCTGAGACACAGCCAGAGGCTCTCTGTCTTGTAATAACTGCAGCAGCAGACCCTCCCTCCCTTTGGCAGGGGAAGGCTCTCCTGTTTTCCCTGGTGTCTTCCTCTGGGCTGTTACTGCAACAGCCCAACTGTATTTATGGATCACTTGGGCCAGGTGTGGAGTGCAAGGGCTGAAGACTGGCCAAATAGTCTGTGAATTTCTCCAGACAAAAGAATGCTAAAGACTGGCCAAATATGTTGTGAATATATGTATATATTTTGAATCTATCAATCCACTGAATATATGTATATATAAATACAAAACCCAAAACTAATTTTCTGAAACAAAACTCAGATCTTTGTCTAAATTGTATTTTAGACAAAATACTGCACTACTCACTCTTTCTCAGTGAAATAACTGATGCAAAACAGGTGTCATCTGCAGGAGCACACAATACTTAGGTATACAAATATACTGAAGTTCAACAGTTCATGTCCTAAATGCATTCTGCAGCTGGCAGGGTATTTAAAAAAAGAACTCCACATGTTATAAGTTAACTCTTTTGCAGAACCAAGATCCATTGGAAGACTAACCTTGCCATTACTTTTTAGCCACTGTTAAGACTTGAATATATACTATGCATCAAAAATGTAAACCTCTTTAAATATCCATGCCTTTTGTTCACCCCAGTAAGCACAAGGATCAGACTGTGCTTTGGATCTGGCTTCACTCTTAATCAAAATGCCACTGGCAAATGAAGCCTGAATACAAAATACTTAACAACTGTAGGTATTTAACAAAAATGTTAATGAGCATTGGGGGAGACCAGATCCAGTCCACCCCATTAGGAAGCTACTGGGAACTGGCAGCTTTTCACTGTTCTTGGGTCACAACTTTTCTTCCTCAGCTGGGGAGTGTTATGACCCTTCCTTTGCACAAGGAATTTACCTGCAGCTGAAACACCACCTGTGCATGGCAGTGCTTCTGTCTTGCTAAAGCACAGCAGGTAATCCAGGGAATCAATAACATTAACTACTGGTAATTTTGGTGTACTCCAGTCTGTCAGATTTTTTTTCCCTTTGATTCTTTATGAAATTTTCCTCCCTCAAGGAACAGAAAAATTAATACTGCTGCTAGCAAGAAGGTTCCTTTAGAATGGAGCCATTCAAAAAGCAAGGGAAGGTACTGACAGATGTTTATCTTCAGTGTTCTTCAAGAACTAAATGCAAATCTAAAGTAAATGTGGGTTTTTGTCTTGCAGCCCTGTCAGACCATTTAGAAGCACAAAAGAGAACTGCTCGTGTCAGGACCTGCTGTGTGCCACACCTTGTTGCCAACAGGTGGAGTATCACATTCACTCAGGGTTTAGTAACAAGATACCAGTAACTTACTACAAAGAGAACAACCTATACAAACACACCCAGGCTTTAGTCTCAGGAGCTCGTGTGTCTGTAGCGTTAAGCTAATTTTCATTTTATTTTCAGAAAATCTGGCTGATTGACAAATCCTGACATTTTTTTTTAACATGCTAACAAATAGCTGTCTTGGGAGGATTTTATAAGTGTTTGCACTTCCAGTTTGCAAATATACAGGATTTTTCCAGGACCGACACCCCTTCTGCACCAGCCCCACTGCTCTGTTGAGACTCACTCATGCAGGAACTACAGAAGGGAAATTTCATTAACAAGGTTCTAATGCTGTGTTAAAACACTGTTCTTTTGAAATTCATACACTTTTAATACAGACAACCCTAACTACAGAAACAAAGCCATTTTTCTTGATTTCAGGTTTCCTCAGGCACTCCACTGTTTCACAGCTAATCAAAGACTAAAGAGTCCACGGTCTGACTGGAAGGACTGTCCAGAAGTGGAAAGCAAACTTAGTAAGAGGGAACAAAAGTAGAGGACAGGACCCAAACCGTAAATCGTATGATGGAAAATGAATTAAAGATTATGATATATAATAGTTTGCAATGTTCGTTTTTACTTTAGTGTATATATATGTATGTATATATATATATGCATGTTTATCCACTCAGTTGTTGCTTACCTGGCGTAATTTTGACAATCCTTTGAGAATTGCTTGTTGTCTCTCTCTAACTACATCAGGGTTTAGAAGAGGATCTCTAATGTGATCTGAGCTAAAAATCTGTCGTGGCATTTGGTAAGAACCTAGAAGTAAATGTACATCAAATCAGTTAACAATACTCTTTTTTAATTTTGTTTTAATTTTGAAGCAGTAAATTTTCACGGTTTGTGAAAATCAGGTTTTGGTTGCTATCAAGATTATAATCACTGTTTTTAAGTTAAACAATGCTTGGATTCCTAAACCCCAATCTATATACAATAATGCCAGAGAAATGCAATCGTGCTCCATTAAAGGTAAACAGACAAAAAAGACAGATAAAGTATTTTTTTTTGTTGCTGTTTTGATTTTTTTTTTAAACTTTTTTTGTGGTTGCTTTGTTGAGTTGATAGAGAGCATCATTTGGCTGCACAGCCTTTGCGTGCAGTGCTGTGACACACATGGATTACTCCAAAATCCAGTAAAAACAGACATCAAATCGGATAAAACTGCAGCACTTGCATCTAAACCACTGTAACATTTCTTCTCTCCTACATGCATCGTTTCAGTACCGTGGAGCTGTCGATACTGTGGGTCATGTGTTGAAGGTCTGGTCACTGGTGCCTCTGGGTCCAGGTAATACACCTCGTTTGTTCGGACATAGGGGACAAACTGTGCCGAGGGAGGCCGTGCAGCCCCTGGGGCAGGAGGGGAGCTCCTCTGCTTGGGATCTGCCTTGATGCTTTTCTCTCTCCTGCTGTTGTTGTTATGCACCAGGAAATTGGAAGCGTGGATCTGTCTCTGTTGGACTTGGAGTAATCTGTTCTTAACTGCTGGAACAGGTGGCGATTCGGATCTGTACGAAACAACTGCAGTTAAGAAAGGCCCAAACAATACTTAAAATGATGTTATTAATTTTTCTCAGCTAGCAGAGAAAGGAATCCTCAGAGGACAGGAATTTTTGTTAATTTACTCTGCTTTCGTAATTGCAGTGTGTCTGGTCATGTGTATTTTTAATGGTAGACAATTAGATACATGTAAAAGTCAGGAAAGAAAAGCAAGTGTATTTCACTATTAATGTGTTTCTACATTTCATTAATGCAGAGCATTGACGTACCTTTCTTCATTCAAGGGATTCTTACGAAATTGTTCATCCTAGGAGAAAGCAAAGTCAAAAGTAAAACAACAAATCTCCACGTTTTTACATTAAAAGCTTTGATTTTTCAAAACGGGTTTGTTTTGAACTTCCAAAAGGACTGTGTGACCTGGGTTCAGCAGAAAGGTATTTATCAAAGATTTGCATTAAAGAGATTTACAGTGTCTATGAACTAAATTAAGCAAATTATAGGAAGATTTTCTTCCATTTTCTATGCCTTTGGCAGCTCTAAGCACTATCAAAAATACTATACATATATATTTCCATGTCCTTGGAAAGTTGCATTTATAAACTGAAAGGTTCAACCCCAGGCAATGATTATTAAAGGAGAGGTCCAGATTTTTTCCAAGAACAGCAACAGGAAGATTTCAGTGCTTCAGGTACAGAACTGAACTCCCATCCAGGCAAAACTGTGTGGAACAAGAGTCTCAAAACTGGGCATCACTGTTGTTTTAAAGCCCAAACAGTGACCTACCTTCCTGCCTCTGTGCCCCTTATTCCTCACAGCTGTTTCTTCCCGAGGTGAGGGAGACCTGTCCCAGTCCCCCCCCTTCCTTGCACAGAGGTGCCCAGGGGTGTTTCTTTCCATCAACTGAAGCAGCTCCATCTGTCTCCTCACTTTGTTTTCTTCCCTTTGTTTTTGTAGTGGTTTAGGGTATCTTTCTGATGCTGGAATGTATCTTTTCCCAGGCTTGTTTATGTTCCAGTCAGGTCTTTTGCTGTATTTTTCTGAAGATTTAATTTGTCTTTCTTTTCTGGCATACTGGTCATATAGGTCACTGTAAGTGCCACGAGTCTCTTTTCCTGATATTTTATTTTTATCTATATACTGCATTTCCTTCTGGTATTTTTTGCTGTTGGAGGTTTCTTTATATTCTATAGAAATATCAGGTGATTCGCAACGCACAGTTCTTTCCTCAGCTGACTCAGTGTAGGCTGAAGTATTAAAGTCATCTAAAAAAAGAGAAAGAATTGTATTTTAACTCTAAGCTATTCAAATTACTTGGTTGACTTTTGTGTGCATATCAATCTACCATTATGATTTTAATCAAAAATGGCTGTTACAGTTTTTTATAAACTTTTTTTATTCTTTTTTTTATTTAGAAGACAGATAGGACCAGTAGAAGCAAACCCAGTAAGGAAGAGGAAAACCCCAAAAGATTGGACAACAAAATCAAGTCATTGTAAAGGAAAATGTATGTCAAGTGAAACAACATTCTTTTAAAATGTAGAATTCTGTTTCTGTCATGGTACCCAAAAGTAAAGAGCAAAACACAGCTTCTGTATAGTTTTCCAGCATGCCCATGGTTTGGTCATATTCACAGCACTACTGGGAATAATTTAATTCCCTAATCCTTATTGTCCAATGGAAATAGTTTGTTCAGTTTTTAAATTATTAACAGTCCCGCTTTTAGGCATTCACAAAAACATTATTTGATTTGTAAACTCTCCGAATTCAGAGTAAAATTTCCACCAGCACTGCCAAAACCAAAAATGTTCTGTTGGTGCTTTGGGAAGCAGGAACAAAATAAAGCTTGCACTTCACAAGCTAATACAGTTCTAAATACAAGGCATAAAGTGATTGGAAGTTTCCACTGAATCTGCTCATTCACACCTCGTGTAGAACATTTAACAAATGCAGATTAAGTTTGAGCTGGGTTTTTTACCAGTGTGATACAAAATCAAGAAGATGAAGACTGGAGTATATTCTGTCTATATGGACCTGCAATTCTCTCTCAATATTTAGCAAGAAGGTAAACATTTTCTCAACATTTGAATGTAAGCTCTCATTTTTAATGAGTTTTCTAGTTCCAGAATTACTGACAATGATTCTGCCAATATATTCGAGGACTCGTTAGGAAAAGCTCAGCCCTGCTCAATAACAAACCTGGGAATATTGACACTGAAGAATACTACAGACACATGTTTAAATGCTTTAGTAAATGTGGATGGGCCTACATGGCTTGTGGCTCTAAGTCAACACTACACTCCACGCTGTGTGACTTGAATCTGTAACCGGTAAGTACCAACTATACAAACATATCATTTATTTAGTAGAATAAAGTGATACATTCTAATATACCAACATGTCTGTGCAAGGATTTCCTTCCAGTTGTGTTCCATTCTGACCCCCAGTGATTTCACAAACACGCTGTCTCTGCCTTTGCTGAGGAGCATCAGAGCACTCGGTCGTACCTGTCTGCACAGCCGTGTCCTTCCGAGGAGAAACCTGCTGCTCGCTGGGGCTCTTGACCTCATCAGCAAAGTTGTTACTTGGATGTGAAATGGCACAATTACAAGTTTCACACTGTGTATCACCTAAAAAGTAGGTGAAATTATTGTAAGTTAAATTGTTCCATTTGGTAACACACGTTCAATTTAAACTGTGCCTACTGTGGTGTTTCTTTCTGTAATACAGCCCTTGCTACTTACTCAAATACAATATTCTCCAGAGTAGTCAACACTTGTATTTATTTGGAAGGTAAATAAATTTTAATGAAACTTGGTTTGTGAAGGAGCCGTTTCTGACCCAAATGCAGAGAGGGAAACAAACCCAAAAAACCCCCAACCCAGAAACAACTTGCTTTCAAACCCCACAGGAACAGGCAAAATGAGTAGGAGAAGGCTTGGACTTGCCACCACCAGGATTGTTCTGAACTCTGCAAATGTCATGTGCCTTCTGAGCCACGTCTGGAATGTGCTGTTCTTGTTTTAATCTCTGGGCTAATTCCTGAGCTTTCTCCATTGTCTGATAGAGCTCTTTGGTTTTAAGAGTTGCGAGTTCCTTAAAAGAAGAAAAAAAAAAAGGCAAATATGTGATTGTTTATTTTGAGAATAAAATTAAAGGGATTATTTAATCCCCATGTAATCCTCGAGGTTTACATATATTATTATTTTGGGAAAATATCTGTTTTTCAAAACGAAAACTAGTTGAGTAAATGCAATATGTAACATATAATTTCTATGATTATTAAGGATAAATTCAGAATCTCTGCTGTACTAATGAAAGGTACTCAATCCTAGCATAGAAAAGTGAGCATTTAGATCCTCAAAGTTATTTTGATATTTATTTCCTTTCTAATAAATTCTTTTTTTTTCCTAGAAGCCATCTGATATCAGCCATTTGTGTCTTCCTGTAACATGGTTTAATGAAACCAGGGATCCTCATTTCTGCAGGGTTGGAGCAGTGACACTATGGAATCTGCTACTGTTCCAAGTAGGAAATGAACAGTAATAACTGCTACTGTGGCAAAAGGAAGAATGAAACATCAGAGGAAGCTTTTAACCTTCTACACAGGTAAGAACCTGTAAAAATGCACAATTTGTACTTACTGGAGATCAGAATGTACTTTTGGTTTAACTTTTATATGAAAGCAGTTTGTAAAGCTCAGTAACAGCTACAGAGGGCAAAGCTGTAGAACATGACTGACTTTTAAAATTACTTTTCCAGACTGTATTCTAAGAAGTCTTTAATTCAGACTGAAAGCACATTCAGTCAGATGAACTTCACGCTACTGAAGCATCTAAAAGGATCGAGTTACCCATAACAGTAATTGCATCACAATTTGCATTTTGCAATGGATGTTTCTGCATTATTTAAAACCACATTTCCCTTTTTGCTAGTTCTTATAATTTCTCTTCCTGAAAAGGCCCTTGTACAGAAAAAGAAAGTTGCCTTATGCTTGTATGGTGTTATAAGTTTATCAGTTGAGGGAACAGATTTTGATTTCAAATGTCTCAGTTTCACAGAGTTTTCATTTTCAAAATGATGAGGTGCCACAATTTTGAAGGTGAGGAACAAAAACCACTTTCCTCAAAACTCAGTTGTGCTACTGACTATCTGCACTACAGATAATGCAAACCCCCACCTCCTTTTGTTTTTGTTTCAGCATTTCTTCTTCAAACTGTTTCTGCAGTTGTTCTTTTTCTCGTGCCAGGCGCAGTTCTTCCTGTTGCTCCTCCCATTTTCTCTTCTCTTCCTCCTGTTGTTTCTTCCTCCGTTTTTCTTCCACCTGAGCCATTATCGCTCTCTAGCAGCACCAGAAAAAAAAAAGGAAAAGTTGTAACACTGAGGCATTATAAGCTATTTATTCATATACTTTCATATACGTGTGACTGAATGCAGTACTGTCAAACAACTGTCCATGCAATCTACAGCATAAAAGTCAAGTGCCTGCCTGGATTCTGATATTAAATCTCATGCTTTCTTCAGGAGACAACACACCTTTTATCTTTCCTTCTCATTAAAATGGTGTTAGCCTTTAAAACAAAAGTCTACCTGATGTTCTAACTGTTTCTGCCTCCTCCTGTCTCTCTCCTCGATCTGTGCAGGGTCCAGGAGAGCCGTCATTGAACGGAGGAAACTAAGAACAGAGGAACATGGAAATGTTTTGAATCATTGGAAAATAACCCTAAAGCCTTTCTTAGTTAGAATCAGTTAGATTTCATTTTCATATTGAGGTTATGCCATTGTATTAATTTATAATTAGGAAATTCACTTTATTAAGGAATAAAGTAAGGTTATTTGCAGTAAGTGTTATTAGTGAACAATGGAAGCACTTGTGTCTTTCACAAGTGAAACAACAGGTAGTTCTGAAGAAAAGCAAAAGCCAAATTAGAAATCGCTTTTTTTTTTCTAATTTCTGAGGTGGTATCAGAAATGTACTGGCTGGGAAGATGATTATCCTTACACAGCTCACTCACCTGACTTTCTGACTCTGTTCCAAAGCACCATTTTTAGCAGCTTTTTCTGCATTTCCCACCTTTAAGGGCATGAGATTGCCTAAAGCTGCAGGTGAAAAAGGGTGAATAAAAGCAGTCAGCTCCTTAGGGTCAGGTGACAGGAAAAGACTTTCAGGCTGCTTTTTGTGCATTCCATTTAGGGGGTGTTGTGCATTAGCATTAAGGTGGTTCTTAAAAGAATCAAAATGCATTGCCCATCTGTCATGCTCTTCTGCCTAAATAAATATCAAGCAACAAAAAAAAAAAAAAAGGAAAAGCACTCAATCACACTGTTTCTGTAAAGTGTGCTTAACAAAACAGACAATACATATTTTGTACAGCAGGAACATTAGAAAAGCTCTGTTAGGGAGCTACAACACAGACAGCAGTGAATTCCTTAAATGGGAAAACAAGTCTGGCTGTTGCTTAAAATGCAAGTCAGATCAGGAATTACACAGCTGATCCATACTTGGTCAGCAAAACCATCACTCCTTCATTTTCAGAATAAAACAACACCGAAATTTATAAGGTGAAAAAGTGTTGAAAAATAAAAGAGTAAATTAACATAAGTTCAGGCGTTTTGGTCGTGTTTTTTCAATTGCTATTGCTATTCTATCCTATGATTTTTCTAACAGTTCTGGGCACTGCTTGTTTGAGAGGTCAGGACCTGCCCTGCCACACTCTGCTCCTGTTGTGCCATTATTCTCTCTCTACTAACAAGAACAAGTGGCTTCTTTTAAACTGTCCTACATTGACACCCTCCATTTTAATTCTGGACAGTAGCAGAATCAATGTGCTTTGGGCAGAAATATTAATATCCAGCTTCCAATTTTCAGCTAAACATGCCTATTCTAAAATAATCCTTCCTTAAAAAACCTCTTCCACTCCCAGCAGCCACTACTGCCATCCCAGCAAAGTACCTAAAACTTCTGAAGAGGTGACACACTGGGTGTAAATCTCTCTTCTGTACTATCCAGGCTTATCTTTTTGGCTCAGTGCTGGCAACTGGGACATGCCAATATGTCACTAATAAAAGATTTTTTACCCAAGGGGCCTTTGTTTTGCTACAGGTACTGAGAAGGTTTTCACTTCTGACTGAAAGAACTGTTTCCCTGGAGGGACTGGAGAATGACTACCTAAAACTTTGCATTCTGCAAGAAAATACCTAAAATTCTGCAATATAATATACTTTCTGAGAGTCCTTTATTTAAACAAAAATTCCCTTGTGTCAAGCTCAGTTTAACACCTATTTTAAAAGAAGCATGAAAATCATAGTCCAAATAATAAAAATCCAAGTTACTCTTCCTCTTGTGCCTTGGGTTTTGTTCCCTTTGAATACTCTGTGATACAGAAGCAGATCAGACAGTTGAAAAATCGAGTTTATTCTTTTGAGGGTCTGTGCTGCAATATGCAAAAGAGTTCAGAGTACCACACAACACCTGAAAAAAAGGTGTTGAAGCAAAGGAGGTTAAGTGCCCATTGACCTCCTTTCAGACAGGGGCGGGGAGTGAAAGTACAGGGGAGTTGCTCAGGGGTAACTGCAGCCTCCTCCCACAGCACAGCTATCCATGAAAAACAAGGCGCTAATGAAGGAACCTTCCACAGCTGGGTTCCCTTCACAGCTGCAAAACTCAGTTTACAAAGGAAACCTGATCCCTTCAACAGTTAAGAAGAGGACGAGACTGGTGTTGTGTGTAGGTACAAAACCAACCTGGGCAACAAGAGGTTCTTCAGGAGGGTGGGCTGGAAAACTATTCTAGTATTACAAGCTGTGGTATTAAAATGATGGATTGCTGTCTAGGAATTGTGTAATTGCTGTAAAATGCTTCAGTTGGGAGTAAAAACAGTAGTCTTGTAATCCAGAAGCCACAGGCTGTGAAAATTCATATCCATCAAGTTTTGGTAACCAGGCTTCTTGTTCCCTAATAATACAAAACATCTCGTGATGCAAAGACAGCTCGTGTATGGTGAAAGATAAAATCCTGGAGTTGAAGCTGTGGACAGTAATTTGGGATTCTAGCAGCAGTACAGTCTCAATGCAGGATTTTTTATTTCAAAAAACAAAGTCTTTGGAAAAGTATGTCAGTATGGGGCTGTATAAGAATGCAGAGTATTCTACTGACCTTAAAAAAAAAAAACCAAACAAAAAACAGCTAAAGGAAAGAAGTCAGCTTCTATATAAAGAAACTCCAGGGGTAAAAGATCTACTGACTCCATTAGCCAATAGGGACAGTATTAAAAGGCTATTCAGGTATTCCACCTGCAAAGCAATAACATTGGCCACACTTTCCTTCTAGATCCAGTATTGGAGATCTACATTCAACAGCCTGGAAAAACCAAAGTGTGAACAAGGTAAGGCTATTTTCTTCAATACTTTCTGGAGAAGTGTTTTTTAAATTTTTTTAAGGTTTCATGAGAGTGTATGTGTACTAAAATAATATTTCTAGAAACAGGATTTAAACACCACTTGAACACACTGTACTTGTCTCTAACTTTCCTCCTGTTGTCTACACAAAATTTCTTTTTACAAACTGTATAGCCATTGTCTCTACACCACCTTCCAAACCTTTGCTTTTACATATGGTGGAAAAGAAAAAAATAGATAACAATATCCCTGTCTTCATCTGTGCAGCAAGCACTGTAACCCCACAGCAGCCACAGTCTGTCCTCTGCCACTGAAATACTGGAACAGCTACAGGCTGAATGTTCAGTGAGTCCATCCTGACAGTGAAAACATGGACATGCTGCAGATAATGATGCCTTTGTTGCCACTTCACTAGGTCTATGATTTCATCTTTTATTTCTTAGAAAAAACATGTAGAGAAGAAGTTCTCATATTCAAAAAAGTCCCTCTAAACCACAGATACCTTTGATAAATTAAGTTTTTCTTCTATTTTTCGTAGTTTAGCTTCTTCCTTCTGTTTGTCCAGCTCTTCAAGCCACTTCTTCTGTTGCTCATGCTTCAAAGCACTGAAAGGTTGTTCCTGTGGCACAGCTTCCTGAAATCAGATAAGTGTTAGTCTCTTGTGCAAAAAATTCAGTACCTTGTCTAGGCATATAATAAAGACTTGGCCTTCAGTTAGGAAGCATAAGTGAGCTTTTCTCTAGCACAGAAACAGTAGGTTTGTAACTGTAGGAAGTGTCTGACTGCTGTTAGAAAGATGCTAAATAAGCCAAACTTTGAACATGAACTTGAACCATCTGCTTGTCACTCTAGAAAACCTTACTTATGTTATCACGAATAAAAGTCCTGTCCTTCTTCCTGTCTGTATTCCAGTTGCAGCATCACAATCTAATTAGCAGTAATCTGTCTCAAGTAAATTACTTATTATCTTCATTCTTCTGTTTCTGTTTCTTTAGATGTCTGAATTATTTAACAAACTCCACTGGCACTGAGAACTTTCAATGCCATCTGAAAAAAAGCCCACTTTCAATCACTGCCTACTAGCCACAACCCAAAACCTACTTCTTGAACCTTCTGCCATCAATATCTTTTATTTTTGATAGGTTCCCACTTCTCTATCTTTTAATTAACTAATACTTCATGTCACACCTCTAGTACTGTTCCCCACATCAGTCTTGAAAATGTTTAGTCTTCAAAACACCAATATTTCGATAAACATTCACTTAGACACAATTATTTGGAGAGAGCAAAAAGATCTAATGAATTCTTCTGCTTTAAAAGAACTACTGGAAGGCAAACATTTGTTGTCAATAAATAAGTAAAAAAAAAAACAACCCTGCATGCAATTTAAGATCTTACCCTGAAAACAAATGCTGTGCAATTGCCAGCTGGAAAGTCAGAAGAACTGAAATCAGAAGACTGCCCAGCTGGAGCTCTTGAAACATTCAGTGGAACTTCAGCAGCCTCTGTGGCTAAAGCAGCTGTACAGGCACAGTGTTCCTCAGTGGCACTGACTGAGTCAGCTGCAAACACTGCCTGCAAAGAAAAGGATCATTTTAAGACCTTAGTTAGCTTACCTGTTTGGTTTATATTAAATAGCCTTTAACATATAATAAACAAGTAAATTATACTCCTAGAAGCTTCATTAAAACTTCAGTTAGAACTTGTAACTAAGCCTCTCATACCCAGTATTTCTTAATTAATTTCTTAATGTTGATTGAAAATCTTTCTTATGGGGCAGTTGTAACTTTGCTAAGAATGCTGAATATGCCACAAAAGAAAAAGGCAATTTGCTTTTGCTGTAATAACTGACAGCAGATACAGCACTAACTTCTGTTTTACAGCAATCAGGTTCACTGGAGAGGTTTCATCTGAGTATATTATATTTATCTAACACAGTGTTTCCAGAGTGACAGCTGACTTTTTAAAAGGCAGAAGAAAAGTCCTGTTGCTATGCTCATGATGATGTAAACAATGACACTTATGTGAGAGCTCGTGAACAATGTAAATAATTATACAGCCAGGAATTACCTTTGAGACTATTTCTCAGAACTAGAAAAGATTCGTATTTTTAGTCAGGAATCAGAATGCAAGGACAGGAACAGGTTGTTCATACTACAAATATCTTAAGTTGCAAAGCTACAAACTGGAGCTATAGGTAAGTGTGGAACAGGGAGCTGCAGCATTTCATGCCAAGGAAGAGCTCAAAGTCACCACTGATATTGGATTCTACGGGATTGTACAGAAAAGAAAACCTTGTATGTATTAGAAGTTAAACTGTTCTGCAACAGTGCTGTAGAAACTGTGCTCTTCTGTGTTTATTGACAGCCTTACCTGATCTGGGTCAGCTGTTTCCACTTTCCCTTTATGGGTTTTATTATTGCCAGGTTTTGTCCAGAAATATCCCACCTCTCCCTCCAAAGTTTCTTTCAGTTTCTTCTTCAGTGCTACCTGTTCATCTTACAAAAAAAAAAACCAAACAAAACCAAAACCTCTAGTAAGAGTTTCTAAAACAAACATTTAGCAGTTAAAAAAAAAAGGCATCAATGCATGTCTGCCCTGTTATTTTGACTGTAAAATGGACTACAAGAGTTGTCACCACTGTCTGACCAAACATGACGTGGCTCTTAAGGGAATGGCAGCTGAGACTCTGCCCAGAGATGCTGAGGTGACTGGGGAGTCTCTCTAGAAGAAGAAAACACCTGTCATGGGTGTAATAAAAACTGATCAAAAATATATTCTATACGTCATAAATACCTAATTCCTTCTTCCACTGGGTCTTTTTAAATTCCAGTAAGGCTTTCTCCCCTTCTCTTTCACCCAGGGTACTAAATATGTCAGCAGGTTTCCAGGAATCCTTTCTAGAAAAAAGGAGGGAGGAATAAAAGAATTTTACCTAAAAAGCTAATCTGTTAATTTTAAAGGTAACTTTTTAAAGTAGTATTTATAAACAGTCTTAATGTTATTAAGAACCTTACTTCACTGGAGGCACAATTTTTGTAGATAATAACACAAATCTACCTACATAACTTTCTGTCCTGGCTGTGGACGTGCTTCTTGTTTCCTGCTTGAATCAGAGTTGGTTTCATCTGGAACTGATGAAACTTCACAATCTTTTTGGAGTGATGCTACAACATTTTCCTCTGATGCCTCATTAGCAGCTGTGGACAACATAAATATATAAAAAATAAAAATACTTATGGCCATTAAACTTTCTTCAGCACTGAGAAAATATTTCAAGAACAGCAGAAAATTGCAAATTCCACACTATTTAACAAAACTCTTTTCAGCCCTGCTTACGGAGTTAAGACACGTAAGTTAGAACTTCACAGGTATTTTTAGAATGCCAGACTTTTAGTAAATGCTTATTCTTGGCTAAAGGCTCAGACTTTGGGACTCTACTTAATTCCAGTGTCTTATTCTCAGTGGCAAAGAGCTGACCCTCTTCAGAGACCCACCCACAGGAGTAGGGGTGCAATGCAGGGAGATACACAACAGTTCTTATGCTTCTGAGTAGAAGTGGGGAGGGAAAAAACAGCTACAAAACAGTAATATTTGCAGTTAAGCAAAAAGATACACGAACATCTTTGGGCCAGAGGAACATGGCAGTACTGCTCCTGAGACACACTGCAAGACCTGAACTCCTCACAAACCAGAAGGGCCTGTCTCTTTGAGGCAGTGATACATGTAATTCTTTGTTTCCTACCCCAATGTAAAATGGTTCTTATTTTGCATGAAATATTGCCAAAACTGCTTGCTGGTTTGCTCTCTCTACAGCATGCAAATGAGTTACCAACTCGAAGTTAAACTTTCACATTTTGCTCTGTTTCCATGAAATGAACTTGTTCAACAGTTGGTATCTTACCCATTTCCTCTTGCTTTCCATTATGAGTCTCAGAGATGCTTCTACTTCCTTCTTTAACAATCATCAAGATCTGCTGGAGCTGTTCTTGTGTTAAACACACCAAACTTGTCGAGTCTTCACCTGACACAGATGGGGTTTGAGGTTTCGGTTTAGCTTTTTGAACAATATTAGGATCCCCTGAATCAGGATATCTGTTTGTGCCATCTCTTTGGAAAATCAAAGAGTGACCTTTAGTTGTGGCTTCGTGTGAGGAGTTTTTAGCAACTTGCAGTTTTTCACCTTTTGTCATTGATAAGCTTGATTCACTCCTTGGCTTTGCTACATTTTCCTGCTTGATACAAGCATTTTGTGTTGACCTCAGGACATGCCCGGTGTGCCTCGTTCTCAATGCCTGTTTAGGTGCTCTGGCTTTATTCCCCATCTGTCAAAGAAAAAGATTTCCCCATATATTAAATAAGGAAATAAAATTGTATTTGTAACAAATGAAAACAAGATCAAAGCAACAAGTAAAATAAGTGTCATTTTTCTTCCTTGCTGTACACTTGTAATTATTTCCTATGTCTTAGGGCCTTTTTCTGGTTTTTGTCCTTCCCTAACCCACTGCACTCCAGTTCACTCAGAGACAACCTGTATGACCAAACTGGAACTTAAACACACTTCAGATCCAGATTTTACCAGAATTCCTTTGAGGTCTCTCAAAGTTCTGATTTATGTGATTCCCTGTGCTGCTTTAAATTCTTGGCCAAGTAAAATAAAGCATTTTGCAAAGGTAAAAATAGTGACAGAACTTGGAATTCATCCCTTTTGACAGCTATTATGAACCTGAGAATTCACAGAGTATCTCAAGATAAAAGGGACCCATAAGTACAAATTTCTCTTTCATAAATATAATTGATTACAAGTATTTAGACAGTTCAAATTCTCAAATTTCTCTGTTAACAAGCTAAATAATCTATGTATTCTAATAATTTTTCCACTTACCTTCATTGCAGGCTTTGATTTGTCTTTTGGAAAGAAACACAAACACATGAAAGAAGTATTTAACGACAACTTCCTCCTGGAAAACAATCTTGAGATATTAGTAAACTGGTATATTTATCTGGGTTTTGTAGGTCAGGGGAAAATACTTTGCCCGTAACATCTGCCCTGATTATTTTACTTTTTTTTTTTCTTTTTTTACTTATTTCAGTAGACACACTTTAAAAATATGTTGGAAAAAAAATTAGATATGTTCCAGTAACTATTTCTAGTTTTATACACATCTAATAAAATTATTGTGCCAGTCTGACTCTCCCCTGCTATTCATTATTTCTCAGAGCCCTGTGGTAATGACTTTATCTCTGGTTACATGATATTTGTCTCCCTTGCTGAGATGCCATCCATTATTGCTCCCCACATCCAAGCCCTGAAACGCTCTTCAGTCTTTTAACCCAAATCCTAGAGGGTGCACAGAGGTGTAGTGGTCTCAAAAATAATAGTAAGTACCATTGTTCAGTATAATACTTATGAATAAAGAATATTATAATAGAGAGAAAGTGGTACTCGAGAAATCCTGCACATACAGCTAATGGAAAGGGAGAGAAAATAGTAGAGATACGATTTTACTGGGACACATCTATTGGAAATAAGGCTTCTTCAGCTGCATAATGCACTTACTGCTCTGGCAGTGGATGCTGATCACTTTGCACTGGTAGCACCTGTCCCTTTTTTTGGCATTAAACAATTGAAGAGACTGGAAAACTGTTGTTAAAGTCTGCAAAACAGCACTCTTAATGACTTCCAACCGAGATGAACATTTTAAAATTTGGGAGTATGCTGAACTGTTGTCCTGCAGGGACAGGCACTAAATCCTGACCCACCTCGATAATGTTTAGTAGTAAAGGTATTCTATGGCCATGCTCATCTCTGGGTTCTCAAGCATTCAACCCTCATTTGAGTAGGTAAAAGTCACTTTTTGACTTCTTTTTGGCTATTCAGAAATTAAATTAAGTGTGATTCTATGTGCTATTCAAACCCAACTTCTCTGCGGAAAGGAGAAACACAAATGGGGGTTTTTCCCATCACAGTGGGGAGATGCATAATGTGAGACTCCAAAGTGTGCTGCTTATGTGTTATTTTCTTTCATTTTTTTTTTCTGTGTAAGAGAGAAGCATCTGTCTCCAGCAGCAGCTTAAGCTACTGCAGAATAATCCTGCTTTAGTCCCTAAGACTGTGAGCGTTGTCTGTCAGTGCAGAAAACTGAAATTCAGAACTAACACAATCGGATGCAATTTTTGACATCATGCTGCTCAAGGAAGTGCTGTTTATATCAGTGCATAAACAAGTTAATTTCTGGAGAAGGCTGCTTATTCAAGGCTAGTTCACAGTCCAAGGCAATGCTTTATCTTGGAGCACTCTGGAACATGCACTGGCCCTGTGCAGCCAATGCTGCTGCTGCTGGTTATAAAGAGAAAGCTGTAGCATTGCTGTTTCAGAGGTACTGCAGAGTCTATCAATCACCAGTACACTGATATTCCTTCCTGACTCAAACCACCACATAAAGCCTCATTAAACAGCTGTCTGGTAAATGCAGACAATGAAATATAATTTAAAGGACATTAAATGGAGACTTTCTGTATTCTGAATATGTAGAACAGCTTTGAAAAATAGCTGTAAAGTAGCAAACATATGTCTGACAAATCACAAAAATAGAATTTATTAACATTTAATCATGAACATATACTGGAAAAGTCTGTCTCAGATGGTAGTAATGAGATTTGGCCTAAATAAACTGCTTATTGAAAATTAAAAATGTCAACTGCCAAATACTGAAGCTGCTTGCAAGTAAAAGATGACTGTAATGATGTAATTCTGTGTAAATCAAGCAGAGAGTTATTAGGCCGCTTTTTCCCTGGTAAGTAATGTGATACAAAGTTTAAAAAATTATCCAAGTATGCCAGTTGATACACAATAGCACCTTTATGAACAGAGTCAAGACTACTGGCCACCTGTTCACCAGTGGACAGGCTATTCAGAACTTCACTATCAACCTACTGTTCAGAATCAAGGTCCTGAGTAAAAGGACTTGTCAATAATAATGCACAAATATTCTTCCTAATCTGGAAAATATTTCAATAAGGCTGTGCTTCGTGTTGCTTGGATCTTAGGTTTAACTTCAAGAAGCTTTAAAGATTACTTGAGATAAATGATTAAAAAAATACCAGAAGCAGCTAAAATTAGCCTAGGCTTTCCATCCAGCACTTCAGTTTCAAGCTTCAGTCCATCACTGCAAAATGAGAGAGAGAATGGAATTTGAAATATTAAGTAATCTGACAACGTTTACATTAATAACAAGGACAATTGTACTTAATTATAAGACAGTATTTACTGTTGGTCCAGATGCTCTTTCACATCCCAAGCTTTGTATGTTGTGAGAAGTTACTTAATACAAAGAAATCTACGTGTGTTGAAGAGAGCATATTTTACTATTGATACTGAAAAAAATGGATTTGCATGTTGCAAGAAGGTGCCACTCACACACATATATATATATATATAAATATATATATGACTGTAGTTATACAGAGCAATACGCCTGCCTCAAGAATTTCATCATCCTACAATATAAACCGTGTGCTACAAAAACGACTCAACAAGTCTCCCAGAATGCCAGCACTGACCACAAAGAGGGGCTGTGTTCTGGTAACAGCCCTTCATTGTGCTTCCATGCACAACAATCCACCTTTCCAAGTGGAACAAGCTTTGTCAGAAAGGTTTATGAAAAGAGAAAAGCGTGGCAGAGCTTAGGCACAGTACACAGACACTCTTTTTTTTTTTCTTCCGTGCCTTGAGAAACCCTACTGTGAAGATCAGTGTTCAAAGTAACACGTATCTTCAGGCTTTCTTTCATTAAAAAAATTAATACAAATTAAACAATCCAGCAAGCACGGAACGTTCTCGGGAGCCGGGAGCGGTGTGACCGCAGCCGCTCCCTCGCAGCCGAGCCCATCCCCGCTTTGTGCCGCACCCGGCGGGGCGCGGAGAGTGCGCGGCCCCCTCGCACCGCCGAATCGCGGTGTCCCCGATGTCCCATCGCCCTCCACCGCTTCCCAGACCCCTTCCCGAGGCCGTGCCGTAGGACGGGCCGTCAGTCCCGGCTGTGCCGCTCCCGGTTCCCCGGCCACGCGGCAGCGCCGCGCTCCGCTCCGCGGGGGCGAGCGGGGCTGGGGCCGTCTGCTCCCAGGCAGCCGGGAGCGCCTCCCGCCCCAGCCCAGCCCAGCCGTGCCCCGCTCCCTGTCCCTCCTTACCCCAGGTTCATGGCTGTGCCCGGCGGCCGCGGAGCCGCGCGGAGCTCCGCGCATCGCCCGCCCCGTCTCCGTGAGCCGCGGCCGCGGCCCCGCTGAAGGAGCCGGGCGGCGATTGGGCTTCCCGAAGGCGGGATTTGCCAATGGGCTCCTGGAGCACTGCGGGGCGGCCGGGCCGGGAGCGCTGGGGGATGGAGTCCCGCACCCCTCCCGCGACGGGGAGCGCCGCGGGGATGGAGTTCCGCGCCCTCCTCCCGGGGGATGCAGTCCAGCACATCCCTGGCGGCCGGGAGCCCCGGGGGATGGAGCCCCGGGGGATGGAGCCCCGCACAGCCCCCGCCGGGAGTCCCGAGGGATGATGTCCCGCACATCCCCCGCCTCTGGCCCCGCCGAGGGTGCGCAGCAGTTGCCCAGCGATTATCCCCGGGCTCGGGCGGCTGCGGGAGCGGGGAAGGGCCTGAGCTGCCTCCGGAGCGTGGGAGGGCGGCGGCTGCTCGCTCGCCTTTTAGTGCGTTTATTCATTTATTTTCTGGTATGGCTTTGGCAAACCGGACAAACCAGGAGAGGGGTGCGAGGCTGAAGGTGGGGGACTGAATGTTGTCTGGAGCTGGCGGGGGCTGGGGCGGCGGGATGCCGTCAGGAGAGGAGGGAGAGCCGGGACTGAGAAGGGAAGGGTTGCCCGGGACGGGCTGGCCCGGCGGCAGCGGAGGGCGGGGAATCCCCGGGAGCGAAGCAGCGGGGCCGTCCCATCCCTGCCCTACTCCCATTCCAGCGGGCGGTGGATCGGTGGGTCGTGTCCCGCTCGTGGGCTCTCCCGAACTTGCTTTACTTTGGGCTGCCGAAGTGGTTTCTGCATCACAGTCCTGCTGAACTTTGAGATCCGGCCCCCTGCGATCGCCGCTGGTTTGGTGGCCTTCCCAGATCGCGCTCCAGGTGCTGGTGGGTGTTCCTGGACCTCCTCTTGAGGAGCATTGTAGGAGCGGAACACTGAGCACTGTTGTGTAGGTACAGCTTCTGGAATAATGGGACCTGTAAACGTGCAAATCAAATGAATCGACATTTTGCCTCATTTTTAGGAAAAAAACCTTGGACTTATATCAGGAGGATTTGCTTGTGTTCAAGAGTATAGTCAGATTCGATGGTTAATTTTGTCTGGACAAAGGTACCACAGATCCAGGGGCAGATCCTCTGTGTGTTCTCCAGCTGTGCTTACTCCAGTAGACAGTGACAGAAGTGTTGCACTTTGGAGAGTACAAAGAAAACAAATACACAATAATAGAAAAATAGACAGTGAGGCTGAGTCTAATGTGTACACAGAGCCTCTGAACTGCTTGGTTTGTATTTCTATAAAATTAACATGTCATTCATCAGACAAAATTCCTGGGGGATTTTTTTTACAAATATTGCTTCACAGCTTTTTGTTTGGTATTTATTGATTGATAGATGAGCTAAAAAGTCTTTGAAACATTCATTTAGGGACCAGAACAAGGGAGGAAAAGGAAAGCAAGCCAGGAATTTTTCTCAGTAATGCACTGCACATGAAATCTGTGAAGCACAGAAGATACAAGATAGATTGTTGATAACTGCTGCCATTTTTGGCTGCCTTTTATCAGTGTCTCTAAGTCTCCCTGGGATGCCATCAACAATAACCTTGGAAGATTAATTTGTCTATCTGATACAGTGTAGGTTCATCATTAAATCCAGGAATTAAAATCTGTTAGCAGTGATTCAAACCAAAAGAACACGTGCTTATCAAAGTGTTGAACAACAATATTGAAATCTGATTCTTAAACATTAGGAAGGACACTGTTTAATTTGGATGAAATTTCAAACAAGCCCCATGTGTCTCCTTATCTATTGCCCAACAATAGCAATTTTTTAGTATTCCATACAGCAGTTTTTTATTTTATATTATTACTAACTCGTTCCCAGAAATACTGTTTTAAGATGTATCCCTTTAATGAATACTAATGCATTTTCTTTTTTAAAATGTTTTTGTGTCTAAAACAATCAGCTCTTCATGGATTTCATATGCCTGATTTCAGCCCAGCTGTTACAAGGTAATAAGACCTGTGAGATTTCATCCCCTGCTTCACAATGGATTTCCTGCATAAATAGATTTCCATTATACTTGCTAAACTTTAAATAATATAGCAAGCAGACCTGGCTCCTAATTTTTGTCTGAGACAGCAGGTGGCAATATAATTTCAAGCATCTCTTCAAAACTTTGCCATAGAGAAAACCATCTTATAAGGACTATAAAAGAAGTTTTACAGTCCATTTAGACTTCTTTTGATTTTAATATTTTGTAAATCATCAGTGCTTTGCTAGGCAAGAGATAAATTCTTTCAAAAAACTGACAATAGTTGGTCAGTGGTTTCAGAACTTGGGAAAAAACCAGTTCTGCTGTGTTCTTTGTATATGAGTTATGACCATCTAAAAAAACCTATGAATATGGAACTGCATGCCTCAAAACTAGCAAGTCTTTCAGGCCTTTGATAAAGTACTACACAAGGTAAAATTATTCGGGCAAATAAGCAGATTGTAACTTATGTAAAAGGATTTCCTACACTGTAAAAAAATTATTGATTCTGTTAATGCACACTTGGCTTTATGTTATCAAGAAGGCCAGATAACTCCCTTTTTTACTTTCAAACTACCTTGGAAATATCGTGTGTCATTCTCACATCAAGAGGCAGAATTCTAAAAATATCCAAAGTCCCTTAACTGAGCTGCAGTTTCTCACAAACTAGCCATGAAATCAATTGCCTTCAACTGACATACATTTTTGAAATACATGACTACAGAATTTCCATGTTAGCATCAGGCATTTGGCTGTTTTGGATTCAAGGCTTTAGCCACGCATTCCAGACTCTATGTGGATAATATGTCTATTCATGTCAGTAGGCCTGATTGTATGGACTGTATTCTAACTTGCCATGATTCCATACTATAATTCATTGTTTTATTTACTGATTCTTCTCTGCAAAATTTCGTGGGAATATTAGAATACAAAATAACGGGCACGATAGAAGTTGAAGTGAAATAGATCTAAAGATTATGTTTCCTGTTACTGCTTGTCCAAAAATACTGCTTAAAGTGCTTATGCCTTTAGAAAGGAGTATAGAGGAGATAATACTTATTTCTATAATGCAAGGACTGTTGGAGTGCCTACAGGAAAAGCATTACCAGGCTTTATTTCATTTCCTGATAATCACCAGCATTCCTATGCCCTTGATTTATCAACCTGAAGGACTGAATGAAAATGCTTTCAGGCTACATGGATCTCTCATAAGGATCATGAAACACTATCAAGCACTTCAATCACTCATTAATTAAAGTTTTTAACAATATAAGCAAGGTAAGAGGATGAGATTTCAGTGGGAGGTAGGTGTTTTGAAAACCCCATCAGGTGTTTGTCTTGATCTCCAGACACATAAATGCCATTAATATCTTGTCATAAGTGACTTAAGAGAACAAGTCCTCTTGATTTTTCAATCACTTACACACTTGTGAAAACCCCACTCAGAATTGTTGGACTTGTTTTGCAGGGGAATAAATGGATTGGCACAATGATTAAATTCAGCATAGTTGGTGATACTTTCTGAAAGCTGGAACAAGAGATGTTTGGCCTGGGATTGGGTTTGTAAATGCATTTACAATACAAATGCAGCTGGGAGGGTCCCCCAATAATACATTTCTTTGGGACTTGCATATGGAATGTAGCCAGGTTTGTGTTTGGCATTGTTGCTGCATGGATGACTGTCTTTTAAATAGCTGAATACACTGCTAGTGTGGCTTGGGTCCATTAATTTCTATTTTTTTAACTTACTTTTGGAGAAAGGGGTTCCCAAACCTTTTCAGAATAACATGGCTTTCATAGAAAGTGTATCCTTTTACCCTGCAGTGACAGAGAGAAATCCTTATCTATCCTCTTAATACTTGTATGTAGTTCCTCTGCCATCCCCAGCCATTGCAGATATAGTAAAGTAAATCAGGAGTGTTCTTAAGCTGTGTTTAATTTTTCTTACTGAAATGTAGTAGTTTGAGCCATAGAGAAGCTCTGTGCACAGGTGAGCAAACAGCAAATGCCTGCCAAGTGCTCTACAGGTGAAGGCTGGCAGGGAGATCACTGCTGAAGAACAGTAGCTCCCAAACCTTCAGGATGTCTTACCTGCAACCACACAAGCTCAGGCTTAGTTTTCAGGTCTTCTGAAGTTAAATGGGAAACCTAAACAGTTTCGGCCTTGCTTCCAAAACATTTTAGGTAATGTAAATGAAAGTTTTTGGACTTGTTTTCTTGATTGCTTCCTGCAAAAAGCAACATGATGAAAAGTAACCATCAACTGAATGCAATCAAATGCCAGCGTGAGATGGAGTTAATCTTTCGCTGGCACACTTGATGATTAATGAAATGAACGTATGATCTGTGTGCCAAAGAAAGTCAGTGCTGGAATCAAACAAAATCTTTCTTTCAAGAAAATAATTTGCTTTTCGGTACTCCAACTGACACAGGAACTGCGTGTTCTGATTTTAAACTATTATTCCAAACAGGAGCTGTACGTGATGTCCATAAATTAGAGTCTATATCTGATACTTCCTACTGAGAAGGTTTTAAACACTAGAATATTTCTAACATATATTCCTCTGTGGCAGAGGAATTCAGTTCCTGAAACCTGCCTTTGTGGCCAAGAAATGTGCAGCCCATACATCCCATACTTTCTTTCTCAGTGAGGGGTGTTGCACATTTCCTCCCTCCTTACTGATGGATTTAAATGATAGTTATGCTTGAGGCTGAGTGCATAGGCATTGTCTTTGTAAAACCTCTTAATGAGGAACATTGATATTTTTCTAGTCTGGTGTATACACAGTTTAGGCCAAGCATGTGAAGAATGTAAAGAAAGTATGCTCTTACTGCATATGTGCTAGGGAACAACATCACATGGAGAAGAAAAACTCAGGAGTAAGCAACCCATATTTCTGCCCATTGAAGCCAACAACAGCAAACTTTTCCTTTTATAACCTTCAACTCCATCAGTTTGATTGGGCCACAGTCAGATCCATGGATGGCAAAAATGGCTGTTGCTCCAGTGGGGTTGCACTGTATCAGAACAGCAATAAATCTTACTTTCCAAAGGAGATAAACCCTTCAATTAACTTCTTGAGCTTTACAGTGTTTACCAAAAGGATTTCTGAAGTATTTTCTATATTCAGGTATCTCATGCACACCTATGAGTGGTGCATGCACCATCATTTGTAGGAATTTTCAGAGATTACATACATAACTGGATTATTCTTAAAGAGGCTACTGAAATAACAGTTTTTGAAGTGAGCCTTGCTTCAAAAAGACAAGTGTACTTGCTGTGAATTTTTTGTCTGTTCATGGCACTTCCAAGTTGCACAGAGATGTTCTCGTCACAGTCAGTTCCTGTCCTGTTTCCTCACGTGGCAGTCTTAGCTGAAAAAAATCTCAAATCCATCACAAAACTTATTTCAAAGTTTATGCGACTAAAAAGGGTTTATAAGTTGTGTTATGATAGAAGTGGTACAAAGTGTAGAACTAGACCTTTATTGCATGGTAAGGCAGAAGGTTATCAAGCAAAGAATGGATTGTGGTCTAAGTCAAATACCTGAGTGGCTGCAGATTCTTACCAAGTTTTCTTTCTACATCTTAGAAACAAAGAAACAAAACCTCGTGGTCTAATGCTGTAATGCACAGTGACTGTCAAAACACAAAGGACTTGAATCGTATTCCTTACAAATATATTCCCCATCAAATGTTGGGGAAGAATAAAGTTTGCATTAAAATAAGGGTGTTTTCTGGTAACAAGATTAGAATGTTAATTATATAATGTTAGTATGTAGTGTCAAGTTTGGATTTTTAAAAGAAGTTAAATTACTAGTGATCAGCTTATCAAGTGAGGATGGACCAGTGTTCCTTCTGAATTATTTGGTTTTTTTCCTGAAAATATATTTTGATATAGTTTGTAATAAAACACTGCAAAAGCAAAGATTACCACTTAACATTTCATTGTTGTCAGGAAAGCATCTCCTGCAAAATACTTACAAATGAGTTTCTTCTGCAGTCTTGACTGAAATGCATTATGCAGAAATCTGACAACTGTTCAGTACAATTTGCAAGCTGCAGAGAATTCAAAATAGTCTTTGATGTCTAGGCAGAAATTCACTGTACAGCAGGGAGTTTAGGTTGGTTCTCTGCATTTTATCAGCCCATGTTGTGTTTAATTAAGACATGGCAAGCATCTCAGGATTAGCCTTTGACAGCTGAGAGTTTTTGCTTCAGGTTAATAAACCTGATTTTTTTTTTCCTCTCCCATTTTTCCCCGTCATAAAATTCCAATAGGCTGTCAAATCTTCTAATACTTTTCTGGAAGGAGCCTTCTTTTGGACAGAGATATCGCATTGGCACTGGTGTGTTCCTCAGCTTCATGCACAGTAACTGTCCCAAGTGAGCTGACTGCATTTTACTACATAGCAGAAGCTTTTAATGTAATAAAATTCACATCTCACAGCAGGTATAAAATAAATGTTGGATGTGAGGACTGCAGAAACCGTCCTCGCAAGAAATCAGGCAGTGTGGGTTGGAACATACACGAATGAGAAACAACAAAAACCTTGGCAAGAACAGCAGAAAATAATAACCAAAACAATTGAAGCAGTAATGATGTTTATTTGTACTTGTTATCAACTATTAAGATTATCATAAACCAAGAATAAACTGTAGTAAATCAAACACTAATAAAGTAAAATTATATGTTAACGATTAAAAATGTCATCTTAAAGAGACCAAAAGTGTGGAGAGAAGAAATTAAGTCCTGGGCGTACCAAAAATGGATCAAGCCAGTGATTTTTTCTGAGCAAGCATTTGGTCAGGTACTATGCAGATACCTTTCCTGCCTTTCTTATTCCACTTCAATGTAAATATACTTTTAAAGTGCAACTTATCTTTAGAAGAAAATGTCCATAAATTGTTAACCCCCCCCCCCATGATAAAAACAACTATTAAATAAGAAATGTTCATTAGAACTTGGACAAATCCTTATGCAGAGGATCTACTGGGAGAAAACACTGAAACAATCAAAGTTAAACCAGCTGCTGAAATAAAAAAAAAGAAAATTACAGCTTTAGCAAAGGAATGCGAGTAATTATATTTCCATTACTTTGTATTATATTGTTTGTCTTCCTGGGATAAGATTTAACTTACTCAAAGCCTGAACCATTCTGACTGCTAGAACTTGGGTGAAGGGACTAGTCAGAAGAACCCCTGAGGGAAAGAAGAAAGCTTTGTGCTCACACTGGAATGGATCAGATCTGAAAAGGGAAAGGTACGTTCGGAGCTCCTGGGGCTCCTTGTGCTCAGTTTTTAAAATGAACTTTTCAGGGATTTTAGAGCAGACTCAGCACTGAGTTGCGTGGCTACCTCAGCTCGGGAAATGAGGGAAGGTAGGAAGGTGCTCATTTTTTTGCAGAAGGTAAATGGAGACCTGTAGCATCAGAAACATAATACAACAGCAATAAACAAACATCCTGAGTAGCAGCATTAGTTAGAAACTGCTCAGCTTGGAAAAATCAGCCATGAGTTGATTTGTCCCTTCAAATGAAATGTAAAAAAACCAGGAGAGTGGATGATTGTCATTTATCTTGCTTTAAGATAACTATATTAATTTATATCAATGGATATCCTGCATGTCCATTTATTGTAACCTGGGAGGTGTTACAGGAGACCACGCCTTCTTTTATGACATGACATTGTCAAGGATGGCATATGTTAAAGCATTATTTTTTCTTCAAAACTGAATGTTTTGTATACTTTTTCTAATAATCGTTTCTGATTGAGGGGAAACTACAGAAATGCTACACATTAAAATAATCAGCAAGGGCATAGCAAATACAAATATTACATTATATTTTACCATGACTTAGGGAAAAAAAATAATATACCATTGTGGTATTTAGGGAATAGGTGATCATTTTGGGCATTTAGAAGTTTTGTTGAGATGACCAATCTAGATTCCAGCACTTTTGTGTGATAAAGGAAGAGAAGCACATCCACGGGCCAGAGGCTGACACGAACAAACAGACATCTCTAGAACTGTTTTCAAGGTGCTTTTGTGTTTTTGCTACTCTGATTAGCAAAAATCTTGAGTATCAGCAGACTGAATATAAAGGTATCTGTGCTGAAGGATAAATAGTAGGATTTTCTACCAAATTCCCTCATCTCCTCTTTTCTGCTCTGTAAACTATCATTTTCATAGGCATTTCCATATTTCTTGTCCTTCCCCTTATCAGTATCTGGTTTCTTCCCAAAATATTTCACATTCTCTTTCCGCCCTTGAACTGTACATTTAATTGGATTCATGCTTAGGAATGGTGGGGGTGGAGGGAGCAATAAACTATTGCAAACATCACCTTCTGCATTATTTGGAGTAAGAAGAATATAAAGAAAGAGGTTACATGTCTAGTTAGCACAATTTTCTGTTTGGTCCCATGGGTTTTTGTTTGGCTGATCATTTATTTCTTTATAGTTGTTGCTGAGAGTACTTAACCCAAAATGTAAAAGCAAAACAAAATATGATTGTCCTTTTCCTTGCCATTTTTGGTAGTCCCAGTAACTGTATTAAGAATTCTGTTTGGCAAGTAGAATTTTATATGCATTTTCCAAAAATACTGTTAACATTACAGGTTATATGTGATGGGTGAACTCAATTAGTACAATGTCGTAAATGCTCCCAAATGGAAAGTTTTATTATAGTTTTGCCTTCCCTCCTTCAGAATTCCACAATTATAATTATGGTTGGCAATAGGTGAAACTTCATAGATTTCTGTAGATTTATAAACTGTGCCCTAACAGTTCAACTTCCAGAAATTCCTAGGATTTCTTTCATATTTTGTGCAGTACTTTGTAAATCTTTGACTGACTAAATGATGCAGAAAAAAAAAAGTCAGCCAAAGCAGTAATTGCAGGTTCAGTGCTGAGTAAAAGAAATAATTGCAGAAGTTGATTTGGCTTAAGAAACATCAACTACACTGAATCCCCTCCTGCTAAATTTAACAATAAAAAGGCTTTTAGAATTAGAAATGTTTTGATTTTATCGTTATGCTTTGTTTTTAACCTGTCCAAGCCTTGTGTGTAGCTGAAACAGAAAATGCAGCATAATGGATGGAGATTTAACAAAAAAGAAATAGATGACCTATGCTGATGTAATGCTTTCTGTCATCTTTTGTATGAGTCTCCCATTTTGTCAAGTTTTCTAAGCAAAACTCTTTAATTGTAATGTGCTTCTTAAACCAAGTTGGGCTTGAACATGGATATATTTCAAAATAATTTCAATAAATCTCAACAAATGTTACTTGCTGAGTATTATCATTTTTGTTTGTGCTTTAGAATTTCTGAAGATGTAAATTAATTTAGGTGTAGTCCTTATCAGTCTTTGAAGAGAATGTTAATTATATATGGCAATAATTGTTTTGCAGAAAATTGGGAAATCAGCCTGGATCTCTTGAATGGTTTATGATTCAATCCCACTTCATGAGTAAGCTTTGCCAACTGTTTTGTTTCCACCATGAAAGCTTTATGTATATGGGTGTGTGTGTACACACACACATATATTAAATGTATATGTATGGAGTTCTTGTAAGTATGCTTACACAAAAATCGAAGTACACACTGTGTTTTTTTCTGTTAGTTCTGAAAGCTCCGTACTGCTGAATTAGATAAGGTTGAATAGAAACAGATTGGGACACTGGTAATTCAGGATATGCTTTTTGAACAGGCAAAGGAGCTTTTTTAAGAAAAGGAGATTAAAATGTTGTGCCATAGCTTTCAGAAATGTTCTGTGCTTCAAAGGAAAACACACTTATCTAGCTGCTACAAGATGAGGCTGAACTTGGTGATGACAAGCGTGACAACAAATCATCGATGTTGCTCACTGGAGCTCGAGTCAGTCTGGTGTTCCTTCTGCAGTGGTTTTTCTGTCCTGCTGCAATGCCAGTGCACATCTGATAGTGCTGCTCTATTGTACTCCGGCACAAATGAAATCTGCCAGCCATTATTCCAGTAGCTACAAGTAATTTTGCCTCATACTTGCCCAAATCTTTACAGGTTATAAAAGATTAGCAATCTCCCAAGGGCTGTTGTATAATGTTATGTCGTGCCTAGTTTTTTTAACTGAGTGTGCTTTTACAACATGGGTGTTTCAGAAGCATACATTATTGGATCATAATCATAAGAATGAACCAATTTCTGTCACTTTTATGTGCACTTAATAGAAAATAACTTGGGTTTAAAGGGATTATTGCCACGCTAATGAAAGTTCCAGGAAAGGATGGGGTATCAGGAAAGCTGCAAGTGAAGAGGCTGCAACACCAACAGTAATGACTATTTATGTTTCTAACAGTGATTAAAAATATTTTCCCTGAAATTCTGTATAATTATTCTTAGCCAAATGTATGTTTGTGAGTGCTTTTTGACTTATATTTTGGGAGTTAAAATACCGAGCTAGATAGTGTGTGTAGTAGAGCTGTATGGTATGCCAGCACTATCCTGTCAGAAATGCCCAAATGGAATTTGCAAAGATAGCCTGTGAAGCAGCCCTGTGGCCAGGAACTGAAACACATTGATTGCTACTCCTGAATAATCAGGGTGTAACCCTTTTCCCTCCCTACTTCACAGTTTCATTTGCAAAATTGAACAGTATCAATAAACTATTTGATTGGGTTTTTCTTCAAATATGTTAGATTATGCTCTAAGTGGCATCTCTCTTGCATAGCCCGTGCACTGCTCCTGTTTCCAGTAACACAGAAAAATGCAGTTTCATCTCATCTCTATGGCTACGTGGTGTTATGCAACATGACTTTTGAAAAATTGTAAGAGATGGGCTTTTTTTTCTGTTAATGTTTTTTCAAGGTAAATAAATTCTTTTGTTCAGTCTCGGGGAGAAGCAAATTACCGAAAATAATAGTATTAGAAAGGCTAAACGGTTCTTTGTGTGTATGATATATAATATTTCAGAAGTGATTTAACTAATTGGCAAATTGAAGGACTGAAGCTTTGCACAAAAGCTACTTTGAAAGGGTTTCCTTACTGAGGCCTTGTTGTATCCACTTCACCCTTACAGTATAAAAGAGGTTGTTGTCTGTTTGGTCCCTCTATATACATAGAAATACATAGAGAGAAAATACACAGAAGGGATCTGTTGTCTCTATGTCTTTTTTCACTTCCATTTCTTTCCTAAAAAAGGAGTTACTATGTTTTCTTCTTTCATGGTAAGGAAATGAACGACAACATAGAACACTTAAGATCTTCCTGAATGACCTTTGTATGCTTGTGAAGTCTGAGTAAAACAAATAACACCACCATGGAATTAAACTAAACTTTTAAAGCCACTTGAAATGTCATGGAGATCATAAAATGCTAACATGTTTGATTCTTGGTGTGGTGAATGAAAAGAAGATGGTGCCTGTGACCCTCAGAACTATTTGTCATGGGTGCAAAATTAAAAAAAAAGGAGAAAAATAGGGGCAGTGGGACTGTTGACTGACTAAAGGGTAGAAGTTGCTGAGTAATTAATTAGCAACCGATTTATGAGAGTTCCAAGCTTAAAATCCATCTTATGGGTGTTTCAGAAATGGAGCTATTTTTTAATTTGTAATAAGTATGGTACAATGTGGCAATGAAGAGTTTCTATTCCCTCCTTCCACCTGTGTTCTACATCCATCTGTCATACTTTATCCCCGTTTAGGTTGAAAATGTTCTGGATTTGGGCAGTGTTTGTATTTACAAACTAAACAACCCATAGGGACAGAAGGTGTGAGACCTGCTGGTGTCACCACTTGGCAGCAGGACCCCTGTGACAAGAAAGAGGCCATTTTTGTTACTGGAGTTGGTAAATCCTGGCATCCAGTGCTTGTCATGAAACAACTAAGGAAACAAAGCACAGTTGAACTCTACTGTCCTAAGGACACACCACTCCTGAATAATAACAGAGCAGCCAAAGGATGGCTGGAAACAACTGGCATCTGAGTGACCAGAATGATAATACTTCCTTTAATACAAGGCTCAGGCTCATCAATAAATAGATTTTTCTATTAAGATAACAAAGCCAAATATCTGCTACTGTATATACGTGTTCTATAGTCTTTGCTGAATTTATTTTGATACAAACTGGATTTTTTTACTAAAATTATACAAGCATTTATTTTAGATTTCAAAACTCTATTCTGGTCTGCTGTAAATTTATCCAGTTAACTGTATGACAGCACTTTGGAGATAAGAACTGTTCCTTTTTCCTAGAGAGATATGTATTTAATATAAACAGTAATTTACATATATACTTACTCAAATTATGACTAACAGACAGGTTGAAACTGCAAGTAAATAAACTGGGAAATTTAAAAATAGCTCAGAAGTATCCTTACTGTATTCCTATAAAGTATGATTGTATCAGGAGAGCAGCAGAGGGCAACATGGCCATGACATGAATCTGCACTCTGAAATGGCACTTTTCTTGGTTTTGATTTTTTTGAGTTCTGGTTTTTAGTATCTGAACTTTTCAACTAGAAAGACTGTAGCCTGATATTACTAGACATTGAAACATAGAATCATTTAGGTTAGAAAAGACCTTTTAAATCACTGAGTCCAACCATTAACCTGTCACTGCCAAGGCCACCATTGGTATGATGAAACTCATTATTTTCTTAAAAGCACTCCCCTTATAAAATAATATGCAATTTTTTGTGTAGTAAAGGAAGCCTCAGTGTGTTTCACACTTCATCTGAGCCATCATAAACTGTCATATTAATTCTAGAGCACAGTATTTATTTACTTATTTTAAAATTTGTATTGCTTTTATCATGACAAAATAAGCAATCTCCAGCCATGCTATTCATCTAATCAGAAGAGCACGTGAAGTTAATTTCCAGTGGGCTCTATGTGAAGCACATTTATTGCCCTCTACCAACCCTCATTCAGCACAATACTTCCACCACTGTCACTTCCACCAAAAGTACCACCTTATGATAAATGAATGTTTGAGATTCACTCAGTCTATTTTTTAATAAGAAAAATGTACCACAGCATATAAAAATGGAAATTAGGTTTCAGAAAATGTAAAGTTTTTGGATAGATTCCCTTCAAACTCAGAGCATAAGAAGAGTGTGTCTTATGAAAAGGGAGGACAAAATGTGAGAGATCCAGTATTTTAAATGAGGGAATCCTCAGTTTATGTTTCTGTAATCTAAAATAGCACTGATAGTGCTAGAATAGCTAGGAAACAGTTAATCTAGTTTTTGAGCACAGGAACTGGGGGATACTGATCCACCTTGAATTCTACTATAAGAAGAAAACAGCAGTCTCTGAGATAATACTGTACCCTATTCCATAAAAACTGACTGCCAGAGGTGATTGGTGCAGGGATCATCCCTGTGCTTAAAGTGCTGATCGTTGCTAGAACTGGACTAATAAAAAGCACTTTATCAGTAACTCAGTAGCTTTCACTTGTTCATCCAGTATCTGGTCCATAACCACAACCACAATTCGATTGCAATATGGAGTTTTTTTATTCTACCAATAAAAATTCTGATTATTGCAGTACTTTATTCTGATCTTTCACTCGCTTCCCTCATTCATTTCTCCCTTAGTTGATTTTGTTCTACTTGCTTGGGTCTTAGTCATTTCCACGCCTAGGAAAGTGTTCTACTTTCCAAGCTGATGTGCAAAAACCATCTCTAAGAAGCACGCTAATTATATGGATAGGTTTGGTGACCACAGCCTAAATTTCAAATAGCAATATGCTGCTCGTGAATATTTCTGTTCTATATAAGAACTACATGATTTTGGAAGCTCTCAATTTGAGTTTCAGTAGCATACAGGATTTGTCTTTTAATAACTCAGTGTAGGAGAACTGCAGTACCCCAACCGTCTGCTTTATGCTGAACTCTCTGAAGCAGCCAATTTTGTCTTTCAGAACGTGGCTGCTGCACATGCTGGGTGCTGATTACAAGTATTATCTTAAGAGAATCACTTCTCAATATTTAAGAAAATTACTCTTCTTTTAAAGACATGCTTTTGCGCTTTCATACTCCTGCTGGCTCATCTCACCAGGAGGGAACTGACAAATGCCCTCATTCACTTCCATGGCTGCCTTTGCTGCTGCATTGTTTGTGTTTAGCAAACAAACTGGGAGGAAGAAGAAGACTACAAACAATCAACGACCTGCAGCTTCTCAAGAAGCAAAGAAAGTATCTTGGCAACAAAAAGAAGACCTGTGCTGTAGTGCAACCAGAGTGGTTTGTCCGTGTAACAGGACGGGAGCAGCGTCTGAGAAGGGCCTGAAACAGATTTAAAGGTTCAAAGCCTTTGGGCACCTGATCTGCTTTACAGAGAGCTCATGAAAATCAAATGCAAGTAGGAGCCCTGCAAGAGGGAGTGTAACCAGGATATTTGCTGTCAGGCATTTTTCCTTCCCTACTCACCTTTTGTGTCCGTAGGTACAACCCAAAAGTTCAGGGAGTGTGTGCCAGAGCCAGCATTAGAGGTCTGGAAGATCTGGTGGGTTTGTGCGCACACAACCTGAGCTCACCTTACACTCCTGAGTACCTGCTGCTATACCAAACTAAATCCTTTTTAAGCCTGATCTTCTTTCTTCACTTCTGTTCCTTATAATACATTGTGAATCACCATAATCTCTGCTCTGTAACAAAACCACAGAAGTAAAGTGCTATTTCCCTCAGCTAATATAATTGTAAACTACTATAAATCAAATAACTGTCAACTTCCAAAATACTTTGTTTTCCCTAGTTACGCTCCCATGTTCCCATCATTTTTTTCTCATTAAATACCACAAAGTAGTTTTGCTCAGATTACTTTTTATTTCTAAATTAACCCTTCTGTCCCTGTAAGCACAGGCCACTACGGTTTTTTAGGATCCTAAAATTACAACTGCACCTTAACACCAAACCCATGAATCCAATTAGCTGCATGAAAGAAGCAGGCAAAACATTTCCAGAGAGATAAGGCTCATGCAGGGAGGCAATATGTTTTCTTAGACCAATTGCTGTAGCTGCAAAATATTTCTACTAATTTTCAAATGTCCTCCACGGCTGCCTGGTCAAGGCATTTAAAAAAAAATTAATGCAGGAAATAAAAATATGGTTTTGAAAATTGAAAGTACATCTAAATAAGGAGCAGAGAATTGTAAGTAAGTTCAAATAAGATACAGAGAAATGTTATTTAAAATACTACTGCTGTTACTACTGCCTCCTGTTTTATCCCAATATCTCTCTGGTTCCTCATTCATATTAAAGACAGTCATATCCAGCTCTCATACAACAGTAGTAGCACAGTCTGCTCAGGGATCAAGAAATCATGCACTGTATTGTACTCTGATATTTCATGGTTTATAAAAATCTTTTTAATTGAGCTATACTCAAGTGATTAATGCACTTATCCTCCCCTTCACAGTGGCTGCTGCTGCTGTAACATATGGTTTGCTGTCTGCCTTGTGCTATACATATTTGCTTTCCAACTGCCCTGAAGATTTCAGAATAAATTCTGCACTGCATGGCAAAATGCTCCTTTACTCAACATGAAAAATCTTGTGGCTTAGAGTCACTTGTATAGAGGTGTCTTAAATCCTAAAAGAGCAAAAAATGGAAGTTAGGTTTCCCATTTTTTTTCTCTTACCTTCTCTGTGGCTGATAAATTTATAGAAAATTTATAGAAATTTTGCATTGCTGTCTCTTCCTCCAGCTAGTAATTTAACTAAAGAATTTTATCAGTACTTCTACTTGTTTCTATTGCCTGATTTTTTCTGGGAGTTCTGAATCTGCTTCTCGACATTTCTATATGGCTTCAGAATACATGATGGTTTTCTTCTGCTTTTTTCACATCTGCCAAAAGAATACTCGATATTAATGGATTGACAGGAACATACATGTTTCTTCATCCTTAAAGGTGAGTGAAGGATAGAGCAACAACTGTTTATAAGCTTAATTTTTCTTCCTGTGTTTTCTGGTTTGTAATTTTTCAGCTGCTTCAAATAAGTTTTCTTCTCAAGATTATGTCTGAATGATAAAGAAGAAAAAAATATGTGGAAAATAAAGTTACTATGGCATATTTCATCCATAACCAGAGCTGATTGGAAACAAAATTATTATTTATTTCTACCAGCCTGACAGTCCTTTTTTTTTTTTTTAATTTGACTCTCCCAATAAAGTCAATTAAACGAGTTCACAAAAATGGACAAAGGAACTTAGTAACATCACACATACGGATTTTTTATCACTCTAAACAATACTTTATCAAGTATTTACAAATGATAACAGGAAAAAAAAATCCTTGAATTTGCAAGGCCTGTATTATGAGAGCCACCTTCTCCCTCACTGCACAGTCACACCTCAGGCATAGTCATGCTCCCAAACTGCATATGCTGAATTTTGCAGTCCACTAGAAATAGAAGTGCCAGACTGGCAAGGAGGAATTCCTGTGCATTTCCAGCCATTTTGTACCTCTTTGTAGGGAAACGTTACATAATGTCCAGCCAACAATTAAAAATATTTTTCTCTATATATATTAACTTTTGAGCCTTCTCATTTTTAATTTCTTCTATATAATTAATAAATTCAAAGTTCTCAGTTGAATTTGATGTAGACCTCCATTATTGGTATATACATAAATTCTTCTGTTACGTTATGAGGTTGTGTTCCTATCACTGAAGTCACAAATTGATCTTAGTCAGAAAGATAATCAACAAATTTTATGAGTGGAATAGGATGGAAAAGTGGGATTTGAGCAATGAAGGTAGTAGAACTCTTGGGGGAAGAATGCAAGACAAGAAATAGCAAGTCAACTCCTGGATCTAAAGGCCCCTAAACACCCACTTCATCTGCAATCATCAGTGCTAAAAGAGGCCTTTATTTAAGGCACATTTCAGGTTCTGAGGGGAACTCCTTCATTAGATCCTTCTGTGGTCATAGAATCAGCCAGAGAAGGAGAATTTCACCTACAGTTACATTTATGCCAGTAGGTTAAACAGGCTCAGGAAGCGCTTCTTGGCACTGCAATTTAACTGTTCAGTTAGAACAGCACTTACTATTTTTTGGAATAGACAACTCCCTCTCTCCCAGTTCTCAGGCATAAGTTTGCTCATGTTCCCAGTACAAATCCTGCATGGGAACAGCCTAATTTGGGAGCTGAGAGAGTCCAGAGGCATGAACCCAGATAATGCCAAGCCATTTCTCCTTCATAGCAGAGAGTTGTTCTTTAAACATTTAATGACTTGCTAACATTCGTTTACAGGGCGGGTTCTAAAGGATAAAAATTAATGCAAAAAAGACAATTACCTCTTTTTAGCTCTAAAGTTGGTAAGATAAGGGGACATAACTTTCTGAAGTCAGAGCCTCAAGTGGTTGCCAAGTTTTACTCCACTGTGGGAGAAGTCCAGATATTTCACAAAGTCAGGGTAGTAGATAATTGTCATAGAAATACTGATAAAGGGATATTTTCAAACTTCTATTTAACCTTTCTTCGATTTTAAAGACCAGCACATAAATGCACTATTCAGAATGGCTTGTGCCAGTAGTTATTCTGTGTCACAGCACTGGCAAGAATCTCAATGACAAAATGGAAAATCTAATGGTTATGAGATCTTTTTGTAAGTAATCCCTATAAAATGGGAGAACTATTTCAGTGAAGATCCTAGAGTATATGACAACTATCTGGTCACTGAAATGTAGAATTCCTTAATATTTAACCTCAGGTTGTATATGGAACAAAAAAATTATATTGGTAAAATCTAACCTTCTTGTGTTCTCTAGGTGGTTTATTTTACATAGTATAACTGCAAACATGAACCACAAAGCAAGAAAAGTGTTTTTTTCTTAAAGGGAAAGTTCTTCTTTCTTTTTTTTCTGGGATTTGTAATGAAGAATGTTTCAAGATTGTGATAAACTTAGCCTTTATATCATAGATTTTTACTGGGGATCTTTTATTGGGGATTTTTTTTTTCATGTTTTCATGCAAAAATACCAAGGAGGAGTACAAGTATATTTGTAAAAATACCTCTAAACCCACCATGTAAATTGTCTAAAGTAATTTATAAAATAAATGCAATTTAAGTCCCTAGAAATGCATATTCTATGTAATCGTATGAAGTGGATATAAAGTGTTATCCTCTCAAAACAGTAGTTCTATAAATTATCTTCAGTGTGTCTATGTAGAGTAACAGATGGAAGACTATCAAGTCTTTTTATTACAAACATAACAGTTGTGGGAACCTCACACCTGCCATGTAATGTCAGTTATTAGCTAATTAACAGTACTGTGAGCTGGATTGGCCATCCATGGTCAGGTGTATTTGACTTCTTGCTGCTCTCTTGAACACTCAGTTCCTCAACAGAATCCACGAGCACAAAAGCAGGGTTCATTGTCAGTTTTGAAGCAGTCATACAGGGCTACTGGTTTTAATTATTTTCACATTGTTCCTTAATTTATTTGATCTAGTGTGCAGCTATTCATCGCAGAAATTTGATTCCTTTTCTGGACTACTCCAGTGGATCGAGTTTCTGGCTCCACCAAGCTTAGGTAGTTTGGTTCCCGCCCAAGTCCTTTCACATGTGAATGTGATTAAGGCAGGACCTCAGGCTTCAGTGCTCAGCTGTTTAAAATTGGAGGATGTGGCCAATAAAAGGCTTCCTTAAGAAGTGGCTGCCTTTTAGCTCTGTGGAGAAATGGTGAAGTACTGCAGGTGAACAGTTCTACAACCCTGATTTTGTTTGTAGCTTCCAACTTCACCATAGAGGTTGGGATCGGCAGTAGGGAAGGAAATCACAGTTTCCTGCAACTGCAGAATTGAGAGGAGCACCTCGATTGCCTTCAGATGAAGTGCCTCATGTTGACACTTGTAAGTAAAACTTTTAGTACCTGGCTTTAATTTTCAGGAATAAGGTAGGCCATTGGAAAGCTTACTCCTTACTGAAAAGTCAGTTGGACTTTAGCACTGGCATGTCTGAACTCATTTAGGTGCTGGTTAATTTTTTTGAGAGTTTACTAGTCAGTGCTCATTTATCAGCAGCTCCAGTCATTTATAAGTCAGTGAGTATGTACAACAGTGGTAGCAATAATGCTGAATTTCCAGACCACAGATTCAACAAGGAAAATGAAATTTTAGGTCTTAAAATATTGAACCTAATTCAAGATGTTTATGCTTTACTTGTTTTCTTTCCAGACATTAGCAGTTGGGAAGAACTTGCACTATGAAAGTAACTTTCTGGTTTAATCCTTCATGGGAATCAAGTATTAATAAAGAGCACCAACATCGATTGTGACTTTCTTTTCCAAAGAAGAAACACAGTCACTAAACCATTTATTTGATGGTTATTTACAGAATTCTATCTGGGCAATAGCTTGTAAGTTCTACTGAAAAATTATAATGAACTTTAAAAGTTCTTGTGAATGCAATAAACAGCTAAATTTTATCAAAGACATTCCTGTTGCATCTATTTTCTTTGTGCTGCAACACAGTGTAAAAGGAATTGTTAATTCTGTTTCTTGATAATAATCTAACATTATTTTACATATTTCTGGGTTTTACCATTGAACCATAGGGGGGTGACTTGCATGATCATGTCTTATTTCTGTTTCAGAAGCTCCCATGTTTATAGTAATATTCATGTCTTTGTGTTGTTTCTATTCTTGCTGTATTTTTGTGAGGGAGTAATTCAGGTTTTCATACAGTAGTATAATACCAGAATTTTCCCAATTTTTAACATTTAGTTTTAGTTAGAAAGTAAACTGTTACATCATGTTCTTGATTTGGCTTTTGTGATAGAAAATGAAAGCTGAAGGCAACTCTGCCACTAGGGAAGCACAGGGGAATACATCAGAACAGGTTCAATGAATAAAGATAAAATGCATTTTGCTGGGTTTTTAAAGCACACACCTGCAGTTGGTTGCTAGCAATTATGCAGCAGTGACTGAGCTCCATTTCTATTTGTATTCATGTTTTTTAAAAAAGTGAAGCACTAAACAGCACACATCTTCTCTGCTGCTGCTTAAGTGTTACTACCAGAGGTCAGAAGAGAAGAAAGAGTTGGGAAGGATAAAGGGAGGCACAGGGACTGAAGACAATAAGTAACATTATATGCCATTTTCAATTATTTATACTTAGAGTAACTAAACAGAGAAGTTTGGTTTATATTTTTATGTTTCCAAAATCACTATAGTATAAACCAAGGAAAATACCAGACTTGAAAAATGCATTTCATATATACTTTGCTTGTTTAGGGCCTAACTTAGGCTCATTGAAATAAAAATGTTGTCCTTAATTCCAGTGGGGTTTTCACAGCTCCTGATGTGAAAGCAGAAACAAGTATGAATATACTGCATTTTTAAGGCAGAAAACACACAAGAAAGCTTTTCAGAAAGCAAATAAACCTAAGTATGCTAGGCAGATAAACTCTATTGAAAAGTATCAACTTGATATAGCATCAAGTGGTACTTTATAATATAAATAGTGGTTTAAGTTTTACAACAGCTTGCTTTCCTCTAACAGTTGGCTGAAAGACATGTCTAGTAGTTAATGGGAACCTCTTACAAAAATAATAAAAAAAACCCTGAACAACCAGAAAAAAAGAGGTAGTTTACTCATGTGACCTGACTCTTTATGCTCAGTGGCTCCCACCTGCATTGTGGCACCAAGGACAACACAGATGGTCCTGTGATTAGACTGAAATGAGAACTTCCATCAGCTACAGAGAAGTCAGCCTTAAGTACCTACTACTGTTACTATCCTACCCTTTGGATTCCAGCATTCCCTTGAATGTAAGGAATTAATATTTTTGAAGGGTTTGGATTATGTGACCCTGAGGTTTTTTGCATGGATGTTGTTTCTTCTAATACAGTAAGTAGATTAGCTGTAAAATTCTGGTTACTTTTTTCCTCTTCCCATGAACTGCACATCTTTCTAACAACTCTTTTGAGTACAATTCAGCAAAATATTTTTTTCCCCGTGAAGCTCTGCACCAAATGGTCTTGTCCATAGTGGGTATATTCTGTTCTTTGGCACTGTAACACTGACAGTCCCCCTGCAGATGGTCTGCTGCTCCAACATGGTCCTTGATTAATTCTGCTATAAAGTTTATTGAATGATAGCAAGCTTAATTCATTGCAATATTATTGCATCCTTATGGTAACACTCTGTCTTCCCACAGTGATTATTCCTTGGAAAGAGGATTCTTAGGATACTGGTCTTCTGTCAGAGTGCTCCTGGCTTTTGCCAGCTCTCCCAAGGCCCTTAATCTTTGCCAGTGAATGAGTCACAAAACAGGAGAAAGCAGAACCTGATGTTCCTTGTCTTTTCACATAGACAGGGATGGTGTGATGTGTTTTTTAAAAAACTGTCAGCAACTGACACCACTTAGAACAAAAGTCCTGTCATCATTAACAGTACTGAGATAGAACTGGATGTAGCAATATTGAGACAGGTCTGTAAGATATTCTTATTGCACACTGAATCCAAATTAAGCACCAAACTTCTGAAAATGGACACTTCCTGTGCTTTGAAGCACTCAGTGTAGTGACCCACATTTAACAGCGTTTATCATTTCCTTAAGATGCAGACTTGCTAGCTCTTCAAGAATACTCCTGTATTTGCTTTTCAGATCAAGTGAAATTATTTGTATACAAAACCATGTCCCTTCCTGTCAGTTTCTCTGGGAACAGATTTTCTCTGTCCATATTTTTCATGGTTTTGTAACTATTTTAACAGAAATGTCTTCCAGTAAATATGCAGATCTAAAAGCAACTGAAGTTAGCATTTTAATCATGTTTTATCCCATTACTTTGGACTTGGAAAATAAATGTTTGCCCCCTATTGCAATTATAGCTGAGGTAGATATTGAAAGAGTATGTCCCTTTCTTGGGGAAATACAAACTTGCTATACTTCTGCTTTGAATGGCATTCCAACATCTCTGAGTATATATTCATGACAGCCAACTATTTCAATGGGCTTTGGGTAACTCAAATACAGCTGTGAAGGGATGATGTTAATTTTAATCATGATTGGTTGAAATCAATTTGATATTATGACATAGTTTTTAGTAGTAATTCTGTGGAAGTTGTTCTTATCAATAATGTTTAATAGTGGCATTTATAGGTGCATATGTGGGCAAGAGAGAAATAAAATGCAGATTACAGTGAAACAACTACAGATCTCAAGTGCTTCCTAAAATCGTTATTATGGCAATGAGAGTAAGAAGAGGTAGATAAAATATGTTTTTGAAATTCTGTGTAAGGGAAGGTGTGAAGGTACATGGAAGCTAAGGGCTGAGTGTGATCACTTATAATTATATACAGAGCAATTAAATTAAAAAATGAGAAGATGGAAAACTAGAAAAGGAACAAAACCTCAGTTCTTAGGATGAGAAGTCTGTGGTGTTTATAGAATCTTCTGTCACTCCCCTTAATACAAGAGAAATAAAATCTCAGGAATAATTTTTAATGCAGTTTTCTGATGGAAGAAGCTCTCCAGCTTTGCATGGCTTTTATTTTTTTCCCCCTGCATAGTGCTTTTTAAAAAATACAAATAAATATGGATGTCATTTTAATTTCTTTTACACTTTAAAATAGAGATTTAGCTTTCTTTTCTTTCCCTGTGTATTCATGTACATACAGTAATGGATTTTTAGAAATCATGTTCTTAAGCACCTGACTTCGAACATTTCTGGCCTTCAGGGACCAGGAAGCAAATTTGCCTCTGCAGTTTTACGCAGACATAGGTGTATTTTTAGGCTATTTCACAATGAGTAACACACTTCCCGACGTTTGCTGGGTGGGGACTGGAACCCACGGGTTGGCAATGAATGGACAGAGACAAATGCTCTGAGAAATCACGGGCTGGCAGTGCGTGTGCTGCTGCCGCTGCTGCCCCCGGCGGCAGGACGAGCCGGTGGAGCCCCAGCTCCTCGGGAATGCTGGGAATGTTGAGTCAGGGACTGGCAACCCAGACAGCCAGGATCGCAGCTGACTGAGGGAGACTCGCTGAGGGACAGAAAGACGAGGGACAGGAGCACACAAGCCTCCCCCGACTGCAGCGGGTTCCCCCTCTTCCTCCCCTCGGAGGTGCTCGGTGGCTCCGGCTCTCCCTGCTGCCTCCTTCCTCCGCGCAATGGGATGTCAGCTAAACGTGATGTTGTAAAATCCATGTGAGGACGAAAGACAGATGCAATGATTTGAAAGGTGAGAAGCTTAAGCAAGAATATGGCTGTAATACATGACTGTAAATTATTTGTGATTAAGGAAATTGCTATATATTGCTTTTTACAACTACCTGGTAGCTGAATCTGGAAATGAATTTGCAGAATATTTTACAGTGCTTTAGAAATACATTGTAATAAATGGGACCAAGTGCACGTCTTATTCTGGTAACAGAGTGCCTCTCCCTACAGAATCGTCAACCAGAAATCTCTCTTGCAATTTCTATTAAAAGCAACCATAGGAGTCTTTTGTTGTTGTTGTTGTTTTTTTTTTTTTTTTGTGCCCAGTGTTTAAAAATATTATTGTTGTTGTTAAAGTTTTCTAGAATAGAACCGATAAGCTTTGGAAATTTTTAGCTTTATATCTAAATACTGGATAACGTTTGGTGTTTTAAAAACCGTGTCAGGAAAAAGGTGAGAGATTTGTTCCCTTCTAGTGGCTGGCAAATGGAAAGAGAAACTAACAGAATATTATTTTTCAGTTATATAATTAATGAATACTTACCAGGGTTCCTCATTTATGGTGCTGTGTGGTTTAATTTTTTTAGGAAGAGATCATTTTAGACTGGACAAGACTGATGGATATGATGCATATGATAAAATCCACGCATATACTCATCAAGGGTACATACATATTTTTTCTGGGAGCACTAGAGTAGTAATGTGATGGAGAAGGATTTTTTTTTTTTTTTTTATTAGTGTATGATTGATTTCTAGGCGGCTACCTGCTAAGCCTTGTGATGGATGGATGGGAATGTACTCCCTTAGCGGCGAATTGCTGTTTCCCTGTTGACGGACACGCCAGCCGACCACTTGTATTGGCAGATACAAGCTCGTTGCACATAAGCACGGCCAATAAGTGCAGCCAAGAGGAGGGCAAATCCTACTTGTCAGGGTTAGTTTTCTGGTTGGCTTTTAAAACCAGCGGTTTCACTTGACTATTTGTTTGTTTGGGATTTGTTTTTATGTCCGATTCCCGTGCCCGCATCCCCCGGGTGCGTGTCCGGGGCCGCCGCTACATACGCGGCCCCTTCCCGGAGCCGCACCGGGCGCAGGCCCCGCTCGGCTCCCCCTCCTCCGGAGGGCGGGGAAAGGAGGGAGGTCCCCCCTCCATCCAGTCACTTCTGCCCTGGCACTCCGTTTCCCCCTGGCACTCCTTTTCCGTGTGGCCAAGTCGAGGACGGAGCAGATGCCCCGTCTCGCCCTGCCCTGCGGGGAGATGCTCAGGAGCGCTACCGCCCTCCTCCCGCCTCAGGGAATCGCGGAGCTTCACGGCGTGGATTCAGGGCCCTTTTCCAGCCGCGGGGGCACTGGCGACCTGGGACTCTCCTCCCATCCTCGCTGCTCGCCAGCGAGGGGGGAGGAAAGCCCGACCACCTTCCCGGCCAGCTCCCCCTCAGGCAGCTGTGTCACCGCAGCGCGTCCCTCCGGGCAGCTCTAAAGCAATCCCGCTGCCAGGGGGGCTTCCTTGCATCCTCCCCACTGCCATCTCCAGCTCCGTCGGTGCCCACCCTCACGGCCCCGCCCTGCCCTGCCCGGCCCCGCTCCCTTGGCTACGGGCGGGCAGGGATGGCGAGCGCAGGTGAGGGAAAAACCAGCGATAAAAACACTGCCGGCACAGCAAAACGAGGCTCTCGCAGCCCCAGCCCTACCACGGGCTCATCTGCTTGAGCACAGTGTTTCCCAGTGTCTTCCTTTTCCTGAATACGAGGAGGAGAAGGTCCCCTCTTAGGGCCTGTCTACACACTTACAGAGTGTGTAATAGTAAATTAATCCAATTGCCTTAAGGAATATGTTTCTCAGGGAAAAGTTCTGTTACAGTTTCTTATGGAAGAAACTTACAGAAACTTGGCTTTGTGAGTGACTGTGTTAAGGGCCGTGTGTGAAAGGAACTCCAGATTTCAGTGGTTTAAAGAAACATTTCCATTACTGTTAGTTTTGTTTGAAAGTTCTGTATAAATATAGCTCTCAAAGGCATGAAGGTGAGTTAGCACTTTCACTTTTCCTACAGATATTTGGGAGAAGGAGAGGCTTTCTGTTCTGCGAGTGAAGGGAAGGGAACATAATTCCTTCCTCCAAAGAATCTCGGTCCTTCCAAATAAATCTCAGTCCCTGAGATTTGTGTCTGCCCAACTCAGGTTGGAACTAGATGTTTAAACTGTGGAGGAACCTTGTGCAGTGTGTCTTACAAGTGCACCTAGGGCGGGGTAGATCTTGCAGTTAAGAACTGAGAAGTTCCTTATTTAGCCTTTGAGTGACTTACCATACTCATTATCCGTTCTCTTGTGGTTTGGGTGCATTTGGAAGAGACCCATCTTGTCATCTCTCTTATTCCTTGGGTGTTTCTTCAACTCCCCCAACTCACTGGTGGTCAGATTCTGGTGGAGGGTAGTGTAAGATAGAATTGTCCATGCCAGTCCCCTCTCCTGTTCCTTGCCTGCTCTGAAGGCCATAGCAACGTGTGGGACATATTCGTTAGCAGGCAAATATGAAGTGAACATATTCAACCATTTTAGAATGTCAAATGTGTGGTATTTAGAGAGTTGGCTATTCAACATGCGTGTTTTTGTAAAAGAATGCTCAAGGTTAATTTTTTTTTTGCTTTAGAAAGATGATTCTTGCAGACCTTTGAAGGATGACTAACAAAAAAGAGTGGGTTGTTCACCCCTCAAAGAGGGTGAGGCAATCAGCCTGTTTATCACTTCCAAAGACAACATATGCTCTCCCACCTGTATCTCTTATGGTGCTTATTATATTTTTATCTGCTATGATGCATTTGTTATCTTCTCTGTTTAATTTAGTTTGTAATGTGTTGGATATGGGGATTATTAGTCAGATCCACCTAGGAATATTACTGTGATACTGATTTTTAATTTTTTAATTATTTTTATGACTGCTCTTTTATCTGTGAGATTGTTCATTTTAGGATTGCTTTAAAGTATTTTTGGGATCTAAGTTTCACTTTTTGAGTGATCATATGCACTCAGCAATGATGATTTTGCCTCAACTTGTTTTGCACACTACTGCTAGCTTATATTTTCTATGAAGTCTTGGAAAAAGGGTAAGAGTTGCTTTAAAGCAAAATGAATTTACAATTTGTTTTTAAGAGTCATGGTTGGTCAAGGAAAAATAGTGCTGCTTCTTCTGAGTGATACTTTCACATTATGAAAATGCAAAGTCATATTAGCAAAAACATCAGTTAAATATTTTTTCTGGAGCATTTTTAATTAGTCACTTTTAAAAAATGTAATGCATTTTATGAAGAAACAGTCTTTTGCAATCTTTTGAAATCAAGTGAGATGGAGTTATGTTGGTTTGTTATTGCTTTTATGTAAGATGTGGAAAAAAGCCCCAACTATTTCCTTATTTCCTTTGAAAATGGCTGTGGACTACATCTGAAGGTCCAAGAAAGTTTATAAGCATGGATATGCAGTGAATGTTTGTATAAGATAAGCCAAATTCTACAGAATGCAGAAATTTTAGGAGTTATATTTTAGAGTGAAATCAATTTAAAAATATCTTAAATTTTGTGGGAAATGCCATGGGACAATGAAAGGAGTAAAAAGACTGTATATATAAATACATATTGTGTATGTATGTGTGAAAATGATGTGCTGTAATTTCTGGGATAACTACAGAGCTGAGGTGGGAAGTCACAAAAGAAAGCCTTGTTTATAATGATTGTTTAGCTGGATTTAATGGGCAATTGGTTTTGGAGGAAGTGAAAAAAATATAACAAAATTCTCTGCTATTTGTGAATTTAGTCCAACAGATCCCATGTTACACACAGCATTGGTAATATGTGGGACCATTTCCCTCCAAGTAAATGTCTTGGATCACTTGGGGTGAATGCTGACTTATTCCCATTCCTAATGGAGGTTTACTGTGTCCATACTTTTAGTTACCCTATTTGGCATCCACTTGGATTGTCCCATTGCAAAAATGGAACAAATTGAATGGGCTTGGAGACTACAGGACTTGAATTCTCAGGAACTGATATTTCTTTATGGAATATGAGTTGAATCCTGTTGCAAATTGTGCTGATGCTTCTTCAGTTTGCACTATTGTTATCTAAGCACTTTTCATGGTAGGTAAAATTAATTTGCTTGTAATCTGCTAAGATATATATTTCATTATCTTTGCTATGTGCAGCGTCTGAATCATTTAATTACCTTATAAAAAGGCACAGGCCTGTTATTTCTGTGACAGTGTGGACTTTGACTTAAGCAGTTTTCTGTTGTGTGTTTTTTTCCTCAAAATATATTGTTGTTTAAATACAGTTCTTACCGGTTTTATTCTTTGAACAATTCAGATTAGTGGACAAATATGACATGGTGAAGCACAGTTCTTCTTGTTGACCTATGCCAAATAATAGAGCAAGAAATGGGTACTCTCAAGGGCTTCTCTGGAAGACAGTTTGCTGTGTAAAGCATGTTTATTTTTGATGGCTTAGTATTGGCAGTCATGATGTACTTTGGTTTTCATTTATAGGCCTCATTTGAAATCTGCTCAGACAATTTGCTTTTCCTTAAGGAAAGCAGTTACAATAACATCTGTCATCAGCATCGGATGTTTATGTCAGATGCTTGTGAGGACTTATAAATTGCACTTGTGAATTGGTGTGGTTGTGGTTTCTAAGATGGGTTCAGTGTCAGCACAAAGCTGGAAGGTTGCGCTGTCCTATGAAATTGTTAAAAGCCAACAACCAAGTGGTTGGGGAACTCTTCAACGTTTTCTGTGAATAAATAAATAAATAAAAAGGTAATTCCTGAAGTGCAGTGCCTTCTAATGGTTCCAGGGTGCTGATAATATGATGAATTGAGGGCTAATCTGCTAAATCACTTGGATCAGTTACAGAGCCTGTAAATTCCTCGGAGAACTTTGATCTAATGTGGCTGAAGCACAGCCAGATTCCTTCTTTGGCGTGATACTGAAACATGAGCGTGCTCAAATCCTAGTGAAGGCAACAGAGATGTTCTCCAGGCTTCAAAGCATGATGAATACACAAATACATACTTTTTGTTTTACAGTTGGAGTATGTATATTACTACTCTTGAATGAAATAAATGTAGGATGCATAGTGGATGTTTGTACTTGCTAAATATCCCAATATCTCAGTATTCTAAGAAAATGCTGGGGGCTACACAGGTAGTCTTAATGCCAGATTCTATTACTATTCTGTTGCTTTCTTGTAAGAATGGAAGCTTTGTAGAGAAAAAGAAAAAATATGGCTTTATCCTGCAAATATGTAAGCCTGTGTTTAATAACATTCATGTGAGTAGCCTTAGTGAATTCAGTTGAAAATACTCCATTGTGTGGGAGTATTGCTGATCATTTCCAAGATAGGCTTAAGAGTTTTAAATGCATCTTAAGATGAAAAGTACATTAATGTAAAAGACAGAATATTTTTAAACATACTTAATGTGAAAATAGACAAATTTACAAGGCTAAGTATAAATTCAGTCAATTTCCTTTCACATTATTTTCAGTTCTGAAGTTTTTTTTCTAAAACAAATAATTGCAGTCTTTAATGTGTGTTTATTGTATGTCTATGGTGAACAGCCTTGTGTTTCAAAGACTGTGGGTAGAAATGCTGTCAATATAGATGAACAATACTGGGCTTCCAGTTTTTGCTAGAATACTTTTAGGTTTCTTAACTCATGCTTATTTTTAAGCTCTAACTTTTCCAAGATAATTGAGTCTATAAAAAAGACAATGTTTCTGTAAACTGTTTAGTAGTCATTCAAGTTAGGTAAATGTTGGCAAAAGCAAAGCAAAATAGTACTACTCATTAGGCATAATTTTAAGTAATCCTGAAGAGTGTCATATACTTTTACATTTTAATGTTTTTTCCCCAAGGAGACTATTTTAGTAAAAATGTAAGATGTGGGTTTTTTGTTGTTGTTGTTGTTTGTTTGTTTTTGTTCTTTAGTAGTCATTAAACTAAAAGTGCTGTTTGTCTGGCTAGCTATGTGCCTTAGAATAATCCTCCACAAAATACCGGAGTTGGTAAATGCAGGCTTGCGTTGATAAACGAGATTTCTTATTGAGAAAGAAATAAGAGGGAAGTGATTAAAAACTGCAGGATGGAAGGCACAATGAGTACTGACCAGGATATAGAATTTAGCACACAAAAGACACTGGCATACTGGCAAAAACTACGATGTAAGGAAACCTTTCTGTGGGAAAACAGAAGCTTGCCAAGCCTTTAGCAATATCTGTGCATCCTGAGAAGGCCATTATGTGCAGGGAACTTGAGAAAGCTAAAAAAAACCCCCAAAACTGAAGAGGTGCAAGCAGTGGTTTGGAATGTACGTGCTTCTCTCCCTTATTGCTTGTGATTCACTCCATCCGCCCTCCCACCCGCCAATAAAAAAATAGGATCTCAAAGTTGCGCAGAGCAGATGGCCAACAAAACAATGACACAGTGAGCGTGGGACTGGCAACTTCGGTCACTTAAAACTGAGGGGTTTTACTCTGGCAGGCAATTTGGCGTGCAGGCTGTACTTGGTTGTATTTGCCCAGGTTTGGTAGATAGGATACCCTATAGCTTCTTATAAAAAATGTGTTCTCCTCTGGCAAAACAATGAAAATTAGATGTGATGATTCTGCCGTTACTTGGCTATAGAAGCCTTTTTTTCTTAAGGTTCTATTTTCAGGGCTTTTAATATTTTACACAACATGAGAAAAATAGAATGAAACAAGTCTGAAATTTCTCACCTCCCTTAAGCATCTTAGAAACCCCAGGGAGACTTTTTGTCACATGCAGGAGTGCAGGGAAAATTTCTTTTAATAGATGTATTAGAGCTAAGACATTAAGAATTGGAGTTTCAAGATCAAAGAGAGACCTAACTGAAAAGTTACAAAATAATGGAGGTGTCAGTTGGTGGAGTTTAAATATCACTAATATTATTTAAAGTCCATTTCTAATTATTATCATGTTTTAAGAAGTTTTAAGACAATTACAATGTCTCTAACATTGTAATAAAGAGAAAAAAGCATTAGAAAAGGGTCACTCTTTTTGCATGTTATGTTAAAACTGTGAAACTTGTATAAAAGAGTTAAAAAGGTATTGTTGACTCTTCACTTAAATATGTTCAGGAGTAATATAATTGACAATCCTGATAATTTTGTCACAGCTGCTTGCTTTTCAAGATTTTTAATACTGCATTTTGAGCAAATATTTCAATTGCTAGAGTTCTCTGATTGATTGCATGACAAGTATTAATTGCTGTCACTGCACTTGACAATACTAGAATGCCTGACAACTTTATTTTCCATATATGTCATTAGGTGCATATTGAGCAGCCATTGCTGTTTATTCCTTCCTATACTATTTCTTCTGTATGAAACAGAAATGAAAGGCAGGCAGGTCTGATGAATTATTTCTATAAGGTGATAAATTACAGTTCTTTCATCTAGCATTGATGGGAGTTCAGGGACATGACCAGCTTGCAAGATCAAAATGAACTTTATTTGCAGCTACATATGTACTATTTTTATAAGAAACTGCAAGAGAAAGGAGGTAAATCAATGTCTGTTGACTAGTAAAAAGAAAGTTATTGTGCAGACTGTAGTAAAACTCAACATTTACATTAGCAATGCAGATTCAGGACACTCTAAGGAACCTAAATGAAAATGCTGTTGCTTTTAAAGTTGTCATGTGTATTTTGTTTTTCAGACTTCTAAGGAATAGTAGAGTAGTAGGAAGAAATAAGTGATTTTTCTTCTCAGGATTGAAGAAAAAGTGGGAGGGGAATAAGTAATTTGGTCAGTCTGATATGCCTGATAAGTAGGAGAAGAGAGTGCTTTGCCCTTTTAATAAAAACAATGCTGGTCTTGTACTGCCCCCATATGAACCAGCATTTTGTTTATGTTTTGGTTACTTTATTAATAAAGAAGATGTACTGTGCTGCTCACAATAGAGAAAGGGAGGATACTCTACAGTAGGTTTCAGTTCTCTGTATCTAGTTTGCATCAGCTTGCTGGGTTGGTTTGTTTGTTTTTCTTTTGCATCAGCACAGATAAAACATGCAAAGAAAAGAATAATCTCCGTTGAGAACTTGTTGAGCCACTGTTAAAGCAGTTGAAAGCCCAGGTAAACCAAAAGAATGTGCTAGAAATATATTAGTGACTCTTGGTCACTACTTTTAATACATATGTCCCTGGACTTTTGTGTACAGAAATGTTTTTTGTTGTGATGAGAGTATTTAAATGATTAATTTAATAATTATTTTAATTTGCTAGGACATGTGTTGATGGAACAGATCTTTTCTGTGAGTCTTCTTTTTGTGGTGTCTCAAAACACAGTCCTGGTGGAGATATATGAGCATTACCTTCTACGTCATCTTTTATTTCTTCTGTTTTGTTGCTTTGGGTTTACATCCGGGGAGTTGTATAGTACTAAAGAGTTTTAGACAGTTTGGAATCAGATTGATAATTTCTGCACTTAGCTGTCACTACGTATTATTTGGGGAGTTTAGCTGGAAGGAAGGGGTTCCCTTAAAGCTTTCGGTGCTGTTACTAATGTGTGAGCTCTTGGCTGAATGTTAATATTGGCAAGTAGTTGTGGGAAGCTATTAAGGATTTGGCTGATATCCAAACTTCCTGCTGACTAGGTGGTTCAGGCTGGAGGAGGACACACTAAAAGTCCAACTCATTCCTGAGCATGTGAGTGTGTGTAAAGAGTGAAAACCAGGACTTAGGGGGTTTTGTGTAGACAGTGTTTAAAGGGAACCATGTAATTATGTAAAATGTAGAAGCAATGATTTGAAAAGTAAATTGAGTGAGACAGACCTTCTATTAGCATCATATTAGAATCCTGTGTTTTAAGTCTCTATAAAAATAGGTAGTTAAAAGTCAAAATGCTTTGTCAGAGGCATAAGCAATGTGGGTAATGTGAACCCGTGCTATTACTGTGTGCACAGTGCAGAGATTTTAAAAATCAAAAGAACCTTTTATAGGTCTACAGTCTATCCCTACTGGACTGAACGAATCTGAGTGACTTTGTCTCAGAGAAGTTTTTAAGGGGATGTGATCTTTCTGAGTTGTATTGGAGCTCTTTTGTTCTGGCTACTGCAACATCTGCAGCTTCCAGGCTCCTATCAAGAGTGAGGGTTGATCTCTTTAGCTGTGGGTATTCTGTTCTTGTCTTGGGTGAAATATTATTACTTGAGAGTTTTCACCCTCCCCTCCCCCCCACAATTAAAATAGTAATATGAAATCAATTTACTTGTCAAGAAAGAGTGGGCAGGTGAGATGTAGATGATTCTAAGTTCAAGTAGAACGGCTCTGTTGGCTGGTTCTTTGGGAAGATCAGAGAAGGGACCTCCTCTCTCTTATTCTAGGCAGTAGATGATGATCTGTGTGGCAATTGTTGAGGCCCTGAGGCTGATATTGCTTCTTCATGTCTCCAGTTCCTGATGTGTTGAGACACACAGTAAATCTTCCTGAAGCAAGGAAAGCTCTGTGTATAAGCAGTAAAGAGTAGAAAATGATGTATGTGCCCTCCCCCCCTCCACAGGCTTCTACTGTGTCTGAGATTTTCACAGCCATAAAGGAAGTCTCAAGGTTTATCCTTAAGATGGATATGCTTTGAAAAAGCCTATTTTCATGTGCCTGCCTTTTTCTGAGGTGTTTGCAAGAAAGCCAGTCTGTGTAACACAGGCTGGAGATGGTAACGAATTGCAAATGAAAATAGAGATGAACTGTAAGAATTTCTTTAAATCGGGGTTTTCAGCTTTTGGTCTCTGAGCCATCCTCAATAGGTCATTAAGGAAGAAAACCAAGCATATTGTCAGTGTGTTTGCCCTTTCTACATAGAGGTCTCTGTTTTGATTACAATAATTCTAAAGGAAAAAAAAGGCAATAATTGGAAATGCTGTGGAGGTAATAACATTTCTTTGGTGGTGTTTTGCTTCCCTGTTCCTGTTGCTTTCAGAATTTTCACAAGCTTATGGAAGTTACTATGTTAAATAGGTATTTGAACATTATCATTAAAGAAATTCAGGGAGAAGTTAACCTTCCTTTGGATAAGGAATGATGATTCTCCTGTAGGGCTCAAAGGTAAGTATTGGAGGGCTAAGTGAGATGAAAGTGTTGTCTGATTTGAGATGGGAGCTTCCAAAACTTCACACAAGTAGAGAAAAGAAAGACCACAACTAATAAGGTGTAAAAGGCAAAACAAGTACCTAAAAATACATATCAGAGACACAAACAGAAGGCTGAGTAGGTTATTAAGTAACTCTAAGAAAATAGCATAGATTAGTTATTATCAGACTGTGGCAATGAAAAGGAAAAACACTATGGATCTGATGTAAGGATATCCTGTACCTCTATTTTTTAGGATGAAGAAGTCTGCACCAAACCCCCCCACATGGCCATGTATCATGTGTGCTGCAGCTCAAAATATTTTATTTTATCCAGTTTAAATTGCCATTGACAGCTTCTGCTAGCAATTTAACTTTTTCACCAGGCTGGATAAAACTTTTTGTTTTGTTTTGCTTTAGTTTTTTTTCTGGGCAGGGGGACACAGAGTGGGTAGAGCTCTGTGTTCTCCTGGAGAAAACGTATCAGTTTAGAAGACAGCTGCTTTTGCTTAGGATCTGCCATGAGCCAATGGAAGGAAAATGATCTTCATCTCTGATCTCATGGGAGATTCTTTGCAGGAGTTATAGAACTTGTTTGGGAAACTAAAAAGATACAAGGATGGATTTCTCAAAGGGCATGTGTGATGCTCTTTGCCTGGCAATTGAGATTTAGGATAAGTAGCTGCATTGCTGCAGTCACCATGATCAGATACATTTTTTTTTTTGGTTGATTAATGCATTGAAGCTGAGATGACAGACAAACTGCACCAAGCTCTTTTGGTGGAACATGCTGTGGGTCATCTCTTGAATTGCTGGATGACAAGTGAAAAGAGGGGCAGGTTTTGTATACTGATGTTGGAATGTCAAAATTCAAAAATGTAAATCAACAAATTACATCCGGTTCCTTTATATCTGTGGGCCTTGGGGCTGAATTTGCGAAGCTTTAAGAGGCTTTAATGGCTCAAAAAATGGGAAAGAAGTGAAAACACAAGAATGGCCACTTGTACAACAGTAGTTGGAACAAGCTGGAACATCTCAGCTAATTCAGATGCATGCTGGTAATTCAAATGAAACAAAAATGCTGAAGACTGTGCTGGCTCTGAAACTTGATGAAAACACAACATATATCATGCAATTCTTAGAGCTCATATAAGTCATGTTGGGGTAATGAGGGATCAGTGGAGAACTCGACATACTTCTTGTTTGCTGACATCATTAGTGTCCATAATGTTTTATGTTAATATTGTTGGTGAGGATTTAATAGACTAGATCTTATTAATAAATATGACAATTAATTATACTTCTACCTGCCCCTGCACCAACACTTTTCACAGCAGATGTCGAACAGATGTTTTAAAACACTGGGAATAATGCATCTATCATAATGAGGATGCCTTGAGGGAATGGTTAAAAATTACTGGGTTTGATTGAATCCAACTTTTGTTCTTTCTGTAGATACCTTTGAAATAAATGGTCCTAGATCTGGTTGATGACCACCAATTTAATTAATACCATAAATTTATTGAAATGGTTGTATTTGTTTCAGAAAACCCCAAAAGGCCTGCCTAATCCCAAAGTCCTATTGTATACTTATTTTCGTGCTCTGGAAAGTTAATAAACTTACTCAAAACTTGCTAAATGTCTAAAAATAGTATTTTAAAATTTTAAATTGGTCCACATCTGTGTTGTTTGGTTAAATAAATTACAAGGCTAGTTCTATCAAAGAAATGGAAAAAAAAGAAAGCAAATTGTATTTCACAAGCATTCCTTTTCTGAGTGGAAACCTAGATTATTGTCATGGAAGCTTTTCCTGAGAAGCTTATTAACAACAGATACTGGCATGTTAGTACTTCATTAAACAAATAATACTGTGTCATATTCTAATTGTTTGTAAGGAAATATTCTCTAAAATTAGCTTAGATTTATTGTTAATTTTTCTTACTAAAATATGCTTTTACTGGTTACAGCTGAACTATTAGAAACAGTTTCCTTCATCTTTTTTCCTATCCTAAAACCTCTTTGTTAATCCAAACAGAAATTAAAATATCTGCATATTTCCTTGTTCTGTCTAATATTATCAGAGAATGCACAGAACTGCTGAATTTCTGCTTCTGTGCTGTGTTTTGAAAATGTAATATCTTAATTCTTTGGGTAGTTCTTAATGTCATCAATAGCTATCTTTTGTCGTTCATATAAATTTCACTCAGTCATTTATTTCCATTAATGTATCAGCTAAAGTGTGTTTTTGGGCCCATGTTGTTCATGGCAACATAAGTTAACTCAAAATTTTGTTAAACTAACTCAAAATTTTCTATCAAGAAAGAAATGAACAGTTTTCTTCTGATTGAAATTAGTCTGAAAGTGCATTTCTAACTAGTCACCCTAAATACTAAATGTAGAGTAGATTTTATTTGTGAAGTTATTGCTTTGGGGAGTGAGTTACTTTATTGTATGACATATGGTGATTACTTGCAAACTTATTTTCCAAGATGAAAACTTAATTTTATAATTTTTTTTCCTTTTTATCCCCAGGTCTGTCTTTGGAGGAAAAATAGATTTTTGCCTACTGGAAGAATGCAGTGAAACTGCCAATATTTCTAGCTGGAATTATAAGTTTAATATTCAACTTCAGTGTTACTAATTTCTTACTAAACAGTACCTCAAAGTAGAAGAAAAATGTATGGAAGTGCAAGAACAATCAGCAACTTGGAAGGGAGTCCCTCCAGGTCTCCCCGTTTGCCGAGGTCCCCCCGCCTGGGTCACAGGCGAACGAGCAGCGGGGGAGGAGGAGGAACAGGTAAGACGCTGTCGATGGAGAACATCCAGTCCCTTAATGCAGCCTATGCAACATCTGGACCAATGTACCTGAGTGACCACGAGGGTGTAGCTTCTACTACTTTCCCAAAGGGCACAATGACTCTTGGAAGGGCTACAAATCGAGCTGTGTACGGGGGTCGGGTCACAGCCATGGGGAGCAGTCCCAATATTGCGTCCGCTGGGCTCTCGCACACGGATGTCCTTTCTTACACGGATCAGCACGGAGGTCTGACCACATCTTCACACCATCACCACCATCAGGTTCCTTCCATGCTGAGACAGGTTAGAGATAGTGCCGTGTTAGACCTGCAGGCTCAGCTTAAGGATCTACAGAGGGAGAACGATCTTCTCAGAAAAGAACTGGACATTAAGGACAGCAAGCTGGGATCCTCTATGAACAGCATCAAAACTTTCTGGAGTCCTGAGCTAAAGAAAGAAAGAGTGTTGAGGAAAGAAGAAGCAGCTAGAATGTCAGTTCTTAAAGAACAAATGAGAGTTTCCCATGAAGAGAATCAGGTAAGTAATTATGAAGGTTTCTTTCTGTTGGTTTACAACTAAGCACTTGATGTTTTGCTCATGTTACTTTATCCTGTGCTGGAACAACTTTTGACGTTTGCCATAAGAATTGTATGTCTTGATCTGTTTGCTTCTGGCTGCTAAACAGTAGGAAAGCACACTAATAAGAGTCCAAATGCAGGTTATAATGCATGCAGCATTCTTTTACATTTTAGCTAGAGAGAATGACTGTTTGTCATTACCCTTTCTCCTACTTTTGACACTTTCTCTGTGCCTTTTTTTTTTTTTTTTGCAACAATATCCTAAATATTCTTGGCAACCTTTTTCTGAAGAGGTAAATGAATCACCTTTGCAAAAGTATAAATAAACATCCAGAGGCATATTTTGTATGAGCTGCACAGGGATTTAACGGTTATAAAGTTAAAAGAAGATAAATCCCCATATGCAACTTTTTATATTTCTGCATTACAGAATGAAGTTGAAGTTGTGTTTTCAGTAACATTTCAGGGACCTGTGTCTTATTTACAAGATACTCCTTTTCTATGTATTTCAAATTATTTCTATTCACAACATAACATTATTTTTCTGAAGTAATGAGTCAAGTATTTTAATGTGGATGGATCAATCTATAAGACCAAGCTTTGAGAATCTATACTATATTACAAAGAAATATAATCCAGTGGCACATAATAGATAAAAAATATCTCATATTGCTGTCTCCACACACTTTTTGGCTGCTGGTCTCATTTTAAAGCTGCTCCTTTTTAGACCATCTGTTAACTTTCCCCAGACAAAAACACAATCCTGTGTTTCTCTCACTTCCAGATTCCAAATCTAAACTTCCTTGCTGGCAGGCAGCAACAAGTGAAATTTTGAGTTTTCTTCCAAGTTTGTGATCATTAGTGCTTCTCAGCAAACTTTCCTCCTTTTAGGCATGTCATGAACCTAAATCTCAACAGAACTAACAACTGTTACCAGTTACATGAGTGGGAAACTGGGTCACAGTCAGGAATTCAGTACAGTGAATTAACTTATTACTTTCTTCTATAACTTTTGTATCCAGACTGACAGTAAGTTACTGAATATTTATGTATGGTAGGTGCACAAGGATGCTGCTGGAACCAATATTATCAAAAAGATGTTTGATGGAGATTCTGCTATTCAAAACCCTTATTGGTTAGATACTTTACTTGTGATAGTGTCACCTTTGTAGGAGGAATATTCTAATACACTCTGTTCTTGTAGCCTTTCTTATGGAAATGTCACATTAATATCTTATATTGACATTTGGAATCTGAAGCTGGTATTTAGAGATTTCGTCATCTCCCTAAGTGGTTATACTTTTTTCTTTTTTTTCCTAAAAGCTGTTTTTCCTCATCTCGAGGGGAAAGTAAATTAGTAAGCCTGTTAGTTCTCCTATTCATTAATTCATTTATCAGAAGATTATATCTTTCTGACAAATACTCTTATTTTCTTGTAACTGCAAACCTGACAAAAACAATGTATTTTACCCTATGTGTGTATTTAATATGCATCCTTCTATCCCAGTATTCCACTGCTAACAATGTCCCAAAGGTCACAGAATAGACCTGGTATGCAGTGATATCCCCTCTAGTACTTTTTATGATCCAGCTGGAGTTTGCTTGTGCTTAATAATGCTCAGTGGACTTTGAATTAAGCCAGGTACTTTTGGACCTGTTTAAAATGCCAGTGTCCACAGTCTCTTAGAGCAGTGAATCCCACAGCTTAACACATCTGTGAAGTTCTGTTTGAAACTGCTTTTCATTTGGTTTTGCACCAGATTTTGGCTGCTTTAGCTACGATTTGCTGTTCCTTGTACTGGAAGAAGACTTAAATAATTGGTGTCTTGTGGCAGTCTCAGTGCCACTTAATGATTTTACAGGGTACCATCTTCACATCCCTCTCTCATCTCTTTTCCAAACTGGGGAATCTTAGCACGTGTGATAGGTCCTTGTGTGAAACGGTGACATTGTTTCCAGACCTATTACATGGGGGGCTTTTTGAGGTGAGGAGACCAGAACAGATTGTTTTTTATAATACAGGTGTAATATGAGTTATGTGTTGATGTCGTTGCATTTGCCCCTTTTATTCTGTATGTTGCTCCCAGGAATTCACAACACTTAAACTGATCTTTCTAGTTTTGGATGACTTATTTATTTATTCATTTACTCCTTTGAGTCAGTAAACTGAGCTAATATTTTAAAGGAAATAGTATAGCTGAAGAATCTCACCACTGGTTGTGATCAGTTTAGATCCCAAGCTTGTTATGCATAAAGGTAGGATTCTTTTCACTTGTGTATAACTCTTATCTCCCTGAATTTCATCTGCCAGCCTTTGACTTTTTTTGCTCAGCGTTATAAAATCCTTCTTTGCATTTGGCTTTTGTCTCTCCTGCCCTGAATAACCCAATGTCATGAGGAAAATTAGTCATCTTAGTGTTTACCCTGTTCTTTAAGTTACTCAGAATGTGTCAGTCAGCACAAAGCCCAGCCACAGGTTCCAGCAAAGCTCCGCAGGGACCTTCTCTTGGTTTTATGAGTTGACTGTGTGTTTCTGCTATTTCCTCTCTTGTAATCAAATATTTATGTTTAAAAGGACCTATCCTCTCATCTAATTGCTGCTTACTTTTCTTGTAAGCATTTGGAGAGGAGCCCTTCTGAAGGGATGGCTTAGGAAGCCCAAGATGGCTGTGTCAGCTGCTTTGTCAGTCTTACTTATCCACATGGTTGTTGATCCTTTCAAACAACTACTTTAAATTTAAATTATCAAAAAGCTATAATTTTAAACACCAAAAAAAGGGGAGTGATGTGCTCTATCACAACTAGACTAAAAGTGGTTGATCTATCCTTGTGGGTCTGAGGATTACTGACTTAGAAAACTTCCTTAAGAATGGAGCTTTTTCCTACTGAAACACTAAAAACTGTTTTCACATTGATTGTGCATGATTGGGGCCTTTAGTCTCACAGTAAACTTTGGGAACTTCCAGGAGATTGGAGAAGGGCAAATCTATCTGCCTGCCAAAAAAAAAAAAAGTTAAATGAAAGGGTAATAAGTGAATTATAAGTTTGATATTTTTATTGTGGTTTCTGTAAAAATCTTGTAAAAATAGTAAAGTGTATTAATTATTTGTATTTTTTTAAAATAATTAACTATTTCTAAATATGGGGGGAAAATTTTAAAAAAAAAAAGAGACTAACACCCAACATGGATTTGTCAAAAGTAATGTCAAACAAGTTTGATTTTCTTGGATGACAAAAACCCACACCTTTATACATAAGGGAAAAACAATAGTAACATACTGATATTAGGGAAACTTTTTCTGTTGTTTCAGGAGCTATTCATTAGTGAGCTATTACAATTGCTTTTGTGTGGAGACCTATCTGATTGGAAACCTGTGTCAAAGTGTAATTATCAGTGATTCATGGGGAGATCGGATGGATGCCTCATGGGATCTGTCATGTGTTCTGAGTGATGGATGTGTATTATGCACCCAGGTAATATCAAGCTGGGAAGGCTTAAAAACATGCTGGAAAACAGGATTATAAATGGAAACAAATTTGGCAAATAGGTGAAATACTTTCAAGTAGTAGGATGTGTTTCAACAGGGAAATTGATAAAAACTGAACCTTTTGGAAGCAAAAAGAGGCCCATGAAGGAGTTTATGGACAGTAACTTGGACATTCCTGATTTTCTTTTGAAGGTTATTTTGCTTCTGAAAGTGTACACTTTGAGCAATATTCTTTGATATTACAACCCAAATTTAGTTTTCTCTCTGTTCTTCTTATTCTTTGTGACATATTTTCTCACAGCACAATTAGTATTGTTCTATATATGGATTGATAAACATAGGGGCAGGAGGTACCTTACGTGTTTTTCAGTATTTAAAGTGGAATCATCCATTTTCAGTATCTCGGTCAGGGATTTTGCATTTTTTTTTTTTCCCCCAGGTAGATAGTTATTCCCTCTCATTTGGCTTGAATATATCTTATAGAATTTATATAATTTTTTGGTTTGGATTAGCTGGTTTGAAGACAACATGTTCACAGTTATTGGTTGATACGCTGCTGTTTTGGCATTGCAGAAACTGAATTAAATTTACTGTGGTGTTTTTTAAGCAAACAGTAAATTTGGTTGCACAAAATAAAACCCCTTTTATTTACTTAAAGATGTCATTATTTAGTACTACATAATTAATACAAAACAGACCACTGCATGCAATAAGCAGTGGCTCTTCTTCATTCTTGATATGATTATATGTTAGAAATAAGTGGTGAGCTTGATGCCTTTTTTTTTTTCTTACAGAAAACCAGGTAATTTTAATGCAATTAATGTGTTCTTTGAAAACATATTATAAATTTTGGTCTTCTTTTGAAGTTTAGTTCCTGTCTTGGTACTGCAGGAATTGACTTCCGATTACTGAGATGAAGAGGAAGGATAAAAAGGATAGTGAGCAGTTCCTCTGAGAGTTTTGAATACAAAATTGTTTCTTGAAATAATTTCTATCTATCTGTAGAATATGAATAGTTCAGATGCTGCAATTAACCAAATTGAGCTGATAAAATAATCAGTAGATAAGGGAATGCGTATTCATGAATCCAGAACTGTGAGTAGCTGCTCAATGTTATTTCATGTGTTCTTCATTTTCACTTTGATTAATGACAAGTAACTAAATAGAGTAGTAAAAGAAAATGTGCTAAGAAATATTCTGCAATGTTTCCCTTCTTTGTACTAATTAAACTGTGTTCCTGGTAAAGCCTTGATTGTGCTAAGGTATACATTATTAAAAAAATCCCTAATATTATTTTGAGATATTTTGTTTATGCCCATTGAAATTCCTAAGGTTTCGTGCTAGTGGAATATGCAGGGAGTTACCAGCAATTGGATATTTCGTGTGAGTTCCCAGATAGATATTTTCTTCCTTAATATCTGTCAAAGTATGCACTTGATTACTGGTTGGAAAGGTGGCCTTCCCTTGTTCCTAAATATCAGATATGGTCTGAGGAGTTTTTTGGGTATAAATGCCATTCAACCTGTCTCACTGTGCACATGTGGGAAACACCACAAATTGTGAAGCTTCTTGTGATTATTAATGAAGTACAAGGTTATACACAGAAGGTACAGCTAGTAACCTGAGGAATGGAAATGTTCTGCTCATGTTTTACTGTGCTGCCTGAGGTATGTTATCACATTAATAACCCAATAAGAATAACAAAAAAATTAAAAATTGGCTGGTTTTTATTTTAGTAAATATGTGTCCTTTCAATAAATAAATAGTAAATTTAAATACTTTCAACTCAAAGTTTTTATGTAGAATTTGCAACCAGTGAAAGTCTCTTTTAAGTTATTTTAGAGTGGTTCTGTAAAGCCAGTAGGCTCAGCACATCTATTCATCTTATTTTCTGTTTTTTACTGTACTGTTGTTTCCTGCTTTCTTCATCTTTTTTTTTTTTTTATTATGTCTTGATCTGCTTGCATACTTGTCAATTTTAACTTTATTTTGGATGTTTTCACTGTTTTCTTCATTTAAATTCATGTTCATTGATGGCAATTTAGGTAAGTGCAAAATATTTCTTCTTTATTTTTTTAAATGTAAATGAAATCAGTAGATTTTTTTTTTGTGAACATATATTGAAAGTAAACATGTTTCTGTGCAATGGGAAGAGGCTGAAATAACAGTAGTGTTCTGCAGAGGAATGATGGGACACAGTTGGTGAGGAGTGATGAAGCCAAGCCAGAAGGGTGTGTGTTCCTTTGTGCTGCTGCTCCTGAGGGTGAGGAAAGGCTCCCAGCTCTGTGGTGGAGGGGAGAGGGATAAGTGGGTGGACATAATCCTGTAGATAAACACGGGAATTTTGAGGATGTAATAACCCAGAAGTGGTTAAGGCTAAATGGGGGAATGCAGTTAGTTTTAACCTTTTTTTTTTTTTTTCTTTCTGTGGGATTTCTATATCTGAAGAAGCTTGGTAAGTACTGAGCTAGAAAAAGAATAATAGGAATATGTCCTGTAAGTGTTCAAGCACTTGTTTAGTCTTGACTCAAGATTTTTGCTGATATTCTGGTTTAGATTGTAATGCACATGTGTACATTACATTGTAGAAACTAATAGTTTAAGCTGTATGAAGACTGTATGGCATGTTATTGGTGATTTAGAAAGGATAGTAATCATAAGTTATATTCTTTCCTGAATTTTTGAGATATAAAGAGATATGAGGAAAGTAAACATTGTTTTTATGTTACGTTTTGCAGTATTTGAAAAAGATAAAGGGCCTGAATTGTAGTCTCTAGGATGCACCAGTGTAACTGTCAGCTGAAGGAGCAATATTATTGTATTTAAAACAAAAGGTACTTTATTCACCATGTTGCAATATTCAACAACTTTTTGTTTCCAAAATACCTACTTTGTTTTTAATGCAGGATGTAGGTCGTTCTCAATTATGCCACTGCCCAAGTATTACCATGACATTTCATTTGCATCTTGAAGTCTCAGAATGAGACTCTTCAGAATTTTCCATCATCTAAAGTAAGGAGAGAAAGGGGAGGAAGTAATGAAAAAAACGAGTCATTCCTTTCTCATTTTACATTTTTAGTCTTTAATAGTAAAATTTCAGACATTTTCCTTCCTTTTAATCCTTTCATCTTGTGTTTTCTGAGAGTTGTCCTCAGATTATCTACCAGGCAGTCGATAATGCCATATTCCATTAACCTGCAGTAGAGAACTGTAGGCTATTTCTGAAAAACATAACCCTTTTGGTTGTACTGTAAAGCATTATATTTATTTATTTTATATATATATATGTATATAATTTAAAGATAAACTTGCATGATGCTTCCTAACCTTTCTCTTTTCTGTTATGCTTCTGAATCCATCAGATGCATCTCAGATTGTTGTGTCAGAGTAAGGGTGATGTTATGGTGGTGACTTAAATTGAATCAATGACCAACAAGTTTCTTCTGAATTTTTGCATGTCAGGGAGTTGTGTTTGGTTCATGTCATGCAGGGTCAGATTTTGTCTGTCACTTGCTCTGTTCAAGGTGTCTGGCATTCCCTGCTGTGGAGCTGTGCCTTTTCCTGGTGACAGCTGTAAAAGCTGTCAGTCGTAAGATCTTATTTGCTACTTGAGTTTCTTGCTGGAATATGTGTCAGTTGACTTAGTAAAGAAACTACCATTCATGAGGCCTTGGTATATTTTATAGAGGATAACTTTGGTTCAAATTGGATTGCCTGTGGCAGGAGCAAATAAATCCTTTGAATTCAGTAATTTTAGAATATTTGGCCTGTGGGGTGGGGAAATCGTATTTACTTTCTGGATTTCCTCAAGCATCTACCACAATATAGTTATTGCTCTTACTGCTGGTGTTGGAAGATGAAATAAAAAGCTTACAAAACACATGTTAAAAGAAGGCAGTAGATTTTATGTGAAGCTCTCTTTGTACCCTGAAGGGAAAGGAATAAATGATGTTTTTGCCAAAAGGAGAATCCTGAGGCAAATCCATCTAAATATTTCAGTGCTAGAGACTTGGAGAACATTGAGGTCTTGTAAGGTAATCTGTACTCCAGTTCCATCTATAATTGAATGAGAGTGTGGGGTCTCTACCACATGACATTTCTGGAGAAGAAAAGCAAAGGTCAGCAGAAACTGGAGAAAAAGCACAACACATCTTGGGCTGCAGCTCCAGAGGAGCAGCAAGCCCTAAAGCAAGGTCTGCATTTTGAACACACTTAAGTTTTCCACTTATTTTACTGCAACATTAATTGTCCAGTGTACAAGTCTCACTACAAAACCTGTGTTTGAATTAAAAAGAAATCACAGAATCAGGAGGTTGTGCTTTGAAGATTTAAAGTGTGATGTTAAATGGTGTTGTTGGGCTCTTCCAATCTGTAGGTAGAAAGTCTAAAGAATAGTCCTGTTAGTGTGAACTTTGTCCTCTATGTGATATTAACTCCAGGTTACTGGTAAGCTCTTAATTAATTTAGTGAAGAAATGCCCAAATATCATGGTATAGTGTTCCTGCTGGATGCACTAGAAGGTGGGGGTGAACTACTGGGTTATTTGAACCTTGCTGTACCAAAGCATTAATCCAGTGTTTCGATCCAAACTTGAAAAACCATTGTTTGCAATCAGCAGGTCTCTAATAAAAGCTGCTCTGTTGATGGTGTATATGTAATTATGCACATATAGGTACATAAAAAAATTAACGTAGGTTGGGATGTCCAGAATGGTTTGCATTCAGTGATCATACTAAATTTTTTTCTCTAAGTGACAGAAACTAAGCTGTATCTTGGGAGAAATCATAATTCCCAGTGGCCCTTTATTTGACAGCTAAAGTTGCATTTCTTCCCATATGCCTCTGAAAATGTACCTTATCAGCACAACACTCTGGACTGTGGAGTATGAGTTACCTATGTAAAAACTATTTAGGTTTATATTGAGTTTGGTGTTAACATAAATACATCTAGGTACATGTTATAGTGTCTTATTTATTTTGATATATATTGTAAAAATAACCCCAAAATGAACCCAAAATCCTTTTCTATTTCTGATGGTTAATACTGCCATGAAAATTCCAATATGCAAAGTACAATTACACTGGAATGATACTACAATATTCTGGAAGTCTGAAGTTCTTCCTAAAAAAAATTGTGTTCAGAAGGACATTGGGTTGTATTCTCATGTAAGTTTTGCTAGCAAATCAGATTGGGCATAACTTTTAATAATTGGTTAAAACCCACTGATTTCACATCACCCTCTTGGGGATAAAAATGTTTTAATTGTATATTACTGTTATTTTAGTATGTTTATTGTTCTATTTATAACATGTAACTCCTATATTCTTAGTTTGACTGAAATATGGAAATGAATGAGCTGCATAATTGCATAACTGTGTATGAATGATCTGGTACCTTCCTTCCACTTGAGAGAGATTTTTGTCTTCAGATTCCCCAGCGCAGTTAAGGAAGGAGGGAGCGAACTATAGAGTAGAAAACACAGAAGTTGCTTAAGAAAGCAAAACCAGTCATTCTTCATCCTGTTCAGGCAGTTCATCCCCTGAAGAGGGGGAACTGTCAGAATGAGAATTGGAGCAATTAGACAAGAATATTTGTGATAGGCTTTTCCAACGGAATACTCTGTGTTATCCGCACTTCGGCACTGCACGGTGAACAAGCAGTGCCAGGCGGGCAAAAACCAGCATTTTAGAGAAGAACTTGTGTTCTTAAAGAAGTATATAGGTGTAACCATCAAAGGTGAATTGAGGTCACCCAGTAATTCTGTGTTAAATGGGTAGGGCGTTATCCTTTTCAGAATTCAGGTCTTGTATCAAGCAGTGCTTCACTGTGTAGGGAAGTGGTGCCTTGATGACTAAACATAGAATTGAACAGCAGAAGGAAGGTTATGCAAATTTACAAGTAAACAAAGTTATCTTTAGGAATATATTTTTCATACTTTTTTCAACTAGAAAGTCTTTTTTTTTTTTTTTTTAACATGTCACAGTGTTCTCAGAAGAAATTGGTAGCTTGATCCAGTTGGAAACTCTATTTGAAAACCTATGGTTCCAAAATTTGCTAGGTGTTCATTTCCCAGAAGTGTCCACCTGAGTTGTTTTCAAATATGTGAGGTAGAATCTACACTTTGATATCCTTGAATTAAGCTGTTGGGATAACTTGGGGGTAAAATATATTAAGAAAAACTTGGTACCATATTTTTTAACAGTGTTGCTTTATTAATATGTCAGATATTTTAACAGATCTCAATTAAGCCCCCCCTCAAAACAGCAGAGAAGTAGTTTGGAAATAGGAAGACATCTTTGCCTTACACAAAGTTAGTCCCAACTTTTATTATTTTATTTACCTCTTCCCCTTCTCCCTCTTTGCCCCTGTCCCCCCTAGCCCCTCCTACCCCAATTTATCTGCCAGTTCTGGAGAACTGCATTCTTGTCTAGCTGACTGGTTTATTGCAGGGTTACTTTTCCAGTCCTGTTGTAGGTGCTAGATAATTGAAAATGTGTGAAACTCAGCATTGTATATATGCATTTTCGAAAGGTCCCATTGTGTGTGGAATTTCTGTCTTTACATTCTGATGAAGGTTTACTCTTAATAAGGCATTCTGTTCCCTTTTGGACATCAATTAAGAATAGGTGATTTACCCTTAGAGCTTTTTTTAGGGAGTGTTTCACTTGAGTTTAATTTATGTCAAATTCTCCTCCTTGTGAGTTGGGACTGTATTTCCCCACTATTTTAATCTCCCAGCCTGAAAGTTTAGTGCTTTAATGGTTTAATGTCTTCTGACCTTTGCCATCTCATCTTTTTTCTGCAGGACTTTGGATCTTAGTGGGAGGGGTCACTGAGGGTCACTTTATTTTTGTGCCAACCAGCAATTGCTCACATACTTCTGTTACTTTTCCCAAGCTTTCATTAGAATTCCTATGCCAGCATAAAGTCCTGCATTAGGGACAAAATACTTGAGGGTTGTTTTTTCCCCATGGGTTAATTTTCAGCTGGATCACTTCCCTGGCTGCTCACATCTCGTCCTGTGCTGGTGTAAAGCAGGGAGAGAGGCGAAGCACGGGAGGTGAATCAAATTCTGGTAGCAGCAGCTCAGGTTGGACTGCTGAACCTCTGTGCTGGTGAGGCCTGACCACCTTTGGAACTTCAGAAATTCCTGGAAAGTGATCTTGGCTATCTGTATTACACTGCTGTCTTTGTTTCAGACATGCATTGACAGGTAGAGAGATGAATATTTAGAGTATTTCAGGTATTTTGTACTTGCATACTTGCTTCGTGAGAAAATGTTGAATATTGGTGATATTGTGACTGCTGTGACCAACATTTGCCACTGAATTATGTTCTCTCTGGGAGGTCAGTAGTGCATTTTAGCACTGATAGAGTCTTTGGTGTTTGCCCTGGACACCTTATTTTCAAATGCCTGTAAATATATTTGTTTTTTAATTCTATCTTTATATAATCTGTAGGGTTGGGTTTTTTTTCCAGTGACTTAATTATGATCAGTGTGTCCCTATATGTTTATATGTTTGTTTTTTAAATCCTGATTTAATAGTGTCTACAACAAATTTAATTCAGCTTTGAAGGCTTATTTTCTTCCTCATACATTTTTTTTACTAGGACTTAGTAATCATCTGTGTGCAGAAATAAACAGTTTCTAATGCAGAAACTGTAGTAAACCTATTTTGTTCTGAATTTCCTTTCATTTTACTGATTAATTCATTTTTACCAGATGGTGGAAAATTCTGTAAAACACATGAAGGGCTTGCTGCTGTTTTTGTTTTTAATTCAGCTCATAAAAGGCAACTGGCAGGATTATGTGTGATCAAGAAGAGTGAGTCAATTTGTACGAACTCCTTATGTATACCATTTACACATCTTACACATTCAGTACTATCCTGCTCTCTTCTGTTGTGCTGTTCAGCTTTGACTGTGCATTTCCTTTGACTCATGAATTTCAAGTCTGCAGTGTCTTGAGGTGGTAATTCTGCACTCCAGAGTGTAGCTGCTCACCTCCTTTGACCTGGTTCAAAAGAATAACTACGTTTTCCCTTCATTAATGCTTCCCAGTTCCCTGGGTGTTTGCCCTTCCCTCTTTCCATATTACTGTGCTCCATGAGGAAGTCCATGGAGTGTTGTACTGCAGGATCATCAGTTTAAGTGAAACAAGCAGTCATTTGGGCACGTGGGTGTGGACATGATGGAGGACTTTGTCATAATTGCTAATCCATTATAATGAACATAAGAATAGGGAAAATGTTCACATTTCAAGGTGGTACATTTTTCCCTCATTGGTGGGCTCTTGTCTAATCAAAATGGGTTCATGCTGCTTTCTTCACAGTTCAGGAAAGAGGAACATCCTTTTCTTGATGATCTGCAGCAAGTCCTTCTGAGAAAAAGTAAATTTACCTCCTCTAATAAATGAATATGAGAAAATAGATATCTGTGCAAATTGCTTAACTTGCTGCTTATAGCATGAATTTTCAGATGTGCACAAATTATTTAAATACTGAAATGAGGCATCACTTTTTTTGGATGAAAAAACTTCAAATCTGCAGCTGTAGTTAGGGAAATTCTGGAAAAGCTAAACCACTAGTAATTAAAGCCAATAAAAAAAGGAACACCCTGCCAACAGTCCAGAAGACAATAACTGTTATGTAAAATAGCCATGGCTTGAAATGTTCCTTTTTTTGCTTTGAGTACTACTAAGTGTAGTTGTTGAAGACTGGAAAAAAATGTGCACCAGATGAACTTTACGGTTATAAAATTTTTCTGAAACTATGAAACTTTATGCTTTAGGTGTGAAGCAAGAAACCCCAAACAAAAGCAGTCAAGTAGTAGTTTCCTTTTTAGATTAAGAAGTGGTTCTGTCTTTGAGCATCAATCTTGCATTTCCTACAGTTATTATGGGGGGATAGAGAAGGTGGATATTCTTGTCACCTGTAGGGGCAAGCGATGAACTTCAGATCAATGTATTTGCAACTGTTAGATACCTAAAATCAGTGCAGACCATACAAAAAGGAGAACTTCATAATTTAGGATAGTTAAACAACTAATAGGGTGTTTAAAAAAGTCACTTTCTTTTGATTTTCTGTGAAATGTTAGCCAGAATATGTGTCACACAATTTAGACCAATCTGTATTTCTGAGAAGAGAGTTGTGGTACCTTAATGTCAGAAACAAAATAAATCCCTGTATAGTAGGTAAAAAAGCTTGTGCTCTGTCATGTATGGGCATCTGGAAACACTCACTGGATAAATGTGCTATTTCTTGGTTTTCACCTCTTGGATCTAGTGTAAATCTTGGTTTAGAAACCCTATTGGCAAAGGTTTCATGGCTTCTAAGCATATGAATTTCATTCCTGCATTGTTTTTGAATATGGATCTCTGCAATCAAATCACTTAATTTGCCTTCATCAATCACAAAAAAGTATTTTTATACTTTAGTGACTGAGGCTTTGATTTTTGTAGTTGAAATACCACAGCAGCTTTCCATCAGCTCAGGCTGTTATTCTCACAGTTTTAGTTATGTGGTTTCTTACTGTACTCTAAGGGATTTAATGAGTAAATATTAGCAAAATCTGACCTTTAAGACTACTATACATTTTATTAAAGAAATAGTCCTGTTTATCTTTTGCTAATATTACCTTGAATTTAAAAGTTCAAAATTCATCTCTTTATAATCCACAGTTACTAAAATATAAACCTGGAGGTTTCATATCAGTAGGACATGAGAACAGTGTGCCTAAAGGAGTTCAAGAAACACTTTCTTTGGTGTATCTGATTCCTTACTGTTAATTTAATTTGCCTTTTTTTTTTTTTTTTTTAGTTGTAGCTGATGATCTGGAATCATTCTGTGGAGTAAATCAGTGCCTTCAAAGTGAAACTGTGAAAAGATGCACTTTCAGGCCTCCTTTCATTGGTGTCTGTTCTAATTCCTAACTCTGTGTACTTGGTAATGACCTCAGTCAATTTGTAATTTTGTTTTAAATGATCTCTAATGGTAATTCTGATCCAGTAATAAAATTAGGTAAAGGTGGTGAGCACTGATGCCATCTGCTAGGGGAAAAACAGATTATGAGCCAAAACCCCAACCAGTTCTCAGGGTTGCACTTGGGGGTAAAAATTCTTTTGAGAAATTGCACTAATCAGAATTACAGGCTCAGTTTGGAAGTCTGGCTATTAAATAGCTGTACTTCATAGGTAATATTGCTATTTGGCATCAGAGCTGTAGGCTAAATATTAGTTTCAACCTAGATGTCTTTTGACCTTCTTTTAGTCCTCTGTCCAGTCCAGCCCATGGACATATTGATGGATGCAGTGCTTGATAAGCTGTGTCTGCCACTTATCCTAGTTGTTACTTAAATCTAATTAGCCAGGTTATCTTAAAACAGTTGTAGATTTACTCTGACTTGTGGGCTATCCCTTTTATTCAAGGGGCACAGGAAGATTATGTGAATTTTTTGCAACCTCAAAAGCTTATGTAGATTCTTGTTCATTTTTAATTTTGATTAGAAAACCTCCCTCATAATATTGAACGAGTAGATTGCTCTCCCTTCAGAACTTGGGGTCAATAAGTTTCTCATCCTCAGCTAAGAGGAAGCCAGACCTGAAAGGGAAATTGCAGTTAAAAGGTGAACTACCTTGCAAGAACTGAATGTGACAGAATTATATTTATTAAAGTGCTTGTTAACAGAAGCACTAAGAGAATTTGCATTTATGAGTGCATAATGCATAGCTAGTGGAGTAATTAACAGCTGGAAGATGCAATATGCATCAGTAATTTGGTTTTTAATGACTTTGATCATTATCAGACCTGCCTTTTCATAGAATAGGTAAAGAAGCTGTGAAAAAAGGATTTAATGCTCTTAAAGTACACATTAATGTTTAGGTTACTGTTCAGACAGACAGTTCCATGCTGTCCCCACTGTTTAGCTCAATCAAAACATGCATTTTGGAAAAGATTTCGTACTCTCTGATTCCTTGCTTTTATGATACTGTTTATAGTCTGCTATTTTAGTTTAGCATTGCCTGTGCTAAAAAACAGGCTTTGTTTATACTTTTAGTTACCTAAGCCTCCAAATGTTCAGTAGCAGAGATACAGTGGACTCTGAATTACTTGACTACTGTTAATATGAAATCTGTACTTGTATTTTGGTACTTGAATCACACTCAAGTTAGCCTGGCTTTTTTTCTGACTTACACCTTGTGCCTGATTTTTATATGGATCAAGAATAAAATGTATTAAAAGCAATATTCACCCCTCCCCCGAGCTAACTTCGTATTTGCTCACATCTTCTATTTCATATGAAATCTTATGTGCAAAATATAAATACAGGTTACTTGTTGGACATGTGATGGAAGCCAAAATTTCCAAAGGATTTGAGGTAAGCACAGTAACTTGTAGGTGTATTCTAATTTTTAGGCACCCAGTGCTTTTGTATGTATTTCTTTTTTCTTGTGTGTAGAATTCATAATCAATAGCTGATAAGGGACCAGAAGTTCCCTTCCTATCATTGGCAGAATGCATCTGCAATAGATTACTTGTAGGCCCTGTTGTTATGTTCTTTCTGGTCCTATGAAATTTGCCTTCTTGGTTGCACAGTGACAAAGCTGTACTGTAATGACTTTTAGATATCTCCTATTTCCTTTTAATGCTTGTAATTATGAATAGCCCAATAAAAGAATTGTAATAATACGTTCATGTATTTGTGTCCTTAACAGCACCACAAGTACCATACCTGTTCTGTCAGTGTGGGATGTGCTGTTGCACTGTATAATCTCAGACAATATGGGTCAGATTTGCCTGTGTAATAAGGGGTAATTTTTACCCCATGGCTGTGATTATAAACTGTGACAAAGGATGTCTTGCACTGTTTTCCTCTTCCCATATAAGCATGATAGGGCCCTCAGGACCTAACGTGCTCAAAGCTGACAAAAATTTGAGGGGAGAGGCAACCTTCTCTTTTAGGATAAAAGCTACAGTGTACCTTTTGCCAGTAGTGTTTCCATATGAGCTTTTGTAGCTCAGCAGTGCCCAGCTACAAAACATGTTCAATTCCTCGCTTTCCAGTCAGGCTCAAGACCCAGCTGTTGGAAACCTATTTAATCTAGTTTTTCCTGTCTACTGGAAGTTGTTGTCTAAGAATCTGGACAGTGTATTTAGCAAGAAGTGTCAACACATGAATGAGTATAATTTAAAATATTTAGTTGAATTGCAAATTTATGGCCACTTGTTTCTAATGGAAGCTCAAGAAGTAAGTAAAATTGGAAACTTTTTCCATAAATGATCTTTGTGGAATTTTCTTTAGAGGGTGAAACACAACAATTTAAAAATGGTGGCAAGAGCAGACCATCTATTGAAATTTTCAGTATGCTGATAGGAAAGCAATGTTTAATGCTTTCAAATCAGATAAAGGCTATTTTTGATTGACTAACTTTTTAGTTATGCCTGAGCATAACTAACTTTCCTCTTGATAATAGAATTTCATCTATATTAATAAAAAAGTAAATGCACAAAGGTCTGGAATATTGGCTGCCTTTTCACAGCCTTTACAGCATCTCTGTAACTATTCATGGTGAGCCACTGTACTTTGTAACCTGAAACATGAATATGCTAATACAGAATGAGTGACGTTTCATTATTTGCAATGAAGTGAACCAAAATAATAAGATCTGTCTTCTGACACTTCTCAGAATACCACAGGAGTATGGAAGCACTTTTCAGAAGTCTGTTTGTTGAAATCCAGACTTACATTGACTGTTTTGACTCTTAGGTATCTATAGTGCTCTTTGCTTCCATTAGACCATTGGCAGCCTTTGGCAATTCCAGCATCCTCCTTTGTGAGACTAAAAATATCCTGACACACAAAAGTACTTTGAAGACTGACTCCTGCTTCCTTTACTGGGGAAACCAGCAAGCTCAGTAGCTGGGGGTTTTTGTTTGCTCCCCTTGTGTATTTGTTTATTCTGTAAACTGTTATGAGATGGAAGATCTTGTTTAGTTGAAGTGTCAAAGATTTTCAAATTTTATGTAAGAAGGCTAAGTAGTGATTTTTAAAATTTGCATGGTTTTTCTGAGGAAACTTTGAATTAATGAACTAAAGCAAAATCTATAGACGTACAAATTTTAACACCTCAGTATTTCCTCGTTGTTAAATTAACAGGAAAGGATTTAAACTCTTTGTTAGCACAACTTCCTAACTGTGAATATAGGGATAGAGCTTTATCTACAATGAGAATAAATTAACGTAGAAAATTTGAAACAACAGGAGAAACAGAAATTGTCTATGTTTATGTATAGTACATTCATCAGTAGCATAACTGGAAAACAAAAATATTTCTGAAGTGCAGTCAAAATTTTGTTTATAAAACAACACAAAACAAACCCACAAACTGTAGGGAGAGTTAACTTTATATCCAAGTGTTTGCAACAGAGGAATTTCTTGGCCTATTTTGTGACAGGCTGGTATTCAAACAAGTCCTTTTTATTTATTTTTTTTAAATCTACTGTTAGTATTTGGTCAGTGGAGAAATGGGATAATAAGCACTAAACGTAGCTGGCACCCAGAGAGAGCCAGAGCTGCTTTCAGGATTTGGTACAAACTCGGTGTTTTTCCTCGGGTCTGAGGTGTTAGTCCCATACGTACAGGCCACTTCTTTCTTGTATTATCCGATTTTACTAAATCTGTCTTCTGGCAGGTCAGTAGTCAGATTCCTGAAGAGTTCCACTCAAACTGCTACAACCCTGTTGTATTGACTTTTTGATGTGGATTAGATGGGGAGCTCTGCAGTTGGTTGGGTGAAATTCTGGTTCCAGGTGGATGTGGCTCCACATCTGGCCTTGGCAGTGCAGGGAGGGCCAGTGGAGGGGGCATGTGATGATGAAAAGAAACTTGATCCTAAATGCCTGGTTTGTACTTTCAGAGAGATGCCAAGAAAGAACTGTCTTGATTAATGCCAACCTCAGGTGTACTGGAGACACAGGCAAACTCTAGGCTTGCCTCAGGGGAATATTCATTAGCACTAGCACACCTACTGTTCTGTCTTGAGAACTTAATTGCTTTAGCCCAGATGAGAACAGTGATTCATAAAACAGAATTTAATGACTGTATTAGAAAAAGGGTTGTGAATGTGAACATAAATTAATCCCTGGAGTAATTCACTCTATAACATGAAATAGGGAATGTTTCTGCAAATTTAGCTTTATATATCACATACTAATTTAACTTTCCTTTTACAAAATATTAATGCATTTTGATTTATTTCTTAACACATACATAACTGACTTCTTCCAACTTATTAGGCTGATATTGGAGTGTTCATTTGCCCATTTCATTAGGTGGAGAAAGAGGTGTGTATTTGCTGGGTCAAATCCCATGGTCCCAACCAGTTTCTGTGGGGTGAGGTCACGTCTGCCACGAAGAAATGTTACCACCTGAACTTTTGTCGCCTTTCAGCTGCCAGCTTTGCCGTGCTGCTGAGGCACGTTCCTGCTTGGCTGTGTGTGCTGCTGCCTCTCCTGGCTGAGAGACACCACCTTGGCCGAGGCTCTGTGCGTGGTGGGGAAGAGCCCAGGGCTCACAGCTGCTGACGGGGCTGTATCCCTGGAGCGTGGCCAGGGTGGCGCTTGGCCAGCAGCTGAATGTCAGCTGAGGGCTCGTGTCATTTGTGAAGGTGGTTTCAGTGCAAGGACTGGATTTTTCCTGCTTCGTTTTGAGGTATGGTGGAGGGATGGCAAAAAGAAGGCAGTAGCTTGCTGCAAAAATTCGCAGGATGTGACCCGTCTAAAATCCAAAAAATATTAAGGGATCACTTTGAGGTTGCTTTACTTTAAAAATGTTCATAGTGTAATTACAGGAATATTCATTTGTAAAAATTGAATTAAGAAATGAAATAGTTTCCTTAGGTATTCTGTGCCGTATTTTAGATACTTGCCTATAATTGAATTTACTATACCCTGAGGCTGTTTGTGTCATCCTCACTGTGCACTGAAGTCTGTGGCATGAATACATATATGGTTGAGGAATAACATGTCTGTCATTACAGAATGAATGTATGTTGAGAATTGAGGGCTTAAAAATATTAATGAAACAATAAATAGATTCTAGCAAAAATGAGTGAGTTGAAAAATTGCGAACGTGAGATTTTGGTAATTTCTAAATATCTTCTGTAACTGCTGATGCTTGTACTTTGTTAAAGAAAACCAATTTTATAGCCAATAGGATGGTAAGCTGTGAGTACATCTGGAATGGGAGCAGTGTTGATAGTAAATACGTTAAGAAGGTAGGGGTGTATGAAGGGCCTGTCCCTTCCTTGAGCTGGAGTGAATGCTACTCAAACAGTGCCACTGTTGACATGAGCCACGCATTTTGATATGTCTTTTCTTGAGATAGAAAAGAATGTTCTTTTTAAAATTAGTTTGTGCAAACTCGTACTTAATGCTCTGAAGGGAGTTCGTGAAAAATGCCTAAGGAAATTGGGAGCAGATCTGGCTAAATTTAGCTGTTGAATTTGTGCTGTGAAATTCTTTTAAGGTCTTGCAAAATCCCATCCTAAAGTAAAACATAAGTTTCGAAAAAGTGATGCAATACATACTCTATGTGCTTCCCCTTACACTGCTATATTTTCACGACTGTGAAGTAACCAGGAGGAGGCAAGTTGGGAATTCACTGCATGTTGTATATTTGTAGTACCTTGTTCACTTGCTATTAAAATAACATGGAGAAAATATGACCCAGCTCTCCTTTGATGAATAAAAATTAAAACTTTCTGGGAAATTGTATGTAAAAAATGCAATTTCTTGAAAAAATTTTGCTTCTAACTATCTTTTGAAAAACTTTCTACTGGTATCCTTTATACTGGTGTTGTGAGTCATCCTATAGAAACAATTTTATAGGATTTTGTATTTCCTGTTTAGATACTTATAAAGAAACAGAGCATGTGTTTATATATAAAGGACTTTCCATACAGTAAGGAAGCATATTGGTATTGTTATGTTAGAATGTGGGAATCTAATATAATAATATTTCAGTGTAGTACAGTGCCAATGGCGTATCTGGAAAGCTTATTCTTTGTCAACAGTCCAATTCATAAAAGAATATACTGGAAGCCACATGTTTTAGTTCTGTCTAAATGGGAAATATGATAGATGATACCATGTCAGTGTTATATCAGTTGGATCAGTGAATGTCTAAAACCCCTTTTTCTCCTGTAAATAATACTGTATTCGCTCATCAGGCACCTAAAACTCCTTTCCTGATGAGATTTTGCCCTTTTTTTAATATACAAGTGCCAACTTTTTATTAAAATGCAGGTTATGCACAAAAAACCAGGGGATAAACAGTAAGAGTGCCTCAGAAGCGAGAAATGGAGTTGTTTATTAATTTATGGTATTTACAGCATGTTGTGAAACAGATGCAATAAGAGGAAACTATGCAGGCTCTATAATGGTGAAGTGACTGGAGAGTTAAATGCTGCTTTAGCTTCTACTTAACAGATTATGACCTGATTCATCTTTCTCTGTGGCAAAACTGAAATGGAACATTTTCAACTTCTGGTGCCAATTTTCACTGTGCCAAATCAAACCACCTCCAGTCCTTTGCTTTCCAGCAAAACTACCATCTGCTGCACAAAGAAACGGGAAGGCTTGAAGTCCTGCAATTAAAATTGGCATTTGAACAACAGTGCTGCGTTATTTTTATTGAATGTTTATTTACTTAACGAAGTGGTGTTCAGATTTACCAATCAGTGCCCCATTGTGAAGCGTGATATAAAGCCCAGGGGAAAAGACAGCTGCTAAGAAATATTTAGATTTTCTTGGACAGATTGGAGACGAAATATTTTTGGCAAGTTAAAATTTTTTTTTTTTTGGTAACATTTTTTGCTGCATTTTTGATGCAGTGACGGCACCGTCCACTTCCAGTATGTGATTCACAAAAGTTGGTTACTTTTCAGTTTCTCTGTATATTTTCCCTATATTTTCTCTTTTGAGAGTCATCCAGGCTATTCTGGATGTGTGCAAGTGTAAAAAATTGTGTCTCTCCATTATGTTTGTGCGTGTTATCTTGATTATTTTCATATTCACTGCTCTCTGCTCCCACCTTCCTCCCCCTGTTGTGTCTTTTAATGCCTTTTCTAGGTCCACGTATTTCCCACTAGGTTTATTATTTCTCTGTGAGCTTCTACCTGTAAGTCCACCCTATAGGTAATACCTCTTTTTATCATCTATTTTCTCCACCTTATGTGCCTTTTTCCAGCTAATGACATTTTTCTGGTTTCAATTCCTTACAATTTTTTTTCCTCAGTGCTTTCTCCTGGCTCTCACTGTGCTTTTTGCCTCGCAGATGTTGCACGTGGTTTTTATGCCTGGGGTTGCCTATTCAGCTGGAGAACATGGCTCTGTACAGACCCAAGCAAATATTAGGGTTTGCTTAAATAAGTTCCAACTATTGTTCCTGGTGGCATCATCTCCTTTCTTTTGCCATCACTTCCTCTGTGAATCACAGTGTAGGAGCGTTTGCAAAATCAAACTTCTGGAAGTGAAGGAATTGAAAGTGTTTGATAATGACTCCTGATTTCTCGTCTTAACTTTGGTTTTGCTAACTTAATGTTTCATTAAGGAGGGAAGAGGGAGGAGTATCATGTCCTTGCAATGACAGTAGAGGTAGGCTGCTTAAAAATATGTAGCTTAAAAATAATTATTATGAGCCAGCAGAAGTGTGTTACTGAATGTTGAGAGAAATAGTATGACAGCAGAGAGAGAAAATATGAAACAGATGTACCATATGTTACTGTGTGCTTGTTTTCGATAATAAAACCATGAGGCATGCAAGAATAAAAAAGTAAATTTTATTTCTTTTTGCAAGGGTGGAGAAAAGCCCCAGATTTATATTTAAGAATCATTCAGAGGAACTGTCTTTAGGTTTGAGCATAAAGTTTACTGTATTATAATAACTGATCATTTTTCCTCCACACACTTTTTGCTGTGTGCCTTTTGGCAGTTGGGACGGGCCTAAAGGAAATAATTAGTTTTTTTTGTTTGTTTTTTTTAAAGATGTGGTGATGGCTGATCAACATCCTCGTCTCTTGACTTCATGCAAATCCTTTACATTTCCATGGATTTTTGGAAAAACCCCCAAAACAAAAAAAAACCAAACCCAACCCAAAATGCCACAAACCCCCCTGGAATATCAGCAACAGGGTTTTTTTATATATTCATAGCATTTTAATGCTCTAGTTTGAGACTAAAACTGTTCCCTGTTACCATTCCATCACTGCTTTATTAGATGCCTCTTGAAAAGGGTGCTTGGGATAGCTCCTTTTTAGCCAATTTTCTGGTTCCTGAAGAAAAGTTGATTTCCATTAAAATGAAGGCACTGTGAATTCTATGGGAATTGCTAGGGTCTCTGAGAATCTGAATAGGAAAATAAGAATCTTCTGTGAAGTCTTCAGGACACTTTCCCCTTGGAAAAGAAAGCAAAGGTCCGCAATTTTCTCTCTATACAACACTACAGCTCCTGGAAAGCTCCACAGAAAAGAGACTTTAGTCCTGAATTATTCAATAGAGTTTAACCTTTTGTGTTTTAGCAATTGTAAGTGTGTTGAAACAGCAGATTAGGAACGTGTTAAGTAATGTCACCATAATAATATAACTGTCTTGTTCCGTCTTAATTTTACGTTCTGTGTCACCTACAGTAATTCATGAAACACCCACATTACCTTTATGTTTGAGTAAAATAACTTGTTCAATATGTGCCTCTCAGTTTCATATGTGCAAGATACTACACTTCTATTTTTATTGAAATAATATTGGAAGAGCTTCACTTAATGCTTGTGTTGTAACTGTATGTGAATATCCCAATGTGCAGAGGGATCCTGAAGTTCCTTCTGGATTTAGCTTGATGAAGAGGACTTCACTTTGAAATGAAATAAAAATAGTCTTTGAAATGTGCCAAGTTAATGTGGGATAGTAGGATTGGTACCACTGTAACTTGAAGAATTTCCTATGTAGCCAAGTTAAGTTCAGTGGAATCTTGTGAGTGAATAAAGGCACAGAACCTTATTCAGACAGGTATAAAGTTTTGTACCTATCAAAGAAATAACTTTGTGGTGTCTTCAGGATAATTTATTTCTGTCTCATTTTTGATTTTCTACTAAAAGCAATGAGGTTAGATTCAAATTCAGCTTTAGATTTTTGAATATATGCAGTTTGAATGAAGTGCTTCTGTAGGTGTTCTCCAGGTCAGAGAGAATTTTTACAAAAAGTGAGTAAAAGGAACCTGTCTCTTCTGTTCAGAGCATTTACCAGAAAGTGGAGTTAAAGCTTCTGTGTTGAATAGACTAAAATGCCAGTCTTTGATATGCATGTTTTAATGGCTATAAATGAGACCATTATAGTAACTCCCTTAGGAGCTACAGGAGGTCCTACATTTGTTATCTAAGGAGTTCTGAATTTTGATGAGCTTAAAAGACTTTCATTTTATGTGCTTTTTCTTTTTTTACACATGCACCCATTCCAGTGTCTTGCTGCTGTGCTGATTGGCACAATAAAATAAATAGAAAAGAAAAAAAAACCTAGTTTTATACTATTGATTTAATTTCTTATATCACTCCTGGACCAATTTATGAGAGCAGCTGAGATTTCTGCTGTGATCCTTGCTTTTCCTTGCGTTCTTGTGCTTTTGATCTTCACTGAGAGTATTTAATACTTTTGTAGTCAAGTATAAAACTTTTGGTGGCTTCTCTTGCCTGCTAGTTCCTATTATTACCTAAGAGCGAGTTGAGAGCCTGTGGTTTTCCTCAAAGTTCATCAAAGGTTACTGATATTCCAGTTGTTCTAGTTATTCAAACTGCTATTTGCTAGGTAAGCAACTGAGAACTCTCATCTAGGAAAGAAAAAAACAAGAACCTGTGTAATGTTTTGTGGTGTGTTTTTTTTTTTTTTTTCCCCTTGATGGAGGTGGTTTTAATTTGTTTTTGTTTTTCCCTCACAAAGCTGTTCAGTGACATTGCTGTGGTGTAATGTTTCAAGAAAGGATTGTTACACCATCTAGGAATCCAGTCTTTCCACTCAGTTGAGCAGAAGAATTTTGTTTATAAAATATTCAAAAATACTTTGTTTTGAAGAATCCTGTTTGGGGATTTGCCTTTTTGAGATTTGCCTTTGGGGATTCCTGAGACTTCCCAGACCTCCTGTCCATCTCCCTGGCTCACTTCTGAGAGAGTTAGGTAATGCACTCCATCTCCAGAAAGTAAGGCTGCAGCTATTTTTACAGGAGAAACCATTTCTTCATATTTGTAATGCCAGGTTGAGATTTCATTTTCTCTGATGGTGAAGTGGTCAGGAGCACTATAAAGGAAAAATCCAGTCTGTGTGCAGAAAGTATGTCTGAAAGACCTATGACACATCCTTAGTTTTTCAGTCAGGATTTTGTTGTTGTTGTTATTATGACATGAGCAACGTTCCATGGCAAGAATTCCATAGAATACGGAAAACTCTGATTAACTCCATCCGCCTACAATTATTTTTCTATCAGATTGAATGTAGGAGTAACCATATTCCCTCAGTCATTAGAGTCAGATCTGATAAAAACAATTTTGTTGTGCTTATTTGTATGATATTATTCAATCCCCCTTGTGTGTGTTTGTGTGTCCCAAGGAGTCCCCGATCCCTTGATGCAGTCATAGGAGTTTTGAAAAGCTTTTTTTTTTTTTGGAGTCACCTGTGAAAGGTTCTTAGAAGACCTAACTTTATGTGAAATAAAAGTTCCTTCAAGGGCATTAATCACTTGTAGAGTATCTCTCATGGAATAATAACAGGTTGAAATGAATCAGGGAGGTTCATTTCAATGAAAAGGGATCTCCTAGGTTCAACATATTAATTAAATGAAAAAGAGACAAAAGGCATGAGGGCATCTTTTGTTAATGTTCTTATTCAGGATAACTGTGAATACAGACTAGAGAGAGCTGCAGTACTGAAGGAATGCATTTAAAAATTGTTAATGAAATTTCTGATAGGTGACAAATGGTGCATCTATGGGAAAAATGTCCTAAATTCCCATAGACAGTGATGCTCAGTGGACTGCTAGCACACAGAAAAGAGAGTTTGGGGTTATAACAACTCATCTGTGTCCTGAATTTTCTGCAAGTCCAGATTCCCTTCATCTCAAAAAGGTGGTGGTAGAACTAAAGAAGGTACCACTGAGAGAGGAAAGAAGATAAAGAAAAATATGGAAGGTCTGCTAAGGTTGGAAAAGAGATGAAAAAAGGGGATGTAAACAAACAAGTGAGCAATTACTATTATTTCTAATAAAATGAGAATTAGGAAATACCAGATGAAGTTGCCATGGTCAGAATTAGCATAAACATATTTAAACAAAAAGTATGGAGTTAAACTGCTGGACTTTGGCTTCCACAAATTCGAAAAGTTAAGTAGATCTATACAAGTCTTTCAAGGACTGTTGAGCCCACAGGTACCAATCTGGACCTGAAACCCCTTGAATGGATTCTGGAAACTGCATCCCCCTCTGCTTATACCTCCTTTACTCCTTGCTCGTCAAAATGTCCTGGTTTGTCTGGATTAACAACTCCACTGTTTATTGCTCTTGTCCAAAAGATGGTTTATTTATTTATTTAATTTCTTTTTTTGGCTGTGTAAGGTATTCTCTCCCTCACTAAGTCATGCAATTGCAATATTTTCTATAGAAGTGCAGGAAAAGAAAGCACTGAAGTTGTTTCAACTGCATTTAAACTCTTTCCCTCCCTGTCTGTAAGTTTAAAGAAGAATCACCTGTGTGGAGTGTCTTCCAAACCCCTTGCTGGTCTCAATAAGTAAAGAGTGATCATAGTAATAATGACATCATCAATGAACGGTGACATCTTCTGGGCATGTACATCAGTTTGTGTTCCAGGCATTCTTTCATCCTGGTTCTCTCAACCATCTCCAAATCAAGGGAAAAAGTGCCAGAAGGACACCTCTGTCTGGAGCCATGCTCACTGTGAAACTAAATTAATTGTTGGCAAACTTAAAGCAGATACTCTTGTTCACAGGCAGGTTGTGTTAATTCACTTCATGAAAACTGTTCAAACACTAAAAAATTTTGATATCTAAACAAGATATCAATTATAGGCATAATATCAAAACTGGCAAGTAGATTAGTTACGGAATATTTTAAGAAACAATGCATTTGGGTTTAATAAAGGTAATGTTTTATTAAGGAAAACAAAAATGTTGAGGTACACCATCTGATCAGGACTATTCTGACTTTAGAGACAAAACTTCCTGCAAATGGGTACCAGTTATCTTAAAGGCAATAAAAATCCAAGGCACTAGATATCAAGTACCAGAAATGGTTCAGTTTTACTGTATAAGTTTGAATTCATAAAATAATATTCTGTTCAGAGGAGTGCAGACTGTCAAAAAGGCTGTGAAGTATAAAATTGAAAGTCTAAAACTGCTGCCTTTTTTGTAACTTTAAAGAAACATTGAATATGCTTATTTATGTCATGTAAATTTTGATTTGTCTAATTCCCAATGAGGAGTGAGAACCAACCAAACCATCAATGTGCTGAAAAGTCTAATTAGTTAAAGCTAATTCAAATATTTGCATTATTTCTGCTGAAATAACATTTGAATAGTGGCTACTGAAAGTGTGCTATATTTGGGTAATATTTATAACTGGCTACAGTGCATTGATTTATTTATTGAATGGTTTTATCAGATACTTGCAGTGAATCCAGCTTCGGGACAGAAAAATGTATCTGTGCATCAGTAATAACACAGCCTTCTGGTATTTTGTCTCCTACAATTGAATTTTAATACAACAAAAACCATGAGCTTACTTGCTTTTGTACGTAGGAATGTAGTTCTCAGTCTTTTGTTATTGGGATAACTTTTGGCACAGTTTCATTTTGAACAAACTTTAAAAAAAAAGGATTTAGTGTAGAAGCATACACAAGTGAAGTTGCACAAGTCTGAGTAGAGATGCCTGATTATTGGGCTTTATTCTAAAATTCTGGGTTAGACTTAGCAAATTTAGCTAAAGAGACTTCTAACACCAGGTCCCTGGTGACTGGTCAGACTACCCAAGTAAGAAATTATCAAGTTGTTGCCCTGAACTCACAAAGACTGGAACTTTTTCATTTTAGATATTGTTGGGGGAAAAAAAGGTGATAAAAGATTCTATGGAACAAAATATTAATGTAAAGTCTACTTGATTACAAAAACAATTAAATGTTTAATTTCCTTTGTTTTCTGAAGTGCCTGGAGCCATTTTCTTCTGATTCTATTTAGTGATATTTAAAATTAAATGATCCAGCTGGTTGAAGGCTTTTCACTTGGCAGGTAAATGGTATTACTCTCCAAGGAGGTCAGGATATTTTGCATTTTATCATTCCTGGAATTTATTTTTTATGGTCCAGCTTGATTAAACCTTCTGTGGCACTGGAAGAAACAGAAGAAAAGGTCTTAAAGCACAAAAATTGTTATTGTCTAGTTGGAGTTTTGGACTATGCAAATTTAACTCTCCCCCCCTTCTCAAATACTCCTTGTGCTAAACACAGTGCAGAGTAATCTCAGGACGGTTGTTTAGAAATATACATTTATTATTTAATTATTTTCTTTGGCAATTAACTTACTTGTTGTGGTTTAAGCCCAGGTGGCAGCTGAGCACCATCCAGTCCCTGTGTCTGTCCCAACCCTTCCCTCACAGTGACCATTGCATCTCCTGTTACCCTTTCCAGAGGATTTTTTGGACCAGTGCATTATGTTGGTATCCTGCTCTGCGTTTCTCTCAGAAATAGCAATTTTCCCCCGTTCAAGTACAAATAATCAAAATAGATTACACTGTAACATGTCGACAGCTTCTGAGATTTGAGGGAACTGAGAGATGGAAAGGAATAGGACTAAACCAAAGACATGTTTACGTTTTAGTGCAACTAAAAGATTTTGACATATGACTGTGCACACAAGGAAAATGTGTGGGTTTTGGAATGGACAGCCTTTATCTCTTAAAGTAATCAATATTTTAAAAAGCGCTTGGGATATTTTCTAGGTTTTTGCTTTGTCAATAAATGTGCATTATGATGAACAGAGGAAAAGGGAATTGCTATTCACAACATCATACCCAGATGCTTTATTCTTATTGAATATGGATAGCACTCAGGATTTCTACAGGCTCTGTTTATCAAAGGAAAAAAAAATCCTCTAATCCTCTCTAAAAAGTATAATATGTTTTACCAAGGTTTTTGGCAGTAGAAATGGCAGAGTGCTATTTTAAGGTGCACTTTTCTATAAAGGTTTTTTTGCTCGAAGTTTGAGTACAAGTGGCCTAGACTTTTTTTCTCTTAATAGATAAAATTCAATATCTGGGACTGAACTTGTTTCCAATACAACTGAGAGTGTTAAAGGGAGGGTCAGTGCAGCAGTTGAATCATGGAGCTGATCAAGGTTATTTCAGTAAGGAGAGAGTTTGGAGAGGTAAAAAACCCCCAACGAATACCTTTGATATGGCTTGAATAGATTCAGTGTGCTGGGTTTTCTGTTAGAACTGATACCAAGTGGTTCATTATTCAACTGAATTTTGAATTATGGGTAAAGCTGTATTAAAAAAAGTAAGAAATAGGCCTTTGAACTAAGGCTCTTTGGTTCACTGCTGCAGACATCAATGAGGCCAGTATGTCAGGTTTGTGAGTACAATTGCAGTTTTAAAACCGTAGTCTTTCTTCTCATCTTAGGTTGGTTTTTTTTATTTTTTTTTTTTTTTTTTTTTAATGGAATGAGGTAAATTAAGGATAATGCAGAGGAATTGAAGCAGGAAGAGAAGGGAAAAAGTTGTAGAATTTATATCCTGTTTTGTCTGAGATAATGGTTTAAGACTTGACAAAAAGAGTGTGTTCCACTGACCACCTCTGTTTGCCTCTGTGGTCATTGAACACCTCTGTATCAGATACAGAATTGATCAGAAGAAAAAAATGCAGTGCAGTTTTTACTGCCAGCCTTCTGGTGGATGTTCCTATTAGGGATAAAAGGTGGTGTAATGCCCTTGAAGCTCCATTTTATTTTCACTTCCAGGATTTCTAATCTTTTTCCTGAACTCCATGATCACTCTTTCTGATGCCTAGGTCTCTTCTCCTCTGTCTTTGAACACACTGTCTGGCTTTGTGTTTTTTGGCCCTCTGCCTCATTGGCTGACAGTTCCATACTGCTAATTCGTTCCTTGAAGAAAGGGCCTTAATTTTTTTCTAGTGTAGAAATAACCTCTAATAAATGTGCATGGCATGGTTTCCTATTGTTTGTATCAACTTTATTTTCTCCCTGTGGAGTAAATTGGAAATGAGTAAATTAACCTGTGATCATCAATCCTCTTGCTTTATTTCAGCACCAACTTCACCTATAGGCTGCAATTAAGAATGTCTTCTATGAAGCACTGAAGAACAGTGTTATGTTTAAAGTTGGTTTATCTGCTCACCTCTAACATGTCACTAGATTGGAATGATAATGTTTTTAGTTAACAGACTCTTCTGTCTCATTTAAACATAGGGTTAAATACAAGCTTACCTTCTTGGGCTAAGAGAATTCTGTCTGTAAAGATGTTAGACCATACTTACAGAATTAAACCTGCTTGTTTTGCTGTTTTTCAGTTGAAGAAACCAATGCAGTTTTCTTCAGAAGTGTTAATTGTATTACATTAATTGGCTTAAGATGCAGACTGTTAAATTTATTTGTAGTAACTGATGTAAGTTCTCACTTATGGTAGACTGTGCCCTCTAGAATTTCCTTTGGATGGGGCTTTCTGGTCTGCTGAGTAGCACAAAGGTTTAGTCCCGAGAGTTCTGGTGCAGATTTTACACCTCAAGGAGCACCTGCATTACTGAACATGTCCTCAAAGGTGATGTGAGTGCATTTGCTTCTTTATAGATTGAGTGAGAGGGCTTCCTAGAAATTACAGGAGCTGTAGCATGTGAAACAGTCGAGAGCAATTCCCCTGTGATTAATCCTTTGCTGCTACAAGTGATCTCATCTGTACAACACCAGAATGTTTCAGGGCGTGAACTCTTCCAATTCCTGTTGTATTTAGATGGCCTGAAATTAAAGAACAATAATTCGACATTTTATTACTTCTGGCAGTAGTGCAGTTCTTTGAAATATTATTAGTATTAATTTTTCTGTGCAATTAGTGTATTAATTCTTTGCATAAAAAACTGAGTATTGAGTCTGAATGATGTGTAACACTAGAATAATTTATCTTACAATGATTAGGTCATATAAGAACATGAACAAAGTTCAGCACTGAGCCCAGGTAGTCTGGCTTCTGAGAGATTAACTGCAGCAGTGTGTGAGCTATGAGCTTGCTAGTTAATTGTCAGTATTTTATGACAGGCAGGATAGAAGTTCTCATCAGCACTGTGAAATGGAACTCCAAAAACATGGTAATCCTTCAAAAGAAGAAAAATATTTGTTTTCCTTGAGAACATCTTCTGTGGGAACACCTGTCTCACTAAATACTGATTGCCAGTGCAGTCTTGGAACACATGTATAGCAGAAACATCAGAACTGGTAAATCCTTGCAACACCTCAAAGTAAGCATAATAAAGGATCAGGAAGGTTTCTGTTTAAATCGAGTCTTCTAAGGGAAGTTGGTAATTAGATGCATTCAGCCACAGAGTTGAGGTCATTTTCATATAGATATTTTTATGTTAAAACTGAGCAGCAGAGCAAAGGAGACTGTGTTTCTCAGATGTTTATAACTGTTACTTATGTTTAGCGTTCAGCTGATGGTCCCAGTGGAGCTCCTGTCTCTAAAGGTTATACTCTGCAACAGGCATGGTCTGAATTCCCCACACAGGGATGTTGTTACATGTGCACAGTGGCTCACTGAAAAGCCATGGCAATGCATCCCATTGCTTTGGGCTTTTGTGACATGAATTTAGTAACATTTTTCTGAGTACTGAATCCTGAGTTGCTTTGTCCATCGGACTGTGGAAGACCTTCCAGGCACACTGGAGTGCATTATGCAGTATGCTTTGCCTATCATAGCTGACACTGTGCACTTAAATTGTTTCTGATATGGCTGTAAGGGGTCTGTAAATCATTCCATCATGTTGGAAAATAGTTTGTTTTGCTAAATTTCGTTTTATTTTCACTAGTCATCATGTTTGTGCACATGCTTGGGGAAGTAACAGCCTCTCACCCACAATAACACTGCTGTTCTAGTTCAAGATTTTGCTGCTGCCTGAGTTCTACTGATGCTACAGCATTATCTGAGAAACAGCAGGGTTAAAGGAAAGCTGCAATTGGAAGATATGTGTTGAACAAAGCCAACAAAAGGGAGAACCTGTTGCAAATGTGGAGGAAAATCTGGAGAAAATGGGAGCTATGGAAAAGAAGGGGGAAATCAGAGGTTGATTCAAGGAAAACAAACCTGTAGAGCCAGTTCCTATGGTTCATGTGCTCCATCTCTTGTGTGCTGTTCAAGAGTAAGGTAAAACCATCCTGTTTTAAGATGCATCTGAGCATGAATTGAAAAGTAGAAGAGTACAAGATGATATAATTCCTTAAAAAGGTAAAAGAGCCCATACGTTTTATTAAATTACTGACAGAAGCTGCCATTAGCTGAGCAGGATGCTTGGAGTGTTTTGGATGACAACAGGAATATTGATTCTGTACTCTCACTTTCTTCTATACGGAATAGAACAAATCCTCTCTGGTCATACAGTGCAAAAACTGGGGATTAAGGGAGGATATGTTAAAGGGGATATTCATTCTGGTCACAAAGCTGTACTTAAACTGTGATGAGTTTACATTATATAGCCAACAGATGTGTAAGCATGTGATGTGGGGAAAAATAAACGCCAGCAGTTACAACTAAATAAGCATTTTGTACTTCGAGGTGGCTCTAAAATCCCTTCCCCATCCCTAGATCTTGTGGTGTCTTACCCTCAGTGTGAGGTGCTTGAAAGGAAATCTATAGTAGAGGTGTGCTTGTGGAGATTTGTGTTGCTCTTTTGTGAATATAAGGCTTGGAGCACAGAGAAGATCCTCAAATTGCTTTCCTTTTTCCTACCTTAATCATTGTTTTCTTTTGTGCCTGGTTGAAAAGTTGGTTGCATAGCTATAATAATTCCTTTTTTTTTTTCCTTATATTTATATATATGGAATATTCTTACAGCATGTTTACTTAAAGCAGTGTGAAAAATAAGGAAAAAACCCAGTAAACTATTGGAGGAGAAGTAGATAGTGCTAACAGTTTCAAATTCAGCACTGTGGGATGCATTTGGCCTGAAATGACCCCAGTACCTGTTTACTTAATTGGAGTTGGCAACAATGGGCTCCCTGGAGGCTTCTGGGCACTTCTTGAGTTTGAACACCACTAAATAGTAGACCAGCATATGGGTACACTACTATTTCAGTAATTAAGATTATGCAACGTACTTGGGGGAAAAAGAATCCATCAGCATGCAAGGAAAACAAAGGGTGGGGTATAAAAAAATCAAGTAGTTGAGAAAGGAAAAAGGAATTTACTGCATATGGTTGCTCCCTGTAGTGGACCTGTAGTCTTAGCTGAGAAATTTCTTTCCACTTTTGGATTAGTATCAAAATGACACTATTTGTTTCATATATGTTTTTCTATAGAAATATACAACAGGGTTTATAATTGTGTTTAAAGAATGTAAGCTAGTAGTTCTTAAAACTTGAAATCTAAAATACTTAACTGCTTAATTAAAAGTCAGTGAAGTGTTTTGTACAGTATGGAGTGTTGAATGGCCATTAGGAAGACATACAGATTTAACTCTGATGTTTGTAGCTGCACTATATTTGTAGTTGCTCTTTAGGAATGCAGACTGGCCCATATTTAAATGTGCAAAAGCAAAGGTTGTATCTGACTGTTGGTGTTTGCAGTGGGATTGGATTCAGCACTGGCTGAATTGATGGTGTAACCAGGACAATGAAAAAATTTCGAGCTTAGAAATACTGTAGTTCTGTATCAGGACTTGGAACAAAGAGCCAAGGTGAACCTGATTTGTTGGTAAGTGCTAACTATGTCAGGGATTAGAAAGCTTTTGAAAAACTTCTGTGGGGATCAAAAAACCCCAACACACTTGCCCTCACTCCCCCATAACAATATGTGTAGGCTTGGAAACAGTAGCAACTATTTTTGTTTAGTGATAATAATTCAACCTGTAAGTTAAGCTTTTAAACTCAAGAATTAAACAGAGTTCCAGGCTCATCATGCTTTGATTTAAGTTTGAACAGTATTGTAGTTTAGGGATTCCCTGGCCTTCATTTAAGTAATTCTGGAGAGGATACTGGAGTTTGCACTTGGGGTACTCCAGATTAGAGGGCGTTTTACTACTGGATTTTAACTTCAGTTGTGTTTGTGTTTGCTTTTTAATGATTATCCTTTGCAAGACAATCCACTTTCAGACTCAGGGTTGGATTTTCGGTTCGCACAGATACTATTTTGTATTAAATATTGAGGAACGAATGTTTAGATTTTATTTACCTCAATATATATATATATACAGAAACATCTTTAAGTATGAATAAGTATAAATTGAATGTGTGTGTGTATATGTGTGGTGTTGTCTGTGTGTCCTCCCACTGCAGCTGAATTACGAGGGGGAAATTGTGATCTCTTGTAAGAAAATATCTGATTTAGGCTGTTAATTTTATTTTTCCGTACTTTCAAGTTCTAATTCTTAGTTAGTCTTTTTGAGAAACAGAATTAGTCTGTTTATTTATTTTCTGTGTATGGCTATAGTTTTTCCTTTGCATTTTTGTGCTTTTTAATATTTTTTTGCAGGATGAGGGTTTAGTGCCATCTTGTGGGAAAACTTAAGAGCTGCAGATTTTTTGTGTCCTGGATTCATTTAGGCCATGAATGAGAAGATACTTCTATGAAATCTGAAAAGAATAAATCTAGTTTTAACAAAGTTTATTGTGAAACCAAAGTCTCTTCCAACTTGTGAAAGCATATATTTTTGGACCTTTCTTAACCCTTAATGATTTCTCTTTCCTTCATATTTACATTTCTTCAGTAACTCAGGAAGAAATGTCTTTCCAGATGGTCATCTCATTTTGTGATGCATCATTTTATTCTGTTGGATCTAACTGAACACTGTTTTGATTGGAGACACTGAAATCTCTGTATTGATTTCTTTTTCTTCCCCTTAACTGTAGCAGAACACTTAGTTCCAAAGCTCCTTTTCAAATTGTTTCAATGGGAAATGATTATGTATTATGGTTAATCAACTCACAGTACTATTCCTAGTAGTGAAAAAGAATTGCAAGCTGAAGAGTGCTCTTTTATGTATTTTGCTGATTAAAATAGAGCAGGGAGAGGTTGAAATTGGAACTTGATTTATCACTGTATTTCTGGCTTACTAAAAGCTGTGCTTGAAATTGTCATGTGAGTAACTTACATCATTTCTCTAGTGGCTGCATTAAAAAATATATAGTTAGAAAGTTACAAAATGAAAAGGTGACAAGGATAAGAAGGTCATATCAGATGTTAAGGTGTCCCACTCCTACAGCTTTCAGTGATGATCTGCATTTGTCTCTTATGTCAGTGAAGATTTCCTGTGTAGAAACATCAAGCACCTGCTTCACACATGAGTTAAACAGGAATGTTTGCAAGACAGTGCTGAGGTTTTGTCTGGTCTTGTAACTTGCCTGTTCTTTGTCTTTAAATGTAGTGTGAAATAATCACTAGAATCTCTTTTGGAGAAGCTGATGAGCTCTGTGAGGCTGTGAGACTTCCCTGTATTACATCTTAGAATATGCAAAATGTTAACTTTTAGAGTATGTGTATTAAGGTCCTCTGAAAAACTGTATATTATGGGAATAATCGAGTTCCTATTTCTAATGTAATTCACATCATTCTGTGTTTTGTGTGTTGCTGCTTTCTCACAGTGGCAACCATCTCTGTTCCAGTCTGTTTTAATGTTAATATTGGAAACACTATTTGGACACCTCAGTAGTTTTCCTTCAAGTGCATTTCTCTTTGGTAGCTTTAGCAGAACCTGCACTCTGCCCACAGAAATCCCCATCCTCAGATTTTATTTTTTTAAATGACAGAAGCGGGATGTTTCTTTGAAGGCAGAACGTGCAATAGGAAAAGAGAGTCCAGTTCACACTTTTTTTGCTTTTAATCTAGGAGAAGGATTCTTTCTATTTTCATTTTTTGTTCAAGGTAATAGAGAGCTTTTTGCCAGAAGCAGAAACTCTATAGCAAAGTGTCAAGCACATAAAGGGAGGGTCTGAAGATCAAATACCACGAGTTTTTCAGTGCTTGAAATGTGACTTTGTTTACTCTCAGTGCTCTCCTTTTGTAAGTAATTTCTTGACTCACTGCCTGAAAAAGAATTCCTTTAATGTAGCTAGACCTCAGTTTTTGAGAAATAAGAAAGTAATAGGCCTGTTCAGCATCCAAGATTTTTGCTGTGCTATTATTTTGACTGGATCAGCAAGCTGGACAATAAGTTCTACTGTACAAAGAGAGAGGAGAGTTCTTGCCAAATATTTTTTGGCTTATCAGGTTTTTTTAAAGCTGGCAATCAGAAACAACAAATTCTTAACTTTGTGTTTTCCATTAACTGAAGTTTGCATGCATGGTGGTTTGTACTGAACTGCTCTTACAGAATATGATTTCTTGAATATAAAATAAGAAGAGAAATATTCACAGATTTTCGAACAGGTGCATTTCAGTCATACACGACCACAGGAGCAGGAATAGAACTCAGCTCCCTAGGAGAAATGCAAACCTTAATTCACATACAATTTTGTTTTTAAATAAGTACTCTCACTATTTACTTTTTGCTGTAATGTCTTGCCCCGCTGTGATTGTTGCTAAACCTAATTTCTCCTCAAGCCCCAAAACCACACTGAGGAATTCTGATCCTTTGGCATCCTACTACTGCTCAAAAAACCCCCAAATAATTATGGAGTCCCTAGAGCTTTTCTGAGAAGGAAAACTGCACTCCAGTGGCTCAGTAATCTGTGCTGGGATCTGATGGAGTGGTGGTCCACTGGGGACATAACATGTGATTTCACTGTGAGGGGAGCTCTGCATTATTTTTTCTTTAAAAAACCTCAGAACATTCCCACAAAACCAAAGCATGCCCTTTCCCTCTAATTGATTAATCAATTTGGCTAATCAGTTTCCACATTGATAACAAATGTGTAACTGTCTTTATGGAATGGAAAGGAATTAAAAACCCATAGTTGTGGTGAGACTGAGACAAATAATATTTTAATTGTTTTTCAGGCACTTTAATTGTTTGGCATGTTTTTGAAGGCTGGGGAATGGTCAATCACCTTCCTACTGAGATTTCAATTTGTACCTCTGCTGCTTTGCCCATTGGTTTGACAAGACTGACATCAGGGAAAAATCCCTTCATCTCCCCTTACACAATATTATTTCTGGTGCCTGGAGAAGCCCCTCTCTTCACTGCTGGTCTTGTCTGAGTAATGAGCAGTAAACTGATAAAGTGCAGTTAATAGCATTTCGTATCAGCTATCCTATGTTGGTACTTTCAATTACTGTAATTTCAGTGTTTAGTAGAGGAAGTGCTCATGGAAACTCTAAAGTATTGAGTTTTAGGCCTTTTCTTAAATGTTAGTCAGTCAGAAAAGTGTTGTTTTTGCAGTGACACTGTCATCTGTAGGTGAAGGCTGGTGATTTTCCTGCCCTTTATTGAAGGGTACTGTTGCTTGTAGAAAAAAATTAGGTTTCTTTTGACTCTTAAACAGGATGTAAAGTAGAGGTGCTGACCACTTATAATGGTTAATGAACCCATGTGGCCTCTTAGTGCTGAGAGTTGTGTTGAAATTTGATGTGTTGGCTAAATTCCATGTGATTTGCTAACTTACTCTGGGTATGACACTTTTGCTGTACTGAGCTTTGAATGCATAATACCCCACTAATTATAACCATAACAAAAGAGGAAGATAATGCTATTTGATAAAAAGCTTGACATTGAACATCACTTATACTGGAAAAAAAACCCCAACCTGGGGGGTTTCTCCAGGGAGGAAATTATTTTTTTCCTGAATTTTCCTCATTTTGTTTTTGATAAAACAGAAAGAAAATTTCAATCAGTTCTAAACACACAGTGCAGTGTTTTGTTAGTGAACAACACTCTGCTTATTGAGTTTTAAGATCTCTTTTTTCCCTACAAAGTTTTAAGAGCTTTCTGTATGTCTGCAAATCCTCTCTAAATAGAATATAGTGAAAACACTTGATATTATACCCTGTGAAAGCAAGTGGTTATTACTTTAGAGGTATATTTATTGTGTGGAGTGAAATCTTTTTTGATAGAAAAGTTTTTAACAGCAGAGAAGGCAATCTCAAAAACAAGGGCTCCCAGAAAGTACCGGACAGCACATCAGCAGAACTGAAGACTTACTGTTCCCACTAGATAAAAGGCTGAGCAGATAACTGGAAATCTGCTGTTTCATGAGCAAAACAGGGTTGGGGATGATGTGCTGTTGTGCTTTTTGTTTTTCTTTTCATCTTGTGTTTCTTTGTTACCAGAGGGGTCTGGAGGCGGGATCCTTGGGGGAATGGAGTTTGCTTTGCTGTTGGGACAAGCTCGAGTGCTTTTTCAGTTCCCTAGACCTGGGCTGTGATGATGTGAAACTCCAGCTGATGTTTCTGTGTTATGACTGCAGTTACTCCTGGGATTAGCTGTAGGATGGAGGCTCTGCTCATCTCTGGTAAACAGTGGGCAGTCAGAACACAAATTGAAAGTGCTGGTTAAGTAGAGCTGTGACCATGTGGGAAATTTTGTGTGGGGAGGTAAAAGTTTATCATCCCAAATGGTCTAAAAGCTTCCACAGGGACCCATAAGTGCTTCAATCAATTATTTATCAGGGCAATAAAAGAGTATCAGAGGGGCTGCAGTGAATTAGAGGATGGAGAATTTCTCACAGTATATAGTTACTTTATCTGATGAGAATATTTTTTAAGTACGAATGCCTAAAATTTATCTTTGAGTTTCCAGGACTTGTAAACCATATGTTATTCTTACCTGGGTAGGTAATGTTACAGACAGAATTATTGGGAAACAAATAATAACCTGCTTTTCTTAAGCTAACACTGATTTCCAGGTCTTGTTAAAATGCATTTTGTTTTCCTCCTGTTAAGTTGTAGTAACTGAAGAAGGGGCATCACTTATTACGGTGTTTGTCTTCTGGAGCAACCGCACCCAGGCCCTGCTTCCCAGGGAGTGGCTGGTGATGACCTGCTCATGGGACAGAGAGAGTAAATCTTCTGGTTTACTTCACTTCTGTTCATGACCTTTGTTTTTGTTTTATTGAACTGCCTTTACCTTGACCCATGAGGTTTATTTCATCCCATTCCCTGGTCCTGCTGAGGAGGGCAGTGACAGAGCAGCGTGGTGGGCTCTTGGCTTCCAGCCCAGCCAGCCCACCACGTGTCTGTGCTGAGAAATGCAGGTTTAAGTGTATGTGACAGGATTCCTCATTTAACTTGCAAAGCACAGTAGTAGAGCCAAGCTTTATAGAATTTGACAAGGCACCACATTTAAAAGCATAAAAAAAGAGAAAAAGTAAGGCAAGTCAGTAGACAAGAATTCTCCCTTTTTAAATAGAGGGTTGTATCAGCACATGGTGCTGTGCGGTTCTCTCACATCTGTTCCACACTCAGAATTTTTGATTCTGAAAATGCATCATGTGTGGTCAGAATCTCTTGTGATTCCTCATAAATTACATCCGTCTTCTCCTTTCACCTTTTTCTGTCATTCCTGTCTTATTCGAGCAAAATCCTTGTCCACTGATCCTCAGTGGTGTAGTTTGGATGTCAGAATTTCAAATTACATTAGACAGATGAGAAAATGCATAAGAGAATCCATTTCTTAATTTATGTTGATGAAGAAAATATCTCCAATCCCCTTTTTGGCTTCCCCCCCCGCCCCACCCCGTACAGAAGAAAATAAGGCTTTGCATGTTTTTCTTGAGCAATATTTAGTTATAAGTCTAATACTTGTTTCAGCACAACTGAACTTAATGTACAAATTGATTTAGATGCAGCTCATAAGGAAGCTTTAAGTGGTCTGTTTCCTTTCAATAATAGAACTTCATATGGTGGAGAATCAAAATGGAACAGTGACAGAATAAATAATGAAGCTTGATTTTAGAAAATGAGAGTATGGTCGAGAGTATAATTTACTGTGATACTTCTCCAGATGTATTATTCAGCTATAGTTGTAGCTCTTTACAATGTAGACAGTAGATTTTTTTTTCCTACAGTCTTGTGAATTGTATATTTGCCACTATCAAGAGACTAGACTGTATCAACTGATTCAGCCCTGAAAATTCTGTACTTTTTGCAGTGGGAAGGAAACAGAAGAATCGTGAGCTAAAATCCCATAGACTGGGGATTCTTCAAAATGTTCATTGCTTTTGGTGGGGGTGTGATGGTGGGAAGTACGAGGAGCTGTGCACTTCTGTAGGTGGACTAACAGTTTTAAATCTGTGAGTCTCTCTGAGATTTCGTTTTCCTCCACTGCTCATCATATCTAAGGCTTTGGGATGCTCTGAAAGTGCTTATGCTCTGAAAGCACACTGTGACAGGACAGTTCTCAGCAGGCAATTCTTTTGGGAGTAGTTAGTTGGCATAGATTAGAGGAAATTCCTGGTGTAAAACATGAGTTGAAATCTGGGAAGGGCCATCTTCTTTTCCTAGTTCTGTTTCAATTTACAGGGCAATCCACAGTTCCATGGATTACTTCTTGGAATTGGACTACAGAGAAGGACTGAAAAAGTTCTGAGAGAACTATTTATATATTGCCAACAAATTGGCATGGAAATATTTCTGGTCAATCTGGTCAATTCTGGTCAATCATATAAAAATATGATAGATACTGCATGTTTTTTTTCTTCTAAATCGTGTAAAGTTCTATGTCTGTGCAGTGACAGAGTGACAGATATTCACAGCACTCCTGCGTTTCTCCCCCTTGCAGTTAATTATACAATTTCTCTCCACCCTCACAACATTTGTTCTTTGCTTTACTTAGCTAGCTGCAGATACAAAAGTCTGTGCCAGCACAAGTCTAAATCTGGTCTGCCATGTTCTAAGTCTTGAAGGTGTGCAAACCCAGATTCTTCTATATCAAAGTAGCAGTAGTCTGCCACAGTTGAGGCTGTTAGTTTTAACATCACGACTGAGAAGCAGCCACAACTTCTGCTGTGCTTAGTCATTCTGGGGAGAGCCTGAGGGCATCGTGCATAGGCTGCTGTGGGGCAGAAGAGGAAATTGTCTCACCTTAATCAGAATCGCTCTTTGAGTTTTGATTTCCAATTATTTTTGTGTTGATCCAGCAGTTTTGATTTTTACAGCTTGCATTTAGCTTTCTGTGTTAGCAATATCTGCATCAAGTTTGCTTTTATTTGTGTGTTGCAGCATTGTAAATATTTTAGAATTAGTTTCCCTTTGCTTAGCTAGATTTTTATAGTTGTGGAAACATTTGATGTAGAGACACCACATGTCTTTGGGAAAACATTTACTTGTAAATAGTTTTTAGCATCAAGTAATAAGTATTTTCTAATTTAACATTAGGAGGATGTATCTCAAATCATTGTTCAGATCAGAGAAAACAATTCTTTTGACTATTTCTAGACTAGTGGTAGTTGCTGAACGTTGCTGTTGCTTAGCAGATGTAGCATAATAGTAGAGAGAAGGTTCTTGGCCAGGTGAAAGAACAGAGTGATTTTGTGGATGATTATGATTAGATTTATTGCTAATATGTTACCTAAATATTACCAACGTAGTATCTAAATAACAACTCCATTCCAATAGATTAAAGTATAATCTGAACATGGTCCCTCCTATTGAGTCACAAGCTTCACTGAGACCTGCTCACTTTCTAAACTTCTCAGAGAAGTCCTGGTGTGTCTCAGTCCACATAAATTCAGTGTTTGTCAACAGTCTGTGTTCAAAGAGTGTATAATATAAGCAGGTTCAGCCAGAAAAATTCAGGTTTACAGACTTTGGACTTGGAGAATTCACAGTTAGAAAGCACCTGTGTAGCTACTGTAGGATTTTACCTCTGTTTTGGTCTGGATCTTAGCACTTGTACTCACCCATTCAAAAGGGAGTGTTCCTCTCATTTGGGCTACTCTGCAGGCATTCTTGCTGGGGAGGGGATCCACCTGGAAGCTGCCTGGGACCTCAGTTTGCCCAGTTGGCCCAGTCTTCAGCAGCATTTTACACCATTTTGCAGGCTGATGTGCACCAAGGTCAACTGCAAACATCTCTACTCTCCTGTCTTTGGAATGTATTAATGGTGTGAGCATCCAGACAGTTCCTGCTGCAATATTCACCTGGGGTGCTTTACCTTAGGACAAACCACACTGCACGAGCAAGGGCAGAAAGGAAGGGAGAGGGGATCTGTGTGGGGGGGTGGGTGTAGGATACAAGCAAAGACCTGTCTATCTTCTCTCACTGTCACAGGAGTGAAATAATTTTGGGATGCAGAAGATGTAGTCAGTCTTGGGGTCATAAACACTTGGAATATTAGTAGATTCAAAATGGGAAAACTGCTACATCTAGTGGAGTTTTAAACTTATTGGCAGCTTTTAAGTTTATATGGCTAATTAAACAGATGATGAGATTAAGAAAAGATAGGAATTGCCATGAAATAAAAGCAGGGCTGGAAATGAGTGGCCTGCATTTGTATGCTCTTAACTGAGAGTGCCTAATAAGATGCAAATACTAAGAATTAAGATGTGGACATTTATTAAAACAGTGCTTACTTAATGACAGAACTTATTCAGAGTTTCTAACTGTATGGAATTCTAGCAGCTGACAATGCTTTCTTCCATTTGAAATAACTGACCAACACAATTTCAAAAAGTTCTTTTCTTAAAGTTGTGCATTTTTTGTTTAGTTTAAATGATTGTTACAAACTGACAAATTTACATGCAATTGTGTAAAACATGAAGGTACTATCAAATGAAATGTTTTGTTGTTTGTCTGTTTTTTGTTGGTTTTGTTGTCTTTGTTTTTAGAATGTGGAGTTGCAGAATATTGATTAAAGCAAATATGTCTCGTGGCATACATTTATGTCCCCTATTTTTAAAAATTCAGTGTGCTGTGTAGGCAGTGAATAGAGGGGAAAAAATGAGAAGGAAAACAAATTGTCACGTAAATATAATAATCTGAAATGAACATCATAAATCATAGTAATTTAGGATAATTATCGATGTTCCAACCTAAATATGGGCAAAATCCATTTTGATTTTGATCTGTGTTGAATAGGGAATGCAAGACTTACCTCTTGTATAGAGAAATACCCCTGTACTCAGGTGTAGTACAAACATTTTAGGACAAGTTACTGTGTTTTGAAAAACCTAGCAGTGTAAAAGAACAGAAATGTAAAATAGGAATGTCACTATCCGCCGTGGGACTAATTATTTTTAATATATTTTTCTTTATCACATCTACTGAGTAAAGTCTGTCTATAGGTTTATATATTTGAGTACTGTGACGTTGTTGTTGCCTTTCTGTATAACTCAATAAAGGTTTTTTTTTTTCTGTTGAAGATGCTTTTTGTTGAATTCAGTTCTTTCTGTTGAATCTCGTTTGCTTGCATCTGACCTTTATTTATGTTGATTTTGCTTCATTTTTTCATTTACCATGCTGTTCAGTTTTTGGATGCCAGAAGAACAAAGGTTTGTCCACTCTTTGCAGTCAATTTATTTTTTCAAAATTCAGTATTGCTTAGTGTGGGGGTTTTTTTTGTTTGTTTGCTTGTTGAGATACAGTAATCCTGTTTACTAAACATGTTCATAGCTTTAGCTGCCAAAAAGAAAAAAATTAAACCAACCAGCCCCTTCCTAAAGCCCCTTTAATTATAGTGAGTGCTTTGATTGACTTCATAAACAGCAGTGCTGTTGAGTACCATGAAGAGCAGAAGCAGAATTATCTATGGAGTAATAGTCTATGAAGTAATTTAGAAAACATGGAATACTGAGTCTTTCAGCTTTGTAGGTGCATACTGAGTGTACTAATGGATGTGTCACTGCCTAGTGTTTGGGTTTGTTGGTTTGCCTTTTGTTGCTCTTATTTTTATCTGTAGTTGACATTATTGTGTGTCTTTGTATGTTGTCTTCTTTTTTTCCTAGAAGAATAATATCATTATGGATATTGTCACCTGCATCTGGTATTTTATGAGGTCATTTGATATACTTTCATCACTAATTCTAATGACTTTTTGTACGAGCATACAACAGAAGTTAAATCCAAGACTAACTTTACATTCCGATCGTAAATTGATTCTTCTCCTTTCTTTTCTTTATTGCAGCATCTGCAGTTGACAATCCAGGCACTTCAAGATGAGCTTAGAACCCAGAGAGACCTTAACCATCTTCTCCAGCAAGAAAGTGGAAACAGAGGGGCTGAGCATTTTACCATCGAGCTCACAGAGGAGAATTTTCGAAGGCTTCAAGCAGAACACGATAGACAAGCTAAAGAGCTCTTCCTGTTGAGAAAAACTCTGGAAGAAATGGAGCTTAGGATTGAAACACAAAAGCAAACACTAAATGCCAGAGATGAATCAATAAAAAAGCTTCTGGAAATGTTGCAGAGTAAAGGTTTGCCGTCTAAAGGAATGGAAGATGACAATGAGAGAACTCGAAGGATGGCAGAGGCTGAATCTCAGGTTAATCATTTAGAAGTGATTTTAGATCAGAAGGAGAAGGAAAACATGCATCTTAGAGAGGTAATGAAAAACTTTTTGTTTAAAATATTTATTTGTTAACAATAGTTGAAGTGCTTGTTGCAGTTTTAGATATGTAACTTAGAGTATTGAAGTGTTTTCTTTTTGTGCTCTAATTTTCTCCTGAAAACGATAGTATGCGTTTTTTCTACATCTATAATAAATACACAGCAGGACTATATGACATTTGAAAGCAAGTATAAGAAATTTTGGAAGAGAAAAAGTGCAACTGGGGTTTATTGTCTCTGATGTGTTGCTTTGCAAAGTTTTTGTGTCCTTTTATTTTGACAATCTGGTGTTTGACCAATGAAGACGAGAGCTGTTGAAGGGGAAAGTAACGCTGCTGCTGTAAACTGAAGAGTCATGGGTGCACACTACCTTTGTGTTTGATTTTTATAGCTCTGCTGTTTCACATGAGTGTTTTAAATGATTTGCCTTCCATATAAACAAAGGCTTCTGACTGTGTGTGTTTCTAATGTATTTTCACGTGGTGATACTCAAAACTTTTTACATAAATATACGGTAATGTTGCCACGTTAAAACTCTGGGCTGATGTCTGAACTTGGAGAGAACCTAAATTTGATCCCAGGCCTACCTGCACCAGCTGCCCACATCCCTTGTAGATGCATTTTTGGGACTGGGTTTGGGGTGATTGGATTAGTGCAACTGAAAGAAAATCTGGCTTGGTGTCAAACCCATCTGCCCCTTGGTGTCCCAGCAGTGTTCTCATGTGAGCAGTGTCAGGCAAACGAGAGGGGGGAGTCTCCCTCACAGACACCCTGTGGCTTTCTGCTGAGAAGGGTGAAGGTTGCAGGGAGGTCGTGTACAAGCTGCCCACAGCAAGGGAAGTCAGGATAAACAGGTGTTTCCTTAAAAAGTCACCAACAGTGTAGTCGCACTGAACTTCCAGTCTAGTAAAACCACCAATTTGCCTGACAGGTCAAAGCATGGGTGAAATTAGTGCAAAAGCAGAGAAAACTATTATTGGCCCTTGTATGTGACTAAACCTATAAATGTTAGAGATTAAGAACAACTATTTACATCTACAGAATGTTGTCAAAATACTTTCTTTGCTGTGGGCAAATTATTTTATATTTAGCTTATGGTCTTCCCTAAGCTAGAATATGTGTTGAGGACTCAGTAGTATCTGCTGCACATCTCAAAATGAAAACTTGGAAGGCACAATGATACATTTCAGTCAGGTTTTCTTTTGAAGGTGTAGATCCTGAATCTTTTCACAGGCAAAATTGTAATTAAAAACTAATGCCACCCATTGATGGATTCTGAAAGGAGTTACCTAAGGAGTTAATGTTGCTGAGTTTGTGATGAGAGAGAATTGTTGAAGAAGTTCTGTAAACTAGCAGACAAGTTCCTGGATTTAGATCTGCTGTTCTCAGAGTACTACATACAGTCTGTTTCAAAGGTGGATGATCACGTGATTGTTTGTATTCCATCTGTTGCACCAGTATCACTTAAGTTTTTGAATCCTTATTTGGGTATATATTGGTCATGAATAACTTTACACTGGAAATTTGAAGGTTTCCATTGACACAGTAATCAAATGTAATATGAGCAATAGAGTATCTGAAAAGTAAAGTGTAAGCTTCTAAGTGAAGTGCTTGGGCAGCCAGTTTACTGGTTAGTCCAAGGAATGTTGAAAGGAGATCTTATTGTTACTTGTAAACTGTATGTGCTTCTCCTATATTTATACTGAATTAATTTGATGTTGCAGAGTTTCCCCTGGGTTGTCCTCAGGGACTGGGGAAAAAAGTTGTTTCTCCCTCAGTTTTTATGAGGATATAGAGGTTGTCTTTTGTCTGGAATACTGGAAGTGTAGGATGGGGTTTACTGGATTTTCTGCTGATGACATGCTGATCTGCCTCAGTAACTGGTCAAGGTTTAAAAATTTACTGGATCAGTTGTCTGGAATGTGTCTCAGCCAATTTGGCAGGAACTATGTAGAGTTTTGGAGATTTTGGCTCACGATTTCCTTGTTATTCAAATAATTCAAGGCTTTGGGTGAAGTCTGTCTCTCCAGCTCTCTTCCTGTTGTGCATCGTATTTAAAGGTTTTCATTTTTATATTTTTTTTTAATTTCTGCATGTTTGAAGTTTGTTGTAGGGAGCTTGAAAGTATGATGTGTAGGCTGTATGAACCCTTTAGAAACACAATGCTTGGTAGGTGCCTCTTTGTTTATCTGGGACTCTGGATCTGATTGATCAAGTGAGCTCTTGGAAAATGTTCTGAGGTTCAAATTTTGTCTTCTGCTTCCTCGTTATGGAAAGTTGTCTGCGTGCTTTGAAGCAATATCAGACATTATGTGTAGTTAAAAATATTACATATTTGTTAAAAGTCCAAATAGATCAACTTTTGATCTTTATGTGTAGATTGGCAAGTACTTGGTGTTCTGCAGTGCTCACTTGAATTGCTGTCACTGCTTGTAGTCTTCATCCTGCACAATACAGTTTATCAACATGAGAAACCAGGAGTTACTGTGCTGAATTTTCTGCAGTAGTCTCCTCAGTGGACTGATATTTTTATTTTCTTAACTAGTGTTTGTAAGTTTTCACCCTAACTGTGTAAATGACTCTGCAGATTTGCTGGATTTTTTGTTTGTTGTTCTCTTAAGAATGCTTTAATAGTAATTAGAACTTGGATACATTGTTACTGAAATTAAGTAATGAATTGCTTAGTGTTCACTCAAATTGTGTAAAGCTTTCTATATCTCTAACAAAATATTTGTCATTTTAGAACGTCATCTAAAATATTCTGCTTTTCTTATTTTTACAGGTTGGAGTATAGAGCTCAAGTGTTGATTATATTTCTGAAAAACTAGTATATTGTCATATATTTGATCAAATCCTGAACTCTTGTTTCTGTTTTTGAATTAGTTTTGCTACTTTATTTTCTGCCACTGCACTTGAAACTTTCTGCACCAGAGGAGGTTCAGGCTGGACATCAGGAATAATTTCTGCATGGAAAGGGTGGTTAAACATGACCTTTCTTTTTTTAAGTCTCTACCACTTTGTCAATCATGAAACATTCCTCATATTAATTTTCTGCCTGTTTCACACAAGCATGCATGTTACCAGAAAGCAATATCCTACTGTTCTGATTCAAAGTGATTGGCTGAATATCCAAGAATCATGCAAAAATTTCTCTTTTTTAAGCCACTGATTGCTTCTTTTCCCCTCCCCTGTTTCTATCCATAGCAAAATTTCATAATATAGCTGCCTTCACAGATCTGGAGTTTCTCCAGGCCTTAGATTATATTTCTTAGAGGAAGTACAGGCAAGAGTCATGGAATTGGCTAGTGTACCAGAGGCAGAGAAATAACTCCAGAAAATAAAACAACCCATTTTTTTTCTTTGTTTTTATATTTTTAGCAGATATGCACTGACTTAACTTCCTGACCTTCAAAGATTGTACCTGTCTGCATCTTTCACCTTTGTTTCACAGAGGCAGACTTTTGGTGACAGGTTTACTCAAGTTGTGTATTTGAAGGTCTTAGGAATGGCAAATGTGAGGCTTATTATCCAGGAGGAGGAGACTGCAGCTGGAGTTGGAATCCTGCTCTTTTACAGGAGGAGCAAAGAATGTCGATGTCAGTAAGGTTCATTCAAATGTTGGGAAATAAACTATGCAAAAAATGGGCTTAGATTTCCTTCCCTGCATCAAGGAATTTAAAACCTAGGCAATAAGCTTCCACAAGGATAGCTGGAGTCCCAGCTTTGCAATAGTTTTAGCAAAGGTTTCCTTAGTTCCTGGTTCCCAAAGCAAGAGAGAACAAACAGAACTGTACACAGCAGGCAGTGTGAGAGTGTGTTTCTGCTCCAGTTTTCATTGTTTCTGGGAACTTCTGCCCAGTTTGCTCTGTTTTCCATCACTGAGTTTGACTGAATCCTGTGTCTGTGACTAGCTAACCTCACTCAAATATTTTTCAGAAAACCAAAATGATTAACATTTTCCTTGATAAGGAAATAATGTATCCTGCAAGGAACAAAGTGGTCTTTGCAAGCAGACTTCACAAACAGGACGTTCTTGGTTTGGTTGTCTCCCAGTAAGTATGTTAGTGGTTGAAAATCTGCCTTGAAGCCATAATGACATACCATGGCATTCTTCATGTTCAGAATTAAATATCATGAAGAGCATTAAATATACATTCCTGTCAGAAAACACAAGATGCCTGCCTTAAAGTTCTTAAATTGGTTATCACATGTCTCGTCTAGAATTTTAAATAAACATTTGTTTCTCTATAACTTTGGGAGAACTGTAGGTAATATGGGGATTTTATCATGTGGAAATCTAGCACAGATGTTTGGTATTACTTTTTTTTAAACATAGTGACCACACATTATTTACCCTAAGTACCATTAAGTATTTTTTTATTATTGCTATTAAAAACTTGCCTTAGGCAAAGTCCCACTAAATCTCTAGTGAAGTCAAATGTTAAAATTCCAGCAAGTATTTTATTATATATACATACACATATATTACACATGCCCTCTCTGTACAACATGCAATTTCACTAAAACAAATTCTGAGATCATATAGGATTTTATATACACATTTTAACTCTTATCTTGCATGTATTCTTAAAATAACGTTGTTGCCCATGGTTTAAAGCTACAGCTTTTTTATAGTTAGTAGAAAGAAGAACAACGCAGCTTCTTTGTTATAATTTAAAATGTCCTTCTAAACTTTCAAGGGTTTTTTAAAACTTTACTCTATCTTTGAACTCAGCTTGGTCAAATAATGAAGGCTGCTGATAGGATTTGAACTGCCATCATGAATTAGTTATTGCATGTTTTTAAAGTTATTAATGGAGCAAAGTTCCTTCTTCCACTGTGAATAGAACAGATGCCTTGCAGACTTTTGGTGTTTACTGTAAATGTCTTACACTGGAGCCAGTAGTAATTTACTAAGGAAATGCTTTATCGACACCAAACGTTTCTTCCCTGAAGTTGGTTGTACAGATTAACAACCATTCTGGACTGAGCCTTTTTATTAGGTTCATTAGTGCCTCTTTCCTTTTATTTCTCCTGGCTCAACTCAAAATATTAATCTTATCAGTTGCTATAAAGACAATTGCTTTCTATCAAAATATCAATAGTATTATGTGTTTTTAAGGTGACCCCTTAAGTATACAGAAGGACATTGCAGTGCTGGCAGTCACTGCAGACATGAGAAAGTAGACAGATTCTGATTATGCTCTAGGGAACAGTTGTTACTTCTAACATAAGCCTCTCAGATTTTGCTATGCCCCATGATACTCTTGCCAGGACACTTGGTTACACTAGTTTTTATAAGTCTATGAAGGATTAGAAAATTTTGTTCATTTAGAAATCAGTTTCTTTACAAACAGTATTGTCCTCTATGACAATATCACCTGTAGTTTGGAATCTAACATATGACAAAGCTGTCAGTTTGAGATGGACACCTGTCCTTGTAGCAACTAAAGGAATTATTTTAGGAAGAGGGAGAAAAACCCTTTTCAGGAATAAGCTGGATTTTTTGTACTTTTCCACGTGTGGAGGTGATAAGTCTTGATCCTACCAGCATTCCTGGAGAGTGCATCCTTTAGAAGGCACTCCAGGTACTGTTTTGAATCAGCTGTAAACTAGTATTGTCCCCAGATGTGAAAATATTGTCTTTGCAGGGCTCTTTGCTCAGTTCACACATTTACTGCTTTCTGACTGCATGTAAAGATTTTACAGACAAGCCAATAATGAAACAGAGAAAAACAATCAGTTACCTATGCTAGGTTCTATTTTCTTCTGTGTTCTGTAAACATGCTACTACTCATCTCTGTGCCAATAACTTCATTATTCTATAATGGAATGAATTTTTTCTAGCTCCATCTTGTCCTTTGTCATATGAATGACAATAGCTTAAGTGTGAGACTCTCATAACTCTGACATGTTGGTTTATTTTCACAGAAAGGGTCAGAGCTGAAGTTCCAGGGAAGGGGAGAGGTGGTTACCTTTGAATTCCAATGTATACTTCTCTAGTTTAGGCTCTCTGCCAAGTGGAAGATGTACCCAGAGAGTAGTCAAGCCATGGAATAGATTGCCCAGAGTTGTTGAGGAACCCTCTTGGGCCAAAGGGATACAAGATACAGAGCTTAAATCCCACAGATTTTGTGCTTATAGCACATTTTACTATGCTTAAAAGCGCTCTTGAAAGTCATTTGGTCATATATGTTATCATCTTCAAAATTTATTTTAGAATTATTGTCTTTCAGTAATTTTCTTCCCATTAGGCAGTCCATGACCAAAACTTTTCTTAGAACAGTAATTAGAAAGAGAAAAGACTTGTCAGGTGCTGAAAACTGGCACCTCTTATACTTACTGCTTCCTGTATCATTGCACAAGAAAACCTTAGAGCAAAATGAAGATTTTGTAGAATAATAAATTGAAGGACATTCCTCTATTGCTATGTAGCTCCCTGAGCAGAGTAAGATTAGCAAAGTCCATTTTGTAATATTAAGGGCTGATCTTCTACAATCTAACCCAGAGCTATTTCCAGCACATCACGTGTTTTAGCTGAGTTGGGATCACAGAATCACAGTCACAGAATGTGCTGAGATGGAAGGGACCCACAGGGATCACTGAGTCCAACCCTTAGCCCTGCACAGGACCCTTCCCCAAGAGTCACACCCTGGGCCTGAGAGCATCATCCAGATGCTCCTTGAGCTCTGGCAGCCCTGGAGCTGTGCCCTCTGCCCTGGGGAGCCTGTTCAGTGCCCAACCACCCTCTGGGGGAAGAACCTTCCTCTGATATCCAACCTAAACCTTACCTGACACAACTCCAGACCATTCCCTTGGGTCCTGTTGCTGGTCTCTCCTTGGTTTTAGGAAACCTGAGGCTTTTTACCTGGACTGAAAATCCATGGATTGTGGTTATATGAGCTGGAGTTCAGAGCACTGCAACAGGCTTGTCTCCTGCCAGAGCCTGTGTACACTTGTGTGTGTATGTGCATGTTTTTTTCCTTTGCATGGATGTAAAGAACTGAAAAAAAGAACGTTTTGTCATCTAAAATACACACCCTTCTCTTCCCCTCTCCCCTCTGCTAAGAAAAGCCCTGTTTTTTGTCTGCTAAACCTTTTCTTTGTACAAATCTTAAGAACATGAGTTTTGCCTTTGTATATGGTGGCCTGTTTTAGCTGGAAAAAGTGGAAGTGTTGTTACAGGCAATAGAATATGGCTAATAATGTAAACTCTTTCTAAAGTTTCATCTAAAACTCAGTTTGAGGAAGGGAAAATGTAATATTAGATTAAACCATTTAATGAGACAGGATTTCTGATTTAGTGAACAGATGTGAAATTCTTGTTGAAACAAAATTGACCCCTTTCTTTAGGAAGAGCAACATATAGCCTTTAATCTGAGGGCACTGGAATTTAGGTAGTCACTAATTAGCTGATCAATTTTATAGGTAACTTTTTTTTTGTTGACAACTTGAGTCTGATATTCCTACATGATTATAGGGCATTGATATAATTATCACTATGTTTATATCCAAATACAAATTTGATAATGGCTGTAAGTGTATCCCATCTCACTATAAAGATTTGGTTAAAATATTGGTGAATAACCCCAGTGTGCTCTGGGAGACATATCCACCCAAAACGTGGATGTGTTTAAAAGCACTAAGGACAAAATTCTGTTTGTGTTTGTTTGTGGTTTTTTTTTTTTTTTTTTGGAGTCAAATGAGGTCAGTGGGATTGAGTGATTTAAGGTGAATAGGATTAGATTTGAAAAAAAATAAATGAATCCAGAATTGGTTACTGCTTGGCTACACTGCTGGAAGGAACCAGTTCACTGCAGCTTTTCTGTAGAAAACATCTGTAGCCAACATCTTCACCTGCTTGGCTTATCTCCATTTAGCAATATATGTCATCACACCCTTATGTAAAAGTATTTTGATGGCTCTTCAGATTATCTTCCTTCTCCCTGAACTGTAAATCTTTACAAAACAAACAAAGAAAACAACGCAGATGTTTTAGAACCATTTCTGTATAATGACTGTATTTATGATAGTTACTGGTTCTGTGTGGTTTTGTGACTGTCATTTCTAAGATTAAGGACAGTATTAATATAGGTGGTATATTCATATAATGAATTTGGGGAGTATCTACTATTACACATCTGTAGGGTTTGGGCCCTTGCTTGGTCCTTCCACTTAGATACAGAAAAGGTGAGTTCTATTCCTGCTGGCTTTTAATAACACTTTATGGTACTTGTTGAAGGAAATTGATATATAGGAATGATATGTGACCCAGGGAAGTGGCAGTCAGATGTGTTTCCCTAATCACTGAAAGAGGAGTTCAAATGCACCACCCTCTTATAGACTGTATAGAATGGTCAATTTTTTGGAGTGAGGAGAGACAAAACTGTAGTGTTTCCTACTCTGCAGGCTCAGGATGCATAAGGGGCATAGCCAGTATGTTCTTTATTGCTTTGCTTTTCACACAATGCATTTCAATATGTATTCGTTTTAAATACACAGTTTATGTTCTCTCCTAAGACCCTGTGATACTGGAACATTTGGTACATAGTCCAAATTCCAAATTAATTAAAAAAAAAGAGACATAATGTAATAATTGACATAGAAAAAAGCGCTTTATCATCTAATGGCTATACTTTGTAATTGTTAATAGATTCTTAGTGGTGTGTCAGTGACTTCTGGCTACTGTATCCTCCATTCACAAAGTTCTTATGCTGCCATTGCTCTGCTGTGTTGTCTGACTCTTAATTCACTGCAGGCATGTATTTCTTATGAAAGAGTTCCAAATGGGGTTAGTAAAGGGACATTTACGAAAGGGAATGTGATTCACATACCATTCTCCTTAAAATCTGCATTTGCAGAATGCATTATTTTAATCTCCTAGTAGATAATTAACATCTCAATGGATATTTCTTTAGTTGCACTGCTTTAATTGGCTTTGGCTGTTTTTTTTTTTCCTGAATATAATTTACAAAAATATTTTGATTTTAGATTTATAACAATGAATATATCTAAAATGTGTTTTCTTTAGCTCATTGTTTGACTCAAAAATAAACACTGGAAAAAATATTCCATTAATACATGATCTTTAGAAGAAGAACTTGAGTAATTTCTCAGTTCAAGGTATCTTTTCATCAAGTTCCTGAAAATACTCAGTTAATTAAATTTCTATTTTATCATGATCAGTTGAAGTTTCACAAGGCTTATTAACTGAAGCAGTGGTTCTCAGGTGCTAAGAAATAGTATATTGATTACTTGGTATCTGAAAGTATGGGGGAAATATGTGGCCCTAAATATTTCCTAAAAATCAGCCGGTATGTCGCTTGATCCATTTGCTTCCTTCACGTAAAGCATGTGGGTTATTTTGGGCACTAGATGGCCCTGTTGAACGAGGATTGCTTTTCAGCCTTGTTTTCAGAGATGATCCCAGCCCTATTTGTTGTTTTTCATTGTTCATTTGACATTGGTAGAATTTAAAGTTGATGGAAAGACAATTTCCCATAGATTTTGTAGTAGTCTGTAATCTGAATGCGGTTCAGAGTGACTACATCTAAGAGTCAAAAGAAGGAGACTGAAAAGGATAGTGCAGCTTCCTACAGAAAATGTGGATTCAGAAATACAGGCTGAAGGTATTAGTGATCCCAGTGTGTTAGTCAAGGTTCGTAATTTAATTTACAGAAGTGAAAGAGCAAATTAAGATGCCATTTTCTCTCTTTTTGACTATATCTGCTTTCACACCACACACCTCTACACCGACACGGTGGGAATTGGGAGCAGGGAGGTGGATGGTGGAGAATATTCCCAGTCATGCTGACGTGCCCTGCTGTGTAATATGTAGCTTCATCAGAAGGTTTTCTTGGTTTTGGAATGGCATGGGGATGTATAACCATGTGGAGAAGACAAAGACAGCACATCTACAGCTGCCTTCACATCACATGGTTTCTGATGCATTTTAGACATGAAAGCCAACATCTCAGAGCCTGAGGCACCTGGGACACACTCCCATGGCTCCAGCATTGCTTGTTTCAGAAATTTGGTGAAGAAGACACCACCATTCAACAGGGTAATAATTTTAGTGAGAAAACATATCGTTCTTCTACATCTTAAGACAATGCTATTGTTAATGATTTTTTTCTGTCCTGAATATGAGCAATTAAGGTTTTTTCTATTTACATTTTTGTAAGTGATTGTGGAAGTGTCAGATGGATGGGAACACCCAAATAGTGCTTGCTAAGTTGTTGCCTTTGCTGTCATCTATTAAACATCTGTAATTACAGAATCCTTAGAGAATTACCGTACTGATAATTCCCTAAGATGAAGCTTTTATTATTTATTTTTTTTTTCTAGCCTCACCTAGAAGACACCTGTGCAGGTTTTTGTAGCTTGAACAAATAACATAGTTATGAACAAACTTGTGTTGGAGAATTTTTCTGATTTTTTTTAGCGCAGTTACCACAAACAACTTTTTCCCATTGTAGAGCTTCCTAACAAAGGAAGTAGAATCTCTACTCTGTTTAAAAGTGTAGCTTCCTAGCACAGGAGGAAGGATTTTGATTGCAGATGATTGTTATCCCAATAAAAAGTTGCTCTGTTTCAGAGCATTGATGGGCTGAACACCTGCACGTTTCAGAGTCAGAACAATCAGTTTGTTCTCAATTATTCCTGACCTACTTGGAGAGAGTAATTTTCAGCTCTCAACTTGAAAATGGCATATTTTCACATAGGAGTACATCTGGCAGAGAAAAGATTTTCTGCTGATAACAAATCTCAGAAACCATTATCAAAATAATGTTACCTTTCAGCCTTTCAACGGTATTGTGAGTGTTTGCAGAGGTCTTGGCAGTGCTCACATCCCATCTGCATTGTTAAGGCACAAGATGATTGGGCAGAAAAAGGAAATCTTACCAAGAGATTGGGAACAGATAAGCATAGTCCCTCGGGGAAAAAAAAGACAATGTTCATTTTAGCACCAACTCAGATGATAGAATTTATCAAAACAATAGTAGACTTCAGGATAGTAAGACAGAGCTTCTGGAAGGATTCCAAATCAGGGCTACTTTGATCATTTAGTTCCACTGTGCCCTTCAGCAGAAGGGTTTCTCGTGTCTGTCACTTGTATCTGGAAGCCTGGTGCCACATGCAAACTTGTTTTTTAATTTATTAACCATTTTTTTCCGTGACTTACTTGCATTCCAGCAGAGTATAAAAGATACTGCAGAAAACTTGAGTGTTTTTTGTGTGATGGCAAAAATAGAGTTAGAAACTTACATAAGAACTTTCTCTGCTTTTATTCCTTGTGAAACAAAGCTGAGTATTCCCAGTATATGACTCTTTGGTGGTTGAGCTTCACACGAATCTTTCATTCAATTTAACGTTGTGGAGCTTTAACTAATGTCAAATGTATTTGAGTATTTCCTGCAATCCCTTCCTGTGAGAATCTTTGTGGAGCATGACAGTGATAAACTCCATAAATCAGGGAAGGGTAGGCTGTGCAATTGCAAATGCCAGGGAGCAGGGTTTGGAACTGGTGTGCACATCATCATGTGGTGATATTTGTGAAACACCAGTTATTTACAAAATGCTGACAGCCTTACCAGAAACTCTCCAGGGAAGAGCAGCAGAAGAGCTGACGGTGTATTTAGTTTCCCAGCTGTGGGGTTTATCCATCTGTGGATTCCTTGCAAACAAGAATATCAAAGAGAGTTATTGGGTTTATGGCTGGTCAGAGACCTCTAAGGGACGGTTTTCTGAGTCAGGGCTCAGGTTAACTGATACCTGCATTCCTACCACTTCCTAACTAATACCTGCATTCCTACCAATTCCTAACTAATACCTGCATTCCTACCAATTCCTAACTAATACCTGCATTCCTACCAATTCCTAACTAATACCTGCATTCCTACCAATTCCTAACTAATACCTACATTCCTACCAATTCCTAACTAATACCTGCATTCCTACCAATTCCTAACTAATACCTGCATTCCTACCACTGCAGTTACTGTGGCCAAAGCAGCAGTTCAGTTGACATCTCCTGCATTGCCGTGTCCTTTGGATTTCCAGAGCTCTTTCAGCTGGCTGTAGAGGTCATGTTCAATAATCTCTTAAATCAGATTGCTTGTCTCTGCAGGAGAGGTCTATTTGACACCTGTCTTCCTTCTTTATGGTAGCAGCATGCTTTTTGGATAGATATTTACTATACAAAAGTCAAATTTAGGCAACTTAGAGCATGAAGGAATTTACAAAGAAAGCTTGTTATGTCAGATAGAAAAAGGTTTTGTACATGGTTTGAATAATTGCGTTTGCCATTATGACAGCTAAATTTATTTGACTGTATTCCCTCCAGGTCAAAATTATTTATTGTAATCTTGGCAGTCATTAGAGTTTCTGGTCTTACACAGGCTGCTGCAGCTTGAGGTTGCAGTGACTCACAGATTTATGAAAGACCTGCAAGAATTCTTTATCCACAGGAACATCCTCCCCTCCTTTTTCAGAGCTGAGTTAAATATTCCAGATCTAATGTACTGAAGTTCTTTGTCTCCCACTCCTTATCCATTTCACTTTGGAAGTGGAATTACTTTAGCAGTAACAGCATCAGGCAGTATCAGGGTGAAAGAACTGAGACTTCTCTGTGAGACTCTTTCGCCCCAGTTTGGTGCTCCACTATGTTTCATCATGAGGTGATTATGATGAAGCCATACTCTAAATTTTTGCCCAAGCTAAGTTTCAGAATTCCACACTTAATCAGGTTATACACTAACCTGTATTTCTTTGGAGACATATTGGAATAGTGAAAAAACAATGTGGCACTTTATGTAGAAGAGCCTTTTATTTGATGGTTTGACTGTCTCTGAATTAATTTCTGTGAATTATCTACCTCTGAACATATTCACAACTTTTCTTTCAAAAAGTGTTCCATCCTGCTTGAGATTCACTGACGGGGAGCACTCACAAGGACAAGTAACTGGAAAAAGTAAAGTTTAGCAACCTGTCTGTTCTCTGGATTTATCTGAGATGTTTTTTGACCCTGTATGTGTTCTCACGCTGTTCCACTCATTTATACTTAGAGCATAGGAAGATGGGCAGTAGTTCTTACCTTGTTCTTCCACCTTTTATATTGCAAGTGTAGCAGGGATGCATGTGCAGAATAAGCAGCAGCTGTTAAACCTCTGCTACAAAGGAGCAACTTTGTGTGGCTGTCTGGCTACAGAGCTCAGACTTCACTTATTTCCCAACCCCCAATCCCAAAAGCAATTGCTTGGGAATGACAGCTACATAACTACATAAATACCCATGCTTCTGCCACGTGCTTTTTCCAAATGCGAGAGTAACTTAACTTTAGTGACACAATAAAATTTATAGAAATGTCAGCAAGAATAAAGTGATGTGTTTTCTGGGTGTACGAATGTAATTCTCCATCGGGACTATTTTGAATTTAGAAGTAAAATTTAACTGTCTGTATTTTGCACTAATTCTGTCTTTTGTGTGCCTTCAGAGCTCTAGATATGTAAATTTTACCTTTCAACCTAAAGATTTGAAGCACTATACATCCCGATTCTTGGTGTAAAAATATAAACAAATAAAAATTCGACACTGACTGTGAAGGAGAGTCAGTACATATATAGAGCATGTTAAAACTGTGTGGATTTTCTTATAGAATGCCTGGCAGCTGTGGAGATACACTTCAGAAAATATTTTTTCCAATGCTTTATTGAATGAACAATCAATCAAAGCTTGCTAGCAAAAGGAAACAGCCTTAGAAGTTTTTTTTATATTCTCAGTTGTATTAAACCAGTGTTATTAAAAAAATGGATTTATGCACTCTGGTTGCTGAACAAAATAATCTGTATTGAGATTCTTCAATGTGATAACAGAACTGGAAATCGTTATTAACAGTGGCAGATATTAAGTATAAGACACTTTGTCTTTCTCCTTGCTTGCAAGTTCCTGAAGGACGTAGGACTTTAGATGTTGTCACCCTCAGAGACAGAGTATTCTCTCTCAGAGTAGTTTCCCACCTAACCTGGAAAACGGAGAGAGAAAAAACCCAGGAAATAGACTTGTAAAGAACAAAGTTCTTTAGGGATTTTCAGGGACTGGTTTGGAATTTCTTGAAAAGAAACTGAGTTAATGACTGATCGTGAGGGAAGGAGTGAAAATAATGAGGTGTCGTTAAGTTTTCATAATTGCCAACACTACGGGTGATAACTGGAGGCAATTGCTTTGTCTTGAAAACACCCTTCAAAAGCCTTTTGCTGTCTTTGTACCATAGCAGGCAAACAAAAATATAGTGTGCTGATATATAAATCTGTTGATCTTGTCTAATTTAATACTTTGAGAAATCAAGTCTAAGTGTTGTAGGGGTTTGTTTTGTTTGTTTGTTTGGTTGAGGTTAAATAAGCAAGTAATTTCTTTTACTTTTTAATGAAAGAAGGTCTGTCTAGCATGTTTTAAGATAAAATAGCACTGAATTAAAAGATGGTTTTAAGCTCCATCTTTTGTAGCACATGGGGTGTTATAGTACATATGATTTATTTATTTTATTTTTTAGTGTTCATGTACCTATTGTTTAATAGTGAGACAAAAGATAGATATAGAGGAAAGGCAAAAATATCAGAAGGTAACTGAGATAAGTCTTATTTATACTGCAGCTTGGTGAGTGGCATGTGAAAAATACAAATTCCTCACTGACTTTTGGACTGTGTGGACATTATCATAGTAGTGAAGCATAAGAAGAGTACCTTTGGAGCTAAGTAGTTAATACTGAGGATATTTTTGGGATTTATGCTGGATTTTTGTTAATCTCTGCTTTTTTTTTTTTCTTCTAAGATAGTGGAAAGTTGTCCTTGTGCTTTTACTCAAACATTTAAAGTGTGCTAGATGTTGAAGGAAAATACAATTTGACAAGAGCTTAGAAGGGAAAGTACTCACTAAACACGAAACTTTTACTAAAAAGCTTTAAAGAATTTTCAGTTTGTAATTTAATTAGAGAGATTTTCTAACAAGAGTAGAATATATTGAATTGGAAGGGACCCATAAGCATCATCAAGACTAACTCCTTGCTCTTTGCAGCTCTGCATAACACTAAACCGTATCACTGAGTGTTGTCTGGATTCTCCCTGAACTCTGGCAGGTTTAGGGCTATGACCACTCCTTGGGGACCCTGTTACAGTGCCCCACCACCCTATCAGAAATTATAAAGCATAAAGTCTGGTTGTCTGTAGAACCTCTACTGTTTTTTGTCTTTACAGAATACATGCTGTATCTCCACAAGACAAAATTCGTAATGTAAAAAAAAAGCACTCAGTTCATAATGGCATCAGGTAGTCAATCAGTGGGGGTATTTTGGCAGAACTCCTGTGTCATTTGCTCTAAAAACTGGAAGAATGTGTACTGAATGAAGCAGGATAAGAAAAGAAATCCTGTTGTTATAGATTAAAGGGTTTATATGTGCTTTCAGGTATGGTGTTTCTGGCTGGCTCTGCCACTGCGGTTCTCCTTGTTGCTGGCACGGTTATTTCAGGCAGAGCTTTTGCAAATATCTGCTTATTTGTTTCTGATGTTCTGGGTTATGCTTCTGATCTTAAGAATTCTGTAAATACCAAGTGTTTAGAATATCAGATGAAGTAATTAGTAAGTCACAGCTAATGTGTTGGGCAGGGGGGAGGGAATCAGTCACCTCTTGATTGGGGCATTTCACACTTTGTATGTGTGAACAGCCCATAAATGAGAATGCTTAGGCAAGGTCTGTGAAATCAAAATATTTCTGTAGAAAATTCCATTAGGAATCTGGGAAAGCTGAAATGACACATAAATAGTGGAGAGTAAATATGTAACTTTTCAGAAGAAAAAATTCAAAATGTAACATCAATTTACACTTTAATTACGTTACAAAAGTCACAAAACTTTTAAGGGGCTGCTCAGGAGCTGGTTTTTATTTTGCTTTAGAGAGAGAAATATAATGATCAAAACTGTTGAAGTTATGGTCTGTAATATGTTTAAGGCATATTGAGCTGGAGATAATGGTTTTACAGAAGTATTTCTGTAGTCCATTAGGCTGTACTATTGCTCTTTCATAATTCCTATTACTACAATGCATTGTTTAGTTCATGCACACCATGTTTGTCAATAAACAAACATCCAGAGCATGTGGAAAGTTCATTTTCTAGAGGTTTTGGAAAAATCTAATTATATGAGATAATGTAGTGTTACGGTAATGCAAAAGCTAAAGTATAAAATACGTTTACTTGTAACCTGAGCACTGCCCAGACTGCTTTCTGTTAAATGTTTTCTGGTGGAAATTACTGGCATTAAAATCTCAGCAGTGTTTTCTGATGAAGGAAAACCCTTTGGGTGATGCTGTTCTTATGATTTTACTTAATGTCTTGAAAAATTTTATTTCATAACTTAGGATATACAGGATTTTTTGTTTTCATTTAATATTACCAGTGAAGTGGTCTGAGAAGTAAAAGAGAGATGTGCTTGTTTCAGATTTTGCTTGGCTTCTTTGAATAGGCTCTGCTGGTATTTTGGGATATTTGGAACTTAACAGGATATGATCTTTAATTTCCTTATGATTGGTCTTGCAGGACACAAAGTAAAATTTGAGAAATGAATTTTAGAAGATAAAAACAGCACGAGGTGTGTTCAGAACCTGGATCTTTGAAGCCCAGTGAGCTTTATATGTATTAATGTGGAAGTACAGCTTTTATGCTTAGATAACATGCAAAACCAGCTGCAAAAACTGAGGGGAGAGTTGTCTGCGCCACTTGATTTTTAGTCCTCAAAGCTCTATTAAAATGGTAAATACTTTTTAAATAGCAGCTTGGGATTTTCCAGAATGACTGGGCTGAAAACTCAGCAGCTTTGCAACAGTTTGACAGAAGTTCTGCAGTCATGGAAATGTTGTGTTTCCCAGAGGAGTGTTGAAGATTTTCAGTCTCAGTAGAGGCAGTCAGTCATGTGCCTCTTAGTTGCTTGAGAAGGGACGGAGCAGGCACGATACACTCTGAACATCTTTATTAAAAGTGAGTTCCAAGAGGAAGACCAAGAGTGTTCTGTAATTCACATATACTTTAACTTCGAGTAAGATCCTTTATATCTTAGTGCTGGCAGTATTAGAGGCACTCCTGAACACATGAAGAAAGGAAGTGATGGACACTTGCAGTTCCTTCCACTGATGCAAGGAGGTTTTCATGCAAATGTTTTATTCTGAGTATGTGTGAGAGACTGAAATTTAATTACAACTAAACCTCTGAAAGACTTACTTTACAAATATCCCACTTGCCAGCCATGAGAATATTCAGATCATTTGGTTCAGATTTGAGTTTCTCGGGTTCTGAAGGGTCATAGGTCTTTGTGACCTGTAAGAGAAGCCTATGAGGTTATTTGTGTAAGTTGTGTTATCTGCAAAATAATTTCTATTTACTGCTGCTGTGTCTGAGTTGTTCTTCCTCTGTTGTTTAGGCCTGACACTGAGGCAGTGTCCCTTCTCACTCAAGCTTGAAAGTTCTGGTCTACTGTCACCTCAATCCGTATTTAATGACCTTACAGAGCTGATCTAATATTAGGAGTAAGAGCCTGATTTTTCTTTAGCTAGTATCTGTAGATAAAGTAAACTTTTACAATTTAGATGGGTATAGGTAAATAATGATTAACAACCAATTATGGATATAAACATCTATATTTAGATGTTGGTAATTGAGTATAACTGAAACCCCATGCTGATGTTCATTTAAACACTGTGCCTAGAACCTTTGGTGTGCAACTCTTGGACATATATAACTAGGTATCAGGAAAAAAACTACCTCATGAGTAAGGCTAGAGAGTTTGGAGTAATTTAAGGTAAAAATAATTTATATGAATTGTAATTTTTGAAAGGAAAAAAACCAAACTCAGCAGTTAACCCCCCCCATCCCCTGAAATTCAGAGGCAATGCATAAGCAAAACCCAAATGTGTTAAGCCTTATCTTTAGTTCTAACTTATAAAGTATTTTTTATTGTGCATAGATGATTACAAACTAATTAACAAGCAGATAAGCTGTGATAATTGAGTTGAATTTCCAAGAACTGTTTCTGTTGTAACAGAAATTTTGTAGCATTGATACTACTCAAAGAAATAGCAGATAGAGATATTGAAATTCAGTTCTCTTGAACTGAAAGAGAAACAACGTTAAGTGAAATTTTGAGCCATGTTGAGTTCTGTTTCCTGAGCCAGAGAACCCTCATTGACTTGACCATTTCTCATTTTGTGAAACAATCACTGATTGATTCAAAAGAACCCCATAAAATGGTCGTTATTCTGTATATAGGGACTGTTCTGTATGCACACATCTGCAGATGGGGAGATCATCAGGGTGTAGCAGAAGAACTAAAGGGGGGCCTTCAGGTTGGCCCATTTCTACCGGTGAACCACAGAAGTCCTACAAGCCTTTCTGTGGTAAGTTTGCTGTAGTGAATGAATCATTTGTCAGTCACATTTGTATTTATGTTTGTGATCACAGAGCTAACAATTTGTGCATGTACCTGGGAACATTTTGTTTTTCTAATTTTTCAATTCAATTTTACTTTATCATTATATTTTAATTTCTCTGTTTACCTTTTGTTTTAAGGGGTTGTATAATGATATCAGCTACAAATCAATTTAGGGTTCTTTTTCCCTTTTCCTGTCTTGCAGATACTAAACATCTGCTAGGAAATGAATTGCGTAGAAGGTTCAGAAAAAGAAATGGATGATCCCAGCTGGAAAGACTAAATTGAGCCAGGTAATGATGCAGTTCCTTGGCTTGTAATTCTACCCATTTAATAGGAGGACTCTATAGTAGCTGCTTCTTAGAATACTGCATGATACGTATGAATGAAGTAATCACAATCATTTTACCTAATTCTCTGTAGAAAAAACATAAATTAAAGCACCATTGTACTGTTGTTTCTCTTAGATCATCGTGCCATGATGAGATCATCCAGTGTGCCGCCGTTTTGCTCGTAGAGAACGTGAACTGAAGGAGGATCAGAAACCGCCTGCAGAAAGAAGGATTGCACTGCACTTGTTTTTTTTTCTATAAAAATGTTTCCTCATGTTGTAAACTGTTCTAAAGAAAATGCTGTCATCCAAAAGTGCAATAAGATGAAGAGCTTCCAATAAAAGTATATAAAACGTAGTTATTTTTAAGTATGTTTTTATTACAAGTGCAAAGAAACTTTGGTGTTACATTTTTGATAGAAAGATACACTTCCAAAACTTAGAGATATGGGTTGGGGAAGACTTGAGCACTGAGAGAGACAAGTGCTGTAGGAGATCTAACTTATAATAATGTTTTACTGTTGGCATGTTTGCTACTAAATGATAATGTTATTTCCATTTCCTTTTTATTGCCTCCAAATATGGTAAGACCCTCATAGTATGTTTTTCCATTCTGTTTTGGTTAACAGGCTCGTGTATGATTTTAATCTGCAGTGGCTTTGCTGCAGAGTGATGTCATTAACTAGTATTGCACTTCTGCTGATGTAAATAAGAGTCAAACCATTGGTTCAGGGAGACCTACTGACCACAGAAGTTCAGCCTTGAAATTCCGTCTTCTGAATAATGGCACACAGCAATATCCAGAGAGAAAATGAATGATGCATGTAAAGGGAGCTTTTAGCATGCTGAGGTACCGACTGTGGACCTGTCACTGAGGAGATTTCTGTTAGGTAGGGGTTGATGCCAAGGATTTTTGACATTTGTGGGGTAAGTCCATCAATTGGCAGGATATGTGAAGAAGTGATTTTGAAAATGGAGGCTGTGTGGTAAGACATGGAGGCCTAGAAAATCTGCTGGACTCTACTGTGAGAGTCCACAGAGAGCTGTAAATAACTAGATAGCATTTAACCAAGAAGCGATGGAGTAAGTAAACTATGAAATAAATTGTTTCTGTAATATGTCAGCAGAGTTATGTAGTTGGCAAGGTTCCACGGGGTAATTTTTGTATTCTCTAGGTTTCAGTTCTTACTCTACACAGTTTTTGTTGTCTTTGTACAGTTAGCCTACATCTTATAGCTTTTAACCCTTAAACTATTTATAACTCTTTGTTTTGAATTAACTTATGCCAGAATGTCTTTATGTCCAAGCTTTGTTATCTGATGTCAGCAGAGCTTGGCTAATAGCTGTTATCAGCCTACTGCTATATTTCAATGAAGGAAAATCTGTGAATTCATAGAATTGCTAGGTCACTTACTAGATTTTTTTTTTTGGCATTTAGTGACAATATTGTATATTCTGTACTTACCGAGAGCTTCTAAATATATATTAAACAGCTAATTAAAAATATGGAACGTATGTGGATGCTGTTTACACCTAGACTGAAGATTTGGCATGTTCAGTGAGTTCTAATGTTCTAATAGGTGGGCTTAAGACAAAATGATGAAATACAATAATTGCATTCTCTCAAATATAGTGGTCTTTAAAGTGGAGACTTGGCAATGAGTAATGTAAAGGAACTATTGAGTGAAATTTTGTTCCATCTCTGTCATTTTCATTTGTTTAGCAATTTTTGCTGAGCTATTTCAGAGAGTTTTACAAATACGTTATTAACGTCAATGAGGTGTGTTATATTTTGAAACTACAACAAAAAGGCAGAAAAAGGGGGGTTCTCCTTCGTTGTCATGCATATCTACATTTTACTGTTTTCTATTTGAGTTTTAGGTCATAGAATATTACAAAAAGAATCAATTTGGTGTATGCTTATCTACAAATTTTATTATGTGAATTTTATCAACAGTGTAGACTGTGAAGTGTTAATGCATTCATTAAGTGCTAAACAGAGATCAGGAATTTTTCAGGTTTACTTTTATTGTCATGTTTAAGGATTCTTAGCAACATACTGTGTTTTCCCCAAGATAATTGCTCTTTTGAAGTGAAACTCTACAAATCAGGTCTCCATGGTAACACTGTGTATTCTTCTGCCAACCTGTGCTGTTGCAGATTTCCTTGTCAAACTGAAGGTAGTTTCATAATTGTACAAAACTGTTTTTTTTTCATGTAGTTAGACTGTAGAAATAAGATCTACAGTTTTATTGGTCATTTTGCTTATAGCACCATGTATTGTATATCCTTTCTCACTTATGCTGCAGGTATTTTACAGTTTTGGCTCATTTGTGGAGGTTAAAAAGTGTTCTGAAGTGGAATTTTAGCTAGAAGTTGTACTACATAATGTGCTTAATGTAAGATAAATTTTGAAGAAACAGCTGAGATGACTTTAACAAGATACTTTTAATATGTTCTACAAATTTGTGTTCACTAATGAGATGACTGACATTTACCTGTCATGGCAATCACAAACAAAATGACCTAATTGAATCAAAATGGCATAAAAATACTTTCTCCAGCTCAGAAATATTTTCATAAAAATGAGTTAGAAGTGTTCATCTAACTCATAGAAATAAAAACTTCAATCAGCTGTCATGTAAAGGTGTATATTGCAATTAATAACCATTCTGTGGCTAAGTAATTTTGGTGTTGGCCAATAATCCAAAAATGACTTGCTTACTTGCTCAGTTGACAATGAATCTCAGGTCTGTGGTAAGGGGAAAAGTGGTAGTGCTGTGCCAGAGGAGCACGACTGTCCAGTAGGCTCAAAGGAAGAGACTGAATAAGTTGTTCTGATTTCCGACATATAGTGGGAAGTTCACTCCTTTTGATGATTAAGAGAGCTCATTTTGTGGTATAACAACTGGGGTTGTGCTGTCTATGCTTAACGTTGCATGAAATGTGTACAGGTACGTAGAGGTCCATGTAAGTGTCTGTTTAATAATGCTTGGGATCAATATCTGCAAATCTTGCAAGGGAGAAGGTATGCACTGTGGGTGTGTATAAACTGTGGGGAAAATGACTTCAGATTACTAAATCATGTTGTAGCTGGATCTAGTCAATGTTAAGTGGCGACTTGGTATTTGGAAAGCATTTTTGTCTTGATTTATAGATGGATCTTACTGAACTGGACTGGAAGTCCAAAGGAAAAAAGTCTAAGCTGAGACTTTTCCAGGCTTTAACCCATCTGCTTTTTACATATTCTTCAGTTCATCTGAGGGACAGAGATCTCATGAATATACATATGCAGCCAACTGATGAACAGAAACAAATCTCTAAGGAACAGTACAGTTAATAGGATAGAGGCAGAAACTATGATCAGGACTTTACTGGAGTGTACACATAATTGTTACTTCTTTCCACTAGTTTGCATTTAAGAAAGATCATCAGGTAATTTTATCGTACTTTTCTGATTCCACAGGCAACATTTTGAAAAAGTTTCTCAACAAAATATGCCCTAATAATGTTTTCACTTAAAAGTCTTTGTACCTAGATGGTGGTGCTGTTCTTGCAGGCATTTTGACATCTTTGATTTGATCTTTCACATCAGAATCTCGCATTTTACTCTGACTGTATTGTACTTTGTAGCCAAATACTTTGCATATTAGGGAGTTGGATATTTAGGCATAAAGCATTGCAGTAGCAAGAGTAGTAAAAAATGTTAGCTTTCGCAAATTTTGCTCCAGGAAGACTTTTTTTTGTTTTAGAGGTGGTTGTAAGAAGAAGTATAGTTTAATGGACACGAGGGTTTAATTAAACCACAGAATTCTGGACTGGACATAAGCATTACATTGTTCTATGTTCCACATAAAAGAGAAAATGAGTTCTTTTGAGGAAATGTAGCCTGGGTAAGAGCAGAAGAGAGCATTAAACCTTTTTTCTTCATAAAGATCTAAAACAAAGTGTTACTCTGAGAAGCCTTTAGCTGATTCTGCCACTATTTTGAAACAAAGATTACATAAAGGGTTTAAAATAGCAGTAATTCCAAGTTTTTGAGTTTGAAAATATAGATGTAGAAATCAGGTAATATACAGTGTGTAATTTTTAATAATTTTTACTATTGAAGTACTTTTATTTGTGGAAACTGTACCTGCTGTATTCAGGCCTTCTGCAAATGTGGCCCCAAAAGTTACTAAACCAAACCAAACTCTATACTGACACTGAGGTAAGTTTAGTGTCTAGAAATGTGAACAATGGACAGCATGGATAGTTGTGGTTTGTCATTCTACAACTTCCCCTTGTAACACGGTGGGATTGTTTTAAAATCCTGTGGTAATATCTCCTGTACAGAATTAAGTATCCTACATCACCATGTAGTTTTTCTCCATTTGTCTACTTTAAAGTCTTATTCTGTGTGAACATCATCACATGGGTCTTTTTTTTTTTTTTTTTTTTTCAATCACAAGAGATAACTGCAGCAATTTCAGAGGAGATTCTTTTGGGTTTTTATGATATTTGTTCTTTCAGCCTTTATTTTAAGTCCTGATGCACAGTGGAGTAGTTTATGAACTGAACCTTAGCCCCCTGGGCTAGAGATATTCATGTCAGCGCACAGACACAGCAAAGCTCTCAGCTGTGTGAGGAAGTGGTGTCTTGCTCCTTCCCTAAGAAAAAGGAATAAAATAAATAGTTTATTTTCCTGTTCTTTAAGAAAAAAAAAAAAATCTGTGATGGCAAGTGGTGTGGTTTTGAAGGACCTATCAGACATTTCTCTCTCTGTCATAATTTTGAAACAGATAAGGGTCTGTAGCATCTTTTATGCAGTGAGAAAACGTATTCTTTTTTTCTGATCATATTTTCAGCTAAGAGGTGGGGTTTTTTTGTTCTGATAAAAAGGGAAGACTGTAAGAGGAAATATGAACAGATGGATTCAAGTTACCAAGCAACACTTTGTTTCCCAGGCAATGGAAAAAGAACTGGAGCAGGTGCTAAGTGGATTTTTCTCCCTCTTGGTGGTGATTTCTTTTTTCTTTTCTTTTTTTTTCTCTTTTTTTTTTAAAAAAAATTAATTTATTTATTTATTTTATTTTTAAAAATTATTGTGAGCTGATGTTTGAGCTTCAGTCTAACACACTCTTGACAAACTTTACAGAATGATAAATATTCAGCTGGCGGATGACAACTACCTGTGCAGGTGGTTTACTGTGATTTCAGTGGTTCTTTTCTGTAGTTGTGGTAGCACGTGGTAACCAGCAAGGCTGTTGTGGATGTCATTGGTGATGTTTGCCTCACTTCAATATTCTCATATACAATCAACTCTATTTTTCTGATTTTAATATATTCCTGTAATTATGGCTTTGGACTCTTCTGCAGAAATATGAGTTTGAGCGAAATGAGTGTTCTGTATTCTCAAATGTTTACACATCGCCCCCTACCTCTTCCCTGCTGAGAAAGACTGACTTGATTGGCATATCTCAACTACCAATGCAAAATAATCCCCCCCCCTTTTTTCCTTTGTTTTTGTTTGTTTGGTTTGTTGTTGTTTTGTTTTGAAAAAGAGTTAAAAATTCTGATGGCTTTAGACACAGGTTTTTTTAAAAGATATTTGTTTCAATGCTTCTTACAAACCTTAAAAAAAACCCAAAAAACAACACCAAAATACCAACCTGACAAAGGACACCAATTATGTGAAAAATTGTCCATGTCTTATGTCCCTCTCTGTCATATATTTGCATAACCTAACAGCCCTACAGAACACTTAGGAACGTAAGGATGAAATTTCTCTGAATGTCTAGGGGAGATAATTTTGTTAACTGAGTATTGGTCTCCACATGGGCCCCTGAGGGACACCACAAGTATCATCACAGAACTTTTTTGCATTTAAAAAAAAATTGCTACTAAAAGCCTGAGGAACTTGCACATTCAGAGTCTTATTAACTCTGGTGTTTTTTGGCTTTGCTGATTAAGGCCTGATGTTTAAATACTAAATAGCCTAAACCAGCAGTAATTTTAAATGCATGTAAGTAAAGCTCACCCATGTTTAGAAAAGCACTTCCTGGGGAATTAGGGAACTGAAAATCAAAACCATAAATTATTTTAGCTAGTGATTTCACTGAGTCTGTGTGAACAGGAAAGACATCATAAGGGATACAAAAAAAAGGCAGGCTAGAAAGGTAATAAGAAAGCAGTGTATCTGTTAATAGCAAGCATGGATGTTAGTAGATACACCTATGAAATTATGCTTTTCAAAATTAAAGAAGTCCTGTGCTAATCAGTTTGAAGTATCACTGCAATGTGGGGATGTACCTCACATAGGGAATGTTTTGTGCAGTGATTGATGCTTTATGTTTTGATTTGATGCCAGGATTGATGTTTATCAGTGCTAACTCTATAAAAGGGATTTCTACAAAAAAAGTGAACAGCATGTTTGAAGTTCTGTGTATATTAACAGCAGCTAATGTATTCTTCAGTGAACTTAGGAGACCTGTCCAGCAAGTGTGTGAAATGTGTAGTACTTCTGGCTCTGATTTGTCGAGTGTGACTCTAGGTTTGGCAGTGCTATTTTTCTTCCATTTAGGAATTAAATTCTTAATTTAAGAATTTAAATTGGTTTTTCATCTGCATTCGGGCTGAAGAGGAGCACTGGTGCAGGCTAGGAATTAAAAAAATATCACTGGGTATGTGTGTAGGTTGGAAAGTGGGGAAAGCACTAATCAGGATGTCAGCCTTTGTCTTCTTGCTTTTCTAGAACAGAACTCTTCTGTTTCAGCTTGTTTAAGGAAAGTAGCTGGAGGTTAATTACTGAATATGGGAAGAACTACTGGAAAACTGTTTTCCTCTACTTAGGTGAACTGACCTACAGAAATACCACAAGCACTCTATGTTGAGAATGCTGGAAACATCCTATCTCACAGTACTGGACAAATTTAAATGTTTTTTGTTTCTTTTTAGTTATTTCTGAAGAGGGGAGCTGGCCCCCAGCAGCGTCTCTTGTGTGTTCTGGATCTTAGGATCGTATTTGGGAATCTTTGCTGTGACTTTACCCTTTTAAGCTTTACCTGTATGCTTTTGATGGCAGGAGCTAGGGAAGTCTATTCTTAGTTCCACCCTAAGGTGGAATTCCATTATTACTCCATGGTTAGTGTTACACTTACTGTAAAACTGATGTGATATTGCTTTCTTTTGCAACCTTACAAAAAATTTCTTTGTGTGTTCAGGCTTCTAAATGGGAGGGAAGGAGTGGAAATAAATCATGGATTTGTTGGGTAAGAGTTTTTGAAACACTATGGATTACACTAAGGATTTGTTACAATAAGGATTTTACATTATAAGAGTTTGAAGATGTGATTTTCATAAAAGATAGTCTTCTAAAAAAAAATCACCACACCCAAAAATAAAAGCCCAAAAATCTTGGTTTATACCTCCCAACAATGTTTCATTCATGTGTCTTGCTGCAAATTAAGTGACTCCTTTTAGTGCAACTGGGTTATTAATAAATGTCTATTTAAACATTTAGTTTTAAAAAAATTGGCATGCTTTTCCATGCAGTTTTAAAGCTTCATATGCACTGCAAAGTATTTTAGCCAGGATGTTTCCAGAATATATATTTGCTTTGCAGAACTGTAAGCAGCAATTGGAACTTTTATTTTCTGATCTAATCAACTCCCCTTGAAAATAAAGATATTGGTTCCTTTACTTGCACTCAGGGGGTTTGTTATGGGTTCTTAAATAAAATTAGGACAGTGAAAAGGAAAAAACTATAGTCAAGTTTCTTTTTCTGAAGATATGTGTGAAGCAGTAACTTTTCATTTTTCCTAATTTTGGAGAGGTAATTTTGGTAAGAGGAAAAGAGATTAATGATACTGGGCAAAAAAACAAAACAAAAAAAAAAACCAAAAAACCCAAAACGATCCTCTAGACATTTTCTTCCTTCTACAAAGAAAAGAAATCAATGTTCAAGAATTCTGCTGAAAGTGGACTTTCAGTAGCTCCTTTCAGGAAACGTTCTGTGTGCTTTCAATTACAAAGTAAATTGTCCCACGTGCATTTCAAGCTCCATATACCAATCGCCTTTTCACTTCAAACTCCTTCTACGTGGTCTCTTGCCAGAGGACACTTCCAGTATGACAACACACGTGGTTGCTTAAGGTGTTTTTGACATACAAGTCAAAGAAAAGCTGAGTTTCCTAATGTTCAGATGATTTTTCCTTATACTCTCTCTTTAGGCATAAAAAGGTAATGGTAAAACAGGAGACCTTCTTCCATGCATGAATTTAGGAATAAGTGGAAGTGCGATCATTGTAAAGGAATTTTTTTGACTATTGATTCCACGGGGTGGCTTTAATATGTGTAAAAACTCCTTTCTCCCTCCTACCCTTCTTTACACCTCCAAGTTTTTTAATGTAGGCCAGGAGTGGTGTCAGAATCCTTGTTCAGCAGGAACACTGAGGCCAACGAGATTATTGCTGGACTTGTCCACGGGAATGGACTGTCGATATTTCTTTTATAGGTTGGTTGTGGTGCCTAATTCACACAACTCCTTCTGTGTTCATCAAAACTCATATTTGCCTGTTTATCTAAAATAGTAATAAATGGAGAGAGAATTAGGCATGCATCTGAATATCTTGCTTAGTTGTGAGAGCTTAATAAATTTAAATACATCTAATTTCCAGAGGAATTCTCTGTAGTGCAGAGCTTGTATAGCTATCAGCTCCTTATAGCTTCCTGTAATTTTTCATTTTGTGTCCTTGTATCCACATTTTCATTTCTTCAAGCTATAAAATTTGCTGGGATTTGACAAAATTTCTTTAACAGGTTCTCATAGGGTTCAAATACCTGTGGTAGTGCGTTTTTAAAAGACAATCAATGGCAAGATGATTTTTTGAATTCTTTCCAGTAACAAGACTGCTTTTTCCTACCCACTGGAGCCAGACATAGAAATTTTGTGTTGTCAATTTATGGTTTCCAGAAAGATGAAGGGTTTGATCAGGATTTCTTAAACCTCCTTTCATCTAAATTACTATGAGACCATTTTGGCTGGGGGTAAATGTGAAGAGTTAGAAAAAACAGAAAAGAGCAGATAATTCTTATATGTTACATTTTTCTATTATTCTGATTAAATAAAATTTGATCAGTCTTTTTAATGGTATTTTTGGCTAAAGAAACACTACTGTTTGGACGCTTTAGGTAAATGGTTGTGCTTTTACTTAAATGTGATTGAAATGTTAATATACTGCTGATTTAAATTTTAAAGTTCAGATAAGCTGATCATGTAGAGGCAATCCCAAGACTTTCTTTTCCAGGAGGATGGAACTGGTGTGCTCTGAGGTGTTTGAGGGAACCAGCAGCTCCTGTATCACTGCCCACTGTGATTTACAGATTTGTACATTTTGCCTGTGAATGCAGAAACCTGCATTTACTGATCCAATGGTTTCTCATACCCATTTTTAGGTTCCCTTAGGTGGAGTTGCTGTCATCTTCAATCATTTATCTTTCTTCTTCCAGTCGTTACTTGATTCTGATGGTTGTGTTCCTGTTATGTCTTTATTTTTTAGAAATCTTGAGTTTTGTGTTAATTTTTAGAAGTCTTCTAGTTCATGGTTTCATTTTCCTTCAGCTCTTTAATCAGGAGAAGCTTATCAGCTCAAATGCAGACACTCACTGCTGGTTTCATACCCTCTCTAAATTGCCCATTTTCTGAAATAGTCCTTTTCCTTCTAGCGCTTTGTGCCCTGCTATTTTAGGCAGTTTTATGTAAAGGTGAAATCTTGACCTACATCAGCTGCATTGCTACAGTCTTTTGTTTTAGAGTTTTGACCCAATTTCATCTAACCAGAACAACACATATCACTGATGTCTTCAGAATCTTAATGAAATACATCAGAAACAGAGTAAAAGGAGGATCAGTTTGCAGCACCCTGACTTTCCTGCAGCCAAATGATGAAGTGTCTTTCAATAAAGCTGGGATAAAAATGCAGTTTTATTTGGATATTTAGTATTAGGTTCAGATTATGCTATATGGTTCAGATTTTCAATAATGCCAAACCCTTACATTTTATTGGATTATTACAAATTACAGAAATGTTATCAATTTTTGAACAGAACAACTCTTCCACCAGTTATGAAATATGAAATGTCTCCTCCTTGGATCTCTTTTAGTGTTAGTGGTAAAATTGTGTGCTGAAGTTACTTCTGAGGCCAGTACAAGATGCTAATCTAATATTGTGGAAGGAGAAAACAAAGGCTAAGTTTGGGTTGAGGCTCATTTTAGTCTAAAAGCAAAGAATATTAAAGTAAATTTAATGTGAAGAAGATGATCTGATTACCTGTCGACTTTGTGTGGGTGTGTTAATCACCTTGACAACTAAGCATCCCATGAAACGCTGTATGTGGGTATTTGGTTACACAGAATTATAATAATTTGCATGTACAAAGCAGTTACTTAAAATTACTATTAATTGCAGATGCTTTATAGGAATATAATGAAAGTGTAATTTTGTAAATGAGTGCATCTCTGAGAGATTATTAGTGTAGGTTTGATGGTTGCAAAGGTGATGACACAAGTAGTTTGTCATGGATATAAGTATAAAAAGAAACTATCTCTGATATGTGGTTTTTCTTTCTTTCTTTTCTTTTCTTTTCTTTTTTTTTTTTTTACATTTTTATTAGGCTCCCTGGGCTTTTTATTAAAAGAAATTGAAAAAGGAAAAACAACATCATTCCAGAAATGATGTAATGGATAAAAATCTGGTTTCCTTAGGCTGTGAGGACTTCATGAAATCTTCAGAATATCTCTTGCTTAGCTGTTCAGGCAAATTTGAAACCCTCCAGATGACCTCAGATAGTAAAACAATCAGTGTAAGGTATCGTGCACATAAAGTGTATCCTTAAATTAGTACCCCAGAAGCAGATCCCTGAATCGGGTACCCCAAAAGAAAAAGCACAAACATAGAACAACATAAATCCAAGAGCTGAGCCTTGTGGGAGCCTCCAAACATTTGAATCTGATTGGAAGAAAACCTCACAAAATAATAAAGTGGGAGTAATTTTCTGATCTTCTCCAGAATCCTAAAGTCTGCTTCATTTTACCATCAGGGATAGAGAAGAAAAGCTTTTAAGTCAGCCAGCATCAGATTGATTCATAAAGCAAACAGGAAAAGTATTATGAGGAAGGCTTCATGCTATGATAGACATCTAAGAATACGCATCTTTGGCACTCTATTCATCTTTGGCTAAGGGGGTGGAAACTCTGCTTTGTCTCCCTGGGTAGTGTGTGGAATCCTGTTTATATTCCAGCTCACTTTATGTGGCCTTGGGGAGCAAGGTCTGGTCTTAGAATTAGCTGTAATTTTTGCTGATCAGATAGTGGTATGACTGGCCAACTCTTTTTCCATGACTTCTGTAGAACTGTATGACAAATCTGTGGCATACTCTTATTTTTTAAAACTTTGGTGTGGTGAAGGTGCTTGTTTCATCTAAGGCAAGCAGCTGGTGGTGATTGAGAGATTTCTTGCATAGGTGATGTGTGAAGATTTCTTTCTTTTTAGAATGCGGAGAGTTAGTTGTATTAAAAAAAAGAAAAACAAGGAAAAAGGACCAATCAGAGATACTTTTTCATAAATGCCAAAGCGTTTCAAAAGTGCATAAAAGCAAAATTAGAAGTTCACTGTTGTTATCTGTTAGAAGTAGTTTAAATATCCGTATATTTAATGCAGTATATTTAATCTTATAAAAACTATGCAGACTTACTTAGCTTTAAGTATAATAACTTGTCTCAGTTACTTTAATATATAAGGCCACACATTTTTTTTAATCTATTTTATAAAGATGTTTATTAGCAGTAGATTTTAGTTTAATAAGATACAGTAAATCACTCTTACTACTTAGTCTGTAAGAACAGTTGTTTCTCAGTCATGGGTAGGCAATATGTTTGTTGCTAAGCAGAACAAGAAACTGATTGATAGTTTGTGGTACAAAAAACTGTGACTTTTAAACTTGTGGGTTATAAGGTAGGCAAGACCTAGAAATGTGCTAGGATAGGCTGAGGGGGGACAGGATAATATATGCACAATCCATAGTTGATTATATTTTTGATAGTCTATTAATTGATAGTCACACTGTATGTGGTTTGCTTCATTCAGAAAAAAGGGATTTGAGAGATAGGAATAAAGATAATTGGGACTCAGAGTGTTAGGTTTTTTGATGATTTCTGCCCCACCCCTTTTCCCCTTCTCCTTCACCTGAATTTGTGAGGATGAGCTGGGAGAGGCATAATTTGGAACACAATATCTCAGGCTCTGAACCCAGCCTTTGTGATGAATGACCTTGGCTTCTTGGCCTCAGGCATAAATGTACTTTTCATGGTTATAAGGTTAGGCCAAGTGTGTATGTCGAGCACTGGGGTAGGAAGAAGTGAGAGATGAAGACACTGAGGATGGCAGTCCAGACTTTGGAGCAGAAGGACTCCAAAAGAATAGAAACTGGACTATATCTGTCCTGTTTCCAGTGTTTTTAATACTAAACTTTCCAGATGGTTTATGAGTGGGGAATAAGCATCACCAAATTCTCAAATGGCAATGTTTTATTACACTTTACGTTTTTCTATGCGATTATGTGGCTTTTTTATTGAGATATATCATACCGAGGTACAACTTGGTTTTATGAGATGAGTGCTACTGTCTTCATACTCTTCAGTCTTTTAAAAATTATTATTATTTTTATAAAGACCAGTAAATATTACTTCTTTTAACTGCCTGTCTTAACTAATGCAATCCATTTCTTTTTTACCTGTGCATTAAGATGCATACAAAACGGTATGAAAATGTGAAAACTGAAATGTAATTGCTACTGTAGAGGGTGTTGCGTCAACCCACTATATAATTATTATCCTTAAAATGTCAAATTTGAATACAATGTCTTTAGATTGCTTATTTCAGGTATCAAAGGAAAAACTAAGAAGAAAATGCAATAGAAAATTTAACCCTTAACAGTGTTTGAATTAGTTACACAACTGGAATAAGTTTGGGTGTTTAAGCAGCCCAAGCAGCGCTGTGTTGGGACTCAGAAAGGACTCACTGGCTCATCAGGGTCGATGTTAATTATTGATGGGGGCTCAGGAATAGCGCATGTGCTGTCAGAGTTCACTGTAACGTAAGACAGGGACTGCAGTGATGCCAGAGGGATTATAGCCAGGGAAGCACCTGTAGCATTGGGAGCTGCATACTTCTAACCATCACACTTTTCTTTTCTTGTATTGAATTCACACGAGCATTAAAACAATGGAAAGATGAGCCGTCAAGCTTATTTCTATCGTGTCCCTCCACAGGAATTGCACAGAAGAACCCAACTGCAGCCTGAGCCGGCCAAGACGAAGGCTCTTCAGACAGTTATCGAAATGAAGGTATGGTCTTTGCATGTCTCCCCGTGTGTTATTTCTGTGGTGTGAAGTCATGTGCTGGGGATGGCTGGGATGGAGTTAATTTTCCTCATAGCAGCCTGTAGGGTGCTGTTTGGAATTTCAGAGCAAAACAGTGTTGATAACGTGCTGATGTTTTAGCTGTTGCTCAACAGTGCTTGCACTGAGTCAGCTCTAGCCCCAGCAAGTGAGTTGGGGCTGGACAAGAGGCTGGGCAGGATCACAGCAGGGACAGCTGACCTAAACTGAGCAGAGGGGCATTCCCTACCATGGGATGTCATGCCCAGCCGTGGAACTGAGGGGAGGACATTCAGAGCTATGGCATTTGTCTTCCCAAATAACTGCTGGGCATGATGAAACCCAGCTTCCCTGGGATTAGCAGGGTATCTGCCTGCCGGTGGGAAGTAGTGAATGAATTCCATGTTTTGCTTTGCTTGCCTGCACAGCTTTGCTTTACCTTTTAAACTGGCTTTATCTCAACTAATGGGTTTTCTCACTTTTGCCCTTCCAGTTCCTTCCCCCCTCCCTCTGAGGGGGGTTGAATGAGCAGCTGTGTGACACTTAGCTGCCTGCCAGGGTTGATTTATGACTTTTAGATCATTAAATGCTTCCTTTACCTTATCAATTTATTTTGTTGTGAAACCAGGAAAAAATAGTATTTATTTCTCTCAATCTTTTTTCTTAGTTAAATGGATTAAAAAAAATAAATTCTAGTGTAACATTGCTGAATAATGAGAACTGTCTATTGCTTTTCAAAAAGACTTGGGGGTGTGTCTGTGTTTCAGGAGATCCAAAGTTGATGGAATAAATTGACAAACAGAAGTCTAAGGCAAACTGTCCAAGGCTAATGTAAAACATTTTTCTTCTTGATCTTTAAGACAATTCTATTGCTGGTTATTAGCTCATAATTTTACAACTAATCTAAGGAAAATATTAATTGCATCAGCAGATATGACAAATTTGTGATGACAAAGCTATCTTAGTCCTGAATATAGTTTCCTCTTTTCGATATATAATATTACTAAAGTGCTAGCTTTTTTCCCCTACAATAACAAAAGATAAAAATTATAATTTAAAAAGTGAAAACTGATATTTCTGCATAATTCTAAGAGTCTGGACTGTAACGAAAATACCATGAGACTTGAGAAAATTTATGAGTCGTCAGTGCTGCCTGAAATACATTAATGATAATCTTTGAGTCTTAAAAGAAAGTGCAAATTAAAGGCCTTATTTTGCCAGTGACTTCTTTTAGGAGCAAATGAGTTCATCATGTCTGACCTCTGTGGTAAACACACAGTTAAAGCAAGAGAAGGACTTTGTAAATACAGTGTGTGTCTTTTGATAGGTAATAATTAGTTTGGATTATATGAGTAACAAAGAGGGTACATTGATATCAGTATTTCATCTTCTGACTCATATTTGCCTTGGACAGTTTAGAAGTCTTTGTATGATATCTAAAACGTGTGTTTTTGCATCACCTTGTTACCCTAAGTAAATGGGTAAGTAGGATGCCAGCTGAGAAACTTGTTTCTTTCTATTCATATTCACTTAATATATTAATGTATTATTAGGTTACTTACTATTGGTAATCATAAATGTAAAAGTTTTGGGATACGGAAAGAAAGTGTTAGAATAACTTATAATCTTTCATGTGGGTTATTAACAATGTAATCTTCCTGTACCAAAACTCTCTGAAAAGAACAGAGGTGGGGGGTACACGACACACGAGTGGCACATGTGACAGCTGTAGTTGCAGCCACTCCTGACAGTGTCTGACCCTGGGGACAGTAGAGTGTTTGCTGTCTGTCTCCCGTGAGAGGTGGGTGTGGTGTGCTGTGTTGCTCTGCTTTTGAAAAGTCTGATCTTTGTAGTGAGGGCTGTCATTTGTCATGAGTGAGACTGCAGTCATGTTGCTGGAGCACTGGTGCAGAGCTGCTTTTTGGCTATGAGGCACACAGTTCTTTCTTTTCCTGTGAACATACTCTCCTTTGGGGTTGCCCTGTCTGAAATAGGCCTAATACTGAAAAAAAAAAAAAAGGGACAAATGTAAGATGTTGAAATCCACACGATTAAACGGCAGTTTTCATTACAAGTTCCAGATTTGGAATGTTTTCAAGAAAATTTAAATTGTCTTAATCCAGACAGCACTTGTTTTGAAAAAAATGTGGAACATTTGTTTTGAATGATCAAGCATTGAAACAATCATTTCCCTACAGTGTTGAGAGTAGAAGGAGGGAGAGGATTAGCCTGTACTATGGCAATCTGAGGCTGTACACTCCCCGATGCAGAGGTTCCAAGCAGGATATATTTCTCTTCACTGAACTCAGCTCAACCCCTTCCACCCCCTTGCCCTGTTAGCTTTTGTCTGAGTCCCCTCCATGGCTCCCCCAGGCTCTGTCAGGGTGCAACTTTCCCTCTGTAAATCCTTCTGTTCTTTCCTGTGGTTTTCTTCTGTCCCTTGCCACTGCTGAATGCTTTCTGTCCCTTTCCCAGTTTGTACACCCTTTCATCCAAGGAAGTTATACCCATTTCTCCTAACTCTAATTTCTCATGTGTTTTTTTTTTTATTTGTCCTAAACATCTTTTTTTTCTGCTTTACCTTTCCTGTCCTGTAATGCTCTTCATTTACCTCTGAAGCTTTGCAAGTAGTTGTCATTTCTTGTAGCAGTTGCATTTTCTGTTTAACTGTTGTCCCCTTGACCAATGTCTGTCTTCTGTATACTCATGTAGAAAAAAACCCAACCACAGGGCAAACAAAAAAAGGTGGAAAATTCACATCCTATGTCTTGACTCCTGTTTCTCTTGCTTTGTTTATTCCTTTCCAGATATCTGTTGTCTTCTCAGATGCCTTGCACAGGCCTTTCTTTCCCAACTTTCTTTTTGCTTCTTAGACATGTTTACTTCCAGATGTCCTATGTCTTTATTGTTTCCCCTTACGTTCTTTACTCTGTGTTCTCTTATCTGCAACAGAACTTCTTCTCCAGAAACCCTTCTTTCTTCTGGAAAGCAATGTCCCAAAACCAAAGAAGGGTAGGATGCTTCCCTAGGTACTCCTAGCAGGTGAATAGGTCAAAACTTGCTCACCTCTTCTGAGGCTCCAGCTGAAGTTCTGCCTCCTCTTCTGGGGTCCCCCGTACAGAAAAGACAAGGAGCTGTTGGAGCAAGGCAGAGGACTTGCCACAGAAATGATCAGAGGGCTGCAGCAGCTCCCCTGTGGAGACAGGAGAGCTGGGGCTGTTCACCCTGGAGAAGAAAAGGCTCCTCAGAGACCTTCTTGCAGTCTTTCAGTATTTACAGAGGACTTACAAGAAGGATGGGGACAGGCTTTTCAATAGAGCCTTTCATGATAGGACAAGGAACAACAGTGTTAAACTGAAATAGGGTAGATCTAAATTGGACATAAGGAAAAAAGAATTTTATGATGAGTGTGGTGAGACCCTGGCACAGGTTGCCCAGAGAAGCTGTGGCTGGCCCATCCCTGAAGTGTTCAAGGCCAGGTTGGATGGGGCTCTGAGAAACCTGGTCTAGTGGAAGGTGTCCCTGCTCATGACAGGAGAGTTAGACTTGGTGATCTTTAAAGGCTGCTTCCAACCCAAACCATTATATGTTACTATGATCTCATTCAGACAGTTCTGGGCTTAGAAAGGTGATAATACTTGGGAGAGAAAATTAGATATGAATTGCCTACAGATATGTCATAAAGCTCACCTTAATATAGGCTATTGAGCATCCCAAAATACATGGAGTCTAGCTACTAGAATGATAAACTCTTTAGAAATGGTAAGCTGTAGAGCAAATGAAAATACTTCTGGTTTACCTTACTTGCAGAAAGAGCCATCTTTGTGTATTGATCCAGCTGTGATATTTCAGGTATGGGTTTGGTTCTAAAAAAGCGTGTTATGTGTGTTTGCAGTGCAACATACTCTTATTCTTAAGATTGCATGAGCTTTCACTTCCCTTGTCTTCCAAGATAAACCTGAATAATCTCTGCATTAAATTGACAAAGTTAAAAAAATGCATGGAGTAAGAGTAGCCGTGTAGTTCTGTTGACAGCAAGTGTACATAAGTGCATTTGCATGTAAGTTTGATTAAATGTGAGGTTTCAAACATTTCTTTCTGATTGCTTGTTTAATACCCTACAAGCTAATTTTTTCATAGACATTGTTTAAATTTATCAGGTATCTCAAATGATGAACAGTAGCATTTGTTACTTTTCCTTTCGGAATAAGACAGCCTGGAATGCTGTATTATATGGACTTGGACTCAATGATCCCTGTGGGTCCCTCCCAACTCAGATTATTCTGGGATTATTTACAAATATTTTGCCCTTTTCCTTCCTCTCAGTGTTCAGGAAATGCACTATGGAACTCTTGTAAGGACTGATATGATTCATGAAGCATCACTGTGGAAATTAATTTGTAGATTTAGTCACTTTTCTTGTGTGAAATATTATTGCCTTCAATATCAGGACACATACCAATTGTTTCACATCCCAAAGAGGTGGATTTCTGCTAAGTCCAGCATGGAAATAGCCCTGACCTCTCTCACAGAGTACTTGCAACACTGTTCTAATAAAGGAGATGAGGAAGTATGGGTTACTGCTGGAAGGAGGGGATAGGTTAGGGCAAGTACCCTGATCTCTGTCACAAATCCTGCTATATAATCTGATGTCTTTTAACAGATTTAGAGGGCCTGAGTGGAAAAATCTGCACAAATGTTGCATTGTTGTAGAACTCAGAAGTATGTTCATTAGTACCATTTAATACTAAGCTGTTTCCTTAATATTATTGCAAAGGAATCTTTGTGATTCAACACAGACTCACGTAGGTTTTTTTCAGAATGTTGCTAATGTGGATAAATCTTAGAGGTCTGAAGGAAATACTGCATCTGTTCCTGTTTCAGTTTCTGAAAGCTTGCCAGACCCTGTGCCACAACAAGAGCTGGTTGAAAGTTTTCCAATTGAAGTTTTCTGTGGGAAAACGCTGATTCAGCTGAATCAGAAGATTTTCTGGGAATGTGCCTATTCTGACTAAACTTAACTTTCTATCCGTCCTGCCAGTCAGCCCAGCTCCCTCGTGGCAGAACCCACTGGAGCTCTAGGCTGTGTTAGCTTTGACCTACAGGGTTCCTCACTTTCCAGCAGTTGTCCAGACAGGAAAGCTGTCAGGTTTCCTGGGCAAGCCAGCATGCAGAAGGGAAGAACAGATCCTTGAGCAGTCTGGGATTGAAGGTGATGTCTGTCTTCTCTTCTGTCTTGTCAACACTAATGTTTTTGATACGTTATTCTGAAACAGATTTTATGGTCTTCACAATTTATGAAATTTCTGACTCCTGCTTCAGTAAAAAGTTAATACAAAACTGACAGTGACAATTTTTCACTGTAAAGACTAGTTAAAACTAGTTTTTACACACGTGCAATCATAATATACAGAGCAATTAAAAATAAACTTTTCCTGAGATATTTCAAACTTGTGATAAAGTAGAAGTACAGAAAATGCTTGCAGTTAGATATTTCTCATAAAGCTTAAATGTTATTCTGTGATGTATAAACCTTCTAAGGAGTGCAGCAGGCTGAGCAATAAATTGTTTCTGCCACATTATATTTGCAAACATGTAAAATACAAATGCAGTAGAAAAAGGCAGACTCTTATAGACGTAGCTGGGGAGATTTGATCAAGACTACTCCCAGATGTCATGTCATAACAGGTCATGTAAGTATTAATATCTTTCATTGCAAAATCATTCTAAAGTGCAGTGAAACTTAGGGTTTGCTTTTATCTTCAAAAATAGGAGTAAAATATTTCTAAAATGAAGTCTGATGGACCAAGCTGGATTGACTGTAGTATGTGTGAGAGCTACAATTGTTTTGTGTTGTGCATAAGTCTTGAAAGATTTTAAAATTCTTATTTTATCTTATAGTATTTTTCTTTTTGTGTGGTTTCTCCAAATGATAAGATTTAATGCGAATTTTCTGCTTTTCTTTTTTTATTCCATCTCAGAATTTTTTCTTTCCTTCCAGAACAGTTTAGTATAAAATGTTTAATTTCTGTCAAATGAAGGGGCTGATCACTTAGATTACTTGGCTTTCATGATCACTCACACAGCCTTTGTTATATGAGTAATGCCGATTCTATGGACGAACACTAAAATTTTTAGGATTCTGCTACTAGAAATCTGTGATGTTAGTAATGTTAGTCTAAGATACTAAGTAGATTAAGTTGCATTTTACCTGCAACTTGAAAAATTGTTATTTAAAAAACCCCAACTCCATAATTATTTTAGGTATAGGTATATAGTCTAAAAGCTGGTTGGATGCCCTCCAGAATGGGAAGGGGTGTGGGGGTGTACTGTGGTGGTGGGGTGTGTGATTTTCTTTCTATTTTGTTGCTTTTGTTCTTTCTATTTTGTTTGTTTTGTGTTTTGGTTTGTTTTGTTTGTTTGTTTTTAAATTTGCATCCCTAGTCATCTCCTTTGTGTTTTTTAATTGGTATTTGGTGGAATGATCTGTTTCTTTGAACATACCCATCAAGAAAGAAAAGTATGGAAATATGGCTGATTAAGATTATCATCAGTATTTTCAGTATCAGATATTTTCCAGAAAGAAAAGCAGCTAGTGAGGTAAAAGATAAATCCCAACAAGTTCCACATTCCAAGAATTTTTTTTGTTTGTTTCCTTCACCTTCGGGACTTCTTTTATCATTTGTCTGGAGCTTCCTTTCTGAAAGGGGATGCAGTTAATCTGGAAATTTGTAAGAGGCCTGAAACAGCTTGGTGTTCCCCTCAAAGTGCATTACTTTGCCTGTACAGTAACTTTTCTCTCATGCAGTGTAACTCCCTTCGATGTCTGCTTCAAATTCCTTTGTCTCAAGATTTCTCATTGAAATATTTTTTGCACCACTGAGCTCTTGTCTGGATTAAAACACTCTTCACACAGAGGGACCACACAGTACTTGCAGAGTAGTACAACCCATAAACATCTCTGCCAGTGGAAACTGGTCCATCAGTGTGGTGAAAGTGTATGAGGAAACCTTTCTTCCTCTTGAGAACAGAGCTGCAGAGAAATAGGAAGCTGAGCCTCAGGCTGAGTCACAATGAGTGGCCTGTTCTGCAGGGATCATGTACAGACCTCTCTAGGCTAAACTTTGTGTTTAAGAGCTTGGAAGAATAGCCAGGCCTAGGTGGTTGGCAGTGATAATAAGTTATGTTATCACATATATGGGGAAAAACAGCGCATCTCCCATCCATTCTCCTTTCAAGCCTGTGTAGGAATGAAGATGGAATTTTGACCACAATTCTCTGCAGAGTGTGCAACAGAACATAGCACTGCATGTTTCCTGGTGGTGGAGGAGATCTGAATTCTGCATTTCTTTAAGCCCAAATCAATAGAAATATTCTTGGTTCATGGCAGTATCTGTGTTATCTATTTGTACCATCTATTTCTACTGGTTTACTATTCCATATTCATGCAAGCACAGATATGCTTCCATTATCCTTTAGGATATGTTTCATATAATTTTCAATACTCTCTTTTTTTATAACTTAGGATACAAAAATAGCTTCACTTGAGCGCAATATAAGAGACCTTGAAGATGAAATACAGATGTTAAAGACAAACGGAGTTCTGAATACAGAGGACCGAGAAGAGGAAATCAAACAAATAGAAGTTTACAAGAGTCACTCAAAGTTCATGAAAAATAAGGTAAGATCTGTTTATGTGAGAGATTAAGGCTGTTTAAATAATGGAAAGAAAAGTTTTAACTTGACTGTTTTCAACACAAGCAACTCTCTGACTTAAGAAGAGGTAAGGAAGAGCTTTTTTTTTTTTTTTTTTCTGGTTTTGACAGTAGTTTTGCAGTAAGGATCTCTGTTTGGTAGGTGCTGCCAGATTGTACTCTTTTCATGTTTTAAAGGCTAGCAATTGAATGACTATTCCTCCAGAGTACCTCTCATTTCAAATTACTGGACATAGATTAATATGAGTTGACCACAGACAGATAGTAAACATGAAGTGATCACATTTCCTGGTATCAAGCTCACAAAAGAGTATGGCTTGTTCATTATTTAGGGGTTTGTGCTAAAGAAGGAATGAAAATGTTAGTGCCCAAGCATAATTAATGCAATTTATTAAAAAATTAATTTAAGAATGTATTCATTCTATTGGAAAAAAGCTCTTAAACCACTGAAAAGTAGCTGAAGTTCCTAAGTAGCATTATCATCACTAAAATTATTTTGCCTACTTAAACGTCAACAGCAATTCAGTTTTAGTAATTCAGAGCAAAACCCCTAATGCATGTCAGCAAACCTGTTGATATAAAGTACAAACCCCAGTACTTTGTTAACAATCTGGTGACATTTTTGAGAGAAAAAACTTCAATATATTTCTGTGGCCCAGAAAGCAGATGAATGAGAAGAGTATTAAACATGCCTCGTTTTGTCACAGTCTTCTGATCTTTGATAAATGCCACATTCTGATGAAATTTTGTCTGATTTCTTTCACCAGTCCTTTTCTTCCACTTAAAATTGAGATTTGCAGCAGAATATTTTATTTTTATCATTCATCTGAGAACCCTTCAAGGTGGAAAAAGTATTTATGGAGCTGTCAGCAAACGGATCTTATTATACCTGATCTGTTGAACCTGAGATAGCGGATAAATCCTGATAAATGGAAGCCTTGATTGGTGGCAAAGAATAAAAAACTCTTCTGACAGTTAACAGTCTTAGGTGTTATGAAGCTCTTAATACCTTTCATTTATTCTTGAAGTATAACTTTCAACAAATCTGTTCCTGATTTAAATAAATGAGGAGGTTTTAAATAGAGACAAATACAGAATATTATTTATAGTACATGAGTGCTAGAGAATGCTGGGAATTGTTTATTTTCTTAACTAATTCTTAGTAACAGTCACTCTCTCCAAACATATAGGCTTTATTTGTGACTTGCAGTTAAATAGAAATTGTAAAAATGAGAAAACTTGTTCAGATTTTTTTTTCTTGCCCACTTGATGACGACTCTCCTTGCTGTGTTTTGAAGGGAGAAAACTTGCCATGAGTCACGTGATACAGAAATTGTCAAAACAAGTTTTAAAGCTTACATGACTAAGAGAGCTGCACTTTCAAATATCTTCATTGAGAATATGAGGAAAACATATAGGATGATACATTCTTTAAAAAATACCTGCTTTGCAAGAATTCTCTTACTGGATGTGAAGGGTTCATCCTTTGGAAGGAACAGGTGCATTTCTTTCAGGTGTGAGTTTGCACTCTGGAATTCAAGTAGTTCTTTGAGTATTAGAACTCTCATTCTATCCACTGGAAAGATGATGAAGAGATCCAGTGGCAGTTTAGTACAACTTCAGCAGATTACCATCCAAATGAGTTTTAAGAATTGATTAAGCAGTAACAAGGCACTATGTAGTTAATGTCTGCATGTAAGAACTTTTCCTGCTGTATGATGAGATAATTCAAGTTATAGGGGATCCTGTAGGAAATATATACAGCAGAGAAACAGCTTTTTTTTTTTTTGTTGGGGTAGGCCTGGAATTGTAATAACCAGTTTAAAACCAGACCTTGCCCAGTATAACCTGTAGAATCTACTGATAGACCTGCAGATTCTGCTGTGGGCAGCCACGTCATTTGCATTGCTACTGTTTCTCCTGTACTTAAATCCTTCATTCTAAAAAGCAGTTGTGATTTGTCACTTAAGACCAGATCTTACAATGTGGAAATCAGCATAGTTTCATTTAATGGAATTATTTACTTAAAGATTTAGCCAATTAATTTTAATATACATTGTTCAGGGTTTTTTTTTCTCCTTTGTTTCTCAGCTACTCTGTGTAATGTCATGAAAGAATTGGTGTGTAAAAATAATAATAGAGGAACAGAGAAGATGTTTTTTTTGAAATGCTAGGTATCTGAGGAATTGAAATGGTGGGAGGTGACAGAATTGTAAACTGAGAGGGAAGAGAAAGGAACTGGGGTTTCAGGAAAGGAGGTGAAGCAAGATTGTCTTGGGTAATGTTGAGAAAGCAGTGACAGGCAAATTACACATGTGAAATATGTGAGATAGTGGGAGGGTCAGGATCAGAGGCCAGACTTGGAGTTTTTTGATGCTGTGACCCTTTTACCCAGACTTGTAGGTTCTCTTCGCTGTAGTCTTTATGAAGTACAAGGTTTTACCTTTGCCATTTGTTGTACTGAGATCAGGAGGTCTCACTGAATCGTGACTGTTGTTCTTCCACATCACTTTAGATATAGCAAAGTGAAAATGTTTGCATAGCTGCTAGAGACAACACTCTATTTCATGTCTTTTTTTCTTTTCTCCTATTCCCTCCCCCCACTAATAGATAATGCAGAACTTAAGAAAAGTCTAAAAATTTCTTTAAAAGTTATGTAGTTTCTTGTTACACCTTTGTGTTTTTGAGACTTAATCTTTTTAAATTGGAATTTTAGTACATTTTCATAATTATATTTGTTTTGATAAAACACCAAGCAGAAGCATATTTATTCAGTGCATTTCTGTGTTGTGTCTGTTTGCTTTGTGGTTTTTCGGGGGCTTTTTTGAGTGTTCTAACACATTTTTAAAACCTGACAATTTGTAGGTCTTGTAGCCAGAACTTTATACTAAACAGATTCTATTTCTAAAACACCAAGAGCATACCTGCAATGAAAATGAAGCCTTTTTTATTTTTTTACTGTTATTTCTCAGGGTGTGGGTTGTGTCAAGGAATAAAGCGAGAGGAGTTTCTAGAAGAGATTAAGCATCTGTGATGTTCACACGTGTCTCGTGTAAAGCATGGGATGGAATTCAGACTTGCCTTTGGATCTCATAGACAGATTTTCGCATTGTTCTTTTTGCATAAGCTTTGTCTCCAGTTGCCATCTTTGCTTCCAAGGGATGGAGGAAGGTGGTTTGCTTTCGAGAGAGTTTTCTCTAGCGGTTTCTTAGCTGCAGTCTTTCCTCACATCTGTTTTTTGTATCCTCTGTTTCTTATTTTGATACTTTCAGAGTCTGAAGGTGATTTCTTTTAGTGCCAGGACAGATCTTGGGTTTATACAGTAGCTCAGAGGTGACTATCCCAGCACCTCAAGCAACTAGACAAACGTATTGGGATTTATAAAGAGAAATAAGGAATAAATATATTAAGACATGCATATGGACTGTAGTTGTAAGAAACATCTTTTAAATTTAATTTTTAAGGATATACTTGTAAGGTAAAGCAAAATAAAAATATTTTGATCAGCAGTAAATATTTCCAGTACCATACAATATTACATTTGTAAAATATTTTAGTATGTGGATTTATGGGATGTGGTTCAGCTGAATCAGCCTGTGGATACATATTCTTTTTTTTTTCCTGGTGATCTTTGAATCACTCTTCACCTACCGTGCAACTGATGGGAGAGAATGGAAAAGAGTTCTAGCACATCTCTGGTTTTTGCAGAATTGAAACTCGAATTTTAAAGAAAACTATCTAGGCCTTACAGTCATCAAGAAAATATAAAGGAAGTGTGATTTCCCTGAGTTACACATATGCAGAGAGGTGTTTTATTACAAATAATCATCATGAGATGATGGATCTGAATTAATCCGATGACCAGTGTTATTTCCAAAGAATTTAAGAGTTAGATATATGCCACCTAATTCACCATCCTTTATCATCACTCTATGTATTGTCCAGTGCTTTATTCGGATTCATGCCATAAATCCACTGCAGTTTTGTGTTCTGCGGCTGCTCCTCCAGTTTATCGCTGTGGAAAGGGAAAGATAATCACAATTCCATGACATTTACTGATGAATCTTAAATTCACTTAAATTCAGAAGCTCTGTTTTAGTGACTGTGTTTCTACTGTTTCCTCTAGGATAAGCTTTTAAAATCTTTCAGCCCTTTCAGTCTGTGGAATTTTTTTATAATGTTTTCCCCAGACTTGTCTTAAGTTAATCACTTTGGCTTGGTTTTTCTAGTACCTGAGAATTCCATGTGAACTGCCAGAGAGAAAAACAGGAGGTGAGGGGATGGTGGGCAGCAACACATTTGCAAGAAGAGTAAGGTTAAAATTCCACTTTACTGTTTTCCTCTCCTTACTAAGATGCCTGGTTTTCTTTATCAGGCTCCTAAAAGAAAAAAAATCTTGATTCATTCTGGCTAATGATATGTCATGGGAATCATGCTGGTGGAAGGATTGAATTTGTACTTTTATGAACACTTTTTTTCCTATGCATTTTTGCTGTCCTGCCAGACTTGCCTCACATGGGATAAATGCCTTTGAACTTAAGTGAGGTCCATAGTGAATTTATAGGCCAAATCATCATGTATAATCTTTAAGAGTTTCCTTTTAACTTCTGCAACAGCAGGGCAATCACTCTCAAGACAGGGTACATTAAATTATGAGAAGCACAATTGAAGTTGTGAGTGTAAAAAGTCTGAATCTTAATAATTCTCCTCCAGAATTCACAGGTGTCTGATTTGTCATATCATGGTCATTCCCAGCTCTCTGATTCCAAGTGGAACTATGAATTGGAGATGAAATTAATGATTCACCTTTTTTTTCCCCCACTGCAGATTGATCAACTGAAACAAGAACTCTCAAAGAAAGAATCAGAACTTCTTGCCTTACAAACTAAGCTTGAAACCCTTAGCAATCAGAATTCAGATTGCAAGCAACACATTGAAGTGCTTAAAGAGTCCCTTACTGCCAAAGAACAGAGAGCTGCCATACTTCAGACAGAGGTATTGTATCTTGTAAGCATGAAAAGCAATAGCAATATTCAGTTCATAGCATGTGTCAGTTGATGGTGTGTTTGAGTCAAGTCTGTGTAGAAGGCAAGTTGTTTAAGAATAGTGAATAATTTAAAACGCTTTAAATACCAATGTATTTGATGTGTGTATAATTTTGGCAGTACAGCAGCTCTCATTCTGGAATTTTTTAGAAGCACATATGATTGTGTTTTAGGAAAATGTTTGTATCTAATTCTTATTGGCTTCAACGAGGGGAACTGGATCTTAATGACTTGATTGTTGTGATATCATGTCCTGTTTCTTCATCTCTTAGTTTGACTGAGTTTTCCTTTTGGTTGCTCTGGTTGGTGCTTCTTTACTACTGTGTATTTCTATTCTGAAGGGTGAAGCTACAGATGCATTTTTAAGGGATCTTTTGAAGAGTGCATGTTATTAATCTGCGATTGTTTCAAGTGCAATCAACATCTATTTTAAAATATGAATAATTTCAGTCTTTAAAAAAAGACCAGTGCATTAGTTATGTATGAATCTCCAAAGTCTGCTCATAAAAATATGAGCACTGGAACAAACAGTTGAGATGGTTGTCACGTTTGAAGGAATGTGTTAATCCAGTGTTTAAAATGTTTCCTGTGGTTTTATAAAACCTCATGGACTTGGAGTGCGTAATAGTGGTGATTAGATTGATTCCTGTTAGAATATTTGATTTTAAATGTCTGTACCCCTTTCAAGAAACAAATACCTGTGAAATTTAGTCATACAGTGCAAATAGTTTCTGTACAGAGCATTCTATTATTTAAAGTATATAGGAATCTTATAGAATGTTTCAAATTTCTTGCTAGCGAAGCTGTAGGAGGAAAAAAAAAGGGCTTAAACTCATCATTCTCGTGGAAGCAGGAAATAAGTATTTCCAAGATTCTGATTATCCCTTTGTGCTGTATGTCTTGTCTTCTCTACATTAAGAAGATACAGATGAAATCTTGGCATTTCCAGCTTGGGTTTAATGGGTCAGCCAGCATGTGTGTATAATACAAAATAACCATAATAGAAGAAGGATAAAAACTCCAGCAGTTTTGGTGGTCTCAATCTAGCATTTGAGTAGTAAAGGTTACATATCTTAGGCTGTGAAAATCTATTTTGTGAGGTCTGTATGACCTGTCATACTGCTGAGGATGGAGGTGAATTCCACTGTCTCTCTACTAACGTGATTTCCTAATTATCAGCCTGGTGTGTATTCAAGGCATTACAGTTTATGGCAGAGGGGCAGTGCTAAAAAGAGCTGGATCTACAGTGCTCTTGATCAAAGGCTGCTGGGACTGTGCAGTCCTGGTGGAGAACCAGTTGGTTTCCAACAGGTATTTAATTCCTCTTCTTCCCAATTTCTGTGGGGAAGGCAGCTGAGCTTGAACCTTGCACATGAAGCAATTTAGTTTAAAATTAGCTGTGATTGCCTGTTGGTGTGCAGGTGACAGTCAGTTGTGTTGTGTCTGCTCCTTGTTCGTCTCTCAGGGAAACCAAATGAAAAATTAATGTAAAAGTGATCAGAGAGGCAGCTTGATAGAAGAAATGCTCTATAATAGCAGAGAACTGATCCCTTCTGTTTGGCCTAATATGTTATTTGTCATGTGATATTTCATACAAATGATATGAGATTCTTCCAGCTTTCAAATAAAATATTAAAATATCTGTTTAGGTATTAGAGTTAGTGAAAGAGATGTTCAGTATAATCTCTATTTGGTGGAATATACTAGCTCATGGTTTTGATTATTTATTTTAATTAACACTTTATTTCTGTATAATCCAAAGCATTCTGCTGAAAAGCCTTGGTTTGTTTCTGAAGGAAATAACACTGTAAGCTAAGTGGGTTGTGGCAGATAAGAGACATAAAAATGAAGGAAAAAACCTCATAGATGCCCCCCTAGTATATCTTGGTTCTAGATAACTAAGGATGTCTCTACAAAGACTTGCTAAATTAATTGAACCTCAGTTTGTTTGACTGAATCTTCAGAACTAGAGGTTTTTATTTCATGTGCATTATTGTCAGCCTTTGGAATTTACATTACCTCATAAATTGATGAAGCTCTGAAACACTGCAAACTATTTTGTGTTCTCCAGAGACCATTTAGGTGGTTTTTATTTTCTACTTTGCATAGGGTGTAGGTAATGATTTTATCAGAGAACAGTTTTCTGAGTTTATTTTCTCTTTTTAAGATATCTTTGTAAAGGGAATTGGGAAGAGTTGGTGAATTATGTCCACCTCTTATGGGAAGTAATTGTAGTTAAATTTGCTGTAACTGTCTATTCGTGTACAAGAAATTTGGCAGAAGAGTCGCATTAATGCAACTTTTTTTTCCTGGGCAATCATGTGAAAATGAAGGCCTCTGAGTTACGTGAATACCAGACCTCGCTTTGGATTATGGTACATCTTGAGAAGCCTGAGCAGCAACATAAGAAAAGAAGTTCCAGTTATACACATGTATTGGTGCAGCCACTATTTTAAAATACTTTAATAATGTGTCTACTTTGGGAGATATTAATTACATCTCTCTTTTAATGCATGTAAGATGCACTGAAAGTTTTATTACTTTCCTGTACTTTATGGTGGGGATGTAGCTCATCTCAAATCTGCTGAAGATGATCTTTTATGGTATGTAGGAAGAAAAGAAGTGCACTGTATATCCATTAGTTTCTCAAGCCAAAATGGGCCTTTTTTTTGTTATATTAAAGCCTCTAGGTTGTTGTAGGGATGTCACAGGCTGTACAAGTAGAATATTGTAGATTCAGGGGTTAGAAATAAAGAGAGGTTTCTGGAGTTAAATAATACTGAGGTTCACAAAAGATATGTGGTCAGTCTGAACATACTTTTTACCTCTTCTGAGGAGATTTTGAATTATGAGCTCCTTAAAACTACTGACCTATCCAATTTTATTTCCTGGGATAGAGTCTCACAGCAGCTTTCAGCTAGGCAGAAGAAATATGGTCATATAACCAAACACAGAATTTCTCACAAATTGCTGTGTAGCTGTATGAGAATGTTAATTGCTTTCTCTAACAGTCCTGAGAACAAGTGACAGATCTCTGTGTCCAAGCAACTTCACAGAGCAGAAAATAAGATTCTTCAATTCTGATGCACATGTTCTAATGATGTTCTATTGTTACATATTTGTAAGATCCTCAGGGTTTGGGCACATTCCTTACCTCCCTCATGTATGCTAGGGAGCTTTTCTGCTTAAATATGATTGCCAGGATGTCTCTTCTCCACAAACTATTATGCTACAGCATCCAGACAGGATGTGCAGTTGGAGACAGAGTCTGGAGAAAGAGTCTGTTAAACTGTGGAGAAATGTGCTGGAGCTCTGAGGAACACAAAAGCTGGACAGCAGCTGAATTTGTAGATTGCTACTCCTGTAGGCCAGTGTTCCTGTTTCCTGTCAGTATTTAGAGAAAAACAACAAAGAACAGATCTTTAACATGTGACAAGAAGACATCTCAGTAAAAATTAATTCCTAAGCCAATAGACTGCTCATTGGATGCCATAAGTTTTTTAGAGCTGATTTTCCTCCTAGTGTTAGTCAGTGTGAGATGGTTGAAAACAGGCTGTTTGTGCTGATTTAGCTGCTTCTTGTTCAGGATGAAAATGTCTCCTTTTTTCTCTTATTTCTTTTGTCTTATGAATTAAGTAATTGTTTGTTTATTTTCCTATATGCTTCACTCTACATTTCCATTAACAGGTTCATGCCTTCAGGCTGCATTCACCTGTTACAACCTGTATGAGCTAAATGTGATGCAGCAAGATGGGAAAATTCAAAATGATGCCTTAGAGTATAATTTTTCTAAACTCCTTTTATACCTGCTCTTGGTTTTATGGAGAGCCTTTTTGCTAATAACTCTGCAAATATCAACTTCATATAACTCAACAATGCCTGTCTTCAGCAGTCAGAAATGCCTTTCAAAAGAACCTTTTATGTTTCTGTTTAATCTTTAGTTTGGGGGTATAGAGGGAATGTCTATATCTCACATGAATCTTCTGAAAATGTTATGTTTGGTTATGTGTGAGAGACTAAATGTGGACTAATTCCAAGTGTTGTTGGAGATCTTCAGTGTTTTGTGTCTGGCATGTATATTAAGCTGTGTTAAATTAAACAACAAAACAACAAGAAGTCAAAAGTTTCTCTAATGAAGCCCATACATTTCCTGCAGAAAATACAATCTCTGCAACAAATAACCATGGTAGAATAGAGGGACCTTCTGTGCACTAAACCCAGGATCATTCTTACCAGAGACCTGAAAATGAGCAAGTGTCTGTTACGTGATGATCAAGGATGTGACCTGCCAGTGTAGATGGATAAGGAATTAAAATAATGCTTTATCAGCTGGGCTCTCTGTGAGAGCTGGGCTTTAGGCTGACTAAGCTAAGGCCTAGACTATGCTGTGGTAGCAATCCAGCAGTGATTTTAGACATAGCACGTCTCGTTCTCTGCATCTGAGAATTGGGAAAAGATTTTGTTTGCTTAGAGCAACCGAATCTCCTGTCTCCAGGCTTCAGGTCTTACCTAAAGGGAGGGCAGTGGCTTCCAGCAGCATATGGGAAAGCAGCTGCAGGGAGATGCAGGGCAAATGGCAGCCCTCCAGCAGGTGGAAGTCATTATGGAAAGAATTTTGTACTGTACAAGCTATTGTTGGTCATTCCCAGATGAGTAAAGCTAATATAATGTTTTGGCCTGCATTAAGCCACGCTCCTTTCTTCCTGCATGTCCACATTGTCTGTTTGCAGAAGGATAGCTTTTGTAGAATTTTATGCTGTCCTAAAACCTGTTCATAACTTCAAGTAGTTTCTGTCTGGAGGTGAAAGTAGCCATCAAAGGGCAGTGCTAATCCTGAGCTGAGTAAGGTATTCATAGTTGCAGTGTCAACTTCCTGCCTAAATAGGATTACTTTGTAATCACCTTGTTGTAATTAAATTAGCTAGGTAAATCCTGTAATAAAAGAAACCCTCCACAGGACCTCAGTTACTTCATGGAAAGCCTTTTATTATTATTTAGCTTAATGGTACTCAGCAGGTTATCTTCAGATTTTGGAGACAGCAGCTGTATGTGATGCAACGGGATGTGATTTGTGGAATCACATAAAGGCTGAGGTTGGGAGCTCTGGAGGTCATCTGGTCCAACTCTCCTGCTCAGGCAGGGCCATCTAGAGCCAGTTGTCCAGGACCATATCCAGATGTCTTTTGAATCTCTGAAGGATGGAGACTTTACAGTCCTTCCAGGCTGCATGGGGCAGTGTGAGTGTTTCCCCTATTCAGAGGGCACCTCCTGTGTTTGTTTGTGCCCACTGTGTCTTGTGCTGTCACTAGGCACCCTGAGTAGGGTCTGGCTGCATCTTTACAGCCTCCCTTCAGATATTTATAGACAGTAATAGGATGCCCCCTTCACTTTTCTAGGCTAAACAATCCCAGCTCTCTCAGGCTTTTGTCATATGAGAGATGCTCAAATAAAGCCCCTAATTAATTCCTTAGTTTCTTTATGGCTCTTTATTGGACTGTCTGCAGTATGCCCAGAACTGGACCAGTCCAGGAGGAGAAGGATCACCCCCCAAAACCTGCTGGCAACACCCCTCCTAATGCAGCCCAAGATGCTGCTACTTCTTTGCTGCAAGGGCACCTTGCTGGTGTATTCACCCTGGTGACCACCAGGACCACAAGGTCCTTTTCTGCAAAGCTGTTTCCCAGCTGGGTGGGCCCCAGCATTTACAGGTGCATCGTGTTGTTCCTCTCCAGGTGCATTTTCCTTTCCCCACCCTGCAGGAGGTTCCTGTCAGCACATTTCTCCCACTTGTTGAAACCCCTCTGAACAGCAGCACGACCCTCTGGTGTATCAGCTGCTCTTTCCATTTTTTTTTTTTCCTACCCTCAGCACACCTGCTAAGGCTGCACACAACCCCAGATGGAGAAGCTGAAGAGGACTGGGTGCAGTAGTGAGCCCTGGGGTGCAATATTGGTTCTACTGGAGTCCCTTGATTCTACTTGATAGCCCTCCAACTACCTACATGGTTCTCACAAGTGAGATCTAACAGGGCATGAGGCTTAGAAGTAATCTGTTGGTATTAATTATAGTTTCTTATAGTTCATGTATCCCTGGAAGTTCATTGATTTCACTTTATTTCTTGGCAAATTCTACCAGTGTTTGTTATTCAATAGAATAGATTTTTTTTTGGTATAATTTCACGTTTAGAATTTTCATGATGTCTTAGCAAAACTAGCTCAGAAAATATTACTGCTTTAAAAGTAAAGTTTAAGTGTGAGCTCTGTCTTACACAGTTGGTGTCAACAGCCAGAAATGAAGTGTAAGCAGAGTTATAGTGATTCTTAATCTCTGCAGAATATTGACTATTGAGAGGCACAATTAGCGGAGAGATGTAGATGATTATTTTACATATGTTATAGCAGATCATCAGAAATAAGAGGGCACCTGGATTTCTTTGAGTATTGGATCAGGTTTCAGGTGCAATGGTACTTTGTGACATAATGTGAGAAGAGTTAAAAGCAGCAGTAAATAAGCCTAGATGTAAACACAATGTGCTTTTTGCACAGTGTTTCTGTTGTCTCGGTAAGGTGTTTTGTTTTAAATATGTTTATTTGACTTAAAAAGCTATTATTTGAAGTTTTTATTGACAGCTGAAACAGAAAGATATAATCCTGTACGGCAGTAACTATCATGGTGGCCAGAGTTGGGAGGTCTGAAAATGGTTTATTGCCAGTAGGAAAAATGTTTGGAACCAGTCCTTAGAAGGTTCACCACCTCTGCTACGTGCATTTCATTTTGTTCCATTTGTAAGGTTATATATGATAATAGTGCCAAACTATGCAAATTTTTCCTACCCTTATGTATATACCCTTTGTTTTGATTATCTCTTTCTTAATGATGTGAAAACCCTGAGGTCAGATAAAAATGAGCCAGTGTCAGGCTACTGCAGCTACACAACCCTGAAAATGTCACTGTGCTCCACAGAGAATTATTAAAAAGAATATGAGACTTGCTGAGGTTTTCCTTGCTGTGTGGAAAAACTGTAGGTGTTAATTTTTAAATAAAGCCTTGTACTGTTACTGCAGAGGGGAAGAGTTTAAACAACGTGAATGATCCTTTTTGGTGACTTAAAAATATTAAACACTTCATGTTGTATAATTTACAAAGTAGTAGACAGTATAGTTTGGTACTATATTTGTGCATATTTGCAGTGACTGGTGCTGAACTATTGCTCTCACCATCAGGAAAAAAAATTACATAAATTGATGCAAATAAATTCATTTCAGCTGGGTAGCTTAGTGGAGAAAAACATTCATTTCATAGGCAATTCTGACACAAACATACTTTAGCACTTTATTAGTTAGTGTATCATTGCTTTAGATAACACACCTGCAACCTGGCAGGTGTGCTGTTTGAAGGGTAATGAACTGTGAAATAAGTAAATGTCTACAGAGAAGTTTTGTAAATTGTGAGTGTAGTCCTGTCAATGGAGAAAATGGATCAGAAAAATAGGTGAAGTCTGTACTGTAGCTGAATACTGATGTGTTCAGCATACACATATTAATCTAGAAAACCTTTAAAAAATGAAGAGAAAAGGCGATTATAGCAGGTATTTATTGCAATCTGTTTTTTTGTTTAAACAAATCTGTTTATAGAGAAGGGCTGTGAAATGATTGACTTTTTGGCAGTTCTTAGTTTGCATAAAGAGCAAATAAAAGTAGACAGCACAAAATACTTGGAACAAGACTAAAAAAAAGCCTTATTTTTCTTTCTGTTACAATGTTGATATTCGATATTGCCGGAGATGTAAGCCTGCTTTTAATTTCACAACAATAATGGTACAACTAGGGTTCTTTCACTCTCACATTTTTTTATTTTTCTAAGTAAGAGTTTCACTTTGAAATTGTGTTTTTCTATTGTTTTGTTATTTTTCTTGTTTCAAATCAGGCTGGGCCAGATCTCTCAGTGTGGTCTGTTTGCTGTGTTGCCCGTGTATTGTTCTGGTGGATTTGCTCTGCGTGCGAAGGAAAGATCACCCACTACAAAAAGCCCTGCTCTGGAGGCTTGGCTACCACATGCTCTCCCTCTCGTCCTGCAGCTGGTCCCAGTTTTCTTGACAGTGTGTTGCATATTTCTAATGGAGCTTTCTCTCAGGTGGAATTTGCCAGCCCTTTCACTTTCTCTGCAGTGTTCCCATTTTGTGGGCCCCTGAGATGGTTTAGAACAGGAGAGAGGAGCACGTTGGCAAAGCAGTGAAGTCAGAGTTAAACTGCAAGAACACTTAGGTCAGCAAAGTGCTGTATCTAAACAGAAGTAAACTGTGAAGCAAAGGTGTGTGGTTTTTTGTTTTAGTTTTTTCTTTTTCTTTTGATGTCTGTCTACTTATTGGAGGATTTCATGACTTGACTGTTCAAAGGCACATCAAACAGCATGGGCTGAGTTCAGTGTTCTCCTTCCTCAGAGCAGGAGGTTGGACTTGTGACCGCTCGAGACTCGTTCCAGTGACTTCGTGGTACTGCAGATGAAGCTCTCTCCAATACCTGACAGGTGTTACATACACAACCCCTGTCCTCCTTGACTGAATTAGTTGTTAATTAATGCTTTAAATAGTCTGTCTTTCTTTTGGGGACACCATTATTTTTATTTCATAAAAAATTGAGGTGGAATTGCCTGTAGGCAAAGTGACTGACGGAGTGGAGAATTTCGCTTGCAGGGCCTGTAGAAAGCAGTGCCCAGAGGCAGGAAAAGGAAGATAAAAAGAAAATGGGAAAGTACAAAGAGTGGGCTGTATACTCAATGTGTAAAGACGTCATGCAAGTGGTTTGGGACAAATAGTCTAATGAATGTTAGGTTTATCTTACTGTCAAGACACTTCTCATTTTCATTTTTTAAATTGAATTAAAGTGATAGATAACTGTAGTTCTCCCTTCCCCACACCCCCAGTTCTTAGTTTTAAAGAAAATTACCTTGTTGTCATTTAAAACCATATTCAGTTAGACAGCTTTAATGGGCTTTTATAACCGAGCAAAATTTACTCTGATAAGATGAATTTAGCTTCAATTAGGCTTGATTCTGGTGGATGGAAATGATTAGAAAAATATTAGTACTGTTATCTACTAATTTAAATGCTTTGCCTCAACTGGAGATGTTTGAAGAGGAACTTTGAGAGGATTGATCCAGGAATGATTCTTTGTATACTCTAACTATTACTTATGTTGTGCTTAATCTAAAGGGGCCTACTTATGATCTCAGTATATTGGTGCTGTACAGAAAGAAGTGCAAAGAAAAACCCACTTCAAAACATTACTGAAATGTCACCAGGTAGATGCAAACCCAAAAGGAACACCAAGGTGTTGTAATTAGCAAATAACCAGTACAGTAAATGTAACCCCCCCCCAGTCTGAAACAGTTAATTGTATTTTGCACATATTGCTGGAATAATGAAGCATGATAAGAAGTTATTGAAGTAGTTTTGCATATTTGGGGTTTTTCTGCTGGGGAGAAAGGACTGGAGCCACTTGAAGGAAGACAAGAATTAAATCCTCTGGATGAAGGGAGTTGGGGCTATGGCTTGGTGAATAAGCCTGGAGTGACCTTGAGGGCAAAGGCAAATGACTCTCATGTTTAAACATGCACAAAAGTGAAAGAGGAAGAGGGAAATGGCTCTTGTTTTGTGTCGGCTGTCTTGGGTTAAAAATGAAGGAAGTTAGCAAATCACCAGTGAGGCTGATCCTTGTGCAGGGCACATACATGTAGGTAGAAGTTGCAGTGCAGGGATATAATGTGGGACAGTTCAGCTTCTGTGCAGGGACTAAAGCCAGGACTGCACACTGTGTCTGTTTTAAATTAGTGATTCAGTTTGGGAGTCACCTTGTTCAGTGAAGAGCTACCCCCTTCCTAACACAGATAACAGAGCTCTTAGCTCAGCATTGCTCTTAACCCAAACACTCAACCTGTGGTAGGTGCAAAGATATGTCCTTGGCCTGCCTCTGTCTCTGCTGAGGAAAAAATCATGCTCACAGCAGAAGCAGAGTTTAAAATAGGAGTTATGGCCCATTTGAAATGAGAAAGCTTCTGCAGTTGTGGTCACCCAGAAATCTTTGAAGATGCTTATACTGACAGTAGACCTCACATGGCTTTTTAATTTTTTTTTTTTGGTAGAATTCTGAGTAATATTTTATAGCTGTGTGGTGTGAGTTGTTTGTTTGTTTGTTCTTGCATTTTCCCCTTGTTTAACTTTTCAAAGGAAAGAAATCTCTAGTTTGGCATCACAGTGGAAAATGAAAGTGAGCATCTGAATTTCTGAAAGGTTAGTGGATTCACAGGTAACTTGCTAATATTTAGAGGCATTTAAATAAGATCAGCTAAGGCAAACAGAACATACATAGAGAACATACACTTCATGTCCCACGTGATAACATAATAAAACTACATAATACTTTACAGTTCTCTAGTACCTTCCATACTTAAAATCATCAAGTAATGCGGTCTGAGAATTTTTGAAAGATTTGTTATTGTTATGGGTAAAATATATTTAAAAATTGTCTCCTGCAGAAGAAACAGCAGATAGATTTTCTCCCAAATAATTTAATTCTGTTGTTATTTGATGTGTTTTCCACTAGCTGATGTGGTAAACTTAATGGAATTCCAGTTTTGTGGCTTCCATTTTTGTTTTCTGTTAAAGTCAAAGCTTCTTTTTCATTTTATAAATTGGATGAAATAGAAACCCAGAGACAAATGTACTGTTTCATTTAGACAAGCAAAGGATAATACACGTGTGGCAAAAGCTGTCTTTCTGAAGTAGATTTGGTACTTCACAACTCTGCCATGGTAAGTCATGGCAGTTAAGTTTGTGTAGCCTTAAGGCTTTAGTAAATAAAAATCCTTGAGGACTGTTGGCTGGCACAGACATGTGGGAACAATCATCTCGGTTTCAAGTTGTTGCAGGGAGGAACTGCAGTTGTGCACTGAGAGCCATGGAAACAGTGGTCTGACACTTGAAAAGAAGCTGGGCTAAACAGCTACTGTGCATGATAGCACCTAGTTAAAAAAAGGATATGGATGTCCTTAGAGCAAAAATTTTTAAAGATATGTAGTTAATGAGATGACTGTGAATTTGATTTAATTAAAATACAAAATGTTCTCAAAGGCAGGATGCTAATTAACGTTGATTGGACTGAACTAGGTAAAAAGTGCTTGTAACGAAGTTCTGGAATCATCTGTCTCCTTTGAAAAGTGCTCTTTTTAGACCTTTGGTCATGGAAGTGGTTAATGATGGTAGTCAACTAACTGAACAGTTTACTGTGGCACAATTCTCCATTTGTTTGATTCTTTCCTGTGATTATTTAAATATGGCACTATAACCTAAATCTTAGCTCTTCAAACAAATCCTTCACGTTTGTGTTTCCTGTACAGGATCATATACTTTCCCCCTGCTAGCATTAGTTACATTTTCTCTATGCAATAAAATTTGTAATCAGGTCCTATTTATTAAAGAAATAATAGTATTAAGCTGCATTAGGTAACTTGACTCCGTGTTATTGCCTTTGGTTATGATCTGTTCTGTGAAATATAAAGAAGAAAGGCTTTGAGTTGTTCCTTCTCTGCTTCTGCCTTGAATGTGTTCTCTTTCTCACACAGAAGCTCAATTAACTCCTATAATTCTCAATGTTAATTTCCATATTTTTGTGAAGGACTTGTGGGATGTAAAAAGTAACAACAATGCCAAGGTCATTACAGACATCATATATGGTGGGTTTCTGGCTCTTAAATGATTAACTTTTCCTACCTGTGTCCATTCTGCCAGCTGTAATTGTTAAAGGCTGCATATGCATCCTGATGAATTTCCCCTGTAAACTCTTTGCCACGGATCTGTCTCTGTTTTTGAAAGGTTCTTGCCTAACAATAACTGTGAATGTTTTTAGTTTCACAGAAGAAACTGTGTAAGCAGTACCAGGCTAGAGGAAACTAAATTTATGAAAGTGGAAAAAATTAATTTTTAAAACTGCAAAAATAATATTTCAGAAGGACAGGAGAGGACTTTTTTGTCAAGTATTAAAAATAATCTAAATCTAAAGAATAAACTGAGGTATTCTACAAAGTCAGCAGGAAATGAGTGAAAAAGGAGTGTGAAACTGGGGAGGGGTTGCAGAAGATGCTGTTGCAGAAGAGCTGTAGGACAGAAACATCTGTGCTAATGTGCAGTGCTGCTTAAACACTGTCTGAATCGGCAGAGTTCTACTAGGACTGGTGTCAGAAACGTGTCTAAGTATCTTAAAACTAAGACCTAACAAGATAAAATCAGGAAGTTTGCAAGTCAAGTATTTAGAGAGTTTTGAAAATGTTGGTACTTGCGTCAAGTTGGATTGAGAAGTAGATCAGAAGATAGAATAAAATGGATAAGGATGCTTTGGATTTTGCTTCTGCAGTGATTATTTGGCTGCCTATTTTAACACAAAGGGTCAGACTGGATGTGTATGGCCATATCTTGATTTTACACTTTGTAATATGTGCCTTTGATTTTTTTTTTTCCCCACGTTGATTAATAATTTTCCTTTAAAAAAGGTTGTTTTCATAGGTATTTATATAGGGCTTGTGAATCATTGTTGCCTTTACTGGATTCCCTTCTACTTCTGCCTTTCAGTGGAAGTAAGTTTGATGCAAGCAAGGTGCACATCAGGTACAATTACCGGGGTTGGCTCGAAATAGGCTGAAACAACTCTGCAAATACTGCTTTTATGAGGACTCTTTTTCTTTCTCGTGTTCTTTTGCTTTTGTTTTTCAAATTCTTCCTCAGGTCAAACAAGCCTAACAGCTGTTTCTTGTCTTTAAAGTCTGCTTTCTTCCAGCTGCCCCACATTGTGAGATCAGGCACAGATCAAGACAGGGTGGGAAAGACTGAGGAGTGTGTAAATAAAAACAGTTCGAGTTCACATTCACTGAGTGCTCACTTTCCCCTTTAAGCTGTTTAAACTCTTGAAGTTCCAAGAAAATACTTAACATACTTTCCATTAGTTAATTACTTTTACACTGTATCACTCTCATTGTTCTGAACACTGCAGGAAAGGAACAACACCAAATTGGCTTCTGAAATAGATTCTTGTATTCATAAATACTGTAATGTCTTCCTATAATGCATAATTAAAATGAAAATCAATATAGCTTCTGTATGCCCATTTCTATATATTCCTAATCTTTTACATAAATAATATTTTCCTGTTTTCTACGTGCTGGTTGTGGTTGAATTTAGAGCATTTTCAGAGCAAGATCAGAGAAAGTGACTTCCTATTCTGAAATATTGACAGTGTTTTTCAGTAGTAAATTTAGAGGAGCACTGCAGTTGAAATACTCTCCAGGGAGGGACACTAATGTTAGCTTAAAACTTAGGAGAAATAATAAAGTGACAAGAAGAAAAATTTTGGTAAAAATTACTGCCAATAGCAATAGGAGTTGCTAAGAGTCTTTTTCTTTGCTCTCTGCAAGAAGTGTTCATGATGCCTGTGTGTCACATCCAGTCCAGCAGAAGTGATTCTTTGGTCAATGGCTTGCATGGAAAATGGATTAATACTGGAAAGATTTCTACTGGAGGTTCATCTTTCATCTTTAAATTTAGATAAATGGCAAAATCATGTAAAAATAAGCAGAGTCCTCACTGGGCAAGGAAGGAAACTGTAGAGGAAAGAGCACTGTTATATTTGAGCTCCAGATTACACTTCACTGAGGTTTTACATGTTTTGGAACTCTAAACCAGAACAGGTGTATTTGTGTCATGGTACAGTTCAACATTCTTTTTGTCTTTGCATATTTATAGTTAAATTTCTCTGCTTTATGTCAGGAGCAGTAAGGCTCCTGAGATTAGAAAGTATGGAAATAAAGGATGGGAATCTCAATTCTCTGCAATACCTAGTCAGTTCCACATGACTTGAGTTGCAGTAAATGTACTTTTCACTTACTATTAATTTATTTATTTTTTGAGTCAAGTGTAAATTTCATTTTACTCTTTTAGGTAGAAGAAATTTCATTTTCTTCATTAATAGATACATGTAATTACTAAGATGTTTCACTGTGGAGCTGTTTAGTCTTTCCACATAACTGATGTAAGAGAAAATTGCTTTTCTCTTACTGAATAATTTATTTATTTTTATTTTAGGCCAGTTTTATGTTTACTGTGACGAAGATCCTGGCTGACCTTTCAGTATAAGGATTGGTTTGCTTCCTTGTTTATTTTGAAATGCTGCCAGAAATTGGGCAGGAGGAAGAGAAGTTGCCTTTATTTTATCCCATTTTAGGATTTTATGCATGATTTCATAACGTTGTGGTAAATACAATAGTATATATTTAATACAGCTTGTAGGTTTATGTTTGCAACAGACTGGAAACAATTGAGAGTACTTTTCTTAAGCATAACCATAAACATAATGAAGCTTATCCTGCCAAGTGTCAGGCCACAAATAAAGACAGACACATGTGTGGTCAACCTGCCCACCATTTCTAGGAAAAGTGCCATTGGACCAAATACACTAATTCTAAATCAGGCAGGAAATCTTTGCCAGACTTGACCTGGACTCGTGTATGTTGGGGGCTCACGGTTGTTGCCCAGCCCTGCAGTTGTGTTGGCTTGGGGGCCCAGCAAAGTTCAGCTGTATTTGCATAGAGGTGCCAGTGGCCTCTGTTGTCTTTTTCTCCTCCAGCATGATTCTTTGATCCAGCAGGCTGGTCTACTTTGTGTCATCTTCTGTCCTAAATCCTGAAAGTCTGTCACATACCTAGTGAGAGGATAAGCTTAAATGATGTATGTTTTTCCTAGACAAAGAAGGGTTTAAAATAGATGGGAATGTTTTGGTTCCATGTGCTTTTATAAATGATTAATTTTACATGACTGAAATCAGCTCCATTCCTTCTCTAATTATGAAGTTAAAAAAAAGGAGTGATACAGGGGGTGGGAGCAGCCACAAGTGACCTAGGAGGAATAGGGATACCCTGTCTGAGCATGCAAGTTTAGGGTTAAGAAAGCCAAAGCCCATCTGGGCTTGAATATAGCAAGAGAGGTGAAGGGCAACAAGAAAGATTTCTACAGGCACATCAATAGCAGGAGAATCTGGACTCACTGATGAATGGGAGTGGAGATCTGATCCTAAAGGAGATGGAGAATGCCTTCTTCACATTGATCATTGCTGGTAAGACTAGCCTTCAGCAATCCCAGGCCTCTGAAACCAATGCTGAAGTCCAGGTGAACTTGTCTTTGATGGAGGAGGAGCAGGTCAGGGAATATTTAAAGAAACTGGACACACACAAGTCTTTTGGCAGTGCTGGAATGCACCTACAAATGCTGATGGCAGTGTGTCAGTTCTCTTTGGGGAGTCATGGTATTAAGGAGAGCTTTCTGGGGACTGAAGAAAGCCGGTGTCGGTCTTAACTCTATGAAGGGCAAGAAGGAGGATCCAGGGAGGCTGGTAAGCCTCACATTGATCATTGGGGAGGTCATACTGAGGAAGGAATAATCCTGGAAGCCATTTCCAAATATATGACAGACAAGAATCAGGGTTCCTCCAGTTAGCAGGCTTTGTTTTCTGCTGCTTTAGCTGTTGAGAGAATTTCGTGTTCTGATGCATAACCAAAAGAAGGATTTCTAGAACATGAATTCAGAGTGGCAATGTGTTATTAATTCCAACAGTTACTATTAGTCATACATAAGTGCAAAATTATTATCCACTTACAGTTCTAAGATAAAGAGTTTGATTTTGGTGTGGTATTTAACAGTTCAGTGTATTTAAAAAAATGCATAGTAGTTTGTCAGTAAAAAAGAAGACCTTTTCTATCCATCAAAAATCTATGTGTCAACCACAGAACAAAAATTATTGGGGAAATTGTTTCAATAATTACATCTTATTTTTCTCCATGAAGATAGATGCAGTTTCTATGATTTGAAGGTAAGGATATGTTTCTCAAACCTTCTTTTGGCCAGTTGCAGGATTACTGGTAGATGGATTTTCTTGATGCTTTTGTATGTTTTTCTTGTTTGTTTCTGTAAGAACAGTGAGCAAATGGTTTTGGTGAGCAGCTGCTCAAAGAGGACATGAAAAGAAGCCATGCCAGCAGTTTAAGTCAATCACATAGCACCTTGTTCCTCCTTGTGAAGGAGAAAGACATCCAGGGCACAGTTATGTGGGTCTCTGCTTCCATCTCCAGTTACTCTACTGAAACCCATAGCCATCTTGTAGGGAACAGGAAGAAAGTCATGGCATACTTTGAAGTTCAGGGCCTCCCTTTATTTATTTAATTGTTTTTGAGTCTGCAGTCACGTGCACTTGGGGGTTGGCCAAATGGGTAACAATCATACCAGAATTCAGATCCATTATGTTGGATTTTCCCCTACTAGGAAAGAGGTCTTTCATGGTTCTTGTAGTTTCATGGGTTTAAAATGTAGTGGCAACAGTTAATGCAAAATTTTAAAATATAAACAGTCAGAATGTCAGATGCAGCGGCTGAGAGATGGCAGCTGTGATGTGCCATATTGATAAATCAGAATAATAAATTCAAAACACATGTTATGATTTCAGTAATTCAATCCAGATTATATATTAGAGGGTAACAGTTGTGTATTTTGAGTGCTAGAAGTTTACTTTGCCTTTGACCCAATGCCTTGACATACACTTTGTGCTCAAGTAGTACCAACAACCTGAGTTTCTATTCAAATGAGTCACTGAAGTTTGATTTGCAGTCTAAAACGAGAAAGATTCTCATTCCATAAGAATTCTGTTTTTTTTCTTTGTCGCATGAGACGCAGAGGGAATTTTAAGATATCAAAATTTGAGGGGGGAGGGAGGTACTTGCTGTGGTCAAGTCTTAAAGTGAGTGTGAGAGCATTTTTACACAAGTGATGAGAACCTCCTGGACATGATTGATTTAAATTAGCTTGATGGGGTTTTATCAATTGCAGCTGCACTATTTAGCATAAAAATGCAAAACATCCAAAAATCATTTGCCTTGCAGTGTAGTACAAAGATGGTTTTAGTTAGTCTTTAAGATGTTTCAAATGTTTATTCTACACAGATTCTCTGAGAATGGATCCAGAACATATCCAGTTACAGAGAATTAGTATAGATATTGTAAACGTCGAGAAAATTAATTAAGGAAGATAATGCTGCTTTATGAATGATGTAGTTAGGATTTTGTTTTTTCTTTCTTTTAACCGTGTTAGTAAATTAAACAGTTCAAAGACATTTGGTGTAGTGTCTTAATCAGGCACCTGCCTTTAAAAGCTGAAAGAGAAAGACTAGAACTTGTGTGTGACGTACAGTGGTCTGACATACTCTCTCAACCACTGGCATGCTTGAGAGAAATCCTGATGAATTTCTTTCTAAATAAGACAACTAAATTTTAGACCAGTGTTGAGGATTGCAACCCAGTGTTGAAAAATTGACCAGGGAAAGGCTGCTACTGTTATTTAAAGGCTGTATTCTGTATATTGGGTTTTGATATATGATGCCATCTGAATTTCCTTTTTGTAGCATTGCACTTCTTGCAAACTCTGAATCCTGTCTTTGTTTCAGAGGTTTCTCTTTTTCAGTGGCTTAATGGTTTATATAGATGTGACCCTGAGGCTAATTAAGTAGTTCTTTGTATTCCTTGGATGCTTAATGTTATCTGATTCACAGGAAAAATATTCATGTATTAAACTTGCATCATTTGCTGTCATTAATTGCAGCCGGAAGTTATGTCGAAGAAGAGCCCTTAGAGTTATGCCAAGCAATAGATTATATTAAAAAGTGAGATTGCTTGAAGTCAGTCTTTTGTACACTTTTAAGGGTTTTTGATACAGGATGCCTACGTTAAGGTCAAAGTCTTTTTTTACTCCTTAAGTTGATTTAGTCTTATGTGTTCCTAGAATAATGATGCCAGTTAAGATCTTTAGACAGGTTCTTAGAATTAAGATGTTCAAAATGGAAAATCAGCCAGGTGTGGGCACACTTAATGCTACAATTTCAGTGGCTGAAAAAATTAAGTGTTTGTATGCCCATGTCTATAAAATATATAATTTTGTACTTAGATGTAAATAAATACAAGAATGTATGGGGACTATTTTGTTTTGTCCCTGTGCTATCAGTTTCATTCTGTGTTGACGTTAAAAATCACATCTATATACATAATTCAGCAATTAACTTTTTTACTCTTCTGTTAGGTCTTGCAGTCCAGTACAGAGATGAATGAGGGTAGAGGGTTATATTTCTTCTTGCATAAATAATACAAGGGTTTAGGAAGTTTCAGTTACAGAGGCACGTAATTGCATCTGCACAAGTTTACAGACAGCCTGCAGAGGTATTACTGGGGTATAATGTATGCAGGAAGAACAAAGGCTGACTTTCCTGTCCTAGATTTAATTTTCAGGGATGATTGGCCTAAAACCCCCCTGGTTTTTGCAGGGTGAAATCAAAGAGGCTAATACACCTCTGTATTCAATGATATGCTGTTGTAATGCAATGTTAAGGTAGAAGTATATTCAATAAATTTATTAAATTGTCTGTAGTTGCTGTTATTTGCTACTGGCCCTTCACTTCTAAAAAACTTACTTACTAAAGGGCTACTTGGAAATTAAATTGTTTAAGACAGCTTGACAGCTACAGAGAGAAATATTAGCAGTTCTTTAACATGTTTTTTATGACTTACTGGTTTGGAAAGGTGGGGGTTTTCTGGGGTGTTGTTTTTGGTGGTTTTTTTTTTGCTTCTGCTTGAGATGGCATTGTGATACTCTTCTGTTTTGATAAATATAATTAAATTTGCATAGTGTAAATATACAGTCGATCTATGCTAAACTTCACATTAAGATTGTTTTTGTGTGCTGGCGTTGCCCTGTTTCTTGAAATCTATCTTTATTTTCCCAATCTTTTGAGAAGATTGAAAAAAGGAGCAGAGTTTCACCCATGTGCAGAATTATCTATGTCTTGGAAAAAGATTACTTTTAGAATGCTTTCCAGGAAAAGAAAAACAGATGAGGAATGGTACTTGCTTTATTTATTTATTTCCTTTCAGAATTTTCTTAAAGGGCAGGTTTGTAAGGCTCCATGTTAATGTCAGCTGTCAGAGATTGGGAAGTGAATTTTCATACTCAGGTTTCATTTCCATGACTAGTAAATCTGCTTTCATGTAGCCTCTATTTCTGTGTTAAATTATTTATTTATAGGCTCATATTTTTTTAGCAGTAATATTTGTTTATACATGAATATGCATATACATCTCTATATATGCACTAAATATTTATATATAGCCTAAAAAGAGTATACATGAAATATATACACTATATACTCTAAAAAGAATATTAGGAATGATTAAGTAGTAAACATTTTTTTAAAAATGAATATTTCTTCCATGTTTTCTATGGCATGTTAACAAAATCATGTCCACAGTTGTTTATATCTTTATATTTAAGGATAACCTCAATTGAAAGGGTTGAAATCCTAGAAGATTCAGTCCTATTTCAAGTATTTCAAAGACATACTTTCAAGTACAGAAACTTTCAACAGAAGTCTTTTGAACACAATCAATTGAAAAAGCAGGAATTCTGGTGATATTTTTGGAACAAAATCCAAAGTTTGTGACTTCATTGGTAACCTAGGATTTAGAATTGAATTTTACCATTCCCGTCCCCAGACTGCATGGCAAGCTTGAAACAAATAGTAAAAATCCGTTTATGTCTAAAGGAAAAACATACCTTATTCTGATTATCTCCCTTTGGATTTGCTATAAAAGATTATTTGTCTGGTATGGAAAAAACCTTTTCATTTAGCCATTTTTAGAGGGCCACTGTGCATCCATACTGGTTATGAAATCAGCTAAATTAGGCTAAGGCAGCCTCTTTCTTTGAGAACACTGCTAATCTTTAAACAACAAATACACTTAATGTCTCATTTAGCTGAATCTCAGTAGGGCTTTTCCTGCCATATCGTGTTCAGATGTTTTAAATGGGTGATGCTTCAGCCCAAGAATGGTAGAACTGGTGAAATATTGGCTAATAGAGGAGCAGTGTAGAGAGTAGGACAAGGAAGGACCAGGTTGGGGATAATTGTTGTTTGAAGCATCTCAAGACTTGTTATTGCAATGAGGCTTATCTAGTATTTCCATCACTCAGCTTGCCAGACTTTGGGAGCACACACAGAGGTGCACAGATTGCAGTCACAAGTGGGGCTGAGATTTGGATGATCCTGAATTCTGAACTGAGAAAAATGGATGAGATGTGGTAATAATATAAAAGGCAAGGTTATGCCCCTGAGGACAAAAAAGCCAACAACTTCTAGAATGTAAAGCTCTAGGTAAAGGCAATAATAGTGTGTTAGAGTTTTGCTGCTAGTCACCAATAAAACATGGCTGTGGAAAATCTGATCCTAGAATGTATCAGGAGAGAGATTTCTGTTACAGAGGGGCAATATTTTTATGTCCTCTGTGAGATCTCATGTGAAATGCAGTCACATGGGTTCAAGAAAGATTAATTGAGGATAGCAGAGGTGAAGAGGAGGGTAAGAGGGATGATCAGGAAAATGAAAGAACCTTGTTAGGATGCTGAAAAGGTTCAAATCTGTCATTGCATTGTGGTTTCATTTGCAGGGATCATTGCAGCCAATTAATTTTGCTTATCACTGTTGTGAACTGGTGAGATTCCTCTTTCTGTTGGCTGTGATATATTCATTAAGGAGCAGTAATTTCCAACTCCGGGATGAATGAGTTTTTAAACAACTTTGATTGTTTACACGAGGTAATCTGACCAGACTCTAAAATACTTCTAAAAATATATTGTAACTTTTACAAAGTGTTCTTGTCAGTCTGTGCTCAGAATCTTGTAGCATATTTCATCATTTAGTATTATTTACATGTCACAGTCTGGTGGTTCTGCAATTTGAGTTTAGAAAATTTTAGAGGTGAATTTTTTTAATTAGACTAAGTAGTTCTTAGAAGTTTATTCACGTTCTAAAAAACTGCAGCAGATTTCAGAGAAAGGGCTCTAACTTGGTGTCTGGAAGAATGTGGACAGGAGCGACACAAGAGCCAAACGGGCATTTTTCTTGGAGAAAATGCTGTGTTGTATTTAAAATAAGCAATGTGTGTTTAGCTTATTGTTTTAACCTTCTCTGTTTGCAGTGTTCTTATGAATAAAAGAAAAATATTGCCCAAGCTGTTTTATGTTGCTCTTTTTATGAGCTGGCAATAGATTCTGGAAGATAAGTTTGTAGTCAAGCTAATTCCAGCTGGACCTATTGATGTGTAGGAATGTCTGATAAACAAGTGGGTGACACAAGCAGGTGTTCCAGTTTCAGAACAGGGGGAATCATCAGATTCTCTTCCAAGAGATGAGTCTCACTCAAAACATGAAATTTTTGAGTGGGAGGCCAAGGATACAGCTCAGCCCCTGAGCGTGACACAGGCTCTCTAGCTCAGTGGGAGACAGGTTTCACCTACAGGCACCTCCTCTGTTTGAATGTTCTGAGTAGATTACAAACCTAAATATGCTTTTTGAAAGTCACACATTCACTGCTGAGTCAACTATTTGTAAAAAGTGACTCCTACTAGTAAAAAAAATTAAACTGAGAAATCACAGTTTGTGTAAAAATTCTGTTTTGACCACATATAAAGGTAATGGTTATTTACTGATGATTCTTATACTGTTATGGAATTTTACATATTTATTTTTCTTGAAGCAGTTAAATACATTGGCATGACTTTAAAAAAGAACATTGTGGCCTATTTTAATTCACTTTCTATTAATCTGTTACAGTATAATAAACTTTGAATGTTTTTGGAGACAGAAATTTTAAAAGTTAAAAGCTTTCAAGATTGATAGTTTTGTAAATTGGTTTTTAGTATTTTGAATTTACAACTATCATTATGTTGCTAAATAACACTGACTCTGGAATAACTGACTTCCTTTTGCAGTAATTCAAAAGTATTATGACAGTTCTAGTTTTATAGTGAGCATAAAAATCAGTGAGGTAAGTTCAGTGAGGTAAGATTAGTGTTGGAAGTTTTATTAACAAAAACTTGGAGTATTAGCACTTGAATTACAATTCCCATGTGTTTTCCAAAATTTGCTTGAACTAAACTGATTATGAAATTCTGAACTTTGGGCTAGTTGCTTTAAACTACTTAATTTTACTGGTAGGAGTAGGCAAAGATATAAATTTGAATAAAAGAGCTGTTAGGCAGTTGGCTGCATTGATAAACTACACATGATCAGAAACCCTTGTGGCATGTGATGTTCCCCAAGGACCAGCTTCATACTGCCTGAGGGAGCAGATTGTTATCTTGGTAAAAATCTTTGGTTCAGCTGAAACCTTTTCTAGTGTAGTTTGACATTTACCAATTTTCTCTTTTAAAGAGCAGCGTAATCTGGACTGGTGTATAAAAAAGAACGTAAGAAAAATAAAATTGATTATTCGAGATGGTGGCTGGCAAAGCTGTCAGGGATGGAGGCTGGGAGGTTTATGAAACCTGGAGGTGCCATCTTTCAAGGATTAAGTCCAATAAGGTGCATTTGAGGTCCTACACAATCAGGTGCTTCTCCCACCCTCGTACAGAAGGACTGAAGGAGCTTGTGACAGGGATTCTACAAGGGAGACGGTCTGAGTTTGTTTTCCTGATGTGATCAGGAAACACTGGCCTGTGTTTGTAAAACATCTCATGTTGATCACTGGCAGTTCCCCTGGATTACAATGTACTCAACTGTTTTAAATGCCTCTCCTTGTGTTGGTTAAACAGATTATCCTTTAAAGCCTGTAAATCAGCTGAATTAAAATGTAAACTAGAGCAACCATAATACTTGGAGTAGTAGAGGAATGTGAGTGTTGTTGAAATAATGCTTGAAAGTGGAATGAAATGCTTTTCACTCTGCAAAGTGAAAGTGCCAGCTAACTCACTAAAGTTTCAGTTTGGAAAAGAATGTAAAGGATATCAATTTTGACAAAATTCAGGTGTCTGCAGCTTCAAAATGTGGACGCGTTCTGCCTTCTCTGCCTTGAATTTTACATGAATGAGACGTTTTGGAAAGGAATGTATTATATTATGGACTGACAGGTACAGCCATTGCTTTGAAAAATATAATGTTTATCACATCAGACTGAAAATGAGGGACAAATATGAGGTTTGTTTGTTTTTTAGTAGCTCTGCAGTGGAGAGTACAGTAAGGACTCATGATATCCGATATCCATTCTATACTTGTAGCTCAGTTCTCATATTTGCAAACGGGCCCATGTGACAATATGTTCTCTGCAGTAAGAACTCAGTACTCCTGTGTGGAAAATTGGAGTGACAGCTCTTTTATTCTTGGTTTAAATAATAGCTTAGAATATTTCATTTCCCCAGCTATATGCGGATGTATAAGTATAGGCATCAAGATCTTTAATAGAAACCTGTTATTTTTATTAACAGAAGCTATTCCTCAAAAGGTGGCTGCATAATACACTGAGAGAGCAAATAATAGCACAGAAAGTGCCAGCAGCCCTGTGGAGCCTGTAGTGGTCACCAGGAAGGGAGGGAATGATAGCAGAGAAGGGGAGAAGGCGGAGTCTTGAACACAGTGGCAGATTTTGGCTGTGTGTGTGCTGGAACAGAGGTGGGGTCAGGAGGGAGGTTGACAGTGAGTTGCAGTTTGCCTTCTCATCACTCCAGGTGTACTACAGTACACTCAGTACCTCACTGGTAAGTTCAGAGTTAGTTTTAAAGAAATAGAGTCAAATATTTGCTTTAAATGGATGTATTTATGATGGTAAAATAAGTAATTCTTAACGGTGAAACACAGTAGTGCTTCTTCATGTTTTATTTCCTCATGGAACTCTATAGCAATAAAACCACTTCCATAAGTGATGTATATAATATGGTATATACGTTAAACAGTCAGCAGTAAGGAACTTCAAGAAATAGTCACTACTGAAGCTGGTCATGAGTGGCGGGTGATGACATGAAGATTAATAAAGTTTGACTTTATATTTGGCAATTTTTGCGACTTACTTGAACTTCTTTTTCCTGAAGAATAACGCAATTTTTAAGTTTTTGCAGTATGTTGTATATTTCCAGGGCAAGTGACAGAGTTTACTGTACTAAATAGTTGAAGTAAGCAGTTGCTGAGGAAAAAGAAGTTAGACAAAATTAAAAAGCAATTTACTTGGAGAGAGGTCTTTGAAATATTTTATGTGTTAGCTATCAGATGTGTTTTTGCTTTATTTTTCTGGAAAATGATGGTGTTCTTCAGGCTGCCAAGTTTTACTAGTAAATATACTGCCAAAGCTTGGGAAGAATAAGTCAAGGACTCTTAAAATTACATACTGTTGAGTGAAAAGCCAAAGAGAGGGGGTTTGTGTACCAGAGATCCTTATTCTTTCAAATAGAAATAATATATATCTGATGCTGTAAAATGACCCATATTTAATTCCTTTCAGATCATATTTAAAATGCCTTAAATGTAAAAAGAGTAACAAAATGGCAGAAAATTCTCATAGCGTACTGGCATGTTCCATCTAGACTACTTCATTGTTTCATTATTTTGGAGATATGATTACACAATACCATTTTCAGGGAAGAGATAATTTCCAATATTGGCAAATTCATCCTGGCTGCAAATGAAGTAGTATATTTTGCTTCTTTTCGTCCATGAGATGAGGAACTGATTTAACAGCTTTTTGGTTTTATACCATCTGGAGGTTCATATTTGACTTATGAAATGATGTCATATGTGCTTAGTGCAGAGCAGATAGTAAAAGGTCGCCTGCAGTTCAGGCTGAGGTAGTTTTATTTCATATTATGGGGAATGTAAAAGTCTTGGTTCGTGATTACCAGAGGCAGAAAGAAGAATTCAGGGAAGGAGAAAATGACTGACATAACTGATGCTCTCTTAAAATGTCCACACTGCATCCCCATGAATAGAAAATAAATCTGTACACCCAAGACCACACACAGTATAGGTTCCCTATTCACTCTCCCAGATTGGCACTGGCTCTGAGTTCTGCCTCTGAAAACTCCTGTAGAGCACTGCTTTCAGAATGGCTCCTTGCTGTGAATGGTAGTTTGGGGCATGAGGTACCTATTCTATCAAAATATCTGGGCTTCATTGTGTAGGTGGATTTTTGAATTAAAGTGCTCTGCTGCAACAGTCTCAAGATGAGGAGATATAAGAAAATAGATATGTATTTGGCAGATGCATTTCTGCCACCTAGGGCTGTGCTGGACATGCTGAACTCTTTCTGTCCAACGCTTGTACTGTCGTTGTGTGAACGAGGGTTGATGGAGATTGAGATTCTCTGGCTGTTTCCCAGTGCAGTTGAAGCTGCACTTCATTTGTGCTTTAAAGCTTTTATTTGAAGCTACCAAGGCTAGAATTGGATTCTTAAAATGAAAACCAAGGTAGTCTTATATTATGAGCAGTCTCTGGTGGGGACTGGAGTTCTAGGCAGAAGTTATACCCCTTACATCTGAATATATTCAGACCTCAAGTCCACATGCAACTTAGGGAAGAATGCAATTCACCTCAAACATATGAGTGTTCATTAGTTAACTGTTGAAAAGTTACCATGGAGCTGAAAAAAACTGATCTAAAGTGTGAACTATTTACATGAAGGTGTGTGGAGTAATCAATTTATGACGTTACCAAGAAAGCAGTCAGAAAATACTGGGTACCCGGTGCTCTGTGGCTCAGTCAAGGTCGTAACCCTTGAACTAACTTAAAGGTTTTCATGTGGATGACCTGAATGCTAACCTGTGAAAGGGATAATAGAGACTAGGGCTCTGCTGAAGTTCCACATATGTTTCTTTTTGGTGTGAAAGAAAACCACCATATGCTTCTCTTGTCCCTCCAGGGTGAATTTGTGTCTTGGTGTAGGGAGTAGAAATAACGTATTGGTGGTGCTATGGGCTGGGTGGTGGTGAGAGGAAAAGCTTAAAGGTTTAGTTATGTGGTGCTGTTTAATTAACTCCTGTGTGAAGGCAAGACTGGGTTCTGAGAAACTAGAGTGGACAGGGCTCTGCTCGTGCTTCCCACCCAGGCTGTCACTCAGACTGGGAATTCAGAACCATTTACTCATCCTCTTAATTCTCCTTTCTGTGCTCCCAAGTTTGAATGCCTAAAATCCCCATTTCCAAGTTGAATGTGGTGATGTAATGATGGCAGGATGTTGTGTGAAGAGGTTTGTGAAGAAGAGTGAGAATTGTCTGCTCAGGCCTTTGGGTGGGGATTGGATGGGTAGAGAAGAAAAGATTATTGACTCAGCAACCGCCCGGCTCAGCCAGGCAGAGCTGTATCAGCACATGTGCAAGCTCCTGTGTTATCCCAGTCGCTGGGGAACGGTATCAGTGCTTTGTTTATCCATCTAATCACCTTCAACTCCCCTTGACTTGAAGCATTAAAGCTTCTGCCTCGTGGCAGTTGGAAAATGAGACTTGCAGGGCCTGGCTGAGGAGAGCCGCTCTCGGAGCTCCCGCTGCCATGTTATGACGAGATCCTCAGCTGCAGCTTAAAGGCCCGACAGAGATTTTTGTGATTTGACTTCAGGGATTGCTTTCAGACATGAAGCAAATAAGTGATTAAGTATAAAGAAGATGTGGTAATGAGTTTCAGATGAGGTCTTTAATGTTTATTAAAAGAGGTCTGAAAGTTTGCTGCTACTACTGTTTCGTGTTTTCCAATTCAGAAAGTCATCTTTGGATCCCATACTGCCCACTGCTTACAAACTGAGAGATCCTATTACTGTAATATTGTAAAAAATAGTCTTAAAAATAAAATAAATCCAGTAGAGTATAAATCTTTTTTCCAGTGTATAGAAAGGCAATGAGCCATTTTAAGAGCAGGAAAAACATGCATTTTGAGATCTAATAGATCATCTAAATTGGTCCCAAACCAAGCTTTAAAATGGCATTGCAAAGACTTTTGCTTTGAATAAATTTAGCATTACAAAACTCAGAATGTAAATAAATAGAGATCTGCTGATCGTTTTGTACTTTGCTAATATTCTGATTAACTAGGGGGAAAATGGCTTACTAGATAAGACCCTTGAAATAAATAAAACCCTCTCTGACTATTCCAACTGCAGAACTTAAAAATGCAAAGCCAACATTTATGCCCTTTCAGTTACTACCATCTAGCTTTTTATTACTAATTAACCTTATGAATTTCTAGGTAATGAAAACTTTAAACTCTTATTCTTTATTTTCTACCATTTGTGCATTTAAAATTTGGATTACTGAATATAAAATTTCTCACTTGCCTGACTTCCTACAGCTCTCTTGTATATGGAGAATTATTCTAGATTGCCACATCGTATATTTTCAACCCAAACCTTGTCTTCCCAGTGGTGTACCTTGGAGCTAAAATAAACCTGTGAGTCCCCTTAATGTGAACACCTCATGGTTCAGAGCTGCAGAAGAAGCCTCTGTTTGAGGAAACCTGTCTTTGTAATAATGAATGATTGCACTCCCTTTTTCTTAGTTCTCTACTTTGCATGATGTTTAATAGTGCTGACCCAGTTTCATGGGTATACCACATTTTCTTGTATTATTTTATTAACAAATGAGCTTTGAATAATATGAGGCTCACATTGAAAAGAAAAAGTGTCTTTTGGTTTTGAAAAACTTTTATGTAAACCTGTTCTTTATTCCCAAATCCCCCATTATTTTATGCTGAGAGCTGCTCAGCAATTCACTTGCAACTGCTTTCCTGAACCAGAATGTGGAAACAGGTATGATTTAGTGGAATTGCTGAAGGGACCAATACATGGAAGGTGTGATTCTTACAGTACTGATGGTTAAATCCGAACATATTCTGTTTCTTTGATGAATTGTCTGCTATTTTATTGCTGTTAGAATTTCATTACGAGAACAACAACATTGCATGCTTGAGCATTTACACAGCGAGAAATCGGGGGTGCTTACACTTTGTGGGCTTGTTAGATTTCTTTACATTTTTTTTCTTTTTAGTGTTTCTGAAGAGAAAAACCTCCAGTTATGTATATAAAGCATTTTGCTTAGGAAAATCCTTGGAATACCCCTTATTTTGTTTGACAGGGATTTGTGCTTACTACAGAGAAATACAGTCAGATCTGTTTGTTAAGAGACTTGTGCAATACACTTTGGAGAAAAGTATAACAGGTAAAAGAGTCTCTTAGTCTGAGATAATTTTGGAAAATCTACATAAAAAAATAATGCATTTCTTAAGTGAAGGAAAAAAAAATAAAATTAGAACTAAAACTAAAACCTAAATATGTTTGATTTGCTTACTGTAGGTTGATGCCTTGCGGTTACGATTGGAAGAAAAAGAAACCTTTCTGAATAAAAAAACAAAACAACTTCAAGACCTCACAGAAGAGAAAGGAACCCTTGCTGGAGAAATTCGAGATATGAAAGACATGTTGGAAGTAAAAGAAAGAAAAATTAATGTCCTTCAGAAAAAGGTGAGATCACTGATGAAAGGATATGTTGTAAAACTTTTGAGGCACATTTAAAGGGAACACATTTATTTCTTATAAGGTATTACTTTTAATATATTAAAAAATGCAGGAAATCTGTAGTAGTCAAGTAGTTCTCTAATATAAAATGTGTTACTGTTATCCATGGAAGCATTTTTATAGTATTATATCTTACTTATGTTATATCACAAAAATATTAGGTGTTGAAATTGTCACAAAATTGTTGGAGTTAAATGAAAGTCCTAAAAATCCTGATAAAACTTTTTGTTCTTCAACATGAGGGATTCAGTTAGCCTTATGAACACTGATTGTGGGCCTGCTGAAAGATCAGGATACTGCATTTTTTTTTTTTTTTTTAAATGGGAGGTGGGGGATGTTGGGAAGAGGAGAGGATTGGGAAAGGAACCTAAATTAAGTCAGTTTTCTGTTTTTCCTGTGAGCTAAAGACATTAAGAAGGGTGGTTCCCTCCAAAGAGTCAAGTAGTCGTATTTCTAATTTTCCACAAATTTAACTAACTACATTTGCTCTCTTTGGGAAGTTGGGTTCAATCATTATAGTTTCCACCTGGGGGAGCATAGAGGGAATTTCCTGTGAAGGCAGCTCTGCAAGGGTTCTGAATACAGCAGTAGGGCATTTATTTCCATATCCTTTTTCTGACTCTCACAAAAACACTTATGCTACCAGGTATGTTCTTTGTGTCCTGTGTGTCACTCTTTAGCATGTATAGATTCACTTGTGAACATACAGATAAATGGAGAAGGAGTTCCTGTCTTCAAACATATTTTCCTATTACTTCTCCCCTCCTTTTACAGCCACTCAAAGAATGTCTGCTCCTCCTTACTCTGTTATTATGTAGGTAGTTCATGTTACTGTGGTTTTCCTCCAGGATCCATATAGGGTTCACATGGTCTAGCTGTGCTTCTGTCTGCAATTGCTTAAGTGCAGAATTAAAAAAGCCAAGGCCTTATTTTCCAGAAACTGAGAAGGCTGCTTTTTCAGGCCTGGAAAATAAAGCCTATCAAAACTGGAATATAAGTACTCATCCACTTTAGTCTGATTTCTGAATATTTACCTTTTTAGCAATGTTTATGATGTAAAAGATAGCAAACTTCAGGGCTTTTATCCTGTGCTGAATGCTGAATAGTTTTGGACATGGCTTGAACATTTGAAGAACAGAATGCATCTTTTCTCATTGTTTGTGTTCTTAAAAAACCCCCAAGCCCCGAACAAACCAACAAGTTACAATTTCTCTTGTACTTAGATCTTGAGGAAATGGATCAATAGGGGCAATGTGGGGATCAATAGGGGATCAGTGTTCAAAATGTTGTGATGAATAACTGATCACAGAGCTCTCAGCACTATCTGTTATGTCCGTGTGCTCAGAATATGCAGCATAACTTATTTTTTTTCTGGTTTTAATACGTTATGGCTATTTAGTAGGGCATGCAGATGGTCTTGCCTCTTTTGCACTTGCCTCTTTATGGAAATAATCATTCTCAAGCTGCATGCTCTCTCTTCACTAGATCACTGAGTAAAACATGTTATAGCCTCATTAACTGTAGTATACAATGAGAGAAATCCTGCTAACAACTAGGTGCAAAATCAGAGTTAGTAGTGAACTGATTCTTTAATACTGGTAGTAGCAAGTGCTTCCAGTTCTTCCTAAGTTGTATCTAGACATTAGATTCTTCTGACTGTAATAATGTCATGCTTGTCTCTGTTTTCTTCTTTCTATGCAGGGCTAAATTTTACATCCTTGCATTTTTATTTACTTTTGATATGAGGACTTATGAATAACCAGTTATGTTAGTGCCTTAAGTTATTGATGCAAGATAGATGGCTACATCTCTCTCCACGCAGCCTGAAGTACTTCACTCAGCCTAAAATAATATTTGCTTTAATGGTTGTATTGAAGTAATTGAAGAAGGAAGAATTTGTATATAGTGCTTAGAAATATTTCTGTCAGTAATAACCTGAAACTGAGGAGGAAGGAATATGTAGCTTGGAAATGTGCAATTTCTAGTCTTTCTCTGTATATAAATGTTATCTCCTGTGTGAAAAAAATACAAAGGAAACCACACCAAACCCCAGAAAACTCCCTTTTGAAACTGGAGCTGTTCCTTCTTTCTGGATAGCTGTTACACTTGGAGGACAGGACAGGTTCTGTTGAGGACTCCCTAGTGAAGGTGTGGAAGAATCAAAACCAAAACAGCAGTGATGAGTCCCACAGGATGGCACAGGAACACACACAGGGCAGCAAGTTGCAGAAAAAAAGATAAGGAGCATTGTCCTCCCATGCAGTGGTTTTGGTGTAATTTTTGACCAAACTGAAAACTGCTACACTATTCAGTATAATTTGCAGGCTTAAGGGAGGCCCAGCACTGGAACAGCATATGTTTAGAGGATTTGGATCAAGGTAGATTGGCATGGAGTAATAATAAACTTATGTCAATGTCGGAGGTGCAATATTACTTAATATTTCTTTCTTTTAGAATCTTTGGCACCACTTTTCCATTTTAATGCCAGTAAAGTTGGGTATGCTGTTTTAATAGCCTTGTTTAACCTGGCAAGGCTAGTCTTACACCTCATATCTGTCAGTTTAGCATGCAGAGGGGCAGAACTCAGAAATCTTGATGTATTTCGTACCAGAATGTGTAAGTCCTATGAACACGGCAGAGTTGAAGGCTGAAGGGCAAAAGTGCTGAACGTGGTGATGATTCTTTCATGTCCCTTTTTGCTCACAAATTCTCTCTTTTGTATAGTTGCTATAACTGGTGTGTTTTGTCCATTAGGAATCTGTAGATGTGTAAAACCACCAGTTGTATCCTCTGAAGGATGAGTTTTGGTGTTGAAAACAGTAGCTGTTGAGACAAGAACAGTGTAGAGGATGTAGACCTGGCTCATATTAGGACAACAGCTTGTGGAAATTCTTTTACACTGGGTAAAGGGGGCTAATATAATATTCTACTTTGACTTGCAACATAACTTTTTATGTAAAATGTTACAGTTTCCATCTTTAGTAGTTTAAGCTTTGTGATTGATGAAGTGCTACATGACTGAGGGCCCTAACCTACCAGCTAATTAGCATTTGTAGGAAATGTCATAAAGTCTTAGCTCTCATATAATAATTGGAATCTGTGCTTGGAGCAGCTGGACTGTTCACATGAGGTGATATTGTCCAGTTGGTGTTAAAGTAAAACGTGCTGTACAATTCACTGTATGCAATACTGTGAGCTGTCTTCTGAAAAAGAAAAAAATGACCTATGGTCAGATAAGGAGTGTACTGGGTAAACAAAGGAATCCTGCCATTGTGCTGAGAAGTTTGCATCAGTATTATTGCTTGAAGCAGGAATCCTGGCTAAGAACATCACTGAAACTTGAATTCCTGAATCCAGAATGGTCTGGAAAGACCCAAGAGACCATTTTCTTTTGTTTGATCTCAACAAGTAGAAAGTACAAGCACATTACTGATAGAAGATGCCTTTGGATTTTTTTTCATGGTTTAATCAGTTGAAAGCATGTTTTTGTATTTCTAGAAAGGGCTCATGGCATGATGAAGGAAATTTTTATTAACTTGGTCAAATTCTGTCAGAACACTGTAAATAGACTGTTACTTGAGCTGGGGTTTTGCAATCACCAAATCAGAGTTCTGCTGTAGTTCTGGAGTCAGATGGTAAATTCTGAACTAATTGTTCTGTAAAACAGACCAGTGTTCTGACTGTAGATTTAGGGCATTAAAAAAAACATTAGGGAGTCATTCTGACATACCATGGAAGTTTTGATGCTGCAAAACTGCTATGGTGCTTGTTGACTTGTGTATTACTTTAAGAGATGAGTCTTCTAATAACATATGTTCACTCTAAGAGTACAGCATTCACTGTGCTGAGAACGATTAGATTGTACTTTGGCTTCTTGTGCTTGCAGCTTTGCCAAATGATGGTGTGTTATTCAGATAAGGCAGTCTGAATAAATATAGCCAATTGTTCTTCCAGGGTGGTGGTGTTACTGATCCCAGTACATTATCACAGAAATGGATCCTGAAGGATTCTGCACAATAAAATGCAGCTTTGGGACCATTCAACTGGGCATGTGATACACATTGAGACTATCTGATAAGTATAACCCCCCCCTCCTTAAGCCTAACCAGGCCAGCTGTCGGGAAGCTCTCAACTGTCTCAGAGGCACTGAGAACAATGCCATTAAGATTAGAGGCTGTGATCACTTTCACTTTTCTTTTATCTTCTTTAATTTCTCATTGTCTGCAACATGTTACACTACTACGTTTTTGCAGGATATTGAAGATGACTGGAAGTGTGTGATTTAATATACATTTGCGTAGTGAAGCCAACCTGAATGTTCAGCCATAGCTATGAGTTTAGGTAAATCCTTGCATGTTGAAGTCCAGAATAATTATAAGTTTCTCCGGTCTGTGACTGAATTGATTGTCTTTTCCAATACATTTTGTATTTATTGAAAGTAAAAGCCCAGAATTTTGTTGTTCTCCCTCCCATTCTCAATGGCCTGCTTGCTACTGCTGCTGTTTTTCAAGTCTAACCTCTAATAGGAGAACAGCTGGATTACAATCTTCAGCTTACTGGCCTATTTGAAAGGAAGCACTTACCTTTGTAGGAGAAAATCACTGAATTCCTCAAATGGAGTTTCATGAGATTACAAAACTTAAAAACTCTTTTATCTGATGCCAGTTCTGTAGATGTGGTAGTTTTTGAATATCAGGTATATTGTAAATCATGGATCCTCAAGTAAGTGAAGAAATATTGACTGTACCTGGACTTGCTGTTTAAATTATTTGGAGATCTACTTGGAATAATCATGTCTAAGCAGGTCTCCTCTTCATCAACGGCAGCTGATAAATTAATGGAATGGCTGGAGATGTTTGGTGCCAGGTGTTTGGAAAATTTCAGAAGCATCACTGGGTTTCATTTGAAGTAGCTGAGGCTGCAAACATGTCTTAATTTCCAGTAATTATTCCCTCAATATGAAGGGAAGCATCTATTCCTTGGGGTGGCCTTCACTGGTCAGAAAACATTATAAGAAGCAAGACACGTAGTCTTTCATGAAGTGTGGTCAAACTGCAGTTGGTCAAACCACTCTGATTTCTGTACCAGTAATGCACATCTTTGAACAGGGAACAAAGGAACGTGTTAATTTGCATGTTAGAAAATCCTAATTGTAATTTAAAATCCGAAAAGTTAAAAAGATTAATTTGTCTGCCTTTGCCATCTGTGGAAAACTGAACATTTTGGATATCTTTTTAATTCATTTGGGAGCTATAGGGTAAGAGATTGTTAGTGTAAGTGAAAAAATTACTTTTTATTTGAAAGAATAGGCTGAAATAAGAAAGAAGTGCTTTGAAGAGGTGCAGTAATATATTTATGTTTGTACAGCTTAGTGTGATACTATTACTACATATATTATTAACTAATACATTAAACTTCCTAAATGTAGTTATATGTACAGAAAGGAGGCAGTCAGTTGTAAGATACAAAGATTGATGTATAATATATAGATGAGAGATGAAATAAACCCACTTTTATGGAAAATACCAAATACCTATGTGTAGATAACCTGTATTTAGAATTTTAAAGACAAAGCCTTAAGTTCAAAACTCAGGTTATAAGAGCACACAGAAGTGCCATTTGCCAAGTGGGACTGACTTAATGAGGTCCTTACGGAAGGGTTTCCCACTGCTCGGGTGACACCGGTGCTACTGGCAAGGAGGGAAGCTGCCCTTCGGCTCTGAAATGTCAATACTAATTAACAAAATTATCTTTAAGTAAGACATTAAGTTTTATTCGCGTCGAGAAAGCAACCAACTCGCACCCTGGGAATTTTAAGCTGTCTGAAGAGTAATATTTTCTTTTTAATAGGGTTGGAGGAAATTTCTTTTGAAGTGTGAAAGAGCTAAATTATGTGTGGTGTGACTGGGGAAAAAAAAGAAAGTAAAAGTTGTCATAGTTTGGGGGTGCAGTAGACCATAATGGAATTATTTAAGGAAATGGATGATGACTTATGTATCTGAAAAAGAGTGGGGAGAATCAGAATTGTTTAAGAGAAGAAGTATGTTTTTCTTTGAAATACTCTTCCAAGAAATGTCATGGAAGTCTAGCGATTGGAGTTAAAAATTATAAGGGAGAGTTTTATGGGAGTAATTGAGAATAATTTTACACAGAGAGGTATCCTGCTGTCATGAGTTATACTGAATTTTTAGCTGCTGGCTGATAGGGGACTGTATTTGTTTGATCCACTGTTCTTGGACCTGCATCTTTGATTGGCAGTGAGACTCTTTCCCCCTGTCTCAACACGACAGATCCAGCCATTTACTGCTGAATCCTTGACAACTCATTTAAATAACACAAAATCAGATGCTCCAAGAAGTAGCCCATGGCACGAAGTATTGCACAAACCCAGAAGGCCTGTATGTCTTATTTACATGCTAATCTTTTTCCTGAAAGCTCTCTCAAGCTCCACTCTCCAGGTGACTGATTTTGACAAGGAGGAAGGAGGTTGGGTGGCTTTTCACCTTTTGTGACTGACACAGGCATTGACAAGGGGGATTCAGAGGGATAGGATGATCTCAAATCATAGTTTTATGAAATGTTCCTTAGGAAAACAAATTAATCAGCTTGTTAATTATAGGTAGTAAAACCCATCAGAAGACAATTTTAAATCTTGAGTGATTCAGAAGTGGTACATTTAATGTATGATTCCAACTGAGAGATTGATGGTTTTGTCACAGTCTGATGCATGAAATACTTAACAATATAGTGACTGAATAACTTATTAATCTGATAAACCACCCTTACCTTATTCTGAAATAAGACAGTAGATCCCACTGCTCTTGTTCATCTCCTTGCTAGGATAGGCAGTTACACTTGATCAGCAACTTGACCTGGTGTGTATCCAAGTTTGTTATATCTGGAAATAACAAAGAAGCATTTCCCAATAAATATAAAAGGTAGGCTTAGGCATTAGTAGTTGGTTTTTACCAATTTTGTAGTATATTAAATTTCTACTCTTTTCTGGCATAGAATCAAACACCTTAATTTATGCATTACTAGAGCTCCTTGATGTTGGCAGTTGTGCTTTCCTGGTGGTATTCCATTGCTGTCTGTCTGACTGAGCAGTCTGTGACTAGAGACTCTAATACCTTAGTAAATTGGATATTTTATCACTTTTGGAAAAGCATCACCTCTCACCTTTGAGTGGAGCTCTTATTGGCTTTATGAAAGCATGAAGTTCAAAGACTTGAGAGTATGCATGCAGATAAGTTTAATGGTAACAATAAATGAGAGTTGTTATCTTCATACTTCTCCCTTCATATTATTGTTACCAGATGTAACCAGAGCTAGTGGTGCCAATTTGGTCAGATTGCTTTGATAATTTTCTTGTTGCCAAGTAGTATGTATTTCTTGGTGGGAGAATCAGTGGTGGTATGTTTGAATATGAGTAGAATAAATCCAAATTTAGAATGGAATCTGAATCTAATTCACTTCCTTCTAGCACACCTGTCTTTAATTTTTAACGCCTAGCCAGGCACAGTGCTAAGATCAAAGTGAAATAAAGAGATTGGGGTAATGCAGTTCTTGGAAAGTAAAAAGAAAAAATGGCATAACAGTGTGTAATCTTTTATATATGAAAGAAATATTGGACTCATTTGCCATTCACTTAGGAATAAATCTGCAGTAAATTTGCCAAAGGTAATTAGGCCAGCTTAAACCCTTACTTATCAGGGAGAAAAATCAGGCCCACTTATATTTATTGCCTAAGAGATGCCTTATATTTGACAGCAGAAATCTCCATTCATGTCCCCACACAGGCACAGAGTCCTTACGGCTCTGTGCTTAACCCCATGCCAAAGTGAAGTGAAATGCCTTTAACCCCCTGCCATGGGAACTTCTGCTCTCTGTAGTGCTGCTGCTGATCTTGGCTGAGAAGCTGCCAAAGGTCCCCGTGAATCTGTAAAGTGTTCATCTCAATGCAGTGGCCTGTTGATAGACAGGATTGGGTGGGTGTTAAAGCACGTTTTAAATTTGAGTGAAATACCTGCTGTGTCTCATGCCAAAATCTTAATCTATGGTTAAGTCGGATATTTTGTTGTGGCTGTCGTGGGAACCATAAAGAGTTTGATTTGAATGTTTACTTTTTAAAAATAAAAGTCTGTGACTTTTGAGAGTTTCAGATTCTTTGCGTGTTGGGAGGTGGATGTGATAGTAAACAGCTGGAGAAATGTGAAGAACTTCAAAGTATAAAAATAAAATATAGTAATAGAAAACAGGAGTTTGCTTATTTAGTTGCAGAAGAGATCACCCCTGTGAATTGTTCATAGGAGCTCATCTTGTAAGCTGTGTCAGATTTACAAAACATGATTTCTTGCATGACATTTTATGTGGTCAGCAATTCTCACTGTTTGCATACTATAATTGCTGCTAATTTTTATATACTGTCATTTTATGATATTTAATATAATTCATTCTCTACCTTGAAATGTTTGAATTCCAACACCTCCCACGAGTCCTTGTACATCATTCTAACTTTGGGTAGAGGGAGAAGAAGATACATCTCATAGACAGCTGCAGATGGGGTGACAAATGAACCTGTTCATGCCATTCATCCATGGGAATTGCCTCCCCTTGGCAAGGCAGGAGCATTTCTCCTTCTTGGGCATATTGTAATGCTGACAGCAATGTTTAATGCTGACAAACATGTCTTCTTACTGAGACCTGTGCTACAATTCATGCTGTTGGACATATTTTCCAAGTAAGGGCTAAGTCTGTGGGGTTTTTTGGGTGGGTGGGGGGAGGATGGACAGTGCTGCTGTCACTGTGACTTCAGTGTTCTGCTGCAAAACCTGTTTAAAAGCCCCAAACCCACAAAAAGGCACAGGAACAAGAATAAGATTTGCTTGCTTTTGGTTTTAGACAATGCCTGATTAACAGTCATAGACTATCTGATTAACAGTCACAAACTACCTATTAAATGTTGGTACTAATGCTAAAATAAAAATTCCTTGAGTAGAGCAGTAGAAGATAATATCTGTATATGCTTAGTTTTGGAATAAACTATTTGCCTTGTCTGAGAGTTCTGTAGCATTGAACTTGCCATCATTCAATCATTTAAAACATCCAGACTATTAGTAGTATCCATCATCTTTGAATGGGAGACATTGAGAATGGAAGTGTTGACATTGAGAATGGAAGATTATTGTAGTTTCATTGTCAAGCAGTGCTCCAGTTTTTTAAAAGAATTTTACATTTAAGTGCATGTTCTTGAGGAGAAAGCCTGATAAAAATAAGTTTTTTAATAATTCTAATACTTACATTCTGTACTACTTATGGAGATAAGTAGTAAATCTGTGTAATATACTGATATAACCATCATCTTTAAAGGACTTTGGTGTTCTTAACTGCAAACTTCTAACTCACTACTCTCCTGAAGGTTGTATCTACTGTCTGTCAAACAGGGGGCACATGTTTCAGGTAGTGAACATGGAGCAAAAAGAGCATAACACTAGTGGAGAGAAAACTGCATCTGACAGTTGCTGAAAGTTCTCACTGTCCAGCAAAGAAAAATATTATGTATGTGTTCCCACTTCTAGTGCAGTCTGAGTGTGCCAGTGTCACTGGCACTGTGGTAGCAGCTTAACTCCAAATGCATCTTCAGGATTTTCCTGTAATTGCCAAAGGGACAATGAGTGTTCTCCATAGATCCTTTCATCAAAGCTTTTACAATACATAAAGTAAAAATAAAGAAAACCAAATGAATAAGGATGGCTAAATTGGTTAGTAAATCATCAATGCCTAATGAAAAACTTGGTTGGAGATAAAAGTATTTCTGTGTCAGATGTACTTCATAATAATTTCCTTTATTTTTTGCATAGTTGATGATATTAGAGTGAGGCTAAGTTATACATACAAACCTGCTGGGTTTTAGGAGATACATGATAAAGGAAATTTAGTGTTTTTTTTTTTTTTTTTAAATTTTTTAAAAAAGACATTTTTCTTACCAAAAGCCAACTATCTTAAACACAAAACCATATCAGATTACAGATTACTTCCTATTCAGACATTTATGTAAAAGCATTGCTGTCTTACCTTTGCTGCTATGGAAAATCTAAACTGTTCAGCAGATGTTGATTAAAGACATCCAAGTTGCTGCGTTTAACATTTCAGTTTAAGTTTAGTGGTGCTTTGATAGTTTATATGTAGAAAGGCTGTCTGGCCTGCAGTAACTAATGGTGAAACTCAATATGTGCATTGTCTTTCGTGCAGCTATAATGCAAATATTAAATTACATCTCATAGTAACAAGAATCTCAGCTCTCTGATGAACGTTTTGAACACTTCAGCTCTTAATGGGTATAAACTTATGTACATTGACCATATGTTAATTTAGAATGGTTTAGAAAAGACATCTCTAAAGAGAGGGGGCAGGGATATATGTTATCCTTCTGCAAAGCTTTTCTTTCGTGTAAATGCATTCCACTGTCCCTTATATATCAATATAGATGGTTTCTGTGACCAGGGAGCTAAAAGGAAACTTTCCAAAATAAAGGATGTTATTATTTCTGATTAATTGCTGCCCAACCATTGCTGCTATGGGATTTTTCCCCTATTTTTTAGCACTGGTACTTAAGGAAACTCATTTAAAATAATACCATGTGAAACCGTATTCTCCATTACAAGCTTTTGAATGCAATTTCTGAAGGCAGGCTGCTCTTATAGTAGAAATCAACATACCTGTATTGAATTCATATAGCCATCCATTATTTATAGTAGTGAGGAGGCAGGACTGTTATTTTTACTTTCAATGTAACATTTTTTGCTATTACAGATTTTTTTTTTTTTTAGTTTTTTTTTCATTTAAAATTAATTTCAGTTTTTAGGACTTCTCTTCAACCTTAATTTTAAAATAAGGTAGTGTAAAGTTTAATGTTTTTCCTCTGTTGATTTTGATGAAGTATTACATTATTAATTAGAATACTTTATTGGAAACCTGGGAAATAAGAGAATATTGGATATCTCAAAAAATTGTAAGGCTGGGGAAAGAGAGCTGTAATTAAGGATTAAAAATGTTTGAGTAGTTTTAAAGGACCACACTTGCACATTTGTCCCTTCAGGTGTGAAATGTCTGTGATTTACAAGTTCTATATAGTTAATTTATCATTTGGAATTGAGAGCAGTACACTTATCTGAAAGTCTCTAAATAAAGAAAGTATGCTGAGAGTTCTCTATGTTCTGAAGCAATCAAATAAAACTGACATTAACTCCAGTGAATTGTCCATCCATATTTTTGAAATCTTTATACCAAATATATTTAATATTGTCACACAGTTCTGTGTTAAAGGGATGTTGTGAACCTGTTGTTATAAGGAGATATGTAATTACTGTTATAATGTAATTTGTGGCCAGAGTCTTCTGACAAAATTAGTTGTAGCTGCAGGGAGGCATTTCCTGTATCAGAATTGTAAATGGTCAGAGTTACATTGTCCCGTGGAAGAGTGTGATGTTTAAATGTGCATTTATTTTGCTTTTGTCTAGACTCTTATATCTTTTATAGCTTTCCATTGGAATCAAATCTACAGGAGTTGCTTAAATGGGAGATGTATTGAGTTTCACATTCAAACCTTACAAAGCATGTTAAATATCTCCTTAAACTTTTCAGGAAAGGAAATAAAGGTATTCTTTTCTTTCACTCAAGCTGGTGATTTAAAGAGTAACCTTAAGCAATCAATAGAATTATAGAGTGGTGTTGGTAAAAACAAAACAGATATTTTGAAAGTGTTGCAGCGCATATGTACGTAAATTAAAAATGTATGAAAAATAGACAAGAAAAACTGGGAGACTGCAAAATTATGATAGAGTTTAAATTTGCTGGATTGTCTAAATAGAAGTCTATGGTATTGAAGTGGAGTGTTGACTTTCTAGACTTGCAATATTTTATTATAAACCATAGTTCTGGATTGAATAGGAAACAAAGTGAAAAAATACTCTAGGCAATAAAACAATTATTTACATTGTTTGGAGTTGATTTAAGAGTTGTCAGAAAGGATAAATGAGCTATAGTTGAGGGGTACTTATTTGGAGTGAAAAGGCAGACTTTTATCTCAGATATAACCTTCTTCAATGTTTTCATTTAGAAAATATTCTTCAGTGTTTCAATTAGGGAAAACAAACCCCAAACCCTAAGCACCTTCAAGTGCAGATGGGAAAAAGAGTGATGACTAGCCCAAAGAAGAAATTTGGAGTGTTAATGCCAAGAGGCTGAAGGGAGTGATTAATACAGTTTACAGAGTATTTGAAATGGGATGTGGTAGTGAAAATTGCCAATATTCTGTCCTCAGAAATAATGGGTAGTGGAACAATAGATGATAACTGCTCTCTAAATGACTTCTGTGTCATCCCACCCGAAAAGTCATGGTTGAGTTCAGACATCTCATGGTCAGAAGAATGATGTAAATGTAAAAGTGTTAAACAAAAATAATAGTTAGAAAGAAACCTGTGGGGTTCAGGTATCTGTCTAAAACTAATGGAGCTTAGTTTTTTATTTTAACATTCTGAAGGTATAAATACCCCAAATGAGGATAAATTATTTTGGACAGTGTAAAACTTAGAAAATGAGTAGCATGAAATCAGACTGACAAGGTCATCTGTTAAATGACTGGGTAGCCTTCAAATGGGAAAGGAAATTCAATTACCTTAGGTTTTTCACTGGGTGTAACATAGGCAGTCCTGGAAAGGATCTTAGAGTATTATAGTATGTTCCCCTGCCCACAAGCAGGATTTGAAGGAGATTCTTAGAGTGAATAAAAACATGACTTTTTCTCTAGGGATTAAGTCAGACTTCCAGCCTCTCCACATCACAACCTTCTCAACCTTTTCACTTTGAAATGAAGTCCAGTTGGAAGGTTTCTGCCTGGTATTCAGAACTTGAAGTTATGGCTCTTTTCACTTAAGAAGAAATATTTTTTTCTGAATGTCTGTTTGCCTATCTTACTATTTTTCCAAAGTATGTAAAATTACCACATTTCTCTTTAATAACCACATTGATTTTAATAAGATATTATACAGGGAAATATTTTTTATTAAAAATAAGGTAACATACTTTTTAGTACCTTTCTTGTGATACTTTGGATGTCCAAACCTAAATCTGCCTTTGGAACAGACTGGTCATCTATATTACAGCTTATGTTGTTTTTCCATTTCTATATATATTTCCTTCATGGGTCTGTGTATTTTTAAGCAATGTGCACAACATGCACCTCTTGTGCTACTTCTATTCCTCTTGTCCAGCAAGAGAAATCCCTATTTGATTTCAATTGATTTGATTGAAATCCCTATTGATTTCAACATGTTCCTTGTTATGGAAGACTTCCTATTCTACTGCCTAACTGACTCCTACTCTCTTTCTGCAGCCTCCTGAGGTGCCTGTTCTTACCCTATTTCCTTTGTAGCTTCCCTTTTCAGTATTCCCTGTTGCCCAACACTTGTCTCTATAACTTGTCTGCTGCCTCTCTCTTCCCACCATCTGTTAACTTTTTTATGAGATGTACTGTAACTTTTCAGTCTGGGCAGAGGCCCTCAAGTCTTCCCAATTGATACAGATATAATAGGAGTGATAAGGTACAAACTACAGGGTAAATCACTGTTCAAATTCAATGATATGTATTAAAAGTATAAGAATGCCAAAGCAGCTTTTTTCTACGTATGAGTTTACATGACAGTATATTAGTATGTGCTTCTCTGACTTGCATAGGACAAAGTGTAACAATTTTCCATGCAGAGTCTTGAAAAATTCTTGTGTAAGCTCACATAACCTATTTTATATGCATCTACTCCAAATAGTACAAAACTGTAAAAAAAAAAAAAAATCACTAGATGTTTTCAAATTCCTGAGAAGTAGGACTGAGCAGAAAGGTATGATTCTTCATGGCTGACTTTGAGAAGTGCTTCAGGTCATGATTTCAGGTGTTCTCAGTGTGCAGTTGGGCCAGACTTGAAAAAAAGTTCCATAAGCAGCCATTACCCTGTAACTCTTAAAGTATTGTGAGATGTAGGAATTCAAACCCAACCAACCCAGCTTGAAAATCTGGCCCTTATACATACAGACAGCTGTTCTAAGAAGAATTAGCTTGTTAAGAATGAACATCTTACCTCTTTATGTCATTATGGGAATTATGTGTTAGTCTATTTTGTATTTCTGTATTTACTGTCTGGAAAATACTTATTGCATTTTGAATTACATCACAATAAGTACATATAATGAGAGCAAAAACTTTTCAGTGGACGTCTCACAAGACTGTGAGTCCTGCTTAGAGGAGTCCAAGAGTCAAGCTGTTTTGTTCAGAGAATTTATTGGCCCCTGAGGAGAAGGAGACAGAGACTGAGTATTTCCAGATACACAAGTGGATATTATCAGCCCAGGCTTCTTTTGGCTGGCTTCCTGGGGAAGGTTAATTTTAGCATTAAGTTCCAGCTCTTTCTCAGCTGGAGTCTGGCAACAGAAGCCAAACTTTCAGTCCAGGAGCTCCCTTCTGTGTGACAGCCTTCTCCTCTCTTGGCTCAGTTTGCCCACTGACCTGCTTTTATAGCCCTGTAAAAGTATCAGCTGACTTGAGGGCAGATCTCTTCCCTAAGCAGCCCTGGGGGAGTTTTCTTCTCCTCTCTGTGTGAAAACTCAGTGCTCACATCTTCTCCCTTAATGCTTGTTGATTCCTCTGAATCCTTCCCCTACCTGTACCTTTGAATCCTGTATTGTGGAAGGAATCTAGAATCTCACAGTAAGTAAAAATGGATGAAATATTTCCTTCAGTGACTGCACAATAAAACAAACATACATGCTTGTTTTGGAAGAAGAAGAAGAAAATATACTTGCCACTTTTGATCTCCATTTTTAGTTGCATTTGCCTCTATTTATTGATGCAATAGGATGCTCCCAGTTTCTACAGGTACATTAGTATAGTAGGCTGATGTTTCCAGTTATGGAATACAGACAATTTTTTTCAAGTCACAGATATAACAGCACTTTATTTCAGGTACTGACTAGAGAATATGACTGTGTATTTCCAGTAAATGATGCACTTTTCCCCCTAGTGATCAAGGGGGAAAGATCATAGGTTCTTTTCCTTTTTATGTATTTTTTCCTCTCTCCAAAATTCTAGGGGAAATGTAGTTTCTCTTTTCTTAAGGTAAACTTTACAGTCTTATTGGATTTTTAAATATACTTTAATAACACTTTGTGCTCCTGTACTGTTTTTCCTGAGATTTTGCTAATCCTTAGTTGATACTCCCTACTTTTAACAAACTGAATCATATGGAGCACACGATGACATGGGAAATACTTGCACATCATGTGCATAGATGTCTTGATTCTACCATGGACTTATTTGCTTTCCTCAGCCCACTTCAGGAAAGTTTAATTACTGTGTAACATCTGTTCAGAAGCTTGATGTGAACGTAAATATCATGTCTTCATTAATCATATCCTTTTTTGTATTCGCAGCTTTACGACTCTACTGTGGTGAACGTGTTGAATAGACTATGAAATGGGTGGATAGACAGAGTGAACATAAGGGACTAAACTGTTTAGTAGCAAGAAGGTCTTGTGATGAAAAATTGAGATAAATTGACTTAATTGAGAAGAAGTTGGTATCACAAATCCTTCAGTTTTATTTGTGAAATAATGTAGTATTTTACATTACAGTCTTTTACATGAATGTATTTTACATTACATTGTCTGTGAAGACACCAGTTAGAATTTGAAGCCTTATTTTGCTTAAACACTGTGTAAACTAACATCCTCCAGGCCCAAGAGCACTTGCTACTTGTTAGACAAGTTGTATGTGAAGATTAGCAACTTTAAACAAAGGAAAAGGGAAGATGATGCTGCTGCATTGGATAAAATAGACACCACCAAGTGGTTAATAATGTAAATGAATATATAGAATATAGGTATAAAAATAAAGATCAACCATAAAGTAACTTTTCAAACCCCAGTATTAATCCAATGATCTGTGTGATTCTAACAGAAAAAACCAAACAAATTTAAAGAAGCAGAAAATGTTCTGTATTGAAGCGCTGTAACTTTGGAAGGAAACAGTGTAAGTGTACATCAGAAGAAATACTCTGATTAAGTTTTTTTTTGTTTGTTTGTTTTCCAGTTTCTTATTCTGGTCTTATGTATTTTTCTGTTTTTTAATCTTGCTAAGTAGAGCAAGAATCTGAATGATTGTTTCCTCCTTGGATTAGGTGCATTGGGAAGGTAGCAATGGGGGGATTACTGGCTCATGCCACTGCTCTATTGCTCTTGTCATCAGGTTCATGTGAGGGCTGATGTCTGAAGCAGCATTTGCTTGATTAGCTCCTTTGTGACAGTCACTGTGCAGCTGCATTTTGGTACTTTGAAGTGTTAGTCCTGAAGGGAGTTTGATCTGATCAGACAGATCAGGTTTTTTGTGTGAAAACCTTACAGACCTGTTGAGCTGGAGAATGGTTTCTCCTTATCCATGGTTGGAAATGTTGTTTTACGTAACCTAAAGAACTGTGTAATTTTCATGTGCAGCTTTAAAGGTACCTTTACTGTCTCTGGTTTAGTAATGCACTGTCACGTTGGCAGTGCAGGGTTGAGCTGGCCATATGCCTTGAGCCATCTAAAATCTCTGGTGTTTAAGTCTTGTGGGGCAAAATAATAGGACAATACAGAGCTAAAAGATACTACTGACCCGTGAGATGTGTTGTAATCTGAAGTACGTATAACACTGCTGCATTACTTCAGTTTGGAAAAAGTAAATTTGCAAGGTAGTAACAGGAAGGCACTCAGGAAATATTTTAAATTGAGAACATATTGTGAAATAGGCAACTATAGGTAAGAAGTGTTATTCTATTTAGACACAGTCAAGCATTTTAGTGGATATTGGAACTTGGATAATGGAATCCAAGAGTATTTTATCATGTCATTATAAGATTAAAAACTTTTTGCATGTTACATTAGCAAAAGCTAAAGAAGATCAGTACGTACCTTATACTTTAATAAACATGTTTAATTGCTAGCAACAACCCTCCTTTTTCTAATTTTATATTGTAGTATAATTTTTAACATATCATTAATTTTTAGAATCTTAAATATGTGGGGTTTGACTTTCGAAAAAAAAATATTCCTAATTTCTACTTGTCTGTCTACCTACTTAAAAGGAGGAAAACCAAAGTGTGAGTTAAGGGGATGGGATGAGGAACCATTCTGGGGGCAGCCTCTTTCAAAACAAAAGATAATTCTGCAATGCCAAACCATAGAAGTAGAAATTGTTCTTCAATGGACTTATTTTGTTAGTTCAAACCCTGCTTATACTGAAAAATGTACTTAGGTCATATTGTGATTCTGAGTGTAAAGCTTCCTCCTCCCACCCCATAGGCTGAAACTTCACATAGCTCCTATAAAACCTGTTAATTTTAAAATACTTTGACTGACTTGCTATTTATTAACTGTACATCATTTGGTAAAAAATCCTGGCTAAAGGATCTAAAAAATCTACAGTGCTTTCCAAAAACTTTACTTCTATGTTGAGCTTTCAGGTAATAATAGTTTTCCAGACATGGTTGGGAAAAATGGTTTCATTTTTTTCTGTGAGTCCTTCATTACAAACTATGCACACCCCTCACACACGTAACTGAGCAGAGATGCTGGGATGTCTGTAGACACATCTATTTTCCTGAGTCAGCACCAAAGCTCATTTCATCTTCTGGGATATCCTGAGATATTTCTGAAAAGGACCACGTGAGCCAGAACATTTACCACGAGGCTTACTAATAAAAATAAATTGTGTGTAAGTAGCCATTTAGAGTTTTTACATTTGAACTATACCTAACTGTTTTTTTGCTGGTTTGATTAATAGTTACGTTACTTTTGTCTTTTCTTATCTATGTCTGTTAGGGAGCAGCTGAAGTCTGAGAATGAATACTAAGTTTTAAAGTAGTCATAGATAACGGTGGATGAATACTGTGGTTTATTAAAACTCTTTTTCTGGCAATGCCATTGTTGTTTAAAGTAGAATGTAACAGTATTTGGGAAATTGGTCAATAGAATTCTTTTTCTTAAAATACTAAGATCTTTTTTAGGAAGTAATGAAAATGATGCTTACAAAGGTTCTGTTTTCTCCCCTGGATTTTAATTTTAAATCTAAGTTAAACTAATCTTATTGATCGACTTCACTGGAGCAGACATGGCCTGTGTTTTAATATGACACAGAACTCAAAGAATTCTGCCTAGAGAAATTTAGAGTAGAAAAAAAATGAATTTTAGGATTAGAAACCAGTGTTACAAAATACTTGTATGAGTTATTTAAAACTCAGATACAGAGCAGAGAGGAAAATACTTTCAGCTAAGTTTAAGTATATGGCTTTATGTTTTCGCTAGCTAGGCCTAAGAAGTCTTGGCTAAGTTCTCTCTTATGGGGTCTTAGACTCTCTCATACTTTAATGCATATCTCTGAAGGCAAATTGTTGTAGTGTGGAACGTTTTCTGTGATTATGTAATTTTCCTGCAAGTACAGTACATTAATTTTGATAATGAAAGGAATTTTCCTTTGAGAACTTGGGTTACTGTGAATTTTAAAGCCTGTCTGCGGGTGAGATTTATTTTAATCCCTTGAGCATTTAATAAGCATTCCTGAGACTGTCGCCAAAAGGTGACAAGATTAGCACTTGAAGTTTATTGACAGGATGTCTCATAGGAAAGACATTTATCTGTAAGGGTATTGTTTTAAAAGGAAGAATAAAGTCTGGCTTAAGCTCTGGGAATACACACACTTTCTGAAATGCAGAGAGAACAGAGCAGTTTCTTTTCATCATGGCACAGGGACACAGGAGTTTGCAGAGGTAAGAAGTCCATGTTGCCAAAACTTCACAGTAACTGCTTTCCTATCTGAAGAAAAAATGTAAGTGCTTGAGGATTAAGAAAGTCTTAACAGTCCCTGTCATAAGCTGCATTCAGGCATGCTCAAAAGTCATTACTCAAAACCAGAATTGTATCCTTACACATATGCTTGTACCCAAATATATATCTGTTGGAGAATGACAGAGGTTACCAGAGGGTTTGTTGTTCTTTCTGGGTTTAAAAAACCCAGGAAGAACTAAATCATATCTTGTATTCCAAGATTTTAGCATGTGAGACTGCTCAATCTCTTTGTCTCCTGTGATCTCTTGGAGAGAACTCTGTGATTAACTGGTCATAAAGTCTTGTCTGCATTAGCAGGGCTTTGCTGCTCCTGTGCCCATCCCAACAAACAAATACTCTGTGGTACTAAGTCTACTTTCACATACCCCAGTGTGGTCCTGTTCCCTTCAAAGTATTTCCTTCAGGTTTATATACCACAAATAGAAGAATAATCAGATCCTTTCCTCTTACTTTATCTATGGACTATGCACTGAACGACTTATTTTAAAGCAGTTGTGATTCAATGGGGATGTTTTTAATTTGCTGCCTGTTCTCTTTACCTCTGAGGAAAGAATTTTGTAAATGCTGAATAATTTTAGAACATGTTTTCTTGGTTAAGGCTTGGATCATATTTTAAATTAGTTTTAAGAGGAAGGAAATCGTGTAAATGCTGTGGAATTCAGATAAGCACTGTGCATAGGAAATAAGTACATTAATTTAGGGTGGCTAGAATTGGTAGGTCAAGCTGATGAAAATAAAGGACCAGATCTTAGCTTTGTTTCAAAGAACATGTAATCGATATTCACTCTCCTGTTTTATTTCTCTTTTACTTGAGAATTTGTTTTGGTGAAGCTGAAATGTGCAATTGCTTAAGTATTCCACAGGGTGTCATGAGGTAGTTGTTGGAATCATTAATACTTGGATGAAGTAAAGAAAGAAACGTAGTGTGCAGTCCTCTGAATGCCAGCTAATGTAATTTTAGATGTGACTAATACACATGCCATAAAATAAAAAGTTCTTAACTCATTAACACATGTATCATATTTCTGTATCTGTATAAAATATACACACGAAGAAAAATATTACAAGAGGTCATTTACAAGAGTGAGCTATTCTGTGTCAGGTCTTCCCAAAGAAACCTTTCTATATATTCCTTAGTATTTTATAGTTTACACAGCAAGTGGAATCTTTGGCTCATAGCAGCAATCTGACATACGAAACTATGTATATAAAAGAGAAAAAAAGAGAAAGAAAGTACAATACTTATATTTGCCATACTATAAAGAATTTTTAATTGGAATGTTGTCCTCCAAATTTACTTAAAAATTTAATTTTAATTTTTATTTAAGTTCTTTTCAAGTTTAAATTTGTTTAAACACACCATGCCGTGCACACAGCTGTACTGTGGATTTTATGACTTGTTAATTATAGATATATATGATGTCAAAACTTAACTTCAGGATTTTTTCCTGCACATGTATAATGTAGTAGTAGGAGAATTTTTAGCAAAGTGTGTCCCAACTTAGTGTGTTTGATTATAGTGGTACATTCTTGCATATGGAGATCAAATTTTTATTGACATGATTGTTGACTTCTGCAGAGCTGCACACTCATTGAATTCAACCTCAGGTCTGTAAAGAAATCTTTAAATACAGTTTAACAGTAACTATAAAGTATCCTCCTTCTGTTAAAATCAGAGTTGTTTTAAATGGAAATGATATTGACTATGAGGAAAAAAAATCATTACATTATGAAATGAACAGCAAAACATCATTTCAGTAGGAAGAGAACGTGATCCAAAGGGGAAAATCACAGATGAAAATAAGAATTTGAATCTCTTTTGACAGTAATAATTTGCCTAATTTTGACAACATGTTTAAAACCAGTTTTGAACAAATGACACTGTGTGTATTTTGGCATATTTTCTTATAGTATATAAAGTGGCATACTAAAATGATAGACCAGTTAATTTTCTTGTTACTATTTATTTGTGCAAAATCTTGGGTTTGTGCCAGTGGCATAATAGTGAGCGGCACTGAGAGTGCAGGATGAAGGGGCTTTGATTCTTCTGACAGACAATTAATGACATTTTACACCTATGACATAACACGTGTCCTCTCTGCATTGTGCTCAGGAGGTCACAAGTGCCTTACAGCCATGGGAAAGGGATTGCCATGACAGTCAGGAGCTGAGTGCTTTTATTTGAGTTTACTTCCAAAATCCACATCATCCTGTGGACAGTGTTTTGTGCAAAACCTTTCTGATTTAACTCCTTCTGGTTTAACCCTTTCTGATTTAACCACTATAAATCATGACCTGTTTAACACACCAGTGTATTTGTAGGTACCTTGGCAAAAGGTTTAAGTACTTTCCAGAGGAAGAACCTGACATGTCTAAAGCAGTTAAAATATCCGATATAACGTGACATTAAATCTTCGTGAAGGTGTAGAAAGTGAGTGGAAATAGTGGCTTTTGAGGTTTTTGGGTTGGTTTTCTTGGTTTCTGGTTTTGGCTTTTTGAAGTATAAACATCCTGATCTCTGTCCAGGTGAGTTTTCTTTACAGCAGGGCATCATTGGAAGAAGGGGTTTTTGATAGGCAGGTTATCATCTTTCCTCTTCCTCAGTTTAAGGCTCACTCAACTCGCTTTGCCTCGCCCTTTCTTTGTCCTTCTTATTGAACTAGAATAATCTAAAGGGGTAATTCCAGGCATACTTTGAATTACTGAGATAATGCAGTACCTTAAACTAAAGTGATTAATATCAGAAAATATTTAAATAATAAAATACCTGACCACATTGAGATTTTTCCTAGAATTCATTAGAAAATTATACTTGTATAGCAAAGAAAAAACAAAATAGAAATGACAGAAGTTAAAAACTGTTGATATTATAGCAGGTACAAACTTAGGAGTATCATATGTGTGATATGTGTACACTCAGCCCCCAAGTTCCTCTTGGAATGTTAAGACAAGGTTGATGAATATCAAATTCTGTTTTTGTTTTCAGATTGAAAATCTACAGGAGCAACTTAGGGACAAAGACAAACAACTAACAAATCTAAAAGACAGGGTGAAATCGCTGCAAACGGATTCCAGTAACACAGACACAGCACTAGCAACCTTAGAGGAAGCTCTATCAGAAAAGGTAATGTTTTCTCAGGAACAGCATCATGTGCTGCTCTTGTGGGGGAACTGTGGGCAGAAAGTGTCTCTTTAAGTTGTTCTGGCAGCTGTCACAAAGCCCGTGGGCCTTGTCAGGAAAGCAGGTGGCTCTGTTCTGGGAGGATGAGCAGGGAGGGGCTGCTGGCTGATGAGCTGACACGGGACTCTGAGGGAAAGAAGGATCCTTTTAAATGGTCATAAAGAAAATGGCCCAGGACAAGGGAAGATTTTCCCTTTTTCAATGAGATGAGTGTTGTTCCCTGAAAGAACTGAAAATTGGACACCTGACTTAAAGAAGGTAGAAGTTTGGATATTTTCTTGTCTTTGTGATCTTGATTATCCTGTTCTTTTGTCCATTAAGCTGCCTAACTGAAGAGCCAAGAGGAATTGGCTGTACCAGCTGTTACCTTGGCTTGCTGTTAGCACTGTTGGTTTCCTACACTTCATTTATAAGGGAAACTGTGTTTCATAAAAAAAAAATAGAGAATTACTTTTTTTTTTCCCTTTACAAACTATATGCCTTTAATTTGAAAATACCTAGCAGAAGGGATAAATCTGGATTGTTTAAATTAATGCCAACATTCCTACCAGTTTCAGTGAGGTCAGGTTTCTTCTTTCAGTTAACTTTGAATGAAAGTTAATGTAAGTGAATTTATATGCCCAAAAAATTAGTACAAGTATCCACATTTTGCAGCTCACAGATCTTAATATATACCACTTAAATATGAACAGGTGAGTGTGACTAATTAAAGTAATATGTGCCATTCTGCAGTGTGTATGAAGATATTTATGACTGTATATGACCTTAAAACGCCACTGTGGTGTTGGCACTAACACATACAATCTTAATGCAGGATTTTTGATTTCTTGTGTGTTTAATTGCCTTGCTAGCATTGGCTTGGTCAAAAACAGTGAAAAAAGTTGGCATAAGTGTTGCTTCCTATGGATAAGCATACAGCACTTATACAGTGAAGTTACACATGTTTTTGTAATCTTTCACTGCTAATCTGGACACACTGCTCATCAATTTCACAGCATATTAATAAAAAATGACACAAAGCACTTTTTAATCTGTTTTTCCTCTGCGTAAACTATCTTTTCTTCATTAGTCACTTTCCCAAAATGCCCACAGAGGCAGCTGAAAGTTTTATTAAAGAGGTCCTTTAGCCCTTGTGCCACAGTTGTCAGCGTGGAAATCAGAGTGACTGTCACACTGCAGACTGGCCAGTTATCCTGTGCAACTGAGCATGAAGTAGGTTGTCAAAAGCCAAAGAAACCCTTGCATCCCATTTTCTGCTTCAGATGTATCTGCAGCACTTCAGAGAAAATGCACTTGTGCGATATTTCTTAGCTGGGGTAATTTGCTAAGTTGCAATCTGTCTTCAATTGTAATGTTATTTTTTTGCTGAAAGTATTAAACTAATGAGAGTTTGCCAGAGTTTGTAGTAGAGGTAGCTAGTGTGGAACTATTTCATAGATCATGTATAATTATCTTCTGACTGCCACAAATAGAAAAGATTGAAACCTAATCCAAATTAATTAACTCTAATTAGTTTTTAAGTCCATTTTGTACCAGTACCATTCATTAAATCAGTTGGAATAAATGTTAGCTAATAAATACATGTAAAAGCATTTATAATTTCAAAGAAGTTTTCTGTGTATCTGAAAATATTCTGTTGTTTTCAGACATAAAAATTATAAAATTTTCCTAAGCTCAGGATGCAATATTTTTGAATGTCGTAGTTAGTATAGTTCCAGAGTTTGTTTTAAAGTTATACTATAGAATTTCTTTGTGTATATGATCACTTGACATGTGACAACACTAGAGGCCCTGATGGTGTGGAAGTTTTGCGTCAAGTTTTAGTTGATACCTGAAATAAAGATTCAAATCCAATAAATGATGTTACTTTTAATGTTTTAGAAAAATTAGGTTAACTTAGATCCTTCTCTGAAATGCATTTTTGTAATTCATGTCTGCTTCATTTAGAATTGCAAGTGGATTGGATATACATGAACAGACACTTTTTAAAAGAATCAGTGTGATTAGTGGTTTTTCCAAGTGGAATTGATTGGAACTCACATGGGATCCCTGAGGTTGAATTCTGTACAAAGTAGTCACTTTGCTTACATGCAGTCAGCTGGGAATAGCATCGTTCCTGGGGTGTCTGCAGCCTGATCTGACAGGTTTACAATGAATGCCGTGGGTTTTTTTCCTCTGCCATGGAGATTTCTGACTTTTCACAGCTGATGAAGGCGGTGGTATCATTTGTAAACCAATGCTTTTGAGAGGTGTGGAAGCTGAGTTGGGCTGTGGTTTCTGGTGACTGTTTCAATAACTTGTGGAGAGATTGTTACTCATAAAAGTTGTGTGGCTGTCTGTCAAGGGGGACTCTATATGTAAGTGGTATGCTTATCATTCTGTATTACTGTGTTAATCTAAGGAAAAGATACACTGAATTATTAAATTATAGACTTTTTGTACAAATGAGCTTTTAAACTTCTAATGTGTGACCAGTGGGTCTGTGACACTGCAGTTATAATTAAGATTAGCTTTTGAAAAGCAGGGCACCTGATCTTAGACCATGAGATACAATGAGGAGAAAGTTCCCAAGGTGAAGACATCTCTCTGTATGATTTTGATTGTTTATTGTACAGAGAAATCGCCCACAATTTCTTTTCCACTGTAAGTCTCTTGAAGGCCACACTTTGAAGAGCACGTTTTTTGATGTTAAGTGATTTCTGGGATATACTGACACACTGAAAGAAGCCAGCAGGCATGTCCTAGAAGTTCCCAATGACCATCATGCCTGGCTTTCTTCTGTCTTCTGGCAGATAAATACTGTGACAGTGTGTGTTTTCAGACGAGTCTCATTCCTTTTTGTGTCCAGCTTTCCAGTTCATCCCAGCTGCTCCCTCCCAGTAACTTTCTAATCCCTATTCCCATCTGCAGGAAATACTGGTGGAAATATGAAATAGATGTTTGTCCAAATGGAATAAACCAAGAACTCTTAGTGAGTTTCTTATTAACAAGCACATCAATATAAGTACTTTTATCAATTTATTATGTGCTTTACTGTCAAGAAAGGATGATGCTTTCATTTAAGAAAACCAGAATTCCATGGGAAATACATTTGAGGGTTTTGTTTGTTTGTTTGTTTTTTCTAGAAATTGCATCAAAGCTACTTTGTAACTATATAAGTTTGTTTTATACTCTGAGATTAGGCTCAGTTTTTGGCATTATCTTAATTCTTTGTCAATTCAATGGTTTTTTTAGAATTTTAATTTAAAAATAATGAATAAGATACTTCTAGAGCATGATGGGAAGCTCTTTTAAAATAGAGATAAAATTTATTTATACCACTTGAGTTAACCACAATCCACTGAAATCTGATTGAATTGCTTTTCTTGGTTTCTTTTGGAAGAAAACCAAATTATGATCATATGATATGCTATGAATGAATTATGAAGCTATTTTTAAAGGCCAAAACTCAAATGTTCAAGCATTTATGTTTTTCCTGCATTGTTCTTAAAAATATTCAGATTGAGATTCTAGCTCTGAATTAGAAAATATGCCCCCTTATTCTTTACAAATATAGATTTTTCCAAGTATTTGTCTCTGATTTTCTTTTTCTTTCGTATTTAGTGATTCAGTGTCTTGGTAACACTAAATGAGAAATTATTGTAGACATCATAAAACAACATCAAATTTTCCTGAAATGGACTCCTTTTAATCGTTTTATTTTTGTGACAGTATTGCTGGTATAATATGTCCTCTGGTCAGGAATCAGAAACAAATCACCTTCAGTCATATTTGTGTGCATTTTAGAACTAAATTGCAAAAGTTATTAATTCAATTATTTACTTTTAAGTTCAGAGCCTTTCCTAAGCACTGAAAATTCTTGAAAACAATAAATGTTGCGTTGCAATTAAAAAAAAGAAGTTTGAAAATCAGACTGCGCAGAAGTGCTCTATCAGCTTCCTTGATGTTATAACAAGAAACTTTTCAAAGAATATCTCAGCTCTTGGACTGGCCCAAAGCAGCTCAAGAGGCTGCTTTCATGAAGCTGATATTTATAAAGTTGGTCCTACTGTAGCAGCACACAGCAGATAAGCAGTGGAGTATGTCTGATAATAGAGCTATATGCTGGGGCAATTCAGTTCCTGCTCCTGTGATAAAGTGCAAATAGATTAGACCTGTGAGGTCCCAGATTAGTGCATGAGGAAAGCTGGCCAATGCAAATAAGACTGAAACAAGAACACATTGTTGGGATTTCTGCAAGTTAGCTGTTAATCAAGCAAAACATGGTATATTAGGGCCTTTTAACACGTTTTTGACATTTAGCCTTACGCAGCTGACAGATAAATTAGTCTTCTTTTGTGATTGACTGAGGAAAAAAAAAGTTATACTGTTCATTAAAAAGATTAAATAGTGTTATGTTTAATTCATTGTAGATGAAAAAATCGTTTGGGTAAATAAATCTTCAAGAAGGAATTGGTGTAGAACTAAGTCTGCATATAACTAGGTGGAATCTGAATGGTTATTAAACTATTCAACTTAGTGGGGGCTGGCATTTTAATGTTAATACTCAAGAGATTAAGGAATTCTCCAAGTGGAGTCTCCTCAGAGAAGGATAGAGGTGCAGAATCCCCTCCCTTGAGCTGTTGCCCAGGCTGCTTTTGATGCAGCCCAGAACACAGTTGGAAAATACGTTACTGAGATGAATAACTTTCTGTATCTATCAAGAAACTAAACATATTTACATCAGTATAGATCTTCAATGAAAATTTCTGTAATGTGTTACTCTTTATCAAGTATTTAAAACCTTGGGCTTAGGATTTTGAAATCCAGAGAAGTCTGGCATTGACTTCAATACCATTAACTCGATCATCCTCTGCTTCTGAAGGTTGTTTTTTTCTAAGTGCTGCATAATGCAAAGAAATTTTATTCTGTCTTGTCTTAAAATGATTCCCAACTTTTCTATTTTGCAATTCTTTCCCTTGTTAGGAAAGAATAATAGAGCGTCTGAAGGAGCAAAGGGATCGAGATGACAGAGAAAGACTTGAAGAAATTGAATCTTATAAAAAAGAAAACAAAGACCTGAAGGAGAAAGTTAATGCTTTACAAGCTGAACTGACAGAAAAAGAGGTCAGTCTTTTCATAAACTCTCTGCTCTTCTATCTATGTCATTATGATGAAAGAAAGTGCATTAGGATTACTCTTGAATCATTTCAAGTTCTGAAATTCTACCACGTCAGTGGTCAGCTTCTGAACTGCTGTATTCTTCACAGTCCTCATGTGTACATAAAGTACTGCTTCAGGTTTTACACAGTTGTGTGTCACTGTCTTTACTTTGTCCTTTACCTAAGCCTCCACTGGGCTCAAATATTCCATTGCTGCTCCTGTTTCTGTTTGTCAGTTGGAGCAATAAATTTCCCAGTGTTTGTACCTCCAGAACAGAAGCAGCTCGTCTGTAGAATGAATGTTTCTGTGTGTCACTGCGTTCTAGCTCCTGTGGTTCCAGTTGGTTGTATTCACAAAATGGCGTCTTTTGCTATCAATGCTTATCTTTGCATCAGCTTTTTGGGGAAGGGGAGGGGGAACAGGATCCAAGTGATTGCTAAGTTGGCAATAAGTTAGTGTCCTGGTGACTAGGAATTAACTTTTTACTCTTGGTCGTTTTTCAGTCTAGTTTAATCGATCTCAAAGAACATGCATCTTCATTGGCATCAGCAGGGCTGAAAAGAGACTCCAAACTTAAGTCTTTAGAAATAGCCATAGAACAAAAGAAAGAAGAGTGTAGTAAGTTGGAAGCACAGTTGAAAAAGGTAAGTTCCATCTTAAAACAAACCATCAGCAAAACGAAAATCAGCATCGCATACCCTCATTTTGAAATGATGATCTTATTTACTCCTCTGGAGTAAATCTAAAATCTACCCATCTTATGCTGTTTGCTGATGCTTGCATCAAATACTGCTTTTTCTCACAAGATTTGTACCAAAGCCACTAGTGAGCCTCAGAAATTGTCCTGAATTACCTCTATGAGGGAATTCTGAGACTCTGCAGCACGTAGATGAACTGGGAGCAGGACATTGGAGGGAAAGTAGAAGGGCAGAAAGAAATTATCAAACCAGCAATTTGTGTGTATGTGAATTTATACCACTTTTAGAAGTGAACTGAAATGTCTGCAGTATGGGAAAAAAATTAAAGGCTTGTCCAAGAAATGTTGTACTTCCTAGTCCAAAAAATTCAACTTCCAAAATGGAAACTCAGGCTAGGTTTTATTTTGACATCTTTTTGGCTTTGTTGGTGAGCAGAGGTTTATGATAATTAAGGAAAATAATGCAAAGTCTATCTCAGCTGGCAATTCAGTATTTCTATTCAGCAAGTAGTGGAAGCAAGCATTTAAAGGAAAACATGCAAATCCTGCATTTTATAACATGGTTTTATTTAAATTGCTGTGTTAAACTGGTTTTTGCTTAAATGATTTGCAGTTTGTTGATACCATTGTTTCTTTGACCTTTTATCTGTGTTGTTTGGTAATGTCTGCTCTCATTGTTCGAACTCCAATCTCATTACATATTTGATGGGTTTAGGCATTGCATTTGCCTTCTGCAATTCATGACTAAGTGTATGTCAAATGTTATTTCTTTTTAATACTGATATAATGTTTCATTTTCTAGAAAATAATATTTGTTCTGTGAATGTTACCACTGTGAGGATAATATTCTGACACTCTTCTTACCCAGGTTGAGTAGTATCCTGCTCAGTGATTAAGTTTGTCTCAGTAGCCTGACCTGTGAAGAAGGTATTGCAAAGCATAAAGGATACCAGAGTGTAAACCTTACAGTTCTACTATTTTTTAATTCAGAATGAATATGTGCAATTAGGTGCCTGCGTTAGATGTTTAGTTGTGGAGAGGAAGGGAAGCTTTTTCAATAAACATATACAAGTGGCATATACAAATGGAAACACAACTATTTTAAATGTCTGAGAGCTTATAAGTGCTATTGATTTCAGAATTAAAATATCCAAAGAAAAGGTTTCTCTGAAAGTCATTTAGTCTGTTTTAGAAAATAAGTTTGTTTACTTTACACTTCACTACAAAATATACTTCATTACAATCTGAAATATCTTATTTTCTTAGTTTAAAAAAAAATAATTAAAGGTACCCTGAAAGCACAGATCACTTAAAAAAGCCTCATCAAAATCCTCTTGAAGGACTTGAAGTCCTAAGTCAATCTTTTATGACTGTACATATAAACACATCATACAGTCATGGAAAAATAAGCCCTTATAAAAGTCAAAGAGTGTCTGGGACGTCTTTCATATAAAAAGGGAGTATGTTCCCTGTGAATAAATACAAAGGATTATTAAATGAAAGTTGAAAACATAATAGTTTTATTATATCATAAATACAGCATAAAGCCCCAATGGAAATTCACTCCACATTTGTAGGAGACCAGGTATTTCCACAATAAAATGGAGTTACAACCTTCTTTCTGGGCACGTTTAATTGAACAGAAACAGTGACTGTTAATGATAGTAGACTCCAAACAGTAATTTTCAATTCACATTTTCTCTAATGAAATACTTTATGTTCAAACCTGTAAATATCCTGTGTTAAAAGTAATTGGTCCCCAGAAAACCACCTTCACCGTGTTTTCACTCTTTAGGAAACGAACTGAAACAGAAATCTGGGTTACTCTTGCACATGTCTGAGTTAGAGCAGGAGGGGACATCAACATAGTTGGGAGTAAATTAACCTGTGTGTCCCATAAGTGTGCTTGGGTATGAACATTAACCACTACAGGAGCTGGAAGGACCAGGCACATTTTATACCTCTCTTTAAAAGTGACTCCAAGGGGCTGTCTCATTGAAAAAAGTTGAATGTAGTTTGCACATTACTCCTCTCTAAAAATATCATAGAGAAGGTACTTTCCATTATGGTCATGCAAAATAATTACAGTTCAATGTTGATTTATGTGTTTTAACAAGTTATCCTAATAAATACAAGGATAGTATTCTGTGCACACTTGCTAGGAGTTCATTTTCCATGGGCACTCATGGTAGAAGTGCTATGTCTGAAAGAAAATGTGCACAAGAGGCAAGTCCAAACTAAATCTGTAAATAAAAAAAAAGCTTTTAGAGTTTCTTTTCCCTGGTTTCCCCTGCTTTCTGCTTTTTGGAGACACTAATATTAATTTATTGATAATAAAGATGGTTTTGATTAGGTCTGATTAGATCCAAATATCTTCCAATATTGCATAACTGGATTGTTTGCATTTCAGCTAGAGAAAATATGCTGATTTTAAATCCACTGTTTTACACAGTAAGCATATTTCAAAAATAATAAATAGGATATTTGTAAAATGTAATTTTTCCTGTGACTGTGCTACATTTTGTTATACAAATCAATGTTTGAAATATAAACATGCTTATTAAACTTTTTGTGACAAAGATTAGGGATTGAAATTCATATAATTTAAAAAAAAAATCTTAAATACCGGAGAATGGTCAATGCTTTTCCCCCAAAATTCCAGAGATTTCTGTTGACTTACCTTATATTGCTACTAGTGAAAGAACAGCAGGAATTAACCTAATAGGTAGCAAAGTGTTTTATATATATATGTGTATATATAATCTTTATTATCCACTCTAGAATTTCCTCCTTTTGTTGTTTTTCATTATCTTAAATTTACTTGCTTACTGACATATTTGCAGTTGCCTAAAGTACTTTTTGCCAAGCTGTAGTGTTTGAAAGTCATTCTGCATAGAAAATTCAGTCTTATGTTAAACAAAAGGAAAGTAATAAATTTAATGATACAATTTAATTAATCTTTTATTATTACTGTCTTTGAAGCTTTGGTGATAAATTGCAGCCTCAGCCAAAAGCACTTCTCGTGATTCATTGCTTGAGACCAGCACTTAATGTATCATCAAAAGTGGACACCTTTCTTTATTTCATGGGTTATTTAACTTGAGAAAGGGAAAGTAACACAAACCTTAAATTTCTTACTCCAGCTATTCTTTTTTAGGAGCCAAAGTCAACATTTATGTTTCCCCAGTGCCTCTCACTTTCACCAAGGAATGTTTAGAATCTTAAATTTCTACTTTTTTTTATTTTTTTTTTTTTTTTTTTTTTTTTAAATGACAAGTTCTTCTGTGCAAATGCACTGGTTTTGTTGAGCTAATGCTGTTTTCCTGGATCTTTCCTTCTTTTCCTGTCTGTGCTTCACTCCCTACCAACTTTGCAATGTAGCAAGCTGAACAGTTGTTCAATCAGATGTACAATCCAGTAAGTTCTTTTTCAAAATGCCCGCTGTAACATATGAAAGCATGAGGATCCATCCCCTTACTGTGTTGTGCTCTTCCTCTGTGGAGCTTTGCAGAACACTTCTGGTGCTCACTATGCTACATTCATTATATCCAAATAAATGACTTTGTGGACTTTAAGGCCATTTTAAGAATATGAAATGCCTTAATAGGTGCATACTGTGTTTCTGAGGAAACAAACACTCTAGCCTTTAGGTCCTCAACTTCTCCATTAGAAAAAGCATGCAGATTTTATTTATTTTAATTTTGGTTTTTTCGCTTTGCTTTTCTAATTCCTCTTTCTGCAGTACTTTATTTGATCCTTCAAACTTAAATAACTCCTAATATGTTCAGTTTAATCTTCAGTGACTGAGTTGATTAAGTTAATAACAGCATCTAGGAAATGACTGGTAGTATTTCCAAAAGTCCATATGACTAAAATAGATCAGTTCTACTCATGAAAGACTGTATACATTCAGCATATATATATATATATATTAGGAACATGGAAACTTTATATTTAAGCAAAGAAAATGCTGAAATATAAAATGATGAATGCAAAGGGCAGATTTTGCAAAAGCACAGTATTGCTTTGGCTTGTGTAGCATAAATATTCTTGCCAATGTGTGCTTTAATTGCACAATATCTCCCCTTCTGACTCTCTTGTACTCCTTTTCAATTTGAGGAAGAGCAGCAACAAACATTCTCTCTGCAAAGAACAGTTTCCATTTTTTTGGCAGAGACTGTTACATTTAATGTGCTCTGAGCATCACAGGGCAGAAAAAATGATGTCACTGTAGCAGCAATTTACAGGCTATAGTTTACATAGTAATCATAGTCGGAATTAGCATGTAATTGGGATAGTGCATGTGGAAGAGCTGGGTTTGTAGCTGCAGTAATGTGAGACTGTGCATTAGAGAAGGTATTGCTGTCGCTGAAGTCAATGGGAGTCTTGCCATTACTGTCAGTGGCTCAGGATTCCAGCTTTGGACTCTGTTGTGGAGAGGTTTCGTAGCTTCTAACCATGTAATGGGTATGTCATGACTTACATATGGGGAAGAGAGTCCCTCAGAATGTGCTGTGTTTACTTTTAAAGTTACTGGTTAACTGGTTGTAGAATTCAGTGATAAATTGTAAGTAGCATCAAACCTGATATTGTCACCTCTCCCCTCCAGCACACTACTGGTGACAGAGCTTGTCCCTTAGAATGACAACCCCCTTTTTTTCTGTATCATCATGGTTCACCTTTGTGGTAGTTATGTTTTTATTCATATCATTTGCACTCCTACTGTGCTTGTCTTTTCCAGTTTTTAGCCTGATTTTTGTAATTCCTTGCCAACCATTATCTCAGTATTAGCGACTCTGCTGTATAGAATTTGTTTGTTCCCTCCTAGTCTGTTTGTTTGCAGTATTCCAAAGTCAGTCCTTTTCTGAATTTTTTCCATGCCTTTACATGCTTAATTTTCCAAAGGACAGCCTGTTGGCAGTTCCAAAATAATGGATGTGAGATCCTTTTCCTTTGGCACCAGGCAGTAATCATAGTAGATTCACAAGATGATTTTGTTTAATAAACTTTTCTTGCTCATCTTCTTTCTTCTCCTACTTATATATCAATCTACTTTTAACAATGATTCTCTTCTCACTCCAAACCAACCAAGGCCTTGAAATGAAATCATGATTTGATTGAAGTGAAAGGCAGAATTTGCTTTGTGTTCCACAAGGCCAAGATTTCTCCTCTGTCTTTGGGATGGCATGATAGCAGTTACTTGATACCTTTTTTTTTTTTTTTGCACTCAAAATCATTACGATACTTTATATAACAGAATGTTAAATATTGACCTTTTTTTTTTTTTTAATTTGCTTGAGAATCATAGTTCTAAAAAACTCATATGTCAATGTAATCTGAAAATACTGAAGTTTTCATGCTCTTTTGTTTAGATGTGTCAGTAGAAATAGCAGCCAGTTACTGAGTAGACTTTTAGCCCATGCAGTAATATAGTTTTTTTTTTGGTGTTTGAGTGTGATTTTTTCTGCTGTGTCACACAGGTATCAACTCCAAGACTTTAACTTTTTGCTGAATCTAATGTTTCTTAAATACAGCAACGGATAGAAGTGTTTTATTCTTATGTACATTTGTGTACCAAAGTGGAGAGGATCCAAAAGGGGTGTAAATCCTGCATACTCTATAGCAAATGATTTCCAGTTTGTTCACCTGTGAGAGTAAGACAGGAATAGAAGTGGACATTTCTTCATGTTTTGAAAGGTGAACTTTTTGAAATACCCAATGAAATTTTGTGCAAAATTTCTATAAGAAATTATATTATTCTCTTTGGACTGGAATGAAAATATAATGCTGCACTTTGGAGTTCAGGTGAACCTTTTTCTGAATTACTAAAGACTAAATTTTCCTAAATCCTCCATCAGAGCAATGTCAGATTAAAATTCCAAAGTACATGCAGAATCCTCTCTAAATTACCTATAGTAATCCCTGAAGTTAAATAAAGCCCCTGTGAATTTTAAGGACACAAAAAAATTAATGTGACAGCAATCTATTTTTTTATTTATTTATTACTAAAAGTGATAAAATTTGAAGGATCTTACAAAGTAATTTCCTGCATGTAAATTCTGCTGTTCATTTTTTTTTTGAAATCAAGTATTTGGTTGATTTCTGTGTATGTTTATGTCTGAAGCTTTAAAAATTAAACCCATTTCTGTTACGCAAAACAATGCATGTATGACTGTACCATAAGATTTTAATAGACTAAATTCATGTTGCATGTCTGTGCCACACTGTTATGGTGTTTCTGTAGGAAATTTGTGGTTTACATAATGTTAATTTACTTCTAAAGTATTTGTAATACTTATTAAGCAAACATCAGAAGAGATACATAATTAATGTAAAAATTTGTGAAATTCTAACAGTAGAGTAATACGCTATTTTTTATTCAATTGTAAAAATAACATACATTAATGCAGTCATAAGGCTGACAGAAAAATCAGCATAAACCAGGTGAACTGGTTTGCAGGTAACCTAATCTGCACACACAGAAATTATCATTTGCAGATGCAGATTAAGACAGCTCAAAGGTACACATGGACCAGTCACTCTTCCCCATACAAGCCCAATAAAAACAGAAAATGTGGTCTTTCCAAGAAAACAGAGAACTTAGGGAGAAAAAGGGAGACAGAAATAAAAAGAAAAAAGGTATAGAAGAGAGGACAGCAGTAATAGGCAGAGACTTTCTGATTCATGTGAACATCCTGTAGCTTCTGGCTACACATCCTATAGTATGGGACAGCAGGAGGACCACAGAAAACATAAAAATTGAAAACACTTCTGCAACTTAATGTTGATTTCCTTACCATGCTGTTGAGCAAAGATTAAAGGGCTAAACTGAGGAATAAAAGTATGTCTGTTATTCCAAGTGATGATTTACTTATCAATAGTGCAGTAGATAATGTGGTCAGTACATTTCTGAGCTGCTGTGAAGGGATCTTCTGTGGGAGTAGAACATTTGGCACCTTTGCATTAAGGACACTTTCGTGTTCTTGCCCAATTCTGTATTTTCCTCATAGAAAAGAAAGAAAAAAGGCTTCTCTCTCTCTTCTCCGTTGCTTCTTGCCCTGGGTTAAGACAAGGGTAGAGTGTATGGGGAAAAAAGGTTTGGGCTGAAGCTGAGAGTTCCTTTATGCTAAAGTGAAGACTGGTTAGAGGAAGGAAGGTGAGTATCTTTCCTCTTTATGAAATGATGGAAGCAAGGCTGGTAAATTGTGTTAGAAAACTTCTGCATTCAGTACTGGAGCATGTATTATCATCCAAAACAGAGAATTTGAAGAGCAAGGCCAGTAGTTTTAAGAGCTCCTCATGTCATTCCCTTGGCTTCCTTTGGAAATGAAATATTTCTCTGAATAAAAATGTCAAGTAGGATAAATAAAACTTCAAATCTACTATCTTTTTCTTATTATCCTCATGCTTAAATGATATGTTACATGCAAACCCCCAAGTTTCTTCCCTAGTGATTTCAATTTATTTGTTGTATTTATGGTAAACTCAGACTTGCTTTTTATTTATACAGAAGATTTTATCCATTGCAAAGAATATGAACCTTCTAATATCTGTAGTTGATATTAATTCTTTCCTAAACATGCATGTTTCATTTTGATCTGCATTTCTTTCATTGCTTGCTTGCATTGTCTATTCCCTGAAATTAAGAAGGATAAGTAAGTCCACGTCTTCTCTGCGTAATAAGATAGTTGGAGGACCTTCAGTTTCTAAATATCATGAATTTCTGTGAAAATCCTGTATGTTATCTGAATTTTCTATGTTTAATGTGCACTGCCTTAAACTCCTTGTTTTTTCCTTGCCTGCTCTTTCAAGATGCCAATTAGGAATAATGGGAAGCAAGGGGTAGGCTAAGCATTGCAGTGCATTGTTGTTTCCATCTGTCTGTGATTATTCCAGCCAACAGTTTAAAGCACTTTGGTGCCAGATCCTGCTCCCATTGAAGTTAATTGGTGTTTTTGCCACGAGGTTTGGTGGGAGCTGGACTGGGCTCTGCACTGTTGTTGTGTTCATCGCCTCCTCTCTCGTCTGTGACACTGCCACCCATCCATGCATGTGTTTGCCAGGTTTGTGCTGTTTCCACCAATGGGCTTGTTCCTCTGATGTTTCAGGTTAAGTATTAATGATGAGACAAAAAGGATTATTGGGTAAGATGTCTGCTGAAAGCAGCTTTTTTTTAGTTTATTGTTTTCAAAACAGCACTGCATAAAAACCAATTTCTTTCTTTTAAATTCTTTGTATTGAACTGCATTTGAGACATCTGGCGATACAGATATATACAATGTGTATATATGTATCTGTTTTTGTATATATATACATGGACAAATTGTGTATGTATATATATGGGGAAAGAGAATATGATTTGTTAAGAATTGCCTATATATTTAAAACACTTCAAGAGTTTAATGTGAATTGAATGAACTACAAGGAGATTTTTTTAATTTGAAAAAGAACACCCTTCAAATATGGTCACTTTAATATGTAAAAAAAGTCTACCTTAATAAACCTTAATAAATCCCCTCCCCTTCAGGATGATAGATTTTGACCACGAAGATATTTTCATTTCTTTTTATAGTGCTTCTGTAGAAAAGAGTGTCATCGGACAGAAATACCCATAATCCTTTTTAATGAAAACTTGAACTCCGAGACTGAAGAAGCAAAGCTCGTAAAACTGTTGAAATTATTGTCATCCTTTTTTTTTTTCCTTTCTTTTCTTTTCTTCTTTGTTTTTTTGAAATATTGATTCTGAAGGCTCATGAGGCTGAAGAGGAGGCACGGATGAACCCAGAATTTGCCGACAGAATCAAACAGCTCGACAAAGAGGCATCGTACTATAGAGAAGAATGTGGCAAAGCTCAGGCTGAGGTTGACAGACTCCTAGAAATACTCAAGGAAGTAGAGAATGAGAAGAATGACAAAGATAAGAAAATTGCTGAGTTAGAAAGGTAATGTTTGTATTGTCTTACACTGAGTAGCATTTTTGTTTCACTGATCTTCATTTCAGAGCATGGTGTGTTTTTTAACAGAATATTTGTTATGCCTTGTAAAATTGAATCAGAAATGAAAAAAAAAAGGCTACTTGAGAACTGCATCTCCTGTCTGCTGACTTTGGAACAATTTAAGGTTTTCATTTTTTAATAGTCTTCATAAAAGGAACACATGTAGGAAAAGTCATGTGCAATTTACAGGGACAGCAGTCCTTGCAGAAAACTGTGTTGGGTAACAATCCTGTCTAGTAACTGGTGAATCAAAACTGTCCCCACATGTTTCTTCACTGTGAACATCATCACTAATTATAAGAGGTCCTGAAAAGTATCGGTAAGTATTTCTAACCTGTCTCATGACTATTTAATAATAGTTGTAACTATTTCTCCATGTTCCTGTAGTCTTTGCCTGCTTCAAAAGAATATTTTCTGATGTCAAGCAGGCAGTGATTGTCTTACTTCTGAAAAGGTTGTACAGTCTTTCCTTAATGGAGACAGGTGGATTTTGGGATCAGTTGTCTCACAACCTTTGTAATTAAATAATTCTTGGAACCTTCTCCCATGTGGTTTGCTGCTGTTTATTTATGAGCCTCTGATTTCTTTGTTTCTTTCCTCTACTTAATCACTCTTATTTGAATGAAAGTTGGAGTTTTATGTTTTCAAATGATTTATATAATTGTTTTTATTGTGATAAAGCCAGAAGAAAAGTGTTTCATGGTTTCAGAAGAAAAGTTTAACTGATCTCATTGTTGTGATCATTGCTGTAGTTCCAGTCAAGACAGAGGACTGCTCTGTCCCAATGAGGAGTATTACCAGGAAAGAGGGGAAGATCTGTGGGAATGTTAGTTACCTTGGGGGATGGAAAACATCCAGCTTGGAAAGAAAGAGGTGTAGAGCACCTTTTGGTGACAATGACTTATAAACCTTCACAGTTATCTGCTGCCAAAACTTGTTTTTCTCTGCAGACACTTGGCAAAGTTTAATAATGGTTCAGCATCATGAAAACAGAGACCTCAAATTTAAAGTGAAAAAAGAGTTGTACTCAAAGTAGAACTGATTGTTTATATGAGGACAACTTCAATTTGGAGTTGTCTCTCTCACCACATCAGAAAGCATTTAGAATACTCTAGTTTTGGCACCTATGTTAACGTGTTTTTAAAGAAATAGTAACTGATCTCTTTGCACTATAAAACCTACTGAATTATTGTGACACCTGACTCAATAGTAGGCATGCTAAACTTTTGTTCAAGATAATCTAAAGACAATTATTAAGTAGCAATCACTTACATGTTGAATTGTTGAATATTAAAATAACTGTTAAAAGATTGTGATGAAGTGCTGAAGCTTGTGATCTTAAATTTTTTGTAAATGTTAATTTGATTTGAATATTTTATGTAAAAAGAGGTAAATAATTGATAGAGACTTATTTGAATTAAATTGAGAATTGATTACAAAACAGTGATTACAAAGAAGCAAGAAACTAAGGGATCCAGAGATATTGCATGTCAGCATACAACCTGTTCTTATTGTCTGAGAACCCTCTAATGGGTTATGCTGGGGACAGAACTTTCTATTTTTGGATTTTTTTTTTTTTTTTTTTAATTCTATGTACTCTTACCAGTGAAATTTTGGGACACCAATTTCTGGTCTGTTACTGTTGATCAGGGTGTTGATCCTGAAATAAGTTTTCAGAAAATCATGTACTGCTGAGTGGACACAGAGTTTCTGAAGAGGATACACTGTACTTAGAATGTGATGAAGTAGTTAAACCTTGCTGTGAACCTTTAAGTGCTTCTGTAATGCTTCCAATATGATATCTGGGGAATGACCAGCTAAGGAGAGGAGTAGTATGTTGGAATTTTGGGACTCATCATGCTCTCAGATTTCTTTCTGTGCTCTGTTAACTTTAGTGCAATTTCTCAGTTGATTCAATTTATATACAGCTTTCAAGATTAATTCCAAATTCATATATACACAGTATATATAAGGTAATTATTGTAAACTAGGAAAAAGAAAAAGAATTAACATAAAAATTATCCATTGTTGATTTCCACAACAGGAGTTACTGCCATTACTTGCTAATGGAGCCTTAAGGCTGTTTTCCAATGTGCCTAATCAGAGGTTTAAACTTGTTGATTGGTTGACTAAGGCTGGCAATCTGCTGACAATGTAAGGGTGAACAGGCAAATACTTTTTGCAAGTGGGTATCAAACCTCTCTTACTAATCAGGTTCACTTTAGGTTTCTCTAAAATCTAATTTCTTTTCTCTCTCTCCTTATTTTGTATAACCATTGCCAAAAGATCTGTATTTAACTGTGGCACCTGTTGATGTCCCTAGAGAATGAACTTTGATGTTCAAATTCCCCTTTCTAGGGCTTTAGGTGGAGCATAAATTGCTGTAACATTTTATGAAGTGCTGCTACTTTTTTCTTCTTGTAAGGACTACTTGATTGGCTCATTATTGAAGGGAAGAGGTGGAGCCAAAGCTCAGTTTACCCAGTTTATGGGAATAAAACGTTGTGACAATGACTACAACTTTAACAAATTTGAAGCTGTCAAGCATCAGAGTATTTTCAGTGCTGAAGTATTAATCTGACTCTTCATACTGAATTAAGAATTTGCTGTCAGCCTTAGGAGGGGCTGCATTTCTGGGGGCATGGGGGTCAAATCTCTGATTATTAGGTACAGTGCTTTGTGAACTTCTAAATGGTATCTTTGAACAAGCTGCCAAATTGTTCAGCTGCTTTGACTTCCCTGGGAAGGCTTGAAGAATGAGGGTTACCAAGCCTATGTTAGTTCAAGTAAAAGGCTTTTTGGTATATGTTGAGACATTTGTGTTGCAGCAAATGCTATCAATATTCACCCAATTTTATTTTTTCTGTTTGGTGTGTGCATGCATTTGAATGGTTATAAATATGGATGGCTTTCCACCATTCACAAATGACAAGGTGCTATTTTACTTTAAAATTTCTGTTCTCTCCAGTGCACAGAAAGGATATAGCTCTTCAGAAATTTTATTTTACTTCTTGCTTTTCCTTCCCTTTCCTTTCTTTTTTTTTTTTTTATTATCTGCTAATATAACACCTGCTTGTTATATTTTTAAAGAACTAATGTGTTCCTCCCTTTATTCTCTTTTGCTGTTTTCCTCCCTATCTGTTTTTCTCCAAACTGCTGCTTTCATCCCTACTCCAACCAGCTTGACTTCAAGGTCAGTATTTTCTGCTCTCCTACTTAATGCTCCTTCCACAATGAAGGTTTTCATTGACTCTTCATTTGTTTGGCCATTTTGATTTCATATAAATAACTTCTGTTTGTATTATGTTGTCTTTATTCTGCTTGTCCCTATTGTGAAGTTTTTGGTCATTCCATTTCTAGATCAGAAACTTTACAGTAAGTGAATGTTTTTCTCAAAAACCTGTAAGAAAAAAATGTTAATTAACAACATATTCATATGTTGTTTTGTATGAAGATTTTTTTCTTTCAGTTTTGCTTCTATTATCTTTGTTTTGGGAGCTCAACACTGAGAATAATGGTTTTGGTAGATAACCCAACCCAGTAGGTAATGTATTGACCAGTAACAAGAGAGATTTTATACCTGAGATCAGAGACTTATTCTTAATACTTTGACATCACCTCTTCTACTGTTATTGCAAAGGAAGAGTTGCAGTGGTTGTCCAAGTTTCAGCTGTTTGTGCTGGCCAGATTCTGGTGTCTGTATGTGTGTGTTTTATATGCTGTGTTTGGATACAGCCTCATATAGTCAGATTCCTGTTTCTCTTTGCTCCAGGTTTTAGATTAATTTAGTTGGTGTTTGTGCTTACACACTGTTTGAGCAAACTTTTCAAATATTACTACGTGTCTTATGGTGCTTGTTGAAAGTAAAGATTGATCTAGTTGACATTTTTTTCTCTTAGTAGGCCTTGATGTTAATTTTCCTTCTCATGCTTATGAATGGCTTTAAATTTTAAGTTAGCAAAGTCTTAAAACATCTACTTGGTATTTTAGAAACTAATACCTGTATATTGTTTGGATGACATAATTACCCACGTAGAAAGTTTCTTCATAGATGAATCAAACTGCAGTTAAAGGAGGGTATAAACTGCAAAAACTTTGCAGATGTATTTCAGCTTCCTTAGTGTTGCATTTGCCAATATGGTTCCAGGTTGCCATGCAGCACATTTGACTTGAATCATGACAGATGTCCAATCTGCCTTTAGGATACGTTCAGTTAGGAAGTTTTCACGATTTTTCTCTCAGTGTATACTTTTAGCACAGTGTTCTCTGTTTGTGTAGAAGCAGAGCTTGGGAGAACTCGGCAGAGTTTTGGTTTCTTAGTCTCAAAGCTTAGCACAGCTCACATTTTAGGGTTCAGACATGTCAGAAGTTCCTGACAGGGACATCTTTGAACTGTGTGGAAAAGATGGTTCATTATGAGAAGATTGACAAGACAAGAGTTTTTTGTCCCCTGATGTGTTTTGATACACATCACAATTGCAAGTTCCTTTCCAGCTGAAAAAATGTGTTTTGGAAATTTGAGGCTTATCGATTGAAGTAATGAATTGGATGAACACCTTTTTTTTTGTTGTCTATCTACTACAAGCAGATTTTGATGTGCTTGAATGGATAGTTATTACACCTGGATTATGAAAATACTTCAGCAATTTTTTGGAGTATTTCTTTCTTTCAGAATTTAATTAAATGCATTTACTCTGGAGCTGGCTATGATGAAATTATTGTCTGAATGTGACCACTCTGCATTTCTATCAGAGCATACCCAACATTGACTGAAAAATCTCTCTAGCCTGAGAGAGCTTAAAGAAAGGTATTGTGCTATGTGATTGTCATTATGGTTGATTTCACTGGAATTCAGTGATTGGTATGCAGAAACATTTTTTCAGCAGTTGGAGGTGCAATTTCTGTTATGTTTTATTGACCTAAAAAAACCAGCTGACCTTGTTGAAGCAAACTGTCCTCATAACCCTGCCCATTTTCATCCCTAGAGTCCTGGGGAAGTTGTAGTGTATGATTAGAGTTTATTGTGGGAATTCAGTGAAGTGTTAAGTTTTCTCAGCTTGAATCTTCATTAAGGTCAAAACTTAATTTAAGAAACAGATTATTAATTTCTGTTATTTCTGCTGATCAGTATGTAATTAAATGTTACTTTATTTGTCCATATTTATATGAGGTTGTAATGATTAGAAAAATGGTGCATCTATTCTATTAACATGGTGGGCTATCGATACTGGTGACAAACAAGAAAATCCAATACATTGGCATAATCCTGCCCTGTGCACCTGCCTTTACAAACCAAGAATATTCTGAGCACAACAATCAGTACAGTGACATCCCCCCAACCCCTGCCTTTAGGTTACACCAGGTTATGCACTCCCCAAGCCTTTCCACCTGCACATAAAGAGGAGATGGATATTTTTTTCCATGTGTAACATACTGACCAGTGCTAGAAAGTTTCCCACCAGCCTCTGATGTTGACCTTCCTAATTGTTTCCGTGGGAGGCTGCAGCTCAGTGAGATGTGTGAGGCAAGGTTTAAGGGAGTTTTAAATTTAACTTACGAGCCGTCCACAGTTTTGTCAAATGTCAGTTTGATGGTTCCAAGGGCAGAGTGATATGTTGTTCGAAGATAATTTCCCAGGAGAAATTGAGATAGTGTACTACTGAAAACTGAGAGAATCTGTGATATACATTACTCTTCTGAGAGACTGGTTATTCTGAGTGAGAAACACAGTTGTCAAATTGGATAACAGGCAGATTGTTGACATGTCTTTCTGTTACAGTTTGTTTGCTATGTGAACAGAACCAGTATTTTAGCATTTAAACATTTTGAAAGAGATGACAATTTGAGAAGGGATTATTTAGATTTATCTGATTATGTGAGTGGTTTTAAATTTTTAAACTTGCAGTTAGATTTTTAAATTTCATTTCATTTAAGAAATAGTGGAGTAGAAATTTTATTTCCTCAAAATTCTATTTTCTTAGGAAAAAATTTTAAAATAATAATAATGTATTATGAAATAAGCAGAAATCATAGTGATTAAAAATAAAAAGATACGAACAGGATCCTGGGACAAGATGATATGTCATTGTTCTTTTTCATCCTACTCACTACTGAGTCTGCTCAGTTCTATACTTTCCCCTTCAGTTTGCTTAAAGGCATGCAGAGGTTAAAATAATAGAAATGGATTATTTAAATAAGGAAGGATATTTTGTAATTTCTCAGTGATTTGGTTTTTTGGGGATTTGATCTGGAGCGTAAATACCCCACTGAGGCAAATGGATACCCAGAATGAACTGGCTGTGAAAAAAGCTCTACCTCTCTGAAGGAAAGATATCCACTTTGGATTGGGTTGGGTGTGACACCACAGCTCCAGGGAAGAGACAACATAAGGAACTGTTTTTTCATTTCATGGTTACTGGTTTCAAGACACAGTAATATTTCTTAAGCTTCTCCAGACCTGCTGCCTCCTCTAGATTTCCCCAGGGGGGAAGATCCACAGAGCATGTTCCTTTTCCTCTTGAACGTGTGAATAAAGCAGCCCCAGAGCCCTCTGGGGAGTTGGTGCCTGCCTGGGTGCAGGGCTGTCAGGATCCCCTGTGTACAGTGGAGGGGTGTGGGAGTGAAGAATCACTGTGAGATAGCACAGCTTGCCCTCAAAAAGCTGTGAATGAAAAGAGACAGGGGAACTAAATTTAGGAATTGGGCTATTGGTGGAACCACTTCTTCCACTGGTATTGTTTGCTTTCACAGTGCAGGAGCGGCGTGCCTGGGCAGCATGATTGTGACTGGACTGAAATGCTCTGAGCTGAATTTATAATAGGGGGAAGTTGGTATGTCTAAACAAGAAATCATACAAAGTGTACCTGATTTATTTGGAGGTCTGAAGAAGTTACTGGATAAGCATGGAAAGCTTGATTTATGTATTGAGTGATAATGGCTGGATTGATCCTGAGAACTTCTAGGGTGAGCCAGGAGTTGCAGTCAAAAGATTTGATTCAGAAGGAAATTGCAATGAATCATGGAGTGCTGCAGAGGAGGTGTGATCCTGATTGCTGTCAGGCTGAGCTGGACACGCTGCGGAGCAGTTGGATGCAGAGAAAAACTGGACAGAGTCAGGAGGTGGTGGGGCTTTTTTTGCCTTTTTTTTTTGTTTGTTTTGTTTGTGTGGGGATGTTTTATTTGTTTAGTTGGCTTTCTAAAGAAAAAAAGCTTTCCTGGATTATGGCTGGAAAGGAGCTGATGGACCAGTAGCAGGACTGCAACTCCTTGGTTGCAAATTTCAGGCAACAGATTATTTCCAGTTATTGGTTACAGTTATTGCTAACAGTCTCAATTAATAAAATTGCTGAGTAAGCAATTGCTGTATTAAATCAGATCAAATATCCTTCTCATCTCGTGTCCTGTCATCAGCAGTATTTTATTTTATTTTTTTTCAAAAGAACATCAGAAGAAAACACCCACCAATCCTGGGTGTACAAGAGAGATGCGTGACAGATGAGTCTTCTGGTATGAATTTCACACATGTTCATGTAAAGTGTCATCCAGTAAGAATGTGCTGAGGAAGACAGTAGTGCAATGCACCGTGTTGGAGTTTCAGTGGTTGCAGTGCAGATATGTGTTGAAACAAAGTGACATGAACCATAGTTTGGAACAGGATTTTAGTGTGTCTTTCTCATTCATGTATTATCCTCATGTGGATATTTCCAGCATCTCTCTAGGGCTTTGGAGGGAACTGTGTCAGACTAAACACTTCTTAAATAAAGATTTTGGAAAATTTCCCAGATTGTGTGTTAGGTAAACCCTTCCTCCCATGTTTTTGTCTTTGAGGTGAGAAATGTTTCAGTGACTTCTGTGACACTTGCTTTATTTCTGTCACGCAGAGTTGTTGGACAATAATATTGTTTTGTGGTGCATTTTGAGGCAAAATTGTTGTCAGACTGATGAAGCACTTTCAAATATAATATTCAGGAGATTATGAAAGTAGCCTCCAAACAGTTGAAATATTAAGATTGAAAGGGTTGGGCTGGGGAAAGAAGAATTTAAAAAAAAAAGCTTATTTGACTTTGTGACCTTTTTTTTTTTATTAACACAGCAATAGAATCACTCTCTGTTTCTTTGAGACGTAGATCTCTGTGGGCTGCAAGCCTACTTCTTTGAGTAAAACTGAAATAGCTATGTAATCTGTGAGTAATAGAGTTGGGAATATACTAAAATTCCTTTTTCTTTAGTGGTAATTCAGTGGCAATAAATAGCTGTGATCTGGGTTGCTGTGACATGGCATGTTTGCCAGTCAGTGGGGTCTCACAGAAAAAAAATCAGTGTGTACAATGATGAGATGGCTTTGCAGTTTTGCATTCAATGGATTTCGTTTTTACAAGGAAAAAGGCAAAATGCTTATAAAATGTTATTACTTGATATTTTAATAAATTTTAATCTTTTTTTATTTCTGGTGGTTATGATCACTACTCCCTGCATTTTTATGTCAGGGCATAAAGCTACATGAATGATTTGGCCTGGAATGTAGAAGCAGTCTTGCTTCTGAACTTCTTCCACTTCATTAAAAAAAGCATCAGTCCCAATATAATTTTTTGCCATCAAGAAAGAAAGAATGAAAGTTATTTCGAAGCTGAACTCTGTTAGACATGCTGGATATATCAAAGTAATTAATTTCTTAATGATTGGGATAGTTGTTTTTATGTTATTTAAGGTATTCTTTAGTTTCTTATCACTGAGATAATTTTATTAGTTAAAAAAAAATAAAAAAACATAAGGAAACATTCCAAATCTTAAAAGATGTTTTGAATACTAATAATTCTTTAGGTTATAGGATCTAGATTAGAAAAAACTCCAACATGAAAGTTTTAAGTGCAAATGACAGCACAGAAAGACACTACTTAGTTTTTATTAGCATATTAGAAAACTTACAGGAACTAGAGTCTAACTTATTAAATCAATTCAGCAGTGAAACACGAGAGCTTTCTTTTAGAAAAACTGCTGTTGTTTGAGGTGTTTTATGTTTTCTTTGCCATATGAAAATTTCAGCCTATCACAGGTATAGGTTTTCTTATAATGATAATACCTGTTTTCTCCAGACAAATCCATCTATCAGCTGTAAGTGAATAAACAGTGTCCTTGCATATTTGTGTCAGGAATGTGTCTGTCAGTGACACTCTTAACATCTCTTGTGATGTTCATAGTTTGTTAGTCTGACCCATCTTTGTTTTTCACGTTGATAGATGGGTAATAGCAAATACATTTGCATTCCATGAAAATACCAGAACCAATGCTTAGCTTTTCTCATATCTTAATAAAATGCTAGCTTATGGATTTCAATGGAATTAGATCTGAATTTTGAAGAATTACCCTTGGCTGGTTTAGTTGGGACTCAATAAAGCACCTCCATATACTGACATTTTTAAGACAGTGAGAACTGAACTGTTGTGAATAGTTTTGCAGAATCTTACTGAAGAATGGACATTCACATGGTTGGGATTTAGAGGATCAGGTCTTCTGCATGACTAGCTACTGAGATCCAGAGTGCCTAGTAAAGTGTTAAGATTTGTTTCCTTGCTCACATACATGAATTCTTTGTAAGGGTGTGGACTATTTATAAAGGAGAAAGAGATGATTTGTTAAAAATAAAAATTTTTTTCAGATAATGACAATGGTAATATTCTACCCAGTGCATACCTAGAAGAATAGGTGAAGATGTTTATTTATAGTGTGCATAAGATTAAATTTTAAAATGTATTTTTGAGACTTTTCTCTTTCATATAAATTATTTGTTTTGAATGAATTGTATATCATAAAATAGTTTGGTTTGATTGGTTTGGTTTGGGGTTGGTATCTTTTTGTTTGTTTGTTTCCCTGAAAACATTCTTTGCACTCAGATTTTTTTCTTTTTTTTTTCTTTTTTTTAACTTGTTGAGGAGCACAGGTTCCTAGAATATTGGAGAAGTTTTTGATTGACTTTCAGACAGTTTGTCCCATTGCAACGCTGTTTAATGTGATGAAAATTATTGCAGAAACATATTCCTTTAGAAAACATTACAGATTTTGCTCTTGGGTGTATTTTGCATGTCTGCATTTTTTGGATGCTTTGAGGGAAAAAAAATCTTTATGAAATAGAGCAAAGGCTATACTAAGCATGTAACACTTATTTTTGGCTGACATTACCAACTTTTTGGCCAAGGTCCCCAGGTGGCTAATTAAAGCTGGGAATTTAATGAAATAGTGTGATTTTTCTATAGCTATCAGAGATGAAAGCATTGGAGTTTAGACAACACACACTACTGTAAAATGAAATCTGAAAGATACACATATGCAGAAACTCAGTGTTAATATTTCTCTTAAGCTGGACTGAAGGAATTAAATGTCCTGTAGTTAGACCTACGAGATCAATTTGTGTGCAACTCCAGAAGAACAAGAAAAAACCCACAAACACGGTTAAGTGAGTCATTTTAGTTATATTCATCCTAGCAAGAACTAAACGCTGCTGCTGTTTTGCTGTTTATCTTTCTGCTGATCAAGGGTCTGGGTCTCCAAGGCAATGATCTATTTCTTAAAAAGATATTTCAACTAAAAAATTAAATGGAATGAACAGCCAGTGCAATTGACACAAGGGCATCTTGCTGCTTGCACAGTGAGATTTACTGGCTCGAGGTTCCTTGGACTGGACTTTATAAGAAGTAAAAACTACAGGGCTGTTTAAGAATTTTGTGGTCTTTTCCCTTTCCCTGTCTTGCTCAGCTCTAGGATGTTCTAAGTGTACCTAAATATTTAGCAGTCCTAGATGATGGTTCTTCAGCAGTATGAGAAGTCAGAGCTGCTACAGTCTAGTGATTCCAGTGCTGGCATTCTAAGGCCACTTTCTGGAAAAATTGTTTGATGCTGAGGAAAACAGAGGTAGGCCTTGCTGGGGTGTAGACACCTGATTATAAGTCTAATGCCTAGCTGAGGTGGAAATTAATGGCTGTGGAGCATTCTCTGTGTTGAGAAAGATTTTCAAGAATTATCCTGGATCAGAAAGATTCAGAAAGAGGAACAGGAAATTGACTGAATGAATGTTTGTGGGTTTTTTTACAGGTGTAACATATCTAAGGTGAATGTATTTTCAATTGAGATAAATGGCTTGATCTAGGTTAAAAAAATTAATAAACTCAATTTAATCAGTAGTAAGGCAGCTTCTAGAGAAGTATGTTACTTTATACGATCTTTCTCCCTTCTTTAGGAGTGTATTAAAATAATAAAATTTTACTTAGACTTTTTTCTTATACTTAGTGTTCCTTTCTTCTTTATTAACTTCCAGTATTATTGTCATTATTATTGTGTGCTGGATACTTCTTCTCTGATATGGAATTATCAAGTGTGGTAGATGCCCATAACATCCATCAGGTTGTAATTCTGGGACAGAACAGAACTTGTTTCCTTTTTTAATTGGTGGATTAGGGTTTTTTAAAATTTATTTTATTTTTATTTTAACTATTCAATATGTGCTTATATTCTAGCTCTATTTTGAAGACATCTTAGCTTCGCTCTGAATTCTTTCTTAGTCCAAAGCTGTTAGATGTTCTGTGACAGCTACTGACTGTCTATAACCATAGGAACACGAATCTAAATTGGTTATCTGAAAAAGGATCTTTCACCCTACTTTTTAATGTTTTGCTGTGATTAAGCATCTTGCAGAATTAGTCATCTACTCTGATTTTTAGATTGCTTTTTTACTTCTTAAATGTTATGAACTCAGGACATCATCGTTTTAAGCAAAATTTAATGTTGGCACCACTGTGGACTTCGGTACTTTAGAAGTAGAAGTACCAGAAGAACTTGTGGTGGTAAGATCTGTTCTACTGAGCAGACCCTTGCAGCATACATTTCAGATTTTTCAAGACATACGTCTTTAGCAGTAATGTTTTATTTATTTTATTCTGTCTAATGAATTTTGTGGTCTTAGAGTTTCAAATTTAAACAGTGTGGCAGAACACATAAAACTAATTCCACATGATAAAGAGTAACTTAGACCCAACTGTGCATATCAGCATACTTGTAAAGTATGTGGATATTTTATATCCTATATGATCGTGGCATATGATATTTCATGCTGATTGGATACTGTTCCCAAATATTTTTCTATTTCTTATGCATATTTTTTACTTATCCTAATCTTCTATTTTATTCAAAAGCATTTTAGAAACAGAACCACATGAAAAACATACCAGAGCAAGCAATTCAAAAATTCTACTGGATCAGGGATGGTATTTGATATTTGCTGTTTAAAAAAAAAAAAGTTAATGGGGAGTATGTTCTTGCATTTATTTGCTGCATTGAACTCCCGTTGTACATTTAATGCAGGCCTGAAAGAAAAGTTCTCAGGCTTTTTAACTGTAGCATTTTCTTTTCATTTCCATAAGTATGTAGCCAGTTGTGGAATAAAGAGAGTCCATCACAGAGCTTTCTTTTATTTCCTTCCCTTCAAGATTTTGCATATCACAGGCACCAGATGTTTTCTTTTGCAGCTTTACCATGTTCTACTTTTCAGTGTGGCATTAGACAGAAGCTGAAATGGGAAGTTGTGTGAGGGAGGGGTGATGAAAGAAGCAGTTAGCATTGGCATAAAATTGAACTTCTTACAGAGATTAAATATAAATGAATTTATCATTTACTCAACATGAGATTGGAAACCAATTTATGTTTTAACAGCACGAAGTCATATTGCACCACCAAAAATTTCTGCCAAATACCACATTTATATATGAAGTTGTGAAAGTAATTTTTTCTAGTTTTCATTTTGGTTTTATGCTGGTTAAGTCTGTGTTTACAATTATGAGACATTGGCTCAGGAGAGTACTGCTTTTCACTTGGAATTGTACAGAGCATCTAATGTATATTTGAACTAGTTGTATGCACTTTTATTTTTTTAGGCAACTTGAAGCTCCTTTTTTTTACTTATAATAGATGAGATTTTCTGTTATGTGCTGTACTTCTAAACTTGTACATGAAGTGCCTTCTAAGAATTTTTAATACCATGGCACATTTATTGATTACAAATTAATTGTTAATTTTTCAGTATAAATAAGTGGTGAAAAAAACACTGGTAGGACAAAGAAACCAGTGATAGAAGTAAATATAAAATGACCTAGTTTCATTAGCATAATAAAATCTGTGCAGGAAGTGTATTCTATAACTTTTTTTTCACTGCTTCTGATGTGGAAGCAATGGAGGGATTTTCAGTGATCCTTTGGGGCATTGAATAATATTCTCTTCATTTGCCAAAATAGGATTAGCGAGTAGATCTTATTAGGAATTTGCACGTGACTTAATTTTTTATAGATAAAAGGGAGCAAATTCCTCAAAGTCAAAGAAAGTCGAGGAAAATAATATCTAAGAATCCAAGCAGGTAGAAAGCATTACTGCAAGGATATTTTTTCATTAACTGCCAGGCAAAATTAACTTACCTTCTTCCTCAAAAAGATGTGTGCTAAGTATCAGAAATGGCTCTGTAAGTTATTAAATAGGATCCACAGCAAAAGATAATTAAATAAATATTAATTTATTACAGTATTAAAAATAGAAAACATATAATGGTGGCAAAGATTGTTTCATTTTCATCAGGAATGGCTCATAAATCTGTTTGTTGATAATCTTTTGTAGAGATAAGCCTCGTTACTAAAAATGGTAGAAATGTTTTTGTTAAGTACAAAGCTATTTGTAAAGGCATCCTTTATTCTTCACGGCATATTTGTGACCTGACCTTCTACCCTATCAAACTATAATCCTTCAAACCACTGTATTTGTAGTAGTCCAGGTTTTAAAAAATAGTTTCACGACACATTAGTCATCACCTTTACCTCCTGCTTCCTTCAAAATTAGTGCTACTTAAAGGACCCCTTATAATTGCTCCTGAGTGCACTGAGTGTGTAAGGATTGTTGGATAATCTCCCTCTTATAACAATTTTTCTGCATAGAGCTCAGACCATGTATGAGTATTTGTGAACAAATGATAAAAAGGGAAAAATCTTGTCAGCCCAGATAATTGCATTACCACTGTACAAACTTAAAGCTGTTTTGATTTGCTATTAGAAAACAAAATGAAGTTTTATTGTTAAATCTGGTACTTGGAATATTTGTGTCTGTTGGAGATGTTCTGTGTCATAGTCGCAAAGTTAATTTCTATTGAAAAAGAAGTGATGTCATTAACTCTAATGGGTATATGTGTGCAATTCTTAGACATATGAAGGACCAAAACAAGAAGGTTGCCAATCTGAAGCACAATCAGCAACTGGAGAAAAAAAAGAATGCACAGCTGTTGGAAGAAGTTCGTAGGCGAGAGGACAATATGACTGACAACTCTCAACATTTACAAGTGAGTTTGTTTTTCAATTGTGTTTTAAAAGCATCAAAGAAAGTACACTTCTGTTTCACTGTGTCTTCCAGGATGTGTAGTGAATCTCTCCTACAAAGAGCTGATGGATCTCTCCTCTTCTACCAGAGGATGCCCTACTCATCTCAGTTGCATCCATGAAATATTTACTATTAGGGTGAGGGAAAAAAAAATAGAAATTGAAGACCTCTACACAGTTACTACCTCAGTATCAAGATATGAATCTGATAATTAGGTGGTTGACTGGTTGAAAAACCAAACAAATTCTAAAGCTCCTGTCAATTAGCCTTGATATAGAAAGGAATCTTTTAAAATAATTTTCTAAGAAAACCTTTCCTCCTTAATAGAGTTGTATAAAGAGTAACAGGAGTGATCTAAGGATTTAAATGAGGCAGGATTTTTAGGGAGACACATGGTGTGAGATACAAGATATACTTTGAAAAACGCATTTCTAGGAGTACTGTGCATCTTCTGATTAAAAATAATATTAATTGCTATTTTAATAAATGTTTGATGTTAGTAAACTGTAGGGATCTGACCACCTTTCCTTGTTACTGTTTATAATACCTTCTACTGTGCTTAGTGGAAACACCCTATGTTTATAGGCATCTCTAACACACAGTGCTTGTGTCTACAGTGTACTTGTTACATTTGTGAATGATGTATTGAGCTGTTATGGGAAAAGTATATCCTAAAATTCTCTGGCCTGATGTAATGACTGTATTTGTTGGCTGGCTGTGATAAGCTGGCTGTTGGCTGGCTGTGATAAGCTCAGCTGAGAATTGAGGAGCAGTCAGGCTGGTCAAATTACATTCACTCCAGCCGAGTCTCGATTCCTTTTGCAAGAAGTACTGGAAAGGATGTAGTAAGAAAGCGAATGTGAGTGTCCATGGACCCATTCAGGGAGTTACTTGGGGCAAACTGAAGTGATTGGTTGAAGTGCCATCCACTTTGTACAGCTCAGGTCAGGGCTGAAGCTCTACCCAATTCAGCTGCCCGCTTGTTTTCTGATAGGTTTGAAGAAGTTCAGAAGTCTGTAATTTCTTTGAAGCTTCAGTAGTATGTAACAGTTCCTGAGGCTGGCAGCACCAGGTATATTTGTGATGCTTTTCATCATCTTTCCAGACAAAAGCCATTCAAAGCTGGTTCATGTCCCAGCCTCAGTGCTTGCAGGTCAAGTTTGAGTCTCTGGTGACCCCATCTCACAGCACTTCAGGGCACTGCTGTGAACAGAGAATGCCCTGGGATGGCTGGGGAGGGAATTCACTTTGGTCTCCCTCAGCTATCATCTGTAATTGTGAGTGATGCTTCAGGTGTGGTTTTGGGGGGTTATTTACATCACTGTAAAATTGGAAACATCAGGGAACCAGACTTCAGATTAATTCTTGGGAATGAAGAATAGTTGTGAGGTTTTCTGGCTTTTCCTAACACAAATCAAGGGCAGACCTGTGCGAGTCTTGCCAGACGTGATGGTCATATATTACGTAAAGCATCACAGCGGGAGAGCGGGACCTTGAACACTTTATCATGAAATTTTTTGAGAATGCTGTATCTAACATGCCTCCATTTTTCTCTCTCTCTCTTTTTTTTTTTTTTTTTTTTTTTTCTCTCTTAAAAGTGATAAGCCTTTTTGAGAAACACTGAGCTAAGAAATATACCGGTATCATGTCATAAATTCGTGTGTAATTCCTTAAGTCTCTTTGTAGGATCTTGAAATGTTAGAGGTGTGAGACTTGTTTATTTTCTGAGATGCGTTTTTCTTGATTCTTGTGTGGAACATGTTTCTTCCAGTAACACTGTTATCTCAATAGAATTGGGAATAACATGGAGAACTTAAATGCGTTTGGTTTTCAATCTGATTTTCAGACCTGCTGTAATAACAACAAAAAAATCCTTTCGTTTCTCTAGAGTAAACAACAAGAAGGTTCACCTAGTAATATTCTATATGTCTCATCACATAGCCTCAAAGGAAATGAAATGTACACTTTTGTCTGATTACAGTTTTCATAAATGTAATATATGAATTCAATAAGAAATCTAAGTCCAGAAACACTTCTTTGTGGAAATTTCTTGCAAACTGTCCAATGCATACATGTCACAAAAAAAGCAGAGGGATGAGCCTGAAACAAAGTTAACAAGTTTAATAACCTATTCTGCTCTAATCTATTCAGCTTCTGGGTGTTTCCGCCTTTTCATCCAGTTTATCTTCTGGTAAAGTTTTTGACTCTTCTGTTGTTTTAAATGTTTGGGTAATTTGTCACATTGTTTTTGAGTGGACAGTGTGTAGTTCTCATTGATTTCAAATATCATCTACAGGCAGCTTGATCAATGCTCTGTGCCTGCAGTACTGTGAAACAGATTGTGTACACATCACATTTTCCAGGTGTAAATATCTCACTTTTTAAACAGAGTTCAGTTTCTCAGTCACTGGAATTAGTGAGGCAAGGCAAGAGTTCCAGTTTTTCAATAGCTTTGTACTGGCTGGAAATTTAGTCTTAGGTAATGAATAAAACATGATCAGGAGAAAGTCCCATCAAAGGAGATAGAAAAGCTGGCTAGTTAATATTACTGCTTTCTGATTCTTGCCATGTGAATGTCTGTGATATCTTACTCACTGAAAATAGCTCCCAAGAGATTTCATAGCTAGTCAGTGTGAATCCTTAACCTTGGGTTTGTTTCTCTGTGTGCTTCACCATATAATTATCAACTCTATAATAGTTCTAGAAATACAAAATGTACTGAAGACATTGCACATTACTATATGTTATTTCTGTGTCTTTTAAAATAAGATAGCATGGCCTAAACAATGGGCATACCTGACATTACAATGAATTTACTATAATTTTTCTTTTAATGCAGTGTATTTCCTACTGCATTGTTTCAAACACTTTAAAATAAGAAACTTTGAAACCATAATATTAATAAAGAGAGGAAGCTAGGGAATGAGGTGAAGTCTTGGAAATAAAAATGTACAGAGCAGTGTAATCAGTTCAGAGACACAGGAAGCAGCCGTGAGTGCTCTGCAGACAGGCATTGGTGCATGGAGCTGACACAAGGCAGGAGAGAATTCATTACATAAACACTTTGTACATAAAGCTTTGTGTTATTAGTGCTGAAATGCATATGCAGTGTCAAAACACAACCTTTTAAGAGGTTTAAAATCATGAGCTATTGTATTGGAAAGGAATTCTGGTTTAAGCATCCATCCTAAAGTGGACCTAGATACCTGTCTGGAAGGCTTTAATAATTCTCAGTGTTTAGGGGATTCTGTAGGTTTCTGTCTTTAGAAGGCTGATAATTTTTGAGGGGTAGATAGTGCTAAGATAGGGATTTTGCCTATTTACATCATTCCTGTCTGATTTCCACGTGCATGCATGAATTGCAAATGGTGGTCTGGCTTTGATGTGTAGAATTGCTCCCCACCTCCTTCAGTTGTGGGTAGGGGATAAAGAGAACCAGTTCACTGCCCTTGGTTTTCTGTTCTTAATATCATGAGCAATCAGAACACACAGATAAGATATGATGTAGATGAATTTTTGAAATATGTTCAGAGACAAGAGAAGGGATACAATACAGCCTGCAATGCTTCCCTCTTGCTAAGATTTTCTACTATCAGATTTGAATATTTTGAAACAAAAGCTGGGTTTTTTTTTTTTTTTGCAAGTCTGCATAAGAGCTGCACAGAGTCTTTCAGTCTTTGTGTAAGATGATAAAGATATGTAAGATTTTGGAACCAGTTCAGTGACAGACTCAGAGGATGGTATAAACTACAGCTAGAATGAAGCTCTCCCTTTAAGGTTCCCATGAACTTGTGTGTGGAAAATGCAGAATAGAGACTAATTTGTATTATGGTTTTAGTGACTTAAAAACTTATTTTACCATGAATTTTCTGCAATTAAAGCAATAATTCACGCCAGTTTTCTCTAACATACCTACATAATTCTCTTCAATTTATTGCTTGAAAACTAGCCTATGATATTTTATCCTTCTGGTTTCAAACTCTCAGTTCCTCGGGGGCTTTAAAATTTTGTATCTGAGTGGTTAAGCTTAAGTTTGGCCAGTTTGTGAGAAAATTAGTGTTCATGTTCATATCAGATAGTTTCACCCTGATAAAGCAGGAGTTATGTACTAGCAGATGGAGAGAATCCAGCACAGTAGATTACACAATTGTGTGTGTTAGTGATACTTTCACGGGTACTTCCTTTGGCATTTCTCTGCCTCTCTGCCAAGAGAGAGTGTAGCTAATAGATACAACCTCAAAAATGTCCAGGCTTTAGCAAAATATGTTATAAGCTTCAAACAATTTAAGGACCTTTTTTTCCTCTTGTGCATATCTAGGAAAAAGGCAGAAATTGCATTTTCTTAAAGTGGTCATTTTTATGTAGCTATGTAGTAGAACATAAACTTCAACAGACATTTTGAAAAAGTAGAACTTAACAAAACTGTCTTTTCTGTACTCATTGATAACCAATCTATCAAAAAAATCTTTGAGCAGAGACTTGGGCAGCAGGTAATAGAAAAAAAACACACCACCTGTGATGCTGTAGTGCAATGTATTAAAAAGTTATTACCAGATTAGAAGTGCATACTTAAAAAACCCCAGAATAATCAATTCAAACACATGTAAGACTTTTGAAGACACAGCTAGTGTACTTATCTTCAGATTTTCAACATAATATAAATATAAATTCAAATTGTATACGTGGATGGACAGTAAGGAATTTTCCTTCCTTGGCCTGTGGAAGTTCCATAAGCTGTGGATAAATTCCACATGTGTTGCTGAAACGTGTGTTGAACTTCAGCCAGTAGTTTAGGATTATGTTGAAGACAATATTTCTAAAACGTTTCAGATGAAGAAAAGTATTTGAGAATCTGCAGAGGGCAGGAGGGTTGATTGGTAGGTCTGAGGATCAATACCAGAAGTGTTTTTTTTCTTGGGGGATTTACTTTGACATTTGTTTTCATTGTGCAGTGTAATCCCCAGAAGCCAAAACTACTCGTGTTATAAAATGTCCCTGTAGACAATCTGTGAAAATCCCACTTGAAGATCAGTTTCTACAAGACTCACAGTCTCTTAATTTTTTTTTTTTTTTGGTCATAATTGGTGGGTTGACAGGATTGTTGAAGTGTTCTGTGCTGTGTTGGTCTAACCAGCTGTAATATGAAAAAGAGGTTGTAGTGGGTGAAACATTATCAGCACAACTGTTGTATGTAGCTGTCATGTCCTTTCTTTTAACGAGAGTATTACATTATATGAGTGAGTATAAAATAACATAATTTTTATTCCTAGAACTATCCCAATTATTAGGTTTGGATTTTTAGGTAAATACACAGTATAATAGAATGTTATGTATAATTGTTAATACTTTTTTTGCACTATTACAAGGACTTTTAGGGCATCTCATATTAGTCTGAATACTGACTTTCACGGTTCCTACAGTTATATCAGAAAATTAATGTTTTTCGATGTCATCTAGGTAATGTTAATTCACTGGCTTCAGTTACAAGAATAAAATCTAGACTTCTTGACTTGTAGCTTCTTTTAGAAATCTATGAACTGCAACTATTGAAAAGTATTTTATATTTCAATTAAATAAATTACTATGTGCTTTAATAAGTTTTTTTTAGTTAAAAAGGACATATATGGCAAGGCACCGGAAGAAAAAGATTTTGTTGGAAAAAACAAAACTGCAACAATAGGAAACAGGAAAAATTTAATGTGATACACCTTTTTTTTTTTTTTTCTCCCCCTCAATATTTATGTAATAACTCACACATGCGGGACTCCTGTCGTCTCCAGGGGGCAATCACATTCAACATGCATCAAAAGAAATAGTTCAGTTAAACCAACTCTCCCTACCCAGCAATAATTACCACAGGTTTACACTGAGATATAGTTGCAAAAGGTTAGTCAGTAGGGCATCTGCAAATCAAGTTATATGTCAACTCTACATCAATAACCTCATTATAATAGATGTTAATATTTCAGCACATGACTGTCCAATATAGCATTCCACATATAGCTCATTTTTAACTTTTACATTGACTTATAGCTCATCTAATATTTTACTAACTTATGTATTTAAACACTCTATATTACATAAATTATAATCAATGACAAAAGCAATGATTTAGATTGAAATTCTGCAAAGTGAAATTGCAATAAAATGTCTGACCCTATTTGTGTAGCTGTCTTCAGTGTAAGATGAATATAGGACGTTTAACCCTGTAATATACAAGAAGTATAATGGAAAATCATATTAGCAGTAGATTTTCCAAGTTAGGAACTACTTAATAATTGTACCTATACTTTCTTATTTTTGATTTTTGCAATGAAAGCTGTTTTCCTATATATGAAGTAGGAAAAAAGTAAATATGTTCTAAAAATACAGTTGATTACCTAAATTCTGCACAGGCTCTCTCCATGTACTTTCTTATATTTGTAGCTTATTCAAGAGCTATAACATTTTTTTGCTGAAAGCTTGATAGGCTGGATGAAAATATAAAAAGGTTTTCAAAACCTTCTTGTGGTCTGCATCAAGCTCAGATTTCTACCTGGTTTCATAATTTGGCCTTGTATTTACCTGGTTTGTAAGCAAGTGCTGCTGCTTGTTTGCCACTCTCCATAGATCATTTTGAATAGCTGGCAAGTCTGTTACTAATACATCTGGTCGGCAACAAAAGTTCTGCTTGAGTAAGTCTAAGTAGAATTATTTTGGTTGGTTGCTAATAAGCCAGCTTTATACCATTTATACTTCTCTCTCATTATGAGTGTTCTGTAGTAGCCTTATACACTGTTACTTACAGATTAACCTGTGCACAGACTGGGAGGAGAGGGGTTGGGAAGCACCTTCAGGTATAATATTGTCTAGAACACTCCTTCCCTGGAAATTATTTTTAGTTATTGTAAATGCATCTCTGCTTTGAGAAGCTTTCACGCAAGAGATTTCATTACAAAATTTTGGGACCAAATTTCATTGTGAGTTTTAAAAAAAAAATAATTAAAAATTGGGTGTTCAATTAAGAAACCTCACATTTGACAAAGCATACCTTATTAATAGATCTCAGAGTATCTTAAAGAATAGAAGTGTAACAAATATATGGAAGGGGACTGAGGCACAAGAAATAGAGGTTGTGTACAAGGTGTTCCAGGTGGTTGATGACACCATTAAGGAGCATAGATTTAGTCTATCCTATATTTCCTTTATTGCCTGAACTTTTAACTCAGAAGATCTTCAAGTGGTTTGTTACTCATGATACTGAAAATGTTGCTAATGAATTGTTACCGATTGAGGTACTTAGTGCAGGTGAATTTGATATACTTTTAGGTCCAGTGAGCAATCAAAAGATTGTGTTTAGCATGTGAAAGACAAGGAAAACTACATACCATATTAATTATTTTGCAATAACTAGGCAGTTTTACTACTCTCTCTCACTTTGTGGAGGGTGAATAATAGCTGCATATGAAGAAATAAAGTACTGCTATTTGCAGTTTAGATTTCTTTTATAAAGATGCAGCTGTTTTTTTAAGCAGGATTGTCAAGATAACCAGATAATTAAACAACAAACAACACTGGAGTGCAGTACATTAAATTTTATAGAAGGCTCTTCTTTCAAGTTACAGCAACAGTGTATGTAAAAAGCATTTCTTTGATTCTTTAATTCTGTTTGTATTTTTCCATTTCTGCTTTTCCTTGGGAAAGTCTGTTTAGCTTTCCACATCTGACAAATGTAGGGAAATCCTTCCATACATGTCCTTTGCTTGGAGAAAGCTTGACAAGTTAGGGTTGTTGTTGAAGTCCCAAAATTTTCAGTAAATAAGTGTATTAATACAATTGGAGCTTTTTTCTATGACAATTTTCATAATTGTAAATAGGGAAAAATGAATTTATTTAAAAATAGTAGTTTGATGTAGGTGAACTATAAAAATGTTAACTTCGAATCTGAAACCCAAAACTATGCACAGAATGTAGATTTTTTTCATATTGCCTTTAAAAAATACATTTTGAGTTATTCTTTGTATTTCTGTGGATATTTTAGCAACATGAATTAGAAATGCATTTGTTCTTTAGTGGAGTGAATTTTTATTAAGCAATATTATTTGGCATCAGCTAGTCACGTTTCTTTTCACAGTTGCATATTGGCATAATGAAAGAAGCATTTTACACCTACTCTTCAGCTGTCACATACCTTTGTCATATTGAGAACTACCATAATTTAGCCATCTAGAAGTTATGACAAAGATAAAAGCCAGGTGTTTGTGATCCCCTCCTCCTCTTTGTTTTTTTAAACTTCAAAGGGACATTATAACAATGTGAGCAGTGTGTCACATGAGTGCCATAGTCTCTTCATTTTGAAGAAAGAATTTCGTGTTTTCCTGCATGTGGGGTGAATTCCTGGCTCTACTGAAGTTAATGGGATTTTTGCCACTGCCTTGTCAGACAAAGATTTCTCACATGAAGAGAAAATAATTAAAAAACCCCTGTTCAGACAAAAAATAAACTTAAAAGGTCATTGAGAAAGCAGGTCTCAAGTACAAATGGAAACAGTCCATTGTCGTTCATCATTTACATCTGACTGTTGATGTGAATTGTAATTTGTGAGAAAGTCCTTCTGCAGTCAGCTGTAAGGTTTGTCAAAATTGGCTTTTCTGTCTGGGTGTTCTTTTATAAGAACATTTGGCTGCCAAGTCCTAGCAAATATAATTATTTCTCTTAATATTGACATTAGAAAAGACTGCTCAAAGGCTGCTGTCTGGTTCTCGTGCTTTCAGCATAGGCCTTGATATGTGATGGCTTTGTTACCCTTTTTCTTATGAAACTGATAAACTCTAAAATGACTAGTGCTATAAGCAGGATAACCGGTAACTTGAACTCCTCCTTTGTCTCTTTTTTCTAACTGTGAAATAAGTGTGTCGTGAGAATGCTGGCAAGGTACCATATAAATGGTATCTCAACTGAGAACATCACTCAAATACAAAGCAAAAGTCTCAAGATCAAAAAGTGAACATTTTACGTAGAAACGGTTTAATTTAAAATAGTTGAGCAGTAACCATTCAATGTTACCATTTTAAGTATTTGCAGTGTTACTGTGTGGTATATTTATTTTCCTTATCTTTTACAATGAATAGCTATCAGGTTAGTATTCCTAAATGAAATGGGCCCTGAAATGCATAAAGCACAATGAGGAATAAGTCATGAAATGCTCTCAACGTAGTAATTTCCCAACGTGTCAGAAGACAGAAGCCTGCCAGAGAATCTTTAGAGCCAAAGATAATCAAGGTATATAAAGAGTGCTTTCAAAAAATAGGGTCACGAGGTCAAAAAAAAAAAAAAAAAAAAAGAAAGAAAATTCTTTTTCCTGTATTCAAAGTAGAGGAACTCAGGTAGGTTCTGCTTATAGAACCACTTTTTATGGACAAAGTATTGGAAGATGCATCTCAGAGTGAGGTGACAGCAGAAGGGATTATACAACAGTTACTAAAATTAAAAATGCCATCAGCAGAAGATCAGAAGATCAAAGGATAATTCAGGTTGAAAGATACCATCAAGTTCAACTTCTTGCTAAAAGTAGGGTGAGCTTGCAGTCAGGCCAAATTCCTCTCAGTGCCAAGCAGTTTTCATTCTAAACTTCTTGGAAGTTAAAGGTGAAATATTTGAATTTCTAACTTGCTTAAGGACTGGAGGGTGACTAATGTGACATCTGTTTCTAAAAAGGGTTCTGTGTAACTTTAGGAAAACTTACTCCACATATGACATCTGTATTGGATAAGTCAATAGAAATTGTTTTTTAAAAAAGTAGAATTAGAGAGCACATGGCCAACTAATTTACCAACATAGTACGTTGGGAAAGAGGCAAAGTGTTTCTCCTAAAAATTAAGTAATTTCTCACAAGTTCACAAGTCCTTATATTTTTCAGAAGTCCCCTAATCTGTGTTGTGACTGTTCATTGTGTTTTTTAAAATGCCTTAAAATGAGTGAATATTTTAAAGAAATTGAGCAGCATCTACTTGAAGACCAAGGGTTGTTTCTTCGATTGTGCCTCCCTGCAAACTCATAGGACACTGGATAGTGTATAAAACAAGCTCCATAAGAGTAATTTAAAACAAAATATGGCAACTGTTGTAGAATAAGAAAGCCATTAAGATATGAAGCTATGTAATTATGTTACTAAATGCAGCACTGATGGCTAAAAGCGTAAATGTTACAGGGAAGTGTGTAGTGAAAAAGGTTATGCAGAACAGAAAAGAACAATTTGGCAAACTCAGGCTGATTTATGATGGTAGGAGGAACTCTGTGGGTTTGCATGGTTTTGACCTTAGACCTGCAAAAATATGTTGGATTTGGCAGTGTTTCACTTGGAGTTTTTGGCTTCCTTCAAGCCCAGAAGTCAAAGCAACATTTGGGATATGAACCAAAGCCAAGGAAAAGGTTTGGATGAACCATATATACCATAACAGCCAAGTTTCACACAACTGTAATTTTCATAATGGTTTTCCCCTTTCTTTGTTTCTTTACACTTTTTTCCAGACCTGCTTTTCTATTTCTGAATCTCAATGGATAGGGATCCCTATACCCAGTAAAAGCCTTTTTACTGTGTGCACATGAGGAGATGAGAAAGGAGACCTCAAAGGTTTTGTCTCTCATTTTGGAATTACAGTGGAATTTGAACAGAAATGTTGCAGATACCATCTGAAATGATGAGGTGTCTTCATGTCACTTTGGAAATGCTTTATTTTGTCTTTCTGGTGGAAGTGATAACATTAGATACTTAGCCTTCCTTGTGTGTGTGTGTCAGGTTACAAAATGACGTAAGACATCCCGAACACTGAACAGTTCAAGAAAAGGATACAGTTTGGCTTCTTTCTATCACTTATTAACAAGTATCTCTTAAATCTGGTAGTGTAAATAGCACTTTCCATGAGGGCAGACGTGCCTGTGCAGTAAATGGTGCATGTTCTGCATCTCATTTGGATCTCATGAAACTGTGGGATATGATATGTTCAAAGTGCTGATCTGAGAAAGTGCCTCAAATCCATAGCCTTTGTGTGCACATCAGACACTATACATATGGCAAATGATAAACATACCAGCTGGGATTTGGGAAGCTAAGACTATCAAATTCCTATCCCATTATTTTTTCTTACATTGTATGGTCAAATCAAAAACATATTATTCTTCACGTTATTAAGGGGTTATGTTTGTGGCCCCATTTATAAGGTTAAAAAACTGATCATGCTTTAAGCTTTCCTTTCACCTAAAAATTTTCCTGGTTACACTCAGGTTGTCATTAAAAAAAAAAAAAAAAAAAAAAGATAGGGTGTGGGTAAGGTTTGTGAAGTTTGCAGAGTCCAGCCAATTTTTGAATTACAGAGTTCTGAAAACTTCACATGTAACCTTAGCCAAATATTACAGCTCAAAACAGCTGAGCTTAAGGTTCATTTTTAAAACTTAGTTTTTCAGAATTTTATTGTGTGTATTGTGAAGGTATTATCTGGAAAGAATAGTTTCAGTCCTGACAGTATTGTGACTATATATGCAGTTTCATGATAGTTTTGTTTTCTGTGTTGGTTTAATGGACTGTGCTAACTTAGTATCCTCAGCTGAACTGTTTAGATCTAAAAATTATAAATTTTGGATCTCCTTCTCCACTTTCAGATGACAATTATTTTCATCTTCAAAGAAGATTGAAATTGATTACTCTGTTGAAGAGTGACCCAAAATGGAAATTAGGTACTCTGTTGAAGAAATGTGAATTTGCATTATGTTCATGATTCGTCTTTGAACTCCACTATTTCTTAAGCAACCATTTATCTTCAGTTCATTAAACAGAAAGTGGTAAAGCAGCTACTACAGTGAACTATGGTAATAGGAACCTGTGGGAGGGACTAGGAAACAAAGCTCCTTGAAAAAGTTAGGAATTGAGGGAAGGGAGAAGAGAGGTTTTGTTACTCTGATGTCTCTCTGTTAGATTTTCCCAGGGAAGATTAGATTTTCACCAAAAGTTCTGTGTGCAGTTTGTAAGCAGTAGGAATAGGGTTGAGTAATACTTCTTACTTAGGTTTTTCTTCTAGACATGTCATGTTGATGCTGAAGAATATGTGGAAAAAAATATATTCTACCCTTATTTTATTATCTTCACAGCATCCTTTCCTCCAGCACAGAGAAGGTTCTGTCTGCATGTGGCCTTTATGTAGATTCAGAAGCATGTGAAAGGCTTCTGCACTCTCATACTGACACTTCTGACAGTTTGGCCCCATTAATAGACATTTCATCAGTGAGAAGGCTCCCTGAAAACTGTACAGGAAAGAAGAGTCAGACATGTAATACTGTAGCCTTGGGGGATGTGGAATAAAAGTTTCTGAAGAGAGAATACTAGAAATACAAGGGAGTTACATGAAATATCAGGTACCAACATACAGACTTTTAAAATCAGTTAATTTTTCACTTACAGAAATTCTTACTATTAACAGTGCAAATGTCTGTTTCTTTGGAAAACACTAGTTAGGGCACCAATACAAACCTGTAGCTTTTTGATAGCAGGCTTTGTTTTGTGCAGGGTGCTTAGCTAAGAAAGTTAGGGCTGAATATAAGAAACAGAAATGACATCAAGAATCAGTTTCCACTTTGTACATCATGATCTGATCTCATCAGTTGAGCTGGGATTGAAGAACGTTGGGTGTAAGCTGTACTTTTTCTCACTGTACTCATTAGTAGAAGGTACAATATTATGTTAGAAAGGAGATAAAGATTTGTCTATAGGGTGGGTGACACCAGAGCTGACTGGATTCCTTAATCTGAAAACCTGTGGACCAAAAATGATGGATGGGAGTCACAAGACTTACACTTTGGAAAATCAAAAGTGGGGAAGTAGAAGATGGGCTCTTGAGTTTGTTTACCAAGTAGGAAATGACTCTGTCTCTGGGGGTTCTGTGGGTGAATCTGCTGTATTCCTGGAGCTGGCACATAAATCAATCTCATCATTTTAGTTGATTCTTTTCCTTCCCATCCAGGGATTCAGATTACTCAGCTGTATCCCTCCTGCAAAGCACTGTTATCAATTGTGTAATGAAACCCTATCATGAGAACTTTATTTGACCCATCCACTATATATGTGGCTCAAGAGTCACAGCCTGGAGACCCATTTCACATGCAGCCAAAATGTGGTTTAGGATAAAAAAAAAGATAAGCATGTATAAATCTTTTAAAGACAGTAAAAAAAAAAAAAATCCAACTCAAACAAGGAAACTCTTATAACTAAAGAATTGAGCATCTCCTGCTCTTAGTGAGCATGAATTTGGACATGAATTTTAACTGAGCTTAGTTTGAATCCATTAAATTTATCCCATTAAAATGAAAGAACAACTCACTGATTTCATTGGCCCTTTACTTATGCAAAACTGAAATAATAAGAAATTAATTTTTGAATCTCTACAAAATATGTTTACAGGAAGAATTATCTGGTGAGAAAACAGGCAGCAGTAAAATTGATCTAGAAGGAATGGTAGGTTTATATAGTATTTTGGGGGAATCTGCCCCAACAGAATTGTTAAGAACTTTTTCATAGGCTGTAAGAAAGGTAAAATGAATGTTTTAATGAAATTCAGGAAAACAATAGTTCCCAGAATGACCCCAGGACTGCAAAGATGATCCATTTCTTTCTGCAGGATCCTAAAATTGATATTGGTTGAAGGCAGTGAAATTATCAGGCAAAAGCCTGATAAAAATTTGAAAAGGAACTGTAATACCCAGTGCATGCTGTTCCTGGGCTGCAAAATGAAGTGGATGCACATGGTACTGCCCTGTCTCAGAACTCTGAGTCATTCAATGCACACGTAATATTTAAGTAAGGAGGATGTGCTTTAAGTGCTGCAAGGCTACACAGAGTCAATTGCTCACTTACTTCAGGCTTAGGTAGTAGAAGGTTATTATATTAAATTTAAGACCCCTGGTTTACAACCTTTTGCATACTACCAGTTAGCTCTGTACTTTCTAAAACACTACGGAAATGTGTACAAGAGTGTTTTATATTTTAGAATAGCTGGAAATGCAGGAAAAAGCCAAAAATATTATGCTTGGATCTTTTTTAATAGTCTGTGAAAGAAATTTAGTTTTTATAGAGCTTTTTAATTTTTTCTCTGAAAATCTTAAATCTGAACAAAAGCCTTAAACTTTTGTACCTGGAGAAAAATTAGTATAACTTTCTCTGTTCTCCTCCACTCCCTTGCCCCCCCCGTATGCTACAACACCACATCCTGAACACAAAAACAACTTGATGATGTAAGTCACTGATTGCTTGTAAAAGCCCAGAGGAGACTCTAGACATCAAGGCCCATAATACAGCCAGCTGGTGTCTTACCTTCCAAGGAAAAAAATCCAAAATGGCAGCTCAAATGACTTTGTTTCATGAGTCATCTGAACTGTGGCACAGTTCTTCGTCTTTGGAGAAAAAATGGTTTCCTGAGATTTTCATGTGATCATTACAGTTGAGTAAGTAATAATGTATGTAATGATATGGTATATATACATTTTAAATTCCAGTGTTGTCAAGGAAAAATGTGCATTGCATTAGTTTAACACGCTGTGATTTACAGTAGGGCACTTCTATCCACATTACTGAATGCCAGAGGACTAAGAGTGTCTGTCGGTCCTTATCTATCTACTCACAGCTGTATTTAAGCAACTAATACACATTTCTATAAACAACTTGATTTATAGACAAAGTTGGCCACTGAGAAGTAAAGTTTTCCTGAAGGGTAGGAGACATGTCATTCTTCTTCGGTTTAGTGGGCAGATCATGAACGTCCGGCTCCTGTCGTGCCTCTTGGTGTTCAGTATTAACCATTTTACTCTCCATCCTTGTGAGTCCTTTTAAATGTATAATATATTCTTTCCTTTCCTAAATATTTATTTTATTTTTATGAAGCAGGGAAGTGCTTTTAGTCCTTCTATCCTAGTTACTACCATTAACTCTTTGATAGGCTTTCTTGATTTTAAGTAGAAACATAAAGGAATTTGACTTGGAGTTATTCTTTTATTTTGGAACCTCAGTTATTAAGAACTATAATTGTCTTGCCAAGAATGTTTCCTTCACTCCATGCAAAAGAATGACTGAAAATTTTCTTCCAGATGAATCAGCCTTTCTGCATTTTTCTAAGCACGTTTTACCCTGAGTGTTTTTGGGGGGGGTTATTTATTTATTTTTTAATCTGGTTCCATATAAGGTCATATGATACATTTCTAGTGCTCACACATTTCTCATGTGGGACCTATGTGACGTACCTGAGTGGTTTTTAGATATTTCCCCACAATGACCAGTAGACTCCAAGCCATGCCCAGCAGTAACTTTAATTAATGTCTGCAATTTTTGTGATTGGTCCCCACAGCTCGGAAGCTCATTCTGTAATTCTGCATCACAGCAACCCTGTGAGGGTATTAGTATAATAACTCTGCCTTCCTAATGAATTGAGAATGAGTTGATTGCAGCAGTGTTTTCAAAGAAGGAAACATCAGCCTTGGCCCCATTCCTGCCCTCCTTTCCTGCAGCTGAACTCATTAATCTTTGCAGCATAAGAACTGGATTGGATACGAGATACATCTACCTAATTTTTTTGTCCTGGTCAGCAGAAAAAAACCCAACCTAAAGTAAAATAATACAAGAATTGGTGCATGAACAAATAAGATTAATCAGAGTGTTTTCCTCAGTATACTCTCTCAGGTTTATCAGTGGGTGGCTTTAGGGACCTTTTGAGATGGAAATAGCATATATATTGTTATGTTTAGAAGCCACAGAAATTATAATCAATAAAGCATTTAAAACTTTTAGGCACTCCTTTTGGGTCTGAGAATCGCCCTAGATCCTTGAGCTGTGCAACTTAAAATGTCATGTTAAGAGTTTTTCCTTTTTGATGTGGTTTTTAAGCCTGTTGCCTAGTAATGTCCTTAGGTGCCCATAATTCTTCAGCTGTGAGAAACAGCAAACAACAGTTCCCAGTTCACCTTCTCTATAGCATTTATGGTCTCCTGCTTCTTTTTCAATGGTGCATTTTCCAAGCTGAAAAGTCCTGCTTGAAGTCCTGCCTTTCCTTGTTGCAGATAGCTTTAAGTTGTTTGTCTTTTCTAACTGGGAGAGTAGATTCTCTTCAAATTATTTTTGGCATGTCTGCAATGTTTTATCTAACAATTCATTTGTTCATATTATGCTAAAAACAAGATTAAAAAATTATATATATATATATTAAATTTACATATTCTAGAAAACAGGTCCAGAAGGGATGCAATGGTATCTCTTAGTGCATCCATAGTCCAAAGTGAGTATCAATTATACCACTCTTGTTTCTGTGACAAGTTTGTCTAGCTTGCTTTAGCGACATACATAATAACCTTGTTCATAATTCATAGTCCACAGGTATTAAAAGATTTCTTTATTATCTTAACTCTCTCTTTCTCTGTAATTTCAGGCAGTTACTTCTTCTCCTATCCACACTGGACATAGTGAACTCACTTTTTCCCCTCCTTCTCTATGATGGCCTGTAACTGCAAATGCATATCATGTTCCTTAGTTTTCTCTTCTTGAAGTTGATAGACCTTAATTCTTTCAGTCTTACATAGAGGTTATGTTTTCTAGTTTTCTTATTGTCCTTGTTGCTTTTCTTTGTAGTCTTTCCAGTTTGTTCACATCTTTGAGAGGATAAAATTGGATCCAGTTCTCCTGCTGAGATCTTTCCAGTGCCAAAGAAAACAAAAGGATTACTGCTATATATATATATATATATATATATATATATATCTCCATAGTGTGTTTTTTGCAACAACATGACACTATTGACTTGTCACCTTAGTGTCTTGATACTTTTCTTTAGGAGAAAAAGACAACTTCTTAATCAGTTATTTCTCTTCCTGGATTTGTGGAGTTGATTAGTTCTGCTGAAGAGTATGACCTTACTTTTCTCCCTATTAAATAGCATGATTTTTTCCCCTGATCAGCTCTCAAGTTTGGCAAGATATCTTAAAAGTTATGTTTTCTGTGGTTTTGTACTGATTCTTTCTGCAAATTTTTAGTCTTAGTCTTTGGGGTTATTACAGAATTGAATATCATATGACTGCAAAATTCCATTTTTTAAACATCCTTCTAGTTTAACAGTGAAGTGGTGGTGGCTCATCACAGTTTCCCAAGTAGTTTGGCATCCATGTTATGTTACTTTCATTTGGCTTATATTTTTCTTTAGCTTGGTTATGTGAGTATCTTGAGGTTTGCTACCTAACATGACTGCTACTCTTGTTCCTCAATAAAGCCAATTGCTCTGTCATATGAGGACATTAAATAGATACAACCTTTTGAGAAGTTTTTGAGACATTGATTCTTCTAGGTGTCTAAAAAGAGTCTGAAGCATATTACTTGGTCCAGTAGCTCTCAGAGTCAACTGATTTATCCATAATTCTCTGGTCTTCCTTTTTTTTCAGTTAAAATCAAAATTATATTTGTCTTTCCCTAGTTTTTTGGTATCACAGTTGTTCCCCAAGAGTTCTCAAAAGCACTTTTGTTTTCAACAGTTCGGAGATTTTATCTACCATTTCTATTCCTAGGGCAAAATTCACTAGTATCTGGCTAATAAGAAAACATCCCAGTGTTAATTTTATTAGCTATTTGATCAGCTCTACACTTGAGTAAAGGATGATGTAAAAGAGCATCAGCCTTTTGGTGGTCTTGGCATAATCATTTAATACATTTACAGATGTGTAAAAGAGGAAAAAGCTTAATAGAGGCAAGCCTTATTTAGTGTAGCTTTAGTAATTTTGTTTGTATGTGAGTCTATTCATGACATTGTTTTAAAAGTTTGCAAATAAAAGGGATAATGCTGTCTCATCTAGTACAAAATGCTTGGACATTAAAAGGCAATAGGATATTAGAGAATCCATTTCATAATTATGACAGTTAAAGATCCCAGTGGGGTTTGATATCTACCAGCATCCAGTAATTTTAGCAAAGACAGGTGGTAAAGGATGGGGGAAATAAAGTTGTAGCCTCAGGCAGATACTCAGCTCATGCAGCTGTTTCATGCATTCTGGCAACATGACTCAGTCAAAATCAAATAACATTCCTTATGCCAATATTTCTTACCTGCATATGAAACCAGTTGTCTTTCATTTTGCAAAAACATGATAATTCAAAGAGCATTAAAAAAATGTACTGTTTCTCACACAGAATTTATATCTTGCAGCTGCACACTAATCCAAGTGAAATGGAGTAGAGTTTCACTTTATCAGCCAATCATAACTTTAAACTGTTTTTACAATTCATCGTGCAGTTTTTAAAGCCAGATTTAAGTCTGTGTATGAAAAATAGTCTACTTGATGTATGAAACCATAGATTAGTCAATATGTATTTAAAGGAGTACTTCAGTAATAGCAGAAGAATGACTTCAGAGAATTTACGGACTAAACTCTGAATGATACACATGGAATGTAAGTGTTATGCCATCAGTACATTTAGGACTGTATGTGAGAGGAGTAGCTGAAAAATACTGTAGAATCATTGAATATGCTGAGTTGGAAGGGACTCATCAGGATCACTGAGTCCAATTCCTGGCCCTGTGCAGAACACCCTGAGAATCACACCATGTGCCTGAGAGCGTTGTCCAAATGTTTAGTTCATTAGCTAAAATAACCTCTGATCCTGGTATTCTTTTACAGCTGTCATATTTAGATTATTAGTCTATTCCATATCACAGAATCACAGAATCATTTAGGTTGGAAAAGACCTCTAAGATCACAGAGTCCAACTGTTAACCCAGCACTGCCACTACTTTAAATTTTTTTCTTTCAAACCCATATTGTTTTAACATATTTTTGGTTGTTTTACGTCAATCTTTTTGTTCTGTACAGGCTCAGAGAAACTGATAAACTTCTTAAGATGTGAAAAGGGGTTTTGTATTCTTAGAGGGTTATGGAACTTAAGAAATTATTTATGTACAGTAAAAGTTACAGCAGTGACTGCATGGGTGACTGTCATGATCTCCTTTTACACAACACATTTAAATATACTCACAGTTAGGTACACTCTCATGCACTATTTTGCTAACAAACTCTAAGTATTACTTAGAAAAGATAGCTCCCAGGAATGAAAAACTATTCAAGTTTTATGCCTATTCCATCCTTTAAAATTCTGTTCATTGTGCCAGATACATTTTTTAGTTGATACCAGTTAAGATATTTGTCTATTTTTGCTATCTTCAAGCTGTTAAACATTACTATTCAGCCTTTTTTTGTTATGAAAAATGCCTTTCCTATTTCAACTTTGTTTTTTTAGATGTAATTTCCTGCTATAACAATATTTTCTGGAAAAAAAAAGTCTAGGATACCTAAATACCTTAAGCAGGTTTTACAAGTTAGAAATTCTGCTGTAATTAGTCTTCAGGCTACCTCTGGCTCCATGGATTTAAAACTATCAGAGTTTACTGTTTTGTGAAAAATATGTTTTACTTTGTTTGGACATGCTTGTCATAAGTTTCTCAGTATATCATTATACTTTAAAACCTCCCACTGGCAGCGTCTGGAAGGAAAAAATATAGTGTAAACTATAGAAGACCTAATGGCAGCTTCCTGCCAACGTTCATTCTTGAATCAACAATGTTTGTTTTTGTTTTTGCTTTTGTGAAAATGCCACAATCTAGTCTTTCATATAAGTTTGCTATTTTTTTATCAGCCTAGTAAAGCATATATCCACATCTTCTACTTTCCCTTATTTTTTTCTCCTTTTCATTCCATGATATCTGTGTTTCGGGTCATACCACCAGTGAGTGTTTGCACACATAAATTATACACCTAAAAACACTCATCACTAGAAAATTTATTGCTTCTAATATCTTTCTCATGAACAGTTGTGTTTATTTCTGAGTTGACTTCTCTGGTAAAGACAGCAATGCTCTTAGCTTTGGTTCAGTTCTTTGTTTTTTCAAGACTTTAGATATTACAGTGTATATGGGACCACGTGGGCTTTTAACCATAAGCCTGTGCTGGGAATATTTAAATGGTTTTAGTTTATAAATGCAACTCTGAGTAAAAAATAATAGCACATTGCAATCTGTATTATCTAGACTACTTCTGCCCTGTTGAAGCAAGGGGCAGTACATGGGAGCAGAATGAATCCTCTTGTCAGAGCATATAATTGTTTTTGGTTTACTTTTTTCCCTTTGAAACCCTGTTTGGAGAAGGCAAGGAGCAGAGAGGAAGGTTGCTGTCCTTTAAGATAAAGAACTTGAATCTTCTTTCCTCTCTCCAGGAAACTTATGTTACATGGTTTGGGAAATCTTTTATCTTCTGTACTTCCTTTTGGCAGCTTAATTACTAACTTTACTTAATTAAAGGAGAGACAGATACTACAGATACTGCTTTGGAAAAGTAGATGCTCTTCTTTTCTCTTTTAAAAAAAAAACAACCCAAACACAGAACTTCTTCAAACATTCTTTGCCAGTATTTTGACGTTTTTTAGAATATGAAATACTTGCTGATGTGTAGTATTAGAACAACACAGTACGTTAATAGTAGTCATTATTTATATTATCTCATGTTAGTGTACATTTATATCAATGAGGATTACTCTTTTGTAATGGTTAATTTTTCCTCCTCTTGAGGGAGAACGTTGTATAACATTACATGAAGTACCACGAAAGATTAAACTTTATTCATAATGCAATACAGGAGGATACCAGTTATTCAAACAACTTGTATCACACTCCATTTGTCTGGGTGACTCACGGGTTGGTGTTATGAGGAGTCACTGTCAGACAGGAAGACATGTACAGCAGGGAAGTTTGGATAACCAGGATCATACTGTGAGTATTTGGGTTTTTTGTTGACCAAATCCATTATATGTAGAAAGGCTGTATTTCTCTTTTTGTTCATTTATAGAAACCCTCTGTAAGATTATGCTATCACATGAATTTACTGAACAGATGTTGTATTATAAGCCATTACTTTTGATCTTGTCATGAGCAGTAGATTTTAGATAAGTGGCACCAGCACGAGAAAGACCCTAGACTGAAAAAGCCAACTTAGAACAAGAGAATTGCTGATCTCTACTTTTGAATAATAATTTTATTTACTCGTTGTAAACACTGTTTCTTAAAAGGAAGAAAAAAGTAAACCCTTAAGTTTTAAGTGCCCAGCTCTCTTCCTATATAAGAAAATATTCAAAACACATCTTATATGTTATATTTCCTAACCTTGAAACACTATTTTTTTCGTTATCCTTTATACCAATCAAGAGCAAGGAAAATTCAAATTTCTGTAAAAAATGGCTGCCGTTGTCTAAGCTGCATTGCCTAAATGAATGAGAATGATTGAAATCTCCTGTAGTTTCTTTTGCTTTGTAGGTGTTTGCTGTGGAATTCATCTTAGAGAGGAGAAGGAATTTAGTTGTCATTTATGTGTGTGCTCACTGAAGTGATTTTGAAGGTCTTATGTGTGCACCAAGAAACTGGAGAAATTAGATATTTGGAAATGGAAATTGGTGGTCTTCCAGGCAATATTGGATCTGAAAGTGCTAAATCCTTTAATAAATAAACCTTGATTCAGACTGGAATGTCTTGGCTTGATTTTAAAGGTGATATTATGAGGGACTTCTAGCTGTTGACTAGCCTCAAAGATAATTATCTACACATTCCAATCTTGTTCTGCCATCAGCAGTGTCTGAGGCCTAAATGGAGCAAATGTTATTTCCACTAGAAATATATTATATTTAGACTATCCTTGTTCCCAAAGATTTAAAAAATTATTTGTATCTGACTGGAAATACAAAGAATAAAATAAATAACTAAATGACCTCCTTCTTAGAGTTCTGTGTGCTTAACACAGGAGTCATAATTTCAGCCTTTGTAGATAGTTTTCTGACTGACATTATATGTTGTAAGCACAGTTATAATGTTGGTGTTACTTTTGCTGGGCTGTAGATGAAAGAATAAGTTTTTCTTTGTTGAATATTTTGGAGGGGATGTCTCTTAAAACATCAATACAATGTAATTTTTATTTACTGTATCATGTACTGGCACTAGTTTGAGACACTGAATAGCCCATCTGAAGTAGAATATTTGTGATTTAAGCATTAGAGAGTCATGTTCTAGTGTCAAGCATCTTGAAATGGATGGAAATGCTCTTCTGCCTTAAAAAATCAGCACCTTAATTGATAGTACATAACTGTTAACACATGATAAACCTAAGAATCTTTTGTTTGTTTTGTGAGTTCTGCTTGTACAAGCAATTATATAAATTTGCTTCTTTTAAGGACTGCTGGGTATAGCAGAGACTTCTGTAGTGAGGTATGTCTGTGGGACAAAGCTGTAAAAGAAAAAGAAAACAGGCCTTAATTTATAAATACTGTTTAAATATGTATTTTTGTAAACACACTCTAATACACTTTTAATGTATCCTCACTTGTGGCACTGTGTATTCCATGGATATGGACTCCAGATCTTAAAAAATACTTCAAATGTACAACTCGATGAGTTCACAGTCATCTCCATTCTCTCTCCAAGCCTGCCTTTGAAGAGAGAGATTTAAGAATAATAGACGATATGTCCCAGTGAGAGTTATTAAACAGAATATGGACAGTGGCAAGTGAGTTAGTTTACATGAAAGGTCAAGCGGATCCAAAATAAAGTTCTCATTGAGGCCAGCTTAATCCTTCCATCTGTAAGTTTTAAGTCCTGCCACTTAGCCCATATATTTTGCCTTAAAACAGAGTGAATAATACCAGCTTGTAGATCTGCATGTTTTCTGTTTATACTCTCCTGCCTCTTGCCTCATGTGGGAAGAGGCTTGAGAGACTCAAAAGGAAAACAAAACTCTTAGCTGAGGAGTAAAAGGCAGCTTGTGTTAGTTAAAGATTCTGACACTACTTTTCCTTTTGTTATTCCAGAAAAGGTTAACTGCTTCTGAATTTCCCAAAGAGATGGAAATGAACTTTTCAGGAGCTAACTTGGAGTAAAACCACTGTCATGAAGTCTCTTACTTCCTTTTCCTTCCTTCAAAGAGTGATTGAGGAAAGAATATGCAGTTTTGGAAGGACAGTATTTCCTGGGCAATTCCTCTACCCTTTTCAGTGTTATCTCCCACACCTGATTTTCTTCTCCCATGTCTATAATCATAGCAAACTGTTCCTACAAAGTTCCTTTCCTGCATAATCTCTGTGTGTATGATATTGCACACCCTGCCTCTCTGCAGCTTTGCTCTGCAGCGTTGCATGCTGGCTGTGCAATAATGTGTAAGGATCTGTTCAGTTGCTGCATCATTCCCTCCCCAGCTCGTGTTCCTGCAGCTCCATGGAGGCATCAACGGGCTCTGTTACCCCCTTGGTCTTTGCCAAGTGCTGGCAGTGTTGCTTGTAGAGGCAACAGGCTGTGCTGCCACCTCACATCTGGCTCCCTTTTGCACAAGTTCTGTTTGCTGAGGCTGCTGTTGAGTTCAGTTCAGCTCATCCTGCTCCTCCAGCCCTGCTCCTTCTGCCCACAGGGAATTTCTCCCCAGTGTGTTGTCTGAGGGGAGGCACCGTGATCTGGGACTCATTTACCCAGTGACCTTGTTGCTGTGTACTAGGTGAGGGGATAATTTCATCAACAGGGAGCTACTCTTTGAGTGAGATTTCCCTTTGGTGCTCTGAAAAATTGCCATGTTGATTGTAAAACTGGAGGAATTCCTGGAGGAATTCCTGCTCAAAAATTCTGGGTCGATATTTTTGCTCCGTCATGTGATCAGTCCGGGCTTATCATGTGTTAATAATGGAATCCAGACATTTTGTTGTCCCCTGCAGGCCTCCCTTGGCTGTCCTATGGGTTACCCTATCCTGGGCAGACTCATAAGCACTGCAGTTCTGTTCCTATTGACTGATCTCTTCCTGAAGTGGCCCTCCAAAGCAGATTTTAATGATTTTATTTATTTTTAATGATTTTATTTATTTTTAATGATTTTATTTATTATTACACTAGTGGTAAGCTTGTGTTGCTTTTGTTCATTCCATGTCTGAAACAGTTAATCAATTGTTTGTAGTCCTGTTCCATATGCTCTCCAGTACTCCCCCCAGGGCTCTAGAGAAATTTGGGTAATGATGTAACTACCAGTTGCTATACCAAGTATTGAACTTTTTCTTAGTAAGAGTGATCTGCAGATGGGTGTGCCAGGGTTAAAACTTGGCTCTTCCATGACAGACATAGTTGACTTTTCTTAAGGTTATTTATGGAGTTGATATTACACTATATACAATATGAAATAATTTTAGTTTTTAAGTAGGTAGGACATCCATACTACTGTGACTTTTGTAGGTGTGAGAAGCCAATAAAATATGACATAAATAACTTTATACTAAAAATGCCATAGAGTTAAGTAAACAGGGAAATACTATCTGCCTTAAGAGAAGATATGTCTTCCTTGGGTATTCAGTACTCACAAGAGCACTGTGTTAAAAGTCACAGAACTAAAGATGGTATCAAATTTCTTTGGTGCAGAAGCTATACCTTATCTGTCACATGAATCTTTATATATCTTACTGCTAATTAATATTATTTAGCTTGTGTCAGACCTTGATAAGAAACTGTATTTTCTGAGATTTCTCACATAAAAATATCCAGGTTTTTTCATACAATAACATTTTCACTCTGATAAATCTTTATTGCTGTTTCACAACATGCAAGCACATTATAGGGTGTGGAAAAGCTCTTATGTACATAAACTACCTGTTTGCAGTGAGGCTTTATATACACCACGTGAATCCCTGCTGGTTTTGGATATAGTCTAAGAGAGAAGCATTTCCAACTTGAATAATATATTGGGATTATGGATTAAAAGCAGTGGGGAAGTAGCTTTGTGCAGTGTAACCCAACCAGTGTGCTCAGAATCCACTTTTGGCAAGAAAACTCCCAGTTTGCCCTCTCTCCCTGAAGTTGACCTGGTGGATGAAATAGTAGATGTGTGTATGATTCTAGGCATGCCTTCTCCAAAGATCAACATTTGTACACACTTTAGTCACCTTTTATACGCAGTGCTATTGACATTAACCAGAGAGGCCAGTCTGACAGCGCCGTGCTTTAACACCAGCTCAAGAGTTGCTCTGCTCTACTTGCATGGTTTATCTGAAAAGACTCAGCACTGAAATCACACAGGGTAATTGTTTGCAGTCTATAAGAGTTCTCTTCCAGATACAATATCCTGTAGGACAATTGAGTGTCCTACTGAAATCAGCATATGTTCAATAGCTAATTCAATTACTTTTCTGAAAACATTAGGTTGAGCTCTGTAATTTATCAGTACGTTATGTCTAAATTTGCTCTCATTTGCACAACTATAAAACACCTTTCTTGCCCCTTTTGTAATTAGGCTTGGACAGTAGCAAACAAGTGTAAGAGCAGAGCCAAGACCACCAGCTGTTTAAAAAAATCAAAGACTTGCTCAAATGAAGCTCAGTGGAAAAGGAGAGAAAACTAATCAGATATGTCAATAAATAATTTTCAAGCTAAATGCAAAAATAAAGATTTTTTTGTTGTTGTTGTTTTTTTTGTTGTTGTTTTTTTTTTTTTTTTTTAAATTTTCATATAAAAAGTGGACTTGCATAATTGTTCAGGTGCTTGGTCTTGCTTCCATCACAATGCATGTCTGGATGACTTCTAGAATTGAATGGGAACAATAATGAGTTAGACCTTGTCAGCATGAAGTTTACCCTGGAAAAAGAACACTTGTTGGCTGATTCTTGCAGCACTTTGACTACTGTATCTTTATTGACATGGTCTGGGGGCTGATGGTTTTTTTCTTTATTTTATATAGCATTGCAAAATCAGAATGTGACAATAATCACTTCACTATATAACAGTATTTTGCTATTAATGAAAGAGCTTTTATTTGGGGCAAATATTCCAGCTGCAACTGCGAGGAGTATTTTGCTCTCTTGCCCATCCTTTTCAGGTTTGCTGAAGGTCCCATTCATATTTTGACACTGGGTTGTCATACAGGGTTTTTTACTTGAAACTAATTGAACGAACTATAACTGGGGACCAGTTGTGTTTCACAAAATGAAGTGTTGAAATAGATGACAGTATTCCTAGAACTGCAGTTTAAACATCATTTTGTGCTTGAGAATAGCCTTTTTTTCCCATCTGTCTAGAAACATGGCCAAAGAACCCAGAGGTTACTGTTCTTTATACAATCATTTTTGTTTGATTTAATTAAAATTTATATATATATCTATATATTTGGTATTGCTTTTGGTTGTTAGTTCGGTTTGTTGTTTTAAGGTGATTGTCTTTCTATTTAAATGATTATGACAAGTATTTTCCAAAATTGTCTAATTATGTATTTCAGTTATAGGTGAAATCACTGTATTAATTGGAAAAGCAGATAATGAATCCAAGAATTATATTTTTGTGGTCCTATATCTAATTGAGTTACTGAGATTGAGAATAAAAGATGATTGATGTTCTAACTGGCAGTACCAAGAAAGTCAACCATTTGAATACAGCTCCCAGAACTGTCTTACAAAATCTTAAATTAGCTTTATAAAGAACACAACATTAGTAAACCTTCCACTCGGCATATGTATTTCTTTTAAGCTATGGGAATCCACTAAATTCTCCAATAATTTTATGCAGAGATGGATATATGTCTCTGTTATAACACTGTGCTTATATAAATTAACATGAGTGCTTCCCACCACGTGAGAGCCAGCAAGAAAACACTAAGGAAACTAAAGCACCTGCTGTCCCTCACTGTGGCCCCTGCAAGCCTCGATGGGAAATATGTGCTCTGTCTATGCTGTGTCTCTTCTTTATCTGGATAAAACTAAACCTCATGTACTCTTAACACAGCTCTTGGCAGGAGGGTTAAAATATTTGAAATCCTGCTTTTTGTAATAAAATCATCTCAGTAAGGGTTTTGATTCCAAATTCTGCAGCATGACATCCCATTTAATAATGGTGCTGTTGTGTTCCTGTGGATATCCAGGCCTTTCCATGTGGACTGATGGTTCAGTGAGTCTGGTAGTTTGTGTTAGACTGCCACTGCAGTGCTGCTTGATGTCATTGGGCCCTGTTTGCCTTGTCCTTTATGAGTTTTGAAAAACCAACCTGGAATTTATAACTTTTTTGACTTAATATTCTGTCAACTCTTTCTCTTATGATGTTTATTTTAAAGCTTTTATGCATTCTAGAGTATGGTTAGTTTTTTTTCTTCTCTAACAGTATCCAAAGTTGTGAGACACAACATGTGTCTAATTTCTTTGTTTGGAAAGGTCCAGGAGCATCAGCCTCCATAACTATACTGGTTTTCTTAGACCTGTTTCCTGGGTTTAAAAATCTGTGATGGAAGAAGTCAGAGGTGAGGAATTTGTCTATGGATGACAAATGGGATGGGAAGAGAGTAGAGGGGAAGGTGACAAAGAGTTTATTTCCATGTCTTGCAAAGCTCAGTATGACACTTTGCTACGTCTGTTTGCTTTTGTGAAAAACACCTTTGTGAGGAACTGTTGAGGCAATTGAACACTGGAGAAATTCCATTAGAAACAGAAAGGATAGGAGGTATTTACAAACCATATTGCAGGCCAGTGTTGGCAATTTTTAAAAGCAGCAGGTCCACATGACTGGTGTTGGACCTCCTGTAGGTGTGTAATTGAATTAGTCATGAGATAAAGTGGTTCTCTGGTACAGGATCCTGGGATGCCTGGCACTCCCCCTTCACTGTGCAAGGCATAGGCAATCCGTTACTGTAAAAAGCTGAAGTCTCCAGCCTGAGAATCAAAAGATCTGGTAAGTGGATATTTGTGTGTACAAATTCAGGCTTTTATCTGTTTTCCCTCATCTCTGAGAATGTGTTTTCTATGCCCTCTTAGTCCAGTGACAGAATAAATCTGTAGGAAAGCCACAAAGAGAAAGTTTAAGGATTGCAGTCTTTCCTTTTTTTGCAATTTCATGCTTAATCTTGGGGAAAAAACCCCAAATATTATTTTATTAAATTAATCTTCACAAAACTGGAGATAACAGAAATTTATATAGTGTGTAACTTGGAGGGAAAAAATGAAGCAAAAAAAAAAAAGGCATTTCCCTAGCAATGGAAAAGAAAATAAAGAAAATAAAGTACCTTTGAAAACAACTAGGTGGATTCTTACACTGACTTATAATCAAAATGTATCCAGCTGAACTGAATTAATGTAATAGTTTTTAAACTTCTAAAAAATGTCTATAATGGATAATATTTTAATATTAAAGTAGAAGAACGTCTAAGTAAATAGAATGAATTATTTTCTTTTACTGTAAAAAATTCATAAATGTGTACTAATACAACATTAGGCTTTAGATTAAAGTGTAGGTATGGAGTTTTTATATAGCTACTGATACTTGAAAAAGTCAGTTAGGGAAATCCAAAACTCTTATATTTATCACCAGTATTGTTGCTAAAATGAAGTACCAGCCCTCTAAAGATAGTGGTACTAACAATACTAACCTTGACTGCTGGAGAGTTGCCAGCTCTTCGTCATCCTGCAGATATATATTATACTTGAACTGAGAAAACATGTAATTGTCCCTCCCCCTCCTCATTCCCACAAACTGGAACAGTATTATGTTAGCCTGAGTTGTGCTGAGCCGAATCCAATCTGGAATTAAGAATGCTCCAGGGCATTTTTAATAAACTGTCATTCATTTGAACTCTAACCTCCTTTAATTTGCAGAATCTGGTAACGCAGATGTACACTTCAGCCACATTCATTTCTTTTCTTATCTTGGTGTGAAATGCTGCTGATAGCCCTTGAAAATGGGAAGCTGCAGAACAAATAGAAAAGTGCTCATTTAAAATAGACTCAAAACTAAGAAATAATTAAAAAATAGTTTAGCTTGCTGGGTTTCTGCCCATTCTGAAATGTAAACTTGATTCTAGTGCAGATTTTAATGAAATCCTCAAAGTGCTGAGGTCAGTTAAGCTTTCTGAAAGTATGAAAAAAAATCATGGCTTTTATTAGAAACTGCAAAGGATAAACTGAGGCTGTTGCCTTTCGAAAGGGAGGAAAACCCAGTTAACTCATTCTGGGCAGAGAGCACTCCTGTGTGCTCACTGAGGTTCGCGCAGAAAACTCTTTCAAAACGTGGATTCTTACGAATTCAAAACTCGAGGGCTTTGTGATTAGAAGCAGTTGGACGGAGAGCTACAGCTGGAAAAAGTGACCGGGCTTCCAGTCGGGATCAGCCCGGCTGGGTGGGATCTGCCCGGGGCCGCCTCCGCCCCCGCCAGGCGGAGCTGCTGGGCAGGGGAGGAAACTGCGGGGGCTGGGATGGGTTATGGACCAACCCCCCAAAAAACAGACCGAAACCAGCCACTCCTGTGGCTTTTCTGGATTTCTGTGCCAATAAATGTCTTAAGGATGCAGGTGTGATAATTAAGAATTAGGTTCTGTACGCTGCAGTTTGGGAGGATGAGCTGGATGAGATGTTACGAGTGATGGACACGGTCATGAATGTAAATTTTATCCTGTGGGTAATATAAGAAAAGTATGTAAATATGTTGCCTTATCCTTAATGAATATTGATATTTCAATAGGGGCTCAGTTCAGTATCTGGAGAGTGGAAAAACTAAAACTGGAAGGCAGGACCATACCAGCAGCACTTGGTAGAGGAAAGGGCTCCTGGACACACATCAGTCCCTAGATGAAGTGCCCTGAGTGCAGCAAACAAGCTAGTTGCTGTAGGTCAGAAAGCTACATTTTTTCACCACTAGACATGGATTTATTTCCATTTCTTACAGTAGGACTAAGAGGCCAACATGAAACCTTTTTTTTTTTTTTTCTGCTATCATTGTAATTGTCAAAGAAGAGAACCTTTGCTTACATTATGGATCTTGGTCATGTTTTGCAATGCTTTTTTTCACCTCTAAACTCATCTAGGTAATACTGCCTTCAGCATTTAAAGTTAATTTTCCATTGTAACACATCTGCTACAGCCATGTAATTAACAAGCTGATTGTGGGTGCAACATTCACTATCACACTTGATAGTTGTTGATTTAAAAAAATAATGTCAGTTTCTTGTGCACACACCTGCCAGTTGAATTCTGCTGTAGGTGCTAGTGGGACAGTTAACTAGGAAAACGTGTAACTATGAACTTGGGTCATATTCAAAAAAATAAAGGAAGAACTAGCTGGCAAATACTGTGTTGAAAGTGTGAGTGAAAGTATAACTTTCAAGTCTACACGTGTTAACGATTTGTGGTTTGAAAAAGTTTTCATATTTAAGTTTTTAAAGTTTTTCCCCCTCTCTTTTAAACTTTGATCTCTTTTGTCTAGTAATATAAGAGTGTGTTATTAATAGACATTTACAAATCCACAGCTTTGTTTTCTACAAGTCTTTAATTCTCTTAAATGTTTTGAAATATAAATGATGTGATGTATCAGAATGTAGGTGAGGATTCAGTCAATCAATAGTTTGGGTGCTAAATTCAGCTGAACCTGGAAAAGGAGTGAAGTGATACCAGAGATACAGAAGTGCTACTATTCTGCTTTTTTACATTCTCATCTGCCAAACAAATCTGCAAGTGTGGAGTGACTTGGTCTTTACAGATCATGTCTCAAAGCTGGAGTCTGTATGAATGAATGAGTGAATGACTTTGCAGTCTTGAATCCTTACTATGTTTTCCATTAATGTATGCTGCCTGGAATTAAGTAATAGACTGGAGGCTCAGCAGAAACTAGATACAGTTTTTAAAAGGTACAAGGACAAGTCTAAGAAATAGCCCCAGAAAACAGGTAGAAATATCATATTATGTTTTAGTAGTTGAGGCTTGTCCTTGTTGGAGACAGCATGGGTTTATGTTCTTGTACTATAGCAGAAGATATGAAGCACCTGGTGTAATATTAGAAACTGACTCATTTTTAAAGAAATATGATCTGTCTCTCTCCTGGTTTGTTAATTTTTCCCCCCTGGGATTTAAGTGCAAATCGAGCTTTGCTTTTTTTTTTTTTTTCTTTCCTTTATTTCCCTCAAGTATATTTTCTCTTTTCTCCTTCTACTGTGAAAGTTCACTAGGTAGTCATTTTAAAAGGATATCTTTCTTCATGGTTTACTTTAGTGGAATCTTGCACCTGCAGAGACTTTACTGCGTGGTTTTCACTCCTCGTTATTTCATTTATACCACTCTTATACTGGTTTTACTTTCTGAGTGGAAGGTTGAACATAAATAGTTTCAATGCTCTTGGTAATTCTGATTCTGCATTCATGAAATACAAATTCTTGTGCACTCCAAAGTATCAGATGTATTCTAGTATTCCACTGATCTTATTGGTGCTTGAAAGATGGTGTAGAAGGGGAAGTAATCAATGTATCATTTGCAAACAGGCTGTGCATCCTCATTTTGATTCAGTGACAAGTGTTATTTATTTGGTTGATTAAACCTGTTATACAGGTTGCAATGATTATTCAAATTGAAACAAAACCTTGTGGCTTATAAACACAGATAGCATGCTAGCAGGCTTTAGATGACAACAATTAAGCTTGAACTTGGGAAAAGTAGCCTCACTGATTGTAGGAGCACGGTGGAATTTTGTCAGACTCTTCAATACACAGCAAAATTACACCCTTTTCAATGATTTGCATAACATGGATGAATGGAATATATTCGCTTTCCCATTTTATTTTCTTTAGAAGTTCTTTCTGAAGTGTTTCCTAGTTTATAAAATGTTAATATTTGGACAAAGGAGGCGACAAAGAAAATACAGGAAATAGGACATTCATTATTTAAATCATTCTGTCTCATTAAAAAAAATTGTGTGGTTTACTAGCAGCTCTTAATGTAGACTGTATCACTTGAAGAGGGAAAAATCCTACTGGCCTGATTACTGCAGGTTATTTGCAGCTCTCTGGTTCTGTGAATATAGTGGTTTACCCCACAAGTAAAGGTTCTGCTACCAGACAGGTGTCATTGTATAGTTTCCATTCTTTAGGGTGTTCTTTAAATAATGTGATGGATCATGTCATGCACCTTTTTGTTTTTTTTTTTAAATTCTGAATTTTGTTTTCTCCAAAAGATAAAGTTTGCTTGAATTCCTGCAATAAGCAATTAATCCTGCATCCAACTGACATTTACCCATGCTAAGGAAAGAGTGGGATAACAGTAATGTTTCCTGAATTTTATACTTCGGAGATTCTCACAGCTGTCACAAGGAAAATAACTTTGTTGTTGTTAGGGCAGTAACAAACCTTTAAAGTTCAGAATCTTAGAATACTTTGGTCAGAAGGGATCAGTAGAGGCAATGCAGTCTAAACCTCTGCTCAGAGCAGGAATAACTTCAAAGTTCAGTCAGATTCTCTAGGCTTCATTCAGTCAAGTTCTGAAAATACCCAAGGACTAGAGAGTTTACAGCTTCCCTGGGCAACCTGTTCTGCATAGAGGAGTGTGCATTTTTTGATGGAAAATACATGGATTTTCCTGAACATTTTTTATAGTAAATATCTATCTCTATTATTATCTAAAATTTCTGAAATTACTGTTATGGTGAGATACCACCACCTTGAATTTAAATAATACAAATGCTGCAGGAAAGATTTATAAATTGTGTCTGTATGTGGCAGTGGCCCAGGTTGCATATGTTTCTGGTAATCTGTGTTAGTTCTCTTTTTTATAAATACTGTTTATTACTCAATATATTAATGGAAACGTTAAAAGACCACTGTTCTTACTTTTTAAAACACTTAAGATAGGAAAAGATTTGAACTACCATTTACATGGAATAAATGTGGTTTTTTTCTCCTGTATTTATATAGATTTAAGATTTGCTTGTAAAGAATATGGAACTTAAAAAGTCCTCTCTCTCAGGTAGAAGAGCTGATGAATGCACTGGAAAAGACTAGACAAGAATTAGATTCTACCAAAGCCCGTCTTGCCTCAACACAGCAGTCTTTGGCTGAAAAAGAAGCACATCTGGCCAACCTGAGAATAGAGCGAAGGAAACAGCTTGAAGAAATTCTAGAAATGAAGTAAGTAGATTGATTTCTCTAATTTCCAGAAAAAAATGAAATTACTATTTTTGCTGTAAGAGAAAATTGTGTGTGTGTGGTTTTTTTTCTTCTATGCATATATTTAAGTCTGAATCTAAGACTGTTAAATTCCTTTTAATGCAGGGAAATGCAAAAGGCTTCTTTTTAGAAATGCTCAACAATTTATATGAGATGAATTTTTGAAAGTTTTGTGTTACATGCGAAAAAAATATCAGCACTGCGTAAATTCTGTGAGACATTGAGGATCTAAAAGCCCTATCTCTCAGTGGGAATTCTATGCTGGAATTTTTTCTGGTGTTAAATTCAAGCAAAGGGGCTTATTCACTTTATATTGATGGTGCAAAGTTTATTGCATTGAATTGGTTAAACCTCCCCCCAAATGAACAAAACCCTCTTTGCATACACTTAATCACTATTTATATGTGTACAGAATGGAAAAGGAAGATAGACATATAGTTTAAATCTAACTTCCTCTGCACAATAAAGGTAAATATCTGTAATTATTGGGCATTAAAGCTCTGATATGATCTTTACAAGTGGCAAAAAAGATTGAACCTGTTATGACTTGGCTGGGCTGGTAAGTGTGTAGTTACCATTCAACAAAGAAAATTCTCAGTTGTCATTTTGAAACCATTTTGTTTAGGGAGAAAGCCGTATATAACTGCAACTAGATTGTTAGAGTTATCCTTGCATTTTAAAGGAAGGGAAACAATCAGAAAAAATGGTTTTCATGATGTTATTGTAAATAAAACAAAGTGGAAATGGAGTCATATGCTTACTACAGTTTGATAAAAGTTTTTAAGAATGGCTGCCATGTAATACAGGTGCAGAAATACTGCAGTGGAAGCAGGAAAGTTTCCAGTGATATCTAAAGAATTTCTGGTTCTGACTTTAATGAGTTCTATAGTTACACAGAAAAATGGAATCACATGTGAATTAGAGTGGTATGTGATATTATGTTCTATAATAGATACATTATTTTAGTTTTCTGGTGTTCTATTATATGTACATATTAATTTTCCTGTCATAACTCAGGTGCTCAGTGCCAGTCATCTATTTTCTGTATAGTGCTTTGGCCTGTTTCCTCAAGTGCGTGCTTGGTTTTTTGTCCTAGTGATAAGATTTATTTTTTGAAATCATAATTCACAATTATTGAGCAAAATAGAAGAAAAAATCTTTCATTCTATTACTGTGACTTTTTTGATTGAGTACACAGAACCAGTGGAGATGGAATCAGAGAGAACTTCTATTTCTTGTTGTGAGATGGAGAGAACATAATATGGCTATGAGATGTCAGGATGGTTTTGCTGGTCTAGGAGATAGGAAATAGAGTTAATGAACTAAAAAATGCATATATAATCACAATATTACTAAATAGAGAGAACAAATTAATTACAGAAATTGACATGATCATATTTACTTTTCTTTTTACTGCCTCTGTAATGACATTAGTACTGTATCAAAAAGCAAAAAATGGACATGTTTTTCTGAGCTCTGTTTATGAAAGGGCTACGTGACTGCTACTAGGTATAAATTAAGTGTAAATACTATTATCAGATTGTTTAATAAGATATGCTAAACAACATAAAATGATAGATACACATGTATCCATTAGATACATAATTTTTTAGATGCACAAATTAGTAGATAGAGTGGTTGATGAGAAGCTCAGCATGATCCAACAATGTGCATTTGCAGCCCAGAAAGCCAGTTGTATCCTGGGCTGCATCAAAAGAAGCGCTAGAGCACCTCTGCTGTGGACACAGGCTGAGAGAGCTGGGGTTGTTCAGCCCGGAGAGGAGAAGGCTCCAAGGAGAACTTAGAGCACCTTCCAGGGCCTGAAGGTGGTACAAGAGAGCTGGAGAGGGACTTTCTACAAGGGCATGGAGTGACAGGACAGGGGGAAATGGCTTTAGAATGAAAGAGAGTAGGTTTAGATTGGATATTAGGAAGAAATTCTTCCCTGTCAGGGTGGTGAGGCAGTGGAACAGGTTGCCCAGAGAAGCTGTGGGTGCCCCATCCCTGGAAGTGTCCAAGGCCGGGTTGGACGAGGCTTGGAGCAACCTGGGCTAGTGGAAGGTGTCCCTGCCCATGGCAAGCGGCTTGGAAAAAGATGATCTTTAAGATTTCTTCCAACCCAAACCATACTATGATTCTATTAGTAAACATCTTTTAGAAATACAGATATTTAATTATAGTAATGTAATTTTTCAAAGTACTCAAATAAGTGAAGGACAAACAAACTTTATGAAACTGCTTCGGTATGACACAATATACTCAATATTGCTTTTTAAAAAGGGACCAAGGTCTTCTCAAAACCCAGATGTGGAAGCTAACTAAGACCTAGACATCCAAGGACAGAATAATAATAATTCTGTGTTCTAGTAATATACTAAAAGTGTGTCTTATCTCTTACATTTTAAGATAATTTATTAATTAGAATCATAGAATCATAGAATCATAGAATCATAGAATAGATTGGGTTGGAAAAGACCTCCAAGATCATCAAGTCCAACCCCTGATCCAACTCTAATTACTATATCATGGCACTAAGGGCCATGTCCAATCTCTTTTTAAAAACTTCCAGGGATGGTGAATCCACCACCTCTCTGGGCAGGCCGTTCCAATGCCTGATCACCCTCTCTGTAAAGAATTTCTTCCTAACATCTAACCTAAACTTCCCCTGGCAGAGCTTGAGCCCATGTCCCCTTGTCCTGTTGTTGGTTGCCTGGGAGAAGAGACCAACCCCCACCTGGCTATAACTTCCCTTCAGGTAGTTGAAGAGAGTGATGAGGTCACCTCTAAGCCTTCTCTTCTCTAGACTAAACAATCCCAGCTCCCTCAGCCTCTCCTCATAGGACTTGTGCTCAAGTCCCTTCACCAGCCTGGTTGCTCTTCTCTGGACCCGCTCCAGCACCTCAATATCCTTCCTGTACTGAGGGGCCCAGAGCTGAACACAATACTCCAGGTGTGGCCTCACCAACGCAGAGTACAGGGGAAGGATCACTTCCCTGCTCCTGCTGGCCACACTGTTCTTGATGCAGGCCAGGATGCCATTTGCTTTCTTGGCCACCTGGGCACACTGCTGGCTCATGTTCAACTTCCTGTCGATCAGCACCCCCAGGTCCCTTTCCACCTGGCTGCTCTCCAGCCACTCTGTCCCCAGCCTGTAGCGCTGCAGGGGGTTGTTGTGGCCAAAGTGCAGGACCCGGCACTTGGCCTTGTTGAACTTCATCCCATTGGAGTCAGCCCAACTCTCCAGTCTATCCAGGTCCCTCTGCAGAGCCCTCCTGCCTTCTGGTAGGTTGACACTCCCTCCCAACTTGGTGTCATCAGCAAATTTGCTGATGATGGACTCAATCCCCTCATCTAGGTCATCGATAAAGATGTTAAACAGGACTGGGCCCAGCACTGATCCCTGGGGGACACCACTGGTGACCGGCCGCCAGCTGGATGCAGCCCCGTTCACCAGCACTCTCTGGGCCCGGCCCTCCAGCCAGTTCTTAACCCAGCACAGAGTGCCCCTGTCCAAGCCATGGGCTGCCAGCTTTTCCAGGAGTATATTATGGGAGACAGTGTCAAAGGCTTTGCTGAAGTCCAGATAGACCACATCCACAGCCTTCCCCTCATCCACCAGGTGGGTCACCTGATCGTAAAAGGAGATCAGGTTGGTCAGACAGGATCTGCCCCTCCTAAACCCGTGCTGGCTGGGTCTGATCCCTTGTCCATCCTGTAGCTGCTGTGTGATTGCACACAGGATGATCTGCTCCATAACTCTGCCAGGCACCGAGGTCAGGCTGACAGGCCTGTAGTTACCAGGGTCAGCCTTGCAGCCTTTTTTATGGATTGGGGTGATATTTGCCAACTTCCAATCATGTGGGACCTCCCCAGTGAGCCAGGACTGTTGGAAGATAATGGAGAGCGGCTTGGCAAGCTCTTCTGCCAGCTCCCTCATTACCCTAGGATGGATCCCATCTGGTCCCATAGACTTGTGAGGATCCAGGTGGCTCAGTAAGTCACTAACTATTTCCTCCTGGAATACAGGGGGGCTATTTGGTTTCCTCTCTCTGTCTACCAGCTCCAGAGGCCAGTTGCCTTGAGGGCCACCTGTCTTACTGGTAAAAACTGAGGCAAAGTAGGTGTTAAGTACCTCAGCCTTCTCCTCATCTCTATTAACTATGTTTCCCTCCGAGTCCATCAAAGAATGGAGGTTTTCTTTGCCCCTCCTTTTGTTATTAATGTATTTATAGAAGGACTTTTTGTTATCCCTAACAGAAGTGGCCAATTTAACTTCAAATTGCGCTTTTGTATCCCTGATTTTCTTTCTGCATGATCTAGCTGTCTTCCTGAATTCTTCGTAAGTAGCCAGCCCTCTCTTCCATAGTCGATAAACTCTCTTTTTATCCCTGATTTCCTTCAGAATCTCCCTGTTTAACCAAGCTGGTTGTCTTCCCCGCCGGCTTGCCTTTTGGCACACCGGTATGGCCTGTTCCTGTGCACTCAAAACTTCCTGCTTGAAGCACATCCATCCCTCCTGGGCCCCCTTGTTTTCAAGGGTTGTTTCCCAGGGTATGCTCTGGACTAGATTTCTGAATAGGTCAAAATCTGCCCTCCGGAAGTCCAGCGTAGAGGTTTTATTGTTGTTTCTCCTTGAATCTCTGAGTATTGAAAATTCTATTATTTCATGATCACTATTTCCTAGGCGGCCTTCAACCACTATATCTCCCACCAGCTCCTCTCTGTTTGTAAACAGCAGGTCTAGCGGGGCCTTACCCCGGGTAGGTTCATTTACCAGTTGATGAAGGAAATTGTCCTCTATACACTCCAGGAAATTCCTAGACTGCCTCTTCTCTGCAGTATTGAGCTCCCAGCAGATATCTGGCAGGTTAAAGTCACCTACAAGGACAAGGGCTGACAATTTTGAGACATCCGCCAGCTGCTTGTAGAATAATTCATCCTCTTCATCATCCTGGTAAGGCGGTCTGTAACAGACACCCATGATGATGTCTGTCTTGTTGGTCTTCCCCCTGATTTTGATCCACAGGCACTCAACCTTATTGTTGCTGACCTCAAGTTCAACAGGAATTGGAATCATTGACCCTAATTTCTGTTTATCATTTAAAAAAAAATTCAGTATTGAGTGATTACAGTTTTTGGCTGCTAGCTTCCAGTTAAATAGGCATGACCTGAGTGTTTAAGAACATTCATGATGATTTCCTATGCTTATACTATGTTCAAGTTCCAACCATAACTCTGCATTCTAGGCCCATCTGGCTGACATTGTCAAGATCCATCTTAATTTACTGGCCCCAGTTTTAGATAACTTCTTCAATTGTCATTACATGTTCCCATATGAATTCAGTTATTTAAGTAAATTTAGAATAAAAATGGATAGCAGCTTAATCCTGTTCATATTTGCTTGATCTTTTTGAATTAGAAACTATCAAAGTACCCTTTAAATGGGAGGTCCCTTGATAACATCAGCTTCTTCTTAACTTGATGCCAATTTATGGAAAAAAATGACATTTGTTTTAAAGACTTGGAAAGTGGTACATTTGGAGAAGTTGCATTTGCATGTTACTTTCTGAATATACGTGGGTTTTTTTTATTCCAACTGTCTATTAGAAATATTACTGTATTAGTTCTGGAGGAAATATTTTTGTTATGGTCATGTTATTTTAGCAGTGCACACATAACTCATCCTGACATTAGTGGAAGTTACACGTACATGTTAACAGGAAAATGCAGCATGTGTTCAAATCCATCATTTTGCCTAATTGTCTTATTACTTTGTGCTATTTCAATCTCTGAGCACAAGAAAAAAAAATCAATGCACTTTTTATTTTTTAATAAGTGATAGTTTAAAACGATCTGTATTGCATAATGTGACAAAAGGCATGTTATTGTGTGGTTTTTTTTTTTTTTAACTTATCTATCTTCCATAAAAATATTTCAGTTGGCCTGAACTTAAAATTTGGTAGTTAGAAATATATCCCGAGTCTTACTTTTTCCAGACATTGTTTTTGTTTTCTGAAAGTCCACAAGTAGGAGCACAGCCTACTGAGAACTTCACAAGGCTTGCCTAGAAAAGCTTATTCATTTTGTAATATGAAGAGCTTGAGGGCAGGATAAGTTTCTGTGCTGTGATGTGGTGGAGGTTTTTTCAGATGTTTCAGAAATGCCATATTTGTGGAGCATACTTTCATGACCACAGGCTGTCACAATGCTTTCCTGCAGATCTCCTTTCCTATGTGGTGGTTCCTTCCAAAGCTCATAAACCTGCTTGTAACAAAATTAGGTAGGTGTATAGACAGATAAATGAGTATTTATATAATGTTAAAATTGCTTTATATGTATGTATGTAAATTAAATGTCTGCCTTCATGGAAAGTGGGTTTTACTCTATGGGGCATATCGTTTTAGAAATGGTCAAAATTATTTTCCCTTTGGAAGATATAAAGTTTGATCTTTCTTTCTTAAAAGAAAGCCTAATGGCACGTGAGGGAAAAGATATAAAAATTATTGTCACTCTTTTGTTACTTCAGGTTTTAAATTATATGCCTTTTATCTTTGAGCTGCAAGACACCCCCTCTGCCCTGTCCCCATCTTTGCTATCAAAACTTGGGGTTTTCTTGGCTGAAAATCCTGAAGTGAACTTTCCGTGTTGTTTATTTACTGTTTAAATACAAGATTAAAAGAGAAAGATATTTCAATGGATTTGCATTAATTTGATGATCTTTCAGTGACTTAAGTTATCTGTGACAAACACTACGCTTAGTGAGTGACCATGTGATTAACCCCCCAAAAGACTGAACTTCATATTTTAACTTGAAGATCTGAGAATCTTTAATTTTTGAGATTACAATGTTAATTACTGTTTCCTTTAGCTGTCAACTAGGAACACTCAGTGCTCTGAAGCTTTCAGAGTATCCTGAATGAAATTCTTGCCAAGAGTTTGAAAGGCAATTTCCTTGCCTTTAGTAGAGTTCATACCATCACCTGTGAGTATTGCTAAATCAGTTTTGTTGGAAGTGACTCTGTCCTGAAATTCTCTGCAAGTTTCCAGAGGAAAATATATTTTCCCTTATGTGGAATAAATCAGATTACTTAATAATGAAGCATTAAAGATCTTATAATAAAATAATCAGCTATTAGTCCTTTTATTCTGTAACAAAAATAGAACATTGCTGTGCTGTCCAAAAATATAAATTTTAAATTAGATTTTGCAGTATACAGTGACAGCATAAAATTAAATATCCCTTCCTTTGTTTAAGTACATTCAAGATTTTTTCACTGAAAATAATAGATAACTATTGCTTATCACTGGTTTTCAGTAGGTCTATTCATTTAACAGCACCTGTGTATAGTCAGGCATGAAATATTTGTGGGAAGAAGGGGATGAAAAGTTTTTTTTCCACAAGACATTCAGTCCCACCCACTGCGACCCTGGGCAGAAGTGCTGGACTCACACTGCCCTTTTATCTGCTGGGTTAGTGGTTCAGCTGCTCTGCCAGACAAGGAGAGGGCACTTGCATTTGCCACTAGATGCCAGTCTTGGGTGCAAGACCATAGTCTGGAGGTGCTTGATTCAACAAATTGAGTATGAGCAGCTTCCCAGGGCAAGCAGGAAGCTTCTTCTGTTGGGAGGTGAACGTGCCTGGTCCATTTGTCTGTCACCTGGTCTGACTGGTCCCCTCCTGCCTTGTAGTGCAAGAACTTCAAGCATGGAATAGCATACAGAACTCTCCAAGTCAACTTTTGAGAATGTTGCAGGGATGAAGAGGGTCTTTCAATGGGTTCTGGAAGACAGGGTCACAGCCTGAGGGAAAGACTGTGTAAAATGTAAAAAAGAAAAAGGAACTAAAGAGTAGGAGTTTGTAGGGAAGTCAAAATGCTTTATGAAGTACTAGTGGCAGAAGTATAAGAAAGTTTACCATTCATCTGGTTTTCTGCAGACATACCCCTTTTTCCACCTATAAATTTTACTGGAGTAGAAGTTGGGGATTTCACATCTGTGTAGCAGCTCAGCAGGAGTTGCTGCTCTGACGAGGGTTGTTGGATGTCCAGAGAATCTAGACATGTTTCCAGCACCTGGACAAATCAGCTCATGTCCCTGCCTTACATTCTCCTATTACTATTTCCATCCATCACCCTCTGAACCTGACACTTGGGGAGGGAAAGGGAGAGGAACTCAACATGTTTTCCTTTATTTATGTCCTAATTGCTCCACCTTCTAAGAGGTTCTGTCACCTACAGGATAGTGCTTTCTTCCTCAGTGCTGTGGGTACAGCAATGGTGAGAAATCTCTGTGTGAGTAGTAAATCCAGTGCATTTGGAATATTTCAGGGTAATTATGTATGCAGTTCACCTGCTCAGGGCAAATACAGGCCAGAAGCATGACACTCATTGATAAGAAAATCCCTGCTGAAATCACAGGGACTCTACTTACAGGGAGTCATGAAGGTAATTTCCTTTTTTTGGGTTCTTCCATACAGCAGCAAGGCTGAGGAAAGCAATATAGCCAGGTAGGAGGAATTGGCAAGGTGATTTAAAGTTGGAACTACTCTTTGAAATGCGTGGAACTCGCTCTTTAAAACCACTTTAAAGGAGAGCTTCCCTGCAGACCCTGCCTGCTCTCTGTGTTACAGTCAGGCAGTGCTTTCCCCTGCCCCCATCTTTACAGAAAGGAAAGCAAGGAGGTTGACAACCCTTCTCTTGCCTACAGTGGAAACTGAGATGTTTCACTAAAAGGTGGGGACAAAGTTGCTTAGGTTATGCTCCTTAGTTAAATGCTAGTATATTCTAAAAACAGCCAGCACCTACCTTGGGGATAGTTCCAGGCTAAATCAGTAATGGATACCTGACATTAAAGAAGTCTGTTTGAATTGAAGTTTAAGTAAACAGACTAGGGTCAGATTTCTTAGATTATTAATAAAATATTCTTTTGAAAGAAGGATAATTTTTTTTTTTTTTTTGGAGAAAGGTATCTATGATAATTTCTCTAACAAGAATTCTTTAACTCAGTAGATTAGATAACAGAATGGTGTATGAAAAGCTGTGAAGAAAACAATTTTCAGAAAGCAGAGTACTATTTTTTCATAATTTTATTAGAAAGATTATTTTGACTTGTTTCAACTGTGGTAATACATACTATAAACATGTTCAGATAGCAAGTTGATTGTCTCAAAAATTGTACCATGTCAAATGCAGAACACTAGACTGTTTTTTAGTAACCTGTGGACTGCTTCCATTTAATTGTAGGATTCATGCTGAGAGTGTAGAGAGTCATATCCCAAGTTAAATACAAACAAAACAGCAGGATGTTGATACAACTGTGACTTCCATAGGAAGTAGTTAGAATGGTAATGTGGTCTCCTTCTAACTTGGGTGGAAAGTCTCTTGTGACTGCTTTTGCCCCACAGACCTGTAACACAGCATGCCTTGACTAACATTTTTGACACCAACTTGCAAACACCATAAAGATTAGAGAAAGCCAAATGAAAGCTTTGTTCTCGGGAACAGAAGCTTTCTTGACTAAAATGAAAAGATGTTTTTCTTTTGTAAACAATGAAGGGGCACAAAGCAATAAAATGTTTCCCTCTGTGAGAATATTTACTTGGGAAAGTGCTTCTCTTGAAGACATGAGTGTCACCAAGTTCCTACTCAAAGGCATTGTCTGAAGGCAAACCAGGAAGAGTTCAACCATATTCCTGACAACATACAGTGTGGTTATAATAATTTAGAATATTTTCTGGGCTAGAAAATGAGTCTAGTTTGTTTCCTTCATTTCATAAACATTTTGGCTTAATTATCGTGCATTTCAATAAACAATGTTCCTAAGAAACTAGAAATTTAACCTCCTGACTCTCTGGTTGTACAAGTGATCTTCCAGATTCTGAAGATCCATATGGTTTGAGGCACCTGCCAGGCAGAAGGAGAATTCGATGATAACTCCCATGCTGTATCCTAGGAGTGCACTTTGCTTTCCGATTTTGTTTCCATTGTTCTTCACCCGTTGTGGTACCTGACCTCAGTGGAAAAATAACAGTCAGTGCTCCATGAATGTTTTATGTTGGGAATTCTACAGTACTTATTAGGGGTTTAGTGCTTTCCCCGGAACCTGAATGGTAGAGAGATCAAGGGGGAATCCTGCAGCTGCTTTATGAGGGAGATACTTAAAGACTTTTGGCTCTGGGGAGGGTAAGGCACGGGGAGGATATGTTTGAAGTTTGAAGAATCTCAAAGGAAGGTATAAACTGAATGTAGGGCTGTTGTTTGCCAGATCTCCCAGCAGGAGGAATATCAGGCACTTGCTCTAGTTAATCAGTGATTGATTTGAAAGAAAGAAGTGCCACTTTGTGGAGTAGTGGGTTGGTGATCTGGAACTTGCTTCCACAGAGGCATCAGCTGATTCAAGAAGGGGTTAGACAAATTCATGGACAAGAGGTGCATAAATGGCTACTTCTTTATATATCTTTTGTCTCTTGTTGTTGACCAGTGTTCCTAAAATTTGTTTTTTATCTGAGGTAGTAGCTCTTTCCTGCCACATTGCAGCCTTACACCAAAGCACACATAGTTAATGATCAGTTGATTTCTAAACTATTTTTATTTATTTATTTATTAAGAACTGGTTGTGAGTCAACTAGTAAACTGTGGAAAGATCAACAGCCACGCTTTGAATAGTATCTTCTCTTACCCTATAGTGTATAAGTGGATTTACAAGATGATATAAGTGACAAACTGATTGGTTTAAAGTGGAGGTTAAAAGTGAGATATGACAGTTACATGACATTCTCTGGTGATTGAACCACATAGAAGACAGACAGGATTTACAGTGTATTAGGTCTACAGGTGTCTCAAACTGCTTGAAGAACTTGGAGATACAGAGTATTCAAGTCTTTTGTAATGTAAATGAAAGTTTGAAGAAACAATTGCAGTTGAAAATCATGACCTTTACTTCTCCTCTCTCCTTTTTTTTTTTTTAATCAATTTCTTTAAATTAAAATGCTCTTCTGTTTTTCAATTTATAAAAATGTTAGGGTTAAAATACCCAAGTTTATAATATGTCATGATTTGTACAATTATAAATTCATGAGAGATGGAATAGTATTTAGAAAGGGACAGTGATGAAAAAGACAGTATATAAAACTGAGATGGGACTGTGAGTTAATATTCAGTGAAACATGGACAATGGCAAAAGGATGAGGGCTGGACAAACCTGAAGAATGAAAATTCAAGTTTGAAACCTTAGAAAGAAAATGTATGGTTCAAAAGGAAGTTCATAATTTTTATCTCAAGTTAACTTACTGGGCAGTTTAGAAATCTTAACTTTTTAGGTAAAGAAGAAAAAGCATATATGCTATCTACTAAGTATTAAACACTTTTTGTCTGTTTTCTATTGCACAATTTCTTTTATTTCTAATGTAAGAAAATATAAGAGAAAAAGCATTTTACTGACAGAAAAACAACAGTAGGAAGGATTTGTATTGTGAAATTACTGATTTTGACAAAGCTATATATGCTTTGTTTTAAATTTAACTTAAAAATGCTTTTTTAGCTCAAAAATTAGTGATGATAAAAATGATGAAATAGGATGGCATTTGTTTTGAAGTTCAACCAGCATGGGAATGTAAAGGCCTCCACCTCTGATAATACACTCAAAAGAGCAAGTGCTCAGAAGTCGGAAAGGAAGGAGTAGGAGGCTGAAAGTAAAAAAAAAAAAAAAAAAAGTTAGGCTTCTGTTTCATGGATTTTTTTTCAGGCTGACTGAATTACGCCCTTGTCTACTGAAACCCTCTTAGTGTAATTCCCATTGGCCTCCGTGACACCTAGGGCAACGCTGATCAACTGCAGGCTCCCATGTTCCTAACCTCAGCCAGCTCAATATGATTCTAGCAGATGTTTCTGCATTTTAAACCTCAAAATATGATGGGTCAGGTTTTTGTTTTGTTTTTTTTTTTTTTTTTTTTTACAGTGGCAAATCTTGCATACTTGAGACCCAGGCCATGCAGTTCAATGTTAGGAATTATGAGCTGAGGGTCTCCCTGGTGGGATAATGCTGAACTTAATGTAAACTCAGATTTTTGAAAATGGAGTAGCAAAGAAATTTAAAGGTTTGGATCATTTAAATTAAGCTAGTGGATTATTCTTTAAATTGTATAAAACCCCATAAAATATAAAATGTGTTAGAAATGTTTATAATGATGTTTTCTGTTAGAAGGAAAATGAGACAACAGAGTCAGAAGCAATCAAACAGGAACAGTTTTCTTATTGGCAGAAGGGAAAGGTTTGGTTACTTTTCTCTACCTTCTCATTACTCCTTAGGTGCTGTGAAGTAAATCCACTGCAGCCTTCTTCCTGTGCTTCCTCATTCCTCCGTATGTCCCTAGCAAAACAAGTACTTCTCTGTGTGCTGTGGAAAAATACATCTAAATTCCTATTGTTTAGTTTCCTCTGGTTGGGTTCTCTGGTGTGCAATAAGGTGCAAAGTGTGCTTCAAGTTTTGCAGTCTCGTGTCCAAGAGCATTCCGTAATGGTCTCACGTGTGCCATCTCTCAGGCTTTGTAAGGTGTGAGCTCACAGGGCAGCCCTTCTGCCTGTAAGGACATAAGTAATATTTATTCTTTTTTTCTAACCGATATAATGGCACCTGTAAGAATTTATTGTCCTACAGTTCTGTACCTCTATCTTGAAATGAGTCAAAGAGGTTGTCTTTTGGAGAGGGAGACACACTTGTCCTGGTTCATGCCCTCCCACTGAACTGTGTGTAGCTTACTGATTTAGAGTGTGATCCTGACAAGGCTGATCAATCCCCTTTATTAATACCATGCCAGGTATAATGGGCTCCCATCCTTCAATGGCCATCAATTGTAACTGTAATAAACAGGATAATAATAAAAACATGTGTTTTGTTATCGCTGTCAACACTATCTAAACAGTGTGACTGTGGAAACGTAATAAAAAGAGGAAATCTTCAAATATAATTGGTAAAACACGGCACAGCACATGAAAATGTGCTAAAGCACCGAATTCCTAAGGAACAGCACCTCTCCTTTCAGTGCCACGTTGCTGTTTAGCAGAGGCTAACAGATCATGAATTATGTGATGACAGTGGAAATTAGGATGAGCTCATCACAATTTTCTCTGATTGTGAACAAAGTTGGCTCTGTCTACACTGTTGTGCAGTGTACCAGGGTATCTTAGCAAAGAAAAGCCCCATCTGAGAAGGTACATTATATAAGTCTGTGCTACATCTTATAGTCAAACTGCTGTGTTCAGGATAAACATCACCTTAAAAGGACACCTTGGCTCACTTCCTTAGGGTGAAGTGGCTTCAAGTCAATAGATAAACTTTTCAAGGTGAAACAAAAGCTTGGTGACAGCACAAACTTGTGCAGAGTATTTTTAGTGAAAGATTTTTTCAATTGTTGGTAAACAGATATATTTGTAGAGGAGCTTGCATAATCCAAATAGATTGTTATGCTTAATGGGTTGAATTTTAGTATTTAAAAGTATATTGGGAGATGCAAGTGAAAGGTTTTGTATATTTTTTTCTCCTCATATTTAATAGTGATTTTCTCAAAACCCATCCAAACTTAGTTTTGTAAATGTGTAGATACTAATGGGAGAACTGTGATTTATTTGGCTTGGATTAAAAATGTAAAAATACTTTTTTGTGGTTAAACTTTTCCCATTTTCTAACCACTCCTACCTCAAACATGTAGTTTGTCATTGTTGCATTCAACTCTGACCAAAATTAGGCCACACAGGCCTCTGATGATCACCATATTGCTAAAATAATTTCATTACAATGAATTATTCTTTTTTGCTTCCCAACAAATTTATCTTTCATTCTTTGAAGACTAGCTTCCATGGTTCTCATCTTCTAGGTGGGAGGGAAAATGTAGCTTGATCTAACAGAGACACTTATTAAATGTACTACTCTGTTCTTGTGGTTTTCAACCTCCTTGATCTTTATTATGTTAGGGAACAGAGATAGGTACTGAGGAGAAAATGTCAAAGGGAAGGTTTATAGCAGTGAGTGGTTATGTTCAGCTGTCCCCATGTTATGGCAAGTTGTGTCCCAAAGGCTGGTTAGGAAGGAGTGATGCAAATGAGAGGAAGAGCTCGTACATTAAACTGAACTTTTACAGGCCCCCTTCCTTCCCCCAGCTCCCTTCCCACTAAAAGTTTCAAAATACAGAATTTTCTTATCTCTCTTTAAGAGATTTACTGTTTGATAAATCCTGAATATTTTCTGTGAGCTGGGCAACTTCATCCAGGTCTTGTGTGACTATCCTGAGAAACGCCTTTTAGTTTTCTGTGAGGTCTGTAAACAACAGGTAAGCAGTTCATAACTGTGAAGTTCAGGGCAGGAGCTGGTGCTGGGACTGGTGTGAATTCAGGAGCAAAGAGCAGAGATTATTGCATAACACCTAAAGAACAGAAGCCCAAGAAGCTGGTAGATCATCATCTGACATCCAGCAACCTGATACCCTCTCAGCAGCGTGGAAAATACTCTGACATTCATGAGCTTAAAGAAAGGGACTTTCTACCTAATGAAATATGTTTAAACTTGCAACAGGCATGAAAGAAACTTGACTGCTTTCTACTTTTGTTTTGGGTGCCTGTTACTCTCCCTACTCACCTGGATTATTTTGTCAACAACTGAAAGAGAGCTGGTGAAATGATAACAGAATATTTTCTGGTTCTTGTGGCTGTGCATACATGTATTCCAAGCTACCCACTGCTGCCCCTCCCTGTCTTAAAAAAATAGTACAAGGATCCAATCAGGATGAAAATTACCTACAGAATTGGTGTAGTTGTAGTAAGAAATAGAATATATATTTTTTGTTTTAGAATAATCTGCCTTCAACACTTCAATACTGGGATGTTTTGTTTAGTCTAATGTAGGTTTTTGGTAGTATCTAGCCTAAAAATGAATCTAATTAACAGATGAACTTAGGAAATCCCTACTGTAATTTGGCAACTAATGAACAGGGGATATCAGCATGTGACAAGCAACTTCTACTTAAGGTTAAAGTAACTATTACCTCAGTAGAAGTGCAACTTTACACTTTTCGATTAAAACCTTTATTGAATTTAAGATATGTATTTGACAAAGGACTAGCTGAACTCAGGTGAAATTGGCTTTGTGAAATTGTGCTACCTTTATTGATATTGACTAGCTTTATAAATGTTTATCTTAATTACGTTTTATTGTGATTGAAAAAGATTGCAGATAGTCTGCCTTTTTTTGTAAAGTGAGCTGTTGGAGCCTTTGCTGTTAAAGAAGGGGGTAGGGTATGGAGAATAGTCCAGCTCCAGAGAGGAGGCCCCTCACAGGCCATATGAATCCACTTACATGTAAATTGCTTGTCTATATGAATTAAGGTGAAGGTTATGAAAGAACTGCATTTCTGTGTTTATTGTAGGATTTTTGACAGTCTCTTTCCTCTTTCAAGTAAATTTGGCTTAAGTCCACAGTCAGTACAGTTTTAAGTAAACTCCTCTTTTGTTACATTAACAAGGTTATAACATCACTGAGGCAGATTTCCAGCTGCATGAATTGAGGCCTGAGCATGCAGACTGGGGGGGATAATTAAAACCTTAGGGTGGGAGAGTTAAAACTACCAACTAAAATTGGATAAAAGGCTAATTGTCCATGGCAACATAATACATGTTTCTAAATACCTGTGAAATAAAGATAAATATTCGTGCTCTTTTAATTCCTTTTTGAATGTTCAGATTCAGTTTGTATTTTAGGGCATAACAAAAATCAAGAGAAAGCAAATAGAAAACCAAAGAATTATTTCCCAGATACTGTTCTACTTCAGTTATTAATTGAAAAACAGAATTCTTTTGAAGACTTCAGTTATTTTCTGACTTTCTTTACAATTCAGGAAGCATTTTTGTGTAGGAAGTATGAGCCTCACTGTGTGATACAGAATATCGGAATGGACTGGCCGGTGCTTTGTCAAAATTTGTCATATCTCTTTTTCCTTCCTCCTTTTTTTTCGTTTTTGAGAGTGGAGTTACATACCTTTGGTGACCTTCAAGAAGATGACATAGAGTCAGGCAAGATGATACATTACCACAAAGTTAAAAAAACAAAATGGGTTGTAATGGCAGCTTGTACTGAACTAAATGAATTGTGAAGGCCCATTTGTTATTCATTAGGAGAAGCAGAGCAGATTACTGTTCTGCCTTCATAGGGAGCCTTTAAACTTAAGGTCATTTTACACTAGTACCCTTGTGGCATGGACAGCATTTAATACATTTTTAACAGCTTTTACATTTCCATGGTTTGCAGCGGTGCTTGTTGAATCATTTCTCTAATGAAGGTGTTTTAAACTAGTTTGGAGTTACTTTGGGGGGAAAAACAGGAAAAAAAGAGAAATAATTGGGTTGATGAAGTGACTTTATATACTAAAGAGCTAAGCATGCAGAACATATTGCTATAAAGTAATACATGCTGATTCCCAGTGCTGCAGAAGTACATCCCTGGGGAACTGTGCTTTTTTGTTGTTGTTGGGTTTATGTGTGTGTGTGTGTTTTAAAATGTAAATAGAACGAAAGTTATGTTTTTCACAGTGCTCATTCCTTTGGGGAACTGAGGTCTGAGGACAGTCATTTAGGAATATTTTTTGTGCTGTTTCTGGGTTGCTCAGGAGTCTGATGGAGAACATTGAACATTTTACCATATCTTGGTGAAGTGTGCATACTGACTCTCTTGTTGAATGTGGGCATCTAAGGAACCCATCATAAAATGAACATGGAGTGGAGGGTAGAATTTTACTGATCAAAATAAAAGTTGATTATTTCAGTGCCTCTCAAATGTTGCAGTTGTGCTGTGGAAAATCAAGGCAGAAAGGTAGGTACCAATATGAAACAATCTGAGAATAATTTTTTCAAAAGTGCTGAACAAATCTGAAATGTTGTTAGCTTATAGAATGATTTGTACCTCTAAAGAAAGGTTTAATAACCCCAGTTAAAGGAAGTAATCATTTCACAAGCTAATGTTTTAATGTAGATTATAGTCTTTCATATGCCTTCAAATTTCATACCTTCAGTCCACATTGTTGTGAATTTAGCTGTCAAAAACCAAATTAGAGTGGCTTTATTTTTGTTCAGAAAGTATTAGAACAAAAATTATGTACTGAGTTTCAAGAATTGTTTAAAAATAAACCTAATTAACAAAATACTAATGTAAATATATGATGGTGTTTCTCCCTGCAGCCAGTCCACCCTTTATTTTCCTTGTATAGCAGATTAGCAGCATTTATTTTTTACTTAATTGCCAATAGCTTTCACTACAGATTTTTCTGTTGATTTTACTGGAAGCCTACTTTTATGGGAAACAGCTTCTTTCGTACTCTGCCTTTTTTTAAAAGCAATTTTTGAGATAGTACAAGTGTATCTGTGGTGGTTTATTTTCTTTGATTCTATGCAAGTCAGCCCCAGGACTGATCTAATGCACTGGGCACACTGACAGTTTTACCTGTGGTTCATAATACACTGACTGCATTTGCTGTGGCACAAGAGAGATGTGGTATGGTGGGATTTGTGAGAATCTGCTGTTGGTTAGAGCTTTCCAGTGTGCCTACTTCCATCTATACTCCACGGGTCTCAAGCTCTGTAAATAATCAACTTTGACTAAATAGTTATTAGGTATTACAAAAATAAATTGAGAGACATATTGGAAGGCTAGATACATGCAAATCCACAGACAAAATCTAGCAGTGGTAGTTTTTTTTTTTTCTTTGTTATTCTGTCATCATAAAGCAAGCAGGGAGTGTAAGGAAAATTGAGTGATTTGGAAGACACTGTATTGTTCTAAATCTGGCAAAACTAAGAGGAAGAAAATCTCCTTCAGTTATAGTCCTTTATCTGACTGAACCTCAGACTCATAAACAAAGTGGCAGATTAAATGAACACCATGTAAAAGATTGATGTTGAGAGCAGACATCCTGCCTCACAGAGGAAAGAACTGATTTCTATACCAAGTTGATTTTTTGGACACTGCCCATTATGGTTGGAGCATGTTTCATAGATGGGAAGGACCAAAAGTACTTCTGACATAGAATCCATATGAAAACATATGGATATACGTACATACAGGATATATTTGATGTGTTCTAATCCAAATGCTGCTACATCACGTGTTTCTAAATCAGATTGATCACAAAGCAGTCAAGTTGGGGTCTCAAGGAAAAAGCAGGCATGGTTAATAGAGGGTATATTGGCAGTCTTCTGTTTTTATAGGCAAGAGTTTATAGCACCCAAGGTAAAGAACAGCAGTTTCCAGGAGGCAAAGGAGCTTGCACTTGGCTTCCAGATTCCTACTTGCCAAATCTATGGAAAGCTTGAGAAACTCCTACAGTTCCCTAAGTTAAGGAAGCAGTAGTGGGACAGAAGCAGAGCTTAAATGAACTGCACAGTAATGTACTGTATATTCTTTCTGAAGTGCTAATGTACTAAACTTTGTAGGCAGGTGGTGGTACCAGTCAAAAGTCAGTTGTTAAAGTCTTGAAAATGAAAGTGATGACATTAAAAAAGCAGATCATATACCTTGGTTCTTTAGAATTAAGAGGTATAAGAGGGACAAGCTTTGGCAAAATAAAAGGAAATATTCTCCAGTGAGAACGGAGTATCTGTTGACTGAAACCTGGTACAAGCTAGTTTTTCCTCCATTGGAAGATAGGGGAATTGCCTACGAAATTTCAAGGCACTGGAGGGATTAAGCTATATGCCCTTCAGAGATTTTGAGTGTGACTGGCTCCCTTAGAGTCACAGCTGGGAGAGTCTGGGGTTAGCAAAGTGTGTTTGCTTAGGGACAATAATAGAGGTGCCAGCTGTTGTCAGGAACTATCACGTCAGTAACATGTGGTGAATAAATGTGGTTGATAACTATTACATTAAAATTTCTAGTATCAGAGATAATTTTTTTTGTCTCATTAGTGGAAATGAACGATCTGAACTTCAGCTAGTTTAGAACGAGAATTTAGATCTTGTAAGAGAACAAAACAAGCTGACAGATTTCAGTGGTGAAAAGCTTCTGGTTAAATGAAGTGAGCTGCAAGAAGCAATAGTCATGACACAGTTGGGCAGAGACAGATGTGCAGATGAATAACCGAAATTAATAACAGGCACCCTTAAAGGGCTGGTTAATCTGCCAGTAGAGAGTCTGTGTCTTTTCTACCAGCTAGTACATCAGCTCATAAAAAATACAAATGAGCCCAATAGCAGCAAGAGCCTTAAGATCTGCTTCCTCATTAGTGAAACTTCAGAGAAGCATTTCCTATGGCTCCGTATCTCTTCCTACCCTTTAAGAAAAGTTGTTAGCAGGACTATGTAGACTGAGTTCTTGGGGCAAGGGAGAGAAAGCAGTGGAATAAATCTATAAAGGGAAGAGTTTATCTTGGATTACTTTGACAAACAGCATATTTAAGGGTTTTAATGGTAAAAAATGCATTAATATATTTGATAAGATTTTTTTGTGTGGTGTAGACAACCTATCTTGTGTGGTTTATACTTTTATTCATGTTGTAGCCCATTGAGAGCAGGACTGTTAGTAGATTATATGTGATGTTCTGGTCATTCTTAGCTCTTAGGGTAGCAAATTCTCCTGTTTTGCACAACTGGGGCCAACCTAAGGAAAAGATCCAAGGATGGCTTTTCCTGACAGTATGGAAAAGTTCACAAACTATAAGTTGTATGTGTAGTGTTGAAAGATAAACAAAGTTTCAAAGTCGGGGTGGGAGAAAATGCCCTTTTCAGAAGCTGAAAATAGAAATACAGAGTAGAGTAAGTTGGGGAAAAAACCCCACCCAGCTTTAGAAAGACTCTTTTTGCTATAGTTGTGTAAAAGCTGGAAAAAAAAAGTGAGATGGACAAGTAGAAAGAAGAGGAGAGGTCACTGGTCAAGAGGTACACTAGGGTTTGTTCAGTTGTAATGATAACTGGAACTGATAAATTTAGTTAAGGGGGGGTTCTAGTACTGAAAAAACAGAGGATGTAAACAATTTTGTTCCCTCTGTCTTCTTTCTGAAACTACCCAGTTAAAACCAGAGCTTGCTTCAAGCACTCTCTCACAATTTATCTTCTCTTTGACCTTCTGTTTTGGATATATTGCCTAATATATAGCAATTACCTCAAAGCTATTTGTAGTCATCTTTGGGGATCGTGTGACTAGTTATGTGAACCTCTTTTTTTTTAAAGTTGGAAAAAAAAATGGTTCCAGGCAAAACAACCAAAAACCAGAATTGTAAAACTGGTTGCACATGTGTTTAGTGTAATGAAATTTATGCCTGATTCTTTCCCTAATGCTACATAATAGATCATGATGATCTTACTCCTGTACAATGTAATCTTCTCCTGTGTGTCTGGGTTATCTGACTGTTAGACTATTGTTCAAATTGATTTGGGTGCTTCTTTCTCTCCTTTTCTCCTCTCCCTCATAAATAGTAATAATTTGGAATTACATGTTTCTCTATTTCTTTTAATGGCCTAGTTTATGCTTATCAGCAGCTCTTATGGAGGTATTCATGTTCTTTCCCAAGGTGATATACTCTGCCCCTTCCCAAGTTCTTTAAGTATTTATCCACACTCATGTTTAGGAGAAAGGGACTCCAAGCACTAAAGATCCAGATAACAACATCAATAGTGAACAGTGATGCACATTGGAAGTTCTTACAGTGATTACTGACTTGTGAACCTGTATGATTCACTTCAGATTTTTGTTCACTCAGTTTTAGAAGAGCTTTGTCTATTTTTCTGTGTCTGTCTACATCTATGAAACACATACATGCACACACATACATTTTGTAGTTGTTTCTCCGTGATGTGAAAGACCCTTTAACCCCCTGCTGCTGTCTAATAGGTTCAGGAATTGCTGCTTTTAAAAGCACTTATTGACCCGATGGAGTCAGGAAAATCACATACTTTTAAAATCCAAGGTTTTCTATGTCAGGAATATTATTCATTAGCAAAATTGTTCATTTATCTAAATTTATACTTAGCCTATGTTTAAGTACTTCCTATAGGTCTGTAATTACCAGTTGACATGCCAGTTCCACACAGACATAGTGTCAAGAGATTCTGAAGCTTTCCTCCCTCTTGGGAACCTCAGAGACCAAGAAACATATTAGTTGTTTAGAAGAAAAGTAGTTTTATCATTTCACAAACTTTACATTTGTAGAATTATTTGTATTATTCCTATTTAAGGGATAAAAGTATTTGTGTTTCCTTACCTGGCTTCTCTACACAACAAATTTGTGAGCTGGCAACTTCATACGGAGTTTGTTTATGTTTGACACAGTAGGGATGGCCTGCACTTTCTCAATCATCTGCTGTATTTGCATAACCTTGCAGAGTTAATGGCTGCCATTCTGACAAATTAAGCTGGTTTCCTATGTCTTTAATGGATTAAGTCCTCTTGGACAAGTTATGCTTTATTTTAATCCAGGAACTGTGTTTGCTAAGAGTTGTAAATACATTTGTGTTATTCTATTGTTGTTTGTCTTATATGCTGGAAAACTTATATGTGATGAATATTTAACAAATGTCGAACAAACCCAGTTTTTTATTCATATAAAGACAGCGTGCAAAGATCATCAATGATTAGTAAAATCATGTAAGTTATGCTTTACTGTCAAATATTTGAAAATATTTTAACTGTGAGAATAGTCATACTTTTAAAAGTTTTTATTGCATTATACTAGAATTATACTCAGTTTCTGATTCCTGCCATGATTAAAAAAAAATCCATAATTTACACTTCGTACTCTAGGTGTAGCAGGAACATTGCAGCATATGGTTCATGTGATAAATGAGTTCCTTAACAGCTGCAACATGCATTGCAATTGTTGATATGGGTAAACAGGTTAGAGGAAAAATATCTGAATGGAATGTATGTTAATGTTTTAAATTCCTGAAAATGCAATATTTTGCAACTAAAGTGGTATTTAAAAATAACAATCTGTGCAAATCAATCAGCATTGAATCTGAGGCAATATCACCTAGAGGAGTATTTTGATAATTTGTAAATGATCCATAATGGACATATTCTTGAAGCCTTCTGGTGAGTAGAGAAGAAGTGCTTCTGTAGCTTTTACTCCAGTTATCTGCAGATATCTGGAGGTATAAAGCTACTTTTAATGTAAATGAAACTTTTTACTGAAGTTTTTTTCATCATGAGAATTAGGCAATACATTAACTTCAGACTGCGAATTTCCCACTTCAGTGCCTGTGCATTTCTCCAGAAATGCACCTGGGTGTTGGGAATACAAATATGCATCTCTGTTCATCACACTGGAATTCATTTAGATAAATTTTAACTCCATGAAGTACACATATAGTATATGTGATATTTGGGTTAGAGCTGTTTTGAAATGCTGTCTTTAGGCACACAGTATAGCTAAGTTCAGAGGAATTGAATTGTTCCTGGCTACCAGACCTTCATTCAGTTCAGTAGACCACACATACACTGCGCTATGAATTTTTTTTTTTTTTTGGTAACGTGTCAGATCTCTGGCAGTGTTCCTAAATTCTGTATGTTTTGCATGCACGGGCTTATAAGCTAAATCTTCTTTGTAAGCAAATCTGAAAATTCTGTTTCTTCCATATAAGTCTCTCCATGGAGTACAGAGTAAAACAATGCTATTTGTGAGATATGACATAACAACAAAATATTAAACAGGAGCTTAATTCTCCCCATCCTCCTCTGGACCATGACAGTGGGCCTCCTACTGGGAAATACAATGATCTATTATTAAAATGACAGCCCCACCTAGGGAGACAACAGCCCAATTCAAAGAGGAGAGCCAAAAGCGCCTCCACTACCACCATCAGCAATTGAGATCAGCTGGTGCACTAACAATCCCTTGATTTAAACATCTGGTGGCAGGACTTTCTCAGTGGAGGTCTGTTGACTGTGGAATTCTCTTACACAGACACATACATGGTTTAACAAAGCCAAAGTTTTTTTATCCTCAGGGTACAGTGTCAGGCTGTTTCCTTTCCCAGGCAGAAGTGTTTGCTGATGGTTCCACTGGCATCCAGTGCTGCATTACAAGGATTGTCCTTGAGAGATACACCAGTGATGCCTGAGGATGAGCTGCTCCACAATGTCAGTCAGTGTTCTTTACCAGCTCTTCACAACTAGCAGAGCCCTGGAGGGAGTGCAGCATTAGAATGTGTCTTATTTTTCCATGGGAATTCATCATTTTTGCACATAATCTGTGTTTTACAGAAGTGCACAGGGCAGGGAATTAGGAAGTCAGGATATATGTGCTCTCCTGTTCTGCATCCTAGAACCTGTGTTCAACTGCCCAGTTTCTCTGGGTGCTTCTTTAATTAATCTCCCAGAAATGCAACTTCATTTTTGTTTTGCAGCAATGCTTTTTGCTAGCTGTATCACACCTGTAAAACATGTCTGTGTTAAAGAAAACGTTTCCAAACCACTTGAGGTTGCTGTAAAAGAATAACCAAGCTACTACAAGCAGTCAGGTTTCAGTGACAAAGAGAAGACAGTGAATTTATTTTGCATCTGTGGCCTGTTGTCATGCCTCATGGAGGAGGGATTGCTGTTCTCCACATTATCTCTGGACACTGATGTTCTTTTTTCCTAAAAGTTCAGTGTGGTGGGAGTTTTTTGTTTGTTTGTTTGTTTTTCTTTTAGAATCAGGTGAAACCTGTAATCTCCATTATTTATTTTGTACTACTACACATATTTCGAATTATAAGCTCCTAAATTAAACATAACATGACTTATTTCATGTCATGGTTTATTTCAGCATGTTAGGAAATTAAGACCACACAGAGGAAACAATATTCAACACTTCAATGTGAATGGAGAAAACTGTGAAGGAGAAATTAATAGGTATGGGGTTCTGATGTAGCATGGCAGAGGAGTGTAACACCATACTAGTACTATAATGCAGATACAAAGCAGTACAATTCCTCCTTTCTGCCCCCAGATCTACTTTGCTAAGTAAACATAAGAAAGAAGTTTAGCTGAAGATAAAAAGTGTGTATGACTTTTGAGTGCTTTTCAACCATGTTTTAGCTGCTTATCTCCGTGATGAAAATATGTTGGGAAGCGTATGATAAGGAGATGCTGCTACTCTTAAAATGTCTGTAAAAATTTAAGTGTAACTGCAGTTTAGAAAGGGGAATTGCTTTGGCTTTCACTGTGAAACCGCAAAAGGAAAAGCTTAAGTGAGGAAAATTAGAAATGATTTCTGTGCTATTTTCTGTTTGTTTTTTAGAGGCAAGTATTTTTAGTAGCCCAGTACTGAAAGTATAGTGCCTTAAGTTGTTTTTTTTTTTTTCCTCTTTATATTTTCCTGATGGAAATATTGATGTAATAGAAAAATTGACTCTCCTGTTAGAACCAGCTTTAGTCTGAGGACTGTGGTAGAAAGTACATGGAAGTTACTTTCCCGTATCTCTCTCAGCTGTTTATGAATGGGAATAGCAGGGACAGGATACCAGTGCATTTACAGACAGGTTCCTTGATGTCATGATTAAATTAAGACTTCTATTAATTACTAATTTTCATAGGAAAGTTAAAAAAATAGCTTGGTTATCAACTATTGATGCAGTTTTGTTAATTATTTTTATGTACTTTTTGTAGCTATATTTACAAACATTCTTCTCGGTGTAATTGCTAGCTTATATAGAAATAAATAAATATGCTTTTGTATGTTAGTGTAGAGGAAAATATCATTTGGCAATACTGCAGAATGTGTGTTGTTGCAGTTTGTGGAAGTTAAATATTTAAAAGATACAGGTGAATTTTTTTGGGTTTTGTCATTTGCGTTACTTTTATACTAGACTGGGCATCACTATACATTACTTGTAATTCTCTCTTGCCTTCTTATTTGAACTCAGTTCTCTGCTTTCAAACAAAGACAGCACTGCAGAGTAAAATCAAAGGTGTTTGTGTATTTGGTGTATAGAAGGACATTTATTTCTTACTTTACGTGAGCGATTATGTTTGTTTAGGATGTTTAAGATAATACTCTATTTATTTCTGGAATATAGGAAGTCCAGGCTTAAAAAAAGGGATAGAAATTTGTTTTATTAACTTACACTAATAGCCCTTATTGAACACATGCAAGTAAAAAAAATAACGCAAATAGTAGAATCCAAAATATTCTTGAAGTCATATTATCAAACTTAACTAATACCCACTCTTATATAAAATAAACACCAAGCTTCACCACCTTCCCTCAGGCATAGTTAAGGAGTATTGGAATGTTGTTCCAAAATGGCACGTGTCTTTGCAGTTCTAATATCATCATTATCCAATAGATGCTATCCCACAAGTGGGAAAACAGAAATGTATTCCAGAGCCTTTTCTGCTCTCTACATGTGTGGTAAAAAATTTCCATGCACCACATGTCTCTTCACTATATCTATATGGTGTCTGCCAAAATAAACATTTTATTCCATTTATTTTTAGTTGGTATTGCACAGGTCCTCCTAAGATTAAACAGTCAAAGGTCAAATAAGTTGAGATGAACTATAGTTTTAAACCAGTTGTGCTGCTCATAATTATGTGTATAGAGGTTTTCAGATATATACACATATACCTACGTACATATATAGATACACATACATATTTGATTAAAAGCCGAGGATGTTTGCTCAGCAGAGAAGCAAAACCATCATTATCTGATTGTACATGGAATCCAGTGGCTGTTAATCAAACCCGGGGCTGCATCTGGTTAGACATACTTGGCATAGACTTGTTACAATTAGAGGTTTTGCCATGTCAAGGGAATCTTTCACTCAAAGCAGCGACCCATATTGTACTGAACAAACACATGAGTTTTTAATTGAGAACAATAGCTTAACAAACCACTTCCCAGGACCACTGAAAGAAAAAAATGTGCCTGTGGCAAATCTGGCACTGAATTGTGTTTATTTGAATCCATTTATTCCAAGCCGGGGTTCAATATACCAAGCAAATAAAAAAAAATTAAAGTCAACATGGAAAACAAAGTTAAAGTGAGAAAAATATAGCATGCTGAAATGTAATGCCAATCTGGAACTGAAATACTTGTGATTTAGCAGATCTGTGTGTATATACTTGTGCCCTCTGCTCTCATAACTCTTAAACCTGAAGATCTGCACTTAAATTATTTTGTTTCATAGTGTATGAATTTCACAATGTGTATAGCTACGATGTAGTATGTATTTACACTATAAAGTGAGCACTGAATATAGCTTTTGTTACATAGAATTTATGCTCCATCTGTATTTCACAACACAACTTGATATAAATTATTGTATATTTAGAAATAACTGGAAATGGTAACAAGAGTGTAATAAACATTGAAGAACAAAATTCTTAGTTTGGAAGGTTAGGTGTTAGATACACTAGCCAGCGCCCCAAATTTTTAACTAGTACATGTGGTATTCTAAATTTGATAGTATCTCAAGTCTATGTTTGATGGTTTAAGTTAGACCAAGGTAAATGACTGAAAAAGAACAGAAAAAAATTTGACACAGTATTTATAATAATGGAATAAAGACTAGAATATTTTATTTCTATTCTGTGGTTTTCTAGAGCATTCTTAGGAGAAGTCACAGTTTAAGAACAATTTTTCAACTTGAGGTTTCAAGTAGAAAGATAGCATCTCCTGTACATGGAGCTGCAGGTAAAGTGTGTGCTCAAAAATCACATGATTAGTAGAGCCTTTTAAAGGTTCTGATCCTCATTTTTTTAGGTTTGCTATCTTTACAGTTGCTCTTATACTCAAACCTTTAATTTTTGTCTACTCTGTCAACCTACTGGTTCAGTTTCTAATTCATGATTGGAACGAGCCAACTTTGTACCAGCTGGGGACACAAAGGTGAAAGGAGAAAGCAGAGAGGAGAGCGACAGGGAAAGGTGGCTCGGACTGGGAAAGGTGTGTGCTGCAGTCATTGTGGACATGGTGACTGTATGATCCAGCGTGGAAACTGGTCAGTGAACTGTTGAACATGTATCATAAAAATGCCATAGACAGTGCTACAAGTGGTGTGGAAGGTCTGAAAGTGTGCTTGATTATGAAGTAGAGGCACAGAATTTTATGGTGAGTTAACTGTTCTGGAAATGCAGTAGAAAGTTAGTATAGAAGAATGCATGGGTAGAGACAGTGGAGTACCTATAGTTGTGTGAACTGCTGACTCAGAGATAACATGCTTAGAAAGTTCTGCTAGTCAAGAACTGATTACAAGAGTGATGCATAATCCCAATACTTGTTGTTCTGAGCAGAAATTCGAAGCCATTTTGGAAGCTTGTGGCCCAATCTGTTAAAGTTCTTCAACACTAAATGCAGTTTTAAGGCAGTTACTAATAGAAAAATAATGTTATTAAGTTTGAATACTGTAGAAACTTGCCCTTATGGTTCTTTTTCTTTTCCTTTTTTTTTTTTTTTTTTTGGAAAGCATGTTTCTTCTGGCAAACCCTATTCTACATCAGATATTACATCCAAGGGGACAAACTCTATTCTAGGGTTCATCAAACACAGAATAACCAGCTATTCAAAAGAGAGATTTATCCCATTGCATCCAGCACTGGTGTGGCCTCACCTGGAGTACTGTGAGCAGTTCTGGGACCCACAGTTTAAGAAGGACATTAAGGTGCTGGAATGCATCTAGAGGAGATCAGTAAGGCTGATGAAAGGGCTGGAAGGTATGTTTTGTGAGGACAGGCTAAGGACTTTAGGCTATCTAGTTTGGAGAAAGGGAGGCTGTGGGGTGATTTCGTTGCTCTCTACAGCTACCCGAGGCAGGGAAATGAGGAGGGAGGTGCTGATCTCTTCTCCCTGAGATCCAGGGGTAGGATACGTGAGAATGGTTCAAAGCTGCACCAGGGGATGTTTGGACTGGACATTAGGAAGCATTTCTTTGTGGAGAGGGTGGTCAAACACTAGAACAGGCTTCCTAGAGAGGAGGTCAATGCCCTGTTCCTGTAATTTCTTCTTTCTCTTGGACAATGTCCTTAATAACATGCAATAACTTTTCATCAGGCAGCTGGACTACGTGGTCATTGTAGGTCCCTTCCAACTGAACAATTCTATTCCTACAAATATTTTTCAAGAAGCATTTCTGTCCTCCTGCAGATAACTTAAAATTGGAATAAACACTCTATTTTGTAATCAACTGGCATGATGGAAAGAACCTTTTCATGGTCAGCTCTAGTACAGTATGAAAATATCTCAGCAGGTTTTCGCATCTGATACGCCTTTGTTAAGAGAGAATTAGGCATTCCAGCATTCTGTGACTCTTGGAGCAATCTGTTTGCTTTACTAGTTGTTTTGACATACTTTAAACCAGGATCTCTTCCTGTAGTGTAGGCTTTTAATATTTTCTTTTGCTTATTGCAGCTAGTGTATGTGAAAATTAACTCATTTACCCAGGTGGGTATTTTTTTTGAAAGCTAGTACTTGTAACTGATGTTTTCCCATTAGTTTCTTGATTGAAATGGGCATATTATAGCTGTTTATCTTCATTCTGCCCAATTAACAAATTGTTCAACTATATTAGCTTGCATGATAAGGAAATGAAGAGAGAAAGGGTAGTATCATGACCACTCTGTGGGCAGAATTAGTTCTGTTGTTAGTTCTGTCTCAAGAGTTTGTGAGAAAATTGTATAATCATTGTTTATCCCATCTTTTGATTTCCAAAAGAAATACTAAAATACACTCTCCTATGTGTGATCACTTTGTATTATTGAAGTAATGAACTTCGGAGAGCTCATTACTTGCTTTGTGAGTGATAATCTTTTTTTCTTTTTCCACATTAATTCGCAGTAAACCAGCTCATAATGCTGGCGACAACAGAATAAATAGGCTTCCCAGATCCACAGGATATGACTTCCCCATTTACTGTAACCCACTGTCTTTCTTGTTTCTTTTGGCATCATCACAAAAGATTTATCTTTTTTTCAAATAGTTCTTCCTTGGTCCATCTGCATTCTTCTGACTGACTTACATGCAATAAATACGGAAGCACCTCCCTCTAGTTTCCTACTGGCAACTTTGTCAGTGCAAGTTAGTGCAAGCCTAAGTGTGCCAGGGTGCTTTGCATTGATTCCTGCCTCAGTGAATATCAGCCTTCGTAGCAGAGATGAAATTATATTGCTTTTATATTCAATTGCAAGGAGAATTTTCTTCTTTCAAATGACTGTTGGTTCTTAGGCCACTAGCCATTTTTGGCAGCTTTATCTCGTGAATTGTAATCCGTTCAAACATTAAGACAAAGGGGTTTCAAAGTATCAATAAAAACATTAGCATCCTTGAAAACTGCAGATTGGAGATTATTTTTACTTTTATTCAGGCAGGGTGGTGTCTCTAGCAAAATTACTGTGCATGTCAATTTGATAATATATGGTGATGTGTGGAAAAATTTCACTGTAGTCTTGTTACTTCATATGCACAGATGAGCTTTTCCTTGGGCTGTTGAGAGCGGGTCATTCATCACATCTTCTAATGGAAGTCATATGTTGTGGAAATGTACTTTAGCTATTCCTATCTGGAAGAAATAAATATACATTGAAAGGTGCAGTTATCATTTGGAGATAACAGAATATAAAGGAGCTTTCAGTCATTCTGGAAAGAGTCATAGGCTTTGCTCTAGTTCAGAGAATAAATTTTTTAGAGTCCTGTTCAGCTGCATTAATTAAAATACATCTGAACTGGGTAAAAGAAGAACTGAAAAAGGAAGATTCGTGGTGATAAGTATGCATTACAATCATTGGTATGTTTTTTATGTAGTCATTCAATGGTGCATCATAAAAAGGGTAGTAGACTTTATAATAGAAAAGCAAATGATTAAGCAACATATAAAGCAGCTATTGTGGAGGAAGAACACATATCTGAATGAATGAAATACACAACACTGAAGCACAGTGTTTTATTTTAAAAAAGAGATTTCAATTCTACTATGACTGGTTCCACAATATTTCTTGTGTAAAGAAAACATTAAAAAATGAAGGAAACTGTTTTAGATAACTATAGATATTGTCATGTTATCTAGAAAGTTTAATAGGGGCTAAAGCATGCCTTTGAATTAATGCCATGTAAAGGTAATTATTTAATCTTGGTAAAAATTTTAAATATATGTTAGTGGGTATTTTAAAGTAATTTTTTATTTCTTGTCTTTTTGTGAACTGTATTAGTTTTGAAGTGAGGGTTTTCTTTAAGCTGAGAAAATATATATTTATCCCTCAGTTATCAGTATGTACAGTTAGATGACCTAGAATGTGAGACTTAATGGAACGTAGCTGGAGGTTATGGTTAAACTCACTTTTATTATAGCCATTTTATACACTGTTAGGACGATTTAATTAGCTAATAAGCAAAGGAAGTTATTTCAACCCTCATCTGTTAAGAGGTTGAAAGAATCAGATGGTCCATATGGCTGCATTTAAGCTTCCTGTTGTGTTTTTTTTTTTTCACAGTTCAGATATCTTCTTTGTATTAATCTGGGGGATCAAATAAGCCAGACATGCCTTAACTGGCACCAACAACAAAGACAAACGCCTTGTAGCTGTGAGACCTCATGAAAGCCAGACTTTGGTCTCTTTGACCTTTTTAATACCATTTACACGTCTACAGAGTCTATTAGTGACATTTTTCTTAAGGTGGAATTACTCACCTTTGAGCTCAGGATAAACTGAGAACCAAAGATTGGTTATTTCATACGACACAAAGTAGATGGTGATAATAACACAGGTTTTATTGAATGCGTGTTGCTTACATTGTATTAAAGGAAATAAACTATTGTAGAATATGCACGGTTCCTATTTCTTTTGGAATTTTATTTCAGTGAAGATAATCACTAAAAATAACTTGCTATAATGGATAAATAGCTCTATAAAGCAGTCTTCCATTCAGGAAATTACTCATTACATGTAGTTCTCGTGTTCAAGAAGAGATTGAGGTCTATCCTATAACAATACAAATAACAGGTCTACCACACAATCTGAATTCCAGCACATTTAGTAGTTTAAATAATCACTGTTCAACTAAGTAATAAGTTATTAAAAACAAGTAGAAGTGGTATGCCTGTAGATGTCCTACATAAAGAGGATGTTGGCTACCTTGACATAAGTTCCCTGGAAGAACAAATAGTCTTTCAGCTACATTATAGCTTGGCACACAAATAAAAGTCAGTTGTCTAACTTTTTGAATAAATGTTTATGAAGGGTGCCCTGCACAGTTTCATAGTGAATTAAGAAATATTGGCAGTTGAACTGATGTAAATCTACAGAGGGCAAGAGACATTTCTTTTGATCTTTGTCTTACTAAAACCCTGTAAAAATGACCAGAACCTGATAGCATAGTCTCATCCCATAGAGGCTGATCTGCTGAAGAAGTCCTGTAGGACATGGTTTTGCTGAAGTCATGGTCACAGGTTCTGAGCATGTCACTTTGCAGTTTTTCAACAGGGCCTTTGAATTGGCTGTGGAAATGTATTTCTTGTAAGGGAGTTGTGAAATTTAATTTATCCCCTGGAAAGTTTTGATGAACCGTGAAGTTTCAGCATAGCACTGCAACCAGCAGTTTTTTTACTGACCCCTTATAATATTTTAAAATATTTTAGAAAAGTAAATAAAGAAGTGCATTTTGCCTTTCATACCCATGTATCGATAAAACAGAAGCAGCAGGCTTTGCTGTAGCATGATCTACAACTTTTCTTTAAAATGTGTGTAAACTAGTAGAGAAATCTGTGTTTATCTGTGTTTGGTACTTAAGAAATCAACATTTCTTTGTTCTGGCATTCTCTGTCTAACTTGAGAAACGTTGATGTTTGCAGTGTATCCTGTAGTTATATTAGAACCACAGATGATAGGCAGAAAAATTCAAGCTGCTTGAATCCCACTCCAGTGAAAACAAAGCAGTGCCCTGAGTTCTCTGTTCCAATTTTGTATGTGAAAGGCATATCCTGTTACATCTATTGAACATTGTGCAGGCGAATTTTGTTATCCAATCCTTGCCTATTGTCTCATTTATTAAGTTGTGCTTTGGTGAACAAAACCATGGGAATCCTTGCTTCCAGTGTTGAAGCGCGTTGACTGACGTGTCTTAGTGATCTCAGGGGTAATCCTTAATCGTAGCATTGCAATAATACAGGATGGAGGTCAAATGGAGTGATGACCTGCAATTTTTCAGCAGCAGAAGGCCAATACGAGCTTGCTGTAGTGGAAAACGAGTTCTAAAGTGCGAGCAAATTCAGCAACAGTCAGGAATCAAAATTATTTTAGTAAAAGCATCAGTGTGTGACCATATTTTAATTAATCAAAGAAGCTTTCGCATTTGTAGGTAGGGAACTGGTTTGCAGTTTGTCCAGTGAGAGGAAGGGGTTTCTTCTCAAAAGAAGCAAGAATTTTTTTTGTTTCGCTCACTTTTTTCTCTCATTTCCGTCATTGTAGCAGAAAGAAGGTAGTACTTAAGTTCTCAAAGAAGTGGTACTAACCATTTTAATTGATTATTTGTGGTCAAATCCACATCCTTCATCTGTCTGGAAAATGTTGTAACCTGTTGACTGGCAGTCAGTGTCTTCTTCTACAGCTGTTGCAATAGTAATCTGAAAAGAAAAAAGAAATACCAGTGTTTATGGGACACCTGGGGAAAACTGGACTCCAATCCTTGTACCAGTGGGTTAAGAGAAAAAATTAAAACATTTTACCTTAATCCTTCAGTTACTCTAATTGTTTTACTTTCATGGAAAAACATTTATTTTGTTTTATCTGGGTTGAGTCTCAGTTTTTGTCCAAGCTTCTACCGGACTAAGATAATGGGAAAACAGAGGTATACTGAGACTCACTGAGTTCTGTTTCTGACACAAGGTGTTGTCTATGATCAGCACACAAATGGCATTTGGGTGCATTGCTTCTCTCATTATGTGGTTTTGTCATTGAACTACACCTTTGCATTGAGTTCTGTCTTTAACTTAAAAAGAGAATTTAGTCCTGTTGTTGGAAACCTCTCTGTTTTAGGAGTCTGCAAACCTGCAGCCCCAAATCCATGAGAACAGACTGGATTTCCTGAGTTCTTTTCTAAACTTTTAATTGAGGAGAAAAGCATATCGTGTTCAATAACAGTGATCTCCCTCATAGTTCAACACAAAGCCTTAACTGCAATCTTGAGAACATCAACAGATATTCAGGGTTGACATATGTAGGGTTTAGGTCTGTGGTATGTTGTATGTTTGTGGGGGGAAGCATGAGGTTGTAATTAAAGTTTACATTGTACTGTGTGGAAAGATTAATGTGTTTGTCTGTAATGTGTTTCTTCATCACTGGGAGACAGGGGAAGTTCTTAATAATGATGACAAGCCTGTCACTGAAAATATACCATTTGGGCACTGGCATGAAATTAAGTATTGTCCCATAATTTGTCATATCCTGAGTTTGCCTTGTGAGTGATGCATTCATTCATCTTTTTTTTTTTCTTTTAATATGGAATTTTTATTAAGAAATTTGACACCAAAGAAAAGAAAAACTAGTACTTCTATTCTTTCAATTTCAATTCTTGTAACTGAAGTTTATAAAAGAATATTAATTTTAAGACTGTATGAATAAGGGATGTCCTCTAAGATGTTTGATCAGACCTTGCCCCCTGTTTCTTGAATCTCAGATGTTAAAAATGGAAAACAACATGAAGATGTTATACATATTTTTTTAATGAGTCCTATAATTTAGGTTCTAAAAGATAATTTTCAGGATATTTTCAGACATATTTAATTTATTTGGGAAGTGGAGTAAATGCTGAGGAAAGGGTACGTAGTGGTAAGTGTCCTATGGCCATGGCAGGTTGAAGCAAGATGGTCTTTAAGGTCTCTTCTGACCCAAACCATTCTGTGGCTCTAAGATGATTCTGTGATTTTAGAATGTTAGAAAATGATAGGAGAGGAAAAACATGAGGATGAGCAAATTCTTAGTGATTTGTATGGAAAAAAGAAATGCTGATCATGTAGCTGAATCAGTGAGGAAATACTGGAGAGAAAAAAAGGTTAGGACTGAGGTGCTGAAAAAGAATAGGAGAGTCAGTACTAAACAGACAACAGAAAGTTGTCCTTTCCAGGATTCATAGGCCATAGGGAGATGGGTGTAAAGTAGAAATTAGTAGAAATTAGCCTTCTGTCTCCACCCCAACTGTCTTTCTCCCTCTTATTTGTTTCCCACATTCTACTGTTACTTCATAGGCCCTTAACACCTTGGTAGTCTCCTTACACTCTGCATGATGGATTTATATTTTACCCGCTGGAGATGAACATGTCTTTTTTTGTAAGGATGTTTATATTTCAGCTGGCAGTGTCCAGAAGGATGGATGCCTGGGAAAGCCAATGATAAGGGTAAAAAGTCTTTGCTAAAAATGATAATGGAATTACATAAAGCGATATATGTACAAATGTGACAGTGAAAGCAGAGTACAAATAATTTAGCAATAAATTTCTGTGTTTAATTATAGACAGATTCAGACCAGATTTTTTTCTTCCCAGGCATGCCTATCATGGCAGAGATAGCACTGTAAAGGCTAAAAAAAAAAAAAAAAAAAGGGAAGAAGTTTCTCATGAGTTTTGCTGAATTAGTGACCGAACAATGCTTTAATATACCAGACCTCTCTCCGAGTAAGAAATATTGCAATAAGTTATAAACTTAGTTCAGCTCTGAATTATGCATTGTGTACTTAGGCCCTACTAGACCTATGGTATGTTTATCTGTTGACTTCCACTAAGATTTAGGGTCTATTTTGACTTAATAACTTGCTTTATTTTGTTTGACATATATTTTATATCTTCCATGTGCATGGATACATAAGATACACAATCGTGGGTGAGGGTCTTGAGAGAAAGTGCAGCACTATAAGTACTAATAATAGTGGTTGTTACATAAAAAATGCCACATCCCTGTTTTTTTTGGTGTTTTGTCACTCTTTAACTGGTGTAGAAACCAGAAAAAAAATGAAGTTATCTCATTATGCTTGTATTATGTTAAAAAAATTTTAAAATCTGTCACCATATTCTGCTGGCATGCAGATATTGTGTTCACTGCAAAAAAAAAAATCATTTTACAAAGTGTACTGGTGATTGGCATCCTATTCTACACCTCAGTTTATGCTTCTGCTATTAAAAGAGATTAGTGAACAAGTCTGGGAGCATATAGAGTGCTCTTAAGGTATGATTTATGATATGATGCAGATCAAATTGCACTGATTTGATATTAGAGATGGTGAGAATATATACACTTTAGAAAGCAAAAAGTTTCAGCAGTTGGATCTTAGCTGTTAGAGAAAGATTAAAACTAAACTAGTGTGTCTAGAAATTATTTGACTTCTGCATTGTGTGTTTTTAGCTTTTCCACATTTGGCTTCCTTTTACTTCAGGTTTATAAAGGAAGTCAAGGGCAAACTGCTGTTGTTATGGATCCCTCCTGTTTCAGGGCACTGCTGAAGCTAATCATTGCTTTCTTGGAGATGTATATAAGAAGATTAAATAAAAAGAAATCTGGACTTTTAGTAGGGGAAGTGTAATCCTCTGAGTTTATTAAGGTTTTAAATGAGGTGACAGGGCAATCCTTGCCATTTTGTCAAAGATGATAGAGGAATAAACACAAAGAAAGAAAATTCCAGAAACAAGTCCAAATCAAGGAAGCAATGTGTCCAAAGCCAACTTTCAATTTGTTAGAGTTCGTAGGGAAATTTGTGTTGTCTTGCTTTGGTCCTGCTTTTCTGTTATGTTATGCCTCTCCAGAAGTGCTGGTGAGATTCTATGTTGGGAAACTGATTTTGAAGAGTTAGTGTGGGTATGCTTTGGCTGTCTGGTTTATTTGAAAATCTGGCTGCTTTCCTGTCCTACATCAGATGAGCAGCCCTGAATGCAGGGCTGTGAGTGTGGAATTGTGGGAGATCTGACTGGAGGTGTGTTTGTCCACCTGCTTCCTTTTTATAAAGTCCGTGGGCATCAGAAGACAGGACCTGAAAACTGTGCAGTGCCTTTTGGGACCATCAGTCTAAGGTCAATTGAATGCTATGAAGTGAATAGCATAAAATACTTTGTTCCACAGAATAAATTTCATTCTCTACAGAATAAGCTGTGGGTTGCTATGAGGTTGAACTGTTGCTAATATGGACATTAGCAACAAAAAGAGCTTATGAGTAGCCGCTTCTGTAGGATTGGGGTTTTTTCTGTTGAAGTAGTTGGCATGATAATGAATAATTCAGCCCAGTCTTCTCCTGTGAAACTTTAGTAAATACATCCTGGTGTAGAAGACAGATGTGAGTGATTTGGCTCAATTTTAATAGAAAGCTCTTAGGAAGGTTAGCAGGAGTGCAGTGTCAGAACACACTTACTGACTGAGGGTGATTCTCCTGTTCTGCAGAGCAAGGCAAGTTAGAATTGTAGGAACTCTAGAATTCTAGAAGCTGCAGCAATATATCACTATCTGAAATAATTAACCTTGTCAGGTCTTGTTAGCTGGGATGCAGCACTGAGCTGATGTAGCTGGAATCCTCCTGCTTTGGAGTTACTTCATTTGTGTGAGGTCATGGCTACACACAAGCCCTTTGAGCCAGCAAACATGATGTGAAGCAAGAGAGACTTCACTGCCATTCCTGTCTTTGCCTGTTTATTCAACTGCATTACCTGTGGGTTTTGGTTTCCAAAGTAGATTTCACTTTTACATTCCTATGTTTTTAATATGTATGACATTGTAGCTTTGAAAGGCTCAGGAAAAAGCAGATCTGGAGAACAAGCTATTAAAACACTGAACTATTTGGGGAGACTTTGCAATGGAAATATCATTTATCATCCTAAGCAGTGATTTCAGGATCAAGCTGAGGGTGATGTTCCAGGCAATGTAACATGATTATTCCTTCCCTAGGAGCTAGACAATACATCCTTTTTAAAAAATGATTATATATTGATGACTGAAAAGGAAAGCTTGACAAACTGCAGTGAAAATAACATCCCCCCTGGAGAAATTTTGTTTGATAAAATTATGACCTCCTACTATAAATTTGCTATTGCACTTTTTCCATATTTTTTGATCACTGGAAAAAAATGTCTGTGATCGAAATAAATCTGATGTGTTGAGAACAATAGAAAGTCTTCCTACCCTGATATTTAAAACCGTGGCTTTTATGATTTCAAGATTTTGTCCAGTATTTTGTCATGGTTTGTTTTTCACATACAAAAACCAAGATCATATTTATAATACTATAATTAAGGATTTTTCAGAGACAACAAGAAAAGTGTCCTCAGTAAGGGTAAAAACCAATCCCATGCATAAGCAATAGGTTACTTTTACAGAAGAAATATGTTGCCAAACAAACAACTATTGCAGATACCCAGGGGATTTGCCTTGTCTGAAAGGTGCAGCACTGACATATCCTTGATTTGCTTGATTCTCCCACTGTGCTGGAATCCTCTAAAGAAGAAATTATAGAAGATTGCTTAAGAAATATTTGTAAGTAAATACCAGTTTTTTAAATTTTCAGTGGAACGAAACTGTGATCCACCCTGCCAATGTTTAAGTATTACTTGATTTTTAGAATACAAATGATTTTTAGCATGTCACATACATTTGCAACCACTGACAGAATCAAAGCTTATGGATGTTTCCCAAATGAGAGCTGTAAACTTCATTATTACTGCAGAACATGATGCTTACTATGATTCTTAGAAGCACAATTCAGTGTTTATGATACGAGTAGAGGAAGCTTTGAAATCTCTGTTGGAGATGATGTTATAAAAGTTGAAAGTCCTAAAGCACAAATTTGCCACATATAGTTTTTCAAGAGGAAAGGCCTTTTGCTAGGTGAACAGGGACATTATTTATTGACAATATATGTCTGCACAGTAAGGGATAATAAATCTACATAGAAAAGCAGCCACAAAATAATTTTACTATTACAGTTGGTGTCCTGGGCTAGATTAATCCCTGGTTTTTTTCTGGTAGATCAGTAGAACGGCACTAGGGATTCATTTATCGCTTATGAAAACACCCATTCCTCAACTGCAACTCCCAAAGCCATCACCTTCCCTTGTATCAGAATATAGCTAAATGTTGTGTATCTATGTATATACATATATGCTGATTTTGTGTGCCTTTTGGCAAAAGTTACCATAACATACCATTGCTCATTCCAGATGTTGTAAAAAAAATAAAACACTTAAACTAGGACTTCAAACAATGAAGAACTTGAACTTTGGACGTTTTGCATCCCTTGAAATCTGAATGCCTTAAGTTGCAATCAGTTCATCTGTATAGGGGTTTGTGAAAACCAGATTTCCTAAATTCTTGAAGGAAGACAGATTTTTTGCAGTTGCATAATGTTTAGTGCTAGTATTTCTGGTCTTGCTGTATGGGGAGCCAGCACTGACTTCTAATGGATAGATGACATCTACCAGATAAAAAGCTGGATAAGTCACAGAAACACCTATAAGCATGAAAAAAAATACTATCCAAATTATTTACCTCATCCTTGTGAAAATTTTTACTCAGTATATTTTGGATTTAGGAGGAGAAGGAAAACTTTTTCATGGCATGTTCTAACAGTATTATCAGCACTAGGTTTTGTGATTCATACCTTGGGTCACCTGTCATGGGCAAGTTCCTATATGAGATCTACCACTAGGTATAACAGAGAGATTCATGAATCTTGGTAGCCTTCTCTTCTTTCCTCTGAAGCATTGCTCAAACTCTCAGGCATGTTTGGTAGAAAAGCTGAAAATAAAGTGTATGACTGTGTTGAAAGCACGTGAGTTTCCAGCATCCTGGTTGGTGAAGGGTTGAGATGTTAATTAGCAATATATTCTATTTGCCGCAGATTGGTTACTACTTACTAGGGTATATTCCTCAGAAAGACCATTGAGTTTCTATCTGTGTCTTTAAATGCTTAAATACCTTTTTTCCCCTGATTTGCCTTTAAGTAACTTTTCCCAAGTGATTTGTAGAATCTAGGACAGAGGCAAGAGGCACACCATTATCTCATGCCTGGTGCTGTAACTGTGCTAGGCAGGTAGTACTGGATATGTCAGTACTGGACCAGTCAGTACTGGACATGAAAATGTGAAGCTGTGTTCTGGAGAAATTCCTAAGAATGCTGGGAGCAGGTAAGGAGATCAAAGGTGTATGACAGTTTTCTTCCATTGTGTCCACAGGCACCCAGCAGCTCTCTTTTTAACTCTGTAGCATGTTATTTTAGCAGTTCATCTTTCTCTGAAGGCCCTGCCCTGCTTGCAGTTAACAAAGATTCATTACCTCCACTCTAGCATTCAGTGTCTGCACGGGAAGAGGTGCTGAGTTATCTTCCTGTTTTCATCATCTACCTTCAAATGTACTTAATGCATTGCCTGTTGACAATAATTGTTTCCTTGATAGCCTAGATTTCTTTTGCATATGTTGGCAAGGATAGGAGAACATGGAAGTATAAAAACGTGTCACCTTATAAAATGTCAGATTCTCCAAACAGCATTCACTTACGCAGCAATATCACAGATGAGAGATGTTATGCATCCTCTGAGGAAGTATTTTTATAATTGCAACAGGGAAAGTATATTAATTTTTTTCATCTTCACTGATATCAGTACAAAATTTCCTTTTGGTGTTGTAAGAGAATAATAATGAAAGTGCCTTAAGTTTTAGTTCACATGGGACCATTTCAAGATATATCTGTTAATGGAGACTAGTTATCTCATAGACAGCTTGAAGGAGTTTATGGAAATTCTAAGTACTTAGCAGGGCAGTTGGACAAATCTGTATTCCAAAAACTGTGAGCTGCAGAGGAATATTTGATGTTACTACTATGAATTAAAATTATTTTTTAATGTTATTGCCACAGTTCTTTGCTACTTAGCATAGTAGTGAGGTATTTACAAACAAATAACAATGAGACACTGAATTTTTTGAAAGTAGCTTTTCCTGAGAGGAACATACAGAATGAATGACTATCGTAATTCTAGATCTTTTAAATTAAGAAACAACCTCCCCCACTAATATTTAATTGGGAGAAAATTAGGATAGAAAAAAAGTTTTTGTTAGTTCACATGCTTTTTTTTTTTTTTTTTAGTCTCTGGCTGTGTTTTGCAAAGTTCAGCAGTCGAGCATGACTTAAAAAACAGTAAAGTTCCCTTAGGGACACTTTGGGGATTAGAGACATACTATAGTAGAAAATGTAAACATGATAGAGCAAAGAGCAAGGTCATGCAGAGCACTGTCTGTTAGCAGAAGATCTTAAAATTGATTCACTGCTCCTCTGTAAATTCTCTCTGCAGAAAAATAATGATCTCTGACATATAGACTGGGTGATCATTCTTGCAGGCAGGTTTTCCATAGTGTACAGTTGGTTAAGAAGACTAGAAAGATGACACTTTCAAATAATCAGTTATGTTATTACAGTTTGGAATTAATGGTCTTAGTGTAAAGGCTTCTTAGACTTAAAAACTATCAAGATGAAGTGAATTACTGTAACCTGAAGAAGTTTCTAAATTTGCTGGGATTATGGGTTTATGTTGTGCTCTAAAGAAGGACATAAAGTGAAGCCCAGTTGAGCACTGGTGCAGCATAATTGATCTGAGGTACCAATAAATCCCAAACTCTTTGAACTCACCTTTTAGCCACACCCTCAAAAATCACCATTTATTTTTAATATAAAATCGACTTTAAGTGTGTTGCTTTTTAGAGCAGTCAGGCATCATCAGTGTGAAGTGTGTGTGTTTGTCACCTCTTGCAAATCATTATTACCATGACTTTAGTTTGGGATTATGTTTCCATTCCTGTCTCCCTGCATTTTTGAAAGTGGTGATGAGCTTATGTCCTGTAGGCAGCACAGATGAGTGACTCTGATGGACAAGTTCTTAGGTGGGCCTGAATTAACATCCACTGTGGAGAAGGCAGAAGTGCCATGTCTGCCTTCTGATGTTGAGGTTTGCCACTGGAAGTATGAAAGGCTACAAAGGATTTTAATTTTCTAAAGTATCCTTTACTTGACATGCTACATCACTCCATTTTTGGAGCACCGAGTTTTTAAACAGGACAACTTTGCTCCATTTAAAAGACTGGGAAGTTTTTTTTGAAGATGTGCTTTCTAGTCAAGGAACAGAACAGAGATATTGGAATGCTAAAACTACTGATAGTTGCTGTTATCTGAAGATTAAATAAGATTCTGGGGAACATGAAGGATATTACAGAATATTTGTGAGCTTTCCCAACTCCTACAGCCACAAAAGGGTGGGATTTAAAGGACGATCTTACAAGTAAGAATCTCGCTGTTCCTGACCAGCAAAGCACTTAAGCACTTATTCAACTGCAACATGTGGGCAGTCCTGCTGAATCCACATCTGATTTGCTTGTGAGAAAGCACATGTTTAAATGCTTTAGTGAAGAGGAGCAGACTGTCTGTGGCTTTTAGGACTTGACCCAATTAGTCAAGAAAAAAAGTTCTTAAAGAGAGTCTGTGGACTTGGAGTATAATCCCTAATGATGACTGCAGGTTTTTGAATGTGTTTTTCTACACCCTTGACCCAATGCACCATCAGAATCACTTGTTTCTCTTATGACTTGTATATATTTGTATCTCTTTTACAGAGTTTCTCACTTTTCTTCCCTTATAAATTGTATGTTCAGTCATTTGGAAAATTTGTTTTGCTAGTTTTAACTCAGTGGCATTGTATGGAAAAGAAGCATTTCAGTTATTTTTCTGAAGTTCCGACTTCTTTAAAAAATGTCAGCATAAATACAGTACTATGTATATATCTGATATCAGGCAGTTTTCTGAATCAGTAGGATCAGAAAATGGTTGAAAAAGTAATTGTAGTTGTGGATATTTACTTTCTATTAGAATTACTGCTTTAAAAGTGCTTATTTGAAGTGGAACTGTCATTAGTCCAACTTTTGTAATAGAGATTGCACTTTGTCCAGTGCATTTTAGCTTTATTTGTTCTCTATTATTAAAGTAGAATATGCAAATTCATACTTAGTTGCTGCATTATATATGTTTAACTCACAGCACAGAATCAATAGATTTGAAAGCAAATATTGTATATGAAGCAAACCTGAATATTTAGCAAGCTTTGTAGCTTCTGTAAGGCTAAAGAGAGCCCTGCCATCTTACACACATGAGATCAGTAAGGAGGAACTTTTATTTTGGATGATTTTGCATTGCAGACTAATTAGCTGCACACATGCCATTCAGTTACAATTTTTCTATACTACATGATCACCTTTGAGAAAAATAAGTTGGGTTTTTGATGTCTTTGGAGAAAGAATTTGGAGAACAATAGTATAAATGGATGAAGAAAATGTCTGATGCTCTTTTCCATTTTTCCTAGTCTTCCTTTTTCCCTGTTATCTAAACCCTGTTTTTCTGAAACAGGTGACTGGTTCCATTGGCTCTAAGCAAAATGAATTTGTTTCCTTTTCCCTGCTTGCTTAAGTAACAGGACTGGTTGTCTCCTGAACTCACTTTTGCTCTTTTCTTCAGTCTCCTTCCCTTCTAAGTCATTCCATATGTTTATTGTATGTGTCAAATTGTTCAAACTGTTATTTCTAGATTGTTTTATTTCAAGATTTATTTTTAAACTGGCAAATACAAATTCAGGGAGCCTGCCTCTGTGTGGACCAGTGTTGACACCCTGTGGCTAACTAGATTAAATCACAGATGAGAATTTAATAGGGGTGTCCTATGGGACATCTCCCAGACTTTACTGCTGGAATACAGTAGTCTCATAACTGAGCTGTGTATTAACTGTGCAGCAGGTTTCTGCTCTCATTTCCTCAAGGGAATGTGTGAAAATAGTAAAATAATGTATTGAATAACAACTGAATTTTATGGTTGCTTTTCCTTATCCTGATTCAGTTCCTTTTAACTGCTTCTATGCTAAAGAAAGAGCTGGATGCCAAGTATACAAAGGCATTATGTGATATGTGGTGAAGGTGTCTTTTAAACAGTCATAAAATCACTGTTCTATTCATTGACCATTCCAAACATTCAGTTACAAAATCTTTAAGTCTTTTTTACTGCCGTTGTGGACATGGCATTTCTCTGGAAATTGTTGCTATATAATTTATTTTATATCTTAAGGTCTGTCTTTACATTAAGTGCAGTGCTTCAACTTTAAAACAAAGCAGTAAATTCAAAGTAGCACCACTGAATTCAGAGACTTTAATCAACTGGGAATAAGGTGTATTTTAAACACTGATAAAAGTGTGGACTTTTAATAATATCCATTTGACTTTTACTATAGATTTAGGGCATCATGGGAAAATATAAAGCCTTGATATTGTTTTGTTTCTGTTAGTTGGCTGTGCAGTGATGGTATAAAAAAAGGTCATGTGCTACTCAAAGTACTTTTTTATCATTCTTTAAGGAAACCCCTGAAGTGAAGCCAAGGAATAAAGCAAATCTCAGAATAACTTCACCATTCATGAAGTCAGAGCCTGAATTTTTGCCAGCACAGTTTGTGTGTTCATCAAGTAGTCAGGAGTAGGAAACCATACCCTCTTCAGGCACTCAAAAATGATGGTCCTTATGTCATAACCTGGACTGGTTTACTTCAAGAAGTGCAGTTTTCTTGCACAAGTATGAAGACATTTCCTAATAATTTTTTCTCCTTCATTCCTGTTGCCCTTTCTTCCCCCCCTGCCTCCAAGCATCCACACTTCCACAGGGAATACTCTCACACCAGCTCTCTTAAGTTACCCAGCACAAAGGAAGGGTAAGAGGGAATCTTTCAAGTGAGCAGGTGCCAAGCCATTTCAGACTTTGTAGACCAAAACTAACACTTTCAGTTCACCCAGAAGTTGGCAGGCAGCCAGGGCAGGTCATGGAGTATTGGTGTAAAGATCTCTGTCTAAAATACACAATTTACCAAATGAATTGCTGCCTTTTGCATTAGCTCAGATTTCCCCTTGCATCAGTGCTAGAGTTGCCTTGTGTTGAGCACATTGCAGTAACTAGCCCAAGAGGGCACTTTAGATTAAATTCTTACCTAATTTTACACGCTCTACAGTGCCAGTCATCCCAGTCATTATATATGGAATGTAAATCAAAGAGTTATGCCACTAGTTGTTGACACCTGGCACCATTTTGAGCTGCATTTTCTCTATAACTGTACTAGCTAGAAGCCTTCCCCTCTTCCTTTAATAAATTGTATGTCAGCTGTTTGTGGACATTGTACCCACTGATGCTACATGACTTATCCATAAAGAATAATTATTAGATCTATTAAAGCATCCATGATTTCAATTTTTCAATAATTTAAAGGAATACTAAAAAAAATGAAAAATGTATTTTCTTGGGTTAACTGAAGGGTTTTGTGGCAGTGTATTTTTGGAAAATAACTTGTTGAGCCTTTTTTCTCCCTTATCTCTTGATGGGTAATTCACTGTACCAGTCCTTGAGGTAAAAATAACTTAATATGGTCCATTTGATGTTTCTCCTCCAATTTTTACCCTGAAGACTGGGCAGAAAACTGCCCCAATGTAGTGCTCTGTGGGTCTCCATCACCCCCCAAATGATCCTCCCACTTTAAATAACACCACAGTCCAACACCACCTCTGTCACTTCAAATTTATGCAACCCATGCTGCTTTCGCTGTACTGAAGATTTTTCTTATGGTTTTGAGGGAGAACAGGTCTGCCTTGTGAGCTTTCCACTCTATCTCCCTTTAACCTCTCAAATCTCTTTGCCTGGTTTCAAGTTTCATTACATATACTTTGACCAGCTTTACTTGTTGCCAGTTTTAGACTTTTGCATTCCAGTTATTATATTCACTTGGGAATAAAAGCTTGGTGTGCTATAAATTTACTTTTCTTTTACAAGAAACAGAATATAGTTCTTTGGAAGTTAATCTATTGTCCCCATTCATCTGATAACCTTTGGACTGTTTTTTTCTTTGAGAAAGTGAGTGAAAACATATTTCAGTGTTCTTGTATTGAAGTATTTTAGTGTAAGACACCAAAGTGTAGGGATTTACTGTATTTTAGTATATTCTTACATGCAAAGACCTCTAAGACATAGCATTTAGAAATTTTTAGAAAATGGACAACTAAGACAACTAATTATCCAAAACACAGTGTGGATTCTCCTTTTTTTTTTTTTTTTTACAACGAGGAAATATATTTTTTTCTCTTTAAGTATGTTACTCTTCATAATCCTTCATAAAACTTGAAAGTGTCAGTCATCTGACATAGATAATTGAAAACATATAATGAACTTAAGACTTTTATAGTTGTTAAATTAACTACTAAGTACATTTAAAGACAAAAATGTACAGCAAAAATGCTTTTTCCCAAGTCTTTTTTGATTCTAATTATGCTCTAAGGGGAAAAAAAATGATTTTACAGTTAGTGAGGTTAAAATATTCTCTTCTGTTTAGTCTTTCATCTTGAGTTTTGAGAAGATGAACTACCATGTTTATCATACTTATTTTGACCTTAACCTTTTTTTAATGAAAGAGTCTTAAAATGTCCCAGCTGGCATGTCTCCCACTGTTGTGAAAAAAAAAAAAAAGAAGAAAGAAAACTTTGAGTTGTTCTTCCTGTGCAGTAGTTGTAGCAGGATGAATAAAACCTTATAATGTATTAAGCAGAGAGTCCGTAATCTGTTATTTGGAGATGGAATTCAAACCATGTCTTGCCCCAGTTTGTTATGAAACTTAGAAAGAAACAGGGTAGAGAAAAAAAGAAAGGGAGAAAATAAATTAATAAATATACAAAAGCATAAAATTATACTTATTTATTTGTATTATTTTGAATCAACAAGTACAGTCCCAACATTCATCATAACATCTTTACAACTTTTAATGTAAGGTAGTTTGGCTCAGTGCAAGGTTTATGTACCAGACCATTAAGTCTGAACTGGGACATTCCCTGTGTTTTCAGTGGAATTTACAAAATGTGGACCAGCTGGAGGTCTGATTTAAGGAGCATTATGTAAACCTTTGTACCTCACCTATAAAAGCACACTGAAATTACAGGTGAGAATTAGCTCTGAGAATATGTTCCCATACTAGTACCAAAAGGGCATCACTTCATAAAATCAGCAGATTCTGTTTTGGTGCAAAAGTAATGAAATACAGAGATTCTTTTTTTCTTTTTTAATTAGCTTATGTGTTTTGTTTTGGTTTTTTTTTTCCTCACAAGTGTGTCTTGCATCAAATGTAAAGGAGATGAGGTATAGTTATCTTACTGTCTATATCAGATGTCTGTTGGTGAACGTTGTCTGAGTGAGTGCTTCTGAATGGAGAACACCTTGCTCCAGATCACTTCCACACAGATGTGGGAACAGTGCAAGGCTTCCCAGATAACTGTAGTATTTGGTCAGGGTCAAAGATGAGAAATAATTCAGTGCCTTTGAGACTTGTTCTGTTGAAAAGCATGCTGTTTGTTTTATATGCAGAAATAGAATTTTGTCTAGATAAAAAGTTCTTAGAGTACTCGAGTGTTCTTCCTGACTCCATTAAAATTATCCTTGCTTTATAGTGAGTATGACTGCTAATTAGTGCACTATTAAGTTCTTGAAAGCCATACATCTTAGCAAGTCCGTACCCTTGTCCATTGATGTAACATGTTGATGTAACATGGACTTCACTCAACATGTTCAAAATCCGTGGGTAGTTCCTTTAGATTATTTGTGATATCACTGTATCAGCTGTTCATCTCTATTATCCCAGTTTTTCTGTCTTTTTATTCAAAGCCTAAGTATAGGAGAAGGTGATAATGTTTTCTTTTAATAGGACTAAAGTCGTTTAATTTCTGTAGCACCCTGAAAGTTACATCCAGTTGTGTCAATAGCATGGAAGAGGCTGTGATTTTGTCAGTCTTGTTACATCAGCCTGCTAAGCCTGTTTTAACCTGTTACACTACTGGATCAGAGGGTCAGAGAATTCTGAGCAGGAGAGAGATTCAAGACTTGTACCTTAGCTAGTTCATTCTTCTTAGTAAAAATCGTAAATGTTGATGCAGTGAGATTGGCACATTTGTTCTTTATGAATGATATGAAGTAACTACAGGTTAATATTCCAGAAACCTCTACTTTGTTAAAAAGGTGTCAGATAGCATTATTTTAACCCAGTGTCTTCTAAATAAGAAAAAAAAAATAAATGAATGAGATTTCAGAAGTGTTTACTTGGAAACTGTCAGTGTCCTGGTAACTTGCAAAAAAAAAAATTCTCAAAGAGTATTAAAGAAATATAGCATATTTAAGTATTAGAAGTTCATTATCATATAAGTAGATATTTTTCTTTTTGGGGTACAATTGCATAAGGGATAGGTAGTGGTAAAATGATGTTTAAAAGCTTGATTATGGTGGCATTATGTAACAGTAACTTTTCAACACAGTTATAGTGTTTCAATTTGCAAATTTTACATACTAAAACAAAAAATCAGTCTAGCAAGCTGCAGACTTTTAAAGACTTTAAATCTGCCAAATTATAGCCACTTATTTTTGCCTGACATATTTTCAGTTTAGACCCACATAGGAGCTGCCAAACTTGTTTCTTTTCATTACCTGTTCTATGTCTGGCTTGAAGTTTAGATTTTAGAAAATGGAAAAAAGCTGTTTGTGAAATCACAAGGCTCTTGAGCTCTTAGTTTCCTCTTAGTATCAACGTTTATTTATTTAGGTTTGGGCTGGGTTTCAAAAGATTGAAATTGGAAACAGAGAAGGTGACTCTGAATACCATTTATCTGTATGTAAGCGAACATTCAATGTACATTTAATTTAAAAAATTGCTGTTTCCTACGAGAGGGAGATATTTTTCACATTGTTAAAACATTTTTAGAGGTCACTAGGTGGTCATGTCACCAGCAGGGAGTTTTTGTTTGGCAGGCTGCATTAGCAGTTAGTAACAAATGCCTCCCATGATTCTACGTTCAAAAGGAGTTGCTTTGCAAGTAACAAATACTTACAACCTGAGAACTGAAGTATAAAAAGTAGTGACAGGGGAAAATGTTTGGAAATGTAAAACAGCATCTTTAGTGGCCAAATTGGAGTGTTTAGGGAGTTGAAGATTACATATCTACTTTATACTTGAGCTTGGAGTTTACAGAAGCATTAATATTTTCACTACTGCAGTTGTGAATCTCATCATTTCTAAAGAACTGTAAATTTGCAGCTTACAGAAGTCCTTGGTTTGGGTTGTAATTAACATTTTCAATATAATTGTCATCAGATCCTTCATCATTGCTTTAAATTTTGTTCCCTTTTCTGGATTTGCATATTTTATGAATGCCTATAAATTTTCTGACTTAATTTTTCTCAGACTTAAGACATTTTAAACAGTAGGAAGGAATAAAACTGAGCAACACCAAATGTGCACAGAAAGGTTGACCAAATATACACTGGGAGACAATGGAAGCCATGTTTGAGAGATTTGTAATCACTTACGATGTTGTCTTTGTTGATTGAGATATGATGTGTAAACATTTACTAGTGACAGTACATTAGTATTTGGAAAGTAAAAGTACTGTGAGTTGGACTGAAGATATCAGTTTCTTACATATGTAGTACAGTTCATTTTCAGACAGAGGTTATTAGTAGCTGCAACAAGGATTTCTTCCTTTAACCATTGAGTTCACTTTTTCCTGATGAATGTAATACAGACATTCTGATTATTCCAGTGTATAATTTAGACCCATGTCATCCCACCAGGCAAAAGAAATCAGGGAAGGACTCCAGAAGATAATGCTCATGGTGAGGCTAACCTGAAGCAACCACTTGACTTTCTTAGGACTGCATTGATTCACACCTAAGCTCTGCTCCTGACACTGCCAAAATGACCCTACTCCATTGCCAAAATTCCACAATCCCTAGGCTTTCTGCAGTCAGATACCCTTGACAGGCTGGCTGTATTTTTCATTTAAACTGATCAAATCCAAACCAAGGCGAGATCTGTTTGTAGGAGAGATCTGTTGTTGGACACAGGGCCTTCCCAGTTTCATATGAGGTGTAACTTCTATGGAATGTCTGCAAGGGGTGAACAAAGCCAGAACGAGGATGAATTGGACACATGTGGTCTTTTCCTTTGGCACCTCAAAATACAAGTTTCCTTAAAATAGAGTTTTGCTCTTCTCAGAGAGAGTCTCTTGTTGATGGACAGTGCTGAAAGCATGAGAATGGAGAATACCTCTGAAGTATGGCAGGGTGAGAACTGCGTGTAATCCCATCAACTCACCTTTATACTCAACTTTCACAGGAAGGAAACTCTAGAATATGAGATCGAAGAGAATTGCTGTGCCTTCTGATCCTGAGACCTTGTTAAAACCAGGCCTCCAGTCTGGATGAGCTGAGGAATAATGTGCGGCAGCTGTGCAGTCTAGATGTAGCACAGGGAACCAAGAGTCTCTGACAAAGAAAGGTGCTTGGAAAGGCACATTAGTCCAATCAATACCACATGGTGACCTTGTGAGGACTGGAGTCCTTGGGGTCCCTTTTCAGAGTTAGACTTGGACCAAATCTAGCAGCTGGATTTTGTTTGCTCTAGAGGGTTGCCGTGGTTAAGTTAGCTGTACTGTTGCTTGTCTGTATTGAATAGGAAAAGACCAGGCCTGGAATTCTCAATATCTCTATGTTATTGTACTCAGAAGACACATTCTGATGATTTTTCTGGGGATTCCTGGCAGGAGCAGTATGCAACTTAATCCTTACCTCAGGCTCTGCTGAACTAGATTAGCTCATGCATTACTATGGTTAGGGCTAGAGAGGTGCAGATGAGAGTTATCTCAAGTCTGTGGGCCAGGGGTATATCAAGCAAGGAGCAAAGGACTTCTGCTTCTCATGTGTGAGTGTTACCTGGTTTGCTTTAAGACCTGCCAGCAAGCTCTCTTGCTTCCTGTTTTAGTGTGGCACTCTGCTCTGTCAGGAGATGTTGACCTGAGAGGTATGGTTATGTTTATCTTCATTACTGTGGGCTCTAATCGTGCAATACCTGGAAGCTGTGAATTTGTTGCTGGGTAGTGACACAGTCTATGGTTAATGAGATTTATTAAAAAGTGATCTTAACTGATTGGAATAAGCAATATTTGCCCAGTCCAAGAGTTTCATGACTCTTTGTAGGGTTCTTACCCTTTCAGTTTCTGTGCAAAAGGGATCTGTGGGATATTTTAATGTTTTTTGAAAACTTCATTTTTATTTAATTATTATGCTTAAGTTACAGCTTTTTAAAGAATTTGTAGGCACATATTGTCCCATGTACAGTATGAAATAAATTGTAATTTTTTGGCTTTGTATTTTTAGGTTAAAGAACCGAGTTTTAAGTAGTCTACTTTGAAGATGATAACTAAAAATTGATCTATGAGTTGGTAAATGCTGTTTGTTCTGTTGGTAGCTAACATACATCTACTTCTCTCCTCTCCTGCAACAGCTGAGGTTTTGCTGCTGGAATAAATTATTTTAAGGTGATTAGCATTAGATCCTTCTTTAGAAAATGAATACCACAGCTTTTTAACTAGCAAATTTTATCAACATCTTTAACAAATCACCAGTGAGGTGCAGTAGCCATTGTCAGTAATCATTTCTTTGCTGGACTTGGAAATAGTCATAGTTGCTGAGACTCTATTACTTAAAAAACTAAGGCCTCTCTCAACAGTACAAACATATGTTTAGGTCCTTTGAGGAATTTAAGCTGTTTTTGGAAAGGAGTTGGGGGCACAGTTGGGGTTCTGTCCATCTCCCTGTTCAAGAGTTGATCATGTTTAAGTACAGCATGGAACTTTGGGTACTGTTTTCAGCTGGTTTTGATTGTGCTCTGATTTATTCATTTTACTGTACTAAGACTTACTGGTTTAGTTACCAGGTAATGGTATAAATTTAATGGTGAGGTGCTGCACAGAATGAACTGCATAGCTCTGCCAGGTAGGTTTTAGGTTTGTCCAGTTTGTCCAACTGTCTGTGTGTCAGCTGTGTGAGACTGGAGATGCTGGGGGGTGTTGGGCAGAGATTTCAAGCCAAACACCTTCCTGGCTAAGGGACGAGGCTGCTACAACCACAGGATGCTGAAGTGTTGTTGGTACTGACATGAAGAGGAAGTGGCAGCAGTACCTGCTAAGACAGAAGAAAGGTGGTAACAGCCCAGAGTTATGAACAGGAAGGATGTCCAGCTGGATCACTCCATGGGACATTACTCCTTAAGAGATTTTCAGCTGCAAAAGGTTGGCAACTAGTGACTTAGATTACATTTGAATGGAGAGACTTAAAAAATTACTCTCAATTTAGCACTCTGGATCCATCAAAATTTCACTGGCTAACACCACAGGATTTGATTATAACAATTATTTTAACTGTTGAAAAAATTAGGAAATACCTATTAGCAGTTCCTCCTTTTTTGCAGTGTGTGTGTACCATCCACTCTATTGATTGCAGAGAAGAACAAATAATTTTCTCTATTATATGAGTGGCTGCGACAGTGACTCCTTAGAAAATGTATTTTGGAGGTATCGTCAACATATGTGAAAATACGTTCCCATACCATAAACTGATTTACTTTTCACTTAGGTAGTCAGCACTGATATGATAAGTTCCTTGTTCTTCAGGTCTCTTGGTTCAAGCTACTCTGCTTCCTGTAAATGTGAACTGAACACGTCAGCCTTTATAAACATCATGTGTGCTCTGTTCCTCACAAACAACTGTAGCTGTTAGTAATTGTTCATTACAAAGTAACTTCCACTAATGTTAAGAAGCATGGAAGTAATTTGGGGAGAAACATACTTTGTTCTTTTGTGCTTGTATGATGAGACTCTGCCTTAAGGATAAGCTTAAGTCAACTGTGGAACCATGAGCAGTATTCACATAGTAGGTTTAAAATGAGCAGAACAACCAAACCAATTATGTCTTTGCCAGGTTTTAAATACTTGAATGTAGTTTTAAATTTTTTAAAATATTGTATTTATTAGATTTTTACACTGTGTTTCCTACTTTAAAAATATCTCAATTCTTCATTAACTAAAACATTGTTTTCTGTTGTTAAATCATAGGGTTTTGTAATGAATACAATAATAGCTTATATGACTTACTCAGAAAAAATAGGCAGACAGAGATAAAATTTCTTAGTGCCTGATCCTTACCTGAATTATTGAGTTTGCTGAATCCTCTAGTCCAGAAAGGATAATGTTGCATTCTCTCTTTCTCTATCATTCTGCCAAGTTTTTGTTTATTTTTTTTTTAATTGGGGAAATGCTGTTCTAGCCAGATACTGTGGTTCTCCTATGCTTTGAAATAATTTCTAGAGTATTTCACAACTTTGTTGTATTTTGAGAGCGTGCGTTTTCTTTTGTATTGGACAACAATTTAGCAGCATAGGTACCTGAAGAGTTGAGTTGTAGTGACTGATTAGTTCCCTTTTGTGCAATAGGAAAAAAAAAATGCTACACTTACTTTGGTACGTAGACTTTGGTTTGGTTGGTTCTGGCTTCTTTGAGCAGCTGAGGTGCTCTTATTTCCTACCACCTGTACTGAATCTCTGCTCATTGCACAAACGGACAGCTGCTGTTTCATTTCTCACAGCAGTGGCACTTACTTCTATTAGCATTCCTCCTTCTAGAGACAGATCTTCTTGAAATGGGTCCCATTATTTGTGTGAGTCACAAGGCCACCCGGATAGCAGTGCAAGAGAGCATTTTCCATAGCAACTCCTTCTTAGGCTCATTGTCACGATTCTTTCCAGATGTGCTGTTGATTCAGGTAATGTTCAAAATGCTGCTTAGAAACATCTTATTTTTCTGTTGTCTTGGATTCCAGAACTCATCCAAGGTTGCTCTAAGACTGTACATATGCATTTTTTTAAATGCTTCCTTAGTCTGAAACAAATTTTGAAACAAGTTAACCCACCAAAGAAGATCAATGAGCAAACTTCTTCACGCAAAGTTGAATCATATGACAGTTCTCATGCTTCTGGCAATGCTTGTGAAAAGCTCCATTAGCAGGGAAGTCATATAATTAAATAACATCATGTGGTATCCTATCTCCTTCTTTCCCAATCTTTTAAGATACTAATTAGAGAAATATTTGTGTGCTGCTGCCTAATTTCCTCTCTCCTTCCATATAAAATATCTTGTGCCTACTCTGGGCTTTCATTGTCTTTACTGATACTTCTCTATTTTACAGTTATTAATTTCATATGCTGTATTTTTGATGTGAAGTATTTTATTAAAAATGAAGTGGGTTTTTTTTCCACTGAGATAAAATGATGGTGGTGGGGTTTGAATAAAATTCTCTGATAAAATGGCCTTAGACACTTAGGTTTTTAGACATCCCACACCTAAAGGAATGGTGACCTGCTACTTTGAGAAGAAATATCTTCTTTAATCAGATGCTTAACTACTTTTTGTGATATAATGAAATTGTGAGAAATAGTATGTTTATTTTGTACCTTATGAACTAGGTAAGTTTTACAAAAACAAATAAAAATAGTGAATTGTAAGAGTTTGTAGGATTTCCTGTGTCTATAAAATCAAACTATGTAACTTTTAACACATATTCACAGTGTAGCAATAAGTAATGGATGTCATCATGTTAATAATGGTAATGATGTTTCTGACTTCTTGGATCTAAATTAAAATAGATAAAGTATTAAAACTGTCAACCTGTTTGGGGTATGTGTGGGGTGTGTGCTTCTTTGTTCACAGCTCTAAGGAGTTTCTTAGTTTAACATACAGAATTGTACTCTGACATATATTTGTGGCTAGTGGAAATTATGTGACACTGATTTTCACTGGTCTGACACCCTACTTAGTAAGTGAACATTTAAAGTGTGCCCTCAGATCAGTTGTTGAATATGAATTACACACTGCCAAGAAGAGTGCATTTTGTTAATCATAAGTATTCAGGCAGTTTTATTTATGAAAATTACCTTCTAATATACTGTACAGATCATGGCATACATTCTAATACATATTCGTACTGATTTCTATATTTTATTTCAAAATGAAGTCTTTGTGATGTATTTTCAAGTTCAGTTGATCTACATTGGATTTATGAGCTTTGTTATACATGTTGTTCAAAGGGCAGCTCTTTGTAGCGTTATGGAAATTAGAGGGAGGACATTAAGTTACTTCTTTCAAAATCAGATCAATCTTTTTCTTATATTTCCAGTGGAAAGAGAGGAAATAGATTTTTCTGTATTTTTATTTGTGTTGATATTTTGTTGATCAGCATTTATTAAAAGTTAAAAGAAAGCCCCACTCATTCTTCATCATAACCATCTACTTTGTAACAAATAGTTTTTTGGAATATATTGTCAACTCAAAATGAAGGACAGATAACAATTAACAAAAACTAATAAATGAAAAGGTGTTTTTTTTTTTGATATTCTGTTTCTGCATCTCAGTTTTATATGTCTTTGACTCAATTATTTTGAATTCCCTGTAAATTCATTAAAGCAGGAGTAACTCTTAATAGTAACTTTTTTTCCAAGCTTAAACCTTTCTTTGGCAGTTCAAAAACATTACCAAGAACTATATTCTAAAGATCAAACCATTCCTCCTGCAAAGCACTTTTATCTTTGTCTTCTATAAACACAAAAAGCGGTGTTGAAGGATGAGGGGGCTGACAATGACAGATTACCTATAGTTTTGTTTTCCTGTTTAACTTAGGTGGACCCTGTGCAGTGCCATGTTGTGCCGTAACACAATCCCATGCATTCCCAGATCCCATTGTTCTTCTTCCCAGCAGTTCCCATTTCAGCACCATTTTGGGCTGTCGCATTTTAACCAAGTACGGGTGTCATTCCTGTGGAGAATCAGAGTGTACAGTGGAAGTCAGTTCTAGTAAAAACTGAAAAACCCGGGAATAATTGTCATTGTCTGAAGCTTGTTGCACCTCCTCATGTGTGAGCAGTGCTGCCTGTGTGAATGAAATGAGAATGCAGTGGTCACTGAAGCGTGATCTATGAAACTGTGATGTAATTGCTTTCACAGTGTCTTTTCTGAGGGATCTGTTTTACTTACATGTCATTTTTAGAACATAAATTATCAAGACATCAGAAGTGCAATGTTATAGGGCTTGAAAAAGTTCCAAGAATTTAAAGGGCAGTTGAGTGCCTACTTCTTGCTTGAAAATTAGCCCCAAAAGTTGGGTGTGAAGTTTCTTCTTTGCCTTTTAAAGTCTGGATTATTTTTGTTTGCTTAATAAGAGACCTCTATACACATAGCAAATTGATATTAAGTAGGAAAAAAGGGAATAATTTGCAAGACAATACAGTTACTGGGAGATGTAAGAGTGTGGTTATGGGAGTGATGAACTGTGGCAGGTAAACTGGATGAAAAGGATAAATTGGTAAGGAAACTGCTTTTTCAAGAAACTATTACATGATTATTCAGAATCAGGTCTTCTCCTTATTTCCATTTACTCTGAAATTTCACATTAGGGACAGATGCATCTTCCTGTTTCTCCCTGATTGTAGCCTAATGAAGATATACATGTAATTCAGATGTAATACAGAGACTATTTGTTTGTCTAACATAGTGTAAGCATTGACATTTCATCCTCACACCTGTTTCCAGCAGAAGACTTGATCAGATGGCAAATTCAAGATTTGATACTCAGATAATATGAGGAAAAGTGCCTGATGGGTCCAAGTGGTGGACTGGGGTGTGTAAGGGCAGGCACCCCCTCTTTGTGTCCCACACTTAATGGGGCAGTCCCCTCTACTTCTTGGTGAGTTTGGGCTGTGGAGCATCAGTAGTTCTCTGTGTTTGCTCTTAAGAGAACCAGGACAACCCCAATTTCATACTGTTTTTTCTCTGGAAGTACTTCAAAAGGGTTTGTTCTTTGAATACAGTGTGAAATAAATGTTCATTCGAAAGAAATAAGCTATAAATATCCTTTGGATATTTGGAGAGATAAATTTTCGGTCAAGCTCAGACATACAATTTTAGGATAATCTTTGAAAATCAACAGTGACTGAATTTAAATGTCTGTGTCACAGTTCTAGCTTAGACTTACAACTCTGTTGTTGAATATACAGATTTAAATTTCATGTGTATGATCACTATGCCTTGCTTTTAAAGAAAAGACCTTAAAATACCAATAATATTCTGAAGTTTATTTTCTAAGATGCATGCACATCCATAATGGATTAACAGCATGTTTTAACAAACCATTTATTTGCTTTAGGAGTGACAGAGAGAAGCTGTTTCAAACAGGATCTCTCATCACCGTCTATCTCTAGTCACCTCCTACTGAACTTAAGGTTGAATACTGGGGGTCATGAGGGAAAGAAAACAATAATTAAAGGGAAAAAGTTGATTGAGCTGTTTTTTTTCTCCTTCAGTATGATTAGCATGTAAGAAGCTGGCTGAGTACTCTACTGTATATCATTAGTTCAAACATTTCTGACTTGATTTAACTTTAATAGTGACTTTTTAAGTTGCATTTCTGTATTTTGTGGAGAACAGTTAAGTAGTAAAGGCAGTAAAAGTTCTTGTTAGAAGGTCTTGTTTCTACAAATCTTAATCTTGGAATTCTGTTAGATTACAATGGGACTGTTTCTAAGAAATCACTCCACCTCCCAGAAAGTTGTCATGAGTTCTTTTATTAAAGCTCAAAAAATTATTCTTAGACTAACAGAGGTGGGGAGTAAGGCAGGAGTGTTTACAGAGCTCACTTCTAAATTGACTGTGATAAGTGGCAATGCAATGTATTATGATTAGAGGTTTCTGGGAGACTCTTTAAGAAGGTTAACTGTGAGGCAGCTCTCAAAAGAAAGCATTTATCTTAGTGGTCATCCTGCAGTGTTTTATACTACTGAGATTTTTTTGTGGGTGGTTGGAACCATTTTTTTGTGTTTTATTAGCTGTATCTTGAATACCTCCTACAAGCTGAATGACAGCTTAGGGTTATTAAATCTGTTCTTAGTACATTTTTTTATCCTTAGTTAATCTTGACTAAATATATGCTAGTGAGCAACCCTTTTTTCTCAGTTGTTGCCCATATTTGTTAAAGAAATTATTCCATTTGACATTTGTTTAGGCTGAAGTTTGATAAAATACTGTATACAATATACTTTTTCAGTTTGGCATTCAACAGAGACTTTCATGGATTTATTTCTTCTTGCATTATCTTATCTTCCCTTCTAGTATGCTAAGACTTCCTTTTCATATTAAGTAATTTTTTTCACTCTAGGACAGATGCTTTCACAAATGCATACTCTGTGTCTGTATTGCTAGAGATCCATAAGATTGCATTTTTCAGGTGTTAGGTAATGTTTCTAATTGAGTTGCTTTGATATCATCTGCTTTCTCTAATCCTATGTATGGTACTTTTCTTTCATTCAGATTGTTCCTTAGTGCTACTTCCAGTGACTTTACTAAAACATTTATTTTATTTTTGTTTGTTTGTCTGGAAGCTAAGTCTATTGTGAGATTAATATTTGATCAATCCTCCAAGGAAAGGCATGCCTGTATTTAACTATAACTGAGGAATGGCCTATACAGTGTAAAGTCATTCTTATGTGCAAGTGTTACAATGGAATTTTTCACAGGAAACTGTGCTGTTCTTTCTTACTAGAGATGTAGAAACTTAAATGTAAAAAGTCTTCCAGTCACAGGAAGGTTAGCAAGCATATGGTGAAAGCAGATGAAGCAGACATTAACTCCAAGGACCACTGTCTTAAATGAGACACAGAGTAAATCATCTTTAAAACATCGAATCATGGGGTTGCTGGTAAAGTTGTATCTTACAGTGAGATCAGCTGTACCCAGGTCATTTCTAAGAGATATCTGCCTAAATTGTTCAAAAAGGCTTCCACTTTCAGTGGCCATCTTTCCTCAGCCTCTAGTATTCAATTACTATTGATACTTAGCCTGCCATTATCATTACACCTTGGCTCGATGTTAGAAGGAAAAACAGCACAGCTTGCTTCTGCAACTTATGGATATTATTTCTTCTCTGTGCCATGAATATAGAAAAAAAAGTTCTATTTCAATTTGACATAGCATTTTATGTTCTCTTTATCCTGTTGCCACTCACAGACTATTTATTGTAGTTTTCCCCTCTTATCAGTCATTTCTCTAACTGCTTTTTTCCACATTTTTCTTGGAGTGCTGGATTCATTATTTCAGTTAAGATCCTTCATGTAGATCAAAAGACTAACTTCTGCTTTGCAATCTATTTTTGTTTATACTTCTCAATGTGATATTTGCCTTATTCTCAAATCTTCGTTTGCAAAGCCTAACCATGATGATGACAACGTATCCTTAATATAGAGTTTCTCCTTAGTTTTCTAGATGTCTTTGGTTTGTGAAGACATTTTTATTCCTCTCTTCATGGCACTTGAAAATCCTCCCATTCTCAAGCCTCATTGAAATGTAATAAGTAGATTTTCTAGTCCATCATTCATGTAGTTAATGAAAACATTACACAGACTGGAATCCTGAATGGTTTTGCATAGAGTACAGCTTGTGTAAATAAATTAATTCCTGGCCATTAGGTAGGGAGTGTTTCTTTTGTCTATTATTTTGTATTTTAGTCTGAAGAGACATTAAGTTTAGTAAAATATTTGTGCACATTTTCTTGGTACTTCTTACTGGAAGCATTAGGACCTTAAGCCCAGCTCTCAGCTGTGACTGTTCCATTCACTGTCTCCACGTTAAGGAGACTTGCATGAGGTAGTAGGTTGCTGTGGAGTAGAATGTAGTCAGTCTTTGCCAGGGAGAAGTTTAATTTCATCAGTTTTGCTTTTTCAGGGAAAAGTTCTCCCTCTCCTCTTTGGAAAGAGCAACATATTACAGTGGAGGATATATAAGCTGAGAATCCTAGGAATGACTTTATGTAGTTCAGAGGAAAATGTACAGAATAATTAACAATGTGGAGAAAATGCTGTTAGGTTTAATTATGTATTTTTTAATCTGAGAGTTTACTTAATTTTACCCTATACAGTTGAGGTGATTTTTTTTTTGTGTGTTAAAAGTACAACACTGTTATTTGTATAACAGATTAGTTTGCCAAAAAAAGAGAGGAAAAACTACTAATAGCAAAAGGGATTACTCTTTATAAATATTACTGTTAAAGAATGTCATTTAATCCACTGCTCTAATAAATTATTTTAAAATGTATTTTATTGCCATAATTTATTAAACAATAAGGAGACATTTTGGCTGCAAATAGTGATAACATCTCTATAGAACTGTATTTGGATAGTAATTTTTTTTCCTGACACAGTAGATAATTAGGAATTATAAATTATGCTTACACTCTTAGGCATGTTAGCTTGAGAGTATGTTGGACTGTGTGTTGTTCTTGGTGCCACTTCAGGTCTTGATTTTCAAAAATTCTTGCACTGAGTTTCAGAATGATGAGTTTCATTTTCTAGCAGCAAAGTGGAAGTGTATTACCCACCTGAGAGATTCAGAGGAAAAACTTGCCACCAGTTTACATTTTTGAATGAAGTTTACATCATGTTTGTAAGTGAGAAAATCATTGTCAGCTGCTTTGCTGGCATCTTAACCATATTGCTAGTGGCCAGATAATGCCATTTCAAATGTTTCTTGCAAAGATGGTGATGTTCATTTTATAACAGGGTCACTGGATAGCTAAAATAAATTGCTTCTGTTCATGGTTTTGTTCTTCCATAGGAAACTTGAAGTGTGATGACAGGGTAGCATGGCAATGTGGGTAAGGTGTAGAGTAAACTTGTGTGCAATATGCAATATCTGGGATATGATAATCTAGAGATCCCGGTCTGTCCTGAGAGACAGTTTCATAAACGCTTGGATCCCTTCACTAATGATGCTTTACTAGCATGGGCAGGGGATTTTCCAACTTCTGTGTTCCAGGGACTTAGTGGAGGCTGGATGCCAGCCCATGCAGAAGTAAAGGACAACATTTCAGTTTCTTTAGGTGCTCTGTCACAACATCTTTGTCTCGCACTCTGAAAAATGTTAATAAGAACTGTTGGGTTTCTCTGTCTTCCGTCTGTACAGAAGTAGTTTAATAAAGATGTAAGCAACCAACAAGTCCTGCTTTGCTGAACTCCTGTTAACCCAGATGCCTGGTTAAACGCCACTGGATTATATATTTGAGGTTATTACTGTTCAGATTATCCGTGCTAATAGACACAGCTAATGTGCCGACATACCCCAGGAGTGTGTCTGTGCAGACAGGTGCAAGCTTGCTCTGCCCGCACTCTGCTGGCTGTGTGTGAGCCAGTTCCAGTCTGGAAGCCATCAGCACATTGTGTGGCACTGTGCCCAAGCTAAAACACCTTGTCTCTTAGATAAATGAGGCTTTGCAGCTTCTGAGCTGAAGCTGGCTCGTGTTTGGGTGGCTTCAAGAGTGCTGGCAGTGTGAGTTTGCACTGATGTATTCATCATTCGACCTGCTCTTCAGTAGAAATCCCCGTCCTTGCACTTTTGCACAGTTGTCTCTCAACATGCACAGGTTTAAGGCCTCTCAGCTACTACTCAAATTAATTATAAAGATAAGAATTAAAAATATATTGGCAATAATTTTGTGGGGGCCAGTTCAAACCCATGTGCGCTGTGGGTTTGATTCAAATCTTAGAGCGTCTCAGTGGAGCACTTGTGGTGTCATATGGCAGCAGCTATTTCACATGACTATGAACCATTATTTCCTGAAAGTGTTTGATATGAGTCATTATTTCCTGGAATTAAGTGTTTAGGTACATATTTTCCCAAGATAGGAAAATCCCCCATCAGCTGAGAAGGTGCTTGCTTGACTCTGCAGAATTTTGTGGGTTTGGGGCTGCAGAATCCAGAGTGCAGATTTCTCAAAGCGTGTTGACCGGCTCTCCTGTCCCATGGAATATTTCACCTCATCTGCTACTTTCAAGTAGGGATAGAGAGTGTTGCACAGTTGAGCAGTTGTGACCACAGGAATGTGTGATTATTTTGGCTGGCAAGTCAAAAAATATGGATGCAAGTGAATACTATTATCAGATGCTGAAATGATACCGGAAAATTCAGTAGTTCTGACTCTTCTTATTCACTAGTCAGGTTTGTGTTTTTACTGCCAATATTTGAGGCAGAGGAGAAGCAAACCTCAGAGGAGAAGTAAAACTTCAGAATAACTTCATAGAGTTTTCAACTTAATTTAAACCTTTAATTCTATTTTTGGCTTTTTACAGCTCTAATATGTGTTACTCATAATTAAAGAACTATATATCACTAAAACCCTCACAGATGGCAAGTATTTACTGTGAAATTTGCTATTAGAGAGCAGACATTATATTGGGTCTGGCTGACATGGAGTTCTTACATAGCTCAAGTGAATCTAAATATATTCTAAAACCTTGGAATTTCTGACATGCAGATTTCTTTACCTGTGTTCATTGTGAGTGATTTGAGTTTGTGATGACTATATCAATGTTTACCTTCAAATATTAAATAAGTATGTGTTATGATTCTTTATCTCTGCGACGATTATTATGGTATAAATAGATTTATTTATATTTTGCTGTTTATGCATTTTACAGCAATGATTACCATTATTTAAAGGTTAGTATTTAATCCTATTAGTGTTAATTACAGACAGGGCAAGTCTTTTCGCTACATATCCTGAAAACCAGAGGAATGTTATCAAACCTATTTTTTAATAATGTCCAAAATAATAACAAAATTGTTGCCTGATGCAAGTTAAAAGTAGGGAAATGTTTCTTGATGCAAGACCACTGGAACAGTGTCAACACTTCTGACTAACCTTTCTCAGTAATTTTAATACAGAGTGATATCAGAAGACTGTAGGGGAGCCAACCTAACTTTATTTGATTTGGAAGAACATATTTTATATACGTGCAATATGCTGTTTCTGTTTCTTTGGCTTTAAAGTAGCAGATACCTGTTGTTTCTGCCAGAGAACTGAGGTTAGCACATGTGACACCTGTGAGGCTGGTGAGGCCCTGGCACAGGTTGCCCAGAGCAGCTGTGGTTGCCCCATCCCCAGAAGCGTTCAAGGCCAGGTTGGATGGGGCTCTGAGCAACCTGGTCTAGTAGAAGGTGCCCTGGTATTTTTTTTTTTTAATGTTTAATACTGGTTATTTAAAATAATTGATGCCTATAATTTAAATTAAGATTGTTGGAGTCTTATGACATTCTCTTTTAAACATCATTTCACTGTGATTAGAACGAAGAGGACAGAATAATGAATGAGACTATTAGAGTGTATGAATAAAATTCAACTGTTTATCTAAAATTGATCCATGTCGCATAACTTGGGGCAAAATAAATGGGTTGTTTTTCTTTGACTCCATCAGAAATATTGTCCTATAAATATTTACATTAATACATTAGGAACTTTGAAATAAAAGTGAAATAGCTTTCTTGACATTTTTGCTGGCAAGCAAAGGACTCTGAGAATTCCAAACTTTTAGCTCACCTTGACTGTATGAAGTTCATGAGCCATATTCTTACATTTATTAGCAGTGGGAGCCTAAGGTTAATTTATGATTCATTTATCCATGTTTATTTTTTAATGATTGATCTTATATAGTTCTGGAAAAAGGCATAGGCCATAACAAATTCTGTTCTAAAAGCTATTTGATGCCTAAAGGTATTATATGCTTTTTCTTGGCTGATAAGCCATAGTCTGTCATTAAATGCGTTGCAGAAGGTGAATACATTTCTTTTATTTATGAAAGTAAGGGACAGATTATGGCCTTGCCAACATGAGCACTTTGGAGCATAAGAGACTGCAAGATCTGTGCTTCCAACTGCATGTTGTAAAAATTGCCCCTGTCATGTGTCCTCACAAACTATTTATGGTGTGCCCCTGGTAGTGCCTGTGTAATCCTCCTTCTGAATGCTGTAAGAGTCTGTTTGCTTTGTGAAGATTGAGGGGTCAAGATTGCAAAAGAAAAGATTTCTCGTGAACAAATAGATCAAGAAACTTATTTTCTATATGTTCTATTTTACTTCTAGAAATATACTTCTGTGGTGACACGATGAAAAATAATAAATCCATAGGAAAACATTTAAATAAATATGAGGAAGATGTCCAGATATTTCTGCACTGAGTTTTCTAGGGGTACAAAATTAACAGGGTATTATAAACATTTGTTCTATCTGTTCTATTTGTTTTTATGATTTGTATAAATCACAGAATATTTCTATAAGATACCCCAGAATTTGGGAAAGTGAGTGGAAAAAAAGTAAATATCAAAGATTTTTAAAAGCAAGAATTTCCACAGAAATATTGTTAGATATATTGTAGTAAAATGGACTGAGATGAATGTTTTATGAAGTGAGTAATGGAAAAATCTATAAAGAGAACTTTTTTGGCTAATCTGTTTATTTCATGATTTTGTTAGACTTGACAAAGTCTGCTATTAGAATGTTCAGAAGGTAGTTGATTGTTCTCCTAGAGATTGAAAGAAATGTCACATAGTGAGATGTAGTATATGTTTTGTTTTAATGAGAATGTAACAACTTTAATTTTATTTTATTTTATCAGACAGGAAGCTTTGCTTGCTGCAATTAGTGAAAAAGATGCAAATATTGCCTTGCTTGAGCTGTCTGCTTCAAAGAAAAAGAAGACTCAAGATGAAGTAATGGCTCTTAAACGAGAGAAGGACAGATTAGTACATCAGTTAAAACAGCAGGTGGGCAGACATTAATTTTCCTACTTTCATGGCAACAGAAAATTGGCATTATTTTCATTTGTACCATTTTATTCTGACCCCATGTTGGAAGTGTTCAAGCCAGGTCTGACATATGACAGCAGTTATAAAAGGTAGGAAGCGTTCAATGTAAGTTTTTATTGCTTTCCTGTAGTTGCTAACTATTCAGCTGCATGTTTACTTGGCTCATATTATATGCAGCCAATACATTTTCTGTTTTACCTCATATTGTTTCCAACCTTCTTAATTGTGTGAGAGAGAAGAACAGATGCTCTTTGCACAAAGCAAGATCTGTCTGTTCTGTTGACTCTTTTTAACCTCCTTCTGTTCAGTTATTTGCTTATCTCTTGTGAAATAATTGCATTTTCAGAAGGTTTCAGGCTTTCTGAGAGGTTATCTGGAAATCATGATTATCCTTAAAATAAATTCTCAAATGGCTAAAAATCACCCTGTCTTCAACACCATAAGTTATTTGAGGTTTGAATAAAAAACACACAGTTAAAAAACCTCTAGAAATAGGTATCATGGCAAGCAAATTTATGTTCTGCTTTATTAATGAGGAAAATAACCATGCTAGACACAGTACACTTGTACCAAACACAGTGCACAGGTTTCTCCTCTGCCTAGTTAAAATGTTTAAAACTGTGCATAATGTGCAGTCAATGTTCAGACAACCTGGAGACTGAAGATCTGTGTGTGTCATGTATGTTGTTAGACACCTTTCCTCTTTCAGAATAGGTGAAAAGGATGAGAAAGTTTGTGGTTTTTTTCAGACCATGTCTGCAGGTGTTGTATGTCATGTTTTCCTTTGTGGGGCATTACAGAATTCTGTGATTGTTGCTTGAGGAGGAGGAGAATACAATCAGCAAAATTATTGAGGTCTCCTTAGTCTGTCACAGTAACCACCCTGCTGTCAGGCATTGTGCCACCCTACAAATGCTGTGTTAATAATGGTTGGGACATGTTGCCCAGGCAATGTTATGATTCTTTATCCTGAATCACGCATCACATGCTGTAGAACTCCATGCACTCAGTAACAGAAAGCTAAGGAAAACCCTTGCTGCTGTGCTAAATTCCCAACAGCTCTGACCTCATGTGTCTAATCATTACAGCTTTTTCCCACAGGTCTAAAAAAATAGGAAACAGCCCCTGAGCATGAACTTATCATCCAATCCTGATGCTGACTTCAGCTGAGATATTCCAGCTAGGTACCCGTGTTCCAACCGTCATGCAGTCACGTCTCAGGTCAGTCAGCTGACCAGGAGACGTTTCACCCAAAATTTGTATGCTAAATAGACAGATGTGCTTCACACTTTTTAACACTTCATCCCTTTGTGCTGCACCAGAGCAGGGGAGGTTATGCTCCAAATAATATTAGGGATTTTTGATTGGGTTTGGTTTGGAAAGGAAAAGGCAGTTACTTTCTTTGTTAGATATCTTCTTTTTTCACCTTCATCTCATGTTACTGAAGAGTAAATGAATACACCACTTTACCATGTTGATGGATATTACCTGTCATGGATATTTTTAAAATGTTTATCAGAGACTTGGGCAACCGTTTTGTTGTTATTTTTGGGTTTGTTTGGTTTTGTACCTTTAAGGTACTTTTGAAGAGTGTTCAAAACATTCATAACTTTCTTCAGACAGAGTTAAGGAACAGCAGCAGAAGATTGCTGTGGAGGCATTGTTTTGGATAACTTTAGTTAGAATTGTAACCAAATACTTCAAATACCTCCATTATTTATAGTGATAAAGATCTTCAGTAAAGCTATTTAACTAGATTAAATTGATGCCAAAATAATCTCCCTGTTATCTCAGACACCACAAAAAAAGAGACACCAGGAACAGGAATGTGGTTTAACTAGGTCACCACTTTATTACACTTACGAATTATCTGATAATAGAGGTTGTAGACATCACTCATACTTCTTTAATCCCTTTGGGAAGAACCACTGTCAACCCCAAAGCTTTTACATGTGCATCCAACACAAAGGCTTGTTAGTGCAATTCTTCCTTGCTATGATTGTGCTCTGCCAGGGGGGAAGTGACAGATTCCACACTGCGTGATATATCCACCCAGTTCCTCAGTTTCTTTGAGATGTGCTGACTCTCAATCTACTTCTAATTCACTAGAATTCAGTGAATGATCAGTTGTAGTATCAATTTATTTTTTTTCCACAGCTGTTACACTGCTGGAAGGGAGAAGAAAAGAAAGACCTATTTCTCCATCCTAATGTCATCATCAAAGGAGAAATATTTATAAATATTAGAAGATGACTCACTAGATAATTGTAAACATTAGACCCTTAAATCCATCCCTGTTTTATACCGTAGTTTCTTCAGATAATCTTGTTGTATTTTCCTTATTATGCTGCAGAGTTCATGTGGAGATGCTGCATGGAGAGGTTTTGATTGGATCTGCTCTCTTTATCTCTTCCATGTTTCCCAAGAACACCTTCTTTTTCAAAGATTGGTCGTTTCAGTAAAGAAGGAATAATTTGAAGTTAACCTTCAGTGAGGATGAGCCGTGCCATTTGAAACAGAACATATTACTTCAATCATGTTTATTTTGTGATTTTTATAAACAAGTGTATTATCATATATCTGTCAGTTTGATTGCTTTTTTGTTTTTGTTTGCAGCTTGAGGAGTCTCTATCTCAGAAACTCTTAGAGTCACTGTTTCTGCTGCTACCTCTTTTTCAGTGGCATCCTAGACTTTGTTGATAAACTTCAGTTCCATATTTTTTGCAATTTCAAGTGTTTCTCTACTATGCATCATTGCAATAGGAAATACCTACAGAAGCACATTATATACCAAGACTAGGATGCTGTTTTGCTACTGTTATTGAAATGGTGGCTTCAGTGTCCAAGGTAGGATTGCTGTAGCTTGCAAAGTCCCCTGCTGATACGAAAAAGTACAAAGGAATTTCCCTGAGAGCTACAAAGGCTGTTACTTGAGAGAGAGAAGGACAGGTATGTATGTGAATTTATCAGAATCCAAGACTTCTGATTGTATACATGAAACACCCAGGAATATCCTCTTTGAGGACTAAGAAGAGAAGTCACTGTCTTCCCCTGGAAAATACTGTTGATGAAAGTATATTTCCTAGAATCAGATTGTTTTTTTCCCTATGAGAAACGTGAATACTTTTCCTTGGTATTCTGTTCTGTTAAACTCAGTGAAGTAACCCAAAGTTTTGAGGTTACTCAGAGAATTTTACTGTTCTTGGATTAAGGCCAGGAAGATTCTATCTCTGCACTGTGATGTATCACAGACTCATCTGAGATCGAATGGCCCAATGCACGTAGAGCTGCTTCTGCCACAGACTTGCATTGTGGAAAACTCCTCTGGACCATCATAGTCCACTCTGTATTTCAACTGGGAGCTCCTTGGCTGTCCAAAAGCTTCCTCAGGGTTGCTTCAGCAGTATGTTAGCATTGTGCCACAGGCCATGAGCATGAAAAATTCCATGAAAGGAAGAAAAGTACCAAGAGCTTTTCCATATCTAGGAGTAACAGGCTATTTTCTAAACAGACCCCATTATGGCAAAGATAAAACAAATACAGTGTTTTATGCAATATAATTGTATATACAAATTCAGGCCAAAATTCAATACAAATTCAATACAAATTCATGCCTGCTTAGGCATGAATATTCATCTTAGCATATCCATGACATAAACTTGAGGCTATTTTGTCTTTTATTTTTCATGTGGGTTGTCTTGCAACAGTGCAATGAGTTATTACTCAGTTTGGAGGCCAAGTATTTGCTTCCCAGGGGTGTACCCCACCCCCTCTGGCCTTGGGCCCCCCAGCTCAAAAATACACATTTATCCTGTTCTTTTTAATTAATCAAAAATTGTTTTTTTGGTCATAAAATGTCAGTGCTTTTCACGTTGACAAATGTACTGATTTCCATTGCTCAGCAGTGCCTGCAGACTGACAAAAGGCAGCCTAATATAATCTAAACTGAAATAGAATTAAATCAGAAATAATGTGTTCAAAAAAGAAAGTTAAAAAAAAGTTTCAATCGCAAATTTCATGCCTTTTTTTTTTTTTTTTTAAATATTGAATGCCCTTATACAATTTTTCTGCTTTAATTTTCTGGCCTTTGGGAATATCAGACACATTGTAAACTACTATCAGGATATTGATTTCGAAGTAATTAGTTATCATTTTTCACACTGCAAAAGAAAATAGAGGCATCTTAGAGGAATGAAATATAGTGCCTTTGTAAGTAAATACAAACTTCTAGGATTTATTTTAAATAAAGCTATAGATAGACATATATTTAAAGCTTAAAATGTTATTTTAGGTGAATGAATTGAGCCATATTTTTATGGATTGTGACTGTGTGAGTTTAAGTAAAACTTCTTTTATTTCCAAACTGGAAGAAGATAATTGTTTTTATCTCAAGTACTGGCTTACTTTTGCAGGTTTCTCACATTATATTTTGATAACCTAGGAAAATTATTTCTACCACAGTGAGTCCAACTGTAACATTAGTAGTAATAATACTGACCTCAGTGTTGCAAACACATTGCCATAAGAAACAAACATATTTAATTGTAATGATTTAAATACAATTTAGCAGCTAAAATCTGTCAGATAAATATTTATTGTTTAGTGCTTTAAATAAATGGCAAACATAATAATGCACTCCCAGAAAAGCAATCACTGGAATTGCTTTGATTCATACAGCAAATGAGAGCCATAGAGCTTTGTAGTAGGCTTTTAAAAAGCTTTCAGAAATATAGCATTAAACAAAATCACCATGTGGGCTTGGCTGAGTGATTACATAATATGTATAATCACCCTGGCCAAGATTCCTTTTGAGAATTCTGAGACAGCTATTTTTAGAGAAATTTGTATAGTGATGCAATCCTTCATGAAATAATTAGCTTAAAGCCCATATTTAGAACATCTCAAGAGATTTTGGTAAGAGCAGAAGACACTGCTATGTTACTGATTCATTCTGAACTTGGATACTGCGAGAAAATTCTCCAGTTGTCTCTTTTCACTTTTAGGGTATAGAGCCAAAAATGTAAGTGGAGTTGGCCAAAGTGCAAGGTCTTCTAACTCCTTGAGAGCATTTTATTTTTTCTTCTCAAAACATGAAATTAGAAACCTTTCCAGTGTTTTCAGGACTGCAGGTGTACAGAATACTCTGGCCAGAGGCAAAGCTGGTGTTTGGCAGTCTTCTCCAGTCTGTTAGTTCACTGCTCTATATTTCATCACATGAGCATATTGCTAGTGAAACAAAAAGGGTGAGAAACAATCCAGGAATTTAAAAAATGTGTGTAAGCAGTTTCTCAGCAAACTAACAACTCACAATATTTTCTCCTGCCTGCAATAGGCAGAACTATTTCTTACTAGTTACCATGTAAATATTTTAAAGAACTCTTTCAGCAGCAAAGGAATAAAATAGAATTGAAGGCAAAATGTTGCATTACATATACTGTTCTAGCTAGGTACATCAGAAATAGTGCTACTGTGATATTATGGTGCTGATATCAAACATTCAAGAATAACAAAATACCCCACGTTGTATTTTCCCTGATAGATTAATTCAGCTGTATTGCACTGTGTATTTTATGATATTGAAACTGTTTATATTACTGTGTGAGAAAAAGAATATGATAAGATGTTGTTGTGATTGTGATTATTCTGGCAGCCCAAAACATTGTTCTGCAACGCTGTGAATTAATTAATTGCATTTAAGCTCTCTATATGTTTAACAAGCGTGGGAACAAAAAAGTCTTGCAGTGCTTTCTTATGGTGTCTGTAGACAATATCATCTGTAGCATTTGGGATCAGTAGCACTGTCCTGCTATTGGGTTGGTTCCTAATCATTATTGTTTAAGTTTCTATTGCTGTTAAACCAAGTTAATCTTTCTGATTGCCTTGAATTTTACAGATGGCAATATTATAGGAACACATTGTTATTGTTGTTGTTAGTATTTGCACATATCTACTTCAGAAAGATTTATTGTAGAGTTGAATTTAAGTATTACTGTTCAGCCAATAGAATCCATGGTATGAGGCCATTCACATGGGTACTTCAGACTTGATTGACCACTGTGCTGATTTTTCTCCTCTTCTGTTTATACTGTTATCACTCATAATACTGGTCTTGCTCAAGCTTTAAGTAACTTTGTACAAAAGAGTAATCTGAAACCCTGAAGTTTTAGCTTTATTTTTGTTATGCTACGCAGGCAGGTTCTTTATTTTGGACAGGTCAGAATAGATGTTTCAATAACTTAATATATTGAACTTTCATATGGGTTTCAAAATTTTCTACTTCTGTAATGGTGGATAAAAATTCTACAATCTATGATAAAAAAGAAATTAGTTTTAAGTAAAGTGTCTCTATAAAGCATTATCAAGATGATGATGGGGTGTTATCTCCATTTCAATCTTTATTTCAATATACCTTCCATGTGTTGAAATTTATGTTCTATTTATCAATTTTTATTGCATGCAATGGAAGAAATGTAGTAATTTCAACTTAAGTTATATATTTTGTATATGATACAAATGAGAGACCCGGGCTTGGTATTGAAATTGCAAAAATTACAGCTGAAATGAACTATTCAGACATTAAAGATGCTGAATAACAACCAGTGCTGCTAACCAGAGATTTGCAGTTTCAAAGGTCTTATTTAGCTGCTGAAGTTTCTGATTCATGTCTGGTTTAAAATAATTATTATGGGGAAGTATCTTTTTAATGAGCTGTTTCCTGTTGTAAAAGGAAAAAAAAAAGAGAGAACCTTACTTCTTCCATTGCTGTCTGCATTTAGTAGGAACTGGCCTGAGATGTCCTCAGGCAGCTACTGTTTCAGAGCTTTAATTATGCTTTTTAACCCACTTTTTTGTGTCTATGTTCTTACATTCTTCTGTGTAATTACCAAGTTTAGTAGTAGGACTGAGACAAATACCTTTAGCATGACTTTAGCTGTACATTATTGAGTATGCTGTATTATTACAGATATTTCCTGTGCTTCAAGCCATACTTTTAGTTCACAGAACTTTGAAAGACTCGAAAAACACAAACTCTAAATGCAGAAAACGCAGCTAAAAAGTCATGGACCGTGTTCAAATCAACACAAGTTTGTTTAATCACAAGTGTCAGGAAAGTTGAAATTTGGCCTTAGTGCTTTAGATAAGTGTCTGCTTGGTGCTTGGAACTGCTGCCTGTGTCCGTCTGCCAAGTGTCCAATATCCCAGCTGGTGTGTTTGTGAGACTGTTGTCCCTCAGCTGGTGGAGAGGGAGACTTACTGTGAACTTAAACTTCTGACAGGGCAAGTCAGATTTTGTAAGCTTGCAAAGCAGCAGGTGTAATGGTTGTTCATATCAGTTAGACAGTGTTCTAATTAAAAAAATTGAAATATCTGTAAAGCTTCTGTGCTCATGTTCAGCACTAAATTATCAGATCCAAGTCTTGGAAAAGATTTATGTTGGAAACTGCTTTGCACTGCTGCACAAGAGTCAGTGTCTAATTTGACAAGCAATTGATTTTTGTTTCACCTGCGAGGAATGTTGCATTTAATGAAAATTTGGAAACTGCTCAGTACCACTTCTGAATCCCTATTCTCTGTCCTGTGAGAGCAGAGAGAGGCTGAAGGTCAAGTGTTGTGGTTACATCCATGTTTGAGATGATAAGAATTGCAAGATTTTAATGTAAAAACATCATGTGAATGAAGTTTAGTATATAACTAAATATATATGTGAAAAAGACAAAATTATATACTTTCTTAGGATAAAACCTTTACTGTGTTCCTTATATCATGTGGAACAGTCTTATAAATTATGTGGTAAAAAATAAAAAGAGTTAAATGCCAAGTAGCTAAACTTTTCTCCAGTAAGTTATCATGCACACTTCCAGCCTGCATGCATCTTGTCTCTCACACTTTCCAAGACAAGTCATACAGTATAACAGGAAAATAAAAACATGCTTATTAGCCCATTTGAAATTTTAGCAGGGAAAAATTTGTGTTCTTCAATGGAGGCAGGAAACAAAGCAGCAAACCCCATATTAAAATGTAGTTAAGAGCAAGAATATAAGAACAGATTACATTACAGGGATGTTATAAAAAGAGAAAACATAATTAAGACACTCAGTAAAACATAACTCTACCCCTTAGTGATGCATTTCAACACCCATACGGTTATGATTATGATAGCTATTTAGCATTTGGAGTTCCTGCTTTGTTAACATACTGTAACCTTTTAGTTACTGATGAGTGCTTACAAACTTAAAATCTTCATTATTTCTTTTTTTTTTTCTATTGGAATTTTCTTGGTGTCTAAAACCTCACTGCGTAAGGCAACAAAAAACCTGAAATGAATACTATTGTATGTTTCTAAACACTGAAGACAAAAGTATGATTTATTTTGGAAATAATTAGTTGTTATTATCATGCTCTTAAAAGAGTAATTAGGATAAATTCTAGAATACTCTGAAGTATACTGAAGTTCACTTCTTCATTGCAGCTCTAATATTGGCAAAAGATCCTTCAGAGCAATAACTGATAAACAGATCTTTTGGCTGGTGGGAAAATGACACTTCTGTCAAAACCATACTTGGTGGATATGTTTTAACAATTTGTCTCAAGAAGGTGCTCCCATTAAAAAGAGAGCAGTCTCAATGTTTGGCTTTTTGACAATAATAGCCTTAGAATATTCCTTTATGCTTCAGCTTGATAGTTAGTGAACCAGAGCCCCCAAATCCCTAAGTATATCAAGAAGTTTAAAAAAAGTTTAAAATGAAACTTTGTGAAGGAATCTCCCTTAAATCTGTTTTCTAGGTAGCAAATTAATCTCACTATTTGGGTTATTATTAAATCACTTATGCAGGGTATCTCTATAAACTTGAGATGCAGCAGGAGAAATTATAAGAAATTCTTCCCTTGTCTTCAGATGGTAACAGTTTTCAAAGAATGTGTAAAAATATTGTTCTAACATAAAAACTGATTTTGTTTGTAGAGAGCTGGCTTAATTAGCAAAAACATTTTGTTAACTCTCAGTTAATGGAATTCAAGCCTGAAGCACTGGATTCAAACTGGAAAACCAATTGCAATTGCACATGTTTTCATTAAATCCAGGTTAATTCACTAAATTTATGCAACTTCTGGATAAGCTTGGTGAACTATATAGTCTGAAACATCCAGGTTTTTAGATAATTACCTTTTTGTGTTTTCTAAGGTATTGTCTTAGGTGGAAAATAGGCTCAGATTAAATAATTTATTATTAAAAATCATGAATGCTAGAACTAAATGCCTGCCACATGAAGTTCTCAGAGTGTTTTGTGGAAAGACTATAATGCTTTATTTCAAACAGTGAGATTGCAAGAAACAGAGTTTCTGTGTCATTGAAGAGAAGAAGCAATTGCAGAATCAAAGCTAGAACGTAGGTCTCCATACATTAAATTCTGTGCTTTAACCATTAAACCACAGGATAGCTCCAGGATAGCTTGCAGGCCTTACATCTGCCTCCTTCTCATGTTATATAGGGAATACTACTACCCTATTCACTACCCTATTGATAGTGAATATTCTAGAAATATTTCAAATTCCATTTAGTGAAGAGAGATTGAGAAGAAAATCCAAAGGAAAGTAATAGCTATTGAATTGTATTACACCTATATCCCAGAGCAACAAATCTTACTATTTTTCCTCATTTGAACCTCATTCATGAGAGTTTCGTTGTTAACTTGATCCAGATGACAGATCAAAGCATAGTTCCCTATTGCCACCTTGCTAAAATATTTTTTAAAAGACAGTTTTAATATTATAGTTTTACAGTTACAGATTGCTGTTAAGCTATTTAGTCTGTTACCAGTCAATCAAAGACTTTCATTTCACTTCAGTATATCCTTACTTAAACTCAACAGAATTTTTAGGAGGACAAGAAATATCTGTCAGGTTTTTTTACAGTGCTAGATCATAAATTCTTTGGTAAGTGGGTTAAAAATTCAGTTACACATACCATTCATGACCTTGACAGCTTAGCAAATAATGATAATGAATGATCAAAGACGACTGTTTCAGGCCCTGAGGGTTAATATACCTGTGCACCTAGATTTAAGTTGCTTTTAATTCCTTGATCATTCCTTTATTTCAAAATGGATGCAGTATTTATTGAATGTAGTCAATAAATTTAAAGGAGAAAAATCTGAGGACATTGTTTAGGCTTGAACTAATAAGGCCATACATGGTCTGTAGGAGAAGCAGTTAATTAATTGTTGCATTTTACAAGTTAACATGTTTTTCTTCTCTGGTATAAATCCAAATTAAGACCTGCTCCTTCTCAGGTGTGGGCCTATTGTTCACCAGGCATTTTCAGAAAAAAACTGTTGTAAGAGCTGTAGCTGTGTAAATTTTGGGAAATCCTGTTTTCAAGTTTGAAGGAAAAATGTGAATAAAACTTTGACCTATGCAATATAACTATTTCAGATTAGAAGTGCAGGGTGACACATGATGCACATCACATACAGTGCAGTTTAAATGCATGTACGATCATCACTCTAATTTTCATTAATTGTGTATTTAGAGTTTCCGGACCATCCAGAAAAGTCATATTGAATAATCTGTTGTGTTCAAAAGTAATATAAGAGAAGATCCTGGATGTTCTTGAATAGGAAATTTTCAGGTATGCCAAGGGTGTTGCAGGAAATGATGGTGTTGCCACATCAGTATGTGGTATCAGAATGTGTTGATGTGGACCCAGACCATGAGGATTTACTGCCTGTCTGATGAAGCAGCGTCCTAACACGTGTATGTGCTGTGTAGCTTAAATGTAGGTGTAGGGGTGTGAAGCCCTGGGGTCCTGAACAAATTCCAGTGTGGTTAATTAATTTCTTTCTCAAATAAAAATATAACTGGCATTTCAAAGCCTTCTAAAGGTTAAAAGTTAGCAAGGGGAGCAAACAAAAGTAACGTTACAGATTCTTGTTTAGGAGGATGTGAAAAGGATTGTATTGTTCCTCATAATGGGCTTACTTTTGTTCTTTCCTCCAGAAATCCTCCAGTGCATCCTCCTCAAAAGTCTTGCTTCTAAAAGTTTGAAATTATACCATGTTTGTACTTCTTAATCAAAACTAAGCATGCCTGGAAAATTCAGTTCAGTGTGGAAGTACAGTGTTCTAGCAGTAGCTGAAGCAAAGACAAACAGAACCTCAAAATCATATTTGTTGTTGTTGTGAAGAGCTAACAAACAAAACCAAAAAGCTTTTAGAAATAATATTTTGTGAAGTATTTAGCATCATTTAAAGAAATTAATGACAGTCACAAGTCATGTAAAAGTTTGGATGGTTTGATGGTCACTTGAGTGGAAAAGAAGTTCTCATTTCACATTTCTAATGTATTTTGCTTCCAGAACAGACAGACTAAAGGAGGGCTACTAGAGCATTAACATTTCTTTGTGCACATTTTACTGCAATCTGGCATTCAAAAGGAAGAAACATTAGAAGTAGTTTATTTATATTTCAGCACCAAATTAGAAAGATGACATCATACATTTACAGTTCTTATCCCATGACATGCCTAATCCCCAACACCTCATTACAGAGGACACTTTTAGGATTGCATATATCATCTTGTTTAACTTTTGCATTCTTTTATGGAATACAGTTGAAAGGTAGGAAATTTAAGGCTGTTCATTGATAAGAAAATAAACTAATAAAAGGTTAGGAGCTTCCCTAAAGAGGCAGGGTATTACAGTGTTTACAGTAAGTGGCTTATTATTTGTCTATTAATTCTCCATCTTTTCCACTCTTTTGTTAAGAAGGTCTTCCTCTTTCAATCTAAAGACAAACAGACCAACTATGATGGTTCAGATTGAGATAGTCATTTTAGAAAAATTAGTAGACATTCATAGCTGAAATTCATACAGCTGTATGCTTCCAGCTTCTTGTCTGGGGGGAGAAAATGAAATATTTTCAACTGTGCAGGTTCCTCTTATTCTGTAGCACACTGAGAAGATGTTGTTTCAGTGCTATGGAGATGCTCAGAAAGTCTGACAGTGCACATCTAATCTGTGATTTTTTCCTGTATCTTGTTGTTGTGAATGCCTAAAGTTTTGGGTTTGGGTTGGTTGGTTGTTTTCACTTGAACTGAGTAGAGCTCCCCTCCTGTAAAGTAGTATTCTATGATCCTTCGAATGGACATCGTGTGAAGTGCTATGACATTGCATTGTGACAATTGAAAAAAAATTAATTGCTGAAAAGACACATTTCCTGTGATTCTGTGGTTAATAGTTTTCCTTGCATTAACTTTTACTAACTTCAAATATTATGTAATATGAATATTGTTTGCTTTTGTTTCCCCCAAATACCTTTTCAACTTTAGCAAAAAACTTTAAAATTGGGAAATTTAGTAGCAATCTCTGAGTTTTACATTTCAGATATACCTACCAGTGAAATTTTCCAAACAGAGTTTTTGATATAGGATTGTTGTCATAGGAAAATCAAATTCCAGCAGTCTTGGAAGTAAATTTACAAGATACTAGCTATGGGACACTAGCTGTCTCATGGGCACTTTGAATTGGAAGCCAATTAGACCTGTTAATAAAGGAACAAATGCTCATTAGTTTGAGCAAAGTCCTGGGCCAGTGTGTTTAGCCAGCATCCTCATCTGTGTTTCCATACATCCTACTGCCTTGGAGCATGACATGAAGTATGTTAAGGCTGCTATCTTTCCTTCAGTTAACTGTGTGATATTAATTGTGTATGTCTCTAGTTGATTATTTTTATTTTGGGAGAGGTTTTTCAGAGTTGACAACATTTTCTTCTGGACTTCGTTAGTGGAAAATTAAGTGAAACTCAATTGCAGTTTAATAGGTTTGCCTATGACAATCTTCAGTGCAACTAAGACAAAAAAAACAAGGACTGTATCCACTGATATCAGACAATTGGTAGTGAGATATTTTTGGTGTTATGAGCAAGGTTTGAATTATTCCAGTCCATGTATTTCATGGCATGGAATAATTGTAATAGCGATAAAGGGCAGTGATGTATCTTGTTATCTCATGGTGACAGAGATTTTATTATCTGTACACAGCTGTAGTTGAAGTGTTGATCTCTTTTTCAAGATCTGTATCTAAGACATTACTTCCATTCAGTAATGTGTCAAGCTTCATAATCACTTATTTCTCTAAGTGCCTCTGTGTCTATCAGTTAGTTTTCAGATTCATTTCACATACAGTTTAGCAGGGTGATCCTGGTGTACAATTAAAGCCAAAGCAGAACTTTTAGCATAACTATTCATGATTGTTGTGTACCTGCTAACCGCCAACTTTATTTGAAGTACACTTACTAGTTCTTTCAGAGAGATTTAAAAAGTTAATTGCTAAGACATAATATTAGACTGGAAAAAAATAGGAAACTGTTCTAAATAAATTTAGAAAGCTGAATGTTGTTCGTGCTTCAAACATAACGTCCTTGATCATTTACTTTTCTGACTTTTTTTGTGCAATTCTACAGATGTGAAAGCTGAAACAGAGGATTTGTTCACATACTTTATTTTTCTATTTCTGTTCCCTTTTCTTTGTGAGTCAGCAGCCTGGATTTCAAAAAAATAGGAGAGCCAAGATCTTCCTAAAACTCTGACTCCTGTTAGAGTAATATGTTCAACATGTAATAGAATTGTCTTCCTTTACATCTTAAACAGACACAAAACAGAATGAAACTGATGGCAGATAACTATGATGATGACCATCACCACTACCACCACCATCACCACCACCACCATCATCGATCTCCTGGGAGGCCACAACACTCCAACCACAGACCCTCTCCAGATCAGGTTGGTCACCTCGTTTTTCACTTCTAGGTTTTATAATTTTGTTATTTTGCTCTGTCAAGATAAAATAAATTTTCCAAAGAATTAATACAGCAAGTGATGTGTTCTTTGAACTGAAGCTAATAGCTCTGGTATTTAATTACATCCCTGAAATAGTTTAAAATTTTGGCTTTTTGTCTGGTGCCTTTATCTGGAGTAGGAAAAAGAGTCTATATACACAAGTAACTAATCCTCAAATAGAGAACCTTGAGAAAGAATTAAGCATTGCTTTTATATGACAAGTCATTGTTTGATGCTAAAATAGGTTATAAGTTCATAGTGTCTGGGTAGCAATAAAAGGCAAAAAAATTGATGAAGTTGTAATGGGAATTTAGTTAGAATGTATGATAGACTACCTAATTGGGAATAGGAAGCAAAGAAGCTAAAGATGCCTTTTTTAGAATGACCAATAGAATCGTACTAAAGACAGAAACTGGTAAGTATGAGAAAACTCAGTTTCTTGGATAGCAACTCAAAAAAAACAACAACCCCAAAACCTGAACAGCACAACACAGAATCCTTTGAATTCTTGGAACATGTTAAGAACAATTTTTCTGTCAGAAAGGGGAGAAGGATATTAAGTACTTGCTGTCTTGGTTTAGTTCTGTTTCTGATTAACAGAGATAAGTTGGCTGAGTTTATAAAAGAAGGAAAAGTTATCTGGAAATGTCTGTGTTTAAAAAAAAGTTTGGACTTTATGTAAGGGCTAGAATGAAAAAACAGAATTAAGAGAAGTGAAAAAACAGGTAACAACCTCCGCAGTGTTACTGAAACCCAGACACTGGTTTCAACTACTTCAAGAAACCTGAACCTGTGAAAAAAACTTGAGGGACAAGACAATATATGAGAACAAACATCTAGTCAAGGAGGTGCTTTTCAATGCATGGTAACAGGTTAATCAGGGAAAAGAATAGATAAGGAGCATAATGAAAGTCTGTATCATAACATCTTCAAGAACGTAAAGACATTATATGAATGATGGGAATAGGTACGTGATTAAAGATAGAACAGATACAATACTAGATATTTTACTAGTACTAGAACTCTCAGTTTTACTCTGTGTTATTCATGATTATACTGAACAATCCCATGCAGGATATAGGAGATCCTTGGAGCCTCGAGGAAGGCAAAGCTTTTCTCATCTTTATAAATAACATATGGGGATTTATGAGTCACTTTATTTTAGACCCTGGAAAGTTATGGAACAAATTATTATTAATCATTGAATCAATAGAAAGCCAGTACTCTTTTTATTGTTCATTTTCAGTAGCTGGGTGTGTGCATCAGACCATGTGACCTTATCTATCTGTCCATCTCAGTGGATATCAGCCCACTTTATACTTGCTTCATCCTTACCCTGTTTTCATCATCATCAACTGGTGGTTCCTATCCTAGACCAGATAAACTATTTTTCTGCCTTACATTCTTCAAGATAGGAGGTCATTTATCACTGCTCACTTTGTTCTAACACTTTTCCTATGTGATGGTTTTGGGCCACTCTCTAAAACAGAACGCTGGTCTAGCATTCCCACCCTATATTTATTATGCTTCTATTTGTCAAGCAAATCTGATTTCCTTTGATAAGGTTTTGTGGCTAAAGAAGAAAATGGTAGCTGCAACATACTTTGAATTCATAATGCCTTTAACACTGTCCCACCATATATTTGTAAATACAAATAAATACATCATTTTGTAATGTAATTAACAAGTAATGTAAAATGAATTAGAGTAATAAAAGCTGTAACTGTAAATAATCTTCTTATTTAAATAATTATGAAATCATCATGACGTGGGTGAGCAACTGATACAAACAATGTGCCACAGGCAAATATTCTGTTTCTCATTGTCAGACAATGGGGCCAGTTACAGAAGGGTTCCAAAAGAGATCTGTCCTTTATCTGCTTCTGTGGAGTATTGTTTTAGAGATTTTTTCAGTGGTGAAGTAGAGAAACCATTAATGTTGTTGATCTTGAATCAAGCTGTAAGAAGTTCCGTAGCATAGTAGGAGCAGTTAAACTGCTTAAAAAGTTCCTCCAGTCTTCATAAACTGGAGAAAATCTAGAATCAGTAATTTGAAATTTGGTCAAGATGAGTTTCTTTACAAGGGAGAAGTCATGTGCACTGATGAGGTAATAGCATGGAAAAAGGGATCTAAATTGCACAATGGAATACCATTGCAATTAAGTTGGATCTAATTCTGGGATAGGTATAATGCTGGAAAAGAAGCAGGAAGCAATTATTCTATTCTTTTGAGCACTGGTGAGACCTCATCTGAAAGGCTCTGTAGGTTTTGATCAGCATGCTTTAAGGAACACAGACAAATTAGAAGGGGACAAAAGGAGAGCAACAAGAATGATAGAAGTTTTAGAGAACATGACCTGTGAGGAAGGCTTAAAGAACATGGTTTGTTTAGTCTAGAGAGTACCAAAAGGGAGACATAAGTCTTCTAATACATAAAATGTTGTTGTAAAGGAGACGATGATCAATTGTATTCCAGTGCCCAGTGGAGAAAGAGTAGGAGCAGTAAATTTAATTTTGCCAAGAATAACTAGGTTAGTTATTAAAAAGAAAACTTTTTCACTTTGAGTCTAATGAATCTGTAAGTGGAAAGAAACCGTGGACATTCTTTCATATACATGTAATGGAAGGTCTTTTCTTGAAGATTTTTAAGAACAGGTTAGATGAATATAACTTTATTTCACCTCATGTTGGACTTGGAATAGGTGTTCTCCTGAAGGGCTCCCTAAGTTTCCACAGACTCTGTGAACCATGGGTTAGACCAGCATATGTTTACTTGCAAAGCAAGCAAATAGGAGATGCATAGCAAAATCCTTGAGAACAGCACAGACAAGGATAATCATGAGTGAACTCTAGTCATTTCTTTATCCTATATTTTTTAGTAGTGGGTTTATTTTTTCTTTCCTTTCTGTGTTGTATTTACCATTCTGTATGACATTCGTTTGTGCAGCAATTTGAGAACAGAACAAACTGAAAAAGATAATAACATTGCAAATCATCAGAGGAGATTTTTAATTTTGTAAGGTGACAAGGAAGTTGTGCATATTGTAACATAAATGCCAGTTAATTTAGTGAATGCTAGGGAGGAGTTCTGAAAGTTTTCTCACAACTTCTGGGGAGTTATAGTTGAACGTGCAGTGTTAGTCTTGAAACTTTTCTAATTTCTGTAGATAATACTGGATTCTCTAATTTACATGCTACATTTCTGTAGAGAAATACCTGCATGTTGTTATGTATGTCTGTACTTGATTTCATATCCTGCCATGGGCAGCATGTGGCAGCATGGCTCTAGAGTAGTGAAGGAATAGGCTCTCTGACTTCTCTTGAAGGACTACTTGAACACCTTTTTCTCAGATGTTATGGAGGTGTTTAGGTCTTCTGGCTGCTGCTAAGGAGCAAAATCAAGTTTCCAGGCACTTCTTGCCTTTATTCCCTCTTTTTGCTCTTCTGTTTAGGGAGAGGCGTAGATTGGTGACCTTTTTTGCCCTTGTATATCCTTGTCTTTCCTAAACTCTGGTGAAGCTGTAAGAAAGCTTCACAAACAGTAGGAAGACTCCAACTGTCCTCTGCCCATACACATGGTCATGTTACAGTGAGCCATGATGTGATCCCTGGTTATGTTGGTGTATCTGATTTTATCATGTGAATAAATATATGGAGGTTGAGTGCTGCCATGTTATTGGCATTGCAATAGTAACCATTTTTACTAGTCTTTAAAAAACTTGGGAAAAAAAGATAATTTTGTGCTTTGCACAAAAAAAAAAAAAAACCAAAACAACACAACAATTTATTCTCTTCAGTTTTAGCTTAAGAGTTGGCAATCTTTCTTAAATTCCACCTGGAAACATTTTGGCAGTGTGTATCCTGAAATGTGGGTGTAATACTCCTAGCATGAAAATGAGCTTAATAAGCATTCTGTACTAGCTTCAGTTTCCAAGGAGTTGTAATATGGAGCCCCTTGTAGAGTGCATTACAGTAATCTAGTCTGGATCATTGTATCCAAGATCTATCTGGAACAAAAAAACCCCCATGGCTAAATAAATTTGAACTTCCAGATTTAGAAGATGTCCTTCCTCATAGCTGAGACTTCATCACAAAACCTGTTGCCCAGCTCCATATCTCTCATATTTCTCACCTCTACATACTTACTGTTTTTCCTCAAAACCTTTTTGTCTTGGCCTCAGTTGCCCACATTGTCATTCCATTTTCTTCCTTATATGGAAAATGTCTTGAAGGAAGTGCCTGTCTGTGTCACACAAGTGACTGTGTGCTCTTGAAGCAAATTGCTGTAACTGTTGGAACTTGTTAGGAATCAGCACATTTGTATTCCCTGTCACAGCTGCCTTCCTGCACTGCAGCCCTTCTGTCACCTTTATCCTTTCAGTATCAGAACAGGACTGCACATTAATAATCAACAGGGAATTCTGCCTTGCTAACCACCAGTCTGGTCAAACTGAGACATCTTCTTACCTTTGGGTTTTAATCTCAGGAACCTCTCTGCCTCTCCCTGTTTGTTTCCTCTTCTGAGTTCCAGGCTCTAGTCACCCATATTCACTTACTAATAATTTCTGTGGGCATTTGACATTCCTGCTCAAAATCCTTACAGTCCTTAGCCTACTGGCACATATGGCAGATCTGTAGCTCGGGGATGTTCTCCACATAACAAATAGCATTCCTTTGCCATCACCCAGGACATTCTTCTTCAAACTCACGAGAACTTTGCCATGTGGTTGAAGGTCCTAAGTGCAGTTCCTTCCTTCCTACATAGTAAAAAACTGTAATTGATTATTTAAATTAGAAGCAGAATCTCTAGATGAAAACGGGACTTAAAAAGAAGTGGAGGCAATCTATGACATGTATGTGGCTCAGATATACTTAGGTTGGTCTGATGCCTTTCTTAGTAGGAAATTAGACTATTTGAGAACTTGATTCTGCATCCACACAGTGGAAGACTGAAAGTATAACATCCAAAGAATTTTCATACTTTAAGACTTTATTGCCAGACCTGATTATTATAAGAACTATCCAATCTTCTTACTTCCCATAGTACTTGGGGCTTTTAAAGACATAAAATGTACAGTGTTTCTAATCTCCTAAGAGTTTACTGAATTCCCAAGTTGTGGTGGATTCAAAGCTGAACCCTTTGCTCTGTGGTCACCAAGGCTACAAATATATTTTAATTTTGTTTTATGATGAGAGATTATCTTCTCATAAAAAAGAATCTGATTTTTAGAAAAATGTGAATATCAGAGGGCGTGCCATAAGGCTTTAGGAGCTGGCTGGTTTCCAAAAAGTTGGCCCTATTCTTAGAAGCTGTAATTGGGGATGGAATGTCACATGGTGTCTAAGCATGTAAAAAGATGTCCTTTTACATCTTTTAATCCTGTCTGGCTACATAGAGATTTTGTTCCTACTTAAAACATTTTTGATGGTCCTTCTACAAGGTAGTGGTGTTTAGAAGTAATTTGACACAAACTCACCAACAAGTTTTTCATTGCTCTGAGATCTCAGCAAGGAGGCCTAAAAGGTGGTTCAAGGTCTCTGAACTATCCTCTTATCTAAAGGAAAAGTCCTCCTTATCAGGACAGTGATGGGACAGGACTTTCTCTCCAGTCACAAAGCCAGCTATAACAGAGCTGGCCTGTAGCTGTCTTAGTATTACATACATGCAGTTTTAAAACAGGCTTTTTGAAAGTATGCTGGTAAATTCATTCGAGAAATGAAATCACATGCAGTGATGCATGAAACTTGACAACAAACTGACGGTTGCCAAGGAATTTTAGTATGCCACTACAAACTAAGTTTTTGAAGAAGACCATGTGCTCTCAAAAAATTTGTTTATTCTTTTGTATAGTGGTGACTGGTCTTGGCAACAGGTCTTTGTTCATCAGCTGGAACTGCTAAATGTCCTTGGAGTTGCTGAAAGATGATATGTGAAAAACTCTGAGCAGGTCAGATGGGATTTTGTTTGGGGTGGATGACTTTGAATCAGAACCACAGGACAGTCAAGCGACGATTATTATTTTAGTGTCTGGATCCTGATCTACAAATCACTGTATTGATCCATATGTAATTGTAGGGGAAAGGAGAGCATGCTACTTTGTGTATTTTGGCAGCTCTGGCTGTTAGCATAATGCCTTACACTGGAAAATTGCCAACCTCCAACTCGTGAATAGGCCTCAGGAATATTGAAATTTAGATTTTTCCTTTAAAAAAAGCCAAACAACAAAACAACACAAAACCAAACAACACATCCTAAAATCTGGACAAACTTAAACCATAACAGATTATTTTAGCTAATGCAAATAAACATGGTTATTTGAAAAGCATACAATTCTTCAAACTCCTTGTGTCTGTGAGTAGAAAGTTCAATCAGAGCAGAAGTTTAGTACCTGGAAAGCTGAAATATCTTGTTGGGAGTTTTCTGCATCTTTGAGAATTTGTCTTTCAGGACAGAGAAACAAAATAAAAAGACAGGGGAAAACCCAAAGCACCAGTGAAATTGTCATATAGAGTGATATGATATAGCTGTTTTATGGAGTAAATTGGAAATATTGGCTTCCTCCCTGACCCAGGTTTTGTTTAATATTCTGTGTGTTTCTTTATCCTGTGTGTTTACACATTGTATTTGGGCAGGTGTGAGCTTGCTCTTGTCTGTTCACTAAATGTACGTGAACTTGTTCTGCTGGTGCCTCAAGCTGCAAGGAAATACGCAATTGCATTAGCACAGAGCTGAGCCTGCACTAAGCTCATTGGAGTCACATGGATTTATTTGATTTAGGAATTTGGGCAGGGCAAGGTTTGCTTGTCGGTACGTTCAGTATAAACAATCCCAGGCATATCCACTGGAAATAACTAGTATTGTGCTGAATTAATGAGTGTTTCGAGAACTCAAGAGTGCAGTGCAAATTAGTCATATAAATGCTTTCAAATTTTTAAGTATTTCCTCTAGTTTTTCATCTTTGCTACACATATTATTCTTCTGGAACAAAGAACTTGTGATTCGTATCACCCATTGTTCAGACTTGTTGAACTGAATGCAGTAAAATCCTATTTGTATCATGGTCACCTTTAAAACATCAATTTTCCAATTAAATTGTATGCAGTTATCATAGCTGTATTGTTTATTAGAAACATACTACCAAGTGGCAAATTGTTCTCTTCTAATGAGGATGTAATTTTTGTCTAAGCATTTCCCAAAAGTCAGAAAGTCTTATCATGTCATTATTTCAGTAGATACAGAGAATTTTTCCTGCCTCTGACACCTGAGTATTTCTGTCTACCCTCAAAAGAAAACTGAAATAGTCTTCCACAGGGGCTTGCCTACATTTTGTGGTTAATAAGAGTGATTTCAAATCTAAGGATTATTTTAAGTCACGTTTTACTTGTGATGGAAGAAAAGAAGGTGCCTTGAAATCTGGAAGATCTGCTCTGAATTTGAATTTCTCTTTCAGGGATACTCCATTTCTGGATTTTGATATGCTGCCATTTTGCAGTTACAAACATTGTTCACTACTCAAGATTTGTCACTGAAAGTAAAAGCCAATAGAAATTTGTAATATTTCTTAATTCCTTTGTTATTCCTCTTAATTGTAATTATATTGTAGGCAGATTATTTTTCTTATACCTTTCAATTATGCTAAATTTGAAATTTATTAAAATACCAGCTGAACCTGACCTGTATTAAAAGCAAGAAGTAGAAAATAGCTTTTGCTCTCTATGATACTCCAGGAGATGGATTTTGTATATTGAAAAGTTATACCTCTCCTGTGCTTACAGAAATGAATTTATTTTATGTTTTGAGGTTTAATGAATGTGATATAAATGTATACACACTGCTCAGTGTGTATATTTATATATATCTATATTTATATGTTAGATTTGCAGTCTTTTCCACATATGGAAGAATTTTTTGAGATCATGTTTAGCTATAGAAACCTCTCCCCCTCACTTCCCCTGAATGTGTGTGTTATAATATACAACACATATAGAGGTTTACATTTATCTTATATTTCTTAGTAGAAAAATTATCTGCCACCATCATAGTCTAAAATAGGTCTTCAGACCAGCTGAAAGAGCCAAAAATGCATTTCTGGGAGACAGTAACTTGATAACAAAAGTTGCATATCTGGCACTGGTTACTTAAGTGAGATAACATGTCACAGGCTTTCACTACAAAGGGGACCATAAATTTTTGCATTGCAAATCTGATTTCACGGACCACTTCTTGTAAGAAGCATTGAGTTTCCGCTTCATCTAGTGATAAAACTTTAGAATGCATGAGTATCTGATGAAACATCTTACTCCTGTTAATGCTAGTCTGGGTGTTGTAAAGTAAATGGTCAGAAACAACCTTTCACTTACCCCCATCTCCAGTATTTCTGATGGATTTTAACCTTACTATATACAAATAGAACAAATGGTGAGATGGGCTTTATGGTCATTTTCATAGCTGGGTGATGCATGGTTACTTGTGACCCTTTCTGTTATGGATAGCTATGAAAATAGACCTCTGACATAGATACAAATTGCTGAAGCAATTTTTAAGATTTATTCAACTTTTTGAATATACAAATGAAACATAAAGACCTTCTAAAACTCTATACTCCGAAGACTTAAATGAATCCACTGTTAATCTTCCTGCTTTCTAGTTATAGGCTCAGTTCTTCAAATCATTCATGCACAAAACTCTTCTGTGGTCAATTATTGTGCGTATGGAGAGTTTAGGAGATTAGTCTTCAGATATGTTTGCTCCTAGAAACTGAGTAGCAGGTAAAAGTCTCTCTAAGCTCTGAAAGATTCTGATTTTAGACTAAGTTCTTGATTTGAATGAAATGTCATTGCTTAGCAGGTAGATTTCTTTGTAACAAGGGGAAATCATTATTTGTAAAGGTAGGTATTTGCTGTAAGTAGGACAGTCTCACAGTTCAGAGCCAGAAGTTACATGTTTAATGACCCATTAGTAGCCACAGATAACAAGGAGAGTAACTTAAATCAGTCATCAGAAAGTTAGTTGAAGAGATGAGCAGGTTATCGGTAGATTTATTTAACCCAAGTTAAGACATTAATTCTTAGCATGCAACACATGAAAGGGAAATGTGATGAGCCTTGTCAGGAAGGGTCTTCTATTGTGGGAAGAGAGCCAGAAAAGCTTAACTCATCAAGTGTTTAATGTTGCCTGTGTTGCAAAAGCTTTTGGCTAAAAGGAGATTAGGATTTTTTTTTTTCCTGAAGAATGGATTTTAAAAAGATACTTGCATGCCACAAAAATGAGGAGTATTGTGCTGTAACCAAATTTTATACACATATTTTTATGAGTTGACCTTATAGTAGTGCATTTTTTGCAGCGTGTGCACCTATGTTAGGATTTTAGTTCTGATCAAGAATGCAGATTTGAATCAAATCCTCCTCATCATTCTCACTTCCTGCACTAGGGTTCATATCCAAAAGTGTTGGAGTGGGCACCTCAAATTCCTTTTTGATTGAACTTAAATGGAAGATACATTCCAGGAGGTCCTCCAGCACAGTGAAATTGCTAAAGGGAATTCAGTCTCAGGGATAAGGCTAAATTAATCCAGAATACCCCCCAAGGTGGGTGTATTGTACAGAGGCCAACCCTCAGTACCAATTGTATTGGCTGTAGATCTGTTGCTCTTCCAAGACACTGCTGAATACAACCTGCTGCAGCTATTCCATGTTCACCAGTAATCCAGAGTGTGCCATGTGCGGAATGACTGATGATTCCTGGCATCTGATTATTAAAATTTTCTAGATTACCTAATCATGTAGACCATGATTAGAGTTCTCCTTTGTTTCTAACCCGCTGGGTAATGTAGCCCCTGTTATCTGAAAGCCACGGTCTCAAATGTACTCCCGAAACTGATGAGCCTTTATAGAATTGATGGCTGAGAAATGTGCCTGCAAAGCTTGCACTGAGATCCACTCCAGTAATAAAACAGAAGATGTCTTTATACAAACCTTCTACATCTGTGTGCAGTGTTTTCCAAGCATTGTTCTTTAAATTCCTCGTTTTGCTACCTTGAAGCCAGTTTTGAGGTTTTAATGTTAGGTTTTGTGGCAATTGGATCAGAATAGTAAATGATATTTAGTAACAGTATTTAGCAGATACTTATTTTTAAGATGGGAAGCAAATATGAGAAGTAGCAGCACAGAAAAACAGAAAAAAGGACTAGGAAAAAGATGAAATAAAATCAACAAATTTATAATCTATTAATAGCCTGTGTACAAAGGCTTTGATACTATTTGAGATTATACCACTGTACTATAAATATATGTCCAAATTAGATACTTGGACGTCAGTCCTAAAAATTCTGAGCATTCAATATTTTAACCACTTTGAATTGATAATGATTTTATAATAATTAAGTGTGAGTACTAATTTATTAATTCAGTTGGTATCTCTTTTTTCCTTTTATGCCTGTCAGGAATTGAGCTTTCACTTTGCAGTTTTTGTCATTGAATGCTGCTATTCTTGACCCTATAAACGAATGAAAGATCCAAGTTTAAAAGGCAGTTAATGTACACAAACATTAATCAAAAATTGCTTGATTACAGTTTATTGTTTGAAAGAGCCATAGATTAATGATTCTGTAGGATACACACTGATATGAAAAACTAAGCATACTTCTGGAAGACTCTGATCCAATATTAATACATGATAAGGCATAACTGCAGCTTTTATTTTGCTTCACAGTGTGTCAAGAATGGAAAAATAAGTAATGAACTTCATTTTTCCCAGAACTTCAGTGAAGAATTCTGTATTCCCATCATTATCTCTTTGCATTGAGGCACCAAACCTTAGCTTCTTGATGAACTTTATTCATGAACCCAGTTAAAGATACAATCCTGATTCTTATGTGCTTTTTATCCAGTGCTTTTGGGTAGCTGTTTCTGTCTAGTGGGGGCTTGGAAACAACCTGTCTGCATAACAGGAATAGTAAGTGGTCAATGAGTTCTTTTACTGTCCTTCAGAGAACTTGCCTTCTGGCTTGTGTTAAATTAGGAAGTGACAGCACATATCGTGAAATTACAATTCTTTGGTGTAATCCTACTGTTTACTGAAAAAGAGGGTTGATGTTCTCCAATATCTGTAGGAATTTTACTTTTCTCCTGAACTGTCATCAGGAACCAAGTGTTTTTAGGTCAGTGCATTACCTAGCATCAATATATGATGTATTCTGTATAGAGCTAATTTTTCTGACACTTTGTCATGTGGCACATAATGAAATGTCTTACAGAAATCTCAGCATATTATTTCAAAGCACTTGTCTTATCAAAAAGAGTCTCTATGTAATTGGAAAAGATAGAAAGTTCTTTTGGCAGGACCAGTACTCAATAAAGCGATGTTGATTGACGTTAACTGAGCTCCAGCTTTTAATTTATTGCTTAATGTATATCAGGATCAGTGTCAAACTATATAGTCTTTAATTTTCCCTAAAACTCTGTACAAATATTTGACAATATTTGATTTTTCTGCTCTTCTAGAACTCTGCCAAAAGGAGATCACACAAATAATTGAAGTGAAAATGAATGTCTGCCTATTAGAGGAATTACAATGCACTAAACAGCAAACCAGCTGTGCGTAGTTAGGAGGAGTCATTTGGAAATGCACTGAGTTGCCTGTTTTGTTGATTTTTGCTGTTTTTAAGGATATCACCAAAGATTAACCTAATGCATTCTGTTAGTGAAATAGGATCAAACTACTCAGTGGAAAAGAAATCCTTCGGTCTTTCTTCAACCTTTACTCTGGCAAAACTCTTGTCAACCTGAAAGTCAGTTCAATTAGCGTTACTAGGCCTGAGCAAGAGTGGCTCCTGTAGAATTCAGAGGGAATGACTTGTGTTTTCAGTGAGGCAAACCCAGCCCATTGGAAGTTTTGCAGAACCTGTCCCTTTGTTTCAAAAAATAAATAAGAATATTCAGGCCTCGCTGTGTCTTTGCTTTGTGGTGTATTTGTGCAGACCTTATAACTGAGATGTGTTCCAAGTTAACTGTAAAAAAATTTACCCACATTTCTTCTGTGTTAAATGATAGCTAAGTTTATAGTGGACTGTCAGATTTCTTTACTTAATTCAGCAACATGCAAGACATCTATCTTAACATCTGGTTTTTAATAACAGTTGACATCTGGGAGCTCTTTTTTATTCCAAGAATGGACTAAGAACAGTAGTGATACTGGCAGTGTATATTTTCAGGCTAAAATTCCTGTCTATTTCAATCATAATTAATTACCATTCATTTTATTTGGTTTTTAGATTTAATTAAGTGCCAGCAATATGTTACAACAGCTAACTTTCAAGGTTCTGAAACTGTAGAATGTATTTTTTTAATGTTTCTAAAATATTAATGGGTGAATCTAGAATGATATGATTTTATTTGGATTTGAAATGCTGAGTTAAATGAAAAAACACTGTGTTGTGCACCTCTATGTTCTAGAAGCTGAGTATCACATCATTTGGCACAGTAGACCTGTACGTAGAGGTAGCTCTGCACATACACATCTCTGTGTGTACAGATAAAAATCATGGTAAAATTGTAATCTTCAATAAATGTGTCCTGGGAAGAACATTTCACTCTTCTGATTTAGTTCATGTTTTTTTATTTTGTTCTGATTAACTTCAAGTTTATAATAAATGTGAAGAAAGGCTTTCTGCTTTCAGCTTATCTACTGTAAAATAACAGCTTTTAAAAACAATTTAAAAACAATTTCATGAAATTGTGACGAATTTTTGTGTTTACACTCTAAATAAATGAGTAATGCTAATGGTTCAAAAATGGAAAAAAAGGAGAAAAACTATCTAAGAGTATTTAACTATGTGCAGTGTTTGACATTTGTTACAAAGATAGAGTTAATTGATAATGTGATGGGAAAGTGTACCTTGCTAATGATAGTTTTTTTTATTATTCAGGAGTTCTGTATCTTTCACCCAAACAGAATGTAAGACAGTTTGATTACACTAATTACCTTACTTACTTATAAGATTTGATCTTTTCTTTGCTGTCAATGTTGTTTTGAATTGCGTGCAAATAAAAAATAGATAATTTTTTAATATTTAATCTTATAATCTACTTCCTACACACTTTTAACTAGGATGGAAAAACGTGTACGTCACTGTTGTTGTTGTTTTTTTGGTTGCTATAGATGTGAATTCTTGTATATGTAACACAACTTGTTCACTTGTTTTCACTGGCTTATGTTTAAAAAAAAAAAAGTCATATTTGTAACAGCCAAGAAAGTTGTATTTTATATACACCAAAGTAACTAACCTTTCCTTCTTTCTTTCCAATGCCAACACTTTCTCTGTGCATCTGCTAATGTCTGGCACGCAGGATGATGAGGAGGGTATATGGGCATAGCCGTTCCTATAAACCAAAGTTCCAGTTTTGTTTTGAGGGGTGAGAAACTCTCTTTTCTATCTTTTTCTATTTTTGTGTTTTAGTTTAAAATGCATGGAGCTGTGTGTTTTTTGACAGGTGTGTTTGTGAACCCACACGTGTGTTTGTGAAGATGTTTTTTCATATGCAATGAAAAATGAGAAACTGTGTCTAATGGTTTAATGGTCTAGTGGTTTAGTTTTTTTCATGAGTTATTGTGGCTGAAGGTGTAAGTAGGTACAAACCTTTAAAAGAAGTCTATTTGTATCTATTTGTATCTGTCTAAACAATTTTGTTTTTTCAATAGGTAAGAATTTCTTTAAACTAGTGTTAATTTGCTATATCATCTCAACAATCCCTGTAAGAACACTGTAATATTTTTGCAGAACATGTACGATACTTAGGAAAGCTTGCCACAGTTTAAGCATGGAATCTCACTGAAATAGAATTTATAATATTCATGGAAAAATGAGACTACCTCTTAAGCTGAAATGTTTTAATGAAATTTTAAAATAAGCAGCAGATTCTTAATGAGGAAAGTATAATCTCTCTATGCAATACAAGCTCTGTGCCTGGAACAGTGTGACAGAATAACATCCATGCAGCAATTTGATTGCGATAGTTAAGACTGCAAAGTGCAGCTTGTTTTGTTTGTCTCCCAATTATGAGTAAATACTGTATCTGTCATGGTGTGTCAGTTATTGTTTGATGCATATCCACTTGTTTGGTGCTTGCCTTTGAGGCTGAGGGTAATTTGTAGCTCATGATCACCGTGGTCTCAGTGTTGCTGAGACCATCAGGCTTGGTGGTTCTCTACTAGCAAATATTGCTTGCTGCTTCTTACAGGAACAGTTTTATTTGCTGCAATGGGCCTGTTCAAAGGAGCAAAATCAACTCACTAATCATAAGTAGAGATTATTGTGTTATTAAAGCTTCCATACTTTATATTGCTTTGGCCCCTGTCACCCCAAGTCAAAGACTTGTATGATTTGTTTCCAGTTGTGTTATAAGCCATGTTGTAAGTCCGTTGTTCTATTTAATATGAATAAAATCTTCAAAATATTTTTTGTTCTTATATGCTTACTTTTCGGAATAGTTGTGAAATGCAAGACTAGTGCAATCCATAATGAATAATTTGAATTTTGCTTTTTAAAGAAAATGTAAAAAATTCCATTACAGAGAACTTTAAGATTCAATAATTTTAAAATAAAATAATGGGCACTGTGATACCACGAACATTAAAAGAAAAGCAACCTTGGTTTATCAGAGTATAACTATAAATCTTTCTGGGTTTTGTGCTTTCTGATTCAGTCCTAAATGGCATGCTGGTACAGGTTGTGTGTATAGGTAACCTCTGTGTTTATGGACACACATGTTGCATGTGGTAACAGTAGGAAAGGATGTGACTCATATTCTAAATTTTTTCTAGTTTCATTCTTCTTTCCTGAAAATAAGCAGCCTGAGAAAGAATGTAGAATTGTTCTTTTTCACATAAAATGTAAAAAAGGTTTTGGGCTTTCTTAGGGTTTTAAGTAATTAGCAAGTTCTGTTAACTGCAACTGCATGGTATTTTAATAAATCTTTATGATTTTATTGAGAAGTAATGTAATTTTTGGCTGTTTGGCAGCATCATTCTTCTGTTTTGGGTGTGGAGAGCAGGTCTTGTTTATTTTCCAGGTCCGTATTTATTTCCAGTTTAGGAACAGACATTCCTCTCCCATGCCTTTGTTCAAATGCCAACATAGTTTATCTGCTATCGTCTTATATTAGACCTTTGACAAATAACTTGTTTGCTGTTTCTTTTCAAGGGGAGGATCTCTGCAAAGGTAGTTTAACAAACAGCTGGTAGCAGGCACAGCCAGTCCTGCAGACTGAACTCATAAGTAGACCTGTCCTTGTGGGTAGAACAGCCATGACTCTGTTGGAACTGCTATCCTTAGGTCAAAGTTCGTGTCACAGACCTCCTTCCCTATGAGAAAAAAATGATTTAGGTCCCAGACCTTTCCGAAACCACGTGGGAATACTAAATTTCCTCATATTCACTGTTAAGAGCTGTAAGTACATCTTACAAAATATGGACTTAAGAAAAAATAATGGATAAATGTCTCTATTGTGCAAAGGCTTGGGAGCAAACAGCTTGATTTGGCTGTGTGAGCACAGGAGTTTGCATTCTCCACTCTAATTATGTTTAAAAAGTTGTAAGTTAAAAATCAGGGAAGTCCCTTTAAACTTGACCGCTTTAGTGTTCAAATGCTGCACAGGAGTGACATGGAATGATGGTGGAGATGTAGAGTGGCAGGACAAGAATGTGTTGTGAGGTTAGAGAGAGCTAGTTATTAAGGATCAGACAAGGTGTTCAGGGAAATCTCACTGGCCAGCCAATTTAGTAGCAAATGTAGCTGCACGGCTTGAGTCTTGTTAGAAAGGGGATCTCTTTCCCTCTCCTCACACTTACAGTGGGAAAAAAAGAAAGAAAAGTGGAGGTGATGATACGTTTTAAGAATAAAGCCTATACAGCAGTCTGTCATGGGTAACTGAAGCCATGTGACCTTCAGCAAATATGTTTTGTGCCACAGCTGGGTGTGCAGGTAGAACACAAGTGCTTGTTTTGCCTTTCCAGTTCCTAGCACTGAAGTGCAGCAGACACTGGAAAAACAGCTGGGACTTCACCACACGCTGTCCATGTGTGCCTGCAAGAGAAATCAACACTTAAACCTGTTTGGACAGTATTTGTTTGTACAGTACAGTAGAATTTGTTCTTTGTCAGGTGTGAAGTAAATTGGATGTTTAAAAAGATGCTTAGGAGTGTTTTGGCAAATTTATTGTCTGCTATATCCTTAGAACAGGGTTACCTTCACACCTGAAACAAAGAACAACTGAAGCTTGTGCCTGGCAGCAAATGATGTCCAGTGCTTTTGCAAAGAGAATCATAAGGCTAGTCTGCTAAATTTGGATTTAGGAGCAGAACATAAAGTCTGTAATTTTAAAATTTTACCTTGGTAGACAGTCTGGAGGCATCAGTGTCATTCAGTAAAAAACTCCTTCAAAGCAGAAATTTCTACAGCATGGGCAAAAAAATATTGCTCAGGCAAATATAGTCACTGTTCATTTCTAACTATTGGATGTGTTCTATATGCTTCAGGGAGGAGGAGGCTGTTTTTAAACAAATGTGCCTAGCTTTGTCTTTGCTGAGATGTGGAAACAGTTCTCTTTCAAGATGCCCTTACTAATAGCAGTATAAAGCACACATTATATAGCCATTTTGCTATATAAGGATATGTTTAAAGACTTAACTATTAGCTATTGTTCTGCTTTTTGTTTTCATTATTTCAAGTCATGATTTTTGTAAATAATTTATATTTTTTTAATGTTTGGATATTCTGTTTAGCCTGTTTTGAAAAAAACATGCTAACTTTGAAATGAGCTTCAGGAGCATGCAAAGCAATGGAAAAATAAGGAGCGTGACTGTTTGCAGTGTTCATTTTAATTTTCTCATAGAGTGTATGAATACCAGCTCTATGTTTAATTAGCTAAATGGGTGTTGCTGCATTGACTGGAGACCCGGGGCATTTCTGATTTGTGAATTTTTAGGCATAATTGTTTTACTGCAACTTAGTTTTTGCTAAACAAAAGGAGGAACCTCCCAAGGAATGTTTGTTTTGCAAACCATGGACAGATCTGTGACTCGTCTTCATTCCTGTTAAATACTTTTGTTCATAGGAGAAGACATTTATACGTTTTGATTGCAAAATTTTGTATTAGTTAGAAAGTTACCTTTCTTTTCTTGTTAAAGATGTCATTACTACCACTAGTATTTCAAGGTATTAATTGCCCACTGCAGAAGACAGAGAGTTTTCATTAAAAGTAGGATTTTGTTTATCGAAGTCAATGAAAGCCCTGCTATTCATTTCAATTCTGTTCAGTTTTTACTGAGAGCAGTTTCTTTATTTTGATTGTTCCTATTCATAGTAGAAAAACATCTATTTACATAGACACATGTATTCTCAAAACGATTTGTATGAACTAGATTTCTTTTACTTTAAACTGACAGGCATTTATTTCACGTTATACATGGTATATATGAGACACCAAACCACGCTCGTGCCCAGCTGTGGAGCTGTATTGGACAAATTCAGCAGTTTTTTGTCTATCACTTGTATTTCAGCTGTGAGAGCCAGGCCATTCTACCTGAACTGAGGATTCATGTTCTTCACTGCAGGTGCAGGAGATGTTAAAAAAAAATTGGAAAATGTAGCCTATGAACTGAACTTTAAAGCTTTTGATGTAGTCAGTTTGAGGACAACAATCACAGGGCGTAAAATCATCAGTCATGCTCTTCTATAATCTTCCATAGTAAAAATAAATAACATACCAGAGCAATTTTTAACACTCTAGAAAGTGAGAAAAGGCAGACTGTGTTTTCACAGCTAATCTTAATTTCAAAATTTTATAGTTGCTCTGAGTAGTTAATCACTGATTTAACAGCTAAGCTGACGTCTTGAGGAACATAGTGAAAATCTGCTCTAAAGATACGAATTCAGTGATGAATTGCATTGTGTTGGATTTCACAAACTACAAATATTCCTGTCAATATGTGAAACTGCTATTTTGTCATTTGACTTGAAGACAGTTTCAGAGAGTTGGTTGTAAATGTAAGAATATGTGAATATGGAACTGCCTGCACAGCATTCTGCTTGGAAGCAGAAGTGCCACCTGACCTAATCAAAGGTCATATGACCTGAACTTCTGCATGTAAGATTTTACAATTGAATGCTAAAATATGAAAACACCAGTTTTGAATAAGTGAAGTGAGCTGCAGAGAAACAAAGAAAAGTATTTTGCAGTTTCAGCAGGTGTATACTGCTTGTATAGTCATTTCCTTTTTCTGCCAAAGAAAAGGTATTGGACAGGATGTGATTGTCTTGAGTGGTAACCTTGAATCAGTGGCTGAATCAAGAGAATTTATGAATAATTCTATAACAGTAAAATACAGAAATCTAAGAAAAATATTTATTTATGTTATTTAATTAAGTCCAGTATCCAGCATCTTGGGAATGTTGTTTTGACAATATTAAACTATTTGTATACTTGTGCTCTGGTAGCAAATATTAATGTAGTGGATTAGAAATATTTAAGAAATGCTTGTTAATATTCCTCATTTCTTTATATTGCCCCACTCTAATTAGTCATTTGTTTTAGCATCAATATTCTCATTTGCTTAAAAAAATCTATTGTGCCAATTGCTCATTTCAAGAGATGGTCAGAAAACAGCAACTTCAGCTGTTGTGATGGAGTATCCCCTCGTACCACAAATGACAAAGACTTGCTCCTTCATTTTGCTTCAGTTTTGATCTTTGCTTTATAGACAGCTAGCTGGTGAAAATGTTTACAAGTCTGTGTTCCAGAAGAGCAGCGATGCTTTCACTGGTTCCCTCCTGGAGCCTTTCTGAACATCTGGCTGGCCAGATCATCTGCCCTTCTTCAGCCTGGCTCTCAGTTCTACTGAAGTGAGCCAAGCTAGCTAAACAGTTTACGTCCTAGCTTTATTTTAAACCTGATGTTTTTGACTGAAATGAGCAAGCTACTCACTTGAGCAGCATTACTGGAAGATTGGAAGAGGTAATGGTCTTGTAAGGGAGAGGGATAAGCAGCTGGAATCCTTCAACAACATACCTGAATGTAGATGAGGGTATCTGTCCACAGCCTTGGGCAGTGCTCAGCAAATAAGCTGTGCCAGCTGATGATGTCATTACCACCCACCATTATCTACTTGCTACTATTTTTCTGCTGGAGATTGTTACCCTCCCAGATCTATCAACAAAGGAAATCAATCCCTTATCGAATCCAAGCAAACTGAGCCAGGTTAGCATAAATAGTGATGAATACCCATTCATCAGGCCAGCCTGTTTATCGTTGGGTCCTGTAGATAAGAGAGCACATGGATTAGTGGTAACATCCAGCTGATGGCTGGTGAAGAGCAGCTAGTGGCACTATCATCTTCAAGAGGAAAAGCTTAGTCTGAAAGAGAATTATATCCATAAGTTAAAAACAAAAAGAGCCTTACAGAATTGGCTTTATCTTCAAAGGTTCTAGCACCAATTTAGGTAATCAGGTTATTAAAATAATTTAAATTCATTCCGTGCAGTTTTCTTGTTCAACTAATCAGAATCAGAACCTCTTTGTTCATTTTGCAGATAGACATATTTCTACCAGATGCAAGCATGGAGATCGGTAATAAATGATATTTTCCATGGATCTATAATTTTGGATAGTAAATCTGTGTTAAATTTTAGGAAAATCGGTTCTAACTGTTTTTTGGTTGGGATTTTTTGGTAGATCTCGCAACAAGTTTTTCGGAGCCAATTATATTTATAAGATGATTGATTTTATCACACGTAGTTCTAGGACCTTGAAATGCATTAGGTGATAAATCAAACAAAGCTGAAAGCTTACAAATGGCTACTGTTCCCTGATGTGGCCGAGGCCTAAATCTGTGTTTGCTGGAGCCATCAGAGCAGCACAGCACAGTCACATTCTTTGTGTTGTGTTTTACATCTGCTGACCTGGAGCATGTGAGCTTATCATGAGGATTCATTTTAGTTCTGAGAATATGGATAGGGTCAAATGTAAACACTGAGGTAAGTTTTTAATGACTTAGGAATTCTGTTAGCCAGGATGATTTTGATTATGGCAGTTAGAAGCTTTGGGTCTGACTTAGGTTGGTTCTGTAGCCCCATAGGAATTTATACCTGTGTAAGTAATAACAGATCCTAACAGTCTGATTGAATTAAGTTGTGTTCAAGCCTTTTGCATGGAAAGTGCTCTAAGATTGCCTTTACATTTTTTCAAGTAATTGGGTATTATATCCTACCTGCATTAACTGTAGGGGAAAAAAAAAAAAAGAAAAAGGTAAAGGTGAACAGCTTTACTCCTTTTGCAAAATGTTTTTGGGTTTTGGTTTGTTTTTTTTAATAGCTCCTGGTCCAATGTTGTGCTTTCCTTCAATGTCAAAGAAGAAAAATACCCTTTCTTTCCCTCTTGAAAGAAGCATAACTTCTAAGAATGCATTTTGAGACAAGCTGAGTGAGAAAACCCTGCCTTAGTTACAGAAAAAAGATAGTCTACAGAGAAAAAAAACATGAGCACTGGATTTGACTGCTGTTAGCACCAGGACAAAATGAATACTGTCAACTGTACTTTTACCAATGTACTCTGTTTTTCCTTGAGGATTGATAGGTTTAAATGTACTGATTCTCTCCTTGAGTCTGTCTGTCAAACTTTGATCTGATGTTGAAGTGTTCAAAAGCTGCATGAGTTGCAGGGTTTCAGCAAACTTGATCTTACAGGTTTAACTTAAATATTGTTTCCATTTTGAAGTCTGTCATATGGGTGTACCACAAAGAGTGTTTGGTTTTAGCCCTGATGTCTTGGGTGGTGGTATGCAGCAAGTAACAGAATACTTGGAATAAAGAAAAATCCTGAAATGAATCCCTCCAGCTATGGGCCAGTTGAGAGCAAGAGAGACAGGATGTAAAGTAAAACCAGTATGTCTCCCTTTGATCAAAGGATAGATTCCCAACCACCACCCAGCAGGTGATTAACACATAAGTACATTTTCCCCTCAATGGGTGGATGGGACAAAGCTGAGTATCTGCTTAGCACCCATAAAGTAAACTTCAGTTAATAGAGTGATGTTGGAAATATTTCAAATGCTGTGTTTGTGCATTCTGATTCGTGATGTTACATGATTGATACACACAAGTGCTACTAAAGTGTCTTAGAATATGAGCTTCTCTAAAGGAAGAATTGTTGAGCACCTTATGAAACTGTATTTTTATTTTCAGGAGAAAAAAAAGCCCTTTCCACATGTCTATGGTTACATGTTTTTCACTTGTTTATGCTTTCTGCATTTGGAGAAATTCATTAATAGACAACTGCAGTATGAGCTTGGAGTATGGTGAAACAGTCCTGCAGGGTGTGGTGGTGCATGGTTTTACACATAAAAGCTGCTCAGAGACAGACTGGACCATCTGGAAGTTCTGTAAGCCACAGACTGGTTTTACTTCAAAAGTAATGACAGGGGGTGTTTCTTTTTTTTTTTCCTAAAACTATAATACTGGGTTTAGAAATCTTTATTTTCTTGTGGTTTCATCATATTTTATTTATCACATGTCAAATATATGTTTGTTGAAGAGGAAGAACGTAGAATACGAAATTTCCAATCCTGAAGAATTTCCAGTGTAGTAACACACTGATGTCAGTAAACTCTATTGTTGTCCCATTGACTTTTTTGAGGACAAAATTTCACACCAGAACTTTTGGGGAGAATGTCAGCTAAGCTGGTCTCATTTTTATAATTGTGACTCACTTTCCAGTACAAATTAGAATGCAACAACCAAATTCTAAATATAAGACAGCTCTGCTATATTTCACTACTTGTATGAGAGAAAAATCTCATCAATGAATGACTTTATAATAAGCAGCCTTACTTGAGTTGCCTGATGAAACATAATCTTAAGAAAAATGTTATTAAGAATTAATTGTAGCACAAATGCTTTTTTATGTGAAAGAGAATCAAACTATCTTTCTCAAGAAGCAGGATCTGCCACGTATCCTCATTCAGAACAATGTATTTCACAAAATGGAAAGCAGTAAGCTAATTACTAAGCAAACTCTTTTTTTTTCATAATTTCATTATGTGAGATCAAATGTAGATATACATTATGACACAGATTTTTTTTTTCTAGGATCCTGCAAACAATAATTAAAGTATTTAGTCTGTTACCCAAGAACATTACATTCTTTTAATATCATGACTGAATTTTTGAAGCATTGTTCATTGCCAGATTCTAAAAACAACATGGAATAAATAAGTGTTAGTCAAGAGAGATGTAAGCATTCCAGAAATAAAGTGTGGATGTGGTATTCTAGAAAACAAAGCTCCCAAATCTATAAAAGCTGTACTGGGTATTGCCTTCGTTGCAAGACTGTGCTTTCTGTACTGTGGTTGCTCCAATTTGCATGCTTTGCTCTTGGTATTATAATGCAATTTTAGCAAGCTTCTTTATAAGAAAAATATTGTTTATCAGCCAATCACTTTTCCTTAGATCAAAAAGCAGTAGTTGGAATGTAAAACCTCCAAATCTGCAAGAGGGGTGTTTGACAAATTAATGTAATTTAGTAAGATGGAATAACTTTGGTTTAAAATGTTATTTATGTACTGTTTTTCTATATATTTTCCCCACAAATGGTGGATACAGAGTGCAGAGTTCACAATATTCTGCTGTCAAAAGTTTCAAAGATTAATGATCAGGTAGCTCCAACAGTGTTGTTTTTAAATGATTACAGATAAAGGTGTTGTAGCAAGTAAAAAACGGGTGCTGGGATGCAGAATGATTTATTCTGGGTATCTGGGGGCTTTTTTAATAGTGCAAAAACTGCTTTCTTTTTCAGTGCCTAGTTTTATATTGCTTTATGATTTTAGCTAATGACTCCATCTTTCGTGGCATTCTGCTCTAAGTCATGTCATGATACAGCTTAACAAAGCACCGCCGAGTATCCTGATGTGCAACCCTGGCTGCCAATCACTCGGTGCCTCAGCAGAAGGGCCCTGTCCCGAATGTCCTCGGGGTGAATTCTTGTTTGCATTTCCTTTACAAAAAGCCCACGGTTGTTATTGCACCTGCTGGTGTTCGGTGTCACTGACCTCTCACCTAATGCACGATCAGGTGCTCTTTTTTAACAGGCAATCTGGCATTCAGCCCGCTTAAATTAGGTTCATTTGTCATGTACTCCTACCTGCCAGCAAGCAAACTGGGGAAAAAGAGGTCAAAGTAGGGATTTTTCAAATGTGTTTCCTGCAAGCTGCTGTTCGAACTTAGACCTGTCATTCAAAAGGCGTGTTGCTGCCTGCCTGCTTGCTTAGCAAACTAATTGTCTTTTACAAGTACTTGCCTTTCTCAGCGCCTTTGCAAGTTTTGTCTGGGGTTGTTGCATGCATATTCTTATTGCCAAGTATTGTTGCAAGCAGTAAATAAATCACTTGGCTATATTTAAAGCATATTTTGCCCAGATGCTGCTTTGAAATACTGGATTAAAATAGAAAAAAAAAAAAAAAGTTTTAAACCACTTACAGGAAGTGGGATCATGCAAAAGGCTGCTTTCATTTCCAAGTATGTTGTTACGAGTGCTTTTGTATCTGGGATGTATTCAAATGTATTTTACAATGTGATATTTAATCTAAATTTTGATTTTTTTAAATTTCATCTCCTTTATTTATTTTGGTTTGGTTTTGCTTTTTTTGTTTGTTTGGTTTCATTTTGTTTGGTTTTGTTTTGGGTTTTTTTGCTAATTTAGTCACATGGGCCTTTGTCTGAGTATCATAGTAAGATATAGATTCTCGTATTAGATGATGTTACTTCTTTTAAAATTTATTGGTAATTAAAGCCTGGAGAATTGTGTGGCTTCTGTCAAATTACTTAATGTTTAAGTGCCTGTGACAACACTGCAGTTTGTATAAGGGAGTGATCCTTGAAGCAACATTTTTGCAGCAAGACACAGTAACTGAAATAGAGCAAGATGAGGTGGTGGGAAATTTGCTTTCTGCCTTGTAGAATAGTAATTTCTTTTTAGTTTTGCCATTCTTATAAAGGAACTCAAAATTCATCAAATAACTGTATGCATTTCCACTTGGGTCAAAATTTAACAATGCTGGCTAAATAATGTGCCGTCTCTTTCTTCTGCTTTTTTATTCCCACTCTCAGTAATGAGGAGGGAAGATTTGGATTGATGAAATGGGAGTGAGAAGGAAGAGATTGGTTATGAAGTTGGGAATTGGCTTTCTGGGACTGCAAATTGAAAATAAGAGACTTCTTCAAACCTGTGATGGTTGTATGGGATTGAGAGAGGGACAGGCCTGCTGTCCTGTGTGTGTTTTTAGGCAGGGGGAAGTAGGAAGGAGAGGAAGAACCTGGCTGGTTTCAGCACCAGGGTGGGGTGTAGTTTGTTTTGGCAGGATTGAACTTCAACTTTTGACTGGAGTGAAAAGGTGAAAGGCAAAACAGGTTATTTGAGTTATGTCCAAGGAAAGTGGTAGGTAAATGGTATGCTAAGAGTTAGCTTTAGGGATAGAATTAGGATATGGGGAAACAACAAAGGGCTGAGAAATATAAAAATAGTTGTAATTGCTTTACACTTTTCAAGTTATTCTTTGGTTGATCTTCTCCATCATTCTTTGAGGTTCCCTTTATTTCTATTTTGTCTTATTTCCCTTTTCTCATATCTTGACACCTTAATCTTTGGATAATCTCACCTGAAAACACAAAGAAAGGACAAGTATTGAGTTCATATTACTTATAATATTACATATAGAATCATATATATTGTATTACATTTCAATTTTGAATTGGGGGAAGCACTAATTTTTTTACTCTACTAGAGTTAGTATTTCTTGAATCTCTCTAATTAAGGAGACAGTAAAAATAATTGAAGTAGAAAATTATGCAGGGCCAGTCACTGTTAAAGAAATTTTCACTTTTATTACTTAATGACTTTTTAAATTAACACCTCCCCAACGTTTCAAGGTTCATAATACTCTGCCTTCTGTTTTCCAGTTGGTGTGAGGTTGAATATAGAGTTTGAAAAGTCCTTCCAGAATTTCACAAATTCTCAATAATTTCCAGAGCTAAGCAGGAGTCAGGAAAGGTGTAGAAATTTAGATAGAAGATAAAATCAGTTACTTGTTCCCTCAGTGTGGATGGATCATCATCAACACTGTTCTTTACATGAGGAAGAACCAGGAATTTGCCTGCCATTCTTCTCTGCTGCTGTTTCCACTCTGCAAAGACAGTTAAGGGCTGGTAGTTGGCAGACTTTGAAGTCCACTCCAAATGTAGCTTATTCATAGTAATGCATCTTCTCCCTCCAAACGAACAGATACATCATACTTTCTGTTTGTCTATTTTCCAGTGGAGTATGAAGAAGAGATTTTAAAGACAGTCTGTTAACGGAGGGCACAGTGTAAGTTTACTCCTGTGAAATCAGGAATGACTCAAGATTTTGGGTGTGTGGAAGAGAAAGAATTTTAGATCCTTATTGCCAATTTCCAAGGCAACTGCTGAAGTCAGTCCTGAACACTTGTTCTTGCTTTAGCAATTTCTGGCAGAGACAATGTTATATTATATAGGGCAGCTTGTATGGTGTCCAAAACAGGACAAAAATTTGGAAACAGTGGGAGAATTTGGCCTTTACTAATCTGAAGGGTGTACACATAAATTAAATTACTTTATGATGTGAACATCTCTGTGCCTTAAAGTCAATAATCAAAGACTTTACAGATTTAACAGAAAGAATTCCATTTGGAGACAAAATTAACACGTCATAAAAAAATCTGAACGTGAAACTGGCAATGCTTACACGTCCAAATCCTTTTCTGTGCCCTTTTCTGAACACAAAGCCCAGTACATACATGCAGACTGAAAAAATGAACCAAATGTAAATCAAGCATCAGTATGTTTGTGCACATAGTCTTGCACCTGTATTTGAAAATATTGATTTCCCTAAATTACTATGACTCAGTACATTTACATTTATTATCATGTTGTCAATTTTGTAAAACAACAGATGAAGGGATCTCATGCTTACAGGCACCAAGAAATAATACATCCTTTCGATAGGTGCATTTTTGTCATTTGCAATCTGGGAAATTTCCCTTTTCTTCCAATGTTCTTAGAATTCTACACTATTTGCATTACTGTGATGTAAGAGGTGTATTCATGGTGAAGAATATGACCAAAATGCCTGTACACCATCAAAGAATTCCCAATGCTGAAAAATGTGAGAGGGTTTGATTCACCAGATTTGAGGTGCCTTTATGTCCAGGCAGAAATCAAGTCTACCAGATTCCAGATTGGGGCTGTAGTGTTTTCCCAAGGGTTTGCCACTTAGTAAAAAGATGGCTTGTTGTGCAGAAGTCTTAAAAGTATAAACTCAGCTATTTTGGTTTTGTGGTTAGGACAGTGCTGTTTATTGAGTTTCCAGGTAGGAATCTGGTAGGTTATCTTGCACTCAATAAATTACAGTATGGCCATTGAGCTAAAAAAAAAAAAATCAAGATGCCTACAGTATCATCATGGGTAATTAATCAACTAGTCAATCTGCTTATTTAAAACAATATCATAGAAATGATGACCTGTCTTCTGTCATAATTCCCCGGTTCTATAAGGGCATATTTTAATTAGTTATTCTTATTTAAAACAATTTCAAAGAAAGCTCATTAATTGCCTTGTCATATATGCTATGTGTTTTTGGTTTGTTTTTATGTTTGCAGGCACACTGTAAGCCTGAATTGTAAATATATTTTGCTGGTTAAATTAATAATTTCCTAATTATTTTAGATTCTGAATACTTGAAAATTTGACATGCATTGCAACATATATCAGTGTTTGGGGTTTAGAGCATACATGTCATGGCTCTTTCTTTAGTGAATAAAATATATTTGTAATGGACTATTTTATTATCCTGGCATGTTCGAGGAAGTCCAAATCTAAATTCCTTTGGCCAGTTGGCTTGACTCTTCTTCCAGGGATTGAGCAGTTGTGCCAGTTTTTTTTATTCATCCTTATTTACTCAGAGTGACTGGAAGCTTTCAGAGTCAATCATTCCAATCACTCATACCTGAACTGAACCCACATGAATGTAAATCCATCTGGCATTTACCCATCCCGTTTAATTTGCATATTTAGCTGGATGGTTTGTGTATTTCTGGTAGGCATAGTCAAATAGTGTTTATTATTTTGTGAGCCCAGCTTGAGCAGTAGCATCCTCTGTGAGGCAGTGAGAGAAGGAAGGGGTTACAAAGGGCACACTGAGGAGCAATGCTCGCTCGCTGTTCCTGCAGGGTTTGAGCAGGACACGTGTGTGCCGGGGTGTGAATGTCCCTTTAACTCGCTGTGTGGTATGAGGGCCAACGTGATGAGGTAGAGCATGCCAGTTTTCCTTCCCAAAGGATCGAGTTGTTCATATTGGCAGGAAGTTTTACTTACCAAAGTGGTTAGCGACTGGCAAAGTGAGCACATCCAGGTCTGAGGTATTCCTTACACACATTTCTTCATGGGAATTTCTTGTGTTAACAAAGGTACAGTATTCAGCGTGCTTAATATTCTGTTTTATTTATCAAGGCAAAGAAACAACTGTATGAGTAAGGTCAATATACAGTAAAAGTTATTTTAGGTTGAAGGTCAATATGTTGGTCCTTGTGGTTTGTTATTGAAATCTTTAGAGATTTTATGTATTAGCAGCTATTTCCTCAAAGCAATAGGAATGATGTGAAATCCTAGAAGGATTTTCACTTTTCGTTTTCCCTATCTTCCTTTGAGAGGAGAATGGTTCTCCATCCTCCTAAAATTAGTTCATTCCTTAGTTGTAAAGTTTATATAACTCTTGCGGACTTCAATATTTTGCATGTATTAAAGAAAATGTGTGACTGTGCTTTAAAAAGTACACAGATTTCATTCATATAAAAACTGAATAAAATTAGATCAATTGAAGTGTTATGTTTATGAAAATTTTGCTCTCTTCTCATCTGCACCAACTAAAAAGCTACAGAAGGTCCTTGTTTGAGTGAGCAAGACCAAGGAATTTTTCACCTCATGGACATGATGTGTGAATGCACTGTCCTACCATCGAGGTGATTCCTTTTCACTACTGCATTTGATTTAGAACATTATTTATGTTGAAATGACTATGTTTTAAATCTTTTGCCTAAAGGAACACATTTCTCCAAATAATTATTTGAACAAGAAAAATTAATTTCTGCGTTTATTAAAAAAAAAAAAAACAAAACCAAACCCACAAAGCAAAGAAATGCCCCACACCAAATATCGATTTAAAGGTAGGAAAAAACAGTTAGTTAATTTAAAAAATAATTTTTTGTTAATATTGTTGTCAACATCAAGACACACCATGCTTTGTCCTAAAGGTTTTTGATGGGGCAGTGATGGATATAGTAGTTTGTGTTGTGACAGCCTGGCTGCTGAAAGACCATCCCTGTGGTTATCTGGGGGAGATCAAGGTGCATCAGCAGTAGAACAAGGCCTTGTTTTGGCTCACAGCTGCCCTGGAAAAGGGAGCATAAGACTTTGAAAGAATGTTACTGCTAAATCCATCCTTTCACCTCAGTTACAAGCTTCCCTGTATGTGAAGTTTAACGGGAGATGAGTTATTTCCACAATAAGGCTCCTGTGTTAGCAGGTTTTAAGGCTTGCTGCATGTTCTGTTATCACTATTTTCTCAGTAGGATGACAGCAGCTGTTCTTTGATTGAAACATGAAGAAAGATGTGTTGAAGTTTGATAAGCATCACTGCTAAAGCAGCTTTACCTCCCAATTAGCTGGTCTTTGTAATATGGCTTGTAATAAGGGATGCTGAAATTGAGCTTTGTACCTGATTTAAATTAAAATCTTACAAGTTATGGAAATTTAAAGAAATTTTTCTTCATATAACTCTGCTTCTTGAGACAAAATGCACTCATGGCATTATAAAATAAGAGGCACAGAATAAGAGGACATCACTTGACCCTTCGTAGTAGTTCAGTAGGACTTTTTTCTTGTCATTCCTGGTGATTTGTCCTTTTGATGATTTATCAGTCTTTTTTTTTTTTCCTGAAGTGATTTGTGGTTGGCCAGCAATACTTTCTTTTATCTTCGTTTCCAAAGCTGCACTTGTAAGACCACATTGAGCAGCAGATTAATTCTCAAATACCTTGGTTCAGCTTTCACGGTTGCTGCCAAGTAGTCCTTCTTTCAGAGACCGTTTTGTACTTTGTGATACTTGTAATTAACAATTACTTATAACAACTTTGCTTCTGTGTTCTGCACAATGAAAAGTAAGCCTTACTGATGCAAAGTACTAATGAAGATAAGGAACATGAAGACTTTCAGGAAACTTTCGCTCTCTTATTTTTAAATGCTTTGCAGTACAGTTGGCAAATAATATCTTGGTGATGTGATCCCAAGTGCTTTGACAGATACTGAAGATTTTTAGAATTTAAGTAGGGCTAAAGAAATGCTCAGATCTGGTTTCTTCTGATCTCATTTGATTTTTGTTTATGTACAGTGATGAATGGTATTCTTTTAAAAACAGGGTACTGGTTCTAGGTTCTGCTTGGTGTTTTAAACTTACAGTACACTCGAATAAGAATTTTCTGATATGTGCAGAAGCTGGTTTTTGAATTTTGTGAACCACTTGATGTCTGTATTGTTGCAAAACTATCTGTGCCTATTTGTGTACATGAAGGTACCTTTGACCATTACCCCAAGCCTATTTTTAGCCCTCAGAATCATTAACTCATACACTTTCTGCAGCCTGAGATAAAATATTCTCAGGAAGAAAACTTTGAACAATGCATATTTCTTAAGATGATAACAATTCAAATCCAACCATACCCTACAGGAGGCTCCTCTTATAACATAATATTTATACAAACTTTATACATTGTGTAAAACTGAATGGAAAATCTTAAAAGCATGCTCATTTTATGCATCAGGAATCATTTAAGCAACAGCATTTCGAACAGGACTTCTTTGTGGACTTTGATCCAAATACGTATTACGGATGAGATCTTTCAAATATACAAGTAGGAGTTAATTTAATTAACTTTTAATTTAATTTAATTTAATTAAAGCATATTCACTGATAGGAGGACTGTCCTTGATCACTAGTAAAATTTCTATGAAAGAAATACTAATGATAACAATTTAAAAAAAAAAAAAATGAAGGTACTGATAACTCAATAGGAAAAAAGGCTGCATGGAAAACTAACATGAAAGTTCACATTCCAGAAAATATTAATAAATAAAATATTTCTTTCCCTGTTTCCTCCTACCTCTTCCAGTGCCCTGTTGAAGAGACCTGGTGTTTTGAACAAGGTAGATGTGATGATTTATGATCATAGGAGCAATAATTGTCATTTGCTGCCTCTAATAATAGTAAAAGTAATAGCAGAAACTTTTCTTCTCTAAAAGATGCTCATTTCTACTCAGATTTGAAATGAAGAGTTTCTGTGTTGATGTGTTAGAGCACTTTGTTTTGAGAACGTACCCATTGTGACACTTTTACAGGGGCATGTCCATTTTGCTCTGTGAGCAGCTGCCCAGAGCAAACTACAAATCTGAGGCGAGCCTTCCAATGTGGAACCTTCCTTCTGTTCCTCTCTGGGGCTCACAGACCCTGTCATCTTTAAACAGCTTCACAGTTTGCAGAGGCTCTTGGGGGAATGGAAAGGGGGAGTGAATTAGAGAACCCATAGTGAGAAAATTTTGAGAAGTGTTTGGTGAAATGCTGTGAGATCGTTCTAGCAAAACATTTGCAATAAACTTAGAGGACATAAAGAAATTGTGCTTTATTTTAAATCTGCTATTTTTATGTAGCTCCTTTCGGAAAAGGTCCAGTGTCAATTCCAACCAATTAGTCTAATGAAAAGCAATTAGAACATCCCTGTTTGCAAGGAGAATTTTCAGACTCTTTTTTTTTTTCTTCTATGTTGTTTTTAAGGAGAGAGACTCTAAAGTATTTTGGCATAGCTACACTCACTGTATCCATTATCACTCTTCCTTTTCTCTTACGTATTAGTGAATGTAAACCAAGACATTTTTAGCCTCCCTGGTTTTCATTCAGTTTTTCAAACAAAGTGGTAGTGACTAAAACAGCTCTATCAGCCTCTCAAGGAGGCCAATTTAAGAACTGGCAACTTGCCATAAACATAAAAATACTATTTATTTATTTATTTAGTTACGAGGTGGGGGGCTAAGATGGGACAAGTGCCCCTTTTTTGTTTTCTTAAAAATAAAATTTCCCCTAACTTGAATCAGCTTCAATAATAAATAATTCTTTTTCAAATATGTAATATAATTAAATATTAGCAATAATTGAAAGTGTTGAAAGGAGATTGTTAGGTTGAGCATCCTAAATCCATTTTAAGGTATGAAAGTAGGTTTCAGGGTTTTTAATTACATTGTATTTATATCCCAGTGGTTTAAAATCCCCTTTATTTTGTTTGCATCTTTTAGTCTAAACAACAATTCACATTTTTATTGGTAGTTAGCATTCACATCCTGTTTTAAGAAATGTCTACTTTGTTTGCTATTTCTAAAGTTGAGCCAGTGTTAGAACTTAAGGCTGAAATTCCATTTTGAAATTCTCTGTATGTACCTTTGACTCTGTCACCCAGTTTAGGTCCACGATCCTACTTTGTTTTGAGGTGTGATGCAAGTCTTGAAAGGTCTGTTTCCAAGCCCTTATTGCATTTGTATCTGGGCAGCATTTTCTGGTGAGACTTCACTTCATGGGGATAAAGTAATTCATCTCAATTTCTGAAAACAGTTTGCAAAATTCCCACCTGATTTCTGAATCCAGCCCATCAGCTGCATATTTGGATTGACACCTGGTAATCATTTTGCCCTACTGTGAATTAAAAGACTGACACCTCAGCTGGTCTCTGGTTTTTATTTTCCAAGCTGTAAATACCAGTGGTGCTTTTTCAAAAAATGGTTCTCAGTAGCATTGATATCACATTCATTTGCTTCCCCTCTGTTTGCTTTTTCCCTGCTCAAAAATATTTGTGTCTTAAACTATGAAAATAAAAGTCAGTGAAATCAAAAAGACATATGTTCATGTTAGTAGGATCATCTATGATGTTCATCTTTTAGCATAATTTTTAAGCAGTGTGGTGCTTCCTTTGAAACACAAATCAGGGATTTTTGATGATTTAACAAAGTGCACAGTATGGAGGAGTGACTGATAAAAAACTTAGAAGCAGATGTGAGTTAGAATATGAGAAACCTTATGTATCATGGATTAGTTATTACAGGGATCCTTAGAGGAAAGTGATACACTGTTGATTTTAAACGTTAGAAATAGCATCCTGCTGTATTTTATACTTGCAGAATTGGTATAGCTGCATGGACTGTGCACACTGTGAACTGGTCCCTGTTCTTATGGAATAAGTAAGACATCTTTAAGTATTACCCAGACCCCCTTTTCCCAGGCGGCCTCTGGTGTGGGTAACTGCCCTATTCTGATAGGATCAGTCTTACTAAATAGAGCTGACATTCCAGCAGGTTTCTTGGAGCAAGGAAAGATGCTTGCTGCATGGTTTTTTTCATACTCTCTAAAATAATGACCACAGAAAATTCTCCCTAGGTGGAGTGAATGATAACAGTTCATTCTTCCATCATGGTATTACTTTATGGCTTCTTATTGGAAGAGGAATTTATCTAATTTTCGTTGTTAATGCTCACAAATTGTGGTTCTGTAATGCAGATAAATCTTGACTATTCATAGACTTTCTTCCTAATCTGTCATGCTAATTTTAGTTGTAGATTTTAGTATGACAATCATTTAGATTATTGACTTGCCATATCTCAAAAAAAAACCAACAACCACAAACACCCAAAACTATTCAAAGTTGATGCCGGATTTCAAGGATTTCATACCTTATGGAGGTGAAATTGTGTGACACTGCAGAAACAAGTGGTCCAGAGCTGTTCATTTGTTTTCAAAGCTGTGCTGCTTCTGGTGGTGATGGTCAGACATTCAGATATAGGTTAATATAGCTGCAGGGTATTACAATCTGTTAGTTAGTTATTCCTTTGGCTCAGGACTGAATGTGGGGTTAACATTTTGAGCTGGAAGTAGGCATATAGGTATTTTTTGGGGGAAGATTGTTTCTGGGGATGTTCATGCTTATATACCTACAGCAGCCCACTCCTTGACAGGAAATCAGTGCAGTATTTCCAAATTGCTTCTAGAATTACATTCTAGAGGACACAGTGTCTGTACTGTGGGGTCTGGAAGAGTCACAGATAAGGAGAAAGGTTTGATGTTTCCTGGAGTTAAAAGTTGCTACTTATGTAGTTTAAATGATGGTAAAACAGCACCAGGGCTGCACACTGCTCTAAAGAAAGCATGAGTGTTTAACATGCATGAGATGAGAGAGACGTATCCTGATTACTGCTGTTCTGGCTTTACTGGGAAGAATTCAAACCAACTCCATTTTATTCCAATATATTGCTTTGCTTGTTGTGAAATCATTATGATAAAACTGCTCCTAACAAGATAAACGTAAGGTTGTGTGCTGTCATATTAGGAGTGTCACTGTTTTCAGCTTGTCTTCAAATTACCACATTTTTCATGGAAGTAGAGCTCTTTAGTTCCATATCTAACTTAGGTAGTCATTTGCTTGATATTCTGCCTCACTTGAAAGTCTCCATTGTATTTTTTGCTGGAGTCAGTATGCTTTAATTTTTTTTCCTAAGCTATTCAGTCACATTGCTAGTTTTATTTAAGTTTCGCTGATTTTACTCAAAATGAGGTGTGGTTTGAAGTGTCTTGGTTCAAATATACTTCATCTAGAGGGTGGGTAGGTACCCGTCTGGATGACAGATGTTACAAAGATAAACTACTGTCATATGCCCTAATATTGTTTCTGAAGATGATTTATCAAGTGATTAGCAGAGCTGTCAGAATTAGCTTATATTTAGTTCCTAGTCTAGAAAGCTTTTTTTTCTTAGGCACTGACTTGTCTCTCTTTAATTCTGAAATAGCAACCTTGGCTAGTTCGTGTGGGGAGACAGTGTGCATGAAGATGTGTTGTACTTTCAGATCTGTATTTGTTAATTTAAAAGAAAAATTGGCGCAATTTAAAGAAAATAATTTGGAGCTCTTTATACAATCTTTTAGTTGTTCGACCCTATGTACTTGTTCTGTAGGTTTTTAGAGACAAAACTAACCAGCAATTTGTGAACAAAAATAGATTTTTTTTTAATATTTTTTTTATTTTATTTTTTGTAATGCATTTTATTGCTGTGTTTCCATGCAAACATGAAAATGTGAAAGGTTTAACTGAGAGCCTCAGAGAAGCTTTGGAAATGGAATGACTCCCTCTTCCTTCTAATGACACATTATAAAGGTGGTTTAATCTTACACTGTGAGTGAGTGTTCTACTGGCAGGTTCTCATGTGAACAGATTAGACATCCATCTGAGACAGTTTTATCGTATTGATTCATTCCCTTGGAAGAATGCAGGCTTTTACTTATTTTAGAGATGATTCCAAGTGGCTTGTGGAGATTACATCTTGCATGTGAATTTTAGCTGGGATTATGTTACATGGGAGTGACAACTTTTAATAGGCCTCGTTCAGGTGGTACTGCAGAAAAGGAGTGGCTCAGCCTGATGGGAAAAGCTAAAATACACACACAGAGCAAGCAGATCCAGGGAATTCCATACATAATGGGCTTGAATAGTGCACGTGTGCATACAAAGTAATATAAAACAACTACTGAAGATTTATGTTCTCAGAGAACAGGCAGTTGTATATAAACCATCCTTATGTCTGGCCACTTCACAACCAAGTGGCAGCTCAGAAAGGCATGTTCGTTGATGGGCAAAAGGGAAAAAATATATCCTGAGCCAAACTTGACTGATGCTCTATAGTGCTGTGACACTTTGTCCCATCCAGACAGACTTCAGGGATAAACCAAATTTCACATAAAGCTTAGCAATTAATATTTTAAATAAATTTTCCACTACATGTTATCACAAATAGATTTTTCCTTATTTTAAGTTTGCCAGTTCCTTTGATTTCTGTGTAGTGAAGCTAGGAAAAAGTACAAGGCAAGCTATTGATAAAGGAAGTCAAAGCTCTTCTTTAGGTAACAGGTTCAAGTTAATAATTATTGCAAAATTACTATAATCAAATAGCCCTATAACTGGATAATACTGAAAACAGCAATTATGCATAAAAAAGCAGAGATAGAACAGTGTATATGGAAAGTGCAAAATATCCAAAAGGTTTTTTTATCATCTGTGAAAGCTGGTCTGCTGTGAAGTTGGTGCTGCTGTGAAGGGTGCTCCTGCCCTTTCCTTGACTCCTGGCCCTTTTTGCCATTATTAGTACTCAAGCTCAGCCTACAGAGCTGCTGAACACTAACCCTTACCAAAAAAATGAAAAGATTGCTTTGTTGAATCAGTGAGTTTATCCAGCTCACCAGTTGCCAAATGAATATTCAAGCCAAAAAAGGTCAATGATGAGAACTGCATGTCTGTGACGGGGAGATGGGAGGCTCAGGGAGAGGGGCCATAGGAAGGCAGGATGTCCCCTTTTAGCAGGAGAGCAGATAAACTGAAGGCAATTGTGAAATTATATCCATTGGCATGCATTGAAATATTCATAGTTGCTGCATGTTTATGCTGTTTTAGGAATATGCTGCTAAACCAAAAAACAGTCCAAGGAGTTTGGACTTCTACTGTGTTCAACCAATATGGGATTTTTTGTTTCCTTTAAATACTACATAAAGTCGTTGCATTTCACCTCCATGACCAATTGTTTAAAGGTCAAATACAAATTCACCCTGTCATGTCTTTACTGATTCAGCATAACAAAAATGGAGTTTCCCCATCATTGCCTACTGTAAATCATACAGACTATTCTTTCTTTGGATGGATTTCAGTTGTCATTTCTTATATATAGCACTTGAAAAATTATTTCTAACCAGAAGTTGAACTTCGGTAACAAAGTGCCTATTCATTAGACATGATATTTCCTGGATATCAGAAGGGTATCTGCAATAGCCTTTTATCAAAGGAAAGATAAGATTCCTCCTTTCCCTGTGACTGAGCCAACCCCAGCAAGGAGCAAATAGGGGAGTTCTGTAAGAGAGTTTTGTATCCTGTTCCAGGTAGTTAAGTCAATTGCTTTTCAGTTGGCATTAAGAAAATATTTCTTTCAGTTGCAGATTAATCCCTGGCAACAGATGCCTTTATGGAGAAATGCATTAAATATTTTAAAGTTTAACTGTGTTAAAGATGCTTACAATTGAATTAGGATTGGATTTAAATATGCATTATTTTAAACACATAGAAAGTTTTCCATTTGTCCCAACGAGGCAATCATAAATATGTACAGCCTTTTCAGGGAAAACTGAGCAACACAATGACTGAAGTCAAAGTAGTTGGAAATAGAATTAGTTCTAGATAATAGGCCATACCAAATGTAGAAAAGAGGATTTGAAACTTAAACAAACCGAAAATATATAAATAAATGACAGCCATTGGTCTGCTGTAATTTACATTCCAAAAGGTGACCTACACTTTAAAGCCTGGCTCCTCCGGAGCTCAATAAAAACAATAGAAGTCACAGTAAACTCTCTGGTTTGCCATGCCAATCCCCTAACATGGAAGCTAAAAAGGCATCTGAGATGAGAAACACTTCATTATGCCTCTGAATTTTATAGGTCTTCCAAGTAACAAAAAGGCTTTTAGAAAAAAATTAATTTTACACAGATTTCTTTACTTATCGATTCTTTTCTCTTAATATGACAGAATTAAGTCTGACTTGAGAAGTTTAAAAATAGTCTTGAAAATTGCATTTAAGTTGCTTGGCTTAGATATGTGAACCCCACACCCAGCTCGGGGTATTTGGCAAGTCTGTAGGCATGAATTTTGCATGAGATTATTCCATATGTTCTTACAAGAGAATGGCCAAATGGTTTTGGTTTTTGTTTTTCCTTTTTAAAGTGGTTTGATTTAGGCATTGTTTGCTTATTAATGAATCTTTCTTCGATGGTGATGTTAAAATAATTTAATGTATATTGCATGCATGAATACGTGTTTTAACGGGGAGCATCTGAAAAGAACATAACAGAGACAGAATTTTGGGGGGGAAAAAAAGTTGTAATATAGAAGTCAGCAGAAATTAGTGAACTTCATCCATAGCATGCTGGTAGCAGAAGGATTACGAGCATGAGAAAGCAAGTTCTGTTAGTCAGGGGTCAGTTGCCATGGAGCACAGTGGAAGGTTGCACGTGGAGCTGCTGTACCTGGCTGTGGATTGCAGTGTGTGCACAACCATATCAAATGCATTTACATGGCACAAAGCACCTTCTGTATCTTCTATCCCACCACATGTTTTCCAGTTCTTTCTTTTATTGCACTGTCCCCTTCAAGCCACTTAAGGATTCTGTAATATTTTCAGGATAAAAATCAGTGTACACTTACCTTGCAAATACGTCTTTATGAATGGGTTGTAGTTAAGTCTGGATAGAGTCTTGTCTGGGTTGACTTCAATCTCATTTTTTATCCTTAAGATGTCCCTCATGACAGTTTATACTTCTAGGTGCCATCTACATTCACCTCCACTCAGGGTGTAAATAACACTCTTCATTGCCTCTGAATGTAGTAACAGTGCAGAGATGTCTTAAGTAGCATAAGTGGGTTTTATCATAATATTGGGGGATAAAAGAGGAAGAACTCTCAGCAGCACATTAAAATGTGGATGTAGATGGGGTGTTCATTTACATTTCCTTTCACATTTCTAGTTGCAAGCTGCATTCAGCACAAATTCTACTTCACTGTGGTTGGGCGGTCAGAGACTAAATGCTGCTTCATTTTTTTTTCCCTCTAGATTTTCCACTGTCTCTTCTGAAATCTGCTATTCAACCCGGCTGTAATTATACTGAAGTTTATTTGGTACACTGTTTCGTTATTTGGATATTTGCATTATTTGCAAATTAATTAAAAGTTAGTCTGCCATAGGTTCTATAGCATAAAATCATAAGATAGGTTGGAAGGGAGCTTTAAAGGTTTGTCATTGTCCCTCTGCCACAAGCAGGGATATTATCTCCCCTCCACCAACATCCTTCTCTTCAGTTACAATGTGCTTCTTTAAAAGCCTTGGGGACACATTGCCTTGGGGGCACATTGCAGTAAGCTAACAAGCTTGCACGTTATTTCACATTATTATATTATTGTTATTTCTTCTGTATTGCTTCATATTCCCTATACATTAATTTGCTTCTTTTGTTATTAATATCACTTGCCTTTCATTAATTTAATTTTACCAGTGGCAAGCAGGTTAGAAAAAATAAATAAATGGCAAGGAGGATCACTTCCAGGATAGGTCAAATTTGGGGCCTTCCAGTCTTGGTCTGTCACTTTAAAAAAACTTCAACAGAACAACAAAGCCACTACCCTATAACTCTGTGAAGACATTACAGTCTATTAAGCTAACAATGTAAATATTTATTTAAAGAATAGTTTTTTAAAAAAACTTGTCAGTGACCCAGTGTGATAAATAATCAAGGCTGGATTAATTTAAAAACTGTATCCAGCCATAAGCCATAGGTCATAAGAAGTTTATGTGAGGAATGCAAAGCCCTGGTGTCAGGCACTTGCACTGTGGAGCTTACCAAGAGGCAGGATCTAGCTCTTACGAAGTTTTGACTGGATTTTGTCATATACACAGTTGGGAAGTGCTTCAAAAGCATTAACATTAGCACTTTAGTTGGGATTGTGTTGCATGTGCCAAAATGTCTTCCTGTTTTCAACATTTCTCCTCGCTTAATTTGGCAGTAGGAAGACGTACGGGGCACACTGTGGAGATGTTGCTAACCAGAAGGGGTGAAATTAGGAGAAAGGAGTGGTCGGCCTTACTTTAATGTTTGAATTATAGCTGGTCTGATTAAATTAAGTATAACACTACTGTTCTAAAACAAGAACTTGCTCTGTAGGATAGGGTGAGTCTGACTCCGTGTCTGCTGGGAACGTCGCTGGCAAAGTGCCTGGGAGGGAATGGAATGAAATGCTCTGTCTCTCCTGGAGGGCTGCTGAAATGGGCCCTCTCTTGGAGCAGTTAGGCCAGTGTCCCTCCTGAGCTTTAGAAAACCTGGCTGCATTTGTTCAAGAACAAGAAGGGGCACTGGTTTTGTACATCTCAATCCCAGTTTCACAAACTCAGAGTCTCTCCTGAAAAATGAAGTGTCCCGCCCTGCTGCCTTCAGTCAGAGTGCTAACCATGGTGAGTTATGCAGTCCTGTGTGTGTATAAAGACAGTTACATTCTGTGGAGAAATAGGATGATGTGTGTTTTTCAATGCAGATGTACAGTAGCATTTGAGTTCCTTCCGAAGGGAACGTAAACTTTATTTTTTCTTTTTGGTCTAATAACATCTACTAAGTCTTTATATATTATGTATTGTTCTTCTCACAGTTGTATTTGATGGGTAATTTGCAAGACAAGGTGGTAGGAATATGAATTCTTTCAAATCCTCTCTCTTAAAGAGCAAATTGAAGACTATCTACCCCTTTTCTGTCTATGCCCAAAAAGAGATTTATTTATGGGAAAACAAACACATCAGTGTTCCACTGTGGACTGTATCACCACTTGATGTTTTATGTTCCTCAATTGTTGTGTTTTCAGATTGTAAGCCCCAAGGGGCAGGGACCATGTCTTCTTTTGTTTGTACAGCACTGAGCCTACTGTCAGCACTCCATAAATAAGAAGTAATTATAGTGTTATGCACCCATGTATTTTGAAAGCATGGATCTTGCTCCTGTTGAAATCCAAGGAAATTTTTCCCCTCTTACTTCAGGGACAAAGGATAACAGACTGTATTAGCTAGTTGAATTTGTTTTGCATTGGGGGAGGGTGTTTATGTGAGGAAAATAGACTAAAAACCATAATGCATCCTTTTCAACCAAGGTGCTTTCTTATATGAAGCTGTATTTTGATTATGTTAAATGAGTATATAGGAGGTGTTTTGGATTAAAAATAGTGTTTCAAAAGATGATAACCAGTTTTCCAAAGCTAATGACTTAACTTATTAACGCGATAGTAAAATAAGAAATGAAACTGCTACCAACTATGGAAAATTGTAATTAGAATGGAAAATTCCATCATTCTGCTCAGCAGACACAAAGGTTTTTCTGAGTGCAGAGAATACTAGAACAAGAATGGGAAACCTGTTTTGAGCTACCATGTAATCTGAAAGGCACACCATTTTTTTTTAATATATGTGAAACATACTTTAATGCTGAGACCTTGTGTGTTAAGGTTCTGCCTGAAGTGAAGTTTTACGGCCAATTTATAAGGTCTTGCAAACAGGAGTTTACAGTGGAAACAGTGACTCTTACCTTAATTGTAGCAATGTCAATAGCATTGCTGTAATGAGCATCTGGCTACATTCCATGTGTTGACCACACCAATGGGTTTTGTGCATCATAAAAGAAGTGTTTCCCCTCCATATTTGATTTTCCACATGTCAATCCCTCCTACACGCTCCAGCCCTCTCAGTTTATTGGAATCCCAACATGCGAGCTGTGTAAGTGAGGGAGATGGGTGTTTGCTCCCATGACACAGACATGCAGGCCCCATACTTTTTCAGCTGCATGACTTGCCCCTGTCACTTCCCCACTGCCATCCAAGTCACTCTGGATGCACGTGGCTGATCATCCTGTCGGTTGTGTGCGGCATTTTAGGTTATGGATTTGGAGAGAGGAAGCAGCACCGTGCTGTAAATGAATGAGGTCTTGCAGCAGGACAGCATGAGATGAGGCTAAAAGAATGAATTTCGTGTTTAGCATGTGAGACTTGGCAGATATAGTTGCTGGCATGTGTTTGGGGGCAGCTTACATGTGCATTTGTACAAGGGAAAAACTATGCGTTTAAAAATGTTACCAAAACCAAACTGCATAATTTTAAATTGAAGGCTGGGCAATTCCACGTTCTAAGTCACTTTAGGTTTTTTTTAATCAAAATTGGAATTGAATAAATGCCCCTCCTGAAGTAGGTAAATAATTAGTAATAAAATATATTTTGCATGAAATACAAATAAAATGTCTTTTTGTATGAAGCAAGTGTTGCCCAGATGTGCATGTGAGGTTTCACAGCAGTACATACAGCTGCTCTTGTTCTTCAAAGGTATGTTCTCCTATTACTTGAACTTTTAATGGGTGATCTAATCGCTTCCAATATCAATGGCTCTTCCATCTCCACCCAGGTGAGATGCTATGAATATCCAAGCTGTTTAATGCAATGACAAACTTACCACTTTAAATTTGGTTGGGACTTGGTGCACTTATTCTAGGAGCAGAGACAATTAATAGAGAGCTGTCTTTGTTACAGACCTATATATCTGTATTCGAATATACACAACTTGGCTTTCTCCTGAGCATAAAAGAAATGAAGTAGAAGTGTTGTAGCTACTTGCTGTCCCGACCTGGTTTTGTCAGCATTCCATCCACATGGCTTGTTAGATCACAGCATCAGAGTTTCGAAAGCTGTGCTTTAATTTCTCCTATATGTCAGTCCTGTGTTAGTTTTTCTGTTCCTCTGTCACGTCTGTGCACTCAAAACACCAGTTATTGAAACATCTCTCCTTCTGTCCAATATGCACATTTGCATTTTTGCATATTTTGAGGTAAGAAAACTTTCCTAGGTCCACTGTCTGAAATGTACAACAGTATTCAGGATTGTCAGCTTTGGGAATATGTTTCCCAAGCACCTTTTAATAACTTGTATGACAGGTTTTCATACAAAGATGTTGAACTCTTTAGAAATCTTGATGCTGGCACGCCTGAAGATACGTATTACAGTTGTGTTATATATGTAGAGGTCCCTACTTTTATGCTATGAGCATATCAGCCTTGGCTCTGACTTTCTGGTAAAGTTAGTACAAAATGTGTCATGAATATCTTAGAGCAACATTTTTAACCTAAATAGATTTCTAAATGGTAATCTTTAGGTCTTTAGGAATTCATTGCGCATCAAAATATTGCTGTAGTTTTGTGCTCAAGGAACATTCCTTCTTTTATATCTTCATATCTGCTTGCTTTCTGTAGAGAATCTGTTGTTAATGCAGTAGAAAAAAAGTCTCAGGTCGGAGGATGAAAGTTGGTCAGTAAACTTTGTCTTTGAGGTGCTCAGAAAAGCATGTAATAAACTGGAATATATTAGGCTTGTCTCAGTTTGGGTTTCACATCTTCAATATCATTTTGACTCCCTACATTTAGATCCAGTATTCCAGGGCACAGTGTCATTCCTCCCTTGGCTGCATCAGGACATCCAACCTTTATTGCTGATATAGTCTCCTTATTTCCCCAACAGCTTTGCACTTTCTCTCATGTTTCCTCCTGGTGAGGGGAAGTTATGTACAAATCTATAAAATCAGCACCATGTCTCCCTTAAAATCACTAACCATTATCCTTAAAGGATAACTGTTGGACAGAAGAGGGACAAGTGATGAGCAAAGCTGATAAACATTCAATTCAGGGCTGTATCTACCTCTTCATCTCACCTTTATTTGTTTCTTTATAATTTTATCCTAAGTTAGGAAAATTTTGGACAAATGGGATGTAAGTCCTTGAATGGATAAGAGGTACAACTGTAATAGAAATCACTAACTCTGAATGTTGTGATCTGTGCGATTTTGAATTTTCACTTTCACTAAATCACAGGACATGTCAGAGAGCAGGAAATGCGCACTTAAGGAAGTTCGTTGAAAGCAATTCTATAAAATAGCAGTTCTCGGACATTCTTGTGCACAGCTTTTGGAGGGGACATTTTGTTAGGACTGTGACAGGCTTTGGAAAGCTGGGAAAGCTTTGCAGCCTTTACAGCTTTACACCTTTACAGCCACTGCATTCTCTTGCTCTGAAGTGGGTGATTTCCCACCTTCCTTAGAAAGTTTCAATTATTACTTTTGACTGCATGAGGCAAAGACATAATGTGAATATCTCTTTAATTACCCAATACACTTCACTTTTTTTGGGGGTTTTTTTGTTTGTTGGTTTGGTTTTTGTTGGGGTTTGTTTGTTTTTGGTTTTTTGTTTTGTTTTGTTTTTGTATGCACATGTAAAAGTAGTATTATTTCTACAAGTGTAAATTACTAGGAGTGACATAGTTTTGCTGTTTAGGCTTTTTGCCTCTGAAAGATAGATTCTTTGCCGTTCTTGTTCACAGGAAGAAGATCTTTAGTTTGTATGCTGTAGGCACACTAAATGTTTGCTCACAGCAGAAGATAAGTCAGTCCTTATCTAATAGACCTCAGAAGGAGTACTAATTTTTGAACATTTCAGAGGAATACTATAATCATAGCTGTCATTTTTACAGACAGGGTGAATAGTTCCTCTCAGTGAAGGTAACCGCTCAGTGAAAAATGTGGAGACAGGAAAGGACTATTGAAGCAAGAGGCTAAACTCAGTTCAGATCCTCAACTTAATGAGTGTTCCTTGGCTTTGTTGTGTGCACTCTAAGTATGTACTGTGTAGTCATAGCAGAGCTATTAATGTCAGCATGTTGTTTAGTCCTGGAACGTTTTGTGCCTCCTCTAGTGATGTCTCCCACAAAGTGTTTGATGTGGGAAAAGCTTCCAGAAATTAGGAGTGGATTTTTTTTTTTATATTTGTTACTGTGCCTGCCTCATAACTGCTGATAATGGTTCTGAAAATAGAGGGAGCTAAGCAGGCATGGCAAGAGTACAGGTGATTGCGAGCGCTAGCGCCTGAAAGTGTTCAGGAGATCTTTGCTGATCATTTACTTTGTAAACCAACCTATGATTGTTGCTTTTCCTTTCACCCTGTATTTATAAAGAGAAAAAAAATATTCCAAGCCAATCAAAAGCAAAAGATGAAAAAATTATGAAGATGTACATCTAACATGCATGATATTGACTTATGAGATGCTTCTTTTTAGAGAGAATTAAAAAATATAATATTGCTGTGTATAGGGCTCTCATTTTTTTAAAGCATCTCCATGGTACTGCACATATGATGTTTGGATTCTTACCATAATGTAGGTATTGTTGTTTTCTACTTAAAGGTCTTAGGCATAGCAGTTCAAAGTTGAGTTATCTATTTATTTGCTTGTTTTCCTTGATGTACTCAGAGAAGATAAGTATCCAAAGAATCAAAGACTTAAAAGATGCTTATTCTCACAGCCAAAGTTTTGGAGTCTTTGAGGATTTATCTGTTGGAACAACAATAAAGAAGTTTTATTTTATTAGAGCCAAAGTGTTTTTAAAATGTTGGTAATTAAATTGAGTCCATAAAGATATTAATATCAAGGGTGGATATTTCAGTATTAGGAGATGCTGGCTTGCAAGATTCATAATTAATAGTGTGATTCAAAACTATCACCTTTAACCTACAAACTGTCATGATTCAAATCATAAACCAGACATAACCAGGGCATGCCAGTGGCCTTTTTGTACTTTACTGTACAATAAGTATCTTCAGTTTGTTATGAGTATTGTTATAATTTACTATTGATCTGTTAATAGCAAGCAAAGATTTAATGTATTTAATAATTTCTAGTATTTCATTACATCAGTCAGACATACATACTTTTATTTAGTTTTGTTCTTAACTCTTCAAGTTGCTTCCTCATGTGTGTATTCTGGTCATTTGACACACAGCAGCCAGAAACTAGGGAGTAAGTTGGTATCTGCTTGTACTTGAAATAATTTTTGACGGTTTCATTTTGTCTAGTTTGGTCTCATGAGGAAAAAAAAAAGAAAGGATGATACTTGCGTTTCTTTGGCTTATTTTTTACCTCTTCTCAAGTAAGTGTATAGGTCAAACAGCAGATAAAAGAAACAACATGACTGGAAACCTGTGATGGAACTAATTGCAGCATCTATTTCCCACCACAGAAATAAGATAAGAGAGAAATTTGTATCAGGGAAGAGAATCAAACATCAAAAAATTTGATGTGGATTTTGTCATTCTGAAACCTTCATTTAGGATACATTGTTCCTGCTAAACAAAAAATTCTGGATGTGTTGAGGGAATCAGTGGAAGGCGTATTATGTGTGATGTTTGGAGGTACTTTGGCTTTATCAGTTGCTTTCTCATGGCTTTAAGCATGAAGGTAACTATACAGTGCAAAGGACCTGGAGAAGTGTAAAGAATTTTATTATAAAATAGGGTAAGTTGACCTGCACATTGCTGTTCTCCAGGATCAAAACTTTTCTCTGGTAGCTCATGCACAAATGCATACTTAATATTTAGTCTTCACACACCTTTCATAGTTTTTAATACCAAACATAAGGGAGTTGTGATTAATGCTACAGTTATGTATAGTTCTAATTTCAATTAGAATTAGCAGATGATCTGAAAAGTTTTGGGAGACTGTGTTTAAATGACTGCTGCAGTCCTGTTTTTTTTGTCTTAAAAGTTATAAACCTAAGAGAAAAACAGATTGCGTGTGTGATACAGGAGAAAGAGCAGAGGAGTGAGGAGAAAACACCATTGCCCGGTTACAGCTTTACAGTGGGAGGTAAATAAGGCAGTGTCTGATATCCTGACTTCCAAAAGGCAAAGCAGGAGCAGTGGTGGAACAGCCCCATTTTGATCTGATCTCCCATACTTGGCGGATAGGATAAGGTATCTGCACGGGCATGACCGTGGAGAAAGTGATTGAAGTGCAGCCTTATTTTCTTCAGGTAGACCTGTGCACAAATTTCGTAGCACAGTTTCTATCTCAGAATTAAAAAATAGTTGAATGCATTCCTAGTCAGTAGGAGATCAGTTGGTGGAATGAAAGGGCTTTCATGCTGTAATATTTCAGTTGGTCTCTACTAGTGCTAGGGAGGTAATTATCACTGTTACTGTTTTCCAAGTTGACAACAAAGGGGGTCAAAAATGCTTTTTCTGTCTGATAATGTGCTTAAGTAGCTTTCAATGAAGTTGCATATTATGGTTCATTGCCCTTGAATTTTTTTGGGGACCTAAAGTGACTGGTTTAGTGACTAGCAGTAACGTACCAGTGCAGATCGGCAGCAGATAATTTAGTCTGATCTTGTTTGATTTTATGGGTCTCCTAAAAACTTTGTTTCCACATACCTACCAGCTTAACGGACAGACATATGATTTCAAGCTGCTAAACTTCAAGGACTGTTGTAGAAGGGGCAAGAATGCATGGTGGAGGAAAAAAGGGTGGAATTAATGCTGGGAAAGAATTTGGCTTATACTCTGTTGCCTTTCATTTTTAGCCATGTCTACATCGAATATTATACATTTCTGCATCTGTTTGTGGTACAAAAAAAGACAAAAATGAGATGACTAAATTTTAGTAAATAAAAATGTTTTCAGATGTATGTAGTTCTTCATGTTCCTCTAAGAGGAAAAGAGAAAGTTCTTTACAATTCTAAATATAGCTTAACACGTGCAGCAAAGGGATTCGTGAAGTAAATGTCTTATGCCTAAACACTTTACAAAAATGGAATTCAGATGCAGAAAAATTAATAGGCTAAAAGTTAAGGGAAATGCAATATGCTAACCAAGTTATCCTCCATACACCATCCTCCTTGGGAACCGACAGTTTTGAATTTTATGCAAGGCATTAATTTAATGAGGTTGAATTTTCATAGCTTCCCATAAAATAAAATATACAATATCTTAGCAACAGAACAGTCATTCCCAGGAGCCCAAGAAAGATAAAATGTGTTTGTGTTTTTATGAATGATCTTTGCCCTAAAAAATAAGGTGATAGCCTTGCTGAGTTCAACAGACATTACAGACAACCATTTTTTTTGGTCAGCAAATAAATCTCATTTTAAAGTATCTTATATTTTAATCTTATATGTTGAAAGCTGACAAATTTTTATATTTCAAATGTCTGTAATTACTGTCATTGCTTCTACTTAGTAGTTTTTCTCCTCCTATGGTAAAAATTCACATTCAATAAAGTAAATTATAGCAAGTGACCATTACTTTAATTTTAGGCAGGATTAATTTGAATCTAATTTAATGGTGGGGTGTGTGTAGAAGGAGCCAAACTACTCTAACAGAGACCTATCTGGTATTAACCAGGAATTGCAGGGTCTCACTTTTATGTACCTGAGAGCCTGATGTATTTATGGAGTGTAGGATAGTGGATAGTTTCCTTTTAGTTTTTTTTACAGTTAGACAAGGTATTACTGGTATGATCAGGTATTTCCTATATGCAGAGTAGGAAATACTGCTAATACAGTTAATAACCCAGCTAACAGAAGAAAAAAAAATGAAAAGGAAATGTTTTAAGGGCCCTCATGGCACGCTGTAGTATTAAACACGTGGCCCCAAAATAAAATCTTACAATTTGAGTGTGATGTCACTAGTCAATTATTTGACTGTGGTAGCAGTACTGATAGTGATATCACACCTATGAAAACTGGAACTCCTCCAGCTAGGTTTGAAGGTGTGATCTACAATCCATCAATGTCGACTGAAAGTCAACCGTTACCTTTTACATCAAACCATAAAAGTCAGTTTTACCTTCTCTGCCAAAGCATAAGGGTGTTGTTCAATTAGCCTATTCTTTTTAGATTTTATGTATATAGTTTATGCATCATGTTCCTCTGAGAGGCCTTTGATTGTGTCTTTAATCATAATATCTGGTGTTAATTGCTGCTGCTAATGTCTTCTCTTTTTAATAAATTTAAACTTCTCAAAGGAACTTGTAAGGAGGAGCAATTATATGCCATTTTGAGAAACTGAACTATGAAGGCCTGTACGTAAGTTATTTGGTATTTATCTATTAGTATTGACCTGGTTTGTGACTAATTATGCCCCTAATTTCATTGTGTACACTAATAGTTTACAAAATTAAAAAAAAAAATCTATTAGATTTAAATATATTTAATCAGCTGTCAGTACTATAGCTTGAAAGTTATATATCCTTTTTTTTCTATTGAATATATGCATACAGTAATTTTTTATTCCTATTATGCTTAATAAGGACATCAAATTATTTAAATATATGAAAATGTATATCGATGTGTCAAAAATATAAAGTTATACCAATGTAACTTTTAATAAGAACTTTTAAAATATTTTTGTTCTACTGAGTTTTTAATAGAGTTTTACAGCTACTTTATCATAATTATCAACCAAGACTTTCTACACCTTTTTATTTTACAATTGCAAATTGCTGCATTTCAGAATTTCCTTTCTGACAGCAAAAGGAAAGAAATAGGTCATTAAAATAAAGCTGTAGTGTGGGGCTTATTTATCTGCATTATATATTCCCAATTTACAGGCCTGCTTAGTATCCTTTCTTCTTTTAGAGGTTGTCTGACTTTTCCCATAAAGAAATCCTTTCTTTTAGCTGATAATTTTATAAAATTACTTGGGACACTTGCCAAGTGAGTATCTGTCTGGAGAGTTTATACTCTGCACAAATGGTTCCAGGTGTTTAGCTGAAAAGTCTCAGCTATTTCCAACACAGAGAATATAGGGAGAAAAAAACCCCAACATGCTAGTAAACAATACAAGTGGCAACTTGTTTGAAAAGCTTTACTGATCCATTTTCTTCAAGACGGTCTCCTGAGTTTTAGCAGTTGGATAGGATTCATTTCACGGATGTAATTTTGGTTTTCGAAGAAAGTGTTAAATTTGGTTACATTAGAAGAATCCCACTTTCCATGAGATTCTTTGGCAATATCCTCAAAAGGAAAGAAAGGGCAACTCAGGCATGGGGTAAGATAGAGCTGAGGTGCCTGTGCACACAGGTGGGAATGAGGGTTGGTGGTTCGGGAGACGATGAGAATAGTGGGGACTACTAAACTCTGCAGGAGGGGGTTGTGAGCTGGGGATTGGAGGGCAGGGTGGAGGCTGGAGTACACAGATAAGAATGAATGGAAGATGGAAGGGAATATTAGAACTGGTTGAGCAAAATCCCTAATTCTAGGGGAAGAAAGTCCAGAGAGATGAGGATAACTGCAGGTTGAGCCTGGTAGTGGGTGCCAATAGTCAGGTAAATGAATGCAGTAATGTCATAATAAAGGATGCCCTCAGAAAGCCTGAATGAAGGAATGGTTTTGTTTTGACATTAGTTTTTGAACAACATTTAGTCAAACAACTTGAAGGTCAGATGTCTCAAACATGCTGGCCAGTTGGTCATGGGTGAGGGCCTGGCATTCACTCTGTGTACTGACTGAGGCAGGAGTCCTGGGGAGAAACAAAACACACAGCATTAAGGATAGTGTCATAACTAATATCTAATAAGGTGCAAAATTCAAGCTGAAGAGATAATCTTAATCCTAGAACTTTTTACATTTTTCTTGTTTCAACTTCTAAGCTGATAATGTTGTTATACCGAAGCAGGTTTTTTTTCTGTGTGTGGAATACACATAAAGTAGATTTTATGCAAGATAAAAAAATGTGATGAGTGTCTAGGCTTTAATCATGTTATGTGGTTTAACATTAAGGTGGGTGACAGAAAGATCAACTTCTCAATATCTTTTCAATCAGTAAAATATTTGCTTTTTCATCCCTGCAAGAGGTTGAATATGCAGCAAGAGATTTGCTAAGTAACAAAAGCTGTAATATGAATTTCAGTGTTTGATGCTCAGTATGTATACCCATATCAGTCAGCTTATAATATTTTTAATAATTATTGTGTAATCAATTGCATTATTCTGCTATGACAGTTTCCTTGAGTGAGCTGCAGAGTCTGAAAGCTTTTACTACAATGCCTTAGTGTCTCAACTTAGGTCACTAAGTTCTGTCACTTTTTTTTTCATCTGCAAGATAAAATCTTGTACTCAAAATAGAAAAGTAAATAAAATAAATAGGGTAAGCGAGACAGCTGTGTGCTTTTGTGAAGAGAAACAGTAACAAAGGATAAATCAGAAAGCTGAGGATGATGTGTTGCAATTGAACCTTGGTACATATGACAGTTCTCTGTTTAGGATTTTCTCATAATGATTCAAGATAGTAAAACTTTAAGGTGGAATAGAGTACTGCCAGAATATTTGACTTTTCCTGTAGGCAGTTTTTTGAGGCAACGGAAGTATTTGGTTTATCTAAATATGTAGAACTTATTGTCCAAGGAGACAAGGTCCATGCATGAGCAGTGTTTACAAAATAATAGTTGTCAGACTCCATGATGGGTTTTTTATTTGACAGGATCTGGTCAGTAAGTTAGTATTTAGAGTAAACATGAAATGGAATGAAATTTAAGAATACTGTTTTGTGAGTCTGGTGCAGAAGTCTGAAGTCTTGCTAGAAAGTTAGAGAGTGCCTGATTATTCAGAAAGCTGATGCTGGTATGCTTGTCCTTGATTTGGGGAATTTTCTGTGTGTTACTTATTTTCATGTCATCAGTGCAGAATTATGTGCTAAAAAAGGTATACAATTGTAATGCATTGCAAGCTATTTCATAACAAGTCTTCAAAGCGTGCTGGTAGTATTGTTTTTTCTGAATTAGGAGATATGCACTTATCCTAGTGTAGGAAACCAAATGTTTATCTTAATGATCAAGTATAACTCTGGAGTTATAATCAGCAAATATGTCTCTCTGGATTTCAGCAGAGGTTGAGGAAATCTTAGACAATGTTTTCCTCTTCCCAGTACAAACGACACAGGCTCTGGAGCACCTGTTATTAGGACAAAGGCTATGTACATCTGTCTAAATTATACATTGTTAAAGCCTCAGTTGTTGTTGCCACTATAATTCTTTTCAAAGCTCTATGCACAGATTAGATGCTGCATAAGCACTGTGTGCAATACCACCTGGAAATACTGTTCAGGACAGTCAATGAGGGGGAAAAAATCAGTGATGGCGAGTTTGGATTCTGTAGAAGTAATGATTTTTTTTTTTTTACTGGGTTTTTTAAATCTGTGTTTCCAAGGGGAGTTTTCATTTAATTGTTAAGGTATTTTTAAGGATTTAAACATGAAGATCTGTTTAAATAAAGAAGGCTTTTAGTGGAAGAATAAAAAAATTAATGTAATACCACCTAAAAAAGGCTTCAAAGTCAGTCTGTCATGTTCTTTCTGGCAATGAGGCTCTCACATTATCTTTTTAATGTTGAAATCAGTTCAAGTCAGTGAAATTTCTTTAATGAACTTTAGGGCACATCTTCAAAGAAACCTGCAATTGAACCTGTGGAAAGGCCAATGCCTTTGAACTGTGGAAAAGAAGTTTATCCTAGATTAGCTTGATCTTTTAGTTTACTCTGCCTTCTAATCTAGTAAGAAAGATCTAAGCTTTAAGAATACCCCTGAACTGCAGTGACAACCTAAAAGTAGTGTATTGTTAGGGATAAATTCATTGCTTCCCTTAGGTATTGGCATTTTAAATTTGGAAGGATAGCTAAGTTGTTTATTTTGTACCGTGAACATGACCATTCTGTGTCTCCCTGAGCACTACATCTTCTTTAGTTTTGTTACTACCTTATAAATTGAAAATTTAACTTCATTTTTGTTTTCTTTCTCCCTCTAACATTTCACTGTACTTCCATCCGGTTCAGTCTTTCATCACTCAAATGTAGAACAATGTACCTTCAAATGTGAAAGAAATAACAAAATCTGGAACAAATTACGAGGTGATGGAGAAGGGAAATGCAGAGCTGTATGGAAATAAGTACATTAATGTAAAGGCTCTGATGCACGTGAGTCTGTTTTGAAGGACACATCATTTTTAGTTTGAACTTCTGCTTTTAAATTTCACTGTAATATGATATAACGTTTTCTTGGGTGAGTACTTAAGGAACTTTCAGTGTTAACAGTATTCTTTTCTAGAGAAATTCCATTGGATTTTGGATTCTGTACTCTTTCCAGGTTACAATAGGAAAAACATGGAAGAGATTTTTAATAGAAAAACAACACTCAGTGGCTTACAGCTGGCAATCACAATGCCTCTACTGCTGCTTTTATTTTATTAAGTGGAACAGGTCAATTCAATAGCAGTGCTCATTGTGTTCCTTCTCTGGTCAAAGTGAAAATACAACTTTAGCAAAAAAGTTAAATGACCACTAGTTTCTTCCTTTCAGTTGCTCCATGAAATGTCTTTTAAAAACCATCTCATTTCGTGGAATCAAGTAGGACAAGAAGGGTTATCACTCAGCTGGCAATGGAAAAGAAACCTTTTGTCTGTAATACTGACTTCCCCAGTGACATTATGTGGTGCCTACCTTTAATTTTGGATTAAGAAGAATTAACACTATGCAAAAAGTGCAGAAAGGCAGAGTTAGGTAGAAAAACTCATTCAGGTGAAATAAATTGTATTTATAAAACTGGATTTTTGAAAGGGGAAGTGAATATTGAAGAGAATAACAAAATGTAATTGAAGGAACAGACAATAAGTGAAAATTATATGTTTACTCAGGATTAAAAATATAAATTATGCTATATTTTCCTCTATTGTATTTTATTTTGAGTTTAAATCCTTGACCTTTTAAGGTCAATGGGAATTTAACCACTGACTTGATTGGCACTATTTCACCCTTCATCTCTGAGAAGCAGTTTGCTTTTTATTATTATTTCAAAATGGTATCCTTCCTTTTCTTCTCTCACTCCAGTTTCCTAAGGATTTATAATCTTTTGTATCAAAAGGAAATTTTTCCCTGATACATACTGTATAGCTGAAATCAAGAACCAGGCAAAAAGCTTGCTGTCATAATGGGCTGATTCCAGCAGAGCAGACGTTTTGAATCTGGACTTTCTTAGTTATTGAGGGTGCAGGATTTTGAATGCTTTTATCCTTTTATTGGTGAATGCACTAAAGTGCATGCAGACAGAGAATGTTAAAGTGGCAGTCAGATAAACTTGTTAAAGCAGTGGGAGTTTTTCCTTTCCTTCTACGTGACTTTATCATCACAGTGGAGTTAAAAGGCAATTAGCCCTTCAGCTCTTTTCTGGACAGTTTATTGGCATTTTACACACAACTGTTGAATAGACAGTGCCATATTAAAAATTCCTATGAAGCTGGCCTGGGGATAACAGACTCTAAATTTCTGGTTAATGTAGGTTTCCTTGAGAGGGACTATTGCCAAAAAGCTCAAGTGAAATTATCTAAAAACAGTACCTATGCTGCATGTACTCATAGTTGATGGAAAATTGTAGTAGTCCTTCTACATGCTGTGTTACATTTCCAGGGAAATATTTTTATAAAGAGTGTTTGATGAAAAAGTTTATTCCTTTAGTAATAACAGGCTACCCACTGTGTTACTTAAGGCAATGAACATAGTGAGTAGAATGAGACATTTTCATCATCATAACAACAATCATACCTGCTTTGCATTTCTGTAATTTTCATCTGAGGTCATTAAAACACTTTACAAACATGGATTACTTATTTCTCTCAGTATAGGAGAAGAGAAGGACAGATTATTATGACAAATTTTGACCAAATTTAGTCCAAATGTATTTTGGTTTTAGTTTGGTTTTTTGTGGTTTTGTTTGTTTGTTTGTTTAGCATAGTAAAGAAAATATTGTGGGAGTTTTTTCTCATTTCAGTGTCAATAGAAAATCAATTTTTATAGATCTGAGACTATTATTGTGTTCATCGCTTCTATGAACAATTTTAAATTTTTTTAATTTAATTTTAAGATTTTTTAATTTAAAAATTTAAGATTTTGTAGCTGATTTTAATTTACTGATGTTAAAATGAGAAATCCATTGAGGTCTGTATGTGTGATTGAGAGCCAGATGGTGAAAACAAAGAGTAGATCTGATATTTTTGACCTGACCACATGCACCGCTCAAATCTCTCCGAGTCGCACATCACCTGACTGTGACATCAACAAAAAGACTCCTTGGAAGTCCATCTGATTTTTTGATCAGATCCATTTCAAGTTAGGGAAGGAAAGCTGGCATGTTTAAAGAATCCAAGCCCTGTTTTCACTATGTTTTAGTTTGCATGGCAACTCCAGAGGGCACTCAGATTTTGTTCAGAGGCTACGTGATGGATTTCTGCTCCAGTGTGCCTTAACAATAAACGAAGCAAACCAACATACCTTCATTTGCTCAGGTGTATAAGGTAGCAGCATTTCTTTCAATGCACGTTACAAGTTGAAGTGATCCCAAATAAAACCAGGTTTATTTTAAATGGTGCATACCTGTATTTCACCTGTCTCTCTTAACAGCTCAAACTTTGCTTCTGAAACTCACAAGCCATCATTAAAGTTGTCTTAACTTTTGTCTTTTAATACAGCAAATGCATATTGCAAGTCAACAAAATGGCTTCATTAAATGGGTACTGAATTGTAAATTGGAAGTCTGGAAGTTAGAAAGTGCCAGATTTAAAGTAGCTCATATAGTTTTTATTTTGGTGTCCTTTTGGGTAAATGTTACAGCACTTCTCAGATATACAGCCATTTACTGCCTTTTCTGTAGCACCTCACTGCTGTTCCATGCTTGCTACCTATTATACTAAATATATTCTTGGGTTGCATATTAAATAGGACAGCGACTGTGGGAGAGACAAGCAGTTCTATTATTGGTTAACTTAGCTCTATCCATTCTCTTGGTTCAGATTTCTTATGTGCTAAAAAATTACGTAGACAAAAATATAGTGATTGTGTGAATTGCTGTTAGTTCAGTCTGATCTATCAGAGATGTAGAGAGCAAATTCAGAGCAGTGAAAACTCTGCCATTGTGGTGGTTAAAGTATCTGGTCATCAGGAGCAAAACCACTGTTGAAGCACCAGGAGTGGTTCTGAGTTTTAGGCCAACTCTAACAGTTTTCTGGGCTGCCAGGAGAAAAGTAGTTTTTTCACATCCACAAAGTGAGGAAAGTAAAATGTACAATTTTATTTTATAGAGATGTGTCAAATGTAACATATTGAAGTCTATACAACTGTTTTAAAAATGAAAAGGACTATAAAATCCAAAGAACTTTACACAAGGAAGCCTAATGCATTAGAACAAATGACCAAGACATCTGCAACAAAGACTTTTGAAACTGTGCCCAGTGTCTGTGCACCATCTTTTCTCACTCAGATAATAATGCTCTTCTCAAATCACAAAGAAAATTCTGAAAGCAGTTTGTTGGTGTTCTAGGGAGACCTGTATGTGGTGATGAGCAGCACAGAGAAGCCCAGGAAGGTTTCAGGGAGATGCCTGGCAAAAGCAGCATTTTAAAGCTTTGGTAGCATTGAAAGCAACTGCACCCTGTAAGGAACATTTGTCCTGTGAACAGAATGACACAGACGCCAGAGTGAAAAATAACGTGTGATCGTTAGTTAGAAATAGCCATAATTTATAGACAGCAGGGGGCAGAATTAAGGTTGCAAGGACAGCTATAAAACTGGCATTTCCAAGCATCTGAAGAGCTATTTATGTTCAAACTCAAACACGCATTTAAATTTCAATATTTGAATGGTATAGAATTTGTTGCAAATAATGTTTTAATTGTGGAAAAAAGTACATTTAAATGCACTTGGAGATAAGTGTGATTGCTCATTTATTACAAAAGTGAATTTATCTAAAAGCTAATTTTAATTAGTTTCAGCTAATGTTCAGCACTTTATTGTTTGTGCATAAATTGGTCCAGCTTCCTAAAGCGAAAACATCAAACAAATCCTTCCTTGAAAGTTAGACCTCTTTTTTTACTTTCTGAACTGCAGAAAATACTGCAGATAACTGCAGCTTTTTATTTCTAACCTGACCTTCCACGTTCTGAAACTAATTTGCCATACTGCTTCTCAAAGTCTGCTCAAGGACTTCCTTTAGCAGAGTAATGTGGTTCTTATTAAGTACATCCTATAAGACCCAGGAGGATTGCATGCAAAGAAAATAAGACGGAAACACAAATGAATTTCCATCCTCCAGTCAGATATATGATATTGATGACCAGGATGTATATGAAAGATATTGTAAAGAAGACAAAGCAAAAGAATTAAAGCAAATGTCTGACAAATTGGCTGCCTTTGTATGCAAGGATGACAAGGGGTCTGTACAGCGGAGTAGAAGATGTGTAGGCATCAAGCCAAATCGTTATATAGTCAACAAGTCTCTTTGAATCACATGGTTATGTGTAACCTTGATTTTAAATAAGGCCTCACTTTAAATTACATCATCATGAACGACTTAAAAGCCATGAAGTTTTACGTGAAAACTGATAGTTTCTCTTAACTCCAAATGTTATTTTTCACCGGTATGATTTTTATATTTGTACGAGGATAACGAGATATTCTGTTGAAGTGAAACTTCTTTAGGAGACAATTTCCCTAATTTTTAATTAGGTGCACTAAATATAAGTAATTGTGAAAACAGCAGCTTTAATTTCAAAGAAGTTTCTTCCTTTAGTTATTTTTTTTTCCTATAAGGTGACAAAATAATGTCACACTAGCATAATTTGATGGAATAATGCATTGAAATAGCTTCAGTATACTGTGATCTCTACCACTTGTGATATTCTCATTCTAATGTAGCTAAATATAGATTTCAGAGGTTTTACCAGGCACTTGGTTGATGAGGAATATTTACTCTCTGTATGTGACTCAGTGCAAGTGTATTTAAGTGAATGGACTCTGGAATTATCAGTATTTTTCATTTCATTCTTCAGCAAGATGCAGAATTTAGGCAATCAGGATTCTAATATGATTTTCCCATTAATCTGTTTTAAACCATGAAATCTGATATTTTCACCATGACTAATCCATGAAATTTGTCAACTTTGTCTGTGATTTACACAAGCTCTATTTATAAAGAGAACTTTTTTGAGTCCTAAGGCATGGAATATTATTTCCCAGCATGCTTTTAGTGTCTTTTTACTAACAAGTATAAACAAAATGTGCTCATTGACTGTATTATTATTTCAAGATCAGGAGGTAAAACATGAGGAATGTTGAAGAGTATATTCCCCATAGCAGTGTATATTAGTCTTAAGCCATTAAGAAGAAAATAGCCTATCGTATCAGAGTTGGTAAGAATGGTTGTGATCATAAAGTTTACCTAAAATAATTGGATAACTTGCTTGTAGATTAAAAACATATGTGATTCTTGTATGTCTTTATGCTGAGGCTTTAGAATTAATTGCTGTCAGCATAAACCAGACCAAACAAAAATAGATTTGCATCAATTCTTTGTAATGGGAGGGGAAAAAAATGCTTGAATGACAGTGAGGATAACTCTGTTGTGTATTTGGGGGGAAATGGCTGCACAACGTTCACATGCAGGAGTGCAATTTACTATATATGGGAAAGAATAAAGATCCTTTATGTAAATGCAATAACAGGCAAGTAATACCTTCAAAAGGAAAGAAAAAAAGTCTCTTGTGTGCAGAAAGTTCGTCTACTCCAGCTGTCCTCTCTCACTTGTGGGGGGGAAGACATTTGGGGAAAGGCCAAAACACAGATATTCACAAAGCATCCAATTTTTAGCTCAGCACAATGTCTTAATCAGCTTTTACAGAGCTGTTCTGCTCTGTACCAAACATGCTATAAATGTGCAGCACATCCGTACATGTAAATAAGTCACACTCCCTGTGGTGATGAGAACAAGATGACTGCAGATTTCAATAACAGCACAACGCTGCAGGTAATAGAAAAGCAGCATTACCTCGTTGTTTTTCAGCTGAGCAGGGGGCTAGAGCAGGAGCTGCTGAAAGTCATGGCTGCCTATCCATCATTCCAAATTTCTGATCATACCGTTTTGTGAAAGGTCTCCAGAAATCATAAACGTTAAGATCACAGATGGCCAACTTGTTGCAGGATCCATGGACTCGAGCTAGATAGCAAGAACTTAATCTGCTCTGTAATCTGGTCTTTCTTCAGCAGAAATGACCCTAAATCTATTTACATGTCCATCAAATTGTCAAAATACAGACATCATCTGTCATGGTCGTGTGACGTGAAATGTCCGCTCTGTGGTGAGATTAAAGGTGAGCTTCTGGTCATACCTGGAGAAAGAGTGAGGGAATACTGTATCCCTAAGTGTCTGCTGCAAATGTTCTTATGTGGTTGCCCAAGCCATGGCAGGGGAACTCTGTGCCTTTGGGATTCTGATTTGTCTTTTCTCTGTCCTGCTTCCTTAATCTCTGTAACTCATGTTCTGGAAGGCACAACTGCCTTTTAAACTGATTTCTGAATGAAAACAGTCAGCTGGATAGTTGATATCTGGAGAAGTGATGAAGTATAAACAAATGCCTGTGAGGTTCCAGAAAGTATAAAGCCATCCCTGATGACAAAGTGAATTCCAAACAGCTACTTACTATTCTTCATGTTGCGATTTGTCGGAGTATCAAATAAAATTAGCTGCCAAGAAGTATAAAAAAACCAACCTTTGGGGGGTGGAAGAAGGATGGGGTATTTCTTCCTGTAAACTTCAATTCTCCTGTGGAACTTCTTGCTACATGCCAGAGTTTTTCCTGGTTTAAAAACAAATGTGATGAATTCATGGGGGAGGGAAGGGGGTGGGAAATCCATCAGGGGCAATGTTAAATGCTGAGATACAATTTGCAATGGATAAAATCTATGCTGTGGAGATTGCTTAAGCTGGAGACTGTCCCACCACAGGAGAAGGGGTACTGTGTGAAGGGACCTGAGGTGTGCTCCAGTGTTCTGTAGCTCTCTACCAGGCCTCCAGCAGTCACTGCACCACTCAGCAATTCTTATTTCATAATGTTCTGAGAGTCTAGGGGAAGTGTGACCTCTACTCCAGGCTCAAATCTCACCTCAGAATTATAATTTATTTCAAACTTACTGGAGTATGTTTAGTCCAAAAGGATATTTTATGGAGGACAGAGAAGAATATGGGGATGACATGAATGTTTTACATACAATATTTTGCACTTCCCCAGCTAAAAAGCAAATAAATAAATTTTCTTCTAATTGGTCATAGCATAAGATGGAAAATAAGTGGAATCTCAGCCTTTTAAAAGATATTTTGAAAATAGTAAGATTGAAAAATAGATGTTCAGAATTAAAGTCGGATTTAATAAAATCCCATTGAATTTAAAAATCAAAATGATATATTGAGCATCTTACTTTAATATCTCAGCACGTCTCTTTACAAATGCAACTGTTCCTTTCACAACCTTAAAACTTGTCTAATACTGCTGCTGTATGGAATTTATGAGTAACCAGTGGGGTTCATGGATTCTGTTACTCATTCTGGGTATCCTAGATATGTCGAGCTAATATTTTTATGTATATTTAATGTAATATACACTGAATTGCTCAAGACAGAATTGAAGCTGTGTCAAACTATGAAAGATCTTTGCTTTATCTGTTTCCTGAATCATTAAGCAAATACTACTGTGTTTTCTGCATTTAGGCTCTCAAAATTACTGTCTTTGCGTTAGAAATAATTCTGTTCTACATGATTAACGTGACATGTTCGTGTAAGACAAAATGGTCTTCAGTGTAAATTAGGCCTATAGAATTTACCTAAATGTGTGTTGCTTATGAGATTTCTCCAGCAAGGCCTTTTCCTAAGGCATACATTTATCAGCTGAAATCTTGACTGTTTTGCCTGTATTATGTCACTCACGTCTGGCAAGAACAGCATCCTGCTGTTTGTGAAGCTGACCTCCTGCTGCTATTTAGCCACTTGTAGGATTCTATCCCAATTCCTCTAATCCACTCTGTTTCAATAGCACCATATTTGGGCTCCTTCACAGATTCTTTTGCTGCTCTGTTTGGGATGCTCTCTGAGCTGAATGAGAATTTTAATGTTCCGTTCAAAACAGAAGGAACCTTTTTGTTAAATGAGAATATAAGGAATAATCTCCTCCGCTCCCTTGGACAGAATTTCTACACATGCATTAAATTATTTTCCTTCAAACTTTTGTCCAGAAGTTTGGGGCACTATTTCAATATATTGGCTTACTTTGTATAAATCAGATCCAATTTGAGGTTTAATGTTGCAATAAGGCCTGCTGCCACCTGAAGTTGTTTCTTTCCTGTTGTAACTCCTCATTCAAAGTTCAGTGCTCCTTATTTCCATTATGTCAAGGGTTTACTGAAATCTTTTCAAGCTCCTTGTGCAAGTCAGGCCTAATTAAAGCAGGGAACTGAAAGGACTCCAAAAATGGTGTTAGAAATGACACCAAAGCACAAAGTGCACAGTAGGTATTTTTACCATACTTTCATGAAGTCAGCAAAAATTTGCATATGTATTTTTCCAGTAGCTATTTTCTTATCCCCATGTAAAACAAGGTTAGAGAAAACAACTTAAAGCTTGATTGGTGTATATATATGTATACGTATACACAAATATATACACACATCTATCTATATATCTGTATCTATGTATGTTATCTGTCCCTTTACTTCACAGCTAAGCCTACTAACTTTGCTGGGTCTATTTGTGGCTAAAATAGCAATTGAAAAAAAAATGAGACAGCAAAACATGATCCTTTTTAACACAGAGGTTCTAGGCTTACACTTGCTTTAAGAATTGTTCTTTAGAGAATGGGACTTAGTTTACTGAAAATAAAAAATGTGGTTGAATTATAATTTTGTTCTACAAAAGGAAGAAGTTCCTTGGACACACTCTAATACTGCTTGAGTCTTTGTTGTACAGTTTAAAAAAAATCTTCAGTGCAATATATATAACCCTAAGTGTATAAAGAGAAAAAAGACATTATCAAGGTGAAACATATTTCAACAACTTCACAGTATCTCTCACTTGTACCAAACTTCCCGCTCTGGAAAATTCAGAATGTTTTTTAGAGCGCATACCATGTTTGCTTCTGCTCTAGCTTTCTGTCATCCAGAATTCCCTCAAGGTGCTGGATCATCAGCAGCAGGAGCCACTGGGCCAAGACGTGATGAGAAACACCATCCCATGGATGGGGTTAGGGATGCAAGTGGAAGCTGGAAAAGACAATGGCTACAGCAGGGGGAAGAAAAAGGCTTCAGAAAGTGAAGGTCAAACAGGGAGAGAGGTAGTAAGGTATGGGAGGAGGCAGAGGCAACCATACTGAAGAAAAGAAATGGGACAAAGAAAATGTACTGTGATCTCCTTTCTTATATTTAGCAACGAATATGTATATATGATTCATTCACAAATGTGTTAACATTTCTAATGATGGCGCATATAAGAAAGACGTTTAAAAACTTTTATCAAGGGATTTATTCTATGTAATACAAAATGAAGAGCTTTGTAAGTGATCCATCTATGCAGTATCAGTGGGAAGACTTGTGGTTCTGCTGCTCCTTCTCTGTTTGTACTTCAAAATTAATTGAAAGCCTCATTGTTTTGTTTAAACTGTGAAAGCTTCCAAGGTCAATGAGTGAGGTAATTGACCTGCCTGTTGTAGGACAAAAATATGTATGTTAAATTGCATAATTAGTTTTAATTACATAATTATGGTGTTTAATGTGGGGGGGGTCAAAGGTTACTATTACATTTAGAAGTCATGGCAAGAAACACAAAAATAAGCAACATAGTTTAATTCTGTGTTTCTTTGGGTTTTAAAAAAAGGGTCCTCTGTGATCTATCCTTGACCTTGGATATTTGATGATTATAGCAAATAATATATTGCTGTTACACTTTTTGGAATCATAGAGACACCTTTGTAAATGACTAAGTGACTTTACCAAAGACTTCATTTAGATTTAGAGTACACAAAAGTTAATCAACAGTGGGAACTCAACTGACAGCAATTTAATCTGATTGGGTAAGGTAATTACATGATTACCAGGAGTGTTTATATATGGAGAAGGATATTTTTATTGGAAAAAACCCTAATTGCTTTCTTACCAAGAAGAGAAAAAACAAACAAATTTGTTGTAGCAGGTTAAGAGGACATCCTTCGTTCCTTGAAACAACTGCTTTTCATGTTGTAGTGACAAAATGTGCTCATAATTCTTTGAAAATTTGCACCAAGATAATGAGTTCCTCTGTTTCTGAACTTGAAATAATGCCATGAATATCTTGGGTTTTTTTAAGCAGCTCATTGATGATATATCTATTGTGTGATAGCCTAAACATGTCAGAATGCTTGTAATTCATTATCTCTTTTTACTGTGTGTAAACACTGTTGCTTAAACACAGGTTGATTTCACCAAACTTAAACCTAAAGGTCCATTATACTGATGGATATTTCTGTGAAGGAGGGCAATATTTGTTTTTCCATGATGGTAAAAAGAAAAAGCACAATGTAAAAGATAGGTAGATAAAAGATGGTGTTCCTAAATTTTAGAAGAAAAAGTATCACTGAATGGTCCTTCAGCAAAAGCTCTTTCATTCTATTGACAATGAAGGGAGTGTTGGGAGATGTATCTTCATTAACAAACATTAACCTCGGTGCTTACCTCCCTAAAGTGCACTACAGAGTAGAATCCCATTTGGCTAATAAATACTGGCTTGCACCAAAGCCTGTTTAAGTTATTGGCCAGGCCTGGCCTTGGCACTTGGTAGAGTGGTGTTAGATGCCAAAAAATAAATACTGAAACTTTTAAGAATAACTTCATATCTCGTCAGTAACTATTGAACATACTCTGCCAATGGAAATGGGGTACAATGCTACAAAGCCTGACTTCTAAGGAATTGAAAATTAATGACCTAAATGTTGAATGAGAAATTAATGCATTTTTAAAATTAAATGTAACATTATGGGAAGAAATTCTCAGATATATGCCATGTTATAAAAATAACTTGTTCTTCCTTGTGCTAATTTTTCCCTAAATAAGTGCTTTAGAAAATATTACAACTTTGAATTGTTTTTCTAAACCAGATGATCCAGTCACTGTTGGAGGCACATAGCCACGGCAAAATCTCATGCTGTACATTGATCACCTGTCCAACCTTTGCCTAGAGTGTGATCCCCAGTTCCTTCAAGAGATCCATCTTTACCTGTCTATAAAGAAGAAGAGGAGGAGGGAGACATCTGGGATATTCAAGTATCAAAGTTTAACACCAGAGCAGGTTGAATCTTGATTTATATTATTATCTATGTATGTTGCTAGTATTGACTTGGATATTTGGCTGAAGATTTCTTTTTTTTCAGTAATTATGTAGTATACTCTGAAGTTTTACCAGTGTTAAAGCATTTTTGTTTAGACTGCTCACTTATTGAAACTGCACATGTATTTGTCACAGTTCTGTGGTATGAATCCAAAGTCACTCTGCTGTTAAGGAAGTTAATACTGAACATGCCTGGCAGTCTGTGCCTCTCTCTTAAGTGTATACTGGCCACAGAGGCTAAAATGGCTTGTTTAAAACTGTTCAGTGTACTGTAGTTGTAGCTTTCTGTGTTGAGCACACAACTTAATCCAGGTCCCCAGCAAAAAAGGTTTCATTCACTTGTTAAACTTGCTTCTTACTCTTCCTCTTCCATTCCAAGAGGACTTTGATATCCCCAAAAAGCCAAGGTTTCTCTTGCTGTCCTAAGGACTGCCCCTTTAGGAGTCTAGCACAGCCCACACACAAACCTGGAATATGTCCAACTTGTTCTTTGAGCAGAATGTGAACCTCTGACCTCCTGGGCCTCCGGCAAGAGTGCTGCCTACTGAGCCACCAATACCCAGGCCATCAATAAGTTTTAAATGCCAGTTGCAGACTTCACAGAGATAATGACTTCAGTGTGTAAAGGTTTTGTTGTGGAGGCTGCAGTCTCACATATGGCGTGACAGAGTAAATATGCTAAAACCATAGAGAGCTGTTGCATAACTTGCCTTGATATAACAGTTTTTGTAATATGTTTCAAGGCATGGAATATTATTTAAAGGGACCCTGTTATGTAGGCTTAGGCCCAAAATGAAGCTATTATGAAAAGAATGTTTAGCAAAACCAGAAATATGTCCATGAAATTGTTGGAGTGGGAATTTCAGGGTAACCTTGCTTGGATTTAAAGTCGCCTGCATGACATTGCACTGTTGTGCTAGGGAATGAGAACCAGCAAATGAAAATACCATTAAGTGAGAATCAGAAACTGAGCAGAATAAAGATGTTAGAAGGCTATTAGTATTGTTGTAACTTTTTGAAGATCTTACTCCATCCTAAGAAAGATGAAAAAACTAATTCCAGTGTAGTGATTCAAAGCACCACTATTGACACACATGTATTTGCATTTTGATAGTATTTTAACCTGATCACAAGTTCTTGTATTCTGTGTACTTATGAAGGAAAATGAACATGAAATAAGCTTTCAGGTTTTTGGCCCATTTCAGTTTTATTGATGTTCTCTATTTAAAATTTAGCATTGAAAGCATACAATAGATATGTTGATGTTTGCAATATTCAAATTGATAAATATGATTATACAAAATGTTATTTATAGAATTGGATCAGGAGGGAAAACATGGCCAGATTCAGGCTAAGACTTACAGTATGGAAAGGCTGTTAGATAAATTGCATGAACCTTCTATGGAGCAAAGGCCAGAACCCAGGACTCCTTTTCCCAGCTGAGTCCCCAGATCACTAGGCTACAGACTCTTGCTCCCTCTTGTGTTCTTTCTCTGGCCCACTGAATCTTGAATTATTTTCTGTACAATGATAGAGCTTCAGTAGGAGAACGTTAATGTATCCCTACCTTTGTCCCAGCATTTACCACAGCCTGTAGCCAACTGACTGGAACGTTCTGCCAAAAGACATTGCTCTGAGTCCTAGACCAAAGAAGGAGGGGGACCTGGGATTTGGGGCTGGGAGGAGTGTTGCTGCTGCTAGACTGGGAATGACTGTTCATGTACCATTTTAGAAAGAAATAGCACCTGAAGAATTCTATAGGAAACCCACCTGGTTGGTGTTTATTAGGGTGGCTTAGGCTGGCTTTGAGAGCACCTGGTGGATCAAACTCCTCTGATCATCTGTACAGGGGTAAGTTTAATTTCTAGCTCCCTGTCAGGCTTAAACATAAGCTGAGCAGTGAGATGCTCTGCCCTGGCTGGGCCAGTAAACTCTGGCCATCACATAGATGCAGCTGCTGGATCTGGCCCATCTTGCCATCAAAAATTGTGTTGTCTTTAGAGAATAGACACCTCCAGGATGAGGTAAGGGCCTTCAGGATCACCATTTTGGCTAGACATGCCTAAATTCTCCTCATGACCCATTTTGAATTCCCATGTTTTTAGGCTTGTAATTAGTTTATTTTAATTTAACAGCTCCTTTGAATGTAGAACTGAGAGATTTTTATGAACCTGTTTTTCAAACATAAGTTAAGTTTTAAAGAATGTGTTGTAATTAAACAAGATGACAGGAAGAATTTGTGGTTCAAAAGTGCATTGACAGTTATGAACCATAGACAAACACAGTGTGTTTTGAAGCTTTAAAAAGTGAAATTGCTTTAAATGGGTTAACGCTGTTCAGGCAGTTCTGTAGAGCAGTGTGCATTAGATCTGATCTCAAGAATAGTTAATTGACTGCATTGCAATTATAACACACAAATATTTGTCAAAATTGCTGACTTAATTCCTAGACTCTCTTTTTTTTTTTTTTATTCCCACATGTATGTTTTTTATGAAGTCCTGCAGTGCAGGTCCTTATTCATGCAAATGCAATTATCTGCCTCAGTGGAATATTCTGGTGAGTAAGTGAATGTCTGAGATCAACTAGGATGAGCCTGGTTTTCTTTTTAATAGAAATGCTAATTTTGAAAATGACATCTGTGAATTATTTTTAGTCTGAAGAGCTACAGACAGCATAAAATTAGAATGGTGGATTTCCTTGGCACTTCTTTTATTATTGTTTCTACCTGTTTAAGACACCGGAGGAATAGTGTGATTCACTACACGTTGCTTTTCTGGCAGTAGATGTATCACCTAGTTTGGTATCCAAATGTCAACTATTGCTGCTTTGTAATACGGTAAACTGGAGTGGTGGAGGTGGGAATAGAAACATATCTGTGATAGGCTGCTGGTTTTAAAGACAAGTCTTTTTCTGCTTCTTTAGTGTCATTGCAATGAAAGTTTATATATAGTAGGAGAGCACTCAGAAGTAGAAAGATGCAATCTGTGTCCTAGTTGTTCTGGAGTGGGTTTAGGTGCAGTTCATTTGGCACCATTTATGTTTCCATGCACATTCCCTGTCTCATAATCTGGCTTTAGAAGGGCTACCATTTGCACAATTTAACATTATCTCTCCTTCCACAGTAAACAGAAGTTAAGTTGGTAATGATTTTAAGTCAGCATCACGTTAATGATTCTGTGTGCATGGGCACCTACTGGTGTAGGGAACTGCTTAGCACGGCATTGAATTTATTGCTTTAAAGTGTTTCTTAATATGTTAAAGCAGGTTCTTAGATACCAGTGCTATGAATTTGGGATAAATAGCTAAAAAACTCCTGTAATAACCCACATAATGGCAGAGAAGGATAGAGGGGACTGAATGAAAACCAGAATGGGAAAACTGAGTAGGATAGTGGAGAACACAAATGTTTCTACAGCAAACTGTGAGTTGACAGAGTGGTAAACTTGGGAGGTGAGTAAAGATCTCAAAAATGAATAAATTCTGTATAACTATGGATAAACCATATTTTCTAGCAGATTTGAATCAGTGCAATTTGGGAAGCTCTGCATAAAGTAGTTACAGTAATTAAAAGTTGTGATCAAGAGGCATCTTGATGGAGTTAGGTAATAGTCAAACATGAGACCAGCTATAGCAGACTTGTAGTTCAAATCACATGAAAATTCCTATTTCACTGGGGAACAGCATGTTTTGAAGATTACGGATTGGAAGGGTAAAAGTAAATCACAGTAAATATGACTCATATGTTAGTTAAAGGCCTTATCCTCCCAGCTGGAAAAATTGTCAACTTCATTGTCAGTTAGGGAAAAATAATAGTATGAACGCTGTTGTGTTTTCCCTCCATCAATTTTAAAACATGTTAAATTTTATGATATATTTTGTTATTTTTTTTATAGAAGAGGGTCACTGGTGGATGATTAGTAGCAATGATTCCCCAGCCTCAGATCATTTGATATCTTGAACAGGAAAAGATTGCATGGCATGGTCTTGCTGTCTCCTCTTTTAGAGGAAACAAAAAAGCTTGTTTACAAAGGTCTGCATTATTTTTACATTTGCTCTTGGAAATACTGAAGCTAATAGAGAAATTTTCAAGCTAACAGAGTTTTTGATAGAAATTCTTGCTTTATCAAACCTTCCTCATGTCAAGGTTTGTTTAAAGAAATTTCTTTTAGAAAACTTTGATTTCAAATCGCAAATAACTAATTTATTGGAAATGGGACTGCTCGACAAGAAACCTTGAGAGAAATCTGCATTACAATACCCAGAGCCTAATAGTTAGGGCATTATCCTTTAAGACATGTGACTTTGGTTCAATTTCCTTCTCTGAATCCAGCTGAATAGAGACTTAAATCCAACTGAATATCTAATGCATCCAAGGCAACTGTCTTTACCACTGGACTATTGTCTGTAATAGGTTGGGTATCTCTGCTTTTGTGAAAATTGTGAAAGGATTTGTCCTAATACTAACAAGACCTTTCTGAAATCTTCAGAATTCTTATAGGCTAGGAAAGAACCTTTGTGCTTAGCTTTATTTGTAACCCCCAGGCTCCGAAGAAATGCCCATAATAATCATTATTTTATATATTCATACCAGGAAACATTTGTTAATCTGGACTCTAAACCAAATCTCAAGCTCAGACTCCATACAGAACTGTCTTTCCATGCCTCTGGTTATTCCTGACAGCTATCTCAGGTTTTTCTGTTTTTCCTATATCCATACTTTTAACAGTTCAACCAAATCTGCCTAGAAGTAGTACTGGGGATATAACAGCAACAAATGGAATGGCCTTTTTCAATACAGTCTTCTATCTGTGCTTTTGCACACTGTACTTTATTATGACAAGCTGAACTCAGTGGTGATCACTGTGGAAGATGCTTCTAATTGAAATGTCCACTTACTGAAAAAAATATTCCAAAACCTGTTCAAAGTGATTGGGACATTGTTTTGTAGTATGCAGTGAGTGATGGATCCCATGAAACTGGAGGAATCAGGATTGTTTTGTGGTCTGTCAGAGTGTAGGTATTCTTCTGGGATTACCAAAAGGGATCAGTTACCTTGGTAATGTGTCCACCAATATTTATTGTGTCTATTTCTTTACCCAGGCTAACAAACATTCATCACGTGGGAATGTTGATCATGATCAGCTTGAGCTGAATTTAAATTGCTGACCTAAAGGTTAAAGTCTCCGTATCCCATTACCTCTCCCTTGGGCTGTCCAGTCTCCCTACAACTGAGTTAAACACCATTTTTAGTATATAAGTGTCTTTGGATGAAGAGCAGTCTTTAGGAGTGCTGATCTGTTAAAGACCACTGATGGCCTGTTTTTTTAAAAAAAACAAAAACCAAAAAACGCCTACCAAACAAAAAAAGTCAACTAAATTCAATATGACTTTTGCAGCTTGTCAATACTTGCTGAAGAAGGTTCTGAACAAATATTCAGATGCTGAACTAATAACTTCCCCAACCTTTTAGATAGCTTTAATCCAGTCATATGGGAACGTAATGCAGTGTAGCAGCCCAGTGAAACATGAAACTATGAGAACAGCTGAATAAATTTAAACACATTTTTGAACATTCTAACCTTTGTCATAAAAATCTGATAATATAGAAGAAAAACTAATAACACTTCCTTTTGGTTTTGTTATTCTGTACAGTAGTTGAGAAGACAACATTTCTTGTGGCTGCTGACTTGAAAGTAGTGACAATTTCTGACATTACTTTTTGCCCCATATGAAGTCTAGTCTTACTCATTAAGGAATGAATCTGGTTTCTGTTTTATTCAATACTGTATATACATCTCACCCATAAATATTTAAACTAAGTAAATATAGAATCTTAAACATGGAATATGCTTTCATTCTAAACTGGTGGCTGGGGGGGAAGGCAAGAATATTTTATTCAAAGACCAGTGATCCCTTTGGAAGAGGTAAAAAAAAAAGTGTTTGGTGCTTGCTGTAGGGCAGCAAACTTTTTACCAGATTATACCTATATTGTTATAAAGTTCAGACTATAAAGGATCTATAGGAAAGGGTTTGCAGATACTCACTTCAAAAACACATGGCTAGTATTCAGCCCCTATATCTGGGGCTAATTTAATTCTTCTTCTCCATTCAAAGTGCCTCACTCCTGCCTATAAATGCAGAACAGATTCCCTGGTAATTTTCTTTCTTGGAAGTACCGTCATTTTATTCCTAATGGGGAATAGCATGAAATGGAAATACATTTATGACTCTACTTAAAAACAAACACCAAACAAAATAAAAACAGGGATAATATGAAAGATAGTTCCATAACAAATTGATGCAGAAAAATGCAGAAATCTGAAGCATATTGAAAAATACACAACTGATATTTTCACCAGCAAGGTTTCCTTCAGCAAACTGGGCTTTGGAAACGGTGTAATGTGGCATACTTGGAGTACTTAAATAATTTTGGCCAAACTGGTAATGCAAATTCATGGTTTTAATTTGATCCATGCAAGCAAAATTCAATCCATGTCTAGGTATGCAGCAGTTCTATATCCTGTTCTTAAGAGGGTTGTAAAAATAAAGTTCTGTCAAACTGAATACAGTGGATAGTGGACATTTGTGCTTTACAACGTTATGACTGTGAATCCCACCCTCTTCTTTCATACATATTGTACACTCTAAAATGCTGAGGTATGCTGAAGGTTGCATCCTAAGGCACAGTCCTGCTTTGGCTGTCTTGAGAAAAGACAACCTCTTGGTTATATTTTGGAGTCTGTGGTTCACGCTGTAGCTTGTATAGGTAGCTGAGGGGCTGGACCAGACTCTTCAGTAAAGTCTGAATCATTTTGTGGGTAATACCTTGTTGAAATGTAAAATAAGCTTTAATTATAAAAGGTGTCTTCTATGAACAAAGAAAGTTATAAATATAACACTTTGCATTTACAAGGTAAAATCAGATCAAACTTCAAAACAGAAATGAAAAGTAGATAATATTATCCATTATGGATACATTTAATTCACCAATCAAAAAGAATCTCCTTTGTTGATTTTGATGAGGTCACAGAATTGATTTAGAGAAAAAAATGCACCCTTTATTTTAATTTATTTTTAGGTGTAGACGAAGTACGTGGACTGGACCAGTGGTAGAGACTAAATTTAGCTAAAGTTAGTATTGCTTCTCTTTTTTCTTGGGGTTTTTTTAGGTGACAGAAACAGGAGAGTAGAAGAGTATTTGCAACAAGATTCAGTGGCTGTTGTTGACCTTTTTATGTTAAATCTGTGCTCATGGAAATCAATGGCAAAAGCTTTATTGATTTCTAAAAGAAAGATTGGGTTATGTTAGTTTTGTCTCCTGTAATTAGCATAATAAAGACTTTTTTGGGGTTTTTTAAATAGCTTGGTTTGGAGCTACCCTTTCAAGCTCTGGTGGTTGAAGCGTTACAGTAATGAATCCTCAATTCAAAGATGATTTCTTAGGAGTGTGGCTTTGTTCTGCTGTGCAGACTGACAGATACAGGCAGGACAAAACCTTTTTTGGGTCTTAGATCAATACTGCCATGAACATGCAAATACTTGTGTATGTTGCCGCAGCTCCCATAGAAGCACCATTCACACACTGGTTCTTTTTCCCCACTTTGATTATCTGTACTGGCCCAGTAATTCAGTCTGTGTTGGCACAGAGCCCTGGAAAATCAAGACAGACAGAAACTGTCCTGTCATGTCTCTCTGTGCTTTTATTTTCCAGCTCTCCAAACTGTCCATCTGAAATTCTCCCCCTCAGCTATGCGGTTACTCTAAGTACTTCAATTTACTAAATTTGTTAAGTGAATCTAGGCCTCTGAGCTCCAAGTACCATTTTCATATGAACATAAACTTTTTTTTTTTTCTCTTTGTGGGCATCTTAACTCTGCTGTGCAAAATGAAGTACAGTCCCTTTGTCTGTAGTTGTAATGTACTTCATCAGTTTCCAGAAGACAATAACTTGCTTTATTCCCATTTTATAAGGATTAATTATACGCAGAAAAAAGTGCTCAAATAGCAAACAGAAAAGGAAAACAGATGTTGCAGGGTTATTTAACCAGTGTTATTTGCAGACAAATATTTAAGCTATGTGATTTAATTTTTCGTGGAACCTTCAGAAGCTGGCTAGTAAGTGAATAAAACATCCAAAGTATACGTGAAAATATCTTTTACCTGATAGTATCATTTTTTTTCACCTAACTATTACAGGTAAATACTTTATCTTGTTCTTGGCAACAATTTACAGAAGTATTTGATTAGAACAGGAACAATCCCCAAGGCATATTGTGTATAGAGTCATAATTTATAAATAGGCTTTTGTTGCACAAGGCACAGTTGCACATTTCCAACAGTCTCAGTTTTCTGTGCACTAATGAAATGGTACAGTGATAAACCTTTGTGCAAATTTGTTTTTCTTATAGATGCAGAATCCAAAATAATGAATGTTTAGAACAAGCAAGTGAATTCATCATCTGAACACAAATATTTAATTGTGTTTCAACAAGAGCAAGCTTCACTTCTGGAAACAGTGTTTTGCAAAACAGACAAGGGCAATTTCTCTTATAGCAATGATTTGTATAGGCAATTAAAAGCATATTTAAAAATTAACATATGCTCCTAAAACTGATCTGTCTGTTTTAACTAATTTTCATGCCATTTAGCACCTGTAAGATTTGTAAGGCCTAGTTCTAAAGTATAGAAGCCTCCTGTTCTGGGCATTATAGGATAAACACGAATATCAATTTCTATTGTCCTTTTCATAATTTCTACAGTCCTGACATCCAATAAATTCTGAACCGTGGTATCTCCCCAAATTTGTCTTTCAGCTTGCTTCTTGAACAACTAGAGTTTGTCTTCTGTCAACCACTCCCATCAAAGAAAATGTCCCCTCATGTCATTAATAGAAATTATTTAAATGAGAAATGTTGCAATATTCCAGTTGCTAATATCTCAACACCTGCATGGATATACCTCAAACTTTGGCTTCCTAATTCAAGGAAGCACTTATCCTCATTTTCCCAGATTTGCTCTTTTAATATTTTACATCCAGCATTTCAGTGTCTCCTTTCTTAGAGCCTCTAGAGGTTCTTCATCCTCCTATGTGTTATTTCTGCTGTGATCTCCTTTCTCTTTACAGCCTTTTCCAGCTGCAATATTCCTTCCAGGCTTTCAGGTTCATTTGATATATTTACAAGCCTATCTCCAGCCCCTTTTCCCTTCTTTCCTCATTAGTAACCTGCAGACTCTTCAAACTCTCTTTCTCCAGCCTTAAAAGCTGACTTTCCCAGCTTACATCATTTGCTCCTGCCTCTTCCGCCTTTTCCTGCTGATCTCCAGTGGCACACAACTTCTGTAACAGTTGTGTTACAGGAACTTTCACTGTTCTCTTCTGACCTTACAATTTCCTGTTGTTTGGTCTGTGAAAGTGCTCGACCTGATGGACTTTGCACTGAGCGTAATCAGGAAAAAGAAAGTTATGTAGTTTCTGTCATCAGAGACGATAATAATCTGTTCCTATTTTTATAATACCATTTCCTGTTTATGGGAACCCATTATTGCTGACAGGTTATTGCAGAGAGGCATCATTCTTAAACGTGCATCCATCTTAAGAAGTTTGTGCATTTTTATTTTTTTTTTACTGTAAGCAAGGATTGTTTGCTTTATGCAGCTATTTCCCCTGTCTAAAAATAACTTGCAGAAAGTGATGATAAATGTTAAATGGTTCTTGTAAAATTCTTAAATTGACAGTCTCAAAATTCAGTAAAACTCTGATGTTTTGATTAGATCCCAGCACTGAGGAATGTCCGGCTTTCATCATAACAGGGTTCTTTAGTTCCGTAAAAGTCTAAATACCCTGCCCTTGGGAGATGTCTTACTGTCACCTGCTCCTAAATTGAAAATTATGTGTTCAGCCAAAGGTTGGGTGTGTTTTTTGGGGTTTTAAGACTCTTTTTTTTTTCTTTGATGTGGGAGAGAATCCCTTCAATGTGAAATAAATCAAAGCCTGAGAACCTATTAAACAACCCTTGAGTTTAAATATATCCAGTTCTAGATAACCAGAAAATGTTCCTTCCTGCCCTCATTCTTTCTTTGTTTTTTTTAAAGTTATGTAGATTTTCAGACAAACAGTTCTATTGGCTACTTTATAAGCTTATAATCACTAGTACTTCTGTTGAATAAAAGTGAAGTGCTAGATAAATTTATTTAGAAAACAATCTGAGTATGAATATCTAAAAATATTTATCTCAAATAACAGAAGTACTGCCATCAAAGTCAGTAAGTTAATGTAATTCAGCATAAAATAGAATTAAAGAGAGAATGTTTCTCGTCTTATCTGAACATTTAACAGAAGCAATTTAACTCATTTAACTCAGAAAAAACTCATGTCAGAAAACCCTTAAAACTGTATGGAGCAAATACAGCCTTGATTCACTTATGTGTAAATAAGAACTGTTGTCACATTCACCAAGCTGCATTTGGCTTATGCCTGAACATGCACCTTTTTTTTTTTTTTTTAATAATGCCCTCTTTATCTATAAGAGGCATAAGATGTAGGGCCAAATCAGATTTTGCTTGAAAAGAATGAAGGAATGCATAAATAAATGCATTAGTACCTAGTTGAACCATATTGTTTTGAATTCTGTAGGGTTTTTTTGTTTTTAAGTAGTGATTGAGAATATTAGCAGGTAAGCTCTTCCAGTAGATATGTCTCTTCAGGGTGGAAAAGGAGAATGAGACAAATATTACAGGACTAGAAAAAAAACCAACTTTGAAAAGAACCAGAGACAGAAAGGAGGAAACAGATCTTAAGGTGTTTTACATTTATTTTCTTAGTCCTTGTACAACCAAGACACCCCAAAACAAAAACCCTACAGAAAGCTTATGGAAGCCTGAGATGTCTTGTAACTCTGAAAATCTTACAGTATACATCTTGCAACAGAAAAGGAATATGTGCAGACATTTTTTAATAGCTGGGAATATTCTGTCCAGGAACCTATGGAATAACAACAGTTGGTGTCTTACCCCAGTTTTTCTCATCACTGATGGCAAGGCACAACACAGCACTACACATTCATGTCCTCCTCAGCTCCACTGAAAGAAAAAGCTCCCAGACCTTCTCTACTAAATCTGGCCTCTTGAATGCATTTCTGGTATGTCATACACGACATTACATCGAGCTCTGAATTTCCTTGGTATCTCCAGTAGCTATGCATTCTGTCTCCAGATCTGTTCTCTGCTGGCAGTGTAGTTGATTCCATGGTATGGCTCTTATAATTGTGGCCTCATGGGCTGCACCGAGGAATTTCTTAAACATGTGCCATTTACTTATGACACGTGTGAAAATTACAGATAGATGGAGAAAAATGCTTCTGTGCTGTCCCTTTCTTTGCTTTCTTCACCGTGTTTCAGAGTAATTTGGGCTCTCAGCCTTCCCAGTAGTACAGTCCTCTTTTATTTTTCTGTCTTCCATGTGGCTGGGGAACATTTGTCTATTCAGGAACAGCTTGTACCACTTTTTCTGCTTCTTTTCTTCCCCCATTTTTATTTTCATTTCTGACACTGTAAATGCTTCATTGCTTAGTTTTTGTTTTAAAAACCAGAAATAATTCTGTTTTCAATATATGCTGCCCAGCTGGCACAGGGCTGTGAATTATCAGTGGCTTTTTGATGCAGCATCACCTAAACATTAGGTGACTCTTCCTGATATTATAAAAATACCAATTAAAGAATGATGATTGAGGAAGACCTAATTAACAAAGGTCCCACGATGTAACTAAGATGTATTACAGATCTATCTTTTTGCCTTCCCCCCTACCTTCAAATTGCAGACATGGATATGAAATTTAAATTGTCACAAGGTGCAAAGTGATCTACAGAGTGAGTTGTGTGGCCAGGCTAAGAATATCCATGGATTTGATAGCCACAGCATAACATAATACTCTGTAATTCTGGACAGAGATGAAGAGCATTCTTGCTTGCCTAGTTAACAGACCTGCTGTGAAACCATGTCCTTGTGTCTTTGAACATGAAGTATAAGGAAAAATCCCACTTAAAGGATTTTTACTTTAGTCTTGACCAATTATTTGCTGCAGTAGCTCAGAAATGAGAAGGTAGAAGAAAATTATGCCTACTTTATCCCATGTTAGAAATACGGATGAGATCATGAACAAATAAGTAGAACTTGTTTTTTTCTTTATATATTATGAATTTATAAAATGGAGAAGTGTGAGAAAAATTATTAATACTAAAATCTATTTCTGTGAGTATTATAGAGTTTACCTACAAAAATAATACATCTCAAATGATTATGTGTTATGTTGTTTTTTTACATAAAACAAATGTCTACTCAGCCCGCCCATGGACCAAGAGATCATTGCATTGTATATGATACAAATTTATGTAGTATTTATGATCTTGAAAGTGTAAAACCATAGGTTTGAGTATGTAAATAAGGTCTGTATGTTTGTATGTGTAGTAAGCAAGGGTGATTTGTATTTGTGTGTTTGTATTTGTGTGTGTGTATACAGACATGTTCATTTTATTAAGCAAGCTTAGACACCACTATGCAAACATCTGTCAAAACTTGTTTCTGGGTTCCAATCCTGTTTACAGCCTCTGGGCATTATTTTAATGTAAATAACAAAGTGGGGGGGATTGGGGCTGGGGGGAGGGAGGGATAGATCTCCACTAGAGTTTCTTATTTAGAGCATTTTTCACACAGATTTAGTAATCTGGTAAACTTATTCCCATAATGGACAGCAGTGGACAGGAAATAGCTGACAAGTCTGCTACAGGTTTGACAACTGTTGCTTTATTGAATCGTCGTGTCTAGAAGTCAAATCTAGAACTTGCCCTGTAGTGATTTTTGTAAGATATTCAAATCTCCTAGTATTTAATTTTTTTCCCCTGGTGTTGACCATATTTATTTACTTTATTTATCTATATATCTCTATTTTTATGGTGTTGCTTTCTGTTATTTACTTAGAAATTCTTAGCACTTTCCTTTATCCTCATATTGAGAGACTGACTATTCCTACAGAGACCTCAGAGTCCATTTTATACATATACACCCATATAGGAATCTCTCTGATCACTGAAGCTTTGTCTCTTCCAGACAATATTATACTTCTCATGACCTGACTATAAAATTAAGGTTTAAATGGTAGCTACAGTTTGAATTTGGTAATAATGTCTAGAGTGTGAAATGAGGTACTAGTGAAAGATACTATCTGCTCTTCTTCCAGAGAATTATTACTCTGGGACACTCAGGTTCTTTAAAAGCAAAGTCATGGAGTCATTTTCTATATATCATTGTTATACTTCTAGTAAATTGAGGTTATGAAGATGCTAGGAAAGGCTGACATTGGTAAGTAGACTGGTGATAATGGTAGTCGGACTTACATACTCTAAATATTTGCGTGTGCTGTAGGTCTACTGGTTTGTAAGAACACAAAATTTCCTTCTATTTGAGTAACTGTTTTGTAGTGTGGCATTTTAAGCAAAATTTTCAGTAATGGGTGTTTATTCAATTCGGAATGTGCAGAAATGTTTGATCAGTCAGACCTCAGCCTTTTAACTTGTGTATCTTCAATATGATAGTTAATAAAAAATGAATCTCTATAATACCCCAAAGAGAGTTTATTTTATATGATGTTATCCTCCACTGTACATAAGGTTTAATATGAGCCTGTAATGATGATCCAGGGATTGCATATCCTTTAATAAAGAAATATGAATGGAACTTTAAAGGGCTCTCTAGAGTCTAGATCATCAATTCATTAGAATCTATCAGCAATGAAAAACTTGATATATAATTGTTACTTAATATTTATAAAGGTATTTGATATAGAATATCCATGTATGAAATGCATTTATTTGTATTTAATGTTGAGTTTGCATTTAGCTTATGTGCATTTTAAGGTTTGGGAGTAATACAGAGTATAGTAATTGAGGTTGCCAAATTACTTGGTTACACTTACTGAATTATTAAATCCATTCACAACATAACGTAGGAATATACTAGTTAAAAACATTGTGCATAATCAGCCTCTAAAAAATATTATTTGGCAGCTTTAAATGTGTACGAAACAAGGAATGAATTATTGAAGCACTGAAACAATGCCAATCACAAAGCCATCTAAATCCCTCCCTGCTTTTGTGTCATTCACAAGAAAAGCACTTATTATCTGTTTTCAATTTATAGTCTGTATTTCTGCTCCATATCCTCAGTTTGGAAACAGAAGGTCTGGAAATACCTAGTGGCAAATCTGAAGTTTCTTGAAGCTAAGAAACTAATTTTTTTAGTTCATCGTAAATCAATTAGTAATGATTAATATTATAGTACGAAACTAAGCATTCAGAGAATATCTAAATTACAGAATACAGGAAATTAACTGGTACATGAGTTGCATTCTTTCTTTCTGGGTAAAAGTGCACAGCATAAATATCAAAGCTCAGTCGTGTGTGACTCCCAATAAGCACCCTGTCAAATACAACAGCTCTGCTCTGCTGTGGAGATGGAGCTGCTGAACAGTGAGCAAGGAGCTACATGACATTCTTCTGAAAGCTTTTAACTTAGCACTACCACAGGATACATAGTTAATAACAAAAACAGCTGCATCGGCATTCTGAGATGCCATAATTAAACTGATAAATCTGCAGTGACATATATCTGTGATCCAGGGATCTGCCATTAGTGGATTTTTTTCTTCGGTGATCATCTGTATATCTATAGCATCTGGCTGAGGAATAAAACTCCATGCTTAAAATCCACTTGTTTTTTTTTGTGAAAGTGAAAAAGAACTATATTTTGGTTTAGTACTTTGTCAGGAAAATACTTTCAAAAAGAAAAATCGGTAGTTTACCCTACGTTTTGGGTAAACTGAATAATTTTACAGCAAAATCTGTGACCAGTTTTACTTTTGTTGTCACCAGTCCATTTAGCACATAGTAACAAGGTTTTTTGGAAGAAAAATTGCTGCTGGGTACTTGACCTACTAAATCAGTGCTGGAAAAACCACTGAATTCTTAGTATTATGGTTTGGATAGGAGTGTGATATCTTTTCTTTTGGCTCTACAATTCAACTTTCATTTGAACGGATATAAAAACTCTGAAACAAGAACCAGGTCCATTATTAGATATTCTATGCATCATTACCAGATAATTTTCAGATTTCAGCTAAATTTCCCAGTTCCTGTACAACTGTGAACGAATGGATGCAAACTGTGCTGTTTTGGGGAGAGTTTGGAGGGCAGAGAGAGTTGTGCTCAGTATATGCAAGTTTCAGTTCCTACTGAACTCTCCAAAAACTCTTTCCTTTAGAAGTATTGAACTACTGCCTGCAGATCAGAGGGTCATGTTCATATCTTGTGTCCTGGCAGCTGTCCAGCTTCCTAACAGACACTCTTAAATTCAAGAAGCCTGTTCTGATTTTGAGACCAGTTGGAAATTGCAGTAGCAAATGAGAGTTTGGACCAGTTCATGGTATGCAAAGAACAAACACAAATTAGAGATTACATTAGTGAACCAAAAACCATTGGAAGTGTTCCTTACTTAGGATTGTCCACAGTGATGAATAATTTTCCACAATAAGGATGAGTGCTTTTGCTGGTAGGTTCAACCAATGTTAATATCTGGTTTTTGATTGTGGGTTTTTTTGTTTTCTTTTGGGTTTTTTTTTGTTTTGATTTTTTTGTGGGGTTTTGTTAGCATTTTTTCCTGTTGCAAAGATAACTAGCAATTAATTGTAACATAGTAACAACTGTAGTAAGTTACTATAGAAAGATTCTCTAAAATTTATTTTAGCAGGTATTTGTATGTAGACTGTGGACTATACAGGTTAGTTCTTTTCCTAATTGATGTATAGGCAGATGGATAAATAGAGGTGGGCTTTTATTGTAACATTTCTGTTCTTTAATGATAAATCAGTGCTGCTTTTGGAGAGGGTTTTTGAGCACTTCATTTTGAGAGATAATTGCCTGTTCCTTATTGTCGTGGATCAGTGTGGTCTGTATTTTACAAATCTTCTTCATTGGTGGTCATTACAAACTATTTTCACTTTCTCCTTGTTATGATATATAACAAATTAAGAAACTAAATGCCTTAGGCTTGATGGAAATCTGTAATAAGTCATCATACATGCATAAATGCTATGATCATGGTTCAGAAACCCTGCGGAAATTTTGGCCTGAAGTACTTTGGAAAATGTCTCCTAAACCTGCTGTGCTCTTTTCTTCTTCCAGATTAGTGGTTTCTCTCAGAGTGCAGGTTAACTTCCTAATTTTTTTCCCAGTTCTGTGCCAAACTACTGATGTGTTTCAAAATTCACCGTGCATGAAGGCAAAGCTTTTATTATTTCTGTGAAAAGATAACCAACAACCAAGCTACGCGATTGCAAACACAATAGTTTCATTCTTTTTTCCAAAAACAGTCACCCACACAAGAAATGGTATTGTGCCGGTTTCAGAAACTCTTAATGTGACTTGCAAATCGCAGACTCCAGAGGAGCAGGGCTGCAGGAGAGCAGGGCTCCAGCACTCCTGATCCTGGGCTGGAATTTGGGAGCTCAGGTGGTGCCTGCTCTGAGCTGTCATACTTGGGCCACTTCTCTGCTGGTCTCTGCACAGCTGGACCCGTCCCTGAACAGCTGGACCTGTCCCTGCCCTGTGCCCTGGCTCAGCTGTGCCAGTGCCAGTCTGTCTCTCCTCTCTCTTTCTGTTATCAGCATTGCTGCAAGTGTAGGATTTGCTCAGGCTGTTGCCTTCAGGAAAAGCTGGACAGTTGCTGCAGTTGGCTTTTGCCCATGGAGCAGCAGCAAGGAAAATGCAAGTTCCACTTCCCCTTGCCAGGACCCCTTTGGTGTGAGGCAGGTCTGTGTGTCACGCTGTTCCTCCTGGGATCACACCAGCCCCCGGGCCAAGTGTCCCACATGAATGTCAGGAAAGTAACACCAGCGAAATGATGGAAAGCTAATCATCTGGTTTGCCTGTACTTCTGAGAGATTGCTTTGTAAGCAGTGTGACATCTTGCTGTGGGTGTTAAAATACATGTGACATTCTGTAAGTGAAGGGTTCTATGTGGGTAACACCATGACTAAAATGTTGTATCTAAGCACTGCCCCTGACTGCATGCACAAGTGCCTCTGTGTGGCTTTCAGACCCTTGTAGAAAAGTGCCTGGGCTCACAGATAAGAGAGGTCTGCTTCCTTTCTATATCTGTTACTAGTTTGGGCTCCAGTGTCGTATAGTGTATAAAAATTATCTTTATATGGGGATAATTAGGAACATTTTTGTTGAAAAATCGAAATTTGTTTCAGAAAAAAATGTTTTGAAGGATGCAATACAGTGTGCAAATTCAGGTCAGATTTGGTAAACAGATGTGCACTTTCTTTCAAAAAAGTGGGTTTTAAAAAGTTTTAAACCTTTGTCTGTTCTGTAGATGGGGCAAATTGAGATGAATTCATAGACAAGCACAGCAGGTTTTTTACCACAGTGTTGAACCTTACGTGCACAAGACAGCATATATTTTTGCATGTTTTCTTTTATAATATGTCTAACTTTACTGCATGTTTGTGTTAATTTACATACATTTCATATACATATGGTCTGTCATTTAATTCTCCGCTGCGTCATTACACAAGAATGCCAAAGCTGATTCTAATTGTTCAGCAAACTGAAGGAATTTAGGGAGGTTGCCCAGAAATTCAACGTTACTTAAATAAAATACACATGTATTTTAAACCTTTTAACAGACACGTTCTGTGCCATATCCCCTTTACTAATATTAAAATAAGACTTATCAGCACAAGCTGCATAAGGTTGTGCTGCTGGAGCCAAATCCTGGGATCAGCATCCAGGCCACGAGCCTGCAATCAGTTACACTTATGTTGAACTTCATGCACATTTGTCATTCTTTTGAAATCAGCAGGATTATTCACCTCCATAAGACAAGTATGTGTGGAACTGATTCCATGAGCAGACCCTCCATTTTTATTGGCTTCGTTATGAAAGCAGGAAGAGAAAAAAAAAAATCTGCGTTGGGACCACAGAATTTAGCTCTGAGGGATCATACTGGAGACAAGGCTGTGGTACTTGGGCTGCTGGTCTCACTGAAGGAGAAAAGGATCACGCAGACGACACGCATGGTCAGTGGTGGAAGGCGTGTTCTGGGGGATAAAAGAGATTATGGAGAACAAGAGAGCAGAAAGTTATTCCATTGGTTTCCTGGCTGGGCTGAACCTTTTGAGGTCCTGTGAAAAATCACAAGCACATCATGAAACGGTAGGAATGGTAGGAAAACAGTAGAATAAGTGTAGGAGGAAGGATTATAAGTTTGTTGGTTTTGGGTTTTTTTTTTTTGGTTTGTAAGTTCATAACATCTGCATGTAGTAAATATTTTGATCCCAGAGTTTCCCAAGCAGTTTAGTTCAACCTGCCAAAGGATATTTTTTTGGCTCATCCTAAATGATAATGTTAATATCACGTAGGAAACATCTTTCCTAGACACTAATTTTTTTACATCACTCCTGGAAGTGCTGTATGCAGTTTGCAGTCTCATGTGCAGTAGGTGTAGAATTTTTTGATATCTGGGCCAGTATTTAGCAACAGAATTTTAAGCGTATGTGCAAGTATGATATTAATGATCTGCTTTCCTTTGATTCTTGAGGAATTTTTTTTGCATATTTGGAATTGAGTCTTTTGATAATAAATGCATGCCATCCCTTCACTGCCCAAATAAAAGTCACATAACATCTATGAGGAGGTTAGACAGGTTAAATGAAATCTTGTTACATTCGATGAATGTAACTGCTGCAGGTAATTAACGCTTTTCATTTTGAAGAGTGAGTTCAAGCACCTGAGGGAATTTGGAACAATATTTTATGTTTTATTCCAACTAGTAGTGTAGAGAGGAAATGAAATAAGACTAATTTTATTTTCCATTTTTGCTGTCTCTCTTCTCTCTCTGTTCTTTCTCTTGTTGAAAAACTATTGTCATTTATGTCATTAAAACACAGAGTTATTGCCCCCAGACTTTCAGTGAACCACAGCTGTTGACCTTTTTTGTCAAAAGCTTTGAATACAAAGCTACATTGGGAACATTTGTAGCCTGTGGACCATGACAGTACTGTAGACTTCTCTCCTGTCCTGACAGAAGAGAGTACCAGAGGGTGTGCTCACATAGTGACTACATTATTTTCTGGCAATTGTGGTACAGATTTCCTTGGTTTTGGTTTTTCTGCCTCCTCTCAAGTGTACAGTCATCCTTCAAACCTATTATACCACCTTCTGAATGCTGTAGTTTTGTCCTTTAGGCTACATAATCCATTGTTTAAAATGTTTACCAGTCCTGTACAGATATTACGTTAAGCATTGCAGCTTAATATGGAATGTGTGGATACTTGAAGCTAGATTTAAGAGAAATCTTGATTTCCTTGCTGTGTAGTACTTTATTACATTGAATGGGAAAGAAAGTTAAAAATTAACCTTTTCTACTATAAAAAGTGCTATTTTTCAGTGAAGACTTATGAATATTAACAGAAATACTGAATACTAAGCATGTGAAAAATTCAAGATGTCTTCACTTGAAATATGCCATAAACTCTTTTATTTTTCCAGCTGATTAAAATAAGCACTTTTCAGCCGTGCACACCAGCTGCTGCATCTGTAAGGAAACCAAGTACTTTCCCACAGTACATACTACATTTCTCTTTCCTACAGCATTTTATTTTGACAGGTAATCTTCATTCTTCTGCACATGAAGACAAAATTTAGAAGAGAAGTAAAAAGTAAAGGCAATATATGGTATGTTTCACAATTTCTGTGAATTTAAGTAGAGCCATATTTTTATTGATAAATACCAGCACGTATAAAGCTCTCTTTCTAAATACATGGTCTACATGTAGCACGAAATCTCAAGTTTGGACCTAATTTCTTTCTTCTTTGTACAACTGACGTTGCCTCTGTCTTGCTCTTGGGAGTGTATGACGGAAGCAGAAACGGTGGTAGTGGAAGGGAATTCTGCTTTTTTTCTTAGGCTAATTTTCCTCAGTGAAACTTGATCTGTATTGGTTACATTTATGAGACTTTGTGCACAGAGAAGGGGCAATGTGATGTGAATGCAAAAATCATACATTTTCATTACAATTCATTAGATTACTCTGCAACTTATATAAAAAAAAAAAAAAAAAAAACAACCCAAATCCTTTCATAACTGAGCTTTCTAAGCATTACCATAATTGTAAGCATATACTTATTCTAAATAGTTTTCCCTTAGAGAATAAACAGGTACATTTTTTTGAATTCACAGTCAAATCCACTTAGAGGTGCAAGGAACAGGAATTGTGCTTGCAATTCAACTGGTATTTTGAAATTATTCTGGCAGAAGAGAGGCTGCCTTTCAGAAAACTGTTTTCTATACACTTCCCCCTCCCGTCCCCCCTTTTCTATAATAGGACAATACACTTCTTTCAGCTGAGTTCTTGAATATCCTGAAAATCAAAATCAGGATTAATACTTGAAATGTATGCATGTATCACAGAAAGTTTAACCTGTGACCTACAGAGTTGCTGCTTCTGGTCCCTTCAAATCCCAGGAAACAATGTTAGGCACATCGGGCCACAGTGATTAAACAGGAATGCTGGCTCCTCTGCCTTAGGTAAAACCAAAGAGCTGCAGTAATGTCCAAAAGACTGTGTAGCAAAAACGATGAAGAGTAGCAACAGGCATTGAGGGCATGATTTAAGACCATTTCTTCTAAATTTGCAGCAATTTTGCTGGAAGACCTTAGTGTTTGAAATGTCTACAGCTATTAATAATCAGAATATCTGTTTCCCTATTATACTGTTATGTTTTATTCAAGGGTTGTTAGTAGTGCATGCAGGGCAAGTTTTTATCTTTTTTTACATGCTTACGTACTTTGTAGTCTGCAACAAATTAGTCTGCAACAAATATGCAACGTTATAAAAGGCATTCTGTGATGTCATTTTTCCTGTTGTCTTTTCTGTTAGGCCTGTATCTCAGTAAGAGGGCTGCCTGCTGGTTGCTGAATGCTCCACGTGCAGACTGGAATGCTCCATAGCTGCAGGCAGCAAGTTTAGGCACCTTGCTGCACAATGCTGCCTCCAGTCATATTTTTGTGACTCCAAAAACTTTCTTTACTAGTGCTAGTAACACAGGTGATCATTCAGCTGCCTGGGAAAAACATCCCAACAAACAGTAGTAGTTAGGGCAAATGGCACGAATTTACATAAGGGTGTGTGGTGGGATGCAGATCTCTGGCTGAGGATGCACTTCAAAGCCCAGGGATGAGTGCTGATTCCTCAGTGCTAAAGAGTATGATGGAAAAAGGCAGTAGGAGCATTATGATATTGCCTTCTGACACTGATTCTGAGCAAAGCACTTACGGTGACTCAGATTTATGGCAGTATTTGCATAGAAAAGGTACCTTGTTTCCACTCAAATCCATCTTCTTTTCCTAATTTAGTACAGTGTTATACTAAGGAGAGGTACAAAATTTTTCTTTTATTTTGGTAGTTGGCATAGTATATCTATTTTATTTTTGTTGTAATTGCTGGGAGAACGGCACAAAAAGCCATTATATGAGAGGAATAAAATCCTGATTGTACACATGAATTTACCTCCAGATTCTTTGTAATATGAGGGAATGTATATTCTGTCATCGTTAAGGTGATTGTCATCCTTCATTTTAGCAAAAATAAACTATAAACAATTACAATATGTAAAAAACAAAATGAGGAGTTGTTACTGAAGAACACAGCAGTGGAAATAGGTATGGACTAAGGAAAAATGTTAAAGCAGTACATTAAGTAGTACAAGAGGAATCAGATAAGGAGCAGAGAACTGCAATTCGAAGTAACTCGGATTTAGGGAAGGGAGACCAAATCTAGCAAGGTTCTGAACTGTCAGAACATACCTTTCATATTGGTATTTTCTAATTATATTGGTTAGGTAATGAATATTAATCTCTAGGAGACAAAACAAACCTTAGATTAATAAGAAGGTCTTATCTGTTCTTGGAAAACAAAAAACAATAATGAAAGCAGATTAATTATTTATCATGTTATAAACTAGATTAATAGGCTGAAATGTTGTTTTTAAATTCTTTACATAATTGAAATCAGTATCTATACAAATTGCTAAAATAAAATACAAGGATGACATTCATAATATGAGCAAAAGAACATTTTTAAGCACATTAGATTCAAAAACATTGGAAATTATTCATCTGATTTAATTGTAATCTTTTGCCAAAAACATTAATGCAATACCTTTGAAGAGTAATTGGTATAAAGAATATCCTCAAAGAGGAGCATTTCCACATGCCTAGGCTTTATTTTGCCCTCATTAAGCTTTATTCAGAGTTAAATATTTCCTGTCTATATCATAAAGACCATTCTTGTTCTGCAAACATCTTAACCTTTTAGTTTTGTCACATTACACTCTCTGATGCCTTTACCAGATGCAAATCAATTAATGACAATCAAAGGGGATTTTTAAGCCCTTTAATGTTTTCAGGTTTGTCTTTATCCTTTGTTTGACCAGACAGGTTGGAAGCTCATTCTGATCTGCCTGGTGACAGGCAAATTTATTAAGCATTAATTGCTTTCAGGCTGCATAGGAACCAATATGTACAATACAACCGAAGTTCAACACAACCATGAATTAAGGATTGATGAATGCTAAGAATGGAAGGAGCCTCAGGCAGGATTGTCATCTACATTACTTTTAGTCCCAGCTTTGACTGGAGGACACATAAGGAAACTCTCTTAGTTTAGCATCATATTTATTAATTTCTATGTGACTCTCTCTTACAACCTTCCCCTTCAGCTTTGAATTGATCCTTTTTTTGGAGTTAGGCATTAGCTATACGTGCATCACAATGAATCCCTGGCCATTAGCTGGTCTAATTGGATAAGATCAAGGCTTGTTGCTTTTATTAAATTGTGTTATAGTCATATGGGCTGATGCCATTGGTTATGAAATGGATTTATTTCTTCATGAGCTCAAGATCAACCAGTTCCTTAGAAGTCAAAATGATGTCACAAAATGAAAGATATATTAGAAATAAAGTCTAGACTTGCTATCTCTCTCTCTTTTCACCCTCTGTCTCTTCCTCTCTCCCCCAACATCCTCTTTTCCCCACCCCCATTATCTCATGAACTTTGCTTCTCACCATAAATTTGTCTGATAATGACATTTCCAAGATAGTAAGTCTAGACTTTTGGAAACTCTGGAGACTGATGAAAAAGTCACTGAGGTGGTTCTTAAGTGTCTTGGGCAGTGTTCCCAGGGCATCTTTGACAATCAGTATTACTTTCACATTTCCACTCCACAGTTAGAGGTCTTCTCCATTAGCTTCTGCCTGAAGCTAACCCTGTGGACAAGCCAATGTTTATGGTAGGGATTTTGGGGGTGTATGATCCAGTAGGATGTTTCATTAACTTCTCGTGGCCTCTCCAGTCACAACAAGTCTTAAGGATCTTTGCTTTTGCCATTCCTTTTTCTGTTTTTGAGCTAAAGTTTCCTGCTGCTGAGGAGATAATACTGGTCACACAAAGCTTGGTGAAGGCTGTTGGCTGGTTTTGCCTGGTATTGAGCAGTCAGATATTGCATGGTCTCTGCACGTGTTGTATGACTTCTGCTGTGAAAGCAGTTTTAGCTCTTGCTATCTGGGGCATCTGAGTTGATGCATTTGAAGACTCTTGTGCAGCCATAATGAAGGTTTTTAGCTGGTAATGAGCAGAATTTTAGTTGGTTTTAACTTTACTTGTTTCATTATACCTTGTAAAGTGATGACAAAAGCCAAAGGAGGAGAATCACACTTCAAAAGCAATCTATTTTGGTAAGACAAGAGCACAAGAACCACAAGAAGGGGTCAGGCTGCTAGCAGACACCCACAGTCCTCTGTGCAAGCTCATTAAAAATATCTCCCTCGTTAACGTCTTTTATCACTTACTGCTAATGAGCCTGGAAGAGATAGAGCTTTGAGGGATGTCATATGTTTTTTAAAAGAGTTATGTCTGAGAGTTGGTGGTTTTGAAATTTATGGCAGAGGATCTCAAAGCCTTGGCTAGGTTCCCCTTTTTCACAAATATTATGATGCTTTGTGATGAAACAGTGTCTAGAGATGAAATCCCAAGAGGTCAATTCTTCCGAGGTGTCAGGTGTTTTTTTGCCAACTAAAGAATGTGCTTTTTGGGACCAGAAGAAATACTACACACTACAGATCTCTCAGAGTGGTGAATGTCATATTTCCATTTGTGAACTTTAATTGATTATATAAATAAGAATTAATGTAATAATGACTATTTACATCCATCCTGAAAACTTCTAACTCCAATGACTACATGTTTAGGAGTATGAAATCAGGCAATGTAAAGATTTCTCCTTTTCAAAACCCACCAGCTCAAATGGTTTAACAAAATTTTCAAAACTGATGTGGGTTTTTTTCCTGCTGCTGTGAGTGTCCATTATATATTGCCTATATTAAACATAGTAGACTTAAGTGTATTTATAAAGACGTTATAGAGGTGTATTTTCATGTCATTCTGTAATGTGGTTACTGTTTACAGAGATTCCTAAGTGCATGACTGCCTATCAGCTGCCTGGCACAAACCCTTTGTCTGCACAGCACCTCTTGGTGCTCTTCGAGCTGAGAGCTGTAGATCCTGAGAGACCCCACTCCCATCAGTGGCTCTCACCCAGATATCATGTAAAAGTTCTTTTCTGCTTGAGGGATTCTACCTGTGCTCTGCTGCCCCAAAGTTTTGCAAGTTTGCTGCTTACATTTTGCCTGTGTGAAATCTGCTGTACAGGGCATATAATTTAACCCTGTTCATCTCAGTTCCCCACTTCTCTGTCCCTTCATTGTTAAAGAAACAACTCTCCCACTACAAGAACAGATTTCTAAATTCTGTGCATATTTAAGCACACACAACTAATTGAACTACTCCATCTTTTTAGTGCACAAATTGAACAACTAGGCTATTCTATGAGAAAAAAATGAATACCATCTGATGTATGATTACAAACACAGCCCAACGTATGTACCATCAGAAAGCATCAAATGCCTTACATTTAGTATTGGCGAGAAAGTCTTAAATTGTTTTGCAAATTAATGGCCTGCCCATCACTTGAATTCAACTGTTCTAGTTGCAGTCACATCAGCACAGCCGATGTAAGTAGCTCACTTACATTTCCCTACTGTCAGACTTGTATTTGCTTTTAGCCCAGTCAGCACCAAGGAACCTGTGCAAAAGCTTTGGTGCATCTGCCTGTGTGTCAGTTTTCCACCAGTCTTTTCGGATGCACCAGCTCCTCTTGTGTCTGGTGTACCCATGTGTTTCTTCGACCTTTCTTGGGCGGTTGACAAATGTGTTTTTAAGCATCCGTAAGTGAATTGTAATATATGCTAAAATTATATTTTTTGCAATATTTCTGCCAAAATGAGCTACGGTGGATGGCTCGCGTCCACATTAGGTTGGAATGTGCGTGCTCATAAAATTTTACACCGGACATTTGACATTTTGCCAACATTCATTTGCTATCACATCACCATCGTTTCCTCCTTTAAACTTATTAGTACCAAGTGGATATACAAGCATAGCTGAATGCTCCTTAGAACACTGTGTTTAGAGGGGAAGGGAAGATGAAGTCAGAAAGTCTGTTTGAAGATCTGCTTAAGGAGCATAGTAATGCTTGAGTTTTGTTCATCCTGCCTTAGACAACTCTGTGAGAGGGGTGAAAAAAAATCTGTAAGCAAACTTTCTGGTATTTCTGGTATTTGCATTCTGAGAACTTATCTCTTATTAAGTTGAGGAAAATTTTTGCCAATACCAAGTGAGAGCTATTATGTCTTCCTTAATATGTACATAAGCTGTAGTCCAGGAAATTACAGGTCAGAGGCACTTCTGTTGTCTGAAGAGTACAAGGAATGGAGCTGTTTTCATGATTTTTTTAATTTAAACCAGTGTTCTTCCTTTAAATAGAATTAGAATTAGAGAATGCAAAGGAATATTGTCAAAGTAAACTATGTGGCTCCTACTTGTTATTAATATCTTGGGCTTCTGCAGGAGTAGAAAGTGCCAAATTCTGTATTGATTTAAACATTTAGTTCAGTTGCACATTTTTATTTTACTTAGGCAATTATGCATTACCTACCCTGGTCTTTTTGTTCATAATTCTGTTGTATTCAGGATCACAGCACAGGTTAGGAGCTCGCAATAAGAAATAATTTCAACTATTATTTATGCTATTTTTAAAATGTGAAAGCATTCCTACTCCAGTTGATTTTCCAAAATATCTTTCACTTCTTCTTATTTCTTTTTCTTAATGTATAAATATATATTCTGAGCCCTATTGAGTGATGCTGTATTTAAAAGAAGTTATTAGTACTGGACTTGATCTAGATTTGTGATGCGAGAAATCTGAAATCCACCTACACATTCATGCCAGCAAAGCTCTGTACATACACAGGGGCCTTCAGCTGGCAACAGGATCAGATGGTTTTTTCTAGAAATGTCCATCCTTGTTGTCAAGATAACTTTTGAAAGAGATGAACTTACAAGCCTTTAATGGGAAGATAGTCTCAATAGTCAGTGGTATTTTGGAAAGAGAAAAATGCATTCTGAGAGCAAAGCATATGAGGCTAAGAGGAGAGAAAAAAGTTCCTATTAGTTTGAAATAAAAAAAGGAAAATATAGAGATAAGATAAATTTAAGAGGGAATATGAGAAATATAAGAGAGAATAAAAGATGAATGGATGACTCCAAAAGCTTCTGATTATTCTTAAGTAGTCCAAATTTTTGTACTTTACCTGAACCATCTAGATTTTTATACTGATTTTCTGTATTACATCTGTATGAGCTCATGCTATAAGAAACAGAAATACTTGAAAGAAAATGAACAAACAAGTCTGGTCTTTATTAGCAAAAGAAAACAAAGGACTGAAGCAAAATTAATCCCCTTTGTAACCATATAAAGTTAAGAGGCACAGCGTTATGAGACAAACAGCAGAACAATTACATCTGAAGTCTGTAATAAGATTTATAGCATTATATTTGAAGGAGCTTAAAACCATATTTATGAATGTTTTGCATTTTATATGAATCTTATTAAAAGATACAATTTTCCAGGATTTCTCTACCTTAGGACTAAAACCTATAGAAAAGAATAACCTTCTGCATTGCAGATTGTTCAAGATTTCTTTCTAACCGCTTTGTTGCTGGGCTTTGCTACTTAATTACATTTTATTTTGTGCCATCTAGTCACTATCTGCTTAAAAGATAAATGTCAGATGTTTCATGAGAAAGTGCACATTTCATATACAATGTTCTGTCATTGACCTACCTCTGAAATTAGAAATGCTCCTTGCAGTGGTCTTGGGCAGTTTGAATATTTGAGTAACAGGTTTATAAGACAGAACTGGTTGAATGCATGAAAAAACTGATTGTAAGAAAAAAAAGCAGAGTGATATTGTTTCTTCTGAAATTCATGAGACTCATGATACATTCCTTACAGCATCTTAGTTAGGCAGAAGTTTTCCCCACGCTTTGCTTCTGGAAGGCACAGACCTCAGCCCTCCTTATGGGTTATTTCTGTGGTGAATAGGTCATGGACAAACAAATGCCATTTGTTACCACAGACTTGAGGTGTTTGCATTTTCCCTCTTTCTGATTTTCTTACTACAAAAAGCCTTATTGGAATTCTATTTAGGATTGAGAGCGGCATGTCGAAAATTCAGGCACTGGTAGGTTTTGGAATACTGCAACGTGAGGGAGGGTATGAGTCCTCTAAATCTCATGGAGACTAAAGCCAGCCCTGGGCCATGACCAGGAATTGTGCAAGTGCAGTGGATATCTTCTTTCACCAGTGCCTTTTAGTAAATAAATAAAATCACTGTTGGCTGGTTTGAGAATGAGATAAATTTGGGCTAGGAATACCATCTGCATTATGTGTTTTATTATATGGGTGGGTAACAGTAAATATTGTGTAACTGTTAAGTTTTGGACAGAAAAACAATGCCTTGCTATCCCCTTGATAGACCCTTATCCCCTGAGGTCCTGAACACTCCTTTTCCACAGTAATAACTCAGTCCATTAATTTCATCAAATGATTGCATCAGATAATACATTTCAGTTTGCGTAGCTTGAAAGTAGTAAACCCAAGAGATTAATAAGGTTATAAATGTAACTAGAATTAATCATTTTTCATCCAGAGAAAGGATTATCATGTTAATATTTTTATTATTGTTGTCAATCAATCAAAAGAATATACAAGGCAGAACTTACTTCGAAGCAATGTGGCAACATTTCAGCATTTCAAAACCTCCCTATTTCCAGAAATTCTGCATTGCAATTCTGACTGTACAAAACAGAATGAAGACTCCAGTCCAGTGCATTAATTCTATGCTCTTTGCTTCTTAAAACAAGGTACAGTTAAAAATATAAAATAAGATCAGGTAAAACACATGAGTAAATTGATTTGAACTGGTCATTTAACATGTAATTCATCTACAAAGAATTCCTTATGATGGATCTCTTGGACTTCCATTTTGAAAAAAGCAATGTTGATTAGTAGAGATCCAAGACAATTTTTTTCTGACTTTTCTCTTTATATTGTTTTGTTTTGTCAGAATATATTTGTGTACCTATCCTTGAAGTAAAGCATTGACTCTTTGCCTTCCAGAGATCTTTAATCTTGTTCTAAACAGAAAATTAATTGTATTCTGTTTAATCTTCTTAGGAATGCAGCTTTCAAGGTCCATTTTAGTCCACATGGAACCATGGACAATAGAAACTAAAAAGTATATGTATTAGTTCACACATTCCATTTTCCTACTCCCTAAGCAGCATCTTCTGCTCCTGAAGCTATTAATTTTGGATAACATCTAACCTTCAAAAACAGAATTTTGTGCACAGTGTGTGCAAGACTGGGATTGAAATAAGGAAGTTTGTCTTCCAGTTTGGCCTGAGTTTTTAGCTGGAGTGGATTATGAGTCACTAATTTATGCTAATTTAAGGATCTACATTTCTTTGGGGTGGAACATCACTGCAGGGAGCAAGACCCTATAGTCCAATAGTTCTAGCAATGAGTGGGCCATTATTCTACTGTAGGAGCTGTGTCATCTCTTTGATGCTGCTTTCAGTCTTTATTTGTCTTATCCATTTAGAATGCTTTTCAGTATGCTTGTACAGCCACTCCAAAGGCTACTTATTATACAAATTTATGATAACTATAGAGTTAGTTACAGATCTATCCTCCCTTTGGAAGAAATTTTTCTCTTCATCTCATATCCCATTAAAGAGTGAAGATCTGGAAAGGCCCACATTGGCACTGACACATATTGTGCTTTTGACTTTAATATAAATGAAAAGCAAACAAACATGTCTTTGTCTGACGAGTTTTGTCTTGGGCACACCCACCAATCCCTCATCAGCCAAGATAAATTGCTTCAGAGGGAGGACTTCCATGTACACAGAAGGAATGCAGAAATTCTTTCTATTTTGTACATTCTTGGCGTCTTTCCTTTGTTATCAATTTCATGTCCTCTTTGTGTTTTGAAGCTCTGCTTGGGAAAGGAGGTTATAAATATTAAAGCTCTGCAAAAATTCTCAAGAATTATTTGGGATTTTATTGTTTTGTTTTGTCTTAAATATTCTTTGTTTCTGCTATTTTTAGCTCAAAGCTATACTTCCTCATCCAAGCAGTGTATTTTTAACCAGTTCAAATAGTTGAAAATGTTGTTATTAATTGGACAGAGATTACTTTTGGCTTTCTTGTTTTCCAGTTCTGTTGTAATATTGCCAGCACTGAGACATACACACTTAGATTTTTCAAATATTATATGAAAGATACAGAATTTATGTTTTGAAAGTACTTTAATGAATCCCCTGCCATAAACAGCAAGAGTTTTTAAGTACTGTGTGTCTTAGGTTGAACTTCGTGGAGAAACATCCAAAGACTTTGTTTGTAATTGCATAGGACTTTGTAATTAAAATTTTAATATGATCAGGCTGTGGTTGATACAGCTTCTATATCACTGTAGACAATGCAAATATGTTTCTGGCATGACTTGAATTAGATGGGAATTTCCATTTTCCCTCTCATAAACATTTACAGTAGTTATTGACACATACCTAAGAGGCCAGGATTTCAACATTTAACTAGGGGCAAATATATACATATATATATATATATATATATAAAATATTGAATCTCTAGCTATGGACCCCATTTTTTAGCTCAAGTCCCCTTTTGCATTGTTCTAGAAAAAAAATTATGTGGAAAGGTTCCACATAAACTTCTCCACAACTCCTGTATTTTGTTTGCCTGGACTGTAAATAAATAGACCCTTTTTCTTCACATGTGTGGGTAATGTACAGGTCCCTCTGTCATTTCCCACAATCACCTGAAGCTCCATAGGGGAACAGTGGGAAAGGATATGGAGTAAGTAATAAAAAGAAACAGTCCAAGTGCAAAGCAAAAGAAAAAAGAATACTTTCTATAATTGGAAGGTCCATAAATTACTGTAGCCCTGGGGTCAAATATTTCTGTGTGGAACTGCTGGACCATTTAAGCAGCTACTCATTAAATCCATGTAAATGCTCAAACAATCAAGCTATCATTTTACACTGATACTTGTACCTCCTCCCAAGGAGGGAAAGCAAAGGCACAGTGATAAGGATACCATAAGGTAGATTCCCACATACACAGCCCTTCTCCTCACAAACATTTCCTTAAAGGTGTACTGTGAGTTGAGCTTTGCAGATTTTCAAGCCAGGCATAGCATCTCAATGTTAGAACCTGCTCTAAAACTAATGGAAAAAAACCTGTAAGAAATACAGAAAATTTTCCTGCCAGTTGCTCCATTTTTTTCTGTTTTGCCTGTAGTGCAGCAGGAGTGTGGATTTCCCCTCTGGAGTGAGCAGCGAGGTCTGTAAATATCACAGGGGATCTTGCAGAACCACAAAGCCATCCTCAGGGGTGATGGGTGCTCCTGCACTACCTCTGCACTTCAGTCTCCCACCCTTCAGTTTCTCAGGCACAGGGAGGAGGGAAGGATTTGCTCAGCAATGGTAGTTTGCTCATAGTTTAATTAATCCTCAACTGCATTCACTTTTTGGCAGCCTTCCAGTGGAGTTCAGCAACGATGGTGGATATCACTCATGCCTGTACCTGCCTTCTTCCTCTTCCAGAACCAGGGAAGTTTCTCTGCAGGTCCAGGAGCAGCAGTGACATCCATCAGTGCTCCCTGTGCTTTGGCACAGAGGGGCCCTCAGGTATAAGTCTGCAGGCTGCCTTTGTTTAACATGCTGGGCTAGACCCTGCTTTTCTTTTAATGCAGTCTTCTATCTTTAATTGCCCAGAGTGTTTTATCTCTTCTATCTTGGCTTTTCTCCATCTCTGTATTTAAATTCAGTTTTTCAATTTTCCCTGTGCTTTTCCCTTCCAATTTTCAATTGCAACTGTTGTGATCAGCTGCTGCTTTGTTCTTCTCTCTGATCCTTTCACCACCCTGCTGAGGTGAGGTCCCTCATTCTTCAGCTCCACGTGATGTGAGTGGGTGAGCAGCAAGCAGATGACAGAATTAATTTGCAGGTGTCTCCCTCCTTTTGCTTTTGACATCCTGTCATTTGCCATGTCCTTATGTCTAGGGGGTTATTTCTTGGTGTTGTGCAATCTTTTTCTAGGTTAGCATTGAGCAATCTTAATTATTTCAGAGACAGTCTTTATATAAGGAGATATTTGTTGAGGAAAAAGACTTTCAAATGTACTTCCTTTAAAAACAGTTGAATACAGTAAAATGGAAAAGGCAGGGAAGTAGTGGCATAATTTTAAAGCATGCCTACAGCCGCTCTAAGCCAGGAGAATGGAGTAGTTTGCAACAGAACAGAAATGTACAACTTGAAAAAGTAAAGATAACAACAGTAAGATTCATTGCTGTGTGTTCTTTTTTAATCTTAGGAAATGACATATATAAAAAAAAGGTTTGGTCTACTGTGCACACAGCTCCCCCCTGGTGAGGTGAAGCATGTCTGGAAGAAGTGTGGGGTAGTTGACTTGTAGGTGAACTTCTTATTTAGTCTCTCATTTGTTTACAAAAACTGGGATGAGTTTCTACAAAGAGTGTTCAGAGTACTCCCCTGTGCATCCCCTGTATGCCTCATTGTGCCTGGTGAGCACCTCTCATCCATACCACTAACTAATTTTCCAGAGGGGAAAGGGTAAAGGAAAGCTAACCTGTGCAATAATGGAGTCAGGTGTGAGTGCAGAATGGTAAACATTTATAAAGTGCACACTTAAATCTAATAATATTTATTTAATTGCTGTTTTATTTCCCTTTCAGCATTCTAATGTGCTTTTTATTATTCAATTTATTTTTTTTAATTTTGTTGGATGATCCTCCCAAAAAATCATTGTTCTTAATCATGGATATTCTGCCTCATTTTGGGAGAATAATGTAAGGAAAAATGTCCAGAACTGTGGGTCTTGTGAAAGGTCCTTTGTCTTTGAGCACTACAGATATTATTTCCTTGGAACACTTCAGTTATGCCTAGCCTTAAGGGAAATCATCTTTGTCTTTAAGGAGTTTCTTTTCATTATTTTAAACATTTCCGAGAATGACAAGTGAGATTAGCTGAACACAGTACACATTTGGGGCAAGGAGGGATGAATAAGAAATTTAAATGACATGAATACCAATATTCCTTTGTATGAGCTACGTGCTGTATGTTGTTGTATGATTACAAAGGGCAAGTATTGCTAAACAACTCATTAGAGGGAGACCCCATTTTCTCTAACTGTGGCCTTAAATGCATAAAACTTGTAGTAAAATAAATGTGTGCACATCTGTGATATAATAGCAAAAGGAAGTAACAGTTGGAAACAAAATTCTAAATCTTCCGTGCTCACTCTGAATGATAGTTGATTTTTATGTTCAATATTACAGTTCATAACTGTCATGGAAATAAGAATCCAAACTGAATTATTAAAAAGCCAGAAATATTTGTCTTGAATTTTTTTTTTTTTGTCAAGCTTTCAGGCACTATGATGAAACTGTTGCTGTAAATTATGAATAGCATCTAGAATTCAGTATGGTTGCATGCCACATTTCATGACTAAATGGATTGGTAATAATTTATTCTTCATAAATTAAATGAATGTTCAGACTCCTTTCAGTGGTTGCATGTTCTCACGGACTTTAGTGGGAATTATTGGTACTATGATCTTTGAAAATTAGGGCAAAGACAATGTTGTGCAATGCTGTTTGTGGAGTGGTTTGCAGACAGATGTGCAAAATTCAGTTCTGGCACAGCTAGATATCACCAGAAAACTCCATCCACTCCCAGCATCTTTGTGGGAAGATTGTCTCTAACCTACAAATTTATTTCCAAACATCCCAGGTTGTTTAAATTGTATTTCACAGGTTGTACTTGTGAGGCTTTTACAACAAAGCTTGCATCCTTTCCATGCATTTGAAAAAGTTTAAACACATTTGTTTTGTTGCTTGGTTTGCTTTTTAAACTAACTCTCTGATAAATCACCCTTTTAATATTAACCTAAAGATGGGCCAAGCCAAGCTGAACAAGCTGAGTTAGCTTTGAATTGGGACAGAGCATTTGACCAGCTGGGGAAGGTGACAGAGTGAATGCTTAAGCCAACCTATCTAATAAGGGAGTCTGTCACAGTGCCCTCTGTCACAGAAGGCCTTTTTTTATGCTCTATTTATAATGTCCTGTTGCCATTTTATTGTGCCTTTAACAGCTATGCAAGGGTGATTAAAAACAGTCCCCAAGTTTCCTGTGTCACTTTTCACTCATCATCACTGCTCTGAATGGTAACAGTTTAAACCTTTCCATGCCCATTAGCTAATGCCTGTTAAGAACATAACATTGGCCTCTTTCTTTTTATTGCAAACTTCAAGAACCTGTATTATTAATTTTTCATTGTCAGGCTTATGGGAACTATCCAAATCTGGAAATTTAAATAACAATTAATCTTCCTTGTTTTCTGGTCTTTGAGTTCCTCTGTGCAAAACTCTACTTGACACAGCATTACTCTAGAATTAGTTTCACTGCCTTTGCCTAGCAACACAAATACGTTTTACACTCTCCAGGTTCCTCCTGTTAACTTCTAAAGCTGATTGTTGTCACCGGCGTATCTCTGTTTGCTATTTATTTGTAGCTAGGTGTCACGGCTCTGGACAGGCTCCCCGGGCTGGATGCTCCCCAAGCTCTGCCTGTAGGTCCCACCAAGCTGGAGCTGTGCTTGCTCAATCTTCCTGACTTTGAGCAGAGCCCAGGACTGCCTTTGGCTCGGGGCTCACAAGCGCCTTCGACAGGCACGCTCTCCTAATTGCTCAGACCTGCTCTCTGCCGCTTAGGCCTCCTTTCAGGCCAGATCTCCGGGAAGATCCTCGTGCTTTCACAAAACTCAAATATTTGCACTGTTCTTCTTCAGACCGAGGTGGAAATTTTCGCTCTGAACTTTTGACACCGCACAAAACATACTGAGTCCAAAACAAAGAAACATCTTTATGTCCTTTGCGTGATTTCCTTCTTGCGTTAGGAACACAACTTTTAGAGGGGGGTACAACCCCTCTTTGCAGCCTGTTTCTTGCTGCCAGCCCACTCCCCTTCACCTTTGCCATTACACAGTAAGGAGGGTTTATTCTTTGGCCCAAAGCCTATGCCTTTGTTCATCTCTCTCCTCCTTTTTTGCATCATCTGTCTTCTCGACCCACCCTATCTTCACGGATTTAAAAACAGTGCTTAATACTGCGCTCCCTTTGGATTGCCCCAGGAGGGTGGTTCTGCCTTCTCAGGCAATCCTTTGCAAACTTGCTGCCCAGCTCAGCACATTCTTGAAGTGTTAGCAACATCTTTGCCCTCCATTTCACACACCAAATAAACCTGATGAGGACACTGTCCTCTGACACCTTCTGTTTCAGAGAAACTACAGAACAAGCAAAGAGTGAGGACATGAGGGCAAAGCACAGGTTTGCCACTGCCTCTCCTAGGCTTGGTGGCAGCTGGCATCGTTCTTCATTGTAGCATCTGTCCTGTGTGTCCCTTCCTGAGTCACCAGCCCACCATGGCAGCTGCTTCCCAGCTCTGCACCCCAGTGAGTGTGCCACTCGAGCTGTCTGGCTGTGTAGAGCACTGCAGACCTTGGGATGGGCCAAGCTCCAGCATTTAATGGATGTGTGGGACATTCTGGCGGTGCACAGAATGACTCAGAAGGAAAAAAAGTGGCAGCAGGTAAGTCAGTGCTGGTTGCTCGGCAGAGACTTGTGCACTTACAGCCACACCTCAGATTTGTCATTTAGGAGCTACCACCAACATAGTCTGCACCCAAATGATGCCAGAGGTGGTGGGAGCCCCTGAGCCCCAACCTGATTTCCCTGTCTGTATGTCCTCCTCTTGCTGCCTGCTCAGTCACAGCCCCAGAGATTGTAATCTGTTTCACCCACTCACACAGAGAGGATTTTCAAACAGGGGCAAGTGAAATAAACCTGTGAGCAGAGCCCACGCTCAGCTGTCTGCAAGGGGCTGGTGCTCCTGGGGGCCCTCTGTCTAAAAATTCCCTTGAGAGAGTCAATTCCTTTCAGGAACATAAATTAAATGTTACTGTACAATGTCCTGTGAGGGGGTGCGTTTGTCTTTGTGGTGGTTTTGCATAATATACAAGTAATTCCTAGTTTTGTTGATTTTTAACAATGTGTTGTGTATATTACACAAATGTGAGGTTAACTATTTGTTCTTTCTGTGGACAAAAAGAAGGCGTTTGACTGGAGATCACTTTTTGGTGCACATGCCTCAGCTACACACACAGTCATGAATCAGTTACAGTCTGCATTGGGAAATATATTGTGAATATAATTGGCTTGGTGAAATGAAACATTTACAATGAATAATAGAAAGATACTAAAGAATTTATATTAAAAAAATTATTAAAAGCAGGAAAGGACATGACCTTCTTATGTCAGTGATGGTTTTTGTTATTATAGGAATGAGAGGCTTAATTCCTGGAAGTGCTAGAGTGTTTTTTTGTTGGCTGAATGTGTCCTTCATAGTAGTCTGTTTGTCATCCCAACCTTTTCCTGAAAATGGAATTCAGATTTCTAGCCAAAAACATAATATTCTTTACTTTGCATTGAGGTTATGTAACAGATGGTGAGCTAAAATGTGCTCGGTGTTTCAAAATGATTTGGTGACTCATAAAACTGAATAACACTTTTTCTTCAGATCATGTTTTGATTCTATCTAGGGATGAGTAAAACTGTTAAATTAGAGAAAACTCCATCTGAAATATTAAGCAAGTATTTGAATCATGAAAATCTATTGGGATTTTTATTAATTCATTTGTCCGTGGCTTGTCTTGTCGTAGGAAGTACTTGAGATCTCACAGGAGAAAAATGTGCAATTCTTGAAATGTTTAAGGAATAGGAATAGCTATAGTTTAGTCAACATTGAAACTGCAAACAAGACCTTCAAGTTCTCTGAGAGTTCAACTGTTATGTTTTAACTGGAACCCACATAAAGTATCTCTCTTTAAAACTGCTGCTTTCTCATATATTTGGAATCAGTGGGAGCCAGATTCCTTTGGAAATACTTTAGATGGTCTATTGGGAAATTTTCTCTAGTTGTTGTGTCTGTTCATTGGGTGTCTGTGCTAATACTTGTGTGACAGACAAACTTTAAAGGCATGTGTCCAACGTTGGATGTTTCATACCATGGACATACCCAGTTCCTGGTGGTATGATCCATCATTTTCTTGGACATTCTAGTAGGTGCCCTTAGCTACTTCTGCACCTCTGTTGGAAGTAGGATAATGTCACTGACATTAATTAGGTCTCAGCAATGCACATTTGGTCCAAACACTCCCGGGCCATATCCCAGTCTGACCCCTTCTAAGAAGCAAGGCTAGTCATGATACTCTGTGTGGAACACATGACATTTTCTTGGGTTAGGAGGAGAAAAGAATAGTGTTTGTGGTCTTTGCACATATTAATGTATTTGTGAGATCTGAGTAGATCTCAGTACCCCCAGAGCTTCTGAATCAAAGGGCAGCACACACTTCTCTGATGGGTGCTCAGGTGACTGACAAAGGAGATGGCCACCAGCCAGCTTTTGAGTTCAGGTTAAGGATTTTCATTCAGAACAAACTCTATTTATCCAGGCCTAAGAGAAAAATTCCATTATTGTACCTTACTACTCAGCTGTGGTTATATTTCTAACATACACAGTACTATAGAAGAAAGCAGGAAACCCAGAACACTTGTATCTTACAAGTACACAAAAGTATATTATGTATACAAAGAATATACAATTTTGAAAGGGCTCTTAGGCCTGCTTGTGATGTTTACATAGAGACTTAGGATTGCCATTCTAGGTGTATTGGCAATATTTGCCTGAAAAAGAGATGTCAAACGTTGAATTTTCTTCTTCTTTTCTTTTCTTTTTTTTTTTTTTTTAAGTTATATTTTCACTCTGTCTATCTACTAGCACAAGGCTTGCTTTTCTTCAAGTTGCTTTATTCTCAAAGACGATAGGTAGATGTTAGAATTCTAGCTTTGCTTCCTGGTATTCCATGTGTGGCTCTATTTGCATTCTCTCAGCTCATGTTTTCTCAGATGCAGAAAATTATGTAATTAGTTGTGGGGTCTCATACCATCGTTTCAGAGATGTTTCCCATTTAAATTAAAGGCCTGTTCTCCTACCCAATCAGTAATTGTCTAGATCTTTTAAGATCTCCTTCAGCTTGATTTAATTGTTAAACATTAATTTAGTGGGAAAAAGGCTTCAAAGGGGAAAAAAAGAACTGCTGGAGGGGCAAAATATTAATAGGTGCTTAAAAGCAAAACAGTAATTCTTCCCTTTCTAAGCTTGCAGCCCTTCAGGCCTAGTGGAAAAGAAACAATTGACTGTATTACAGGATTATATAGGTTTCATTGACTTAAAATGAACTGAAAGCAGCTGTAGGGAGATTTACCTCCAGTCTTTATTATTAGCCATATGAGGCAGAAAGAAAAACAATGTTTTGTTTGAGTCAGAAAATACAATTTTCAATGGTGGTTTAGAAAAGGTTAGATAAAGAGAGCATTGCTTTTCAATAGGGAAAAGGTGAGTAGAAAAATTCTGTTTTGCCAGCATTATATACCATATGAAAGATTTCAGCTAGCAGAAAAAGAGCCTATCTTATACTTGTAGGGTCTTTGTTTTGTTTCATTTTTGGTGGATAATCTTGGAGTTTAGTACACTTGATATCTCTTTTACTTACTAATGACTGTAATGCTTCATTCCTTTGAATACTTCTACCATGCAAATGGAGATAAAGATCAAAAAAGTGTTGCTTTTTTACAAAGAAAATCCTTCTAAAATACATTGGTACAGGTTTTCTTCTAAGTTTTCTGCCCTTGGTTGTTAAAAATTCTACTTAAGAAAGAATTGAAGGGTTTTGGAAAAAAAGTTCAGAATGCAAAGTCAGAATCTGTTCTAAAGATCCAGAATATTTCCTTACTGTGAAATGTTAAAAATATTTAGGCATCTTTTACCTACCATAGACTTTTTTTTAAACCATACCTGTCATTAAAATACAGTTAACAATAGTTGTTTTATAAACTGTCTATACTCAATTACTTTTGTAATTCAGAATGTTGCTTTAACTCCAGTGATGTGCTGAAATTGGGAACTGCTCAGTCTCAGATAAAAGTACAACATTGTGCTACAGTGTTGGGGGATAAGGAATCTGTAACCATACACAACATCCATAAAATCTGATGCCTAATATCAGTAATAAGATATTACTGTTTCAGAAAATATAAAACTTTCTGTTGTATTAGGATTTCTGATACAAGTTTCTTATTTCTTATAGCTTACCTTTGTCTAAGGTCACATGTATTTTGTTGGGTGGGGGTACTGAGTAGATTCTGAAATACATAACAGACTTTTTCTTCCTTTGTGTTGTTCAAGTGAAATGCTTTTATATAAATGTATCCACAGCATTATTTGTTGTGATGCAGGATGGATGGAATACACTGATTCTGAATATTATATTAGCTGTATATTTGGCATTGCAGCAGCAGCATTGCAGCAGAGCCAAATGTGATTTAGAGATATAAAATATAAGTACAAAAAAATTGTATGGACATTGAGGAAAAGCTGGAAGTAAAATCTCACTGATATTGCAAATATTTTCTTAACCTATAGAGCAGCTGCTCTTTAGTCTGGTTTTGATTGGATCAAAAATGAAGCATTCTGGTATGAGGCTGGACAGCTCTAGCTATGAGTGGTTACGCACCCACTTACCCTTAAAGTTCCTTCTTCAAAGGAGAGTCTACAAAGAAAGATGTGGCTGATTCTGTCTGAGCAATGTGGCTTTGAAGTGCATATTGTTGCATTCTGGTACTATGTGTATGCAGAGGTGGAGTTTTCCCATGTTTAAGAGTTGCCTTACACTCTCACATTCAATTAATATTTTTATGCCATATTTTATGCTACTCTTTTCAGTAGGGCAATGTCTTTTTAGGGTATTGTAAATGGTAACTTTTAGAACCTGCAGCACCATCATCTCAATTGTCTGTTTTGAATTTGATATATTTATGGAAGAGATGCTCTCAACTCTAATATTCATGGAGCCAACATGCCATTGAACTACCATTTTTTTCTCTTCAATTCATAAAATCACAGTTTGGGTCAGAAGGGACCTTAAAGTTCACTAGTTCTAGGCCTGCTGTCATGGGCAGGGACATCTTCCATTAGACCAGATTGCTCAAAGCCCCATCCAGCCTGGCCTCAAACACTTCCAGGGATGGTGTGTCTTTCTAATTCTTTTATAAATCCTTCACTAAAGGGTTATCTTCCTACAGCTGCAGAGCAGCTATTGCAAAACATGACTTTAACTTGGTAGACCTCATTTTTGGATCATAAGTTAGAGAAAGGCTGAATACTTTGTGAAAGTAAAACGCTTTACTTTTTCTTTTTTTTTTTTTAATTTTTCAACCATTAATGCTTTTAAAAGGTAAACCATGGTTCCTAATCAGCCTAAATTGAGGTAACACCATACATGTTTCTCAACCTAAAGAAACTGAAAATGGTGTAGTAGTACAGAAGAATGCATAGCATTTACATTCTGATTTGATCTATAAGTTGTAAGGGACTTCTCCAGGTTTAGTAGCTGCTTTTTTGGCTTTTCCAGTTGAGAAAGTCTTGATACAGAGAGATTAAGCAACTTACCCAAGGTCTCAAAAGGAGCTACTGGCACAATCAGAGCTGAACAGTGAACTCCTGTCTGGTTCACAGCATTTGGATCACAGGCTGGGAAGGTACACTTGCTCTGGCCTTCAGAGAAGTTTCTTCCTGGAATCTCACCCTTGTTTGCTTCTCCAGCAAGAAATCCACATCTTCCTTATCTCCAATAATGTCCAGTAGGTTCCCCCTCCCTTATGCTATCAGCAGACACTCCTTATTATCAGTCTTGCCTTCTAATAAGGAGTCAAAGTACCTGCCACTGTGTGTGCATAGGAAGTGGATGCTTTCATTCAGGTTGATGTGTTTCATGCTCAGAAGTATTCACTTCTAGTTGAAACCTCTGAAAGATAACGAGTTCAACAAGGGAATTTGATGTATTTGCTGTAGATGTGTTGTCAGACTAAGTACCATCCCATACACTGGTGGGGGTGGAAAATGGAGAGTGGATACAAGTGATCTGAAACACACCTGAATCATTTGCACAACTACATCCATAATTACTGGATATGTGCATGCATTTACAGTGCTGTAATTGCATGTCTCATGTACTTTTAGTTACATATTCATCTGTCAATCTACTGAACAGAAATATTGAACAAAATAAAACATTCCTTATGGGCAATTTTATTTGACACACATGCTCACAAAAAGAAAACTAACCTGTGTTTGTTGTGAATTTGGGTTAGTATTCCTGACAAAGTGGATGCTGCTTTAAAGACAGGAGTAACCTCCCTTCTGGGATGTGACTTCCAATTATTTGTGTATAGGATGAACAGAATGTTCTGCTTCCTTGGGCAATGTTCTCTGTTCAGAATTGTGAGGGACACGTTCATTGTGTTGTTAGTGATCAAGAGGAGTTATGAATTATTGAAAGTTAGCACGCCTTCCAGGCATTTCAGGGCAGTAACCTGTAACAAGAAGAGGCACATTTCCCTAAATGAATACATTTTCATTCAGTGGGTTATTCACTTAACCAGCATTAAATGTAATCCTCTTTGAATATCATGGCCACCTCCTACTCTTTTCCTGTCAATCTTCATCTCCTGCAAAATCATGAATTCAACCTTCAAAAGAATAGTAGTTTGGCTAATTCACTGTGCAGCTTTCTGTAAGAAATGCAAGAGGGATTCTGTAGAATTAATGCAAAATAGCTCAAGGTCAATAGCTCCTAATATTTACATCACAATTAAAGTAGACTTTTTAAATTTTCTTTCCTCTCCTCCTTTTTTTTGCTTTTCTTCTTTCCTTTATTTTTTTCCTTCTCCTTTATTTCCTTTTTTTTTTTTTAATAATTTTCTTTTCTTTTTAAGATGGAAAGGTGTTTGTCTCAGTAATATGGCATCATCACCTCTTTTTATGCTGATTTCATTTTCAGACAAGGCAGATGACACTGCTGGCCATTGCAATTTACTGCACACCAGCTTTGCAGGATATAATGGAGTGGGACAGTATTCTTTTTGATGTGGTTAATCTCTGTTGTACTTGTGCCTCTCCTGAAAACTGCACTGTGTCAGAGAGCCTTTTGTAGCCAATGGTGACAGGAAGATCAACAGAGAGAGGTTGCTCCATTAACCTCTGAAGTAATGAAGTTGCATTTCAGGCAGTCAACACTCACGCTGCCAATTTATTATCATTTAAGAGGAAGTGAAACTACTTCAGGCCACTCTGGTGTCCACATTGTGATAAATACGCAGTGCTAATGTTGTAATGCTAACAATCAGCCTTGAAGGGACCTCTAATGGCATAGGATGCTATGGCTGTGTGTCTTTTTGCCCTTGCAGAACGATCAGCCTTCACGGAATCAACACCAAGCAAACAGGCTAAGCCTATTTATTCCCATACTGAATATGCAGGTGTACTTTTGCTGGCAGTGCCAGCTGTATCTGTCCACACTGAAATGCTAAAAGTAGATAAATCATTTGATAACAAATTTGTGTAAACTTTCAAGGGAACTGAATTTATATATCAAGATTTGCTTTCATTTAATTCTGGTTTCCCAAGGGATACACATTGTTAAGGGGATTACTTTCCCTCTTGGAAACGGAATCCCAAAATCTTGGGAACACGTTTAAACCTTCAATTTGTTAAAATCTTGCAGGATTGTCTGACCTTATAAGATTTTCATGACCAACAGTGAAATCCTGTGAGAACAGCTTTCTGAGGAAGCAATAACACTAGTCTCCCCTGCCTCAGCAGTAAAACAGGCTTGTAAAAGAAAACATTGCAAAGCTGGCATGACCATACCCCCATTCTTCCAGAGTTCTGCTCCTAGGCATGGTCTTTGGCACATATTTTTTCCTGCTAAGGGTAGTGTAATTTACATGTCTGGCTTTCCATAAGTAGTGAAAACACTTTTTATATATAAAAAATCCAGGTGGTTTCATAGCCATATCATACATTCCTTTTCTCCCAGGGTGACATAAGTAGTTATTTATCCACAGTATTTCAGAGACACAGAATCAAGGGGGTCAGTTAAGTGCAGTATGTTTCTGCTGGTGCCTTGCCGAATTTCTGATGTATTTTTGTTTGTGCTGTGGGCCCAGTTTTGACTGCAGATGGGTCTCTGAGTGTTTGCTTCCTGGGACTATTTGACATAGCTCCACTGAAATAAATTGAAAGACTCTGTCTTCTGTGGGCTTTGGATGGATCCTTTTAGTGTCTTTTGTCTGGGAAGAGAAAGCACTAGGTAAACCAGGGGGAATGTTACCTGCATTGTATAAAAGGATATTGTTTATGAACAGAACACTCAGCCATGGCCTCGTGCCCGCCGAGCACGATGACTCTTTTCTTGCCTCTCCTGTCAATAGCTTGAACTATCTTCTCTCCCTCTGAACTGTAACTCTTCTTGCTGCATATTCTTTGGCCTGCTTCCTTTGTCTTGCCTCTGTGTAAGGAAGGTGCCTGCATTTCGTTGCTTGGGCTTTCCTTGAGCAATGGTTGCCGGACTGTGTGTCCGGTGGTTGCTGGTGCAGAGCTCTTCCAGGCTAGGGGCAGTGGCTGTGGCCAGTGTAGCGTGTCCCCAGCAGAGTGCCCCCAGGGCTGTGTCAGTGCTGCAGGGATTGGAACAGTGATCTGTGCTCAGCTGTTTGCCATAGCTTGGTACAGACCTGGTGCCAGAATGAGGACCACAGGCATCTCCCACATGTGCCACAAAGCTGCACCGAGCAATGCAGACTGCACAGCTTCGTGGATTTTCTCCTACTCCCTCTCTCCCCACCCCCATGAAACATTTTTCTCTGTACTGAGACAACAGGTGTCTCAAAACTCTCCCTTTTGTCTTTAGGCAGACAGGTTTGGGAAGTGCCCCCTGCCAGGTTAGAGTACAAGGTCTCTTTTGAGCACCTGACTCGAGACACGCAGAGGTTGGGTTTTCAGCTGCTTGGGACTGGAAGGGGATGGGAGCTCTGCCCCAGCTGCCACAGGGATGGACCTGGAGGGACACACACACTGCTGTCAGGGCAGCACAGCCAGGGAGCGTGGCAAGGGTTATGGAACTCCACAGCATTCCAGGAAAATGTTTTGAATAGGCCATGGAACCTCTGCTACCTGCGCAGCTGATGCCGGCTGCAGAACTCTCAAGCTGCCCGAGGTCTTCAGTTTCTGCAAGGGCATGTGGCAGAGGAGTGGGAAAAGCTGTCAAGAATTCCATAGCAATGCTGAAGCCAGAGAAACATGGACAACCCTCTGCGGGTTAGTACTGTTTCAATGCTCTCTGCCCTCTCAACCCCTTCCTTACTTGTTATTCCCAGCATTCCTAAAGCAAACGAAAGGCACAGTGTGTGTGGACAGAGAAGAGAGACGGAGTCTGTCTTGTTTGGTATTGCAGAAAGATGTTCTTGGCACCAATATCAGATTTTCAGGTAGTGAAGATGTTTTCATTTAACACAGAATTAGTTTATATTTTGTGTGCCTTTTCAAAAAGGTGAGATAAGATTAGGCAGTTCTGAATTATAATTTGTAAATCTACAATTTGCTATTAGTTTGTGTTTGAATTCCTTTTTTTTGTGATTTAAATATACAGCTCACTGATCTTAGCTTCTCCCCTTCTATGTTTAGCCAAAGAGAGCTGCTGAAGAATGTGAAATATATTATTTTATTGGCACTGACTCACAACCGAGTCAGTGAACCTTTTTGCACTTAAAACTAAAATTGGATTCTAGCTTTCAAAAATTTATGACAATTGCTCCTTCTTGTGGCTTGAATGTTGACATATAATTAATTTAGGATTTCTTCTTGAGATTTCCTGTCTAGGTTTGTACCTGTCATAAAAATATCCTTGGAAGTTTATCTAACAGCTGGAACACCATGAGAGTCGATTGAAATTTAGCAGAGATTTACTGGGGCCAACAGGAAGTGCTCAGAGCAGGATGGCATAAATATGCAGAAAGAGCTCTTTTATTTCAGCTGTTTTAAAGGGTCCCAGCACAGGCTGATAGTGGCATAATCCTGAAAAATGCTGACACTGTGTCAGCCAGCAACACCAGCACAGCAAAGGATTCCACAAGCATGGATTGGCACTTTGTTGAATTACGCAGGGAATGGAGCTATGTCTGTTGCCTTCCCTCCATCCCAGCTGCCCTGCAGGTTTTAGCTCGTTCTTCTGAGAAACCAGATATATTTACTGGAAATTTCCCACGAAATGGTTTTGAAATCTATTTTGTTCCTCTGCAGGATTGAAGGAATTCTGAAAATCCAAAATCTAGGCTGCAGTGACTTGAGGGATTGAGCAGGTGAAATTTCTTTTAGATAAATGTAAAATTAAGCATAGGCTAGCAACCCCAACATTACATATTTATTTCAGGATATACATTAGCTATTACTCTTCAGGATGGAGATGTTGGAATTATTGTGTATAGTCCTCCAAAAACTTAGCTTTATTTGCAGCAGTGTTAAAAAAGGCAAACAATATAATAAATACTTGAGGAAAAAAATAGCTGTTTAAACACAAAGCCATTTTTAACCCATGTACCTGTTCAAGGCTTGCCCACATCTTTGCTATTCCACTTATTTTTGATAAGCCACTGAGAAAGAATAGAGAGCACAGCAAAAGTTTAAAAAAAAAAAAAAAGGAGATTTCAAATTGTTTCTACGTAAATAGAAGCTTCAGTTTGGAAAAGAGGTAGAAAAATGAGAAATCTCTAAAATCAGAAATAGTCTGAAGGGTGGGAAGATGAAATGAGTGGTAAATTTTCCCGCAATGTGGACTCAGAGTGAAATGAGCTGGCAGTGGTTCTACATATAATACAAGCCATACTGACTCAAATATCATGTAACTGTTGCCTACACTTGCCATGCCAACTGCAGAGACCACAAGGATAAATGAAACTGGAACGGTGCTAAATGGTTTGTGGATTGTATTGGTCTACTGAGGATTATTAAATGCAGTGTTCTGGATTTAGCAGGAACCCTGGGCTGGTGAGTGCATTCCCTGAAGGGGGAATTCCCTGTTGCCTTCTACATAGGGACAGGGGAAGGTGTGAGTTGGTTTTGACCCACACTTTGAAATTTGGAAGATGGATCAATTATTATTGGAACAAGCTGCCTTTTCTATAAGCCTACAAAACATTTTGTGATCATTATCACGACAATGCCTAATGGTGGAAGATATGCACCATGGGGAATTAAAAATAAGATTTTGTTAAATGGAATGAAAGATCCCTAAACATTCTATTGGAAAAAAAATCTGCAAAGGACATGGGTGATCCTCCTCCTCCTCATCTTCCTTTTTTATATGCTGTGTTTGTGATTGTCTGGAATGGGAGTTTGAGAGGAGAAAGAAAATGAGCATAAAGACATAGGTGTTCTCTAACCAAAAAAAGTAATACTCAGTGTAAATTGTGATTAATGAGAAACTGTGGTGATTATTTTTGTTCAGAAGTTTCCTAGACTTGTATTGCTAAACAGTTTGATTGCGATGCATCAATCTTTTTTATAGTAGCATTGAGTAGAAAATGTCACCATTGTAGTTTTATATGATTTTATAATAGAGTTCGTATTTTTAGTTTATATGTTTACCTGTCATTTGAAACTTGCATGGAAGGTCTGAGTATCTCCTTTGGAAGTCTTGCAATCTAAGCCTCTGATCTCTCCAACTGTTACACACATGCAGGCTTTGAGTTTCAAAGTGATTATAAACATGGTGTTTGAAGATTGGGGGAGCAATATTTTGCTTAAACACTTGCTTATTGCTATTTTACTATTTTCCTTTATGCAGTAGTCATTATCATTGGTATGCTGATAACTGTGGGTCTTCAATATGCATAGCATATTATATGTGTGCTCTTAGTTAAATGAAAGCCTGTAAGATCCCTTGCAGGATAAACTCTTAAGCCTTCTCTTATATTAGGTGCCCTTTTAAGTCTCATTTAGAGTAAAAATTAAAGAATTAAAGCATATGCTTATATGCTTACCAGAGCTGGTCCCTAAGTCTTCCCTATCGTGCACTGAGAAATGCGTGGGCAGAGCCATAATTGTGGAGAAGCTCATAATATTGGGGCCTAAATTATAAAAATTATTGCATAATTAGACCACACAAGTTAGATTTCAAAATGCTGCGTGTTACTTGGATGGGTATTTAAAAAATAAGTAGCTGTCGAGCGTGTATGGTCATGTTCACAGTGCCACACACAGTCATTGTAATGCTTCAGCAGTTAGAAGGGTTTTAAGTAGATCCAGCGCTGGTCTTCAGATAGACCAAACCTACTGATACTTTCCTTAATTGTATCTCTTTCTTCTTGACGTTAAAAGATGCAACTGTAAATATCACACTTCACTTTTATAAGTAGGTTCATATCATGAACCAGGTAATATAAAAAATATACTTAGGATCATTTGAAGGGGGAGAAGATGGAAGCATATCTCATGTACTGTAAAACAGGCTTTCTGTATACTATAGAACTCTGACTATCCTTTGACATATTGATTTCTTTTATATTATTATTGCTACAATAACCATACCTCACAATGTCCTCCACAGCACAATCAGTATTTAAATATAACTGATAAGATAACTTTAAAGAGTACAGGGCTATTAACTAGCAGAACAAACTAATGAAATGGCATGTTAATGGTTTGTCTAAATTATGAAGTATAGGTGGGAACTTACAGCTGTTGGTACAGATATTCAGATCCACAGAGCAGTAGTCTGAAGCTATTTAGTTTATTCTCAACAGTTGAAGATGAGCAATCTGAGGAAACTTTTGCTAACTTACTGGAGTTATCTGCCCTAAGGACACTATGCTATGTCCAGTACTTCTAAGAAGTCTTGTCCTTTCTAGCCAAGAATCCACTCTTTTCCTTAGGGGAGAAATAGGCACACACACATCAAGTACCTCAAACCTGCACTCAGCCCTCACCACCTCTCTTCCGCCCAACTCCATCCAGCCTTTGGGCACATCAAAAGGAGTACAGCCCTTGTGTGTCTCCTCGTTGGCTGGAATGCTTTTGGATTAAACTTCCTCCCCACAACCACCAAATTTATTAGTATTTACTCTGGTACAACATCTAGTAACCAATATGCTTCTAACAACAGTGTGGTATCAGCCACAGTAACTAGAGTTATCCAAGCACAACAGCCAGCCAATTTTAGCTATTAAATATTGACTGACTCTGGTAGGATGCATGAGGTAAAACCCAAATCATACTCAATACCACCGGGCAAATATGTATGAGATCTTAAGAATTTCCTTCTAGTCCCAAACTATCAGCAAATCTCAAAAGATGGCAGGAAAAAAATAACTCCTACAAATTCTAGAAATTTCCCTCATGCAGAGAAAAGCCACAGCTATGACCTTGCTCAGCTCAGGCAAACTCCTAAGAACAGAAAAGAAATGCTCCTTCATCACTGGTGGCCAAAGAAAGAATGTGCATTGCCCTTTTGTCCCTCCAAAAGGAGTGGCCAGTCATTTCTGTGGATCAGCAAGCTGAAACTTTTGCCTGAGCAAAAACCCCTGAAAAACACAGGGGAGGGCACCAGGGAAAAAGAACAAAAGATATTGCCAACCCCTTCCCTCCTTCAGCTGTGACCTGTCTTTATCATTCTCTGCACATTTAACCTCTTACATAAGCTTTAGCTCATCTGGGGATGAGGGCAGAGGCAACACGTAACAGGCTCAAGAGAGAGACAAATGTTTCAGATACACAAGTGTTCAGCCAACTCATTATTTGCTCCATATCTACTGACTGGTAACTCCTGGCAGTGATGAATCTGCAGGGATTTACAAAACCTAGGACCGCAATGCAGTTTTGAAAGGCAAACAGAGCTTTCAGAGCTGAGGGACCACACCACCCATCAGTGTGCAATAGAAACCTTGCACTGTTCCCTGGAAAACTGTGATTCTTAGGGAAAAGGGAAGGTGTATTCTTCTGCATATTAGGATTTAGAACTTAAATCTACCCCTCAGTTATGTCTGTAATATCTCCGTTCATTAATTTATCTTTCTTTTCCATTTCACAATCCAGTTTTTAGAATCTGAATTTATGTTTTAAAATATTATGTTATGTTTTATCTTAAATGAAAAAAAAATAGAACACTGGGGAGTGTTGATTTAAGTAAGTGGATGCTTATAAGTGAAACCTATCCCAGCAGAGATTTTAGTGGGTTCATTTCTTCTCGTTTCATTTTGCAATGAATTTCTAGCACCAATAATTTTTCTCTCTAGTGAAAATTTTCTCTTTTAGGAGAAAACAGCATCTTGAGGTTTCTTTTTATTTTTTTTTTTTTAATTAAACAAAACATGCAGCAAGTCGCAATTAAATTTCAGTTAACAAAATGCAAAAATACACCCACCCTCCCTCTGCTAAAAATAAGCAGTTTGAAAAGTAATTTCACATCCTGACAATGACGACTGTGTTTATGACATATTTCTGGTGCCATATTCCACTCTCCTATCGCTGCCAGCTTGCGTCCAGTATTTAGAAATAAAACAGAAACACATTGAACTTGCTGAACTAGATGTTGCCACACTGCAGCTCTAATGGGCTTAGTGACCACAACCTACAGGGGCCAGAATGTGTCAACAGCAAAAGGGCCAACCTCAATCACTGTCTGTGCTTTTACAAAGTTGTTACATGTTTAATTCTTTGCAGCTTAGTTCTCCCGCTGTTTTGGCTGCTCCAAACCAAGGCTCATATATTGCAGCAGCCTTCTCTACCTCGTATAATGCCACAAAGGTCCCAGCAGGAGACCTTTCAGTGGAGCAGACAAGCCACAGGCGAGGGCAAACAGGGCATCACAACTTCCTAATAAGATGACTTATTAGATTGGGGGCTTGACACAGCTTTTATTTAACCACTTCTTTCCCCAGCCGGCGGGAACACGAGCTGTCCGTGCGCCGTTCGCGGGTTCGCAGCCAGCGCTGCCGCCTGCGCTCAGCCCCGTCCCCGAGGGTCCGATGCCAGCTCTACCACCTCGCCGGTGCGGTGATTTCGCCCTCAGTGCCGGAGTTCGAGGCACAGGGGTTTCTGCGGGCTGTCCCCCGCGGCGGGGCCGGCAGTGCGGGGGTTAAGCGGCCGTGCCGGCGGTTTCCTGCCCGCACTCGCCGTGTCCCGAGGCGGTGCCGCCGCCGGGAGCCGGGACAGCCGCGCCGGGCCAGGTGGCGGGCAGGCAACACCGTGTTATTAAGCAGCAGCACAGATCGCAAAAACCTTGATCTTACCAAAAAAAAAAAAAAAAAAAAAGCCCCTAATTAGGCCCGAGCACGAGAATAAATGGCATTCCACCATCAGTCGGGATGGAAAAGGCACCTTCCAATTTTATCCAGTGATGCCTGTTATTGACAGCTTTCCGGATGGCACTGGGGACATTGTTGTTTGAGCCACTTAATTCTTCTTCTTTACTTGTCACTTTAGTTCCATTTAAATAACAATTAAAAAAAGAAAAAAAGAAAAAAAAGTTGGTTTCACGTGCTGCATCCTAAGGAAGTCATAAATGTCTTGACAAAGAACCCCTTGCCCTGTGCTGCTGAGTCACGGCCGCCTCCGTGGAGCAGACTGAGGGTCTCTTGGAATCGATAGGAATTCTTCCATCATCTTCAATCCGCTCCAGCTCAGCCCATGGCAGACTGCTGCACTGAAACCATCCTTAGCATTCCCTACAACCCTCTTTTTAGTTCAGCGTGAAAGCGATGGGTTGAAGGATATGTGCTGAGTTTTTTCATTTCTGAAGAGCTTTGATTTGGACTAGACTTGTTTTATGAAAAGAAAAAGGGATTTTAAGAAAAAAAAGCTGTCTTTCAACTCATATAGTACTTGTCTAATTTTGATTTATAAACATTCCCAGTAGAGAAGGCATCCTTGTCCAAATAGTCTTAAGGTTCATAAACTTCATCTAATTTTATGATGTAATTGTACAGTAGTTTTCAAGGACTCTTACTCTCTAGAGGGCTTGAATCCATTTGATTTTATTCATCCCAATGGTATCTGCTTTTATCCCTAACTAAGATTAACAATTCTGGCATTATAGCAATATGGAAAGTTCATCACATTCGTGCAGTGATTCTACCACCAGCTGCAGATCCTTCTGAAGTTTACTGTGTAGTGAATTTAAAACATAAATAGCAACAAATGGGATAAATAATTTCTTTGCCAGAAATGGAGCAAAATTAATTTGTCTTTATAAATAACTTTTTATGCTGATGGGTTTTTATGAACCTTTCAATATTTAGTTTAGTCACACCATTTCTGGATCTTTCTTTTGAATATGTTTTATTCATGTATTTACCATTTCTAAGCTTTTTAGTAAGTAATTATCAATCTTTGAAAAAATTAAAAGAAAAATAAGTTTACTTTTACAGTGTAGCTAAGAAGGTATTTTCTAGCATCTAAGAAATAAACCTCACGATTGCCTATTAAAAATTAAGAGTTATCATTACCAGGGATATTTCAGAGTATTATAAAAGAGGAATTTGTTATTAGGATTTTGTAAACTAGATTTTGAACTCCTTATTTTCTGAAAGGATCAGTGCATTAAGAGCAGAGCAGGACACCTTTTGCCTGGGTGTACCTGAATGTTGTCAGACAGCTGCAGATCTCCCAGGTAACATTTCCTTAAGTGGAGTTTTTAAGAATGACTAAAATTTGTTCTCCTCCAAGCAGGGTGTTTACTTTCTGTGTCCAGTGTTCTCCAGATAATGTGCGGTGCTGCACTTACCTTTCGAGTCAAGAAACTTCCTTGAGCGTTACTTTAACCCGTGGGCTTTATTGATTTGAGATGTTAAAAAACGTACGCCAAAACTTTGGTTATTATAAGTAGATCTAAACAAGAAAGACTAACATCAGTTTTGACAACAAACAAAACCAGTTTTTGTTCTATCGGTTATGTTTAAAAGATTCCAATTTCAAACCAAACACAACTTGTGGTTATTCTGTCAGATATTTATATAGCCACTGGGGCGCCATAGTTATGCACCGCATACATCATTGTATTTTTAAAATGTACTTAATGAACATTTTTTCTTTTCTGGTAACTACTTCATTGCCTTAAATGAATGCATTCCAATAGAATTTGTAACAAATGAGCACTTTGTGTTTGCATTAATGCCAAACACGTTTAACAAATTTTTAACAAGGAACACTGGCAAAAAGCCAAACTCCTAGAGGGACACTGAAGGAATGCTATAAATTTAAACTGGATTTTACCTTTTCACTCAGCTCAACAAGTGTCTTAGGTGTCTTTGGCATCTCAGCATTGGAAGTTTTGTACATAGGTTGGATACAACCTTATGTCTTAATTATTTCTCTTCTTGGCCCTCCTCACTAGAGGTTTTCCTATTGAAATAACAGGCTTTAACAGGTTACTGTATTCTTTAAAAAGTGAGAGGTGGGTTTTCATTCTTTCCACAGGATTTCGGCCAGGAGGAAGTAGCAAAAATGGTATTTATTGTTTGGGGCTGCAGTGACAGAGAGGTTCAAACAGCACATATTATGCCATTGTCATATCCTGTGTTAAGGGAACTCCACAGTGGCAAGCTCTCCAGCAGATCTGTGCTACCCAATATTGTTTCTTGTGCTGAGTTGCAAATATCTGGGTTCTGGTTGTGTCTGCAACTGCACTTCAGGGGCAGGGAAAAGCAGCCCACAGTGCTCCCACTGGTCCAAGCTCTGGGCTCACACAGAAGCCACAAACAGATTTTTGGCTGAATCAAACTTCTGGGGTTTTTCAGTTGTTAAGTTATGCCCACATGGTACATGTCAGTACAGACCCTGGGAATCACCTAGTCTGTAATACATGTTCGTATTAAAAGTGTTACAAGTAGCTCCACAAACCACATGCTTGCTCTTTACTTGTAACTTAATATATTAATTTAATTTTTACTATGTTATTTCAGTTTTAATCAAATGCAGGAACTGAAAAATAATAATACTTAGCACTCATCCAAGACTCTTAAGGCACATTACAAACATTAAGCCTTGCAAATTCCTGTGAGGAGCCTGATGTTATGCCTGCTGTAGAAAAGAGCACGTTAGGCACAGAAAAATAATATGATTTTTCCTTAGTCACACAATAACCTGGTGGCAAGGACAGAATTAGAGTGGTCTCTGCCAAGGCTTTGTTTTAGTTAATTGAGCCATTCTTTTCATGGTTTTGCACAGATAAAGGTAAAAATTGGGAATACATTTTTTTTTCCTTCATGTCATTTAGATTGTATTGTTGCAAGAGGCACAGGCAAGTCCCAGGAGGTCACTTGAGAAAGACCTTATGAGTTATAGCCTTATTTTTTAAATACTACTTTTCAGTCTAGTTACTTATTTCCAGAAAATGAAATAATTTCCCATCATTTGTTGGTATTCTGAAATGATGAATGAGTCTGGAGAAGGAAACTGAGGAATTCATCCTGACAGCTTTTTAAAAGATGCCACATTATAGTACAGATGCCTTGTCATAGATTAAGGAGCAGAAATAACCCTAACAGGTTTTCATTAATGATATCCTTCTCTACTAACATTTGGTCAGATACCAATTCCCTGTAATAAAGTGGCTATTCCCTCTCTTTCTGACTCACTAATTACCATATCAGTTGTTGGCCTTTTATGTAGGTACCATGTGTAACAGGTTAGGAGAGGGCAATTTAAGCCTATGTGAATGGGTATCTGTTTTTGTATCTGGGTGCTTGTTGCAAACATTTGGAAAGCATATGGTGCATAATGGACATTAACCCAGATGTCAAAAATAGCCTGCATTTTACTACTGTTATTAAACAGTTTCCCCTTTAACCCCTTTGTGTTTACCCACCCTCTCCAGCTTGTTTCTGCAAATCACTGCTGAGAGGAAAGGATTGGAAGTAAAAAGTACTAATCAGGCAGGTGTCTTTATCCAAAGGAAAAACAATCTGAACAAATATTTGTGGGCTACTACACTTTTATATCTTCACATCCTTCTGCTGTTTTCATTGACTGGTATATCTAATGCACTGGCAGAGGTGCCAAACTCGTTGAGACATTAATTTCAGCTGGAGCACTGCTGAATTCAGGCCCAATGCATGTTACCAAACTTTATTTCTGTTTTAGAGGTTCAGTGACTTGTCCCAAGTATAGCACTGAAGAAACAAATATAAAATTTAATTTACTCAACCTCAGTTGGTATTTGACAGCAATATCCTTTTATATATTTATTTGGCTTACTTGAGAAATACTTTGCATTTCCTACCTGTGGTGAACAAGTTTTTGTTACATTTCCAATACATGTATGGTTTCCTGATGAATGGGTGGGTTGATTAAGTGGGTGAGGTTTATTTGGGGGATTTCATTCTACAGTAAAATCCCAACGAAAATCTGGGGAGCAACCTCAAAGCAGAGTGCACATTGTGTTTTTTGCTCTTCCTCAGATTGGACACTTTGTTCTGGGTCCTTATTTGTCCAAGCATAAAAGAGTGTTAATTGCAAAGGAACTTCAGCTTGTAAAATAGCAACTATACTGAAGATTTGCTGTGGTTACGTTTTAGTGAGCCTGTTTAAAAAAATCTAGGCATTACCGTGCTACAGTTTCTGGAATGTACTCTCCTCGTTAATTTACATGTGCTCCTCCTCTGCCTGTGTATCTCTTTGAATGACGATTAGGAAATTCTCGGCACCCAAAAGAATGGGAGCTATGCACAGTTCACAAAACGTAATGCATGCTCTGACTTACAGTTTTCATAAAAAGTTCGCAAAGATTTTATGTGCCAGAACTAGTAACATGATCTACTTTAGGAACTCCCTGGCTTTCCAGCTCTGCAGAAGTCATTTTTTAGACCATTCAAGGGCCAGGTCCAAAACTTGTTAAAATCAGTGGGAACCTTTCCACATTTCAGTGGGCTTTGGATTAGTCCCTAAGTGTTTTAACCAGAAGAATTGTACCAACCCCTCACTGAAAAAGCAGAACTATTCATCTAAGTTTGCATGATATAAACTGTTACATGTACTTTCATACATATACATGAACTTGAAAATAAGAATTTAAAATAATTTTTGAGTTTATTCTGTAAGCAGTTTCACTTTACTCACAGAATAATTTCTCCTACAAATATTAGATTCTAGAATTTAAAGGGGCTTTTTAGTCAACTAGCCCTACTTGGAAAAACATAAGTTTTCAAATGTATACAGAAGCGTAAGCATTGTATGGCAATTTCTTTTCATACAGTTGAATGTTTTGGAAACTTCTAAGGTTACATAAATGGAAGAGCAATAACAGAGAATCCTATACGTAATGCATTTCAGATTTTCTAGAAACAGACTCAGTGGATAAATGAACAACTGCCCTGTAAGGGAATCATTTAATTCCTCCTACTCATCTGATATACAGATAATGTGAATAAGACTAATTCACTGCTCTCTGCTCAGGAAGTTGCTTGCAGCTCAACCAGTGTAACAATAAAAATCATTCAGGTCTCACTCTGCAGTGGCTTACAAGCAGACACAGGTCTGTAGAAGGCAGGAAGGCTCTTCCCACTGAGTGACTTGGGCTGACCCCGTTACCTCTCACAGTCCTCCAGCTTTCGGCAATGCCAATCCATGAAGAGCAACCAACCGTCTGTGATTAGTGGGGGTGTGGCTGAAAAACTCATATCAGACTGTTGTGTATTGTAATGTCTGTAAATCTGAGCTTCTTGTATCCATGAAACCTTTCTCTGCCGTGAGAGAACTTAAAGTACTTAAGAACTTACAGTGAACTTAAAAGTGCTTAAAATACAATGACAAAACAGTGCTTCAGTTTTGGAGAGTTGCTAGAGGTACAGCATATTCCCACCTGCCATGGAAATAAATGGATGATTCCTTTAGTTGCCACATAAAAATATTTAGTTTTATTAATAGCATTTCCTCTTCAAAGCTACTGTGCCCATAGACAAGATCAGAAAACCCATTGTTTACACAATCACAAGCACAATAGAATTTGATATCTTAGGAATTTAAAATATTTCCCATTTAGGGGGAATCTTGTCATACAAATCAGCAATAAAACTAATTGCCACCCTATGAATATAATAAGTGGGTTCAAATCAAATTTAAATGCCTTACTTAATCCTTAGTCCCTAGAAAAGCAATATATCCATTCCTGTCTATGAGAATCTTGGTCAGGTGAGAAGTAGAATGTTCTGGATGCTTCAATCATGTTGTTAATTGGAATATTTTGTTCCCTTGTTACAGTTGTCAGAGGAACTAGCGAAAAAGGAAGAAAAAACTGTAGCACTGGAAGGTAACAATGATAATCTATTGCATTGGATCTCCAAACATGACCATGATATCCTGGAGAAGATCACAGATGCAGAAAATGAATGCTAAGGTTGATATCTAATGAAATGCTGTATTAATTGGCATATTCTCCATTATTTCTTGTAGTCTATTGTGAAATTAGATACTTTGGAAAATAATGAAGGAGACTCAAGCAGAAATTATAAGAGCTTCATTTCTGTTCTTAAAGGGTCTTGTGAGTTATTCTGTTTTCACAAAGAAACCATCTGTTCAGAATATGATTGTTTAATGAAGTTCAGTTAAATAGGTTATTTACCTAATTTTTGGTAAATTAATATTGATTTTAATATGTAATTCAGATTCTCTTAGATGTGGTATCTGCATTTGCTGATTTTACCTAGTCTATTCTAAAGTATCACTTCTATTGCACTAGATTATCAAAGAGGTATTAGTAAAATGCTATATAAGGGTGTTGGCATTAACCTTACCCCCAGTTAGATGTGGGCTTTTCCAAAAAATAAAAACAAGCCTTTACCCTCCTCTGTTTTCTTATATCTACTGATAAAATAATAGCAATTAAAAAACCAAATCCAAACCAAACAAAAAACAAATATTGATGATATAACCGGTATTAAGCTCTGGGCCAGGTTGGAAATGAAATCAATTTTTGGTACTAATAACTGATGAAAAAGATTAGTTTAATGAAAATATGGTGTGTGTCTCTGACAATGCATAGGACATCTAATTTGAACATAAATATATGATTATATACAAGATGTATCTATTCCTGGATGGTAAAAGCTTGAGGCGTATGTAAATACATACGTATGTATATATATGAACATGTACACAAGGATGTATCAACCTTTTACCATCCAAATGCATACATGTTATCAATGATAAAAGCTGGGACTCTTAAACAAACAAACAAACAAACAACAAAAATAAAGATAAGATTGCTGTGAATACAGTTTATGCACTAGGTCTCCTGTAAATGTGGAACTGTTTGTTATTGTTCTCTACATTGAAAAACAGTCTCCAACATGGACCCCAATGAATCTTACATGTTAAAGAAAATACCAATGAACAAATAGCACTTAAAGGCTATTTGTGTCAACAAGATGTGTCTAGTAAAATAAATTTAAAGCACATGCAAGAAAAAATAAAAATGTGAAGTCATTACACTCAGTGAGAGAGACTCTTAACTGACAGTCAGATCTCTACAACTTCTCAAGGAGAAGTTCCTTCTGACTCCACAAACGTTTTCAGTCGGTCTGGCAAACATGTGCAAAAATGTTTGGCTGTTTTATTGAGGCATCTTTTTGTCCATGGAAGAAATGCTTCCATGCTGATGGCAGTGGGAATAGAGTATCTGCATTTTTAAAGGACAAACAATAAATTTAAGCATGGGTGGCCTTAATCCTTAGTAGTTTTTCTTTGCTGCTGTAAAAAAAAAAAAAATCTCAATGGATACTCCTAAAGTCTTGCACTGAATTTAGAAAAATTATTTTTTGAACCTGTGGTGCGATTAACCCTAAACATCCTACATGAGCCATACATAGTAACCCCTTTAAAATTACTGTCTAGAGATGATATTTTATTTACTTCTACCATGATTCTTGGTGCAATCAAAGAGCAATTTATTTGAGCAGGAGCCCTGCTGGATGTTACTGTCTTCAGTAAATAGAATAAAATGTATAGAATTAGCATAGCGTAGATAATCCCAATTTCATTCATGTTTAAAAAGTTTGTCCTTTAACTATCAATGGCATTTTAGATCTTTGTTTTTGAAACAGCAAAGCTTTGGGGAGTATATTTAGCACATATGACAAATGTTGCACTTGGAAACTCAGACAACAAAACTGGTTTCTCATGACAAATTTGTTGTCGCAGTAGGGGACAATCGTCTGTGTCTCTTACAATCAGGTCTTTACCTTAACTCTGCAACCGAATACTTGAAGTAGGATATAAACTAGGGGGGAAATAGGGTCACAGATACAAAGCTGTATAGTTAGATATTTATATGTATGTGCCAATTTTGTCACAGATATTATTTTAGGGGCATTTTTGCTCCACTCATGTTGGTAAGAGTATTGATCTAAACTTTTATCAGGGCCTAAAAGTTAGCCCCTAAAGAGGAAAATTTTGTCTAACATTGCTTTTTTCTTTCTTGCTTATTTTTTTCTTTATTTTCATTCCACATTATACTCTATGATGTTTGGAGAAAACCTTTTCATATACTAAAATAGAATCTCGGGGTTTACAATAAACACTGTGATGTTGGGAAATATTTTATTTCAGCAATGTTTGGTAGATTTTTTTCCCCCTCTAAGTGTAATGAAGCAAACCAACTTTTGGTTAACATTTAAGATAATGATCATTATTTTAATGTGAGATCAGTCTTGTTACTGCACATTCTTTCTTTCATTTAAATGTACAGTATGAATTTTGTATTTAATGAATTTTGTGTATCCAGTATGCACGTACCTGCACATTGACTTTCATTTGAAAGTGGGTTTTAATTTACTTTTTAAACAGTGTTTATGAAAAGACCTCAGATGTGTTGACACAAACTATATCCGCAATGTTTTTTTTGTGTGTGTAGGGTGACGTTTGAATGTGATGTTCTGCAGCAATGGGTCAGTATTCCCTATTTACCTTAGATCCTCATTTGATAGTGCTTCTTGTAATAATTTTTTCAAGTGAGTGGCATGTTCTGGATTGTGATATTGATATATGGTTAAGGACATTGATATGAAACTAAGGAATTCCTAGAAATTACCAGTGGGCATGTATTAGACAGTCATTGTAATTTAATGTCTAGTAGAAGTGTAAAGTACCAAGGTATTTAGAGTTCATAACATTGTTATCATGTGTATGGGAAGTATTTAGTGTTGATCAGCTTGTTTATATTCATCAAATAAACCTTGTTTCTTTCTGAAATCAGTGTTGTGTCATTAAAAGTAGGTTTAATGACTGTAAGAAAATGTGTGAGAGATGTTTTCCACATGGTAAATCTATCACACTCATTTCTCTAATTGCTACCATTCAAAGTAATTTATCTTCCTGTTGTTACTATCACATAAACTGTTTAAGAAAGCATAAAAAGGAGAATGTCTCCTAGGCTCCACTCCCAGAAATGCTTATGAGCAACTTTACTAAAGTGAAGAACCATTTTCTGGATTGGGCTCTTAGAGAGCAATATGCTTTTGAGTGGGTTTCTAAAACATAATATTCTTGTGTGACCCTGTGTAATTGCATAGAAAATTACATTTTGTTTATGTACTTTACTGACCAAAAGCCATAAGGTGTGAAATTCTCTGCACAGTCAGCTCCTTTTTCAGCTGCCTGGTAAGTGGTTCCCCGTTTCCATTATGTTCACTTTTTTTAGAAAAGGAACTTTTGTTGACCAGGAATTTCTTACCTCATAGAACTCCCTGGACCAGCTCAGGGCACACACAGCAGGAGAATAAAAGGTAAGTAAGTATGCATTTTACTTAGGTTATTTAAAAACACACAGTCTCTTAGTTTTAAGCTCTGTTTCTTTACCTATAAATTAGTTTTCTTGGTAAGAGAGTACTATGTACTAACATAGGATATTAAGTTTCACTTTTAACTACAGCTAAATATACATTTATTGTGTATTCTACTTACGCCTGCTTAGCTTTGAGCTGCAATACTATAAATTGAGTAGTATTTGCTTCTATCTCCTTTCTAGACCTGCACAGTTTTTCAGAGTGGTTCTGTTTTGTGTTCAGGTAGTGTCTGTATTAGGGGACTCTCCATCCCACTGGAGACATACATTTTTGATTCTGTTTTCAGTGTTGATCAATTCCTGCTTTAAAGGCAGATCCTGCCTCCCCATGTGGGGAAGGGGACAGTATGTACCAACATGTCTTACTGAGGTTATAGAGGGGACAACAGTGGATTTGGGGAAACTGTCAAAGGCTCTTATGCCCCTTTTTCTGTAAGATGGTTTTCAGCAGGGACCTTTCCTCTGTAAAAAGGGGCTGTGAGGGCCCCAGGGGAAGGCACTGGACCAGCATGTTTGTGTCTGCTGGGGTGGGGAGCTCCCCAAAGGGCAACTGGGTGCAAGATCATATCACCTGATGTTGAAGTTTGAGTTCATAGTCATAAGCTCCTCTAGCCCTGAGAAAGCCTGCATAAGGATCAAGCTGAGGTTGAGGTTTCTTCCTCAGAGAGTCTTTTTGTTCACTCCAGACTTGAGCCAAAGTAGCTCAAGGTTTGAGCAAGCAGAAGAATAAGCAGTGGGGGACGGAGCTGTGTTGGCTTGCATTTCAAACCAGCATGTCATTCTAGACAAATTCTGAGAGCCCCAAACAGCTCTGTGCCAGTGTGAGTTGGATAAAGCCAATTGCAGAACACCTACCACATCCCCACTTGTTCACACTGTGCTCCACGTCCAGGATTTGGTCCTGGAAGAGCCACACTAATCAATGCACACCGGGTCCCACCCTGTGCAGAAAGTACAGAACAAAGGGGCAAAGAAGAGCGTGACTATGTGTCACCTGTTGATGTTGCTTCTCCAAAACATGAAACTTTTAATAACCAATGAATTAAATCATTCTAAATAGAGCCAAGTCAGCCCTAAGTAAGTAATACATTTCCCATTATGAAGTCAGTGGGAGCTCTGCACATCGCCAGGGCATGATTTGACCCACATACGAAAACTACAGCTGATGGGGGGCTGCTGTGCAGATTTTCCTCCTATGAGAGTACAGTGATGTTATTTCATGTGCCTGAGTTTTCAAACAAGATATCTCTGTTTCAAATGCATCTTTTCAAACGAGGCAACCTCTGCCTTCGTAAGGAATAGCCCAGGGCACATCATTACAGCTTTTGTATGGCCTGGAGGCACTGATGCAGGAGAAGCCCACCCTTGGTGGATGCAGTTGCAAAATCAAGGACTGATTTTGTTTGGGTTTGCATTCCTTCCACTCCTTGCTCTTGAAAATGACTCTCTCTTGAGAATAAGACAATTCTAACCCCAGATCTCCACAGATGCAGGGGAAGAGCAGGCACAGTGCCAGCGCATCCCAAAGACAGTGCATGTGTCCCTTTGAAAAGCGCACTTGAGTTTGTGTTACAGACAGTTACATATTCCCACGAAGCTGCAAGTCTCACGACAGATACAAGACCTTTGAACTCACCCAGTTTCCAATGGAGGCGAGTGTCCAACTTTAAAAAGGCCGTGCTTTTGGTACTCACCCCAGCGAGGCCAGGAGACAGCAGATGTTCTGGCAGCCGCAGCCTGCCTTGCGCTCAGGGAGCTGGGGCTGGAGGAGAGCAGCCAAGCTCCCTCCAGATGGAGCAGACGGGGAAGAGGTGAGGGGGAGGCTGCACAAGGAAGTTAGATAGCTCCAGATAGCAAGGGACTGATGGTGTGTGGCTCCACATCACCTAACCAACCTTGGAGAGGCTGCAGAAGAGAAATAAGCACCAATCCAGAGTTAACCTGAGTTCAGTAAGAAGTCTTCTTGTCATGGGAAAATCAATAGGGAGGAAATATCTGTGCAGAATGCATGATAATGTAGCAGGGTAACTACTTTTTATTTGAATGTAATTTGGACAAATGTATTACTCATAAGTGAATTATCCAGGGCTTGCCAAATATGTGGTTAAACAGTTATTATAGCAAATTACACCATCATCTAAACACCTCTGTTTTGGCTCTTAGTTGTCTTCTTTTGCAATGAGGTTGTTTGTTGTTTTTTTTTCTTTTTTTTGCTTGACTACTGTTGTCTAATAATGCTGTATTTTTTTTGTTACCATAGAGATAAATAATGGCACAAACAACAACATGCCTACAAGTGCATAAGAGCATTTTCTGACTTTCACAAGGAGAACACTCTTGTTAATGAAGACTCATATTGGTTGCGTAGTTCTTAACATAGTTCTCATGTCTATTGATTTGTGTCCTCATATGCATTTTATTATGGGCTTTATATTTCATTTTAAACTTCCAAAAATAAAGAAAAACAGCTGAGGTACTTTTTTTTTTTTTTTTTTTTTAATGGCCAGATTTTGGTTAGAGGTTAACACAGGCCTAAAGAGAACTCAGCTCTGCCCTCGAGCCCTCGCAGTTTTGTTTTGTTTTGTTTTGTTTTAATAAAAAGATCGTTATTACAATCCAGCGAGGGTCACAGAAGCGCAGTCATTACAGACAAGCCGTACCCCTGGTGCAGCTCTCCTGCCCTCTGCACCTTCTCCAGCCTTAGATCAATCAAACCTGTGAAGGCAGGACTGTTGTCAGTCATGATAAGTGTGTGCATTAAGGGGCTAATCCAAACTTTACTGAAGTGACCTGAAAGACCATTGATTAAAAGTAAGTTTCTGCTCATAACCTGCTTGCTTCTTTCTGGAGCAAAAGTGTACATTTACAGGAGCATGGGGGAAAATGTTTCATCTGTATATCAAAATTTCAGCTAAATGTAATTCAAATGAACAAACGGATATTTTTAATGCTTTGTGATAAGAAAATACGCCTTGGGTTTCATTACTGAAGTTAATTTAAAATGTGTTTTGTTTATAGTTGTCCTGACTGTGTTTCTAGGCCAGCACTCAACTCTTACCAACTCTTAACACAGTGTTTCATTATAGTGTCTTTACATTATGATCACTTATTTTATTGTATTTGTTACAATTGAGTAAGTACCATTCAGTCCATGGGGTAGTTTGCTATTGCTAAAGATACATCTGCTATTGCCTCAAGGAGTAAAATGCATATTTAGGAGTCTGTTTTCTAAAGCAAAATAAATTCTGAGCAATCTTGCAATTGGGGTTACTACAGGAAAAAGAAGAGGCAAAACAACCCCCATAATTATTAACTCCTGGGACTGTCCAGGTAGCCAGTTTCTAGAGGATTTTTTCCAATTCTGATGCCATTCAACATGTCAGAGTTGTTCTTGTTCTCACTGAAGTTAAACAACCAGTCTCCGTATCTGAACGCTGAAGGTTGTAAATCTCCCTTGTGAATGTTGCCTATGACAGGGAAGGAAAGACTTGCGTAATTACCACTTGTACTTCCTCAGAGAACATGAACTCAAGTCTAAAGCAAGGAGTTTGGTCAATAAAACATCAAGGTCTGAAAACTACAGGAAAAGACCTGTCCAGATCATATGATAAGTGGGTTTTTCTTGGTTAAAAAAAAAATTTAATATTTCAGTGGAAGCCTCTTCTTCAGACCTGATTAATTTGCAGATATTCTTAATTTTTCTTCAAGATTACCAATAGTTATTGCAATTCATAGCTAAGTTAACTGAAATATCTTACAGTCATCCTTCTATGTGAAGCATAGTGCACTGGATATAGTTATTCTGCTAAAATACAGAGAACCATTTACTAATCTGACTGTAAATGTTATGATGTTCATCAGTGTCTCTGAATGAGGTTACAAATTAAAAATCAGAGAGTAGAAGTAGCACCTTGTTCCCACACTACTGAAGTCAGAAGGAATTACTTTCAGTTCTTCTCCAGGCAGTGAGGGATATCAGTGCTTGGCACTTTGGACTATAATTGGCCAGATAGCTTATGGAAGAATATAACTTCTCACGTGAGCAAATTTTTACAGGACTTAGAGCCTTCAATCAATTATTAATGCTTTTTAGCTAATGTGAATGCTCGTGGTCACACTGGTACCTTTTCATAGCAATCTTTGTCCACATCTGTTCTCTACTTATATCACAGGGAATGATTTCAGTTAAAATGTTTATGCATTGCTGCTATTCTGTTTGCTCTTCTCCACTGCAGCTTTTTGTACTTCCTGCAGCGCTTTGCCCATTTATTAGCTCTAAATTCTCTCATGCAGAAGTGCCATATGAAGTCTTTGAAAACTTCTTTTGGAAGGAACCCTGTGATTCTTCAGCTGCTTTGCCATCTTCTCTGAGGGTGCACAGAGAACTCTGCACAAGGTAGGAGGCACCCAAAGTAAGACTGTCTGAAATAAAGCACATACTGCAGACTTGGATTACCTACAGGTCCGTGCAATATGAAAATGCTCTACTTCCTTTGATTGCTGTGGGATTTGAATATAATCAGCATCTGGCATGATAGAGACTGAAATACGAAAAACCTTATAAAATTTTCCTGATATACATTAGGTTGTCATCATCTGTGTCCCAAGGAATCAGGCAAACCAAGAACTGTTAAAATAGGTTGTTGAGAAATGTTGCTTTTTCAGAGTTCACCTGCCTAGTTTGGCTCAATGACTATTTTTCCCTCTCAGTTTTGAAATTCCAGATACAAATGGTGATGCGCAAACATTTGTTAAACTCTGAGGGATTAGTGAAAAATTGCATTGAAGGAGCATTTTCAACTGGTTTGTTGGACCTTGCCACCATAGCAAGTTCAGAGAAGAATTTAGATTACTTACCAACACAGATATTAAATTGCAGTCTGAAAATAAAGCAAATGAGATACTTGAATTGAGTAATTCAAACAGAATAATTCAAATTGAGTAATTAAAATAGAAGGGAATGGTGCCTTGACGTGTGGTAGCCTATTACTTCCAGGAAGGTCAAACACCAGAGGAATGGGACAAATTTAAAAAATCAGATGTTTTTATTTTTCTAAATTTCTTCTTATTTGCATATTCAAAACATTTCAAAGTCACTGCCTTAAACTATGTTACAAACAAAATATCAATTGAAGAGATAGTTTTGATGTGATGCACATCCTACTTGCACCGCAGGAATGAAGATGAAAAGGACACTTCTTTTGAGTGCCACATCTTAGTACAGTTTTACAATTATGCTTCGCAGACAATATTAACAATTCTTATTAAATACAGGATATCATCTTAAAATGAATACCAGACTTTTAGGAAGGGCTTTGTAACAAACATTTCAAAAATCTGATTTTACTTTGAATTAGCTTTCAAAATCCAGTCCAGATATATGTAAAGAATATAGAACATAAATATATTTTCTAAAGTACTACAGTATGTGAAATTTATAAATTGTTACACGCTTTGCTAATGCAGCTGGGTGAAGCTTAGTCTCAGATCAGATAGAATCTTTTAGATAAATCATTTATGACTAGATGACTTCTTATCCAAAAGTCAAATATGTGATCATTTACAGAGGTCACTGGCTGTATTCTGCTCTGTGTTCCATAATCAGCTGAAATAAACCCCAGGAGTCCCTCCTGAATGTATACTTACAGGGTCACAGTATAATAAAATACTGCTCAAATTGTATTTCAGACAAGGAATGCTTTCCCCAAAACTACTCCAGTCTCAGGGACAGGACTGTCAATATGAATTGCAGTGCAAATGGCAAGTATAAAGTCCAGCATTTGGAAGGGGAGTGCCCTGCCTACTTAGTGGCAAAAAGCCCTGCTGCGACACACATTTAACTATTTAAGTGACTTTTACAATGTATATTCTATACTCCTTTTTTACAGAGTCAAGCTGGGACTTACAACTAAGGCACCTTTTTGACACAGGGGAGAGGTACAAAGCAAATACTGAAAACCTTGGGAATGTTTTCCGAATGAATACAAGCTGGTGTTATAGTGAAGAAATGCTATCAGGCTCTATGGAAATAGAGAATATCCTCAAAATATCCCAGCTATGATAATGCATTATCACAATACCTTCATACCATATGGTCAAAACCAAAAAAAGTCACAGGATGATGGAACTGCATGAAAATGCATTTCTGCCTGAAAAGCAGATAGGGTATAAGCCTCAGGCATTTCTATCATCCCACAGAAATACACCTAAGTGATCATGAAAATGCAATAAATGCTCAGTATAAAACCTTACGGAAAGGAATAACATATTGTTTTCCTGTGGAGTTCACTACAGCCAGCATTAGATCAATCAATACATCCACCTCTGTGCTGGGTAAGTTCCCCTGTAAGCTTCAGATGATCTGGAAGGATGTGTTTTATGAAAATATTACCAAAACAACTGATTAAATAAGAAAAAAATGCAAAATTGGCACCCTATAATAAAGACAACTAGATAAACAAAATTGCAATGACTATTATCAAGCAATCAAGTGGCTACTCCTGTAGCTGTTCCTTTGCTTGGCTGCTTTGTTAAAAGTGATATCATGGAGTCACCACTATGCTTTGAATTATAGGTTGTTACTGACTGGGTGGAAGAAATGCTGCGCCCAGGACAGATGCCAGCGAGGCAGGGCTGGGCAATTACCACCACTGCTCACAGCAGCACATAGGCAGTAATGAGTACCTGTCATGCTCTCCCAGAAGCAAAAAATACAGCTACTTGATGAAAACGCTTACAGCGTTCTGTACTATTATAAAGAACAGATCATCTTCCATCTCAGTGGGACTGTCAGCTCCAGTAGCTCAAGGCAATACTCGGATGGTTTCTCTCTGCCTTTGAATGAAGAGGCAGAACAAGAGGAGTCACACACACACAGGCTATGGGCTCTGACACCAGAACTCAGGGAGGCTGGGGTGCAGCAGAGCACTTACTGCAGGAGCCCTCATCCACTTTATTTGCCAGGTCCTGCCTGGAAGCACAGTACACTTTTCACCACAGTGGTCCTTGTTTCTTCCACGATTATACTATAAGCATGTTGTGTCACATCACTCCAAGTGACACTCTGCAGGCTCTAAACAGCAGAAGAGAATGAGGGGTGGTCCATGATAAATCAAGTTCCAATTTTTCAAGTTACTGACTTTAGCAGGAGGAGCACTTGCCATGAGTGCCATGTGCCCATTACACCTATTCCATATAGAATCAATACATACTCCTCTGCCTGGGCAATGGCTGTACTATCACTGTATCCTTTTGTTCTTCACTGTGGGCAGCACTCACACTGTCAGTGCTATTTTCAAAAGCCTTCACAATTTTCATTTAAATTCAGGAAAACAATATAGAGCTGAAATGGTACCTCAGTCATTCCAACGAGTAACAAGGTTTGCCTAATCAAGTATTTCAAAGGAAGAGTTCAAAACTAATCTCAACCCTAAATATCTTTTAAAGTGAGTTTTAAAGCAATGCCGTATTCTAAATAAACAGGCAAGAATCAAGGTCAATTGACAGACCATTATGGACCTTGAAAGATAGAGTTAAATTTATCAGATGTGTTGCTCATGGTGCCTAGATTACTAGCTATCTTCAGAAATATATTGACTTTAAGCAGTCATGGATAAATATACATTGGCTTAGCTGTTATGACATATCTTTAGTCCTAAGGAAATGATGAATTAGCTAAGTAGTCTTTAAGGTAAATGTCATACAGGGGCTAATCAAGCTTCTTCCTCTCACTCTTAAACACACTTTACTGATGACATGTGTGTGTACATATTCCAAAGAAATCCTTCCAGATATTTCAGGTGAGAGCTTCAGACAACATCCACCTACATTCCTCCTTGAGCTATGTAGAATCTGAGGATCTAATATTGCAACAATTATGAACTCGAGCCTAATCTTCTAATCTCCTCGGATGGAAGCAGAGCTGTTCAGGAGCAGGGGTGGTCCCAGGCAAGGACACATGGTTGAGACCATGTCAGGAGTGGGTGTCAGACTGGTCCATGCTTATGGAAAATCAGTGGTGCCCTTTCCTCTCTTCCTTTTTGTACCTATTCATGATCTGCTCTTTTACCATCATTGAAACTTCCTGAGAGTCCCAGTTACCTGCAGTTCGTGAGTATGGCACCACAAGCATCACACCACCACCATGAAAATATGTGCCAGGCAGAAAATGGGATTTAAAAGTTCCATAAGGTAGAAGTACAACCTCATAAGGTCCAAGGAAGATGATGATGCACCATCCAGCACAGTATGCGCAGCCCCAAACCATGTCTCGGACTGCCTGGGGTGTGTTGCAGTGTAAACAGAGGGCAACAGCAGTCTGCTTATAGGGTATCTGTTCAAAGAGCAGAGACCCCCACAGTGGGATCCCTCACCTCTACAGCTGGTGCTGGGCTTCTCCTCCCTCCCTTTGCTGCTGCACTTGGGAACTTGGAGCACAGCCACAAGGCAGAGATCTGCGAGCGGGACTGCTACATGACTGTGAGAGGTAAGGGATACAGGTGGGCTGTTGAGAAGAGCCTTGTGCTGTCCTTTCCCCATTGTCTCCTGTGCTGACCCCCTCTGCAGCTGTGGCCTTCCATGCCCCACCTATTGCACAGCTCTCCGAGGAAGAACTGGGACACCGCGCTGGTCTGTAGTTGGTGTGACAAAGCTCCCTGCCTGGTCATCTCTGGAAAATGAAGTCTCTGTGTGCCTTTGTGTGTGCGTATTGGGGAGAGCTATGCTCAGGGCACTCAGAAGAAACATGTAAGAGCCCTCCAGAGTTTATGGGAGGTGCCTTTGGCCTCAGTGAAAGAAGGAACTGGTAGCATTAGGAGAGGGTAAGTACTCTGTTGTTAAGGAGTGGTGGTGGGATTGTTTATTTTTCCTCCCATAAACGTTTTTTTTAAGGTCCTAATGGAAACAAAGCGAAGTATTATTCCTCTAAAAGCACTATTCTTTAAGTAAACCAGACTCACTACTTGAAACATTCCAATGACATATGGTGGCAGCAGGGGGATGGCCGAGATCGGACGGGCGAGGTATCACCCAGATAAAGACCCACACACACAGGCAAAGGTACAAGGTGTGAGGAGAGGGACATGTGCCCCAGACACAGGCAGGACAGAGGAGAAAACAGCCAACACTCATGGAGGCGTAAACTTATGCCTTTTATAATTACCTTCAACAACCTTACTACTCCAGAGGCAAAAACTAAAAAATGTCAGAGCCCTTTCATGGTCTCTGTAACTCCAGAGGTCTAGGCAGCTTTCACATGGTGGCTGTAGAGGAGTCATGTCCTCCTTGAACACCCCCTTCAGACACCTGTGCTGGCTTCAGTCCCTGCACCTCAGCTCGCTGAGCTCAGTGTGCCAGAGCCAGGGCTGGGCACAAGCTGCTGCCCATGGCACCACTCTCCCAGAACAGTAAAATAATCATTGCTGGGGGGTACCAAAACTCAGGCTCCCCTGCTCTTGTGAGAGGGCATTTTTTGACCATCTTGCACCTGGTGAGCTCACAGCAGTCGACCTCTATGCTCCAGCAGACGTGCGCCTAGTTGGCATCCTGATTCAATAGCTTTTAGAGTTACTTTTCTGTAAAGGATTTTCTCATCTCTTTATTTTCCTCCATGACCCAGCACACACACGTTGTGCCTGAGCTGTAGTTTCTGCAGTGGCAGTGAGGTTTGTTAGACCTCAGCAGAAGGGAATGAAAAGAACCCACCTGTGTTTTACATATGAAAGATGAAAAATGAGTCCACAGCTGTCTTTCTCCAGCGGATAATGCAGAAAAATGGGGGCTATTTGCTATGCAGCTCATTACTAGTAACAACAAATTGGTATAGTTATCATCAATTTAAATATAAAGTAGTATAATTTTTTCTACAGGCTTTGCAGGTTTATAGATTGGTGTATTCACCAGAATTTGTAACACTTCATTACCCTGTAAACTTTCCTCTCTCGCCTGCTGCCTCTTATTTGCATCTCACTACATCTAAAATATGTCTTAATCTGGTAGACATGAATGCTAATCTAGACTCCGTTTCTTCCTCTCTAGTGGTTTACTGCTGCTCCCAAATATCCTGGTTTCCTTCAACATCATGAATTTTGGATCTGGAGAGATGGGAAGGGAACAGGGTAGGGGTACATCCATACACGGACAGACATCCCATACTCTTCTTTGTCTTCTAGTTTCTTAACTTGTCAAACTCTCTTCAGCAGTTAGGGAAGCTAGAAATATAAAACTCTTATTTAAATAGAGAGTTTCTCATGCTATTTCTTGCATCTAGTGGCTAAGGATTAGGAAAATAACAATTATTGCAAGATTTGGCATAAAATCATCATCTTTGTCATTTCTTTCATAGTTTAGCCATCTTTTGGATTTGTAGAAATGTGGTCTGTAGAAAAACAGCTACAGCACGTTTTAGGAAAAAAACAGTCCATATATGATTTCAAGGCAGTTATACCTAAATCCCTTGGAGCTTAAAATAAAAAGGTCATCCCTGAGATAGATGAGCTGGTGGGCAGAGTGCAGGTGACATGTTCGAAGTGGCACAACATATTTGCTCTGTCAGATGTTCATTATGGTATGACCCTCACCTGAAAAAGCCTATATGCAGATACGCTATGGGCACTCATACCAAAACAGCTGCAGATGGGCTGTGCCTTCACAATGGCTCAGTGTGATAGCTGTCAGAATTCCTACATTATATGTTCAAATTCCATAATGAACTAAAAAGGCATATAGGAAAACACCTTCTCTCCTCTAAAGGTCTGCTTCCCAAACAGGTTCTTCATGACAAAACCCCATGCCTGTTGGCCTCTGACTGCATAGCTGCCATTGGCCAAGGTGGAAAGATATAAATCACACAGCACCACATTACAGTGAGCACAGGTGAGCAAGGGTTTGATGTGACCACTCCTTTGTTAAAATGCATTACTCTGCAGAAAAATGGCAGAAAGACGTCAAAAAGACCAGAAATAATTTCTTTCTGTTTCTCCAGAGAATTGCAGAACTGTAAGAGACCTGACCTAAATCTCTAAAATCCTGCAGTGCTGCTTTTTGTGGTTCTGCTCTTTGGGTATTCAACGATGTTGTTACACTTCCCATGACATTACTCTGAGCATTTATATTTTTCTCCAGAATACACTTTGACGTTGGCAGATCAACTGTCTGGTTACCTAAAGGGCTCCATTGCTAATAAACCTGGAAAACAAAAGCTTAGGCAGCATGAATGCCTGTAACATTGTCAATACTTCTCCCTCCTGCCCCCTCTAGCTTCACCCAGCTGTTTTAAATAGTGAGGAGAAATTAAAATTCTTAAAGCCTTGCGGGATGTTTGGATTTCTGCCCTTTATTTCCACTTCTATGCGCCATAGCTTGAAAATTTGCCCGATTTAAAAATTCTCTGTTCAATTTTCTTTTTAAAAGCAACGACTAGGAGTCCCGGCAAGGAAAATTATCTGGTGTTGGCTTCGCCCATTGCCAAGCTACCGCTCACAGCCCTGCCCGTACGGATCGTCCTGGGCTTGGCGTTTTCCTGTGCCCGATGACATTATGCAATTACACGATGATAAACATCATTCGGGAATACAAATGCGAGAGGTAAACAGCTCGGGGCTCTTTATTAGTTTATTCCAGGCGATCTTTCTTGTTTTACTGCACAGCTCCTCCCCTTTTTACAGTTTTCTGCTATTCTTTACTAATTCTAGTGATTTGAGAAATGACCTTTAACCTACGCAGTTTGCAGACTCCTAAAGGGGATAATTGAAATGCCACAGTAAACCAAAGGCAATAAAATATTATTTACTAGGCATAAAACTAAGGTTGGTCTTCTTAAAGGAACGAACAGCCCCCTTATTCCTCCCCCCTCCCCGGACCTGGTGCTGCACCTAATTTATAAATTCCTCACCAGGCGTCCCGAGGAATGAACAGCAGCCCGGGCAGCGAGGATGCCTAATGGAAGGGCTCTTTGGGATATTAGGGAGTAAAGAAACCTGCCGGGAGCGATGCTGCGGCGGTCGGGGCCGTCAGGTGCCAGCGGGAGCCGCAGTGTCCCGGGCTGTTCTCCTGCCCACTGTGGGTCGAGGGGGCTCCGCGCTGCTCTGACGCCCCCGCCATCCCCTCCCACTCCCTGCCTTGTGCCCCGAGATGCCGCTGCTCGGCTCCCAGCGCCGGGGCCCCTCCAGCGCTGATCCCTCCCGGGAAGGCGGCGGGCGCCGCCGGGCTCGGCGGGGAGCGGCGCCCCGGGCAGAGCAACGGAGGGGGCGGCCCGGGGGGCGCTGGGCAGAGGGGGGACCGTGGGGGCCTGGCGGGGCCAGCTGGCCCGCTCGGCAGAGGCTGCGCTTACCTGGCTGGCAGCGCCCCGTCGGGGCGGACGAACTCTTGGCCCGGGAGCAGGTGGGCAGCGGCTCGTGCCGGCCGGGATGTGCCTTTTCCCCCCATCGCGCTCCTGTGAAGGGATTTTATTTGCACTAGAATGGTTTTGAAGGAGTGAATGCATTTATTGATAGGAGGGCTGCTCTCGCAGCCTGGTTGGATTTCCCAGAGCTGCTTTGATAATGTGCCCCCTCCCCCGAATCCCCCCGTGGACCCTCAGTGGCAGGCGGATACAGGGGAAACGCTGCGGAGTTACGGCACGGCTGGGGGAAGGCTCCCGTTTCCTGTGCTTGGGTGCGCATGGGACGGGAGAGGTGCAGTGAAACCCCTTTGGCTGAGGACTTTGAGCGAGAAAAGAGCGAGGAGGTACAAAGGGTCCGCGAAGCCCCCCTTGCCTGTAGCTCTCATTGGGCCTAACTTGATTGAACTCAAAACAGTTTTGTCAACAACTTGCCAAATTTACAGCGGCAGAAAAGCCGCTGCAGAAAGAGGAACGCGAGCCGTCGAGCTCGCTCTGTCTCCCCGCGTTTGGCAGGCGGCACACGCGGCTCGGAGCATGCGATAAACAGGACTTGTCAAAGAGCCGCCCGGCAGGAATGCCGGGGCAGCCCCTCGGCGCGGCCATGTGCACCGCACATTGCACGCACATGTGTGCGGGGGGAGCCCCGCGGGGCTCTCCTGGCGGATCCCCGCGTATGTTTATGCATCCCCCCCATTCCCTATCCCAGGATGACCAGCCGGCGGTGCTGGTGGGGGCCGTACACCCCCGCACGAATCTCCCCGGCGGGGTGGGCACAGGGGGCACCGCTTTGCACGAACTTTGCGTTCACGGGGTGTCGCGCCGAGCATGACCAACGAGAAAGGCGCGGCGATGCGGGGCTCAGCCCCGCGGATGGGATGGGACGGGAATGTGCACCACGGGCGCTCGCCGCCCGCCGTGGGGCTGCGCGGGGTCCCGCTCGCTGCCGTACAGCTTTAAAATCTAGCCCCGACTGCAATAGGCCGGGTTTGGGCGCATGCGCTGCCCAGAAAGTTTTCCAGCTGCCGTTGGCTCTCTAACTTTTTTTTCTTCTTTTCCTCCTTTTTTTTTTTTTTTTTTTTTTTCTTTCGCAGTTTTAAGCAGCGGGGTGAAGAGGAGCGAGGGAGAGACGCGGGGGGGAGCGGGGCCGGCTGTAGCGGGCGGGGGCAGAGCCCCGTGGAGGAAGGGTCGGCTGCTGCGACGCCGCCTGCCCCAGCTCGCTCTCCCGGCTTGCTCTCCCAGCTCTTCTCCCGCGTATCCCGCTCCCCGGCGCTGGGCGCCTCTGGCACCGATGGATTGGGAGAGCCGCAGCTCCTGAAGCCCGGACTGCTCCCCTCCCCCTGCCCCTGTTCGCCTTGCAGGATCAGTCGCCCCGTAAGACAGACACACGCGTGCACAGCCCCCCTCCCCCTTCCCGCTTGTGCAGAAACTTCTTTTTCTGTTGGGCTTTTTCTTCTCAGTGTAAAATGGAGGGAGCCGGCCCCGGGATGGCTCTGCAGCCGCGGACCCCCGGCTCCGCACCGCCCAGCCTTTAAGCAAGTGAAGGGGGGCGGGCAGGGGGAGCCCTGCACCCGCTCGGCTCCACTCGTGCCCCTCGCCCGGGCCGGTCCGAGCTGCGGAGGGGGCGGTCGGCGGCCCGAGCGCCGGCGGAGCCGGGTGGGAGCGCGGGGAGCCCCGCGGCGGCACCACCTGGGCTGGTGGGACGGATCGTCGCCCGCGGCGCTTTCGCTGCCGCTTGTGAAGATTTTTATTTGCTTCCGCACAATCACGCCCACGGGCGCTGTGTGCGTGTGTGTGTGTGTTGGGTTGGCTTTTTTTTTTGGTTTTTTTTTTTTTTTTGTTTTTTTTTTTTTTTTTTACCTCCTTCTTCTTCTGCTGGTGGAAAGCCCTAATTACTGCGATTGCTGATGGACCTTGGAAAGAAGGCTGCACTGGTGCCCCGCTCCGCAGTCGGACACGCTCAGCTTGCGCCGGACAGGGCGGCCGCTCGCCCGCCGCCCCCCGCCAGCTCCGCGGGCCCCCGCGTTCTCTCGGCCGAGGCTCGGGACGATACCGCCCGGCTCCTGCGAGCCAGGATTTTACTTTCACGTCGCCGTTTCTCCTGCTCCGCTTGGATTACTTGGCTGCTCCCGCTCGGTGATCCCGCGCGATGGAGGTGAGTCCGCGCGGGGCGCGGGGGCTCCGCGCCTCGGGGGCCGCGGGCGCGCAGGGTGGGCTGAGCCTCGGCAGGGCGCGGGGCCCCGGTGCGGGGCGGCCTCTCCTCCCCTCCCCGGCTACCGCCGGGCGCTCCCACCTCTCCGCTCTCACCCACCGCGGAGAACGCTGCTTCCCACTTGGGAAAAGCTCCCGTATTTTCTGCTTTTTCCTTCTCCTTTTAAATTTCCCCCCGAAGAGAGGCTGCCCGCCGCAGGGACACTTGCGGGGCTCGCTCTGCCCGCCGCGTCCCGGCGCATCTTTCTGGCAGCGGCTCCTAACGCGAGTTTAAAGACATCTTTCCAAACTTCCCAAACTTTCCCGAGGTGGATGGCTATGGAGGAGCCCATCGTCGGCGCTAATGGTGGCCTGTACCTTTAAGGAGAGCTGGCTGGGGGCCAGCGGAGGACCCGGAGTCAGCCCCCCTCCTTCTTTAATTTTATTCTCAGTTTCTGGAGATTATCACTCTGCATCTGCAGCGGGTCCCGCCTGGGTCAGCGCGGAGGAGCGCGACTCCTCAGGGTCCCCTTGGCGCTGCGAGGACTCCATGTTGGAAAGGCTGTTGGCTTTTTGTTGTTTGTTTGTTTTTAATTGTCAATTGTATGGTAAATGGGCTGCGCTAGGAGGGTCACGGGGAGTTCAGCGGGGCCGAGGAGCGAGGCTATCCCTGGGCGCCGAGGGAAGGACACTGTGTGCCTTCACCCCCGGGAAAACACCCCCTCTGCGCCTCCGGTGGGGAAAGCTGGGCCAGGACCCGACCAGTGGCTTTCCCTGCAATCGTGAGACCTGGTCTCGCCCCTGCAAATGGCTGTGAAGCCGCAGCGGGGACCAGGGGGCGGCCGGGGGGGGTTCCCGCGGAGCCGCTGCGCCTCCCGCGGTTTACAGCCCCCTGGAGCCGGGCTCTGGATGCCGCCTGCCCGCTGGTAGTGCTCCTAGAAAACCAGATGCCTTCGCAGGCTTTCCAGACACCCCGTGTAAAACAGGATCAGAGGCGATCCCGCGGTGCAGGATCTGTAAAAGCCTCTCTTTTCATCTCGGCAAGGAGCGCGGGCTCCGCATGGGGTGCGTTAAATACCAAAACCCAGTCTCCGCGGCCCTACAAAGTTGAACACGGTGCCTCACGCTCCCGATCTCCATCGCTCCGCGCTGCTGGGCAGTCTGCCTTTTTTTTTTTTTTTTTTTTTTAACTGCTGGCTTTTTTCTGTGTGTGTGTTGTTTCTGGTGGCAGCTTGTCAGCTGCTCGGTGCAGAAGGGCCGGGCTGGAGGGGCCGGGCCCTCGCCCGCGTTCCCGGGCGCAGGTGCCTCCTCCGCTTGGCTTCTCAGCGTCGCGGCCAGAGGACGAGGAGGGCGATTGTGGCGATGATGAGGCGCGGGAGGTGCCGTCGGAAGGGCAGAAGTCGCCCGGCCCCGTCGCCTCCCGGGGCTGCGGCGAGCGCGGCCGCCCCCTGTTGGGAGCGGGACGCCACAGCTCCCCGGGGGCCGCCGTGACGGGGCTCGAGTGCTCCGGCGCAACCACGGCCAAGCCCCGGGGAGCACCCGGGCCCTTTGAACGGGGCAGTGCCCTTTGGCCCCGCCGTCCTGCTATTGCAGCTCCCGGTGCTGTCCCGCTCACCAGCTCCTTCCGCGGCCGCCCGCCCCGCCGGAGCGGCTCGGCGTGTCCGGGCCGGGCAGCTGCACAGCTCTTGGGGTCCCGCATGGGCACAGGCGTCTCCAACCTCCTCAGGGCTCGGTTCCATGGCGTTTCTTTGTTACTGTCATTATTCTAAGAACTAAAAGACGTAATAAAGCCCAACACGTTGTAGGCTGTTGGATGTAGGCTCGCCCCGCGCATACCTCGTCTGTCGCTCAGTACGCCCTCGGCTTTCGCACCTTTCCCGGGACTGAGCCCCTCTAAGGCGGGCGGCTCTTTCTGCTGCGGGAGACCGGCCCCTGTTTACGCCTCCCCATTTACCCACCCCAAGTTGAGCTGGGGGCTCAGCTCCCCCATGCAGGAGATGTTTAACCCGCACGGCGCGGGGAAGCTTCGTCCCCGGGCTGCAGCCCCGGCGCATGTGGGTCCCCACGCTGTGGCAGCTTCCCCGCCTGTGCTCGGGCAGGTTCCGCGTCCGGCCCCGCCGCCAGCGCTCCGCTCCTCCTGGCCCTTCGCAAACAGAAATAAATTAGAATTAAGAGCACCTTCAATTCAGCGTTAAGGGCCTTTGGAGAATGAATAGGGAATAGGGAGCCCCCAAGTGTCGAAATGTCCTTTTTTTTTTTTTTTTTTTTTTTCCCTTCCGAGGGGAGGGGAAATAAACCCCGGGAATGGCTCTGGGTAGCGAGTGAGAGAGTCCCGTGTGAGGACCAGACGGTGATCGCGGGACCTGTCGGGGGAAGCGCTTGACTTCCAAGACGGCAGCCCGGTTGTTGCAGGGGCCGGGTCGGGACGCGGAGCCGCTCCTTGTCGCTCCTGGTACCTCCTCGGGCTGGTACCTGCCCCGGCGGGGCCCCGGGGCTGCCGTCGGGGCAGTCATCGCGGCGCCAGCGCGGAGCTCGGGCTGCCTCGGCGATCGCGGAGAGCGGGAGCCCGGAGGCTGCGGCGAGATGGTTTAGGGGACGGCGGGGAGCTCCCGCCACGGCCGGCGGGGAAGGGCGAGGACCGGCCGCATCGTCCCCGGGTGGGAGCCGCCGGGACCCCCGCGGAACCCACCCCTGGAGGCACCGGGCTCCCCCCTCCCTCTTGCACTCTCTTTGCAAACCTGAAGCCGCCTTTAGCCAGCCGTGAGCCTTTCGTGTCCGCGCCGCTGGCCCCGGCGCGGGGAGCGATGGGGTAATGCCCGGCCCGGGGCCCGCGCGTCGCCTGTCGCTCCGGGGCAGCGGGGATGGGGTCCCCCGTGTCCGCAGCCGCTGTTCCGTCCCGTCCGGTGCCGTCCCGCCGCGGGCGGGGTGCGGGAGCGGCGGGGCCGGGGCAGAGGGACGGGCGGACGCCCCAGGAAGGCGGTGTCCGCGGGGGGGGTGGGGGTGCGGGGGTGGGTTTTGCCCGGTGGAGCGGGAGCCGCGACGTGCCTGAGTCTGGCACCAGAGCCTCGGCGGGGAGAAGGGCCGGCCAGGCAGAGTCAAGTTAAAAGGGGCCCGGAGACTTCCGTTGTTTAAACTTGAATGCTCGAAAATGGTCTGAGGAGCAATAAACAATCTGATCCTTTTTCTCCCCCCTCTAGAAATCCAGTGCAGTATTAATCCACGGAGGTGCAGTGGGGACAGTTGGCAGTACAATGGCTTCTCAGTACCTCGTAGTGGCTCTGGCCGTTTTCTCCTCTTTTACCCAGGTTGTAATAGAAGCCAGCTCTTGGTGGTAAGCATCTCGTATCGACTTGATTTTAAAAGGGGGTGTCAAGATTTGCTTGCTTAAATGTCTGTGTGCTTCTTATGTACTTTGTTTCTGAGGGAGTACCGCTGGAGCGAGGCAGCTGGGGAGTGGTGTGCTCGGTGTAGTACGTTGTGTAGTAACATGAACGGGTCTGTCGAATAAGGGTAAATGTGCAACATCTCGTCTTGTACAATACAGTTTTGAGAATGCTGTATGGTAGATTCTCTGTGGATTTTATCACCTTTAAATTATGAGAATTGCCTCTCTTTTAAAAGAGTCATTTTAGCTCACTTAGGTTAGAAATTTTGCATGTATAAGAGAGAATGCTGATTTGCAAGTAAAAACTTTTATTAAAGTTTAGACTTGAAGTTTTCTGTAACTCAAATGTTTACAAATATGTTTTGTTACAGAGAAGCACATTTAAATTTCTACTTTGGCAAATTATACAGTGTGCAATGTTGGGAGTTCTTGAAATAGGTGTTTCTCTGCTGTTTCAAGTGATCCTTTTTGGATTAATGGCCACTTTTTAATTGAAATGTATCATATGAAGAGCACTTTCAGAATTAAGAAAACAAAGTTGATTTTGTTTACAGTGAATATACTTGCCTGTATTGTTGTGTTGTCATTTGGAAGAAGCTAGAAGTGGTCTGTAGTAAGTTTCTAACTTCTGGCTTGCTAAAAGTTTCACTATTTTTTATAGTAGAACAGATGGAAAAGTCCAGAGTTAAATGTAAAATATGTGTTAAAACAGATTGGGGTTTGGGGGACTTTTTAAATTTTTGCTTTATTTATTCTCCTGGCCTTGCAATTGTTTGGAGCTTCTGTTATTTTTACTATGACAATTTAAGCTGGTAAAGGGCTGCCTAGATGCAAGTCTTCCAAGTCTGTGTCTTAGTTCAGTCTCTAAGATTTGGTGATAACCACATGGATGGGAACTAATAACTTCTGTCCTGTCCTTAAAACAAAAGTTTCATATTTAAGTGTTAGTTTAGGGTTTTTTTTTCTCACCTGTTAGCAAAACCGGGAGTTGTATACTCATGTATAAGATACAGTTCTGTTTGGGACTTATAGATTTAAGAAAATATATATTTAATTTTATTTTAGAGTCTTCTGTTTATTAATCCAAATCTTTCTTTATGCAGGTCTTTAGGGATGAATCCCATGAACCCCATGAACCCTGTTCAGATGTCAGAGGTGTATATAATAGGAGCCCAGCCACTATGTAGCCAGCTAGCAGGGCTTTCCCAAGGACAGAAGAAACTCTGCCAATTGTATCAGGACCATATGCAGTTCATTGGAGAGGGTGCAAAGACGGGCATTAAGGAGTGCCAGTATCAGTTCAGACATAGAAGATGGAATTGCAGCACTGTGGACAACAACTCTGTTTTTGGCAGAGTCATGCAGATAGGTAGGAAGCAACATCTTTATGATTAAACTCTTGTCTAAGGATATGTATGGCACACACTGTTCTGCACTTGAAGCTCTTGCCAGGTTCTTACTGAGTACTGTATACAATCAAGTGTTTTAAAAGTTGGCAAAGGAGTTGGATTATTTTTAGCTGGAGGTGATTTCCCACCACTGTCCAGCCATGTGTCTTGGAAAACAAAGTAGGAATATATATTTGCATATGGGAATAGAGGAGAAAGGAAAATGAGGCCCTGAAATATCTTTTTTACTGAACCTGAGACAGAACGAAGGCAACCTAAGAGAATTAAAACCAGCAGCGTCTTGTAAAATTAAAGATGTCCATGTCTAGTTCCAAAGTTAGCGGCTGCATAATAAATCGGTCTTAGTCCAGAGGTTAACTGAAAATTGCTGCTCTGTCGATTAGTGTTTATAGGCAATTCCTTCTTGCTTATTTCCAGATATGGGTGGGTTTTTTTCTCTTTTTAAAGAAAACAGATTTGTTTTTAAGGTACTTTAGCAGGACAATTTTTATGAAAGCATTTCTATCGGGGCAGAATATGTGATTGTCTTTATAACTCACCTTTAATGTAATCACATTGCTGGAAAGAGAGACAGATTCCTGTTTAACATCTTATCACAATTAAGTGGACACCCAACCCTTTCCCTATCAGCTCCTCTTTGAAATGGGCTTCTCCAGTGCTCACGTGCTGCCTGCCTTTCCTGGCATTTAAGGACCTCATCGTATTTTAAAGTCCTTGGCAAAATTTTAACCAGTGCTATTGAGCTGGGTCCATGGTGAAACTTCCCTCTGATTTTCCCAAGTCAGATTGTAATCAACTGAAAACCACCTATTTTCTGGGTGTTACCTGTGATCTTTTAAGTAATGATCAGTACACTGACAAACTCAGCAGTGCTTTTCAGTTAAAGTTGTAAAGTAAAACAGTGTTTTTCCATGCTGCTTTAAAACAAAAAAGTTTTAAAATTGGTCTCAGTCTAGGTTTTATCTGTAAATGGGCTGACTCCAGTTAAAGTTGAAGGAATATATCAATTCACATTTGGTCTCAATTTTTGTTAAAAGAAGGTTTTTTTTGGAGATTGTCAGACAAATAGAAAAAAACTATTGCATGGAAGTACCGAATTGGAACAGCTGATTTTAGATAAACAACCTTCCCTAGGCTTTTTGCAAGCACAGTGTTAACCCCCCATAGAGTTTGTTTTTCTAACTTACCTGAGCAAAAGTCTAAAAACACATGTAACATGAAAGAAAGCTTTTTCTGTATACCTCTCTGTTCTAGTAATCTAACAAATGTCAGAAAAATAATCCATTTAAAATTTAGGCCTTCATCCTTCAGCCCTTATTTATTATCCAAGCAAGTGAAAATTAGCTCGGGGGGACTATTGGAGTGAAGAAGTATACAGGATTGGGCTCATGATTTGTGGTGTCTGTCTCTGGAATAGTTGTTTCTGCCCTCCCAAAGTATGACAGGTCTATTTAAAGGTGGTTTCTTTCAAGTTAAATAACTTTGCCGCACCCTTCTGATGAATATGACTGTATTAACTGATGTCTACACAGCAATTCATCATGTAATTAAGCCACTTATTCTAATTGCAGATGGAAACAAGGTTAATAGCCATATCCAAGAGTTAGAGTATAAAGAGTATGTTCACTGAGAGCAAGGAAGGTGGTGTGGATACCAGTTGTATTATTTCACACTGACCTCCAGTAATGACCAGTTGGTGTTCCTCTGAGTGGAAGGAAAAGTGGGCACTTCCAGAGCCTGATTCAATTTATTTCAGCCTACCATACCCTGACATGTCAGGGACTGTCAGACACTCCTTACTCTCACCAGTGTGGAAGGTGACAGTCAGGGTCTGAATGACAATGTTTGGGAGGGTTTTGCCATCTGCTGTTGGCCGTGCCCCAGAGAGCACCCGGGCACAGCACTGCCCCTCAGCACAGTCATGGCCCTGTGTGTCAATGGGCAGTCTTTCTTCCAGGGTTTACCCTGCACAGTTAGCTAAAGCTGTACAAATAAACCCAGCATTGGGCTTGGAAACTTGCTCTGTGGCTTACTGAACTGTAAAATTTTAGGGCTTGTGTTCTGCACTGCTCTTCTTGGCTGCTGGTTCCCAGGTCAGGCCATGGTCCTCCCTGCCTTCCCCACCTTGCCCTGTCTCGTGCCCATCAGTCCTGGGCAGGCTGTGCTTGGGCTTTGCACACAGAAAATAAAATAAGTAGGTCCTCCCCCAACAGCTCCGTGTACTTGGGGTCTGGTTTATTCTGCCCTTAGCCTGATGTTGAATGCTTTTAAAGTGCAAGACAAAGAGCGTTTTGTATCTTATGTTCAGGTATATAAAAAAAAAGTTGTTCTGTTCTCGCAGACTTATTCAGATCTAGTGTAAAGCTCAGCTCCTTGCTCTGTGGGTGGCTTCCTACAGTGTGTGTATATTGAACAGTTCCATTTCTATGTTTTATATATATGGGAGAGAGGGGACTTGAACGTGTTTGGAATGTGTGTTTCCTTGCCATGGCTACAATAGAGAAAAATCCTGGACTGTGGGAAAAGGCAGATATGTTTGACAGTGAAGGAAAGCACAGTTGTGCCTGAAGACTGAAAAAAAAAAAAAAAGGAAAAGTCAGAGTAACTCATCCATGTGAAACCATCACTCTCAGTGTGTTCCTGGGTCGATGACTTGAGGCAGTGTTGGCTTGAAATCTACTTCAGCAGCTGATGGTATTTTATAATTTGCCTTAATGTTCAAGGAGGGAAATTGGGGGCAACTCTCCTTTCTGTACCCCAGCCTGTCTTTCTGCTTCCCACTAAGTTCTTCAAGATTTGTTCCAAATTAATAATAAAAATTAGTCAAAAATAGTCAGATTTATGAATGTAAATGCTGCAATAAGTGACATAGTTAACCATGTGAAAGCATGAGCTGACGAAACATGAAAAAGAACAAAAATGGAACGGAAGAAGCGAGTCCTGAGGTCCAAAGCAGACCACGTTTCTTTCCTCTCAATCTAGTGGAAATTTTGCTTAAGGAATTAATCCAAAAATATGTGTTACAGAGCAAAGGGGAACATTAAAATCTGTATGAGGTTCCCCTTGCTATAGTTTGCAGTAAATGCAAGGCCTAAGTCACTGCATAAAGCCAATTATTTTTCACTGAAAAAGGGTTACTCCTGTAACCCTTTATACCCATAATTCATGTAAATACTTCCATGAACAGGTGGCTGTGAGAATAGACCATTGTAAGTAAGGTAGAAAAATGCTTCTCATCTTCCTTAAATCTCATCTTTCCCAACATAAGATTTCTGATTTTTCCCATTTAAACCCAGCATCTATTACTAAAATAATCCTGTGGATGACAGCTGTTATGTTAACAAAGCTACTCTGATCATGGTGTCATCTTGGTAATAAATATGGACCAAACTGCAAATTATTTATGTTTCATAAGTGCTTGAAAGCTCCTTTTAGATTTGACCTGTCATGGTACATCTTGATACAAAGAGTTTTTGCCTCAAAATGTTGCTACCTGAATATAGATAACTTTCCCAAAACATAGCATCTTAAAACCCTAATTTTACCAATGCCCATACTGTTCCTTGAGGAAAATCATGTAAAATCAAAATTAAAGCTAGCTTGATCTACTGATTGGACTAAACATTAAGAATAAAACTTAACTTATAAACAGGAAAAAAATATTTAGTCTATTCTCAGTCATTCTGGGAAACTTTCTTGCAAAAGACCCATTGGGATGCTTTCTCTTAAGAAGAAAAGCAAACATCAAGTGTGCTCTTTGGTGCAAGTTCTGTGTTTGTTTGTCCGAAAGCTTTGCTATTTGTAGTCAGAACTTGTGGCAGCCTTGGAAAAGTGATTGGGAAAGTCAGACTCTAAATAAGGTGGGACTGGGTACTGTCAGTAGGATGGTACGTGGCCATGTCTTACGTTGTGGGTATTGTAAGTTTTTCTTCCGAAAGTTTGAAACTTGAGGTTTTCCATTTCCATTTAAGGGCACCAGATGCAGGAGAAAACCTTCAAGGGTGCCTTGTGCCAAGGGCTTTTGCTTCCCTGTAATTTGTAAAGATGATTGTCCATGGACTAACTTGCCATATTTGCATGAGCTTGAGTGGTGGATACTAAACAGCACAGGTTGTCGTTAGTTTTAAATAGTCTCCTACAGAAGTGTCTGGCTAATGTGTAGGGTGGAAAGTTGTGTGTTGCTCTGCTGCACATTTCTTTTGATACCAGGAGGCTTTGTAAAACGCTTGAACTTTAAATAAATTGGAACAAGTGGGTGAAGTGCATCAATCATGCTTGAGAAGTAGTAATTTAAGAACCAGACTTTTAAGAGTTGTATTTAACATCTCTTTCTTCTGAAAGACAGGGAGCCTGTTTCCCTTCCCGCCCCTCACGCGCAGGCATGGCCACTTTGGCCCTGTTGGCATTGTGCTCCAGCCCTGACCCACCTCCTCTCTGCCTTCTCATCCAGACTTTCAGCAACACGAATACCAACCAAATTCTGCTCTTCACAAATGCTGTGTGTGCTCCAGTGGGCTGGTTTTCACAAACGCTGTGTGTGTGCTCTGGTGGGTTGGTTTTGCCTGGTTCTTTCAGAGTGGAGACATTTTGGGGGGCTTGGTTCAGGGTTACTCTGCCTTTTAGCAGGCATATCAGTTTTTGGTGGCTCCTGGAGAGCCTTTGTCCTCTCAGCTCCTCAGTGGGCAGGGAGTGGTGCGTGTGGGCTCTCCCCTAACACCACTTGTCTTTCTGCGCAGGCAGCCGGGAGACGGCGTTCACCTACGCGGTGAGCGCGGCCGGCGTGGTCAATGCCATGAGCCGCGCCTGCCGGGAGGGAGAGCTCTCCTCCTGTGGCTGCAGCCGAGCTGCACGGCCCAAGGACTTGCCCCGGGACTGGCTTTGGGGTGGCTGCGGGGATAACATCGAGTACGGATACCGCTTTGCCAAGGAGTTCGTGGACGCCCGGGAGCGCGAGAGAGTTTACCAGCGAGGCTCCTACGAGAGCGCCCGGATCATGATGAACCTGCACAACAACGAGGCTGGGAGAAGGGTAAGTGTCTGCAGAACAGCGTGTCCCTCTGCTCTCCTCCGTGCCCCTCCTTTTTGGGAAAGATCTGACTCAGTGAGGTACAGTCTGACCACCATGGCTTGTGTTTGTTTTGATGCACAGAACAAGAAGACAGCAAATACAGGGGGTGGGTGGGTGGGGTGTACAAGAATTTGTGTTGCTTCTGGTTGTCTGACAGTCCTATTGCCTTCCTCATGGGGGAGGCCGGAACCAAAGCTTGCTGTGTTTCCCTCTGCATTGTTTCATGAAAAGTGCCCTGCTCGCTGTGGATTCTCTGTAGGACAGAATTTTATTAGTTGGTATTTCCAACCAGGACAGTGTGTGTTGGAAGGAGGAGGGATATGCTGGGCTTCCCAGGCTGGAATCGTGCCGCAGGATTGTTCTGACTTTTTTTTCTTTCTCTGCTTTAAGAGGATGTAAAAAAGCTTCTCCATGCTATTAGGAAACATGGTCTTCTGTGGTTGAACATGTCTTTATGGTTTCTTTAATCTCAAAAATGCCTTAAATGAATGGGTGTAAACTTTTTTTTTAATAGTCTGAATGTGAAGAGCCAAAATCATTATTTTCCTAGAGCTTGAAGTGCCAGCAAGTCGGCTGGAGACTTTACACTTGTGTTCTAAGGTGAAGAAGGATGAAAGATAATTGAAAATTAATAGTATTTAAATGTAACAGGAAGGTGTCTGGAAGCAACGGACAGGCCAATTACTATTAGGAAGAAGAAAAATGACACTTTCACCGTTGCTTACGGAGACTCGAGCAGTTTTTTCCTTCCTCAGCCTCATCTTTGCAGTGCCATTTGGCAGCACTAAGACTCTCTGTAACTGCTGGGTGGAAGTTGTCTACAGTATCATCTAATGTGTCAGACCCCAGGATTTTTGGGGCAGTGTCAACACTGACTCTTATTTCTATTTGTACAGGGCAAATGACTAAGGTTTCCCTGCCAAAGCTTTGTAAAGAGGATATTGCTATGTAGCTCTGTCTTCCACCCATAGGTGTTTGGGGGTTTCTTCTTGGATGAAGTCTCTCTTCCAGAGCAGTATTTGGGATAGGAGGAGGATGCTGAGCCAAGAGTAGACAATCAGCTGCAGCTGAGCCAGGAGCAAGAGGAATCTTAACTCTTTCCCTAATTGCAGCCTCAAGCAGAGATCAATAGGGAGAGTAACTCAGATAGAAAATAAAGGGATGTTTTACATTTCTCAATGAAACAGCAAAATCCTTTGCTGGCGTGAGAGCAAATTCCTAAAATTTGAGCGCAGCCTGACTGATGCTGCTGTCTGGGCTGTGTGTGTGCTGTTGTGGCTGTCGGTGGTGGGGAGAGGCTGGTGAGAGTGCTCCCCTCCTCCTCCCAGCTGTTTGGGGTGGTGGAGGTGAATGTATATCAGCTCACTTGCTCTTCCTTCCCAGTGTACTGGAGGAGGGGGAGAGAATGTTAAGGTGAATACAATGGAAGGGCCAGTGGGAATACGACAGAGGGCAGGAAATGAGGGGAATAAATGCTTTCACAGCCACGCTAGTCTTTCATCATCATTTTTGCTTCTCTCCCCGACTCCTCCAGACGGTGTACAACCTGGCTGACGTGGCCTGCAAGTGCCATGGTGTCTCTGGTTCCTGTAGCCTGAAGACCTGTTGGCTGCAGCTCGCCGATTTCCGCAAGGTAGGCGATGCCCTGAAGGAGAAATACGACAGCGCCGCCGCCATGAAACTCAACAGCCGGGGCAAGCTGGTGCAGGTGAACAGCCGCTTCAACGCCCCCACCATCCACGACCTGGTGTACATCGACCCCAGCCCCGACTACTGCGTGCGCAACGAGAGCACCGGCTCCCTGGGCACCCAGGGCCGCCTGTGCAATAAGACCTCGGAGGGCATGGACGGCTGTGAACTCATGTGCTGCGGCCGGGGCTATGACCAGTTCAAGACGGTGCAGCGAGAGCGCTGCCACTGCAAGTTCCACTGGTGCTGCTACGTGAAATGCAAGTTGTGCACAGAGATCGTGGACCAGTTTGTGTGCAAATAGGGGGACAGGACGAGGTGGGAGGAACTGCAGCCGCCTGCCAGCGAGGGGTGCAGGCCCCTCTCCCTTTCCACAGGACTATCTCCACTTTTATTTATAGAGTCCAACGAGTTGTCGTCTTCTTTTGAGAAAAAAAAAAAAAGGAAAAAAAAAAAAGGGCGGGGAAAGGAAAAAAAAAAAGAAAAAAGAAAAATATAAAGGTTGCAAAGAGAAGTGCCTGGAAACCCTCTGTCTCCATCCCAGAACTGTGTTAGGCTTATATTTTTGGCAATAATGGGTGAGAATCTGAGAATATTTATTTTACAAAGTTAAAAAAAAATTGACTTTTCTTACAAACAATAGAGTAGTTTGAGGGGAAAATCCAACATATCCTAATTTAGTATCATGGAACGTAAATACATGTGCAGTAGGCAGAGCAACCATGTGATGTGCTTGGGATGCTAGAACAATCCTTATGGATGTGAGGAACACACAGACCTGTCCATGACTTTTAGTTTCAGACACTAGAAATTGCTAGAATAGGGTATATAAAGCTGTTCAGTGCATGTAGGGCTCTGTAAATAAGGGGTATATTCAGCATGAAGTGCTGTGTTGGTTGCATATCTAACTGTGCCCACAGTGTCACCGGAGGGCAAAGAGCAAAGGATCAGAAAGGCTTCAACTGCGCTATCCCTGAGTCACAGGGGCTGGTTCCAAAACCTACCAAGAATGGGAAAAAACAAAACAAAACAAAACAAAAAAAAGAAAAAAGAAAAAGATCAGCCTTGGTGAATAATAAAGATATTCCTCAAAGCAGAGTTTGGTGATTGTCACGTTCAAGTGTCTCGTCTGACAGAGCAGCACTTCCCTACTGCCGAGTGTGGAGCAGCCCAGGGCAGGCTGTGTGGAGCAATATAGCTGGGCAAGGGGAACTGCACTGCTTCAAGCAGCTTTGGTTTCCCAGCCTGGAAAGCCCATAGAAAATAGAGTTCCCCAAATTTGAAAATGCCTTAAAATGGTGTAATAGCTGGCTGTCTTTCAGAACACAGCTTGACAAATAGCTCCTCTAATTTTATGTGAGAAAATAAATCATTAGATATCCGCTCTTGGAATGATTGATTTTTATTTTTTTGCAGATTTTGGGAATGCTTTCACTCAAGGATACAATAGTTTCATATTTTAATAACATTAACTGACTATTATAGTTCAATGAAACATTGCAGCAATACCAAATTTATCATCCTATGTCTTTAATACACATGCTTTAGATAATATATTGCAGATATACACTACAACTGTTCAGACTATACTTGAACAGTTACATATATATGGGAGAACTGTGGTCTGCTGGTGTCTGATACTTCAAAGCTTTTTGTACATATATATTTTAATTATTTAGAAAATAATAAAACATCCAAAATTACAGGGGCAGTTCATCCCTCATTTTCAGATCTCTTCAGGTTTTTAGATTGGTTCCAAGCTTCTGGTGATTTTATTTTTCTTATTTTGGGAAGTCTGTGGTTTTTTGTTTGTTTTGGTTTTGTGTTTTGGGTTTTTTTAAAACTTTTATCATTCAAAAGTTGTAAGGAGAATCACAAAGAAGTAAGCCTTTTCCAAACTTCAGGACTTTCCTGGGTGGTTGGTAGAGGCAGCACCCTGCACTTGAGTCATTACAGGTCTGGACATTGCTTCTATTCCACTCTCGTGTTAAGGGCATTATTGATTATTGATGAAAGGAGACACCTTCGAACTCCAAAATGTGCTGCATTCAGCCCTTGCTTTTCAGTTTTTGAACTGAAAATTGTTATTTGTCAACCAATATGCATTCCCCCCTACTCTGTGTAGTTACACAGTGTTTCATCTTTGGTTCAGAAGCCTCTTTTCAACTCAGTCCCATTCAACAAGTTGAAGAAAATAGTTTTGCAGATACCAAGTGAGGAAAATCTTTCACTTTAGCCTAGTTGTACTAAAGCCTTGACTTTTCACAAGCCTTTAAGCTGTACCATTAAATTCATCTTGATCATTTATCAGCTTCTTAATGGCGCTTTGTTGCTCTTAATTTATTGTACAAGGACATATTTACCCCTCATCTTCAGATGTTTGCAAAGAGTATCTTTAAGAGAAATAAATAAAGCACTAATTCATTGAATAAGTCACTTTGGTTTTTATTATACAAAAACCATCTTGTTTTTCATTTGCTGAATCACCTCATGTTCCTTTTTAGTGACTTTTGTCTGAGCAGAACTGAATCTCATGATCCTAGCTATTAAAACACTATTTAATGTAAAATATTTTACTTGTCATTCAGATATGTAAATCTTCTATGTCCTTTCCTCTGTTCTGTACATTTAATGTACATATTTCTGTCTTGTGTGATTTGTATATTTCACTGGTTTAAAACAAACAAAAAAAAGGATTATGCCATAATTGAAGATAGACTATAAAAATAAAACTTTGGTTGTATATTGGGAAGTGGTTTTAATTATCTTTCAGAGGAGGATTTGTTAAAACAATGAAGAGAGTTGATTTTTAAATTTACTGCATGGTAAAACAGGGAAGTGTTTGTTCGCCAAACATACAAAGTACATCTTGAAGTTTTATTTCTATATTAAGACTTACTGATCTAACTACTTTTTAAGAGGAAAAAAACCCCAACACACCAAAAAACAAATCACAAATGCCTGTGATTCTGAACTAGAAAGCATTTTAGAGATGGGTAAGTACTAAATTAGCTGTGGATAAACACCTGGGTTAATGTTGCCTGTGTGCATATGGCTTCCAGGACTGCCTGCAGTGATTCTGGGACGGTGGGACCTGATCCCGTGAGCAGCTTCCTCCAGCAATCCCGGTGATGGCAGCAAGATCCTCCACGTGAGCAAAGGTTTCCAGCAGGAAAAGTTTCCGGGATTGGGTTGTGTGTGGGGTGGTTTCCCCCACATCAGTCTGACTGAACTGAGCTACAAGGTGAAATGGAGTGTGTGTGGACAGAAGAATCCTTAAAAAAACCCAAGAAGGCAAAGTACAATGAAGTGTCAATGAAGTATTCATATGAAGGAGGTAAAGGAGAAAACAAAAAATCAATGTAAAACCAAAGCTTTCTGTTCTGAGAATGGCTTGTCTTTGAAGTGATTTCTTTAGTCATGATTTTTTTCTCTGCTATAGGTAACTTGGTGAATTAGTGGCCTTTCTTTACCTCTTTCCTGCTTTTCTTTTCCTTTTTTTTTTTTTTTTTGTTCAAGGATAACCTTCTAACATATCGAAACTCCTTCTTGCTGCCAAGAATGCATTATCCCACAAACCAGTAGACCAACATCGTGTGTTTAAAATAGCGATTCTGGGCAAATGCAACGTTCTGTGGTCCTATTACTGACATCTGGTTCAGTTTTCCTTCACTTGTATATTGACCAGTATTCTTTATTGCAAAAACACAGCCCCTATTTAGGAAAGTCAGCATTTTTTTGGACTGGATTGTATTCAAGCTCTTCCCAATAACAGAAAAGTTACCAAAAACTTCTTTATTGGCAGCAGTAAATAATCTGTATTCAAAATAGTCATTATGGGCTCAGATACAAGAGAGTTGTTTTTAATTTGCACCCAAGTTTATCTGTTTAATTTTGTGAAAAATGCTGTTTCAGAATCTTGGTTTTTAGTAATATCTTCAAATCTACGTGTTCGGTTACGGCTTTGCCAATGCTGAGATTCACTCTGGTTTTTGCAAAATATTGAAGCCCCCAGGTGTTACTGGCAAGTGCACCAGGAATGGGCAAGAGACTGGAGGAAGTCAAAGGCATCTTTGAGTCAGACACTGCATTCAGGATGTAAGCTAAAATCCTTCCTTTCTGAAGGCTGTGTTTGATAGAATGGTTTTACAAAGATGGTACAAAACTTGTAGAAATTGGTACTGAAGCTGACAGGCAGCTTTCCTTTGGGTAAGAAGTTGTGAGGAATAGTATTTTAAACCATTAGGATATTCACTGTCAAAGTCTGCTTTTGGTGAATCAGGAAAGTTTTTTCTTCTGGACTATGTGGTAGAGGAAACTGAAAAGGGAAAAAATGCAGCTCTTTTAAAAATACAGATAAGTATATTAATGTATAGCTTATGTATGTACTTGCTGACTGTGGTAGTCTTAAAATTGTTTATCTATTATTGAAGTCAGTTTGGGAGGCAGGCCAGATCTGTTCTTTTCCTTTTCAAACTATTTAAAATCCTCAATGGGGAAAAAAAACAAAACAAAAAGATGAGAGAAAAAAGAACTTTATTCCCTACTCCAACCTCTGATAGTCTGTTTATGTTGCAGGGGGATAAAGGATCCAGATAGGAGTGCAGTGAGGGGTTTGTACATTGAATTTTGTTTTTTTAAAAGGTGTGATTAAAAAATCCAATCTGTCTCATACTCTGCTCTTCTATGAGATTGCGTGTGTGCATTTGTATATACTCTGCTGGTATTTTCCAATTGTGTTGGCCAAATTCTGCTTTTAGTTATGGTTAGGCATCTCTCCTGACTCTGGTGGTGTCATATGAGCCTGACATTTTTAGACCAGACGTGAAGGCCCCCCTGCTCAAAGAGAATGCATATGAAATATATCAGCCTTTCTTCTGCTGGCTGGTTATTTAAACATGGGTAACTGAATTATTGTGAAACAAATTCTGGGACTGCAGCTGCAAAAGCAGTAATACAGTATATTCGTAGTGATGTTTCTACGCCATACCTCCTAATTTCCCAGTTGATTTCTAGTGCAGACAGAAAGTCTAGAATGCATGTGGTATGTTCCTCATCATATATTTTATAAATGTAAAATAATGATTTGTCAATTACTGTTTCTATTATAGAGATAAAATGAGATATTTCGGGCTCTCCTGATTTGTTGAAAGCCTCTTACCTTTGGCTGCGTTGAGCGCTGCTGGCTCAGAGGGGCATTGATGTGAAGCTGCTTTTGGGAACGTCTCAGAGACCCGGGCTGTGCAGTGTGAATATGGCACACTGTGTGCTTTTGCAGCCAGGGTTGGTTTACCGTGTGTTGTCTTACATTGTGCTGTCTTTCCCAGCAGTCCCCCTTTCTCAAATGGCAATTGAACAGCAGCAGTCAAAATACTCAGCTGACGGAGAACCTTTGGGCACGCCATGGGCAGTTATTCAAACACTTTCTGAACTGGTTTGACCCATTGCTGATTTATTCCAGATCCATTGTGAGGAATTTAAAAAATGCAAACTGTAGAGTGGAGTTCATGGCATGGCTGACAGTTCTTTTTGATTTTGTTCTGTTTTCATAAAACAGCCCATACCAAAGATATATATATTTTTTTAAGATTTTTGTTTTTTGGGTTTTTTAAGTCCTTCTATAGGACACCCTGAGCAAAGGAAACAGTTCCCACAATACAAGGTGATAATTTCTGGGCAGTTCCTCTGGTGACTGGCAGGACCTCAGTGACAGGTTCCATGGCAAGGACCACTTGCAGGAACCACCCATCACTCAGGGTATCCTCCTCCTTCTCACCTGGGGCTTGTTAGCAGACTGCAGCAGTTGCAGCTTATCAGTCTCAGCAGCATTGGCTCCTGCTTTTTGCCTCTTCTTTCGACCAGAGGAGCAAGCCCATCTCCTGGTAGGTTTTCCTGTTGTTTTTCATACAGAAAATTGCAGCTTTACACAGCTTTTCTCAAGTATGGGCTGGGATTTACTTTCCATGACTATTGATTTCAGAAGAGCTAATGCTTGGTAGGCAAATAGTGCTGGGGCTTCTCAAGTATCTCTTTGCTTTGTAAATCTGCAGCCTTGGAGGAGTAAAGGGTAATCCCTGAGCAAACTTGAACTGGCCATTACCTGGGGCAGGGAGGTTGAGGTCATTAATGTTATAAAATACTGTTCAGCTGTATTTTTGTGCTTTTCCTTGGGTGAAAGGATGCACGGCATGAAAAAGAAAGTTGTTATTCAGTGAGACACGAACTAGCAAATACTTGAAGAAAATGGGAAAAGATCTAGTTATGGTGTGAAAATTCATTTACTTTGTTAGCAAGTCTTCATTGGTGTTGATTGCCATTCATATAAAATTGACAATATGTGTATTTCTCCATTTATGCATTCTGGATGAAAGTTTTCCCTTGATGATACTTTCATCTTACATAGTACATTTTTGGATAAAGGGCCTGTAAGTAAATCAAGTTTGAGGACTTAATGAACTAGAAGTAAAACCATAACCTAAGAAAACAGCTCCAAAAAAACACTGAGAAAAATGAACAGTGCAAGATGTGTCAAACAAATACTTTTTTTTCAGAGTTAGTGTTGCTATAGCTCTCCAGCAGGCAAATGGTTGCATGTGTCAAAGATAGTGTGTCCATTTTAAGCCACAGTGCCTGTTAATTTATATATGTACAAGTTGGCAAAATCCAGCGATAGTAGACTGGGAGCAATTCCTTGGTAGTTATATGCATTTTATGGAATGCTTGTTACTTATGACCTCTGGCAATCCTCAGTAAGTATAATGACATGTTTGTACCTGCAAATGGGTGATAAGACTTTTTAAAAAGTTTGTAACAAAGTTTTATGATTTACATTGCCTTTTTTTTTTTTGTTACATTTTTTTCTGATCAAAAAGTATGAGAGAGGGTGCAATGTCTTGGCATAAGCAACAGCTGTGTGCAGCCTAGGGAATATGAGGTGGAAGTTTATTTGTCTTGATGTTGTCTCTTGTAAAGAGCCAGTATGTACAGATCCTGCATAACAGATGCTTTGGAAAAGAATGATAGGAGGACTTCATGAATGGAGGACATAAGTCATTCATGGCAAGTACAAGGTCTGATGTAGTGGTGTTGCCTTTGCCATGTCATTTGCATGCAATATACATTTCTGTATGAGCATGTTAAAGTCTTAAGATCTTTACTCAAACGTAAGGACTTTATTAGAGCAGATTAAAAGCAGAATAAGCTCTAATGAAGCCAGATGTAATAGGAATTGAATATGTCCCTTGTTCTTACATGTGAGTGCATTTTGTAGTTACCTTGTTAAGATTCAAACCGTGTCTTCAGGATTTGGCTGACTGAAATGATAGATTAGTCATTGTGGAGGATTTTATGGATAATACATCACTTTTTTTTTTTTTTTTTTGAGGGATGATAGATGCCTTTTCTGAAGGGCATTTTTATCATAGAATCTGCTTTAATTTGTAATATAGTTTCTGATCCTCTCTGTGGTTAGAGAATATGTGGAAACATCTATGCCTTGTGTAGACTGTCATCTCTCATGTCTTCTTGTCCTCCTTGGTGCTGTATGTTTTGAATATTTTAAGTTACTATGGCTTTGGTGTTTTCAAGTCTGACTTTTGAAAGTAGAGATCTTGTCAGACCCTTGGCTTTTGGACCTTACTCTAGGAGATCTCTTGCCAAGTTTAGTGGAACCACTTAGCATAAGTAAGAGTGGCAAAATTTAAACATCTACGTGAGGAGCCAGCTTGACTGCACATTTAAAAAATCTAGGCAAGCAAGATTAGGAAAAGACGTGTTTTCTTCATCTTATTCTCATGGAAAACTAAAGACATCTATCCTGCATGCCTAGGTGAACTTCTGGAAGGAATAAAAGACCAGTGTCAAATGGTAGCCAACTTTTTCCCTCTATGTCATGATCCTAATGTACTTTTGTTATACTTTGAGATCCTAAGGCTATGTTGATCTGCTACATGATTATATAATGCTCCAGGACACCTGTGTAAATAGCAAACAGAGAGGCTTTTTATAGATACTAGATCTTAGATAAGTGACTCTAAGAAGTAATATAGGATCCCAGCTGTAACCTCCTGCTATACATACCACGTATTTTTGGTTGTTTATTATAAGAAGTATAGAAACTGTTCCTTGTAACATAATTTTTTTAAGGCTTGCATGTGTAAATATTAAATTTGCAAATATTAAATGGAGAGGCATTAGAGAAACCACTAAATGAATAGCTTCACATTCCTCATGGCTTATTCTGATGCCGATTTCCTTAAATGTTTCTCCTCTAACATTCAAATCTGTGTGCTGTTTAAGCCTCAGAGAGGAACTATGCAATCCCTCAGCCCTGGCCCTCTCTGGGTGTAGATCTCAACCAGCGATCTTTAATGGTAACAGATGTTTGCTGGAATCCTCCTCAGGGCGCTGATGTTCTGGGTCAGGAGCTTGTGGTGTTAATCAAAGCACCCTGTCCGTCAGTGCAAGCCGAGGACCTGGCCCTCCACAGGGACCACGTTTTCCAGGGAGGTGATTCTGGTGTAGCAATCCCCGAGGATAAAACTGGTAGGAATTCTCCTCTTTCAGCTCTATTACATGGTGGAAATGTCCTGGTACAATTAACCTCGGTTGTGTTAATGAGAATAGACTAGAATCTGGAGGATGTGAGGTATTTGAGTTTGTTTGTTTTTTTAATAAATATGATATCTTGGGAGAAGCAAACTTGTTACAGTGGTCCTTCATAGGTACACTCTGGACTGCTGAGGCATTACAGTTCTCAGATTCCTGAAGAAATGTCCCTGAAATCTACAGAAAAGTATATTGAATATACCTCTCTATAGTTTGCTGGAGTGGTAAGGAACTACAGGGGTGAGCAAACTGTTGTTTACCAGTATTTATTTAAGGAGGTTTTTTTACATTATTGCTTTTTAATTACTTAATAGAGCACCTATTAAGAATGAATCATGGGTTTTCTTCCTAAAATAGGGTGAGGAAAATTGAGGCGAGAATACAAAAATGTGGATGTGGCAATAGTGGCATGATACTGTTCCTGTTTGCACAGTGTTAGCAGAGGATTCTGCAACCACGTAGCTGTAATTAATAGTCTGTGTGTGGCTTGCAGCCGACTGACCCATGACTTCCCATCGACTCAAGGTTTCCTTATCCAGCCATTTCTTGCAATACAGCGAAGAGTAAATAAGTCTTGTGGGACACTTTAGTCGAGCACCTCAATTAACAAGAAAGTGCAGAGCAAATTCAGTGGCATTGATGAGACTTCTGTTATAAATAAGCTGTGTACAAAGAAGTCGTTTAGGTTCCATCTGCTTTGAATTTCTGTGTACGTTTCTTAAACCGTCCATAAGTAAACTAGCTATGATCTCATTATTACCCAAACTGATGTTGGTGATGATATACCTTTTATATTTTAAGGACAAATATGCAGTAATGTCAAAAGTGCTTAGTTAGGACACAAAAACACATTACACAGTGTGGCTTATAGGACTTGAAGTACCAAACCCATCAACATATTAGAGTAAGTAACAATTAATTAATCCAAGAAGATTTTTTAGTGATTGTTAATTTTTTCCCTCAGTACTCAGACCGATTTGTCATGTTGGTGTTTATTAATTTAACATTTGATCTGAAAAAAATTCCCCAAACTTCAAAGTTCAGCTTGTTCTTTAAGAGCAATCCAAAAATATGTTTCTTCAGGCCCCAGGCATTTATGAAGTAGCTGAAGTTAAACAAAAACCATTTCTCTCAAACTCTGCAAATGTTCTAAAAGCTTTAAAGTGACTCCTCACAGGGAGCCAGAGCAGAGAGGGAACCCCTGGGTTATTTTTGTTGCTGTGCAGTGGCACATGGCTTCCTGGCGGAAAGCTCCAGAATTATCACTTTTCTGTGTGTTTGTGTATGTTTTTCCTTCCTCTTTTCACCTCTGCCACTGAGCTCCTTTCTACCCCTGTGCCTGGATTCCCCATTGAGAAAGTCTGGAGAAGGTAAAGGTTAGATCATCCTTCCAGCAAGGATAAACTGAATTAATGTCTGAATGAGAAGATGACACACATCACACGTGATTTCTTCGTAAGCTCCATGTTGGAGGGGATGAAGGACTTTCTTTCCTTGTGCTGACCACACTGGAGTCTGATTGAAGTATTTCCTTGGTGTGTTTCCCTTTCATAAACTGTGTTTTTGCAGTAAAACAGTGTTGGTAAACCAGTCTGTACTTTGCTGGTTCCTTTTGCTGTTATAACAGCATCCCTGAGGTTACGGGTGCTGTTGAGAACTCTTCACTGGAGTAATTTTGGTGTGGTCTTAATTCATTTTCCCAAGCAAACAGTGGTATTCACATAAGATGACAACGTGGCTAATCCACTTTAATGCAGGCTCTGAACATATAGAGGCATTTCTAAGGGACTTGCTCCATTATCCTGAGAAGGCCCAACCCAAGCTAGTAATTCTGCATCCAGTTCAGTTAATATTTGTGTTTGCTTAAAGGCTTTCCATTTACAGTTTGCTTCTGGAGATTTCTGCCCAGTGCATCCTGCCCTGTGAGAAGCCCTTTCAGCTCAATTTCCAGAACTTGAGCACTCTTCAGGGCTTGGTTGTCATGAAATGCACCTCGCAGTGGGGAGTCAAATTAACTTCTCCCAGACAATTGCATTGTATGTTAAAATATGTGCTGTTACCCTTACATCATACGATAACTAGTCGTGCCACGTCACAGACAGGAGTTTGACATATGTTGCAAAATAAAAGTTGCCAGTCATGGACACTATTTTGGATGTTTTCATCTCCAGCAGTGCTGACATGATCTCTACCAGCAGATCGTCTCCCGCTGAGAGAATAACACAAACACCGCCAACACCCTGGTTCCAGATGTGCTACGTGGCATGGAACCAGTGACAAATGATGCTATTTCCATCTTGCATGATAATGGACAGCAAAGAGGGCACCTTGATATGCCCAAATATCAGCATACTATTAAACTTTTTGTATCAATGGCATTTAGGGATGGGGTTGCTTTCTGTCACTAGGCACCTGCTTTATGCCAGTTAAGGCCTTTCTGGGACCCCTGGTAGGACCCAAACTCTGCCTCACCCACCTCTAAAAATCCCTAAGCAGCCCCTGAAATTGTGTGCTCATGGCTTTGGTTTGTGTAAGCAGTTGTCCTGGTGAGCAGGAGGAGAGCCACAACCCCTCCAATCACACTGTCCTCCTGCTCTGCCCCAGGGCCATCGGCCTTCCCTGGGAGCTGGGCTGGGAGGGCAAAGATTCAGCAACACACACTCAGGATGAGTTGAGCAGTGATGTGCAGAGTGGGGCATCATGCTGGTGTCATGTAATAACCCTGGTCTGTTTTGTGCCACAAGCTTTTAACCACCCGCTGATGTAGCACCCACTATTATGTGGAGCCATGGAGCCCCAGTGAACAGCCTGCACTGCTGCAGGCATAGCTCTGCCCAAAGGTGCTCTCTGGCATTCACTCACTCTCCTTTACACCTGTCAGTGAAACAGGGAAATGCTTAAATTTACATTTTTTGCACTTGAATGGTGAAACTTGGGTCATGCAGGATGTGAATGGCCATCCCTTAGCTGTTAAAGCTGTCTTAAAGTGGGCCAGTTCTGCTCAGAAAAAGTAATTTTGGTCCTTGGAAAGAAGTGAGCAAAGTGGCATATCCTGAATGCTATTTATTAGTGCACTCTTGAGCTCTCTCTTTTTTTGTCTCTTTTGGGAATCACTCTTGAAATGGTCAACAAGCTGAGTTAGTGTGGCCACAGCCTCTCCTTGAGTCAAATGAGTTGTACTCCCACTGAAATATAAGTAAATATAATGGTGACTGTTGTAGTGACTGCAGGTTTGAGCATTCAGTCTCCTTGTTCATATATTGCTGTAGAAAAACTCTGCTGTGGTGTTAATACCTTTGTCTTGTACTCACTAGAGAAGTAAATGAGCTTTATTTGGATTTTCTATGGAAGGAACAGCAATGCTGTTTCACTTGTGGCATTTGAATTAGCTTTTCAGAGCTTATTTGACTGCCTGCTGCTTTTGAGACGGGCAATACAGCCAATCAGGTTTTGTATGTTGAATATTTTACAGTGGTAAGAAACAGGTAATTAGAAGGGAAAATATTTAAAATAGCTATATGTCTTAATATCAGTTCAGGTTGGCATTTGTGAGTGCAGCCTCTCTTTTCTTTTTCTTGGTCATTAATCATTATTAGTGGATATATGTCAGAATTTATAGTTAGATCCAGCTCTTACTGGGTTTCTCATTTCTTGATAAGTTTTGTGCTCTGGAGCTCTATGAAAAAAAATCAATCTACTTTGTGTTTTGTTCTCATGGTGTAACAAAGTGACTTGTGGCAGTAGATAATTGAATTTCCAGTCTGTTTTCCACTGGGAGGTTGAAATAATATATTGGATAATGCATTAGTGATGATGCTTTATCTGCTATAGACACCAGTGTGAAAAAAATGGGCAAAGGCTTCACATCTGAAAATCTTTGATGCTGCATGAGATAATGTGGCTATGAACCAGCCATCCAGTTATAACTTGGATCTCCTTTGGGCTCAGCAGATGAAACTGTAAAAAGAAAAACACAATAGAACAGAATAGATTAAAATAGACAGAGAAGTTTACAGGTTATGAGTAGTTTAAGCAGGAAATCACACTGGCTTTTCTCCTTTTTCCTACTGTTGGTACCAAAGGAGCAGAACACCCCATACCGGGGACAGAAATTTGCTGTCACTGGGCAAATGCTTCTGAAAAAGCTCAGGGGATGTCACCACTCAAACTTGCCGTGCTTGGTTCTTTCCCTTTGAAAAGACTGTAATTCTGGTATAAACCTGATGAAAGCTGGGCTGCAGCTGGGGAGGTTTGAATGGTCAACCAGGCACTCGCTCCCAGGTTGGTGTTCCCCTCGACTGCACATCGTATGCGCAGCGTCCTAAAGCCAACCCAACCCCTCATCACACATGAATGTTCTGGCACCAAGGATGGAGAGACGAGTGAATCCACAAGGTTGTTAAGACATGGCTTTGTAGCTCATGTAAAATCTTGCCAGTTGTCTGGAAAAAATGCTACAGTGGGTAGGCTGTAAATGCAACTGTATTTTTACCTACTCTTATTTTTTTAGAAATGTGATTTTAAATATTTGGTAGAACTCAAGCTGACTTCATGGCTATGTCTTCTTTTCTTCCTCTCTGCATGGTATTCCATCCATGGTTTACTAAGTGGTACAATTTTGATTTTTCTCTTCATCACAAGTCTAATGGGTGAATGGTGATAAGTTTGTAGCTTTGGAGAGATTTTCTTGGCAGTTTCAGTCTATATTTCTGACAGGAAATCATTTTCTCCCTTGAATTATGATTGCTGGGTTACATGAGTGCACTCTAACCACTGCTCAACTGCTGTTTGTCTGCTGTCTTTCTGGTCTTAGAGAAGGCCAAACTGCCCCAATGCAAAACATAAAATTAGATGAATGCTGCAGGAAGGGAATAACAACATAATTTTCTGTGATCTCTTGCGATTTTATTTTACCACTTCTTATCTGAAAAGCATCTTCAATTCCACTTGGAGTCAAGAATTAAATTTGTTTAGAGACAGTTCTTCCCATATATGGAAAACAAATGGAACTGACTCCATTTATGCGTTGTCTTTTTTTGTAGTGGAAGATCACTGTGTTCTGCTACAGATGTTTGCAAATGAGCAAATGAGTGGAATATGTGGATCTCATCTTAGATCTACAGAAATCTGCCCCGTAACTTGGCCTGTATCATTTGGCTAAACCTTGTGTAGTCCACATCAAACACATGGTTCTGACCTTTCAAGGCCATAAACCTTGTATTTGGTGTGGTGTTCATCTGTGAGTTGCTGTGGGTCCTACTTGTTCCTGGAAATTGATAAATTTAACTCTTAATAATGGAGGCAAATCCAGTGTTTGGAGGTAAATGATTCCATTCAAAATACTGTTGCAGTTGAAATTTATAAAAGCAAACAAGATCCTTTATTTTAATAATGAATAGCCATGTAGACAGACAGAAAGCAAACCCCATCTATTACTGCAGTTATGCCCACAGTTTCACTGTCAGCACCCCGAGCCCTCACTAAGGCCCTGGGTGATGCTGTCAGCAGTGAGCAGACAGCTCTGCAGTGTATCTACTCTCTAGGTGTAGTAGGAGTTTGCAAAGCTGGTGAGAGAAACCCCTGAAGCGGAGCAAATGGAGGAGATTGTGAACTGAAAGTAGCAGAAGTCTTGCCTAACCAGTGCCAGACCCAAAGCGGATCTGCCACTTCTATCCTAACTTTCTTCCCAATACTCTGTAATGAAAATCTTCGTGGCACTGGTGTGAGTAATGGCTGAGGAATGGGAGGGAAGAGGGGCTCAGCCCCGCCACTGCTGAAGCCCAGAGAAGCTCTGTCACCGCCTTCTGCGGCTCCTCACCACAGAGAGCTACAGCTGTCAACTTCGATGCTCTGTTGAACTTGCTAACGTAATTGTAAAGATCATCTTGAAGTAATTTGATTTTTGTCTTCATAAAGTCACGCAAGTGTTGCTGATTTGTGTACTTGCTGTGTTTATTTTTGTTGCAAGTTCAGTTCTAGTCCATTTAATTAGGAGGCCAGAGGGTCATCTCCCCTCTCCCTGCACCAAGCCATCAGTAATTCCCAATGTGCAGTGCAGTCGGATTCAGCAGCAGGGCATGAGCTGTGCCCTTCTTCAGCGGGTGCTGGAGGTGATGGGCCCCTGTGCACCAGTGCCAGAATCCCTGACCAGCCCCCCTGGTGACAGTGGCCAGAGCAGAGCATAAATCTCTGTTGCAGGGTCCCTGCTGTCACCTGGGAGATGTAAGAGCATGTTAATGCAAACAAATCTTGTTAATTCTCATGAAACACATGCAGTTATAGCCCTGTTAACAGCACAGTATTAATTAACTGAGTGGTGCTTGGATTAGGTGCTTATTTAATTTCCCTAACACGTGTTCATAACCCATAGCAACACAGAACATGTTGTGCTCCAGAAAAACTGTGAATGAGAACTGAAACGTGTCTTGTAGATTTTCTTTCCTTAAGAAAGGAAAGAAATTAGACACTTAGTCCAGTGGTGTCTGATTCCTGTCCCTAATTGTTTTGAAGTCCTGCCCAGTGATGCAGCCTGCGTTTTCCCTGGGAATAGAAGAGGTCAGCAGGCTGAAGGAATTTAATACATGAGATCTGGAATATACCTCTAACTCTTCCAGCTAACGTGCTTCTTAAAGGCTGCCAGTCTCAGGTTTCCATGTGAACAGAGGATGGATGGTATAAAGTGGAGGAAAAGGAAAAGAAATGCACAGAAGGCTGAGTCAGAGTGGTAAAGGTATACATTAATAACCATCTTATAACTAGTTATTTCTGGCTCACACACAAGCCATACGAGCTCTAGTCCTATTTGCTGTTCTTGAATTAGACTTGCCTTTGCTTGGGAACATCTTACTTAACAACATAGGGAGGTTGATTTTTATCAAATGAAAAACGCTTTTGTAAAACACTGTTCTGACATAGAAATGATTGTTGTAAATGCTCTCATGGCACTGGAATTTTCTTTAATGATAACAACTTTCAGCACAATGGGATGCAGTATGTTAATGTGGGTTTTACAAGCATTTAGAGTTTCCAAAAACCCCTAGGAGAGCATCAGGTCATGCAGATGGCGTTTCTCAGACTGCTAAGAGAAGTCCACAGCACAACCCAGGGAATGGGGTCAGTACTCAGAATATGATTGTAACAGTGAGGTGCTTCACTAAGGCTGATTAGGAGAAAGTGAGAAATTAAACTGCAGGTAGAGAGTAGAAACCTCCCAGTGCTGCCCTGCTAGACTTTGGTGCCTGGGAGCTGCTGCATCGTGCTTTGCTCAGGTGGGTGCAGCAGCCGAGTGCCCCGTGGTGCAGAAGATGAAGCTTCCCCAGCCCTACTGACCGGATTTGGGGAAAGGATTCCTGGTAATCTAAGAGAAGATTATTTGTGCTACCTCAGAACACAACCCTGACTTCTCTGGCTTTTGGACATTGGTTATTAAGCAGGAGGGAGGCAGGAGAGAAGTTATTTCAGACCTGTGTGGTTGACTGGCTAAATCCCTAATGCCTGACATTAATCTAAGTGTGGGTCTCCAGGAGTTTGAAGTCTGTGGGCATTGCCAGGAATCCTGTTCATATTATGTTATGTTCTTAATAGAAAAAAGAGAGTACATGGGAGTGTTAAAGGCATGCTGTGACTGCAAGGGGAAGGATGTGACTACTGTGGATCAGAGACAGTGCTGTACTATGAGACTCTGCACTGAAAGGCTCTCCTGAATCTTGAAAGCAAACCTGCAACACCACCTCCATCTAAGGGTGCCTAGGGGAAGGTGTGTGTCTGTCTGTGCACCTGCCATTCATTTTAGACTATATATCTGCAAGGCTGGGAAGTCACCACCAAAAGATTACCATTTTCCATGTGTTAGTACCTAAAATCATCAACCAAGACACCTCTCAGCTGCTCACTGGCTCAGCTTGGTAAATAGGTGATGAGGTCCAATATGCAGAGTCCATCACATTGTCCTAAGTGATGTCTATGAGAAAGGGCCATAGTTTGTAGTATAAAAGCAAAGACTTTGAGGAGTGCTGCAGAAACGTTTGCTTGTGGAAAATGACTAACTTGGTAGAAAGCATAGTAGCATATGAGCCTCTCAATTTAATCAAAATTCTTTCTTAAGCTGTTGTCCTCAAGAAGTCCCAGTTTCTGAGTTGAATCAATACCACCTTATTTTGCTACAGTGACTACTCACTCTGTGTGGAAGTTTTACTTCAGAGATTATTCATTTACTGGCATTCTGAGTGCATTGAAAAAACTGAAAAACCAGTACCGTTAAATAAGTAATAAAAATCATTGTTAAGAAATATTCTTTCTGAACTGGGGTGTGTTTGCAAAACACCTTGTTGGTATATTTCTGATTTCTTGGTAATCAGAACCACTGGTAGAGTTGCATCCTTCAATATTACTTAAATACTTCAGAACTACTACACTTTTTTTTTTTTTTTTTAAACAAACCAGCTGTGGTTTGGGATTGGCTTTAGGACCTGGTAGGATGTTGTTGCAAACTCTCTCATTCCTTTGAGCCTGATTTTGCTGTTGACACACACTTGAGTTAGAAATGTTACATGGGAAGAAAGAGAAATCTGGTCTTTTTCAAAAGATAGTTACCTATGAATGATGTAGATGTTGTTAAATATTTCGGTGCTGCTACAGATCAGGTTTAAAAGAAAACCTTTACAACCCTTTTTTTTCGTCACTGAATTTGAACAAGATGCAATCTATGGACCCAGTAGTGCGAATAGGACCCTGCCTACTTGTGTATGCTTTTGAGAAGCACAAAGGCTCGTAGCAACGTGGACAAGAATTATTTTATGCACAATGCCTTTTCAGTCTGACTTCTGTTATACAGAGGTATTTGAACTCACAGGGTACTAAGAGAAAACACATGGTCAGCTGAAACATGAGAGAGCCTTTTAAGCAGCGTGTCTTTCAAGTCTGCAGCCATTCCCCGTTGGCCTGGGAGCTGCCGGCTCGCAGGCGAGGGCGAGGGCCAGGCCTCCACTGTTGGCTGGAAAGCCACCAAAAGCCTGGCCCGTTGGGCTACTGGGAGGCACAACCCTTTTGAGTCAGGGGGAAAGGAGAGCTGGAGGAAGTGGTGGACTTCCAAAGGTGCCATCTTTGGGAAGGGGTTGGACTGGATCACCTCAGGTTTCAATGGCATTGTTGCAAAAGTAGTGTCCTGGCTGGATTCCAGCTTAATTAAGGCAGAATGGGAAGAGCTGATGGTTCTGTGTGTCTCCCACCTACTTTCTGCTTTCTTTGGTAGAAATAACCAGTGAAGGGAACATGTTTTCTTTCCTCATGTAGAAGCCTCAGTTTAGGGTGGAGGTGCTTTTCTTTGACTTCACGGGTGACTTTGATGATGTGCCAAGCTTGGAAAAAAAGGAGACACTATTTGCCTACTATACTGTATGTCTTAGATCTGATGAGAAAAAATTATTTTCTTAAATTGCATGGAATGTTAGTGAGATTTGATCCCTAGGTAATAGCATGAGGTTTTAGGGCTCTGCATGTCTCATTAGTTTTACATAACCTCCTGCTCTTTCATGATACCACATCCCCCAAATTTTTCATCCTTCCACTTATGTTCATATACCATGTGCTGTCACTACTCACCCCCTCTGTTTGTGAGAGCATCTTTCCATTTTTGCAGTAAGCAAACATCTACTTTTTCTGTCTTCAGGAACTGTCTTTATAATAAGTACTTCCTTTAAGACTTTTGTTGGTAAATCAATCAGATCTATACAAACTTGATGCTAGACTTTTAAAAATCTGGTGGTTATCTGTTATGTACTATGCTGTTAGTACTCTTAAAAACCTAAAAATATTATATTAATGTAGAACTATAACACAATTCAGTACTAGTGTCTACACAACAGAGAACAGAGCATTTTATAACATATTTGGGACACAATGTCCCAGTCACAGCAATTTCGTGGTGTGGTCAATCTATACTTTCCTTGGGGAAGGAAATAAATGTGAACTATGTACTGTACAGAGCTGTGCATGTTGCTTGTACTGGATAAATTGCTAAACAATATAACTGCTTCTCCAGCACTAATGATCAGAACCATCCCTAATTATGCTGCTGCCTTGGGCAAAGAATTTTTGTAGTATTGCGTCTCCAGCTTGAAAGCCCACACTGTCCTCATCCTCCTGTGGCCACGGCTACTGCCCAAAATCATGATAACAGCACACCTCCTTCAAAGCTGCTGAAGTCACTTATAGGTGTAGAGGTTTCTGTTGAGGGCAGAAAGATGCATTAGCCCTAGTTTTGAAGTGATTACATCTGAGCATAAGAAATCTTTTTGTTTCCACTTCACTTAGCAAAATGCAATCAATTCCATATTTTCTGTGAAACAATACACTAGATGACATCACAAAATCAGCCTAATGCCTGCAGTCCTGGGCAGATTTGGTTGGAGACAGATTTTCCATGTAGCCATTCTGTGCAGCCTCAGGACAGAACTGAAATTCCCAGCTCTTTTGAAGGCAGAGAATAAATAACTTTAAATTTCTCCCATTGAATTTTGACATGTTTCTTTTATTGCAGAACTTGGATTTTCATGCCCTTATTTGAATTGCACATTAAAATCTGTTACTTGCCAGCATCCCACCCACATGTAGTACTACGTCTCATGGAAGTCATCACTTAGCTGGAAATGTGTGCACCATATGCATACTCTCAACTCCAAAAGTAGCACCCAAGGGTTTTTTAAACTCAGCCCATAATCTTCAGACACTGTAAGAAAAATATAAAAGATAAAAGAAAATATTTTAAGATGCTATAAAGTCTTTTAGAAACTATTTTAAACCTCTCTCTGTTATAAGGAATCTGAGGAACATTTATTTTTCTCCTGAAACAGGAGAAAAGATAGGAGACTGTCCAAAAACTTTTGCGAGCACTTTTATTGCGTGGCAGGAATAGGAAATGGGAAGCTTTGTGGGAAACGGGGAGACTGTTGTTTGTTTTCCCAGCTAGAGAGATCTTAAAGTTTGGAATCCTTATGAATAATATATACATTGACATACTTCTGGTTGGACAGTGTTAAAATACATGTGGTGTGGAAGCTCCTAGTTGCTCACTGGTATTGTAACTATGCCTTTTAAAGAAATACTGCATATAATCCTTCTACCTTTGCTGTAGCTGCAGCTATTCTTGCTTAACAGAGAAGGGTTTACCAATTGCACACAACATTTCTGTAAATCAGTCACCTGCTTTGGGACCTGCCATAGCATGTTGTCCTTTGACAGAGAGGAAGGGAAGCTATCCTGGAAAAATTAGTTCCCTATTCTGACAGTGTGAGTTAGATGGGAGTTTGTTATTCTTTTGTAAATTACTTAAATATTACAAAGCGGGCCAAGGTAAAAAGAACATTTATAAAAAGACTTCAGAAACAAGAAGAGGCAACATGAGTCTCAAATGTCTGCATTGTGGATAGTTCTGGTTGGGTAACATTTTATATCCTGTTGGCTCTGTTCTGTGTGACTACACAGGGTAAAAGGCAAGGGAAAGTAGTGTTAAACAAAGTTCACTTTATGTTGATAGTAGGGTGTGCATCTTTTGTTCAAAGCAAAAGATCAAAATGTAATGCCGTCACCATATCAACCCGTTCAACTCTTTGTGCTGCTACTTTAAAAGAATCCCAAAACAAACCCACCAAAAAAAAAAAAAAAAAGAGAGAGAAAAGAGGAATGCGCTCCAGGAGATGGCAGAAACTTGGGTCAGTGCTAAAAAAAAGTCAGCACATTTTGGTAACTCATGGCCTCAGAAGTAACTGGTGCCAACCATAGTGATGACGTGGGCTCGGCTTACTGCTTGCAGCTCATGCTCTGGAGAGGATCCTAGTCTTTACTGAAACCGTTTTCTCTCCTCATTTTAGCTCACTGTATTTGTTTATGTGTTTTTGCTGTTCCAGGCAATAGCTCATTATTTAATCAGGAAACCTTTTTTTCATTTTGTTTGTGTTTTGTTTATTTGTTTAAGGGCACACTCACATGTGTCCTTCATCAGCTTGAAACTGAGGAGGGGCAGTTTCTTCTCCTTTTTTTTAAGTTTCATAATGATTTTGGTGACTCTTAAGCAACCTCACTGGTGACAGTCACCTGCACACTCAGTAACCTGATCAGTTTTCAAGTAAGGATTTCCAGGTTGTTGTTAATTAAGTCCCCCAGATGATTACATCTTGTCTGAAACTTATTTATGCAAAAAGCTCATCTCATAGACAGCTATTACAATTCAATTATTACATATATTAAAATATAGCCAAATGCTCTTAAAAACTCAGAACACATGTAAATGCAGATGTTCAGATCCCAGGCTAGGGGTTCAGAAGGATTTGTTCTTACAAGAAGATTGCTCCATAGCTGCTTCTATAGCTCTCACACGTCTCCTCCTGCTGCTCTGGTACCCATTACTGGCAGATACAGTGCAGAGAAGAAATCATCTCTGGATGGGTAGGGTTTCCTGTTGTCCAGGTTTCAGCTGGGATAGAGTCAATTTTCTTCCTAGTAGTACTGGTACAGTGCTGTGATTTGGATTTAGGATAAGAATAATGTTGATAACATGCTGATGGTTTTAGTTTCTGAGTAGTGTTTATAGCAATCAAGGACTTGTCAGTTTCTCATGCCGTGACAGTGAGCGGACTGCGGGGGCACAAGAAGTTGGGAGGAAACACAGCTGGCCCCAACTGGCCAAAGGGATATTCCAGGCCATATGGCACCATGCTCTGTGTATCATAGAATCATTTAGGTTGAAATAAACCTGTAAGATCATCAAGTCCAGCTATTAACCCAGTACTGCCCAGTCCACCACTAGACCATGTCCCTCAGTGCCACACCTACGTGTCTTTTAAATCCCTCCAGGGATAGTGACTCCAGCACTGCCCTGGGCAGCCTTTTCCAATGCTTGACAAACCTTTGGGTGCAGAAATTTTCTCTAATACCCAATTAGGCAATAAAACATCCCCTTGAGGGGCAACTTGAGGCCTTTTTCTCTTGTCCTATTGCTTGTTACTTGGGAGGAGAGACTTTGTGACAACCTCCTTTCAAGTAGCTGAGTCTAGAGGGAGGTGACTGGGTCAGCTGCTCCTGCTGCCTCCTCTGTGCCCCTAGACAGGGTCACTGCTCTTCAGCCCCTCTGCCACCCTGCTACCTCCTGGGACACTTTATGCCAGAGGCAAATTACAAAATGCAATCCTAATACCTCTCAGGAGCTGATAGATTACTTTGAATTTAAAAAAAAATCCACAGTGGATTTTTCTTATTAGATAGATGGATGCCTTTTATGAGCTCTATCTTGAAATACTGATTTTTGGAATTCCTACTACAGAAGTTACTGGTTGCTCCACTTCTCTTTTGTTTTGTGACAAAACGAGAGTTTTGTGGGTAGTATCAATTTTGTTTCTGAAATTGTAACTGGCTTGTATCTGGAAAGGCAGACAGGAACCGATAGTTTGCTCATCTAGTTCTGACGTCAATGTGTTATCAAAATAGCAGTTATTATTTCCCAAACTGAATTAAACTCAGGTCAAATCCTGAGACCTTCACATGAAGAAGGTGGCATGCAGCAAGGACATCTGTGCAGCTCCCAGCAGGCCAAGGAGCATCCTTGGATACCTCTTGGGGAGCACTGAGCTTTGCATGGCTCCCACAGAAGGGAAAGGGAGATGTATTTCCTCAGAATTGCCTACATCAAGGCCTCTGTTTCTGCTGATTAAACAACCACTTATAGTAGCAGGCTGTGAGATTATAGAGGCTCACTTAAATATATACTATCAACACTGCATATTACAAAATTCAGGATGTACCTTTCTTATGCAAACAAATTCTAAAACTGTGTATTTGAGTCTCCCTGTAATTAGTTTTTCTTATTTAGAAGGTAAATTACTGAAACCTGATTTGCACTCAGTTTATGCAGTTTGCTTAAGCATTTTTAAATTGAAATGTACTTGTGCTTCTAAGCAATCCATAGAGGCTTCCTTGCCCTGATGTTATTACCAGCTGTCTACATTTTATGGGCATTTTGTTCTATCTCAGTACAGGAAATCCTGCGGGTGCACTCTGCTGAATTTTGTGTGTTGACCCAAAGGTTTTGATTTTGCTTTTATGGTGAACTTTAAATTAATTTGTATAATTGATGTGGTTTTGGACTATACAAATGTTTGATATTGGCCAGAGAAATTTGTGACGTGAGGAGCACACTCATCTTCCTACTAGCTGCCATAATGTGAACCCTAAGAGTCATTGCAGCTCTTGCAGGGCTCCTGACTCAGTTACAGGTGAGCTGCACTTGACTTGGGAGAATCAAGTCAACACTTGTTTGTACAAATGGTGTAGACTTGGGAGTCTGTGCTCATAGCTGCTTTGGGTCTTGTTTTAGCTTCTCTAAACTATACCAAGTGTCCCCAGCAACTCCAGAGTGTGTTTCAGCAGGTGACAACACCTTTACACAGGGAGATGCCCTTTTTCATGGAATAGAGCAAGTGTCAGGACATCTGGTACCAACACAGCACACTGACAGGCATTTGGATACACAGTCTCCTCAAGCCCTGATGTAGAAGTGAGAGGTAAATCATGGGTCTTGAGCTCAGTGCTGACCAGTCCCACTCCCTGAGCAACAGAGCGTGCAAATCAATCACAATAAACCCCAGGCCCGGTGACTGGGCTCTGCCTGACTTTGTGCTGTGGGCTCCGCTTAGGCTGATGCCTTGTTCTTCTGGAGCTGTGGGACATCAGGGAATTTGTTGGAAGTATGTTTGGTTCTTGGTTATTTCTGTGAGAAAATAGCACAGTCACAGACGAGTGAAAGATCTGATGTCTGTTCAAGCTCCTGTTGAGAAATAGCATATTACAACTGACAATTCAAATACAGGAATTCAGAGGAAATGTACAAGGAAATACATATATCAAATTATGTATGTCATCCATGGGGAAAGTTTCTTAAGCATTTAAGACTATACTTACTGCATTGCTTTATTTAAAAAAAAAAAAAAGTTACTTTTCCCTTGTAACACACTGTGCTGTATTTGGAGCACTTTTCTCTTTTTGACATCTCTGATGGGTGCACTCCTTTTTGTCAGAAGAGAATTAGCCTGATTAAGAAGCAGGGTTCATACTTTGTGCATTCCTGTTCTATTGGAACTGAGTTATACTTTTAACACTGTATTTATTCCTACCTTATTTACATAATTCGAATTTTTCAATAATATTTTTATTGCAGAAAGAAAGTGAGAAATTGAATGTTTTGGCCAGATTAGCCTACTTCATGGTAATTTGGCTGGCATATTAATTTTCTCAGTTTGATCTGAAATAGCAATTACATCATGATGAAAGTCAAGCATAGGTTTTGTCTATACACTGCATATGTTTATTAGCAAGTTTGGTGTGTGGGGTTTCAATATTACTTCCACTGGATTTATTATTTATGGCACAGCTCTTTTTGACTGTGTATGCATATATGTATATGCATATAAACACACACACGTGTTATGTTATATAAAAGATGGCAGTGTGTGGTAGTAAATACATTTCTTGGCATGAACTTGGAATGTCAGCAGTAGTCATGAGTAGCAAATTTAATTCTTGCCAAGCTAACATAAGAAGATAAGCAAATATTTAACATTATATATAGTTGTTTTATGGGCTGCAATCTGCACACATGTTCTCTTTATTTTGCTTTTGTTGGGAGAAAGATAACTTTTTCTTCAAATTAAAAGTCTGAATTAAAATTCTGCCACCTGATGACTGGTCTTTTTCCTAAGCAAATCCTTCCTGTTAGTGATGGGAATTAGCTCAGCTGAGGACAAAGAAAAATAGGGACAGTTTCTCTGCTGCTTCTTTGGGTCATATCAAAGTCCAAACCTGTAAATACTTACTTAGGTATTTAACTTTGGTACTTTGAGTACTCTTAATTATTCAAATGAAATTCCTTGTGGCAGAGTAGTTAATCATGGGAGCAAATGTTTGCAGGTTTAGGTCCCAAGGCTGTTTTTCCTCTTCATCTGCACCATTTCAATTTTTTTTGTATTCTCTTATAGCTGTCATGTGTGGGAGTAGTATGCAATGACCAGGTTTTACCATATCTTACAAAGCAATAGCAAAATATATCTGTATGTTTTCTTCTGACTGTCTGTTGTCAATCTAAATGTTTATTTTAATTCAACCACTTTAAAATGCTGGTTAAATGTACAGGAGAATGGTAGAAATCCTGTTTGTAAACTGCAGGATGGGGACATTCATCACAGGAGAATGAAATGCAACATGTTACCACCATGAAGTAGACAGTTTAATTCTTTGCTTTTAAACTCTTATTTAACTCTACTGCACTGTCAGATATTCCTTAGGAAACAATGTTAATGCTGATTTAATATGCATGTAGGAATCAGAGTCTTGCAAGCCATTTAAGATGCTCGGGTGGAGCATTTACAGGTATGCTTAATGCGAATATTTAATCCAGAATCATCCAAAAATGGCCTATTAAAGAAGCCAAAATGAAATATGGATAAAATAGTAACATTTCCTCTGTTAAATATGTCAAATAATGTACTCTCAATTTAGATACTTGTATTTCAAATTTTTATTTTTATGGTTTTAATTTTTACTAGTGCCCTAAGTTAAATGAAGTGCTTATATTCTTCTTGCAGCATATTGCAATGCAAGTTATTTTGTGTGTAGTTGTGGTAGGTAGCACAGTGCTAGAGCAAATGAGCTGCCATTTCAAATCAGCTTCTAAGTGCTTTTTAATATCTCTGGGAGATGAAGGGAAAAATGGGGATTTTGTGATTTTCATCCTGATTTACAGACTGTATTTGCGTAGAATTTATTAAATGCTTCAGTTTCATATTGAGTTTGTTTTGTCAGCTATTTATTTGGAGAATTGCTGAGATATGTTGCACAGGCCTTTTGGGTTATTTTAAATGGGCAGATTTGCTTTAAAAGAGGTTTTAATCTTTATCACATCTGTGGTGGATTTACTACACTTCCTGTAAAATGTTTTCTAAGGTAATGAATATAACATTACAAAGTCTACTTTCTGTGTGTCAGTCAACATGACTTGATTTTTTCCCCTCTTATTCTGTTAGTGTTTTGGATGGTTTTTTGGTTTTGGTTTTTTGGGTTTTTTTCACCAAAATGTTTACACTTCAATGCATTTTGAAAAGTAAACTAGACAAGAAATATTTTAAGTGAACCATCAAAGGTACTTGGATAATAATATAAATGATAGTGTTTGTCAAATTTTCATTGAAGCATACATTTAAGTTTCTAGAGAAGTTTTTAAAATCTAAGAAAAGAAAAATGGGTATGTGTATTATTGTCTGTAGTTTAGAGTAATCTTGTACTTTGTATTCTGTCTATGTTTGTATCTTTTTCAAGACTATATTTTTTGTATCTCTATAAGTGCAAGGAAGAATATATGCAAATAATATTGCATGGCGTATGTGTTGCTAAATATTCTTACCATCCATCCATCTGGATGGTTTTTAAGGGACAGTGCAGATTGTATATTCTTTATATGCAGTTCTCCATGCTGGAGTGAAATATCGCTCTTTTGCACTTGTCCAGGTTTGTGGTGACCTGAGTTTTCTGCCATTACTTTCCCATCTGGAAATTCAATACACCTTCCCATGGGCTGCCTGTTCCCCCACTGAGCAGCTCTGAAAGGTGCTGGTGGGGGGACTGGCTGTCTTCCTGTTGCTGCAGGATGGCATGCTGTGATTTAAATAATCGATCCTTGAAACTGGGACCTTTCCTTTTTGGCGATAGATTATTCCTAAATGAACCTTAATGAGAGTGCTGGCAGGTAGTTAACAGCAGCAAAGGCAGTCATTCTGAGTATATGTCAGAGCCATAAAACTTAGGAAAGTAAAATATAATGAGGTTTTTTGTCTTATCTGCAAGGTGAAACGGATTTGAATATAGAAATGAATGGATTTGAGGACCTCATGGACTACTGTTTATTTCTTTGATAAATGTTACAGCCTGTGCCACATGCCAGTGGAGCAGTCCTTTTTCCTGGACATTTAAGCAGCTGTTTCATCTGACCCATAAACCTGAGCTTGGATTTAGCCAAACCTGGTACCTCTACCAGTTCTAGTGTTTAACAGGCGTTGTGAATCCAGTTCCAGAACTGTTTACTTTGCGTGCTTGCTGTCAAACTTCTGCTGGCTTTTTCCCCTTGTGTCAGGCACAACCATCATCTGCAATTACCCACGCTAACACTCCAAAATGTCATCATGAGAGATAGAATAATCCCCCTGTCTTCAGTGGGACTTGTTATATCTTCCTGTATTCAGAGCTAAACCCTAACATGGCATTTTGGGGCACAGGAGGTGCAGGGGAGGCAAGTGCTCAGCCAGGGCTGGGGCAGAGGCACTACAGGGCAGTGGGAGTGGAATCCCCTGGCCTGAGACTGCCTGGGAGAACTCTTCCCCTGCCAGAGCAGTAGCTCTGGCTCTGCCATGGCCAGGTGAACAGCCCAGATTGTATCCTAATCCAGGCACCTGACAAAGCCCCTGAAACCTGCACTATCACACCCAGTCTTTTTGGCCAGTCGAAATGCAGTGGCAGTAAGTCAGCGCTCTGCCTGGAGCTTGGCTCAGTTTGTGCTTGTTAGAGCTTTCTCAAAGGGTGTTTTGGGTTGAATTTTTCTTGGGACTTGGAGTAATATGGGAGTGAAGACAAGATGCCTCAGACAGGGCAGTGACAAATGCAAAAAAAACAGTGAAAAATGAGGAGACAAGGATCTTAAGGAAAAATCATAATAAACATCATATACAGGCTACCCACTTATGCCAACTCAGCTTTCGGGGTGTTTTTCTAGACTCTTTTAATATATAGCACAGGCTTTCCTTCAGTTAGGAAAAACATTAAAAATATATTAATCATCCTTAAACAAAAAAACATGTGTTTGAATGACAGGGGAAAAGCATGCAACATCAAAGTAGATGTTTCTGAAGTTTGAATCCTCCGTCCATGGCCTTCTCCTGAATTTCTAAAGTTTACAAAACCTCTCTGCTATCCCCAGGCCTGGCACTGGTGCCTCTGAGCCACTGCACTGGCACCAGATGGGCACTTGCAGAGTTAGGGGATGGATCTGCTATGCCAGGCGTTTACAAGGTGATGCCCCCACTCCTTACCCTCTTTATCTAAATAATACAGATTCAGCTCAGAGTCCTTGTGAAGAGGACTGTGTTCTCTCTTGTAGCAGATGAAATGGGGTAGCTGTGCTTTCAGAATGAAGCAGCAGTATGACCTTTAGCTTGCCTTTTATGTGGGGAGTTGTTTGTCATCCACTGAGGCGGCATTCGTGGCGGTGAGGACAAGAATGCGGCAGGGTAATGGGAACAAACCTATTTGCATGCGACTTGTGGGTATCTAAACAAGCTGAATTGGGGCTGTAAATGTAGAGCAGTTGCTGTATGCACCAAAACTGCTCTTGTTCACCAGGCACCGACAGGTCTCTGTTTATGCAACATTAAAGCAAGTCAGGATTAGAAACCCAATGCTTTCAGCACTGTAAAAAAGGTGAGTGGTCCCTATTCCAACACGCTTTGCAGAGTGGCCTGTGTTAACTGTAATGCCCTGATTTAGAAAGACTTAAACATGCATTTTGTCTGGCCTCTATTAGAGAACATGTGGGCAATTTAAACAGCTGCTTCACTGGGGTTTGTGAGCCGGACATGCTGAAGATGCTTTCTGAACTAGCTTCCCATCATACTATCACAGTGAAGAGAGGAGAAGAAAAAGCAAACTGTAAGGAAAAAAAAAAGGGATTTCGGGATAGAAATTTGTGAATATTTACTCTTATGTGCATATCAAGAGAGTGCCTCTCATGTCAGAATAATAACCTCAAATTTGAAAATACTCAATAGATAGTGCACTGAGGAAAAATGGGGAGGCTGATATCAGAGCAGAGTTGAGTTGAGTGTAAAAGAAAACACATTTTGAGAATTTCTGCTTACTTTGGTTGTTACCAGCTGGTTGATATAATATTTTTGTGAGAGAAAATTTTTCAGAAAAGGACCTCAGAGCTAGTTTAAGGTGAATATTTGACTTGACTGGAATGAGAAATTAATATGTGAAATGAACAACTAGGTGCTGTGTTCAGCAAGAAGGAGAGGCAGTTTAATAAAACATCAGAGCACATAAATGAGGCTTTGGGGATCACTTGACACTTGGTGGGAGCTTTCCATCCATGCATGAATCAGAGCAGCCCCTGGAAATTCTCACTCCATCCCAAAGGTAAGAGGCTGCACCATGGCAGTTTTGTGGCAATTTATGAGAAATTGTTAGAGAAGATAGATCAAAAAGCTGTATTTCACTGTGGCAGCAGAAGTACTGAGCAGATGTGGGGGGGGAATTCTGCAGTCTTGAGCCACCTTTGAGATAGTCCGATCTCTGGGAGCTTCCCATTGGTGTGGAAGGGCTCCCTGTGCCAGGCAATCAACTCTTGCAGAATATGTTGCTTTGTCCATGGTACTCTGCTGGCAGAAATCAAAGAAATTAGCATCCTGTCCTCTCCCAGTACTACAGATCCTCAGCCACTGTGCAGAGCAAACATCCCCATTCCTGTTTCAGTTTTCTCAGATACAGGGAACTATTCTTAGAAATTCTCTTTCTGGCCTCGTTATCTACTTTGTCTATCTTGTATTGTAGCACTTTATTTTCCTTGAGCAGCATACTAAACATGCCAACATATCCAGCACAGCTAATTTGCAGACCAGCAAACTTGTTTTCAGCACCTTCTAATCTCTTAGAGACTTCACTTTATTTTCCATAGCAGAGCCAGCCTGTGAGGACTCGTGTCTTTCAAGGATCAAACCCTGTTCTGAAGCACTACTGGTTTCACATCTAATATACCCATCTGCCACACAGGACTTGCAAGAATGGATACAATTCCCTTTACTGTAGGCTGCTGGAATGCTTGGATGGTGTTGGAAGTTTGTTTTTACCCCTTCCTCAAGTGTCACCTCGGCAATCGTAAGAAATTTCTGAAAGAGGTGCAGTCAAGCAGCCAGAGAGAAGTGACTGCATGGTCTGACTGTCCCTCCCTTCCCTGTGAGCTAAAGGAGAGGAAGAAGTGACCCTTGGGGCTGTGTTTTTTGAAAGTATAATAGTTTAGAAAAGGAACTAGATACATTCATGGAGGCTTAGTCCTTCAGGTCTGGTTCCAGCCTCCAGCTCTGAATGTCCTTATGCCACCTTATGACTGGAAGTTAGGAGGACAAGTGTTGGAGGGAGTGCCACTGCACACTTTTCTATAGTTATAACTTCAGATGAGCCCTGTCCTTGTCTGCTAGGGACTGCTGTCAGAGGCAGAACAGAGCTGGGTGAATCTTTGACCTGATTCAGTACTTATATGAAGAGCTTGAGTCTTGTTTTAAGGAGGTAAACAAGTCTCTGTTGAAAACTTAGAGAGGGCACTCACACTATTTGAAATACACACCCTGTTTACCATCCTCCTGGCTATGTGTTGTGGAAGACCTCAGAGAGTGGAGACCAGGAACTCAAAGTCTGTGCCACAGGGCATAGTGCATGCACCTATAGGTCTGAAAATTCCTGTAATGCATCCAGTATTATCTGCTGCTCCTCTCATCTTGTTCAGCCCCTGAAGAAAAAGACATCTTCTTTTTCCTCTATGCTAATTGGAGTGAGGAAGGAGATAGCTGGTAAAACCTACTGATAAGATTTAGACAGAGGTGTCAACAATTCCCAAGAAGATGTGGAACATAAAATGTAAAGCTTTTCCCAGAAGAGCAATTTCTAGCCACACTGCTAATTCTGAAAGACAAATGCAAGAGAAGCACTTACTGTTTACTCTCTCAAATAAACTTCAAATGCAGGGCAGACCTCCTTTACTCTCTGGGTGTAGGCAGGGACATTGCTGTGATGTCAAATTTGTCCAGTGCTGCTATAGCATGTTTTACTTTCTGATTTGTGGGTTGTCATTTGTTATGCAGTTTCCCTGTTCCCAGACCTTCCACACAGCACATTGCTAATGAGCTCGTTTTTCCTGCAGATAGGTATTGATAAATGCTGGGCAGGCAGCAGGCTGCCCTTTATGGTGGCACTTCCTCCCAATAAAAGCTGTAATGGCAGCAGATGAATTGTAGAATCAAATGGGATCAATATGTTCTGCTCAGACTGAAGACAGTTAAGCTTACCCTGAGTAAAGCAGAGGTGAATTCCAAAAGAGATGTTCCAGGTCTCGTATAATGGGGATTATGAGACCACTGAGCCATATAAGATATTTTAAAGCCTATTCAGCAAGCTTGCTGGCAAGCCTGCTGCATAATCAGCTATCAAATGGCCAGTGGTGTGGAGTCCATCCTGGTAACTTCCTTGTTTACTGTGATACTGAATACAGGAGTATCCACAAGAGCTTTGGAGAGTGCTACGGGAACAGTCCTCTGCCCACCCTGCCTATGTGGGCATCGCCTTTCCTGTGGCATTCCTGTCAAAATCAGAAACTGCCACAAGTGGCTCATTTTCCATGAGTGATGAGGCTTTGAAAGGAAGAAATAAAAAGAGTTAATGGAAGCAGGGGGATGTTTCTGAGTCAGTTGGCCATGTAAAGTTTGAGTGGGGCTTCCCAAACATAACTTCCAATATTTGAGTTAAGTGAATTAACAAGGAGCTATTGAAGTAATGAGCAATGAGCACTGGATATTTGGCTGCCACGATGTGGTTTTGATCATAAGCATGTTGGAAGGACTGCACGAATTTCCTTTCTGTACTAAAAATCCTAAAATACCCAATTTGTGTTTTGGTTTGGGTTTTTTTTCAACTTGCTAGATAAACTACAACTCCCTTTTTTACTTTTTTTTACGTTGATTTTACTCATCCTCTCAGCACTCCTTTCCTGTGACATGATCTAATTCCATCCACTTTCCTGATGGTAAATGAAAACATCTTGGGAATGCAATATGGGCAGAGGCACAAACTTTAAAAGCAAGGAGTGATCAAAGACAGCACTGGCTAACCACTGAACAATTTCTAATTAGCTTTCAGCTATCTTTATAGAGAGCAAAATGAATGATAAGGAGTAATTATTCGTACAAAGGCCACGTAATTTAGACAAATAACTTGTAAAACACAATGATCAAGCTGCATTGCAATCTCTTTTTTTTAATCAGAATTCATACTTGGGATTAGGGGGGCAGAATTCTTCTCATTTAAAAGAGGGGGAAGATGTAAGCTATAGGAATTAGAGAGTAAAAAACATAATAATTCACCTGGTTATCTAGAGAAATCCTAGCCAAACGTGGCATTCTTCCCTTGCTACATCATTGGGAAGAACTAACCTTGCCACACTGAAACTTGAATATCTTTCCCTGTCTCAAAGGAGACATGCAAAATACTTTAGATGGTTTCACCCTGTGTTGCATTATGTGAAGCAAGCGTTGCACAGTTAATTTGCTTTCAGCATATATTGTAAAAGCCACTAGAACTCCACGTTCAGTGCAAAATTTAACCATCTCTTTTCCCAGGATATTAGCATATATTTGCTTGGGTGGTACTTAATTTGGTTTTTTTTCTTTCTGGGGTCTTAAAGATTTCTGGGTCCTTCCTGGTATTTGTAGCACTTCCTAATTAATGTGTCATGCATATTTAGTTAATGTGCTGTGTAATCCCTCCTAGAGATATTCATAAAGATGTTAAATAAAATTGGTTCTAGCATTTATCCAGCGATGACTCTCTCTTTGCCTTTATAAAGACATTTATGACAACACAATCCATTTTATTTTTTCTCTCACTTAAAATTCCACTGCTATATCAGTCTTGAAGGTTTCTAATGTAATCTTCTCTAAATTACAATCATGAGCCTGATATCAAGAATCTGGATTTTTGTATATAATCGAATTCTTTAAAATTAAAATCTAATTGAATTTATGTAATTTGTTTTTCTCACATTGTATAAAGTATAACGAATTTCCCCACTTTTGGGTTTGGTTGCTGCCGATTATTAAGCATCATCATGGCAAGGCTCTTCATTATCTCTTTTGGCTGATTGTTTCATTGCTTTCTAAATGTAGATTTATTGCACCATACTTTCATCTTTCCCTCTCTTTCAGTGACGAGCGATAGCTTTGCTTTCCTGCTCCTTCCACAAATTCTTGCCAATTCAGATCAACCTCAGAAAGGAATAATTAATTCAAAAATTTAATGAGATCAGTTGATTTTGTTTCTGAAATTGATCCAATTTGGTTTAGCATTCAGTGATAGATATAGAATCAGTCTTTAATTTATGATGTTCCTGAGAACACTCACTGCAAGTAAATTATTTTAAAGATTTCTTTTTATCAGTACAATCTCACTTTTTATAGGCTCTTCATGAATGCAATATGATGAAAAATCATGGGAAAACAGAGTGGTGTTTGAGGATGCAAGTATGGTTTAGATGAACAGTGAAAACACTTGTAGCGCAGGCTGGGTTTTCACTATGTTAAGGGAACCGGGGACTTTACATAAACTCCAACTAGCACAGAATGTGGCTGCCAGGTTTCTTATGAAAAGGAGATGACAGGAGCACATTCAATTTATTTTGAAAATGTATTGGCTGCCAGTCAAATACCATACTGGTTTTGAAATTGCTTTCCTTGTTTGTAAGGTGTTACACAGTCCCAACCTATCTCTTTGACAGTCTTTGTCCTCACGTTCCTGGTCAATCTTTGTGATTTGCTCAGATCCAAGAGTCCTCTAAAGACCAAGGACTTTAATTTCTTACTGACAGTTTCTTATACAGAAGTTATTAAGATTGTCCCTGATTTTTTCTGGGGCCCTGACTCTGAGAATGTCACTGACCCAATGGAGCAGTCACTGTGATTTGAAGCTGGGCACACTGCTAAGTACCTTGCTGAATTAATCTCTCAGTATGACATTGTCTTCATCAGTTTTGCAATTCACAGATTAAGAGAAGAATCAGGCTTTTCCTTGTTTAAAAGTTAAATCCAAAGTGGTAACTCCTTTTTCCAGTTTAGTTTTTCTGATGCATTGAGTATACTTTAAAAAAAAAACACACCCCAAAACCACCAGAAAAAGACCCAAAACCGCTGAGGGTTAGTTTTCTGTGCCAGCCATTGTGCAATATTTTCATGACAGCTGGTAGAAACACATTTTTTTGTCTCATGTAAATGGCTTCATCTGATTTTTTTTTTCTTTCAATTACTATGCAGGAAATCTTTACAATTTATGACAGGTTTTTATTTTTTAAAAAATTAGTGTCAGATACGCTTGTGAATTTGTTTCCACACCAATTTTTTTGCCCTTTTGTTGTTTTCTGCTTTTTTTCCATTGCTCTCCTTTTTTCCCTGCACTTTCTATAATGTTCTCCAATCATGATTTTACATGTCAAAAATGCCTTTTTCTGCCTTCCCACTCACACATATTGAGGAACATTCCAAACTTTTGATAAATTAGAGTGGTAGTGTTGTAATGCTCCACATTTTACCATGTTTCTTTAGCTTTAGAAAAACATTTGAACTCTTTGGAGTATGCAGCTCTTAGCCTGACAGAGTGACATCAGTGGAGAGGGGAAGGAGAAGAGAAAAAACCAGAGAAAGGAACCGATATTCTTTCTCAAGGCCATGCATCTATATATCAGCTTTTTCTTTTCTTTTTTCCTTGAAGAAACTTTTCTCTAAAAAGACAAACTCACCTTGCTCTCTCCACTAAACAGGTGGTGGATAAGACTAGAAACTTTGGATTTATTTTTACAACCAGTTTATGTTTATTTTCTCCAAGTCACTAAGGAACTTGATTTATTCTTTCTTTTTTTTTTTTTCCCCCCACAAGGATATCATCTTTCCTGCTGTTGTTTAATGTTTTACAGTTTAATTAAGTTCATTCCATAATTTGAAAACCACAAATAGGCGTTTTTTTCAAACTCAAATAAGATGGTAGTTTAGGATCAAATAAGCCACCGCTGGTGCCACCCACTGCCACCCACTGCTGTGACCTAAATGGGGCTTGCAACCTGTACACCTGCAGTGCCCCAGCTGCTGAACGATGCCTCTGTTAGGTCTTCCTTTCCAGATTTTTGAACTTGTTAAATCATTTTCTGAAGAGGCAGATTTTCAACAATACCAGCTTAAAAAAAAATCCCAGAACTTATAAAAGGAGCTGATTGCTTGCCAAACCTTGAATAGGCAGGTACCATGCAGAAAGAGAATGAGTTTTTTAAAGCTATGCTACCTATGAAATACACAGGAGAGTAAAAATAAGTGCCCTCTGCATATTCCTGCCTTTTGCGTGCACAATGCAGTTCTACAAAAGTAATAATAATGAATCCCTGCTTTCCTTTTTGCCTGACCACCAAAAATGCTTTTTCTCCCTGGGGAGACAGACCAAGATACTTAGCCAAGGGTGTGTTTTATTTCTCTCAGTACTTCTGCTGCTCTTTTTTCTTAAACCAATGTGGTGTATACTCATAATTTTTTATAAAGCACAAAGTACGTATAAACATAGCTGTGCGTAGCTGCAGTTCTGCAAAGCCAGGTTTCTTTCCAGTAGCTTCTGTTCCCTTCCCTTCTGCTCTTCCTTTTTATTTTTTAATTTTTGTTGGACAAATCGTCCTGGTTTTTATTCTTCTTTCAACACTGCACAGTAAAGCTTCTGTCCGGTTCTGTCCAGCTTTTGTTTAAGGTGTGTGAATGAGTTTCATGCTGATACTAAGGGGTGAATTAATGGTGCTGACTTCTCTACAGAACCATGTCAATACCTCTTATTTCTTGTTGGCAATTATCCCTTCCATGTTATGCTTACTCCTTCACTGAGGAGCAATAATTCTACTGATTTACTAAGCTCGGTGATGTGCACAAATGAAGGCAAAGATGAGGTACTACAGAGCATTTCTACTTGTGGTCAAACTGGAATATTCAGAGCTCTTCTGGGCAAAACTGGAGCACTTTGGGGGTAAAACAAACAAGCAGATTTTTTGTTGTAGTTTTGTGTATTTGGATCAAAATTTGGCGTGTTTTACTTTTGGGTCTTGTTTCATTTGAACTTGCAACAAGTGGGGTGGAGCGGGGGGAATTAACTGAAATAAACCTGGCTTTGACCAATTTCTAGATGAAAAGCAAGTGAATGATGTTCTGCATCAGCAAGTTTTCATATTATTTTCTTTTAGCTTCGTCAAGTGCTTGCACTTTTTTCCTCAGATTTTCCTCTTTGAATCCTGTCTTGCCTTAAACCCACCTCAACAGTTATATGCCTGGCAGTATCCCAAAGACAGCAGCAACCTCTCCCGTGGTGGGATTCCAGGACAAGAAAATTTAGAAAAGAATCCAAACATGCAAAGAAAGTATTACCGTTATTTGCAAGCAAGTAACCAATATTTACAAACAGAGGAAACAGCCTTGTAAAATACTCTCCAGATGCTAATGCTTTTGCTCCCTTTTTGGGTTGCTTAATACATGATAATGATCCTCTTCTGCACAGGCTTCCTTTGATATTCAGACTCCATTGCAATGAACTGCTCCTTTCTCAGAAAGAAAAGCTGTAGCACCAGGTGGGAGTGAATAAACACAAATATATACAACAAAGGCAGCCCTGAGCTTGATGTAAACTTTACTAGCAACAAGTAGGAAGAACACACATACAATGTACTAGGAATCAGTACAACTATAGAAACACCATTAGAGGGAGCTCTGTTACTTAGGCCAATGGTTTACATCTGACTGACTGGTAACCAAGTTGCAGATTTGATTAAAAAAATAAAATAGCTTTGGCTCTAAGCACAGCCATCAAGAGAGCGCTCTGAATATGAGTATCTTTCTTGCTGAAAGAGCATGTTGGTTTCAGCCTATTTATTTTAAGCTGTTCCGTATAATAGTAGCTGTAAAAGCTCTAAAACTGACTCCTCCTGATTTTCCCTGTTCTCCTCTCCTTCCATATTCTTCAAAGTACTGAGATATTGACTTTAAGTAATTATTTCTTTAGTATTTTGAACATGTGCTGCTTGTCCCCCTTTTCTTATTTTTAGGCATAATCTAGACATATGTGTATAGTAAATTTGAGCATAGGAAAATATGAGGCCTGGGATTGGAAAATGTATTCCATAATGTTATCTCTACAGACAGCAGAGCTGAAAGGAAATAAAAGTGTATCTTACAATTAGCTAGTATTAACAAATACTGGTGATATGTAGAAAAAGTATAAAAGAAATGAAAAAAATATTGCTATTCATATATTTATATCCAGTTTAGAGTATATAAGGTACATTCTGCAAGTAATGTGGTATTTTTTAAATTGCTTATTTTTTCTTTGTTTTCTGAATCCTATAAATACTTCAAATATTTCATTAATTGGCTAAATACTAGTCATGTGGTCCTTGAATAATTATTCCAGTAGTTTCTTACCTGCAGTAGATTTGACTAGAATTCCCCATCTTTGCTCTATAGAGTACTAAATGCTTTTTCTCCAAGGAGATTTTGGTTTTGGCTGTAACTTTTCCTCCTTTCTCATTTAACGATACTTAAACCGAACTTTGCAGAAGGAGAGAATTCTAAAATAACTTCCATTTTTGTTCTGTAAATATAACCCAGCAAAGGGACATAACTTGGGTCACTACCAAAGAACAGGTTGTAGTGAATGTTAATCTCTTATTACAGATAACGGTGCATCCATGCAGCAATTCAGTGTCAGGCACAAACTCTTGGGAAAGCAGCTTTACTGGCTCTGCTGTTAACACACCAACTGCTATCTCTCAGGGAGTTTGCTCGTGAAGACACCCCGAGATGGGATCATTATCAATATTTTAAATTCTTGGTCCTAGAAAACCAATAAATTTCTTCTGTCTGAAAGCAGAAGACACAAGAAATAAGTAAACACAGGAAAGGAAAACTGGGCTCTGGCTCCTCCGTCCAAATCCAACGAGAGGAGCTCACTTGTTTCTGTGCGGAGCGAAAGCCGCAGCACTGGGGCTCAGCTGGAGAGCGAGGCTGTGCCGAGCACAGATCATGATCCAGGGCAGTATTTGTGGAGCAGCCAGCATTGCTTGCTGAGCACAGATCATGATCCAGGGCAGTACTTGTGGAGCAGCCAGCACTGCTAAGTGCTGAGTGCTGGGCTGAGGGGGAGCACTCATTGGCCTCCTCCATGACTCTGCACTTCAGTGTCATACATCCCAAACCAGGACATTTATTGGCTTTGAGTGTTTGATATGAATAAGTGAACCAATTTATACAACGGTGTAGCCCCCGACTAGTTACCACAATTGTAATATTCCTTGAATTCCTAAATAAATATGGACTGAAAGAAGAATACCAGCCATATCCGAGCAAACAGCCATTAGCACCGGTTTTCTTTTCCACCTCTTGTGTGGCCTCTCTCCTTACACTTGTAGTAGCTTGTCAGCACTTTCTTTAAAGGTAACACAAAGCTCCCTGAATCTCCCAAACAATGAAAAATGAATTACCATAATGTATAATAAATAAGAATCGCCTCTTAAATCAGTCAGTGGCTATGTTAAAGGAGTCCCAGAGCCTTTTGCATTTCCAGAGCTGCTGTGTGTTAGGTCTCACTGTTCTCAGGAAAGATGGTCAGGGCAAAGGGAAAGGGAGATTTCTTGATTTTATTTTTTTTTTATTTTTTTTTAATTGTGAGGAGATAGAACAGCAGCATTCAGAGTCACAGGGGCCAGCTCGGGAATTTAGGAATAACCAACAAAGCTGTGAAATAAATTTTAATGGTAAAGAGTGGAGTTTAAAGTTAATTAGTCTAGACAACCTGGTGGCAACACACTAACACCTTGGCTCACACTGAGGAGTGCCTAGCCTGGGAATGTGCATTTCCACTGATATGAAGCCTTTTTCTCTGTCTTATTTTTTATTTTCCTTTTTGATCCCCTCCCAAAAATCAGTGGGACTATCTCTGAAGCCAGAACCCATGCAGTGGTAAGATAGCCAAGATCTGGTCCTTACGAGAAACTGAAATATTTCTTCCTGAAAGTCAAAGGATACATGAAATCTGAGTGCTGACAAATGTGGGCAATACTGGGAAAAACGTGTGAACGAGAATAAGAAATTAGTTAATAACACTGTTATTTACTTTGCCTGAATTTCCTCACCCTCCCTGGCAAAGCTCTTTTGCATCAGAAGAGAAGCTGGGCGATTTGAGACTTCAGTCACTAATGGCAAATACAGCAGAATACTAGTAGCAGTGCTTTCCTGCACTTATTGTGGAGGAGCACTGATTGCAGGCAATTGTATTGATCCATGCAGCCACTCATTTCACTTCATTGGAAAATGAATTAATTCTGACAGGCTTTGGCAAGAACTCATTAGTCTGTAGCTTAATGCTTAATAAACTGTCATCTCTCCTTTAACGATGTAGGACCAATTGCCAGACAGCCCGGGGATGCAGGGAAAATCCAAAGACTTATTTTTCTCAGAAATTAGATTAATAGAAGACCAATGATATGGGAGCAAATGAACAGAAATGCTTATATGAAATAAGTAAGCAGATCACTTACCTGTAAAATAGAAAGAAAAATTCTCAAAAAAAGAAAAAATTTTTAGAGAGCAAGACTGGAATTTAAACCTGTATTAGAAATTCATTATTTTGTTGTGGCAAAAAGCATTAGCTATTGCTGATTGATCTTGGGGCATAACATTCAAAATTTTGTAAAGTGAGGTTATTCCTGGTGGTTTCAATGGTATAATTTCCTTTACTCCAGATGAGTAGATTTTAAATGTTCTTAGCATGTTAATTATCAAGATTTTGTGAATGTGAGGAAAAAAGCAACCTGCATAGAAAAAGCTGTATATGCAACATTCCACTTTGCTAAATGATTGATTGGCTTCTTCACCTCCATCTATCTGCTTTCATATACTGAGTTCAACCACTGCTTTGAACAATAAAAATTAGTTTCTCAGGCTATGATAAATGCTTTGACTACAGCATGATCTTTCTAATAAATTTTTTGTGTTTTCAGATGTCATTTTATGATATTATAGAATATTTTATATGTTCTCCCAGTAAAGCTCTTGACTTTAAATTAAAGAACCATCTAAAAAAAAAAAAAAGAAACGCAGTGTGTAAAACTGATAATCCTTCCTCTGTATCTATGGTATTTACTGTCCCAGATGTTCTGGACTTTCTGTGCCTATTCTTAATTTGTGAAGTGTCTAAGTCTTTGGAGGGTGGTAATCACTGCTTTGACTCTGAGTAAAACTATAGGAAAGATGGTGGCACATGAAGTCAGCTCCTACATGCAGTATGGTGAGATCAGTGAGAGTTAATGTCTGAAGCAACATTTATCTGTGGGATAGCACGGATTGTCTATGCTAGAAAAGATTTGGCAGTTTGCTGTTCTGGCAAACTTTCCTAGTGTAGCCACAGCTTATACTGGCAAGCTAGTGTTTTGTCTGTATGTAGTTTATACCAGTTCCCTGAATGAAATGTGCTATACTGGCAGACTCCTTCCCCCTCCCACCCACATACAGCAGCATCTACTTTGGCATTCAGCAGCAGTTTTGACTGTAGATCTATTAGTGTAAGAAAGTGAAATGGATCATGATGGTCCTTGATAAAAAGAGGGCTGTAAGTGTGGAAGAGTTGGGTAGAAACTTGTCTTTGCACTGCAGATATATGGAAGAATTGTCATCCTGTGTGTGTTTGGTAAAACGATTTACCAATGCCATTGGTACAAGGCTAGTACTCCAAGAATTGTATCTGCAGTGGTTTGCTACTACACATTCCAGGTGGAGGGCCCGGAGGCATTTCTTCTCTCTGTTGCACAAGATTGGTGGGTGAGAAACTGCAGCCATTGATCAGTTTGCTCTTACAAATAACCCTATTTTCCCTCACAAAAAAACCCCTCTTTTCCTGAGGGGATGTGGAGTTTGAAATGCTGATGGGACAGAAGCCCTTGTCTCTGTTATCTCTTTTTATGGTTCTCTTTGAAGGGGAGAATTTCCCTGCCTGTGGCTGAGATGACAGGGAGATGCTAAGTGGTGGGATTTTTCACAGCACTTGACCATATGCAATAAAAGGTCAATTTGGACACACATCCCAGTGAACTTGGAAACATCAGAGTCTTGCTGGTTTAATGTGGAAATCAAAGCGTTTCAATAGCTCACCCAGTACAGCTATTACCTCCTAATTGCTTTTTCCTTCATTTGCCCCCAACCTCTTAAAAGAAGTGTCTTTCTACCTAAAGTTTAGCAAACTGTGAGTAGATGGAGTGGGATTGATTCCTGCCTATCTCTAACAGGAGAACAATGGTTCACAGAAGAGGGCTGTGGGGACCAGGCCCAAAACCCCAAGTTTTCCATGAGATGAGCAGAGGAACCTCTGGACATTTTAGGTGTCAGACTTTCACCTGGGATCCAATCAGGTCTGGGGAAAGACTCATGAAAGAGACCCTCTGAGTGTTAGGGAGCAAACTAGTCTGGGGTTGAGAATCAGCAGAGCTGAACACAGAGACTGAGAGAATGCTCCCAGGACTGGGAGTATCCAACATTTTTCTGGTGTTTTTTTTTTTTGGTTGGTTGGGGGGTTTTTTTGTTGTTGTTGGTTGTTTTTGTGTGTGTGTGTGTGTTTTGTTTGGTTTTTTTTGTTTGTTTGTGTTTTTTGTTATTGTTGTTGGTTTTAATTTTTTTTACTTCCCTGTGTGCCAGCTGAGAGACTGCTGCAGCCTGGAGAATGTTAGATGCACCCCAGTACAGCTGTTCTTATGTTTCTGTGTATATGGGGTTAAATCCACACAGAATTCAAATATACAGAGCCAGAATATCTCCATCTTGTAATGTTCCTACCATTAAGCAGTAGTTTATTCTTTGCAGAAACACTCAGAAATTAAGGTTTCTTTTCAGGTACCTCCTTGATAAAGAATGTTTGGCACAGTTAAAATTTTCAGGTTTTGAGTAATATATTGTCAGGAACTGGAGATAGCAGCACACAATAAATTCTTTTTTTTGGTTTTGGCTGGGCGCCCAAAGCCAGCTGACTGAGACTCAGTAAAAGGAAGTTTGGCATTGCTGCTATTTGGGAGATTGGCTAATGCAAGGATTTCAAATATAAAAACCAAATCAGAAGAAGTATTTCATCTTCATAAGGTGGTCCCTAGGCTCAGTCCTGCAGTCTTTGCTCATGCAAAACCAGCTTCTCATACAGCTTATTCACATTAGGGGGAAAATCTCATGATTGGGCCATTTGCTTTTGAGGATTATGAGCATTTCTCTGAGTGTACGGGACCCCGATGTGTCCTTCCCTGCTGGCCTCCTCTCCCTCGATTGAAGTCACAAAAAATTGGTCAACACAGAGGCACAGAAGGCTCAGAGCTGCTTGAGGAACCACAGGGGAAGCAAAATCCTTCCCCAAAATCCTCCCAGCCTTTGTGCACATACAGCCCTTTGCTCCAGTCTGAGTCCCTGTGCCAGGCTGGCTGTCAGCAGGCCAGTCATTTGTCAGATTCACCCTCCAGTTTCTGTTGCTTCATTGTTTTATTTATATTTATTTATAACTCTTGCCTCTTTTCTTTGTCCTGCCTTCTCGCTCTCCCCTCCACCCCTTATTTTGTCTGGTTTTGTGTTCTCCTCCATCTCAGATTGGGACCAGGCTGTGCGGTGCCAGGGGTGGTGCTGGGCAGGAGGTGGCAGAGTCCTGGGGACCAGTGTCCCACCCGAGCGATGGCAGCTGCATTTTGGCTCTTGGCTCAGGGAAGGGAATGGGATCAGAGCCTTCCCTGCCCCTTGGAGCACAGCCTTGTGTTGCGTGCTGCTCATGGCCCACCCTCAGCCCGTGGTGAAAGGGCAGGACCTTTAAAGCCCTTTCCAATGTCGATCAGCCCATTGGGGTGGTGGGGACAGCTGTTCCCAAATGGATATTCCCAATGTTTGTGCTTGGTGTCCGGGCTGATGCCTCGTGGCCGGGCAGCCAAGAGCGTGGGTGAAGAGCGTGGGCAGCAGTGGGAGCAGCCGTGTCAGGGCCCTGCGGCCGCCAGGGCTGCGGGGAAACAAAACCCAGTTTCCATTTTGTCAGCACAAATTGTATCGCTTCTCTCTTCCTGTTCCTCCAGAAATGCGGTTTGCCTGAGTTTGGAGGATACCTTGCCCTCAGCAAGTAAATAAACGCCAACTAAAATAAAAAGGAAGCACAAAACAATAATGAGGCTGCCACGCGCTGGCTGTCGGAGCCTCAGGAGGCTGGATGGGGGAGTGGAGTGTAAGGGCTCGAGTCTCATTTAGATCTCTTCGAGTTTTCAAACTGCTTGCAAATTTACCCAAACACCTGAAAACTTAGTGATAGTTTTTCTTCTTACCTGCCTTACCTACCAGTTCTTGAAAATGCTTAAGGATTTTTTCCCCCTCCCTGTTAATTTGTAAATGGATATAGCATAAAAAGAAATATACCTTACCATCAAAGGACAGGGCATTCATTGGCAGAAATTTCTCACAAACAGCTGGGATTTTTGTCGAAATAATGTATTGCTGCTAAAATAAGCTACAGAAAATGAGAATTGCTTATTTTTTTAGGTACATAGTGAAATACTTAAATCCTAAGTAAACCGAAGGACATTTCACTATAAATGGAAAGAGTCTAAAAACAACTTTAAAGGGACTTTATGTGTGAAGAAGGAGGTAGAGTTCGCATTAGGCACACCACCTACACACTTGTTAGGAGAAAAAAATTATGTAGCACATTGCTTACCTGTGTTTGAATAATTTGTTTCATATGTTTTCCCATCAAGATGGCGGTGGGTTAAACACTTAATTTATTTTTGCTGTATACTCTTGTTCTCTCTGATGTTTCATGCCAAACTGCTGTGGTAAAAAGAAGTCAGATATATTAAAGACGTATATTTTAATTAAAAATATTAGAAGAAACATATTAGTGTTCCTTTTTTATTAATAACAGATTGTTGGCCAACTAGGCAGCAAAGTTATTTATTTGGAAGATATGCTATGCTGTGAAGTAATAATATACAAGTAGGACATTGCATATGATAAGTGGTTCTGTTGGCAAACTGCTTCACTTCACTTCTGATGTGTTATGGGAGCACTGGGCAGATCCTCTCCTGGTCTAAAGTGGCACTGCCCTACCAACATAGATCCTGAAATCACAGGTGTCAGTAGGACCATATTTGGTGTGAGCAGAAAGGAATCACTTCTGTGATGAGCTAATTTGGGGCTGTTATCTGTGGTCAGAAGAAAATAAGGTAATGGCGCATTGCATGTGCCAGTTTTTTCCTAGGGTTGAACTAAGAGCTTAATTCCATAAAAGTTCTTTTTTCTTTTAACTTTTTAATAGCTTAAATGACTAAAGCATGCAAGAAAAGTAAGGAGTCTGGTCACAATAGTATCAGAGAGAACTATAATAAAAGAAGTGTTACCAATACAACCTAGGCTATTTTTGTAATTTTCTTCCCTTCTTCCTCATCTTTATCAGTGTGTTTTAAGTAAACCTGACACATTTATATATGTGAAACAGATGCAAAATGAAGCAGTTTTGTCTTCAGTTATGACCATGTTTTTTCAATCATGGACATGATTTATGGAAATGTTCTTTGCCGTAAAAAATTTCTTATAAAATCCAAACCACATTAATTATAAATCCAAGATTCAATTTCTTTTGATACTTTGGGGAGTGTGGGGAAGTAAATTTTTAATGCAAATAAACAGTTTCTTTAAAAAATCAGTATTCATTAAATGTTGAGATGAAACCAGCACAACACTTCTCAGTGAAACTACTAGAGAATTCAATTAGATGCTGAGAAAATTAGCTCTCTTTTTAGAATAATATTATATGTCTCAGATTTATATCTGCTATGGTATATTTGGCACTCCTGGGGCCAAGCAAGCTGTGAAAAGCTATTGATGTTGGCTTCTTGGCTGGTCAGCCCGTTCGGGGTTGAGCTCAGTTTACTGTGGAATAAACTCTAAACATTTCAGAGATCAGAAGAGTTGTGCAGAGGTGCAGGAACTGCCTGGGACTGAGCGATATCACCAGTAGAGACCAGGAGAATTTGTAAGGTCAGCAGCTATAGAGAGTATTTTTCCCCTGGACAGGGCCAAACTATATAATATCCACAGCACTGCCAACTATGACGACTTCATCACATCTCGTGCAAGGCTTAGGGTTTTTCTTCACACCTCAGCCCTTGAAGCATGTACAAATCTCAGTTAAACAGTGGGTTTCTAGACCTTGTGATTACAAACAGAATTTTGGAAATGTTAACCCTAGAGGCTGAACACCCAGAAAGCGAGTAAAACTTGTTTTGCTTAAATCTCACTTTAAACCCATTCTCCTGATCTTGGGGGTCTCATTCATAACTCTGGCTGTGTAGATCTGGTTATACTGAATTAAACCCTTCTGACAGAAGGTCTCTGTGGTATTCTGGTGGTCTGTGGTGAGCTGCTACTTCTCTCCCTATTTTCACCTGCTATTTTTCATTAAAAGACAGCTAAAAACACTTGACATGCTTTCGCTGTATTCCTATTGCTTATAATTATTGAACAGCATTGTGGGAATTGAATTCACATGCTCATCTTCTCCCTAACCATTCTGTTGATTATGGGATATTCTCTCAACTTGTGTTTCATACAGTGAAGTATTTTTAAGATATCCAGGTAATTTTCAGCACCAGCATCATGACATTAAAACTTTTCTTTAAAATACAAAAAGAAGTTACTTTTGCCCAGTCTTTCAGATGTAGGCAGTGGCAGAGAGAGCTGATGGGAGAATAGCTTGTGTTCAAATTAGGTTTTTATGGAAGTTATTTCCCTACCTGGCTGGGCTCTGTTGGAGATTGGATCTGCACATTACAGCTTTTGTGTAGCTGAAAGCTCTGATAGCCACAGAAGTGTCAGGGAGGACAAGGGAGGTTTGGAATCCTGATATCTGTGTAAAACAAAAGCAGCATTACAGAGTCTACAATTGAACCCCCAATAAACCAATTTTGAAAGCCCCGGTTTCCCCTATGCCCCTCCTACCTGTCTTCCTTTGATAGGAACAGGAGGTAGGAGCTTCCCAGGAGTGTAAAAATGTCTGGTCTGGAAAACATGAAAGAAGAAAGCCTGTATGTTTGTTTTGCACGCCATAGATTTTAGGGCTAGAAAGCCTTTTCTTTTTTTCTAATTAGAGGACAATATCTTGTTAAAAAGTAGATGTTCTGAGGCTTCAAAGAGGGAAAAAAACCAAAACAAATCCTCCTCTTGACCTATAAATACAGTTTGAAAAGCTACAAAAATTCACTGAAGTTTACTGTGATAACTTGATTTTGGCCTCAGTCTAGAAGATTTGGGCACTTTGGGAATTGTAGGAATCTTGAGCCTCACTGGTAAACTGTGAGAGGAGAAGCATGAAGGCATGGTGCAATGCTGACAGGGCGGTATGCAGCATTCCTGTTCATCGGCAGTGTCAAAGAGTGGGGTTTATCGCTGCTCTTTCGTTCTCCTCCATCAGTAAACACAATCTCTCCACTCCCTGAAGTGAAATCAAACCACTGCAAAACAACTCGTGAGTAACCAGGGTAAAATTTCCACTGAATTAATCATATATCTGGTCCAAAAATATTTAAGATATAAACAAAACAGGGTAGAATAAGACCAGCCAGCCATGTAAACATTTCCAAAGTGGTTGTTTTCCAGATAGTTTTTGAGCCACAACTGGCAAAAAACAGAGTGGTTGCTCAAAGCTAGCTTGAAAGAAATGGATTGTCATCAGTTTACACCAGCTGAGAGTCTGATCCCACATATTTTGTGACTGAAACATATCTGAATGTCCTTGGAGAATATTTTTCCATTGGAAAAAAAAAAGGGGCAAAATCATATCTATGAAAAAGTTTAACAGATATTCTAAAGCAAATAATACTATTTTTAAATAAAAGGAAGAAGCTTTAAATCTACATCCAGTGTCCTTATCTGGACTTCCAGTATATGTATGAGAACAATAATTTGTATGACAGTTTTCATTTTCTTCCTTGGAAGAGTAGTAAAAATAAGAAGGACAAGTACTAATAAATCAGATCAAAACCAGAGCTGTTGAAGAAGCTGAAGTCTCAGTGATTTGGGAGAGATTAAAACTCCAGACATTTCAGATGTGGTTCAAAATCTTTATGATACACAGTGCAAAATGTGGGGAGGCAGCAGTTCACACAGCAAAAGGCAAGGTGGATGACAAGATCCAGTACAGTAGGTCAACAGTGAAATATTCTAAATCCAAACATGGGGTGCATGAACAAGTAATGAAATGATAAAAGTGATACTTTTACACCTAAAATCCAGTATGCAGACTCTCTTTGGGAAGTTTGAACTGTATTGTTGCACAGTACCGTTTTCTGGTGTTGTGTGAAATGAACTCAGGCTGAAGCCCCAAAGTCGTTTATGCTTCACACACAGTCACCTGAGTTCTACTAAAATAATAAGCTTCAGAGCAGAGCCTAGGAATGTCATTTATTACTCTCCTACAGTACCTGGAGGAAGAAAGTGCATTTAATTTGTTAGACTTATAGGTTCTTCCTCAAGGCACACATTAAGTACTGGTAGAATGCAAAGTGTATACATATTTATAGAGATATTTGTGAGAATGGCTAGAATCCACAGTTCCTACAAAGGCCTTGCCTGACACAAGGGTTTAGAGTCTTTTCAGTAGGAGTCAATAATGATCTGAACTCTGGGTGAAGGGAACATATTGAATGTTATAGAGCTATATTTCAGTTAAGTGTCTCTGAAGTATTTGAAGTTAGAAGGTCAGAACACATCTTTTTCTGGCTGTATTTTTCTTACTAGGGCATAAGCCATTTTTTTTTGTTTGTTTTATTGCATGCACTCTGCCTGTGGTCCTGCAGGCCAGATAGGGATTGATTCTTGTGAAGCACGATTTGTGGTCAAAGCAAAGAATCAGCAACAGCATCTTTTGGATTAAGCACATTTCGAAAGAGTCTAAACAGTATCAAACGACAGTTTCTTATTTGTTGCTGAAGCCCTGGAATCTCAGATGAGATGATAAGGCTGAACTGAAAATGTATCTCAAAAGTCATTCTCTGTCCCAGGTAGCCTCATCCCCGGCGTTTTTAAAGTGGTGCATCACATAATCTGTGAAAATTTCCAAACCAAGTAATTTTCCACGGTGTTTCTCTAGCCTAGTAGTATGTTTTTGCTGATGGAAGATACGAGTGCTCCTTGTATGACCTCTGTGACCTGCTGGTACGGGTGGTGGATACCAAAACTGAGTCCTTGCTTGGCCTTGGTTCAGAGCCAGGACCTACTAGGCAGTCTTCTGCATGTCTGGCACACATCCTTAGCTACCAGACTATTTGTTATTTCTGGATGTGTCTCTGATTTTCATTTTGTAGCTGTCCTGCTTTGTATTAACTAACTCTTCGCTAGGCAGGGAGGGAAGCAAGAAGAGTTGGACTCTCCAACCCTTGGTTTTTGTCACTCCCTTGGTACATTAGTTAGAGAAACTCCTAAAAACTGGCTTATGAAGTTCCAGATAGCAGAGCTGTAAAGCTCCAGCTGCCGAGATCAGGAATTTGTCTTCTCCCTGTTAACTTCAAAACACCCTCTTGCAGACACAGGACTAAACAGCTTTGTGTAGTTTAGCCCCCAGCTGTTTCCTCTTGGCGAGATGATGGTATTGCTGCTTCCTGCTGGAGGTTGTCCATATTATATAAATATATATCTTGGGAAGCAAGTCCTTAAATGCCACTAGCAGAAGTTAGTACAGATTGATTGTCCACTTCCTTATGGCTACAGGAGTGGGTGGTGACTGATTTTTAGGCCAGTCTTGGAGCCTGGACTGGGTCCTGTCTCTGAGGCAATTATCTGGAGCTGTTTTTGCCAGCTTTGTACTTCAAAAGGTAGCACTTTGAAGTTTCATTAATTCTTGTTTCATAAGATCATACCTCGTTAGTGCATGCTTAATTAGTTCCTGCTCTGTAAGCTGATGCTTTAAACATTTAAAAATTCATGCTTTTTTTTTTTTTTTTAATACAACAACTAGCAAGTCAGTTTAATTTGATATTATGTGTTATATCAGTTCCCACGGTGTCACAGTCGCTGTAACCTGCAATTTTATTACAAATCTGTGAACTTTCGAAATGTTCCTTCTAGTTGGTTCTCTGTTCATTTCCTTTGGGCAAAATGATGTGTGGTAAATAACAAGCATTTGAGTAAATGTAATGTGCTTGAGGGAGCTGATGCAGTTTTCTATGATGGTAATAAAGATACCTCTGCCAAGTCATATTCAGTTCCCTAGGACTAGTCAGCTGTCTCTGGAGGTAAGGATTGAAGCACAGGAGTGGCTGCTTGTTGGGTGGGACGCCCTTTCACCACGAAGCACAGCCCGTGCCAGTTGGAGTCCCTCAGTAGGTCTGCTCAGCCAGGAGGGCTGCATGGGAATAGGATGTTGTGTGCAACCCTTGTCCTCAGATCGAGCAGAGCAGAAGGCACCAATCACCAATCACTCTCCTTTTATTTATTTTCACAAAAGACACAGTCTAGCTTGCTCCTATAAGTACTGATAAAAAGGTTGAGGCTAGCAAGTTATGCTTTAAGTGACTAGTACAGAGTACTTGTATATAGAATGACTCATTTTTTTTTTCCTAGAGTAGCCAAGGGCTCTCCTTAACTTTACAAGAGACCTCAACAGCAGGTGGGAGCAGACAGCAGGTGAAGATTCATATCTCCCTGCAGAGGCCAAGAGCTGTCAGCAGAGCTTTCCCAACATTAGCCCTAAATGAGTATTCTATGCAAATAGCAATGTTGCTTCCACCAAAGCTTAAGTCATGCATCTGGCACACTACCTGTAGATGACAATGACTTGTTTATTTTATTAGATCATGTGCTACTCTTCCAAACTCCAATAAATTATTCATTTCTAAAGAATGTCAACAGCTAATGAGTGTTGAACAGTTTACAAATGCTCAGTGCTCTCTGGAGGGTTGAATCTGTTATTACTGCAAACTGGTACATTTATTCATGTATATAACATATACAAATGAGGGCTATTTCTGCATCTTTCACTTTTGTAATGCTTTTCCTTTGAGCTGGCAAGGGTAGAGTCTATACCAATTAGCATGGCCAATGATAAACTTAGTCATATGCACTGCAAAATAGTTTATTTTTTTTTTTTAAGGAAGAGAAGTAATTACAGTCCAGACTTGGTCTGGATGGTAAGATTGCTTCAAGATTGCTTTGTTCACTTCTAAAATTTAGATAATGGATGAATTAGAATAAATTAGACGAAAACACTCAAGAAAGATTTTAGGTACTGTTTAGTTTTGTATTTTCTCTTAGTTTTTTATACACTAATTGGACTGTGAGTGTTATTTCACCAGATTGCTCCTAATTATGTTTGTTTGGATAGCAAATTATCTTTCTGAAGAAATATTTGCTTTTATGTTCTGAAACATGGCTCATTTGAACTGTGAAAACTATGCATGGGGTTTTTTTCCTCAATAATGAGGTGAATTTGCCATGCCTTCAAAGTGGTTAAAATTACCTAATAAGGAGATGAGAATAAAGATAATATTTCTGAAGTTATGAAGCAGTTGTCTGAACAGAGAAGCCATCCCAAGTTTTTCAGCAGCTCTTCTAGAAAAGCTACACAAAAGATGAGGTTCTACTCTCTTAAAGGCAGAGTAGTTACACATTTCTGCATTTCTGTATTTGTTTCCAGCTGATTTCCAAATGTCAGGTATCTGCATCTGATTTCCAAAGACAAGTATCTCTGCATCATTGTTCTTACTAGGGGAAGGGGAAAGCCTGAGTCAAAGCAGAAGACTTGAAATTTGCCAGCAGTGAATCAATCAGAGCCTGAATTGACCAGCAAAGTTTATATTTCTCATATATATATATATTTCATATTCTATGACAGAGCCAAGCAGTATCAAACTGTACACACCCATCTGAGTAATGTGTTCTTTCAAAGAACTGAAATGCCAACTGAGTGTGAACCAGGAACTTCTCAGGACAAGTTTTGTCCTTTTCTTTCTAAAGATGTTAGGTCTGCACAGAAGCAATGGATTCATGTTGCCTGACTCCAAAACAGCAACAGTCAAGAGACACCACATTGACAATCTCACACAGAGATGTGATTTATCATTGATTTTACATCACCATTACCAAGGCCACAGATGATGGAATAATAAAATTATCCACACATTTCTATATATTGTCCCTCTGCCAAGTTGTAGGTAAGGTCTGGCTCTGAGTAGTTCAACTTGACTGCACGTACAGTTCTCATGGTGGCCAGGCATGGCAAGGCATGTTTGCTTACATTCACTGATCTGTGGATGAGCATGTTTTTTTACCACCACATTAGCAAATGTAAATTAGTCACTTTCCAGAAGTCAGCTTTAACTCAAGGCAAAAAAAGAGATCTCTGTCTGCTGGAGACACAGTCTTATTAATCACTAATATCATGTATCTAAGCATGGAAAGTATTTGTAAACTAAGAAAATTCTTTAATGTCCATGATGAAGAGAGAAATTACTAAGTGACACTGTTGTTACTTCACAGGTGCCTTTTTTGAGCTCTGTCATTGTTCTTTATGTGTTCTACCATGTACAAAAATGCTTGTATGAAGCCCTTGGAAAAGCAGAAAAAGAACAAAAGAAAGCCCAAAAAAGGAATGCTAAAATATATATATTGAACTAACAAAGAAATTTACTGTTAGCTTATGTTCTTGAATATTCAGGAACTATCTCTGTTAAATACCATTTCAGGTGTATTTTCCTTTCTTGAGTATTTTTTCCAGCATATATATAAAGCAAAGCAAATTTTTAAAGTATGGCTTTTCTCCTTAACCAGAATCTCTCCTATATGAGACACTGTTGTCACCAAAGGGTCACCAAATAGGGGGTTTTGGTAGAAAAACTGAGGAATGTTCCAAAGCTGAGCAAAGTCACTAATGTCAGTGTGGTCAGACTGAAGTTCTGATTAGTTTTTATCTGCTATCTGTTCAAAGCTGGATTGTTTAGTGCCCATAGCACAGCCGTGTTTCAGCCACCACAGCTCAGTCTTTAAGGAGCAATGTTTTCCACTGGCAGAAGCAGATGGTGTGGGAGCTCTCAGTGCCACTTTGGGAGAGTTGCACTGGCTACTGCAGAAGGTGCTAAGAACAGCTCTCTGTAGGAGAGAAACCAAGATGCCAAAGTCTGGCTGAGGACTTGCTTACCCAGCCAGGTCAGCAGTGTGGGGAGGTCTCCAGGCAACAGCACAGCACAGCAGCAAACAATATACCCAACATCTGCTGTGTTTCTGTGAATTCATGACAAACCAAAGTACTGCAAAACTGAAAAGCAAAAAGATGACACAGATGTCCGATGTGCTGGGTGATGCTCCCACCACACAGGCTGAGAGCTGTCTCAGGCAGTCTTAAAGTAAGACAATTAGGCAAACAGGGAAGGTCATCTTTCCAGAAAACTGTATTTAGTAAAAAAGAAGAAAAAAAGGTGTTACATTATTAGCTGCAGTCCACTGCAGGATGTTTTCTGAAGCTCCAGGCACTGTATTGGTGATCCAAGTTTTGTCCTGATCTCTATTCTTGTGGAAGAAGTACAGTAAATCAGTGAATCAGTGCATAAGCTGATACAGACTTTGTTGCACTTCAGCAGGTGTACATACAATTTTCATGGATTTAATCATGCACACAGGGGTAATGAAGAAATATTAGGGATGACTCATCCCTTTTTTAACAGGAAAGTCTATCAAAGGTGGCCAGTGGTCTTCAGAGTTCTGTACTGAAGAGATTTAGTGGTGTCTACTTCCCTGTTGCCTCTTTACAAGCAATAGAGGGAAACCTGGACATCAGTTTACTGATGGACAAAAGGTCAAACCAAAGATAGCCTTGTATGTCCTTTTGCCAGCTGCAAAATGTATGTTAGTGAAAACTGTGTCTCAGAGCCCAAGCTCATGTGTGCAGCTGCTTTTTTGTGAGCAATGAAAATGTTACCGGAGCCTTGGTTTAATTGAGCTCTGTCTTCCACCTACTGCTCAAATACTGCATTACTGACAGCAATAACAAATTTTGAATGCTATTAGTGTTGAAGAGGGAGGAAGATCTAAATATGAAGTGGCTGCTTGAGACACTACTGTAGTTAAGAATTAATTTAGAAAGAACAGATGCCCTGAAAAGAAAAATTTATCTCTCTCAATTGAGGTGTTAAGAGGATTAAGGATTAAATAAGCACAAGATCAGAGGCTAGACTAGGGCCAAAATAAACAAATCAATTTATTCAGGTATAATAAGAGGAGATCAGAAGAAATGAGAGGAATTAGAAGACAGTAATGATGAAGGTGACTCACAGAGAATATTCAAGATACAGAGGTCACAGACAAGAATTTCTTAACCACAAACCAGAATTGTTAAATCAAAAACAGATGACATGCAAAAAACCAGGCCATGATAGCCAGATGGTGAAATTCTGTTAAGAACTGTCTGAGGATAAAAAAGCCTTGCTAAATAATATTGTTTCGACAGGTGATAGAGAATCATGACGTGAAGAACTGAGACAAAGTTTGTAGTCAAAAAGTCAAGACTAGAAAAGCTCTAGATGCTAGTCAAGGTGCTAATGCACTTCTCCCATGTTGAATGTCAGTGCTGGAGGTGACTTATTCCAAAAGGAAACATGGAAGGCTTTGTATTAATACTCTTTCCATTACCAAGCGAAAATAATGGGAAGACTTGTATAACAACATACAACTTTCTTTTATTCTCTGGAATCAAAATCAACTTTGGCAGCTTTTAGAGAAGGTTTTCAGAGGTCAGTGCTCCCCAAAATGTGGGGGGTTTTCCCCCCTCAGAACAATGAATAGCTTTATACAGTCTGTGTGAACTGGCCCCAGAGACACTTTCTAACATGTCACACAAATTTATGGTGCTTGCCAATCTCTTCACAATTAGTGGGTTTTCCACTTTCAAAAAAGTGTACTACAAGATGAAAAGCTATATTTACTAACTTCCATCATCATAAAAATGGAATCCCACATCTTAGCAACACAAAGCAGCATGTGTCAAAAAGGAAGTTCTGCTCCTGTCACTCCTTACATTGTTTACCACAGGCATTCAAACTGTGCCAGACATCCATGTTTCAGCAACCTTTGTTTTCCCATACTTGTTGCTCCCTTCCTCAATTAGGGGAACAGTTATTAACCAGCATATCTGGTTCTCTGTAGGGACTTGGGCACTTTAAACTGTAGGTCCTGAAAAATTCCTCTGCAGTTAGTACCTCAGTTTGATTGGGTTCCTGCATATTTTTCTAACTCTAAATATCTCTAAACACCTAAATATCCCTATATGATCTAACAGAAAAGGGAATTACACAGAATGGAGCAGAGCAGTGCTGAGGAAACCTCTGGGAAAGGAGGTAAGGAGGAATCCTTCTACCGTTTTGCCCAGAATTGAAGATTAACTCAACTAAACTGAGTTTAAGTTCCTTTAAAGTGTAGATGATACAGTCTGCATTGCCCATGTTGCAGGTTAGCACTGTGCTGGAGGTGGTGTAGGTTTTTGACCTTCCCTCCTTGCTTAAAGATGTGAGGCAGTGACAGCTGGTCCATGATGATGGTTCCTCAGTCCCAGCCGGGCTGGGGGAGATCTCCGAGAGGCGGGTGGTCCAGGCACCACAGAGCAGGAATCCCTGCAGACATCCTAAGATAACTATCTGACTTGTGAGTCAGAACCCAAAGATACCAGGATTAACAAACTTGAAAGCAAAAGACGTAGCCAGACAAAGATTGTGTATAATCCAATGTATACATAAACGCCTCTCACACTGCCCAGCCAGTGAGCCAAAGTGCTTGGAAGGGGCTTCTTAGTGGGAAGCCACTATTTCTGGGGGTTCTGAGAGATGAGTTAGAAGGCATGGTGTCTGGTTTCTTGCTTGTGAAACTTCACTAGCCATTTTGAACATGTATTTTTACCTCAAGTGAAACCGAATTTCAGTGAAACATGCAGTAAAAGCCTTGATCCTTTCCACTGTACAGTTATGGCAAGATGAGGGAAGCACTGGGGCTGATGTGAAGTATCTGTGCAATCATGTGTAATTATAAACTACACATGCAGTCAGTGTGTAATCCTAGGCCAAACTATGGAGTCCACTGATAGCAGTTAGTGCAAGACCATAACTTCATACAAGCAATATCCTGCACTTACTAGCCTGTTTTCAGGCAGAGCTTTTTTCTTCTTCATTTCTATCACAGCTAATCAGATATATCCATGAGTTGAATTTCTTGTTCATAGTGCAGCATGTTAGATGATTTGGATAATTCTAATAAACAGTTAAAAAAAAAGCTCCTCCCACAGATTTCCTTCATGAGATATGCATTATTTTCTTCTTTCTCAGATGGGGAAAGAAGAGCCCATCTCCTTATCAAAGTGAGAAATGAAACAACAATGAAGGATGTACTAGATGGTGGGCTTTTTTTCCTCAGACAATTATTATTTGGATTCAACTTCTTTCCTGAGTTAAATGCTTATTTATTTTTTCAGCTGCCAATAAGTACTACTTTGTAATTACAGCCATTTCATGGGTACTTGCACCACTTCATCTCCCATGAAGACATGTCTGTGGGATCATGAAAATTTTCTGATGATAACTGAGAATTTGCTCTTCTACCCATAGCTACACTGCTGCCCTTTATTAAGGGATACCACCACAAGTACTGAACATATACCATTTTATTATCTACAGCAAGACTATGTCTGTAAGAAGGTATTTCGTGTTATGATAATCCTGGGAATCAGGATTTCTCTGGTGTTACATTATATGCTAATTAATTATTTCTAACCCTTGGCACAAAACAGCAAGAAAATCTTAAAATCAGCATATCTGATTTGTAGCCACCTGAAGGTGTAACTAATATTAAGACAATATTATGGTTCAAGCAAGGCGGGGAAAAAATAAATTCATAGCTGAACCACATTAGGGGAAAAAATTTCAAATTTAATATACCACCCACAAGGGAGCCGGAAGCCATGTTTGCTGTTGTTGAAAAAAAACCAAAAACCCAACAACACTCCCCAGTATATACTCAGCCTTTTTGGTGCTGTGGATCAGATTCAGGGGATAACATCATATTGTCACACTCTGAGTGAGTGAAATCATGTTAGCAAGCACTTTTATCTGAGTGTTGGCGACACCTAACAGATATTTCCCAGGGCACTGACAGGTCACCGATTCATTAGAGTAGCTGCTTTCCTGTAAAACTGTGATTCTTAACCATCAGTAGAGAAATTAGTTTTGCTAATCCCTCTGCTGGTGTTGGGTCACTCATGTCACCGTACCTGATCGGCCATTCAGAAGCTGGGTCCTGTGACTGCAGATGTAACTCATTAATGGTGGTGTGGGAATAAAGCTTTGCAAACCACAGGAGAAGCACAGAGAGGGAACTAAGGGGCTGGAAGCAGGGCATTCTGTCCTGAGGAGGCAGATGGGTAAAATAACACTAGGAGGAGAAGAGCTTCCAAATAAAAGGGAAGAGAAAGGAAATTTTAAAAAAGAATCAGTGGAGAAAATGTTGATCCTGCCATAGAATCTATGCTGTTGTTCTCTACTTTCTGTCCTTCGGAAGGGTAATGGTAGTTTTGAAATGAAGTTGTGATTACATGGGGCACCCTGACACTTAACTGTGCTCCCAGGACATTTCTAAAAAAACCTGCATAAGCCCCCAGACAATCTTGCAGTAGCGCTCATTGCCAGAGAAAAGGATCGGGGATGGTATTTCTGTCAAGAGAAAGATATGGGGCCTCAGCATTGCGTTTGACAGCTGTGCTGAGGATGGCAACTGTCATCCTGCTGCAGACACAGACTGAGCAGGAATGGAGAGGAGAAGGGAAAGCTTGAGAAGTTGCTGTCTGGCAGGTAAATGCTGCTTGTAGGTGTTTAGGTAAAAAGCTATATTCTAGCTTTCCTTCACTATACCTTGGTGTGCTCTCATAACACGTGTAAGAGCCCTTGTCTCTGCTAAGATGTAAACTCTCAGGCATAACTTTTAAAATGGCTCTCTTTTTGAACTTAATGGAGCTGCTTCCATGCTTCAGACTAAGCTGGCAAGATTGGAGGCCTGGTGGTGTGACAAACAGCAAAGGACCCCTGAAGAGCTGGGGAGGCCAGATTCCAGCTCTCATCAGATGGCACCTCATTGATGCACAGACACAGAGCAGGGTTTGCACTAATTTTGTAATTTCTCCAGCACAGCTCATGTCTCCTGCTGTCCTAAAAATAAAATTGAAAAAAAAAAAAAACAAACCCAAAAAAAACCAACACAAAAAATGAGGAAAAAACAATAGCAAATCATGTCTCGTACTGTGTTTGGGAAGTGCCAAGCAGCTTGCGGAGGCTGCTGCTGCAAAAAGCTAGCAAATGATAGCGATGGGAAGTTAATGAGGATCAGGACACTTGGCGGTGGAGGTTTCTGGGCTGCAGAAGGGAGGGGGGCTCTCAGGAGGTCCCGATAAGCATTAGCAGTTTTGGATGCTCAGCCAAAACTTCTGTGGTTTGCCTGTTAGTACTGAATCTCTTTTTTGTTCAGCCGTTACTTTATACTGTGCGGTCTGGCTCGCAGTTGTACAACAGCATTTAAAATATACAACATGCTGTGAGACAGAATGCAGCTACCTTGTCAAAGATGCCAGCATTAAATTACAAAGAGTCTAGTATATTCCATACGTAGGATATAGCCATTTTGCCTGGAAAAGAACAGATAGCCAACCTCTGTTATTGTTCAGTTTGGGATGCAGCAGCTGCCTTGAGTATTGTAAGGGAGGGGGAGGAAAGGGAGGTGGATGGTCCCAGTTGGGCCCATAAGCAGTCTGGCCTGAGAGAAAGAAAGAGAGGAGGAGTTGGTGACCTTTCTTTGAATGAATGAAATGGAAAGAAAAGTAATTGTATAATATCTCCACGGTGCTCATCACAGGAAAGTGTGATGACAAGTTGTTTGCAGGGTGAATGTAGCAGAGACAGTGATTATGGTTTTTGAAGTGAAGCAGTAATGAAACTACATTTACATGTGGGGTTTGGCTTTCTGTCATTTTTTAAAATTTGATGAAATTGATTTCTTCTTAAACATTATCTGCTTTAGGAGAAAAAATGTAGAGTAGGGCATTTGAACAACAACATTGATGGGATAGATCATAATCCTTGGTGCTCTTCTTAATGGTTAATTCTGTATTAGTGAAATAAGTTTCATATTCTTAAAGGAGGTGGAACTAATGCTGCAGCTACCCCAGAAGCTGTGTGAGAATTACAGAGGAAAGGTTAAAACAATCTCATAAGAGAAAAAAAAAAAAACAGACACTAGATTAACTTTGAACCTGGGAGTTTCCCACACTGCAAATCAAGCACAATGTCAGACAAAGCACAGGTGTACACCACATGTACAGGTTAAAATCTAGTCCCGAGTGCTGTGATGACAGTTGTGTGTTCATAATGTATATATATCCCAAAGTGTACTTGTGCGTCTGTTATAAATTCAGGTAGGACAGATGAAGGGGAATTTCTTTCCAAGTTGCAATATTGTAAATACAGATTTGCCCTATTAGTATCAAAGCAACTACTCATATGTGAATTTGTCCTAGAGGTTTTTATTTTCCTTGTAATAATAGTTTTGTAGACACCAATATGTAAATACTTATGTATCTGTCCCACTTTAAGACATGGAGAAGGATTATCTTGAGGCTTTGCTGTGGTCTGATAAGAGCAGAGGGAATTCTCTGCAGGAGCAGGTCTGATCTGTGCTGTGCTAAGGATATAAAAGGGCCAAAAACCCCTTGGAGGTTTCACAGCTTTCTAATTGACACAATGCAGCATAAATAGAAGAGATGAGATAAATAGATCAGGAGTTTAAAGAACAGAACCAATATAAAGCTGTTTATGTGACATTGCTAAAGTAAAAATGAGTTTGCATCAGAAACTTGCAGAAACTATTTTTTTCCCACCTGATACCACAGTAGATGTTTCAGCATATTTTTGTACGTAGCACAGAAATTGAAAGTAGCACATGCTTTTGGTAATTTTAAAAAATCAGTGAGTTTTTCAGTTGCAATTTCACAGAAATAAACCCACAGTTTGGTCTGTGTGGCCCAGCTTTAGCATGGCCCCCATAAAGCTTGGCATATAATCAAACTTCAGGGGCTGAAGCCTTTGGGGATGTGGGGCATAAGGGATTGAGGCTTCCAAAAAACCTCTGGTGCCTGTGTTTGTGAGACCCACCATCTTGGATACTGAAAAGAAAGGGGAAAATTTAAAGAAGGAGAAGAGATGTTATGCAAACTCTATAAATGAATCACTTTCTTGTTTTTATTCAGTGTGCACCTAGAAGCCCTGAGTCAGCTTCAGGCCAGTCCTAGGCACTATATTCCACACATAAGAAATAAGGTGATTGCTGTCAGCAGGCTCATACTGGCTGAGAAGGGTTTGCCAAATTGTTCTGCCATTGGAATGCTCTCGTTGGCCAGACTGGAATTTCATAAAGAACCAAGCACAGGTTTTGCATCAGCTCCAGTTAGTTCAGGCAACAGTAATACCAAAACAGGAAATAAAAAATGAAAAAGAAAGATAGCGACTCTTGTGCTTTAGGCATCTTTGGAATTAATTAAAATACATAAAAGTGTAAGCAATGAGCTGTGTCAACTTTGCTAAAAGCCTGATCAATATTTACATAATTCATGCATCCCGCTGAGTGAGAAGCTGGCAGTCAGAATAGCATCATTTCTGCATAATACTGCTGCAACAGGAAAAAGAAAATATTTTCTACATCCTGAATCAGTTATTTAAGGCCTCTCTACCTCCTTGGGAGTATGACAGAATCGATCAGCCAAGCTGAACAGCACTGGCATTGCAAACATTTATTCATACCATCTGGTACAGAGTCAACTCCAAGTAACAAAGGATTTTATTTTCCCACAAAGGCTGAAGGTTACATAAATGTTACCCACATTCTTGTGGCATCCCAACATGTTATTCTCACGTGCTGTAGAGAGATTGACAATTCCCAGACCAGAACAAGACAGACAGCCACGAAGATTCCTGCAGTACAATTGCTTACTAATACCACTAAATGTACATTTTAGACCCCTGGAAGAGCCTATTGCACAGATAATACACATGGTCCAACATGACAGGGAACATCTCCAGTGGTTAAATCCAAGGGTAGTAGGGTTGAATATTTTTTACTTATCTGGAATGACCACTGACTTGAACTCACTTATGGCTCTATTTCATTCAGCTGCTCATAAATTAGCCTGCCATCCTGAACTCATGAAATAAATACATATTTGATGCTTCACCAGTGTATAGGCAGTCACACTTGCTGCTTTTTTTGCCAAATATTCAGATACCCACATGAAACTTGTTATTCTTCGTCATAACTATAAATATCCTCTGAATGAATTTTAATACTTAAATGTTTTGTGAGGGGTGGTGGAAAAAGAAAGGTTTAAGAACTACAGACAGTCCTTCAGAAAGTTTAATGAGGTGGGGTAACCTGTAAAAAAAGTGTATTTTTCATGCTTCCCTTTCAGAATCTGGTGCACCTTATTTACAGCCTTACAAGTAAGCATTTATGTGAAACAGCTTCAGGCTTTTAGAGCACAAAGGTAAACTGAGATCTGAAAAGGAGGACATTTGCTCACCTGCTCCCAGTCTCTCCTATGTATGAGGTGCTCTCATTCCCCAGCTCCTCCAGCAATTCCCACTCCATGCGAGTGGCCACATCCTTCAGGAACAAAGCTGCCAAGGACGTTTTATATTTAAGCATTCAGAAAAGTAGACCTGGTCAGAATTTCTTTTTTCCTGAAGGAAACGTTAAAGGAAAATAAAAATAAAAACAGGAGGGGGAGAGAATTCACATACTCTTTGGCAAGAAAGAAAACACAGGTAGAAAACTATTTTTTTTTTTAAAACAGCAATTTGATGTGTTTGACATGAAAAATGGAAGATTTGTTTCTCCATTGGGCAGTTCATACTTCTGTTTCCGTGTTGTTTTAGTCAGACTGTATTTTCCATGTTAAACTTAGCATCTGCTTGTTGCTTCCTGAGATGTGTGAGACATTCTGAATCTCTCTAAATGTAGTGCTTCAAATAAAATGTTATATTGGCTGCTCTGCTTTGATGGGAGCAGGATTTTAACTGTAAGGCCCATAGGAAGACTATGATATGGGGCACTGTAATCCCTCATTCTAAAGACGAATCAGGAATGTAACATATACCACTGATGTGTTTTTTTCCACAAATTAAAAAAATATCCTCAGTTCAATTCCTTGTGAAGCTACTGATATCGCCTGATGGTAGTAACAGAGAAAATGGGAAAATCAGGATGAGCTAGTAAAAACTTTCAAATAATCTTTTAAAGCTCTTCCTTTTAAAGCTGAGCCATGGCCACACATGAGAGCCTTCTATTCAAAACTGCTTTTAAGCCTCTGTGGAAATTTCCATTCAGAAGCATCAGGCCAAGCTCAATTCTTGCCGGATTCAGATGAAGCAAGATCTGTCTCTTTTGGAAAAACTATTAATGTCTAAATTATGTGGCAGTATTAAGTGTTATCTCTTAGAAAACAGCTTAGGAAGTCCCAAAGTCAGATACTGTCAGAAGCTGCAAGGGCTTGTGGAGGAAGAAATCACTGTATACCTCCCCTATTTGTTTATTTCTTTTCCTTAGCCAGGCAAAACATTATGTTAGGTGTGTGTGTCTCACCCACAAGCAGAAGCATGTTTGAGAGTTTGGATTTCATAATTGACCACAGCTTTCAAGGTAAAACCTGGATGGCACGGGACACGTTCCCAGTAAGGGCAAAGGAGACATTAACTTTTCTCTTGTAACAACTTTATCTCACTATAAACTCTCCGACTGTCTCTTGGACATTGTATTATTTAGTCAGTTAAATAACGCAGATGGCAAAAGAAGACCTAATTTGTCCTTGTCTGACTGATTCCAAGTCACCTCAGAAAAGAAGCTGTCAAACAAACAGCCAAATCCTGTGGCACCTACACAACAGAAGAAAGCAATAGGAATGTTCGCTGCGAGATCAAATAAGGACTCGAGTGTTTGATTTCTATTGCAAGAATAGTGCACAATTTCCAGATGTTTATGACTTTGAAGAAAAACTGGTTCAGAGATAAGGATCTCAAAAGAGCTCACACTGAGTGCTGAGTGCTGTGCATATGAGACGTACAATACTTCAACTTCTGATCCATACAATGAAGGAGAAGACATTCGTTTAAGGCACCAGACAAGACTGTCTGATGACCATGTAATTCAGAGGTGTCTTAATGGCATAGTTTCAGACTTCTGCAAAGCTAAAAAGGAAAAAAGGCCTATAAAGCCAAAGCACTGCTATTATGAGACAGCTTGGTCAAAACATTAACATTCTTGACCATATTCCCATCTTTACCCTTCAGGACAGTGCCAAGGTCCTACCAACACACATTTCATAAAAGAGTATATTTGATTCATAATCATGTACTGAATGAACTGAAAAAACACCATTCTAATAATTTAAATTATTTTCTTAAATGATGTAAATAGAGAGATTCTTGTATAAGGGGAGACAGCATTGGAGAGTCATTATTACTTTTAGTGTTTATATTTCCATAAAAAGAAAAAGGTGAAGAGTTTGCAGGGTTGGGATAAGAACTGTAAAGAAAAGAAGTGTTTCAAAACCAAAAACCAAATTAACCTTTTTGTGTAAACAGAAACAGACAAAAGCAGGAAATGAATAATTTATCCTTTAGACTATTATGACCATTTCTTTTAATTCTTATTTGCCATATAGATGAAAGGTAGGAATGTTGCATTTCCCTGGTACCTGAGCTCTAAACCAGAGATGTCTCCTAGGTGGAGGGTTCAGAGACAGTGCTGCAGAACTAAACTGGAGGACCTGATGTTTCAGAATATTTGACTTTTATGTCTGGTGTTTGATAACATCAGTTAATTATGAAGGAATCTTTTATCGTTTCTCAATCTAGTTGACCTCAAATCATGCAGTTGGGCAAAAGAGCAGTTCTCATGGTCTGAAATTAGAAAAAAAACTAGTAAAGAGACAGAGATTACTATCAGAGAGAAACATTTGAAGTTAAACTAAACTACTTCATAAACTTGTGTTTAAGTACCATGAAATGCAGCACATGCTACAGTGTATTGATTATTAATCAGGCCCTTGAAATAGGCCCACAAAGTAGATTCTAGCAATGTAAAGTCTATTATTACAGTGAGAGCAGCCTCACTGAAGCACATGGAGGCCCATAAGCTACCTAGTTCACTAGGATTGCAAGGGCCAGGGACTAAGAAGATAGTATAGGACAGGTTGAAGCTTACTGAGTTTTTAATCTGACTTTAGCACTTTCATTGACCAGGCTATATAGTTAATATTTTAAAATATTTTGCTCCTTCTCTACAAGTAAATCTACAGTTTAAAACAGGCATGTCCTTATTCAAAGCTTCTGTAAGAAGGAGACTCTTGTGTTAAACATTTATGTCTCACTGTTAGCTTTAAAAATTACTCATCTTTAATAAAGTTACCACAAACTGCACAATTTATTTTTGCACAACAGGAGTCTATACTTTTTCGCTCACCAGAAAATATACAGAAGCAGGTGGCTAGATTTCCTGAGAACAATCTATTTTAAATGTTTACTTGTCTTAAGGTATACTTAGGAATTTTAAATGCTCTTAAGAAAAACTTTTTATTAAGTCAAGTTTCAGTAGTACTTTTTATTTTCACCTGTAGTGTTAAATGTTCCCTAAATCTACATGTTATTTTATTCTATGTCTGTTCTACTTCTGTAGTTTTTTTTCAGATTAGGAAAAGAATTCCAGATAACAGTTGAGAAATAGAGCATGCAGTAATATTTTTCAAGTAGTTTGTTCAATGGTTACAGTTCACAAGAAATGCCTAAATACATGGTTATGAGACTTAATTTAATTTCATAATTATTGTAAACAATGGATACTGTAAACACAGCATAATATCTGAAAGGACTCCAGTGGACATTATAGAAAAATGCTGTCCAGTCTATTTTAAAAGCATGAAAAAGGAATTTCCAAATGTTTTCTTGGGTTGTTTTCTTGTTGGTTTGGGTTTTTTTGAGTGGGTTTTTATAGTTTTCATTTAAAGATTCTGGATTGTAAAATTTGGATTAGAAAAAGAGAGGTTTGGCTAATGAAACAATAAAATCTTTTGAATCCATATTCCTAGATGAAATCATAGTTTTACAAAGAACCCTTTTTCCTAGTGAAGTTCACAAATTAGATTTTGTTACTGGTTATGTTACCATTTTTGGCAAACTGGAGTTTTATGAGCTTTTTTGGCTGAGCAGCCCCGTAAATCTGAAATAGCTTTGCCCTCCATGCATACAACCATGAAATGACACAAAATATTGACAGAAGTGAGCCCCTTTTCCATGAGAGCTCCCTGGCAGGTGGGTGGCATGGCGGCCTTGGCGGCAGATCCCAGGCAGCCTGGGACCAAACAGGATGCTGCACGGCTTCTGCACGTGCCCACAGCTCCCGGCTCTGCAGGTTTTGTTGGGATTTGGAGGTATTTAACACCCCGTGGTCACTCCTGTCAGGCACAGTGGGCTCAGATCACCCTGCCTGGGGGGACCATTAGGTTAACGCTTGGACTCCGTGATCTTGGAGGTCTTTTCCAACCGAAACGATTCTATGACTCCAGGCTCTTGCTTCCCATCCAACTCTGAGAAGTACTTCCACTACCTGACAGAGCCATTTTTACCTCTTAGGTCTCTTTCTGATTTATGAATTTAGAGGTATTTGTAGCTTTAGAATGGAGGGATGGATGTCCATGATCCAGCTGGAGTGCCAGGGTTTGCCTTCTATTCCTGTTCCTCTATTAGAACCCTGCTCTCTGTGGTTTCATTCATTGCTGTGATTTCATTCATCATACCGTGCTACTACCAGGACATTTGCCTCCATCACAGTGCTATTGCAAATAACAAACTATTGAATAGCTGGGAGGTTTGTTGATTTTTGATTCCTTTTACTCTCATAAAGAACCAAATGATCGGGTCTAAATCAGGAAATTCCCACGCAGATTTTCAGAACTGAATAAGCAGTGGATGGGGTGGGAGAAGGGGAAAGTGAAAGGCAGATGAAAATTTACTTCATCTTCTTTTTCTGGGAAGATGCCGCAAATGTGGACATGCATTTCTAAGTAGCAAATATGAAAGTGTTGTGTAACTCATGTTCAAAATCATAATTGAAATGTATAGTGTTTATTACATTCCCATATGTTTGTAATCGAGGTATGACTCTTGTGGATGGGAAGCAAAAAGCTACAATTTGCTGCTTAGCATCAGAGCTGTTGCACATTCATTTAAATCGCTTTATTTATCTTCTTCCCCATGAAGAACCTTCCATACTGTAAATTTAGTGAATGGTTAATGGCCCAAAAGTATGGGGTTCATTACAAAATGAAGTATTTATTGCAGTGTTAATTAAATAAAAGCATTGTAATCTTTCCAAATTGAACAATTATGCTCATTTGAACATTTTAAACAGAAAATCTTTTATATACTAATTGAGTTGCATAATGAAAAGCACGTGTAATGGAAATTTTAATCAAAACAAATACTGAAATAATTTGAACACTTTTTACAATATAAAAGGTCTACCTCAGTTTTTATTAGAAATATTATAACAGCCAGATTAGTTTCAGGACTCATGACCTTTGAGTGCGGTATATTATTTCTGAGCTGATAGGCCACCCTCACATACCAGTTGGCTAACCCCTTAAACATCAAAGTTACTGCTTGGCTACCAGCCTCAAACCATGACAGACTGGCTGCAAGCCCAACACTTGACAGCCTGGCGCTAGGCCTGCAGCCTGAGCTGACAGCCCTTTCTGCAAGGGGCTGATGAATGATTTCTGGCAACTGGTGCCGCGCTCTGACTGACTGGGAGAAGAGCGTTCAATCAGAAAAACGTGCGCAGACCCTCGGCAGGTCTACAGGAGATGGCACCGAGCCGAACGCCCAGAACGACGGCGTGTTCGCACCCAATTCTTTATTTATTTATTAAATTTCGCCCGGCGAGCCCGGAATATTTTTGCAACTGCAATTATATTTCAAATAGCTCAGCCACCTAACATCTAGGTTTTATTCCAAATTCAAGGCTATTCTTTTGCTTCTCTGTGTTTCCTGTTCTGAGCTCGTGCTGGCTTTGTTTTATCATTTGCAGACAAAAGCTGAATAATGTGTATTCGTTTGTGAGTCTGAAGAAAATTCCTGAAAGATGAAATTGCATGCCACAGACTTGCAGCTGAATTTTTTCTGCTCAGAGGAAGGCATGTAGCCCAGTCTCTTTTACTGGGAATTTTCTTGTTTATGGATTGACGTTTCCAACATTCTATTCCCATTCAACAACTTTATATTATTAAATTGAGGAAAAAGGGCAAGAACTCTTTAGATCCTTTTCTTTTCTTGATGCAACTGCACTGTAAGGGGAGCGGTCCATTAGTTGACATGAAGATTTTGCTGGGATTATTGAGAGATTTAAGGATAAATCTCCAGAAAAAATCCCATGTAATTAAAAGGTATCAGCATTAAGCTGACAGTATATTGATGAGAATGCTTTGGAAGCAAATTCCTACTCACTTTATCTTTAAAGTGAACAATTATTTATAGGAATATGTAATGGTAATCCCTTACATTGACTGAACATTTAGGTTTCTGTAATGAAATGGACCTACTTGAATAGAAGTGAAAAAATACTGTTATCAGGCAAAGGAGCTATATTTTACTTTTAAACCTCAACAAACACCATGGACATGAAATACATATATACCAAGGGATTTTAGTGTAGATAAAAGAATACCTAAAATGTAAAATCTTAAAAAGCAGTGAAAGTACCTGTGATGGTTGTGTTTTTTTTGTAGTGAACATTGACAGAGGTACTGGTTTCTACAGGATAAAGGATGTTATTCCTTTGCTCCTACTGGTAACAGGAAAGCCTACGTACATTAGCAATTTTTCCTGTTACACAATATGCTTTTGTAGTTGTTGAATGACAGGTTGGACGTTAATGTGGATGGGCACTCATATGACACTGGTAAAGAGGAGTGATTGCCAACACGTTATGACACTGATATTTCTAGATCGCTGCTAATGGGATATGACAAACCCTAGTGAAGAGCCAGCTATAGCAGGCTTTTATATTTCAAAAGCCATTTTCATCCCTTCCCCAGAAAGTCTGAATGAATTAGGAGAGGAACCTCTCGCAGTGAAAACTTGTTCTTGTTTTTCTTACATTAGTTTGGAATGGATGTCCTGCTGTTCAGAGCAGAGAGTCAGTGCAAGCAGAAGGGAATCTAGCTCCAAACTTCCTGAAATTATCCCATCGTGATCTAGCAAGCTAGATAAAATAAAAAAATAAAAGCTACAAATGAGGAACAAATATGCAGAACAATATATAAGGATATCAGAAAGCCCATTTTTATGCATGGGGTGATTAATGCAGTGACCAAGGATAGTGTTGAAAATATGACCATGTTATTATTTATTGTATATACCCTTTATCACCTAAGCCACTGCAGAAAAGATTCTTCTTTCCGGGGTTGCAGTGAGAACATTTCCATCTCAAAGAGAATTTGACTGTTTAAAAATCCAGGTGAGCAAAACTAAAATGACTTCATAGAATAGTTTAACTTAATATCCAGGCTTTAATTCCTAAGACATCTAAGTTTCTCTTAAGAGAATAGAAAGGAGAGGGGGGTTTTGTTGCCTTTTTTCTTTTTTCTTTTTCTTTTTTTTTTTAATATAAAAGCTGGGAAACCATTTGCAGTCTTATTGCAACCATCTGTGGGAAACACCAAGACAAATGAACTCAAGTTGGAAGGAGCAGCAGACAAAACATCACTGTGTGCACCCACCAAAAAGCACGTTTGAGAGTTCAGCAGCTCAATCAGAGTTCTCCAGTTCAATCCAGGGCACTGGGAGCAGGGAGCATCTTGCAGCCTTTAGGCAGGGCTGTGGGCAGCCTTCGGGGAGGGGAAAGGGGGGAAAGCAGAGAAGTGTAGTTTTTGCTGCTGAGGGTCTCCAAGGCATGAAGAGAAGGACATTACTCCTGGAAGAAGAACTCTCTTTCTTCTCTGAGTAAAAGCTGTAGCTCCACAGGCTCTGACCTTCTGCAGGACAGCACCCAACTGACATGATGCAGATGTTCTCTGTTCTCCGATGTCTTGGGCAGGAAAATAGCAGGTAGTTGCACCCAGGCTGAAAATCTGATCAGATCAATACACTACAGGAAATTAAAAAAAGAATACATTTTGCCTGTAAATGAAAATATTTGCTCTTATACTGCTAATAATTACTACAAGAAGGACTGGGAGTTGCATTTCCAAGGCCTGTTCATGAACTGTGGCAGCAGCTCCCACAGACGAGACCTGCACAGGGTTTGTTGCCTGCTCCCCTTGCCCCCACCCCACTGAGACAGGGTTCATGTTTGGGGACCCACCAGCCCTCTCCTCTGCCTGACCATCAGGGCTGGCAGTGGGTTTGGACTAACTGGAGTGTTTTCTCCTGTCCTTCCATGATTATTCACAAGCACAGCAGTGTTTTATTGCAAATGAAGAGGTAGCCCTGATATTCCTGTTCCCTGCTTTTTACTGGCTCTGCAGGAAGGCAGTGGGATAAAGGGAGGAAGTAAGAAAGTACCTTATCTGCTAAACTGTTATTTAAATTGTTCCTAAACTTGATAAAGAGCTGAGATACTGTAGGGACTTTCACAGTGTTAATAACTCATGGCTGTAAGCAGAGCTATATTCAATTAGAGAACAGCTACAGAAATCTCTCCCCAAAAGCCAAGGTCCAGCAAGATACAGGAAGGAGGAACAAGGGTTACAACATGTATCTCAGATATATTAGCAGGTGTTGAAGGAAACTGAAATTTGCCTACTTCCAGGGGTTATTTCAGGATTATGATAAAGTGACATAAAGAAGGGCTGTTGTCCTTGCAATTGCCTCAAATCAATAATTTTAATCTTATTCTTACATGATGTCTCATGTTACTTCAGATCAGGAGGTAAATCTCCCAATTATCCCAATGTGTTTCCAAAGTACAAATTCCTGGGAGCTGTGCTCTAAAACACCTCCCTTGCTGCAGCTATTGCTATGAGCCCAGGCCACAGGGCAGTCCCAGAGCTTTTATTTCCCCCAGAAAAGCAGCCCCTTTGCAAGCATTTCTGTTTCAAATACAGCTTTAAAACAAAAAATAAGAAGTGTCAGGTAGATCTAATGGTGCCATCACAATTTCTAGGTTTTACCATTTATTGGAGTTAAATTAATTAAGCTCAGTAATTTCCAGTCTCAGTCAGGATTAAGATCTCCACTGAGCTGTGTACTGATTGAAAGATCAGGTTGTATCTGATACAACCCTGATATACCCCTTTTTTAAAGTACATGAAAGAATTGAGTTAAAGAGGAAGGAGACTGACAGTCTTAGCAGAATTCAAGCACTGGGACCTGAGTAGTGGTGGTTTGGCTTATGGGGTGGCAGAATAAATCTCCTGCTTTGTCAGAGCTTTCTTATGTGATTTTTTTTTCATCAGTCAGTTTCGTATGACTCATTAGACATTTAGCAGTCCATTCTCCTTGATTTTAGTGAAAGACAGGCACTCAGGTATTCCTGAAAATCCCACAAGTCATACGTCTACATATTTAGGTAACCAGAAATGGCTAGAAAAACATATTAACATTAAATGGATAAAATATTTTCATCACAGAGAAATTGGAGGTTAAAGAAGACTAGAAGATAGAAAGTGGAGGGGGTTTTTTTGTTTGTTTGTTTGGGGTTTTTTTGGTGTGGGTTTTTTTTAATTGCAATCATGTGAATTAGCTTTAAATACCTAGAATGGACCAAAGGGACAGGGTTCCTGGTACTGAACTGTTAATCACTAATGTGGTCAAAATGGGCCAAATTCTACGGCCATTACTCAGGCAAAACTCCTGTGAAATATCAGCATAAGGTTTGCCAGGGTAAAGATTTGGATGTACAGTGGGTATTGCTCAGTCTTTTATCATTTGTTAGATCAGCAAACTCCTCTCAGCACGCAGTGTGCACACAGGATATAATCTAGACCACCTACAGAACAGCTTGTCTGATTCCTAACTGCAAGCCATTAAAAACTAGAATGTAAATATGATATTTGAGCCAGTAGTGCCATCAACATAGCACAGATCTCTACTTCTAAATCAGAGGAGTCTCTTGCCTGACTGGATTTCACAACCAGTGCTTGTTTCTGAATTGTCTTCTCGAGACTCTGAAATTAAAAAGACCCTGAGCTGGTAACACACTGCTGGTTAAGGACTATAATTAGATTAGAATATGGCCTGGCTTTGGTTTAGTTGCAAAAGCACAGACAGAGAAAAATTTTTTTCATCTAGATGCTTCTGTACATGAGGAGCAACTTCCCTGGCTTCAACTCCTTGTTTCTGCAGAGGAGTGGGACGCTGGGTTATTTTTATAACAAAAGGCTACTTTTAATTAGTGCCAGAATAGAGCTTCAGGAGCTAAATAAACTTTGACACCCCATTCTCTCAGGAGCCATAGACTTGCATGCTAGACCTTCAGAGCTAAATAATCCAAGTGACAGAAGTATAACAAAAAACACTCCAAGAGCTGGAGGGAACTGAATGACCAGAGATCTGAAGCAACCCGTGTGTGAGGGACACCAGGGAAGGTGATAGTGTAGGAGCCTGGATGGCAATTAATGCCCCACATCATCTGTACCTGCTGCTAACACTGCCTGGGCTGTCCTCATCCTGCAGTGGATCTTGTGTACACTGTTCTTATGGTACTCTTGGTAATTTTAAATGCTCAAGAGTCATAGCCATTTATAGTGCATGGAATTTCAGTGGTGTTTATATTTCCATGTGAAAACCATGGATATGATGACTTAGTCATTTATATAACATTAGGGGATGGATGAAGATGGGAATCCTGGCTGCTTTCCATCCTAAAACACGTCTTATGTTTGTAACATTATACCACGTTTGCTCGGATGTATTTCTGCTGCATTGATGAATATGTGATTAATGGGGTTTTATCATAAAAATTCTGTACACAACTAAAAATTACGTGCAATTATATGTGCAGAAACAAAGAAAAAAATATTTGGGTTGGAGTGCACACATTTGATTTGGCCACATTACTGGTTATATGCAACCCAATCGGGTAGATTTTCTTACAAAAACAAAGTAATTAAATAACACTAATCATACTTTTGCATGCAGACTGAGTGATATAATGTGGCTTATTAATGAGAACAACAAAGAACAGTAGAATTAAATGTATCCCTGGTGTAACTCAGTTGCTAAAAATCAACATCACCACTGGGACTAATTTGGTCTAAAATGGATTGTTTCCCACAGACTGCTGCTATGTGAAAACTTCTTATCTTTGAGAAAAAAGAACAGTGACCTCACTTTACATTTACTTTCTTTTCCAGTTGCCTATTTCCACTGGTTTCAGTGTGATTGTAAAGGTGAAAATGGGGACATGATTTGATCCCATCAGGTGAATAAGTACCAAAATTTAGCATCCTGCTGGGAATAGGCTGAATCTGCCACTTTTCAAAGAGTTTGCAAGCAATGTGGCTATACAATACTAGCCTAACTTAAATAGTTCCTAAAGTTGTATTAAATTGGTGAACCTTAGACGGGAAACTCTATGTTATCTGAAGAAAAGTGAATTTCTAGAAGCTTCAGTTGTACCTGGAAGGGTGAAATGATTAGACATAATTCTTAAAAAGCCCTTTCTTTCAGAGTTCAGAGACAACAGACAGATCCAGATGACCTAGAGTTATCTTGATCATGGTCAGGCATCAAACTCTGCAGGTACAGGGCAAATGGAAAAATGCCCCTGATGCCTTAAAGAGCATCACCTGAAACATATTGTTAAGCTACTTGTGAAATACTCACTGAGCAGGTTGTTGTTAGTGAATACCAATTATAAACTTGATAAATGCAACCTGTTTTTCTTGTAAAAGTGTTGCTGTAATTAAGGTCTAACCTCACAGTCACTGTCCCTATATAAATAATTCAGTTTGGTTCTGAACAGAAAAGCAATTCCAGTGGTTCAGAATTTATACAAGTACTCTATGTTGATAAATTCTTATGCATGTGTGATACATGAAAAATAAATATAGGGAGTAAATCTAATTCAGCTTTAAGTTTCTAAGAAGTAATTGGAGACAACAGTGATTAAAAATAAATTTTAAATTATGAAGCATAGGTTGATAGTTTCTACTTAAAAATTTTAAAGCTAAATTTATGCATGGGAGGATTAATATAGAACAATAACACTGCACGGTCCTGAAGGCCAGAGGTTGAAAAAGAATAATACATCAATGTTATACTGAGATGTAATACTCTATACCCTAATTTTTTTTTTTTGGTGCAGAATAACATGTTTTTCTTGGATAGAAGAATTCTATGTCAGCTCTTAGCCATTTACAGTTTCTTCTGGCACCCAGACTCGGGAAGCTAACATTTATCTGGTTGGGCTATTAGCACCTTACAGCCCAGTCTGAAACTTTCTCAGCCCCTCTACTAAATAAACTTAACAAAGGGTCTAGGAATCATAGTTTTCTCTTTACAGGTGCCCTTTAACCTCCTTGACTGTTCCTAGCAATATATTTATTTACATAAAACACAGTACTTCTGTGAAACACTAGGCTGCCTACCTCTACAATCATTTCCTGCAGGGAGTGGGGGGACGGGAAGCAAGCTTGTCAATATGCTTCAGTTTTCATTTGCCTCAATATAATCATCCTCTGTGATTTGAAAGGTGGGAATGTGTTGATACTGAGTGCATCACTGTTTGAAAGGAACGATAAGGTATACACAGCCAGCTCTGGGTGCATGGATTAGAAAGAAGTTAATTTTAATCTAAAAGGAATTTAGTGAGCACTGAACAGCTTGATTTACAACATATCTTAGCTATGGATCCTAATAATAATTGGGATGGTGTTTTTGAGAGGCTAAAGTAACAGCTGGCTTGGCTGAGTATTGAGCTATGTTACAGTTTTCTTCAGAGTAAAATTTAATTTGAAAATGTCCTGTATAGGGTTTGGACACAACAGGACTTTTAATGGACACCCCTATCCCCCTCTACCACTAAAATCAAGATAAGAAGACATTGTCAGACTCCAGCATCCCTTCCCAATGGGTCAGGCATGTGATCCTGCTTAAGACTACCTAGAGATTAGAGAAAGTTTTGAAATGCAAATGAGGTTTTCACTAAGAGCTTGGTGTTCTTGTTGCTTTTACTTCATCTTACTTGGTTTGAGTCTGCTCTCTCCCTGACCGAGGTGTTGCACTGCTGTTCTGTGGCTGGTGCCCAGCTCTTCTTGGGCTTCCTGCGAAGCTCAAAGGCCACCAGGTCTGAGGGGCTCCAGGGAATATCAGTGACCATCCAGTTCTCTTCTGCAGGAGCCGTTGCTGTCTCCCATTTTGTGGTGGGAGGGGATATCCTTGGGAGAGGCACAATGATCCCGGCCAGGGAAGGACAGCGAGCTGCAGCTGCAGTGTCTCAGTGCCTGCTGGCACCGTGCTGGTGCACTGAGTCCTGACCATAAACATCTGCTCCAACACTCCGTGTGGCATCCAAACGCCTTTCAGTGACGTGGTTGAGACACTATGTTTTGAATTCCAGAATGCCTCTCTTTTCACTTTAAGGAAATCCAATCCCACAGATAATTATTTCACTGCTGAAGGATGGATTTCCAGGCACGGTACCTTCCCTTTTGCAAAATCTATGTCTGTTTTATCTAAACCACCAGAAATCATAATAACTACCCTCCTTCCCCCCCCCTTTTTTTACACATAAATTTGCTATCATTCCTTCTCATTCTTGAATGTTCTCCCACCTGTCCTCAATTTAATCCATGAATGTAAGCACATAAATCTTTGTGACATTTTGGCAGAAAGTACCTATTTTCAGATGACTCCTTTAGGAAACTCTGAATCCAGGTGTTTGTTTTTTGCATAAAGTGTTGCAAAAGGGGGAATTTTAATGTGACCATACAACCAAAAAACTGGTTACATTTGAAATTCTGCAAAAGGGTGGGTTAGCATGCGTGTAAACTTTGTGTGTCTTTTCCACACCCTGAGTAATACTCTGAGAGCTAAATGATAATTACTGCACCATCTGTAAAGGGAAGGAATATGGGATTTTACTGCTACAGGAATGTGATTACACAAACTTTGTTATGTGTAAAGAACATGCACTGGGTATTTAAAAGTCCTTTATCACGTTTGACACATAAGGATGGAAAGGGAATGCTGATCGCAAAACACATTTTTGGGATGAGGTGAAAAAAGAAATAAAAAAAGCATATAGTTGGCAAATTTTCTTTGGCCAGATGGTTTCTAAACAAAGATCAGAATCTATTTGAAAGTCTGATCATAAGATCTGGACTGAATAGTTTTGACGTAAGGACTGCGTGGTCTGAAATTTGAAAAACTTTTTACCTCTAGTTTCTGTGGGACCTGTAGAAACCCTGCCTTTATTTAAGGTTGTATGATGAATTAAAACAGAGGTGCTTACTCTTCTCTTTCTACCAGATACTGTATAGGGAACAGATTTCTTATTTACTAATTGCTGTTCTCCAGCCCTTAGGGGAAAAAAAAAAAATCTTGCTTTTTTAAGGTTACTCAAATTTGTCATCAAACTGAAAATGCCCCCCCTGCCCCCCTATAATTGATAATTTAAAAAAATTCCTTTGTACCTAAGCACATGTGTATGGATATCTTAATAAGAAAACACCAAAAAAAGTCGTTTCTTTCTAAGCTGATGGGCATTCCACAGTCTTTTATTTCTCTCCCAAAGGTGAGATGAACAGGTAGTGGTGCTTTGGCTGTTAATAGACAAATAACTGACTTGGAGAAACTTTGAAAGGCAGGGGAGGAGGGAAGAAAACACCACCAAAAAAAAAAAAAAGGTAAAAAAGAAAATAAGAAGAAACTCTAATAGGAAATCAGGTGACTTTTCTTCCTCTGATATAACATCTTAGCACAGCCCTCCCCCTTCTCTAAAAAAATTCTATAGCGCGGCAGATCCACATCTCTCACACACCTTTTTTCCTTTGAGAGAGGATGGAGGGAAAGACCACACAGGACAGTGGTTACACTATCTCTCTTAGCTCGCTCTGCTGGCAGGCAGTCCGATGGGGTGCAGATAAGGGCAGTACAGGGACTTAGCCGGAGGATAAGAGCACCCATTGTTCCAACGCTGATATTCCCCACTATAGCAGACGAATTTTTTTCCCCCCTTTAAATCCCGTAATCACTTATATTTCGCAGAACAACAAAAAAACCTTTCTCTTTTTTGCTTCTAATGGACTAATCCCGCAGAAAGGCTTTGCTCTGAATTCATACTTTTTCTATAGGGCCACAATCTCTTTTCCAGTGAAAAGGTTAATTCAAAGGTCTTTTGACCAGGCCGGGCGGCCGGCAGCGCTCCCGAGGGGGCAGCACAATTGCCGGCACAGGAGGGGAGTGGCAGCTGCGGCCCCCGCTTCTCGCACCCGCTCCCCGGTGCCCTCATAGTTTCTGGAGTTGACTACGACTCTGGGAGCCAAGATAAGACACTGCTGTAAGGAAGATTGATGCATGGATTGTGCTGCGTGAGACCGCAGCGTTCAGCTGCCGCCAGCACCAGCACCGATCTCTCAGGGGTTTGCTGATGCAAATCGGAGGGAGAGGCTGCGGTTTGGGGGGGGTCTCACGTGGGACGCCTGATGTACCTGCTGGCACCTTTCTGGTTCACTCTTGCATATCACCCTTAAAGGTGAGCAAAACCAGCCCCTCGCACTCTGTCTCCTCAGTGTACCTTCACTGCGAGAGAAAGCTGAAATGTGGATGGACCTGTGGAGTTGGCTGTTGATGCTGCTGCTCTTTTGGCATCATCAGAACAATCCCTTTAAAATCCCAACTTCCCATGAACTTACCCATTCTGATCTGAATTTCGGGTGCAGGGATTCCCGCTGGCCACCCTAATCTCCCGCCTGGGCAAAGGATTCTTTTCATGCTGATGGCACAAAGGACTTTGTGGCAAGTTTTGCACAGCATGCGCAAATGAACCGATCTTCTGTTTGCAAGCGGGAGGAGAGTTTTCTTTCTTTCTTTCTTTTTAAAGTATTCAGTTCATAGTGGTTTGTTCCCTTTACTCACTCAAGCTATCCCAGGGTAGAGAACGAGTTTCCTGCCAAAAATTGAAGCATATTCTGCTTTGGAGGGGGGAAATAGCATTACTGTTTAGAAATAGCACTTTACATTTGCTCTAAAAATCCAGAGCGGTTTGCAGAGAAACATTATTCTGCTGACAAAAACAATTTATAAGGTGAAGTTATGCACCAGGTTCTATGGGACTTGTCCACAAACATCTGAGGGTAAATTGTTTTGTGAAGGCTTATGCTGTGCAGTTGTTAGTTGTTGAATACCAGCTGTAGGAGATATTCTCAAGTAAAAAGAAATGGTAGCTGTTGCTATCTAAAGTAAAGATAAACTGAATAAGAGGCATTAAAATTAAAAGAGAACAAGAAAAAAAATGGTAAAAACCCAATTATGTTCCTCTAATGGGATGATATGTATTTCTGATGCCCAGATGGGATTGTCTTCTAAGGGAGCTGATCCGATGCCTCTTTGACACCTGAGCAATGGCATTTTCTGATCTCACATCAGCAGAACTGTCTACACCTATCAGGCAGCAAATCCAGCATAGACACTCTTTTCTTGAAGTTTTGTTTTTTATATACTGATCTCATGACACTGAAGATAGAGGGAACTGTGGAGTTTCAATGTTCGTGGGTAAATGGTTGAAATCCCACAGATCTCAGTGGCAAGTTCCACTTTTCCTGAGTAGAAGTGTCAGTAAATTCAGGGGTCTGGGCCCAGTCTGTGCATTTTCTTGGTGAATGTCCTGCTGCTTCCTTCTTTCCTTTCATTAGAAAGACTCTTTTATAATCAATGCTAAAATGCTAATCGGTGAAGGAGAAAATCCCCAGATTTTTCACAAAAACATTTAATTTTGCATCAATTATTAAAATTTCAGTAGTACTTAATAGAAGAGGGACACAGTTTGCACAAACATATTTGTATTCTCCATAGTGTTTAGCAGCTCCAGCTTTTATTCCCCTAGAAAGGATAAAAGTTAGTTTTTTTGATTTTTAAGAGTCTGTAACCATGTAATACTCACAGGCTGTTTGAGCATAAAACTTCACAACTGCAATGCAGTTTCCACCTTTTTAAGTGCTTTAGTAACTTAAACAGTAGTAGTGGCAAGACTAAATGTATAAAGTAAGGAATTATAATATAGTTAGTATTTCTCACACCAAGAGAAAATTAGCATGGTAATTAAGTTCGTGTCTACTTTGTTTTGCAGCTGTACTTTCGCTAATCTAATAATCTTGGAAGGTTATAATTACTTGTCTTTTAAGATGCATCTGCTATCTGGCATGGTGTGGCAAGCACAACTGATATTTGTTTTATTATAATCAGTGCCTGTGCAGTCATTTTGGAGTGCAAAGCAAAAAGAACAACCACTTAGGTCAGCTGATCATTCACCTTGATGGGCTTTGAGTACAACTTAACTCTTGTATCTCCTGTAGTTGTCTCTTCCTTATTAATCAGAATTTATTCCTGTCTTTAGCAATGCGTGTCTCCTGATTTTGCATATTTGTTTGCAGTAGTGACCAACTAGTATAGTGTATTATCTGGTGAAGAAGAAAGCATTGTATATTTAGGATTATCTGTACATACATTCTCACAGTAGTTTTCTTAGGGAAAAACTATTGAGTCAGATCTCCCTTTAACAGATGATACAATCTCATACATTTACTAAATCAGTAAACCTCAGAGGAGATAGTGTGGCTAATTAAGCATACTATTGAGAAAGGAGTGGTTGTGAGGACCTTTATAAAACAAGCAAACAAATCCCTACCCCTGCATTTCAGTCCCAGAATCTCTCTGGATTAGAGAGATTTTTTTTTGTCTGAGATCAGTGCAAATGGTACAGTATTTTGTGACTTAAAAAGCAACTGAGTGGGCAGGTGGGTAAGCCCAACCCTGTCAGCCACACTGCAAGTGCCTGCGCTCACACCTGAACAGAGTGACACAGAGATGCCGTGATCATTTCTGACCCAAGCTTGGTGGAGCCCACCATTTCTCTTACATTGGTGAGAAGAAATGATAGATGAACTTCCACTGCTCTACCATGAGCAGTTCTGTGTAAAAGTGATCTCTGCAGCTGAGGTGAATTAAGTTTTCAGTCAGTTTGTTTTACAAAAATAAAAGTAAAAAAAAAAAAAATCTAGTCAGGTCAACAAAAGCTAGCCAGAAATAATTCCTCTAAAAAAAGAAACTAAACTCTAAACACTTCACTTGGAATGAAACTTGTCTGGTCCCAAAGAAAGAATTTTATGCAACTTAATTCTTCTTTGTTTTGGGGTAGTTAAGAATTTGGTTCCCAACAAGTGCTCACTCCCATTATTTTCCTATTTTTCCAGCAAATTCTTTGCCCAGTTCGGCTTTACAAATTTTTTGTCATTCTTCAAAGATGTAAAAAAAACCCCAACCAATCAACTAACCAACAACATCAAACCCCAGGGTTAACAGTCTGGTTGTCAAGTCCACCTCAAACACCCACCGCCAGCAGATGTTACCACCTACAGACCTCACCTGTAATCTTGGCTGCTGGAGCTGTGAGTGTTGGTCTGCATATCTAGTCTTGAGCACATACTTATTTAAAAGCTTATTGTGCTTTACTGGACAAGAGCAGATGTGCTCAGATTGCAGGTCCAGTGTGCTGTGTGGGGGATGCAGCCCTGTCTCTGTGTCTGAAATGACGAGCACAGATAGTAAAAGCAGCTGATGAATATCGCTGAGAAGCAACATTCCAGTGTCAGATATGTCTGGAAGTGACTCAGCTGAAGCCATTCAGATAATTGCAAATTTACATGTACCAAAGGGGTGAAATTTGATATCTCAGTTATTAATAATCATGGAATAGTTTGGGTTGGAAGGGACCGGAAAGACCAGCTTGCTCCAAAAATCTCATTTGTTTCTCTGCTTCTGCAACATTCATGCTTCAATGTAGGAGGGGAAAAGCTCAGAATTTCTAAGATGTAGTTTGGGAATTAAAACTCCAACAGCATGATAAAAAGTATTATATTCATTTATGCTGTATAAATAAATATCCCACCTTTTTTTTTTTAGATTCTACTCTATTAGTGAAACCAAAAGCATTTGTGCTTCCAAAATGATCCTCAGAGAGTTGCTTTGCATTTACTGAGACTTTCAGATTGGCAGGGAGACACTGGACAACTCACTGAAAGTCACTGAAAGCTAGAAGCAGTGTGAGAGTCTGACATGGAAGCACAGTTTCACAGATATTACAAGGCCAGTTCAGATTTCACTTACACAGGAGCATGAGGACAACAATAGAAATATACTTGCTTAGGAAATAAATACATGGTTCCAGAAAGATCCCTATTACCACTTCTATACTTCTATACCACTTCTATAATTCTTATACAACTTCTATAATTCTTCCAGAGGAAAACAATCCTCAAAAGAAAAAAAAAAGAAAAAGAACAATTCTTCTAGCTGTTGAGTCAAGCTGCTGTGAGGAAGACAGCCAAAGTGCAAACACCTAGCTATGGGATTTGGTTTTGAAGAGGTTAAGGCTGAAAGTATTAACAACAAATACCAAGTTCTTTTTTTGGTTCACAGATTTTTTTTACATTATGCAGTCTATTTGTCTAAAATTACTTGCCATTTCTTCAAAATATGATTTTGGTTTTTGAATAGCACACAAGCAATTCACTGTAAGGGTCCACTATTCAAATGTCAGAAGCCTTGGTGTGTTTGGCTTCTGAAGCAACAGGGGAATGTTTCTGGTTGCTAATGGTGTGATTTATGTAATCCAATGAATTGCAAATTGCAAACATAACAATGGAGAATTAGCGCTATCTTTGAAAGTCTGACTCATCCTTCTAGGCCCCAAGTTCTCCATTTAGGAGTGGTGACAATAACATGCAGCACACTGGAAGGATAGATGCTTTTATGCTGAGCTGCCATGGGGACTGTGGATTGAGATGATGTCTTTGGTGAGAGCCGTAGGAAGAGCTCTGCTGAACTGCAGCAGTAGCAGATGACATTTGTTTAAGCTGGAGCTTTAAATTCAGCCCAGGTTGCTTCTTCATGGCCTCTGTGTTTTGTCCCACGGGCTCCTGAGTTCCTCTTAGAGCATCAAAGTTGCTTTGCACTTTCACTGGGTCTTAGCAGAAAAAGGTACATGTTCACTGTTTTGATTAAAGCAAAGGAACCAAACTAAGGGTTTGTGCTCACTCACTTGGTTAGATCATTATCCCCATGTTCAGCTGGGAAGCAGGCAAGAGGTGGCTTTGAGAGCAGCAGCTGCCCAGCAGCAGACCTTGCAAGTGAAATTAAGTCATGCTGGACCATGCTGGAACACAAATTTCCAAGGACACATAGGAATATTTGGGCTCTTTGAAGATATTTTATAGCAATAAATGACCCTCTGCTGAAGTGCATGGAAGATCTTGTGGGCCAGTAGTTGGGCAGGACATAGGGAAGCAGATGGAAAGGGGAAAGTGCCACTAATTAGGCTGAAATAATTTTATCTTTAGTTCTTAGAGAAAGGTGTCCATGTCGACAAAGGAAGTGGACAAGCAGAACTCCATACTGGCATGCTGAAATGCACAGGATCATATAAAGGGCAATCAGTACAAAAAATGTGCTTGAGAAATAATTCTACTACAACTGATGACACAGGTTCAGTATTAGGATAACTGGATAGACAATTTGGGGAAAAACGCTTTTTAAGTACAAGCTGGTCTGCATCTCTGATTCTTATATTTTCCATATTACAGATCCCAGAGGTGTTTTCACAGCACATGCCCAAAGCCTACAGAGGGGCAGGCACACTGAGTGCATGGCAGCTTTCCTGGAGAGCATTTGCTTGTAATACTCTGTTTTGGCTGTATGATGGGAGTTGCTGTGTATATATTAGACTAAGCACATCATATTTGCTTTGTTACTAGCATTTTGTGTGGGGAAGACTGTATGCTAGGCTGCCTTTTGGCAGAGTGTGGGGAGGAACAGCTGTACAGCCAATAATTAATTCCATAATTGCTCTTACCTAGATCAAAACTGAAACAAACCTTAGATGGAAAAATAGTGCTGCCAACACTGTGATCAGCTGTCTGAGGAGCCAGAAAATATTAATGAAAATAGGTCCAGCAACAAGAAGGAGCTTAGCAGACCTGAACCTCATCATTAGAAGTGTAAAGGAGCTTTTTAAAAGTTAATTTTCCAAAACATAGGTATGGTTAGTTTCCTTGCAAAAATTAGTTGAAAAATCCCACTTCTTCAGTCAGCATGGAGCATTTGCTGTGTGTTATCAGCACAGTGTAAAGAAAACATATGGTGAAAGCTCCTTGCAGTGAGCTGAATATGCAGTTGATGGTGAGTTGAAGATCCTGAACTCAATTGTCCAAATGAGTGCTGGGGGCTTAGCTATGCCAGTTCTCTTTCGAGATTCTTTAAATAACTGCATAAATAAAGTAGCTAACATATTTTCTCAATGCCTTTGGGTATCCACCCCAGATTTTAATTTTCTGCCTCATAGAAAATGCTGTTTGTATATTACAGTGGTGAAACATCATCAGAATATCTTTACATGATACACAGAAAGGAAACCATAGAGCAGAACAGAGCAAACCGTCAGTAACCGCAATACCAACTGTACAGCCTTTCAGGGCAGTGCTACTTGCCAGTAACGATGCCTTGCATGTATAATTGCAAGTTTCTAAAAGTATTACTGGCTTTCAGTGGGAATTACTGCAGAAATGATCCCCAACACTCTGTATTTCGTTTGCAGCAGTTTCGCAGGCTTTGCCCTTTCTCTTCGCTGTGAAGTCAGAGGAAACTGCCCTGAAAATAATGACAATGGCATAACTCATACCCTGAAACCAAATGCTGATGTTTTTAATGACACCTTCAACAGGCTGATTAAAGTGCTGATTCTGAAGTGCTTGACATAAAAAAAAGAAGTGTATATATGCACTGCATAATATATAGCATGCAATACATAGTATATTGTATTATATATTTATAAAAAATATGTATCATCTACAAGTATTTAAAAGTGTGTATTTGCAGTCCCTCACCATTGCTCACTGGCTGCCAGATGCACAAAGCTGCCATTTAAGTGGCTGCTGGCTACTGTGGAAAGAGTAGAGGCAGAAATCTAACCCTGATTGTATGAAGAGATGATGAAAAATTTTTGCCTACAAGTAGAAGGTGCAGATTTGCCCTGACTGTCTGCCCTGTAAGTCAGCCTGTCCTTGGCAAGAATCAAGAAAGCTCAGTAAACATCCGTTACCTTTTAAATTAAAGTCTATTCCGTGCAGTTCAAATAAGCAAGCTTGTGAAACCATGGGTTTGGTTTTGGCTTTTCCTCACCACTTAAATGCATATTATTTACTTACTTAAAGGGATTTAAAGTACTGTAAACAAAGAGGTGGTTACTTCTCTAACAGTATTGGTCAAATGCAGAGTAAGTTTCAGTTTCATTAATGTTCTTCCCCCTCGTTGATAGTATAGATGAGCACAGATCCCATCTTTGCATGCTCTAGTCCATGAAGTATTGTTAATTCATTATCTGGTGGACTAATTAACAACAGACATTTAGTTCTTGTTCACTGCTACTTCGTACTCATACTATGTTTCCCAGAAACGAGCCACTTTATTCTAAACTAGAGTTCTGGAATTTATTATTTTTCTCCTTGTTTCTGATGACCACAACTATTTTTCATAAGCAGCCCCGTTTCTTTAGTTTGTGCCAGCTGTGGAGAAAGGATAATGGGGGGGAGGGGGGGAGATAAATCACAAATATGACAATGGTAGTAGCTGGCACAAATGTCCTTTTCCAGAGCACTGCATTTAGCTCTTCAATTTCTTGCAAATTGCAGACATAACAGTTTATTGGAAGAGGTCACAGGAAAATTGACTATCTAGTAAAAGATGATAGACACCACAAAACGGTCATGGTAGTAGTAAAATGACTACTACTGGTGTTGGAACACGATGGTAGCAACCATAGCGCTATTGTCTGTGCTTTGTAGTGCTAAATCAGTAACTGAACTGCCCAGGAACTGCACAACAAAAGCTTTGGTCCTTAACTTCCATTTCTTTCATGCCCTTTCTATTTAAAGTGATTTTTTACAAACAAAATGGTAATGGGTTTGTTCTTTGCAAGGGCCAACCAGGTGAGAGCAAACACCCCCCCATTCGCTCTCACCACGTGTGGCACAATCACCTGTGGATAAGGTGAATCCCCCTGACTCAGTGCCCTGGGTGCTCCCCAGAGATGGACAGGAGAAGGGGGTGTCTGGGGGTGGACATTCACTTTCACCACCCACAGTGAGGGCTGCACTGCCAGGACCAGATATGACACCCCTGTGCTGCCCTGCTAGCTCAGAAACTGAGCATCCCATTCTCCAGAACATCTCTTTTTTTACCCAGTGAAAGGTATTAACTGAGTTAATAATATGGTTGCTCACTGCAAGGAAGCTTAAAATTCAGTGTTGGAAATTTGTTAACACACCTAATTTTACTTTTACATTTCTGTTAGCTACAGTATGACTGACATATTTGTGGTGCAGTGTTTTACCTGTTCTGTAGCGCTTCACACTTGTTGTTATTCAGATGTATGGTTTGGGGTGAATAAATATTTATATTTCCTTTGCCTTTACTACAAATTACTTTTAGAGTAGCTCATTAAAAATAAATTTGTAAAAGTTAAATCTCCTTAATGAAATGGACAGGACATACTTATATTGAGATTCATGTCTGCCTGCATCAAAAGGAAAAAAAATCTAGTTATAGTTGTGCATCAACTCACATCCCGAGAGACTTCAGGTTCAGTTTTAACTGATACTGTCGCAGAACACAGAGCTGGAATCACATCCTTGTGCCTCCCATGGAACAGCTGGGTTTAGCCATCTCAAAGGGAGGGAACGGAGTGAGCATCCAATCCTCGGAGCTCTTCTCCAGGGAGATTCCCATCACACCTGTGAGAGAATTAAACTAAAGAAGTCAATTGCACGGTTAACGTTTCTATTGATTTTTTTTTGCTAAGGAAAGCAGTGGGCAGATGTCTATAAAACATGTCTAGGCTTAATCTAGTTGGCCACTGGATGTCACTGATGGCCTCAGAAACACAATGGTAGTATGTAAAAAAAATACATGAACAGGTATTAAACGCAAACCCTGTACGTCGTTGTACATTTGAGGGGGAAATTAACAGTGTCTTGTCAGCTTTGAGAGATGTTACTACCGGAGTTTCTCAGTGTAAATGTGTGCAAAGCTTTCTCACTGTGGTGAGAATGTTTATTCCTATAGTAACAGAAAAAAATACCTACTGTTTCCATAAGCTGGAGCTGGTTACGATCACAGACAAACTGGTGAGAGCTGAATTGTATCTGAAACTCACCCAGGTCAAGGTCAAGCATTCTAAAGAGTTTAAAATATATAAAATACTTTCTTCTTATTTAGTTGTCTTTTCCCCCCTTGTACAACCCTTCCTTTAACTCTAAATGGGAACTACCAATCTGTCAAAAAGAAAACACATTTAAGTGGTTATTGAGCCAGCCTGAAGCAGGAGGTATCAAAAGGCTTTTTTTTTTTTTTTTTTTTTGACTTGGCAGTTTGTGTAACTCAGAAAACCCTTTGGCTTTTGGGTGCTCACCCATAATGAAAGGAACTCCGGCATTTTGGGGATATTTGCTAGTTGTCACTACCTTTAGCTAATGTATCCTAAACTGGTAGGAAAGAAAATTGCCTTTGTTTTGGTAGATGAAAATATGATAGTGTCTAATGCCTTCATCCTCTGGGGTGGCGAGAACAAACTGCCCACTAAATCAAACTCAGACTTGTGCTCTGTAGAGTGGTTTCACAATTCCTAAACATCTGCTAGGCCTGTTGGTAACTAAAATACATTTCTGGAAAGAGCAAATATGGTTGTTATTTCCCTGCATTTTCTTGGGATAAAAGTTAAGTGGAGTTGCATGAAAGTGAGAGCTGAGCTGCTCTTGGAGTGCCTCAGCAAAAAGAAGTGACAATTGCTAATGGTGACTAATTGAAAAATAAGGTTGTTAAACATTTGAATACATCCAGTATTGGCCAAGTTATTTCCAGAAGACAAAGCTGCCATAGGCTGAGCTGAGTTCCTAGCAATACTAGAGAGACAAGGCTCCTGAATGCACTCTGAAGAGCTAGAAGTCTGCTGAAACCAAAAATTCAGGGGTTAATTTTCATACTAAGCTCACATTTAGAAAAACATGAAACAGATGTTCATATCAAAATCTGGTATTTTTCCGTAAGAGCCAAACATGAAAAAGAAGTGAAGTTAAAGCATGCATGCTAATAGCTCCTTTCAAATAGTTTAGTCTTTTTCAAATGCATAGATGTTCAGAAAATCTCAGTCTAAGCAATTCTGGGTAACATAAAAAAAAGTTTCTCCTGGCTTAAGCTAACAGAGTAGCTGCTTTATCTCAACAGGAAAGAACTTTTCTCTTGGGGTCCTCTGTCTCACCATCAAATTCTTGCACTGAATTAACTATTAATCGGTGTGTACATATGTCTATATGTAAGGATAACACATGGCAAACAGACAACCTGCACAGGGAGACACTGACCACACCAAGGCTGCTCCCAGAAAGAAGGATCCAAAGCACAGTTAGAATGGCCCTTTGCCAGGTCCCTCTCTGATCAAAGCTACAGCAATAGTCAGACATGACACCATAAATGAGAAATGTAGCACAAATAATACAGAATCAATGATGTATTGTACTTAGCATTTTCCCAGCAATTTGCTGTATTAGTGCTTTGGCCATCTGACACCTGGGCAGCTCCTGGATCGTGGTAGGCTCTGCAGCTGCTGTCTTTGCTGTAGCTCATCAGACTTTGGATGCAACTCCGGTGGCTGAGTGTGTGAATCCCTGTCTGTTAGTCCAGCTGAATTCCAGATAGACACTGTAGAAGATTAGCTGTTACTATTTTTGTAAATCTAGATAATACTTAGAAGTAGAAAAAAATGCATAATTATCTTGGGTAAAGTTAGCCTCACTGACACTAGCTGCTTTGTGAATGATACTGAAGATACTGCTTGTGCAGGCATGTTTTTGACAGTCTGCTCAGAACGGCTCTAGTTTAATCTAAGTGCACTTTGGCACTTTTACCGGCTGCAATTCCTTATCCAGAACATTTTTTCCAGCTGTGTTGACTGGCTCTTTCAGAGATTGCTGACATTTTCCCTCTGTTTTCTTCTCCCTGCTTCTTCCTCCCTGATCTTTAGTTTTCCTTCCAGCTACTCAAGGCTATGCAGATCTAGCTCCATAAAGGATTTACATGTTAAAACCCCCAAAAGCAAAGGTTGATCAGAGGTCCATCAAGAGCTACCTTCTGTCTCTCCTATCACTGATAGCAAGGGGATCATGTCCTACACAGCTTATCTTTCTGTGCCTGCCAATCCACAGGACTGGCCAATTTTTGGTACCCTTTTCTGCACCTTTTCTGGTTCTACTGTTTTTGAAATGTAGGACACCAAGATTGTACCTTATATTCAAAATACAGGTACAGGGTGGTTCTCAGTTTTGTTTTTCTTTCCTAATAATTCCTTATGGTCTAGCTTGCTGTGCACTAATATTCTCCTAGGTACGTCTATTATGGTTCCAGATCTCATTCCTTGGGAGCGCTGGTAAATATTTCAGTGCCTCCCTTTTGGTCTGTGTGGGGCTGTGTGTTCATTACCATTTTAGCATCTTGAGATTAAAGCAACTAATTAACTATGTAGAAAGTGGGTTTTTCCTATTGAAAATAAAAGAATGAAAAAAACCCAAACAAACAGCTGAAGCTCTCTGACACCAGCTAATACTCTTTGAAGAGATCTATTAATCTTATGGCAGAACTGTCTAAAGATAGCTGAGCTTGCTTTGAAAGAGTAAAGCTGAGTGCCAGAAACACCACAATTGTATTGGGATAGCCACTGATCTGGCTGGCACACCTCTGCATGTCCCTGTGTTTTCTTCTATACACACATTGCTATTCCTAATATCCTGAATCAAATATCAAGCCAGGCCTTTAATCTAAATAAGACTGCTAATAATAATAATAAGCATGTTATACATCCCATTCTTGGATTTAGGCCAGGCTTCCACAAAAAACTACAATATCAGTTGATGAGTATTATCCCTTGTTGTGTCAGCAAAAGTCCCTGCAGTGGACTTAGTTATGACAGAACTCTGTATTCGCCAGGGTAGCTTATTTCACCCATGTTACACAGCAAAAGCTCAGTTTTGCCAGAATAAACACGTCTAAGCCAAGTGCATGGACAGTGCTCTAGAAATAGCTACACTGGGACAGCGCTCTGCTACGGCCCAGGTTTAGGCACAGGGAGACTGCAGGATCCTGTCCTAACACAGATAAGGCTACGAGGCATAAGTTCAGACAGTGAGAGACTGGAAAATGTCCCAATTCCTGATGTTACTGTCTCCTAGCCTTAGTAGCAATGAGCTATTGGCAACTTGAGACAAGCTGCCTCATGCAGAGGAGCTACAGGCCAAGGGAAGCTAACTGTTTCTGTCGTGTTTAATTTGACCACTTAAACAGTTAATCCCTTTGCAATGTCATTTTTTGGCATAGATACCACATCTGTCTATTTCTGAAAAGATCTTTTTACTAATACAGCTTTTTAGTATATGAAACAGTTTGCATCAGATTACAGTGCCTTAGCAGTAGCAGACTCTGTCTGTAGGCATGCACACAGACAGACACACGGACATCTGCACCCACACATTCATGTTTCCTCTAAACATCTCTGCTCTGTCCTACCTCCTGTTTCTCTGTGATGCCTGATTTTCCCTCTTTGCTCCACATCAGAAACAAAACAGAACATGCCCCGGGCAAGTTGTATTCCTGTGTGCTAAGGCTTTATGTACAAGATCCAAGGTGTAACAGATATTCTTTGATATTTTTTATTTGCTCAGCTTTTTTACCTTCTGCTTCACTGACTGTGTTGCTGCCTTATTCAAGCACATTTAACCTAGGCTCTGCCTTGCTTTGAACCAATCCTTACTTGCAGATACTGGACTTACTGGAGAGACACCAGGGAAGTGCCACAAAGAGACTGGAGCACCTCTCACAGGAGGAAAGGCTGAGGGATATCATCAATAATAAATCACCATCAGTGTACCATCAATAAATATCTGAAGGGTGGGTGATGAAAAAGGGTGGCTCTTTTCAGTGGTGCCCAGTGACAGGACAAGAGGCAATGGGCACACTGGACACAGGAGGGTCTGTCAGCACATCAGGAAACATCTTTGCTGTCAGGTTGATCGAGCACTAGCACAGGCTGACAGGAGAGGTTGTAGAGTCTCCATGCCTTGAGGATTTCAAAAGCCACCTGGTCATGGTTTGAGGTAAATGGCTCTCAGTCATCCTGCCTGAGCAGGGGGATTGGATGAGGTATCCTCCAAGCTCCCTTCCAAACCCAACCATCCTGTGATTCTGTAGAACAGCATAGCAGGTTAGTTGTTGCATTAGGTTCAGCAGAAGATTGGTTTAGGAAATGAGTTTTTCTCCCCATTTTGTAGGAAGTTTGTGAAAACTACAGGGCACCCTGAAATAATTTAAACTCATGTAACAGACACTGCAGTAGGCACTATATAAGAAAATGACTTTCATAATTAATATCAACATGCACAATCCTAATACTGAAGAAGCAGCATCTGTGAGTAGAAAGAACAGCAGTGGATTTCTCATGATTCTTCTATTTATTCCTTCATGAAAGTGATGAAATGTCAGCTGTTTTTCCACGTGTGAAAAGATCTTGCACAGAGGACTCACGTTTAAGAACACGCACGTGGTGATTTTACAGCAAAAATAATGTTGGTTTGCAATGCCTAGATCCATAGTATTTTTATTAGGGCTGAGAGAGTTTTAAAAAAACAGCTGAGAAGACACGCATGCGTGTCTTTTTTCTCTCTTCTTTTCTAAAGAATTTAATTGGATTTTAATCCATCTGGAAATAAGCACAGAAAAAGAGAAAGAGAGAAGAATGTAGACAAAGAAGGGAATGAAAACTGAGCATAATTTAAACAGGAAAACTGAGTTTCACCTGCACCTTGGAGTTATTGTGAAAAGACTTGTCTTTCCAAGAAACTAATTTTTTTTTTTCTTTAGAGTACATACAAGTAATGGGCCACGGGAAGGTTACGGAGTAACAGAGTATTTAGAGTCGACTGAAAAGACATTTAATTTGGAGCTTGCCAGATACCCTTCTGGCAACTTAATATTAAGGCTTTTATATACTGCGTGGTGTATCTTGTTCCCTGGGTCAAATTTGGTTGCATTCTTTTGGTGGAATGCATTCTGTGGCAGCTGAGACACATTATTCTCTGGCTATGTCTTGTGGAAGTAAAAGAAATGGGCAAGAAAGATGTTTTGAGACAAAATCTGAATGGAGATACTGAGTTTTAGACAGCAAGTACAGAAACTTGTTTTCAAGAGTTAGAGAAGAAAACTTAAAACAAGAGCCAATCTGAAGGCAGGAAAAAAAAATATTATATTGTTATTAAACTGTTATTATAACATAGAAAAGTTATTAAACTGAGCCCAGTTGGTTTACTTTCTAGAAGAGCATATGTAAAATTTCCACTATATTTCATGTCCCCAACTGCAATGCCACACTCTTTGAATATTTATATGTATTTTATAAATTAATTATATTTGATATATCATTTACTAGTCTATGTTTATACATTGTTTGGGGTCTAGTAAGTAAAAGAGAAGTTCTTTATAGATTGACATCAGTTATTTTATTCTGGACTTCTTAATACTTTAGCTGTGTATTCTTTTTCCAGTGACTTAATGGTTTATCTTAAATACTGAATAAAACCCCTCTAGGGAGCCTATTTAGAAATGCATGACTTATTCAGCATGATGTATCTGCAGATGATTGATTAAAAAAAAAACTTTGCAGACTAAGGAAGAATTTTAAAATAATTTCATTTCTATACATACAGTGACAAAAACTTTAGATGGTTTTAGATGACGTCAGTGAAAATGTTTGTATGTGAAGCTAACTTATTCTTTACTACACATTTGTTTCATAAATTAGAAAAAAGATCTAAGGTACACGTTCAGCTCATCTGGTTTGTAACAGATACCATGACTATGGTGCATAGGGTACAAAGATGAGCTCATTCAAGAATTCTTCTGGAAGAGTAATTTATCATTTAGGTAATTTTAAGGGTTCCTCTTATCATTGCAATGGTGGCAGAAGCAGGCTTTTAAAATACATTTTTTGTAATCCTCTCGTAAGCTGATGCTTAAAATTTAAGATTTCACTAATGACAGACTTTCCATCTTGTAAATATCGGGTAAAAATTTTCAGTATAGAAGTCTGTACTGAAATGTAAAATAAAAAATTTGTCTCTTCTTCCACTAAACAAGGATGACTTCCAGTATCATTAGCAATTGTTCCCAAAGAAGATTCTGTTTTGGATTATATTATATATACAATGGGAATTTATTTGTGGTTTCCCAAGTTTACTAGTTCCATTCCCATGAGTTAACAGACAGTAGATCAAGTGCTTTACAGTCAAGTATTCCCATGGCAAATATCCACCAATGTCCCTTTCATCTGATGCAATGGCATAGTGCCCATTCTTCTGCTTCATCACTCTCTTTCAGTGCATACAGGGTTCCAGGAAAGGGCCATATCATGTATTAGACTATGTGGGAGACATTAAGCCTAATCTTTAAAACCTTATGGTTCTGTTTCGTTTTTTGCTGACCACTGGAAACAATTACAGCACAGACAACACATGAGGATGTCTGACAGCTTCTTCGGTCCCTTTGCACTCAATCACTTGGTGAGTCTTTAGGTTTTTGTTTAATATAAACAGTCCAAAGCCCATGTTTGCATCAATATCCCGAAAATGAGCAAGAGCTGGACAACAGGTGGTCAAGGTGACTGTCATTAGATATCTATCAAATAGGTAAAATATACTTTTAAAAAGACATTTTCTTATTTCTTATTTTCTTATTTTATACCAGGCAGTACATTAACAGCCACTGATACCTATTTATCTCAATTTTTTGTGCTTACCATTGCTGAAAGCTCAGAGCCTTCATGATGATTATAGTTACCACATCTTTATAAACATAATTAGTAAAGCTTACTTGCTGTTGTGAAAACTTTTCATAATCTTGGCTTTCACCTAATAGTTTTTGAAATGAGATTTGGGCCTCCACAGAAAGTAGAAAAATAGGTGGAATCAGTGACTTTGTACGCAGTACAGTCAACAGACACCACACAGCTAATTCGAGGGAAGCAGAATCTCTACAGAAGGTGCCTTCACTGGAACACAAGAGTGGGATTCAGGAATGTACAAATACCACAAGGAACTCTTGTCTGTTCAGAGAAGTCAGGAGCTTCTGGGGGACAGTTTGAAGATGAAAGTCAAGAGGTTGTGGAAGTGAGAGACATGACATCTGAGCAGTATGAGAGAGGATTAACAAAACCCAGCTAGTCAGGAAACCAAAGCTGATGGAGAGGCATCAAGACCTTCAGATCTCCAGAGAAGTGTTTCTTCATTTTTCTCAATGAAAAAGGATGAGAAATTATAGCAGCATGCTGGTAGGTGACCAAAAGTATCAAAACTAATGAGGATGCAAGGATGGAGATAAAAAAAATCTTTAAAGCTGAGCATACAGTGATCAGATATACTACAATTCTACCTAAAATAAAACATACAAAAGACTCATATCTAACTTCTTTCATAAGTCACAGTCTGTATGATGTGACTTTTCCATGATGTTTCTCATGTCCTGGGTCTTGGGGATCCTTTTTACATCTTGTCAGATGGGCAGGATAGAATCAAGTGAGGCCAGCGATGTAATAGCTGAACAGGATAAGTGCTGAACAGAAAAAAGTTTCCAAGTTAATTAAAAGGGATAGTTGTAAATGCATGTAAATTTTGCCCTTCAAAAGTTTGGTCTCTGTTTATATTTTAATAATCAACCTAAAATGTCACTACTAGCTGAGACTGTTGTAAGTATCTTTGTTCTAAAGTGGCATGAAATTCAAAGAAAGCTCAGACGTTCTGCAGACATTATTATTGATGGCTCTGCTTTAGGCTTTGACCCCATATATATTTCATGCAATAGTTCTGTCCCATTCTAATTGACATACAAGGAGGCAAAAGCAAAGAAACATTAAAACCCCCGAATTTCTTAAATTATAAAAAAATATTGGATTTCATTGGAACTTTTTGTTCAAAGGTACTTTGGTTTTCATGTTCCCTGAATCAAAGAAAATTTCATCGGATGCACTTTAAAAGAATTAGTTTAATCAGACTGTATTCTGTAGCTTTGATCTGGTGTGCCTGTGTCTGCCTTCTTGAAATACCTCATCCATAGAGGCCTTTTGATGATTTGAGAGTTTTACTTGAAATAACAAACATATACAGCTAAATTAATGTGAAGTCTTGTTCTCTTTGAGCATGGACATTGAATGAGACAAAGAAAAGGTCTAAGTGTTTGTAAATAGTATTTCCAGAAGGACTAAGAAAACTAGCACCTTGCTATGACTTGCCCAAGACTGTCCTTATATTATTCATTTATAGAAATAGCAGAATCTTGCTAAAATAAGCAGCAACATTCACCCAGTCTCTTAGCACTCCTTTCTGTGTAAGGTTCCAGGTAGTCCTATTACACTCAACAGAGGCACTCATTTAATGTCCAAAAATGAAGTGAAGAGAATAAAATAAGGCTGGCCAAACTGTATAAGTAATCTAATGTTTCTTCTGACTATGTGAATGATGACCCATTCTTGGCTTACGAATAATATAAATATACATTCTCCAGAGAAGAGATGAAGGATTGACGTGGATTTTTCAAGGATTTTTTGTTTAAAGAGGACATCTTGTTGAAAGCAGATGACATAAATTGTAGTGGGTAGGTGTGCACTCTGTTTCTATTATTCAAATGTCTGAATAGTGATAGCTGTTGGTAGGGAAAAAAAAAGATGGCAGCTCTTTCAGGCTCTGAATTCATGTGTTTATAATTACTTATACACTGTAGTGATTGACCTGCTGCTAAATCCCTTTTCTCTCAAATTTACCCTGACCCAAGTGGGATCCAGCACTACCCCTTCCCCAAACTCTGTCACCCACCCAGGTGTCTCTGCTTTAGAATTAGGGTCTCTCAGTCCTACTGCTGAAGGCTTTGTTTTGTGGGTTTTTTTCTGTAGCTCTGGGCTGTTCAGACAGTTATGGCACAATTATTTTTATAATTTAGATATTGTAAAAATGTAGTGAGCAATGCAAATCAGAAGTCACTTCAATGTCTTTTATTGCTGTTATTTCTTTCCTTCTTTTGGAAGTTCCTTGCATTTAGGAAGCTGGGGTGTTTCCTCTTCTGTTCCTTGCACAGCTTCTCCTTCAGAGCCTGGTATTGCTCCTTGACTTTGCTGCTTTTCTTCCTGCTTCACTTTTTGTCTCCTGTCATACTTCACTCTCTGTTTCTCTTCCTTTTCCTTTTTTTTTTTTTTTTTTTTTTTTGAAGATGGTGAGAGATTCTTTCATTCTGAACAGCCTCAGCTCCTCGGTGAAAGGATCAAAGCTTCCCACCTTTGCCTCCCCTCACTTTCTTTCCACCCTTCTGCTCTTTCTGAGTTCAGAGATGAAATAAAATTGCTCTGTCCAAAGTGGAGCAATTTCTTTGCATAAGGAAATTCCCTTCAAATGGATGAATAACAAAGTTGAATGGCTATCAAGTATTAATCCAATGCCAAGCATCAGAATTTCTTCTGTCACCACCTTTAGGTTTTAATTCAAAGTAAAAACAAATACAAATGAGACACTAATAAAGTCCTAGTCTCTGAGAGGAACATTTGATCTGACATGAATATAATATGAAACCAAATGCTTAAATTATATATGGAAAGACACATTGAATCATAAGGCATGTGACATTTTTGAGCCTTGTGAATCTTTTCACCTGCATCTTTCCTGCATGTTTGTACATAATTTACTGCCTTTTTTTCCCCTGGAGTATGGAAGCGGGATAGCATATTTTACCAAAGAGGGTTCTTAACAGAAAACATAACTGCATTTACATGGGATTTCCAGTAAGAATTCAGACATTCCTTTGCTAATAAACTTATTTACCACAAGTGGTAATGTGCAGGTGTGCATTCTTAAACAAGCAAACATCGGTTTAAAATGAGTTACACAAAACCTGTGAACACAAGATGAATCTTGCATACTATGAACTTTAATATTGCTTTCTTTTATTGTTTTGTGTATCTCCATGAGTTAAAAGAAATTTAATTAAAAAAATAAAGAAGCATTGCAATAAAAGAAACTCTCATAGCAATGGCTCTTTTGCCACTTTACTGTGCCTGAGAGAAAAAGTTCTCCAAGAAGATGACCTGATACATACCCAGCTTTGCTGGTGGTTGTTTGTCTACTGTACCCAAATTTTTTCATTTGTGCTTTCTTCTGTTTAGCTTTTTAGAAAGTGGTGCGTGTCTTTTCATACCTATTTTTAGATGCCATCTGACAGGAAACCAAAGCCAACCCTACATTTACCTGGCTCAAACACCACACCCCGAGAAACCCAGTGATGACAGCTAACACAAAGAAGACCACACTGCAGCTGGGGTGTTGTGGAGAAGGTAAACAGGCTTTCACAGCTCCACCCTGCTTTTGCTGTCTCAGCACTTCTGGACATACTGGCTGCAATGCCACGTATGCCATGGTCTGCCACAGCAGCATCTTCCACTTGTAATTCCATTTTCTGTTTGAGAACATGTAACATCCTGAGTTAACAGCATGCATGAAAGTCAACAGGAAAGGAAGTAATGGATAAACTCCTCCTGGAGGGTAGTGAACAATCACAAACGTAGGTCTGCATCCAGCCCCCAGGGTTAAATCCCAGCTTGGCATTCTTTGGTCACCAGTGGGAGATCTCACACGTGTTAAGGGAAAATAAGGGGTAGGTTTTAAATGCTGGTGTGAGATTTCAGTTCTCTGGAACCTGTTTATCTAAACCAGAGGATTTGTGATTTGTGACTTATTTCCCATACACACCATTGGTTATAAAGCATGGGTTTAGGTTTGTTGACATTTAATAAAAGCTACGCACTCCAGGGGAAAATAAATAGTTTTTGTTCTGTAGCCAGAGCTGGATTTCCTTTTGGTTGGAATCTTAGCTGGGTGCTCCTAGCATTTATACTCAATTAGAATCAAACACAGCCAAGAAAATTAAAATCAAGAAGTAGGTTTGTATCTGTATATGGAGACCATCATTCCATCATATTCTCACATGCATTAGAAGAATTAAATATATTCCTTTTAATTTTACTCATATTAAAGTCTTTAGGAAACCTGGCAAATATATAGATTTGCATGAGCAATCAGAACAGTCATTTGGAGGTTTAGAAATGGAATCATTGACTTAATCCATATGTTTTAGCTTGGATCTCTGAAATGTATCCTACTTGCTCTGAGACGAAAATAGAGCAGTTTTAAGAAAGTCAGCTGTAAAAAATATAGCTTTTTTAAACTTTAAACTATTTGATAATAAAATATTAAATAAAATATGTTTATTAGAAATCTTTGAAAGACAAAGTATTTATTGCGAGAATAAGCTAATGCTATTCTCTTGGAATTCTATTTTGCGTTTTATAAAATATGACATAACTTTTTGGATTTAATTCTACAAAATTACTGGTGGGAGAATATCTTCATACTGGCACCACCATTCTCAATGTACTTGTATTCAACACTGTAAGGCTTTAGGAAAATGACACCTTAGAAGGCTGAAATAATCATTAGCAAGTCCTTCCACAGCTTTCAGGTCTAGCCAAACAGAAGTGTTAAAACACATTTTCACCTAAGAGCATTCTGACTGATCACTTAAATGGCATCAGGAGGCATCAGACATGGAATGACAGTATTATAAAATATGACTTAAACAGTAAGCATTTTATGAGCATTTCATACAATATGTACACACATGCACACACATATATAAACGTTTCGCGTTTAGTGTTAATTTTGGAAACACCAGGTAGAAAATGTCTTCCCCTTTAAATGATTAATAAGATTCATGTGCCAAATAATCTGTAAAGAAAGAGTATTAAACTGAAAATGTGTGTTACATTTCACTTGAGCTACAGAGTTCTTACTAAGAATTAGTTCCTAGTGGTGTTTCTTGCTTTACCAAAACTTGAGAACTTATCTCGGACTTGTGTTTTATTTTGATCACAAGGTTTTTTTCCTTTCCATTATCCTATGATCTGCTGCAAACAACAACTCTACTTACTACTGCTAAAATAGGCTTGCTCTTACATGAAAGGACAGTGCTGGTAGTGAACTGGAAATGAAAGGTTTGTTCTCGTAATAAGAAAACCTTTTTCTTAGAACCACTTTTTCCTACTGTCTCATAGTGATGGAAAGATCAAACACTGTCTTAAACACAGTAGTTCTATTACTTCAGCAAAAAAATGCTTCTTTATAATGTGGAACCTAAAAGGAAAAAAACAGCCTGTTGTTCAGCAGTCTCTCTGATCGTGATTTGGCTTCTTCTCTCATCTCTGTGCATAATGAACTCCAAATCTGTGCCCTATTACTTTGTAGCTTCACATGTAGCCTCCCCCACACGTGTTCCCACCACCAGACCATTTAAGTCCTGGGCTAATAGCAGATCCATGGCGCTAGTACATGTTTCCCTGGGATTTGGAAAAAGCCTTTAAATAGATTTTTTATTGGTTTTAAAGAACAAGGTTATTTTGTGTTAATAATGGGCATGCATTAGGCTTTAGATAATTGCTTTATGTAACTTAAAGTTTTGCCTTTCAGCTAAATAAACACTGTATGTGTTCACAGGTGTATTGTCCTCAAGGGCATTCTGCTTTTCAGGGTGGCAGCTGCTGCCAAGGTGGTGCTGATACAGCTCTGTGTATAATTTATTGGAAACAGGTGCTGGCTTATGATGAAGATAGACAGGAAACTAAAGCAGACAACATGTTTAACCACCATTAAAAAGTTCAGGTTCAGAAAGACAATATGTCTGAGATGTTTGGTTGATGTTGCCAGCATCTTAGGGAGAGTTTACAAGCTCCCAGAGATCTCTATAAGGAACAGATTGTCCAGGAACTGCAGGCATTGCATTCTAACAAGCATTGCATGCAATGGCGCCAGTGTTCATTGATTACACGAGTCCTGTCATTTGTAACTAACAAAAATTATCAAATGTATTCCCGGGATGAAGCTAAAAATTACTCTGAAATGAGATTCATATCTTGAACTCTCAGGCTGAGGGTGCTGTGTGGCACATAACACTCCTACACGTTCAGGTATGCTGGGACAGTGGTACATTTGTAGGATTCTACAATTTGACTCCCATATTTCAGTGTTTGAGGACTGTAAGGAATAACTGGTAAGCACTAATATGTCAAGGCAAAATGGATATCTGGCTCAAATTTACAGAGGAAGGATGCTCCAGAGGAGAGTTCCTCTGCCACCAGTAACCCATCCCAAACCTCTGTAGTGCACAGGGCAGATGAGTTGAGTGGCTGCTGCTGCAGCCCATCAGCACAGCACAGGGAGGGAGCAGCAGAGCAGAGACCAGATCCAGCACACATGGGAATAGGTGGAAAGCCTTCTTTTGACCTCAGTGGGCTTTGGATTAGATCCCAGGAGAAAAAAAAGAACTTCTTTATTTTCCATGGCCAAGTTAAACCATTAAAATTACTTAAACGTTGCTTTTTCCTCCCCTCATCTTACTTCCCTTTGCTTTTATTGTAGCTTTAAACAACTTTTTTTTTTTTTATTTTTAAACAAGAAACTTTCAATAGGAGTTCATGAGGATGTTTATTCATGGACAGCAGTTTGCATATTTTAGCAAGTAATCTCCAGTTTAATCTCTAGTCTCTATAAGATACATATGTAGTAAATATGCATACTAAATATTTTTAAAAGAAGTTGTTAAAGTGTGTGCACAGTTCTTAAACCTCAAACCTTAAATATCTCAATGATTTACATTTAAAAAAATACCCAAAGGCATCAGACCACATTATGGACTAGTAGCCTGCCAAATTTCATTTTTTTGGAAATGTTTGAGTTACAATATATGAGTGTAAAAAGGCAACTGAAACAACAAAATTTGGTCGAGAAAATATTGACCCCAGGCTGAGACCTTTTATGCCAAAAATGTTGACAAAGCTTTATACCAACCCTAGCAGGCATGTCATGTTTAATACTGGCAGTATATGGAAAAAAATTTGGCAATTTAATGCCTATATTAATTTGAAAAACTTTTACGCAGTGCATATAAGCTTTTACATTACCATTCCTAATTTATACCAGCCTTCCTTTTTCTTTCTCAAAGGATAAATGAACTACAGTAGTGGGGAGAGAGGGGCATGGAGAGAAATCCTCTGAACATATAAACCAGTGAAGCCATTTGCTGTACCCCACCCAAACCCACATACCTGACTTGGAGTGATCACCCCTTCCATCTGATGGATAATTCCATTTTCATGCCATTTACATTTCTGGATTATTTTTTCACATAAATTTTTCACAGGAAAGCAAATAGCTGAAATGAAAATAAATCTGTTAAAAGAAATATATGTAGAAAATCTTTATTTATACTGAAACCTCTTCAAATAAATATTCCGTTAACAAACTTGTGTAAAGAATGATAATGTTTCATACTCTACCAAGTGATGAAATACAATGCCACAAAACAAGTGGAGAAATTTGATGATTGATTATTAGGCTTCTTAAGCAAATAATTGTGCCCTAGTTAATGATAATTCTTTGTGATGGGAGTTTATTAATGCTCCGTAAGGAGATAAATGAATGGCAGGAGTTAACCAGCTCTCCAACCTAATGCTTTGCATTTTAGAGGTCTACTCTTGACCAACAAATTATGATGAGGAGCGTGGTGGTTTAAGCTCACCCACTGTCGCAGATCAGACCAAACCGTGCTGGTCAAGCTGTAAGTGCAGTGTGGACAAGGGGTGGGCAGTGCCCTCTGAGGTTCTGCTGTGGTCATACCTCTTGCAGTCAGCAGGAAGGACAGCTGTGGAGCTGCCCTGGGACCACATGTGAGCCACTTATGCCCTAGTGAGTACACAATGACTAAAAAGCCCCCTGTTTGATTACTAAACAAAGACAAACAAGCACCACGGGATCAACATTGTGGTAGCTGAGAAGAGGCAGGACAGTCCTTTTCCCAGGGTTGGCTTCAATCATTTCAAAACACTTATTCCCAGGTACACACCCAGGCTATGTGCTAGGTAAATACTGGAAATTATTAAAAAAGCATAATACAGCCATTAAATATTTCATTGTGGCCAATGGCTGTTCTAGGACACATAGAACTCACCTGGCATGGTCTGGGCACATCTGCTGTCTTGGGTCCTGCTGGTTCCAAATCAAAGCTATTTGACAGGATCCAATATTAGGAAAACACAACCTGCAGTCCATCTTAAATCACGAAGGAAACTTGTTAACGTTGTCTAGCAGGACTGTTTATCCTTCATCTGAAAAGGTTTGTGACCTGAAGCAGTGGGTGGTTAGAGGCCTACACTCAGCCTGTGTTGTGATAACCCCTCCACATGTCTTCATGGGTCTCCTTGGGCACTGCTGAGACCACACTCAGATAGAACTAGCTGGGTATTTATCAGGTGCTTCTTGGTGTTATTACGATGGGTGACTCATTCAACATGGTTGAGTAAATGGTTGCAAACAGTCCCAAATGAGCAATTAGGTATTTAATAAATTACTGAAATTAACTTTTCAACAATCTCAGTAGACATCTGTGAAGATTTTGGTAACTCTGATTTCAAAGTAATATCCCTAACCTATGCCACTTTCCAGTATTGTCAGTTTTGAATAAGGTATTTTATTTAGCATCAGGTTAGATGCATCATATAAAAAAGATAAAGAAATCAGAGTGAAAACAGAAAACTTCAGCTTTAATAAAGTAAAATGATTCTGTGAACATGGGTTGAACTATTTTTCTCTGACATTTTCCTTCACTGAACGTTTGGAAATTTTGGAACACTGTTCTAGTTTGGAACAATGCCATATTTCAAGACCTTGCATGAGATGGACATCCTGTGTTTGACACAACTCTAATTTGCATATTTTTCTACTATGAATGGGAAAAACCCCAAAGCATAAACAATTGTTCTCCTGCTTCCCTAACTGAGCCTTGTCAAAAGTGAGCTCCACTCAAGTGATAACTGCAGTAAACTTGTGCTTTCTTCCAATCATTCACATTTTCATATTCAATAAACGAAATTTTCATGCTTCCTGCACCCTTCTTATGCCACTGGTATGTGAAATTCAAAGCTTACTCATCTTCAGTCCCAGCAGAACAACTGAAGGCAGTTACTTTTTCCTTCTTCCATTTTCTTTGATGAACAAGAGAATAAATATGAAAAGACAGAAATAAAGAAAATTCAGAAACAGTGAATCAATAGATACAAAAGGTATCACTGAGGCTATATAAAGTCAGGTTCAGAAGGTGAAGTTTTTTGGTTACTTTGGGCAGGGACAGAGGAGTGTGGCAGAAACACAAGAATGGTGATTTGAGTTTTCTTGCTGGAAATGTGTAGCATCTTCCTCTTCTTCAGACCTGGTGGAATTCATGGCAATGGTCACAAAGGTTGACTGTGATAAAAATCTGAAGGCATTGCTGAAGAGTGAGAAAATAGTTATGCCTGGCAATGAATGGAAAAGTCAGTCACCCCCAGTCCTACACTGAAAACCTGACAGCAGACAAAGAGCAGGCTCTGGGCGACACAAAGCAAGAGGTATGGACTTCAGACTTCCTGGAATTTAAATAATGTTCCTGAATAATACATGTTTATCTTAGAGATCACTCTTAATTTGCCTGCTTTGAAGCCTTTTGTTCCATTTGTTGCCCTGCACGACTACAAAAGCCAGCAGCATCTCTCAGAATCATGGGTGGCTTTTTTGATGTGTCAAGACAAGAGGAGTACTGGGAGAGAGTGTTGCTTCATGGAGTGGTTAATGCCATGGAGGAGATGAATGGTAATTAACAAATGAGAAGCAGAGAAAAAGTACCAGCCGGCATCTTGTCTCTCTTTGCTGGCACTGGGGATACAAAGGGATCTTTAATAAAGGTAGGAGTGCCCTGAATAAATAATTTCATTCATGTCACTCTAAACATGGACATTGCCACTGTCCTCGAGGCAGTTCAGGTATCTTGCAGGTGACTGCTTCTCTTTTGTGGTTGAGATTTGCAAATGAAGTGCTTTAAAAACTTCTACTGTATTTGTGACTCAGTTCAGGAAAGGCATCTTGGATTCTGAGGAACAAAAGCAGCAGAGAAAACATCACTAAAAATGTATTTCTAATTAAAATTTTAATCACTATTAAGATTTATGTATTTTAAAAACTAGGACTTGTAGAAAGTAAAATGTGTGGTCTTCTCCATTATGACAGAAATACTGAAGTCCACTATTCAACCTCATATCTCTTTGTCATCATGGAAATCATAAAATGCTGCCTTTATATTTCAATAGAAAAAAAGGCATTTTGCACTGTGCAGTGAAGTATGAACAATATTTACTTCTAGATTTGTATGTACACAGTCACTAGTTACATGTTTACAACAGCTCATTTGCCTCAACATGTCTGCAATGTGAAGCTCGTGAATTATGCGTATCACTGGTGCCAGTAGTCTTAAAATGTGATTAAATTCTGAAATTTATGTCTCTAGAAACTCATCTGTCCCTAGAAGACCTGCAGAAGAGGCTTAAATCTAAAGAAGATTTCAGGAGATCAGATCTACTGGATTAAATGATTCTGCACCAATGACTGTATAAACAATGCAAATCTTTTTTGAAGGCATTAATCATTAGACATGCTTATTCCATAGCTCAGTTTACTTCCCAGTGCATAAGATGCTTGAGGAGGAATTCACATTTACACAAACACTGTTGTTTCTTTTCATTTTAATGCCTTACTTTCATGAATTCAAACACATTACATGTATTTTGATACGTAATTAAAATAATTTACTCTTTTGCATAACAACCAAAACACACTTAAAAAAGTAAAAATCAAGGAATTTTTATCTGTTTAGGACAGGGTTAAATGAATATCATATATGTTAGACACAATTGTCCTAACAACTTTCCCAGGACTCCCTTATTGGCATTCTAGATTGTAAATATAAAAGTAGCTTTAAATTTTTGGTACATACCAACTCAATTTTGAGCTAAGAAGGGTGATGTCATTCCATAGGTCCCAGTCCATCTTGTCCATACAGAAGTTACATCACGTACTCCATGAGTGTTCACTTATCCAGGAGTCAAAAACATCAGACTTTTCGAAGGATCAATCCTGATTAACACACTTTAAATGCTTATGAGACCTATGAAACAGAATAATGTTAGAAATGTGACAAAATAAATTGTCTAATTCTACATCTGCTACATGTAGCATGGGAGAGGATGGACATTTCTGCATCATCCTCTTTGAGATCATACCAATGAGTTTATCTTTTGGTGTTTTTTATTATCTTATTTCCTTGATAAAGGTTTGGTCTTTACCAAAAAGGAGGGCAGAAGAGAATGGGAGAAGGTGATTCATTCATGATTCACCCACTTTTCAGGCAGATTTACCCCTTTTTTGTTCCATCACAGCAGAGGTGTGCATGATTTACGCTGCTTTTTTGTTCAAGTAGGAACAATAAGACCAAGTCTATGTACATCTGGCTTGTAACAAATAAAGCATAAGTCCATGCCATCAAGTCTTTGATGCTTTGAATCTAAAAGTAGTGGAGCAGAAGGTGGTACAAAAGTCCAGAGAGGTAGTGCTGATAGTTGGAGCTTTGGCGTTTCTGACACAGAAACACCAAGTGCACATCAGGCACTTGCAACCATCTCACATTGAGGACATGTCCAGGAAAGTTCAGAGCTATACTGACTGCCCTGTGCTCTCAATGGCTTAATATGATTCCTAATTCTTGATTCCTTCTGACTATAAAGCTACACACTTCTTGTCCTTATTGTTGGCTAAGATATTTCCTGGAAAAAAAATTATATTCAGTGTTCAGAAGAGGTCTCTTCTATCTGGAAAATTATTTTTGGGCAGAGTCCACAGAAGTGGCAAAAGCTGCATCTCTGCTGTCTCATCTGGAGATACACTGGGTTCCTTATGGTTAATTTGAAAATAGCAGAGAGAGGACCAACCTGAAATTACACCGCAGAAATAAAATTCTCCAGGGACTATTCTGCTGACAGATCTATTTCGAAATACTGCAAATCCTGGCTGTGTCCCATCACTCTCCAAAAGCTAAAAAGAGCAGATGTCCTGAAGTGGCTAAGCAGCACGATGACTCCCCTCCACCACAGGATCACCAGATGTCCTCTGCAGGCAGCCTAAAGATTGCTTCTCAGTGCCGGTCCACAGGAAAGAGCTGAGGATCTGGCATGGCTTTAGAAATTATTTCCCTCATAAGTGTATCCTGTGGTTTTTCTTTTCTCCAAAAACAGAGTTATTTGAAAATAAGCCTTTAAAATATCCAGGCAGAGATGAGTGTGCAGCCTCCCTTTATTTCAACAATCTCCAGGGCTGGTTGTTCTGCAACACCAACAAAGTTGGTCCCTGAACTGGAAGGACCCAGTTTTCTCTTGGCTGTCTGATCCACATTTAGAAGTGCAAAGACCTCGGAGAAAGGAAGACAATACCTCTAAGCAACATAGTACTGAAAAAAGAAAAGAGGGTGGGGAACAAGCCACAAAGGGGTTCCAAAACAAAGTGAAAAGGGATTGAGGCAATGAGACCATAAGATGCTGCTATTGTGGGACAGTATGAAAGGGTGAAGAAACTTAGTTCATTCCCAACAGATGTTACTCCAAAAACTCCAAGAACCCTTGTTATACCTGGGCTGCTGGCTCTGGATCTTTCTGTCAGAACATCACTGTTGCCCAACCCTGCTGCTTTCCAGGCTGGTCCAGACCTGCACACACCTTATGGAGATCAGCTGAGCAGTTCCCTTCCCAAACACTGCTCTGTTACATCCAACTTCCCCACAAGTCAAATATTATGTTAAAGTATTGAATGAACACAACCCAGGAAAATAAGAAAATCCACGAAACTGTGGCTGATAACACAAAGAGTTCAAAATTAGATCTGATTGTCCACAACGAGGTTTCCAAAGGCCTGACTGCTGACAGAAAACATTACCCACTCATCTTCTCCCATCTTTATTTGGAATGGATTTGACAATTAGGGGTGATATTCCTTTGTCACAACAAGCCTTCTGTTAAGCATTTTACAGGCACTCAACAGATTCTGGCAAAGTGCACATTTTTGTACAGTTTATCTGGAGAAGAAACCTCCATTTTATCAGATGATGCTATAAACTGAGATGAGAAAACAATTTAGTCTTGATTTTTCTTTTGGTTTTCTGACTCAAGAAAAGAGTGAATCTGCACATGGTATAAACAGAATCTAGACAGAGAGAAAGGCTTGAAAATTTATATCAATGCTAGAAAATAGTTCTAAATATACATGGTTAAATATGTCTATATACACCCCAGTATTTTTGTTTTACTGTATAAAAATCTACATTTACGTAAATTGCTGCATAAAAGATTCATATAGAGGTGTCACCACAAAGTTCAAGGACACAGGGGCTGAACATCCCGTGCTGAAGTGGGAAAAAGCTGGAAGCTAAAACCCCCCAGGCTTCCTCAGGTAGCCTACCATATCTGCATTTTGTGCACACAAACCCAACACACAGGCTTATAACTTGGAAGAGGAAATTTGTTTATGGTAGAGATGAGCACAGCCAGTATGATCCAGGTCACCTCACTGGATGCTTTCTGGACCCCCAGGTGCATGCAGTGCCATGGGGCATTGCTTTCAAGTCAGTATCCTTTCACAACATCCATTTCATCAGAAACATTGGAAAATGGTTACTGCTTTGGAACACATCCCTCAAAGTTTAAAAAAAAAAAAAAAAAAAAAAAGGAAAAGTTTTTCATACAAGCAGGAGATTCCAATTGTCTTGAGCTAAGAGACCCAATGGCATCAAAGTGGGCACCACCTCTACCTTACACTTTTGGTGCAGCAAATGAGTGGCTGGTCCTGTCAAAAGGGGAGCAACTAATCTTTCACTTAATTAGATTTAAAATATAATTACAGACTCATTTTGCATTCTATTAAAGCAAAAGGTGCTTCTAAATATAGCTCTGATACATAAGATCATCACAGGAACAGTATGACAGGTGGTACTTTTTTTTTTTAAAGACAGCAGACACATTCTTTGTTTAATAACAGGGCAATATATACAAATAAATTTAGTTCTGCATAAGATATTGAGGAGGTCAAAGTAATCCTTTTTCCTCTTCGTGACTGGAGTTTGCATAGGCATCTGAATGAAAGAAAAACTTCCAGCAATCAGAGACGTTCCTTTCTCCTTTACTTCTCTTGATCCACCCAAGAAGGAATATAGGACAAAAAACCATCTTAACCTAGTTGCCACTTTGAAATTTTCCAGTATTTTAATTAAGTTCCAGAGTCTGGCAAAATTTGTCAATCTTTCCCTTTGAAAATAAGGCAGGCTTAATCTTCAAGGCAATTTCTCTGGGTAGTTAATACACCTCATACCCAAGGCTGGGTTAAGGAGCGAGGTAAGACTAGGTGTGCTTCTCACCCTTTTGAAGTGGGTGGAAAGACTCTCATGGTCTTCAGAAGGCTTTGACTCAAACTCATAATTCTAAATTTAGGCTCACCTGTAATTGTCCCTTTTCCTCCACTAACTGCTCCATAATGTTTTTCTTGTTTGTTGTTGTTTTTGTAATCAGAAGAGACAGAAAGAAGTAGTATAGTCTTTCTTATGTATATTCATGGCTTAGTCCAGGAAAAACTCTAGATAAGATTTGTATTTTCGTTATAAGAATGAGAAAAAGATTGAAGGCAAACAAAATCTGAAATAGAACTGCAGAGGGGACTCAGTAGGTGATGTAAAAGGAGAGGAAAGACTGACACAAAGCAGACAAGATGAAAGAGAACAGAAATGATGGCATAAAGAAAAATAGGCCAAAATTCAGAGCATAATTTCCTTGGTTAGAATATTATTGAAGTCAACAGTCTTGCACTAGATTTAAATTGGCAGAAACAGGGGCAGAATCTGACTGAGACTGACACACTAAATGGTTAGTCTAGCCCTAAACTGTGACTTCTGAGAAGTTTTAAGGACTAATCCCTCTTGTTTTTTTCCATTCTTATTCAGGAATAAGAGCTGAGCCAAGAGATCAGGAACTGGTGAACCCTGCACAATCTAGTGGGAACATTTTTGTGGGAATGGCTACTATTCCCAGAGCTCTCCTTTCTGAAATGTTCTCTTTTAAGAACAATGCTTGAAAAAGACTGATGTCCTAAGAGACAAAACTGACCTTGTGTTTTTCTTTGATGCAACTATAAAAGTGAGAGCAGCATTCCATGGTGTGAGGACAGTAGTCCAGTCCAGGTGGGTGATTTGGCAACACAAAGCTGAATATGAAGGCTTTAGTTCTTGGCTGCACCTGCATCATTACAGCCAGTGCTCTGTACAGGGAAACAACTCAGGTGGGTTTGGCATATATAAGAAGTAAGAAAGCCCAAGTGAGTGGAGATTCCACAGATAAACTACATGGTCTACAAAGGGAAGGCCTTTGGTATGCTAAATAATATTTGAGATTCATTAACAGTTTGTTTAATAAAACTGCAACCAGACTTCTTTAATCCAAACACCTTTGTAGAGCACATTTACATGAAGAGCTGTGGGCAATTGCCAAAAGTGTTATTCCAAAATAAGAAAACAAAACTCGTTTATGAAATAATATACTTGTGTTAATATATGAACAAAAAGAATAATATACACTTACATATAACTTAAAAATAACTGTACAAGCCAGAGACTTGTGACAAGATCTCCTGGACACTTAAAAAAGCACCATAAACATCTGTTTTATATCTGAAGGCCAAACCTTAAAAAACGCACTCTCTTGTTATAAATCCAGCTCCTTATTTTAACTAAATTACCAGGCATTTATAAAATATAATTCTCTTGTGAAACTGCAGTAAACAGGAGAGATACAAACCCCACTAAATTGAGAATGCAGGCTTTAGCTGTCAGGATGTCATTGGTAAGCTTCAAGCTGCTATGTTGGTGAGCATTGGTGCAGTGACAGATCTATATTGACCATTTGAATAAAAAGTGAATGAGTTTAGGTGAATAAGTAGATTGCCAAACAACTCGTGTTTAAACACAGGAGAAAAAGGACAATGGAAAAGAGAAAAAAGAGGAGTTTTAGTGGGGGGGTGTGTCTTATTTTGTTTTATTATTCTTAGATTGTTTTTACTGGAACACAATAGAATAAATGCTCTGGACTGCAAAATAGCACTATTCTGCACAGAATGGATTAAATTCAACCAGAACATCTTTTCTGATAATTTCATTACATATGAGCAATGATTGTGATTATGTCTCTCTTTTTTGGCAGAAAACACCAAAATATACCACAGCATTGCTGCATAATATGGAAAACCTTCTCTTACTTGTACAGATGTACAAATACCTCTTATCACATTGAACAATGGTGTCATAAATTAGCAATGACAAAAAAGTAGAAATATGATAAAGAAAGCTAAGGAAATATATGTTCCTAAGAAAAATAAGACATTTTTTCAGGTGTATGCTTCTCCCCCTGCAATTCCTTAAAATACTACGAACACTTTACCAAATTCTTTAAATCAACAATGTTACTAATATTATAGAAAATACATAAATTATATATATTATGTATAGACACATGCAGACACACACACAGACTCTACTGTTTAGTACTTGAGGAGAAAAAATGTGATACTATCATATGGCCCTATGATCATAAAATCCTTTGCATCACATTGCTCAGGACATCACTGTTAAAATCTTTTTATTAGAGATGAATATTTTTATATGAAAGATCCCATGCACTGTAAATCCAAACATTGTTAGAGAACAGTAGAAATATTCCATGCTGTCAGAAGCCAAAGAGTGGAAGCAGAAGGATCCCAGTAATTACAGGTCAGTTATTGTGGCATCAGTCCTAAGAAAAGTAACAGAAAAGCTGATAGGGGCTTCAATTAGTACAGGATTAAAGGATGAGAGTATAACTGGTGCTAGTCAAGATGTCTATATGGAGAAATAAGTCTTACCAAACATTTTGATGAAGGCAACTACTCAGGTATTAGACTTTCAGAAGGCATTTGACTTAGTACCTCAGTGTAGCCTGGTTAAAGCATTAGCCCTGAATAAAGCACATGCCAGCTCCCTGCTGATACTGTCCTGGTGTGAAGCCAGGTAAAGCCAATGGGAAAATGTGATCAGAAACAGTCTACCATGAGAGGACCATGGCAGAAAACAGCAAGAGACAAGAAATCCTGACTGCAGTGGCAAAGGCCCCCTAAATTCAATAACCAGTTTTTCATATAAAGTTTGTAAAGAAACCAAAACCTAGGAAACTTCTGCAGAGCTTCAAGTAGAACACGTATTATGTGACACGTACTTAAAATCTGGATGGAGATCAGAGTGTCCAAATATCTGAGGTTCAGTCCAGAGTAATGGACAGGTTCAGTTCCATTACAGAGAGAGTATTTGGGGGATTTGTGGCAAAATATATAGACTGATTCCTGAAAGTTGCAACAGGAGATCTGAATCATAGTGCATTCCAAGTCCTACTAAACAACTAAGTCTAGTCCCAACAGATTTTGTGTACGTTCATCACAACACAGTTGCTTTCATGTCTGAAGTCTCTTGGGAACACTATGTGTTTTGTCTGCTTTGTTTCTTAATGATTTGCAAACTTTTAAAACTTGGCTGTGTTGCTACTTTGCTTGTGGGTTCAAGAAAAGACAAGAATTCATAAACCTTTGATCCACACGCTACAAATGCACGAGGAAAAAAGAGAAGCAAAGAAAAGAAAACACAGCGCTGTCAACAGGAAGATATAAGGGTTGGTTTGCATGAATGGGTAAAATTGGTTCCAAGAAATGTGATATGGAAATTTTTTTGGTTTTTTTCTTTCTGGAAAAATATATTTTTTTATGAGAACAATTTTTATGTAAAGTATTTTAGGGAACATTTTATACCAAATTAAATCCCACAGATACTTTTTCTGGTCATGTCACAAAACAAAGAAAGGATGTTAGCTGCAAGAAAATTATTATTAGTGTACTTATTAGCTATAGCTTTAATAGTCTAAAAGATTACTAGACCTCTGTACAACTACATTTTTAAGTATCACATTTCAGAAATTATGGGCTATGAGTTTTGTGCATCTCACTTTAAGGAACTCAGCCTGACAACCAGAGAAACAGAAAAGTTACATTCAGAGGTATCTCTGGGTTGCTAGAGAAGTTTACCCAGCAGAACATGCTGCTGTGGGACAGGCAGCTGCCAAACTGGCTGGTTCAGCTCAAAGGCAATAAGAGACTGGGGATGGTAATTTTCCTTCACCTCATCTAGATGGCTGTGACTTTAATCCTAAATAAAAGCTGGGCTCCTGGTCTAAGCCAGTTGTCTTGGCTCCCTCTATAGTCGAAGGAAAGAAGTAGGCACTTCTGAAAGGCAACTGATGCCATGAATATCAGCCGTCTTTGCTGGAATGAGTGACATACCTTGATTCCCAACGGCTCTAGAAGGAACTCTGATGGGAAGCTTAGCCTGGAACTCAAACCTTCGACAGCCAGTGCCAGGTGAGGTGAATTATACTGAGTGGTACAGCTGATACGTATTTAAAGCCAAAGTACAACTGTGCCCATTAATTTACTCACATGGGTCAGGTTTCAAAAATCCAGATAAGCACTTGAAATTTGATTCAGGCTTTATAAATATCAATTTCATATTTGAGTCGAATGTAGCTATAAACTGAAATGTGAGAACCTTACATATATATTTGGGAGGAGTGTTATGAAAATCACCAGCTGAGAGGGCAAAATGAGGGGGGTGCTTTATAGCTTTCCCTTGACTCAAGGGAGGCATGGAGCAAGCTTGCATTTTGCCTACAACCCTCTCCAAGAAAATGGGAGGATGGCTGTTCTCAGTGTTTCAGCTTTGCTACAGGGTCTGTGCAAGCTATAATTCGAAAGTAATTGTGGTAATTGCTGTAACTACAAAGTTAATGCACACAGCCTTAGTTTTGTTCACACAAATCTGTGCCAGTAATGGCACCATCCATCATTTGCTGTTAAAATGGGAACAGGTGTTAATCTCCACTCAGCAATGGGTGCAATGCGAGCGAGCAATAAGCAAAGTGCCAAGAAAGAAAAAAAACACTGTCAAAGCTCTGTCACAGAAAAATAATGTCTAGTAATATCTCTGTAATTGGACTCAACTAAAGAGTGAAAAATGATTTGACTTTTCAGTGACAGGGATTGTTAATGAACCCAATTTTTCTCTTCTACCTTGATTAGCTTTCTGTAGGAAGATTCATTTTAGCTCTGTACAATGTAGCCTGGCGTGATAGACACCCAGCTGCTGTAATCTCGTCAGTCCTCCCACCTGCAGAAAAATAATCTTTTTTTCTTCTCAGCTAGGCTGCTGAAGTAACTGGGTTTTCAAAACATAATGGAAAACAGTGCAGAATAGAATTTAATAGAGCTTTAACATAAATTTTGCTATTTCCCTAGTTTTAATATCAACTCTATAAGATTTTAAAATCCCTTGCACATCCTACACTCCCAGGCACATAACCTCTCCTCCCAAGGTTCTGGATGTTACCCATGAGATACCCTTGGCACTACAATGCTGGGTCTTGTGCTCTCTGCCATATAACACTACCTTCCAGAGCAAGAAGATAGCTAAAATCTCCATGGTTGATTGTGCAAACCAGTTCATTCAGTAGTACTCAGTTTATCAACAGGGCTCATTTTAAGCATGCAGCAAAGCATTTCCCATATGCAATCAGCCTGCTGTACTGCACTGTTAGTTCATAGTACGTATTTGAAAGAGTTCCAAAGGTAATTCCAGTTGGAATGGTTTTGTCTAAGTAAATGAGTGCACTGGTGCTGCCCAGTGCTCACACTTTTTTTTACCAAAAGTATACCTATAACTGTGCACAGCCAAGAGGCAGCCCATGATCCTAATCTTGTCTGTCCCTTAGCACACACTGCAGCAGCGCTGGGGAAAGAACAGGGTTGACTGCATGCTCTGCCTCTTGCTCTGGGTGATGAGGGTACTCCTTACTGGAGAAGCTGAGTCAGGAGAGTGCAAGCACGATACATGCCCAGCTGGAAAGGTGAGGTGAACCAATGGGAAGACTTTTGGAAAAAGCCTCAAGGTACAGCAGGTGAGTCAGCTTTTGGGTAGTTTCACACTTCTGAGGAGTTGGCCATAGAGGACCTGGTCAGAAAACTCCAGAATAGCATGATAAGAGAGACCACAACATTTTTCCATTAACAATTCATCATAAGTGCTTTACAACAGAAGGTCAATTTTTCTCCATTTTACAAAGGGGGGAGTTGAGGCACAAAGACAGGATATGAATATATGTATGTAATATTGACTACATTCCTCAATTTGCAAAGAGTTGCCTCCTGATATTGGTGTTGTGTTTTCTAAAGAGGATCAGAGTAAACAGAACTTCCAACTCAATGGCTGTTCTAGAATCAAAAAATAAATTATTGCAAGGCATAAAAATGAGTTGAAATTTTAATAATGACAGGAGACTGAAAGCTGCAAGACATTATGGTTTACAGCCACTGAAATATTCTATATTGTATGTTCTTCAACATTGTATTATGTTACAATGTTAAGCAGATATAATTAGTTATATGGTATAAAAATAAAATAAGATAGTTTAGAGTGATGAAACGTTTTTTATTGTAATGTATTTCTTCCTAAAAAAAATTACATGAACGTGTAGCTTTTTCTCTACTGACATTTTTGTTTATATAAGCACTTTTCTGCAAAATGCTTCATCTGTGAAACACTTTTTTTCATAGAAAAACTTCAGTTTAAGCTTTAAGTCTTGTACATGTTGATACTGCATTGGGTGATTTCTCTGTTCTGGAATCACTGTTTTGTCCAGTGACATCAGCCTAGACCATGTCATTATTTAAGGGTTCACTGGTCAACCACATGTTTAGCTCTCTGGGTTGAAAGGCTGGAGAAATTTATTCATATTGCTAATAGAGGATGAATGGAGATTTGGGTTGTCAACGCACAAGGGCTGTTTGGAAAAGTTGTGCTATTCACATTATACACAAAACTCCCTGATACACAGAGATATGGATGAATTGTTGTGTATACAACTGAAATAAATGCAGCACATTTAAATATTGTGTGCTCTATATGTGCCTGTCCAAATGAGACCTTGTAAGACAAAAGTCCAGGTAGTGATCACACGCAAATGCTTTAGCCAAGCAGTGTGCTCTGCAGAAAAGATTTTGCCTTAAATGGCAAATGGAAGATGAGTATTAACAGAGGAGATATAATTTAACTGCAGCTGCTGAAGTACAGACAAGGCCACATATTTGCCATCAACAACTTCAATGTTTGAAGACATATACAGTGATGGAGAAGTAGAAGGAGGGAAACGCCCCTGGCTCAAGCACAGCTGGCGCTGCCCCGGGGAGGAGCCAACACTCCCTGACACACACAAAGCTCCAGTGCTGGAGAGAACAGAGAGTACAGGGCTAAAAGTTGGCAGCTACTTATCAGAAAATGAGCTAGGGGCAAAAGATATCTAAGCACTGAATTACATTTTCTTAATTCTCAAAATACACACTGCTGGTGCATACAGCCCTCTTGGACAGTCACAAAGGAATTATTTGGACTTTCTCACTGCAGGATAAAAGAGCTGACATAGTCACAATGATGGCAGTAAAAAAAATCACAAATATACCATATAGTTTGTGAAATGTAAGAAAGAAAAAATGAAGTGTTGAGATGGAAATACATTTTTGGAACATAAGTGAGTTAATAACTAAACCCAGTTCTATTTGTATTAATGCATAACTAGTCATACCTGGAGAGTGTCTTCAAGACATCTGGGGATGCAGTTTGACATATTATTAGCAAAGAACCTGCTGACATACAAAAGATATGTTCTACATGTTTCAAATACTGAGAATTATGTATATTGAGAAGTAGAGCCAGTTTTAAACTGCCACTTAAAAACAAGCTCAGTGTAGTATTCCTGCTGGTGGGAATGGATGTTGCTCCTTCATCAGAGAAGCAGTGCCTTCTTCATCAGAAGAAGTGTGGAACAGCTGGTATGCCTGATCTTCATGCGTGGTCTCCCCTTGATTTCACTGGATTTGGAATCAGCTGCAGAGAGGACCTAAATGTGGTTAATGGATCTGCCTCATTTGAAATTTCAGGCTTTGCGAAAGAACAGCAGTTAAGGAGTGCACCCAGAAACTTCAGCAGGAAATGAAACTTCTTGCAACACAGAGGAAAAAAAACATGCATAGGTTATGTTTTTCATATGAATATAATCAGATATTGTAGATATTCCTTCACCTTTCCAGCTGATCCTTACAAATTAATCAATGAGTGAAGGCTTTCCCAAGTGACCCTGTTTTGAGTCATTTTGGTTTATATAAGTAATTAATTTATTTTTCAAAAGAACTCTGAATGGAAAAATCAACATACATCTTTCATTTAAAACCTGATATTAGTACTGGAGATTTCAAAAGGAGAACTAAAAAAGAATGTTTCTTACTTTGTTTGAGAAAATCATTAAATGCAAAAACTGTAAATCACAGAGATGGCCTTAGAGCTGACAAACAGAGAAACCCCAGGAAATTTAAATGTAAATTCCACATTCCTTGTCAAGAAAAGAAACCTAAAAGAAAAGATAAGAAGAAGGAGTCATTGTTCATTTTTCTCAATGCTCTGTTATATAAATGTCCATTTGCCAGGTAGTAGATGGGTGCATTTAAAGTGGTAGCACACTATGTTATGCACTCAACTTTTACCTTCATGATGATTGTCCACAAAAAAGTTATAAAGAGCCTCAAATTTTAACTCTATGTTTCCCAATTTGCATATTTTTCATATTTCTTTCAACTGCTGAATTTATTGTTCCGACTATTTAAATTATAGATTTTCATACACAGGTAGATTAAATAAAAGAAATTGTGTATGGAATGTGAGCCCTCATTATACAAAATGTTTCTCTCCCTTTGGTTTTAGAAATAACTTTCTAATCATAAATTGCTTCAGTAATTAGTTTTCCTGAATATATTGCACACCATTGCACAAATTTGTTATATGAAGCAGAGAAGACATATACAGGGTGTTCTAGGATTGACAGAACTGCTCAATCCAATGTAAAAATAAAACCCAGCACTAATATTTTATGATTATGAAGCTTCTTGACTTGTTTCAAAGCTGTCTTTATTTTGTACTTCTCTTCAAGTCATCTTTAAATTAAAAGAATTAAACATAAACTGTGTGTTTCTTCATGCTGCAGTGGCTTAGCTCTTCAAATGAATAGTTCCAATCCAACAATTACAACAGTACTGACTATCCTTTAAATGTTCTTAGGACATAAATGCAGCTTTAGTTGATTTCTTCTGTTACCATTTGCAGCTCTTTGGCGGACATCAAACATAAAATTAACAACAACATTCTCTACTTTATATTCTGATCAATTATCAAATGCACATGCCCTAGATGTGGGAGCCATTTTTTTAATTTTATTTTGATCATTGCACCATTTTTTTAGCAGAGTGAATTTTAAAGCTTGAACCAGAGGCAGCCTGGTGCCACATGGCTGGTGGTGTCAGCAAGAGCACGGCTGCCCACTGGGCAGTGGTGGGCTGCAGAGCCCCACATGGAAACGTGGCCCTAACTTAGTGTTGCAAAAAAGAAATCAATAAAGTGAGAGAGAATTACAGATAAATTGGTGATACAAAGAAGGAGGAGGTCACTAGATCTGGAAATTTGCCATGGAATAATATTGAGTACCCTTATTTAGCCTTCTGGAGTCAAGTGGTGATCCCATAGAAATCCATAGTAACTCTTCCTCAGCCTTATGTGGGGCCTGGATTTCATCTTCAACAGCAAGGAATACCCCACAGCAAATATTTGCATCTGTGAGGACAGAAAAGGAAAAAACAATACAAGTATTCCTAACATGCAGAGTGAACGGATTAAAGTCATTAAATCCTTGAGAATATAATAAAATCCTGCCTTTTTGTTTTTAAAAATAGTGCAATCATGTGTTGATATATGCAGCTACGGCCTTTCTTCCCTTTTTTCTTTTATTTAAATATTACATGATGACATCAGCTAACACTGCATCACTTCTCAGGGATTTTGTGCAGAATCTTAATGTTTACACTAACAACGTAATTTAAGAAAGTATATTATGTAAATCCTTGAATCTCCTAGGGTCTAGGAATGAAATGTAATGCTAATTTGATTTAGTAATTTGTTCTCTCTCCCCAGAAACACACAATTACTGCTTTTGAAAGACTTTTTTCTTTTTCCATCACGCTAGGACTAAATTGAAAGCTGAGTCGGCAGCAAAGCCAGGGCTGGGAACATAGAGGAGCTCTGCTACTCAGGCTCTTACCAGCCAGAACACAGAGTGCCGGCAGATTTATTTCTGAAAACGGAATGTTCATTATCTCTTCCCCCCCACACCCCCTCAAGAAATGGAAACAAAATAACTCTTCTCTAAATTTCCTAATAGTAATCTACATGTGAAATGTGAGCTGAAAATAACGTGCTTCTGTGTGTGTGTGTCTCAGAGAGAGAGGCCTTGTAGCTCTGTGCGTGTCTGTCTGCAGGAGAGGAGGCGGGAGGTTTGTGTATGTGTGTCTGTGTACAGTAGTGTAGAAATAGTTCATCAAATGAGTGGTTTCCTGTCCTGATCTGTAGATTTTCTTTCTTCCGTGAAAGGAAATAGAGATAATTGATCTGACTTCCACCAGCACATAAAAGAGATTTTCGGCAACTTGTTTTCCGAAGGGCTGCTTAAGTACATGGTGATGTGGCAAGCGGAAAAGATCACCCACGAATTCTGCAGCAGTCACAGATGCGTGATGGGCACACCCAGAGGACCAATACATTCCATCATTTGCAAAGTATGATTTTCCTTTCTTTCTCTCTCTCTCTTTCTCCCTCTTTCTTCTCCTTTAAAGATACATGATGTCCCTCCAGGTTCTGCAGTCTGGGTTTGATTAAATAATTATAAACTTCAAGCAGAGGATCTATCATTTACATTCCTGAACATGCCAACATGTGCCTTTTGTGGGGATGCCAACCAATACCAAAGCTTCAGTCATTATTGTCATTGAAAATACAGTGGTTCAATGTTTGTGCTATTTCCTGGATTTTGGCAATATAATGTTGCCCAGCAATTTGCTGTTAGTGCCAACAACACTAAAGAACTTCATAATAAATCCTTTCTATATTTACTCAGTCCACCACTGTGTCACTGAAATTAGCATTTTACGATCTTATGCTCCAAGGAACCTATTTTCTCTCTTTTAACTCCATGCTATTATGAATCCCAACAGAAATTCCTTCAAAGCATGGTTTGCTTCAGCTTTTCTGTATAATGATTGCTGTCAGTCATGTTTGTTTTCTGAAAGGATGTGGAGCTTGCAGCTTCACGGTAGATGATAGCAGAGATAAACCAAACTAACAAACAAGACAGAGTGTTTAATTTAGAGATGTTACAGAGATTGCTTTAAAATGTCAGATTCCTTCATGCAGGCTTAAGTGCAGAAGACACAATTAACAAAGAAAGATACCGTAAAAAAAAAAATAACAGGACCAGATCCTCCTCTGAGGTTCTGATGGGCCAACTCTGCTCATCAGAGTGACAGGCAGAGTGAAGACAGGGGCTTTGACTTCTCTGAATGAAAATACCATGCTAATAGAAGTAAACAATAAGCAGTGTAGGGGCCTTAGAAAATGACTTTTCTCAGGGGTACTTCAGCCAATGCATCATGGAAACCATGGGACCATTGGGGCTGAAATACTGTTGCAAGTGAGTAATCCAGCCCTTTGCTTAAAATGGTGTGGAAGAGAACAAAACAGTGCCTTTTGCACTGAAATCCTCAGAGGGACTCCCCTGTGAACCCTGAGTTTAGGATCCTGTCTAGGTGGTCAATATGGGGCCAAATTCCATTCCTTTGGGGTCTTACCAAGGGATGGTGACACTGCAAGCTCTACCCACTGGGAAAAGAAAGAGGCATGCTCAAAGAAAGGGAGCAGCTAGTACTAAAAGGATTGAAGGGAGAATGAGAAGTAAGGATTTTCTAGGAATAGGAAGAACTGGTTTGATAGAAGGGAGAGAGAGCAGAGGGCAATAGTTTTTGATTTAGCAGTGAGGAAAGTGAAAGCAATACTTCCTGAAAAGAGAAGAATGACTAGAGAAGAGAAGACTTGGGAAGAGGAACACCAAGAGAGCCACTGTAGTTGTATTTGCTGTTGCTGAAATAGATGGAGGTTGGAATTCTTTGACTAGTAGGACGAGCAACATTCCTATCCTCTCATGACACCCAAAAAATCTCAAAAGATTTTGTTGCATTTTCTGTCATGTAGCAAATCCACCATAAAAACCCCTCATACCCCAGAAGAGATTATTTTGGAAGCATGCACACGTGCGCACGCGGTCACAAGGCCGGGGAGGAAACTGCTCTGTAATCTCAGCCCTCGCGGCAAAGGCAGCTCCCACAGCACCGAGTGATGTGGGTGCACACAAGCTGAGTTACAACTTCCACAGACACAACCCATGGTTATGAAAATCTCACAGCAGAAGCCATTTAATCCATCCTGCCCTGGCCCCTCACAGACCTACGAGTGCCTTGGCTGCACCAGCAAGAGCCTTGGGGCCCTGGGTAGACTCACTGGGAGAGTCCCGACCAGTTACAAGATAAAATCAGGAATTATTTGGCTCAGTAGCTCCAGTCCCTGCACCCCCAATCTCCCCATCCCTCAGGCAAGCCCCAGGGATTGCAGTGGTACAGCAACCACCTGAGGAGACACTCACTGCTCCAGCAAAGTGGAGCTCTGGGCAGCACAGGAACGGGAATAGACAACTCAGCCAAGAGGTGACTAACCTGGAAACAACCTGATCCTCAGGTCAGACTGAGAGCAATTTTGTAACCAACTTCCCAGCATAATCTACATTTCTCTTCCCACGTGGCTGGTGACAAAGCAGGAGTTTCTTACACTGAGCTGTACACTCTTGCACTCGGCCACCTATTAAGCTGTTTGTTCAAGCGTGATAACAAGAGAGGCCCATTTGATTATGAGGAGAAAATATTTCAGCCAGTTGAGTTGTTAAGGCAGTAATCTAGCTTTTACTCTCCTTTGGAGTTTTGTCATATTCATGCAGCAGTAGTGCTTTTTATAACTTTAGTTTAAGCCCCAACAGGTGATGGAAGGGTGTGAAAAATGTTAATAAACACAGAAAGCAAAAATATTCATGCCATGCTGCTTGCATAGCTGGCAGTGCAGCCTTATGTCAAATATCATACATGTATTAAGTGAAAACATTGGACCAGGTACTCAAAAGTGCCCAGTTTCTGCCTTTGCTAGGTCTTCTATCCCTGGTAGAGGAATTCAAACTCTCAGAAACTCTAGGAACTCAGTATATAAAACAGTAAAATGAAAAGAAAAAGAATCCAAAGACCCAAAACCACCCCGTTTTTCTGTTTCTGCTTTTTCTACCCTCGATGCGCTGTTCAAATTCTTTCCTGGGTTAGATCTCCTGAGCTCTGTGTGTCCCTGCTAGAATCCACATGGAAAGGCATTTCTGTTGCCATTACAAAACACATCAATCTCCGGAATAAAGAAATCTCTTCTGGCATGACACACCATTGTGGCTGAATTCTGCTTACAGAGGGTTGTGTCGGCTCCTTCCCGGCAGCGCCGAGGACACAGGTACGGAAAGTCGGAGCACTGGCTGGTACATCTGGTCGGAGGTGACCCGGGTGAAAGGGCTGCTGTGGTTTCCAGCCCATCAGAGCAGCTCCACTGAACTCCACGATGAGCCTACACATTTTACGAGTTTTAACAGTAAGCAGAGACTGAGCCCTAATTCCGTAGACTTGTGGTGTGACCAGAAACCACCTCTTTTTCTGCTTCTGATTTTCCTCAGTAGTAAGGAAAACTGAGCTACAAGAACAATATTTCACCAACAATTTCTTCTAAAAGTATTCTAATAAAAACATCCTGAAACTAGCATTCATCTGCTTTTTTTTGTGTTTTTTTTTTCTTTTTTGATTTGAGTTTTAAGATGGTGGTTTAAAAAAGTGGTTTTAATCTTAAATTAAAGAGCACAGAACAGAATAAAAAATTATTACTGAAAATAAAAGTTTTGTTGTGTCATTTATGATTAAATTACTACTCAATTAGTTTTAGTAGTCCTTCCCTTAATTTGTCACTAAATGACAGGGAAAACATCTATAAGGCAGGTTTTGGGCTTGTAAAAATCTGAATATAAGCAACTAGAAAAATAAAAATATATGGAGACTTTTCATATCCTCTGAGATACCAGGGAATACAGCAGGTATCAACATTGTTTTAATTTATTTTGTCTGCTTCCATCTGTGCTCACTGCACTGTTGGCTTGTTGTGATGCTGGATTTTTTATTTTATACCTCTGTCTATGAAGGTCACTTCTCTACTTATGTTTTCACTTGCAGGACCTACCTCATTCATTTCACAAACCACCACTGCAAGGATGATAGAAAGGTCTGTTGAAAGAAATGAAATCCCTGTGATATGAGTGTGGCAGTGGCTATTCTCACACTGTGGCCACTGCGAGGAAATTTTCTGGAGCTGGTTTTGGCCACTGCTCCTCGATTGAGATCTTTGGTAGAGTGGCAATGAAACAGGTTGAGTTGTTCCAAAAGACCTTTGTTAACAGGGTGCAAATACACTTTTAAGTGCTGTTCTGCTTCCATCACCTTTGACAATGTTCAAGCATTCCTACATACAGAGCAAAGAACTTTGGGTGTGCTAAAAAAGGAACCAGTGACACCAGCAGACATTATCAAAAGCAAACATCAAAAGGAAACAATGGCACCAATAGACATTATCTATTTTAGACTTTGGAAACTGGATTTTTCTCACACCATTCTCCTCCACATTACATCCAGATGCCGTGTTGTCATCTGCATGATCCAAGGACAGCTGGGCACAAGAGTGTTGCCTATTTCTTAACTATAACCCTTTCATATACCTTTCTGCACTAATCTAACCATAGTGCCAATCACTATATCTGTATTTTCCACTTCCACAGCCTCCTGAGTCCCTGTGTTTATGCTGTCCTATTGAATATGGTCTGATTCTCCAAGTCTCTTCCTCCAAAATGCTCATTTAGAAGTATAACCTATAGACAGACTCTATGACATAAATTAGACAACTGTTGTTATGAGACTCTAGTCATTCTCTTCGAACTGTCTGTATCTTACCTTGGATATTCACAGGCAGAAAACAATGCAAGTTCTTTTCTACATACATCCTTGCCCTTAGCCATGTAGTCAGCTCCCATCTGAAACTAGAGCAGAAATGCATTTGAGGCCCCGAAATCTGCCTTTCTAGTTGTTCTTTTGCTCTACTGATACTTTTAAAAAAAAGATTAAAAAAAAAATTAAAGATTAAACAAGACTTCTTTTCTTAGTGTCTGCTTGACACCAGGAATTCTACTGAGATCATCATTAAATAATATTGCTGCAGGCAAAAAATTGTTAAAAAAAATTACATTGAGCAAACCAAATAAAAACAAAACAAGCCCTTTCAATCCCTTAGAGTTCCAAATTCATATACTCACACTTCAAGAAAGTATTATAAAAAACCTGGTTTGCTGTTTGGGTGGGGTCTTCGCTGGCGCTGTGCCAGGCCTTACCTCTGGGATTCTGCCATGCTTGCTGGTTTTTTCAATCAGGTAAAGAGAAGAAAAATTATGTGGATGTCAACAGCAAAGGGCATCCTACAAAATAATCAAACTCCTTTCCATCATTAACCCTCCTAAAAAAAGACAAATAGATGTAACAGCAAGGCAACAGTAAGAGAAATGGAGCACAAAACATCACATGTAAGAATGACACAATCTCCATTTGAGGATTCAGTCCTTGGATGGAAGCAGTATGCAGCCTTCGAGGGGGCAAGTGGAGGAAAAGTACAAGTTATATTTCAATTCACTGATTTACAGGAGAACATCTATTTTACCATTTTGCTCTGCACTTTCATTGATTTACCTGAAGTACTAATAGTTTTCTACCTTTATCTTTCAAGTGTGCCAACAAGTACACCGGGAGAGGTTACAGATGTGTCACTGTGCACCCTCAACCCTCTTTAAGGTACACAGGACTGCAATAAAGTGGTAAGTGTGGATTTCCTCACCATGTAATTCCGGAAAACATTTTCTTCTGGGTCCACCATTTTGAATGGACGAGTCCACTGCCTTCAAGTATTTGTGGTCACTTGGCTGTTAGCACTTGCTGTAAGCGTTATCAAGGGCTTTCTAAGCTGTTTCTGCATGGTTGAGATGATTTTTCAAAGACCTGTTTCAATGTACCTGGCTTATTCTAGGACTGTAAGAACTCTAAGGCTGGAACAGTATATTAGCTCCTAAAGTACAGTCACCTGAGACTGCAACAATATGTGTCTTGCACAGGAGGGTCTGCAGAGTATTTATTTGCATTGCCCATCCACTGTGGACTGCAGTGGTTTCTCAACACCCAGGACAAACCCCTGGGTAAAGTAAGAAGTAAATCACCAAAAATTACAATGAACTTCATTAAGAAAGAAATCATTCAATGTCATTACTTACCAGAGACCTATCTCCTCATGATAGCAGAGAGCTTTCTAAATGCATACCCAGGATCTTTTCAGAAATGGCTTTCATAGCATGTCATGGAAGAGTTTTGAAACTAAGATCCCAAATATGCAGCATTGCCAGCCTGGCATGGAGGGGAAAATTTCCCCATAATTCCCAAAGAGGAGGCTGCTTTATGCCACTGCCAAAGGCACTAGTCAGGTATCGGGGAGTCTTGTATGCCTGACTCACCTGCTGGCAGCAACCAATTTCCTGCAAGCCCCAAAGCATTTCTGAGAAGCCACATGACTCATGAAGATCCCTGCAGGTGATCAGTGTCAGCACCATTTGCCCCTGACCCCTGAGGTGAGCAGAGCACAGTGCCAGCACATTTGGGCAAGAAGGAGCTGACACCTGACCCTGCAGCAGTGCAGCTGAGGAGGAGGAAGCACTGCTCTCCAGTAGGTAGGCAGAGCTGAAACAAGCCATGTTCCAGTAATTTGGGATGACAGGGGAGACATTGCAGGTTATTACAAGTAGCATACATTGGAGCTTTGTTTTGTCTAACTTGTGTGATATTCTGGGGCTCAATACTCTTGCCCCAAAGTCTAGGAGGAGGCATAGGGGGAGAAGAAAAGGTAGCAAGGAGGAACAAAACCACTACTGTATTCACACTGGCCCAACACAGAGACCAGGCCACATTTGGGACTGATTTAGAAAACTATTTGGCAGCATCTGTGGAAAAATGGAAGATCAAATGACACCTTTCTCTAATCTAGGTGATTTCTGCAAGTTAAGTATGAAGCATCCCAATCAGCTACAGTGAAAACCCTTCTACTTACTGAGCTCACATGGTCTCCATTTGATGTGCATGCATGTGGGTGTATACATCCATATCTAATACTTATCAGTTGGGCCTCAAAAAAAGGCCCTTAGCAGTACAGCCTCAAAAATTTCACAGTGGAGATGGAAATCTTGCTTAGAATAATGTCAGCCTGTAGCAATAGCTTGGCCATTTTAGTTACTGTTGGAGAGCCATTAGCGCTAGTGCATGGAATCACTCTGTCCCCATAGGCATCTGAAAAATTACTTGGTTAAAATATGGATATCAGCTTTGACACTTGGGTTAGAGGTAAAGGATCACTAAGCTCTGGAGGACTGAGAAGAAGAACTTCAATGGAAGAGACAATTCCCCAAGATCATACCTCAAAGATCATTCCTGCCTCCTGTTGTCATGACTTTCACTAAATGAATATTCTCAGAGGCAATTGTTCTGATATGAAAAGGACACAGGACAGAGAGGTATTGCTGTCCCAATACAGGACAGAACTGTAGCCTGTGTGTTTTTATTAGAGCCGAGAGTTTAAGAAAAGAGCCCTGTAATGTGCATATCCCCCTGGTGAGTTTATGCATGCTCCCACAGCTCTAATAAAAACATACGATGAAGGTAAATTAGGGCAGACGACTGCTTCTGTCAACACTGAGCAAACAGCATCTTTACGGTTTATGTGTGACTTAGAATTCAAGAATGCAGACTTTGTTTTTCATTGATGGGCTTGTAAAAGAAAATTCTTTGATAGTTCCAGAGGAAAAAGAAATTATATAGAAATGTGAAGAGATTAAAGCAAAGAAAGAACCTTGACATCAGACAGGAGCTTGTTTGATTAGGTCACTCCATAGACAAGAAATAATTAAAAATAAAGAAGACAGATGGAGGATGTCAGGTGCTTAAAACAACATCTCCAGTCTACCAGTGCTGGTATTCACGTGAGCCAAGACTTCAGGCTTCACAGATGTCGAACATGTCTTTTGGCTGAGGATCTCAGCAGGATGAGGAGAGGCACCAGAGTTTAGTGTAAGCAGAATGGAGACTGTACAAGTCTGACAGCAATGAAGAACATTTGCTGCTGTTAACAAGCAGAGAAGGATCTCTGCTGACACAGTTCTGGGGCAGGCAGACAAGCTTGTCTCTAGTCTGGTTCCCTTTTTCTCCTCACCTGCTGCTGATTGCTCAGTCTGCCTTTGCATTAATGAAGTGGTTATTTGCCTTAAGGAGCAACTTGTTGGAGTCCCAGGGGAGCTGCTCCCGCCTGCCTGGTGGCTGCAGTGCCGATGCCAGCAGCAGGGCAGGTGGTGGCAGATCAAAAAGAAAAACTCCCACAGAGCTTCTGGGGATTTCCTCACTAATATGCTGATACATACATTAGCTGACTGACTGACACTGCCTAAATATTTGTCCTCTAGTGGTATATTTGGCCATGATTTTACAGCAACTTTGGTGGTTTGTGATTTAGCCCACTTTATGCATGAGCTACTTTGACTTTTGCTTGCTGCCCATCTGCTAACCACCACTGCAGGATTACAAGGATTGACGTCAGGCCATTTCACCTATGTTTTCTCTTTCTCAGTGAGAAACAAATGAGTTTTCACCTCCCACCTAAGTGCTGCAGTCAGTGACGGAACATTAATGGACTTTGACAGAAATTAAGGAAGTCTGCACTCTTGTATTTACCTTGCACAACACTATATATTAGTCCAGAAGCAGGAAGGAGTTCTCAGTGCCTTCACATCTCTCCAGAAGGTATTTGCATGTTTGCTAAATTCCTACTGAACAGAGAAGCCTGGAAATGACACAAATAAGCTACTGTTCCCCTGCCAGCAGCAGGTTCAGATACAGCCAGGGCTGAGGGTTGCTCCATGAAAGAACCAAGACAGACTGAGACTGTTAGAGGGAAATAAACCAGAGATATCTGTCTTTTCACTGTAGTCACTCAAAAACTTGATGCTTAACCAGGAAAGACAGATAGGTGCCATGACTATTCAGGTGATCCCGGAAATACACATCATTCCCAATCTCCATTTGTCCTCCTACATAAAATGAAATAAGTAACTTCCTTTTTTTAAAGTCAACTCGATTGGATCATGCAGGGTGTTTAACTGCAGTGATAAATACATATGGTTTGGGAATTCAATTATATCTAAGTTCTTCTCTAATAAAGCTAGAACAGCTGGTTGCCAGATCCTCAGAGTGCTTCAACTTTGTCAGGAGCATCCAGCATATTTTAAAACCATCTCTTGACCCTACAGAGGAGGTCAATGTTTCTCCTGGCAGCCCACTAGTTATTTTTTAAGTGTCTTGATTTTTTTTCTGTGGTGTAATGCAATTTTACTCATTATCACTACAGATGTCAGACCAAGACAAGCAAGATTACAGCAGTAGCTGGAGCATATGGTTGAGTCATATGAATAATAATCATAAATCCTTTTTGACATTGGCCCATTATTACATCCTGATCATGTCCCCTTGGAATCTTGTTTGGTGTAATGTTTAAGTCATTATAAGGTATCTCTGGAGGTCTAGATTTATAGAGCTCTCTACTGGAGAAACACAGTATTAACACTATGTTTATACAAACATAAAACACATGAATATATATACCAATATATCTACATGTAATGTTTATGGAGACATACAGGAGAAGCAATTAACGATTGGCAGTCACTAAAAGAAATGTTTCTGATGACATCTTAAAATCACAGTGTAAGTCAGGATGACAAAGATGTTGCCTGCACTGGTGATGTTAAAAGAAGAGAAAACAAAGTATATGCATATAAAGAAAATCAGCCTCCAGCACCTCCCCCCCCACCCCAGATGTAACAGGGGCTCCCTAAAATTGAGGCTTTTTGATTAAGAAAGAGAGTCTTCACTGAGATACCGTGTAATGGGCAGTCCAAATATTTGCAGGCTAAATCTAACACAAACATGCTGACTGAGCATCATCAGCTAGCACCATTGACTCAAATGTGTTGAAAAAAACTTCATTTTTGGTAAAGGATATTTTCTAAATCACAGCAGATTTCTTTTGACCAATGCTCACCACCCATCTGTCCCTTCTGTATTTGAAGGCCCCCCTCAGCTGTGAGTCTGTCTCAGCCAGTGTCTGGGCTGATGCACAGGCAGACCTTGGAGGTGCACCTCATTTGAGAAGGACCCTTTCTTTGTTTCAAGTACAAAAGTGGTAAACAGAATAAAATGAATCTACACACGAAAATACAACTAAAGTCAATTTCCAGGACTGACCAGCTGTCTTGACTGGAAGATAAACCAACTTGGTACAGCTGTGATCATTAAACACCAGGCAAAGGCCCGAAAGCTTGAAATGCTTCAACATATTTCTGTTGCAAAAACAGCCCTGCTCTTGAATTAAGTGTAGGAGTGTTATGGTGTTTTTCCTTTCTTTTCTTTTCTTTCTTTTTTTTTTTTGGTAGGTGGAATAGTTCTTATTACTGGGAATTGATTCCCAAGAGTCAGCATGCTCCATCTTTTATTCTTGCAAATAAGCAAAATATTTTGGTATTTGCCAATTAACAGAGCTTTTGTAACCACTTCCTATTTGAAGAAATGAAGCAGATTGCAGTATACAGAAGTTATCCAAGAGGATACTTAAGACAGATGCACCAGGGATGACATCTCTCCTGTCATCAGTAGAAATGATACAGAGCATATTGCTAAGTTATTCAGCAATTTCCAAAGAATCCTCTTTAATGCACAATAAGAAACAGATCTTGGTTGTCTCTTCATGGATGTCAGACTTAAACAAAAACACAGAATGCACTTGCAACCATTGGTGTGAAAGGGTACTTTCAAGTACAGGCCTATTAACTGAAACATTCTGCTATAAGATATCAAAAGACTGCCTATTTGCCACAAACTTCACGAAGTTATACTCATTTTTCTTAGTGGCAGTAAGTGGTTTTAATGCAAGTAGTGGAATTTAAAACCAGAAAGTCCTTATTACAATTCTGAGTGCCCTTTGTCCTTTGATAATGAACACCATATTAGTGTCTTGAAGAAAAACCAAAACCTTAAAACAGGATATGTTATTTCAGCATTTTGAACTAAGTGACCAAAACTTTACTACTGGAAGTTGATTGTATTTAATTGCCTATGGACAACAACGTAGAACTGAGTTCCAAACTCTCAGTTATGCCAACAGTAAGAATAAAAGGAAGATGGACTAACATATTGTAAATTAGAAAAATATGCCAAAAAAGGGATAACCTTTGTAAAAAAAAAAAAAACCAAACCCATGTGTGATATTTGGCATAAAGCTATTTTATTTGCTGCACTAGAAAAAGACAATAGGGGAAGGAAGGGAGGGAAAGGCAAGGCCAGGCAAAGCAGGGGAGTGCAAAGCATGAAATCCATCCAAGAGGCTGCTGCAACCCAATGTGTTCCAATTTTAATTACTCTTACCATAAAACTTACTTGGTTAAAAAATGAAAGCAAAATCTTAAAGCTAAAAAAATATTTCAGCTACAAATGCTGAGCAGGGAAATTCCATTTTTTTGGTATGGGTAAAATTGATTATCATAGTAAAACAGGGCAGTATTTATTTGTACAGTATGTATAGTGCTTAAAGAAACACAAAAAACCATTTGCATCTAAATTGTAACATGAAGGTTTAAAGCATACTTCTTAAGTAAACAAGCTCTGTGATACAGAAAAAAAAGAAGGGTAACAAATTTTCCTTCTCACCAAATCAATGCATAAGGAGTACTCCTTGGATCAGAAATGTCAGCTAAATTATGCCTCTATTTGCAATTGATTTAGACCAGATATGCCTAGTCCTTATCTATCTATCTATCTGGTTTACAAGATTTTAGTGAACTATTCTTTCTCCGCAAAGTTGCTTGATTAAATCTCAGAAGTCTGAAAGAAGGTTTTTCAAGAAAGATACTCTGAAATGAACAGATTTTCAGTGGGATTTTTTTTTTTTTAACCCCAGAATGTTTTGAAAAATTAATTTATAACCTCAGCTTTTCAGGCAGAGATTTGGATAATGCCCTTTTCTTAATTTTTAGCTTCTGGAAGGCCAGTAGAAGTACACAGTGCACAAAACTACGGATGCTTACACACCACAGTGACCGTGACCGCTCGCCCTCCTCGGCATGGATGAAAAGATGTTGCACAACTATCAAAAGTGAAAAGAAAGACATGGATTCCACTAGTCTCCTCACAAGTCTTTGGACTACTTTTAGGGGATCCACAAAAGATGATGAAGTGGAGCAAATCCATTATCTGCTGCCGCGGATCCCTTAAAAGGAGCCCAAAGGTTTCAGAGCTGTTGTGGACCCATCAACCTCTCCAGCTCAGCTGTTGAGTTTAGGACCCTCAATGACCTCTCGACACTGCTCTGCTCTGGGCCATACAGGCACATCAGTCACTACAGGGTTTCTTCTGGTGATAGAAAGTGCTGTCAGGAGTGGTTAAGGTGTACCCACTGTGAATGAAAGTTTTTAATCAGCTGAGTCTTTCTTCTTAATTAAAAATGAACAGACCATACTTACTATATGATCAGATTGGTATTACTGACACGACACAAACTAGTGAGGAACCAAACTGGCTTATAAAAGCAAATATATTGCAAAATTATATGGCTAAAGTTCGAGACATCTTTTGCAAGACTAGAATAAAAATAACTTTTTTTTCCCCAGAATTTTGACTTCATATAAAAGTTTGAAATTGCTATGGCTTTATTGCAGATCAGAATGAGTTAATAATTATTAAGAATTTGGCATTTTGAGTAGTAAGCATTAAAAAAAAAGGAAACTGTGAATACTGATTAGTTTAAGAAATGGAAAATGTGGATAGTGACCATCTCAAACCAGTTTCAGATGAAAAGTCTGAGGCAGGATTATTCTTGAAAGTATATTCCTTTTTATTTTGTCTACTTCACTTATAAATCAGGCAAGTAAAAGGCTATTCAGTCCATCTATTTCCAGATTTTTGCAGTATTGCATCATCTCACCAAATAGGAAAACTTCCCCTCACTTTATTTTTTACTGCTCTCCTGACTGAATTCATCCTCAAAACATCCACTGCCCAAAAAGCTGTCTACCAAAGGCTGCCAGAGGTGCACAGAGGATTGGAATGAAGCTGAAATCCCACTGTAGCACAAAAAAATGGCTTGCAGGGAGTGTTGCCACAGTCTTTGCCACTGTTTTCTAAAGGACTGAAGTTGCTAAGGAGAAACAGAGAGATTTTGGGAACAAAATTGCATTTAATTGTGCTGAAGTCTCATTTGAATGCTCCCTGGATCATATTTAAGTTTCCCATCAGCAATACCCCGCTGTGGAGGATGACAGAGTTATGGGGAATAAATGTCAGAGTTTCCTCAGGTTATCTGTGTGACACTGGAGTCGAGTCAAAGGAGGTTGCTGAGCCAGAAACACACACACACACTGGAGAAAGAAAAAATCTCACCTGGGAAGTGGAAGCTCATGTGGTGCCGTGTGGGCCAGTCAGGTTATTCCATCAAAGCATGAACTTTGTATCAGAGATGGATTGAAACTTTGCCCATTTCTGGCTCCAAGGTGGGAGGGTGGTGGCAGAGGTGCAGGGGATCCTTGGGAAGTGCAGGCAGGAGGTACAGGAGGAAGGCAGCTCTCCCCAGCCAAAGGTGATGGTGGGGCCACTTGTCTGCAGCAGATGGTCAGGATCAAAGCAGGCAGAAGAACTCTGCTGTGCTGCAGCACTGCTGTGGTTTGAGGACATTTGCTCCAAGTTACTGTAACCAGTTGCTACTATGGTGGTCAGAAAAAATAGTGCTTGGAGGCGAACCTTTTGCATAATTATGGGTAACAATCTGGGTTAATTATGGGTGACATCTATATGGTAAATTAAGGGTGACAATCTGGAAGAAATGGACATAAGAGGAAGGAGCAAGAAGCCAAGCTATTACATCATCTGTAACCCCAGAAATGAGAAGAGAATTGGATGCAGCTTGCCATTAATGACCAAAGCTGTTATATATTTAACAAAATGATATTTAGTGGAAGATAGCATTCTTTTACCACCATCTGGATTTCTAAAAATAACATATAAATCTGAAGATTTACAATTAAGCGATAAAGCAATGTTTTTCTATGAATTAAAGGGTGTCTTTGATTCTTCTAGCAATATGATGCCATCTTACCATGATGAGATTTTTAAGTGCTTGTATAATTTTCAGTGTTATTCTTAATGGAGGATGTGTACTAGCTCTCTGAAAAGATTTTAGTATGTATAAGCAATGGACAATAGCATTGCCTGTAGGAACTAATATTTCTTTAATAGCAGTTGAAATATTTATTGCTAATCAGCTCTATATGGCTTTATACTGACCTGAAGGACAAGTCAACTTTGCACAGACACCAGTAAGGGTATGAGACAGCCTTCTTGTCATCAACAAAATGATATACAGCAAACTATTGGATAATTCAAATAGAACTGCTCAGAGATCACCTTTACAAAATATGAAACAGAACCCTGAGCCTTTTGATGTTAAGGTTTTACAGAGCAACAATAATGTGCTCTGGATGAAGAAGGACATTGCTTTGATAAAATATATGATATTCAGTCCTACATACCTTTCCAGCCATGTAGCACTGCATTCTCTTTACAAGACTATTTTTTTAGTGCTATAGACACTTCAGAAGAGCAAAAATGTGATGCATAATAAAGTTGTGACACACAGAAGAGTAATAAAAGACTAGTCCATATTTCCTGGCCCCAGCCAACTGACAGGGTTAAAAAGGTTAATACCCTGACACAGGACACCAGTGGCTACTGTTATATGGGGAAATCTTTTATTTTTTATGTTACTTGTCATAAGAAAAGGGAAAGAATATCTGAAAGCTCTTTAAATCAAGCCAAACATCCTCAAACAAACAACTCAAAAAAATCCAGATCTAATTGAATTATTATTTGTTTTTCTGTGTAGTTTAAAGCCCAGTGTTGATTGAAAATAATTTTCTAAAGAGACTATGAGATATTCTTGTACATTTTACATGATGGTAATATATTATACTATTGACTTTCTTTTAATGGAGTTTGAGACAGTGCATTTGTTTTCATGCACACACTGTTTGAGGAATATGATTTCTTGCATAATCACTTTTTTACTTTCTAATTAAAAAAAAAGTTGGAAAATTTTCAGAAGTTCTTAAGAAGCTCAGATTTAAATTAAAAATACATAATAAAAGTAGACATTTATATTTATGGTCCTAACTCTCACTTAATTCAATGGGATTTAGGTGCATAAACAATTTTAAAAATCTAGAAGGGACTTTCATTTATGTAATTGTAAAACCTCCAAATTATTTACACAGAAAATAGCTTTAAAACTTCTCTTTTTTCAACATTACATAATATTAACTTTGCATAAATGGTGAAAATTCCTAGTTAGCACAATTTGGTCTTTGTATGGGATATTCAGTTAAATTTTCACTAGAAGTTATGAGTATTTGGCTTCAGAGACACAGCATTTACAAGAATTCTTTTTCAAAGAATTCCAGCCATTGGTCTGGTAATGATATAGTCTTTATCTCCAAAAAAACAGACTAAGAATATTTATGCTTGAGGAAAAGACCTGCCTGTGTAAAAGAATGTTCAGCTTTTCTATATTCACATTTATAGCATCTCTTGCAAGACACTCTGGAATATTTTATTAGAGCTGGAAATAGAGCCATCAGAGCTGAGTTTGCTTAACCCCTCCTCACTTCAGAAACATCATTTCTTATTGTACCTATCAACAGAATTCTAGAAAGGGTTTTTTAAAATCTTGTTGGGTTGTTTTTGTTTGAGTTTTTTTGTTTGTTTTGGTTTTAATCAGTGTTAAGGTACCTGCATTATCTGAAGAAAAACATTTACATTTTGAGATCATTTTACAGAAGGCATTTATAACTCCTAATTCAGGTCTCTAGTTATAAGGGAAAATCTTTTCTCTCTCATATAATGACATGATAAGAACTTCTAATGAGTGTTCTTGCACCTATTTTATATTTGATTGCAAACCTTCACGTTATGACAGAGATCACAATTACGTGGGTAACAGCAGGTTGTGCAGATATGGCATAATGCTTTCCAGAGGGTCTGCAGCTCTCTGGACATCATCTAACCCTGACAAAGAGATGTTCATGACGAGAGGAATAACTACCTCTATGGTCCTTTACTATTCATGAGCTGCATTGCTTGTTTTTCCAATAATAAAGCAATAATTGCCAATCATTATTTTACCCCTCCCATAAGGGTCTGGGTGAAAGATCTCTAAGGAGTGGAATTACGAAGAATCCAATCCACAGCCGCAAAGAATTGCAAAGAATTGCAAAGAAAGTGGCCCTGACAGGAGACAAAATAATGATCGGCAAATTCCCAACCTTCCCTGGGGGCAGGAGGCTCAGAGGAGCTGGGGTGGGAGCGGCGGCGATCGGTGATTCCTGCATGGAATGGGACCCTCCGGCCGGACCCAGCAGGCTGAGCAGGCTCTGCCCGGCTGTTCCCAGAGCTGGGCTGGCCCGGGGGGCAGAGGAGCCCTGTTTGCACAACACTTTATCTTAGTTAAGAAATCTGCCAGATCCAAGATCTCAGGGTCCGTGGCAAAGATAATCCTCAGACCAAATAAGCGACCACGGCTAATTGAGATTTGACAATGCAGCGTTATTCACTTCAAGTATAAATTATAAACATGGTATATTTATTCTGACTTGTACCTTTAGCATAGTTCAAGATATTGAGATCCTGGGAGCAGCTTCTGTGTGACCGAGTTAACCATAGTACGGTCCTTGTTAATGATGCGTAAACCAACCTGAAGAAAAATCAAGAACTGCTTAAGCTTTAAGCTGACACTGCAGCCAAGCCAAATATTTTCAGCTATACGTAGCTACATTGCTGCTCTGATTATTTTTTTTATTATTTTTTTTTTCCATGCTATGTGTTTCTGTTTCTGCAGGTCACCCAGATCGAAGGCCGGTTTCCATTTTATAAGTCAAGGTGAAACAGCAGGTTGGGTATGAAGGGCTCTATCTATTGTGCTTTCTGCCAGATACTTGGGGTTTTCTTCCTCCTGCTGTTAATATTTGGTTTGTCTTTGCCTGCCTCTCTTCAATATAATTTTAAAGTCACAGAGAACATAAATCTGAGGTTGAATGGTTTTAGTATGGAAAAGTAGAGAATTAATTTTGTTAAAGTTCATTTACTTTTGATGATAGTCATTCAAGGAAATGTATTTCAAATAACAGGCTATTTTTATTGAATATTATTTTGGCTGTTTTTACTAGATGAAAGCAAGGAATATGAAGTATCTAAAGCACATTTTCTTAAATAAAAGCAGCAGTAAATCCTAACAAAAACTAGATCTAGCAATAATTACTCACTGTTTCCTCCAGTACCAGAAGTTCATGAGGACCTTATTTCCCTGTTCAATACATTTTGCCTCTCTTGGGCCTGAGAGACCCTATGATCTAAATTTTTGGGGATGGGAGAAGGAATGCAGGCTTGCAAGCATCATCCTGATTTGTGGGGAGAGGAGGACAACAAACCCCTCTTCCAAGGACAGATTTTGGATGTTTCAGCTACCTGATTTTATCCAGTCTCTTTAAATCTAAATGATCGAAAGAGAGAAGAAGTAGGGAAATAGGGAGTGGAATACTCCAGACTTGGTAGAAAGGGCAAAGCCTCTGCATTAGTAGAAGAGGATTCTAGAAGCAGAAAAAGCATTTAAAAATCAGCTGTTCCCTTCTTGCTGGAGTTTGCACAGCAAAGGCAGGAGTAGTAGACAGAGGTGTTTTTAAAACTATGATTTATATGATAACAGTTAAAAACAGTCCTTGTAAATTTCATAGTAAATTTCATAGGTGAAAATCCCTAGCTCATTACCAATGCCTCTGGAATTAGTCACTGTCACAGCAAATTAGCAAGGGAAGGTGAGATGGAGACTTATCCGTGGTGGCACGGTGCATGTGACCCCATGCAGCATGTGGGAGCAGGGCTGGCATGAGGAACTCCAGGGTTTGGAGACTTAGGAGTTGATGCCAGAAACTGAATTTTTACTATGTCAAAGTGACCCTGAGTGTATGTATTTAACAGTCAGGGGAGCCAAAGCAAGCAAATTGAAGAGTTAATGCGAAGTCAGATGTAAAGCAAGCAGCAATGTACCATTACAGCTATCCAGGCTCCCTGCAGATTATTGCCACACAGAGAAATTATGTCTTGTGGTTTCCTGACATGTTCTTTAGTGCATGATCAGGCTCCAAATGACTCTGGCCACATGATGTCAAAAGCAAACCTTCTAAAATACACTGTGACCTCAAAAAGGGTATTGGTGCCTAAGGAACCCACCAGCCTGGTGCACATAAACACAATAGAACACACTGGAAAACAACAACTCTTACATGATCTGCAGACTCAGGGACTCTCAGGTTTCCATCACAGACTATCTCTTCCCAGGTTTCCTCAGCTTGGAAGTCCTGAGCCTTTGTACAGACTGGAGTGAGATCAGCTCATCCTGCTGGTGGTGGAGGAGACAGAAGATTGCACAGGGTGGTGATTTGTGCTTCCTCTCCTCTTTCTCCCAGTATTTCTGGAGTCTTCTGCAAGACATTACACTGTTATAGAATGGAGTGGGAAAGAGTATTTTTACAATTTTTATCTCATCAGAAAGGTTTCATATTGGCTTTTTTTTGTTTTACAGACTACTTTCAATATGCTACAGTTGTGGAAGATACAATGTCAGTGTAGTGTAAGGACTACACTGACCTTGCCTTCCCAGAAGGTAGGAGCTGTGAGCCTCCTCTGGAGCTGCTGGCAGGTGTGGCCAACCCAGACCATTCTCCTGAAGGCAATCACAGAGATTTCTCCACCAGAAGGTGATGTTGCAATCACTCCCCAGTATGCCCAGTGGCACACCCCAGGTCCAGCATTGGTGCCACTGGGTTGGGAAGAACTCCCAGGAGAAGAGGGAAGAAGTAGGTTTGAGTTGTGGGGCGTTTTTCTCTTCCTTTTTGGTATAGATATTTTCTTAGGGGGATATTGTGATCACACCTGAATTAAAGGGCCATGATAATGTAGTGCAGAGAAAATGGAAAATTAAAGAGGCTGAGACATCCTTGGCTCCTTCTGGCAGTGTTACTACTCCACTCCCTCAACAAGTTCCCCTGCAGAAGCTCCTTGGTACTCACTGTGCTCTCTGGGCATAATGTTTGACATGCAGGATTCTAAATGTACACTTCTTTTTTTATCTATCTTTAATAAAAGTGCAAATTACCCCTGAAAATGGCAGATACATCGGTGTTTAAAATATCTCTAGGTAGGGCAATGCTACCCAGGAGGAGAGCAGGAACCTGGACTGTACAGCCTTACCATGGTATAAAATGAGATAGAAGAACAAGAAAAGAGGTTGCATAAACATATAATCTCATGTGCTGGGGCTGTTATAATAAATCTCACAGAAAAATGAAGAAATCATTAAACTATTATGAAACAGTTCTGGGTTTGGTATGTGTGGACTTCACTTGTTGCTGTCCAGTTGAAATGTGAAGAAATTTACTTCTGCAAAATTAATATATAATAAATATATAATAATAAAAGAATAGTATGGTTTCAGTTGTATTAATGTTACTACAAAAATCAAAGCCAAAGGCTCCTGACATAGCACCCGTGTAACTATTACCATAGTGGAAAATAAAGTTGTCCTAGGATGCTGTTATTTGCCTTGCCAGCTGTAAGCCCTGTGCTTTGTGGGCTGGTACTATTCAAACGTGTGATTTCTTTTTAATTATCTTGCCAAGAATAATATTTCTTCCATTATATAACACGCTCTTGCCCAGGGAAGGAAGAACTCTTTGTTACATGTATATTTACTTTCTCACACATAGTGAAAACATTTAGGCTCAGCAAAATTCCTAGGAAAGTGCTTCAGAGGACATGCATTATGAAATCTAGTTTGTTTTGTGGTTTTTACTGGGGAGGGACACATATCAGTGAAAGAATAAAGCAAGTTACAAAGGCACTACCTGAAAACTACAAATAGATGGTTCAAAACACAGCCCCATACCAGCTACTGTGAAAAAAATTAACTCTACTCCAGCCAAAACCAGAACATATAAACAAAATTCAGGGGAAGTTTAAGGAGAATTAAATGCAAATTCCTCTGTAGAAATGGAGCTTGCATGTATGAGAACTTAAAAACCATCAAAACTAGACCCTGGCTAGTTATCCCTGTCTGATATTTCAAATGACAGTCACAGCCCTTCTTCTTAGCAAACTATTTCCAATTTAACCTCAGTATTTTCTACAAAAGCCCTCACTTAAAAATCCCCTAAAAGCTCAATGGAAGTACAGCTCACCTTAGGGACTGCTGGAAAGCTGTTGGCAATAGGCAATATCTCAGACCACCTGTGTGTGATAATTTCTGTCCACCTGTCCCTTCCCAGACTAGACAGCACCTATTTAAGATAAAGTATCCAAGAGATTCAGACATAGAATTGCAGTGTAAATATTGTGCCTATAACATATTTACAACCTTTTTTCTTATTATCTCTGTGACCACAAATAATAATTTCTAAATCCCTTTTACAAAAGTTTAAAGGAGTAAATGAAGTGCTACAAATACCAAAATAAGCCAACAGAATTAGTCAAATCCCCTCTCAAGGAGTAGTCACTCTGCTTTATTTAGAGCATACTAAGAGAAAAACCTACTTTGAAGAACGTAATCCATACTGGAAATTAGAGAATGAGCCATCCAGGAGAGACGCCCCCTGGGATACGCAGGTGTTAAAGCCACAGGTGACCTCTGGGCAGTGCAATGCCTGTCACAGCAAATGTTTAGAAAAGAGTGTCCTCAGTACCTCTCTGTGCCTGTGGGTGTCACTTGCTGCAGGTGATGCAGCAGCCTCTGCACGAGCAACAGCAGGACACGGGATGTCGGACTTGGAGCCACGGGCATCATTCAAGGACGTCAACAAGCGCAGAGCAAGCCCTGTGTAAAGCAGCTCCTGCAGTGCTGGGTTAGCCACAGTTATTCCTCAGATTATCTCTAATGGCTCCTGCTATTCCATGCACTGGACACACCAGATGTTAACTTGTCCACAAAAATGTGGGTTACACCTGGGTACCTGAATACTCCTCCTTTCCTTTCCAAAAGGCAGTTTCTGTCATATGTCCTCCTCCTCAGGGCGACTGATCCCTTTGAAAGCTATTCTCATTTTAATAGTTAGAATGATATATAGTTTTAAGCAATCTGTTTGTTTGTTTGTTTGTTTTTCGTTTCAGGCTTGGTCAGGAAACTCTGAAACAACTAAAAGTTAAAGATTTTTGATCCTAATAAAATTTGAAAATGGTACATCTTCCATAGTACCATAAAAGTAAGCAGACATCAGAAGGAGTTTAAAATCCTTTAAAGATATAATTTCTTTTCACGGCCTTATACATTTCAGCAGTGATCCAAAAGGACTAGAAAAATTAAGTGTCAACAAAATACTAAAATGTAAAATAAAAACACAGATTAATACCAGGAAACTACAGACTATCCCATCTGACATTGTGGGGGAAGTCTCTGAAACTATTTTAAGTTACTTCAGTGTTTTTATTTATGGGAAGTACTTGAAATTGACATTGAAAGCAAGTTTTGCAAATTCCCAAATAGAGAATCTACAAGAAAAGTAAATAAAGGAAAATGTTGTGAGATTAGAATCAACAACAAATCCCCCAGACTTTTGATCTTTAACATAAAATGACTAATGGATGAGAAAGTGACTTTCAGTTTAGATAACAAGAGCCAGCTCTTTGAATCAAATAAATGTACAAAAGAAAAACCAGAGCCCTGTTCCTAGCCTGTGAGGGGCAACAATAAAACTCTTCTGATTGCAAAGGAGAAGAACTCTTGAAGTAGACAACTGCAGAAAAGCAAAGGCCTCTCAGACAAGGAAAAAAAAAATCCATAATTTGACTCATTGCTGTCAAAACGCAGAGAAATGAGAGAAATGGGAACTGACAATATTGCCTGCAGAAAAATCACAAGTGTTCTAATGGGGCTTAAGTAGCAAGAGCAGAGTCACTTCCTAAACTGCCAAAAAGATATTCAATATAAACAATTCAATCACTCACTCAAAAATTTAGTCAATTCATGCTGCAATTTTGGGACTTACCAGTGAATTAAAGGACTGGCCCACTTGAGCAGAGTGCTTGTGTTAATCACACGGATGATTATATGCACCTCCCTTGGCTTAGCTTCACTGTTCAAATGAATATTTTTTTTCCAATAAAATAATCCTTAGTTCCTTCTGCCTTTGTTCATGGTATCTTTCTATTGCCAGAACCAGCATGTAATCATGGATTTTTAAAGACAAAAAGAGCCATTACAATGCAGACCATACATTTCATGCAGTGGCTCATGCCTCTGTAACAGCATTTTGTAGATTGAACCTAAACTTGTCTTTTAGAAAAGTACCCAAAATTTGAATTCACAGTGGTAGAAAACCTACTACATCCTTTGGTAGTCTGCTTTCAGATGCCAGTTGTTACTATTCCATGCTCATGATTCTTATATTTGCAAAGAATATTTATAAATAATAAAACAAGAATTCTATTGTTTTATCCTTGCATCTAAGACAGAAAAAGGCCTGTTTATTGGCAGCAGGAGCACCTCTTCCTATTAGCGTGCTAAACTTGAGGTTACAGGTCTGAGAAACTTCTTCACAGAGATAAATGAACACCTGAGAAAACACAGGCTTGTTAAAAAATGAAGGTGTATGGCTCTACTATGTGGCCCTGTGCCAACAATATGAAAAAGCAACTCCCAGCACCTGCATGTGCATGTACAGGTTTTGATTTTAGCAGATAAGTGAGGGTGCATGCCACCTATTAAAGTGCTGGAGAAAAGCTTTGATCCCATTGACAGCATATATATGTGTGTGCATGTGCATATAGGTGCACCTATTATATATATTAAAAGGTATTTTAATTATTCATGTAGGAGCCTTTTTTAAGATGCCATTTTGTTTCCTCCAGATTTTTGTGTTTATTGTTTAGTAATACCTGGGATGACTGAGAAGTTGAGAAAGAGGAAAGGCCTGTGTTTTGTAATTTTATATGCCTTATTGAGCAGAGCACCTGGAACGAAATTCTTGCTCTATCAAAACCAATGCCAAAACCTCCACCCATTTCAGCAGGGCCAAAATTTCAAACCCAAGTCAAAAGGTCAGCTTAGGTGCTGAAAGGTAAACATCTGCTTAAGTAGGAAAGAAAGTTCCCTCACTGTTGGCTCAAATGCACAGACAAGACGAGGCAAGACACAGCAGATGAGGCTAAAAGCAGGTTGAAAGTCTGCTTGTCATCTTAAAAATATAACTGTAATGAACAATGTCCAAGGTCTGAATATGTGGTTATAAGATTTAACAGAATCCCTAAAGAATTATTTTTTTAAAATATAAAGATTCATGTTAATTGGATGAATGGATCTGGAGGACTTCATTGCCTCCAACAGAATTTCACCTTCAAAGCTCCTGACCTGTTACATCCTGGTCCCAGAGCCACTGGACCTGTCCCACGAGGCTGTCAGTGGACTGAGCTCTCTTGCACTATGGCATATGAAACAGATACTTTGTCTATTTTACCTTCCCTTCTATGCTAAGAATATTGGGGGCAGGGAGAAAGTTCAGTTTTTACCAGTCTTGGTAAAACTTGGCCTCTTTTGCTCCTGCTACTACAGATGCCTAAATGCTCAAAGCTCTATTGCACTCGTGAATGGTTAGAGTGCTGCTCTGTGCTGCTCACTGTGCCCCAGGAACCAAATGAGCTCATTCCTTCAATGAGTGGTGCCCTCTAAGACCTTTTACTTGCCTCCTCTTCCTGCTTGTTCCTGCCTGGAGCCTGCTTAGTGGCAGGAACAGAATCATTTACCTGGGAAATCTAAGGTGCCAAAAGCCCCAGCCAGCACCAGAGCATGGCAAAACTGCAACTCAGAAATTGCTCCTAGGCAATCTGCTTTATTACCTTTTTAGTTAGGTGTCAGTCTACTTCACTAATTTTCTGAAACCTTCAGTCATTTAATTTTTAAGTGTCTCAAGCAGGAAGGCTTCCACGATGCTTTCTCACACTCTCAGCTCTTACTCCTTGTTCCGGAAGTGCTAATGCAGTCGCTCATTTTCAAACAATCTGCCAGAGCAGCAGAAAAATCAGAATTCTTTGCCAGAAAAGCCTTAACACGTAGGGCAAGAAGAAGAAATATTTTCTTCTTAGGGGTATGACTCTTTTTTTATTTCCTGTAGTTAATTGTGAGTATTAACAAACCATATCTACAAGTAGATACAGGAAAGGCAAGAAATAGCTTTTTCTGCATATCCTACTACTTCAGGTACTCAGGCTCTGATTCAGTCAGTGAAGGAAGGAAGCATATGCTTCTCTTTGTAAATTTAGTCCTCCATGTCCAATAAACTCTGAATTGTTAGAGTGGGAATAGCCCTGGAGAGGCTCCTCCCATTGGAACATCTCTGAACTACTCCCTTTGATCTGAACAGGCAACAGTGATGTTCTCTTCCCATTCCTACCTCTTGCAGATTTGTTTTGCACAAGTACTCCAGCACACAGCACAGGTTTTCACTGCTTTAAAATGGGATTTTGCACCTCTGTGGTTTTGAGTTTGAAGAAAGATAAGGGAAGCACTGTCATCTAAAAGTGGTTTGAACTATTGTTTTGTTCCAGTTGAAAGTTGATTTTCCCACAGAAAAGGACCATATAGGTCTCAGTCAATACATATTCATGACTAGTGTTTAATAGGAGAAAGAGAGCACATTTCAGAGTTGGGATGTTAGACTTGGAATAACTTGATCTGTAATTTCCTTCTTCTGTGCTTCGAACTAGCATCTTTTTAAAACCAGAAATTCTAGGTACATGGAAACCAAAGGAATTCTTTTGCCTTCTTGTCCTTCTAAAGATGCTCCTTTTTCCTATGCACTTCAATTATTTCTTTCTACAATTTCTTTAATTATCCCTTGAAGGAATTGATTTTGCGACTCTTAGTGGATATTTGTTATAATCCTTTCAATATGTTTATTTCCCTTTGGATGAAATACAGTAGTTTCCTGCTAAGTTCCCACCTTCTTCTAATTTCCCAAGATGTATAATACGTCATTTTTTGTGTGTGTTTTTGAAGGTGGGGAAATTTTGTCAGTCTTCTGCATATGAGGAAGAATAATAATTAGATCACTAAAGTGTCTCCCCTTCCCTAGTCAGAATAACCTTATTTTCCTCATCCACTACTCATTACATAAATCTTACTGTTTTGCAAGTGTCAAGGATTTTAACATTTGATACAGAGATTTAGATCTCATCACAAAGTCATGTGGAAAAATTGGGTTTGTAGATAGCAGTAAGAACACCAAAACTCAAGTAAGCAGCACACAATTGTCTGGCAACAACTGGTAGCTTTTGCTCCTAAACTAGAATTAATAATTGTCACTATCTTGAATTTCCCGGAAATATCACAAAGACATAATTGAGGTAAACCAGATTAAATTATGACTGTACTGTAGTTTCAAAAGTATCATAGTAATATGCAACAGGAGTTACCATGTTTATTGCCTCTAAGTGGCTTCCAGATTAAATGTGGGCAATAAGATTTACATTGAGCTTTCTAAGTTTGTTGCAGTTTTTCTCTGTGAATCTAAGGTGCTGACTTTAACAAAATTCTAATCATTACAGAGAGATACAAATCTAAAGAAATTATCAAATATGTCAAAGGAAAAAGGACAGTTTGATGATTCAAATTTGCAGTAAACAAAGCAGCATTTAGCATGGCTTTGAGAAAGACAATGAAATCAAGAGAGAGACCTTGAAGAACTAGAAAAGGGAAATTCAGGATGAATTTTTCTAGTCTGAAAGGATTTATTTTTCTCTTCCACTGTCCAGCTGAAAAGAGGAGTGAGATGACACATTTGGCATCCCTTACCAGCAGTTACTATAACGTTTGCCTCAGTGTCCTGGCTATGTTTAAGTTCATCTTACATGGAGGGATGCATTCTCCCTAACTCCTTTCCAAGCCAGTAGAATAGGAGCTGGCTGGTACAAAAGCCATGTAGCTGCATTGGCCTGGCACCGATCCCAGGCTCATCAACCCTGCTGTTTGCACTTCCCCAGTGGGTTGAATTTCTACTAATATGCTGCAGAAAGAGACTGCTAGGAGAAGTATTTGCTGAAGCAGCTTTCAAAAATGACCACTGGCCATTGAAGATTAACGATGTACTCACAAGTATTTCCAACAGCACTTGCAGAGCAAATACCATGCCCATGCATCCCACCGAAAATGACGGACTGTGCAATCTCTGTCATGGATTGTGCAAGATTTAACTATGACCAAACTGAGAATTTAGTCGCATACTTATTTTTAAATGTATTTTATCAGATCAGCTGTCCACTAAGTTAATGGCACAGTAATGTTTCTGACATAACTTCATGCACTGTGGCTGGGAGAACAACAGTAAGGCCTAAAAGGCTAGAAAATGTCAGAACTATGAACATGTCCCTATTTACAGACTCTATACAAAACCCTTGGTTTTACTCCATATCTAGCCTGGAGGTGAATTATTTCTGCATATCAATACAATGTAATCATCCATTCTTTATGTGGGATTCACTCACTATTGACTTATTCCTTTGGTAGATGCACATGTATTACCATGTATATTTTATCTGCCATGGGTATTGGTTTTACCTACAATGACAGCATCCACAAACTAAAGTCAGCTGATATATTAACTCTTTTCTAACTTGCTTTGACTACAGTTAAAGGATTTTCACTTGTGTGAATGTTTCCTTACTTTTCCAAGGCTCCCCATTATACTTCCGAAAGGTTCTTGTTTGCAATGTCCCTGTGCTCTCAGATGGGCTTTAAAAATAGAACAGCAACAGCCACTTTGCAGACTGAGTATACTTTTCTCAAGATAAGCAACAATGAGTGTAGAATTACAATTCTTCTAAAGCTTTTGTAGTGTACAAATAGTGCACTGGGGGAACACAAAGCTCCCCATTCACATTTATTACCCTCTCCGTGTCATTTCTCACTTACCAGGGCACTTCTCGGTGCATTTTGACAAGCTCTGTGGATTTACGCATTTTTAAAAATTCATTCATCTGCAAAGCAGCAGTTTATCTCTTATTTTCATTCTCTCAATTTGAATTTTCATTAATCTCTCTCATTTTTCTAGGTTAATGCTTATATTCAGAGGCAAAAATACCAGGGTTTGTTTGATGAGTTAAATAGTCTCACTGCATGACAGATTTGTTTGATGAAAGTCACCTTCCTTCCTGCCCATGCAATACTTTTCCATATTCAGGAAACATTTTTAAGAGGAGACAGCATTGAGGTAATTCTGCCCCTGGTTAAATCCCGTGACACCAATACCCGAAACTTAATACATGGAAACCTGAAAATAAGAGCTCTTTAAAAGCCTTGGAGTTAGGAATTACACACAGGCAGCATTTAGCCCTTTTGCTTGAATTTTGTGCTTCTCCCAGCAGATGCAGCAAACAATTCTTTACTCTCAGCAATGAAGTGAATGATATAGCACTGCAAGTATGTGTCACACTTTTTCATCCTTTCTTTTCTCTTGGTGAGAAAACAGACAGTAACCCTGACACATATGAATAGAAAGCTTTGCTTTTGACCTGTACAGACAATAGTCTGCCAGATAGCTGGGATACAAATATCAAGGAAGAATGAAAAAAGACAGATATACATGAAATCCTGGCTGTGTTGAAGAGGATGGGAATTTTGCCATTGATTTGAATGGAGCCAGGATTTCATTGCAAAAGCATTGTTCAGCTGTAAAAGTTGTCACTGCTAAGTCTGTACACCCTCATGCAATCAGCCCCAAACTCCTGATGAAAGGATTTGCAATTTTTCATATTGCCCAAATATTTTTTTTTTAACAGCAGCTGACCTTTTCTCTTAAACACAACCTTTTCCCCAAGACATGCATTGAATGCTTTTGTTGATTTTAATATGACTTTTAGCAACTTTCCCACATTCCAGCAAAGCCTACTTGAGCTATTTGCTTCCACTCAATTCCTCTTCTTGTTCTTCACATTTTTGTTAAAAAACACTGTGAACACAAGTAGTGCTAACTCAAAATAATACAGAACCTGATTGAACTGTGGCACTTTCTGACCTCCTGATAGCAGCAATACCTTATCAACTGCTTTTGTTCTTGGCAATATATTTAGATAAACTACTTATCTGCTGCTGTTATCTTTACTATGCCAAACACTTTCATTACAAACATGGGGGTGGATTTTAAGGGGACTTTTATGTGGCTGTTTCATTGGGGAATCTTCTTGCAGTCAGTGCATCTGTCTACCCTCATGTCTGACTTTTGGAGAGGTAATGATGTAGTTCAAAGAGGAAAAAGAAAAGAAAGTAAAGAGAAAATATTTTATATTATGCTTATTACCAAATGTTCAATGATGTAACTAGCAATAAGGTAATGTCATGTGATTTACACGAGCCATTATAACGAGTTCACAGAGGAAAAAGTTATTACATTATTTTGGACTCTATATTATCTGCTAGAAAGTAAATAAATCACCCAAACCAAGGAAAATCAGCCTTTGACATAATACCAAATGTACAAGTAGAATATGAGCACAGTGGCAGTGAGGAGAGCTTGACCCTGGGTAGATTCTGCAGGTCAGATCATGTGTGGTGCAGGTCCCATGGTGTCTCACCTACAACAGCCACCATTCTCCCTGCAGGAGAGGGGGACCTGAGAGGGCTTACCATTAGAGCCTGACAAGGAAAACTCTCATTTACAGAAAGATTTATAAGCAAATGCTACTCATTTTTCCCACTCTGCCCCCGAGACAACACATAGCAGAGTAAGTGAGTTGCTGAAATAAGGAAGAAAATACCTTTGCTCCTTGTTTCCAGAAGGCAGGATGGGTATGGTGCTTTTATAGCTGCACCAACAAACACTGAGGCAATAGCCAAGCTCTGTCTAATGCACTGAAGGGAATTTTGTGCATATTCTCCACCTCAACACATTGAACAAACCCCACAGCAGATTTTGGCCCTGCCTGAATTTCTGGGCACAGCCTTTTGCTGTACCTTCACACCATGGCAGTGATTTGACCATGCAGAGACTTGCAGGACCACAGCTCCTACTGAAGGCTGAGAATCACCTCTGCATAGATGTCAGAAAAAGCTGGTGGTACCTGCCAGGTCCTGTTTACTGCAGTGGGAGAGGAGGAAGAGCTCAAGGGCTCCTTGTCCCATGGCTCTGGTGAACAGGAGCTCTGCCTTCCCCAGGCTCTCCATGCAGCCTCTTGTGCTGCCCCAGCTCCTCTGGAGTGATGGGGATGCAGTGTCTGACCAGCCTGATGCTGTGGTTGGAAGTTGAAGGTGGTTTTGCCAGCGAGACAATCAAAGGGAAACCTTCCTGGCTATTTCCAAGGGAAACCTATACTGAGAACAAGTCACGTGAGTTTAATAAACACATCTTTAAATACAGTTAACGGTTTTACTGAAAATCTTCCAGTGCTCCCAGCCCCTGATGGAAGTCTCATTGGGGGTACACCTACAGCTGTCAGATTTGACATATGAAATCAAGTTAATTTGCTTCAAATTAAATTTGAGGAGAAAGAGCATAAAAATTAAACACAATTGGTTTAGAATAAAATGGCTACTTTGTAGTTCTTGACCCTTTTATTTATTGTAAATATTTGTCTTGCATTGGAGTAATTTTTATTTTGAATATCTGTAATTAATGACATGGTTCATTAGTTGCAGGGAAGCTAATGCAGCCCTGCTATACAGTAGTTCACATAATTGTGGGAGGTAACTCTTTCCACATGCTTGCAAATTGTAATTTCAAAATATTTTCCTAATGGTTCTCAAATAGAAATATTTCTAAGTGTAAATCAAAATCTGCCTATACCCAAGGAACATTAGCAGAACATAGTTTAAGCATAACATGCCAAGAGGTATTATTTTTGGCTGTAACATAATTGGTATCACATGCTGTTGCTATTTTATATACTCTTTTCCTTTTTGTGTTAACTTTTATTATTTTATATGGGCACAGATTTTACCTGAGGATGACTTTGCATAACAAGATATAGGTGTATGCTGGGTACTGGAATTTCAGCCATTTGGTTATCTTGTTTCAAGCTGAAATAAAAATATGAAGCAGTTAAAGAAACTAATGCAAGCCCCTTACACTTACTAGAGTAATTTTAACACAGTACCTTAAAAATCAATTTACATAGGAAAATAAAGCATAATATCCAGAATAAGACTGAATCTGGAAAAAACGAACACAGTGAATGCTCCTATAAATCTCACATTGATGTAGAGTCATTTATTTGACTTGAAGTATTTCATCACTTTTGTCTCCCTTACCTGTGAGATCTTCAGATGCCTGATAACTTGCAATATGTATCCCAGTGGCTGTGTGGGCCTTTACCCAGTCTTTGGGACGAATCAGACATGCCTCTTCCACCCTGTAAAACTCTTCATATGTGTGCCCACTTCAGAATTATTCTTTCCAGCCCATGGAAGATCCTTAATATTGTATACCCAAGCTAAAATGCAGCTAAGAAATCCCAATAGTGAAACAGGATCAGGAGATTATTCCTGTTCTGTCCTGCAGCTATTTAATGGGGGAGCCTGAGGGGAAAGTAGATATGTCACAGTTAAGAATGGGAACTATTTCCCTGTATTTGCTCTCAACAACATTACATTGATGAAATTATACTGATGTGCTGATAGTGAGCATTACCGGGTTCACAGGTGCACAAAAGGGAATTTTCCATGTATATATTCTTAAAAAAACAGCTTTAAAAGACTTTAAGGATATACTTCCAGGTATTAAAAGTCTTTCTAGAACTGAAACAGAAGGATTTGCTTCTAACCCTGCTAAATAAATAAAGTCATTTATGTGACCAGATCAACTTATGCTTGAATCTCACATGCCTGTGCAATAAAGGCATTAACAGCCCAAACTGACTCAAGATTGAATATCAGTGCTTGCTATACCTTGAATACTTTATATATATATAAGTTCCACTTAACATATGTGAACTCCATTTGGTCAGGTTCAGGCCTAAATCTAAATCAGGTCTATAGTAGTCTATCTGTTGATCTGAACGGTTTTTGGGTCAAGAAAATTTCCAGCTGCTGGCAGTGTGTTAAGTCCTGATCTTAGGTGTGTTCCTGGATGTGTCCCAAGTCCAGAGATGGGGACAACCTGATCTTCTTGGGATGGAGCTGAGGCACATGGCTCAGGCAAGGATCCAGGCATTTGAGTTTTCATGGTCTGGGCAAGTGGGGAACAAATAGAGATTGGCACTTCAGGGGTTACCTGAGTTGCCATGTGCAGATAGTCACTGGAGGAAAAAGCAAAATTAAAAAGTGAACCAGAATTAAAAAACCTGGGAAAGTAACTGTACCTTTAAATACTCTGAGCACACAATCTATCCACACAGCTGTAAAGCTGGTTTTGTTCTGGAAAACTTTAGAGAAAATTCTAATTGTAAGTGTGGCTTATTATTATAAGCAGGTGTATTATGCAGACAACACCATTTTTTGGGAAACAGCAACAGGATAAAAACTATGAAGAATAAGAAGTATTTGTCCACTTGAAGAAAAAAACATAATCAATTATTTTGTTGTTTTCAGGTTTGAGCTGTATATCAAAAAGATTGAATTGCCTTATTTAATACTGAGGATCTGTAGCCATCTTTCCTGTGGAGCTCTGTTCCTACTGATTTGGATTTTGCCATCTTCCTTTGTGTCACAAGGGAGGGAGTTAATTGCATATCATGGGAAAAAACCCCACATTTTAGCCCTGGATCAGCAAAGCCATGGAAAGCATAATTCACATGATATATTCAGGTGGTTCTAAAAAGTCACTTCATCTAATTGTAAAATTTAGAGTTCCCACAATAATGTCCAACAACAACATGATTTAAAAAATCCAGTTTGAAATGCAGTTATGTGACTACTTCTAGTTAATAATAGCCAATCAGAAGGAAAAAAAATTGGTTATATCACTTGAAACAATGTGACATATTGCTTATGAAATCTTAGGTATAAAATTTAAGAGCTTCCACGTCAACTTAGTATGGACCTCCTACATAGTTTGTAAACCACAGTCTTTTTTTCCTTTTTCACCTAGTTTCAGTGTAATCCATCAATCTCTTATATCATGTTATAGCAAACTGTAATTCAAACAGAGGTAATGAAGTTAATCCATAAAAAACTTTGGCAAGTAACATCCACAAATATATTTTACAGTATAGTTTTGTCTTTTGAAACTATTCTAGAATGTCTAACAGCAACAGCAAGAGGAAAAAAAGCCATTTTTTGTGCACTTACATGAGCACTCTTTGGAGATCAGATAGGCATCTGCTGACATGACTGCCCCACTTGCTTGGACGGTCTTCACCCCATGAAGTTGTGGACGAACCCATGGCCTTTATGATCCTGAGCTGGACAATGTGATTCAGAAGCCCCATTAAAGCCCTGGAGCTGTTAATGGGTGACCCTTGGAATGTCAGATGCAAGTATGTCGTTTTACAGACTTTATCCTCCTGAGCACATGGCTTCCTAGTGTAGATGCAGAGTATGTTTTTCAAACATGAATGATACAGTTTTACTAATTCCAGTGTTCTGTTTCAGAAAAGTCACATAATTCATCTTCTGCAATGCTTGATAAACAGAATACTTGATTCAGCAGAAGACTTTTTTTTTTTGCAATTACAAAAGGAATTTATTTGTCCTACGTTTGCCTGAAAACATTTTTAGGTATTCTAAATATTACTATTTGTCAAAAAATAATAACACCCCCTTCCCGTCCCCCCATATGTCCGCCCTCAGTGGAGATGGAAAGACAGTATTTACAATGAAGGAAAGAAAAGCATAGCTAGATTATGCCTAATTCACCGTGATTTGTGGTTGCAACCAAAACCCTTTGATATCAGAAACACAAGTTGTTCTACTTGTGTCAATTTATTTTGGATTGGAACTTCTATGCCTGAGAATGGGAGTGCTTAGTGATGGTGTTTCCTAACTTGTTTATATCAAACAGTTTTTACTACTTCTCACATTTGATTCAGCAGTGCTGAAGTTAATGAAATTTTGTCCTTGGGTGCTATAAAAGCTGATTGAACGGTTACTGTTAAAAGTGTCAGTATAAACCTAAAGATACTTCATATGTAGTAAGAAGGATTTGGGACTTCTATCCTAAGTCATGTATAAAATAAGATCTGAAATTCAGGGAGAGCACTGGTAAACTGTTGGGAAAAGAAAGATATATTTTGATTTTTCTAATGGAAGTCACTGTGTAGAACATCCAAAAAGTTGTCTTCTTTTTATCCATATTTATGAAGGAAATTCTCCATTTTAAACTTCCTGGTAGAATCCAACCCTTTGAGCTAATTTTAATTTCAGAATGGATTAGGCCTGAAAACTCAGCTGGCTACACCAAGAGAACAGACGTCCTTGTATTTCCTCCACACGCCCTCAGTTTTGGACAGATTGAACATAAAGCAAGACAGGCAGACAGTCATATTTACTTATAGCAGAGACATTGCCAAGTTTATAGAACAACCTTTATCAAAAGTGTTTTTGTCCGTTATATGTCTCTTCCAGATACATTTCAAATTTTCATCTCTTTTCATATTCCCTTAGATACTCTGTTGATTTTTCTGTCTTGGCAACATAGTCTATCATTATATCTTGCTTTAAAATGTGTTGAGTGATTAGAGAGGAGTCAGGACAAAAATAGCAACAGCTGCAACTGCCTGTGCCTGCCCGAAAATACCCAACCCTGTGCGTCTTTGGGCACATGGAGCTTGTGAGGCCATTCTGTGGCAATGTCCATTTGGACTTAGACCCACCAAAATGCTGTACAACAGTGACAAGAGGACATTGAACAAAATTAGGTCTTCCATCTCTTCTTATTCATTTATATTGGACAAAAAGTATCTATTTACTTGCCCTGGGTAAAATATAGTGATGAGTTCAGGTCTTTCTTCTTTCTAGTCTCTTCATTTGAGCTTCTATTCTCAATTAAAAATTAAAATAAAATAAAATAATTAAAAAACCCCCACTTGTAGCTAACTTGGTCTGTATCTTCTGTATTTCCTTGTAGCTTATGTATCTGCCACCCTTCTTCAGGTTTTGTTTTATTCTTTCAGAGCAGAGATGATGCAGAATAAGTCACCATCTAGAGATCTATTCCCACTCATACACTCACATCACAATAATTAATAAATTAATAAACAACTAGCAGTCTGCACTCTAGTGCTGCTTTCACAGTTTGTATAGGCTGAAGGTCTTTTCACTGAAAAAAAAATCCTAGTTGAGCTTTACTATGAAGTACAGGAGGCATTTATCACATGTGCATAAGCTACCACTCACAACTTCATTCCCACCCTCATGCTCCCAACCTATTACCTATTCCACTTTTAAATGCATTTGACAATCAAGTTTGTTTTATTCATCATTTTGTGTCCCTTTCTCATAATGGAATTCCTGTCATGGTCTGTCTATAGATTTCCAGGATAAAAGCAAACCAACTACCATATTTTCTTGTGGATGAAGCTTTGTGTCTTGGCCAAAAGCCATTTACAGAAGGAATACATCAGCTGGAGGTCTTCCTTTCCAGTCTAAATGAGAAATTGCTCCTTATGTTGTCTTTCATCTTTTAAATATGTCCCGATCTGATCTGAGCAGCTGTCTATGTGAGATTTATTCCTCTGCTTGTTCACTGATGTTCTTGCCTATGCTAATCAGTCTTCCTTTGTACATCTTGGGCATTATCTTCTTAATCAAGTTTATTTTCAGGCCCCATTTCTTGGCTTTCATGGTCCAGTTCCTCCATTAGTTCTTGTAGATTGAGTTTTTAGACCAGCATGGTATCTGACAATCTGATTTTTTTTTTTTTTTGACACTGGGTGCTCATTTCTCTCATTCTAGACATTCCTTTTACAAAATTGTTATAGAATATCTGCAAACAGCTTTAAAACAGTAGGCTTACATAATTTAATTTCTCTCTCTGTCCTATAAATACACACACACACACATATATAAATAAGCCTACACAATTTAAATATGTGGTGGATATTTCACATTACTATGTGCTTCCTGGAGACACAAAACAGTGTAATATTTTTATGTGCTTAAGCTTTTCAAAGCTCTGACTTTTGAGTTTTTCTCCAGCCAAGCAGCTATGTTCATGCAGTTCATGAATGCCATACAGAATAATAGTTAGGTCTCTACTGGTGCTCCAGTAACTCATTAATCATTTGAGTATTATCTGTTACAAAGCACCCAGAACAACAGCCTGTCTGTTTTCATTGTTTAACCACGTCACCACAGAGTGGCAATTCCTGTAGGAACTATCTTTGCACATTTCTGAAAGGACCCAACCCCACTGAGCTTAACAACTTCCAAGGTACCACTGGAACAGTTTGGAGTCCACCATAACTTCCAGCATTAGGGTTTCTTTCTGCTACCTAATTGATTGCTGGTTCTGCTTCATCTTTGGGATTATCAAAAATACCTGTAATGATCACCAAGATACCACAAGTACTCCTCAGTTACTTCATCCACTCAACTGCAGGGCTAAGGGTGGCTAAATAACCATTCCTCCTCATGTCTCATGCAAAGTTGAAAGGATTTCAACCAAAGAATTGAGACTCTGGCTTGTCTTGTTTCATCCTCCTTCCAGCATCATTTTTCCCAGTATAGAAACAGTCTTCCTCTCCTACCTGCTCTCTCCCAAACAACACTTATGTGGGATTTTAGTTAGGGGGGAGGATGGGAGAGTTCCAGAGCAGTTAACTCTGTCCTCCCCCCTGCCCCAGCTTCACACTCAATGTCCTCTTCTTGCAGTGTGACCACAGACTTTCCTACTGAAGGGATGCAGGTTGTAGCATGGTAAGCTTACACCTTCTTCATACAGGCTGAATCCTTGTTGCCAAAATGTCCAGTTTCTGAGAACAGGCATTCCCTGCTGAGCAGCTCCCTTGCAGCACTATGTGACAGTACAGGCTCACTGACCAGCTCCTCTCAGGCTACCATTTACTGCTTTCTCTGTACTTCTGCCTTCATTCAGGCACTGCCTCTTTCCCCAAATGCTTTAATTCAATGGAAATTGTGAGGGAAATTTGTCTCCATGCCCAGGACCCACCAAGGTCCCATAAACCATTTCAATTTTATTACATAATCCTGATTATTGAGTGTTTTGCTGCTTACCTATAGTTTGCCAGGGTTTTGGTCCAAACACAAGGCTTAAATGGTGCATCAGACCTTGGAATGGAAATGAGCTTCTCCCTTTCTTGACTGAAAGTCCTGACTGCTGCCACTAACACTTGTCACTCCCCTGATATAAATGTGCATCTCATAAAAAATTCTCATTCTCTAGCAAAAAGCATACAAGTCACTGCTTTTAGAAGAATACAGAACTACAGGGCACTATAACAGAGACCTCCAAAGTATCTTAAAAAAAAAAAAAAAAAGTGAACAGGCTTTTTGAAAGCCAAGTGGCAGCTACAAGCCAAACACAGTGGGTGGCTTTCACCTATCCTGCTCTACTGCCACAGCAGGATTTATGGCAGATTCCCTTCACGGTTGCAGCTCAAGGTGCTGTTCTTCACTTCCACAGTCTGGGAGTTGTATGCTTTGACATTACCAGCCTGCCTTTTCCTTTGATCTGTGACTGTAGATCAGAAAGGGTACACAAATCACAAGGGTGTCTGTCTGAGAAGATTAGCTGAAGGCACATCCCCCATGAGGGCACTGTGTTTTACCTGAACCAACAGCACAATGGCCAAAGCCTGACCCATGCCCACTTGCTTCTCTTAAGGGGAAAACAGAGTGTGAGAGATAGTGCTGTAAAAGGGGACCTTGTTTGGGTCCACTGAACAGCACGGGGCAAACAGATGTTAATGCTGACATTCCATTGTGTTTTATTGTGTGCTTGCTTTGATAATGTTCAATTACACACATGTGAAAAATAAATAAAACCACATAAGCACATGTCCTTTACAGCTCTGGTCAGTTTGTGTCAGGCCCCTTGTTTAGGTTTGTTTTTTTTTTTTTTAAATTGAATATGCTTTGGCATTTAATAGTTTGAGACAGAAAGAGGTTCCTCAGTTGGCTTGCGTTCAGGCTCATTTGTATTCAAATCCACATTTTGGAACAAAGAATCCAAAGTGAGCACATATTGAAGTCAAATGATCCATCAGTCACTGAGCACGGCTCTGGAACATATTGTGCACACAGCCTCACAGAACGGGGCTTGTGAAGCACTGAGCTCCGAGGGGGTAAAGCCCCTTGCTAAGTTCAGCTCTGCTCCAGGAGGCATTTATGCATGTACTTAATTTTTAGCAAAAAAAGCCCTTCTACCAAAGCTGATGGAGCTGTATAGGAATCTGAGCAAACCTTCTGGTGTAGTGCATTTTGGAGCAGGGCCACTGACTGTTACACTGCAATATGAAGGGGAAAACTTATTGAATAGAGAAAGCCTTTTCTTTTAGGAAAGTGTCTTATTCCTCATCTGCTTTTCCCAGTCTTAACAATTAGGCCGATCTGAATTATATTTCCCTATTCAAACATGCTGCTATTTACATACACTTAAAACTTTATGTAGCATTACAGTTCTAAAGTAAGGAAAAAAAAAGTACAGGTAGTCAACAAAAACATAACATTTTCTATCCTAATAAACAGCTTTACATTAAATTCAAAACTACACACTTTAAGTGGAACAGGAACTGCTCATTTTGTTTCCGAATGTCAGTTCAAAACAAACATGTTTGCATTTTAGTTATTTTGTTTTGGTTTTTTTTTTAGAATAAAGTTTTGGTTTTTTCTCCCCCAAGGAAAAAAATTTCCATGGAAAGCAAAAGGTTACAACAAAACTATACCAAAATTTTTTGTCCACAAATGTTGCCCACAACTTAATACAGTTTAACAGCTACCCATAATGTTGTACAACTGCCATCACTTATTTCTGTGGTGCAGTCTTTCCTCAAAATCTATTGTGTCTTTTATCTATAATGCACATAAATTATTTTTTAAGCAGTAATGCTTTGTGACAATTGCCAAAATACAAGCATGTGTAATATGCCATGACATTTACAAAGACTACAATCGCTTCTTAGAGAGGTACTGTAATTGTTTTCCAGAATTAAACAGGAAATAAAAAGCCAAAGTGTACAGTGTATTATACATAATTGGCCAATCATCAAAATGACCAAGTAAGTTCAGGACTCAGCCTGTGTGTTAAACGCAGTGAAGGAAGTGGCATATATTAACTAAGCTTCTGTATTTTATTTTCATTTCAAACCATATTACTAGAGCTGTGAGAGCTTGGGAAAAAAGAGTGGCCTGGCAGTACACACTTCTCTAAGAAGCACTTCAAGCTGTAGAGCCTTGGGACAACTTCAATAAAGCCCCTTACTTTTCCTTTTCCATATACCTCCAACTTTGGTTCAGCAAGTCCTGTTTTGCTGTGCCAAAATCTTAAGCAGGCATTTTCAAATGAACAGTTTAAAGCAGAATAATTGAAAGCTATATAGCACATCTCATCCCAAAGGATCCTGAAGCACTTTAAAAAGCTATCAGACTAACTTCATACTGTCTCACAGCAGCCAAATTTCTCCTGCCTTCAGCTGCAGATCTCCCTGTGCAAAGGCAGTCGGAACTGGGCCCTGCAATCAGTGAGGAAAGATGGAGATATGAGAAAGTAGCTCAAGTTGTAGCTGGTGAGTGAAACCAAGCACATTGCTCCCTGCAGAACACCACTGTGCATCACACAGCTCTGACAGCAGTGCAAAATTTGTCACTGTAGAAATGCTGTGTAGACACTGATAATCAACCACCTGACACTGCTCATTTCAGGAGCTACTGAGAGTGCAACAAAGAGTTGAACTAAAGCTTTGCATCAATCTCAGTGATTCTTCAACGCACTTCTCTCCAAATCAGCAGAAGGTGTGTGTGCCTGTTTATCAGCCAGATTTTATCTACAAATGTTGCTACAGTTTCTGATTTCCCCAATTCATTACTTTCTGCAGCACCAGCTGAAATGAGATTAGACCTCCTTCCCTCCTGAATGTGTTCAGTAATTTAGAGGATTTATTATCTTTTTTTTTTTTGGTCTCTCTATAGAGACCCAAGCTCTACTGATATTTTATACCACTTTCAGTGGCCAAAATCTATTGTTAGAAAATCAGGATTGGAGTTCCAAAAATATCCAAGCCCTGTAGCAATTTTTCCATGCTTAGTGTAATGTTTGTTCCTGAACACGAATTGATTTGTTACTACGAAAAAAATCAAAGGGTGTTTCCCATAACAGCTAGCTCTCTAAGTGTATATAATTTATATATACAGTTTATTAAACTATTCTACATACAACTAAAATATAAACAATTCTGTGGTCAAAGGTTATCAGTGCATCTGACAGTTTGTGTTTAAATATTTATAGAAATTGTCACAAAGAACAAGCACTGACCCAAAATCTTTCTCTACCTTTTAAACTACCCAGACAAGATTTAAATATTCACATCCTTCCTTAACAACCAGGGATTAAGCCTGTGGTAAACTCGCCCTCCTTCTATCCCTTACAGAGCTCCAATTACCATCAAAACACATTATTTCCAAAATTCATAGAAAAGGATATATTTTGCAAAATGACCTGAACATCAATCAGCACACTGAGGCTTTTCTAGTAAGGAATGACATTAACAAAGGATTTATAGACACCTGCCTCCTCTCTTTAGAGTGAAAGGGAATGCCTTTGCTCATTTTAACTACAAAAGTATGATACTGGAAAGTCATTCTAAGCAGTCCAAAGATAGTCTAGATAGTCCAAAGCTGTTTAGAACTTTCTAAATCAAAACTAGTGTCTTTTTAAGTTCAGCCTGCAGATTACAAAGCAGCAGGACCTTGTGCTATTACACCAGCATCTATTAAATAGGCGACATCCTTCTTTATCAGTCTGTTCAGCTGGAGTTCTGGTCTAATCAAGGCTGCACTGCAGCCACCTTATCTGGAAGTGGTAAAGACTCCTGGTCCACATCAGAAAGAGACAAGCTTTTTTCTGTGCACAAATCTGACCCAAAGAAGAATCCTGACTAAGTATCCTTTAAAAAAGGTGGAAATCACCAGGCTGGCTACACCGTTTCTTCCCTTCCCCATATCCTCCACCCCATTCCTTCCATCTACAGCTATACTTTCATTTTTATTAGGAACAGGTTTCAGCCCATAAAGGTACCCCTCTGACCTCAGACTTACCCCACACTGAACTAGGCACAAAGCACTGCTGGCTGAATCGGACACGGTGTTGTTTTAAAGCTGGGTGGCATCAGCCAACTGAAAACCTTTCAGACTTTACCTCCTAATTAAGGGCTTCACTGCACTGGGAAATTTACCAACGTAGTTATAGTGGCTTAATTATAACTGTTATAATTATGTTATAAATATAACTCTCTACTTCAACATTCATATGAGGACTATGACTGCTTATCTCTGGTTTAGTTTATGTCACTATGAAAGCTGTTTAAGGAGAAAAAGATATCTTTACTTTATACTAAATATTTCCAAAAGGGGAGTTATACTGGCCAGACTGGTGTAATTACAACTGATAAAATTATCCCAGTACAACCACGCCGACGAATGTTCCCCTGCACACAGCAGAGTCACGTACATGTTAAGAGGATGAAAAAGCAGCAGGAAGCTGATGGAGTCCCCCCTGACAGCCTCCTTGGGAAGGAAATGCCCTTCAGCACTTACTGAGATTGTACAGAAGGGGATGAAGACTGACGATTAAGAGAATACTTAAAATTAGAGTGGGTGATACAGGTAGGACCAGCTACACTCGGACTTGGCAATTACACTTGTGCAAAGTGCCAGCATTCAATCAGAACTGATCAAGAGCTCTACTCACTTCTCAGTGAAATAGCAGCACTTGTAATAGCTGACCAGCACCGGCTCAGAGCAGGGAAGAGTGCCAGCTGCCCAGTGCTCCTTGGGGACCCTTGTGGAAAAATATAAGCTTATGTGGTTTACTTAGGAAGCAGCTCTAATATTTGACTTCCTCAAATTAGGAAGCAACTACAGTGTGAACCTGGCATCTCTAATATTTGTTTCTTTCACTAATAAGTTCCTGACATTTCAGATCCTTATGTACTGACATGACCCTCCACATGTAATTAGTGTTGCTCTGCATTTTGACAGAGGTTCACAGAAACTGGGATTTTTTGCATTCATTGAATATTGAAAAACTTATGAGACTATTGATTCCAAAAGAATCTATTCTTTTGGAATCCCCAAATCTATTGATTTTTAAAGAAACATGTTTAAGCTAACATTTCACTGGGCACTATCTATTATTTTTCTCAACAGAAAAATAATCAGAAATAATTCCAGCTACACATCCAAGACAATTTTGAAGAATACACATTTCCCTTTATAACAAACTGATAATACTAACAATATGTAATACCTTATAAGCCTTACACAATAAAGGAAAAAAAAAGGTATGATTTGCCATCAATTGTTTAATAATAATTGCTGTCAATTATTTAACTTAAGCTCTGGATGTTTCATTTTATTCCAGTGGATCAAATACCTCACCTTATAGAAAGCTGTTAGAAAATTAGCTGGACTGGGTTTTCTCAGCAGTAAGTTTTTTGAATCAGTTTAAGAGTTTTGTTCAAAAGCAATTTGCTTATATTTGCATGATCTCAGTTGCTCTTGATTGCACAAATTTAAGAACTCCAGCTTAAAACAAATGAATTTCAAGCAGACAGAAACCAATTCCACCTGGAAGAGGGATACAGGGCCCATGGCATTGGTGAAGATAGAATGACATACAGCTAACTTTGGAAATCCAGGAAATAATCTCCTGAAAACTCAGGAAGATTTACGCCTTTCTAATCCAATCATAATTCACTTCTACAAAACATGGAATGAAATCCCCAGAGAATCATCCAAGGAAATTCTTTGAGCAGACATATGGGGAAATTCCTCAGTAAAGGTAAAAGGTCATATATTAACCTGAGACAACTGAATAAAATAAAGGAATAGTGATGGTCTCCAATCCTTTTAAGAATTGTCATTTTCTGAGAACAGTATACATGAAAAAGGGTGAAAACAAAGCAGCAGAGATATACACAGCATTTCTTCTTGAAATTCTGTTAACCAAGAGGTTAAATTCACTGCCATTAAATTCACAGGAGTGCAGATCTTAAGAAGATCCAGGAGGCTAACACATGATTTAAAACTCTGCTAAGAAAAACAGAAACCCCAAAACAAGGTTCCAGTCACCAGTGGCCACTTCAAACATGCAATGCTTGCAGTGCAATACAGAATCAGGCCCATATGTACTTTTATTTCTTGCTAAAATTTCTCTAAGTAGGTGTCACTGGTCCTCTCCAATAAAGCTTACAGCAAACTCAGTGGAAACAGAAGGAAAAATAGCATTTTGTTACAGTCAATCCTCAAGATAAAACCAATGTCTTTTCTTTCCCTGAAACTCAAGGAAAGATGAATAGACAAATAAAACTTAAAGCACTGTATTCTATGTTCCATTCAAGAACATACATTTTCAAGTGCACCATGGAATTCAATTACCTTTGAATAGTCCTGCCAGGCCACTTCAAGTAGGGCACAAGTGTTAAAAAGCACATTATGTGAATGTATAAATAGGAACTGAAGCTAATTCTCTCCAACAAATCCTTGAAAAACACCAAGTGAAAGCAAAGAGAACTGAAAAAAAACAAAAACAAAACCACCAAACTGTCATTTGAGGCTTCTCAATAGATGTTTTTTCCTAATTCTACCCCCCAGCCCATACGTTTGGCCCTTTAGAGGCAGACCATGTAGGGAGGATAGATGGAGTGAAGTGTAAGGGGCCTTGTTGCACAGTGCATGGATAGAGGGAATGCTGCCACACTCTTCAAATTCATCAGGAGACAAGGATTTACATTCTCTGTTGAAGGCTGGACCAGGAGATTCAAAAGAGTTATGCTGTCACTTGAGAAGCCAGCTTGAAATATACGTGGCCCATAATATTCCATGAATTATTGCACTCCAGTGCATAGGTATAGACTAGGTTAAGAGGGTGTAATCAGAACCAGAAAGTAAGGATGTTCCAGGATGACATGTTGCTTATCAATATCTGCACGAGTAAAATAATGCTCTTTACGACATAAGTATTTTCCAGAACTATAATAGATGCAAATACATATATACAAACATACACACAGTCCCTACAGTAATGTCAAAGTAATCTTTCTGATTATCGAGATAACAGAGTCCGAACTCCAAAAAGATTCCTTGAGCTCTTTTTTTTTTTTTTGATGTGATGCTAGAGTTTGGTGCTTTGTTGGGTGTTTTAGGACTGTTTTTCAAAGCTCACGGAAAAAACGTAATTAGGAATAGAAACACAGAATGGAAGGATTTAAAAGGACCTAGAGCCCCATAAGCAGAAAAGATCTATCATGATAAAACTACGGAGAAGAAACAGATGTGGAGTCCAGCAGTCTCTAAAGACTGGAACAAAGAGTGATGGGTCAATTTTATATCCATTTGCTTTCTCTTTTCTCCTTCATGAATACTGTGATTGTGCTTGTTCAGTGATTATTCAGCCATTAAAAAAACCCAAAACCTGATCTACTGATATGTTAAAGCATTGTCTGTTTGATAAGTGCCTGTTTTTTCATTTATATGAGTTGCAAATGTCTTCCAGAAGACAGTGTTGGTAATAGAAATTTATGTTTCTAGAAGTTCAGTAATAAATGGGCCAGGAGGCTTATTGGGAGTATTTTGCAGTGTTTCACAGTTACTTACTTATGTTAAGGCTTTAAGAATAGTTTAATACTCTCTTCTTTGAGAAAGCAGACTTTTTAGCATATTACATTTCAGGTCTTACAGGCACCATTCAAGATTCCTCTCTTGGAGAAAATGGGATATCTGATAAGCCTAATAAACACCATGTAGTTTAAGAAGTATTTTTCAAATGATCTTGAAATAAGAGATACTTTAGATGAGGGTTTTATTTGCTCCAGCTAAAGTTCACTGAAGATATGGAAATATACCTGTACCTATACCACTGTTATTTCTATTAAAAAAATGGGTAAGACTCTGGCAGCATTTGCAAGACATATGAGATTTTACACTTGATTTCTTATTCTGTGTTGATTTAAGTGATCAGCCTCTCTTCTCTCAGGACACTGCAGTATAATAGGGTGAACGTGAAACTGCTAGGTAAGACTCTTTGGAGCCATATCTTCAGCACACAATTGACTGAACAGCTGAGCTCCTCAATTTTATATCATGATCTGATCAATGCAGCATTCCTGGGGCAAAGTATTTACAGTCAGGTCAAGCACTAGACTACTCTTACTTCCTGAATGAAACACAAATGCAAAATCTCAAAGGATTCACATCCTGAGCTCTCTGTATTTCCATCTCCCAAAACATAAAAGAAGGACAATACAGGAAAAGAATTCAAGAGGAAATCTCTGCTGAACCAAGACCAAGCCTAGCTCAGTGGGAAACATGTCTTTTTGTTTTCCTAGTATTCAGAATTTACTCAGGATCAACTTCCCTCCCTGTTTCCTTGTCTTCAACTGCTTCATCTTTCAGTCTGTGCTGCCCTTGCTTGTGATCACTCCAAAAGAGCAAATGTAGCTTCTGATCAGACACCCTGCTTGTCACAAACACAAATATGCACCAAGTTGTCTTTTCTGCAAGTTGGCACTGAGGCATTGCCTCTAGTCATGTATGGCTGTGTCCCTCTGCATAAAAACAGCTTTATACTAAAACCGTGAAAATGCTGTCTAAACAAAATTTCATTTCACTCTCTAAAACCTAAAAAAGCTGAATTTTATATGCCCTCCCTGTTCATAGCCAGTTTTACTGGTAGGTCTACATAAAAAGAAGAATATAAGAAAGTGGCATGAATATTTGTATTGATGGCTACAACAGGACAGAGGGGAAAATGTGTCATTATTCCCTTTCAAGAGGCCATAATCTTTCCTCTGCGTATTCCATGCTACAAGGAACTTTTCCTGTGTGAGGCTGAGGCAAAAGCTGGGCAGGCAGGGAAAGCAGTATAAAGCATAGAGGGGTTTTTTCCTGTTTATTTTACATAGAATATTTCATTTTTTTACATTGGGGTATCCTCCACTAATCTTAAATCTGTCAGATGTTAATGAAGATAAGGTTGCTGTACTTGGAAAGGAATGGGCAGGACAAATTTCCAAGTTTTCTGCCATGAGTATCAGAACGATAAAGCCTTCTTCTCTCAATTGAAACAGTTAAGAAATTCATGGTTTATCCTAATCTGAAACAGCATTGCCTAGAGCTCCCAAAAGCAGAGCTGAAAATATGCAACAATCTTTGGTGTATTAGGAGTTGTAGATCATTTACATGCTTGGCAAGCTAGTTTAAGATCATTGTTTACTGTTAAGAAGTTCTCAAGTGTTTATTGAAAAATATGTTAAATGTGAAACTTTTAAGTATCTTCTATTAGAAAAAATCTTCAAGACAGACAGATGCAAATACATAATGACTGCCATATGTCAAAAGGATTTCATGGTTAAAAAATGGACTTAAACAATGTCCCTCTGAGTTCTCATAAACCCAAGTTTTTAAAGTTTTTTCTTTTAAATAAAATCTGGAGGTTTTCTGCCAAGAAAAGTTTTATCAGTGGAAAATAAAAATTCTTGACCTTCCTATATCTCACAGAATATTTATCTTCCTACAGAGATCTCTGCTTATATCATTACTAGTGGACCTAAAGGATATTAAGTAGATATCCCTTATTGAGTCCATACTTGTAAGAATTCAAGTGTATCACATTATGTTTTAAGGAGAATGCAGAATACTCTTTGTTTACTGTTTCTCCAGAGGATAGATTTCCTGGGAGTTCTGGAAATTCTCTGGGTTTAGACTTTGTAAAACTGAAGAAGCAAAAGCAGGAATAATGTTTACTTTAAACCAAAATGCCTTTCTGAAACCCACAAAGACCTGCTGATGGGAAATCATAAGTCTGCTTTAGAGTCTTTATCACTAGGTTTCATGTCCTGCTTTTTAACATTTGTTAGAGGTAATGCAATTACAAATTAATTGTGGTTCTGTTTTGGTTTTGATGCTTAGAAACTAGCTATGTAAACAGATTTTTTTTCCCCTATTATTTCACTCACATCTGTAGACATGAAACAGATGTACCTAAGCAGCTTCATTAACTATAAAAGATAATAAAATATTGTCAGGAACTTGGGATTCCATCTTAATTGTTGTGTATATCACAGTGATGTCTCAGAGGAAATATTACAAGATTCCAGGAATGCAGCTGGCTGCTTATAAATTAGCTAATTTCCCCCCCCCCCCCAAACTACATGGGCAAATGAAAAATAATCTTTCGTTTTCCAGCTAAACCAAACTGACCAGTGCCAAGTCACTAACAAAGAAACAAAACAAAACAATTCTGTATTTCCTGTTTCAGGAATCATCTGCACATTTGCATGTCTGCCTGAAGCATTCTTGATTAATTCAGCTATCCCAGCTAGTCCCAACTAGCTTTCTCTATTAAACATTTAGCACTCTGCCTAAGACACTTAAATGGCTGATTTAAAACACTTTTTGCTATGAACTGAAATCTGATCTTCCCTTTCTCCTGGAAGTGAAATACCCAGCGTGTTAAAGCTGCAAACTAAATCCTAACATAGTCAAACAAACCCAGCATTAACCACTTGAACTTCTGGTGTTAAGGTTCAGAATTGACTCAGAATTGTCAAGTGTAACCTTCTTTTACAAGGCTGCTTTAAACACATATAAGTGCAGTTCAAGACCACATCTGGAATGAAATAGCCAGGTTTCCAGTTTGATCTTGCAGAGGCCCTACTAGCTGTCAGCTCCTTATAACCTTTTGATAAAAGAATTTCAGTAAGAGATAACCAGACTCTGCACTACTTGAATGAACTAGAACTCAGCTCTTCAAAAGCATCTTGAATTTTGCAGCACTGTGACATGATAAACTGAAAATTCGGTCTCGATTCCATTAAATGTAAAGATAACAAAGGACTTATAATGAATAATGACAATATCACAGGGAACACAGTTGCTTTCATGCTGCTTATTTTGATACCGCACTGATTTTTTTTAATACTATTTTGTCAATTTTGTGAGAATTACCTAAAAATCTTTGCATAGTCGAGACACCCGATATGCTGCCAGAAACTGTTAGCAGCACAGCAGAGAAAAAAATCTGAGCTTTTGACACCTGGCGAGGTGTTAGAGGGTAGAGTGACACAAACACAATTACCTGGTTATTTCTTCCACAAGGATGACAATCAAATCTGCTACAACTGTTGCAAGGGAAATTATCTTCTTAAGGTTTCAGCATCTCACCACTTGGATGGCTGGATCAACCCACAGCTCAATTGGCTACTCTTAAGTAAGGCACCATCAGACTTAGGAGAAAATAATTGGTAAATATAGTTACCACCCTTTAATTATTGTTTAATTAAATATGCCTTTTAAAAAATACAGAAATAAAGGAAGCCTCAGTAATTAGATATTTTACATATGCATACATAGACATGCAATGCTTTTACACTGAAAGATCATGACTTGTTCACACTCATTTCAGTTTCAATAAGATCTCATTCTGTAAGCAAGGTTTCACATTCTTAAAACTGACCATTAAGCAGCCAGCTAGCATTGAACAGATGTTCTGTAAGGGACACATTTGTTTTAAAATATAATGCATACATTTTGTTAATGCTACTTACTGAAGGGTTATATAGCTTTGTTTTACCATTTTTAACCTGGATCTAAAGCAACCATAATGCAAAAGTACCTCTCATTCCCACTCTAATCCAAGGAAAATCAATGGGTTCTTCCTAGATTAACACTGTGCTTTGAAATTCTTCAAAGCATCTGCTAGGCAGAACTGTGGACTATAATTTGTACTGAAGTGCAAACAGTAAAATAACATTTGCTTAGTTGACCACAGTTACCATGAGAAGAAGGAAAAGAAGTCTGGAAGAGCTGGAAACATATCCTTCCACTCAGAGAATCACAAGAATAGACTATGACTTGGTATATCCAAGTTGTAACATCCAATTCCAAAAAAGTATTCTTGGGAAGAACCGTAAGTCTGACTGTTGACGAGGAAATAAATCCTCCCAAGGAATTATAGCAAGAATATTATTATATTGGAAGAAATATGATCTGAGACTAAGGGCCAAAGGGTAAAGAGAGAAGAAAATTGTCTTCAGACTGGATTGTGATAAACTGCAGTGAGATATTCTGAAAACGCTGTACATGGGAACCATTTCTCTCTCAGTGAGTACATGGGAGCTGGACCTGTCAGAGAGAACACATTGCTGTACACCAGATAAATAGCAAGTCATCTAAATACATACTAAAATCCTTCAGACCCATGGGGAAGAATTTGAACAAATAGAAAAAAACCCCATATTATTGGGAGTATCTTGGACAGTTCAGGGAAAAGAATAATCAAGTGGGAAAATTAAATAAAAATATTTTTTTCCATGGTTGAAAGGTTTTGATGCACTCTTCCACAGAAAACTTTCCAGTTGTGTCTATTTACATTCAACTTGCATGAGTTGGAATTTCTCAGGCACAGAAAGTCCCAAGATATAAAAGCCCTTGGAGGCCATAAAGGGCTCAGGAAACACATGGAAATAACTGCAGTCTTCTAATCACAAACTTTCTGATCCAAACCTCTATCTTGCCTTGTGAATCCAACGGGCTAAACAGGCCGGTGCCTTGTTCAGGGGCTCCTGCTATCAGAAACCTGAAACAGTTTCTTGAAGCCATTTAGGCAATGAAACAATTACTGCTGCTTCTAATATCTTCTTGCCCCGGGCAACCACCTGTGTCGCTGAGCACACATATTGCAGAGCTGGCCCTAGCAGACAAACACAGTGGGTCAGGCAGTCTCAGTGACACAAAAACAATGAGAGGAGATAGCACAGCTGCAGAAACCTGCCCGAGGCTCTCCAGCTTACAGGATTTTAAAGGAGAGATTGCCGCACTGACAGTTATGGACAGTTTTCCCACACAAAACCATTAGAAAATGGTGTGTCCTTGGCCAGCCCCGAGCCCCCAAACAGCTTTCACTTTGTCAAGATTAAAGGAAGATGAGGCAGCTGGGGCTAATAAGTTGCAAATCAATGCCATTAGTAAAGAGAGTAAAGAAGGAAAAAAAGACCCAAGCCCTGCAGAAGCTAAAGCTTCCAGCTCTGCCTCTTGCTGCGTAGAAACTGATTGTACAGTTGTCCTGGTTCTTCCTGGATTTGTCCTCAGATTCAGGGAGATAAAAAAATACAGAAGATGTCTGAATTTCCTGTTTATTAAACATGTGTGTAGTTTACATCTATGCAGCTGTATGAATACACATGTTTTGCTTTTGACTACACTGGACTTTGCATCAGACCTTGAATAACAGTTTTAGGATTCAAGAGGAGTAGCACCTAGGATTAGTGAGGTTATGGAATTTAATTCCACTTTCTATGACCTACCATGGGTTATGGTATGACAGCACAGTCCCACTTCATGGTATGGTATCTTAACACCTTCTCAGTGTTTCAGAGCTAATGATGACAAACAGAAACGGTAAACTCAAGAGCAGTCAGGAACATTCCAAAGCATTAGCATGGGATCAGCTTTTCTGTAAAACTGTTTCAACCAGCCCTGGGCATGTTTTCAGCCCATGTCAGCAAGCTCTGTCCCATAGAAATCATAATCGTTTCTGTGCTCGGACACAGGCTGTTGGCATTGCAGCCTCTTCACTTTGGAGAAGTGATTTCAGTGAGTCAGTTGGCCTCATGTCCATTTCTCCTGAACTACTGGCTTTATCAACCCGGAATCACACAGCATGAGAAACTTCTAAAGGTATAAACACAAAATTAAAAAGGTGTCTTTGTTAGCAGAGAAATGGGAACTCATTAAAATGTTTTTACACTTACTTAGCAACTTATTTGGATTATTCTGTTTCACACAGTAACTTGTTGGTGTACACCAATGCATTCTGCCTTTATAACTGTGTCTTAATGTGTGAAAATGAACTGTCACATTTCCCTGAGCAATATTCATTTACATACTCATATTTTAATCTCTTTCACAATATTAATTTAGTCTGTTACATTTTAATCTCCCCTGTCACTCCCTGTCTCCTTTCTAATTAAAAGAACTACCCAATTCTTTCAAAAATTATCAATGAATTATTATTATGCATTTTCATCTATGTTCTGTAGAAATAAATTTTCTCCTTTAATGCATTTCCTTTCTTTGTAAGCAATGATGATTTATATATCAGACAGATGCATACAGAGCTTTTCAATAGCTCTAATGAGAAAGATTTTTATTTCCACTGTCCACTAACAAGGAAAAATCACCTGGATTGTGTGGGTTATAAACATTTCCTGACTTAAGCAGCACTGTGAAAGAACAAGCATCAGACATACAAAAGCATTATGTGGTCTCAGTGTTATGCATTCTGGAAACTCAGAGGGAAAATCAGGAACTAAAATACTTTATTTATTAAGTACTGACATGAATTTTTGAGAGAAAAGTGGAGGGTAAGGGGGAACGGAGCTCAGAGAAAAAACAAATAAAGAATGGCAGGATATCTGTGTGGGTCCAAGTGGAGAAAATGCCTTGAATTCCCAATTAGCTCAGTAAACTGCTTAGCTCATGTCGCTAAGACAACACATTGACTGAATGTCAGCTGGAAAATTATTCCGTAGTGAGTGATTTTGAGACCAACAAGCAAGGGCAGAGAAGTCTGTAGGAAAACACTCCTTAAAAAAAAAAAATAAGGTGAGGAAAAGAAAATTAAGAGTCCACACAAAGACCTGTGTGGTTTCAGAATCAGAGGAAGTACCAGTGCATTTGAACCCATTAAAGCATTGAAGTGGAAATTTTATTTTACTAGTTCTTCCTCTTACAAGCTGGATAGTATTCCTTAAAACAAAGCCCCTCTCAGTGGCCTTGCTCCCTATTCCCAGTTAAAATCTGCTTAGCGTTTATCTAAGGCTAAAAGCATATTTACTCCCAACCAGGAAACAGCAATCTTCAAGCACCAGATTTAGAACAGTGGCATTTTATTTTGCATTTAATGTATTATATTGTTTGGAGGCCATGTTATTTTTATAGCATTCTACTTCATATAAAACTCCAATGATAAACTGAAAGATTAATATAGTTCAAAGATCAAGATCTTCAGCAAATATATCCACAACAGGGACACTGGTACCAATTGCAAGAGGAATATATTCTTTATTTTTTCATTTCCCTTACAAAGAATAATATAAGGTCTAGAATAAAAAAAATAATGGTCTTGATCTTTGCACACCGATGGGGAGCCCCAGTGAAAAACAATAATGAGTTCTGCTGACACAGATATGTTGTAAGACCAACTTTTTCTGCTTATGAATTTTCTCATAACAAGCTGACATCTAAAGGGCAGAACTCTAACAGAACACTGTCATCCTTTTATATGGGCTATTTTACATATCTTCCCATAAATTGAAGCAGGTAAGACGTACTTACTTTTGCCATCTGCAATCAAATCAACCAATTTGATCTAAAGTTTCCCCAAGTTAGGGACAAGGCTTAAATAAGGCTTTGGCTCACTTTCTGAATGCAGATAAGATGTTTTATGGCTATTTCAAGAAACCAAACCTTCACTATATTTCAGCACCACATATTACCTTCTCAGCTTCATACACACACAGGTGTTTCCTTATTTGTTAATAAAACTTATTCTGCCTTATTATAAAAGCTCCACAGTTTCTTCTTTAAATCTTTTCAGAAACAGGCTAAAAACATAATAAAAGATCTTCCATTTATTTTATTTTCTTCCCATCATTCATTATTGGAACATATATATTAGCATACTTAAAATACACTCTGAAACTGTGATTTTAATATACTTTATTGAAAAAATTACACAGTCTTAAATTGTTTTCAATGGGACAAAGCAATGGTCACCTCTATCTACCAAGTCCTTTTTTGATGAATCATGACTACCATATGCCAATTTCACATCTGCATGACTTGCAAAGTAAAAAGATAAATCTTTTTTCAACATATCTTTAAGAATTTATATCACCAACAGTTTAAAATCATGAAATGCTGATGCTCTGACTATATTTCATGTCCTCTATGTTGCACCATTTCCCAGTTCACAGTTTATCCATGTGTTAGCATGCCAATTGAACACATCAGTCAATGTCACCTCGAGAAAATCGTCAATAGCAGAGCAAGAAGAACAAGAGAAGGTTTAGCACTAAGGCCTGAGACACCACCACATTCCCTTGCATTTTCCTAAAGAAAAACAAACAAACAAACAAATGAAAACAAATATAAGCCATTACACTCAATTACGATTATTTACCAAACTTCATAGGCATAAGAACACTGGTGCAACAAAACTCATGAAGTAAATACACTGAGAGAGTAATACAGGTGCACCTTTTGAGCTGAACAAGTGGAGGTTGTAGACTGAAAGTGAGTGTTCTCAACAAGGATTACACAATCCCCTTCCCACCATATTTTAGGTCTCATTCTACATTCCATTACACCATCAGATGCATGCAGTAAAGTTACTCCAGAGTAAAAAGAATGTCTATGAACATACGCTGTACAAGCCACTGTAATCACATCTCGGTCTCTATGAGATCTCCTTGGCATGTACAAAGAGAATCATGCAGAACACAGAGTAGCAAATATGTGTAGCAGACAGATCACTCTCCCTCCTAAGCAATATTAAATGTAAATGTAATGACTATTGCATGACAGCTGAGCTGCTGCCACCAGTTGCTGAAAGAAACATTAACGGTACTAAGTTCCCAACCACCTCTAATGAGGAATCTTGTGGTCAGTGCTTGAGCCAGAGTAAGTTCTCAGATATTCCTGGCTGCCAGTTTGTGCTCACATCCTACCATGTTCTCTTACATGATACGAAACAGTCTGCAAAAGTAGCAAGTCAAGACATGATGTCTGCGTGAACACAGAAAAGATTTGCAGCACTTGCAATGTCACTCACTGCTGTTAATACTGAGTGTTCTGAATATTTCCTGACATTTCATTTTGGAAGATAGTTGTGGGTTTTGTTTGTTTTTGTTTTTGTTTTTTTAAAGAAATGAGACATCTACCAGAGTCCAAAAGAAAGGAAAAGTAGATAGAAACTTACTTCAGGGTGAAATCCATGACAAGATTCTGGGCGTCGTCTTATCTTCTGAGATTTTAAACGTTCACATTTCAGGGATTCATTATGTACAAGGCAGTTAAGGAGAGATATTCTGAGAATTGCATTTTTATGGGGGTTTTCGGAAATGAATACCGCGAAAATCTTTTAGCTCCTTCCTCCCTCTCCATCAAAACTCCAAGGTGATACGTGTGGTTACCACAAGAAAAAGAAAGTAATTCTAGTGCTTTCATCTCCATGGTCCATGGTTTCGACAGTATCACGTGCACTTACAGTGCCAACCTGTCTTTCTGTAAGGCTGCAACAAAAGCACACTCCAAGCTGCTTTTGGCAACTTCCAGCTTATGGCAGAAAACAAATCCTGAAGTATAGAACAGCACCAAGTAGGAAGTGGGCAACTAAAATGAAAGTGATATATTTGCTTTGTTACATTGCTATATTTTTGGAAAACAGGATTCTGAAACATTTTCAATGATCTGGTTTAACCCTGAAATAAAGAGATATTTCTATGGCATGTAGTTTTATAAGTTCCAATATCAGGAACTCAATTCTTACAACGAAATTACATTGTTAGGGCCTAATTCATAAAATGTTCAGCTATCTAAAGATGTCTGTGACCTTATTCTACCTAATGATCCACATAATGTGTTTGCTTAATTCATATTGGTCTTTTTTTTTTTAAAAAAAAAGATGAATTCTCATTAAAAAACCCCCTAAGAACACATTCTCAGTTGGCTTAATTTCAAAAAGACCCAGCTCTTTATGGGTGATGATGTCATGCAATGCAAGTTTTACATTATAAGAGATCTTTTGATATTTGCATTTTGAATCTTTCTGACAAGTTTGCAGACAAAAGGATATACCTTATTTCTATAGGTGCCATGGTAATTGGTGGGATAGAATCACAGAAGCATTCATTATCTACTACCACCATGAAGAGGTTGCTGCTTGGGATTTGCTGGATAACAAAAGACCTGCAAATAAAAAAGAAAACAAATAATGGTGACATTATCTGCATTTCTGAGCCACAGGTTCTGTTAGGCTTTTCTGAGCAGCTGCCTGTAATACTGCCACAAGTATCATAGACTTTGTGTCGTACCTTCACACCTTGGAGAAGCAGAAGGCACTGGGCAATGCCCAGTCTGTTATGGATACCCAGCTGTATGTTTATGGTCTGGAACAAAACTGAACCCCAAAAATAAGGAAGGTTCTTCTGCAGCCATGTGCTGATAGCTCATGGTCCCAAACTTTAGCCTCTACAATGATATTAGGGCCATTATGCACTCTGGGTCGTGCTCAGAGCAACAGGAACTACTGATCTCAACTTTCATCTGTCCTCTTTGAGAGCCATTTTATTACTGAGCCAACAAAACAAAGATTAAACCTCAAAAATCTTCCTAAGTGGAGAGATTTATTTTAAAATAATGATGACTTTATGGTACAAATATGGTGATAGCTCAGCACCACATTTGAAGTAAGACAAAGTAGGCAAATAAAAAGGAAAGAGAAGAATAAAGACATGGCTTATAGGAGGAAAACACCCAGGGGAGACCAGGGAAGGATCCTGTGGCCCAGAAGATGCAGAGTTTCTATGGGCTGAACCCTTAAGCACATCCCGTCGAGAAAAGGAGCAGAAGGCAGAGCAAAACAGGCACCGTTCAGCACTTTTTTTTAAAATCCAGGACACAAAACAAAGAAAGGGTTCAGATCCAATGCTTGATCAATTTTTAAAATAATCTGTTAGAATTTACATGGTATATCAACAGAGTATCTGCCATATCAAATATCATTGAAATCTGGCAATTCCAGGAATTAGGAGTTTTTCAGAGTGGTTTGCTGGTAAATGTACAGAATGTTAAGTGAGGGTTTGAGGACCAAGAAGATGTGGAGAGAAACATATTTTTCCTCAGACATCTTTCTTTAAAATACATATTGTCTTACTAAAATAACTCCCTGCTTTTTCCAAAGATCACAGAAGATGAAATAGTGGAGAGGGCAGGGAATATTCAAACCTAGCCTAAGAAAAAAAAAATTGGAAAACTTACTATAAAAATGTTGCCAACGGAAAGATTAAACACTTTTCAGTATTTTTTAAACTTACTGAACCTCCATTAAAATTACACTTAGAGTGATCTGCAATATGTTAGCTTTATGTTTATACATGAAATATACATTTATGGCATAATGTAAAAGGCTGAACTTTATAAATGTACCTACCAAACAGCTGGAGCATGTAGCAAGACTGACATCATTGTAATGGAGCATCTGTGGCTTTGTGGATTTGTGTGTGGGAGAAATGGGGCCAATAAAAGGAAAGGAGGGAAAATCTTTAGCAGACAATAACACCAAAATTGTAATGCATGAATTTCTCAAAACAGCTATGAATAAATCAAAGACTAAAGGATAGAAAAAACCATGATTTTTATTCCCAGAAATTGGCACAATTTGGATTTTGTGCAGTTTGAAACTCATATTTATTGTATCTTTAAAACTAGCTCAGAAAAGGACCCCAAGAGCATGAAGTGCTGTAGCAATTAATTTAATACTAAATGAATAATTTCTCTTTTTTGCTGAGAAGGGGATAATTACTCTTCTGTTTTATCTATGGTGGGCCCAAATCCAAGTCCCTTTGTGATACCCTTTTTTTGTGTCCCCCAGGTGAATACTGAAGCCTGTGAAAAGCATGTACCACCCAGCCAGGCTTAAAGTGCCACTTCATGAAAGGTGGGCAAATTTCCCATTTCATTTCTTCTTTCCCCCCCTTCCCTGGGGTGCTGTAAGGCTGTACAGTACAGACTGTTGCTTCCTCAAAGTTGAGGGGGGGGGAAATTGCCTATCGTCTTACCAAGCTGTGATGAAAAAAGAAAACACTTTAATGCAGAAGAAATGAAGTTGCAACTACAGAACTACAACGCCAAGTAAATTACTATATAGCTACACTACCAAGTCTAGCAAAATTTTCTGTATCACTTAATTACTGCAAGTCTTCATTATTTTTGACTTCATCAATTCGTGGAATGCAGTATATGCATGGATTGATGGAAATTATAAGTTAAAGGAACTGCAAAGAGCAATATATTAGGCTAAGTAAAAAAAAAAAAAACCTTTGCTACTCTAGGAATTACATCAGAGGTATCAACTAATTACACTGATTCAATCTACCAAACAGTGAATATTCTTACAAATCTACAGTCTGTTTATCTAGTGTAGATGTTTGTGAAGTGTCTAGCCCTGTGGTGACTGCTACATAGGAACAACAACAGAACATAGGACTGCCATTAAGGGGCACAAAACAATGAAACTTTTGGCTCACTGCAGCATTTTTTTTTCCATAAATAGCAAAATAATAACTAATATTTTGCAAAGTGAAACAACTATCTTCCTGTCCATCTCACTAGAGGTAAATTTAAAAGAAAATTTTTTTTTTCCCCAAGGAAGATATGAATGTTTTCCCTTTCACAATTCTCAAATATAATCTTGAAATGAAGTTGCAAAGCCAAGTCTGAGTCCTCACCAGTCATTGACTTGTGAGATCATAGGCAAAGCATTAAGTGAAGGCAGAGGATTGAAGACTGACAATGAGTTGAACAAATGAGTAAGGACAAAAAAAAGTCCATTTTATCTTTCTCTTCTATTAATAGTTTGCACAAACAAATATACTTCTTTCAGCTGCTTTAATTTAGGATCATTTCACAGTCATGAGATGTCCTTGCCCTCACCAGATCAACGGCAGAGAAGTTTCTGCCAGTCGTAACCACTGCAGTTGCTGTGTGGCTGTTCAGACAATTCACATGGCACTGCTTCCATGCCCAAGCTGGATAAAGCACACAATCATCCCAGCAGCAGCTCTGCTGTTTGAATTGGGCCTTCAGTTTCCATGGTGACATGCATATGCATCTTTAAGATTCATTTTGAACATTCATGCCAGTAAGTCTCAGGAACCAAACATTCAGAGGAAACAAAAGGTGCACGAACACAGTCAGACCAAAGCCTTTCAAGGACTGAAGCATTCCACCAAAATGTTTCCCTGTGTACGCCAAGGTTCAGCTGCAAGCGAGAAAAAAACTCCAGCAAAGAGCTTCCATGGCTGCACTGGGAAATAAAGTTGCTGACAAAGTAATGAAAATGGCATTATGTTTTAGTGAGCTCCACTGTGAGTCTCTAAAGTTGCTATTACAATAAGTATTTCGGAACACCTGCTGGTTTAGGCTGGCATTTGTGTCGCTGGCAATATGGAAGCCAAGTCTCAAGGACCAGCTAGGGGGGTTTGCTGACCATCTTGCCGGTTTAACAATCAAAAGAAAGTCTGTGTTTAATTGCCTTAATATCATGGAGAAGGTTGCATGTTTAAAGGCTAAAGCTCTTTTTGTGTTCAGTAGTGTAAATCTTTTGATTTGATTCCTTTCCCTTTACACTGCTATCATCACCATCATTTGACAGTGGCTGCACAGAAATAGCTTTGCATATATCTCCAAGTATAAAACAGAATAAACTGTTGGGGTTCCTGCTGAAGCCCATTCAGTCAATAAGAAGCTTATTAATAATTTCTCCTCCATCTTTCATCCACTGAGGAACTAGTTTGGTTTATTTGATGTGTAGGTTCAGAGGCTTAAAACAGACCTGAAAACAAACTGTTTCTTAACTTTGTGGGGAAGGTGAGGAAGGAAGAAATTTAATAGTTGTTGAAAGGGGTAGAGAGAGAAAAAGGATGAAAATCTAGTCATGCCAAACTATTTTGTTAAGGAAGAAAAAATAGGAACAGAGTAAATCTGCAATAAAGTCTGTATTCTGAGTCACATCATTACATGATACTTTTGTCCTATTGCACACACATTACCTGTTTCTTTCAAACCTATTTCTGTATTTGTCCATATAAAAACATCTTCATAAATATCATACAAATTGATCTGGGGAAAGAAAACCCCAACTTCATGTTTTACTTTGAAATATTAAATATTTGTTCAAAAAGCAATACTTCATTTGCTCCTTGAAAATTAATATTTCATTGTGGAATGAAATAGGAAGAGACTTGGAATTCAAGCACTGCTGCAACTATAATTAAGTTTGGTGAAGTTGTGCTTATGAAGACATGATAAGAAAGCACGTGTGTCTGGAGGCTAAATGACTCTTCCCACAGAGAATCAGTTCTTTCTAACTCCTTAACACAGCCTGGAATTTGGAAAGTATCATAATAGGACTGTAGTACAAATGTTGGAGGGCAGTCACATCAGCTGCCTTTATGCACATAACTCAAGTTCCTACATTAGAAGGATAATGACCTCCAGCTCTGGACAGAGCACATGCAGAGACACGGACTATTCAAGGATAATTCTGAACAGGAGCTTGGCTTTGGTGATCTGAGTCATCCTCTGCAGGAGGGTCCTTCTATCTAACACATGAATCGTGATCCTGCAGAGAAATGCATCCTGAAAAGGGTGAAACGTGATACCTAAAGCTAAGTGCAGGCTGCAACACCTGTTCTAAAAGAGCCAGCACTCTACATTCAAATCTGGTTGGTTGGGGTTTTTTAAAAAATTTGAATCTCCTCCTTTTGCTTGTATATATAAAATTTTTCCAACAGTTATAATACATATTGTATTGTTATCATAATAATTTTTTCCAAAGTCTATGTTTAAAAAAACCCAACAAAACAATGAAATTCCCCCCCACCTAATTCCAAAAATGTCAGTTCTTTGTCTTACTATAAGAATTACTTTCTCCTGTAAGAATAAATAATTAGAATATATACTACCCTTGACGCACTGCCCTCTCTCCACACTGAGCCTCTTCCTTTCATCTTCCAATCTCTGAACCTCTGGGTGGCAATGTAAGGCAACTGGGAGAGGGACAAACCTCTCTGGAAAGGAAGGAGATGTTCCAAAACGGAGGACAGGACAAGCAGTGTCCTTTGGGAAAGGGATAGAGGGAAGCAGGTCACTAGCTGCTGCAGGAGGTGGCTTTGTCAGGAGGCCTCTGCAGCCTGTCTGCTTAGGGATTTTGGAGCATCTCTGATACAAACAGGCACAGCAGGAGCAAGGTAGAGCTGTGCCCTTTTTCCTTCCTGGCTATCCAGTTTACTGGTCAACTTGAGGATTACATACTTCTGTAAGTCACATAATTGGTTTCTTAATGCAGGTCGTTGCTTCACTACAAATACCTCAATCATAAGATGCAAAATCTATATGTGGTATAGGCTTAACATCTTGTCCCTGAAATGCTGTTGGCTTCCATTTTCCCTTCCTAGCATAGCTGGATCGATAACAGGCAAGGTAATTCTATTTCAAACACGCAAAAGATGTGTCTTGTCCAGCTAAGCAAACCCCAACCTTTAAGTTGTTTACTCTCTACTATTTGACTGTAGCATCTGCTATTAAAGGAAATCAATATTCTTGTTAAGCAGCCTAGTCTCTGTATTTCCATGCAGGAGAAGTAATCCATTTCCTTTTCCACTGATGTTAAGTTTTGCACAGAATATAAACTGAACACATACCTGAGGTTTCCCTACTAATAAGCAGCCACTTACACAGTCCCAGACTCACTCAACTTTAAGCAAACCTGTTGAATGCAATATGGGGTACAGAGGGTGGGTCAGGAAACAGTCATACTGGACTGTTCAGACCTAGGATGCCAAATATCACAATATCTTGGCCACTTGCACTGAACTATTTGCCTTTTCCTTGCTTCCAGACACTCTGCCATTCACTGGTGGCCAGTGACACCACTACACGACTTGTTTCAGCAACAAGGAATGGTAATGAACCTCCTGAGAGCATCCAGAAATCTCCAATCTTCAGAACCAGGTTTCCCTATTTTCTTCAAACAGTTGTACAGGTTGAAAAGTGTTTGAGGGAGCAAATTGAATGTCAAGCAGCACGGAAGCCTGAAGGCATTTACAGGATAAGGCTATGCCTGTGGAACCAAAAAATTTAGAGAAAATACGTTCCCATTGCCCTGAAGAATGGCAGATATTTCTTTGTAATTTGAGGAGGATTTGAGCACAGCAACAATATGAAAAGCATTCAACTTCTCTAAAAACAATGCTGTGTGTTTCTGATTAAAAAAATAATCCTTGTTTTCTCCCAGAAATACTTCAGTGTTGCACTTTTCTTTAAAACACCCTTGTTCATAAGTAATAATTATTGATCTATATGCTGTATTTTACAATCAATATTCTCTTTTAATTTTACAAAAATACACTGCTGTTATATCTGTGCTCATGACAACAGATGCTCTACAGTAGAATATATGGTCATGACAAACACATGGCTTAGGAGGGATTTTAGCCATATAAATATTTAAATAGCTGTTCAGATTCATTTTTAATTCCATGCTCAGGAGCTTTAACAGCCTGATTTAAGGGCAAACCCCTCCCATATGTATATTTTCCATTTGTTTCTTTAATGACCAGAGGAACATTATTACTATTGTTTAAAGTCACAGGGGCCTTACATTCAAATTATGATTAGAATAACACGTGTTAGCCTACGTCACTCCTGCACATACACAGTTATACCAATCATTTTTAGGTAGCAATAGAAAAAATCTTTTAAATACCAGTTGTTTTGCTCATGCAGATAAATCCTACAAAGAATGGAAGAATTTCACTGCAAGTAATTTGAACTGAAACAAAGAGAGAGTAATATTTTCAAACTGGCAACTTAAACACATAAAAAGGATGGGAAAAAGTAGGCTGAATTTCCATGATACGCAACTTAAACAGCCCTCACAAAGTGCTCTGGTGCTTGAGCATCGCTGTAAATTCAGCCATTTCCCTCCAGGCCTTTCAGTGTATTTTTTGTGTGCAACCCTCCATTAACGAAGTTTGAGCAGTTTGGATTAAGAAGAGTAGTTACTTTGCGATTACATTTCATATCTGTCAAATTTGATCTTTCCTATTTTTTAGAGAAAGAAAAAACATACCAGCAGCAGGGTACAGTAAATGGAAAATATTGTGCACTCTGCACTCAAATATGTTACTCACATAATGTTGGTTGCAAACGTTCAACCGTAATGGTCTGGAACAAACTTTAAGCATTCAGCTGAAGTGCAGATATCTACTTTGCTGTTTCCCAACTCCTATCATGTGCTTTCCAGGCTGCTGGCCACATTTCCAACCCACATTTCTCTCACTTATCACATTTTTTAAATGAATGAATGAAATGTTTATATCACAGTCAAGTTGTGCTACTTGTTTTCTGTGGGTTTTTTTTTCCAAATAAATGATGACAGAGAATGGAATATCTTTAATGTAATTTATAAAAATAACATATATGCCAATAACAACATTTCTGAGAGCTGGAGCAGTGTATAAAAAAATCAGCTAGTGGTTCTCTCATATAAAAAGAGGCAGATAAACTCCCAGCCTCAGGCCTGTAATCTGACCCTGACCTCATGCTAGCAAAATAGAGCCTGACTGACTGCAGCACAACTTGATGTCAGTACAAACTTAGTCAGAGCACAGTTTAGAATCCAGGATTTAAATGAGCAATGCCATCCTCACTGTTCCTGTGTGTGCTGAATGTTTGTGGCTTTCAGACAGGAAACCCCAGAAATGCAGATCCTCTTTCATTCTCGGTCAGGAGATGCTTTCTCAAATAATTGATGTTCAAACATGAGTACTTGACCAAGTGCATAACAGAAACACTACAACCATCCAAAAATTTTGTGTACAGCCTTTAGGGTGACAAAAGGTACTTTGTGAAATGAGGACAGTGTCCATAACCTTTTCAGTCCAGCTTCAGATCTCTAGGTTTAAAATGGACTGCAAATTTTTTTCAAAGAAACCAAGCTCAGAAATTCCACAAGCTTTCAACAGGAGTGACATTCACACTCCTGAACAAACCTGAGCCGAATATTACATAAGTGGGTGTCCACAGGCAGAGAGGGTACCTGATTCTAAGCTCACAATGAACAACAGAGGAGACACAGTAATTGGCACAAAGCAAATTGTATCCGAGGTCTCTTAAACATTGGACTTTGCTTTTTTGCAGTGACATTGGTTAACAGGCCAACAATAGAGAGGTCAGAGAAGTTACCCAGGCTGGAAACTGCAGTTCTACTATAGCATGTTTGCAAAAATGGGTTTTTAGCAGAGTTTTGCAGCCCTACTTAAGTAACTGTGGTTTGTATTGAGAGACATCTCAGATTATGTTTTTAAAATACTATATGATTTCTAAGCTAGGTTCTAAATATAACTTCAAGATTAAAAAGCCAGTTGGTATACTCTGGTTTAGGCAGGCTCACAAATATCATATGACATTGTGAAAGTAAATTTTTGAATTGCATGAATTGGTAACTACTCTTTTCCACAGCTTTAGGTCTAGTCTAATCTACAATATGACTGTAGCCAAGAGCTACAAAACAGAAACTGAAGTATAAAAAGCAGAAATGATCAGGAGATTCACATTAAAAGTGCAATAAATCATAGAACTAAACTGTTCACTGGATGTGCCCACAGTGTGTCTTGCAAAGGGGTGTTCATTTATCTCTGTAAATATAAACTTTAGCAATGATTGTGAAGGCCACGTCTGAAAGAATTAAGTACAGTACACGCTATCTTCTCCATAGCCAGCTAAAACTTGATACTGTTTTATGTAATACATAAATGCTCCTTGCATGGCTCTCAGATCTTAAGATTCATGTTGGTTTTGTTAAGTTAAAGACTTCTAAATATCCATTAAGCCCTCTCAAATCCTTTATAAAGAGAACTGCTACATGTGCAGACGTCTATGCCATGTTTGTATTGTTTTAATCAGAGTATAATAATATTATAAATTAAAATTAGTGTGCTAATGTTAGCTATCCTTCACAAGTGTGCCTGGCTTTAAAAATTCATTGCATTGTTTCTCAATTTTAATAATTTTTCCTATTCCAAGTCATTGTTGATAAAAATAATACATATTATTGATTAGTTCTATATATTTTGGCATTCATACAACTTTTTAAATCCCTTATCATTACAAAGCATCCTTTCATTGCATCAGATACTATCTATCATTTGGTTAACAATTATTAATGCTTGTATAAAAACTAAAATTCAGTTAAATTTTAAGTATTTGCATTTTATAGGAGTTTAGAGTCTAACCATGAACAGTGTATGGGTGGAGATCACCACCTCTGCAGGCAGAGGGTGCGTTTATAAACTTCTCAAGGAGAACAGCTCTAGTGTCATTTGAAAGACATAAGTAGGAAAGCAGGGAGTCAGGAGAGACCTCATCCTAATTGTTAGAAAAAAAACCTACAGCAAAAACTTCAGACAACATTAACAGACTGAGTTTCTAGGGAAGCCAACCCGTGTATCACCAAGTTTTTACAGTGCTTAGAGAGGGACACACGGCCAGTGCTATGAAGACTCTCAAAGAAAAATTTGCATACATCTGCATGAAAAGACCACTTTTTCCTCATATTTCTCTTCCTTATATACAGTCTCCTTCTCATTCAACTTATTCCCTGTCATTAAAAATATCCTTTTAGGCAGATTACTATAGTCAGAATTTTTTTACGTTAAATATACTTTTTCTCCTTTGATCCATAGTGATTCTTCCACTCTCTACGATTTTAATGATGATTAAAATGCCAAGCAAATCAGAGAAACTGAGTACAGATTTGCACAGTTTTTGTCAACTAAACAAACAAACAAACTCCATGGTTTTGAATTTTGGGGGAACACCCTCATACATAGAAACTGAGATAACCATGAAAGACTATTTTCAGTATAGGGTGGCATTCTATGTATAAACAACTAGAATTCAACAAGCATAATAAAAAATTCTGAAACAAAACAAAACAAAAAAGGAATACTGAAAATCTTGGCCTATTTTAAAACAAAAAACCCAAGAAAGCAAAAATACCCCATCCTTGAAAATTGCCCAAAGGACTGTTAGACTAATGACTGGCAGGCACAGACCTGCCTGGTAGCTTAGATATGTCTTGCCCTATTATTTTATATACCTTTTTTCTTAAATGAAAATAGTAATTTACAGTGTTTCCTGAACTGGTCATTCAAAATATACATTATCAAAGGGTAGAGTTAAATTGCCCATACAGTGACTTTAAATTGCACCTGCATGACAAACGTTATAATCACTGTTGCCTTTGAAGTGAAGAGCAAGTTACTCAGCCTGCAAGTGGAGATGTGTGGGTAACACACAATATAAAATTTTAAGCTAAGTATAAAGACCTTTAATAAACAATTCTAGAAGTTTAAATTGTATAATTTGATACTTTTTACAAGGAAAGAACAGAGAAAAAATATTTTTAGATCTTCTAGAGCTTTGGGGTTTTGGCTACAATAAGTTTCTACAAATACTGCTGTTGCCTCAAATTTAAAGACTTTTTAACAGTCATAAGTGTTCTGCAGATCTGGAAGACCTGATTTTCAAAACAGAAGTGCAAGATAATTCTATATATTTAGCTTACGATTCTTGAGACTTCCCCAATTAACCACTGAGGTACGCAAAATACGGAATTTCTCTTGTAAGATATTCCTTGACTTTCATGCACATCTAAACAATCTCTCTAAAATTAAGGTCTGTTCAACACTGTAAAGATCACCCATGAGCAGTTTGCCTACAGCACACCTGTGACTCCACATGGGCACAGATCAAAACCATTCATGTGCATGTTATCACACAGATACTTGGCACGGCTGCTGAAAGAGCAAGAATGCAGAAACATGCAGGCTAAACAAAGCACAGTGAAATATAGAGAACCCTTTCTTCAGGGCCATGAAAAATGGATAAAGTAAAAGGAATACAGCCCAAAATGTCTTTTAGAAGACCAACTATAATTTACCACCCTAACAACTCCAGGACATACAAAGGGACGTTCTGATGTACATAGATAGACCTCTGAATGAGAAGAAATTGGCCCTTGATGCTTTGGTTGCTTTATGTGGCAAGATGATTTGTTTAGAAGTAAACTAACTACATCTGAAAAGGCAAACAATAATTTATTTCATGGTAAATTGAACTGGGTATTTATTTACACATTTTAAACATGATCAAGTACAGCAGTTTGGCAAGCTTCTACCAAGAGAGAAATGCAGAAATATTTTAGCAAATGGTGGTATGTTTCAAGATTAAGTGGTTTTTAAAAACCATTACCACTTTAATGTCTCCAGATTGCACTATTCCTGACACTAATATACTCATGCCCTGAACAATCTGAATCTAATTTGTATTGTTATTTATCTGTTACTGCCAAATCTGCTCATTTAGTGGACAAGTTTGAAATTTGCCATTATAAATCCACATAAAGGGTTCAGTGTCACCCTGAACTACAGTTCCATTCCCGTTTACCTCTTTTATTGACAATAAACAGCATTCAATGCCCAGTCTGTAAGAAAGTAAGAGAAGTAATTTGGTTTATTGATGGTTTTCCTTGTTAAATAAATGTCTGCACACTAACACCCAAACGGGTCAAAGACATAATATATGGGACAGTGTTTATTCAAATAAGTAGTTCCTATCCATTTTAACAGGCAATTTACATGTGATAGCCAACAAAGTAAACACATTCATCTTGCATAATTAAAACACAAATAAATCTTTCCCAGAGTTAGGATGATTGTAGCCACATACTTCCCTGCTTCCCCTGTGAGAATATGTCTTTCTCATATTTACTTTTCTCTTTGTTTTGTGTCCTATGATTCTGCACAAAGAATCAACTGGAAACAAAGCAGTTTCTTGGGGGTTCTGTATCGACCTTGTGGACCCATGAGTGCTGCAATTAAAAGAGAAGGGGGCTTTGCTCCCTGGGTCACTGGAAATAGGGCCAGATTTTTGATCTTCATCCAAGTCCAATATGTCATCACACATGAACAGGAGAGGTTAAAAGGGCAAATTTTTAAGCATTTGAATGTGCAACTGCTGCATGATCTGTATACCCATAGTTTTTACAGTGAACACATATATGTGGCAATGATGCACTCAACTGGTTCCTTGCACCTTTGAAGTTTTAACATATATACTTAGAGTATAAGTAGTCAGATAAGTAAGTTGCTGTGCCTACAGAAGATCTATAGGCAGCCAGAGTTATAGCTGAAATTAATACTATTTTCCTACATGAAGTTTAATGAAAATATTTGAATTTTCAGACATAAATAAGATTTGCAAATAGACAAAAACTTTTTTGTTTGTTCTACGAACAAATGAGAGGATATAATAAAATATCATCTAAATTTCTCCAGTCAAATATCGTAACAGCCATCATCCCTTCTAATTTATAACAACAACTTTGACTTTCTAAGATGGTTTCCTTAGACAATTTTAGTACAACTAAAATTTGCAATGATGAGGTAACGGGAAGGTAAAAACTGGTAATGTAACCAGTGAGCATTGCTGAAGAACTTTGGTTGACACACATTTAAAATTGGCTATCATGTTGGGGTAATACCTCATAAAACTACAAGCAGCACTGAGATGCTTATTTAGTCAAAGACTTCAAACTAAATGTCTAATCAAAAACACATCTCTGAGCAGCACAACACCTTTAAAGCCCGTACTAAGTGCATTAGTGTAGCTGTGACTCCACAGAGTGCCAGTTGACAATGATAAAGAAAAAATACTTCTCTTTAGTCAGTCACTATTTCTGGCATTGAAGCTGTGATATGACATTCAATAGTCTATCCTATGAGTTTTCAGAAATAATGGAGTTTAGTGTTTTTTTTGGTTTTTTTTTTTTTTTTTTTTTGTTATAAAGTGGAATAGCTTACTGGAAAATATGAAAGCATTTCAGATTTTTCAAAAATCCCAGTTTTTCTCTCTTGTTGACAGTGCTTAGAAAATGTGGGTTGACTTGTTTTTTGTTGCTGTTTAAATAACAGATTAATTTAATAATCATTGGGATATTGAATAACAACAAATTACAGGGTGGGGCAGCCAAACCCTGACCCTAATGACATTCTTATGTTAATTCTTATTTTCTTTCAGGCTCCTGCTTTCTTAATAAAACCTATATTTTTGAAAATCATTTTTAAACGTTGCAATTTATCCCAAAGTAGCATTTATTTTTTGCTAGTAAGAGATAAGTTTACATACAGAGAGCGCATTTTATATGTCTGAATATATTTAGTGCCTGACTCGAAGCCTATTTAAGTGTATACGTGCCATTCTATTGACTTAGGTTCCAGAGGTGGCTGAAAAGGTGAGCCACTTATTAACAAAGTAATTAGCATGTAGCCCTTTCTACTGTGTCATTTATTTGAGGACCCTTTGATTTAAATCCAAGCACCCACGATTGAATTTATGACTGGAAGCATTTATAGGAGGAAGTTTTCATTACTATAGTTGGTGACTGTTTACTTTGGCAACTGAGGTGCAGAGTATTTCTATAAGATCAGTAACAGCTCACCCAGGACAGAATAAAACTGAGCCTGGGGCTCTCACTGTGTGACCTTGTTAGCAAAACCACAGTATTTGTGCACCAAAATGCCTTATCTAAGTAACAGGTTATGGTTTCAAGCAATATCAGTCATCATTTTTATTTCTGCTAAAAGACTACTTTAAGTCTCCTTTTGCAGACAAGGGTTCTGTGGCAGTGCCTGACACTGCAGGAACAAAGCCAGTGACTTGAGTAATTTTTGACACAACTTACTTGAAGCAGAGCACTCGCACAACTTTTGTTTGCAAACCTGTTCACAATACACTAACTTTCCTAGTGCCTTTCAAATAGGTTTTCAATATTCCAGGGGGTGTATAATTAGCTAAATATTTACAAGTATATTTTTCTATTTGGAATAAATATTTGCAATTATATATCATAGATTAATCTATAATGTGACTCAAGCAGGACAAAGAAAATAATCCCACTGACTCAAAGGGATCTGAATCAGAGCCTGGTATGCAACAGATGCTGCACAGATTAACCACTGGACACAGTGTCAGTGCCAGACTCGCTGCATGTAAGACTGAACCTAAATTCTGATGGATTGAGCCCATCATTCTTAAATTACAAATATTAAGCAATACACTTGCTTGTAAAAATATTTATTGGTACTGAAGCCATGAAACGGGAAACTGGGTCAGAAGATGTAGGTCTACAAAGGACTTTGGGTCAAATTCCTGAGCTGTTCTGCGGGAAAATGTCCTGGGTTATAACAAAAATATTTGGAATCCAATGCAGTCTGCAATCTTAGATGCAATTTGTAGATTGTTAATGACAGTGGGTAAATGGTATAACGAACAATTTTCCCATGAGAATCTAATAGTTCTTCTGGATTATTTCTTTAGGTTTTGCCACTGCTTGTGGAGAGAAGTAATGGGTGCCTTGAGATCAGTTTGTAACGTACAGGGTTTTCTTTTATTTTTTTTTTCCACTGTGGAACACAAAATGTTTTTCTATGAAAAAGATCTTAGTGCATTATTTTTGAAATACTATAATTTTCACTAAACTCAGTTTCCAACTTGGTGCTTTCCAAGTATTGCAGAATTGTATTATTTTTGAAACTTGTTTCTTTGACCTGAAGTTACCTAAGAACACAGACTAGAATCTGCACTCCTTTGAGAAAACCTAGTCCTGTTAAATTAATCTTCTTTCCATGGAATCACGTCTGTTTGCAATATTTAAACAGAATCATAGAATGGCTTGGATTTGAAGGGACCTTAAATACCATCCAATTCCAACCCCCTGCCATGGGCAGGAACACCTTCCACTAGACCAGATTGCTCAAAGCCCCATCTAACCTGGTCTTGAGCACCTCAAGGGATGCAAGACAATTTTTTGCAAAATTTCTCAGTAATCTTGTGTTAAATTATCACAAAATAAGGCAGCTTAAATTCTACAATGCTGGCACAAAGCACTCATAGCAGTGTAACCTACATTGTATTTGATATGTCAAGTGGAAAAAGCACGGCTTGATTTTGTTGAGTTTGTACTTTTCAGGCAGTGGGACCCATTGTTACACTTCAAGGGCTCCCAAGCATCAATTTACAAAGCATTCTCATACTTCTATCCCGCAAAGCCATATAAAACCAATTATTCATACTAGACATTAACAATTTTCTCATACTTAACTGTTGGTCAGTAGCAAATCAAAAGTGAATATTAGCACTTAAAATTTATCTCCAGTGTACTTACTCCCATTTCCTGTTTTAATGTATTGAAAATATCAAGGAGAAAAAATAGGAGTAAGTCCAGAAGCACACCTATTGACTTCAAAGTGACAAAGTTTTCACCTTTATTTGCTAATTGCATATTGATTTAGCCTGGAAAGAGAGACAGTTATAATAATTTTTGTTTAACTTATAAATTCCTCCTGACATTTATATTGATAGACACTTTATTGCTGTAAATACTAATCTCCTTTATGATGACAACCTACTCAGCATAAAGGAAATCCAATTAAGAGACTTTTCAAAGCACAGAAATTTGCATAAACAATACCTATGCAATTCTTCCATTAAAATCTACCAGAACTACAGTCAAAATGTCACTGCACATAGGCAACAAATGCAGAGAAAAGACATTTCAATTGTGAAGGAGGAAAGCTAGACTGAAGTCTTTCTCTTCTCTTAACCCTATAAGGGATGATTTTACAGTAGCACTGGCAGAACTGACAAGATTGCAGCACTGACATGTGAGATTTGTTACTATTAACTCAGCTTCCCAGCACTGAACACTTGGAGAATGGATTTAATCCTCTCCCACTCTTTCAGCCCAATAATTCTAAGAAGGAAACTCTGTTTGGCAATGCAGTAAAACAAGCAGATCTCACTGTACCACAAGGGAACTCCTAACCTATCCAGCAGGGTTTCACTCCTGTTGAGGAGACTGAAGAGCACTTACCTTTTTGCATCTAAATCTTACAGACAACTTCCTTAGAATGCTGCTTGCAAATAGGAAAAGTCTTAAAGCATTCACTACTTGAAATTAACATAAGCCTGTACTGGTTTTACTTTTTTTTTTTTGGCAGAAAATAATAGGTAGCACTTTAATTTAAGAGCATCAAACTTTTAAATGACCCCTGCCATAAGAGAAATGACACCCTGACAGAGGTCATTACATAATACAAAACATAACAGACTTGTACATTCTTCAACACAGCCTTGAATAATTCAGTTTTATTGCTTTGTCACAAACAGTTGTATTAAAAAAAAAAAAAAAAAAATTGAAAGGGCTTACTTGAAACAGTCATCGCAAGCAATATTCCCCGTGGTCTCCTTTATAGTGCGTTCCGAAACAAAAGCTGGATATTCGGTGTCACAGGGCTCTAGGGTTTGTTTCAACCTCTGCGCTATAGGCACAGGAAAAAAAATATCTGGATGTTAACATGGGAAGAACAGCACAAAAAGTTGGGAACAACATGAGATGCTGTATTACGGAGCTCACAGAGAACGGAAATGTTACTCAGCTTCTGCCACCCTGTGAGATTTCCTAGGCAGTGCATAAAACTATTTTTTTTTCAATTAAATTTTAAAAAAAAAAAAAAAGAAGTTTATCCATGGAATGTAATTTTGCAAGACATTACTATTAAAGTAATTATTAATGGTTAAGCCTTTGCCAACCCACTTTACATTTATGCACAAGTTTTCATTCTTTCTGTATAGATTCAAGCTGGATTTACTGTCTTTATCTCAGTGGTGCTGTGCATCACTAACCTTTATTCACAGGAATTTACATTTATTTGATGAAAAGTTTGGTATATTTTACTGAAGCCAAAACACTTCTTTTTCAGTTACAGTTTGGGAATCTTTGCAGGGTTTCACCAGCTACAATAACTCTGTGGGTGGGGGAGGTAGAAGAGTTACTTTACCCAATTCCAACATTATCTGCTTCCAAAAATACTAATAATTAAGACCCTTTAGTCTGAAGCCCTTGCAGGAAAAAGAAAGAGTTACTATTTACATCTTATACTGAGGTACCAGAAAGCAGCGAGACTGGTTCAAGGTCAAACTACAGGACAGCAGCAAAGCTGGGAACTAAAGGCAGCTCTTCTGACTCTCCCGCTGAAGTATTTGTCAGACAACGCCTCTCCCTCATTCCCTTTCTTTTTCCTCCCCACACCTTCATTGTTCCTTAACACAGAGATATACTTGCACATCAGCACAAATGTTAAACCTATCTTAAACTAATTACTAAGTGAGACAACAAGATGAGGTATGACAAAAATAGATTACACTAAACAGGCTCTTGGGCTGGACAGATCTTCCATTGGAGATAATCTGTCTCAGGGCGAGTGGTGCATCCACTGTGCAGTGCAAGGGAACCACCACAACTGCATTTGCAATCACACAGCAGGACATGCATTTCTAATCTGTTTACAGCTTTTGTATATAATAAAAAAAAATTATTCCACCAAATGCACAGATCTCAAACGAGGTACTAAAGTTGGTCAGAAAAGTTTTGTTATTTTGGAAGTTTTCACTATGGTTGTGACATATTTAACAATTAAGTGGGTTTTTTAAAATTGTCTGACTAGCTCTACTGTACCTTCTCCCTCTCTCTTCTGTTCCCTTTATCTGCTGCAAAGAATGACTGGAATTTATCACCTGTGCTTTGGGTCTACCCTCATTTTTATCAACATATGGCTTGTATAACAAAGAGACTGCCTATGATTCATGGGTCTCAGATTTCCAGCACCTCTCCAGGGTCCAGAAGATGATGGGAAAGTCCAAGGTTTAGGGTTTCTTATCTCTCATTTACAAATGTGATTGAGACTACGAGATCTCATGCAGAAGTACTTTTCAAGGTGGGGTTTGATAAATGGGCAGGTGTGTGAGGACCCTCTAGGATTTTCATAATATGTGATACACCATTAATGTCACAAACTGAGTGGGAAGCAATTTCCCTGTTAGAGGTACTGAAATCACTGGGAAGTCAGTCCTGGCTTTTAGGAGACCTGTGTAGGCATGGCTTGTCACAAAGCAGTCCCCAAAGCAAGCAGTGTGGCAGGTTCCCACGAAGCTCCATCTGTGTGCATCCAATCTACATCATGCTCATTGCTGGTGTCACAGAAGCAGCAGCTCCAGAGCTGCAGTGCACTGTGCAGTTCACAGCAGTGTGGGAAAGGCTGGACTAAGTTCATGCACTTAAATTTTCAGAAGGCTCTTACCAAACCCTCACCTCCAGCAGACTCCTGTCTCAGCCTCCCTGTCCCCCTACGCAGCGTTTACCACACATTAGGCAGTAGCTTGGCATGTGCTTTGCCAATAATTTCTGGTTCCTCTAGAATAGAAATTTTATACTAGGAGCATCTTATTATACCAGGGAATACTGGATTATTCCAGGGCATTAGTGTGTTCAATTTTCCTGATACCTAAACTTCAGACAGGATATGATTTTGCCTGGATACCAGGCAATGCAAATATCAACTAGAAGCCTAAAGCAGCAATTTTATCCCCTGCTTTGCTAAGGAATGTGCAAATAAGAGACTGAAGAATTCAGTTTAAATCATTATACCAGCACAATTTGCCTATGAAATCATCAATTGAAGAGCAGTAAATTAGCCCTTTACTTCTGAGCAACTTCTGAAAATGTCATAAAATGTCTGCTAAAATCTAACAGACACCTTACACTGAAACCTTCCCATTTTTATGGGAACTATTAAAATTCCGGAGCCCCTGGTGGTCTAGGGGTAAAGGCGCCGCGCTATCACCGCGGAGACCCGGGTTCGATTCCCGGTCAGGGCCACTCCCGGGCAGGTGGAGCTCGTTAGCCCTTAAAGGCAACCCACCTACGTCCTAAGGACCTCGCTGCCACCGTCCAAGCTCGCTTGGCCCCGGCAGATGAACCTTAGGATTAAAGGGTGGGCTCAGTTCCGCGCACACTGTGTCTCACCTAAAAAATCCAATGCGCAGGCTGGAAGGTGGAAAGACCTTCCCCGGATCTTCGCTCGCGAAGACTGGCCATTATTATTATTAAAATTCCATGATTTCACATGAAGTTTCCACATGTTAAAAATTGCTTTGAGTAAACTGAATTTTAATTCACTTAAATGTATATTTTGAATGGCGTCATAAAACAAAAATACAGTTTTAACCAGTCTTGCTCGGCATAAAAATTGTCTTAATCCTTAAAAATTATTTTTGTATGAAATTATATTGAGTGGGTATATTCCTGTAGACTTTTTTTAAAAAGGCATTTTCCAACACAATAATAATTGTTTTATTCACAAAGATTGTTTTGGAACGAAAGGAAATGTTTTTAAAAATATATTTGATCATTATCTACTATTTTAACTTTTCCATTATAGCAGTGCACTGTATTCCTAGAGTACACAGAAGCACTTTGTGCTTATTCATAGGAAATCTTAATTCTCTTGTGTTTTAGGAAACATTAACAAAAAAGAGAATGCTGACATGGGAGACAAACTATTATTATCAGATATTTATTATTTAATCTAAAACAGTTTATGCACATCCAAATTTCAAAAATCCAATTTAACCTAGACATTTCTACCATCGTGTCTGGAAAAAAAAATGACACTTACCTTTTGCTGTTAGATCGGAGTGCCACCAACTGCATAGATTAAATTCCACAAGGAACCTAGAGAAATTATTGGAGTTTTTATTATCCCACAGCATATTTTCAAAACACTAAACTGGTAGTAGCTTGATAATGTTAATCCTATTTTAAATAAAAGCTAAAATAGAACTGAAAGTCATGTTACTGTAACTCTGGGATTAGCAACTACTGCTATTCTCATATTTTCACTGGGTTGCATTTTACCTCTGTAAACTTATTCTGAAAATAATCCTATCAATAAATCATAGATTTAGCTATTATTAATTTAAATACTGATCTTATTTGAAGTGCCAATTAAAATTCTCAGTGCATGGCAGCATATACTGTTTTTACTGTTGAACATTATTTCTTCATTGTGCAGGTATTTTGACTCTGGTAAAACACCACAGGACTAGAACTGTCCAGGCTACAAGGCAGGAGTACACATAAAATACTTTCTTTTATTCATTTACCAACTGAAATAATAAAGCTATTTTGTTTCTAAGAGCAGAAAAGACTGATTAACCACTGTCTAATCAATTCTAACTAAATTGTAAAGAAGGCATTTTCCCACTTCAATATACTATGATTTACTTGGAAGAATGGACTGAGAAGTGTCAATCAGTTATTTTAAGTGTAAAGAATGTAAAACCAACATCCATTTTGTCATATGCCCATGAATCTACAAGACTTATAAGCATAGAAAGTGTCTTGAAATTTCTGAAGTTGTTATATGAAGCATCAGTCTCATTTTAACACAATTTTTCCCCTTCTATTTACTTTGAAAGCTGCATTTAAGATCAATCTCTGCCCTCTGGCAGTAGCCACTCAGTTAAATCTCTTTAACTCTTATTCCGAACTTTGATGAAAGGTTATACAATTTACAATTAACGAAAATGACTACAAAAAAAACCCAGTTCTATTTCAATAAAGATAAAATTCACTCAGAACTACAGCTCTGCTTTCTGATAAGAACAATAATAAATCACGTAGGTTAAAAACATGACACATTTTAAGGCTTCTTCCTCTCCATGTAATATTCCTCTGTTATTTTTCAGGCACCCTCTCTTAAAGGTAATGATCATTATGAATTAGCTGGGAATGTTACAAGAATTAGCAGGGATAAAACAATTCAGCAACATCGAGAGCACACCTTATCTGGTATGTACTGTAAAAAGTCCATCTTACAGAATTTTATGAAGTGACAAACAATACAGTGAGTCAGTGCAATCAGGTTTCTCTACTGACAACAGCCCACCCAAGCAACATCACAAATAGCCAGCCATTTATCTAAAATTTAACAGTAACCACATAACTAAATTTGGGCTGTATATTGTGATCTGCTAAGCAAAGACATGCAGATATAAGCAAAGACCATGCAATAAAAGTGAAACTGTGCATTTATATAGCCAAAATTTTCTCAGATTTTAAGAATTCAAAATTGGAAAAATAACTCTGACAAACATTACTATACTTGAAGTTGTATAATAAAAAAAGCACAATATATGTAAAATGCAAAAGGTACAAATGATAATTAAATAGTCAAAAGTGCAAATATTCAGTAATCCATACAAATATTCATTAAGTTCTTGATAAAATCTACTTACAAGACAAGTTCAGTCATAATCCATTTTACTGCAGCAAAGAAGGCATTATAAGGCTGAAGAGAAGCAACTCATTTAATAAAATGCCAAAACAACCAGCATTTATATCTTAACTGAATTCTTCATGTAAAAACAATATTATGGATATTCAAATGCATGGGGAACATGAGAAAAACCCCTTTTTCTTATGAAGAAGAAACATTATATTTATTATTAAAATGTATAGTAATGAAATTTCCTTTTTCTCACAGCTGATCATATACACAGATTATCAGAGGGGGAAAGGAAGGTTTTGCAAATGATTCTTAAATCTTTAACCTCTAGGGGTTCCTATTTCCCTGGCTATTGCTGAAGGAACAGCTCGGGTAGATAATATGAGCTTTTCTTGGGCTGCAATTCACAGGCTTTCCTCTCTATTGTGTAAATCTCTATTCAATACCTCAGCCTAATTAAGCTAGGAATAGTTTCTGAAGCTTGACTTTACCTAAATGATTATCTGTGTCATATGGAAGGCCCAATTGCAAACACTCTAAGTAGGTTTTTGCTTCCTTCCTCTGTTTTTCTGGATCATGAAAAATACAATAAATCCTTTGAAAATCCTGTGTTTACAGTACTTCTAGTACATTTTGAATGTTTCATTTTTGAAAAGAATATTAACAAGATTAATCTTTTGTGAAAGAAACTCAGGCAGAAAAGTCAGTTGCCAGAAATTTTGAGAGGAATCTCTCCTTGCCTCTCTTATCCATGTTAGGGTGTCCTAGTTGCATAAAGTTCTGCAGACTCTTTTAGATATCAACAGAGCATTTTGGCACATACAAGAAGTCATATTAACAGAACTACTCAGATATCTAAAGTAATTCTTAGCCGTCCTGAGCCAGCCCTCTCTGAAGCAGTGCTGTTCTGGTGAGCACTAACAGGCCACTTAAAATTTTCAGGGGCCACAGAGAGTGTTTCCGTGCAGGGCTGAGAACTCAGAGAGCAACAAACTCATGTCAGTCAGTGCCATAAGAGGCCCAGTAGAACGTAGGACGCCTGAGATAGGAAAGGTTTTCACACTGTCTTATAGGAAAAGATGAGGAGCTACAAGATTTTCCTAGAGACAAAACCCCCCCACAATTTTAGCACTATGGGGCATCTTATTTATTTTTATTCCAAATCAGAAAACCTGACATTTCATGCCCAAGTAACTAACTTTGTTGTATACTTTTGTTTTCATAATGCCAAATGATTTAATATAAACCAATATATTCATTATTACTTATGAACAATACATTTTTAGTTAGAGTCCACTTTTAAAAGATAAATACTCCAGTTTGCTGAGTGTTCATGCAAACTGAGCTGAAGCCCCGAGCCTTAGGATGGAAGGATTTTGCTAAGAGCTGTAGTATGTTTTAGGATATTTCATGCAAATGTGCTTCACAGCATCACGTTCTATTTCACTGATAATTTAGGTTTCATGGCACTGTGCAGTATTTATTATTATGTCAAGATGGTCTTTTTTTCAGATTCAGACTTTGATGATTAAAATACTGATAAAGTGCAAATTTGCAGGCATTTTGAAAACAGAATCATATAAACATGTAAATGAAAACACCCCAAAATGCAGTTTTTAAACAATAGCATCTATCTATCTATATATTTGGAGGTTGCCAGAATTTGATATTTATTCAACAGTTTAACTATGTGTAGGCTTATTTTTTTCTAGCTAGATCCCTGTGCATTTAAAAATACTATTAGATAACTTTTCCAGGCTAGTAAAATATTTTGCTTCTGTTGTCTTTACCTGAGAATTTTTTTGTGCTATTGTTGTCATATATTTGTGAAAACAATTTTTAATATGCAAAACCTACACTCCATCTAACACCACCTGATCAGTTCTGATAGATTATTACACCAATCAGTAAGACAGATGCATGATTATAGAATACCCTTGGGGTTATTGTCTAGATATAGGATTTAGCAACAAGGAAGTGTTGCCCTTGCAAGACCCAGCTTGATTCTAATCAGGCCTTGCAGAGGGTCAGGGTTTGTATCCAGATTGCAAGACAAGGGTTTAAATGCACCGAAATTTTACTTTAAAAAACATTTTTGAATACTCAGGAAGAAAAAAATGTTAAAATCACTGACTTGCATGACTTTCCAATGAACCAATGCTTTCATATAAAAAAACCCCCAACAACTCAGTTTTTAATTTGAACTCCTTGTTTATATACAGGAAAGGCATATGTGATTCCAGTCCCCCAGACAAAGCACAATCTACTGCCAAATTCACAAATTCCTAAGAAGGCAGATTCATATGGTGCAAAGAACCTCCTGACAGAACCTCAGAAATGATGGCCCAGCATTAAAATGATTGTGTGAGTATTTGAACTCGAAAATGCTTAACACTTTGCATTTGTTTATAATGAACCATCCCTCGAAAGCACTTGGATAACCCAAGAGCTGTAAGCATTCCAAATCAAAATAACAGGCTAGTAATGGCCATGAGATATTTGCAACAATTTTCTTTGATGGCTGCATGGAAAGGTGCTCAGAAAATGTGCTATACTTACGTCCAGCAAGCTATGGGCACTGTCGCTACTCTCTTTGTTTGTTCTACACATGGCCTGGTAGTCATAAAGTGTAATTCTACAGAGAAGAACAGAAAAGTGCTTGACTAAAAGAAGAAAACTCAGCGGGATAAAAATGACGATATGGAGCAGTCTGCTCACGGAGTGGACAGGAAAATAAAAATTGTAACAGTAGCAGGGGAAAGAGGGAATGGGATCATTAAAATACAGGTTACACAAAGGAGCATAAAGATAAGAAATTCTGCGAAAATTTTGTAAGGGTTTTATCAGACTACAGAACAAAGCAAAAGCATAACTGGAAGAAACCAGGGAAAATACACATACAGTGTAAAACACAATGGTATAAACAATGTGAGGAGGAGAAGGAGGATAATACACATTCAACACAATGCTTAAACAATTGGTTCTGGACTAAGATCAGCACATTTAGCCCCGGAGAGTGAAAGAGCCTATGCATTTGAGGGGCTGCTCACAACAGACCACACTTGGAACTCCAATAAAAGCAAAAAGGCACTTGTATAGTTCCAGCATCTCAGTGCACAGCTAATTTGTGAAATGGCATCGACTCTGAAGGAGAGAGAGGTGGAATGTCAGTGCATTCGTGGTACAGATAATTGAAGTAGGATGGGTGTACCTTTGCTTCTTTTCATAAGGGTAAAATATTCCATGTCAAGTACCTGTTGTAATCAACATATGCTAGAAGCCTCCTCAGATGCATAGTAAACATAGGGAAATTTATTTATGCTTGCAATTTGACTCATCATTGAAACACTTCAGAGATCTAAATGTAAAATCCAGAACTCAGAGCTAGTATATGGAATAATTGTGATTATTTCTCTAAATCTGTCTGTCCATAGAACAATCAATTAACTATATCCTTCCACATAAAAAAAGCACTTAGCATCTATAGCAGATGTAAAGAATCTTTAGCTGGTAATTTGCAACAAGTGTAAATATATAAAAGTCACTAGTGTTATTTGAACGTATCCATTTGGTTTTTGCATCATCAGAGGGACAAAGGAACACAACTAGACAGAGATGGTTAAAAGATGTATGAGATGGGACTTCAATGTTTTGCAATGTGTGCTTTGCTTCTAAGTGAAGAGGAAAGGAGAGCACACAAATTCAGCTATGGAAAGGATGTCCCAGAAGCTGCCAAAACCAGGTCATGAAATGCAATCAGCATCACCATGAGGCATTCTGCACTGCATGCCATGAAACATTGCAACCTGTACCAATAAAATGTATTCCATTGTGGTAGAAACTGTTGCTTGGTTTTGGGGTTTTTTTGTGTCTGATTTTGTGACAGCAACCATCACTTAAAGCTTCTTTATTTTGTCTATATTTTCTTTTTGGCTTACAGGCAAAATATCTAATATGTTGGGTCTCGCAGCTTCAACTAAACATTTAGTACATGGTCATAGTGCTTACATTATTCATTTTCTCTTATACTGAGAATAGAAACGCCTAGGAAGCCATTGTTTTGTGGACTGGCAGAGAGAGGCACATGGTAGACAAACGCATAACTAGAGACCTAAACATGGGTGTAAGTTGAACACTGACCATCTTTGGCAGAATCACGCCCACAGCCAGATCCGCGCACACAGATCTGCCAAGACAAACAGAGCAGTACATGGTGTAAGCTGTGCTGCCTGTGTGGCATGCAGTAATACACCACTTTCCCTAGCTTTTTTTATTTTCCTTAATTTTTTTCTCCCTTTAACCATGGTCAGAATCCAGCCCCTGTAATGTAAATCTCTACAGCTCAACCTTTCCACCCTTGGCTGGCTCGAGTATTTTGTTCCTCTAGATCCAAGGACTGTATTGCATGTCCACTTGGACCACCTAGTGATGGTGGCAAGTGAAAAGTGCACAGGCAAGGGCAGTTCTACAGATGTCAATGTGCTCTCTGCAGAGTAGTCAAGAAATTCTGTATGGATGAAATGGTCCCGTTCTGCTTCATTGAATATCTAGTATTACAAATAGAAGGCATTGCTTTGTGTGCATTCATTGTAAAAGTATTTGCAATGTATCAATTAAATTTGATGACTGTTTCATTTTTGAAAGCATAATCAATGTCTCAAATTTCAACCTCATACACCAGAGCTGTTTGGTCAATCTGTGGATTTCATTATTCTGCTAAGCAGTGTTAATTAAATATTATTATAATGTGCCATGTGAAACATCTATTATAATTTGAACTTAACTTTAAATATTGATAAAAGCCTTTCCCCCACCAGTATTTATACTTGTATTACATTTCTTATGTAATTATTACATTCTGACAGATGTAATAGTTTCTTTAGATGCTCAAAGATAAAAAGTTTTTAAAAGACTGAAATATGTACTCACGCAAATAATTGGAAATATAATTAATATTGTATCCCAAAATGTTAGATTATATGTTTTGTAGATTGCTTTATTGTGTTTTAGGGAGTATACAACAATCTAAGGTTGTGGAATACTAAGGAATTGTTATTTGGAAAGGCTTGAATATCACCTGTGAATGATATTAGTTTTAGTTAGATGAGTTTAGTTTGAGTAAATGTATTTGAAGGTGTTTCCAGTGTGAAGATTCTGCTTCAGGAACAAATGAGAGAGAACAGATAATGTGTCCAGGGGGAGAAAAAAACCAAAAGGAGCAAACTTTTAAAAAGGTACATGGCAGACAGATTTCTGAACAAAAGCCTGCAATCAGTTTTTGGTTTAGAACAATGTATTCCCATCTTAGTAACTTTTAAAGTGGGCAAGTGCAACAGCTACCTCAAAGTTTCTAAAGATGATTCAAACAACTATAACACAGAATGTGCAAAATAAATCAGTGAAGCTCTTACTATGAAATGATATTAAAAGACCTGACTGTTTTATGCTAGAAACAAATGGGAATTCTGTAACACAATTCACAGATCAGTGGATGAATCCCATAACCACGTTGCAATCTGAACACCGCAACATATTGAACCAATTCTCGATTCTCTGTCACTATGAGTGGTATTAAAGCTCAGTATATTTGGGTTCCAAGTCATTCACAAATTCAAATCCAGTTGTTTTGGTTTTATTCTTATAAATGTTATAGGAAAGTAAAAGCTTTCCAGCACCATTCCTTGTAAAAGCTACTGCAGTATTTGTGGTCAAAGTAGCGGCCTAAGACATTGTAGTGTCTTTTAACATTTCCAGAATGTTATTTTACTGCTAATGTCTTTCTGAGATTTTAGAAAATAGGCTTTCTTCTCACTCTGACAGACTTAAATCTGTGTTGCAGAAAGAAAGGCTTCCAGATCACCCTTTCTGAGCTGATTGTATTTCAGTTTTAAATAACTGTTTGCAGCTAACCATATCCTATTCAACTCACTACAGCCAGTCCACCTAGATGCCAAAGTCTATGTCCTGTGTTAGAGCACCTCAAGGAGAGCTTTGCTCTTGCTCCACATGACACACCTGAGCCTGTCTGACATCACCATGCTGTCAATTTCCACGCCTGACGTCCACTGAGCAACTGTTTTTAACATAAGTTGTAGGACAAACACAATGAACGATCATCTTTAACTAACCAAAAACTAAATGTGCATCACTGTTTTATGTAACTTCATGGGCCAAATACACTTTAGGGAAAACCCTTTTATTGTCAAATTCCTGATACAGTAAATTCCAATCTCCTACTTTGTGATGTACTTGCAGTTGAATACGAATCTGGTTCAAGAAAATTAAACTCCCAAGACCTATCAGCAGTGCAGGATATATTAACAGATGTACTCTATTGCTTTCAGCTAGATTTTTAGCACACCTATGGATTTACTAATGTAAAATACCATCACTGGCAATTGTAAGAGCTGAAAGATCTTCAGTGCATAACATTTCAAATGTTTTGTTGAAGATTCATTGGTTTTTGTATACTGTGCAAGAATAATAAGCTTCTTACTATGGAAGTAAATGTTGAGTCCCTAGAGAGAAAAGAAATGCTCCAAAGAACCAAGCAAAGGAAACCAATAATCCAGAAACCTTAATTATTGACCGTATGCTTTACTCAGTAGTCCATGTAAAAATTAGTGGTGACTAGAGCTCACTTGTGGTGGAAAGACGTTCATTAACTCAGACATGAGATGTGCAGCTGGCCTGGCATCCTCACAAGTAGGGGCAGTGTTGAATGGGGTGAAAAGCAAACTAGTTTCTGCAGTCTAGAGAAGGTTCTGTAGGGAGGTAGCAGGACACTGTGAGAAATCCTGGTCTAATGCTGCTCTGGCCCTCCCACCTTCACTGACAGACAGATTATAAGCGTCCAGAAGCTGTCAGGCTAATACCTTTCACCACCAAGAAAATCAATGGAAAGAATAAAAATAAATGACAGTATTTTGACAAAACAAACGTGTCATCATGTATCTTTGCTTTTACTGCTCAGCTATTCCCAGTTGCTAAAGTGCTCAAAGAATAACAAGCATAAAAACTAGAACTCAACCTGTATTTCCAGAACATGGAATAAGAACTCATCTATGTAGCACACATGCCAATGTTTCTCCGTAAGTGTATAAAATGATTCTGCATTAAAGGTAATATTTACAGAGACATGAACTCCAACAATGCCCAAAACTCAGTTTTCAGACATTAATTTAAGATGACACATGAACAAAATATGAGAAGAAAATATAGCCCACAGCAATGTGGGAGTTTCAGAATGCAGGTACCAGATACAGATCTAGTAAAAAAATAAAAAAATCAGAGAAGGGTTCCTGTTGGTAATAACAAGGGGGAAGTGACAGATATTATTTGCTTCTTTTGTACTTTTCAACCTGTAGCTGCATTGTTGCCCTCCTGACAGTTATTTCATTAATGACAATGGAATGTCATTCTTCAGAGAAGTACAATTGCATATTATTCATTTTGAACTGGGGATGAGGGGAACAAGACTCACACCTGCCCTGCAGTGCACATGGCAGTGAAAATGGAAGATAATTATTGGAAATAGTCGACTCATTTTCCCGACCTTGAATGTCTTCTGCCTGCCTAAACAAAAAATGCTTACTCATGTAATTTGGATAGTCCCTGCAGTCTGTCACTGATCTTTTCCAAAGTGTATATCTACACGAAGAAATGTTGCCCAACTAATAGAAGGTCAAATCGATGACTGCATAAATCCACATAAAAATAAACACAAATTTGAAATGCGATTTTCCATTTAACATCTTCACCAAAAATTTAGGCATATCTTAATAAAACAAATGCTTAAATAAGAAAGAGTGGCCTAAAAAACAGGAAAAAAATCCTTCAGTTGGAAGCTGTGCTGCCTCAGTGCAAACTGAGGTCTACTGGTGAGCAACTACTTACTGTTCTTGGGACTTGGCTTTGAGAATGTCCTTCTTACAAGTAGCTTAGTGAAGAATTGTGATTTTTTTTTTTTTTTTTATATATACTCTTATAACCTTGAGGCAAAACTCGTACTGTATTTTGCTTATAACGCGAATCAAGACAAGGAGATGAAAGTCTGCCCCTGTGTGCAAGCATTTGTAGAGCACAGGAGAAGGATCTGGACTGCATCATGCCCAAGGGCACAGACAGGATGCATGTTCCTCCCTAAGAAGCATGTGAGTAAAGAGAAAGGAAAAGAGCAAGAAAAACTGAGAAACAAGAGAAGCTCTCAAAGCAACAAGAACTTAACTGAGTGAGCCTCGGCATCCGGGAAAGCTGGATTTCAAGGGTATGCCATTTCATTCATGTATCCTGACAACAGGATTAAATAGCAAAGCATGGATTCTTCTTCAGAGGCCAAGAGGATGTCTGGTGGAAAGAGAACTGGAAAAGGAAATGATGCTGCTTCCATATTTGTCTTAGAGAATTGCTTCATTTTCCTCCTACTGGAAAGGGTGAAAGCATTTTGAAGTCAAGAGATGTTTAATTTTCTCTTACAGATTTATTATGTTTATTGCTTTGGGGATCTCATTGCTTTGATAGCCCTTAATTTTCCTGATGTTAATGTGGGTTTTTTAGATTTTCATGCTTGGAACTGTTGAATTTTTCTATTTTTTTCACTGTTTTTATATAAACAAAGTGCTGAAGAAATTATAAAGAAACTTTTCTAAGTTATGTGAAGCAGATACTTTTCCATAAGCACATTCTAACTTATTTAATAATAAATTTAAATCATATTTAAATTATTTAATTGTGTGCAATACTTAAGGTATAAGATAAACATAATTTTGCTAAATGAAATCATAGAGCATGTCACGTTGCTGTGGAGGCACTGATATAATTTTTCTCCCTAATTATAAAACCCATAAACTAAGAAAATATACATACATACATATGTACACATTATTCAAAAGAAGCACTGAGTTTAAAGAAATTGAGGAGGGAAGGAGGTATTTAAGTTCACTTTAAAAAATAAACAGGGAACACAAAAATTGAATTTCATCCTGCTGCAGGTTGAAAAGAAACACAGTCAGCAGCAAACAAACCCCTTTTGTTTAGCACTTCCAGCACAGTCCTAAAAAGAACTTCTATATCACTCCAAATGAGTGGTAGTTGGGAGAATGGACAAAGGGTTATTTCATTCCTTTTGTGGAGGGAGAGCCTGAAAGCTGGCGGGAATCAGTGAGGTGGGAGCACATATCAGCACTGCCACTCACATCATTGGTGCCAAAGGAAGAGAGGACTCCTATCCCCACAGTTAGCAAACTTGTGCAGTGATCAGGCACCACAGAACCTTCTACTTCTGAACTAATCAAAAAGGGAGCAAGACCAGGTCAGAAAGTGCAGCATTATATAATTCACCTGCTGGACAGTATGTGCCATGTAAAAAGCAAACTGGAAGAAAAGATGGCTCTGTATATTATCAGCAAGAAATGTTAATGAACAGAGTTTGCTCTCTGATTTTGCCTACATGGTAAGAGCAGCAATGACAAGTATAATGCATGCAATGTCCACATTGTGCTCTCAGGGAAGTGGTACTGGTAAAAGATTTTGCCACTGCATCAAGCACTCTTTTTCTTTTCTTCTTATTTCATATACAAAAAAGTTCAGAATAGCAAAACACAACCCCGTCCAAACAAATTAGTAATCTTAAAAGTATAGTAAATGCATCTGTGTCTTTTTCCTGAGAGCCAGCAAAGATTTCTTCTTCAGGCTGCTGGAATAATTTTTTTCAAGGCCTCATCCAGCACAGCTCAAAGACAGTCTGGTTTGGATGGTTTTTTTGCTGCACAGAGCTATGTGCTGTACAGCAGGATGCTCATTTAGCACAAGTACACCACTTTGATTCTCTCCCATCTTTAACTGATTGGCAATGGTCAGTTTACTATGTTTAAATTGGCTCATTGTGTTTACATTTTGTCTCAGTTGCACTGAGCTTGTGCCTTCATTATCTCTGACTGCCTTGGAGTTCAAGACCAGCAAAATCAGAAGCCAATGGTCCAGGTCAAAGAGGCACCCACTGCAGTTGAGATGGAACTCTCGAGCCACGCAGTTTGTGTTCTCAGTGGTGCCCACTACTATCGGTCATTGACTACATATTCTGTTTGAAATGCTTTGCTGGGCAAGACAAAACAAATTGGGACAAATTAAAGTATTATCCCTTAGTTTTGACTGTATGTTTTTCTTTGCGTTAAATAAATGGCTTCATCTCTTGTATAAACAGATCTTTTCATCATCTAACCCAGCCTATAAATATGTATTACTTCACTTCCTCCTACAGCATATGTTAAGAATGTGGTGCTAAACACAAAAAGGTTGCCACCCTCAGAAAACTAGGATTTGGGATGATTCCATGGGTGCTATCTGCACATTTCAGGTCAGTCATTTACTGGGAGTGGTATTCAGCTGTAACGCACAGAGGCAGCACGGAAAGATTTCTGTCTTTAGGAGAGCTCGTTTACCAAGCAAGCACACAAACCATCTGTTCTGAGAGCCTCTGTGTACACCCTCACATGTAATAGCTACAGTCAGTGAGTGATGGGATCAGTGATGTGTCTGTCTTTTTATACTAGAAACACACAGGAAAATAAAAGGGAAAAGAGCAATATATATTGTCAGCACTTCTCCCATGTTGTAATAGGACAAAGGGATATGGAACATTCTCAGACCACGTGAAAGCCATGAAGACTCCAGTGTTGAGTTACAGGTTAAAGGGAAAAGTTTCTTCTTAATTCCCTAGAATGCATAATTTATTTCAAAGGACAACACATAAAGTCACTATTATTTTGTATTGTCATCATGAGAGTAAGACCAGGTCCGTAGTCACAACAATGTTCAGAGGTAAGTTAGCATGTGAATGAAGATGGATTACTGGGAGAACACACTTTCCCTTTAACAGCAGGGCATTTTGCACTGTCTAGTTTGAGTAATCTCCAACTTTTTACAGGTCAAAATGGTAATGTGGCATCAATGATTCGTTTAAGAGCCATTTAAAACTGTTCAGTAGTAGATATGGCCCAGTCCCTTTTCCACTTGAGTGCAGTGGGAACAGGAGAGGCACACAGTTTTAGCATTGTAGTCAAATAAACCGTTTTTTCAAAAAGAAACTCACTGTAGGCTGACTCCAATGCTCTCAACATTCAACGTGCATGGTATCGAGTTACACTCAAATCATACAGAAAAGAGACATAAATGAGGATCCAGCCACACTGCCAGTCTTGGCTTTCTTTTGTATGACTTCGATTTAGTTTTGTTTCGTTTTGTTGTTAAAACATTTTTTAAGAGATAGAAAAATCTTACCTCTTAAAGGAGCCCATTGTTAGTAACTTGTTCATCACAGCCCCTTCAACCTCCCCAAAAAAGTAACCAGTCTGTAAAGGGAAGATGCAAGAAATTACCAAAAGTGTAGATAAACACAAAACAAGAGTGGGGTCAATTTAAACTGGCATAAACCAGGATCTGACAAGAGTGGCTTTGACAGTTGCATAGACAGGTTTTCAGGACTACTGCTACATAAAAAATGATGAGGACTTCACAGCCATTGCAAGTGGCTGGGATTACATTATTACCCCTGAGCAGATGTGGGAGCTTAAACAATGTATTGAGGTACATTATATAACTTCTAATATCAGAAATAAAAGCCATCCAAACCTAAAGCTTGTAAAGAAAACACTCTAATCTGATCACAAACCCTTGTGATTAAAATGTTACTCAGAAAAGATATAAACAGGTTGTGAGAGGATTTCATAAACAGTCATTAAAAAGCGTTGTTTATAATTCCTGCATGACCTGTTTAAGGAGCTGGAACAGTATATTTCATCAATCCTATAAATTTTAACTCCTTTCAGAGTCATTTCATACTTAAAACCACTCAGACTGATGAATTACTCATTTTGTCCTTGTTCAGTACTTGTGGACTAATAAAAATAAATCTCTATTGAGAAAACAAACATTCATGTTATGAATTTGGTATGTAGTATGGAAGTGACTCTGTCATCTGCAGCCATTCATATGACAGTGGAAAAATCTTGCATGTACAACATTTTTTCTACCTTGGGAAGACCTGTTTTATTTTAGAGTCCCAACTCCCAGAAGAATTGGATATTTCTCTTCATTGTTTAAAGGGAGAAATCCCACAATTTATGAGGGGGAAAGGGCACTACACTCTCAAATTGCATGGATTCCATAGGTTTTGTATGAACTAAACCTCAATTCCATTACAAGGAACTTAGCTGACCTCAAGTATGCACCTGGGAGTTTGCAGGCAGAAAAGTTACAGCCCTAGCTAAAAAAAGGCATTCCTCCACCTAAAAAGCAAGTATTGCCTTTTTTTTTTTTTCCTCAGGGGAATCTTGGAACATTTTCCAAAACATATGGGTATGTAAAGTCTCCTAGAAACACAAGGAACATGACTAAAAATACTAGCTTCAATAACTCTAGCTGACTGATGAAGAAAGATTATCCTAACTATTGGAGAGGCAGTCAATGTCAAAAACCCCTAAACCATAAGTGCCTGGTTACAACCTTAGATAGTAATAAACCTGATTTATCAAGTTGTGCACCAGTCTTATGAAGACATTTCAGTGACAGTTCTTTCCATAAAAGCTCTATTTGTAATTACTAGTTCTCCCCCAAAGCAGTAACACACAGGTTATCATTATTTTTTTAATACATTAGGATTTAGCTACAAATCAGATGAAGAATTACACTGCCCCACAAACACGATTCTTGGAGCAGTTCTGGTCATGTCTGGAAAGTCCATAGAAAAGCAGGGCTGAAGCAACCCCAGACAGGCAAATCATTGATAAGGCATCATCCCACTTCCCTACCCCTTCTCTACCCACAATAAATATAGACTGTATACACACATATAAAAATAAGCATATACTATTGTAATCTTGTGATAATGTTATATAAACATAGACACAACTCTGCTGTCCATCTTAGATTCATTGTAACTACAAAACTAGGTCATAACCCATTTCTAGCCCTAGTTCTGGGCCAACAGTTGTCCACTCTATACCCTTCACAGGAATATGTAATGGTTGATATCAGGTAACTATCAAAGGAAACATTTCTTCCCAATATTTATTGGTCATAGCCAACTATAAACTTGCAAATCACTTACACAAGTCACAACTATTTACCTGTAAATAGTAACAACAACAAAAGGGGGAATAATGAGACAAACATGTTTTAAATGCATCAAGATTATTCTGTAATGGTTGTATTTCTTAGATCATGCTCAACTAAACAGAAAATATACATTTAACAGATAGAAGGCAAAAAAACCCCCAACCAAACAAAAAGCTGCCTCAAACATAATGCAGTTAATATTTAAGCAATGCTATATTTTTAGCTTCTAATTTTTGTATACATCCTGGAATTATATTCAGAACATGCTTGACATTCTAAAGGGATGGAAGCAATAAATTCAATAAGTTTAAACAAAATAATCCATGTCAGTTCTCAGTTTTGCATATAAGATGACATACCATAAAGAATGACTATTGCATGACACGGTGCTGTATGTTTAACAGTTAATGCTCTGTTGGAAGGACAACAGTTTCAGAAAATTGCCTTTCTCTTGTTTATTATGTGCTAATATCATTTTCAAAGTCCCAACCAAAATGGAGCAAGAGAGAGAGGGTTCACAAGGAAACAGGTAATTATTTTTATGCTATTCAAAGGTGAAAAATATATCTATCCTGTTACTTACAAAAGTGTCAGATTTAAGGCTGCAATAATTCAAGCCTTTAATTTAAAAGCAAAATGCTCAGTTTAGCTTCTTTTTTGCCATTCACTTCGAGTTCTTATCTCCTCTATAGACACTCTTCCAAGTCTCCCAGAGGTCTTTTCAAAAGCTGTTTCTCAGTAACCAACCCAGTCATAACAGATTAATTCACCTGAGGGCTAAATAGGAGTGTGAATATTCCTATTCATAATACCAACACATAAAAGAAATTCAACTTCAGACAATTTTGGCATAATTAAGGCACCATCTCAGCTGTTTTCAGGCAAAAGTTAATGAGAATGGTGATGGTTCCTTCATAAGGTTTGCAGGATCGAGTGATCATACATTAATTTTTCAATAATTTTCCAAGAAGAATAAGCAACTTGATCTTCTTATTAATCATGCTCCTTGTCCTCTCTGTTGTGATGCTGAGTGCTTAGTTTTAATCCTTCAATGTCTGTAATCCACTTCAGAAAACAAACTCCTCAAATAACAGCTCTGTAAAATCTCATTATCTCAAGTTTGAATGTAAAAGCTCTGTATCCACACACAGCCCCCCCCTCGCCCCATCATGGTATCCTCCCTCCCTCCCTCCCTTCCCAGCCTTTCCATGTGACAAAAATGCCATAGAGAATCTGGGAGTTTTTTTGGGGGTAAAAGCATTTCACAGACAACAGACACTTCTGCAGCAAAAAGGCCTTTAAGAGAACATTTATGACTTTAGGAGCAGACCGTGCCCCGATGGGAGAGAAATTGAGCTCCTGTGAAAAACAACTTACATTCTTTGTAGAAGGAATTTTTTTAATTTTATGTTACTGATTCCTTACCGTTTTCAGATGGTGGCCTATTTAAGAAATAAGTACTTTTACATGAATGTGTTACTTGAAAAGACTGAAGAAAAATCTTTCACTTACCTGCCTATAGTCTTCAGATACTAAAATAAATCCATTGTTGTCTATTAGGTAACAGTTGATTGTCTGAAAAATGATAAAATATCATTTTAATTTTTTATTTTAGGATATATCAATAAGTTAATCATGTACTTTTAAGTGAATTGTAAACGGGTAAAACCTTCAGGTTGTTATAATGGTTTGCATAAATTCTAAGTGAGTGGAGTCCTGACTTATGGGATGTTATCCGATTTAATTTTTATGCATTTGCTTCATGCAAAACAAAACAAAGATGTGTACAAAATGGGAGGATATATAATAATTACAAACAAGAATAAGAAAAACAAGGTCAGTGTTTCTGTAAGCCATTCTCAAAAGTTTTCCTTATAACTAAGTTTGCAAAGGCTCAGAACTTTGGTCTTCCTGATGGCTTCTCCTGTGTTTGGAGAAAAACATCAGCACAGTGTCATTACCCTAACGATGTATTAATGAAAACACAGTGTCAGCCTGCAGACCCAACAGGGGACCAGGTAATATTTTTTAATTTGTTCACTGGGGGATGGGACCAGAAACTTCTGTAAAAGAGGCCCCACAGGTCTCTTAAAGCTTTTCAAATTGTGTTTTTAATTGGGAACTGGATTTAGAGGTAGGACTGTTAGCCTTTCGTAGGTCAGACATATAAACTGTATAAAACAAGGTAAACCCAAATCAGTGCTTCCCTGCATACACACATGCACTGTTTTAACCTCAAGTGAATTACTTGCTACAGGCAAAGTTTTAATTACTGTGCTTCAGAGTTTAAACATAAGGTTCAACTCAAACACTGATATAACTCAGTTTCTCTTCAGTATTGCCAAATACCCACCTCAGTGTTAAACCTTTGTCATATTTCTGTTGTTGGTCTAAATCAGCAAACATTTTTATCATTGCTTATTGAATTTTCTGTGATATTTGTGTAAAAATAAAAAAAACTAAGTAGAATGGCTTTCAAAATAGGAATTCTTGTGGTTTTGTTCTTAATTCAAAATCTTTCCTGCTGCAAATGGGCTGTGCAGAGATATGAGAAAATATACTGAGAAAATATACTTTCTTCTATGCACATCCAGCAAAATCTCTCTGCTGTTTTTGGAAGAAAAGCAGCCCTATGCAGTAGTAGCTGTGCAAGATGCAAAAATGCAGCCCGGTACTTCAAGAAACGCTTAGGTGTATTTGATTCTCATTCTGGCCATAATATTAGTACTGTTCTGTGGGGCATAGAAGAGGAGAGATTTGCAAAAATGCTGGCTTGAGGTAGAGTTTTTATAAAAACAAGAAAGCCAAAATCAGGGAAAAGTTCAGAATGAACATTATTCCCTAATGCAAATCCATGATATTCATTCTAATAGGGGAACCTAAGCTACAGGCACCCCCAGCGACAGAAAACCTGTCAAAAAGGAAGTTGAAACAACTCATTTCCAACCTCTGATCTGCTGGAAAGCCCCAAGTTGGCAAATGAAATGTGAAAAGCTGCTGATGCTGGCAAAGAACCCAGCAGAGCTAATGCATTCAGAAGAGGTAGCTCCTTAACCTCAATGGTGTGTGAAGGGTGGAATTTCATAAGCAGGCGGCAACACCAGAACTGCTGTCCCCAAAGTCCATCATAAACCTCCCACCAACTTTATTAGGAGAGGAGCTAAGTCAACAGAGAACTCTTTTGAGGATACATATCTGCAGTCCTCATGCATGAAAGATTAATCTGAAGACAGTGCTTTGAAACAATATTTCTCCATAGAAAACAAATAAAAATAGTTATGCTGGACAAGAAAGAGTGTAGGCTTCATTTAATAGTTTGTGAGTTACATGCTCTTGGGAAAATGCTGGTTCAATTAAAAAATTAGTGGCCATGTCTCAAATCTCTAAGACAGAGTCATTCACTAGCATTGTTCAGAAATTTAAAAAATACTAATTTTTTAGCATTAGTATTGGAAAAAGGAATAATGAAATAAGTGGAATATGCATCATTTGGTGAAATGTGAAGATAAGAGGGCTTCTATTTCAATCCATTTTAGAAACATTAACAAAGGGAAAAAATACTCATTCAGGACCATCCATTCACCACTTGCCAACAAGATAAATAACTTTCAGTATTCAACGTTGTGTTAAAGAAACAGTTTATAACAATTTCAGCGCTGACAAAGGGCAGCAGGGTACATTTACTCATCCAACACATTAGCAAATCTCAAACAAAAGATTTCTGATACAAGATTATTGCATGAAATAATAGCTTTTGGATTGACTAGAGCTGTATTCAGGAGGTTTAATTCACAATATTTCACAGGTACTGGAAGTGAACTATGCTCAGGTTTGCCCAAAGGTTCAAGTTCAGTGAACTTCAGATTTCAAGGGGAATGTTCCATAGGTGGAGAGTCCCTGAGCTTGTAAAACCATAGGCATAAAGTCCAGAATAAACACAGCAAGAATGTTGACTGAGGTCTGAGAACACATTTGAATTACAGTAACTTTGATCAAGTTCAAGTCCTCTATGTATTTTTCACAGCTCCAATATACAATAACAGTAATGGAATGTAATATGGGTTAAGAAACCAAAAATAAAAAAGAAAGAAAACAGTACATTTAAATAAAATGTGAGGCATCAGGAAACCAAGAAGAAATGAGCAAATTCAAAGCTTTCAAAAAATTAAATATTTCAAATTACTAGGATATATTTTAAAATCAAAAGTATCACACACATTGATAATCTCCTTTTTTAAAATTATTTTTGCTATTAATAATAATTAATATTTATTGATTATTGTGCCATTCAATTTGCATTAATTACTTAATATTTACTTTAAAATGCTTTAAATTATACCATATCTGTTCACAGATATTTTCCTGTCATTGAGAGAAGCTGTGAAAGTTAAGAGACTCAACAGAGGAGCTGTGATTTGATTGAGTCCTATCAACAGTATTTTTTGTCATTAAGAAAAAGTTTGGAATCTCTAAATCACCAAGGTTCTCAGAATTACTAAATTTCTACATATGCTCACATGGCTCCTGGTGGTATCAGGCTGAAAAGACTTTAAACAGCTTATGGTTTTTTAAAGTTAATAATAAAGTAGTAAACAAATGCCTTAGCACTGCTTCAAATTATCCCAAACTGGATTCAAAAGCAGAATTTACTGCAACATGTTTTAAGTACTGATGTCAACCTTGTGATTAAGTGGATGTCTATAAGCAGTCATCATAAAAGTCTCAGTATCTAAATAATGTAATATATTAAAGGTGATTACCAAATACACCAAGAGATCATTATGTACACAAGATGTTCAAATTAATTCATCAACTTTATGTTCTAGTGCAGTAGAGACATACATGGAAAACAAATCCATTAAATACTTACTTCATCATCACAACTTATAGCACATCTGCCATCGAGAGATGCACACTAGAGATGATATCAAAAATCAATAAAACATTTTCATTTCTCATTCAAAGATTACAAAATAAACATCTTAAAAATTCGTATGGGCAGAATTATAAAAGAGTTGCTACCGATTACACTTTTATCTAAAATGGTTCTAAAAATGACTAGGAAAATTTTAAACCTGTTCACCAAACCTGTTCTGTTCCTGCCTGCAGAGAAAAGGTGCAGTAACAGGTAACAATTTCAGCTGCTTTAAACACCACAATCTCCTCCATGTGCAGGAAGCTTGGAGATCATTCCCAGAGGGAGGGTTTTCCAGTAGGGGTAGGGCAGAGCTGCATTTTAGGGTTTTTTTTCTGGAACAGTGAAATTCCAATCCATTCTCAAAATAGGGGTGGCATCTCCTAATCTTTAGAAAGTACCTGATTATCCCCTTCAATGAGTACAAATTCTATCCCCTGAATGTGTTAAGTGAAGTTCATTGAAGATTATGATTCAGTAACCTGGTTTAGTGAATTAATATGATACTTCAGTTACTGAATGTTACAACAGAAAACCTAAATAAGTGAGAAGGGATAATTCTGCTACTACTGGAAGTAAATAAATATCAAGGTTTTGTTTACTGTTTATACTTTTTCTAAGGCAGAAAAACAACATCCCAACAAATGTACTGGGGTCTAAAATTCATAATCTTTCTAATTGCTTCCGTAAACATGGGATCAAGCAAATATTATTCACCATTGAATTCTCCTTTGTAATGATGAACCGGAATGTAAATTAGCACTAATCTTCAAATACATTGTTTCTTTACAATAGTTTGCTTGTGACAAAATATTGCAGATCACCTGCACAGTTCAAAATCTGTTGTGTATTTAATGACAAAGAAAAATTTAAAATATACCTGTCTGCTGGCAGTCCAAAATTTCCTCTGGAAAAATTCAAGTTTCATCTGGATACCTACAGCTAGGAAAGACATAAATTAAAAAATATTAATTAATAAATAAACCAAGCATGCTTAATTCCTTCAAAATGATTATTTGAAATTACTCAGAAAGAAAAAGTCTTACAATGAAAAGAGAAAGTAAGCCCTGAAATAAAAAACCACAGCTAATTAAATTGAAGGGACCACACAGTCATATTTTAAACCCTTTACAGCTTGGCTAAATAGGAAGATGCTGTTAGAGATTTAGAGATTCGTCACATTGTATAAAAAACTCATTCAAAATGCATAAGTCTCCATAATTAACACAAAAGAACCATAAGCTGAACATCCTTATGTTCATACCAATCTCATTTATATTTTACTGGTACCAGTATATATATCAACTGCAGGGAACTCATAGTATCTATTTTGTGATGAAATACATGAAGATTTGCTGAAACAACATTAAAATTTGGTTAACATTTCAAGTGATGATTTGTTCTGAGGTCATTTAATCCATGACTTATCAGTGGAACAAAAGAAGCATTAAAATTTTGTTTGAAAAAAAAGATTATGTGTAGTTCTGTCAAAGGAAAGTATCTGACCCATGTAACTGGGTTTCAAATTTTAAAGAAAAAGGCTATTAATGCTAATAAATTGTAATTTTAAAAAAGAGTTATTAAAGATACTACTGGTGTAAGTTATACATTTGTCATAATTTCAGATGGGATTGTTTTCCCAAATACCAGTGAACGTTTCTGCCAGCCCAATCTGACATTCCTGTTGAAGAATGATACAAGGCACTGTGGTTTGCATAAGCTCCATAGGTAGTTGATTCTTCTGGTCTCACCTGCCTAAACTGAGAATTCAAAGAAGCTTCAGCTGTAAAGCCTTAAAAGTCAGAAACCCAACTCCTAGCAAATTCATTTATAAAATGTTTTGTTTAAAAACAAAGCCTCATACAAAAGGAAAAAGTAGTTGTTTTGGAAAACTGAATAAAATTTCATTTATTCATTCCTCCTCTAGGGTCCACAGCAGGAATCATTTAAAAACATATTTACATTCAGATTACTGGCACTTGCTTTTGCAAATGCACACACGCTGATGTCATGCTTATATTCTATTTTGTGTAAGCAGGTAAGGAAAAGTATGTGAAATGAAATCTGTAATGAACTGATACAATAGAATATGAAATTACATCAACAATTTTCTTATTCTAGCAGGTTATAAATATTTTTTTGCTATCTGTAACTCAGGGATGTTTTTTGCTTAAGAACATAAGTAGAGAAATCCAGTTCTTTTGAATACACACCAGAGGAGACTCTCCCCAGCTACATTTTATTATCTAGGAATTAATTTCACAGCCCATGAGAAGATACTGTCTGACAGCCATGCAGCATGTGTTTTCTTCATCTATTGTTTGCCTTCAGGTTCACTCCCAGCACTCAGGTGATCTGCACATCCCTTTTTGTGAAATGAAGGCAAAACACACACACTTTCCTCAAGGAAACCATTTCACTTCAGGGTGTGATGTTAGCCTGGGAAATCTCAAATGCTGTTAACAGGAGAGATGCATGGGTTGTACTTAGATATTGCTCATTTATGGTCCTGATAAGGTTGACCCTTTGGAGTTCTCACCTCCCAGAGCAGAGAAGCCATTCACAAAATTGAGAAAATTTCAATTTCCAAATTATCAAGTTGATTATCCTGAAGATGTAAAAGAACAGATTTTCTTGCACAATTTCACACAAGAACTTCCCTGTTATGGAATGAGTAGCTTCTAAATAATCTATATCCTATCTAGTATGTAATAAATGAAAATTACTAATTCTTCCTAAAATTCAGCCAAAAGTTATTTGAATGCCTCTACTTTCAAAAGAGTTAAGTGTTAGTGTATGGGAAAATAATTTTCTTTTCAAGCCCTGGTGTGATTCTGAAGCATTTTTGCAGGTTTTTCCCTCCTGAGCTTTTCAAGAACATTGGAACTAGAAGATGACTTTTTTTGGTTTGGTCATTTAATGCTATATGAGCTATTCAAATATACTTCAAAAGGTTTTAGAGCCAATATATTCTTCTGAGCAATCCCTTGTCCTTCAGCACTCAAGAACTTTAATATAAAATACCTGTGCTCCAAGCCACTCTATATTTAAAATCTATGTTTTATAAACTGGCTACATGTGGGAGAAAAGGGAAACAGGAAAACTTCAAAATTATATGTCCCATGTCACTAATTCCTAGTTTAGCCTCCTGGGTGTAACAGCTACCACAGAGGTTAGATTAAAAAACTGTAATTGCACTGAAATTTGTCTAAATATTGTTCAGTAAGATACTCAGACAACACCCACATTTTTAATTAAAAAACAAACTACAAACAACAAAATGACTTGATCTTTGTGTGGGACACACATTCTAAAGCATAAAGTATTCTTCAACATTTGCAGGCTTGGTTCAACCAAAATGGCCAAAGGATAGAAAATTATTTTTTTCAGCCAGGAAAAAGTAGCAAAAGCAAGGAGAAAAAGTTTTGTCTTCACTGCTGCCTTTCCTCTGTAATGTCACAGGGGAGAGGGGGCTGGAGCTGGAGACGTGCAGGAGAACAATCCATGGGAGGGGGATTTGGAGAACTCTTTCTCCATGTAGCATAAAAGCCAACATTTCAAACAAATATTGCAAATTTTCTTAGGTGATTCCGTTAAATACCTTCAATGCTGTCTATGGAAAACAGTTATTAAATCCCTGAGGTTTCTTGCCTTAGTTTAATAAATTAGCTGCTATTCTGCAGTGCAGACCCTGTGAAATAACAGATGGTTGAGAATGACAAAGTTATATTCTCGGCTGAGTGATAATTATTGTTAAATAAGTAATTTCCCTATGCATCAATTCCATGGCAGAAGGTAATATTTCACTCCTTTAGTGGGTTGCTTTTGGGATAGAAGTACTGGGAAGTGTTCAACTGCTACAGGGCTCAGGGCTGCTTAATACCAGGCAAACATGAAGGAAAACAAATAATTCAGAATAGATCAGGAATGCTTGAGTTCATTTCAAGATCTCCATGGTTAAGCAAACAGACAGAAAGATTAGGAAAGCCTTCCTCAACAAATTACTTCTGTGCACAGAATTGCAAGACTTCTTAGGCTCTAAGCAAAAAGAATAATTTCCTACTTAAAATAAGAGAGGAAAATGGATTAGACTGATTTATTTCAGGCAAGAGAGGAGCTGAATCTCCCTATAAACCTGACAAAGAGATTCCAAATACATAATTATAGGAAAAAGTAATAAAAGCTAAAGGGATTTCCATTCCGTGAAATATCTATAGACTATTATACTATATAAAAGCACTAGATCAGCAAGGTTACAAAAATATTTTAAGGTCTCCATTTCTTTTCCCACAGAATATGGTATAGACTAAGATTCTTTCTCATACATAAAAGATGCCTAACATTTTGAGAACATTTTGGCCTCCTTTTTCTGATGGAATTATCCTAAATGAGGTTTAACTTGGCTTCAAAATAAGAAATCTAGGATAGAGAATTGTATCAGGATTATTTTTTAATCTGTATTGCTTTTGTATATTAAGCTTAGACTCCTTAAGGTGCTCTTTTTTTCTGCCTAATAATATTAACTCTTATTATCTTTTAAAATATCTACTAACTAAATCTGAAATATTCCAGAACACATTTGCATATTTTTAAAAAGTTGATTGCACTTCTTCTGTTCAAATCTGTTTCAGTTCAAAATCTCTGTCTTCAGTGTTCAGCTCAGGAAAAGAATGAGACACTGAATATTGCACCCCAATGCATAATACTGAGAAATAAACACCACAGCTGTCAAGAAGAACAGCTAGTACAGATTAATGGAAGACTCCCACCACCAAAGATGATAAAAATCCCCTATAAAACATAGGTGTTATGTAGCATAATTAAAAAGAAAATGTGGATATTTTTTCCCTTCAATCCCAAGAAGCCTTGGCTAACAAGTTAGAGGTATTCCAAGAGGAACTCTCCTACAATAATACAGTTATGTCATAAGTAATATATTTATGTTCCAGTATCATGCAGCATAGTTGTATTCTCAGAGACGGTCCCTCTTAAATCACATGCAGGATATATAAAAATACCAACAAGCACTTGTCAATTGTGCACTTCCCAGACTGCTTCTAATCCCAGGTTCACTTCACTTGCACAGTAAAATGCAGTTTCCCCTTTCCAAACTTCACACTTCATTCAGTCTCCTCCTCAGTGATCTTTCCCCTTCTACCCATTCCTTCCTCTTCTCCCCCCAACTCATTTTTTCAGTTCCTCTCTTCAAACAGAAGATCCTCAGAATTTTATCATACTGTTAAAAAAAAAAAAATTAGTTTTCTTATCTGGAAAGTCTGACCCTGATTCAAACACACAACAACAACAACAAATTCAGTCGAACAATCTGGCTGTTTTCTAATATATTGAAAACATGAGTGTACAATTGAAAGCATTGGGCAGTCTCAGTGCTGGGTGGTGACACCAGTCATCTCCAGAACTGCTACAGGCAACTGTTACATCAGCAAAACTGATAAAAAATGGGCCTAATTATTGAGCGGTTATGTACTTTATTCTGTTTTTCTAATGATAAAGCCCAATTCCTACCCCAGCAAAAATAAGGTATACACTGTGCATTTGGATAAAATACCACTATTTTTCAGAAACTGTCCTCTGCAATGTGTTGGTTTGTTGGGTTGGTTTCTGTTATATTTTATATTTTATTTAACTCAGTGAAAATTTATAATGTTCTTACAACTTGTAGCCTAACCCTGCAATGTGTCTATTGAGTATTCAGGTACCCTTAAACTATTTTAATATTCTAGTTTGCTTTTTTTTTTTTTTTTTATTTATTCCTTTGAAATCCATGTAAATGTGCACCTACCTTTTCCACCTGAATTTGCATTACAGTGCCTCATTAACATTTACAGATTGTTAAAAAAAAAAGAGTCTTTTATTAACCTAGATATAATGTAAAATAAAAAAATCTCACACGGTAAATTATCAAGTAGTTTTGATTCTATAAAATAAGCAAGAAAAAATCTTGTATTATTACTGGTATATTACATTTATCTTCTTGACATCAGAAGAGTGGACATACACAGACATTTTTAATCTCTATGTAATTATCAGTTTGTTATAGGGAAAGTTTGCACATGTCATAACACAAAGAATCCTTCCTTCATAAGAGCTATTGTGCTGCAGCAGGTAAAGGAGTGAAATCTTAAATGAGCAATGAAAAGCTAAAGTTCTGCCTCCTTTATTTGTGGACTTCAAACCTGCTCTTTCCTTCCAGAAGGTTTTTTAGAATTAGTAGTGGAGGCAGTTGTCTGGATGGAAACTCCCAAGATACAGGGAAGGCAATGGCAACTGGAATTTCCTGGAGGCCAAGCTCAAGAAGAAAGGGAGGAGATGTTGGGAACTTGATGTGAGGCCAAGCTGAAAGGGGAGCAGGATGATGATTGCTGGGAGGCCGAAGTTCATCCAAACTCAAACCACCAGGGAAAACTGAAGGGCTTGGTTTGCAGCCAACCTCTGACAAACTGAACTGTGGAGGGCAGTCTGTGAACATCATCATAAACCAGACTCCCTGTGACTACCTGACACATATCTTCCTTCTGGAGGACTAATGAAGTAGCAGCAGGAGCAGGAGGAAACACAAAAAGGATATAAATTGAGTGAAAACATAAAAAACCCCCCAACACTCTGGACTGAAAGTCCATTGCTTTTTCAGAAGTCTTCACTGAGGAACTTGGAGGGAAACAGGTTACCTGTAAATTATCATTCAGACAGTTATACTGTATTTCAGACTTCATAAGATAGTAGCTGATGTGCTGCCAACACCATTACAAAGGGCTCCCACAGAAATCTACCAATTTACCCCATGTTAAACTTTGTGTACCAAGAGCACAGCTCAGGGGAGGTACTTGAGAATCTATCTCTAACTTAAAAAGAGAACACCGACAAAATCAGGAACAAACAAACAAAACTATAAACAAATAAACAAATAACACACAAAACCCCCCACAGTTACCACTACACATGCAAAACCACATTGAGTGCACTTTGCTGGAAAGATTTGTTCCTGGGAAATACAAGCAGTACATTGATAGTATAAAGTATGGGCTTAGATTGCCAAATCTGGAAAGGGTGAGGCAGGGCACAGTTAAGCCCTGTCTGGTGTCTGGAGTATCCTCCCTGTGACTTTTAGAAAATATCTGAAACCTACTGACACCTGGCTCATTCCATTACAAAAAAAAAAAAAAAAAAAAAGGATGAAAGTCGGGTAGTATTTTTCTTAGCCTCTTGAAGCTTCAGCAGCCTGCAGAGGGAAGCAAGAACCATTACAAAGGAAACTGGGAAACTGTGCTGGTGGCAGAGCTTTTATGAATTCCTTTGAGGCTTTAACTTTATTCCAGAATCTGTTTGCATGGCCAATACTCAGACAAATATTTCTGAATTCTGATGGTATAGGAAGCATGTAAAGACTGAAAGCAAGGATGTGAAGACCACAGTAATGCTAAAATAATGAAGCAACGAGGGTGTTTTTATAAATCCCTAACCATCTTTTAGTTTTATAGCGTTTCCCTGCTATTCAAGTACATCCCATGACTGAAATGAATAGTAGGAACAGTATATATTTGTAAGCACATTTATAAATCTTAAGGGACTATCCATGACTTGTCAGGTTCTCAAATAAGGCTTTACTTCTCACAACTGAAGTCTTACTATAGAGTAGCATAGCCAGGTTACATTTCCATCTCAGCCAAAAGGCTGTGGTTTCAAGTTTGCAATTAAGGAACTCTAAGAAGCTCAGAGTTCAGACAGACATTCAGAAATTAGGATACTTATCTGAACTCTTAGAGACTGTGACCAGATTCTCTTAGGAGATGTTATCCTTTCTGCTTCCACTTGTAGCTATAATTCAACACATTGAAACCTTGATCATATTTCCTTTTCAGACCTCATTCTGATGACTACCTAAGCACGTTGACAAAAAAAAAATCTGTTTCTACACATTTCAGCATTCTGAGAAAGGGTGATTTCAGAAATGGACAAAGCTTCTATTGCTATTTCCAAAGAGGTTTACCCCTCCCAAACTGAAATCCTATCATAGCAGAATGGGTACAAGTTGTCCTACTGCCAGACACAGAACACTTTGGATGAGACAATAAAGATGAATATTATGTCATCCACTGCAAGATGGGCTTGGGAGGGAGTTTTCTGTCCATTTGCCCCCTCTCAGTTCAATGCCCTCCCATTATAGATCAAGGGACCAAGACATGAAGACTGTGCTGCTCCCAATCTTAGCTCAGAGAGGGGACTTACAAAATGCAACTCTTCCTGCAGAACACACTGAGTATCAACTGCTTGCCCTGTCCTGTTGTCATTGTGGTATACAAGGTCTATGAATATAGGAAATCTCATTAGTCAAACCAGATTTAGGACAGCAAATGAGAAAACATCAACATTCTATTGTATCACATAATCTGGAAATAAGTATTGGACCTCTCATTTACCAAGTTATAATAAAAACAGTGACATTCTTTACAAACTGTTTGCTATACTGTGATTAGAATATTAGTTTGAATTACTAAAAATACGAGTAATGTTATTTGAAGTCAAATAATACATCAGAAATACCTCATCATGAATACAAGTCTTCAGCCTTTCAACACCAAATCTTTTAGATGTTTTACAAGTCAAATATTTACTGCAAAGTTCCAGAAATGTTCTCATGTTTTTATTTTTCTAAGGTCACTACTTTATTTAACCATCTTTTTGCTGTTTAACCACATGGTGGTAATCTATAGTTTTAAAAAAGTACAAAAAAATGTACGTGCCCAAAAGACTCAGAGCACACATTTTTTATGTGTCTGAAATAGTTTTGAGTAGTATCACAGTATTCTGCAGTTGCAAGTACAAAGAAAACAGCACTGGTGGATTTGCAACCCTCTTGATTCATTCATGTTTTGAATGAATCAAACTTTTACTGAACAATTGTAAAAAACAGTTAACAGCAAAAGAGACAGATGTAAACTTTTCCATGAACAGTATTAATTGCAAAAGAAGCCTTTTCTAAAAAAAATTTTGGATCAAAAATTCATTTTTATTGAATATCTGTGTAGAAAAGAACACAGCTGCCTATTTGCTCAACAAAAGTAGGAGCTGGTATTTGAGCTATAAACTAGCATTCCTGGAACATCCTGAACTAGAGGTTTAAACCATGTCTGCAATGGAAAGCAATCTTAGATTAATAACACTGAAAGATTCTCCAGCATACTGAAATATAAGCTTTCTTCTTTTTCACCTTCTCCTACTTTGCATGTGTTAAATAAAAAGAAATACCATCATTCAAGATGTGTTCAGTATATTACAGACAAACATCTCACTTTGAAAGTCAGTCTCTAAAACTATGGATTAAATAGCCCATAATCTGAACATTTCACGTTTATTTTATTTCATGAGAACAATTTACTGCCATCATTTTGAAACCATCAAGATATGTTAACTATACCTCTCAGGAATAAACTGTATTGAGGAAAATAACATGTCTTTTGCTTTATCTAACATATAGAAGTTCAAGTATGTGAACTGGAAAACAGTTAATGTGCACCCAAGAGGTCAGACATTCAGGGACAGAATGAAAATTTTCTATTTTACTTGTCTGCTTACCATATTTCAGAAATAATCTTCACAATTGCTATATAAACCCACACACTCACCAGAAGAAATGGTTGCTTAGGTCTGATCTGGTGACTATGCATGAATTAAGAAGTGTCTTCATAGTGCTAAAAATTAGCCAAGAGCTTCTTTGCTTCATTCCACAAAGATGAAATGACCTTCTTAAAGCCACAAAATACAACCCCTAACCTATCGATAAACTTATGCCCAAATACATAATTAATAAATATTTTTAATTGATACTCCAAGAAGAAAGAAAGAAGGCTTTTAAAAAATGTCGAGACTGATAAAATGAAAAGGCACTGACAGACTTTTTATTTTTTGTGATAAAATGTCATCATTGCCAGAGATCTGTGTGCCAAATTATGACTATAAATGAACTTTTCTGGGTGAGTTGTTAACTTCTAGAAAGAGTGTAAGTGCTAACATGACTTTCAAAATAGAGGTACAAATGGACCCTACTCCCTTCACATAAACTGTTATCCAGATGCTTCAACAAGTAGTATCTTACAATTTATATACAAATGATTAGTAGGATTTAGCTGTCAATACAGCCTTAAGGCATATTTTAGAATCGTAAATCAGAAATTTTTGAGAGAAATCATGGATACCAGATGTAATCCCCTTTAATCTAACAACCTTGAAATAAATCAGGAGGGTTTCTGAGAGGTAATTGTCTGGTATTACATTAAACTAAGGATTTATCATACCAAATAGCTTCTATTCCTACTGTTTCCTAGTAGGTGCAAATTCAGCTGGGGCTTCTGCCTGGAAGGTGTTGAGCACTGCTAGTGCTCACTGAAGTCTGGGAGAGTTCAGGGATGTCCAGCGTGTGATAAGAACACTTAGCACCTTCCAGAATGGAGCTCTGGAGGCAAAAAAAGGCCTTAAATCTCCACTCAACGAAAAGACTTTTGGCAGGAGTTTTCAGAAATTATGTTATTCTATAAAGGAAAACCTCTTATTGATTTACAAGTAAAGTTAACCTTCCAAAGGCCAGGTTTTTATAGCTGTTAAGGCATATACCAAAGATAGGCTGATATTGATGGGCTTTCCAGAAACACTTCACACTGGATTTCTGCCATCTCTATCATATTCCTAGGCATCAAAATAACTTTGAAATGCCACTTTTCAAAATGTAGACATTTCTAAATGACAAAGATTCTCTTGGAAATGCTGCTGTAACACATTTATAAAGCATATTTAACTTTCTAATAGGTCAATTCAATCAATTATCTTTTTTTCTGCTATTTTACAAACACTCTTTTTCAGAATTAATAAATCTTCTCAGCATGTCTATAAGGTAAGCAAAGATTATCTTCTCCATTCTCTCACAATACAGAGCTGATACCCCTACCCTAAGGGAAAAGCCCTTCTCCCTTTCATTAAAAAAAAAAAAGAAAATAAAAAAAACACACATTGGAGATGCAGTAAACTATTACTGAGTCCAATAAAGCGTATTTGAACAGATTTATTTTAAATTGTGATCTTGATTTTTGTATTAAAATTGGGGCACTTGACCACAGAAGGAAAAAGAAAAGGGTCCTACACAAATTTCCCTGCTTTATTCTCCAATTTACATGGAGTTAGAAAGATTCCATCAGGATGGAAGACTATGACTCTTGCATGTGTAGAGATACTTTTATACTGCCTTGACTTCATAACTAAGACTCTTTTTCACTTAATTCAATCAGATTAGACTGTAGTACTGATTATGCTCATATCCACAAATCAGCATTTTAACTGAGTTTCCATGAAAACACTATATTGTCCCTGTTTTCTTTTTAGACAATGCTATGCCTGTTTAACAAGTTTGCCGAGGACAACATGTTTTGTTTAAGTTACATTAACTGGAGCCAATACTTCCTAATTACATTACCAGAAGAAAAATTTCCAGCAGTACTTTTACCATGGGAAACCCTCCATTGTTCAGCCCGTCTTAATCTCTAAAAAACAGAGGAAATCTCAGCATCACCACTGCTTAAAATGTGTTAACTGGTCTTACACATATATATTATACTGGTCTTAACGCATATAAAATAATCTTTTTTAAAATGACAACCTTGCTCTTGTTTTACAATATTCACATGTAAGCAAATGATCCCATGGAATGTGGATTTCTGTGAAGCTTCCATCAGAGAACATCTGCCTCTGAAGACTGGGTGGTTTAGTGGTTGAAGCACTGAAGGCTTAGGGCTGTTCCTGGCTTTGCTGTTTACCTGTTGTGCAACCATGAGCAAATCACCTTTAGTATTCTGTGCTCCAGTTCCCCAGCTGCAAAAGGGGAGGAAGGATACTTCACATTCTATCAAAAGTGATTTGAATTCTAAGAATGAAAGCAATTATAGTTAAATATTCTTACAGCCAACATTATAGGTTAGGGTGCAATCTGAAAACAGTTGTCCCAGTTTGGGTGAGAAAAATATAGCAAGATTTGACCTTTAAAACTGTAAGACAGAATGGGAAGCCATTTATCCAGAAGTTAAGGTCACTCTTCCAGAAACATCGGATCTACTGCTTTATAAAAGGTTAGAAAATAATGTATGACCAGCTGATGGCACCTGGTAGAGTAGATAATCTTTAGTTTCCAAGGAAAAGCCTGTACTACGATTGCATGAAACACAAATGTTCACTTAAGTGCCTGTGTTTGAACATAACATCTCCAAATCATCACAAACTACAAATTACAGTGTTCTGTTTTTTCATCTTTCTAATGGGTTTATAGAAAAGAAGTTTGTAGCAGGAATTAATGAAAATTCATTTAAGATCTTAATGACACCTAAAAAAACCCAAGGTGTGGAAATTATTATTTCACTAAACCAGGTGCACGATGCATAACTTCAGCTTCTAAATGCAGTCAGGCTACTCCTCCCAATGAGCACTTGAAGAAACAGAGAAGTCAGTAGTACTTTGAGCACATCTATTCTAACTCTGCTGAAACACAGAGATGGAAAGAAACTGGACACTGTCATTTTGAAAAGGGAAAAGTCTCAGCCAAAACATGAGCAACCAAGCTAACCTCGGCCATTATGTTCCAAAATAACATACTGCAGAAGGAAAGGAAAGCAAGGAAAGATCAAAATACACCCTTTTTGTCCAAGAAAGCTATAGCTTTATGGACAGAGGAAGCTCAAACAGGTTGGGAACTTTTGAGATCCACCATAAATTGAAGAGTATTAAAATAGAAATGCCCTTGGATAAAAAGGGATTGTACTACATGGTAACATGTGTTACCTGCATGCTTCAGCATCACCCAGTGTTGATACAAAAGTCAGACATAAACATGGAAGACAAAAAGATGAGATCAACATTTAAATGGGCTAATAATCTACTTTCATAGAGTGCTTTTTCTTTATACTTGCCCAGGGGCATTTCAACTGTTGTTATAAATGTTGTCCTCTCTACTAATCCATAGGTTTGAATCAGAAAGTTCATCCTTCAGCATCTTAGGGGACAGTGAAACAGAAACCACAGTTAAAAGCTTAGAGATAACTTTAGTTAGTAGAAACAAAAACTAGGCATAGCTCAGTATTAGGACTGTCAGGACTTCATAATTTATGCCAATCTTGCTGAAACATTTTCCTTTTTACTTAGCAGACAGCCTATCAGCCATTTGCTACAATCCTCCTAAAAGATGTATTAAAATGCAGTAAACAATTTTCCTTTTTAAAAACCAAGAGAAGGAAAATATTATACAGTGCACATACTTTATAAATTCTAATCAATATTGAAAAAAAATATTCTACTAATGAGAAATCACAGAATGAGGACCTTTGAGCATGAAAATAGGAAACCAAAACAGACATGTGGAAGACCAACTAGTCAAAGCAGACAAGATAACACAGAACAGGTAAAAAGAGTGTAAGGATAGTGAAAACATGATGTTTCTAAATTATTTATATCTTTAATGTCCTTTCTTTCCCATTAGGTTATCCCAGTCATGTTGCTTCATTACTGCTGGTATAAGCTGCACACTTTACAGGGTTTTATTAAAGCTACTTTTTATATTTCATAGCTACAGTTTGTTTTTTTTTTTCTTTTTTCTTCTTTTTTTTTTCCCCCCCGCTTCTTTTTTTCTTTATTTAAATGCCTATTGTTTTACTCCTGCATACATTTCCTCCCAGGGTATCTGAAATCCTTAATCATGGTCTCAACATTTCTCTCCCACATTACACTTTTAGAATCAAGTTCCACGACTTTTAAGAGTTATGCTTACGTCAGAGGGATCAAGAGGTTTAAATTTCAGTACCTATTAAATGAATTTAATTATCCAACCAGTTCCATTTGGATACACTGTAACTGTTCTTTGCTAATCTAGACCAGATTTTCCAGTATTGTAATTCTCATTAATAAAATGCCCACTGAAAGAGTATTTTCTTTTTTAAACAAAGAAGTCCTCTCAGTGGCCTATTTCACAAATTCTAAACAGAAGTATCATTATCCTTTATACTAGCTAAGTTTCCCAAGGATTTATCATGTCTGAAAACAACAGAACTAGCTCAACTTGAGGGATGAGAAATCTATCCATATACCTGACTTACCCTGTTACTTCATTTAAAACATTCTCAGGAAAAAAAAGTGCTTTAAAAACATCCTTGGTGTTTAAAACCTGTTGACAGGTTAAAAATGGGGGCAGGGGGGAGAGAAGGATAACAGCATACCATGTGATCTCTAGGATGTTCAGAAGACTTTTGGTGCCTGCTGCTGCAGCTCTTAGAGCAGTAGGGATGACACAGAAATCCAGAGAGAACAAAGAGGACAGAAAAGGAGCAAACTCTGTACTGCCCTGTGACATTTATCTGCTATTGAAATGAAGAACAGCAGCAGCAAGTACAGGTATCTGGCTCGTTGTTGTTCATTGCAGTTATACGGTACAAGTTTACAGCATCCTTATTCCACTTGGGAAATGGTCCCACAAGCAAAAAACCCTGACATTCCAGGTCCTGTTGATCCATCATACTCAGAGGTCTGCTAGTCACAACTGCCACATACCAGTGCTGAAGAGAGTCACATGCTGGTAACAGGCACATTGTAACGTAGTTGACAGATGGTCCATCATACTTTACCTGCAAGACAACTGAGCTTCTTTCAGGACCTACAGGCTTCAACCTTTCCTCTTGTAGCAAAAGATCATCGAAGGGAAATATTCCATCAGAGCTCAAATCCAAAGCTACTGAGCACATTGGTCCTGATCCAATGGTATATTTAAATTTCTACGGATGCTTAAATCCATGAAAATTATGTATCCAGTGTTTATCAGCTGTATAATATTAACGTCAAGTTGTTTAGTACTTTGATAAATTAATGAAAAAAAAACCTCCTGTGGCTATTTCTAAAGTGCTGCAAGAGGTTTAACTATTTGACTTTTTACTGCAGCAAATATATCATCCCTGCTTCTACAAGTTCTTGTGTTCAAGTGACTACTAAGGCAAAGAGAAAGAGTCCTTTTGAGCCCATAAATACAGGAGTTCCCAATATTTTACAGTGAGTAAGTTTTACTTAACTGCTACAGTTTGCTTTAAAAGCACAAAAGGCATCAATGAAGAACGAGTTCAATTTTGTAGCACAATTGGTGAGCAGCAGTTTAAGAAACATTTATTGCACTTTACAATCTTTCTTCATACACTATGAACATTTCAAAGCCCTTTTACAGAAGCTGTTCAAAAAAATTTTTCCAGTTCTTACAAGAACTGGCTTAGTAAATCAACCATTCAGAATGCACAGGAGATTTCTATTTTGGTCTTAAGTTTGAGTCCAGGGTGAGCTGTGACCATGATTAGAAATTCTGCTTAAATATAAAAATAAGGAAACAAAACCACTAAGAAAAAGCTTAAAAAAGAAACTTTTCTTTGGTGAAAAATAAATAAACTATCTAGAAGAACAGTGAATTATCTCAACTTTAACATGTTTAAGAGTGGACAAAAAGCACCTAAAATGTTAAGATAAAACAAAGTGTACACCTGTCCTTATTTTACATGTGGCTTTCTTGCTCCTATTTTATCTTTTTCACTTATGTTAGCTTGATGTCAAGCAATATTTTTTTCCTACTCACAATAATGGCAAAATGAATTTGTTAATTAACTCTAATCATAATGGTGATACATTCCATCTGTGGATGCTCAGCATGCATAACAGGTAGTACACATCAGTCAGGAAATGATTTAGAATCGAATCTGCCCCCCCTGCTGCTATTTGTGATGGAACAAATACTCTGCTGACACATAATCTGCCCCTTGCTGCAGCTTCATCTAACTTACAGTAAAGGTAGAGAGGCCCAGCATCTCTATTCCCTGTGCTTCTCCTCATCCTGAAGGCCTTGCATCCACTCTGGTAATTTATCTACCTACCAAAGCACACCGTAAGGTCGGTGTTTCAGCATTTGCCAAGTAAGCCCTTCTCACCTTCATATAGTTCTGCTCATTTAGTTCTAGGAAAAGGAGTACAAACCAAAGTATCTTCTAACTGCATTATATTAGTTATAACATCAGAACAAATTCCTTACTGATCTACCTACTGGATTGAAAGTCTTACATTCCTACAATGAGAAAAGAAAAAAAACCTAAATGAAAAAACTGCAGACAGAGGACCTAAAGAGTTGGTTTACAGATTATGAATACAGACCTGGTTAGTATAGACCTGGATATGAATATTAAAAGGATTTTCCAGTCCAAACCAGAACAGTGGTCTAGGGAAGAAGAAAGTTCTGATTGAAATGGAGAAGGTGCTCAGAGCAGCAGCCCCAGTGTTACCAGTGGCACAGCAGCACACACCTCCCCAGTCTGCAGCTTGTGTAAGTACCAGGCTGTCAGGCTGCCCAGCTACCCCTTCCCCCATCGAAAATTCCCACCTGGAATACAGTATGTTCCAGTTCATCTAATCCACTATTACATCTCACACATTGGTCGCTTCTAGAGGTGTCAGAGGAAGGTGTAAAAATTCCCATAAATAATAATTATGGAAAAAAACCCTGCCCACAGGGAAAGGTTTTTCTCCATAACTTGTGCCATTAGTGGTTGATTAAAGCCCTTATGAGTGAAAGTTTATATCCCTTCTAAATTATTTTTTTTTTGCCCCACGAGGTAACTACAGCTCCAGATTATGTATGAATCCTACTAATCTTCTGGCCCAAGGATAACTTCCAACAATGCATTTCATAGATTAATTACACACTGTATAAACAAGTACCAGATGTATCTAGGTAAGGTAAAACAAGCCACTGGAAAGAAGAAAACTGGGCTCTGCCCCTCTACAAAATCACAATTGTCTGCCTGTTTTCTCCTTTCTAGAGCTACACAATATTAATTCCCGCCTGAAGGGACAAGGAAGGCACAAAGAACTTTTTAGACATCATGGTGTCTCCTTATACCTGATAACCATATATCCTGATAACCAACATTTGATGTTAATAAATTCTAGCTGCTATTACTCCCCTCATATCCTATCTAAGCAATAGGATGTCTGAAGAAACCCACACACCCACCTCTTCTGGAAAATATGGTCAGGTTTTTAAGCTATAAATCTTCCTTGAGCCAAATTTAGTCTGATCCATTGGCTTATATTTCTTTTGTAAAAGGCAGGCTGAACTGGGATCCAGGGCCTTCCTCTCTGTTCTGTCAACTTTTGAAAATGTAGTACTCTGCCAGGAAAAAGCTGAAAGGGTCCTGAGCTCTTAGAGTACAAGGACTGCCCTTGCAGAAATAAAAGGGGGACTCATGGGTTTCTTATGTCCTGTCATCTTCGTTTGCACAGCATTCTGACTCAGCTGGGAAAGGATAAGCTCTTTCTCCATGATAGACTACTGTATTTTTTTAAGTGCCAGTTAAAGGAGAAGACTTTTAACATCAGAGGTATGGGTTTTTTCACCAACAAATACAAATTTTATTTTGTTCTGAAGCAAAATGAAGATGAGTTTGCATTGCCTGAAGTTTTATTTAAGGTCTTCAGCAAGGGCTTGGCTGTTTTACCAATCTGGAGACACGTGTTAGTTAGTAGAAAGCAAATGCTGTTTCCCTGAAAGTATCTCAGTTTTAATTCCTTCCCACTCAAAAGCTATACTATGCTATACTATTTTCCACTATAAGGAACATAAATCTAATAAAGAATATGTATTGGAATTGTCTGCTGTGGTCTTGGGAATGTTTCTTAATGTAATCATGTCTGCCTGGACTCGATATACAATACAGTGGAATTCAAATCCTGCAGCTTTTAAATATTTGAAATATTTAAATTGTTTCCTTTCTGCTAGAGTTTAATTAACATAATGTTCTTCTGTAAAAGAGATGATTCTTACACATACGGCTCCCTTGAAGCAGATGGCAGTAATTGCTGCAACAAAGAGTTTGCTGGCAAAGCGGAGACAGAACTGCCCCCAGCAGCCGACAGGGATCGGGTATTAGTTCATCGGGCTGCCTCGCTCTCTGCAATGGGAAACATACCTTGTTACAACAAGGCACAAGCTAATTTAAGAAGTTACAATAACACAGTTGCTGCACCACATCAGACAACTGAAAAGAATCCTGCTGGTGGTTCAAAAGGCCAGAAGTGGAGTACATTTCATGGTTATTCTGTTTCTGGCAAATCTCTACCTGTGACACAAGTATAATTTTTCACCACATCAGACTTCTCTGTCACAACCAAAGTATTATTGCTAATAAATGGGAATAGGACAAGGATTATAGGTTGGGGAAACTTCTGTTTACAAAACATGTGCAGAGTTCTCAATACAAGGAAAAAATAGCCACATCTACATGAGAAGCCAATTGACAGATTTAATGATATGTTTCCAAATCTGAGCCCAGCATGAAGATTTTTTAAAAAGTAATAACTTCTTATACCCTGATTCTGAGTAAATAAAACAACCTCTGCATTATTGCTGGAACTGAACCTCCCATAGTGTTTAACTTTCACTGACCTTGTCTTATGAAGATCTCTTTAACATGGTGCATGCTAAAAATAATACAATTATATTTGCAAAGATTTACCTAAAATAGGAGAAGCAGTTAAGAGACATTCTTTAAGCCCACTGTTAGATGAAATAAACTACTGTGGGAGTTTGTAAACCCATCTGGTCAGGAAACATCAGTTAAAATTGAAAATAACTTTAAAAAATAAACTTTGAATTCATGAGTCAAAATTTTAGACACCAAAGGGAATTTAAAAGTATGAATTAGTCTTATCAGACTAGAAAAAACCAACATAATAGCTAGTATTTCCTGCAACATAATCAAAAGTCATGAAAAGAGGTGTCAGTGGTACAAGGGCTGAGTTATTCCAAGAGAGAGGGATGTCATCTCAAGCAACAAGTAGCTGACCTAACTTTGTTCTTTGAAAGAGTATTCATAGCTAGCAAGGCTACAAATTCTAAGGGTACTGATATTTTATTATAGTCCTTTTTACATTTAGTTCTACCTTCTCTAAAATGATCCACCGGTACTATTTAAGACAGGTCTGTTTATATGTTTGTTAGAAAAGCTTTTTCCATTAACCTGACATTAATTTAAAGTATGGTACAGTTGATCTTTAAGCATCTCTCCCCCTCTCTTTGTAAAGTTGGGGTTAATCAGTATACTGACTGTGGTACCAGGTTATCTACATCTACAGCATTGCTCTGCACTGAATCTCAGCCTTTATCCTGTATCAGGATGATGTGTCATTCATCAAGAGTGTCAAGGATAGTATGGTCTGCCACTCACAGCAGTAATCCTGGGACCCTCAAGATGAGCAATCATGTTTACTTTACAGAATACCAGTTGTTCTATGTTCTCCTTCACTGCTCTTTGGGTCTCTTGAAAGGTGTCAGAAACAATTCAGCAAAGCATAAAACAATAACAGTCACAGCACTGCCCTGTGAGGGAGGGTGGCAGAGGGCAAAACACAGACCTTCGGTAACCAAAAGGGAGCTGTGGAGAGGAGGGGGTTACTTTCTTCACAAGGGTGCATTAGTGACAGGACAAGAAGTGAGGGACACAAGCTGCTCCAAGGAAATCTCTAACTGGATGCAAGACAAAATTATTAATTCTGAGGACAAGTACACATTGGAGTAGGTTGCACAGGGAAGTGATAGAATTTCCATAATTGGAAATATCCAAGTCACAGCTTGACAGGACCCTGGATAACCTCTGGTAAAGACCAGATGTGTTAAGCAGCAGTTTGGACCTTCTGATCTGACTTTACTGTAATTCCTTCCATAGCATTGCTTACAGCATATAAATTTTGCCCTAGAAAGCAAGCTTTGTGTGATCTTTTCAAAAGCATCTAAAGCAGAATTTGTACCCAAGAAAGCTACATTACATTTAAGAATAGGTCTAAAAGCTTTTGATTGAAAAACTTCGCTCTCCGTAGGTCAGCTAACAGATGGACTGACCATATGGCCTGGAAGGACTTAATTATATACCAGATCTCTCATTACTTTCAACACCTTTGAGTTCCTTCATAGTCAGAAGTCATTTATCCTTTTATTGCTGTAGATGGCACAGTATGAATGAGTTATACTGAGGAAATAACAAAGAGACAAGTCAAGGACCACATGAACACACAAACCACAAGTTTTAGTATCATCTGCTACTTCTTTCCAATATCTTGGAAAATAAATTAATTTGTTCAATATTCTTGGTGACTATAGCAGTGTGTGTGCCACTTTACAGAAGGAGCCACCGGTTCTGTATTCCCATGCAATAAATTCCTGTCAGCACAACTAATGGATGTCAGATGAATAAGCTTAAAAGAGCAAACAAGGGCACTGTCAAAACTATGTCATCAACCCACAGGTCTATTTGTAGTGATATTATACACTCCAGTGCCTCCAGTCACAGCCCAGGATAATCGGAATCCACGTTCAGAGTCATCTGATCTTGCAAAAATTGACACAGCGCAGTTAATAATCTACCAGAATTCAGAAACCATACTGGATATGAAAAGGCAGCTTTATTTTTGTGCTTTGCAGTTGATGCAGATTAAATAAATTGAAAAGGCAAGGCTATCAGGGCATTATTTGTACATTACAGCTGTCCAGTTAGACGTGGGCAGACACTCTTTGCATGGTAAGACACAAAGTCTCTGAGAGTCATAAAAGCTGGGGGGTGGGGTGGGGGATGGAATGGAAGATTGTGATAAAGAAAAAAATAGGGGCTGATAGAGTAACTGACTAGAAGTAATTGCACTTCTACACAAGCCAGAGATATCAATTTAAAAAACCCTCCAAAACCCACGGAAAGGAAACTGGATGAGCACATTACAGATTTGAAGTGGGAATCAGGACACTGTTACTGTTCTACTTCAGAAATCTGGACTGAGTCTTCTTCCAGAGGAGGGGAGGAACAACAAAGCAGAATGAAAGGTGAGATACTGAAGCATTCAGATTAATAATGTAATTTTTCTGTTCTCTAAGCATTTCATTGCCAAGCAAGCATTTATTTTAATTCTACATTGGACACTGTGTCTGTTTCCAAAGCCAGAACAGTGTAATGAACTGAAAGCATTGCTTACCTTGCTTGCAGGAATGTTGAATTCTTTCAAGTGAATTCTACAAGGAAGAATTCGGTATTGCAGAAGATCATGTATAATTTTAATATAAATACAATTTTGAGGGAAAATTAGTGAATAGTTTATGCCTTAAACTGTAGTCTCAAAATGAAACTTTCATTTATACATTTATCAGATTTCATACTATAATAATACACTGTTATTCCACTAATATGATATTCCCTGATAGTAATTAAGGTTTTATCTCTCTAAGTCAATAATCAGTCTGTTAATTTCCAAAAGTTTCAAGTGGCAACAAGCTAAAACGTTTTGCACTTTGAAATAATAATAAATAGTAATAATTATTTGAGGCATCTCAAAAACAATGTTACAGAAAGATTTATCATTCTGGCTTTCTCTAGTCAAATAAAATCTAATTATTCAACATCATCTGATTCTTGTTTTAAAAAAAAAATCATGATATGTATATGAACAGAGCTTCAAGTGGCACCTTGTTTTCTAAGTCAAGATCATTAGGAAGATATAAAAGGTAAAAAGTGTTGTTTTTTTTTTTACTTAAAACCACACAAACATCAGAGAGCAGCAGATAATTATAAATAGTAAATACTAAGTACTTCTGTCAACTGATTTATCTTTTTAGAAGCTTGTTGACAAATGTCTGTTGATTGTGTAGCAACCTGTATTTATAGGAAGTACAGCTGGTATTCAGATAAGGGAATTTAAGCAAAAAGTATAAACATAGATACTTTAAAGAACATACTTACAGAATCTGGATTGCTGAAAAACTACTGTTAATTGCTTTTATAGCAATGTCTTTGAAGCTTGTTATTTTTTTTTATGTTAACATTGACTTAATTCTTTTAGGCAGTAATATTAGTAAAACCACAGAAAAATACAAGTTCTACTTGCAATTCTTCTGACACAAGTTGCCTTAAATTTTTTACTACCACAGACAGACATTTCAATTCAATAATTTTAGAAACTCTGTAACATTCCCTTCAAACATCACTGCTCTGCTGATGGCAAATACTCCTGAAAACCATTTGTACTTAAGATAAAGTCACTGTTTCACTTTAAGACCATGGGAGCTCTAACTTCCTTCTGCATTAAAAAAGTACTCCAATACTATTGCAATTTACTCATGTACTGTAAAAGAAACACATTCTCTTTAAGCTAAGTTAATGTTTATTATGGAACCGTATATCTTCTGGCCACGTTTATGTCCTGTATATTGCCAAAAGACAAACATTTTAAACTCATTTTAAATCTTTCACTTTTGATACAGGCAACTGGCTTTTGGTTTTGAGTGTCATCTTGTTAACACATGCATCTCATGGATGCCCCGACAAATGCCTGTGCCATACAGCTTCGAAGACTGCAGACTGCAAGAACAGAGGATTCACTGAAATTCCTCCTCGTTTACCTCCAGAAATTCAGATACTACAGTTGCAGAATAACCGTATCTGGAGAATCAACCCAAACTCATTCACTGGAACGCCGCTACTCAAAATCTTAGACTTGTCTAATAATTCTCTCTCAAGTGTGGCACCCGGTGCTTTCCAGAAATTACGGTATCTACAGGTGCTAAACCTAACCAGAAATTTGATTCATTATATAGAAAACAAGACTTTCAGTTTCCTCCCACACCTAAAAGAACTGGACTTGTCATCCAACAGCATTATACGTTTGCCTGAGACTTTTGGAAACAGCACAGGGAATATAACATTGCTCTCTTTGAAGCATAACAAACTTCAGAAAATGGAAAGAGTTCTGCTGGAGTCTCTTCCAAATCTCAAAGTGGTTCTCTTCAAAGATAATCCCTGGCAATGTAATTGTAACGTCTTTGGCCTGAAACTGTGGCTGGAGAGCTTTCTATACAGAGGTAAGGAATTTTTCTCACTATGTACAGTGCACATGAGAACATTTAACCAATGTCTAACTGATCTTCCCTACCATGGCTTAACAATTTACCCCACACCTTAAATCACTCCCTCAAATAAACACACTAAAATACATCCTTATGCATAGGTCAGAATATAAGTGCTTTCATAAATACAATTGGCAAACTAGAATCAGAGCAGAACTTTGTATTAGCACACAGAGAAAGTACACTCACACAACCATACAACGTGTACAGATATGTTCTGCAAACATGTGCAGTGTGTGCATGCATTTATATCCATATCTTTATATATAACAAATATATTCATGCACATACACTTGCTTTAATTCTACCAGTATATTTTTACTAGAAACTAACCTACTGTTTAAAAGCTTTTCAGTTGTTGCATGATGGTAAACATCGAGATATTAGAGCCAATTAAACTCTGGAGAACTCAGGATTCTAGTTCCTCTATCAATTATCACTTAGCAGTTCTTTAATATTTTAAGAATACCTAGTGTTGCTTCTTAATTTGTTGCTAACTAGAAGAGGTACTAAATTCATTGGCAATTTCCTGACAGAAATGTGTAATGGCATCACAGAGGGAAAAGTGGATTTTATAAATAGAAGTAGCCATATTTTGCTCACACCTGCTTTTAAAAATATTCATGAGTTATGCTCTAAAAAAGATAATATGATTTAATTCTAAAGGAGTTAAGTATTAAAAGAAAGTAATTTATTTCTTCCAGGAGGTATGTTCAGATTGAGAATTCAGAACAGCAGGGCAATTTTCTTTTTTCTAAATGAGGCTTTGAGGTTTCCATGTGACCAAACTGCTGATTACCTGTCTGTACATGGAAGTGACATGGAGCAGGTTGCAACACAGCATATGTGAAAGTGGTCCATGTGGCCTGTGACTGAATGGAATGCCATTTTCAGGGATCAGAACTCTACAGGCCAACTGAAAAACTGTACTGGCTATGCAGTGACAAAATCAATACTGGAGTAATCTTTGGATGAGGTAAATTCACTACCAGAAGCAACCTTCCAGAAAAGAAAAAAGGTTGAGCTCCTCTAAGTGTTAAAATCTTAATATTTTTGATTGGTAAAATATTACATTATCACAGGGATTTATTTTTATTATGCTGTAACTATTCCCTACAAAAAAATTCAGCAGGGGTTAGCTTCTCTGTGCAGAAGAATGTAATGATCCAAGATAAACATATCAGATTATCTTAATTACTCTACAAGTAGCATAAATATTGTAACTTATTTCAAAAACGTATGTTGTTTAGAAATTCAGTGATGCCCTTCCATCTTTCCAAATGCTGACAGATTAATTCAATTCAGTGATATGGAACTTAGAAATTCATTTTAGTAACAAGTTTTAAAGGAAGGCCAGTTTTAACGACTTGCAGTTGCAAGATTTGGATTTTTTTATCTATATCTACATGCAAACTAACACACTGGAGGTATTTGGAACCATGCTTTGGTTTGGCTGTTAAAGGCCAAGAGATCTGCTGTGCTCGGATCTGTCTTGGAATATCACCAGTGTTTGTGGAGCAATCTCCAGATTTCAGTCTGGGTCCATCTGTATTTGCTACTTTCTCAAAGTCCTTTCAGGATGAAAATTTCTATGCCTGGTTTTAGCTGAAAGGTGGATTATTTGGCTATGGAAGAGAAAGAAAATTCAGATAATTTGATTAGTTAATTTTAAAAAATATGTAATCATTGTTTTTGGCTTTGTGGACTCCTTGACCCACTACCCCTAAAACCATGTGTATTAACTAATTAGGGACCTGAGACCTACACTCCACATGCTGAAGAACAACTGTGTGATTGACCAGGACTGTGGCTTCCTATTTCACTACTAAAAACATCCTCTGGGAGAGAGTGGAAGCTGGGTCTAAGCAATCATGAAATTTAACATTTGAGCAGGACAATAGGTTGATTAACCTTAACTCATTATATCTTTCTGTATTTTCTTATTATGAGCCTTGCTTCAAATATATCTTCTCACATATCCATATATCCTTCAAATATATGCTTCTCATATATCCATAAAAACTTTCTCTTTGCCTTGTTATGGTTAGCATATGATGTCAGAACAATCACTATCTCAATCAACTGGGAAATCCTTTCTAAATGTATAGTTTCCATTTCTCTTTATAAAAAGAAGCAACAGTGTGAATTTCAACAAAACAAATTTGCTGCTAACAATACCTCTTTGTTTTCACCTATGACTTATTCTTAATTTTCTACCACTATTGTTTTTTTCTTTTACTTTTACATCCATAAAATCACAGATAACTCAATTCCTGATGAACTGCTTCTTGAAAATACTCTCTTATACTAGTGTTAGAGTGTAATAACCTCACCACTGACTTAACTGTAAAATGGTCTTTAAAATACAGTTATAAATCTTTAAAATTCTGAAATTGAAGCAAATGATAAATTTACTTCAGGTTTCTGTTATTTTTACATGAAGATAACTTAGAAACCATCAAATCTTAATATCATAATTGGTTTAATTTTTTGTGGTGGGTTTGTTTTTGGTTTTGTTTTTCAGGAGGAATAAGCGACGGCATTATCTGCGCGGCTCCAGGGATTCGGAAGGGAAAGGACCTGCTCAAAGTTCCCTACGAGCTGTTTGGGGCGTGCCCCCTCAGGACAGCTCACGTCCACCTGGCCAGCACTCACCACCACAGCTGGGAGCACAGGAGCTCCCCGAAGCACGGCCCCCACGGCGAGCACGGCGAGAGCGGCCGCCCGAGCTGCGAGCCCAAACCCAAGCCAAGGCCCGTCAGCCTGCGCCACGCCATCGCCACTGTAGTAATCACCGGAGTTGTCTGTGGAATTGTGTGTCTAATGATGCTGGCAGCTGCTGTTTATGGTTGTGCTTATGCTGCAATTACTGCTAAATACCACAAAGAACATTTGGCCCCGGTCAGACAGCATGGGACTCCAGAGGAAAAAGAGCCATTTGATAGTTCCTTGGCTTGAATTACTTCTGTCTTTGGTTTCTTGAAAATAAAGGCCTCACTTCAGCTAAAAAGCCTGGAGTCTAAACAGGATTGATTTAATAGTAATTACTGGGGGTTTTTTTCATTTTTTTTCCTATATTTTTTTATAAGGTAAACACATATATTCTTTGGAACATCTACTAATACTTCATATAGAACAATGTAAGTTTATCTGCATTTTGCATATGTATATTCTGAAGCCACTATTTAAGGCTAAGTGTTTGAGGTAATGAAATCTTGATACAGGCACTTTAAAGTATTCCACTATCCTTCACTATCTCTTGACGCAGTATTAGACCAAGATACAACTTATGGTGTAGCTACAATCAGTACCCAACAGGAGTGACACTTCTGCAAAGGAAAATAGAAAATAGCTACAAATTACTACCTTTTTTAGGAGCTATACAATTCACAATCAGTTTTCAAACCAGCCAATCTATACACTGGCACTGATAATGTAAATGTGTTATAAGCATTTCCAAATACGCGTTATCAACCTTCAAATCTGCCCTAGGAGGCCACAATTAAATATTACATCCATTATCTAACCTAGAAAATTGGAAGTACCTTGTTAACTCTCACATATAATTTCTTAATTACTTAGTAATTAAAAAGTTGAGTAAATTCCAAAGAAAAAAGAAATACTTCACAGCTTTGGATACAAGCACAGAAATGAGCACACAGATATGAACACACTACCTGATATTCTGCTGGCATACATGCTTTTTACAGACATTTCTGAAGTCATTCCCAAATCCACACACAAGTGTTCCATTTTGCAAATACCACGACTGCAGATGCAGCTCCCATCACAGTGCTGCCCTTCAGTATGAGGATAATATAGTTTCACGTTTACATGTTTTCTTTCACAGAGAGAACATTCAGCTGAATTCACTCAAGGGTCCACCTTCACTTTCTACAGAATTGTTTTGCCATCAGGTGAAATCAGAGACAAACCCATTTGAATAATAGAAGTTTAGAAGTGAAAGAATATTTTGAATGTGCAGAAGCACATTTTTTAAAAATCGTTGGAAATGATTCTGAGGCAACCAACAGAGATCAGCAGCTCCATTTACCTTTCCAAGACAAGCTAAAATACATTTCAGGCTATTCAGGACAGACGTCTAATGTGTTTCTAACTCTCTCCAGTGACAGGGATAAAGACCTCCCTAGGTAGCTAATGCAGAAATCAACAGTGTTTACAGTCCTGAGGAAACTCTCCAAGTAACAGTCTGCAATAAGGGCAAAGGGAGGCTGTGTCATGGCATTGGGAGACCTCCACTGTCCTTCCAACAGATGGATTCCAAGATGAAGCTCTGTAGCTGTTCTAATAACAGCCTGAACTGAGTAATGGGTTGGATGGCAGGAGTCATGTAACCCTTGCTCTTATCTACTTAGTAATAATTGCAACCTAAATATTAAAGCTCATTCCTGCATCTGTAGTTAGTTTTATGTCCAGAGAAAATTAAGCATCTCAGTCTTAATCTAAATCTAGCAGGCACTGAAAACAATCAATTACTGTCTGTTCTTCTGTTCTTTTTTTTTTTTCTTTTTTTTTTAACTGCTAAGTACTTCATATCATTATTAGGCTCTGCTCATTCTTCTCTGTCCTGAACTAAATAAAACAAGCTGTTTCAAATTTTTCCTGCAAGGCCACGTTCTCCAAACTTCTTTTTCTCCCTACAAATCCTGAAACCTTTTTAGTTCTTCTGCATTTCAGCTGAGACATCAACAGCACAAGATTTTTAGAATATTTACATTTTTTATATCTTAATATTCAGAATATTTTTATTCAGGCTCTTTGATCTCTTGGCATTTGTTTTTTTTTTTCCTTCTAAATATTTGGTAAAGCTTAATGAATAATCTACTTTCAGAGCTAAGTCATTTAAATATATAAATCTACATTTTCTACTCTTTTATCCATTTATTGACATAATATTTTGCAAAGCAAAACGTAGCTTTTAGGATAGAGAAGCCTGAAGTAAGACAGGACTCGATCTTATTGCCCAGGGGCCAATAAATGAGTTTGGAACCATGCCAAATCAGTGCTTTTCTACAGTGACAACTTTAAATGAGCACACTTGCAGTCAAATTGCAGATTCTAAGATGAAAGCTTATAAATTTCTCACAGCCAGAGAGATTTCACCCACAGTGTTTCTAAAGGCTCACATACAGCAGTGCAGCTTCCAGCAAAAAACAGTTCACATTTCTGATAGTTTTAAGCAAAGGTAAAACAAGAATTGACTTGGTATTTCCCAGTCAGGATTAACCCAGAATATCTTCCTAGTCTTTAAAAAAAGAGTCCTATCACCAAAAACCATTCAGGTTTTCCTTACCGTAAGACCATTCATTTAAAAAAAAAAAAAAAAAAAGAGGTAAAAGGTGAGGAAGAGGAAGAGGCAATGAAGGGTGCAACAACATTTAAAGGCACTCATTTCAAGTCACACTGAAGATATTTTGGGGATTTCATGAACACACAAGGCTGTAAATTGATATGGAGTTCTGCCAAAAAGCAAAGTATTTCATATTTTTGTTAGTTCCCTCTGCTATGGGGATAGAGCAAGGCAATCCACACAAAATCTGATTCCATACTTTCTAACACGCTGTTTGCTAGAGGGAAAAAACCCAAAAAACAACAAACCAAAAAACAACAACCCAACAAAAATCCCAGGGAAATTTTTCATTTAAGGTTTATAAGACTACATATCATGTTTACAAATGAGTTTGCAATTTACAAATTCCAGTTATTTCTGATGATAAGCTATATCATCATCTGCTGAATAGCAGACATTGAGCAGAGAAAACTATTGATTCAATTGCTTCAACTAATAAAGGTAAAATTATTTATTTTTCAGTAGAGGAAACAGAATGTTTGGCTACTGATAAACAAAGATAAAAGCCACCATTTATTGTCTATAACAATTATTGACTACAAGTGCAAGACTGAATTTAGTGATTCCCCACAGAACTGCCCTAAATTTGTAAAGCTTAGCAATGGACATCTGCCACTGAAATAATTCATCTGCACAGATTTATTTTTCAGATAAAGGTTCCCGAGAAAGCTTTATTGTTCTTCCAGCAACCTCGTGAGAGTATTATAGTAAGCACTGTTTTTTTCTAATCTCTGTGAAAAACACTCTTCCCCCTCAAAGTCAACAAAATATCAGGACACACTACTCTGCAAGGTGGCTGAAAAGACAGAGAAAGCACACATATTGTTGTATTCCTGTCCTTCATAAAAGCCTTGCTATATTTCCAGCAAAAAGAGACTTTCTAAAATTTTGCTTTAGAACAGAAATTAAAAACTACAATAGAACAATATTCTTTACAGATTATGGCCTATAGTATCTATATAGAAAGACTCAAAGCTGAAACTGAAGCATATCTGCTTGCATATTGGTCTTTCCATTCAGAGCTTGCAAAGAGTCAAACAAAATTCAGCTTCATCATTCCCTAGAAATGCAATGTCCAAACAAATTCTGGATCCCTCTTCTTGATCAAAGTAGCAGATTTAGTGACACTATTCATGGCTTACCTATCATTAACAACATGAACAGAAAAACACCAAGTGTTACCTAATAACCATCTATCTTTGCTACCCAGGAGACAAGGACACACAGGTTTTAACACACAGTTAAGCATCCAGAAAGGATGCCTGCTTTTAAAACTTTGCTCTTTGAACTTGGCCGAAGTTGGCGTAGTAATAACAATCCTAAGAGAGTCTTGGTAGTCCTGAGTTCACATTACCTGAAAAGTAACTGTATGTTCCCCAGATAAGGGGACAAACAGGACAAAACCAGTCACAGTAAGCCACAAGAGGGGAGAAGGAGCAGGAAACCAGTAATAATGAAACCTACAAACTACATACCTATCTCCAAGGAAAGCTGTGGTTTCTCTCTCTTACTGACTGCAGAGGGTTACCCCGTGTTTTAGGGCTATGTACACTGTGTGTTCAAGTATTTTGCATTAGGCTTCATCCTCATTTCAAATACAATATGTGAGAAAACACTGTTAATATGTGGAAATATAGTCTACTGGAGGGGAAATACTCAATCCATAGTACTTAAACTGGTAGTAATGCAATTATATATATGTGATTGCAGCTTCATACTTGCACAGCGTTATTTGAAGTTTTCCAAAGGACCCAACAGCTCATCTGCTGCCCTGTTCTGCAATCAGGGATTAATTTTGTTGGCAGCAGAATTATTTAGCAAAATGCCCCTAGAATCAATCTCACTGCTGTTAGATCACAAGGATCTTCCTCATCCACAAATTACATAGTACTAAAACCCAACCAACCAACCAAAAAATCCCAACAGCAAAGCAGAAGCGCAGAAGCAAAGAACAGGTGCTCTGTCCCATTTACTATACACATTAATACTACACATGTTGGGATACTGTTCTAAATCATCTGTCAGAGTCCTGGATTCTCTAAGAGCAAGTGGTGAAGAAAAGTCCTAGAATTAGATAAATTGAGGTTAAATTCTCAAGTTAACACTGGCAGAGAATTATATTTAAAACCCCTGCTATTCAGCTATTCCACACACTAATTCTGTGTGGTGAAGCGAAATTGAGAATAAATGGAAATTAATGCAAATGTGTGAAGGGTTGTGAATATGTTATCTAACTTCAGCTTCACTGTTCAGTCAATGGAAAGGGGTAGGATTCTCATCAGATGCTCAAAGCATTCTGGGGAGGTGTTTCCCTCTCTCCTCACATCACCTGCAAACCATCTTTCCCAAGTAATGGCTCCCAACCTAAGTCTGCAAGTTCTTTAATGTTAGACTACACAAATACACAGCTCAGTTTCCCTAAAACTGAAAACATTAGTCTGTACACTAATATTAGATTTATGAATACAAAGATAATATTCAAAATGAACAAGAAACTCTGGAAAAACATAAAGTAGTGGTTTTCTACCAAAGCATGAAAAACATTTTGAGGGATTTGCTAAACACTACTGCTGAATATAATCTTCTGTGGCTTATAATGTGGAGTAAAGATTAAGTAAATCACTGTCTTGCCTGACAAGGAAAACATCTATTTTAGAATACCTCAAAAATTTGGTTGGTGTGTCATTATGATGACATATTCATTTTCCCTTAGGCCTTCATACTAAAATGCAATTTTATAGATGGCATCATAAATTTTAAGGACTGTGTATGGCAGTGACATTTACTTGAATGTTTTTAATGATATAGTAACACAAAAGCAATATATGTGAGAAAGAACAGAAAAAAAAAATCCAAGTAGTACAGAGCAGATGTATTCACTCTGTTTGCTACTGTAACAATAGCAGATTTGACTACTTGTGAAACATTTACAGTCTGCCACTCCTAGAAATATCAAAAGTTAAAACTACTTTTGATTAAGCAATTGGAAGTCACTTTTTCAAAACATTTTCTAGGAACTTGTGAAATAGAGATGTACATGCAAACCCCATCTAAATTCACTCAAAAAAACCCTGAATGGAGTATTGAGATCACATACATAAAAATATTATTAAAAACAAAAAAGGGAAAAGGGAGTGAAGAGCAAAATTTTTTGTGTCATGGACTTTCGGATACAATGTGACCATTGTTCTCCATTAAATTATAGAAGAATCTTCATTACTTGGAGCCTATATCAGCAGAAGCCTCAGTCACTTGAAAACTGGTATATTCACAAATTTTCCTTTTAAATTGCTGTTCCATAGAAGCTGATTTAAACAGGAAGAATGAAAACCTGAAGTGTGACCAGTCTCAATAAGACTGATTTGTATTTTAGAAGTAATATGAGATTTTGGATCTTTCTTGTTCTCAAGGCACAGCTTGAAATATCTTAAACAGCAGGACCATCAGGATCACTTTCCACTAGCCAGAATAGAGGCATTCAAAACTGTGTGCCAATTTTAACAAACCAGTGATGGAATTAAATCATTACCATCTTCCTTAGCTTATGGATGGGAAAAAAAAAAGAGGTCCTAAATATTCAAGTTGTGTCATTTGAAATACCTGAGGGCTTTTAGCATCCTGAATAGGAATATTTAACATGGAACAACTGAATTTTTTGCTATACTAAAGTTGGGGTTTAAAATTATTTAAAAGGGAGAACAAACAAGGTGATGGATGAGGACATATGTAAAAAAAAAGCTCTCTCTAACCAGGGTTTGGAGTAAAAACCTTGAATTTGTATATGGGTTGGTTATAAAAATAAGGGATCAACTTTGAGAAGTTAAATCCTGGAAAAGTTAAATACTGTATCATGGCATTACTTGGAACAATTTGTTTGGCAGAATAAAGCGCAATATTCCTTGTTTGTGTAATAAGTATTTTTGGTAAAAGCATTTAAAATCAAACTGTCAGTGAACAGAAGAGGCTTTTCTTCAGTTTCAGTCACATCTCCCACATCTGACTACAATGATCTGCTTATTATATTTTAAATATATTTTAGTGCATATTTAAACATAAATTATACATATATATATATAAAATGACACTTAAGCATGATCTATAATTTTAGCAGAAATCAACAGTAGGTGTTTCTTTTATTCTGCTAAACCATAAGTACATATTTCTTTCCAAGAAATCTCTGATGAGATAAATTATTTCGATTAGTCTCACAGCATTAGTGTGGCAAAGAACAGGGAGCAACCTAACCTTTGGCAGCACCTACTGTGGAATTAAAGGCACCTGCCATGCATTTAAGGACAGATTCCTTGCAACCTTCTCTGTCAGACACCCACACAGAGACAAGACACTGTGTAAAGTTATGAATCATGGGTGGTAGAAAGCATGTCTCATTTTCATTTCAGTTTTTACTGCTTGGCAGCAGAAAATGTGATGTCTGTGAGAAAAAAAAAAACTGCCATCCTTAATCATTCTGAAATTAATAGTAAATGTATTCCCTTGAAAAGACTATATAAAAAAGTATAACTATTATTCAACATGTTCATAAAGGGCAAATCTGATCCTTGTGAATCTGGCATTCTCACAAAGGCTACAGACCTTTTGGTAACTTTTGCCACAGAAGATTCTGAGAGTGGCTGATCTTCCAGCCACAACCTGTACGAGGAACACAGTATAAAGAAGAAAAACAAAAACACCAATCAAAAATCTTGCAATTATGAAGAAAAGCAGATTTTTCTTTTCTGTCCAAACAGAAATTACTGCCATTGCTCTTTTTATGCAGCTTCAGCAGAGTAGAATGAGTCAGGGCAGACTCACAGAGCTATGGCAACGCTTGAATGCACGTCCCAGGCAATCACCGCTCTTTGATAGAAAATGACTGTAAACATGCCTGTACATAAGAAAAACTTGGATTTCTTTTCTTCTCAGAATTCCACTGAATAAGAGAAATCTTCAGAAAACAGGAGTAGTTTCATTTCTCACTAATTTAGCTACAGTGAGCTTCTGTTAATAAACTATTCTAGTTAAGTTGATATAGAGCATTGAGGGCTTGCTCAGTTTCAGAAACTACAGGTCCCATCTATTGGTAAAGCTTTTATGTTTTTAAAATGAACAAATTAAAGTATTATTTGATTTTGATTGACAGACCACAGAAGAGCATGCATGCAAGGAGGACTCAGTGCTCTTTAATTTCAACTTTGATAATTAGGAAGTCCAATACAAAATTGATATAAAAAAAATTGGTAGAAAATAAATATAGAACCACTTTAGATTCTCTTTCCTTGTACTTTGGTAGCATAGAAACAAAAGTTTTTTTAAATTCTAGGTTTTTAACAATTGGTGGCAAAAATAATAAAGCCCCAGCTGTTTTTCCCATTTAGTTACATTTAATATAACACACCCAGAGAGGGTGAGGCCTCTCCATGTGTGGAGACATTGAGGATCTGGCTGGGCACTGTTCTGGGTAATCTGCTCTAGCTCAAGATTGTCTCCAATCTAGTCCACTATGATTGGACTACACAATCTCAAGAGGTGAATTCCAGCCTTCAAAACTCATTTAAATAACTGGTTTCCACAAAAACAGGCACAAAAGGATTAAGGAAAATTTTACTTAATTTCAGATTTTCTGAGCAGCCTTGTATTAAACAAAAATGACTATTTCTCCTCATCTCCTTCAAATTCTAAATTTAAATGACTGTGAGGCTCAAGACTTTGCCTGTGTATGATTTAATCTTTTGTTCTTCTGACTAAGTGTCCAGAGTATTTTACTCAGCACTGCTGTGGACTTTTCCAATGAGGTCTGAAATCCAGGTTCTGCTTGTTCAATAAGGAAAAGTTAAGAGGACTTGACAATTTTCATCAGACAATTTCTTCAGCATTTTTTAATAAATTTTTGCCCTAAGAAGATTATGTCAGTTCTGTTATCTTTAATTAAACATACCAAGGGGATAATTTCCATGTTTTCTGTGAACAGAGATGGCTTCTTTCAACAGGAAGGGCTTTTAAGGTCCTACATTGTACTGCAGCTTTTGAACTAAAATGAATCTACAGGGAATTACATTTATGAAGGTTCACATACTCTCTCAACACTCCCAAAATCTCAAGAAGGAACCATTTTTCAATTTTTAAAGCCTGCTTTGCTCCATGATGACTCTTATTTTCTTGCTTCCATCCCCATATCTTGCTCAGAACTATCTAAGTGTGTAGTATCTTTAATAATTTATTTCTAAGGAATACTAATCTTCAAGGAATCTCATGAAATTTCAGCACTAGGGACTGGGTCATTCTCCTATTTTTAGGTCATGTTGAGAAGAAAAAAAAAAAATCCCACTATCTTTTATTCTCTGTCACAATGTAACAGGGACAGTTTGAAGATACTTAAAATTTCAAATGTAAACTTGAAGACATGATAATTGAAAACACTCAACTAAAGTAGTTTTGACCATAAATGTGTTTAAATCTAAAAAAAAAAAAATCCCTGCATTAGGTAATACTGTCACTTCCTCTCCTGCAACTAAATTGAGCACTGTATAAACAGTAATAAATATGATGCTACTACACTTATATATTAAAGCCTTATGTTCTCCTTCCACACTTTCTACAGAAATTGGCATTCATTTAAGTTTAAAAAAAACCCACCACAATCTCAATTGCAAGAGGCAGGAGGGATTTTAAAAACAAATTACATGGGTTTTTTGCCAGTAAGCAAACACTTTCTGACAGGGAACTGGTATTAGTAGGTACAGATGGTGAAACAGCAGCAACACTCAGTCTGCAGACTCACTGATTTTAGGATTTTCTGCCTATGTTATAGAGTTGAGTATTCCCCACTTGCACTAAGCCTGTATGTAGGTAGGAAAATATAAGAAACTACAGATTTTGTAGCAAGAAATTGTTTTGTTCCTTTTTTCCCCCCGCTCATGGGTAGGTCTAACTCAGGTTTCCATTTTACAATAATGTCCTAGTTTCTCTCTGCCAGTTTTAAACTCTTGTAGTGATCTGTAATAAACAACATTCTGGCACAGCTTTATTTTCAGTCAAATCCCTCTAGGGAATAGAGTGATTTAACATGAAATATGTATCCCATCCTGCTGCTTTCTGTAATCTACTCAGACCAAATGTGGATAAGGAATACTTACTTCACACAAATTAAAATGAGATGTTTTGGCCAAATTTGAACTCCAATGGAGGCATTTGAAAATGTTACCCAGAATCTTTCTTTAGTCTCCCAAGTCTGGCTAATAAAAACTTCAAAATTCTCCCATTTACCACTGCTCCAGTTTCTCCCTCCAAATCCACTTTGCTTAAAACAGAATATTGTCACCCTTATAACAAAACCTAAAACTTGAACTAGATACTGGTTTTCTTAAAAGTTTTCTGAGAGAAAAAGTAGGACTGACAAGTCACATTTATGATCTCCAACTTAAAGAGGACAAGAATAATGCATATCCTTGTTTGTCTCTGCATGGCTGTAGCTGGTTGAGTGATACTTTCATGGACAAAGCTTTGTACAGATCCAAAAGGGTCTCCCTCCCAAAAAAAACCATCTGAAAACATGCAACCATACCAGAGGGAAAGGAAATAACAGTCAAAGTAAATTCTTAAAAATGCTTCATACTGTAAACAAAAGATCTAGCACACAGTTTTTAAAGTTTACAGAAATAAAAATAAAAAATACACTGATGAGCTTCATACTGTAAGTTCACCGATCTATTTTTCATGGCATTATGCATTTGTAGATATCACAGAAAAATTTTACATGCTTTATCATTTAGAAGGTTTGAAGACCCTGTCTTTATTTTAGACAGAAAATATGGGACCCAAACAATTTTGAGTATGCAATACTAAACAATTATTAGGGAAATGGAAGCAACACCTGCTTGTCTCTTTTACAATTAACTAAAAACCAACCACGCTAAAGTTTATTGATGCAATATTAGAACTGCTTATATGTGATACCTTCTCAAATCATATTTCTACATTAAATACTGCTAAGCCAAAAAGTGAGAAATGCTTAAACTGATTTAAAAAAAAATTAACAGACCAAATAAACTACAGCAATTGTACCTGCAACCACTGGAGATTTCCTGTCATCCAGAAGCTGAATAGCAGTACTGGCTGTCACTACATTGCTCTTGTTTGCGGTTTCTGCAGGGTTTATTAAGAAAAAAAGTAAAAATAATTGAAACAACATATTGCAGAATGAGGCAATTGAGCTTTTCCTCCCCTGGTATGAAATAACAGTCTACATGGATTTAGGGCTCAGAAAATGAAAGAGCAAACATCATGTTCTATATGCACGCACAGAACATTCAGGCACTGCCATTTTAAATGGCATCCCCAAACCAAGCTTAAAACACTGAAATGAGTTTTGAATCCCCTAAAATGGCAACAAAGGTGACAACTTTTGGTTGGACGTCTCATTAGTGTGAACATTTGTTTTGTTGGACATGTCTTGCTTAAAATACCAGGCTGTAAGGTCACCCTGTACAAATATTAAAAGTAAAGTGCTACCCCACATCTTGGAGTTTCACTTGGAGCCCTGAAAAGGTCAAAGGGTCAGTAAAGAAGCTGCAGATTTCAATGCACATTTCAGATTAACATTTGAGATCAGCTACAGAGCTCACTCAGTATTGACATACTTGGAATCCTTCCAGCATCATATATGTCTCAGAATTTAGAGAATGACAAAGTTATAGACCTGTGCTGAATGGGATTGAATAGACAAAGCTCCCAGGTATTTGCTCAGCAGCTCTTCTGTACCAGAGTGGAAAATGGTCAGCATTAAAAATGTTCTCCTTATCTTCAGCTGTCAGGAAGTCTCTTGAGAAAAAAAAGAGACAGAAAACACTTGTTATTTATTGCATGGCACACAGTAGTTTCTAGCTTTGAAAGACAAGAAAAAACCAAAATGCAAGTTTTAGGGAAAGGAAATGGTTTGGGACAATTCTTCTAATGCCATGTTTTCAAAAAAAGGGGTTAAATTTAGCCACTAATAAATATTGTGACTCATTTACAATCACTTTAGTTGTGAAAGATGGAAAAAGTAATAAAAAATAGTACCTGTAAGTACTGCTGAAAATATATTTTATTCCTCATTAATTTCAGGGAATGTTGACAGAGGAAAAGTTGTGTCAAGTGACAAGAGCAAGTATGGTGTCCACACAGCTGTTCTGGTTTGCTGTCTGACAGTAACAAATTGGAGTGCTATTGATCTCACCTGCCAGGCTACTTGGACTACAACAGTATTTGTGGTCAGACAGGCACCATATAATTTTATATTACATAAAATTATATTATCATAAATATCAAGTGCAGACCTTTTTTTTTACATGCATAATACCTCCACTAGATTACATCTTCTCCAAGTAAAATAGGAAACCTTTGTGTAATGAGATCTCTTGATTACTCTTTCACTCAGTCCACTTCTGCCATGTGGCTTTATTTAACACTGAAAATATTTTCCACAACAGTGATGCAAAATCTCTGAAAAAGCCTACAAGTACTTGTTTTTAGATGGGATAGTAAAAACAAATAAATCATCATCTGCAGGTGTAGCATATTCATAATTCTGCTCTGAATTATAAAGATGTGAGGCTGGGAGTATGTGTGTGGAGAAAGTAAATGTATGGGCTACGGGTGTAAAACAGTTCATTATTCCAAATGTTCCAGTTGATCAAAGAATTTAAGGGATCCCACGAAATCTGTCTAACTTGTTCTATCTGAAGAAACAGTAGATGTGCTTCAGAAATAGAAACATTTTTTTCCTTCTTTTCTTGTATGGCTGCCAAGCATAGCTATGTTACTTACTGGTTAGTGAGCTGCTCTGGACCCACAAACAGGTTGATACGAGACAATCCAGTCCGTGTTCCAAGGAAGGCAACTTCCACTCCTTTGTCAGAGTTTCTGAAATAGCAAAGATAACGCTTTTAAAAAGATAAAGCTGTATTAGTGTTTGAAGAAAGTACAAGTGTACTGTAGTTTTTGAGAAGTATTATCTTAAGCATAGTTCCCTTATTTATTGATTTATTTTTAACTGCTGTTTTTCAAGTTATAGTCCTGTGGGTTTTGTAAAACATGCAATGTAGAAATGGTGTTTAGGCCAAGAATCACTGAAAAGTCAAAGACAGTAAATTTTGTAGGATTTGTAGGGAGGGGTTATAAGGAAGCCATAGAATAAAAAGGTGTGGCATAGCTATATATCAACTATTTAATAGCCACTGGCACTCAGTGACTCTGAGATGGGTAGGAATTCCAGATATTGCTCCCAGTCCATTCAACACTTCTGTACTGTGTCTATGCTTCAATTCATAGGTGTGACTGTTGCCCAAGCGACAAAGTAAAGAATTTAATTAGTTTTATTGTGGAAATTACAACTAATCATCATGATGTACGCTGCAGGATAAGCACTTAAGACTGAATTCAAAATTGGTGGTATTTGGGATCAAATGGTTAATATAATATCTTCGTGGATATTATGGCTGATAGATAAGGTTGACACAAAGCTTGCTTACTCTGATTTATTCAATGCTAGGCTGGTCCAATAAGCTTCAATTGGTGCACTCACAACTGCATCAAACAGAACTTCCTGGATCAATTCTTTATCACCTATTACAATATATTAAAATTAGTAAATTTATGTGCATATAGAGAGGTTTTTTTAGCTGACTAAACAATAGGTTTTCTTATACTGTACATTATCGTGTCTGTGATATGCTTTCAAAAGCTTTGCACTATGAAGTACTTACTATGTAACATTACAGAGTATTTTACAACCATGCAGTTTTTCATACATAATTTCATTGCACTAACAACAATTTAGATTTAAAAAAAAATTGATCCTCCACTTCTTGTAACTCCTTTATGTATATATTATCTAATGCTCCCATTTGCACATGACATAAGGTTAAAACAAGCAGGTTTACTAACAGACATTTCTGCAGGAGCACAGAATATGCACTTATCCACCTGAATTTTTTATTCTGCTTTGCAGTTCAGAAATGCTAATTGCATGTCCATCCTCCCTAAGATGCTCATGATATATCTCGTATATTCTTTAGAGGCATGATCCAAGGATTGATTCAGACCAATTCTGTTTAACTTATAAAACTAGATGGAGTGATAATTTTGCACAGTATAACTACATCATCTGAACAGAAACTTGAATATTTTCTTCAGGCATATTGTTTACTGCAAAAGTCAGAAATCTGAATCATCAACATCTTCATTGATACCCTGGATAAAGCTCAAAACCAAACGAAATTCCAAATTAACACTGGTTGGACTAAGCATTTTGTAGAAGGTTCAGTACAACAGTTTTTAGCTGGAGTAAAGCCTATTAAGCACATATTTAACAAAATACTTGCATTGCAGCAATGGCTCTTTTCCTGTGAGGTAGCGTTTGATTGCTTCTAACTGAGTCATTTGACGGTGCTCAGGATGTAAGTCAGTGTTGCAATAGGACCTGTGAACACGTTGTCAAGACGTTAAAATGTTATTATATGTGTAAGAATGATCTCTCTTTGTCTTCGAACATAAAGAATTGGGCTCTGCTAGCACAAACAATATGAAACCGAGAAGGGTAACAGACACCAATTTCATGCTTTGTTTAAGGCTTACCATTCATCTGCTAAAGATACATCAGGGTGTTCTAAATCATGTAAACCTGTAACAGTAATAATAATAGGTTATTTAGGGAGCAGTCTGGGTAACAGATGGGTATTTGCATACACTTCATAGCATAAACCCTTTTTGGAAAGTGCATTATTACCACAACGGAATAAATCACTGCAAACTATGTTCAAATACACTTTAGGGTCTAACAAACTTGCAAAAGCCAGCTAAATCAGATCTAAAACTGAAAAGGTAGGAAAACTTTTTTTTGCTAATATGTTTAACTCATACAAATTACTCACATAAAATATTTAAAGTTTAGAAGAAAATTTGAGCAAAGACAAGTACAAAATGGTAACAGACTCCTCTTCATACTCCCTTGCTCTCTTTGGCCAGTAAAGTGTTTTATTCTAAAATACATACTTCTCATTTCATGTGAGTTGTTCTTCTCTAAGGAAAAAAAAGTAGTAATTCCCTGAAAACCTAAGGACACAGTCCATGAACAAAAGCAACAATTTATGGGATCATTCAGAATAGTTGTTTTGTGCTAACAGGTCACACAAATGCTTGTAAATAAGAACTATGTCATTAGTTATATAGCACAATAAAAATGTACTTTGGCAATTTTAAAAACTCTTAAAAAACTTATCAATAGACAATAAGAAAACAGGGATCAGAAGGCAAGGTCTGTGTTTAACCTGCCAGAGTTCATGATAAACAATGACAAAACAACAGTGGTTAAGGAAAGCAGGGAAGCCAAAACCAGAACTACAAGTGTAGTCCTTGGGGAGGACAGTGAAGTGTCAGTGATGGAGAATCAGGGAAGATAAGACTGGGAGAGAAGGAACTGTTAGTTATGGTTATGTTTACACTCCTGGTGATGCATCTGGGAGGGAATATCAGACAGACTGCTGAGATGTGTGGCTGGATTAAAGGACATTAGTGAGAGGTGTGTTGGGAACAGTTTGGAGAGGAAGCAGCTCTGAATGTCCTGCTGTGCTCCCTTTCTATCTAGATTTGTATTTGCTGTTCAAGCGACTCAGACTTCAAGGCATTTCTTTTTATATCTCTCTTGAGTACAGGAACATATTTGTGTAGCAAAATACAGCTGAGGAACAAAGACCTGGAGAAATTAAGTATCTTGTTTGACATCACTGGCAAAACGAAAAGAATTGGAAATGGAGACTTCAGCATAAAATCTGAAAGAATTCCTGTATTGAAACATTTTTTTGCTCAGCAATTTCTAAAACTTTTCAACCCTCTCTTCAATCTTCTGAAATGCCTCTACTCTTCCATCATCTTCAGAAACCTTGTTGCAAAACAACTTTTATCACCACACACAGTGGACTCCTGCAGTCATTTAATTGGGGTCTTATCAAAAAGCAAAACCATAAAGGAAGAACAGTTCTTTCCCTGGTTGCCTCTACTACTGTTATAAATATGTAAATCCTTGTAGATAATGCCCCAAGCAATTATATTTCTGAAAGATTTCACAATGTATAATCTGTGAACAAAAGTGCCATAACAATTACAGTGCTCTTAGTGGCTACTTCATTCAGAAAACACCACAAATAATTAACATTGGGCCTGAGTGATTCTCTGGAACATTGAGAGGGGACAGAAAGTTGATCACATCTAAAGATTCATAGTCTGACTATGCTTCATATAAGGAGGACAAAAATCCTGTGAAGTAAAAGATCTTCAAATAAGAGAAAAAAAAAACAAAGAAAAGAAAAAAAAAATCTTATTACCTTATGGAATCTGCAGACAAACCTACAAGCTTTAGGACTACGGAATCAACAATAAAACTACTGTGTAAGCAACATGAGAAGGTAGGTATCTTACCTTCTTCTACAGTTACGTTCCCTCTGAAGAAATATTTTCCATGTCCTCTAGAGAGAGCCACACCTAAACTGTGCAGAGAAATAAAGCAGACCTTGAAATCTGTGAGACAAACAATAGCAGACATTCAGAACTATCCTCATTTCTAACATTTCCAGCTAATGTACTATGATTAAAACTGTTTGTTTCCAAACCCTCACAGATCATATTTATTTTTCAACTAGTTTCTTCGATGAAGCTTCAGTCCTGATGTTGTTGCAACAATTGGCTGTATTTATGTGTGCTTAGAGGTGCAGTAAACCATTATTCTCTGGCAAACTAATAAATGAGCCCTTCTAAGCTCACTGCTGTTCACCCAGCATGAGATTTCTTCAGCTGAGCCTTGAACATGCCCATGGCCTTACAACGAAGGAGACAATTTTTTGTAATCAGAGTAAGCTGTTGAGAAACAACAGAAGTGTGGGAATTGATGGAGCTACTGAGAGGAAAAGAATTTCAAATGTGACAACAGCATCATGATTCCTCTTGGACTAATTTTTCTGTGTTTCATATTTTTAGCTAGTATAGCTCTTTTGTATTGACTTTGGCTTCATAAATTCTCAGCAGTTACATACTCTGTTTTGGTTTGGTTTTTAGTCTACCACTTAAACTATCCAAGTTTAATGAACTGGCTGGGGATCTCATGCCTCTTGTTATTGAACACATACACAGAATACCTTCTGGCATTCATTCATTCAAGGGGATTATCTCAGACTAAGAACCTGCCAGTACTTGAAGTACATGTAGAGGTACCAAATCCAAGAGCACACAAGCTGCAGTCAACAGCTCAATTTGGGAAGGGCTGAACACTAAACAACTTTGACACTACAGTACGGATTTTAATAAATGTTGCCCCTGCAGTCTTCCCAAATCTACACTACAACCCATCAAAACTAGATACATACCATGCTGAAAAAGCAGAACCTTTTTCCTAAATATTTCTGTCCTCAGCATCATAACTTGCACTGCATGCATGTATCTGTTTACTTATAGGGCAAGAATGACAGTGCCAGAAGGGAAAAAAAAACCCAACACAACAAAAAACCCAACCAAACAAAAAACCCCCAGCAACAACAAAAAATTCCACAAGATAAAAACAAAACCAAACCTCCACTGAGTATTACCACTCATGTATGAATTTCAACAAGAATAAACACATGCATTAGAGGTCAGAGAAATGTGCCTATAGTTTCTCTGTGTGGCAATGTAGCTCAGGTTATGTGAATCAGTTACACTGAAGAAAATTTCAGTTGAGTATTGCAACTGTCACCCTTCTGCTTTAAGCATAAGTTACCATAGGTACTCTTTTATTAATGAATTATTTCTAATTCAAATATGAGTATTTTTAAAGTGACTACCTGTCTTTCTTTTCCTTTTTTTTCCCCCTCCTTAAATGCATGCCAAAATTACCAATGTACTCAGTTTTAGTTACAGAAATACACCAAAGGTAGTTCAGAGGAAAAAAACCCCATCCAAACCTCAAATTGGAAGTGAAATACTATCTCATTTTACGTTACATTCTTGTTGTGTGGGGGAAAAAAAAAAAAAAGAATCAAAATGGGGCTCAATATGTAGTTACTTAAATGGATTATAGTATTTATAGCTCTCCAAGTACTTTCGAAAGCCTTTCGTTCGATGTAAACCTCAACTGAATATTTTTTCAATGAAACGTAAGCCATGACAAACACTGGGAGTTTGCCTGTGTGAGCTTGCACAAACTTTCCATCCCTGGAAAAGCTGAAAGGAATGCTGGTAGGCTCCTTCTCCTTGCTATTTTCAGCATTGTCCAGGGATATTTCATTGTCAACTTTTCCTGATGAGCTTTTAATGAGTTCACAAGCTCTGCATAAGCACAAACCCAATGAGTTGGGTGAAACATCCATTTATTATGGTCAGCTCTACCTGAATGGAGTCCCCTTGATGTCTGTATAATAGTAGTCATTTGTCATCACCAATACCCGCTTCTAGATTCAGAACAAGAAAGAAGGGGAGGGGGAAGAATTTAGTTTGCTATGAAAAATATATTGAAAACCAAGTGGTTAGTCCCTGATAAAAAAAGAAGCAATGTTTACATTCAGTGGGCAAAAAAAAACATATATTGCAGTGAATCATATTTATAGCAACCTTAAAAACTGTTCAAAAATTATTGCTTGCTTTATATTTAGTTGGAATAATATTTTAGACATTCTACCCCTTTGTCCACTGTCTTCTTCACTTCCATGGAGAATTTCCCTGTCTTTCGATTCACCATTGCATTTCGGAGCTGAAACAAAGGAAACGTGTGTCAATCCCTTTATTTGCATTTTCTGTAATTCTTTTATCACTGAGCTCTCCAGTACACTCATTTGGCCTAAGCAGTGCTCAATTTTCTTCATTTCTTCATTTTCAGTAATTCTATTAGGCACTGAGAAACCCCCTTACAAGTTCTGTTATTGAGTCTATCAGCCAAGACTCCTGCCATACAACTCCAGGCACCTTGCTAAGGCACAGAAGACAGGAGCTTTCAGTATCCCTCATAGTAAAATAGCTCTCTGTGGAGTAATCTGGATCTTCTGTGACACAGTGTAATTGACTGTTCTGGAGTAACTGCAGGGGAAGTTAAGGACTAGATTCCCAGCTGAATTTAGCTGGTTAGACCAGGACTCAGTGTTTGATTACACCAACAACTATACAGAATAAGAGAAAACACCACTTACCCTACACTATTCATTCTGCTTAAGAATCTACATTGGGTTGCATCCTAAACTAGCATCAGAAACTTCATCCTAACTACACCAGGAATCAGAACTAGCCCATAAAAACAGAATGACAGCTCGTTTGATCAGTAACCTGTTTCACTGGGAATACACAACTGCAGTGCTCTGCAACTCCATCAGTTGTCCTTTGGTCTCCACATTCCCATAGCAAGGTAATAAATTTTATCTCTGTAATTTAAGCCCTAGGTCAGTCACAGCTTTAAGAATTGTCCTGGACCTCTCCCTCTCAAAGTCATCCAAGAGACATTTTAAATCCCCCCTCAAAACCAAGTTTCATTACTATGTAAACCATCAACTCTGAGAAGCAAGAGAAACTAGAAAATAAACAGAAAAGAGTTTGTACACAATGATTTACCTGCTGCTCTGCAAGTCAAGTCTGTAGTTTTCTAGATCATCCCAAACCTATGCTGCAAAGTCCCTTTCCCACCACCTCTAAAACCTCTTCCCTCAGCACACCTATTTGCTCCCTAGGAGAGAAGAGTCTTCCTCCCAGAGGACACACACCCTCCCTCTTAGGTGAATATGCCATGATGACAAAAAGAAGAGTAAAAGAACCAACACCCATCCCCTGGGTCTATAGGACAAAATGACCAGCAGGTTGAGGACACGCTACCCTGGCACACCTGGTCCGAAACTGAAGAATGACAGGTTTGTTTTGGAAACTGTCAACATTAGGGTTTTGAATTTGCCTATTTATCAGTTCAGGACTTCAGGGAAGAAATAAGAAAGTTACTGTTTAACAGTTATACCATCTATATATGGAAATATTTCATTTGAATGCTCTTAGTTTTACTAATGGAAGAAGTGAGTTATTTTGCTTGTTGGGGTAAAAAGCGCCTATAAATCTTTTGCAGCTGTAGTTTTCATTACAATTGGAAAATTCTACTATCACTAATCAACTCAATATACAAAATGAAGAATAATATTGACAAAGTGAGCATTTTTATGTCTCTTCTATTGGTTATCTATCTGAACACAATTTTAGACATCATGTTCTTGTGAATAAATACCTCCTGTTCCAGAGCACCTCTTGCCAGATTGGGCAATTCAGTCAGGTTTTAATGAAAAATTGTGAAGATAGACTTATAAATGTACTCTGCAGGTTCTCTTAGTATGGAATGAAAAGTGAATGACTAAACTTGCCAGTGAAGTATCTGGTTTTATTCTCATGAACAAGTTGAGCGTGGTTGACCTATCAAAAACTGCAAACTTTGCAGCTCTTTAAATCTAATTCTAGGGCATCTAGATTTGAATTAACAGTCTTATTCTTCTGTCAGTGAGTGTAAAAGAATAATTTTTAGCTGGAGGCATATGTAAAATAAAGCATATATTTTACTGTAGATATTTTTTTTTTAACAATACATAATAGGCAATTCTGGAAATAGTTTCCTATTTTAAGTTTTGTGGTTTTGGACTTGGAGAGCTGGTCTTAATTAACCATCTACTTTCTAACATTTACAGAACAGTTCCATTTATCTTTAACATGGTTTTCATTTTTCTCCTATTGGTGCCTGCAGTTGTCTAAGACCCATTCCTCCCACAAGCCTCAGGCAAGTCATAGATTTACTAAAAGTTCTCCAAACTCTCAGTAGTGTTTAAGATCAAGTCTGCATGTGGGATTTGGAGTTTTACTTTTCTTCCTTTTTTTTTTTTCCCTGCTTGCTGTGATTGCATTTCTTGGCTTTGTAATCTGGTTTCTCAGCTCTTCTGCAGTTTCATCTCCCTCCTCAAATGCATAAAATAAGTACTGCCTCAATTGGCTCCAAGCCCCAAAACATTCATTCATGGTCTTTTTTATTTGGAAAAAAAAAATTCATTCAGCTAGAAATTATAATAAAGGAATTTTAAGTGAGTTAATGAGAAAAAGGTTTCTATCCAAATTGAAACTTCTCCTCTTTGGTCCTGTGTATTTGCAAACCTTGCTGGAAGACACTGTTAACTTAATAAGCTGATGCTAAAATTTCTGTTTCTAATAAAATGCATTAACAGCAAGATAGCAGGTATTGTTAACCTGGAAAATGAGTTGATATATTTATAACACTATTTCATGGTGAAAAAAAATTATAACCTTAGTTTGGACACCTTTTCCTTACTGGATCACTAGAGAAGACCAATTTCTTCAACTCTTCAGGGTAATGAACACTCTTGCTTCTTCAACTAAATATCTTCCAATCAATTGCTAACAACTCAGTTTCACTGCTGTAGCATGAGATCATTCTGTATTCTTGGAAAACTGTATAACCATTAAATTAATGTGGTAAAAAGTAAGAAAACCTCTTAATCAGCTTCCACATTAGTGTTTCATGGGAGAAAAATATCCCAGTAGTAGTCCATCTTATTAAAAGCAGCTATATGAATACATTAATTCTTTCCCTCTGCAGTTGAATAAACAATGCTTTACTACCCAAGCTTGGAAAAAACCAAGAACATCAAATCCAAGGTCTTGGGTGAAGCAAAGCCACGTGCAGCTTATCTCTATGATGTAATTAAATTTATTTTTAAGAAGCTTGTTTCATAAGTGAAAGGCAAAAAGTGAGATAAAAGGTATGTATGTATCTTTCATCAAAATGTGAAATAAAAATTTTGCAGCCTAGAGATAGAGAAAATGCAATTTCTGGTAGAAATTTTCAGAAAAAGTGACAGAACATAGGGATGTTAACCAAAGGAAATACTTAAAGAGAATTTAATCTGGACCTTCATGTGTATTCAGATAGAATCTCAATTATAAATAAAACTAAATTTGCAATGTCATAGAAATAGTTCAGTGTTACATTAACTGAACTACTGAATTTCTGCTAAGATATGATTAAAAATGAGGGATTAAAATGTCAGAATTAAGCAGATGAAGTATTGGAAGAAATAAAAAGAAAAGAAAGAAAACAAACCAAAGAGAAAGAGCAAGAAGAAAAATCATGAAGTTTTAAGGGCTGTATGTAACTACAGAAACAGCATTTGAAAGGACAGAGGAAATTTCAAAAGGTCATTAGCAGAGAAACTGGTTGAGTAATATGTGATCAAAGATAAGAAAAAAAGCCAGATATAAAACATGAACCCAGTGAGGCTGCAAAGGCTGCTACACTGTTTGAAAATCTAATGAAGGAACCTTAAATAGTGTGTGCATAGGAAACAGCACAAAGCCATACAAACATTAAAAAGAGTTTGTGTGTGCACTCCAACACAAAACTTTAACTGAGGAAGCGCAATGGCCTCCGAGGAGAGGCCAAGGACAATCTATCACCTGGTGGAACAGACATTGCTTAAAACATAGATGAACTGTTTGGCTATTCACAAAGGGGGTGGAGAGAGGGAGGAATGCAAGATGTATATTTTGTAAGGGAGAAGGAAAATATAGACTTATGTCAGAACAGGGATCAAGAAATTAGTACATCTGAAGACTGACAAGACTCCAGGGGCTGTTGTACGTGATCCATCCCAGATTTCAGAGGGACGTGACAAAGTAAATATGGGAACCTTCGGTGGATATATTCAAAACCTCTCTGGAAAAGTAGAGGTATGAGGGACTTGGGAGAAGCTAACACAGTACTGATATTTGAGAAGGGATCGAGGAGACATCTATGAAAAATACAGACATGCAGTCGTGATTTTGGCAGTAGGGAACTTATGGGAAAAACTAAATTACAGGACAGAAAGGGGAACACCTGGAAAGTTACGATTTAATTAAGGACAGTCAGCACAGATTCACACAAAACGAATCATGCCTAACAAATCAGATTTATTGAGGAAGTGACAGAAAGACCAGGCAAAGGTTAAGCCATGGGCATAAGGAAAGCTTTTGATACAGTACTGCAGAAAAGGCTAAGCCTGAAAGGTAAGAAAGAATAAGATAAAGAGTAGATGGAGCACTGAAAAATGAGGTTAATGGAAAGCATTGTGTGCATAACAGCTGATAGACACAGAATGCATGCTCCTGCAGCTCCCCATGTGTCTGGAATTAGGAGCTGGGAGTGAAACTGTGCTCTGTATACAGGTCAAAGAATCCAATTTTGTATGTTCATCTGATGGGTTTTGATTTTGTGCATTAAGTAAAACAGCTCTCTTTACTTCCATTAAGGAAAGAGGGATCTCATGGAAAGAAGTTAAACTCATTCTTTGATCTCTGAGTTTCGGCAGTTGTCTGGGCCAGCCCTAAGGAGACATTCTATTCCTGTCTCTCCTGCTATCCAGCAAAAATACACAATGGGATGCATGGAGTCTGCAAGGGTGATGAGTTTTACCAAATATACAAAGAGTCTGTGTTTGTGGTACACGCATATGTAAGAAAGAAACAATACAAAACAGTCGTAAAATTCTGAATGAAGTAAAAGGGTCTATTGTCCTTCCCTTCCTGAGAGCAGTCAGGTGGCCTCTCTAATGACAACTTAAACAATTTCCAGGTACAGTAGTGAGATGCAACAATATCTTCTGAGAGAGTTTTAAAATACATCACTTACCACATCATCTCTGTCTTCCCACTCAACCTCAGAAAGATCCACACTACTGTAGTTGGGCTTCCTTCGTTTCTTCCCCTCTTCATACTGGTATAAAAATAAAGGTGAAACATTTAGCACATCCTGTTTTTATTTGCACAACTATTTTGTATCAGAAGATTTAAAAGAAAAAAAATTGTTGGATATTGATCGTGTGCAATGCACTTCACAGTAGGTAGCTTAATTCATAAAAAGTGCACTGTACTGCTGCATAAATGTTTCCTGTGAACTAAAAGCCTACATCACATGATTCTTTGCATGATCTTTTGCCATGATGCAAAACTTCTTGATGGACACACTGGGAAATCAAACTCAGTAGTTGTACCTTCTTCTCCCCGTATGGAAAATACACCAGACCTTGGATCTGGCAGTTTATGTTAAACGTCTCAAACTAGCTCTTTCAGCTGTACAGGAAGTTATATTTACTATAATCTTATCAACAAAATGTTTACCCACTTCACTTTAAACAAGATAAGATGCAAGTCTTGGGAAGTATGGTGTTAACATTTGCTGATACTCCATTTTATCTACAACTTCATGGGGGGGGGAAAGTAACATACTAACAATGATAGCGTATGGGGTTTTTATCACTACTCACTGTTACGCTGTAAATCACACATTTAAAATAAACATTCTAGTGACAAATTGATTTGACACCAAGGTGTTTATAACGTGGGAAATTCTGCCCTCTGCTGAACATTCAAAATCAGCCTACTAGCTTAACCAAACAAACCTGTCTCAGTGGAAGAAAGAAATATTTAAGAAGACTTGTGAATAAAGAACCTAACTGGTTAAGTAAAATTAGGGGATTACATTTGAAAAAAAAAAATTGGGAGAGGATCAGCATAATGTAAAATCTGGTCTCTTATCTTTTATGATGTATACAAGTGGAAGCAAACCATAAGTCTTTTTATGAAGTATGACAGGAGACATTGGGGTGCTGTGAAAAATCCCCAAATTGCTTTTCTGACTGTTCAACAACAACAGCATCACAGAAGGATACAAAATGTACCTGTAAGGCAGTAGGTATAGTTGATTCTCCTCCCTCAAGGCAGGACCAACCACACCATAAACCAAACCTGACAGGGTTTGAGACGAGCAATTCATCACCACAGCCAGTGGTGCAGGGACCTTAATCACATTCTGCAGATTACAGAGATCAAGGGGAAGACTTGCTCTCTGAGCATTAAGATGGTTATTCCCAGCCTGACTTTTTCCTCTCTGAATTAGAAATTCTCATGTGAATCCCACAGTTGCTTTTGTGGACCACAATACTTTAAAATAGGCATGACAAAATCTTCCTGAAGAACAGCAAACTTGTAAAAATATTGACTGCAGCATCATAACCACAAAGAGATTTTGAAATATTGGTAGCATAGTTTCTTCTAGCATGTGCTTCATGGATCCTCCTTAACATTTGCTCATAAAAAATTAGATACTCCAATTATTTCTGCAGATGATCCTTTTGGGAAATTCTGTGGGATAAAATCCTGAGTCAAATCTCATTCTTTTTAATAAAAAATCCTAAAAACTCTGTTCATGTAAGTCTTAGTCTACATTGTCAGAATTGATGCAATTGAAAAGTACTTTCCTGTGCTTTTCTTTCCCCTCTGCTAAAATCCACCGTTCCTGTAACAACAAGGTTGTCTCCTTCTATTCTAATACTATTCAACAGATGGGTAGAGAGATGTAAAGAACTGCTTTCAGCACATGCTTATATACTAGACTTTGAATTCAAGCAGTTCAGTTCTACAATTACTTCTTGCTACATGACAGCTCTGATAGCCAAAGATAACTGTACCCAAACACTGAAACACAAAATTTGCATGCAGCATAACTAAATCTCACAAGAATAACACACGAGAGGATAACACCTTGTTCATTAGCAGGGCTTGATTTTTGTAACTCTGTTTTGCAAGCCTTCCATTGTGGCTGCAGCTATATCAATATTATCTTTAATCTTTACAACGAGTAACTACATCTACTTTCTGTGGCTGCACCAATTAACCAAACAAATCTTTGATCTGATTTAGTCATTCTAGCATAGAAATGGTTACAGTCAGGCTCTGAAATACTGAGAGCTGAACAATGTTACTTAGAGGTTCGCTGGGATCATTTGAGTAGAGCAAACAGCTCCTGTACTGGTTCCAATGTTTAATTACATCCTCATTCACAGAGGTTGAAGAGTTTCTGGCCTCTATTGCATTCTCAGACACATGTGCAAATCCTTACTTAGGACAATAGTAGTTGATCTGGAGTGTCTGACAGCAGAAGTAGGCTTCAAACATGAGGCAAACCATTTGCATCATACTGATTCTGGGGTTCATATTTATTTTAATCATATAGATTTCACACCTTGCACTTTCAGAACGAAAACCAAAAGCCAAAAGCAATCAAAAGAAGAGCTGGATAAAACATTCAAAGTTCTGCAGAAAATTCAGAATTGGAATTGGAATTCTAAAAATTTAGACTAGAAGGAACAAAGCCAAAACCCCAGTGGTCTAGCAGTTCAGCTCTATAAGCATTCAAAGGAACTGAACGTGCAATTCTTAAACACATTTAGGACAGGAACTAATGAAGTATAGAGATACCTAACCCCTTTTTCTGCAATTACACGTTAGGAGCTACTGTTTAAGTGTCTACACAGGAATTCAACAAGTGAAGAATAGATTTATTTTATAGTTCAGAAAAGGACAACATGGAAAACAAAAACCAACTTCCAGGAAGGATGTGATACTAAAAAAAGGGCAATTATTTGTACATCTGGGTAACTTTTCTTATAAATCTAATTTTCCTGAAGATATCACCTTATTCCCAGCAGTAAATATACATATATTTGTGCTCATGTAACCAGGGTGTCAAAATAAATGCACTTAGATCACTTTTAAAATACTTTGTAACAGTACTGTTGAAATGGCCATTCTTCTCCAATTTCTTTCTAGTTTTATTGCTTAACTAATTTCTCAGTAACACAGAAGCTTTTAAAAATAGCATTCAGTTGTATCTTCTTCTCTGGTAGCAAACCTAATCTAACTTTTTATCTCTGAGGCTCCTGGGTGAAGTATAAAATACTGATTGAAAGTTGAATCCAAAACCATCCACAAGATTACTATAAAGCATTGAAACAAAGTATTAAGGGACCCACTGGGAAAGATACAAACTAGGAATTCTACCAAATTACTCTGTTTTAAGTGCATGAGAAATAGAGCTAAATTTAAAACATGTACTGTTAATCTACTTTGACTAAAGTAGATGTCTAAAATGTGTGGTGATATTATATAGTAGTTAACCCCTGTGAGGGAAAAAAAAAAAAAAAAAAAAACTGAAAAAAGTTAAATATCTGGTTGCAACAGAAGAATCTTTTAGTCTGCCCAAAACTATGTGATGGCTCCAACTCACTGCTGTTTGGGAAAAGAGCACAGGATCGGATTTTGTGATCAGAATGAGCTTTATCTTACTCAGTATCTTTTATTTGAGGCTGGGCCAAACTGTTATAGCACTGGATGATTCAAACAACATGTGACATGTACTGCTTGAGGATTGAATCACATTTTTTCACCACCCCATATACAACCATTTATATGTGTCATTATTAAACGCTTTGCTTTGATTTTATTTTTTTTAACACAAGCAGTCCCAAACCATCTGCATTGAATATGACCAGCCACGTGTTTATAAAGTCAGAGTGTAGCAATCTGATCATGGAGAGAGCAAACTACATCTTAACAGCTGCAAGTCTTGGGTCTAAGGTGATTGGAATTTCTCAGACGTGCTCTATAAGGATAATGGGGAAATAGGAGAGAGTAAGTTGCTGTGCTAGCAGCCTTGGAAGCATCACTAGCTTTTAGTGAACTTTCTTAGCCACACATGTGGAATCATCTGTAAGAAAATATAGTAAGAAAGCATCTACTAAACAACAACCAAAACTCAGAGAGGTAAAATAATTTCAGGGGATGGGTCTTTCTTGACAAACTACTAATATTTGCAGAAGTAAGGAATGAGGTACTGAAAAAACTCCCCCAGTTTTGAAACATAGCAACATTGGATGAAGCTTCATATTTTTGAATCAGTACTTCAAAATTTGGTTAATGTATTAATCTCAACAGGATTTGAGATTGATCCTTTTTTGTTTGTTTGGAGGACACAAACTTGAACATATGAATACAGCTTGTGCTGCTACAAATCATTCTGCCTGGGGATACATGGGAAGCAGCATCCTATATCAATTTAAATCACTACTGCTTGGCTTTTAAGCTCTTTATTTCATTCAGAATACTTCTTTCCTGCTCACACAATCCTTATTTGTTATTTGTGATACCTTTATTTCATAATTTACATCCAGTTTGCAACCTCAAATGATCTCCTGTTGATCTGCATTTAACCTCAAATCTGTAGAACACTCATAGGTGTTCAGTGAAAAAATAAAGTTGTTTTCTACCCAAACCTCCTTATTTTAATATTAAAAAAGTGAGATCTTCATTCTCTTAGGAAAATAGGAAGAACAACTTCCCTTTCCAATGAAAGATTTTTCATGACCAGCCTAATATTTAAGATGTTAATCCAGAAGTTCCTAGGTTATGGTTGGTAGCAAAAACCAGTTATTTTGGCCTGATTTTTCATGCCAGATGGCAGTGAAAAACTGCCACACTGTAAAATTTGCAGAAATACTTCAGAAAAAAGCTGACAACAGGAGCCATGCCGTTTGCTAGGGAATAGAGAATAATGCAATTCTAAATTTCCAGGCAAAGAAAAAGTAGGAAAAATTAGATCTGCCATGCACACAGGAGAACCCTCTAGTAAAGCAAGAGAAGAAAACAGTTCTTACACCACACATATTTAAATTAGTCTGTCTACTTACACTCATAACGTGTGTTTGCATTTCAAATGGTGCAGTAGTGATTAAAGTGATAGAACAATATGCAAATGTACAGGGTGAGGTAAAAGTCAATACAAAAACCAGCTTTAAGTCACACACCTTGAGCCTGGTCAAAGAGCACATCGGCTGAGCTCACGTTCTCAGGTGGACTGCAGCTGATTAGAGATGCGACATGTATGTGATTTACTCCACTGAAGAAAACAACCCCTCTATTTGGGATTTTATTTGCATTCTCAGGATTTGTCATTTGGGATTATGTAAAATTGGCAGCTGCTTATAATTATTTGGGGTTTGAGTAGCAATAATTAAAAACATCTGCCTTTATCTTAATACTACCAGACTTAAACCCCTGAGCTCGGTTATACCTAACTTCAAAGCTGAAAGCAAAGAATAAAAGAAAGCTTCACATATTGCTAACAAATTTTCAGTGATTCATTTATATGTACAACCAGTTATTCAACAGCCTTCAAACCTTTAATTATCTTTTAAATATATGTAATTTTGCACTTCTTATTAGATAGCAATTTAATGCTCTCACAGGGATTCAGATGGGCTGTCTTTTTTTTTTTTTGAAATGTAAACTCCAATAGGAATAATCATTGGCATTCAAGTGATTGAATTCTTCAGTTATTTAAATGAACGTGAGGCATTTACACTGTTCAAATCATTTAAATATTCTGCTGTCAGCTACAGCTGTAGAGTTTTATGGAGTTGCTGAATAAAGCAAGGGTAAGTGTAGGTTATCTTACGTTCCAGGCGGGACTCCCCAGAGAGAAATGAGATTTGCTGCTTATGAAAGGCTAACACTGCTTAAGTGGGGCATTAATGTTTCCCATGAGACTTGGATCTCTCTGTTTTTCTATATTAGGAGAAACAAATTTTCCCAGAATTTACAGCTACAAAAGACTTAATACTGATCTAGCAATCTTCAAATACTCCAGGTCCTGTAGCTTAATACAATATATTGTGACAGTCCACATTTTAAGTTTAAAATAGTAACCTACTCAGTCAGCTAAACCACCGGTATATTTTGGTGAGGGCATTGTGATATTATACATGGGCTTTGATTTCTATGTGTAACTTTCCCTAATTCAGTCTGATAAATTAAAGATATGCATCCTTGTATAGAAAGCATTATATCAGTTGAATTCATTTAGAGTGATAAGCAGAGTATTCACATACAGCCATTCATAAACCCCCATTACAAGCCTTCCAGAGCTTATACTAAGAACAGAAGAGATAGAAGATTTCAATTTAAACTTAGGAGTACTACAAAATCCTTAATAATCAAGGATGTTATGAGATTAATTTATAAATCAGAACATGTTTTTAACCTTGGTTTTATCCAAAAAATGGTAGAATCTGAATAAAAGATGCAATTTGATTCAAGAACATATGCATTTGTCTTCAAATGCGTATTTTCTCTGATTAAGGAATTCAAGGTCCTTGTTCAGGATCTTTGAGTATTCTACCCTAAATTAACCTAGCAATTATGGAAAAAAAATCCCTCTTCCACTCCCTGAACAAAAATACAAATCCCACTGCGAACCATGGATCAAAAAAGCCACAGGCTTCATAAAACCTAGTAGCAATCTTGCTATTATTCATTGAAAGCCACCAAACATTGGGGCAGAGAGGCAACAGTACAAACCCCCGACACCAGATAAGGTTCACAAGGGTGGCAATCTGTGACTGTGGCAGACACTAATCTTCCAGTGACATTCCTTAATTTCTCTGTAATCCCACTACACTTCCCTGAAAAAGCAATTCTCCTCTGGCATCAACCTTTAACAGACTGCACAGTGACAGCTGCAGCGATGAGCAAGCAGCCACGATTAATGTGGTGCTTGTTTATAAGTGGACGTAGAAAGTATTTGTTTCTTACTCTCCCTTTACATTCAGTCAACTAATTTTTTTGGCAAACTATAACAGCGCGATGACATATTTTACATTTTAAAATTAAGTAGTGTAACACCTGGCATACTGCAAGTGTTAAGAGGCTACTGAAAAGCAGGTGATTCAATCTGCCATAATCGCTGCTGAGGAAAACTGTGTCCTCTTGTCTACATTTCAACATGGGTAAGGAGCCTCAGAAACCAAGTTACTGCCTCGAAAATCTCAAAATTCGTTTTTGAACTCCCAAACATATTTTTTTTAAACAGTAAATTGGGGGTTTCAACTCAGTATGAAATTCAAAATTACATCACACAACTGGAAATATTCTCATGTGGAAAAAAAAAAAACCCACTACGCTGTAAAAGTACAGACTTTTCATCAAATTCAGCAGATTGGAGCATTCTGATGCACCAATACTAAAAAAAATAAAAAAAAATAAAAAAATGTTATTAGCATCAGCTATAGCTTCTGGAGTTCCCACTGGGAACTCTTCCTAAGAAAGGCGACTTAGGGTGTAATACATCAAGACAAGCAAAGCGTACTGTCGTGATACATGATTAAAAAAAAAAAAAATGAGGGAGATAAAAAAGGAAAGAAAAAAGGCTTTGAAACAGAGCCGAGGGATGACCACGGCAATTTTCCACCCCGATTCCAGTCGGGATGTGTTCCCGGGCTGTGACACCGCCGCTCGTCCCGCTCCCCCCGCGCCCCTGGGCGGTGCTGGAGCGCCACCGCCTGGGCCGGCCCCGCAGCGCAGCCTGTCCCGGCCGCCGCCCGGGATAAAGGGACACGGCTGGAACAAAATCCGAGCTTCTGCGAGGTTAACAGGCACTCGGATATTTAATGGGAAAGGTCTGGGGGCTGCTACAGCAACAGTCCCAGCCTCTGCGAGTATCTGCTGAGGATTTAGGTAGCACCTTCCTCTCTTTCCTGCGATCCCTCCCATCAGCTGCCCATGGGCACCCAACTGATCGTCCTCACCAAAAGCCAAGCTTATTCAAAGAAACAAAACAAACAAACAAAAAAAAAACCCCAAACAGTAGGAGAAACAAGAGAGGAAATTTCCAAGGAAAGCCTTTTTAAATATAAATCCAATAGGATAATCACCAAGATAATATAGCCAGCTTAGAGATTCCATGTGTTGGTCACTGTTAGATAAAAATCTGGCTTCAGAGGAAGCACTCTTTGCTGTTTGCTGTCCTGCCTCTCTACTTTGTGTTCCAGAAGACTATTCCTTAAAAAACAAGTACATCAGCTTCAGAACTAACAGAACTGGCCACTGGGTTTAGGAATTTGAGAGTCCAGTAATCTAATTTTACATTACTGTAGGAAAACAGGAGTATAAACCAGTGTGGATCAAGTCAGTAATTAATGAAACTTGAATATAACCCTAAGACACACAAATAATTTTAGATAATATCTTTATGGAACTATCTAATTTCAGACCTATATGCCTATTTTCACACTCTTATTGTCACAAATTTCATGAGATGTTTTGTCATTAGTTACAACTGTATCAGGATTTGGCCTGCAATATTAAACTAAGGACCCAGGCCAGCAATCACTTCACTCTCAAAAACTCCACTGAAGTCAACAGAAGACTCTCATTACCCACTACTGACAGAATCCAGAGGTAGAAATGACTCTTCCAAAAAATGAACAGACCATGAATATATCACGAGTTCCCCTAGCTGACAGCTCATGGGCTACGGCCCAACATTTTGATTTTAAAAGGTATGATTGTATAAGGTAATGAAATAAGTGCCTTCAAAATGTACACTGGGGTGAGGGATAGTAACAGCAAATCACCTTTTGCCTCATTAAAATATAACAGAAATAAGGGAGAGGGTGACACCCTCAGCTATCCACTGCTCCTGGATTTCATTACCATCTGTAAGATGGTAAAAGTAAACTGCTTCTATAGAGGCTGGAAGTTTTTCACTCCCTGATATTTATATGTTTGGGTAGCAGAGGTCCTAATTTCCATAAAACAAGATACAAATTCATCACCATGACAAATCATCTGTAGGGAGTGTAGAGATGAACAGCCACCGGAGCACGTTAATTGGACTGAGGTCTGAGCTGTCTGTACCTGGATATGTAGATTTAGTGACCCACCACCGAACGGTGAAAAAGCCAATGGGATAATTTGCAAGAACCATTTCTGAGAATTGTATTGTTTATTGGTCAGTAATTTGCCATATTCTCTACAGTTGTAAAAAAAAATCTACTATCCAGAATCATGGGTGATATTCTTGGAAGAAAAATTACAATTAAATAATTTAAGATTGCTTCCAAGATACTATGGTCTGCTTTGCCATTAGATTGTCTGTCCATTTTACAGTGAAGTTACTCTGAAAATACTTTTCCATTCACCAACTGAAGTTTCCCTGTTGCACTTTTCATAAACTCTACTCCAGTTAAAAAATAAACAGGGAAATAATAAGTGCAAATACAAATGTTAATTAAGTGTATAATTCCTAGTCCAAATCTTAGAAAGATAAATTCTTTTGCTGGACAAAGACATCAGATGTGCTAATGACTTAATAAATCATGCTTTTCAATAATTTTATTTTCATATTACATTATCCACCCAGTTAATGTTTGTTTTCTACTAAAACCCTGTTGAAATCAGACATTACTTGAAGTGCCTGCAAGAGAAATACATATGGCAGCCATGTGGGTACAGCAGTGGAGCTATTAATACCAAGGCTTTGCTGGGAGTCACTAGTGATGGAACACTTGGAAGTGCTGTTCCTAAACAATGATGCAACCAGGAATGTACCAGTTCTCTGGGGCGTCAAGTTGATAAACATTTGCGTAACAGGCACTTTATTTTTCTTTCTGTGATTAATGCAAACAAGATGATAAGGGAAACTAAAGGTAAAATTTTGCTGCTATTTCTCTTTTAGTACAAAAATCCCTAGTGATCCTATTTTGCTTAAAAATATGCTTTAGTGAAATTTCTGCACATATATTAAATTAACTTTAACACTTTAGCATGACAAATAGGGGTTATTACACAGTGCTGGAGCATTCCGACATTCCATTTCACTGTAAAATGAACATAATTACAGCAATTTTTGGCTTTGCTATTTTGCAGTAATGGAGGTCTGCATCTTCTGCAGAAGCAACCTGTATATTTATTTTCCCTGGGTTTTTTTCCATGCTAACCTTTGTTACCAGATGTAAATTTATCAAGAACTATAATGTGTTATAAAGCCATATAAAGTAACCGGTCTATTGTATTTAATTACTTTTCATTTATATTACATTATTCACACTAAGAAAAAAAACAAATGCAATATCTATAGCAAAATGTAATAGACCAATAAATAGTATTCTTACCAAAGGCCTCAGTTCTGGATGAGTCAAAATATATCCATTGTTTGTAATTGCAAAAGCATATCCATGAATACCTAACTGTAAAAGTAATTGAGAAAGAAATACTAATTAGCAATTCATAAGCCTTATCCACAGTGTTTTATTACAACATAGGCAAAGATCCTTGACATTTTGTGAAAATGAGAACATGACATTGTGATGAATTCAGCATGTAGCACCAATTTAAAATGTCACAAACACTCTCCTATGCAGGTCACTTGTTTCTGTGTTGTGTAACACTTGATGTGTTTTTTATACACATATATATGGGATGCCACAGCCTGTGACACACACCATAGCATGTGCCAAAGCACAGAGATACTGGAATTCAGTAAATTCACCTATTTCCAGGAGTAGTGAGGCACAGCTTACTTCACCTGTTCAACAGGTGTTGTTAAAGAGCCATTTAAATCAAAGATAATGAACGTACAGCTATAGCAAGCAAGCAGTGACCTGTCATATGGGATATTTACATTTTCCCATTTATAGGCTCTCTGTTAATTCCAGTTCATCTGGAGCTACAGATGGTATATTTCTAAAGAAACTCCTCTAACTTTACATATTTGTACTAAATGGAACTGGAGATTATTGAAGGATAGTGAAATGCTTTATGAGGTCTAGCAGTATTGGTAATCAAATTTAGCATTGTACTTATTTAAATAACAATACTAGTCTTTTTAACAATACGCCTATTACACAGTTGATTGCATCCACTGAATGCAATAAATGTACCTTCAAATCATTCATGTGGTCATTCAAACATCCCTTCTTAGCATAAACTTGCTGCTTATGTAGAATCTTTCTGCAGGTTCACCATGTAACATTTGCCACACAGAGCACATCTCACTATCCTTTCTCACCTGTTTTCTTCAGTTCTGAAGTAACATAATAAAACATCCCATATATATATATATTTATTTTTTTTAAGCAACCTAATGCACTGGGCTATTGAGAGCAAATAAAATAAAAATCAAACTCAAAATTCCAGAACTATCTTGCTTTGATGTTTACTTTAGAATTCTCACTACTAAAAACTTTTTTATTTTACTTGAGGGCATTCTTAAATGCTTTGCTGAAGTGGGTCCTCAGGAATTTGTCTAACATGAAGCGACATGAGCAAGGCTGACAAGCCAAAATCATTTCAAAGAGGCAAAAAGGAGAGCAAGCCTATCAGCTTCTGTAATTCTCTGGAAGTACAAAACCAGAGTACGATACTGCGGTGAGGTCACAGGGAAAACACACCAGGTTGATTTATAGTGTCTCTGTGTGAATAATTGTATATGGTCAACTGTATCTGCCATAGAGAAGATTGTTTCATAAATTAGCGGTTTTCCTAAAGCAATAAACTTCAGTGAAAGTAATAGAAGGTGATACGTTCTTGGCATCTCTTCATAAAGGGGGGATAACCAAAATAATAACAGTGGACATATTTTACCTATTATAGTATGACAAGGGAATAAGCTGTTGGCTAAATAGCAGATCTCAAGTATAATTGTCTGTGTTCATAACTGGGGAATGACATCCAAGCAATGGAAGTCAGGTAAGGAAACAAATGTGGGTGGTATAATTCACAGGAAAAAATACCCAGACTCCAAGGGTAGTATTTTATTGTGTTCTGGGCAATATGTGAAATTGCACAGTCTCTGCACATAAAATGCTTTAGTTTGAGATACTACCACTTACAGCAGCATTGCCATTTTGAACCTTGAACTCTGTCTCCAAATGGTAGATTCAGAAACAAAAAAACCTTTTTCTAACTGCTGTAAAATGCCACATGGAAGTCCTGTATTACTAAATTCAATTCCACCTTATTCAAGAGAAACTGCCACTGACATCTGGGGAAGTTTAGTCTAGATAACGACTGCTGAAAATAGCTTCTTGCTATTATCCATCTTCCCTGGCATAAAATCCCCCTCATCGAAGCTGAGAGAATTCCAGGTCAGCATATTTCTCTTTCTAAGCAATCATTTTATATCCCTGTGTGAATTTTATTTCATGTGTTGCCTCTACAGGAATGGGTCCCAGGGATGATTATGCTCCTGCCATTGCAGTCTTTGTTTATGGTATGTGAGACTGGAAGTTGTAACTCAGGTGATTTCACTAATCTAACTGTATTGCACAATATTGGTGCCTCCTGTAATAATCCTCACTTGCAGTACCTCCTACAGTATAAAATGTGCCTTCAAATAAAAAGTCTAATATTCAGCAAGAGGATTTTATATTGCTTTCACAGAAAACCAAGTCTTAAAAATTTCTCCTTTTCTGAATTACTATGTTGCAATACCTGTCATTTAGGTCCCCACTCTCTCTAGTTCTTGCATTCAGACTATGTCCAAATCTTAGAGATTACTTAGGAATAACGTCACTGGGATGTGGTTTTTCCTATCCAGCCATGCACAGCCAAGTCTTTTTTCTACAGGTACCACAACACTGTTCTTCCTTCCCATTACAAATGAAACTTGCTCTTCCCATAGCTCACTAGAAGGTTGCTCCAAAGATTGTTTCTACTGCTTCCAATTTTGCAAAGGAGTACATTTTGCTCCTTTCTCTTCTACCTTTTACTGATGCAGTATTTCTGCACACACAAACGTATAATACGAGTTGTTGTTAACAAACTTTGTTGATCAGTGCACTGAGAGTGTTCCCTGTTATTGGTCCTGATCAGCAATGTTTCTGTCACTGTATTCTAATATCAGTGTGCACTCATCTGCTGCCTCTTCCCATAGTGTCCAACTTTTTTCCAGCTGGGACAACCTTTCTGTTCCATTTGCATAACACCTGGCCTAGTGGGATCCAGGTCACAGGAAATTAATCCAATGCACCTTATCAACGTTATTGCCACTATTTTATGCATTATTTTTATCAAATTCTCATTTCATTTAAATTTTCTAGTTACTGTATGTTAATCTAGAAAATCATTTGGTAATTGCTTATGTATTCAAATTAGCATTAAAATTGATATGAGGAATTTTTTTGTCTAAATAGAATTATCTACAAATGCATGTGAGAATATTCAAAGGTATACACAAGTCAGTTTCTTCTTTCACCCTCTTGGAAATCAGTAAATGAGAGCATGGCAGCCAATTAAAAGGAAAGTATGATATGCTCAGTATGGGTGCATGTCAAAAAGTAGCTATTCCAATATCTGCACTCCTTAGAAAAGGCTGTCTGCAGTATTATGTTATGTGCTTGTTTGTCATGCAAAAAAATTCCACTAGGAATTCACTGGAAAACATTAATTTAATTTTCACTTTTGAATTAAAAAGCACCATAGTAAAACATTTCAGACATAGAGAAGTAGTGACATACTAATGCATTGCATCAAATTTAAATGAAAGTAATTATATCTTTGCATTTACCTGAAGCTTATTTTTACTGAGTTAAACACATTTCAAAAGAGACATAGTGTATCAAATTTTAAAAACTTTAATGATAATTAATTTTTAAAAATTTTACAGTAGAGTTGTCTCTGGAAAACTAAGTAGAGGGAAATACCTAGCAAATACTGGGGAGGAGGGAAGGAACCACTTGTCTGGTTAGGAAGGAACTTCTCTAAGTTCCTGCAATGTGCCACTTGCTTTAATTCCAGGAGTCACAGAATTTGGACAGGAGGTACTACAGACAAACAGGAAGCCTAAAGCCAGGTTAAGGATAGGTTTTCATTAAAAGTTACAGAATTTTTCAGCCTGAATTTCTGCTTATTTTGCATGGTGTTCTGGTTAGATTGTGCGGTTGAATAATTTAATTGATTTGATTACCGACAATATTTAATATTACCTTCTAGAAAACATTGATCCCAAAAACGTGAAGATCAAGTCATATATTAATTTTGATACAAAAACTGCGTTTGATTTCAGACATTGCAGAACTAAAATTCCTGAGAAAAATTAATGAAATAATGGAACTACATTACTGTAAACTATATCAACATACTAAATAAATTATATTTTTGGTATTATACTGAGTATAAATTATATCTCATCATTTGTGTATTACCTTGTATTTTGGAATAGTTTTTAAAAGCTCCTTAACTGGAACATCTGTGCCAACTACTCCCAGAAGAATCCCTTTAGACCTCTGAAAAGAACAATAAAAGATGTACTCAGAACCACAGTAATAATAAACATTCTCACCGCTTATTTCACCTCACAGCTACCCTGCAGAAGTGATTACAGACAAATCATTTAAAAAGTGGGGAACTCAGCTGATCAAGCAGTAATTTAATCAATAATATTGCTCCTTTTTAATTTATCTGCAATTCACAAAGAAAAGGCATGCAAGCATTTGAGAGCGAATCCTTCAACAGGAAATTTTCACATGCAAAACAGGTTTTCAATTTAAAACTACTGTTAAAAATGTTATTCCCTTCTTTCCCAATTTCTCCTGTCATTTCATAAACAAAAGAGAAAGATGAAGTATTAAGGGGAAAGTACACTTAACTTTAATAACCTGTTAAACTATTAAAGATAAATAGATGTAAACATAATCTAATTAAACTCTGAGTTATATCAGTGCAAAGAGGAAAATTACATAAATTATTTTCTGTATAAAAGTAATACAGAAGTAAGAAAACCCAAAGACTTCTAATGTTTTCTCTTAGACATAGGATTTCATCATTTTACTATGGTTTCTACAGTATAGTTATTTGGAATTGTTTTTCCACATTTTTATGCTAATAAAGGGATACTAACTGCAGACAAAATAAGAAGTGAAGAAAAATTTTAGAGTTGGCTAAAATGTTATTAAGTCCCTGAAAGCAATTTCATTGCAGTCCCATCATTACCATATGACAGAAAAAGTCTGAATACTTACAGTCTCGTTTTGCTTACTAAATACTGGCATGGCAACAGTTGTCATCAACACCAATCCCTGATCATCAGCAAGCTATATTTGAAAAAGAAATACTAGCTCTAAGAACTGTGGGACAACTACAGCCATGTGATTGCATTTTTCAATTACATTTTTTCATTTTAAATGAGATAAAGCAATATATCTAAATGATACTTATGTTGTTAAACTAGCCCCAGCCCCATCTGAATTGTACCAGCTCTGCCCATCCCACCACCTCCACTGACAGGAAAGATGCCTCATCTTCATTCCTACTGCAGTTCTCCCATGAGAAGAAGGGGCTGAAATGTGGATTGTGGAAGCAGTATGTGCTGTAGCAAAGCAGCTGGAGGTCTGCTCTACATCTCTCCCAGTGTCAGCTCTGCCAAAATTGCCTCGGGCTGTTTTCTTGCACCAAAGAACAAGAGGTCATGAGCTGCGTGCACTTTGTTGGAGTCCAGGCTGAGATCTCATCAGCCAACCCAGTTGAGGTAGAAAGGCTGACAGCCAGTGAGGATCCCAGGAGCATCTTTGCTCCATCCAGTTTCAGTTCGCTGGGCAGAGGTGGCATGAAGCATTAGCTGATTCTGCACATCAGGTTTCAACGTATTTCTTCAATTTAGGGAGAAAGCAGATCTTCTGACCTTGGTTCCACTCAATGTAGAATGCTTACCATGGGCCACAGGGGAGTGATAGTGCTCAGACTACCTCTCTTCACGCCCTCTGGGCAGACTAAATCTCTGCCCTAAGGCAGGGACTAAAAGTGCGATGCCCAAGACAAGCACTCCTGTGTGTGCCTGTAGATCTTCACCATCTACATATGAAGGACAACTCAAGCAGGAGGCTGAGAGTTACTCTCAGACTCTGTTCCTAGGGACAGATGCTTAAAGTTGAAGAGGCTTATCCAACATTTTAATTATTTACAAGGTTTTTATTGTAATGAAGCAACAGCTATCAGCTCCCCACACTTTCTGGAAAGTCATTTGTATTGATAAAGATATCTCATGAAGTATATTTCACAATAACAAATCGGACAAACAAAATCTAGAAAATTTCTCGACTTGCAGCTCCCAATCTACTTCAGGAGGATTTCAGTTTCCCAAATAAGTATATTTTTTGAGGGAGGGCACTATCTTATGGTAAGAAGGAATGTTTGCAGACATCAGAAAGGAACACAAATGGGGTTGAGTCAAGAAGGTTTACATCTGATAAGGAATCGCTAGGGATATGAGGTGGAATTTATGGTCATGTTTCCTTTTTTTTTTTTTTTTTTTTCTTGGTCATAAGAAGCAATATGTCCAGCCTTAATATAATCCTTGATCTATTAGGGAATAATAGTAAGTTACTAAGCAAAAAAACCACAAAACTCAAAACTTGGCAAAACATTGGGAGTTTTAAGGCTGGACTTGAAACTCAAATGCTGCCAAACTAGTGTAAGAATTGACTCTCCTTGGCCAGAGTAGAACATTCAAGCACACTGACATGATTAGCATGGAGAGAAGCCTTCTGAGGTATCATAGTCAATAGTCCCAAACTCATACACATCAGGGAGTGAAAAAGCATTCTGCTGATTATGAGGTGACATTTTGAAGTGCTTAGAGATTTTATATGATTGCCCAGAGTTGTTCTTCTCTGACAGCATGCATTTGTCAAGTACCAGAATAGTATTATTTTATGAGTCCACTCACTCTCAAGAGATTACTAGAAACAATTTAATGGATAGGATGCGGCCAAGGGACTGTCAGTTGAGTTTTAGGGTACTTGAAATTCTTTAAATGGAGGAAAAAAACCCACAGACTGTAGTTCCTTGGAAATTCTAAAAGAACAGCTCACTAACTCTCAAAACTATCTGTGGGAGCATGTAACAATGATTGCCCTGTACTTATGAGATATCTAAAAGTACCAACTCGAGTTGGCTGCTGCAATCACTTCTATAGAATTGCAATTGTATAATCCAGCCTGTTTCATTTTTTGTTTGTTTGGCCACACGAGCAGGTTGTTGGCCACTACTATAAGTGGAGTCAGCAAATAACTGGCTGAGTAATGACTCGAATTTGCAGCGTTTTACTGAGTCACCAACTCAAGCTGCAGCATTTGCTTCACAAAAATTGTTACACAGTGAAGAATTGGCAAATTCTTTGGCAATTCAATTGGCAAATCTGCTTGGCAATGACATTTTGGCAGAAACGCTTTGAAATAGTAGAATGTTAGCCACTGGCTATTTCTGCTAAGACAATTAATGCTAGAGTCCATTAAAAAAATCCAAAGGAGGTAATGATCTAGGTATTTTGCATTGTTGCTTTTCAAGTCTGACAATTTCTGACATGTAGCAGAGTTCTAAGAGCTCATGCAAGTGTTTGAAAAATTTAGTGATTCTGAGGAAAAAACCCTCAAACCAGTAATATATGCTCTAATCAATGATAAAGCTTCAGCTTATAATAGTTATATTCAGAGAAAACACTGATATCCTCAGGACTGGCTAGAATTTTTATTTTAATTATCATTTAATTAGAAGTTAACACAATGAAAAATGTTAAGTATCCCAAACACTAACTTATGATAAAGTCTCTGAATGACTGTATTAAATCTAACAGTTCATGTTATTGTGTACTTAGTAATAAACTGCTTTGTTACTCAATTATTATATGTTTTTCCCTAAAAGAAAATGTAAACAATCATTATGATTCCCAAACTCATCAACTGGACACCACAAATTCGTTGTCCAACTTGCACCAGTACGTTTTGCCTCAGAATTGCTACTTTGGATCACATTGGCAAGAGAAAGTAAAACCAGATCCCCAAAGTAAAACACAGTTTTCAACTACATCCTAGGATTTTTTAAGTTATCACTACATTCATCATCTAAAATGACAAATGAAAGAAACAGCACCAGTGATCTGCCACAGGAAGTTGCTCTATTGAAAAGATGTAGTGGTAACAGTCTTAGGCAGAAAACTACACAAGGGCCATGGACACTCAGTTTGATAAAATGCTGAGCAAACAATAACAAACCTTTCAAAAAAAAAATAAAATTCAAGAATGAGGAAAAATACATTCCCAGGCTAAATGTCTCTTGGATGTTAAGAATAAAGAAACAGAACTTACTCTCTGAGAAAGTCACAGACCTGTAATGCCTAGTAGGAATAGTTTCATAACTGGAGAAAAATACTTTTTAGAAGATTTCAATTTCTACAATTTTCCTTGTAATTCCTTGCTGTAGAGGGTTACCTCCCCTGCAGACCAAGCCCAAATACATCTTCAGAAACAACAAATAATAAAGATCCTCCTAGTGTAAGCCACTTCAAGTTTGGCCTCACATCCAGCACTGTGAGACAACAGCACCTCATCAGCAGGAAACAGATCCAAAGGAACACTAAATCAAACTGTTTATAATTATTTTGTACTTCATTAGATTCAACTTAACTACTATCATTTTATAAAAATGTTAAAATCACTAGTCATGCACTTCACTGAAATAGCAGCTTTGCAAATTTTTTATTTTCTATTCCCAGTGACAGTTAATTCAACTCTTCAAAGTATAAGGTAAACGATGCAGGAAATAATAAATGATGCTCCCAAATAGCTGAGAGATGATAGCATCGAGATAAAAGGAGGGCACAGCACTACTTACAGAAGTTAAGGGATAACACAGAAAGAGAGAAGAGAGCTGTCAGGAACTTTTTGGCAACAAATATCATCAAAACATTTCTGTACGGAGGAAATATGATTCCATTCTTGAGAGAATCATTTAAAAAAAAATCCTAAATGTTCCTAAACTTGCTTCTGATTTGTGTGCCTAATTTATTCACGTCTACCTCTTCACTCAAGCAAAGTAGAACAAAACATCACAGCAGGAGTAGAGCAACAGCTTTTGACTCCTGCTGTGTATACTCAAGAAAGCAAGTAAAGCTTTCCTACCAGGAAACAAAACACCTTTTTTAACTATTAAGGAAGAATAGCTTTTCCTCTTTGATGAATACAAAAAGCTGTTTTCCTAAACATTTCAAAGATAAAGGTCATTTTGGAAACCAAATCTGAAAATTGGTACATTTGAGTTATTAGTTTATTTTACTGCTATTTTCACAGCCCTGTGGGGTGGCTACCTAAAAACATACAGAAAAGCAGCACAGAGGAAAGTAAAATTCATATGAATTTGTTGCATTTGTCTGGTAGTGGCTCTTTCTTTCAGATACATTAGCTCTTCCTAGATATATTTTGTTCTGAAAGCTACATAACCATAGTAAATTAGCATCTCTATTGCCTGAAATTATGGTGAGGGTTTTTTTCTGGTTGGTTTTTGGTTTTGTTCTGTATTATTTTTTTAAAATATAGGATATATCACAAAGATCTTTTGAAGACAAAAATCATGGTGCAACAGACATATCCACCTTAAACTCCTCATACTTCATTTCACCTGTGCTCCAGTTCTGAATTTGCAGTGGTTTGACTTGGAGCAGAGAGTATAACAGTCACAGATTTAATTGTTATTTAACTGCTGCTTGAGAACCTACAGGTCTTCAAAATCAATAGCTAATCACCATAGAATATTGACTAAACACTGAAAAGACTGTGGCCAAAGTCTTTCACACATAAGACATAACACATTGCAACAAGATGATGGACTATTTATAATGGATATAAAATAGTAAAGGTAAACTTGAAATGCCACATTTTTCTTTCAGATCACTCAAAGATTAAAGTGAACATGTTTAGAGAGACATGACTGTTTGAAATGTTTATAGAGAAAACATTTGCAAGATGATACATAGATTCCAACAAAAATACAGTGCAAGTTCAGACACCATATGGCAAAACACGTACCCCAGTGACTAAGTCATTCATAAAGGCATGCATCAGCTGTGCCACTTCCCTTCACCTTGCAGAGAGCAAGAGAGATTCTCTTCTTTTGTTCATAAGCTGTCGGGCCACGCTTATAAAAAGGAATATTTTTTGCCTGAAGTTATCAAAAGCCTTTGGGGATTACTCATGTCTGTCCTCCCTCCCCATCCCATTCCTTCCTTCTCACCCCTCTCCTCTTTCTCTGCACAAAAGTAGCACACAGTCAACTAGACCACAGTCAGTTATGAATGCATATACAAAACGTGTGGCTTTAGCTCTGCATTCATTTGCTCAAGGTGTAAACACTCCAGAAATCAGCAATTTTGACCTTCTATGAAAACTGTGTGCTTTTTCACTACCCTTGAACTTTAGTAATTTGTACCAAAATATTATTTAATAGCTCAGAATTGTAGACAGCAGAATAGGTAATACAGTACTACATGACACAATCTAGTAAACAGCCTGGCTGGGTTTATCATTCTGCAGCAGCACACTCCAGCCTCACTCTCTCTTCTCTCTGCAAACGAAGAGAAGTGTTTGGCACAAATGTTTAGACAAGCAGGTGAGTATGACAAAGCCCAAGTTAGCCAGTCTAGCCACTCTTTTAGTCCTTCTACTTTTCCTGGAAGTTGTAAACAAAATATTTCTTTAAATCATCTATTTTCAAAATTTAAAAAAAAAAAAAAAAAAAAAAAAAAGGCAACATTTTTGGTACCATGTTCTGCAACTATCAAAACAAGAACAAACTACAGACATAGCCCAATGTCACAAAATAGCACATTACCTGCAGATTTGAAATAGAATTTTTTGAGCTCCACGAACAAGAAAATTTCAAATATACATAGCATTATAAAAATAAAAGCTCCCATCTCATATTCTTGCTTTTTAAACAAAAAAGTTAGTTAATCATTGTTAAGTTTTGAGTTCCATGGAGGCCCTCACCATTCTTTGAAAGCTATTCATTAAAGATCACTTCACCTATAGCTTTCATTAACAACTGAACTTTTGTCATAATCTATCAATGATGTTATTGATTAATTGCTGTGACTCCTTATTAAAGGTACATTACCAAAAACAATAAGAATGATTTGGACAAGTATTGCAATTTCCCAGCATATTACATTCCTTTTTTCCATTTTAATGTGTTTTTTACCAAAACCACAAAATCTTTTCTAGTTTCTGGAAGCATTAATTATATTTGTGAAATATATAAGGATGATGCAACAGGCATCAAGCAATTCTTCACCTTTACCACAATCACTGTGCTACCATGATGTACAGTGGTGGTTCTGCTAACATACCATATCGATGCAGAAATGGTTTGAAGGCAAGAAGCACATTCTATGAAAACTATGCAACCTATTAGAGAAGTCAAATGTTGAATGTGTTCAGAGGTGTGCTGATAGATACAGTGGGGATCAGTGAAAGGGTACCAGCTATACCACGGGTTCTGCAGTCTCTATAATGGAGATAAAATGATCCAGAGATGTTTCACGTGGAGTAATAGGGTGGTTTTATATTTTGTAATCCTTACTATTATTTCAAATTGTTGATAAAATAGCCTCCCTGTGGTTTCAAAGTTGTAGGCTAGCTCATACATTCGAAGAGCTGCTCTCAGCAGGTTCCTCAGCTGGGCTGGATGTGAGCTCCCTGCCTGCAGCCCAGTCCAGAGCCCCTCACAGTGAACTATTTCACTGATCACTGCTGTACCACACTCACACCACCATGGAAACATGAAGAACTGGTGACTGCTTTGAATGACTAAGACTGGATTAAAATATTTTACCTTTTGAGCCTGAGGGAGCTGGAAAACAACAAAACAGAACAAGCAATCATTATATATTAAATTAATTTGAACAGCTACTTTAGCTGTTGTATTAATAAAATCAAAAGTATAATATAAAACAAACTATAAAGGAAAGAAACTAGAGAAACTATGTTTACATTGCCAATTGATTTAACTTACTGAGGGCTTTTTAACTGAGTTATTTGACAGCTTCTCTACTAGGTATCACAAAAGCACCATGCAATTTGTTAAATACCACGACACTGAGAGGGATTGTTTTCTCATCAGATATGGTATCACACCTGAACTGTGAAGTAGTTCCATCTTCCTGCACACAAATATAATTCAACATACAGGTGGCTTTAATTTTAAATGACATAGACATCAAGAGCAGATTATCATATTAAAGTAGCAGGCTGTATTCTCCATAACAGAGGAAAGAAAAACAAAATGGTAAGAAAAAGTCAGTAACTGCTTATGCAAACATGTTATTATACATGCATAATATGCAATACATTATGCATAGAACAATACATTTCTGTGCTGTAAAGACAAGTATGATTATATGCCCATATATGCAAGTAAAAGGTAAGTGTTTATGCATATATGCATATTTATATCACACAGATGTTCTTAGACAACCCTGGTTGTATGCACAGTATTTACTGTAAGCAACAACTCACGATAAAAGGCAGGGAGAGCAGGCAGGAGACTCCAATACATATAAAATACCTTGGTTATCAAGAGTTGAAGGATGGGTTCTGTTTTCACTTTAGAAAAGAGAAAACCCATTGTAGGGGAGGAAGTCAGAAAACCAAAGTATTATAGGTCCAATACAGTTTTCCCTTTTTCTGAATTCTTCTCCTCCTACTTCATACTTGTAGAGAAATCCCACATTCATAGCAATTTAGCCTTGTGCTAAATCCACCTTCTCAGAAAATTTGTTTTTCTCATACAAATTGTTCTTTAAAGGCATCAGTTGAAGACAAAACAGGCAGGTGAATCGATGCCAAATGCAAAATAGACCTTCAAGATCTCTAGTCAGCTTCTGACTGACCTTTAGTCCTTGCTCTGAAATAAATCAAATAGAAAAAAACAACTTCCACAAGGTCCTCTGCTGAAAGCAGATATCCACATCAGAACATGTCATGAAAGGGAACTGTAACGTGATCTCTAATTCACAAACACTGGGAGCAATCAGCCACAACTTCTCTGTTTTCACAATATAAAATGTAACAAAATTCATGGCAGGGAGAATTGCTGCAAGTGAAATTCTGTCATCCTAAAACTTCAGCAATCCAATAGCAAAATAAAAACCATGATCACATTAAAGCATAATCTTTAAAAGCCTGGAGTTTTAAATAATTGATTACATTGAACCACATACAAGGGTTGCTGCAGAAAGTGCAGATACCTGTGAACTGTAAATACATGATCTAAATGCTGTATAACAGGTTAGAGCACTTTAAAGCCTTTCTTAAATTTTAACTACTTATAAGTTTTTTTCCTTGGTTAACAACTTTGAGAAGTGGAAGTTTCTTCTTTTTTACATTTAGACAAAAGGAGAATATTGCAACATGATTTCTTTTTTATTTGCTATTATAGCACTGAAACTGGTTTGCTTTATAACATAATAACTTTTTGTGGGGGTTTTGTTGTTGTTGTGTTTTTGAGGGTTTTTTTTTTGTTAATGTCATCTTTGTCTTGCAAAATTTACAAGCATCTTTTCACTGGTATCTGAGATAAAGATAGGTACAGTGAAGACTGATGTCCAAACTCCCAGTTTGGGAACAAACCCTGAAGAACTCTACAGTTTGCCCAAGCCCACTACACAGAGCAAACTCATATGTGAGGGAGTCAAATGGAATGCAAGTGAGGATTTCCTATTAATAATTACCACGAAGACCTGATGCTACACATTTTTGCACATATCCCTACCCCTATTTTGAATATCCCTATTGCATTTACTTGGATTATTTTCAAGAGCACATTAATAAGCATTTACAAATTGGAGATCTGTATTATCTATTGCTGAATTTATATAACCTCTTATAAAATCAAAAATACTTCCTATTTCTGAAATATTAGTAGTCACAACGTTGATTAAGAATAATAAGGTAGTCAGACAAGATCTACATTCCATCACGCATTTTCCTGGGCTTGACACTTTTCACCTAAGCTTCAAAATCCAGGTTCACAGTCTTTTCCTTAAAAAAAAAAAAATTTAAAAAATCTGTCTTTGTTCCAGTCAGATAAATCTTCATTCCACTGCTGATTTGAAACTTGGCTGTTACAAAATCTTATATGTCAGCAATTCACTTTAATAATTGCTACAAATTCCTTTGAAACAAACTGTGGAGGTTTGTCTGACATTACCCCTTCTGGGAGGCCATAGGAAACAAATAATTTTCCTAACAATAATAGTAATAGTCCTCTGGTCTGAACCCTTTATTGGATAGTCTAAAAACTGCCTGTCTCTGTGTAAAACCCAGAGGGTACCTCTGATTCCTGGTTTGCTTTATACACTGCCAGGAGGCAGTCTTGCAGTAAACTGTGTGATCTTTCCCTGGCCCTCAAGCATTGCAGGTCTTTCTATTCTGCTTATATCCATGATAAATTCTACCCTTTCAGTGGTTTTATTCAGCTCCAACCATACCAAAGTACCCCCTGTTCCTATTTGTTTTCTAGCGGTGTCTCTTCCTCCCCCTGGTGATTGTCTCTAAGGAATACACATGATGGGGCATAGATGCAGGGAGGAAGCCTGGCCATTCGCTGTCTCACATTTTCTTATTCTATTGTGGATTTTAAAATATTACTCCTCAGAAAGTGCAAGCCCCCTGAGGTTCACAATATGCTTGATGCCAGCGAGACACGTTGAGAATTCCACTTCCAAATTCAGGTCAACTTGGGGTCCTGTCACACAATGTAACACAGAATAAATAACTGCAGGAGGTTTTTCAATACCATCGTTGCACACAGTGTCACGCTTTCCACATTTGCAAATAATCTAGTATTGTTTTCGGCTCTTCATGGAAATGTGTTTGGTATTATCAGAAAAAGAAAAAATACAGTCACTTCCAACGTGGTAAAATAACCCAAGACAGGCAAAGGGATCCAACATCAAGGATTTTTGCACTATTGTTTGGATCAGATACCTGTGAGGCCAATAGGAATGAAGCCCTCAATACCAAAGAGTGACCTGAAATACTGTCTTTAGAAGCAGGAGGTATATGTTATAGGACCAGGAGTCCTGATAAATGCCTTGTAAAAGTCTGTCTCTTTTCACCCTTAACAAAACAAGTTCATCAAGACTGATTTTGTGATTTGGTGATAATTCCATAAGAAAAAGCCATACACTTTAAAAATCTTTTATAGCTGTTTCAACAATTCATTCAAAACACTATATAATTATATGTCCTAGATTTCCAACCATTTCTTAAAGGAAAACAGAATTATAGAGTCACTCTTCTTTTGGATCAGGATCCAACTTAATGTTTTTTTGAAGAATAGCAAAAAACAAATCTTCTGCAAGACTAAACTACACTCAACAGCTTCTTATTACATCAGAAAACTGTTTTCTATTACAAAAGAAATAAAAATAGCATATATCTTTATGAAAGTAACTTTTAATTTTCTATTTTTCCAATATTTGCATGAAGTTATCATTATAATTATTGCGATGTACTTATGTTAAAGCATTGAAAAATAAAAAAGTAACTCTTATTTTACATTCACTGACCTAATTTCCACAGACCTGTTCTCCTGCCAAGCTTTTAAATGTCACCAGTCGCAGAAAAAGGCTGACAGCCCTATGGACTTGATTGTTCCATAATCAGATACAATAAAAATCAATAGGAATTAACTACAAACATGTCAGTAAATGATCAACAAGTCTGAATATGGTTTTGATCGTACAGCCATTTCTGTAAATACTTTGGGAGCTGCACTAAATTTAACCTTAACGCATCGCTACATTCATGATTTGCAATGTTCAGACTCCTCCCGTTCACGTCACATATTGGCTCTGAATTTGGCAGTGGATGTCTGGGTTAGAACTTTTACTTTTTAAAAATACACTTTCAGGAAAGATATGAACTGCCGTGGCACTTTGCACAGAAATTCAAAGCACTTCATAAATTGCCAGGTAGGTTTCCACACCTCTTCCCATAAAAGGCAAAAAACTTGGGAGAGAACAGAAAGAATGTTCAAACTCTTAGTTTTTAGCAGTAAATGCAAACTTTCTGCTTTAAAATCTACTGGTTTAGTTGCTATAAGATATAGCATTTAAATATTATGATTTTGGTGATTTTTCTTTTACAATCTATGCACTTATTCCCCCCTTTCCAGAACCGTCTACCACAGGCATCACAGATAATTACATGCACACACATAGGAAAAAATAAAATTCAGCCACCTACTGGGATGTTCCTGATGTTAAGGTTTCAGTATAAATATTAAAAGTATGGCATTAACCTGCATCTTACTGGGTTGACATCTCTAAGGAAAATGCATTTGAATTTTCAGGGGATTTAACAGCAAGTCCTTCTTTGTTCACATAATTGTTTTACTGTGTTATCACATATTTTTCAGAAACTACAGCATTTTAGTCAAGGATAGACTGTGCACTGCATGCAAAGTATGCCCATCAGAGGAAATCTAAATGTTGCTATGGAGAAGAGAGTCATAAAGAATAAATGAAAACTACAATTCTAGTTCTGTCTTTAAAAAAGGATTCCTAAAAATGACAGAGAGAAAAGAAGTTACTCTTGTAAAATACGAAAACGTAGGAGCTGCAAAGGCATCTGGTTGAAACTAAGAAATAATTGAGTATACTAAAAAATTACATATACTTAACTTCTTTTTAACAAAATGGCTCCACCTTTTGAACACTTTACATATTTTCTGAAATTAACTGCTTATTAATATAAATGACTGAAGAATTTCTAATGCACTAACAATCTTGTTTTTAAAATGAAAAACATCAACACAAAAAAAATCTAAATGTGTTCAACTTTTAAAACAGTTAATTAAGTCATATCTGTCTGCATCTGCTCTCTGAACTTTGTGTGGAAACTTTCAACATATTTGTGTAGATTACAGCTTGTGAGATGTAAAACAGCACCAAATTATACAGTTAGGCTCTTTCTCCGTAATACTTTTGTACCATCTCTAGAGAACAGATAGTGACATTTTAATTATTACTAATGTTAATTATTTCTAAATGAGATGTTTAGAAAGGCGATAGATAATAGCATGAGAATCCTTCCCAGAGGAATAGCTCTACTAAATGAAAAATAACTGCTTTGGAGTAAAACAAGAGCTGAAAAGAAAAAAAAATTCACACTTCTATTTCAATGCAAAAAACCTAAGCAAGGCCTTTATACTGTAAAGAATTTTTCTGAATTACCAGGAGAGGGAATGAAGGAAGAGAAGGAAGGAAAGAATCAACCTCAGAAGATAGGTGCATACACACATACTCATTTATTCATCTATTCTCACATAAATGCCCTTTCACATTTGGAAAAAAGAACAAGTTCTTTGACAGTCCTTCTAGGAAAAAACAAATTAATTTCTTAATCATAATCATAAATCCTCTTAGGATCTAAACACACATCCTCTTTCTCCCACAGTACAGTCCATGTTAGCCCCAAAGCCAAACCAAACAAGAGCCTCATGCAGTGCCTGTTAGAGTCAATGAGAACCCTGCAATGACTTTAGTGGGGTTTTGATCCTGCACTATATTAAATCTTGCTCTACATATCAATGTGAGACCAATATCTAAAGACAATCCCTTTCTGAGGATGGATGAAAGCGCATTTGATCTAATGAATGTGTAAAGCAAGCCAGAATGTCTTCTAAAAATTAGATTTACTAATTGTATTTATGATTTCTAGCATTACTGTAATTGTATTGAATGGAATTGTTCTTTTAAAACAGCCTCAATCATCCAACATGGTCTAAAAAGGGAGTTGCTGTAAGAGCATGTATGGTTGAATTATCCCAAACTACCCTTTTTTCCATCTTTTTTTCACAGAGTACCATTCCTTCTGCGGGTCTAGAGCGCTGCTCTGCCAGAAGCACCGGAGGGTGTATCGAGGCTCCTCTTGCATTCCCTTATTCTCTGTCCCTTTCCCTTGTGTCACAAACTATCTATGCATTTTAGGGGTACAACTTAGAAACCCAAGAGTCATTTCTCCCTTGCTGAGTTAGTGTTCACAACCTCACGGGAGTGAAGGAATCAACCATGATGAAAGGTCTTTAGGACCTAGCCTTGACAATTTGTATTAGGTACAATTCAACCAGAAATTTAGTTTAACCTTGTGGATCTTGCATTTAATACAGAAGAATCTTTTGCTGCCATTTACTCTATGACATGTAAAGAGTAGCATTTAAGATCAGAGCAGTTTGGACTGTGACAATAGAACATGAAATGGAGAAACAGACAGTAAAGACAGTAAGTTACTTGATGTGCAGCAGTTCCCTGTAAAAGTAAACATTTTCTCATCAGCAGGGGACACTATTTACAGGTATGAAGGAAAAAATGACCCACTATAAAGTTTATATATATGTTTGTGTTCAGGATACAGGGTTAACAATAACAATATTTGTACTCTGTAAAAAAACTGCCCTGACATCAGTGGACTGGCAGAACTTATTTACAATGTTTAATCCCATATAAATTTGCTTTCCATTATTTTCATTTAAGCTTCTTTTTATGTCAGCTATTGATCTTTTTACTTTATGATGAAATCAATGAACTTGTATTTGAAAAATGAAAGCTTTGGCTAATACCAGGACAAAGTAAAGCACCTGCAAAACTACTGTGAACTGTTTAACACTTAAACAAAGGGGGAAGATAGGAAATAATTAATTGACTTCAGATGACTGAAGTTCAATATACAAGAACAGGACCAGAAGAATCAGGCACAAGGAAAAACTTATCACTGAGAAACTCATCAATAAGACTGTATATACAATAAAGGTAATCTACTACCTGCTTTTCATAACTGAAGGACTAAATTGATCACATAAGAACATGAATCTGTGATGCAAAAGATTGTAGGAATATCAAAGCAAAGAAAAATGAGACTGGGTTTAGGGGAGGAGAGATTGCAATTAATGGGACTTACTCTTTTGCCTACTTGCTTGGAAACAAGTCCTTCCAAAGATATTTTGAAATAGCTGATTCTAGAAGTTTGATGCAAAGACTGGAACCACTACAGGACTCTAAGTGCTGGAACCAATTATCTTTTAGAATTAAAAAACAGAACATTTTTATAGAGGGAACAATCTGCTTAGTTGCCTAACAAATAAATTATTACATTTTATATTTTTTTTTCCCATTTAGTGCTTCTGAATGAGTACAGATTTTGCATTTAGCTAGTACAAAACACCTGGAAGGTAATGTAGTAACCAATGGCCCAGAACTGCTCTGTATGGAGTAGTTTGCTGGAGGCCATAATGAGATAGATACCCTATGCTCATGAGATTATTTGAGCTGATAAACAACAAGGGATGCATTTTAAAGGAAGTAAGAATGAAGAAAATCTTAGGACAATTTCATTTGCTGAGAGGAAGAAATCCACAGATATGATAATAGAGCAAGGGCACTAGAAAGCAGTAGGAAAGGCAGCTGATGCACAACAATTAAATGAAAAGCTTTCAAACCCCTTCATTCTCTTTCTAAGATGATCACCTTTTCTCTTGTTTATCCTTTTGCCCTTGAAAGGGCAAAACACTCATGGGTCCATCTTGGCACGTTGCAAAAGTTCAGATGAAGCATAAAGAAAAAGAAAGAACAAATTGTGTGCAAAAATACTGCGTAAAAACCCTGCATGAAGCCCAGGAGTTGAGTTCAGACAGACACGAAAAAGTGCTGCTTCACTTTGTGAGGGAAGGAGGCATAACCCTTAAAACCAGGAACAAATCTCCATAAAAATTGCATTCAGGCTTTGTATAAAAATTTATGAATCAAATGCCCCATGTGTATTTTGGAAATAAATTAATATAGAAAATACAACAGTCCAGTAGCAAGGTGATCACGATGTGGAACATCGTGGTTTCAGGTTCGCATGTATAAACAGAGATACTGATTTGATTAGATAATAGAGATGTACAAGATCAGAGGGTAAGTTTAAGTCTCTAACTGTTGGAGTTACATTTTTAAACTACATGATAAAATAAAGAATTTTTAAAAAATCTCAGAAACCACTTCACTTAACATTGTGAAATCTCTTAGTTGGATGAACTCCTACTCTAACAATACAGTCTTTCTTTTTTCTTATAAAACTTTTATATCAGTCTGTGGACAGGTGCTGCCATTATAAGTGATAAAATGACATAATCAATGCCACATTCTATTCATTATCTCTGCTTTGAGAAACAGATTCTATCTTCATACCCCTCCAATAAGTAAACAGTTAATATACCTCATGTTCTAGTTTTACATCAAGACTTTATACTTACACTTTCTTGAAAAAGCCACAGAGCATTTTATGGACTCGTCATACTGCAACAGGAACTCATCAGGTTCTATAAAGATTCACTCCCTCAGAAGAAAGAGCTATATTTCTCCTGCTTTTTTATTCTGGAAGGAGCTTTTTGTTTTTACTCTGCACAGCTTTAAAGTTCAAAGCTAAAGGTCATTTTGGCCAATAGCTAAGGCTCTAAACTGTTAGAAGATCAGGAATCTGAGAGCATTTCTAGACGACCTAAATTAATTTCAAATATGCAGTTTCTCATGGTTTAATACATCACATGTGAAATGTATTTCAAGGAAAGGTTCTGGCCCAAGGCATAGTTACTCGTCACCTTCTACTCTTTTCTCCCTTATTGCATTGTCTAATAGGTCAAGAAAATTTTCCTAACTACAAAAACTCACAAGAAAAGGTCTCAAAATTCTCAAAATTCTTTCACCTATCTTAGAGTTAGAGCTGCTTGCAGACACTAAGGCAGTATTTAGACATGCTAGGACTTAAAATGGGATAGACCCCATTGTCTTGTATTTGGTTACACAAGAAAAATTTCAAAGACATAAACCCCTCATTAGTGTAAAATCAGATTTCACCACATCTTCTTTTTCTTTTTTTTCTTTTTTTTTTTTTTAACTGACACAATGAATGCATCTTCTGGTTTACATCATTGTAACTCCAGGTACATAAATGGAGATACTACTGATTTACTGGAGGGTAAAATAAAGAAGAAGAATAGTCAACAAATGTAACCCATATGGAATGCAAGCACATAGCTGATTTATGTAGTTTACCTTCATTTTATTTTCACAGTTTTCCGGAATACACCTAATAACATTGAAAATTGAGGCCTTTATTTGACTGCAACAGAACAAAAAGATATTAGAAACCTCTTTGTGTTGTTTTTTTGGTATTAGTATATACTTTCTAATGTGTATTCACTTATAATACTTACACTATATAGAAATTAGTGTAAAAAAGAGAAAAAGAACTGCCCTGTAGGGTCCATGTAGCAGCTCTTCCTAGAGAGTCCTCAGGGATTTTACTGATTTTCCTAGAACTAGCAAATGTAAACTAATAATAAGGCTGACTACTTTTTCCTCCCCAAAAAACTGACACTGGGGCAGGTGAAATGGATCTTATGAAATCCTGAGAAAACACTTATAAGTGTTCTAAATTTTCTCCTGCTCGTACAGATGTTGCTGTAGATTGTATATTTGCCCACTGATTAAATCATCTTTCAACTATAACCAACAACTTCCCTATCTACGGAACAACAGACAAAAAGAAACATTATTACTTTTACTCTCTGTCCTTCCTTTCCTTTTTGCACTGAATTCTGCCACTGCAGCAAAGCTCGAATAGCACCAATAATTTAATAAGTCTTTCTTATTATTGCAGGGTTTTTCTCCAGCAGCACAGATAAATTATATTTCATCTTCACTGCCTTCTTTCTTCTAGAAAGTCAAAGAATGACAAATATGAGATCAAAGGATGGGATTAAGTACCTTATACTAAATTCATTGCTTTCCTACATAATCATTTACCTTAAAATATCTGTTACATGAAAACTGAAGACAAAAACAGCCTGGAGAAAAGTAATGTATCTGACAAAACAGCTACAATTTCATTATAATTAACTCAATTTCACTCAGAATGAAGGCAGTAAGATCAAAGATGGACAAACAGCTATTAGTTGTGAATGTCTTTAAGTAGTTATTTTCACTCAGAATAGACATGTCCTCCTAAATGTTGGATCCACCATAACATGAAGGGATCTAGAAACAAATTCTTTCTCTAGTTGGTGACCTGTCAGCTTTTGATCTTATTTCTGTGTCACAGCAAAACCAGAAAATTCCCTGTGAAACAAGGTGGAAATGAGAAGCATTTTCTCTCCCCTTAGTCAAAGGCACTGTATGTCATTGGCAGATCACAGCTGGAAATAGTCCCAAGCTGCTCTATCTCCAGCGTGCAGGTGTCTGCAAATGAGACCAATATCCTTTTGCCATGAATACGCCTGTTAATCAAATTCAACAGCAGAGCAATTCTCTGTAATTTGTACACAGTAACCAGTGGGAGATCACCCAGCAGGTAAAATCTACTGACACTATTAATTCTATGGATTCTTTTTCAAATGTATCCAATCAGTTTTCATATAAGAAGGCACTTTCAATCATTTGTCAGCAGTTCTTGCTTACCAGGGAGGTCCCAGCTGACTGCAGGTTAGAAATTGTGACACCTGTCTACAACAAGGGTCAGAAGGAGGATGAAGGAACTACAGACACCTTGGTGCTGGGAGGGTTCTGGAGTAGGTCATCTTAAGGGCCATCCCACAGCATGTGCAGGACAACCAGGTGATCAGACCTAGCCAGAATGGATTTAGGAAAGGCAGGTCCTGCTTGACTAAGCTGATCTCAGTCTGTGACAAGGTGATCTGCTTAGTGGATGAGGGAAAGTCTTTGTCACCGTTTCCCATGTCATTCTCCTGGAGAAACTGGCTGCTCGTGGTTTGAATGGGGCACTGTTCACTGGGTGAAAAAACCAGCTGGATGGCCGGGCCCAGAGAGTGGTGGGGAATGGAGTTACATCCAGCTGGTGTTTGACCACTAGTGGTGTTCCCCAGGGCTCAGTACCAGGGCCAGTCCTGTTCAATGCCTTTATCAATGATACCTGAAATGAGGGCGTAGCCAGGTGGAGGTCAGTCTCTTCTCCCAAGTAACATGCAAAAGAACAAGAGGAAACAGTCTGAAGTTACACCAGGGGAGTTTTAGATGGGATATGAGGAAAAATTTCTTCCTAACATAATTCTGTGAAATTAAGTTTAACACAAGCAAGAACTCAATGATTCTTGAGATGCAGACACTTGTGTGGGAAACCTGCAGAAGTAGACACTGTATACTGTCCTAAATACCAAAAATTGCTTATTGCATTGACCTATCCTGTCTTACAATGTCCTTACACTCTCTGCTCTTCCTAAGCAACTGGTGATTCTACCTATTTAAGTGTAAATCGTATGAGGAAGGTATCATTATTTAATCCTGTCATCATACATCATCTAGTAGTAGGAATTTAGTGGTTTATTAAAATTCATAGGTCTTGATAATAATGTCAGCAACGGTCAGTAGCAAAACTGGAGTTGAAGTCAGTGATGTGAAGAAAGAGAAAATCCACACTAAAATGGTCAGTACAACCTAAAAACCAGAGTGACCTTAAAAAAGCAGTAAAAGACAGTGGATGGTCACATCCTTCTGCAAGAAAGGAAGTGGAAACAGAAGATAATTACATTGTACAAGAAGAAGTTGATACGGTTATTGGGAAATGGGTATTTTAGAAAAAAAATACATGATCAAGTATGACAAAATTTGTTAAAACAGTAATTTACTTTAAACATCAGAACATGCAAATGAAGATGTGGAAGAATGTTAGACAGATGTCAAAGCACTTATGATAAAACTTCCTCGTTTTCATTTGAAACATCCTTTAAAATGGAAAAGTAAATGGTAAAATATTGCTTTAGCTATCAAATTCTGAGCATATTTCAAAAAGGTGAGATTTTACTTTATTTAAAGCAATGATTCCACAGGAAGTAATCTGATTCAAAATTAGATATTTAATCTCTCTTTGATCCAGTGATAAAAGATGAACATAGACCAAGGTCAAACTGTAGTTACCCTATCATATAAAATAATAAAACACTAGAAAGGAGAAGCAATATGAAAAGCCAAGATGTAACACTCCCCTGATTTCCCTTCTATGGTTTAACTTAATGCTTGTCTTATTTGCACCACACTGGGAACTGAGCTGCTTAAGACACAGCTTTGCTGTGGCATTACAGCTGCTTGCTGATGTCGCAGGAAGAAGATAAAAATATAAAAGCCTCCAAGTGCAAGGAACTGCAAAATGCATTTAAAGACATCAAATGCATATCTCAAAGTTTGAGGAAGAACAATTTGCATTCTGCATTTCTCATGTAAATGTACACTAGGAAAAATAATTATAATAGTAATCCGATTCAATGGAAATAAAGTACTGTAATATTTATAGTCTGTGCCAGAGTTATAATGACTGTGGGGCGAGAAGTGAAGTGTCTCAGCATGTTCCACATGTTTTTAACACTGTTTCTAAAGGCTCTGGAGGCTATTAAATTTAATGAACCCATCTGCTATGAAATAGAGGTCCAAACATAATCAGTTTTCTCAGTGCCATATAATACAGATGGCATTCCATGTTCCACATCCCCAGCAGGAAATTTTATGTTCCTCTTTAAGTGCAAGACTTTTGTTTTTGTTTTTGATGTTTTAAACATCTTTTTGATGTATCACATATAGCATTTTATAGTGTAAATACCATATAGAGCAATACACATGAAAAGTGTTAATTCATTAAACTAAGTATTGCTATTTCCTTACAACAGTTTTTCTAGTGACTTTGACAACTAGCAATTAGCTCCCTGTAGTAATATTCTTTGCTTAATGCAATCATTGGAAATTGTCCCAGTACCAAAAGTTCCAGCATTAGCAGAGGTGTAACACAAACACACCATTTACCAAATGAAGCAGTTTACTTCAAATGCTGAAAGATAGACATTTATACGTCCATAAGCATGCATAGGTGGTACCCTTATTTGTACATACTGTATGCATGGAATAATGCACCAATCATTCTTAAGTAGTCATATTCCCACTAGGTGATTATGTACTTTCTTTTCCTGTGCATGCCCCAATTTTCACTTCAATTTGTGCATTTTATTGGGACATGTTGCACCAAGACTCTTGTACTTGTGTGTAAACACGGGGTCTGAGCACAAATATAAATAGCACAACAGCCCTTGCTCTGATTAGCACCCTACTGCCAGTGTTAGGAAATCAGATGTGCATCTTCTAACATAAAAGAACAGCATCCATTGTTATTTTGAGCTGCATCTGAAAGGCAATGAGAGTGCTTTAATTCTATTCAGTTGAGAGATTAATTCATTTACTATCTTGAGCACTCATTATGTTTTGACAGTTGACACAGATCTTACTGAATTTGAAACAGTTCACGTGTTTAATGATAGTTAATTTATTCTAGATCCAGCAGTAAAACAAACAGATTAAAACTGCTTAGGAGAAAACAGGGGTAGTTAATTATGGCAACTAGAAATTTTGGGCCAGAGAACTCAGAAGTCATGGCTCAAATTTTTGTTTTTATTAGACTGTCAGTAAGGATTACCATAGACAGCAAGCTAATCGTTGGCATAAAGGGGTGTGGCACCTTCCTACAAACATGTGCATAATCTGCTTTTCCTGTGTGCATGGGCAGCTGCATTGACCAGCATAGTTAATGTCTCAAGCACTGTCCCAGACCTATAAGGTCCCAGTGCAGATACAGCAGATTCTAATTGCTCTGACTTCAAACTTCAGTTGTGTTCCTACAGCTTCAAAAAGGATGAAATAGGCAGAACTGTTGTACTCTTTCAGGAAAATTAATCCAAACTGAAGTGCTGATAAGAAGGCATTGCCTGGGCTACTTATTACTTTACTCCCATGTCAGAGCCTTCAAAAGACTACTGCGGATCTGTAGGAGACAAAGTAGAGCTTGAAGAACCTTATTTCACATACAAACCTACCTGATGGAAGGCATGATATCCATGCAAGGGATTTTTCTTCCCCAACCCAATTCACTCAAATGTCAAAGCAAGAAAAGGAAATTCTCATGGGAACCTCAGAGGCAGTTGGAGGTGATGACATCCTCTGATAAAGAGTTGTAAATTCTTAGAGATTAAGGGATGCTGGCAGCAAAGGGAAGGTTACAGCATGTAACCAAACCCAAAGTGGGATTGGGAAAAAAGCAACACAGATTTCTAGTTATTAAAGCAGTACAAAAAAAAAATTAAAAATTACTGTCTGTGTGTAAATTTTCTTATTCCAGCTGCTGATTAATGACATTTCCTGACATTCAGTTCTTCAATGATTACCAATATTTACTTACTGCAGATGTATGTGAACACTCTGAACACTCTGATGCATTTTAATATATACCAGTAATAAAATCTAGAAATTATTTTTTGAAATAGAGGCCCAAGAATCCTTTACTGTGACAGAAATGCTAATTACACCCACTTATTAAAACAGCACAATTAACTTGGGTCACCAAAAGTGTTTGAAGATACCTCTGGTAATAGAAGCTAGTGGAAATGGGGTACTATTTTATTTTTGTTACTTAATAAAGGGTCTTCTGTGCATTGAACACAAAACTGGGTGAATGCAAGAAACACTAATTAGCATTTTTATACCTCATCAGAAAGTTCTGGATAGAAAAAATGCCAGCATAATAGTTCTCAGTCTGTAGCACTTTCTGTTATAACTCTGTACATTATAGATAGGATCATGTACACAGCTTCCCTTGCCTATCTGGAATGGGCTCAGAATTCTTCTTTTGTTAAAAGGACCTGTATCCCAGAATTTAAATTTCCATACAGAAAACACTTGGGTTCTGATGAGACAGGTATTTTAAAAGTATGAGCTTCCTATACTTCCTGCTGTATTTCTCCAAAGAACCTGCACCCAACTATGCCTACACAGTACTTCGTTTTTTTTAAGAATGAAGATGAATACTGAAGGTTTTTTTGTTCATATATGCAATGATGTAATTGTAACATCCACCATAAGAAGTTCATGAAGAGTAAAGGCTGTAGTTCACTGGAGCTATCTCAACTTACTTCCCCCATAAGGGAAAATTAGGTTCTTGGGCAGGTTGCCTTACTAGAATAGCATCAGTGTCTTGGTCAGGAAATATTTCCAAAAAACACCTCCTTCAAAAAGAGACAGAAATTAGGTATATATATATATATATGTATATAGCATCAATTAAAGAACTGAACTAAAATTGAACTAAAATCCATAATTGAATATTTATGCCTGTGAGAGCGTGGCGATAAAGCAAATGAAGAATCAACATATGGTACTTCAACACTGAGCAAAAGCACTCACCGTTCATATTATTACGAATCATGACCTGTAATGACTCAGAACACTGTTTTTTTTTAAATGAACTCTTAAATTCTGGAGCACCAGACAGTCATCTCAAAATATTCAATCAAATAGTAATGTGCTCTTTTTATGCAAAGAAATCCTCCAGTCGGAAACTGAACAGAGCCAACGCGGTAATTTGTGCCTGAATCTGCTCACAGCTTGAAACTAATAGCCTGAAGGAGATGAACTCAATGGTACATCCAGAGAATATATTTGGGTACACTTATGAGAAACAAATTTCACCAGGAAGAGTCAACGAAGGTTCAAGTAGGCCAGATTGTACACCCCAATAAACAAATTCTCAATCCCAGGCTTTTAAACAGTGGGAACTTGGGGGCCAGACCAGTCTTCATTTTACTTCCTGCAGCAAAAGTAGTAGTGTTTCTTCCCATTCCAGATGTGACCATAAGAATGAGTTAAAGGTTTCTGTGCTCTTTAGATGATTACCCACAATACCAAGAGACATCCTTTATATAATACTTCCCTTGAAGATTCTGCTGCCCAGCAATTTTTTCTGATGAAGGGTAACTAAAAATGACCATAGGAGCCTTCTGGTTACCTCTTCAGAAAGACAGGAAACACTGGGGAGAGAACAAAGTCTAGGGGCAGAAAAATGGAAGACAGTTCAGTTGCCTGTGAAACAAAGAGTCATCCAGAAGGGCCTAAACTCAATTGCTTTATAATCCCTAAACCCTCAGAATGCAGCCATGGTTGCTTGGACACAGCTGGGTGATAAGAGCATTTAAGCTATCTGGAAATGCACTAACCCTTCTAACCTGGAATGATCCAAGCAGCAGCCACGGAGGAGCAAGGACACAAACTGGCTGTGAAAATCAACAAGTTCTGGGACAGAGGGGATTATTTAAATGGCACTTCCAATGCCAAGACAGAGATGGTCAGGGAACCTGTCTCTGAAAACAGCTGAGGCAGAAGCATGTCTCATGTATTACAAGGTTCCCTTCAGTGCTATTTCCAAAGTTTTGTATACGTTTTGTATGGGTTTTGGTTTTTTTTAAAGGAAAGAATGATGAAGGAGGGAGGAGTAAGGTAGTTTGCAACTAAGAAGATCATGGTATTTAATTTTAAAATCTTTTCTTATAGCATCCAACCCGTTAGGGTGCTGAATGGAGTTTTCAGACCCTTAAAATAAGTGTGTGCATGTGACTACGTACGAGTGTATGTGTGTGTGTATAGTAACATTAACTAGTTTAGTCAAGAGAGTAAGAAAACAAGAAAAGATAGAGAAGAACCTGGAAGTATTTTGATTGCAGCAAACGACCTTTTGTGTGGACTCAAACGGTTCCATTGTTCAACATTGTAACAGCTCCCCTGTCTTTTATTTTCCTGTTTTCTCAGGAAAGATTCCCTTTCTTCACTCCCTCTACTGTTCTTAAATTCACTTGCATTTATTAACCCCTGCTGTATTCACTTAGTATTTCACACAACATTAAGTTGTTAATTTTCCTTAGCCTTTCCATAACCTACAGGAGAATCAGTGAAAGACTAATTTTATGAGTATTTTTGTCCCTACAAAGACAGAAAAAATACAGATTAACAGACAACAGAAGGAGTAAAGTGTGAAATTAATTCTGAAGCAGCATTTTGTACTTTGTTGGTAGGTAAAGGTGAGGACTTGGTGTTGAGGAAGGAGGAAGATTTTGTTTGCAACACTTTCAGTGCATGATTCATAGGCAAAGGACAAGGGGGGAGCTGCACTAAGACACCACTTCCATGAATCTGTTCCTGCCACTCCCTCTAGCAAATACACAAACTCCCTTCAACATATACACACACTGATTACTTCAAGCATTTTAAAAAAAAAGAAGTGAATGAGATCAAGATTCTCCTGGTCATCTCCCCATTTCATGGGATTCCCTGAAGGCACAATAATAACCCACAGTTTCTGTTCATCTCATGTTTTCAATAAAAGAAAGAGAACAAAAGGAAGACTGGATTAATATGTTATTTAAAAAAAAAAAAAAAGGCAAGAGAGATAAGTTAATTCCCTCTAAAGCAATTAACTTTTTGTTTCTCCTTCATAACTGCAGTTTTACTACTTATGTTACATTAACCATGGCCACAACTGAAGAATAGGAAAGGCCTAAACAATTGTGAAAATGAAGTAAAAGCTCTATTCCCAGGGGTTTTTTCCCTACAATAGTTTGGTATTGATTTAAAACTGAACCTTCAAGAAACATCACAGACTGCAAAACAACAAAAAAATCCAAATATCAAAATGAAGCTGATGAGATTCTCCCACCTTGCCCCATCTTCAAGAAAGTAAAAATTTAAAACAGAAAGAAACAACTGTGCCACCTGTCGTCTGTGATCTTCTATTCATCATATTGAATAATTGGCATCATTTATACTAAATGACAGACATTTGCTGCAAAGTCGTGCTCTATGGGTAATTTACAAACCAAAATATTTTAATTGGGACAAAGGAAACCTAATAAGAAAAAAAAAATAGATAAAATGTCTGTTTTAGACCAACCCATGGAAATGAACAACCTTTACGTGCAAATCTGATGATTTACCACAAATGTTACACAAGCATCATGAGAGCTCAGTCACTGCATAATAAAAAGTTGTGCTCCAACTTCATTTCACAAGGATGCCAAGTTAAAATTGGACGTTTATGACAATTATTTTAGCACATCACCCATTCAATTCACTTTAAAAGGCAGAATCTTCTCAATATTCTTCCCCAACATATCACAGTTGACTCCTAGATGTTGACCCACCCTTCTACACTGGAAACACTGGTTCTTGTCAGCCTATGTTTGTGCTGACATATTCATTGATATGTTTTAAAACAGAGAAAAAATGGTTACTCGATATAATTAAATTCTGTTGAATGCTCATTTTTGATTATTAAAAAATGTAGGTTTAGAGGTCATAAATTTTGAAACTATTCTGGAAGTCATGTTTGTTTCATTATTTTCTACATAATTACAATGTAGAAATATCTGCTAAAGTTCAGTAATGTTGAATTCTTTGCTTGTAGAATAAAGATATAAAGTCCCAATTCTTAAACAGAGTTACCAGATACCAGCAACAGAAATCAGGTGCATAATGAGGGTTTCTACCACGACATTTTTGTTCCTAATTCTTCATTATTTGCCATAAGCCTTTATTAAAAGCTTTGTCATGCAGACTTACAGTGCTGTCAATGTATGCTTCCGTCCACACTACGTCGTGTTCTTGGTCAATAACCTTTGGCCGGCTGAGGACATGAAGATATTCCATAACATTCTCTTGCACATCAGCTAAGGTAGAGATCTGAGTGAAAAACCCTGTGAAAACACACAATTCAAAGTTTTAAACCAGAGAGAACAAACTAAGGAAGACTGCAATAAGGAGTATGATACGGTTTCTGTCTGTCGTGTTTTCTGTTTATTTATTTCCAGAAAAGAAATGCCAAAAAACGAATGTTTCACAAGAAGCACCCTCAAACAATAATAACTGGTGAAAGCAGAAGTCTGTGAAACCTTTGGCCAGTCCTCAAGGACAGAGTTTCTGACACTTCTATGAAACCCTGCACTGTCTGTACTAAACCTCTATTTTCAGAACTATTGTTGTTTAATGGTTTGGGGCTTTTTTTTAATGCTGCATACTTTAAAATTTAGAACTGATGTTATCTTTGTGCAACAATGTCTCATCCAGTTCCAAGAAACATGATGGATTAGAACTACAGTAACAGGACAGTAGTTGCATATGCTATAAAACACTCATCCATACACAGTGTGACTGTAAAAAAAAAAAGCAATATGTTATTTACAAATACGGTAGGTCACAGAAAATGTTGACTGCAACTAGAATTTCTTATTTTAGTGATCACAGCTTTGTTAATCCTTTAAAACATCTCCTGCAACCTGACGGCATTGAGGACAGCAGAGGCCTCAGCTATTTGAGCTGTCACCACTTCCTTTTCAGTGCTTGGATGTCAAATATCTTCATACATCACAAACTTGGCATCTGGAGCCCACATCATGCAAGGGTGATGAAGGACTGACAAATTTCAAGGATACAGTTTCATCAGGCCTCATTTAAATGCATCACTTCCCTTCATACACTTTCTGTTAATGAGAAAAGACAAACATGAAAGGCCACTTTACAATTTTAATCATTTGACAGCCTCACAGCTTCTGTAGACCTGGAATATTAAGCTTCATTAAGCTTAAGCAGAAATCATTTCAACTGCAAAGAAATTTTGAGCTGTGTTTGTCTAGAGAGGGCCAGTTTTGGCAAGATTGTAAGGTTGTCCTGCAGTCCGAATGCCAGAACTTCCTGATTCTGTACATTCTTTATATTTAGACTTTTTGACAATTGTGTTTCTTCCTATCTGTAGCAAATGTCAAACCTCCCAAGAATAGCTTCCTACACTGCAAACTTTCTCTCTCTTATCTAGAGATCAGAGGTACCCTATGGAATTAAAACCTTACTGTTCCCATACAGAGGTTTAACGGTTTAATCATCAGTTAAAGAAGTTCTTGCTCTGAAGTTCTCAAGTACAGCTGCTGAGACCCTGTAAGCAATAGTAGCAAACCCATGCTTAAATTTTTGCATTCTAACATCTGCTTCTCGGCTCCCTGGTGTGTGAATTATGCCACCTCAGAGCCCCATACAGTCACCACTACCTTTTTTTTCCTCCCCAGCAGGAAAAAACTCATGAAGGAAATGGGTAAGATTTGGTAATGACAAGCATGAGATATGTATAATAATGTGGTAAAAGACAGACACTTATGCTCTGCATGTGGGCTGCCTTGCCACACTACACAGCCTTTGCACTACATAGCCTTGTTTTTCTCTAACATGTCCACCATTAGGTTCATAACTTTTCAAGATGCCTCCATTTGGTTTTTACACGGAGAGCAACACCTTTCATTTTCTGGGCACTGTGCAAAATAGACGCAACATTCTTGCAACTAATAAAATTTCAGTATTTAAAAATGCTCTTTGTGCAGTGACTAAGAAGGCAATCCATTGTTTCACTGCAGCTGTAAAACTCCCATGGAGATTTCCCCCTCTCCCCCCAGCTAAGAGGCCTCTGGAGCAGGTGAACAGGCTCGGTGACTGGCTGCCTGCCACCCCCGCCACAGCCCGCCGTGCACGAGGTGCTGGGGTCATGTTAATAATGGGAATGGATGTGACTGGGGCTTCCTGTACAGAACTCTCCTCTGCTAATACAATAGTGTATAAACTGCTCCAGCTGGGGCACAACCTGCCTCGGGGCTGATCTGTCCTCTGCTGGAGTTGGAGCCACTCTTAGTCCCCCGATATGCGAAACATTTTTCTCTACGTTGCTCTCTCAGCCTCTGCTCGTTCGTACTGATGAATCCTGTTCTTTGTCCATTTTATGACATGCCAACCACAGTGAGGATTCAAGACAAAATATTTTAAAAAGCCAAACAAATAAGTAAAACAGAGGCTGTCAAATTACTAATGCAATACTGAACTTTACTGAAAAAAACCCAAAAAACAAAAACCAAAAACCCACCAAAACAAGTTTCAATGGTTTTGTTAGCAAGTAATGCACTCCCATCTTTACAGCTTTCTGCTGGAAGTGACTGCTGAGGGAAACGTAGTTCCTGCTTACTTCTAAGTTCTAGACACTACTGCTAACATCTGGCACATGCACACGAAGCAGTAGGAAATTTTCACCTTTGCTGGCTTCAGAATCTTAGTAAATCTTTATTGTTTTCCTTTATGTGCACTTGCTTATGATACAGAAGGGTAAATCAATGCAAATTTCACAAAATGCTCTAGAGGGATTTTTGGGATCTTGAATGTTTAAAATGTGTTTAAAATGGTTTGGTGTTTTGCTTCATTAAGCAAACTCCCTCTAGATATGCCCTACTTATACAGAAAAATGTAGCAGAAAAGCATGCTTGGGGTGTTTTAAGGTTTCACCATCATAAGCTAGAAGCTAAAGAAGTTTTGCAAGGTGGTATGAATTTCCCCTGTGACCCATTCTGAAGGAAAGGACTTCTGTCCACAGTCCAGTCAGCTGGAAACCCTGCAAACAGCCTTCATCTGTGTTGTGCTTCCAAGGGGAAAATCACTGAAAGGAAAATTGACTTTAGGGTCATTGACCCTCAGTGACAACAACATACTTTGGCCCACCCATGCAAGGAGTAAACTGCAGTCCAGACATTCAGCCAATCTTTAGACCAGTTTTCTACACTCCTCATCTGTTGTGCTTTAATTCTTTATTTCACTAAAATAAAATAGACAAGCTATAGCTGAAAACTGTAACAAAAAGATCTAAATTTCATACTGTCTGACATAGTGACTTATGCTGTTTCCAATTGTGATTTTCAAAGCTAAAAAAAAATAGTTACTGATTAGAGGTAGAAGATTTTTGTATTATAAGCTATCAGAGAGCAGGTATTGTAACTATTAAACTGAGAGGGAAATAAATTTATAGAAGTAACAGTCATTAAGCTGTTTAGTTGATTCATGTGAGTAAGACTCTGACTCAAAGCAACATGGCTATGAAAAGAACAAAGTAGTCCTGAAGAATGACAAAGGTGACCACTTTTCCCCCTCTGGGAATAACGAAGACGTGGACCAGATGATCTATTCTAAGCCAGTCTCCATTGCCTGGTCCTAATTTCTGAGTTGCTGTACTTAGATCCTTATGAATTTGTGGAGCTGGGCTAAAAAGTTAAAAGATTTTGTTGATTAAATTGTCTTCAAAAAAGATGCTTCAAAGGATTCTTATACTATTATTTAAACTAAATTATGGTGTAATATTAGCTGATTAAGACAAGACTTCAAACTGAGTAATTTCCATCAGCTGGACATAACAGTAGTTAAAGAAATAATGACTAAATGGATAGCACCTGATGCAATTCATCATAATGTAATGTGGCACAATGGAAAAAGAACTTTTTTTTTTCCAAGAGGAAAGGAAAAAGAAAACCTGAAGATTAATTAGGGTGGTGTGGGGTTTTTTTTGGTTGTTTGTTTTTTTTTTTATCCTGAATCATTCTTACTTTTATTAGTCAATCCTTTTACTGTAGCATTTCAGCATCTTTAATGTTTTAATGCTCTTTCCTTAAACAACATAAACCAGTTTTTTTCAATTACACTGTCAGTTCCTCAAGGGACAGGATGTCTGGTGTTTCACATACCATGCTTAACACAATAGGACTTGTACCCAATGTTCTTAGAAACCAAACTAACTCTTAGTAATAACAGCTTTAATAGAACAAATGCTTCAAAATTAGTTTGTTCTGTGAACAAAAATTTAAGACCACATACTTTAAGAGCTTCATACATATTTTAAGAAAAAAAATACATTTCAAATTGGACTCCTTTTGCTCTTCAAATTTTATGTTACAAGATACAAGTCTTAATTTTCTGTAAAAAATCCCAGCTCATCCTCTCTCATTAGTTGTCAGTGACATCATATTTCCAGAAGGATCAGATATGCAGGAAGGCACAGGAATAGGGGTTTGAAAGCAAGGCTTTCACAGATGAAGGTGAACTAACCTTTGTTAGCACAGGCCATCCACTTCAGGTTATCAGCAAATGCTGCTTCTCTTCCAATCAGATAGGTAAAAATACGAACCTGAAAGTACAATGCAAAAGATGAGTCAATTAATACCACATTTAAAACATGTTCAGTAGAACTCCAGGTACAGATGTGTCATTCACATGGAGAGACCCTTTCTAAGAAAGCATTGCCGGTTAAGCAGTACATGAAAAAAAAGATCTCTGGTAGTAATGTCTTCATAAAAAAAATGTGGGGTTTGTTCTATATAACAGAATGACTGTTCTTTTTAAATGTGTTTAAAATCTGACATTTAACTAAAGTTATGTTTAATATGTAATTGAGAATAAACTAAAACCATTGGGGTACAAAGCAAAACTCTTGTGTTTCAGACAAATCTGTTCTGCACTTATTAATTCAGAAAATCACTACAAAGTTGGGAACAGGCACTTAATTAGCAAATGCTGCTGTGGATAAAGGATCTGAAACACCAGGCAAGCAAACTCCCCTCAGTTTACAAGATTCCTGTGACACAGCGTCACTGTCAACTTAGAGACAGGTAAGTACTCACAGGAAGCACTTTAATGTAATTTAATTCCTTTGTAAATAAAAAAAAAAAATTCAATTTCAATATTTTTTCCATTAATATTTTTTCCTCGCTCACAAAATTTATTATTAGTAAAATAAACTAATGCCAAGTTCCCATAGGACCTTTTTTTTTTCCTCAGAGAAATGGATTTAAAAGACTCTGAAAGTTTCCCTCTTCTCTCACTGCCCTTTTGTCCATTTTCTTAATGGCCACATCCTGTTTCTAGGCATACATGATGTTTTGCCTTATTATCATGCCTAGAGACCATCAATCATAAAAATATTCCCACTCTTTTAAACATCAAATGTACAGGGAACTCAATCATGATTTACACACTGACTGTGTAGTGTTGCAAGTTTGAATCCAACATTTTTTATAATCCCACTCTAAGACTGTAAAGAACACAGCATTAAACAAAAGAACGGTACTTTTATACTTTGTTGGTGCCTATGAAAAGCATTAATAAAGAAAACCTTTATTCTACAAAGACTCATGAAAGTGTACAGTGAGATTTACACTCTCAAAATACAGCATAAATCACTGTCGCAGTTTATCTTCCTGAAAATGATGCTCCAATATAGCCTATGGGGAGACTGAATACATCTGAGAGATTTATATTTAGTGATCTGCTTTAATCTATAAAGAATCAAACTAGACCGTGTTCTTAATAAAAGGAGACCAGCCTTATCTAAATGGATGAGCAGTAAGCATGACAACAGGCATAAGCAGCACAATAACTCCATGGAACCTACAAAAAATAAAATTTCAACAAATCAGTAACATGGATCATCATGAGGAATGGGCTGTCTCTGCAATGCTGTTGCAAAGATTTTAATGATTTTTCTCTGAGTATATTTTCTACGTCTGGTTGCCTTGGTATCTGCAGTTTTGCTACAAAATATTTTAAGCATCATAAAAATACTGCTAATTATTTGTAATTACTTGAAAAAAAAAATAAGAAATCTATTAGACAGAGAGCTGGAATTGAAGGTGAGTGACCAGAGTTGCTTTTCTTTCCTGTCCCCAGTCATTGTGTATTTTTCTCTATACACTTGCTATGGTGCATGTAATACACGACATTTACCAGTGTTATCATGAAATAAAAAGTGTTTTATATAATAAGCTACACTAGCATTTAAAAATACCATTTCTATATTGTTCAGTACTTATAATAATTTCTTATTCATAGTAGCTTTGTAAGAAAATAACCATGAGAGGGTCACAGAAAGGTATTTTTAGTTAAAAATAATGCCACTGTTACATAAAAGTTTTCCTTCTACATTGGCCTTAAGGACACATTAATAGGTATTGTGAAAATTGTTTACTGCTCCATTCAGAATAGCAAGAAAACTCCTCAAAATCAGCTCTGATGGAAACCAATTCTGATTATTTCTCTACTTCTAGAAATTTCATTTGATCAGTTCATTGGACCCATTAGGTAAACTTAATTCACTGTGAGCTCGCAGTGAAAACCACACCAGAAATAATTTTACAAAACAAAGGCTTGCCACGTTATTTTCTGTTTTCAGAAATCACAACAATGAATTAGGTAATAAATTATTAGAATTAAAACTTGTATGACTAAGACTACATTCTAAGTCCCATTTCTAAAAACAACCTTGGTTCCACACACCTTTTATACTAGTTTTATTTTCCCGGACTTATCAGGGTAAGTTCAACCTATTTCAACTGCTGCATGAGGACAACACCAGTGCAGTGATGGGCTCCATATGGTGCAAAACAAGATACACTGATCACAGTTACCACTGAAATTCTCATTGTACATTGACTAGACATTAGGTACCAGATTTAATATCTATCCATATGCCCAGATACCATGTAAAATATATGATGGCAGGTAAAATTTGTAATAGTTGCCACCGGTTTTTCTTCTTTGTGAATGTGAAATAACTGAATAGGAAGTGCACCAAATCACTTCTACTGTGAAAAATACACACTGATAAACCTATGGTTTGGTATCTTATGGTACAACATGATGTTAGGACACTAAGAATTCTTTTGAATCCATATGGAGAGAATGTTTTAGTCAAGGCAGAGTGAAAAAATTCAAAGTTATTATGGGCCAGTCCCAGAAGATCCAGTAACAACATTTACATAGTCTACATATGCTCTGGCTAACTGAGTGTAAGCCAAATGAGAAAAACACCTTTGAATATCCAAGTGCTGTGACTGAATCAAGAGACCATTTTCATCAGAGAAGGAATCTGCATCAGAGGGTGTAAGCACCTCTCTGGCAAAAAAAATATGACAAAAAAGAGCCCTTTGGTTCTGGATAATTTTGAAAGCTTTGCAAGATACTTAAGATATCTGAATTAAAATACTTTCCATGTCTGACCTGCCAAATATGATATCAACCAGAATTAGGCTTATCACGACCTGTTTGCTGTGGAGAGAGAAAATATTCTCAGGGAGAAGTGCTAGTCTTGAATTTTTATATCAATCTACAAAACTGAAAGTTGTAGATGTCAGAATCACTGAATGCAAAGCAAAACTTGCTCTAAGAGCAAAAGCCTTAATCTTTGCAACTATACTTGCTGATTCTGCACATTAGGTATCTCCTGCAGATGTGCCATAGACTACTATTTTTCAAGCCAATGTTCACAGAAAACAGAGTCAGAGCTCCATAGTAATATTAAGGAAACTGAAAGGACAATGGAACTAGTAACTTTAATAGAGCTTGTGACTTTCTCACTTCATATTTTTCTACATCTTTCTAAAGCAAGTGTTGAATAGCAGAGAATACCACTTGAGATTGATGTATTTTAATTATCTTTAAAACAGCAGCTGTGGAAACCTGCCATACGTTGGCTTCTTATTATGCCTCATTGCTGACCTAGAAGGGTCACCTCTGGAAAGGAGCACTCCATTCACTTACCTTTCTTACTGAAAGATTGCTGCAGAAGCTCAAATGATTCCAAACTGTGGAATCAAATTCATATTAAGTAACCAACTGATTTCAAGAGTGCATTTTATGATGGTCAGCTTCTCTGTGCAAAACTGTAGGTTCTGGTCCAAACCACCAGTCCGTAGTAAACTAGTGAGAAGTACAGCATGCAAAATATTGTCATAAATTGAGCTGGAAACTACTCCCATTTAGGAAGAGTTAGTTAATTAGAATTAATTAATATTAAGGTGTTGAACCACCAAGCTCAGTAGTTCAGACAAAACTGAACACAAATCTTACACTGAGTAAAATACCTAAATCAAAAGCAGATATTTAACTGCACACCTTATCACTATTTTTAACTTGCTTGCTTACTGGTTTTCCAGTCTCTGGTTTTTCACATTCTTGTTGCCTTACCTAGGCACAGATCATGGTTTGGATTTGGTTGTTGTTCTCTGCTTTTTGTTGCATCCCCTAAAATTCTGGAAAATAAATTCTGATAATAAGCTTCTTGCTTTTACAGCCAGGGAATATTCTGAAGTTTAAACCTTTAGACTCTGGACAGAAGGTTTATATAAAATCTCAGAGATGCATAGACTCAACCATTAGTGAGGAAACCTAAGAATGATGACTTAAATGACAGCTATTTCAGTGCTAACCACTTCATGTGAAATATCCACTTAGCAGTTCCATCCATTACGCGTGGGCTAATCTGCAGTCCCTGAACTGTCCTCACCTCTGAAACTTCATTAAATTCACAGCACAGTGAAGAGAACAGGGACCTTCTTCCATCTGTGTTAAGCAAGACAAGTCAATCTGCAAGATTGTACACACTGGAACTGTGAAGTCATATCTTCATGCCAAACAGCTGGTAAAACAGTATTTCCAGAAACTTAAAATACCGTGTGGGAGGGGAAATGGGACTTTTTGCAGCTGACGGTGCAAACCTCTGTTTGCAGCTGCAAACTATTTCATGGACACCTTCAGCAAAATAGTCTTTCCTTTCTGGCTCAGCAAGAAATAAAAATAGTCCCGTGGCAAAAGCTGTGGAATTGAAGTTTTCAGTGGGATATAGGCATGAAATTCAAGTTCTCATAGTTAGAAGCCATGGTGGTCCAGAAAAGCCTCAGCTTCGCATGGATGAGCAAATGGACTGGTTTGGAACAACGGATGGATGTGAGACTGAGTGATTGCCTGAACTGCTAAGGAGCCTCACCCAAAAGAATTGATTTCACTGCTACAGGAGCTCTCAGAGTGAGAGCTCTCAAGTAGCCTCTCCTAGGCAACTCATGTTATGGCTAGACGCCCTGATAGGAACTATTTGCATATTCAGAGTGTTAATTAGTTACTTGGTTGAAAAAAAATGACACCCCCTCCCTCCCCCCGAGACTTCTTCAGGCATTTCGTGCTGTAGAATTGACCAAACTGTATAGAAAAAGATACTTGCACAGTATCATAGTAGAAAGCCTGAAGAACAGTCACACAGGAGAGTCTTGAATGTTCTTAAGATAGCTAGGACATGTTTTGTACAGAATTTAAGACAGTAAATAGCAATGAATTATTCCTGTGCTGACCACAGGTTAGCTGGAAATAAAGATTAAGCAGAACAACAATTCAGAACATCTTTCCCAGTACAGCTGGAGACACTGTGGCTAGAACCCTCAGCAGTGCAAGCAGATGAAACCAGAGCAAGTCCAGAGTTGATTTACATGTTGCATTCACAAAATCAATTCTCTAATTGCCTAAATTTTGTGAATTTAATAATAAAAAAGGGATGCTATTTATTTATGTCTCTTACATTTGGTAATAGAAATTTTCAAAAATAAAAACCACTGGTCTCCCATTGAAATTCTCATAAGCATCTCCTCCAGGCAGATCCAATTTTCTTTTTGGAAAAATGGTATCAGGGAGGGTTCGTCCATTTTTTGAAAGTCTACCAAGAGGTTAAAACAATGAATAAATATATAAAAGCAAAAGTTAACTTCAGAATCTGCAATTATTGGTGGCAGAATTGACTATTATATCACATCTTCATTTCCTAGGGTAAATGTCTGTTCTACTCTTTTGCTATTTCAATTTTATGTTGAAAACTGTTTTTTCAAACCAGTTTCTCTTTCTGTGATTATGATTTTTTCATGCTCCATTTCCTCTTATCCTTGGTTACAGTGGAAATATTCTTAAAGTTATTTACCCAGGATAAACTTATTAACTCCATCCTTTAAGCCTCAATAACTGCCTTCTCTTCCTTGGGGTTCTGCTGCTTTATAATTTTCCGACTTCTTTTGTAGGTTTAAATTCTGAAAGTAAGTAAATGAAACTTACTTCTAACTTTAGAAAAAGCTTGAAGTTTTATTTACCCTTCCACTGCTTCACTCCCAACATTACACTGTGCTTGTCACCACTTCCAGATTAGTCTTCAATATTGCTCTTCTTTGCATGACCTCATCCTCCTACTCCCCTCTCTCCAGCATCCTTTTGTGCACCTCTACCTTAGAAGACACTAATGAGAAAAAGGGGTATCAATGCTGATGTTGGTCCCTGTACTAAGCAGTTGGCACAAAGGCCCCCCATTTTCCTGGAGGGAACAGTTTGGAGTCAGTCAGAAGGAATTTTGAGAGGCATACTGGATTCATTCATCACGATCAGTAAGACCCACAGTAAAAAACTCTCAACAGGCCCCTGGTTCTTTGCACAAGAAATGTTTCCAAATCTGAAAAGGGAAAAATGATGAATTTGTAGAATGTATCAATTTGAGATGTTGTTATAGGTTCTAACTTCAAACTATAGGCACACAAAGCAATCCAAAATAAGCACATGAATTCCAAGTGTACTGCAGTGCATCTGGTTGATGCAAAGGGCGTAACACACAGGGGACTGAACATGCATGGGAAAAGGCAATGGAAATACTGGGTCACTCTTGAAACTTCACTTTATCTCTAAATGTCTCCATAGCTTTTTCTATTTTAGTTCATTTTTTAATATGGTGGGGTGGGGGGAAGACCTTAGGATCTATTTGCATTGATAGGTTAGCAGGAAGATCCCTGAAGACAATTCTTTAAATGAGCACACAAAATTCTACTGATGAGGGCTGCAAAGCCCTGTGAGATGACACAAGACAGCACTACCTCAGTATCTTCTGTCCTATTAGAGACCTTTACCCTATAAGGTGCTGAAAGACTCAACTTATACTGCACTCAGTGCAAGGAAGCCATGAAATTGAAGATATTACCTCATGAAATGGAATCCTTACATGTTAAGTTACTCAGTAAAAGGTTTCTCATTGTTAATTTTTCTCCCATAGTATTAAAAATACCTCTTTTGGGAAAGTTTGCATTTGTACATTTCCTCATGTTTTCTCCTTCCTGCAACTGCACGCTGTACCCAGACAATTTTATAACAGTGTCTTTTATTATAATGATACCCGAAATACCATGCACTGTACCCTAAAAACCAATGGGAGAGTTAGCAGAAACAAACCCCAAATAACTAATGTCTATTTCAATGGAAAACAAGACATTGTAAGCAAAAACAGTAACAAAGAAAAACACTTCATCCTGAAGTAGCTGAGTGCTGCTTTCCCAAACACCCACAACCCCAACAGATCTTTGTACAGACCTACCTCAGAAAATACGTGCAGGAGAAAAGGAACTGCATGCTGCATTTAATCCCTTGTGGTCAGGGGACAGCAGGACTATGTCACACTTACCTGTGAGGAGCAGTTCTAGATCTGCTCTCTGGGTCTAGAGCTAATGAGAATTACTTTCGGAAAATTCAAACAAGCCATTAGGTGAGGATATGTCTTCTAGCCCTGAAAATGTGCTGATATACTTTGTGGATTTACAGAAAACTATAATGTAACTCAAGATTTGCAAAGAATAATTTCCCACTGTCAAAATTCACCCAATACATAAGGAATGTTGCTAGCAGAGAAAGATGAGATTATGCTATTTTACACTGTGTGAGGATAGAGCAGGTGATGAGGAAGTGTCCAAAACACATTAGCACAAGGCTTATCATTCCCTAAAGGAGTCTGATGGTTCACATGGTTCTGAAAGGAATTAGACACCTCAGGCCTTCTACATAGCACACAAGTTTTGCCTGTTTGACACACAGAGTAAGATCAGTTCCTTCACAGGCATCCCAAAGGGCAGTAAGAGCTAAACACTAAAGAATTATATGTAAAGATTTGGTAGAGCAAACAGATTGTGTTAAATAACCATTTAAAACATGGCATTTAAAAGCAAAACTAAAACACTCCACAATACAGGTTTAATAAGCATCTAGCCATCTTTCCTGCTTAGTGTGCAGCTTGTGTTAATGAAGTCACATAGGCAACCAACAAGGTACTAAGTGTAATACAACAGTGTACCTTGAATGTATTAAATTCTTCTTTGCAGTTTAACAAGTTAATTCAGCAAAGACAATTTTCACAGATTTTGACAATATTAAACTTTTTGGTTGAGACAATGTCTAGAAAATTACATTCCAGAGCCTCCTTTCAAAAAACCCCAAACCAAGTTGTTGCCTTCAGCACAAGCTAGAACTATAACAAGCTACTTTGAGACCAATGGGTTGTGTTAAAAATATTCCAGATAAACACTCTTAGTGAAGAACTATTTTAGAAATATTTTTTGGGGTTTAAAAAATGTTATTTATTCTACTTTATATATCCTTCTACTGGTAAATCCAACCATGGCACCATGACTTCAATTACATGAGGTTTAAAGGGGGAAGAAAATTTTAACTCCTACTTTTTTAACTTTCAAAATTACCTGACATCAGTTTTCTATCACAACAATCTTACTATTTGAAATAAAATAAAACAGATTTATTGGAGCTAGGAACAAATTCTGTGCTCTCATCTGAAAAGTTAAGGAAATTTTTGATTCCAGCTCTGATATGCAAGATTCTAGATCAGTCATTACAAACCATTAACAAGCCAAGCCTAGATCAACTACTTAAGCATAATTCAACTATACCTAATATTGTCATTCTTCAAAATTCTGGAGGATTTGCTGAAACGTAGAACATACATTTTCTTCCTTAAATGCAAAATAGCAGCCTAAAAACATTAATTTGTCTGAATGGAGAGGGGAGGAAGTGATTAGAGCAGAAGCCATGACATAACCAATTTTCTTGGATCTAACTGAAGCTCCTCTGGAAAAAGCAGGCTCATACAATTTCTGCTACTACTCAACTTTCTTGTATATCAAATAATTTTTTTTTTTTTGCAAGAATCCCTGAAAAAAGATCAAAATCAGACCACATTCTAAGTAACCAAACACTGCCAGTGTCTCCACTTGTTATTACACAGTTCCAGGGTGTAACACAGAACAATGGTAACTCACTTGCAGTGTCCTTCCCTGGGCATGGTGCAGACACAGATTAGAGGATGACATAATGGATAAAGCACTGGCCTTTCACCCTTGGGATTTTGTCCAGCCTGCAATCCTATCAGATAATGGGTTTGGCAATCTCCACTAGTCTCTTTTGGACACTAATCCCCACTGCAGAATCTCTATAATTCATCATATAATTTAATACACCTGGCAACCTTACCACCAGTTCATTCTTTTGTTACATAATGGCCCAAAGTGAAGTCAGGGGTGGTAAATGCTCTGACAACCAGCTATTATCTCCCATAACAGCTGATTTTGAGGGGATTATTGCAGTCATAAACCATTTTATAAAAATTGGCAACTGGGAAAGCAGTGTAACAAAATAAGGTGATATTTAGAAGTTTTATCACTGATTTTCTACCAATCTGTAATGGAGTTTCTAGCATCCAAAAAATGCTGGAAAGGAAACTTGAGATTAAAGCTACAGATCATGAACCAAGAATCTAAGGCCTGAGTGAGCTTAGAGTCAGAAAAATTTGACTATTTTGAGGTTACAGATGCTTTTTTGTCTTGTTTTTCTTCTGTCAAATAGTATATTTCTTCTTTATTTTGTCTCAATTATTTGTTCATGTCTTCCCTTTAGCAGCATTCTTCCCTTTTGCCTTTGAAATATTTCACCACTTTCGGTACTCTGGTTTTAGATCCACAGCCTTGTTCACAAATGAACAAGGGACTCCACCTCTATCTGGACTAATTGACGAAGATAAAAGTGAACCTTCAGGCAAGAAAAAGGGGAGTTGTACTCAGTTTGTGGGATAAGAAATCAGTTCACTGAAACTGTTGGACTGGTTAGGAAGAAAATGAACCGTTTTGATTCCAGTCTAAACTCAAATGGCATTAACACAGAAGTAAACAGACAGTAACAAGGTACCCATAGGAAGAGGAATTAGCACACACAGTTTTCTTACTGGAAATAAGTATCAGTCCTACAAAGCTCTAGGAAGGCATCAAAACTTTCACCAGCTAAAATTTAACATAATGCAATTGTTGTCTCAGCACTAAAGGCAAAATTATTTGGTAGATATCAAAGTGCAGAAGAATAATTAAAAAAGGGGAAGGTCCTGGGCTCTCTGGTACATCACAGCTACATTTGTGCAATATCATTTTGTATTGTGCATGAGAGTGGTGTGAGTTGGATGCTATGTATTTAATCAGTAAAATTGCTTCATAGAATAAATTTCACACATTAGAAAAAGAAAATCATTAAAATAAATCCAGAAAACTTTAAACCATAGCTGCTCCTACTCTTAACTGAGAGGCATTACTAAAAATGTCCAGTTGAGGAAAATATGATCTGTTTCATGAAAGCTTTACAGAATTGTATATTTCATGATTTGGGATATCTGTCTTCTTTTCCTGCAGACTTGAAAAGAGCAAATTTTCCTTCACTGCAAGGAGATGTAAATCCTCTTGGCCTGTGCTTCAAACCAACCATTTTAGGTAAAAGCCAATGTGGTGCCGAGTTCAACTTGGTAAGCCTATGTTTGATTCTGTACAACTGAATTTTATGATAGTTTTTATACAAAGTTCAGTGGAAAAAAGTTCAAGTTCTAGAAATCCAACCAGCAACAGGAAGATTCTCATAATGTAACACAGAAAAGTGAGATCTACTCAGAGAATGCAAAGAATTTTGCAAATTGCAGATATAATAGAATCATAGACTCCCAGAACATGAGTTGGAAGGGATCAAAGGGATTATCAAAGTTCAGCTCCTGACCTTGCAAAGGACAGCCCAAAGAATCACATCCTGTGCCTGAGAATAAAACTGAAGACTTGCCTTGCACGAACAGGAAAAAAGTTTGCTCGTGGAATTTCAAGATTACTTGACTAGTTCACTGAAATGCAAAATCAGCCAAAGCAAAAGCTGCAAATGCAGATGCTGCTCTGGTGGAACAGCAGATCCACTGTTTGGCAAACTCTGGTGGGAATGTGTGTTTATTGTTGGACTTCCTGTGAGTAGAAACACTACAACTACTTTAAGAAAATCTTTCTGAAAATGCTGAGTTAGTGGATAGTAAAATAAATGAGATTTAACATAAAAACTGTCTGCTATCCTGAAAACCATTTAACCCTTCAGACACTGTGTATATACACCAGGAATTGTTTGAACCATCAAAATACTACAAAAAAAACATGGAATAGACATCAAATTCCTTTACCTTGACATTTCAACCAACTAAAGGCAATTATGGTTCAGACTGTCAGTTATACCACTCAGTATTAAAATCACTATGCCTTTAAGTTTGTCTTTGATTAAACATTAAATTTACCTTTACTTTATAAAACTTGTAGCCCTACAGCATCCATGTGTTCCCACAGTTAAGACAAGTCAAACTAAATATTTAATACACCATTCTAATTAGCTACAAACTATTACCTGATTTAAGTCTGTAAATGAATGTGAAAAGACTCTGGAGGCCTAATGTTAACCTTCATCCATTCCAGTTATACGAGAGAAATTACAGGCTCTAATTAGACTCTTTAAACTGCAAAGAAATAGAATTTTCATAACCAGCTTATTAAAAAACGAAGACCCCCTTGGGACAGGGCAAATTGCTTCTACCCTGATCCACTTATCCTTGTACAACACCATACAGAAGACTCATGTTGTCTGACTTGCAGCTCATATTTCTCCCAAATTAATGAGCACTCAAATTATTCCAGCTGCCCCCTTGGCATGGGGAAAAATTGAAAATCCATGGCTGCCAAGTGACGTGTATAACCCAGCTGCTAAATAAAATGTGCTTAAGGGGACACAGCTGTTGAGGTGACTATTTACATTAAAATAAGTCCATGGATACAGAACAAATGCCTAAAGACAGCGAACAGTGTGTAGCACTTTGTTTAACCATTGCATTAAACCTGGTCACAAAAACTTGCAATATCATTTATAGGCCAGAGGAAAATGCATGGTCTCTTCACCTTATGATTTATTTCTTCAATTTGTCTAATCTTGGAAAATTTACTATTTTCTTTTGCAAAACTGGTAGATTCAGAGGAATCATATCAAATAGTAGAGTTTACACATCAGAAAGGGCATGGGATTAGGAACTGAGGTCATATTTAGAAAGGAATAGTAGATAAATGTGTTTAAGTCAATGAAGCTTGATAAAATTTCCCATGAAGTGTCCAAGAAATTAATCAAATTAGTCTTTAAAAAATTACTGAATATTTTTTAAGATCTGCGGGTAGCAAAGGAAATGCCAAGGACAAGAAAAGGGACACATATTTTTAAATATTTTCAAACCCAAGAAAAAGGAAAACAATCTGCAGAATTACTTGCTACATTTCGCTACCCAAAAAGACCCTAGCAAACATGATTAAGCAATTAATTCACAATCATATACAACAGAACAGTGTGCAAAGAAAGAACCAACATCAATCTAAGAGTGTTTCTGTCAAACCAATCTGATTTCCTTTAATAACAAGTATCTTCTCTACTACACAGGAGAAGAGATAAGAAGAAAAACATCTTGCTTAAATTCGGCAAGTATTTTTAGGAGAAGTATGGGGACTACACCATCCATGAGAGCTTCCAGTTGGGACTGACAGAAAAATAAGCCACAGCAGTTGTCTGCTCAGTGATGTTGTTTTACCTCTAAGGACCACAGGCCTAATGAAACCAACATAAGGTGAACTCACTTTTCAGACAGCTGTGCTCTCAAAGCCTATTTGTTATTGTCGTATTAGGAAGATAATTTGGTAGAAGGGGGGGAATGATCTGGCCTGTCTCGAGTGTAATTTAATAGTTTGATTCAGGATTTAGGTGACTGACTAGAAAGGACACTTAAAAATTCGTCAAATAATATAAATCTGGAAGTCCTTCCAAGCACTTTGGAATACAGAATTAGAGTTCAAAATAGCATTTTGGAGCAAGAGAAACAGCCTGAAGTGAACAGGATTAAATTCAGTTCAAATAAGTACATCATTAGGAGGGAAATTTCCAATGCATTGATAAAAGATGAGGATAAAGTTAGAAGAGAAAGAGGAAAAGATTGAGATTTCAGAAAGAACCACAAATTCATTGTGGGTCAACAAAGGCAAACTACCAAAATAAAAACATATATCAAATTGCTTCATGTAGCTGAGAGAAATGGCAATAATACTTGACATGAATTTCATCTCTACCTGTGAAAAGGAAAAAATGCAAAAAGCTTTAGCGTGCACTACAGAGCTCTGTAACTGAGATTATCATCCAACAGCAGAACACGTCACACAACCCTGCATACATTGTAACATAATGGTCATCCTAGTTAAATACAAAACCCAGATTTGCTTCATAATAACTGTTAATTCTTCTCTGACTGCATCCTAAAAAAAGTCATTTAAGGATTTTACCTGTGGTTGAGTCCAGGTGCTGTGGTTAACCCTTTTATAATGCTGGCAAAACATTTACCCATCCATTTAAATTCATTCATGTTCTAATATTTCTTAAATATCGTCAGTAGCAGTTGAGGTGTTTGCAAAGAAATATTTTTACTATTTTAAACCTGGTAGTAGATACAATAAAGAACGAGGAGAGCTTCTTTGGACACTAAATATGAAAAAAACAGCTTAGGGAGGTCCATGCTTTGAGTTCAGAACTATAGTAAGCTTTTTTCTTCAATGTGACTCACAGACTATGCTCTACGTTTTGTAGTTAATTATAAAAACATGCTCTGTTTGCACTCTCCATTTTCACTGCTGGTTTTGCATTGTCCAAACCATACAAAAGTATGCAGTGATGTCACCATATGTGTCATGGACAAGAAAAACAGATGAATACTCTATAAACACTCTTTGCTCTTAGAACATGTAGCCTAAACAAAGGGTTTCTTCCTCCTTGTTTGAGAGAAACAGGGGAAGAATGAGAACTGAGAAACAAAATGAGGACATTGTACATAAGGACACTTATATTTAACTTGCATTTGATATTAAGAAACACAGGAAAGTTAAGTTAGTGGTGAAAAATGGGGAATCCTAAAGTTAAGGGATAAAAATAATTTATTTTGATGAAGGATTTTTCCTCATGGCAATCTTTTTCAGAATCTATTCAAAAAGCCCCTTTTCTGGCTTTTTATTGCCTCCATCCCTACACCCATTATAATATCTCTAATCAGATCAGCAATTCCAAACTCTAGAACATTTTTAACATGTGGAGTAATTTAAAATATCTAAAAACTCTCCTAAGCATTCTGTAACTTTTAATACAGTGGCTTGATGCTGCATTTCTTGTCCAAATACAAATGGAAAACATTTTATTTGTAAGTAGAATGACAATGGCCTGTACTGAGAAAATATTTTCAGACAATGGCTGTCCCTTCAGCACATAATACCCACTTACCCATGAATAACAGTAGATCTGTCTGTGAGGGTTAATTTGATAACCCATCTGTACCAAAAAACAGCATGAATTCAGGACTGTGTTTCTAAGAGAGACCAGATGCAGAGGAGACATGGTACTCTCTGGTTGTAGCTTCCCTGCATGGCAACACAGGGGAAATGGATCCTCTTCATCAGAGGGCAGAAAGGAAGGGAAATGTTTCAATTGTCAGGAAACAGCAAATTGCCACATATGCTGATCTCAGTTCTACATTGCAGGACAGCATCAGTTAATGATGGGGGAAATGCTACTGAAATTCAAAAAACCCTTCAATATGTGAGATGAGAATGCAACCATGTCAAATCTTGCATGATTTCCTTAATTAAGTAAATTTCAGCTGATGATTACAGATGAACCCGAACAAACCACCTACAACTCTGTTGTCTCCAGTGAAATCCGTGAGTGCCTTTTTTGAGAGACAGGTGTCTGTAGAACACAAATTTACCACTAGGATCAATTATCTTGAATTAAGGATAAAATAGGTGCTTAGACTTTACTATCATATACAATCATATAAAAGCATACTTCCAAAATAAAAAGGAGATTAAAAAAAAAAAAAGAAATTGAACAGAAAAAAGAAGAGAATATTGGAGTGGGGAAGTAAAGGCAAAAGAACAAAGTAAATGCCCACAAAGTCAAGACAAGAGAAGCAAGATTGAAAGCTGGAAGACAAGAGAAAGAAAGGATTAAAGAGGAGAATAGCTTACAACCAAAGGAACATAGTACTTTGGAGAACCATAAAGGGCAGAGTTGCAAAATCTGCAAAATGCACTGAAAACTAGACATTGTGAGCTCTTAGTGTCATGCAATAGAATAAACATCCTTAATGCAATGTCAGGCAACACAGGGAGAAAGTGCCCAGTTGAAAAACAAAGGAAATGCAATAATAATAAAGATTAGGAAGTCAAGATATGAGCCTAACATTATAACTTATGATCTATTTCATATATACATACATAGGAGAGCATATAAAATATACATATATATTATGTCATGAATATATAAATGGGAGCAACAGGCAAACACAAAAACACAGGAGAAGAAAACATGTGGGCATACAAGCTCTTTACAAAGCACGCCTCAGGAAAGGGAAAACTAACGTGTAACAAATTAACACAGAGATTTTATTCAACCTTTTAATGAGATAGCCAAAAGAGAAAAGGGGGCTATTCAGTCCAAGGTAGAAGTAGGTTAATTAAGCCAGACAACATTGGACACATGGAATTAAATTCCTGCCCAGCTGAACCTGAGGGTGAAACAGTCCCAGGGGCCCTTCAGCAGGGACAGCTGTCACAAAGGGAGGGATATCCCCAGGATGGATCCCTCACCCAGGGAGACAAGAATTGCAGATGGGTACCAGAGAAAAAGAAATGGCCAGCTGGGGGCAATGAAACTCCAGGAATCCTGGCTGATGCCAAAGCAAGAAAACAAATGTAGCTCCACTGAAATTGCTTGCCTATCTGTCCATCATCCCTTTCCTATTCTTGTGTCCAACTCCCCAATTCCTTTGGGTTTGCCACTGCCTTCCCCTCCACAGGAAAAACATTTGGTGTCTGTACTATTTCCTCTCCCCATCAAGCAAAGCATTTAAGGACTGCTATATATAAAGACTGATCTGAAATAAAGATATGTGAACTGAAACACAACAGCTCTCCTTGAATACATCCATACGTGGAAACTTAATTCACAGTAAGAATGCTGATGTTCTTATCTGTTTAATCTGTTTGGAAGACATGAGAGTAAGGATACCTGCATATGGAATTCGGAAATATTCATTCCAATTCTTATTAATAGACACTTCTCAATATTGCCACACAGGCTGTGATGCTCCCTGTGCTACAAAGATATGAGATACACTTGTATAATCCCCCATAGGTTCACCAGAAGGAAGAGAAAGACAGATGAGGCCTAGGATAGAAAAGGACCTTCATTATTTAGTGAAAAAGACCTTTATTATTTAATCTTTCCCTTTGTAACATTTATTCTAACTTTAGCTATATTGTTGAAGTAAAGCACAAAATTATGTTACCATTACAGTTTCTGAAATTAGAATTTATTTTCTCAGACTTTTCTAGAAAATTAATTTTAATTTAAAAAAAAAAAGGTTTACTTAAAGATCATCCACTTTAACCAAACTCTATACTCCTATATTTCTTTAAATTACATTGAAGAGCTCCACCATGCTGAAATCCAATAAAGGAAGTACAGTCAGGGTGTTTTTCTGAACCAGAACACGTATACAGATAGCTCAAGTACAGAAATCTCACAGAAGAATAAATACAACTTTCAAATAACAATGCATTCATTTGAAACAAACAGCACACAGACACTATCATCTCTCATTTTATAGCTGCCAACTTTGACACTTCAGATTTCATTCTCAGATCAACCCAGTGGCCCTACAAATGCAGTTTAGAGTGGACATGAAGCACCCACCATATTCAGGTAACACCTACTGCAAATATAACCTGCACATCAACCTGCAAGCCCATTCCAAAACCTTTTTTCTTTTTTTTCTTTTTTTTTTTTTCCCCTGGAAAACTATTTGTGAGCTTTTACTGCCTTCTTCTACAGTGTTCCTGCTCCTAATTCTTACCTTCATCTTTCAATGATATGTGGTGTATCTTCTATTCACCATCAGAAATTTTCTTGCCTAAGCTGAAATATGTTCGTAGAATTCTATAATTTCACTTCATAACATACTTCCTCAAGTAACCCTTTCCTGAAAGCATGGCTACAAGTAGATAATATATAAAAGTGTAAAACACAATTCAGTGCATTCCTTAGAAAAGAGATGTAAAGGAGGTCTCTGGACATCCAGAAAATATTAGTACTGCAGTGGAGCTGCACATGGATTTCTAAGATACTCTTCCTTTTATTTGTTCTCATGGTGCATATGGAGCCATTAGTCCCAGTCAGTTGTCCCACTCTCTCCTCATCCAGCCAGTGCTATTGATTACCTGGGCCACTGTCAGAGGGAGATTAGAGCAAGGCTGACAGTTCATTGGCTGACACTGAATCAGGACAAGACTCAAGCAATGCCAGTGTAGTTGAAGGAAGAAGTCAGCTTGTGTACTGAAAAGGTCACCTTCCCTATTCCTGCAGCGGGTATTCCTGCCATTTGTTATGCACATTACTGACATGGGAGCTGCACCACATCCCCCACTGCCCTGGAACCAGCAGCTGAGCCCAAGAAAGCTTTCTACATGGGCCACTAGCCAGGGAATTGCAATCATTTGTTTCAGACATCACTCTTTCCACCATCACTCGTTTTCCCCAAACCAGGTTATGGCAACATATTCCACACAGAAAAGTATCTGGACTCAGTTCAAAAGTACAAGACAACACATAATATAATTTCTACATTAACTTCAAAATGAAGGTTGAATCTTTCAATCCCAAATAATTTGAACAATGTCTATTTGATAGTCTCATCTGGATTACACTACTTGTAAAAGTGGTGAAGCTGCCTTGACCTTAATTTAAAAGAGTATTGCAACAGAGCATTTTCCATTAGAAACTCTTGTTCCACCATCTGCCCAAAATTGTTCAGAATCAATGACATTCATAAAAACATAATAGAAGAGCCATCCTATTCTGGGGACTGAGCAAAGTGAGTCCCTCAAACCCACACAGACAGGAAAAGAGTTTGCTGTTCTGCTGGCAACTTAATATTAGTTTTGCTATTTTATGCAAGGATGCCCAAGGCATTTTACTATTACCTATATAGTAAAAATCTAATAACAAATTTATAGGAGCCTCAATAATTGGATAGGTGAATTCATTGACATTTTGCCTCAGGAGATACCGGTTGAATTTTATATCACTCAGAAAACTGACACCCAGACAATAAAGAATAATGCAGGGATCTGGGATTCAAAGACCTGAAATCTGTTCCTTTCTCTGCCAGTAATGTACAGAAAGTGTCTACATATGCCTGACTAATATCCTATTCACAGTGTGACTGTAGAAAATGAGGAGCAAATTTTCCCATTTGGGACTGCCTTTTCATATGCATACACTTCATTACTAGACCCCAGAGAAAGAAAGAATAATATGAAACAACAGAATTTGTTTGTGCCTACCAGGAACGTTTGTGACCATTAGAGCAGCATGTTAGTATGAACACGTACCAGTCTGACACTCCAAAAGACAGATGTATGACAAAAAGTAGTTGGTTAGAACTACTTATCTGTTTAAGTGTTTGCTGTGCTGACCTGGATGGCACAACACAACACTACACAAAAAAATCTGAAATCCTAAATAGGATAATCACAATAGAACAATATGTCTCATGATAGAAAACTGGTCAAATGCCCTAAGGCCTTTTAGGAATAAAATTCAAAGTCAAAATTACAATTCTCAAAAAAAATTAGTTTCCAAAAGATAACCCAAAGTGAGATAGTCAAAATTTAAATTAGGTTCATGGTATAAAGAAAAACAAGCAATACTTTTTCAAGTGTACATTTCATGTAAAATTTTACTTTATTTCTTCTGGATTAAAACCATCCCTACTATTCCAGACAGCCAATTTCTTCCATCTAGAAAACCAGGCACTATTTCCATACTAAAAATATCCATTGGTCAAATCTTTAACTTAGCAAGGTGCTGCTAAATCCAGAGTCATTTTACAAGCAAAACATTCAATAGCTATTTTTTACTCCAGATTTACTGTTTGATAAAACTTCTGAAACATGGGAAATTTTTATCTGCAAAGGACTGAGAAAATAACATATCTATTCTTGGTTTTCTTTTGTCAGTGTCTGTCTCTTTCTTTAAATAATAAGCCCTTTTTAAACTTTCATTTTGTTTAGGAGTTTGGGAATCTGAGAGGCAAAATAGTATTTCTAGCAAGGATTACAGTTCAACCATGACATTTTGTCAAGGTTTATTTATTATATTAAAAGGATTCAAAAATGTGTTTGAATAAATTAAACAAACTGTCTGATCTCAAACTGAAAGAAAAGCTACATCACCACATCTCCTTACAGTCTCTAATTAGCAGGGGAGAAGAATGAATTTTAAATGCTCAACCAATTCAAAAGCTACATAGTTGAAAAGAAATGAACGGCTGAAGACCTAGGAGAGTCTGCTTTAATGTTGATTCCCCACCAAGAACTCACCGTGTGGATAAATCTTCAGAATCTCTTGCGATTAAAATGTTTAGGTTACGTCTTAACTTACAAACATGCATTTTAAAGCATCCTGTCCTAAAAGATTTAATTGATCTGTCCCCTGTCCAAACAGCAGGACCCACTTTCTGCATACTTTGGCACAGGTTGGGGGTGCTAAAACTGTACCTTTCATGCTCCTCTCCTCAATCAACACATAACCTATTATAAACATCTCCAAGTCCAGCCTGGCAGTTATCCCAAATGCTCCAATCAAAGAGATTTTGTTCAGGTTTATCCATTCAGTGTTAGGTTTATTTGTATTATTTTTAATGGTGATTTTTGTCTCTAGTAGCTGTAGAGACCTCAGAATCAAGAGGGCCACTAATCTAAACTTCACAGCCAACTATTTATGAATTTCCATACTCTACTAAAACTTGGATGCGAAATTTTGGCTTCACTAACATAACCTGCATGTACCATTTCATTTACAATAGGACAGACACTCCAGATATCACCCATTCAAGTGGGGTACAAAGCAGTTAAATAAAATGAACTTATGCAGATAGAATTAAAAAAAAAGTGCAAATTTGGTGGGTTTATTCATCCCTCCATTTAAAAAAGCCAAGATATGTAAAAACTGTAAGATTCTCAGCAGGCTGTTGGCCCCCCCAAAAAGCAGAAGATCTCACTTCTAAGCCATGATCTTCAATGCCTTTTATTTTTTCAATTATACTGTGTTTTAAGTGTAGAACAGATGTCATGTAAGCAGTGTTTGCAAACAGTGATCCTCATGCAAAAATTTACTGAAGTCAACATTTTGGGTCAAGCCAAGGAATAGAACACACAGAAGTAAATGGTGTGAGTTTTTCAGGAACAAACCTCCTCAAACAAACTCTCCTGACAATTTTTCCTGGACTTTACAAGGCAGATGACAGTCACAGTGTATCACTAAATATTTCAATATTTAGTAATTTTCTCTAAATGTCTGCAGATTGTGCTTCTAGGCTCCTGAATAAAGCTTAGGAAATTACGTGGATAAATTGCCAGAGAATCTTTTGCAGGAAACAAATTATTAGAACGCAAAGAAAGCTGGAAAAGTTTCTGTGAGGTAGAAACTAATTTTCTAGTTGGCAATGACATATATTACATCAAGTTATTATTCCAAATATTAACCAACAGTGCTGCTTGTTTTAGAGGCAGTAGAACAAGGTCTTTATACTGGAATTCATAAACTCAGGCCCTGAGGTCTTGCACAGATACAGAAAAGTATTTCGTTTTATCTCCTGAAATTTTTCCACTGCCTTCAGATACACCATACAAACCCAAATTCACCACCCAGTCCTTCCTATGTGTTCATCCAGAAAGTTTTTCAGGCACAGTGTAAGGCCATTGAGCTACCACTTTTTCAGCAAAAATTCAGGATGCCCCATGAACTTTTAATGATAAAAGTGTGTTTGGTAGCACTCACTGCCTGGTTTGACAATTCTCATCTGTCCTTATGGTGGTGTTGTGCAGATATCATTAGGCAGACAAAGGTATGAGGTGCCTCACAGAGTCTAGTGTATAAAATCACAATAGTCAGGTACCACCACTGTCATACTACAAAACTATCAGATTACTGCACTACTATAAATGCCTGCTACGTGCCTGGTTTTTCACCATCTTTCTAAAAGTTAGATAAATATTACATGTTCTTTCTCATTTTATGATTTCCAGCAAAGAAAGGGTTTAAGCTGGCCTCAGATATTCCATATGCCTGGTATCTGGTGAAGCAGAAAAAGATCCCAGATCCTGCATCAGCTTCTGATGCAATTCCCATCCTGAGGGGATAGTTTCCAGTGCCTTCATCCCATCATGAGGCCAAAATGCTAGTGATACATGGGTTAATGAGACATTCATAGACTCCTGACACAAAACTTTGTCCAAAAGGTTCATTAATGTCACAATATTATTTTAAAAATAATTTAATGTGGGAGATTGAAATAGTTTCACCTATCAGTATCCCGCAGTCATGAGTATGTGATGCCAGACTTGATTTCTAGGCACTCTTGAGCTCAAATAAAATTTAGGCAGTTCATGAGGGCAGTGAGGTTAAAAGGTGTTGGGACTTAGGGAAAGTAAGTAGTCTAATTGAGCAAGTCTAATACAAGTATCCAGACAAGGTCAAAAATTAAAATGCTTTTCACGGAAGACTCTCAGAAAATTCCCAGTGCATCAAGTTAAGCACATACTTAAGCCTTTTCAGGATCACAGCTGCATCTTGACATAAAACAGAAACAATGTCAAAAGATAAATAAAGTTAAAACTGCAGCAGTTGTACTTGAGTTTGTATGTAATATGTGCTTCATAATGGTTGTTAATAATCATGAGTAATTAAAAAACAGTAATTGCATTTCTCTCCAAATTACTTGCTAATTAATTGAAATTACTGTGGACATCAATATGTGAACATTGGGTAATCTTCCATTGACTGCAGCAATGTAGTAGTATCTTTTAAAATATATTCACCTCGTTTTGGATTATTGAACCATGATTTTTTAATAACATCTACCATAAAGGGTTCCTAATTTCTGAACAATGCCTTTAAAGCAAAACACATATGTAAATATTTAATAACTACTTAAGTACAACCTGTAACTAATATGAATAAAAAATAATAATACAATAAAAAAAAGAAACCAAATATGCAGAAGTCTCATGAAAGATAAAGAGCCACTGAATATTTTTAAATTTTTTTTTGTAACTCTACAGAAGAAAGGTTTTGAAGTACTACAAAAAAAAATATTTTAAGGCTGAGGAAAGGCTTAGTAGCTACCAACATACATTAAACCCACAAATTCACAAATTTTAAAAATTACCTGCCTTTACAGTCTGGAACTTTTCACACTACTCTGCAAATCCCCTTCACATCTTCATCCTACATTCTCAATGTGACAAAATAATATTTGCTCCAGTATTTACCTGATGACCACTTTACAGAGTAAAGAATTAGTTAAAACTACTTTGTATTTAATCACAGGAATTTTACTTTTGGAAAATCTCCTACTAACTACTTTTTTTATTAACATAAACTTCTGTAATAGATTTTTTAAACAAGTTCTTGTTCATGTATTTCAGGGAGCAATCAGAAAAATTAGGTTCTCCCTCCACCCTTTATGAACAAAGTTCTTGCAGCATAAAGCTTCCCATCAACAATTGATAAGCACTAAACCAGGCACTTCCTTCTGCCTTCTTACTCCTTCTAAATGTCAAACATGAATGTAAAGCTTGAGCTCTACATTAGTATACCAGTGAAGAAAAATCTGATCTTTTATAAGCAGTTTGTGTTATTTGCTTTTCCTCTACCCTATGCAAGTTTGCATTATTTTAATTTGTTATCAAGGGAGCAATGACCCCTACCAATTTTTCATTTACTGTGATAGTGTCATTGCCATGCACCGTATACATACTTTGTAGATTACAGACATTTTGGAAGGTTTTCTCCACCAAAAAAGAAATAAACTGTCCAATGGGGCAGCAGACCATAACATCCCAATCTGGAGTATGTGCAGTTTTCTAAATGATGACGGAAAAACAGAAGCTGGAAATTATATGGTGTAATATCATAGCACTTACAGTAGCTGTGGAAAGTATCCAATCAATATCCTGACAGTTGGCATGCCCAAGGCTGCTGAGGGAACACAATGTGCTGACTAGAGAGCATTAGAAGGTATTCCTTCATTGATCATCAAATGTGTGACAGTCTCCTCTCAAGTCTTGCTTGTTAGAGTTTACACTGTTCACTGACATAGCTCAGATTGGACTTAGGCAACACAGAGGAACAGGCAGTAAATTAGTTGGATAGAGCAGTAGTGTGTGGCTCCAGCAGGGAACACTCCAGTGCCACACTGCATGAAAAGGAGTGAGATATTTGCCTGTCCTGGGATCCTCCATGACTGCTATAAATGAATAAAATACATAAACCCTCAAAATCTAAAAAATTAGGTAAAAATAAATCAAGAAATTTTGAAATACTGAAAACTGAAGGAATATACTCTTAAAGCCCTTGGAGTCCATCAGAATTACAGCCATCGGTACCCTGTGTGTTTTTAACAGAAGTAAACAAAGTCCTCCGTCATTTACCTTTCACAGCTACCTTCTCCTAAAGTCAACCTAACAACCAAGAATGGGCCAAAGCATATTTATCCTTCAGGCAGAGTAGAGGGAGTTGCACAGTAGAAGAAATACTCAAGCACTTTTTAATTTAGCAAGGTCAAAGCACAGTATAATGGCAAAGGCATTGGTAGAAGCTTTAATGCAGAGCAGCTGGGTGAGTCACAGTCCCCACGGGATTTGTACCAACTCTTCAATGCCTGATGCAGCACAGGCAGCTCTGCCTCCTAAAAGGAGGCTTTTAATCTGCTCTGCCTGTCTGCAACGTTGCCATTTGTTTGTACCCTCACAAAGCACCACAAGTTCTCTCCTAAACATCAAAAATGTCACAGCACGCCACGAGGATTTTAAGTAGCATTGTTACCACAACAGGGGAAGCAAATAATAAAGTTAAATACATGTCTATTACTATATTACAAGTTCATGAATTTTAAACAAATTATTCCACCTCTCTGCAACATACTTTCTCTATCCATAAATGATAAATAAACACAAATTATTTTGAGGACTTACAGATACAAACATTCCATAGAAGTGAAGTGACATTCATTATTATCACTACGATCTGGTCAACTATGAAAATTTCAAAAGCAATCAAAATATTTAGAATATATTTTAGAACATTTACAAGATGTATTTTATTAATTCTATCATAAGAGCCTATAGAGAAAATTGTTTCTAATAAAAAAAATGAACAAAACTTCAGTTGTACCAGGAATATAATTTTTAAATGATCAATTCCAGTGCTCTTTTAAAAAAAAAGACAATTTTCTATGTGACACTGAGAACCAGAGCATTTCATTTTAGTTGCAATTTGGACATCCCTATTAAAATTTGAAGCATTTGACTTTTACCATAGATATGCCTTTAAAATATGTTTTTGTTTTGATGACTGCATACATATAAAAGAGACAAAAGTCAGGAACATGACAAAGAATGATGGTAAGCCAAATAAAACATGTGTTGGTCCTGAATATAATTGTAACATTATAAAGTAATGAAGAACACATACAAATTGAAAAATTCTTTGACAGTGAGCAGTGTTCCAACTGTTGTAGAGAACAGTGGTATTCTGCATCCAGAGACAATGAGGAGCTTGTCCTTTCAACTTTGAGCACCTCCCTCACAAAGCTAAATAAATTTAGGCTAATACAGAAACAGCTCCAATGTGACACTTCAAACCAGGCTACTGACCAGAATATGCTGCTTTTGACTAGTTGTAAACCTTGTGTCCTTCTGCTGTATGTGGCAGTAAAACAAAACCTACTACAGGAATTAAAAGCATCATTTTAAATTAAGAACAACACATAGGTATTAGAGAAACGAATCAATTATTTTGGCTACTGTGGAGAACTAGAACTTTTTTAACATGTTTAAAATCTAGAAGGAAGATGGATTATATTATCTCACTAAACATCAGCTGCTTTTAAACAAAATCTTCAAAGTATTACTGGAAGGACTGGGGATTCTTAAAAAACTTTTTATCAGAAAATACAGCAACAGAGTCAAAAGATTATGAAAACAGATAAATTCTGCTGCATTCTATCCTTTCTCTAAGATAGCCATCCCCTCTCAAGAGCTTCAAAGGCAAGCTGGGATGTGACTCATCCTTAAGTCTACCCCAAGTCCCTAGAACTTCTGTGTGTCAAAATTTAACTCGTCCCTTCTTGAACTTTTAGTATAAGACACCATAGAAAATAATTTGGATATTCCCTCTGGTACTCCATTTGTTGAGTTTCTGGTGCCTTATTTTTTATTTCACTTATACCTTCCTCAGTCTTCAGTGAGACCGAAATGAACAGATTGATAAATTCTCATTTTCAGTAGACGGCAGATCAAAGTTACAGTATCACATTATGCAATGAAACATGACAGTGTTAAAGTAAATGTAATTCTAAAGGCTACCAAATTATGATTCTTTGCCTCAGTGCAGCATTGCATGGAAAATGATGCTATTAAATCTGTAGCATTACATAAAGGCTTGCTTACTTTACCAATGAAGAAATGGGATTTGCCAACACAGGAAAATGTTTCCCCTCTATTCACTTAAGCTCAGTTTTGTTCCTACTAAGAAAAATTGCAGGTAAGAATATGAAAATATATGAATCTACAAACTATGTGAATCTAGCCTCCTCTATTGTCAAAAGGAGGAACAAAACAGTAAAAAAAAAATCTTTTTTAGTTCTACGGCACACACTGCAGCTAACTCTGCGATAGAAGTATTCAAGTAGGTTTTCCTTGAAGAACTACAAATTTGTCCTACTCTGCAAAATAATTCCTTTACACATTATCAATCCTTTACTTAGGCAGAGTTCCTTAAAAATAACAGCTAATCAGTAAAAAACACTAATTAGCAATTTCTAACAAATTACTACAAATAGTAACTTAGCAATGGCCAGCTAATGCCATTTTCTTTAAATAATTCTCTAGTTTGGAGATGAAAAAAACAGACACTGATGGTTTGCTTTCCATCAGGATGATATGATGTCTGGCCATAGTAAAATAGAGAATAGACAGAAGAGAGCTATTTTAAGCTGTTGGCACTGATAATATTATTGTTGCAAACCTCATGCTTATTAAGAAACACATGAAAAGGAGCTGCATTCTGTCACATCTCTCTCACCAGACTGTCAAAACTTTACGTGGTCTCCCAGGTTTTTTTGCTCATACTTTGTTTCACATGGAAAGTGACAAAAACATTGTTTTCAAGCACCACTTTTGCTCTCCTGGACTCGGTGCAGGGGCAGCACACAGAGGGCATAGAGTGCACTGATTTTCCAAGAGTCACACACATCCAAGTAAAAATAAAAGCCCACTTTTTAAATGCATCTTGCTCTGTGTTTCTTGCCTTTTCTCTTGTTAATACTGCACAGATGTGACAGCTTGAGAGGAATTCCTTCCTGGATCTCTCATCAGTCAACAAAGTGATGACTATGAATTCAATCCTTCCCTTATAGTCATGATGACTCTCTTACTCCCTTTTTTGGATTCTGCTCTCCTCTTTTCACATTTCAACACTTCTATTTCAACTGTTGTTGCACTCAGTTGATTTCTAGTACATCTAATAGCATGCATATATTTACTATTAGTTTTAATACCCAGCTTCTTACACAGTAGATTGAGATAAACCCCAAACCAGATCACAGGTCAAAGAAACTCTGAATATTCAAACAAATATATATTATTAAAACAGGATGTCAGTATGTATGGGATTTTTCTCTATAGTTTGATGCTTTTGCAAAAGGAATGGAAATATACTGCTGTCAATTAATACATTATGTTCTAAAAATTTCTAAACTATGCAGAAATTCTAAAGTTACAGAAACTCAAAACATTTACAGTTAAAAATACATCAGTATCATAATTCTATGCTATGAAAAGAAAGATTTTTTTCATTTGTATTACAAGAGAAAGATGCAAGAATAAGATTTTCCTCTCTGAATCAACAACTAGTTTTCAAAGGTACCTAAAGGTCCACATAGGTGATATTGTAACTCTCAAAACCAGCATCCACTGTGTAAAGCTCCTGAGAGCTTTTGATAATGCCACTAAATGCACATAAAAGGACTAATTAGTCACTGTACAGAACTGTGAACATGTTAAGCATTCATAATTCCTAAAGAGCAGCATAACTGTTCTGCACAGTTCTACTGGGAAAGACTGTCCCTGGGTAAATAGCTCAGGCACATTAGCCCACAGTTCCAACAGGTCAGTGAGGAACACTCCTCTCACTCCCACTCCTTTCTGATGCAGCAGAAGGAAGTGAGCTTAAACTGGAAAAAGGAAGAGGGGTGAATCAACACTGTTTCACAGCCTTATCGGCGTACTCTCGGATTCTGATTCCTAAATGGACACTGAGATTCCTAAGCCATGTTAAAAAGCTGATTAAAACTTAAAGCAGTAAGATGCAGTTGTTGACATCTCCATTATACGACAGTGATATCATCCAGCATTCTTCTACAGTTTGGAGTGAAGCTTTGCACACTCAACAAATGATACACAAAAATTCAAATTTTCACTTTCTTTCAAGAGTCTTCCTTGCCCATTGGGAACACACTTTTCTGTTAAGTCTGTGCTCTAAATTCAAAAGCCAGCCAAGCACAACAGAAATCAGTTCAAAATGTAAGATAAGACTACACACTAAGAACCAGCAACCTGTCATCTATTTCCAGATCCAAACTGCATAGCAGCGCTCAACAGCCGTGTCTAAGACCTTCCCACTGCTCAGTGGCACTTCAGCAGGCTGACATCTCCAAGTGCTACCACTTCTGTATGCACCCTCAGTTCTAAATCTTGAGGAAAATGGAAAGAGTTTGAAGACTCCCCCATTTAGGCATTTCTTCACAAGCCTTACAGATGGAAGGTAAAAGACAATGCTCTTATGTGAAGAGATCTGATATAACAGGGATGCTGTATCCATGTGTATTATTTCACAGCCAGTGTACTATGTCTGAAGTCTCTGGCACTGGTTCCTTCTCTATTTTGTTTTATGATTGCAGCTAGTCTCAGTGTTCAATTAAATGTCTGTTTCTCACAGAGGATGTAATCCAAAAGAAATTGGAGCCAAATTACTGATTTATAACAAAAACTGACTGAAGTGTAAGACTTTTTGTGGGTAAAATTTTCCCCAAACTTATTTAAGATGAGAGGGTACCCCTTAAAAAGATCCAATAGAATACTGTAAGAGTCTTGTTCTCTACCAAGTGCAGTGTCTTCACAAAAGCTCACCTGAGCTAACAAGAAAAGGAGATGGCAAGTCTCTGCCTTCATTTAATATGAAGTAATTCAACAATGTTTCCAACATATTCTGACATGGGAGGAGAAATGACAGAACTTGCACATCTGTTATTGCAGATACTTTTACATTCTTGAGAGGACCTGCCTTGGCTGCATCTCTGAGTATTTTCACTTCAGTCCCAAGGGAACCATTACCCATTTAAAGGTCACATAAAAGAAAGGCTAACGAAGTTTATACTCTAGCATGATCTTTTTTATGTACATACCCTTATTTATTGCTCAACTTAAGTTTTCACTTTAACATGCATCCCTCACGATGATCACGAAGGTCTATAAATGAAAAGCAAACAAAACTCATAAAAAAAAAAAAAAGTCTGGTAAAAAATTGTTGGATCAAAAAAAACCATGCAAGAGAACAGATGCAAAAAACCACACAAAGCCTGTCTGTATAGGTAACAAAAGCAATTGTACTTCTACTGATTGAACTAATGCTTTAATTAAATAATGGTGAGATGCACAGTCATCTCCTTTAAGCAATTTAAAAAATCCTTTATGAGTGTTACCTAACAGAAAATCAAATCAACTATGAACATTAACATCTTAATATGCATGCCAAGTAATTTATTAATAGATTAAAATTTTTAAAAGCTGTTCTAATCAGATGCAGCACTAAGCCATCTGATATGCAAGCAGTGTATTTGCCATAGTGTATTAACTCCTCTTAATGTTATTTGAATATATGCTTTGAGCTAGAGATTATGAGCATCAGTTCTACAGAAAGCTTGCTTTCAGGAATATTCTTCTAACTTCCTATTTTTGTCTAATAGTAATTGCCAAGGAAACTTTTCTAGCTGAATACCACAGTACAAGACATGCATCATGCTCCTTCTTTTTCCTTTATATTTCAGGTGTCTTTGCAGAATTGCTCTACTTATCAGCCAGCTTATCCAAGAAATCCTTCACCTGTCTAAGGTCATATTCAAATGACAGCTTAAAGAATACATGGCCAGTCAGAAATGGGAAATAAACAACTTGGATTCTCTCAGAAATTTGTTAAAATAGGGTGGTAGGATCAAAACCTAAAACAGCAGGTCTTGAGAGTATCAAATCTGCTCTAACCAGCAAGCATAGCCCCTAAAACACCTACAAATAGCAGGTGGACCTGCTGATGTAAACTTGTCTTGATCACATGTAAAGATACCTCATCACGTAAAAATAATTTTCACTATCAAGAAGAACTGAACAAGATAGTGGCTTTCCAGAGCTAGAAATCAGCTTCCTTCTGCTCTCTACCCCCACAGTCATCTTCACAGTTTTGGCTGGTGGTCACAGCCAAAACTTTGTTTGTTTTTAATTTGATCTTAGCTTAATTACAATTACCACTCTACCTAGTACTGATTTTTCTTAAGTAAAATTGGTTGAAACTACTGTGGTTTTTCAGATATCTTAAGTACACCGTAATGTAAAGAACACTGTAAGTATATATTAAAAAGAGCTCTTGCCAACACACAGCTCTTAACACATAGCAATTTCTCCATGATCTAGTGTGATTAACCTAATGTCCTCAAGCCATATTTAGAACTTGTGCTATACCACCACAAGTTGTAATTGTACTTTTCGACAGTGTGTTTGTTGCTAAGGGAATGCTGACGTCCTGATCTCCTGAAGATGAACGGAACGGTTTTCCTGCCAGCAGGCACTTTAAATAGGATATACAAAAATACACTGCTGTTGTCAAAACCTTTGCATAGATTTCCAAACATTCTTACAGTGAGCGGTTTGCTAGACATCCGCTTTCTAACTTGGAATAAATACTGCTAATAAAGACCCACTTAAACCAATGCATATTTAAAACAACTAAAATATTAGGACTAAGATTTCATAACAGAGATTAGCATGGTATAAACCTCTTTCAGAAGGTCATATGGTATAAATCCTCCTAATTTAAATGGAAATATTATCTTTGAACTGAAAAGCAATTTGGCTCGTGGAACCAGCGTACAGTGAAGTTAGTATGTTAATCTAGTCTAGCATTTCCTACTACTGCACAGCAGCATCTGAGGCATGTTACCAAATAGACACAGCCCAGAAAAATCAGATTTGCGTGTGTCATTAGCCTAATATCTGAGAGCACCATACTGGCACAGTGTCAGTTGGTTTTGAATGCACCTGGTTGTGCCTTGGGATATATCTCACGTATCTCTTCCGAGGTATAAAGATGACTCTCAGTCAGCTGTGGAAAATCTTGCTTGTCTGCCAGTAGGAATTTTGTAAAATCATTGTATCTGGGGATAATATAATAGTTAACCTTCCTGACAAGTTGACCACCTTCAACCCAAGCTAAACACACATCCTAAACCAGAAGGTTCTGTATGTCAGCCTAGAGAGAGGATCAGCCCTGGAACCCAAGTATGCTATACTCAGGATCAATTATATTTGTTGGTAATAGGACAGAAATCAGGAGTGAAAAGCAACTGAGGAAGTTACCTGGAAGACCAGGCTTAGACAAAGACCACTCAGAGGGAAGAAACAGTCAGAGTTGTGCCACTCTATTGGGTTAGTGTTAAAGTATCATGCTTCAAGTTTAAATTTTAAAATACATATTTTATTACTCTGCAAGCTCTGTACTACTTTGAAGGAGCATATCAAGCTAAATTAGTTTTTAAAGGGTATGGGTAAACAGGAGTTAATCAAGATATACAAAATGGAAGTACACAATCCACAGTTAAACACTTATGAATGGAACACAAATGGGAGACAAGTAAAACTTTAATGATCTTTAGCATTTCATGTTTCTCCTCCACTTGATTAAGAGCAGAGAAAGGCAGATACTCACATGCAAAGTGCACTAATTGATAAATTAAAACCTGAGGAGGATGTCCTAATCACCCCTGCTGGTACTGTTCCTTCACTTTCTACAAAGGATGAAAATATTTCTTGGAGAGCATACCTCCTGGTCTTACACTTTTGAGGTGTATTTCATATCACCAAAGGATATCCAGGCACACATTTCCTCACGATCCCTCTCTTTTTGTCTTGATGTAAACCAGCAAATTATTAATTTGTTAAGTAATAATTATTAATTTAATAAAACCAAAACAGCTCTAGCATGAAAGACTGAGCAAACACGGCACTTGTGTGATGTCCAGACCACACTCTACCTGGTTTAGAGTCAGAAGCTTTCAGTTTAAAACACCCAGGACAGAACCCATCCCAACAGTAAATAATCTAAATTAAGTGAGTTTCTCTCCCACGTAAAACTTTCATGTACTCCTGCAAACACTGTCAGCTTTGACTAATTTTACTCTACCATTTCTTAATTATTTCATTAGGCAACTCCCAAACAGTTCTTTTAACATAGCTGCAAATATATCTCTCAGTATCAAAAAAATTAAGGATTATATTTTTACTTTCAGGTCTTACAGCATAAACCATCGTAATGCAACAGCCACACATATCATTTTCCTAAGTCAACATGAATATTACTAACTTTACCAGCAGACAGTTTTTCTTTTGAAAACCATAGACTGCCATTAGTAACAACATAATCTAAAAGATAAAGGACATCCATTATACCTTAAACAGACTCCCAAATTCTGATGCATTATTTGTACGGGAGACCAAGATGCTCTTCAGCTGCTATATTTCTTCAAACTTTTATATCCTATATTAAAGCTTTTAAATGTACTCCTTCTCAAAAAGAGTACTAATTAATCCAGGTTTATGAATGGGTAAAGTTGGGTCTCAAATGTGACTGCAAAGAAATGTGATTTAAGTCAAGTGAAAGGAAGATCAAGCTGAAGTCAGGATCACTTCCACTAGAAGAATCTTCACCATATAATAACATGGCTTTAATTTTCTTGTTTCCGTGTTGCCAAGTTGTATAGTTCCTCACATATGTACTTTACTCATAAAACTAAAAATAATACATGTAATAAACGCAGAAAGAAGCAAACATGAGAAGTCTGTGGTAATAATCAAGTTATTTATACTGAAAGCATTTTGTTTTATTATTACACAACCTAAACCATGCTGCCCCACCCTCTTTTTTTTTTTTTTTTAGCTGCCTGTCTCTGTGCTCCTTCCTGACCCCAGACTGTTCTGGGATGGAAAATGATAGGGCTTGAACAAGTGGCCCCAGGGTTGTAGTGCCACCAGTCTGCTCTGGTTGCTGACACACAGCTCCCGGGGGCACCGACCCACAGGTTGCTTTTTTCTCCTTCCCCACCCCCACCTTGCTCCTTCCCTGCTCTCTCAAGCCCCACACATCACTGACAGTTTTTATGTTGGCCGAGTTGTCTCATGAAAGCTCAGTTTAACACCCCTTTAAACCACTCTTATGTTCTTGCCATCAACCATGTGGTTTCTTATTCTTTCTTCATTTTTCATCTGATCACTCTGAGCAGAAAAGTTTTAGGTAGTTTTGGTGGTTTTTTACCATACTAGGCACACAAAACACTAGTGACAATAAAATGGAGATTATATGACCATACAATGCCACTAATCACATTATAGTGACTGTGTCTGCAGGTGCTATCCCACCTAACAGTGGCACCATAGTTTCAGATTGGTTTAAGCTGCTAATGAAATGATAGCTAAGGAGATCTCTATTGCATCTAACAGACACAGGCACTTGGTAAAACCCTCTAAGCGTAAAAAGTGCAGACTTAAACCAGCAAAATCTCCAAAAATCATATTTATTCTTGCTACATCATAACAGACATAAAAATATGTTCACCTCTGAAGCAAGACCAGTGATTCTGGAAGAAAGATCAGCTGAGTTAAAGTAGGCTGACAATAAAATACAATATGTGATGAGGAAAAGGATAAGAAGGAAAACTGCTTTGATTCGAAATATTTTTGGGGACAGTAAAATCTAAAAGCTATATTAAGAACATTAACAATATGGTCTTTCTCTAAGGCACCAGTGTATAATTTTTTAAAATAAAAGAAACACATTTCTCACTCAAAACTGGAGTCAACAAATGGCAATACTTGAGTGAAAGCCAGGAAAGATATAAGCCAAAGGAATTGACGCAATACAGATTTTATGTACTTTCTTTGATCTTTTCTTTCGACTTTGAAAGTGAAAGAACTAAGAAAAAGAGTAACTGAATTTACATAGAGACTTCATAACCAGCTTATTTCACAGCTGATGAAAAAAGCATCACTAATTCCATACATTTCACACAGGCCAGCACATCAGCACTAAGTGAATAAAACCAAATGAAACAAGAACACAGAAAAAACAGATTGAAGCGATACTGCACTACAAAAGGTAGCTTGTATATCAGCAATCAAATTGTGGCTATGACACAAAAACTGTAAAAGTATTTTTCCTTCCCTGCATTTCACAGATGCTGGCACAAAAGTAGTGAAATTTTGTAGTGACTCCCATCACAAGACAGACAAAATAACAGCCACAGATAAATATCTGTCAAGACAGCAATTGAAAGGTATAATCTTTCAACTTGTCAGTGTTCATTTATGGAAAGAAAAAAAAAAGAAGGGATAGAACAGGAAAAGCATACAGATAGCCTAGGATTTGTATGTTTGATTCTTGTTCTTAAAGAGCAACAAGGTTGCCTGAAGCTTTACATTGCTTGTATAAATTGGGAAAGTTTGCATGCTGCCACTATAAAGAAATTTCAGAACTTAATTTTCCTTCTGTCCTGCAAAAAAATTACTTTGCTCTGGAATAAATTTGAATAAATCTGAATACAAATACGACTGTTGGAGGTCTTTGGGGGAAAAAAAAAAACAACAACAAAAAACAACTAAACCCACAATGAAAAAAAAAATATTTTTTTAGGCAAAAAAAAGAAAGAAAAAGGAATTTTGATGACGGCCTGAATCAGAAAAGACTTCCCAAACAGAGACGGTATCAGGAGAGACAAGGAAAAACATCGGTGTACTCAGGCAATTGCATTCTCCATCTGCAACATAACTCTTGTAAAATATCAACTGGAAAAAATAGCTTTTGATTTTCCAAATAAAAAACCCTGTTGTGCCATGTTTTTAATAGAGAATGGATATCTGCATTCCTGCCTCCTGAGAAGGATGAGTGATCCCTCAATACACAGCCTGTAAATACATCCGTGCTTTACAGCACAAACTTGTGCTGTAGGTGAAGGGAGAATTGCCACGTGTGAATAGAAATTAGTTCGCTGACTTTATGCCTCCAGAAACAATAAAATTTCGGAATTTAAATGTTGCCAAGGCAGTGCAGTGACTGTGTGCACCTACAGACCTTTGAGGTCTGCTGCGTGCAAACCCAAAACATAAGGAGCATTGAGCCCTGTGGGGGACAGGGTGACATCTCAGTGACACGTGGTGGCTCTGTTCAGAATGTCAGCAGTGTTAAACACTGCACCAGCCTTTCCTTACCACAGCACGTGTGCAGGACTGACATGCTACAGAAAAGGAAGGAAGAGGGCATGAAATAGGTGGGAAAAAAAAATATAAAAGAAAATTAACAAATTAAAGCAAACTCCTTCCCAACAGAAGAAAAACTCTTCAATTCAGTTGTTTGATGCAGTGGACAAATGCCAGACTAAAACAGGAGCAAGTGCTTTATCTTTGCAGAAGAAGAAATCAGACACAGCAGTATTACCAAGCAGGAAAAGATCAAAATTGGAAAAATATGATTTAAAACAGAGATGCTGTGGTACTGTTTATGTAGAGCTGCAGACATCCAGAATGGGGAAGATGCCCTGTGAAGGGCCCCGGAAAAATCTTCACAGATTCTTGGTGCATATCCAAGTTCTGTGCTGCAAGGACTTTATTAACAAGTGAACAGTATATCAACAAAGTCCCAGAAACTGAGAATTTTATAACAGGTGGAAGTATCACCTGTTCACATACAGCCAAAGGCCAGACAGAAGGCTTGGTGGACCCACCAGCCAATCTGAGATGACAGATCCTGCATTTCTGCTGTATGTCCTAAAGCAGAGTGAACCTGCTGCATCTATTAGTTTCTAACTAGTATACAGCATTTCTGGCAGTTTTTGTTCTTTTAAGGCAGTAAATTTGAAGAAATTATTTAAAAATTATTACTGTGTGAGACTTTAATAATACCACTTCAATGGTTGATTGAGCTGATTAAATCAATTTTATGTGCAATAACTAACCAACAGCTCTCCAAACAATCTGCACAAATCAGTTAAGGTAGCTTTTGATGCAAGAGCACACAGACTTGGTAGAAGGGCGGGTTGAATCTTGGCAGCACAGCTAATAAATGTAATTATAATGATAAAAGCTCACAAATGGCTTCATTCTACACTGTCACTCACAGCACAACCTGCTATCGCTCACTCCTGCTGCACACAATGACCTTTGTCATGCTTGAGAAAACAGCTTCCCACTGTGATTTGACTCTTACTGAGTGGCCAGATGGGGCAGTTTTGCTTCATTATTTGTGTCTGTGAAGTGGAAATGCCAACAGAAAGATTCATTACTGTCAAGATCATCTCTGCAAAGCTCCCTTGATTTATTAGGGCATAAACTGCTGTACTGGCTGTAATGAGACATAAATGTTCTGTAAAGCCTATGAACTCAAGAAGGAAATACACTGCCATCAAGAGGCTATGGGCCTAATTTATTAACAGCTTCTGCCACTACTGTCACAAAAAATCATACAAGCAGCACAGACTGCAGCAGCTGTAGGAAAAAATGTAAGAGATTAGACAGTGACATGTTTACATAAAAGAATTTCTTCCATTTTTTTTGGTGAAATTTATACAGTGCAGACAGGCAAAATGCAATGGAATTGATAATTACAATAAAATATTAGCACTTCTTGGATTCTATTTAATTAGTGCTGAGATTATGATAGAGACTTATAAATCATAGGGTAAGAAAAATTAAAATTCAAGTTGTCTTGAAGGGAGACAATTCCCTGTCCAATTTTGGAAGATTCTAGGTTGTTTTAAGAGCCCTACATTTTGTTAGGTAGTCCAGATTCCAGATACATATTTGTATTGTGGATCTTTCCAACTTTTGTAATTAGCACAGTACAACACTCCTAAAACATTACAGCTACTTATGACAACAAACAAGCCTCAAAGAAACACTAGAACTGCTTATTTGTGTCTGCCATCAAGGGGACACATTATTTGAACAGAATACATCAGCTACTTAATGCACATTGAGAGCGTGTAAAGAGCACTTCAGCAACACAGGAATAATTTAATATTCCATTGACAAAGGGCTTCTAACACAGGCACAAAGAGCCAGCAAGGCTGTACCTCCAGTTCTGCCAGCTCTGTTTGCAGCTTTGCTTGCTGGCATTCAAAATGGTTCAGTGGTGGTAAGGTGCTTAAATTTACAGTGACCTCACTAGGGGTGCTGCTTGTGGCACTGTCCCTGAGGGACCCAATGCCCAGGTTGCTGGATAACTACTAAAATGGCACAGATTTCTCTTGGCAAGTAAGTGCTCCAGCCAGGAACATGGGGGCAGTTGCATCAAGCTGCAAGATCTCACATCGTGTAGTTAAAAATAAAAAGGCAACCAATGAAACAAAGAACAACCAAAAGAAAACCCAACAATGATAACAAAAACCAAAATAACATAAACCAAAACAACAAAAAACCCCGCAAAGTTTGCACAGCACAACTTAAAACTGAGTCCAAACCTGTACACATACTCAAGTCTCTTTTACACGTTCAGAAAGCGTCTAATAAGTTATGTTTATATTCAATCAACACAGAGGATAAATGTAAATATCTATCTATAAAATTACAGTGTTTTTCAAAAGCTCCTTCTAAAATCTCACTGATGTTTTGTGTACCTCTTCCAGAATTTAGAGACATACGTTCCCAACATAAACCAATTTTTAAAAATTTCTTTTCAGAATGGTGTTTCAGAAAACGTATTGCAAGAAGCCAGGCCATGAAAGAAACTTCCCTAGTGGGAAATATATCACAATCTGAGCAGTACTGCACAGGTGATTAAACCCACAGAGCCCACAGAGCAAATATCAGCAGAATTAATTGAGCAAAATAAAAGCACAAAGATATCTGCTTATGATGGCACAGTAATCTTGTCTATGCTTCTATTTTCATAATCCAGTCTCACTCAGAGGGCAAGTACACTTTGTACTGACACAGCTCCTCTGAGCAGCTCTGGATCGTGTAGATACTGTAGTGCTGTTAGCACTTGATTAAATATTAATGTGGGAATGAGCACCAGGTTCTTTTGCCACTCAACAACCCGTTAATAAGTCACTTTGGAGAACGGAGGAAAAGATGCATGTTTTGTTGAGCCAGTTTCTTTTGGAAAGGTTAAATCTGTACATTAAGTAGAAAATAAAAAGTTCTTTAGCAGTGTTTGTAACATACCTATATGGCTTGCTCTACATTACTATTCCCTTATGGCTATTAAATGTTCCAACACTTAAAAAGAAGCAAATCAAACCATAACTAAACCATTCATTCATCTATTTCTCACTAAATGAAGGAAAATTATCTAGATTGTTTTCTGCAAGACTGTATGTTATTTCAACTGAATTTTACACTGAGATTCAGCCCTATTTCAGGGTCATGGCTTCCCAGAGGGTGCTACGATGAGCATTTCGCTTCAGAGAAACCAAAGCTTACCAGTGCCCCTTGCAGCAAAAAAGAAACAATTGCCATGAAACTCCATAAATTATAGTCAACTGCTCTCCCAAGAATGTTCTGGAGTACTGTGCACCTGTATAATTAGAGGTGGAGGAGTCACTGTACAAACTTTGCACAGAATTTATATAGAAAGGGCCAATAATGTCTTATGTGAATGGCAATCTTAACCTTGCCAGGATGTGAAGTCCATCTGCCATTTTCCTCCTCCTGTCTCCACAAAAACACAGTTCAAGCAAGATCACATCGACACCTTCCACCATTGACATCTACCAGGAAAAACCTCTCAGAAATAAAACAAAAAACAGTAAAATGAAATCTGAAAAATCCATGGCAGATGGCAACATTACCACACCTTAGAACTGAACTCAAGATCTACCTCCATCCCTTGGCAAAAACAGCTGTGTTTTTTCACACAGTGTGGGCACTTTTCTGCTGTATTCCTTTCCTTTTCCTGAGAGTCCCTGGTGGTTTACATCATGTGCAGACCCTCTCCACCCCTGCTAAGCAGAGAGCCTTAAAGATAATATTTAGGAGTTATAAAAGTGAGTCTTTGGCACAGAAGAGCATATCTAAAAGTTGGTGTGGCACAATACTTATCAGACAGTTCCCTAGATGGATTGAGGAGTCTGACAGAGGGATTCAGGGAAGGAATTGGCTAATTTCCTTAAAGGCTCAGTATTTGTCAACTGAGAAGTATGTTCTGACTGGTTACCAGTGATTAATGATTGTCATCTCTTTGCCCTGGAGAAGAGACACCATGAGCTGCTTTTGTGAAGGCTGTGAAGCGGCAGGGGGGTAAGAAGACATTCCCTACATCCTTGCTGCTATGTCACCAAAAATGGCCTGACCTCGCTCTAGCCATGTCTACTAACTTGGGGAATGGTTTTATTATGAAACAAATTTTGAGAATTTTGAAAAAAATGCAAGCAGAGCACCTTTGAATACAACTGAATATTGTATATAACACTGTTAAAACTATAAGGAAAGCCCCACCAATCATACTCATCTAATGGTTTGCTAGTTGTCACTCTTGCTGCACACAAATTCAGAGCCAAGTGCATTTTTCTGTCTGAAATTGCACAAACATGATGCACCACAAAGGCATCCTCAGATGTCTGGCTCATCACTTGTTTCCATACATGGCCTTTTAAGGAGAATTTAGGTCAGCCTAAATAAAACAGTTTGCTTCAAAATGGGGTGCCATATGTCAAAATGTACTTAGTCAGCCAGTACAATTTTTAGCCAAAAATTCAGTATTATCAGATATGGTGCTAAACCCTCTGTACTCACAGTTTTCTCATGCTATTTGTGTAGACATTTGAATATTTTGCACAAATTTGGTTCTGGTTGCTTAAGTGAATCAAAATATTTTAAAAAATTACCATGACCATTATTAGAATTATAGTATCATTGCTGTTAAAATCATTAGTAAGCAATACTGCTAAGCTTCCACTGTGGACTAAGTTCTGTCACCCTTTTAAAAAAAATTCTTAACAGTTCCATTTGCTATATAAGTACTGTGGGTACTACTCATCATGAAATTCATGCTAAGTTAGGGAGATAGCCTCTCCTTTTGACAGGACTGCACTGAATAACACACAAGACAGTGCCATAAACTTCCTCCAGCAAAGAAAAGGAAAACTTATTTCACAAGGCAGCTAACGGGATCTTTTGCCTTGGCAAATATTCTCCCCTGTGTAGGAGACAGAGAAGAAAATTCCTATTGATCTTTTAAAGTAGAGCTATTTTCTAAAGAAATTCTTTTAGGAGAGCTGAAACACAGAGTATTGTTCTATTGATCAGACCTCAGGTAGTGTGTGCTGCCCACGCGCCAGACTTCCAGGGACAGCACAGCTGAGAGCACAGATTTTCTGGTAAATAAAGCAAGGTACACCCAGCTAGGATATTGGATGTCCCGAATAAAGACCCAGTGGAGACAGAAACAACATACTAAAACCATCCTCAACTCCCCTGATGAGGAGTTCACAGCTATGAAGAGAGATTTTTAGATCCTCACGAATCCCTGCCACACAATGGCAGGATGATGTCACTGGCTGTGTTCCCAACATGGCACAGAACAAAGGCAAAGTAATGCTGACACGACAGCACAAGAACAGAGGTATTGGGAGAATGAGGGGAAAAGAACTTAGCCATAGTAAAAATCCAGATTAATTTCTGAGTTGTAGGCTGTTTATGCCTTTCCAATACAACATAAACCATAGGATCAGACTCAAATTCTACACTAGAAAAAAACGGGAATCTCAGACTATCCCTACTCTCTAGCCACGTTCTGTGGTCTCTGTTCAAAATTGCCAGCACTACAACAGCAAAAATGTTACACTGATGGTGCTCCCTCAAACTGGTGAACCGATGAGGGACTTTTTTTCAACTGTAAGTGAAAAGAAATAGACAGTCAGAAAAATAATCTAACCAAAGTCATTTTTGCACAGAGGACGAAATTCGTCTTCCATGAATTTTTTGTGCCTATAAAACTTGATAGCGTGAATATTTTATGAAAACTCACCCCCTAAATGTGATGCAAATTTAGCCAAAACAAATGTTTACAGTTTTCACCCATCCCTGCCACAGATGTTTCAGTATTTAGACAAAACTCTCATTTTATGGGAAATTCAACCTTTTCTGTTTCACAGTAAGAGCAAACCCAATAAATGTATACTCAGTAAATTTCGCTCTTGGAGATTAAATTAATAGAGTAGACAAACTGTGGAGGAAGTTTTCCCTTAATTTTCAAAATTAATTGAAAACAACTACACACCTACTGCAGAGCAAATGAAACAGTCATTCTCAGGCCTGTAGATGTTTGTAGGTACTGCAAAATCTGGGGAAAGTAGCACCTCAAAAGAGGTAGATTGGAATACTGAATAAATGATTTAGTGCAAGTAGCCCATACCCAGACTTCAGGTCTCTAGGAGCATAAGGCACATGAGAAGGGGAGGTCAGCTGCAATCCCAAATTTTATACTCAGTTTGTGGAAAATCATATTTAGTAGCACCAGTCCACAGTTTGGTAACTCTTCTTATAGGCTTGTGCGTGTTGGTAACTCACAGCTCTGTGCAGCCAGCCTTCCATGCAATACCACAGAAAACTTTATCCCAGAAGGAAAGAAATCTGTGTAAGGCAGTCTGAGAACACCCCTTCTGATTCCTAATTTCATTTACTTCCTCTTCCTTCCTTCCCTCTCCTATTCCTTCCATTATACCTTTTCCTTGTAATTTTGGGCCTGATTTTTTACTCTTGGCAAGTCTACTAGGCAGGTGGATCTAGAAAATAGCAGAAGTTATCCTTCAGATGGTCTTTCATATTTTGCAATAGGTTGCACCTACTCCTTTTTTGCAATGATTTGTTTATTATTTGGGAAAGAAGTAGTCTAGGAGGACAGGAGCTGAAAACAAGCTGACTGCTTTCTATCTGACATACCGAATATATATTTCAGTTTATTGATTGACAACGCGTATTTGTTTAGTAAGAGTTAAAGGTTTAGACTGAAATAAAAACGATTCATTGAAAGACCAATATTATTCCATCTTTTGCTTTTTATACTTATGAAACATTCTTCACGGTTTTATTAGTATCTTGTATGATTAAATCAACTAAAAAGTACAGAAAGAGACCATACCTGATACTGCCTCCGACATTTTTAAGAACCAAAAGAATTCTTCCTCATCAAAGGTTGAAATACTGAATGTATAGATGTAAAATAATGAATAAATGTAAAATACATTTGATAAAATATTCTTGGAAAAACTGCTGTATTCTAAAATTCTAAAACTGCTGTATTCTAAAATTCTAAAATTTTATTCTTGCCAAGAGGAATGCCCAGGACCTTGCCTAGCAGATATGTCTGCTGTCTCCATTCATGCAAACTTCACAAATTTTCCTTTAGGCATCTTGACAACAGAGAGCAGTCGTCTTTCCAAGGGTGTTTGTGGCAACATTTTTCCTCAAAAAAGGATAGTTTGTTTCCACTTATTTTAAAAATAGGTGATGTGAACATAAAAATATTACCAGAAGCTGCTGAGTATTTCCAGATCCTATTGAAACATAAGAGATAAGGAACTGGACCGTACAGTGAGAGAGAACCGATTTTCCACAAAAACAAACCCTAAATGGCTTCTGTCTTGAATTGTCCAGGCTCTGTAGGTGTTCTGTTTTATGAATCTCAGTATAACATACGTTTCAAAATGCTTTGTAAGTATTTATAGCTGCTCCTATTTTCATAATAACATGCTGAACAGCAGCCATTGGCATATACACTTTACTACTACAATGGATTTTAAAGCCTTCTTCAATAACAAGTCCCAGATGATTCAAAATCCTACATGTTTCTTCAAGATATGAATGTCTAATGACATAAGATGGCAGAATAAAGACTTCTGTCTTCTAACAATGCACTAAACTCAGCCTCAGTGTTAAAATCCAGTAAAAGGCTTTCAAGAACTCGTAAGGGGAAACCTCTGTGACTGAACTGAAATCTTAACAGAAATCAGTGCACAATGTTATCCAACAGAAAGAGAACATATTTATTCAGATGTGCAAATCTCATTCTGTCAGTTCTGCACAGGGACAATTATGGCAGGGGCAGTAGGGAGGATTATGGGATGATGGCATTTAGAACCTCACAGAAAAGAATAGGTTTTTATCAGTTTTGCAGCAGATGTCTGCACATGGGAACAGAACACAAAAGTTAAATCTACAGAGACTGCCGTGTTTTGCAGAAGTCTCAGAACGCAGTTAATGCTGTTATGCCAGTTTAGAAAAAATAGGTATAAATATAGTGAGATAAACAAACAGTGTGCTCTAAATGGGTATTCTATAAAATGCAGAACCACTAACAAAGTTACAGAGTCAACCACTCTGAAAGAATCAGCAGACCCACAACAGAGTTCTAAAGATGGGATTGTTTGGATAACTTGTTTAGTTCTTAATTCAGTAAAGAGCTTTAATGTATGCCTGAATCCACTGCTTTGGTTACAGAGATGTAATAATTCACATATGTAAGTGCTTCACTGAAATGAATACTAAGCTAGACATATATGAGCCCTGCATGGAATGAATCTCTCGTACTGTCTTGATATATGTGCATTCATTGTGGAATTGTTCTATAGCCAGACACCACGAAGGATAACAGAGGTACCCTGGGAAAATAGTATATATGAATAATAATTTCATATAAACAACGTCTGTTATACTTCCAAACCAGCAGAATTTGGCCTCTCAGAGAAAAATGAGCAAGAAATACCATTCACTATATGTAATGAGATGCCAGCAAGAGAATACTATACCAAACATTTAACTTCCTCCCTTTGTAACATTCCCTTTCCAAACATCTCTTGAGATTTGATATTTAAACATGCAATTTACCAACCTTCTCAACTTAATGTAAATATCCAGCACAAGTTAAAGTCTCAGTGTGTAACGAAACAACACACTATGGCTTATTTTAATGCAGTGAGAGTTATACAAAATAGAAGTATATGAAGATTTCATTAAAGGAAAAGTGATACAGGAATGAACCAAGAATGGATCATACAAACTAGGTAGAAATATAGTTCAGAACTCAGATGAAAATGTTTGAAAACAGTTGGGTTTTGTGCTGGTCTATAGTTTTCCAATGTATCTGCCAATTGCTTACAGGCTGTGGAAGTGCCAGACCTCACCAGAACTAGCAATGGATCTGACCTAGTGGTTAGGAAAAGATGCAATAACCCATTTTCCCCTTAAGCCTCACAACTGCACTGTCTCCTCTGCTTGTACTTCTGCATGGAACTGAAGCCATTCTTGGAAGTCATAAAAAAATCTCTACTGCTATTAATGCTTCTTCACTACATAATACTGTGTTTGATTCACCTTACAGTAAATAAATAATCAGAAACTCGAAATTTTATTGCAGGATATTCTAAAAGCTATAACAGGCCTAAAACACCATAAGGTCAGCTTTTTAAAGCACAGGAATTTTACACTCTTCCCTATCTGTAAAGTCAGTGAAAAGCTATCACTTAGTATCTTGTGCTCTAAAGAATGGAACACACCTATAGAGCAAGCAAGCTTGTACATCTCCTTGGCTCAGGCTATTGGGGGAGGAAACAGAAATGAGTGAACAGATCCCTAGTTTGGTCTCTTGCATCGACTTATTTTTTACCACAGCTCTCCTCTAACGTAACCTTTAATACAAATTCAGATTACTTCAACTCCTTCCAAAAGCCAAACTTTAAACATTTGATTTAGGAAGACATCCAACATAACCTTATGTTTTTTATTATTTTTTATATCTTTTATTTTTTACTATTTACTTTTTTTTTCTTTTTTTTTTTTACTTTTTTATTACTGTTAATCCAAAATAATTGATTGGAAGATTATATTACCTCTTTATTGTCAAATGCAGCCAAATGGGTTTCACATATGCAGCTATGGTCACCTTTCTGTTGGTGACTCACAATTGACAACACACATTCCTGATATTTTACAGAGACTGCAGAGAGTCACCTAAAACAGAACAGCTCTGACAGCCTTCAGCATCTCTTTTCTGTCTGTTGTGTCTAAGATGCATACACTACAAAGAGAAGTAATTAAAAACAAGCAGTCTGAACTGAATCTTGGCTTTTAGTATAATTGCAGCATTGCTCAGTTTAAACCACACAACCTAAAATACAGTTTTTATCGTGCTGTTGAAGAACTTCAAGAAATAAATGATCTCACCATTTCCTCAAGAAGATGACATAATTCTTCACATAAAACACTACCTCAAGGACAGACATAGTCCACAGAACAAAACAGGCATATCTGTGCAATTACTATGCCTATTTTAACCACCTTGCTTCTGGTATAATAACTTCACAAAAACAGAGTTTTTGAAAATTAAGACCTTACAGCATGTAAAATATCAGGTGAAGGTTTTTTTATATATACTAATTTTTCTGAATTAATAAACAGAATCCATAATATAACACTTTCTTATGATATTTGCTTATTACATTTTGGTCTCTCTTGTTAGCAATGGCTGTCAGCCACATATTTCAGTGATAAGGAGTATTATGACAGATGCAAATAGTGACTTGTAGTCATCTAGGGACATTTTATGGACACATATTTTATCTTAAATTTTGGAACTCTATCTACATACTACAAAAAAATTATCTCTCTTTTTTTTTTTTTTTTTACAAGGAAAAGGAATTATTTTTGTGTTACTGATACTCATGAGTTCCAAAGAGTGCTTTGGACAATCTATTTGAGATTTGGGATTATTCTCCAATTTCACTGCCTGCTGTTTATAAGGTATTGTATGTGACCCATCACTAATTTACTTCTGTATCTATTTCTGATCATATGACAAACGTTAGCATGGTAATGGCACATTGGATATGCATTTCCATTGTGTACAAATTATCATTCCATATAAAATTCCTCAAACATCAGAAAGCATTAGCCACCTTATGATTCTAGCCAACCACAGGACTCTGTACACAAGAAGCAGTAATCCTTCCTCTGGCAATCCACACATACCCTGAGGATAATATTTAATTAACCTTATCTTCGCAAAAAACATCTCCCCATCTTTTGATTTTAAGCGCTGCAGAAAAGGTTTCCTCCTGGCAAACTAAATTGAAATTGGACTAGAAAAGAGGTCTTAATAAGTTTGGGTGTCACATTAAAGAATACAAGTAAAAATACTATTACTACTTGTAGACAGCATTATGATACTTCAAACCAAAAAAACATTCACTGAAACAGGAACCTACCAGCCTAATCTTCTCTTTAAAAGGGAGAAGTAATAATGTGTAATAAAACATTTTTTAATTTTTTTTTTTCCCAAAAAAAACCAATTGCAGATGGGGCAGGAAACTAGGACTACAGGATTTCTGAGAGGAGTTGTTTCTCTTCTCTTTATCCCAAAATAAAAAACTTCTGTTTGATCTCATACCCCCTCTTTCATCATACTATAGGGGAGACTAAAAAGATAAGTAATTAATGTAAGTTATGCCATAGCTTGAAAGGCCTATAAAGTGTCTGGACCACCTTTTGTTCTTGACATAACCAATAATAAAGCATAGTGTTTGTGGAGCAGTAATAACATCCACCTCTAAAGTACAGCACTCTTTTCAGAAAAAAAAAAAAAATCAATTTAATAACATCCAGACAACATTGCACACAAGACATTCAATTTGCTGTACTAATGTTCTGTGTTGCCAACATCAGCAGGTTCCTCAGCTACAGACTTAGATAAAAATGTGCAAAAAGGTTTGAAACCTTTTGGACAGTAGACACAAAGAAGATGATTTGCCACCAACGCAAGGCCACAGCACCGCCACTCATTCTCTTGTAGCCTGTTTTCAGCATCCATCGATTTCTTTAGGGTAGTTTTCAGACAAAGGAACCAAAAACATGTCATGTTTTCACCTTTCTTTGTTAAAAGAGAGTAAGGAAAGCATTCTTTCCTGTCCCATAGAAGGATCTAAATGTTTGGGCAATTTTACATATACCCAAAGCTCAGACTTCCATTTCATATACAGCAGTTGAAACCAGTAGATTGTTTACAACTAAATAAGCTGACTAAATGGATTCCAAGTTGAAAAAAAAAGCAGAGCTATTAAAGATAAATATTTATTTTGTAGATCTCTAATATAAATGGACAGATTGAAATTAAGAGCTTTAGTGACCAGGTGACCAGTTCTTACCAGTAATGACCAAGTATTTTCTTAAAAATTTAAGAATGCTATATATTATTGATTGTACTATAAATACTGATCCTGTATGCATGAAAGTCCCACATAACTAAGGAGTTACCAACCGATTATTACTGTCTGCAAATATAATACACTATTATGAAATCAAATCTAAATCCAGCAAATTTTTAGGTGCTGCCCTCTGGATTCAATTATAATTTTAAGTATTGTATATAGATACAGAGACCTGCCAGACTGTGAAATTTTTCCAGTGAAGCTGATGTAAGAGCAGGTATAAACACTTAAAAGTCATGGAACTATTTATACTGTAATTTCAAAAGTTCCATTCAGACACAGGCAGCATTAGCTGTTAGGTCTTTCTATATCACAATCATTTAGCAGTTGGAATAAAGATGCTATTGCAGTTACACTTTATATTCACACTAGTTGAAACTTTAGAAGTGATAGAAACCACCTTAAATCTCTACCTTGTTGTAATAGTTCATAAGGATAAAGAAAATATTTCTGTGCCACACAAAATTAATTCTACCCAGAAGCCTCAGATAATGGAACACAGACAGATGAAGTTCTATTCCCTGTTACTTGCCCAGAAAGTGAAAGGCTGCAGAATATCTAACAAAGTAACTGAATATGGAGGTATTTTTATCCCAGATTTTCTCTAGCTGGATTTGTTTCTAGAAAGTGAAGAAATTTTAGGTGGGTTTTTGGTTTCCATTTGACTTAACTACGTAGTGAGGGATTAGTGCTTCTGGTTTTGCATATATCTGCCATAGCATATAGCTATTCCAGATAATTATGAAAGCAAATGCTTCTCAGACTTAGAGACAAACCAAAGGGAGGGATATAGTTCAACTGATTAAATTATTCTTTTGCTTTCTTTTCCAGATTTTGCATTTAGTACGACGTCATGAAGCAAAGAGCTCTCAGGCTCAGGGAGCAGAACGTTTATTTCTGGATGTTTTAAGTCATAAAAAGTCAGAAAGTTGACATCTTTCTCGACCACTTAAATGCTGCATCAACCCGTATGAAACAGGAATGCTAGAAGACTGTATCCAAACTGAAATACATACTTATTTCCCCTTGATCTCAAGGTGATTTCAGACTCTGCTCTGAATCATGGTTATGGAAAAAATGATTTTGGGCTTCCCCAGAACAGCGAGTAGACAGGCTTTGTAGAAGTACTGAACTTGATAGTCACATAAAAACAGTGGGGAAATGGAGGAGAGAAAAAAACCTGCAGTATGTGGAGGCACTGGGTCTTTTTAGCCAGTGGAGAAACAGGATCATAAGAAAATAAGATTCATGAAGTTGTTGTGAGTCAATAGGGGTTTAAAGTGTTTCCTGATACGTTTATACAACTAGATTTACTGTATTATTTTCCTTTGCAATATTACAACATACTGAGAAGAGTCTTGCTATATGTAAAATGTCAAAATATGTAAAATAATATTTACGCAGACACTTTCTCTTCAAAGTTGACTAATTTTCAATTAGCGACTAAAATGGCTTTCAACTGAGAACATGACAGAGCTTGAAGCTTTGGAATATCTCTGATCTCATTGTAATTTATTTTTTTTATGTGCTACAGCATTTCAGCAACAATTGCAAGATTAATCTTCCTTGAATTTTCCATTAGCTACTTGCTGGAATTTTCCAACAGGAAGGAACTAGGACTGTGTTATTTAAGAAAAGAAATTAGTGGTACTACTTTCTGGGAGCAAACCTGAGGGGTAATCTTGTCCTGTAGTCAAGTCTATCTGTCTGCCTGCATCCCCCCTTCATGTCTTTTCATCCTTTTAAACTAGAATAAGGTTCTTAATGAAATATCGAAGGTATTTTGCTTGTTTCTAGTAGTGCAGTTGAATATAATAGCAGAAACTATAATAATATAGAGTAAAAGCATGACTCTGTTACAACTGACCTCAAAAAAGATATTTGGAGACTTAAAAGGCTTTCTCCTGAAAAAGGACCTTAAAAAATAAAATTACTGCAACTACATTTCAGCTGTAATTGTAAACAAACACTTTCTTGGTACTATTCTTTTTAAATACTTATTTCTGCTACATGCAGAAAATCTGGGCTTTTATATGTTAGTGTGGATGTCTTTACTCTTGCAGATTAATTGTTCTCTTTCTGGTATTTCATGTGACAGAGTTGCCATGAATGAATTACACAAGTTTACTGAATCTAGGTTTCATGAATGAGAAAAATTATGTAAATAACACAAATTCATCTATAATGTGTGAGCATCAGCTCCTTAAGGAAATAAACATTACCAACTCAGAGACTTAGTCATGTAAATAAAATATAGTATGTTATGAAAACAGCTTCTACTAGATTTACATTTTAAGTAGCAGAAGATATTAGGAAAACGTGGAGAAGTGGGTTTTTTTGTTTAGGAAGATAGAGACTCATAAAAAAATCAGTAAAATGAAAGCATTTCTTCTTTCAAGGAAACAGTCCAGAAGATAATTTTAAATAGTCTTTGGATGGTAATAAGTCTCTAGCTCATACAAAAAATCAGGCTGATTTCACCCCCAAAAACCCAACTGACTCATTTAAGCTACTTTGGTGATTTAGCAGGGCCATACTATTCCTTTTAAAAATCATTGTAACAAAATTCTAACTTAATGCCTTATCATAAGGAAGATGATTTTTAATCAGTTTTCAGGCAGAATACATCTACAATACTATGTAATAAAATGCTCCTATCACTGTTTACATCGTTGGGATTTTTGGTTTGTTTTTAATATTATCTTTTACAGATATAGAAATGGTTTGGGAAAAGGAAGAAAATATGAACTGATATTTACATCCTGACAGTTCATTTCACTCTCCATTTTTAGAGGTTGTCACCCACAAACTGGTAAAGCTTTCACATTTATATGAAGAATTTCTTCCTTTCTATAAGAGAAGATGCTTCTGTGGCAACTAATGATAACATATTTAATATTATCCAACATTAGATAATTTATAACTGGAATTGGTACTCTGCTGACAGGGTAATTGAGGTAAACAGAAACTTAATAACTTACCTCAATTAGGAGCTATTACCTTTTCCATCACTGTCCACCCCATTATCAAAATGCAGGAAAAATATAAACGATAAGAAAGATGAAAAGGCAATACACTGATGAATAGAGAACAAAAAATGTTACTAAAATAACCTGTTAAGCAGTTCAAAGGTGTAACTTATAAATACAAAAAAAACAGCTTTGGAGAGAAGAAAGATGGTGTAATGCAAAAGCAGTGAATGTGAAGTGCACAGGATACATAAATTTTAGACACACTGAAATTGCCAATATGTAGGAATATGTAGGCCATTGCATTTTGAGTAAGTCTTTCTTTCTAGAACAACAAATCCTATAAAAACATCGAAAGCTCTAATGCATTAAAGCACACATATGGAAATCTTTTACATTTTTCATACTGAAACATTTTAGGTTGAAAAGACGACAGTGATTTGATTTTTTTTCCCCCTGCATATTTTCTAATACGCAATTTAGAAGGCCGTATTAATACATTAAATATTTTTATAGAGCTGTGTGGAATATTGCACATGAACTAAAAGCTGCTCCCTAAACACCATGTCCTTGTTAAACAAGGTAGGATTCTTCCTGCTGGGCCTTTGCAGAAATATTCCCCAAGGGAAACCTGCCCTGCTGCTTCTTGCAACAGCTGTGCTGAGTATTGTTATCTCAGATATAGCTGTGGATTTACACATGAAAGATATACAACACATGGTTTTCTGAAAATAACTTAGCTGACTGTTTCAGAGAATTCCTTCCTTACTGATTTCTTATGATAGAGAGGAGTCTCCCCATGGTCTCTTCTTAAGAGAGGAACTAACTTCATCTTATAAGAAAATACAACACATCAGAGGCACATCCTACTGAGAGATTCTGTGAATCTCCTTAGACATCAGTGTTTGATAGAAAAAGCAAAATGTTCTCATGGAACATTTGAGGACTTAACAACTTTGATTAGATAGGATCCCACTGAATAAGAGCAGAAGGACTGGCCATGAGACTTTAACTCTTAAGCCCTCTTCCCAGTGGGACAACATTGTGTTTTCATAAAAGAGAGCTAACAAAGTCACACAATCATAAATAAAACTGGAAAAGAGATAAAATTGTTAGGATTGAGAAGGTGCCAGAAATACTGATTGAAACTCCAAAGATTATTTAGATTTAGTCATATTGCTCATATGCTCTATTTAATTTGTTTAAATTTTATTTCTTTACATTTGTATATTGCTTAATGAAAATTCTTCATACATCATTTGATCATGGAAATCCTGAACCACTACAAGATTTAACTGACTAAAGTATTAAGAGTAAATACTGAAGCCTGTAGCTGAAATTAAAATTTCTCAGACCATTTCTATAGGGATAAAGGTGTGTGCAAACATTTGGAAATTACTCAAAAAAGACGGAGGAAAAGTTTTTGTCTGCTGTTTATAAACATTTCTGATCTGAACATGCAGCTATTAAAACAGTAATTTCACAATCAGGTTATAGCTGACTTGTTTCTCTCAAAAAACATTCAGAAATAAGTATAAATACAAACAAGGATTTAACAAATCTATGTAGACTAAATTGCTATCAGGCATTTCTACGAACATCAATTCACACAAAAAGTATTAAAGGTCTCCTCAGAGTATGCAGAAATACCAAGGTATCCTTACATTCTTTCAAAGAGAACATTTTTCATGGTACATCCTGGTAAAATCACAAAAAAAAAGAACTTTCTTCTTTTAGAGAATAAAGTTACATAAGAGGAACTAGCAAGGTATCTGAAGAGCAAAATAGATCTTCAGATTGCAGTTAATCAGTACTCTACATTCTCTGAATAATAACCTCTTACCCAACAGAAAACAGAATGGTTGCACATAATTTTTACTCCACAAAATGACAGTAATTAGCATAACATTTTTAGAAGACCAGTAAAAAGAAAAGTCACCAATTTCCCATTTTCTCTTGCTCATTAATTGTTAATAGACGAGGTTTAGTTCAGGTACACAAGAGAAGAGAGAACAGAAAACAAACAGAACTTTATAAAAGAGAAGCAGAGCTAAAACCTACAATTAAAACTACTGTACTTTTTTTGGTGTGGTTTTTTTTTTTTTTTCCCCACAAAACACAGAACCTCCATGCAGCACATTGAGATTAATCGATTGCTTGCTCAAATTGCACTTCAAAGAGTTGGTTGTTGTTTTCACAGGCATGTAACATGGCAGGTATCTTAAACTACAAAAACTTCCTAAAATAGTTCAAAACTTGCTTTAGCACAAGATAAAGTGTAGGAGGAAATTGTTTCACATACGGATACAAGGCCTACTAGAACTTCTTCATCAGAAAAGGGTGTTTCTGCACTACTGCAAAACTTTCACAAGTTTTATAAGTTTTATAACAAGGAAAGTTAGTTCTGAGCAAATTTCTTTATACAGACCAACGGAAGCAAATAAATTTTTTATAAAATCTTACCAATTGCCGACTCTATGCCTCACTCTGACAAATAATGAAATTAAAAATATGGAGTACTACATCTGCTCTTTCTCCAGTCAGTCACTGTCCACAGTACCTACCCATCTTTAGCTTGAAAAAGCACTGAATTATTAAAGTGTATTTTGGGAGAAATGAGAAAATATTCTCGTTTAATGATGTCTCACAGGGGAAGGATTATATAATGCTCAAAAACATACCCTAGAGAGAAATAGTGCCTAAATATCTAATGAACCTAAGTTCATTACTACAGTAAAAGGCCATCTCTATCCTCGAGCAATATCATATAAACATAATTTTTGTCATTAGTGAAACATCCAGTTATCCAAAATCATTTTTAGATTGTTAGAAAGATTGTTTCTGACTTTTCAATAGACATGCTCTTTATATTGGATCTGAAGCGTCAGGTTTTCCATCGAATAAAGGTGATAATGTACTTACTTTTCTGTCTGGCCAATTATATTTTGCAAATATTGTATCATATGTGTCCACAGCCCCATCAGTGATCAACATTATGGCTTGGCTGCAAATGCTTCCTTGTCCTGTGTGATTGAACTGTGAAAGGAAACAATCATGAGGTACAGCACATTCCTGTTAAAGGAAGATAGATGGGATCACACTGAATAAACATATATTTGTGAAATCTCTAGTATTATAAGTAGTAGATGAAAATATTCAGGTTGAAAACATCTTATCATAGATATTATGTTCTTACTGAATTGAAAAATAAGAAACATACACAAATACATCACTTCCCCAAATTGAAACTGTATTCCCCTGTTTTATATAGATAGTAAGTACTGATGCATCTATATGGGGTTTGACTTAAATGTCATTTTAAAAGAACAAGTTAAAACAGAAGTAATAAATGAGTGATGATTTTTCTGCAAAGAAGATACACAATTCATAGAGACATATGACTACTCATGTGGCATTCAGATTCACTCAGGATTACATTCTACACATTGTTTTCCATAAAACATTTATCTGGGAGAACCAAGTTCTTATTTATGTATTTTGAAATTCTCCTACTACTCAAAATTAATATATATAAGCAATTCAAGCTCATAAACAGCAGCACTTTAGCACAGGTACTTAGACAGCAATTAACATATCCTTTGGTATATGCAAAGGAAATTTCATCATTATAAAAATGAGATTTTCTCCTGTCAAAGAGCAGGCACATTGGACTGAGTCATAACATGAGCTTTTATCTCTTGACTCTGGAGCTGGTGCTCTGATTTTGAATCCATTGTCTCCATTTGTTTCAGTTATGGAATAGGTTCTTATTTTTCTGCGTACTTATATATTTAATGAACCTAGGTGAAACATCTGGCTTTTAGCAAAAAAGAAAAGCAAGATTGGAAAATTATTTGATTTTTAATTGTTATATATGAACACTTTAAAAATATCCATGAAAAGATCAATGAACTGGGATATTACAAACAACTCTACAGACTGGGCTAGAAGTTGAATACATACTAATGAAAGAACAATCTCCTTTTATTCTCTTCCCATGTAGTTTTCATGTGTATTATCAAATTTGAGGTCAGGCCTCATCCTATACCCTTTCTCTTGATGTTGACAAAACCAAGCAAAATTATCTTGGCCCACCTTACCAGCCTGGTTGTGGCCCAAAATAAGGTGGTCCCATTTAAGAAGCAGTACCTACATTTAAAGATGAATTACCTTGCAGGGACTCTGACCATTTCTGTATTCATCAAAAATTATTTGGATTATTATGATCTGATTTGGTGTAGTAACTCTTCTGTCTTTAAGCTTTCAGCAGTTTACTCACCCTTATATATTAACTGTTCTTCCAAAACTCTTAAAGTCACTTTCTCTAAAAATAAGTTCTGAACTTCTAAAAATTTCATATTTGTAGAAATGCCTGCAGTAGAAAGGGTGGATGGTGGGTTCCAGCAGTGCTCTGTCCTCTTTTCTTTTGCCTTCACATTTCTGTATCTGAGTAATCACACCCACATTCAACAATCATTTCTATCACCTGCATTTCTCCCCCAGATCAGTTTCTTTTTGATCAAAATGAATCTCAGTAAAATATTTCTTAATGGGCAACTAATGTGTGTTTAGGTACATTCTGGTCAGTGGCTGGTTGAAAACCCTTATCTGTGATACTTGCAGGGCAGACTATCCACAAAATTCTTTACTCATGGCAGTTTTTCCAGTCTTAACTAGAACTAGAAATTTTAAAGTGGGATTCCTTCATGATCTTAGATTCCATATTTTCTCATAAAGATGAAGTTGCTTTCTGAAGGGATATGTTCTTCACAGGGACAAGGTATTTGGAAAGTGACAAGGTATCTTAAAAGAAAAATTAATGAGGGGGGAATGCCTTCATACATTTATTTTAAAACATCACTCTGTGTGCATCTGCATTATTCTACATACTTATCTGAATATTTTGAAGAATGAGATTAAATTCAAATACTTTGATGAGTAATATCTTCTCATATTTGTCTAAAACTTTAATTTTATTGAATAGCAAGAGTGATGAAAATGTTTTCCATAATAATAACAATGACAAGGGCCTTATGATGAACTACAATTAAGTCAGTGATTCATCAGTTAGCTGAAAAAATTTCAGTGCATCCTGACATTTACTGCATTTGGTTGTGATTAACAGTCTTTGAAATGTCACTGAATTTTATTTAATTGGTTATGGGTTTTTTAAAGGTAATCACCGCAAAGAGTGCATTTGTCACCAAAAGGGATAATTGCAGTTGTCACATGACATAGCAGGGGCCTGACTACTGTACCGAGCACTTCTGCATTCTTACATTGTATAATGTACACTGCACAAATTGATGATTGGAAAGAATTTGAAAGTGGATCTTTAAACATGCTTTTCAAAGATATCAGTATCAACCATCTTCAAATCTTAACAACCATAGCAAATACTGAAAGGTAATTTGCAAGGGAAAATTAACTGAGTTTAATTAGTGTAACCCCTGAACCGTTCTTAAATCCAACCAAAATCTTAATAGACTATTTGTGTAACACAAAGCTTTCTCCTTTGTTTTCCTTCCCCCCCTCCCCCCTTCCTACTTCTTTTTTTTTTATTTTTTTATGTAGGAAAGACATCCTTAGCTAACCCGTACTTTAACAAGAATAGATTTCTGACATACGAAGGTCACATCCTGTAGAAAAAAAGTGGGAAATGGTTTGCTGTGCTCTTGTAAGGAAAGATTAAGCAGCTTTTTTTCTAGGCTAAACTGCATAGCAGAAACTCCCAGAGACTTTGCTGATATGCCTGTGTATGATGGAAAAGATTTTTATGCTGGCATTTCTGAAAGTTTACATGCAAGAAGGCTTGAACCTACTACACTTCTTTTTATATAGTATAAATAGAAACAATCAATATACCACCTTGCACAGATCTGAACACACATGTAGCAATGACCCATCATGACCTTACAGATCTCTCTCATGGGTCCAATTCAGTACAGGGGATGCCAGTTCCGCTTGCTCTCAAAATTATCAGTTTATCTAATGAGACTTTTATACCACATTTATTGTTATAACTTCAGTTGCCTCACAGATTTTAAAACAACATAAAACAAAACATTTATCATTTCATGTACTCTTGATAACTGTCTGTAATGTGGGGTTTTTTTTCAGTTTACCCAGATTTGGGAGACCAGCACAGAACAACTCTTACATTGAGGCTTGCTGCTATTTACTGCTGTGTTTCTGGTTCCTAAGACTAAACTTGGTGCCTACAATTCTTAATCAACTCTCTAAAATAACCTGGAGTGTTCTTTACTTGATGCACCTTTTCCCAGTGCCGTTTTTGGCGTGCGCCACATGAAGGCATTAGTTCCACACTGCCTGGCTGAACTCACGAGCAGTGGGTGGAGGAAAATCCTCCTTTTTTCATTTGAGAATTTTATGCCTGGAAAGGAATTGATCAATATTGTCCTTCAAGATGAATACAAAGGCATTAGAACCGTTAATTATTCTATAAACGTACGGTGTAAAGGCAGGCACACTTGTCAAGAAAAACCCTCTGGAGACTATTTTGGTGTAAGGTTTGCTTTGCAAGGTACATCCTTCAATCAAAAGACAGTTTGCTACTTAGTTTAGATGAGATTTTTCAACTTCCAGCAGACTAACTGATTATACTTAAGAAAAAGGAGAAGGGGGGTGGGGGAAAGAAAAGAAAAAAGAAAGAAAAAGGAAAAAAGGGATAAGGTACCTGTATTTTTGACTGAAATTTTGCTTTCCAGAACAACACTGGTAAAATATGAGTGATAATAATGAAGTTTCTAAAAATACTTTTTGGCCAGCTCAATGTTTATTCTATAATCTATTAATTCATTAGTTATGACTATGACACATGTATGTATATGTGTATATATAGAGACAAAATACATCAACTTAAAACATACACATATAAAAAGGTACATTTGTTTATATATTCCACCATATATAGATTATATAGAATTCTTGCTCTATAAGTAATATATTGCTACCACCACAATTTTGAGTTCTAATTTATTATTTTAAAACTAAAATTGTTTAACAGCAGGCAAGGTGTCCCCAGTGTAAATCTGAAAAACATGAACTTACTTCATTGAGCATGTTGAAAGCTTCGTTTAAAGCAATGTCCAACATTCCAATTCCTTTTGCAAAAAGTTTGTCGAGGTGTTCCCTGAAATGCTGAAACATGAACATGAAAGTTTTATTTGTCAATATGTTGTCACAACATACTTGTTGATATCAATTTTTTTGTGTTTCTGTTTAGTGGTACCCATATCTTCTCACTTTGTGTAATAATTCTTATATTCTTTCAAACTATTATTCCATTATTATCACAATGCCTATGCATTATCAAGAATGAATATGCAGCATAAACAGATTATCTAAAATTAATACTAAATTATATAATCTGCAGTGTATAATTCAGTTCACATGATCAGCCAGAAGAACAAATATTTTCTCCCATCACAGCTCTATTTATACAGGTTCTGAAAAGTATACTGTTGTTATGTGAAGAAATACAATAGTGCCCTTTTTTTTTTTGATACAATATAGTAAAAGTGGTAAAAAATTATTACATACACTATCAATATAAAAGAAAGAACAATGTTTTCTGCCTACAGGCTTCAGAACAAACAAATGCTACCAGGTGATTCTGCAAAAGGTTAAAAAAAAAAACCCAAATGCGTGTTTGGTTTGGTCTTTGACTGGAGAGCTTTGTAGTTTTTAATTTGTTTTTAAACCAACTCCATTCTCTGTCTTGTCTTTTTTTTTTTTTTTTTTTTTGAGAATTTCAAGCACTCTATGTCCACTGGAAAAAAAAATCACAAAACATGCAAGTTTTAACACTTCTTTGTTTCCCTGCCTTATCATACCAGATGCCCTCAACGTGTGGCACTAACTGGATCCGTGCCAAAACAAATCATGTTTTATGTCACAGGCAGCACAAAGAATGGCTTCATCAGACTGTTTACTCTACATCTGGCTCAGGCTGTTTATTAGCAAACAATCAAAACATCCTCTTGTACTTTCAGAGAGGTTGCTTGTTTACCCTCTCAAAGAGAGGTACCTTATTGTGACTTTAAAGGGCGTACTATCAACACAACTATAACCTGTCAGGCTGCTGTCTTAAGGAAAATCTGTAAGGAGAAAAGCTCCAAATTTCAAACACTTTTTTTCCCCCCATTTCAGACATGTTCAACAATGCTCTGCCAGCCATGTTATAGTGCCTTATTTGGTACTGGAAAAGGTATTTTAAAAAAGCATTGCATTATCTGTGTGTGAGAAAAGCAAAGTTTCAAACTAATATTCTTCTCAAAATTTCTCTACAGCTTGCCCACACATCTCTCCAAACTCCCACTCAGTAATTTCTTCTGTTACAAAAGCACTGCAAAACAGAAAAGTGTATTCCAGTCCTAATAGTAGTGAAAAAATGTCAGGGCAGGACATTAACCACTAAAACATCAGTTTGAAGAACAAGGGATTTCAGAATAAGATAAAATACACCTCAATTCCACTTTCAATAACTTTCAGGAATCAAACAGATCCCCAAACCCAGGAGTGCCCTGCTCTTCATGAGTCAAAAAGTGTATTTTAAACTTTACATCTTAAAGAGTTTTTTTTAGTAATAAACTGCACAATGTTGGTTCATCTCAGCTTCTCTTTAATATCCTACTGGAGCCCTTACAGACTAATATCTGAATTTCCTGGAGTCTGACTTGAATATTTGTCCAACTGTGTGCACAATTACCGGGCAACTGTATGCTTAATTTCCATGTGCAATACCAGAATGTGCAGTATCTAATTGTGGACTCATACACCTAATTGACATGCATAGTCTTGGTAATTCTGAATGCAAATTAGGCACACAATTATGACAATCAGCCGCTGATGTCTGATTACAAAATTATAGGGTCAGAGCTCAACAGAGGTTGTGTCTTATTGCAGTGAGGAAGCACAGACACGTTCAGCTGTGGAGGTATTGATGATGTAGAAGTGTCTGAAAAACATGAGATGAAGAGAATGAGGATACAAATCCACTTGTGCGTGTCAGCCAGGACAATTCTTTGCACGTACCTACAAGGTTTCAAACTAGAACACCAGCAATGCACACTCTTGGTCTTGTACCCTTGTGTGCTGCCGTTTGTTTCTAAACGCTGTCCACTGTCAGAACCACAAAGTCCCAGTGAGCCCAACATCTGGTAAGAATCCATGTATGCAAATCTCTTTGATTTTCTTCTCTCCTTTTCTTTCTACATTTTCTAAACTTTGTTAGGACCCTCTAAGTCAGAAACAAACCAACAAATACATCCCATGGGCCTGGAATCAGGAAATGGGTTCCCGTCCTAGGGGCAGTTACAAAATGCCTCTTTGAAGCAGAAAGGGGTTTACTGAATGGGGGATACTGATAGTGTTTTTCCAAAGATGAAAAATCATATTCTCACATCTATTTCTGCTTAAGACGCATTTTATTAGAGCCTATTTATAATTTCAAAGAATAAGGTACCACTTATGATGAGTAGGAATACCCAAATTAGATGGGGTTACAAGACCATGGGTTCACACCTATGAATAAAGGACTTTCCACTGATAACAAAGAGGGAACAGTTCACAACTGATATGTGCAGCAGAGATAATACAGTTACATTGGAAAATCATGATATTTGCTATTAATTGTCTGAAAAGGGGGAGCTTCCTAAAGAAAAGCATCATTAATGGGTCCAACATTGCTGCAGATTTCTTTGTCAGTTTTACTGCAAGTCTTTGCTATTAGTTCCCATACTCATCTGTGCATGCTGTAACTCCAACTGTTCCTGAGACATACTTGGCAAAGATTTATCAGATTTGTGGATAGACTACATTGGCATATAAAGCAGGAAAGAAAAAACAAAATCAGGAGGCATGTGTGAGGTGGGAGAGTGGTATTTACTGGTGTGTCACAGGCAAGTTTACCCACATGAACAGATGAATGTGCATAACATCTGCAAAATGCATTTAAGCATCATTCCATGTAAAATCCATTGACAGGGCAATTCCAGGTTAGCTCCTAATTACCCAACCGCTTCTGTTTCCTAATGTGTTGTGTTGGAACACAGGATTTTTTTTTTTCATAAAAACCAATCCCGAACCAAAGACTTCAGGATTCAATATGCTCACATTAAAAATAAATTCTCCTTAAGGAAATCAGTTACTGCAGTAGAAAACTTGGGACCAAATTTCAGTGCTCTGGGGCTAACTGAAAGATTTGGAAGTCTTAATGGCTAGACAGTTTTAGAAAAAGAGTAGACTTCAGTGAGGCTTTACTGTTTGGGTTTTTTTAACAACCAAGCGATGCTGTTGACAACCTTTTCGTGAGATCTGACAGACATGGATGGATAAATATGGAAAAGTAATTTGCTTAAATAAAATTCAATATGCAAAATTTGTATTTACCAACCTCTTATTGGCAATTTCACTCAGCTTCTTTGCTGAATCAGTCTTCTGGTTATTTAATTTCTGGTAATTGCATAGAAAAATAAAATCCCTTTGGAAGTTATACACTACATCTGTCTATTTTTGTCATTCGAATTTACACTGGGGTAAGTTCTTGATTTAGTTTGGAGTTACTGTGCCTATCTGTGCATCTAGAAGATGATATATTTCATCTGGAAACGTTTACAGAGAAATGTCCTCAACCCATATATAGTACATTAAAAAAACATATAAAAGAGGAATGTATATTGTAATATTGTTACTTTAAATCTGGAGTTACATTAAATCAGATTGTCATCCGATTCCTTTGGGGTAGGTAAATTGTAACATGGAGTTTCTCAAAGATGAAAACCTCTTGGCCCAAGAAAACTGGTATTAAAATAGGCAGTTCCACATGTTTGTAATTTGTGGAGAAAGTGCAGACGGTGACAGAATAGTGTCTGAACTATTTCCCACTCTTTTTTAAATTTGTGTATAGCAAATTGATATACTTCAAGGCAGCAGCTGTTTAGTGCTAATGCCAAATTATAAAATAGTCTGGTAAAATTCGAATATACCTTACATATTTTATATTACTAAACCACATTTAGGTTCACAGATTAATTTCCACCTCAGTTATGCTACCCACTGTAATTACAGATTTAATTCCTGTGATAAATGAAACTTCAAGCAAGATCTGCAAATTAGGGATAGCTTACAGTATCCACATATCTAAACTGAACCTTCAGGGCAGGTATGTGCCAACATAGAAATTTATGACAATTGCTAGGCTGTAAAAACTTAGAAGTGGAGAAACCATGACACCTGCCATATCACCTGACATTATAATTATTCTTAAAACAAACTTCTACATTTTCCTATTGTAAAATAAAAACTGAAACACTCTATCTTGGAAGAAATGGGATGCCTATTTTGTATCTTAGTAAAAGTGGCAGCACATGTATTAACACCACTCACATCACTGTCATATTTGAAATTGTAACTTTGTCTTTTATAAATAAAAGACAAACTTCCTTCATTCAATAAGGTTTCCAAAAAAAGAGGATTATTTTGCAGTTGTATCTGACAGAAATTCAAGGTGCAATTAAATCCTGGCCTGAAAGCTACACACTATGAGTACTTACAGAACCAATAGTTTTGCAGAAAAGTCATAAAACACCTTGATCAAAACCTGAAGAAATTTCTAAACATTTTAAATTAATTATGTCAGCATCTCTTCCTTGTAGGTTGCTGCTAGCAGTAAAAAAAAATAACGTTAAATGAAGATTTAAAACTCATGACTGAGTTACTTGGCTCTCCATTAAGCTGGTTGGGAACAGGTTTAGATTCTTAGAACCCTCACACTTTCTTAAAGAAAAGTTTGTTACTTGATCAGTGTTCTGGAGATTAAGGGTTGAAAACCTGTTTTCTCCAACCTTCATTCCCTTCCCATAATAAAATTACATAAAAACATTAAAATGCTTAATTATATTACATTTATCTAATATGCCTTAAAAAATTACTGAAACACACCAGACAGATATTTATTAGTGCTCTAACGAAGGAGTGGTCTTGATCAAGTAATCCATAATGGGTAACAGGAGGTTTGTTTAAAAGCAAATTCTTGCCTTCACTACACCCATCCCTATAAAACCTGCACCAGGATCAAGAATCTTTGGCTAACTTGGCTAATTCATATCACATAAACCAAAAAGTAAATCTGACTTTTCACCCCTAACTACTCTAGCTATGAGAAGAGAGTTCAGTCTAGAGATTCCAGTTGAATCTTAACTCTTAATTTAAGTAAAGTTGCAACTGGAATACAGAGGAAAAGAAGGAAACAATGCGGTTTCATCAATAATTACTGCAATGTCATTCAAAGAGAAATGCAAATTCCTTGCTCTGTGTGCACTTTGTACAGATCTACTCTAGTGGCAGGTGTATGTTCTTACCTGAAAGACAGAGAGAAACAAAGGGGCAAGGGGAGAAGGGTGGAAGTGGGCTTCATAATACCTTTCCTGACACTTGGAACAGAAAACTAAGATACATTACTCACAGAGTGGATATAAGAGGGTTACAATGCTTTAAATGCTTTTTCGCACTTTAATGAGAGTGGATTTTTTTTCTTTTAAGTAATTATTTCCCACACTGTGGTCCAGAAAATAATGGTAAGTGGTCTAGAGCCAATGTGTGGAATTAACACTTTGTTTACAATACTGATTCCATCTCAAAAAGTGAAGAGATGTGGAGGGGAGCAAAATGACAGTGTTTCACTGAGAAAATGTGTAAACCAGACACCAGCTATCTTTTTTTTTTTTTTTTCCTTAGGACTAATTGGATTTTCTGGAAGTCTGACTCTCTGGAAGCCTGTTACTTTCCCTGCACATTATGGATAAGAATTTCTACAACCCACCCTTGAATGTGAAAGAGTGTGTTCATTTGCTGCCCGTAATCCCATTCAGCACCAACACCATTGAGAAACACTCATTTCCCAGGCTGCTACAAGCCCTGAGGCTGAAGCTGTTTCTTGCAGCCTACCAAAAAATATCCTTATGCTCCATTCCCTGAAGATGCTCCCAGGTTTCATCTTACCTAGCCAGGCTGTGCATGGAACAGAATAGGCTCTGGCTGCAGCCCAAGTGCCTGGGGCAGGAGCCTGCTGGGGGTGGCAAACACAGGGTTCACTCAGGCCTGAGCCTTGGAAAGCCAGGCTGAGGCTTGGAGAGGGCTCAGGATGAGCACAGGATGTGTCTGTGCTGGCACATGGGACCCTCTCAGCAGAAGCAAACACCACACCTGGCTCTCCCAGAATCAGAGGTCTCTCCCCACATCCAGCCCCACCTTAGTGTAAATTACACTAACTAGAAAACAATAACAACATGTAAGCTCACATAAGGAAGAAATGAAGATTGACAAAGTTTTGTCATATACAAATACGCAGAACAATTAAATGCTACCTATCTCAAGTTTATTCTCTAGTTCTGATCTTTCAGTGAAAGTACATTACCTACCTCAGTGATATGAGTTACTAGAAAAGAAGTTCATATTTAATTATTCCCTCAAATACCTTGTATGTATTATTCAATTTACAGGCAAAATAAAGCACAGAGCTATTCCATAAATAAGTAAATAAAATAATTTAGTGAACAAGAAATTATTTCAAAGAGTGCTCTCAATAATAAAATATGAAATTGTACTTAGTTATTTTGAACAATTGAGCACTGTTCGTAAAATCTGAGCATCATCTGGGTGGCATAAAAACTTTTTGATCAATTAAAATGAATCTGACATTAAGTAACATATGGATGCATGATAATCAGCATTTTGATCAGTTGCAGAGTGATGGAAAGGTTAACAGCAGGATTAATTCCAGACAGGACATGTGGGCAATAAATTTGATTCTCTAGGTTTGTGTCTAGAACTTGCACAGATTTCATATGACTCATTAGCTGCACCCACAAAAAAGAGCTCATTTAGAAAACTGCATCACAGTTCACACAAGACTTCAACACCAAATTGTTAGAAACAATTCATTCCACATAGTAACTAAATGATATTTAGATAACTACAGTGGGAAATATCAAGTATACCAACGAAGTCGCCCATGAAGAATAATTTCTGTAGAATGTGGGTGTATATGCAGGTAAAATGCAAAGAACTCTTGTGAATAATACTATGGAGTAAAGATCAACATAACAAGACCAAAATCATTTTCTCTCAGTGTGTTTTCTGAGCTGTGTTTTCTACTTCCTATAACACCTCATTTGCAACATCAGCAAAAATGAGCCACCACACTGGATGTTAAACACAATTCAATGCTGAGCTGAAACTCTTCTTATTTGCCTCTAATAAAAACAGAGAACTATTTAAAGAAAGATGCATGACTGCTGCCTCTCCAGCCATAAGCAACACTCAGTGTAGGTGAACCAATCACTTTAAGAGGAGAGGAAGCCTTAGCAGGGAAGTTCTACAATAACACAAGTGGCTTACTGGCTTAAGGCTTACAGGTCTTTCCCTCTGCAAGAATCACAAGACTTTTCAGCTGCCTTATTTTATAATTTTGCATGGCATAAACAATCTTACCTTACCTTCCTAAGTGTGTCAGAGTAACACCTGAAGAGAGAAACTGCATTTGGATGGTAGGCAATAAACTAAAATGCAAGCTGCAGATTCAAACTGAGATCTTTCTTCAAATGAAAGTTTCACTGAAATCACTGTAAGTTTTTTTCCTGAAAAATTCCATCAGGATGTAACTAATTTGAACATTTTCACAGAACATTCTTGAATAAGTGCATTATTACATTGACAGGTCTGTTTGGAAAGCTAAACTCTTTTATTTGTATAATACTATATTTGTGTTCATTTGTTTTGAGATTTTGTTTAAGCTTCAGTGTTTGATTTAAGGATGTAATCTCTTCCTCAGTAATTTTCCATAATAGAATGATAGTTCAATTTAAAGCAGCTGAAATATTTTACTTAAAATAATTACCAAACTTGATTAACAGTATATTTTCAGTGATTTCTGTATTTTTCCATTAAGTTAATTCAACCAAACTGACTAGAAGCTTATTTCTTTTTCTTCCTCCTGAGTCGCATAAAACTCCTTTGAAATTGCATGAGGAGAATAATTAATAACTTCTAATAATGGAATGCATTGTCCTGGGAAAAGATCATTATGGCACATTTTTACACACTGCATCCTATCTCTCCATTGTTTTGTTACTTTCATTCCTTACCTCTTTGTTGGCTCTGTCTGCTTGAACTAATGTTCCATTCAAACACGGTTCTACATAGTGGAGTTCTTCATTATACTACAGAGAGAAATACAAAGTATGATGAAAAATTTAATTAAAAGCTTGGAAGATACAATATAATTCAACGACTTAGAACTGCAGTGAAACGTGCAGAGAAAGCAAGAACAAAAAGATTTTGTTCATTTTAAAAAACTGGCTGTGGGGTTTTTTTCCTTTTACATGATTCTTAATTCTTCAGAGGTTTATACTCCTGAAGGAATAGTTAATTGAATGGATTCCAACACTCAGGTGGAGTTAAAGGTACTGTATACAGTAGCTAGCAAAAATATCCTTTGATTACTAATCTGGGTATTATAATAAGTCATGTTTGATACAACACACTCAAAATTCCCAATTCTTTGCTACATATAAAAAAAAAAGTCCTGACAAATATTTGAGGCACTGGCTAACATTTTAGAAGGTTAATACTCTAACAACTGCACCAAAAAAATCTGTAAGCTTGAATCAATCCTGGGAATGTTTGACAATTGTCAGAATTTCAGTCAAGCAGAGGGGCTTACTATACCCTAAGTCATGAAGATGTGACAGACTTTGAAGGAAATATGTGCTTGTCTTGCAAGGTCTAAGTAGGTTAGATAGCCCAGTCCTACTTTCAGAAGCATCTTAAACATTAAAAAAAAATGAAGTCTCATCTGCAGTCAGTAGACCTTGCAGACTCATGGATGCCTGACTGAAATTTGGACTTGATTGTTTAAATCTTTGAAACCTTTCAATACAGGTCAAATTATTAAAGCAGTACCCTCAATGAGTCTACATATAGTTGTCTAGGTATGGCCTTAACTTAATTCCTCCTCTCATTAATTTAATCCACTTTAGAAGTTATCACAGATCAAACTGGCTTTGCATCCAGGCTTTAAGAAGTTTCACCCTCTCACAAGGCATTGAGTCAGAATATCCACAGTAAACAAAAAAAAAGACAATGCACCAAGTCAAGTCAAAAATAATCAGGAAAAATATTTCATTAGATTATATTTCATTTGAATCTATTTTTTTAGGTCAATACATGCATTTAATCCCTTCTTCCTCCACCTCATTGGGAATAAAAAAAGTCTTGCAATGAACGACTCATCACAGACGTTGCTTAGACAGGGCTCTCTGTCATTGCAAGTTCTCACTGTCTCTGCCTGTAGCTCCAAGTTTATTCTACTCTATTCAATGTAACATCACTCTTTTCTCTACACCATAAACCCCTGCAACCTGAGCCACCTTGGACACCTGTTGTCACCACTCATTTTAACTGTGCTCTACTCACCACGTTCATCATTACATAATTACTCCTGCACAGGGAAGAGTATTTAATTTGAACTGCATGAAGTTATTCTTGAGGCACTGTGCCAGACTCAAGCCTCAGTTATAAGGAAATATAAACCCAGAGTAAATTATTATTGCTGGATATAGAGATGATTTACAACAGCATCAACATAGTAACTGGTTGTAGAGAAACAAGGAAAAATGCTTGAAAGATATTTACACGATTTTTGCAGAGGATTTGCATGCTTCCTTAATTATTTTATTCCCATCAATGTTATTTCAATAAATGAGAGTGTGTGGACATATCTATTGTTCCAAAGGTAATACAAAATACAAGGCAAGGGTTTCTAGAACACTTTAGAGTCACTGAGAGTGTCCCACGTGCATCTCAGTCTCATAACAGTTTATTGATCTGATAAACGATGTACTTTGCCCTGTAGTTTCTCTCTTCAAACTGACTTCAAATCTGTCTCCTGAGAGTCTTTGCAAAATAATAATGCCAAATCTACACAGTATCTCTCATTATAGTCCAAAGGCAAGACTATATTCCAATCTATTGTAAAAAAAGTACTGAAAACCTATAACAGACTCTGGTACACCAGCCCCTTCTCCCAAGCCTTTTCCTGTCCTCACACAGGTTTTGCTCAGCATGTTCTTCAATCAGGACAACTTTCCAGCTAAGTCTGTTCTTAGTTTGATTCCTGTAGCTATCATTACACATTTCTTTATATGACCCCAAGCAGAGTGTCTGCAGTTGGTGAACAGGCAGTAAAATTTCTACCTTTCCCTCAGTCAGTGGCTCAGTTTCAAACACCTGCACAAAAGCAAACTCGAGATTTCCTAATGCTGTAGTACCACCACATTTTTTACAGGCCTATCACCACCAGCAGATAGATAAAACAACTTCCTACTCTATCAGACCTTGCATCTAAATAGCATAATTCCTGTCCACTAGATTTTTATAAGATTTATTTTAACTACTATTTTGAGTAATTCGTATCATCAAGCTATTCCCACAGCCACGTAGTTTCCATGGATGCCAGCTGCAACACATCCCAAAGAGATTCCCAGTAGTTTCCAACAATGCCTTTAGTGTTACTCAGTTGTGCAGGATGAAGGATGCTCAAGCTTTCACAGAGGACATGCTTTAAGTGCCATCACAGCCCTATTTTACACAAGCAATCTAGTGTAAAAATGGATAAATAAAAATATTTATTATCACAGAGACAGCACAAGTGAGATAAATGTATGGTTCTAGGACACTTGCACAAGTACTACACATTTTCCTTAGCTTTTTTCATATTTATCCTTTGTCATATTTAAGCTGTGTGGAGCAAGGTCCAAGAAATAAATTGATTTCACCTTTTTTTGTGCAACAACACACAGGCAAAAGGTTTCCCGCTATATTAAGCATGCTCAGATATCCAATACAGCCCAACCTAAGATCCAACAGTGAAGCCAATCCAGAAAAGGAACCAAAGGAACTCGTATTTCCACTGGTGTTATCATGGGCTAAGAGTGGCACACAAGCAGAGCCCACTGCTAGGAGGGATCATACAGAGGTTCCCAAGGGCTGCTGTTCCCTTTTCCAGCCTTTTCACACATTACCTGTGCAGAATCTCATTATTCAGGCAGGCTAAAAAGTAAATTTATCCATAGTCTATTCTGTAGGACTGAAAAACAGAGATTATGCTGAAACCATTTATGATGGAAAATGCTACATATTAAACCAGGGAACTATACTACTGTGCTTTGAATTAACAAATACTTTTATTCTAATCAATTTTTATAAAATGGTGTGACTAAAGCAGTAAAATTAACATTCTTGGCTCAGTTAATATTTTGATAATTTAATGGGGAGCTTGCATTTTTATTAAAGAATTTTAAAAATTCCAGCATTCGGCAAAATTAATACTTCTTTTATGATAATATTGTTAGTTTAACGCTTGACTTGGAATTACACTTCAAAGCAAATGGGAAAAATATGCCTTTTCTCTTGTTGTTGCAGGCATCTCTGTTCATGCACCAAAAAACTGACCTGAAATTTTAACACAGGCAGCACAAAATCACTCTTGTGTTTCAATAATTTTTTGCAATTCAATCATCTCGTCCATCAATTTCAGATGGATTTTGCAACAACCTACCCAGGAAAGCTAAAATGATTTTAACATCATCCTTTTATGTTTATTCTTTGGAATATGCTGAATTCTGCTTTCTGCTATAAATACATTTATGTATGTATACATATGTACACAGATGCATACAAATATTTCTTCCATTAGTCACTGTGCATAATAAAGCCACCCTGACAGTCACAGTCACTCAGGCTCAAGACTTTTGCTTCATCTAATAACTACATTGTTTGTCCAGATTTCCCACAATAATAACACTTATTCCACCTCAGAGTTTGGTCTGGGAAGAGAAGGAGGTACTTGGCCATTTGTCTGAGGCTTCCAGATGTCCAGGCAGTCCCCACAGAGCAACAATTTGGACAGGCCTTTCAGAGCAATCAGTCTGAGCTGTGTGCCGTGTGAAGAGCAAGGTTTCACCATCTGGGCAGAGAGGATCTGTTTTTGCACACACTGCACAGCTGGTCAGTTCTAGATACAGAGACTTGCTGTAGGAGCACAGAGCTACGTTACAAAGGGGATTTCTTATATGGACATGTGTGTATGTTACCTTCAAATGGAACTGCTGTCACATCACCAGGCCTTGTCGAAATTACAAAGAGCAAGATATAATCTCACTCAAACATCTGTCTATAGATAAAAGCTGTATGGAATTTTCAGTGCTTTCACACCAAGCAACCGCTTGTGTGGGCTTTGTTGTCTCGTGTTTTGATCACTGAAACATCTTCGGTCTTGACAGAATTCATTTGTCCTGCTGGCACTTGGTCAAAGCAATGCTTCAGAAGTAATTTTTGCTGATAATGTGAGTCACAGCGACTCTGGCTTTACTGTGTACCCTCTCAATGTATTTAACACACCACATTTTGAAAGGAATTCACATTCAGCCTCAGCCTATCTGTGCCCTTCCTCACTGAAAGGTCCACTCCATTCTCCACAGCACAGGTCTCTGTTGCTAATTAGTTACATGTTCAAGCAAAGGAATTTTGAGGTTTCTTTACATTACTGTTATATTTTTGCCTTGTGAGACAGCAAAGCAGGAAGTTTGTCATGCATGAATCTGAGGTTTAGGTTAGATATCAGGAAAGAGTTTTTCACCCAGAGGGTGATTGGGCACTGGTACAGGCTACAACATCAAACCTGACAGAGTTCAAGGAGTGTTTGGACAACACAGTCAAGCACCAGGTGTGGCTCTTGGGGTGTCTGGTGCAGGGCCAAGAGTTGGACTCGATGACCCTTCCAACTCAACATATTCTGTGATTCTTTGACTTAGTCCAAAATGACTCCCTAATAAACTCTTCCCGCAGGAGAACTACAAGGCAACAGGACAGCACTTTACCCCCTTATTGCCACTCTTCCTTGTTCCCCCTGTGTTTATGTGGTACCTCTTTCAATGCAGTGAATAATTTTAGGTCCATATTTGCACAATCACTAAACCATCGATGTCCTAATGAAATTAAACAGCTGAGCTGGTAAGCCTAAAAACAATTCTCTGCCACTATTTCTAGTTATTTCAACAAACAAACATACATCCATCCTAGGAGAGGTTATAGAGGAGAGAACCTACAGAGGAAAAAAATTACCTCAGACAAATTCTGTAACTGCCACAGTAATTACATTTCTTCCTAAATATCCAGAATTTCTGATACTAACAAAGCACTGTAAGAGAGGGCTGGAGCCAAACCCTTTGTGGGAGAGGGCCATGAACTGCCCTGTGCCCATCACAGCCAGTGCCAATCACCACCAGCTCTAGCTGGAGCAACCTGTAGGGTGCCCAAAGGGCAGTGGCAAGAGCAGACTAGGGGGTTGTGGTGCCTTTGCACAGGTAGCGCATGGAAGGAGTCGTTAGGGGTTGGAAACATTTGGAAAGACAACTGGAAAAGCGTCACGGTGAAGGGGGTGTGCTGTTGGACACTGTGGGCTGCAGGTGACCCACACCAGGGTGGGGACACCCCTGAGGGACCATGGCCATGGGCGACCCACTGAAGAGAAAAGAGAAGAGCAGAGACAGTAGAAACAATGAGCAGTGAGGAGGGACAGAGAGAGACTGCTGAGCCCAGAACTGCTGATGGAAACCAACACGGGACCAGCTGCCTCAGGTGCTCCTGCACCTCAGCCAGAAGGGAGGGATTGAAATGGCAACAAAAGTGCTGCGACAGGGGCACAGAGTGGGATGTTGGACAGAAGACAGCCTGGGAAACAGAGAAAGGCTCAGTTAGGACTTTCCTTCCTTTTCTCAACACCCAAATCACTGATCAGTAGTTTGTGTCATTGGCAATAACTTATGTTACAATTCTGTGACTCCATGCTGCTTTACACACAACTCAGTTCACTTTCAATTAAACGTTAAATTGGAAAAAATGGCAATTAGTTTTTTCATACTTGCTTTCTAAAAAGTATTTACACAGTATTTTTACTGTAGTACATAGGCAAAATCATTAGTTTGGATTCAAGCTATGTATGTAAGAAACTTCACTTAAAAAAACACATTTCTTTTTTCTTCCTACATCCTTCACAGTAACTATCACAACTACTGATAAACACAGAGATTATACAGAAATGGCTGGTCAGGCATCTTAATAATTACTTAGTTGAAACATTCTTTCAACTTGCAGAAGTTATTTAGATTACAGCTAATCACAATTTTTTGAAGGACAGTAAACCTTTTTTTGATACAGCATGTAATTATGTCTTTATACTACATGAGTTTCCACTAATTATGAAATTATCATGCAAGGAGATTAATACAAAAGCTATTCTGAACTGCTTGCTATCTGCTAAAAATACGGTATATGCACATATACATAGTTCATTCTCCACAGAATCTCGATTTGCACTGGTGTCACTGGGGTCATTTATTTCAGCACAGGAAAGGTACTTCCCTTATAGCAAAAAAAAGGTCAAAATCCTCCTTACATTCAAGAAGTCATTTTTTAGGATTTACGCATTTGATAAAACTATTTCTTTTTAAAGTATTAGCAAAATAATATCAGTAAAGGAAAATTTATAAAAACACCTATTCATCCTCCCCTCCAAATCTAGTTCTGATGTTAGTTTTGGACTTGTTAAAGCCATCCTTGCCCACATCATTAATCTCATTAGTCTTAAATTTAGTAAACCCAACCTCTTGTCATAGATTTAAAACATGTACTTGTACCATGGAAAACTAATGACTGATGATCTGATTTCTCACTGTTAGTAATTCACCAGCAACTCCTCTGCACAACTTACACATTTCAGATTCTCACTGAGGAAAACATGAGCACTGAGGAGCTATGCTGGCATTCTGTCATGCCATACAGGCTTCAGCAAAAGCTGGATCTGAATCTATTAATTCTCACATATTAATCACTTTGCAATTTGCACTGTATTGCAGTAGCTGAGGGGGAGACGGGTGGAAGGCAAAGAGAACACAGAAAAACCCTGAATTTAAAAATTAAGGTCATACAGGAAGTTCAAACAAACTAAAAACCCCCACATATTACAACCCCCCAAAATCAAGACAACTTGTTTAAGGGGTTTCAAATTGCAAGTAATGGACAAACAGTCTGAAATCTCTGTCATCTGAAGAATCTTGCACTGGAAAAACACAGTGTCTGTCCAGTGGATTCAGATGTCACGTTATCCATCACCTGTCTGCAGCATTTTTCAAGTGGCTTGTGTGATGTAAAACGTAACAGATAGCAAGAAATGATGGAAGAAAAAAAAAAAAAGAAAGAAATCCTGAGACACTCACAGCAATTATATTGAAGAAGTCATCGTCTCCAAGGGTATCCAAAATAGATGAAACTGTCTGTTTTGCAATAGTCAAGCGAAGCCCTTTCATACTGCCACTGACATCCACTAAAATTACCACATCTTTTGGAGAAGTTGCTGCCTGGATGTACCTGAGGCACAAGACAAAACAACTCCTTTTAAATATGAACTTTTTATCGTTTCAAATTTCTTAAATACTGATGGTCATCTCTTGCCTACCATTTTCTGTTTCTGCAGTCAAATGCAATGACTCCATTTTCATCAGGTTCCCATTTAATTCCTGTTTAAAAAAGAGAATAATCAAGACAAAATTACATTTTCACGGTACCTGTTCAGAATGTATCTGTGGTATTGGGGCTAAGTAGGGGTTAATGGAGTTTCATACTTTAATCTAACAGGTAGACCCATTATGTTATAAGAAATACTGGGGAAAAAATAAAATTCATAAAATAAGACCATGAGAATTAACCTTTTTCTTTTTCCTCATTCCTCTTTTAGCCTACTATGAGGTGAAAACCTCTGAAGGTCTACTCTTTTCATTGCACTACTTTCACAAAAGTGTTTCCATGCTTGGCCTTTGGTGCTGGCAAGCTTTACCACGTGCTTGCCAAGTCCCTTCCAAACCCTGAGCACTTCCTACCCATGGCTGATCTCAACAGGTCCTGTTACACCAACTGTTTCCCTCACAGTTCATACTCCTGATGTTTCGCTCACATCACTGAGAAGGGGTAATATCTCCTGGTTGTGGGTTGAAAGAAATATGATAAAAACATTTCCAAGAAAAAAAAATTAACAGGGCAATTCTTCCTCTTTTTTTTTTTTTCTTTTTTACACTTATTTTCTAGCACAAAACAAGAAACAGCATCTAAAACAAGGACTAATATTTCTTTTACCCTTGAAATATCATGGAGCTTGGGAACTGAAACACAATCTAAAACTAACACAGATGTAGCAGCCATTACTTTCAGGCACTTGCAGGCGTACAGGCTTACAGTAAACTTGTTTAAACTCAAGACTTAAAAAAACATGGGTTGTTAAACCACGTCAGTTAAAGGAACAGTTCCCACTGTGGGCCTGATCCAAAGTTACAGAAGCTGAGAACCAGTTTATTTGACTTTTTAGTTTATTATAATGTGGTAAATTTGGTATAGGATTAAACATAAAACCTAATAGTTGAAAATACATGTTTTAACCTATTTCAATGGAAATAATACAAGTGATGTAATTTCATTTATTATAAGCGGTGAGAAAATAAACTTTAAAACAAGTTAAGTCTTTAAATGTAAATATGTTGGGTTAAGTGGAAGCCTAAAAGCTGAACAACAAGTTATCATGAAGTCTAACTGTATGCATTTATAGAGCACTTTATTTAAATTCACTCCTATATGAAGGGTCTAATCCTTTTGCCCTCCTTCTTCACAGTCTGTTTATAAGATATTTTTAATGTTCCTACCTGAATAGGAATATTTATAAGCACATGAGTTATCATGAGGGCTTCACCCCCAGAAATGAAAATTGGCAGAAAAACCTCAGAATGCTGAAAATGTTGATTAGAAATCTCTTTCTCTGAAAACTAGATAAAGTAAAACCAAACCTGCAGATATCTGTTGAAGTCAGGATTTGTGACAATAGTCAGTGGAAATTTTCAACCATAGCATTCTTTATTGTATATTAAGTAAGAACTTCTGTACTTACCTGGATATTGCCTGAAAAATCCTTTTGCACTTCCAAAGTACTGCCAGATGAGAGAAGGGTCACGATCAAAATTGTCAACAAACACCTTATTTAAAGATTCTGACCAATAAACTCCATTTACAATGGCTGGATCTGGAAAAAAACAAATAACAAACAACACACACACAAAGAAAAATTATTTTATCTAAGTAGAATCCCTTGAACTCTATCATCTTCAGGTCTTTCAATACCCAAAAAATCTAATGACAGCAAATTATTGTAGAACATTTTTATTTTCTTTTGTCAAATATATGATTCAAAATAATTTTTTTGCTTAAATAACAGAAGTTAAAATAGAACAGAGACACCAGGTACATTTTTTAGACAAGTTAAAATTGCTCGTTAGACCATCTATCTTGAACTACTGCATCACTTGTTCTAAAGAACAAAAATAAGTCAATCTAACAACAGATTATTTACTTAATTTACCTTTCCTAAGCGCATGGAATGTCTCATGGAAACACTTCATATTTTTTTAACCTTCAACTTGGTAAGATCATTCGCACTAAATCTGAAAGTTTCCACGTTGGAACAGAAAGTGAAATACCTTTTATTTCATACTTGAATTATGATCTACACACAAAAACAAAATCTCAAGATAAATAACACTAATTGTTATTAGGAAAACACTGAGTCCACATTTCACAACATTTACCCAATTAGCTTTTATTCCTATCGAAAGTAAACTACAAAGCAAATCCTTGATGTTGAAACTCTTCTGTTTAAAACATCCCCATCTATCAATCCCTACAAGCACAGGTAGCCCAAGTACATTTTAAAGCTGCGGATTTGGTTCATTAGTGGGAAAAGAGAAATCAATGAACATGTCTTAAAAACTTACTGAATTTCAAACCACGAATTTTCAAAGGTGAGAAACAATTAGGATACGCTATATTCCCAATTCAATCTGTATGTGAAGTCAGCAGGATAGAAAGGAAAAAACTGAACTGAAATCACAGATGCACTATTTAATTTGCAAAAGTGTGCATACATGAATACACAGTAACATTTGCTCAAGCATTTGAAATAAAGCATCCATTAGCTTGCAAAATAATGTTGCTGTACTGATTTCTGAAGACTGCTTGGAATGTGATTTTAATGGAGTGGAAAAAAGGTGAATTGTTATCTTCCTTCACATTCATCAAGAAAAAAAAAAGAAGAAAAAGGGAAATCGGGAAATCTCAGCTACACAAGTTTGCATGTTGCTTCCACCTAAATATTTAGGTTTATATAGATGGAATGTGAAAAAGCAAGGTCAACCAAACAGCTGCTGTTTTTAAAACCTGTAAAATATAGTTACTTGTCTCTCTAGAGGATGAAATATACACTTAAAATCTACCCAACCAGACACATATCAAACCAACCAATGTCACTCATCCAAGGGTATTCCTTCAGCTGGCAAAATCCATTATCCCATTGTTTCCCAGTCTGCAGTTACCCCAGTAACAAGCTGTGATCAAGACATCACAAATTAACTGTCAAGACTGGGATCTACCATCAGTTTGTAAAAATATGCTCCTGCCTCAGCACTCCAAAATGTCAATCCATTGTTCAGTATCTGGACATTAACTGAGAGGTGAAGCACTAAAATGAGAATCCTCTCCTCAGTCCACTGGAACTTCCCAGTACTGGTTCAAACACTGATATTCTTATTCTGCTTCTATGCACAAGTTCTAATGGAGTATCTAAATCACTAAAATTTGCTGTGGCATCACTGACTCAGCATTACAATACTGAGATAAGGTGGTAAGTTTAATTCATCTTTGAAAAGAGCATCAAAGTTTAGAGGGTTGGGTTTTTTGCTTGTTCTGTTTTTCTAGTGTTGTTAGAAAAACCTGCTTAGAATTAAAAAAATGAACCATTTCTCAAGCCTCCAGAGGGCTGTAAGATCTTCACGTGCCCTTCAGTCTGCAGGATCAGTGAAAAGCCAAACAAACCAGAGTAATTTGATGTTAATTTATATTTTAAATAAACTGCAGAGGTTCTTAGTAATTTACATTTTGGACCTCATTCCAAGCCTGCACATTATATCTTACTGTTTTACTCTCTCATCAATTCCTCAGATGTCTCCCATCCTGGATCCCTCAAAGACCATCTATTAATGCCCTTTCCTAATGAATCTGGGCTATCGTGCCACTCACGTGAGCAGAACTTTCACTCTGCCTTCCAACCCAATAATAATTTTCTTTGAATTCTATAAACACTCCAGCTCCGTAAGGTCATGGAACAACTTTAGTCATCCACCTCTTAAGCATTAAACTGAATGTGAAGTCCTCCCAATGGCATTTGAGAAAATATATCTATGTATAAAAAATACACATATAAACCACTTTTAAAAAATCATATTAAAATATCTATGGATATTTTGGATTACTTTTCTTGGCCCATCTATGAAGAGCCACCTAATATGTTTATATATCAGTACAATAGATTAGAGAACTCCATGGAAATAAAATCAGGAAGTTTTTAACTGAAAGGAGCATAAAGGAGGGATTGTAAATAAAGGGGCACAATTAAAACATGACCTATGTTGACTGGGTTCCTTCAAAATGAAAGCTGGTGACAATTCACTGCCTCCCCACACTCTGCATGTCTGTTATTCTGGCTGTTCTTTCTGTAATGTATCAAGTTACATTTTGTGCATCAGCCATTTTTATATAAAAAAACCCCCAAACATGGCCACAAACAGTTGAATCCTTAGAATGCAAAGAAAAGGAAAGTGGGGGAAAAAAATGTACCTACAGTACAAAGAGCAGACCTGTGTGGAAATTAGATGTCTTTACTGGCTACTGAACCTTCAGGTTAAGGGGTTAAAACTGGAGCTCCTTGTTCTAAATCTGATAATGCTGTGAAGTGAGTGCACCCCTGTCCACGTGCACCATCCCAAATACAACTGAGTTTCTGACCATATGTCCTCATTAAAATTTTACAGCCTCATCATCTAATAACCTGTATGGTAAACTTGCAGTTCTGGGCAATTTCTAGTTTTAGTAATTACACTAAATTGTTTAAATTGCCCCTAGTACTTCATTTAGAAACAGTATTATTAAGTTTTCAAAATTCTGAACATCATTTGCACCCCAAGATAGTTATATGTCAGTAGTGGTAAATTAATGCTTGTGAATATTCAGAAATTTGGGGATCGAAAGAAAGAATAAAAGGTAAAGCTTAATATAAACACAAAATCGTTAATGTGATGTTATGGGCCTCAAAGATAATAAATGTAAATAGCTTTCACCACAGGTCTTGAAATATAATTTCTGCTTTTTCTTCCTGGTGGCTAAAATATAATTAAAACATTCCCTTTCCCTTGCCTTATAGATGAGCTGGCTTGCAATTAAATGGGATTTTGCTCTACCACTGTTTGTGTAGATGTTACCTGTTTTTACTGATATTTCACACAAAACCAACCCCCAGGCAAATAGGCACAGTGACATGGAACTGAAATGAAAGTGCCAAAGAACAGCACAAATGCATGTAGCAATTAAGTTGCTGTCACGGATCCTGCTGACCTGAAGAGAGAGGTCTGAAATCTCAAAAATGGTGTGCAGTCTGAAAGATGTGCAACAACATGCCAAGAGTAATGAATTTGTTGGGTTTTTTAGTCACAGGATCCATAAAAGTATCTAGACTATAAAAAGTCTATGGAACGAAACTAATACATACACAACTCATTTTGCATTCTAATTATTCCAGTTTTACAGAAAATAAGAGAGACCACTAAAGAATTTGGTGACTATGAAGAAAGTGCAGTGTTTCTCTTTCTTGCCATACTCTGCTTTATTAGCGAGGAAAGAAGTTACTAATGATTCTTAAGCTTTTTTCCCCCACTATAGGACTTTTGTGATATAATCATTATTTCCTCCTGGAAAGCTGTCACAGATGCTGGCAGGGAGAATGGTGTTCCTTTTTGTAATATCTGACAGCCTCCAGGGCAGCCCTTAACGTTGCACAGCAGTTCTGTGATACAATAAAGCAGCACAAGCACAGCTTACAGGGCCAAGCCCTGGAAAAGGAATGCACAATCCAACACTCTTCTGGCTCAGAGATAGCAACAATATTAGCTTAGTTTTTATGACACTGACAACATATTTAGTCTGATCATATTTTAAAGAATAACAAATAGCATACTTTGCTGGGACATATACCAACAATCTAATAATTGCACTACTAAACACTAATATGAATGCTTTTCAGGGTGGTCCAGCACATTCAAGAGCTGGGGCTGGATGCCAATTTTGGCAACTGCCTTCCCTTTTTTCTCTCCCTTCCCCTCTCTCTGACTCCACTGGATTATGTGGATGCATCATCTCACAGATCAAAGCATCTGGCCATCTGTAGACATAAAATTTGGTGTTTGTCCATTTTGCTTCATGTGCTGGGAACCATTCACCAATGTCAGAAATCACATTCCCTCCTTGTAAGTATACGGGATGGTAAAGACTTCAAGCACATGACTGTATAAAGGCATAGTAGTAGGCATTTAGTGCCTTCATCTTCCAACATTGCCCTAATAACTTTCCCCTTCTCCTCTGAAGTGGCAGTAGAAGAATTTAAGTATGGCCAGATGTGTTTATTTTTATGCTGAGTTTCATGAGTGCATTTGGGTGTTGGTTTGGGTTGTTTCATGGTGTTGGGGTTTTTTTTGCTTTAATAATTTATTTTTTTTTTTATACAAGATGGCCTGAGATTCAACTTCAGTTCACTTGAAAGCCAGAATTACAGCTGAAAACTCCTCACTACCACCATTATGGGATAGAGGTTCATTTCTGTCTCTGCTAAGAGTTTGCCATCTAATGAGTTATAAAAAATGCCCTACAGCAAATCAATGGACCTCTGAGGTCACCCATCAGCTGCTGATCTGGCTGGACTTGCTTAACTTATTAGATGTAACAGCTAAAAGCAATCATAATGTGGTTGACCTGTGACTAGGTTGGAGCAAAGCTCTGGAAAGATGCTCCTTTAATAGAGCTGTTGTCCAAGGAGCCAGGCACATGAGGCAGTCAGACTTATCTCTAAATGAGTCCAAACAAACAAGATTGCCTACCCAGTAACTGATTGCCTTGAGGTGAGAACTAAAGTCAAAACCCAGTAATCCTGACAGATAATCCTCCATAACTTAATGTGATTGCAGATACCAGAACATTTCTGTATTTTCAGTAAAACGTACTCATTTCCACACTTCTGCATGATTTAAGTTGAACACTATGAATACTGAAAGACCAGTAAGAAAATACCACACCACTGAGTCCCAGGATGCCAGGGCATCACTGAGGGACAAGGTGAAGAACATGAAAGACCACTGCCAGGAACAGTTTTACAAGTGGAAAAGAGAAAACAAATCCTCAGAGCAGAGGAATTAAGCAAACCAAACACATCCCCTATATCCACAGCATTTTCATCACAGAAGCAAAATTAGTCATGAATACTACAAAAAAGGGATCCAGTTCTGACACATGGCAAGAAGAAATTTCTGCCCAGGCTGATGGAACAGTGACTGTCAGCAGCCAGGAAATTTAAACCTCTGCAAGTGGCAGGGCAGGAAAAGTGTCACAACAAACAATACAGGAAGCCAGTGGAACACATTGCAAATCAGGGGAAAAGAAAGCAAATGTGACTGCTGCCAAATCAAGCCAACTGTGCTACAAAATACTGAACACACAACATAGCAAAAGGAACAATTTGATCAGAGCTGTTGTCAAAGTGGCATACAACAAAGGCAAGGCACAGCCCTGGAAGTAAAAGTCATCCTTACGGAAATTTCTGAAGGACAGACCTGTCCACAAATCTTTACAAAAACCATTTACAGTACAAGACCATGCAAACCTGCAAACTAGCACTTCACAGTAAATGTCTAATTCTTATTGTGCTGATATTCAGAGATGTGGAGTTACAGAAACAGGTCAACTTCGCTACACAGCACAGAGCAGTAAGGAGCAACAAATAACACTTTGAACAGAAGATGCTAAAGGCATCCTATCAACACATCATGCCTCTTGCATACAACAAATGGAGGCATGAGAACCTTCAGAGAGAAAATGTTTTACCATGTTAAATGCATTACAGTCATGCTGGGCTATAATAAACTAAACCTCTATTGCTACAATCCCGGGAATATCAACGCAGTATGACAGCACACTTATCACATATGACAAGTCATCATCTCATCTTCTCAAATCAACAGGTTCTTACTGCTGTAGTGCTTTTATAATCCTTGTGTAGCATCTCTTCCTTGCAGAAAAGACTGTCTGCACAATTGGAGTAAAATGGTAGTTCTTCTCATACAATATATGAAAATGTTCAGCTGGTTCCAAAACCTCTGAAGATAGTATTAGTATTAAAACTTACTAAAAACACTGAGCAGATGCACAAATGCATCTTGGGATGAGTACAGCACAAAATCAGTTATGGATTCTTAAACACTATTTGCTCCTTCAGGAATGTGCCAAATAAAAGCTGCAAGACACCTAAATAAACAAAGCACAGTGCAAAAATGTCTTTGCAAGTTTTCAGCCAAACAATATTTTGAAACAGTTTATATTCTGGCCAAGCACACTAATACTTAACCAGAAGAGCAGGCCACCTTTTCTCCACTTCGCACAAGACAGATCCAAGAAAAATCGAAGGGTCTGTGTTATGTAGCAGGATGGAGAGACAAATTATTATTGCATTCTAAAACAGTAGACAAAATGAATAAAATGTATCTCTAAATAAACTTCTATGATTCTTTGTCAGATGTCAATCTTCTCCACTCCATACTAAGCAAAAGTTAGTTTTTACTTTGCCATGCAATCATTTAATTAAATGGTTTTGCAGATTCAATCCTGAAGATTTTCAGAAACCCAGGATTATGGTCACTTTCTTGCCCCTGAGAGCAACAAGGCAGTAGGGGAGGCATCACAACTGACAGAGGTGTGTCAGGGCAAAAAGCCTCTTAATGTTGTACCTGAGACAGTGTTCATTAACAAACCTTTGCTGGCTCACATTTGTCAGAAGGCAAAGCCCAACTCTGAGTAACTAAGCAACAGCTGCTGAATAAGGAGTGGTGGAAGAGTAGGGCTTTTTAGAGGAAATACTTGATGTTACCATGTAGCCAGTATCTGACATCTAGTTGCCATGGTGATGTGGATGTATAAGAAACATCCAGATTAGCTCCACAGCCAGGGACAGACTAGAACACAAGAAAGATAAAGCACAGCACACATCTCGCGTGGTGATGCCAACATTTCCAAAAGGTTTGCTGTTAAACACAGAGAATCGATGGGGGAAAAAAAATAAAAATAAATCTGTGAAGCTAAAGTCCTTTGTGAGAACAAAGCAGCAGCCTGAGGAAACTCTGGGAATCAGATTTGAGGCAGAATTTGAGCAAAACCAGATGGAATAAGTGGAGAAGTCTGTGCATCTTTATCCAATAGGCAACAAGAGTTAAAACAAAGAAACATGGGAAGATAAGACATTCTCTGCAACCTTGACTAAATCAGTTAGACTAGAAAAGTTCCTTTTACATTAAACAATGTCCAAAGTTAGGAAGACAGGGCAAACACTGTCCTAGAGATCTTAAAATGTGGAGACAAACAATTCAGGGGAAGGATTTCAAAATATAAATATAGTGGCCCAGGACAGTATGTGGCCATGACTATTTAAATAACAACTCCAGGATGTTGAATTTTCAGAAGTAAAGTCCATAAAATCACATGCAACAGTGACAGACAAGATTTTATTTCTTAATTTCACACCTTAGAGGAAAAGGGTTTTGCATATGTGCTAGCTGCAGATTATAATCTTCCTGCATCCCTTGGGAAATGATATTTTTTTTGGTTCTAATATTCTAGAAAATAGGTAATCTCGATTTTGGCAGCCAGTTGGAAGGCATTGATAGGAAAGTATGACCGAACGATATTCATAGCTCTTTTTGAGTATCAAATTGAAAAAACCTCACTTAATCAAAAATGGTTGTGGTTCATCACATTTCAATATCTTTTAGAGAAGGCTCTATTACATGCAGCAGATTTTTTTTCCTATGCAAGCAAAACTTTTGATTAGAGTCTGCATTTATTGACTTGTAGTGCATAAACTCATCTTTTAACATGCAGTGAACATCATGCAGTGGAAATGCCATTTGACACAGGTAATATTCTTTACCAGTCTCTGAACTGTTCAAGCAAAACTTAAAAACAATCTGTGAAGTCCGAGATCTCCTTTTGCAATGTTTTCAGTATTCAAGAAGTAAATATGGTAAGCAGAAAAGCACAGACTAGATCTGATGCTTTTGTTACTAAAGGCTGTGAGTTCAGAATTATTCAAAGTTGTATTGCATTCACAGTATTTGCAAATAATTTAAGTATTGGTGATTATAAAGACAGAAACATAGGAAGGATGGAAACAACTGCATGAAAATAAATATCTTGAAACAGATCAAGGGGCAAAGGTTTTCAATTAAAAGGGGGTAGATTCACACTAGATATAAAGAAGACTTTTTTTGTGATGAGGTTGGTGAGGCACTGGAACAGGTTGCCCAGAGAGGTGGTTGATGTTCCCTCCCTGGAAAACTTCCAGGTCTGGCTGGACAGAGCTCCGAGCAGCATGATCTGGTTGCAGATGTCCCTGCTCACTGCAGGGAAATTAGAGCAGGTGACCTTTAAAGGGTCCTTCCCAGCCAAACTATTCTGCAATCTACAAAACGATGTGAGAGCACGCAAATAATTGATTGCCAGCTTTCCACAGCAGTAAGAACAATAATAATAACGCAAAGCTTTTAAACAAAGGTTGAAGTCACGTGAGAAAATCTATACTTTCAACAGGAAGTAAAATGATAAATGACAAGAGAGACAAGGAGAGGCACAAAAGACAGTACACATGCTATGAAGAATCATGTAAGACAAAGAGATAAAGTCTATTTCTGCAAAACAGTATTGAAACCTTGTAAAAAAAAAACAAAACAAAACACAAAAATTAACTGAATTTTGAAAATAAGAACAATAATAAAAATTGGACTTAAATCCATGTGAAAATATTTATAGTCATCCTGTCTCTGAAATGAGTGAAGTCCAAATATACTTCAAGACCTGTAAAATACTTTTGAATCACTTCTTTAAGAAATCCATATTTAGTCAGAGCAATCACTGTTACCGAGTCAAAATCGTTAACATTTGAATACATTTCAAATCCAATGACATGGAATTAGTCTCCGTGTGGTATTAATTTAAAGAAAAATGAATTTAGACTATTATTAATGAAGACTTCTTTATCTTTTTACTTCTTATTGAACTTTAAATTGTATCTTACATTCATGAACCAGTTTTTAGAAACGTTGATTTTTACAGTTTGATACTTGATTTACACAGCTTGAGACTCTCAGCAACATATTGTGTGCCTTATGTTTGTTAGTTGAGTTGACATAAACCATATCTCCTGTTGACAGAAATGCTTGAAAATATTCATGGACTTCAGCATCCATCAGAGAAAAGCTCTGCAGTTATGGAAAGTACTGATAAAATTGCTTCCTGTACTTCAAAACCACAAGAACAGCAGCTCTATCACAGCATCAGGACGGGAAGAACAGATGGAAGACAGACAGACTTTACTAAGTTAAAATTTATATTATTGCTTTTGTTTTTCAAAGCAGCAGATTAGCTTCAGACAGTGTAATTGACCAACAAATTTTATTTTCTATCTTGATTCTTCTGCTCTGTCAGTAAAGACACAGCAACATCTTGCACTAAGGCTGCTACTTCACTATATAGATGTACCTGGATAGGCCCCTGACAATCTGCAGTCCAGTGGAATTTTTTTTTTTTACCTCAATCAAAAATGATTTGAAAATTTTTTTTTCACCTGGCCATACACTAACTGTCCTCCAGCTTCTTTAAAAAAAAGATCTGCCCTGTAACATACCTGTATTTCCCAACTTAACAGAGAGCCAGGCCTCATGACGCAATAAGGTAAAAGTAATTTGCTAAGGCACCTGGCAGTGTGTGATAGCAGAGATTTTATAAGCTAACCAGGCTCTGGGCTGCTGATGGGTATTTGCCCATCTGATAATAAGAAAAATCCAAAACTGCCAAAATATCAACCAGCAGAGTGCATATATTGCAGTCTAATGTCGGAGGCAGCAAGGAGGGAACTGTTATTAAGGAGAGATTTTTAGAAGTCAATTATGATTACTTGATTTAAACCATATTGCTGCTCACTTGCTCCCCTCTCAAAAACATTATAGTAGGGAACGAAGACTTAATTACAAAATTCACAAAAACGTGACTGTGAACTCAAAATATCTTGGCAAATCCCATGGCAGTACCATGAAATATAACTTGCTTAATGTATCAAAGGATGTGAAAATCCACCCTTTTGTACTGGTAGATATCACAAAATGTCATAAAAAGCTGTAGGTAAATGCTGAGAAACGTACCCAGTATAAATCATGTCAGCATTAAAAAGAAATCAGTATAAGCACTGTGCTAAAAGGTCATGTAACTTCCTGAGTTTAAAATGTAGTCATATAATGAAAAAGTTGAAACATGGTTCATTAGCATAAGCCCCATTCTCCATTATAAATGAAACCTGGAGAGTAACTTTCCAACCCTACACTTCTGGGAAAATTTTATGCTTTATTTTGACATACCACTATCAAAATCAATAATTGATTCTAACATATTTTCTTTTCCCTGCAGAGAGCACACATCATCCCTGAAGCAGAGCCTATCACCTTTTGGGTGAGGCAGTTCTTGATATCAAGTTTCTAAAAAAAAAAAAAAAAAAAAGCTATTAACTCTGCACATGCTCAGGCACTGCTATTTAAATTTAGCTTGAGAGACAAGTAGGAAAGCAGAAAGAGACTTCAACGTGCCTTCCTGAATCAGAAAGCCATTTATGGCAGATAGTTATTACTGTAGACTTCACTGTATGCAAACCAGTTAATATGGTCCTTTTATGAGTTACCCACCACATCCCACTTTTCCTCACACCAATCAACACCTCACCTTGGGCACTTCAAAGACAGTAATCAATTCTTTTCACAGAGCCCAAGAACTCTTCTGAGTCAAGGGTAGACATTTCCTGTTCAATCTAATTTAAACATACATCATTGTAAATCAACCTAGGAAGAAAAATTTCCAAAGCTAAGTCTGCTCAGAACAAGCCTATTCATTTGCACCAGCAAGGTGCTGATGAGGTTGTGCCTCCAGAATGAGTGGCATTTCAGTGTTTCTGTGATATTCACCCCAGGGCTTTGCTAGAAGTAAAGTGCAAAAAGCCCAAGCTAAAAACATGTAGATGTGATCTCCACAGAACTCTGAGGCAGAGGCTTCAGTCTCAGCAAGTGCTGAATTTCAGGGCCATGGAAATGGATGGAACATAACTCTTTGTGGGGCAGGGTGTGCACTTGGTGCTGGGCTGAAGAGCACCACACTGCTGAGCCAGGTCAAAAACTCTTCAACAGTCAGAGAGTTTAAACTGAGAAACTGTGCCTCAGGCTATCCCAGGGAATCTCACTGGAAACAAACTATGGGAAAGTAGGCAAGCACTAAAATACTGTTGTACAATACTATCATGGTTCTCAAAAGCTGTGTGCTGTACAAATGGAAGGCAGTGCAGAGCTGCAGTCTGTCTGCCTCTGGACGGGAAGGAAAACAGAGACATTAACCTTGTGCTGCACCTTAAATTAAAATTCTTCTGATGCAGGACTTGACAAGTTAGTTGCAGAACCATGGTCACAAAACTACCTTGTATCCATAATATTTCCTGCAACACTCCAGTGAATCACACATCCTTTGGTGTGAGAACAGACTGCACCACTCTCCACTATGTAGGATATTTCTATATATGTATATCTTTTATATATGTGTATATATATATATATATATGTCTTTTCCCCTCTATACATGTCTTTTCCTCTGACATTCACTTTTGATGAAAACAAAAATACACTTAAAATAGTTAAGAGTATTTAGAATTTTAAAATCTGGGGTTTTTTTATCTGGTAATAAGTTTGGACCCTTTGCTCAATTACTTTAAATAAGTACAGAAAATTCAATGGATAAGTAAGCCTTGCAAAGCTGTAGAATGCACTTAATTGCACTGTCAGCTGTGTTAATGGGATGAAGGTTTATCCTCTAGGAAATATTTCTCCATTATAAAACTTAGCAAGTAAAACAGGATTATATATATAGTAAACTAGAAATGACAACAAAGGAAAAACCTCCCATTACTTAAAGCAACTTATATAAGCCTACTTCCCTTCTATTGCCAAGATAAATTGTTTCACTTTCTTCTCTCTTTTGTTTTGCTTTGATTTTTTTTTAAGGCAAAATCAAACAGATTTCTCAAGCTGCATCTGCTCTGACCCAAACAAAGGGATTATCCTTTCCCCAGTCTACCTCTATTGGCACATGTCTACCTCCTCCACCACATCTCAGAGCCTACTGTCCAGGGCTGGTAGATAGATTCTCATATGGTCAGCCCCACCCTACTTCTGTCAAAATGATTCTATTTTCAAATACTCTGCTAAGAAAAAATGCTGATCTGATTCCTTTTACCAAGCCAGCTCTGGGAAGAGCTTACAGAACAGCTTAGGGCAGCTGGTTCGAATGGGACAGTAATACCCAGCGAGAACAAGTGGCAGAAAGTAGAATTTTGTCATCCTCCAAAAACCTGCAGTTGACATCATACATTCAATTGCCTTGAGACACTGCACAACTTCTCCATATGTAGTTCATCTCAGAAAAAGCTACATGTCATAATCATAAGCACAAAGGAGATCAAGCAAGAAGAGTTCATACAGAAAATAGAGATCTAAGTTCAGGATTGAAAATCGGAGAAAATGTTATTCACTAAGCAGGGAAAAAAAAATGTGATGAGGGAATTAACATAATGTGCAGTTGTCAAAGTGTTAGTACAGGCCTAAACAGGAACAAATGAAACAGTCAGTGCAGAGATGAAACTATGCAAGTTCACCTGAGAATAAAGCACTAAAATAGGCCTGAATACCACATTCATTTTGTGTCTTCTTAGGAAGGTAAAGAAAGGAAATGGAGGTAGCAGATACTCAGTGAGGAAAGTAAAACTTACCTCATTCTAAAAGGTATTTTTATTTTTTAAGAACATTTAGAAAGGTTGTCTTTGGCTGTGTAATATTTTAGTCCAGATCAAATATAGAGGCAGAACTACAGCAAAGATTTTATGAGACAGAAGAGGTTTAGAAATAAATAATATTCTTAGACATGAAAAAGCTCCCAGGCACAGAAGTCTCTCCTTGGTTCTAAATTTCTCATGGTGAAGAAATTATTTCACTGAGCACACTGAATCTAAATAGATTGAGTAAAGACAGTGTTTTATTTTATCCAGTTGCAATTAGAACCCATTTAGTTTTGTTGTTCTGTTTCTACTGCAAAAGGCCTTCATCACTTCCCTTTTCACTGCATTCCTTTGTATCTAGAGGAGTAAAATATTCTTTATACATGTAAAAATCCAAATTATTCATGGTAATCAAATTATAAAGGCATGCACCTAACAATCTCACTAGTTACCCTTGATTCCCAACCAGAGGCTGTTGTCACCAAACTTTTTAAAATCCAAAATTCTATTTAACTTTTGGTTACAACAAAAGGTAGCAAAAAGACTTGAAACTTTTTGAGAAACCACAAAGTGCACCAACTTATAAATCCCTATAAATCACTATGAATTCTTACCCTTTACAATTATTCTGGAAATATTCTGCAAGTTCAAGTCCCAGATACATTCAAGAAACACTGGAGTGATTCCCCAGAAATGGAAAATGATTAAAAGTGGTCTAGATGGGCAGGTGCTGCTGTGATGCATCTGAGTAACTGCCTGTTTGCATTCCCAGGAATGGAAGAGACAACTGCAATCTAATACTGATTTTGCAACAATAACATAATTGACTTCAAGGAGTCCAACCCTCTCGTTTGCACCAGTACTTGATAAAGGAGAATTTAGTGCCACTTAGATTAGTTACTCAGTAATGTTAGTTGGTGAATTAAGCTCTTTTTAATGACTAAGAACAGTTGGAGAAGGAGAGAGTAAATTTTGCTACATACAAATCTGAGGACCTGAGGGGAAACAACAGAAAGGTACAGGGGAAAGACAGTTTAAAGGGCAAGGACAAGTGCTTTTGTCTAGAAATGTCTGAAGCACTGAAAAGCAGGGAACCTGGGCTTTCCCCCTTTCTGCAGACAATGAATGTAAAGTTTACCTTATCATATAAACAAAGACCAAGTGCAAAAGCTCAAAAACAGGAGTTGTTTTCAATTGTCACTGAGATTTCCCTCGTGTGTTTCCTAGATTTCACGCAATGCTGATGTAAGCAGATGAGATCCTGCTGTGTGTCCCTCCTGGTACTGTACTTTGCTTTTCAACAGGTGCCATATCTTAGAATTGTCTGAGAGGATGTCACCAAGACACATTCACCCCCACTTTGGCTTCGGTTTCATCTATGTTCCACTGAAAACCACATTTATCCAAGTATTCATAAGCCCCTTTCATGAACTTGAAAAGCTGCTGAGTGCAAACTCATTAGCAGGAAATATGTCATCAACACAACTATGGGTAAATATGAAGTGACACAGACTTAGGAAAGAAGACTCGAGTAGGTTCTTCATCTCAGATACAGCACATACTTTGGACTAAGAATGTAGGGCTGCCTATATTCTCATACTAACAGAGGATAAAATGTTGTTTTATTTTTCTTTTACTTTTATATGCTGTCAACATCTGCAAGATCAGTTTTGAGTCTTCTGATCAGTTTTGAGTTTTCTTTTATCATCTCCTCGTGTACATAAATCCATTATAGAATCCTACTCTTCCCAGTGGCAATCCTACTGCCATGTTCCCCGTGGATCATTGCCAGAAAGCCTAGCCCACATTCCAACTGCTGCTTTTTAATTATATGTCACATTCCTAGGTTCTTCTAAATATACTTCCTGGCATCTCATAAAATAATAAATCAAATCTTGAAACCACGCAAACTTTAAATCATTAATCATTTTTCATTATTACTAATATCTTCCACAACAGCTGTTTAAAATACACTGACTGACATGTAGAAAGTCACATGAGCATTTTAGGAATGTGTACCTGTGGAAATATATTTGCAAGATATGTCTGAGAGAGTAGCATGTCCCAAATCACTTACATTCTAAAATAATAGGGGAGACATAAAAAATAAGAGCTATGAGAACTCACTTTGTGCCACTATATAAATAAACTCGATTAAAAAAAGACCCCAACAGCTGAATGAGACAGTGCCTTTTATACACCTGCTCTCACACCTGGATTTCTGCCTTGGTACTGCATTGTCCAGGTTGGGTTCACACTGGTTCTGTGCTTTCAAAAATTGGACTTTACTTCTACTGAAAAAATGCTTTACTTTTTTCCTTCCTTTCTCACCTATGATTATATGAATATGATTAATTCACTAAGAACATTTTTGCTACTTTCTGTCAGAAGTCTGTACACAGTTGATAATTGCCACATTTGTGGATGGAAGAGCTACTGCTTGCTAAGACAGCTGTCACAGAACTTCTTTCTAAATCTTAATTATTTATTCATTGTTTAAAAACATACTGCCTTGCAAATCCTTTGGTTACGGGCAGTGAGGCTGCAGGTAATAAATACACTTTTGTGCTCAAAGAGAAGAAACAAAATGCAGTGACAGATTTAGACTCCCAATGCATGCTTAAACATCTCAAAAGTAAAACTTTATAGTAAGTAGTCATTTTCAGGAAAAAATGAAGGAAGCTAATTCCATGAGAATGTTGTGCAGTTTAAATGGACTGACAGCTTTGCTGCAAAGTGGCCTAAAGTGAGGCGTGTCTGTAGAGACAGACAGGTAAATACACTTATCTGTAGAGTACCATCATCCACTTTTCTTTGCTCTTAATTCCTCCAGTATATGAACATTATAGGAATGCCAAAGTATAGTTTTCTGAGCTGTGTAGGTTTTATATTTCAAAGATCAGTAACTTTTCTATTTTTGACATTAATCGATGTGATCTGTAAGACGTGCAGAAAGAAGGGAACGAGGGTGTGCAGAAGAGGGGAATGAAAAGTATAAAAGCACATCAATAACCAGACCACACCTTTATATTTTACAATGATGATGAAGAGTACTGTAAATGCAAAGCTGTGATTCTTTACTAAATTCTAGTTTACCTTCCCATATTCATTAGTATAGTATATGCACCATTAGTAGGTACATACAGTCTGTAATCAAAAAGTTACTAGAGTTACTTTTAGGTTGGCAGACTTTTTTAGTGGCTCTTACTTTATTTTTCAAAATGTTCCATGTTACATTTTAATATCATAGATTTGATATTTGTTTTCTTGATTTCATCACAAATGTGATGAAATCTGCTTTTGCTTTTTATTTTCAGATTCTAAACTCAAATATTTCCTTAGAATTAGAATTAGGTAGTCCTGTCGTTACCATCAATGTTTTTAAGCTTTTTTATGAAGAGGCTGAATGAGCCAGAAGATATACAAGAACAGCAAGGTATTTATGTACCGTGATTGTTCAGCCTAACTCCTTGAGAGCCCAGTTAGGGGCTGTGACCCTCCACTCCAGGGATTCTACAGCTGGGAGGGATCACTGTGATCATGTAGCTGACCAGGCCAAAGTTTTTCCCAAAACTTAACTGAGCTCAAAGTTGTGCAATTTGCAAAATAATAGAACCCAGTTTCAGCCGCTGGATCTTCTAAAATCTTTGGCAATCAGATTATAGAGTCTGGTATTAGTAATTAACTGCAGATCAACTAATTAAAATAGTCATCTCTTGAACAAGCTAAATGAACTGAGCTCCTGGAGCCTTTCAGTTTAAGCCACATTTTCAACTCTTCAGTGTGTCCTGTCACTCTTCTCTGAACTTAATGCAAATTATCAGTATCTGTAAAACTAAGTAAACAAAAATTAAAGAAAAAGTTGAGAATTAACTTACAAATAGAGAGCTGATATTTTTTTTCTATACTGACTCAAGATTCCTGTGTTTAACTATTCAATGAGCGCACTTGTTTGTTTTCAGCTGTTTGAGCTGTGGTTCTGCCTAGTAATTCAATAAATTAAAACATAACCTGGAAATGAACAACAGGCCTTTTCTAGAGAAATGGTGTTGTGCAGACACTCAGTTGTAAACCTATCAATATCTACTGCCTGCACCCTCAGGCTAGGATTTGATTAACTTGTTATCACCCCTCTGCATTACAGAATTGGGTAACAAAAAAATGTAAGTATACAGTCCTCTTCTTGGCAAGAGTAACATTTCCGCACATTGACAGGCTCCAAACCGAGACTATCATGTCCATGTGCAAGGAAAATGTCAGCAACAAACCAGATTTCTGCAGTTGGAATACATTTAAGTGAAAAAAAAATGCTTTTCTTCTGCAGCTGAATAAAGTGATGGTTTGGGATGGTTTGAATTAGATGGTGTGGAAATAGGAATCATCACAGAGCTCCATCTTCCCTGTTTCTACAGTCCCTGTATTAGAGGCCAAAACAAGATGCAACAAGCCCTTTGACTTTGGTCTTTAACTATAAATAATCAGCCTATAAAACATATTCTATACATAGCATTATAACATATCATGTAACTGAAGTTCCTTTAGTTCTACTGCTCTCACTAACTACTCAGGCTGGTTTGCTTCTCGAGAAAAACGTGGTTGCCTGACCTCTATATCCCTTTGCAACCATTTCTTTTCCTCTTTAGCAATTCTAGAATGCATTAATTTATAGACAGACTTGATTAAATAAATCTTAGCACATGCACAAAAAAAGGGGTCTGGTATCTTTAGAAGCTTTAAGCATTTTTCAAATCTTTCCAAAATTTCCTGCCTTGATCATTTCACAACCTTTCAAGTAATCTCTAGGAAACGTTGTTATTTTTCAGTCCCTAGTTCATGACATTATGATTTTTGGTTTCTCAAGATTCTCAATCAGAATCCTAATTTTGAAGAGAAACTGTCATGTCAACTGCTTTTCTTACCAGCCCAACCTATCTGAATTAATTTTCCTTCCATTTGTGATTACACAATACTCTTGCATGAATTACCACAACTGCTAGCCTGGAATGTATTATGAAGAAAGCATTTAATGTCTTTTTAGCTGTCTTTTAGTATAGTTAAAACAGGGAATAGGAACCAGATAATGAGATTAGGCAGCCTTCTACAGACCAATGACAAATATACTGCAGATGTTGTTGGGAAACTTTGGTGCTTTCCTTCTTAATTTTTCTTTTACTGCTGGTTTGAGAAAATAAATAGATAGGTGCTGCACAAGCACTGTAAAAATAGAATTTTGTGCTGTCTGATCAAAGGGAAGAGGCAAATGGAAAATGAGTTAAGCATGTCTGAGTTCAGTTTGCATTCCCAATTTTTAGACCTAAGTCCATCACTTCTAATATCTAACATAGCTGTTTGTTAGTGCTATGTGCTATCCAGCACCTATGGTAAATAGGCAGGGGAGTAGAAATTTTAATGCAGTTTATTCCTTCTAAATATTATCTGAAAACTCACAGCAGCTGTGTATAGAGCCAGAATAAAACATACACAGCTAGAAACATTCCCAGAAGCTTGAAAGTAGAAATCTAATAAAATGTTACCCTCCCATCTACCCTATGTCTTTCACAGACACATCTAGATCTCAGTGCAGAGAGAATCCAACTGCTAAGAGGCAATGTAAGCTCTGTTCAAATTAATTGAAGATTCTGGAAAACAATTCATAAGAATAAACATATCTGTCATATTCTATGGCAGAATTCATGACAGTCTAATATGCAAATCATTGACCATAATAAATTGCTAAATTGCCACAGGACAAAATACATTACAGAACTGTCACACTTTAAACATTCTTCCACTGAAATTTCACTTTTATTGCCAACTGGAAAACACAGATAATACACAGTTAATCAACAGTTTCATTTTTAAAGCAATGATGTTCCTAAATTCAGCCAGTGGAATGATTAAATAAAACAGCTTTTTTTCTTACCTTTATTGTACATGTTGGTTGGTACTTGGACATCACTCAGACTGATGTTCACAGGCAAGTTATTGAAGTGGTCATTTGGCACCAGAATGAACTCCTTCCCCAGCTCCAGATAGTTTCCTTCTTCATCTCGTTCATTTATAAGCACGGCATTGAAGTATTCGTACTACAACAGAAACCCGCAGTCTGTGGTCAGAACACACATTCAGCTTAAAAATATGAATAATTTATCCTATCATTCCACTGATTAAACCTTGATATATATCTCCACCTAGAATAGTAGAAAATGAAATTTTTACCATCCCTCAGATTCCCTCCATAGTCCTAGTACAGGCACATTTCTGGAAAAAGATTTGTCAATACATTTCAAGAAAACCCCATATTATCTCAGTTCTGGCCACCCTGAAAATATTAAGGGTAGTCCAACAAAAACTCTGATCATAAATAATATATACACTATTTTTAATACAAAGCTTTCTAGATTTAAATATTTTCCTGGATGATTATTTAATGATCTCTCTGTTGAGTTTATTTCCACCAGTTCAAGAACTACTATCATTGCTGATTTTAGGCCTTCATGAACCAAAAGTGGTTTTACTTTACAGCAATATTAACTACAGCTGTAGTTGCTTACCCAAGGTATACTGACTGACATTTCCTTAAATTATTTTCTTTATGCTGAATCTTAGAAATGCTTATCATAGTTGGTTTTGTAAAATTATGCATACTTTAATATGGAAATATCAACTTAGTAGTGACTTATTTTGAAAAAGATATTATTGTCTCTCTGTTAAAGATTCCTGAAGAGTATTTGGCCTATTTTATACAAAAGTATAACCAGATAAGCAAAAGTAATTTAGATAAAATTATGGATTTCTTTATGACCTAGTTTAACCAGAAATTCTATCAAGCTTTGAAGGCAACAAACAGTGCAGACTACTTTTTAACCTCTTAAATAACCCTAACCCTTAACCTAAAGAGACTAAAGTTTAGCATCTTTGAAGAATCACATTAATTTAAATATTAGTTTCTGCCCTAACTATCAATTTGAGAGTAAATGCATATAGTATTTAAATATAAATCTATGCATTCATAGATGATACACAGTGATACAATCTGTACAAGGACAAATACGCTCTTTGCAAAGCTAAAACTGACCTGCAAGTACAAAATCTTACCAGACTTTTCACAGGACTCTTTCTTAGTGTGATTCATTCTACTAAACAAGAACTAGTTAAAATCTTACAATCTATACACTTCCATTAAAAAGTTTGAATATTTAAACAGTATCTTAAATGGAAGATTACTTGGAGAGCAGCTTTCCTTACCCTGCTCTTTTAGCTTTTGATTTTTCAAAATGGGTAACCCATGATTTGGATTTTAAATGAAAGCAGAGTACAAAGGAGCTCACTGCATGTCAGGTTTGGAGGACCTTGTGTCTATGACAGAAATATTCAGACAAACTCAGCGTTCCCCCTACCATTAATCACACACAGCAAAGACTGAGACACATCGGTATTTGAAAGTCAATTTAACGGAAATTAATCTGACGTGATTAAACACCTGACTTTTAAGTTATTCCACAGGTTTATACTGAGATGAGCCAAATAGTCTGCTGCATACACCTCATGAATACATACAGCTATTGAATCCTAAGGTTCTAGAAAAAAAGCACACATTTGTACTGCTATTAACTAATTCCTGAAGTTATCAGGATTATCCAACACCCACCCAGATGCTTCCCTTTTCTCTCACATTTGATGGATCATCACTGTTACAGATTTGAACCCTGTCATACCAGAACCAAAAGGAAGAAGACACATGATCATTCCTAAGAAACACCAGTTCTCATCCTATTTGGGAGAAACTTTATCTTTGCATATTATCCAGGTTTATCATGGATCATGAAGTACACTGCATGCCGGCCACCCACATGGCACAACAGCTTTTTACATATCTGTTCTGCAAAACACAGAGACATGGCAGAAGACTTGAAATTCCACTCATTTCCCATCTTACTAAGTAATAAAATATTCCTTCTAACATTAAGCAATGCACTAATGACTGTTGTAAAATGCAGTGCTACTCCAATTCCAAGCAGGAAAGAAGTAAGCTGTGTAGCTTTCTGTGATATATCAGATACTATCTAAGTCTGGAAGAACGGTTGATATTCCATCTCCTGGCAGTACAGTGATAAATAAAATTATGTATTTGATACTTCTTTCTTGCCATCCACCTCTCTATTCACAGTCCCTAGACTGCTGAGTTCCATCAGGGTGAGGATAATTGTTTCATCTTCCTTCCAAACTGCTTGTCTTCCTGTCCTTAAGGACATAGGTTTAAAGCAAATTGTAGCATAAAATAGTCCTTCTGGTACTGTGAATAATTACTATTTTCCTGAGCGGGGAGAGGGTCTGTTTTACCTGTGGGGGTTGGCTTTGGCTTGTTAAGGTTTTTTTTGCAAATGAGAATCCTACAAAAAACCCCATATTTAACACAGTCCTGAAAGTTCTAAGGGTTAAACATCAGGTAATACATACAGCTCAAAAACACTACTGAAAAAGATCATTTAAAGCAGAGCTGTTACACAGTGGCTTCTTTTGGGCACTTCTTTTCAGAGGAAATTATTGAGTGTGACAGCTGAAAGGTGATAGAAGAATATTAAATATTGGAGAAAAAATATTAAAACAAATCCATCTGGCATTCTGACACTGCATTCGAGATAATGCCCGGGAGAAAGAGGATAAAGTCCTGTTTGCTGACAACACAAATACTCCACCTAAGCTCTTAGAGAAAATTACTTCAGTTCAATCTTGTCAGTGGAGGTCAGTCTCTGATGTCACCTTAACTAGGTGAGTTCTGAGTGCACAGAATAAAACATGCCAAAGTCATTAGTTTAATAAATAACAAGACAATTATCCAGGTTGGGAGCAGAGACCGGCTCTACTGTGACTTGTCCAACAGGTGAGTTTGCACTAACTAACCTTACATGTAGACTTGCAGGTGAGCAGGGAAATCTCACTCATGTCATCTGAACCTTTAGATCTAAACACCAGCATTTATACTTTATATATGCTTTTTTATACTCTCGTGCATTTAAATTTGCTCAAGTAAACAGACTGGGGTTTTTTCCTTGTATATTCCTCACCAGCATCTGCATCATTTGGCAGGTTTGTTTTACCATTTTGAAATTCCACATTGTATCATAATGAAGAAGACAGAGTAAGGCCAAAAAAACTGGGGACATATAAATAATAATCTCAGCTTTCATTTTTAGGCAATACAAACAGATCAGTGCTCAACAGAACAAGCACTGGATCATAACGAGTTGACCATATCTGAGACATCCCAAAGAATCACAGTGCTAACAGTCTGTGGAACCCTGGACTGCTCTGACACAGTGCTGGAATCAGAGTAGGCAGAGACTTATGGGGTTGCTAGGAAATCAATCCCAAAATTGTTTTACAGGATCATTCACACTGACAGGCAAAGGCAAGTTCGTTTTAAAAGACAGCTCCAGCCACAGTAAAAAAGTGGGTGCTGTATGATCCCTTAGGATGGCTGCCATGGACATATCTTAATTATGATAAAAATTAATTCATTAAAAATGTATCAAAGAAAAACTGGGGTAGTGTAAAGTTTGTGGCCTGCAATGAGAACCACGGGGGCAGGTTACACAGAAGAAATTATCTGCAAGGTAAGAAGGAAACTCTGAAGTTTTCCATTCCAGCGTAGCCAATTATTTTGCCATAATGACTCAACTAAATAAGAACCTTGATTACAATGGATACTTGGCTGAAACAAGACTTTAGTAATTTAGATATATTATTGAAAGCTATTGTACAAACTGTGGTATGTGTGAGTTACATTCTATATTGTCACTTATATTTTCCTTTTCATAAACAAATATCTCACGATGCTTAAATTATTTATCAAATATTTGTTAACACTGTAAATAACGTATTTATTTAAATATAAATATTTGCTGTTTAATTTAAAAGACACATTCTAATGCAAATTGCCTTTGCAACTTAGACAGCACTTGGCACATAAGAGTAAACATGTATCAGTCCATCTCATTGCATTTTAAAATTAAATATTTTGGTTTTTAACAGTATGAAAGAATGCAAGCCACAATTTTTGTCTGATATATTTTTCCTATAGCATAGAAATTGTTTTTATCAAGACAGAGGGGGACTAAAAAACAAGATGAGATTAAAAAAAGTCTCATTCACAGAGCCATAAGGACTAAAAGTGTAAGAATGTAACTAGGAATGATTTGCACTCATGGGTCAGCACTGGAGCAATACTGGGGTTACACTGATAATTCTTCACTAATCAAGAACCATTTTCACAGGGTTTCTGCAACCTTAAAACTCATCTAAAGAGAAAGTTGAATATATCTGAAATATACTAAATTAAGGAAAGTTTATGGCATTTGCAAGGAACCTCAAAATGCTGGAGCATCAGAGAGAAAGGAAGTAGCAGCAAATAACATGGGAAATAAAGGGGAAAGCAAAACTTAGCATTAAATAGCACAGACAGCTAGAAATGAACAATAATTGAAATATCTATCCATGACAGTTTCAACAAAACAGCTATTCTCTTCAGTGAGTTAAAAAAAAAAAAAAATTCTCAAGACTCTGTCAAGTAGGACACATCTCTAAAGAGGGCAGAAATGTTCATGATACGTAAAAACCAAAATGAGAAATGCTATCCACTCTGAGGGAGGCTTTGCTAGTACATAACACATTGGCAACAGTCTCCACTCTGGTACTCGTGTCAAGGAAGAGGCAGATGTCTGAATACACATCATTTTTTAAGGCTCAAAGAAGTCTCTTCTGACAGTTGTCAGAAGTAAGGAAGTAAGGAAGATTTATGTTTTGAAGGATATGATTAAAGCTCTTGTATTCAATAACTTAGTCTGTTTAGTGAGCAAGTATAAAAGGTCATAAAAGCAAACTGCCTCATTCAACAGAAGCTTCTGAATTTTAAAAAGCTTTTAAATTTGAGAAAATAGTATCTCTCATTGTAAAACACAATCTTTATCCTGTCCAACTATTCTCTGAAGGTTCCTCCTTGCTCCTCTGTAGGAACATGTAACCCTTTTTTTCTCCCCTTTTTTCATGTTTATTCAACAGCAAGGCTCAAAAAACACCTGGGATTTGAAATATTGTCATTATTCCCTCTTTAATTATGAAAGTTGTACAGAAACATTATTTGCATCCTTGAAAAAATACTAATCTGTTTCATACACAATCAAATTGAGGTGACCTTTCCCCAGGCTATATATTCCTTCCCAATATGATTATCCTACTAAAGTTGCCTTAAAAGAGGATAAATAAGTAATACTTTATTATAGTATAAAATCTATTATAGCAGCATGTAAATTGATAACACATCAAGGTCTCAGAAGTCTTATAAGGATTAACTGATTCACTGAACATGGTAAGTAATAGATAATTATGATGGTTACTTTAAATCACCCACTAAAGTTAAAAAAATCACTTCAGATTACAGGTTTCAGATGAAGCCTCCTTTTCCGTTACAGATAAATAGCTTTAAAAATATTTATTTTTATATATAAAAGTTCTCAACAATCTCTTGTCACAGGACTGAACAAAAACTCTTTGGTCACTCTAAAATTTAGTAAATAGAACAAAGAAGGAAGAAAGGTTTCCATAATGGGCTTCTAGTTTGACGTTTTGAACACCTTGACAATTTGATGACACTTGATTTGAACACTTTGACACTTTGAACACCTTTACTGGACATCCAAAGTTTTTGTTCTGTCTAGAAATGTGAGTGTTCAGTGTGTTCATTTTCACACATACAAAAACCTCCGAGGAATACTTTCTGTTAAAGAACAAAACAAATCTCTACTCCGGTGACACCATAACTTTTCCCTTCTCCCAGTGGGATTCTGCTAAAAAGATCCCACTGGAATAGAGGGGGAGTTCAGAGTCAGGGATCACGGTCCTACAGAGCTGGAGTAAACCATGGAAGCAATTTATCAAAAATTTCATTTTTAATCAAGAATTTCATGACTTAAAAGAATCATCTCATAACCAGAACACAGTAAGGGTAAACTTGTGAAGGTTGAGCCTTTCAAACCCACATAACAACCAGCAACACCAGAAAACCCGTGGCCCAGTCACTGAGCTTACATTTGAACACTGGGAGACAACAAAAAGACAAAAAACCCCAACCTGGAAAATCTGCCAGTATAGTAGTGCTATCTTTTGATAAGGTTTATCATCTCTTGCACATATTGCTGAGTGAGCACAGCAGGAACATTCCTGGGACTGGGGCAACCCCTTCCCAGCTCCATCCAAAATGTTCCCTCCTGCACTCCCACTCTGGCCTTGGTGCAGTCAGAGTTCCCTGGGCTCTGCACTTCTGCTGAGGATCCTCCTTCCCAACTCACTCCTGATGGGCATGGCAGAGAACTCTACACTTCATGCTTCCCGTTCAGAAATACACTAACAGAAAAGGCTCATTTTTCTTGCTAATAAACATGAGAGGTTCTTTAGGCTTTATTTAAACAACACTTTGGAAGTAGCAGCAATTAACCTAAAACTTTTCAGTCCAAAAGGACAAGCTCTGTGCCAGATCAAAGAAAACAAGGGAAGACTAATAAGTACTTCCAAACACTTCAGGATGTTAAAACACTTTTGAACACACTTGTATCAAGTTTGCCATTATGAAGATGACCCTCTCTTTTCAGACTAGGAAAACTGAGATACATTACACAGTGAGCCATGACTAGATTAATAATATTTTCAGAGCATTAAAAATCTTCACTATGTCTCATTTTATTTTTAGATTAAAAGTAGCATCCCAATGTGGCCAAATCACAGAAGCAGAATACTTACAGCAAAACACAGGCCAACAGGTTGTCAGGATGTCTTTCTTCTAAATTCCACTAACTCAAATATTTCTCAAAGCAGTTTTATGGGGCTGACCTTTTTAAACCAATTATAGCATTTGTGTATCATTAGAGATGCAAGAAATCTGCAAGATTTTAATTCATTTTAATACCATTTTTATTGCTACCTAGAACCACAGGATTCCTTCATTTCTCTTTAAACCCCTACAGCTAATACCAAAGTAGTGAACAAGCAGGATCAACAACTTCTAAAAGTAATTCTGTAAAAGAATATTCTGTCAAAGAAAATAGCAAAATGACAGACTTGCTTCAAAATCAATGCACTAATATTTTCTGAAGTTTTTTCATCTTACCACCACAAAATAGCCAGTGAATGATGTTCAATATAGAACAGTAAAAAAAACCACAAACCATCCATAAAGTTTAAAATGTGCTATAGAAAGAGAAAAGCAAACTATTCCACAAACAGATAAGACGAAAACTTTTCAAGTGAAATCAGTGCTGTTCATGCATGTTCAGCTCATCTGACACATTCAGGTTGATGACAACCTCAAGGCTGCTTCTAATTATCAGTGGAAAAGTTTCTGACTTCTCTGTGCCTTTTTACAATCGTATGCCCTAAGTGCTTCATTCCTACTTCCAAACAGGAGGAAAAAATTTTTCTCAAGCTCTGAATCTTCTCTGTCTCTCATGAGAGGCAACTTTAACCCAGGCTCTTCAGCCTAAAGCACGCATATAATGCCACTCTGGACTCAGCAAGAGCTGTACTGCCTCCTACGAGATGTGCCCAGGGACAGGACACAGCCTACGTATAGCATTGTGCTCGGCTGGGGGTTAATAACTATTCCCAAAAATACAGAAAGTAACAAGCAGTTCAGATCCAGCAGTCAACATTTGCACACTAACTGTGGCTCTGAATGATGAATTAAACATGCACTTTACCAGATTTATTTTTTTCAAACCAATGGGGGATAATCAAAATAATTAAACAGTGAAGAAGTCGAACAGAACAAAATTTCACAGTGCTCACTGCAGTCCCATGTTTGTTTTGTTACTCCCAACCACCCACCAACACACGGGAGGTTAAATTAATATTATTGACTACACAAAGGAAAGCAAAAGAACACGTGCAACATTATTGAATTTATTTGGGAGTAAAGTGAGAGATGAGATGTTGAGCAACTGAACATATACAAATCCTCTTCAAATGATTAATGACTCTCTCAAGCAATACAGAAATTTGGTCAGCTAAGCCCACAGTTGAAATAACAAAACCATGATGATGAGTTAATTTAATAAAAGAAACACATGTCTCTTGAGTGAGGGGGAAGGGAGGCAGGAGGAAGGACAATGGCATCTATTTTATTCATAAAATGAATTTGAAGTGTTTAAAAACACCTCGCAAAGGGAGTATGCAAGTATCACTTCTCTGATTCCTTAAAATTTTGTTCTGCACTAATTGTATGAATAAAGTTTTAGAAAGACACAAAGAAAATAATTTTTCACATCGCACACTAAGTCTTTTCTTGACTTCATTCAGCAAGCATGAATCCTAGATATAGGAACTCAGAATCCACATAAACCATCTGAGGCAGGTTTGCATCAAATACTGGTTTATATTTGCCCTGGGAGCGAGCTGGGGGGTGAGGGAGGGTGGAAAGAGGGGCAGGTTAAGAACTCAGATATTGGAAAATATCTGTGTGGGTAAAATAAACACCTGCACACTATTCCCATCCTGAATTCATGTGAATAAATGGCAGAGCCCAAGAGTTAAGTTTATGAAACACAAAAATGGTCTCTTTATGTTTTCAACTTCTAACCGTTTTTCACATCAAGCAAGGACAGGCTAACAATGATAAATGTAACAGCAGCAATAGAAGAACACATTATATAAACTGAGCTTGTCAGAGCAACATCATGAAACTATCTGGGAGCCTGGACAATTATTCCTTCACCATATTAAAGTCTCATAACCACAGAACAATTTCCTAGTGCACTCACTGGGCTATAGACTGTGTTGCTGTTGTACTCCTACACATAACTTCAGAGTTTTGGTCAAGTCAGAGCTCTCTGAATGCAACTGAAGAAACCATTTAGATTTTGAGAAACACTACTACCATCTCCACGTTCCAGCTCTAGTTTGTGTGGCAGTTTTACCTATTCTAAATTAAAACAGATAAACAGTTTTAAAAAAGCTGATTGAGTAGAGCAAGGCAACGAAAGATGTAAAATTCTAGTTTGAACCCACCTAGGGGATGGGATAACTGGTAGTTTTGTGAAGCATCTATCCCACAGCCCAGCTTCTTCTCTCTCTTGTTTACAAGCATTGGAAGTTTAGGTTAAAGAAATGGGAGAGATAATGTCTCCAAAAGACTCTGAGGAGCCCAAGAAACATTCCTAGGAGGGACCTTGCTGAAATATCTGCTGAGATGTGAGGAAGTCCCCTTAGACAGGGGCAGCCCAGACTGGGCACACGGAGTTTTTGTGCATTTCCCCCAGCTCAGCAGGAAAGATCACTCACGAGGCAGCCCCTCAGCCATCTAAACAAATTAAAACCCTTTTGCAGCTCTCTTTAGTTATTCTCTCTAAACATCCTAATTTCATATTTCAGTGTTCCCTTCCTGTCTCCAGTAAAGAATAAATTGAAAATAACAAGAGAGAATACACTATTATCCAGTCACAAATGAGTCTGAAGTGCTCATCTAGTAAAAAATATGAAGAACCCTATATTCCCAATAGATGTTTATCTAAGATCCTGCATCTTCTGTTACCAGAACATCATCTGAAGAATGGTATTTTCAAAGACATAAACATAGCATTTTTTCTTAATTGCTTCTGTCTTCTTAATTAAAAACATGATATACAGGTATATAAATTCCCTTGCATGTGTCTACATTGAAGGGAAAAGTTGAATGTAAAAAGATTATATAAATTTGTTAATTTTAATTGGCAGAAAAATCCTAAATTGCCTTTAAACATTTATTGTAGAAATAAAGATTATTGCAAATACAATATACTCCCTTATAGAAAGGATTTACCACTTTTGAATGTGTTGAATCTGAGCTTATTGGCAGAGCTAAAACGATATTCATAAAAACGTGATCATATTTACTGTTTTAATAGTTTTTTTCAAGGATAATTACTATATTTAATGCCTCTTACTTCCATGCTTCCTACATTTTGAGTCTGTGACAAAAATTACCTGTAGTCCTTCCTGAAAACACAGGTGGTAAGCCATCGAATCACTGCAATTCAGTGTCATCCTGAACAAAAGGCTTAACCAACAGGAAAAGGTATTTGAAATAATGAAAAATTTGTGAGGCTGACCCAGAAGTTATTAATTCAGGCTTCCTGGACATAAGTTTACTGCACAGATGACTTACTGTATGTAGATTCCAAGGGCAAAATTACACTAGATATTGTTACATTAGCCTTCAGCTGCCAGAAAAAGATCCTCCCTCCCTAAATAAGGTGCCACAAAAGCACTTCATTAAGCAGCCAGCTTGTCATTAGCTACTTTGTTGAAATAATAGATAGCGTGACTAGACCACACAGAGATCTGAACAACAATAAATACGATATATCATGAAGAAACCCTGAAATGTAATACACATCTCAGCCATTTACTGATCTGTAGTTTAAACAAACACAGAGACCTAAACCAGACTTATAAACTTTAGTGACAAAAATATTTTCAAAGACAGAAGGGCTTATGCTAATGGATACCATTCAAACTGCCTAATGTAACACACATCATCTTAAAACAGAAATATGCCATGGATAACTCCTCAGGAAGCATTGGGGTACTCAGAGTACAAATATGAGCTTAGTTTTACCTGAGCTATATGCTGACACTGAAAATTTGCAGTTTGTTTATAGTAAAGCTGATTGGGAATAATGAAATGTCATCCCTGAAATATCTCTAATTTCCATTTGGAATATTACTGTATTTAGAAAGAATTTTACAACAGGAAGACTTCTTATTAATACAAGATTATTTTCTAATCAGAAGAATGTCTCTACTTATACATATCCTGTACTTTAACTGCTTGACAAATGACTTGCATATTTGTCAGCATCTTGGGTTCAGTTAGGCAGTGACAAGCCCTAAATACTTCAAGGAAATGAGACATTCAATTTAAAAAAAAAGCTTCTCATCTCTGTTACAGCCATGCAGAGATTTTGGTGTGAATGTTGGGTGCTGCAGCTGAAAACAATAGCTGTCCCTTTATCTTGGAACATATACATGACTAAGAAGTTATCCTGATACAATACCACTTTTGTGTACAGAAGAATTAAGAGGGTTTGCAACACACATTTTAATACCCACTCCCCAAATCCTCTGCATGACTGGGAGAAAGTGAAATAATTATGATTTCTAGTGCTTCCCTGCAGCAGCAGTTCTGGCAGATTTCAGCTCCCAGGGATTCGTGTCAGGAGTGGCCAAAGAGAAATCACCTGCCTGGTCTGCACTTAGGACATTTAGAAAGAGATCAGAGTGCTGATAGTTCGAGACCCAAACATTCACTCCACTTGCTTTTGCTCCCAGCTCAAAGTATTAATGCACAACACTGGCATCCTCCAGGCAAAGTTCAAGTGTTAATTTGGAGCTTCTTGTACCTGAGCCTCACAGTAGTTACTGGAGGGTAGGACTCTGTCAAGCAAATATTAAACAGAAAAAGAGTAGACAGCCCTCAAAACACAGGCAGCCCTGTACAGTTCTCTGTGGAAAAAGCAAGATTAGCTCATCAATGTTTTTCTCCTGAGTAGCTCCGATATTCCTGTATTTCCTGTACAGCCTGTGCCCATCCCAGTGCACTGCTGCCCAGTGTTTCACAGGCTGCTCGAGTGCTATAAGAGGACAGGTAAAGAGCTTTGCCCTTTTTTTCTTTCTTATTCTATTAATTCTCTGTTTCTTTCCACTCTTCCTAAATCTAGTTTATAAGAAATCAGATAAAACCAAAGCAGCAAACATATCTCTCACTAGGCTGCTCAAAATAAAAAATTCAGCAAGTTGGACAAAATGGGAAACTTCTTACTTTACACCAGCCTCACTGGAGTCTTAATAACTGAACCTCTGCTATTAACGGCAAATTAGTAAGTTAATGAAGTTAGGAAATTTTAATGTTGTTTCTGAAACTCAAAATTTTTCATCCCACTTGAAGACAGCAATTTCTTTTACTTCAAATCAGAAAATTCAAGCACATCTACATATTTCCCCAACAAAATCTTGTTGAAATGTGTTTGATGTTTCAATAGATACTGTTCTTTAACCACTTTGCCAAAAATGCAGGGAAAAAAAACCACCAAAACCAACCAAAATCAACATTTTGTGTATCTCAGGGGAGAGATCAGTCTTGACTCCCAGGCTCTAAGTTGGGAATCATTGCATTTATCGTATTTGCAGGACTGAAATTGCCTGATGAAAAATACCCCACAGCATTACCAGCCCCTCAAAACATCACTGGTACTCTATCTAATATATACCACAAGAACAACATGGAGCAGGACTCCAGAGTCCCTGTCTCAGCTCCCAACAGGCCATACTGAAGCAGTCCTGTTCAAACTTGCCATTTCTCAATGCAGCACCTGCACCTCACGATCACAGCAATTCAGCTCCCTAACAGGTTCCCTTTGGATGGAATCTTCACGCAGTAGCTTGCATAACAGTGTCTAATTCCAGCCAAGAGCAACATTAACAACACAAAGAATTTAACTCCTCCTCAGATTTACCTCCTGAAATAATTACACCACTGTAGTCAGGCCAGACACTACACTGCTTCTATTTTTAGCAGCAACAAAATAACTACCTGCCTGTACCTCAAAGCCTGGAGGAAACTCTTCATTTGACCTACTGATTACAGGCAAGATAATGAGGGCATCATTAATTCAGAATGATAAGTAATAAGACAGTTTCCTAATATGTTGTTAGTATGTATGAATCTGTCCCATTTGTATGGATGGAGGCCAGGCAGCATCTTAGAATAGCTAAAAAAACCCACTTTACGTTTTACATTTTCTATCAAGCCAACAGCTGAAGCATCACCATGAGTCACAGAGGTTGACTTGCTGCTGACAATCATGTGTTGAAATTACACACGTCAAAAGGCTGTGATTCACTGAAATCAAGCGCCTGTGTTTAATTTATTTATATTAGGCTGCCACATTTCTGAGACATGGTTTCACCCAACTGCTTCCCTAGGAGTGTAAATCACCATCAAAGTCCAGAAGGGTAAATCTGCAGAACATAACTGGGTTTGAATATGACGCACAGAAAACAATTGCAAAAGCACATTGGTGGATTCATTGTTAGAGCTGCCCCAGTCTTGGAAACATCTTCACATTTTTTCCACAGTTGATGCAGGAATTCAGAATGTTGCAAGTATATAATTGGTATTTGATGTGATTAATTCATACTGTGGGAAAATACGGAAAGAACTGAAATAGGGCTCTGTGAATCTCTTTTCTCTCCACCCAAACTGCAATCAAGCATATGCCTCTTCGACTCTCTGAACATACTGCCAGAACTCAATTTTAGGAGCTGGCTTTTTTCTCCTCTGGCTGTAATATTGAATGTTTCATTTTTCAATGTCACACTATTTACCATGCACATATTTTAGTCATATCATTTCACAGTATGGTTCTGGGGGTGGTTGGCTCACAGCTTCTTTGTACCTATTTTCCTTCATTCTCTTTCTCATTTCTTTCTCACCAGGCTGTTTGCCAACTCTTATTTGCCTATATTTGTAAAATAAGAACAAACTATTATCAATCCTTTGAAAGGCACATAGTATACAGTTTAAAAAAATACAACTGGAGGTTTCATCTGCATGGTTTGAGAAGAATCAGTTTTGATTTCTGTTCTGGCTCATTCTGGATTTTGTGCTGAGCTATGTTTCAGGATCAGATCTAAAAAATCTTCCAAGTTTACTTATTGCAATGCTGAAAACATGAAACCCTAAGTTCTTCAGAGTTTAAGACAGAGCAATAAATCAGTCCTCAGATTACTGCATCAGGGCTCAAATTTGCTTGAGGAGTTCTGTGAACCTTAAGAAAAATCTCATGGAAATTTAGCTTTTAATGATAGCTGAACCCATCAATGCTTGGCATGGTTCCACAAGTTTTAGCATAAGGTTTGCAAAGCCCTGGCAAGCACATGCCCTCACTGGTGTTTACTTACCTGCAATAAGTAAAAGCAATACATTCCTATTGGATACTCAGGTTCTGAATTTGGTGTGTATTTCACCATGCTAAAATTAAATAAAAGCAAGATGACAGAGAAAAAGAAGTGATATAGGGAATAAAGCATGGGAAAAGAAACTACGACTTTGGTCCTACTCTGCCCAAAATTCCACACACCTCCTGAAAAGATAAATGAAATGGGGAAAAGAAGAATTGCCTGAGTGACTTAAATATCTAAGTTTCATTCTCAGATTTTTCATTTGGCTTCAAAATTTGGTGCGACCTCTGCTATGATTAAGCAAAACTACGCTGTACAGCACAGCCCAGAAACTCTCTTATATCAGAGACTAAAAAAGGTGAGCTGGAAGCTGCATTACCTTGCCTACACTGCACTGTGCCCCAGTTAATTAGCACTATTAAGAGAAGAGCCTATAACATCGGAGGGAGCCTTGTACTACACAGACCCCCTGCTCCCAAGACCACAGCAAACAACCTCCTCATGGCCCTGCAGTCAACCACACAGACCAGCATCTCACACTGCAGCATCACAAAGGATAATCACAGAAAAACTGGACTCAGGTGAAAAAAAAAAAAAACTTACATTATAAATGGCATATCATAATGATAAAAGTTGTCTTATACATTTCTGAGTCTTATCACAGCTTCCTACTTTGATAAGTATAATTACATTGATTTTAATATAAATACTCCCTAATCCTTTTCTATCTAGATTATTGCTTGTGTCAGCTGAAAAGCATATAGATCAGTGATTATATATATAAGCTCATCAAATACTATATTGTTGTCATTCTGTAGTAACTATTTTTAATGAGGTTCAGCATATGAAGGAGTGTAAAAACTCTGAAAATAAAAACTATCTCTTAGAAACACTTGCTTATATTTTTAGTCCATGGTTATCTGGCACTTACTGGTCCCAGAGTTATACACGTGCATTAATGGGGGAATAAACCTCCTTGTCCCAGTATTTACTCCAAAAATTTGAGTATATTTGGTCATGTACTCTCCCTTCTTCTCTTAAATTCTGTGTGTTGTACAATATTCAGCTTTATTTATAAAAGGTTATGCTTACTGCAAATTCTGTCTTGGAACAGACTTTATTAGATTAAAACTAATTTCCTTCAAAATGTCTGCCCTTCTACATCTGAGGAAAACATCCTGACTTAATATTTGAGGGGAGGGGAAAAAACTAGTTAATTAGGGGGAAGAATATGCACACAGCTGCCACTCTGACAACAGACATACTTTCATCCTTGTATAGCACAGTCTTCTACCCACCCTGGTGCTCTGCCCAAAGTTTCCCACCAGGAACTCCTCAGGGCTGGCCTGGTCCCTGCTGCAGATTCAGGTGTGACACCACCAAGCCAGCCCTGCACTACAGGCACCTCCCTACCTCACCCTGCCCGCCAGCCACAGTCCAGACTGCAAGGAACATTGCAGGAGTTCATATGCACTTACAGGATTGGAAACCTCATACTACAGGACGTCCCCTCTCCTTTTTAGTTACTCCAAAGGTGCCATTAGTGAGGTTTTTTTTATTGCCAGACTAGAAGTTTCCTGATGTGAGCAATGTGCCCATGTCAGGGTGTGGAGACATTACTGAAAGATCACCACAGAGAGGAAAAACTGCACTGGACATTCATATTTCTCTTTTTTTTCTTTTAGTGACAAGAGTAGACATGAGAGGTTTTCAAACTGTAGTACAAAACCATTTGGGAGCAGTGAGGAGTTGCTGTAAGCAGAGCAGCAGCACTCAGTCTGACCTGGGTGAGGAGCTGCGCTGTCCACAGGCACAGCTGGAGCGGTTACCTCTCAGCACAGCAGCATCATCCCACTCCACATGTGCTGCCTTCATGCTCTGGCTGCTGGGAGAGGCAAGGGTGGATATCATGGGGAGCAGGGCTCACCTGGAGGATGTTTCTTCTGGGGAAGCAAGAGCTCCTGCTCCTACAGATGGTGGTTCTTGAGCAAAACCAGCATCTGCAAACCCTTGACATGCAGCTGTCCAATGGAGGACATGGAATTACTCCTGACAAAGAGAACTGCAAGCCACTGCCCCTTGGGAAAAGCAAACTCAACGCTTCTTCTCATTTCCATGAGCCAATATAGCTTTGTAAGAGATTTATGTTCTCCATGTACACCAGATGAGGATGTGCTGTGGAGGAGCTGGTACAAAGACTCTGTTTTCACCACCGCCACCATTTAATATTCATAGAAAAGAGAAGTAATGAGGACCTTAGTGGTAAAAGATTACAAAGGAAAGATCTGATAGTAGGGGAGAACTGAACTACAGAATGACCTCTAATAAATAACTGCTATGGTCCAAGTGAGTTAATAAAGCTACAGCCTAATTTAACCACATCCCCTAAACTTGCCCTTCAACAATTGCATGGTCAAGACATTGTATACAAACAGAGAGGTCAGCCTTTGCTAATGACAACAAAAAGCTTCCTCGCTGCAGGAACTGTAGTTACAGACTCAGGCGCTGAGTCACCGACTATACCCTTCCCTGCATGTGTAAGGCATTAAGTGTTCATCACAGAAACTTAAATAAATTAAATCATTCCATTGCAAATGACAAAAAGGGAACTTTCAAGTTGCACAGTTATTATTCAGAGATATGGAAGCAATAAAGTTAAGGTTCCACATGCATCCTCATCTCTGGACTTTGGTCTGCATGTAGTGTGGTTGTTAATTCCATAAACCACTAATAGGTTTTTTTTTCCTAAAAAGACCAGAATAATACTTTTTATTTGCATGCAGTCTATAAACTCTCCAAAAAAGGGAGTTCTACTTTATTTAAATAATTTGGTCTCACATTTTTATGCACTAACATCTTTTTCCTGTGTTTTTGCATTTTGACGTTCCAATCACATTTCTCTCCGTGGAGCCCCACCAACAATCCTCACCTCTAGGGCTCAAACCAGAGGGCTTTCTCAGTGGATGTATCCCTCTGCATTTCCCTATCAATTCACAGCATTCCACATGTGCCAGAGAATACTCAGATAAATCTAAATCTACCTTAATTGAGTGTGCAGGAGGTCTTTATATGCCTATAATTTTTCATCGTTACCCAGTCATGTTATTCACAAGCTGTTAGGGGTTACTTACAAAATACATAGTGTCTATTTTTCAAGCAAGTGACTTCCATTGACTCTGGCTGCTATACAAGTAGTTTACAGTACTTAGAAGTTATCTCACACATATATATTTAAGGCTGTAAAAACCCCATGTTTGATGCTGTATGGAAAACAGTATTAAAATCACAAAGTCTATATTAAATTCACACAAACAAAAGAAACAAATTCAGCCTTACAACCAAAAGAGGATATGTTTCTCTCTACCACTCATGTTTTCAACATCTGAGGGGTTATTTGTCCAATGTTACTGATATTATAACAAATTTCTTTTGGTTTTCCTTCTCTTGTGAGACAGGCAGGTTTCAGAGACATTTTCTTATTGAATTTTGGGTGATCATCTTAACACATATTTCAGAATTTGGAAAGATTTCTCTATAAAGAAGTGACTACTATATTCCACATACTTTGCAAGATGCAGAAAGGAGAGAATCTTATACAACTATTTAGAACTTCAGAGTATTTTCTTTTGAAGATTTAGATGAACTTTTGCGATGTTGAAGGTTGTAGGGATAACTTTTTTTTTTAAACTTTTCCTGCTTCGTCTCAAATATCCTGAACACTTTTATACTTATTCTTCATCAACTCTCTGGCTAACAGTATCCTGAAAGATGTAAACTGGGAAATAGGCATCTACAGTCAGGCAACTCACATAGAAGTGTCATGATAAATGTAGAAAGGTCATCAACGGCAAAATCTGAATATACAAGAAGTTCATGAGATTCTTATTGTTCCTGGTATAGAAAACAATGCAAAGGTGAAGTTCTTTTCAGAACTTAAAAAAAAAAAAAAAAAATTAGATTTAGGGCTTCTTGCACCATAAGTGGCTGTGAAATCAGTCAGAAACACAGATGAACAGTGCCAGAATTTTGCAAATTCCACACAAAGAGAAAAATGAGGCATAGCACAACATGGTCCCCATGCAAGGGGCCAGTGGCAAAAAAAAATGTCTAGGGACAGCTTTTAAATATTTATAAACAAGTGCAACATTACAGTGGACAGAATGAATGCTATAAACAATAGGGTCATATTGTAACTTTAATTTAAAAAAAAAGGGCAAAATATCTGAAATACCAAAGAAACATCCTTAAAGGGACTTTGTATGTGGGAGGGCACAGCTGGGTTTTTTAAACAATCATAAATACTCTCAGACTTGTAGTGGGATGAGACAAGAGTGGCATCTAGTGGCTTCCAGTGTTACGGTATTTATTCCCATGGAACAGCTGGGATATGGTCCATATGGTCCAGACCTGCTTTTCTACAGTATTCATTCCAATTGTCTGGACTGTAATTGAGCATCTGGTGAGTCCTTGACAGCAAAATTGGGGAGCGGGGGTGTGGGGAGGTTAATATGTAAAGAAATAAAGATATTATTCTCTTGTTGATCTGTGTTTTTTTGGTGATTCAGCTTCAAGGCAAGTAGATGGGAGGGTGGTTTTTTTTAATCTGCAAGAACAAATTGTACACTCTTTTAGAAAAGATTTAGTAAAGCTATAGGACTAACAATGGTCTGTTCTTCATGTGTGAATGTTTGGGTACCACTGATTTCCAACTACAAAGCATGTTAACAGAGAACTTTCATACATCACATGCATGGTGTATGAATCACATGTTTGGTGACATTTTCCAAAATTTACTTAATACTCTTATGACTTGCATACTTTTAATATGGAATTATTGAAAAGAAGTTCCTCAACTGCAAATTTTGAAAATTCCTTATGAGAGAAGACTGTGTATTTGCAGGAACAGATTTCCTTAGGGTCATCCAGATCCCCTGGGGGAGGATCACTTGCCTAGGAAAAGGGTACAGTATTATGGTATTATGGAGACTTGATGAGTTCTTGATCCAGGTTCCATTTTAATTACGTATTATTAATCATTTTGCAGTTGGAAAAATCTACCATTGTCTATGTGCAACTAATTAGGAACTCATGTTTTTTAAATCAAAGAAATGTGTTGAGGTTTCTTTTGCAATATGGGGTTGAGCTGAGAATACATAGCACTACAGCATAAATTTTACTTCACAGTCCAAAAATTGTTCTGTTAGAACACAAATATACAGGAAATTAAACTGTGTAGTATATTCCAAAACTGCTGAGATACTACAAACATTCAAATATCACCACTGAAAAGGCCATTTAAGTAACCTAATCTGCTTTGCATTTGCAGCTCTTATCTCTTTGAAACTGTTCTCTGATAATAAAAATAATTTCTCTATTAATCCCTGCGCACAGTAACCACAGAAGCATAAGTACATATTAATTGATATTACTGTTTATGACTAGGATAGCAATGACAGTGAACATTACAAATGCTGTTATTACCATCAGCAGTTCAGAACAGCACGCAAGGAGGATTTGAATTGTAATCAGTGTCAGACACAAAGCCATTAAACTAATATTTAACCTATATTTAACAGAATTGAAGTGCTGAATAGTAATACAAATTACATCATTGTATATATCTAAGACATTTAAAAAATTATGTAACATGGAATAAAATACAAAATCTGTGTGTGTTGGCAAGCCATTGTGTTGCAGTTCAACTTACCCAAGTGTCAATTTACTCATTTACTTCAGAAGTGACTTTTTTTTAGTTTTCAGAACTTTAACTGAAATTTAAAGCTAAAATTTCATTTTTGAAACTGAAATACAAAATTATTACAGATTTTTTAGAAAGTACATTGATTCTACCAAAAATTGGCACTCACCAAGTCCAAACAGAAGGGTTTTGGCTATTTTTTTTTTCCTAAGCTTTTTGGTTAAGAAAGATCACACTGGCTGTTTGATATGGTGACTGATATGTGAAAACTTAAATTTCTGGAAAATAAAGGATTTTGATAATATAGCTGCTGATTTACAATACAGCAAATGAGATTTGTTGCCACACATTCTCAGAATTGTTAAGTACCATCCTATTCTCAGTAAAAAAAGGTTGAAATAAAGGCAAACACAAAGCCTCAGTCTACATTGCCTGACTTCACTGTGTGCTTCTATCCAGTATTTTGAACAGAGGTGACCAATTTTACACCATTATACTGTCCCAGCTATTAAGTTTCCTGTATCTGTTCTATGATTACTGAGAAGACAACAGCTCTATGGCTTTTTGAAACACCTGCAAAATGCAAAATTTAAATTAGCTTTTCAAACTCTGGTTTTCCCACCTGGGCCAGCTCCACATGCTGAGTCACTCGCCAGACCTCCCCTGCAAGCTTGTGGTTAGGACAGCCTGTATGTCCAGTTCCAGTCCAGCTAAGTGGCAACTGAATTGCACTATTTATTTGTGAAAGTAAAGAGCACGCAGGAGTGAGAGTCACGGAACAGGACTCAAATGCCTTAACTGCTCTTACAAATGCACACACCATCACATGCATGCATGCAAAGTAATCCCTGCTCTTTAGGTGGAGTTTTCCACCTAAACTCGAGGGAAGAGGTTTATACAGATAGGCAGGGGACATCCGTAAATAATTAGGTCATACTGATCATGAAGATAAGTGACACTCTCAGATCATCAACCACCTTACTCGGCATTGAGGATTTGCAGGGGTGGGAGCAGGAGGGAGAAGCAGAGGATCACTTGTTGAAAAAGGACAATCAAAAAGAAAAAAAATGTAATTAGTGAAACACTGGAAATGTAAGAACAGCCAACTCCCATCTGTAATCACCCATGAAAGCCAGAGACAGTGATTGCAGCGATCCCCAGCAGTGCTGTCCTCTGCCAGCTCCAATGAGCAGAGGGAACTGACCATCTGCAGAGACGTGTCTGGTACCTGCCCTGGATGTGGGAATGGTCGCTTTTGTTGAAAAAGTGGAGACATGGTTTTAGTTAATGCAAGACAGTTCAACTGGTAAAATGTTACTAAATCAATTGTATATCAATACACATTCTGGTATCACAGCAGTTACAGTTCAGAGTGTAGGGTAACAATAATGGAAAACAGAACTTGCCATTATGTATCATTAAAGTATAATCAATTACAGGAATCTGTTAGTGCTTTCCTTCAGAGACTCAATCACAAGGAAACACAATCTACTCAAATGTGCAGATAACAAACGGAAATGATTTTTAAAACAAGGTGACTGGGTTGAAAACATTTCTAAAGATAAACTTTAACAGATTTCCTGACCTCATTTTATTAATGCAAAAGTCAAAGTAGACAAAAATGCTGGCTTTATATTCCAAGACTGGAATATGAAAGTTCCTATTAAATCTGGGCCTGGAGCATGTATTTTCCAGCCAACTTGCAAGATTGTATTTGCTGTATTCATCCTTATATATTTGTGTGTATATACAATGATGTCAATGTTTATGGCACTATAAAGTCCTATTCAAAAAACAAAGTTCTTATACTGTCCTTCTGGAGTTCTCTTACACACAGGCTGAGGCAACGCTCACCATATTCACCAGTTAATGTCAGGGTTTATCTGGAGCCAAGAGCAGAGAGATGCCTGCACACAGGGGTGAGCACACTCGTGCTCTCATGGAGCCAGGCAACCATGGCAAAGGCTAATGAAAGCATCAGACACATCCTCGGAGGTGCAGCAGAGGATTTGTCACTGCAGAAATGCTTTATCAGTCAAAAGTAGAGCTGAACTGCAGTCTGAAGAGAAAGGGCGAGACAGCGTATCAGACAGCTTTGTATCCCTTGTGTCTCTCTGTCTCTCCCCAGATTTACCCCGACACACCAGGAGCACTGCTGGTTTACACAGGTACCACAGGAGAGTCGCCCATCAGGAAATAAATCTGCTGGAAGACTGGACAACAATCCCACCTCCTAGTTTTGCCTTCTCACACAGAGCAGGAAAACAGGATGATGAGGTGAAAATCTGCATAGGGATATGATGAATGGGAGGAAAGACCTTGAAACATTGAGGGTGGGAGGAAAGAAAGATCACCCAGGGATGGAGGAAAAGCTACCAAGGTTGCCTCTCCATTCCACTGCTGCTGTTGCTGTGGGAGCAGAATTTGAAGAGAGGAGGAATTGAATCAGGCACCCTGGTGAGAAGGAGAGTGTGACAGAAAGGAGAGAAGAACATGCAGAACCGTTCACAACTGTGCTAGGGCAGCAAGGCCACTGGGCTGGGCAGAAAGGCTTGGAAAGACCTTGGAGCCTACAAGACCTCCCACAGCTTTTCAGCACCTCAGATGACCTCTGTCCAGATGATTTTACCTCATCACAATTCCATAAACCCCTTCAAAAAAACCACAAGCACAGCATAAGATCACACAAGCCCTACAAACTGTACCAGACCTCCTCACCTTGCTGCCAACCAGCTGGTCTTTGCCAGACCAACTGGCAGCCCATGGTCCTTCCAACACAGCACATCCCCCTCAGCTCGACTCTGCTGCAGAATTCTGCTTTGCACATGATGCTGAAAGCTCTTGAGCTGACTTTGTCAGCAGGAGCTTCACACAGGCACAGAATATCCATTAAATGTTTCACTAATGTCCCTGATAGGCACCTTCTGGAGCCACAGCAATATTTCTCTGAGCAAACGCTCACCGTTTTGAAAAACTAACTGAATGCAGAATAAGATTTCAAATCCCTTTTTTTACATCTCAACTGATTAGTCCAAAAGCTTTAGATATATAGCTGATAGTTTAAATCTGCAATATGAAACACATAAAATGTAACATTAAATCAAATTACTCTTACTGTAATGCTGGGGAGGGAGGGGCTTTCTCTTGTGTTTTTTGTTTGTTTGTTTTTTGTTTTTGTTTTTTTAATGAATCACAAACAAAACACTTATTTAAACTTGACCTGTATGATTTTTCAAGGAACATACCATTGCCTTTTTTTCCAAGCTTTTCCCATAGGCAAGTACATCTTCTATTTTTTTTATTATATCTGTTCAGATACTGAACCACTGCACTTAGTTACAAAACCCCTGGTCTTACCTTAGACACAGTCTTTCACCAGGAGTGGTTTTCTGTGGGGTTTTTTGTGGTATTTTTTAAGCAGGACATCTCCCATAGCATAACCCACAAAACCAGGCAATACACTTAAGGTTTAAGTGCAGAACTGTGAAAAAAAACTATTAAAACATAAATACCAAACTATACATTCATTTAAACATGCATGATTATTTCATACTATCTGCCATGGCCAAAAGTGTATGTAGAGTACAGCTCAGAAGACTGTGCTTCCCAGTCTGAAGATTTTACACATCATCACAGATTTCTCTTTTTTTGAAATTTTCAATTTTTACAATAAAAAGACCTGAAAGTCATTAACTGTGGCCCTTGGCATTGATCTATCTATTGTGTTTTGTGCTGTTACCTTTTATTCATGGAAAACTAATTGCTTCTGTTTTTCCAAATAATTTTTTAAAAAATCTTAAATGTCACCAGTGACTATTTCACAGGCAGAAGCTTTCAACTAACCATTAGAAATTTTTCAGCTGTATTTTTATGATTAAAAAAACCCCAAAGCTCACTGAATTCAGACAACTACAGTATATTATGAATCGACCAACCACGATTGATGAAATGATGCGTGAAAACAGAGACAGAGGCAAAATAACCTTCTTGAACCCAGAAAATTTTCAGACAATAACCATTACCAGCTTTAATTAACTTTAACACAAAAGTGGGGGCTCCTTCTGTTTCAAGTTAATGAAGCTCAACACACAGATACTACAATTAGAGACAAAAGCATAAGTCTAAAGCAAGTTATATCTTAGGATTGAAATAATGAGCTTGGCATTTTAATTTTGCAGTCAGCAATTATGTGAGATTCAGAAACAAAGAAACAATATGTACAATGGAAACATTAAGGTACAAATGCAGCTGGTTTTCACTCAATATCTTTCTTATAAGCCAAAGGCAAGAAAGTAATTTTTTTTTTCCCTACAATATGTGCAATACCCTGGAAATACTTTGACTGTGATCATTTAAGATTTACTCACTTTCATACTACACAAGTCAGAAACGTGACCTCATCTAAGGCTCTGAACCGCTTAGTGACTCCTATCTTGCCTTTCTCATATATATTCATTAAATCTTTATCTGTAATACTGTTATTTCCATTTAAAATGATTGTTGTGTAGCAAAAAAGCTGCTCTCCCACAGAAATGAATAAACCTAGATCACTTCCACCCTTTTCAATAATTTGCCTATTCCTAAATACTAGGTTGGAAGAATATATGATCCTGAACTTAATCTCATCACCGAGCACCTCAAAAAAAAAAAAAAAAAAAAAAGGCACAAAAGGAGAAAAGATGGTCTGCCATTTATGTCTCCCATTTATAGTTTATTAAACCTAGAGATAATAGGAAAAAGGTGGAAAAAAAGCAAAGAATGTCTGGGCTGTAGTATCAGATATCACTGCTTATTACTGGCTATCTGCCTAGTAATCATAAATCCATTGGGTAATATTCTCAAATCTTTTGCTTTTCAGGTAGGTGTGAGCCAAAAAGAAAAAAGTTTAATTTTCTATGAAGAGCAGAAAACAGCAAGCACAGCACAACTGGGTACCAGGATGCATAAATATTCCTGATTACAAACCCTTGCACATAAAGCAAACAGGAAGAGTTTGAGGCTAACAGTGTGTACATCATGCAAAAGGTATCTCTGTCCCAAAAGATAGATATCACATAGACTATGAATGAACTGCTCCAATAAATTATATTATTCCTTAGAGGGGAGAGGAGAGCAATGTTATAAACAGTGACTTCAGAAAAGTGAGAACAATAAGGCATTGAATTTTGTAAGAGTGAATTAAGGATCTTTTTTTTCCTGGAGGAGAGCTCAGTATCATTGACCAATGAGCCTTATAAATAATAACATTAACTCCAGCACTGCCTGTTCCCCTAAGCACCTTAGCATCTTGCACTTTCAACATACCAGAAACTAAATGTACGTACAAAATAAGTAAAAATACATTCAGAATTACGTGGAGGTTTCAAATAGATTTTTTTAAAAATACAGTTTCCTAGAGAGTTTAGAAAGCACATGAGCCTGGCAGAATGCACATCTCAGACACACAGCTTTGATGATACACTGAATGTACCTTTGGTGTAGAAGTCTTAACAAATCAAAAGCAACAATCCCTGTACATCACCTCCTCCTTGTGCTGTCTGATACGCTGTGAATATCCACGGATAAAGGAAAGCTAAGCCAAAGCAGCACAGCACTTTGCAAAATGAATCTTGATAGGATCAAAATCCTCAGATCTGTCCCTTGCCTTTGGCATCACTTCAATCAAGGAGAGTAGTTTTGTTATAACATTCACTGAGATCTTGACAAGACTAGGAATGTATGAGTAAATCTGACTCCCAGTGTGAACCTGCTCAGTGTTGAGGGCAGGGCAAAGGCACAGGGCTCAGAGTTCTGCCACTGAGTAGCTGACCTTGTCTGCAGCAGAAAGCTAAAAGCTAATTAGAAAGCATTTTCAGAAGGTGACAAGCTCTCTATTATTTTTTTTTTTTTTTCTGAAGAGGAATGACCACTAGTTTCTAGGCCACAAGCCTGAACAAAAAATGTCAAACAACCGCCTGCTATGAAGTGAATTTCAGTGCTAAATTTCTGTTTGCTATCACCAATACTACAAACATTAAGCAGTGGCAACTCCAAATTCATCTTGTATGGTCATTTCTCTGGCTTTTTAGTTGCTTTCTTGGTTAGCTGGAATTGGAAATTGATAGGCTCATAAACATCTACTAGCGACACGTTATTAAACACATCATCTCTGTCTGCTCTGACAATGATAAGCCAAGTTTCTCTGAGGTTTCCAGCAATCTCAAGGAGCGTATGTTTTTCAATAACATTGTGATCTTTTTCCTCCTCTGCTATGCAGCCTTCCTCCCTCGCTCCCTAAGCATACCTGTTTTGCCTGACTTCCTGAAACCTTCTTTTAAATGGTATTTGAATGTTTACCTACTTTTAAGCTCTCTGAAAGTTTTGAGTTTAAGCAGCTGAAAATGGTTTCTCCATTTTAGCCTCACTATAAGCAAAGGTAATGGCTTTAGAGAGACTTGCAAAAAGATTACTGTCAGTACTCTTGAAACACTAAGATATTAACACTTAACAGCTTTGCCCTTACACATTATTAAGTATTTCTCCTTCTCCAGTGTTCTTTCCTGCACATTACAGCCTTCTGACACCTAACCTTTCTGCACCGTTTCTGATTTCTTCTGCATCCTCCACATCCTTCCTTCAAAAATGGCAGTTTCCCCTCCAGTTTAACCTGTTCTGCCTACTGGGACATCCCTGCCCAGGGCAGGGGCCTGGGGCCAGGAGGAGCCCACCTTCCCAAAAAACAGTCTGCTTTGAAACGCAGGGAAAGCTGCCAACTGCTCAATTATGAACTGTAGCATGCACGGTTCATATGCTGTTTTGACAGGGTGGAAAGGCAACCACATCGGCAGAAGCTGCTCTGCTTGGGGCATTCCTGGAAGGAATGCTGTACATTTTGAAAGAGTAAATTGTTTGGAGTCTCATGTGAAGTTCTTGCAAGTTTACACTCACTCCCAGCTTGATATGACAAATGTCAATCTAATTTTAAGGCTGCGGCATTAAGTTTTGTTATTGATTTTCTGCTAAAAGTTCATCTCATACTGTCTCTCTCTTCTTTTTTTTCTTTCTTTTACCTTCTTGAAAATGAACATATATGTTTTATGTGACTAGTTTCTTCTGGTACGTCATTATCCTTTTACCTGAAAAATACTAGTTTATTCCTCTATTTATTCTACTGGAATAATTCAAAGACTTGCCTTGCAAAAACAATAAAGAAATAATTCTGTATTGCAGAAAAACAATTGTTTTATCAGTATTCTAAATAGAACTTCTTCTGTTCTATAAGTAAAACTTCTGTTTTACTTATAACAATGCATAAATTGATGTTAATATGCAAGTATCTCAGCTTTTTCTTCTTTTAAGCGTCTCTAAGTCTCATAAGATGCCTACAAAGAACATAAAAAAGCAACCTGGAAATACTTAATGATCTGAGCATGGGAGAGGAAAAACTGTATATATGTATTACATGTATGTAAGTACTTTCTGCTCCATCTTGTTGCTGCTGTTAGATGTGACCTGTGAATCTTCTTAGTTTTGGAAAATACGTTTCTTTTTTGCAGAATTGTGCCAGAGAGGAAAAGACTTGTACTGCAGTTCAGAACTACCCTCTGAATCAAGTAGAACAGAAACTCAGACTAGGGCCTCTGAGATCCAAAACGACTGCCCCATCCATCAGGTTTTTCTGAGCTGAGCGTCTCACAAACTCTTCTGCTGCAGTTGTTTCACATAATACAAATAATTTAATATTCACTAGAGAAGCAACTTGAACAGGTTTCTCATATCCTAACTGAGAGCCCCACCTATTTGATTATGAGCTGTTCCAAAGCGGAGGTTTCTCTTGCTCAGAAAAACCTTTGGGGCATCTCAATGTTTAATCAGAGAACTTAAAATTTTGAAAAGACTCATGGGGATGAGAAAACTATTTCCTTCTCTTTTCTGGTAGCAAGCAAACATAATAAAGGGCAAAGTAAATATAGAAGGTAAAGTCTCACGAAAACAACTTTATCAGCCCAGTCTTACAGTTCTTTGACAGTTCCAAGTTTCAGATTTCTGTAATTATTTACAGCAGGTACCACCAGGCAAAAAGCACTATGTCTGTATTTGATGGGTAGAACTGAATTTATAGTGTGTTCTTCAGCACACACCTCACACACTTCAGATAGCCATTGCTATTACAAGAGAGGCTTGGCAAGAATCAATCCAGAAACGTCTGGAAACTACTTCTGGCTTAAGGGTACCAAAAGGACGAGTCCTGTAACTGCAGTCAGAAGAATGACTCTCTGTAAGCGTGTGCCAAACGCTCTCAGGAGCAGAGCACATCATCTGCAGTAGCAAATTCAGACCAGAGCTGCCAATTCCTCTGCTGTCGAGCCCCGTGCAGGCAGGACAGCTATTGAACTGGACAGGCAGAGAATTACTGTTCTTTTTGGATGGCTCCCTTCAACGGGGCAGAACGGCACCAAAATTACGAAACGGCTGAAAAATCATCGCCTGCATCTCGGCTTCTGAGACAGTGAGTTAAACTCGGCCTTCCTGTGCCTGGCTATCAAACTCACTCCTTGTCAACAGAAGTTATGTGCACACGTAAAAATAAAATCACTCCACTTATTTACATCTGATTTGTTTGTAGTAAGAGAAGTTAGCTCTTAGAAAAATGTGTGGAAGGTGGGGGAGTAATGGAAATTATCCATTGATCATAATTGTCTTAAAATGTCAAAAATTTTCCCTCAAAGCTCAAATAAAAAACTTTTAAAAAATCTACAGAACTCCAAAGTGCAAAAAATAAAGTCATTCATCATTAGAAGATGGACTAAAATATTGCTAGCCCGGTTTCACAGAACTTTGTTTCTTTTTTTCTGTTCTCTTGCCACAGAAGCAGAAAACATAAAAGCTTTGAAATTAAAATAATCCAAAAGGTACATAGCCCCACTTTCTCACTACTGTCTTTCTGATATTTAATCCCTGCCATGCATGCAGAGCAAAAGGGAAGCGAAAGTCTTCCTCTGAAGGTTACCTTACTTGTGCATGAATTCTACTGAATTTTTTAACCAGTAACATCTGAATCCACTGATGTCTCGATAGTTCCACAGTCATTTCAGTTATCCTCTTGGCAACTTCAACAAATAAATAGGAAAGAGTAGACAAGCTTAAAATGCTCTCCACTGAGAGGGCTAAAAATCTGAAAATCAATGTGTTGCAGTATTAGAGCAGCCAAGAAGTCCTTAATTTGAGCTCACAGAAATCAATAAGACTAATACAAATCTAAGAACTGCAAAAGGTGAATGTTTTTCATTTTCAGAAAAAAAGTATTGAGATATTTTATGAAAGAAAAAAATAACGAAAAACTAACAGCAAATAAAAACTCTAACACATGCTTTTACAATTTAAACGTGCCTTGTGGTTCTCCAGCTCACTCCATGCTCGTGTTTCCATGCCCTTTTTCCATCCTCTTCACTATCAAACTGCATTGAAACTCTTAAGAGTTTGGGGCTTTAGTACTGCAGGTGGTTTTTAATGACATTCTGAATTGTGTGCTTACTGTCTTTCCTTCATCTCCCTTATCTTTTGATCAGTACTGAAAACTTCAAGCTATTCAGAAAACTTGGTAAGAACAAGATTTCCGCCGGTTCTGGCAGCATTTCTACAATAGATGTATCCAGACTATGCCTTCAGCTGGATGAATACACCCACAGAGGAGAACCCACGGCAGTCTCACAAGTGTTAGAGTTAAGACAAAGAGAAACCCCGCAGGGAAGAGCTCCCGAGGCAGATTTTACAACTGAGGAACTCTAACGTTTCCAGGCTTTGCAGCTACTTCTGCAGGAGTTGCACAGGGCCATGAGAAGTTAACAGTTTAGGTTGGTGCCAGCTCTTCCTCCCGCCTTTTTACAAGCTACAGATACACCCTGTACTGCATCCAAACACAGCTGAGAGCACTTGGCTCTGCAAAATATTTCAAAGAAAGTCTAAAATGTAGGAATTTAGGCTGTTTCCAGGCTTGGAGTGTAGAAAGCTTGATTTCTGATTTTAGAAGGTAAGTTGCTTGGATAAATACTCCATGAAGCACATCAAGCTTCAGATGCTGCGCTGCTATTTTAAATGCACTTTTCAAAAAGTCTTTTCAATCATTGCTTCCGAGTGCTTGAAGTCCAACAGACTTCCCATTGCATTGTGGAGGTTCAGGACCCTTCAAGAGCTGACTTGAGACTTGTGGACATTATTCTAATGGCCAGAAAAATATTAATAGACTGTAAATCTTGTTATCATGTGCCTCATGCAGTATTGGTGAGATAATAAATATGCAAAGGGACTTTTCTGAAATACCAACATAAAAGTAATGCCTGTGTTGTAATAGGAGTTTAATAAGATTGTGTGGAATAGCTATTCTCAATTATCTTTTGTCCTTGTGATTTCCAGTACCTGATGTCAATGTAATTGCCATCTATTTGTTTAAATTTTGATTAAATCCCTAAGCATTTAATAATCCATCATTATAAATTTTTGCCTGGCATCATTGTAGTAAATAAACATTTGGGTTAGATTTTTTTTTTTTTAAAGTAGCAGCAATTTAAGTTATGCTTTTATATCCATATTTAAGCTCTAGATCTAAGAGCTGAATTTCAAAATTACTGAAACTCAGGTAGCTCCCTTTGAAGGTCAACAATAAACTATTGAGCAATATTAATAGTTGGAGGGCTAGACCTAAAAGCTGTAAAGCACATGAACTGGACTAATTCTGTTCCTCAGCCCTCTTTTGATATTTGTGCTTTCTCCCTAACATTTGAAGTCTTACCATTTGTACATTTTCAAAAATCATTACTATGTACAAAAAAGTACATTGTTCACATGTGTAAACCACTGGAAACCCCTTAACTCTCCATCTGCTGATTTCACAAGGCTTTTTATTTAGCCATCATATACAGTCTGAGGGTAGGGGTGAGATTTTTCAAGGACACGAAATGCAATTTGGAGTTAACAGACAGCAAAATCTGGCAGACAGGTACCTAACTCTGGTACAGTTTTGCAAACCTTTTCCTTAAGGTTCTGCCATATGTTATAGATCTAAAGGAAATGAATAATGAAAAGCAGCCTCATACCATTATTCCTTTTTTATCCCACTAAATTAACTTTAGGAGTATTCTTAAAAGAAAGTAATCTTTTCCTAAAAACTATTTTATTAATCCACTTCTAGTCTTGGGACATAAAACTGAAATAAGTTCAACTATCTTAAGGCACTGGCACTTGAATCTATCCTGTCTTATACAGAAACTGAAACTACAACAACCAGGAGGGAAAAAAAGTCTTGTAATTCTGGTGCATCAACCAGGCACCAGCTTTGATTCTATTAAAATAACCTTGCTTTTTTATTGTCACATCACACACATGCAGAGAAAGCTCAGCAGGAATGTAAGTCAAGTGAACTAATAAGCTTAATTAACACACAGAAAATAAAAGAACTACCCTGCAGATATGTATTTATAATGGAACCAGTCAGCAAATAAACAAGTCATCATAATGAAATTTTGTATGACTTCCTTTTGTCACTGGAGTCAGAAGTATGAAAACTGGGTAGGAACCAAGTATTATAAATCTTTATTCTAAAATTAATTTTTTTAAAAAAAGTTTGTAAGAAACCAAACACAAGTTATTTTTACAGCTCCACTGAGAACTCCAGCATCGATCTCACTGCTGAGCATCCACGTCCTGAAATTACGGAAACCCAGAAAAGATCGAGCTCTGTGATAGAGATCCCATCCTCACTCTGTTCAGGTGGTAACAACACTCTCCAATCTCTGTCCAAAGGGCTCAGATCCAATGACACAAATGGACCCCTCAGGAGCACTCGGAGCCTGCTTTGCCACCTCACTTCCAACCGCATGAGAGCAGCAGCTGGGCAACACCTTGGTGTATTTTTACCCTGCAAAATCTGTCCAGTTTCCAGTGGTTTTAGGAAATGTGGTGGTAGGAGAGAGCCTCTAAACCTGTGGGATTATATCAGCTGCATGTGCAACAAATTCTTAGGTACAGGACAGCTTCCAGGGAAGAGTTTTCCACTTCAGAGCCTCTTCCCAGGGCCTGAACACAAACTCCCTGACAGTGGTTCTGGGAACCACAACAAGGCAGTTCACATCTTAGGAAACACAAACCCAAGCACAAAGGCAAAGAGTAGGAGGCTAAAGTAAAAGAGTAGGAGGCTAAATTTCAGTTAGCAGTCATTAGGTTATTTGAAAGTACTTATTAATAGACTGCCTCCTGACAGAAGATGTTGCCCTCTTTATTATCTTTCTCCAAAAATTTTTCTCCGGCAAACAATTAAGTCAAGAAAAGTAATTTATCTTTCATCCCCAAATACATTATTAGGCATGACTAAAGATAGTGATTCCACTTACAAACTTGAAAATAGTATTTAATAAGAGAGAATGACTTGCAACCATATCTACCAGGTAAGAAAACCCTGGCCTGGGTTAAAGGCTCAAACATAAGTAACGTTTAGAAGTAACTTGCTACAAATACAGCTCTTGGTTCACATCCCTAAGAAGAAAAAAAAAAAAAAAAAAGATCTCCTAAAGCCCAAATATTAGAGAGTAAATCTTTAAAGTCTGCTCTCACTGATTCGTAGTTCAGCCATTACTCAAATATGCAATACATAATGCTGATGAGTTAAACATCACATCACCCCTTTTGATTTATCTCTTTCAATTGTCTGGGAATTTTATTTATGTTTAGAACTATAAGGTGTTTGTTGGTGATGCCAATGGATTCAGTCCAGGGTGTGATAGTTGAGTGCTTAGACCATTACACAGCATTACAGTATATTGATTAGAATACCTCTGGAATCACTAAGGACAAATCTAATAACATACTAAGGGAAATGCCCAGAAGGGATCAGGTCTAACCTAACCAAATGATACAGTTTCAGCTTTGCTGAAGAGAATAGCAGCAGTCTAAAAGGTGAACTCTTCCAGTTATTATTTTCTTTAAGTTAGTGTTTTTCTACAGTCAATAAAAAATTAATATAATTTTATTTCTCCCTTATATCATTTTTATGTACTAACACAATATTATCTATACTGTCCTCAAGACGTAGAAGGTGATGTTGGACAAATAAAAAGCTCAAAAGGACTTTCTTTATGTGCTTTCTGAATTTCCAGAATATCTGAGCACAAAGAGCTCAGGCTGGTGCTGTATCACATATCACTAATTCAAAGCACTTAATCCTGTCTTCCACACGTCAGCCAAAGCAATACAAATGCCAAAAAATTCCTTTTTGAGAGCAGAATTGTATACACTGTAGATTATATAAGCCTTCTGTCCCCCTCCACTTGAATGTACACTATCAAATCATCCTGGCCATTACTTTATATTGAGCAGATGGTATTATGAGATTTTGATAAAGAACAACAATCTCCCAGCAAGGGTTGCAAAGGGGTCGCTGAAACCAAGATTAACAATTGATTAGCTTTAATGGACCGTGACAGTAATAAACAACACAGCTCCACACAAAGATCTGATTGTCCTGTTAATGCTGCTGACACAAATGGTTTTTAACTGCCTTCCTCAAAGTGTTAATATTGCCAGAGCCTCAGCAAACCAAGGACTTCCTCAAAGTGAGAACTCTCCTGCAGAGAAGAAGCACTTACTGTAGCCCTCTAAAAGATCTTCCATGAAGTGTGTTCCTGATTTATTCAGACAATAGCTCCCATTGTCTCCAAGGCTTAAAGTTCAAAAAAAAAAAAATAAAATGCAGCACACCTCTGCAAGGCTGGAATGTGAGAGAACTCTAAAGGATTTGAATACAGAAGCCAGCACTCATCAAACATACAACTGTAACGTGAATTATCACTTTCAATGTGCTCATTTTATCTTTACTCCACCGTAGGCTGATAGACCCCAGTACCACAGCCTTCTGAACTCAATTATTTTATCCTAGGCTCTGATAAAGTCACTCTATTTTTTTTCCTTTCTGCACAGAAATAAGTAATTTGTGTCATATTTTCATTAAAATAAAAGGTTTTGTGATTACTGGACGTAACCATGGTAAAATATGAAAACAGAACCCACAGATCTGCTTATTTCTTAGATACACATACGGGGGAAAGTCTGTGGAAAAAGTCTCGGTTTCCCTTAATACTTAAGCCCAAAATTTAAATAGACTTATGGCAAATATTCACAGAAGGTTTTAAAATTAAATCTAAGTAGAGACAAGGTAAACAAAACTCCACCTAGCATGGCATTCAAGAAACTAAGGATATAGGAATTCATTCAGGGTAAGGAAGATTTACTCATGTAAGCATTGAGTAAGAATTTCTGTTAAACTTCTAATTTTAGGCTATATTACTTGGGGTTTAAACGAATTTTTTTTTTTTTTTTTTTTTTTTAAATTATGTGTCTTATTTAATCAAAGGCTTTTCTTTTAAAGATTTTTAACTGTGAGCTGCACCAGTGCTGCTCCCCTCACCGAGTTATCCCTAAAGGCAACACGCGACAGTGGTGCAGCTCTAAGGGCTTGTAGGTGAGAGAAAAAACAGTGTCTGCTCCGGACACAGATCCAAACATAAACCACTTGCACGAATCAAGGTCATACTAATCCCATCCCGGTGGGTCCCACCCCATCTGCAAATCCAAGCCTCTACAGAGCAGTTCCTTGCCAGGTCCCTGCAGTGACGGAACAAGTTGATAATTACCGTGCTTAAAAATCTTGACCTCCGCAGATACGCGAGGGAATTTAAACGGAACCTCTGAAAGAGGAAAATCCGCCTGCCTGGTGTCCCAGCACACAACCACTAAACATAGCCTGTCAAAACACTGAGCCAGCCTTCATTAATTCCATTTTCTGTAATCAGCATCCTTCTATTACTCACATCCTTGGCTTTCTACAGCAGCTCTTCAAGCAAGCTATTGTATAAACTCTTATATCAGAGTGTACTCTGATGATAAACTTTCCAGGAAGTAATTATTAATTACCTGTAAGTCAGCATCAAATTCATGTTTCAGGTAAGCATCTTCTGCAGCTTCAACAAGACGCTGAAAAAAAGGAAAAAAAAAAAACAAAAAGTGTATTTTTGAAATAACAGATAATATTTATAACAGAGTTCTCCTTTTTTAAAAGCAGAGATTGTTAGAGCATTGTATAATTCATCTGCTATGATACTTTATTTAATAGAAATAAGTTATCCAGATTTTAAAAAAATAAAAACTGACCAAGCTTTTTAAACCCTCAGTACCTACTATTGCTCATACAAAACTCTCAAAACAGTTCAGCTATCAATAAACAAACAAATAAAAAGGTAATTTTTTCAAATAGTGCTCAGCATTCTGCAGCTCATGTTCCAAAACTGATTTTTGAAAGAACACAAAGTTGCTTTCACACTGGACCTTATTTGCACATAGAAACCCGTTTCAAATCTTACTTAACATTAAAATAGGAGGCATTTCCTAATAATGCACTTGATTTCAAGGAACTGGGGAAAAAAAAAGGTAATTTCTAAATTACACTTCAAATATGAGATTAGAAAAATAGAGACTAGGTTTTTTTACTAAGCAGATTTGAGGTGTTTTTACATACTACCTTAACGTGGTGCATAATCACAAGATTATTATTAATAATTATTATTAATTCTGCAATTACAGAAGTAATAGTTACTGAATGACAACAATTCAGCACTATTTTTAATAATAATAAAAATACTTAATAATATACTAAACTACCTGCAGTAGTGTTCTTCAACACTATCATCTGATAGGAAAAAAACAAGATCCCACCAAAACACAGCTGCCTGAAAAATTTAATTTATAGGGGTTTGCTGCAGATATTCCCTTGTAAAATGACTTTATATCCTTTCTAAGGTTTTACTCAGAATTCTTTTTAGCTCAGATTATTTGAACTATGGAAGTACCTCCTTCTGGTTTTTAATCTACCTGAACATTCATACACACAAATCAAAATTAAACAAAGAATTACTATCTACAGGTTATATATTACTTTTAATTTTCTTTGATCTATCAGACACTGGTACACGTGTTTATTTCCAAATATTTTTGTGTCACAAAGCAAGCGAGGTCCAGACTCTCACACCCAGAGTAGGAAGCCATGCACACCTTTTTTTCCCTTTTCAGAATGGTATTCACATTTATCAAGCTGTTGGATATAAATCAAAATTAAATCAGAGTCCATATTGATTGGTATACAGCTTGGGCTGTAATGGAACCTGAACCAAGAAAAATATTTCTGGTTGCCAATGCAGAACAAATGGTTCAACAGAAAGCTGACAGGTCAGAGCCGCGGTGGTTACAGGGGGGGGTTGTGCTCACAGGGCTGCGGAGCAGCAGCGACTCAGCCTGTGCTCCCACTGCTCTGCCTCATCTCCCAGCTCACCCACGGCAGAGCACAACCCTCAGCGCTCTGCTGGGCTCCTGCATCCTCCCAGCACATCCCACTGGGGAGGCTTTTAGCACTTCTTTCTTTGGTGCAGATTACACACCTCAAACGCAAGATTAAAAACTTGAAACGCTCCTGATACCAAGGCTCATATGGAAGAGCAAGAGGGAGCAGGTGAATGCCACCCTCCTGTACACCAGGGAGTACATCCCTGACATTTGACTGGTTCCACCTTTGAACATCTTGTCTCATGAAAACCCAGCTGGCCACAGCAAACCCATTTGACCTAGACTGGAACTGAACTGAAATGCTTCCAACGCTGGGCAAATTAAACCAGAACTGAGCTGGCAAAATGCACCAGCTCACCTTCCCATGTACAGGGGCAAAACAACCCAACAACAGGGATGCAGCACAATGGGCTGCGGGAGGGGAATTCGTGGAAAAACATTCCAAACGAAACAGTGAAGTTCTGTGTAATCATTTCCACTAGTCCTGGACCGTCTGAATAGCAGTAAAAGCAGACCTCACAATGTGAAAGGGTAACAAACTTCATTTGACCCACAAATATTTTGTATTTAGAATCGAAAAAGGGAAAGAACACAAATTAACTGTTCTGAAGAGGAAGAGAGAACTGAAACAGATTTGTACACATTGGAACTCCCTCAGAAGTCCATCTTTAGCATGCCAGGGACCTGCTGAAAGGATTTCATCAATACAGCCCTCATTTTTCAAGTATGAAAAAGGCATTTAATGTAAAACAACTACTTGAAATCAATTCATTCCTGGAGGTGTGTCCTCCTTTATAAGAAAACCGTAGTTGCATTACTACTTTGTGCTTATCTGATACAGAAGATCACGACTGATGAGTTTGACAGGAAAAAAGTGAACAGAGAATCAAGAAAATTCTTCATACAGAGAGGAATACAACGAAAAGAGAAACGTGTTTTTCCTTCTGTGCTGAAATATTTACTTACTCATCGAAAGAAAAATCATTACAGCATTTCATGAGATACCAGTGATATTAGATATTAGTACCTAGCAGGCTAGAAAAATAATTCATGGTTTCTTATATAGTTTGTATTGATTCCAACGTGTTTCAATTACATTTTTGCCTCAGTGAAATAAATTTAAACTAAGATTTATCTCCACATGTAAGAAATAACTAGAGAAGCATAAGATGGGTAATAGTAGAAACATCTGGTAAAGAGGGCAGCTCAGAAATGAAAAGCACTGATTGGTACTTTATTGATTTATTCACTAAGATTTCAATTGTTACTTTTTGGTTTTTTTAAAAGTATATTTTTACATACTCTTTAATAGCAACATTCCCTGTAGGATGTTCATCCAAAAGATGAATTATCTACTGACTGGCATTTTTCCTTGAACAAAGCAAATACATGTTCACACTACATGCTTTGCCCTCACAAAACTAATAAGGGAATTAAAATTTTGGCAAACCAAACGTAGATAAAACAAAGATATGCTGCATTTTCCATGTAATCAACTCTTACCCACAGTTTGGTTTAAGTGTCTCAACACCATTATGAAGGAAACCATGAGAAATCTGGGAGAGCTACAGAAAAGGTAAGCCAGTAATAAGCCTAAATCCACAAAATGACATATTAGTGGATGTACACAAATTATCTCAGAATGAAGAAATTGAACACAAATGTTTTGGGGGTTTTTGTTATTTTCTGGGGGGTTTTTTGGTTGAATTTTTTTTTTTAAAGAAGTCCCCAAAGGGATGAAGCATTATGGAAGAAATTCCTTAACACTCTGGAGGCAAAAATCTAAAAACCACATGTAATACTGCAGCATTTTTATAGGGAGGTCAAAAATCCCTTTTCAAATATTTTAATGACTGAACAGCTATCTAGCAATGATTCTCAACATTAGCACAATCAGCGATTTGAACTTAATAGTTTATAATGAGGCTCTTAATACAAATACCAATATATTTTCATTTGAGTAACCATACCCTAAAACCCTTGCTGTAGCAAGCAAATGCTCCCCAAGCTGTGGTTATCCTGAAGGGAATTGTGACTTATCTGTGTGCATTTACATGGAATGAATTCTGAACAGAGTGAGCATTGTTAGAGTTACATCACTGCAGAGTGTTTTCAGAAGTATTTAGCCCTGGATGTAGAGAGGTGTTGGCGTGAGCACACACAGGCGAGTCAAGGGCAGCACATAATCTTTAGATAATGAACTATTCTAATGTTTTATGGGACAGCTCAGTTGAGTTTCCCTCTGGTAAGGAGCTAATCCTTAAAACTTTCCCAGTACATGTATATATAAAAAAAAGATGAACTGACTTATCCAGCATATCACACTGCAGCATAGATAAAAACCTGGATCAGAATGCAAGCAAACACCATATCAAAAAAAACCCTCAAATCATCATCAAACCACATCGTTGATGTTTGGTATTTAGGTGGTACTGGTATCACAAATGACATAGAGAAAGCTGAGAGAAGAAAAAGAAATTTTGTTACCTCACAGTAATTTTTCTTTTTTTAATAAATCACTGAGCTAGTTGTGAATAGGGTAATTTTCTTGACAAATGATATTATAATTTCAGTGAACTGATATTCCCAATAAAGTCTCTTTCAAGTTAGGTTGTTATAGAGATAGCAAAGGAAGGGTGAAAGAGAATAGGTGACAGGAAAAAGAATCCAACAGAAAGTAAGGGGGGAAACAGGCAGAAGTGTGAAAATAAGAGACAAAAATAACAATTTCAAGGAAAAACATTACAAAAACATCCAGAGTATAAGGTATATAATGTAGCTTCTGAGATCTTTTGTCATATACTTTTTAAGGGTTTCAGATTACTTTTCAATGATTATTCTTCATTAGAATCCCATTTTGAAGTTAGATTAAATAAATTCATAGGCATAACAAAGTTTGAAACAGTTTCTGAACTCCTGAACTGCAATGGGACTAACCTTTATCCATAAATGCTGATTGAATTATGTCCTTCTCTCTTTTTAGCTATGAAATCTTGAAGAACATTTATTGTTTCCTTTCCATTTCTCTAAGATAAACCAACTGCTACACATAAAACCATAAACACTGCTAAAAATTGCTCTTTTCCAAACCAAACTGCAACAAATTTTAAAAAAAGGATAGAAAACTGCTCTACCCCAATTATAACTAATATCAGCTAAGCACTGATGTCATCTCAGTCCATAAGACAAATAGTTTATATTCCATGATATATGATTAAATTTAATTTCAAAATAGGAAAAAAAATGCACAAGGATATCACAGTCATCATAAAAATTTTAAATAAACCTGTAGGAGGTTCTTATATTCTAGCATTGAATGCATTCAACCAACGACAAAAAATAGCCCTGAACCCTGAAAGACTTCCTCATTATTTTCCCGTAGCATCTGTTTGAGGTTTCTGTAGAAATCCTGTATATTCCTTCAAGGTTTATTTGTGTTTTGTAAAGAAAAATTAACTAAAAGTAATGTTTATTAAAAAAAAAAACAGCAAGAAGTCTAAACCCAAGAAAAACATACAAATATACTGTACAAAGAAAACTTATCTCTGTTTTTAAAATCTTATTTCTTTCATATTTTGTAGCAAGATTTCTGGTACATTACCAAGCAAAAACCAGCAGCTTCCTGTATACAGAAAATACTTAAAACTACCAATAGCCACCCTTCTTCAGACGAAATATTCAGTGCAATTTTTTTTTTTAATAACCCTATTATTGATTTCTGGAGCCCCTGGTGGTCTAGTGGTAAAGGCGCCGCGCTATCACCGCGGAGACCCGGGTTCGATTCCCGGTCAGGGCCACTCCCGGGCAGGTGGGGCTCGTTAGCCCTTAAAGGCAACCCACCTACGTCCTAAGGACCTCGCTGCCACCGTCCAAGCTCGCTTGGCCCCGGCAGATGAACCTTAGGATTAAAGGGTGGGCTCAGTTCCGCGCACACTGTGTCTCACCTAAAAAATCCAATGCGCAGGCTGGAAGGTGGAAAGACCTTCCCCAGATCTTCGCTCGCGAAGACTGGCCATTATTATTATTATTATATTATTATTATTGATTTGAATATCTAATTTCCAATCAAAATTTATAGTAATTGAGCTGCGAATATTGCCAAAAATATTCCCTAAAGTGAAGCCAGATAACTGTTTAAACACAGTTCAGCAGTTGAGGGTATTCCTGAGAGAGAAACAAGAACTCGTTTTTCAATCATCAGAGCAATTTTCTTCACTGGCTCCTCTGTGAGAAGCCCACGCTGCGCATGTGGGAGCACTCAGCAACAGATTACCAAACTCAAAACATTACCCAGGTACCTTCCTATGACTTCCCTGTTCTGGGGTCTGTTTCAGAAGGGAAAAGAGGCTTTTCCTTTCCAGGAAAGCTGTAAGGCTACAGGTGCTTCGAAAACTTCTGAAAAGCTTGGACTGTTTTGGGAAAGAAGAAGATTTATTAGCATTAAGCGAGCTTAGGTAATATTCTGGCACGGGTGCTAATTCTGCCACAGGTCCTCCTCACTCCCATCGGGGTGCTGGGCTTTGCTTCTTTCACAGCTCTTTTAGTGGACAAGGCAAAGAAGCCAACAGAGAATATTTGATGTTGTTCATCAGTATCACAATTATTTCCTCTGCTCAAAGGCAGCTTCATAGAGGATAGCAATGGATGCACCGATATGCAAACAGGCCTCTCACTCCTCAATTTTATAGCAAATAGCTTTGGACATGTTTGCTGTAACCAATGGAGAAGCAATGTAGGTATCAGACTCTGATGCTGACCTTGGAGGAACATTTGCTCTTCTCAGAAACACAGGTAGTTCTAGACAGGACAATGACAACCAACCAGCAATTTGGCTAGTTTAATCCTTGAGGATGGGGACACACAAACAGACAGTTTCTTCTCTTTAGAAAGCCCATGTTTTATTCCCCACTTTGTTCTCCTCAGCTGTGAGGTAATTTCTAGGAAATTTTAGCACTAAAATTGCTGTTGCTGTGACTAAGACGAACTGAAAATTATTTAGAGCCAATTATCTTGATATTAGAGTTCCTAATGCTTGTAGCTTAAGATAGATATCAATCTTGCAAATAATGCCATACAAAAAAATGACTACTCTATGAACACTATCAAATTCCACTGCAACCCAACTAGACAATGCTCAGCCACAGTAAGTGCTGCAAAGCATAATCAAAGCAGAAATTATAAATAAAGGATAAAAATAAATTAAAAGCTTAGCATATGCAATTATTGCAAATAACTTCAATTATCCACTTATATTCATTCAAAACTGGCAGATTTTCAGGTTGATTGTTGTTAGAGTGCTAGCTGGCTTTTTGAAGCAACATAAAGAGTTCAGCTTGGCACAGAGCTGGACAAACAGAAATAAAACTGTAAAGGGATTAAAGTACATGAAACTCACATGTTGCATAACAGTGGCTAAGACAATCCTGGAGTAATTAGATGCATTTCTAACTTAACTAGGTCAACACTATATTTAATTATGGCATCTGAAGATTGCCATGGCACGGACAGAAGACTCCAGATGAAGAAGATAACACATTTGTCTTGTACCAAGTTCTTCAGCGCTCAAAAGGCTGCACAAAGCCAACATATCAGATATAAAATATGCAGATTATCAAATCTGGTCCTACCACATTATTGTGTCTAGCACAGAACAGAATGAAGTGCTAAATCAGGTTTTATTCCATACTTTTAATTCCTCATGTCCCAGACATCAAGGAATCAGTTCAGCCACAGACACAACTTAGAGCTGTTCCAGGGATATTTAAAATGTGATTTGCCTGGCTGGGGTACAGCAACAACCAGCTCCCTCAGCCACCTCTCCTGCCTCAGGGCCAAGAGAAATGTTCTTCAGGATTTTGCAGCAACCATGTGTTCACCCAAGGTTGTGTAATTCTCTGGAAATACCTTTATACATCTTTTTAATTTCACTTGCAACGTGGCAACGTGCTTTGTAAAGTTTTGCTTTCAATGAATAATACGTTGTTCTCCCCCACATAAATTTAAAAATCTAATCAAAATGTTACTTTTTAAAACACCTTCCGAAATCAAGGGAAGTAGTGCTGTGTATGTATCTAAATATCACCTGTGTGGATATTTATATGTTTCAATATACTTAGTCAGCACTGACCTGTAAGTATCACTATTATCCTCTCCCCTGTGCTGAAATCAGTAGATTAAAATATCTGATCTATTAGTTTTTTTCACATTTAAGGTACTACAGGTCATAGTTTTTACCTGACTGTCACAATCACTCTCCTGTTTGGATAATGCCAGACTGTCTTTCCTGCATTTGAAGACAGTGGGGACTTATATGTCTTAGCAAAAATGGGTTTCTCTCAGCTCTGACAGCTCTTGGCACCATTGCTGGATTCTTGGCAGATATTGTTCAAGAAAGATTTCGGATAACTCTTTTCATGGAAGTTCATTTAATGCAAAATTCTCCACAGGTAGGATTTATCACCTCTAACCTCAGCTATTTCAAAGTTAATCATCTCTCCACTGAAGTTACCCAAACATCCTTCATATTTAGAGACAGAAAACTCCAAAGGTGCTGCATGTCCATTCTAAAATACCTCATAAAATACAGCAAGATCTTCGGAACTTTTCCTTCACACTTTTCTTCACTAGATGTTTAACTTTATATGAATGAACTTAAGGGAGATTAATCCCACACCATATGTACAACATAAATGAGCTACAGAGAAATGGAAATATTCCCACGCTCACTCCACAGGGGAGAAGAGACTTGAGGCAACTCTTTGTCCTGACAGCAGTCCTGGGACTAGTCAAGGTGTTTCTGTTCTGTTTACATTTAGAAGCACCAAGTGAAACCAATTGTATTGCTTTGTTCCCTCACTCAGCTTTTTCCTCACCTCTGCTCAATGCCCCAAGTTAATTCAAATTCAGCTTGTGATTTGCAGTCTAGTTCAACCAAACCAGTTATGATATACTGTCCTCCTTTCAGTTTCCAACCAGATTACTGTCACGCAACAGCAGCAAAAAAACCCTCAAGATTTATTACTCCAAGCAAAGGTCAGTTCCAGAGTTTGCAGGGACTCAGTTCCATTGCCTTGCCCAGCACTCAATCACAAAACACTGAGCTTTGTTCTTTGCTTTCAAACCGAGACATGTCCCTCTCACACAAAGTCAGTCAGACCATTGTTTTTTGCTCTCCACAGGGTCAGGATTTCAGTTGCCAATAGATTAACTGAAAGGAAAAATTTAAAAAATCGAAAGGAAAATGAAACAGATTTCTACTAAAATCTTCCCAACTCGCTAATGCATATGAAGTCTCTAAGCCAGATATTGAGGCAAATATAGTATTATAGTGAAGATGTGAAGAACACAGTTTGTATCCATTACTGCTTGCATCAGTAGCAGATTTTACAACCATTTACCTGAGACTTAGAAATCCAGTTACATCTCAGGTTATATAGGCATGGATTCTACGGACCAATTCAGTGCTGCAATGTACCAAATTCTGCCTTCAATCATAACCACAGCTTATTCCTGTTCCTTCCCTAACCGACCATGAGCTCATCAAGGTCACATTATGTCCCAAACTCTAATGTTAAAATTTTTCATACTTCACCTCTTCTCTGGCACCTAACAATTATTCTTCCTTCTTCATAACAGCCTTGATGTTCACACTCCCAAGTATGTTCATGACCACTCTTTTCCAGGTCCCTACTGATATCTCTTCATTTCTCATTCTGCCAACTTTTATTTCCAATTTTCCTTATTCCCTTTACAACCTCATTGAGCCCATCTAGAGTACCTTGCACAAGTTATATCTCTAAATCCTGGCTCAGTTTAATTCTGCTCCCTTTGTCTCTTTAAACCATCTCATTATTCTCCTTGTGGCAGTACTACTGCTCTCCCTGTGGCAGTACCTACCTCAGCCTCTCCTAAACCCATCAACAGACTCCCTTGGCTGCTGACCCTTCGATTTTTCACTGCCCTAACATGAACACAGAGAGGTGAGACAAGAAAACTCTCTCCTGGGTCCAGAAGGTATATGGATGCACTGACAGTGCCTCAGGAGAGAAAGACACTCTTTCCTCTGCCTGCTGCTGGTTCAGGCAAAGAGAAAGTAATGGTGGAGTTGCAGGAAAGTCTTGTTTGACCCTGTACTGAAAAAAATCACAGTGAAAGGAATTTTCAAGGATTTCACTTACAGACAGTTTCGCTCTGATACGTTTCTAATGGCCATATGCCTCTTTGTGCAGAGTTTCCAAATGCTAACAACTTGATCCAGCTGGAACAGAATTTCAAAGAAAACTTCGTGTCAAGGCCCCAGCCCTGCCAGTTTCAAGAGCTTGTTCCCAAGCATAGGAGTGCTGTAGAGTCTTAATGAAAAGAACATCAGTATTATGTTTAAAAGAATAAAGCAAATGCATTTCCCTTCGTTTCTTTCTTGGAAACAGCTGAAGTTCAGAGATGAAATTCCAAGCTTCTTTGGTCTCTTGGACCCTACTTTATATTCTGAAGACTTGATTGTTGAAGTTGTTGGAATTAGTTACAAAAGCAACTTGCAGACTAAGTGATAATTTAGTCTTTTCATAATTTTGTATATTCTAGCAGGTCTGGTACAAAAAAGAACAAAAAAAAAAAGGCTACATTGAAACCCTATAGTGACAAATTTGTCCACACTTAGTAATGAGACATTAGTTCTATGTACCTGGAAGGATTTTCTGATACCCTATGAAGTCACACATAGTATAGGAGCATCACTTTGCCAAAGGCATGTTTATATCCGGACTTAGAAGTCTGTGTATAGGTACAGGCTCCACCCCATCTATTCATTTACTATTTTTTGAAATAAATATTTCTGCAATAATAGCCAGCATTTTTCACTCTATCTTAAGAACAATATTAAGCTGTCCTTGTAATTAGAGGAAGATTGCAAATTCCCAAACCCAAACGAAAGGCTGCATTGCATAGTCAAAACCTTATCTGCTTTACTTTGTAAAGGTAATGAGTTCAAATCCATTGGGTGTTTTGTTCCTTATTAAGAGAAGTCTTGTAACTTGTATTCTCCTAGTGACTAAAAGACTGCTGTACTTTCACCTCTTAATTAGTTTTTATCAACCGGAATGTTCAGCATTTAATTATTGTATGTAGATTTATTTGGAAAACAAAGCAAAATACGTGACACAGCACATCATTTCCATTAAGTTTGACACACCTCTAGATTTTGTATGACCTAGGGAACTCATTTCAGAAAATACTCCCATTTTTCTTATTAATTTTTTTCTCATGACTCTCAAAGTATTTCTAAAATGCACCTGGGGAACAATATGAGTCTTCACAGAGCTAACCAACACCTGCAGGTTCAAAAAGTGACAACCAATGACTGCAACCAAGCCAACAAAAACTAATACCTTATGTTTGCAGAGACAAGTAAATTATAACAATAGTTTTCCATTTATTTTTGATTATAGGAGAATTGTGAACTGCCCCACACTTCTGGCAAGGCTTTCTCTGTTGGCTGAACAACTCCCTCAGCCATCACCACGGGTTGTCCAATGATCCATTTATCTACAACCAGCAAGTGTTCTCCAACCTTCAAAGTCCTAACATGGACAAAACCACCAAGGTCATTACTGTTGCTACAGGCAGCTCTAGCTCTGCTCTGAGTTTTAGCTCAACTCTGCTCCTGAAAAACGTGTGCAAACCAGTTATTTTCCATGAACAAATCATGAAGCCCTAAAGATCTGTAGCTGCTGATGCTCCTTACCTTCTCTGTCCAATCTGAAACCCACACAACTAGTGTAGAAGAATCACAAAAATAACAGATGCAAAGGAGACCAGAAAGATCTAAGTCAGCTCTCTGATCCCATGTGGAAGTAGCTTTCCCATTTATTAAATCCTTATTCCCTGAAGATGCCTACACTTTGCAGGCTGAAGCCTCTGTGAACACCTTGACTTTGTACACTGCAATAAATCTGTACTTGGCACTGGCAGCAGCATGGCCAAAGCCAGGGATGGGAATGGGTCATAGTTCCTCCAGCCCAGGGTTTGAGGGGTGACAGCAGGACACACACAGGGTCAGCCTTAGACCTTACCCTGAAACCCCCTGAAATGCCACTGGAAGGAGTTTGATAGACCTGATGTATTTGTGAAATGTTAGATTGCAAAATTTGTCATCTATTGGTTATTAAATCTGTTGGACAATCTCTCTTAAAGACTTATGTATTAGATTTGGCTTTTAAATAGAGTCCTTCGTGACCTTTCAGCAGTTACAGCTCATTCCAGAGTAATAAACGGAATAAAGTGATTTGCAATATCTGTCATGAAAAATACGTAATACCAAAGTACCTAAAGGGGCTACAGAGAGTTGGAGAAGGATTTTTAACAAGGACATGTAGTGGTAGGACAAGGGATTATGGCATTTAACTGAAAGAGGGCAGGTTCAGATTAGATTTTATGAAGAAATTCTTCCCTGTGAGGCACTGGCACAGCTTGCCCAGGGAAGCTGTGGCTGCCCAATCCCTGGAAGTGTTCAGGGCCAGGTTGGATGGGGCTTGGAGCAACCTGGGATAGTAGGAGTTGTTCCTGCCCATAGCAGGGGGATTAGAACTCAGTGATCTTTAATGTCCCTTCCAAACCAAACCATTCTGTGATTCTACTCAAAAGAAGATGAAATTAAATATATTTTCTATGAAAAAACCATTATAATTATTGTTTTCATTATACCAGGATACAAAGATGAGTCAAACACACTCAGTAATGAGGCTTTCATCATAGGCCCTTGAAAAAATAAACAGCAAATTGAAATGGAGAACACTTCTGTGTAACACTTAAATGGTTCAGAATGAGTTCTTACCAACTGGATTTTTCTATTTCTGTTACGTGACACAATTCGTATAAATGATATAGGACCTCAATACTGTAAGTGCCAATAAAAAGTAATAAAAATTTTAAAAAGACAGAGTAATGGATTCTTGCATCTGAAAATTTCTCAGTGGTCTGCTGCAACTATTGGTAGGAGATCTGAAATAACAATTGACTGGAAAACCTTAGGAGAAAGATTCAGATAATTAGAGAGAATATAGAGGTACAGTACATATATAAAAGACACAGGTATTTATAAAAGAAATTGCTGCTCAGTTTACACTCTTCTTTCCATGGTTCTGTACATGCTTCAATGGGTTACAAGAACACTTTTGAATCCAAAATATTACACTGGCAAGTTCTCCTAAAATGCCTTAGTTTTCCTCACTTTTAACTCAATAACATAGTAAATTTTGGCATGTTACTAACTTTCCTGTGTTTTCTGGGCAACTCAGATATGTCCTGAACTAACTGACACAGCCCTACCAAAAAGCCAATCCTCTCCACAGAGTCTGAGCAGACAGGCACTTTTTCAGCATTTTACTCTGTGAGGAGATTCCAATAAAACATACCTGAATGCAGAAGATTTTTTTCAAGTTTTGCTCTTTCTTTAGGAGTCCTTAAAGGCACAGCTTTCTGCATTCAAATCCCACCCTCAGTCACTGCAGCCTGGAAGGAGCAGGATTTGATGTGCCAGTGGGGGAAGGACAACAGAGCTGGATAGGGCCTGGATAAGGCAGCCAGCTGTGACTGTTACCCAAATGTGGTGTGTGCAGCTGTATGTGACAGCACTGTCCTAAACTCCCCTCAAAAACAGGATGCAAGTTTTACCTGGGACCATAAAGGCAATAATAGTTTCTTGTAAATTTTTTGTTACTTTCTATTCAATATTTAATATAGTATCACAGATTTTTAAATGTCTGTACATACATGAATAAAGTGATTAAATATGACTGCAAAGTTGCAGTCTTTCTAAAATGAATAAAATCTGTTTGCCTGATACCTTCTCTCATTATGTAAAAAGAAACCAAAATCACAACAACAAAACTAAAAGAACTACTATTTTAAACACAAAACATACAGCCAAATTTTTGCACATCTTTAGCAAGGCTATCGTGTATCTTCAATTGTCTTTTTCATAGTAATTTGTAAGGAAATGATCTGAGCTTTGCTGGGATCTACCTGAACACCTGGAAAGAAAAATCAACAACTGCACCATGAGTTTTTATGTACGTGGATTCTTTTTATGCATTTCATGGTGTTGATTAATGAACACAGAAACCTACTGATCTAATGCCTCAGACCCTTACAGCATCTCCAAAAACTCAAGTACTTAAGGCACTAACCAAATCTGAAACCTGAGCAGGTCTTGCTCATTAACAGTCTACTTGTGAAGTGCTCTTTCCCCATCACTGCTCTCTTCCAAGGCTTGTTATTTAACATTCCACTGTCAAAATAAAATATAACTATAGCTATGTCACCCTTAAACTTTCAAATATAGAGGGGTTTACCCTCCATGTCTACTTAAAAAGTGATTTTTATTATCAGGTGTAGCCAGGAATAAATTATGTTTGCCATACGTAACATTTCCTAGAGAGTACAGAATTTTGGGGACAAAGGCTGCCACCTTTTGGCAATAATCTGTAACAAAAAAGCCTCCTATGTCAATTATACTGTTCTAGTGAACATTTTTATTACATTATTTTAACATCTTATATCCAGCAAACCACAGACCAAAAATCTTTGTTCAACTGAAGGCAACCTGAAAAAAATCCTACCTTTAGAGCTGCTGTATACAAGGTTTCTTAGCACAGAATCAGAGAAATCAGACCTAGAGATTTTTTCCTGGAGGACACTACAAGTAGATAGCCCTGGCACACAAAGTTGAGTGTCACATGAGAAAACTCGTTTGTTTAAAAATAAAAATATGAAGGAAGGAACACAAAAATTTTTGCACACTGATTTAACCTATAAGTAGGTCTGCTCTTGGGTCAGAAGACCTAAAGACAGATCATTAAATTATTGAAAATTATTTAATAATATAAATAATCTATTGGTAAACTTAACTCCTGCATTTTCTACTTTTTCAGTGCTTGACCTTGGAAACAAAAGATTTTTCATGTGGTGCTTTGAGTGTTTGGGCTTAGTAACAAAGGAAATCCCAAAATGTTATTATCTGGGACCAAAAGAACTTCAGGTGAGCAGCCTAACTCACAACTATCATCTTGATAGTAGGCAAAAGATAGCAGGCAAAAGAATTACTGAAATAAATAAATAAACAGAACGTATGGAATGTTTGGATTCCATCTCAGAAATGCAAAAGCATTCAGTTTAAATTCTCCTTTACAGGCAACATAAACATCGGCAGAAATTCTTGAGGAATAAATCAGAAATTATTTGAGACTTTAGAAGAGTCCATAGAGGTGCAAATGGACCAATTCATGTGTATGAAATATGCTCAGAGGTCCAAAAGTGAAGTAATACAGAGGACACGGGAGGGGCCAAAATGGGACAATAGAGGGCTGAGAAAACTTGTCAAAGTTTGTAAGTCAGCAGTGTGGGAAAAAAAACCCCAGCTCTCCAAGTTTTTGTTTTCACCAGATAATGTAAAAGCCAGAACTTGCACAGAACAGCTGAGATGAACTAAGTTAATACCAATAGAGCAAGATTAATTTGCAACATCAGTATGTGAAGAAATCAAAGAATGAACAGAGAAATGCAGATAAATTTTTGTTAAAACAAATGCAATTACAGAAAGATCAAAAGAGTATTTTACTGAGTTTCTCAATGCTAAAATTCACAAAAGCAATCGGCCTTTTTCCAGACAGCTGAGCCATTTGAAGAAGAATGAAATTGTGAAGAGCTTCAAGAGGCAATCAGAATACTGAGGAGTAACAAAAGCACCAGGTGTGAGTAATCTTCTCACTGAATTATCAATAACAAGAGTGGGAAAGGAAGTCTTTATATGGTTATTTGGTTGGTTTGAGTTTGGGGAAAATTTTCAAACATAAAAAAGAGATATATGCTGTATTTCAGTTTTAAAAAATTAACAAAAAATAATCCTTTCATTTCACAGAAAAGGAGAATAGAATTTTGATTCTTGAGCTTAAAATGCTGTTTTGAAAATCAGTTACATTACACCAGCACGTTAAAAACACAGGTATCTCCTACAAATATTGGAAAGGTTTTTTGTTTTGTTTTTGGTGGTGGTGCTGCTCTTCTTTTTAATTGTACACATAATCTATTAAAACTGGGAACTTGAACACTACTTTACTTCTGATATTAAGAACCTAAATATCTTCACAATTAAAAGCTCACTCCCTTTAAAGACTAGCTATACTGAAAACAAGTGACTAACCTCATGCCATATGGAATTTCATTGATTTCAGTAAAATTTCAGCACTATAAAATTCTGCTTTTCCTAGTGGGAGTCATGAAAGCAGATGAAGGGTAGCAGAGCACAGCAGAGCCTACTACCTGTCTGGCACCATAGCCATCCTGCACAGATGGGAGAGGGATATGATACAGGCTTCCAGGCTTCCACACCACACAATTCACAGCTCTTTGGAGCAGTATAACAGTACATGCTGCTTAAAAACTATTTTGTTTCTGTCAGCAGGACTTCCATATGGGGACTGCCACGTTCCCACTGCATGTATTGCACCGCTTGCTGAAGAATGTGCCTTTTACAGTCTCTTTAAGATCATGTCCTGGTGGTCAGGCTTAATGTCTGTAATATCCTCACCTGGATAGTTTTCAACTGACTGAGGAGGTAAAGAAACATTTCTTTAGAACTCAGGTATAAAAGCTGGGCTTAGAACAGCATCATTATCTTGGTAGGCTCAACTCTGAATTTCTTTTGGTTTTGAATTTCGGGAGAGATTTTGGGTGGGGGGAGGGGAATAGATTTTTGAGTTGTTTTGGGATTTTGGGGACTTGGGGGTTGGAGGGTTTGCACATCCTGCTTAGTCTGATTCTCAAGTTATTTAAGTCCCTTTTTTTTCCCTACTAGGTGTTTGAACTGTTTGCCAAATGATATTCAAACAAAAATGCGTAAGACTTTTCCCATGAATCTTTAAGAAGTATGAATGATGGCTAAGTCATACACTAATAAAACTTGCAAGGTCAATTTTATTATACAAATGTGTAACAGACCGTGTAAATGGCAATTATATCCTCAGCTTTTGAAAGTTGGGACATTGCTTTTTTCTTCAGACACTCTGTAGGGATTTCCACTGAAAGCCAGGGATCTCCACTGATATATATGGGAAAATATTTCAGTTCCTTATTAACAGAAACAGCAAAGCAACAAAGGATAAGCTCTTACACAGTGGTAAGAGAGTACAGTACTAGTAAATAGCACAGTGAAGCATTGCCATGGGTATAACATGGGCATTAATAGTTTAATTCAGATCCCCTTTTGATATAAAGGTTGCACTGAACACCATCGCTCAACTATCTGATGAAATGAGGTACATGGAAGAATAGTATAATGGCTTCATTTTACCTTTTTTTTTTTTTTTTGCATGTGTTGTAAATATTAACTTTTAACATCTGCAAAAAACAGTCAGGGAAAACTTCAGCTCCAGCCCTACCCTGTTTATTCCAGCATCACATGGAGAGAATGACCTCCAGTGTAAGCAAGTTATTGTCCCACAGTATTTCATCAGGCTTTAAACTACTCTGTCTTCAAATCTACTTCTGAATCAGTGCAACAAATCCATCTTCAACAAGGATTTTGAGGAAGATAGCTACGTTAGAACCTAATAGAAAGTCCCAATATTATAATTCTGACCACTTTCAGTCCCATCCTCACAAGCAGTTTCACAGATAACACTTTCATTTATGCAGGCTATACTGGCTCGGGCTAGTTTCCCAAATCATTTACATTGTGATACAAGTTTGCACGGTTCTTAAAACAATTTTATCTCCATTTCAAAAGATTGCATAAAAACTGAAGAAAAAATTACCACAGTAAGTGAGCCAACATTGTAACAATATTGTTTTGTTTACGAGTCCCATCTGTCCTTCGGTTTATGTTTATGTTTTTCCTGATGCTATGGAAGTATCAAAGGATATGCTAATGATAAGCCATAGTGGCAGTGACAGATAACACTTTAAAGGTGAAATGCATAATTCTCTAACAACCTTGGTAGCACAGTCACCTTCCCTGAAACAAACAGTGCAAGGCCACCCTTTTTACATCGTATTACTCAGCCTCAGAAATTAAGAAATAAACCTCAGGGTTCTGTTGTTTTGTTGGGGTTTTGTTGTTGTTTCTCTTTTGGGTTTAATAAATCTAGAGGTAAAAGTATTTGGAAGTATAACTTCTTTGAAATGGATAGTATTTTGTTTCATGTTCAACACTTGAAAGGATAAAAAAGCAACCTTAGCAATGTAAGACACCTAATTGTTTGCTGCAGGCACACTGGTAGTACTGCACAAAAATAGCTCTTCAGCCACCTTATATTGCAATATTAAATTCCTGAGTTCTATATGACAATTGGTATATTCAAATACTGTTTATCTATAAAGATCAAACCTTGAAAAATTACGTGTTTTGCTCTGCTGAGATGTCTAACTATTTACATCCCCAAAGTAGCTTGAAGTCATTTAGTTTTCAGTTCATTTAACAGATTTTACACAGATTTCTTCCACTACAATTAATATTGTCTACAACATTACCAATTTTGAAATTCTTTCATGTTACAGACAAATCAAATATTAGAAACATTTCCAATCAACCTACATCTAACAGTTAACACATTTACATTATGAAACACCACACACTCCTCACATCACTTCCTGTTTTGCAACCACAAAGAATACTTTATTCAGTCTACTTTGTCTTTGCACATTATTGCAAGGCAAATGTTTTAAAATGCTTCACTCTAGAAACTCAAATGCAGAGGAACCTTGTGTTTTCAAGCCATATATTAATATGATTACAGCACAAATTTTTGAACAACTGCAAGAAGGAGAATTTTACACCTATTGACCAATCTGTCTTTAAAAAAAAACCAACAACCTACAAGGGATGTTAATGAGTAGCAAGATAGCTTGCTTGTCAATATGAATAGGCTCAAATTGACACATCCCAAACCTGAATCAGGATGTCATACTACCCCTGACACTGTGCAGGAGTGTCAGCATTTTAAATGACAGTAGCACATTAACCTCCCACTTGTCACAAATAAGCCCTTCCTCCTTGTCCCAAGGGAAGATACATGAGCGCTGTTTCTTTTTAATTTTAGTAATGTTGAGTTGGTGTTGCTTTTTAGCTGTTACTTTGCAGTCATTCATGTGTTTTTTTATCCTACATATTAACATTACATACAGTGGAGAGAGCAAGAACAAAGGAATGTGCTTTGTACTTGGAGTGGCCAAAAGGAACGTGGTTATTTGCCATGTATTGCTGTTGGAGTTCACTCTGCTCCTGGGAAAAGTAAACCCACCTCCCCAGGCTTTTACTGGGGAATGTGCCACTGCACCACAGAAAATGAAGCTACTAATGATGCTCTTCACAGTGGAATGTCATATTTACTCACATCCATCTGCAAATCTCCATCAGCAATTTGAAAGCTGATTTTTCCAGGGTCCCAAGTGTGGAATTTAGTCAGGGATCTTGGCAGCTGTATCTGCCAGAACCCAGATTTGTCCATCCTGGGAGTTTAGAGGGCAAGTAGAGAGTGGTCACTATCAGTTATAATACACATTCATTCAAGAAGCTCAAATTCATCCTTTGGCAAATCAGAATTCAGGAGTTTGGGAACACCAGACAAAACACCACCAGAATCCCCCAGCCCTGAGATCAAGAGAATGAGTTCCTTCCCATTATTCACATTGCCTACTGATTAAGAGTCCACTCAAAAAAGCCAAGTGTAGTATCTATTGTTTCCTCAAAAATGATTGCAAATCTTTGGTTTTCACAAGTTCCAAATTTACACTGGATTAAAGTGAAGGAATTTGCCTGGTATGTAGCAAACAGCTCTCTACCACCAGTGCTGTGCAGTTACTGGCACAAGGGAGTCAGCACATGCTGTTTGAGTACACAAACTGCTGCTGAGCCTTTTTGGAGAATTCAGTGCTGCTGGGGTTACTTCATTCATTTGGGTTCCCTAAGGAGGTAATAAGCAAATAAATACTTAAAGATTTGAGAGTACTTTCTATGAGCTACCAGGATAAAATCATCATCTGCACAGATGCTTTAACAGCACTGAGAGGAGCCAGTTCCATCAGAGATACGGAAATCATTCCAATTTCAATTTCACATCAAGTGCTAACAGAGAAATTTAGAGCAGGTGTATAATCCAGCCAGTGTTGCCCTAGTTCCAGAGTGATTTGGCTTCCACAGAGTCTCCCTTTCCCAGAGTCACTCATTGAAAATCTCTTCAGAAATACAGGTTTGGAAACTTCAAAGCCAATTAATTCTGTCCTTCAATCCAAGAGAAAAATCACAGAGCTCAGTGTCTACAGCCTGACTGTAGAGAGAGGAAAACAAAATCAAACAAGCTGCTCCTTCAGGCAGCAGAGAAAGTGCACCATAGAGGGGCAAGGTTGAGGAATAGTATGCCTTGCTTATTAAAATGCAAAAAGATTAATATCCCAGGTACATCTTCTGTAGCTGCATTCATGGAAGCATTAGAAACAAGCCAAAGAGTGAGCCCAAAGATCTGTAGATCCCTCCTGGGTATAAGAGGGCTGAGATCAGCCAGAGGAGAGCTACAGGCATGGGAGAGACCACTGCTCACCAGCCTCTCTCCACAGCAGGCAGCTACCAGGGGAAAGCAGCACAGCTCTGGGGGGAATGCTAATTCTGGCTGGTTTATTATCCGCTGGAAGTAATGAAATGAGCCAGGGTGGCATTTCATCCTCAAGGTTTAAGGTTTATTTTCAAATCCAAAGAAAATGAATATCAGGGATATGGTGAACTCACACTGACAGATTTCACACAGCTTGCCCCAAAATTAATAAACGCCTTGGTGGTATTCCTTTCTTTCTTTTTTAATTAAGTGATTTCCAGATAGAGTAGAAAGGAGTATTAAAGTTAAAAGATACACCAAATCTTATTACTAGTTTTGCTGTTCCACAATTCCAGTGAGAGTTTCACCATTTCCAGAAGCTCTCTCTGTTTCTGCTTAGTTTTTGTCTTGTTCCGAGGCCCATTTGATGCCAATTCCAGAAAGATGTAGAAAGTGCCATACAGAATTAATTTCAGCTGCAATTCCTATTTTAAAGTATCTCTTTGAAGGTAGCACATGAGCAGATTTGATATTCTCAGAACATATGCATTCACTGCATATCTACTTTGCTTGACAGTTTAAGTGAGACATTTAAATATTTCTCGATTGCAGTATTCCACATTTCACCTGAGACCCACAAAATCCTTTGCTCTCAACATTTGCCTCCGATATCACACAGTACCTATCACGACATATTCTGAATTGTAAGGAACATCCACAGAGCAGAAATACTATGTATGCCCTATGGCAAAAATCAGATTAATTGCTAAAACGAGAAAGAGATCCAAAACACTGCTTGGGGACCACTTCACAACAGTGTCTATTGCCAAAGGCAAGCTTCTGAGGGCAAAAAAAAGGTACTTTATGAACTCTCAAAACCATCAGTACAAGAGCTGCACATACATCAAAACTAAAGAAAATTAAATAGCCCTCAGGTTTAAAAACAGATATTGATTTAAAACAGAAACAAAAAGCATAAAGCTGACTTCTGTCACAAATTAACTAGATTAAAAACTTACCAGGTTTTTGTGTGTGCATGCAAGAAGAGAATGGCATTTCTAGTACAGGTGAGCAAGACCTCTGAATACATGATAGGCAATCACTGGACTCAGCCAAAGCTCTGGGTAACTGCATTCATATACTCATATTTTGGTGTTGTGGATTCTGGATTTGAGCTGACCTCAAAAAACACCTTCCCTGAAACAGAAATTTTTCAGCACTGAATTTTTCTTACTTCAGTTTAATTTACTTGGCTTTCTACATAGAAATCTATCTCCTTGCTAGCAAGCTACTGAGTCTGACCTCTTCAGGCTGTAGCTACACCAGGGCTAGACTACAGCTGCCTTCCTACACCTGAGAACAGGTACGTGCTCTAGGGGCATGAAGTCCCTCCAGACCAGCATTCAGTCTCAGAGGAGGCCAAAAGAAGAAATCCAAGGAAGCACAAAACAACAATCTAAGTGTATATGATAATGTCCCAGGAGTACCATGCCAAGCTTCCAGTCTGCAGCTCTGGGACTCCACAAGATCTGAGTAAACCCCCTTAAGGCACTGCACTGGAAAACAGAGCAGCTGCCTGCAGTCCAGTTGTCCTCACCATTTACGATGCTACTGACTCATTTTGCACCCCCCAACCCCTCTGTTCTTTTTCTTTCAGGAATGAAGAATCCCACATGTATATAATCCATGTGCAATAACATCATTCACACCTGCAGTTGCCTTTCCTTCCCTTCTCTAAATTCTCTATGTTCATTATTGACTTCCTAAGACCCGAACCTCGTGCATTGCTAAAGCCACAGCTGCACTGGGAATTAGGATATTGGCAAACAGCTTCCAGGGAAATCAGGGGGTTCACAGTGGACTTCAGCACACCCAAAAGCACGAGGTGAAAAGCTTTAGCACAGACCTGAACAAAGCTACCAAAACATGAGGGGCGCTTTGAGGTATCAACTCGACCTGAAGAATCCTGAAGGTTGAATACCTGAGCCAGTGGCTGCACTTGCTGCACCACCTGCCTGGACCATAAGACCGTGGTCACCACCAAGGGAAAGCTTAGGACATTTTCTCTTCCCTCACTCCTGCATCACGATGCCATTCACTCCAGTACAACACTATTTGCACTCAGCTACTAGAAACATATATATATTTTTGATAAAAATTACTAATAATCTGTGTTCTAGGATTTGAAACGTCTTCCCTGAGTTTCTACTTAAACGAGAATGAGACTTTCCCAGTATTTTCACTTTTAAAAAACATATCAAGCTTTCTATTATCTGTCAACTCAGAATCTCAGCATTTTTCAAATAAAATAGGGGGGTTTTTCTCTACTGTGCTACCTATTTTGGCACGAAAAGGAGTTAGAGCAGAAAAATTCAAAGTGCCATCCAGCATTACTGGGCAAGGAGGAGAAGGAGCTTCAGGAGTGAGCACTGTCTAACACAGCTGAAGCACTGAAAGGGCTTCCCACGCCCCATAAAGGGGATGGGGAGCTCTCCAGCTCTGCCTTAAGATAAAGTTAAAACATGGAAATGAGTTCTTTTTCAGCTGTCACACATAAGGTACATTTTAAACTTATTACACCTTACATCTTATGAAATAAAAATTTCATTTCTCTATTCTCTTCTCCTAAAAAGTTGCACTTTAGATTAAAAACTCTGAAGTTCACACCAAGCCTTGAGATCTTTAAGGATGAAGAGATGGAGAAATGTGATTTTAAAACGACTGAGAACATTATGAAAGCTGAGAACATCACCTTTACTAACAACAAGATCATATCAAGTTTACTAAGTTTAAATCTAATGTAACTTTGGTTTCGCATTTATTATTATTACTTTATTTTTATTATGATTTGAGGAATCACAAAACTGCATCTTATTATGAAATTGCAGGGAATGGCCAAATTACCTCTGCTGGAATTTGATAGGACAGTGGAGCACCTACTCAGAGACTGCCAAGTTATGATTCACTAAGCAGAGTCAAGGTTAGACCCAGATGCCAATAAAGATTCATTAAGTATGAAATAAACTATCAGCAGTGTCTTTGTAATGACCTGAACGCTAATTTTGGCTCAGAGTACTCAAATTCCCCAAAGAAAGAACGGGAAAAAGGAACAATTTCACAGCTTTTAACCACCAATGTGATAACATGTAAAACATTTGACAATATATTGGGAGCTATATAAAAGTGAGAGCAGGCAAGTGAAATACAACATTGCAAATTAACAATGTTTAGTTAAATTTTTCTTTATTTATTCTAGTGCAAAGAATGACTCCTTTTCCTAGTTACTTTAAAGTTTTGAATATTGCCCTGTAAGATTTATGTGTACAGCATGGTCTTGTATGAGCACAAAACAAATGCATGGATATGCCAATGGACCTTCTGAAACAGGAGGCACTGTGTTCTACCACAGTTCTCATCATCCCTGCTGTGGAATGAAGCTATTTAAGACTTCGTTCATTCATGCATAATATATGAGAGGCTTCTGAGCTTGACCTAGCTCTGCCATTTTAGATGAAATATTTTAGTTATGTCATTAAGAAAACCTAGAGTTTGTGTTAATGACATCCTACATCCCTCTAACTCAGGGAATCCTCAGAGGGAGCAGCTGGACTTGAACAGTGTCACAGTTACAGGAGATAATGTTTCTCCTCTACATGCCATGAACTCTAAGATACTATCAATAAAAACATGTATGCCTACAGATTGTCACAATAATATGTAACACAAAAATGTTTTAAGAACATGTGATACAGAAGTCACTGGTTTGTATTATATATTTATTTTTTAATTAAAGTAACCTGGTTCTAGACACAGGGAGTGGCTGGAACCATTAGAAATTCAATGGTGGTTGTCTTAAGGGATAGACTAAATATAAAATCTAGTTCTACCAAACTAAACCAAACTACTATGCCCTCATTTGAGTATTTTTTATAAGAAATATTCAAAATCTAAGTAGCTTCAGCTACAATCCAATCCTTTATCTTAACTAGCGTCATTTCAATCATCATTTCTAGCATTTCTGAAAAGGTAGAAACTTTCTTTTCAAACCTTTAACTTCAAAATAAATACCCCATTTATACACAAAATGTGTCTTGTAACTTTTCCATCTCTTTCATTGTTTTTGACAGCTGTAAAGTTCCGGTTTGTCCTGCAAACTCATGCACTGAAAGCAATGAGCACCAATAAGGGCTTACAGCCATTGGTTCTTCAGCAAACAGACAAGAGAAATGAAAACTATTCCTGGAATTTCACCTCAGGGTAATCACAAAATAAACACTTTGTGTTTTCCTTATTTGCTCACAATGAACATATAAGTCTAACAAGATATGGCATATTCATAAATGGACAGTTGAAAGATGAAATCAGGTCAGCGCTGATCTCATTAGGTTTACAATGGCAAAGATAAATAATTTGCTTCATTATGGAAGAAAGGAAAAAAACATCATTATTGTTTAAAATTATCTACGGAGCAAGGCAGTGGGTAAAGAGACTAGAATATAACATGAAGCACCACGTGATGAGCAACCCAGCAGTGCAAACAAGGTAGACTTAAGCATGATTAAGGAAAAATAAATTACAGAGGATTGAACAAAAAGAAGCAAGACAATCAAGAAGCAGTCAAAAATTAAAGCCACCAATAAAATATTAGAAAAGCAGGAGAAATTCTTCAAAACGTAGCAAACGTTAGCAGGGTGGCAGCTGGACCACAGAGGATATGGGAAGGAAAGTGTCAGACAGTATTGACATAGCATGGAACAAGCAAATTAATTGCCTCAGAGTTCAGTACAAAAGACACAAAAGAGTGATCGGGAATTTTATATTATTTTTTTTAATGAGAACAAGTACTTATTAAAAAAAAAAAAAAGGAAGAACCAAGGTAATTAAATAATTTCAATGAAACTCTAAAACCAAGAGTTACAATAGCTTCTGGCTTCAAGAAGTCTATCAGGGCACTGATAATCCCTTTGGTACAGACTGCCACTTGGAATTGCCTAAAATAATTAACTCATCTCCGTTGCTACAGCTGCCCAGCCACACAGGCCATTTCCTTAGCCATGAAAAATGGCGGGCAATTCTTGGAAGTTGATATTTTATAGTCATCGGGAGAGAAATGGAGTAATAAAATGTATTTCTCCCAGTTAATCGTGTCCTCGAACGGAGAACGGGCTACTGGGGGAAAGTTCAAAACTGCCCCTTGTAGCCATGAACAGAATGCAGGATACTTTCTGTATTCTCACAGAGATGTAGATCTGGTTCAAAGAGGTGACCAATATTTGATTACTATTACAGTAAAATATACCCCTATTCTATCTGCTCACATCCATCAACATTCACGTGTAACAAAGCTGAGTTTTAACAACCTAAGATAGAAAAAGAAACCCTGAAGACCTCAGACTATTTCAAACCCAAGGCATCTCTCTGCTTTTTTGTTTATTTTTTTATATTTTGGAGTTGTGTTGATTTAATTCTAAGGAACTTTTCTTTCACTTTTGTCATGCAATACCCCAGTTTTCTGTGCTCTCTGTGTGCTTCACTTCTTGCTCTGGGCACCAAAGTAAAAGCTGAAGATTCATGAGGAGGCTGTGTCTGACACCATGCCACACAGATTTGAGCTCAGAAAACCAGGTGATAAATGAGAAGACAAAAGCCATAAGCATGCAACACTTTCAAAATACCATTTTTTAAATAAGAGTATAGCAACACCACAAGAACTGCATCATAAGTGTATCATAAGCTCCAACTACTTTTAAAAACTTAGCATTCATCTCATAACTTCTTCAGTTCAGCTCTTCGAGTTGTTTACAGGATCACAGCAATGATCTGTTATCACACCATATAATGTCAGCCTGTAAGAGCCCTAAGACAGCTCCAAACCTCCCTCCAGCAGGGTTGAGCGGTGTGTGCTGGGGAAAACAACTTAAGCCTTTGGCTTTGTTGGCTTTTTTTTAGTAAACTGTTTAAGCTCGTGGCAATCAGTGTTTTACGGGCTTCCTGATTTAAAGGTTGTCCATTAGTAAATTAATTAGCCACCTATGGACTCATCTTTTATGAATTTATCCAATCCCTTATTGAACTTCAGTCAAAAATAAAGATCAAGAGGCTAGTGATTTAATTTCTAGATCATGAGCATGGACTTATCTAAAAGCAAAAGGAAAATAACTATTCCCACTTCTAAAACGATTCAGAGTGACATTTAAATGAAAATTGCTTAATTCACAAATCAAGGCAAAATTTCCACTTTTATATGTCAAAAATATTTGCATTAAAATAAGATCATTTAGTCTTCCTAAACCCATCTCAAAAATAACACCGCTTTTCAAGTGTAAAAAAGTAAAACTCCATAAATATCCATAAATGTAACACAATTAAGGTAAATGCAAAATAAATGACTGAAGAATTACTAATTTACTGGCACATTTACAAAGTGCTAAATTACCATCTCACCACAAGACATGGGAAACAGGTGATAAATAGTATGATTTTACTGGGAAAACTCAGTTTTTTCAATATAATGAAAAATCCCTGTACTGTGCAAGCCCCAAGGGGTACCCAAACCAAAAACCCCACTGATGAAATACTGAGGTATAAATTAGCAAATAAAAATGTTGACCAGTGTTCTCCTTTGACACATTCCCTACCTGTGCCAAAGATTTACCAGTTAAGTAAGTGCTTTTAAGCACTGTCTTATCCTTACACTTCAGATTTAAAGAATTAACCTAAGATGTCCCCATTTTTTTTCTGATGTATAAAAAGTTGTCCTGTAATCCTTTCAGGGAGGCTGTAGTGTATAGTCAATATTATGATAAATATCGCAAGGGTGATTTGAAGATACATGAAATCTCTAAATGCTGCCTAATTCCATTTTCCTGCAGCATAGCTTGTGCCTTTTGCTGCAGCATAGCTTGCTTCTGCAATTCCAGCTTCTTTTTAAAACAAGACTCGCAGCTACAGAGCAGTTATTCCCTTTTTGCTTGCATATACTGTTTCCATTGCAATTTTTCATTGTTCTGAAATGACCCATCAAAAATACAGGGCACAAGATTTGTCTTTAATGTAGTATTTCTGTAGTGCTTTGTGCCTCAACAATTGCTGCAATTTAAACCTCATAATAAAAAAAAAAAGATTAATCAATAAAATTTCAATTTATAGTATTAGTTTGGAATTGTTTATTTCTTCCATAAAACACCTTTTTTTGTTATGATTTACTCAGTTTGTCCTCCTGGAGTCCTTGCACAGCATGGCCAGAAACAATCATACAAGATATGCTGTGTTAGCTTAAATGACAGAGAAATGCATTTGGTCCAAGAATATGTAGCTGTATCTATTTATGTGGACAGTAAAATAAGTTATAAAGTTTTAATTTATCATTTGGTCCCTTCAGAGTAACTAATTTTAAAACATATACCAAAGTTAATGTGGCATAATTACATGGCACTGAAATCGAGATGCCACCTGAAAAATTACACTTGCTCTTACTATTGCCAAGCACCAACGACAGAGCCAAATGGCACAGTGCTTAAGAGAATGTGAGCTACACAATATTCTTCCTTTCAAGTTTAAAATACCACAAAAACAAAATTCACACTTCTCCCAGTACCCAGGAAATTTTAACTTTGTGTCACCTCAAAACAGAAAAGGTGCCAGGCTCTGTGCCTGCTCTCGCCCAAGTGCACAGCAGAGCTGTCTTTCAGGCCTGTGGGCCTCGGCTGTTCCTGCCACAAATCCTAATTCTACTACAGAAGTGTATTAAGATGCTTTTGGCTGTGTATGTGGAAAGCATCATCACCCAGATGTTTTTATGAAGCCTCACATTCAGAGTCCATCTTTGGAAGTAATTTGAAATCCATTAACATGTTATTTTTAAGCATATTTTGATCAATTGGTAAAATTGATCACCAGCAAGGGCTATTGTTTTAGTATGATTCTTTCCACCCCTCCTTTCAGCCCCAAAGTTGGTTGATCTCCAGGGTTGAGTACTATCAGAATTTGAGCACTATGAGACTCAGGCTTCAGTGGGTTTGTATTGTTCCTGGGATGTTGCCCTTTAGCCCAGCAAAACCCTCAAACCTACCAATCAGTACGTGCCATGTATGAGCCACTTTGCCTTATTCCCTCGGAAAATGGAAGTTTAAGTCTTATTCATCTTTTTCTGAAGCTCTAGAGATTCAGGTTACTAATTTGAAACATTTTTGACCAGACACACAAGGTTAGAGCTCAGAGCTCAGCTTTCTGCAGTTACCATACAAGAAATTGCTTACCTACAGAGGAGATGCTCACCTGATAGTACAGCATGAACAGCACAACAGATTTAGCCCAGTAACACCTACAGCATCAGACCTGAGGTGACTTACACACCAGTGATAAGACAATTCCCCTAAACAGCTGCATAGCCATTAGACAGCTTAGAAAACATTCAAATAGGGAGATGGTTCAATATAGTTTGAAGTCATCACTGTGACTCCCACAAGAAAATAAAAAGCAGGAGTGTCTATCATATGATCTTACTCATTCCTATCACCCATCTCCTGCCTATGCCTTGCTGTTACAAGTATTTTTCATTTCACAATGAACAAAATTCTAATTACTCCAAGGGAAAGAAAGCCTCCCTTAGCTTTTTTTTTTTTGGCGTTTCTGGACTTGGTAATTATTCAGTCTTACAACTCTCAGACTACTCTGCACAGCCACACAAAGCTTCGCCACACCTCAGTGGAGGAAAATAAAGGAGAAAGGAGAGAGGAACAAGCACCTGAGAAAGCCAGAAAGGAGACTTTTTTTTCAAGAGCCATTGCCAACTAGCAAGTACATCAAAGTACAGGCTAAGACAATTCAGAAGTCTAATGCTAACAAACAAAACTTGAGCCTTTTTCTTGGTGTTCATCAGAAGGAAGATTAAACATTGAAATTCTGGTTGCACCATCAAATCTGATGTTTTATTGCAGCTGCATTTCACACAGCTGTTAAAATACAGTCCAAAACGGAAACATCAACTAAATTTTCAGTTAAGTCACTCTCAAAATAAACCTCTACTTTTCCAAGAAAAAACAAAAAAAAAAAAGAAGCATCTCATCTCACTGCATTTACCTCCCAAAGCTGTTTCACCAATAGTGATAGTCTTGAAGTCCTGATTTACTCTAACAGAACTTGTGACCACCTGAAATTCAATGCAGCTGGGAAGAGTTTCTTTACCCCTATCCTCAGCAGCAGCTGCCTAGAACAATTAGAGAGCCTGTGCACTTCAAAAACACACTGCTACAGTCTGCTCAGTTTTCCAGTCTTAAAGAAATTGTTCAACTAGGAGAAGAAGTACAGTGGGTTTATTGTATAAATCTATAAAGTATCATTCTATTCAAACAAGAAGATAAAAGTAACTAGAAAAATGAGATCAGGCAGAATAACTTCTGAACCAGTAAGTGTTAAAAATTCAGAAGGTGAGAGACAAAGGAACTGTGCTGACCAGTGCTGGGCACGTTGGGAATACATAATCAGCTGTTACAGACATAACAAATGAACTAAGCTGGGAGTATTTTAGATTAAGCAGGCATCTTCCTACCTAATTACACTGAAGTCAAATAAACTCAAAAAGGTGGGAGTGAAGAGGATAAATGGGGTGTTTGCCCTCAGTTATCTGTGTAGGAGGCTCTTCTCTCTCAATGGTGCTCCCGTGGCAGGTCAGGCTCAGCTGACACACCTGAGCTGGCACAGAACCCGCCGGAAGCAAGAAGAGAGCAGAGGGAAGAGTTAAAGCTCTTAAAAAACACTAATGAATTCTCTTTACGGCTCTTTTCATTGAAATGCTTCTGAGCACTTCAAAATGAAGAATCACACAGAGATGATAGTCTCTCTCCTACTCAAAATATTGATAAATGACCATTCATTAAATCCCTCCAAGAAAGCTATTAACAGGCTCCTCCTCACTATTGCTCCCGGTGCTCCCCCACGCTCCACAGATAAAGCAGAGGAGGCTGGCATCGTTCATTTAATGCAAAAAGGAGGCAGTGGCTTGAAAACCTGCTCTGTAAGGATGCAGTTACACCAAACTGAGCATTCTCCTTAGGAAGATAGCATCTTTTTAATCATCTAAACATTAAATTGAATGAGAACAAGGTTTCAGAAAGCAGGCTGATGTTACATGAACAGCAAGTAAGCTCTAAGTGCGTCTATTCAAGAGAATATTTATAGTCAATTAAAAATAAGTATCAATAAACCCTCTAAAACTGAGCTGACACCAAACATCTTTTTTTTTATGACAGAAGTACTGGTACTTATTTTTGTAATTCAAAAAATAGATTCAATCATACATTTTTACAATATGAAATAAGAATTATGATTGAAAATTGAACAGGTGACAGTTGTGCAAGTGGAATTAAGTTTTAATTAAAACACATTACTATTTGAAGTGAGTAGTTGAAATCACACATTGAATAGCAAGTTGGACAACATGACTACTTTTGTTAAAATAATTAATGTTAATGTAAAAATATGCTAATAGTCTAAAACAGTGATAAGAAAGGAGGATAAATGAGGCTAATTTATCCTACTTCTTTCTTCCTAAACTACTTTACTGTTTCCTTCCTGCTGTCTGGAAAGCTATTTTATGTTGATGGCAAAGACTGAACATTATGTACTTTTGCAATGAAGCCTAATACAAGAACTAATCTGTGAAGTGGCCGGATTTTCTGTCTGTATTTTCAGAAAAGTGTTCTACAGTTGAATGCACTATCTTTAAATAATTTTTGCTTCTTTTCTCGGCACTGAAGGTGAGACCACCATAATTGTCTCCAGCAGTGAATGCTTTTAAGTTTTCTCTACAAGTTTTTATTTTCCTCCGTTTAATCTTAAGAACACTATTTTTCTTTTAAAATACTTCTCTTTTCTAAATTTGAACTTCCAAAAGAATTCACTGAATTTCCTAAGACTGACTAGACCATGGACTATTTTTTTTCTTCTGGCATACAAACTTGCCAGAGTTTTAAAACCAGAAAAATTCAAAGATGACTGAAGTTGCTTTATTTTTTGTAGATATTTATTTCAAACTGCACCAAGATAATGAAAGCTCCATATTTGCAGAGCCACAGCAGTTTGCACTATAGCAGCAATGCATCCAGGAACAGGAGCTCCTGGACACTGCACATACAGGGTGATGCACAGGAATCCCTGGACTTCTTGACAAACACATCTCATCCCCTAATCAGTTGGATTTTAGGATGTATAAGAGTTAAATAATTAATCAATGCACTTGGCCCCCCTGCTATGATTCAGAGAAGTTCACAGAAAAAAAAACACCCTAACTTCCATTTAACCTTAGTCCATGGCACACATAGTACAGGCATGAGATAATGATGGACCTTTCTCTTTCATTTCTCTTGTTTACCAGCAGCACCTGAGGACAGTCGGAGCTCTCACACCACAGCTCTGTGATGGGAATGAACATTAAGCAGAAGAGAAGCCCACCTACACTACAGTAAAAATAAACATTTTTTCCCCTTTCAGTATTCCTGGCAGTATCTGTTTATAAATACACAAGTCTGTTGAGAAACTCAAAGAACTAAAAAGCAAAGCAGCAATGTGTGATCTGGCTGATCTGCAGCAGAATAGGTTTTCCAATCCTTCATTTGCTGATCATCCCAAATTCTACACATTCAGCAAAAGTGACCATGAAGTCCAACAGGAATAAGGAAAAATATTTACTGAGCCTTTAAATATTCTCCAAACTATGACTGTCAAGGTTATGTATTATGCTACTGAATACCCCCCACTGACTGTCAGTGGATTACTAACCATTTTCCAGTGTAGTCCAATTTGCAAAAAAGCAAAAACAAAGCTCTTAGTGCTTTCAAGAACAGAAATTTGCCACTGACACACAAAGGAAACCAGTAGAACTATGAGCAAAATTTAAATGACACCAAAATTAACCAGCAACAATTACGGTTAAAATACTAAATGTGAATACAAAAATATTGCTGAAAACCTTTAATTTGTCAGCAGTAATTAACACAACTGTAGCCATCTCTCCTTTATTCATTATGTCTTTATTCTGTCAGTTAAAACTATTTATAGTAATACTTGGTTGATTCACCATAATTTCCCTCCACCTACAACCATTTATAATTTTTCCTTCAGTAATTTTATAAACCTCATGTTGAGGTTTTGGGATGTCTTTTCCATTTCCATCTGCTGCTAAAAAACCACCAATTTTCTTACTCTACTTACTTAAAAAAAAAAAATAAATCAGGGGTCAGCATAGCCCCCATTGAGCAGCACAGTTTTAAAGAGTGCACATTGATATTCATTTTCCTTCTAATTCTGCAGATGCAAATTAGCTCAATGAAGGAACTGAGTGGATAATGGAAAAGTGTTTACTCTACATTGTGAAATAGTGAGCCTAGAAAAGTAATAAGTTTTGACATTTAAGATCATTCTATTTCTATTATATGAATATGAAATATGAATGATTATTTGTTTCTCTTCTCAAGAATGCCATTCCCAATCTAGCCTTGATCAAAGTGATAGAAAATCAGAATAAAACTACAATGTAATAAAATACACAGTGGGCATTCAAGTCAGTGTACATTTAAAATAGACACCAAAAAGTGGTTCAAAGTTCACCTGGAATATTCCTCACTATTGCCACAAACGGGGAAGAACTTACCACTAAGTTAGTCACTAAAAATTAGTTAAACTCCAAGTACACTCAAGAAAAGAGAAAAGAACTTGTAGGTGGTTTTTAAATAAAAGCTACATTCATTGACTACAATATTCAGTATGAATTCTCTACTGAGCTTTCATAAACTCTCTCTGTGGAAATATTCTGTAGTGTTCTGAGCAAAGAAAATTCCTCTGTTTAGGAACTTTCTCATCTTTTAAGTACTTGCTATGATTTCTGTGTTCACCAAGCCAAGTTCATATTGCACTCACCAACATCTATTTTAAATAAAAACTAATTTATTGACCAGGACACCAATTTACGAGTATTCGCTTGGAAATATCTGAATGCACTACACGTTGTTTAATACTTTGCTTACATACCTATGTACATACACATGCAGAAAACCAACAGAAAATTGCATCTGCTGATCTTGCACACATAAACCTCAAAAAGCACGTGCCTACAGATCTGTACCCTCATGTGTACACATCCACATCCTCCAATGTGCAAGCCACATATGCATATGAATAAGCACAAACGTTTCAAACACATACATTACCTTAACTGTGCATAAACAGTATCATCCTAATGCTATCTGACAACAGCTTAAAGACTGGTGTAAAAATCATCAGTGGAAAAAATCCATTTCTCTTCATAGCAAATGTTTGTTAAATGTAAATGCTGATATTCTACTCCTTAGAAGAACATTTGTCTGCGTGTGGAATTTCACGATAAAAAGCTTTAGAGTCCCAGGTTTCTCTAGATAAACCCCACTGGTTTACTGATGCATGAATGCACTGAAATTGAATTACTGTAAAATAGCAATTACTTTTCACAGTACAGTTATAATGAGAATCAGCTTCACAATGAACACCAGGTAGCTACAGCAGGAAAAGTTAATAAAAAAGAGGTCTCTTATTTGCATTTTCTGCTGTAGCAATGGTAGTCGCCTTAAAGAAAAATCATCCTTAACACTCGATTTGCCATCTTGCCAGTATATCAACCATCATTTTTATAGGATCTCTCTATTTGCAAAGAAAGAACAATGAAAATAGAAATTCAAATGCACAGCTAAAGTTTTAATAATAGCTTGTTGGATATTCCCTAATAACTTACTTATTTTTCATTTTGTTTTCTTTTTCACTTCCCTCTAGCACTCTTGGATTTCTTTCCCATGCCAATAACTAGGAAGTGTTAAAGCACCAAATGAACAATTTTAATTCCATCCTTTTTCAATACCAAGTTTATTGCCATAGTCATTTGTTACTGAGCATCATGTCATAGTGCTCCATTGCTGTTCAGTTTCAAATAAGCAGAGTCACTAAAGTATCATAAAACTTAAAAAAAATTATTAAAAAATCATGACTGACTTTACATTAAGACTGATTGAGCACATTTCCTATGAGTGAAATCACTAAAAGTCCAGGAAAAGCAACTGCAGTAATACCACAGGTGACAGCAGACCACACAAGGCTCTCAAAGGAGTTACTTGTGTTCAGGTGTAAAATTAAATCAACTGTTGAACAGTGCAGGAAACACTTCCGTGTCTGCTACCTTATGGGCAGTAAGTTTTTTTCTAACTCAAGTATCATAATCTTAAAAGCAAATGGATACATCTACCTTTGTCAAAGATAGAAACAAAGCATCAGCAACACTGAATCAAAACTGCTCATCAGTGGTTTTAGCTTTATTCATGTCAAAAATACCTCAGAATAGAATATAAAGTTGCCTGCCTGAAATTCCATCAAGTAGGGCAGTATTGGGAAAGAAATGGTTAACTGGAACATCCTGAACTGACACAAACCTGTGGTAAATAGTGAACACTGGGGACAGGTGGGAAAGTTGCTTGCAAGGGTTTCTATCAGTAAGTAGATGACAAAAGGTTGTATAATTGGTTTAGTACTTTCAGTTTTCCATTTATCTTATGTATCTGACAGCATAAAAATAGGACATTCTGTGATAGGATAATTGCCTACTGAAGGGTAATTCAAACAGGGGATGAATATGATAAAAATCACACTGAACCAACTAATCACTATGAAAAGCGATGAGACAGAAAGATAAAAATTCAACAGAATATTAAGGGGGAGGAGGGAGAAGAGAGTTCAAATGTAATAGTAGCTTTGAACAAGTTAATGTGTTTGAAAGTATAAAGCAAAACAAAACAAGGATGGCCTTTCCAAGCCATCCTATTTCTATATTTCCTGCTCTTTCTTCTTGGCCTCTTCTACCAATCAAACATTTTATATCCTATGGCTTTCTGAATATTTGTCACAGATTGCTATATCTGCTAGAACCCAAAGAAGTACATACTTAAAACTTTTATCTAAAAAATATTTTAGATTAAACCATGGATATTGACGTCTACATGAAGCTAATCCAATGACTACTGTAGGGTAACAATTTGGGTTAACTGTGGAACATGTTTTCTGAGCCCTTGGATTTGAACCCTCACTATGGTAACACCATAATTTCAGGGCTGAGAGATATTTGCAGGGTACTATCAGCAATTACCCCAACGTATCCAACATACAACTCTGAACTCTGTGTTTCAGTGCTCTTGCACAAGTTTCCATCAAAAGCAGAGGCAAGATGATCCAGTATCAGAGTGGAGCAGAGATCTCAGGTCTACAGGAGTTTTGTAACTCCCATCTCCCCACCACAGATATGAGGGGAAAATTAGTTATGATGTACCAAAGATGAAACATTTGTAAAACCTGCACTATACCAAAGGTTTTTGTACTTCTCAGTATGTAAAACACTAAGCACTACTAGAACACAACAGGTCACTCACTACAGCTCTAGCAACCAAGATGGAGACTACTTTATGTAATTATCAAAAATTAATTGCTCTATTGCAAAGTACACTAAACAGATCATTTCTTAAAAGAAGTGACCCTGTCCAAACCAAGCTTTTAGCTCCCTTTCCAAAGATAGAAACCTTCCAAAGAAGGCTCTGGATTGCAGTCACTTTTTCCAGCACTAAAATCCATTCACTCAATATTATACACATGGTTTAACTTCACAGAATTTGGGCCCATTTTCACTCAGAGCATGGTGGCCTATATCGATCCTCCATTTTTTTCCTCCTTAGATAAACACACCATCTGTTTGAAGAGACCACACCTGTTCTAAACATTTGTTAGGAAGCTCTAATTGAGACACAAACTGCTCTTTCCCACCAGCACTGCTCACTCATGGAATTCTATTCCCTCACCAGGAAGTGTGCAGCTCGCTGGTCACTTCTCGCTCTAGATGAGTGCAGCTCCAAGAATGATTTTTTCACATTGTTACGATCTCAGGGGAGCAGTTTTCTCTGCTAAGGAGCAAGGAAAACCATTCCCCCCGAGTCAATATTTTTCAGGCTTCTGGAAGCCGTTGCACACATATTAAAGTGTAGTTTTTCCCTCTGAAAAGCAGACTGTAAAAATAGCATTGCGGGGTTCCATGTTTATTGTCTTTCTCTGCTTCCCTGCCAAGTGTGCTCAGTTTTACAAGTTGAAATATGTTTTCCTTCACTGCCAGCCCAGAAAATTCAACCTCTAAAATGTAGCCAAATTTCTTCCTCCCTTTTGCACCATAACAAATAATCCAAGACTGAAGGTGAAATTGTGTCTACAGTTACACAAATGGAATCCCTGTCCTCGGGTGATGCTTTCAGCTCTGCAGTTGAGACACAAATACCTTCAACTCAATTGAGCAGACAAGACTGGTTGAAATAGAGTAGCTGGTGGTAAACAGCATCCCCATAATGTCCTGTTAGTTTGCTGTTACAGGTGATGTTACAGGAGCTACTGTTCCAGGCAGTCATCTCAGTTTCTAGCAAAGAATAATGCAAAATGAAAACTACAACAGGAAGATCAGTTATTCCTGAGGATCTGCAAGTTACAACGAGCTCCTATACGATACAGTAAACCAAAGAAGTTAGAATTTTTTCTCTCTCTTGTGGTAAATCTAATAGGCAAAAAAGCTACTGCAAAAGGAGGATCAGAATGGAGATTTAAAAAAAACAAACAAACAAATAAACAAAAAAAACACACAAAAACTTACAGATGTACAGAAAGCTGTCTAGTTACTTAAGGACCACTATTAAGTTGCCTGTAGAGTGATGTAGTACTTACCACAATTAAAGGAATTTTGTATTTAGTTTCATTTGAAGCCTTTGCTTGTTTTTCTTGATTTGAACTGGAGGACAGTTATTGAACTCAGATATTTCCCTGCAATACTATTTTTGTAAGTGAAATTAAGTCTGCTTTGGTTGGACATTTTGAAATCTAACATTTTAATGCACAACCATATGCATGTTATGTTTTACTGCACACAAATGATACCTTGCAAACTCATATTAGAAACTGGTAGTCCAAACCTGGTTACACTCTCTTACATTTACCCATTGAAGGCATAAATAATTTATATCTATTCTCTTGAATACTGCTCCTAAAATACTTCTGAATGCTTTAGCATTTCCACTTCAGCACCTTCAATTGCTAGTACAGCCTTCAGAGCAAAACCTAAATTATATGCTTAGTTTTAAATCACAGAAGGAAATAGCAGGTTGATCTGCTGCTTACCCGTACAGCTTCAGATTTCTTATGAAACATTTCTTCCATATTCTTTGCTAACTTTTTCACAAGTTGGAGGCCATCAATTTCTTCTATTGCAACATCCTTCTCATATTCTTTGTATTTCTGGAAGAAGAAAAAAAAATAGGGAAAAGTTATTCACAGGGAACCAGCTAAAATTTTGACAACTAATTATTAGTTTCATATTACACTTCTGCTGACATTCTTCATTTATTTGACATTTATTGGTGTGACAGCTGACTGCCTTTTGCCAAGATGCCACTGCAGGGAGAGAACAACTGGATTGGAACCAGAACTCCATTAAAAAAATAATAAAAATATATATCTCGTGCACTGTAGGAAAATGGTAATTCCTCTTCACACCATTTGAAATTACTCCTCCCCACAACTAAACAACAGCCAAAAAAAAAGTAGCAAAAAATACAAATATCCCATCCAAGAACTGTTTCAAACCAGTGACACGCTTGGCAATCCTCTGAGTCTAAGCAACCTAGAATCCTCCTCCTAAGCAGAACTTCCTGCAGACATCTATTCCACAAGCTGCATACAATGCTTATATTATAAATACATACACTACAAGCTTGTCAGGACATTTCCATGCAAAGAAAACCCTAAACAAATCACATGAACGTGAGTCTTCATCTGAACACAAGCATAAAAACATCCCTTATGCAATATGGATGAGCATCAGCATCATGATGTGAATCTCTCTCAGAATGTCTAGGCACTAAAATTATATTCAAAATAATTTTTATCTTCTATTTTCTGCATATCATTTTTTTTTCTTTATCAGTGTTTCTAAGGAAGCTTGTAAGAAGAAATTATTTTCATTTTCTTTCCCTTGTCATCCCAGAACAGCCCCTACTCTGAGAACGAGTGGCTTTCACTGCAGTTGTTGTTTGCTCATCTCTTTTTAAAACGTGTATGGTTATGTTGAACTGATCACTGCCCATTTCCAAACCCTCAACCTCTTCACAGCCTGTACCTCCATGGCACCACAAAGAAGAAGAAAGGCAAACCTGGCTTTTGCCAGGCTTATCCCTACGTGCCAAAAACACCTTCCAAACCCTTAGGACAACCCACAGTACTATATTTGAGTCAGTAAAATAAAACAGTACTATTAAAAAGATTTATCATTAGAATTTGCCTGCAGAATTGCAAACATTAAAATGATCAAAACAGTGAATAAGTCACGACCAGTCATGTCCTGGCTGGTGATGGAAGAAAGGATTATCTTTTAAGAGAATGCTGTGCCCATTTCTTCCAAGAAAACTAATTTTCAAGGTATAATGACACTCTGGACTTGCTTTAAAATTTATACTTCTCTGTCAAAACTTGCATGAATATTTTAACAATGAAGCAATATTTGATAAAACATAATTTGCAACCAATTTCAAAATAAAGTTATAAATTCAAAGTTGTCAGTAAATATTTAGGGCAATAAGATTTTTATATTCTGTAATTTCAGTAATAATTTCATTTTTCCACACTGTTTCCTGTGCTGAGTTTCTAGTCTGAGACTTTGATAGCTGCCTAAGCAACCTAAGAAACCTCAAGCAGAGCACTTGCACTTCGCTCCCTTGAGGAAGGAGGGAAGATTTGGTTTTTTCCCCTCTTCTTGGTTGGCACTTAAATACCATAAGCAGAGTTCTGATTTCAACTCTGCAAGTCCATTTATGCCAGTACCTGAGATAAGAGTGGTTTGTCTACAATAGAAAAATATATCTTTATTATATACCCAAGAAAAGAACAGAGTAGACAGAGAGGTAAATGTTATTGTAACAAATACTGTGATAAATTGTAGCAAATGATCAGTAAATTGAAAGCATTGCCAGGTAATTAATGATGTCAAAATCTGTCAACATCCCACAGGATTTGAAGTTTTGGAAAATTTAAAACAAATGAAGTACAAATTTGAATCACTTATTTCCAGCTGCACAGATCCTGTTCAACATATCACCTTCTGATAAAAATGGTTTCCTTTAGGCTTGACCTTTGAGTTCTTAGAAAGCATTCTAAAATCCATCACTGGAAGAGACTGCTTGCAGGTCATCAGATTTATTGATTTAAGCTTTGCCATCAAGTGAAGAAAACCAGGCAATTATTCACTCTGTTTGTCTGAAAACTGAATGGTACAGCTGAAGTTCACAAAATTTTCTAGGCACACAAAATCCTACCACATACTCTGTTAGGCTCTTATGAGAGCATATTAAAAAGCCACACTTCTCAGTTTTGATTAAATGGTGCTTTTGAAAATAAAAAATGACTTGTACTCAAGATAGATTGAATGATTTCTTAACTGAGAAATTTTTATTTTATTATTATGCTTGCTCTTAGTATGTAAGTTCTTTTTTCCTAATTTAAAAGCCAATGTTCTAACAAAAAAGAAGAAACAGAAGATATTATTTAAGATCGATTTGAAAAGACCACACATCTTGCATGTCTAGTCAGTTGTTGGAAACCTTCAAGAACATTTGCAACAAACTAGGAGTGGTTACTTGATCTGCAAGACCCTGCAAACCAAGAGGTTTACATAATATGTATTTTTCATTCACATAAAAATAATTCTACTGTTTTTTCAGGCATCAGTCAAAGGTCCCAAAACAGGAGAAGTTATGTGGTTGGAAAACAAAACCAGCAGTTTTTACTGTCCTTGTGCTCCAGCAGTTGTGCCTGGGTGGAAGAGGTGCCAGCCCATCTGCGTGTGTGTGTGCGCTTCCTCTCAGCACTCACTCTGCATGGTGCTGGGAATTCAGATTCAATCTAGAAAGCAGTTGGTTTTATAACTACTGCCAATGCAAGAAACCTGAATCACATAAGACAGTGAAAAGAACCACAAGAAAATTGTAACAAAGGCCGTCATTGATAATGGATTCCCTTCCTTTCACCGCAGAGGTTCTCAGACCCCCAGCTGTCATCAGTCCCCTATCACTAAATTTTTACATATTAAATTTGGGGTTCATTTAAGTAAATTAAAGCAGCAAAGACCAAATCCCTTTCAAATAAATTTCAATTCGTTTTTAAATGAAGTTATTTCATTTTAAGGTAATCTTGAGAAAGCAGCACTGTGCCAGTATGGCTCCAATTAAACAAAATGCTATCATGGAGTGGTGAAAAAAACAAGTTACTGAGCCAGGCCGGCCTTTATATTCCAGACTTGCCAACTACCTTGTAGTACTGCTACTCTGAAGAGCTATTCCAAGCAAGGCTTTAAATTGACATTTCCCTTTGCTGTGAAAATTATGAAGCTAATGATAAAACTTTTGCTTTAATTTAAAATTAAAAAAATAAACCCTTCAATTTTTTCAATATTCCATAATATTATTCCATTAAGGGATACAGAAAAATTCTCATAATTTGCAAAGTAGGCGGTAATAAATGTGTACTGTTATTAAAGGGAGAGAAAACAACTAAAACTTTGCTATAAATAATTGACCTGCATAAGCAAAAATGCATGAAAAATTAAAGTCATAGTTGGATTTTTTTTGATAAGTGGATTTCCAAGTGTCTAGAAGACGGAGTAGATACAACTTCTGATGTGCTGCATTATAAAAAAAAACCCCAAACTTGAAATGCTGATTCTTTGTGCTTGCAAAAATCAGCATTTGGTAAGAAATTCTCCAGAGAGACAGGAACATTTATCATTTGAGAAAGCACACAAAAAATACATTATTTCTTCAGTATCTGTTTTGCCAGATCATTTCACATAAACACCAGGGAAAGACAGACAGTATTTCACTGTCACAACTCTTAATGTTTTCCACGGGTTTAGGTGTGGGTTTTTTTCTCTTGCTTAGTAAATGATCATCTAGAAATAACAAACCAGAAAGCAATCTATACAAAACTGGGGTCAGGAGCCTTTAATGCAATCCAAGTATTTGGCACTGAAACAACAACAAACACTCTGAACCCCCAACAAAAAGTGCAAACACACACACAAAAAAACCCCAAACTAAACCCCCAAACAAATGAAAACCCCACCAAAACCCAAACAAACAAAACCAAAATAAAGCTAAACTGCACCAAAACCTACATAGTTTGAGTGACCGAGGCAGGAAAACTACACACTTGAAGCAAGACTGTCAGCTACAGCTTGAATTTTTTTCTCCTTGTTTTTACTCCAAAGAGAAACATTATCTTCATGTTCCTACTTGTATCTACTTCTATCAAGTCTTATCAAAAATCAAGATATTTGCCCTTATGCTGTATATCAAAATATTTCAAGTTACTTACAAGTGCATAAACAGTCCTTAGTCTCAGTCTTTCAATAAGGCTCTGGGTGCTTTGTACATCTGCAGAGCACTACACCCATTTATGATGAAAATTCTTCCCACTCCGTGGGGTTTTCAGAACCAGTAAATACCACTGCCATCCTGATTAAAGAAAGGAATTCAACGGGAATCTTGTAATAATACTACAAAAGCAATCTCTCTGGTTGCCCATTTGGAATGGATATGTGCCTGGGAGGTGCGTTCATGGCTATAGTTGTACACACTTCACAAACGCTGCTGTTTGAGAGGTTTTGTCACATACATGTTAAATCTATATATGCATAAATACATTTCATGTTTTATAAAGCAAAAGCAGAACTGTCATGCAAATGAAAGATCAAATATCCAATCTATCCATTGTTTCCATGACAAAAATAAATGCATGTTTACTCCACACCACTTCCAAAAAACCACTTGCAGATGTTGAAGTCGCAACATTGCAAAATATAAAATGAGATCATAGAAACATACACTTTTGATTAAATCACCAACTTTTGATTTCAATTAATATCTATGGCCCAGTAGAAAGGCTGTGCTATGCAGTGATGGAACAGTTTAAAGTTGCTTCAGACACTGCCATGTGAGTCCTAACAGTGACTCCCTTTGGAGTGCCAGTGCTGGTCTGAAGGGCCACAGGAGTTAAAGGGCTTATTAGAACTATTTTAATTCTGTATTTGAGATTCCCTGACAATCAATTACAATTGAATGTAATCAGTGCAAGACTGCAAGGCTGCTAAGAGCTCACAGCTAATACAATTTGCAGCTCTTACTGCTGTTTCTTTAGTTACAGAGTCAAAAGTTATGTCAGGGTTCTGAATTAGTTCGTTCTTTACCACTGAACTCATGAATTTCGTCACCTGTGTTGACATTCTTAACCAAAGTTGCCTTGAATTTTTAGGTCCAGTTCTTCTAGATTGTAGGCATCAGAAGGGTATTATACTTCATTTCTATACATAAAGAAATTTTTTTCTTTAACTAATCTGTTCCTGATCACAATGTAACATTAAAGCCCATTCATTTCTTCATTGCTCTTCTTATTGTATAATGATTTTTACATCTACGTTTGTATCACAAAACTTAAAATAAATGTTATTAATCCATAGTGCTTTAAAAACAACTACCCCTCTTTACACTCTATATAGGTTTTGGTATTGTGGGCTTTTTCAGTTATAAAGCCCAGACTCTGCAATATAGATGGAGCTAACCGAAAAAAAAAAAAGTCTTATTAGTTGTTGCCTTACCCCATTAACAGTTCTGTTGAAATGAAAGGCTCTGCGCACAGAGCAGGGGCTTCAGCAAAATGTGGCTTTGAGTTTTTGAAGTAAAACAAAGAATATAAATAGCTCTTGATGTGGAAAATCTATCACAGCATTTTATAAGAGGATATTCTTTTAAAACAATACCCATGTTCAAATCGATGGGACAAAACCACTGAAGGTTTAGACCTTACATGGCACAAGCTCTTGCAGTGCTCTACCACACCGGCACACATCCCTCTGGCACGTGAGAGATGACAGAGCAATTCCCAACAGAAGATTTAAAATTACACAGCACAGCCTCTGACTGCTTCATTAGAAGTGAGGGGTCGCCAACCATGCGTGCACTGCCGGAATAAACCTGAGCCGAAGCCAAACGAGAAGCCGTCTCTGGAACTCCGTGTGAGTGGGAATCGGAGCTTTTCCACTGAGCAGAAGGGTACTCAGATGGCACCACCACAGCAGAGATATCAAATACAGATGGTGTATTCCTCTGATAGACTCATCTGTCAATCTCTTATTCATGAAAGATTTTGTATTTTCGCATTATCACACTGACCCTGTGGTGGGGTGGGTTTATTAAACTAGAGTGCCACTGTTATGCTGTTATCTGGGCCCTCCTGACTCTGAAATGCATTCATTCAATGGAACAGCTCTAAGGCCTAGAAAAAGTAAACAACTGTAAGATTTTTTTAATTATTATTATTTTGTCGTTGAACTAAATTATTTTACTTCAGAGCTTCTATAAATTTTTTTATCCACAGAGCTTCAAAGATTTTATAAAGGACATATCTGTCATTATCTCCACATAGATGAGGATATTGGGCTATACAGAAATTCAGTGATGTGCCCAATGTCACAAAACAGCTCAGAACTACAAAGACAAAAAGCTCCCTTGGTTATTCTTCCAATGCCCTGCCCAATAAACCACAGTGAACTTTGTTAACTTCAGCTTGATCTGCATGGAAAGATGAGTCACAACAGCACACTTCTCCTCACCTTGACATTAGAGAACTCCTCAGTAATTGGGAGTTTGTGTTACACCACATTACACACTCCTATTAACCTTTACTGAACCTCTTTGTGTTGATGAAATCCATCAGCAATGACCAGTGTGATGGCACACTCATTTTCTGCAGAGAAATTTTCACTCACTTCATCAAATGACTGCAAGGAGCTCCACGTTAGCCTGTCATGTTTGACTCTTGCTAAACACTCTGGTGTCTCAGGACCTTCTGGTGCCTCAAACTCCTGTTTAGTTACTTCCCAAAATGCAAAATATTGAAATATTTGTTGCACAGTACTTTACTGTGATTAGCTAGTCAAAGCTGTACCTGGTAGATTATAGGCAAAGATCAGCTGTCCTGGGAAATTTGTTATCATCAGCAGACTTGACAAGGATAGTTACTGCTTTCCTTGCAAAATACTTTACACATTAAAATTGCTGCAAGGGCATTATATCCCCAGCATATTTAATCTTTACAAAGATATTTACTGGTTTTACCTCATTGTTATATGCAAGTGCTACAAAACCAAGTGCGTTAAAGCTTTAAGCTGTATGGTGATCAAAAACAAACAACCCAGTTCCTGATTTAGCAATATTCCTCTGCTCTGTCTGTAAAATGTCTCCACACAAGGCATTTCCTTGAACCTTTTCACAGCTAAATATGGGTAGATGTACCAAATAAACAGCATTAATGTGAAGAGTCTTCAGTACAAACCTGGTTAAAACAGCTGAGATACTGTGGGAAGATACAAGCTACTCTACAACATAGAGTATGTCTGATCACAAATAAAAATTAAAAACAGCAGTCACATTTATGATTATAAATTACAATAGTCTCTAATAAATAAAAAGAAACATACTCCAGGAGGTCCAAATGCTTGTTTTCTAAGATTAATGCAGTATTGTAATTACTTGAAGCAGCTAATAAGACTCTGCCAAAAAAAAAAAAAAAAAAAAAAGGAAAAAAAAAAAAAAGAATTCACTACAAATAACACCCCAGTTAGCCAATCTAATTCCAAGCAGTCAAACAGGAATACATTCCCATATTTCCCTTTAAGAGAGTTTCTCTGGTCGGTGCTCAGAGTAACAACACATATTTGAGAAGGTTTGCCTGGTTGCTGCCTCCAGCACCCAGTGGTAAAGGTAGACTCATTTACAGGAGTGTCAGCTCACCAGCTTTCTTGAATATGAATGTGAACTCAATCATATTGAAAATAGTTGAAAAAGCTAATTACTGCCTTGCAATTCCTTTTAGACATCTGAAACATCTCCACAGGCCAGCATGGATGTTTTAAGAACAAGTTAACAAAGTCTATTAAAAACTGCTTTAGAAATATATTTCCCAGAAGCTATCTATGTAATTACACATACCTTTGCTTTTATTTCAGAAAAAAACATAAAGCCCTCTTTTAAACTGAAGAAGAACATTCTGGAACTCCTTTTTCCATAAATTTGTTCTTGAAAACTCACTACAGTATTTCACATAAACTGCTTTACATGAGGAACAAAACACCCATCGATATAAATCTGCAGAACTAAAATATGACCCAGAGCGCACGTTCAGCCAAGGCAAAGCCATCACTGTACTTTCAGGTGAAAGCAAGTATATTAGAAGCATGTACAACTAATCTGCTTCTCAAAAAACACTGAAGAAATGTGAGAATGCAGTCCTTTCATCCTGGATAGCTATTCTAGGCCACTGAAGATTCAGAAGTAGGGAACCTGACAACTTACTGTCTTCAGCAATTCTCAGTGGGATGAGATAGTACAGCATTTTCTTTTGTACACAAAACTGCATTAGTCTTCTCTGAAAGCCTTTATGGTTACTGGAAACAAGAACAACCAAAAGAGACAGCTTGCTTTGTGCTGTAAGGACACAGGGTACATCCACAAACTAATTCTTTCAATCAGACTTTCTTGATAATGTGGGTTTTTTTCTCATTGTCCTCCTTTTATCACAGTTTGTCTCTCTCCCTCCTTATTGTTCCACCTCTGCTGATCCGTGCCTTCCTTACACCCAGCTGTTGTTCTGGGTTTCACTATTTCTATCTACTCTTATAAGACAATGCTTATTTTCCATCTCAGAAAAATTACACAATTGTCTTTCCACTTTCCATGGTTGCCACTAAACTAGCAATAAAATAAAATGAGCAACAAGAAATCTAGAGACAAAGGACAAAGAGCCTGCTGAAAAAGAATGAAGTGCCTTCCAAGACAAACCTTTGCTTAGCAGTATCCATGTCTTGTGACAAGATTCAAAAGCACTGCTCATATAGTTCATGGTTTTTATTCCTCAGAAAAAGAAATGCAATCTCATCTCCTTGGGACACCAATTTTATTTTGCAGTGTTCTCTATCACTAACATTCGTCTGCGTGGATACCACCTCTAAACCTCTGCCCTTTGCATTAGGTGGGACCTTCAACATTAACTCTTAAATGGGCTTTATTTCACTGTTTGTCACTATGAAGGACATGGCATTGACCCCGGCTGTACTGTCTCATCATTGCACTTTTCTGTATGCACCTGATAAAAGTATTGATATTGATTTAGGGATTTAGACAGGTATCAGAATATTACATACCAAAGGGGACTCAAAAGAATGAGAAAAACATCTGAATATCTGAACTCTGGCATCTAAATTTAGGCTCCAAATTCTTCATTTCATCACTAAACACAAAAAATTATTTTGTTTCAAAATCTCAGTCCACATCAAAGCCAGCAATGTCAGAATGTTCTCAAAATACCTGAAAATCAGACCACCTGCACATGATCTTGAGTGCAGATGTCTTGAAGAATTCAGCAGGTTAACCATAAAAAAAAAAAAAAAAATTTGGAAACCAAACTATAGCATTTGGCAGTGCCTGGAAGTGTGAAAACACATTTGTGGTTTTGCCACACAGTTAATGCTTTTCATTTCCATATGTGATTCCCAGTCACTTCTAAAACCTCACAAGAAACAGTGTAGGATGACCAGCCCTTCTGTACATTTAGGGAGGGTAGTGTATTCATCGTGAATTCTTTCAAAGCCCCATAAAACAAACCAGTAAACACACAAGGAAAAACAAAGGGTTAAAGTTTCACTGCCAAACCACACTTAATCCAATATTTAATAATTGCCTTTGAAAGACTGTAATATGATATAAACTAATGCCCTGCACAGCAGAACTTGCCCAGATCTTTTTTCTCTTTGGGCCACTTAGCTGTGTTGTACATGTTCTTGGATTGGCAGCTGAAGTACTGGCATGCTGGATCCCAATATGTTTTTCCCCCAACAGAGTTTTTCCTCTTCACACTTTTAAAAATTAAGCTTGAAACCTAGTTAAGGAAAAGCCCTGTGCATCAAAATCACAGTCAGAGCTCTGTTTGTAGTTCTTGCTTTGGTTTGGGGTTTTTTTTGTTTGTTGGTTTGGTTTGGTGAGGGTTTTGTATCATACGCCCATGCTGTACCATACACAGCTATTACCAAACATCATAGAAGAGTCAATAAACAGACTGAGCAATTTAAAATTTTGCAGAGAGGACTGAAGTCCAGGCAGCCTCAATCTTTGTCCTTATTTCCCCGTGTACATAGCTCCCTCATGATATCACCTTCATCAAAATCTATGTCAAAAACTGTTCAGATTCAGACCCTCTGTTCAGAAAATTGTATAGTTTTGTATAGTCCTGCCTTTTTTCCTCTCTCAAAAAACCCCAACAAACTAAACAGCGAAATAAGTTACCAAGCCAGGATAGATGTATTTTTGTGTACTTACATGTCAGTATTTGATCAGGATGGAAACATTTCAAAAAATCATCAATTTAGTGCTGGTTTTGAAAAATGAGAAGACTTTTACCCAAATCAAATCTGAACCAAACTTATTGCAAGTTAAAGTGCAGGGCACACTCTTTTTTCTATGTGCAGTCAGCTGTAGCGTACGTACACAAACATGGAGATGCTTATTCAGCTTTCTTTGATTCTCAAAGGACCAGAAAGTTTTTTGTAATTTAGGAATTCATTACATTAACAACAAAGTTCATCCCTCAAAAAAAAAAAAAAAAAAAAAAGGAAAATTATATCACATATAGCACTAGAATAGGTCATTGCCGTAGTGTATAGCAACGAACCATCTAATTCCAGAGTCTATAATAGAATGCATAAATTAATACATTTATCAGAAAAAGTCCAGAGCTTTGGCACTAGAAAGGACCCAGCAACAGCTTTGTTTTGCTTGGTCAATAAACCACTCTTAATGATAATGTATCTATGAATTAAAGATGCATCAATCTGCATAGCAGAGAATAGAGGCCATGAATAACAGCCAAATCAATACTATGAAGTCGTAAAGAATACATTGTGCTCTCCTTCAGGCTAATGGTAATTAATTTACTTTTGCTCCCTTCACACATGAGAGGAAGCAAGTAGAAGAACACGTTAATCACATAGAAGTTGTTAATTACAAAAGGAACACATACTGCTACCTCCTTACTGTATCTTTTCTGTTAATATGCTTAGAGTACATAAAAAAATATGACTTTATTTGCACATATTCAGAGAAAACAGCTTGTGTTTTGGGAGTATATGCACATACAGGCTGATATTTTCAAGTACTACAATTTGAAAGTTTGTTTCTTAAATGAAAGATCTTCCTCTAGGTGGGATGTTCGTTAGTACAAATGACTGATACCTAAACTTACATTTCTGCAACACAAATACTAGTGAATATACATATAGAAATGTTTTAAGCCTTATGTGGTTCAATACACCAAAATGGAAAGCCTTAGCATCGAAAACTATGCTTGCTTATGCTGTGGCTTAGTTTCTTTGAGTCAGCTCTACCAGTTAATTAATTTTTTTTTTCAATTAAAAAGAGTCAGGTTTAAGGGATCAGCATCTAATATAGGCAACCCCTTCTTAGGAAATAAAAAAATATTTGGAAGTCCTGTTAATCTGATGGACTGGCCACAGAGCAGCAAGCCTCTAGAAGAGGAAACAAGATAAAGCTGCTGGTCCTCTGCTTTTAAAGAGTGCTGTTACTTCCTAAAGAACAAAATTTTAATATTCAGTGGGTTTGAATTCTTTTAAGTACTATTTTGGAACAAAGTAAACCTTAAACTGCTACAATTAACAGCACATCTCCACAAATGGGGTTTCCATTTTTAAAATACATTCTTCATGACAATGTTCAGCAAAGTTCTGCCATCAGCAGACTGCTGCTACTTCACTGCTTAATAAAAATACCCAATTTCACTAAAGCTCAGAACATCAAACAAAGGCACCAGAATCACAGGTTACTGCCAGGCAACCTATTGATAAATTCCACAGGAGCACCACAAAGCAATGACCTTGGTGAACTGCACTGAGGCCTTCAAGCAGCAGAATAATTAACATATACTGAAGTTAAAATCACAAGTGGTCCTACTGCAGCAGGCAGAACAAGTCAGCACTTAAAGCTGTCCCTATGTGAATTAGGGTCCCAGTGGCCATTTCCCGTAGTTCCCTAGTTTTGTTAAACTCCTGCCCCCAAGCACAGAAAAGCTGACTTCTGAGTCTGAGCTTAATGTTGGGGTGTTTACCATGGAAAACCCTCAGGGTGGGATCACATCTCCATTTTGTGAGCTTTCGGAGTTAGTTATGAAAGAATACGATGCACATAACCAAGGGCAGAATACTCTCAATTCCCGACATTTTGTCACATTAATCCACTGAAAATTATAATACTTATTTAGATTCTTATCAGGCTCCACCCTGCATTGTAAACACCCTCAGTTTACTTGCAGGTTTCCTTCTTTCGCGAAAACATAATTTGTACTTTATTATTAGGAACGCACCAAGAATATTGTGCATCACAAAAACATAAAACTGTGGCAAGCGGACATTGTGTTTGCATTTGGAGGTGCGGCAGAGCCGGTGCCGCATGCCCAGGACTGCCAGAGGCGTACATCTGTTTGTGCAGTTCTAGTTCAGTAGTTTAAGGAATGAAGTATCACCTCATTACAGAACTGCCATGTATGAGTGAATTTGTGGAGCTTGCCCTCCTCACAGTCAGACAGTTCTAATCTCCTTGCAAACCACAGTGGCAGCACGGAGATGAAGTGTTAAGCTTATCAGGCCTCATCTGTACCATCACCTACTTAGTTAAACCCAGGCCATCCATTTCTCTGTCGTTTCTTTGTTCCTGAGGTGCCCGAATGCATAATAGCCACTGGCAAAAGATGCAAGATATCTTTAAGGCTTGAATAGAATACCACCTACATTTTTTTTTTTTTAAACACAGGCTGAAATCAATTCACAAGCACCATTTTAATCATACGTTGCACTACCTGAGTTTTTTCTTAATCTAGAATTTTCTTATACTATCAGCACACAAACTGTTACACAGAACTACTAATTTATTTTATATTAACTTGCAGTGTTTGCATAGAAATTCCTAACTCTGAAAAAGCTTGTTTTCCCATCACAGTATCACAGTTGGGAAGGCTTCTGGTAATTGAAAATCTTATGGCATAATAAAATCAACCTTGTACTCAACCATTCTTTTTGGGCATCATCAAGTAAATCAAGAGAGTTCTGTTTTAGCCACAAAATAAGGACTGTTATTCTGTCCCTTTAAAAAAGATTGCCTTTAATTCCTTCTAAAATAGTTCCCTTTTAACCATTTGGTTTTCGTAACAATACTATGCTTTCAAAATCATGATACCTTATGAATTCTTATTTCAGGCATAAGGCCCAAAACTGTACAGACGAGCAACTGCACCCACAAGACATCCTAAAGTCTGGGCTAGCTAGAAGGCTTGTCCTCAGATCCACATCATGCTGCTGTTTCAGGAGCATCTGAGCCAATATAGCAACCTCCTAGTGAGCTGGTTGACCACAAGATCTTCCTGAGATGGACTAACCTCCAAGGTTCCTAATCACCAGCTGAAGGAGACTCTTCCTCTCACCCCCAACTATGGTGGAACAGCAAGTAAACCAGTTTGATTAGGAGAATTAGCAAGACTCGGCCACACCACCTCCTTCTGGTTCAACACATCTTCCAGATCACTGCTGCAGGTACACGAGCACTTCTGAGACGAGACACTGATGCTACTCCAGACCCAATGTCAAGGACAGCCATCACCACAAATGGGGAAAAGTCCTACTGCAGTTGTGACCGGTCTCTGGGCTGCTGGGAATACACAAGCAGCACATTGCTTATCCCCTGCACAAACACTGCAGCACCACTGATCACGTTACGTGTCATCTACACCTCAACTCACCTAGAGGGGATTGGAATATGGAAAAGGTGCTTTTACAGGAACAGCCCAAGCCTGCCTGCAACACTTCATTAATTCATATCTGCAGAGCCTGCGTCGATTCCTGAGCATTATTTATGCTTTAGTGCTGCCATCTTACATCTCTAGATACCTCTAAAACACCCTAATCTGACTTATGCTGAACAATGCCTTAGTTGAGAAGGGAATGTTTTCCAGCCTTTAAAACAAACAAAAACCTGCAACGTTCATCATTTGCTTTTGGCTCGTTCTTCAAATTTTCCTGTTCCAACCAGAGATTAAGAGTCAAACCACAAGAATATTGCCAATCACTTCATCAGTAGATCCTTGCAAGTAAGGAAAATAAAATTATATATTTATAGGAGACAAAGCAAAAGGGAACATTTCTTGCAGTGAATCAGATAATTCTGCAATAACGGCCTACATTAAATAATGTTAATTTGATTCCTGTCAATTTTACAGCTTTTCTGTCAATCCTGCGTTTGAGAAAAAAGTCAAGAAATATTGACTTTTATTTATTCAAGTACTCCATTCACATCCCAGCCCATTTGTACTCTTGGTTCAAATGAAGAGTGATGATCATTTTAGAAAAGATTTGTGATGTGTGTAAGCTCATTCCCAAAACAACAAACAGAAAATTGCATGAACCCATTGCTTAAATAACAATCTAAAAATCAGGGCTTAGGTGCCACAAGGTGTGAAATAGGATACACTAAGAAGCCACTAGAAGCCCTGACAAGACAGTATTACTAAATAAAACAGTGGAGCAGAAACTGAAGAAAATGCAGAATGTATAAACAGAAACACGCTAAGAATATCTAATCTCTGGTACTAGCAGAAACATTCTTCAGCAAACTAACCTTTCACCATACCATCGTGCTTTCCAGGAAAAAGTAACTATCAGTTACCAGATTTAGAACTCTTTGATGACCCTTCTAGCTGAGAAAATATCCTCCTCCATACATTAGGATCTCCTGCCAAAACAGAACTGAGGATATCCAAGTTACCACTATATATTTTTGAAGAGTGATTCACTTCACCCCAAACAGTTTATGTCACGATTAGTGGTTACAGAAATAACCCATCCTTTATCACTTTTGGTGAACCATTACCATCCCATTAGGAACACCAGCACTAGGTTATTTTTTTCTCCCCATCTGGTTCTGTTGACCCAGTGGGTAGGATTTCTTCTGGAAAAGAAAAGCCACATAGATGGGATGAGGGATATTTCCATGGGGCCCTCATAAAAGTCTCTGGTTACCGTGGGATGACAAGAGAAGAAGTGCCAAAGCACACAACAGCACAGCTGACAGGAAGATAATGTCCCAGTGCAACTGTTCCTGGACAGTTTACTGTTATTGCTTCTGTAATCCTCATCCTTTTGTTCCATTAATTAGCATGCAGTGGCTATAATCCTGCCCAGGAAAAGTCTTTGTTTCTAGATAATAATTTCACTAACAAGCAGAAACATTTTACAGATTTTATAACAACAAATGAGTAAAGGTCATAATCAGCTGGTCATCTCTGGTTATCCTTGGAATTCTTCAGTAATAAATTTCTAAATAACTTTTACGTATTTTCCATGAAAATGTAAGTAATTCCCTTCTGATTTAAGAAGCTGGAGGTGGATTTAATACCCATATATGGACAACAACAAAGGATAAATGTGTCCTCTCTTTTGCACAGTACACTAAGAACCAGAACAAAGCACTTGCTAAATGACAATTGGGAAGACAACACAAATCTCCCAAGCACTGCGGCTCTTCCCTGCACTGCAGCAGTCTGCTGATGGAATTATTTTAACTTTCCTGTCTTCATTTCCTCATTCATAAAACAAATTAAATCTGTGTTACAGGAATAGTTTGATGGTGAAATTGTAAACATTCTTCAATATTCTTGTATAGAAAAAAATGTATAAACTTTTAAAATTCATTATTCATTCATTCACTAAAATATTTAGAAGATCTTCTGAAGATGTTTGAACTTAAGATCATGTGAATTAGTTTAAAAGGACCAGGTATTAGCATATAGCACAAACAGAATGAGAATGAATAAATATCCAAAAGGACCATTACATTTATTTCTACTCCAGTATCTTAACAAATCCGATCTTTGAAGCTGTATCTGAAAACTGAGTTCCCTTGAAAACATTTTCATAAATAAATGGTTCACTTTTTTCCTAAAATAGCACATACATTAGATATACAATATTTAAGACTTAGTTAATATCCTACTTCTTTCCCAATAATTTGTATCCCAATAATGTTTGCGCTTCTAATTATTTGTTGTTCTTCCAGTTACTGGTCCTGGTTTGCCACCCTTTTCCAGGGCTGAATTCCAAAAAAAAAAAAAAAAAAAAATCCATATTATGTCAAGTATAGTTTGACAAGTTGCATTTGAAGAAATCATCATTTTGTCCTATAATAAAACATCCAGTCAGGCAGCATATACTCGAGCTTCATTTTTTTTGTCTTGAATAAGATACTTTTAAAGTGAGAGCTACAGTATAAATCAAGTCAGATGTCAACTGTCCCTCTACTGAGGCTTTAAATTTTAGAACACTGAACTGTCACATTATTATTAATTCCTTCAGAATTTTGCTTTCATTTTACATATAAATATATATTGAGAGAGAGAAGAAATATCGCAGAACTATGCTTTGTAGTTCAAATATTGCTGAGATAGACACAATCTGTCTAGTTTCAAGCAACAGTTGCAGTAAATAATAAAATGATCTGTAATATTAGGTGACAGAGGAATGAAAAACTTACAGAAAGCATAAAAAGCCTTACTATTTAGGCTTAAACTTGTTTTCAGACGTCAGTTATTTTACCAATAAATACAACTCAATTATAGTCAAACAGGCTTTGCAGAAGCAGTTACTTGAGAGTACCTACGGAAAATCTGAGTCAAAGGGATTTTGGTTTTGCAGTAGAATTAGCACAAGTGAAATTTTGGGTTATAGTGAAAGATACATTCTCAGAGGAAGAATGGTCTAGTGGTTGAGATATTAACCTTGGACTTGAAAGAATTGGGCTCAAGTCCCAGTTTTGCCACAGAGTTTTGCATAACCTTGAATTAGTCACTAAATTACTCGGTGCTTCTCTTCTCAAGGTATTAAACAAGGATAATAACATTTCCATAGTCAGCTTCACCTTGCTTCTTTGGCTCAGTCTTCCAAAACAGGAAGGAACCAAAAACTGTGAAAAGCCCCAGTATTTTAGCCCCCAGAACAATTTGTTTCAGAACTACGAATTAGTTTCTGCTCTGAAGCCTTGGCATCAGCCTCAGTTTGCATCATGGAATCCCAAACATCAAAAATCCTTGGAACTACAGTTCTAAAAGATGTGATGATAATAGCACTCCAGTAATAATATTTGTATCACAGGTACTGTATCTGCATAAAAGGCAAAGGTTTCTTATATTGATTGCTAAAAAAACTTACCTAACTTCAAAACCAATATAAAAAGTCAGAAGATATATTTAATAGATTATTATCTTTTCAGTACATATACTCTGTGTGTGCTTAAAAGGCGAAAAGAATTTTGAGTGAAACTTGAAACAGATGTAATAAAATATACTTTTCATAATTCACATGCAAGAACAATAAACACAGACTCAGAAGCAATGCTCTTTATGCAGCAAGAGCACACAGTACCTGTCATTCTGAAGTACTGCAATACATTCAAACAAACATAAAATAATCTTTGTGTTTGTCTGCCGTGAAATGTTTATGCACATAATCTGTTAGTCGGTTTGTAAAAATAGTGATCCATTTTGTGATACATATTTATCTGATTCTGCAAAGCACCACTTTATATCAATTAAAAATAAAAAACAAGTTTTCAATATGAATTCCCTATTTTTATTTTCCCCACGGAATTCTTAAAAAAGGCACTGCATAAAAATATTTTCCAATCACTAGTTAATTAAAACCAGCACAACTCCACAAGAAATTAACCGCAATTACCACCACAACACATTTATTTTCTATTTAGATTCCATAAAATCATGTACATATCAAGCTAAAAGCTTTTATTAAACACAATGTCAAAGAATTTAAGCTAATGGGCAACTTTGGACATTAAAAAAAGGTAATAATAAAACCATTCCAACTGAGATGTCAGGTTGCAGTAGTTTGGAAATGAAAGCTATTACTGTTCCTGTCCATAAGCTTGCAAGAAAAAGAGAACATGTTGGAGAGCAGCAGAGATGGACAGGTGTCATAACAGAAAGATGCAGAGACACACTACTTAAAATGGTAAAGGAGATGAGGTTCACATGCTGAACAAGAAAAGAAAATTACATTAATTTGGAATTAAGGGCTTGGAATAGGAATTAATTCTTCTTCTGGGCTCCAGCGATGGAGCACCACAAACCACCCAAGCTTTGCCTTTGAAGTTTATGTCATCCCCAGAACTCCTCAGTGGAATTATGAGTCTCTAATTCCCAGTTGTCACTATTTATTCTATACATTATGGTTCCCTGAATTTCATTTGCACAATGAGCACTCACTCACACACTCATTACCCCTGGACCATTATGCACTGCATAAATCATCATTTCCTTTGTTCTAAAGCCGAGTGTGTAATCCATCCCAATGGAGAAACAACAAAATCTAACTGCACCAGCAATTTTCTTGGATGTCAGATTTCTCCAATCCAAAAATAATACAGAGAGTTCTACACAAACTATTTGCTTCTCCTACAAGTTCCCATTTGGAAATACAGAATGTCTTGCTTTACTCAGTTTCTTGGAAGTTAAAATAAACCAAACAGGGACAAAAGATTCACATAGTCTACCAAATCAAGCCACTGTATTAACAGACTAAAACCTTTCATTAACCACAAGCAAAAATCTCTGTCAAAATGAGGTATCAAGGTAAAGCTAATGTTATTGAAACAGCTTGAAAGAAACCATGACTTTATTAGCCTATTTCATAAAACTAATGTGGGGGAAGATGGGAAGGGACATGCAAGAAATATATTTAAATCAGTCTAAAAAAAACCTGCAGGTAGGAGGGGATGAATCTTTTTTTGGTTTTTTTTTTTTTTCCACCCCATAAATCCAGAGGGAATTGCTTAATGCATTATATGCAAGTGTTCTAAATCATTTTAAACTAAAAAAAATTTGCATACAGCATATGATACATCCCTACAAACCCTCCTTCACCAACTTGATCAAACTGACACCAGCATAGCTCTTACTTGTGCAAACACTATTCAAAGGAAAAGCAATTGCCGGAAAGATCTCAAACATTAAAGCACACACAGACAGCATAAAGAGTCCAAAACATTGTAAAAGTAGTATGAAATATAAGAATCTGTAATTCAAACAGTAGCAAGAATAGGACTTATATATGATCCAAATACAATATAATACAAAGAGTAAAATACTACTACAACCAAACAAATGCTGTGACTGGTCTACATGAAGCCCCAAAGCTGCAGAGGTATTGCAGCAAACAGTATTTCATAGCAATTAATATTGCTTTTATTTAAAAAAAATCCATAATTTAATCAACCCCCATACGAAGCTTTTACTTACTGCAGCTTATGGAAAAGGTGAGAGGTTTGAACACACAGTTATCCTATAAAAACCTACAACCAAAGGACAATTCAATATTTCTGCTAAGACTGAAAGGGTACTAAACAGTACCTTGATGTAACTGCTGTCATTAATTTCTATTAACCTAAAAATACAGCACTACATTTTGTGTTTCACATGTGTTCTATTTAATCAAAACATAAAAATCAGTTTTATCACTATTTTAAGAGCTCATTCAACAATTACAAATCACCAGTGAAAAATACATTCTTTTATGGGAAGTGATACTGTACTTCCCATGGCCACAGTGACTCCAATTCTCTCACCTGCAATTTTGAGGGCTGCAAGTGTGAAAGGGCACCCAACCCATCTTCTACCTGAAAAACCACTGAAAACACAGAATCATAAAATTCTAGCTTGAAATTGTACTCATCTGCATATAGGCCTTCATCTACATTTGCTCTGTGGAGTATTGATCCAGATCCAAAGAAGTGATTATAGCACGACAATTTGGTTTCCATGCCTGCTCCATAAATCCCCCCCTGAAATTATTCTGTTGGAAACAAGTTCACGCTTAGGCAAGATGACCACTTTTCAAAACATAACAAGATTATATCCTACATTTAGTTTTTTATTTGCATATATTTTCTCAAATTTCTGGTGTAACTTGTCCATATCATGCACTAAATCATTACGTTCTAAAAGAAAAAAAGGAGAAATAATGAGGTTTCAGTTTTGAGCTATTTCTAAATGCAGTACTATACTAAAACCCACTGCACTATTGCTTCAGCTCTGATACTAAGTATATGAAATAATGAAAGATTTTCAAATTGTGCAGAGCAGAACACTGGACTATGTGCATTACCTTCAGCCATATACATACAGATCAAACAAACCCAGGCATGTTCAAGAGGAAACTGCATTAGGAAGGAAAAAATAAAAACACTTAAAATCTCAAGATTCTTCTGTGCCACAGAGCTTTTCCATTCTTTCCACACTGCCCCAGCTGCTGACTGGGCTCCACTTCACCATAACTGCACCTGTGCCTGCCCCAGTAGCTGTTCCACCCACATTGGTCTTGCATCCAAAGGAAGTACTGACAGCACTCCAAGCAGGTCTGCTGGTGACAGAACTCATGGTGACAGGACAGCTACATCCTTCCTGTCTGGATGGATCAGACCAAGGCAGGGAGCCCCCATCCCTGGATCAGTCTGTGGGGAGCAGAGCACACACAGACTGCTCCCACCTGGACAATCTGCCCAGCCTGTGCCAAGTCCTCCTGCAGTTGTGCTACACCTGCTGACAGGTCCTTTGCTCCTGACATGTTATTACAATCCATTAGCTCTGACTCGGGGAATCAAAGCAGGAATTTTCTAGCATAAAGCTGAGGGTGCCCTGACTGCTTTGAGTGTAGGGGAGCATCTGAGCACACACAACCTGCTGTGTGTGACACCTCCTGAGCGGAGGGGCTCCATCTCAGCGTGGTACACACAGTACACAGAGCTCCCAGATAGGATCCTGCAGCAAACTACTCAGCCCACAGTTCATCTTCTAGAGAACAAGTTGGTTGCTTGAAGTTGCTGAAAGACAGCCCAAAAAGAGAGCTCTGCAACAAAACAGGGAGCAAAACAAATTCCTGGTGTAGACCTGGTGTGGGTCCTGTGGTCTGGTCAGCAGAACACACCTGTGGCCATTAGATTTTGTAGTTCTAACATGCCCAATTTCAGCAAGCACTGCAGCTTTTCTGATTTTCAAAATTAAGTCACTTCAGCTTTATTTCCCAAATGCTCAGAGAATAAATGTATAGAGAAAGGGAGAAAAGATCACTAAGCTTTAGGCAGACAGACAGTTCTCAGCTGACAGTGGGTTATTTTGTGCCCAAGTCAGATGAATAATCGGTACCTGTGAGAGACAGATTTAGGACCGCTGACTCAAGGGAATGAAGGCAGAATTTTTATCCATTTTTCTAACAACTTTCAATCATACAATGCATTATATGAGCCTACATTTATATTATCCAGGATTAAAGTATAAATAAGGAAAGAAACGAGAATTTCTGAAAACTAGCATACAAATGCAGGCATGTGAGTTTTTTAGAAAAAGTGATTTCCAATTCTGAAACAGACAAACTTAATCCTCAAATCTATTAATCCTATCAAAGCACTTTATATACTGAGCACTTGCTACTTCAAATATGTCTGTTGGGAACGGAGACAAGTTTCTGGTTTGGAAGGCAGCATTAGGAGTCTCAAAACTCCCTCTGCCCAAGAATTTCCTGCTCAGTAATATTCACTCAGCTGTGTGTTTTTCTTTATAGCTGCTTCCCGCCTTTATTTCTTTAAAGCAACTTGCTCCGAGCAGGGAGTTTGTTACGTAAGAAGAGTGAGATTCCCCCATGTATCCAAGTGCAAAATGGACTTCAGATGCAGTATTACAATGTAAGAGAAAAAGAAGTCAAAGTACACTTGGCAAAGCTCACAGAGACACACTCTCTCTCTTTTCTTCAAATTATCAATTTGAAGAATTGTGCTGGATAGTACAGAAATAAAACCAATTATCTCACTATTTCAGTTTCACGTAATATTTTCATTCTTATCATATTTTATATATACATAGCCTTCTCTAAAGAAGGGATATGAAAAGTTAGTAAATAAAAATAAGAATCAACGACTAGAAAAGCCTACTCAAAGTTGAGAGATTTGTCACATGAAAATTTGCATAGTAGTTTTTTCTGATAGTAGTTACATTAAAAGTAGGTACAAATGATAACAGAATTTTTCCATAGCAAACAGCTCTAAACACTAAACAAATTGAAAGGGTTTTGGGGTGGTTTGTTTTGTTTTGTTTATATTTTTGGGTTTTTTTAGAAATCAACATGAAGGTAAATAGATTAGCCTGCCACAGCTCAGAAAATAGCAAGTTCTCATTTTTTTACCATGAATAAACTTGTGATTTTAACTTCTTAAGACATAAGGAGTTTTTGTTAAAACCATACATATCAATGTTTAGGCATAAACTAATATAATTTTTTTACTTTCAAAAGAATACACAAAAAAGCCCTAGGTGGATACTGCTCCCCACACAAACCCTTAGACAAGAGGGAAACTTGAAGTAGCAAAGCAGCTTTGAACACTGTTCAAGTACAAGACCCACCAAAAGTGAGCATCTCAGAGAACTTCAACAAGGACACTTATTTCTGCCATTCAGACATGGAAATCATTACTTGAAATTCAAGTAGGGGGCACGTTCTCTGCCCAGAAAATTTTTGGCTCAAATGAAGTTGTCCAGATTGAGGATAAATACCTGTTATCTACATTTTTGGGGCAACAACAAATGTACTTCAGCATGCTTGGTCCTACCTACCAGCTATTCTGCCCTGCAACCTCCCAACTTTCATCTCTAAAGGTAAACCACGCACACTTTGATTGTCTTTTTCTTCTTTGTATGGCTGATATTTCTTTCCTACAAGAAACTAAAGTTGTAAGACATTTATCAAGCAAGCGAGCTTTTGAATTTGTTCTGCCTACAATTTAATAAAACAAGCTCAAAAATCAATACAAGTAGAAACAATCTTAAAACTATAACTGACTGAGGTTGTATTATATTTGATACCTTAGATAAAATACAACTTGAGTGATCACAGATCACACACCATAATAGCAATAAAGCAGACAGGATTATGGTAATTAAGAAGTAGACAGATCAATAAAATATTTCTTATATTTTGGAAAGTCAGCAAGTAGCAGTTCTTTGAGTTTCTGACCTAGAGAAGTGTCTGATACATTTTTGTTGCCTTGGCATAATCTATCTTCAGCAAAGAGCTTTTTTATGTGTTTAGCCTAGAGATGAATTAAAGACAAATGCTAGGTTTCAGTGAGTTCATTGTAAAAAACAATTTCAAGGAACTGCTGCTCAGCACTGCCCAGCCCAACCAGAGTCAGGGATTTCCAACAGGCACCGTGTCCTCAGTCACCACAAAAGCAAGAGAGGTGGATGCACCTCTCTGAAAGACAAAGAGCAGAGCTCAATGGTGCAAGGGCAGGCCAGACTAGATGTGGTTCAGTGAGACACAGGATCTGTGATGTTTGTTGATTGATACTGCTGAGACAATCAGTGCCTAAGAATTCTGGAAATTGGGACATCAGAACAGCACTGTGTGTTACTGTGGTTACTGCTCATCACTACAGCAGAAGGCAGGTTGGATGGACAGTGCCTGGAGCAGCCTGGTCTAGTGAGAGGTGGAATTAGATGAAATTTAAGGTTCCTCCCAACCCAAACCATTCTGTGATTCTATGAGGCATGACACAAGTGTGAAACAGGGGACATAGATGAGGTTTGGTATCTGTGTGATAAGTCCTTGAACAACCTTTTATGGGCAAGTAAAGGTTTGTCTTTGATATTCTTGAAAAATAAACCGTCTGTGCATCTGCTAAGGGTACACTAAAAATCTTGTTGGTAGTGTTCTGTCACTGGAAGATCATAAGAAAGCAGCTGTAGCACTGAAACACAATGAATAAGTCACTTCAGGAGTACAACCCTCTCACCACCACCACTTCACACAAGGTGTAAATGCAAAGAACTGAAATTACCATCTCAAAAAACCCTCTGAAATCAACTGATAAGCAGTATTTAAAAAGCTGACAGTCACCTGTGCTGATGAGAGAATAGTGGCTTTAGGATAGGACTCTTTTTTTTCAAGAAGTAGAAGAGACACAAGCCTTTATATTTCTGAAAATGAATCAGGGACTCTGTGCTGGGCTCTTCACTTCTGCAGGAAGGTTATTCTCAGCTGTTCACAGCAGAAATATTAGCATCATCCTCATAAACATTTAAGTCCAACACTATTAGACAGAACAGCAGACTGAGGAATGCCCATTGATTTCCACAGTTTCCTATGTTTTCCATATTCAAACCAGTATATTCATACTGAGTTATGAATTTGTTTTGTTAGAATTTAAACAGAGGCAGTAAACTTACATATGCTTGGGTGCACACACACCATTCCAGTTGGGAATAAATAACCCTTGCCTCTCCTTTGAGAGAGAAAAGCTTAGACAAAAGAGAAGAAAACGACAAAACAGAATGGGATAAAATTAAAGACCTGTAAGTCCAAGTATTTTCATATCATGAATGTTCATTAAAGAAACCTAAAGTTGCAACTTAGCACCCCTAAAGTAGAAGCACACAAGTATTAAGGGGAACACAATCTGGGAACTGTAGTAATAACTGTCACTTCATTATCACAATAAATGTATTATTTAGCTTCCATTAATTGATAAGCCATTTGTCCAAGCAGCCATCAATAGACCATAGTGGTGTGGCACAGTACATCTCTATTTATGTTTCTAAACATTTTCTTTCCCTATTCCACCAAAGCAATTTGAAGATAAGATTTTCAGTATAAACATGCGTTTAAAAAGTAAACTAGCAATGATGCAATATTTCAGATGAAAATAAACCAACCAGTATTCAAACATTATCTCACTCTGCTACACTTTTATATACAAAGATTTTGGATTTTTTTTGCCTCAGTGTTACTCCTATATTTTAAAACCTTTCAGTAGCTTGGATGATAAAGCCTATTTTTCTCTTACCAAGATACGCAATTCCATCCTCAAAAACCTGAAAGGACATGAATTTTGTCAGAGCCCTTGAGTCACAAATTCCTTTGCTTATGCTTAAAAGGGTGAAAGAACTGATCTTGCAGGGGAAAAAACAAAGACCAAAAAAGCCACACCTAACACAGCACCGAAGCTGTACCGTTCCCAGGCTACACACACCAACAAATTACTCTCTCAAAAGAAGAATGCAGGTCTTACATGAAGTGGAACAATTAATTTCACGCTTGTCAGCCCAGTCTCAATAGTGTGTTGATTTGAATCAGATATTTGTGGTGCATTACCACATGCAGCGGACAGTCTTGATGCCTCCTGAGCAGACATATTGCAATGATGACTATCATTGTAAAACAATCCATCAATAAGAGTAATTACAGTATTGATCAAAACGGCTTCTTGTTTCGGATCAAAATCAATTCTCAGGAGTTGCCAGAAACAGAAATATCTAATGGACTATTCCATCACTGCAGCAACTGAAACAGCTAATATTCTGGAAAGCTCTTAATAATTACTCATTGACTCTAAATTTCTGCTTCAGTGGTTAACTATACCCTGCTTACTGTTGCTTGAAAGTCAGTAGCAGTGATTGAAATAAGATTCCAATGCAAATTTATAAAGTGCTAACATCTGCAAAAAAAATTCAAAACCACCTTATACAATTTCACTGTGTTTTGCTAATCAGAGAATCTAATTATTTTTCTTATTACATTGTTTCTGGGTGAGAAACTGCATTTTGGATGCCGACAGCTTGTTTTACAGTGGCTGCTCTTGCAGTACTCTACAATAAGCAGGGTGGAATCCATTATAGCTCAGATTGTAAACAATAGAAGGCATAATACCATTAATGGCATACTTTTGTGTAAATGTCACTGAATTACAGATCGTGTTGAGGTAGCATCAGCTCTTAATGCTGCATTATAAACCCTTATAAACCCTAGAAGATATAGAATAATAGAATAGTTCAGGTTGGAAAATACCTTTGATATCATTAAATCCATTAACCCAGTCCTGCCTAGTCCACCACTAACCCATGTCCATCAGTGCCACATCTATGCATCTTTTAAATACCTTCAGGGATGGTGACTCCATCACTTTCCTGTGTTCCAGTGTTTGACAGCCCTTTCAGTGAAGAAGTTTTCCTAATATCAAATCTATACCTCCCCATGGCACAACTTGAAGCCATTTCCTTTCATCCTGTAACTTGTTATCTGGGAAAAGAGACCAACATCCACCTGCTTACAACCTCCTTTCAGTTGTACAGAGCAATAAGGTCCCCCCCCCAAGCCTTCTTTTCTCCAGGCTAAACTCTCCCAGCTCACTCAGTTGCTCTTCCTTAGGCAGACTCCAGACCTTTCCCAGCTCTGTTGCTCCTCTCTGGACACACTCCAGCACCTCAATGTGTTTCTTGTCATGAGGGGCCTAAACCTGGGCACAGGTTTGAGGTATGGCCTCCCCAGTATTGAGTGCAGGGGGACAGCCACTGCCCTGGTCCTGCTGCTGCTCCTGCCACGCTATTAATGATACAGGCCAGGATGCTCTTGCCTGGGCCTGAACCCCTGGTTGTCCTGTGCCATTTGGTGGCACTCAAATTTACCTGCTCCATAACCTTCCCGGCACCAAGGTCAGGCTGACAGGCCTGCAGTTCCCGAGATCCTCCTCCCAACCCTTCTTGTAGATGGGCATCACATCTGCTAATGTCTAGTCAACTGGGACCTTTCCAGTAACCAGACCTCCTGATAAATAATGGAAAGTGGCTCAGTGAGCACTTCTACCAGCTCCCTCAGTACCCTGGGGTGGATCCAATTTGGACCCATAGTCTGTGTGTCTAAGTGGTGTAGCAGTTTGCTGACCATTTCCCATTTGAGTATGGGGGCTTCACTCTTGCAGCTCAGTGGGCTGGAGAAAAACTGGTCTTACTATTAAAGACTGAGTCAAAGAAGGCATTCAGTACCTCAGCCTTTTCCTCATACTTTGTCCCTCTGTTTTCCCTCATATCCAATAAAGGATGAAGATTCTCCTTAGCCCTTCTTTTTGTTGCCAATGTATTTCTAGAAACATTCTTTAACTGTCTTTTACAGCAGTAGCCACATCAAGTTCTAGTTGGACTTCAGCTCTTCAATTTTCTCCCTGCATAACCTCATGACATCCTTGTAGTCCCCCTGAGTTCCCTACCCTTTCTTCCAGAGGTCGTAAACTCCCCTTTCTTTTTGTTCCCTGAGTTCCAGGCAAAGCTCTCTGTTCAGCCAGGATGGTCTTCCCCACCCACTCATCTTTTAGCACATGGGGACAGCCAGTTCCTGTGCCTTTAAGATTTCCTTCTTTAAGAATGTCCAGACTTTCTGGACTCTTTTGCCCTTCAGGCATGCCTTCCAAGGGACTATTCAAACCAGTCTCCTAAAGAGGCCAAAGTCTGCCCCCTAGAAGTGCAAGGTAGCAGATTTGTTCTCTTCCAGCCTCTTCACACACATTCCTGTTTGCTTTCAGATTTGTCTGTCCTCACACCTAAACTGTCCTGTAAGTAAACTGCATGTAACTAAGACTGTGTAAAAATACATTTGCATGCTGATATCATCTTAAATTGCCAATAAAAACATATTTAAATTAATAAACTGGCACATTACACAAGCACTTCAAGATTCAGCATTATACCATTTCTAATAAAATACTTTTATATAACAGATTAGCATTATCATCAATTGGAAATCACTAATATTTCCTCTGATGTTTGCTGAAGTAGCATTAATTACACTCACTTTCTTTTGGTATTCATGTACCATCAATGTAATTAATTTGGAGTTTACTGAAGTGTGAAATGTTCTGCCTGATAATAGATTTCCCAGAGCCTCATGCAGCGGTCGACCTTAAGCATTCCACTTTTGCTCAGGTTAAACAGAGAGGTTGAGTTCAATATTACAGTATTCTCAAAGGTAAAGCAGCAGCTTAGGAAACAGCAGCGAACTGAAAGCCTTTTAAAAAAATACTTGGCTGATAAGGTTGGCAGAAATATCTGGGTCTCTCAATACATGAAAAGGGAAGCTGGAACGTGCAAAGGCACCAATGCAAACAGCATGGTTGAGTTCTGACTGTGGGGTGGAAAGGACTAGAACTGCTTCAGTTTAGTTTTAATTGCTTAAGAGTGACTTCTGCAATTCACTGAAGGTCTTAGAGCCGGACTTAATAACATGGAATATTTTGAAGAAATAATGCTCAAGGCAAAAGATATGAAATTTTACAAAGATCATCAAGGAACAATTACAATATTAAATAACAGCCCCAATTTAGCCTGTCATTGATGGTAATGAGGAAACTCCAAAAGTTTATATAGGACCTGTTTCACAAACCACCGAGCTCAAGAAAATGGTTTTTTTACCCCCACATGTTTAGGATCAGGCCTTATAATCCAGAGCTCTCCATAAATACCAACACATTGAGAGCATCACATGTTTGAAGTCTTTAGATATTTAAACACTTTTCTCCATACTATTCTATTTATACCCTCTAAGTTGTGCTCTACATAATTCCACGTTACTAACGTTGCCATGGTTTTCTTCCTCGGGGGGATTACATTTCCACTCTAATGGTATCACCAGAAAGTTTATCTACTTTCATCCAAGATGCTTCAATCCTTTTCTGGACTAACAGCTGGCAAAGTCTGTCAAATGCAGTATTTTAAAAGTCTAGAAATCTTAGTGCATGAACCATGTGACACAAGTGTTGTAAAGTTTAATCAGGAAAGAACAACAACAGTCAGATACTACCAAACCACTTCTGATAAATATTGACCTTTTAATGTGCACCAAATATATTTTAACCCTACAGTCACAAGGATGAATGACCAGCAGTTTATACTGTTACCATTCATGTTGCTTCCTTCAAAAAAAAAAAAAAAAGGAAACCTTGGGAAAAGCTTCTCCAAATAGTATGCTTAAAAGTCACAAAATTAAGTTTAAAAATTTACCCCCAGAAACCCAGAAAGCAAAACCAGAAAAAAAACATAGCACATCTTCTTTAGAGAACAGGTATTTTTCTTCCATGCTTCCTATACGAACATATTCATTGTATGCTAAGGGTGCAGAGTGGGGCTTACTATAACAGGAGGAGCTAATACAAGCCCAGACTCCAAGAATAAAAGCACCCTAAACAAAACAGAGTTTTCTGAAAATGCAGGTAAATTCTTATGACAGTATTCTTTCAAAGTACTGCAATATAAGAGTGTTTGTGAGAACTATAAATTATAGGTCACCTAGAACCTACAGGAAAACTCCCACTTGGGCAGGTCTCTAAGCCAAATGCGTGCTCTGCATTCAGGATATACAACCTTATGTCTCTATAATTTATACTTTTAATTCATCATAATAATTATCTGGTTTAAAAACCTTCCTTGAGCAAAAGTTATGCACAGCTGGTGAATGAATGTCAAAATCCTTGCCCTCTAAAAATAGCTGACAAAGTAAAAGAGCTAATGATGCCCGAGGTGCCTGTGTGCCACCATTAACACAGAGCTAGTCCATTCTATTTCAACAAATCATGCTTCTAAAAAAGTGGTTTTAAAGTGCCAGTGAGCTGAGTTTTCTTGATATATCATAAGAAAAAAATAAAGCACAACTTACTTCTCTGCACTGTTCACAGCACCATCATTTAAAACTACATCTTAACAAGCATCATAAAACGCTGACACTGGCATTTATTATTGGTAAAGACAGATGATGTCTTTAAGCAAGGAAAGATACTTTTAGTAATTTGCATTTATCATAACATTTCACTAAAAGGTGGCAAAGGAATTTGGTTTGTTTCAACAGATTTGAAGCAACTGTTTTCTGCCGTGGTGTTTCCAGTTTCAGCTCGTTTCAAAAGGCCAGAACTCTTTGTAGGTAATTAATACTTAGGGACAATTTCAGTGTTACTACCTGCTATTAGATTGCAGTTCAGAAGAGCCAGCTTAGACCAAGGTTTGTAGGCAGGTTTCAAACCACCTATTTACATTTTCCTGCCTGGAGGTTTCACCAACTGAGAGGAATCCAAAGAAACAGAAGCTACAGAGATCCTAAAATTCTCCTGTAGCACAAAGGATATGCTCTAAGAAACTCCCACCTACAGTCTATGCACGGATGTGCAGAATTTGTGACAAATAAGCAGAAAAACATTTAGGAATTCTTGGATGTTTGGGACAGAACATTATTCCAATTATTTGTCTTGGTTCCACAGATTTCATGTCATAGATTCAATTTTATATTATTGCTATGGAAAGAACAGAAATGGTTTAATAATTACAATTTTCTCTTCCTGCAACATTTTGTTGATTTAACCTTTGTTTAATGGCACAGGTCCTGTAGAGACATGCACACTTACTCTGACTGGTGATTTGGATCTCATGCTGTCTGACCAGTAGCTTATTAAACACTGAAGAAAATCCACATCAATGCATGAATGAAATTAGTAAAAACTTCCTTGTGGTTCAGGTCATACAACACAACTGTGTTCCAATAAACACATCATGTTCCTACAGCAAGACAGGATGTGTGACATCTCTGCTCAGCCACGGCATAAGCAACCTTCAAAACTGGGAAACTTGCTGGCACTGCGACTGCAAGCACTGAGAGACCCAACACCCTCTGACAACACCCAGAGCAAAATTAATCTGTTGTAAAATGGGCATAAAATACCACTTCTATGGGAACTAAGTTGTGGTAAAAGGTTAAAAACTTGGCAGAGCAGATATGACAGTGCTATATCAGATTAGAAATATCTTCCCAGTTCTTGTTTCATGTGGCCAGGTATAAAAAACAGTGATAAAGAGGCAAGAGAGAGTTTAAATAGATGAGCAGTATTCCAAGAGACCAGGTAAGATATAAAACCCTGAATATTAAAAACCTAGCTTATTATTCAACATACCTGAGTGTTAAAATGCAACCCCACCAGCATTTTACAGTAGAGTCACCGTTACAGTCAACAAAAGGCCCACAACAAATATATGTTTGTATATATACACTAATTATTGCAACTAGCTTTCTCTCTATCCAAAACAGGGAGATTAAAGGCATAGCAGCTACTCTGTGCATAAGTAAACACATACTACGAGAACAGAAACCTACTTATAATTGCATTTGAAATACAAACCTCTCTCTTAACTACTTGCAAGAGCTGAGACTGCTCACCTGATTGGCCAAATATTGGAACCAGTGTTAAGTTCTGCAGTACCTGTATTCCTGCCAGTCTGGTTAATGCACTTTTGGCAGATTTGAAATAGATTTTTAAATGCTCATATTTTTTTTCTTGAAGCTTCTTTATACTAAGGAGTGCAAAGCAAATAATGTTAAGAAATACTTGTTCTGGGAGGATTCTTGCCTCATGCACATGGAGCAAGCCTTGTTGACAGAACCTGCTGAATGGAGGAGATATGCAAATTTTATACCCTCCCCATCTGAAAATTAACTAGAAAAGGGTGCAGTAGAAACAGTTGTCAGATATTACCCAAAGTCACAAAATACTAAAACCTATTAAAAGTTTTTATGCAGAAAAATTATCTTGTACAATATTTTATTATGCCCTGAAATATGTTAAACACAATCTCCTAATTTCCCATTTCACTTTATCCTTACAGAAAGCTCTACCTTTTTAAGGACAGCACACTAAACCACAGGAGAAATGCCTTTTTCCAAATCAATAGGTTATTACTACAAGTATTACTATAAAGCACACATTTTTCTCTTCCTAAACTGTCTACTGGGATGATCCTTGCTTCCTCATTAGCCAAGCTTCAATTCATACCATTTCACTGGAACTAAAGTTATGGATAAAATCTGGGGAGATCTGCCCATTCTATTAATTACTGTCCAGTTATTAAAGGTAGTTGATTACGTTAATGAATAAGGGGGTTATAACATCCAATTTAAGCAGAAAGATTCTGAGAACTATCTTCCAAGTTAGCTTATCTACAAACTGCTCCTGATGCAAACCCGTAGCTCCATTGCTAAATGTCAATACAATTTCGGTTTGGAAGTTTGAGCTCTTCAGTGGAACTGCCATTTCAAAGGCATTTCTACCTTTTCTGTCTAAGTTGTATAACCTTTCTCTGGTGTTTACAGTGCATTAGCAGTAACAGAATGATCCAGTTTTCAATGCAACATTAACATTTCTTCTAATGCAAATATAAACCTGTGATTCTTAAAAAAAAAAAAAAAGTGCAGAATTACTGTTTTTCACAAAAGGACAAGATACTTTTCTCTTCCAATTGTTCTCAAATGTCTCAGCATTTGGAAACTCATTAAAAAGTACACAGTAGCAAATCCAATTAATCTAAAATTGAAAATGCCTAAAAGTTTACAGTGAAAGACTTTTACCAGCTTCACTCATTTTCTTACCACAAGTCAGTACAAACATTTTAGATTTCAGGGTAGGAGTAATTTATACTCAACCAATCACAGTCTGATATTGCATATTAATAGTAATAGCTTTTTTATGAAACTTGTGAAAACTGGAATGAAACAAAGCCAGTCACATCCTGAGAAAGCTCTGTCCATCAAGACCTTGTTGTTTACCATGGTGCTCCTAATTTCCTCCTTTTGGGAAAAGGAGATGCATAAGGAACCTGTAGTTCTTCGGAATGCAGACTTCACGGGTATCTGCAACCCTGCTTGCTTTGAGTTACAGTGTTCAGTAGAAATAGCTTGTAGCAGTTAACTGCTCTGTTTTTCCATCCCTACAGCCTCACAAAGTTTTTATAATTTTTGGTTTGAGAGAGGCGAACATTGTAATTTACGATATCTATTGTGAATACTCATGTTAATGTCTTACACTTTTCCCTTATGACATTAGAATAAACAAATACTATACTTACATTTGTAAAATAACTTTCAATGCTCATTTTTAAGGCACCACAATTTAACTAAAGAAATTCAAGGGTTACTTTGAGGCTGAAATACCTTGTGTTAAAACTGATGGTATAGGAAGAAATTTTTATTTAAAAAAAAAAGCACATTCCATTTGTCATCTTGCACTTGCCACAAAATATTTTTTGCTATGTGTATATGGTGAATCAGATTTGTTTGAAAGAAATGAATAGTTTTCTAAGTAAGACTGTGTATGCAATACTATTTGCAGACACATGAGGTAGAAATTTCTGTGCTTCCAGAAGACTACAAAACTTGTTCATCTAAATGTCTAATCAGACCCACAGGCATACTATTTAAGGCATTTTACTTATTAAACTACTAAAGAGATAGTAAATAAATAACATGCTTAAACACTAACAGGAATAGTTAGTAAGTGTACCTGGTGCTACACTCAGGAAGTACAAGTCTTATTCATCTTCTATACAGAAACTGCCTGTGTGGAAGAGAAAACTGATAATTGCTCACCATGACACGACAGACAGCTTACATCTGGATGTTTGCAGATCAGACAGGAGAGGACAGAATTGGACTAATTCAGGACTAAATTTAGCCTTCATCTGACACAGACAAACATACTTTTTTCCAGCAGCAGTAGTACAGGACACGGCCAACCGAGGTACCTCCAGCATCGCGCTGTGAGCTGCAGCAAACCTCGTGTGGCAGCAAAGCTTTGCCTGCAAAGCATTTTCTTCTCCTTCCACACCCAGAGCATTATGTTAAATAAGCTGTTCCATTACATTTCCTATAAATCTCTCCTGTTCCAGTTTTCACCATGTGTGCTCCTGTGAAGCACACATAAATGCAGATTAACTCAGCTAGTTCAAAGAATCTCACTTATTCTAAAGACACACAAACAGGTTTGTTGTCATCCTCTTATCTTCAGACTCTGCTCCACCACGCTGCCAAGATACATTCTCATGTTATTTCAGCCACTAATAATTTACCCCTCTGACAAGTAATAAATTCACTTGCAAGCTTCAGGACAGTAAACCAGAGAAGCTAAAGTCATGAATACCTAATCCACTTGAAACTTTGCTTCATGCTGGGGAGGCAGCTGGTGTGCTGTGACCACTGCTTATTGCAGCAATCACAATTATTTCACTCGTTCCTAGAGTGCCTGTGCTGCTGCAGAGTCCAGCTGTTCCCTCTCGTGCTATATTTAGACTGCAGACTTCTGGGGCTGGAATTGTCTTTTCATTGTCCATGTGTAACTACACACAATTGAACTCTGAGATGCTCTTAAACAGAGACGTAAAAATTACTCAACAAAACAAACATGGTATGAAAAGTTTATGATTTTCATTCTATCTCAGATTTGTTGCCATTATTGTTATTCAGATTACAGAAGTTATAAAAACAATAGACTTCTCAGTTCAGTGGCTAAATAAATTACTTTAACTCAGGTCAAGAGGAGTTATCCCCTGCTTAACCTTTCATTTTGAGAAGGAAATATAGATGTCACTTGAGAAACTAGAAGTGAGTTTGGAGACAGCGCAAATGTTGAATTTTGACTTTTCCAAAACATTCTGAAAATGCAAGAATTAAATGTTTTGTGTTTTTCTGACACCAACCCATTGCTGAGCTAATTATTTTCTCAGTGCAAAGCAGAAGAAATTCCAACTCTGTGTAGGGGAAAGAGGCAACAACCCTGTGTTTAATTCACCTAAGTAAAAGCTCTTGTGATCCTTCTTGTTAGAACTGTGACCATTTGTTGCCAAAGCTGCTGATATTCTCCAAGGACAAGAAAAAGGCCTTCAGTGTGGTCGTTTTCACTGAGATACCACCATGTGTTGGGAATACAGGAAGAAGCTTCTCCTTTCTCTTTCATGGATTATCAGAAACATTTTACTTCATCATCTTACCAAAGTTAACAGTGAAAGATGAAAATTGCAGATCTCTTAGGCAATGGCTACTGAGATCATCACCAACAGCATCAGCACTGCCACAACAGGGTTGGAAACACTTTGGAAAGACCAGGGCAGCTGCAAGGAGGGCAGACAGACACCCAGTGCCAGTCACCCAGCAGAAGCAGCACAGCACCACAGTAGTTTAACACCCCAGCTGTCCTCCCATCCATCTGCTTTTCCAGGCTAATCATCCTCTCAAGCCAGGGGCCGCTGCCATCAGTCCTAAAGATTAAGTGCTCCCAACCACAGCAGCCATTTAGATCCACTGATCAGAAAGGATGTTTACAACTGGAAGCACAAGAATCTGTTTGAGGCTTTATCTTTGAAAACGGGCAAACAAAAGCCCTCAGGAAAATAACAAATGAGCAACTTATGCTAAGAAAAACAATTTAGCTGACAAACTCAAGCACTTGTAAACTAAGGAACCTTGACTTACAGTTGCAAAAGAAAAAGCATTTTAGCTTGCATATAAAAACACTTTATGATTTAAACTTAACTCTGGTTAACTTTCTTCATGAGATCAGTAACTTTCAGTGTACAGGATGGTCTCTCAGTCTCACAAATTAAGGTTTCAAATGTGCAATTTTGCAATTGTGATGATGCTTTTTATGCAAAATTATTCTATTTAATTGCTATTTTATTTCTATTCAGTTCTAATGTTTTGCATCAAGGAAACATTTCTATGGATGCAGCAACATTTTATATAACTCCAGATGTAGATCTGAATCATTAACAGAACCTCAGAAAACCAGACACTAATTCCAACAGCTGAAACAGTGTGAATAAAAGCAAAAGCTGCATCCTATGCATTCCTACAAACCTCTTAAGAAAATACACCCCTAAAAAGACTTGCCTTTGCATCTTCAGTTTAAAAAAGAAATGCTTAGTGTTTTGATTCTACTCACTGAGATCATCTTCCAAAATTAATTGGGACTTTCACAAAAATAACCTGTATGAAGGTAAAGGGGTTGAATCTTCCATTTCAAAAGACAATGTGCACAACTAATCTGAGAACATAAAAATGACTGAAAAGTGCCTTTGTGCTTTTCAAATCCAACGCTCAGTGTGCGAACTGGCAGTGATGTATTTTCTGGGTGCTGTCTCCCAGTTCTATCAAACAGCTTTCTGCTGGTAGATCTTGAAAAATTTCATACTTGTACAGGACCACAGGAAATGTCAACAAAGTTGCTCTGACTGATGCTCTTAAGGTAGTTTTGTAAAAAACTAGAAGTTTAGATATTTTCATCCCACTGGCAAACTGACAATCAGCTACACGATTTAATTATTTAAGCCAAAGCAGAAATCTCTGTGTTAATGAGATACATTTGGGAACTTGGGGTCAAACCCTGTGATGGCTAACACAGTGAAAAGATATGAAACATCACAAGGCACTTGAGGGGAGTTCCTCACAACATTAATTTTTAGCCTGGCAGAATAATACTCATTATAGGATCCCACAGATGAAAACTAATGTACTGTGAATTTTATACCACTTCATTATAATTCAAATTGCTTTTTCTTCCTTCTTACATTTTCATTGTTTGATAAACTAAAATACCTCTGCTCCTTCTATAAAGCATAGGAATAGTGGCAGTGTTCATCAAATAGCATATTAAATAAGTGTTATTCAACAACTAGATGTGGCTGAATATTATTGAACTGTGTTAGGCCACAAAATTGTCATTTCATGTCAAAATATGACTTACATGGCAAGGTAAAAAAAAAAAATCAAAAAGTCAAGGGTTCTTTTAAGAGGAAGAAAAATCAAATCTTCTGTACTAGTTATGCACTTCTAAAAAATCATAGAATGGTTTGGGTTGGAAGGGACCTTAAAGATCATCTAGTTCCAACCCCCCATCACGGGCAGGGACAATGCCATCATACCAGGTTGCTCAGAGCTCCATGCAGCCTGGCCTTGAACACCTCCAGGGATGGGGTATCCACCACTTCTCAGAGCAACCAGCTCCAGTGCCTCACCACCCTCAGAGAAGAGAATTTTTTCCTGATAACGACTGATTTTTATCAAAAATAATTCACAGACACTCTCTGACTTTTGAGGATTTGAAAATAAACATCAAGTCTTACCTAGGAAATAAGCACATTCTGTACATTATATCACAGCCAGTTTTTTGTAAGCCACTGGTAAAAAATTAGCCCAGTGCATTTTACACAAATCCACAGACCATTTTACTGAACCAGGTACTTTGGGATATCCAGTAGTTTCTCGTCATCTCCTTTATTTTCACAACATAAAGTCAATTTCACTGCTGTTCACAAACTAAAGAAACATTTTTAAGTACTGGTGTCTTTCCTCTCCTGGGACCTTTGTCCCAACGTAGGCTGCAGTCTATCACAGAAATATTAATGGAATTACTATAATCACAAAGTTAGGTTGACACACTATTTTCCTATGCTAATTAGCACAATCTCAAACAGTTCACTCCCAGTGTCTTGATGTTTTCTGTGAAGAATATAAAATGTACTGATTTTCTTCCAGTGCTACTGAAAACAAAAATATCTCATTGTGAGCAAAACTATTCCTGCACCACCCCACAGAACAGCTCTTTTCTTTAATGTCTCAACATAAAAGCCTCCATACACTATTGCTCCCCACTTTACTTTAGCAGAGAAAATCCCAGAGCTTTCAGTAAGCATGGTAATGTCTTTCATACCTCTTCAACTTTAAATTACTGCAGACAACTCAGTTTTCTTCCTTCCTTAAGAGTTTCTGTGAGTGCCTATCCTTCAAAAGATCTGGCCTGACTCTTGGTTTGTAGTACTAGATCCAGCACTTTAAAATAATTATCAATACTTCCTCAAAGAGCCTGCAGAGGTCAAGAGATTTGCAGTTCAGCACTCCCCTTTCACACTCCAAATTTGCCTCTAAATTCCAGGCTCTCCAACCAGCGCTCTCTCCCCAGGGCTGCACACCGGCATCATTTCCCTGTCAAGGGCCGGCAGATCGTGCTGTGACAGCAGCTGGCTGGCTGAGAGCACTGCTCACTTCCAAACACAGCACAGAGCCTGCCAGCAGCTGGGACACACACCAAGGAGAAAGGAGATTGCTCCTTTCTGGAAAGGCATGGAGTCAGCAGCTCCACTGCCTCTGCTCAACCACTCTCTACCTCTTGTGTAGCAAGGCAGGAGATGGTCTCAGTAAAGAGCTGGTGGTCTCCAAGTTAACCAAAGACATAGTTTACAAATCCTTTAGTGAAATTTATCAAGGGAAGATTATGATATCAGAATGCATCTGAATCCCATCATAATCTAGATTAAGAACATTTTTGTGATTTCGGATTACATCGGGCTGACTCATCCTGAAGAAGGAGCTATAGCCCAGGGCAGAGGGAAACACAGAGAGGACAGAGAAGAGCAGAGGGATGAGGTAGTGCCAGTGCCATCAGAAACCCTCAGCAGCTCCCTGCCCTGCGTGCCTGCACTGCCTCTCCCACAGTCTGCAAATACACTGACCATCCATCTGCACAGATGTACCTGTGACTCCTTCCCATAACAAACTAGAAATGCACTAGTCCTAGAAAAAGGGTATCGTCTGTGCCCTTAATTAACAGTTCTGTGTTTGTAGGGGGTAAAGAAATGATGGAGAAAGAAGTTTAAGATTCAATGCCTGGGTGCTAAAGCATCCCACAGACGGGTCTCTGGGGCTGCCAGCACTGGCACCAGGAGCCACCTGGTTTGGTGCTTGAACTGCTGCACTCCCAGTTGGAAACCAGCAGCAAATGGGCACTTGAGAAAGGATCATCTTCTACTTAATAAGACTCCTTTTCTCAGAACTTCATTTTCCTGAAAATTCTTTAAAATTGCTTTGTTCCAATGGAAATGCCTGTTAGTGACACAAAACCCTTTAAAATATGCTGACCGTGTCATGAAGTTCATTTGCATATTAATAGCTCTCTCCCTCTCTCAGGGGATTAATTGCCTTCCCAATAGAATCGCACAATCCCATTTATGCAGGTTTATTCTGGCTCTGGGATGGGGGTGGGGATGGCCAGTGCATTGACTGCAATTCTATTGTTTCAGAATTTGGGATTTTTCAGCACTTACCTTTTTATGTTCTTAAAAACTTTTTAGTAATCATGGGCAGTATGAGAATAACAGATAGGCCTTTTAAACCAAGCTTATCCAATTCAACACTAGTTTATAGTCCACAATTATTCAATTTATTATTTAAACATGATGGCAAATTAAGGCAATTTCTACAAAGTGGACAAATGACACATTAAAAAGTAATTGATATAAAATATTATAAGTGTGAAAACTAGAAACTTGCAATAGTGATAATCTAAAACTCCTTTCCTTTGCAAAAAGTCAGTTCTACTGAGACAATACAATGCCAGGTTGTTCTCTCACACAGATTATTCTCAACTAACACATGTTTAATGAGGCCATACGTCTGCAGTCTCTTCTACAGTCAGTTAGGAAGACATTTTAAAGCACCCTCACAATATACTGTGACTGGAGCTATCAAAATATGCAGTAAAATTCATTTGTATCAGATATCTGGTACTTAAACAGAACTTGAATATGGCTTAAACTAAGAAAATATCTAGCATTCACAGTGTTCATGTGACTAGAGCTCAACAGCAACTATGACAGAGGGCACAGTGAATTTCTAATTTATTGCAGTGACCTGCAATACAAGAATACACTTGGCAGATTCCAGGTTCCAAAAAATCTCTCCCTGTGATAACCTATTTACTTTTCCCCTAAAATGGATAAATAGAGTGAGGGGGACAGACTAAAACCCTAGTTTCAGAGTAGACACTAAAGCCTTTCCTATCTGAATTATTGTAATAACCTGGCAGTTATTACAAAAATTTTTGGAAAATATGTATTAATCACAGTTTACAATTTTTATTTTTTTTTTGCTGAAGTATTTTCCCTATTTGCTCCTCTGTTCATCCTCTCTGTAAATAGATTTAATACCAGTTGAAACATTTTTCCAAATGCACAGGAGGAATTTCTAGGACATAGTATTTGGCATGGCTGGGAATACACTGTCTTTAAAGACATTCATCTCAGTGCTTTTTGGGCCCAAGAATATGCAGAAAATAATAGTAGAAAGCAGCTTTAAAAAAACACCACCACTGTAATTACCACACCCTTTGCTTGTACTGCTGCTGTTCCAAAGCCTCTGTCTCTGCTAGTTAAGGCATTTGGGAGGAAGCAGACAGACATCATAAAATTCTCTGCTTTTACTGTTCTGAATTTATCAATGATCAACATGTGATAAACAATAACAAAAACCTAAGGTTTTAATCATCCAGCAATCAAAGCTCAGTTGTGATGCACTTTGTGTTTTTCTCAGATAAAACGGTAAAAATATTTAAGGGGATAATCAAAAAAATATTTAAGGAGAAATAAGTATACAAAGAGAATGTTATTCAAGATTCTAAACATAACTCCAAGGAGGCCTCATGCAAAGGTCTACAAGACTTCCCATTTAGATCAAGGTTGTCCTGTGTGGATGAAGGGCCTAAGACACTCACAATGCTTCAGGAAAAGAATGTTTGTTTTTTCACATGTGGGAAAATCAGGTCAAGTCAGAAATCTTAAATACAGTTCTCATTATGAGCAAAGAAGATGCAAAATCCTTCTTTAAGCACTGGCTACTACTGATCCTTTCTTTAAAAAAACTGGTTTTCACCTCAAGCAAACTTTGTAAAAAGGAATGTGTTGCGGGCAAATTACATAACCAGGTGAATAGGATAGTTTTACATCATACTGAGAGCATACTTTTGCTAATGCATCTGATGATTCTGTGCCTTATTGCTAAACTGGTCCAATTGCATCTGATTTCACTGGTGGGAGGAGCCTGGATGTGGTCCAGTCAACTGGGTTGAAAGGGGGCTGTGTGTTCACACCAGATTAGGAGGATTAAAATGCAGTTAATTGTTAAAGAAAATATTTGGCTAACACTTCATTATGTGTGATAAAATGTAAAGTGCTCTAAACAGGATCCACTTTTGATATTTTAGCCCTGGAAATTCATTTTATGTACTGATGAATCTCAAAATGTTCTTAAATAAAATCTGAGGAAATAAGACAAATATACAGAAAATTAATCATTATAGAAGACCACTTACTTACAAAAGCATGATCCATACTAGAAATATTGTGGAGGGATATTTCCCTTGGTAGGAAAGTATATAAATTACATCAAGAGACTGCAAACCAAATTCATACAACCCTTTTGGCTTTACCACAACTGTAGCTTTAGTGAAGCTTCAGAAAGGCTTGAAGCTTCTGATCAAAAAAGGGATTGCAAATCCTATTAAAATGGATTAAGGGAAACATTGCACACTGCTAAAAATATCAAGCATAAATTAAAAAAATCTTCAAGTGTTACCATTCCTTTGCACTGATAATATTTTAGCAAAAATATAAGTTAAAAAAACAAAAGACAGTTGTGTTTCTAATTGAACATATATTTTTTGTGGACTTTTATGCTCATTCATCCTATTGTCTTACAAGCCTCCTTGCAGTTAATGTTTTATCACCAGCAGTTTCTTTCTGCAGGTTTCAGAGTGTTCCACAACCACACTTCAAAGAGTTGTCTGATGCTAAAGGTACAGCCCTGGCACAGGGACCCTGTCCTGTCTGTTCTGTACTTCAGGTACAGCCAATTCCCCACAGGGCCCCGCTCAGTTCCAAAAAGCTGAGCACACCAAGGAAAGCTGGGAAGTCTGAGATGGATCTTTCTAAGATTTGGGGTTTATATACTGGTTTTTTTTCTATTTTTTTTTTTTTTTTTTTGCATTTCCATATTTACATAGAAATTAAGACACACAAATGATAAACCCTAAAAGTAATTCTGTAATAGGTTCATTTTGTTAAAATCGATTCAAGACGTAGTAGAAAAGATCTTGTCTCTTCCTATTTCATGTTCCTATTCCTTATTACAGAGTCTGCATGTTTTCCACATATATTGTCATCTGTATTAAACTACAGAACACTGGATGTGTCTTTCCAGAGTGAGCTCTATTTCTATTAGTACAAATAATTTTCTCAGACATCTTAAATTTCCGGGCTTTAGATCCACAGCTTGTTTTATATTGTAATTGGTGAGGATTCACAGAACAAAGATGCTTTTATAGAGCTAACAGTGCTTGCCACTAGGTTTTCTGGGACCAAACACAGCTTTATGGTGACTGTAGCCTTACAGTTAGATCAGTCAGCTCTTAATAAGTTTAGTCACTTTAAACATTTCTGCTGGGGCCAATGGGACTGTTTATGCTCAGAAAATTGTGCATTTCCATGAATGTTTATGAAGCAGAATTTAATACACAGCAGTCCCAGTTTTCCTCTCATTGAAGGCAGGAAAGATTCCAAATACATCTAAAGGCTTATTTACATTGGAACTGTGACACACTAAATTAAGTTAATCAAGATCATAGAATATATATGCAATTTTTTCATTGACATACACTTTATACTGTGATATGGCCAAAACCAATTAAGCCCTTAGGAATAGCCAAAGATCCAAAGACAGGCTTTTTCACCCTGTGAAACACACTGGCAGCAGGTAAAAGATGACAGTCATGGAACACTGAGTGAGTGCAGGTGCAGCCAGGCTACCCTCAGTTCTGCTGGGTTCTCAGGCTTCTGCAAGAGAACAACCTCGAACAGATGGTGCCTCCACACTCTCATCCAAACACAGCCTGGCTTGAGATTGGCACTGCACACAGAACTTGAAAGGAGAGAGAAGATTGAAGTGATTCTGGCTTCCAGCTGCCCACTCAGCAACACTAAAGGGGTGCTGGACGAGACATTCCAATACTCCTCAGCCCCACAATTTACAGCTCAGGATTTTAATACAGGCTGCAAGTCATCGAGTTGCACAGAAGACACAAGGTGTTACTCCACTTCCTCTTGCAGTTTGCAGGAGCTGCAATTTCTACCAACAGCTAAGGGCAGGGGGGCAGCAAGCATTAAGCAATCTCAGATTAATCTAGCACTGCATGCAAGCAAATCTCACAGCCACTGGGAATAGTCTTTTACCTGTGAATTAAATAAAAATATTCCAGGATCTGTAACTGTAATTCTTTATCTCCTTTAGAATTTCTCTATTATCTATAAATCTGTTGCAAGAAAGAATTAAAGGTAACTTTGAAAAAGCAGAATATGGTCTGCATTCTGAGGGAGAAAAAGGCAGTCTCATGTTCTCAGCTTACTCTTCAAAAAGAGTTATTTGTCCTTTTTCTTTCAAGTATTTCATTACAATCAGAACAGCATGTTCCAAAAAAATACAGCCCCAAATCTTAAAAGCCTGCATTTAAAAACTGTAGAACTTTGGAATTATTCTAATACAAAACTTCCAAAAGCAATTTACAAAATATTTTTGGGCATTCTCCACTATAATAATATCTGAAAATAAAATCCAGTAACTAATTGGACAAGTTAGAAAAGGATTGTAAATATTTTCATTTCTTGTTTTTCTAACAATACTGAAGTCGCTGCTGAACATAAATTTACTCACTTTATACAAGATGTAGAAGGACATGTTGCTTTTTTACGAATCTATAGAAAACAAAGAACTTTGTTACTCAATGTGGTGGAAGCACCTATAAGTGCAATATCAGCATCTGAAACACATGACCAATAAACACTTTATAAAGCCACTCAATATCTGAGCTTTGGTCACTTGCAGAAAACACAGCGAAGATGACTTGTGCGGGAAAAGTGAGGTTCTTGATGCTGCTTCCAAACTTGTGCTTGAATAGTATTACATTGATATAACATAGGTGAAAATTCAATATTTGTCAAAGTTAAACAGCATCAACTACGCAGTAGTTTTTGTTTAAAAACGTCAGGCACTGAGGACTCCAAGGAAGAAACAAAAAATTCAGGACCATTTCTTTCCTGCAACAGCCAGCAGAAGCCAGTGTGTCTCCCTCATCTCCTGCTTAAATACCTCTGCTACTAAATACAGAGAAGGCAGAACTAGGTAATTTGTTTTCCAAAGGAAAATCCCATCTGCCAGGGCAAGGGCTTACCCACAAGGACTTCAAGGGGAGTAGGAAGCTCATTTCTTTCTTAGGAAATGATGAATGGAGGACCAGGGAAACAAAGAGCTACTGCTGCCTGTGCTTCCAGCCATCCCTGCTGTACAGTGGCCAGTGGGGACCCACTCCTGGAGACAGCAAAAGGATATTTGGCATTTTGGTGACACTGCAGCGTGTCTGCCTGAGCCAGTCTCCTATAAGGGGCTGGAAATCACCACATTAGGAAGAAATTAAATATGCAGAAAAATAATTTGACTTCTTTCATAAAATTAGTTCTATAGGCAAAGCACCCCTGGAAAACCGTTTTTTGCAAGTTATATCCCCAGTTCCATTTATCTCCCCATCATTCTGTGCTATCACTGTCACAACAGGATGCTTCTAAAGCCATTTTTTTTTTCCTGGGATTTGGGGAACACTGAGAACTAAGTCTTAATTCCTACAGTCAGCTCGGTGAATGCAGCTGTATTGAGGATGTGGGTGGAAGCTGCTACTCAGCTCCAGGAGCACGTCACAGCCATCTCCTTAATTCTGCTGAGACTCCTCGAGCATGCGAGTAAACAAACACATCCGTGATTATGGCCACGGGAACACAAGAGGAAAAAGTCTGTTATCGTCTGCAGACAGACTCTTATCAACACGTCCATTAAAGCACAGTAAACGGCTACCAACGATAAAATTACCAGTAATGAATTTTAAATGCATTATTGATGTACTCCTGCAGGGGGGGCGGGGAGATGTTAACCCTTTGGGGTAAGCATAAGTGTCAATGCCAAGTCAACAGTACATCACTGCACTCTGATGCTTTTTTCCACTTAAAATACTCGTGATTTCATTGCTAGCCATTAATATCTGTGTTTCCAAACACACACCGTGCTGGTGCCTGCAACACCTTCGTAAGCAAATGAAAGTTGAGAGGAATCAGCATCTCCTAAGTGATCTTCAGTGTGTCACTACCTAGTTCCTGGGTTTGGGCCTTTTGGGGTTGGTTTGGGTTTGTTTGATTTTGTGGTTTGTTTTCTAGTGTGCAGTGGGGTGGTGGGCTTCTGTTTGTTTGTTTTTTCTTAACAGACAAGCAAGAGACAAACCATTCCACTTCTTTCAGACATTTCTGATATTTTCAGCCACAAAAATTTCATCTCTCCCACTTCAAACAAACAGCAAACGCAGTGACTCTTTGTCTTGGCAATCGGACTTCTGTTCAAGCACAAGTTAACCATGCACAATAAATCAGCATTTGTCTGAACCTGTAAATATTGATGCCTGTTTAGTTTACAAACTCTACTGTAATTATTCCTTGGTGCTGTTTTGAATCACCATGCCCCTGGGCCCATCACTTCACCATTTAATTTTAAAATAATTTGCCAGATAAGGTGCCTTCTAAACATTTTACTTTTCCCTCCAGATAAATCATTACGCTAATTGTTTATCAGAAAACTACAGGCTGCCACTGGATTAGGAGGAAAAAAAAGAGTGGTCATATTTAATTCTATTTGATAATGGGGGGGGGGGGGGTGTGAAAAGTTACACTTAACTTTTTCTTCATAGGGCTAAAATTTAACCAGATGAGTGGGGACATTTTCCAAAATCATTTTCATAGCAACATACAAATTCTAATAAGCAAAGGGTGAAATGTAACTAATTCTCTTAAAATATAGTATGGATTCCAAACTGACTTATGCTCAGAATACTTAATTTATTAAAATGTTTTTCTGCTCTTTCCTACAGCTAACCACAGAGTGAAGGTCTAGAAATCATTTGAATTCAAAGTATTTATGAAACTACTACTGAATGTATAACCACAGTGATTTTACTGATCAGGATGCCCAAAACTGTATTACCTGATTGAGAAAGAAAGGCCAAAAATGGGAAAACTAAATAGCCCCAAGCCTCTTTTTTTCCCATAAGCACATCTGACGTGAAATTCAGAGAAACTGGGGACTATAGTATTTGACAGCAGTTTTTATACTATAGCAATTTTTAAATATGCCTGCTTCAAAGGTTATCAGTGCAAATTCACAAAGCTAACACCTACTTCACTACTCGCTCCCACACCACCCCCCAATTGCTTGTACTTTGAAAATAGAAATTAATAAATTGCATGTCAAATCTAATGACTGGCACAGATTCTTTATACTCCAGTACCTCTACAAGCAGTATTACTGATGAGAAATAGGCCATCACACCATTTGAAATTGAAATCCAGTGCACTATCCATTGCAGTCTATTCCTTTTTTACTAACACTAATTACTACTTCACTGCACCCACTTTTAACTCTGGCTGGCTGAATTTGCTCTTCAAGATTGATAGGAAATATTTTCTATAGCCTCACAGGTATTTTGTTCTCTATTGTATATCAGTTCAGGTTTTATAACTATTCTTTTTAATCACATCTGAAACTCAAGCCAGCCAAGTTCCTGCATTTAAGAAAAGATCACAGATAATGAAAAAAATTTGAATAGGTCAAGTGATGTGAATATGCATGGACAAATCATTATCTGTTCTTCTCTTATTCCTTTGGTAAATGGGTAGATGAGAAACATAAATCATTGCTCAGCAGGTATTCAACTACCTCCTCTTGATTCACACTAAGTGAACACCCGTGTCTGAAGTGCACACAGGAATTAGGCCAAACCACACTGTGGCTGCTTCATTTAACTTGTCAGTTTACAGGAGGAAAAAACCAAACAGAAAGAATTTGGACCTACGCAGGTCCAAATTTGAATTAATTTAAATTAAAGCTGCTGTTTTCTGTTTTTCCTCACAGATTTAAATGCTAAGCATTTAGCACTTTACCTCTTTAATTGAATAAAATGCATATATTAACATTACTTACAAAAGCTTTCCTGAAATAAATATACAGTTTAGATTTGGATCCAAGTTTTACATTCTCCTTTAACAGATGAAAAAGCTTCCCAGAAAAAAACACAACCCAACAGTTGTCATAATGCTTTATAAAAAGAGAAAAATACTTCAAAAAAAGCTTGTCAGTAAAAGGTTACACAAAATTAGACTTTCCTTGCTGAATCCAAGAGAGAAATGTAGGGAAGAGAAAGGTAATCAACTGGAAGAAACAGTAACAGCTTTCCAAAATATCCTAATGATTTTTAATTTGATAAGAAAGACTGAGTAGACATACCTCATGGTAGAAGTGTATTATCCCTATAATTTCCTAACCAACTCTCTCCATCTTCCGCTAATTCACAGTTTTCTCTTGCAGACATCACTCAGAAACATGGGAATATGAACTGGGTGTATATTACAGGGTGCATATTACATGTCTGGAACACACTGCAGCATTTCCCCACCCATACCTCTGTGTGTGCCCCATGAAATACCTTGTTCAACTAAGAATGCAGAAAACTTGCCCGGCATTAACTCTCCCAAAGCCACGTGACATTTCCACATCTCAGCACTACCACGTTTTACAGCAGATTCAAATGTGATGCCTGAACAACTACGAACAAGTGAGCCTTGCTATCCCAACCGAGAGAAATTATATAGCAAATGTATCAAAATAAATATGACTGACTATGGAGAGCTTCAAAGATGCTTCAGTTTGAATAAATAAGAGGGCATTGTCTCTATCAAAAATGCAGAATGGGACTTTAACACATAATTGCTACCATAGCTTTAAAACTGGTGCAAAAATATTCTCACAGGCTGAGAAATATATTTTGCCTGCTAAATAAAAACTGACAAAAGATGTATATGCCCACATTGTCAGCGTGCTCCTTGCTGCCAAAAGCCAGTCTGCTGTCAAATAGATTATGTTCATTTGGCCTTTGGGAATGGTGGCATCTTAGAATTTCAATTTCAAAATATAATTAGGAAAAAAAAAAGAACCCCGCAAATATTAAAAAGGCTGAAGAATGAATTCCTTGTATTGAATCCTCAATTCAGGATCAGTTTTTTGTATTTAGCATTTTACTGGAAACCAGCGAAGCAGATAGAGATTGGAACACACAAAATATTATGCCAGTACTGTCCAGACCCCTTTTCCTCAAAAACTCCAATTTCCATGGAAAAGAGGGTGATCATTGTGCAAGTCAGATCACAAGCTAAAGTACCAAACTTTAGCCACAAATCCACTCAATGGAGAACAGCCACATATACATGGAACATATTTCCACTCACGTATTGTGGAAATATTAGAAAGTGTGATGGTTAAAAAAAAAAAAAGTTTCCCATAGAGCACTTTGCTTTTCAATTTCTCTACCTAGGTGACGACAAGATTACAAGGACTATTATCTAATAATGCATTTTTTTTTTTACCTCAGAAAGCAGAGATAAATGTTGAAATACATTTGAAAAAAAAAAAATACCAACAGATGGCTTTAAGTGAATAACAGATTCACTTAACCAAACATTTTATTTCCTGTATCTTGAATAATTAACAAAAAAAGTGTTTACCAACAATTATATAACAGCTTTTATAGTAACACAAGGAGGAGAAAAACATTTAGCACTGAGTCTCATAAATAATTCAAAAGGTCTAATTTACCATAATCATGTCTGGCATTTATCTTCAGTAAATAATGTATTAGGCATATACTGTGCACTATTTCCTACAGTAGCTACTAGAGAGCATTAGGAACAACCCCATCTGTGTTTAGCATTCTGTAAATCAGGCCAGCTTTTGCATGCATAAAATGATTTGCTGATGAAGCCATTTACCTACGCAATGGATAGAAATGACATCTTTTAATGTAAAATTAAATAAAAAGTATAGAAACTGCAACACAGATGAGGTTTTTTTTGTGTACCATAAATATTCATAGCTTCCCAGCTGACAAAGCATACCTCTGAAACCATAGGAACCACTCTAGGAAAAGAAGTTGGGTCTTCCACATTCACTGACAGGTTAATTTGCATAAGAGCAAATTAACATCTCAAAAGCCTTCTCTTTGCTAGCATTTTCAAGAAATCACCCACCATTACACTAAAACCACTGCAGCTAGACCTTGGCACAACAGATATGTGAGTTCTGGTGCTGTCCAGACTAAGGGTGCTTTTGTTTGTTTGCTTAAAGCCCCACTGTTTGAGCTCCTTCCATCCACATTGGCCCCTCCCAGTTCCCAAAAAATGGTAGCATACACACAGTCAGGTAATAAGGTTTTCCTCTAAGCTTTCAATTATTTCCTTTTTTTTGCCTGTTAAATATGCAATTTACTTAATCTCTTCTGGAACTTGCATATTTTCAAATAAGAGGGAATTGGAATTTATCAAAATACATCTCCCCAGAATTAGGGAACACACTACTGCAACTGCACTCAAACTGATCAGTCACATCTGTCGTTTGTGCCTGCCCTGTCAGTAAGAATAAAGAACACAGTATATGATCTGTGCATAAAACAGGAATTTCTCTTCTGTTCAAAGCTCACTTCCCTCTTTTTTTTTTTCCTTCAGCTTTTTGCAATGTGTTTCACAGATATTCAAAATAACATAAGCTGAATTTTGCAAAACTCTGGGTACGTTATTTCTTCATATGATTTGTAGTATTGCACATGTCCAGGACTTTGTAACACAATTAGCACATTCTGGAGCATATGTACTCAAGTATTAACTTTTATATTAATGATTCAAGTGAAATCAAGATCATACTTTCTCACATGAATCGAGGACACTAGGCAGCTAAATTAAGTGATGTAGTGAAATCTCACACGTCTTAAAAAGTGCTGTCCTTGAGATCTCCAAGAAGTTTACATTAATCACCCCATGGAGCACATTCAGCAGGATTTTCTGTAGTTTCCAAGCACATTTAATTTGTTTAGATTACCTTTATTCTTTATACAGATATAATAAACACCAATACACACCACAGCCACATATTTCTTCACTCACCTTCTAGCCTTATTTCAGCATTTAAAGAAAGGTTCTAGTTGTAAGAAGTAGTTCGAATGTTTCATTTTAATTACAGCCTATCTTTTTGTATGATCCTTTTGTTAAAACTCATGTTCTGAATAGTAGCACTTTACATATCTCCTATGAAAGGAACCAGCCTACGATCATGGATTACATAAAAGGCTTTCCAGAAGACAAAAAATGTAGAATTATTTCAGGAACTTCTGCTTCTTTCACTCTACTTTATATTTCTAGACCAATCACTTAAATTAGTAAAATGTCAGAATAACTTTTCCTCTTCTATTTATATGTATATTACCTGTTCTGATTACAAAAGCAATGCATGAAATAAGTTGCCTTTACATTCCCCATTCCTGGTTTTCTTGCTGCTCAACATTAACACTATAAATTGTCCTTTTGACACCAAGGTAACACAGTTTTGTAGGACCAAAGCCAGTGTCTCCAGTGGACCAACACACCAGGTTGAGGAGACCTAAATTCAACCTAGTTCAATATAAACATCCGAATATTGACACGTAATAACCACCAGCCAGACACATGTGGAACGAAGCCTCCCACCAACAGGAAAACCACTGTTTTAACAGGAAAGAAATTCTAATTATACTTGCTTACTGAAACCTTTAGGTCTCCATAATGAAACCACAGAAGGATGTCTTTAAAATGGAAATATGTACCTTCAGCAGTAGAATAAATAAAGCAAATTAGATGAACCCTCTGCATCTTGTCTGTAATCACAACTGCATCAAATAGCACACAAGGAAAGATGCACCCTCATTATGAAAGAAGGGCCCTTGAGAACAGACAGGAGCATATAAATATAGATGCTGCAAAGACTCAAAGAGCAGAAAGCACAAAGGTAATTTACAGAGATATTGTTGAAGTTCACATGACACTGTATAATTTAATCCCACATAATGGAATAACAAGGCTTTCATCTAAATATCTTTCACTCTTGAAACTCAACCAGCCAAAAAATCCCAGTTAGTCGCAAGCAATTTCTTAACCCTTACTTAATATTTTAGTTTCCCTTTAATTGTCAATGCTCATTGAGAAGCTCCATCTGAAGTTCTACTACTAAATAATAAGAATGCAGAAAATACTTCTTGTAATATGTATATTTCATCTGAAGCAACTATGTGTGAACCAAATAGAACTGCACACACCTAAGTTACTATGTGTGAAACACTACAAATTACATTTATTCATCAGGCCATTTTATAAAGTCAAGCTAAAACCTATATCCAACTTCAGCCTCTTGACTAAAAAAGGAATCACTTTCACAGTAGAAGTGCCTACTGTCAGTTTGTCTAGCCCAGATAAAACCTAATTCCATAATCCATGAAGAAAAGGAAAAACCTAGCAGAAACCTTAGAACCTTAGACTAGGAGGATAAATGTCAGGCACCAAACGAGCGTGTCCATGAAAACTTCATGCTGCAGCTTTCTGATACCTCTGAGCTACTGCCATAATCTCAGACTGAAAGACAAAGCCAACTATTCTGATGTCTAAACACACCATAAAGGGAGTAGTGATTAAAGGGTCCTTTCACTAATAGGAATTCCACCACCACAGCAGTCTGTCACTAAGATAGAGTTGCTAAATATAAATGGGTGCTGAAACCTCTGAAAGCCAGAAACAGTGGGATGTGGGATTGATGGTCAGTAGCACCATTTGGGTGGACAAAAAAATAAAATAAAAGTCAGGTGAGAAATCCTCTCAAACAGTCAGTTGCCATCCTTAGAGCTGTCTTTAAATACTTAATTTTAGACAACAGGTGCATGGTAGCTCATTTTACAGTTTTAAAATTTCAGGTTACTTTTAGATTCCTATCGTGTTACAACAAATCTTTATCCCTTATCACACAAGGGCACATCTATTCATACAACACTCTAAGACACCTCTAAAATAGTCTTTGTACACTCACAGAAACAGGGAAAATCTAAGACAACCCTCTATATGCTTGCACAGAGAGGCACAAAGACTTGAAGGAGCTCTTCTCCTCCTTCAAATCCTTACGAGGGCAGGCAGGGCAGTACAAGATTTAGAACTGGAGTTTTCAAAGAGTTTGGGGGTTTTTTTCCTCTGTAATATATAAACCATCAAAATAATTAACAGCTAATGCACACACAGCAGCTGCTTCCTTCAAATTCCAGACACTTCTTATCTATTTTTCAAATCTATTTGCATCTTCTCTTAGATAGGAACATGCTCCTGAAATTGTGTCTGCCAGGGTGGTCACCCATATTTATATGGAAGCTACTGTACTGTGAAAATTTATGTTAAATGACAATACAAAATAAAAAGAAGGAGTGCACCCTCTCACTCATCTACAATATCATCACCAATATTAGGATTAAACCATACAGGTATTATAAAATACAAGTACACCTATACCATAAAAGACTAAACTCAACCCCTAAATTTCTCACCATCCACTGCTGTCCTAGATTACCTCTTCCAATATAATAACAATAAGAATCGGATCAGAGTAGAAAAAAAAATAGTGAGGCCATGTCATCTTTTGTCCCACAATGAATATATTGAGTTTTTAAAACATGAAGTGGATAATAGTAAGTAGATAAATACTTGTAAGTAATGGATTAATAAAAGCTCTGATTTTAGCTCTTGCATGGAAACCACATGCATGTATTCAGGTGTACTTGTTAACACATGAGGGGAAGAAAATATGTAGAAACAATATTACTATATTAAAACTACTGTTTGTCATCTTAATATCACTTTCTGACTTCAATTTAAATTGCACTGTTGTGTAAAAACAGCTGAACATGAATAAATGGGGTCTTACACAACTTAGACTGAAGAGAGAACCTAATGCTTGAACATAAAGCGAGCTTTAGAGCAAGAAAGTATGTTAAATATCATTTTAGCAACTATCAAAATATGCTTCCACAGACCTGAAAAGGCTGCTGAAAATTAATCACATTAAGAATTCAGTCAGTAAGATACCTTGGTCACATAACCACAACTCATCACCAAACAGCTCTGCGGACTGGCACTGCAAAAAAAGACTATACATTCTAAATGAGGTTGTTTGAGTGCTCTTTTTATAATGAAATCCAATTTTATCTCTGTCTCATTTAATAAAAAGTTTCTGACAAATATTGTCAACATTTATTATATGTGTATAATATAAAAAACTTGCCTTCTTAGCAAGACAGAGTAGTAAATGAAATTATGGAACTGATGCAGCTGTTCTCAGTTGGTATTTTGTGTTCAGTGACAGCCTCGCACATTCTGCCTGGTTGTTTTAGGAAAGACAACATTTAAATCTGACTGTATTAACAAATCTAATACGTGCAAAGAAACAGGCTCAAAACTAGTGACTTCAACATAACAAGGGGAGCAACAAGGATTCAGCAGTGACATGCTACTAGACAACTTACAGAGGATGGCATACCAAGGAACACAGTTTGTGAATGAAGTGCTTGTGAAATACACACAGATACTTCTTAGTTTGGAACACAACTCTCATATTCTTGGTCAGTTTGATGTAGGTAAATTTTCTGAAATGTTTGACACTAAATTAGCTTTAAAAAATGCTCTGTTTTAACACTGAACTCCCAGAGTTTCCATAGCAGAACAGTGTCTGCCAAACTTCTTTATTCATGATTGCAAATCTCAAGCTGTTTGATGCCTTTTTAAAAGACTCATTTTCTGAGGAGAAAGAAGTTATTACATATAAATTGAGTTCTGATGGAAAAGTCTATACCAATTTCATGATTTTAGAGTAAATTCTGAAAATTGGTCAAGATTAAAAACTAGTAGAGCAAGTAGATAGAACGTACTGGTTTTATCTCTGGTACTCAAGCCCAGCTCTTGTTTTAAGGGGACTGTCTGGGACTGGTTTAGGACATATTCCCTTACTGCCCACTTGATAACCTAGAAATAGATCCAATGGATCCAACAGCAAAATTGGTTACACAAGCAAGGAACAAAAATGTAGCTTTTCCTTTTCTCACTGGGCATTTTGAAGCTTCAGTTCCTCTTGCTGCTTTTTCAAAAACAGTAAATCTTACCCTTCTAAGTGTGCAGTCCATGGCACTTTTCAAAAAAACACTAATTCTGCCACAACTTGGTTCCAGAAAAGCAAAGCCATAGGATAAGTGATGAGTGGAGCACATCAATATCTTCAGTTTGGCATCCACAACTCAAAAGAGAAGGCTTAGTCTACTTATGTACCAAAGTTTATGATAAAGTTATAAATTGGTTTTCATACCGAAAAACCCTTCAGCATTTAAGTTACAAGTTAAGTGATAATTCCTTTCTTCCTTTGCTAACATTATTACCATATGGTATTTTTAAAACCTCTATTTCACTTGGAAATATCCTTTTAAATAAACCACTATTTGATTTAGGAATTCATAAAATGGCACAGAAAAGTCTATATTCCTAGTTTGCACTTTTCCCCAAAATGCAAGAATAAATGCAGTTGAGACTGGAACAGATGCTGTGGTCTAGTCTCATTCAGTGCAGCTGTAATTATATAATTTTAGCAATTAATTCTGACTGGGGCTTTGCTCAGCTCTGACTGAATGTTCTGTGGTTGACTGTACAGAAAGTGGTCTCGTGTGATTCGTTTCCTCTCTGCAGTGAAACATTGAGATGACAACATTTGATTTCAGTTGCCTGAAAAAAAGGACAAGAAATCCTGAAAACTCTTTAGGATTCAAGTGATAATTTAAAAAGCACAAGTCAAGCAGAAGACAAGGTTTCTATTCCAATCCTGTTGGAAAAAAAGAGAGAGAATGGTAGACTACAGTTGCCTATGTATCAGGGTAAAAGGGAGCTCTAAATTTCTGCCATAGCTCAGACAGTTGTCTACGAAAATGCAAGAGAAGGATGAAGCAGAAGAACTGAAAAGTTCAAATCTCACTTTCTAGTTTATATAATCAAAATAATTATATCTGCTTAATACTCAAAACATCTGAAATTAATGAGAATTAATCCAGAGAGGGAAATTAACACCAAAAAATGGCTTTCAAAAGGTAATGTTGCAGCAAAAGACATAAGGCTAAAATAAGTACTATTTTGGAGATTCAATAATTTCATGAACAGCTTCCAAACAGATACAGGATCTAAACCATTTTGTGCAGTTTGTACTTCAAAGGAAAGTATTTTTATTTTCCACAAATTAATGATTTCACAGCATTTTCTGAAAAATTTGCAATTTGACTGTGAATTATTTTTTGCAGTCTCAAGTGGAACATACACGTTTTTTTGTGTTACACGTTTTGACAACAGAGACTGCTCTGCAATAGTGCTACTCAACAATAAGGTACTTTGAGATCCACTGCCTCCACAGTTTTAGGGATTGGGGTTTTTTTACTTGCATCAAATTCATTAAACCACTTGGATTTCATACAGAAAGCTCCAGGAATTACATGAAGTAGGCATAAGACCACAAAGAAGTGCGTGCAACAAAACTACTTACAGTGAAAAGCTGTAAGTCAGGATGATGTCTACCAAACAAGGAAAACAATTTGTTAGATATTTAAATTATAGATATTCATTACATAGATGTGCAAAGACTTCTCCTCCTTATCAGTGGGAACACACTCCTCACATATTACACAACATCCTTATCATTTGCAAGTACATCCTTTTCGCATTCTCATACAAAGAGAAACTTTCCAGTCGCAGAAAAAAAGAAAATCATCTTAAGAAGGAATAAGAGAAATCTTTCTGTAAAATAACATGAGGGCTCACAAGGAAGGCAATGAGAGATAGTAGAATTCAGTGTGATGCTTGTGTTCCCAGAGCATGCCTGGCAAGGAAATTTCTCATCTATCATAATTTCCATTATAAGTGTTCCTAAGTTAACTTGGCAACATTCACTTCTAGTTGCCATCTCATCAAATGAATGTTTAAGATTATAAAGCTCACAAAGTTTTATGTATGAATACCAACAAAGGTGTTTTCTTTCCCTACAGAGGTTTAAGTTCACAGTTCCTAGTCTGTGTTAACTATGGTTATAGTGATTAATAGCACCACAATAATTGGTGTCCAGTGTCTATTCATCATACACATTCATTTCTTCATGGAGTTCCTCTCTATGTAATGAATGTAGGACTTTCACATTGTACCTGACAGCTTGATTAATGATGCTACAGTGAGTTTCTCACACAATAAGCACAGTGTAAGTATTGTAGGTGTCAATTCAGCCCAATTTCAAGTCGATTTACTGCTCTTTACCGTTAACAAAGGGTAAAAGAGGTGAAAGAGGTGTACATATTGTAAGGTGCTCTTTTAAAATTAATTTTAGCTGTTCCCATCTCTGCTATTTTAACTATAAAGACAAAACACAAAGAAGCTACTGATACCTAATCAGGTACAGAGTCTATTTAAAACAACAGACTTCAAACTATGCTGACTGTGTATCAAAGATTTACTATGCCAATTTTCTTTTTAGTTGTTTTACAACTAAAAAAAAAAATTGCAAGCAATAAATAATAAAGAACTGAAGTGAAATGGCAGAAGAGCAGACATTGAGACACAGAACTCCTAACTCACAAAGGCTTTCTCAGTGCTTCAGTGTTCCCAACTGATGAGTGCAGGTTTCCCTTGAAGGTTTATTGTAGATGGAGGCTCCCACAGCTGGAGTTCCAAATCTAACTGTATGTCCAGTTTTGTCAGCAAATCAAGCACTTAATAGTTTCTTCAGACAGTTTTTCTGATGTAAATTGATTTCTCTGGGCTAAGTAATTTTAATTGACCTTTCCAAATAGTCACACTAGCAAATTATTTTATCAAGGAATTTAAAAGTAATTGAACTAACAAATGTAATCTACAGTGACACAGCAAATTACGTGAGGAAGCAGCAGGAAGAAACAATTTGGTCTAGTTGATATTGTTGTCAACTACCTGTTTTATGCTCTTCCTGTTATGTGTGCTAAAGATGCCATTTATAGTTCAAGAAAAGAGCACTATCACTCCTCTAGCCCAATGTGCAGCAATCAAATAATAGAATGCTTCCAAAAGTTACAATACAGTGCTGAAGTCCTACACTGTGCTCAACAAGCACACACACACAAAACACAACCTATAATGGAAAGCAAACCAGTCAGGTTATATTTAAGAGCTCCAGTGGTGCGCTCTGAATTTGTTTCTGTCCAGCATGAGAAGTTATGCCTAAACTGCATTGCCCTGAAGACACCACAATTTATGTCGTCACCCAAAACTAGCATAAATGAACAAAGTATGTTTTCTGTATCCTACAATAATTATGGGCACAAGAATAGTTTTACTGGATGAACACAGTATTCACTGCTACAGTGTCCGGCTGCAGATACTTAAATGTTATAAAGATGAAAGAAGAAGGTGTTGATGTTCTCCACATATATTCTCCTAGGCATTGAAAAATCTGTGATGTAAGAACTTCAAGATAAAAGTAGCATCTGTATTCATTTAATTTTTAATGCTCTTTCATAAACTTTCCTCAGTGCACTTGCTTAATTGCCTTTTGAACTTATTTATACTTTGGCATTATTAATATCCCATGACAATGAATTACATAGATTACATCTAATGGAAACAGCATCTCCATTATATCAAAACTTTTAACTGAATTTCACATGATGCTCTTCAACTCCTTTGTTAAAAGAAACTGTGAATAATTTCTTGATCACTTCTTTCCTGTCACCAGTGATTTTACACAGCTTTCAAACTACCCTTTTCCTCCTCTTCAATCCCTTTGTATGCTAGTCTTAGTTTCACCCTGCAAAGGTGTCTTGTTCATTTCGTGATATTAAAGATTTGCCTCTACCTTTTCTCATTCTACTGTAACCTTGCTGAGATGGAAAATCAGCACTGCATATTTTATTCAAGATTTGAGTCCAACATGGATTAATAGCCTAGCATAATAATTTGTTTCAGTTTGTTTCCATTCCCAGCAATTTTTACTGTCCTCTTTCTCACTTTTGACTTCCACTCTGCACAAAGCATATTCTCTAGGGCCCAGCTGCACCACTGATTTTGTTTTTTATAAAAAGGCAGATATCAAGAGTGACCATGTCATTTGTTGAACTGAACAGCATTTGTAATACAAAGCTCCCAAGTTTCAACTCAGTGTTAGAAAGCCAACACTGCAATTTAGCCAAACACAACTGCAATGTAGCACTTCCTTATTCTAGTTTTCCATCAAGCTCCTGGACTCCATAAGTCTAAGGAAGTAGTAGACACATGAATAAGCTCATACTGAATGTATTAGGATATATTGGTGGATTGCAAAATTTCAGTATTATTCTGCTTTCCAATTGTAAGGCATATAACCAACTGCACAGTTAAAATTGCTCCTGGCCACATGAATATTATCCCATTTAACTATATTCCTTGAAGGAGTTGTTGCTTTCAATGCTAATCTTAAGCTCACGAAAGAAAACCACCCGCCTTTTAAAGCTTTCAAGTTCAAAAATCCACTAAAATTTACCATCCTAAGGAAGAGTACTGTTTCAGTTCACTTTTTAAATATAAAGTATGACAGATTTCAAAAGTTATAAGGGACAAAGTAATATAAAGAGATATTTTTAAGCTCATTTGAAATTCTTTCATCTTTTATTCACTATCTTGTGCAGCTGATGGAACTCAGTCCACAATACAACTCAGTTGCTAGGCCTTATTTCCATTTCTATGAAAGCATATCTTGAATCCAGAAAAAAATAGCAGAGGATTTAAAATATTACATAAAATAAGCCTGATTTTTTTCTGCACATGGCCAACATCTGAATGGATCTCACTTCTAGAGCAGACAATAAAGAAGAAATAAGAACTAGTGATAATATTAAGCCAGGACCAGAACAGGACAAAAGCACTGTGATTAGGACTAAATACAGAATGGCTGATGAGTGCAAGCAGTGCTGTATCTCCATGGTACCACTCAAATTCAACAGCTGATACAGCAAGAGATAAGTCTGAAAACAGACAGTAGTTCTTGGTAACTGCTGCTTTAAGCTGTATTGTGTCCCAGGAGCATGTGCACTTGCCTGTCCTTTGCCAGGGTTTAAGTGTTAAAATATAAGAAGAAGAAAAGAGAAACATTAAATCTACCAACTAGAAGAAAAAGAAAATCACCACATTTTCCTTTTTAAAGGAAAACAGTTTGATTTGAGTTTTAAGAAGGGCAAAAACAAAGTAACAAGAGATTGTCCTAGGAACTACTAAAATTGTGCTAGACTTCTTTAAGAAGTCTCAACCTGATGGCCTAAGAAGAGTCCTCAGATTTTTAGCTGCAACACTCTGCACCTGTACCATTAAATGTTTAAAAAGCTTTTGCCCTAACAAAGATTTGCTCACTTTAGTCAAACACTGCAAGCTTTCTCCGTTTCTGATATATACAACAAAAATAAAACAAAAAATAATAAATTAAAAAAAAAAGGGGGGGGCTGGAATGGTGTAAATACATTTTGGAGAAGAATAATATTTTTGGGGAAATTCCCAATTGATGCAAGATAAGTTTTAGGAAGTCCTACTAAAGAAGTGCCTTTGAAGATCTTCCTGTCTTGAACAGAAACCATGGAGCTATCACTCTGAGAACTGTTATCCCTGGAAGAGCTATCTGTACCTACAAAAGTTTGTTTCCATTGAATTTGCCCAACACTCTCTAATTATTACAACATTTTCCTCGGATATCCAAACTATTTCAGTTGCTATAACAACTTAGCTCAACCACTGTATCACACATCTTAAAAATACATAAACATGTATTTTCAGAAAGGGTAAAATTCCATTGACAAATGATGAACATTGAGAAATGGGATAATCCAAATGAAGGGCCTGTATTCTGCCCTGCAGTTTCAAGTTACATTTCTTATATTCTGCAGCTATCCATCTTCAATGCCAGCAGCACAGTCCCATTTCCTTGGGTTCTCCAGCAAGTGTTCAGTGAAAACTGCTTTTCATCCTATTGTGTAAGGGCTCTGATTTCACAGTACATGGGAAACCTGAAGGGTAAAAGTTTTCTGAGTAGTATTTTCCTCCTTTCAATGGAAGGTACTTCATAGTGGACCCATAACTCTCATCCGAATGGGGGGTAGGGGTTGATTTTTAGAAATCCCAAATCTGTTCTTCAAAATCAGTTTTCTTCCTATAATATGCTATATAAAATATTCTCCAAATTCAGTCCCACTGTGTTCCTTGAAAAAACTTAGAGCAGTAACTTGACCTATAATGTACACAATACTACACCTAAAGCACCAAAGTCACTGCCTGTATCTAATATCCAAAAGCTTCTTTCCAAAGAGTGCAAACCAACAATAACTCCAAAGCAAACTTGGGGTGCTTCTCATCCCCCTACATCATCAGGTTTTTCAGTGGGGAAAGGTCAGAATATATTCAGAATCATAAAAAAACTAGGAATGAAGTGGTATCCACTAGAGACAACTTTTCAGGAGACTAACATTTTGTGAGAAGTTGGAGCTTAGTTATTAGTGATAACAGACCCTTCTGTAGGCTCCAAAATAGGAAACAGTGTGTCAAAGAAAACTTGGTAGCCCAGTACAAAAGACAGCAAACAAATATTCCAAAGCCTTGCTCTGCAAATACAACTGAAGTTAAAAGCCTCTCCCGGGTTTTGAACCATGTGAAATGAGCTGAAACCCTTTGCTACTTTCCCAGAACGGATCCTACCAGACTGCTTTTAAGTTTAATCCCTTTTGAAGACTATGGCAGAGAATGGGAGAATGGCTGTGCTTTACGCTTTTCAAACACCTTCCTCGATTTTCAGAAAGTACTTCACAAACATTAATGTGCCCATATCCAAAAGACAGATAAGGGAAAGATTTAATAACCCGAAGTAAATAACTTCTACAAAATCCTCCCAGTGAGAGCTGGTATCCAGTAACTGCCATCATTGCCATAACACCAGCCAAGAGATTCCCTATTTTTCTGTCTCAACACACAATACATCATGACAAGAAGTAGCCAGGAAAGTGCATCCCCCTGAGAGAAGAGAAATAGCAGAGAAGGGTGTAGAATCAGACTTGAACCTGTTTTATATCACCTTTCCTACTTCCTCCAAATTAGAAAACCAAAATAAAAGCCCCCTGCCCTTCAAACATTATTTTTTTCTCACATATTCAAAACCTAACTGAAAACTCAGATTTACTGTTCTATTATGCAGTTATTCCAATACAGTAAAATATCATACCCTGTAACTGACACACACAATCATGAGTCTCAGAACTCATGAATTTAAATTATGTGAAAGACTTTACAAAGTTTGACAGAAATTAAACTGCAAATAGGGAAAACACAAGATCTGTTAAATTCAAAATTTCAGTTTAAACCCAAAAGAGTTATAACTCCAAATTTAATATTAGCTTTAAAAAAGCAATTTCTAGACCCAAATAAGACCTCAGAAAAAGTTAGTTTGAAAAGATTTAACTGTAAAATAATTGAAAATATATATGGTAAAACTTTTTTTAATGGAAAGACTATCTTTTCTGGAAAACTTGCCCTTTTTGATTATCAACCATATTAAGACATCAATTATCAGAATGCCCTCATCATGTTTTTAATCAATAGGTATATCAGGTGCACAAAACCCTAAATTCTTTCCTAAGAAATTCTGAAGGTTGATAATGATGATGCTAATTCTTCCTCTGCCCACAACTAAGCAATACATTTAAGAGTCAATAATTCTTGTCCTAGCAGCCTGATGAATTCAGTAAGCATTTTAGTTTCCAGAATCCACCCTACAATACTATGATAAACTGAAGAGAATGGTGGACACGGGGGGATTTCCACTTGTTAACTAGACCCTGAAGTATCTTGGTGTGTGGGAGGATGAGGGGAAAAAAAAAAGAAGTGGGGAATATCCTTCTTCCATTTCTAAAAGTGTAGGATATTACAATTTACTTTGGTTACTACATAACAGCTGACCTAAACCAGCACTTTAACTGGCATTGTCTGCTTTCAGTTGTTTATCATAATTACCAAATCCAGGCACTGTACTTTCAAGAAGTAATGCTTGACATCAGGATACCTTTCATTTTTATTCACTGGTTTTCAAGGTGAACAGCTAATAACCTACTATAAGTTAAACTATCCACTTCAGATTAATGGTACTGAGTGTAAAGCATAACAATTTAGTGCTGTAATCCCCCAGAGGATATATGGGTGAATGAACACGATAAAAGAATCCTGCCAATGGTCCTTGGGATGCACAGACACACGTGGTACTAAGAAGTGACTTTTTCAACCTTGGGCTTTACCCTTTGGAATAAAAGATGGTCAGCACAGACCACATTCATGCACAGAACCTGCATTCACCTCAACACTTCAGATCATTTAGGCAGTAGTTAACAGCTGCAGATTGTATCCATCCAGAGATGGCAATTCCATGCTACTACCCCCAACAGCACAGCAAGGACCTACTCCATGGTTTATGTTATCTTTATGACTAGCTGAGCATGCTGTTTCAGTAATCCAAATCAAATCACATTTTGCTCAAGCAAATTCTGAACTTGACAGAACATTTAAAAGTCTGACGCAAAGAGAAGTCACACGATTTTTACTCACTTTACGTATCAAAGTCTGTAAATGCTTTAAAAAGCTGTTTCTCCATTTTCTTTCAGAATGCTGTCATTATTACTCTGTATCCTCTAAAATATCATTTACAAAAAAATTAATCATCATGTTGTGCCTGGATTCTGATGCAGAAGGAACAGAAGCTTTAGAGATTGTGTGAAATGTCTCATGTCATGTGATTTACCCTAAAACACAGCAATAGCCCTCATTATGGCAGTTCTTACAGTGAAAGAAAGCAGTGAAATGTTCCTTCCCACGTGCTGTAAGAGTTCCTGTCTATCAATCCATACACAACAAAAATCGTCAAATGCTGTGTTTGACTGTGAAAGGTTAAACAAAGGCATACACAGACAAAACCCCCAAAATAAATATAGTGCACCCATATTTAAAATCTGCAGAATGTTAAACTTGCTTTTGATGTTCAGCAATAAACTCTATAAGTATAAAGATTTGATTTGCATTCAGCTACTCCAGTATACACAGAACTAGAATTTTATCATTTTAAATAATCTTTAAATTTAAATTAATAATATTTGAATTCTGTATTTCTAAATTTACATGAGATTGCAGAAGAACTATGGTAGAATAAAGAGGTAATCTTAGACAAACATGAAGCCTATAATAATCATCATCATCATATAGTCACCAATAATGATCATTATATATAATGAAAAGCTCCCTCCACTTAGAAATAAATGAAGCATTCACAGTTTTTAGATCACTTTGCATTCAATATTTAGATTTCTATTACGTACATTGAGACTAATTTTTGGTAGGAATTTGAAAGAAAATTTTAGAATTTTAACTGTCCTTTTTCATCATTAATATTTTTTAATAGGAAACATAGTGTCATAATGATGCATTAAATCCATTTTGCAGATGTTTGTCGCACTGTTATCACTAATAATTCTCTTTGAACAGATGATCCCATTTTCCAATTTATAGTCAGGTGTGAATACTACCTAACATGAAATAATTTTTCCTATATTTCAGGAAGAAGGTTCAGGATGTCTTCAACTGCAGTGCAGACACCAATGCAACCCTGTATGATATTTACATATCATACAAGAATCTCTTATTTGTAGCAGCTAACTGCCCATGCAAAGACATGAGAGCATTTCCCGGCTATTTTTTTTTACTTTTAAAGGATTAACCTGAACATAAATGGTGGGGAAGAACGCAGGGAACTTCATCAAGGTGCATTGCCCACTCTCTCCTATTTTGTCATTCATCCACACTGACAATTGCTCAGTGAACAGGACTGGATTGTTTCACATGTTAGGAAACTGCAGGACGTAGTGAATACTCATTCTTGTATCTGGAACTTAGTTGCCAGAAGAAGAGCTGTTGAGAGTTTGGGGGTTTACAGGTCTGCAGATGAAAGATCTGTTCCTACACACAAAGAGACACTTTTGCCATCCAACAGTCATTTTTAGACTACGTAGATGCCCTCTCTGCATTTTAATTTCTTCCATCTTAGCTCCTTTTTCCATGCATTACTTTTTTTATACCCCCCTGCACAAATCTGTTATAAGTTGCCACTTCAAGTCCTTTGTTTGATTCCTTTTCGGGGTCATCATAAAAGGCCAGTTCTTAAATTAGCAACATGAATTCACCCTCATTGGACTGTAGACCAGCAAGAGTCCACTGTTTCCCTCTGTATGATGGGGAACTCTTCCTCCCCTTTTCCGTAAATTAACTTGGTCATAAAACTGTCTGCCTCTGTTTTTTAATGGAATACTGAATGCCTCCTTATCACCTAACCCCTGTCCCCAACAGAAATGTCAGACTAACCAGCCTAGATGCAGCTGGCAATTTGCAGGTGAGCCTTACTTCTCAATTATGAGTGACTTCAAGCAAAGGAGACACTGTTGAGGTTTCCACCTCCAAGTAGCTGAAGCATTTGAAAAAATCCATTATTTTCCTTCTCCAATCCCTTTCCCATCCAGTTCTCAGTACTGCAAAATGCCAAATTAGTCATAGGAATACTTCTCACTGGGGGAAGGGGTATAAAAATATTTTAAGTGACTTACAGAGAGAATGATTTCTTAAAAGGGCATAGAGTAAATATTATCTGGGTATTCAGTACAAAAGGAAATCAGAAAAACAAAACCACAACATGTCAGTGGAGACAAGTAAAGAGCTATAGGCCAAAGCAAAGATAAACCTGGTAATTATGCCAAAGTAAGAATATTAAATGCTAATGTGAAATAAAGTCTTGTTTTCTACATGTGCCAACTAGCAACAGTGTATATGTTTCAGACACAACCAACTACAGAGCAGACATTACAGAATTCATGTCCATTAACTGAAATGAAAATACTGCACTCCAAGTTATATTCAATAATTTCCTTTGGAATCATATAGAATGTTTAAAATCTCATATTCTAGTCCAAGTACTTAGAGATGGAAGTTACCCGAAGGAGAGTGATGAAGGTGATGTTTGGTTGCTTTTTGTTGAAAAGACAAATGCTCTCCCTCACAGTCCACTTTACAGCTCAACATCCCACTTTAAGGAGGAGAGCTAACCAATTCAAGCTGAATTTTTCAATTTTTGATTGATGGGAAAAAATTTAGCATTCAGGTGTTTTGCAATAGCAATTTCATTTTGCTAATGTGGCCAAAATGGTGTGACAAAGTTCAGTATTCAGCCAGTCATAAGCTTACCTTCTCTATTAAGCTTATCTTATCTATTTAATGTATTGAGCCAGAACCACGTCAAGGCAAACATTTCAAGAACTTCACATCATGAATTTTCCCAGTTCTCTCTGAAGAGTGAGAAGCTACACAAGCCTAAAGAAGCTGTCCAATTAACATTCCACTTAGGATGATCTTGTGTCATTTCACAACTCTGACGTATTTGAGCTATTTGTATCAAGCTCCTCATTCACTAGCATATACATTACTAGCAGAAACTTGTTTTCCTCCTTGTTTCATTACTATTTTTTAGTGAGATTACTGGTAGCAGCACACTGTGATCCTGCTGAGGACACCCACATGCTTGCTGTTCTATACAGTTGCTTCTGTAAAAGATGCAGACTTGCCTAAAAATTCAGCTCAGGAAATAAATGTTAACAAGTTGTCATTCTTAATTCTTGCCTTCAAGGGGATCTTAGAACATGGACTTCACAGCTCTCAAGTTAAGCTACATTGAGATACCTTTATGTAATATCACTTATTACTATTAGTACCTTTAATCAAAAAGGACAAAATAAGCATAATTTCTCTTTCCTGGGATGTTAAAAGCAAATCTCCTTATGCTCATTCTTCCTCCAAATATGCAGAAATAGCTCTGTAAAAAGAGGCCAATAAGAAGATTTGTGTATGTATTTTTTATCATTGCATAATAAGTTTCACTGTACAAAGCCATTTTTAGGGAAGGAGCTGGTAGAGAATAACTTGAGCTTTTAAAAGTCACTCTGGCTGATTCCACACTTTGCATAGGAATGCCTGGAGAATGACCAAAAACTTTTCACTCTATTTCTGCTCGTGATTCCACCACGGGAATGGGATGAGCTCCCCAACTGAGCCGCTTGAACTGCAACGGTGTGACTTGCTAATGGCTGTGGTCTACAAGTAAAACTAATGAACATAATGAAACTACACATATTCCCTGCTATTCACTGCATAAGTAATGGAAGTAATTACTTTCAATTTCTGGTCACTGCTAGCACAACACACAGGTCCTTGAAGATTGCAGGCTCATTCTTATGCTGCATCAGCCTCACAGAGGAACGTGGGCACATTATCATTTGAAGAGGCCTAACAATGGTTGGGGGATATATTCAACTGCTACTTGTATATCTAATAGGCACATTGTACAGCATCAATAGATGAAATTGTTCACATGCTTTTCTGTGAATACAAATATACTACTAGCAAGAATGTCAAACAAATTAGAGCTGAAATAACACTCGATGCACAGAAAAATGAATAGGAAGGACACAAACCACTCACAGAATAAAATGGACAAAGTAATAGAATTCGTAAATGTAAATCTGCACAGTGAGCATTATAGTTAAAGCCTCTAAAATTACTGGCAGCTGGGAGCACTACAGCATAAGTTTGCTTAGATCCCCAACAGTAGCAGAAAAGCACTACACTGCTGTTCATGAACTCTCCAGTAGACTCAGAACCAGCACCGCTGGCATCTGGAGGGATAATACAGAGCCCTCTTCAGCTGAAGGGGTGTCTCGGTTTGATGCAGGATTACTGTAGAATTCTTTGATGCTTTCAAAAGGTCCCAGCAATTCCTGAAAAGAAGGCAACTAATAAACACCACAGAAGTGATCAAAGACATTGTTAGCTTTGTGGTTGATGTAGCTTTATGTGAGAGGCTATGACAACTCTAAGTGGTTTATAGCAGAATTATCTGCAGCAGCAAATTAAGATCAGATATGAAAGAAGTCTGCAAGGAAAGAGATTACAGAATCAGAATCACACTAAGTGATATATCAGCACATGCACCACCCAAAACCCACAGGAAGTTAAACTCCCCGCATCAATTCCCTCTTTCAAGTAACAGTGCCTTATAAAAACAATTACAGTTAAACCAATGATCAAGTAACTAATTTTAAAAAGGGGGTTGGCCTACAAATCTCTAAGAGCTAAGTTTCTTCAGGTGTAGGGATCCAGGCATTTGGCTCAGGTACAGGTAGATGTTTTATGAAACATGCACAAGGCAAAAGTTTGGAGTTTGGTAACAAAAAGGAAAAAAAAAAAGATTTCCAAATCATATACAAGCATGCTAAAAATGAACCCCGAGTTCTAACCTGGAAAATAAAAGGTCAAGGTATAAAAGTTAATACTATTCAAAAAGGCTGATCCAAAAGGCTGATCCAAATGGAAACTTTATTTTTCAAATGAGAAGTTTATCCACTTCATCCCTTCATAATTTACAATTCAGATTATAAAATGATGCACAAGCTTTGGAAACTTAGTTATTCACTCAATAAGATGCAAAATTACAGCTGACCTCTACCCTTGAAGAGTAACAAATCTAACCCTGTACAAATCTTTAGAACACATCAAAAAGGACTCATCACTATACCTTCTTAGGGTCTTACTCATGCTGCCATCCTGTGACAAAAAACAGTAAATGCAAGAAAAAAGTTCCACAGAAGAATCCCAGACCATTATCAAAACACTCCTGATATTCCTTCCCATTTTTTAAGCTTAGAAGAAAGTCTTGCATTAAACATAAAACTTCAAAATACAATGCCTTAAAGGGCTGTGTAATTGCTTTACCATTTTCACGGTGATAAACTGACACTTCTCCTAATCTCCATTACAGAAATTGTCACGAAAAGGAAGAAAAACGACTAAATAGGTCAAGCTAATAAAAGCTTATTATGGATCCAGTGTGATTTTTTTTTTCTGCTGTAACAGTGTAACAGGTAAAATTTCCTTGAGAGCCTTATGGCAGTGTCAGGAGATTAAAATGCTTCTCCTGACTTGATGAAATAAAGAACCCATAACACGTGAAATGAGATGGAACTGGGGTCTAAGAAAAATCCACATTAAGCTGAGCAGTCCTGAAGAAAGAAGCATACAAACAGTTACTCCAAAATTCTAAGCTTAACTGAATATTCTTAAGGTGTTGTCATTATTCCCAATGGTAATAAATCCTAGAAAGATAAGAGGGTTTCATGAGATTTGGTTTGGTTTTTCCTATGTTAACCAAGTTTATCGACTGAAACAGGATGTGGTAGCAATGCAGGTTACCTTCAAGCATCAGCACATCAACAGTGCTACTAAAACAGAAGGAAAAGGACAAGTGGTGTGAGAGGCAAACTGTGTATCAGGTTTTGTCTGTTCCCTACAAAGTCATCAGAATCTTTAGTGACTAAAAGGAGTGCTGGGCTTAGAGGAAAAAAGGACAAAAAAGACATTAGGACAAGTTTAATGACAAGCACCCACTTTGTCTTCCAGAGGTGATGATGCCAGAGCACACTGAGCATGTTCTCCTGAGAGCTGATGAGCCCTCTCTTGACAGGCGATCTGAAAATGCAGCTGGAGGATGCCTTTGGGAGCACAGAGGATGGCACCTGCCTGAGCACTCCTGGCAGCCTCAGTCACAGTGCAGTTCAGCAGCTGAATGCTCTGCCCAGCACTCAGCCTGGCAGGCTGCAGGGACTCTGCTTCCTAGAGCAGCCACAGGATGGAGAAGGAACAGAGGAACAGACCGCAGGCCAAGCTGCTCCCGCAGCCGCTCCTATGGCAGCTGCCAAAGGGCTGTGTGGACATTGTCATGGAGTCTGTACCTTAGCTGGGAAGAGAGACTGGCACTCAGCCTAGGGGAGCCAAAGCAAACAAACAGTCTGGAGGCATTTTTCACTTGTAGTGAAGATAGAAATTGTACAATTCCACAGGCACTATCCAGGAGCACAAAAAAAAAAAAAAAAAAAAGGCACAGATCACAGATGAAAGATGCTTAGGCAACTACAGAAATGCTGAAGGGTTTCTTAAGTTGAGACAAGATGAGCTAAAAAGTCTGGCTTACACATGGCAGTGGTTAAAGAGAACCTTCTGAAGGACAGAATCATTTGCCTGAAAATTTGCATCCTCTTACGAGAAGGAGGGCAAGTTATCTTGAGCAATCAAAACAGATTAGCAAAATGGTAGAAAATGAAGTATTGATCAGTTTGCACAAAAACAACATTTTTGCCTGTTTGCAGTTGCTGTAATCTGCTTCTTCATAACTGAGGAAGAGAAAGGCTCAGTATAGAACCATGTAAGTGGAATTTGAATATAGGAACCTTTCAAGCAGCTCACCCAGAAAGAAGCAGGGCTGAAGTTTGGCAGGGGACAGGGGGAAGGACTGGGAGCAATTTGCCTTGCCATTAATTTCATTCCAGGTATGAAGGCTTAGACTTAAAGATATCCAGGTAAGGATCTGCTCATCAGTGAAGTGTGGTCTGAATTGAGACCTGTACACCAACAATTCCTTGCTGAGAGTATAGGTCAGTGCAACTAAGATTGCCAGTGTGACTTATGCCCTTTGGCACTTCCACAGTTTATCTTTTAGTATCAGCCAATCAACTAAAAGCCAACTGCTTGCAAGAGGAATACATTTTCCTTTGGAGAGAGAAAAAAAGCGACTGAACCACGCATAGACAAAGGGATAAACACCTACTGTTAAAGAAAATTCTCCACACTCCCCACCGAGCTCTAAAATTAAAAACTCAAATTCCTGATGAAAATAAGCAATTAGAGAGGGGAAAAAGCCCTGACGAGTAAAAAGGTGTGTTTCACACAAAACATAATACCATTTTTATTCAGATACCTGTATACAGGTAGCTGTTGACCAGTATTATTGGCTGGGTTAGCCACAGAAACTTATGAGTTTCATTTTTAGCAGCAAAAGATCCTTAAATTTCTCAAGCCCTCTATTAACACAGCATTTTGTATTAATCCAGGTTTTCTGAAACTTACATTTACCTGGTTTTCACCTACACAGAACAGAACAAAAATGTTTGAAGTGTAAAAATATTTTGATTTTCTGTTTATTCTACCTACTCCTTTTGTGGTCATTTCTCTTCAGAATATTTTGGAGTTGAAAACAGACCTTATAAAAGGTACGAACATTTCAGCTATTAATTGATGATTATGGCACACAGGGCTCCCCTAACAGAGGCGTAATGTGATGTGAAAGTGGGAATAAGAGGCAAATTAATTTAAAAAAATCAGAACACACACACACAAAAGGAGTAACTCTGCTATGTTTTTTTCAGAGTAGGAACAAAATCAACAAGGATCACAAAATGATGTACAAATAGGTCAACTTCAAGAGCTAAGGACTCTGAGTTAAGAACACAGTGTCCAAAGATTTCAGCTTGTCTGAAACAAATCACAGTCAGCCAGCACATTATACCTTTCAACTAATCTGGCAATTCCACAAGACAGACTTTTCCATAAGGTTTGTCTCTAAACTTGTACAGAGATATGAAAACATCACTTACTGTGCTGCCATTGCCGTTTTCAGAACAATAAGGTGAGGGAATGAGAAATGAGTGCCTAAGCAACACTCTGATCTTCAGGAATACATTTGTCTCTGTGTCTGACACACCATAGGCAGCATACATCAAAAAATATGGGATAAGTCATTAATAATCAGCCTTTGATTAAAACTGTAATCTTAATTTTATTAAAATTTTGATTAAAAGTTGCTTCCCTTTGAGTATTTGCTTGACATTCTGTTTCAAAAGCATTTGTGGAAAAAGACTCCTCAGCAGCCAACTCAGCAGAGCAAGACACAGACACGTGTGCTTCTACACTTGGCTGCAGGGCCAACCTACAAACTCCTTCATTTCCAGCTGCTTTCCTTTCCAGTATTTTCTCTCAGTTATACACCAAACCTTAACAATAAGACAATTCCACAGGTCAGCTTTTCTTAACAATTTTCTGTGTTAGTTTGAATTTGTTTAAACTGAACCAAAGTGAGAGCTTCTTATACCTCTACCCCACAAAATTATCCTGGTAAAGGGTATACTGAGGGAGTCCTCTTGCCTCCATCACGTTTATTTTTAGCATTCAGATTTTTCAGTACTCTTTATGCCTGAACACACGACACAGCAGCAGCTCTAGGCTATACAGTTCCCTAGACAGTAGCCAAGCACTACTAGAATAGCAGTTCTACATGGTACTTGATGTAGATGGCTTAGGCACCTAATTACTACTTTGTCCAGCAGACTATAAAACTTTGGGGGGTAAAAAAAAGAAGCCTCTACAGCAACAGCAAAATTTACCAAGCTAAACTTAAGACCTCTTTCATAGTGTGCTCCTGGGAAACAAGTTGTTCCAGGGTTTTGCTTTATTTTTTAACTTTCATGATTTAGTATGGGTCATTTTAATTTTGATTCTCAATGAGTAAGTGTTTTATACATGAGCCACAGCAGCTCAGCAGAGGATACCAAGTCACAGATTGGAAGGGAACTGTAGATCAGAACGACAGCAAGGAAAGGTCAGATGACAGTGACCTTGATAACACCAAACCATTGCAGATCACATCACACCTCAAAACACTTCTCTGAGCAACTGAGTTTAGACAAGTCAAATATTAGGGATTGTCTTCTCCTTCAGCTCAACAGCTGTCAAATTCCAGGGTTTTTCCCAAACTATAAGCCATATCAATGTTGGGTATTGAAACCTGGCTCAATACATTTAAGCTCACAAGGCTGTTCATAAGCAAATAAGGTTAAATAAACACTCTTATTAGTTTAAAACAATAGATATAAAAAAAAAATTAACTTTGCTTCCTAAACGGAACATTTTGAGGGAGCTAATGGTACACTGAATTATAAATACTGGATTCAATATTTTACTTCTAAAGAGGAAATCAAAATATTTACATATCCAGCCAATTAAAACCCTTTTGGTCTACCTAGAACGCTTCTTCATTTATGATTTTTTTTTATTTGTTTTTTTGGTATCACTGTTAGTTTTGCTGGAAAATCTTACTAAATTTCAGTGTCAAGAAATAAGAGCAACAAGAAAATTTTTCCAGATGTACAGAAAATAGATTTCAAACAGTTTCACTCAAGACCGTTTTTTTTTTTTTTTGATTTGCATTTACAATTGTGCAACATCTTTATGGTAAGAAAGTTGTTTAAAGGATGTTTTTTTCCTCTTCAAAGGATTTTTTTCTTTGAAAGGTCAAGAAAGCATCTAGAAGATATCTTAGAATAAAAAAAAATAAAAATAAAAGAAATCAAAAAATCCTGCTCTAAGAACAGACAAGAGATTTGGCTGGTTTAGTGCAATGAACAATGATATCCAATTTCACCTACTGCCTTTCTCCTTTTCCTTCACGTCCCTGGTTTCATAATGGAGCACTGGTAATACTTCTGTAGCACAACAGAGCAAGTCTCTCTTCACAATTTCTCCACATTCCAGAAAACCAGAGTTAGGCAGGTTTTTATTCATGCCTGAGCAGACACCACCTGCAATACAACATCTTGCTGCAGTACTTGGGTATTTTTATCCCTGCACAGGTAGAGCAATCCCTGAATGTATAATGAATACATGGCAGGGGAGGAATTTGTACTGTTTGATTGGTTTTTTCCCTATCAGCCTTGTTTTCCAATAACATGGTTATCCAGGCTAAAAAAATTAATAAAAAGTTTTTCCTGTAATCCTTATCCAAACTTGAAGCCATATCACACTTCTACTATATGATTTCTAAGGACTATTTTAGGCAGAGGAAACAAAGTAAAGACAACATGGCAGGCAATGCTCATTAGTGATAATTTCCAAAATCTCAGACAATAAGGTGTATTAAAATGGCTCTGTAACTTTTTTTTATTTTCTTTTATGTAACTTCATAATATTTCTTACACAGTTACATAATAGATACAAATTTATTACAAGATTTTCTGAGATTTTGGGGGGGTTGTTTTTAAAGGATGGTATAAGGTCATATATATGTACACCATATCTTGTAAAACGTATCAGTCAGCAGCAATGAGAGAAAAATTCAGACAGAACAGGTAAATAGTCTTTAAAAATTGAATTTTAAATATGGAATAATAATAATAATAAAAAAAAAAGGCCTAAAACTATACAAAAGCTATTGTTATCCCTTTTTAACACAGTAATTAGCTCAAGGTCATATGATTTGCTACAGTTGCAGATAGAAACCCATCCAATTGCCTGGTTTTTCAAGACCACCACCTTCATTTAAAGAGAATGGCATTGTTCACAGGACTTTAAAACAGACTGTTTCATGTCTCCTCTATTTCCTTTTCCATGGAATTCTGTGGTGTTTCTTACTCTTCTTCAATCACACACATGCTATTTTATTAATGCTGATTTAAAGCCTAGAAGACCCTACCACAGGCACAGCCTAAGCTGGTACCTTACCCTGAAAAAGGATATTGTAAATCTGACAATCTGAATCTGCTTCTGTTGTGTGAAGGTATTTTAATTGCTCTCAAAGCTCACTGTAAATAAATAATGATGGTCACCATTCTTCACTTCGAAGTGTTACCTGAACATAAGTGTAACTATTGCACATGAGATCCAGAAAAAGAGGTTCTTCCATTTTAGTAAGAAACCAATTTTTCAACATATAACAGCTTAATTTAAATCTCAAAAGTCTCACTATCAAATATTTAAATATTTCTATGCTTAACCAAGTGAGTGGTCACACCATATGACCTATATGCATAGAGAGGAGTAAGAATTAAAACAAAAGCCAGACCCTTGGAGGTCTTTTGAGTAAAGTAAATGAAACTAGGAAAAGAAAATAGACTTCGACCTGCTCTCTCAAATACCTGGAGTAACTTGAAACCAGTGCAGTGTAACTGTGGGCTTTGCAGCAAGTGGCAATAGGTGACAGGAAGATTCTGAATGAGCCCTGCTGGAAGGTTGGTCTGCAATCCTCCTGTTAGCAAAGCTGGGGGTACGATGGCAATTCAAGAACAAATCTCAGATAGCACCTTTGCAACTGTTCAGCAGATGCAAAGTGACACAAGGCTATTGAAACCTAAAACTGACCTAAACTGCCTCAAAGAAATTGCTTTGAGATGAAGGACAGAATCATTTGCTCAAGGTGACCGCAGCAGCCCTGGTGACACACACTCAGCAACAGGATCCGAGTCTTCAGAGTCCCATTTCCCTATCACCAAACTAAAGAAGCCACCACTAAGCTGGTACTGAAACAACATGAGAAATAAAGAATGTTAGGAAATTTTCAGAATTTTCCTTTAATTAATGTTTCTTCTGTTCCCATTCTCCCTGAACAACTCTTCCAGCTTCAGAAAGCTTTGAGAGTGGTAAACAAAAAATATATTTTCATGTTTTCCTAGTTTTTCCACAGCTTCTTTTGTCTGGAATGATCAGTGGGGCACTAGAAATTAAAGAATGAATTTAGGCCCAAAGAGGTGAAAATATTCACCATGAACAAGCAGAGGATCATCTACACTTTCCAAATGAAATCTCATTCTGCACTCAAGGAAGAGTCCTTGACTAAATGTAGTCAAAACCAAGAGGCATTTAAGAGGTGGAATGACATTGGTAGAGACAAAATGTTTACAAAGCAAACAGCCTCAAGTTGCACCAAGAGAAGTTTACACTGGATAGTGGGAAAAATTCCTTCATTAAAAAGGTTGTCAAGCACCGGAACAGGCTGCCCATGGAAGTGGTGGAATCACCATTCCTGCAGGGATTTAAAAGCCATGTAGATGTGGCACTTGGGGACACGGTGGTGGACTTGGCAGTGCTGGATTAACAGACAGACTACATGATCTTAAAGGTCTTTTTCAATCTAAGCAATTCTATGATTTTATGTACATCAAGGTTTGATATTATATTGCTTAAGAGAAGGTACTGGGCTATTTCAAAGAGCTGAGAAGGTACTAATGGCTTTACTATGCATGTATGTCTATAAAAAAATTAATACATAGGAGTAAATCTGAAAATAGGATTTAAGAAGTAGTATTATCAAAAAGCCAATTATCATATAATACCAGAAATCTGAAGTAAGGACGGAGGATTGGGGAGAAGGAAATTAAATGTATTAGAAAAAATAAATGTTTACGGCAAAAGATATGTTGTATATCAAGCCACTCATTAAAAAGGAAAAAAAGCAATTCTTCATACATGACACACAGAAGGAGAAGAGTTAGTGCCACAGAAGGATTGCCAGATCCTGTGGGAGGGAATGAACAGAAGAATTAGGGAGTGCATATTCTGAAATCACTGGGTGAGAAAATATTATTTTATTGTTCACCTACAAGAAACGGGATTCTGTTCCAGTTACTCTTCCTTTAAAGCAATTAAACAAGGAAACAAAAGCTGTCTTTCAATTCTAACCTCCTTCCAACCAAGGAGAAAAAGTAGAAATTGGCAAAGTACATACACTTCTGCAGTTCAAATAAATTACAGCTTGACTTAATGTGAAGCCATCAAGAAGATTTATAATTACTCTTCGCCTTTAAACCATAACATTTTTCCAGTCTAAAGAACATTGCACCCCCAAACATTCTCCACCTCTTTTCCAGCAGAATATGGTTTCATTACAGATAACAGTCTCATTACTGTGTATGACTATTGTGAATATAAAAGAAAGCTAGCAGATTGCAGATCCAATCCTTTTGCAATTTATACAACACTCAGCATTCCAAGTACTGGTTTAAAGGCTTTCAAGGTGGCATACAATCACAGCAGACACCGACCTATTCATATATCCTGGATGTATGTGGAAATTCATTTTTTTCCTGCATGTACCTTAACTAGCTGCCAGTCAGCAGCAATTCTTTTCTTCACTTTTCCTCTTTACATCATTTCTCATCAGCACTCAGGATTTTAGCCATAGACAGTCAACACAGAGTCAGGTATTCTTTTACAATATGTGAGCTACACAACACTTCTTGCAAGTACTTTTAATGAAAAGCATGCACAATGCTACCAGAAATGACCTTACTTCAGGCACAAGACAACAGCAGAGGTGCCACTCAGAGCAACAAGCGAAGTAAATCCCATCTGCATTCGCCTCAATTGACCCTGAACTGATGTGCATTCAAATGTTATGGTAATTAGTTGACTTTTAAATGAGATTGAAACAATAACTTTAATCCAGCAAACACCTTGTATGTTCCTAAGCCTTTGGAACAGACGCTGTATTATCCACACTCCAAGACTGTTCCCTTTTGACAGCACTGCTGTATATGGGAAGCTACAGAAAATTAACCTGCTCAGTCAACCAGATCAGTCATCCATACATAACTACAAATCAAAGAGCACCACACCAATTAAAACACACCCCACAAAAGCAAGTTTTGCACACAAGTTGCCATCAAAACCTTTATAAAATGCAGACAGAAAGGAGGATTTTCCACATGTTTATATACGTGGAACCAGACATATATATCAGAATTGAATTGCATGAGGTTAATTAACAAGTCAGGGGTAAACCAGAACCCTGGGTGTTTTGAAGGTTTTGAAAGCAGGAGTATTATTTAATTCAACTCAATTGGTTGCACCAACTAACCAATGAGCATATCAACATTTCAGCCAAGATGGGAAAGGACCATCTCTGCCAAATTACAGAGTTGTCCTAAAATATTGAAAAATTAGCTTTAAGCAAGTGAAGTTCAGGCAACGCAAGCCACAGCACAGTTGGCCTGGATTTGTTGTCCCTTCCATCATCTCAGAAAGCCATAGGCTTTTATTAGACTCTGGAGAGGAAGATATCCAACAGGGACACAGGATTTGTGTGAAGAATGGGATTTTGTACTTTTCAAGACAGCATTTTTTAGGTTTTGCATTTTAGTGAAGATTCTTGAGAAGAGCTGAGTTAGCAGCTGGTTTTGTCTCACAAATTATGTTCAGAATAATTAGAGTTTTCAGTAATTTGACTCCTGTATATTTATAAACCAAGATAAATAAGCAGCATGCAATCAGATAAATATGGCTCTTCATGAATACTATCCACTAACATTTGAATTATTCCAACGCATAAGTGTAGGTCCCAGTCCCTCATATAATACTGTTTTCTACCATCCTCTTTCAGACAAAATTCCCTAGACGTCTTGTAATGCTGAAGAAGTTCTACTGAGCAAACATATATCTACATTAATAATATGCCTAAGGTGGACTGGATAGGATTAGTGCCAAGTTATGAAGATAGCTGAACTATATTCCTATTACACTGGCTTCTACAGAATAAAGGGCCTCAGCAGAGCAGCCAACAAATGTTTCAAAAATGTTAAAGCATTCAAATTTTAAGCATCTGAGAAGCTAAGTAGAAAAGTCAGAATTACATCACTACTAAACTCAGTTTAATTTCAAAGCCTTTCCTCAACTGAAATTTGCATTTCTTAGCACATACTTTCCTCTTAATTTCAGTTCTTGGCATAAGGTTTAAATCATGTGGTATTTGTGCATTTCAAAAATAGCAAACTTGACCTTCTGACTGTGACATATAGTTTTAATATGAAAATTATTCATTTAATAGAATTGACAAAAATAATCACCAGCACACATAGTGCCTGAATTTCATACAAATGTATTCTCCAATTGTATTAAACTACAGAGAAAAGAAAAAAAAAAAAAAAAAAAACCAAACACTTTCTCACACCTTCAGCTGTTTCTTGAACCTGCAGGGGCTTCCTGACACTGACTCCTCCCTGTGATTTGTATCATCAGAAAGACACTGTAACTTGCTTCCCTTTAGGAGGGAATCCTCTCTCTCCCTGATTCCTGCACATACCACCCAAGGTACAACTAAGTATATTCACGATGTGTAAAGTGCACCAGTACATCCTAATCTATTTATTCTTCTTTTTAAAGGTTGAAACACCATAAGTTAATGAAAAGGTAATTTTAAGAACAACACTTGCATTTGCATAACACCTTCCCCCATTCTTATGTATCCAAGTATTATTAAGCCACTACTCATTTTATTGCTGGACAATTTTCCTCAGATGACCAGATCCTCACTACAGCATTATGATTAGAGCTGCTCAAAGCACAGAAAAAATATATTAAGGGTAAAAATTCTCAAAGGAAGAAAAGCAATGACTGTAAACAAATGGCAGTAAAGAGGAGGACAGAGTGACAAAGAATACATGAAAATAAATTTCTATGGCAGATGCAATATAGACAGAAATAATCAGATATCCACAAAAGGATAAAGAAAATTGTTTGATTCCCAATTTCATTGCATTTGAGAACTGTGAAGTTCACTCTGCAATGAGGTGTGTTGGTTGGGTCTTACTTGAAACAAAACCAGAAAAAGTCAGAAAAAGTCTGAAGGATCTAGATGGAAAAAAAATAGGGCAAACCTGTAGTTACGTGGAAAATGGATAATAAGAAAAAAGTACCAGGACAGGAAAAAAATGTAAGAGAGAAAGAATAAAATATTTGAAAATTACTTTCTAATATCAGCGTAGCATTTCGTTTTGTATTCAAAGCATAAGATGGGTTCATTCTCTGACAAGAAAGGGTTCCATCTCACTTGCCAGCACAATGCCATATGGAGATTTATTGCCAGCTACAGAAACCAAATACCAACAGCAGAAATAAGTGAGTTTCTATCAATTTTGTAGTTATTCAGGACTGTTACAGGAAACCATTTATCTTTTCAGTAGTGAAAAGTTTTATTTAAAAAGTGTGCTGAAATTGATGCTTTTTAGCTCTCAGAGCTGATCCACTCCATGTACTTTTCTTTATTTCCATATCCATATGCTAATGATGTTCCTCACCACCTGATTCTCTCCATATGCTAAACACTCTACAAAAAAATAGTGTTGCTCCTCATTCAAACTATCTCAAAGTTTAAAAGTTTAAGGAAGATGGAAGTATTACCAGGCCCATTTTGCACAGAAAAGTTAGGCAAAGATACCTCCATTGGGGAGAGAGGGAGTCCTGCTTGTGGTTTTAACTTTCAATTCAAGGTTTCCAGCATTCTGGATGAAATTCTACCACCACCACATGCAACAGATTTTTATGTATGACCTTACAGGTTAAAATAACTTTGTACGTAAGGCTTTCTCTGAATTTTAGCCACCAAGTAGGCCAACAAGAAAGTTATCACAGCCCTAGAATAAGAGCCAGACATTTCTGTATCTGACTCCGCTGCCCTGATTCAACAGGAAAATGAAAATCTAAGTTGACCAGCAGAAATTCTCCAGTTTTCCTTCACCCCCTCCCTCTCCCACAATGCTTTTTCATTGAAAGTTTCAGGGGGATGTCAGAATTCATCCCTACTTTTACTGTAAAATTGCATTGCCGTTGGTAATGAGAGGTGGAAGCCTGAAATGTGAAGTGAACACTCAGATTTTTTTTGTATCATGCCATCCATATCATCATCTTTCTTGTTGTACTTTGATGAAGAAATTGCAGAAGGTATTGTAAAAGGCACAATGTGCATAGGGGGTAATAAATCTGCTGGGTGCAGATAGTCAATGGCTGCGAGTCATAATATAAAGCTTTTCTCTTAGCCTCCTACCAGTTTTCATTATCAGGGAAAATTTCTATTAATGTAATCCGATAGCATCATGTCCAAACAGCTCGGCAGTCACACATTTCATACAGCTGTCAGAAAATGATAGCCATTTAGCTGCAAGGTAAAGCCGAACTTTGAATGTTCCTGCTTTTTATCTTTGAAGCTTTGTTACTTTAGAAGATAATTATCTAATTTTGTGACCAATGATGTGTTCCCAGTGCATCAAATTTTAATACCCATACTACACGGATTTTTGTGTGCATGTGTGTGTGTTTTGAAAATTAATGACTTTAAGATAGCTTGACACAAAATATTCAAAGTATATTGAATAGCCAAACATTAAAATGTGACCTAGAGGAATAATAGGAACGCTACCTGCTGTGGCCCTGACCAAGTTTTCCTAATGCCTTCCAAACAGCATTTCCACAGTGCTTTTACCTAACAGGCTACAGACACTGTGACTGCATAATTTTGATTCCTGCTTTTTAGGAAAGTGAATCAAACCCTTGTTCTTGTATAAATGCACAAAGAAGTCCCTTGACAGCTACTGCAGAATAAATGTAAAACCAGACAATAAGACATAAAACCTTTGCCAGCTGACAAACTGTTTCTGTACAACACTGAGTTCACTTAAGACACTGTGAGTGATAAAGACAGTAAAAGAAATGGCTAATGAAGCAACTGGGACCTAAATGGTTTGGTTTAGCCCTAGATTAGAAATTAAATTCCTATGTTACCATTACAAATTAAAAAGTCTTCTCCTATTCATGCAATCAACTTAGTGGAAATTACTCCTGAGACTTTACAATTATGGGAGCATTTACATATTCCTATTGTGAGTGGGGAAAAAAGCCCACCTGAATATCAAAAAGAAGGGAAATCATTTTAAAAGCCTACAAATTTACTGTGAAGCATTTTAAAAGAATAGGTCAGAAAAAGCATTGCAGACCTGATGAAGCAACTAAAAAGTGGTTTAATATTATCTATGAGTGGGGCCTCAGAGAGGCCTGTCATGACAGTGTTGTGCCTTTTCATGCCTATGAGAAGATAATGAAGATGATAAACCAATGCTATTTATGGAGGTTCACAGCTGGAGAAGTGACACACAGCAGTCAAATGGAAATGGGAACTTCCAGCTCAACTAATTTCTTGTCCAGACCAGAGACAAACATGGCAACAAAAGCAGTGGTGGCATCGCTGTCCTGGAAGGTTTTGAAGATCAGATTCAAAGCCCCATGAAATTTTTGCTTATTTCAGCATTGATCTCACTTTGAGCAGGATTCCAAGCTAAAAGACCCTTGAAATCTTCTTCCAGAATCAATTATTCCAGAAGTCCAGAAATTATGAAAAACTGAGTTCCACAGTGAAAGACAGCAAGACAGTTGTAGAGAGGGGGATAATTAAGGTTTGTTACCAGAACCACTTTTGCCAAGTCATTAGTGTCAAACACAGAACTCTGAGTTCTTAGAGTGCAATTAGAATTTTTAAAATCAGTATCACTGTATTCAAAACATTAATCAAAGGAGGTCTACTCAACTTGCACATTGTAGAGGAATGGTGTTAACACAAAACCTGCCACCTGTACAAAATTCAGGCAAGTCTGAAAACACCAGATTTTGAGTACACCAAAGGAAAACATTTCATGAGACTATCAGAAATTCAAAAGCATCTTCCACCCTTTCCTAAAAGCTAAGAGCAAAGCTTCAATAAAGAAACTACTGACTGTCCATCATACATATAAACAAACCAACTAAAGAACAATCAGGATTCACCCATCAAGCCCTGATATACTGAATTATACACATACACTTTTCATATTATATTCCCAATCTTATGAACTAGATTAGGTCACCTTATGATTTAGTTTGTTATGGACCTGAGAACAACTTTTTCCTTTATCTTTTACTTTCTTAACTTTGGTACTCTAAGATTTCACAATCTAGTTGTAAGGATAAATAACAATAACTATCTCTAATTGCTTCCTGTACTATAAAATTCTATATGAAAACATTTGGCAACAGTCTCAGAAGAAAACATTTCTCTCTAGAAAATATGCCCATTTTAAAACAGAAAAATTTAAATATATGATAAATAAGGTGTTTTGAAAGAGAAAGACAGGGAGAGAGACAAAGACAATAAAATGGTCAAATTAAGGAAAGTAAAAGCAAAACCCAGGAGTAGGACCAAGTGCTTAACAAAGAAAACACCTAATATTTTAGAAAAGTCTTTGATTACCTTAATGAAGTGTATTAGAGTTCTTTCAGGAATCTTGACAGACAGAAAAAAATGGTTGGAGACAATCACCTGTCAAACTCTGTTGATTAAGAGTCATTGCCAGAACCTGGATACCTTGAAGGCTCCACCCAACCAACTAAACAGGCTCTACCTAAAGAAGCAAAACTTCAGCTTAAGGAAAACTCTGCTCAGGAGTAAGAACAGTGAAGAACAAACTTTATCAAGTGTCAAAAACTGTTGATGGCAAAGCACTAGAACTTGTGGCAGGTAAATAAAGAATAAACCAGGAGTTCACATCTGATCATTTCCTTCTTTCTCATCAGGACATCACATTGTCTTACAAGGCCTAGGGAAGGTCCATCATCTTTGTACTTCATAGTTACACTTAACATAAGAACAGGTCAGGAGATCCTGGAAAGCTAAACCTGCTGATATCTTACCAAATAGGTGTTGGACTTGTAGTCCAACAAGATATGGTATGAGCAGTCTTCATCTTTATCCAAAAAGTCAAGTCTATTATAGTTAATATATTTATTTTTCTATAGTAAAGAGCCATATATTTTAATAAGATCATTTGGTTCTGTGCTTAGGAGTGGAAGGGAAAAGCAGCAAGCATTGTAAGCATTCAGCCAGCCTGGCCAACCTGTGCAGCAATGACAACAAGGGTTTTATAACCTGTTTCTGCTCTGAAAGTTAAAGGACTCTGCAGCTATGCCTTAAGGACATAAAGGCACAAAGATTAACAGACATCAAAGAAGAAATACAATTACTTTCATTACTTATAGTCTAAAATAAAAGATGTAGCTCATCTTCCTACCATAAGGCAGTTCAGCCCGATCTACAAACTGTAAGAGTCCTGCGCTATTCCAGTGTTTTCCTTCAGTAATAAAAAGGAAAAAAATTGATAGTAGGAAAAAACTAATTCTTGTATTTAAAGAGAGTTCTCATTCATCTATCACGGATATAGAGAACATATTTATATTGCCATAGTTTCTTTCATTGCAGCCCCTTTACACTCCCACATGAACAAGTCTGTCTCAACCAATCAGTCTCCTTATACTGTCCTCGAAAACAACTGGTTATCAACTATAACATGGGTAATTTCACCTGTAAAGTCTGGGAGATCTGAGGGTAGGATATTTTCAGAAATTATCTGCCCCTGGAATTCATCACTTCTGGAAATGCTACCAAGACCATTCCCAACTTCCCTCCAACTATGATTCTAAAAAAAGTGGGTTTGCAATGACTTCCTTTCCAAATATAAATTTTGCAATGATTTGGTCATTCACTCTAAGATAGTATTTCAGCTTTACACAAATGAACTTGGCAGACACTAAACAGGATCACAAAAACATCCATGTAATTTTGCAAAAACATGATACACAGAAAAAACAAAACAGAACTTCACAAGAACAACATATTAATTTGAGTATTTCATTAAAACCTGTCAGTGAAGCTTCTACTTCTACTCAAACTAAAATACAGCCTACCCTATCAATATATAATTTGTGTTGTACAATGTGTAAGCACTTATTATCAGCAACAAATAATTGTACCCTACAGAACGGTAATGACATTTGGAAGTGTAGAGTATTGATTAGCAGTTGCTTAAAAGTGAATCACCACTACAATACGGCATCTATTCATGGCTCTACATACTTTCACTGTCAAGATAATTTGCATGGAGACCAGCTCCTTTAACCTTGAAATGTAAGCATTTTCCAATACAGGATGTGAAAACAAACAGCCATAAATGCATTAAGCAAGGGAATTAGCATTCGCTTCCTTTCAAGATCTGATGTTTTTCCAGTTGGATTGTCCGCTCAATAATTTCCATATTAAAAGACATTACTGGAAGTGTAATGCATGTATCATAAACTTACTAAGGCCATCTCACATTTCTGTGACATACTAACAATAGAACATATTTACTTTCAATAATACAAGTAAGAGGATCACGCTCTGCCTGCAAAACCCAGAAAGACACAGAAAATACTGCAAAATAGACTGCTGATGGCAGAAGAGCATGGATTCAGCATGGCTTAAACCAGGATGCAGGGAAACATAAAACATGATGTTTGATAATCAGGCTGATTTAGACTGCATTTTAAAAACATTACCAATGCCAAAAAAAATTATTACTCCTGTATAACATTCAAATAGAAGATGAGAGTATAGATCATTCAAGATGCAGTTCTAACTTCACTGAAGGCAAAGAAAATTTTTCAATAACTCCAGAAAAAGAAGGAGTTTATTATAAGAAAGAACAAAAAGTTATTCTTTATTATGGTGTGAGAGAGAACACAGCACCCAAATTTGATAGCACTGTGATCTTTTCCTCGACAGATCAATATACTGTCTGAAAATTAGTATGGAACCCAGCAGGTTTTCCCACCAAATACATTAGTACCATATGAATGTGTTTGACTTTTCTATTCTTGAACAAAGAAAATTTAAAATATCTATCCAGAAGAATTTGCATCTTTAAGTCTGCAGTTAACATCAAATAGTTCAAACACACTGAAATGCCCTGTGATTAGTTTGACATGGAAAATAACCTTGTCATTCACATAGCCCAAAGATCTGTGGGAATTAAAGGGGATGGAGGTTCAAGCTCTGCAAGTTCCAAAACATCATTTGCACTAATCATCACAATTATTCTGGTTTAAGATTCTCAGATGCACATTTCTTTTATTTTCTAAGGTTTGATTTTAATTCAGTGCTAGGAGACACATTTTACATAACACATACTTCAGGAGCTTGAACTATGATGAATTAATTCTGAATAGAGATTTTGGTAAAGTTCCACACTATTTACCTGGCTGGAGGGGCTTTGAATTTGGGGTTTGGGGAACTGTTGGTTTTGGTTGTTGGGGAGAAGAGAGTTATTGCTGTTGGTTTGGTTTTTTTTTTGCCGGGGGGGGAGGGGGTTTGATATTTGTTCTGGTGGTTGGAGGTTTTTTTATCATTTTTTGAATTAAAGTCATATGTCTCCAGACCTTTTTATGATTTTTTCTCTTATTTTTAATAGGAAAAAGACAATATTTTTGCAGTTTTGAAATTGCTTAGCTGGCAGAAGTTTGAATTGATATCCAAGAAGTCAGTCCATTCTCTCCTTTCAATTGCATGTCTCAATCCTAGTGACCCTTCCCTCAAAGCGGCAGTTGCAGCGTCTTGAGCAAAAAAACAGCCTACAAAGACCAAAACCCACATAAGGCTGAATAAAAGAAAGGCAATTAATGTCAAGATAATTGGACTAAACTTCTCTAAGAATTTAAGTCACCATTATACAGTTCTGAACTAAAGATAGATGTACTGTATGAATCAGATTCACCAGCTGAATGTTAATTGATCTAAATCACCCCATTACGTTCGTTTTGCACTGGCATTTCCACAGTTGTAAGAAATTCCCAAGATATAGCAGCACCCCCAGTCAGTGGGAAAAAATGCAATTCTGCGTCTTTAAAAGTAGCAATTCTCTCCTGATGGAAAAACCTGCTTTGAGAGAACACAAGGATTTGAGAGCTCCCAACACAATGAAGAGTCTGTTGAAAGGAGTAGGCAGATGCAGACTCCAGACTGCTTCAGACCAAGCAGCCAGTGCTTACATAACAGGGGAGGCTCCAGGAGACGACTTACATAAGGAAAATCGGAGAGAGCCCTAAACAAGCCTGTCGTCACTAAGAAACCTTTGTGGCAGAACCAAAAAATAAAGGGTATTTTCAGTTAGAAACTGTTCCTATATCTGCCTTAAAATAATATTGACTGGTCAGAACAACAAAAAAAAAACAAAACAAGAATTATCAAAGCTCAGACTACTCAGAGGGAAAAAAAAAGTAGTCTTCTCAAAAGGAACCTGAGAAAGCATAGACCACACTGCATGTTCAGAGACAGACACTGCTCTGATTTGAGAAAAGCTTTACTGTATAACAACGATCATTTTTAACGTTAACAGAAGGCACATTACCTGCATTTTATGCTTCCGTGTTATTACTGCTATTATTTTGCAACAGTGTGGCACTGAAAACACATTATTATCATGGAACTGTAATGTGAACAGTAGCACTCCCCAAAGTCTGTTTTTCCAAAACTCTAATCACAGCAGTTGAAGTAAAGATCTCCCTGGCACCTAAGCCTTGCTTTGCATCCTAATATATGAAAAGCCTGGCTTTGCCACTGGGCTGTGCTCCCTCGTTTAGTCCAGGGCTCACTAAACACAGAGTGTTTACAAAGGAAATGTGAAGCAAGTGTTGAGATTCAAATAAGGCAGATGTCTTTTGAGAGTCTAAAGAGGGAAAAAACACCTAAGAGACAAAATCTGAGTCAATTCTTAGGCTCCAGTAGTATTTCCTAAGGTGAAAAGCATGAATATCTCTACAGCACCAAGAAGCTTCTTATTTGCTGCCCAATCCATATGACAATCTCCAGAAATCAAGCAAATAAAGAATAATACCATCCTACTTCCTCCTGTGTGGTTTTTTAGTACACTTAGTGGTCTTCCATTTCTTTGAATGCAAGGAATAGAACACTTTTAAGTGCTAATTTTGCTTAAAAGCTCATAACAACTGCTGAAGTTATTTACTGAACTATTATTATCATTTTCCAAGCTACTTGCAGTGTTTGTATTTCAACTAAAGTAAATTTTGGAAAAATCTCATATCCCAGCTACTTTTAGGAGGCATGACAACTTACTTGTATAAGATTATCATAATGAAATAAAATAACAAAGCATTCAATTAAGGTAAGGTAAGTAGGTTTGGTTTCTTCTGAAATAGTTTCAAAAAGCAACAAAAGTATTCTTATGCATCTTCTATAAACTCAAGAGGACACCAATGCTGGTGACTCATTTGATGTTCACAGCATAGCAAGACTTCAGAATTGTAATGACTAAATCAATATTCACAGTTCTAACCTGGCAAAATTTTGCTTTGCTGAGTATCTCATAACTTCATTTGCTCAATGAAATTTTAGTATGGGTCAAATGACTCTTGAAGCACAAAGCATTTGGGTAGTAGAGACTGTCAATCATGTCTTGATTTCAAGTGCATCACTCTGAAAGTAGTGCTCACCATGTATGTTGACAAAATGAATTAAGTAACCTTTACATTAATTTTTCATTTAGCAAGCTTTTATTAAACTAAATGGTACTCCAAAGCAGTTGGTTATTGAGAAATCTATACTGCCCAGAGCCATAATCATACACACATTTTATATCTTCACTTGTTTAATGATGCTTAATTCATAATCAGGAAATGTGGATTTCTCCAGTAATATCACAAGTCTCACTGCTTCTAAAGAGTGTAACCTTGCCTTTAAAATGGCATGGACTCTGATCACCCAGAGCCCACAGTAAATACCAAACAGATTCTTCTTGCCTGGCTAGTGGGGACAGAGAGGGTGGCAAAAAAGGTGCTTGCATTTACAGCCCGTCCTGTACTATCACCTTCTTAGCTATTATGCTAACTTCTGTCACTGACTCTGCATGTTAAAAATACTGGTAAATCCTGAAGTTTGGTATGGTTTACAAGCTTACAGAAGAAATATAAAGCATAACAATACCAAAAATACATGTTTAAGTCATCTGTCATCCAGGCTCGTTTGCCATGACCAACAGAAGGAAACAGCAAGCTTAAACGGACAGAGATGCTTGGCATTCTAAATAAAAATAAAAAGCAACAGAGATCTTATAAAAATTACTGTAACCAGAAGGGAAAAAAAGAAAAAAGAAAAACAGATGATGTGACAGAGGAATAAAAAGGTTCTAAATACGCCTGCCAAATATGCATTTTGTCTTTTCCATTCAATAATGAAATATCAAAACAAAAGCAAGAAACAAAAACAAAATAGCTTATAATGAATATACACTGTCCACCCTGAAAAACAGGAGCACAGAGTTGTTAGTGAAACAGAAAGGATGCTGATGAAAAGGTAAAATGAATAGCTTCCAATTACCCTCAATTATAACAACCAATAGGAAGCAATCTTACTACTTCAGAGGGAAAAAATACATTACAGAAGGGATGGCAGCAATATCTACCAGGAGGAAGAGAAGAACAATCGAGGATCTCACACTGGTTCTTAGTGGATTTTAGCACGATTGTAAAACACGGTATATTCCACGTACACCATATTCTTCTAGGAAATGTTGGGCTATCTGTATCTGGTAGGTTTAATTTTTAAAGCCATTTTTACACAAAAATGGCTGTGCATGGAACAGTTCCAAAGTTAAATAAAGGTACTTGTTTGTTATGGCCCAATAAAAAAATTAAAGCCTTTTAATAATACCTTATTAGAAACTAATCAAAACTGAAAGCTCCATCTGCTTTATAAATTAAGAGTGTTCATGCAAAACCGTGACAATGTAAGACTACATGGACTTTAAAGAACATGAGCTAGAAGTGTAATAAATATTGTGTCCAGGTTTTCAGAATAAAATGAAAGTTTGCCCAGCATGCTGAAGTGAAGCCATTTAAAGGTCTTGAAAAGTAGTAAGAGACCTCAAACATTTTTGTTCTTAATAGCTCCGTATTTTACCTTAGTAAAATTCATATTTTACAGTCCTGGGTACACAACTCTGAAAAGACAGATACTGCTAAGGAACTCATATGCCTTTGGCAATTAAGTTAGTTGCCTTAAACGTGTTAAAATGATAGCACAAGCTTTTTATTTCAGCTGCTACATATACTGTCTGTTACATAATTTCACACATATATAAGCCTTTCAAAATAAATGCTATAAGCTCAAGGAAAAATTTCCTTCGTAATCAGACAAAAAATAAAATTAGTGTTACTCAGAATTAAAAACTATGTCTACAAAAGATCAGCAGAAATATATGTGTTGACTGAGTGCTCTAATTAGTGAATGTCTCAATGATTTTCCATTTACATATTGCATTTTGAGGATCACATATTCAATGCCTCAAAATCACAGTCTTATTTTTAGCGTATTCCTCTTGGTCTCCTATTTTTTCAGCAACTGTGGTAAAAATAAATCATCTATAATACAGAACTTTACTAGAGGTTGCACATTTAAATTAGAGTAGACGAAGTTCTTGATATACCTAACACTGAAATCTGCTTTTTCATTACCCTCTGCCCCAATTACGTGGACTTATACCAATTTCTCAAGTTTTTGCAATACTTCACCAGTTTATTACCCAGCTGTGCAGCTGAGCAGGAAGATAACCACATTCATTCCCCTTATCTGTAATGATGTAATACATCCCAGCACTGGGTTGAGATGATTGGGGGAATAATGGGATTGTAAAAACTGCAGGGATGACAAACAGCAGTGCAGTCGCCTTCTCCCTGATACAGTGAACATACAGCACAGGGGGAAATAACACAATATGCACTAATTCTGCTCCTTGAATGAAGTTAATATTTCTCATAAGAAAGAGCTGTTTCTGCACAGAAACATCATCATCATCATCATCACAATGCAGCAACCAGATTAAATAGCCACAACCCAGACTGAAGCCAGGCTTCAAGAAATAGAAGTGTTGGAGTTTACTTTCTAATGATGAAAAAAAAAGTCATCCAAAAAGAAAAATATCAGTTTAACCAAGGACTCCACAGACAGTGCAGTGCAATGTAAGAGTCATCAGGGACTAGTATGCAATACAAAAATAGATCTTGAACAAAAGCACGTACAGCACTGCTTTCCTAGTCATTTAAAAAATTAAATCTGCCACCATTTTCTCTGATAAAACCTTCCTTATTACAGCTGAAGAAATCCTTACCTTCTGCAGGAGCTGGGAACCTGAGTATTTGGCTGCAATAGATTTGATCTCTCCACCAAATGCTGAGGCCCAGAGCTTTACACTGTGAAGAAAAAAAAAGACAGGAAGAAATGTAATACACATGTCATAGCAAAGCAACCCAGACTGTAATAGCTTCAGCTGCACTCAGAAGGATCCCAGCAATTTTGCATTAGTGAGCTCACTAAGGAACCCAAGCACAGCAAAAGATCAGTGAAGCTGTTCAAGTATAAGCACAAACTAGACACTGTGGTAAGGTAAGGCCTCTGATATTAAACTACCAACCTGCACTGTTAAAATTTAAAGAATCAACTTGTACAGAAACATGCTTTGGCACAACATAACATACATCCATTGAAAGGAAAGCAGCAGATAAAATGGTAAAATATTTATCTGAACGATAAATTCCCCACACGAGAAAGAGTTAACAGCATCAACTTCAGTAAATACAAGCACTTAAGACTCTGTGGCCACATACTCCACCAACACTTGCTCCTACAATAAAATCAAAGTAGTGCTCAGCACCTTAGAGACTCTCACTTTAAACACAGCTGACAGGGGAGCAAAGGTGCCCTGAACAGTCAAATAGCTGCAATACGAAAACATAAGAACTTCAGCAGTCAAGTTCTCATCCTTGAACACGGTCCTGAGAGGAATAGCATGAAAGCACTTACACAGACAAGGGGATCTGCTGCTCCGATCCAACCACATCCACTAAGGCTGTGTTAAAAGCTGTCCAGAAGATAAAGAAAACCCCCCCAAAAGCCCGAAGAAGATTCAGATTTTCTGGCATTGTGCCTCTCTGTGCCTGGAAAGATTTGGGGAAATTCAAGTGAACTTGAGTTCAGCAGCAGTAGGGTTTTGCTTCTACAGCCTCTTTCCCCCACTCTTGCCCCCTCCACTAGAACAACACTGGAGAAAAATCACAGCTCCATCCTCATCCCTCCAAAGAAGGACCCTCTCTGTGTAACGGAAGGAGCGGACCAGGAGCAAAGCTCTAATGACTTGAAAACTATTGTGTCCCTGGTAACAGCAAAGCGTTTTCCAGCACTACTGCAGCCACTTGCATGTAGTTCTTTACAACTCCGCAGTCAGCAGTGTGCTGAAGTTACTTCAGTGACCTACTGCTGCTCCAAAGTGCCCTTAGCAGCAAGAAAGCAGACTATTGATTCCAACTGGGGAGGTTGTCTTCTTGCAATTACTGCTCACTTCGCAAATGGAAAGCTGCCTAGAGTTCTTCTCCGTTCCCGCGCCGATAACCTCCAGCCTTCATCCCAGATCAAGTCAGCCAGTGCATTGGTTCAGTGGAGCAGGAGCAGCAGCCTTTTAACGGGATAGCGCGGAGACAGAGAGGCAGGCACAGGAGGAGCTGGACCAGAGGGAGGGTGCCTCTGTACGGCAAAAGCGGAGAAAGTCTGGAGGAGCTGAAAGTGTAGTTGAGCCCTTCCAGGAAGGCGAGAAGAGAGCGCTGCACATTGCCGGGGGCTGAGCCAGGGAGGGCTCGGCAGGGCTGGCAGGGGCGGGGGGTGGGGGCCGTGCACACCCACCGGAGACCCGGCCAATTCAGGCAGGGCACCGCTGCATGACAAGCATCTGTCTGTCACACAGCCCGGAGAAGCGAAGGATGGCCGGAGCTCAGCCCCTGTATTGCCGGGAGCGCGGAGCATCCCGGCCGCGGCGCCGCACCGAGGGCGCAGGCAGGCGGAGGGAGGAGAGCAGCGGTCCCCGCCGAGGTAGCATCGCCGAGGAACGGGAGCGGCGGGTTCCCGGAGCGAGCCCCGGGTTTAGGTCAGGCTCGCACATTTAATTGAGTCATATATAGCACGTCCTTGTGCAAAAAGGCACGTTTTGCTGCTTCCTCCCACGCCGGAGCGCCGCAGCGAGTCACTATCCGAGAGATTCCGACTAGCGAAGGCTTATGAATGAAAAGAAATGCAGCATAAGTAAATCAATGCGGGCTGACTCCAGCCTATGAATAAATTATTAATTTGTGCTCATAGAAGAATCCTCTTGATATAGCAAATATAGGATTACAAGCTCCTCCACTGAGAGCGCAGTGTGGGGAGCCGAAGGGATTGGTCCAGGTATTTTTGTTGTTGCGTTTTAAAATCTACCGTCCCTCCTTTTGCTTTTATTCTTCTCCCTCTGCTTTTTTCTCACCTTCTTCTCCACTAAATGCACAGATTTAAAATAGCAATGAACTTTAATGTAAATAAGTGTGGCAAGACCTGAAGATGATCTGAGCGTGGGCTGAGTCATCCTTGCATCATACAATATAGCTCCAGTGTCCGCTCCAGAATTCTAGTTTCTTCCCTCCGTAGTTAGAATTAACACCTCTAAATATTCACTCTGCCTTTCTATATCGTTCTTGTCTTGTTTAACATTTTCTGTCTTGGAGCTCAAAATGTAGTACCTGTATTTTTTCCTACATTAGCATTTCTAAGAGCATTGAACAGTTTGCTTTAAATATCAAAACCTCTATTCAACACCTGGCTGACAAAAGCGTTCTCATTTCTCAGAAGACACTAGGAGTTTAAAGAAGAAAAGACTATCTTACAGGAACTGTATAGAGCAGAGTAGCACAGTACCCTGCAACTTTTACCACCCACCGACCATCCCCACCAGGAACAGTAAATAGATCATATTTCTCTCTGTACTATCACCTTCATACGAAGGCAATACAGAAAATTTTGTTAAAAGTGATATTTATTTTGTGTATTACTCAATCTTGAAAGATTTGTTATCTGCGCTGTTACTGAGGATTTTCTCAGCAGTGTTTTAAACATGCCACCAGGTGTTCAGCTTACCTACAGGCAGAAATGTAAAAATGCACATGGCTGACTAACAGTATATAATAAATTATGGGCCCCTTTGAATGTATTATATAAACAACAGTATCTTCTCAAGCTAAGAATGAAGCAGGAATGGTGGATTGCCTCAATGCTTGTGCTGTTTAGCTCTTTTAATGTGCTAAACAATGACAAGAAAGAAATTCTAAGGCTCATTTTGAGAGATTCAAACTCTTTTTACATTAACACAGATCCTTATCTGCTTCAAATCAATCCAGTGCCCTGGTGACAAGTAACAGCTTCATTTTTCAAAGAACCACTGGAAGTCCTCAAAACTTTTTGAAAGCACATACAGTGTGCCTGCATTCAACAGACCTGAGAAATTTAACATGTATTAAACCCTCCACTAATCATTGGTCTAGAAAAGGTGATAAAGTCACTTACCAGACCTTGACTTTATTTACATCTATCACATATTCAATATGACAGCAGATCTACAATTTATTCATTTGGTGTGTGTGTAGCTGGACATTCACATCTGTTTAATACAGAAATCCTGTATCTATTATTGCTAGTCTAAGTAAAAAAATTCACTTGAAAAAGAAATTTTTGCTTGACAGCATAAGCATGTCCACCTTCTTTTGTGCTAACAAATGTTTGTGTGCACTATACCATCGAGTGCTTTCAGCATCTTTCATTAATGCACAGTGGTTATGCCAGTGCAGCAAATCAGTTCTTCTCGATAATGCAGTGAATGGAAAACAAGGCTGTACCATAACACACACAAACCACTGGAAATGACACCACACTCTGTCACACTGTTGCATCCTGGCCTGACCACTACTGACTGTTCCTGGTATGCAGATCACTGCAGTCTTGACAGACAGTTCAAAATTATTGTCAGCATTTCCCCCACACCGTTCTCACCGGGATGCAGAAACTTTCCCTAAGTGAGTTTTCATAAGGAAGAACCAAGGAAAACATAGAAAAAATAAATGGTAAGTTCTGCTGAAGGGTTTGAATCCTTTATACTGGGGATAGAGCAACCTTGGTACAGCCTTGTGAGGTCCAGGAGCAAAAGCAGCAGAAAGCAAAGTTTCAAAGCAGCATAGTGATGAATTTCTCTTTTGGAAGTAAAGCAGCATTTCTATCATGACCTTATGCTGTTAAATAACTGTTAAATCTGGAATTATGGCTGATCCCATTAAAAAAATGTAGGTAGAGATAACTGGCCAGAGAAGGAAAGTGTTTACGCTCAAAGCAAATTTACATTCTGAAACCAAAGTGCATCTTAGCAGTAAGTTCAGGTAAATTAGTTAAGTGCCAGTGGTCTCAGAAGCAGAGCTCCCCATGTAAGTGTAAGAAGTTGGATTGCCCTGCTCCTGGTTCCCCATTTTTAAGGGATAAAGATGGCATCTAATTTCCTACTGTCTTTGATGATCAAGCATAATGGTGCATTTTAGTGTCTCACAGATAATGAAAGAAGCTGTTTTCCCCTTGAAAGCAGAAATAAAATTTGGACATATGAATCAACGTTGTAATAGAAAGTCACAGATATGGTCAGAGAAACCTGATGAATTCCCAAAGGTTTTTCAGAGGATGGTATTTGGGAAAATAACCAAGGGATTAGGTGTGGAGGGGGAAGGGGAAACAAAAAAACAAACAAACAAAAAAATCAAACAAATCAATCCACCCCAAACACCAGAAAATACCCACAAACAAACAAAAATTCCAGGTCAAGGGCAAGGGGTAATATGAGACACAAAGTCTGTGACACAAAGGTTGAAGTAGGGAACATAGACCTAGGGAAATGCACATAGTAACTACCTGATGAATTAATCCCGTTGTTCTTTCCTCTGCCTACCTCAGATATATTGACACTTTTAAAAGAGTGCAGAAGCAGGGGCACATTTGCATGATCAGAGCATACTTTGAGGTGTGTGATTAGACACGTATCAAGCCCTAATAAAAGTCAGTCGAGAGGCACAGAGAGAAAAGAACATATGGTGAAGGGGAGAAGAGTAGGAAGAAATTATATAATTAACACAAATGTTTATTGTATTTCTTTTTTCAGATGCTTATCTACAATGATTTCTAAACAGAAGTAATAAACGCAGAAAGCTAAAGTACTAAAAGCCTTGCTGAGGATGGAAGCCACCTCTACTGGAAATTAATTTTTTAAAAAGAACACAAGAAAGGAAATACGTCAGTTTATCTCTATTCCATATATGTTAGAAGACTCAGTTACTGCAAAAATAGAAGAGTTCTAACTACTCACGGGGCTGCCTCCAGCTGGCGGCCGGTCACCAGTGGTGTCCCCCAGGGATCAGTGCTGGGCCCAGTCCTGTTTAACATCTTTATCGATGACCTAGATGAGGGGATTGAGTCCATCATCAGCAAATTTGCTGATGACACCAAGTTGGGAGGGAGTGTCAACCTACCAGAAGGCAGGAGGGCTCTGCAGAGGGACCTGGACAGGCTGGAGAGTTGGGCTGGCTCCAATGGAATGAAGTTCAACAAGGCCAAGTGCCGGGTCCTGCACTTTGGCCACAACAACCCCCTGCAGCGCTACAGGCTGGGGACAGAGTGGTTGGAGAGCAGCCAGGTGGAAAGGGACCTGGGGGTGCTGATTGACAGGAAGCTGAACATGAGCCAGCAGTGTGCCCAGGTGGCCAAGAAGGCCAATGGCATCCTGGCCTGCATCAAGAACAGTGTGGCCAGCAGGAGCAGGGAAGTGATCCTTCCCCTGTACTCTGCGTTGGTGAGGCCGCACCTTGAGTATTGTGTTCAGCTCTGGGCCCCTCAGTTCAGGAAGGATATTGAGGTGCTGGAGCGGGTCCAGAGAAGAGCAACCAGGCTGGTGAAGGGACTTGAGCACAAGTCCTATGAGGAGAGGCTGAGGGAGCTGGGATTGTTTAGTCTAGAGAAGAGAAGGCTTAGAGGTGACCTCATCACTCTCTTCAACTACCTGAAGGGAAGTTATAGCCAGGTGGGGGTTGGTCTCTTCTCCCAGGCAACCAACAACAGGACAAGGGGACATGGGCTCAAGCTCTGCCAGGGGAAGTTTAGGTTAGATGTTAGGAAGAAATTCTTTACAGAGAGGGTGATCAGGCATTGGAACGGCCTGCCCAGAGAGGTGGTGGATTCACCATCCCTGGAAGTTTTTAAAAAGAGATTGGACATGACCCTTAGTGCCATGATATAGTAATTAGAGTTGGATCAGGGGTTGGACTTGATGATCTTGGAGGTCTTTTCCAACCCAATCTATTCTATGATTCTATGATTCTATACTCTGTGTGATGTGGTATTAATACTTGCTACGTACTGTATTCCTCTGCAGTTCTAAATACCAAGATTATAATCCTCAAATGTATTCTCCATAATGATTTTTTTTGGGGGGGGGGGGCAGGGAGGTGGTTAAGAGATTAAAATGGCCCTTCTCCCCCTTTCTCCTTTTCTCTCTTGAGAATACCTCTCTTCAAAAATTCTCCCTTAAAGAAAGGCACTGGGAGGGTAAAAAGGAGGAAGTGAAGGGATATAACCAGTGCATGCAATGAACAATTTAATAGAACATCCTGTATGCAACTTTCCCTTACTTCACTGCAAATATAATGTTTCACCGTGCACTTACACATGGAAAACGGAAACAGGAGAAGTAGAGGGATAACAAAAATCATCTCAGCTTTGCAAAGCTTGAGATTGTCAGATGAAAGGCAAAAGCTGAAGGTTCTGAATTTATTATTTGGAAACAACCCAGCGGTGGAAGGATTCATCAAGCAGTGTTTGCATGCTGTGAGAACACAGGCTTACTTGTTTCGAGCGATCTGTACATCTGAGAAAGAGACTGTACATTAGGCCTATTCTATAGAGACTTCACATCTGTACACATATTCTTAGAATTTATGAAGGTCCCATGTGTATAAATCTAAGTGTTTCACTGGTGTGGAAATGCCTACTTATTGACCGATTCCAACCCACTTACGACAAAGATTGAGGTCAAGTAGCATTACTCACTGGATTAAATGAACACAATTCCACATAATGGGCATGAGCTATTGTCTTGTGGAAATAAAAATGCTACAAAAATTCTAAACCACATCAGTATTTTGTATGCAACTTTACAATATTATCATCTTGTTTGTATATACTGTTCAGGTTAATATTTCATTCATGAGAATATTAAGGGTGTATATGACCTACGTTTCTGAAGGTTTTTAAAAATACTGTGTGCACTCAGAATTGGGAGGATGTGAGTGCAGCATTTTAGGTTACTGTCACGTTATCTTTAGCACACTTCAACACCAAATAAACCTCACAGTTTGCCATAAACCCCCAAGGAACCCGTGGTTAATTTAGCTTCTACAAAGCCTACGATCAGCTGGCTTTCACATCTCCACAAGGAGTTAAAATGCAAAAGAGCAAAGCATTATCACATCCCAGCCTATGAGAGCTCACACTGCATGGCAAGCTAGAATGCTTTAAGCTAATTATGTTTATAGCTAACCAAATCCAATTTCAGCAGTCCACTGTAGCTCTAGTCTGTTAGTGCCATTTTACATAAGCTTCATTTATTTTGAATTTTCAACTATTAAGACAAAGTCTGCATTTGGTTTCTTTTGAGTGTTTCATGCTAGGAAATGAACTCTTCTCTAAGCAAATAAATTACCTTTTTACTACCAAAGTTAGTACTAGGTTGCAAATGTTAATGCTTTCAAATGCATTCAAAATCCTTGAAAACTGAAGATAGGACTTAAAAATGAGAAACTGTAATTAAGAGCTCTAATATAATGACAGAACGCTATGGAAACAAGCCTACCTAGCATTCTTTCCCTGATGATAAAAAATGAAGACTAGAGGTCACAACATATTTAAGTGCTAATCTATTCCTGTCTACACACTAGAATGAGCCACTAGATACATTTATAATGGTCTGCAAATGTTCATTCAAACCATGTAAATTCCTCAGAGGCACTTTAAGGAACCCTTATCAAAGCCCTAAGTGCAGACTTCAAAGTTTAGGAAACACATTGCTTTTACTTCAGACCTTGGCATGATTAGTGACACGTAAATACTGGGTACCAAAAGCGATGTTATTGAGGGGTCAGGAAGGAGAAGTTGTCCCTGAGCAGCCACTTTCTGAAGAGTGCCTTTAGCAGCGGGAGATGAAGTGTCATCTATTGACCCACTGTCATCAGGGAGGTTAAGCTTCCAACCACTCAGCTGAAAGCAACCTGCAAACTTTAGACCAGCATTTAATTATTTTCAAAATAACATCCTTATAGCCAAGTTGAAAAATACAACGTGGCCTTTGATCCAAGAAACAGTGCTATGCTGAGTAATTACATAAAGCCATAAGCTACTTCAGAGGCCTATAATTCTGTCACTCCCCAGTTAATTCCTGCATCACAAGTACAAATTTTGTGGCGGGAACGTGACTTTCATGAAGTCCTGAATATCAGATCAAGAAACTGGCAGCGTAGTCAACAGAGTGCTACTTATTGATGTTACTGAAAATTCATTTTGTATGATTCTATGGCAGCAGTTGCCAACCTGTGATCCACCTCCACTCTATCGCTTTGTTGAGCCTTGTTCATTTATTGTGAACATTGACTGATCCTAAAAATCAAAGTCATCTCAAAAGACTACTGGAAATAGCATGGATTAAAAAGTAACACATTATGGTAATGAACTCCATTAAATTGTTGCATAAAGAAAAAAAATATATATCAACATGATAAAGTGTCCTGTGAGAATATTTGACTTAAATATCTGACCACAATTGCAGAGGAAAAGCCACCAAGAATTATCAAAACACAAAGAGGTTTCATTAAGTCTAAATAATAGTAGGAAGCACTAAGCAAATTTCTTAACCTTTCTGAGTTTGAAATTGATTTAACTTCAAGAATAATGTAGGCAATTCATTAATTGTCTTAAAGTCCCAATTGCAACCTGATAAAAACTACTTACGACTTGCTACTTTATGCAAATCAAGTTTCACTTCTTCAGTGAAACTTCTTTGCATCTTTTTCCACCAGTGCAAGTGGCTACTTGTTCTAGTGATCATTAGCTGAAACCTTGCTGCTGGAGACAAATGAAACAATCTGTTATTAAGGCACTTCTGTAATACCCTTAGTCGAGGGAAAAAGTGGGCATGGGCATAATGAATGATTCCAGCACCACACAAAATAATACTCTGTCACAGGAAAAAACCAAAATACAAGGTAGTCTCTTACTCTGAGGTTTCAAATTCTGGCCTGGGTATAGTGGTCAAATTATACTTCTAATTTAATAATACAGCTTGACATTACATAGTATGGAAAGCTCATGACTTTACCTGCTGCAGAATAGTAGATTTACCAGCTGGTTGTGGATTTTTTACAATACATTAAAGCATGATTATGCCTAAAAGATGCAAAGTAAAAGCAAAATTGATACCCATAAATATACTAATAAGTGTTAGGTAAAATATTTGCCAGAGCATGCATTTCTATTTTCCAGGTTGTTAATCCATCATAGTGTCACTAATATTGCAAAAGACACACTCCAACTGCTGTGCTTATTACTTTTTAATGTATCACTCCATTTTAAACATTAATACTAACAAGTTCAGGCCATAATATAGCCATCCTTCCCCTCCGTAAAAAGAAGAGGAAAAAAAATCACCATCCACAAATGTCAGTTTATACTGTGATTCTACTTAGAAGCCCACAATACTAGATAGATTTTAGAAATATATAGAAAAAAAAAAAAGCAAAATTCAGAACCAAACTTCTTATTGAAGGATGTTATCCCATCTCAGTGTTTTGTGGTTTTGAAGGTTGGGGGTTTTGTGTGTTTCTATTTTTTGTTTGGGGGGTTTTTGTGTCATGAGAACACTTTTACTTAATCTACAGTTGGGACTAGTACATTAGATTTAGATAATGGAGTCAGTGTGACACCACCCCTTAACCCAAAGGGGATGTTTTGTTACATGTGCCATTTGTGTCTCTCAGACATTACTAGTAATTACTGCCTCCATTCAATGGAGGATGAAATTCTTATCCTTCCCCAAACTGGTATTTTTGGAATTAGGTGAGGGTTGCTGGAAAGAAAAAAGGCAACAGGGCAGCTTGTCAATGTTAACAAAAAAGGTTTAAGACATCAGACCCCAAGAGCTTCTCCTGAGCATTATACAACCTGATACATAATTTGATACTTGAAAACTAAGGCTCCCTATTTTAACTCCAATACATTTATTCCCCCACCATTTTGTTTTCCATTGCTGTGTCTCTCTATTTCCATTTCTCATCTTTATCTATTGCAAGTCCCACTTTTCCAAACCACAGAATGATACTGCCCATTTTCTCACAAAAAAAAGCCCCACATAAAATTCCCTAAATAGTTTTCCAATCACTTTGATCCCTCAATCCAATGCTTCCATCCTCCTTTATAAATGTAGTGAAGGCTATTTCACCTCAGATACCCTTCTGACTCCTGCAAACTGCTGCCCATATTCTGACTGCTGGAGAAGAGAAAAGACACTGAAATCACAGCCTGGGCTCAGTTCTGTATCAAATTACCATAAATCCAAACTGCAGAAGCTGCTCAGTCTCCAGAACAGGAGGTGCCAGAACTCCCTGAGAAGCCTTGCTCACACAGTGCACTGTGCTCCTGTGACACTTGACTCATAACCAAGGGTTAAAGCCACAAGCTCCTAAGAGCACCTATTGCCATTTGCCACCAGTGAGACCACTGACCTGCTCAGCAGTGCACTGCTAATTCACTTGGCTGTTTTTGTCACCAGAGAATCTCCACCTGAGTTGTCATCTACTTGCACTGTTTAAAATTCTCCTCCCAGGCAGCTCTCCTGGGAAACTCCTCACGTAGCTTCAAGTTTTAAAAATCTAAAGTCATATCTTTTTAGTTACAAAAGGAAAGCAATAACATGCAGGTTTTTTGTTATTAAGGAAAAGAATTAATAATTATCACTGCAACACTTCAATACACTTCTTTTAACAGTTTTGTGCTAATAGTCACACACGGAGACTCCATTACTGGGATGCTTCATACCTGCACACTTTTTACTTCATGTGCTAACCATTACACATACCTCAGCACGTTTATAGTGCAGATAATCAATCACAGTAATGATTGCAATATTATTATCTCCCACATGCAGAAAAAACAAAACCTATGAGGAGATTAAAGAACTACAAGCCATCCGTGTTTTATACATTTATATAAACATCTATAAAAAATGGTTGAATATTAGAAATCATTGGTAAGTCAGCATTCTTGAAGGGTTTTATCAAGATGCTGCACCATGCCCTTCAAAGCTGGGGTTATTCTCTCCTTTCCAGATAATGATTTTCCAAAGTACTCGGGCCCAATGCAAACACTTTTCAGTGTATCCCAAGACAGCTTCCCCATCCAAACTGTGCTTCCTATTTATGAGAAAGGAGTAATAGCTGGAATGACTAGCTCTCCTACTCTTGCATCTTCCCTGCCAAGAAGTGACTGAAACTAAGATTTAGGAAAAGACAGAAATACATAGAGAAAGAGAGAAAGTGTGCACTACCTGTCTGTCTATATAGGAGCACTGTGTCTAAGAGGTTGGTGAGAATACAGGTATGACTAAGTGCCTTGCTTTAGCCCTACACAAGTTCTTTACATCAGTGAAATCATAACTGGAAATTATGATCTTGCATTTGTTATAAAGCTAGTGGCCCCACTCTGCTCTAGTGCTTAACCAAACTAATTACTCCCAGGCAAAGAAAGCCGTAACACACAGCTGAGAAACTGCAGAGCTCTGAAAAGATAAGCTCTCCAAAAATCAAGTCCATAAAAACCTTCTAATAATTTCCCAAGACTATGTTTAAGGTTATTCTGGATATAATCAGTACATGCCCAGTCTTTAACCTACTGATGCATACAGACACTACAGTCCTTCAGCAGAGCTGAACTCGTTCATACCACCCTGGGTAACATCTGATCACACAGTCTGTTGGCAGGGAAAGGCAGCACTCACAACAGCAGACACTTCAAGGAGCACTTTTTAGAGCAGCAGCTACTGCTTCAAGAAATATGTAAGACCAGGGAACTGATGTAGTTGAAGACAACACATGTCATCTTTCTGGGCATCTTGCCTTAACTGTACTACCAAGAGAACTGGCATCATGCATTTTGAAGAATCATAGATGAAGTGACTGGGGATTTATTTAGGAAAAACTAGAGTGTCCTAATTGCCCTTATTTAACACAAAGTGGCACAATATGCACCAGCCAGCATCCTGCAACCCCCACCCCGAGACTGAAATACAGTAGTGCACTCGCAGCTCCAGAATACAAATTGCCATTGGGGAAAAGTAATAATCTCAAGGCTTGCACCATTTCACAGTCGAGTTGTTTGAAGACAGGTTAACCATTACATAAAGCAGCTGTGTTATCTGGCTTTTCCTTTCATTCATTTATAGACTTGAGCTGTTTTTCAAAGTCCGCTCAAACTATTTTCCTTATTAAAGGATTTTGTTCAGTATGCAGGGAACTGAGCTATAGCAAAAACACACAAAGGCTTCCGTTCTCCACATGTCGATATTTTAGAAACATTGGTAAATTGGAAGCCTGTTCAGGGTGTCCAGATACATTACAGCATTGGCTGGGATTCACCACGACACACAGATCTGTCTTCACAAACTTGTGCAACCTTCCTTTTCACAGAGCTGACTGACATGACTTTATTGTGCATCTTGGTGTTATCAGACAGTGTAAGGATAAAAGACACTCTCCTCTATCTGCAAAACAGAATAACCCAACAGCAATAAAAAGATACATTTTCACACATTTACTTTTTAGTGCCTAGAAACAAGGGGCATGAAATATTATTCCAAGTAGAAAAGCTTCATTAAAAAATACTGTAATATGAGAAATAAGAGTTGCCAGTTCTTTTTTTCATTTGGCTGGGTTTTTTTCTACATACTAGCATGCAAAGCTTGGGCAGAAAGCTGCCTATGCTGTGAGAAGATGGGATTTAAAACCATATTGTCAGGAAAAAAAATAATATCAGGTTAACAGGGATATCTTTTAGTTCTTTAATATTTCATTCTTAATGATCCTTCACCAACAGAAGACTTGTTCATATTTTTCACACTGGAATGCACTTCTATTATTATATTGAAATATTTGTTGTTATCTCTGTACCAGCACTAATATATACACATACAGGGAGAGAAATACTTGAAACAAACCCTATAAATTTAGGATCTAGGAAGAGGTTTCCTAAGTTTTAGTCATTTTCCTGGTACTACCACAAGCAATTGTGCCTTTAGATCTCAATTCTTCCTCTTCTCCATCACATCCTCTTAACCCTCCTATCTCTTTACCTTTGTTTCTTTTCTTTTAAACTCTACCCTGTTTACCTTCCATGATCTAGATGCCTAATAAACAGAAAAATAACACCACAGTCTATCACACCAAACAATACCTACTACTGAAAGGGAAAGGCTAAGATTTTTGTATGGTTCTCTTCAATTCACATCAAGTCAGGCTAAATCATAATAAAATGTTCTAAGTTGCAGGCTTAGAATGCTCCTTCCTGATGGACACTGTTATATTGCTTTAAAAAACAGCATTTTACATAGGAGAAAAATATTCTGCAAAATCCATTACTACTCCATGAAAGTCTCACACGAAGGTATTTACATAATGAACTGCAATTACTCACATTATATTTATCTAGTGAAGAATGAACCTATTGTGTGCAGTGGGACGTGTCTGTTCTGCACTAATACACGCACACAGTAAGTTACCTCGTGAAACAACACATCAATCACAGGTTAACACCGAGCTGCACCCGTGTAATGCCATTTCCAGTTCATTAAAGAAAACCAGCTGCAGAAGCTGCAGTTGTGCCAGACTGTCAAGGCTCAGCAAGAGGTTAGGAAGAGATGTGCACTGAGCTGGAGAGTTGTTTGTTGTGGGCAGGGAAACTCTTTGTGTTGAAAGTGCTGTGACAATGATCATCATAAGCTTTAAAGATTATGCACACACTGTAAACCTGTCTACACTGGGGCAGAGCCCTCAGCTCCTGCCTAATAGGTGTTATGCCATAGAAATAACACCACAGGGAGAGCTGGAGTAGTGATCCACCAACACAAGTACTGAAGTCACAGAACAGTGGGGTTGGAAGAGACCACCATGGGTCATCTGGTCCAACTTCCCTGCTCAAGCAGGGTCATCTTAGAACACAAAGTCCCAAAGCTGAATCCTGCCAGGAGAAATTCTTCTCTTTGCTGACACCACAAACCTGCATATGTAGTTTAAAATTTAATGAAAATTTGACAGAGAAAAAGTCTGCTCTAGTTAGTCAGTTTGGAGTTCACAGGCTAAGTGAGGCTGGATGAGCTGTTAGTAAGTATGCCACATTCAAGAATGTATATAAAATCAGCCAGCAAGCTGGGCCCTGATTTCTGGATTAGAACGAATTTGATCAATTTTTGCACATATGTGAACTCTCAGAGTTAGGTATGTGTAGTCTTACTGTATCTTGGACTTGTAGTCATACATTTGTACGTAAGGTATTATTCACTGGGAGTGCTTGCAGATCAGATGTAGTTCCTTCTGTACCTCACCTCTGAGCCTTTCTCCTCAAAATTAAATATTAGGAGACCACTTAACCCCTTCATTTTACTTGTCAGAATTAGAATGTTCCTAAGTGCTCCAATACAACAGTAATCAAGCCCCTGCTAAACTGATAAGCAAGAACCAGATATGCTTAGACCTTCTGTAACATTTCTTAATTCCAGTCTTCCCTATTAACAAAGTCCATCTTTTAGGACTGATTTTCTTTTATGATGGTGTTTTAAAATGGCATGATCTTTGCATGGTAACTGTGTGGGTTGCAGCAGGTCTCCACACAAAGACTGGTGTCCTGTTAATGTGACAGTTTCTCTCCTTACATTTCCTTTAATAACTATATTCAACTGCTGCTACAGAATTTCACAGCATTAAGACCCAGTCCACTTCAGAGGCACGATATGGGGGGGATAGAGGAGGGGACAAGAGACATATACATGTTGAGCACATGTTCTAGTCCAAAGCAAAATGGAGTTCAAGCAGCTGTAACCAGGGATTTTTAAACTCAGAAACTTATGGTGTTAGTTCTATGCAAACATGTTTCAGCCACAACCAAAACTAAAATACAAAGGTATCACTGCAGTAACAGCCTGAAGTATTCTAAAGTATTTTGACAACAGACATTTGAATTAACTGAGCTGAAGAAATGGATCCTGAGAGGAACAGCAGAGTACATGATTAAGACTGAGCAGCAAAAAGCTTAGTTATAAATAATAATTATATATTTTTAAAACCTCACCAAACCCAAGAAGCAGATCTTGTTTCAGGTATTATGTCCATAATTACAAAGGTGAAGGACACAATTCTGGTTGAAACAAGCAAATGCAAAAGATACAGAACTCACCCCTCAAGGGGCAGGTCTGTGGAGCCTGAGGAGATGCTACTGTAGAAGTCAATTAATGGTGCTAATAGCTCAGTTTTCCTTTTTGCCTAAAATAGCATTAGTACTCTTTCAGAAGTTTAAGTTCATGCCTGACATGTTCTAGTCTATCCCAATAATTCCTTCCCAGCTCCCAAGCCATGCCTTTAGTGGAGGCTAATGTGAAAAGAAGACTTTCAGTAACTTAAACTTTCAAAATGTTCCCTTTGCTCTGTACAGTCTGGTTCTTTCAATTACTGTTTATGTACACACTGATATAGTGTAATTCTAAAATTTGATTATTTCAGTTGTTTACAACTCATTGAACTGTGCAAGCAGAGAAACTCAAAAACAAGGTTTAAAACAAAAACAATCCACTGCTAACACATCTTAGAAAATGATGGGGGGCGGGTACGATGGGGGAAGTGTCAGTGCATCGTGTCTCACAGTACTGTTGGCAGGTCTGCCTGCCATCCATCAGAAAAGAGAACACTATTGCCAGCAAAAACATTTTTTTCACCCCTGTGATCCTGATCACCAGGGCCATGTTGTACCTGAGTTCTCTGCAACAGCAAAACATTGTGTCACAAAAATGAAGCAGCTGAACTGCACTGTGTCACATACAAACCCCAGAGAGTATACATTTGCAGACACAAAAAGTAAGTTGTTATGGGACAGTAAGATACAATAAGCCATTCTTTGCAGCTTTATAAAATATTTAAGTCTGCATTTTGACTATGCAGGGAACTAGAACACAACAGTAAGAACAAGAACTAAGTTGGGTTCTGTTGTTTGCTTTTAACAACCAGAATTAAGAATTGGACTAGAGTTAAAGTGAAATTACTGCACATGGGACTAAGAGCCAGAACTAATTCATTACTACGGATCTCAAATAACACTATGACAAAATATAGGAGGAATTATTCATTGAATGTATACAGAGTGGCACATGAAAGCTGGGCACAAAAAGAAACTGCAGGCAGATATGTACTCTCAGGATCAGCAGGTGGCATTAGCAGAGCATATTTAACTTGTTTCTTAGTTGAAGCCTTAGGTTACTTTAAAAAAAAAAAAAAAAAAAAACACAACTTGGCGACTCTGAGTTAATTAAATTGTAAAGTGGCAAACAGTGATACTTGTAATGGTTATGTGCTCATAGGCAGCGAATCAAATGTGTCAGTCTCTAAGGAGCAGGCTAGTAAACTTCAGATCAAGAAAACCCTGGTCAGAAACACACTGTGCTTTCCAGTTTTGACAACTGAGTCCCTTAGGGAAGGAATTATTCTCAAGTGAGATTGGAGAAAACACAAAATAACCTCTCAGCTGATGTTAAATATGTGAACCAGGAGTATCAGTGCCAGTTCAATACACAGATAGTTAGGGTAAACATGTTGTTGTGTAAGCAGGAGTTCACAGTATCAGTAAAAAAGAAATATTATTTAAAAGTTGCAAGGTTTTGAAGCCACCAACTGAAAAGGTCTTTACTGCTGGAAAACTTGCAGTGAAAAGGTACAAATCTAAGCAAAACAGCTATCTGATTCTCTTCACCGATTTCAGCTTTTATTTTGTGCCCTGTCACTATAATTGTTCTGTGATTATTAAGATTTCACTGCAGTCACCCAGGACATGTTTAGGAAGACAACTTAGTCTTTCCTCAAATTACCTGTGATTTATTTCAAGCTCTTCAAGACTCAAAAGAAAAATGCATGCTTTGTAGCAGATGTTTTCACACCTACTCTCAGAGTCAATTAGAGAAAGGAATTGCTATACAATGTATGTGCCAGTAGGACAACCCAGTTAAACACAAGCAGTGCAGTCACATCCATGCACATTTGTGTTCCAGCAAGCACCTGTCCTACTGCACAGTAGGTCTAGTAATGCCTCAAGAGAACAGTAGCACACAGTCCTCAGGAGGTCACCACATCCTGTTCCATGACCATCACCCCTCCCCCCCATTATGGAAAAAAAAGAAAAAAAAAATTTACATATGAGCCCTTTGGGAAAGGGCATTCAGGTCTCCTGGATACGAATTCGCCCATTAAACATCACTGTCTCAGTGCCAAGTGCCCATCTGTGCTCCAGGCTGGCTTAGGGAGCCAGGCACTGAGAGCTCAACCCTTCCACAGCAAACCTCCAGTGCACACACAGCCTTTCCTTCAAAATGAAGGAAAGTGTATCAGTGCAGCAGTTCTCAGGATCAAGTAATAACACCTAAACTTCACTTAAATGCTTCCTGCCAAGGTAGGCCCACATCATTGTCTGCCTCAGCACACTGCACAAGACATGGTCAAAGCCTTATTTTTTACTAAGCCAACTATATTGTTCCTACCAGATTTCCTTCTTCACAGATCCAGGATTGGTTTTTAACCCTTGGATCCATCAGTGATCTTTTGGTGCAATATTCTTCTCTGCTTCTCCTGTGTGCTACTTAACTTCTGTATCAAATAATCTGCCCTTCACCTCCACTCTCTGTTTTCTGTTGTATTTCACGTTTTTCCTTTTTCTGATGAGATGATGAATTCAGAGAATACATGTGAAAATAAAACAGAGTTTCGAAAAAGCTTTGATCTGTTATCATTTGCATGCTCCTCCCCATTTCACTCTGTTTCAGGTCTTTTCTGTTTACTATAGCTACTAAAAAACCCAACCCACAAACCACCACATAGCACACAGAGTTCCTTACAGATTATTTAACTAACAAGCTGTTAGTTTCTCATGGTATATTGGAAAAATTCCTCCTAAAGTATAAAACATAAAATCCATAATGATCAAGCCAAAGGGGCAGGAGTACAGACTATTTGACACCACCTTGGTTTGGTTTCAAGGATATATAGACAGTTTGGCTTTTATTTGGTTATACACACATATTTCCACATATAATGTTCATTCCAAATGTTATGGTTTTGTGGACTTTGATTAAGCTTTAATAAAACTATATAATGACAGAAGTTCTCTTAAAAACTCCAAACCAGAACTATAAACTGTGGCTTCATGTTAATAGAAGCTGCTAATCAAAGGATACTCAAAAGGATCTGCATCTACTGTATCACATAATCCATTTGTATTTCTGAATCCTGCCTCAACATTCCCCTTGCTTTAGTAATAAAAACAGATTGCATTATGTAAGTAATAAAGGTAGAGAAAAGCCCTAGTCTCATAGTAGATGAGACAAGCTTTTGTACAAGACAGTACATATTTATTGAAAACACACTTTGAACAGGACTAAATGACTTTACCCAGACTCCCACATTTTCACAGAACTGGAATACAATTTAATCATTTAACTGTCTCCATGGTAAAGTACTCAAGCAAGGCAATGCTTCAAACACTACAGAGAGACCCAGAAGAAATTGAAAACAAAATACAACAAGAATCTGTGCTAATTTCAATAAAGAATCTTTTGCAATTAAGGAAATATCTCCCTAACAAAGAGAGGCTGGGAGGCAATAGGGAGAGGCACAAGTAGCTGGGAGGGGACACAGCCAGGACAGATGACCCCAACTGGCCCAAGGGATATTCCAGACCACTTGAGAACTGGTTGAACATCACTCAACAGGTAGTGAGCAACTACACTGGGCATCAGTTGTTTTGTATACTCTAATTATTAGCCAGTGGCTGTGTGGTGCTCAGTTGCTGACTGGAGTTAAACCATGTCAAAAACCTTCAAGGCTGGCTAATTTTTACCACTCCCACATTATTTTTAATGGCTTCTTCCTCGCTTCCATCAGCAATTTGTTTCACTGTTAAATCACTGTTGCATCCCACCCATTCATAGACATTAACAATAAAATTTTTAGATGGACTTTAGTCCTCATGAATAAACCACTTATTCTACTAGAAACAAGCAGGCCAGGTGATAGCACATCTGAATGGGAAACAGAAGTGGTGGGACAGAATTTAAACAACTTAACAAGTGAATGGTGTAGGGCCAATAAGATGGTAACAGATGCTTAACAGCAGCTCACTTGAAGACCTCATCCCCCAAGAGATGCTCAATTTATCTGTCTATATACGTAGATTATTATTTTGTTATTCTCTCAGCAAAAGAGCTTAAAACAAATACATGTGATAGTACAGACACCACTGAGGGACTAAAGCTTTAAGCCCTCAACAAGCAAGTAAGCAGCAGCTTCAGGACTTTCTCTTAGGTTAGCAAGCTTGCTGCTTCAGCCCCACCCCCTTGCTTTTTCTGCTTTTTATTTCTTCTGAGGAGCAATGGCCAAGGTTGCTTGGCAGAGTGTTCTGGAGAGTGTCATCCAGAACATCAATCAACGTCATCATAAAGGTCACAGTCACCACATGCCAAGGCCCAGAAATTTTCCATTTCTCTGATAAGCCTCTTTCACATCCCAGAAAAGAGTAACAGAAGAAGCAAAGAGAAGGTGTCTGCCAAAACTTCTCAAAATTTTCTTTAAGTGCTCCCTCAGCTGTTCCTTACCACTCTGTGTAACTAAAGAAAAATAAAAACCCAGCCCTGCACCAGAGCAACAAAATCTCACAGCAGTCACCTAATGACTCTTAGTCCCCAAACACAACTGAGAGCATCTATAGTAAGATCAAGTACAGAAACCATTTTGAGAAACCCTCAACAGAGGAAAGGACAACAGAGTTAAGTAAAAAGGTTTAGGAGTTACCTCTTCATCAGCTACAGTTTCAAATACTCACTACCTTATATTCAGACAACATTGTGGGTGCTTGGCACTTTTACTCTCATTGCAGATTTTCTATTCCAGTCTCTGCTGGCCAAAATACAGAAAGTGGACATACACAATAAGCCCACCTGATCATGACCTTTCTGGTTCTGGATAGACAGGACAGGACAGTGTATTTGAAGTTTCCAGCAAATTAATAAAACCTAGATTGAAGTATATTTTGGCTGAACGTTACAATTAAGTTTAGATGAACATTTCTGAATATACCCTAATTATTTTTTGTTGAAGAAAAAAATAATGCAAATAGTATCCCAGAAAAGAAGACTCGTGGAGACGACAACAGCAGAAAAGTGTCTGAGGCCTTAAGGTACACACTCCTATCGTGACCAAAATGAAGACCTACTTCTTACTCAGAGAAGCAGCACATAGCCTAGACAAGTAACATGCAGAAGGATCCAGAGCTGCTGATTGTGTTACCAAAGGTAAAAATAAATGTAAAATCAGAAATCACTTTTATGAGTCTTTATATCCCATGAAATCAAAAGCATGGAAAAGGATCCTTTTTACTATTTCAATTAACAGTATTTGGTGATATCACACTGTTCGAAAGCAAAACATCCTGCAAGTCTTGCAAAGCATGTACAGAAGTATGTGAATAAAACAGATAGTCTGTGTACCTGAATTCACCATGAAAATACTAGTTCTATTTTCAGGGGGTTTTAGCTTTTTCAGACCAGATTCTGAAATGTTGTTGAAGCACCTAAAAATAGAGTTAGACATCTGCTAGAATTTTCAAAAGCATCTAGCACTTCAGATGCCTGACGTGGTGAGAACTGATTACAATTGCTTTCCACTCAAAACCAGTAGCCAGCATTTCCCACCCAACAGAGTAATAATTTTTATTCAATTTATCGTGTTACATAAAAACAGTAAGAGGCTGTAAAGTCAATATCCATTTCCAAAACAATACACTGGTATCAAGGAAAGTGTTTTGTATGTTCCAGACAAATCTGAACAGCCCTAACCACAAACTGTACCAGCCAAGACTTTGTGCATGTCCTGTGCATCCTGGACCCACATGATGCAGAAAAAGACAATTATTCAGTCTTATGTCTTTCAGATAAGTAACTTTGAGTTGGCACATGAGGTGCTTCCAGAGCATGTGCTGACAGAATAATGAGCTTACTTTTCAGGGAGTCAAATTTTTATGTTAACAGGACTTAACTCCGAGAAAGTGTTGAAGACTTGATCCTTGATTTTATACTTAAATGTTGATTGCAAGATGTACCAATCATGCTTAGTTTTAGCTAAAAATTAACTGGTTTGTGGAAAAAAATGTTTATCATAATTCAAGAAACATATCTTATACAAGCTCTATTATTTTACTTTTTTAATCAGTGTTTTATTGTTTGGCACAAAAACATGTCTTTGCTACTGAACCTCATGGGGTCTTCTTTTGTTTCCTACCATGCCATCATATACACTAGAAATGCTCCCTAAATGGGAAAATTATTCTATATGTTCCCACTATAGGCTTTTTTTGTATTCTATTGTTTTCCAAAACAGCTGTCACTGATCACTATCAGATACTGGTAGTGGAGCAGAAGCAGCACTGCTCCAGTCTGAGATGACAATTTTAAGGTCAGCATTTTCACTAAAGGGAGTGAGTAAAATGAGATTGAAATACCAGACAGCATTACACCAACCTGTACAGAAGAGATGCATCCAACTCAATTATTTATTGCAGCCTTACAATAAAGATTACAAGAAAGCAATTGTGCCTAGTGTTGATTACGCATTAAAAATATTTTTGCCTTTCTGTTTCTTTGAATCTTTAAAAGCATTTGCTACTGTTCTCTTTTTCCCCCTTTTCTACCCTCTTTATGGAAGACTAAAAGAAGGTTAGAGAAACGAAGTCTCAAAATAGAAAAAGCAGACCTTGAATGCTCTAGTATTACTTGGAAAATGGAGTGTCGTATTCTGCTACAGGAGATAGCACTTCAAATTTGAAAGGTCAGCTGCAAAGCTTGGCTTCAAAAGCAACTCACAATCATAACATCAGAGAATAGAAATAACTCTTCCTGGGCCAGAAACAAGTACAGAATCCTGGAGATGGTTGTTTTCAGGCAAAATTGATGACAAAGCCAAATAACCTCTTGCTGCAATCCTGCCCATCTTTAGTGAGACAGTATAAAGTCCCATTTCCCTGGAGACAGCAAGAACTAAGCAACAGGAAGCATTTTCCCTGCTCAGTGCCCTGCTTCTTTCACAGCAGCTCTGTGCATTCACACACCCTGCACTGACACCTCTCCTCTGACAGCTGCCAGCTCCTAAAACCACTCAGCACAAATGGGTTCCTCTACCAACCAATTTCAGTTGTTATTCTTCCTACACCCCATCCGTCCTCAAAGTCCTCAATTGTTTTATGCATATCATAAATGGTAAGTAGAGGATCCAAAACACCAGCCAGATGTTCAATTCCATTCTCCCCACAGTTGTTCACGGTAAACCTTAGCTCAAATTTGGTGGCAGATATGGAAAGTGTAGCATTTTCTTCAATGAACTACAGACTGTAGTTCTGTTAGACTTTTTTTTTTCCTTCCCCAGTAGGAGCTATTCATAAAAAATTCACAGTGTATTTAGACAAATGTTTATATTTATCTAATGTAATGTTTGTTTATACTGGGAATAAGCCTCGTACAGTCAACAGCCCTTACTCTTTGCAGAGTAATGCTGAATCTATCACCACTCACCTAGTGCTGGTTCGATAACTACCACTGATTTATTAACATTCTACCACCAAAATGTAATACAAAGGAAATGGGCAGACCTACAATGACTGAAAATTATTCTGTATTACGATACAGTCTGCTGAAGCCAATAAACATCTTCAGTGGTATTTGCCAACAGGATAACCTTACTCTGCAAAGCCACACATATTTCCCTCCCCCCTCCTTTCTCATGTTGTTTCATTTGATGGAAGGATCAAAGCATCAAGTCATTTTTTTCACCCCAACTCAATCAGGAAAGTAACTCTTTGAAGTGATGTTTTTTCTTTCTTCCTTATTTTTCCTTTTTATTCCCCCCTCTTCATTAGGAAGAGTCTTTCCGAAAACAGTCTGACATTCTGAAGTTTCAGAATATTAATTCTACCACAGGTATGACACATCTCCAAAAGCAATGCTCTGATGGCTTATTTATGGGCTTTAGTCTTTCTTTTCACTTAAGAAGAGACCTTGAATATGTTTTCATATGTCCAACATATATTTAGAAACTCTAAAGGCAGCATCTATTCATCAAAAACATGAAAACTAAAGACAAGAGTTCAAATAAATCTGAAAAGCCATTTGTGGTTGCAGCTTAAGGTTGACATGGAAAGAAGTATATCAAAATGCCTCCATTAATAATTGCCTCACTAGGACTGCAAAGTTGAAAGCCTGTTACTAACGTTCTTTTCTCTAATGGGAATTCAAACTACTGTGTATAAGAAGGTGAATAAGAAGAGATGAAGGAAAAAAAGCAAATTCAAAATGATTTAATTTCAGAAGTCAAGAAACATGGCACTTTGTTCAGCAACACAAAAGAAGCCCCATAATTTTCTCCTGACCCTTGATAACACAAAGCAGAAATCATCCAAAGCAGTAGGAGCCAGAAAATTCAGCAATCACTGACAATCTGCACCATTAGAAAAAGCTTAGTGACTCACTGGATTGTTAATGTGTGCTTGCCACTCAAAGTTTAACATATTTCAGCACCCTCATTACAACGAACATTAAGAGAAACAAACACAAATCTGTACTTTTCATTTGTAGTCTGGTCATATTTTGAAACTCTTTTCTTAATTTTAAATAGGACTACTAAACCAAAAAGCTACTAGAGGACACTAAACTGAGAATTAGCGAACACTGGTCAGATGACATGTCAGTAACAAAACCAAAAAAAAAGGAGCAGGGAAAGGCAAAAACAGGCAGCAGAACTCACAGCCTTCCCACCTGAATAATACCTGAAGCAGGACAGACTTCTGGTTGTTACAGACCAACTGCACAACACAACAGCCTCCATTTCTCCATCCAAATGATGGTTTAGTGTGCCCTTTTTGAGCAAGGAGAATTGGTTGAGATTTATCCTTAATTGTTCCACTGAAGAAACATCAAAATAAGCAGCTTCTCCAATCATTCAAAAGGACATTGAAGCTACTGAGTTTTCAAAATAGAAACTTTAATTGAAAATACAATCTAATTTATTTTAACAGCACTAATTACATTCCTAGAGAACTCAGAGGGGGAAATATCACAGATATCTTAGTCAGGCAGAAATTCTTATCACCAGCTTGAAAACTTCAAAACTGAGGTCTACAATTCGCATAAAACCAGAACTAGAGTTTAAGAGCAAGGACCCAAAACCTGGGAATGCAAGACATACAACTGGTGCTGCTCTCCCAAAACACAAACCTGCACTTTATTTCCCCCCATTTTTACTTTTTCATAGCTCCAAAAAGACTCTTCAGGTCTGCAGTGGAATTACTAATTTAAGTGTGGTTAACTCGCAGTTCAAATTAAAGACAGCACTGATAAAAATTACTGGGTTCATTCAGTTTTCAACTGCAGTAGTCTTGGAAAATAGAAAAAGCAAACTGTATTCAAAATTCAGACCCCTTTAATCTGGGAAGAATCCCTACAGAGTACAAGACAAAGGCAGGGATAAGAGAAACTCGAAACTGCTGTTGGAAGAGAAAAAACAAGGTAAGCATCCAATTCCCTTGGCTTCATTTTCTGTGTAAGTAATGGACAAAACAGATCCACTTGGGTAACCTTGACACCACAGCTCTTTACACTGTGTTTGAGTTAGCTGAGTTTTCTTTTCAGATTACCACCCTCAAGATGCAGGAATTTAAAAGCAGTTCTTCAATAACAATGTTTTTCCTTTTTCACAGGGCAGATACAAAATACCGTGACTCAGTACCTCCAGCCCAAAACCTGATGCTAATGGAAAATCTATCTGATTTAAACTGTTAATTCAGCTGCATAAGGGAGGTCAGAAGGTGCTGGCTCTTGTTTTAATATTGCCTGCACACTGAACACAGAAATCAGCGATGCATTTCAGGATTTCATCCAGTTTCCCTTAAAGCTTTGCTGTAGACCTCAAATGAACTGGTAATGTTTGGAACAGCACCTATTCCTGTCAAAGAACAGATAGCTATTTATAGTACAAGTGTCCTACAAACAACAGAAAGTTTATATAGAGCATTTTTATATAATATATGCAAAACAGAAAATGTATAGATAACGTTAGTTCTGCTGTTATTTTTGTGAGTTACAGCAAGACAAGGACTTGAAAATACAGACAGGTTTTGAGAGGTCAAGTGTGAGCAAGTGATATCTCCAGAAGCTGTTACTCTAGAAATAGGTGTGTTATATCAGGCAAACAAGCTCTTCACGATGCTAACTGAGGCAGAACAGGTGAAAATACTTACTGTGGATCAAGGATTTTCTTATCCTCAATCATTGAAACACAAATTATACTTTTTAACTGCATTTGAAGCAAGATTATATATTATATATATATATAAAATTAAGTCTGGCTGAGAGTCCTTCATTTCTTTGCCTTTGTGGATTTAAGAAACAGAAGTTCAAAATACCAATAAGTAACATGTTGAACCAAAGAACATAATACATGCAAATTAGAATCATCTTTCAGAAGGACAACAAGGGGCTCATTGCTCTGCTGTAAAATTTCAACCACTATTAATACATTGATATCAATGAAAATAAAAATTCGTGGGTACTGCAAGAACTTGAGAACTGTGCATTGTAATAACTCATGGTGACACAAATTATGATTACAGTAATTTTTAACACGCAAGTCAGTTGAACACATCAAGAGTAAAAATACTGGCTCATTGTGATAATGCCATAATAGAGACATTTTCAGCATCTGCTATTGCATTTGTACCAAATGAACAGTCCACTTCACACATAGTAGTTATGAACAAAAACCTCCTCATGTTTAGCTGCATTGCTCAATATTTGCTCTTTCTATTTCAGTACCATCTGCAAACTCTGTTTTCAATCATGGTTTCCAAGGAGTTATCATAAAATTCTACTACATTTATTGTTTGGGGGGTTTGTTTGTTTTATGCTGGCCATTTAAAGTTGAGATCTAACTATCTTGATTAGTTATCAAGGCTCTTACATAATTCAACTCATACCAACCTCAACTTGGTATAAGATTGTAGTTACTAATTACATAAATTATGTAGAGCTTAAAAAAAATAACAATAAAACCCTCACAGTTTCTTTCTGTGAAGAGACACAAGCCTGTTATCACCTATCACACCATACAGTATGCAAACTATAAACAGGAATACTGAGTAGACGAGGTTAATAACATAACGTTGTATACATAATGAAATTTTTAAAAGTTATCAATAACAGCAGCTGTGGGACCTTTAAAATAATGTATTGCAGTTATTGGCCATTCTCTCTTTCCTACTTGAAGAGCCATTTCAAGTACACATGTTGCTTAACTGAATGGAAAACACACCCGTGCTGGCACTTGCAGGTCCAAGAGCACAGAGCTTTACCAAGGTGCTTTTCATTATACACGATCTTCACGTCTCAGTCATGAGAAATCCCCGGAATACCTTAATTCTTTTCCCACTCTTCTTTGTCTAATTCCTTTTTGCAATTTCTCACTAAGGAAATTAACCCCCAATTTTTACTCACAAAATTCTAACAAGCCAAGATTTCTCCTGAGTAAAGCTGTCTATCCACCACCAAATGCTGTGATGTGTATGTGCATCTCCCACGTCTGTATTAAAGCCATGCAGACTACAAACATTGCAGAGGACCTTTTCATTTTAAAAATATGCATGAAAATAAAGATAGATATCTGCAAGGCTGCCAAGATGTTAATTCTGACCTAGAAAAACCCTTGCAATACCTTGACAAATAGATAATGCTGTTTGCCAAACTCAAACATGATTTTTCACATAACTCCCAGTAATAGCTTAGCTTTTATGAGTGACAATAAAAGAGCATACTGTAACCTTTTTAACCTACTTCCTTTTCAAAGCAAATTACAGCCCATAACACTTTTTCCCTCTTGCACTTAAAAAAAGATAATTTTTTCAGCTCAGGTTAGTGTTGGTCCATAGACCTTCACTTATAAAAAAAGAAAAAAGATTCAAGCATATTTTCAGGGTAGTAGAAAATTGGAAGCAATGGAATAAAACTAGCTAGTCATTTCTGCACCTGGGAAAGCATTATCCTTCTCCACAAAATGTGATATTTCCTGAAAAGTCCAGCTAATGGTTCCACCACTACAGGGCTTGCTGCACTATTCTTAAACATAAAGGTTCAGCCTGCAAAGTTTCAACTCATTATCGATATTTCCTGTTTTCTTTTCAAGTAATCAAAATATTCCTTCAAGAAAACAGCTCACCATACTTTTCAACAGCTATTCAAGCCCTCAAGTAGAACAAAAGTATTTGACTACTTCATAATTGAAAAGCCTATGATATGTGTGGTTTACAGGTTTCCAGAATCATAAGCACTGAAGATCAACTTTAGAAAAAGGGGACCTGATAAATTCTCCAATACTGTCATCCAAGAAAACCCTTAGGTTTGAAGCATATTATTAAATCTAATTCTTGGAATGGGTGGTTATGCCAGATAGGCTTTTATCTACTATTTTAGACATGTACAATGTCACAGTTGATTTCTGAGTAGTAGAGTGTCTATAATAAAGGAGATGATATTTCAAAAATCCATGGAAAAACCCTTGACGCTTATAAGTACAACACATGTATCTGGTGCTCCTACAGATAAGCATCACCTTTGTGCTTTACTGATCACTGAGAAGAACATTTTTCTTTTATTGAACTCAATTGTTTTACACTTTATGTTCTTCTGGAATCAATTTAAACCAAGTATAGAATTCCAATATAATAGAAACACAACAACAAATTACATAGAGAATCCGGAAAACCCAAAACCAGGCAATAGACAGGAATTACTTATTTTCAGACGAAGACTGGAACCATTCATCAGTATAGATTGTCTAACCAGCAGAGAAAAGTAAAAGCTCCAAGTAGGGCAGGAGTCAGTGCCCCAAAGAGTTGGTATCATTCAGAAGTCACACAGCTTTCAAAGTTCCTCTTAAGAGTCCAAAACAGGATTTAAATTGAAATTAACATTTTACTACAAGCCATGCTAAACAAAGAAATAACACACTACTGAGTCACTTCAAAGAACAATGAACAAAGCGTTGAGGAATATACAGCCAGATTCACCAAAGATAATACTAAGTATCTGAACAGATATTCTTTTATGTAATATCTACAAAGCTATCAAATTGACAGACGCATCCATTTCTCATTTTAGGTAAAAAAACACAGTGATGAAGGAGGGTGGAAATGAAGATGAATAAACTTTGACTTTCACAATCATTTCTGTATATTTCAACACCACAAAGATTTCCTTAAAACACTCCTATTTTTAAAGGGATCTTTCATTTCTAAGAAATTAAATTTCATCTATACATACACCCTTAAAGAATTTTCAATCATGTTGTCTCTATAGTTTGCAGAGAAAGAAAAAAAATAAGAGGTAAGTAGATGCAGAAGCGTATTAACTACTTCTTAAGAGTGTTGGTCTTTAAGTCACGTGCAAATCAGTTTTCCCTTGCTCCATAAAGTTGTGGGTACTCTCCGATTCCAGAAGCTTGACCACAACCCTTCAGTGACCTAATATGAGCATCCAGAGATCTGTTACTACCCCAGGGACTGTCCCAATATTGCTGTTGTATCAGCTGCTTAATGAAGTGGTTACTGAAACCAGGAAATGACAAAACAACTGTAGGACATTCCCTGTTGCTGTTACTGCTGCTCTTCACAGAGAGAACCACACTGGACCCTCCAGGTAGCAGTGTGTGAATTTGGTACCCTTGCTGCACTGCAGAGGGGAAGCCTACAGGTTGAAGGGAGAGGGAATCTAACTAGAATGATCAACATTCCAAACAAATCCACAAGATATATACACCAAGGAACTTGCCTTTTTTTTTTTTTTCCTTCTGTAATTTCTTCATGTACCAGCATCCTTCTCCACTGTAACCAGGACAGGCACCAGCTGTTTTGACTAAACAGACTGGGTGACCTTTAAAGGACCCTCCCAACCCAAAGGATTCCATGACAAATACATACTAATATGTATGTAGTGTAGAAATACTGGTAGTTTCACTTGACCATATCCTTAAGCTTTTCTTCCCTCAAATTTTTAGTGATATGAAATGATGACATTTATGAAGAAAAGTTACATTATGAAATTATGTTTTCACTAGCACAGATGTTTACAAGCACACGTACATGGTAGCTATGAAGTTCATGTACTTGAGAGGTGTTGAAGATGATTTCTCATCAGTAACTTCTTAATTGTTGAACAGAACTGAACAGTTTCCTTAGTAAATCAATAATCTTACTTTTATTTCTATCCTTAAAATTTAGCACATTGTCCGGTCTTCTCTATGCTATACATTACTGTCCTGGAAGAAATGCCAGTACATGGTATTTGTTGATGTTAAGACAGTGACAGTGAGGTATGTTAGCATGTACTCCTAAAGACATTGCCATAATTTAACAAATTATATTATCCTGTTTGCCTCCCCCTCCCCTCCCTGAGTTTGTTCTTTCATTTAACCAAAAAAAAGAGATGATTATGAAAGGGCAAGGCAAAACAAGACAGAACAAGCACCACTTTTTTTTTTTTTTATAATAGATTACTAAATCAGCATATGTATGTATTTATCTGACATACTAAAAGCAGATATATGTCAACTCAGTCACCACTGGGATCATCTGCCCACAGATTTTTATTTTAAGATTGCATAAGAAATGCAGAGCATAAGCACGTCTGCAAACTCACTGCTGTTGGCTGGACGGCCAGTCCCCAGTTCTGCAGCTGTCAGCTGCAGCAATCTAACAGCCAGCCTGCAGCGAGCAGATTGGAATTTGGGCCCCAAGAGAACAGGGCAAGGGATGCCAAAGGTAAGTCATATTTATCTACGGACTGGAGTGAAATGCCAGGCATAAGCAAGGTATTATTAGACCTTCTTTGTTTTCAAATCCTTTTCTTTGTCCAGTGTGTATTGCTCAGTAAGTGAATCACAGCTTTGCAGCTTTGCTCTGAAGAATCTTCACTATCTTTTTAACATCATATTTCCTACAGCAATCAAAGTAAAATTCTTGTAGGTACCAAGGTCACTAGACCACCTGATCACAAGCAAAGACACCAGTAGATAAGACAGGGTGATTCAGCAGTACAAGAGTTAGAGGATAATAACTGAACATAACAATAATGCAGCAATCCAGGCTGAATTGCCACATCAGTAGGACCCAAACTAGAATAGATCTTCCTAGGAGGAGATGTAATTAGCCTGGGGAGGGGGAAAGAAAATTGTTGGTGCTTACTGCATCAACTAATTGGCTTGTGATGAACTTGGAATTGTTGCACCATTGAAATTTTCCAACACTTGGAATTCAGATATGTCCATGTCCAGTAGTAAACTTAGAAAACATAAGAGAGTGAAAAAAAAACACTTATCTCTGTACTGGCACAAGAAAGATTCCTGTAAATTCCTGTAAACAATCAAAGTTGAACTTCAGTTCTTAAATCTGGAGTGATGCATTCCAGCAAGATGCCACTGTGCAAAAGTAATTACTACTAATTGCAAGACAAGCTTTTCATATCAGAACTCCAAGGGAGTAACTACATAACCACCTGGATGGGCAGTTAAACAGAGCAAACAAACTGTATAAAAACAGTGTAAAGGAGGAACAAAAAAGGTTTCACAGCAGATTTTGGAGACCAGAAGGGCAGAGAGTGCTAAGTCAGAGAATAAGCACTTACATGATTCAGCAGGAATGTTATAGGCAGGAGAAGGACAAGATCCCCTGGGGGATTCTGATGCAAGCCAAACAACTTACAGTTATGAAGAAGTTAGGAAGGAAATTCAGGTGCATTATTGTCTAGAGCAGTCATTTTCAGCTGTTTTCAACTAGACTCCCCACATGGCAAGTACAAGTTTACTGACAGTAGTTAGCTTTTCCTCAGGTACCTTTCAATCACACTTTAGAAGTAGCCCACAGATTCTCAGTTATATGTAATTCTAGAGCTTTATGGCAGGAGGTGTAAGTGGAAACTGAGCAATTAGGTCCAGTTCCATGCAGTGCCAGTAGACAGAGATACCTCATGTGGATGGGAAATCTGATATTGTTAATAAAAGAAGCAAAAAGTGAAAAAGTGTTGTATCATCAGCCTTAATGCTCCTTTAAAAACTTTTGAGAAAGTCTGATGTGCAGCATGTATTCACAGCTAAAGACTAATAAGACAGTAAATGCAACATAGAAACTCCCAAGATAAACCACCCAGACAGGCACAGCACTTATACCATTGTGAGCAACATCTTGACAGCAACCCAGGAGTGAAGAGCTGGGTACTGAGACTGATATACCTGCATTGCTCCCTACAAAAACTTGAGTACCAGCAGACTGGGACTCAGCACTGCACTTCATTTGTACATTAATCACAGTGGGGTTGGGTCAAGGGTTGGACGCGATGATCTCGGAGGTATCTTCCAACCCAGTTAATTCTATGATTCTAAGTCTATTGTTTCTGTGCAAAACTAGGAGTTCTACATCATCTTACTGCATTTTATTTATAAATAAAAAGAAGGATTTCAACAAGCAGGTCCAACACTCACTGCACACATACATACTACAAAGGCTACTAGAAGACTGCAAACTGCTCATACCCAACTCCACAACACACAGTTCGACCCACAAAATCCGGATGAACACAAATCAGGAGGGCTGTACACCCACACAACAGATGAGGATAGAAACCTTTACTCACCCGACACGCAGGCCCCGCATCTGTCCTCTCACAGATCCCAAGGACACTCTTCTTACAGTAAGAAGACTCAACAGAAGAACTTCAACCACTCCTCAGTATTGCACTCTGCATTCTCTACACTCCAGCTTTGTCTTCCACTGCAGCTCTTCCTTCGCACCCAACACCACCTCTTATAAACCTGGGCTGTTGTCCCTGAAGCACCTGAACCTGCTGTGTTGATTGGTCCCAGCTGGGAAGGATAATGAAGCACTCAATGAGGACCACCTGTGAGTGGTGGTGTTTGTTAAACCTTTTGGAATTTGTTAAAAGATTTACTGCCTTTTACTTATTTAGTTATTTACTGCAAATTTTATCTCTGCAATTTTTTTTCCTGTAAGGTGAACTTGAATTCAATTTTCTCCTTATTAAGTGAATGTACTATTATGAGTGCTTAAGAAATAACACATTAACCTCCAGGAATTACTGTATCCATGATCTACAACAATGAAGAATTGCTTTTGTTGAAAAAAACCTTCATATTTGTTCTTTAGGTAATGATTTTGTTTGTAATAGTAATTTACTACTCTAGAGAGGTGCAATTTGACTGTCCTACAGAACTAGATTCCTATTTCTTTACAGGCTAAAAAAGTATTTACATCTAACAGAAGAGCCAGATGAGGTACTTTGGGGGTAGACAGACAACTCTTATGTGTGATAAAATATCAAAATACATTATCTCTACCATTACCACTGCTATGTGTTGGTCCCTAGGCACTACTGTCATGGACATGAGTAATCCAAGCTCAAGAATATGGATTATCTCAACACATGAGGCTGTTAATAGGATGTGCTAAAACTACGTAACAGATATAAATTAGGTCCAAATAAACTGAGAAAATTGTAAATATTTTTCAGCTGCAAGTGTTCTAATTAAAATACCTGAAGCCATTATTGCCTTATGCCAGCACTGAATTCCCTGTCTAAACACACAAAACACACATCCTAGTATTTCAGCAGTGTTCAGGTCTCCTGACTTGAAGAAAAACTTTGTTGTGTGACATGTGCATATTAAGCAACTTCACAAGTTGCCCAAGTACAAGCTTAAATGGATGTGTTACCTTAATTCTTGCACAATTCTATCCTTAGTATTTAGCTTGCTGGATCCATGAGAGCATAAGGAATCTTCATTTAACCACCTCTGACTTACTTTCCTTTTTGTTCAACTCATGGAGCAACTGCTAATATATTTAACATAAAAACAAAACTTCCTGTAAATAAACCCACTGAAAAAAAATTAAAATTGCTTGTATGCAGCCTTGCTTTTCAAAGCTACTGAGACTTTCCCTGTTCAGCTCTTGGGTTCTGGTTCTTTGTTATTTTTTCCTAAATGTGTTCAAGCATTTGATTCTGCTTTGGCATTTCATTTTATAGCTTCTGTATGTGCTTGCAAGGTACAAAGGTAAGAAATAAAATTAATTTACGTTATCCAGAAAAGAAAATGTCTATTCAATTAAAAGAAATATTGGAGTTCATTACTATGTATCAGGCAGTTTTAAAAGTCTCCCTCTTCCACACAGCTATAGCTAATGACAAAATTTTAAGCATAAGAAGAAACTACAAATATGCTGGTTTAATAGTACTCTAGTGATCCCAAATCAACTCCACTCAACACAGTTGCGTGTATTTTTCCCAAATGTGTTTACTATATATTGGAACAAGCATTGAGAGGATTATTTATGATGTGACCAGAATACAAATCAGTAAACTCCGCTGTGCTGTTTGAATGTGTACGAGGTTTCCTGCTAAATTCCCTAAGGGAAAAAGAAAAGATGCACAGATGGGAACTATCTCTGTGCAAACTGATGCATTAGGAAAGAAAAACCTGATTAAATCACAGTGAGTCTCACCCACTTCATGAAACACAAGAGACTTATAATATTGGTGATTCTAATTTAAACCCATCCTTGGAAAATATTTGTAAAAAGATGATATTCAAATACTTTGATATAAACACTGATAAAAGATTTGACAAAAGCAGAGAGAGAGAGACACCGAGATGAGTGAGAGATTGCTCTGAGCCAGATGAAAGGGGTGCACATGCTGCACTAGGCCACTTGCAGTTTCTTACACAAGGTTATGCAGCCTTTGGTTCCTCAGGAGATATTGCAGTGTTAAAAGCCTCCACCTACCAAACGTTGTAGGAGAGAAGGCAAAGAGAGAAGTTAATGAAGTAAATCTCTCATGCTTCTTTCTCCTCCTGTCCAGTAATTCCTATTTTTGGGGAAATCCTGGAATTCCTTCATTCTTTTTTAGTAAGTTTTAATTCTAGTTTGCTTTCTGCATCTGGTCAGGCACAGCAGTAAGAGTACTTGCATTTGTATCCAAAATCTAATTCCTTGAGGGAGAACATGAAAGGGAAGAGATTCAACCAGACCTTAATGGTCATTTCAGCTTTTATTTTATAATTTCTACAGACTCTAGACTCAGAAGACATACCAGAAGTACTCCTAATGAGTGGTACAGAACAACTGATAATGTTGGTTAAATATATAACAAAAGTATATTTTATACTCATTTCACTTATTTTTCAGACTTCAAACTAAAACCCTGTATTAAACCACAGCTAAAAGGACATTGGTATGTTTTGCTACTAATCCCCAATGCTGTTGCAAACCAAGATTACATTAGGAAATTGTAGGGCATTGTCTTCACTGAGGTAATGCACCAAACCAAATCACTTAGATGGTCTTTAAGGACCTGAGGGCTGGGATGCATTTAGCACAGATGTCTTCAGCTGGTTTGCAAACATGGTGTTGGTAACAGGTGCCAGTCTGGAAAAAGAAGTTTTTTGTACTCTGAGCAAACTAGCATCTTTCTGGCCAGGAGTAAGGAGCACCCCTTGGTTCCTGATGACCACAAACATCATTCTTGTGAACCCCCTAAACTAAACAAATCCATATGAGATTTATGCCCTAAGGTATCCAAAGACAAACACCTTCCTCTGTGCAGGATACAAAGCTGCAAACCCTCTCCTTTGGTTACACAGCTTACCTCTGTGCAAGGAAATCCTGAAAAAATTGGGTACACAGCAAGTTACCATTTCTGTACTGTGGGGTCAAGACCTCATTTCAAATTCTTGACATCAAATTAGGCAAAACAGGGATTTGTGTCTAGTTACTCACATCAACACTGTGATTTAGTCCCTGCACTGACCAAGAGAAACCCACACATCCAAAGCATACTCAGTGTAAGCCGATGGGACTGATCCTCAGCACCAGACAGGTAGAGAAACAACTCACAGTCAAAAGTACCACCTAAGATCTTCCCTGGGTCTTTGAAAGCAGCACAGCTCCACTGATATCCTGCAAAGTAACTGCTCTTCATAATGAGTTCAGGTCATTACTGCATGGAAGCTAAACCTTGACTCTGTCCTCCTCTGTGAAGTGTTAGCCTGTGTGTTGTTTGCTGCATTAATACTCCACTGCTCACTGTAGACATACATTTATCCTGATTTTAATACATTGTTAAGAGGTTTCTTGAGAGCACAATCCTATGGCAAGGCAAAATACTTGTTATTTCATTTTTATATTACAATAAAACACACTTGCAATAAACAGCACTAAGCTTTTGTACAAACACAAGAAGAGTGAGTGTCTGACCCAGGAGTGAAGCTGATTGCTAAAGGTCTGCATTTAAAGGCATGAACACCTGTGACAGAATTCAGTTAAGTGCTGCATCAGTGTATTTCAGGTTCAGTTCAAAACCTCTGAAATTGTTTGAGTGTAATAGCCATTGGAGCTAGTCATGCAAAACCAGCTTGAAACTGAGAACATTTATTGACAAGGTTCCTTTTTATCAAGTCCTTCCAGTTTTTACTACACATTCTAGCCTTAAAAATCCATTACTAGGATCTATACACATTCTTTGTGATGTGCTTTCCCGCACTGACTTATCATCTTCTACTTCATTGTAAAACCTTCACTACAGTGAAGTGATTTCAGATTTGCTCACAGCTTCACTTAAGTACTTTAAAGATATTTCAAGCAGCATTAAATCGAGACATCTAACCTTGACAAATCATTTTATTATAGTGGAGTTAGATTGCCCACCTTTCTTACTGCTAATTTCTCAATATTGCACACATTTCTAATTTTAGACTTGCAGAGCTATTGAACTTACCCTGAAAACAAAGTATCCGAATCCTTTCCACCACGATGTCTCTTTCCTTTTCCCTTCTCCTCTATCCTCAAGCATTTTGACTAGCATAAGGTATTCTTTATTTAAATTGACCTTGTTCTACTTTATTGAAAATAGCCAAGTTTTATCAGTGTCATTCATTGCTTAGCAGCAGCCAAAAAGATTTCCACCCTTCAAAAGAAAGAACAGGAAAAAAAGCGCAAGGAAACAGCTCTACTGCAGTTTTGAGATTTGAACAAAACAGTCAATTAGTTTCTAACCTGTACAGAACTAAGCTAATTGAAGAGAATTAGATAAAGGTCTCGGTCTTCTCCAACAGGAGAATTCATTTCAGCTCAAGACAGCCTTCTAAATTTTTCACTAAAATAATTATCTTTGTATAGATCATAGAATCCCACCTTACCTGAGTCTAAGTACAACTGACATTGTATATACAATCATATACTGAGACTACTCATATTAGGATTAAGAAACCGAGCTTGGGTCTGCAGCTCCAACTTGCAATATTGCTGCATGAAGAAGCAGAAGGTAATGAGAACAGAGTCACTCATATGTGCTCTCATTAGTATAAAGCTATGTGATGCATATTTAGGCAATGGCCCTACAACAGTATTTTCTGTTAAAACCACAAAAAACTAAAGCAAATGTTTATATTATATAAAATATTATTTTTTCTAACCTGAGTTTTTACATCTACTGACTTTTTTTTTTGTGATCATTTGCCAAAATATTTAACTTTAAAATTCCTATGTCTATGTTTTCTAGACTGAATACATGAGTGTAATCACACCTGCTGTTTTGCTTCATACATCCTTATGTAAATTTGCATGGCTAATCTTTACTTGGTTTGGGGAAACCAAATATTATGAAATCTGGAGAGTCTTATCATCTCTGTGGCATTGGTATCAGGAAGATCTATTACAGTAGTTGAGCTTACATTTATTGGTAGCAGCCTGTCCCTGAATTTACAAACATGTTTGCATCACAGCCCCCAGCCAAGGACGGCTGGAGAATGACTTACAGCTCCCACGACAGGACACATTTGAGGTTCACAATTTCCAGCTTTCCATCTTCACTGCCCGGGCACCTTTCATGTCTTTACTTTTTCCCTAGAAGCACTAGAACACTACTATGTATGAAAGGAGTTTCTTTGTGTGCAATACAAACTTGCAAAAGAAATCCCAAAGTGCTCCTCTTGGCAGGTCTGCACCCTTGCAAAGCACCACAGCAGAGCTTGGGGCTGCTCTGCCTGCTAAGGATGACCACATTTGTCCTGGCTGCGATAGAAAGAAGTAGGAGCAAATTAGATTAGTTGAGGGAAAGCAAATCCTGGTGGACCCTACCATGTGACTACATTGAAGCAGATTCCCAGTAACACCTTCACCTGCCTGACAAGAGATTCTACGAGGTCAGTCAGTATATATCTAATCACAGCCTTCCATGGGATATTAGATGGCATTTATCCTGACTTTGTCAAAATGACCCTAGATAGAATCCTTTTCACCCCATACAGAGCCACATATTTTGAACTGTAGGTATGTAATTATCCTAGAACTTCAAAAAAAGTCATGGTTGCCCTGGCAATTTCACATATTTCCCTATGGATATAAAACATACACTTAAAAGGAAAATTACTATATCAATATGACAAATTCATCAGTTCTTTCTAAATCAAACATCCAAGCTAGTCAGACTAATAACTTATTCAGACATATTTCAAATGCTACCTTGGATGTCTCTGTCCTGTGTGCAGGTGCACATAGGGGTACATAAATAATGCACATCCCTATGTTTACCAACTGCATCCCCAGGAATTTGGAATTCCATGAGTTATTTAAACAACATAATCTTATGGTGGCTTGATAAATGATTAACAGCATAGAGGCAGCATTGTGATAACAATCCCCTTTCTCCATTTGGAGTATTTTGAGAAAATGAGAAACCAATATGAATAAAGTACCATGCAGAGAGCACTGATATGAATTGTTTTTAAGTTAGACCTACAATTAATTAGAAGATGCAACTATTAGGCAAAAATACACTTTGAAGAACTAAGTGATATTTTCTAAGGTTTTGTTTTAGTCATCTTTGTATTCCTGGTGTATTAAATCACTGTAATATCAACAATCGACAGCCCTGAAAAAAGGTTAAGGGGAAAATCACATAATCTTCACATTCAGAACATAAAGATATTCAGTAAAACCTGCTTTCCTTCAGTAGACCATTTACATGTGTCCTTTGGGTCATTTGCACACAGCCATTCTGTCATTCTTCACTTGTAACTCTCATTTTACAGAAGCAGATGTAACAAACTTTAACCTGACCTATATGTAAGCTTAGGAGTGACCATAAACCCCAAGTAACTCAGTGGAGGCCAAAATCCAGCACACAATGACATGTTCCCGTTCAATTTCCAATACTCTCAACTTTGATGAGGCATTTTGGGGAATCAATAGCTACATCGCTGTCTTCTGTAAATTGTTTCCAATGATTCTGTCATACAAGCTGGGCTGAGTTGCATTTCCCAAACTTTTTAATGTTATATGTAAATCCCAGTAGCACTTATATACCAATTGATGTCTTCTCCTACTGTCAATGACTTCATTCCAAACTCTTATTTTGCTTCAGTCTGCCATCCAGCATTTTCACTCACTGTATTTATTCTCTGCTTTTGAGTGTATTTCAAATTGTTTGCTTTGCAGAGATATTACCTTCTAGAGGCAGAAAGTGCATTATCACTAATGTCAGCTCTCTTTTTAGTTTTCCAGAGTTATTATTCACCATAGCTGTTTCCTGTAATGCTCTTCCCTTAATGGATAAGGGAACAAGGGGCTGCAGTTCATTTAATTGTTCCAAACTTTCTTCTCATTACCTGCCTCTTCACTAGTGAATGTTAAAGGCAAGTGCATTTCACAGGAATAGGCCTCTAAGCACCTTTCACACACTGAAAAATAGTATTGGAGATGAGTCTGTGATGGGGTGAACATGAAATGCTTCATTTTCCCGAGACATCCTAAATGGTAACTTTTATTTCCTTACTGTTACTCTTTGTCCCTAAGCAAGGGAATAGCACATCAAATCACCTACCAACATTTGCCCTTTCTCACTTTGTTGTTTATTTCATCTTTTCTGCAGAAAGTTGTGTCTGAATGAGAAGACCAAAAATGCATTTAATGCACTCTACAGAAAATCTGCCGCTGTGGATTCCTGCTGAAACACAGACAGATGAAAGGATTCATAAATTTACCTTGAGCCATCTGATACTTCACGTCTTGCACTTTTTTCTACAGATTGACTTGCTTATACCAAATTCCTTCTCTGAGTTATTCCTAATGTTAAATATGCAAGATTTATCAAGGCAAGTACTTCTGAAACTACCAGGGAATTCATTCTCTGTAACTAAAATATTCTACCATTTAAGTCGCCACACAGAGGAATTTTAAAAAACTTTGCAATTTTCATTGAGGCGTTTGAACCCTGAATGATTGATATAAAAGCAAATCAGAGAGGCATTCTCACTACTTGCATTAATTACTTACACTGTTATATGGCATTAGTATGTGCAGGCCAACAGACTGGGAGCTACTGTGACAGGAGGACATATGGGAAGTGTCCTGCCTTATTCTAGAAAATAAGACCAGATGAACAAGAGCTGCAATCAGAACTTGTTATCTGTTGATCTTTTCAGGGAAACTGGAAAAAGGACAAGTGCCTTATTTTTGGGCTGAACATAAAAGCTAACACAAACAGACATGATAGAAGTATTAATCTCAGAACTGGACAAACAGCTTGTTGATGGCACCTTTGATACAAGACCAGGCATTGGCCATGCTTCCTCCTCTGGAGGGAAACCGTGACCTGTTGGATATAAGAGAGTTGTAAATGTGAAAGACCTTCATTTATCTAGGATTGTCACACTGTCTTATATAACATTTTATTAGTAAATGAGGGACTTGGATAACATCCCCTCCCAGAGGACAAACAGTTGCACACCTGATCTTAAGTAGTATTTCTCACGGCTACACCTAACACGGGTCCTGCCACCGTGTTTCCTTGGTCTGAAGCTTCAGCAATGGCTGAGGATGCCTGGGTGACAGCCCACTCACCAGAGCTATTCATCAGGTGTAAAAATATCAGGCTGTACGGTCAAAAATAACTTCCTTCTTATATTTGGCCACATAAACAATTTCTGCTGTCACAAGTACTCCAGGTGTTTGCAAAGGATGGTTGGAATTTTGCAAAGCTGAGCTCTCAAGCTGGGGCTGATTCACACACACACACTTCTGAAACCATTAACACAGAGGAAAAGTATAGGCAGCCTTCAGTCCCTTTTCATTTGTAGTTTTAATTTAGAGCTTTTCCACCTCTAAATCCATTCAGGGTGTCATAATTATTTTTGAGGACACAAAATTATATCATTACAAAAAAAATATTGAAAAGGAAATGCGGACTATGTTTTGCATCACTCAGGCTTTGTTTCGAACATTTGGATACTACACAAACTCCCACATCAAAGCACATCAGACAGCTTTTTGGCCAAAAACTGTAGGATGGCTGATTGACAGACCCTAAGAGAAACGTTTATGTGACTTGTGAATATTATTTTTTTATAATTTGAATACGGTCAAAGATCTTACATCCAATTATTTAAAAAATTATCTACTACTGTTAACTTCATAAAGCATTTATACATTATGCTGAATTAATTAGCCCAGAATTTTATTCTCCTCTGAAAATGATGACTCTGTATCATAAGTCTAAAACGAACACAAAGAACAAAAAAGGAAAAGGTCACTCATACCTCCCTCTCCTGACTCACCACTCCTTTTCTCATGCAGTCAGCCTGTTTTTCCCTAACGTATAAAATGCCACATCTACAAAATTTCACCAAGGTGTATCAGGTTGCATCACCACAAAAGAATTCACCTTAAACGATCTGAATATTTTAGGGGAGTGCATTATTTTTAGAGCAATTATTTCTGAAGTAAAAAGCTTGCCACAAAAGATGAGAGATAATTATAATAATAGGTTAACTAATGAAAAGGCAAAGAAACATGAATAATATATGGTAGATTTAAAGAGGATGTAGCCTCTCATACAATTTTTATTAATTATATATTCATCTTAATATGTTACTTATGTAAAGAACCTCCATTTTCTAACAACCTCCCTATGCTGTTTGGCCAGGTTTCAGTAATGTGACTGTTTCACAACTGCAGGGAGAAAAATGCAGCCAGATACTGAAGAGATGATAAACAGTGTATGCATTCAAGTATTTTACAACTTGTACAGGAAAACGTATTTTAGGGTGAAAAAAAGGAGGGAAATCTCCATGTGCTCACAACACTTTACATCTCTATATTTTTACATTATTTCTGTTTTCCCATAGCCTCTGAAATTCACACAGAGTTGCCTGAATATGCCCAAAATATACATCAAATCAGCATACTCCCAGTTCACACAAGTTGCTGGAGAAACAATTATTGAAGACTAAAACAATAGTATCTTTTCCTATTGCTGAGCAGTTACTCATTGAAAAATTTAAGTAATTAAGACAACAGGACTACAGAGTCAACAACAGGAGTAAGACATTCACTGGTCTCAAGTCACGGGTCCTCAGCTTCTAAAACCTTTTTGAGCTGGGGCTCAGAAACTCACTATGAATTCTGTAAAGATCAGATAAACAGAGAGAATTTTTCCATAAAAAGATATAATTACCACATCAGTTGTCACCTTTTAATGGCCATCACTCCGAATATTCACAGAATCTTCATTAACCTCTCAAATCTTTCTTTCAAGAGCCATTAAAGTAACTTAAAATTCAGGGAGTATTTTCTATGTATAATCATTTCTTTGCTTCTGAAATCTTGCTAAAAAACTCCCTGAAACTAGAAAATATTCTAGATGCAAATAGGTGGATACAAACTAGTGCAGCATTGTGTGTTTAATGTTCTGTACTAAAATATGGAACCACAACAATGACTAACACTTGAACTATTTGCACAGTAATAATAATATTAAATCAGTAAATTATGGAGTATCACTTCACTGTTAGATTAAGCACATTTCAGCCAAAAGGGCAGGTCCAGTCATCTCTACTGTTCCCTGCCACACGATTCTATCTCCTGGTACAGGCATTAGATATTCGACAACCCAGTGACAAGTCAGATCAACTTGTCCTGTTCACAAATGCTGTCCCTGTGGCTACGTGTTTATCAGTGCTGATACAAGGGAAACAGTGGGGGTAGAGAGATGAAGACAAGCCTTGGATCTGTTCAGTCTCCACCTTTGTGACAAACAGAGGAAAACAGGCTACAGCAAAATTTTCACTAAACATCCAGACTTAGCAATGTGGCATTTTCCAATAGAACAGAGGTTTGTGACACAATTCCTGTCCAGGGCTAACTCAAAGTGACATTTATTCCATCTAGCTCAGTTTACATCTGAAAAGTTCATAAATATTCAGTAAAGGGGCACTTACAGAGCACTTGGATTTAAACACCTCATCATCTGAGTCTGTGAATTTCAGTCACAAATTTCAAAACTGCATAAAAAGTTCATTAAAAACTTTTCATTCACAACATTTAACAAAGCTCAAGAGAAAAATGTAGATGTGGCACCAAAGAAAGAAACAAAGTTATTGTATATATTATAGAATTTAAAGCCAAAAGTCCAAGCTCTCCAATACGATGTCTAAAACCAGTCTCTGGGGTCCATCCCATGGGAATAGTTTCCCTTCCTTCATTATGACTGACAGATACTCAACCTTTTGAAAATCAGGCCAAATATATTTAGGTACCAATCTGTGCACTTGGAACCTGATTTCAGGCTTCCAAAGTTAAATTTACCTCAATACTCTTGTCAACTAATAAAATTACTACAGAAATTCAAAATTTCAGTCTACATGTATTTTCAACATCCTAGGGACATATTTTCAACTAAAGGCAAAACAAACATAATACAGTTAATAAGACTTTGGCTTCTCTTCAAGAATTGACAATACGGATATTTTATTCCTTTTCCATATGCTTTCAAATATATACATTTTTTGATTTTGAAAATAGAGATGATGGTAAGAAATAAAAAATATTTTCCTCGAAAGAAAACCAAACAATAAAGACTGTGTTCTCTCTTCCCAGAAATATGCCTCTTTACTCCAGTGAATCATCAAATCACACTCGTGTCACTGCAGATCAAACACAGATCTTTGAGAGCGCAGGACAATAAAAATATTAGCATGCACAACTCCTCAGCAGATATTATTAATGTAATAAATCCAAAACCAAAGTTGCACAGAAAGCAAAGAGTTCCATTTTCCAAAAGTAAACTCTTATGAACACAGTAGGCTTACTATAAGATGGACATTCCTACAGCTAGGACCAATCAAATTAAAAGCTAGTCCTGCTGTGCTAGTAATGCTGTTTGTCTGGTCATCTTTGTATGGTACATCATTGTCATCATGCAAGAACTGTATCTGAGGAGTTCATACAACTATCATTCTCTGTAATAACCAGTTCTCCAAAATGAAACTCTATATTTGCATAGAGAGTAGTCAAGCAGAACTCCCTGGAAGAGGCAGAGAATATCCTTAACCGTCCAGTGGCTGAAAGTTAACTTGCCATAGGTCTAGTCATAGCTCATGTTTTTTGCTGTCAGAAAGGTCTGGCAAACACAGAGGAGAGCACAGGTCAAAAAAAAAGGAAAAAGCATCTTACAGCACTCTGGATAGTCCTGGCATGCCTCTAAGTGCTGAACACCCAAAGACACTTGTCTCACAGCATACTTTGCCTTCTCAGAGGCTTCTGCCTCTTCCTGCTGTGCCTGTGACAGAATTCATCTGCACCTCCTCCCAAATTCCATGTGTTCTTTTATCCCTGTCATGATTAGGAAGTATTAGGTAACTAACCTAATACATTTCTCACAGCAGGAAGGACTTCTTGAAACAGAAGTTTAGGAATGGGGAGTAATTTGTGGAGGACAGCAAGGAGGAAGGACTTGTTATCAATTTTGTAATGGAAGAAAATCTACATTCACTTCACAGTCGTCAGTACAAAGCAGGTCGAAGTCTTCATTAAATATATTATTGGCTCTTCGACACACAAGTCAAAGAATGAATTAAAAATCCTCCACGCTCCATAAACTCTTAACGATTTCAGGCAGAGTCCATTTTTTTAAATCCAAACCACCAACAAGATGTAATGCCACTTTTGTCCAGTGTCATGTCAGGTCTAGAGAAAGGCAGGTTATAATTAATCTATACGTAAGAAAAGGAGGTAAGAATATATTTGAACTGGAGAGCAGACAAACTTCCAAGAGAGCTCTTTGCCAAAATAACTCTTTTATACCAAATATTTTTTATATTACTGGCAGAAGCATTTAAAGAAATTGTGGTGTCATCTCTGATGTCAACCCTGCTTCCCTTACAAGGACTCTCCATCTTAATAGAAGAGTACTGGAATCATAGACTATATGAAGGAAAATAGCTTAAAAGCTGTGACAGGAGCAAGAAGAAAGAGAAAAATGCTACACACTCGTGTAGTGATATAAAGCTGTAATAAAAGCTGTCAATAACTTGAATGAAACAAAAAACCCTTTATCAGCTCTTCCACTGTATCCCATTTGCCCTGTGTTTTTTATGTGGGAAAGAAATAAACCCTGTTTCAGAAAAATCTTAGCAAATTTTTTTGTATCAATGCAAATATTTCATATTTTAAAACATTTTCCATCAAGATGATTCAAAGACTAATGCAGTATATAAAGTATATTATACATACTTACTCCTTTGTGATTGATTTCTCTTGAATGCCAAATTTTTTTACAAGAGATATGCAAGGCTTCATCCTACCACAAAATCCAAATGAAGGGTTATATATATTTTCAATTCGAGATTAATTTGGAATTAATTGGAATTCACAGCAATATATAATGAACATCCTATTAGACATGTCCAGTACAAAAGGTACTTGAAAATATAGAGAACCAGCAATTATCTGTTATTTTGGATGATATAATGATGGTTAGAATTTTATTGATATTTTAACCCCTTTTTTCAAATTCTAGACCAAAAAAATAGTTGACATACAAGAAAATGAATGCAAACAAAAGTATATGTGGCAAATTTATTAATTAAAAAGGCTCAGTCATGAAGCTTGATAATAAAACCTAGTGTGTTATTCAGCACTGAAATTTCTAAAATTACGATGAGATGGTTCATAAACACTCTCTTTATGTTAATCCAGATTCCCTTCAAGAATTTCCAAGATAAAAGCTGAACATGACAGAAACCATTTGTGGCTAAGCAAGTTTCTGCACTCACATATCTGAAGCACATGTTAGTCCTACAGAACTGCTTTGTTCCTAATCTTCTGAGCTGCTCTGCATTAGGCATGCAAAGCTCATTCTTGTATAATTTTAATTGAGTAAAAAGGTAAAACAGAAAAAGTTTATATCCTATGCAACTCTAGATTGGAAGTATGTCTCTGAAATTCCACTCAGATGGTCAAGAAAGTGAAGCAAACATTTATTCTTTTTGCAGAAATTCTGATGCAGTTTTAAATGCACTGTGGTGAGTACATAGTGATTAAAGTATCAGCAATAGCAATTTTATTACATGACTTCTGGTATTATTTCTTATCAACATATGTATTTTCTCATCCCAAGAATTATGCTTTACTTCTGCATGAATTTTAAGACATTTCTTACTGTGATTTTCAAAGGGGCTACCCTGATATTTATTTTGTAACATGTTTTGCTAATTATTCAAATACTGAAGAAAGAGTTTAAGGAATTATTCTAGCATCATAAAATTTTTCCCTCTTATCAGAATCTCGTGTTCCTTAGTACTTTAGCACAATTTTTAAGTCTTAATTAAACTTGGCATTAAAAATGCCTCTTGTAAGCTAGAAGCAGAGTCTTTCTTTGTGCAGCTAGCAAGATTCCAGCTCACATGTATAAATATTTCTTAAAACTCTAGCCAACTTTTCTCCCCTTCAGTAAACCCACAGGAAAGATGTGAACATCTCAAGTAACAACACATATACATTTTTAATCTCATGACTAGAAATACAGTATATTTGTGCTTAACAAATACAAATACTTTCAGGGAGACAGGGAAAAAAAGAAAAAATTAGAAAAAAAGAGAGAATTCATAGGTAAATCTGTAAATCAGGATCATTGACACATGAAGAACTTGCTGTTTTAAAGTGTGCCTGAAGTACCTCACTCAAAATGACTGCACATTAGGGATGAGCCCCAGCAATGACTATAACACCAAAATGGGAAATCTGGAGGGAAGTTCTCTCAAAGCAATTTTGCCTTATGACTTTTGGGAACTTATGCAGGTCAGTGTTCTCTGGATATCTAAATAGCACTAAAAATGAACTAAATTTGTCCACCCACCGTGTTTATGATTTTTGTCTTAGCCTAAGGTTGAAACATTGCAATGCTACTCATTATCACATCATGGATAGTGTTTGGACTTCAAAGTAGATGTTCTTGCAGAACTTACTTGAAACTAAGTGCCTGTAGAAATTCCAGTGCAGAAATAATACTGTACGTAGCAACTTATCTTTTAGTCAACATGAGACAAAGAATGTCTCATCTGGTCCTTTGTTACGCTGTACTAGCTACTGATTTAATCCTCATGTCCTGTTCTCCAAAACACGCCACAGCCAGAAATTCATAAACACCACTTCAGAAGTATTTGTTCTCATCAACAGCTTCTCAGAGATTATGGGGCGGGGGGGAATGGAAAAGCAGCAAAGACTAACACTCAATTTCACAACTTCTTAGCAGTCACAAAGAAGAATGGTGACTAAAGATTAAGAGTATCATTTGAGGATTCTGGTAGTATCCAGATTCAGTGACACACAGACCTGATTGGTTACACAGAAAAGCTTCCCTGTACAGCTTTGCTGGAAAGTAAGACATGACATGTCTTATCCTTTTCCACAAAAGAACATTCCTGGATCAAGGTAGACATAAATCTTTATTACTCATGCTAATCCTCACACTTTTTGAGGAGTTACCAGCAAGGGATGTAAAACTTAAATGTGGAAGCCATCATGGCACAGAGCACACGAACACAGGCATCATTTTGCACTGAATAGCTCAACATTTTTCAAATGTAAATAACCTTCTGTTTCTGGAATACACTTGAACCAATTAACTATAAAAATAAATATAATAAATAAGAAATTAAAATTAAATAAAGGATATCAGCTCTTCTCCTTGGACCACTCCAACACATAGTTTCATGTATCTCATTATTCATTGATCACACTTTTTGGACAACTTTCACTTTCTGTAATAGAACACTTTTATCCAAACTAATTTAATCAAATCCAGACATTAAGTTCTTTAGCATATAGCTGCATGCTTTAAAAACAACCCCTGCTTGTGGCATTAAGAACAGCCTGCACTTATCCACCAGTTACAGGTACTAGGTCTGATGGTGCTATTATTGCAATATGGTTTTCAGTGAAAAATTTCACTTGCCAATTTATGTGGTCAGCTAACTGTTTTGAACAAGAAAATAAAATATATTTTGTTATAAACATGATTTCCAGTAATAGGATGGATGAATCCAAATAAAGAACAGATTAATAGATTTGAAAAAACTACTAAAAAAAAAAATGCATAGGTATGTCAGCAGCCACTGAGATTATTTTTTTAAACCAGTTCTTAGAACCAAACTTAATATTAAATCTAGCTCATAGCTCTTAAGTATATGGAAGATTAAGATGATTAAGATTGCCCCAGTAGATAGCAGTCCTTACTTTTAAATTACAATAACAGTATATCATGACATCTTTAAGGAAGTATGAGTCTTCACATCCATTGTATTTTAATATCAGGATTTCAAAAGTGAGTATGGTGGGACAGTAAATTAACATTAATAAAATGCTTAGTCATTTGCTATGTCTGAAGGCAAGTGACATTTCTGATAGGATTTGGTGAGCATAAATTGAACTGACCTTGGAAGAAACCTTAGTGTCCTCATGTGCATAAACCAGTGAGGAGCTATCTATATGCAGTTTCACACCTCATGAACTTTTACACATTATTCATCTAAATCAGAGATCCAGATACAAAATCTGGCACTTGGGACATTATGTGAATTTCTGATATTCCTTGGCAAATGTGGAGTTCTGAAACAAACGGTTGATTTCAATGATTTACAGATGTAGGGGAAGGATAGTGGGGGAGAGGGTTATTGTTACTTTTTTATTCCAGATGCACACCTAAAGTATAGAGAGTCATCGTTGTGCCTAAATGGTGTTTCAAAACACCACATTTGAGAGAGCACAACGGCACAGAAACTGATTATACGAACCATCAGTGGAGACTGCACAATTTCCCAGCATCTGGCACGCTCGTTTAAATGAAGAGCTTGTCATATGCTGGCTTTTCCGCTGTGGCATGTCACCTCCAGTCTGCAGCGCTCCAGTGTGGGTGAAATGACACCGCTGATATGCCAGGATGTGACATACCTTTAATTTCACATGCCATGCATAGCTGCATCCCCCACCGGGAAATGTTGCAGGGGCATATTTTTCAGGTGACATTACATTGTTTTGCTGCACTATTTGCTCCAATTTGAAGTCCAATTAGCATTTGAGATGAGAGAGGAAATGCTAGCCAAGCTGTTTGAATGGGACACTTTAACTGGAGACTCTTTTTTATCCTCATAATGCTAAGCACCATTGCTACCATCGTTTATTTTTTGTCCAGGAGATAAATGCTTTGTCTTAACTGGACTAACAAATAAGGCTCATGGTAAATACATACATCAGAGAAAACTCTACATAACCATTTTTGGCAGAAGTCAAAAATAAAATGAAATGGCAAAATGTGCTCTAAGTTCATTATAAAGAAATCAACAAAATATGTGGTTTTAAAACCTATTATCAAAATTTCCAGTTATGTTTTCATACAGAAATGACAAAACATACAGAACAAGACTGCTTTAAAAACCTATAGAAATGGTAGAAATACCAAGGGATATTAATGCCATGACAGCAATCAGAGAAATAACCTCTCATGTTGTATCACTCAAATTTTAAAATTTCAAAATCCAGTCACAAACGTACAGTTGAAACACAGGGTTCTGAAATAAAGTTTTTCATAGGGTACTTCATTAAAAGACAAAGCAAAGATTTGTATCACTTGGCTCTGAAACTTTACATCCCTTGTTATGTAAATAAATCAGACTCTCATAAAGGGTTCCCTCTTTATAAACATGTTTCTTTAAATATCACCCTCATCTCCACCTCATATCTGCCTTTGTATTTCTTGTGGGAAGAGTATTTCTCATCTTTATTTTAGCAGGAATGTAAAACTAAAGTTATGTTTGAGAGGTTTTGCCAACATACCTGTCACTGGGTGCACCTATCCCAGGGTAGCTCTCTGAGCCTGTTTTAAGTCCTTGCTCTTTCTGCTAAAACAAACCTGTAATTTGCCTGTTCCAAAGAGGGTTTGGTGATCCAAAGGATTTGATCTGTTTGCCACGGTGTGGATCAATACCAACAACTCAGTTACTATTTGACACTCCTGTGAGCCAGTGTCCAACTCAGGCCAAAGTAAAAGCAGTTGAAATAGTGGCCTGCTGTGACCATCCCAACAATTCCACTGTCACTATTTTGACACAGTAGTGGGGAAGCCAGCAATTCATTCAGTTCTGATACTTCATCCATTCACATAAAGAATGTACATAACCTTTTACACATGTATGTAGCCCTATTACTTTTGCACACATTGAGGAATGTGAAGAAATCATTAAATTATTGTGAGGATTTGAATCTTAAAAAGAAAAAAAAAGAAAGTAGGTAAGAAACAAAAAAACCCAGGAAAATAATTATCAATACCTTCTCAGATAAGGGCAAATGGTATTGAATCATCAGTAAGTGCTGTGTGAGCAGTATGCAAAACATACACTCAGAACTATCAACGAAAATAATTTTGAAATATAAAAAGAGCTCTGAAAACTAGATACAAGAATGTAAACAGAAGCTATTCTTTTTATTCTGCATTACCCACCTGACTCAGTGCCATAATTTTCTAGGTAGGAGGAGGAGAAAGACAAGAGAAAAATGAAAATAACATTTCCCTTTACCATCTTTCTCAGTGAAGAAATGGCTGAAGGAAACATAAGAATCTGAAAAGGTCTATTTTCTATTGTGATTGCAAAAGCTGTGATGTATGGTAAAGCCTGGTACCATTTAGCTGTGCTCAAATTTGTGATGTTATTTTTAAAAAATGAATAATTTATGAAAAATTAGAAAATTAAAATGCTTCCCACAACTCCCCTAACAATTTCATGCAAATATCTTAACTGCACATCCCTTGTTCTTCATCTCCTATTAACTGTCTCCAGTGGAACAAGGTTGTACAGCGTAAATAGCCTTGAAGTTAAATTCACAGACTGGGATATTTCTATCACAATGATAATTATGCAGGAAAAAACCCTAGAAACACATTGATTAAATTATTAGTCCTAGAATTTTAATTGAAACTACCATGTCTTTAACATAGCATAGATTCCATACACAATAAAACCTCAAATCATTCTGTGTAGCACATGAGTCCCCTGTAAACACTTCTCCACAAACCCAGGCTGAGAAGTGGACTGGCTGCACATTTATTGGTCTGGTCTTTTCCCATAAATCATAGCTGTCCAAAGTCTAATCGGATTTACACTGGCTGCCAATGTTCCCAAAGGCTCCTGCACTCAGCTCGGCAGCTCCCTGAGAGCAGCCCAAGCACTCCCTGTACAGCCTCCAGGGAGAATCCTTGTGTTGAGCACATCCCTCCATGGCCAATTAAACTGGCTTTGGAGTCACCTTGCACTGCTGGCACGGTGCAAAGAGCCTGCAGTGCAGCTCAGGACCAGGGCCAAGGTGTTGTCAGCTCGGATCCTAAGATTGGGGAATGGTCTATTAGAGAAATTTCAGAGTTACTTTCACAGCTCATTGCAAAAGCACCACACACACATAAACCTTCTCATAAAATAAAACCCTTCCTCGTGATAAAAGCCGAAAATGAAAGCATTTTCACCTCAACACAGAGGAGGCTTCCAAACCCAGCAAAGCAGAACTGGAAAACGCGGTTATGGCTGTTGACTACAGAAATTTTTAAAAGAAGCCTCAGTACATATTACATATATATTTTCTAGGTATAACAGACGAAAAGGTATTTAGAAAAATCCTTATTTTAGGAACCATTATAAGGTTTATGTTGCTTGCAAAAGTTCTAAGTTTATTGAATATATATGACATTATTCAGTACAACATTTTTACTACCATACTATACAATGACAATCATCTGCAAAATGCTGACTAATCAGCAGCAGCTGTTGAAGAACTTGCCAGAGTTGCAAACCAACCTATCTCAGAAGTGCGAGCTAAAAGCTGAGAAAGCTGAAATATTAAGGAAATAATGAATGAAATATTAATGAATATTAATGAAATAATGAATAAAAACTAGCAGCTGACTTGACTGGGCTTTCAGAAAGTGAAGATCTAAGATGACAGTCTCCTGTAACCTCAAGAACCTTATAGGAACATCATAAAAATGTGGAAATACATTAAAAAGACTTGAGGAAGAAGCTGTTTAATACTAATACAAGCAGTTCACGTTGATCAACAGTGAAATACAAACGGGAATTATTTTATGTAGAATTCTTTTTTATGAATATATACATATAGCAATGTATGCGTATGCATATACATATATATTTGTACACTAAGCCTTTTTGGTAGGGTCATTTTTTTAACCAAAAGAAGGCTATTTGCACCACAGAGTATAGGTGGTTGTATTCCATATTTCCTATGTATGTGCATATACATGCCACAATTGTCCTTGTCTTTAGTAAAAATGTGCTTGGGCTCCATGTCAGCTAATTAGTTACAACCAGGAAGCTATGTGAATGTCTATTATGAATATAATTAAATTAAATTGTAGTAATTCTCTTTAAAGCATATTTTTAACACATGTTGCACAGCACTGTTCCATGTTGTGGTACATCTTTATACCAACACATTCCAGTGAACCACTAGAACTATGCTCAACCAGACATAATCATTAGTGCCGATTCCACAACGGAAGGATCTTTTTTTGCCTCCAATGTTATTATTTTTTTGTAACAAATCATGACCTGGTTTATATTAAAAATTATTTGGTGTATTTATGAAAACTGAAATTACTTAACTCAGGTATAATTTGTCTATGCTTAACATACATTCAATCTGGGCACGTACTTTTTGTAAGAAGAGGCAAAGTTATAAGCAGAGAATATCAAAAGTAGACTAATTCAAGAAGCTTGATAGCATCGGAACTGTGGAATTCAAAGCCTGTTTGCCTGAAGAAGAAAGCAAACATAAAGACAGCCAAGCCTGCGTGTGCCCACGTTTACTTTCAATAGTGCCCTTTCAAGAAAGGAAAGGGGAAGTATTTCTTTATCCAAGTGGACTCCTAAGGATCAATGTCTCAAATCCAAACATCCCAGGCAAGGGGCATATTGACAGGATGATTCAGGATGGCCACGATGCAGTCATAGAAATAAATGCTAATGAGCCAAGACACCCTGTAAAGCAACCCTGTGTGCTCCTTTATAAGCAATGTGCTCCAGGAGCAGATTGCAGCTCCCAAGAGGTTGCCTTCCAATGCAAGTGTCATGGATTCTTCACAGCACACTCATTTCATTCTTTTGATCACTTCCCAAAACATACCACTTAGACATTTTTTTCACCCTTTCTAGTACTCTAAATAGTACTCAAAATAAAGTAACAGGAACATAGGGGAAAAAAAAAAGAAAAAAGAAAAAAAAAGCATTTCTTTGTCTAAATCCAGGCATGATTTTCTGTAGCAGAATGAGTTTTAATGGTACAGTTTCATCTGCTGAGTATCAGTAAAATACATTCTATCCAATTAAAACAAAGTTATTTGTACTGACCATTTAATAATACCTGGGAACACAAGAAAAACACTTGTACTACTACTAGGATGAACCACCAACTAATCAAAAAGTTTCTTAAAGTCTCTCTCCTCTGTGCTCTAAGCATCCCAGCAGAGGGAATGGGAATTTGAGATTTTGCATGATGTCAAGAGCAAAATCAGCGTTGAGTAGAAATAATACATTTTCCTAATTGTAACTTCACAGAACAAAACAAACAAACAAAACAAACAAAAAGTAATTCATTGCAAGCAAGAAGAGAACTCAGTCTTCATATTGTGGATTCAGTAACTTACACTCATCTGTATTTAGCACAGGGAATAAGAGTAATATTTTATATTTAAACAAACAGAGGAGAAAATAATATCCTGATTCCCTTTTATTTCAAATAGGATATGATTTGGATCAGTAATGAATACTAAAGTAGGAGCCTAAGAGCCCAAACTTGGGGTTATTTCTAGCTGGACAACAGCCTTTTTGTGTACTCTGAGTGAACCTTTCTGATTTTACGCTTCAGCTTTCCTAACAGAAAAATAGAAATGAAAAAAAGTGTCCTTCAGATGTATTTCCACATACTTCAAAAATATTGACTACGCAATGAAATATCCTAACACACTCTTAGTGAGATAACAAAATGATACACTAATAAACACAGCCCTACTAAAAGTCTCAAGTATAACTAATACAACAAGACAAACTACAACTGACACTTTTTGCATTAAATGTGTCTCATGGGACACCCAACTGAATACAGACAGAAAAGTACTTGCAAAAAAAAGGTGCCTAAAATAATTCCAGTGTCGCTGAATACCAGAGCCAGAAAATACAAGCGAGGGATGGGACTAATGGCAAGATTTTGTTTCTTTCTTGATTCATTCAGAGAGACCAGAAATGACAGCATTCATCATCTGTAAAAGCTGGAAGGATGCAGCTGTGGAGCTGCAGAAGCAGGCATGGTGTATCCACTAAATGTTATGCCCTGTAGACCACAACTCACTATAAATCCATCTATCCAGCAATTAGACACTGCAGTCTGAACCTTCTGTTAAAAAGGGCACTGGGACAGATTGCACTGAAACTAATAATTATTCTCACCCACACCAATTCACAGCACACAGAGCAAAGAATATCTTAGGAACCAATCATTAAAGGCTTCCCAATGGTACACAACAGTACCACCATGACATCACTGTGTATTTTTAATGAGTTTATACCAAGCTTTCAGAGGGAAAATTAACAACTATGCTTAGATAAAAACTGCTTTTTACTTACAGGAATATTCATGAAACACAAGAGTATTGTTTTGGTATAAGCATTGCTGAAGCACAAGGAGAAATGTTTTGATATGAACAAGCATATTTTCTTCCATGTTCTCTCTCTCCTAATCGATTAAGTTCACAAAAGGAAACAAAACTGCATGGCAAAAGCAGCAAGAAGGTGACCAAAGAATAGGGAAGGGATTTTGAGCTGAGCAAGTGATTTATAAGCTGTATTTTCCTATCCTTGCAAATATATATAATGAAAAACACATGATGTACACTTGTAAAAGAGAGAATTGAATGTTTCTTAACAATAACTCTCTTGCAAATTCCACTGGACTGCAGCAACACCTCTATGCATTAGGTTTACCCTTGCAATAGGGAGGCAAAACGATGGCAGACCCTACAGGGAAGTTAATACACGGTAGATTGCCTTTCCCTTAGAAAAGAGACTGATGAAGACCAGTCAATGAGGGATGAGGAAACACCTACATCAGAACATTTGGTGTTCTTCCTACGTGAATCCATGTTAGGATTTAGAAATACTATCTCATTGTAGATTTTTTTCAAACACGAAATTCCATGTAAAAGCTATGAATGAACCTAGTAGTCCATGCCAAACTGAAAGATTCCTTTATTCAGCACTAGAAGTTCCAAGAGTTTATCAGTTTACCAGCCCTAAGACAGAAGCAAACCCAACAGTGCTACTCAGCTGTGCCCTGCATCTATGAGCTGCTTTAACAGCGGGGTAAATGCATAAAACTAAATTGAAATAACTACAAAGGCAGTTCAAAAATGTTTCACATTAAGAAATAAAACCCTAGTTTTAATACTTTTTTCAGTCTCAGTGATTAAATGAGTAGTCTTTTCCTTTGCACTGCTCTCGTTTGCCCTGTCAGGATGTACAATATCACTATTACAGCAATTTACCATTAACATTACTATGAGGCAATAAGATTATGGAGCAGCAGATCCAATTCTCCACTCTCACCTGTGACCCCCTTTGGCACATTCAGTTCATCGCAGCAGCAGCCTGGGAAACACTTTGACATTTTTAACACTTAAATTTTTCCATTGTGTATTTATAGCAGGTGGGAGTGAAAGCACAGAAGCTGTCAGGAATCTGTATTGTCAAGGACTCAATATGGATTCTTAGACTACTACACAAACGGTCCATAACTGTATCATAAGCCATAGATTTTCATTCACTTAGCTCTTTAATGAGCTCTAAGTGTAGCTGAGGCTAAAAAAACAAAAAACAAAAAAAAAATCAACCAGTAATAATATGAGGACATGGAGCGTTTTACTTCCCTTGCACATGTTTGTCATAAGTGCTAGATCAGCGTAGAAAGAATAACCATCAGCACGCATTTCTAAATTCTGGGGTGAATGAAGAAAGATCAGCTGCCACTTAAAGCTTCAGACCTAGAAGATGGGGCTCATTTAGAAGGGCCCGTTTTCTATAATTCACTGCAGAACTGTATTCCAAAACATGGTTTTTTAGTATTCCCACATTCCCTGTGCTCTCCCACCTGCTCTCTCAGGAGCAGTGCGCCCTTCCCGCGTACTGTGGTGTCACCCAGCGGAGGACAGGGGGTAGCGCAGGGAGGAACCCGCGGGACCGGCGCTGCTGGTGCATCTTAGCAGTGATAGCTGCGGGCTCCTACAGTCTCAGTGTTGCCTCTTGGCTGCCAACGGCGAGAAGTTCTCATTTAAAATATCTTCACAATCAATACGTGAAATAAACTATGCATTTCAATCCTCTCCCCATAGCAATGACTTCTTTGATATGTGGGGTTTTTTCTGCAATTAGGAAGGAAGATTACAGAAAACTACAGAAGGATTAAACCTCACGCTTTTTCTTTTTTAATAATCAAAAAAACTCTCCACAAAGTGTTTTACTTTCATGCTTTGAATAAAGATTTCCTTTTTCATTCTATTTTCTGGTATGAATTTATCTTCCTTTTCTTAAAAGGTACTGTAAATGCAGAACCAGGGGAAACAGTTTAACAAAAAACATATGCATGCTATTTGTTTGAGTGGCTCTGAGAGAAGGGCACCTTACTAGCTGCTCTTTTGTGTAAAATCAAAACAATACTTTCCTTTTTAAAACGAAGCACTTAAAGTACTTCTTCATTATACTTCTTATTATTAATGAGAACCTCACAAATCCTTGTCAATATATGAGGAGAAACAGTTCAAAGGACTTAGTTTCATATCTTTCTAAAACTTCCTAGAATTATTTAATTGAATAACCATTACTCAGAAAAATGATGGTGTCTAAATTCTTCTTGCATTATGTTATCTCCTACATTCTTCATCTGACCAGTGCAGCAGATGAAAAACAAGCAAATAATTACAGCTCCATAATTCTGTGGGCAAGCCAACATCAACCTCATGTCTTAGCAACACATGTTTTTCATAAGACATTACACATCAGCTGGATTAATGGATCAAAATGTTGTCCCTCTTCTGATGTCAGGGAGGTAGAAGTGTTTGGTGCAGAAGGCAGCTTTGTGTGCTTTATTCCAGCTGAGAGCTTTCCATCAACAGAACAATTCTCTACTGATTAATTACAGCCAGCATCTGGCTCCTTTATATCACCTGAACAGTAAAAAATGTCAGATCAGTATGGAGATATCTGTCCTTTCATGTAGCAGTTAGTGAAACCAATACTACAGGATGTAGTAGTTAATTATTACATACACTCTATGTAATTCTTGGAATAAATTAATGGTATGAATCACAGCATTAAGTGCCACTAGAAATGATTGATGGAAAGGAAAAGCAGATTACTACAGAACAAAACAAAGCAAAAACATCAGAGCTTCTCATTGTACTTGATATTTTCGGTTAATTTTGGATATTTAAGTACCTTAACTTTCTTTGACTAATTTACTTTAAAGGAATAAGATGGGACATGAGAATACTTTTAATCAAGATTTTTTTTCAAAATGGGTTTGTTGAGCAAGCATAGACGTTTCATCACAATGAGTATTTTCTAAAGCCACTTGGAATAATCCAGTGTAAACCTTCATCCTTTGGAGATACTTTTGGAGAACCCTCAAGAACACTTCTGAGATATTTTTCTTTTCCTCTGATTGCCAATAGCCAATTCACAGATCACTGAAGAATTATATTTGGGTTTCCTCTTCACATTACCCAGTACTTCAAAAAAATTATTATGTTATTGCATCATACACTACTAAAAGATGCTTCTCAAGCTCTCAGCAGTCAAATCACGTTTTCACTGTTTAAGATAAGTGAGGACACAAAATTTGTTGTTAGTATCACTAATTACCCTTTTTATTAATAATTTATGCATATGTAGAATTATACAGACAGGTACATGAACAGACCCTTGTGGACTTCATGAGTAACTTCATCATGAGCATGAATAATGTAGTCCTTATCTCCCTTTAAAAAAGCCGTATTTTAAATACTCTCCTAACCAATATTGAAGAGCAGCAATGATCCTTTTTTCAATGATCCTTTAAATGCATGTATGTTTGGATAAGCAGATGTAAATCAATGCGTATGCTTTTCACTTTGCCAACTTGAAAGAGGAAGACACGAAGGTAATAGGAATATTTAACTACAATTCCTTTAAATGCAGGTCTTACCTCCTTCAAAAAGCACAGGTAATCACATATTCAGTAAATGTTTAAAATAGCCATTCACTATAAAACCATTTTAAGAGAGATATGCAAAATCTTACTGTATGTGACTAAAATTCAACAGATTGCACTAGCACTGCAGCTTTACAGCTGGATCTCTAGACACCCATTACATTTTGTGAGCTGTTTGTACTGTAGCTTTTGATATTCTTAAAGGATTGACGGCATCCATTTCCTTTCAAATAGGGTCGTTTTCAATTTAGCAGCATTCAGCAACCTGCAAATCTGAGTCTGCAAGGCACTCTTAAGAATATCACTTTCAGACGATGGATGTTTTCCAGGTGGTTTTGCAGAGAACCATGAAATGCAGCTGCTACAAAACCTTTGATGAGACATAAGTAGAACAACATCAAAAGTGCACGTCTTTTTGAGCAAACACATGAAAGCACAAAACTAGCTGACAGTATCACATCATGGAATTCATTTGAATTTGCAGGCAGAAACCAAGAGGAAAGAATTTCTACAGCCATTGCTTGGAGCGTGTCTTATACTGCATGAAGACACAGAAATAGATTTTTAACTTCATCATTATAGAATCAGAAAAGCAAGAATTAAGTCTTTCAAATAGAGATAGATACACACATAGGCACACATACATAGGTATGGCATCACTTCTTATTTTACTGCAACGGCAAAAGTGGGTAAGGCAAGTTCACAATGGCAGCTCCCCCAACAGCCTCTCCCAGCCTCTTAGAAGGTCCAGCAGTATGGACAGCACTGCTCAGAGAGCCCAAGGCAGCACAGCACACTTACACTCATTTATCCTGTTTGTTAACAACAAGATCAGTCTAAAACGTTTCATCAAATATTTATAGAACAGAACACTGGCTGCTGTATAAAAGGTCATTTCTCTGGGCAGAAATCATTGATTCCAATGTTATTATATGCTTAAGTTCCTAGCATATATTTCTTTCTATCACTTATGATTTTGTGCTGACGATGAAAACTATACAGCAAAGTCACCTTTCAGATTTCCCTACATTTCCCTACCATTTACAGTCAGAATAATCAGTGAACATTGGTAAGTATAAAGAAATTTCAGATACGTTAATTTGCAAGAATTTCTTCCAATACAGGCAAAAACTCAACATACTCAGCTCATGGAATCACCTACTAAATCACAAAGTCTTAGCAGAGTTTTAGTGGCCCTTTCCCTTCTATTTCCACTCTCCTTGGGTGCTTGGCATCCTTGCCAACACGCAGTGATCTCAGAGCCATTCACATCTTTCTCTGTCTGGTCAAACTGATTAATCTCAATTCTTTGCTTTCATGGTTCTTAGAGAGCAGCCACAAGAGCAAAAGGGTCCTTCTCCTAGGCTGACATGCACTTCCCTTCACTCCCATCTCTGTGGACTGGTTTTAATCCTTGTTATCTTACAACCCTGTCTGGAATTCCTAAATTATTTGGGGAGTTTGGGCTTTGTTTTTCTTTTGTTTTAATTTTTAAGAATCTCCATCACAGTGATACTTCAGTCCACAAGACTTTTAAGTAATTATTTATATGCTTTAATGAAGTCTTGTATCTGTGACAATTTTTCCATCTGAATAACTTTTACAAGCTGGTCCTACCCACACATGTATATCCAAGGAAACTTGGTTGACATGCTGGGAGTTCCCCCTGCATATCTGCCATTATAACTGTCATTTACAAAGCACTTGTGAACTTCTGTGCCTTTGACACAAACATTTTTGCAAAAATAAGTGTCCCATTTACAGTGCTAAGAAATGACAAAAGGTGATGAAGAGGAAATCATCTTTGCATAGAAGCTGCAAAGTAGCATGGAAGCACAGCAATGTGCCTTGGAATGCTGTTCAGAAGGACAACTTCAATATTATTTTTCTATGTCTGTCTATTGTCAGAATCATAAATGTTCAGCCTGGCTCCAGAAAACCATATACAAAGTACTTCCTGATGAGTACAGAAGGATTTTTTCCTTGTTGTTATAGGATATTTACACTTTCAAGGATGCCTCAATTGGGAGCAGCACTTAAAATATATCAGCAATATTTCTTTGACATCTGTCACACACATTTCAGCACAGCCCTTTCCAAAAACGCATTCTCATGAATCATCTACTTAAAATCTACCTCCTGTGCCAAAGAGATGGTGATAATGGAAACCTGACAGTTTTTTGGATTTGTTACACTGATGAAACCAGGCAATATGCTGAGACAAGTCCAAGCACCTATAGGGAAGGAGATGGAACGATACAGTTGAATTCCATCTGTGCTACAATTACTTATCTTTCCACATAATAAACTAAACTAGTCACTTTAGTTCCCATTCCACTGAGTAGCGACTCAGCTATCACTCACCATCTTAAAAGTGAGGCAACAGCAGTTCTAATCAGGTAGCCTAAGGTTGCTGATAGAACCCTAGAAAGCTCAGTAATCAGGGAGACAGCAACAAAGAGATTTAGAATCAAGAATATATAAACATATTTATCCTCAGTTTGGAGGCTACCACTGACCCCCCTCTTCTGCTAAGTGTGAACTACCCATAAGACATTTTAAAAACACCTTGCTGCTAAGTACTTTTAATTTTTCTAATAAAAAAAATCCTTAAAGGATTGTAAGAACTTATCATAAGAATCTCTGCATTAAGCCAGCCAGCCAACTCAGTACTCCAGCTCCAACAGGTGCCAAGAGTGAATATAAAGAAAAAAAAATTGAAAAATAACTTGGAACGGTAACTCCAAAGAATATTCTCCCAACCTCCACCAGCTTGCAGCTCAGACTTCTTGACCCAGAGTTCATATATTTGTGCTTCCTCATCCTTCAAGAATTTTTCTTTCACAAACTTGCATAGCCACTTTTTGAATTCTCATCGAATCTACAACTCGATAGAAGGGTTTCACAGCCTAATTGCATGGTGAGAACCACATAGTTTTGCAGCTCTTTTGTGCCAAAAGAGCTGGAGTTTCTTCCACAGCGCATGCTATAATGGAATTATTACAGCATGTACTACACACAGATTATCAGTCAGGAATTTGGAGATGATCCCTGCAACAAAAACCTGTTGTAGAGAATCTGCCAGTTGGATAAGTGATGCCCCAGCCAATCTGCACATTTAGAAATAACTGGATCACTATCCTTGAGAGTCTGAAGTGAACTGCATCTGCACCTGCCAAAGCAGTGAATACAGATGCATTAACTGCATTAACTACAGGCTGAAACACACTTTGCAAGATGCAGAGTCTTTCAGCAAAGAGACTGATGAGAGTAGAAAAATGTAAAAGGTCATTTCAGTGAAGATAAGAAAGAGCATATTCATGTTTGAAATGTATATCAACAACTATTAGAGCCTCACATTACATCTAAATGCTCTCATGAAAGAGCATCATTACAATGGGCCTGTTCAAATAACACTGATGATTTTACCTTACTGACCATTCTGTTATTTTTCCATCACTGTTATTTTGCATTATAGCCCACAAGTAGGAGGATGTTTCGTGGATGTAGTCTTCAAGTTCAGCATTACTTACACAAACACACACTTTGCCTTTTAACAGTTATGGTTTTTGTTTGCTTGGGTCTTTGACAGCTTTGATATCACTTCCATCATCGAGTTTGGAAGGATTTAGTGAGAGCATAACAATCAAATTTTGCTGCTCTGCAAAATTCTGAAATCCCAAGATGCAAACCAAAGTGCATTATCTGTAATGATACCCTCTGGAAACACAGGCAAGACAAGCCATGCCACAGGAGAAGTTTCCAGAAAGAAAAAAATCTATTTCTTATTTGGAGATGCAACAAACTACCATAGGGCATCCTTGATTTGTTTCATGCTACCCCACTCTTGCTGAAGAAACTATTGTAGATGCTGCATTGCCTTTACTAGTTTTATGGCTAAAAGTCTCTGACCTATAATGAATTTGCTTTGCAATGGAGATTAACTTGCTGGAAAAGGTCAAATATGGATTGCCCATGAGGGCATGAAAAATCTCCATTTTTCAGAATTCATTTTTCTAAGATTTTCACAGAACGGACCAGCACATGCAAAAGTGACCTGGAAAAGAACTCACTGGTTTTCACATAAGAATATGTACTAGCACTATAAAGAGAGGCAGAAAGGCAGTTATTTTCTGTTCCCATAATCACCATAATTTCCTATTCCTGATAACAGCTCACTGGTAATTATCTGTTAGCTATCTATACATACACACTGATATTTATGCTGGGTTTGCATGTCACTGACTGAATGTAGGTTTTACATGACATGGTCACCAAGCTCCAAATAGTCCAACATCTTTTGTACCAAAGTCAAAATGCAGTTCAAAATGCCAGCAATAGCTGTGAACTAAGCAAATTCCCCAAGGAGAGATGGTCTTCACAAGGAAAGGGCAACACACACAATTTAGATATTATATCCCTTTCATTCACTTTTATTATAGTTATTTTATCTTACTTGTTCTTCACTTGAAACACTGACCATTTTATTCTGCTTATAAACTACTCCACCTTAATTTAAGTACAGGCATCAGGCAGAATTTCCTAGATTCTGTATTACAAACACTGAATGCAACACTAGTAAGAATAAAAAGCCTTCATCTAGTAAACATAATTTATGCTTTTTTTTAGCATACTCATCTCATTACAATAATCTCTTTTAACCTTGAAATGCACTTTTTGTTTTTTCAGTTTACATGATTTCCATCTGAAAGGTTTAAAAAATTCATCCTTGGAATTATTTTTCACTACTCTGGGACCTAAAGTTTCTTATCCTCAGATAGCTCTGTGTTCTCTGAGGAACAAATGAGCTCATCATATAAAGAAAAAATACACACACAAAATTTGGATGTTTTTTAAATGGGCCTACTATAAAATAACATCTAAAGGTCTTGGGATCACTGTGTAAAGCTTGAACTGGTTTAATGTGCCACAAGTCCTTTGAAATGCAATCAAAGCAGGCTGCTACAATTTTATCTTGGAGGGATACATTATAAAACGATTCCTCTCTTTTTATCCATAAACAAATCCCATGGTACCTTCACACAAGTCTTTCTGTCTTTTGTCTCAGGTGAGGATTTCACAGGGTCCCTTATTTAGACAAGACTCTTCTCACTTCCCACCTGCCCTCTACATTGCTCATGACAGGCATGTGTCATAATAAAAGTTTCAGGTTCCAGGCAGTTCCCACAGAAAAAGCAAATCTTCTGGGGTCCTGTGAGGCATTTCTAACTCCTTTGAGTTGATTGATGCATGAAAAAGTCGTTGTTTCCTTAAAAAACATCATACTGCTTCAGAATGATTAAAATACTAATTATTATCTGAGTCAGTTTTAGAACATGAGGTGTGATTTCAACAGTCACTGGTGTTGACTGCCCAGCCTGTCACTGTGAACACCCCAGTGAAAGGGTCAAACCCCTGCACTTCTCATTAAGGTGTGCAGGACCAACAGACACTGAGAATTTCTGATAAACAAGAGCATATTTTCCCAAGTACCTGGAAAAGTGAATCTCCAAAGAACATTCCCTATGTTTCATCATTTTAAACATAGAAAAAAATTGTCAGTAGGAAGACCTACTGCAGATAGTGCAGATACACCTTCTCTGCCCCAAAGTGTATTTTGTATAGGATTTGCACTGAAGAGGTCCAATTTTCTCACAAGGAAGTGGTCATTAACAGGAAATTTGCTTAAGCATTATATATTATCAATCCCAATTCTGTAAAAGTTTGGAAATGTCCAGGAAGTAAGAAATTGTCCTCTCTCTAAAAACATAAAACTCTAAGAGAATCTATCAGGAAACAATTTCTAGAAGTACATGGCTACTGAATCAAACAGCTAATGGATCACACAATTTCAAATCATTAACTAATGAAGTAAAGGTCATCATAGATCAAAAAAATGAAGATAAAATGTGCATTAGAAACTATTGCCAAGACTATAGATCAGACTGTGCAATATGGGATCTGTGGAATTCATCTGGCTAGTGCACAAGAAAAACTCCATCTTCCTTGGTACTTATCGAGTCAGATGATTCTACAGAACTGTGAAAGTTCCCTCAGTTTATTTCAAGATACAAAGTACTGCAGACATCTGCTTCCAAAGGCTGCCTAGACAAAAAACTCCAGTTTATGGGCTCCAAGTGAAGAAGTTGATTTCTATCCACAGCTACAACCATTTCACCAGAATACGTTTTAATAAGTGATGCAGCTATGAAAAAAGTTAATTAACACATTTCTCCTACTCTACACAGGAGTGATAGAATCCACTACATTCTTCACCAGCTCTCTAGGAGCAGGGTTGTATGCATTTCATTCTGACCTCTCAGGTCAAACTGCAAAACATAGGGAATTACTTTTTAAATACAAGACCTCAGAAAAAATAAACAAACAAGGAAGAAGGATGAAAGCAAGCATAATTATGGACATGTAGATATTCATACAGATTAGTACATAAAAATACAAAATTGCCTGTTCCAGAAAGATACTGAGTTGCTTTATGCACTTCATAGAAGGTTGCACATCTTTAAAAAGTAGCATCAAAAGTAAAAATAAATGTTTTCATAATCACTTTCCACTTTGATGAGAGTCCCCTTATTGTCTTTAATGTGGCACAAATCTCACCTACAAAGATCTTTATTCAGTAAAGCTGCCTTAATTACAGTGACTGATTCCATGTATCCAAGCCCTCGGACATCTACATGCTTTTCCACACACGGAACATTACACTATATGCTAGGGGTGACTTCACAGTGCCCTTGCCTGTTCATCCCAACTCACTTTTTGAGTACTCTTTTACCATTCACTATTTATAAAACAGTCTACTCTCATTTCTGTAAAAGGATTTATAAAGATTTAATTGAAAGGTAGCAGACTATAACTTCACAATCAAAAATTTTTCTGTTATTGTCTCTCTCTGAAAATCATTTCGGGCACATCTGACCAATCCCTCAGTTTCTCAGGTTATATATTTTGTTACAGGCACAGCAGACTGCAGTCATGTCAACCTACTCACGTATTTCTTTACTCCTATCCCCCTAAAGTCCCTATACACAATCTCCTGAGGCTGGAAAAGGTCTATGCCTCCCCTGTGCCAGAAGCTTTGCACGTCCTTTCCCATATTCCTATTGATTTGTGCTACCATCTTTTCATCTCTCCTTTGTCTTACAAGTTCACCCTGCAATCTGCATGATAAAATACTGCCTGTCTACCATACACTATTCCAATTTCTATGTGCCTTTCAGATGAGACTCTTAACTTTTTGTTTCTTTTTTTGAGCTTGCACTCTTTTGTAATTTGGTCAAGAGCTCCCATCTCCTATCTCTTGAGCTGTAAATGTATTCTAATCTTACTGGAAATGAGTTCACAGGTTAATTTCCAGACTAGTTACTAACAGGCTTTCACATGTTATGGAGGCTGGACCCAACATGTTTCTGATTTCAACATCTGCCTTTATTTTTAAAACTCTCCCAAGTAAAGTGACATGAACACTTGAAGATCATGTCTGAAATGCAGTGGCAGATATACATGCTTCCACAAGGCTTTCCTAGGAATTCTTTCAGATAGAGCTACACAAGTATATTTCCTCTTCCCTTTAAGCTCAAGTCCAAGGACTCATTCTCCTAAGATCAAATATATAAAAATTATAAAACGTTTATTTATTTTACACATTTTTCTTATTCTTGTTCCCACACGTGGAAAATGAGAGCAGTAACAGTAATAATGAAAATCAATGTGTTCTTTTTTCTTCTTTTCTTACAGTGAGTTTCTAGTCCACAGAGACTGTTAGATGTGATATTCAATCACTTCCTTGTTTCAAATATATGAGGGACATCCAATAAAGACTAGAAGCCACCAGCATCAGCTGCTACCTGAATAACTGTTTCTGTAGGTTCCTGGCTGTGCAACTGACACCAGAACCTTGTCCCAAGTCTCTGCAAGATGAATTTCAGTTCATTCTGATCACTGGGACTCTTCTAAGCACGAGTCACTGTCGTGGTTTTGCCCATCAGCCCATCCCTGGGGCTGAGGATGGTTTTGTCCAGGTGATTTCCGGACAAAAAACCAATCAAAAAAGTTCAGTGACGCCTTTGCTAATTACATCTTTAAGAAAACGGAAGAGAAGGTTGTGGCGCAGTTGAAATTAGGAGCAGCAGCCATGTAGGAGAGAAGCAGTGGGCCCGAGGAGGGCCAAGGCCCCCTCCTCCCCGGCTTGGGCCGGGGGGGGGCAGGTGTAGTACTGAAGTCTCTCTTCTCTCTTCTAAGAGAGTGAAGAAAAAAAAGGTTTAAAAGACAAACTGCTTAGACGAGAAACCGCTGCAGAAGAATTCCAGCCATGAGATAAGAGAACTTCCAAGGTCAAAGCTGCAGTTGCAAGAGAGAGAAGAAAAGTTCGAAGGGGGGAGAGCTGCTGTTTTTCTCCCTTTTCGCTCTCCCTCCCTTCAGCAGGGTAAAGACTGAAAAATAAAACCCTGCCACCTGTAGAAATTTGTTGGGGTGAAGAGACCCCCCATGCGGCTCACAGAGGAGCTTGTGGATGCACCAGAGATTTGTGACTTTAACAGAGAGAAAGCCTTATGCTGGAGTAAAAGCGACTCAGATGAGGCAGAGTCCTGTTAAAGACTTTGTGACCCTCGAAGGGATCGATGCTTATGCTGGAGCGAGACGGCTCAGATAAGCTTGGGATCTCAGTGAGAGATCCATGCTGCTGCTGTTGAAGATTTATGACCCTGACGGGTATTAGAACCTACGCTGGAACACAAAACGGTTCAGGTAGGGATGTTGGGATCCATGTGTGGGATCCGTGCTGCTGGTGCTAGAGAGAACCTACGCTGGAGCAGAAAATGGCTCAGGTGGGATATTGGGATCCGAGTAAGGGATCCAGACTAGACCCATGCCGAGAAGTCAATCAAGGACTGTTCTCCCATGGGGAGGGACCTCCATAGGGAAATAGGGGTGAACTCTTAAACCATTATCCCCTGTAACCCTGTGGAAGAAGATCCATAGTAAGCAAGTGTCCCCTTGCAAGTCTATGGAAGGAGACCCTTCAGGACCTGGGTAACCCTCAGCCTTCGGTTTTAACCCAGGAGGGGGGTAGGCCCAGCCCTGGAGGCCAACACAGAATAAGAGAGAGATAAAGAAGTTCCAACTGCGACGAAAGTGCTGCAGAGTTACTAGAGAGAGAGAGAGAGAGCTGGAATTCTGAGAACAGAAAAAGACTGCTTCTCCTCCTTGGACTGATATAAAGGGAAGTGGGGGGAGGAGTATCTTTTGTAAATACATAGTACCTTTTACTCAAGTAGAATTGTTGTAGATATAATTCTTTAGTTTTAGTTTGTTAATAATAAATACTCATACTTTTTTTAATTCAGTCTCTTTTTGTCTGCATAAACCTTCTCTCAGCTAATAGTAATTGTATGTGGGAGTATAAAAGTAAATTGAGCCAGGGCAAAACCACGACAGTCACTTTTCCAAAACCAACGAATTTATATGCAGGGTTTGTGGCTATTTAAGTTATTTCTGGAAAAACATTTTACCTGTGTCCAGACCCACTACCCACTGCTGACCCACCTTCAGGCACCCACTATAGCTGTATCCAGCCAATTCCAATAGTTCTCACTAAAAAATCCAGCACGTCTTCTTGTGTCTTTCGGATAACAAGAACTGCTTGAGAATTATCTGATAATTCTTCTGAACTATGTTGCATTATATCCTTTATAGGGCCTAGGAACAGCTTTAGCCTTCTTTATTCTAGGCAACCTTAAAGAATTCCTAGTGAAAAATCCATCAAGATAAAAACCACACACACGACTGGCTAAACACTGATAGGTTTGCAGATTATAGGTATAAAGAAACTAGCTGTTATGTCAGTGGGAGTCTCAGGTGGCTAAGGGATATAGGGTTGATTTTTCCCCCACTAGTCCAATACAATTCCTAATGCTTGAACACTTTGAGTAATATCTTGAGAACTGTAGAAGCACTAATATGTTCTTGATCCAAGTGAATGCTAAGCATTAGTATCTTTCTTAAATAAGGTAAATGCACTAGGGAGAACATGATGACAGTGTTAAAGTTAACGACCCAGTGCAATAGTATTTAAGCAGATTTGGCACCAGCTTAATCACATTAATTGCTACATTGGACAAACTGGAGAACAATGAATACGATGTCCCTGAAAGTCCTGAAGCAGCATCTTGTCCATTATGTTAAGGATGCAGTGACATTCATGATCTCCAGATAACTGGAACTTTGAGTGTACTTTGTTTGTCCTGCTACATCAGCTAACTATGAATTATTAATCTAAGTAATCCTCAAAGTATTTTTTTCACATTCTGTGAGTACCTTTAACAAAGCAATCTGTCTCTTTACTTAGTCACAGCAACGCTTGTCAAAGACTATTACCAATTTGGGGATGAAATGGTAAGAAGAGAAGAGAAAGTGTCATCTAGCACTACTGCCCTAAGGTGATTGGCACTCAGCTTAAATATATGTGCTGTTCTCATTCTTAAAAAAATTCATCAGTAAGGAACTAGATTTATCAGAAAGCACCAGCAGCCATTCCCCCAAAAGCAACTGCACAATCCTCAGTTCTGCCATGATCAGGATAGTCTGGGAAGTTTCTTAATGTGAAATTTCAAGATGATTAAGAGCAATCCTGGAGCAGTCTGAGTACCACTGCAGTCCCACTCTGCCCACAGCCATCTGAAAAGTCTGTGCTGATCGGGGGGGAAGTTTCCCCTACAGTCTCAGGCTAAATATATCAGTACATTCATTGACCCTCAGACGTTCCTCCCCCACAACTATCCAGCAATGCATGTGAGTTGCCCTAATTCCTTCAGAGGCCCAGAAACAAAGAAGGAGTAGACTAAAGACAAAAGATAAGCAGCACTGTCTTGTTCACTTCTGTGCAATCAATGGAAATGAAGGACATGGGAAAACAGACACGAATTAAGTCAGAATGCTGCAAAACACATCACGGCTGATGGCACTTAGATTTGATTTGGTTAACAATAATAAAATAAAGACACAAAAAACAGGATGTGTGTTAAAAAAAATCAGAGTTCACATAACCTGGTTGCTATCACAGACACCAGATATTTAAAACAGGATCACTGACAAAAGAAAAACAGACATAATTGGAACAGGATTGCCCATGATACAACGAATATCTTCAGATTAAAACATTCTTATTTTTATTCAAGAGTGTCTAAGGACACTTACTCACAAGTGAATTAGATAACTTTGTAGAATAAAAGCAATATTCATACCTTTTTAGTTAGACAAAGTGGAAAAATATAAACCAAAAAACCTGATTTTCTTTTTCCTTAGTAGATTTGCTCCACTGGATAGAAAAAACACATTAAAAAGCAGAAAAGTCTGTAATTGTTCAGATCTCAGCGAGGATAATTTTTAATAAAAATTTCTTAGGGAAAAAAATCAATATAGTTACCTTTCAAGTTCCCAGACTCTAGCTCATTTTCCTCTTTCGTCCTAAAAATCAGTCAAGTTTGTGTATTGGAATATCTACCCATTTTTTGAGCAGCAAAGATAAGAAGCCTTTTAATTACATCCAAGGTCAAGGAACCAAAGTGGGCAACAAGACTTTCAGATTTTTTTCTGCTTACGCCATCATATTATGTTTTCTTTTTGCAAGCATTATCTCTAAACGGAAAGAATCTGCTGTCAGCAACTGCAATATTTTCTGCTAAGTCATTCCACCACCTTGCAAAGACATCTGAAAACATAAAAGTGATTTACAACAACATTTTACAACAAAACGCTGCACTAGTTATATGTGAGATGAGCACAGCGCATCAATATGCAAAGAACAGGAAAGCTGCTGCAAAAGACATTAGCAACAATCTCTAGGAGTTCTGCAGAGTCACAGCAGGCCCAGGACCTCAAAGAAGCTGATGATTTCAAATAGCAATAAATTCTGGTAACACAGCAATGAGGCTTTAGATCTCCGTAAAGGCCTTGTGTGACCCTGCCTGAGGGATTACAAATTAGAAAAATTAAACTTCTTTCATAATCCAGGCTGTGAAAACTGTTTCTACATAACACACGTAGTAACCTCTTGAGCCAAGGAGAGATATTTTTGCCTTCTACTCATCAGTAAAGAGTCACAACTTAAGTGTTATGAAAACAAGTTCAGTTACTAATGAAGGTTCCAAGAGCCATTGACTTCATCAGAAGGGTCTACAGACTTCTGAAGATGACCTGAGTTTCCACACCAGCAAGGAGACACAAGCAGATGTAGCACATACATAACCAACCATTTGCACACGAAACACTTTTCTCCCTTCTTTCTATATATAATTTCTAATTCGTGTACTACTTCTATTTTCTGCTTATCCCAAGTATTTTGCACACACATAAGCTATGCATATGCCATAAAATAGTGAAGGAATAGTTGCTGAGGTGAGGATAACTGCATAATTTTCCAGGTATCTGTTACTACAGATCACATATTGCAGGGAAGATCTACACTTTACAGCCAGGGGATGGAAATTTCAGGAAAGCCACAAGAAGAAGGGGGAAAACAGCAACCAAACTTACAGAAAGACACAAGGAAATGCATTTTACATTGATGCACCAAGATGATCATGGATTCCCCCAATATCAGTAATGCTAATTCTCTAGGACAAAAATCACACTGTAGAATTAAAGTTCTTTTGTTCTCGCAGTTAATATCTATTGAGCCCGTTCTGAAGCAGTTTCATTTTCGGTGTACCAGCTGCACAGAGGGAAAGTTTATGTGATGAAGTGGAGAGGGCTGAAATCCCTGTTCTGTCCCTTTTAATTCTAGCTTTCCAAATGACATGAGGAACCCAGGTGGAAAGAATCTCTCTGCATGTCTGGCCATGTGGCAGAAAGGAAAATGTATTCATATTAAGGGAACTGGTTTTGCCAGAAGTATTAAGTTTATTCAGTTTCACGCTTAAAATGAAAAATGCAACATAGTTAAATATTCTATCTTTATTTTATATGTAGCTTGAGCTGACTATAAGTATTTCAATGATAGCAATAATGAAAATTGCAATGCAAATCTAATTAGGAAGTTAATGGAAAAGGAGGGAAGAAGGCTGTGATCAAAAACTCAGCTCTTTAAATGCTGATAACCCATGCACTGTCACTGCTTCTATCTGTAAAACTGTTAAGACTTGCCTTAAGACCCTCAAAACCAAAGAATGGCTAGGAAAAGATGGAGATGTCAAACGTTAAGAAATTCAAATAACAGCTTCAGGGACTGAAGGGAACAGGTTGTCTTCAAGTTTTCCTTTTATATAAGTCTAATAGTAAATCTTACTCTCCTGTGTAATCACTTTGCAGAAACATTACTTTCTGGGTACCCAAATACTGATATATTCCCACACTGGGTATGTTATACTGTACCATTTCTAAATGAGCCAGAAACTGCTAAAGCAAAGGTTCAAGAAAGATACAGAACTATACAAGCAATTTATCCATTGGAAGAGACACCCAGAGCTTATATTGTTGGCAAGAAAATGCTCAGGAGGGATCTTTACATTTGTGTTCCCAGACACATGCTTTCCAATATTAAATCAGGAATCTAGTAATTTCTATACAAATTAGGTAACTTACTGTCCAGTTATGTGATTTCCATGCAAAAACATAGATTGCATAAGCTACTATTGAATTTTTATTTTAAAAAAATTTATTAGTGTAGTCAGGTGTCATCTGCAAAACAGGTTCAGAAAATAAGCCTTGAGGCAAAAAAAAAAAAAGAAAAAAAAACTCAAAATCAACACATGATGCTGTCAAGCAATGAAACAGCTGAAATTTGAAGGCAACAGTATCAGTTTTGTATGCATGGAAAGTTCCAACCCCAAAGTAACAGAAGGAACTTTGAGAAGCTATTAGTGAAGTTTCTGTCTCTTCAGAACAGCTGTAATTGAGAAAAGAAAGCAACGTGACAAAATCCAGCTCACTGGTTCCAGAGCTTGGATTCTGCCTCTTAGCATTAAACAAGTGAGCTCTGATGGGACCAGTCACATTGCAGCAGAAAAGCAAGAGATGGCCAAACCCACTCTCTATTGATTTTTTTTTTTTTTTTAACTTGCTCTCAAGAGCATATTTTGAACAGCTTCAAGAGAACAATCTGTAAACAAGCACTCTCTAAAATCTGTTAGCCTAATAAAGCATTGTAATCTACTGTGAGTTCAAATCTTTGGAAGTTTTCCTCATACTATTTTAATTGTCATCTCTCTGATCAGGACTACAGTGATTCGTGTACCTGGCTAACAGCCCAGAAGAAAATCTTATAACATAAAGGATTATGTTAGAAAGTATAACCCCTAAAGAACAAATAATCTTTATCCTTTCTCTCTCTCTCCTTAATGACTTAAAATTATGAATGGTTTAAAGGGTGCAGAGCAAGTCTTCAAATAAGGAAATACCCAAGAAAATATAGAAATTCATCACCAACTGTCTCCTGCTTACCTTGCTGCCACACACCTGGAGATTTCCTGCCCAATGAACAAAAGCAGTTGCCCCAAGCCTGTCATCCTTGTCCTTGTTCTCTGGCAGCCACATGAACAGCCAAATCCCTTGTTACATGTCAGGGAATGCACGTGGTGTGCTGGGTCGGCACCAAAGCCCAGCCTGGAGGGTCACGGTGCAGGCAGAAAATGTTCGGAAGCAAATCCTTCCTGAGTCACACCTCAAGCATTATACAAACGATATTTGACATCATTTAGAAAGCTCTAAAGGATAATGCAGCCCCCTTGCTTTGGCAGCAGTTGATTGAGGTATATGCTCAATAAGGAAGCCAGCCACGAGACCTGCTTGTTAAAATCCTTGCATTTTCATGCTGGTGCCTGACTTCACTCTCACAATTAAGTGATGCTCTCTGTCTCTCAGCAAGACCATGTCACCCAGTGGGACAGTGCAGCACAGCGTTATCTTGTCTTAGAAACAATTTAGACAAACACTGCTGGGACAGCATATGGAAAGTTCTGTTAATGATGAGAAACATGAAGTTGTAACAAACAGAATGAGAGAAGCAAATATTCCAGAAGCCCAATGACTGCTTCTAATATCCACAAGGAAGGTTGCAGATTCACAGCAGCAAGGTAAGCAGTGGGGAGCAGTGATCACTGGAAAGTCTCTGAAAGGAGTTCCAGGCATCAAATGCTTTGCTGTAGCTCTTTCCAGTACCTGCTGCCAAACACTTCGAAGAAAAATACAAGATACCATATGAGATAAATGCAGGAATAAGCTTCTTAATCAAATGTTTCAGCTTAATTCCTACTGTTTGGAGATTCAGACATGATTGCTTATATCCTTGACTGTTCTTAGAGCATAAATTAAAACCTTTCTGAGTCAAAAGCATCCAATTCCTTTTGACTCCCATGGATTTATTTTTTTTGTTCCAGGGCAACAAGATAGGAAGAATACAATGTCCAAGGAAAACATGTCTCTTTCAACTCACCTCTACTTTTTCTGAAAGTAAATTTAACTTTGAAAGTAGCTTAGAATGTGAGAATTCTACTATGAAAGCATAAAATATAAAATGCTTGATTCCAAAGCCTTTTCCAAGAAAAATAATGCAGGTTTTGGTGGGTTTATTATTTGAAGAGGAACAACCTCCTTTTGCATTGATGTGCCTGTCAAGACAACATAAAGGGCTTCTTGATACCTGTTATCACCCATTAATTTTCACTGTCAAATATTTTTGTTACCAAGGAAAATGAAAAACTTTCCGCTGCTTAATCCATTTACATTTTTATATATTTCAACTCTCTCATTATTTATTTTTTCAGGTACTTAGATATTACTACATATCTATTACTGCAGACTTTTTATGCTTGACTTTGCTTCTAAAAGAAATCAACTTTTACAACCCTCCTCGGTCCTGCTATAATGTCTTATTTTATGATGCAGTAATTAGAACTCAACATATTACTTTATGGAAGAACTTAACAAGAAATTTTATTCTGCCATTACTTAGTCTGACTTGCATTCTTTTTCTCTAACTCTGTATCTCAGCTTCATGCTGGTTGGATTGCTGGAGAACCCTAATTTTTACCATAGTTATTGGTGAATAAAATTAGCACTTATGAATTCTTTACAGGTAGGCTTTTATTCTTCCTTGAGCATAGAACACATGACAATTCAATTGCTATTAAATTTCAACATAAAGAAGTTACTGGGGATTCTTCTGAACATCCTGAATTTGTTCCTTCTGAGTTTAAAACCTAGTTATTTAAGTCAGGCAGAAGAGTTTTTAAAGTTGTGCCAGTATGACTGTAAAGAACTGAAACCGTGGTTTTGTCACCTAGTCTGATGAAAATGAACAAAAATATGAAATAAGTATATTCAATTCTTTCTTACTTAGGGTTGGCTCTGCCTCTGATAGCACTGAGCCCATGTACATTATGCTCTAGATTACAAGGTACAATGCATTGGACTGTACCAAACAAGAAAAAAAATGGAAAATACAGTAAATAGGATAATAAAGAGTGTCAGCTGTATTTTAAAATCAGAATCTTTAGGGTCCTCTATCACATGATGATGACAGAAACAAATGTGATATTCACGTAAAAGCTAAACTGGAGAGGATATTGAGTAATACTTCTCCAATTAACAGAACTCCACAGTGAAAAGTCTTATATGTGCCTTAACTGATTTGATCTGGTAAACTCCAAACCGCTTTTGCAACCCCTGAGATGTTGTGCATTAAGGCACACCAACCTTTTGTGGAATGTGGGATTATTTTGGGGGTGTGTTGGGCCACATTATGCCTATAGCTTATAGGGGATTTTTCCTACCAGACAACCACAGTTTTAAATGCATTATTTCCAACGAGGCAGTCTGGTCTTGCAATGCGTCTTCCGTCATGGCTGAGCTTCCCTTTCAAGTTCAGCAAAACCAAGAATGGCAGCGTTGCACACAGGGAAACATCAACATCGGGAGCTATAAGAGTGCACTCAGAATGCTACAACCTCAGTGCAGTGGGCTTTTAAAAACTTTACAGAATCAGCATGTCAACACCATTCCGGCTTTCACAGCATCTGCACCTTCCCAAACACCCTCAACAACTATGTGCTTTCTAGATAGATACACTGTTTGCACCCATTTAAAGGTGCCTTGATTGTATTAACATATTCAGTTGAAGTAATAAATTTTCAGAAGACAAAGATTGATGTTAGTACTCTGACAGGACTCCAAAATCTCTTCAGACCAATGTGTCAGTTATCACATCACCATTTTATTCACCAAATAGATTATGAAATTGCCTTCATCCACCTGCTTCTGACAAGTACCTTAGCTGCTGTTTTTATTTTGGTTCTTAAATCTGAAGCAGTTAAAGAAAGTGGTATATCAAGTATCAGAGATGCCTCTAGGAACAACTAGAGCCTTGTTCAATTTGTCACCTTACTTGCATTCCCCTTTCTAATGCAGTAAGGGATGTTCTCACAGCTTATGTTGACCTTATCATATACAATTTTCATTGACAAGACGACACTTCTAGCTGTTTTTGCTGCAAAGAAGGGAAAAGAACCCAACGTTTCATTTGCTGAAATCTGTTGATGGCAAAACTGCACATCCACACTCCATCTTTGCCAGCTGCCAGTCCTCAGTGTGCACAGCATGGGAACAGAGAGCTGATCCTGCCGTGCTCACAATGCAGGGGGGCTCCAGCTGCTGTGCAGCCTCAGCCTTGGTTTATCAGGAGGGAATCCACTCCTGGCACAGCAGTGGCATGTTCAGGTGCCTACTGCAAGACCCCAAATGCAGACAAAAAGCTCCAAACACCCAGGAAAGGAAATGTGTATCAAGAAGAAACATTTATGCCTGCTAAGTCTATGTAGGTGTAACCCATGCATGCCCAGCAGAAAACAGCACTGTCATATCCTAGCTGCAGATATTGACAGGGACAAGTGCCATTTCACTGAGTGTATGAGAAGTAAGAAAGAATTAGGCAAGTTTGTTCTTTACAATAGTGACAATTATATTAAAAGGGCTAACATAAACAAGAAATATAATTCATGTATAAACATCTCGACCATAAATATTCAGCAAGTCTCCCAAGAGCTACAGCTGGACATAGTACTAATGCTCAGTACAACCAGGTAAGGCTGTGGGACAGAAACTTTCTGATAAAACCAACCACACTAAAGCAAGGGTAGGAGCACAACAACAGTCAGCTGTCCAGTAGGAACAACACCCCCACAAATGAGAAAAAAATAACTTGAAAAATACACTGCCCATACAAAGCTCACCTGAACATCAGTGAGGCCAGAGGACTCCATGACGTACTTTATGTTGTAGTCATCTCAGACACAAAGATAAATGAGAAGCAGTAGCATCTTGTTGGAATGTAAGTTTTCCAGCTTCCTTTCCCACTTTTCACATTTGAGTTTTCTCAGTCACATAGCCCATACCTCTCCCACCCTGTGGTTGATAAGAATGTTCCAGCTGTGGACTAGCAGCTCCACAGCATCAGTGAGCTAAAACTTTTTTTCCTCCTTTGAATATTCACAACCAAGCTATCACCTAAAACAGACTCTCTAATATATAATAAACATTTAATAGAACTTTTACAGAAAACAGAAACACACTATATGCCCTAACAGATCTCAGAGAACACATTCATTGTAAAACCTTTTGAAGGAGGCGAGGTTTACTTAGATATGATATGCCTGACATTTAGACTACTCTTCAGTACTGAGATGCCATTTTTACCTTCAAATGCTTATCTTTTCCCAGACTTTAGAGCACCTCTCCCTGATTTGCTAATACCACAGTGCTAAACAAATCAGTACAAGCAAATTTTTGCATAGAGATAAGACCAAAATCACACTAGAAGACTGACAGTTCAACCTCATGGCCACCTGCAGCTGATGTAGTGCCTTAGTCTGTGGGCTAAATAGTCTGGCAGTATTCACATCACACCACCTGTCTTAATAAATCCATTTGTCTGGATAATCATTCCTTTTAATTTCTAAAGATACCACAACAGCATAGTGGCAACACTGTCAGTATCAAAGTAAAAACTGGGAAGCAAAAACAGCTGTAGATGTGTTTACAAGCCAACTTTACAAACAGGATTTTAAAATGTAAGAACAGTAAGGAAAAAGGATAATCCCTAACTTGAGCATTTATTCTTCAAGTTTCAGTGTATTACATTTTACTTTTCACTAAACAGAGAGCCCATTACTTTTAAAGACTTCAGGAAAAAAGGAAAATATGCAAAAGCAGGTGCTTGTGTGCGCATCCATCCACAGTCCAAGCTCATGAGGGACATGACAAATCTAAATCTCATGCATTAGCAGAAAGCATAACAAGGCAAGGAATATTTGCCTTAAACCAAAAGACTAACAGAGCCTGAGACTGCTTTTGTTTCCTCTACCTGTCAGATGTAAGTATATCCTGAAGAAATTACACAACTATGAGAATAAGCAAGTCAGTTCCATTTCAGGCTTTGCCATTAACGTACTGCATAGGTTCGAGGACCTGATTTTCATTTTCAGTTGACCCATGTAATTATCATTATTTTTCCTATGTCCTATACTTAAAAATGTCCTTATTACACCTACTTATGTCCAACTCTCTTTTTGTTCACACCAAAAAATATTGCCAGTGGTTCCACTAACAAAATAGGAAGTCTGTTATTCCACTAAGCAGAGAAGGAAGGCAGGGGTGGAGAAAATAAAAAAGAAGCCAACAAACTCCAGCCAACTAACTCCCCAATCACATGTAAACACACAAGCATTTCTCCAACTTTACCCCAAACTCTACCATTATGAAACTTCTAACAAATTCCTCAATCACTATACATCTGTGTAGTCAACGCTGGTCCCCAGCCCAGTAAGAATTTGCCATTTAAGCATTACATAAGTGTCAAGTGGCACTGGACTAAGGATTTCTCAAGAGAGGAGAATGCAAATATGCTCCGACTGAGGTGGCAGGACGGCTGGAGCGTGGTTAAACAAAGCAGGTCGTGTTACTTCACACTTGCGCTGCCACCCGCTGGACGTTCAGAGTATTCCCACCCAAAAACCGCGCCTGAAACACTGGTGTTTCTTCACTATGCTCAAGAGCTTCGAGCGATTACTGACCACGCTCTTTCTGTGCCCAGACATTAACTGTAGCACAGTATTCGCCCCTTGTAGAAAAGCGGAGAAATTTCTTTCTAGACGTGCATACGACTTTAAATTGAAGACCACCGATTTAATTCTACTGAGGGATGAAGTCTTTGCTGTTAAGAATAGGTAACACATACAGAGAGTTCTGGTTTTCTGTGTATAAGGATATGCTGCTATCTGAAGGAACATAAAAGCACAAGGCATTCCTCCAGCATATGTTTGCTTTCAAACTCTTAAATGTAATAATTCTGAACTAAAGCCTCGTAATGTTTGTTATTCAGTATCAACATATTGTATAAACAAACAATTGCAGACCAATTCTGTTACTAGAACAGCTCGTCGCTGTCCCAGCCAGGGGAAAAAGTAGTTCATAGCATTATGTGCTTATGGTTTTGACCTGATTTAATGCCAGGATCAGAGATGCTGATTTTGCCAAATATATCTTCCAATTGAAATCTGCACAGGATAACTCTAACTCAAAGCCCACAGTACATGAATATATATCTGTCTGGGGCACTAGAGAATAAAAAAATTAGGTCTCCAATCAATTAGTCAGAAATGAAGCTACTTGAACAAGTAAATTCTGTTTAGAGTTCTGACATTAAATCAACATAATTCAGTTACAAGAATGATTCCAGCTCTTCTACAAGCACTGTTTGTGCTGCATCACCACTTCTTTATGCACACAATTTTCTAATTCTCTTGCATCACAACTAAAAGGTCATCCCTCAGCAAAGAAAACGTTATCAAAATAGCTGACCCATGGTTTTGCTAGTTTTCATGAAAAAATAGAAAACATTGATAAAGCACAGCAATATGTTGCTCAGACAAATATACTATTCACAAGGAATCAAGACAGACAAATTTACACCTAGAATAGAGTCTAAAAAAAAAAAAAACCTAAACCAAATTGCATTAAAAAAATTTAAAGCCTATTTAGTATTGGTGGTTTTCAATTACCTAACATATGGCCTACACTACTCTTCATGGCACTGCACAAATATTTACTTTGCCTGTTATCAAACAATCACATCTTCCCAGTTTCCAAATAGCATCTCAGTTAGCTTTTAGCTCTTACTCACCTCTACCCAGCTCTGCTGCTCGTGACACCTTCAGAAACCCAACTAGCTCTACTCCTCCGAGCACTCACCCTTGAGAAGGGCAGCGCAGCTGGTTTGTGTTTCCACTGATGACTCTCAAAACGCCTCCTCTACTGGTTTTCGTTAAGCACAGGTGCAAGTGCAGGACTCCTGTTGTCCTCAACTTCCCAGCCCCAGGCTGAAAGCAAAGGTGGGGTCACTGAAGAACTGTAACGAGCAACAGCTGGAGACACCCAACTCGCCCTTTGGGAAGGAGCAGCTGCTCAGGGTGGGATGGCAGGGCCATGGCACCACCAGGAAGGAGCTCCCACCACAACTTATGCCCACACCTTCTGTCCCAGCTCTACCATATATCCCAACCGCATGTGGGTAACTCTTTTCCCATTCCCACTCCACTTCTCTGCTTAGTTCCTGGCTGATAGATAACCAGGTTGATAATGCAATGCTACACCGATTTTTGACCCCATGTTCTCACTTTTAACAAACATGGAAATAAATAAATAAATAAATAATGTATACCTAAGTGCATTAAAAACAGTTAAAAACACTAACATTTTCATGTATCATTGTATACAATGGTTGGTTATTCTAACACCGTTAAGTACCTGGACATATTTCCTTGGGAAAAAATGGTTAGGAATATGCACACACCAGTACTTTCAATTTAAAAAGTGTATTTCTTTCGTTTCATTCACCAAAAATACATTTCACAGAGAAATGTTGCATTGTAATTATATAATCTTGGAGCACTCAGATGTCATTTATTATATACTTTATTATTAAATAAACCAAGGCTATCTCACGCCTCATTTAAAAACAAAAAACAACCAAGCACCTGAAGAATTTGCCATCTTCTTTGTTGTTAGGGTTCTTTCTGTCATTTGGAAAGCAAAAAATACATTGTTCCTTTCTGCATGATTAATGTATTCCCTCTGAAAGATAATATATTTAAAAAGGGAATTAATTATTTGAACTCTTATAACATTAATTCATGCAGGACAACATTAACTGCATACAGAGCTCGAGGTCAGGAGGAATAATTACCTGGTTATATTCAGGTTCATTATTATGTTTCTGTCCAAAGTCCAGTGAAAAGTTTGGAGTTTGATGTTTGGTTCTCTACGAGCAAGACTGTTTGTGTGTGTTTTCAATACACCCCAAAATTCACAATACCTCCTTTACATCTGCTTAATGCCATTACTTTCACATTTCTGTCCTCCCTCTTTTTGTTTTCATCTTGGTGAATGTTGTGTTTACAACTTATGCAATAGTTCTTTAAATTTGCTGTTTTGTCTCAATGTCTAGTGAAAAGAAAATAAAATATATTTATTAAAATAATTTAAAAGCAAGACTACATAATTTCCAGGTTAGCATATTAATAAAGGTATACATTTGTCATATATTTTCCTTAAGTACAGTTATTTTCCTATTATTTGACTATGATTTGAAAAAATTACCATGAACAGGACTAATTAAGAAAACAAACAGGTGTTGTTCCTGAGTAATTTTAACGTAACTGCCTATGTTTATGTCCATTATGCACTATTTTCTAAACACTTCTGTATTGCCCCATTTATTGAGTGGTAGATTATCCAACTCTTACATTAATAATAAATGTTTATTTTACAGACTTTGTTAGAGATACTGTTCTTTCACAATTGCTTTCAGTTGTTTACAAGAGTTTATTTCTAAACATCGAACATTTGTAAACACTCGCCAATTGCAAACAATTTCTTTACTGGGGGGACAACTACACTGTGAGAGGCACGATATTACAATTTCAACTTCAGAAAATACTCTTGTGTTATTCCCCTCTTAGCAAAGGACTTGACTTCATCATTATTAGGAAAATATAGCTGTTGCAAAGGAAGTAGTAAAGTGCTTTTACATTCATTTTTCATTGCCCAGCAGAATTAAACATCCCTGTCTACAAGTTTAGCTTAAACAAAAAAAAAAAAAAAAAAAAAGTAATATATTAAATTTACCTATATAGCTGCATAGTTACCTCCAATTTTGCATGCACGGATTCTCCCTGAGAGAAAATGTTGCCACTATTTGCAGGGCAAAAGTTTTATAAAAAATAAAATAAGTGCTTAACTTTGGGCTGAACATTCCCACAAACATAACGGGAATACACATAGCCACATACCTGTCATTAAAGACAAGGAACAAAAGTTCCCCTTAGTCAAAAGTGTCAGATAATCTCTGCGCTCGGTCATATTTCTACCATTATAACAGCAGGCGTCTAAGAATGTTTAATTTTTATGAAACCCTGACAGACTAACAACTGCCTGTTATTATTGTTAAAACGCCTATCGGACAGGACAGAGAAACTACAACACAGCGCAGGAACTGCTAAAATAAATGTGGTTTAGGGTGAAGCAGAACCGCCCGCTCTGAGGGAGGAGCCGCTGCAGGCGAGCACCGCCCGCCTCAGGCCGGCCCCGCGGGGCGAGGGGAGACCCCCTAACAGGGGCTGAGGGGAACCCTTCCTTAACAGGGGCTGCCGAGGGGGAGCCCTCGGTAAGAGATGCTGAGCGGGACCTCGTTGACAGGGGATGCTGAGGGGGACTCCCCGTTAACGGGGGGTGCTGAGGGGGACTCCTCATTAACAGGGGGTGCTGAAGGGGACGCCCGGTTAACAAGGGTGCTGAGGGGTATCCCTCGTTAACGCGGCGTGCTGAGTGCTGAGAGTAACTAAGTCCCCGTTACGGGGAGCTGAGCGCCGCCCCGATCTCCCTGGAAACAGAACCGTGGAACCGAGCCCCGCCCCACAGCGCCACAGCCCCGCCCGCCCGGCCCCGGAAGGAGGCGCGGGGCGCCCCGTCAGCCGGCCCTGGCGCTCATGCGCGGCGGGCGGGGCCGGAGGGGCAGCGGCCGCCATGGTTTACATCTCCAACGGTGAGGGGCAGGGGCCGGGGCGCCGGGCGGGTCTGTCTGGGCGGCGATCGCGGGCCCCGGGTCCGTGCGGGGCACAGCGCGGCCCCCGCGGCCGGGGGAGCCGATCGGGGCCCGCCCCTGCCCGTGTCGCGTCACCCCGCGCCCCCCGTGGCCTGCGCTGAGCTCGCCGGCTTCTGAACTGCGCTGGGGGACTTTGCGTGTTCTGCGAACACCGCGAGCGTGACAGAACAGCGCTTTAACAACATGCGGGCAAACAGACGCTGCACTGGTACTTCTTATAGGTTTCCTGGACGCAGAGCCTGTTTGGCGATGGTGACCCCAGTAGTTCGAGTGCTTGGTCAATACATTATTTCTAGGGAGTGAAACTCGCCGCCGTTGCCCGTCAAGTGAAGTTTCTCCCTCCCATTTGTAAATTCTGGATTCATCAGATATGTTTGGGTGTACTGTACTGTGCAGCGTCACACACTGAACATCACTGGATGTTTTGTGTCTGGATATGTTACAGGACAAGTTTTGGATAACCAGAGTCGGGCTCCTTGGAGTTTGTCATCTATAACAGATTTCTTCTGGTCCATAGCAGATTTTGTGGTTCTGTTGTAAGTACAAGTTAATTCTAGTGGTGAGCTTTATTTTAGATTTGCCATAGGTAGAAGCTGCTCAGTACTGTCATTAACACAACAATAAAAGTATTGTGTTTGTTCTTTAGCATTCCTGTCTATAAATGTTTTACTACATGGTTTTGTTTACTAAGCACTACAGTGGTCTTAATAAAAATTGATGCTAACTTCTTGGAAGGTCAAATGAGTTTTCTTACATTTCATCTATTTTGATACCATAAAAAAGAAAAAGCATACACTTTTGTTAAACAGGTAGATCATTTAGTAGATGATCAAATAATTAAGCTGTTAATTGGAGAATTTCTACTGGTGACAACAGATCATGGCTATGTAAAAATAATCACACAGCAGTAATGACAAATTTATGGCTCCAGATGAAAGCTGGTTAAGAAACAGAAAGTTCTTGTGATGTATTCAGCAGTTCTTGATTATTCAGTTACACGTTTATACATTTCTTACATATTTACCCAAAAACTAGATTTTATAGTTTGAGCCTCACTGTAATTTGGAATTACTTCAGACTTTAGTTTGATATGTAGGAAAAGAATTGCCAAGAATTAAACAACAATGATCTTGGCAAAATACACCTTTCATTCCTGAACATTACTTACTGTTTTTCAGGCCATTTCTTATCCCGCAATCCAGAAATTGATAAACTATATCTAGCAATCAATTCACCTAACTTTTGTTTTATTTCTCAGTTTCCAGAGTATTATTCAACCAGATTTGAGAAGAAGAGGCTATACATCTTCCTCCTATTCAGGATACAATGACGGAAGAGGGTACTTTTTTTCATATTCACAGCAGTTCTGAATTTTTTTTTTCCTATCTTAGCAAAGTGACGTGAATTTGAGTAGATTAATTGAGTTGTGCAGGAAAACTAAAATGTTTATCAGTAGTATTGTTGATAACAATACACAGCTTTGGACAGCTTGAAAAATAATATAGCCTAAGACACTCTGAAACTGTAAAGAATTATAAAAATTTTTGTGAAAGTGGGGTTGGAGTTTTCTTACAGCTTTTAACATGAAACTAGATTTTTTTCAGAGGTTCTAACTAAGTACTGACAGTGTTATATTTCTAGTTTCAAAGTTCAATGACAATAGAATTGCTTTCTTTTCAGGCCTCCAGCACATCCTCGCCGTAGGATGGGTCGAATAAATCACTGGGGTGGAGGCCCCAGTCCACCACCAATGGCTGGGGGTGGATGAGGAAGGTAATTCCAAATCTGCTGTATCCTGCTTTGAATAGTGGAGGGGTTTGTAATTACAATAATTCAAGGTTAAGCTATAACTTTTGCAGAAGTTACCAAAACAGGCAGATAACCAAAATAGTAGATACTTACAGTAAAGTGGAGGAGAAAAGGGAGGGGGAGAGGATGTTAAAAGATCCTGGGTCAGAAATGGTGGCTTTGTACTTTTAATTGCACAGAAGTGGATATACAAAGTGTTAGCAAAGATTTTTGAACACAGCTTATAAAAATTTATTTCTAGCATTTCATTTTTTTGGCTGCTAATTTAAAGTCCTGTCCAGATCAGAAGCAATTGAAACTTTGTTTGCATTTCTAATAGTTATCACATAACATATAGAGGGTTTTTATTTTAAATAGATACTTAGTACAAAAGAAGGAAAATAATAAAATTATTAAAAGACTTAGTGAAAATCTTTTTTTTTTTTCCTGTTACAATGATATAGCCATACAAATCTTGAATTCCAGTAAAGTATAAAAATCAGAACTGCTTAAAAATGGAGGTAAAAGTTCTGGTCTTTAAATTTTCTTTCAGCTGCCTGAACTTTAATTCTGTTTTATTAGTTATTTTGGCTAGTCAGAGTTATATCTAACACTATGTATATACAGTATATAGTATATATTCAAGACCTAAATAAACAATCCTTGTCATCAATTACTCCTTGTTGTTATCATAACAAAAGTTTCAAGGAAATAAACCAAATGCAGATGGTTACTACCTGTAAGTCTAATAGGGAGTTCATAACCAAAAAGCACATACACCAGTATTTTAGTTCTCTAGAAAAAGGATAAGCTTCTTCTGTAGATGATGTTTTAGGGTTTTTTTTCTTTTTTGACTAGATACAAGGGCAGCAAAGACTCTGGGGATGGCTTTTGGGTAATCACAGCAACATGTAACCTGCTTAGGAATAAAGTTTGAAAGTCTTTAGCATGTCTCATCTAGCTAAATTAAAAACAATTTTGTTTTAAAATTATTACTTAATTTTATCTCACAAAGGCAGGCCTTGTTCTCTTTACATGTACTGCAATTGCTTTATCTTTTAGGTAAATGCCTGCTGAAGAGGCAGGCACAAGTGTACACATTTGCAAGATGAAAGGAAGAAGAGTTTAGTGGTGGACCAAATGAGTTTGAATATTGTGAATGTGTACATCTGACTGGAAACTGTTCTGTGATACAAGCAGATTAATGAAGTTGTACTGGGAACTCCTTCTTCAAGGATCCGGTGTAACTGAACCACAGTTTTATTAAATACATGTTTACTGTCTAAAGTCTTTGTATAGTTTCTGAATATTTTACTGTAGTTGCAAAGTAATAAGTAAATTATATTTGGCTTGTCACAAGGCTGACTTTCTCATCATTTTTAGAAACCAAAAAATCTGAAGTACAGTAAGTCTTTAGCTATTCAAATGAGGAAGAATACATATTTATAATTGATACAGATGGTCCCTCAAGAGCCAAACTTAAAGCAGTGCTTCTTAAGAGGTTTTGTATTTACTGTCTTTGTCAGGGCAAACATTCTGTACTTTGCTGTATTTTCATGGTATTAATGACATTCTAAAAGCACTTTAAAAATGCAATTTATAAATTACTTTGTTTTACAATCCTTACCTTTTACAAACTTGATTCCTTAAGGCCCATAGTGGGTGTTATAACATAAACACCTCTCAAAATAGTCTCCTTCTCCATTATAAACTTAGTCAAATGGATAAGCCTATTTACTGTACAAATTTTGTTAAAACTTGGAGGTTTTATTCAATAAAATCAGGTCTTGTTTTTAGTACATGAAGAAAAAGGCAGTGAACTGAAGTACTGTGTGCTAATGCAGAAGAGTTATTTTCTTTCAAACAGTAAGTACCTTTTCATCTACCTTACCCCATTTCAGGATGGGAGTTTCTTACTGTTCTTGAGGCTCATTTGGTTTTGGTTTGTGGGGGGATTTTTTTGTTTTGGTTAGAGAGGGCTAGATCTATTTGAGAAAACATCAGCTGACAAGAATCCAGATTAAATTATTTTCTACAAGGTACCACTGCAAAATTTTTACCTAAGCCTCTCTATAAATCTCTTAAGGCAACTTTCCCATCTCAGCATCCAGGAGCCACTCTGGCAGTCACACTCACACCACCTGAGTGGAAAGGACTGAGGCCCCTTCATAGCAGGTGGCTCCAGTGAGCCCACGGGTGCCCTACTTGACCCCCCACACACCCCACTCAACACACAGACCAGGTTTCCTTACCAGCTCGACCCCAGGTTTTACCATAGGAGATGGCAAACGTCTCAGACGTCTGGATCCTTAAAATAATTTAATGTTGGTGCAATAAGTAAATAACAACAGCTGGAGCTGGCGCCTCCGAGGACGAACCCCGAACAGAGGAACTCCTGGGCTTTTTATACGCTCGAAGTCCAAGCGTGGAAAGTCCGGTGCTTGCCGGCTCCTGCCGTGTCCGGCAGGAGTGTCTGTCTGCTCTCCTGGCCGGGCCGCACATCCCCGTGCCCTCTGTCGTGCGAAGGGTCGGCTGTTCACGGCCTCTTGCCTGGGTCCCGCACCCCAGAGCTCACCCTGCAGCTCGCACTGCGCCTGCAGCCCGAGCCACCTGCACTGAGCGTATTCCCCACCTCTTTAGCAAGAAATTAAAACACCCAACCACGCTCCTAGGTTAACAAGCCCCTCCAGCACCTCCCACTCCTGCTACGTGTACCCAGCAAAAAGTTACCACCTTTTTAGACTTGCTGTGTAACAGCAAACTTCAGCCTTAAAACCCACCAGCTCTCCCTTAGCTCCACTCAGAGGTCCCATCCGCACAGCTCGTAGAGGACTTGCTGCCCACGCACCAGGTGTGTCCAGGCAGACTGGCCATGGTCAGCTCTTCACCGTCGCACCACGTACATCAGCTGTGCTGCGCTCTTTACACAGAGCGGTATTTTAAGCTGTTGGGGGGCTGTGTCGCCCCTCCTGCAGCCGCACCAGCAGTAACCGCCCAGCTCAGCACTCGGCTGCTGCTCCCCAGGCTCCCTCATTGCCGCCGCTCGGCCCCTCAGCGCAGGGGCCGGGACAGCCGCCGTGCCCCACACCCGCTGCGAGCCGAGGCGAGCTGCCCTGGAGCCGCGCCGCTCCCCCGGTACCTGCCCGAGGGACAGCGGTGCCCCCTCAGTCCGAGCTCCGCCGGTACCTGCCCAGGGGCGGTGCCGGGCGCGGGTCCCGCCCGCTTCCGCCCCGCGCTGGGCCCGGCACCGCTCGGGCCCGGCAGACGCGGCTTCCGCCCGGCCGGAGCATGACCCAGGCGGAGAAGGGCGAGGCGGAGAACGGGAAGGACAAGGAGCGCGACCGGGAGCGGGAGCAGCGCGGTGTTAAGCGGCCCATCGTCCCCGCCGCCGTGCCCGAGTCCCTGCAGGAGGTGAGGCCCGGCCGCGGCCGCTCGGGGCGGCGCTCCCTCCCCTCCCAGCTGGGGCGGGCCCGGCCCGGGCTCGGCCTTTTAAAGGCCTGAGAAGGGGGGTGTGGAAGCGCTGGGGGGCTCCAGGTGGGCGTCGGAAGAGTTCCAGGTGGGCGTGGGGATCCTGTCTCATTCCGCGCGCGTTGTGCTGCTTTCAGCAAATACAGAGCAACTTCATCGTGGTGATCCACCCCGGCTCGACCACCCTGCGGCTCGGGAGGGCCACGGACACGCTGCCCGCGGGCATCCCGCACGTCATCGCCCGGCGGCACAAGCAGCAGGGCCAGGCGGTCTACAGGGACAGCTGGCTCCTCAGGGACGGCCTCAATGTAAGCCGGGAAACACCGCGGTGCGGCCTCCTGGATCGCTAAAATCCGTGTGTTCATTACCCATCTCTGTTGCATCTTTGTTGTATATAGTTCATATCTTTCCCTCATACTTTATGTTTTTACAGAGGAGAATACATCTCAAGTTCCACTTTTTTTCATGCTTTGAATACACTGTCAGTAGGTTTGCACAGTCTATGATTGGGTTTTATTTGATTTGTTTGTAATGAACTAAATCTAATAAATTGGTAGATTGAGGGCTTATGCATGTTGATTTCTCTTTGCTGTGGTCTCGTACCAGTCTTGGTATTTCTCTTGCTAGAATGGCAGCTGTAGGATTAGAATTGGACTTCTCCATTTGCGGATGTATTGGTTTCAAGTTGGTTTGTGACTTGGATAACAGCAAATAATTTTATTCCAGCCTGCTCAAAAAATACATCTAGTGGTCTTATTCATAATCTACATCTGTAAAAAAATTAAAAATTCATCAAATGAATGTCTCTAATATTAAATATCACATTTAAATAATTGAGATCTGTTTAAACATTTTTGCTTGGACTTTATGTATAATCTGTAGTTAAAAAGTGGCCTGAGTGCATCATTTTGGAGATGAAGTCCAGCAGCCACTCCAGTCACTTAAAAGATTCAAGCTGACTTCGATAAATAGGTGTTGGGAACTCTAATATAGAAAACAGTTTCTTTAAAAATCATCATACATTCATTTTCCATTGTACAAATTGCTGTCCTTTCTACAGTCTATCAACCACAGTAACAATTTCATTCTTTGACCATAGCTTTAGTATTACCAGTATGCAGATGTAGTTGGAAAGTGGGTATTTACACTGTATATTTGGGGTTTTCCTTAGAAACCTGAAAGTACTGAGCAGAGACAAAATGGCCTTAAAATGGTGGACCAAGCAATATGGTCCAAAAAGATGTCCAATGGAGCAAGGCGTATTCCGGTGTCACCTGATCAGGTAACTCATTCTTAAGATTTTATTAAATTGCTCATTCATGTAGTCCTTTGGTGTGTTCCTGTGTTTTAGTGGACAAGTAGAGATATCCCTTTTTACAGCAAATATGGATAATGCTATTGTGTGACCTATCTCTGAAGATCTGAGAAAATTAAGATTCAAAATGTTTCCTCAAGTGGTGGGGTTGAAGGGGTGTTTCCTTTTCCTTCCATGCATAAAAGGTGACTGATGAAATATTTATTAATAGGATTTGTCTTGATTACATTTCAGGCCAGGTCATACAACAGACAGATGCGACCGGCTATTTTGGACCACAGCTCTGGAGCCAAGTGGACAAACACATCAAATCATCCTGAATTTTTGGTAGGAGAAGAGGTAAGATTCATTTTCCTGCTGAATGAGTCTTCATATGTTTTAATGCAAACATGTCAGCAGGAGCAGTTTGATACAAGTTAGTATGTACTGCAAGACACATGAAGTTAGCCAAGCAATATATGAGAAACTTTACTGTGGAGTAATTGAATATTTGTTATCATTCAGCAAGACCAGAGGGTTTCCCCCATTTGCCTACAAGTATCTTGGATCCTTTGCTGCTATAAATCAGTGTTTCTGCAGGGAATAGGTGAGAACTTTGTCCATATGGCATAAATGAGAGAAAAGGCAAGAAACTGATAAAAAGATCAGTACATGAAATCGCTGCTGAGTAACTAGGTATTCATGAGCTTCAAAGAGTTAGAATTATTCTAATTCCTCATTTGAGATTTCTCATTTTAATATTTGTTGCTAGTGCATAGAACATCATCTCTTATTTTCAGGCTCTGTATGTTAATCCATTGGATTCTTATAATATACACTGGCCCATTAGAAGAGGGCAGTTGAATCTCCACCCAGGACCTGGTGGCTCCCTCACTGCAGTATTAGCAGACCTTGAAGTTATATGGTCACATGCAATACAAAAATATCTGGAAATACCCCTGAAAGACCTGAAGGTGAGCTGTGAACAACACATTTACGTGGGCTATATGCACTTCTACAAATGTTACTGTGAAAGAGAAGGAACTTGCTGTTATTGGGAGCCTCTTACTGGTGCTTTGCTTAACAAATACATTCTGTGAGCATGGTTCCTAAGACTTCATTTGGAATTTTGTCCGTGGCTTTAAGACAAAAATTGTTTATAGAACTTCTAACAAGGAGGTTTAGAAATCCCATTATAGACATTTCACAGTCTTAGTCTTCATTTGTTTGGGCTTTTTTATTGACTGTAAAGGAGATACCTGAGGAAGAGTGGCCTTGTATAATTGTATAGTTCCTTGTCCTTGCCAAGTAGGTTATTTTCTCATGTCTGATGTACTTTTAAACATTTTAGTGGCCCATAAACTCTTAACTTGGCATGCAATTTAAACTCATTTTTTTAAGTATTAAAAAACCTTCCCCTTTTTTATAATTTCCTTTTTTTTAATAACTTGTATATCATGCTTTCTTCCTTAGCATCAGGTGTTCAAGAATGTAAAGAGACACTTAATTTGAGAGCTGGATTTAATTTACTGTTCTTGTCTTCAGTACTACAGATGCATTTTACTAATTCCAGACATCTATAATAAACAACACGTGAAAGAACTGGTAAATATGATCCTAATGAAGATGGGCTTCTCAGGTAAAACCATACTTGAGCAAGAACTTCATGATTAATTGCATAAAGATTATTTTTTCCTCTAAGGCACATTTTTGCACATCAATCCCACTTTGGCTGGGACTAACATATTCATCTTTTACTATCCACATAACTGTTGTCTCTTTTAAAGGGGCAGAATGGTTGGCTAGTATTGAAACAAGGTTTTTGGTTTGCTCTTACAAATTCTGACTGTGGGCTTCTGGTTCAGCTGAGGCAAAAGTAGCAACAGTCTGCTTTCTCAGGTATTTCTAAAATGCACAATGTTACCTCTACAGAGTGTTAAGATTCTTAGCCTTCAAAACAAAAGTGTATGATGGAAGATACTGCTACTCTCTAGTCCTAGGGAGGACATAGTAGGAAGTTTCAGAGTTGGCTTAAGCACATAAAATGAAAAAAAATAAAAGCAAAACCAACCAAGCAATTCGTAGCTTCTTCTGCATGTTTATTCCAGACTGGAAAGCCCTCTGATGAAAATTTCCTTTCAGATAATCTTCTGAAAGTTTCTAGCTTGCCTTCTGGAAAGCACTGCTGCAGTTTTAACTATCTTGCTTAGATTTCACATGTAGAGAAAACACAGAAAGTCATTACAGAAGGCACAGTAACCCAACCATACTTAATTTAAAATATATTGGAGTAGTAATAGTACCTTTGGTTCTGCAAAGTCATTTCTTTTTATTAGATATGCAAAAAATGAACAGGAAAAAGGCTTAAAAAGGGGACAAGAATGATAACTTAAGTGATAGAGACTAGGCAAAACAGTAAGTTAACTGTAAGATGTTGGAGATTAAAACTGCTGTTGTTTAATAATAGATCAGTACAAAGTGCAAACAGTTTCCAAATATTACTCTCAGCAGAATATACACTTAAATATTATTGCTTAAACAGTGAACCCATTTAACCTCTTCTACATCTAAATAAAAGACATTCATTTTACAAAAAGAGACTTCTTGTCTGAAGGAATTAAGTAGGTTAAAAAGAGAGAACGATATCATGAGATTTAGATTTTGTTCAAGTGCATATATATATTTGATTTGATTTGTTTTATCGTATTAAAATGAACAAGCCATAGTGGCTATTTTAATTTTTGAGCAGAATGGTTCTAGATGATGCTTTGTTTGAATACTCACAAGTTTTTCAATAGCAGTAATGAGAACAGTACTACCTAATAGTACTCTGTAAAAATGTGCTGGCACTGGGATAGAAGAATTTGCAGTGGAAATGGGTTGGCTTCAGAGGAATAGAAAGAATACCAAGAAAAATTAAAAAGGTTATTAGTCATCTGAAACATGCATGTCAGAAAGTAGCATTATTAACTCTTGAAAGTGCCATTTCCTAAATAATAGTTTAGTAAAAAGATGAACTAATTATACAGCATAACTAAATTATCTTAATCTATTGAAAAACATTTGCCTTCAAAAAGTAATTCTACTAAGTGACTACAAAGCACAGCTCAGTTAAACTGTTTTTTCCCTTTGTTGCTTAGAAGGAAAGACTGAAACCTCCAGTACATCTCAGGTTTAAGTGTGGGCTTGTGATACAAATGTACTTGTTTGCAAAGTTAAAGGTAGATTGAAAGGAAAATAGAGGGGGAAATTGGGCCTTATTTTATAACTACTTAAAGAGCATATCTAAAATACTAATGGTAATGCTATTTGATTAAAACTAGAAAAAATTAGGAAAACAATTCATGTGCATCTGATAACCAAAACTCTGCAATGCTGGCTAAAAAAAAAACCAAAGTTTAGAGGCAAAATAATAATAAAAAAAAGTCATTTGAGTATAGGCATCCACTCTGCTTTTAGCTTTCTCAGAACTTTTGAAGGCTCAACCAACAAAAACAAAATCTCGAAATATCTTGACTCCCTCTTCGTTAAATACACAGCCCTTCAGGGCAGAGTGAGGCCATTTGCAGAGCTTTAAAAGACATGAAAATATCCTTTAAACATCAGCAACATGACTGGAGTTTGGCATGAATTTAATATCATTTTTCTCCTATTGCCAGGAATTATTGTGCACCAGGAGTCTGTGTGTGCTACCTTTGGAAGTGGTTTAAGCAGTGCGTGTATTGTTGATGTGGGAGATCAGAAGACGAGTGTTTGCTGTGTAGAAGATGGTGTTTCCCATCGCAACACCAGGTATCTTATCATATGCAGGATTATTACAAGCATGTACTTTGTTGCTTACCAAAGGCTTGATTTTCAAAAGGGAAAATTTTCCATAAATACTGTTTAGTTTTTTTGAGTGTGAGCCATGGAACAGGGTCAGCTGTTAAAATATGAACCTTTGAGATTTCTGATGGCTTTAAAAATAAAAACCAGGCAGAGCTGACCAGAACTGATACTGTGCTCTGCAAACTGTGTGAAAGTCATGATCCTAGCATGTCTAATGTTTTCCAAGTATTTCCATACATGCTACTGCAGGCAGCCACTATTTCAGCAAATAAATAGAAAAATCTTTTTCTTCTCTGTGCTTTAGGCTGTGCCTTGCATATGGAGGATCTGATGTGTCAAGATGTTTTTATTGGCTTATGCAACGAGCAGGATTCCCATATAGAGACTGTCAGTTAACTAATAAGTTGGATTGCCTGCTGCTGCAGCACCTGAAGGAGACATTTTGTCATCTAGACCAGGTGAGAGCAGGAAAATCGTGTATTCTCCAAGTAAGACTTAAAGAATTCAAGAACAGGCAAATGAAATCCATAGCTTGAAGAGTTTTGTTACTTTTCTTTTTTTGTTTCCTAGAGTTTAAGTAGATTACATGGCTTGATAAATATAAAAGATGCAAATTTTTGCTTACATCCTTTTTGACTTTAGGATATTTCTGGACTGCAAGATCATGAGTTCCAAATTCGGCATCCAGATTCTCCAGCGTTATTATACCAGTTCCGATTAGGGGATGAAAAGTTACAGGTGATTTTTTTCTTTACTTTAGTAATGAGAATTGTAGTGAGCATTAAGACTCAGAGCCTCACTTCATATGGACCCAGTGCTACTAAACCCATGTAATTTATGGTTTGTTCTTAAACTATTCTTGTTGGTAGTTCTAAAATGAAATGCCAAAGGTATGAAAGGGCCTAATGCAGCACTGGTGGACACACAAGACTTCCTAACTAGCTTTAGTCAGAATGGTTGTAGCTTCAACTGCATATGATAATTATCCTTTGAGTGCAGGGAATGAATGCTAATTTTGCAAGTTTTTCTGCTCACCATTGAATTTTCTAATTTTGTAACAAACTGTATGTATTTACCATGCAATGCCAGAATCTGTAACAAAACTTGTATTCATGTACAAGTGTACTTGTTGGGCTTTTTTAAATTATACAAAGCAAAAGATGCTTCAGTCTGTTACAAATTACTTGGAAAAAACACCTCTATTTAATTTTGAATTGTGAGGAAAAATAGAACAAGTAAACTATTTTTACAGAAAATGCAGAAAAAAAGAAAAACTGAATAGTAAACTCATACCAAATCTCTCACTCTTTAGGCTCCAATGGCCCTGTTCTATCCGGCAACTTTTGGAATTGTTGGACAAAAAATGACAACTTTGCAACACAGGTCACAAGGTGACCCTGAGGATCCTCATGATGAACATTACCTGCTAGCCACACAAAGTAAGCAGGAGCAGGTGTGTGAATGCTGGTTCTATTTTTCATTAAATATCATTTAATTGGGGAACAAAATGAGGACTCATTAGCTCATCCCAGAGACCAAAGTTTGTTACCTGGGTCAGGAGTATTAAAGAATAAATTTAGATTAAGGAATTAGGGATGTCTAGACAAGTCTTTCATTAGAACTTTGCATTTTCAGAGTCTAAGAAGGCTTCATATTATAGGACTGATCAATCTGATGGAGTTCAAAATAAAAACTCTACTTTGAATGTGGGGATTAAAATTAAAATTATCAGATGAGGTAATAATGCAGTGCTTAACCTACTCTGCAGAAAGGTGAAGGGAAGTACAATGGAGCTTAGTTAAGTCTTTGGATTGTTGTATAACCTGCTGAAGATGTTTTTGCATTTCTCATAGTTCAACTTCTTTTCTGATTTTTAAGTCTTCAAAAGCTACAGCTGATAGAAAATCTATGTCAAAGCCTGGTGCATTTGAGGGAGAATTGAGAGGCCAAACTTCAGACATTTCAGAGAGGATCTACCCACAAGAAGTGGAACTGGGATCTTCCCAGAGTGATTGTATGATATCTGGCAATGATTCAGAAGAACCTTTAACTGCACACATGTCCAGGAAAACTGCTATTTCTCAGTTTGAAGGCAAAGCCTTGGGCCTTGACAAAGCCATCCTTCATAGCATCGACTGCTGTGGTAAGAATTACATTTGTACAAGTCTGTCAAAGCCTTCCCAAAAAGAAATGTCAGTGTGGATTTATGTGACCCCCGTATTTTACCAAATGTAAGGATATATATCCCTAAGTTTTATCATCTCAAGAGTAGCTACACTGTTTCTTATACTTACGTCTTTGTTGAGGTTTCCTGAGCTACATGTTTGGAATCTCCAAGGAATAGAAAAAGAACTTTAAAATCAAACATTGGTTTGACTTGCGCTTCGTTAATTGTAATACAAATACAGACAAATACAGATACATTCACTTTAAAAATGTACAGATATTTCTATATATTTATTCATTCCAGCATCTGATGATACAAAAAAGAAGATGTACAGCTCCATCTTAGTAGTGGGAGGAGGTCTTATGTTTCATAAAGCTCAAGAGTTCCTTCAACACCGAATTCTCAACAAAATGCCACCTTCTTTCAGAAGAGTTGTTGAAAACGTTGAAGTCATCACAAGACCTAAGGTAACTATTAACTGAGAGCTAAATGATCAGTAAACAATGATTGGTTGAAATCTTTGAAAAACTAAAAGTAAAAAATTCTGTCAAAACCTCCAAGTAGTTGAATATCCGAGATTTAAGAGAGTTTTCAGTTTATAACATGGCAGTGGCCAGTTAGAGGCAGAAAGTTAAAGGCAGAGCAAGAGTGTTACTGGTATGGACCACTGAAGTGTTTATTAGCTACAGGCTCTATTCTTAAAGAAGCAGTTAGCCTGTGAAACTGACTGGTCTCCTCAGCAAGAAATTGTGATTATTTTTTTTAAATTAGTATTAAGGTAAAAGAAAACATGGTATTAAGATCAATTTTCATTTGACATTAATTGGGCAAAACTTGTAAATTAAAAACTTGAGTATATTTCAGAGCCTCCATTGCTGAAGGCAGAATTTTCATGACATGCCTAAAAGGCATCTTAAAAAAAAGGTGACTTCTCAGAGCATCTTAAAAATTCTTTACATATTTTTATCTAGCTTTTTTTTTTCCTGGATAACATTGAAAAACCTTTCTCCTCCCCTACCCCAGGATTCTAAGTGGTGAATACTGTTAGAAATAGTAGGATACAACCTTGGAGAACTATGCAGAAATCAGACTAGTGATTACGTGCAATCTGTGTTTTGAATTTAGGATATGGATCCACGCTTAATTGCCTGGAAAGGAGGTGCAGTTTTGGCCTGTCTTGACACAGCTCAGGAGCTCTGGATTTATCAGCGGGAGTGGCAGCGCTTTGGTGTCCGAATGTTACGAGAACGAGCCGCGTTTGTGTGGTGATGGGTGTGGGTACAGTGGAACCTGCTTAACTCAAGATTCCTTTCCCCAAATGCCCTTTCTTTTTTTTTAAAGTGCAGATGTATTGATCTGCTGCTGATATATATTTTTGTATTTTATTAATATTGACTTCAACTGAGATTTTTCCAGAAGTGTTGCAAAAACAATCTTACGGAATGCACGTGACTTCAGCACTGCTACACTTCAACTTTGGAATTGTAGGCATTGAATTCTGTGTACAGAGTACCACAGTCATCTGCAAATTAACTGTGTTTATATGATACAGGTTATTTATATTAAAATTGCACAGTGTGGGAACTTAAGGTATAAAATGTTGATGTGACAGATGTGAAGCTAAAATTCATTCCAGGTACATGTTCACAGAAGCAACAGCTGAAGAGTGCAGCTGTGGGTCTAATGTCTACTCTAACATCACCAGGAGATGAAGTTGTTACATAAGTGATCATTATGGAAAAAGTGAAATGAAGAATTAAAACTACAGTTGCTGTTGGTATTTTACTTATGTAATAAATTATATTATTCAGTGAAAAGACAAGAATTTGGAAGTGGAGTATTTTTTCCTTGCTGGTTCGTATCATCAAAACCTCTTGTTAGCTTTTCATTACCCATGGTAGAGTCTGCTTTTTTCCCTATTTCAGAAAAATCAGTATAATACACCCAAAAGAACTAGCTGCAATTGTATACAGCCAGCACCAACCTCAGTTCTGTGGTACAGGTACGTGGGCTCTCTCTCCCAACAAATAATCCTTAGTTACAGAAGTGCTATTTGTTGTAAGAGATTGAATATTTACTCTCCATTTAGGAAGAAAGCAACTGAAGGAAAAAGGCTGTGCTCACATTAGCAGGGAGTGTGGGAGAATGGCAGAGGTGACAGAGCAAACCCTTAGGGACAAGGAACACATTTTTGCACTGAGTATTTCGGGGGAGTTCCTGCAGCCCAGCCCTAGTCCAGTCCCATGGTCTGCACCTGAAAGGTGGTCTCTTCACATGATCTTATCTAAAAGGGTGCTTGCAGCAAAAGTCAAACAGCAGGAATTACAGAATACTAAAATTTGAGAAAGTAAGGTAAGAACTCTCACCTTGGTCTGTGATGAACCACTGCAGCAATAGCACATACAGCCATAAGTAGAGCAGCAGGGAGAAAACACACAAATCCTCCAACAGAATTGACTGTGAGGAGCTCTGGAAGAGAAAGAATCACTTTGAAACAAGTCTGTAAAAACTATCTTCAGTTATCATAATAGTTATCAATATATCGTATTTATGGATTTACTTATGCATATTTTAATAGACTTTAGAGAAAATGAACACAGTTACTGAAATGAGCATTTCCAGTGTCCATCTATAGAAGAGAAATTGTGCTGAAAGGCAATGCAGAATGGTTAATCATTACTGAAAATAAAGTTTAAAAATGTTGCTTAGCTTTACAAAAATATCAGTGCTCTCATCACCCCAGTATCCTCACAGAAATTCTAGTGTCATTTATCTTATAGTGAAATGAAATCCTGGAGAAGGGTATGCAGGGGAAGAAAAAAGTCAAAAACATCAGAGTCATTACTAAGTTAAATTACATTTAATATTTAATTGAATTTCAAATTGCGCTTACTAGGCTTTAAAACTATGATATATTCTTAACAGCAGAATTATAGATCATTCATAAACATTTATCTTTAAATCAATATAATTAAATAAAATAAAACAGGATGAGTATCTTCGGAATTCCAAGCGAGGTGTGCTGCAGGTAAGTGAAGCCTAATTAATGTTACTATGTTACTATTTTCTTACATTGTCATGTTCACTGATTATCTCATTCTGAACATAATAATGCCATTTAAACCATTCTTAAAAATGCAATCTCAAAAAATAAAATAATGTTACAGTGGAGCAGAGCTCCTCTGAAAGCAACAGCAGCTCTGTAAAAACCCTCTCCCTTTGTTCTCTGGCCATCTCTGGTGATTGCACTGCAATGGAAGCAAGAGCCTCCTGCTGTGCTACTACAGAAGGACAACTCAGAAAACTATGCTTTCAATTTACTATAATTCATCAGAAAATTACCTTTGCTTCTATGTCTGTTTCAATAAGAACTTCTTACCTTTGATGCTCATAAAGCAATATTAAATGTTCAAGCTTGTTGTAAAACTCACTCCTCATTTTGTCTGTATTTTTGCAAACCCCCTGAGGGTTGAAAAGATTTCAGTTTCAAGTTGTTAATAACTATAGAAGTGATGAAGTGGGTTTCTGCTGGAGCTGTGCTTGTGGTAGGCACCACACACCCTGCAGGTGGCACCTTATGACCTTACAGAGTGATCGTGCTTTTGAAGGGACAACTCAGAAGTGTTTGTTACAACACGGATTCTCTGCAGCTGTTTGAATTCAGGGACTGCTGCTTGAAAATGTATGTGGCAAAAACATCTAGCCTACTAAACCTCCAACTGATTTAGAAGCATAGTGCTTCTTAGTTACACATCTGCATGCTCAAATCTGCAAGGAATTTGTTTAGCCTACTAAAGGTACATTTGGTCATGTCAGAGTACCAACCAGTAACTAGACTAAATCCATCATTACGCATAAACCAAGAAAATTTCTCAATCTCATATCCACAGATTAAAATATGACATTACTATCCAAATTCAAGTGTACAGAATTCTCAAAATTTCCATTTTTAGGCCATGGGTATGATAGAGGGAAAGATTCAGAAGTAGGTCTTAGACCCTATTCAATATTTAGGCAAAGATCATATCATGAAACACTTTTCGAGTCATCTTTCCCTCTTTGGTATCATGTCTATATGTGTTCATAGCACCAATTTCAGTACAACTTCTGCTGTACTTCAGCAAAATTATCTCTAAAGACTGTGAATTTAAATGGATATTTAAAATTTTAGCAAATGTACGATCTGTATTTTCTTAATTACTACAAAGATCAAAGATCACTTATATCAACTACAACTTTACTCATAGTTCTACAGAGAACAATTACTCTTTTCCATTAATGAATAATTATTCAGAAGTTTAGAGTTTGGTGCCTGAGTATGAATAACCAACCACCCACAGACTGTCCATTATTTTCTTCTTATTTAACTAAGAACAAAAACATTAACAAGTAATTAAGGTAGAAAATTATTAACCATTCAATACATTCCAAGAGCGATAAGGAAGGATTTGGGAAAATAATCAGCACTTGCAAGAAATATTGAAGATAGGTGATGTCTGGAGAAAGTACAAATTCTCACAATTATCTTGGCTTGTCTTCATTATATCAACTTTGTTCTACCACGAGCATTCTGCAATGGAAAACAAGACTCCTGGAGTCATCCTCCAGGAGTGGCACTGACTCTTCACACAATACCAATCCTTGACCGTTTCTCAATGAGTTTTATGGGATCCTCTCCCCACCGTCCCATTTTAATGCACAGGTAAGGATCGCACCTAAAGCCTTGAACTGCAAGGCCCAGCTCAACTTCAGCAGGCTGCCCTCGAGCACTTCACCTACAGCTCACACAGACACCCCCGGCAGTGCCGGGCAGGGCACGGACACGGACACGGACACGGTGGAGCGGGGCCCGCCCTCCCCATCGCCACCTGGAGTTTCCCCTTCACCTCGAGCCGCGTTGCAGTTCCCAACGCTCCCTTTGGAAAGAGGGTTCGACAACACTGTCGAAGATGCTTGCTTTAAAAAGCAAAACCACTTTTATTGCTTTAAGGGGACAAAAAACTCCAAGCAAACAAACACACAAACACAACAACAGAAAACCCTAAACAAAAAAAGCCTTTTGTCCAGCCCACTAGGGGCGGAGCGAAAAAGTTGGAGCGCTCTCGGGAAAGCAGCGGGGAGGCCGCCTCAGCGCGGACCTGGACACTGCCGGAGTCCCGCGGGCGAAGCTGTCCCGGCCGTATCCCGGCCCCGTCCCACGGAGCTCCAGCTGCCCACGCACTCCAGTGGGATGGGCGAGGCGGCGGACTTCGTCCCGGCTGCCGCTCGGGCCGTTTTCGAAACAGCACGAAGCCGCTCGAACGCATCCTCCGCAGCGGCCAAAGGGTGCATTCCGCGGTGAAGTCCCACCCGCGCTCCTGCCCTGCCTCCCCACGGACCTCTCCGCCGCCGCCGCCCGCCCCCGGCTCCGCTCCCTCCCCGCCGGCGGCCCCACCCGCGCTCGCAGGGACCACCCCCGTCCCCCCCGGAGCTGGGCGGTGGCTGCCGAGGGTGGGCGGCTTCGGCCCCGCTGCTGCAGCGCCCGCGGCAGCCCCACACACGAGCGGCCTCCGCGGCGGGGAGGGACAGAGCCGTGTCCTGTGGGTGCCCCTCCTGCGGGACAGAGCCGCGATCTGCCTCCTCCTGCGGGACAGAGCCGCGATCTGCCTCCTCCTGCGGGACAGAGCCGCGATCTGCCTCCTCCTGCGGGACAGAGCCGCGATCTGCCTCCTCCTGCGGGACAGAGCCGCGATCTGCCTCCTCCTGCGGGACAGAGTCGCGATCTGCCTCCTCCTGCGGGACAGAGCTCGATCTGCCTCCTCCTCGGGCGGCCCCGCTCTCTGTAGTGCAGGAGCCCCCCGGGCGGGGTCGCGGGACCCGCGGAGCTCACAGCGGCCAGACACGCTTGTTCTCTGGAGGAAGCGGCGAGGTAAGTGGGCTTGAGCGGTCCCAGCCGTGGAAAGGAAACTTGCAACAAAGTTTTTGTAAGTGAATGAACTTCCTTCCTAGCGGGACTGAAGGGAAAGTTAGTCCAAACCATTCCCACGGCAGATTCATTTAAACGGTGTTACACAGCCTCCAGCAGGGAAAACAAACAAACAAAAGGTAAGTTCTGCTTCTACCTGAGGAGCTGTTCCTCCTGAGCCTTACACAGTCAGGCATGACAGGTTTTGGCAGTGCCGTGAAGGGTAAACGTCCTGACGGGGTCTCGTTCTGCTGCATCCTGTATTGTCCGTGCTGTGGACATCTCTGGGAGAGGGTCATATTTTACATCTGCCAGAGAGGATATTCTCGTTTTGGCTCAGTCAAAATAGGACAGGGAGTAAAGTGGCACAGTGGCTCCTCTTTGTTTCAGGATCAGTTTAGAAGAGCTGGGCTAGGACAGTGCTTATGCAGAGGGACCACGGGTAGAGGAGAGTGGATGTGGATCAATACAGCAAAAGAACTGTGCCTTGAAACTAATGTTTTAATCCATTCAATCCAAACATGTACGCTTCATTTAAACTAAATCAGAATGGCTTGATTCTTGACCTCTGCACTTCAGAACTTAAAAGAACAGAAGTTTGTGAATCATCTACACACTGACTCTCAAAGTCACTTGAATGTTATGGCCAGGACAGCGCTGACTGAGTTCACACTTTGCAAGATAAAAATGCTCTCAAATGTTATTCTGTCAGTCCTGTTCCATTTGATGTAAAATGAAACATACAAATACAACAAAAAAACCCACAAAACCAACCAAGCCACAAAAAAAAACCATAAACAAAAAAAACCAACAAAAACAAAAACCAAACCATGAAATCATATCTAACTATAAATGTGGAAAACATGGTGGAGTAAATTTAAAATAATACTTCAGCTACTAAAAAAAAAGAACATCAACATTAGATTTAGCCTTCCTGGCTGGTAATTCAGCCTTCAGCCCAGACAGTGGGTACTCTGTCATGGTACATATTTTTGATAACTCATTTGCAGTTTTATCAAAGAACAGGACAGCTCTGGTTGGTTAACAGTAATGATGCCAAATGCCCTCTAACATTTTTAGATTAGGCACCTCATCCACTACAGAACTATTTCATTTCTACCCATTTTCCAATATACCCTGCTATGCATGGAGAATATCCACCTTCTTCTCTTCGCAGTGGACTGTGAGTCCTTTAGAAGTCTAGGAGTAAGGTCTCTGGGCTGAATCCTAATGCCTTTGCTTATCTTTCTTACAGAGAGTAAAAGCCAGTTTAGTCCTTAGATGCCCTATGCAGCCTTTTTTCCCCTGTCCTTTTTGTCCTAAAAAACAAAATTTAAATAAATAAATAAATAAATAAAGTGAAGCAACACATTCTTCACCTTTTACAGCATCACTGTCCCTTAGAGAAATCTGTTTTCACATGTGACCCCACACCAACATCTGTGGAGTCATAACAGCAGGTACTGTAGGTACTCACGGATTACAGCAGCCTGACTGTATTCAGAAATGTGTTACAATGATATAAGGGCCCCAAACACCTCATTTCAGATCTCCACTGCCCACTTTGAGCTCACCAGTGTCCAATTAAGTATATTACTGAATTGTAGTAATGAGAATTTTCCTGCTCAGGTGCTCCTGCTCTCCTCAGCCTTGTAAGACCACCATCTATAGGCCCCACTGAATAGCAACCTCTGCAAACACTCTGCTTTTTTAAAATCAGCTCCAGATTTTGAAGCTCTACTGCAATACAGGGAATGTATTTTATGTTGCTGCCATATGCATTTCTGCAGGTTCTGCTCACTGATTCCTGAGGGTATTATGTTATAGACATATTCCTGAGGAACACCTTACCACATGTTCATAAAGAGGTCCTGATTTGGAGGAATTCTGATAGACATGCAATAATATTCAGTGAGGCCCAAAAGACAGCTTTTTGTTGGTAGTAAGTAGAGAGCATTCCAGTAGAACTGTTTTGTGTATACTTTCATATTTTTACGTATTCCATTTTGACATATCCACTGCAGGATTTAATAGAGCTGCCATAAAACTATAATTCCCTGGCTAAAGAGGGCCTGCTTCCTCAGCACCTTTCAGAGCCTCAAGTGACTCTATGTATAAAGATAATAACTTGATTTTTTCCAGTTACTGAAAAAAAGCACCTTTCTTGCTGAAATACAGTTTTTAGGAACACTGCACAGGTTCTAAATGCTCCAGTGCAAAAGCAAACAAACAAACAAAAAAAAAAAAAGGCCAGATGAAACTAAGGGAAAGTTGAGTGCAAAGGTGCTCAGTGTAAAAAGATTACATTTTCTATGGTTCTGCCACATTCCACAAGACTATTTGCCACAGAAGAACTTGAACTGTTATTAACCCATGCATGCTCATAATACTTCATACATTACTGTAGAGAAGTATCATCATGTTCTGATTTGGGGACTTGATGATCTCAGTCCTTGATACCAACCTCTTCAATAAAATGTTGAATAGTTTTGAGTTTCAAAGCCTGCATCTGTGAGAGGCTCTTAAACAAACCAGCTTTTAAAAGGGTATAGACTTCAGTATTAGGATTCTGGCACAAGGCAAGACACAAACACTTAGTCCTGTCATATCACTGCTGTCTTTGGAGTGCCACTACAAGAGCTTTTATTGAGAGCTCAGTAGCCATTATTTATGCTGTAGCAAGCTGTAGAACTACAGCCTCCAGCACTACCAGAGTAGATCAGTCCCTGACTGAACTCAATTCCAGGGATTTTGGAGAATCTACCCTCAGCCAAGGACTAGGTAGATTTCAGGCTTAACAGCCAGCATTCCAGTCAGGAGCTACAGCAAAATTTAATGGCTTTATCAATGCCAAAAGAAGCCAGTCAGTACCCATTTCAGAGTCTGTGAGCCCTACCTGTTTAAATAATGTGTTGACTTTCTGTAGGACCAAAATCTGAGTATTTACTTCTCCCAGAAAAGTAGAAAAAAACCACATTACAGGAACAGAGTATCTTTCCCAGATTTTTCAGACCCAGGCCCATATTCTACCAACTCCATCATCGATTTGCCGTTCCTGAATCAATAAAGTCCTGTGACCCTTTAGTTTGGCAGGTTAAACATCAGTACTTCAAAACCATAAGCCTCTTCATCACAAACAAAGCAAGTAAAAACCTCTCTACCTTTGCATGCACCTCTGCTGCGTCACAGGAAACGGAGAAACCTCCTTCTACAGGAGACAATCCTTTAATAGTTGCCACCTGCAAAAAACAAATTCCACCCCCACCTTCAGCTGGGCTCAGTTTTGAATTAGCCATGTGAGAATCACCTGTGTGAACTTCAGGCTCAGACATATCCCCAGCATCTTTTTTTTTTTCTTTGCAGAGCAGACTGTGCTCCATGGGTGGTTGCTCATTTTTCAGAAGTTTTGGGGGTTTGTACAGCCTGTTACAAGTTTTTCTAAGAAGAGTCAGATGTATGCTTCTTCCCAGCCTTTCCCTGAGAGTAAAAAATAAACATACTTTTGCACATGAGATTGTACATAAAATTGTATATAGTTGTACATTGGAGAATTTTAACATTTACTTTCACAAACTTTACACTGTAGAGTTTCACCCAAGAAAACAGTTCTGTTCCACTGTTCAGTAAGAAAAAGCTGATTATTTCAGTGATTCATTAAGGCATGTTTTCTTTTAGTGAAAACCCCCACACATTTAAAAAGAAATACAGGTTTTATATTACAAAAAAATGGATAACTGTGAAACTTGAATGTAAAAAAAAAATCAACATTAACAACACATTTCTGAAAACTTTTATTTCACATAAAACAATATTCAATGTATTTCAGGAAAAAGCTTGCTTATATCTTTCAGCTGGGCAGTGCATTACAGTGGAACAGCTGCTGGATAAGTTGCTATCTCTAGAATCCTCGGCAATGGCTTAGATAGAAGCCATTGGCCAGGGAGAAATTCTACTTACAACCTTAACATATCCCTATTCACTAACAGTATACACCTAAAGGAGTGAGTTTCAAGGGGACAGAGCAAGGGAAACACTTTTGAGTGGCCAGCAGCAACAGTTTCTGTGACACACAGGTTGTGAAAATCTTGCACTGAGTCCCTGGTACCAGTACAACACAGAGCTAAACCTGTGTTGCTTACAGGGCTCACAGGCTTCTCTGAAGGTGAAAAACTTGCCATTCCTACTCACCTTGAGGAGCTGGTGATGATGGATTGTAACTTTACTTGGAGAACTCTTGCAGGACCTGGGTTTAGTACTAAGGTAGAAAGCAAAGATAAAGAGATTTTGCCTTTCCCTATGTTAGGAGTCATGTCTCCAAACCCAGCAGTTTTCCACCTTAGGGATAGCTGGAAATGAGTTTCACTGTTACACATCTGTTGTGTAGAGATGTCCTAGATTTGGTCTGGCAGAATGTGCAGTGGGCATACTCATCATTTCCACTGTGAATTGGCTGGTGTGATATCACTGTCTGTCAAAAACTTACTGAGAAGTTTGTGGAATTGTTGTTTTTCTTATATTCTTTCCTGTTAGAGGTGGGTGAAGAGAGACTACTAGGTAAGCAAAGGTTTCCACCTTTTATAGGTTTGGCAAATACTTGAAAATGTCTGTCATGTATCTATCTCAGGAACCAGGAGCAAATCAAAATCAGGCTGCATATAATACACAATGGTACACCATCTGACTGGTGCACAGACTGCATTAAAGGAATAATAAGGCAGCAAATTTCAGGGTAAATGTTTATTGGTTTATTGACATTGTTATTATCCATTGTTTCTGGATAGTGAGAATGGGTAAAGTATACCAGTGTTACCTGAAAATTACTGACATTCTAGAGGTAGTAATGCTTACATCTTAATTAGTATTTTTGTTTATTTTTCTAGGGTAAAACACTGGATCTTTGTTGAAAATTCTGCAAAACTGGTACTGTCAGTAAAGATGTCGTACTTAATAAAAGGAGTTAAATGGTGCAGTCCTGTAAGTCAGATGGGCAAAGTAACAGGAAGCCTCTTTAAAGCACACACATTAAAGAACATTTTGGGCATCAATGAACAACAACTCAAAATTTCACGTGCATCATCTCAACTTAGCTCTGAAAAGGCAAACTCTTATAACTACGTCATTGTTGGAGCTGGATCAGCGGGGTGTGTATTAGCCAACAGACTGACAGAAGACCCTCTCAGTACTGTGCTCCTTCTCGAAGCAGGCCCTAAAGATACCCTTCTAGGCAGTAAAAGGCTGATGTGGAAGATTCACATGCCTGCTGCATTAACATACAACCTCTGTGATGAGAAATACAACTGGTACTACCACACAACATCCCAAAAGCACATGGACAACCGAGTGATGTACTGGCCCCGAGGGAGAGTGTGGGGTGGCTCCTCCTCCCTCAATGCTATGGTTTACATCCGAGGGCATGCAGAGGATTATAACAGATGGAGCAGGGAAGGGGCTACAGGATGGGACTATGAATATTGCTTGCCCTATTTTAAGAAAGCACAGACACATGAATTGGGGCCAAATCAGTACAGAGGTGGAAATGGACCCCTGCACGTGTCAAGAGGGAAAACAAACCATCCTCTTCATCAAGCATTCCTGGAGGCAACCCAGCAAGCTGGGTATCCCTTCACAGATGACATGAATGGCTATCAGCAAGAAGGATTTGGCTGGATGGACATGACTATACATCAAGGTAAATCATAATGGGGTCCATAGATAATTTCTGTTTCTGAGCCATCAGTGGTACTTCTGAATAATTTTGGAATATGAACATATAATCTGCACTGGATGCCATTTGGGTGTTTAGATTACTACATAGCTATGGCATTCTGTGTTTACATCCTGCTCATTTCAGCTTTCTATCAGTCTAGTGGGTATTTCACTGAAAATTGCATTGGCAGTCTTGATTCACAGTTAAACTGCCACTGTGAAATTTGTTCTGTTAAAATAAAATATTTAGTTATTATTTCAAATCACATCTGCTTTGAACTGATAAACTCTGTGAAGGCTTTCCCTCTGTAAACATCCTGGTGGTTATTGGCCAAAATCTGAAGATTACTGAGAATGACTATTTTGATGTTTAATGTAAATATACATTGTAGGTCAGAGATGGAGCACAGCTAGTGCTTATCTTCGCCCAGCCATATCACGCCCAAATTTGTCAGTTGCAGAGAAGACACTTGTAACAAAAATCTTGTTTCAAGGAACAAAATGCATTGGTGTTGAGTATGTGAAAAATGGGCAAACAAAAAAGGTAAGAGATTTTTATTTTCCAGTTGAAAGGTATGAGTCAAAGCAAAATTAATTTTTTTAAAAACCAAACTTTTATTAAAAGTAGCCCACTATAGGACTCCTTGTCAGTTGTTTCACAGTGGGTGATATTTCAATTGTATTGATTTAGAGATTAACTTCTCTATCATATTTCCATCTCTCAGTACCGAGGGGACAAGTCATAACTCGATGTTACACAAGAGTGTTGTGTAAGATGTCTGATTGGAACCTATGGTGCAATCATGCACTGTCTCAGCATATTGGCTAGTCTGCTGCAATGCTGATGTTTCTGAAAAACAATTCTTAAAATGATGTTCTGGTAAAAGAAAATCTGTAAAAGCCACATCAGAAATCTGAAGGGCTCAAGGGATAAATAACGAGTCATTCACTTCTACTTTACCATTATGTATCAAGATAGTAATGGGAGGAAACATGGGATAGTAATGATGAAACATAATCATGAAACTTGCCTTATGGTTGGTTGTGGAATGAGTATTTTTCAGCCTCAGTCCAACTTCCACTGAAGGTGTGGTTGTGTGGAAGGAAGTTGGAATTGTCATTACAACTTAATTCTGTGGATAAACAGTTCAATTTATGCTTCTTTCAATCCATTGACTTCTGTAAGAGCTAAAACATCCTCACTTCCCTTAACAACTGGCTATGGAGTGTGTAACTCTTAAAGGGGTTTGCATGCTAATAACCTGAGATACTTAGACACAACAACTAAAAAAGTGTAATGATAATATCCTAGAGAGAGTACAAATGTGGATGGTTTGAGTCCAGCAGACAAGTGTTCTGTGGCTGAACACCTGCTAAAAGTTAAAATGCAGAACAAATAAATTGTTCTTTCATTTTTCTAATGCACAGAACAAATCTGTTGTTGTCTAAGTGGTTTGGTAATGATAATCCTTTTAACAATGTAAAACAAAAGTTGCAGGACATTTAATTGATTTCATGAGCTATTAAATGTCTGTGAAAACAGTGTCTCTAATTGCTGTTCTTGTGCCATTATCAGATTAACTTTGTTGAAGAAGGTCTTGGAAACCTAATTGCACATGATCAAAGACTGTCTGAATATCAGAACATTTAATTGCAAAATTCTCTAATTCTTTAATTGCTATGAATTTTCATGCATATTAATATATCTATGAATTATACATAGTGAAAGAATTATATATATTTAGCATATATCAGACAAAGTACACCTTCAAAGTATTTCCCTTCTTTTTTCTCCCCCCTCAGCATCACAGTTACAGGATTTCTATTCTTTTACTTTCTAGAAAATTTTATACCTGTTAGGATGGAAAAGCTAATAATTTTATTGCATTATGAACATCAAGATGAAACACTTGATTCCATTAAAGAGTTTCTGGTTTTACAGTCCACTTTAGATAGGATCTCTTTTACGTCCAAAGATCACCAAAACCTGATTCAAGCATGATTCAAAACCTATTCACCAGCCAGTCACTTGTTATTTCACCAGAGGATGAGGTCCTAGAGAAGTTCCAGGATCCAGTAAGCTCTCTGACAAAAGTATGGAAGGTGGACTGAACATTCCTAGACTTTTTAAGTTCAGAATCAAGCAGAAAATAACATTTTAAAGGATAAAAATGTTTCAATGTATCATAAACTATGTATCGTAAACAATGTATCATAAACTAAATAACCCATACAAAACCCATACAGAAATGTATCAGTCAGTTTTTCTCTTAGCATCTTAACTTTGAGCACCATGAAAGACTATATAGGCTGAGAATAACTACAGTGCTGACTTTACAGTGAATTTAGACTGAACAAGCACCATTTGAATGGTACTTGGAACAAATTGGCACCAGTTCTGTGTGTACCATAGAAAATGTAAGTAAGTTATATTTGTGTAACATGCAAAATACAGATCTAAGTGTTGGTTCAACAGGCATAGATGTGATCTGTGTTAGTCTTAACACAGGTTATGTTAATGACTGCCCAGAGCAAAACAATAAAAACCAAAAATAGCAGCATTGTCCCTCTGTCAGCAATATTAGATAAATGCTGTGAAAATAGTTCATGAAACTTCTTCCTCTTACTTCCTAGTCTTACTCCAGCAACAATCTCACTTACAATCATTCTGTATAGCTGAGGTGTCATTCAAAAAGGACAGAATTACTCCAAGTTAATATGCCTTCCATGCTAATCTGTTAACATTCCCCCATACTACAGGAGAAAACATATCACTTTTTAATGTTGCTTTAGAAGATAAATGTCCCACCTAAAATAAAACCAAACAGCTACTCGTAACAGAACCTTCCACTCTACAGAAGTGGAAAATGCAGATGAGCAGTTCCACACATGGAATCACAGAATCATAGAATTAAGGTTGGAAAAGACCTACTAGATCAAGTCCAACCTTCGACCAAGTACCACCCTGCCCACTAACCTATATCACAGAGTGCCATGTCTCCCTGTTTTTTGAACACTTCCTGGGATGGTGACTCCAGCACTTCCCTGGGGAGCCTGTGTGTTTCCTTGAACCCTCATGGATTTTGCTTGTAATGAGAAGAAGCTCAGGGGCATAATTGTGTGTGTTCACCTATTTTGTCCTCACTGTGGCCACACAGACATATTAGAATTCAAGGATAAATGTTAAGGTGTCATTTTTGCAAATGCATATTGCTTTAACATGTTGGACTAGCTTAGAATTTGCATTAAATTGTTACATACTTTTTGTTTCTTCTGTGGGGTAGTTGTTCTTTCTAAAGAACAGGTGAACATTGAATTTTTTTTCTTATCTCCTAGAATAAATATTCAGTTTGTAATCCCTAACTCAGTGTCTATACAACAGATATCTTATATTTCAACAGGCAACATTCGTGTGACCAGGGAGGATGGAACACGTGTGTGTGTCCATGAACCATCTCACTGGAACAGAAAGGGATATTTTGAACATATACTTGCAGAGAAGGTTCTAGGAAAAGAACTAAACAGCACAGAAAACTGAGTCAAAGGCAGAGGAAGTTTAGCAGCTGTATCATGGCCAGCTCAGGGCTCAGACCAAACTGTCTGATGAAAAGTATGTCAGCAAAACAGAATTAGAGATATGCCTGCAGACAGTTTTCTCAGTAGTGTAGTGACTGAGAGGCTTCTGAGAACTACAACGAGCTAAGAAACCAAACATTAGTCTTGGCTGAATTAAGAAAATAAGCTCTTGAAAATTTCTGAGCTAGCATGTCTCCCTTCAAGATCTCCCTTAGGAGTTTCAGTTTTAATTTACAAATGGTTATTGAAAATGGAAGAGAAGCTTAACTGCCTGATCCTAGTGTTATAGGTACTTTTTTCCTAGCAAGTAGGACAGGAGTTTATTTGCAGCCATGGTACTGACTGAGCTGAATGTTTATGTGCCATCCAATCTGAATGGATTGTGAAGATGGTAATAAATACAGAAATGATCAAAGTGAAAGCTTGATTATTTCTCTCTGCGGAAACTTCTGGCAAGACAGGAACACATTTAGGATGAGGAAAATGTGAGGGAAGGGTGTCTAATCTGGATCAGAACAGCATATTCAAACAGAAGCTCTTGACATTGCTTTCAGTCAGCTCAGGCTTAATAATCTTAGGGCTTTTGTGCTCATTTCCTTTTAGGTTTTTGCCAATAAGGAAGTTATTTTAAGTGGAGGTGCCATAAATTCTCCACAGCTGCTTATGTTGTCTGGAATTGGAAATGCAGATGACCTAAAAAAACTGGGGATCCCTGTTGTTTGCCATCTTCCTGGTAATTTTTTTATTTGTTTTAACCTTTCATGTTCTGACAAATGTAATTCAATGACGGTTAAATAAAATGAATCATGAAACTCAGCTCTCTTTATGTCAGCTTGTGTAGACTGAAACGTGTTTGTTACAAATCAGTGGAAAGCTGCATTGATTTTATACAAATCACTGGAAACATGCATTGATTTTAGAACTGAACAACAAACTCCTACAAACTCCTACACTTTCTTCACTACATTTGATAGTAAAAATGCCTTTCTGAGGGCATACTTTAAGGTTAAGCAGCACACTTATTAAGAATTTTGAATGAGTTTTGATCCACAACAGATTGCATAAACTCCCACTGTCATAAATACTCAAATATAGAAGGAAAACCATGAACTTTTCCTTAAAACTAAAAAAGTTAGTACTGTATTAACTTTCTATTTCCATTCTAGTTATGCTATGTTTATGTAAAACCTAATTCTGACATGAGCAAAAGGCTGACATAAGTCATGGTCTTGGTCTTAGTCACCACTGCCCTTGTTAAGAGGTTAGTTTAGTTCCCATTTATGTTGTTTTCTGGTAGCAAACATGGTGTGTAACAGTTCTGTATTTAAATAACCTCCCCCCATCTTTTCTTCTCCCTCCTCCCCCTTTATTTCCCCCCCAGGAGTAGGCCAGAACCTTCAAGATCATTTAGAAGTGTATGTCCAGCAAAAGTGCACCAAGCCTATTACTCTATATAGTGCACAAAAGCCACTTAACATGATAAGGATTGGTCTGGAATGGCTTTGGAAATTTACAGGTATGAAAAAAGTATGCAATCATTCTACCCTTGATTGATTTAGAATTATTACAGCCTTTCATCCATGGATTTCATAATCTGGGAGCCTTGATGTGTAAATTTTTTTTAACGCTCTGGAAAATAACTGGAACTTGCAAATGGACTTGAACTATTTTCTTCTAAATCAGAATATTTTAATGCAATAATATCTTAGGTAACGAGGGAGGTTATTATATACCATTTTTAACATTTCTATATCTCATTTGAAGAAAAATTCTACATTTAAAAATCGGTGCTCCTGAAAAAGTTATTGTTAAAAAAATGAAGAAAATATTCTACTTGAAATCCATGCAATGTCAATAAAAATATATTGTTGAACTGAACTAAGTCTTCTGCATAATTGTCCCAAAGAATTTGTTTGTTGCTCTGATCAGAATCCTTTAGGCCTGCAAGTAAATCCAAACCGACTTTTGCTAAAATGACAGTGCATTTTACAGTAACTCAGCTGTAAGTTGTACCTTAAAAAGAATCTGTAAATACAGTCCTTGATCTTAGTAAAATAGTTTGGTCAAAGTTGAGGTCTTCCCCATTTGCTGAATTATTCTATTGGTATTTAACAGCTTAGGCTGGATATATGTGGCTTTTTACCACACAAGTAAATACTGACAGCTAACTTAGGTTTTTGAACAGATGTGGAAATAACATTATATGGGGCATATTGCAAGCTTTTCATCTTTCCCTTCAGGGTAGGGACTGTGAATATCTCTGCCTATTACATGTGACTGATGGGATAAGTGTGCTGCACATCAGGGAGTGTGCAGGACAGGAATATCAGGGTGCTGCAGTTGGTTCCCTCCACACCTGTGGGTCCTGGGACCAAATCTGCTTCTGGAGTTAGACCCTGGACCTGCCAGTTGGTGAGAGAACTGTAACATCCCACTCTTAAATAAGGAGGATTTCCAAAGTTATGCATATTTACATTTATCTAGCCATTAAAAAGCAGATGAAAGTGATGCACATTTCTTAAATTATAAGCTGTTCAAAATGGATTTGTGTTCCTTGCAATTGATGCTCAATCTATAAATTATTCACAGTAGTGTTACTAACGGTTAAAAAGAAGTGGATTTGTTGCTCTTCTGAGGTCTTTTAATGGCATCTTCTCTCTCATTTACACTTTCTAGGTGAGGGAGCCACTTCCCACTTAGAATCTGGTGGTTTTATCCGAAGTGAACCAGGGGTTCCTCACCCCGACATTCAGTTCCACTTTCTTCCTTCTCAGGTGATTGATCATGGTCGGGTTGCTTCCACGATAGAAGCTTACCAGGTGAGTTGAAGAATATGTTCCAATCATGTCTTGTATTAGTAAGGAGGCTTAGACTCCATAATAAATATTGATAAATTGACTGTATACTGAAAAATACTTTGTACAGTATAATATGAAAGAGTTGCCTTAACCTCCTACATTGGGTTAAAAAACACAAGCTTGTCATTTGATATTGCTACCAAAATTATGTTACTTTTTATCTCGTATCAAAATTATGATACTTTTTATCTTTTTATCTCAGCAAGTATTGAATTGCTGGTTAAGGATTTGCACTGCTGAAGTGCCATAATGCTGTTGATTAGGATAACATTGTGGTAGGTGCTGTTGAAAACTAAATCAAGTTCCACTAAATCCATTCCACTGCAGTTCAGACAAAGGTTTAAGTGAAAATTTATAAGACCACACATTTATTCATTGGCACAAATCCAAGCCCCAAGCCTGTGCTAATTCTGGGGAACTGTCGCTGAATATATATGTTTCTTGTTGCCACTCTCTTCTTCAGGGATGGTAGTAATTTGGTCCAACTGCTGATTGTATTAGAATGCTCTGCTACTACTAAATTGGAATGATTGTATTTTAAATCAAAAGAACAGCTGTGAGTTGGTATTTCCTTTCCCTTATGGAATACACTTAGAAAAAGTTTATGTAAAAAGGGAAAGTGTTCAGTGGTATTTTCCATTATCTCTGTTTAACATTTATGTTTGCTGAATTTGTAAAGTCTGTCTAAATTAAAAAAAGAAAAACAAGCAAACAAACAAAAACACCCTCATACTGAATTTGGAACCGTATCTGGTGGGATTGTGTCACGAGTACAGCACTGTTGTTGCAGGTCCATGTGGGACCCATGAGGAGCACAAGTGTGGGCTGGCTGAAGCTGAAGAGTACAAACCCAAATGACCATCCTATCATTGAGCCCAACTACCTGTCAACAGGTAAATGCAGCCTCTCCTTGCTCTGATGTCAACTTACTTCCTGCCTGTTTCAGTGGCAGATTTTTCTGTCTACTCAGCACCATTTCAGAAGCGTTGGCCGGTACATTGTTACTGATTTCTCATTTATAAAAGTCAACTAGTATTGAAAGAGGTGGTTGCCCAAAGTACCCTATAAACTAGAAAGAATTCCTTGGAGGGGATGCAGTCAGAATTCCTCCAGCCTTTTCTCTTCTATGCTATTTTTATCTGTTATGCATTCTGTATGTACTGCTAAACTGAAGGTCTACTTACAGTTTTCTTATTTTCTTTCTGCACAGAAAGAGATATTTGGGAATTCCGCCAGTGTGTCAAGTTGACCAGAGAGATCTTTGCTCAGAAAGCTTTGGAAGAATTCTGCGGGCCTGAAATTCAGCCAGGAAGCCATGTCCAGTCTGACAAAGAAATAGATGCTTTCATAAGGCAGAAGGCTGATAGTGCTTATCATCCTTCCTGCACCTGCAAAATGGGTCAGCCTTCAGACAGCACTGCTGTAGTTGATCCCCAAACAAAAGTCATTGGCGTTGAAAACCTGAGAGTAGTCGATGCTTCGATAATGCCCAGTGTTGTCAGTGGAAATCTGAATGCCCCGACCATCATGATAGCAGAGAAAGCTGCAGATATAATTAAGGGCCTCCCATCACTTCAGGAGAAAAATGTTCCTGTATATAAGCCTAAAACCCTGGAATCACAGAGATAAACAAATATTCTCATCCTTTCACATCTTTTGCTACTTAGGCTTTGATCAGCATGTGGGTATCTCATACTGAACGTGCCAACATGATAAATATCCCACAAAACAACATGTCCTAATAAAATAACTACTAATTTGAACTTTTTTTTTTAAAATTAGACTACCTGCCCTTTTTTTTTTAATGAGTTGGCTTAAGTTGCTTTTTTTAAAATTACAGAATCATAGAATATGCTGAGTTGGAAATAACCCATCAGGACCATTGAGTCCAACTTCTGGCCCTGTGTAGGACACTCCAAGAATCACAAATCAAGTTAAATACGACCTCCTGTGGTAAATTCAAACTTTTGGTTGAAGAGAAGCTGTTTCTAAGTGACAGATGTGCACACGAGCCAGAAATACAGTGCAATTGCATGAGGAAGGGAAGATATTAATGTGTACTATTTTGAAAATCCTTATGGTCTGCCTTGTTATTTAAAGAAACATCCTTAAAGTTACTGGTCTTAGCTCCAAGGTCATTGTTTGCAAAAGATATTTCTCAAAAAATATTGTGAATGGTGCCTTGCTATCACTCAAATTTTATTTAAACAATTACAGCCAAACTACCTTTAAAATGAAATGTTATTCAAAATAACTGCATAAGGTCAGATATTTATAATATGGGAAGAGATCTTTTTAAATTAGAAGACAAGTATCTTATTCAGTGAATCCATTTTAGTTGGGACTTAAATCTTAATTTTATTATCTTCAAATGTGTGAATTAAGATGCATGATCCTTCATGGACTTACTGAATGAAATTGAATCCATCGGTTAGTTTGTATTTATTAAGAATTGCAAAATAACTTCTGACTAAGCAGCTGTCAAATTGTAAAGTAAAAGCTTCTGTAGCCTAAAAGTTTGGTGGCAAACAGAATAAACTTTTTTTCAGAAAAAAAAAATGGAATTTGACACCCTTTGAACAGATTGTAAAAAACCTTGCTGACTCAGACATTGGCTAGAGGGACAACTGCAGATGTTTAAGGCAGATACTTGTACCTGGTGCTGCTCGCTGTAAGGCAGGGATTGGAAGCCCTGCTGTTAACTGAGAGAAAGGACTTGATTCACTTGAATGTCTGCATAAAGACAAACAAAAGCACTGAAGATGGAAGATGACAGCAGTGAACTCTGCTCCAAAAAGAGGCAGGTAAACCCTTTCTATGTACGTGATGCATTCTTTTGAAATGAGGGGAAGAACAGGAATATTTCAAGTCGTAGGTGATTGATTAGCTGAAAGACATGATTGATCTGACGAAACTGTGCGTTTGGGAGAAGCATGGACTGCATATTCTGTACCTTTTAATGGCAAATCTTTTTTATTCAGCACCTGTGTTCCTGAGATTTTTCCTTTAAAGGTATTCAGCAAGTGTCTTAGTGTCATTTGGAACACAATTAGCATACTCAGAGTAATAATATAAACAGGTGAGACTTACCACAGTCCTGTGCAGTTGAGAGGGGAAGCAATTTGGCAAGATGGAAAACTGAAGTTCCTGCATTTGCAGATTTATAACATGGGTTTCCAATCTAGGTATACAAGATGGAAATTGTTATTATGCAGCTGCAGAGGATTAACTAGCCACTGGCTTACATAACTTACCACTGAACACACAGAGCTATCCTCTGCCATTATGTCAAGCCCTAAAAATATGAGTAAATAGCAAAGTATCCACAACAAACTATATGTATCTTAGATAATCAGGCACTTCTTCTGAAACATAATCTTTTCTGGCACCCATAGACACCTTGCAGATTCCTCCCCTTCGAAACACTTAAAACATTTTCATTGCTGTGAACTGCAGTTGCTTTATTAATTCCAGCCTCACTGCTGTAGAACGCTGAGGCTCCTTCATGACATTCCTTTGACGCAGTGCTAGAGAAATGGCTGGAAGTTTTTGCTGCCCTGGGGAAATCTTTAGGTAACACCAATCTTACCATTAGTTTCTCTTGCTGATACCTGGCTGCTGATATTGAATTCCTGGTAAAATTGTTCTGACTCCTAGCAGAGTCAAGTCATGCTTAGAACATGTCCAAGATATTCTAACATGCCCCGTGGAGCACTGGCAGTCTGCTAGCTAAAATTAACCATCTTTTACACCTTATTGGATTGCAAAACACAGGCTGAGAATTCCAGAGTTTTACTTATTTAACAGAATAATATGGTGTGATTATTCCCAATTCTACCGAGACATTAATTTTTCTATAATGTGCAGATGACACTATTTATGTATTCAAAACCAGTTAACTATAACAGCTGTTTGATGTGAGAATTTGGAAATTACTAGACCTACCAGCATGGCTTGAACCAACAGTGGTTCTGCAAGTGAGAACATCAGCATTTCCATGGGGTTATCTTGCTGCAGATGCTTCAGACAGCTGGAGGTCTCTGGTTGGGACAATGAGATTAAGAAAGAAAAGTGGCCAAACCCACACCTTTTGTACACACATTTCAGTTCAAATTGCTTTGGTATGACAAGTGCTTTTAAAAGCAGCAGAAAATACCAGTATTTGTAAAACTGCAATTTATGTAAGGTTTTGTACACCAGAACTTCTGATGTTTCAACAACTTAAAATCCTTTCCAAGTGTCTGATTTTAATTAATCTGCAACCAAATGAGGCAGCTATATAAATACTGGAAAACTGTAAACTGGGCTTGTAATATGCATTTTCTATAAAATATACAAAAATTTTTTTAGGAATAATTAAATATTCTATACTTCTTATAGTTAAAATGAAGAGTTATTGTAGAGAGAACACATGATATCACTGCATTGTAACTTTAGTCTCAATTCTTCTGTCATCCAAGCTCCAAAAAAAATGTGTTCAAATATATTTTGTAGATTCACTTTTTCAGTGAATTTACTTATAACTTATTGTTATTTCACAAGATACCAAATCCAGAAACCTCCATTTTGGCTTCCTGGAGTTTCTTTTTTTCTGTAAACTGGGAAAGTACAATGAAGTGACTACAGCTGGGTAACCTACACAAGCACTTCCCAGCAGATGGCATGAAAAATATTGATGTTTTAGGGGATTATAATCAAATTTTCCTAATTCTTTCCATAGATCTGTATCTAGGGAAGTAATAATCCCTTTTTTTATATGAAAACTCTCCTTGTTTTTTTTCTTTCTGGTTAACAGCAACCATTCATAAAAGGCTGATACAGTAGCCTGATACTGTATTCCACATGTCCCCTCCCATTCTTCAAACAATGCAAACAGAATTTAACCTTTGGAGCTTGTTGGTGAAAAAATATTAGTAAAAGGACACCCAAGTATAATAAAATTATTACACAGTTTTATTTTGAAGAACATTTTGCATTTGTTTTAATACAAAATGATGTAGGTCAAGAAATAATTTACAAACCTTTAAGTTCTTATCCTGGCATTTGAAATAAGAATGATTTCAGAGGAAGTCTGTAAGCTATTCATAGGAAACTGTCATTATGTACAAAATGCTTATTGACATGTTTTAAACATCACATTTGTAAAAATGTGAACTGGATTGCTATCTAGCATATGAACTACAGGTAAAACCTGATAAGATAACTTGTTAGAACAAGTCATTGTTATCCAGTGCTAACAAAATAGACAGTAGCTTTCAGTGTGGTTTTTTATTATCCTCCAAGGTCATTTCAGCCTCAAAGTCATTTCAGGGTTTTACTGCATTGTGAACAATATCGAAGCCCTCTCTTGATTGCATAAAAATAAATCTTTGAAATAGTACACATAGAACAACAGAAAGGTAGAGGCAATAAAATAGTATACTTTGTATATCAAGGTTTTTGGTTCTGTGTAGAATCACTTTATGTTATTTCTTTTCTTTCTGAGCAGAGAAAGTAGCACTGAAGTAAAGCATTTTCATTTCCCTGTGAAGTATTTTCTGCCCAAGATGCTTCCTGTGTCAAATTAGGGTATGAAGGTATTACACTTAGTCAAAACTAATTGTCTCATGACCATAACTTGGCAGAACTTGTCAAGTTGTTAATTTTTTTTTGCATGGGATTAATACAAAAATAAAATTAGAGCTTATTTTTCAGTCAAAAAAGTTGAAATAACTTTAAATCTTTTACCTTTCTAAGTATAAGACTGTAAGTAGTCAATGGTGCATCCCTTATGCTGAGAGATTCTTTTGAGTCAATTATTAAAAAAAAAAAAAATCTGTTCTGTTGCCAAGTTCAAACTTGACACTTTATCCCAAAAAGAGATTTACACTGAGAGGTGGCTCTATTTAAATATTTATGCTATAGATCTATATATTCCAAGTAAAAATACTTCTATCTAGAATTCTGTGGAGAGTTACAATAATTAGGGTCCATAAATATTGCTGCAGTTCAATTACGGTACAATAATTACAAAATATAGAACATCTCTTTACAAATACAAATCATTGTATATTACAATTAATTTACAATATTTTCTACTATATAATTTTTAGCAAACTATCTTATCTAATTCTACTATAACCTGGTTGCAAGTGCATTAGTAAGAATGCAATTATTCCAGTATATTTTGCCCTTAACGTGATAGTCATAAAACAGACTATCTGAATGATATTTTCCTATGTAAACTGATGTTACATATGACAGATTATTCTTTATATAACTTCTTTTTCCAACAATCTCTAACAGGTAGAGCATGACAAACTGTAGTTTAGAAGAGCATTAAGAAAAGAAATCAGGAGGCAAGTTTGAAAACAATGTTAGAATGGATATGCAACGAGTAGCTGATATGCTATTGAGCACTGAGGTAATGACATTATTTGTTGTCATCACTCATCTCATGTTGCTGTTTCCCACACAATTTTGTGCCAGACCTGTACAGACATTTTCACTGACAAAATCCTGCTCTACTATGAAGGACAGCAGCACAAGGTTGAAAGACAGGCAAGATATTACACCTCAGAATCCTGCTCTAGCCCTCAAAAAACTGATTGTCACAATCTGCTTGGTTTCAAAATAACCTTATTCCTGCAGAGGAACTGAAGGCTCTGCGGGAGGAGACTCGACAAACTGCAGCTCTGATCACATTTCGGCAACCTGGAGATAATAAATGTATTAGTTATGGCTTCCTTGAGGTGTGACATCACTCGTACAAAACTTCGACTGGTTACTCACTCCAGCTAGTGCCTAGCATCTTTAAACTGTGAGGCACTTTTTCTGTTATTAGAATCATTTTCCTTGCTAAATACTATAAACTTGTAATGCATATCATTTCATCAGCTAAGTCTTCTTCATATCGTCCCGTTTCCGGTTCTTCATCGCTGTAGCCAGGACCAAAATCTTGAAGTTCATAATCTTGTCTGCTTAAAATTGGAAACATATCCCCATTGGTCCCATTGCTAATATTTCCATTGAGAAGATTACTTGCTGCACTTTCCATCTCATCAATGGTCATGTCACATGCATCAGCAATCTCGTGCTTCGTCGCAGAAACAAATTTAGGGTCCTTTGCATACCGTCCTAGGCCTTCAGATATAAGCACCTGGCAGGTGGAGAGAGTGAGATACACAGTGGAATCAGAGAAGAACAGACAGATCATAAAGTTTCTTGTTTGTGGAGAACACTCAAAACCCCACTGTGAATCACTACAGCAACCCACAGCAAAACTGTGTAAAGAACAATGAAATCACCCTGCCAGCTCTGTGATAGTGCAACTGATTTCACAGTACATCTGAGACTTCTCTTTAGAAATTTGGCAGTAGTCTTGGATAAACATGAATCATCAGGCTGATACAGTTAATGTCTCTCAAATGGTGCAATTAGAACAACTGCCTGAAATACAGATTTTTGTATGTTCTCAGTACTTTAAAGTACATGGAAAAAAGATGTTGAATTCCCATGTGCTAAAACAAGTAACAAAATGTATTTTTTAGCTCACACCAATGGAAAGGAAGTAATAGATGGGAGCAACAACAGTAATTAGTACTCAGAAATGCTGCGCACTCTTTATCTTCACATCCCTTTTAATATGAAAGGAAATTCCTAACATTCTTTAGTACACCTACAAATCAATACTTGTAGTTGTTATTCACCCCTCTGCATTTAACACACTGATTCATAGAGTTTTTGATCTTTTATTCAGATTATTGCAAAAATGCTGATTATTTCTATAGAAACAATGGAGAGAACAGGCATATGCATCATCTCTTCCTTATTGCCATTGTGGAAGGATACTTCAGAACTGATCCTCATCTAGAAAACTTAAATTTCAAAATGTTGAAATATCTTCAGTTCTATGATCACTACCTCACTGATTTTAAGATTTGGATTCAGCAGAAATCCTTTACTACACAATTCAAAGAGTTCCACTCTTTACTTAAAGCCAGCTGGGGGCTATGAAACCGAAAATACCACATTTTCAGAGAGCTATTGTGAACAAAATGATATGCTTTTTAAAGTCAACACAAAAACTGAACACACAGACACTGCTGGCCACTTCAGAGGTTCCTGCAATACTCACCGCTTCTACCAGACTGTCTGCACTCCTCTGCTTGTCACTGTGTTTATGCCTAAAGTCATTGGGGACAGTCAAACTGGCTGGTGTAAATGTCCGGTAGGAAATGTCCGGGTCGTCCGTGTACCAAGAGCTCCTGTGCAGGGAAGGGAGGCTGCCGTTCATGTGCTCTGTGGAATCAGCCCTGTCCACCTGGATCAGAGGGGTGTAATACGGGGTACGGTCCCTGTTGGGAGGGGTGGCAGGTGGGGTAGCCCAGGAACGCGTTGAACGACTTGGTGAGTGTTTATGAGCTTTGCTGGAATCCAGACCTGCAACGGCCATGACCTGGTAAGGGGAAGAATGTGAGAAGTTAGTGACTTCAAATGCTCAGTCACATCCATTTCTCACTTCAGCATTTAGTGCAATTTTTCAGGCAGCAGCTTTGCAAAGGTAACATTTTTCTGTTGCATAGTGTAGAAAAGCACTGAAATTGGTAAATTGACAGGATAAAGTGGCATTTTTTCCACTTTATGCATATCACAAAATCTTTTTGCTTATACAATATATTCAAGAAAGGAAAGTATAGAAACATTCCTTCTGTCCTGCAGGGACAGGATAGGAAACTTTCAGCATTATCCAAGCCAGGCACTGAGCCCCAGAAGGTGTGTATGTGGTACTTGCAAATTCTCACACAAATGGAGTTGAGTAACCACATAGGCAAAGATTAACAAACAGCTGCTGTATCACGCAGTCAACATGGTCAAAATTCCTTAGGGCATCCCCACTCTTTGTGGGCACTTCAAGAGTCCAAGGGGAAGCTCCTGATTCTCAGTGTTTTGTACAAGGTCAGTATTCTATTACAAGCCTACACTTGGCCTGGAAGTCACTCACAGCAAACACCACAACACACCAGTATTGTCTGAAACAACAGCAAAAGTCAGAAGTACAATATTGAAGCTGGAAAGATCTAATTTATTATTAGTTAAGTAAGAGTTTGTGCTTACCTGCTGTTGCATTAAATGAAGCGGTAAAGCAGTGCGATGGTGAAAATTAGGAGAGAGTGGTATCTCATCTTGGCTACTTTGCCGGCGGAGGCATTCGAAGTTAAAGGAAGATCGTCTGTGTGCTACAGGGAAACCATAATTCATTAGGAAAATATAGTATTTCTCCTCAAAGTCTATTTCCAGAACTCCAGTGTGAGTCAACTATGACACAAATAAAAACAGATCCCCCAGTAAGAAACAACTTGTGCCAACAGAAGCAAGGAAGAAAGTTATAAGATAAAGGATAGATTCATCACATAAGCTGAAGCAGTCCCAGGTAGAAATCATACAAGCAGCCTAACATGACAGAATTTGAGGCAGCTGTTTCACAGAACAAGCTTGTGTGATGCACCTGACTGGTTCAAACACCCAACTGCAGAGTTTTGCCATAAACTGCTGTGAGTTTCTTCTTTCTTTCCCATCATTTCAAACTCGATTCTAATGAACCAGACTTCCCAAAGCAAATACCAAAATCCCAGTTCCTTGGAAGCCACGTGCAATATGAAAAGTCATATCCAAGTCAAAGTTGACTCATGTTGTCAATTCCTGCTATTTATTGTGTTACTCAGGACAGCGACCAGCCATGGTCTCAGCTGTCACGTAAGCTGTAATTCATGAGAATGCTAGAAAGGAAAAAGTAGAAATCTGAATTGAAACAAGATGTTTGGCTGATGTGGAAATGTTTCAGCTGGTCTTGGTGAAAACCTGCAGAACACACTGGGAAGCTTCAGTGTGAAGAAAGCCTGGATGCTGAACAGCAGCTGAAATCCAGATACATCCTCACAGCTGCAAGCATCAGAGTGGAAAACTGGAAAGAACCTGACTGTACCAAGAAATAAGACAAAACTGTGCTCTCTTGAAACTAATTGAAACTATTCTTGGTATCTTTTTTCCAACACCAAGAATTTCATGAACAACTGAGTTAAGTGCCATAGACACTTAATGCTGGATACTAACAATCAAGGTTCTTTAAAAAACCATTAGCCTAAAACAGGTACCTGCAGGAGGTGACTCAGTCCACTCAATGCAAACTTTGTCTCTTTCCCCTGTCTGTATGGTAAATTCAAACACAGGAATGTAAGCCTTAGCTCCTGATCCTAACATGCTAAATGTCCCAATACCAAAACAAATAAAAAGCTATCCAAAAAGTCCCCTCATCCAAAACAAGGGACTTTATATGCTTCTCTGCAGAAAAGAGTCTGTAAGAACATCTTAATCATTTCTCAGTACACTCCTGGAAACTGGTCAAATAATTTGGTGACGAGTTTGGTATAAAAACATCTATATAGCTTGACATGGAGCTCAATTCACTGCAATTGTCAGCCAAGGCACTGTATGTTATGTCACCATGGACTAAATCCAGATGCCAGCAGAAACTGTTTAGTGCAATGCTGCAGGTCCCTTTTTTTTTTATTTTGTTCTTTCTCTTTTTATGTCAGGACATTAAGACTTCCTCTCCAGGCCAAAGAGCCCATACCCTAGTTAAAAATAATAGGTTTGAGCTTCTTTTAAAATCTGTTCAGACACAAAACCTCTAAAATTTCTCAGCTGTGTTCCTGAATAAACAGTTATGACAGAAGGCCTGACTATGCCCTTCTTATACTGGTGAAGGTCAAATGACTTTCTATGTTACCTTTATGCAACTTAGATCAGAACTAGGTCCTCTTATCCTAGGATGTCAAATACCCTCTCTTATCTAGCACATTTATCTGATCTCCTGTAGGAGAGATAAAAAGTGCAACTTCCTCTAAAGACATGCCTGCCCAACACCATCATTAAAACCTTATCAGGAAAGTTAAATGAATGCCAAAGACTGCAGTTAGAGGAAGCCTTCAACCCTTCCCTCACAACACTTTCAAGGGCAGATCCCAAGAGGATTTTTATAAGAAGGCTGTTCTCCTGCAATGTATGGAATGGATATACAAAGCATGTATTTCTTTTTCTTAACATTCTTCTGCTAGCATAAAATCTTGTAGGAAGATGGACAGGGGTCTCCTTTCACAGTCTCTCCTTTGTCTGAACTCTTTTCATTCTGCTACTGGAGGACAGCTACCAGCTTTCTGGACATTTCACTGCTGTTCATCTGAGTTATTTACTCTCTATAATACAAGACTCATTCTTTTTGCTTTTTCCATCTGTGCCCCTAAAGGTCAGAATGCCAAGTAGCAAACAGCATTACCAGTCATTTCATAAGCAGTTGAGTGCCAAAAGTGTGGATCCCACACTGACAGCAGTGCTGAAGAATGCTACCTTTACTGTATGACAACATATTTTGCTGCTGCCCTTTACTACAGCTTTCTGTAGCTTTCAACAGTCTGAGGCTGTGCCTCAGATAGATAATGATCTCACTACACTTTTCTCTGAGACACTGTTATTTTTTAAATCTATACCTGCCTTTTCTTTAAGGTGTCTGAAACAGGAAAGGACTAAAACCCATTTTCCCACTCCTGGGGTCCTTGCAGTCATCCTTCCATGGATAACTGGACTGTGTCTCTGGCTCCTACCACCATCAGAATGGAAAAAAACTCTCCACCTTAGAACAGATAAAATGTAGAGACTTCTAGAAACAATCCTGCATTGTCTTGCCTGGATGGCACTGGTAGATGCATCATCCACAGACACCTGACAGACCTGGCTGTGCAGGTAACACCGTGTAAGAGTGTCCATAGGGACACTCGGGGCTGCACAGAGCTGAGCATTGTGTCTTCTGCACCAACAAGAAAGAGCCCTAAAAAGAGGTTTCTTTTGCACTTTTGTACTTCCTCTCTATGAAGTGTCAGAGGTCAAAGACCAAAAGTCCAAGAATTTTGAGTCTGTGCCTAGTTTCAGCAGAGGATTAGCACTGCTGATCTCTGCAGCATGGGCTGGAAGATACAAAAAGAGAATTACAAGATAAGAAGCATGAGAGCTTGTAGAAATGCAGATAAAGCAATATTGTTCTTGAGATAAGGAGAAACCAAGGGAACGATCTAAGGAAGATAATAAATGAAAATTAAATAGGTAAAAATATCTGTTGACAATGCTAATTCTATCTGTAAAATGAAACATTTTCTCCCTCCGAAGAAACACAGAATATTTAGCATTGTTCCTGAGATGGCAGAATAAAATACCAATGTGAATCTGAAATAAGATGCTTAGCTCAGCATGAAACTTATTTTTCACAGCAACTTGTGAAGTATGTTAAAAAGCTAATGGCACTTCAAAAGTAAGGAAAGGAAAAGCCAAAACAAAGCTCACTCCCGCTTCTCTCTTCCCTGAAAATTATCCCAGAGTCACCAGAGAGATCCACTGGCACTGATCGACAGCAATGTCGCACATCTGTGGGTGTGAGTAAAGGGCACATGGATTGAAACCCCCACTCAAAGTTTCAAACTACTGCAGCATCCCACCTTGCTCTTTCTTCATTTAGCAAACTAAGTTAAAACCAGTAATGACACTGGTTATTTTTATATTATTGGATGAGCGAGGCACGAAATACTACAAAGACTGACTTGTAAAGCACAATCCACAGATTCTCTGAGCAGTCTCTCAGGATGGACAAATATTTCTGCCATACACAATAATGCACTGGCAAAAGTAATCAAGAAATGTCATGTCTGAAATCCAAGCTGAAAACAAGCCTTTTTAAACTGGAACATGTCTGAATGCATTTAAGTAATTCTAGATTTGCAAACAAATTGTTCTTAATGCACTTACGTGGTGGTGTTGGAGGTAGCAGCCGTCTCCTAGGAGATCTTTTTGTATCGTAACAGATCTGTGAATCATCTTCCTCAAAAAAACCATGTGGGTGATGGTAACCTTTTGGTCTCTCAAAATCTGAGTCATGGCAGTGATATCTACAGTGGTAATCGTATATATGCCTGCATTTAAAATACAACAAAGAAAATGTTATTTTAGTGAGTATCTGTAAATCGATCTATAGGTTTTCTTCTAGGAGATTTTCAAGTCTATTCTTTCTCCAGCAAGACAATTAAGTACTACATTATACAACTGCAGCACTCAATTTTAAAACCCAATTTCTCTATGATTTTGAAACAGCTGGGCATGCACCTTTGTACTAGTACAGTTACACAGTCAGTTCTCAGGTGAACTTTTTATCAAATTATATTTTCAATCCATTTATTCTTACCAGTACAGGCTAAAATGTAAGACTTCAGTTGCACACTGCTTAAATAATAAAATAAATACTCTGTTCTACTGCTGCCATCCTCTCTTGTGAAGCCTGAGTAATGTGTGGGAGCACAGATACTCAGAGAATGGATTTAAGCCTTTTACATTCTGGATACTTGTCATTTAAAATCACATCTTGGAAGGGTGCTATTTGACTCTATCATATAAAAAAAAAATTAGTGACCTGAGAATTCTGCAAAGTTTAGCTTTCATGCAAATCCTAGGTTTTATGCAAACCAACGAGACGCAGATTAGGGTGCCAATCTTGCCAGAATTCTGATGGTGAAGGCAGTCAGTATGAGAGGAGAAGGAGAATTAAGCATGTCTGGCACTTGTGCATATGCCCTTTGGATCTAAGACAAAATGATAATAAATTCCTCTACTTCAAAACTGGGATGGACTTCAAAACAAAAAAAATAATGGATGGAAGTAGAGGTTATTTCTGTTATTGAATTTATCCAGCAGAAGGGAAACATAGCTATTTTAAGGAAGGGAAATACATTCTTGTAAATGCATATGTCTTTTTACAACATAAGGAGAAGATGGATATTACAGAATTAAATAAATAAATAAATAAATCTCAAGATATTTGAGGAAAAGGTGCATTTATTTTTCTTTTAAATAGAAATTCCCTCAGTATTATCAAATACAGGTTCTGTTCCTTGACAGGTTGATTCTCATACCACAGGAATATCAGAACTTCCTCACAAAGTAGCACCCAAACACTGCCTGAACAACTGGAAGCCTATTATTTACAGATAGGAGTAGTCCCATTGCAAAGTCAGGACCTGCCCTGTTGTTGAAGCCACTGCTGCCTGAAGGCAACAGCACAGTGCTCAAATCAAATTTGGGAATGCTCAAAGCTGAACTAACTTGGGAGCCCCTGTCCTAAAGTTAGAAAAACTCACTCCAGTCCATTTCTGAAGAAAGTGTGGGAAATAAAACTGTGAAGAAAAGGTTAAATTTAGCAAAGTTAAATAAATGTCTTTTCTTCTTAAATTTGAAATTAAAATATTGAATGCAAAGACCACAGGAGTTAAATACACTACCATGTTGATACTCAGTTCAAAGGAACTTTGTCCTTCCTCTGAATTTGGTACAGAAGTTTTGCTGGAGTCAAACACAAAAGATCTTTTGTACACTCTCTATTCCTTCTCATCATTACACTTGCCTGCACTTATGGAATATTAACTTCATTAGAGAGTTTTCAGTATAAGTGTGCTTAGGGAAGCCTTTACAGTATCTAATCTATTGAAATATTTTTCCTAGTTTAAAATATATCCTCACCTGTTTCCTGACAACATACTGTCATCTTCATAATATTCCTCTCCACTGTAATATTCCTGCTCTCCCAAATAATGATCATCATTGCAATAGTCTTGGACTTCATGTTCTTCACGACAAATAGTAGGTCGACGCCCATCACCAGTGTCAGATCTGTAAGCAGCAAACAAATACTTATTTTTTTCTATTTACATAAATTGTATATTGTTTATTTTACACATAGTTCTTTTAATGTGCTTCCAAAGGGAAAAAGAAAAAAAAAAGAATCATTAAGAACTCTCTAGTTCAGAAGGTGGTGTCACAGTACTGCAGTTCAGAACATCAGTAATTTCTGTTTCTTAAAGATGATCTCCCTTTATTTCCTTATTATACAGAGAAATAATAAGGGGTTGCTCAGGGAAGTCAAATATGTTTACGATGTGTTTTCAAAACACACATTCAGTCATTTGAAGAAGCACAGCCTTTCTCAAATGTCTGAAGTTTGTGAAATGGCTCAAATATTAATGAGTTCTTAGTGAGGTCTTCCAAGAAAAATCTGAAATGGATATATAAATCTAGACATTAAAACCAGCCCTGGATGTCCATTTATGCACTTCAACTAAAACAGTAGATCCTGTTTTTATAAGTTGTCTTGGAAAATATTAAGACATAAGACCAGGAAAGATTCTGGATCCCCTATAAACGGAACTGTACACATTAACATTTATCAAAGCTAACACCAGTGATTTTCCAGTCTTTGCAAGTCAATTTTTAACAAGGGCCATCATCAGGTGTGATCTTTAGCCAGTTTAGAACTGCAGAAACCTGCCTGGACTTTTAAAAGGACTTAAACAACTTTGAACTTGACCAGACTTTTAGAACAGGCAGTGGAAAATTTGACTTAGAAATTGTCACTTAATTTATTAAGCATATGCATTGTCATATAGTTAATTTAGAAAAGAAAAAGGAGGAAAAGGAAAGGAGAAAAACTACTTTGCCCCCTTCAATTATGTCAGAACAATATCAACTCACCTAATATACGTTTCATAGTAGCGTGTTCTATCCAGGTAAGCCATGAAAATGAGAAAGACATTTCAAAAACAAGTCATTAAGAGAAATTCTTTGGTGATTAAAATGTCTGTGCTATAACTGATAACTTCACTTTAAGGAGAACTGCTACTTTCAAACCTTATTAAAGTTCTCTCTATTTTCCATACATCAGAGTTAGATAACCACATCTCATACATCATTAGGCAACAGAAATGAAGTTTCAAATTAATTTCACATAGCATAAGTTTCTTAGAATGTATTTATAAATTTATTTAAAAGCGTTTTGTGAGTTTACCTCCTACTGCTTGGCCTTCTACGCTTCTCGTGATCAGTTCTGGAGTGAGAACGGTAACTGTTTTCAGATCTGTGCTCGCGGTTCCCAAAACTCGCATGTTTTCCATGATGTTTGGACACGTTGGCATTATTAAGATTGGCATTTGTTGAGTTTGGAACGTGCTTTCCTACTGAGTTGTGATGATGATGATGATGATTGTGGTATACAGAGTTTCCTGCCTGGTGATAGATATTTTTCTCAGTATCACTTGCAGGTGGAAATGAAGGCCGCTGAACATGTAAGGGGCGGTGTGTGGTGTTGATCTGTTGAAATGAGTCTCGTCTGTCACTGCTAATATGGTTTATGTGGTTGCCAAAGAGGGCACCATTCCTCTGTTTTAGGAGAAGAGAAAGACAAAATTATATCAGATACTTTAACAGAACATATTTTTGACAGTGACAACTTACTTTTCTCTCCTACATGCATACAAAAGTAGCAATTCAAATAATCTGTGATTTTTCTTTCTAGTTTTATGATGCTTCAGATGGGATCTCCTGAAGTGACACAGATGTGACTGTGATAATGACAATATTGTATTTCAGAGTCAAATCGACACTATGCCGTGATCGTTACTCTTTTCCATACAGCTAAATGTGCCATATCCAGCTTTCTCCACATTTTATTAGGCAGGAGAAACCCAGATTCCCACAGATGAACATGCACCAGCCTCCTCAGAAAGGGACGTGTCTTTGTTTTTGAGAACACTTTGGTGGAATTCTCTCCTGTTCTCCCAGAGCACCGGTTTGCAACAGGCGTCACTCAGACAGGATGGAGTGCCATGCAACAGCTTGCAAGCATAACTCAAGTAGGTAACATTCAGCTTCAGTGCTTCCATTCTTTCTTCTTGCAGAGGTACAAGAAAGAGTAGTTTACTCTTTACCAGCCCTGAGAGTGTAATGGATGGTGAAAGAGAGAATGAAGTGCTAAGTTATGACCATGACATGCAGCTCTCTTTTACACCTGACCCAGATAATGTAGCCTCCCTGTCTAGCCAGGTGTGGGTCTTGGATGACAGCAGTCTGTCTTGAAGCTCAATCTAGAGAAGACAGGAGGTAATGATGGTTGGCAGAGAAATGCATCTACTGATGGTAGCTGGGGCACTGCCTCCAGTGCCACATCCTCCTTTCTTGCAAAGAACAGTAGCAAGCTATGGGGCTTCTGATAGAATTCCTGCAGAAGCATGTTTTACATCTGCTTCTTCTGAAATGCTTGGGAAAAATTAAGTTTTCTTGCTGGTTGGCAAATGGTTTGCAGATTGCTTCTGATTATAACTGTATGTGTTCACCATTAGCACTAAGTAGCATAGAAGAGGAAAGCTAATCTTTGATTCTTACTGATATCCCTCACAAGAAACTGGAAATATCATTTATATTTATTTGTCCTCTGTGTAATCCCAGGCATTCATTTTAAAAGATGCAGCTTTGTGTCTGTTGTGTTTTGGCTGCACAGATTTTCACTCTCTTCTTCCTATCTACCACTGCAGAAATTAAGACAATTCCAGTTTACACCATGCCACTATCAAAATTTGAGATGGTAAGGTTCATACATTTTCTTAGGATTTGCCTAAGGAAAAATAAGAATTAATGAGAAAGAACTAGGGGCAGGAGAGTCACCCTGCAGGAACTGCTTCCTAAATTTATGATGAAATGCAAGTGTCCTGGTAATACCATTTTTATAGATTTATACATAAAATATACTTATTTATAAAATATTTATATTTTGCTGATTTGAGGAGTTTAGGTATTAATATATTACTTCATATTCAAGGATAAGCTCATTCTTTAATCTCATATTATATGATAAAACAATGCACGTGGTTGTGTTCTGACATTACTTTATAAACATCTTCCTCCTCCTCTGGATTGTTTTCCTCTGGTTCATCATCTTGCAAGTCACAGGATATAGCTCGGCGTATTTCAGGGCCAATATCATGAAGTGTCCTTAGTCCTGCCTAAATCAATGACAATATCATAATACATTAGGAATGCAAATTCTTTGTCGCTCTTTAATTTATTTTAAAGGACAGTTAACAAGTTTTCATATCCTGACATCCACACAGGATGCATCCTACCATAAGTTTAATGCTCTTTAATAAAAGGCTTATATATTCCAGTACAACTCTGGTGAGGTGATCACGTCTTTATTAGCACAGTGTAGATACTGACTAAAAGACCACTGATGCTTATGGACCCTTATAGAAATAGGATTCACCTTGTAATAAGGTATAAGTAATCAGCAAGAACTCTAATAAAATGCATTTCAATGAGATGTATATTCAATGTTTGCAGCCTGTGTCCACAAAGGAAACACAGGGAGATTTTTGCTACAGCAACAGCAATTTTAGCAGAGCTCAGATGGAAAAGAAAGCAGTGAAATAATTCCAGCTCATCTGCACTGCACTTGGATACACGGATATTTGATTTTCAAATTTAAGACCATTTAGCTACAGCAGCATGGACCTCAGTGTACACCAGTTCACAGTCCTCTCAAGTCTGCCACCACAAGCAACCTTTAGGAAAAGGGAAAATGTTGAGACCTGCACATTAGAGAGGAGACAGACCTCGCACCCATGCCAAGAATTCAGGGCTTTTGTACAGGCCTGCCTTGCATCAAAGAGGAGATACTTTTCCTGTTTTAACTCTAGTCTGAAGCAAGAAACACAGCCTTGTTCTTCCCAACTCTTTTTTTTATCTTTTCAGGTTCTGAAGAAATCAAGGATGTGTCTCTTTAACTCTTTACTATCATTACACTTGTACTACTAAAAATCATGCACAGCACTTGGCTCAATTTATTGTTATTATCTAAAAACCTCACACACATTCCCAGGAACATACCACTGCCTCACAGTCGGATTTCCACTCAAAACAGAAACAGCTGGTTTGATGAGGAGCAAAAAGGCATTTATGCAGTGTGGGCAATCAGAACCTGGAAAAGGATGAACCAAAATCTTTGAATCTAACAGTGTAGATTTACCACAGGCTCCTCTGCAGGTTTCACTCATGCCAGTATTTCACCTCCTGAAAAAGGTCCCTGACTGACCATATTAGCTGCATGTATCTGGCAATTAAATTTTCTTCCTCAGGGATGAACTTTGAGAGTTACACTGTAATTGAACGAGGTTCTAAAAATCATTCACTAGTGAGTCTGTTAATATACAATACAGGTTTCATGAATACATTGTGCTTTCTCCCACTTCTTATGCTAATTGCACAGTCAAAACCTTAGCAAGGTGGTTAATGGTTGTCACTTTGTAAGGTGCTAAAGGGAAGTAAAACTAACACTTTAAGGTACAGATTTCCAAGTAGAAGACCAAAAGCTTCTATTTATTTAGCAGAGGACTGCTATTGTTTTTGATCATTAATAAGAATAGTCACTTGCATTTCACATTCTCTACCTGCTTACTTCATAGCAAACTAAAAAGAACAAAAACACTCAAAGCTACACTGACACTTTAACAGAAAAATAAACTTATGAGTAGAATACAATGCATGGACTACTAAAATGAGGAAATAAGCATGCAAAAAAATAGCTGAATGGACCTGGGCTACAGCAGTGAACACAAGAGACACAGCAGTCAAGTCTCATCCCCAGATTTATTCATCCTCACAGAGCCCATCTCGCAGTCCTGACACTGAGAGCACTGCTCTGCAACCACACAAAAGCTCTGGGCTTTCAAGTCCAACCCAGACTGCCCTGGAGGTAAACCTCCTGTGAACACAACACTCTCAGACAGCAGTACTGTAAATTTGAACCCTGACAAAAACCACCAGCTCATATTCCTGTCTGCCAAATTGTGACTAAGTCCCATAAATATATGCCTAGAACCTGACAAAAGCCACGTTTGACAGCAACATATTGAATAATAATTTCATTTTGATTACATTTCCAACTGCCTTCTGGTTTACCTCTTGGTGAATTACCCCTCCTTTACTCAAGAGAAAGCAGGCAGCCTCTATCATCTCATCTCTCTCCAGTAACACTCATTTCCACGTAACAGACCTCTTGCAATGACACAGGCAACAGTGGAAAACAAAAACCTGGCTCACCGCATGTAAAAGGGTATGGTAGTTACACTAAACCCATCAGCCTTTTCACTTGCAGACAATACTGAAGCCACAGGCTCTACAAGCAACATCTGTCTGCAGAATTAAAATATTCCTCAGCTCATTTGCTCTAACAGAAACATCTACCATGATTGTATTAAGTCTTTCATTAAAATGACTGCTGCCATGTATAGTCTCATTTTACCTGGTGCAACCTAACACTGTTCTTAGTAACCTAAGAAACATTTTTATGATGGGAGCACCACACAGTGAGACAAATCCTCATGCTGAGCTCTTATATAAGACAATCCTTCATTACATCAATCAGCTACCACTAAAGTGGAGCTGATGTCAAAATGCAGGTCAGTAGGAGAATCCCTTCCCTGAACCACATTTAATGTTTTCTGTGAAGCCTGGAGAGGCAGCAGGGGCTGACCAAACATTTCACTTTACCTTCCAGCACTTCAGGACCATATCCAAGATCTCTTCCACAAAAGAGCACGCACAAAAATCAAACCAGCCTTCCTCACATCTCTTCATTGGTTTACAGGGAAGAAGGGTCCTTTGGATACATATTCCCCTACATAACATTGCAACTCAAGCCGACACAGCAAGAATCCTACAGACATTATAACACATCAGAGGGCAACGGGAGCATACCCTGCCCTCTATTTGTGAGGTTCTAAAAACGACTATATTTAAATCAGAGATAACTTCTTCTGTTAAAAACTGAGCAGATGGGACTTTTCAAAAAAAGAGAGCCTGGACAGTAATTTGTCTCCCCTTGCCAGAGGTGTGCTTGTTTCTTTTTCACTATGACTGCTTAAGTTCTTAGGAGGCAGTTATCACCTTAAGCAGAGCTCTGTAAGACTTTTTGTTATTGCATACAGTGATTCAAGACTAGGCACATTCCTGAAGCATCATGCTATAATGACTTCCAAAAAAAAAAGTCAAATTTCAGTGTCATACAGAAATTACTTCCTCCCAGTCTTTGATCATGGTTGATCAGAGCTGCAGAAGAAAGGAAATCACAGCCAAATCCTCTTTCCCCAAACAGAATGATGAGCAGACATTAAAGACCAATAACATTCCTAACATTGCCTCTGGTTGGTAAATATAACTGGAAGGGTTACAGTCTCTTGTCGCCCTTACATCCTTAATTTTTTTATCCCAAATTTTTAATTCCTGAAGATTCTCTCATGTCCAGAGAATTCTCACTGTTCCTTAAAGGAAACTGCAGAGGTTATTTTATGCCATTTCAGCAGTAAAAGCCACCTTTATAGTTTTTCCCCTAAAGAACTGGAAATGTGAATAATAAATATTGATTTTTTCCACTATTTTTTGAGGACAAAATACAATTCTCATAATTTCAAAAAGCAAGGAGCCAGTCCTGCCATCATGTATACATCTAATATCCATCTCAGCTCACCAGTCTCAAAACCTGCCTGGCTCACAAGGCTGTTCCATCAGTCAGGTGGGTCACATCTCTTACACAATGTATTTAATAATCCCACTATATTGCAGAATACAGAATCATTCAGTTCTGTTCATCTCTAACTTTCCAGCACAGACTATTATTATTTATTGTATACAAATGTCTTTGCCTAATGTATTTGTAACTGGAAAAAATACTTTTTTTTTTTCCCCTGAACATGGGTGTTAATGTTTAAGTGCATTTACCCTATACCTTTCAGCAGATTTGTTTTCATCACAGACATTGGAAGATGAAAGAGTCTATAACAGAACAGATAACACATGCCAGAAACATGTTTAGGAACCAATTCTATAGGGACAACATTGATCAAAACTGCACAATTGAACCATCCCTGCTGTTCTGCCAGAGGACATCTGTACTTTCTCCTTGGGTTTTTCTATTTTGTTGGTTTTTTGAAGTAAAGGAAGAAAAGAGATTATTACTACTGTGTTTGATTGCTTCTAATTCTATTCTGGAGATTTCACTAGAAGTTGGTAAAAGAAAATTCTTGTTCAGACACATTCTCTCTCCAGAATTTAATTTTTAACGCCTTCCTTGCTTCGTTTTTCCTTGTAGGCTTGAGGAAGATGAGATGAAGCAGTCCAATGGTTATTTAGCAAACCAGTGACACACAGAGCACTGAACAACATAATTACATGAGAAACCCAGGCATGCCTTTAATTAGGCCTCCCCATAAATGCAGGAGATGATTCGAATGAGGATGGTAATTCTGAGCAGCTGTGCTTCAGGGGGCACAACAGCACCTGCAGGGTCCTCAGGATGGCACGAGCCACTGGGACACCAGTGCTGGGTCCTAAACAGCATCTCAAGAGACAAGGAATGATGCCTCTCTCTCTGACCCACCACTGACATGACACGTATGTGATTTCAAATGCTGGAATAACTGAACTGCAGGAGTCCCTCAGGGAGAAAAAAATGTCATATGGCCAATAACTGTATATCTGTATTGGTTATTTAGAGAGAGAGTGAGACTCTCTCAGAGGCTTAAAAGCACCTCACACCAAAACAACAAAACACTTTAAAGTTAAACATTCAAATATTTTTAAAAGGCTGTTTATAAAAAATGCCAAATACATTCTAAATCAATTTTTCTGTGTTTATAGTATCCACAAAACAGTAACACCATTCTAGATATATGTCTCACATTAAGAAATCTGTGTATAATGCAAGACTCCTGTCATGACTTTTAGAAAAATGTTTAAATGCTTATAAATACTGGAACTACAAAAAGATCATTTTCCCTGTACCTAAACTCAGTCTGCAAGCATTGTGAGGTGTGGTCCAACCTCATATAGATGCAGCCTAAGCTTAGATTAAGAAGTGTAAGCACAATACTCTTATTTAAACAGTAAGAATCATTATGTTCTAAACTGTTTCCAGTCACATAAAATACACAATGGTCCCTCTTTTGAGGCATCTTAGAATGATATCAGGAAATTGAAAACACTGGTAAGCTTTGCTTCACAGCCTTCTTTACAACAGAGATGTATATTTATGTATATTGCTATATAAAGTCACTAGATCTGGAACAAGCATAAACATTTATTCTAAATACTTAGGGCTTCAGAGTCCTGAAAGCCAATGACTCCAAAAATGTTCAAATAAACCATTACATTTGTAGATAATGAACACATTTTTACTGCTTATTTTATAGCAGAGGAAACTAAAAAGAACATAAAATCTCAAAGCTACGCTGACAACACAAAACCAAACTGAGGTTAGGACGAACACAATACAACACAAGAACTACTAAAACAAGGAAATAAGCATGCAGAGAAATAGCTGCATAGACCTACACTATAGCAGTGAACATAAGAGACAAAGTAGTCGAGTCGTGATTCCCCAGAGCTGCTCATCCTCCCAGAGCCCGGCTCCCAGCACTGAGTGCTGCTCCACAACTGCACAAAAGCTCTGCTCTCAGTCCAACCCAGACTGCCTTCGAGCTAAGCCCTCCTGTGAACACCACATCAGCATGGGAGCACAAATCAACCCAACTGGAGCAACAGATTAACCCCTCAGCTGATGCCTACTGCAGGGTTGGGTTTTTTTCCTTTTTCTATTATTGTTCACTATGGGGTTAACATTACTTATAACATCTGCAGAGAGAAAAAAGCATAATTAATTTAATCTGAAACATGATTCTAAAAATCAAGCTCAGTGCAATAATTCAGTGCTTTTGTGTAGGAGGCAAGGGAAATACCCTTTAACTTTTATTTGTGTGTATTAACAAAAAGTGTTACCTGTAAATAAATGTGAAATATAGCTGCAAATGTTACCTAGTTTACAGTATTTTCCTGGGAAAAATAGTGTGGAATTAATTCATTTCCCCCAAGTACTAGATGAAAGTAATTAAAATTCTTCATGCTTCAGTTAACATTTATTTTACTAGCAACGTGTCTACTGTTTGGCTCAATACAAATTTCCATCATTACACAAAGACATCTCTTTCTGACCCAGAAAACATATTTGTTCTCACTGGATAAGTATCAGTCAATAGCATAAGAAAGGCACCTTTTTTCTTGTGACCTAGGAGCATGTATAACACCACAAAAATGGCAGTAAATGGCAGTAAATATCTAACATAAACATAAAATGACATCTGTCATTTCAGAGCTACTTGTTTGCTCCCCTTCATAAGGAGTGAAAACCACTGGGTCTGCAAAAGACAGACAGTGGAGTTCCCAGGATAATTGTTATTGCAGTTCTGAAGATGTTTTGGGTGCCAATATGCAAGTTTAGACAAACTGCTGTTGTTTATAATTTGAAGTGTGTTTTCTGAGTGAGGAGGAATTTGAAACTTGACAGCAAAAAGATTTTCTTGACTTAATAATCTGGGCAGATGATCATTCCCCTGAGACCCACTTCACTTTCTAGGCTGCCTCCTCCTCTCTGACACGTACCCAAACAGCAGCTCTGTCAGGCTAACAGCAAATGCTACATCCTTGAGGGAAACCTGAGCTCTACAGAATAAAAATTACCCCAAATGAAGTTATTGTGGGGTAAGAAGGGGAATTCCTGCCTGCTGCACTCTCTGGTACTCACACAGCAAATCTAGTTTTGCAGGGAGCTCTGCTCTAATTTTCTGACTCAGCCCAATGTCTATGTTAATATAAGTCATTCCAGAGACAGTAGCATGAGAGGTAAACGCAAGGCATCCAACTCCCTACCCTAGATTATAACTAAAGGATTAGTAAAAAAAAAAAGAAAAAAGTGTATCTCTCTTGGAAGAACAGTGCCTTAGGCCATTTGACAGCGACAGGATCTCTCTTCAGTATCTTCAAAAGTACTAAATGAACCTATTGTAAAAAATGAAACAAACCAACCTTCAAAACCCCAACAAAATACCACTGAGAGCACGGGGAATAAAAGGAAGGCAAAGAAGTGATCTGCATTAAAAAGATTCGATTGGATTCTCATAAAACTCGGAAAACAGCAACACCCATTCATTTCTTGACTAACAGTTGTCCTGAGAACTAAAACCCACGGGATTTTGTCACAAGGAGCATGTGCCTTCTCTCTCACAGGGGTTGTTTACTCTCTGAAGGCAGGGAAAGTGTAACATGGCCAACTGCAAGAATCAGCAGGATTATAAAACTGTGACTCATCTCTTGCTTCATTCAACGGTTAGGAAGGGATTGTAAAGCCTGATAGCAGGTTGTTTTCTCCCTTTCTCGCAGGAGGAAGGAGATAAGGAAAGCCAGGCTAGATAATGTGGGCACTGAATGGTTTATTAGATCCTTAGGAACCATGTTCTTCACTAACTAACTAGGTCAACAACCCCAAGAGGAAGTCACAGGTATCAGCAAAAGTACAAGAGCATTTATTGCTCATATGGCTTCAGACACAAACTGGAACAGGTGACATTGCCTTTTACCTGCTGGTTTGCTTAAGGATTTTGCAGCCTGACAACTGGTCTGCAATAGAGAGAAGATGTAACAAGAATAAGAAAACACAGTCGGTCTTGGTCTTTACAAACGCAAGAATGAGATGGCTGGAAAGCTTTTTCTTATTAGCCTGATAAAAGTACTTTCCTCATGTTATTTAAAGCTTTAAGCAAATTCCTAGTATAGAAAGGTTCTTAATGACAGAGCTCAAAAAATCACAGACAGACATAGCTCAGCTTCTGCTGTTCTCATCTCCCCTGCAGTCCAGAAAGCAGAGGTTGTTTGCAGTGGTATTATCACAGCTCCAGATACTGTGAAATCTTAACTAGTTTATAGAAAGTAAATAAAACCTGCTGTTGCAGTAACATGCCCACCCTGACTACAGGAAGTTTCTAATTTCAAAAAGGAAGTTCTCAAAACAACAAAAAAAAGGTAAACACCGCCAAAAATGTCTACAGAATTGAGAAATAAGTTGGATGGTATACCCATAAATTACGCTGCCTAAAAAAGTTCCATCTTTCCCTCTACTTTTGTCATTGAATAGGAAGTGTGATCTGGTAACAAACAGAGCACACTCACATGTGAAAACTCAGTGTTTATTTCTACATTTTTATGTATGAAACTTCAAAAACACAAGTGGAAACCTGTAATACTGTGGCTTAAAACTAACTCTGAGCTCCTCATGTTCCAATGCTTCTGCAATAAAGAAGTCTGCAAAGGCCTTCCTGAAAGTCCAATGTCTTTCATTTTCCTCTCAACTGTTCCCAGTTTTTTTATCACTTCTATTCTCAATAATTTTCTCATCTTTCATACTATGCAAATATAGTTCATACATTCCCTGACAAGCCATTTGCTCACAAATCAATAACAAGAATTGTGATGAACTTTTCCCTGTTTGCTGCATTTCTTATGCTTGTGGTGGCTTGGGACACAACATATGTCAGAATTGCCAGCGAAGACATTCTTAGGATATAGGAATGAAACAAATTACCCAATTCACACAGCAAAGATTGGTCTGCTGGACTGAAGTATAAACCAACAGGATTTTTTAACAAAGAAAACAGCAGCTAAATCAGGTTAACATATTTCTCCTCTTTGAGAAAGGGATTTTCATAACATATTGCTAAATTTTGGCATCAGCGTAAAAAATTATCAGAAACACCAGAAGTATTTATGGTTTGTAGTAAACTACTCAGCATTAACTGAAATTCAGCAAGTCTCAATCCAGTAAAAATGGTGCAGTGTATGATGTCTGGAATTATTTGAGAACAGCCTTCCATTTGCCTGTTTCAAAATTCATAATAGAAAGGGTACCACTGGACAGAAGTTTTCAGAATATGCCCTTTAGATCACGTGTACTCTATGGACTGCTTGCTGCAGGCCTGTTGACAGACAGATCTATTGTCCTGGTTTCCATTTGATAGCTTGTTTTAAGAGACAGACAGAAGTGTGTGACATTAATGCAGTATGCTAATATCACTTCCTATGAAAGAAATTGATGAAAGCGGAATTCAGAATTTGCAAATAAAAAATAGGAAGGTTTTTCACCAGGAAAAGGAAAGGAACAATGAGAATTAAGAAGAGAAATGATACTGTATAAAACCTTCTTTATTATGAGGTCATGCATATTAGGGAGTTCCCTGAGAACTGGCTTATGCCATTGTAGGAACACAAAATAATCAAGAGTTAAAGCAAAACAAACATAAATGACAGCTCAGAACTTTATTTATCCAATTCTGTACCAGCAACTTTAGATTGCAACGTATCAACAAGACTTGCTAAGAGATTTTATAGCCCTTGCTACTGTTGGAGTAATCCATAGAGAATAACTTTTTGCACTTACCTTGTTATAACAGAATAGCAGGATTAGGTTTAACTTTTCTGATGAATAAGGGCCAAAAGTGTCCCAGCTAAATAAAATCCTGGCAGCATTGCACAATCATCAATATTCATCTACCTGCTATTTCAAGTAAGGTCACAAAATGGTTAGTTAAAAATGTAAAAACAGAATCACCTGCAGAGCAATCGTGGTATTCTTCGCAGGATATTTCCCCACCAGTCCTTGTTCTTTGCGTTTCTTGAATTTCCTAAAGTAGTCCTGTATCAGGAAGGTGGCATAGAACTTCCCCACGGTTACCTCATCATCTAAATGAACAGACCAGACAGATCTCTCCCAAGTCAGCACATTTATCAATAGCCTGTACACTCATATCTGAATTGGGGGGGGGGAAATGTGATGGGTGCAATAGGTACTGCACTTTCAGCTTACAACAATGGACCCTCTAACTAGACTAAAAGCAATGTTTTAGCAAGCAGTTTTGGCTCAGTCAGTTAAGTGAACTCATCCTTAATAAAGAAGAAAATACAATACCAGGTCTCATGTCCTTCTAAGTAATTTTCTAACAAAACCATAAACATGTTTGTATATGCATGGAAGCTGAAGTACTGGCTTTAGTTATTTGGAATAAATACATTAAATACAAGCTACTGTGACATACATACATTGGTGTTCATAAGAGTGACTGTGCAAAAAAAAAAGGTTCTGCCTACATCTCTTCTTTTGTCACGGCTGAACCAAATATGCTTAGTCAGTGTATCAGTGTAGCATTGTTCTGATTGCTCAAGGACTTGGACATCTTTACAGCCTGCTTCGCTCTGCAGATTTTTTTATTGGTGTCATGCCCTCACTGTAATACCTGAGCATCTCTCACTTTGAATTTTATGTCCCAGATGTTCATGTTAGACTCTGTCTTCTGCTATTTTATTGTCAGATAAGACAAGACAGGTTCTTGTCTCTGAGGAAATCCCACAGAAGTTACAATTTCATGTATTTTTTATATGTTTAAGATGTGGCCTTTAGCCACGTTCTACACAGGTGATGTTAGTAATAGATGATAGTAATTACAAAACAACATTGTTCTCTCCCACATTATGTATTGTGTGAGCTCTGCAATGCTGACAGGAATGAAGATAACTTCCATCAGTTAATTTAGTACAATTCAAATGATAAGCAAACAGCCAGGACAGTAAAACCAAGCATGTTTACAGAGTCACTGTTGTGAACAAAATCCAAATTTCAAAGTTTCCAGAGTTCAAAGGCAGGTGGCAGTGTCCTTGTGAGGACACCCAGTCACCTGCTCACAGCACATCAAGAGTGCCTGTGCCTGTTTTATGAGTGCAGTGAACTGCTCAGAGGGGCAGGTTTCATCTCTCAGTAACGCTTGCCAGAAAACCAGGAATAGTTTTCCATTCAAAAACATTGCTTTTGTTGTCACACATTTTTCTCCTCTCTAGAGTTATCTGACATGAAGTTGGCTATTTCCCTTCCTGCTGTGCTGTCCAGTCTCCCAGTGGTTTTCAGTATCCTGAAATAGCCATTTGCAATAGGTGGCTACTGTAAAGGAGCGCTGGGGTGGTTTAGGCATCCAGGTTCTCTCTGCTGTCAAGGATCACCCTGATGGGGAGTAAGTTCCCATCATTCCAGCTGCCCTTGCTGGGACAGACAGATGTTTATCCCATCTCAGGGTCTGGGTTACTCTGAACAGTCATGCCTTGGTGAACACAAAGATCTAACATGCCCAGGCACATTTTAGCATACCTCTGTTAGAAAGTATGGATTCTGTTCTGATGTCTTTTGCTTTCTCCATATTTTAACTCTCTAATGGAGTTTTAGAATAGACTTGAGTTTGGTTTTTTGTTTCATGGGGGTTTTATGAGTGAACACATTCTTTTAAACAAGCTTTTCCTCTTGCCCCCATCAAGCAAATGTTCTAATCAGATGTTATACATTAACATTTGATTAAAACAGAATGTTGTTGTATCTTTATCAACAATATGTGCAAATGTATCTCACTATTGACAGTATTTCTAATACTATTTTTACCTGTAATGACTGTTTGTTTCTAGTTTAAATGTAATTGACTTTCTTCTTCTAGTGACTTGCTTTCACAAAAAAAGAAAAAAAGGATGGGGAATCCAATCCATGGACTATTTAAACTCATTTTTGCCACTGTGATAAAATTTGTCTCAAAATGGAACCTCTACCATTCAAAATCAGCTCCTCTCATTATAATATCTGAAATGGACTGGATGCATGGGAGAAAGTAGGACAGGCTTTAACTTCAGTGAAAATGCACCCAGAATGTCTTCTCCCAGCAGTTTATATGTCTTTTAATGTATCAAAGCACAAATAATTATAATAATTGCTTCAAAAGATATTGGTTGGGAGACCAGTCTGTTGCAGGAAATATCTTAGCATATTAAAGAGCCTGCTCTGCCAAAGTGACAACTCCTCAAAGGTCTGAGTCCCCTCCAGTTTCTGCTAGGAAAGGGGGAACTAGCAGGAAATAGCAGGAACTCCACAGCTCACAAAAAATAGCTCACCAGTCTACAGATTCAGCCTCAGCAGCAAAAACCTTTCTAATTGACTCCACAAATCTAATTTCTAAACTTTTTGTGAACATTTCCTTTGATGTTCATGGTGCTTTGTATTAGGATGAGATCTCTTACACAGCATCTACTCTGAACCTGCCTGCCTTAGTTTAGCTGAATCCATTGACTTACAGCGTAGCCCTGGGCAAACTCCCCAGATAAGCCTTTGCCCATCCTTTATTCTATTTTATTTCAAGTATTTGAACAGAACTCTTAAGGAAGTGAAATAGCAAATGGCTCCTAGAAGGAATAAGCACATAGAAGTGACAGACTTGATATAACATACTATGGGTTGCACTTAGAGCACATCTCAAACCAGGCTTTGACACTGCACGACCACTGACTGTACCTGAGATGACAATACCTGAGAAATATCAGTGTGCAGAAATGCAGGGCCCTCACTGATCACTCTGGGCATGCACCAACGTTTTCTAAGCATATCAGATGAATGCCCTACCAGTTTGCTGACTTGGGCATGTCAAAGTCTGCGTGTACCAAGAAGATGCAGGTGTATTTCCCAGGCACAGTCAGTTGTACTGCAGACACGGGCACACAGGGACTGACACCTGGCCAAGGGGAGCCAGCCTTGACTGTTTGTTTTCGGAGTTACACACATATAGCCAGATATAGACAGGTATAGGGAGGCAGCTAAGCATGACTGACCACAGAATAGACACATGGCTAGTTACAGTCAGTGACAGCAAAAGGAATCATTTCACTGGGAAGCTTTTGGAACAGGGCAGAAAGTGTTAGGCAGGGTTCAACAGGCCTGCAAGGTGGAGACTGGGGAGTTCAGAGAATACAAGTGAATCTTCAGTGAGTTGTATTTCTCTTACTCTCTAGTCTCATTCATACATCAGACATTTGACTGACATTCTATGCTTTTGCAAAGCAGTTTCGCTTTTCCGTACTGAAAATGCGTTGCTAACTATTAACAGTCTAATTAAGTTGTAGTAATAAGTTATTTAATCAGTACCAAGAATTGGCTGCCTATTTCTAGTGCATCTATTTATAATCCAAGGGGAAAAAATGCGATACTGATTATTTTCATTCTGCTCTGCAAGTAAGTGTTCTGGAGGCACAGTCATGAGCACATGAAGGACCTGCCATTCAGTAATACCAGCAAAAGCAGTACTGGACAAAAATGTTATAAACTAGACCTCTCAACACTTCTAAGTGCAAGCGATTCTAACATACTGAATTTGGATGCTTTTTTGATTTATATTGAAAAGAATTTTGTGTCTCCTAGCAGATTGTTACTATCAGCTGTCATTGATGTTAATTCATATACAATCTTCCACTGAATATTAAACACTAAAACTAATTTCTACTGCACACTAAGCTATTTTACACTCCTATGGCATATGAATGTAAAATAGCTATATTCCTCTTTTTTTCTAGGTGGTTTAAAATACTTTCAATTTTCAGGTGAATCATAACAAGGTCCACAGAGAAATAAACCAAACTGAAATCGAAAATTGATAAAGTTGCAGGACTTTCCAACATGTTCTTATTTCTACTGGGTTGCAGAAGCCAGACTGTTTCCTATCAATTGAGCAGATCCAGCTTTTCAGCCTTCTAGCTACACTGAAGAGCTACATTTGCAGAATATTAGCAATGAATTTTAGTATAGCTGAAAATAAATATACAGCTTATATTCAGCAATGAAATGAAGCTGAAGTTAACAGTGAATTACTATGTAAGATTAGTTCTAGGAATGTAATCTGTACAGGTTCTTTGTCAGATTGATTTAGGCAGGCAGAGCTCGCTATTCTGAAGCATGCATCTCTATTTCAATTAAAAAATGTAGGGGAATAAAGTTGGCAAGAGGCAACACTAATTCCATGCCACCACCCTAAAACAGAATTGCTTCAGAATATTCGGAAAGACTCATAGTTGAAAGGAACAGAGGCTGCAGAAAAAGCTCAAGCACATAGTTACAACAATAACAAAGCAATTCATCTATGCCATGCAAGCACTTAGGTGTAAGGCTAAGAACAACAGAGTAGAACACAAAAGTTGTTTTAAATGTGCAGTATCAGTTCCCCTTTGAAGAGACAAATTGGCTCAGGTTTTGCCTCCGTCCCCTTCGTTTTGCTATTGTCTGGCAGCCACCACACCAATAGCAAGTGGCTCCTGCAGCCACAAAGCTACTGCTGCTTGCTGGGCCGTGCTGAGGAGCAGTGCAGGCAGGGTGCTCCTCCTGCCTGCGCCTGAGCATCGCCTCCCAGCATCAGCCTCCACCACCAGGCCCGGGCTCTTGAGTCTGATCAGCCTTGGAAGCTGCTGTACCACTATGAAGGTACCATAAAGTACAAGAAACACCAGGTGATGACAATGGATCTGAGTACTGGATGTCCAGGTAAAAGTATCTTGGGTGTGGCTGACAGTGCAACAGATCCTGCACCTTTAAAACTTGAAAAAGCAAGTAAAGAACAGTCACCTAAACCTACACTACAGCATATGAATAGAAATGTATATATTGAAAAAGGCTAAATATATATATAGCAGGATATATATATATTTACAAAGAGAGATATATTTGACATGTTATTTTACAGCATGTAGGAACATCTAATAAATGTGCCTTGTAAATCTGTAGACACAAATGTTTGGTGTCATTACAAGTGAGATATCTCTTTACATGGGCTATATTCATATCTCAGTCACACTGGTGTAAATCTGAACCATTTCCATCATCTGTTGACTGTAGAATGGTTCTGGTTTAAACTAATGTAACTGAGACGATTTAGCCTCTTGCTTTATTAATTTAGCAAAAGAAAATATTTTAAGCTGGCAATAATTTTGTTTGTTTTCTCCCTGAAGTATTCAACATATACAAGCAAATAAGCTATAATGTAGCGTAGTACAAAACATGTTGTTTTGACCAGTGCATTGAAATCAAACTAGTTTATTTTGCTGAATAATCCAAAGTCAAGACTAGATTTAGCTCTAATAAAGTATTTTTCACAAGCAAGAAAATAAGCATAATATTTCTTCTCTCTCTTTTTGATCTAAGAAAATGTCACTTATCAGTCCTACATGTATTCTCTGGTGTAATAGGATATCATTTTCTCAATATTTATTTTGTTATTGTTTGTTGTTCTTCAATGACATTATAATTGCAAAATGTGGTATTTTCATTTCTTTGGTTCCCAACAATCTAGAAAGACCAACAGGCACAGAGAACAGCACAGTGCAAAGTTTATCAGACTGACCGCCAGCTGGAGGGACAACTTGGTCAAGTAATTTCATGCTCGTTTTCTTCCATATTTTCTTTATAACTGCTCTAAGTTCTTCATTTGCTTGCTCTAGGTTACCTGTGGCAATAAAACAGAAAAAGGGAGGATGGCAATTATGTTTCAACCAGCTGCAATGAATAAGCCTTTGAATATTAATTGGCTGTATACAATTACAGACTGTGATAGGGATCCTTTGTGGCAAACCTAAGCTCCGTGATGCAGCAAACAACAACACTACAACACCTAGAGAGAAGAAAGGGCAAAAGACAGCAAGTTGCTGGGGCTTATAAATCAGTCTCTGGAGCACTGCAGAGATCAACTGTGATTTACAGACCTTGGCCTCACTGTCACTCCTTACTTAAATTGTCCGGAAAGTGCCAACCTGCTCTTTACAAGCCACTTCATTCTTGATCCAAAGCTGAGCCTTTATTTGTTTAATCACAGAAATTACTCAGTAGTACAGGCTTGAAAGTTCAGGCAACTGAGTACTGAGCAGTTTTTCATCTCTTGCAGTGCCCACCTAAACCACAGTGATGCCTGAAGGGACTTAACCTAAGTGTGTTATTGCCAGTGGAACTCAAATTCTGCTGAGAAGAAGACAAAGGAGTAAAAATATAGGGGGAAAAGGTAAAAAAGTATGAAAATAGAAAGAAAAATATTTGAAACATATCACTATTTTTAAAACCTTTTCCCTCTTTAAGGCAAATTACAGAAATTCATTCAACTCAGTCAGAACTGGCCTCAACCAGACTGGGGTTGTTGTTTTCAAGTGTGCAAAAGTTGCAGTTGCACCGGTGTGAGATCCAAGGCACCAGGCTAAAAGGTAGTGCAGAGAGGAGCACTTTGGTTGGGCAGGAAGGGGAATTCATTCATTCCTTGCAGTAGAACCCCTGTTATGCCCCTGCTGCACATTTTTATCTGATCAGATGAAAGCATAGAGTAATTTCTGCAGTATCCTGGGCTCTGGCTTCACTATCCCTTTCCTTTCCTTTCTAGTAAATGATTACTTACAACAGTGAATAAAACCCATGATCCAAAAGCAAACCAGATCCAGTCAGACCAAGGTAGCCTTACTTATGTCCAACAAAATGAATAAATTATAACTTTTCCTCACTGTACCTTCTGACAAGTCCAGAAAGGTTTAACAGCAAAGAACCTTACCTTCTGTTTTTATCTTTAGAGCAGTCCTAACCAGAGCAAACAAAGTAGCATTGAACATGACGGTTCCATCACTGTTTAGTGGCATATTCATGGCTACTAACCTCTGAAAATGAGAAAAGGAGAACAAATTTTGACACTGCTTTGTTTGAAAAAAAAAAAAAAAAGAAATCCTGTAATGTTAGTTTTTGGAAAGCTGATGTATTCAAAGAGTAATACTAGTGAGAGGCATACAAATTATATAAGTTCTTTCAAAAAAGTTGAGTTCTCCATTGTAGCTGTGTGTAATAGGCAGTCAATACCACTTCTTTCTGGCATTAATCACATGCATGCTCACACAAAAACTAAAACTGTCCAGTTTTCATGAGTTGCTTATTTAGGTAATTTTCAAACATCCAAGCTCAGTCCTTGACTACGACTGAAAGTCACACTGTGCAAGTACTAAGGACAAAAGCAGTTATTTGAAAGCATGCACTCCAGTTTCAGTCATGTTCCAGGTTTCCCAGGGGTTCCTCATGCTCCCTAAAGAACCCCAGCACCAGGCCTGTCTTGTACCTCTCAGGTAACTCTTTATTCCTGCTGTGCATCTCCTCTGCCATCTACACTGAACTACTGGGAAGGGGCTTTTTGGGTTAGTCCACCTCTGAATTAGTGTTCATCTTTTAGAGCAGCATTGCTGTGACCCTGTCAGTCAAAAGAATACTATTTCATCTATCAGAATTTTCTCCTGATGTCTTACCTGGATTTTCTCCTATTCTAATTTAAAAGCATTACTCAATGAATAATTGATCTTTGCATACAGACAGATACAGATTTACCTTGTACACCTTGTGACATTCCATTCCAACCCAGTGGTCTGCATGTCAACTTACCTGTTTTTAAGACAGGATATACAAGATATACAAGAAATCCAAACAACAATAGTGTTGTAACAATCCTTCCATTAAAAGGCTTGATCTTATTCCCACTGAAATTGCTAAACCCACAGTATCCATAGTTCTGAGGTTCCCAAATAATGCAGTAATCATTCATCTCCTTTGTGCTGCTTCTCAACTTTTATATTAAATGCAATTAAAATCACCTCAAAATCACACATTTTGCCTGACATATTCTGTATCATTTTAAATTTCTGTTAAACTTCTGTCTTCTCATTTACTGCTACATATCATATTACACACCATTATTCACTTCAGCCTGGTTTATCATCTTGCAGTGCCCACCCTACAATCTCATTTCTATGTTTCAGGCAGAGCAAAATTCTAATGAATGCAACTGTAAAAGCACTGTATTAAAACTTTATTGTCAATTAAAGCAAACTACCACCCTCTTCTCCCTGGGAATGAAGAGAAGTCAGAAATGCCACTGGGCTGAAGTAGTGAGATAGGCCACCAGAAATGCTGGGATGAGGTAGCTCAGATATGTGACAATAACAGACTAATAATGGCCAGTCTTCGCGAGCGAAGATCCGGGGAAGGTCTTTCCACCTTCCAGCCTGCGCATTGGATTTTTTAGGTGAGACACAGTGTGCGCAGAACTGAGCCCACCCTTTAATCCTAAGGTTCATCTGCCGGGGCCAAGCGAGCTTGGACGGTGGCAGTGAGGTCCTTAGGACGTAGGTGGGTTGCCTTTAAGGGCTAATGAGCCCCACCTGCCCGGGAGTGGCCCTGACCGGGAATCGAACCCGGGTCTCCGCGGTGATAGCGCGGCGCCTTTACCACTAGACCACCAGGGGCTCCACTAATAACAGATATACAGACTGATCCCTTTCATTTTGATCCTCTATGAAGAGCTTTACATTGGTGGCAACTACTTGAAGGAACTACACAGAAAGAAACAACCTTAATTTTGCTGGTTTAGCTTGGGCCTGGGGAAAACAAACAAACAAACAAACAAACAACAGGAAAACTTGAGAGTGAATGAAACCTTGTGAAAAGACAAGATTACTTGTGCACATGTAACAAATACGGGCCAGAACTGCATGAATGAATGAACTGCAAGAGAAAGCAAGACCTACCTTGCAGGCCACTCGGTGAGGACATAACTTGCCAAAACCAAGTGGGGGTTGGATGCGTCTCAGTAACGTAACCACATCAAGATGCTTTATCCTTCCCCTGGAACCAACACACATCCATTACCGAGCATCCACTTCCCCCAAAATATATTGTGTTCTGCTTTTATTGTTTTTACCAAAGAAATCATACCAGAGAAATGAGCTAACTTACTTTGCTTCAGGGTCATATTCTGACCATATTCTTTTGAATTCATCCAAATGATGGGGACCCAGAATAGACCAGTCACGTGTCAGATAATCAAAATTATCCATAATGACAGCCACAAACAAGTTTATAATCTAAAAAAAAAAAAAAAGGCAATTAAGAACAATCTGCCTTGATTATTTTGAATTTATTTTTTTAAAATTCAGTATCTAGAATAGGTTAAGAATTCAAACAAATGAACTGATGATTTTTTGGCAAATATAATCAAATATCACAGAAAATAATTTCATTTAACTGACTGAAAGTCTATCAGGTAATGACATAAAAAGAATATGATTCCACTATAGAGTACTCAGTTTTTGACACAGACTGCAGAATGGATTTGTTTCTCTTCCTTGACTTGCCAGATCCCACTACATCAAATTGAAGAATGGATCCTAAACACATATTTGACAGTGTAAATCTCAGGATACAGCTTCTGTAGTAATAGGATCCAACTTCATAACAATAAGACTTCTATATATGCTTTGTTAACACAGAAGGTGATACAGAGCAGCAGAATGTGAATGTTTACATCAGTTCATAGAATTCTGTTGGATCACTCTCCTTTAGCAAGGAGATCAGTACTGTGAATAGAACAAATCAACCAGCTTAGACCACACACCTGCAATGAGGAAAAACATATTTCAACAATTATTTTAGAGCAATTAATTGCTTTAGACCATGGATTAGGTGAAAGGTTATTGTTCACATCTCATGTGCCACAATTTGAGCACACTTGTAGAGACACCAACCCAAATTCTGCTAAGTTTAAATAATACAAATAGCATTTACTAGTAAGTCAAAAGAATTGCAGCTTTATTATTAGTGAATATTTAATTACACTATTGAGAACTGCATGAAACCACAGCTATGAAAAGACTGTTAACTTGAGCTTTCAAAGGTGCAGCTAACCACCCCCACACATAGAAGAAAACCTTGCACATGAGAATTTAGAATCCTTTAGAGTCATTTGGGTTTGAAAGGACCTTTAAGGTCATGTAGTCCAACCCCCCAGCAACGAGCAGGGACATCTTAAGTCAGATCAGGTTGCCCAGAGCTCCATCCAACCTAACCTTGAATGTTTCCAGGGATGGGAGGCATCTTCCACTACTCTAGGCAACCTTTACAGTATTTCACCACCCTCACTGTAAAAATTGGTATAAGATACAGGATTTAAGATTCTGTATGGAAAAATATAACCTTGCCAAAATATTTTGTATATTGGATTTTCAATCATTCTCTCAACCCAGAAGAAAGTCAAAATGCCTAAAGCTCATTTCTGTTAATAAGCAAAAGCTAAACTCACCAAAAATGCACAGAGCATGTAAAAACTGATAAAATAAATGATGGCAAAGTTGCTTCCACATGTGTATTCTTCCCCTGGATTATAATCAGATTCTGGATCACAGCGTTTTCCAGGCAAACATGCCAGCATGATTTCCTGCCAGGCTTCTCCAGTGGCACACCTTTATAAGGTCACAAAGATAAATTGAGAATTATTTGATCAAAATGGATTAAAGATGTATCAATTTGTAAAGCTGTGACAAAACGCTGAGAGCTGCACCAGTGCAAATGTGGAGACAGAAGAACATTTCAGAGCAGGAACTGATTAAAAAAAAACAGAGAGCAATTTTAGAACTGACAAGCATACATGTGACATTGCAGACACATTTTATAAGGTTAACTAATGCACCATAAGGGTTCCATGTCATTCTCTCTCCTTGCTCCAGGAAGCATTCCTGGCAAATGGTTACCTTCTTCTTAAACTCTCCAGAGATGGAGATTGTATAATTCCTACCCCCTCGAGATTTAGTTACCTTTGCCATCATAAAGGTTTTCCTGCTGCTTATCTGGTATTTCCCTTCTGCAAGTTACACACTCTACTGATTGTCAACTCCTCACTAAAAGTAAAGAACAGTTTATTCCTTTATGTTTGTAACAAGTTTTCATTTCTTCCAACTGTCCCACTAGTTGTACTTGTCAGGATTTCAGTAAGGGCACAATCTTTTTCCCCTTTCCCAATAGTCCCACAGTGACATCAGGGCTGACTATGTTTGGGCTCTACCTGAAGACAATTACTGCACAAACGAGGTGTTTCACAATAGTTGTAATAAGTTCAGCTCTGTATCACATCACTAAACCCCTGCTGTGCCAATGGACACTCAGCACACAGACAGAGTGAGTATGGGCTTGTTAAGCTGAATTGATTGTCACCTGCAAACACATTCTGAATATTTTTCATAGATCTATGAAATAGGATGCATTCAGTAAGAGTTGAGGTTTACTCACCTGAAGAGAAGAAGCACAGCTTGGGGGAAAGTCTGAAAATTGTTGTTTCTGTTTATTTGATTGTTGTCCCTCATGGCCACTTTTCCAAATACCTACAATAAACCAGGATTTTGACTTTCATTCCAGTGATGTGTGCTGTCAGAGGCTGCAGGCCTTGCAGACTAAACTTGCTTCAGAATGTATGAAACACACTTTCACAGATACACTTCCATTAAACTTCAGATTTGTCACGACAGTGATTCCTCTGAAAGCACTGCCTTACATACAGCACTGCTATCAAAGGAATGCTTCAGTAAGCACCTCAGGAAACAAGTCTCAGATAAGACTGGACTGCTTTTTAATGCTAAAACAATCGTAGAATTACCTGCATCCCAATGACAGCATAGATGAAGAACAGCATGGCAATCAGGAGAGCAACGTAAGGCAGAGCCTAGAAACAGGACAGGTGCATTGTCTTTTAATAACTTCACCCCACAGTTTCTATTTCCAGTTACAAAAATAATTTTTCTGTACAACACAGACTTTTCCAAGTTTTTTTTCACCTCTGCAAGTGCTTAAATGTTATTACCTGTCACTCTGAATACTCTGCTGCATACAATGAACACAAGCTTCATTGTATTTTAAATTATTTCTGCCAGCAATCCAGAGGGAGGAATCATCTTTAGTGGGTTTAATTTTATTTTCATTACTGATCCTGACAAAAGATGCTTCGTTCTATACAGTTACAGAGTTCTATCAACTTCACCTTCATCAGTTTTCAGGAGTAACAATTTAAGTATCTGTTACACATGAAATTGGTTTCATATAAAAATTGGGTTAAATTCTTCTTCTCTAATCATCTAATAAAATGTGTGCAAGTGTGAGATCTAGGCATGTCAAACTTATCCTAGCTCCTTTAAATATACCCAGTTTTTTTTTAGGAAGAACACAAAAATCTCACAGTAACAGTTCTTATTAAATGACAAAGAATGACCCTCAGCCTCACTGAAGCAACTGGTGAAGTTCATTTTGGCATTAACACAGAAATATATTTACATATACTTGATGTCATTGATAGCATTAATTTTAAATTTTTTTTTCTGCACTCTATGGGGTATTTCTTCATAAAATTTGGTGTATAAATGGTTATAATTATAAAGCAAATTTAAACCAATTTTGCTAACCTGGAATGACTTGATAAACGTCCACAGTAACGTTCTGATTCCTTCTCCTCTGCTGAGCAGCTTCACCAACCTCATGACCCGGAAGAGACGGAAAAAAGTGATGGAGATCCTAGCGCTGTCCTCAGAGTTCTGAAGAGCATCACGGAGAAGTCAAACCAAATACACACTCAAACATGCAACACTTCCAGAAAAACAACATAAAATGCAAAGGTGGAAAAGATAAGATTTGGAAATGTATCTTGAGGGCCTGTTCACCTTGATAACCATGACATGAAAGGAAAAAATCACATGCTGAAAACACAGGACCTGTAGAAATGCTTCACACATCACATGCATTTCCAAGTTTTCTGGTTTGTTAATAGGATCATATTGGGTTTGTTTGTAGTAGACTTCAATAGAACACTGACAATGAATGCAAACCACTGCATAACACCTTTGCAGTAAGACAGTTATGAAAAATACAGAAAAAATTGGTGGAAAAAAGACATGGTAAAAAGAATAAACTCAAGTAGAGGTAAAACCACTGGGGTCAGTTTACTGATCTTACCCCAGACTCATCAGTTGTGACTGTTTCAGTTGGCTTTGGCTTTAAGAAATTAAGAACATTAAATATTAAAATCAAAGATCAAAAAAGTCAGCTTAACCATAAATAAAATGAAGAACACTTTTCATTTCCAAATGTAAATGAACATCTTTCAACTCAATACACATCCTGAACAAAACATTAATATCCTTATTAAAACCATCCTCTTAGCATATCGTGTTTGCTGACTCACACTAAAACATTGCTAGCTGACTCATACTAAAATCTGCTAGTACAAAACATGATTAAAAGACTTGACAGAAAGTAAATACAAAATAAAATATCTGTTCCTATGTAAGCCAAACAAAATCAGCCATCAATTTCCATAAATTGTATGAAATCATAGCAGTAAGCCCAACTAAAGCTCCAGAACAAAGCTTTGGAGTCAAACCAGCCTTTCAAGGTCCCTTTTCTGCTGTGCTTTTTCTAAAGATTAATTATTCCATCACTGAAATCTAACCACAATTGTGTTTTTTATCACATCTGGAGCTCCCTTAAAGCAAAGTTAATTCACTTGAGATGACTCAATGATGCACACTGGGTGTTGCAGAGCTTTATAAGGACACATTTTCACTCTGCCAAAGTGACAGACAAACATTTCTAGCACAATGTCATGAAGGTTAACACTTCCCTGGTGGTGCAAATGCGAAGGCAATACTTGGACTCTCTCACCACCTACAAAGTACTCACATAGCTGAGCTGATGTAACAGGGTCAGGCGTGGAGAAAGGGCTTCAGAACTTAATTGACCCTTTTCAAACAGGTCTGTGCAACCCTCAGGAGCTACAGGGAGGAGGGGGGCGCACACCAACTTCTTGTTCACAAAGCCAAACCCTGTCCTCTGCCTGACTTTGGGAGAAACTGTCCCAGTATCCCAAATGGTCTGACACTTTGCCCAGCAGCTGGCAAAGCTTGAAGGACCAACATTCTGTGTTTGCTTGTGCACTGAGAGATTTGCAGCAGCTTCTTCCAAAGTTGAATAGAAGTCTTTAAAAACATTTATAGCACTAGAACAAAGGGAATTCTGGACGTTAGATTCAAGTGATGGGTCTTACCCTCTTGCCTAAAATATCCTTCTTTTAAAACCTTTCAGCAATTCCTGTCACAGAGCAGCAATGAACATGATGCCTCCTCAGTGCTGCTTCCAACACACTGTGGATGCATCTGTCACACTCAATGCCACCCTTCCACTAAAATCTGAAGTGTTGTTGTTCCTCAAGATAAAAACTTGAGGAGTAGGAAGGCAAGAGAGAGGAGCTGATTCTGCTAGAAATGTATTATACAAACATACTATGATTAAAAACAAAACAAAACAAAAAACCAGCAAAAGGTAACACTTTTTAAAAATCAGATCATTATTAAAATACTAATTGTTTTCTCTGTTATCTTTTTTCAAAACATAAAAAGGCATCACAAGGGGAAAATGAGGTAAAAATAACTGTTTGGTCAAGTACATGCAATCTACATATAGATACATTACTGCCCTGCCAGGTATCACTAGATTCTGAAACAAAGAGTCTTAAAAGTGTTTAAAGAATTATTAATAAATTTATGCATTACATTAGGCAAACCCCAGATCTCATTAAACTTCAGTAAGCAGAGTATTTGTAAAATCATCTGGAACATCTAAAGTTTCTAAGAACTTAAATAAAATACACCAAAAATATGCTGCCAATGAAAGACAACTGCTTCATTAGAAATTCCCTGCACATTTCAACAATTTGAAATAAACCTTTCAAAATATAAAAGGAGAAAAATCATTATCGCAAACATCATAAATGTCACAATACCACAAAAAATAGACACAATCTTGCAAAGCTGCCTACCTACATCCATCCCAAACCTGCACTACTGCACACAGACCACACTGCTATTGACTTTTTAATACAGAAAAAAAAAATCCTTTTAATCTGAAACTTTAAAAAAAAAAGGGGGTTTCATTATACCTCCTGCAGATGAAGCCTGGAATGTCATAATAATCTCTGGAGACTGACTCTTGTTGAGTTTTATACTGTCTTATGTAGTGAGCAAATTACTTAAGTAACATTCAATATTTTGCATCATCAAAGAACTAAGTATTTGGCAGATACAGATCAGACTGAATTACAGTATCAACACGAACAGATACTTAAAAACAAAGTAAAATGCTGAGTTTGACATTTGGGAGTTTTTTCCATTAGCTTTTATAGGAGCAGGATTGGGCCCCAAATAAGCTAGGAACAGTGTTAGGATAGCAATAGGTAATGTGATAGATTATAATAACAGAAAAAAGATACTTTGGTCCTACATATTTTTATTTAATCACTTTTCCAAAACAAAAAAAATAATGAGTTTGCATTATGAGTTGCTTATGAAAAAAAAAAAACCCTCACAAAAGGAAAAGTTAGTTGAAAAAGTTTTTCTATATATTACTAATGATTATTTCCTTCTCACTTTTGATTACCCAAACTAAGTGAATAGTTCTATTGCAGGTGCTCAGGAATGATGATCCCTCCAATTTTTTTTGGCTGAAGGTCACTGAATGTATTTGTGTGTGCCCAGGATCAAGTAACACACACTCCTCTCACAAATCCCTCTTTCTCAACTGCTTTGGACTAAACAGCCTTAATTGCCTGTTTCTGATGGCTGATCTGACACTGCTGGGAAGTGTTAGGATGTCATATCCAGGAGATCACCAATTACAGACACTGGAAAGTGCAGGCCAGCAACGAAAAACACTCTGGTCACAGAAAGTAAATTGTGCATTAATACCAAGGTGGAGATAGATGCGAGAAACAAAATATGAACATGAACTCCTCACACCAGAGGAGTTTTTTCTAATGGATCTGAAAGTATTCAACTCCTGCCCATCACTGGCCAAGTGTTTTGGGTTTGACATTTTAAAGTGAGTGCATCTCATGTTTTATCCTCTTTGGCATTTCCCTCTGATAATACAGCAGCTTGAACTACGTTATTAATACCAATTATAATGAAATTAATACAGTCATATATCTCAAAGAAAACATTATTCATACTTATTTATGAAGGAAATGCTCATTTAGGAGACAAAATTAGTTAGCAGTTATGTGTCCATCCAGCATGAAGCAATGCTCAAATCTGGGCTACTCAGGTAAAGATAACACAACCTTCAGCAACAATAACAGACAGATTGACAAAATCAGAACATCCGCTTCCTGGAGATAATCATACACCACCCAAACACACAATCTGATGTGCAAGATGGGGAATATCACGTGCCTGTGCACATGTCAGTAGGTGGCACATTATGTATATGCAGAGGAAGTATTAAAATGGACTTGAGACTGAGCACGGGGCAGGTTGAGCACAGACTGTCTCTGTGGATGATGTCTGCTGACAAGAATGCAAATAAAAATATTTCCTGTGGTCAGAAAATCTACCTCCAGCCTCCTCTTTCCTCCCACCTTCCACCAATCATTCCAATGCTTCAGGACTGGCTGGTCATCATTAAGAATTTTTTTGTCCCCCATGGGACTGTGTGATTCCTAAGATGACAGATGTGATTCTGGGTTCAGTGCTAGGGAATGGGCACAGCTGGAATAAAGGGACATCTCCTGCTCTCCCTGTTTGGCTCAGCGACACCCTGCAATGAGGTGAATGAGGGCAGAGATTGCCTTCATTATTCTATCTTTTCTCTCAGCCATGTCCCAGCTACACTCAGAGCCTGGGTCAGCACAGCACTTCAGAACTATGGAATTTTAAGCCAACATTAAATACATTAAATAGGCAGTAATATATGATTTTTCTTTTTATAGTTAATCAAAGTGCAACAGAACAGTTTTCTTCCCCAAACAATCCTAACCCTCAAAACAGATTAACCCATGATCAGCCTCAATTTCTGACTCACTGATTTCAACCTCCTACCATTTTTGGTCAAGTACTAATGCTGTTTATGAAAAATTTAGCACATTTTCTAAGCAGGAACTCCTCATTACACCCTTGATATTGCAACAAATGTTCAAAATAAACATCCTGACTAAAAAGAACTTCAATGTCAAAACTGTGAACGGTGTGAAACAGATTGCATCATGCATTGGAAGCAAACTCTAGGTCTGTGCTTAAGAAAAAAATAAACACAGTGAAAAACAGTGGATATTAGTATATATGTGCTTCTTTTTAACAGATTGTGCCAAAGGGTTCAAGAGTGTGCCAGAACAAATGAACACATAATGACAATGTCACCCGCACTGCAAGGATAGAAGGAAGCATCTGAATGACAAACACATCTGAGGACAACAGCATATGCAGGAAAACATTCAGGTTGCCAAAATATCTCCAGAAATGGGTACTGTATGTGTGTCATATACACATACATTTTGTTCAGAGAACAGTTATTGCAATTCAGATGTGTGGGCAAGTAATTTTCTCCATAGTCATTAGTGCTCTTTATATTCCCAGTTCAACATTAACCAAATGCCTATAAACATAATTTAATAAAAATTTTGAGTTAATGTGAAGAACCCCAGAGAAGATAAAAAAATAGCTTTTCCCTTGTAAAAGATGTATTTAAAACTCTAAGCTCATAACTAATACATTGATGGCAGAGGGTATTATATGATAACTAATAAATATTCAGTTGTGCAATAAAGTAAATAAATTGTTAATGTTAACATCTTCATTAAAGCAGCTCAGAAATTTGTCTCCAAATTAAATATTGCAACACATTAAAGATTTCAAATGGCAAGAAAACTTCATAATAATGAAAGTAAAGCCATATGAGAATGTAGTTTTCTGACCTGTCCTTGAGCCTATAGAGATACATTTGCAAAAGTCTATAAAATATATTGACGGTATCCAAAAATATCAGTAACTGTAACCAAACCTAAGTTCTAACATATGATAGGAAAGTTTTAACATATGATAGGGATGCATAAAGTGATATAATTTTGGAATGTGCTGCCCAGGGAGGTGGTGGATTCACCATCCCTGGAGGTTTTTAAGATGAGACTGGATGTGGCATCAGTGCCATGGTCTGATAACCACAGTAGTGTTGGATCAAGGGTTGGACTTGATGATCTCAGAGGTCTTTTCCAACCTGGTTGATTCTATGATTCTATCTAAACTGAATTGGACTGCTCTTGTTCAAAGTTGGAATCCAGAATCTCTTACAGGAGGTAGAGACGAGGTTTTTACTCCACTCTTCCACATAATCAAGGCCACTGTCCCACCAGTTACTGGGTGAGTGGGCAACTGTGTAAAAATAAGCACCAGCTCTCCCACAACACACTCCAGCAGCAGCCCAGCAAACCAACAGAGCATCCCATACCAATAATGCTGCTCCTTCTTGCCAAATGGCACAACATCCAATTGCAGTTTTGCCAGAGGTTTTTGCTGTATGAAGACTGGACATTATTTGCTGTGTGAACTGCTCCCAGCCCCTCTCAGCTGTTCCAGCAGTGCAGGCACTGAACAAGCTGCATGTATTTGCAGTGATGGCTCAAGACAAATGGGTTTTCCTGAGGGGCTCAGGATGAAGATATAAATGCTGTTTGTTTAAGCCTTATTTCAGCAAAGAACTGGAATTTTGCTTCAAGAATAAAATTAGTCCTATAGTTGTGGCATTAAACATTTGCACAAGAGGAAAGGGAACTCTGCATTATTTTTTCGACATTTTGGCAGCACATGAATGGCTAAGGAAACTTACATGAAAAATGTGAATTAAAACCCTTGTAACCATTACTGCAACAATGTGATCATGCTTCTAAGTCATTCACTGTTGGTCATCCAAATGGTTTCTGAGCTGGCAAATAATATCATTTCTATACAATCAGACCAGACTGAAACTTGTCTGTTATTTCCTTTTAATAAGTTACTCATTTATTCAGATTTTATTTCAGATTTATCTTTCATTGTCACACATTATATATGTCCATCTCTGAGAATGGGCTGACAACACTTTGTGTCTCATGATCATTGCTCTGCTTTTTTAATTGACAAGAAACCATTTCTATGACCACACAAGGTCTTGCATGTTATGTGAAACTTTTTGAAAACAAAAGGCCACAGAGCCCAAAAGTAATTATATAGGTTTTAGTAGTGGTTTTAATTTTTTTTGTTGCTATACCATATATTTACTTATATATACTTGCCTCTAATAATTTCTAAAAATAAAATGAACATGAAAACCAATTAGGTTCATAAAAGAAGGTTGAAGGAAGGGATATTAAATGAAAGAGTAAATTAAGAAAAACAATCATAGGAAATTTTTTACTGCCAAAATATATGTTGCTCTGAGGTAGTTCATTGCTTAATACAATAAACACTGACTTCCACAGGCACTAAAAATATTCAAACCACAGTAATTTCCTGGATTATGTGTGAATGAATGGGAGGTTACTGGATCAGAAGAATCACCCTCAGGGCAGCATATACATTATAAAGTGTTTTAAAAAAAGAAAATCAACAACAAAATAACAGAGATGACATATAATTTCCAGAATTGAATACTGAAATCAAGGTGATAAATAACTGGACAGTCCAACCCATTGTCTTGAAAAAAACGGGTCAGATACAAACTTGTTGTGTGCCACAGGGACTTGCTGGCCTTTGCAACGGATCTAAGTATACACAGGCAGACCATCAGAATGACACTGAGCTGCTTCCAGAGCATATTGAAACTGTAATACACTATTGACTTCAACAAACAAAGCACACAAAAGTGGAAAGACCAGAAACAGACAATACTTAGTACACAAATAGTCTGCTGTGCAAAACTAAAGAAATCAAAGATGAGCCTTTTTCCTCCGGTGAGTATTGCATGAAAACTGAGAAATGACAGTGCTAGTTGTTGACTGTGTTTGTACTTATCCTGAAGATCACTACTTGATCTCCAGAATATTTTCAAGACAACTGTGAGAATTACTAAAATGACAGTGTTCTTCCCAGCTGAAAGCTCAGCAGTGATCAGTTACAAGTAATGCTGTCGAATCAACACTGTCCAAACAGTGTTAAATGCAGGGACACCTGCTTTGATCATGGAAGCACATCTGAGCTATCTTTCAAGCTCTTCGCAATCAAACACATTCTGCAGTTATTAGGGAAAGCTATTGTAAATGACTGGTCTTTTTACTCTCCTCAGATACTATGCTCATCTACACTATTGTGACAGGAGATGGAAATCGTAAATACTTGAGCTGAAAAAGTCTAAACTTCTCGGGGAACAAAAAACCCTGAACAAAAGCAAAGAAAAAGAAAAAAACAATCAAAAGTAAATCAGAGGCAGCATTTAAAAATCTAGTCCATGAAGAGTAACTATACTTTAAAAAATGTCTCAATGGGGCACTGCAATTCTGTGCTGACTGACCCTCCCTCAAGTTCCTTCAGTTCACAGAAAGATCCATCACCCACTGAGAACTGAGCAAAATCAGCCTGAAATCTAAAGGGCAGGAGAAGGTTCTCCTGCTCCCATGTTATCACATCACTCCTCCATTGCAGTCACTCATGAGATTCTCACACTTTAACACAAGATCAGGAAGCAATTTTAAGGTGAATCCATTGTCCCAACACCTACATGTGTAATGGCCAACAGTCAAAATTTTGGTGAGAGATGGAGGTTTCCAAGTACTTTAAGAATAATTCAAATTTCAAAACCCTTACTGCAGGATGGGAAAAGCCAAAGGAATAGGAAAAGAGTAAACAGTCTATTTTCCACAGCATGGAAAGCCTTACTTTCTTATGTGCCCTCCTGCTACCTCATGAGAGACAAATGCTAACACCACTCTAAAGCCCACCCCTCCCACAGAAAAAGAAGTCATTATTTGTTAAACTGAGGCACTGAAACAACTAATAGAATCTTGAATTATCTTAGTCACATTACATACAAAACCCACTGGGCTTCAAGTAAAATAGTAACAGAAGCTTAAATTCTATTTTATATATAATTTTTTAAAAAATATTTTCTTTACACACATGGAAAAAACCGTAATTCTTATTGTCTCACTAAGATGTGTGCATGTGCAACTATACAGGTATATAAATAAGTCATAACAGCTTGTACAAACATCTAAATCAATGTTTTTGTCTTTGATTCCAGGGTTAAACATACTTTTCTAAAAAAGGATTTTTGGGGGATTAACTTTACATTGTCTGTATTTCTTGATGACAGCAATTACTTTTTAGTGCATGAACAGTTGCTACTTACATTAACTTCTGTTATAGCAATATCAACGACGCTACCAACAACAATTAAGGCATCAAAAGTGTTCCATGCATCAGTGAAATAGTGCTGTTAGGACAAGCATTCAGCAGAAAGAGAGCAAGAGAAAAACACAAACAGAAAAAGAGAAGAAAAGGACAGTGTTATAACACAGAAACACTCTAGGCTTCTCTGACGTACCACTATACAGTCTAATCTTTCCCTTCCATAGCTCAAAAAAATTGGTAGAAAAAAAAGGCTATTTATTTCCCATATCAACATAATTGATCTATGACTGGTCTGTACTCAAACTTTAGAAACATCAGATCAAAATCTGTGACTTGTCCAGATGATGGAAATAGTGGGGAGACAGAGAAAGAGAAGTAGGGACTGGGGAAAGTAAGCTGGGATATACTCACATCAGCTTCACTGAGAACGACGTCTACTATGCTGCCAATAACGATGAGGGAGTCAAACGTATTCCAGGCATCACTAAAATAGCCCTGAACAGAGCAGGCAGGGTGCAAACGTTTGTGATTACACATGAAATGTCAAATATTTGCATACTTCTGTTTAGTTTTGCATAAACAGAAATTAGTTAAAACAAAACCTGTGGTCTAATGAGAAAACAAAACAAAACAAAAAATAAAAAAATATAAAAACCAAAAACAATATTGCCTACTGAAGGAAAAGCAACACATATGTGCATGTGTGTGTATATATATACTTTATATATATACATGTACAGACACACACGCAGACACACACACACACACACACACTACACGTGCAGAACACACCACCAGAAAAGCACAATGTTGGCAAGCAAGCCATCATCCAAAACTGGGTTTGGACTTCCAGCAAGGCTGAAAAATTCTAACATATATACCTTAATGAGCAAGACAGGATCCCTTTTACAATATTTCTGCAAGACCAAGCCAATTGAAGGCTCCTTAACGTTAAGGATTTTGTGATTTTCCTATCTAAGCGACTGGTAAAAATATGTAAAGGGTCAAAGCTCATCATTGGATAAACATGCACAATTATTAATGTGAAACTGTGCATCAATATTAGAGAACTGACTTCATCTTCTGTTCATAAACTAGGTTTAACATAGGAACTCATACTGCATTTGTAGTCACAGCCTGATTCTGTAACCAGTTAAGTCAGTGCTGGGAACCACAGCACCCTAAACAATTTCTTATTGCCGATGATGCAGCCAGTCCAATGTCTGAACATTCATTTTCATAAATTGCTTAATCAGCTTTCTGAGATTTTATGGCTTTAAATATATACTCCCTATGTGTATATTACTGGGACATTGCTGCAAAGGGTTATACAAAGTGTTGTCATGCAATTAGCTGACTGTTGGCATCAAAACTGCATTTTTGAGCAAAAAGGTATCTCAGGTGGGTCCCAGGATCAATCTGTCACTGGGAACAAATCAAAGCATATTATGCTCTTGAAGACAACTCTACAGAGGCAAGAGATGTAGGTTTTCTGCAATATGTGGATTTTGCCTAGCTATTACAGAAATCCAGAACTGCAAAAATTACTGAACTTGCCCTTTATGACATTCAGATATATTAATTTATCAGCCACCCATGACTAAGGAACGTGCATTATGAGACCGAGGCCGAAATGGACATTTTGTATACGTACATTCTACCTTTAAAATTTTGAAAGTTTTAAAATTTTAAAATACTAGCTTGTCAGCTGCTATAGAAGCTCTAAAATAATAAATTTAGCAAAAAGCTTAAAATTACAAATGTGCTATTTACACTTATTATTACAATTTACTATAAGATAATGTTTTAGCTGAGTAGTTTGAGTTATTACAGGAGTTGTTAGCACAGAAAAGCAAAACCAATCCCAAAATATTTTAGAAATGGACTGATGCTTTTCTCAAGATTTTAAACTGTCAGAACCCCAGTAACTTCACAGTTTAAAAGATTAAAAAGCTAATTTTGTGTGGAAATTTGCTCTTGGAGACTATGAGAGAGCTGCTACAGTAGACAGCAGCTCTTCAGTTTATTCTAGGAGAGGAAGCACTGAGCAGAGTCAGGAAAGGCTCATTATGTTTTTAATGCTACTCTCTTCTAGCCCTTTTAAAACACAAATTGCTATAATCATCCCTTCATTTAAGGAAGGGGCTGTAAGAGGAAAACAGATCAGAGTATGATTATCTCTACAGCCCTTGGCACCTCACGCTTTGATTCTTTGGGATTAACTATCAAGTCCACTTTCAGGGCAAAAGCGAGTGTTCATGGATTTGGCCTCCTGAAAAAACTCCTCCTCTTTTGAGAGCTCCTGCACAATTCCCTATCACTCCTTCTTAACTCATCCTGCCTCATGAGAACAAGCCATTCCCAAAGTTTTACTAAACATCATACATTCAGTACCTCAACAGTACTGAAATTTATAATCCTAAAGAGATCAGTGGCTGCCAACTAAAGCAAGGGAGCTACTGTCATAATATCTTTCCTGGTCAGTCACGTTCCTCGTTTCTAACAATCTCTCTTGCTTTTAAAATAGCAATATTTATATATATATACACACAAAGTAAGAGACTACTGGCAAACAGCAAACACATAATCAGCACAATCCTGAGGTGTGCTATTCATCTTCCTCTACAATGGGAATCAAAAAAGGTCCTCCAAATATAGGTGAATTTCAGCTATAGAAGAAGTGAATTTACTAGACATGCTACAATATAAAGCACTGAAATAAAAAAAATCACATTTTGATTCAATACAGCTAAAACACTTTACAGCTAAAATACTTTATACATTTATTCATTTTAAGAAACCTTTTCCATCAGTATAGACAAATATTGTTCAAAGTAATATGTAAAGCAAAAGCATACAAATAAACAAAAAACTAAGAGAAAATAAAGATGGTTTTGGAAAAGGGAGGAATGGACAAGTCACAGCAAATAAACATCATGCAAATAAGTTGTTTTCACCACTGCAATGACCCAAGATCAATTCACTTACTAGCCATCTTTCCTTTTTTCTTACAAAAATCTGATGTAAAATGACATGGAAAATCATTACAAGTTTAAGCAACACTGGCTATCATGAAGCTGTACAGACGGTATGTGCTGATGTATTACTTTAGATTCCATAGCTGTATTTTGTTTTGTACTGCACTGATCCATGCTAAGTACAGATTTTGGTAAATGTGAAGAACAATGTGAAGAAAAAGGCCTGTTCTTTTAATTTATATTGTGAAAAATTTGCTCATTGAGAAATGCTGAAGGACAAAATCACAAATCCTGGGGAATATAGAGGCATAGAGAATAAACAGCAAACTATGTTTCTATACATCTAGCACATAAATATTTTAGTCCTTTTAGTACTCTCCTGAAAATTTTAGGGCCTCATTCTGCAAAGTGCTATGTGATCCAATCTCCCAGTCAAGTGTGCCAGACACTCAGCATCACCTTAATATCTAGCCCTTATTCAAATTTTATATAGTTCAGAGTTGGAAGGCAGCCTGCAGTGCCTTGGTTTTAAACAACACAGTATCATAGTAAGAGGATCAATTATTTATAGTAGCCTGAAGTTTACATGACCAAAGAAACCAAAAGATCACATTTTACACGGGATTTTTGTCAACATATTAAGGGGACACTGTCAAGCAGATGAGATAAAAACTAACAGGTTTTTTATCTATTCTTATTTTTACAGTGAGTAATGGAGGGTTTATTTGATACTCTGAGCACCTCTGAAACAATTTTTAAAATGCACAAAATTAATAAATAAAACTGTTCATTCTGTCAGACTAGTCTAAGAGACCCACCAGTGACACAGTCATAGAAGAAACTAATCAGTCTTCCCTCACAGACCCTAAAGCAAACTCTTAAGTTGGGTTTCAGATTGTTCCTACTATTATTAAAATCTTAATGTTAGTAAAAGCAATTAATTGTTCTTTTAAGTATGTATCTAACTTAAAATTAAAATTCAAGGCATTCATATTCTGCTTAAGACTGCTAGCTGACTTGTGATTATTAAGGAACTATGAAATATATGTTAGCAATAGGTGTTTTGTTAAGGGATATCTGGCAATTTAAAAGGTTATAATCTCCAAAGAATAACAAGAACAACTTTAAAAATATTTAACTCCCTTCCCTTCCTGCTTATTAGTCTCTTCCAAAATTCTGCTTAATACCATGGTCTTTTAACCTTGTCCTGCTAATTAACAAGTTTAAAGTGTTCTGCATCTATGGGGGAAAAAAATTCAGGAAATGAGGACATTTCACTGGCAGCATCTGCCCTTCAAACTCTCAGGGTTCAGATCCAGGGATCTCTCACAGTAAAAGCATCCAATCAGATAGAAAGCATGTGGCAACAGAATTAAAACTCAAATTGTACAAAGTCTTAGAGACCAGTATTAAGACATTGCATTTGATAACAAGTAAGAAGCCCACAGTACAAATGGAGCACTGTGATTTATACACTCATGATCAGACCACTGTATTTTGCATTAGCTGCTGTTTCTGACTACAGTCACAAGTGCATGGAGAACCATACAAGGATTCACAATCTTCTTTCAAAGAGCAGATGATAAAATGCAGCAAAGTCTTCTGTGCAAAACAAGGATATAGAACAGGAAATACAGATCAGGAAACACAAGCAGCAACTCATGACACTGCTGTCCACAAATCTGAGCTATCTCCTCTGGGGCCTCATATTGTGCTGTTTTTAATGTGAAACCCTTAGTATTTAAATAAGATAGCTGACACAAAAATACAAATAAATTCATTAGAAATGTACAATGGACTGGACAGGGCAGAGCAAGACTACAGGAGAGTGGGTAAGCATTCACCCAGAACTCCACAGTTCACATGTCAACATCAGATCTCAAATGATGGATAATTTGTTCACTTCTGCAGGCAAACACGACCTCGCTTTAAATCAAGTAGCTCAGGCTCCACAGCTGAGCCCAATACTAAATGCAAGCTGAACAAGTGGTTTTGAAAAGCTGAACAGCAGTTATCCACCTACTCCACGCTGAGCTCTGAGCAGCCGTGCTGTAAAAGCACAAGAGCTGGTGGGTTAAAGCAAGGACAGGACTGCCCACAGAGCCTACAGCCACCCAGGTCACTGCCTCACACCAGGAAGGGGCACAGCACAGCCAGCTCCAGATGCAGATATCCTGGTCACTTTAAAAGAAGGGCAATGGAAAATGAAAAGCACCAGCCTTAGATGGTGAGATCAGTAAACTTCAAATGGCACGTCTGTCTTTTTTCAAATTCCACGTGTAGCAAGTGAACACACTCGACTTATTTACAGAGACATAAGCCCAGAATAAACATTGATTTTGTTGTACTGAAAAAAAATTTAGTTTAGTTTTTCATCACTAACTTTTGCACTTCATAAAGGCAGTATGAGAACTGAACAAAATGACTGCATTAGCTGCCACAGGATATTTTTTTTTCTGTTAGTAATTATAATTATCAGTTTCTCTTGCAAATCTACTTTTGAAAATGTGTCTGCATCAGTCATATTGACAGTGTCCCTTTAAGGCAAGGAATCAACTACTCAGTGTGGGGCCTTCTACCAAATACCATGTAGATATATATATATATATAACCGAAAATATAAAAATCCAAGAAGGCTATTGAATATGCAAATTATTTTTTTGTAATACTTTGTTGTATTTTATAAAGTAAAGAAATAATTTTGCATTTTAGAATAGGAAATATAGCATAACATACAAGTCTTTACTGGGGATTAAATTAGTGTAAAGTAATGAATGTAGAACCCAGAACAGGAGATGTGGTAATGCTTGTAACAGGAAATGATTGATCTGATTTAGAAAGGGATATTTTCATTACCTCACCATAATCCAGATCTCATCAACCACTTTCTGAGATTATTTTCTGATATCTGCATTTAATTTCCTGGAGTTACATTTCTATTAGGATTTCACTGATAGATAAATGTGGGAAAATATTTGTTCTTTCTGTTCTTTGAGTAATGCACATCTAGTGTGAAACTCATTATATTCAATTCCTGTGGTGATAACCTAATTAAAGCATATCTTAAACTTACCTTGGGTTTGAATGCAATCAGTTTCAAAACCATCTCAACAGTGAACACTCCTGTGAAAACCATATTCATAATGTCCATTGCATCATTAAAGAGCTTAGACTGCCCATAGTGCTGTGAATGAAAAATAAAATACTTACAGAAGTAAAGGTTTTAAAACATTAAGTGAAAGAAAGGCATAAGATAGAATTGGCAAAAATCCAGCACAGGAAAACATTTCCTAGTAAAATTTAGGAAGCATGCCTGTAAATATGCAAGATTAGCTGAGTATCTTTGGTCAAGTACAGAATTGTTTAAATCTATTCCGTTTAGGCACTGAGCAGAACAAAACAATAAATCCTCAACATCCTAAGGGAATCTCCAGAGAGATGGTTTTGAGAGGAAAATTGTTCCTTCAAAAAAGGAGTATTCGACTCCTTTCTAATTTTTCCAAGTTTTATATGTAAGACTTGAACATTACACAACCTTGTGTCACTTGCTTAGAAAGCCTGAAGTTTCTTAATCACAAGGATACAGTGTAAGTAAGTTTACTGAAAAAAGCAGAATGGCTTTGTGAGCTGAATTCAAACCATTCTTTTTCTTATCAAAATCTGAAATACCAGGGAAAGAAAGAGACAACTAGAACATGTCACAGAAAAGCACTAAGATCAAAAGTGCATTTTTTAAAGTTTCACTTCATAAAAAAATACAACTTGCCATAAATGAAAGGCATTATCCCACCCATATCCTTCCCTGCAATTTATGCCAACTGCTTCAAGAGAGCTTCTGGTTTTCCTACCTGCATTGCCAAGCAAAGGGTGTTCAGCATGATGAGGACAAACATGATGTATTCAAATCCAGTAGAATTCACCACATACCAGAACTTGTACTGGTAAGGATTTTTTGGAATATATCTACGGAGAGGACGTGCCTTCAAGGCATATTCTACACACTGACGCTGTAAAGCAAATACATCAAAACCTGTCAGACTTTACTTAACAGGTAATCAGCTGGTAGCACAATTATTAAAATAGAACTCTCAAAAACAGTCTATCTACTTGATGTAGGGTTTTAGAGTAGAACATTTTGAACTTCTGAACACTTTCAGACTATTCAGAACACAAAATCTCTGTTCCAGTTCTTATTGTAAAATCTATCTCTGCCTACAGGAAATCTGTTAAGTGCTGTGTTCTTCTTAATGTGGCACCAAAAAACAAGACATTAAGAAGATAACAAGCTTAATGGAACACCTTTCACAACAAAAAGACTGATAAGTTGGGCTTATGGAAAGAGAAACATATAATAACCTCAATATCCAGTTGATAGTGAAATAAATCAAATTAATATATACTAAGATACGTGTTTGGTGCCCTCTTCTGACCCAAAGCAGAAAGGAAGCTCTTCATGCATAAAGAAAAAAGGATACTTTCAAAAGTTAAGAGTTCAATATTTATTTTAACCTGATTTTTGTCCAGCTCACAGTTCTTGTACTCTTGTTCTCCCTGTTCTTGGAATGTGACAATCACGAAACCAACAAATATGTTCATCATAAAGAAAGCAATAATGATGATATAGATGATGAAAAAAATTGAGATCTCCACTCTATAGTTGTACACAGGTCCTACGTTCTCGCCATTTGAATCAATGGCTTTGTACAGCAGCCTGGAAAACAAACATAATTTTATCTTTATTACCATTGAAATGAGAAAACAGTAAAATATACAGACTCAAAGGTCAGGTTTCAGAAATGGTCTGCTTTTTCTAGGTACTGACAGTGCTTGCAATAATATTAAAACCAGAAGAATCACAGCACACATTGTTATATTATGTTTTCTGAAAGAATCAAGGTAATGACCAGATGGTGGTAGTTTTCAATTATTTCCCCACATAAAGCTGTTCTCTAAGTCTCTTCTCACTTAGGGAAATAGTGAGTGGCAGTTTGCTCTTCCTGTGTTTCTCTATGCAGTGTTATACTGCCTGATTTTTTAGCAAAAGTTTTACTCAAAGGCCTTAAATTTTCAAATTATCATTATTTAAAATGCATCAGTGGATAAACATCTAAAACTATTCCTTCCATTAGAGCTGAGGAGTAGCTCATTAGAGCAAAAGTTACTGGAAGATTGGGAATCAAACAGTATAAAAAAGTTACCTTTTCTTACTTTTCCTAAAATACAAGAAAAGTGCACAGATTCAGGACAATAGGTTTCTTACTTCCTCCCTTAATAACTTTCTATACCATCACTTAAAACTGGGGTTCTTTTGCCAAAAGATGCCTGGTAAATGATAGCAAACTGTTCTGGAAAATGCAACCATCTTAACAATGCTTTGAAAACACGGAGAAGCCACTCACGCTGGCCACCCTTCGAAGGTGGATACTGTGAAAAGGGCCATCATAGCAGACAGAACATTATCAAAGTTGAAATCACTATTTTGCCAGACCCTCTCTTTGACCATTGGATTATCGACATCTCCATCTTTATAAACGATGTATATCCCTCTGTGGGAAAGAAACTGTCATTAGTGAAACATTAAATTAACCTCAGGGTTACTCAATACAGTATTCAGAACTGTTTCTTTTATTCCCTCCTTACGCCTGTTTTGTTTCCTTGCTAACCTGTGTTTTCTGGTTTAAGATGACAATTCCAATTTACACAAACCTAAATGGCCTGACACATGCCTGCCCATATACAGTTTGAGTTTATTCAGAATACAATGTGTCACATTCTTAGACCAAAGATCTCCTCACCGGCATTCCTCAGGATTCTGTTTTGCCTCATCAGTGCACTTGTAGAACTTTCCCTACATATAAAAACAAAGAGCAATGACAAAATGCAGAATATGCAAAATACACACGTTCATACTACGATTAGTTCAGAATGGGACCACCCAGTTCCAGCAGCAAGTAACTAAAAATTCAATTCAGCTTTGCTTTTCTTGATGCAGCATGAATTCTGAGTGTCAACTTACCTTGAACAGCTGCACCCCAATACAAGCAAACATGAACTGCAGCAGAGTTGTAACAATCATGATATTACCAATAGTTCTGATAGCCACAAAGACACATTGAACAACATGCTGGAAGGAAAGAAAGAAAAAAAAATTTAATTCAATTTGTCACAGTATGCAAACCATAAAGTCTCGGTTTGTACTATTTTTTAAATTACTATTTTTGTGTTGTCAGTATTATACCTAACACAGCAATTAGACTTGTTTGCTAGATTTGTTAGTAAAATCTGTTGACATAAAACCCATCAACATCAACTGACTAAAAATTACATAAACACGGTGGATAAACAATTAAAACATTGCAGTCACATGTTGGTTCATTAGTCAAAATCTGCTCTCAGTAGCAGTTCCTCCACATACAAATTCCTGTAACTGTGGACTGTTTAAGATCAGATGTGTTTAAGAATCGGGAACTGATTTATGTCCTTGCTCTCTGAACTTCTGTAGACAATTTTTCTTGTGCAAGAATTTTTCAACCTGAGGCAGAATAGAGAATCAGACCAACAGAAATATAACTTTAAAAAATAAACACCTTAAGTCCTTTTGCTCTGTTTATTGCCCTTAGAGGTCTCAATACTCTTAAAACTCTGAGGATCTTCACAACTGAGATAGCACTTGATCTAGGGGGAAAAAAAGAGTTATTCTTTTACTTTTAAGATAACTGATTGCATTACCAAGAATAACAATGTTCTTGCTACTTCCTTAAATATGAAATTTTTAAAAAAAAATCCCAAGATATATATATACACAAGACTTTTTATTCTTTATTGATCCTTCATGTAAACATCAGAAAATAGTATCAGTCTCATAAATACCATATGAATTATTCTGATTTCTGGAGCAACTTTGGAATTAACAGCTCAGAAGCTAGTCTGACACTATAATGGAGCAAAATAGTCCCCAAAGTGCTTTTCAATGTTGACAAGTTCTTCTGAAGACACTGTGTAAATCCTGTAAACCAATTAATGCCTTTAATTTCAAAGTAGGCGGAGATCAAAAGATCTAAAATCATTTACATTCTCTTTAAGAGGTTAGGGCTGCCTTTTGAGGCAATAACAGCCTTTTAAAGAACATGCTGTGAAACGGAAAGCTTGTGCAATAGGTGTTCTGGTACCAGCAGAGTTCAAAGTGGGGAGCAATTGCCTGACACCCACCTTTGGCCTTCTCTAAGTCACTGAGGGTTTCCCAGGTGATTCTGAATTCCTTTATTATGCTTACTCTGATCCAAACAAACAAAGTCTCTTCACTACCACTTACAGTCCTGACTAAGGTGTAGGTTCTCCCACCCTTCCAGTACTGCCTAGTTACATATCCCTGGAGGTCTGTACTGAAAGACCAAGCTCACAAAACTAGGCTGTAGATGTGGCAATAGCACAGGAGAAGGTACATAAACCTCCTGAAGCTCCAGGTAATACCTGCTATACAACACAGAGCCAGAGTGCTCTTCCTTGATCTCTTGTTAATAGTGGGAAGTAGTAAATTATTTCCAACCCATATTAGTAGTGAATTACAACACTCTCCATATAAAGCACTCTCTTGCCAGTCCCAACCCTGAACACTGACACTGCACACCCACACACCGTGGGGAACAAAAGGAGCTGACACACTGATTTCAGTATAAAACCCCAAAGCAAAAATACATCATTCACATTATAAGTATAGTACTTACTGAATACCAAATGACACCAGAGAAACACCCACAACCAGCAAATCCAGCAAATTAAAATAATTCCTGCAGAAGGACCCTTTATGAAGGAACGCTCCAAAAGCTGTCATCTAAAAATAGAATTGTTACACACTTAGTCTATATTTCAGCTTATTCAAATTCACATTTAGGCTGTTTACAAGACACTTGCCTAGAGTGTGAATGCATACAATACTATCTCACTTTCTAAAAGCAATTGAGATATAAAACAATCCCACTACGTACATTAAATCTTGCATTTAAATCACAAAAATTCTGCTCAAGTAACACGAACAAGTATGTTAATTGTTTCTGATGTAAACAAATGTTTTATTTTGTGTAAGAACTGATAGGCTGAGGTGATTACACTGAATTGATTTGCCCTTTGTTCAAAAAATTACTACCAAAAACCCATAAAATTGCCACACTTACTAAACTGTAGGGTCCAGATTCTGACTCCTAATCATTCATATTACCCTGAGAATTGAAGGAGCTGTAAAAGTACTGCCTACAGGGCCCATGGGCCCTCAGAGTCAACACCTGAGAGTCAAATCTGGTACAGAACCAGGACAAGGCTGTCCCAAGGCAGCATTACACAGCTATTTACCTTTGACTCATGGGAGACACATTAGGATCATGAGTCGGTATCTTGGAACAACCTGAAACAACTCACAATAAACTGTTCTGTATTATGTTTGGACAAGGGTCTCCGAGTTTTGCTGTTCTGTGGGGAATATCAAACCTTGCACTCCCTGATGGACTTTTTCTTAAGTTCTTTTTTTTTTCTGTCCTTAGAATAAGATGAAAGAAGCACACAAAGTGTATCCTGTGAAGGAACCTGTATGCATCATGGGCAGGTTTCATTAGGAGCCATTGACAGAGGTTGTATTAATTATGGCTGCAGAGAGCATCTGGGCAGACGTTCTTGGGTATCTCAAAGCTGAATTTGGTTCCTAACCTATGGATTAGACCCTTACCATAACTGCAAGTAAGTACCAGTTAAAAAATGCTCAGAGAAATCTAGTTAAGCCATTAGAAGCACAAAATCACCAGCTGAATAGACTATTTCATAGGTCTTTCCATAGTTACAGACTAAGACTGAAACACTGAAACTAAAAACTTGTAACAAAAATAAGGATACCTCTGAAAAATACCTAGTAGTCAGCTCAGGCACATGGATTCTAATTTCTTCAGCCTCAAAAAAAGAGGAATGAATACTTAGCTACTCATTTTTTTCCACAGGTAAGAAAACTCACTGCCAGCTAGAGAATATCCAACATTGATTGTGATTTCCAACCCTGTACTTTCTATTCTGTTCTATTCCTCACAGTGTAGTAAAAAGATTTTATTTCATTTCCCCTCACAGCAGATTACTACAGCTTTCAAGACTGTTCTACAACATATAACAGAGCTCCAGGCAACAAGCATCTCAGTCAACTGCATCACTACTTGAAATTTGCAGGTCTTGTGCATGACAAACCATCACTGTCAGTAAAACCTATACCTCTGTAAAGGGAACAGGCATTTTTTTAAAGCCCTCCTCTCCTTATTCTCATGTTGAGCCTTCTTTTATCGTGATCAAAATACTAAATGTTTCTCCAAGCTAGAAGAGTAAAAGCGCTAAAGCTCTAACCTATGCCACGGCATGAGAGATATAACACAGTTATATTATAAAATTCCCATTAAATTCCTAGCTCTTTCACTTACACCTGTACAGAGTACACTTATTAAGATCAGTGGGAGTTAAACACTGAAATAACCCTGAATATCAAATTTACATCCATCTACAACTACTCATTTACACTGTAGTATGTTATCAGCAGCATACAACATTTCATGTAATGACTCCCACAAAAATAAATTCAATTACTGACCTAAAAGTACAAGTGAAGTATATATCTCCCCATCTTCATATGGAGACTTATACTTCAATCACTACAAATCCCAGGGGAAGCATTTGACTAGAACTCTCTGCAGCAAGTTTAAATGGTGTGGGATTAGCAGAGTAGGGCGAGGTTAAAAGCACAAGCTCCTAACCTGACTTCTGCTTTGATGTATTCACCTTAGCCAAGCACTCCTAACAGGATGATAAACTGGATTTCAAGGTCATAAGAGAATTCTTAAATGCTTTTAAACTGATGTTCCAACTCCTCTGTTATTCATATCCTCATTCATATACTCAACACCATGTAATGTGGAAATCCTCGTGTCTGCAGAGCAGAAAGAGCACAGCGAGACTCCCCAGATGCTGAGAGTTACTCTGTTTTAATGCTTGGTTTTGGACATTCACAAGTTCCTCTACAGCAGCTGATAATACTGCCTCTGGTTAGCTTAACTGCAGTTTCATATACTTCCATATACTGGAAATCATGGAATACCATTGCTACAGCAGGTCTAGCCTTGACTTTTCTCCTTGCAGAACACGCAGCTTCTGTACCGCTTGGATACCGTGAGAAGCACAGCACAAAACCCAGCCCGGAGGACATGGAGGGCTCCAGCCACAAGCAAGCAAAGCCAGTGTCTGAGGTGTTAGCAAAGCAGGCACTGTGCATGGACGTGTGTCATGGCCTGGCTGTCGTTACATCTGTACGGCACAATTTATTTTCCTTTACGTAACGAATGTACCGCAGGGCGGAGCTTCCTGGAGAAAGTGGAGCCAGAAGCATCAACGTGTTTGGCTGTGATGTGGCTCCTTGTTTCCTTGTAATGTTTTACACTGCCAGATTTCGGCAGCCCAAGCTCTAGAGCTTCCTGCTTCCCTTGGATAACTCTGAAGCTGCTCTGTGCCAAAGTCTTTTGCAGTTAGCAGGAACGTTGCTTTTCTTAACACATCCTGTTATGCCTCATTATGCCATGCTTTATAACTCTTCTGTCTCCTAGAGAAACACAAATGGAACTGCAGGAGCTAGAGAACTTGCTGCTCAGAGCTTGTGGAAGTTTACTGACTCTCTTCTGCCACAGAAATAGTGGTAATGTATTTTTTTATGGCTTCTCAAATTCAGAGTTGAGAACTAGTCTGATCTAATGCTACAGCTCTTTTCAGTGCTTCGTCCTCTCCTTCAGTTTGGCCTTTCTCTAGCAGCAAAAAACCTGGGTATTGATTTTAGCATGCTACAAAAGTTATAAGAATAATCAATTCTATAGCAAGCTCCTCGCTGCTGAAAATGAGAAATAAGGGGATAAACATAAGTCTGGGAGTAAATTCACAAGCATAAAAATAGTCTATTACTTACAGTACAGCTTATCTTGTAAACAGCCCAAATATTGCATCAATTAGTATTAATCAAATCGCATTGTGAAGAGTATGCACAGCAATATGAGTAAAAGCTGGGAGAAGAGATTTTGTTAAGCTTAATCCTCAACTGGAAATGCAAAGTTTATGTACAGATTCTTAGTGTGCCAGCAATTTTTAAGTGTTTGAATCAGGGTTACTCAAACAAAACCTCACAGTGAATAAGCGCAGCATGAAATGTTTAGGAATCACGTGTAAATCTCTGAGAGAATATTTTGCCAATTTCCAACCAAAAATTTTATTTCCTTGTTCAGCATTTTGTTACATCATGAATGCAATCCTCAGTTAAATGGCTTCTTTGCCAGAATAAGTCTCATACATCGAAAATGTGAGTAACCCCAATGGATATTCTTAACAATCAGTACACAAACTATACATTAAAATGCCAATTTTTGGCTCATGCATGGGTAATACATTTAAGCAAGCATATTTATGCCTGTCTGTGTATTAAATGTATGCCCAAGATAAATGCAAAGTATCTTAGTGTATAGATAGATAAATGCAAGATATCTTGCAAGTCCTATTGCAAGAAAATAGTTATCTACTATTTTAGCTCTGTGGATATAGTTCAGCAAAAGAAATGAGAAATTACATGCTCCCTCCTTATAAGACTGATTATCTCTTTTGGAAATGCCAGAGCAAGGAGAAGGAAAAGCTCATGCGCAGTGAATTATTTTTCCCTTTTCTGACAACTGTAAGTTTAAAAAGGGTAAAAAATGAATTATTAAACTGATGTAATGGTAAAAAATCAGCTTCTTCATGCACCCAATGGTAAAAAAAATGACCAATCAAAACTATGAGGAACTGTCAAATAAAAAAAAATCCTCTAGTTTAAAAAGAGTTTAGCTTTGATCGCTTAGAGAAAAGGCGAAGAACACTTCAAGTGCCTTTTCTTGGCAGGTGACACACAAGGAAAATCCTTTTAAACAAGCTTCCTTTAAAAACCTGTTACCTTCAAAATGATCTCAAATGTAAACATACTAGTGAAGACATAATCTGCATACCCTAGGATCTGGAAGGTAAACAAAAAGTTACAAACATTATTGCTAAAGCTGCTTTTGAGCTAACAAGGATCAATTAACAATGCATTACCTTTAACAGGATTTCAACAGTAAAGATGGCTGTGAAAGCATAGTCAAAGTAACCAAGTATCTGCAAGGTATAATACGTGCCACAGTAAGAAATCCATCTATTAATAAATTTTTACGATTTAGACCACATGCACAACAACACCAGAATTAATCTAAGTAGATAGATGGAGAATTTAGACAAAGTAGTTTAAAATTCCAGCTATTGTGCAACCATTTTTATTTGCTTAAAAATTTAAGAGACACCACTGTGCTTGGGTATTAGATTTCACCCCTAACGAATTGACAGGACCCAATAACAACACTTTCAATTCAGACTTTCATCCATCAGCTTTCACAGATACTTTCTTCAGCCTTTAGCAGAGACAAAGAATTTTATACAAAGAAATACGTATTAATAACATCTGGGGGGTCCCAAAGTAGTGCATCACAAAACTTCAGTGGATACTTCTAGACTGCATATCATTTCACATTTTGCTACATTATATTGTTCCTGAATAGGCTTGGATCAAGAGTCTCAAAGCAAATTAACAAATAACTAAATTACTTTAAATCATCACTACAACCCATTTTCCTTGAGCTTGGAAGATACAGCAGTGATTTACTTGTAGGAAATTTAAAAGAATCTACAACAATTGCATGGTAAGATGCAAACTTCTAAGAGGATTGTGGATGTGGGATTGACCTCCCTGCTGTCAACAGCCCCATGGACATGTATTTCAGTAAAACCCAGATGTCACCCTCTCAAAGTGGCCGTATCACCAGCACATAATCTAAAGATCAACCTGCACCTGCAGCAGGGTAAGAGTTTGGTTTCAAGGATCCAGCAATCCAACTAGCAAACAGTTGTGCACAGAAACACATTGCCCGTGGTTCAACAACAAACAAAACGGGAAGGAGAAATAAAATACAGAGACAACACACACACACACACAAAAACAGTATTCATGTTAGATCAAATAAAAGGAAATAATGTTCTCCCCATATTCCACTGAAGATCCCATCCTTCTGCAGTTTGCTGTGGCTGAAAAAATACGTAAATAATAAAACCATTCAACAAAGATTAATCAGTAACCAATTCATTCTAGAGTTAAAATATTTAAAGGCATTCCAGTTTGTAAACTCTCACTGCATTGCTGAGCTGACTGGCGGAAGGAACACAAACACTCAAGGTAGCAAAAAAGAAATATGTGCAGGTCTGGAGCATGTGAGAATACTTACAACAAGAGGGCAATTCCCTTCTGAAACCCCTCACACATTTTATCTGTGTCCCAAACAGGAAGAACTCTTTCAGTTACCACCTACATTTTCCTAGAGTTCCTTCATTATGAAAATAATTATCAGCTCCTGAAGCCATTTCTATAGCAGTAATTTCAGTATTCCCCACCAGCTCTCTTTTTCTTAACCATTAGTGTGATTTATTCACATTGCTCCAGTTCTATAGACATGGGAAGCACACAGCTCTGCTAAATAGTGCATGGAGAGTGTCTTTGTGCTTTGGCCTCTTTTCATCTTTGAAGAAAGATTTAGCTTTTTCCTTCTTACTAAAGTTACTGAAAAAGCGTTCAGAGAATGCCAAGAGCCAAAAGAGGTTAAATTGACACCAGCAAGAACTAGAGAGAGACAACCCCCTACAGACAGAGCAGCCCTGCCTTTCCCGTAAGAGGTGGCAGAGTTCCTCTAACTCCATGGCAATCTCTACAGATGTTTACTCAGCACATAAACTACAATTTTACTGAGTAACAGAGACATTTCTGATATTAATACTTTTACAAATATTTTGCTTCTACAAATACATCTAAAAAAAAGGATGCAGAAACACTTCTAAATGTAGAGGTTTGTGTGCAGGCTGAAATGACGTTTGTCTCTGACTCAAGGCAAGAGCTGGACGTGCTCTGATCCCCCTCTTCAATGTGACTTTAGAAAAAGTGCCACTTGTTTAGTTTCTGATACGGCCAGTCATGAACCCAAGGATCTTTGAATCTGACATGGGGGTACCCAAACACCTTAGTGTGGCCACAGCAGTTTCTTTGAAAGAAGAAGTAACATTGTTATGAATCCAGGCACTCACTACAGAGTGATACTCCAAGTGCCCCAAGACCATATCATAGAGTCAGTGAAGGAGAAGAGAGGACAGGTCAGAATCTATTCCCAACACGTCATAAACAGTGATAATTTTAACTGGCATTTTTAAATCAGTGCCAAACACTGACAGGCACTAAGAGTGATTTGGGAAATGCACATCAGGTACTCCAGCTGCAAAGTATGCAAACATATGAAAATTATAGATATTACACTCAGCTTGAACATATTTATCCTGATAAACAATAGTCAAAGGAAATATATTACATAAAAAATAAACACTTCCAATACCAATGATGTTCAATCCATAAAGTTAATTGACTTTAAACATTTGTGCTTTTAAAGCAAAAAGAATATAAATGTATAGCTTGAAAAAGGAAACGGAATGTTTCTTAACATGAAAAGTAAAAACTAGGCACTAGTCCCAAAGAATTATTCTCCTGGGAGGTTATATTTATCTTCAGACATAAAAATGAGGGACTTACATTATTTCGGAAAGAGTGGCTGCGAATTGGATCTTCTGCTGCCAGGGAAACACTGCTCAGCATGATAAAGACAAGGATGAGATTGGTAAAGATGTGGTGATTGATAAGTCTATGGCATCCCACTCGAATTCTAAAGAAGAGATACAAAAATAAACCATGAGTGCACATAGAATTCAGCAGATGGTTAATACACAACATGTTTTCTGTTACTCTGCCAACAGTAACAGAACAACAATCAGCAGCTAAAAGCAGAGAAAACACTGAAGCCATTGGTCAGATTTCTAAGAATGAAAACAAATTCAAAAGCCAATTCACCTGTAGTGAAGATGCACTTTGTCAAAGGAATCTGAGAGGGGTTGGTTTCCAATGGGTTATGAATTCCACTGCAAGTTCCAGTGTTTGTATCACTGCCCATGTACAGAGGCCAACATCAAAAGGACCAGCACTGACACAGGTCAGTTCTGACGCTGTTTGATTTGATTTTTACCAAAGTTGTCAAAATTACTCATCTTGTGAGATGTGCCTTAGGCTGCAGATCTCACTGTGCTACTTAAAGACAACTCAAATCAGAATCTCTGTGAAGATCTTCTCACAGAATTACAGGGTAAGTGGGTGTTGAAGGCTCCAGAGCTGTGAGGTTTCAGCCACATGGCGTGAAGTGTAACTGTGCATATGCTCAGAGTCACTGAGCCCAGGGTTATCACAAAGACTGGCGAGCACCTTGGTAGAGGAGGTCTGGGATTAAACTGCCAAAAAGGCAGGATCAGGTTCATAACTGACTAATGCTGAAGTTGTCTAAATTCTGCTGAGGAATCAGAAGGTTCTCAGGAAAAATTTGCTCTCCTGTTATTAAGTAGATGATTGGAGTATAAGTGTACCTTACTTAAGCAAGGTGACCACTGTGGCCTGAGAATACGGAGTGTTAGCTGAAGTCAAAAGCAATTTGACATGTTCAACAAACCTAATATTTTTGCATTCAGCATATGTGTTCTTAAATTTACGAGTTTAAAGCACTCTCTTTCCAGTGTTTTGCAAATTCTGAAGACAACACATGTGATGAATAAGATACAAAGCCAAAATATTGTATCTTGATGATCACAACATCTTCTAAACTTGTGATGACCTCTACCACTGAGAAGACAGCATTCTCCCATGCCAAGTAACTCTTCTAAGACTGCTCATAAAAATGCCATCTATAAATGTCCCAGCTATGTTCAATCTGCAGGAGCTGAATTTAATTCACTTGTTCACTTCCATCCAACAATTAGTTATGACTTTTAATGACTAGTCAAGTTTGCTTTCTCAGCAGTGTAGAACTTCAAATCATCTGGAGTTAGACTGAGAGGTGAAAGATCCCAATTCCCTGCAAAATCCAACTATTATTGTTCTTGATTTTTGAAATAATTTGTCTTTATCTTTGGTGTTTGTTTCAATCTGGGAAATGCTGTTACCCTAAGAGGAATATATACATTCATTCTCCTTCTTTTCTCTTTTTCTACTTTCTCTTCTTCTTGCCTGTATTGCTCCACAAAGGTTACTAGGGCTACAAGAAATTCTATTTCATGAAGAAGATGCTCAGACCTTATTATTACAGCCTTTATATCCAGTGACAAACATAGTAAATAGTTGCTATACATTAAAGGGCACTTTCCAGACATGTGCAGACTTCACACTATATGTACAAAAAGCTATTATCTAAAACAGTGGGAAAAAAAAGAATATATTTTTCAAATTCTTTTCATTTACGAAATAACTATGAAAATTTTTGAAGGAAAGCCAATCTCTGTTCTGTTGAAGATACTAGATTTCTATTCCTAGCCTTGTAAGGAGTCTGTTGCTTCACTGTTCAACCCTGATGGACTAAATCAGTATTTTTCAAAATTATATTTACGGATTGGTGCTGCTGAAAATGAAGAAGGCACTCCCTTCAGGGATTGGGGTGATCTTCTCTTTCATGTTTAGCTCTGATATCCTCCGGGGGCGTGGGCCTGCTGGTACCTCTGGTTCATCCTCCTCATCTTCTTCATCTTCACCTACTTTAAATTAAACACTTCTTTTATTACAAACTAAAAAACGCTGAGGTTTTGTTCATAACAATACAAAAGCACAGCTTGTATTAAAACATAGAGTGGTTTATAGGAAATATAGATATATATATTCATAGCATGGCTATAAAAGTCCTCTGACTGCCAGCCCAGGCCTGGGCTGTGCCATGGGGTGCTGAGCTCTGTGCACTGGGTGCTCAAAATTTAGGGCAGATTTCTGTAACAGGCATCCAGACCATCAGGCAGTGCTGGTTTTTAGATAAGTGTGTTCACTGGACTGGAAGAAAATTGACCAAACATCTGAGGCCTGGAATGTCCTTTTCTGCCAAACGTTTTAGAGAAGTTTAGAATTCGCTCCCACATCCAGAGATAGTGTTACCACAACAGTCTTGAGGCTCACGGTATTAACTCTCCTATGATGTTTGTACTGCCTAGGAAGCTGCAGGAAAAGATAATACTTACTAGCTTACAGGTCCATTTATCCACTGATAACAGAGCACAGCTTCAAAGGAATTGATTCAGTGCTCAACAAGACCAAGTTTAGGATATTTTAGCAAACAAACTTAAATGTGTTTGTGTTCTGGCTAGTACTCACATACCTGGTACATCACAGGGTGGATAAGGATCTTTATCCTCCTCCTCTCCTTCTCCATATTCACCAATTGTCACCTGAAGCAATGAAAGGGACGTACAAGAAGAAAAATAAATTTGGATATAGCTAGAAGGATAAAGTTCAACAGAAAGCAAACCAAGTATGCCTCTGAAGTCAAGAAGTGATCCCCTAAGTTAAGTCTCAGTTTTCTGAAACAGGGTAACTGAAAACAGAGGAGAGTTGACAATTTATTACATATTTTTCAAATATGATTTTTCTATAGTATCCACACTTTTTAGCTGTGTAGAGGATACAACCAACAAGGTTTTGATAAAAGTTACCAAGAATATTTGAACATTCTACTAAAGAGTTTACAGTTCACTAATCTCATTTGGTTTATCAAGCAAAATACCTACAGGAATCCCAAAATTACATCAATTTTTTTTAACATTAACTATTTTGTTCTAAAAGAGCTTCGCTTCTCAGGATATACTGAGACCAAGAGGATTTTCTGAATTAAGAGATATTGTAGGGATGTAAAGCATCAGAACAAAGTTTTCTTTGCCTGGAAAAAATGTAGGGATGATGGTTTCATAAAAGAAATTGTACAATGCACAGTAGTCTTAAAAAACACTTCCTATCAAAATCAGTAAAACTGCTTCTGAGAAAAGACACAATTTTTAAAATAAACACCTTACTATCCTTGGGCTTCTTTTGGTCAGCTTCTGACTTCTCGGTTTTTTTATTTTCCAGACTCTCTTTTCTACAAAACAATACAATAACGATTACAAAGCATGCCATGCAAAGACAGACAATTTTAAGTGAACTATACCAATTCTCTGAAAAGTTAAGAGAGCATATTTAAAACCTTATACTAAAATATTTAAAATATTTTGCACAGCTGCAGGTGTCAGAGCAACAGAATCTACTGCATTTAAATGCAGTGATCCATTTAAAAGATTATAATCTTGAATGTAATTCCAGAAGCTAAGCCCTAAAAAATTCAATACATGATTATTACTCCTTTCTAGAGGGATAAACTGTGCCCTTGGACTCACACAAACAACTTTCATTGACTTCCACAGGCTTGCACTGATTTCAGAGCAGGGTTTTCTTCTTGTCTATATAAGGCTTAGAGAACTGATTCCATGGGGAGCTGTGCACTGGCAACAACAGATACATTCTTGTGCTATTTGTTCAATAAATCCTACTGTTGCAATTTTAAAATATCACCAGATTATCATTATGTTCTTAATTTATCCCAATTACTACCCAACTTTTATCTTAAATTCTACTATTTGCTATTGTTTTAGTGTCTAGGCAAGCTTTCTCATTTTTTTCTTGACTCCAAAAAATTTTGAAGATGGTAAAGATATTATGTAAAGACAATCCTTATGAAAGAATTCTGTATCCTCCTCCTTCCCCCTCCTGTTTGTTCAACATGCCCATGTTATTTTACCTTGCATTTTTTTTCCTTTCCTTTTCTTCAGCTTCTTCTTTCTGAGCTGTATTTAGACTTTCAGCATCTGCCAAGTTATCCACAGCAATGGCCAAGAAGACATTTAGCAAGATATCTATTTCAAATCATTTTAAGGACACTATGCCTTACTATACTTGTTTGGTTTATTATCAGCATAAACACTGACAATGTGAGAGATATAAAACACATGTTCCCAACCTACAGCGTGGAGATTTGTGATGCTGGAGTGTAGTGCAAATAACACTCATTTAATGGACTAGATAATACTGGTTGTAAAGTTAGTAGAGATCTCTCAGGGTCACAGATTTTAAAATAGCAGAATACTTGACATATTTTTTTTTTAAATAAATGAAATTCAGCTTCATGCCAGCCTGAGCAAGTATCAAATCTGAAATTGTCTATTGTAAGTGAAGACTGTTCGGGTATTTTGAAAAATTAATTTTCATCGTGCTCTGTCTTCCATGTCTACAAAAATCTGTATCAAATTCTGTATTTCAGTCCTTATCAGTTAAGTACAAATGCCGATACAAATATCATTTATTACAGCAAATAGAATGCTTTTGCCCTTTTATCACCTCCTGACCTTTTAAGAACTGAGAGTGACAGTAGTTTGTTTCTGTGTAGGGCTGAGGAAGTATTTCCAGCACACTGAAGGCAGGGGAGGGGAGTGTTTCAGCAGATTTAATCCTAACTCTGACTCCACACCCTACACTATCCAGGGATCACTGACTCCCCTGTCCCTCTGTGTCAGAACTAACAGGGCTGGATGGGATGGTTTCCACTGCCCTGGAAACCAGGTCACACCCATGCATTTCCAGGGGGAGAGATGTCAAAGAGCAGGTAGAATAAGGCCACGTTCCCACTGAAGGAAGACAGAAAACCTTCTCTGGTTTCTGCCATTGTGGTGGCTGGAGATGGACTGGGCACCCCTGACTCTCGTTCACTGGGGAAAAGTGCACAAAGGTGTACAAAGAGAAGCTTCTTTAGAGGACTCAGCACATGCAGAAAGTGCTTGGGTGCCCATGGCCATTTACTCCCTCCTAGAGGGACTTTGCACATATCCCTGGCACACAGCCCCACTGGGAGGGGTCTCCAATGAGTGTAAAGGATACAGTTACCACAGATGAAGAGGATAATGAAATATATACAGACTATCATGCCTGAGGATGATGGACCACCGTATGCCATTATGCCATCATACATAACAGCATTCCAGTCTTCACCTGTGAGGATCTAAGGAGCAGATATTAGTAGATTATTAGTAACTCAGCACCAAAAAGTGCAATAAACACATTTCCTCTGACCACAACACAGCAAACCTTCTGTATGCATAAAGTAATACCATATTCTGTTTTAAAATTTCCATTTAAATAAACACTTCCTGAAAGCTTGGGTTTAATTCTAATAGATTTTTTTTTATGCTATGCATTTGTATGACTGAACTTCAAAGGTAAAAATAATAAAAATAAATGTTATTCATTTTGGCATGTGAAAGTAAGAGCCCTGGTTTTCAGTAACGTCCATGAAGCAAAAGTTCATCACTTAAAATTCAAGTTAGTATAAAAATTCTGAGTATTGCATGGATATTTCCTCATACTAAAATTAAATGGAAAGGTTTTCTGCTTGCTCTGGGGAATCGCCAGATGAAAATTCTACCCAAGAGACAGGAAGTTGCCAAAAAAGCCTTTAACTCTCACCTACGATATCTGAAACCAAAGACTTAGGCAATATGCAGAGCTGAGTGTGAAAATGAATAGAAAGATTAAACCAATCAGCCTAATTCCAGTATCCACATTGGGAAAAATGAAAAAAAAAATTAAAAATTCATGAAAAGTAAACTCTAAGTATGGCCCTACATTTTCACAAGTAACATAAGAGTTGCCTTAAAATTTTAATAAAACCTGAAAGCATCTCTAAAGAAATGAATGCTTATTTTTGCATCACAGTAAGTGATATGACCACCCATATGTAAATATGCACTCTTACAGGGCTCATTATTTTTTCCTCCTTGGGAATAGCTGAACTTTTATATAGCTAATGAAGTTAAAGAAACGAATTTGATCAAAATAAAAATAACATTCCACCTCTTTTCCTAGTCATGTATTTAATGGACAAAGGAGATCTAATTGTGTGAAGTAACATGGCAGCTATGTTGCATCGATAGATCAAATAAGATATGAAACAAATGGTACAAATGGTGCTGAGTTACCAGAGTACTGAATTTAATGAGCAGGATGCTACTTAAAGTAAACTGAATAAACAGTACTCATGATTTTACTTTCAGGCAACATGATCACTTAAACAGTTTTGTTGATCAAAGGTAAAATGTTTCATACGGGATGAAAGAAAGTTACCTGGAATACAGTTAAAAGAGCTTGTGGAAAATTATCGAAGGTGCTCCGTTTTGTTTGAGTTTCATCAAAATTAAATTTGCCTCCAAACAGCTGCATTCCAAGCAACGAGAAGATTATGATGAAGAGGAAAAGCAGAAGCAACAGTGAAGCAATGGACTTCATTGAGTTTAACAAGGATGCTACCAAGTTGCTCAGGGATGCCCAGTGCCTATAAATTAAAATGCGTGTGTTAACACACACCAAAAAAACCTCAAACAGAACAGTAAAAGAGCAGTGCATGATGATTACAAAAGAATTGCTGATCACTCTTCAGCTATCCTTAGAAATAACACTATTAGATAAGCTTACCTTGTTACTTTAAAAATACGCAGGAGACGAACACAGCGAAACACTGAAATTCCAAGGGGTGACATAATTTCCAACTCCACCAAAATGGTTTCAACAATGCCACCACAAACAACGAAGCAATCAAAGCGGTTAAAGAGAGAAACAAAATAAGCCTGTAGGCCCAAGCTGTACATCTTTACTAACATTTCACAGGTGAATAAAGCCAGAAGAACTTTATTTGCGATATCTGGAACAAAATATTAAGAAAAGAGAAAGATTCTGAATTGCCTCATAGATTCCATTTTTATTTTAACACATTACAACTGCGCTTACAACACTAGTTTGCAGTTTTTTGTTTAAGAAGAAAGTATTGTTTTTTCATGTTGGACTGAAATTTATGTCTAAGTGGCAAAAGTTACACAAGGATGTAAAGCTTCCTGCCACCTATAAACTACTTATCTTTCCAATCTGGTGTGCAGTTCACAGCTCCTCAACTCACAGCTTTAGTCCACGCTGTAACTTAAGCAGCCAGCCCACAGCATATTATGCTGTGCCAGGTACCATTTCCTTCCTCATCTTTCAGGTCTGGTTTCATGCTAAAAGTACAGGTATTTATTTACAATTTAGTATTGTCAGGCCTGTGCTGGCTACCAGTAAGCTGTGTTACAGCTGTGGAAATCGAAGACATTCAGTCGTTTCTTGTATCTCCCTTTGGCTGGGCTGAATATCCCTCAGGACAGCAAACAACAACAGAATGGCAAAGTACAAAAGTGGCCACTGATAAATGCAAGCATCTACAGTCAAAACCAGGACAAACAACTTTTGGTTGTACCTTGGATCTGGGTCAGCCAGTCGGGTTGATTGTAATGCTCTGAGGAGATAGTTAACGTGTTCAGAAAGACCAAGACAATAACAAGCCAATAAAATGTGACAGATTTTACTGCAGCTCTACATTTTCTTCTGTTAAATCGGTTCCAGCGACGCCAGCGTCGACTGCAAGTCCAAATAAAAACAAATTTATTATCATATAGAAAACACATATGAACTTAAGGAGGGCTTTTGCTGTGTAGAAATAGTGCAAGTACATATGTGGGAGAAAGTACATTTCCATAAACACAGGTACAGTATTTCAATAGTTGTGTAAATTATTACCAGCTGCAGATTAGGGACTGTTAATGTGTTATTCTGTTTTTTAGATTTCTTTATAGATTTCGAAATGTAAACCACAACTTTTACAGACTCTAATTGCCTGTGACATAATTAGATTAAGCTGCATTCAACATTTCATTGAGTAACAAGTTAGATCTGCCCCATACACTTAATAGCAATAAAGAAAAGCCAATGAATCAACTCAGAATTCAAATTAAATTTAGTCTGAAAATGCAGGCTTTGAGTTAAACCACAGACAGAATTCTGGCAGGATTAAGCAAGGTAGGAATGTTAAGGTCAATTTTTAGAAATCTACTCTGTAACATTACAAATCTTATTCATCAAATCCTAGAGATTTCTACTGAAATTGTGTCAGTGGGCAAATGTTTGTGAAATAAATAAGGCTGACAACAAAGGACAAGTAAAGGTTGTACCTAGGTATGAGGGTGTATCTTTGGACTCAAAACTACATTTCTCTGTTTCACTTCTGGGAACTGTATTCAAGCATTAACTTGAGTTTTCCTTACGCACCTTAAATTTGTACTTGTAGTAATGGAAATTAATACTGGTTCCAGATACCAGTACAAAGATGTTTCAAGCCTGTGCAGTATTCTAACCATATAAAGGAAAAATATCCTGTCCTGGCCTAAATCAAGAACATTCTTATCTTGCCAATCCCCTGCTGTAAGGGCTGTGTCCATGGCCATCATCAGGATGGTTCATTCTCTGGGTAGGTTAAACAGACTTTTTTTCACACTTACAGAACATTCTATGATTGAAGTCAATGAGACAAGAATCATATTGTTGAGATATCTCTACTTGTAGGAGTCAAAAGCAGGCTCAAACTATCAACTCTAAGCTTTCTGAAGCCAATGAGAGAATACACTGCTGTTACCAATAAATTACTCCCTCTGCATCCAATACCAAAATCAGTTTTACCAGGATTAAAAAACTGGAATTATTCCAGATGTTGCCAAAACTTCTGGTGCCAGATGTTGCCACATCTTCTTGACCGTCCCTTTTTTCACTGATAATTTTATGCAAAAAACATTTACCCTGTGGGTTGTCTGCAATTGCAGGAGTGGTTTTGCCCTTCGTGATTCACTAAGTCAACCACTTGATTACTTACCTTAAATCACAGAGCTTTTTGTTGTTGTTGTTCCTTCATGGAGTAACCTAACCTTTTTAAACAGAAAGGACTATCTCTTCTGTGTTTGAAATTATCCTTTCTAATTACTAAATATATGTCCCATGAGATGGGAAAATAAAATCAAAGTAAATAGACCTAGTGGTTTCATACTGGCACACCCAGTGTCTGCAGTATCAGGCCTATTAATTCTTAATTTTGCTTATAACACATCCCTTCTGCAAACATATTTGAAAAACAGAAGTACACATTCCTAAATCCTCCAAGTAAGTGAAAAGAGAGCTGCAAATATCAGCAAAGCAAATCAGGGAGTTTCATTTCCAAAAGTGTTCCTGGGTACTTTACTTTCGTATTTGTTGATAACTGTTAGGAAGAACTTTCACACAGTAAAATTAGAAGCACAGTAAATAAAGAGTATTTTTGTGACGTCATCCTGATGTGTGAACAGTCACAAGGAAAAAAGCAATTATGAGATGAAAATACTGACCTGAACTTGGATTTTGAGATGGTTTGACTAGAAGAAAAGGAAAATACATTTTTAAGAATGTGGGAAAAGTAATCAACACAAATTCATTTTCTTTAGAATTTTGCATTGGAATTACATATACATAAAAAAAGCTTTTAACAAAATGCATCATGAATGCTGAAATTCTATTGTCTGTTATTTATTTTTCTGAAATACCATTCCTGAAGCTTTACAAATTTTCTAAGTGAAAGAAAGGAAATCTCTTTTAAACTAAGTAAATAAACCTTGAATAAATGTGGAAGCTTTGAAGTCACAAAAACATGAGCAAACAAATAGTGAACACCATGGGATATAAAAATAATTCCCATACATTCAGTTATTGCTGAAAAAAATAGATATTCTCCAGGTCATGCACAATTTAGCAGAAAATATTCCTTCTTACATGTAATCAGGAACTTCTGTTCTTATCACTCTGGACAATAATTATATTTTATAAAAGCTCTCAGGAAAACATGACTTCATTGCAAGCTGAGTTGAATTGTTTTATATCTTCTTACCTTGAGAATTTTAGGAGCACTTTCATGTTGTAATAATTGCTCTAAAACTACTGAAAGGCAAAAAACCTCGAGTGTCACACGAAACTTGGCGATTTCAGAGCAGTTTGGGCTAAATAAACCACGGGGAAAGAATGATTCTTTTAAATTTTGAGTTGATCAGGGTGGGCACTTGAAACCCGTGCCCGTACTCACCATAAGCTCCCACAGCAAGGTGGGCTCTCGCCCTCTCCGCTCACGTTCTCCGTGTTCACCGACTCGGTTTCGCTGGTGGGCATGCTTGCTGTGGGGAGACAGGGACTGCTTTAGACTCATCACCAGCCAACATTCATCTCCTGTCGTACGGCAACAATACCTCCACCCTTCATTGCTCCAGTGAGAGCTCGGAAGAGCTGAGGATGCAGTAGATGAAGTTCAGACACTTCATCAGTCCTCTTACAGCAAAAGCACACAGAACTCCAGAGCACGGCGGCTTCTTTGTTTCTTTTCAATGACTCAACATAACTGGTGACAATGCACTACAGAATACAAAGTAGAGGAGGTTTGTAACAAAGAGTGTGCCACCCCTGGTAAAGAAATAAACCTGAGCTAGATATTGTGACCTGCCATTCTGAGAAGCATTCTGTTAACACGTTGGAGGCGCTTATCAGTTGAAGTGTTGTTAACATGCGTGGTGATTCCAAGAAACATCATCCAACTTCTGAAAGCAGGAACACTCTGGTCATACTGACCACTCCACGCTTTTCCTGACACCGTGAATTATCAAAGCAAGAAGATAGAAAGTAAACGTGCCTGCAAATGCTGGAAGGAGCACTGGGAATGGCAGGATGGGTACTACAAATGATGACCAGAATTACTACTAATTATAAAGGGGAGGATGACATTTGTTACACACTGAATTACTGTACATACAGGGGATCGTTACTGAGCAATTAACAACTGTAGCTAATGATTTTTAGACAAAACTCATTTGAAGATGGGTCATCATCATTTATCTTCAAATCAAGTGAAATATAAAGGGACACCTTATGTCAAAAAGTGTTAGGAAATTATGAATAGCTGAAGTTCTCAGTACTTCCTAGGGGAGAATATTCCTGCATTGCAAGCAAAGAATGAAGGAAAAAACTCAGGAAAAGGGTAACATTAATGCTGCTGGTCTATACAGTACAAATACCACATAAAGTAGGGAAAAATAAGAGCGGTGGAAGATGCCCTGAAATTACTGTAGAACAGCAAGAAAAGAAGAAAACCAGAACATTCTAAAGGTATTGTGGGGTGTACCTTCCACTGTTTTGATGGTTTGCTTGTTTGGTTTATTTTGTTTTGCTTTGTTGAGAGGGGTTAAAAGCCAGTGTTTGTGCACTGAGAGCACCAAAGGCAGAAGGGTTACACTGCCTACTTCTGATAGGGAAGTCTCACTATTTTGGTAGCCTAAAGGAGGTTCAAAGCACGTTTAATTACACATTTTCTAATATAAGTGAGATTTAGGAATCGGGCCTTGAATTTTCTGATTTGTCTACACGTCAGGTACAGAATGAGAACTGTCAGTAAGTCTCTCTGTATTGCCTCAACACTGACATAAAGACACACAAAATGGTAAGTGTTGGTTTGGTTTCCATGCCCATCAGTTCCATCCCAGCTGAGAGACTGACAGGTCTGTGCAGGCCAGATGCTCAGCTACTGTTTGAAACAGCTGAGAATCTGTCATCATAAATGTAAGTCACTGTTATAAGAAAAGTTAAACAGAGTGGCATAACAAAGAAAGATCCAAAACATCCATGCAGGTGTTTGAATAAACAAAGCACTTCAGGCAGTAAGCACAGCAACACCTTCTTTCACAAGGTTCTTCTGTTTTGATGATTCTTTTTAAAATATTACTGTCACTGCTTTATACATGGAAAGTCCCTGGTTAGCACCTGCAAGGGCCTCAATTCTAATATCATGCTTCAGTTTTAAACAATAAATATTGTTAGTCCTGTGTGAACTCCACAGCTTACAGTCAGACTTCAAAAGTAATGAAAAAAATCCTTGATAGCCAAATTCAACTATTAAAATTTCAAAGGGTTGGAGAAAAAAAAATTAACAAAACTATTTCAAACGTAGTCTCAGGTCTTCAGAACTAAGAATTTCTATTTTAAAATGCAGGGGTCTTTTGCAATAAATCCAAGGGGTTTCTTGGTGTGGTAAAGAACTGAACTGGTCGCTCTGTCCTGGGTGATATGCATGCTGTTAGGAAACACAGCATTATAGTCACCTGATCACATTTTAGCACTTGTGATGGGCAACTACAAAATATGAGTGCAGAAGTCTGGTTTCATTCATTGTTACTAAGAGCTGCCAGGAAAACAGAGCTAGGTACACTTCTGAAATTATTACATATGTGCAATGTATCTCACACTTGTATTTCAAATTCATCAACCCTTCCCTCACCTAAAAGCAGTACCTAGAATCCAGTTCTTCATAAAGTGTCCCTCAGTGTCATCAAAACTACATTTGTCATTATTTTTTAAATTATCTGGCATTTTAATTCAAGTCTACCCAGACTTGATACGGTAATCCACTCCTTTTTGAACAGGACTGCATGAAGTAAAACAAAGCACAAAGGAAAAAAAAGTCTTTGTCTCCACTAAAGTGAACATTAGTTTTGCTAATTATTAAATACAGTTCAGCATGTCATTCTCTGTTTCAGACACAACGTGGCTGTTGCTCTAGCTCTTAAATGACTTGCAGGTGCTGTGTTACAAACAGAAGAGGGAAAAAAAGAACGATAGACAGTTCAGTTCACATTAGATACTCAGCTGTGATTATATTGTAATTTATATGTTATCATTAACACTTGACAGGAGTACTGAGAAAGGCACCATGTGGAAGTCCAGCTCCAGCAATGCCATTAGATCTTGAGCCAGAAGAAAAGAGCAGCAGCACTGCATGTCCACATCCACTCTGCTAATGCAAGCAACCTGCCAAGCCTCCAAAAGACCCAATTCCATGACCACAACTTCTTAAGGGCAGGTGGTGTTCATCAGGCAAATACAGCACACAGTGAACTCTGGAAAGACTGTGAGCTCAGCATGGTCAGCTTTGAGATCTTTAAACTGGTAGCCCAGTATTCAAAGGAAGAGACCAAATCTATTCTTTATTCACCTTTTGCCCTTATTTTACTGGCATTCTTCTGGAAAGATTATGTAGATTTCTAGATCTAATAATCTCTTCAATTCAGCTAACTCACTTCAAACAAAAGAGTGCTTGCATTAGGCAATATAAGCAACCCATACAGCATGCAGCTTAATACCTTCCTGAGTATATAGAAAACAGGTCAAATACTTCAACTACTACATTTTATTTCTGTAGATAAAAATATAACATGAGAAAAACATTCTATTATGTTCTCTGTTTACTCTAATGAGTTTTCAGGCTTTGGAGCAGGAATTTCAAACTCCACTCCAGGATGTAACATAACTAATGCACAGCAAAGAGCAAGCCAGTGTCCATCAGCAGTGATGTGTCCATCAGCAGTGATGTGCCCTAGCCAGCAGAAGTTACAAGAAATAAATTACATAATCCTGCAATATGACAGTTTTCATCACAATTTGCATCACTGTAGAACCCAGAATTACCTGAACTACCGAGTTGTGGTGTCAAGTATTATTTTTAGAAAGGTTTTCCTCTAGAATGTCTATAATTGATATTTTAACCTCTTCCAACTTCCACTGTGCATTTTTTGATCCATAGGCCGATCTCATTTTCACTCAGGTGCACCTTGGGCAGCTTTCTGGTTACATGTGCTGAAGTGGAGTGACCTGCACAGCTCATCAGTATTTGTTACTGCAGAGAATCTTGGAATCATTTTAGAAGGTGCTATACTGGCAAAATTTTAGATCACCCTTGCAAAAAAAGTGATCTTCTGTCTGTTAGCAATAGCCAACCACTTTCTTGAGCTCCAAAATTCTCCTCATTCTTTCTCAAATTAAGACATGAATTTTCTGGATCCTTTAGAGCAAATCTCAGAGGTAGTCAAATAGGAAAATGGGATGGGAAAAAAAAATCCCCCAAATGGCAATATTATCATTGCAAATTCACCTCAAATTTTCCTAACTCTGCTGTATGCCCAGAAAACACATCAGAAAGAAGTGGTGCTACCTATTCTGACTGTGAAGCTCCTCGAGGTAAATTCATTTTAAGGAGGGTCTGCTTGGAATATGTTCTACATGACAGTATGGCAAGACATCTGTCTTCATGTAGATTTAATGTTGATACAATCAACAATCATTCTTGTAGGCTCTCACTTTTTATATGAAGCCCGTGGAAAAGCAATGTAAGCTTGAGTGCTGCATAACAGTGGGAGGAGAACAAAATAATCAGTGTTCATTACAGTAGCATCACTGAATCAACCACTTGCAGCCTGAAGGGTGACACTATGAACCTTGGGAATCTACACACTCCACAGACGTGGTGCTTTTGAAGGAAAGAGGTAGAGCTAAAACAAAGAAAAATATTTAGGGCAGTATTTCTAATCCAGTGACAGCCGAAGCGTGAGCTACTCCAATCAATACAAGAGTCTCACAAACACAGAAAAAAATAAACTTAAGCCATTGATTTGAACTTCAGAAAAACCCTACTCACAAAAGTTCTACCTGCCCTGAAAGACAGAGGAAAACAAGTCAGTGCACATGTGCTTGGGGGTGCTTTTGACCAGCAAGGTCAGGCACAAGTAGCAAGACAGCAGGGGCTGCCAGAACAGCAAGTTTCCAGTCAGTTCCAGGCTGCTTTATGAGAGCCATCAGAACCTAAACCTGCTCATTTAAAGGCTGTGTTGAAAGACATATCCAAAGTAAAACTGCAACCATCTTTCAGCAGCTTTTATGGAAAAACTATTTCAGCCTGTAAAGCTGTGCAAGCTATTAGGCAATAAATGTAACAGTTGCACAAATAACTTCAAGCAGACTCAGTGTTTGTACAAAATGAGTCCATTGGGTCCTAGCAATTTCTGACATTCTCTAAAGTAACTGGATCCGATTTTTCAGCCTCAGTCTGGGCCACAATAGTGATTCTTAGGACAGCAAGGAAGCCAGTTATTCAAATAACTGTTGCAGATAGGATTAAAAGTAGACCTCTCAACTACTGCAATTGTGATTATGGCAAAACAATACATTTGCCAGTACTAAAAGAGTGTAGATTTTAAAATAACTATCATACTCTAAAGCCCCTGTCCAGCTCCAGTGTGGGTGGGGAAAAACTGAATAAACTAAAAAGTACAAAAATGAAACAACCAATAACAGGAGGAGATACAGTAAAAGCTTGTTAGGTTTTGTGATACTCTGCATCCTCAGTGTTATAAATAAATAGTAAGTACTGTCATCATACTGTTTTAAGCTTACACCATGGTCCGTTATAAAGCTTGTCAAATATTTCTATTAATTTCTTCATGCCTAAGTTTAAAATACTTTTTTTTTATCTTGTTTACCTGACTTCTGAAGAAAAAAACCTATACCTCAGCAAGAAAGTCACACACACAGACACTTCAGAGGAAATCTGAATGGATTAAACACACTGTTTCAGGGAGGCAGGGCAGCACCTCATTTCAGACATGCACTTCAACCAGCAGGAAGGACTGCATGCACGAGGGGGTCACATGCTGCAGGTGGAGAGCCTCGGCTAGAGAAAATGCATCCAATATGTGCTCCCAAAAGCTAACACATCCAATGCAGTATTGGCACAAAAGAAAGTTCAACTGCAAATCAGAACACGTTTTACCATGTTTATTGGAAGAACGGCCAAAGCAGCTAAGTCTGCTTTTCTTCTTGTCTTCCATTAAGTCGGCCAGTGTAACCCCTGGGTAAGCACATGTAATCCCAGCAGTGACACGGGAGGTGGCAGCAGTCGCAACGCAAAAAAACAAAAACGTGTCCGTACACACAACACAGGCAAGGTTAGGCAAAACAAACTGAAATCACCGGCAGCATAACTAATCGCAGCTAAATCCCTCTCCTCTCACGGATTTTCGCATTTTGAGCTGAATTTGCAATGCTCTGAAGGCAATGGAAGCTTTTTCATTGACTTCACGGTAACCATCTATCAGTTCATAACAAAGACAGGTCTAGTAGTTAAAAGGTATTCTTTTATTCAACAGCACTGAATACCTGCCCACTATCAGTGACAGAGACAGAAAAATACATAGGGTTAATACATAAATTACTTAATGCCTTCCCTGATTAGAAATTTTAAAATGCTGGGGGTTTAGGACAATTTTAAAGGATGTGAGAAACTATTAATCACTGACTTAACAGCCTTTGAACTCTCTACCTTTTTTCCTGCCACAGGGATCTTCTGTATCCTAAGCCCAGAGTTCTTACACACCATTGAAGAGCACTATGGCTATCTTCTATCACCATAAATCAGCAGTAACCTTGATCACCCAGAGCTTTAGATATTCAAATAGGAATTATGATTCTGACTACCTTGGGACTCTACCTTATACTTCAAAGATAGCTCAAGAAAAACATCATCAGTATATTCAGACTAAATTTATTTCCTAAGCTCACTATTCATGTCTTGAGTTCAAGGGGTGGAGCAACTCAGCTCCCCTTCCTCCTTTACAGCCCATTGCTGATATTAAAAATGAAATTCCAAGTCACATATTTAAGCACATGTGCACAAACCCCAGAATGCTAGAAGATTGCTTATCCACTGGAAATTTCCACTCAAAACATATATGCGTGCCTGAAATTAAGTTCCTGATATTTCTCTTAAAGTTCTTTTAATTAGTTTCCTTCTATATTTATTCTGCAAGCTTACTACAATCCTTAACTTAGCCTAAAATTATACCCAAGTTAAAAGTTTAGACTTAAAAGCTCTTTCAAACTCAATCAACTATGCAAACAAGTAGTTTTTATCTATATAACCCAGAAACCAGGTTTAAGGAATGCTAGAGCAAAGGGGGTTTTTACAGTCTATTAACAAACCCCCAATCTGAACAGGATGCAAAAATTTCCTTGGATTTCACCTGTAAACCAAGTCCATTGGCAGCAGAGCTGACAGTGTGGTTCTCCAACGCTCTGTGAAAATTTGGCATCACCTACAATTCTGTATCACCTACAGTTCTGCAGAGCAGCCTTGGACAAAGTGCATTTACTCCAGAGAATTCACCACCTTTTACTTCTCTGTCCTAGGACTTTATACTGAGCCCCAAACCCACAGTTTCTGTATCCCTTCCACACAATGTTAGCAGCAATAACTAAGTATAGTGAAATCTGGATTTTTTGTTCTGTTCTAGATAAAAATTCTGTTTGTGCAACAGATTTTCATATAGACATAAAATATTCCTTTCGGGGTGATGTTGGCATCAACATCAACCCACAAGTTTCCTTCCCACGCTCTCATAAAATGATTATTTCCTTCCAATCGGTAACACAGATCCATACTCTGCTTTTATTGTGAACTAAAGGACTAATAAAATTCTGAAATTCAAAAGTAAAGATTTAAAAAGCTTAACTACATGCAATATGGGGATAAGTTTAAAAACAGCTAACTCTATCAAACCACACTATTTTTGTTATTTACTACATCTGAAAAGCATTATGGTTTAAAAGAACAGTTCATAATAAATTAGTGGCACTAGAAGAAAAATAGGGATAATGATGTATTATTTCAACACAGAAAATAATATTCTGAGTTGTATTTTTGTAGATGCATTTCCTTATAAATACTCAGTGGTATCTAAATCAACAAATACCATGACTTTCCAGAGTATGACATTAATAACAAGGTGCTACTTAGTATATCTATTGAAATTTGGGCTTTAATCTTGGGTTTAGTATTAAATCATAAACCACATTCTGAACCTGTGTTCTCATGAAAATTTTAACTCCTTTTATGCAAACATAGCAAAGAGGCTAAAATAACCTCTGCTAAATTATGACATTAAAATACTGCTGTTACCAGAATTTTCTGCTATACAGAAATCAAGTATAAGTTTTACAGTTGCTATAATATCATGAAACTAACTTGTTCCTCTACCTCAGGACTCATGTCAGAAACACAAGAAGGTCACTAGAGCATAAATTACCTGTCCCATAATACACTACAGTCAAATAAATACACTGTAAGTGATATTTCTTAGTATCAAATGAAAATCCCACAAGACTCCATTTATTTTGCACTCAGTTAAGATATGTAGTAAATAAGATTTTATACAGTTTTCTTGAATGTCAAAAAGAAAGATCCAGAATTACATTTTCCTACTCCAAAACAAAAATAAAATCCTCACCATTAGCACAAGGTTGTTTCTTGACTGTAGCTTTGGCTACATTTTTAAGATCCTTATATTATTATTATTTCCATGCATGCACCTACAGGCAAACACACACTCCTCTTGACTAAGGGTTTAGAGTGATACCCAGTGCCACGCAGCTTCCATGCCCTGCCTTTTTACAGAACACAAATAAAGCCAAGTTTAAAGTCTCAGTGGTGATGACTAACAGGTGCAGACAATGATTTATACATGGACATCCCAGAGCACAGCTTTGTTGTGAGATTCCAAATCATTCCGTGGCTCAGCATCACTGGATTAACAGACAATTGCTCTGCTACCCAAAACTTTTGCAGACTGAAATGAGGAAGCCACATCAGACAGGCCACATTCATTCCCCACACTGTGCCAGTCAAACTGTCCCCACAGGAGGAGGAGAGGAAAGAATACGTACTGTTCCTTTTGCCTTCTTCATCAGCCTCTTCATCGTTCTCAGGGTCAATGTCTTCTGCCTGTGTTATCCAGTCCAAATATCCCTTCAGATCTTCTTCAAGCTGCTGTTTTTCACGTAGCTTCTGAAAGTCCCCTCGGGCCTTGGCTTTTTCCCTTTCTTTGGAAAATTCTCTATCAAATTCAGATAAAGTAGGAAAAAAAAAAAAGCACTGATTGACAAACTCCCAGGCATTTTGATCAAGGTCTTGACATTGCAGAGTAACACAGTGACATGGAAAATACACTGCAGATTTGAGAGCCGCTTTGAAAACAAGGTAGAGGTGCAAAGAAGTCATGGCAAATCCCTACCATATCACATCATAACTTTCAGAGATTTTCTGACTTAATTGAAAAGTAAGTGGTGTTCCTAACACTTCCCATAGGGAAGGGTCTGTTTGCCCCCATTTAGTTCTGTGCTCTTCTATATAGATTTTAAAATTGCTTTAATCTACAAATAGAAATTAACTGGCAGTAACAAAGCAGTATCAATGTTGAGTATTAGTTTCAATGAAAATGAAATTCTAGCAGCCAGTTCTAAAATCCTTCCTCTTCCAGCCACAGTTCATTATCCATGCCCAAACATAGAGTGTTCCAGAATTCCACTACTGTGCTCTCTCTTAACTACAGCATGGACAGACACCTGTGCTGTTTGAGATAGGGATGTTTTGCCCTTTCTCTCTCTGTACCAGAACCTAGAATCCTGCTCTCACAGATCAGAAATACATCCTTTTGTCCTCTATCTCATTGCCCCCATCTCAAGAGAATGTATTGGACTCCCTGTCTAGTTTAGTTTGTAATTTGGCTTAATCCCTAAATTATCATGGAATGATGATTAATGTAATGAAGTTGTGAGAAAGAAATTGCATAAAATGGCCTACTGAGGTCTCTTCCAACCTGAATTACCCTATAAATCTATGATTCCCTTAATGATATATGACTCAAGACCATTACCAAGTATATTCTTCCACCACGACATCTCATCTGCTGACATTATTACAACACTTGTTGTGATCCTCAGCTCCAAACACGTAACTCCCTTCGCTACAAGGATCAAACACATTCCAATTGATCCAAGTATTAGTACATAGAATTGAGGGTAGGCAAGCATCTTTTGTACTGTCCTGTAAATTTGTACCAATTCAGTATTTAAAATCAGGTTTGTTCCAACTAACATGTTTGTCACAGAATGGTTTGGGTTGGAGGGGACCTTAAAGACCATCTGGTTCCAACCCCCTGCCATGGACAGGGACATCTTCCACTAGACCAGGTTGCTCAAAGCCCCATCCAACCTGGCCTTGGACACTTCCAGGGACAGGGCAGCCACAGCTTCTCTGGGCAACCTGTGCCAGGGCCTCCCCACCCTCATAAGGAAGAATTTCTCTCTAATATCTAATCTAATCCTGACTTTGTTCAGTTTAAAGCCATTACTCCTTGTCCTACTACTACCTGTCCATGTTAATCTTAGCGCTCAAATTAAATTTAAAAGATGGCCACAGCAATTTCATTTGCTAAGAATTTACAACTCCTTTTTTTAATTTGGAAATTTAACTAGAAAATAGTTCCTAGTTAATACACTTTTAAATGGGAAATTTATTAAAGCACTCAGTAAAATCCCTTTTCAAATGGAAAATATTACAAAATTAGTTTAAGACTGCAAAATACTTTAGGAAGCTATTTCAGTTTGGTGACATAGATTATTTATTTGGGATTGCAAAGACATTATCTCACCAGTGGTTTTATTTATTTTTACTGTTTTGTCTTCAAACATGTTAGAGCATAAATTTAGTGTTTAGAAGACATCAGTTAATATAAGAGTTAAGCCCTTTACAATACAGATGTTGTGTCTTTTTAATGCTATGTTGCAGCAGCTTCCTGTTGCAAAAGCTAAGAGGCAGGCACTACACCTTTTACAGCTGAGGACTTAACAGAATTTCATTTTGGCACGTGGAGATCATCCTGTTCCGTCTGATGGCACTCTAATGAAGCTGAAGAATGCCAGTGCTTGCTTTGCATTTGCTACCCTTCACCTGCCACCCAAGGACGAGCTCCTGCAAAGGCCATCTCGGCACAAAAACACTCCTGAAAGGGAGAGAGCCCCAAAGATCTCTCTGCAGGATAACTGCTTAAAAAAAAATAATAATGATAATTTCACAAGCCAGTAAGAAACTATTTGGTTTATGGAATGCTGGGGTTAGAGCATTAGAGACCTCCTTTACACCCACTCATGCCTCTCTTCCCATAGGCAGCCTCTTTGAAAAAAGAGCTATCACGGCATAGTATGAAATCACAACTAACAAGCCTTGCCAGCTTTTACTAAGCATTCATATCTTTTCTAGTTAAGTCCTTTGGGTGTTTCTCATTAATTCAAAGGATATGTGACGTGTGAGGGTAAAGCAAAATGACAGGTGCTGTTATTATACAGAGAAGACTGAAGGAAAGAATTTTTAAATGAATCAGCTGGCAAGGGTGATCCTTTGAACAGCACTTTACCCATGGCTGAGCCACCTTTTAACTCTGACTCTACGTTAAAATGGCTACATGCAGAGAATTAAACACAGTTTTTTATATACACAGCTAACTCTGACCTTTCCCTTTAACACAGCACAGAAGTCAGACACTGCCTTGTTAAATGCTGCAGCAATTTATCAGTAGGGGGAGATGCAAGGGTGCTTATTTCCATGATATTTTAAAACTTTTTTAAAACCTAACTGCTTGTAAAGAAGTATAGCACCTGAGAATATTGCATTTTCTTCAGGAGAAGGAGGAATCTGGCTCTATGGTATTTTTTTCTATCACAGTCACAATGAAGTGGCAGTCCCTCAGTTACATATGTACATGGCTCCTTTTAGTGAAATGCCATGAAAAAGAAAGTGGAATTTAATGGAATTGGAAAGTAACGACTTTCCTATTACCAAAACAAAAGCATCTTTTTTTCACCAAGAAACAAGTTATTTGAAAAAGATGATGGGGGTGAGGAGGGGTAGAGATGTTGGCTCTTTAAAACTTCTGACAAAAACATTTAGACAAAAAGATATTTGAATATTTAGATAAAGATACATAGACATTGGCTGCTCTCCTGGAAGGAGGAATAAGACAGCTGCTTGTGCAGCATTCCATGGCTGTGGAGTGCACAGCCTGGATCCAGGGCAGAAAGAAAAAGCTTTTGGCTCTGTAGGCACCGTAGTACTGACAAGGTTGGACTGATGGCCTCAACTGGCCTCCCTGTCACCAACCCAGCACTCCAAGCAGAAGCCTCTGAAGCTGACAGGCTCAGGAAATTGCACATTAATTGCAGTAAGTGGACTTAAGCTCTGTAAATATTTGGTTTCACAAATGCCTGTGCTAAGAGCTAACTTGAAAATACCCATTTCATTCTGGTTTGATAAAACAACCTGGATCTGACATTTCAAAGTGTATATTGGGCAGGGGGGTGCTTCATCTGCAGCAGAATAGAGACATAACTTGCAAAATAAAGCATTTTATGGAAATTCATTTACATAATCTCATTTACTTTTAGTGATACCTAACCTACTATATAAAATGCAGGTTTTATTTCTGTTGCCCAAAAACTCCTTGTGTCCTTGCAGAAAGATGATCTCATCTCTGTTTAGGCACAACACCATCATCATCAATGGTTGCTGAGGCAGAAGCACATAAAATGCAGGGCTTGAGTTCATGCTTCAGTAGACTGGGGCAATCATGCCAGATTATTCTTCCTTCAACAGAGTGAAATAACTCCTGCTGATATGCACCAGTTGGAAATGGCTCGATGCAACAGGGTGGAAGTGGCAGCAGGGAGAACCTGCTGGGACTCAATTACAGCTCTCGGGTTCACACACCTGAAATTTCAGGCAGGGTCGTGTTAACCTAAAATCCTAAGACAAGAATTTGTTTAAATTGAGTATTTGGTGTGCTCTCCCTTCTCTCTGCAATTCCAGACATCATAACTACAGACACACCTACGCTGGCCTCCTAACAGCTGGAAGTTTCCCCGTGCTAAGGACCAGACACATTTCCTAAGGGGGGCTGTGCAGCACCAGGGGTGTTGTTACATCTCCTGTGCATCACTAGGCACTGATGATGGGAAATAAACAGTTGCTTTCTATGTCTAAGCATAAGTCAGGACACAAATTCCTCGTTAGCCACATTACTGCCCTTTTGTGTCACTGACATAATTAATCTCCTGCAGCGTGGAACTTGCCGCACATGGGGTCTGGCATGTAGAAAGGGTTATGCTAATGCTGTAGGTAGAACTGTCACCCAGACATCCCAGACTCTCATTTATTCACCAGGTATAGTCACGTAACAATAAAAATGTACTCACAGGAGTACAGTGTTGGGGACCAGACTCACAGGAGAGGTTTCACACAGTGGTAACCATATCAACCAGCAAATTAGCAGAATCAAACAGAGAACTAAAACTGCCTTCAGTCTACAGCTAAGAATGGACAACAGCTCACAGCTGGGTGTAAAGTGTAACAGATGTAGAGAGACATAAAGGTTAAGTAACAACACATCTTTAATTACAGGAGATTTGTATACATCACTGTTGCCCCTTCTTTTAGGGCGGGGAACCAAAATGCCTCAGAGCCTGAACACTAAAATTATTTCTGTAGCACAAAAAAAATCCTAGCAGGAATTTTCCTTGAGCAAGGAGCATTGGGTTCCTGATGGGGAAATGCAAACTGGCATTACCTACCATAGTTATTTCTATGTAGTTCATTAGCAGTTGACAAAATGTACATGCAATGGTTCCAGCACCACCTCTGTGTAGCAGAGGGTTTGTACAGCCTTCCTGGGCCAGAGTGCACATCAATGCTACAGGATCACGGGTGGGAACGGCAATGTAGGGAACCTTTTGATACAGCAACAAAACCAAGACCTGATGTTTCAGACTGTCAGTAAATCTGCACATTAAGATGTGCTCCTCCTGTCCTGAGCCAAGACCCGTCTGGTTCAGGACATACTGGATTTCTTACAAAAAGAAGGGGCCGTAGCAAGCACAGGACCATATCCCACCATCACCACACCACCAGGATGTGCCCTTGTCAACAGTTTCTAAGACTGATGTGTTTTGTTACCTGCCAGGACTCACAGAACTAATCCCTAAGAAGCCTTCGGGTGGTCAGTTCAGACAGGACTGAAATAAAATCAGTTGCCTCCAAGTTCTTATTCAAGAGTACAAACTACTCCCACTGACTGTGGTGGCTTCTGTCTAAAGAAGTCCATCAGCAATTACCATATTTAGATGAAAGTATTTGCTGATGAATTACTGTTAGTAAATTCAATTGATCAACCAAAAATAACATTCCCTTGTTTTGCATATATTTGTGTTTGAGTTTTACTTGTAGTAACCACAGAACAATTAAAAGAGCCTACTTGGGCTCATAACGTGCTGAGATCTACAGCCAGAGACTCCCTCTTGTTTTGAATGTATATTCTGTTTATTTATGTGAAGGAGTTAAATTTTCAGAAATAACTTTTTTTTTTTTCACTAAGCCTTCCTGCTGCTGTGAAAAGGAACATTGTCAAAACCAGTTCACTTCCCTTTTGCTGGGGGGCTATGGATGACAGTTCACTGCCGTTTTCTATTTGGGGCATCATTATTCAAATGTCTTTTTCTACGATTTTTTCCATATATACTATAGACAACAATCCTTAGGTGTATGAGCTTATCTGTGCCAACATATTTTATATGACATTAATTGACAGATATTGCTGTGAGATTAGTGTGGATGAGTACATGGCCTTAGCTTTTACCATCATTATGTACATTCATCGCAAATATTACCGGGAGAAAGAAATTGAAAAAATTAACATTCTCTGAGTAACCTGCAAGACTCCATGTAGGAGGATATAAGGACATGTCAAAGCTTATGTTCTGGTGCCCTTTTGCAAGGCAATAGATTCAACTTAAAGATTTATTAAAGTGTGTTTGAAAGGTCTTATTTGTTCCCATGGCTACCCAAAGAAATACTAATGCCTTGAGCAGAAAATGCCGTCAGCAGAAACCATCCCCTAATGATAAGGACTATCTTCAGGAATAGATTATCATGCATCATTAAAAGCCATGCCTCTTGATAAATAAGTTATGAAGTTTTATAATCTAGTATTTCCTCTGTTCATAGCAAAACAGTTTAATGCATACTGAATTACTCGCATATTTATCTTAACTTTTAACAGGCTTTTAAAGGTACTTTCAGGATGGATGAGTATCTCTCAATTCTCTTCATTTTTTAAGGTTTATCTTTAGTCTTTAACTTCCTAATAACCTTATAATTTCTAACTTAACTTTCAGTTTCAGCTCACTCTCTCTTGCACCAATAGCCATGATATGCTCTGGTCTTTTTAATCCTAGAATATTTGGAGGAGGCCTGTCCTCATCTCCCAGTTTCTGTTCTAGTATTTCATGCCTTCAGAGAACACAGGTCTAGCTTATGCCTGTCACATATTGTGTTATCAAAGCCCCATGAAAAGCAGGCTCCTGAAGGAGTTCACCACCCTTCAGAGAGCTGGAATTGCTGGGCAGCCCCTCAGCAGCAATTTCTGTGCCACTCCACCAAGTGTGAAGTTGCCCCAAAGATGCAAAGTCTACTCCTTACACCATAACCAGAGGAAATTTTACAAAAGGGAATAAAGGTGCTCTGGTGCCTCTTACAGACTGATCCTACCCCCTGATGCTGGATCAAAAGACAAAGCAATCAAAACAGAGTGTGACCATATCATGATCACCCTGCAATTTCTAGGAGTTAAAATAATTATTCAGAGCCATGAACACCTTTATATTTGTCATGGGAATGAACAAAGGTTCAATTGTCCAGCCATTTATTGGAGATGGATTTAGAGCGCGTTCTGTATCCTTTTCCCATAATCCTTTCTGGACCATTTTATAGACATTTAGCAGAGCTGAATCTAGATCCTCCTTCTGGAGAGCATCTCTAGAGCTGCCTCTAGGACAATTTTTACAGTCACTGCTAGAGCTGGAACGATTTCTGGTGTATTTTTTCAAGCTGGTTCTAATTTCTGAAATGGAACTAGAGCCTGAACTGGAACTGGAGCCAATTCTAAAACCTGACCTGGAGTCTTTTTCAAGAATGGATTTTCCTGTCAAGCCCTGAAAACTGAAATAGCTTTTCAATTGAGAATTCACTTTTAGACTAATGTGAATAATTCTAGTGTCTGATACAGAGTAAAAATTTGAGTGTTTTGAAAAAGATTAATTAACTCAAGCCTATGAATTCTCTCCATCCTTGTTATTCAAGGGAATATTCAGGATAAAATCTCCACAGTCAGCTTCCATGCAGAAATTACAGTATTTCCCACATGCAGATTCCACACACACATTGTTTCTATTAATTCACACTTCTATTAAAAATATGAACTCTATTTTTAAGAATGACCCCTTCAGCAGGCAAGACTGACACAGATCACCAGGAAATACCCACCTTCAGAAGCAGCTAGATGTAAAACAAAAGATCTGCCAAATCATCATTCTCATCCACTTGTACAGTATCTAAATACATCAAACATGCAGTGCACAAGAGGCAGGACAGAAATACAAAGGGGCAGATGGTCACAGGGTAACAAAGGAGTGCAAAGAGAATGACTGAATATTTTAAACCCACAAACAGATCAAAACAGCAGACAAATTTAAATGTACACAGCATAACCTGATATTACAGGAAGTAACACTTTCATACAGAAAAGGCATTCAGATTCCACTTTCAAAATCTGTATGCAAAGCCATGCTTTTCAGGTAAGTTGGCATCATTTTTCCATTCTTGACATTTGATCAGTTTAGTGAAATTTATCTGTAGATTTATCATAAACCAAGTGTCATGCTATGATTTGAAGAGCATAAAATGTAAAAGCTAATAACTCTTAAATAAAAAACAAGAAATGCGTGTGTTACACATTCAATGCTTGGCTCAGAATGAAAAATATTTCCTTTCTACTAAGGAATACAAAAATATCCACTGGGTTTTACTAGTACATCAATTTTACCCATAAAATTTAGAGTAATAGGTCTAAATAGAAAATACGTGGAAAAATATTTATTATTTATATACAAAAGTCATATAGCAATAGAGTCCCAGTATTCCACACTGGCCCTTGTTTGTCAGAGTTTCAAACAAGTACACCAAGACATTTTCCTCACTTATGTACTCAACATCAGTTTGGTATCTTTTAGGAATACTCCCTTTTCCTTTCTCCTTTTGTTTTTGGTGTCATTCCTTGGTGATATTTCTATATCATGTGTCTCAGCTCACTAGTGTAATTTTCTTCTGATAGAAAACAAAACTGGGGTGTTTTAGGAAGGCTCTTTCGTGTGTTCAGGGCAAACAAAGATTGATACAATTCATTAAGCACCCTGAGCACTCACGTGACCCTGCAGTTGGGTGACACTATGGTAGAAAAATAAATTTAGCAATTAATGATGAAAAAATGGATGAATTTAGGGGGGGTTCACATCACACTGGACACTGCCATTTCTGTGCACTCTGAAGAGCGTTACTGCTCTGTGGGTCACACAATACCCAGAAACGAGGGGTCATTTCTTGTCTGCAGAAAGGAACCCAAGAACATGAGGACACCTCTTTGCCTGTATTGGAACAGCAGCTAAAGAGCAACTCCATATTCCAACAGCTATCATATGTATCATAATGTTGCAAGCTTTATTTAGTATTTTAAATGTATTAAATCAAATGTAAAAGCTGAGTCATGAGGGTTTCTCTAAATTTCCATGGCTTCAGTAGAAGAATTAACTCATGCAACAAAACACCAAATCTGGTATTGCTTTCCCTACAATTTATTTTTAAAACCTGAAAACTCCCAAGCCAATAACAATCTGAGTCATGGAAGGAAAAATAGGAATATTTATTATCTGTTACCAGACACGTTCACACGACAGGAAGAAAACTAATTGGTGCTTACAACCTTCTTAAGGGCCAGGGAAGGAACTGTGAGAGCCTAATCCTCTAATGACTTCAGTGCAAAGTCCGGTCACACAGCAATGTTAGGTAACAGCATGAAAAGAAGAAATTATTTACACTGCAACTCCTCTCATTTATCTGTCCTTCTATTTGTTATTTTGTTTGTCCAGTGTGGCTGAAAGCTAGGCCCTTAGTTTTACAACAGCTTACACGTGTCCCCTTGGATAAAACAAAGCTGATATGACTGTGTAAATCAGACTTTACAGGGTAGGTCTTGGAAGGAAGAGATTAACTAAAAAAATTTAAAAAAAAAAACCTCAGCAATGTGGTTTTAGCACTACCTTTTGGTTTTTAAACATCTGCTTTGTAAGGCCATTCTGACAGTAAGGTAAAAGTACACCTTCTCTAGTTTCCTGTGTGCAACAGTAATCTATCACAGATAAATGATTAAAGATTTTAGAAAGCACACTGTAAAACCACTCATCAGATAAAAATGCTCCTGTGACACAGTTACCTCAACAACTGGAAATCTTATTTATCTGATTTCCTGTAATAATGCATTATAATTTTTTTCAAATCTAGCATACAATGTGGCAAAGACTGTGAATAGGGCTGCACACACAATCAGCAGCCTGAGGACACCATAACTGTGGTGTCAGGCTGCTTTCCACGCAAGAGAAAAATCATCTGTTGGACAACAAAGATGGCACAGCTTGCCTGAGATATACAGCAAACAAACTGTTCTGGCCAAAGAAAAGCTAATACATACAACTATAATAACGTCCTTTTCAGAATTCAAATGCTAGCAGGATCTTTTGTATGTTTATCAGAAAATATCTTGACCATAAACTGGAGCTTCCCAAGCTCCAGTATGTTAGTAAACAGGAAGCAGCAAAGGAAATGGAGTTGCAACCTCAGGTAAGGGGGCTTTGTAAGAAGAAAACCTGACAAACTCTTGCTGTAAATTACAGTTTTAAGGCACATTATACATGTCAGCTACAGCCGACAGGACTTCAATTCTTGGCTGGAGCCTGGAGTTCACAAACCAACAAAAAGCTGTGACAACCTCCCACTGACAACTGCATTAAATTGATACTTGATTACTGATAAATATATCAGCTCCTGGTGCAGGTTGTTACAGCAGTTCACAGCTCAGCAACACAGGAAGCCCCAAACACTTTGTGCCAGGGTAACACAGCCCCACTCTCAGTAAGACACATCTTGAAGCACCCATTAAAACGTTCTGCAAAATTCTGTGCAAATTTGTAACTGGTAAACATAAACAACACTTCAATTACTTTATGGCTATTTGAACAAAAGCAAAAGCTGGTCTTTCAGAAAAAACCCACTTGTATATAACTACAGGGCAAAATATTTGTACAGGTGCACCACCCATCTCTGTGTGCAAAATGTTCTTCCCTGCAGGAATATTATAGAATAAGGAGATTAGTGCCTCATTTAATGAGAACTTTTAGCAAGCATGGTGAACGTGATGTCAAGACAGGTACAGGCAGTAGAATCACACAGTTCAGTCCAAAGAGCAAACACTGGTAGGATGACATTAGAATCTCAAGTGCATGCAAAAAAGCCATTGCTGAGAAGCTTGAGTAAATGCAGAGGCCATCTTACAAGTAGCAGTAGCATACACAATGTTAACTCAACTGCTTACCCACTAAGTACACCAAGAACCAGGTTAAGTACGAAAAATGAGCCAAGGATGATAAGACTAACAAAATAGATCCATGGCCATTCACATCCTATTGCATCATTTACCTGTAAAACGTAAGGAAATAAGTTATGATTCAGTCATTTATTAAACAGCAGAGTCCTTTTTGCAGCTGCCAGATCACGTAGGTTTAACACAAAGTTTATGGCTTATCCAGTTCTTATAAAAATGGATGAACAACTGCTTAAATTTACTTACCCACATTTTTTTTGTAGATGTGTTGCCTCAGAAGATTAATTGAAATAACATTTAAGTAAGTGCATGAGAATTATTAGTCCTTTTTATAACTTTGCCACAAGGCTGGACGTGAATATTTACTGATAGACCTAAACTCTGATTTTGGTGTTTGTGTGTTATTTGTATGATGACCAGAGACAACTTCTGCTCTAATCAGAGGAGGAAACAACATAAAAGATGTCATCACAGCTGAAGTCTCACCTGTATGAGATAACCTGTGTGTTCATGGCAACTGAATTCAGGACTCTGCCTTCATGATGAAAAAGGTGTATGCTTACCCGCTCAATACACCAAGAACAAGATTTAGTACGAAAAATGACCCAAAGATGACGAGACTGACAAAATACACCCATGGCAATTCAAATCCCATAGCATCATTCATCTGCAAGAAATAAGATGATCTTATAGAGTAGATCACTACATCAACAGCAATGAAGAGTCAGAGAAAAGGAGAATTTGATCATTCAGGTTAGATAATGTTCTGTGCATTCCTTCAGTAATGAAAGAACAATGCGAAAAGAAGGCACTGGCCACGTTCACTTTGCATTTCTAATACATACCCTAAAACAAAATGGTGAGTGAACCAGGTACTCAGATCAGAAATATCATCAAACATAAATGGGGCACTGCAACAGTTCTGTTCCTTAGCACTGAGAACATGAAATAAATTTCAGATCTCCAATTAAAACGATGACCACAAAGTATATTGAAATATTAGGACTTTTAGTTCCTATATATCCTATCTACATGAATGATCATTTGAGAAAATAAACAGCAAATGTATCTCAACAGGACAAGAATTATTAATTTTTCTGTAACTTGGAAATCCAATAGCTTTTTTCTGAAATAATAGTCGGATGCTGCCAGATATTTTAAATTAATTTAAAAATAAATAAATGAGAACAAACTTGTTTAAAATTTTAGAAACATAATGAAAACATTCCACACACACTTTTGAACATAAATTATATCAAGATCAAGGTTGAATAGACTTTAAAAAGTTGTTGCTAATTAATTTGTTTTAAGTGAGGTTGAAGTAACTGAGCTTTAAATACAGTCTTTATAGACTCACATATTTTCTATAAAGAACTCTTCCACTGTGTATTCTTAGCCAGCTCATCATACCTATCAAAGGATAACTTAAGAAATATACCCATGGAGATCTAAAAAGGCCTATTCAGAAAAACAGGTATTTTAAAACAGTGAAATTTGGGGTTGTGTGTAGTCTTGTTTAAACGACAAGTTTGCATTAGATTCATCTTAAGCTGTTTTTTAGCCATGAAAATTCAGCAGACGAAAATTAGACGTGGTGTTGTCTAACAACCTTTTTGCAGATCTGTTTTCCTGCTGTGAATGCTGCTGTGTTGGTTCTATTGGAGATTTGGGATTAGGCTTTGAGCTCTATGGTTAATCAAGTTTGACTCCTGTCCTTAACACCTCTGTTGGAACAGACCTATCAAACGTGGGAACAAATACTTTTCAAAATCATTTTATGTTTTCCTCTGTCTTTTTCAGTGTATCACAATCTCAGTTTCTGCAGGCTGGCCCTGTGGATGGTCCAGCATAAGCACACACATTAAGTTTTGCAAGTTAAGGCCTATAAGCACTTTTCTTCAGTGGTGATTTGTATTAATACCAGTTCATACTTACCAAAGCAAACAAACTTCCTAAGTAACCAAGGTAGATTATTTTACACGGCTTTTTCTTGCATCTTTTAAAATAATCTATGTATTGTCTTCTAAAAATGCTTTCGCAACTGAACTGAGGTACTAAGAAGTAACTTAAAATTACTTAGATTTCCCGGGGGGGATGGGAAGAAAACTTGATTATATATATTTGGTTTGGATTTTTTTTCCTTTTAGTTTCAATAGAGTTGAATTTTGGAGAAGCTGATATGAAGAAGGATTATAGCCATTCAGAAAGGTTGGGATCATTACCTTCATTTCATGTTAACAGACACAGCTCGTACCACACAGGCAAAGTGTTTTTCCAGCAATAACTGATCAGAGCAAAGGTTTTAATTAAATTTCAAATACATATGAACGCCTTTTGCATCTAACTGAACTATTCCATTAGCAGTTGTTTGCAAGTCACCAGTGTGAGGACAAATTCATCTGGTGTTGATAACATTTGTCTCCTCCGTGTCTTTTTGAAAAACCCGAAATATTAATTTTTGCAATTTTACTTTGAGAAAAAAGAGCTCTGGGAATCACTGCAATATAACTCCATACTCTCCTTTTGCTCACCAAGAGAATATATTCAAGCAGCCAGGCATTGTCCTAACTCAGTAACTCAGGAGCGAAGCTGAAATTCTCCTGCTCTGCCATAAGGGCTCTGTTAGAATGGACAGCTGTGATCTGCATTTCCTTCCTTCACTTTCTAGTGTGTAACACATAAAAAAATTCCTTTTCATTTATGCAGTTTCATTTTAAGTCCAATGTTTTAGGCTCATCTATCCAGGACTGCCTTGTGAAGTAAAAACTGGCAACTGCAACTAACCAGTACTAGAAGAAATGTTTCATTTTGGGCAGATGCTGAGCTAGTTCAAAAGCATTCCATAATTCAGGAACACCTGAGCCTAGCAGAACACCTTGGCACTAATCTAAGATTGAATTCCTAAAAAGAACAGCCTGAAACTGCACTACTCAACAACTTTATCATTTAATTCTAGATACAATTAAACTCTATTCAAGTAATGCACTGTAATTTCTCTTCATGAAGCAGTATTTCAGACTGCATTAATATGAGAGATCAAAGTATAAAAAGAAGTCCTTTCCTTTTGGAAAACTTTGCTGCCTATTTCATGCATGTCAAATGGCATTTTCCATAACTTCCAATTAAAGAAAGATTAAAGGAGTCGATTTGCCTTCTGATTAAAGACTGAGACAGAACTTGGTTAATATATGAGAACAGGAAAATCTCCATCCTCAGAAACAAGATTGAAAGGATTAATGCTGACTTTTCACATAAAGTGCAGAATAAGGAGTTAAAGACAAATTCCAAACGTACTGGAAGTTGCAACTAAGAAATATAAGCAGTAGAAGCCCTTCAGTTATGTTAAAGTAACACCAGGAATTGAAGGAGACACCACACCTCAAATCCTCAGTGAAACATCTTGCAAGACTCTCCTGCTCCGTGGCTCAGGGACGTACAATAACCACAGGAGGTGTCGCATTTAATGGCTCTCAGTGGACTTGGCCCACCTCTTTCTGAGGCCATCAGGCTTTTAGCCTTCCTAGCACCTATTGCAGGACACCACCAAGCACCATCCTTCTTGCCCTTCTTTGTGCCTTTTTACAGATCTAGGCTTTACTGTTTGAATTTCTGTTCTAATTAGTTTATCCATCACATCAACCAGAGAACAGATGAGATGATGGCTGATAGGAAGGACAAAGTATTTTTCGTATCCCTTAATTCTGTTTGACCACAGCAGCAGGTGTTTACTGAGCATTGTCTATTTGGCTCTTTATATTTACGTGTAGATGTTTGTGGGTATATGTCTGCAGTCTTGAAGGATTATCTCGGGCTAATAGGACAAACTTGGTACAGTCTGAAACTGTCTCATCTGGCATTTGGAGTGAATTATCTTGTTAGCTGTGCTGTAGCTGGAGTCAACTACCATTACAACACAGCATTAGTGATCAGGGATCGAGACTCTGAAGTGAAAAGGAGAGAAAGTCAAATTTACAGCTGATATAACCCTTAGTGCTACACATCAGCAGATGGCACACTCCAATCTAAAACATCAATTAGAAATCATTAAAATCTCATTTATCCCTATCTGTGGTAATTGTGAGTAAAATCCTCACATGCAATTGCATGCAAATCAAGGTCTTACTTTTCTGTACACCTGGTATTCTTTTACTGAAAATTGTTGCAAGCTCTTTGTATGTATTAATTTATGTAAGCCCTAACTGGGGATAATGATGAAGCAATGCAGTAACACCTCTAATTCTGCATTTGGACCATTACAGATACAATGTGCTGATGCATGAACCTATTTTGAATTTTTTCCCACAATGTTTAAAACTCTCTGAAATGTAAGTTTCTTAGCTTCCTTAGGTTTCAATTTTACCTTCCTCTTTTCATAACATTCCAACAAACACATAACTGTTGGGTTTACTTATTCCTACCTATAATCTACCAAATCATCTTAAATTGTTAAGACTGACAGACTCAGTCTCTTGACAAGTGTAAAAATCCTTCAGAAATCAGCATTTTGTCAAATGGGACTAACCCTGCACTCTTCAAAGCATACAGTGGAGGTTCACAAAACCTCAGATCAGGCTATTTATTCTACTTAGTGTAGAGCATACCAGACAGCTTTTTGAAGCGCCCTGGTTTCAAAGGTTTTGTCCTGAGACATTCTTGGCTGAAGTGGAGTTAACCAAAAGCTGACTTATGACAGGCTGTGCTTAAAGCACAGTAACCTCGAGGTTGCTTTGTTAAGCATTCCAGCTCAGCAACAACTGCAAAACAGGAATTCTATGGCTTGAGCATCAAGGTAGGCATAAAGAGAAATAAATCCCTTAGAGAAGTTGTCACAGTACCTAGAGAGCCTCATAATTGCTTAATCACCTCTTGAATTTGGCCTCCATCTTCTGTATGTAAACTGTGCTGTAGTTGCATACAGGACACATAAGTGATCCTCTCAATTTAAACCTCAACTTGGAAGACATTGCTTCAGTTTTATTAATTTGCTTTGCTCTATCTGAACAGACCTCAATTTCTTCCTTCTGTTGTTTTTATCCATACTTAGCAAACGAAGCATTAAAATTTGGTACTCACATGAGGCATTTATTCTTTAAAATGTGATCATTTGTAAAATTTTTACTAAGACTGTCCAGAAATTCATTTAGATGCAGGTCTTTCTTTCTCATTCAGATACTTCATATTACATATAATGCTATTTTAGCTAATTCCTGTTAGTGGCATTCCATTAATCAGCTTACTGTCTAACTGGGGAGAGGGGAAGGGTGGAAATCAAGTAATTGTTCCCAGGAAAGTCTTGATGTCAATCGTGACTGCTAAGAAATTACTTCCTTTTTCAGATAGCTAAGCCAGGTTGATACTGCAGAGCAGGGGGACACTGCCATAACGAAAATCAAGAGTACTACCAGTACAACCTCTACAAAAGAATAACCCAGAGAAGATTTGCTGTTGAAGACTCTACCAGGTTTAACAAAATGGGTACAAAAAAATGCAAGGGTTTGATTCCTTCATGAGTTTCATCTTGTTAATTTAGGATTAACAATTTTTGTGAGTGCTTCTACCTATTTATCTATACTGCCCAACCTAATTTCACAAAAGAAATTTATAAAGCCTGTGCACTGATTTGATCTGTTAAAGCTAAGGGCTCAAAAACTATTGGAATTGAGTAACTAATATGATGAACAGTGTGTTCACTTTTTAAATGTTTAGCTACCCTCTATTAAAATGAACAAAATAATAATATCCACTTTGGTGATAGGTAATAAACACCCTCTTTGTATCTGCTATGCCACCTATACAACATTATATAACAACTGGATGCATTTAATATTCCCCATATGCTGGATATAACAAAATGCAAGAATAGCATATGCTGTTCAGTTAGATGATGTAAAATTGTTACCTTAGTTTATGTGGCAACAATGACCCAAAACCCCAATACTCAAGGGAGATATGAATTTATTTACTAAACTGTTCTCCTGGGATAGACTGGGAACTAAGATGCTGTTATAATAATGGTTTTCTTCTCATGGCAAAGTTTTTGGAAGAAGCTCTAGCTATTCCTCTAGTGGAATTCTTAGCACTACCTGAATTTCAGACTCTATTTCCAATCAAGTTTCTACCCATTTTTATTTAAAATTTCTGGGGAGAAATAGTAAGTTCTTTTTAGTGCTTGCAATGATCTGTGACAAGAAATTAGTTCCACGCTTTGACTGCAGTACAGGTCAGCAGTCAGCTAAGACTGAGATATGAGATAACTTGTCAAAGTCAATCAAGTTCACTTCATGGGAAAGATATTTCCCTGTGAGATAGTTTAAAATCCTCCTCGGGTGGGGTCTGTGTTAAGATGCTAATTGGAAAAAAATTACACTCTATTATCATCCCCCTGATCCTAATATATATATTATTCTTAATGTATATTATTCTTACTATGTATATCTATCTTAAAATGTACATAATTCCTTGGCTGGGTAGCTCTGTTTGCATGTCTGAATTTGATCGTTCTCTTTTCTCTCTGAGATTAAGTTCTCTCACTTTGCAATCTAAAATGGGTTGATTTGGAGGTTTTTATACCTAGAGAACATAAAAAGGTAATTAGTCCAAACCATTACCTTAAAGGCAGAGGGGTTAAGCTAGATTTTAACACGAAATTGGATTCAAGTAATTAACACTCAAATTGAAAAAATTCTGCCTGCCATCCCTGGCTCTTCAGTGAGATTTATGCAATATCCTAATGCTGTCATCCAAAATTTCTATCACTCTTTCTCCAGCTGTACATCATGTGTTAAATTTCTGGCTATGTAGTCATCGAAGGCTGGGAGCACTGAGCATGCAGCACATCGATGCCTTTGGGGATGAGCTGACTTGTTCCACTGAAAAGTCTCCCTCAGATGACCTGAGAGTGGTGCTGAGTGATGCAAACAGAGCAGCATTAAGCTGTCCTTAGGTATGTAACAGAAAAAAGGAAGAAATTAGGATTTTCTGCGATTTTTCTTCACCATTTTTAACACTGTAAATCAGTTGCGAATACTCAGCAAAGGGGGAAAAAGCTGTCAAGCATTCTTTGACTTCTCTCAGACAAGATGAAATTCATTGCTGATAAGTATTGTTTGGATTAGGAACATGCCTTCCCTTTCTGCAGGTGGAGTGGGACTAATATGGCTTAAATCACCCCTAGTAGTGGATTCCCATTAGCTTATTAAATCATTTAATTTCAAGTTCTAAAATGTTATCATTTATTCAACTGCTGTTTGCATTTTTTTAAAAGTATTTTTCAGGAGACTCCTCAGCACTCTGATGACAGTTTTGATAATGCTTCATGTTTTGCAGCTTTTTATTTATAGCTTAATAATACATTTTGTGCATGAGCCAAGGGTTTTCTTGTGAGATGTATTTGTAAAACACCTCCTTGCATTCAGGAAAAATCTTTGGCTGCACATCAGCTGGTTTCAAGTACACTATACCCCCTTATAACACTTCTAAGTAGGCTGTCCTTAAAGATTCTTGAACTAGGAGCATTCTAAAAAGTGTCAAGAGTAGAAGATTGAGCTCCTGATCATCTGATTAACATTCCGAAAAATCAATAGACTGCTTTATTTTATTATTGCAATTATTTTCTTTTTCTATACATAGGTTTATGTGGGAGTTATAATTTTTTCTAATTCCCACCTGGTTAGAAAATAAAGTAATTTTCTACCTTTTAGTTCGTACATAATAGAGAAAACTGCCTGGTACTATTGAAACTAGTAAGGAAGCCACAGTTCTTGTACCTGTTTATGGAAATACAGTTACAGAAATACTGATACAGTTTTTCTATCTTGATATGTTACTTCCAGTAACATTAATTCAGTGGTTACTTATGCAAACGGACATATAGACACATGCAAAAGTGCAGTGCAGCCTAAAAAGACTGTGTTACAGAAATGATGGATTTTCTTCAGATGTTCTAAGGTGCTTCAATGAATATATTGAGAAACATAAAGCTTTCTAAAGCAAGGAACAGATTCCTAAGTGCACACTTTTTTTTTTGTTATAAAAGCAGAAGAATTATGAATGAAGCATTTCTTAAATGATAATATATGTTATTAGCAAAAACTAGTAACAGACAGTTTTAAAAAGTATCAGTAAAGGCTATATTAAAAAAACCTGACATCCCTTTCCTTAAACCTTATGCAAGTTTTAGATATATTTGGGACTGCTTAGACATTTCAAGTAACGAACTGAGTATTTTAAACACAAATCCTTGAGAGAATATCTTATTAACGTATCAGTAGGTTTATTATTAGGCAAAACCATTTAAGACATCAACATACTCAGCAATTTCAGCTTGAGTTCTTCAATCTCAAAAAGTCTCCAGATCAATCTGAACAGTGCTGGCTAGGTGTCAGAGAACTGAGGAGCTGTTAATATTTGAGTTAGTAATGCAGCACCTCTCCATAATGAGCTAAGAAAATTCAGGGGCCACTAATACAGTTGGTCCCTCATTGACTCAACTGTGCTGGCAGCCCAGCCCATTAAGGTGGTTTCTCAGGGGCCCTGCCCATCTCTCATTCAAGCTATAGTAGTGTCAGTGTGGATTATTTGAGTGTAGTAACTGAAGATAACTTCACCATGGTGAAAACAAGAAGAATTAAATGTGATAATTTTGGTACTCATGGGAAAATTGGGGGTTTTGCTGGCAAGTATCACTGCTCATTATCTGTGTTCCTACGTATCGAGTGAAACAGCTAAAAATAAAAAGCAATTTACAAAATTCGTGTTTGCTGTTAATAGACTATACATCTAGATGTTTCAAAGACATGGGAAAAATCTAGAGCCAGATATGCAAATGCAGACTCAATTTTTGTAATTCTTGAGAGCTCGCTAGCATAAATTGAAAGTGAGGTAAAGAGTACTGCGGTCTCAGCTTTAGAATGGGGGCTCGAGCATTAAAAACTCGGGCACACAAAGATGCCACTTGGCCAATAACTAGGACTGCACTGGAATCCAAAACTAATAACATGAGCCTCCAGTTAGGGCTCAAGAGCAAACAGAAAGGACTGTGACTGGGAATAAACACAGTCCTGCTATAAATGGAGAGGATACACAGATGTGCAGCCACAAAAATACTGATTACAATTTGAGAACACACAGGTTGCACTGGCTGGTGAAAACAAGAACACTACACCCCTTCACCTCCCAAGTCTAACTTTTGGCAGCAAGGAGTCATATTTCTTATAGATGGAATATGTAGTATCTGCTATCCAGTGAGTTGCAAGTAAGTTAGAAAGAAAAAAGCAGCCAGATGAAGAACACTCTAAAAAACAGCAGGACATATGGGATTCAGATGCAAACTGGTGAGCAGCAGGATGCCCATGTGAGTCATCACAATCTGAAGGGTTCCCAGCAGTAGCAGGATCAAGGCCTCAACTCATAATAGGTATGCCTAAGGGGGAAATCATTATTGGTGCTTGGAGAATTTTTAAACCACGTTTACTGTCGTTAACCAGGTGATAACGAGCTGTGCCAGGGAGTGCTATTGGAAGCTGTCATTTTGAGCTGTCATCCTTGCTAACAGAATGCCACAGAACACGATGCAAAATATTGCACATATTTCACCCCCTCACATTCCACCTGCTCGCAAGATAAGCCTCCATAGTTTATTTCACTGTTCACACAGTGATCAAATGGAAATTAGAATGTTGTGCAGTTTCTAATATTTATGCATTTGGTTTTGTTTGTTTGTTTTGTGTAAAACTGATTCAGTCTGTGTATCATCAACAGATTTCCAAGTAAAAAGCAATCCACAAAACCCCTGCACATCGAGCTAAAATGGTTGCCTTAGATTCTTGGAGTATTCTTTTATTACAGTTTGGGTTTGTATCTCCACTAAGACAGTGGAAGTAGATATTCACATTTGCCTCTTTTTTTTTTGTCTTTTCATCCTAAAAGAATGTCCATTTACCATCTTAATTATCTTAAACAGCAACATTGTCCTAAAACATCTCCATATTCTGTACTCCAGTACCACAGATTTTATCTGAGATTAAACTGGTGTTAAATGTTTTAGTAACAGTTTCTTTCACCTTGATTTGCAACAAATGACCACATAAAATCGTATGTTGATTCACTGGGTAATATTAGATCTTTAAATGCATCCAGTAGACCCACTTGGCCAGACAAAGAAACAAATTCACCTTGGGAACTGCTGGTAGCAACATCACCTGGAGTGTAGTTCCAGCAAGATACATCTTGAGATCTCATCCACTTTTAACAGCTTGCTAACAGTGATCCTTGCTAATAATCACTTTTCTTCTTTCATAAATACTTTCCAACCTTTGTATGGTTAGAGTTGTATTTGCTGTGAGGCCCTAACTGCCACAAAGACTTACTGCAGAGTACCAAGCAGTACAGAATATTCTCACTGATGGTAGGTGCTGTCACAGGCTTCTTGAATGACCTTGGACAAATCACTCACATCAGATATTTAGATGTTTAAAGATTCACAAAAGAATGCAGTGTCCCTTAGACTGCAATGGGCTTTAGCAGAGAAAGGTCTACCTGTATATTTAGGAGACTATTCCTTTAAAAAATCTGTGTGTTCTCATTTGGAAAATCAGGACTAAATAAATCTTCAGTTTCCCAGTCTGTGTCCAGTTGACTTTGTTTATGTTTCAAGGCTGTGGAGCTACCATACCTTATGCCAAAGTAGCATTTAAAGGTGGGAATTTACACAGTTAGGTTTTTGAATACCCTTTGCTGCTTCTATGGAGACGACATCAGGGTCATGGCTCTTGTAATTTGTTGTTTCTGAGTGGTTAACAAATGGTTTGCAGTCCCCATGGCAAGCAATGACAGTTGAGAGCATGCTTTGTTCTAATTTATGTTAACATCATGAAAAATTCTGCAGAAATACTGCAAAAAGAGAGCTCTTAAGCTTAATCAGTGAAGACACACTTAATATCTGTAGGCTCACATGAAAAAAGGCTAGTCCAAAGGACATAAATGTAGCATTACATTTATCCACATGGAATGCCCAAAAAACCCTCAAATCAGCAGTGAAAAAATTTGGTTTTAAAATATCTTTTCAGCCCGAGGAGTCCAGTAACATGTGTGACTGGGAGGAGTATGCAGCTGAGCTTGTCTCCTGCAAAACTCACCCAGATCTCCTGGTGACGGTATTGCAAAACACAGCTCAATTCTCACTTGAACATAAAAGCTTAGTTACAAGTAAACAAAGCTCAGTGATTTCTGAACTTACCCAGTACAACACATCCGTCCAGCCTTCCATGGTTATGCACTGGAACACGGTCAACATTGCAAATGCAAAGTTATCGAAGTTGGTTATACCTCCGTTCGGTCCAACCCATCCACCCTTACATTCCGTGCCATTCATGACACACTGACGTCCATTCCCTGAGAATGCACAAGGTGCTGGATCTTCTTCAACTAGTATATCTGAAAATTGATCCAAAGAAAAAAAATCACAGCTTTGAGTTCTCAAATTTTTAGGAGTTAGCCCCTTGCATGCAGAAACATCAACCCTGCTGTAACAAATCCAGATTTCAAGCTGAGAAATGCTGAGAAAGGCAACACGTGGGAGCTTTGGAGCTCTGAGTCTCTCTCTCATCTGGGCCTTATGACCTCAAAAGAAGTTAAACAATGTAGACAAGAGCTGAGTAATTAAGCAGTGGAAAGGAGCATGTAATAATACATCATTTCATAGAAGCTCTTCATGCTGATTTTTTCTTTCCTCTCCATTGCTGTTACTTCACTTTCTGCCACTTCATGCCAACACAAGGACCATTAAGGAAAAGAGATCTAATTCCTATAGATCATCTACATCATTTACATCACTTAGCTGACAGAAAGGCACCCTTAGCCACCAGGTAAGATCTCTCCCTCATGAGGTTTCACTCCTTCAAAATTCTCCAACAATACACACTTCCATTTCATCATTTCAGCAGATGGAGGAACACCATTTTCTTTCTTTACTCATTTCAGAACTGCACATCTTACCAAACTGTCATGATCTTGAAGGAGAAAAACACTGACAAATTATGAACTCAGCAAAGTCTGTCTTCCCTAGAAGAGGACTAGCTACCTTTTCAGTAATCAGAGATGAAAAAAAGCCAGTAAGTTGTGCCTTGTAAATAGTCACCCTTATTATTTTCATTAGTGACATTTAAACTACACGTATCAGAAATGAAAACCTATTCAGAGCACGTTCTAGTCTTTGAGTGGTTTGATTGTTTTGTGGTTTGGGTGGTGGTTTGTTTTTGGTTTGTTGTTGGGTTTTTTGGGGGGTTTGTTGTTGTTTGTTGTGCTTTGGGTGTTGTGGTTTTTGGGGTTTGTTTTTTCCACTGAATGCACTCTTCCTAAAATTATGAAACTTGGTTGTAAACAGGGTTACAGAAGTTTTACTGCTTTGGCCCCTGGTTCTATTTCAAACTGAATTCCCACAGATTTGAAAGAATACATAATTAAACCTTTATTTTAGTCAACAGTTTCATGACTTACCTGAATCAATAAGAAAACAAGATTTGTGCATTTTTCCAATAAAAAGTTCCAATCCTATAATAGCATAGATTATGATTACAAACAATACCAAAAGGGCAATATGGAGGAGGGGGACCATGGCTTTTATAATGGAGTTCAGGACAACTTGTAAACCTAAAAGAAAAAAAAAAAGGAGGATATAAGATGTAAGCCATATTTCTATGTTTCACCCTCCCAAATTTTCTATAATTACAGATTATTAGACACTGTTGAAACAGACACACAAAGATATTAAAAAAAAAAACTACTGCCCAGAACCACAAAATGTTCCTGTAACAAAAAGCTTCAGAAAATCTAAAACTTTCTGACTAATTATTTCCTCTGTTACTTCACAGAAGTGCTTTAAATGTGTCACAAGAATCCATGGTTTTCTAAAGAGAAAGAGCACACAGTCAGTGTGGGGCTATAGCTCATTTCATATGACCTTTAACAAGTTCTGTGCTACAACCATAACTTTGTGGCAAGTCCTGAGAAAATGTACACTCAGCCAATTGCAGAACTGTATTTTTGGTCTGGAAAGAAAAATATGGTTAACACATTTTTAGTCAAAACAAGCTTACTCATATAATTTATCTCCCCTATCACTTTCAGAACTACTTCACTTTCTTTTTCTCAATTAAATACTTAACCAAATTCTGGCTTTAGCAAAACAAGTGAATCCCAGACTAATGAAGCTGCCACAGTACCAATGAGAATAAAATATGCCTCATTTTTAATTTAGTAGACTTCCTTTCTGACATTCCATAGGCTGCTTCTATCCTCACTGAAGTCCTTTTGCCAAATATGCAAAATCATGATCATTTCCATGTAACAGGCCCGTGATAGAATAAACACAGAATTAGTTTTCTTCCTTTGAATGTCTTGGAAAGAGCTGAATTGTAAGCCATGAACCTTGTATTCAGCCCAAACAGCTTCAATAATTAATAATGTATTAAAAGAAAGTGGGAAATATCATAAAATTCAATGGCTTTCTTTAAAAAATATTGTTCTACTTTTTAAGTTTCCTAATTTATCTGTTAGGTCTACTGAGACAAACAGAAGGCATTCATGTGCATTGGAGGGGGCAGGAGAGACGAAATGTGTAATGTGCTTTGGCATACACTCACCAACTTATAAACCAATTTAGGACCACCTACACTTTCAGATCTGCTGGCTTTCAGAATTGAAAAAAAAAAAATCTGAATTTCCTTTTCTGGTGTTTTAGCATTTTAACACGTAATTTACTTTTATATAAAGCTCCTAAAAAGGAAGTGTATTCCCCATCTGCTTACTGAACTGTGTAAGAAGATCATACACTGACTGAATTCACCATCCCTTGTTCGACTTGAAAAAGGGTATCACTCATCTTGAAATTCACTTTGTACACACAGAACCAGACAGTATAAAGTTGAGATTTTTATTCTCTCATTTCTGTTAGTGCCTGGAACAAGAAAGTGAAATAATCAGAGCAGTTACAGCATTCATTCCAATGGAATTAGATGGAAAAGAGCTTACTGGGCACTCCTGATACAAGCCGGAGAGGTCGCAGTACACGAAAGGCTCTTAGGGCTTTGACATCAAAGCCACCAGGTTTGCCACCTGAGTGGCTGCCACCGTCTGTTTCTTTGGTTAATTGTTCCAATATTACACTAAATAATCTAGAAAATTAGAGGAAAGGTAAGGTCATCACTATCCGTTTGCCGTGCAATCAAACATGTTACTCTGGAAATTACTTGAACTGCAGATAGTTCTGAAAAGCTGTTCAGATGTCAAAATGAGAGATATATTTACAGGTTAAATCATGGCAGGAAGAGTTTGGAAGTGCAAGAGGTTATAATCCCTCTAGAGAACAAGGATCACACAGTATTCAATAGCTTAACATTTCTCTTGTATATACGATGTGCTACTTTTAAATAAATGAAGCTACTTTGCTACTTTGGTTCAAACATTTTAGCTGTAACATTTGGAGAATTAATCTTCATTTTAGAAGAAGAAATAGATAATAACTAAAAGCATCTGGTTTAATTTTGGTGGAACATATGAACTCTAAGTGACACTGCAGTTCCAATATTCTATATACAGTCAGCAGAAATTGAATATATTAAAAATAGAGTGCAACATTTAATAACACCAAAAAGACTTTTTTCTTATACATAATACCTCTGAGGATAAATATATTCCCAGATGGTTCATTTATTATATTGTGGTTTTTCCCTGCAGGAATGAACTAGGCGTTCATTAGAACAGTTTGGAAGATAAGAGTTTTACTTTTCTTTCCCACTTCCAGCAGAAATTTAAAGTGATGCAAGTGCTTGAAATACAAATTAATCTCAGGTTGGTTTTAGTTTCAAGTTCCACTTTAGATGGGTGGTTTTCTAGAGTGCAGCTGGACCACACAAACTCTGTTATCCTTTGCAGAGTCTGTAGCTCAGTAACTGCAAAACTGCACTGCTCCTGAAAGGATTATCAAGTTAGTAGAGTTTGTAACCCTAAAAAGTGTTTCACACTTGTTAAAGATGCCTGAAATGTGCAGGGTTTTACTTTGGTCACGAAAAGTTTTCATAATTCTGGTTAACAGCTCTCTCATGCTGTATAATTGCTTGAAATTGTATATTGAGAGGTTGCCTAAACTAGAATATTGGAGACTTTACCTTCCCCCAGTCAGCAATTGACCCATATCAGTCAACACTCAGCCCTGGTCCACTCCATTCTCCTCCTGAACAAAACCCAGCCACAAAGGCTCTACTGATGATGGAATGAACAACAGCAACCTACAAACTGCTGTAACCAAACCCAGACATTTACTATTTCAGGACCTGATTCAGCCCCACAATTTAACAGAAGCATAATTCTAGGAAAACGAGCCACCTCAGTGATTTCAAGAGTGACCATTTATGCTCTAAAGGCAGACATTAAAAAGACTTCCGAGTGAAGTCCTGAATTCAGAGACCCTGCTTTCAGCCTGTCATTCACACAACACTCACAAAGTTAAAGGGCTACAGGCACAGGAGATGCTATGAAAACTTTCTCTACCAGGACCTTATTCTTCAACAGAAACCAATGGAAATGATGTGAGATAGCAGGTGAGTAGTAGACCACTCAAAGTAATTCATCCTCTGCTTACAGCTATGTCTATACTGCAGCTGTGTCTACAGCTCTGTCACTTTATGCTGTCCAGCTGAGAGCAGGACATGTGTCATTCCTATAAAGCCACCAAGGTACGGAGCTATTGACCTCCTTTACTGAAAGTTACATTTTCATTCCTCTACAGTTTACCAAAGTTTAAATGCCAGATTTGATTTGGAAAAGGGTCTCTTTACATGTTTCCCTTTTGCTTGTAGAGATTTCTTTGGGTGTAATTAAGATTAATGCATTTGGACTGTTACAGTTTCTGCTGAGAAAGCACATGAAGCAAATTTCAATACATTCAATATAGGGCATCATGGCAGCTCTTTCAGAGCTATTAAAATACCTAATGAAATTTCACATTGAAGCCAATCAAATAGAATCAGATCCAGAAGTAATTCCCCATCCACCTTGGGTTATATATGAAAATCAATTTTTCACTGGGTTTTTACATATTAATTAAATAAATGGGGCTCATGTTTGCTTAATCATGTAGACTGTGCTCTTCTTTAAAGAGCAAAAACACTGCTTGCAGTTTTGCCAGTACCTGACATGTTATGAAAGGTCTACCCTGCTTTACACATAGTCTGCTGACAACCTACACAATAGTTTATATTCCAAAAATTTTGGTTTTGACTAGGACAATCTTTGTGCGATATTTTAAGTATTTGATAACTTGCAGTCCTTTTTTATTTACATTTTCAATGGATTCAGTGTGAGCATTTGACCCAACTACATTTAGCCTCCAACAATGGATGTTTCATGAGTTAATGGAAAATTTTTTAGTTATCATGTATTTAGGACACAGCCAAAGATAGAGGTCATGTTAATTAGACTGCTCCAGGGTTACTGTAACTCTGTGGTCACTTGACAAGAGGGAAGAGGTCTATTCAAGTGACTGCTTGGCAAGAGAACAGAGCTCGTGTGTGACAGTCTCCACACCTGCCCACCAAGCTTCCCCTTCAGGCACAGAGGCCAATCTGTTGAGAATGACCTGACCTGATGAAGGATCTATTTATACACAAATTTTAGTCCTGGATCAAAACTCCCTGAATGCCAAGCAACTGGCCCAAATACAATCTTCTCAGTAACACTTAGTATCTCAGAATCAAATAATTACAAATATGGCATTCGTACATTCACAGTACTTGCCCAAATTTAAGAATGCTTTACTACAAATTCTTTTACTTCGCATCTTTTTCTTTTTCCTTACTGTAATGACACAAGTAAAGAGCAGCACACACTCTAATTTCTGGGCCTTTTCAATTACACACAACCCTTGACACAGTTTGAATTTAAAACTGAAATTAAAACTGCACAATGCATTCCGAGGTTGTCTTTGCAAGCGAGCAACAACATACAAGGTTATTCATGGATAATGTTCTCCATGTTCCAGATAATTAATATTTTCAGTAAACAGAATTTAAAGTACTGAAAAAAACCTTTTTAATATTATCTCCACAATATTTAGGAAAGTAGTGAATATCTGTCTCCAGATTCGTTCCCCAGACAGCTGAAGGGAGGATCTAATGAACTAGAACAACCACGGACATGAAGTTGCTGACACAAAAGTTATTCATCATAAGCAGCTGCACAACATAAATGTGGGGTGTTCCACTCTCCTCTCTTCTGTAACCTGTGTGAGGTCCAAGCTCTGAGACAAAGAACAAACTCTCCAGGGTCTCCTGGTATAACAAGGTGCACAGAGTAATTTTTAGCAAATATTCTACCCCAGGCAAGCCAAAGTCATGAATGTATCTTGGGCCTGACATGCAGCATCCCAAAACAGAGTCCAACTTGCCTCAGATTTTGCAAATGTCAAGGAATCACTCAGTTAATTCTGTCTCCCTGACCACTCTTTACTTTGAAGCGTGGGTTCTCCCAGAGGTCTCTGTATAATAGATATCCCCACATGATCACAGCATAGGCTGAAACAAATACATGAAATAATGCATAGCCCTCAACAGATCAACTTTCATCACATGGAAAGACATCAGTTTACCTTGAAAAATCAGATGACAAAATATTCTGAAAGACTACTGTGGAAAAACCTTCGTCAGAACTTGGAATTCTCTGGGACTCTGCACTATAAAGCTGACCATGCAGTGCAGCCTACAGGTACACATAGCATTGAACACTTTTAGGACTTCTAAATTTTTCACTTAGTTCATTCTTTTGCTCCACAGGAACAGATATCAAGCACAGGTTTCTGCTCACAGTCAAACAGACCTGTATCTACCTCACTGTAAAGAAAATTTAAAATATTTGTATGATGAAAGAGAGGTTACTTACCCTACTATTACTATTACAAAATCCAATAAATTCCATCCATTTCTAACATAAGCGTTGGGGTGTAATAATAATCCATACGCTATAATCTTCAAAAATGTTTCAACTGTAAAAATTATCAGGAAGGCATATTCTACTTTTTCCTGTAGAAGACAAAAAAGGTACAATAAAAGACAATGCAATGTAACAGCTTTTCACTAGTTGCAATTTGCAGTAAGAGGATAAGTTTTATTGATCAGGACTAAGGAGATATCTCCATAGTAGTTTATTTTACAGGTTTTGTTTGCATAACACTTACTGATAACTGTACTGACAAGGTTATAATTAGCATAATTGCATGAGATTTTCTTGTTTTCACACTCTAAGAGAAAAAACAGCTCTGTTTTGGCAAACATGGAAGTGCACTGTACCTTTGGCTTAAGCAAATAGTCCCATCCAGGTCAATAGGATTCTCTGCATTCATTAAAACCAAAAAGTGCTGTAGAACAGGGCCTTGGAAATACCCTCAGAAGGTAAGCAGTGGTGTGCTTACTATTCACTGTATCAGCCTGTATTTAATTAAGACCTACAGAGTTCTGCGTAATAAGGAAGGTTAAGATAGCACTATCCCACACTAAGGAGACTCAAGAAATTTTAAGTTGTTTAAGAGGGTGTTCGTTTATCTTAAACTGTCTTACAACTTTTTCATCTTAATGTAGAAGCTTACTTTGACTTATTCTTCCTTCCACTTCACCACAGTTTCTTTAAATCACCCTATTGTGCTTGAAGAAGTTTTAGGGTATTCTGTCACCACCTTATATCATTAAAGCTCCAACTTCAGATTTGTTTCAATGTTTTTTTTTTTAAAATGTGATTAGTTTTGGCATATTACCAAAATTCTTATTTCAAGCAGAACTATACACTGAATCTCTTTTCCTAGCTAACTAGGTAATATTTTGGGGGCTGCTTCTCTCTACAGTATCAGTATACTTGATTTAGATAAATTGTAGAAGTCTCTGCTACCAAAACAGATCAGTTGTCTGTTCTTTTTACCTTCAGGTATCATCACTTCATATAATACTTTGTTTAGTTACCTACTACTCAAATATTACAGCCAAGAATAAAAGGCACAAAGTATATGATTGATTTTTCGAACTTGTTCAGGAACACATGATGTTGCTCACTTATCTCAAGCAATGGTAGGTACTGCGACTGCCCAGTCAGGATTACAATCTTCTACTATCATACATTCAAATAGAGCACAGACATCACACAGAAAATACACATTCCCTATTTGTTACACACCCTGGCACCTTCATATACAACCAAATAGAAAACCAAGCCTTAACCATTTACAAGTTTTAAAAAAGGCCTTGATATTCTCATGTGCAAGGTCTTTAACTAGGGAAGCTAGATTTCTTGTCCTCCTGAAAAGGCCATTTCAGATGTGATACATCCATAAACCTGACACTGGTGACTGAACAGATGCAAAAGCTTATCAATAAACCATGTACTCCTTGCCTCCAATAAGCAGTACCCTGGGATCATTATGACAGGTAAGGTTTTTTCCTGGATCTCATCTCCTGCTCAGCTCAGTCCTGTACTCCTGCCTTTTTCCTCTCCTTGGAGCACACTTCATAAACACCGTAACAGTTCATGCAAGGCAGCTTCTCCTCAGCTACTTTACATTTTGTATGACATCTTCCAGTGCAGTGACACTGATGCACATTCTCCTTCTCCTCAAACTTCCTAATACTGCCTTCAAAATTGTCTCTTCCATTTACCCACCAATTTATCACCAATCAACTACAACAATTACTGCTTAACAAGGGTGAACTGGCCTGACAGAAGAAATGTGGATGGCTTGTGCACCAAAAATCCTTCAAACCTCTTTGGCTAGAGAGTACCACAGAGATTACAATAATATGGATTATCAGCGTTCCTGAGAAATATACTCAAAAAATGCTTAAATACAAGCAAATCCTACCATGTACACATTCCACAATAACAGCTATTTTTGTCTCCCTGCGTATAACTAAGTCTGCAGCTTGGATATAGAAAGATAAATAATGTAAGACAACATAAGGAAGACAAAAATGTTATGGTTGGCATTTGCTGTGGGCAAAATATATATATCAAAACCACAGTAGTGAGAGAAAAAGTGAGACAAAAGCTATGTTTCATATATACAAAATTGCAATAGCTTCTTGACTTAAAAAGAACTCAGGATAATGGACTGGATGGGGCCTCCTGGGTCACCATGTCCAGTGTCCTGTTTTATAGGAAAATATGTAATTTAATTCCATCCATCAGCCTAGCAGGTTCCATCCTAAGAAGCATCTTTGCCCTTCGCTGTTCCCCTTCAAAAAATGTTCTGATGCTCTTCTGCTATCTGGGCTACACACCAGTCGTGATGCCATTGTAACCTGCCTAATGGTCACACACCCCTGCAGTTCATTTTGATGGGACAGTTCAAACCTAAACAGCTCTACCCTATCCCTTACCACTCATTTGTTCAAGATAATATTGGTCTTGTTCCTGTTTATTTCGTTTCTTTTGTGAAAGCAGGAGTGTTTCTTATTTCCTAAACAGTACTGCAAACACTCCATTAAAGCCACATGGAAGGTGGGACCATCTCATTTTTAACTCAACCAGTGGGTTTGAGGTCAGTGTGTGTCACTTGCCAGATGGACCACAAGAAACCTTGACAGCTGCACCAACACAAGCCACATGACTCTCACAAAGGAAAAATGTGAAGTGCTGCACCTTGGGTTAAATGCAGGTTTAAAGTTGGAAGTTTTGAAGATGCAGCTATGCAAAGGTACAGCTGAGCTGATCTAACGCTGGCAACAGTCCTGTTGGGAGCCAGGGAAAAGGTAACTTCCAAAGGTCTCTCCCAGGAAACAGTTGTGTAACTTCTGTCATTCTGATACGATTCTAATAATCCTTCCATGACCACAGGGGAAAGTAGAGACAGACTCAGGGCATGCATGACTACCTGTACCCACTGCACATTCAGCATGTAAAAGCTCCCACATTTTACACAACTTTGAAAACTGGGAAAGTTTTTCTTCCTTTCCGAAGAAAGAAAAATGTTTCTTTCCATCCTCCTTCCCTGTTGTAAAGCACATATGTGAATGGTTCCAGATTTTGCCCCTAGAAATATATATTCATAATGGGTACAAGACAGAATCAGGGACAATGCTATTTATGTAACCAATGGCACAAGCAAAAGATGCTTTGTAAAAGCAGCCACCGGGCAATCCCAGAGCCACAGTTCCTTGAAAACCTTGAGAAAAGAAACACAGATATTTCTATACATCTACAACCAAAGAGGACTATTATTTTTCCAGTGTTTCATTTTTCCTTTCTTCCTGTTTTCCTTCCTTTCATGCTCTCACACACTCAATTTTTAAATTTCTTTTCTAAACCACAACTTGTGTCTCCCACAGAGGCCAGATGAATGACTTGGTCCTACAGTTAACAATATTCCAAGTACAGGCTGTGCTTTCCTTACAGACTGTTTGGCTCTTTAATAAGCAGGCAGCCAACAGATGTTCTCACACGAACTGCAAAGTTAACAACCTGCTCACACTCAGGAAGGTTCTGGCAGTCCCTTCTCACACTTGGGTAATTTCTTACCAGTCACCATGGACATCAGTTTCTGCCTCTGCAACCCTGATACATCTGTAGGCCACAACATCATAGTGTATGCCCAGAGCTTAAGCAACTATTACTCAAGACTAAATGAAGTTTCACCCATCACACCATTTTCAGAATTACTGGAAGAGTTGTAGAGGTGGGGTTGCTAGGTAAAAATAAATACAAACCAGTAAAAGATAAATTCGAAATACAGACTGAAGACTGCAGTTCTAGCAGGTTCCGATGCACACATTTATCTGCTTTATTTTCTCCGCAGTGGAGAAATCCCTACACAAACTATTTTGTTCAAATTATTTGAGAACTTTAGGTGAATATTTTATTGCATTAAAAGTGGAAGTAGAAACACTGAGAAAGAAGACAACAACAAAACAAACAAACAACAAAGAAATACATAAGATTGAGTACCCACAAAACAAAAACTATGAAAAAAACCTGAGAAGGCTGTTTGGTTCTAAGAAAACACATACATTGAAGTGGAAATTGCACATAACTTCTAACATCTATTATTGCATTTGGTTCTACACTGCATCACAAAATCAGCAGAAAAAACTAAGAGCTGTAAACCTATAGAAGATACGAAGCACAACAATATGTGTGTTACAAAGGATCTAATCCTAAGGTTGGTTGTTCACTGATTTGGTACCACACAAAGCTGGGTCATCTCTCCTCACAGGCAGCTGATTCCTGCAAGGCTGTCTAACACTTTTGTTCATGGTGCTCAAAATCTTCAAGTCTCAGCAATCTTTTTCTGAATACATGATGCAACAGGACAGGCAAGATACAGTTCCTTTCTGAGGGAGTCCAAGGAGCTTCACTTTAATATTGATCATGGAGTGCAAAACAGAGGCTACCCTTCCTCAGTGAGTTTAGGTGAAATTGTTAGAACTTCATTTTCTCAAAAAAAAAAAAAAAAAAAAAAAAGCATTTGCTTTCTTATTTTAAGTAAATCAGCTTAACAGAAACCCTGTTGCTCAGGAAATCTCTTTTTTTTCCCCCACCCTGGCCAGATGGTGTACATTAGTCATCATTTATCTCCATATTTTCAAAATCTCTGAAAGAAACATGCAAAGCTCCTGTTACATGTTGTAAGGTGATGCACTACAACTCCGCATTTAACTTAAGGTGCTTCACAAGATAACTGTTTCAAAATACTAAGTAATTAATTTGCTAAACCTTAATCTATTATGTTGTGTCATTAAGCCCTCCCATATTAATTTCTATTCCCTTGGCATCAGAGATGGCAATTATTTCTTAACTGAGTAAATATATTTTTGCATCCAAAGTAACACACCTGTATCAGAGTAAGCAGCAGAAGAAGTGGTTCCATTTAAGCAAAGTAAACAAACTGATCAACTTTATGAAGTTTAGACATAACACAAGATACTTTGACATTATTAATTTGGTAGAAAATAAAAGAATCAATCATGTGGTATTTAATAAGTTGAGACTGATGTCTCAGCAACACATAAAGTTGTTGATCTTTTTGACAAACAGCCATTCTGTCAAGTTCTGCCACTGGGAAAACATGGCATTTATGAGACAGAAAAGTAACTGGATTCTGAATTTCAAAATATAACGATTTAATTTGCACCTGGTGTATCTGTATTCCTCTGAAAATCGTCTGTGACCTGCACCACAATAAGAATTAAAAAAAAGGAAAGTAAACCTATCTATTCCCACATGAGAAAAATGTTATAGTAGTTTCCCAATATAGAAAATGAAACAAACATGTAATCCATATACCTGGTAAAAAGAAATATGTCTAGCTTAATTTCATCAACTTTAAAAACAGAAACTAAGTAATTTAATTCCAAGATTAGACATGTAAATTACTCTCCATTTATTAGAAGAATTAGAATTATTTATCACTCAACAATTTGGTGATAACAATTGGATTAACTATGTCTTTAGATACATAAACAAGGGAGGGAGAGCTCTAAAACTGTATTTTAAGGACTTGTGTTCTGATCAATCCAATTAAACCACGCTGTACCTTCCTGAGCAGTCCTGATCCACCAGAGGGAATACAACTACTGGTCTCATGGGGAGGGAATACAACTACTGTCAGATGCCTGCACTTGGAAGTGCAGCTTTGCCTCCTGACAGTGCTCTGCAGCAGCTGCAGAAAACAGAACCACGTGCCCATTGTTACACCTCTTTAATACATATGTGGGCCACCAGACAGCATTTCCTTACCTCAAGTGCACGTGACACTTCAAGTACATGAAACCCTTTTATGTCTGACTACATTGAATGCACATAAAATCCAGGGCAAGTCTGGGCAGGAATTTGGCATCAGGCCCAGAAATATCTCCAGTCTTCTGAGACTCTTTATAGGACACCATTGTGTTACTGCTGATCCAGGTGCTTTGGCAGTTTGGACTGGGACATCTGATGGCAAGGTTGAGACTTGAAAGTCAAAACCAAATGCAAATTCCATATTTAGGAGTAGGGATAAGCAGGTGTTGCACAGCATAAACATTCTTACACCAGTTCTATGTAAAACCAAAGGGATTTCACATTCCTAGTGCCACTGCCACGCAACAAATCTCCCTCTCAGAATTTTTCACTGTTTCCAAAGAGGACACAAAATCTTTTCATCTTTTTTGAACTGTGAACTGACAATCACTTGGTATAGCCCCAATTAACAACAGCTCCATTCTCCAGATCTCAAGCAGGCATTTGTGTTTGCAAGAAAAGAACGTGCAATAAAACAACTCAAATACTGCCAACAAACAAAATGGATGTGCCAGTGTTACACTGAGCTGTAATTAAAATTAGTGCAATTAACTTTCTTTAAGCTGGGGGGTTTTAATCAATGTAGTCTGAAGGAGCATTTAAACAACTTACATCACTGAAATAGTATCTCAACCTTCAAAGACAGTTTCAGGCAGCAGTAATGCCTTTACTTTCATCTGACAGTCTCTGGCAGTCAGCAGTAGATGAAAAAGCAGACCATGTTTAACACTGTGATAACTTGTTTCATTATTTCCTGCAATCACTTCCTCTAAATGCACTGCAGACCTGCATTTCACCTTTGAGTGTGATTGCTTCTCACACTCTTAATCATGTATTTTCCACTTTACTTTGTAAGTAACACAATAATGATGTCAACACCTCTGCTCTGTAAGTAAGAGTTCCTACAGAAAAATGCTGCATCCAGATGACAAATTTTCACATCAATTACCAAGCATCTGTGTGGATCCATGCTGGTTTTATTCATGTACAAGGTCCATTTAGTACATGTTAAGCAAGAATTTTCTGTTCATAGCACTAATGTTATATTTAGGCAGAACTCTACTCTCTGACAGGTAATACAGAATTTTGCTGAATAATAGCTAAGTGAAAACAACATCCATCCATTCTGCATGCACATTATTGAACCCACTCCCTTACACACCCTTTTAGAGACATAGATAACCTTCCTGTTGCCTGTTGTTCTGGAGCAACGAGATAAACGCTGAGATTTCGAAAACTGGCTCAAATTACTAAAAATGTAACAGAGCCACCACAAATTTACCACGTACTGAAAATTCATCAACCAAGTGAAAATGAACGAATCACTCTGCAGTGACTGCACACTTGCAAGGTGTGGAAGGCAAGTTGTGGAAACATCAGCAGGTGGTGACACAGGAGCTTCGGCACTAAATCCATACAACTCCCTAAATCCACACAACTCCTGTTGAAGACTGAGCCCAGCACCGAGAACCTGAATCGCACAGCTGAGAGCAGGCCAAGTAAGCAATAAAGAATATAACTGGAACAGAATCCAATTTACTTGGGTGTCTTTCTGCCACCCTCTAATTCATGATATTCAGAAAAATAAGGTCAGCACAATAAGGAAAGTAGAACAGAATATTTGGGTATAGTGGCACATTTTACCTTACACAGTTGACTAGAGTCAGTGTCAAGGGATGAATTAAACCTGCATCTAGTAAATGCTAGTAAAACAGCATTACATTAAACATATTTTATTACTCACTAGTAGTTTTATTTATTTATAAGACAGCAGGTTTTAGCTAAAAACGTAAATTGTTTTTCCCTAAAATAGAAAAACTCCAGACCAAAATCTCACCAATCAAATCAAACTATAATCAGTGCAGTTCAGCATTTCACTACAAAACAGAAAAAAAAATACTCCTGTGAGAGCTTTTCCTCCTTTTTTTTTTTTTTTTTTTGGCTAATCATACTTCAAAAACATAGATAGAAATTTCTTTTAAAACTAACATAAACACTTAGCCAACCTATTCAGGTTGCTGCAACAGTCTGGATTTAAACATATCCACTTTTCTCATGTTCACTTTCCAATAGTTTCCTAGTTTTCCAACCTGTGCACTTCCTTCTTTGACCACTACATTTCTCCAGTGTACAGGAGTGGCTCTCACATCAGTTATGGTCACTTTGTGCTCAGCTTTTATACAGGAGAGTTTGCCAAAGGAAAAGTCTGTCCCAACAGACAGTTTTTTTTCCAGGAGATCCTTCATGCCGGCATTCTCAGAGTCGCCCTGAAGGAATATGGCATCCCAAATGAAAAGGAAGTAAAGACCAAAAAGGTAACATTTCTTTGGGTTAGGTACTCACTGACAGTTCTGTAATGATCCAGTGCTGTTTTTCAAGAATGTCAAGGACTTTCCAGAAAAAAAAAAATAATAAAAAAAACCAATATGGAGAACAGACTGGGTTTGTAGTTCTGTTCTGCACTGACAGTGTCAGCCAAGAAACAGAACAATGACATTCTTTGAGTAGGTGTTTTTTGCCCAAGATTTATTCATCTGATTGCAAATCTAATTTCCACTTTCATTACAAAAGAACTGGGCAAATCTGATAGAACAGTTTCATCACAATACTTTACTCATCAATCTGTCAGATATATGACTACAGTAGCTCTTTGCTTTTGTCAGATTAAAAACTATGGAATGATTTGTTAAAAACCAATCCAATGGAACAGTTTGTTTTTCTAAATACTTCTAGTAGAGTAGAAATTTCCATTATGTAAAGATAAATAATTCAGTTTAGTGGGGTTTGTTTGAGGGGGTTTTTTGTCTGGTTGTTTTTTATTACAGTGGAAAAGGTTTAAGAAGTCCTCATGAGTAAGGCTTTCAAAAACTCAAACATACCTATCCTATATCCTGACTTTGAGGTGAATACAGAGGGAGCACATTGTTAGGCCTGTTATTTTTTACTGGAGGTTTTCTAATCATCCTTCTCAAGTTTTAAGTGGCAGAGCCCTGGACCAGTGGCCAAGCAATATCCTACACTTGTGGTTTCATTATTGCCCCTTGAAAACCAGCAAGACTGAGAACATTTTCTTCAACCCTCTGCTTTTGGAGAGCAGTCAACTGCTATGACCAGGATTTGGTCTTGTGTATCAGGACAGAATTAAAGTATTATAACAAAAATAACAAGGGCTTTTAGAAGCACCAAGGAATGTGAATCCCTTATATCCATGTAACAATGTTAAGAAATTTGATCAGAGAAATCTATATTGAGTTCCTACTTCCTTGTTTGATACATCCTAACATCAGATGATACAATGTGGATATGACAATACTATACTAAGGAGAAGGTATGCTTCATAAATAACAAATTCCAGTGCAAAATATCTAATGTTTTTCTGGGAACAACATGCCACATGTTCTATTATCTCTTTGGAATTCTTTTCTTCTAGAGACAATTTCTTGACTCCATAGATACACTTTCATTTACTCTGTATTTTTTAGTAGGTAAAACTGCACTAAAAACCACTGAAAAAAAAATCTAGGAAGGTTGCATTATTTATGAGCAGACAACCTGTCAGAGCATTAGGACTCATAAACTATACAAGTGTTGACAGCAATGATGCCAATGAAATACATTTTCAAGTAAAGGAGCAGGCAGGATAGAACGCTCCTTGCAGACACTGTTCAGAACAGCCATGTAAGCAACCAAAAACAAACATTTATCCAAACTGACAGGAGAATGCTCTACAATAGCCATGAAAATGTTAAAGCACAACTTTATCCTTGATTGTCTCAGTTTGCTGAACAAATTCTTCCTAGCGCTTTTTCTTCTCCTGTGGTTGTTTTTCAACCAAATGGCTGAAGTGTCTATTTCATAAAAATTTTATTCAACAGTGAAAAATCAAAGCTTTTCTACTGATAAAAGACTTGGTTTTGAAAGAATGTCTTGTAGCTAATTACAGACATGCAAAATTTTATGTGGCTGTACGAACAGGTATTTCCTTGCAGCAAGAAAATGGAGGGAGATTCCCATTCTGTGCGCCCATTAAGTAGTTGGATAACTATGAAAAGGAAGATTTCTGTAGTTCTTCCAACTTGAACAGAAGGTTCAATGAACATGGAGACATTTTCTTTACACATCTGAGGGTCAGATTGCTCTGGCTGTTCCTTAACAAAGAAAATGCAGATTTGTAGAGGAAAAACAAGGAGAAATGTGCTCTTCACTGCAAACTTCACTCCACTGCAAACAGAGCACGTGGAGAAATACTAAGAAGTGAAATAGCTCCTTATAAACATGGAGGAGCTCCAAGAAAAATTCAAAAATAGCACAGCTAAACCATTTGTACCCAATCCACAAACAAGACCCATGATTAACTTCACATATAGCTTTAATTTCATATATCTGCTTTAATTCCAGCCATCTTCATGTACAATACTGATCCACTCTTCTGGAAATTCATTAAAAAAATTAAAACATTTAGCTTAGTTCTAGCAATAGCACCATCATGAAGCCTTACTCTTTTCAACTTTCTACCCATGATAGAAAAGTGTTCGACCCAAGTAACACTAAATGCACTAAATTTTGAAATACTACTGATATACATTGCTAAGGTATCAGGAAAACTTGCCACATTAAAAGCAAAACTGAATAAAGTTGGGAAAAAAAATGTTTTGTTCACTTCCTGTGATCTACAGATCAAACCTCACTGATAAAAACCTTCCACTTCTGATAGAAAGGAAGACATGAGTCTGCCTGCCCTGAAGCCAAATTTCTTTCTTCTCTCCAGATTCTCTCTGTTTTCATAGTACCCTGTGGAATGTTATGAACATTATTTCGGGTCCCTCCAGTGCCTGCTACAATTACAATTCCGGATTCTGCAAACGCCTCTGAGTGCATCTTTGTAATTTCAGAGTTGCAACACAAAATCATTTCCTTCCTCTCATTCCCATACCATTTGGCATCCCAGGAGATGTATTTAAGTTTTGAATGTCTTATTTCATTTTCCGCTTCTGCAAACAGAACACTTGATCAGGAAGATTATTTTGTTATTATTCCCATCTGAACTGCATCTAAGCCTGTTTTAATTTATTCCCTTATCTGGAATATCAGTTTTGATTTCCAGAGAACTCACTGTCCACATCAATATATTAAGTATTCTGTCACTGTTTCAAGTTCACTTCCATTATCACTATAAGACAGTTCAAGAATACCAACACCTGCTTTTTCTCCACCTATAAAACTGCTTTACAGGTGACTTAGAATGTCATAATCCCTGTGACTTTTCTCTCAACTATTGAGTGGGACGGGCCTTAAAACATATTTAAAAACTTGAATTTCTTGAAAGTAATAACATTAAATGAGCTGTTATCTCCCTTTTGGAAATATTCAACTTTTCCCCCTCAAGAACCGAAGACTCTACTACTCCCAAGTAGGCAAGAAAAAATCTCTTATATTGATCAGATAAAAATCACAGAGACCAAGAGCCAAACCCAAAAAATCAATTTTTCTTCTCTCTCAGTTACATGCACAGAATTTAACATACATTTACCAAAGATCACAGAATTACCAAGGTTGGAAGAGACCTTCAAGATCACCTGGTTCATCATCAACCCATCACCACCACACCTAAACCATATCCCCAGGTGCCACATCCAGAACTCTTGACCACTTCCAGCGATGGTGATTCCATCTCCACCCTGGGCAGTCTGTTCCAATGCCTGACCATTCTTTCAGGGAAAATTTTTTTCTAATACCCAATTTGAACCTTCCCTGCTACAATTATATGGCCATTTCCTCCTGTCCTTTCTTCTGAGACATGATAGAGGAGAACAAGCTCCTTTCAGGTTGTACAGCGTGATAAGGTCCCTCAGAGACTCCTCCAGGCTAAACCACATCAGCTGCTCCTCACAGGATTTTCTAGACCCTTCACCAGTTTTGTTGCCCTTCTCTGGACACACTCCAGCACCTCAATTCTCCCTTTTCAAGTGAGGGGCCCAAAACCAAACACAGGACTTCAGGGAATCTGATTGCCTCAGTGAGGTTATTTCACAGCCAGAAGAGCTCATTTGAAAATGCTGTTAGTCTCCCACTGTGTCAGTGATTCGAAGAAAGCTCTAAAAATTATATTATTCTTCTCTGAGTTTTAGTAAGTAAAACAACTAAAATACAATTCTTTGTACCTCAATGGCCTGGGAATTGCCAAAATACACAAGTCAGTTTATTCTGCACATTGCTTTTTAAAATACCCATTGAAACACAAATATTTTCACAAACCACTACTACAGCATTGAGTGGTCAGTGAAAATACTGGAAAAACTGAGGTTTGAAAATTAGTCCTTAATATAGGATGAAGACTAACAGGAATTTAGACTCCACAGTCTTAATTCAGAATCACTTTGGAATCAGCAACCACCATTTTTCTCCCTCTTTCATTAACTAGCAATTTTACATCGTGAATTTTCCAGCGTGATTCCAACACCAGTCCCTTGAATTTGAATGATGGTCTTCATCTCTGCAAAAAAAATGCCCCAAAAAACGTGCTCTGCAAATCGAGTCCTCAAACTGAAACAAAATGCTTTGATTAAAGCTATTTCCTTTGCTTAGTGCTATTTCTAATTTACGGTTTGCCAAAGGCACTGTTTTACTCATGTTTCGATGGAATACTTAGCACAGCGTGAAATAGATGGCATCTCCTCTGTAGCAAAAGTGAAAGGTTGACTTCTGCCCTAGGCATCTTTTATTTTCTGTGAAAGCTTAGAGGTAGAAACTGAAGCATGATAATTGAACCTTGAAGGAAAAAGTACTGACATTATAAGAACCGCTTCTCTCAAGTGATAAATATCCTGTGCTGTGATATGTTTAATTTGTAAGAATAAATGCATAACATTAATAAAGATTAAAAGGTAGTTATGTCATAAAAAAATGGGACACACTGGACATGCTGATAGCTAGTAAACCCCACATATAATTCCAAGTAAAGGTGCAGGTTACTATCCGACAAAACTAAAAAGAATAATTCATCTAACCTTTTAAAAAAGATAATTCAGCATTTACATTTATTATACATGGCATATTAAAAAGGTGGTTTCCATATTCTTCAGTGCCCAAGGCACAAACCTGAAAGTGCCAGTGGAAATAACAAATGATGTAACAGAAGTGTGTGAGACCCGAGGCAATGATACGTCGGAGCCAGAACCCAACTGCTTTTGCTCAAGTGACACACACACACTTGCACTCCGAGGTTTTGCCTTTTTTATTCCTTTGGTTCAAGCTCCCACAGCAGCAGACTCCTAGTGAGGTGTGTCAGAACTAATGTAGCTGAATGTAGTTCACTGTAATTGAAAGTAATTCGTGCTGTCACATTTACTGTAACGAGAGGTCACATCTCCCGGGCCATAAATGTTGTTCACGTTAATCGTAACTGGCACCTTCCTCCTCCTTCAGGGAAATGCAGCCATATTACATGGCTTAGTTCACATCCTTCTTAAGCATCTAAACTTCTTTATGTTTGGCTGGTTTTGTGGCTTGTTTTGAGTCTATTGTTTTTTTGGGGGGGTTGGGTTGGGTGTTTTTTTTGTCGTGGTTGTTTTTCTTTTTTTAACATAAAAATAGGCAAAACTACCAGCAACAAATTCAGCCTTGTACATGGTGAACAAGTTATCTCACAGGAAAGTATGTAACAATAGTTATAATTACCCTGATCTCCAAAAATCCCACAGATTACTAAAAATTATGACCTAAAATCTGACTATTCTGGAAACAAAACCAGTTCTTCAGTTATAAATACAGAGAGGCCATGTTCAAAAGCAGTGAGTAAAATGCAACATACTTTGTAACTACCAACTGGACTACACACATTAATTTCTTACTAATGCCTAAATATATTGAGGTTTAGGAAACAGTGTATTTATTTTGGAAGGTTTAAAATCTATATTAATAATACCAGGGAATGAACCCCTATTCTCAATATGACTGTGTATTTCAAACCTGGTATTTCAACTATGACAGCATTTCCTTATAAATATTAACCAGTTATTTGTTTTCTTATAGCATATAAGACTAAATCCTAATCATAATTAACAGAGTGTATATAAAGTGACTAGCTTTTAATCTGCATGCTTAGTTTATCCTGGACATAGAGTTAAAAGATGAAAGGTGCCAAAGAAGGAAAAATGGGGTGTAAAAACAGTGGCAGGAGTACAATGGGTTTGTTGACAAGAGAATAACCTTTGTTTCTTAATTTTGTTTTGGTTGGGTTGACCAAGAATCTGAGTTTTTTCCTTGAAAGGTTAAGCACCTGAGCCCCAACTAACAAGTGGTATCTTAGCTCAGATTTAAAAGTGTAGGTTTGGGGTTTTTTTTTCAAACAGATACTTATGGGAATGCAAAATGTAAATTTCCATTTATTCACAACAACAATCGATAATGTTTGCTACACAAAGGTTCACTGATGGCTCTCAGAATTATGTATTAAAACACTGAAAAACAGAAAAACAAGAACACAAAAACAGTTTCATTTCTACAATAGGCTAAAATAATGCTGTTTTTTGAAAGGCAGGTTAGACTTAAAGTTACAATTATTTAAAATGGATCATAGCTCCACAAGAAAAATCAACTGCTTGATTTCCTCTAGCATAAGTCACTAATTATACCACTGAAATCAGATAAACTAGATGAGTATGTGCATTTTTTGAGAATCAGTGCTGAAAGACTCCAAACTCGCTATCTATCACAGAACTCAACTCTTCAGGCATAAGTAAAAGTGATGCTTTTAGAGATCTACTTTTTCTGCTGTCTGACAATGACATTTAGTTTTGGTGAGGCATCCAGCAATTGTGCAATTTCCACAGTAGTATTTGGTGTAGAGACACATAAAACATTGCAGTGATCCCTGCAGGAAGTTTGCTGAAAGACCCAGTCCTGCTCTTCCATGGTAAAGAAACATCAACACCAAAAAATGCATAATTTCACTGAAATACAGAGGTCATAATACAGTTATTCCTCTTCCTTATGATTAATCTTAACTACTGTTACATTTTTAAAGCCACCCAACACTTTTCAGAAACAAATCCTGGTTTTGCTTCAAAGCAGGTAAGCACTTCATATTATTATTTCCATGCTATCGCATCATATTTGTCGTGCACTAGTATTTACAAAACCCTTGATCGCTCTCGTTGTACCAAATATGATCAAGAAGAATAAAAACATGATTTATATTTAAAATAGTTCTCCATTTCAGTCTTATTTGCATTACAATTCCATCAGGTTCTTTCTCTGTATAAGACACTTCAGCACTTCTGCCCAAATACCTTATTTATTCCTAATTTCACAAGTTATCATTAATCTATATATTTCCAATATATTATCCCTTAGGAAAGGAGCTCAAAAAAAATCAGTGACACAAGATTCCAATAAATCCTCATTGCCACTAATACCCCAGCATTACAAAAAGTATATATAATGAAATATCTATGGGCTTTTCTAACTAGGAATGGGACTTTGCATTAGAAACCCTATCCTTCCTGTTCTATAAAGAATAAGCAGGAAGTAAAAATACATTTAGATAATAAAATATGCACGGCTACTGAGTCCCAACAACTACAGTTATTTGAAGCAGGGCTGTTACTTGCTCAGGACTCTCAATGTACTTCAACAACCCATCAATTGTGGTGAAAAGAAGCAGCAACACTAATTAACTGTGCTGAACAAACTCTCAGTATTTCATGGCTTTGCACATATTCTAAAGCTTGCTTTTGTACAACAATGTCCCAAAAAATACACAGTCTAGCATTTTATTAGGTTTGGGGGTAAATTAAGGCAACATGTCAGGAAATTCAAATTTGCCTCTTTTTCCTGTTCTATTTCTTCATTCTTTGCTGCTCTCTTTCCCAGCAGAGTTGACAGTATTGAGATAATATGTGAAGTTGGGGTCCAAATCCTGCCAAAATCAATGTCCTGTTCACTCCTACTGGACTTCTGTTCCCATATCTCACCCCTCTGGCATTTAGAAAGCTCTTCTAATCACTAATGTACCTTTACCCACAGTGAGTTGATACCCAATTGTTTTTGTGCCAACACTTTAGCCTGAGCAGCTTTTCTCTCCCCATCGTGTTCCCCCGATGAGATTCTCTCTCTCTTCAATTTTCCCAGCTGAAAAATGGCATGCTGTTACAGTTCCCTCTTATGAATTAAGTTTTCTTTACAGAGTCATCCTATTATCCTTCCTCTGCACCTATTTATTTGAATTGATCCACAAGAGGATGATTAATTTACCCTCTGTCAGAAAGCAATCTCCATGGTGTGACGAAGTCTGCACATAAATCTGTTATGTAATTTAGAGATATGAATTTCTTTTATGTCTGTTTCAGTGAATGCATTTAAACTCTGCACCTTCAAATCCTTACTTTAGGGTCAGAACTGTCACCACTTGAACTCCACCCAAGAATCAACACTAGTTTCTCCAACCACATTTGATCAAAACTAATCTTTGAAGCACCCCAGGCTTCCTTTTCAGTAGGGCACCTTAACCATTTATCCTTTCTATAGAAGCACATGGAGTTTCTTAACACTTCACACATGGGGAGTCCTTTCTGTGGGGATTCTTAAAAACACAGATCAATTTTCTTGGAAGAGAAAAGGATTTTTCTGGTAGGTTTGCATGAAGTTACCTTTTCCCTTGTTACATAAGCCTCGATGTCTGTGCTGTCATGTACTTATCATGTCCGGAATTAAACACTATTCTCTTGTAAGTCAAAAGGTCTGAATCCAGTATTTGGAAAGTATCCAGTGATGCTTTGTTGTAGTATGGGAGGGTTTTTTGTGTGAAACATGTTGGACAAATGTAAAGCCTTTTTACTACTGTTACAAGATATGCTTAGATTAGGTCTTCAGGCCACACACTTTGTAGTTTAGATTCCGTGACTGCAACAAGCCATGAGAAGAGCAGTAAGAAGTTAGTCAGGCAATCAGACCTTGGGATTATTAAAAACTTAACGTTTCTGTAAGAAATACTTCATATTGAAGAGAGAAACAACAGGTTTTTTAACCTTTACTTGCAGCCTTCCCAAAGTATGTTTATCAGGCACTCTGCTGTGTAGCTGTTTATTTTCATAGTTTCTACAGCATATACTGACACAGGTCACTGAAAATGCTGTCATTTGTTCTTTGTCTGTCTCTGGAATGTGCACCCTTTCACCTTAACTTGTGCTCCCAAAAGTAACAAACACTACAGGACAGCACCACTCTAATACTACTTAGCCCAGGTGAGAGGACATCACTTGGATGTTAGACCATCAATTATTGTACCATCTACCAAGAACAGTGGAGTACTAAGGACATTTTACGCCCCACTTAGATTTTGGTTCGTTACATAAGAAAGGGCAGCACAGATGTGTTATCAAATAAAATTAAATTAAAGGGCATATTTTAATTTCTGAAGAATTATGTGTGGAGACACCATCAATTCTCCCCTCTGGAAAAGCATAATAAGTCTCAAGAAAAGGCCAAGACCACTTAGTTCAGTTGCCGGGTGATCCAGGGTATTTTCCAGACAAGTAGAACACACTGCTTCCTTGGAAGACTCTCAGACACCTCAAGTTAGGTAAAGTCTGAAGTCAGGCAGCAAAATATTACTACAGTGATGGCACAAGCAAATTCACTTGATATGCTGAAGACGGAATCAGACATCAATCAGACAGATATCAAGCATCTTTGCCTCCCTATCTTCCCTTTACCTCCACATTTCACCAAATTCCACAAAACATCAGTGCAAAGTGTGTTTGCAAAGAGGTAAGAAAAAATACACCATGTTTGCTCATACACATGACTGAGTTTTCTTGCTCTAAGCTAGAGAATAATACTTTGAGTTCACTTAGTCTGACGTTACTTTAGATTGTCTCTCACAACAGATATTTTCCTTCCACACTCCTGTTCATCTTTGATCATATTTGTTCACTTAGTTTAGAGTCAGAAGTAATTAATACACATATATAATGCAAACTTTATTGCATCAAGGACAGATGTATTTACCTTATGAATAGCAAAATGATCATGAGATAAACAGGCAGACTTGTCTCAACTCAGCCTTAAAACTGCAGCAGCAAGACACCAGCTGCTGACAGTGAAGTCCTGACCATCTGAGAGTGAAGCCACTGACTCTGCAGCTGCACTGATCTTCATGCCCAAGCCAGGGAGCTTTAAATCTACCCTGTGTATTCTGTAACTAAACCTCTGGCTGCAGTGCATAACCAGCTAGACCCAGCAGTTTGGTAGCACCATAAAACCTGGCACTGGCTGGCAATTCACGCAGCCTGATCTGCAACAGCGCTCTGGCTGTCTGCGGTCTCTATTTCAGCATCTAAGAACAGTATGCAGAAATACACACGGCATACATGGCAGGGATGAAACCAGGCACTGCAAACTGAGACCAGGAGTGGAGCCCAACACCACTCTGCTGGAGCTGGGCCAGCTAAAACACTGCTGTGTGCAAATTCTACATGCATCTCATTTTCCTTCAAGTTTTAATGGTAGCTCATAAAATACACTCTTGGTCTGCATGTTGTAAGATACACTCTGCATTACAGACCACACATACACCCAGGTTACAGCCTGTATATGCACTTCACAAACTATGGTACAGAGGAGAATGAAAAGTACACCACTTTTCACATGTTGTAAATGGCAGTGACTCCTTGTAGTAGCACATTCTGAGAAGTGGGGAGAAAGTGAGATTTCAAACCAATCCCCTCAATTGGGTTTATTCCCAAATCCATCTAAATCACAGTGCAAGGATAGAAGAGTAATCTTCTGCCCTCCAAAAGCAAGCAAAGTAGGTCAGTATGACCTGGCTCTATTTCCTGACATGTTTATGCTGGTCAATTATTGCAGACTGCAAGGGAGAAAATTCAAATCTACAACCATGAGAAGTTTATCCATATGCTTGCTATACTATTGCATACAGAGCCAGAGGAAGTAAGCACAGGTGAGAAACTGGAACTGCAAATACAGAGCTTTTTTAAATTTATATCTAAATTACCCCTGACCCAATCCTAACCTAGAGAATTTCTCCTTGCCACACCACAACAATGCAGATTAACATTTCTTTTAAAAACAATTACCTTAATTTTTTTTCTTCCTACTACATTCAATATATTTGCTCTTTTAAAGCAAAATTGCAAAAACAAAAGCATCTTTCCCTCCCTCATGTGAGATGGCAGCTTCCCTATGCTGTTAATATTGAAACTGCATCACTGGCACTTTCCACAGAGATTTGCACAAAGTCTGGCTTTCAGCACAAAAACAGCATTAGGGCAGAGTCTGAAAATCCTGTGTGTGTTCAGTTTAGGATGAACACAAACACAAAGTTCATGTAAGAGAAGATTAGTAGAGGATTAAAACTTTAAAACATAGGTGAAGAGTAGGTTATAACAGGATATAGACCCTGTCATCTTTCAGTCATTTGTTTAAACTCAATCGAGGTGCATAAGGGTTGAAATTGGATTCTTTGAGTGTTCTTCTGCAGCTACAATATAACCAATCAGTTTGCTCAAAACAAATCCTACCATGTGTGTACATGTAACAATTAGCTGGACAATCTGGCAGAAACAGTGAAAAACTACCCATTTCTAAGTTTACCTTTGACTGAACTGTGGATCAAGTTAGTTTCTGGTTAGCAAATAATCCCAGAATTTCAATATTAGTATATACACTAAAATTTAGATACTGCATTTGGCTGTGCAAAGATCCAGCCTGTTAAAACTTGAGGTTAATATTCAGTGTAGGTAAAAGACTCTGTCATAAAAATTACCTCTAGTGTAAATAAAGGATCATACATACACTTACAGAAGGAAATAACTTTGTAAATCATAACTTTTTCCTATTTTCTGTTCTTCTATCAAGCATGAAAACAGAAGAATTCAAGGAAAGTTGAATCCTTTCAGTATGCTGAGTGAGATCTGCCCTAAATTATACATTACATGGCAGGAACCACGTAATCCTTACACTGTGTCTACTTGGATAATGTCAATTTAATAAAGTTTAGGTCAAGTTCTTCAGAATCCATCCTAATATCTGTCTTCAATCACTTGACCAGCCAGACCAAGGTTTTAGTAGATAACAGTGACTACACTACTTGAGGATCACAATGAAGCATCTGACAACTTTCATGAAGACTGTCTGGATAGTATCATTTTGTAGATAAAAGTACAGTTTGCTCCAAGCAATAAATTCACTTTCCATAAAGAATGCAGATGGTTAGATACCACAAGGATGAATGCTGCACTAGCCTTACATGAAAGATTTAAGCAAGCAGTTACTCATCACTTATGAAGAAATTTTATTCTCTTAGCATTTAATTTGCAAGACAATTATTTATTAATATGGCATCACACCTACATATGACATTTTACTGTGCTAGTATGTTTGTGTGCTACCTTACCTCAAACACCTCAGTTCACCAGGAAGCACATTAAAAATATTCATGAAACCATGATAACATTTAAAAATGTAGGTTAAGACTTTCCATCCCTGAATTCTACATCATATATTGAGACTACATCCTTAACTTTCCATGGAATGGATTTATTACACTGATTCTAAAAAAAAAAAAAAAAATCACACAAAACCCCCACATCTATTAATCTGGTATCCTTTCCCCTCAACATTTCCCTTACAGGAAAGCATTACAAGTGCCTAAACTCTGTGTGCTCTGCAGATGACTTGTGCAGTTGTTACAGTACTTGCAGTCACTTGACAACATAATATTTGTACTTCCAGTTACAGAAGCAACCACGATAATGTAGTTGTAATCAAACTGCCAACACCAAAAATCAGTTCCAAATGAGAACTCATTAGCCTACAAAACCTAAAGAGAGAGGAGAAAATAGGATTCAGAAGCACTGTTTAAAACATTGTCTCAAAAACATTAGTTTTACTGTAGTGTTGGGGAACATTCTTGTAACCGTTTCACATGTATTCATGGAAACTTCAGAAATCCAGAGCTGAAAGTTCTGAGCCCACAAGTCCTCATGTTCTTCCCTCAAAATTCTGCTCAGAGAATTCAAACCCAAGGAAAGTCTGGAGGCTGAGACTGAAAATTCCCACTATATCCATGTCAGTTCACCCAGCAGTGAGATTTCTGACTCCAATCAGACATGGTCCATGATGAAGAGTATCTTCAATTATTGTCAACATGTAATATGGAGCTTATAGAAGTCTGACACCTATAGTAGGTCAGATGATCCCTAAACCTAGCAAGCCAAAGAGTCAATATCCACAGTGCATGAAGTGTCAGTCTTTTAAAATGTCATCAAAAGTTGTGGGGAGGGGCCATTTTTACACAGGTTTGTTCATTGATCTGTCTCACCTCACAGCTGTAGAGAGTTACACCACGATCAAAGCAGCAGAAACATGCACTGGAAAATGAAGGCAATGCTCAAGTAAACAGTGAGACTGAAAAATGTTCATCAAGCTAAAATCTTAGATATTCCATATTTGGGGGAAAAGAAAAAAAAATATAGTTTTCAGAAAAGTCCATAGAAAAAAAATAAATTGCATAGGAAAACTTAACTGAAGACATATAATCTAACAGGGGAATTGTTGAAGAAGTATCAAGAGCTGCATTCTTTAAGTAACTTCAGCACAAGGAGAAAAGAAAGCAAAGCTAGATTGATACCAGATTTCATCTTCCAGGAATTGGAAAAAGGGACCATGGAAGTTACCAATAACAGCAACAGAACTATAAACTCAAGCAGAAGTCATCATTATCTGATCCAGCACATGACAAAGTCTAGATTGCTTTTGCCAGTCTGAAATAATGACTGCCACAGCAACCCAGAGAAATGCTTTTTAATCAGACTTGACTTTACAGCTACAAAAACAAGAGCGATTCAACTCAATTAATAAAAGCTTCTCCCTTCCTCAGGCCAAAAAGCAGCGCCCTTCAAACAACCTAGAGGAAAGAAATTAATCTATGAATAAAGAAGTGTCCTTTAATAAGTTTAGTAACTCCATTTTGCCCTCCAAACATACCTCTGACCGTCTTTGCTGTTTCTTGGCTGACATCCTACATAAACTTGTCAGAAGAAAAGCACAACATTGAAACTGTGCTTAAGTAGTAAGAGTGAATACTAAAGCCTCGTGTCGTTCACGAGAGAGCCGGGTCAAAAGCTCTGACAGGTCCCTAAACAAACCTTCTCTGCAATTCCAAAAATTCTAAATTTCCTCCTGCCCTCTTTGAGCAGCAAAACAAACAACAAAGAGCCTCCCATCCAGATGTGCAGAATGGTCAGAGGCATGTGGGGCATCTGCTGTACCCACTGTGCTGCTGTTGTTCAAAACATTCACCTTACAGCCCAAAGGCTGCATAGCTTCATCATCCTGCATTAAGGCATTTAGGATCACTATATGCAAAATGTTTAGGATTCGGATGAAAAAAAAAGCAAAAATACAGTCCGAGTGTTTCACGGTCTATCCAGGACTCTTTCAGTTCTCATATAAGAGAGAACTTAAAATGACCTTCAGTAGTTTAAATCAGAATACACAATAACCTATCCCCCCCATTAAAAAAAAAAAAAATCACAAGTTTAGCCAAGAGTTGCATGTCAAAATGAGAAATAACACAATTAACCTTAGAGAGGATACAAATATCTCCCGCTAGACTAGCAAGAAAAGAAATCTGATTAGCAAAACAAATTTTAATGAATGAACACAGTTAACAGCAGTCACATCTAAGTCAGCCTACACAGAAGTAAGTTTGGAAAAACTGAGTGAGTCTACCATGATTCTGCAGACAGTAATTTTGCACCAGACAACGTCATGAGATCTAAAGCATAATGGGAGCAAGTTGGATTAGCACCAATTGCACAGCAGTGAAATTCAGGAGCACTCACGGGAAGGAGGAGACATGCAAATTGCTGTCAGAGTTTGACTTTCTTTGAGACTGCAGAGATTAATCCAACTTGTTTCAGTAACTGAAAGGGAAGTTTTATCTAAAACAATCTGGTTTTGGTGGAGCAAACTGAGGAGTATTTTTAGGAAGCCTTTTAAATGTATGTTTAAGAAAACATGACAAGAAAGATTTTTACAGCCCAGTTGGAAAGCAAAAGGTAAATAACACTTTGACCAAGCTATATTTTTTTCTTCAAATTGCCTTCCTCCCCCCTCAAAACCCCTTCAGTTTCTCTTGGCTTCTATGGGTCTACCTTGAGCTAATCTTGTCCAATCTTCTAATCTCACAATGTAGAGCTCAGAAAAAGTTCCACTTTACTCAGAGTTCTTTGGTTCATATTCATTATACTTAGTAAAATTGCACTAGCAACAACAAAAAAGTCAACCTGGTGGCATGTGTTGCATGCTCTCTTCACAAATAAATTTTGCACTTAAGTATTTTACTGTACCAAGTTTCTTCGAATGCATGATGAAATAATCACGTTTCTACTGCACTGAGAAATCACTGATTTTGCAGTACTGATTTGATTTTTTTTTTTAAACTAGCAAAACCTGTAATAAAAATTCACTAGATTCATGCTGAGGAAAAGGGGAGTTTAAGAATTCAAAGCCAAATTCGTTTTAATATCTTACACTAACGCATCAATATTTATGCCAAATGGCCTGAAGAAAGTATAGCTTATTTTGTTTAATAGTTTGTATTATTTAAACTAGAAATGCTTCAGTTAGTGTATTCAATTTTATTCATCTTTCCTATATCTTAATGAACTTCTTTTAGCTATATATTCCTAAACCCTTAATGCAGATATTTTCAGTAAAACAGATGACCTGAAATCACAAATAGAAAATTCAGCATTTATCAGATTGAGTTTCACTTGTATCTCCACACCACTAAGTTTATAATGTTTCTTCTTACTATCTGAACACCCAACTACAAATAGCCAGAAAGATCTGCTCACAGATGTGATCGAAACACCTTCCTGATAGCTTGGTGAAACAGAAAGTAAAGTCTCCCAGGGCTTGGTTCAGCAGTGAAGTCTGCAGAAAATATGGAAATCACCTGTCCCCAGAAATTATTTGTAACATTTTTTACAGCTCGTTGCTTAAAACACAGCAGGAAAACAGAGTCCCCCCGGGAAAAACACAGTACATGTAAATCACCTTCTGCTTCCAGAGGTTTCTATTCTCATGCAGCAGGATTCTTAATTCCCTCCTTACAGCCATGGAATAACTTTCTAACTAGAAATTCTGGCAGGACTTTAGAAGGTCATGAGCCTCAAACTATTTCTTGTTGACTACAGACACGTTGCTCAAAGAAAAGTAACACATTCTCCACTGTGATCACAGTCCCTTCTAAGGAAACGACTGAGAACATGATGGAATCCTAAAATATTTAACAAGGATGTATTTTAGAAGCTGCTGCTGACAACTTTACTATTTCTGTGAGTATGTTTTACAGCATGACTTCCTTCCAATTTTGAAATATTACTACCTTATTTGGGAATACTGAAACAAAAATCTTACACAGGAGAAAAGCTCATAAATTGCACAGAATGGAACACAGGTAAATGCTGGATATTCTTTCATTACCTGTTCTGATATGATTTTTAATTTACAGTATGATGACAGACTAACAAAGTAGAAGAGCACCAGCACAAGTCAATGCAACACCAGAGTGGGAAAAAGCACCCAAAAGCCTGTACTTCACCAGTATAATGGCAGTGCAGAGAAATAAACTCCTACCAAGCCACTGAAAGCAAAACCAGGTATGTTAGGCCAGTGTTCACTGAATGACATCAACATTCAGAAAACCCCAAAACTCTGCAGAGATGGAGCTACTTTGAGAATGCATTTTTCACCCTCTAATTTGGTCCTACATAGTACAGAAATTTCCTATACAGTATAGGAAGCTGACCAACAACTTCATTGCTATTTCTGCATATGTATATAAAATATCCCTGAAAACTGCCACCAAGCTGAAGGACACTGGCTTTGGCCATGTTAAACACACAGATTACCATGTACCTGGAACCAGACAGTGATTTGAAATTCCTCTGAACACCTTTCATGTCCACCTCTCACATCCCTGGTCCCATTCAGTAATCATGTGGTCTAGAAAATTCTGGTCTCGTAACAGTCACATGGAAAAACCCACACTATTTAATCCACACCTTAGAACACCTCCAGAGTAAGGACTCTTTTCTCTGTCAACATACTGGGGTCCATTTCCTTCCAGTACTTTGTAAGAACATAAATATTTACTAAAAATAGCTCAGCATGAGGATGAGTCACAACATCATGTCCTTGGAGACTAATTAAAAGTGGAGTCATTCTGATCAAGTGTTACAATAACCATCTAATAATCAAAACAAATAGAATTACACCTTGAGTAAGTACTATTTAACGCAAGAATAACTGAATCATACCTGAAGTTTTATAAGGTTCCCTTGAGTGCAGAAAGAATTTCAATTCTTTCAATAGGTTACACGTGAACACAAGGTTTAGAATACCAGTTCTCACTTCAGAAGGAAGTTAGATTGTGTGTGGGAAATGAACTTGATGAAATTTTGCTAGAGAACCCACTCATCACCAGTCACTTGCTGCAAATTATGAATGGAAAAAATGGGAGGAGTAGGTAGTGCTCCCTCTGGGACACACTCTGGGCCAGTCTGGGGGAGACCATTTTTTGACTTTGGCTTAGACAAGTCCATAGGACAGTGAGCCTGGTATTTTGCAGGCAAGGTTGGTGAATAAACACACCAGTTGGAATACTCCAAACCAGAACTCTCTCCAGTTAATACCACATACCCCTAAAGAGTGGTTAGAACCTGTCTATCAGAGGCAGAGTGACAAACTCATCCTTCAAGGGACCAACTTTTTTATTTTAACTCTCAGATTAGCCAGAATAAGACTAAATAATAGTTTGTAGAAACCACAAGGATAGATACAGAGTAATGTCAAGCCTTTTACTCCTACACCAGGCATAGAAGGCAAACGTTTCTCTCACTTCTTAATAACTCAGTGTAACAAATCTGACATTTAAATACCAAAATACATGTCACCACACAGGTAAATATAAATGTACCTTTTCCATCAAATTCCTCTCTACTTTAACAAGTTTAATGAGTTGCTCAGTTTTTCTATTCATTTGACTACTATCCAAACATTTTATACAAGTGAAAGCATAAAAGTAGCTTAGAAAAACTAAGGGATAGTAAACAGATCAATTCAAAGATTTCTCCTAATCTGGGTTGGACCAAAAAAAAATGAACAATGAGATTTTAAATCATAAAAGTAATTCTGCTGCTAGAGAACAAAACAGGTGACCCATTTTTGATAAAGACAATTTAAAGTTCTTAAGCTTATTAGTAAATGTAGTAACACTTCAAGAGCAAGGAGTCATCTGTAACAAAGTAACATTTGGAAACTGCATCTAAAGCAACTCCCATTACATAATTAATATAGGCCTGCTTCCTAGATTAGTACATCCACAAGGGAAGTTTTCATTATATGGAGCTCTGATTACAAGATTGCAGAAAAGCTAACGAGTTCCTAGGGCATGTGACTTCAGCATTCATTGTCTTTTAATCCTCCACAAGGAAAACTTCTACAGAGTAACTACTGAAGGAGAAATGCAAAGTAATTCAGACCAGAATATATTTAAACTTCCTTTAATTTACTTTGTCAGGAGATAAAATAATTTTAATCATAAATCCCTAAGACTTTTTTTTAAAAATACCTAGATGATGCTCCTGCAGTTTCTTAGCTATTTGTTTTAAAAATACAGAAACACTAAGTTGAAAGTGTCCCAAAATGTGGCTTTTCAAGTACATACAGAAACCAGAAAAAGGTTCTGTCCCATAACAAGCACCATGTGTATCATATGCATAATCTTTCCTCTAGGTTAGCAATGTATCATCCTCTTTCTTAGATTAACTATTTATAATAGTTGGCACTCGTATCACAGTTTCCTAATCAGAAGCTTAGGTAACTCCTTAAAGACTATAAGGCCTTACATGGAATTATTGTTTAAGACATAAAAGTGTTTTCTCCCCTGTGTTGGGAGTAGAATTCAAAGATTTTTTTTTTTCAGGTATGAAAATAACCAACAGAGTCACGTTTTTTATTCTTCCAGTACATGTTAAAAGAATCCAATCCAAAGTATTACATAATTAAAAGTTATTGCTGAAGGGATGTAACTCGCACACATTTTTGTAACTTGCACAGCCAATGGCTTTCCCAGAAGGGACTCAAGTGGTCACCTGCACTACTGCATATTTTCATTGGCCAAAACCATTAAAGTTTTTTTGCAAAATCAGGTCTTTGCCAATGAGCCAGATCAGTTTGGCTTCCTATGTAAAACAGTCTTTCAAATTCCCATTAGTCTGCGATTAAACCAGGATTATATAATTGCACTCCCGGTAACTGCCTTGCAAAACCATTCACACAAAAGATCACCCGAAACAAAGCAAAAACCCAAACAAACAAAACCCCAAGCAAACAAGCAAAAAAATCAAATAGGAAAAATAGTACATTCCATTGAGGGCCATGTAAAGTCCTGCAACAGCAGCTGTCTTTGAACTGCACAAGCTTAGAAATGCTTATGTGCTGTGTAGAAATGCAACCATTTCCTTACTATTAATTTTTTTTAATCACAGAGAATTTAAAAGCAAAAAGAAGCCCAGTTCCTGCTTTGGGCCTCTGTATCAGAATTCAAAATGCAGCATTAGCTGAGTAGGTAAAATAAGAAAATAGAAAGAGAACAACTGCTTTACAAATTGTAATGGTGAGTCATTCAGGTGTTTTTAATTCATAGCTACATGCAATAAAGTAATATCAAAAGCTTTGAGAAAATATAAAATTGTAACACTTATATACAAGTTTAGTGTCTTATAGAAGGGAACTTCAGTTTTGTGTGGTTTTGAGATCTCATGTGAGGTGCAATTTTCCTTCTTAGAAAGTTAACCTGACCAAAAGGTTAAAGAAGACAAAGTTAGTATTCAGGTAAAAAAGTACTCTGGCAGTCAATCACCAGCCCGGTACAACACTCTTTCCACCCTGATCAACTTTACTTTGAATAATGTTATTTTTGTAATTTTACAGAACATTATAGGTGGAGTCTGTACCTAGTCCACAAAACCACTATCTCCCACCTCCTGAGAAGGTACAGCACATGACAATAAATAAACCACAACTATTTTAACTTTCGTATCTTTGTACCCAATCAGGAAAAATTATATGGATCACATTACTTGAACACAAGTTATTAAAGATGATTCATTCCTTCTTCTGATACAGAAATTCCAATAGCAGACTTCTAAATATAGGTACCTAGTGCTTTCCAAGTCATTCTGGAATACATTAAAAATCGAACCAGACCTACAGGCATGGACAGGTCTAGCATATTTATTTGGCAATAATCACAGTATTGCTTCTAATCCATGTTTATTGAACTGTGCCTTTACTCCACTTGAAGAATTACTTGGTTTGTTTATCACTAAAAATGCAAATAGGTATTAAAAAAAAACCACCTCAAGAGAACGTTGCTGATTAATTGCATTCTTTAAAAACATGTAAAGTTAATCTATGTGGTTATGCTAAAAACAAGAAATGTTAACTCACACAATTAGTCAGCAGTATAAAGCAGATGCAATGAGTACTTACAAGTTTTCCACTAGTCTTAAACTTTTCAGTATTTTTCACCCCACTTACTGCAATATCATGTAAATCTTCCATAGAGGGGAATTATCCCTCTGGTAAGATCACAGAAGAAGAAAATGTGTGAAGTCACCTTGTTTGGGGAATTAACCATGTTTGTAAACATTATGTATTACAATTGCATTCAAACTGTGCAATTTTTCCAGTTTCAGTCATTCCAATACTCATTCCTCAGCCTGCAGTCATGCCTGAACACACATAGGTGGGCACAGATTTCACAGGTGTGTCCAAAGATTTCCTCTGCTTCCTGCAGATTTTTGGAGTTTCCACATTTTTGTGCTCTTGATTACTCTAGTACAGTAAGAAGGGCTTTTATTAGTGATCAATTCTGCCATTATTCTTGCTAGAGAAAAGACTCTTTGAGAATGAACTTAGAAGCCAGTCTCTTCTCAAGCTGATATACATATATTATTCTTTAACACTGAAACAAAAACTCTGAGCCAGGAAGTAGCTGGGTCAGTAAGAGGGCTGGATATTCCCTGAATAAAAAACTCCTGTAACTTCATTCCTTTTCCAAGTGAGAGCTTTCATACAGTGCAGCCCTTACCAAAAGTGTTGTACACACAGAGTGCAAGGACAAAACCACACCATTGGATCTGCAAATCACAAGGACAATCCTGTTATTTTATCTTGGCCTTAGTAATTCTGCTCCATGTGTACATCCAAGCTTCTGAGTTCATCAGAAAAACCAGAACCTGATAAATTAAACATAACTGCACATAAGAACTGTGGTTTATTTCTCATCTTAACTTCCTGTACTCCAACTTTTGCTAGAGAACTTCTGCAAATTAATCCCGTGTGAGTAGCGCAAACAAAAAAAGTCTTTGTCTGTTATTTTATGTGCATTTTAGTTTCTTTGTAAGATGAAAATCTTCTTATTATGACCACATTAAAAAATTATGACTGTTCACAATTTTAATTCAGAAAACTATTGCAGCAACACAGGGAAGCTGTAGAGTTACTCAAGGGTATCAGTGCTGCTTTAAAATTAACTCTGTTCTAGTAAGGAATCTGAGATCGTCTAAGACTAAACTGTTTTATTAACCTCAGGATTTGGGGAACTCATCTGCTGCTAAAATAATGTACACAGTTCCCCATAACCACCTCTTCAGAGGCAGATCTTGCAATCTTATGATTGCAATCCATTCTCATGTACCAACTTTTCAGGACTACTTGGTCTTCTGTCATATGGCAGAGACAACCACAGCCCGTGAAATTCAGTGTTGCCAAAGACAAGGCACAAGCCCTGGACTCTGTGCTGGGTTTCTGGACCAAGGTTTATCACACAGCCTGAACATGCCTCGACCACTTCAAGCTGTAACAATTCTCTCAAACAGCAGGTAGCATTGCCTGGTTTGGTTTACTTGTGCTTATTTTCACGCAGCATAAGCACAGACAGCAGTAACAAGGAGTTAATTTTGTGTCAAATGGAACAGTCACGGTGCAGGAATACAGGCATGGGATGACAGCAGAGCCTTAGAAAGTGGAAAGACAAGCTGCAGCACAGGGGTGTGTGGGCATGGGATGAGAGCACAAGCACAGGTACAAACAGCTCTCCAGTGGTGTGCTGAGGAAATGCAGAAGTGGGATGAGACTTAGTTGGGTGTCACAGAGAGCAAAGAACAACACAACTTGTGTGAGACACACCATAAACACACCATGTTTTGACATAACTTGCACATCACTGAAGAAAGAGCAAGATCTAAAAGTACACACCAACTTATAAAAATGATCCCAAAGCAGATCCTAGAATGAGAAAGAAGCCACCAAACAGCCACTGGGTCACACGTGCGACACCACCTAAGCTTGAGCTCTGCAGTCCCATGGGAGCTGTCCCTGCATTGCCAGTCAGCAAAAGTTACCAGCATAAAGGCAAAGGCAGATGCCCAAAGCCCGACGTGCCCAGTACGTCAGCACCTGCATTTCAAACGTAATAAAATATTTACCCAGCACCAAGGGCCAGGAAGAGTAATCAATAAGATCCAATTATACAACATATTTAAAAGATCCCTGGCAACACATTTCAACTCTGCACACCTTGCTTACACACCTCAGACTAAACCCACGTTGTGTGAACACACACCTGCATTCTCCAGGCACTGCTGCAGCACAACAGCAAAGCCAACAGCTCCTCACGCAGGGGAAGAGGTTGGTGTGGTCAGATCAGCTTGCAGGACCAAAAATAAGATTTCGGCAATGTTTCAGAGAGGTTGTGCTTCACTTCCTAATGATGGGCACTTGAATGAAGTTTAAAAACAAACTCCTTACATAAGATGCATTACTGACTAGAGTGTACTGTGCTGAACTGGAACTGCTTTTGATTACCAGAACCACCCTAACATGAAGTGTTACTGTTGCTACACCATTTAGAAGCAAGATCTGACAAGAAACGGATTATTACACAATAACTTAAGGTCATATGTGCCTCCTGTAATTACAAATTAGCATTTTAATTAAACACAAAGCTCGTGTCCTATTTTTTCCTAAACCTGTTTAATTAAATACACCAAGACAATGAAAAAGCTCTTCTGGTTTACTATTGAATCACTTAGAATTTTGCTAGGCCCAAGCAAACTCTGGCAACAATTTCACATGGAGAGTGAGAATTTAATCGCTTATGCTTCTCATAAAAGATAGAAAGCATATTGATTTCTGGTACAATATTACTATCAATGCTTTCACTAGTACAGGAACACCTTTTAGGTTCCTTTTCCTCCAGAAGCATCAGCAAAACAAGCCCAGGAAAGTACATTTTTGCTGTGTGATTTGCTTTGGCCACAGTTTTGCTGCCTCAGCAAAACGTCACTAAAATAATACAGTAACAGCAACTGTTGTTCACACCCATCCCCTTTCTCTGCTGCACCTGGTGACACGAGACTTGCACTCACTGCCCACATTATACCTCACTTTCCTGTCTTCCCTTGTAGCTCTCTCTGATGCCACCTAAGCCCCTAGAACTGCTCCTCTGCAATCTCCAACGCTGTCAGCTTTGGTGTGATATCTTTCTGAGCTCTACTCCCAAGACCAGAGTTTCAGAAGATACACTACAGAGATGAGGATATTACCCTGATGATCAAAGACATTAAACTCATCAGAAGTGTGCCTGACATCTTTCATATTTTATGATCAGGTTGGAATACCAGTAGCTCTCACACCTGAGAGCACAGTAAAAAAATCAATGTGCAAATTCACCTAAGCAAACCACAAACAGTCCTGTTTTTCATAATCAGTGATAGTGGTGGCAAACACAACTCGCAAAACATGTTAGAAACAGAAAAGCTTTACCCTGCTCTTTGCTAAGGATACAGTAGATCATAATACCATTACTGACCTCAAGCTCTGACAATGTCAACAGAGAGCAGATGCTCTATTACTGCAGAGCACCGCTCTGAGGTAACAGCAGCTCGACACAACAAGCTTTAAATTACATCCACACTTCTCACATGTAAGTATGTAGACTGTTAAAGGCTTTTGTCAGCTTCCCTTTCAAAATACCAAAAACAGAGAAGCTGCTCCTCACTGAAATCTGTACATGTTTAACAATGCAGAAATATAAAAAATAATAATTAACTCCCAAGACTTGACCTCACTTTGCTGCATGTGTGCATCATAACAATTTCTCACCACAGAATAAGTTAAATCCAGTAATTAAATCATCTGTTTGCACTGGTACTGGGAAAAGAAAAAAAAAAAAAAAGGCACTTTTTCAGCTGCTATGTTTGGTTTTTTTGCCACCCAAAGCCAGGACTAAATTCAGATATCATTCTAGAACTGCAGAATTATAGTCACAATCAGTATAACTAAAATAAGAACTTGGCATCATATCTCTTCATGCCTTGTATGGCATTAAAGGTACCATCTGTGCGCTTAACAAATTGATAATAATGTCTCGTTACCAAATGTTGCATGCTCATGTATGTACTGAGGCTCCTGCACTGCAAATGCATTGAAGCATAAAAAGAGACATTAATTCTGAATTACCTGAACTAGTACAATTAACATTTTGGCCATGTGCTAAAGTAAGTACCATCTATCCACAAAACAAACGGTCCACAGAGGGCAGAACAAAAATAAACAGGAAAACCTCGGTTTCCATTCCCGGAATTTCAGTTCTTCCTCTTCACTGATGCTGAATTTACATCACTCCACAAATGGGGGAAGCCTCACAGCATTCAAATTTATTGGAAGACTGAAATCCATCAGGGTTATTCCATGCAACCCCCTTGCTCGAGCAAGCTCTCAACCTCGCTCACCTCCTGTGCTTCCAGCAAAAGGAGGGACATTCTGGTTGCACAATCCCTCACAGGGGAAGAGTTGTCAAGTAAAGATTATGCATCAAACTTATAAGTGAAACTGTGGGCAAACATCTTCTGAATCCAGCTGCAGAGCAGAAAGGAGAACTCATTCAGTCTATTCTTAGCTGCTCATCACTGCTTAGTTTAGGGGGAAAAAAAAAGTGAGGTTTCTTGTTAAAACTATTTTAGCTAAACCACTTTGAAACACAAGGATAGGGAATAACCACAGCAAGTTTGGTTGGAAGATGTGAGGCAAATTTCCTTTGGTAGAGGAGACAGAAGCTAACCATTAATCTGATTTTTAATAAATTTAAATTATTTTTAGCTACTTATAACATCTTTTATATGTATAATTGAATTTGACTTCAAATTTGTACAATCAACCTAGTTTTTACAAGGTTTCTAAAACCTCTTCACAAGTTTATAAAAAACATTTATCCTACCTGTGCCAAAATATTCTACCTTTCAAGATAAAGGTCATGTTAAAAGTGTGGATTTCAGGAAAAAAAAAAAAAGGGCTTTCCATAAGACAGGGCTTCTGAATATGCAATCCTAAATGCTTTATGTAATGTTTGCATTTATAATACTCATGATGCAAGTAAGTCCTATCTAACCTTTCCGACAATTCCAAATGTTTTGGAAATGCTTAGATTTTTCCAAAATGTAATAGTTTTCTTTGTCTCCATTTTTCCCTCCTTCCTCCCCAGCCCCATGAAAGCAGTTGAATCAAGATATAGTCATTTAGCTTGCTAAAATCAAAACTGGGAGCCAGGAATTGAACAGCCAGTCTACACTACTAATCAAAACCCCATTCTACTTCTCTGGTTTCTCTGCTATGAAACTCCATGTTACATTCCTGAATCATCCCTGTATGGAAACTTTAATAGTGTATAATATCCATTCACTCTCCTGAGGGCTAAACCCCCTTCCATGCAATTAAACTAACTTCACATCAACAAATGAGGTCAGAAGACTTACTGCACTGTCACTGGAAATGCTTAATAGCTCAAATGTGATATTTATACAATATAATCCAACTCCATGCTAGCACATCTGGACGTTATAAATTGACTTACAATGCTTTATAAAACCAACACCACCAAAGATTTAGTTCAGACAAGTGGAAAATATTTTTGTATGTGGACACCTTAGGAATTAATTCCTAGTTTATATGAGTAAAAATGGAATCCTATGAAAGTAACAAAGTTTACATAAGAACATAGTTACTTCCCACTACACGCCATGTTTCTGATTAATACTTAAATGCCATCAATATTAAGACCTCTGCTGTGCTTTTCAACACTATTCATTCAAAACATTTTCATTTCAACAGCATCATGAATTGGGACATTGCCCAGTAACTGAACAAAATGTTCAAGTTTATTAAATACTTGACTTTCAAACAAGAATATTAAACACAGACAACTCTCACAAATTTAGTTTTAGTATGAAAATTAGGTCTGAAATAATTGATTCAGTTTGCTCTGAGTCCATTCCCAAATAACTAGCCTCGCCTTTCTCACCCCTAAATTTCTCACCATCCATTTATAGGCTCTGACCTCTGTTCTGCAAGAAAACCTAATGTGGAACATTTTTCATGATAACACATGTCCTTGAGGCTCTGCATGTTAAATTCCCTGGCTCTATGGGCAGTAGAGTCCTGCTGCTGGTCTCTCTTAATCCCAACCTCCAAACACTTTTTCAGAAGTCTTGGCCTCTCTCCAAAGCCACACAAATGGGCTCCCTTTCTTACACACATAATACAATCTTTGTTGTATTCGCAAGAGACTTGAATTTTTCAGCTGGGCAATCATTACTAGTTTCAAATTCTAGGAGAGGAGTACCACAATTAGGACAAACACCACCAGCCAGGAAGAAATCAGATGTCAGACAAGAGTTAGGAATTGCCAATGAGTAAAACAAGAACTGAGGACCACAACTCCCACACGCACAAATTCACGTTACACGGTGCAGCTCAACAGCTGAATCTACAATTATTTTGAAATCCAGTGATTTTGAAACCCCGGAAGTCCAAAAGCAAATTCAACTGTATATTTAGAAAGCAACCACACCTCAAGTCTGGCAACTTCCTTACTAGAAGACAAATAAAATGATACAACATCATTCCTGTGCATCATCTCCAAGCAAGTGATATATTCCAATATTCTTCTATCCCCCCTCCACCATAAATGAAAACTACTGTATGTCATTGACACTTCAACTGTTGAAGGTGATGGACCACACCCTTATCACAACTGATATCTGAAATCAGCTCGCAAATTGAAGACTATACTACTAAGACATAAATTAATATTTCAAATATGCATTTGCTAGTGACTTTTTTAATCCTCAATCTTATCATTAATTTTAGAATAGACTACAATATAAAAGCCCTTGCTTTATGAACTTCAGTCCTAGGCTCCCCTTTGAAAATTGCTAAGCCTTGTGTTGAATGAAACATATTAATGCTGTATGTAGTCAGTGTTTAAAATACAAAAAAGAAATTATCACAACACATCTTCACCTAGAAATGTTCCATAAAGCAATTGATGTAGCAAGCAAGCTCTGTGACCCTATTGTTGATTAAATGGGATATTAGGAACCTCACTTTTGAAAAAGACCCAAAGAGAGAATCACAGATTGTGCACAAGCATCTTGACTTTGTACAAGCTGGACTTTAACAGATTTTATCACTGCAAAACATCCATCTGGCTACAGAAACTTGACATTTCTTTAGAAGGTATCCAGAAAAAACACCTTCATAAGGGCCACAATTCTGACACAAACTAAAATTTTCTAAATGTTCTGGTCCAAAGCAAAAAGCTTCTAGACTAGAATTCCAAATAAATTAATTGTATATTCACTGTGTTTCTTAGTGCATATTATCTTAATAATAATAATTCCACACATAATGCCCAGTAGGGACTTGGCTATTTCTTTCCCCTCCACCCCCCCAGAATAAGCTGTTTTCATGCACAGAGTTTGAGTCACAAGCTCACCGTGCAAGATGCTGCTTGCAAGGGATAAAGCAACTTTATGATAGCTAAGAATAATGCTAAAAAACTGCCAGCTTATTCTTGCAGGGATAGTCAGCATATTTGCAACAGATAACTAATGCTAATGAGATACACAAAATCTTCTACATTTTTAAGAAAGGACAGACAACAAAGCAGGATTTTTGCTCAGCATGAAAGAGCCTTCTCTTTAATGATTTTTGAAGTATTTATCAGCAATGAAAGCAACCCAGAGCATGCCTCTCCCAGCTGTTGTCTACATCTGAAGATAAAAATGAGAGGTACAGCTGACTGATGAGCTAAATGGAAAGGCTCTTCTCACAAGTACACAAACTATTACAGACATCAGCCTTCAGCACAGAATAACTTTCCACTTCAAAAAAAAAAGAGGGAAAGTTGTACTATATAAAAATTATGGTATCAGCTTCAAAAGATACACTAACCTGCATTTTGGAGGCTGACAGAAAACGTAGAAACACAGAATACAAACGTAAAAATACTATCAAACACTAATTTATAACACTGGAAAATGGTGTATGACTTCCAGAATGTATTTCCCCATTTTCCAGTAACTTTACAGAATCATAGAAGGGCTTTGATCAGAAGGGAGCTTAAAGATCACCTAGATCCAACCTCCCTGCTGTTGTTTTGTAGTTTCTGGTCGAGTTGAGACACCACCATTAATAGCACAGAGATGACGTTGGTTATTTTGCAGCATTTTTGTTGTTCTCAGGAAGCACCATCACCCCTGCAGGCTGCCAGCACAGACGTAGGAAGGCAGTGTCTGGGGTTACTTTAGCACCTGAGCCTTTGTTAGCCCCACTACATGGACATGGGATGCAGCTGAAGCAGAAGAACACACTATCAGGCTCCCACTTCCTCATCCCACTCCAAGCCCGAGCCTGTGAGCAGCACAGAAGGATGGGAAAACCACAATCAGCTGCTCCCATGTGCCCTATGTGGAGGTCATTTTAGCAGCTTTCCTAGGCAGACTCCCAACAGAGCAAGTGAAATTTATAGTTATCCTGCATGGAAATTTTCTTTTAAACTGGGGCATGTCAATATTCTGTTACCAAAGTCCTGTATCCTCACAGTGTGGACACACCAAACAGACCCAGCCAGCTCACAGACTCCTCTCTCACCTCCTGAGAGATGGACATTTATAGACAAGTAAATTTATAGACAAAGCCACAAAGCTCAGCTGAGGCAATCTGTGATAGATTTTCCTCATCAAGCCTGCTGACCTTAGACAAGCAATGTAGTTGCTTGTGAGATGGCTCCTTACTTAGTAATCTGTCCCACTTAGAATCTCCTTTAGGAACTCACAGAAGCTATTATCAGTGATCCAAAAGCATCTAATGGAGAAAGAAATTCCTGTAACATAGTTTCATCGTTGCTGTCCTGATTGCTACATACTTCAGCTCAGCAGCAGTGGCTAAAGAGAGCACTTTAGTGGTAGAACAATTTCCCATTTGAAATCTAAGTTACATTAAACAATTAAGGCAAGGGAAAGTAAGCAGGGAGGTGGGGGTGTACACCAACTGCCAAACAATCCCATGGTTTTAGCTCTAGGAGTTTGGAAGACTTTGAAGTTAACGATTTTACAGATGAGGCAGCTCTCACATGACTGTATCCCCTGCTTGTGATTTATCTTCTCTGCTTTAGTGTAGCTGCCTTTCTCAATCAGCTAATTGAAAGATTCTGCATAAGAGAGAAATCTCAGAAGAATAAAATATACAGTCCACCCTTCCTTAGAATCCAGGATAGTGGAAGGCTAACAGGACTGCTGGACAAGCTAGAAGAAGAAAAGTTTGAGTGGATTACTTTGAACTTCAAAGTTTGTTTGCCAAAATAAGCATTACATGAATAACAGACAAAATACTATTAAATGTGGTTTTTAAAAGACATCTGCTAAGAGAAAATAGTTATTTCATCATAAATAGTACCTTATCCTGAATAAACAGTGTCTTATCCATTACATACTGTATGAGACTAGAAATCCTTCAAAGGTAAGAAAAAACAGAATATTCTGGTAATCCAGATCACTACTTGGTAAATACTGGGTCAGAATGCAGCTTATACAGAACCCAGTTGTGACACAGGATACATAACAGCATCACAGATTTAGATTCCTTGGAAAGGTCATGTCACCATGCCATGAAACATTCTGACTCAAAGCATTATTTCTGAGCAACACCTTCGCAGAAACAATCACTGCACTTCCTTACAGGTGCAGAAAGGAAAAATATCTACTACAGTGACACCAAAGGACAAAACAGCTTGTTAAAGGAGCAAAGGGAAGACTAAAAAAGTTGCAGGTGAGGGGGAGATTGCTCAAGATGTGAAGGGGTTTTTAGGGGGAGATGTTAGAATATTTGTCTCAGCTGAAGCATTTTTAGAATAAAAATTATAATCAAGTACAATGACCAGATGATGTTCTCTCAACACATTTAAAAAAAATTAGGCCTGATTTATTAAACTGATGTGAACTGTCTCATCTAAAACCACTAAACACAAGACCTTACCTCTGGCTCAAACTTCTGGGGATGAGGACAACTGGATCCAGTACTGTGCATTTATTTTGTTCCCTAGACATTCCCTACTGGTCAGTGTTAGAGCCAGGAATGGGGGGTTGATCCTACAAGCCAGTAGAGCTGCTATAATTTGCTGTTCCTACATTAAGGAAAATCTCGCTAAAATGTAGAGTTGCTTCAAGCATGACCGAGTTAATTTTGGGGAACATCCAAATAGAGAGATAATTCTTGACATTTAACTTCCAACTAATTATGGTGCCTAAGTTATTGATAAAAATAACATACTAGTCCTTTTCAGAGGTGTGAGTGCTTTTCGAATTTACATAAAACCCAGGTATGTTGACTAAAAATCTGTAGCTCAGAACAAACATCACTGTTTTAGGCTGATACATACACAGGATTGTAAAACAGAAACAAAACCGAGTGCTTTGATTGTGCCCTTTGGAAGATCCATGCCTGCCCAAGCTGAAAAGGTCTCCAATCACTATGCACAATTAGGACAGCAGAATAGAGGCCAGATTTAGCCCTCCAAACAAAGAATTTCTAAGCATGTCTTTGATTTTTGTTTTTCTCCTATGGTTTATCCGACAACGAAGGTCACAACAAAGCACAGAGTGCACATTTTACTGCTTATTACTGCCTGTACAAAATCACAGCTAGCAACTGTAAGCTAAAATATGTGATATTTTCCTTAACTCATGCACAGCTTGAATAGATATAGCACCAAGCTATCAAGTAATCATGGCATGTGTTAGCAGAAAATATAGCAGCGTTAACTATTACTGAAGTCGTGGGAAACCATTCACCCATTTTAATGTCTTCTGAAGTGTTATTATTTTCGTCATTGAAATATCACTACTTTTAAAAACCTGTTAGTATGGGTAGAAAAACTGTATTAGGAAAAGCTACGGAATAAAAATGTGCCAGAATCCAGCTATTTTGGTGGAGCGAAGATACACGCGACACATGGCTAACTTACAAATTAGGGAATCAATTCTCATAAACGTTTATCAACCCAAAAGCTCCTGACAGAGTAAATTCCACCATGAAGCCATGACATTTATCAAAAATTAATCCACTGTGATGTTTGCCTCTGATTTTTTCAGACAATTTCACTGTAACGTGTAACTTATTTATAGGTTTTCATAGATGAGTGAATTCCTCAATAATCTTCTGGGAGCCACAGCCTTGATTTAGCCTTTAGCCTTAGGAAGGAGTTAATCAAATGCATAAAAAAGTATCCATAATAGAGTTTATACTACAAAGGCAATATAAACTTAGGTAAGCTGCTTCTGATTTGAAAACAGGTACAGCAGTTGAATACACAGCTAGATACTTGAAGAGGCAGGTTCTGTGTAAGATCCCCACACTCCAGGCTTGGCTTAGAAAATGTGCTAATCCCTTGAGACTCTACATCCTACTCCAAGTTATAACAATTCTAACATTTCATTAATTACAATCTGAAAGCTGAAAACTTGTCTGCTCCATGGGAGTCAGGTATTTTGATGTGATCATAAGACCACAGCAGTTTATCACTCATTAGCTAAGTCATTATACTTCCAGTGTTTGTGCTTAACACTTCTCAACTGCAAGTAAAATGAAATTAAAACATGAGCAGCCATGAAAGAGGTGGCATGAGATGAGTCACCCTGTAACTGGGTTGTCTCAGAGCACCACCCAGTCACTTCTAATCAAGTCAATACACAAAGAGATGAAAAGACAGATCTCTGTTCAGTGTAAGGACACACAATTTTAAAATTTAAAACAAAATCAGTCTTAGCTTCTAGATAAAAAGGGAATCTTAAAATTCCCTTTTTAAGTCAAGATAAACATCTATAATTGCCCCATTTTCATTTTAGAGAAATAGATATTCCACCACAAACTTAAAAAATTCATGTAGTAACACTGAAATTCAAGGATTCGACTTCAAGGATTTTCTTTCATTCCAGTAGGACTTTAACACAAGAGTGAGGAAGCATTTGCAACTTTGCCAGTCTTTGCTAAAATACACAGTCAGAGCTTTTGTAGGGCACATCCTGAATTGTTTCTGTAAACAGTAACCTCATGGGCTTTAAACTCACAGGCCTTTTACTCGTCCTTAACCTCCCCACCCTCCCAACTTTTAGGGGAGAAAGGATAAAAAAACTTCCACTCTTACACCCTGAGATCTCCCTGTGCTGTCTCCACGTACTGTGCAGGGGTTACAAATTGTACAACGCAGGAAGAGCTGCTGTTCCGGGGTCACCTCGGCACGCTGAGCGCTGACCCCGTGCTGGAGTGCCTGGCACGCTGAATGCTGCCTGTCTGCTGAGGAAATGCCTCCTTCAGACAAATGTGAGCCTACAAATCCGCCCCTTGCCCAAGAAACCAAAGTATCTCTGTTATTAGTGACCTCTCTAATAGTCAGCAAGGAGCAGGCATCGGCATTATAGTCTGTAATTACAGACTCTGTGTGTGCAGACAATGACTATGAAGAGACATCCAAATCCTTTAAGTTCATTGATAGCTGATGAGGTTACCCATCAGTCCACAGCATTCAAGGTTTAGTTCTCAGAACAACAGATGAGTTTCCACTCCTTGTCAAGGCAAGAAGTACATTATTATGGTGAAAATATCAACTTGAAGCCTCCAATACCAGCTTTCTTCCCATGCAGAATGAGAAAAAGTGGAAGAAAGGAATGAGTAAACAACTAAGTGGAAAATAGTCTAAGTACCTGGACCTCTGGCACCTTAATTTGTCCTTCACACTTGCCAGGGACTTACTTTGAGATTACTTGCTAATAATAGGACTTGCTGTGTATCTCAAACACAAACTCTTCCAAATGCCATCCTGAAAACAAGAGTCTGATACAAGATACTGAAGTTTTGTGGAATAAAAACGGACAGACTCACTTGCATTTTAATATTTGAAGAAGATTTAAATAAGATTTCTGTGGGTTTACACTTTTTCTTCCACATCCTGCAAAAATGTGGTTTACACATCTGGTAGAAAAATTTCATAATCTCTTCTAGGGACTAAATCCTCTTCACATGATTTATATTTTCTGGCATGCACATGGGCACATAAGTTTGATCCTTTCTTTTCCCTGACTTACAAATGAAATTAAAAGAGCAAACAAAACATTCACCTCACAAAAACAAACAAGTTCTGCACACCAAAGACATCAGATCCAAAGACTGAGTTACTACATGTAAATTCTGTTCCTCATTAGAGACTAAATTCAAGTAACAATGTTAGTTCTGTACTTCTGTAAAAGCAAATTCAGAAGAATTTTATGTTTTTAGTAGCATTTCACAGTCACATATGAAAGAATGACAAGCTCCTTAATAAATAAACATTACTGTTTATGCTCCATCCATAGAAGTGCTCAAAGGGTAGGTTGGACAGGGCTTTGAGCAGCCTGGTCTAGTGAAAGATGCCCCTGTCCATGGCATGGGATTGGAACTCAAGGATCTTGAAGGTCCCTTCCAACCTAAGCCATTCAATGATTCTCTCCTTTTCTTGTTAAATGATGGAATGTGGAACTTAAACTAACATTTCTGAACACAAAATCTCGCTGTACAAAAAAGACCTTTGGTGGTCCTATTCCCACCAGCTGGACAGCTCCATGAGCATATCTGTGAACACTCAAAATGCCAGGCTTTCCTTTGCCATGTGCAATTTCTGCTGAATGGGACGTTGCCTGCCTTGGTTTCATTCACAGATCACCTGTTCAAGGAAATCACTCAACCTTCCCAACTAAACACTGAGGGGTGCTTGTGCTACTCATGTAACAAAGAGAGGCTTAACATTAGCATTTTCAGACACACACCAACACCGTATGGGAGCTTACTGTATCTTCTGAGACATCTAACATTAACTCCCCCAAATTTCCTGTCCTACTGCTGTTTACCTAAATGTCACTGCTTTTGCTGTATCACTATGGGAACAGTGGCTGTTCCTTCTGTTCTTATATTGCCACTACCAATCACTTTTTCTTCGCCAAAATTTGCTGCCAAAACACTCTGCGTACTCAAACTTAAAATACAGCCTCGAACAACAAAATTCTCCAGAAAGCACTCGCCAGAAATTCAGCCAAACCATTTCCAGATAAAGGCAAAGCAAGAAACTGCTTGAAGAGAACTCCCTGCATAGCACTCCACTTGCTGCTCACACAAACCCTATTCACCATATCCTTTTAAAGCAGAAAACTACTGTATAGGTGGGAAAATGAAATACTAAACATATAAATATCCTGTCCAAGAATACCAAGAAGTTAGGGACAAACTGAAACATTCAATGTTCACCCCAAAGTTCTTGGTCAGTGTTTTACCTACGTTCTCTTACCTTTTCCACTATGGCACCAAACAATTTTACTTTCTTAACCCACAAATTCAGTGTTCTTTTTAAAGCAGATAACCAGTTCTGTAAGCATGAGAGTTAACAAAGCCTCATCCCTACAGCCTGCCATTGCTTGAGTTTTGGTATGACATTTGGGCTCTTGTTGCAGCCTGCATTTAGGGGAGAGAGGGAATGCAAAGTTTCTCTCTTCCTGTTCTCAAAAGTCACATAAAAATAACTCAGAAATTTTTGTTTCTGCTTTATTTGGCTGAAATCAGATGCTTTCAGAAGCTGAAGCTGCAGCAGAACATGCAGCCCATGTATTTTTCATCCACATTGATAAACCCTCTCAGCCATGCATTGCTTAGGGAAAACAGATGTGAGAAGCAGTTGATTGTCTTCTACTACAGGAGACAAAGTCCTTTAAACAAGTCACAGGTCTAACCCATGCTGACAGACTAGGTCTGTGCATGCCCAGTCTACCTCTGCTCAATCTGCATTAACTATGGGTGTCAAGATTGCAAAGCCTCCAGGGTGTTTCCGAGTTCAGGGTAAGGTCTCCTTATTGCATTAGGAACACAGATGGCACACGTGCCTGGGCTTAAGGTGGGCTGGCACCAACACACCCGTGACACTGCAAACAAAACTGAGTGGTTAGCCAGCAAAATAACAGCCTCTGCTGAAGCCAGCTTTTAGGGAGTTTCAGTTAAATGAGATAATTTCATTATATTTGAGACAAAACCTAAAACGTTCAAAGTACCACTCAACGTGATACTAAAATACAAAGAAGCTTCCTGGTCCACACCTGTGCCTGGAGAATTCCAGCAGCTGAGGCACCTCCACAGGAGGCAAAGCCAGCTGCAGGCCAGTCCCAGAGACTTGGTAGCTGAAGCATTCATCTTTGCTCCAGGTTTCTATCAGAGCACAAAGAATAAGCATTATTTAATGCCATGACACTTTTAGGTACAGTTTGGTTAAACATTGTTCCTTCTTATCACTTTTTTTTTCCCCTTTTTTCTGAAGTCAGTGGTGTCAAGAGAGTAAGACCTTATTTTAATAAGCATACAAGAGATACATAATTTGGTAGGTTGCTTTCTTTCAGTTTTTTCCTTTACTATAGCAAGAAAGCATATAATTATCTAAATATCATTTCATGATGAATAACTGGCTTATGCCACACAGCATTGCCATGTGTTTTAAAGGACTCTGGATTAATACATGAAAAAAAAAAAGTAATGGCAATATAATAAATCCAACAGAGTGAAAACTGCACTAACAAAATGTCTGATAAACATAAGACAGCTTTGGGGTATTTGCTACTCAGCTCCTTGGAAGGATTGCATTTGTCTGATTAGCTGAGCCACAGAAGATGCCTCTTGCTGGAGGCTGCTGCACTCTGCAGCAACCCAGAAAAGTGTAATTATTAAACTACTGAACCTTATTAACAAACACTTCATATGTTCATATTCTTACACTGTAAAGAGGTTCCTGGCTCTCATGCTGCACGAGTGTAACCAGCTCTGTTTGCTCCTTTTTGCCACTGGATCTTCCACAAAATTTTACTGAAATGCAGCCTGGTAGCACATCAGATGTTCAGTGTGATCAAATTCAACATCCCACCTGTTTGTACCGTGAGAGGAGGACAACTGAAACACCTGGAGAAATGAGTCTTTGGGCTGAACTCCTTTCCTCAGTTAAGATACATCAAATCAATTAAGAAACATCATCTCTTCAGCTACATCCACCAACACTGACCACAGCCTGTACTATGTGATTTAGCACAGAAACAAACAGCAAGACTCAGATCCTTAATAATGGCATCATCCAAATGTATAATTCTACAAGATTTCAAACCACTAACAGCTCTCTACTGCCTTGAGTAACGATCACTATGAAAACCATCATAACAGCAGAGTTAAACATTGCCCAAACTTCCAGCCATGTATCTAAATTGAAAATACACTGGCATAACACCTTTTAATATTAAAAAAGTCTTGGTTCATAACTAAATAAATCCATGCAAATCAATCTGCTCATGACTTCAAAGTTCAATATTACTATCAATCCCTACAGACACTGAACAGACAAATTATGTATCCTCGTCAGCTATGCTGACATCACTGAAAATGTTACTTTTATAGTTAAATTATGAACATAAATCTCAAATCTTTAATTAAAGTTTTGTTTCAAATGCTGAAGTCAAGCACCTACATCTCTGAGAAGAATCACACTATTTAATTAAGGCATTCTTCAAGAAAAATGGAACTCTAAAAGCCCTGTTCTCCACAAAAAGTACTATGAAAACAACCAGAAGCTACAGTAGCTACTAATTGGTTTTTCCAAGTGAATTTTATACAAGCAGAAACTACACTTGTGGTCTCAGTCTCCTCTGAGGCAGGCGGGACGGGGGGGGGGAATATAATGATATTCAATTTGTAATTCATTAAATGAAAATTTTATTGTAAATGATTACACAATGACCAAAAGAAGGACAACAAATCCATGCTAATTAATATTCTCCCACTACCACTGTATATATTCATTTAACCTTTCTTCATGGCCCTTGCATGATTGCCCTGGAAAAGAAAAGTTTCATTTCATGACAGAAGGATAAACAAATCCAAATTCTTGCAAAATGAATGGTAAAGCAAATCACACATTCAATTAACCATGACCAAAACCAGTTTGTCATTAGAGCTCACCACATTAGAAAATACATTTCAGTTGATTTAACAGCTACACAAGTCTTTACAAGGACTCAAGGACTGCCTTTTGAAAGCACCCAAAAATTCCCCAATGCTGCTCAAATGAAGGAAGCTTTCACCAGCACTTGTAAAACCCAGGGATCCCAACCCCGTGGTGTTTCAAGGCACAGCAATGACACACAAACCATATTAAAAAACAAATACACAGTACTCAGTGTCTCTTATACTTCTGATGGGAAGTATCTTTTTAAAAAGATACACATTCTGCATAAACAAGAGTTTTAGAACAGGTTTTGCAGAGCAAATCCAAGAAATTTATGGCAGTCTGTGCTTGGTGTGGCACTGACACGCAGCAACATGGAAAGATCCTCAGTTCTGTGTGTTTTGAGTACAACTTTCAGAAACAATTTTCAGGGCTTCCTTTACACAGCAGCTACTGGCAAGGAATAAACCCATAATGAGTATTCTATTAAATGTACATGCTCAATATTGGGGTAAATGAGTAATTCACGTGGTTTACATAACCATCACTAAACTGGTTTTATAACCAGGACTGTTCATGGTTTTTTCAGAGCATTTAAAAATCAACTTTTATTCTATTCCCATAGTTTGTATGACAAGTACAAACTTCTCCCACTCAACTTAAACCCTCAATTTAGGTTTCAATTACAGTTATTTTAACATCAAATCTAACTACTTCCCCACTGACCACGCAACTGCTACGGTAACTAATACGATTATTCTGTGTATTTAATTTACTTTTATTATTTACTTATTTATTAAGTATGACCAGTCCATACTTAAGCATTTTGCAGGCATATCTTTATCAAGCAGGGAGTAAGGGAAAAGAAGGGTAGGCAATCACTGCTACCCACAGCACAATGAAACCAAAAGAAAAGGCTTTTTCTACCAGAGCAGCACCACTGTTTGGGAGACTTAATTTAGGCTATAATAGAAAGAACTCTTCCTGGTGTATGCTGTCTCTCCCTAGGCAATTTGCCAGTAATGCACTACCAGCAAATCTTTTTAAGGAGAGACAAGCCCTTAGTAGGAATTCCCCACAGGAACAAGCTTGCAACTTTGAACACGATAAAACCATTTCCTTTCAAATAGGAATGATTAAGTACATCTTTCTGTGAAGCCTTCTGGTTTGGACAACGGAGAAGCTCTCTCTTGCATTTAAAAAAAAAAAAAAAAGTGTTTTGTAGCGTCATTAACTGAAACACAAAGTTGTGGACCTTCTTCTCATACCCCTGTACTCCAAGCAGACATTTTAGTCTGGGCTGAAGTAACCAGATCTTCAGGATACACAGAACAGAGAAGAACAAGGACTTGACTGTGTTACTCCCAAACCTCTACAAACCCAAATGACCTTTCTACCAGTTGGAAATTGCCAGTCATTTTGACAATGTCCTTCTTTCAAGAACGTCCCTCTTCCTAAGCCAGAATGTAAAATAAAATTTCTGTTTCACTCACAACTACAAATAGACTTGACCCATGAAATTATGTTTATCAAGATTACTGGTGTAATGCAGAACAAACAGAATAAGCCCAGGAACTGACTGCAGGATAAAGTGGGAGTAAAACATTAAAAACTCAAAATTTTCATCTATTTTGCAGAGGTGTTCATTACAGCATAAAAGAAAAGTTTTCTGATTAAAACATCTGTGCTGATAAAAGTCAAAGCAATCCATAATTAGCTAAAGCATACTACTGGAAGTTTCAGGTTGTCAGAAATAAAGAAAAAAAAATTGAAATACGCAAATAGGTCTGAATATTACATTACAGTTTTTTAAATAATTCCCTTGCAGAAGTCTCATCTAATAAGAAATTCTTGCAGTTGCAAAGGTTACTTACTACGCACACTGTCTTGCCTAATAACCAAACAGCTTTACCGTGATAGATAAGGCAGGCTGCTCTAGCAGTTAAATAGTTATTTCAGGGTTTTTTGAATGAGAAAAATATATGACAGGGTAATACAGTACATTAAAAATAGCAGAAAAGAACGATCATTTGCATATGCATATAGACACAAAACTGATCCGAACCTCTTCGTTTTTAAGCCTGTGTGAAAAGTGACAGCTCCTAGCATTTGTGTGTTTGTGGTTTTTTTTTTTCAAAATTAAAGTGATTTTCTCACAGGCTCCTCCTGACTAGTCATACACAGAACTGTAAATACATTTCACTGACTGGAATTGATACACAACATAAAATTCCTGTAGAATATCAGATATAATACATCCTATATTTTTGAATCTTTTTTCAGATTAAACTCAATGACATTTTCTCTTAAAACAAATTCTTGTGCCTTTAGTGCAGGCACGAAGGTGCTTGGCTAAACAAATCATTGTAAAGTCTCCATCATGTTTTCCCTGCATACAAAGGGAAGTATTTTCAGCAGAGTCCAAATTATCTTGCACCTTTCCTGAAAAGTTTCCTTGGGTGACTTTTATGCCAGCTACACGTTTGGGGAGAGCATTAGCTAAGAACTCAAAGGTAGAAAAACATCAGAAACACAGTATCAAAAAGTTGCTTAAACAGGAAAATTTTCTGAGGGGAGAGAGATCAAGACCTCAAAGACTACTGAGATGAAGAAGTAAAACACCAAAACAGCAGATATACATTTAAGTCTTTCTAAAATACAACACAGAACACTTAGCACTTAAACAAAAATGTTTAATTATTTACTAAATGTGGTTTCAATTACTAAAATTCCACAACAATGTTTTCAGATAACCTCCATCTAGAGGACAACTGGGTGCAAGGCAAAAAACCATCAAACTTTTCAATGAATGGATTAATTAGTCATGTGGCCTTCCAACTGAATGAGTCAGAGTTGCTAATGAGATAAGGACAGGAAGCCTGACACCTCTAAGTCAAGAGTTCAACCGGTTCTTCTCAGAGTACTCTCCTGCTGTGCCCTAGATTGAAGGCACAACACTGGATTTCCTACTGCTGAAGAGACTGAAAGATCCACGTAAAGCTACTTACAGAGGAAATCTTTGCCTGAAAGTAGGACACAAACATTACCTCTCCGTAGCAGGTCCCCCACTATGGCTCTCCCAGTCCCAGCTGCCTGGGATAAAGAGGCATCCAGGACCTTCAGCACCTGACCTGCTCTGCAGGTACAGGCTGGAGGGGCCACCTTTCAACACAAAACCTCACTCAGAGGGTTCCCCACTGACAGTGGTAGCCAGACACGAGGCTGCAGAATCCTGCTATCAGAGGCATAGAGTCTTTAACATTAGGTTCCAGCCCTCTATGCATCAGGGGCAAGTTCTCTACTCACATGACTTTGCAATTGCCAATCTGCTGTAATTTATACAACTGAGTCTCCCAAAATGCACAGGCTGTCAATCTTCTTAAGTAGAACAGTGTCACCACTGAAAACCTTCAGGGTCTAGTCACAAGAGCTGCAGTACACCCCAAGCACACTCAACTCAAACTTCAGGGGCATAGCTTTCATCAGGTCTGGATGGATGTATGGATGCCACCTCATTGATTACATTTAATGGAATAACCAACAAAGGAATAACCAAGCATGTCTCGATCACAGCCAAAATTTAGACTTGTATTGTGCCAGTCTGCCTGCACATGGTAAAATAAGAAGCCCAGTGGCAGTCAGGCTGATGGGAAAGGCAGCAGGAGGCAAAGCACAGGAGAACACAACATGGTACAGCAGGATGATACCAGAAAGAAAAATTGAGGTGGGAGAGAGAGATAGAGCAAATCATTCTGCACAAAAGGACAAACAGAAGAGTAAACACAGAGGGAAGCCAGAGTGTAGAGGTAAAAGATAACAGGAAAGAAATGAGTGAGAAGTTAAAGACAAAAGACATGAAGGGAAATAACATACCATGGGGGGGGGGGGGAATACAGAAGAAACAGAAGAGAGATATATACAGGAAAACCTTTCTGACAGAAACTGCTTCTTAACAAGTTCAGACAAGAAACACTTCCAAAAGGAGAGCTGAATCAAGCATGGAAAGTTCAGATCAGCTGAAACTTCTGAAGAAACACATTAAAATACGAAGCAGTGAGCTAATGAGGTTTCCATCCCAAAGCACACTGTCCCTGCTCTGCTCTAAGAGAAAAATAACTTCTCTGGTTCAATACTAGTTTCACCCATCTAGTTGCAGAAGAACTGGGCCCACTTGGTAAGTATATTCACTTATTAGGGACCTAATTGTTAATGAAGTAGAATTGAGGATCAAGTTCAGTAACTGTTTTTAAAGCTCATCAGTCTATACTGCACTCTGAGCAGAACACAAACCCACTACTCCATTCAAAATACAGAAAAGCAGATCCCTTCTTCCTGCCTCTCCTGGAACACACCAGAGACACATCAAGGTGTTTTAGACAAACGATGAGATAAAACTGCCCACAGAACACAGGACTGTAACACTTGCCAAGTGGTCAAGATGAATTTAATCCTGCGCTTCTGCTTCATTTGAATGCATTGTTGTGAATCACTCACAACTAACTCTTCATTCTTCAGAGAGAACGAGTATGACCAGGAATGCCCTGAGTAAGAAGATCACTGTAGTGCACCTTCTGCTCTCAGAGAATGGCAAAAAGGCAAAACAGAAATCAGAGCTTGTCTACTTAGACAAAAAGACATGCTGAAAAAAAGCAATAATGAAAGGGACTCCTCTCCTACATCATCTGTGGTTACCACCCCCTTAATTTAGTCACCAATATAAGGAAAAAAACTTCTCACTTCCCTAAATTACCATCATTATCTCATAGCACGCAGCTGGCTCCATCACAAAAACATCAGTAATGACAACTCACAGATTAGCAAAGACAAGTGACCAATGCCAAAAGACAGCTGTCCCATCCTTGCACTTGGCTTGCACTGTCAGTAGTTTATAAACCACCTACTGTTCTAAAAACAAGCTGTGGAACCCTCTCACATACCTTTATCTTAAGACAATTAGGAGCAAAAATTGACTCACTTTCAAGAATGATACTCAAGATACAGCCCATTGTTAAGAAACATCTAAACATGCAAACATTTGATTTGCTATTTCTAAGACACATAGACCTGTTTCTTACAACTTTTGTTCTATTTTTTGTTGCTTTGTGATACAATTTATTTTGCCATTACTACTGTAACACACAACTGTGTTGGTCAGACACCACATGTTGAAACATTCATGACAAAGCAAGGCCAGGGCTCACTCACAGCTCAACCAGCAGTTGGGTGGTTGACACAGGGTCAGTGTTTCACTGCCTCAGTCACAGACTCAGAAATGGCCTCTCAGGTTTCTCTTACAAGTCTTGCAAATTCCATCCCACAAAAGCTGCCTTCCAACATCCCATCACAGAGAGGACTCAATACCTGCTCTGCACAGGCATCCTTGCATTGTGGGTGCCACAGCAAACTTGCCAGGGCCATAAGGAATGAACACCTCCCCTGCTCAAATTCCCCCACATGCAAACAGCCTTCTCACTAGCCCAAGAAAAGTTGGAAGAGTTTCCATTCCTAATTCCCACTCAAGAGTTCCACTGGTTTTTGCTCTCTTGTACCATTGCTTCCTCTTTCCACGGCTGATTACAAATTATGTATATTTTGTATTCACAGACAAACTCCACATGCATAAATACTTCATTTTTCTGTTTACAAATGAAAAAAATATGAGCCAGTTCAGCCAGCTGATGGAAAGCAATTAATCTATTCAACTCAATGAAGCAACATCGATTTACTCCCTGAGAACCAAGCCCTAGATCCCTATGCATCCCTATGCAAACTAAAATGTATGAAGATGAACTTGAATTAAAGCCAGAGTGGAGTAGTCTCCCAGCAAGATCAAACTGGAAACGTAAGCCTCAGGAAAGACATGTGTCTACTTGCAGGGGGCTAAAATTCCACCAAACCTATAAGATTCAGTGGTGATTTTTAAGATTTGGTCTGCTCTTTGGACCAGTATCACAAAAATATCTGAACATTATTAACAGAATAATCTCTACTTCCACTATAAGACACAGCCCTGTTTCTCAAGCCTATCTATACATCAAGCACCAGGAAATGCTCCAAGAGGTTCCCAAACACGCCTGAAGAATTCTAACTCAGCTCTTCTCTAACATTTCCTCACAGTACACTTGAATGCACATTAACAAATAAAACCAAGGCTGCTGGTTAATGTATTTCATAACAGAGAACCTTAGTTGTAAGAAAAGCCAATGCTGCCCATTCCAGAACTATTTATTTTATTAGATGGGGCACACAGGATGTATCTGTGTGTTCCCTCACTGGACTTAAATCTATTCCAGCACTCGCAAACACACTGTCACTATTAATTATTTGAGCAAACACAGCGGAACAACTGAACTTCAGTGCAAACAGGATGCCAATTTAAGTGACAATTTGAGATAGCTCAAGTGGCCAAGTGAACACTGGGCATGTTCAAGAACCCTTCTATTTAAAATGAGTAAGGATTAAGGATCTCTTATTAGCAAGGAAAAAAAAAAGTCATGTAATTTTATTTTTGCTTAGGCCAACATGGCCACAGTAGAATAAAAAAAAAAAATCAGGGATGAAGATGTCAATTTTGTTTTAAATACCAGCACATTTTAGACTTGAAATTGGGTCAGAAATACCAGACATGAACCTAAAAAACCTAGTGCTAAAAACATTTTTTAAAAATGATTAGCCTCTGACACAAGTAACTGCTTTACCCTTTTCAAGTAATGCTTTATGAAATTAGTTATTAGAGGATCTCTTGGTGGATTGACAGTTATGGAGATTTGTGCCCTCAATTTCTCAAGGGGAAAAAAAAAATAAGAAAGGAGAGAGAAAGACTGTTGGTTGGCTCAATACACAGCAGCATAACTCCTTCTTTACATTGACCTGAATTATTCTGCCTTTCATCAGCAGTTTTTATTGTCCATATTTGCTTTATCTTGATAAACAAAAAAATAATACATGAAATTGGTCATACATACGGAAGGATTACTTTTAGGAAAATAAACAAGCATCTAAACACCATAAATTACACAACGGTGTTCATAAAATAGAGTATCTCATAACAACCCTAATTTTCCAGGTAAATTAATCCAAAATTACCCACTTACTAGTATTCAATTCTGTATTGCATGAACCTCCTCTCATGTCCAAAAACAGTCACATGCAGATTTTGGGTGCACAGGACCACTGAACTCCACTATTTCAAAATGGAGTTTATTATAAACGATTAAATTACTGCAATGTAATTCAATATTACCCTTGAATGTGACAGCCTTTATAAGTTTTAATAGAGAACTGAAAAAAATTCGTTTCCACTACATATTTTCAATGGAAGAAATGCATCTCCAGACACACTTACTGCAGTACCATCCCTTTTTTGAAAGATCACTTATACCAGCACTGACTGCTTTGAAAACTCACACTGATCTTCCTGTCACTTTCAAATACCTGAATGTACAACTGCCCACCATCCCCTCCTTAAAAACTAAAATATCAAGTAAAATACACAGCCAAACACTACCATTAAAAACTGAAAACAGACTAGATAACACACTAGGAAAGCAGCAAACCTTCAGAAGGTCTGAAACAAGTGTCAGTAACAGTAACAGCTGGTAAATACACTTAATCAATATAAGCAATAAAACCACAAATTAAAGGTTTTATACCACACAAATATACACATATACACAGCATAATATTAATGTACATTTCCCTCCAAAGGATTTCACTGCTGAAAAACTCATTTTAAACAATTACATAAGGAAGCACACCCTAACACTGAAAGAAAAAAACCACAGAGCAATTCCATATACATTTTGTAGTATCACTATATACCAATTTTTTTACACTGAAAGTACCTCTACTTATTGCAGTCTCAAATACTAGCAGCTAATCACAACCACCAAATTAAAAGCATAGCAAACAAACACAAAATTAAAATTCAAGAGTACTTACCAAATTATGATTAGTTGAATTAGAATCATCTTCTGGGAATGGGATGTAAACAGCTAAGGCCACACAATTGGCAAAAATAGACAGTAGTATAAATATGTCAAATGGTCTGGAAAATCTCGTCAAGGAATTCATGAATTATGAGTATCTACAAACTTTTAAGTCTAGTTCTCCTTTCAGCATCAACAATTGTAAAACAAGTCTTACTTTAAGGCAATCTTTTGACTGATAACTATGACAAATACTTCATCACCTTCAGTTATAGCACTATATATACCATATGATTTTCCATCACAATGATCTTTCAACGTCCTCTTCCCTTTTGAGAAGAGTGAAAACTATTACTCATCCTGCCACAGAGCACTTTATATTAAATTCCAAAGACGAATGTAATTATCCACTCTTAAATCAATATGTGGGTCATCACGATGGGCAAGGAATAATCATGGAGCTGTTCTGTCCTCACATACTTACAAAGAGCTCATTAATATTAAATAGAAATATGTTTGCCCAAAGGAGGAAAATAATTTGGGATATAGTTCATAGCAGGATATCAGAAAGATTGCCAGAAAACCACGACTATTTCCCTGTATGAGCCCTGGGAAGCTGTGCAGTCAAGGCAGGGAAATTCTGAGCCCCTCCATGTCTCCAACAACTGGATTCCTAAATAATTTTGCTTTGCATCCTTTCCTCTATTTGAGGCACAGCTTCCTGATATGTTTCCACAAGAGGCCCATAAAAGACTGGTGAAGATTTGCTAAATTTTCTTTGTTGGTCTACAAAAAGTTTGTCACCTTGAGGGCCAAGATTATGTCTCCAAAGCCTATCAACATCAACAGCTGTTACACTGTGTACCAAATAAAGTTACACACACATCTTAACACTCAGCATTTTCCACACTGAAATAAGCAATTGATACCAGCACAAGACTGACAACCTTGTTTTATGATGTGGTGCTACTGGGACAAATTCTCGCTGAGTTATTCCACTCTAGATCCATAGTAATTTCATTTACCTGACCTTAGCCAAGGAGAGGCCAATTTACTGAAATTACTTGGACTTCTACCAGTTTAAATGAAAGAAGAATCCATTTCACTATCTTTAATTTACAATTGAATTCTGTTCAAAGAATTGAAAAACAAAACCCTATAAATGAGTAACAGCTCTTATTGCCAGGTTGGCTGTTCTGTTTATAGTAACAAAATGAGTTTTACCTCAGTAATCTACTCTCTTGAACAGCTGTTTCCCATTACAGAGATGTTACCATGGCTAATAGGCTAACATTTTTCTCCTGGTACCTTGGCAGAACTATTTTCTATTTCAAACCTGTTCTTGGTAATTAAATAATATAGCAAATCAGCATGCTCTCAGTTCTGCCAGAGAAATCCGAATATTTCCACATCCTGAGCAGTGAACTAAAGAGAAAACAACCCCTCTTAGCACCACGAATACAGGCCAGTATCTCTGATCTCCTCTCTAGACATACATCCTTCCAAATATGTTTGGAGGCAGACATATGTTGTAAAAGCTCAGATTAATACAGTTCAGACACTTGTGTGTACTTAGAGTGATTCCTTGGCTTAAGTAAAAATCTTCCCTACATTTAGTACCTGGAAAAACAATCTCTTTATAATTATCTCTTTATATTTCTATATTTGACCCATTTGCCCTAATGGCAATACACCAATTTGCAATATGGAAGACACAGGTTTGATATCTTCAATAATCTCCCAGTTAGCACTGCCAGCTCCACTCATATCCATTCAACCTTGTTTGGAAGGGTGAAAAATGCAATACAGATATTTGCTGGAATACAATGTAAGCTTGAAAATGTTCCCCCATCTCCTCCCAAGAAAAAAAACAAAAACAAAACAACAACGAACAACTAAGAGGTTTCTCTGACTCCGAGTTACTCACTTCAGTAAAATGATATTGTGTCATTACGACACAAGAGGCCACCTTTAACAGTAACGGAAGCAAAACTGACCATCAACACTGACAGTTACCCACACATGCAAGTGAGCTAATGTTAATTGTAATGTTCTAAGAGATGCTGTAAAAAAGTCCCCTCCATACAATCAGAAAACATAAGAGAATTATAAAAAAATAAACTGCAGCAAAGGATACTTCCATTCTACTAGACTAATGCAGGCTCTTCGTATTGGGTTGTTGAGGGATAAACAGAAAAGGGCACGGGGTGGCCGACTATTAGACGTATTACCCTGTTTTTTGCTCTTGGCATATTGCTGGCGTTTTCTTTGGGACAGAGATCCTACAGGCTGGGCTGTGGTGGTACTCATGTTCTGGGCAGCCTTTGCTTGTCTAGCAGCATCGATTGCAGCTTGCCAAGATAGAACAGTTTGCTTGGACGGTGCTGAACTGTTTGACTGAATAGCTGGTCCGTCACCAGGGAGAGGAATTCTGGTGCTACTTGCATAGTTCACCTCTGTGGGACAAGAGAAAAAAAGTACTTGGTTATAATTCTTTATGCCAGAATGGGTCCCAATATTCCTGACTGCCTCTTGAGGATGTGATGCTTCCATTGGACGTGCAGACATACAGACATGTGCACACACTTGTGCTGTGGTAGATGCAATTGTGGTCACCAATCAGTATTGTAACTTCAGGTTTAATGTAAGCATCAAGACAAACACTCCTCATGTTGATTCTTCCACTTCACACATCTTTTCCTAACTGGATGGCAGCTTTCCTGCCCTACTGGGTTTTTTTTCAGGAAAACATACCTACTCCTTAAGATCAACTTTGCTGTAGCACCTTAGCATTTACTACTTTCTCAATTCCTTTTGGTCAAAAAGAGTAGCTGCTTAAAATTCTTACACATTGTTCAATTAAGACCAACAATCAAGGAGGGGTGGGGTGTGTGTGTGGGGGGGGTCCTGTAAGCAAGTTAAATCTTGTCCTGTTCTGTATTTTCAAAGAAAAATGCATGGATGCCTCCCACGAGCAAAAACCCAACGTTGTCTGCAATGAACGTGTTCATAAAGCTCTGCTATCTTTCACACTAGAAAATTACAACCGTCTACCCACTGTTAAAGGACGGAGTTTGGTTTTGTTAAATCACAAGGATTTAAAAAAATAAACTGCACCTTCCAAATAATAATCGAGACCTCTTTATGCAGATGACAGCAAAGAGGCAAAACACCACCTCCTTGCAAGGATCCTTCCTCGCGAGCTCTTTGACTAGCGCAACAGTCTACTCCTACATGCACCTGTAGGAAGGAGAGGCTCCTGAGTGAGATTCAAAACTTGAAGATGCCTGGGTGGGAAAAAAATGGAGGAACGGCACAATATACGTGCCGGGAATTCGGGCTGGCAGGCGGGATGAATGTGAAACGGATCTACCCAGGCAGAGAAGGAAAACAGCTCCCAGGCGATCGCTGCTCGTCAAGGAGAGGAGAGGAGAGGCACGGGAGACACAGCCCTGCTGCTCTAGACGTGGGGAACAGACCACGGGAGCGCCGGGAAGGCGCGTGGATGCGGCCGAGGCCGGCCCGGCCCCCGCTCCAGGGGCGAGGGGAGGCGGGAGCCATAAGATGGCTCCCCGGGATGGCGGCGGGGAGTGGGGGGGTCACGGCGAGGTGCCCACGGAGATGCCGCGGGGAGCGGCACCGGCGCGGCGAGCGCTGGCCAGCGGCGAGCGGCGGCGCATCAACAGCTGGGTGACACGGGGGGCAGAGCCGCCGCGGGGGCAAAGGTGGGAAATCTACCTCCAGCATCTTCCCAAAGCATCCCTTCTACCCTCCTCCTCCTTTTTTCTTTTTCCAGATATAAAAGCAATGGCACAGCCATCTCCCCCGCCTTCCGCCTGCCCTTTGGGATGCCATGAAACGTGGCTCGGCGCAAATAAACCACCCACCCACCCATCTATCTATACATCCATCGTCTTTTTCAAGGGATGCTCGAAAGGGAAACAAAGCCCGGGTGCCTGCGTTTTCCTCGGGGGCAACACAAACTTGCAGCTGATTGAGGAGGGAGGAATCATTTATAAACAGTGGGGGCTGTGGCAGCGCCGGAGCCCGTCGGCGGAGCGGATTAGCGCCGCGGAGCCGCGCGTCTCGCCCCCGTGCGCCCCGCCGGGCAGGGGCCGAGCGCATCGCACCCACCGCCCTGCCCTCGGACCCCGCTGCCCTCTCGCCCGGCGCGGGGCAACCCCCGGGAGCCGCATCCCCGGACAGGTTCATCCACAATTGCACAAGTGAGAGGCAAACGCAGATCCAGCTGTGTCCTCTCCCGGCTGGTATTAATGGCCCCAGGACAAGAGACAGAGGCGCATAAATCCACTCGCACGTTGGTCACACGCCGAGGGCAGCACCTTAACCCGCCTTCGCCTCGTCCTCTGCCCTTCCCGGTCCCTCCGCGAACACAGCCGCTCATTCCTTTCCCAACCCAAATCTACCCCATCCTCAACCCCTTCCCTAATCCCCCCCAATCCTCGATTTCCAAATCCCTCATAAATCCTCCCCCGCCCCCTCACTCCCTTCAGCCCCAAGCACACCGCTGCCCTTGGTGGGCACCCCGGCTCTTACCTTCTGGGTGCTGCTCGGGCTGCTGCTGCTGGTGCATTTTTCTCACTTTCTCCAGCGTGTGAGAGGAAAACGAAAAACAAAAAAGGGCAGAGACGCCCCCCAACCCCACCCCGAGCCAGGTGCGCGCTGCCCCTGCGGCACCCGCTACCCGACCCCCATGGTAGTGACTAGAGACGTGCGAGGGGCTGCTGCTGCTCCTCCTCCTCCTGCCGCTGCTGCTTCGCCGCTGCCAAATCCCTCAGAGTTTGGGCCAACATGACACTCACATCCGGGTGACACGGGATCTCTCCATCCCTAGCAACCCGGCTGCCGCTGCCTCCGCCGCCGCCTGCTCCTCGGTACCCCTCCTGCCGCTGCTGCCTCGCTTCCCGGTCCCCCTCCTCCTGCCGCCGCCCGCTCCGCCTCGGTCCCCCTCCTCCTGCCGCTGCTGCCGCCGCCCGCCCGCTCGCAGTCCCCCTCCTCCCGCCGCCGCGGGGTTTAACTCCCTCGCTGCTGCCGCCGCCACCGCCACCTGCTGCTGCTGCCGCTCGGCCGGGCCGGGCGGGGGCGCGGAGCCGCTCTCGGACCGCCCGCAGCTCCGGCACCGCAAACAGACCCGCGCCCGCCGCCGCCTTAACCCGCTCGCCGCCGGCCGCGCTCCCGCCGCGCCCCGTCCCGCCCTCCGCCCCGGGCAGGTGCGGGAGGAGCTCCCGCGGCACCGACTGGGAGGCAGCGCGTTCATCTCCCCGCTCTGGACAGCTCACGGCTCACCTGTCCGCCCCCTCTGCCCTCATCTCCAGGGAGACTCCCCCCCAGTTACCCATCCCAACCCCGAGCTCTCCGCTGACCTGTTGAAATGCCGTCATTCTGGCTCTAAGCTAACGCCGAGGCTTTCAAGGTTTACCCAAATAAATTATTTGGGCTTTGAAATGAATGAATTCTGACGTTACTTTCCATTGCAGAGAATTGCACGTTCGTTTAAGGTTTTGTCTCGTTAGTGCTGAAACCACCCCAGAAGTGCCGTGTATCGACGCACGTGGCTGAGGGGCCGTGAGGAAACTCGGGACAGCTGCCTTCAGTTATGGCAAGGCAGTGTTTCGATCACTACGAAAATAATTAATTAAATACAGTAAGAATTATGGACATACAAATTCAAAACAGAAATGATGCTCCAAAATTACAGTTTGTTGTCTCTGCAATGAACTTTTTTCCATATTTGTAAAGACTATTGCATGATTATTTTTTAACGAGCCACGGTCACACCCAAAGGGTTTGAACCTTTATCTTTGACAAAGGTAGTATTTTGTTAAGAAAACATTTCTACCATCCCTTTCCTCTGCCACTTCCTTATTCATGTCCCTATCCGCTCTTTGAACCATACTTCATCCACAACTATCTCCATCTAATTAATAATAAATAACATCTACAGACAGTAATGAGAAGAAGAGCAATAAAAGCTTAATACCTCTGATATTCTCCAGGGACTCGGTGAAGAATGCCCAGCCTCCAGCTTTATGAGAAGCACTCTGTTAGGTGGAACTATCCCTTTTGGCTTTACCTTTGTTAATTAATGGATTTAAAAAAAAAAAATTAACAGCAACGCTGATTTGAAGGGCAATGCTCTACAAAGAGAACTAACACTCCTTGACCTGCAGTTCGGTGCTCCCTCTTTTATAATCTTCTGACCTGATGGGCTCAGATGTTGGAGGTTTGGTTTAATTGGGAAGGCACCACACCCTGTTCACAGGTGTCATTACAGAGCAGGTGTTTCCAGATTAAATAGTCTACTATGTACTATGTACTTGCCTCCAATGTCCACAAAAGCACTTCTTTTCTCAACAGTCAGATATTTAGGTGTCAAAAATGCTTGGTAGATTTTCAAAAAGTGTCTAAATCAAGCCTAGTTGCCTAACAACCACTGCAGGCACTGAAGGAGGCACCTAATGTGCTCAGCACGCAGTACCTTGGCAGAGCTGGACTCCAGCATCCAAATAATTTTTTTTAAATGAGGCTTGTGAAGTTAAGCACTGAGGCACTATTGGGAAAATTATATCTAATAAGGCCTGGCTCTAACACAAGCAAAAAAGCACCTCACAGAAAAGGGACAATGTTTCATAAATTTCCCGGATTTTTGCCTCACCAAAACCTATTTTCTAACCCCCAATCCTTACAATGGACCACAGCAATATGTACTTGGAATATGTACTGAAATATGCTGTACACGGCAATATGTATTCGGAAGCTACCGAAATACTCCTCAAAACCAAACTTCATAAGCCTCCCAATAAAACCATGAAACAGAGAAAAAAAAAAATTCATGTTTTGTGCAAACCAACAGCATATGGTTGTGCATATTTCAAAAGCTAACTCTCCTTTTATTACTAGTTCAAATTCCCTACTATATTTTCAAAATCATAATTAGTGTTAAAAAAGAAAGTCCTTTCAGAAAGTTTTGAGAAAGTATTCAAGAACAGTGATAGTCTTTAGTCACAAAAGCGTTAATTACTGAAGCCATCAATTCTCCTGTGAACAGCTGTTTTCCCTTCTTCTAAATACTTGTGTCTAATCATTTTGCTAAAATTGCATCAATTTTCTGTCACTTTGATATCACTCATTCCTGAATGAAATAGCCAGCATTCTGTGGACATTTTAGAATGTGTCCCAGCTACCATAGTAAGTGGTGACATTTTGAATGGAAACAACCATTGCTCAGAGAAGACGGAAATATGGATGTCCCCATCTGTCATACCTCTCTACCACACCATATCCAGTGTCCTTCCCTTCTATGTTATAGAATGGTAGAGCAGGGAAAACATACATTTAATATTATCACACAATTCTTGCAGATTTGCCACGAAATTATTATCATTTCCCTCTCAATAACATTTATTGCTTCTCAGGGATTTATTCTCTGTAAGGAAAAGAGGCGGCCGAAGAAACAGCCTCTCATGGACATCATGGGAGCAGAGCCCATTAGGAATTTCAGGGTGCTGTGCAGAAGGATAAACCAAAACTTCAGCCACGATGAACTTGTGGAGTGGAGCACAGCAATCCTGTGCAGCGGATCATAGCAGGAAGAAGGAATAAATCCAATTGCAATGCATGTGGGAGGAACTTACGTAACAAATACGTAATTTTATAAAAAATGGGAAGCTACAGAACCAGCCTAGTCCTCAGCAAGGCAGGGATTCTCACTCAGGCGGGTTAATCCATTATTAATTCTAATAGTCCAGCTGAAGTTATTACTATGCTAATATATACTAAACTATTACTATCCTTATTCATGGGAGGAATATTTTAATGAAGGATGGTTATGTTGCAAACAAGGACTTGCAGGATTCGTTCTCATCCATGTTATGTATTTCCTTTTCATTTTGGATATATTTTCAGGTGCCTTCCTCTTTTCCTTGCCTAAAGACTTTACTTTCATTCTTCTCATCTGAAGTGTGGTAGAGCTACAGTTTGTGTTAGAATTTTTATCTAAAAAAGAACATAATGAAATTTAAATGTCTGTATATTGTTTATGCCAGATCAATGAATATCATCTTTCTGATGTCACTATGAATAAGGGTGACTCTTTAAAGAACTTAAAATAGCACTTTGTTATTGTGGATGTAGTTTATATAGACAAATATAAACTGTGCATACTTCTGAAAACTCATTAACTGGGAACTCAGAAATAGATAAGACTATGTATAAATGGATTTTAAAATACATTAATCCACAATAGAATAAAAGTGATGAGAGGGAGGCTTAATTGTCTGTATTATTGACCATATCCACGCCTGAGATTTAATAGGTAAAAGAACTTCCAAGAGATAGAACACTGAATTTTTATTTGTCCTCTGCAAGAATAGTCTCTTATGGTTTTGCACCAGGTTTTTTATTAATTTGCATGAGCCAAGTAACTAATACTAAGCATAGTTTTGATTTTCTTCTCCCCTATATAATGCTTGAAAAAAAATTCAAGATACAAGAAACCTACCACACTGAGGTCTTGCCATGTAATCATTTGCATGTCAGCTCACCAAAATTACAAATTTTTGAAAGCTGAATGTAAATGAAGTGAGTAACACTACTTCAGTACTTAGCTGTACATTTTGTGAAAACAATCTCATTGTGAAAACTTATACAAAACCAGGGAGGGCGGGAGGAGGAGGCAGAGAAGGAGGGAAGGCAGCAGGGTGCACAGGCAATGCTCTTTTCATTTGTTTGGCTGAGCGACAGCTTCAAGTATATCTCAGATTGCCTGTGTATTAAAGAAGTGGGTGATGCTCTCCAGTATTGCTTACCAACTCAACAGAAGTCCTCATTTATTTTCCCATCCTCTCAACTTTATATAATGGTACCCAGATAGCGAGGAACAACTGCAAACATGATTTTGAATTGAACACTTTCTTGTCTGTATCTGCAACTATATTTTTCATTATCTCTATATGCAAGTATAAACAATGTAATCTGCTCTGCACATACTGGAAATATGTTAAATTTAAAATCCAGTTGGACTTTTTCAAAACAAATTACTAAGAATGTAATGAAATGTGTTTTCCTGACTAATTAGATTCTTTGGCTTTCTGTGGCTTCAATTAGGATGCTATTACTCAGCAACACAGTTTATATTCTTCCAGCAGTTCCCTTTCCTAGCTGTAGTTCTTCACTATTTTCAGTGTTTACCATATCTTTTCACCAACTTGCTTTGGCTGAAAATACAGCCAATTAAAAGTTACTGGATATTCTGTTGTTCTTTATCTCAAAGCTTCCTTTCTCAGTAGTCAAAACTCAAGAAATAATCTCTTCCTTGTTCCCCTCTGATCTAAAATCATGGATTGTCTTCATATTTTTCTCCAGTGATCCCCTGTTATTAATAAATCCTTTCCAACACATGTGTTATCCACCTTCCTAGAGCTCTTGCACACCCACGCCAGTCTCAGTCATTTGGGGCCCAAGGGATTTGGCTTTGGTGGGCACCAGACTGGGTTTCTGGCCAGAAATTATTTCCAACTATATTACTGTGCTAGCAAGGTGAATTGAAGTGGTGACAGCAGGACTACATCACCTTAAATTTAGAGTATCCATATTTAGGATAGAAAATATTTAAACTGTTGACTGCAGGAACACATTTCAAACTGTCATTTAAGTAGATTCAAAATTTTCTCTCAAGAGTTTCATCTCTATTTTTAGTGCTCGGTAGAATGATGATTTCACAGATGGGCAACATAGCCAGCTACCAAAAAAATTCCACTACACATAATTGTGCTTGAAAATGTCACAGTAAAATGGATGGATGACTCACAGTATCAGCACATGTGCCTCATGCAAACAAATAACTTTTATAAATACGAGCCACACTCCAGTCTCTGCAGAATGTTCTGCTGGTGGCTTGTGATGGAGTTTCAAAACCCCGCACCGGAGGCTGGAAGACTTCTAAAAACTGCACAGACTTTAGACAGGCAAACACGGCTGTGTGGGGGCTCTCCCACGGCGGCTGCGGGAGACAAGAGCCAGGCGGCGGCAGAGGGGGTCCCACAGCACCAAGTGGGAATTCCAGCCCCACGAGCATCTCCCACCGCACCCCGTGGGAGCTACCCCGGGTGCTGCTTCCAAGGGGAGCCCAACCCAAATGAAAACACGCCCTCGGGCAAGAGTCCTTGCTCTTCCCACAGAGCCCTTTGATTTCTCCCGGAAAGCCCAAATGTGTCCTTTCAAATGTAAACTTACTTTGCGCTTTTAAACCAACTCGTTCTGCTGTGCTATCTGAAAGCGCTTTTGCCAGAACAAGGGAAATTCATTAGCTCTGTATTAAATATTAACAAACTGGCACAGATATTAGGGAATATGTACAAAAATCCATGGGGTTTTACATATAGCAGAGTACAGAGTGAAATCAAATTCTCAGTTACTAATCAAATTGTTCAGTTACTAAACAAAACACATCATTTGGGATTCAAAAAACATTTCTCTCTTGGCACATCCAGGAAACTTGAATTTAGCAAATTTCTGTGTAGAATCTTTCCCAAACAGATTTTTAAAATTACTATGTTCCTTGTCATAAGCAGCTCTTGAAGAAGATTACAGCTGCACAGTTGGGCACACCAAGGTCAAGAAATGTCCTACTTCATTCTGGGGCTGTATCATGACACAGTTTCACATGATCCATTCTTCCTCTTACAGGAATACACACTATTTCAGTGTGTGAGACAGCCCACACTTACAGCAAGAAACTAAAGGTAAATATTTATATTTATCTTTTCAACCAGTTAATTAATTTGTGTATTCAGCGATGGCAGCAATGGATATGACACAAAAAGTATTCCAAACTTGTTTTGTTGGAAGGCAATTTCGTACTGCAGCAAAAGCATGCAGGATTTGCCCTTACCTGTTTCACAAGCAGTAGGTCTAGGTAGGCACAAACTACTTTTAGAGTAAGTACGAGCTAACAACAAGTGTAAGAAGAAAGATTCCTCCCTGTGCTAATTGGTACCTGCTGGAGAAAATGTAGTCATGTCTCTTTGTTGGTGTAGGCACCTACACTGAAACAGGAGCCACAGATAATAAGAAAATCACAGGCCTACAGAACAAGGGGACAATCACAGTTACTACATTAGAGAATGGGGGAAACAAGTGTAAACTGCTACTGAAGTGAAATGCAAGCCTAGATTTTCACATCTGGGTCAAGAGTTTAAAGTAATTTTTCTTTAAAATCTGGCATTCTTACACGTAGATCAAATGAGCTGCATTACTTACAGGACTAAAGGACTGAAGCTAAATAATTTAGGAAGTGTGATATAATCTCAATATAAATGATATGACAATAATTCTTGAAGTGCCTCACTAGGTAGAACTGGGACTGTCACGTAAAGATCCCATCTTTGGCTTTAACGTTAATATCTTGTACAAATATTCAGCCTTTGTTTTTACGAGTATCTAAACACATGTATGAGTTGTATATTATTCAAAAATTGCTTTCCCTGTCTCTCTGAATGCTGTAGGATACCCAGATTTCTACCCTGCCAAGAATTTTTCTTCCTGCTTTTACGGTGACCTGCAACAAAACACAGAACCATGTCAGGTCAAACCTCTGACAACGGTGCTTTCACTGGAGTTCAAAGAGTTTGAAAGGACAAAAGCACAAACAAGGAAGCAAAGTAAATATCCTTTCATATCATAAGACTTTCCTGTGTAGCTCTTGACAACACAAAGACCAGCTTAATAGACTAGGGAATCAAATCCCTATAGAAAAGCACTGAGGGATCACACCAGTAGTAGACAAGGCAACAGAGGAGCTTTCAATCAGTAATAGAGTAGATGCAAATAACAAAGTTCCTTTAGGACACAACAGGCTCTCCCTTTATGTTTTTCAGCCAGCAGGTGCAATTATCAAAAGGTGCTTGGGAAATACACTTCATTATTTAGAGGGTTTGGGGACTGGGTTTTTTTCATCAGAGACACCACTGCCCAAGCACATCAAATGAGGATGTGCTGTGATGTGTTTAATTTAATGGAAATGTTCCAGTTTTGCATCATATTAATATTTCTAAAACAACTAACAAATGCTGTCACACTATTGCTTTCTTCTACATGCCCTTGAAGCTAATTGAAAATCAGTGAGTGCAGCCAAATCTCAATATTTTATAATCACCTGCCTCTCACAGTTGGCTTGTTGATGCAGTTCACTTACAGCTTTGAACTTATGTGTAAAGCTCCTTTCAGTGACTGTGGAACTGGTGTCTCAAAGTGGGGTGTCATTTCCCAAGGAAGGGGTTATATTGCCTTGAGACAGCTGACAGACCTGTCAACATACTCTGCAATTTAAACACAAATAAAGCTCTATTATGCATGCAAAATAAAACTTAGGATCAGGTGGATTATGTCTTGGGACTTTTCCAGTTTGTTATTGTGGAGCAATTCTAGCATTTCCCTATGCAGAAACCCAGCAATGAAAGCACTGGACACTAATATCTCCACTCATTTAATATGCTTGCATTTTTTTTTATTTTTATTTTTTTGCCCGGGGTCTTTATTTCCTGTCACATAAAGGGATTATTCCTGAAAATGACTCTCACTCGATTCAGTAAGATTTTTATCCATTTCTACATCTGAAAGGTTTGCATCATCAAATAAGAAACTAGAGATTATGGCTATGAAAATATGTGAATAAAAGCAAAGGGACAGATGCCGAAGCCATAAAAATTACTAAGGCATAATCTGTGTTTGCTGTTCCATATAAATACACAGTTAAAAAAAATACACAAACAAACCCAACAACATAGAATACAATCTCAAAATTTATTTCCAGCTTCTATCTGATTTAGTAGATGAGGGGTTTTCTGTTTTGTTCTCTACAAAGGCCAGTGATTGAGCTTATTTATGGGCATATTTTAGTTCTTTAAAGACACAGATTGCTTCCTCTTGTCTCACACTGAATTTGGAAAATTGTAAACAAGCCAAATGGTGAATTTCACTTAGAAGTTCCATTTAGATTAAGTTGATTTAGGTTTAAGGGCTCTGCATAGCTGTAGCACATTTTGACCTACTTTGTGTACAATACAGTGGGTAAAACAACACTTGATGAGAGAGAAATAATTTTTAGTCTGCCCCCTGAGAGCTAATATAGGTAGCTAGCAATATAAAACACATTTGAGTGCCCCATGCATAAGAAATCCCATTCCAGAGTCACACAATGTGGGCACATTACAACTGTACCTTGTACCTTATACAGTCACAAATTCCAGCAAAAATCTGTTTAAAAATTCAAGGTTTAAACAAAGTTGAAAGAGGAAAAACTCCATTATTTTAAAAATCCTAACAAAGACTTTCTCTCAGCCACCCGTGTTTTTGAGATGATGATGTCTCAGAGGAACCTCAGAACTGCTTTAGCCCTCAGTACATTGTGTTCTGCACGGAAACACAAACGATCGTGACCTTTGCCAAGGAGCTCCCTGGCTAATGATACAGTTTCTCAGCATCTTGCAGTCAGGCATGTACTTGAAGAGTGTCCAAGGTAAATTAAAGTATGTCAGATATTGGACCAGCCCCTGGATGTAGTCCTGGATTGCCACAATGTAAAGACATCTGCAAAGAACCTCTTTCCATCGGTGCCATCTCTCCTCAGAGCAGTTCTAACTGAGGAACAAGTTGGAGTTGAAAGTTTTCTTTCAGAGTGGAAAGGAGAAAAAAGAGCTCAAGTATTTCGGGCGGTTTTGACAACAATAAGATTTTTTTAAAGCACGGCACATCTTTATGACTTTTAGTATCTGACACAAGGAAAGGTGGCTAATGCTGCCTTCCCTGCTGCCCCTGTTCTTGAGCAGTGCATCTCACCTGGGGGCTGCTCCTGGGGTACACACAGCGCACCCACACCCACACAGAACACTCACTCTGTGCAGGGAGTAGCTGACTGTAATGAGGCATTAAAATGTTCCTCATTTGTGGCAGTAAGGAATGGTGCTGTGATGCCTGGGAGGTAGAGCTTCTGAACTCTGGAGAGAGCAAATGTAACAGGGACTTCAAAAAAGGGTGGTTGTGAACTGATTTTTTTAGAATAATAAGCTGTTAGACTACTTAAAAAACATGGGGAATTGAGCTATATAAAACCAGACAGGAATGCTTCTTCATTAGGCTGGGTTTTTGTCAAGAGTCTACACTGTAAATCCATGTGAAATATTCTTTTTCTCCATCCTTCAAATCTAATTTTGTTTTCAGATACAATATCACAATGTTATAACTTCTTCAGAAACACTAGTTAAATTATATTCAAATATGAAGGTTTGGGGTTGGAGTGTGTATAGAGAATGGATTTGATCTTGCCTCTGGTGGAAAGGTGCCCACTATAAAATCAGATGACATGTTTTCCAAGTGCATTAGCTGATATGCTCTACAGAAAGATTTTTTTGCCTTCCTAGGAATTTATCTGAAAAAAAGCAATTTCAGTTTATTTTTTACCTCTGCCTAAGAATCCCGCTTCCATACACATTTACCTTTTGGCAAACACAATCTGTATCTTTTCAGCCCGTGCCTGTTGCATCACCAAGCACCACCTTCTCTGCTGTTCCAATGAGCCAGCAATGCAGCAGTGGCCCGGGGGCAAAGGCTGACTCAGAACCACTGAAGCTAAACATCAATGCTTCCCCTAAATAGGCAGACACTTCAATATCATTGACTTCCATGAGATCTGGTATTTCTTTCAACCCAGCCACATCCAGTGCTAAATAATGAACAAACCAGGAGGTGGGGCAAGGAAGGGAGGACAAGGGATTGCAAGAGCATGAGAAAGATCAGCTATTCTAGGCATAAAAGAAGGATAAGACGGATGTGGATGACTAAAAATGTCAAAAGAGTTCTTGAGGAAAAATAGAAGGTATATGACATATATAAGAACATGAAATCTGAAGAGGATTAAGAGAATTATGAAATGGAACTGGAAGACTGTAAAAAACCCCAAACCCAATCACAGCACTGAGTAAGGCTGCCAGAACTGACAAAGTGAGAAGACTGCAAAGAAAAACAATAAAGGATCTCAAAATATTTAAGTGATGTGAGAATCAACAAGGAATTAGCTAGTGAGCTCTTAAGAGAACCTGTGCGTGAGAGGACTCAACAAAACAAGTTAAAGCTAGAAATGTAAATGCCCACTTCTCTTCAATATCCATGCAATAAAGGGAAATGCCAGAAAAAATAACACAGCTTCCAGAGGAGGACACTGTATAAAAAACAATTTTTACGAGTAATAAAAAAGCTATAACCTTTGTGCCACCTAGAATAACCAATAACACAGAGAAGCTGTGAAGGCTACATTATTTGTGACAAATATACTTGAAAGAAAATTTCAAACAGTGACCCTTTACCAGTGATTTTACAGGAAGAGCTCAAGATGAACACAAAAAATAAACTAAATCTGAAAGAGCCAAGAAAGCAGAGATGACTCATTATAACCTGAGTGTCCAGACTGATCCTACTGATATTAAAGCACAAGATCAGTAACCAGGCATAGCATTAGGAAGAAATAAAAAGCATTCCATAGCAATCCACAAAATGGGAAAACATTTACAAATATAGGATGTTTCAAACTTCATTTTCCAACTTTACTTTGAAGTGAAGTCAATCTGAGACAACAGTTTGCAATCTCTCCCTAGTTTCAGGTGGGTTTTTTTCCCCCAGAACCAGTGGAGAGCAGCAGCAGCTGCATCCTCAGTGGGAATCTTAGGGAAACGTGATGGTACATCTGAAAAAATGGGTGATTCAGGATCAGCCATGAGCCCTCTCCAGAACCTTAAAATAACCCAAAACCTGAAAGATCTTCACACCAGGGTATTTACCTTATATTCTACCAGCTTTTTGCATAAAAGGTCAGCAGGCCCATCCTGCATCGGATCACTGGCTTTAGATTTCGCAGCATGAAGGAAGGAACTCACTGACCATCATAGATTCACAAGATATTACAGACAAAATGGAAGAATGTAGTATTTTTTTGTAACTTGAAGTTAGTTTGATTAAACCTTTAGTATCAAGTAATTCAGTCAGAGAAAAAGAGAAGCTACTGCATTCTTTGCTTCTCTACACCTGAGCATGCAGTAACACTGCTTAATTTCTTTGATTAATTCAAACATTTTCTGCCATGAAAAGGTTACTGAACTCATGTCTGCAGCCTAAGAACTGCCAAAATAGGCTGAAAAATACATTTTATCTAACTATTCTCTTCATCAGATTCAGAATACCTCTGCCCAGATTCTGCACATTCTAAATAAACTCACCACTATGCAACTCACATTTCTTTTTCTCTGTAGATGCCTGACCTTCTGAATGCACATTCAAACAACTTTGTGGGTTTTCACCTTTATGTCATTGAATGCTGCTTAATATAAATGTCTCTGGATATGCTTCTTACCTCCTTACTGCCCTTGCCCTGACACCCTCCCCTGTCCCGTGTTTCAGGCTGTACTGAAGCTTCCATGGATGCTCTAGTCGATGACATTACACTAAAGAGATCCACGCCAAAACTCTTTGGCCACCACCATCCCTGCTGATGTCAGCATAGCTGTGGGAACAAGGCTAGTTAGCTAATTGCTTTACAGAGCAGGCACAGGCAAGGCAGAACTCAGAGCCAAGTGTTTTGCTGGAGCAAGGAGGCAAAACGCCCTGGGAGGCGCCGATTCCATCGGGCTGGAATTCACCCTTGCAATGACAGCACGAAGGGTCCTGGGTGTGCTTAGCAAACAAAGAATAAGGTTTCTATAGGGTTGTATCCCACCCGAGCACAACAGTGATTGTCTGTATTTTATGTATCTGGATATATTATTTTATATATATATGGGTTTTAACTGCAATCAATCTGATGATTTGTGGGTACCCCAAACCAGTAACTTTCATTGTTTCACACTGATTTTATCAACACCAGGACAGGTTATGCATTCAGGGTAAAATCATGGAATTGTTGAAACCAGAGGGAGCTCTGCTGCTAATTTATCTAGTGTTAGGACTTACCTTTCTGCTGCAGGAACTATTCCAGCAATGCAATGAAGATTAAATGGAAGAGAACTCTGTGATAATAGTAAGTCAGTGACAGTGCAGTGAACAAGCAGGATTCAGATTCCTGGTTTTAATAGTCTTATTTATATCAAAGAACGTATTCCATGCCATGATAAATTCTACACAATATAAAAGACACCTTGATCCTATGGTTTGCAATAGAATCACTACTAAAAGTAATTATAAATAAAATAAACCCTTTTACTTCTTTTACATTTAAAAATGCAGTGCAGTACTTTGATAAACCAAAATGCTCTCTTAAAGGACCATTCTGAATTCATAATCAACCCATGATGGTTTTGAGTTCCCCTGAAGATTTTGCAAATTACTTAGTAACTAGTAAGATGTTTTGTTTTAACTTGTCTTCGTTTGACCTCTAAATAAACCACTATAAACCTTTAAGTAATAATACTCAATATCACCCAAGCTTGCATTCCTGTGTCAAAAATTCCAGTGCTTCAAAATCATCCTCTGACCACTGAATTAAGCACTTCAAGAGAATAAGTATTCAAATTCTTACTGAAGCCAAGTTACTTCTTACCAAAAGTGTAAGTAATTTTAAGTCATTTATTAAATCATGCTTTAAGTCATTCTCCACTGCTGCAGGGTTTTCTTTTAAGATATAAAGCTTAATTATTTCAAAAACATTTTTATTTCTCAATGACATATGCTTGTGATTTCGTGATGTGAACAATAGAGTGTCAGACATTATTTTTAAATTTCCCAAGGACAGTTCCCCAGCTTGGAAGGAGAATTCAATACTAAAATTCAGCTTGATGGAAAGAAAGCTGAATTGTGCCAAATCTGAGCAGTGTAAATGGAAGGACCAAGGTAATTATATGTCTGTCAGCCTGACAGAGATCCTGGGCAAAATAATAAAAAAGTCAGCACTGGAATTTTTAAGTAAGGAAGGAAGGTAATATAATTCATACAGGATGGCATAGGACAATGGAAAATAAATCTTTCAGACCATCTTGCCATTTTTTTCCTTTTGAGGTTAAGAGGTGTTTTAATAAAATAATTTCATTAATATATTATATTTAGAATTCTCTATAGTATTTGACATGACCTTTTGATAACTAAAAGAGGATGATTTCAGGTTGTTATACAATGTATGAAACACTGTCTGATGTGCCCTATGAACAAAGTGTGGGCCTGCAAAGGACTTTGCACCACTGACCATTTTCCTAAAGGCTCAGTTCTCTTTCAGTCATAGCTACTGGACGTGCTACAATGATTCATTCATAAAATTACATAGATCAAAATAGACAGTCACAATAGTCTCTAATGGACTTAAAATCTACAGGTCTATACTTTATATGCTGTCATGTAGAATCACTGCTAAGCAAAGATCATTCTTTTAACATCTTTCCAAGGCACAAGTTACTGGTTCAGGTATCATGGATCATGCATCACACACTCACATGCTCATACTGGAGACAGGAAAGACTATTAGTGGATAGGTAGGCTCACGTCATTTTTACAAAAGGAACTGAAATTTCTTCTTTAAACTGAACCTTTGATTTGCATTTTGAGTTTCAGAAAATAAATAATCTTAGTAACATCATGAATTAGGAAGGAAAATGAGAAAAATACTTCAATAGATCAGTATAGGAAATGCAATAATTCTGATAGACATATAGACCTTCCTTGGCATTATATTAATGCATCAGTATCTCAGCTGAAACCTTATGTTTCATTACAAGCAGATATATTTATCCTCTAGAAAGCACAAGTCCTAGATCTTTTAGGATTTTATGGAAAGTATTCAAAAACATCTAGGGAAAAAAAGGAGACCAATTCTTGAACAGAGCTCCTCCTGGAAAGATGCAGTAAAATTTTTCACCTTTACATTAAACCATGTCATTTCAGCTTAGCAATCAAATCTTTGTCTCAGTCTGTGAAACTCTGGTATGACAACAGATCCCTATTACAGAAGCCAAGCATATAAACCACCTAAGGAACTACCCAAAATAATTGAGACATGCACAGAGAAGCTCCCAGGGTAAGTCAGGGAGCACAGGCCTCACACAGCCAGCTTTTCACTCAGCTGAGCTAATGGGAAGTAAGAAGAGCTACAGAGCATCAGAGGCAAGAGGGAAAAGATTTATCAGCATTAGCATAACAAAACCCGACTCAATGACAAAATACATGTGTCTGTGTGCCGTGTTAGGTTAAAGCAACTTTGCATTTGTGAAAAGATACTGAGAGCTTTGCTGTGAGAAGGTATTTCTCAGGTTTAATTGCCACTGCTGAAGGGCACAGACCTCCCTAGAGCACTCTGTGGTCCCTCAGCTGGGTGAGCTTTCCTTCTGCTAAGTTTGGCAGCCTGGCACAAAATCCTTTTGACTTTGGTAGGTTTGCAGGTTTTGTACTTTATTCATGCATGATTTATTCATAGACTATCTATACTGCATTGTACTTTATTTACACTTTAGCTTTTTTTTTTAATTATTATTTTCTTTAAAGTTCTTCTGAATTTATCGTAATTGCCTAATTCATCTGGGGCAGGTACCTCAGAAGCAATTTGTTCCCAGCTCTGGAAGTCAGAATATGAACTGGATTTTTGCAGGTGCCTGCAGCCAAAGGTGTGGCTCATGGCTTTGCTGGAGGCTGTCTGCATCAGCAGGTCAGAGGCAGCAGGATTTACAATTTTAAAATGCACTGAATGAGGGGAAAAGGTGTCATATGGCAGTGAGCTGGGACATTCTCCTTTCGTGTTTAAATTGGCCACTTCACTCACAGTGCTGAAGATACAAGCTGATACATCTGTGCACAGTAAATGCTGAGCTAAGTTAAACTGATTTTTAAAAGATCACACACTGTGCATTTATTATGCATATTACACTTTTCTTAAAATAATGTTAAAATCCAATTTGCACCAAAATTATGATCACACATTGACTGCAAAATTGACTAGAAATAGCTTTTTCATATATATATGACTTAGACATACACATATATATACACATATATATCTATATATATTTTATGTATACATATATAACTATGACAATATATCTATATATATTTTTATGTATACATATATAACTATGACTGTTTAATTCCATTTACTCCTGAAACAGCCAGAATATAGTGAGTAGATTTCCAAAATGTAGCGAATTGTTGTCTTATGGTCACATCTTTTTCCTGTTCCCAAAACAGCTGTAGTGTTGCTTCATCTGCTACTGCCTACTCTCATTTCCAAACTCACATTTTAGTGGTCACAGCACTGTACATTTGCAGTGGAAATAAAAGACATTTTCCTGAAGGCATCTTTTAGAAAAAGCTTTTTGCGGCACAAATTCAAGAAAAATCTGTGAAAAAAAGAAGCCCCTATTGAGCTTCCCATCATTTCTTCATAAATGTTATTTAGTACTGAAAAGCTGAAGTAATAAAACCTTAGAAATAGGCCTAGACAGAAAGCACTTAAATATATACAGGAATGATAAAATGTGACCAAACTATTCCTTCAGTTCCTTAAGAATCTCTACCTGACAATTTTATACACCACGACCACTCCTTTCTCCAAAAAATAGTTTCATGTATGTTAGGGAGTCAATCAGTGTGAAGAGGGTTAACAGAGTGGATGCCAAAACAGGGCTAATCAGTTCTATGCCTTTAATTGTAGAATTGTTGTATTTTTCACTTTTTTCAAACAAAGGACTGTCCTACCGAACACTCTCTGTCATCTGGATACATCACCAGTTCTTCCCCATTGACAGCAGTTATTTAAATCTGGGAATTAACACAAAATTGCAGGGTTTAAATTCTCCATCAGCTGTTAATTAGTATCTATTGTATCTAATAATTCTAGAGTATTTTTAAAGTAGATGTTGTCCATGTGTTTTCCATTCTCTTTTTCTACCCTTTCACAAAATAAAAAAGATTCTCATTCAGTTTATGCATATTTGACAATATTGAGTGTAAAGGAGGGTGAGGGAGATAATAATCCATGTTATCATATAGCAAATTCTCAAGAGAAAAATGTTTCACAGATAAAGGCACACACATGAATGAACTTTTGTTAGCTATTAAATTGCTTCAGAAAAATTAAATAACTACTTATTTTTCCTGCCCCTCAACTCCTCTCTAGTCATTATGGCTCTTTGTCGGGTCATTCCTCAAACTGCATTCCCAACAGCAGGTACAGCTGGCACCTCACTCTATGTGTGTGTGATTTTGATGTTTAGTTACTACAAGAAAATTTCTTCTACCATTTGGTTCTCTGGACATTGTTCTCTGTCCATAAAGAGAAGCCTTTATTGAAGAAACTAAACATACAGCTCCTACCAGGTTTTATCTGGACTAGGAGTTCATGCAGAAACTTGTGATTAACCCTGACACCAGTGAAGCCAGTTTGAGAACTGTCCATTTTCACTTATCCTAATTCTGAACTGGGTTAAGAAAGAGGCTTAAAATCCCAGTGGACATTTGACTTGGAGCTCACCCTGCACATTAGTCTGGAATGGAAATACAATGTGCAAAGCTGTGCAGTAATCACAGGAATCAAACTTCCCTAACTGCCTTAAAGGAATGTCTCAGAAAGTTCCCTGAGATGTTTTTTGAGCTCAGCTGATGAAATTATTGCCCAACCTGAATAAAGCTGCTGTTCATAATCAAGAAAATGCAAAACTCCTACAGAATTGCATTTTCCAGGAGACAGACTGACTCTCACTTCAGTAGCAGCGTAGCCACAACCCATTACTATGAACAATGGCACTGAAAGGTTCACTGTGTGTAAGAAATAAACGTATAAAATCGTCCTTTTTCGTTATTGGCTACCCAGGGAATATGTTTGTATGTCCACCCATTATCACACAGTAGTAAAGCACAGTTCCACAGAGAAACGAAACAGATGTTTGTCAACTGGTATTTGTAACTCACTGTATGGCTTGAATGGCATTGTCAAAATACATTTTCACTCTTATGGCCCAGGAGCATAAGAGTGACTTGAGAGCTGAGCCATCGTGTTCTGTGGGATTTCCAGACAGAATACTATCAGATGGGTGTAAAAGGTATAACCAGCGTTTAAGCCTGTACATTTTCTCTAAATGAAGCACTAAGCATTTTATATTAAAACGTGGCACTATTAGGAAACTAACTTTAGAGTTGAGCCAAAAATTCCATATTATTTGTGTGAGCAGAACACAACATTCCAAACTCCTTTGCACACTGCACACAGTGCAGAGTACAACAGTGGATCTGAGAGCATGTAAGAGCAGGCAAGGTCTCTGGTTTCCCCCCTTCCTTCACAAGGCCATCTCAATCTCATACTGGTGAGGAAATGGAGTGGGATGACCTACAGGATCTTTCCCTCACTAAATTGCAATTCTGTGCTCTCTGCAGTGATGATGAGAGAGCTAATTTATGAATGGCTGGGTCACAAGAGAATTAATGTACCACAGCAATGGAGCACGATATGCAGATCGGAGAGGGAGGAAGAATGTGGAGCTCAGCAAATCACTTCTTTCTCATATAAGCTGATGCTCAGCTTAGAGGAAAACCACACTAATGATGCAGCTGATGTCTTGTTAGAAAACATCTGAACTGTGACCAATTTTTCTTGACAAGAATTTTTATTCTGTATAAAAATGAGATGCTTAGTCATATGGAAAATAAAGACTAAATCAGTGATGTAATTTCATTGAATGATGGAATTTCAAAAAGGTAGGCTTTTTCTTCTATTATAAAGAAAATCTTCTAACAAGTCTATTGAACCAGCTCATTAATAAGCCTCTTTCCCATCAGTATCAAAAGAGAAGTGAGAGCACAGTGCCTAGAGGATAAACAAGGATATAAAACCTTTCCTTACTGTTTTAAAATTCCAAGTTTCCATGTCCCTGCATTAGGCTGCATGTGTATGTTCATGCACAAATAAGAGTGACAAGCAACAAATATCCTTGACAATTTTTAGCCTCTTGCTGTACACAAACGAAGGGCAAATATGGAAGAAAATGCAACGTGTCAGACATCAACACACTTGTTTCTCCCCCAAGATATGTGCTAGTTCTCCATAGGGAAATGTGCAGGGAAGTAATTCTCAGAATAGAATGCAGACTTGCTGATGATTTAATACATACATTTAAGTGGGGGGAAAGGGAAATGAGCTAAACTATTTAGGAAAAGTTTTAGCAGCACCAAAGTTGGTAAGTGAGGCCCAAGACAGGGAGACAGATGAAGGGACTGTTGTCCCCCAGAGGTCTTGGCCATAGTCCCTCTGAAAATGAATTTGTAGTTTTCCCTTAGGTTCCAGTGAAAAGGAGGCTGCCAGAAAACGTCACTGGTTGAAAACACACCCACATACCTGTCTGTCTCTTTACAGAGCATTTCTTTCCATGGCTTCTGGCTAAGCCACATACAAGGTGCCCATAAGAAGCAACATGGATTTATGTGTTACCATATTTACCAGAATGTCCTAGTGTCAAATACTGCCTCTGCATGCAGGCATGAAAAATTGTGTCACTTCTTGGGCAGAAGAGATATATCTCATTTTCTAAAGCTTTCTGCTTGACTTAACACATGGACTTCCTGTAAGCTATTTGGAAAAGTGGTACAAGGGACAAAAAGTCTAGAATTTATTACACTTATAGTTATGCTGCTTTGTTTGGAAGTTTTCTTAAAGTTTACTAGACACTCAACAAATCAGTATTTTTTTATACTTCAGGTCATATCTGTGTCTCAAAGAGCAATCATAATGAAATCAGAATGCTTAACACCCAAGTCTTACTACTCATTACTACTTATCACTTTGGTTGTATGCTCAAGAAAATATGTGTATCTGTCTCCTGTACCCATCCTCAACCCAGGAGTCACTGAGATGTATCTGCTCTGCAGGTGCTGCATAACTGCAGTTATTCACCTCTGCCAAGGGCTCTTTATGAATTCTTTATGTCCCACTGCAAATCAAGAGTCCAGAAAAGCAACCAAGGAAACCCACATCTGGATTTTATTACCATTGCCACCCTGCTCAACAGGCTCCTAACCAGCCAACCTTTGTACTCACATCTTCTAAATATTTCAAAATGCTTTACAAAAATGAATGGACTAAGCTTCTAATCCTCCTTTTTAATATAAATCAAAACCACTGCTTTTTACGTGGAGATCAGATGAGGCATTGAGAGATGAAACAAGTTTTACTGCCATCACATGTCTGGGGTAAGAATAAACCCCCAAAATTTCTGCCTTTACCTCATCTGCTGTGATCTGCCCCAGAGTACAATGATGGTAAAGCATAACAAAGCAAGAAGGTTACACGGGTCTTTTCCCCTGCAATTTCTTTTGTGCAGATGCTTTATGACCGGCAAAATGTTGTAAATGAAGAGCTCAGAAATACAGAGAACTGTTTCAACTGAAGGGTGAGACATAATCTAGAGAAGGCTGCTACCATCTAGTTTGCAATTCTGATTCTCAGAAGCTTCTCATGGTGATTTTTTAGCTTCTTTAATCAAACCTGACTCAGAGAATAATCATATCACCCCCACTGCTGCTGTTCTCACTATTAGCATTGTCCCTCAAAAGACTATTAATGAATAACTGGTGGTAGCTGTCAGCTCAAGACATCAAGTGTTACACACAGTTGTAGAGACAATGTGGCTGTGTGCCTTCTTTATATAGTGAAATCTTGAAAGATGGAGGGGAGTTAAAGAGAGCCAACGATCTGAAGGGTTTGTGCTGTTTCTCATGGAAAGCAGCTGACAGCAGTGCTCCCCAGGGCAGCCACATCTGTGGAACACCATTCCAGGAACTCCCCAAATCATCCCTGCTCCAGAGAACCTGAGAAGTAGGTGCAAGGCCTGTGATATAATGCTGTCACATGTGAAAAGCAAAAAAGAAAAAGAGCAAAGGTAGGTGATGCACAGTAATCTCTGTGAATCAACATCATTTCCATACAGTAAAGCAAAGGAAAAGTGGGATAATTTCAGACAAAGCAGGTGAACTTTTGAGTCATCAGCATTTTTATTCAAAGATCATAGTAAAGAATGAGAGAAATACAGATCTCATTGTGACAGGGAAGCACAGGAGGTGAAATGAAAGCTTGTACCTTAACTTTGCTGACAGCAATGAGTTAATCTGTTTCTGGTACAATAAATTTGAAGGGTCTTCCTTCAGTGATCCTGCCAGAGCTATTAATCTCCCTCTGGACAGGTCTAAGCACCCACTGTTTAAGAAGTTTTGTCAGATTCACAACAGAAAGGACAATGACTTCATCACTAATATTTCTCTTAATGGACTAGACTCACAGAGGAATATCAGCTGAAAAGGACCTCTGAACCCACCTGGTTCAATCCCCTACTCGGAGCAGAACCATTTTAGATCAGGTTGCTCATGGCCTTGCACAGTCAAGTCTTCTCCATGCCCAAAGATGAAGATTTCATTTCCCCAATGGGTAAATGGGGCTCAGCTTCCTGAGGCTCATGTCAGTCAGTGGATGTCTGCAGGCTTTTAACATCCCTCTGCACATTCACCTTGTTTTATCTTTTTTAATATATGCATACCATTTTTACTTTGTTCAAATTGACACAGTGTTAATCTCAGTCACCATGGGAAGATATATGGTGGAGCTAAAGGGATTACAGTTCCCTCTTCTTTAGCATTACCTGGTCACATGGCACAGGGAGAGCCACACATCCACCCACACGCTAATTGCATCTGACTGGAATCAGGCAGAGGCGATTCCTGGAGCAAAATCCTTGTCTGGTATAAAATACCAGAGCATATTTGAGATGAAACAACTTCTGCCATTTTAGAAAAGCTAGAGATCCAGTCCAAAAGGCATCTTCAAGAATTGTTTTTGCTGCCACTGAAATCAAAGGGATACTCCACAGCATTGTTACTTCCATTGCTGCAGCATCAGGTACGTGCAGACAGGGAATGGCACTGCAGTATGGATTCATAGCTAGTCCATACATTATTTGCACTATGGTAATGTCAGAAATGTTTTGGGCAGCATCTGTGCACACAGGAATGCAGACATCCTGCTCCAAATGAATTACAGTCTAAAATATTAATGCCTACATCATCCACTGACACTTCTTTATTACAAGTTAAATTTTCTCACTCTTTGAGGCTTCACTCTTTTCCCCTTTACAGCACAAAATGCCCTGTTTCTTCCACCTCAGAGGACACTAACCTTACCTCAGCCAGCACACACAAAATTTGGTGTCGTTAGGGGGAGTGATCTCGGGGTCAAAGTTGATGGCAGTGCTGGAATGGCAATGAAGTATCGACCCTCTTGCTGACAGCATTTTTCCTTCTCAAATCCCAAACTTTTCCACACCTCTAAAAGAAGGAGGTAGCCCCCAGAGAGGAGTCCTTCCACCCCACTGAACAACTCACTTAACTGCACAACTTCTAAGCCATAAACCACTTGAGTAATCCCACTGCTCAACACGGGATAAAAGGAGAAAATAGCATTAAAGATTTACAGTAAAGAACACAGCAAACTCAAATGATAGCTGTGCCGTTCACGTCACTACAGCTAAGGGTTTGTCAGCACTTTCATTATAATGCTCATTTCTCTGCTGTCACTCCGGGCTAAAATTTGGCAGAGCATAAAACTTAAAGCCCAGGCAGACACAATAAGAACACAACAAAAAGGAAAGCAAAGGTTTCAAGGACAGCATCCTAAGATACCTTCACCTGTCAGGAACAAACAGTATCTCACAAAGCTGGGAAAACTATCCCTTCTTTCATTACCAGGGTGTGATAGAGAGGGAACTGCACTGAAAGCACAGTGAGATACATAGTTATGAAACTACTATGAATGGTTTAAAAGATCCAGAAGGGGAAGTAATAATATGGTAATTTAAGTCAAATTTATGCTGCAGTACAATGGAAGTAAATAAGGTATAAAGAAAAGGCAGACCACACACAAATATTACATCTGAACAGCAAAGATCAAACTTCACTTTGGGAAGGCAGGAGAATATGTCTGCTTGGACTGGTTTGAGGAGTGGCAAATGCCACTAATATAAGAGTTTTCTTTCAAGCAGTGTAGAATGCCTTTCTCCCCTCTTCCTTTCAGCATTGAGATTGTTGCTGCAGCACTCCAAATCTCCAAAACACAAGAAGAAAACGGGACTAAGCATAGGACTACCTCTTGCAGTAACAGAGCTGGGTAATGCTAAGGTAAAGTGTGCACAGATTACAGTATTAGTTATTATTTTTTATGTTTTTAAAAGTTTTTTAACAGGTGTGATTAATAGAAAATGGCAAGAACAACAAAGATAAAGTTACTGTTGCACAGACTCCCTGCATTGGATGGTTTCATCACTGCCCATCTTTGTCAGTAGATGCTGTGGGACTTAGCACAAGCCATTTTAATTTTGTTTCAGCATCAATGAAGATGCTTCTTATCTTTAAAAAGCACTTAGAGATGAACTGTACTATCTGTGCAATATGTGATTGCTATTATTATCTCTGTAAATTTTTATGAGGACTTGAAGGATTCCAGTAACTCAAAAAAGAGGGTGCTTATTTCTCACGTTCAGAATTAGTTATAACAAAGATTGTAAGACAACAACTATATAGGTCACCCAATCCCGTTGACTTTGTAAGGGTCACATCTTCCTGGACTTCATAAATGAGGTTGGGACTGTGATATTCTTCCAGCAGCTTTGGAAGAAGGGCAGCTGTGCATCCTTCATACTATATGTTCAAGTGTTTGAGAAAGTCTATTACATCATTCTTCAAGCAGCGCAACTGCTGAACATGGAACACTACATTGTGCTCATCTTAGGACAGCTCTGATGGCTGTAAAAAACAGGGTATTAAAAGCAATATTAAAACAGACACATGCCCACGCAACATCAGTTTAATTTGGTAGCAAAGGAATTATTTTCACTGTAGTAATTAACACTGCTGGTGCTTAAGAACCACAGTTCTGTCATAAGTTTCTCAGATCATGCATGCATGTTATAATATAACATTCATTGTCATTTAGCACAGAGAAGAGGTGGAACTCCACTCCCCTGCTTGTCTGTGCTGCCAGGGAAGGGCACACTGCTTGCATAAGATACAGGTCGCACATTCAGAAGCATTTTCCTGGCACTCTCAGTCTTTTTCCTTTGTGCAAAATGCTGATGCTTTCGAGATTGGGTGATTTAGCGTGTCACTGCACCGCGTAACAGATGGCACAGGAGAGTAGAGTGAATGAACAATGACTGGGGGAACATGTTTCACTTTGTTCGGTGTGCAATCCCTCAGCAGTTCTGACACAAGGCAGCTATAATTCACTCCCTTTAGATCAATCTGCTCCCTTTGTTTAACACTATCCAGTTAATAGTGAGATACACCTTTCAAAAAACTAGGTGAAAAGTCAGTGCAGTGTGCAGAATTAATGGGAAAGAGTCGAGTCTTTTTAAACCTGAGGTCCTTATTTCCTTCTAACAGGACCCCAGAACGAGGAGTGTTGTCTTCATTGTGTACCTGACCATGCAGCTCCTGAACCAAAGCCAGGTGTTTCCTGCTCCTCTCCTTCCAGGCCTGCTCTGCAAAGCACAGCCCTCCTGTGGCACTGCAGGCCCAGCTAACACCTAAAGCCAGGTTTTATGGGGGGTTTAAGCATTCTTGAGTAAAAACCCTAAACTCTGCACCGACCCTTTATACACAGATAAAGCTAGACAGAGATAAAGCTTATACAGAGTAAGGAACAGAGAAAATAGGTTGAAAGTCTTCAAGGCAGCATTCACCGGGGGGGAAGGGGTGAATTTATCCACTCACTGGGCACAAGGAGCAAGAACAGTGGATTAAAAAACCCTTAAACAGGAAATAGCTGCAATATGAAATGCAAAGGATAAGCTTTCCTCTCCTGTGAATTGAGGATCACTGATACTCAGCAGCATTCCTACATGGTGTCAGACCCCAGGCAGCTGTTTCTGATGCTTTGATGAGGACAGAAAGGAAAGGAATGTTAACATGAGAAGTGGATGTATCAGGTAAAAAATATATTATAAGCTCTTCAATGTAGGTATTAAAACATCAAGCTATGAAAAGCACTGCAGCGCTCTATAGTAACAGGCCAAACATTACAGTCTAAAAATGTTACAGAAATGTTTACATAACCGGATCTAAGGACCTAATCCAATGCTCATGGACTTCAGTGAGACTAAAAATCTTGATGCAACTTCTTTTTTTCTTTAAATAATCCCTTGGAACTGTAAAAACAGTTCTGTGCTGTGTATTTGGAGACCAAGGACTTTCTGCTGATAAAAATCTCGGAAAAGCCAATATTTTCCGAAGCTACTGCTGCCTCTGAAGATTAATTAACACTGGATTGATTTAGTTGCAAGGTGAAAAGAAACATGATTTTTTTTTTTGGTCGTAATTTTCTTTGGTTTAAAACAATATGTTACTGATACACACTTCTTACGTGCTACACGTTTTTTCTCACCTGACAGCTCTCAAGCTTTGATCACCAAGACTGCAAGAGGAAGCACACTGTGTAATAAGGGCACAGATCCTACTTCAGGGAGGAATGTGGCAAAACACTTCTAGTTAGAGAAATAAATTTTCTATCCTTTGGGAAATCCAGGCATTTCAAAGTTTATTTTCATCCTTAGTGGGTAATAATAATACTGAAACCTGACAATGTTTGGTGAAATGTGGATTGCACCGCCTTAATTTAGGAATATCAGCCAGGTCCTGTTGAAATATTTTTACATTAATATTGAAATATTACAATACAGCTAAAAGTTTGAACAAGAAAAAAGATCCAAGTGAAAACCAGGAATGTTGAAATTCAGCATTCAGTTTCATTTTTAAAACATTTTAAATGTTTTCCATATCAAGTTCTTCTGCCATACCACTGGAAGATATTTTGAATTAGGTATTTTCCAACAGTAAAAAGTCTTTTTTTTCCTACAGCTTATTGGAAATTTAAAATTTTATCAGCTTTCAAAGCAGTAAAAGTAAATAGAATCACCTGAAGCTGCCCTAACAGCTAGGAATGTGTCTGCACTTGTATACATTTTATAAATCATACATCCTGTGTCTGCGATCCATAATCAGGGAGGGAGGGAAAGAAAAGAGACTAAAAAGAGCTGCTACTGATTTATTATCTATGCCAAATTCATAGAACATGAAGTTCAAATCTGCTTAAAATGCACTGGACATTTTCTCCACTCAGTATTCTATATTAACAAAACAAGCAATTACAATATCCCTTCTGAAAAGATATAAACAGGTACTTTTTTTTTTTTTACAAGGTTCATCCTTGTGAACCACTAAAGACACCTTAAAATTTGCTTTTATTCCAAAAATAGCTTCCACATCACCTTTTTTACACGGTTAGTTTCAAAGCCTTAAACGACCTCCAGCCAGTCAGAAACCTGTGTCAAATTATTCAGTACCTATCACTGTACTATTCTCCATAACCAAAGCCCTCATTTTTTTATTGGAATTTTGAGCATACAGGAAACATTCAAGCATAAAGTCTGGGCAAGGTCAGCATGATCTCTGCCTGGGCTGGAAATGATGTGGGAACTTCCACTTGGTTGGTCTCAGTGCAGTTTCCAAACAGTGCAAAAAGGATTCTAGGGAAGCAAGGCTGGGGAGGACATTCGTCCTGAGCTCTGCAAGGTGGGAATCCTCACAGGGAAAGGCATTATTTGCTTTTCCAGCAAGTCATCCTAACTTGTATCAGGGAAAGCCTGATAGATATGGGGATACATAACAGCAGCAAAATGACCATCCACTATTTCATTTCTGTCCAAGCCTTGTGGCAAGAGAAAAAGGAGCCAATTTCATGCAGAATGCAGGGATAGGCCTGTTCCACCTGCTCCTCCATGGAGGCCGAGGGAGCAGAGGAAGTGCCTCTGAGTCAGGGTGAAATACAGATACTTCTCCACAAATCAAAGAGGTAAAACAAAATTTTTCACAAGAGTTTTGCAATTCTTTTCCCAGCTGAAGGTTATGTTAATCACTTCCCGAAGGCCATTAGAATAGATCTAAGTGTAAGATCCACAAAGTAGATGGGAATTACAGTGAAAAAACAGGAGCCAGAATAAGCCTGTGCTAGTGTATACTCGGGGATTAAAGGCAATTTAACCCCTGCCATCACTGTGGAGGTTGTGCAGTTGTAAAATGCCTCACACCCAAACCCTCCAATACATCCTAAACCAACACCACCTTAAGGCTGATCCCTCAGCTGTGGAAATAGGCTGGTTTAAAGGCACCTTTGATACCCTGACACACAGGAAGATCTTGTTGCCAAAAAAAAGAAAATAGATATGGGACAGGACTTTGAAGATAATCAATTCACTGGAGAAAAAAAAGCCTCCCAGGCTCTGGCAGGTTTTTCTCATACATATGGAGTGTCTGTGCCTCATAAAATGTGAGATCAGTCAGCATGTCAGCATTAATGAATGAGGAGAACCACAAAGGAGAAGTCAAAGCACGAGTGCAATGGACAATAACAGCCTCAATGACTTTTTTAACTCACAAGCTACAGGTGTGCTTTCTAAAATATGAAATGAAACTGAGTTACAGAGTCCACAGTGCACAATTCAAGTCCTATGCAACATCAAATATAAGGAATCCATGAAAATTGCCTCTCTCAAAATAATGATCTTCATTCACCCTGCAAGTGTGCACCGAGTCCGTGTGAGCAGCCCAGGATGAAATCAAACTTCAGCTGGTTTTGCAAAAACAAAAGACAGCAACTCCAGTGGTCAGTGAGGTACAAGAGCTGCAATAGTGACCACTGATGAATAATCCTCCAGATCTTTCCTAAGAGAGCAAACTGGCACCACCGTTGGAAAGGTTGCTGAATTCAGCACAATTCTTTATCTCATTCCACTCAACCATTTAATTTAAATGAAAGCATTCTAAACAACATTTAAGAACATTTCAGTAAGGAGATTTTTTAAAATAAGAAAGAAATCATCATCATTTTAAAGGATCATTACTAACCCCTTCTACCTTGAAAACTAACTCTTTTAAATAAAACAAAAATGTATTCTGAGGACCGTGGGTTTCTGTTTCTCTTTTACCTGTAAGACTAGTTCAGATTTGCTATTCATGTGGAAAATGTTCTGAACAGACTCGAGGTCAAACCCATTAAAGCCCAAAAATTATCTGGTCTGTGTTGCCCACACTCCTGATTTCTGGTCTGTAACAAGAGGACAGTGCAAAGTTTCAGCTTTGCTCTTTAACACATTTTGGTCCTGGTGTGAGTTAGTTGTCTCCAATATGAAAAATTTATTTTCTGTGCTGTTTACTGTCTTAATATTCTAAAACTGTGAGATGACACAACAGCAAATCTGCCCTAGCATAAACATCACTAAAGAATGGGCAGGTGTTTAGTCAAGGAAGAACCAACAGACATCAAAATTTATCATTTAGGTCTCTGCCCATTATATACAAAAATCTAAAATTATAGTTGGTTTTTTTTTGTACCATGCCCATTTCATTAAAAACAAAGCTTCACGATTTCACACAAATTCAAGACGTGGCAGAAAAGTTCTAGATAAAATTAAAATGCAAATTATTTTAACCAATAGACAAGAAAGGATTTTAAATTCTTTTTTATGAGCATACCATGGAGTACAGTCATATATATTTAAACTATAGTTATCAAGCCAGGTCCCCAATTTTATTAAAGTTGCTTGTAATGGGGGTCTCTTTAAATTAATCTGCAGCACACTAAAATTCAGTATACTAAGATATGGAGCTAAACCTTGTTTTCCATGGGAAAAAAAAACCACTGCAACAGAAGAACTGCAGTGCCATGCAGAGTAATGTTTTAACACTTGTTAAAGTGCTCAGTTTTGTAGGTAAATCATGTACTGGAAAGGAGTACCCAAAAACTGGAGTGTGCTTTCTCCCCAGCCAGCGTATCCCAGCATTAAACTGACCACTGGTATTATTCAGTAATACCTGGGAAATACCTGTGTGTTCCTTTTGTGTGCCAAGATATCTCAGATACACTGCCAGGACTGGCCCTAAAAGAACAGAGTTAGACCCAGCCATTAACACTATTGACCCTCCACTTTCACAATTTATACAGTAGGATGTTATATATGTATCAACAGATACCATCTGATAAGACATTAGAGCAAGAGAAAGCTTGTGCTTTTTTTTTTTCGAATTGCTGAGAAGAATGACTATGGTACAAAGCCTCTCTTCAAAATAACAGCTGTCTGTACCCTGCAGGAATGATGAAGAAAAGAAATTGGGCTATTTGATTCCAGCAGGGGTTCAGCAAAAGGGATAAAGAGCTGGCAAATTTCAGAAGGCTGCCTTAACACCTACCTGCTACCAGTAGATCTTCTGTTTATACAACAACAACAAAAAATAGTGAAGGGCAGGAGGGTGTGATGGTGTGACTTGTACTGACAAAACAAGGTGTTGATTCCAGACCATATGTATTGAATTCTCCCCAGAAACCGAAAGAACAGTCACAGAGTCCATCTGGTCTCTGTGCTGCAGAATAAAGCCTCCTCTGCTCAGAGCACTCGGTGCAGCACATGCCCACAATTCAGCTTCACCTTCCTGTAATTATCTTGGTACATTCCCCAGAAAGCTTGTCTTATCCACTTGACAGCGGCCAAGTGATCTGGGCAGACCCCAGTGCTGTCACTGGGCTGGTGGCACGTTAATGGACAGCCCCACAAAGATGTGACAGGGCAGCCGAGCAAAAGGTTTATCAGGCATTTCCTCCGCACATTTCCCAAGCCACTGCACAGGCGTCAGCACTCAGTGGAGCTGATTCTCCCTATCTAAGCAGCCTTGCCAGGGCTATGACAGTGATTCCTGCTTGAAATGTTATTCTGCATTCCAAACCAGGGCAAGATTGCATTAACCATGGAAGAAAAGGATAGTCAATAACTATCTGAAATTATGCCACATCCTCACTTGAGGAACGACTGGATCCAATTCACTGAGCTCTGTGATCCAAGAGAAAGGTGTGAAAGAAAGGTTGGTAAGCAACTGAGAATATATGCCCTTTATTTCCTTACATCTCTTTTGCCACTAATATACCAAATAATTAGTGCTTTGTTATAAAATACTGTCGGGGTTGCCTGAATACTCTTGTAGTTATTTAATAAATTACTCAGCAAAGGAGTGGATTTAGCCAGGCGTCCACTGGTGAGGAGACTGCTAATTAACTGATATCCAGGCAGGCAGCAATTACCCTTCTCCTCCTAGACAAGAAGAATATCTCTACTCCAAATATGTGTCCAGAAAGAATTAAGAGCTATAAAACGTACGCCTCTTCCAGTAGGAAGCAATTCGGAATGGTATAGCAGTCAACCTAAAGATTTCACATCATGTGAACTAAACACAAAACAAGATAAAATAAAGAATCTGTGCTTTATGAAGGGAGTGAACTGGCTTCAGAAATAAGTTTCCAGCTGGGACCAGATTGCAAATGCCTTTATTCACTCTGCAGGAGCAGTTATTCACGCGAACAGTCCCTGCAAAGCCAGGCAAACAAACTCACAGGAGCATGTAGTCACGACTGTGAACATGAAGCTTGCCATCTGACCTCCAAAAGCAACAGAATTTTGTGATGTTTTTACTGAAAATACCCCAGGGATGTTGGGGTTGGTTTTATTTTCCTTAGATATGATTTTGCTGCCATTTTATGTAATATGTCTTAGGAGGAAATTAACTGATCTCGTTTTAATTTATGGAGAGCTTTCCATTCTTACACATTGGGTCAAATTTACAGGCTGGAGTCTCAGCAGCACATTTGCAGCAAACAGGATGCTAGGATTTATCAGGCTTGCACTCATTTTGGCTTTTGGAATGTCCAGCCATAAAACAGACTTCCCACGGCCACCTGGGGCTGAGGCTCTGCTGCTGGGCACCCACCCACCTGCACATCACACGAGTGAGAGCACAAAGGCAACCAAAAGACTCCTCATGCTGAGTAGGAATCAGGGATCCCTGGAGGAGTGTCCAAACAGCTCTGCATCCTCAGTTTAATGACCCATGAGAAAAGGGATGTGTTTAGAATAGAGCTGTTCCGATTACAAGAGTTTTACATAAGCGCTGAAAGAGAAATCTAAGAAGTACAATTAGTGCCCTAAGGGGAAAATTTCAAAAGCACATATAAAAATCTAAGTGCCAAGCTGCAATAAGCAGTTGGAGCTAATATCCAACACCAAAATCCAAGCCTAAGACAAGAGGTGATCTGGCACCCAAAGACCAGCAGTCAGGCTAAATACCAAAGGTCAAGAGGCTGAGCCAGAAACAAAGATACAAGCCAAAGGTTAGGACTTAAATAGGTCCTGGATGCAAACCAAAGGTCACAAAATGAGCATTTTCAAATAGCCACACACCTCATCTACTGACTAGTCAGAGAACAAATTTAGATGCTCCCTTAAATAGCACTGATGTTACCAGTGTGAGCATTCCCTGGGTGACCACAGTCACCATGGCTGTGGACTTGCTGAAAGGGTCAGCTCAACCATCAGTCCTTATCAGCCCACCACTGAGGTCAGTCTGGGCCATCCAGATCCAGACTAAAGCTGGGAGCAGCTCCCCTGGATTACACACATGAGTGAAGCCCATAACAGCCACACATTGGAAAAACAAGGTTTGGAGATTTACAAAATTCCTGCCTTTCATAAGCTTGGAGGAAGTGCAAAAAAAAGGCAGTTCTAGATGAAATATGAGGGAAACTGGGCCCGAAAGAGACTGTAGTAGCCTCAAAAATCCATGAACCAACAGATGATCTTGCTACAGATCTACATTTCAGCTGCTTTTTTCCTCTCTTACCCTTTTGCTGATTATATAAGAAGTCTACACACAGGCCCTGCTGCTACAGACATATAAGCAAGGCATTCTCCTTTGACAATCTCACAAGGTAAACATTTTCTAGAATTAGCTTATTTTTAATGAGAAATCGGTAACAATAGTATCAAAAATAACATTTTTATGTATAAATTAAAATAATAAATTCATCTTAATGTCCTATTATACATCTCATTAGCACATCCTCTGGAGAACACTTGATGGCTTTGGGAGCATTTCCAGAACCAGCGCAATGTTGCTTAAAATGACAATTAAGATAAATCTTAAATAATAATCTCGGTGAACAGTTTGCAAATAGCCCATTACCAGAATAGGTTTAGGAAACATTAATAATTAAATTCTGACTAGAGATGCAAATGAAACATCAACTTAAAGAGATAGAATATGGACATTTTCTTTATCTTCCTCTCTGATTTTTTGTCAAAGTTAGAAAGAACTAATGGGGATTGAAATAAGTTTGTCTTTGTTCTGCTGACATGATGACGATAAAATACATTTGTACAACTAACTTCATTATCATACATTTATTTTTTTTTATTTCTCAAAATGTTTGACAAAATGCCCTTATTCTGGCAGTCACGTTTTCCTCATAAAGTCAGGATTTCAGTTACCAGCTTTCACTTGCAGTGGATTTCACTTAGTGAGTCTCTCGCTGATTAAACCCAAACAAATAGTTATCACCCCTCAAAGCCCTCAGTTGGCTTGGGGCCACTAAGACACAGAGAGCACTTTGCAGAAATGCAACCACTACACAGGCACTGTGAATAGCTTAGAGCCTATAAAAGGAATATCTGAGGTTGAATAAATGTAAAAATCCTGATATTACACAATATTGGGGGGATTTCCTAAAGGAATAAGAAAACCAGGTTATTGCCCTTTTAACTTCAGCATTCCCCACAGTAAGCCAACAGCGTTGCCTGGCTCTTGTGTCACAGAAGCTCATGAATCACATGGTGGCCCTGAAGTGCTAAATCTTAGAAGTTTAAACAGCCTACTTGGCCAGCTCCCCACAACAACTAGAATTTAAGAGTGAGCCCAAAAATAAAATCCAAAACAACCAAACTCACAGGGGGAAAAAAACCCTCAAAACCATAAACACAACAAACAAAATAAAACCAGAAACCAAAACAAAACCCAACAGGATATAACTGGAGAATCTTACAAAAATATATGCCCATGTTATAAATGTTATAGATGTTATAAACAGTCCCCTTACCACACAAATATATTACAAAAACATGTCTGTCTGTCTCCTGAGACCTTCCTTCAGGCTCAGCTCCCCTTCTCCTCTCCTGTGGACACTCTTGCTATCGAGAGCTAAAGCAAAGAGCAGGAGGAACAGCCTTTCCCTCAGCTGGTCCTTCAGTCCCTTCCCATGCACTGCAGGTGCACTGACAGCTCTCCCTCTGTGCCCAATTTACCTCCAAGACATAACCACCCCCTAGTTATCCACAGAACAACTCCATCAGGAAAACAGAGCCGATCAGAATTTTTCCCAGTCCAACCAAGGATGTCAGCTTCCTAAAAATGCCCCGTCTCTGTCTGACCAATGCCAGGTGCACCCAGGGACAGGGGAAAGGCAGGCATGGCAAGCGTCACCCACCCATCATGGATTTCTGGGCCAGCTGTCATCAGCCCCAGATTGTCCTCAGAGGCAGAGGAGGAGCTGGGCACTCAGGCAGGCACTGTGTCACCCCAGGGCTGCAGAGCCTGGCTGAACCTGCCAGCTCTGGGAGGCATCACACCAGAAGGAAAAAGCAAGAGGAGATGTGGTCCTTCAGCTGTTTGTGCATATGTGCTTTGTTTACACTGCAGCTCTCAAAGTCTGTTAGATTTAATTGTTTTGAAACTCACTTTGCTTATACAGACTTTAAAAGAGGTAGTAATTCTGAAAATGGGAAGTAGTTGTACTGACTATGACAGTCTTGAAAGAACCTATTGGAGCCTGTCATGAAAACTGGTACTCAAGAGGTGTTTAAATAATTATTTGAGATTATTACAATCCATTGTAGAGATGCTCATCAGCTCTTCAATCCTTACCTGACACAATCTCTTACCCCTGCACAAGCTCTTTGGATTCAACAGTTCTGTGCACTAATTTCACATGCAAAAGTAATTTTATTGTGACATGCCTCTGGGGGAAAATTTCTGTGTGAATGTAGTGGATGGTTTCAACACACAACATGTTAGTTCTTTTTCCTTTGAAAACTTGCCTAAGCAAGCAACCTAATTTGTAGATCAATCTCTAAAGTTACATTTGTTTTCAAAATGAAATCTGTACACGGAATTCTGTGGAAAATGTTGTAGGAAATAACTGACTGCCATTTTGCTCTATGCACATAACTGCACACAGCCCATCTGAAATTAATTAAATAAACTGCTACCACTTTTGTTCTTAAGTAACACTTTGCTACCAGATCATTTATTTTCTTACACCAGAGTCAAGGGACATGAGGTCCCAAAATGAAAACCTGCAACTGCACTTCCATCACAGCCCTCAAGGCCTGCCTGAGCTACAGTGATGTCTCACCCTAAGCTCTGTCCTACTCTGGTTGCAAATTTCCACACCGTAGTGTGTTAATGCCTTCCCCTTGAAACGCCCTTCCCGTGCCACTCCTCCCACATCTTATCCACAGGGCTCCCCTGGGGATCTCTGGCAGACAACTTTATGGCTCCCTTCTCAGTGACTACAGCAAAGGAATTCTCTATCAGCCAGAACTTAATTGGTGAAAAGAAGCCAAATAAGAGCTTAGGATCTCATCCAGTTTATTTCCTTAGTCATGATGTAATTGAGCTTCCCTTTTCACCGAGTATGGTGACACCTTCCCTCTCCTCTTCGCCCGCCTTCCTCACCCCTTGGAGAGAGGCCATCCCATCCCAGAGGGGCTGAGTCTGCCTCCGAGTTTGATTTCAAAGCAGAAACACATTATGGACTCCTGACTGCAATGGATAATGGCAGAATTTAGCACACAACACACATTCAATCAACATGGTTATGTCACTGAATACTCTTGGACGTGATACAACCTGAGGAAAGCTGACAAAGCAAAGAGCAGGAGATCCCTGTGCAGGAAGGAACCGCTGCCATGCTCGAGGTCTGCGGCTACACCTGAGTATGTTCCCACTTGCAGCCCAGCCCCAGGAGCAGAAAAGCACCCAGAGAAGGTGTTGGGTGGCACTGAGGGGCCCAAGGACACCCACTAGGCCAGAGCACAGCAACCCTGCTGAGCTGCTCCTGTGCCATCACAACACAACAATGCTGCCCTCACCTTCAAATGAGACCTCGTGATACCTCAGCAACACACCAGCCCTTCCCTGGAGGAGTGAAACATCATCAGAATACCTACTGCTTATACTGAGCTTCAAAAAAGTATTTCAGTGGAATTTATAATGATGAGTGAATATACTGTACTCATTTTATGTCTGGGAAAATGAAGGCACAGAGAGCTGAAGTGGTTTACTAACCTATGAAATGAATGCAGGTTTACTAATTCCCATTCCTCTGACATTGGAAAACCCAAGAAGCATCAAAAGCAGCTCAAATCACCTGGCTGTTTTACATTCTATTTGTTCTCAGTCATGTCTGAAAAGCTCCAGAAGCTATTTACTCTCAGAATTGTGGTGCATTTTCTTTATTAGGGTTGTGCCACATCAAGAAAAGCGTATTGAAAAATACACATTTGGTCATAAAAAATTTATCTCACCTATTTCAAAGATGATTGCCCTGATATGTGCATATTTTGCAAGAGGGTCAGTTAAAAATATGGAAAAGGAATTCTGACTAGCTATTTTACAGCAAGACTTCAGAGATAAAGAGCACAGAAACCTACATTTTAAAATTTATGTGACAGTCTCAGTTTTTAAAGGGCATCAAAAGTGGCTCAGGAACAAAAGGATGCTTACATGAAGACAAAAATATAAGCACACAATAACTCCATAAAGCTGACACAATATATTTAAGGTAGATAACTCAGTAATTAAAAACTGCCTGAGTTAAAAACTAAAGTAGTTCTACCAAAGTAGTTTTCTCAAGGCTCGAGGTTTCTGCTGTGATACACAATTATCCCTGATGTATTTCTCACTGTACAGAGCAGGACCTCGCTAATCTAATTGTCTTTTTTTTTTTTCTTTTGACTGTGCAGTCAGGAATCTGTACAAGAAGGCTTAGGGGAACAGGCTACTCTGCTTGTGATAGTAATTGAATATTTTTTCCCTAATGTTATTATACCAATAAAACAGAAACTACATACAAAATGAAATTAGCAATTGAAAATCACTGATGGTGCACCTTTGCTACTGCAATATTTTGTCCTATGGATATTTGCTATATAGTTCATTTTCAGCAATGAAATTATCACTGTCTAATATATTCAGCAGCAGGCCTTGAGGCAATTGCTGGATAAAATATCACAGAAGTGGCTAAAGATGTATGTTCAGAGCCAAATGTATTACATGAAGTAAATCAAGCAATAAAAGTCAGGCTGCACATCTACATCTAATGTACCTACAGAGCCTGCCATCACTGAAAGGCTTGTATTCAAAAATAAGTTATATTTAATTTTTTCTATAAATTTAGTCAGGAAAAACACATTATGGGATATTTATGCAAAACGCAGAGTCTTGGGAATAACATTTCCTCTCTAGTTCTGATTGATGTCAATGATAAACTTCTCTCTTTATGCCGTCAGTGACAGATTAGCACTAAGGGTGAACGTGATACAATTTCGGAGCTGAACCTCTGTGCTCTAGTTACAAGAAAGTTCATTTTACCTGTCTAATTTCACTACCTACCTTCATCAGAGAAGAGCTGTCATATTTTGAAGCAAATTCCAGCAATTTACATGTTTCAGGCTGGCAGGCAATGTCTTCCTAGAAAAACTTACCACCCTTCCACAACCTCCTGCGAAACGGCAAACCAGGTTAGAAAGATAGAGGAGATTGGATTACCTGTCTGCACCAGATCATTGTTTCTAGGAGATAATCCATAAATGATTAATCCTTCTAATGTTATTGAGCAATGTAAGGAGGGCTGCCTGTGACCTATTTCACCCTCTTACACTGTTGCTGTGGGAACAACTTTATTGTATAAATCGAATTGAGTATTTTCATTCTCTTGTTTTTATTGAATTGTAACTGTAATGTAATGATTCCTCTTTGGTTCTTTCAATGTTTTTTTTTTTAGCATCTCTTAGAAGGACCATAACTGTTGGTAATACTCATGTCCAAAATGGCAGTGAACACATAGATGGCTAAATGCTTTTTTATGTCATTTCCCTTGTATTTCATTAAAATATGTTACTTCAGAAAATGCTGTTGTTTTTAATGCATCCTGGTTCATATTTTCTGGAACACTTTTTCAGTTTGATAAGGAGGAAAAAAAGAAAAAAAAAAAAGAAAGAAAAAAGAAAGTCATATATTTGTTTCACAGAATCATTACTGCAGCTATTTCATGACAAAATGAGACCAAAGAAACTTCTGGTTAAATTCAAATTTCAGTATTGCAACACCTACCAGATACTATGCAAAGGAGTTACACACTTTATGTAGAGCATGGAAAGAGGAAAAAATCCCATATCCACAGCCAGGTAGGTCAGTGTGATAGCCCTCCAAAACCACGAGTCCCTTTACACACCATCCTATCCCATGGATTTTATTTGTTAGATTAACACTGCTCTGGATCCCTCTGGGCTGTCCTCACAGCTATATATACACCACTGTAATGTGTCACAATTCAGAAAACTTTTCTGCAGAGCTGGAAAATGATTTTTCACAGCTAGAAATAAGTATTTGTAGCATGAATATTCAACGAGGTACCTGTGGCTGCAGCATTAGTGCAGAAAGAGCACATGGCAAGCTGGAACTCCCATGAAAGGCTTCTCTGATCCACTCAGCACTCCTAAGGATCAAAACAACTGCAGGGAAGGGAACTTTTCCTTATGTCATAAATATGGTATAAACTGCTCTTGAGTAGCATGCAAGACCCTTTCTGTGCTAATCCTCAAGAGGTGAGATTTTTACAAATCCCATTTACAGAGGTGGGTCATAATCTCTAACTGCAGCAGCTCTCAGTTGTCCTTTATCAGCCTGGAAAAACACCACAGGAAAAACTATTTGTACAGTGAGGTACAGCAAGGACACTGAATTTCAGGAACTACCAGCCTCAGCAATGGCAAAGATCAAATGTGCTTTCACAGCAGACCAAAGAATATAACTGAAGTAAACGCTGTAACAATAATAAGCAAATAAAAATGCTCAAGTAATGCCTCCTCTAAAAGTAAAGGATTTTTCAAACAAAATGGCAGCCCTTACAAAATTCTAGCATCCCCTTCCCCTTGGTTTGTTTTTTTTTTAACCACTCAGAGAACTAAAATGCAAAGTAAAAGTTCATTGTTAGTGACTGAGAAAGGGCAAATTGTCCTGGTGATAACTATCTAAGACTAAGCGCAAATAAAAAGTCTGTAGAATTACAGGCATTATGACTGAAATTTAAGGTAGAGATAACAATCCAATTACTAATCAATAGCCCAGGAATTACCTCCACTTACAACTCAAAGAAAAACATCTGCAAGCAAAGCAACAGAAGTGTGTCATTTGCAAAGCAGCTCACAAACCCAGGGATTTCTGACAATTGCTTCAAGTGGAAAACTGCAAAGACTGAATATGAGTTCATGAGTCACTCAGATTTTCAGGACTCGATGGACCCTAATTCAGCCTGAAGTAATAACAGAGAATGGACTGACTGGGAGTTCTTCTCCCTCATCCCCACAGCAGCAATGTATTCTTTGCTGAGGATACTCAGCTAACAAGGGAAAAACAACGGGACTGCAAGCTGGAGAAGACTTTTCTGTAGGAAGTTTAAAGGAGTGACTGAAGCCCAAACAAGCTTTGGGAATATGTAAATAATCTCCTGTGTAAAAACGGGAGCCAGAAAAAGAGTTTGTTTAGCAGAACTGTCAACAGCCAGAGTAAACATCAACAGAGTCCCAGCCATGCTGTCACAAGCAACTGAAAGCATAAAATAAGATCTTTATTACTTCACCTACCTTAATATTAACATATATTAAGTAGATAACAGTACTTAGGGTAAGAAATCATCATATGCTGTCCTATAAAACCTCAGCAGAAACTGAAAATGTCTTCAGCATAACTGAAATATAGAACACAATGTTCTCTTCACTTGTTGAAACACAAATGGAATCTGTCCCACTCACAGAGAAAACATGAAAAGGGCATTATGTGCATCATCCCACCTCTGCCTGCTTCCATGCAAGAATCAGCAACAGGGAGTGACAGAGGAACATTTCCCCAGCAGTTACTCCTGCACAGCTCCAAGGAGGGCCAGGGAAATTTGCAACATAAAATAATTACAGAACAAGCCTGAGTAGCTATAACTAATCACCGTTTACACCGAGGGCAGGGCTTGGCTCTGAGTATCCAACATACCTTGGTGTGCTTCAAGGCTGAGGAAGCAGATGACAAGCTGTAGATCCCTTCTGATACAAAATATTTGATTCCAATGCAACAACAGTGGGATAGGCAGGGAGAATAAATTTAGTGAAATGCAGAACTGGAATTATCAGACAAAGAGGAAAACCATAACCAAACCCAGCCCCTCCCTTTCTTCATTGCTGCTCCTCGTATTTCACTTTTAGTTCAAGATGAAGCCAAGGACTTCTCACACCTGAGAAGATTTCACACACTTTGCCAATAAGCTTTCTAATTAGAAAGGTACCTTTGCCTTGCAATAATCTTGCAGAAAGGAGCAGCTTGGCACAGATGTTTAAGATACTATTTAAAACCAGCTCTTTAAAAAAGTTTTTGTCGTTTTCTTTCTTTTTAGTTTTTGAGCTCTTAGAATGTTGTTTCTTTATAAAATAGTTTTCAAACTTTAATAATTTCCTCACATTGTCTTTTTCTAATAAAGGCTGTTAGTCAGTAACAGGACATTTTACATCCAAGTATTTTTGGACATCATGTCACTGTTGGCCCTTGGTGGGCAAACATCACTAACAGAACCACTGAAACCCAAAATTTTATGGGTTAGATGGGGCCCTCCTGTGCTAAAACCATTAGGAGGAGATGGAAGATTTATGGAGCTCTAAGATATTCTTAATGACTTTTATTGGGTTTTTGTATCAATGATTAGGTCCAGGCTGTAGGGCAGACAACGCCGGGAAGGGCAGCGGGTCCCGAGGGCCGCAGGGGCCGGCGCTGCTCCGGGCGGGCGGAACGGCAGGCGCGGGCCGGGCGTTCCGGCGGGCCCGGCGCGCCGCGGCACCGGGGCGGTTGTCGCCGTTGCGCGGGCGGGGCTGCCCGGATCCAAGATGGAGGCGGCGGGCAGAGCGGGGCAGGAGATGAGCCTGGCGGCCCTGCGGCAGCACGACCCCTTCATCACCGGCATCGCCGACGTGACCGGGCAGGTCGCGCTCTACAGCTTCAGCCCCAAGGACAACGAGTGGGTGAGTCCGGCGGGGCCGCGCCCGGCCGTGCCCCGGCAGCGCAGCCCAGCCCAGCCCGGCCCGGCACGGGGCCCGTGCGGGGCTGCGCTCGCCCCGGGGGAACTTTGGGGGTTCGGGCGCGTTCCCCACGCGGAGGTGACAAACTCGAAGGGTGTTTGTGCTGGGGGAGAGGAGAGGAGGGGAGAGCGGAAAGGAGAGAGAGGGGAGGGGAGAGGAAAAAGCAGCGGGGAGAGAGAGGAAGAGGGAGGAAGAGAACACAAGGGAGAGGAAGGAGGAGGAGAGAAGAGGGAGAGGAAGAGGAGAGGAAAAAGAAAGAGGGAGGTAGAGGAGGGGAAGAAGAGGCAGGGAGAGGAGAGGAAGGAGGAGAGGAGAGGAAGAAGAGGGAGAGGAGGAGAGGAAGAAGGGGGAGAGGAGGAGAGGAAGAAGGGGGAGAGGAGGAGAGGAAGAAGGGGGAGAGGAGGAGAGGAAGAAGGGAGAGGAGGAGAGGAAGAAGGGGAGAGGAGGAGAGGAAGAAGGGGAGAGGAGGAGAGAAGAAGGGGAGAGGAGGAGAGGAAGAAGGGGGAGAGGAGGAGAGGAAGAAGGGGAGAGGAGGAGAGGAAGAAAGGGGAGAGGAGGAGAGGAAGAAGAGAGAGAGGAGGAGAGGAAGAGAGAGGGAGAGGCGAGGCCGTGTGTGCGCTCGGGGGTTCGCAGTGCCGGGGCAGCGCTGGGGCCGGAGGCGCTTTGGCTCCTGGTGCCCGTTGGCTTTTTCTCTTTTCTAATTGTACTTTTGTCGTTGTTGCTCGTGCCTGTTGCGCAGCGCCCTAATTCGGGAAGAGTGGGATTGAGAGTTGTTAGTGTGTGTCACTGCATTAAAACACAAGTTTTGGCCTGAGCGCTGTTTTTGTCACACAGCTACAGAAGTGGAAGTTCGGGGAGCTTCAGCCCTGCAGCTGCACGAAGTTTCTGTGCTTGTGGGTTACAAGCCCATGGTGCAGATTGCTCTGGAAACTGGAGTATGAAACAGCCGTGGCTCATAGTTCTGTCTTGGTGTTTCTGGCTGTGCTGTCATTGCTGTCATTTCAGTAGCATTGTGGAAAACAATCTGATATTTGGAGGCTGCCCTGGCAGGATCAGCATTGCAAGGTTGTGGAATACTGTAGATCACATCATGAGATTGTTGGCATGAGCAAGTTTTTGGAAGTGAGATTAATGCCCTGATCTTTGTAAGAAAAACATAGGTAGTTTCTGAAAATAGAATATGATATTTTTAGCCCTGTGATGTCAAACCTTATGGAAAGTTAAGGCTATTGTAAGTCTCTGTAATTAAAACACTGTAAAACAGAACTGCATAACTGTGTGAACAAGACATCCCTGAAATGCATTTGCTGTCTCTTGTAGGAGAAAACCGACATAGAAGGGACCTTATTTGTGTACAGAAGGTAAGGGTTGATTTGGAGTTTTGGTTGGTTTGGAGTTTTTTTAGGGGGGTATATAGTGGTGGTGATGTTTGTTTTCCTTTCTTAAGAAAACAAACTTCAGATATTTCCACTAGAGCTTTCATACTCACAGTTACTTATTTGTCCAGCTGTTAACAGCTGTGTATGTTTTCAAAAAGAATAAACTCTACACATGGATAAATAACTCTGTCAAAAGCCCCTAAAAGTACTGCTGAGAAATCGTAAAACTTGATGAACCCACATAAAAACCCAGTTTATCGAGTTTATTTTGCTAATCCAATATAATTTGTTAAGAGTTTGTTAAATGCCCAGTTGTCCTTTGTCTCCTAAAATCCATGAAGTTGATTATGAAAACAGTAGACATGACAAATTAAATAATCTGTTCTATCTTAGTTCTGGAAAATGGCAACAATTTTTCTAAATGGATGAAGCTGCCCAAAAGCTGGAGCTGTGCTGGTGTCTTGGTTTTAGGGGCTATTTGATTTCCTTATGAAAACCATGAAAGAAATTTCCAGCTCTATGGGATGGGGGAAAGGGGTGAGAGCACATAAAACCAATCATGAATTTAAGTTTTAAATGACAGGCAAATAAAAAATCTAAATGAAATAACACTTTGTTGAATATAAGAAGCAGAAATAACACAGGCTGAAGCCACCCTGAAACAGACTGTCATAGCTCAGTCATTGCAATATCTTATCCTAGCACTGTGAAAGGATTTGAGTAGCCAGTTCTGTTACTTCAGCTCCCAGCTTGGAAATACTTAGTGTAGGAAAGTGAACCAAATTTTAAAAACAAACAAACACAACCAAACAAAAACCCAACAAACAAACAAAAAAGGAAAGCAAAGGGTTTCTGTGTAACTAGCTGATAATTTCAAACAGTTTCTGTCAGGTGCATTAAAAGACTGACCTGTGATGGCAAGGATTGTTTACCCTCTCCTTGGAGGCTCTTGACTGGTTTTTGTTGTCTATGATTAGGTAAAGGTGGCCAGATCGTTAGAGAAATCTTAATATTTACTAGCTAATTGTGTCTGGTTTTTACCCTGCCTTCATCATGCTGTGTTGTTGATTATGTGACTGCTTACAGGCACAGCTGAGTGCTGACAGGAGAAAACACATCTAAAACTATCTTGAATTTCCTGTGCTTGCTGGGTGTTTTTGAACCTGGTGTCCAGCAAATATCTAGATAATAAAAATAGTTTCACTAAGCAGTATAATTCTGAATAATTTAATATGTACTTTGAGGACACATTGGGTAACTCCTTAGTTTCAGAGTTTCACTTTAGGAAGAAATTGCTGCTTATGGTTCCCCCAGAAGTGCATTTCATGCTATTTAAGAGAGCAGCCCTTTTGTATTGTCATGTCTATTTACAGTAAGGGAAATGGTGCTGTGTAAGTGGTTTGGGGTTTTCTCCTTTAATAAAAGAATTCTAAAATGCCTCAAAACTACCTCTTGTCAAGTATTGAATACACTTGAATTTTAATGCTGGACCTGCCCTAGTTTTTTTGAATAGGGTTTTTTTAGAGGCATATCTTTGATTCAGCAGTTTAACAGTGTAGAACTGTAATGCTAATCCTAATCCTGCTTTGAGGAAAGGGTAGTTTGAAATTGAAATTAGGTGGCAGCCAAGAAATGGCATAGAAGAAAAACTGTGAGAGTTTCAGGACTGCTAATGCTCCACCTAATAAAGCAATGGAGATTTGAAGATTAATTCATAACTCAGTTTCCAAAAATTATTTATGTCAATGAAGGTATAATGCTTGGTTTTGTTTTAATTGAAACCACAGGTCAGCTTCTCCTTACCATGGTTTTACGATAGTGAATCGACTGAACATGCACAACCTGGTCGAACCAGTAAATAAAGATTTGGAGTTTCAGCTCCATGAACCTTTTCTTCTCTACAGAAATGCCAGCTGTGAGTATAACTTTCTCTAAACCATATTAACTTGAGGTTCTGTTTTATAACCTAGATCACTTCTGATTACTGTGATGTCTTTTTCAAGTACAATGCAGTGGGGCAGGTTCCAGTGAAATGTCTGATGTTTTCTGTCTGCAGGGCTACATTTACTTAAATAGCTGTGCTATTATATTATGATCATCACCTGCTTTCAATAAAAAGAGAATATCCTATCAAAATGCAATATTGCTATATTCTTTTAAATTAATGATGTGATTATTGTAATCTAAACATATACAGTGCTATAGGATTAATAAAAACTAAGAAAGAATAATGAAGATTGATAGATTTTGAAAGCATTTAACAGCAAGGACAGATCTAAGAACTTCCTCTTGCAAGCAAAAAAATAAATATTAATCATTAGCTTCTAGAAGTGGAGAAAATTGATCAGCACTAGGTTGAAGGTTTCTTTCTCCACAGTAGGCTTTGGACTCAGCAGATAGTTGTCTATTCTAAATTTCCTGCAGTTTAAACTCTAGCAAGTTTAGGTACAGATGAGTGGTGAAACAGTACTTGGGATCTTCTTGCTGCATTTTGAATTCTGGCAGTGTTTGTGTCATGAGTTGAGCCCCAGAGTCCCAGTGTGCTGTGTTCCAGTTGGGTACACGCTGAAAGTCCTGGTGCTCCAAAGAGCTCAAAGTGTAAATTACACAGCCCTTACAAAGAGGAGGAGGGAGTATGTGGGTAAATGAACTTCACATGAGGTTAATTAGATAAATAGAAGTCACCCCACAGAGCAGAGGGTTCTCATGATGCAAAGGTGTCATTTCAGAATTGCAGCTGTGAAATTGGTGACATGGGAAACAAGGAGTTGATTCATTTGTTTGTTGAAGCTGCTGATGGTATAAGGAGCTGCTGTGGAATTACCAGTTTTTGTGTCCTCTGCTTGTGTTCACTTTGTTCAAACACAAGCTTAAAAGCATTGAAAATGGCATCTAAGCTTTTTATCCCTTATGATTTCAACACCACTATCTCCCTTACAATTTGTATTTAGTTGTTGTGTTTTGAGTTTTCTTTCTTACATAAGGCTTTCCAAATTTTCTGGCCACTGTCCCCTGAATTAGTTAGAAAGAAACAACTTATATGACTGAAATATATTAAAGCTGTTTGCCTCTATCAGCATGGTATTTGTGTAACTTTAAAAAACAAGACCAAACTAAAACCCCTTCAGGCTCGGTTTGGATTTGCAGACAAATTCCAACATGTATATGTTTTATTTGTATGGGCAGATCAGGGGATTCTTATCCAAGTTCTTTTCATGTGGAAGGATGTCCATTTCTGCTCAGTTGCCTGCTGGCATGAAAAACCTTTGCATTTTTGGGACTAATTCAAATCAGAGCTTTAAGCCAGTGGTTAATGTAGTGTGTATCTCTGAGGGCTTAATGTGCTGTCTCTAAGTGAAGTTCTGCTGAGATCCCTTAATGACTGAAAGAGGATGGACTGCTGGCTTGTGTGAGGAAAAGCTGCCTCTTACACAGTGTTGGCAACAGCCCTATTTCTTGTGGAATGGGGTTTTTTGTATCCTTGAAGAAATCTACTGCGATCATTAGAAACTGTTAAGGGCAGGTTGTCCTGTTAAGAGTGCTGAGTGATTGAACTGCTGATTCTGTTTCCTTAGCTTACAGATGGGGGATGGTTCAAACTACCTGGTTAAAACCTAAAACCATGTTTATTAATACTGCTGTTGGGCAGAGAAACATGTTTTCTTCCTTTACAGTTCAGTTGTAACAGGATCAGTGACAGAGATTTCCACTTCACCAGGGCATGGTGCAAATAGTAGCTGATCAAAGCAAAATTATGTCACCGTGTATTTGGGGAAGGTTCCGTGTCAACAACATTTGTAACTGAGTATGATACTACTGTTTTATAAACTCCACGTTTTCACTTTGTTCTGGGGTTCTGTCTTGACTTAAGAAGATAATAATGGCTAAGTGTGTTACATGCACCAGATCAGACCTCTGGCATTTGTCTGAAACGGCCCGAGAGCTGTTCTGAGATACCGAGTAAGGAGCTCCAGCCCCTGCAGAGCTGCTCACGGTTATGTGAGGAACTCTGCAAGCAGCAAACAAACACTGCTTTTGCTTGGCTATAAAAATGATTCTGCCTGTCATGCTAGATCATATTTTTGGTGGGGTTTTACCATTCTTTTGTAGTTTGATTTCTTCAAATACTCGCTATTACTATACAGTGACATGGTTATAGTTTGCTGCATGTAAGAACTTCGTTTTGTTAAGCTGTAGACAGAACACTGGACCCTAAAGGTTTGCTAAAATGCTGCCCCAAAGCTCACACCATTTACTTGTGAGGCATCAGACCCTAAAGCAAAAATGATAGAGGGTGTGACTAAGAAGCTGTGAGACAATGTACCACTTACAGAGGTAAACAGAAAGAAAGTATTCTACTTTTCATTGTTATAAAGAATTAATGAAAACAATTATCTCCAAACATGAACAAAGCAAGAAATTAACAAATTGAAAAGAGATTGTTTGACTTACTGTAACATATTTTAAATTTGAAATTCCTCTTAAAAGGTAACAACTTTTAGATTATACTTAATATGCCATTTATTATTTCTTAGTCTGCCGGGTATATTTGATCCTTTTTGAACTTCCCCACTGGACACCTGCACATTCTTTAGAGTATTCAGTGTATTTGTTCATGAAGCACTGAATCCCACTGACCTATTTTTTTTAAAATGAACCTAAGCTTGTTTTCTCTTGTTTGTGTTCTGTGAAAAGTGTGTTAAACTCTGTTTCAAAAAATGCATACAGTTCTGCCAGGAGTAACAGTCCAATCTGAAAGTTCAGTACTTCCATTCCATCTATAATGTGACAGTTTGGAGCTGACAGTTGATAGTTTGCTGAATTATAGAAGAAAATCAGTCAAAGTTTTAAGCAATGGCCAACTTACCTGTTAAAGTCTGCAGGAACGATTCTTCTGAGCCTTTCTGGTTTATAACTTTCCCTCTGTATCGGTGGTGCTGGTCTTGATTAAAAGGGTTTCTAATCCAAGTCAGTTCACTGGGGAGGTCAGGCAGGTTGATTTCCATGGTGCTGAAAAGACAGATGCTCAGCATAAAACTTGGGTATTAAAATAAATGGTCCTTGTTTGGTGTGGGGGTTTTGTTTATGGTGGGGAGTTTTTTCTTGCTTCTTATTCCTGTCCGAGGTAAGAATTAGTAATACAAAAATGGTGTATTTTGGAGAGGTTTATATGTTAAAGTGGAAAACTCATTTACAAAGTGCTGTCTTCTGGGCTTGTATTATTGATGAAAACAACTTGTGTTCAGAACAGCAAAAGCAAAACGAGTTGTATTAAAAGTCTTTGAAAGAGCTCCTGACTGGTTTCAGAAGTGGGAAGGAAAGTCTCTCCTTATCCCCCGTGTTCCCAGCTGGCAGCACATTAAGTGTAACACGGCTGAGATTGCCGACGCTGGCGGGCTCTCCAGCAGGCACATTAACCCAGTGCTTTAGGCTGAGATAAGAAAGGAGCCTGTTCTTTATATCTCTCGAGCAGAAGCAGCAATGCAAGCTGGAGGAGGGGAGGAACGATAGAAAACTGTTAAGAACTTCTAAAAATACATTGTTTGACCTGAAAGATGGCACTCAAACTGCAAGGGGCTTTCTGCCATGGTTCAGTGTTGCAGAGCAGCGATTCTTTCTCATTCCATACAATCCTGTCAGATGGCAGTTGGCTGAAGTGTTCCTGATCTCAGGTGCTGTTTGCCACCTGAGGAATTGCTCCAGTGCTACTGCTTGTGGCATTGTGCTGTGAGCTGTGTTTGTGAAATGACCTAAGACACTCAAAACAGTAAGAAAGGGAGGAATTTTTTTAATTCATTCTAATGATTTATGAATCTCTGTCGCAGGGTAATACACTGAGGAAATAAATACGAGGAATGTCAGCGAAGATGCTAGGGCTGACTGAGGAGAGGTGGTACTTCAGCTAATTAGAAGAAATACAAGCTTTAAGAGAGATGGCTTTATGTGATTTTGCCTTAAACTGTATTTGAAGTGTAAAGTGATGCATATATGGGCATTTCATTATGAGAGTGAGATGGGGTTTCAGAATAGGAGTCCTTAGAGGAGTCTGAAAGGTTTATTGTCCTCCACTTCCAGTTGTTCTGCCTTATTGTATGGCAACACCTAAATTGGAACTGTACAAATAAAACTTTTTTCTCTCTTCCATCATCTCTTCCAGCTGGTTAAGTGAACTTTTAAACAAATCATCTCTTTGAATGAGTTGAAGCTTTATCTGCACAAATGGTTAAACAAAGGGAAGCATGATAGTGTCTACAGTCTCCAAAACTGGCAGTGCTGATGAGTCCATGTGCACTTCCCCTGGCCACAGTTCCATTTGAGCAGTTTTGCCTTACTGTGTGCCCCTATCCTCTTGTGCTCAGATGGCCCGTTTGTGAAGCTGAGGCATAAACAGCATCAAGGAGCTGATCTGGACTAAAATGTACCCGTCTGGCATCAGGGAGAGGGGAGAACTGGGGTCAAACAAGTCAGTGGCAAAGCTGTGGGAATGTGAGGGTGGTGACACTGCCTCTCTGCTTACTAAAAGTGAGAACTGAAGTGAAACCACAGCTCTGGGATGCAGCTTCATTTTATGTTGCCGAAGAGTGAGGCTTCTGTCTTGCAGTGGCACTTGACTCTTCCCACTCTTAGTTCAGATCTGCTGGCAGATCTCAGAGCAGTGGCACAGTGAGCTGAGTGCCCCATGGAGCAGTGGGAGAACAATGGAGAAGAGTCCAAGGCCTTCCTTTTAGCACCATCCAGCTGTTAGGGTTGAGCAAGAAGACTTCCACAATGCTTCTGTCTCTCAATATCTCTTTGGTTTTCCATTGCAATTTCAATCAAGTTTTAATAAGGGATCCAGTCAAGTTTGGAGAGGAGTTGTGTTATGTGTTTAGATAAATATTTGTGGGTCATTGTTTCTAATAAAAATGACATATGTCAGAGAAGAACAAAGATAAAGATAACAGATGATTTGTTTTAAGTTTTATGAAACCTGATTTGTGTGTGGTATGGGTTACTCATTACTTCAGGTGTGTCAAAGTGTAACGTGAATCCTACTGAAAGATATTGCTGGTGATGATTACAAACTGCTGTTACTTGATTTTTAAAGATGCTGCCCAGCATTCACTGTACAAAAGCTGGATGTAAAGTGCTTAACTAGATGGAAAAAATGAATCACTTAATTCAGTGGCTTCTGTTGGGTGAAACTCTGGAAAGAACTTCAAGGAGAAAGGTGCCATTAGACATGTGAATGTTCAGCTAATGTTTATGCTGGGTGTAGCAAAAAAATCACATATTTAAAAAGAACTGGTAAGAACTAACTGTGATATAAAGCTGTTCACAGCTAGAACTGCATGTAAGAAATACATCAAATATAGCAATGCAGTTGGGACACACACACACACTCCAGGGGCAAGGGAGCTGAACTGATAGTACCCAAGTTCTCTTTTGGAAAGAGGAAGGTAAACATTCCACCCTGGTGGACGTACATTAATGCCCGAGTTTACTTGTTCATTATCTGCTTCACATCTTTGTAATATTGTGAATGTTCTGCAGTGCCTCCCTACAATTGCTTCCCAGTAGTACCAAGTGGAAAAAAGCTTGATAGTCTGTACCATACTGAGATTTGGATCTACTTGTGGGTTTGTGTAGGCCTGTTTCTGGCAGAATTGAGTGTGACTGTATCGTTTGTCCCATTAAGATATCGTTATAGGTTCCTTATCTGCCTTTCTTCACAAAGTATGCTTTTGAAGCAGCTTTCTCCTCTTGGCAGTTGGTCTGATAATGAAGCCAGGGAAGGGAAGGAGCTTTTCTTCAGTGCTAAAATATGTTATGTGACTAAAGAAGTAGCTCAAACTGGAAATTTTCATAGGTTTCTGTGCAGCAGACAATCCAGTTGTATTAAACTGGAAATTTTAATAAAAGCATTTCATAAGCCCTGACTTGGATGGCTTATAAACATAAGCACGTATGAAATGCTTTTGTATTGGCTTATGTCTTTTGTGCATTCATTTCTTTATGACTTGAAAAGCTTTGTTGCCTTAAGCTGGAACCTCTAAAGAAACAAACACCCAAATGAATACAGTTGTTATTGAGTAAAAGAAAAAGAAGAAAAGAGTTTCAGTTTGTCTTATGATACTGTTCTAGAAATGAGGTGTGTACATGACTTTTTGAGGATGTAAGGCTGGGATAACTGGAACATCTAGAGAAAAAGTTTGGCAAATAATTGCCCTCTTTGCCATGGCTTGACATAATTTTGAGTGGGCTGGTTTGAGGCTTTTGAGTGTTTTGAGGAGGAAAAAAAGTGAGTAAAGAAAGAAAAGGATTTGATTTTGAAGTAAAAATCTACATCTGGCTGGAAAAAGTTGTGTAATTTTTTTTTTAAACGTTCCTTTCCTTCACTTTAAGTCGTATTTTTATAATCAGTGATTTCAACTTCATAATAACATCAGCATGAACTGCAGTATAAACGTGAGTTTTAAAAGGCTAAAAGCGATTTTTTTCCCAAAATTAAAGTACTTTAATGGTAACACATATAAAGTGTCTAATTACCTTTAATGTACTTGCACACTGTGCATTGACAAACTTTGTAGGTGAGTTAAGACTTAAAATAATCTGTTTTGTGGGTTGGATTCAATACAATTCTGAGAAAAGTTCTGCAGCTATGTGGTGTTGGCACAACGGTGGGACAGTGAGGAGATGAGCTCGTGTGTGGGGAGAGGCCCTTGGAGATGGCATTCCTGGGGAAGGAGCAGCACATGGCACTACTGACAAAGTTTCTCCCTCTGATGGAGTATCTTTAGCTCAGCAGTCGGGCTCCAACTCTGCCAACTTTCAGTGGAATTTTAGTTCTGAAAGCCAGAACGGGGCTGAGTGTCTTGCTGAGCTGGAACCCTTTTGCCCTCATTGCTTTGCCCTTGATCCCTTCAAAGAGCAGGGGTCACTGTGAGTCTGTTTGAAAGCTGCTCCATGAATGTGACGGCGTGATTGGACCTTTGGTACTGCTTCCATCTGCATGGGGAACCTTCCAGAGAGCCCCTGACTGAACTGTCATTCTGTAATTCCAACTAATCTTTTTGTTGATTTTCAAAAAATTGACAAATTTTAAAATGAGTTTTTTAAAAATGGATATTCTTTGGCCCAGTTTAAATGGTAAAGTCAGTAATTCAAAACAGGAGGCTGCAACTGCAGATGGCATCCGCTGGTTCAGGCTTCATTTTCTTGCTGCTTTTATTTTACAAGCAGTATCAGCATTTTGTCCTTCTTGCTTTTTATCTAACTAAAGATATTTGTGTTTGCACAGGTGCTATTTCTGATTATTTTATAGTCATTGGTCACACACAATATTTGAGTGGAAACTGATGGTCATGCACATGTGACAGATCTAATTCACTTTAGTTTTTTACTTTTTTCCTATGCATTTGATTTCTTTGCCTTACACTTTTTTTCCTATTTTCTAGTGTCAATTTACAGTATTTGGTTTTACGACAAGAATGACTGCCATCGAATAGCAAAGCTCATGGCCAAGTAAGTACTGGGACCTTCTTATTCTGTAATTCTTTTATGCACTACAGGAAAAAATCAGAACCTGTTAAATTGTCTTGCTTTTTTCTCACTCTCCTAAAATGGAGAAATACAACATTCTTGCTGGTACCGTTTTTTTTGGTAATGAAAATTATATTTTTGTTTTTAAAAAAACTCCCAAGATTAAAATTTTCTGTTAAGTGATAAAAAAATCAGTTGAAGTATCAATCGCCATTCTCCAAAGGAAGCACACGTGAACACTGTTCATTATTTTAAATTGTTTTGCATAAGGATTTTAAATTGTTTTGTATAGGGATGCTGGCAAAAGATCTTCTGATACAGGAAGTATATGGAAATAAATGATGGTTGGGTGTTTTGGTTGGTTTTGTGGTGGGCTATTTCTTGTACAAGTTTGTGGTTTGTTTGGGTTTTTTTAAGACTTAGTTATTACTCCTGACTAAAGCAAAGAGATGCTAGAATAGTAAAACCAGGTAGAATCTTCTAGAATTAAAGCAAATCTTCAGTGTCCTTAGGAAGGAGCTTGAGTTGTGGGACAGGGTTGCTGCACCAGCACAAATGCAAAATGTAGATGTCCTGCACAGGGTGTCTTCTCATCCCTTGTTCTTGGCTTTGCTTCCCTTCACTATCCTGAACTTCCTTAACTACTGTGAGCCTTAATCAGCATGTCATGGCTTGCAAGTCAGGGCATATTGAAGACTTGCAAAATTGAATTCTGTGGAAATATATATTTAATTATATGGAAACCAGTCACAATGTAGACATTTTGAGCTGAATTCTAATTTCCTAGTCTGGGGTTTTTGCAGTGGGTTATTTTGGCTTTTCCACACAGAAGCAGTGTGAGACAACATAAATGCCAGACTTAGATATCCAGATCTCTTTCTAAATTCTTTTTCTTTTTTCTTATCCTGATAACCCCATACAGTTCCCATTTCCCGCTTTTGTTTGTTTCTGCCCAGTTACGTTGAAGTTTTTGCTGTTACTTGGCTTCTCCAAATATAAGGATTTGTTATAAGGGTTAATGGAAAACATTGGGTGAAATGGACTCTGGATCTTGTTACCAAAACAAACAACAAAACATCTATTGCCTCTCCTCTTTATAAACACAGAAAGGCCTGGCTTCCTTTGTTTAATGCACCTTTTAATTTACAGCCATGATCCATGTTTGAAGTGGGAGAGAGAGCTGAACCCTTCAGACTCTGCCATGTTCAGGCACAGCTGCAGTGCAGGTCTAAGCAAACCTTGAGTCCATTTGGTGTAAAATGAGTCTGGGCACTGTGGCACCAACCATGGCTGTAGATACATCAGGAATCTTTAGAAGTATCAGGTATCAGACCAGTCCAGCCATAGCATAACAGTCCATAAAGCACATTTACCCTTTTTGCTGGATTGCAATATTTACATTTTCTTCCAAGGGTATTAATTTTTTTCCACTTGTTGTTGTTGTTGTTTTGGGGTTTTTTTTGTGTGGTTTTTGTTTGGTTTGCTTTTGTTTTTGTTTGGAAATTTAAATTTACACCTTTTGTTAAGGTGGGGTTTTCTTAATCACTGATGGAAAGGGGTACTGCCTTTATAGTACCTCAGCACTTTAAAAACATAGCCATAAAAGGTTTCAAGGAGATTTGCATTCTCTTCCCTGCTGTTTGACTTGACCTTATTGTGCCAGACCGAGTTAACAAGATTGCAGACCATCCATTTGTATTTTGGTGGCTTATCTTTCAGAAGAAAAGCAAATTAGTGTTTGCTTTGTAATCGCAGACGTCGCTTCTCACACTCTCCCCCTCCCCCCTACCCTTCTGTGAGGTCGTGCCAGGTATATTTTCAAGGCTTTAACTGCAGATATTCTTCAACAAACTGTCACAGCAGCTCCTGTGTCCCTGAAGGAATGCGAGCCTCTTCCACTATCTGATATAATGGAAAGAAACAGCAGGCCTTGCTTAAAAAAGATTTAATCCTGGATTGCACACAGAGCATGCTCAGTGTACACATTCGCATTAGTTGACTGTTTTTCCCCAGGAACAGTATTCAACTTTTTGTTCTTTTTTTTTTCCCCAAAGAATTCTAGAATTTTCTAAAATGAAAACATTTTATGGGAGTCATCGAACTCCTGACTTCAGAAACAATTAACTTGTGTCTAGTTAAGTCAGGATGATTGATTGAGGGATAAGCTTTCTAGAAGAAGTAGGTCAGAAACTGGGGGGTTTCAAATATTTGTGAATCTGTTGCATTCTGACTGGTAAATCGAGTGGGGGGTATTTTTAGCTTTGTTTATAAGCTTTTTTTACCCTGTTTCAGCCCAAAGTGGCTTCTGAGATACAGGCAGCAGGCTAGAACTGGGAGAGATCTCAGAGTTCTGGGGATACAGTTTCACATTTAATCCATCACCACCATCTAAATGTAACCTGCACAAGACAGGATGGAGTTGGAGCTATGACACAATTATCTACATGAGAAAATAAACTGTTATTCTTCAACAAAAAAAGCAAATTTTAAAAAGGTAACAAACACTTCATAATGAACAAGGGAAAAATATTATGAAACGTTTTTCAGAAATATTTGTGAAGCATTTCTGTGAAATGGATGTACTCCTTGCGGATGTTTTAATATGAGACCAACTAGTACTGTTTTCATTGGAGGATGTTTCATTGAAACCTGGGCCCTCAGTTGTCCAGAATTTTTCCTTTCCCTTAAGTATTTCTTTTTTCTGATGCAATTATGCTGACACTTAAAATTTTGACCAAGTATTGCGATTTTTTTTTTTTATTTACGTTGTTCTTTCTCATCCTTAGTTTTGGAGTGAGTTTAAACAGGTCCTAGGTCAGGACTGGGTGACCACGTGGGGCGCTTGAACAAAATGTTGTCTCAGGGTGTCACCACAGAAACACTTGTGGAGTATTGAGCTGCTCCATCCCAAGGGGCACTTGCTGCAGTTCTTGGAAACTGTCAGGGTGTAGATTGGCCCCCCTATTGTGAGTTACCTTTGCAGGTGTCTGCAGCTCACAAAGAAAGCTGTACTAATAACCAGAAGCTGGTTAAATAACCAGCTTATGTCATTAAAAATTCTGAAAGCAACACTGAATTGTTAAAAGCCAAATCTAACCCTTTTGCAACTAAACTCCAGTGAAGTAAAGAGGCTTGGTTGTTAGAAAACTGGGAAGAAACTTCCAAGACTTGAACTATTTTTTTCCTCAGAAACGTCAACATAGAGGTGCATATAAATAATTTCAGTCTACAAAAATCTAGAGTTTGTCCTGAATCCTAACTGACCCAAAGAAACTGGAGGCTGGAGTGATTGACACTGCCTGTGATTGTTGTGACGGCACCTCTTGGCACCCCATCAGCCATCAGTTCTGCAGCATGCAAGTTCTCAAGTGACATGCCAGCTCCAGAGCTCTGCCCTGTTTACAGTGCTTGTTTTTTCTTAACATATTTGATTAATGCAGGCTTAAAAAAGAAGGGATTACAGGCTGGTGTGTGTTTATTTCAAGAGGATAAGCTCCAGCGCATTGCACAGCCATGTATATCTTGTGAACTGCGTATGGATTAGGAGTGTGTGCTGCCTTTACTTTTATTAATGAAATGTGCCACGGACACATCATCTTCTTGCATATCTTAATTATCTTTCAAATGGAAGTTTTGGATGCTTGAGGCAGGTAGGAGTGGAGTAGAATTGGTGAGTGAACCGTAGGCTCCAGAGGCTGGCAGGAACACGGTGTTTCCAGCCTGCAGGTAACTGGAATGATTACAGGGCAGCTCAGGAAGAAAACGGTTTGTTGTTCTTTCCACAGTGTTAGATGGGACTGTGAGGAGTTACTTGCTCTGTGTCTCCTTGCAGACCGACTCCAGACACATCTGGTGTGAGCCAGCTCTCTTCTTTCCCACTGTCTTAGTTTTGTTGTGGAATGCTCAACCTCATCCTGCTTTAGAACTGTTGGGTAATAGATTTTGTTGAATGATACAGCTTGATTTGGCTAAATATGGAAAAAATGCATGTATGGAAGTAAAGAGTAAAAACAGCATATCTTAACCTATGCTGTAACCTGTGTTCTTTGTATATCACATGCTTGGATGTCCATGTGTTTGATTGTAAAAATGTCTAAACAGGAGAGTTTTATAGAAGTGGTGTTTACTGTAGGTAAACTGTGAGGGAGAGACAGCCCAGCACTCTCTGAGTTGGAGATAAATCATACAGACCATCTGACAATTTGACTTGTATAAACTTGCAGCAAATGAAAACCTGACTAACGTTGGTCAGATGTGTGTTACATTTTTATTCAGGCAGAAGAAATGTGTTAATATCCTGGGAGTACTTTTTTCTTCGCTGCTTTTTGCAAGATGTTAACTCTAGATAAAATTTTTAAGTGCTGTTTCTCCTTTCCTGTTACAGAGTGGTTGAACAAGAAGCTCAGAGATCACAGCAGGTTTCCCAGGACAGAAAAAGTCCCAGCAGAACCAATGGCTGCAATGAAAACAGGCCCATTGACATCCTGGAAATGCTCAGTAAAGCCAAGGATGAATATGAACGAGTAAGTGAATGTCTCTTTTCTGGAAGCTAGTTTTTAGCTCATCAGCTGTGCTTTGCTTAAAGGGTGGGCTGTCTTTGCCGTGGTTCCAGCAGTCTTGTTTTCAGACTGATGTCTTGTTCCCTCCCTCAGGTACACTGTACTAGGAAGCAGTCTCTGCTTTCAGGCAAGATGGATTAAATACTGATCATGTGATCCACCTTGAAGTGTAGCTTGATAGGCCCATTTTACAGTGATTTCTCCTCCTGTGAGAAAATTTTGTCTCTGAGAATAGCAAATAAAAATTGTGCTCAACAGAATCTGTCTCTTCTTAGTCTCAAAAGATGTCTTGTGGTATTACAGACTGAGTCATTCAGTACATCTGTAGACTCCATGAAACATATTTTAATAGCTGTAGACTAAATGTGAGAATACTGTTCCCCTGTCTTTCTGTTCCCCAGTTTACTACTTCTGTCCTGTCTACAGTGTTTGTCCTTTTAATAAATTAACTCATTTTGGAAGGAACAGTCTGTTATCTTTTGCCAGTGCTAAATTCACAAGATTACATAGTGAAGCATGTTAGTTCTCTTAGGAAAGAATTACTTTATATAGTTGTGAAGACCAAATTCATACATGCAGGATGAATATAAAGGTAGTGTGTGGGAGATCCAAAAAAGGAAACAAAGATTCTGAACACGCCTCTTCCCAAGTGCAGGGATCCAGGAATGTGCAGTAGTAAAGCAATGTGTGAGTATTTCATTGCAGAGCTGTGCTGAGGTTTCTTTGTGAGATCACAAACATCATCAACACCTGAATGATTCTTCTTTCGATCTTGTATCGATTTAGACAGATTTGAAGAAATTGAAGTCATTTTGGAAAGAAGAACACACTGTTTGGTAGTGCCCTCTTAGGATGTGATGAAGCCTTTCTCCCTCTTTGTCCTTGCAGTATTGAATAATACAAATTTCCATCAGACTGCTTATAAAATGACTTGGGATATTCCAGGTTGTCTTCTAATTTTCAGATCTTTTTTCATGTGAGATTATTGAAAAGCCAGAAACAAAGTTCTAAGAATCACGGACAAGTGAAATTCTGTTAAAGAGGCAATGAGTGTGTGCAGATTTTTTTAGTGGTCGATGTCTGTGGTATCAGTAATATAACAGGGAGATATGCAGGGCATGGGTTACAGCAGAGCTACTTTAAAATTGGGGTGGTAGATTTCTCCTTGTTTTATGTGTGTGTGTTTATGTCTTGATACTTTTAGAACACTGGTGAAACTGCAGTAGTGACTTCATTTCCTTTTTGTGTGACATGGACTGCAAGCTGGATCTGTTCAACATGATCCCCTCATAGCCCTCTGTGATTGTAGTTGTGTAGCAGTTGCCAGATAAGCAGAATTGAACAGTGTTGGTCATGTTTCAGACAAGCTTCTTTGGAGAGTGTTGTGTTGACCACCTCAGCTTTAACAGCAAACCTCTGGCACGTTAACTTTGGAGCTCCTTGTAGCCAAGGTGTGTCAACCTTAACACGATAAGGAAACCAACTTGTTTGGAACATGGCTTATTGAGAAACCTTTCCTGTCTTTAATTTTTACTTTTTAAATAATTTTATGGCACTTGGTAATTACACATGAATTTGTATTTAGGAGCAGAAAGTACTTATCTGCTGGTACATTCCAGATGGATCATACAGTAATCCTTGTGTGCAGCCCACATGAGATTGGCAGAGTGTCAGCATGAGAAGGGGGCAGAGGGAGTGAAAAAGAGATTTATGAAGGTCTGAGTGATTTAATCTAGGATTCCAAATCAGCTTAATCCTTCAAGTACACACTACATCAAGCCCATATGTGAAAATGAATGAACTCTGAGATTTTTTTTCTTTAATGAAATGAATGGATGCTTTTTATAGTGTGGTTTTGTGTGTGTATTCCAGTATGAGCATGGGAACATACTGCAGCTCATCCTCTAGTGAAAAGAACACTGCCTTTCCTGAGTTTGTAACTAGAAGGCTTCTGGCATTTCAGGCACAAAGAGTTTTGACCTTCAAGTTGGGGGCTAAACGAAAGATGGGACAAATTTGCTTCTCACCTCTGTCCCTAAAACACAATATATAGTCTTGATTTTGTATTTACTGTTTCAGTTAGAATTTGAAAACGAAAGCATAAAGCTCATACTGCTTTTTAATCTGTTGCTAAAAAGTTTAACCCATATTTTACTGCTGTAAGTGATCAGAGCAATCATCATGTGTTGTCCAGTGCTGAGCTATGTCACACACATAAGGTGTTATTTATCCACTGAAAGCTGGATTGTTCTAGTTTGGGCTTTTTCAGTGGTGGTTTAATCTGTAATACAATTTCCATAGTTGTTCATGTATATATTTATTAAAGATGGAAGTCGACTCAATCTGTAAACATACTGTTATAGTGCAACTCTCTTGTCTGGTTTTGTCTTGCTCACAGGAAACTGCATTAACACCTGAAAATGTATGTACATGTTTGGTTAAACTTTGTGGAAATAAGCTGGTGACAAGCTCTCTTTCCAGCCACGTGGAGTGATTTCCATCAGGATTTTTTTTCTAAGCATTTCCTAGATTGGGTTCTTGATTTAAAGAAGTGCAGCAAACTTCCTCATTAGGAGCTAATGCAGACACAGGATGTGAAACCTTTTCTTTAATACGTAGTTTTCTTTCTTGGTGAAAATGTATAAAGCCAGTTGTGTTTTGGTTTTTTTTATGTAATAATAAAGAGCAAGAGCTCTATGACTACATATCAGATTCTGGATGTCTTGGTATTATTTTTATTTCCTAAAATTTGTGAATTCTACAGTGTTTCACAAAAATCAGTGCTTTGTATATCGTCTGTATTTCAGTCCATGTGCCTTGTAAACAGGGTTGTATAGTGGGTAAATGTAGATTTAAACCTATGTATTAATTTTTTTATTTTTTTCCCCCCTCAGAATCAGATCAATGACTTAAGTATTATATCAAGTTCTGGAATGCAACAAAATTCCAATCCTCCAAAGCCAGAAAGCACAGAGCCTTCAGAACAAAAGCCTTCATTACAAGTGCAAGAGCAGGTATGGTTCATCCAACCCTAAATGAAGGGCTTTTTTTTTTTCCTCATTTAGAACTTTGTTTCAGTACCAGAATTGGGTTTTTTTGTAGAGTGCAGTGTTATCTGCTGAATGTGTTATCACCATAAATAAACTAATGAGTTTGAAGACTTTTAGGATCTTAAATTCTGTCTTTTGACTTAGCATTTTAAAAATATGATGAAATGTCCACACTGCTGTGAATATCCAGGTATGTTTAAATGGACCAGCTTGGATTCTGGAAGAAGTCAGACTGTGATGATGTGCAGGATGATTTGGAGAGATAGGAATCAAGAAAAGCTGACCTATGTCACTCAGGTGGACGTAACGTTGCAGCCTTTCACCCATGAGCTCAAGCCCTGAGTTCTCGTGGCTCAGACCTCTAGGCTTGTCTGTGCTGCCTTCAAAGCTACAGTTGCAGTCCTGCCCAAGGAAGCTGTGGCTTCACACAAGACATTTTGGAGATAAATTTAGGAAACAAGTAAATTCTGCAATAAGTAAGACATGAAGTGCCTTGGGCCTGCTTGCAGTGCCACCCAGTGGGCACGGGAAGGGCAGTGCTGTGCTCCTCAGAAGATGCCCCAGCGAGGACAGGAGCTTTAGTTCCCTGCCATAGTTCACCGGTGTGCTCCTGATGCAATGAACCACCACGCTGGAGAAATGAGGTGCCCCAGGAAAATGTGGGCAACCTGGCACTTAAGAGTTGTAAACAAAATACTTAGTTTGGAGTAGTAGCAGTTTCTAGTGCAGGTAAGGCTGGGGTATGGGCAGCAGGAATCTGTTTTAGGGGATGGGGGAGTAACAGTTAATGAATTAAAATACGGGGTGGGGAGTTTGTTGGGATTATTTGCTATCCCAGCACCTCTGCTTCTGGGTCAGCACAAGTCCTGGAGTGACCCCTGGCAGCTCTGCTTGCTGCGTGCCGCTCTGGAGACCTGGCACCAGGGTTGCCCGAGGCTTTGCTTTAAAAGCAGATATTTTCTTTTGGGTCATTTCATGTAGATTGTACAAAATCAGCTGAAGTGCTCCACCTGACAGCACGTGGAATTGTGGAACAGGAATCAAATAACTAGTAAAGGAAAAACTAGAAAGATAAGATTGTAACAAATTCTTCTGGAGTAATTAAAGGGCAAGTCAATGTAGAGAACATGTAAAATGTCATATTTTTAGTTCTGTTGAGCTATTTTAAATAATAGCTGCAGAGATACTGGAAAAAAATTACTTGGGTAGTATAAGTGATAATTCTGTAAAGCCAATTAACTGGCTTTGAATGTATCACAATTGTGTTGGTGCTGAGCCACACCTTTAATAATGTGGACAACTGGAAGACTACTGGAAAGACATTCCATTTCAACTATAAAAATACATTTTTCATCTAATTGAAACATACCTAAAAAACTGTGGGCATATGATAAGTACAGTGAGATTCCTAAACTCCCTCCAAAATGTCACACTTGCATGTGGATTGACTAACTTCATCTCATGTTAAAGATACCACATGTTTGGGAATAAAACTAAATGTCTTCTCTATGATACTGTGAAGTCAAGTGTTGTATCTTGGCAATTCAAAATTAAAATCAGTTGTATCATGAAATGCTTTTGTGGCAGCAATCAGCAAAACTGAACCAGAACACTGAGACAGAACTGCATTGGCAGTCGGAGCTCGTACTGTAGAGTTGAACTTACCTGAAATGATTTCTGGAGAAACCCTTTGAGCAGCAGCAGCTGCACCTGCACTCTGTTCCTATCAGATAAAGGGGTCATGTTGCCTTTTTGCAACCCCTGCTGATGTGTCTTCATGACACCCTGAGTTGATGATATGCTCAAAGTATACTTTAGCCAGAGATGGACAAGGCAGCAAGGTGGGGTTTGTACTTCATGCTGGAAACAAACTTCATGTTTGAGACTGTCCATGTGAGGGGACAGTCTGAGCTGACTCAGAGCATGGTGATTTCAGTTGATTACTTGACTGTTGTAATGTATTACTAAAGGAAAGTTAGTCAATTAATCATACTGAAGTGAAAAGCAGAGTTTGAAATGATCTGGACAGTGATTCTTCTTTTAATGGAATCTTTATAGTTGAAGCACAGGTCTCTGGAACAGTAAGACCAGTGGAGGAAAGTAAGAACAACTTTCTAGGAAAAATTCCTAACATAATTAACAGGGTTTATAAACTATAGACTGTCTCAGCCACAAAATGAAAGCGTGCCTGACTTGAAGCTGGCTAAAAATGAGTAACAATGGCAGTAGAGGTGAGTAACAAGGGCAAAAGTCAGTGTGATTTCAAGCCCAAGTTTTTTTAGGCACCTGCACTGCCATGGCTTCACTGCTGTTCTCTGTGCTGGGAGAACTGGAGCCAGCAGAGCAATGTCATGGTACAGTAGTTGTCATTGTGAAGTAGTGTCTTTGTTTAGACATACCATCAGAATACACTGGAATTGTGCTGCAGGCCATTCAGGCTTCTGAACAGAATGTTGTGTTTCAGTCCAGCTGTTTTACATAACTTCTAGTCCTGTGCAACCTCAAAAAAAAAAAAAGGAAAGAAAGGAAAATTTTGAGATTACGGGTGGTATTAATAGTTATTTCTTTTCTCCTTAGTAAAATACATCTTAAAATATTTTCATTAAAATAGTAAGCAGATGATATCCTTAAAGTCGTATTTTTCTAACAATGTCAGTGTAGCTAGATGTATATTTTTGGGAGAGACTAAAGGACTGGTAGATGTAACTGTCTGCATATATATACATACACAGTTTTCAAGCAGATAAATACACATATATTTAGGTTTATACAGATTCTTTTACCTACTGTGACATTGTTAATGAAAAGGGTGAGGAAAACTGTCTAGGCATGTATTGCTAGTTCAGTTGTGTAGCTTCTAGTTTCTGTGTTCCTTTCCCATCTTTTAGGCCATTTCATTATTTCCAACTTCATAAATTCAGTGAGGATTTTGTTCAACATGTCTGTTTTTCCCCACATCCCCCCAGAGTGCCTTGTGTAGTTGTGGCTGATGGATGATGGCAGGTGCCATGTTCATGACACAGCCCATATCCTTCCCCCTTCCTTAGTACTTGTGCACAGCCTGTCCCAAGAAGGCTGTAAAGAAGAAGCATCCATAGCCAGGACATTCCTTGTAAATTAAATTAATTTCAAAATTCCTGTAAATAGGGCCCACTTGATTTTACATGCAGTTGACCTAGTTGTGTCTCATAGTTTTCCTGAATTTGTAAGAGACCCTGGGAGTTGCACAGTGCTGTATATATTTCTAACTTTAAAACTTCTTTTTCCCTTCTTTTTAGCCATTTCAGTCAAGGCAGAAGCATCTGACTTTGGAGGAACTGTTTGGAACCTCTGTACAAAAGGAACAGCCCACAGCTCCATATCCCAACCCAGAGAGAATGGAGAAGCTGCAGACAGATGCATCTGCCAGAGAGCAGCACAGTTTGCTTTTGCCTTTTTCCTTTGACCAGTCACCAGTAATGCAACAATCCCTAGGGAAATCAGAAAGTCCAGGCGTTAAAAGCAGTGCCAATCAGCAGGACTGTTTAACACCTATGCTAATGCCTCCAGCTTCGGTTTCCCAGCCTGATATAAAAAATGTTTCAAGCTATTCAGTTCGTTTAAGCCCTGTTCTTAATTCAGCCTCGACAATGGAAGCTGCCCCTGCTCAGATGCTTCCTGGCCTAAAACAAAGCAACAGCATAATGCAGGTTATGCAGCAAGCTGCCAAGCCCATATCCCCACTGGTGAATCAGCCGCCGTCTGAGGGGAACCACGCTCCACAAAACCTCATGGCTGGCCAAAGCCAGCTCATAGCACCCCTGACAACAACCAACACGGGAACTGTCTCAAATCCATCTCATACAAGTGTTGATCTTCTCCAGAAACTCAGGTTGACCCCACAGCATGACCAAATGCAACAGCAGTCTCTCACTAAAACGTCCTTAACACCCAGCATCTCTGCCTCCGTTGGCCAACTTGCAACACCAGAGAGCTTCAAAGAATCTCACACTAAGCCATCAGCCTTGAACAGCAAGTTAATCTCTCCCCTTCAGGTATTCTGATATCCATGAAGTTTTAGGCTGTTTTTAGATTACCTGTATTTTTCCCTTGGAAATTTGCTGCTGTGTAGTAGCCTTTTAAAAATAACGAAGGACTTCCACTGTGTGATAGTGATTGAATTGCTAAGTTAGACATTCAGTTCCATTAGTTCTATATCATTGGCATCTGCTGCCAGTGACAGACCTGTCTGTAGAGGAGGAGGTTTTTCAACCTCCTGTTAGTAAGTCCTAAAGAATTCATCTGTACTTGTGTCAGAAAAATATTGCTCAGATCTGCTGATCTGAGAAGGGATGGAATGTCTCAGGCTCGTCAGTGTTGCGAGGGGTGATGCTGTGGAAGTGTAGCCTGGACTTTATTTAAAGGTATAAAATTAATTTCCTTTCTCTTTTTTTTTTTTTAATTTAGACTGTACAACAAAACAAAGAGCCAGAAGTGTTTCCACAGCCGAAGACTTTGTGTAAAGCAAGTCAAGTAAGTGAACAAGTACCTCTGTTAATTAGTAGTTTTGTTAGAAAAGAGAAAACCCAGCTGTGGTTCACTGTTAATATCTCAAATAGTCATCACCCACTGACCATATGTGAAGAGCTGTTACGAAGCAGGAAGGAGCTGCACTGAAGGAAGGGGGAGCTCTCAGTGAGTGCGCTGCTCTTGTGCAGTGCCTCTTATTGTTGGTTCTAATGTGGAAATGAGAACACGTTTTTGGATTTACAGCCTTGCAATGACTTTGCACCATTTGAACTGGTTTTTTTAATGTTTCAAACAAGCACTACTAATGCCATAATATTGTAGCAGGGTCTATTAGCCTTAGCCTGACCTTAAGCACCCCAGAGGCATAAAATGCAATCCTTCCCTTATTGCCTCTTAGTTGTCCTGAGATAACCTTGTATTTTACGAAAAGATACAAAGTGAAAGAAAAGGAAGATGGAGGAAGAAAAGAATAACAAGCATTTGTTATTGCAAGACTGTCTAATAGCAAGTTTTAGTGATCTAAATTCAGATTTAACATTATTAGAACTGTCTTGGGTAAGAGTTCAAAATAATGTCAATTTTAAATTTCAGGTTGCAGTTAAAAAATAGCTGGTAATAGTCAAGTCTTCAAGAATTATTTTAATTACCTTTTTGTTATGTATTATTTTTAGGATACCATCTGTACTTTAATTCTGCTTTTCCTTTACCCACCTCCTCCTTTCTCAGATCTCTTAAATTGCCTCATTCTTGTCAAATGTGCACTACATGAAAACAGTTTTAGTAGCATACCCGGATCTGATTGTGAAGGCAGTAAAAATGGTGCTACTTGAAGTAAAATGCTGTTCTAGCCACTGGCCTGCTATGAGATAAGATCTGCAGTGTGTTCATGACCCAGTTAGTAAATAATAACCGAACTAACCCCATTTTATATGGGTTTGGGAATTCTAAGGAATGTGTGCATGTTGTGTAGTAAACTGTGTTTGTGGGTTTAAACACATTGTCTTCAGCTGAAATCCCACGCTATGAGTCTTCACAGTTTTGACTATACCAAAATCAGTTTTCTGGTTCTGCTGCTGTTGATGTTATTAAATACACGTTAACTTCAGATGGTTTGGAAGCTTTTTTCTTCTGAAAATCTTTGGTTATCTAGAGGGAACTCTTTTTACTATCATATCAAATATCTGTGCATATCACATTTAGTGTTGCTTTTCTTTTGAGTGAGATTTGCTTATTTATTTTCTTTTTTCTTTCACCACGTTGGTCATTCTGGAGGCCTGAGCAAGGCATTGATTATCATCCTGACTAATGAACCCTTAAGGAAAATAATAATCTGCAAAACAGCTACAGACTCCTTTGATTAGCTTGGTGAAAAGCTCATCTTTCATTACATCTGTTATGTTTCAAAAATTCTGGAAGGTAGCAAGGAGTCTGCATGCAAGAATGTTCAAGGCTGCTACCTTCTTTAGCTTGAAAATGAGAATTACTATTGATATTAATCTTCATGGATAAATATTTCTTCATTAGCAGCAGCTATTTTATAATATCTGACTGAATAATTGTGGCTACAATTTATTTGATTTTCTTTATGTTCATCTCTCCAGCCTTTCCAACATCATTCATTCTTACTGGAAATGGTGCTTATTAATTTTCTGTTCTCTTGCAGGTCGCGCCTCCCCAGTTTGTCACAGCCACGACAACAGTAACACCTTCAGTCCTCTTGTCTCCCAGCGTGTTTCAGCAATCAGCTACAAAGGCTACAGAAGTGGAGAATAAAGCCAGTTCTTCTTCGCCTTTAACACTTGGAACAACAGAAATTCAGACTACACCTCCTACTGTTCTCAGTAGGTCTCAGCTGCAAGAAGCACTGATACATCTAATAAAGGTACTGTCTATACAGAGCTCAATCTCTGCAGGGAGTTCCAAGTACAGAAGCCAGCACTGAGCAATTCTGTACCCCTGCAACTTTTTTTTTGCCCTGAAACATTTCCAAATATGTTCTTTTGTCTTGGAATTACTCCACACTGTGCACATAGTGTGGCACAGTTTGCTGCTCTTGGTTGAGATGTGGAGCAGTTAGAACAGAGTACATGTAGACAAGTGATGAATAAGTTGCGTTAGTAGAAGCTGCTGTGGGAATGAGGGGAGTTGATTTTGCTGTCTTTGTAAGTTTTCTGCTTGCCCAAGGAAAGCTTTCCTGTTTTCAGGAAAGCTTTAACCCTTCCTCATCTTCACCTGAAGTATGTTTCTTTGAGATGGAAATTGCAAAGTTTTACTTCTGCTGTTTCTAGGGACTAAAAAGTTCAGTTGCAGTAAGCCTGTGATGTTGGGAAGCAGCCATGCATTGAGATGATTTTGACTTCTAATGCCATGGTGAAGTTGCCATGAATGACAAACCGTTCTTTCTTAACTGGGGATTCTCTTGCCCTCTCCATGCTGATGTGCACAGCTTACACCCAAAATGCAAGTCTAAAAATAACAAACAATGTCTTCTCAGTGATCAGGTTTTAGGACCAAAAAGGGCCACTACCAGATCCCATCATTAGGTTGCCTGATTCATCTGTTGTTCCATTTTACATAACCTTTTCCTGTACTGGTTTGTATAGTTTTTCTCGTTAAAGACTTAAACTAGTCTTGCAACCAAGCCCAAGTGCCAGTAGTCTGAGTGGTGAATTTAGGGAGCTGACAGGAATCTTTGTCTCCAGTCTTTATAGAGAGAGCTCAATAGGCATATCCTGCAGCATGGGAGTACTTACAGCACTCCAAGGAGGATACCAAATTTGCACTTCAGTCTTGTAAAGAGAATATTACACCCTCAAGATAGCTGGTTAGATACCAGTTCTGTAAACTTGTCATGTGAATGAATTAGACTAAAAACATACCTCTAAATATTGTCTCTAAATTAAACTAATCCATTGCCCAGTCATGCTTTGCCATGAGTATTCAAGTAGAACACGCTGCAGTCCCATTCAGGCTGCTCTGACAGACAGAAGTGACATCCCTTGTGACACTCAGGCAGACTGCATTTGGGAACTTGTACACAGAAGGAAATTCCTTGTGTCTAAGGTTTGGACTCTGGAGGGAAGTGAAATGTGAGGTTGACGTAGTGACCCCTGTTTGTTTGTTTGTTTGAGCATCCAGTGTGCTCAGGGATCCCTTCACCTGTCTGACCATCGCTGTGGTTCCAGCCCGTGAGGTGTTCAAACAGCACTGCCTTTTGTGCCCAGCTGGTTGCCTTAACTCTTTGACAGTGGCCACTGTAAGGAATCCCTATGCACAACTTAGGCATTAAATTAAACTTTTCTTGCATCTTTTTACTAAGGCAGTAAATGAAACTTTTTTGCATCTTTTTACTAATGTTTCTAATGTGCTTCTTTTTTCTCCTGCAGAATGATTCCCATTTTCTCAGCACTATCCATGAAGTCTACTTGCAAGTCCTAACCAAGAGTACAGACAACATTAAGCTATAATTGAAGCTGAATCTATTTAAAATGTGTCCATTTTAGAAACAATTATGCCTCATCTATAAAACTAATATTTTTGTAAAAGAATATTTAGTTTTCAGTGTCTTGAATTTGAACCTGTTAGGAAAGACTATTCCTTAAATACCTATGAAAGTAATGTTCTCAGAAGTGATCTAGGTTTTCACTGTGATCATCACCAGCAAACCTTTTTTTTTATTGGGGAGGGGACTTAAGTTGCATTTGAGCTCTCATTAGCATTAAGTGAATGTGCAAATGTTTGCTCTGGCTCTCATGCCCAGCTGTATTCACTGTTCAAGGGTTACAGACTCAACACTCTTTCAACCAGCAAATACACAGGACAGGACACTACAGCACACCAAGACAGAATTCAGCTGTGGAAACTAGTTCCACTTGAAGGACTAAGGAAAAGGAGAGCGAAATGCCTTGTGATGAGACTGGCAGGTGTGGGGAAGGAACGGATCTGGAAGCCAGGCCTTTAGAGCTAAATATTCAACAAAAGGTCCGAAAATGTGATTTGCTCAATACTTTGGCAGTCTGCAGTTATTGCACATAAATTCATCTTTTAATATTTCACTAACCTTAATTGCTTTTACGTTATTGACATTAAACAGGTATCCAAGTGAGTAAGGCCATTTTCTCTATAAAGGAAAATCTGAAATATGCAAAATCCTCAGTGATTGTATCATTTTTAAGTAGTTCTGTTCAATGTTGAAGTTTTCTTGTTTTAAATTTATAGTTAGGAGACCACCACTGGAAGACCCTCTTCCTGTTCAGCAGTGTTTGATAAAATTTAAATACTTTGTTCTTTTTTAGCTTAAGGATGGACCACGTCATAGTTGGTTTTCATTCCTCAGTTGTGTTGGAACTGCAGTGTTGCAGACTATGCAGACAGGAAACAAATGCATGCTTTTCTTCTGTTGCCCTCTCCCCAGATTGTTAGTGCACACTTCATAGTCTGAAGTTTATCTAATTAAAATGTCACTGCTTTGTATATGTGATTTAGTAAGTCCCTATTCACTAACTAAGAATTTAACTGGGTACTTTCCCATTTGAAATTGGAAAATTTCTAATTATACTTTCTTTTGCTGCTGAGTTGGTTTACCCATGGCTTGTATTTATTTCTTAAAGGCATGCAGAGGTGATTAATCTGACTCCAGTTCCCAACCTTCTCCAGCAATAGTAGTTTTAAAGGATGCGTTTTCAGTAGAAAAGTGTTGGGTTATTGAGTAAAAAGATAATCTGTAGTGAGTTGTGATGCACTGCTTTGTTCTTTTCCCTCAAGCACTATTGAAATATGAGGAAAAAATATTGTTTGGCTCCTTGCAACATATATGTATGATATATATATATATCTCCTAAGGATTAGTTAATATTGCCATAGTCAAGGTGCATGGCCATTTCATTGGAAACTAGTAATTGAGCTTTAATTGTGACTTGTTCACAAATTGGGATGTTTTAGATACAACAAATATTTACATTTTTATGTATTTGATCTATTTTAGTTTTTGTCATAGCTTTTTAGTGGAAAATATATTTTGTTTAGCACTACCTGCCTTCTGAAAAGATTTTCTCAGCCTTTGAGTTCAGTGTTTCCAGTTAAAAGATACTGTATATTGTCAGAAAAACATGCAAGATTCAGGGAAAGATGCTAATGTCATGCACATTCATCAAGAAATATATTGGATTTCATAGTAGCATTTGAATTCAGCAATATAAACTCAGCCTTGTTAAGGAAGATAGGAGCTTCTTCCATAAATCCTAGAGTTATAATACTGTGTATGCACATAAACAGCGAGACTCAGATCTAAGGTCTAAAAGAATTTTTTGTTGGGTTATTTAAGAAAAGTTTCACTAAAAGGGACACAAACCGATGAGCAGTTCCTCTGAACAAAAATGGACAATCTAAACCAAACAAGAGAGTTGCTTTTATCTGGATTTAGCCAAGAGGACTTCTCACTTCTCATGGGCAGCTTAGAGTTCCTACAAAGAAAGGTTTGGTCAAGGTTTGTAAGAACAGAAGTGCTGGGAACTGACAGTGCTCACGGGTGCTGTTTGCTAAATACACTCATATCCAAAGACCTGTAGAAATGATACAAAGGAGTTGTATTTTGAGTTCTTCAGCCATCTACAGCTGACAGAAGTAATACTGCTCTGAATATCCTTGAGCTGTGAGGGTTCCTGGCCAGCTGCAAACAAGCAGTGGCAGATTCTTGCTTGACTTTGGTTTTGTAGTGTCCTGGTAGCAGCAGACTCTTTGTTTACTCCCCGGCCCCAACTTTGAGAACGAACTGGCAGAGAACCAAGAATTGAAATGGTGGCTCCAACAGCAAACAAACTGTTCATCTTGGACACGTGCACGTGTTTGTCCCAGCCTCTCTCTGGCAGCAGACACGGAACCAACCTGGGTGTCACCCAGCACTGCAGAGGTTTGACAAGTGCCAGGGACTACCTTTAAAAGATAAGCTCCTTGCATGAAGAGTTAATTGTAAAACACAAACTCAGTTATAGTGTAAAATTTGAATATTTTTTTTAATGTGGACTGTGTATTTAAAAATTTTTTTCCCTAATTATTTTAACTTTTTGTATAAGTTTAAAATTACCGGCTTGTTGAAGTGCTTGATTCATTTTTTCCATGTGTAGGGATAACCAGGGGTCATCACAGGAAATGATTGTGACCATTTTCAAGTGATTTTGGTTTTTTGGGGTTTAGGGGTTTTTTTTAGCTACTGGCTTAATGGGATTTTACCTATTATTTCTGAGAATTAAAAGCTTATTAGTTCAGACTATACTCCCCAAATTAATTCTTATCTTAGCATGTGTTTTGTGGCTCATGTTAAGTCACTTCTGGGGAAAAAATAAGACTCCAAACTCAAACATAATCAAAAAGACAGTTTTAAAACCTACAGCTGCTGAATTGTTCAGGAAAATCAAAATTCTCAGTTTTGTAGTTAGACTTTCTCTGCTGTTATTTACAATGCAAAGTTTATATGAAAGGTGCCTAACAGCTATTAACTTTAGAAGCAGTAATCTTTCCAGATTAAACAAGATTTGCAGAATGAGTGATAAAGTTTAAAAAAAAAAAAATTTAAGTGATGCATCTTGATTTCGTAGAAACTGTTTAATTCTCTGTATAAATACTCAATATTGCATTTAAACACTGTTGGATGTATCTCATTTTTGCTTGCATTTCTAATTGCTTCATTTTGTTTTATTTCTGAAACACATTATGCCACGTATAGTCACTGATACAATTTCTGGAATACTCTGGAAAGCAAACTTTAATTTGGGACTTCTTGGTTTTTAAAAATATTACAAACAAATCAGCCACCTTTTTGCCAGGTATTTGGGTTGCTTTGTACAGCATATCTTAACAGGAGGAATGTGTGCAATATGTATCACCTCAGTTTTGTCTGGCAATGTTATGAAAATGTTAAGATGCAATATCTTCTTTTTACTTCAAATGGGAAAAACTGCAGTATCTCTGATTTGGTGGTGTATTTATTTTTATCTATTCAGTGTATGGACATATGGTTAGTTAGGGGTTTTTATGTACATTATGTGCTTTTAGTAATTTCTGAGTTTTATCACTTCTGTGGATGCACCAGTTGTAGCCATTTGCATGTTCTTTCAATATGAAGACCATGGGAAGGGAGCTTCAGGAAAGATTTCTGGAAACCGGAATAATTGTAAGTCAATAAATGTAGATACTGCATCATTAACTTTTTGGTATGGTATGGATTTTATAGCACCTATGTATGTTTGCAGTTATTAAGTTATTGCATAAATGTTTAAGAATGAACATTTTTTTCATCCAAAATTTTGTATGTTTGCAAATATATTTTTGTAATAAAACTTCAAAACAAATGTTTCAGCACCTCCTAAAATCTTGTGATGTTTCCTTTTATTTCTAGAGTCCTATTAGCCTGGTGGAAGGTTCAGTTTTTTGTTTAGGGTTAATATTTTCCACAGGAGAAACTCAAATTCCTTACTCCATACTGGGGGTAGAACCAATTTGCATTTGTCTGCTAAGGAAGTGCATCCTGCCTGCTTGAGGGACAGTTGGGAATGGCCCCTGTCACTGGAACAGCTTCTGTATTGCTGTCAGCAGCACCAGGCTTGTGCTTTGAATTTGCTCAACAGATACATTTCCTTTCACGCTAAGAAATGCAGCTACAAATTCACTGTCATAAGTACAGCTGTAACTGGGTTTAGTGCCTTTCCTTACAACTTTTTTATGGTATCCCCCTCATCCATGGAGATGGCACAGGATACTCAATCCATGTTGGTCTTTGATTCAATACAATGGAAATTGCAGTTGTCCTCTTGTTGTATCTGATATTATGCAACTGATCGATCCAAATTTCACAAAGTCAAATTGGGAAGCTGATGAGGAAAACCACAGCAGAACTTCTGGTGACAGCATCTTGAAATGAAACAAAAGATTATCCCTAAGCCCCTGTAATCTTAGCTAGATTCCTATTCCCATTCTGACTACCCATAGGAGCTGGGATTGTGGGGCATATCCAGCAGGACAGGCCACTAGAGAATGTGTGTAATGCTTTAGTGGATCATACTGAACTGATTCCTGCACTATATTCAAAAGCAGATTCTTCTATCAGAAGACTACAAGTACAGAAGTCATGGGATTTACTGTAAGATAATTGAGGGAAAAGTGGAACCAGCTTAGAATCAAACTTTAAATTCTAGAATCGAGATGTAAGTTCTATGTTAAATACATTGCCTGTTTGGTCAATAGCAAGAATATTTTTTTCATTGTTGATGCTGTTAATCTTTTTGTCTTCTCTGGATCCAGGTGTTCCTCTTCACTGTTACTCACGTGCAGCGCTCCTGTTTGGTTTGGAAAGAAGGTAACACTTCTGAATTTGTATGTGTAGCTCCAGCTAAACCAGGCACTGTACAAAAAGCTTATGCAGACCAAACTCTTTCTGGCCTTTTCTCTCTTGATCCTGTGTGCTCTACAGTTGTGTTTTCTGAAAGTGCCTGAGAGAAGAGTCAGTCCCTGCTATGATGGTGATATGCACTGGGTAGAATCAGGGTGTAAGCATTAGGCTTCCTAAAGCTCATCCCCTAAAATTCAAATTTTATTTGCAGACTTGCAGAATGAAGTAACAAGTTGTAGCTCATGTTTATGGGCCATTAATTGAAGTCAGTGGACTCATGTATCTGGTAAGGATTCAATTAAACTTCCTGCTCAATATACAAGGTACTGGGTCAGGTTAACGTGAGTGCAGAGGATAAGACACCTCATTCACACAGCTTTTCTTCATTTGTGAACAGGATGCCTCCAAGTCACTGAATAGCTTTAGTGTGGCTGAGGTAAATCTCACTTTAGTTTTCTAACCAAAGTATTAGAAATTATAAGGAATGTTAAACAACTTCAAAAGATATTTTCAGTGCCCAATAGTGGAAATTTTTCCTTCCTTCTTCACCCAGCTACAACTGTGAATCAGCTTTTTTTCTCTCTTCCAAGTTTTGATTGAGGGATTTACTTTTGCACTGACCTACTAATTTAGGAGAGTTGAAGTGCAGTGATAGACCTGTAACTGAAATACAGCCCTTAACTGTAAAGCTCCTCCTTGGCAGTTATGCAACAATTTTTCACTTCCTCTTAGAATCCTTCTTCATATGACACTCCTAATTAGGCTCAAAAAGCACTGAGAAAAGAGGGCAGTGAAGAGATATTTTTATCAGTTGCTGCATTTTGAAAGGGCACTTGCAATAAAACAAAAGGGAAAGAACCCGTGGATAGAAGATTCCTGAGAAGAGAACAAGGGAAGGAACAGCAGAAGAGTGTAAGTAAATATGAAAGGGAATATTGTACAGAGACAAGTATGGCCTATGAAGGTATTTCCTGAAGCACAGAAGAATGTGAATTACAGTTTTGTTTCTGTACTGCTACATGTCTTCAGGTATTAAAGCTCAAATGTGGATTGCCTGTGAGAATTCAGAATATTTCAGGGTGTGTTAAAAATGACTGGGGAGGCACAATTTCCCTGCTAAGGGTTTTTTAACCTCTCGTAATGAAGCAGCATAATGGACTTGGCTGATTCACAGCAGTACCTAATTTTTGTCTCTGCTTGATGGCCTCACATTACAGCTTAAAATCTGCTACAAAGAACAAGGCTGCTCATACCTAGCTGCATTTTGTCTTTCATTTTAAATAGACCTTTAAAAAATATTTCTGCCATAATCCATTCTTTAAAATTCAAGAAGCTTCATTTTACAAAACCAACCTTGGGAAATACAACCACAAAAGGATGAGCTTTATGTGCTGGCTGAAATGAAAGCACTCACCCTCAGGCCCTTCTTGGAAACACGCAGGTATGTGATGTAAATGCACAAGTTTCTTTTCTCCTTATAAATAAGTCAAGAAGCTTTAAGAGCATCTACAGAGCAAAGATCTCCTGTATGCAAAACTGTGTGGCCTTTATTTAGAGAGCATATGACTTGCACATCCTGCTCTACTTCTTGCAGTTCAGAAGAGGAATGGGAGAGGCTTCACAGGTTATCCAGCCCTCTGAGATTTATGGATGATGCAAAGTGCCCTCTCTGGTTTTCTTTTTAAGCATCAAATAAATAAACTTCTGTTCTCTGGGGACACAGTTCTCCCATGTAACAAAGTTGCTGTAAGGGAAACTTCTGCTCTCTTAAGCTCACACAAGAATTGAGATACAAGGGTGCACTTCAAGCCTGCAGGATTTGGATGTGTCTGGAGTCTGTTGTGGTTTACAGCAAGCCCTGCTCCTGATGTAATCTTCAGGATGGAAGGCACAGGGCACTCATTATAAACAGACATCTCTGCTTTCCAGCGGTTTAATGGGAAAATCCTGCCACAACAGAAGCCCGAACAGAAATCCCAAAGGTTTGGTTAGAAACACAGGCACTACTTTTGACAGAAGTTTGAAAATAAATTAGTATTCTGCAGATACGAGGGTAGTTGTCTGAGGGGAAACTGCTAAGATAAAAGAAGGATGTGAAAGTAATGTAGATTCATACCAGGCAGTGCCTGAGCCTGGGCCTGTCATGTAGCTTTATCTGTAACTTTACTTGGTCTTACTACTGCATCTATGCCTGTTCCCATGCAGTTTGTATAATTTCTTAAAATTCTTGATGCTGTGCTGCACAGAAATTGGAGATTATTCTTTTTTCACAATTCATTCGCAGCTAAATAATGTTATTACTGAAGATGAGCTGCACAATCTGTTCCACGTCTAACTGAAGCCACTGTGTCTTTGCATGTGGAAGGATGTTGTGGTGATGCATAATGGTCTGCATAATGAGAATGCTTTGGCATCAATCCATCTCATCCATTCTTGAACGATTTCCTTCTCCAAGGGCTTCTAATGCATCTGTTCTTTCAAAGGGCAAGAACAGTCAAAGCCTGTTGTGTTGCAGAGGTCAAGCTGAAGAAAATTTTTTTCACTTTCTTTCCATATGCATTACAGCACAAATAAATCCTGCTTTATTTGATCATTATAGCTCTCTAAATTTACACAGCCTGTGAAAGTGTTGCTGTTCTGGGAGATTTTTCCTACCACGAGTTATTGCTGGTAACTTTATTCTTTTAATTTTGCCAAATTCAGTTATTTGAATACAGACATTCATTTAAACTAAGGCTTAAGAGACTAATAACCTCTCAGCTTGTTTGAAGAGTGTGACGGAACTTGAATTAAGAATCAAATAGAGAAAGGCAAATGCCTCAAACTCCTATTGTGTATATTTATCTTAACAGATGATAGGAAAAAATTGCAACAAGTGGAAAGTCAGATTGTACATTTTTTAAATTTTGTAAATAATATTATTCAGTGGTTATAGTAAACCAATCCAAATACCCCAAAATACTATAATATTGGCGTTACAAACTTCAATTTAAATAGTGTCATTTTCTTGCACTAGCAGAAATGCTTTCCTAAATATTGTCAAATAGCAGAGCAATTACCAAAACCAGTCACAGGGAGTTCCTTTCAACTGTGTGAGAAATGCAATGACTTGATTTTTCTCTGACAGGCTACACGTTAGAGATATAAAAGTCTCATTGTATAAAACTTGTCTCAAATTATTTGGCCGATTTGGTTTAATCTGAACATTTTTCAGATTATCATAAAATTGTCATAATATTTTGGAAACTTTCCAATTTTTGGGTTGTTATCCACTACTTTTTTTTTTTTTTAGTAAATGACATTTTATTTAGAGGCAACATAAAAATTATTATGTTTTAAAATTATTTTTATCCAGCATTTGTCTGCCTGTAACTCAAAAATGGTGTGTTCTGTTCACGAGCTTTTCGTAAACATTCTTCCTTTTCCAGATTACTTTGCCAGCTGTATCTGAGAAGGTTTTAGATGAGCTGAACTATGAATATATTCTGCTTGTATGTATCTTTTTCTTGTACCTTGCTCTTATAGACCTCAAAGGCACACTGATTTCCCTGTCTGGGTATTTCTGGACCAGGTGCTGCATGAGAACCTTGCATTTTCCAGGTTGCTGGTTAGAGCTGTTTGTAGCCTGTGTAGCACAAACTGCTGTTCTATGGCAACTAAAGGATGTTTAGAGTGTTTTTCATGCTCCAATGGGAACTGCAGAGCTGATCATTATTTCACAGCCTGCTGAATATTCTTTTCCCAGGGTGTTTACTTGAGTGTGCACTTGTGCTTATCTAAAAACACTTTCTTTTGCTGATGAAACAACAGAATTTATTTGGAAGAAGATGTGACAGTGTGGACAGAATCTCTGGAAAAGTTGCAGCACCAGCTTTGGTCTGAGAATGTACTGCATTCCCATCCACCAGGCTACAATGACTGGAATTCCACCACATAACGTGTCTTTTTTAAGGTACCCTGCAAATGGAATGAAACCCTGTGCACTGTACAGAGATGTTCAGGACTAGCAAGGTTACAACCCAGGACAGCAGTGACTGGCAGATTGCAGCTTGGAATCAGTACAGTGCTTAAACTGCAATTGCATAGCCTGTTGGTCCCTTCCCACGCCTCCACGCATTTTCTTTACTCACTACTGTTTGGATTTTGTAGTGATGAGCTCTTACAAGATCTGGGTTTGGGAATTTCTTTTGAGAACAGCTTTTAAGGTGAAATTGGGCACGGAGCCCCTTGGTAGCCAACTGGCCTGAATTCCAGCGGTGCTCAGTGCATGCAGCTCCTGCTCTGGTAAACAGGGTTGCATGTACTTATGTCAGCAATGCATTTTTGCAGTATCTCAGCAAATGACAGTCATAGCTGAGCTTTCATGCTTCTGCTGCACAATAATGCCCTGCCACTGAAACATGTGGAGGAAGGGATGGAAAAACCCAGTGACCCTGTGTATGTATTTAATAAGCTGTCTAGTCTAGTAGTTAATACTGAAGCTAACGAGATGTGACTGTATGTTCTGAAGCAAGACTGTTTGTCCATACATTTGCATCCTTGTTTGAATCATACTGTATGTGGTTTCAGAGGCAAATCCCAGGAATGTGGAAGAAATGTTGACTGTTGTATGCAATGTATACCATGACTTTAGCTATTGCTTTACAGTCCATCACACTTAGTCAGAGTTGCAGAAATAACATGTCTCTTCAGTAGATCAAAGTGGAGGCACTGACACAAGGTGGAATTTCATCCTGTGCATGCTTGAGCTGCTGTTCAAACAACACAATACCATAATAAGCACTCGGTGATGCAGCACAAGGATTCAGGGAAAACAGGGTGAGTTGTGGGCAGTAATCTCCCAATGACATTATCTAAGCTAAGTCTATCTTTAAGTCTTTCTACCATCCAGATAACAATGGAGGAAACAAAGGAAGTTGTGAGCCTTAGTAATACTGGTCTGATCCAGATCAGTCCCCTTATTTTCTTACAGAGGGAAACAAGAAAGCACCGTATGTCCAGCCTGAGAAGGCACTTGTTAGGACTGCTATTGCTAGGACAGACAGTTTGTTAGGGAGCCATCCTTACAAGGAAGACCCAAGAGCATCTTCACTGGAACCACAGAGACTGATCACAGGCTTTACTGTGAACCAAGAATGGAATCAGCTTGGCCCAGTGAAGTCACAAGTGAGGCTGTGATCTGATCAGTGTATATTTAAAAGAATTGTGAGAGAAAACAAAGGACACTGACTAAGGAGCTGGGAGTGACTGAACTCTGTTTCAGTTCACTGTTTTGTCACTTTACCACTAGCAATGATGTATGCAGAGAGAAATAGTAACAGCCTGGCAATGCTCCCTTCCTAATCATACTGTATAGACAGAAAACAGAGAGTAAATTAATCTGTTAGAAGCAAACACTTTGTGTAGAAATTACTTTATTGTTCTCATGATACTTGCTGCCATTATAATATTTTTCTCCTGTGTTTATAGATACTACCAGCCAACCAGAAAGATGAAGTACTCATAGCTCTAAAATAAGCTTTTTGTTTCCTGATGCAAATGTGTTTAGGAAGTTGTTTGAAACTTTTTTTCTGCAGCTGAAATTCAGTGTACAGCCATGTTTTCCTAAAGTATTTTCAGTCAATACAAAATACTGTGGAGTTTGGCATCATAACCATGACCTCACTTACACTTGGCCTCATTTGAAGAATTTATGCACCTCTTCTAAATCACTGATTAGGGAAGACCAAATTACCCTATCTAACCTCACTCAACTGACATGGAGAACTCCATGTCACTGAGATGATGGTTGAGCCAAATGTCATCTGCCTAAAGAACAGTGTTTAAGCAGCAGGGGTGATACAGAAATTGTCATTTACTTCCCTGGCACAGGCAGTATTTTAACAGCTGCTCTTGATCAGTGAGCATGGAGCAGAACTCAAGCTAATAAATGCTGCTGTGCTGCTAAAATGCTTTTGTGGCTTCGACTACATCAGCAGATGGGAGATTCCAGTAGAGCAGGTCTAGAGAGCACATGAGAAAATGCTGAGGACTCCCCATCTGCACTGTAAGTGGTTGAATTCTGCTCCAGACGAGCTCTTGTCTGGCTTGTTGGGCTGAATATTCATTAACAGCTGGGCTGCATTAGCTGCTTTCTCAGACTGAATCTTCTGTTTCATCTTTATTTGAAAGGAATCCAGTATGGGACTGCTCAGCAGGGAAAGCCAAAGCACTACGAGCAAGGAATGATCAGGAGCCCTGATCCAGGATAGTACTTGTGGCTCAAGCTACCTTTGACTTACCTTCTGACCATCTGGCTGCAGCCAGAATCAAGTGTGCTGTTGCCTTGAGAAAGACTGGCTCAGACTTCTCTGAGCAAGTTGCACAGCAAAGTTGGTAACCCTCACTCTACAAGATTAGTCTGGCTTTAGGCCTAACTGAGGCCATGGCACATCCAGATCCAGGTATTTGCTGGTGTACAGCACAGGTAAGGTTCAGTTGAGGATCTTTTACAGGGAACTTAGGTTTGAATTTACTGCTACTTTGGCAATAGTTAAGGTAGATTTTATAAATGCAAATTTGCAAAGGAGGAGCCTTAAATCAGTAATTCTCTTGTAGATGCTACTTGCAACTCTTGAGATCTTTCACAGTCCCCTGCTGACCATATTCTTGGCGTTGCTCTGCCTTTGGAAGCTCTTGGCACTATAGGCCATGTCTTCAGAGTTCCTAAATTTAAACCAGAATTCCAAACCAAGGCTTATGTGATTCTCATCAGGCTCTTCCATATTCCAGTTTTACTGTCTAAGTGTACATTTCAAAGTGTATTACTGAAACTAAAAGATCTCAGTAACTAGTTCTGCCAAACAAACAAAAGTAGTTGGCCTACATATTTATTGTAAAGTCAGATATAGATTGGAGCACAGCAAATGGCAGTTGCAGCAGTTAACCTTTGTATAGTGCTCTCTAAAATGAACTCTGCACTTTGCTACTGTCAAGTCTGTTTGTTTGGCTCCATTTTTTCCTTCCTGGCATGTAGCCTACTTCCAGTCTAGTCTTCCTTCTGAAGTATTTTATTAAAAGGATTTTCAAAAAGACAACAGATGAAACACCCTAAGAAAGCAGTTGAGCTAAGGGAGTGGTGTCTGTTTTTATTTTTTCTAATAAATTGGTTTAGGGAAAAAATTTTTATCTCTTACCTTGCTAAGAGTTTCACATGTTACTTCTTAGGTGCAGTTTGCCAAGGGAGCATGGCTGGATGCTCTGCACATGGAGGTGGTTTCTTTTGTTGCTGAAACCCAAGGTCTGCAGTTTTGATGATGAAAGTGTAGATTTTTTTAATGTCAACATTTCAGTGTCTTCTGAAATTAGATGATGATAGTATTAGTTCACTACATGTAACTGTTTACATTTAAAACTAATTTTAAAATAAATTAATATTTTTAAATCAATACAGTACAGCTTCTGGGATAAATACCAGTGGACAGAACACTGAAATAGAAAAGTGCAGTACAGGAATACCAGGTTTCATAAGCAAGATCTGAAGTATTTTTCATTGTTGTCTGTTTAACAAACTTTATTTTGGGTTTAGATTGTGACCTCTAGTGCTGCTCAAGTTTTCTAGAACAAATATGAAATATTTAACTTGCCTAGTTAAGTCTGTAGCTTTAATCACATAGCATTCAGAATTGCTAGAGAAAATGTATTTGCTGCAATATTTTATGCAAAAGACTCCATATTTGTCACATTTTTTAACATATATTATGGAAATACAAATTATTTCCTGGAAGGAAATCACATGGGGTAAGTCTGCTACTGTTTCTCCAGACTGTGTGGAGGAAACAGGTCACTCCTGCAGTGTGGGATGCTGTGAACATTCTTTTACAGACAGGAACAGACCCTCAGCAACAGTTTTATTGAACAGGGCTTGAATTGAAGAGGTTGAAGGAGCTGATCCTGCCCCTCCACTCGGCCCTAGTGAGGCAGACCTGGAGACAGTTCTGGGCTCCTCAGCACAAGAGACACAAGTAGCTCCTGGAGAGGGTCCACCAGAGATTGCAAACATGATGAGGGGTCTGGAGCATTTCTCTTATGAGGAGAGATTGCAGGAGCTAGGCCTGTTTGGTCTGGAGAGGACTGAGGGGATCCCATCAATAAATACCTCAAAGGTGGATACCAGACTCTTTTCAGTGGTGCCAGCAACAGGACGAGTAGCACTGGCCATAAACTAAAACACAGTTCCACCCCAAGATGAGGAAGAACTTTACACTGAGGGTGGCAGAGCACGGGAGCCGGGTGCCCAGGGAGGGAGTGGAGTCTCCCTCTCCAGAGACATCAAAAATCCACCTGGATTTTTGGACGCGCTGCTGTGTCACCTGCTCCAGGTGACCCTGCCTTGCCAGGGGGGCTGGACTGGGTGATCTCCAGAGGTCCCTTCCTAACCCGACCGAGTCTGTGATTGTGTGGATGACGGGAACACGGGAGGTGGGCTCAGCACGCCCTCAGCCCTCCCCGGCGGCGCGAGGGAAATGGCGCCCGCGGGCGGGGCCGGGGCAGCCCCCGGGGCAGCGGCCGGGCCCGCGCAGCGCCTCGGGCGGCACCGACCCGTCCAGCCCCTCCCGCGGGCGGGCCCGGCCGGGGGGCGGGAGGCAGGACGTGGCCGCCCCTCGCTCCTCTCTCCGCCCCGCGCTCGGCCCGGGTGAGCCGCGCCGCCGCAGCCCTCGCGGAGCCCAGCCCCAGGTGCAGCCACCGCCGCCCGAGCGTCGCAGCCGCCGCGGCCCTCCCGCCTCGCCCCCATGGAGGATTACCACAAGCCCGACCAGCAGACGCTGCAGGCGCTGAAGGACACGGCCAACCGGCTCCGCATCAGCTCCATCAAGGCCACGACCGCGGCCGGCTCCGGGTGAGCGAGGGAAGGAGGGAGGCGGGCGGGCAGAGCCGCACACCGGAGCCGCGCTCCCGCATCCTGGGGCTGCATCCGGCCTGGGGCTGGGAATGGGGCTGGGAGGGGCCCGGGCGCGCGCCGGTGTCCCGAAGGCAGCGGCCCCGCTCCCGCCGTGCGGGGATGCTGCGGGCCCGGCGGGGATGGGGAGCGGGAGCGGGGCGGGGATGGCCCGGCCAGAGCCCCGCACCCCCCGCGCCGGTGCACGCGGAGGTGGCACATCTGGAAATGGCGGCCGGGGCCGGGGGCTGCGCGGGCTGAGCCCGCCCGGGCCGCGCCGGTGCCCGCGGGTGTTGTGACTGCGAGAGAGGCCGGGAATGCTAAGTTGGTGCAGGACTGGAAACCAAAGAATTTGTGCCCGAGGCGCAAGCGGCTTCTTTTTCATTGCGTGCCCGTCAGTTGGAACTAATTCTGCACAGAATTTCAAGTGAGCCCAAGTGGGATTATCTGTGCCATGCCCGCGGTCTCCAATGGGCAGCTTATTCAGGCCTCTGGACAGGATTTAGTGTGGGCTCTGATGTGTGCAGATTCCAGGGTTATCCTTCCTTTGATCGTGCTTTACCTATGGAAAAAAAAAATCTCTGCAAACAATCCGCTTTTACTCATGTAAAATTAAAGCCGTTTTTTTCTGCTTGAATAATATATTTCATTGCCTCCATATAAAGTGCTGGCCTTTTTTTTTTTTTTAATATATCCCATCTTGTTGCAATTTCCTCCTTTGGACCTCTTTGAAACAGTGTTTAAAAAAAGAAAAGTCTGCAGGAGTCTCTTGGATGCTGAGGTTCGTGTGGAGAAGGGTGGTCTGTAAAACATTATAAAGCTTCTTTGAATTGCCTTACAGTCTCCACCCTGTGCCTGGCATGAGCTGCCTCACATGGCTCTGGAAACAAACTGAACTTTACTCGTTCCGTTTGCAGACAGCGAATGGAAATGCTGCTCTGGTTCTTCCTGTGAAATGGGGTGTTGGGACGCGGGAAACCTCTCGGCCTCCATGGGAGTGGGTTTGTTGGGTCCAGTCTGGAGGGAGAAGTGCGGGATAGCCAACATCTGCTCTTTTACTTCTTGATTTGTTTCAAAGCTACAGTGTACAGGCATTATTACACAAGCCTTTGTAAAATTGTAGGTAAGAAAAATTGTGCTAAATCTGCTTACTAGAGCTTGGGCTTCAGTACTGAGCTTCTAGTATGTATTTTCAGCAGGCCCAGGGATGTGTGGTATTCCTTGTCTTATCGACAGATAGAATTATTTCTCTGCTTTCTCCGATATGCTGTTGAAGGATAAGGTTCATTCTACAGCCTCTACTTCTCTTCTGTGGTCCATGGAATTCAGCAGTAAAACCATTCCCACCATACTGATGAAGAGACAGTAAAGTATTTTTTCTCAAGCTTTTTATTCCCGGTTCATGTGTGCTACAATACCGAGTCCTTCTTGCACAAAGGCATTTCATTAATCCCTCTGGTTTATTCTGCCACTGGAGTTGTGTAGTCTGAAATTATTACACAACCTGATAACGAGCAGATTATGAAAGATGGGCTCTGGAGGGAAGATTCTGTTGGCAAGTCATGTATTTTCTTAATAAGATTTGATTGCCAGGATGATGGTGTAGAAACATGCCTGAAAGACAGTCAGTCTGTTAAAGAGTTAGACAAAGCACACATACTCCTGAAACATCTGTACATTAAATTGCTGGTGTGCACTAAGCATATGGAAAGATGTTTGGATGCAAGTTAAATAGAAGCTTACAGTTAATTAAAAAAATAAATTGTCATGGTTGCTTTGACTTTGGTAAGGAAATTTGTGTTTGTTGAAGGTGTAGTTTGTAAAAGCTGAAGGAAATACTTGCAATAAAAGCACTTCAGACAAAACAGGACCTGCCTACTGCTTTCAAGGAAGTAATTTCTATAAAATGTGGCGTGTATTGCAACACAAGTGGTGCTGTGGTAGATCTGACACGCCAGTTCTCGCAGCCTTTACTTGTTCTTCCTTTTGTTGAGGAAAGTACAGCCTTTGCCTGGACAAGAGCAAAGTCGGTCTGATCCTGAAGTTGCTCAAACACATCACTTCGAGTGCTTCACCAGGTGTGGTGGAAAAATTCAGTGAACTGGAAAAGTTTGTGTTTAAAATGGCTTGCATGGGCAAAAAATTTGATTGAGTGAGTTGTACGGATTGACCATACTTGCTTTGGGGCGTGGAAGAAGGTGGTTTTTTTTTAGATAAGTAGTGCAGACATTTCTGTCAAAACGTGTGGAGTCTCTTCTGTAGCTGATGATAAATTTTTACAGTTTTGAAACAGTGCCTTGGCTTCCTGGAGGTGAATGGTTACATTCTTAAAAGTGGAAGTTGCAAAGAGTTTCTTAAGAGGCAGTTAAGTTTCATAAGGTGTGGTGTAATCACTTGTTGCAGATTAGTTTTTCTTTGATTTTTTTGACTTTTCTCTTGGACTCGGTGTTCCATTTTAACTTTCCACCACTGTCCTTTTTAGTTGAAATGTGGGCATGTGTAGATGGAGATAATTGATGCAGAATAATACAAAACACCTACAAAACTACTTTTTTGAGGTAATCATTTTACTCTTGGTTTGTGTGGATCCAGGATTTCAGTGTCCTGATGGACTTCAGTTTGGTTTCCTTCTAAAGGGCTGCATTTCAAAGTTAAGGCTTCAGTAGAACCCGTCAGAGAAGAGCAGAAATGGGACCAGCACCACGAGGTTCTGGGTTGTTCATCCATCAGGATGGAGTTGATTTTTACAATGATTTCTGACATCTGATAAGCAGTTAAATTTTTGGTTGTATCTGATAGTAGGAATTCATGTAATTACCTGTAGCTTTAACAAGATTTTTTTTTTTCCCCCAATTTTCAGGTAATTTATTAAATTTTTCTACTTTTTATTTCCACGCGCTACCGTTTTAGGTGGTTTAAAACTTTTTTTACCAAGACCAGGAGTTCATAGAAGTATGGTTAAGTATGAAGTTAATAAAATTAAAGGAATGAAAGCTTTAAACAAGCATGTAAGGCTTCTTGATTAACTCAAATACATAAATATATACTAATATGTTTGAACCATGGTTTAAAGCTAATTCTTTTGGTTCCCTGTGTGAGTACTTACTAAGGGATGGACACTAACCGTAATTCGTATTTTGCTAGTGTTTTGCATGTTTTTATTCTCTTATTGCAGCACTGTTGGGGATGTTGGGAGGGAAGGTGTTTTACTATCAAAAGAATATTCTGATTAAAGTTCTAGTGAAAGTGTTGTCTAATCCTAACATGCATGGTAATGTACATGTGGGAAATGAAATGTGACACTTTCATAGGAAGTTCATCCTGTTTTATAAGTTGGGTCAAATATTTTAAGAGTATTGTGTTCAAGATGAAAAACGTTGGTAGAAGAGAAAGTGAGATAAAACTGCAAGTTATTTTCAGCCTTCTTGCTGTTCATCATCCACTTTTCCTGTACTTCAGTAGCAGCGACTGATGTCCAAAACAATCCTATTTACACCAGTAAAATATGAAAAATGCTACTTTCCACATTTAATAAAGATCTTTAAAGAGCCTCCATATTCCTTTTAAGCTTTACTGCACGTGAAAAGCCAAGGCTGGTGCACTCAAGTGGTCAAGTGGTGCCATTCCTTCCAGGTGCATAACAACAGTGATCAAGTTTAAATCACAGTAATGTAGATAAATAAAAGTAATTATGTGCCCTTCTGTTGCACTTCAAATGAAATATGTAACTCGTTATTTGCCACTTGAAATGACCCTTTTCAGGGAGTTCTGTATTTGCTTGTTGGTGCTTTATGGCACAGTTGCCTCTGAAATGGGCCTGTGTGTTTCTAAGGCAAGTTGAAATATTAATTCATGCTGCTGTTGAGGAATGTTCCAAATGTTATCCCAGGTAGTTCAGTGGGAGAGACTGTCCCACATCACAGGTACTTATAAACGTTTGATGAACCAACTAGTACCATATTTCAAAGTGATAGAGACATAAATGTAGAAAATGTTGGTTCTCCTCTTAACCAGAGATTAAGCAAGGTAGTATTTTACAATGTGTATCTGGGTGTTTACTGGAGACAGTAAATTTCCGTATCCAGTTTTAGTAGAAGATGAAATACAAGAGTTGCATTATTTAATGCCCTCTTTAGAAATCAGAATTTTAATTCTGTCAGCTCAAACATGATAAAATGAAATGGTTCCAACATTATACAGTGATAAATGTTCCAGAACTTGCTGCAAATGTTAATCTGATGCCTGTGCATCAGGGGCCTGAACAAGTCCTATTGCCATACTTTTAATTCCTTTACTCAGTGAGTGGCTCCAGTACTGTGGAAAGCTGCCTGTGTTTCCTCTGCATCCATGTGAACTTCTCCTGGATAAATCCATGGAGTCTGCTTTCAGGCCCAGGGTTGTACAGGTTCCTGTGCTTCCCAGTCACCCCTCAGGGTGCTGGTCCTTGGCATGGAGAAGAACAGAGAGCTCTACAAGATTTGTCCTTGAGCTGTCAGCAGGGTCTAGATTGAACATCCACTTCAACTAGATAAGAGGCTCCCCTTGTCTCAAAGTACAACTAATTTGCATTGGGAGAATGGCAGATGGGATGGGTTTTCAAACACTTCAGATGGTATATTTTCATTCTGAGGAGTTGGGGACTGGTAAAGCGATATTTTAAAGATACGTGCCTGAGCAAACAGTAACAAGAAGTGGTAATCTTGAGTCTTCTTGATTTGTAGCCACCCTACATCATGTTGCAGTGCAGCAGAGATTATGTCTGTGCTGTTTTTCCATACCATGAGGTACAAAGTGCAAGACCCCAGAAACGCCAGCAACGACCGGTTTGTTCTTTCAAAGGTAAATAAAAACTGTTTTGTGATCCTGTTCACTCTGCTAGGAAAGAGCTGCCTGTTTGTAGATTAAGTTGACTGGTCTTCCTTGACTTGTGCTTGCTTACACTTGCATCTGCACAGAAATCTACTGGAAATATTTGAGAGCTTGGAATTGGTCTGCTTCAGAAAGACAAATAAAAGTTGGTTGAATTAAAATGTAGCATAACTTAAAGATGGTTTAAAAGTGTCTGTACAAAGTTTCTTGATGAGTCTTCACTGTTGTTCTAATGCTAAGTAATAAATGTTATTATATTGTCTATAAAATCTATCAGGATACATTAAGGTCTGTTTTATTTTGGCATAACCAATTTTCTAACGAGGCAGTGCTGTCCTTGTTAACTGCAGCCCTGCTGTTCTGCCTGCAGCCACGTCCCAGTGGGCACTAATTCCTGCCAGCTTCTCAGGGAGCATTACACGAAACAGGGTAGTTAGTGAGTAGTTTGCATTCCTACTGTGCCAGGATGATATTAAAGTCAGTGCTACTTCTGAAGCCACTGTGGGTCAGAAAACTGTAAACCTCAAATCTGGGCTGGCTGTTAATGTTTATATTCCCTTTTACTTTATGCCCTTAGAAATCTCAGGGGCATTTTGATCACATGACATTGAGGCTGGTGAGGGGCCTTCAGAAAAGATAATGATGTAAAACATGGCACATAAAGTGCTCCACTGAGGCAGGTTTCATCCTAGAGACAGAATTCTTCATGTGGTGGCTCAGAGTAGTGCTGTGTGGCCCATCATGTATGTCCTGGCACTGGAAATAACAACTGTTGCCACTTCTGATGCCCATTCTGAAATAAAGAGTTGGGTGAGAAGCAAGCAGCTGCTGCTGAGGGGGTAAAAGCACTGAGAGTTGCTTCTTCATGTTTGCTTTACCTCTCTAATTAATCAGGGTTTCTGCCCAGAGTTGCTAAATGGCTTCAAACCTCTGCATGCTCTTCTGACTCCTGCTGGCTCCAGGGTGGAAGATGACTGCTGCTTTAGAGCTATCCTGTTGGACCTGGCCACAGGGTCTAAGGGTACAAAGCTTAAAACTTTGCCTGTTGTCACTCCCTGCATCTGACCTGAGCACACTGGAGAGTTCTAGGGGGATACACTTGCTCATTGATCTGGGATGCTCTAAGCAGGGGTGTGGGAAACCTGGAAACAAGCATTAATGTGAATGTTGTGCTGTAAAAGTGTTTTATAATTCAGTGTTTTCTTAGTGGACACAAGAACCTGATTCCAGGGTTTGTCAGCTTTGTAGAGTTTTGTATTGATCCTAGGAAATTGTGAAACTTGTGCTTGGTTTAAAATTCCTGTTTCTCCCTAGGGTCACGCAGCACCAATTTTGTATTCTGTTTGGGCAGAGGCTGGATTTCTACAAGAAGCAGAATTACTGAACTTGAGGAAAATTGATTCTGTCCTAGAAGGGCACCCAGTTCCAGTGAGTGCTTGTTACCTTTGATATAAAATTATGTTTCCAGTTGTAGAGTACAGGAAAGATAAAGACTTTTAAGAAGGAGGATGTTTATGGCTTCACATCTGAATTGGTGTCTGTGTTTGAGTGAACATGTAAAAATGACCTTTATGTTGTAGTAAAGTTCCCCCACAGACCTGCATGCCAATATTTTCCATTTTAAAAAAGGCTTATGTAAAGTTCCATCCAGGCTTTACTTGTCCTTTAAGCAGCTTTGAGGTATTTCAAGAGTTTACATCCAGTTTTGTAACCTCGTTGGTCTTTCCATTCTCAGCCAGTTGTTTCTTTTGAAGAAAGTTGATCCTTTTTTACACAAAATCATCAGTTCTTAACTGCTGCCATTGAAGCACAGCTGAGAAATTTGTGTTACCATTCCCTCTGGGAGAGCCTGGTTAGTTTGTGACACCGACCATCAAGGTACACACAGTTGCAGGGAGAGGAGGGTTTCTGGACAAGGTTTAGAGAGACTTCTGTGTTGTTATGGCTGAGAAAGCTGCATTTTGATGTATGTTGAACCATCTTCTAGCATTGGAATTTAGTTCCTCTGTTTCTTAACTGTAAAATAATTGTTCTCCTCTTATTCTCAGAGACAAGCATTCACTGATGTGGCTACTGGATCCCTCGGGCAGGGTCTTGGTGCTGCATGTGGAATGGCATACACTGGCAAGTTCTTTGACAGAGCCAGGTAATTCCATCTTCATATTTTAGGATTATAGGCATTCAGTGGGAAACTTTGTGAAAATAAATTATATTCTTCATCAGGAAAAAACAAAACTCCTTCTATTCTCCATTCCCAAATTTGATTTCAAACTCAGGTTTTCACTGATAGATTACTAGCCTGATAATTCCGAAGCTGTTGCCAGTGAAACTGCAAGGGTTTAAAGGTTACCAAGAATTAGTGCATATGTGTGTTCCTGCTGTAACCTGACAGCATTGCAAGGTAATGTTCCTGAGCAGAGAAGACAGTAAGTTGTTGGAACAGCCTCTGACTCCCAGAGAGTAATTGATAGCCATGTTGAGACTGGATGTGTCCCCTTAGAAGGAAGGCACGAGCCAGAAATGTGTCTGTTCAAAGACAGATGACAAACAATGGAGAACGTTAGATAAGGAACCGTTATGGTCAATAATAACATCATTGGATCATAAAGTAGGGCTCCAAAATGTTATCAGGAAGGCACTCAACTCCAGAGAGACAAAAATGCCTGCTTCTGCCATTTGTTTTGTGCACAAGAAAAGAAGATGTCTAAAGGCAATCTGTGCGAGGAGGAAAATAGCCTGATGTAGTTGATATATTTTATGTGACAGTTCTAGTACATTCGAGCATAGGCTGCCCAGTTAATGTGTCCTACACTTCACTAGCTTGAAATCATTTCTGTGAAAGATGACTTGCTGATTTTAATTGAGTTTAACAGATGCTACGTGTGGAAAAAATCTAAGCAGTGCTTACATGACAAAAGGAAAAGGTGGTCTTGTGTGCAGCACTGGGGAGCAGCTTCAGTGAAAGGAGTTCAGATTTAGCTGAAGGCAGGTGGGATTCAGAGCAAAATTCTGTTACAGCTTAATGTGTAGTAAAAAAAAAATCTCCAACAGCCATCCTGATTATTTTGTTTTAAAGTTACATCTTTGAAGGCTAGTTTACTATTCTGTTTTAATTTTAGTGGGTAATAAACATTTACAAAGCTTTGTCATCCAGAAAAAGAGAGTGGTAATAGAAGAAAAATGCAGGGGACGAATTCTGTAGGGATGAGGCAGTGCTCCTGCTAACTGAGATTTACCTGAATAGAAGGCTTAGTGTTTAGAGAAATAGTCCATGAAATTGTATCATGTTGGTTATCTTTCTCCTGAATTCTGAATTTGGTTATGCAGCGTGCTTTAAACCACAGCTGAACTCATCCACGGTTTAGAGTTGCCTGAACTTCAGGTGCTGGTTGTCCTTCCAGAGAGTCCATGGTAGGAAGGAGGAAGCAGCCAGTTCCTGCATTGTTCAGATCCTGCTGAGTCACAGTGACAGTGTTCAATGGGCCTGTTCAGTCAAGCCTTGCAATGGGAGGCTTAAGACTTGGTTTTTTTTGAGACAAAGGTTTGGAAGGCTGTGCAGTATTTTTCATCTTAGTTTTCTAATGTGTAACAGCTCAAAAGTATTTTAATTTGATTTGTCTAAGATTATGTAATGTTCTCTGAGGTGAATGCATTGAGCAATGGGAGTTGAGTTTGGGATAGAAAAAACTAGTGAATTCTCACTCTGAATTGTTTAGAGGGGTTTTGCTTTTTTGATTTAATAGTGCTTACACATCAAACTTCATTTATTTTCTTTTTTTTTTTTTTTTTTAATTTCTTCTAGCTACCGAGTGTATTGTCTGCTTGGAGATGGAGAGTTATCCGAGGGCTCTGTTTGGGAGGCAATGGCCTTTGCTGGCTTTTACAAGCTGGATAATCTCGTTGCCATATTTGATGTTAACCGTCTTGGACAAAGTGACCCCGCTCCTCTGCAGCACCACGTGGAAATCTACCAGAAACGCTGCGAGGCCTTCGGGTATGTGAGGGGAAGGAGCTCAGGATAATCTCTCATTCCAAACTGTGTGTTTTATTTGCTTCTCCGAATTGTTCAAGCGAGCGTTCGGCTCCAAAGGCTGCCATCGCCACGGAAGATGGTCTTTCGTGATCCCTGATATTGGTCGACTTCATGGGTACAGCAGGAATAGTAAAAGTGGCAGAATTTGTTGTTTAGAGGAAAAATAAGAGGACTGCTTACTCAGATGCATTTGTTAGAGGATCTTAAAACTGTTTTTATCATATTAAATACAGATTTTATGACCGTGTGACCACATGTGCTGTCATAGCAAGTAGATCAAAAAAACAGCATGGAAACCATGAGAATTCTTTGACAATTGGCTTTTGGTTAGTTTCATATTTCTGTGTAGATGCAAAACCCATTATAAAAAACTGTCATATACAATAGCAACCATGCAAATTATGATGGAGCATGTATTTTTTTAATCAACTTCCACTGTCAATTTTTATCTTCTTTCTAGATGTTTGATTTGCTCTTGTGATTAAAAATGGCCATTATATCTGAAGAACTGTAGTATAACTTAGTTATCTGTGGGCTGTGAATTTTGCTCGTAGCTGTTGATGCCTCTGTGACTCATTTTTTGCGTTATAAAAAAGCAACTGTGGTATTTTTTATGATATCAAATAAATGCTAGTTTGTGTTTCTGGCACACTTTGGGTCCCTTAAAAAGACACTGCATTGGAATGGCATTAGTATTCGTTATTGTTATTGCTGACTCCCAGAGAGTGTCACATGCTAAAACCCTTTAGAAACAGTTGATCTGTTTGTGTTCTTAGCTGGCACGCTATCATCGTGGATGGGCACAGCGTGGAGGAGCTTTGCAAAGCCTTTGGCCAGGCCAAACACCAGCCAACAGCCATCATTGCAAAGACTTACAAAGGCAAAGGCATATCAGGTAATAAAACATCTCTTGCTGTGCGTGCTCATGTGTATGATATGGGCATGGTACTGCCATAAAGGTGCCATTATTAAAAAATAAACAAGTTTAACCTTTTGTACATTGGAAATACATTGTATCCTGTCAGCTTCTTGACTTGATCATCCTTCCATACAGCCTGAAATCTCAGAATTTCACCCTATTGTCTCCTCCTTTGTTGCCTTTTCTTAAGGAGGACAATCAGCCTGAGGCTTCGCTGGGAGCAGGCAAAGATGTGACTCAGTTCTACTTGTTACCAGCCAGGTGCACTTCCACTTGGACTGGGCTGGTGCAGATCCCTGGTGGCAGAGCAGGATTTCCTCTGCTGGCAGCTGTTCTTGAGTTGTTACTCTTCAAAAAGTCTTTTCTAGTCTGGAAGGTGGCTGGGGACAGGGGAAACTTTGGACCATAGGACTTGCTCTTCGAAGTTGTCCTGGCAACTGAGGGCCCCTTTCTTGGTGTGCCCTTAATCCCTGGGCTCACAGAGACTACTCTGAGAAGGGAGTAACTTTGTCACAGAAGCTCCCTGTTCCCTGTGTTGCAGGTGGCTGGGTCTGCTGTTCCCACAGGCAGTATTTTCCAATGCATGGAAAGCCAGGAGGGTGCTGCAGCTACAGCTTTGACAAAGCTGCATGAGACAGGGTACATCAGCTGCCAGGTCATACTGCAGCTTAATTCTTATCTGTTGTGCAATTCATTGAGACACAGGGTACAGTAGTCTGTAGAAATTATTTCACAGGTTAGCAGCTGTTAGAGTTTTTTCACAGTGTCTCTGAGATCCTTGTGGAATTTTTATGTGGTGTGAGGCTCATGTAAATACTGTCATCCAAGGGACAGGTGTGTGTACCTGCACACCTGACCCAGAGCATGCAGAAAGTCTTTCAAACTCCCTGCACTTCTCAACACCATTATTGCTGAGAAAATTACCATGGTTTTTGCAAGTGAGATGTGTCCCAGCTAATGGAGCAGTGTGTCCATGGAGTGGAGTAAATGCACGTTCAGTTGTCAGGGGTTGCCATGATCCTCTTCAGCTCCAGCTTTCAGCAGCACTCTGTGACTTTGCCTTTCTGACCAGATAAATATTAGTAACAGGAGTGAATATCTTCATTCCTTTTCTTTGAGTAAGCAAGCAAAGTTCATTACTCACGGTGACTTACTCAGGGAAAGCAGCCTATCGACCAGAGAGGTAATTTGGCTGTTAGTGCCAGGTGCACAGATAAGATTCATCAGAAGTATTAAAATAAAGCTGTAAAATGTCAGGTCTTGTTTGAATTAGACAGCTTGGTTAACTGTTGTTTCAAACTTAACTGAGTTGGTTAATCAGGCCTAACTGTTGAAATTTCATGTGAAATATTCACAGTGATTTACTGATTTCTTCCTGCCACAGTTACAGACCAGGTCTGTTAGATACCAATTTAAAAACAATATCAAATAGAAGACACTGGGATTTTGTCACAAGTTTGGAGTAAATTATTCCTCTTATGTATTTAAACATGTCTGTCTTAAGGCAATTGATTACTGTTGTAATTGTTTAAGGAATTTCTTCCTTGGAAGGCAATACTAGACTGTCATACTCCACTGCACTTATCTGGGTCAAATCTGCAGCTAAAAAACCTGGATTGTTTTTATACTTTTCTTACTTGTAATGTGATTTTTAAATACACAGGTGTTGAAGATAAGGAAAGCTGGCATGGAAAGCCCCTTCCAAAAAATATGGCTGAACAAGTCATTCAGGAAATAGATGACAGAATCCAAAATAAGAAAAAGCTTTCTCCGGCCCTCCCAGAAGAAGATGCACCTATAGTAAATATTAGAAACATTAAGATGCCATCTCCACCAACTTACAAAGTGGGAGAAAAGGTATTCCCTTCTTTTTCACTGTCAGATATTTCAGAGTCTGAGACTGTTTAAATGTATGGTAGGAGGTTTTGTGTTATCCCTTCCCAAAATTTCAGCTACCCACCCAAGCAGGCACACACCCACTTCTGTGGTGTGACACAATCAACTCACTGGGTATTGAAAAGGTATATTAAAATAGGAAGACTCAAATCACTCTTCTTCATTTTGTGATGATTGTCAATGATCTCAACTACTTTATGTGCATTTAAAATTAAAGAAACTCCACGAAGTTCAGTAAATTTCCATGATTGGAAAGCAAGGTTTTAAAACTTTCCTATCTGGATTGGTAGGGAGTTGCCGATTCCAGCACATTAGGACACGATGTGTCCTAATGCTGCACTGTGCTTTTCTTTTGTCTTTTTTTATTTACTCTTCTGTGTGTCACCGTTCTCATATGTACTTTTGATACTGCTATCCTTGAAAATGCCTTTGGTTGTGTTTTGCTTTTGATTGTATGTTCATACACTGACAGCAAAACAAAATGGGAAGGAAAAAAAAAGCCTGTAAAAACAGTTCCAACAGCCCTGCCGTGTTCTCCTTCCCCAGTGGGCGACACGCAAAGCTTACGGGGTTGCACTTGCAAAACTGGGCCATGCCAATGATCGAGTGATTGCTCTGGATGGGGACACAAAGAACTCCACCTTCTCGGAGCTCTTCAAGAAGGAACACCCCAGTCGCTACATCGAGTGCTACATTGCTGAGCAGAACATGGTGAGTGCCCTCCTGCCTGTGCCAAAGACTCGGGTTGCCATGCAGTGAGGCTCCATGGAGTGGGGTTCTAATACTTGCTTTACAAATAAATGTATGAGGTAATTGTAGCAATAAACAATCTAGGAATCTTGTTCTAATTTCCATTTTGCTAAAGAAGAGCCCTTTTATTAAATACCAGTCTAAATAACGCAGGTAAATCCATTCCCTCTCTGTAATGATAATTTTTGCCTGCTGGAAATAGCAAAACCATGTCCTTTGGACTGAAAGTGTAAGGTTTTGATCCAGTAAAAGAAAGGGGGGGATAATTCTTAAAGTTCAGTGAAAGGCTGTTTAGAACAGATAGAGAAAAGAGGCTGCCAGTAAGAATCAACAACAGCTAGCAGTTGAAGCAAGGAGCAGAGGAGATGTAGGAGGATAGATAGTGGGAGAACAAGTTGCTTCCTCTCCATGTTGGAAAAGCCAACTCTTAGGAGCAGGACTGGACACGGACTTTTAATCTGATAAATTTTTATGGCAAGAAGTCCTACAGACAATGTCTCAGAAACAACTGATGAATGAGGCACTCACTGTTGTTGTCCAATCTCCCTGCTGCAGGTGAGCGTTGCGGTGGGCTGTGCCACTCGGGACAGGACGGTTGCGTTTGCCAGCACCTTTGCCACCTTCTTCACGCGGGCGTTCGACCAGATCCGCATGGCCGCCATCTCCGAGAGCAACATCAACCTCTGCGGCTCCCACTGCGGCGTCTCCATCGGTGAGGGCACCTGGCCCTGGGTGCCAGCAGCTCCCTTCCAGTTCGGGGTCATGCTCTGTGGGGACAGTCAGTGCAGTAGCTGGGGTGATACTGAGAGGAGAAAGTCATATTTGCAAATTCACTTTTGTGAGACACATTGTTATATTTACAAAGAAAGAGGAAAATTTCAAGCCCTCACCTGCTTTTTTTTTTAATCTTTGGCTTTATGAAAACAGGATTTTTCCCTACAAGCTTTTCTATTGTGGCAGTAAAGACTGATTTAGAGGGATTGGACTGAAACTGAGGAGTTTAGATTCTGGTTCATCTTTGCAGTCATGTGCTTGTTTTGTTTCCCAGTCTCTAAAGTGAGAAACCAATGATACTATTCTTGCCCAGATTCTCTTGTCCATCAATCTCAAAAACCCTTCAAAGATCACCAATTTGAAATAACGGTTTCAACTTATCTTAGTATTTTTTACTACTGGAACTGTTCGTGCATTAATTAAAAAAACCCCAAAACCTGTATGATGAAACAGGAACTGTGAAGCTGTTACATAATTCAGGTAATTGAATCATGGAAAGGTTTGGGTTGGAAAGGAACTTTAATGTCACCTTGTTCTAACTCCTCTGCCATGGGCAGGGACTCCTTCCCCTAGGCCAGGTTGCTCAAAGTCAGGCAGGATTTGCCCCTGGTGAAGCTGTGGTGGTTGTCTTGAACCACCTCCTGTGCCCCATGTGCCTTAGCACAGCTTCTAGCAGGGTCTGTTCCACGATACTCCCAGACACAGGGTGGTGGATGGTAGTTCCCAGGGTCCTCTCTTTTCCCTGTTTTAAAACTGGGTGCAGTGTTTCCCTTCCTCCCATCACCAGGGACTTCACCTGACCGCCACGACTTTTCAAATATCATGGACAGTGTCTTGGCAGCTACATCAGCCAGTTCCCTTGGGACTCTGGGATGCATCTCATCAGCTCCCATAGATTTAAGTCCTTGACTTAAGGTAGACAGCACAGCAACAACCAAAACATCAGTGTGTTATCAACAGTACTCTTATCCTAAATCCAAAACACAGCACTGTACCAGCTGCTTAGAAAACAATTAACTCTATCCCAGCTGACCCTAGGACATGTGTTACACTGGAGGGACTTTGCTCCCCTAGTCCCTGTCCTGCAATCCATCCACTCAAGAGGTGTGGGAAGATGGATTGCCAGTGGAAACCAAAGCAGTGCAGCCTGAGAGTAATAGGCTGAAGGCCCCTGCCAGCAGAACCTTCCCTGGTCTCTTTGGAACACGTCAGATCATATTGGGGCTTGACTTTGGTTTGAGGGAGGAAGGGAGTTTAATTTTTTTTTGACTGCAATGCATAGACATCACCCATGAAAACAGGAACAGACTTGCATACCAAGAAGGAAAATGCAAGTAGACATTCATGCTTGAAAAAGTAGTGGGTATTTACAGGGAAAGTGAAAGGGAGGGAGAGCTGACAGGGGTAGTAAATGAAGGCTCTGTGCATTCATCAGTTGTGTGGTTGATTTAATAGTCTTGGCTGGCAGTATGGTTTGGTGAAGACTTGGGGGTTTTATGTTTAAAACAAAATAGTTAATTTGACCTGTAATACTGGTAAAGATTTAAAGATGCTTCATAAATGTGTGTACTGTCATCCAGAGCCTCAAACTTGTATAAATCTGTATACTTGATATAAACTATTCTGCTGTGTAGAATGTGCTGTAGTAGTGGAGACTGTATGTAGACTGTATCAGATTATGGCTCTTGTATGTCATTAAGGGGGGGTTTCTTTTACGAACCTCTTTTCTTGTTAAAATCAGCCCTCCCACCTCATCATAGTCTAGTTCAGTCCAGTTTAAGACTTTTAGCAAGCAGCAAAATGTGTTGGTGCAAGAGCCAATTAGCTTTGGTCTTTGCTCATTTGAGATGAAAATCCTTTGAGCTACCCAAATTGTCCCCTAGAACTACACTTCCAGGTTTCAATTTTCAGCACTCGGAGCGTTCTGCTGGGAGCTGTGATTGTCAAGTGCATATTTGGATTTATAAAGTTGTTGGAAGTACAAACCTGATTCAGGCCTCAACTTCAATTTTCAAAAAAGAATTTCAACTTAAAGTTTCACAACTTATATAAAGAGTTATAAAGAAAGTTACTCAGAAAAACCGATGAGCAGTTAAAAAATTCAATTTTAAATGGAAGGGTATGAGTTAATTGTATGTCCTGTTAGAACTTCGGGCCTGCATGGAATTCAAAATCTGCATGGAATTCAGAATCCGATCTGGATTTGTGGTGAAAATTGAAGTTTTATGTATGCAGTTCTAGGTAGACCTGGGCTTCTGCTGCACTGAAATTTGGACCCATTAAATTTATGAAAAGTAACTATTACAATGACCTTCTGAACTTGTTCTAAGTTCACTCCTAGGCCAGTAGTTGCTGATGGATCGAAACATTAAATAAATTTTAAGGTTGTAAGAGAGTAATGAAAAAATCCTTATTTTCCAAACTGAATATACAGGGGAAAAAATCATAGTGTACATCTGTCAAAAATAGAACTATCAGTTGTTTAAGTAGTTTTATGTCCTGGACATTTGATACTGTTTATATTATATAAACACTCACTTCTTTAATTAAGCTATAAGTAGAGGTTTTGAGAGTTATTCTTTCTTTTTTCATCTGTGGTACTCTAAAACCATGTAAATTGGGATTTTCATAAAGACTTGGGGCCAAACAACTTAGCACTGCTCTGTAAATCTCTGGTATGAGCTGTGAGTGCTGCTGGTATTGGCACCACTGTAGCAAAAGCAGGACAAGCATGAGTAACTCTCTACCTTGGATAAGATTTGGATTCAGGTACCTGATAATTTTACTCTTCATAATTTCACTTTTCTTCAATGTCTGCATTGTGTGGGCGCATTTTAGGAAAGGAAAATACCCACTAAGATCCCACTCATGCACTCAAGAGTGCCCACAGATTTTGAAGCTGATGTTGAGAGGTTTTTCTCATGTCATGACTAAAAGCAGAGAAGCTCTCTCTTCCTGGCTGGTGCTTCCTTTACTAGGAATGTACAGTGGCAGAGTTCAGTGCTTGATTTCTTTAACATGTTTAAAGTTCTCCAGAGTTTTGTGCTGCCCTTATGAAAATGCTCTCCTCCTTCCTCGCGAACTCGTCCTTCTTGACTAACAGGTAGCGGGTGCATGTGGGGAGGCTCCTGGCCCTGCTGCTGCAGGCTGGGACATGGCTGATTCCGACTCTTTGCATGGCTGCTTTGGAGCGGTGCCATTCCCAAAGCTCTGTTACATAAGGTCCCTGGGGGCGGGGGGTGTTGTGGTGGGTGTTTCTTTAACCGTGGAAAGCCGTGGCATCCAGCAAGTGTCTGGCTAAGGATTTCCTCTCCATGGACCTGCAGGTTATGCCATGAGGCGCTTGAGTTGTTAAATTAACAGCACGGATGCCCTGCTGCTCCTTAAAACACCTTTCTGTGGTACTGGAAAATGCATACATACCCTCCATTTAATCTTGAAATGAGCCTAAGAATTTGTCAGTAGTTGCACCAATTGCACTCTCCATTTCTGATGAAACACACGCCCTTCTCCTTTCACGTTTCCAGCAGTTTAAATCTGGAGGAACACTTATTGACAAGTATCAATTTTGCTTATGTAGCCTCAGTACATGTAAACCTGAAGATGCTCAGATAACTTGTGACCCTCTTTCTATATCTGTACCCTTCCAATTTGGTTGTATTCCTTTTGTGTTGTTTTATTGTTACACTTTATTTCCTATTTTTATTTTTAATCCCAGCTCTCTTTCTTTTTAGTCTCTTTCTATCCTTATTTACTGTTTAGATGGTTCCAAGTTTAAGGAGAAGATGATTCTTTTCTCAAGCAGGTAGACTTGCATGTCGTGTGTGTGCCTGATTTTATTCTTTTCTCTTTTTTGCCTGGTTTACATTGACCCTCACTGCTGTGTTGAGTGATTGCCAGGAATGTGCACTTTTTGTAACCCTGGTTTAATTCTTTCAGGTGAGGATGGGCCATCCCAGATGGGACTGGAGGATCTGTGCATGTTCCGGTCTATTCCCAACTCCACTGTGTTTTATCCCAGTGATGCTGTAGCCACTGAAAGAGCAGTGGAAATAGCTGCCAACACCAAGGTTTGCATCACAGTATTTCTGAGCCAGAGAATAATTCTGCCTTTTGTACTACTCTTGTCGCTTCTGGCACATTTCTTGTACGTCTCTACCCACATGAATTCTTTCCAAGGCTCCAGTGTGGCAGTGGGGTGTTTTCTTTGCAAGGAAAGGTTGCAGACATTCTGTCCAGGCTAGTGCAGAATGAACAGTCTGGAATGCTGAGGGCCAGACTTGGGAAGATGTAAATGATTACATGGTAATTGCAGTTTGAATCTGTATTGGCTCAAAATAATGTTAAGTGTAACCCTCTTAGGTACCCAGCAAACTTAGAAGTGCACTCCTAGTACGATGCCTCTGGGCTCAAAATTGAAGCTGGATGTGGAAAGATAACTTCCCACATGGCTGTGAGAGAGTTTTTGATCTCTCAGACCTTCAGCTACTTGGACACAGTGATGGTCAAATGCCATGGGTAGCATTGGGTTGGACCATCTCCTTGATATAGGAGTTCTTCTTGAGAAAGGAGCAAATAATTTGAAAATTTTCAGTCTTGCTACTACAGCCTTTCAGTGAAGGAGTGTAGAAATTTGGTGTGTAACAAATGTAATGAGCGGTTTGTGACAAAAGGATGGAGGGCAGGGAAAGGAGTGTGAGGGGGAGATTAAAGTACAAGTTTGTTCTTTTGGAAGGGCATCTGAACGTTACCTGATGGAAAGCACTTCTCCTTGCTTTCAGCCCAGCCTTTCTTCTTTTGCTTTAAAATTGGTAAGAGTAAAATCTGCACATGGATGGCAAGGTTCTGAGATTCTAATTAACTTGAGTAGGATTCTCCATTTCCACAAGAGAACAGAAGAGAAATAAAGGTCTTGGAGTCAGAAAGGAAATTGTAAGTTATCAGCGTGCTCCAAGAGGAGGTGAAGTGTTTTGTAATGTTTGAAGCAACCAGCTACTGAGTAAGGACTGATGGGAATTGGTGGGGCAGGGGGGAGTTAACTCAGTGGAACCAGAGGTAACATAGAAGGGTGAACACCACACAAATAGAAAGTTCCTTTGCTGTATTTTTTTCATAGGTTTTACTAACTAGAATGTCAACACCTTTCTGTTTTTGTAACTTCTCTCCTCTTTACTTGGGAAACAGGGCATTTGTTTCATCAGAACTAGTCGTCCTGAAAATCCTGTCATTTACAACAACAATGAGGACTTCCATATTGGACAGGCAAAGGTAAATACTGTACAGATAAACAGAATCAGAAAAACTATTCACTGTTCCTCTTGTAAAAGACCTTTTCCCTCTAAAGCACTGCAATGCCAGAGATTTGATCTTTTTAATAAAATCTCTAGAAATGTAAAATAAATCAGTAAGATTTATTGTTAAAAATACATGGGCACGTTTTCTTGCAGGTGATTTTGAAGAGCAAGGATGACCAAGTGACTGTGATCGGAGCAGGAGTCACTCTGCATGAGGCTCTGGCTGCAGCAGAGCAGCTGAGGAAAGGTGGGGCTTTTTTCCTTTTTTATCATTTAACACAGCAAAAAAGAAAAATCAATACCAGTCAGCCTAACTGCTCACCCTTTGTACTGATAAACATTAATTAAACTGTTCTGGGCAGGTAGTCAGTCACCTGTTAGCTGATACTACATGGGACATACCTGCCAGTCTTGCCTAAAACGGAGTGGCGGTTTAGTTGGCTTAGCAGCATTAATAGCCATGAAAATTGCCAAACTGACCAGATCAAGGTCTCCTTAGAACTGCTAATCTGTGTGATAGAGCCCTGGGCAGAGGCTTGGAGACAGTGTGAGAAGCAGGAGTGGCACATGGTCACAGCACAATGGGCTGCAAACAGGCTGGGCCAGGGACCAAACCACAGCCTGTCACCGTGTGCCAGGACACGGCTCCGAGGGAATGGACCAGCTCTGTAATAGCCTGGAAGGAGGCACAATTCCATGGTAGTGCTGGAGTGCACTGACACCTCACAGCCATGATAATCCTTCAGTGAAATAAGAAGAGAAAGAACCCGTCAAAGCCCCATCTGTGAGTCAGGGGCCTGCGCCCAGGAAGAGATTACGGAGAGCAGGAGATAATACAGTTAATGCTGCCCGTGGCTTATGGGGAGCTTTGTGTGCAGTATCTGGGTGGACTGATGCTTTGTCATGACCTTGAGTCACCAGGCTTAGGACATTGTAAAAGTTGCATTTTCAGAACCGTTATTACTTTTCTGCATTTTACCGTGCTTTGCAATGCTCTGCTGATCTTGAAGTGTGAGTAACCACCTCTGGAGAGAGAATCCCTCAGTGCAGAGGCAGCGTCTAATACCCAAAATGCATTGGCCACTAAAGAGCCTTCAGTCACAAAACTGTGACAATAGGGCCTCTTCATGTGTAGGAGTTGACCCAGTGTTCAGCTAGCCAGGGCCAGACAAAACCTCAGCAATTGCTATTCTTTATAAACAATTGCCATTTGTGTGCAGCTTTAACGAGCCATCTGGGCCTGCCTTATGAGGACAGGACAGATTCTGGGTTTGGTGCCAACCTTAAGGGTGCCCAGGCAGGGCTGGGGCAGTTCAGACAGACATACCTGGGAGGTGGCAGCCTGCAGTGAAGAAAAAACTCCAAATGCCTACAAACCAAAGAATCAGGAGGAAATTGTGCCTGGCTTGACAGTAAGGTTAAAGGTAAAATAAAGATCCAAGGAAAAAAATTGTAATTGACAATCTGAATAAGAAGGATTTTCTGGTGAGTGGATTCTGCTCTTACCTGGGGGAAGGCCAGTTAGATGTCTTGCTGATGGGCACTCCTAGTGACCTTGAGTCACTTATCCAAGGCTTTTCTGTCTTGTCTGTGAATGAATGGATATTACTATGGATATTACTATTTCTCAAGGTGCATGGAGAAAGAATGCATATAAAAATATTCTGTGGTAGACAAGCCATAGGTTCAGGTACCTGGGAGTTACTGTAGGCAGTTTTCATAATGGTCTAGAAGGTCACAGTGATTGCCTGTGCCACTGACATTGTCCCGCACGCTCCACATTCATGTTGCAAATCATTTCATTCTGTTTTCTGCAGAGAAAATCTTCATCCGTGTGATTGATCCCTTCACTATAAAGCCCCTGGATAAGAAGACAATACTTGAAAGTGCAAGAGCAACCAAGGGCAGAATCATCACTGTTGAGGACCACTACCATGAAGGTGAGCAGGGTCCAGGGGGTCACAGCCCTCAGGGGGACTGGAAGCTCCCACCTTCTGACTCAGCAGAGGAGTAGGCACCTGGTGCTGTTGTTCCTTAAGCCTTTTTTGTTGCTCTTAGGATTATAAAGTGACACTGAGGGTTGAAAGTTTCCTCAGATGCAATGGGTTAATCAGGGCTGCCTTTCTGATTGCCTCGGCCTTGTGTGCCCTTCTGTGCTTGGTCCAAATGCAGTCTGGATTCATTTGTGCCCGGTGAAATTGTAAATTCCTGCTGTGCTGCAGGGGCTCTGCACAGGAGTGTTCTCTGAGTGGCTGTACAGCAGCTGCTCTGCAGGAGTGAAATTGCAGGAGACCATTGCTGGGCAGACTTCTTAAGTATTCCATGTGTCCAAAAGCCTGGCTCCAGGTTGCCTGAAATCAGATGGTTTTGGCAGTTTGCGCAGTCCCTCTGGGATAAATTCCTCCCTCTTTCTTCTCTGCTGTTGTAGATATTGACTAATAGAAATTAGTAGATATAATTATTATAATAATGCTCACCCTGCTTTAAGGTGAGCATCACTCTTGCCAGGTACCTGAAGTGAGCTGGATCTACCATAAGTGCTGGATACACCATACTTTTGTTGCAGACTCTGGATGGTGATAGGTCACAAATCATGACACTGTGAGGTGCTGAACAGGCTATTTAAGCTGGCACGGTGCTCTCTGGGGCAGGCAGGGCAGGGCAGGGCAGGTGTATGAGCATCAGAACCCTGAGTGTGTTGCAGGCACCATCAGGCTGATCTTACCAGCTGATCTTTCCAGCTGCCCAGCAGAGGTGCCCCTGGCTGCAGGCTCCGTTCCCACCATGCCCAAGCTGTGGGGAGCCCTCTGATCCCAGATACACCCTGACTGAAGGGCAGCACCAGGGTGTCTCTCCTACCAGTCCCAGAGCAGATGCTTTGGACACAAGTCCCATGTTTTCTTCCTCCCTAGTACTCTTGCTTCCAGTGTCTCTCCTGCCTGCACACAGTTCCCGTTGCATCCTTTGTCCCTGTGAGTGATAGTGACTCAGTGTGAGCTGAGCTCAGAGCAAAGGTTGTGAGTGTGTTACATAACCAGAGAGGTGCCCAGCGGCACGTACAGCACTGGGAAGAGATGGAGCTCTGAAATGCTGCTGAGATGGGTTGGAGTTTCAGCACGTTAAGTACAATGGTAAATACTCTTCAGTCTAAATGTATTTTTAAACCCATCCCTCGGCTGCTGCCGAGGTGCTGAGAGCTTGCTGACAGTCCTGTGCCCTTGAGAGGCAGGCTGCTGATTGGGAAGTAATTCAGGAACGTCAGGCTGCCTGTCCTCGGAATGCCCTTGATGCAGGGAAAGGTGTTCATTTCACACGTGGCCAGCTGGGACACAAGTGATTGGTGTTTTCATAGGCCTGGGGACTGAGGCTGTGCCATGCAGGGCCCTTTGCTGAGGCACACACAGAGCCTGTGTGTTCCCTGCTGGGACGCTCCGGTCCAGGCCGTGTGTGCCTCTCTCCGCAGGTGGCATCGGCGAGGCCGTGTGTGCCGCGGTGGTGGGCGAGCCCGGCGTCACCGTGAGCCGCCTGGCCGTGTCCCAGGTGCCCCGCAGCGGGAAGCCAGCGGAGCTCCTGCGGATGTTTGGCATCGACAAGGATGCCATCATGCAGGCGGTGAGGGCGGCCGTGTCCAAGTCCAGGAACGCCGAGTAGTTCGAAGCGTCTCGTGCTGTGTAACGGAAGAGCTTGTTCGGAGGTGCTGTCAGCTCAAGGCAGGCAAAGGTGCTTTATGTAGAGAGTTCTAATAAAAATACCAGCTTAAAAAACCTCCTGGGCTTTCATCTCTTTTTTTTCTCTGTTGGGTGTGGTGGGGTCACAGCTGTGTTTTCAGTCCCTCCTCTCTGTGCTGCCCCCCAGCCATTTAAATCCAAAGGCAAGGAGGAAGTACCTGATGTGCTGGGAAAGTGGGGAAGCAAAGGAGGGGTGAGGGCCAGCAGAGCCCTGGGAATGAGCAGTGAGCCCTGGGCTGAAGGATAGTGCAGTGAGCACAAGCTCATGAAAGAGGTTGAAACTTTTCATAGGAACTTGTATTTTTGAGTGCTTGGCCAGTGCTGCAGCAAGAGCGATGCTGAGATGGGACTACAGGAGGATCTGGAAGAAGAGCAGGAAATTCCCAGGTACCCACGAGGAAGCAGCTGAATGTGTAAGTTGCTTTTTGTCTATCGAACTGACTTGTCTCAGGTGAGCTGCTCTGAGCTGGCTGAGCTTTTCGTCTTGCATGGTGGGATGCACTGGGTCATTTCTTAAACGTTTTGCTGTTTTAAAACGTTTTGCTTGTTTTACCCTTAAGCTTCTGTTTAAAAAAAATTAAAAATTCATTGTTGATTGCAGAGTACTGAATTGGAAACATTTAGTACTGAAATATGTTTCCCATCTTGACTATTCTACAAAATGCCTTTTAGAAAGATGTTACACAGCAGAGAACACTAAAAAAGCCTTTTTCATCAGAGCAGGGTGACTCTGTGTAGTTCTCGGTTCACCCAAAAGCCATTTGCTGTTGACAAGGCTACATTGGCTTTATTTGCAGACTAACACAAAATATACAGTATTTTAGCATGACAGAATATTTCTACAAAGACATGGAAATAGTACATATAAATGAGAATATAAGTATTATGAAATAACTGGTGTTCATCTTTGCACAATTTAGCCCCTGGGGTGTTGGGTGGGTGCTGTGCTGTGTTGGTGCAGGCCTGGGTGCAACTGTTGGTATTTCTGGCAGCGCAGGTGGAACTGCAGGACCAAGTGATTGATGCTTAAAATTAAGCACAGCTAAATAGTAATCGAATTTTCTGAGCAAGGCTTGAAATTGTTCATCTAAACCTCTGGGCTGGTTAATGGGTTTCAGATCTACATTTCCTTACATTTCCATGTTTTATGGCTTTTTCTGTTCAACTTGTTGCCTTCGTCACTCTGTGGGTAGGAAGACCTTACATTCTTACTAAAATTTTAAAGGTGCCCCTTTTGTTGCAGTGTGCCTGTGATTGCATTAGCCCTACACATACAATGTGTAACAAGGCCCTATAAAATGAAAGGGATGCCAGAGTTCCACTTTATTCTACTCAAACGTTGGGGGATGAGTCAAATCAAACACTTTATTTTTTCCCTCAGGAGAAGAGATGAAGTTTGCTGCTGTTAATAATCCCATTACTGCACCATTATGTCAGTGCATGTAACATCTCCCCAGCTCTCCCCAGGTGCAATCCTTGCCTGCTCACTGCTCCCAGTTCTGCCACAGTTAATCTGCCTCAGCTCTGCTGCACTGCTGGGGCTCAGCTGGGAGAGCAGCACCACGAGGTGCCTCTGGGGCTGCCAGGATTCCTCCTGAAACATCCAGAGCCTAATCCAGAACCAGCACAGGACACTGGTTTTTGATGCACCACAGGCAGACTCACATGGAGAATGTGTTCATATTTAATGGAATTAAGGCAATGACAGTCTAGATGTTGGTTTGTGTTTGAGCTCTGCTGAGCCACAAACCTCTTCAGAAGCAAGAGTGGGCCCCGTACCCGTGTCAGGTTTATTTTTGAGGGGAAGGAGTGATGCTTTTCAGTGGTTTTGACATTTCAGTATTTCACACTGGCCATTCAGTTTTTAGGTTCACCTCATAAAGCAGTTCTTTTAGTACCGAGAATTCAGGGTTTGTGGAACTCGCCTGACACGCTCCTCCTAGGCAGCTTTCCTCACACCTGTGAGATGAAGAAAAAGACAGCTGTCACAACTGTTGTGTTCAAACTGTCCTGTGTCCATGCAGCTTTCCAGCATTCTTCATGTTTCCTGTCCATGAATATGGATAAACGTGAGCCAGGAGTCTGTTTGAAGACCCAACGTACAAAACCTCCCTGGACTCATCCAGTTTTTATTTGAGCTACAGAATTCTTATGCAGACACTGCCAGTAGTTAATACTCCATACAGGGGTATTAAAAATGTGAAAATGCTCTGCCCCAGGGAAAGAGTCAAAAACAATCCATTTTCAAACCCAAGCAGCTGCAATGAACTGTAGTAAAATATTTCTTTTTTTTTTTAACTAAAGAAATAAGATTGGAAATTGTAGTTTAGAGAACTTGATCTTAATACTTGACCCAACCAAAGTACCCAGGAAGGTCTAGGGAAGACACACACTGTCAGTAAAAAGAGCACTGTTACCTCTTGGCCTGAATTTGTCAATCAGGGGAACAAAGCTGTCGAGGACACTCCGAATTCGATACACTGGTTGTGAAAACAAACACGTTTACATAAAACGTAAAAAATGAGGAAAATGGCAAAACCCAAATACTGACACTTGTTTAAACAAACACTTCTGCAATACCATTAATCACAAAGTAATGGCCAGACTGATTCCTGAGAGAACCACCCCCAACCCCGTGAAATGGTGGCACGAGGTTACACAGGATGTTAAAAGTTGCTGGCTGGGGAGCCTGAACTGGCTGCTGTTTGCACCTCTCCTCTGCCATCCCTAGGGATTGCTGAAATGCTTGCTGCCATCCAGGTTCTGGGAGCTCATCCTCAGTCCCAGGGGAATGGATGGCAGCCGGAGTGAGCAGCATCTTATCGGGTGGATCTGGGAAGACTCGGCCTTGCTGCTATAATTACCCGTTGTCATGGCAACACAGCATTCGGCCATTGCTGCAGAAAGAGGTGACTCAGGGTCTTGTGAGCACTGAGAAGGAAAAATGAGTCAACCTCTGCCTTCAGGGGCACCAAGGCTGCTTGTCTGCAGCACCACTGTGACTGTGGAGGGGATGTTGGGGGACAGATCCGTGGGGAGTTATGGAATCTCAGCCCCAGAGCCCCGAGTGGTGACTCTGTGACCTTGTGCTAAGTGCAGGGACAGAGCTGCTGCTGTAGGGACACTTACCTAGACCAAAGTATATCCCAGTGGTTTCCAGGGAAGCAAAGGTGATTAAACCAATTCCAAGAGAAATAGTCCAATCTAAGGCAAAAAAAACAAATGTTGGCTTTTTTCATTTTCCTAGAGTTCAACAATTTATCCTTCTACTGAATCTTGCCTTACCTTGGTGGTAGTAGTAGCAAACTAGTAAAGCTCCAATTGCAAAGCAGAGAATGACAAAATGAAAGAATTCATCTGAAATTAAGAAGGAAGATTAGGTCACAACTGTGGCCATGGCCATCTGGAAAGCACCTTCAGGTCCAGGGTATCCCTCAGGGAATAGTCTCGAGCACTGGGACCAACTGCACAGTGGACCTGCACACAAGGTGTTGGGAGAAGCCTTGATGATTTTCATCAAGAAGTCTTGATGCATTTCAACAAAGTAGTCATGTCAGAAAAATAAAGGTTTTTTGAACCAGAGATCTTATTCTTGGATTAGACTGAGGTTCAACAGGTTTATCATCAATTCAATTAAAAAAAAAAGAAATTAAAAAAGTTACCATCCTTCCGTATGCCCATCCACCGAACTGCCCACTGAGTGTGGGGAGTGCTCTGGTTCTCATATGCTGCAAAAAAGAAATGTCTTTTATTGCCATGGAACTCAGAAATTAAGGAGTTTGAAGTTTATTTCGCTTTTTTTGTATCTGAAATAGATTCTCAGAGCAGAATGTGTATAAAACTGTTTGTTTAAATAAAAGATCTGTGAGCCTTTCAGAAAGATCAAATTAGCAATTTTTAAATCACTCTAAAGAATAAATTTAAATTAAAAGAAATTTAAAAACAAAAGTGTAACCAGATGGCTGCATTAACAATACTGAATTGTTTTAAAGCACTCTAGGTCTTTTCTGTCTCCTCTGGGACAATCCATAGTCTCAGAATTACAGTGGGGGAATAAAGCCATAGTACAAGGGAGCTTCAGTTTGATTCCTGGGTGCTCTGCACATCCACAGCTACAAGAATACAAGATAAACTTCTGTTTGCTTGTACTTACCATCTGCAATTGAATCTTCTCTTCTCGTGATCTCTGAAAAGCAATATAGTTTTGTTATTTGTGGTGGTGAAAATACCAGTTAGGAGTTTCCCACTGTTCTTAGCACTAACAAGGGCAGCGAGGAGTCACCTATCTGCTGACTCAGTATAGACAGAGCAGTATTTGAAAGTGCCAGGAAATGAAGGGGGTTAAAAGGCCCAAGAAAAGATAATAATAAATGATTATTCACAGTGATCCTGGTGTCTCTGAAATAGCTGGGCAGTGGCCTCCGTGGTAATGCACAGTTGCTGAAAGTGAAACTAAACCCAGGCAGAGCTGGGATCACGAGCTGGAAATGTGTGTGACCTGAACCTGCCCAGCACAGCAGACACAGTGTCCTGCACTAGAGAAACATTTTCAGTCTGGGGTATTGAACTAATGTAGAACTGAAGCAACAAAGGCCGGGGCAAGTGAGAGAGAGGCCAAACATCAGCTGGAAAAGTACTGGAGCTCTCTTTCTGTACGTGGCAATGTGGGGAGAGTATGGTACTGCAGCCTATTCTCTGCCCTGGTGTTCTGTGGAGCTCCCTGAGGACAGGGAACTCAAAAACCTCCTCAAGGGTTATGCTGCAATTTATATCTTCTCTACTGCACAGAAGAGTTAAGCAGGTGTCCCCTCCCAAGGGCCACTCCACTGGGCTGTCACTCCCAACTCACACATGTGGCCTCAGCCTGGATGCAGGAGTGAGGTCAGTAATGCAATTAAGCCATTGAGAACTTCCTGCTCTGGGCTTTTTACATCCATTCTGCTGCTGCACAGCAGTGCCTGCTAAGAGGAAATCTGCCTTCAGGCTGGCTGATGCCCATACAGCCCTCTCAGCCGGCACTGTTCTGTTGCTTGTCATCTGGTTATCACCTGGCACCTCCTGCTGGGAATGCTCTGAGCTAAGGCAGGAGTTTTCTTCAACAGAATGTCTGCACCATGCCCAGGTCTAACTGGACAACAAAGGATTTACAGCCAGGGGTTATTTTTTAGTGTATCAGCAGGTCAGGAAGAAGATACTGCAGTTATAAACATCCTTCCAGCAGGAGGAGGTTACCTGGGAACGCTTACCTGAATCTCTGTAGGGAACCATCTCTGCTGGTGTGCCTAAAACATGATGCAAAGGGGATGTAGGTCAATACCTGCAGTGAGTGTGGTGTCTGATGCCAACTCCCCTGAAATCAGTGCAGGTGTATAACAGTGACTAAGTAGAGACCAACTCTTAACTCCTCAGAAAGGGCAGCTCTGCTGGGGGTTATAGAGTTTGAAACTGGGAAACATGACTGGACTATTAACCCCCCACATTCCATCTCTCACAGTAGTTGAAGTCAGGTAGAATCAGACTCCCGTGAGACAAATTAAATCTCCTAATGTCAATTTAAATGAGCTGCTCTTACATCTGGGCTGAGCTCAGTTTAAGACGTAAGTTAAAATATTAAAGCCTTGCATTTTTTACATCCATAATTCTTTACCTTGTGTATCTTCATCCATGGATTCATGGGATGAATTTTCAGCCTTTTGTTCCTCCTGTGAAAGCACAAGATTCCTTTCCAATCTCTTCAGGAGTTTCAACTTTTCATCTGTTATATATATAAAGAAAAAAACATTATCAATGACTACGTTTTCTCACTTTTACACAGTGACAGATTTCTACAATGCTTTATTAAGGATGCCTGACAGGAAATCAGACCCTTAGTTTTACTTCAGCTGTATTTTTTGCACACAAGGAGTAGTACAAAGCATCATACACACTACAGTTTAGACTTTCTTAAATGGTCGTGGTAGTTTCATATTCTGGCCTTTAATTTACTCATATTGTTACCCCTGTGCAAATTCCCACTCCCTGAAACAACAGCAATTGCAGCTGAACAATGCTTTAGCTGGAGAAAAGTGGCTCACCCTTCCCTGGGCTACTTGTGCCGTCACCCCGTGACTGCTGCGGGCTCCCTGTGCCGATGCCGCGGTTCCAGCACCCTCTCGTGGCACAGGAGCACATCCCTCAAAGCCAGATCACCAGGGGAGGCACCTGCAGGGCACTGACTCGGCCTAGGCACTGAAGAGCAGGTGAACCCTTACAACAGCCTCACATCCTGCTCAGGGCTGAGGGCCGGGGCTCTGAGCACTGCTCCGTTACCAGGGGCAGTATTTGGGCACAGAAAGGTCGATGTGATTCCTTCCCCCTGGCTGCTCAGGCTGCTCACTGCACAAGGGCAGGAGGGTCCTCCTGTGACAAACAGTCCTGCTCTGACAGATGACTAGTGCTGGGCAGTGCTCCAGGGTGGGAGGTCTTTCCCCTTCAGGAACATGTTTTGATGAAGGCAGAAACAGGAACAGGATGTCCTTAAGGATCTCCAGTTAAATTCAAGGTCATCTTAAGTGCATGCAGCTCTGTCATCTATTAAAGACAATTAATGACTTTATGGACCCTGTAGAACTGCCCTTAGTTTCTTATTGCATAACCAGGCAAATCAGAAGTGCAGTGGAATCTATTTGTATCCTGCTACCAGATTCAGCATCCTGAGTGCCATCCTCTAGCCATTCCTTCTAGTTTCACTACATGTGCTGCCAGGCCTATTTGTAAAAATACTTTCAGAGGCTCAGCTCTGATTTCTTACCACTCTTAAGAGCTCAGATGGGTTCTGGGTGTCCTCAATCCAGCCAGATGGGAAAACTGGGGCACCATGTCAAGTTAGAGAAATTTCTCTGGCAGCATCATCCCAGGACATCCTCTCCATAAACACACAGGGTTTTTTTCCCCTGAAGAAACCAATTCAAACTACAGTAAAATACTATCTTTGGCTCCCATTACCACCATACATAACTGCCTTTCCTGAGCAGTACTTGTAGACATTTCAGTTCGTCACTAACAATCACTTCCAAGCACAGATCAGAGTTTTCAAGCTGCTGCCAAGTCCCCCTGGCACTGCAGTAACAAAATAGCTGACAGGCAGGCAGGGAGGACTCACCCTTTCCCATGGAGCTGGGCAGCTGCCTGTATCCAGCTGGGTTGGATGCCTTCAGCAAAAGGTAAAGAACAGCCATTGCCCTGACTCCTTTCTTCTCTACAGCTCTCAGGCAGGCAGCACAGCCCCCAGGCAGGACATCACAGCTGTTGAGGAGCTGAAACAAAAGTAAGTCCTTCCAATCAAACACAGCCTGGAAACACCATACCCTGACCTACAAATGAAGGTATCTCATCCTGTCTGTGGGAAATTTAACCCCCTGCCCCTACTATACAAGTGGGAAATTAGGGACAAATAGTAAAGCCAAAGATGGAAGGAGAATGTAAACTCAGAGTAGAGCCATCAGTTGGGAATAAAAAGCATGGTGGGCAATATTTAACTATTTCAAGAGCTGGAGAAATACAAGTACAGGGTCTGAAAATGGACATGGAACCTCTGCAGTACCTTACAGCAAAATGTCACTAACAGTGGTCCTGCCTAGAAAATAATGAGCTGAACTGATCCTGAGGAATTTATACAAAGCCAGTTATTTTGTACATGGAGAGCAATGAAGTAAAAAACGGTGTGCTGAATTTCATTTCTCTAAATGCCCTTTTAAACCTTTTAGCATGTTCTAGCATATCAGATGATTGGACTATAAATTTTCTCTACCCAGAGTACAGTAGGAAAATACAAAAGTTTGTAACAAGGATACATGTTCCTTCAGTAACTTACATTGTTCTTTTCTTCAGTATTCAGGATAGGAGGGTCAGTGGTGGCTAAACATTTTACAAGTGATTCCCAAAAGGACTGGTTCGTTTTCTCGTGATTCTCCAAGTAATTGGCATCAGCAGTAAAAACCCTCTGGAATACGTCTGGGAATAAAAACAAGCCTATGACTGTGCAGCAGCAGAGGTGGGCTCATGGCAGTGTTTCTGTGCTGCTCAGTGTAGGTGTGGTGACAGGCACCAGGCTCTAACATGTTGCCCAACACCAGCACATAGTAAAGAAAGTAGTGTTTTACTGTATAAAGCATCTTGGTCTGCCAGAAAACAGTAGGAGAATGTCCATACAAATAACTGATGTCCCTATGATGCCCCTGTCTCAGTCAGAGAAACAGGGCATGTGTCTCCAAAGCATTCCTTGCTATTTAATGGGTGTTCATTCTGACCATGCTATTTTACAGGCAGGCACAAAGACCCCAAGGGCTGGGTACCAGGGTACTGGTAATGAGCAATGGGATTGCTCATTAGGCATTTGATGTGCAGCAAAGTCTCCTTCATGCATCTAAATTCCCACTGTCACATGCCCAAGGCCTGACAGAAGTGTGTGGAAGAGTTGGGAATTGACTGATGATCTGTCTGTTACGAGGGGATGGATGGAGTGTGTTTTCAGAGGAACCAAATTTCACTGAGTCATCACCACCCTGGCAAACACTGCTGAGGAGTGTGAATGAGCTGAAGCTTTGATCTCTGTGTGCTCCCCTCACCTTGCTGCTCTTCAGTAAGATCTGGGACCGGGACATTCAAGTCCTCCATCGCTGTGCCTGTTCAAAAGGGGAGAAAAAGCACATTAGAATCACATCACTGACCTACCCTCGTTTTCTGTCTTATGTTCGACTTTCTGCAAACATGGTATGTATCTGTAGGCCCTTCAGTTGTTAAATCACTTCTCTGTTGCAATGGGAGTTTCACATCATGATTCATTTGCCCTGCTGGGACCCAATTTTCGATTCCTCTGAGTGAGTCCTGCTGGGCTGGCCTTTGGTTATTAGGAAAGAACAAAAGTCTAATCATCATGAGTAAAACAGAAAGAAGTTGGACTTGATCATTCACATTGTTGTTTTTTACAGCTACCAAGGTGTCTAATTAACTATTTACCACACATGTGAGTAACTTAACAGGTCCTGTTCCATTCACAAAACAGAATGATTATTCTGTACCTTTGACACCTAAATACTTAAAATGTATTGACCAGAGAGAATAGTTCACAGGAAAGTCCCACAAGACTTTGAATTCATCTCAGAGAAGACTTTGATGCTTCAACATCTGTTCTTCCCAACTTGTTACGACAAGGAAATTTCCATTAACTTTAGCTTTATGCCTACTGTAGTCCAGGCATCCCACAATGATGCTTCTCCCCTCATGCAACATTTCAACTACTCCACTATTGTACTGAGAGATGCAGAAGATGATGTTCAGGGAGCCTGAAGCACAGTTTCCACTATCCAGGGTGCAGTAGGAAAGCAGTTTATATGTCCACACTTTTTCTTACAATATGACTTTTGTATCCATTCAACAAAACACTTCCAATCAAGCAGTTTGAAAACTAAGTATTTCTTTCAAATATTCCAGAGGGAAACCTGTTTTTTTTTCCTACAGGCACTTTTTCAGTTCTATAGAGACCATCATATCAGTCAAAAAAATATTCTAATACAAAAGCCCAAACAGGTCAGTTAATATCTTCAGAAGGACAGTGTAACACACAAGCAAACATTCAAACAGAACGGCTTTTTAGGGCACCAATTCTCAGACAGAGGAAATTAGATACAAACAGACCCTAAAGTAGCTGTAAAACCCATCTCTCCCTTGGGACCAGGGTCAAGATCCCACATTTTCAGTATGTTGGTAGTTCTGGGGGCTTTCTCCTTTCCTAGGTTGCAAGTGCTCTTCAAGTGATGAGGTCCTTAGTTTGAAACTCCTTTCAGCCACTGTTTAGGCTCTGAGAAAATTACATAAACTCTTTAACCACTTCTAAAGGCTGAGGCCAGAAAACTGCTTACCTGCCTCCGAGGTGTACTGTGAGGAAACACTCTGAAATTATTTCCGATGACGAGTCCATGCAAAAGCTCTACCGTGACAGATAATCCCTTTGCCTGACTTACATCCTGCCTTTGCTGCTGTGGCTGTGGCAGCAGCACTGGGAGCACCCAACAGGGAATGCAGGAAATGCATCTGTCCCTCTGCCGGGTCAGCAACAGCTGATGTTGAAATGCAGGAACCCAGCACACCACACTCCACACCCCGGCCAGACTCGTTCTTGGCTGTACAGGTAAAGAGCACCAGTTCTGGGCAGTTTTGTATCTCCACCTAGGATTTCTGCCTTTTTCAATTTCTTTCTTGCCTTCCTATTTGCTCAGTTTAAACCTTGCAACAGTGTTTGCTTGTTTAAGTTAAATCCTTTAGGCCTCTTTCTGGACCGCACGGTTGAAATACCAGACCTAAAGGAACAAAAGTACTTAAAATATAAACATTTCTTTTCTGACTTATGAATTCCATTTCATAAAATAATTTACGAATATCCACAGGTTTTATTGTTGGGTGAAATTCAGGAGGTTTGTCTTTGAGGTTCCTAATGCACTTACACATCCCGCTGTGATAAGGCCTGGATGCCCCAGGAGGGTTCAGGAGCAGCCGGCATCTGCTCCCATCTCCCTTTCTGTGCCTCCAGCACAGCTCAGCCCAGTCAGTCACCAACATTTACGTAACAGAGGAAGTCGGGCACCTAATTTCTCTTAGACTATGCACAGTTAATTCCCCTGTGGCTCTTCTGGAAAGAAAATCAGCTCTAAACAAAGGATAAGTGTAGGTGCTTAGTTATTGTATATTTTAAAAGTGATTTAGTTGATTATACCTCAGTGACAAAAGGATGATAATATACTGACATTTCAGCCTGGTCATGAGCTCATTGGAGAATAACACAAACAACAGACCTCACCTTGCTTTCCCCACAGTAAATCAGAACTTAATTGCAGTGAGGTCTTTTTAACAAGTTAGAATAAAATTTGTATGCAGAGTCAGACTTACAAAGTGAGGTTAGTAACTGCCAAAACTAAGCAAAAACTTTTTGCTTAGCTGCTGAAATATATTTGAAGGAAATTGCTCAATGGGATTACAAAAATGTAAATAAAGTACAATAAGGTTGTTTTGACTTCAAGACAAAAACAAGACAATCCTAAACATTTTCCCTTTGAAGTTACTTTAACCTTTCATTTTAAGTTATATGCTGACACCAAATCTTGATAAATTTTATTTCAAACCTAAATGTTAAGTGCCTCCCTGCCTTTCTCTAAAACCAAACCAAACCAAACCCAGTTTCTTAAAGGTAGGTCTTAAAAGACCTAACCTGCAAGTTAGGTCATAGCAGCTGGTTCCATGGGAAGATGTCCTGGAGGGCTGTGGTGAAAGCTGTTTCTACCAGTGAGACAACAAAAACTTATCCACAGTCTTAGTTTGAACTCATTGCTACTCCAGTCTCCTCAGGCTGTGACACCAGTGAGGTAATTCTGCTACCCCTCTGCTTGCCTTCCTGTTGTCAAATATAGCTGAAATGCGACACAGAAGTAGCAAAACTCAAAACACTTTTCACTCTTTACAACGTCCCTGAACACAGGCATGTGGAGAGACCCAGAGTGTCCCCGCAGGGAGGGAGCTCCCAGGCTGGCTGGGACCGGCCCCACAGAGGGGGGAGCAGGGAACAGGCACAACCCATCCACTCCTTGCCACAGCTCCAGCACTTCCTTCCTCCCCTGGCTTTCACAGCAAGCCCAGACACGGCGGCTGCACTGCTGCACTGCTGCCAGCCTCACAGCGGGAAACCAGGAGCGGTTTGCTGTTTTCCAGCTGCGCTGGGAATGGCAATGCTCCCATAAGCATTTACATACAACATTCGAAATTACCTGGTTTGTATTTCTTCTTTTGCACCGTGCGCTTCTCTGTGGTCGTTGCAAAGCTCTGAAGGGAAGAAAATGAGCTCATCAGAAGCCAGAAGAGCTCATGCTTGTAGTCAAGGCAAAAATATCTTCCTCTCATAAAGTGTAGGGCTTGCCGTGAGGATTTTAGAGGAAAAAAAATATTGATAAGATAGGGAAGCTGAGTCAAGAAGTCACAGAGGTTACAGGGAAGTCCCGTGGCTCACCCCCACAGCACCAGAACCCTTGTACAGTGGTTTGATGCTTTGGGCAGCAACCAACAACCCAACTGTGTACCAAGAGCAAGGACACAACCCTGAAACACCTCGAGTTTGACCCCAAGAAGCTCCCAAACCCCTCCCCAGCACTCACCTGCAAGGCTGTGCGATGGTTCAGGATCCCAGGGGCAGAGATCCCAGTGCCAGCCCTGGCTTGTGGTGGCAGGTGGGCGGGAAGGCGTCGGGGCTGGTGCTGGGGCCTCACGTGGCCACCCCTGACTCACAGGGTGAGCGGCGGCGGCTCCGCCGCATCCTCTGGCCAATGCCAGTCGTGCTCCAGGCGTGTTCCCATCTCCCTGAGCTCTGGGGAAGGCAGCCAAGGCCTGATCCCGCCAGTATGAGGGAGAGGAGCTGGGCAGCTCCCAGTCTGCCTCAGGCACTGATGGGCTCAGCAGCCCTGACCAGTCAGGACCCCTCACAGCCCATGGCTGCTCCAGCTCAGCCCCTGCTTGGGCTGGAGGCCCAGGCCTGCTTGTTTGGCTTCTCTGGGACATGAGGGGGACACTGGGGATGCAGGGATCCCAGTCTGAGGAGAAAGGCCCTGGGCTCCCATAAAGCTGAGCAGTGGCACCATGAAGGGGGTTCAGAAGCCCAGGCATGCTGCCCTCCTGCCCAGGGCATCCCCAGGCTCAGGAAGGGAGGCACAAGTGGAATGCCTGACAGGGAAGGGAAACATGCCCTCCCTCCCACCTCCAGCAGCCAAAGAGAGGGTGCTGAAAACACAAAACCTTTGCTTGGCTCTGCTCATCCCATACCCACAGTAAGTTCATCAGTGCTTCCCTCCCAGCCCTTCTCAGCCACTCCTTCAGCACAATCGTTCACTAGAGCCACCCCAGGGTTGTTTAGGGGAGCTGCTCCTTCACTGGCAGGTGATGCTTTCCTGACCCAGCCAGCCTTCAGCCACAAGAGTAGCAGAGCAGCAGATCCCTCTGGTGTACCAGAGCCAAAAAAGTCAGCATGATGCGTGGTCACCCAAAAATGTGTGTGAGGAGCAACAGTGGTGTCATGGGAGACTCCCAGGCACAGGATTCCAACAGCACAGCGTCTATTGATTATACAAGGTGTGGCCATGTTAAGCCATTTGTCACATTAAGGTAACGGTGTTACTCTGCACAGTTGTGCCCCAGGAGGGGTGTGTGGGGCAGGCTGTACAGACTGCACACCCTCCCTCTGCTCTCCTCACTTCATCTGCTCCTGCTTCTGGAGAGCCTGGGACACAGGGAAAGTCAGTTATACTTCCTGGAGTCCCTGTGCATAGATTTTTCTTTACCAGTTTGTTTGGGGTTGTGTTGGGGTTTTTTATACTTTTTAAGAGGGGGAAGGATTGGGTTTTGGCTTTTTTTTTTAAGTCATTTCACCAGTTTTCTAAAAGTGCCTATTCAAGTGCCTTGTCTCACCTACCTTGCCATATTTAATTACATGTACATTTAATACTTAAAGCAGACTAATACTCTACTTCTGCTGGGAAGAATATTATCCCATTAATTATGTTTTATCATGTGTTACATGTGTTTATTTGCCCTTATTTGGGAATTGTCCTCTGAGAGAGTTAGCAGAATGGTGATTTATTCTTTGTATGCTGGGAAAATTGCTACCAGGGGGGGTTTAGAGAGGTGAGACACATGCAGAGCAGCTCTTATGCTTGACATTAATTGGGTACAGCGTGTGTGCAAATTCGTCACATGGGCAGGCTGCATGAGAAATGTAGAAATACTCCTAAGTGAGTGTAGGAGGGGCCCAGGGATGGTACATAGAGCAGTAATTGCTCCTTTAGTCATCACATTTCTGACAGATTAAAACATTCCCAAGACACCTATTGCCCTACCCTGGCTTTTATCCAATGGGTCGGTTAAATGAGTCCCTTCTGTGAACTTACTTAGTCGCTACTTATTTTCCTTTAAATAAAGTCTGCTTCAACAATTGTTGTGAGACTACAAAGCACAGGTAACTACAGGGGGATTATGCCTCACAGTCAGATGCATTTTGCAGGCTACAGCTAATTTACAGATATCTTTTCATTTTTTAAACTCTGAAACTTTTGAGAAGGAAAAAGCAAGAAGCAGCAAGTACAACTCATTCCCTCACCTTCCAGACCATCACTGAATTAGTAACACCCTGCACACCCTGTTATGCTGAGGTCATCAGAAGGCAGCTGTTTACCTGAGAAGCCACAAAAGCTTGGAAGAAGCCTGTGGCTGAGGTTTAGCCACAAAAGTTTTTGTAGAACCATAGGGGAGAGTGGATCATAACATTGTACCTTACTTAGATCTTCTGGAATTCTTTTTTTTTTTATTATTCTGTACCCTTCTGTGGAATTACTTGCCATAATAAATAATTCATTATATTAGTATTTCAAATTAACACAGTGAAATTTTAGCTCAAGCCTGTTAAATTTAAGAACTAGGCCTGTCTGAACAGGCTAAATCAACAGGAAGTGTGGGCCAGGATGTATCACCCACTCCCTGGGAGGGTTACTGACCTCCTTCAGGCGCTGTGGTCAACAGTCCTACATCGAGGAAACCCAGGGCCATCAGTGGGATGGATAGTGCAGCCCCAACACAAAGCACAAGTCCATAAAGGGCAGGTAATATTTAGTCCCACAGTACCTTAACAGTACTCCTGAACCTGATGCTAATGACTGAGTTTCCACAGTAGACCTCGACCAACCCAGCCCTTCTCCTCTCCCTCAGCACCATTTTCTCCTGTCTCACCAGCTGCCTCTGCGCTCTCCAGCTGTGACAGCTCACTCTGCAAGTACTCCTTTCCCACAGCAGAGCCAGGGCCTTGGCCTTCTTATAGTCCCTGGAGGAGGCAAAAACAAAGGCTGAAAACCAATCCCAGTTGTGCACTTGCTACACCCTGAGCCAGGGTGCAGGAAATATGGGCACAAGTGGGGAACAGTGAGCTGCACCCGGCCCCTGGCCTGGCTGAGCCAAGGTGCTGCAGCAAGCACAAGGATCAAGGGGTCTGAGGACACTGTCCCCATAGGACTGCTTCTAGGAGCAACCCACAAAAAAATCTGCTAAAAATCAGGGCCTCTTCTCTTCCTTGTTCTCCCAGTTCCCTGGGGTCCCTTCCCATCTCCATTTCTTGTGGTCTAGCAATAGGGCTGGAAGTGCCTCGTGGAGGCAGAGCCACAGGCAGGGAGCACATGTGCTCCCTGGGAAGCAAAAGCAGCTGGAGGGACAATTCCCTGCTTCAGCTGATCCTCCCTCTTGATAAAGCCCCTTTCCTTAGCACTTTCAAGCACAGAGGCAATGCCAAGGATTCTGATATTTAATCCTGACATTTTGTGGAATGGGTTTGGTCGTAGAAGCCATTTTGTAATCCTGTCAGCAAGGCAAGGCAGGCTGAGACCTGTCCTCGCCCCACTCCCCAACTGATGTGCCTGCTGGGAGACAGGAAGGCCGGGAAGCAGAAAAGCTATGGGGTAATAAGGGGTAATAAGGGAGCTTCTGGAAATTGGACACAAAAATCTCAGTGAATCTGGAGACCTCCCATACCCCTGTGACCTCCCCAGCTCACTGACCTGGGGATCAGCAGCAACTCCACACAGGCAAGGCCAATCTTCTCTTTGTGAGACAACTACTCGAGTGACTCCCACTGCTGTCAGTGCCTCAGTACCAGGATGCAAGCAGACACCATCTTCTGGGATATTTAAAATTCAGCTTTGTCAAGTTATCAGGGTCAGAGTGCAACTCTCCCTCAACACCTCAGCTGTGTCCTAACACATTTTGCTCTCCAGATCACCTCAGCTCACTGAATTATTATCAATCACCTGCAACACAAATGGGATGAAGGCACATTTGACTTTAAAGCTGTTTCCTAAAATCAAGACTCTGCTCTCAGTAGGAACAGAGAGACCCCAAAGGTTATTTACTAAAAGTTAGAACTATTTAAGTCTGATCCAATCCATTCATCTTAAAACATGTGCTTTGGAACAGAGACTACAACCTTTAAGGGCTGTGTAAAGCTTGAATTCAAGCTTGAATTCAAGCTCTATCCCCCTCTTCTGCTGACACCATGAAAATGGTGACGCCAACCTTGCGTCCTGCCTGAGATCAAAATACTCATTCTGAAAACTCAGAACCTCAAATGGGGACTGCCCAACTGTTCAGTCGCTCCATGAGGCCTGGCTGCCTGTCCAGCAGGCAGTGGGCATGACAAGCCCCCTGTTTGCCATCTGAGTGTGAAGCTTTCTCAAGCTACAGACTGGCTCAGGCTCTGTACGTCTGTTCTGGCACCTTTGTAAGGGGCTTCAAACCAGCTCCCTCTGCAGTTCAGGCTCTGGGAAAAGGTCTCAGACCACCAAAATGTCTCAGATGCCAATAATCAGAGCCGTGGGGGTGCCCAAGCACCTGACTCTCTCAGGACATGAGGGCACAGAGCATGTCGCCATCTCCTGCTACATTAAGTGTGAGGTGGGGATAACAGCACCACTAACATGACACATAAATCAGTCTTCTAAATTAGAATACACAAATCCACTCCAGAAAAGTTTAATGTGGGTTCCTGGGGCATCATATTCTGAAAAAAAAAAAGGCCAAAATACAGTACAAAGAAAAAAAGGCAAACAGAATTCCCCAGTCCTTAAAATAATGAAATATAATCAGAGCTACATCTATTTACAGGGCTGCACATCATAGTAGCTGCTAGAAAAAGCAGTGTCACAGCCTGAGAACCAGGAGGCTCCACCTCCCAGAAATGGCCTGGAAAAAGCAGCACCCAAACCAGAAGGGCTGGTCTTGCAGAGCTCTAGGGAACTACTGAGACTCCCTCGAAGGGCAGAACTCTGTATCACAGTGAGCTGCACAGCATTCCTGCTGGGAGATGAACCAGACAGGCTGATCCCAGAATGCTGAAGCTCCATCAGAGCACATGTCCTGGGAGAAGTGGTACCTTCCAGCAGATCCCTATTCCAAAACTGTCTGGCCACACCAACTGCATGGCAAAACCTACTCCTCTGAGAAATCCTGGGGTCAGAGGAAAAAGAGAGAACCATTACAACAGCCTGTCAGGAGACCAGGGAGGGATCCAAGGGAGACACAGCACACCACGGGATGGGAACAGGAACAAACAGTGGATCTCACAAGGTCAGCCCAGAAAAGCCACAGTCCCAGGGATGTCTGCGGTACCCTCTGTCTCCCATTAAGTCTTTGGGTGAAGAATCTTAGGATAATTTAGGCAAGAACCTCTGGTGGCCTCTACCTCAACCCCCGCTGCCATCTAAAGCACGTCAACTTTAAAGTCAGATCAGCTCAGGGACTCGTCCAGATTAAGTACTGAGTTATCCCCAAGGATGGAGATCTCAGGACTCCACTCCAGCACATCCACAGTATGCAGTGAATGGACCATGGGAGTACTTCTGATGTACTTGGGCTACAGAGTGGCCACCTCAGAGCTAAGAGAGGCTGCTTTCCCTCTACCCATGAGTCTTGTGTGGCAGCACTATCCTTCATTTAATATTGCCCCTGCAGAGAAGTGCAGTGATCCGTGGCTGCTCCACTCCACTGGGAATTCTGCAGGACTGCCACAAAGCTCTCATTTCCATGGGCACTGTGCACCAAAAGCAGCCAAGCCTCCCTGATGTGCAGCCCAACCTGAATGTAACCACTGAGAGAGCTGGGGGAAAGGCTGGAGGAGCACTTATTCAAACAATGGAAAACACAGAGATTCCTATAAGGAACAAAACTGTGAGCTTGGAGGAGAAACTATATTGAGGAGCAACCAGCTGATGTCAGACAGCCTCAAAAATATAAAGAACATTAAGTTACCCAGATGCTCAGTAAACACTGCAAACATCAAGTTGCCATTATGAAAAAAATAAGATTTCAGTTGCAGAATAATATACCAAGACATTTAAAGCCCACTGAGAAGCAGTAAAACCTTTACTGTAGATAGCAACTCCATGGACTCCCCAACAAACACTAAATATGAGCAGTGAGTGTGCAGATCTAGATGCCCACTGAAAAACTGACATAAAGAAAGGAGTGGTGGGAAGGGCTGAGAGACTTTCTTCTCCTTGCCACTTGCCTCCCGGAGAGGAGGATGAGCACCTCTTCCCAGGTGCTGGCAAAGGGCTCTCTCCTGTGGCATGTGCACTGAGCACCACGCCAGGTGAGCCTGCTGTCCCCACATTGCCCTGGCATGTGCACGTGAAGGCTGAGACATCCTCCAGACCACTGGGATCACCAGATTTCTGCTGGGACCCCAGAAGGAGCACAGAGCACCTCAAAGGCTGGTCAGGTGCTTCCCAGAGCTGACAACAGCCAGGCCCGCGGCCCCCGTGGCACAGCCCCCACGTGTGGGGAGGAACCGTGCCCAGACCCCATGGATCGAGCGGATGGAGGGGCAGGCTCTGGACATCCAGGACGATGGCAGGGAGCCGGGCATCCCTTGGCCCGGCCCCAGGCAGGCAGGCAGGCAGGCAGGCAGAGATCAGGCAGGGCAGGAGCACAGCGGTTTATTGGCAACACGAGCAGAGGCGGCGGCGGTGGCGGCGGGCCCCGAGCGGGATGAGGGGCGGCGGTGCTCCGGCGGGGGGCCGGGGCCGCCCCGGGCCTATGTCAGCGTCTCCCCCTTGGTGACCTACGGGAAGAGGAAAGGCCTCAGCCAGGGGTGGCCCCGAGCCCGGCCCGAACCGCCCCCCATTCCGCCGGCGCCCCGCTGCTCACCCGGGCCTCGATGTACTCGATCCTGCGCTCCAGCGCCGTCAGCTTCTCGTTCAGGGTGGCCAGCCGGGACCGGCACGACATGTCTGCGGGGAGGCGGCAGTGAGACACCGCGGGCCCCCGCCCCGCCCGGCCCGCCCGCAGCCCCCGCCGCCGCCCCGCGCCCTCACCGAAGGAGTTGAGGAAGTCCGCGATCTTCTTGATGGAGCTGGTGATCACCTCGATGTACTCGCGATTGGCCCAGTCCTGGTGTATCTCCCGCTGTACCGGGTCCTCCTGCACCGACATGGCCGCCGCCGCCGCCGCGCCTGCGCGGGGCCCGGCCCCGCCCGCCCGCCCGCCCTCCGCCTCAGGGCCGCGCCGGCCCGGCCCCGCCGCGCCCCGCGCCGCGCTCCGCGTCCGTGTCCGTGTCTGTGTCCGTGTCCGTGCCGCTCGGCTCCTGCGGGACACACCGCCCTCAGAGCCCGCGCTGCACCCCCTGCCCGCCCCCGCTGCCAGGCGGCCCCTGAAGTACCTCCTCAGCGGGTCCCGCCGCAGAGCCCTCCGAGCCCTCGTCCGAGTCCCGCTCCTCGGAGGCCTGAGTCAAGATTTCTTCTCCCTGATTGAAAGCAGACGACTTGAGCTGAGCGTATGAGGGGCAGCCTCTGTTCCTTCCCCCGCGGTGGGAAGGAAATAATAGGCATTTTGTTGCCTTCTTAAATAAATTAAAAACAAAATTTAAAAAATAAATGCTTTTTTTTAACTGCCCTGTTTCTGCAGTGAAAGATGATGAAAAGAGCCAGGACTGGCTTCTGTTAAAACCACACACAAGAGCGTGTGAAGGTGTTCAAGTGACCTTTATCTCTTCCCTTCTGTGTGAGGGAAGGACCCCCATACCAAGTCATTACAAATCTGATCCCTAAGTGTGAGACCCTCCCAGCAAGGCAGCCCCAGAGATGCAGGTCCTTAACAATCTTGAAATAAAACGTTTCTTTCTGCAGCACTAGACATGACTGTACTACAGTCACTCTGAATTTGGCCTTTTAGCTCTTATCCTTACACAAAGTCAAGAGTTATTGATGTCTGGGCAAGATAAGCACTGTCCTTTCCCAGACTGTAACTGCCCCAGGCAGGGCAATGATTCTCACCTGGAGATCCCGATTTTTGAGGATGCCAACCCAGAAGGCCTCCTGGCAGTGGTTGAATGCCAGCATTGCCTTCACTCGGTACACAAATTGTTCCAGCGACTTCTTCAACAAAGGCACGTGGTTGGTCAGTCCAATATCTTGGTGAATCTATGAAACAGTAAAACACAACTATGACTGATTCTTGCCTAAGTGCTCTGGCTGTTTAAAATCCACTGGTTATCAGGAGGGAGGGATGGGACATGATCCATGCCTGGATTATGTCATTTCTTGGCCAAATTATAAAACATATTGATAAAACATAAAGCTCAGATCAGTATTTTGTCTAAGGCTGCAAAATGATCCCTTGCTGCAATCCAAACATTCATATCCACCAGGATTAAAACAGAAGGGGCCTCATCTTTTGTCATGAACTCCAGAGACAGGCTAGTATCTCCTCTGCTGAATTCCCAAGCTCAGAGAAATAAAAATGGACAAGGTACTGAATATGCCACACCAATCACATCTTTTCTTGCTCAGTGCCTCATGCAATCCCTTTATCCCATCTACATGGAATGTGTGTGCACTATAATCTACAAAGCCGGTTTCTCTGGACCAAAGAAGCACTGGGCTTTTGGAGAACTAGGACAGGAGGGAACAGATGGAGTTGGTGTGAGCAAAAACCATCAGAGGAACGGCAGCTATGCCAGGTATCGTGTGAGATTTAGCCCCAGGTGAGCATCTCCTCCTGACAGGCTTCGATCTGCAGTTCGGAATAGTCATTGCTAAAACAGAAAACCTGCCAACCTGACAAAACCAGCACAGTTATTTTTTGCACAAGTCTTTTCCTCTTTCATGAGAATACTTTGTAACCTTCTGACATTAAGATGCTCTCATTAGTTATATTCTGAATTCAGGTCACCTGCATTTCTTGGAAGAGTTCAACATGCCTGGGCACTGCTTTGCTTCGGTTTCTGCCAGCAGGGAATGGGCAACTGATTTCCAACAGCAAGCTGTTGTCTAGCCTGTGTAACAGGCAGGACCTAGCAATCATCAGCACTAATCAGAACCAAATCAGCAAACCCTTGCTAATGACACAATCAACACTCACAGTGCTCCCTGAGTCCTGGAACCTGCCCAACTGTCTGCAAGCATTGGCAAAAATCTGCCTCCAGAAACTGTCCTTATGTCCAGCATGAGATATGTAAACAGAAGAGAGGCTTGGTGTGAAAGAGGAAATGACAAATACATAGGCAATGATAGGTGATGCTGATTGCTATTGGCTGCTGTGTGATGCTCCTTAAAGACACAGGTATTGAGGGAGAGTAACAAGGTCACACTGTGTGATACCTCAGTGAGCATCTACTAGGTCTGTATGAAAGGGAAATCAAGGTTGGTCTGACAAATGTTGGCGTGAACTTGGCTTGAAATGGGTTATGGAGCATTCACGGCATGCATTTATTTGACCACATTCAGCTTCTCCCTTCTCATTCTTGCCAAATGATTTGACACAGAGACCTGTTCAGATTGCAGCAGGTACAAGAGCAGTGGCAGAACATGGGTGTTCACTAATTAAGCTCTGTGCTAATAGGGACCATGGGACATACCACTTGAAAATGCTGCTCAAGTGCAAAGTCAAACAAGACATGGCAACCTCAAATGCCGTTATCCTGCCTCCAAGGTGATTGTGACTTCAGAGCAGGCACGAGGATTTCACTTTCAAACGCGAGAAGGACATTTTAGCATCCTCAGGGTTTGTGCCAGATCTCTTGTGAGAGCTGCAATGGCATGTTCTGATCTCCAGCTAAATTTCTATGCTCCTGGTGCCAGCTCTGGACTAAATTGGTAGCAAATCTGGCTGAGGAGACATTCTGGTAGCTGGCTTTCTCCCTTCAACTACTTTGGCAAAGATCTCTTCTCAGACGTGTTCTTGAACCTCTTTGGAGTCTGACAGGAACAAAGCAGCACACATGGAGTTCTTTCCAACTGCCTTCTCCCATGTGATTCTCTGCTGCAATAAGCACCAGCTCTTCACACTGTAAGCAGTGTTAATCCTCTCCTTCCTTCCTGCCCTAAGTCTCCTAAACAGACTGGCAGACTGTGTGTTATCACCTTCCTCTCCTCCCTCTGCCCTCTTCCCTGGTATCAACATAATATCATAAAAGACACCTCAAGAGGACTTTGAGCATCATTTTTCCCTGTCTGCCACCTGTTGCTGGTTCTTCTGACTCACAAGGCTGTTGATCTTTGGCAAAGCTCCTCTCCCATATTATCAGTCTGGTATCTATACTTTGTGCAAGGTCTGTCTCTGAGGTCTTAGCTTGAGTCCTCAGAAACACCCCCTTACAGCTGCCAATGACCAAAGATGTCCAGAAGCTCTGTTCCAAAAAATGATAACCTGATCTGAAATCCAAGTTAGCCACTTCCAGAACAAATGCTTCAACTTTTGGGCCATTAACCAAGGCTATTTCACTTTCTCTCAGAGTTTTTGCTTATACAGACACTGCTGGAAGTATGCAAGTAGAGCCTGCCTATGCCCTGGAAGAGCAGTGGAAGGGAAAGAAACCACTATTAGGACAGGAGTTCGTGCTGCAATTGGAACTTATCTTACCTTGGAATGGCCACACATGTGATGAAGTTGTCTAGTACTCAGCTGCAAGGTTTTCAGCAAACTCTGCACATCATCCTGCAATAAATAAGTAGACCAGCAAATCATTCTCAAAGAATTTTTCCATAAGGGAAACAAGAATATTAAAACAGCATTAGTCCTAGCAATCCTTTCCAAGGGTTATGGGATAGAGGCTTGATGTGTGTATGCAGGAAACATCAGACAAACAGGATCAGGCCACAGGAGACCTACATGGTGCATCTAAGGCAAGTAAGTGGTAATAAAAGTCTGACCACATGTCATAAGGTCTGAATTGAAGCACTTTGAACTGAAACTGATTTTGAATCGGAGTTGGGAATGAATGCCTATCAGTGAAACCTGAGGCAATCAAAATTAAGACAACTTTGTCACATCTTGTCTTGGATACAACTTCTTAATAGGGGAACCAAAGAAGTTTAAAACCTACCGCTGGGTTGTGCTATTTGAAACACATCCAACATGAACTCCAGATATCAAAGCCCTGTACTGAGCAATCTGCCTGCTCACACGAGCTTCCTGCTGTGAGAGTGACACCTCTGTGGTAATTACTTTTAAGGGAGATGGAGGCTGAAAGGACTCTGTTTGCTAACAGTGGAGTCATTCAACCAGAGTGATGGCAAATTGGGGAACAGTGTTTGCTGGGAGAGCACTGGATAGGCAAGTGAACAGGGCAGAGCACAGCTGGAGATATTTAGAGTTTGTCATGGAGGGTCACAAGTGTCCTGCCAACGTGTGGCCAGAGACAGGAAGCTCCTTCTAGCAAACATCAGTCATGTTTCCCAACTGGTTCCAGATAGTTCTGCTCCCACAAGGCTTACCCTGTGCTTTTTAAAGCTGTGGTCCAGGAGAGGCATGGCAAGCTTCAGAAAGGCTTCTACAAATTGACGGCCGTACTATAAAAGAATGATAAAAGATACCAGAATGTAAATTTAAACTCCTTTTCAAAGAACCATCCCAAAGTCAGATGAGTTAATGATATATTCTTTCAAGATAACAATACATTCATTCCCATAGGCTGTTCTTGGTTCATAACACTACATCCATGTGAAGACTGTACTGGAATATACAGGATCAGTAATGGGCAATGATTCAGGAAAGCTGGTACTTAAACTGCTCTCTTCGGTATTTTGAACTCTTGCTCACCTTCAGGCAGATGCTGAGTACAGGCCTGCTGTCAAATACCTGCTTGGACGAGAGGAAAATAAGAGTCAGATCATCCCACAAGCTATAAAGGAAACAATCAGTACTTCAAATATGACAAAAGCAAACAATAATGATGAACCAAAGCAAGGAGAAAAGTGCGGCTGTATCTGTCATCTTCTACCCAAACCAGGGTTCACACTCAGTGACACTGAATGAACCAGCCCCAAAACTGACAGAAGGGAGAATTTCATCCAGTGGGGCTGGCCTCGAGTTCATCACCACAGGATGGTTGGCACAAACTGTCAGCAGGAGTCAAAGGAAGATCATATGTTACCATAAGAGCAGGTGGAGCTGAGGACTAGGAGGCAGGTTACAGACAGGAATCCAAGCCTCCTGTTCTGAGTATTTGCCAGCCTTCAGCTGAGTACATCAGGAGAGTGCTTCTTTTGGCAGATGTTATTCCAGACCTACCAGAAGGGTTTGTCCCATCTGCCTCCCCCACAGCTGGCAGTGAACTCTGTCAGTCACAAAACACTGTACTAGGAAATTGGGGTTTTCATCCTGTCCTTTTTCTGCACTTCCTTACATCACCCTGTCTTTGTACAGGCTTATTATTTGTGTGAGAACTGTGGTAGTAAATTGTGCAAGCTGTAACAATTCAGTAGTACTGAAGTGAAAGCTAAATGGGAACCCTTGCACACAGACTATAACAGGCTTTATTTACCACTTTCATGTTGCTCCACTAGTCAGCCATGCTTCATGAACCTGGGTGCACCAGGCTTTGCTGGGAATTTGAAGGCAAAAGGCAGAACAACAACCAGACCCTCACCTTGACCAAGTTAATGAGGATATGGAAATTCCGCACAGCGATGTTCCAGCGCAGCAGCTTCTCCAGCTGCACCTGTGGGATGCAAGGGGACAATAACTCAAGATGGAATATTTCCTCTCACCTTGCTGGGTGTGCTTTCAGCAGTGTTGAAAGCATTGCTGTTGTTGTCGAAGGCAGGAACAAAGCTTCACCACAGGCAGATTTATCACAGCAAAAACACTTCATGGCAATTCCAGCCTGATCAGTGGCTTAAAATGCTAAGAGTTAATTCACTTCCTTGCTCTCAGAGCAGCTCTTGGTTGCAAAATAATGTTGTGCTCCCACATATGCATTCAGACCAATTGCACAGCTCAGTATTTTGCCAAATACTGCTTATTTTCTGGTTATAGCTTCTGCTGGATCCACTAGATTTTTGGCATGGTACAAATCAGGAAAAAAAGGTGCTGCTTATATGTTACCCTGTATATCAAAGTTTGCTGATGAATGAAGCTGTCTGACTGCATTTCCTAGACAAAGATCAGAAGTAAATTCCTTTCCAGTTTATACATCCTTATTGTACTGTGCAGTTTAACTTATGCCTTCTTCTCCTCAAAGAGTCCAGTGGGTTTATTTTCCTACCTCACTTGAGTCCGATGGTTTTCCAGCTGGGATGCTTTTCACTGAACTCTCTAGCTGAGCCATCATTACTCTGAAGAAAACTGGGAATGTCTGCCTGTGGAGAAAGTGGAAAAGCCAGCTCTGAGCCTCCAGATAACCTGGAACTTTGGTCATCCCTGTTTAAACCAAGCTTCCAAATTCCTATGCCAGTAGCAGAAGCATCCTGAGGGTGCTTTTCCACACTGTATACCAGCCCAGGATTCCCTACAGCCACCCCAGACCTCTGAGGCTGACTTTTGGAGTGCTTAATACCACCACAGTAGCAGAGAAAGAGACAACACATCTGAGAACAGACAGCAGTTCATTCTCCAATTAAAACGGCTCACAGTAATAAACCAAACATTGTGTTAATGCTCAGGACATTCCACCTTGACACAAAGCTAACCATGTCCTATCCTGCTGTGTACTGCCAAAAGAATGTTTACAAGTGCCCAGAGTGGCCCACTGCAGTACTAACATGAAGCCATAACAGATCACAAAATAAGAAAACTAAATATTTAAAAGCAGAAATTGCCATTATGCATATCATAGAATTCCAAGTTTCTATTGATATAATTACCTGCTTAGTGTAGGATATGTAGAAGAACATCCATCTTTGGCAGAGTCGATCAGTTCAGGAACACCAACACTGGAGATTTCCTCGATAGCCTTCAGGATGTTATCTGTGTGCTCCAGGTAGACACTAAATCCAAGACCAGCATAGCTGATCAACATGATGCAGAATAACACAGCAAGCTCTTGAACACTGCCCTACCTGCACCACGTGCCCTAAAACTGTCAAGCTCTTCCTTATGCCAAAGGCAATCACATGTAGGAAATCCAAAGCAATACACAGAACTGTCACAGTGATGTCATTAAAAGCTCCTGGGATTCCTGCATGAGGCTGGAACAGGGAGACCTCCAGAGGTCCCTTCCAAGCTCAACCATCCTGTGAGTCTGTGACTGTATTTTACCTAATACTCAGTCCTGCTCTCCTTGACTTCAGGGAGAGCTTACCTGCTTTCAGTTTAATGAAAGCGAGACCCTTTGGTCCAGACCCACACTCATGTGTGTAGGTATGCACATTAGTACACTTACACATGTGTGGATACATCCTGACACGGTCTAGTCTAGCAAACATGGCTAACAGAGTTCCTCCTATCACTCACTGTCTTTCAATGCTGTAGAAACAGTGCTTTAGGCCAAGCTGTGTAAGCACTAGGGTTATGATTCAGAGGGGTCACCCCTCTGCAGCAACAGTAATTACTAGAAACAAAGTGTGTCTTGGGCACTGCCTGGGGCAATGGCTCGAGCCTTACCAGAGCAGAGTGTGCAGGGCACTGTTGAACTGGCTGCCCTTCTCTCGGTCTCCACTGGGCTTCACCCATGGCTGGCAGAGGAACTGCTTTGCTAGTGAAGCTGGGAAAGATAAGGGACGACTTACTGAAGGAAGAATCCAAGAAAATCTCCTTCATCCATACAGAAGCAGTGAGTCCAAATGTCTTTCTGGAAGATCACAATATCGATACCCTTCTCGTGCCTGAACTTTGCTAAGTCAGAGTGTGTTTTCTCTAAAAAGCAGTAAGGTCATATAGGACGTATCACAATAACAAAATACACGCCCATCCAGCGTGTTCCTGGCCTGGAATACATGTCACATCAGAACCATGACCCACCTCTGGCCACTTCTCTACAGACTCATGTTAAACCTTGTTTGTTTGGTAGCTCTTGCAGTGTGCCATCTGTTTGTTTTTAATTAGGCCACATGCAACCTTTAGGGTATCCAGTTCTAGAAATGGAATTCCAATAACAAGACACTTGACCTTTTGGCCACAGCACTGTAATAATAAATCTGAACAGACAAGTTTAAAAAGTTTACAGATTTCTTAAATCAAAATTTTAACAAACCTGCTAATCTCTTGGTCTCCAAGCTACACTGGATTAAGTCTATGATCAATCACTGCATTACCAGTGATTAAGATGGTACCAAAACTGAACAGCAAGTTTGTGCTTAGAACTCTTGAAGAGGTTCCAACATATTTACTGATGTTTCTTTTATTAACAGCTAGGACTGTTCACCCAGTGAGATTACTAGGATACAAAAGGGAAATCTCTCCCTCCAAAGATGCACTCTCTACTTAGAACCCAAGATTTACAGGGAGAAGACCACACGAAAATTAATGTGAGATTAGTGATTCTGCACACATTACCCATTTTCTCTCTCTTCCAGCCAGCCACTGGTTTCTCAGCGATGGCAATCAGGAGCTGAGTGAGGATGTATGCACACTGGAAGCTGGGAACACTCTGCTGGAAATTCAGTAGGTACTGAAAACTCTCACTAGGGACGACAGGAAAGGGAAAAGGTAAAAATAGGGGTAGACAGAGTAATCTCTCAGAAACACACCAATAAAAGGAAGCATTAGACCATCTCAGATCCAAGGTCTCCCTATCCCAGTGTTCTGGCTCCAGCAGTGCCCTTCTGAAGAAGGGGTAGTCAGCCACTAGCATGTCAAAATTCAGTCACTGAGAAACTTCTCTCAAGCCCCAGCCACTCTAAGTGTAGCATCATCTTTATATACTGCTTTTGCCTGGTGTACCTGTAAGCATTCCAACCAGAACATGCTCATTCCTTCTGTGAAACCTACTAAACTCCTTGTCTCAAACAGCTTACAAACAAATGGGATCCATAGATTCATGCACATTTTATATTCCAGTGACTCCTTTCCATTAGGTTTGACTGCACTGCTGTTCAATTAAATACAAAGCTCTGTCTGAAGCAAATGTGGTCTCTGTGAGAGCTCCCAAACACACATTTACCCATAATGCCCACACAAAACTGGGAAAAGTGCTAGAAATTTGTCCATTTCAAGCCTTGTGAAATACAGATTTTACCTTCTCAGTTCCTCAAGAAGAAGAAACTCCGTCTCTCCTGGCTTTAGCCTGTCTGCAAGCACCCGCAGAGCTGACCTCAGCAAGTCAGTATTTTCATGTTGAGAAAAACCATTCCTGAGGGGGGAAAATCCAGTTCATCATCAGACTAGAAGGAAGAGAGGTATCAGATGCAAATGCATACCTAGGCATATTGTGCAAGACAAAAACCAAGGAAGCTGGATACTCAAGAATGCCAGTACACCTCATGCTGGTCTTGACCCAAAAGCCCATTGACTGAACTGTATCCAGTTCAGTGCTTCATCACCTACAGCTGTAGCTCAGCTCAGGATGACACAACAAAGCCTGGCCTAACTATGAAGTGCTTAAGGGTCTCCAGCCACTGCAGTGGGTTGTTTTGCATGGCTGACAGGCCACTGGCAGGGTACAAACACTTTAAAGAAAAGGAACAAGAAGAGGAAGCAATAAATGGGCTTTCCTCATGAAGGCAATTGTATACTTTTCTTTTAAACTCACCAAGCAAATAAGGAGCGAAAAGTTAGTAACAGCTGTTGGTAGCAAGAGGACATCAGCTGGTGCTCCTGGATGTTCACTCCTAGTTCATCTTCTGCATCCTGATTCTGTACAACTGTCTTTAATACAAAACAAATAATTCATTAAACACTATCCCAAAGAAAGAAAAGGGCACAAGAATCCATTTCCATAAATTCCACATTTAAAAAACCTGAAGAAAACAAAGCGACTCTTTTTCCCACAAATGAAATGAAGAATATCTTTACAGGAGACAAAACCTGACAGTTTTTTGACTCAAAAAAATGAGCCCACTGACCTGGAAGTAGTTGTGCATGTTCTCCATGTGCTCACACAGTGGCTTTAGTAGATCAACTACACACATAGCAACTTCCTTGGGGGATCTCTGACACAGATGGGAAAAGCCAATATCCTTGTAGCCTCTTTCCTGCAACAAACCCAAAAGATTAAAGTTGCTTCATCAGCCTTTCTTAAGAATAACTTCAAGAGCTACATCTTAGACTGCTGCCAAGCAGTGCAATCTCCAGTGTCATATGTGGTCAGGAAAAGTCAGAGTTGAAAAGTTTGCTTCTGCTGAACAATCACCACCGACTCAGAGATGTGGACAACATTTGACTAAAAGAATAAAACTGATGTGACCTGCAGCTCTTTTATAGAATCACAATCATTCAGGTTGGAAAGGACCTTTAAGATCATAGAGTCCAACACTTTACTCAAACACTAAGAGAAGGCAGTTTCTGCACATGGGAATTAAGACAGGTAGAAAGACAAGGAGAAAGAACAACAAATATCATTGAGCCCATCAGGTTGTAGTGAATTTCTCACAGTTTAACGCAGTGGGACATGTTTACTTTTCTCCTGAAGGCATCAGCAAGGAGCCCCTGCACTCAGGGGAGTCTTTCTAATGCAGAAAATGCAGAAACATGGAGGCAGCAGCTTCTGCTGGCTGTGGCAGCCATCTGGCCTGCCCAGCCTGGGCTGCTTCTTGAACAGCACAGCCAGTCTCCCCAGGGAGGGCTGAGGAAAGGGTCACTTGAGTATTGAGGCTACAAGAATTTCTATCAGTTTAATACCCTTTTGTGAGATATGCAGAGAAGGAGATGCTGCAAACACGTCAGTGAGGGCAGGGATACACAAGTCTCTTCTGAAAGAGCAAGTGCTGCACTGGCACACAGCTGGGCCTCAGACTTCCATTTAACTGTCAGGTGAAAATAACTCTGAAAACATTTCTCTCAGAAGAGGCCTGGAGGCCTGTGGTGTGCTCTGCCTCAGCCCAGGCCTGGCCCCACTGCCTGCTGCTGTACTTGCCTTTGGAAAGGGCACTCTCCTTGTGGAGCCTGAGGGCAGCACATGCTCCAGCTTCCAGCACAGGTCATCCAGAAGGAAGCAAAGTTCAGCAGGCCCCAGCTGCACAACTTCACGAGCCTGCAATTAAAAGAACAGTCAATCCCAGGATCCAAATGTAACTGTAGTGCCTTGAAGCTCAAGTTCACCCTCTCCATTTCCAGTTACGTCTCCTGGCTTAGTTAACCTCAGGAGGGAGCTGTTTGGTACATGCTTGGATTTTATGGCTCCCCAGTGGCAGGTGTGGGACGTTGGTTCCGGTTACTGAAAGCAAGGAAGCCACCCTGATGCTCTAAACATAGCTGAGGCAATGTCAGGACAACTTAACTACTCAGAAAGAACTGATTTATATACACTGATGTTGAAAATTATTTCCTAAGGATAAAAAGAGGTTTCAGCACAGAAATTCACCAACTGAGTAACAGTCAAGCAGTAATCTGAAATAATGCCACATGGCTCAGGAGACTTGCCAAACAGACCTCCAGATGGCCTGTGACCTGCTTGCACAGAGAGAGCTGGCCCTGCAAGGGCAGGCCAGGCTGTGCTCCAGCCTGCCATGGCCTTTTCACATTCTATGCATCTTCCTGTAGCCTGACAAAATGAGACTCCAGATGGACTCAGCCTGCCTACAAAGAGGTAACAAAATGAAGCACTTCTAGTTTCCACATCCCCAGTGATGCAGTTTTATATCAGCTCCCAGATGATACACAGGACCCTGCTCTCTGACAGCACCTCCACGGCACCAGTCCCACATCTGTGCTGTTTGCAGTCTCCTGATGCCTTGAGACTCCTGTTTTTTTGCAACATGGGCTTTACTTGGATATCATAGGTTCTTTTTGATAGGCAAGCGGTCACTCAGTGTATTCAACACCCTATGGCTCAGCAGTGTTCAGTATTAAAGCCTTCTTCTTTCCATGAGGTCTACACTGGGCCCTGGACCAACACATCTTAACACCAACCTGCTGTCCACTTTAAGGGAGCAGAAGAGGCTGTTCCACTCACCTCCGTGTGCATCTCTGTGTCCAAGTGAGACTTGGTGAGCAGCCCACAGTGCAGCACCGTGAACACCTCGAGGTCCAGCTCTCGGAAATAGGGGCGATAGCTCTGCAGCTGTGCCACGGGATTTCCTGCCTCTCTGTCAGCAGCACCCTGCAAAGGAAATGGCAGGAGTAAGATTGCAACCTGCAAGACTTCTGACCTGAAATAAAGCTGAGATGGATTCCTTACGAAACTTATTTGAGGTTCTGCTTATTCCCTGTAACATAAGTGACTTCGTTATCATATCTGAACTCAGTTATCTCTGTACAATAGCACATGGGAAGTGTATTTGCCTGGCTGAAACTGATACAATGGACTCTGAATAACATTTATGAGTAGCACTGGTAGACATGGGAAGTTATGGGATGCTCATGAGATCCCAGCATCCAGGATGCTGAGCCCGAAGCCGGGCACTCTTCCCTGGCTTCTGCTGGAGAGTGGTTGGCCTCTGCAGGGCTAATTTTCAAAATTCTGAGGGGAGGCACGTGCCAGAAAGCAGAACTGAACTTCACCATGATTAACTTCTGAAATGAACTACCCCTTTCTCCAAGTTCCTGTTTATGTTCTCTGTCACCTTCCCTAGCCTATTTTCCCTGCAAGTGCCCAGGGATATACACCTACCTTCTCCAGCTCGGAGAGCTCAGTATCAAGCTGATTTCCCTCAGAACTATCATCCACTTGAGAACGATCTGCAGAGCTGGCTTTGCTGCCATCAGCCTTCTTTTTCCTTCCTTAAAGAGAAATGCAACTTCAGAATCAAAGGCTACACTGTGCTCTGCACTTGTAGACAGCACTTGCAGCCAGGCAAACAGCACAGCCTGTACTTTAATCAGCATCAAGAAAGAATGAAGCATGCCCAGGTTGTGTCATCTGTAGCCAGGATCACAGTCCAAAAAAAGAGTCAAATGCATTTGGGGTTCCCTCATAATCAACTTTTCTTTTACAGAATTACAATAAGAAATTAAACCAAGTCTTACTGGTCTCACACAGCAGTTTAAGTATTACAAAGTGATTGCAAAAATGAGTGGAACATCATCTTAAAAAATGATTGAACCAAAATGTAATGTTTCTTCCTCAGACACAGGATTGAGAAAGGAAGAGGACCTGGAAAAGGAAAATGACACGACTACAGAAGGGACTTGCAAGGATGCCAAGATAACAGCAGAGTAACTCATGGAATCAAAGCCACGGGTTCAGTACCTGACAGTGCCACAAACCCATCAAAGACAGAACTTACTGCTGCAGAAAACACTTTGGTAGGTGAAATCAATCAATGAAAGCCCTGGATTTTCACTTTTAAACACTGTGCATCAGCTTTCCCAGGAAGACAGACTATCCAACACCTGTTTGGTGCAGGAAATTTTTACATCTTCACTTCAGCTACAACAGAAGTTGATGAAGTAAAATATCAAGGTAGATAAGACTGCCAGGAATTTAGTGCTTCACACACACACAGGTGCAATGGCTGCAGTGCAATACCCCAGCCAGCCCCCATCACATTTGGTGTTTAATGGTTTAAACTTTCTTTACCACTCCTTTTTCTCGCTGGACCAGCGGCATTAACGGACGGTGCGGCCTCCGGGGCTTCGGAGTCAAAAGTAGCTGGTGGTGGGACATAGCCAGGGGTTGCTGAAAGAGCCAAAATGTACCAGTTGGGTTAGCTCAGCTCCTGAATGGCAACACACAGGCAAGATGCATATCTAAAGGAGATACCACACATTTCACTGTCCTGGTGAATGTCCCTGTTTTTCTGCCGCAGTGCATTTAGCTCCAATTATCTTTATCATCACTGGTCAGAACTGTCAGTCAGTATCTTGGTCTGGTTGAACCCTGTGCCTGATCACCACAGCCTGTCCTGTCTTTTTATCAAGCACTTTCTTAACTGTGTTTCAGTGTAATCTCACAATCCTCTGTGTGTGCAGCCACGTGCTGCAAGGACTAAATGCCAACTCCTGGAGAGACCTGTGTGAGTAAATGTGAATGTTCCTGCGCTTGTGACTCTAAAATGTGTCATTTGTGTGCTCCTCACTGAGGAGGTGATTGAGAAGGGCAGTTTGGACTTGGACAAACTGAAAACAATATCTCTGCGTGCACCAACTCCTAGGCCACTGTAAAACTGCAGCGTGTGCTACCATGGACTTCCCCCACTGATATCTGAGACAATCCTTCACTTCACAGCAGGTACAGGCCCAGAATGTACAAATCTTTCATACTCACCTGCCAAGCATTTTCCCAGCACATTCTGCAGCTCTGTGATGTTCTGTAATCGAGTCAAAACTTTCCCCTTCATCTCAGCATCCTGTTGCTGGCAGAAGGCATTTACAACCTAGAGACACAAAGCAAACTCACTGACTTAGGGAGATTTGTACTCACTTGTACTAGTGTTTCTTTTCTGAACAACATTCTCAAGTCTTGAGTAAGCACACAGCACAACACAAAGTGAGCTGTGTGACGAGATCCTGACTGCAAACAAAGCTCTGCAGCAGCCCATGGACATAACTGATGCAATCTACTCACCTCACGAAACCAGTTGAGAGCATAGAACAGGAGTGAGCAGAGAAATTCCTGTTCCTGTTTGGACAAAGAGTCCAGCTTGCCTTCAATCTCCAGGTCTGTCAGGTACAGGGGACAACCTGGCAGAGAGCAAGAAAAGCACATGTTGAACTGTGTTTGCTACCCGTGCTTTGGTGCCTGCATGGACAAAGTCTCTCACCAAAGCCTGTATCAATTCCAAGGCTCTTTGGAATAAGCCCTGTCAGCCGCTCCATCCCCAGACAAACCAGTTGTCTCCCCTGCCTCTCCTCCACTGTGTGGGCACAGAACATCTCAGCCTCCTTCCCAAACTGCACAACTCTTCCCACAGCTGCAGGAAGTCTTTGCAGACCTGGGACAGGAACGAGGCAGCCAGATTGTACACAAGGTCCCTTTTCCATACCTAACAAGGCATCAATCTCCTCCAGGCTTCCACTGTTTTGCTCTGCAGTGTAGAGCCTCAGCAGTCGGAAACAGGGTGACAGACATATGGGTGACACTGCCCTGGGGGGAAAAGAAATGGAGTGAGTCCTATGTTTTATGGATCTCCAGAATTCCCCCCACTTCTCCATCATGTCCTGTGTCCTCCCCAGGCCACCTTGCCAATGCTTTCTGGTTTCGCTTCTTGCAAGCCCCAACAACACAGAGCAGAAAAAAAAAATTAAAAACTGGTGATTAGCAGTTTTCTGGAAAAGCATATGAGGGCAGAAAAATGGCTGTAATGAACAAAAATGGGGTCAGATTTATTTCTGTGGAAATCAAAAGTTGAAGAATTCAGAAGGAACTGTAAGAAACTGGGCACAACACAGCTATGACCAGTGGAGAAACATCCTTGAAAGTTTTGTAGTCTGCCACTGCTCACATTCTGAGGAAAATGAACATTTTTTCGTGGATGCATGTAAAGTAGCTTTATTTTATTTTAAAGTACTTGTGTCTTTTTAAAAGCACAACTGAAATCTGAACCAAATCTTATGATAATAAATTACACAGGCTGAGAAGGTGCAAATAAGAAAAAAAGCCTTGTGTAACCTTAACAAGCCTATAATTCTATGATGCTTTTTAACTTTGATGCCTTAATGTTTATTTTTTTATTCTTACATGCTTCCTGTTCTGTTTTCCAAAGACAATGCCCTTATTTCTCAGTCAGATTTCATTTTTGGTTGCATGTTTGTGGTTTTAGTACAGTCTACCAGCATGACTTACCCACAATCACCTAAACAGCCTGAGCCACAAGAGACTACCAGTTTCCAACCAGCTTATGCCTCTGGACCTATCTGAGTATGTCTAACAGCAGGAGAAGGAAAACAACACTGGAAACTGATAAATTCTCTGACCAGCTCTTTGTCAGGCACTTTGGGAGGCAGGGCTATAGCAGTGAGGGGCACCAAATGAAAACAATTCCTTTACCTTTACAGTCATCCCACAGATAAGTGTCAAAGTACCTTTTATTTTGGCTATTCACTCCACCAGTGACCCTGCCAAGCTCACTCTGTGACACCAGTGGCAAGAGGTTAATAGCAATTGCTTCCTGACTCTGATCTTCATCCAGATTATACAAGGACTTCACTGGGAACAAGAATGAACTGCAAGGAAAGACAGACAAGCTCTTGTTGACCACCTCAGCCCTCAGTGGCAGAAACATCGCCAATACTCTATCTGTGATTAGCATACCCATCCACTGTGGGCTTGAGATCCACCACAAAGTCACTGGGAAAATCCTCCACCAGACTCTTTCCAAATTCATCCTAGAAAGGAAGGAAAAAACCTGCTCAGCAAAGTGTAAAAGTTCTTTCAGATTCTACTTTTGTCTATGAATCTTAACAGTATGCTCTGAAAATATCACTTAATTTCCTTTAAAAGGCTTCCCTGTTGTCATGTAAAAGCTCACATAAAAGAAGCTGTTAAAGCACAATGAAGAATCTGCCACAATCAAAAATAGCCAGGAGAGCAGAAAGATTATTTTTGTATCTGACCAATCTCTTACAGAACAAAAAGAGTTTTCAGACTGGAGTGAAATCCTCAAATCAACTCTGTCCTGCCAATGCCTGAAGAACATGTTTCTCTACAACATACCAGGAGCTGCAAGTCCAAATTGCCCTTCTGCTTCTCAATCAAATTGGCAAGTTCATCATAGTACAGAGCCAAGACCTCTGGTCTTTGCTCACAGCAGAAGCCCACAAGGTCCAGCAGGGTAGACAGCTGAAAGGAGAGAGAACAGTGGGCAGAAATGGGTAAAGGATCCAACTCAGGCTTCAGTCCTTTGTACATTAATTTATTCTGAGGCACATCCAAAGCTTCATCTCTAGAGTAACAGCCCATGGTGAATGTTCTTGCAAAGATCCAGTTTTCAGTAGGAACATGGGCCTTTTAGGGTCCTGGCCCAGCTCCACCATGAAATAACAGAAAAGGTCTGCCCAGGACCACCCATAAATAGAGTGCCAGCCTAGAAGGTTCTCTAACAGGAATTAAGGATAAAGGCCAAGGCTAGGCCAACCCTGTACAGCAGAAATACTTTCTCTGGGTGGCCTGAAAGGCACAGCTGCAAAATCAGAGGATGGCAAAGGTTGCCTTTGGCTCACTGAAGCAAATTGCCCTCTTTCTTTCCTTTGTGTTTGAAAACAACAGCTGGAGAGAAGACTTCCACTAAATGGCTGCAGTGCTGCTTGTCCTGGACTAGCAGTAGGCAAGACCAGCAGGTCCTATCTTAATAAAGACCTTTATTTCTCCAAAAACACTTTTAATAGACTCTTGGCTCTGCAGTCAGTGTACAAGGATCCAGGCTCAGGAAAGCTAGTTCCCAGATCCACACACTGCTTCGGCCAAGACTGTGTGTCCAACACCCTTCCTTGCTGGCCATACCCGCCCTGTCTCCCACAGTGCCCCATCCTTGGCTCTCACCTGCCCATCACGCTCACTGTTCAGCTCTGGTCTCTCCAAGGATCCACCATCTCCTTCAGCCCTGAAAGCAAATGATAACCTTGCTTTTGTGGCACAGCACTCAAGAGACAGCAAAACCCATCACACACACAGGGCTCTCTCTCCAGAGGTTAGAGAATTATGCATGGAAAAGATGGGTTTTTGAACACATTAGGAAAAGACCTGCTGCTGTTAAGACACAGTATCGTCTCCAATGATATTTGTTTTCTAACCTCTTGAAACCTAAGCCCTCCAGTCATCAGCTCTTCTGAAAGCCATTGAGCCTCATCTTACATAAGCCTGGTATCTGTAGTTGTATGTGCATGAGCTCAAAGGCAACGCCCTCCTGCCTTTGTTCCACTCCAGGTTTGGTCTAAATTGAAAGTGTGTTAAACTCTTTGCTGTGTTCTCACTCACCTCTTTAATGCCACGCTGCCTATCATGGTAACAGCACCAATAATCCCCATTTGTTTGTGGTTGGGAACTGTGCTGGAGAGCCATTTCCTGATCACCATGTGCATGTCATCCTATAAAGAGAGACACAGACCACGTCACCACAGAGGCACTTGTGTACATCACTCACAGTTCTACTGGCATCTTCACATCTCCAAAGGCTACAGGGGATGGTTTATTGAGATTACAGCTTTGCAGAAGGAACGTGCATTCTGACATTTTATTTACTGTGAAAATACTGGTCCCATTTCTCTAATTCCTTTGGGTTTAGAAGTACACAGAAAAGGCAAAGCTGGCTCCCAGGATATCAATTTTTTTGCTATCTACTCCTGAAGTCTCTGGTATCGCTGAAGACAAGTTGTCAACCTTGGATCTCCACAGTTACCAGGTCTCAGCTCAGAATAAATTCTAGAGCTTACACTCCTCCCCTTCTGTTCACAACTTCTGAGGGTGTCAGGCAGAACACTTCTCCCTGATGGCTCCTCCTGGGCTGCACAGCCACCTTGTGTGTTGCCAAGGCAATTTTCACAAGTCACACATAAGAAAGATGTGGGGTGGGAGGTGGGGAAATCAGTGAGGAAAGTAGTTCAGAAAGGAGCTAAACTGGCCACACAGCTAGAAATTTAGGTAATGAAGAGCTCCAACTTAACAGACTGGGAAGTCCTGAACTGATTACAGACATGCTGCTTTACGTGCCACAGACCAATTGGGAAGAAAGGAAGAGCGGTTTTCCTTTAAAGCATCAAGCTGGTGTGTGCAAACATACCCACAAACTATGCAGGGACTCAAAGAAAGACAAATAGTCCTAATTTGTAAGAGCTGAACTTTATGAATGAGAAGATTTTAAACCCAGACATCTCCATTGTGAAATAAACGTCTTTGAGCCATTTCTTTATCTGATCACTGCTGTGCTCAAGGAGTCGGAAACCCAGACAAAGATATCTGATATCACCATTCTGCTGCCATGGAGTCACACACGGCATCCTGTGCAAAATAAATATGAATTTAGACAAACCATGTTTGATAGCTTCTTGTGTTTAAACTAGAGGTTCAAAAGGTGTGAAGTCTGCCACTTCACAGCAGAGTCCTCTGCCCTAGGCAGTTCAGTTTTTCTAACAGGAGGGTCTCTGTTGTCTCTGGTGTGCAGACATTAAGCAGCTGAATCAAGATGAACCTGTTGGGGAAGAAGCTGAACTCTGCTTTCTGAAGGCCTTCAAGTGATGGAGAAACAGAGCCTGGCAAAGAGGCTGCTGAATTTACACTTTTACAAGGCTGAGCTAGACAAAGCAACAGTCATCCTGATACAATGTTGGTGACAGTCCCACTTGGACTGGGATGTTAGATTTGACGATGCCATCCCTTCCACCACCATCTCTAACAACTCCACCTTTCTCAGATCTGCAAGTAAAGAGGACCTTTCTGGGAAAGATGCAAGGCACAGTCACTGTGATAAGACACTGGAGAGTCTGGAGCTGCAAGCTGGCTTGAAGCCACTTGGAAAGAAGAGAATTTTAAGCTGAAGGACATCCTGACATCAATCACTGTTCATAGATGAGACCACTATTTAGTTAATGTAGCAAAAGAACCAATGCACAGCCTGAACAACTTTCTGTTGTGTCTCTGCTTACCTGAATGTAGCTCCCTTCTTGCCTCTGGCTGAATGCCAGCGTGCTGAGAATGTAGAAGAGCTTCCGGATCTGGCATGGATTCAGTTTCTGTGTGGAGTCTAAAATGGTCTGTAGGAGAAGCCACAAATGAGCTCAGATGTATCAAGAATCCCTTTCATATTCTCAGAAATATATCAACTGGCAACCTCAGGGAAGACAATTTACCTATTTTGTAGGTGCACAAATTAAATTAATTCAAATTAAATACATATAAATGCCAAACTATTGCTCTGGCCTTAATTATGGCATTTTATCAGAGGTTGAATGGGAAGAACAGCTGGGCTACCATAGGCATTTTAGGAGTGCTCAGCACAATAGCACAGCTATTTATCTTCTATCACAGATGTGCTCACAGGATTCAAAGTATTTGACAAAATTAAAGTTGTGAATTTTTTACTAACATCTCCATTACAAGCTCTGTAGCAGTGAAGTTGTTAACAACCTAGAGGTTGAATTTTCTCTGCTGGGCTGGCACCTTCAGGATATTTCCTCTTCCAGTGCTTCAGTGAAAAACAGTCCAGCTGTTTCCCAGAGGCAAGCTAGTTTTCCCACCACTGACACTGCTTTTCATTACCATTGAGTACTTTCTTCTTTTAAATTTTAGGACATAAGTCTTTTCCCATCCCTGCCAGGAGTTTTATCTTAGGATTCAAATACTGGGTAAAGTACTGTCGGTCTTTCAATAGGTAGAACAGGCATTCCAAAGAGGAGGCAGGTTTTTGCCAAGTATTTGAAATGGTTCATGTTAACAAAGACAGCATTTTCCCTCCATCACAGGCATCATTCCACGCCTGCAATTTAAGCACTGTCCAGCTACAGGATAGAGTAACTTTCTTTGTCCATCTCCATTTCCCTTGCCAAAAAATCACACAGTCCTGTCTCACAGCTCACCCTTTGACATCTTGCACTTCTGACCACTGCATTTCTCCAGGCAGTTTTACAGGTACCAGTGGTTCCAACACCTCTATTTCAGAGCAGTGACCTATTCTGGGCCTGAGGCATAGTGGTGTGAGCACCCTGAAATGCAGGATGCCCCCAGAAGCACAGGTACCTTCAGGAAGGTGGCGTAGCGCATCAGCAGGGACGGGTGCAGCACCACCAGGTCCGTCAGCACATCCAGGGAAATGTCCAGCTCTGTCTCACTTCCACTGCACACATGAGTCACCAGAGCAGTCACAACCTCCTAAGGAAAATGGCCCCAGAGGAATCAGAGTGAAATATCAACAAAAAAATTGTCTGTATTGCTCTGCTCACATGTGATGTGTTGATCAAGTACAGACAGTCATCCGGAAACTCAACGCAGATTATTTTAAGGCCCTTCTTGGTTTACTCTTTAATTCCCAATATTCACAATATTGACTTTCTCCATGAGCCTGAATTTTATTCCATTCTAAAAGCTCCCATGATTCCATAAAGCAGCTCCTCATCAATTTTTGCCTGCCTGTTTGTGAACGCTATCACAGAAAGTCTAATCTGTGATTAGTTCAGAATATGCAGCTTGACTCACTTGCTACCAGTGTTGCTGGGATTGTTCCCCACCTTCTTGGCCTATTCCATGGCACAGACCTCTTCTCAAAGGCTTCTAATTGCCCCAAATCCTCTCCTCCCTAGTGCCATACACTCTAGGAGAAAGTGCAAACAGAAAGCAAACACTGCCATCCATCACACTCTACCTGCTGGCAGTAAGAGTCAAAGGCTGCAAAAGCTTGTTTGTACATGCAGCTGCCAAAGGAGACGATGGCTGGGTGTGCAGAGTGCAGAAACACCTGAGCAAGTGCCAGGATCGAAGGGAAGAAGTCTTTGATGACCTGAAATACAGACATCGTGAAAGATCATTGGCTGCTTGTTCACAATACACTTAATTCTCCAAAGAAAGCCTGGGCTACAGCCCATCCCAAAAACTTTGTGCAGTTTAGGAGCATTCCCAGCTTTTCCAACTGCCCCCGCTCACAGAAATGGGAAACAAGAGCAGGTAAGGCCCACCAGAATGTGCTTCTCCAATCTTCTCCACAGGAAGGAATGTCAGGTTGGTCAAGAAGCCAACCTGCAAAGCTGCAGAGCTCACAGCAGCACATCATTTATGGAGGACAACAAGTAAGTCCCAAGCAACACTGTGTCCTTTTCTCATTAACCTTTGCAGTAATGGTAATACATACACACGCCAAATATATGTATTTGGACCTATAAAACACTGCAGTTGAAAAATAATGCATGGAAACATATGAACTTCTAAAAATACTGTGGGAGATAACAGCATGCTTGGAACACACAGTGAAGCTCCTGGGCTGGATCAGGTCTCTTAGGCTGAGAGTTTTTGCACCAAAACAAAAAGTTCATCCAGTGCTGAGAGAAGGTTGTCTCTAAACAACCACGTGACAGTTACAAGAGGACACTGATCTGGGCCAAAAATTAAAAACCAGAAGTGTAAATAACTGGAAAGGTATAAATAATGCAGCACAGGGCTAAATCATCGTCTGATAAGATCTTTGAGAGAGAAAAGAGGGAGTCCCAAAGCAGAACCAGCACTGACCGTTGAGTGGTTTTGGAAGGCGTTCTGCATCAGCTGCTCCGGGATGCAGCCCAGGCGGATTTTGCTCCTCAGTACCTTCTCAGTTTGCTTCCTGTTCTTGGTGTTTGTAGAATGGATGAGCAGCAAAACTATCAGATCTAGAACCTTTCAGAGGAAATAACCACCATTCATTATGCTGAAAAGGTATTAAACAGTCCAGAGAACTGCAAGCCTTGAAGTCAAAACTGAGAAGAAAATCAAGACCTCAGAAAGTCCTGACAGACACAACTGCAGAAAAACCTTATCAGTCCAACAGGAGAGAACTAAAGCAGGATAACTCTGTCCCTCGACATTTAGAAGGGATGAACCAAGAGTCACAAAGAAAAAGGATGGCTGTTATACTGGCAACAAGCCAAATACCAAAACAACCATCCATGAAACATCCCTGGCAGTTTCTGCTCTGACTAGAACAATCTCTTCATCTACAAACATGAAGAAAGCCCTTGAGAACACCAGCAGAAGAGGATGCTCCCAAAGAAGTATTACCTTATGGTCAGACACAGATGTGCTGTTCTCAATGGCCTGAAAGGAAAATAAACACACAAGAAAGCTGTTATGCTACAGTACAACACTATATTCTAAAAACAAATCAAAAAAGGTATACAACAAAGTCTGTGACACACTGTTCACAGATTTCTCTGCTCTACAGTAGGATACCTATCAAAGCCAGCAAGCTGAATCTTGCCAGAGAATCCAAGCATCCAAAAAACGAGCCACAAATCGAGTTTGAACAAGGACATTGTCAAATAACATCAGGCTTGAGAAAGGAACTGAGATACTGAGCAATAAAGGACTGAGAACAAGAAGCAGTGTCATGGTTTACATTGAAGTGCAATTTTAAATTAAATTTAGACCAACACCAGACAATATTGATTTCCAGCAGAACATTTTCAAGCACCTTAAGGCTTCACACAGCTCAGTCTCGATATATGGGTTTACAGTTTTCTCTCTTGCAGACAGAAAAAAAGAAATCTACTTTTTCCAAAACACTCTCTTAAACATGTAAACCAGGTTTGCCCTGCACTTCCAGAGTCTGCACAGCGAAGCCCCACAGCCCTTTTACAAACCCTGTGAAAATGGTAACTGAGGAAGAAAGGTGACTTCTGAAAAGTCACCGCTAACTTGGAAAAGAATTAAATCTGTATCAGTAAAATGAAGGCCTAACATTTGTCTTTTAATATCACATTTGATTACAAGAAAGGCTCAGGCTCAACCTAGGAGTCCAAATAAATAAGGAAGCAAGGAGTGAAGCACATATCTTACCTTAATCCATGCTTCAGAGACGTCTTTCTGAAATCTCACAGCTAACTTGATCACATCGAAAAGTAGCTTCACACAATTCTGGCTGGTGGTTACCTGGCTCATGGAAGAACTGCAAACAATCAGAAAGGAGACTCAGTCTCTGCAAATATTGTAGTAAAAGGAACAAGGCAGCACAGCAGTCACAGCAGTTACTTGAAGGAGCTCAAAGAGAACTCCATCCATGGCAGGGGAAGCTGGCTGGGCAAGGACTGACAAATGTTATAGTAGTACCAAGCAGGAAGGAATAAAGGTGACAACCTCATTTATATACACAAGATAAATTAGGCTCATGTATGTAGTAAATTGTGCCAGAGAGACCAGACAAGAGAGAGCTGAATTCCTCTTGTCCCATCTTACCCTTGGAGAATCATGTAAAGCTATTCAAGTACCTGGGCTGGACTTGGCTTTTAATCTTTTTCTGGGAACTCTGGATCTGCAGGGGCAGGACACACGATGACAGATCCAAGTTCTTACGAAGATCAGAAATCACCTGTACAATACAAATCCATGCACAAATCACTGTGATATATAAAGGAGGAACAGAAAAAGCTGAGGAAAAGAAAACACAATTTTCCAGAATAACCCCGAAATTACAAATCAAAAAACTCAATATTTGTAAAGATTCATACGTATTGACCTGTGTTCAATCTTTTTTTAAACTTAGAAAATGAACAGGCAAAAATTTGCTCTTCACCCATGGTGTTGAAGATGCATGCAGAAAAGCAGGAAAGGATGTTTTAAGAGTTACTCCATGAAATTCCCACCTGTATCTTCTGTACGTTGCTGTGAACTACTTTTATGCAGTTTAGCAGCTGAGCAAGATATTGGACAGCCACAGGAATTCTGGGCATGCAAGTTTACCAACCTGACTGCTGTCGAATTGCAGTGTAGCAGCACAGACTGCCTTGCATGTCACAGGCACATTGTTTTCATAGGGGTGTCCCTAAAGGTTTGGGCAGATCACAGACCTCCTCTGGCTTAGGCTGAGGCTTCCTCAATGTATATTCAATAGTTCAGCAGGGCTGGCTTGGATTCTTGGCAATATTAAAATTTTACTTGAAGACGTTAAAACATACAGGTCTGCGTGTGAAGCAACTTCTCTCTGTTAAAATACAGACTGGCCCTTTAGTATGAGAAAAATACTGTACCTCCACTGCATCTGCTGCCTTGACATTTTGGAGGATGAATTTTACCACTACGGGCAAATCTTCCAGTTTTACAGAAGGCACAATGGTCATGGCAGACTGTCGCACCTGAGGGGACAGCAACGCTCCATCAGCTGGGAGACCACGGCTCACAGAAATACAGTTACAGTTATGTCAGTGGGAAGGAATCTTTGGAGATTTATAGTCCAGCCTTCTGCTCAGAGTGGGAATATTGTCAGCATCAGATCAGACTCGCCTTGGCTTTGCTGAGTCTTGAAGATACCCAAGGATGGAAGAGCCCCTCAAGCCCTGCCACCTCTCTGATAACTTCTGTCAGTGCTGCAGACCCTGCCTCATTTTAACACATGTCCAAGTTGAACCTCCCAGGTTGTCATTTGTGGCTGTTGTCCCTTATCAATCACTTGGCACTCCTGAGAAGAGCTTGGCTCCATCATTTGTTAACTGCCTTTCAAAAGGCAAAAGCATGGAGAAGAGCAGCCCTGTTATGCAGCATCAGCCTTTTGGGACTATGTAAAACACTACTTAAAGCACTCAAATGAACCAATTTTATTTTATTCATAAGAAGCCCAACTCCAAGAAGTGCAGCAATGCAGCACGTCCAAAAGGCACAAGACACATCATCATCTCTTCTCCTTTATCAGCATTCTGCAGAGAAAACTTATTGAATTATTTAATCACCAATCTGCCTTTACTTAGAACATAACAGTCTAGTCTGGTCATTGCACTTCAAAATGATGAATTATTCACAGCAAGCAGGTTTGAGACAGGCAGTCAAAATTTACAGCAGCAGGACAAGTGCTTTTGCATTTGCTAAAACAGCTGTGTTTGAAATTTCTGAATGCACACTGTAACAGCCAGAAAACTTCTCTCTGCTCTGCACTGAAGCCCTCATTACGTGTTACCTTCTGACCTCTTTCCAACCTGGGACTTTTGAAGGCCTACAGGAGTCAGATTTAGTGAAATACTTTGAGTGACACCAAACAGTTGCAGCTCTCATGTTTGCAAGCAGGGGCTGGGGTCTGCTGAACTGCTCAGGAGAAGCTCTCACCTCAGCCAGCAGTCCTGCATCAAGATCCAGGCGAGAGAGGGCATCCAGGATGGGAACTGTCAGCCGTCTGCCCTGCTTCAGTAAGACGCTGATAACAAGGAAGAGAAAAAAATGGTCCTCTTAACAAAGTCAAGAGGGGATCTTTTGTGTGTTGGACAATTCCAGTAGTTTTCATGGTCACTGCAAAAAAAAAATCTCTGAAACTGGTAACAGCATATGTCACTGGCATGATGGAAAACTTGTTCCCTAAATTAATTACTCCTCATGCAGCGACTGCACCTGTGTTTAATTGCCTCGAGGACTTGCCTGAAATTCATCTAATCATTCTTGGCTGGCTTCTCAGTTTCTTTAAACCTTGTCCTTTTCTGCTGAGTGCAAGGGGAAAAAACAACCCAACCAAATCATCTGTACCTGAGCTCTCTGGCAACCTCACTTTGCTGGGAATCCTCCAGGATCTCAGGTAAACTGGTGATGATATCATGCTGGATGGGTACTGGAGAGACACTGATCATCTGCATTAACTTCCTGATGAGATCCTGCAGACCAGAGCAGGTGAAAAGCACAAATCTCACTGTGAGCAAGTGGTTCATCAGCACTACAACAACATGTAAGGTCACTCAGTCCCACACCTGTCTGGATTTGTGCTTAACTCATCGTCCCACTGAAGCTGTGAAGCACAGCACAGACTTTTGTGGAACAATGGTATTTTACAGCTAGGATATAATGATGTTGGGGAGCCAAGGAAACTGGGAAACACAACACCAAGCTTCCCAGTGTTTAGTACAATCTCCTGGTTCACTTAAGTCTGGGACTCTCGAGTAACAGCCCTCCAGTCCAAAGTAAACCTGACTGACTTTGGGAAAGAAGGAAAAGAATCACCCCCAAATGTTTGTGAGTATCCAGTGCCTTGTTAAAATTAAACAAGAGGAGACTGTTAACGTCCTGCCAGCAACAGCTTTAAAACAGGATCACCTGTTTGAATATATTTACAGATAGAAACTGGTGTAAGACTTAAAATAAGGAAAGAAGAGAGATAGTAAAAGGGGATGTTCAGAAGTCACTGAAGGCAATCATAACAAAACAGAAAAAAAAATAATCTCTGCTTCAGCATGCGAATGTAAAAACAACATCAGCTCTCACAGTACAATAACTGATCTAATCCCATGTGACAGGCATTCCAGAAGTTGTTTGGAAAAAGCACACATGTGACTGCATCACTGGTACCCACCTGGCTGTCAAGAAGCCTGTCAAGCCATTTAAACTGATTGACAATGAGCCGGGGGAAATTTGTTCCAAAGGTGCCCACGCTAAAACAGCAGAAAATGGCACAGATTAGTCAGACCTACAGACTCAGAAGCTTTGCTGCTGGTCAGCAAGACCAACTAACCCCATTTTTAACTGGTCATTAATATATAGAAAAAACTTCACTTTTCTTACAGTTTGACAGGAGATGAGTGTAACAACACCCATTTTTAAGGGTTTGCAGAGCAATTAATAACAGCTTATTTAAGATCCTTTAGAATTCTTGGGTGAAAACAGTTCAGTCCTTGGGCTGTCTGTGTTTAACCTCCCTCAAACAAGATTTCAGTACAAGACAATTTCTTGGACTCAACCTCTGTGCAGCTTATCCTGCTTGATACTCAGCACTGGAGCAAATACTGTGTCAGAACAGTCCCAACTTCTTCCTGCCCCTTGACCTGCTCCACCAACTCCATAGGGAGCATCCTGGACAATGGGAGAAGAGCTTAAGTGTCCAAGTCTTGCCTGTGTTGTGCCTTAAGATCTGCTATGATGCCCTATGTTCATAAACCAAACAGATGCTTCTTCAATTTTCCTCCTTTGAACACGATCTGCATCTTTAAAAGGAGGTCTGTCTGCATCTCACAGCCTCCTAAAACTCTGTCAGGCACTTCCATCTTTTTTTTGAATAACAAGACACTCCATAGCCTCCTTGCTGAAACAATTCCCAAGCTTGTGTCAGTAGCCACGAAAAGCACAATCAATCATGAGGTGTGCCTGTTTTTCAGCTTCTGGAAGTTTGTCTTCTGCTTTATGCACCCACAAATTTGGAGTCATGGTGCCTCACAGATAATTTTACACATGTATGAAGAAAAAAACCAGTCAATAAGTGCAAACAATCATTCAGGTAAATTTGAAGTAACAGTTAAAGTCAAACAGCTGGTGATTGTCCAAATAAAATTTAATTTCAAGGCAGAGAGAGGCCAGTTTATACTCACACGTCAAAAAAGAATTCAGGGATCTTCTCCAACAACAGCGTTATGACAGCAGGCTAAAGGAAAGAGGAAAAGACAGTGTTAGGATGATTTACTGGTTGTGCTGTGGCACTACCACCAAATTGACCTTTCACAAAAGGTGAAACAGAGAATAAAATACTCCAAAAGACCAATAAAAGTATTTCCTGTATAAAGAAATCTCTTGCCTCATGCCAGAAAGGAGGCAAACAGCCGGAAAAGTGAAAACCACCAATGCCAAGAGTGCATAAACTGTTCACACAATCCAAGAGAATCAGAGCACACAGGCAGATGTACAATTCCTCTGAGACAACCTCTCTTTCTCAGACCCAGCTGAGTTACTTTTCACCACACAGGAAACTAAAACATCAACTTTGAATAAGTTTGTAAACAGTGCCCACATGCTTTTGTCATTCCATTTGCAGCTCTAATCCTTTGCCCCTTTAATCCTGGCCCAAATGCAATTCTGGAACTGTATTTAAGACAAGAACTTTCAAAACATTTTAATTATAAGAGGACTGAAGTCCACAACTGCTCTCAGGTTTCCCATGAATGGGTGAGACATCTGTCATCTTCAACTCCATACACACCTCTATGCAATCTGTATACAGTTTAACAATTTGTTCTTGCCAGCAGGTTGCTCAGTGTCTTACCCATTTCTAAACACTTCCAAGATTCAAATTCCTCCAATAATGGAGTTTCAGTCACCTCTCTAGCCCACCTGTTCTACCACTTAAAAAAACCCCAGCATTCTCCACAGTGGAAGTGGTCACATCCTATCAGAATTTCCCATGGTTGACCTGAGCCATCATCTCTCATTCTGCCCCTGTTCACCTTTGAGAAGTTTGTCTGTGTTCCCTACACCATGCAACCAGATATCTGAAGACCACAAAATTCCCCTTAATCTTCTCTTGAAGACTGAACAAACCCAGCTCCCATTGTCTCTGCTTGTATGCCATGTGCCTCAGACCCTGAGCATCTTTGTGTCCCTAAAGAAACTACAAACTGGACACTATTCCAGACACAGCCTCACCTGCCTCACCAACAGTTCTATTAATCCTTTATTTACATAAGCAAAAGGATCCCTACAATCAACACCACTGTAAGGAGCAAACCAAGGTGCCCGTACCTGTAAGATCTTAATTCCAAGCAGCAGTTTAATGAGGCTTTCGCAATAGGAGTGCACCAGATTCCTGCAAGATGAAAGATTCCACCACAGTTGTAACAAAAACGTGTCAGCAGAACAGGCTGTAACTCTTTCCGTGACTGTTGTTTTTGAAAAACCACATAGCACAATTTTTAAACCACAGTTTTAAAACTGCACTTCAGCTCTGAACTAGCTCCTTCTCTACAAGACTAGCATGAGTTGGAAATGCAAAAGCCTGTGGTTAAGTTCTATCTCCTGGAAAAAAAAAAAACAACTCAACAAAGGAAATGACCTTCACCAGTCCTGCCAATTTTTTTTTCCCCTCCAGTAAGTGGTTCTTGCCATAAAATGCCACAGAGGCCAATATGTGCCATGGGCAGAGAGTAAATTCTGTGAATTGCCACTTCAAGCTCGCTGCTACTGAACAGCAGTGTACTGCACCAGCCACTGCTTGCTGAGCACAAGCTGGAGCCATGGCCTTTCCCTCCACTCTGCTCAGTGTTACAGGACATTTGACCAGAGCATTTAACAGGACATTCAACATTTCAGCTCTGACTACAGGGGAAGGCAAAATACATTTTCTCTACCTCGCCCCCTCAGTCCGTACGGGAGTGCATGGCAAGAGACAGTTCTTGAACTGGTTCCTGTCCTTGATGTGAGATTCCAAGCCACTGACAAACTGCTTCACAACCTGCAAAGCAGAGGGAAGGTAATCACCATCCTGAAGAGATGTCCCGGTCAGCTGCTGTGCTTTAGGAGGCATTTTGCAAGTAGATACTGAATACAGGGAAGAGGTAAGGCAAGGAACTGCAGACAGACAGAAACTGTGATGGAAGGAATGATGGATAATAAATCAACTCTAGGCTAGACCATTTCCAAAAGGAAACACTGAATTGTTCTGCAAAATAACTCCAAAGCACGTGTCTCACATTTTACCTTGACTTAAAAAGGCTTTGCCTTTCTTCCTATTTAGCTGAGACAGCAACATTTAATGTTACAAGACCTGCACCCAAAAAACATTTGCAGTCCAATTATTGGCCCCCAGCCTTTCACACTGGGCTTGCTGACTGGAGAGGAGCACCACATCGTGGCAGTTCTAATGCTGCCAGCTCCCACCCAACACAAAACCAAACACAGCCTCCACCACAGAGTTAAGCAAGTTAAAGATTCTTCCTCCCCTAAGGGGAGGAAAATCTTATCTATTGAATAATATTGCCAATTAATTATTTTGACAGGGCATAGTGATGGAAGTGCAGAACTTTTCCTTGGAATCGTGCGAAGGCGATCTTGGAGCATTGTCCTGGTTTGGGCTGGAACAGAGTTAATTTTCTTCCCAGTGGCTGGTACAGTGCTTTGTTTCAGATTTAGGATGAGAACAACGTTGATAACCCACTGATGGCCTCGGAGGGAGTGAGTGGCTGTGTTCAGCTATTAAACTACGACCAGCACACACCCCAAAGCTGTATTAACAGAGGCACAGGCTGGTCATCTTTGTCTGACTATTCAGATGTAACAGTGTGACAGCTGAGAAGAAACAGAACCAGCAGAAGGACAACAGGACCAAAAAGCTGGAACAGTGACGTTGAGGGAACTGGAAAATCTGGACCACAGAAACCCAAGATAAGCTACCATGCAGCACACTTTTGTGTGGGACCAGCAGGGTCAGGAAGCTGCATTTGCATCCTTTGCTGCTCAGCAAACAGTTTTAAAGGAGGTTCCTGCCAAAGGTACTCACAGCTGGGTAAGTAGGGTGCTTCTCCAGGGCCAGGCACAGCTTCTTCTGGAAAGCCATTTGATCAACAGCTATGGAGGAAGTTTAAAAAGAAAATAAAGCACCTGACACATTTTATCCACAGAACATCACAGCAACAGCTACACCAAGTACAAGCTCTCAAGCCCATCCACCAACACTTCTGCTTTTGCTCTATTTGAGAAGTCCATTTAGCAAAGGCCTGAGTGGAATCGCCACTTGTGCTTTCTCCACTCAGGGCTGAGTAGCTGACAGCATTGAAAAGGCTTGGTACAAGAGTTCCTGAAGGCCTTGTCTGAGCTGAAAGGCAACAATGACATGTTTGTTTTCCTGTTTTAGAGTTCCTGTCTCTGTAATTCAATACTGTAATCACAGATGAGGTCTAATCTTTTTCCATGTACCTCCAATAATCTTTCAGAAGTGCTTAGACTTAGCATGTATACACACAAAAAACTGGGTTAGGTAATGCACTGAATTCAGCAGGAACAAGAGATATGTAACAAATAAGAGGCCAGAGGAAGGTTTGCTTGAATTTTGGAACAAGCTGGCTTAAGCATTTTCACTCTGCAAGACACATCTTTCCTTTATGCTAGACATCTTTGCAGGTTTTCAGCTACAAGCAGAAAGAGCAAGTGTTAAATTCCTACCTATTTCATTCTGTCCCTCCCCAGCTTTCAGCACAATTCCTGATGTTCTAAGGAGCTCTTCAAAGATTGCTTCACCCTCCACTCCACAGTAGGCAGAGACATTTTCCTTATCAGAAATCCGTGACTTCTTTGTTTCTGTGAAAACAAGACATGCCACATCCCATATATTAAAAAAAAATCAAGTGTCATTAACAATCAGCATTAGCAAAATTGCCATTTTGGCCTTCTCCCTGCCTGGGAGTCGTTGTCTCTACCAAGAGGTCTCCACCCCTGTAAGATTATACCCGAGCACCTACTTGCCAAGTCTGTCTTGCAGCTCTCTTCAGAAGCATCACCTTTTGACAATTTCCTTTTTGAAACCATGGTAACAAAACCTTTGTTGTTGCCTGTAAAAAGGCAGGAAAGAGGCAAGTGTTTAGTTTATGCTTTTTAAGCAAATGAGGAATGTATTAGTGAATAATGAAAGGGAATGTTCCAGAGATTGAAAGTGCTCAAAGAAAGACAGACTGCCTTGGTAACCAGTATCACACTTGTTTTTCCGCTGTACAGGTTGAAATTTCAGAGCTTGTTATATTTAAACAGCTTAATACATCATTTTTTTTATAAAATTCAGTTTCTCAGAAGACAGGGCATACACCAAGCAAATTAAATAGCAAGTTACAGTGAGCAACTATGAGGTCTCCAATTGTACAGACTGATCTAAACTCGTGATCCTCTCCCCATGCCCGGACAAAGCAACAAAGGATTCACAGGTGAGTGTTTATGAGCCCAACCTCATTAACTGCCCCTGTTCATGTTCCTAACCCACTACCACAACAAATGAGTTCTGTCAGCACAATCCTCCATCTGACCTGCCCTCTTCTGGGGGGTGTCAGTGATTAAAAAACAAAAAAAATAAATCTTGACTCACCTTTAAAAGTTAAAGGTTGTTAAAAAGAGATGTGTGATCACCTCACACTAACTTTCAACTGTATGGCAGACACTAGTAAAATGAGTTACATAAAATATCAGTGTGCAACTGGAAAAACTCAAACCCAAAAATGCAGTAAGCATTTTCTGGCTGTTCTAAGAATATAAATACCTCAAAGGCAGGTGCCCTGGAGATGGTGCCAGCCTCTTTTGGGTGGTGCCCACCAAGAGCACGAGGAGCCACGGCCATAAACGAAAACATAAGAAGTTTCACCTCCACGAGAGGAAGGACTTCTTTCCATTCAGGGTGGCAAAGCACATGAACAGGCTGCCCAGGGAGTCTCCCTCTCTGGAGACATTCCGCACCCACCTGGACGCGCTCCTGTGCCACTCGCTCGAGGCGACCCTGCCTGGGCAGGGGGCTTGGACTGGGTGATAGCCGGAGGTCCCTTCCAACCGCCACAATTCTGACTGGGCTCTGTCAGCCCTCAGAAGGGAAGCCTCTCTCCATCGCACCTGCTCCCAAAGGCTCGGCAGTGCCTGCGACAGCCATTCCACCTCAGCTCAGCTCACCTGAGCCGAGCCCACCCCGCCGCGCCCCCCCTCACCTCAGGGCGGGCGGGGCTCTCCGCTGTCCCCTCACGTCGTTCCCGCCGCTCCCGCTCGAGTTTCCCGCCCGCTCCGCCCTCTCCTTTCCCGTTCCGGCGGCGGCGGAAGGGCCGGGCCCGGAAAGGGAAGCGGCAGCGGGGCCTGCGGCGGGGCCGGGGCCGGAGCCGGGCCCGGGGCGGCACCGCCGCGATGAGCGAGCCCGAGCTGCTGCTGGACTCCAACATCCGGCTGTGGGTGGTGCTGCCCATCGTCTTCATCACCTTCTTCGTGGGCATGATCCGGCACTACGTGTCCATCCTGCTGCAGAGCGACAAGCGCCTCACGCAGGAGCAGGTGTCCGACAGGTCAGAGCCGCCCTCGCTCCCGCCCGACCCCCGAGCCCCCGGCGCGGCCCCCGCTAACGCCGCGTGTCTCTCTTCCAGCCAAGTCCTGATACGGAGCAGAGTCCTTCGGGAAAACGGAAAATACATTCCAAAGCAGGTACGGAGCTGTGTGGGTGAGGTTTTACAAAGAGGATGGCTGTGGAGGGAGCGCAGAGCGCGGGGTGTGTCGGGGCAGTGCCGCGGGCGGAGCAGCCTCGGGCACCGGCAGCTCCCTCAGGGACTGGGATCGGACAGTGCCGGGTGTCCCCTGTCCCAGGGCAGGGTCCCGGGGATCCTCCTTGACATTGATGTCTGCTGCCGCTGCTCGGGGTTTTAGCTGCATGCTGAAATGAGGTCTCTGCCCCCGAACCATTGTGTTCAATACCTGCCAGCAAGCAGAGGAAGGTAATACGATGTGGTCGTACAATGTCAGCTGAAATGTTTGCTGAACTAAAAATCCGTCGCTCGTGCTGGCTCTGTTGCTGACAAATATATAATTTTGTGAAATCCAGAGCTCAGATGGGGAGGTGAATGTATCCCATGTACTGGTATTGGGGCTGAAGCAGCACAAAGAATTTGCACAAAGCACTGAAAGTTCTTTAATTAACATGGACTCTTCAGAGACTTCTTAGGATTAAGAATTTCAGAGAGCTGATACTCTGGATGCAGGGCAAAAGGAGGAGTTTTAGAGCACATGGGCAGTGAAGTACCTCTCCAGGAAAGAAGGATGTGCTATGAAAGAGCTCAAAAGATGTCTGCATATCTGAGCAAGAAATAATGGTTCTGTCCTTTCATTTCTCATGGCATTGGCTCTTTCTGTTTTCAGTCTTTCCTGTCCCGGAAATATTTTTTTAATAACCCAGAGGATGGATTTTTTAAGAAAACGAAAAGAAAGGTAGTGCCTCCTTCACCAATGACAGGTATGTTAAGGTACCATAACTGCAGCCAGGCAGAAAAGCCTGTCACTTTGTGCCAAGGGAGGAAGGTGAACCAGCTTTGCAAGGGAGTGTGAGGGAGGAGGTGGGACTGTTCAGCTCTGTACTGGGCAGGGGGAGCGAGATCCCTCTCTTGGGTAGCAACACATTGGGTCACTTCATTTTGCTTAACTCCAGCCTCCAGCTGCTTGCAGTGTCTCACGAGAGCACAGCCACCTCAGTGTTGCCAGAAGTGGGAATTCCTGCTCTCACTTGTGTCCATTTGTCAGTGTTTTGCACTAGCTCTTGCAGGATCTTCTCTAAACTGATTTAACTTAACTAATGTGTCCACAGCAGCAAAATAGCTAAGTAGTTAATTGTCCTTTTTCTACCCAAATCATCTCCCAGAGGGGTCAAGCAAGTTCTGTGATCTGGGGCAAGGGATGGGGTGAGGTCATCTGGCCGCTTATCTCATCTTGCAAGGCATTTTCAACAGTGGAAAATAAAGTTATTGCGATAGGACTGCTTTCTGTCTCATGCAGTTTCTTAATTAAAGTAACTGACAGTTAATGTCGTGTTTCCCTTTACTGTGATGCGCTGCTACTTAACATCGAGTCTGTGACTTGCAGATCCTACCATGCTGACAGATATGATGAAAGGGAATGTAACCAATGTTCTGCCTATGATCCTCATCGGGGGTTGGATCAACATGACATTTTCAGGATTTGTCACAAGTAAGTGTCTGGAATAACATGGGTTTGGCTGTGTTTCTGACCTTGAGGGTGTGCGCTGCATCACAGGTTTGCTCCTCTACCTGAAAGCAGTCAGTTGGAAGCTGCATGAATTTGGCTTGTGGCACTGCTGCTCTTCACTGCATGGAGGGGAAATTGCTCTCAGAGTACTGGCCATGGTCAGGAGGAAAATAGCTCATGTCCTCAGAACAACTGTAACTGCAAAACCAGTATTAGTTTTATTAAAAGTGCCTAAAATTCAGGTTGACACAGTGGAATTTAAAGAAGTATTTTTGATGTGTACACCCTGCATTACACAGTAACCAACTCCGGGGAGATGGTTACTGTGTAATGCAGGGTGTATACATCAAAAATACTTCCTTAAATTCACAGTTCTGGGGGTTTTTTCCTATACTGTTTATGTGTTAACTGTTTCTTTAACAAGAGACATTCACCTTCACAATCTTGAAGCAATACCTGTGAGGCCTGGGTCATCCGAGATTCAAAAGGTTTAAAGTTTCCAAAAACACTTCATATTGAAATGAATACAGAACCGCAGCTTTTTCAAAAATACAAGTTAACCTGCTGTTGTACACATTGCATTCCGACTAGATAAGATGTAACACAAGAACTACCTGCTGGCTTTGCCACGTGCTTTGCAGTCCTGCAGTGTCACTCTGTCAAACTGGGCTTCTTTTTCTCACCCCGCAGCAAAGGTCCCGTTTCCTCTGACGCTGCGTTTTAAGCCAATGTTGCAGCAGGGAATTGAACTGCTCACTTTGGACGCGTCCTGGTAAGCCTGTCCTCAGCCAGCAAGGTGGAATTCCCACTTGGAGAGTGCTGAATGTGTTAATGACCTTTGAATGGTCTGTGCGAGCTGCTGGAATGAGGAGCCAGCTTTGAACTGACATCAGCCCTGCTTGTTCTGATTTGTCAGGGTGAGCTCCGCTTCCTGGTACTTCTTGAATGTGTTTGGACTCAGAAGCATTTATACTCTTATCCTGGGCCAAGATAATGGTAAGACACTGTCCTTCCTGGGAAAGAACTGGCTTCTCCTTCCATGGGATGTCTTCTGAGGAAGGCTGGGGAAGGATTTCTGAGTTTTCAGCCAAAAAGCCTTTGAAAGCCTCTCATTTCTGTGAGGTTACCCTCCCAGGGCCAGGTTTGATATCACCTGCAGCAAGTACCCAAATCTCCTGCACCAGCCTTTGGCTCATAAACTTGGTCTAGCCCACGCTTTCCTTCCACACCCAAACAGTGTGCAGAAGTTCTGCTCTCAGGCTTGCTTTTATTTCTGGCAAGTATTGGTTTTAAGGAAAACTGCAAAGATTTCCTAATGTTAGATGTGGGGCAGGACAAATATGTATTGGGAATACAGAAGACTGTATTTTCCTCAATTATTCTGCATATTTTATGTAAATCTGGCTAAGATGTAGGGGGTGGGAACAAGATGTCTCATGGGAACTTTCTGGCACAGTAGTATTGCATTCTGGGTGTTTCTGCAACATTCTCCTCTATAGTCAGAAACCAGCCTGCTGGCACTGTGCTCCAGGAAATGCTGTTTAAATGACACGGAAAACTCTTTTCTCATCTGCAGCTGCAGATCAGTCCAGGGTGATGCAGGAACAAATGACAGGGGCAGCAATGGCCATGCCAGCAGATACCAACAAAGCTTTTAAGGTACAGTATTCCTGTTTGCTGTGAGCTTGCAGGCTCATGGGCTGTGTGGAACTTGGCCTCTCCCTGTGTCAAGGGAATTGCTCTGAATTCCTGTTCCTAAAAATAGAGCTGACAGCTGATTGTTATCCAATATCTCTGGACTAAAGAATTAACTAAGTACAAAGGACTTGACCCCCCAGAACAGAACTGGCTGTGTTTCTAGAAACAGCTGCACTGGACAGTTCCACGTTAGAGGGTTTGCAAGAAGCAGATAATGTAATTTTTTTAACTTCTGTGATGTACTTTGTATTGACCAATTAGTATCTAATTAAGCATAAAACACTGATTTCAACAAGCTGACAGGATTGCCAGGTTTTTAATAGAACTTGGGCTTTGTTGCAGTTTTTTAAGTGTACTTTGTGTAGTTCTTATCTAATACTGTGCTGCTTTCCCTTCTCTCCCTCTGTTCACTGCCAATGCAGACGGAATGGGAAGCCTTAGAACTGACAGATCATCAGTGGGCCTTAGAAGATGTAGAAGAAGAGCTCATGGCAAAAGACCTCCACTTTGAGGGCATGTTTAAGGAAGAACTTCAGACCTCCATCTTCTGAATTTGAGAATATGCTTTTGTCTCTTCTCGTGAAAGTTGACAAGAAATGTTACTTTAAACTATATAATGTATTTTAGCAAGGCTGAGAATAAAACAGAAACATCATGTTCAGAACTGCAGAGTGCCCTCCCTTTGATTTGAAGCCCCAGGACCGAGGGTGTTGTATCTGAGCCAGAGGCTCCGTGTGGGTTTCGAGCTGGAGTTCTGTTTCTCTTCCTAGGAAATGTATGCTGGAGAATAGACCTAAAATTTCAAGCTCACAAAGAGCAAGCTTGCTCCAGTTAAGGTTTCTGAGAATAAAAAAGTACAGCCTGTTTTTCTTGGTTTATCCTTTTAAATAAACACACAGTGAGTTATCCTTTGCTTTTGAACAATTAGGACATCACATAAGCAACTCAAACTTGGCATAGTGACAAAGTACCTACTGCATCTTCAGAAGCAGCATGAAGATTCAGCTTCTGAAAGCAGTGCTTGCCCTCTTTATGCTCTTCTTCCTGTGACAATAATCAGGAGTTGAAGCTTTCACAAGAAAAAAAGCAGGAGGGGGATACTCACCATGTGGCCACAGCAAAGTATGGGACAACTCACCTGCCTTCCTCTGGTATCCAAGCCTGGAAGGCTCCCTGGAACTCACAGTCCCCTGTGCCTGCTCCTGCCCTGGCAGCCTGCTGGGCACCCTGGCATCTTCTGCCCCCTCCTTGCTGCTCTGGTTCCTGGGAAGAGCAGCTCCTCAGAGGCCTTTGGGCAGCAGAGAGCCAAAGATGGCAATGCTATGCAGGGGTAGCAAACACACTATTTCCCCACTAGTTTAATCCTTCCCAAGTCCATTTATAAGCACACAGAGCCCCTCCAGCCTGCCATGCCCAGCAGGGTGACCTGAGCAAGGGTGCCTGGCTGTTCCCTGCCATCCCTGTTCTGTTATTTACTGGGCAGGTGGGCATAGGAAGTGCCTTAAGTGCCTCCCTGACCATCTTCTTTCACTATAGAGACCAGGGAGCAACTGTTCTTGGCTTGTCCATCTGCAGGAGCCCCTCAGACCTCTTCCCCAGGGAGAGCAGTCCTAAGCTGGGGAAATGCTTCTTAAACAGAAGCTCTTCCATGATCTTTTTCTCCTCTTTATTCTGAGCACTTTTCTCAGGATGAAACTGCACATCAAAGCAGGGGCTGAGCCAGGGCAGTGACAGAGCCTGTGTTCTGTTCTCACCAAACTATCCCAGTGGTACAGCCACAACCAGCCCTGATACCCCTGGAGAAAACGGACAGAAGGAAGACCAAAACCCCCAGGGATCTGCAGAGGAAGAGGAATGATGATGAAACAACAGCTGAGGCTTCCCAGTGCTCCAGAAAAGCAAGGACAGGCTTTGCTGAGCACCACATACCAAGAACCCAGCAATGCAGGCAAGAAAAGGCAACCCTGGATCAAACACAACTCCCAGCTGGACACAGCAGTGTCCTCAACAGCTGATTTTCTCCAAAATCCTCACTGGTTCCCAAGGACTCGCCCTTCCCCAGCCCAAATCACTCCTGGAGCACCAGGCACCCCCACAACCAGCAGTCTTGGGCCACATAACGAAAGCTGAAAATACAACAAAATCCAGTTTCAGTGCAAACCACTCTTTAATTTTCCTCTTTGTACAACAGAGCCAGCCACTTACAAAGTGCTAGTCTAAAAAACAGTCTGGTATTACAGCACACACACACCAGCTGAAGCCCAGCAGCTCAGAGGCAGAGAAAGCAAGAGCTGGGCCACTTGTTCTGCAGTACAACAGAGTCTGTTCAGCATCTGAGCATCACAGATTTAGCCCCACGATGCTTTTCTGTGTCAGCACAGGCAGGGAGGCGAGAAGGAGAACAAAGGCTATTTCAGATTGATTTCTCTTTTAAAAAGGACTTGAACTCCCCTCCCTTTCCTCTATGCCCTATTTTGGAATGCCCACATGACTTACTTTTAGGATAAAACGAACAAAAAAATGCTGATCAGAGTAATTTCAGTGCAGTGCTACAGCTTAAAAATTGCTTTTTGGATGCTCCCATCAGTAATGAGGAAAAAAAAAAAAGAAATACAATATTAAGAGTTGCAAAAAACAAAACAAAACAAAACAAAAAACTCCACCAGAACAGCAGAAGCAACTAAGCAATTGTGATCTCAAAATGCAAATTTCAATGTTTTAAAAGCAAAATTCCACAGAGGATCACACCAGTAGCATGCTGGCTAGAGGCAGCCCTCCCTTCTCCAAGAAAGAAAAACCCTCCTGTTTGGTTTGTCACTGAGCTAGATCTGTCCCAAAAAAACACAGGCCAAAGCTCTAGATTTTTTCCCATTTTTCACATGGAAGACCAGGTCTCCAGCAAGGAGAGACTCACAGGAGTCCACATTCAAGAAGAAAGCTGGACTTGGGTCCTACAAGTACCACAGACAGTAAAGGAGGACAGAGGGAGGAGCATTTGCCACTTGTGCCGAAAGGATGGAGCAGAACCACTGAACAGCCAAGGTAAAGAGGAGCTGGGACAGGACTGGCACATCTGCAGCCCCACAGAAGGTGATAAGGTGGGGATCTAAAGGGCAGTGCTCAAGGGAGGAGGAGGAAGGCTGAAAAAGCAGTCCAAAAAAACCAAAGTTGCAAGAGAAAAGGCTGAAAATCACACAATCCATTGCATTGGGCTGTCACACTTACAGGTGACACAGTGCTGAGCTTGGCTGGAGAAAAGAGCTCCAAGGAGCCACATAAACGAGCAAAAAAGGATAAAAATGCTGTCACTGCACAAACCAGAGGAGAAAAGCTGGAGGCAGAAAAGTGCTTTACAGAGCAGCCTGGAAGTGAGGGGTGTAGGAAGTGGATGGAGAGGACAAGAAATCATCAACGTTACGGATGGTCTTTTCTCTGCAGAAGAACAGGAGCTAGAGCAGCTGTATCCTGCCTCTCCATGGGGATCAGCCTGCACATGTGCCACACCACAGGCAGGGATGAGTCACTTCTGGCCAAGGTTCCTACATTACAGGATTCAGTGTTCACATGAGAAAGGCTGAGTCAAAACTGCGCTGAAGAGCCTAAAATGCATCAGTGAAAGGATGGAAGCAAGAGAAACGTTTGCTGCTCAGCCAGGGAACCAAGGTACAACAGCAGAGACTGCAGCAGACAGGACAGGTGTACAAAGATCTGAACTGAGCTCCAGAAAGGGTGCAGGAGCCTCCCTGACACAGGCAGGGCCCAAAAGCAACACCAGAGTCAGCAGGAAGCCCCGATGCCGATTCACAGAATCGTACCCACCACGCTCCTCCAAGGGCCCCTGCGAGGCTCAGCTGTGACTGGCCTCAGACTGTCCTCTCCCGACCCCACCTACAACCAAGAGCCACAGCCCCAACCCCTGCCTCTAGCCACACAGCTCAGCCAGATTTTAAAAAGAACTTTATTGAAGCTCCAATATATATTATTTTTGGCCTCTAAATACCCAAGTGTCAGCACCTATTCCTGGCTCTCCAGTGCTACTCTGCATCCCCCAGCACTGAATCTTACACAGTGCTCGATCTTCTGCTTGACCCCTACAGAAGGAAGGAAAATTTTCAGATGCCTCAGGCATTGCTTTAGAAGAGGAACTGCTACCATGGTGGCTGGAGGTGATGCTTAGTTGGTGTCCATGCCGTCACACTCTTCTTGGGGAGGACATGGGGCACTATGTTCCTCATTGTTTCGGCGCTGATAAAACAGCACATACGCAGCTTTTGTCTACCAAACAGAAAGAAAACCCATCTGAAACCATCCACGCGGCTCGGCTGGAAATGTCACACCCAAAGCAGGGAACCAAACCTTCAGCACCAACTCAGAATGGCCTCAGGCCAAATACTCACCACTATTTGGTCTTCCGAAGCCACGGATACGCTGCTGTCATCGAAGTAGTACCACTTGTCATTCACTTTGTTCTTGGCATAGGCAGTGTCTGCCAGGGGGAGAGACTGAGCTCAGCTTTGACATTACCCACCCCAAGCCTAGTTCACCAACATACACATCATCTGCAACATGCTGGCTGCTCCTAGTCTAGGACCATGTCCCATGTACCAGACTTACCCCTGACAGCTGAGACACAGGGCAAAGAAACTTAGGAAAAGAATTAGAGTGTTTTGTTCACCTGACCCTTCCCAGCACTCTCCAGTAAGAAGGTCATTTTCATAATTTCAGGTTCAGCACTGAAAAATCTTGACTCTGCTCATAAACTGGGGAACACCATCACACACACTAATGACTATTAACCAGGATCCCACAGGCATCAGAGTCAGAGCTCAGGCAGCTGCACATACACAAACTGGTTACCTGCCCTGCAGCTCCTAACAGGAAGGGTATTACCAGTATAATATTCACCTGCCCACAGAACACAGGTATGTTCTGGGGACTAGACACCCTTGGTGAGGGCAACTGCAGGTGTCCAACACACAGAGCCCACCCAGGACCCTTCTGCCCACGTTTCTTTGTGCCCAAAGGACACAGCAGCAGTTACTCACAGTGGCCCACTCCCATGGCTCCATAGTGATTGGAAACTGCAATGAGGTCATACACATACGAGCCTGCTCTCGGGTCGCAGACAAACTCGGACATGTTTAAACCCCTGGAAGGAAACCCAAAAGCATCAGCACAGCAGTAACCAGCACTTTTTAGGAAGAGCTGCATGGTACCAGTGAAGCTCTGCAGGCAGCACTGGTGCAGCAGGGCTGCTCTGCTGCTCAAGAGCCAGGCCTTATTAGTGTGAAAACCAGACTTGTCACTCCTCCCACACAGGGCAGGTCCTGGTAAACACACCAAGCACTGCCAGAAGGTTTAGAGGGAGGTGCTGATTAAAACACAGTTCAGTGTGTCCCTGTGTAGGCATGAAAAGCGAGACAGGAGTAGTAAGGAACACGCTTCATCTCACAGCAAGGAGCTGACAAGCAGAGACAGAGGGACAAGGCAGGCTTTCATCTTGTACTTGTGCAATACTCAGTACTGCAAGTGCAGCTCTGCCCAACAAATTTGCTAAAATCACTACAGAAGTTCTCTTGGTTCAGCAGAATCACCTTAATTAATGCTCTTTGAGATGTATAGAACTGATTAATCTTAACAAAACCAACCCCCCAAAAAACTAACCAATTCAACTCACGCCTGCTGTCAAGCTGCTCAAACCCAGAAGACAGCTGCTCCAGTTAGAGCTTTCACAACAAGCCCACCCAGCAACAGAAACATCAGAAGTAAATTTCTCTTGATCAGATTCTTCAAGCTCTTCCTGGCTTGAGGGAAGAATCCTACCTGATAGGGAATTCCACAACAGTGTCAAGTTTATCCCTCCAGTATCTGCTGTATGAGAAGCGTTTTAAATGCACCACCAAAATCTTGGGCAAAGACCACAGGTCAAACTTCTTTGTGGCCTGTTGATGTTTCTTACAGTTAGGGCAGTACCTGAGGAAGGAATAACAAGCAAGGAAATTAATAACTACATTAAAAGAAAAGCTTCTGGCCTTGCATTAAAGATGCCTCACTAGCACAGCATAGTCCCTGCAGAAGGCAAATTGGCTGTGGAATATGCAGGTGGACAGACTGCCTCAGAGAATTCCAAACTGCAGCTTGCTTTCATTTTTTTATAGGCAAAATGCCCTATGACAAGTTTATTAACTGAACATTGTACAAAAATTAATTTTCCTTTCATAAATTAAAAAAAAAATTAAAGGTCCCATTACTTTTCTATTATCCCCTGATGCAGCTCAAACAAGTCAGAGTTGCAAACACATCTACTGCATGTAATTGGAAATTAGTAATAAACAATTTCCTAGTACACTTCAAGTTATTTTCTTACACAGCTATCAAACAACTTTCAAAGCTCCTCTGCACTCATGGTAATCACATTTTGGTCACTTGGGATCTGCTGTATCTCGTAGAGTTGGGAGCAGGTCAGGAGTGGTTCAAGTTAGAAATAATACAGGATTAAATGCTAAGGTAGCCACATACTTTCAGTCTTTATTACCACCCTGTGTGACACTGTCTAGAAGACAGATGTATCCCTGGGAACTGAAAATGACCTGATCTTTGAAGCTTCAAGCCCACTGACACTTTGCCTGCAGCCTACGGAGTCAATCACTTAGTAGAGATCTTACAGACTTCTCACAGGTGAACACGAAAGGACAGAGCTGGGAAATTATCAGAATCCCACGACAAGTAACATGAACTCAAACAGTTAAGGCATTTTATGCTAAACATGCAGGCACAGGCTCTTACCACGGGTCATGTTCACCAAGTGTTTCCATAGTAGTGAAGAGCTCTATGCAGTCTCTGAGGGCCACTACAGCCTTCTTCTTCTGTGCTTGTAGCATGCTGCCATGTTTTTCAAATGCCTAGTGAAAGGGACGGATGCTTTATTCAATTCCATGTACTCTGTAATCATTTCCATCACAAAACTACAGGCTCCCCTTCCCCCTGCTGCCTATTTCCGTCCCCCTCTCCTTCCCCACCACACACTCCTCTCAAGCTTCCAGCCACTCCTTTCTTGTGTTACCAACAATCCATAACAAAAAACATAGTATGTCCTTTGAGTTTTATTTTGTGAGTGGACCATGAACTAGACTACTCAGTTTTGAAATTAAAAGATCTGCTTTTTTCAGAAAACACTAGAAGCAGATCAGCAACTATAGATCCATGGACTTTACTACTAATAGATTTTAAGTAAACATTTCTCATGCTGGTGACTTCAGCTTTTATGAAGGGAGCTACACCTAAATTTCACCATTTACTGTCATCTTTTAAGTACCATGTAAGTTTACATACAGATTATTTATGAAAAGAGCATACTACAACCTGTGCCTCCTGTTCATCATAAAGTAGCCTCCGTGTATCAGAATCCCAGTCAATAGCAACTGCAGAAAAAGCTACAAGAAAGAAGAAACATTTATTGCAAAGGTGTAAGGAGAGGAAAGAAAAAAAAAGACAGCAAGAAAATAATTACCACTCAGTTTTAAGATTTTTCCTTCAACAATGGAGTTTATCTCGGAAGTCCCAGAGGAATTCACAAGGCTAAAAGTGAAATGCTGTTTCTTGCAAGGCTGCAGGTCTCTTGCTGCCTCCACCTGCATACAACCCTCAGAGTGGCAGGGATCAGCTTCAGTCAGCTTTTCCTTGCCTTCCTCTCCACCATCCTGATGCTCCATCTCTTCAATGTCACCTGGCAAAATTTACAACAAGGACAATATGAAAGGGCTTCACAGCCAAAGAAGCCTCTGCTTGCTGCCCCCTCCATCTGAAGTTGTCTTTTTCCCTTTAGCACATTCCAGGTAATGTGCTGGACTTTATATCCTAGAATCAGGTATGATGGAGAGTGCTCAGTTGGCAGTAGGTTAACAATGACACCTTCTGACATCACACTCTAAGAAATATCCCCAAGAGAGAATCAACAAGGTTGCAGCTGAGTGTCTTTACAGAAGACACACAGTCTCAGAGACTCCAAGTTATTTCCATTCTTAGGGGGAAAATGGGCAAATTTTTGTCCCCATTTAACTTCTTCCAGTTGTTACCCTCAGGGCTACACAAGTGAATCATTTCAAAGAAGAAAGGGACACGTGCATTTGCCATCAGCATTAAAAATTACCTAGTAAGCATCTAGATGAGACCTCATGGTTCTAAGTCCTCCAAGAGAAAATACCATTTCCACTTTATTTCTCCACAATTTTTTTTTTTGTGACCTACCAGGCAAGTTTTCATCACCAAAGGACGTATCAGGAAAGGAGCTGCCTCTGGAGGGAGGCACTTGAACACCTCACAGGTAAGCAAGGACTTCCCTAACACTGAGGATGAATGCACAGCACACTTTGTTCCCCAGCTGCCTCACACACACATCTGCTCTCCCTAGGAAAGAAGATGTTCTACAAGAATTCCTCCCCCATCCCATGCAGAAGTCCTACACAATAGAGTGGTTTAATAACAGTGAAGAAACAATCTGCTGGAGTTTAACCAAATACACACAGAACAAACCAAATGCTAATTAAATACTCGAAAGTGCTGAAAAGTTTCCAACCAATTTTGAAAGAACTCTACCTTCAACCACCCCATTGGAGCCGTTGCAGGTCCCTCTGTCTGGGCAGGGTGTGGAGTATTCTTCTGCCAAAGGGAGTTTCACGTAGCGGCTGAAGAGAGGAGATATGTTTGTCACACAACCGACTGAAGCTGAGCATCACAACAGCAGCACCCCCTGCCATCGGTTCTTGTTACCCTATCCCCCTCAGCAAACCAGAACCCATCATGTACAGCAGCATTTACAGGTCAAGAGCCCTCAGAGTGAGTCAAACAATTCAGTAAGTCTCTGCTCTCGCTGCTTGTTCTGAGTTTTACTGGCAGTAGATTGAAAGGCAAAAGTAAGTTATGGTGGCCCCATCTGTCAGCCCTGAAAACACGGCCTGAGCTCTGCTCCTGACCTATTTTGCAACACTGAGCAAACAGCCCCCCTTCTGACCACCACCAGAAGTATCTTTTAAAGAGCCCAAAAAACCAGGACCTGGAAATGCCCCTGGGCCCTCCAGACACCAATGCAACACAAATCCTGGTTTATACATCCCACACAGATGAAGGAAAATTCTTGCTGTTAACAAGGATGCAGTAATCCTATTACAATGTAACTGAGTAAGTGACCTCTAGAACTTGGCACAGGATTCAAAGGCACAGACATGACTTACCTGATCTGTTCCAAAACCACACTGTAGAGGTGATCCACAGTGAGCTTGTGTTTGGGCACAGATATGAGCAGTGGCTGCCCAAAGAGCACAGTCCCTGCAGTGTTGCTGGATTGTCTTGTTGTCTTCTCCCGGAAGTAAATAGAGAGAGTAACGTACTCTGAGCTGTCCTCACTTGGCTTGCAAACTTCATACCTGTTTGAAAGACAGGCATTTCCACGGGTTACTTGTGCTGCCAAGAAGCACAGCAGGTAGAACCAATATGAACTCAGTCCAGCAAGTCTCTCCACCAGGTACAAAGGGTTGTACTATGTGCTCATGTTGCAGAGTAGTTTCCTGAACACTCCCCTTGGCTCACAGCGGCACAAGATACAGAGCTGCCCCCAACTCAACTGCCACCTGCCCTCTGCACTCCCACTTCAAATCCCTATGGCCACTCACCTCCCAAAACACCACCCTGACAACTACACGGTGCTTCAACCAAACCACGGCATCAGCAAAAATACTAAATCTACTTTGAAATCCCTCTGACTGTTTGTTTCCCCTGGAGAAAGAAAACCTCCTGACACCTTTGAGTCTTGCATTCTCCCAGCCTCTCACACAGTTAAATGGCCTGAGCTCACATCACTGAGCAGCCAACAGTTCAGAAAACCAAGAGTCTGGAAACATCTGCTTCGCAGAAATCCGAGGATGGGAAGCAAACACGAAAAATTCTGGAAGACAACAAAAAGCTCAGGAGAGCAGCAAAGAGACTGAGATGCAGCTTGTGTCCTGGGTGAAACAGCAAATGAGATCTTTGCAGATGTCAGAGTCAAAAGAAACCATGCGGTCCAACTCGATTGCACTGTTTGCTTCAGGGCTATTCATTACATAAGGTTCATTTTCAGGAATGCCAAGTCACACTGCTCTTTAATTTGGTGAGTCACCTGTCTCAGAATTATCTTAAAACTGAAAGAGAAAGAAAGATTTCATGAAAGATGTCACTACACATCATAACCAAGACCACAATCCCACATCTGAATGCACTCAACTCTAAACAGTCCTCTTACATTAGACAAGCCACTTCCCTTCTCTCAAGAGCCGAGAAACATTTTTATTCCTGTGTTCAGAATGGCCTTGTGGAGCAGGGAAAAGAATGAATTTCAGAGTTGTAGTTCTGGTCCACCCTCATTAAAACAAAGAAAGATCCCAGTTTGGGGCTTGCACTTAGTCAGTAGAGCACATGAAGGAAAACATCCTTCCTGAGAGTCCCAGCCCACCAAGAGCACAAGAGCTCAGAGTCAGTGTAAGACAGTCCAACACCAGGGCTCTCTGGAGGTCTTCTAGGCTGTCAGTGCCGTTCAGCTGGACACCAGCACTGCATACACTTCACACTTTCCAAAGTTTCCTGACAAATGGCACCACAAAGAGGTGAATTATTTAACTTAGTGCTGTTTAAATAACAAAAGGTCATAGTCAGTCCCAGAATACCACCTGTGATTAATTCCAGGTCCTGTGAGACCTTGAAGCTGGACTCCTATAACACAGCTCAGTACACAACACTGCCAGGACATGACTGCCTCTAACACCACCTACACTGTGCTCTGCAAGCAGCAGTTAATGCAACCCCCACTTACACTCCACCCTCGAGCACCTGAATGAGCCCTACCCATGCAAGGGAAGAGATGAGAAAAAGCTACCACACCAGGCAGGAGTCATCTATCACCAAGAGCCAGCACGCTGCACCCCACAGCACTCCGCAGGAGAGCATCCAAAACTTCTCACCAAAACAGAACAGGTTTGGATACCCAAGTGCCCCTCTACCCATTCCACCTCAGAACAGCTTTTACATACTAGTACTACAAGCAGACATAGCAGAGTCAGGATCTGTCATTTTTCTGATCTCTTGAGCAACAGCTCAAACATTCCCTGTAAAAAAAAAAAGAATCTAAGATTAAGTACTTTACGTACAGTTTAAGGAGAGTTATAGAGCTGATCCTGGGAATTACTGAACAATACACCATAATTCTGTATCTCACAACTTCACTGAAATAACAGAACATAAAGATGATGCTACTCCAGTGTATTTTGTAAGAGAAGGGAGAAGGGCAGGAAAAAACGCCACTGAAGAAGCTGACAAACAGATCTGTCTGAAGAGAGTTACTGCTGCACACCCACCCAGAGATGCTGCTGTGAAATCACAACAGGTTCAAAAGTAGACAATAGGAATAAACAAGAGACCTGGAAAAAACTGGGAGAAACTACTGCACAGATTCTGATCTCTTCTAGGAAGTGGAGATACTCCTAAAATGTTTTTACTTTCTTTCATAATACCAGAACACCCACAGACAAGTAAATGAGGAGATAAGAGACTGCAAATGCAATTTTTTAAACTTTTTTTACAGCATAACTTGCCCTGTAGAAGCTGATCACAGGATTTTTCTAGTCTTGCAGTGAAGTAAGATTAAAACTGATGAGGGAATTCAACCAGGAAGATTTTTACAAAGCTTAAAAAACACAAGTTCATTATGGAAAGGACACAAACCCATTTCCAACAAGAAAACCCAATTTCAGCAAGTATGAACAAACTTTTTAGACCAGTTTGCTACAAGATCTCACACGTTTCACAGAAAACTACCAGACTAGCCGATCTGCTGACCTAATTAACTCATTCAATAATTGCTGTAGTCTCAGTAACATTAACAAACCTACGTTTCTGCAGCCAGTCATGGTTTTTCAAGCACAGGAACTCACCTACATGTACCACACACACGTTGTAAGAGAAGGCAGAAAGCATGGCAGGTAAGTAAGTATATCCTACTCAAATATGCACACTTTGATAGGCTAAAGGTGACCTGCAAATCAATTTGTGAAACTTTCATCAATGTAAACAATAGATGTTATATAATAATGCCCCATTAGCCAGGCTAAGAGAACAGCAGGATCCAGTTGATCCATCCAAACAGTTTGTGAGAACTAAAAAGAGCTTTGACGAGGGATACCCTTGAAATGGGCCGTGGAGTTCATTTTCAAGTGGCACTTACCTGACCCCTTGTACCGGCTCCAAGCTCCAGCAGGATCCCTGGTGATGGGATATCACCAGCATGGTGCATGTGTGGGGGTTACATTGGAGCGGGAGCCGGAGGTCCTAGTGGGGCTGGACTTCCCAGGACCTAAGGAAAAGAAATAGCAAGTGTTTGGGTGGTGTGCTGAGCGCTGTTCTCTGCTTCGCCTGGGGAATGAGAGCACTCAGCACAAACACTGAACTCAGGGCACCAAATTGATTTGCAGACCACCTTTATGTGAGTGAGCGCTGATCACCTGCCACAGACCTCCCTGTCCTGCCACACAACGAGATGCCTGCAGAGAGACATTTCCAACACTGTGACAAGTTGTAGTGTCAGTGATTTTTGCTTCAAGGCTTCTACCAACTCCTTACAGTTCTGCATCTCGCCCCTTCTCTGATGCTAAATATTAACACATCTTGCACCAGGACTACCCAACATTTCCAAGCCTGTCATGATGAGAAAGAGACAAGTGCAAAGCCTCATGAAAGAACAGGCTTGGAGAATTCCAGACCCAAACTCTCCTCCCCTTTCAGGTGACCTGGAGAAGAAAATGTATAGTTTTGTCCTCTTGTGTAATATGAGACAGGTTCATTTTCGGATGCATCTCAGAGTTACTTAAAGTCACTTAAATATCAAGAAGCCCAGTAATATTTGCATTTCTTCTTTTTGAAGTTTTACTATCAGAGAGCACAACAGGTAACCACAAGAGTCCATGAGCCAGAAACTGAGCAGCTGAAAGGGAAAACGTATCTTAGCCATGCAGGGCATCCGTGCCTTCCCTCATAACCCTACAGTGAACACAGGAATAGAGCACAGCTTCCCAACCACTGAAATCACCTAAAAAAGGTGCAAGCTCAATATTCCATACATTCCACATACTGCACATTTCACAAACTGCATCAACAGCACAATCTGGATGACAATATCTGTGCCTGCAGACCGTGCCCTCTGTCAAGGCAATCCCGAGGAGAGCCCAGGGCCACTCCAGCTGCTCTGCTCCTGCTGCAGCACATTGTGAGAGTTCCTGCTCGGAAACATTTCCAACCACAGCATTTCATGGAAATCCACTCATGTTCTGCTCATAACAGAGGCCTAAAATGAAAGTTGGGATTTAACTGACATTGGTGTCAAAAGTAAGACACCAGTACAAAGGTAGTGTCTTTAGTTTCTTTTTAAAATCACATCCCTGCTGGGGCACAGATCTCCTGTGGCGGGAAGTCTTTGAATTTTGAACTGAGAGATGTGCTGCCAGCTGGCCAGAGCACAACACTCTCAAATCAGAAGTCTGGCAAACCACAGGGATATTGTTGTCACATGCAGACCCAGGTCTGACTACTGCTTTCAGTAAAGCAAACCTGCAGAAACACTGTAAGAGACTGACATTTATATTTAAATTTTTCAATCCTGAGACAACTTAAGTTGACTGTGAGAAACATAAAGAAGGCAAGAACTGCCGGTTTAAGTTACAATCAGACCCTAAAAAGCTTCAGAACCATTGAAACAACTGATTTCTGTTACAGAAGACAGCCCCACAGGTGACCTGCTGGTCTCTGTTTAGAGAGGGGACAAGGAAATCAAGGAACAAAGAAAGAAGTGGATGGCAGCTGCTCACAAAATCAGAGCCTGAGGGCCTTGTGCTCCCCCTATCACTACATTCTTTGCATTCCCAGAGCCCAGCAAACAACCACAGACAATAACTAACACAACCTTGCTTTGCTTATGCCAGTGGAAAAGAGGAGTGCTTTTCAGGTGAGGAGGTTACACCTTTAAAAGGATGATTTAAACACCAGTTTAGAAGGGTGCAGTCTTCAGTTCATCACAGCTCCTCTCAGAATTCACTCAGTGTAGCCAACAGGAAGGAACAAATGCAAAGACCTGAGAGCAGACCCAAATTCAAGGACCAGGCAGCAAAACCCTCCAGGAAAAGACCTCAAGAACTGGTAAGACCCACTGAACCATCTGTAAAATTTTAAAGCACAAGCGTGGGGAATGCACACAGAAGTTGTGGGGAAAATACACACGAGAAATCTATTTCTGAATATATTGTACTGATTTAACTATTTGGGATCGCTTATTTCTTCAAGCTTTGTTTTCTAACCAGTGAAAGCAGCTTAGCACCCAACTTCAATTACTTAAAACAAGCAGTGAGATGTACACATTACACTTTGCCAACAGGGAAGTCTTGCCACTGGACACTGCTGGAAAATAAGAGCATATGATGAGTACATAAAAGGGACAGGATCAATAAAACACGAATTAGGAAAGAGTTCAAATCCATGAGACACTGCATACCATGCTAATTTAAATACAGGAGACATTTGGATTCTAGAAAACATCTCACATAAATACAATTAACTAATAGTCCTCAGTAATATCCCAGATTGCATATTATGTGTCAACTTTACATACATCTGGGATAATATTTAGTAGCCAAGAACACACCCTGCAAAAGGTACCATGACTACCCTCTCCACTTTGTTTTTCCCTGACAAAGCTCTCAGTTTGTTTTGCTGCACTGACCACAATACCCTGAAATGATGCAGCTTTCCTATGTGATTTGTAACATAATTAATGCTATTTAAAACCTCATCTTTTCAGTAATGTCTCTTTCTCTAGACTAGAAGCTGATATATTTTAGTCTTGCCACAGGGAAAAAATTATGTTTTCAAAACACGGTAGACAAGCAGCTTCCAGAGGGTCTCTTCCTCTCTTATGAAGCAATTGCTGTCTTCTCATTCCAACACTTTGGAAAGCATTTTTAGAAGTTTATTTTGTGGCAATGTCCAGTTAGTACAAACAAATGTTTGGTGCGTTAGAGTGATTTATTGAATCTTTTTAAGGTTATTTATTTTAATTTTGGGTGAATTTTGGGTGAAAATACTGCCACTGTAAAACCTTCTGCAGTTGTACTTTCTAATAGAAGGCATCTGTTCCCCTTCATTAATCGATACAAAGACAGCTTTCTTTCAGGAACAGGAGAGAGATACATTACTCAGTGTAACCAGTGGTCCACCCCTCAGCTACAGCACCAGTCAGCACCAGAGGATTTTTTCTGAGCTGAACATTCTGTGGACTATGCAGGCAACACAGAGCCAGCCATCAAGTCTTAAGAATCTTAGAGTAAGATTTAGAAAGCCTGAAAAAAGTTATAAGCCAGTTTCAACTTAATGATAAGTTTAAATTCACAGAGATCTCACAGGATTCCTCAGACCATAGGCTAAATGAAAAGAAAAAATGAGAAGCACTTTCTGAGAGGAGAAACTAAAGAAAAATCAAAATTTCTTATAAAGATACTAGAAGCACATAAAATATGCTGTAACAACAACAACAAAAAGCCTTCAGCATATCCTTCATGTGGTCAGTTTGAAAGAGCACAATGAACTAACAACTTAACACAGCCAAGCCCTTTCAGGGACAATTTTCAAAGTTTCTCCCAGTGCCACCACACTGTCACAGCCTGCTCACCTCAGGCTCTACAAGCAACAGCGAAAGGGTAAAAATCTCTAAAGTAAAAGGGCAAAAATCCCTCAAGTATCACTCAAAACTGCAGCTCAGAAATCCCAAATTGAAGCCCCAGCCCGAACGACCCCACTTTGGTTCGATCTTAACACAAAACCGATGCACTGTCAGTCCCTCCTTTCACACCCACTTCAGCAGACACAAGACCTTAACAGATGGAAACTGAAGGGAATTCAAGAACCTTCACACTGCTATTACCATTTCTTGAATGATTTCATTAAACCTTCGAACACCTAACAGCAGACTTTTTATAACCAGACAAGGTAGGCAGATTGTCCACACTGAACCTAACTCTGCCTTTGCCTTTAAAGAAGTTTTGCTTCTGATTGAACAAGTGTTTCTCTGTCGTGTTTTTGAGACAAGACTTCCTTTCAATAAAAGAATGCTGGGGTTTAGCTGTAGCTAGAATATTACTTTATAGATCTTTTTTCCTGGCAGAAACACCCACTAAAGGGACTTCCTATGAGCAGCTTTTTCCTAATTCTTACCCTGGTGCCTGGCTGCTTTCTCTTGACCCTCAGTGCTGAAAAGATCTTGGAGGGTGTACATGGAAAAACAGGATCCTCAAAACTTCCTCCTGCTACCTCTCCTCTTCCTTGGAGGGCTATTTTTAACTCGGGTCAGGTCATTCACTATGACTCACAGCATCACCTCATTTACAGTTGCCCTGCACATAAAAGGAAGTGCCAATTGCAAAGGAAAATACACTTGGAGCTGCAGCTCAGCCCATGCTTCCCCCACACCCCAGAGCAGACCTGATTCAGACACTTGTTTTCTCTGCAGGGATATGATGTTGTGCCCCTAAGAAAGCAGGGAGGTTTTGCAATTGCCATTGTAATATTATGCTTCTTGTTTTTTCAGTGTTTTACCGGGGCTTGGGAGACAGACTTACAACACTAACACTTCACAATACCCTCCCAGGCAGATTTCACAGAAGCCAAACATCCTCCCCAGGCATCCCAACCCGCCACACCTTTGGATGCAACTGAGAACAACAACATCATCTGAAGAATTTTCAAAAAAACTCCTGCATTGCATCTCTTTGCATCTCAGCAAAGAGGTCAGACAGGGCATGACAAGAGAGCAGCAAGCAGAATGTCACAGCATCCCAGCCAGTGAAAGGCTCCCAGCGCACCAGAGGATGGCAGGGCTCATCTCCACACTGACCCAACTTAACATGCAGAAGTTTTCAATTTTCAGCTGCAATAGAGGAATACAACTTTTGCTCTCCTCACTGGATTTCAGAGATGACTGCAGATATCTCATTCACCACACATATGTAGAACATCAAGCAGAACCAAATCCTCAGCTTCCCTAAGGTCCTTCACGACCACATTTAAGAAACAAACAGTGTTTAGCATCAGTCAAGAGTCTATAAAGAACCCCAGTCACGGTCAGGTGGGTGCTGTTACAGCTGTGGTGGATTTTGGAAAGGCAGAGTACAACAGCTTAGACTCCATGCTCCAAGGCTTTTGGCTGATTTGGAATATAAGAACAGTAAGCTTGAGCTAGACTAAAAATGCCAGTGAGAGCATAACTGCAATCCATAGATTATCATCTCTGAAAGGGGCTTGTAGGATGTTCTGAACTGCAGAACAAACACCAAACTAAAAGTTCATTGCAACCCAACAGCCATGACCTCCTCTGCATTAGAAGAATATCTACTAAACACTCCACATGCTGATCTGCTGGTAAGAGCAGTGCTGCACTACTCTAAGTCATGTAAAAGGTCTACAGGAAGACTTAGGGTATGGGAGGGGACAGGAATTGGGTTTTATAACCTGAAACAAAAGCAAATGTTCTGCAGTATTCTTCATATATGGTATCTTCCCACTTTACTCACACAAAGATGTCGTCTTTTGGCATGATATGATTTAAACCTTCATCCATTTGGAAGATTTTGTGGAACCGGTGATTATACACATCTGTCACCACCATCTAGAACAGCAAGTGATATTTGCAAAGAGATTACAGTAAAAGCTTACATAAATTTAGGCAAACTACCTTTAAACTCAAGCAACAGTTTATTCCAGTTCTCTATTTGAATTTTCAGTGCCCCAATATCAGTTGTATTTGTTAAGATTGATCAGAAAAACAAAGCCATTAACAAGACTGATTTTACACAGGTACTGAGGGGATGCAACTCCAAGTCAGCCTGGTGGAGACAGCAGCACAGATCCCATCAAAGTGGCACCAGGCTAGGAATTCAGGCATGATCAGGATCACTCACATGTGTAATTAACTGAAATAAATCGAAGCACTGCACTGGCATCCTAAAAATACCCCACCAATTAAATTCCCTCTGGAAAAGTTCACCTGATCCCTTCGTTATTACAAGGACATCCAAGAAGAGATGGACTCAAAACAGACACTGAACCCTCTCGGTACTAAGAAACTACCTATCAGAAATGTTGGGGCTGAGGGCTACCTTTCTGTCCCTTCTCTTAAACCTCTCTACTGCACTAGAACTATCAGGATAAACACAGATTGTTTCAAGAATCTTTTTCATTTTACAATCGAAGCACAGCATTTTAACTTGTTAGGGTTTTGTCACTACTCCATTAAGTTCAGCTTATCACCCATCTTTAAAAGCTAAGCCACTGAACTGCTTCAAGAACAAACATTTATCAGAATTACCGTCTGCATTTATCCTTACATTTTCTGCAGGAACACCAGAGAGTTTGGAAAGCGATTCACACAGATCCGAGATGGCCCCCATCATCGGCACCACAACCCGGTACTAGAAACAAAGACAACATCATCCTTTACACCAGGCAAAACAAACCCAGGCAAGGCAGGGAGCAAGAAAATGGAAATGAAACCTTAAAAACTCTTAAATCTTTAATTTATAGGAGTTCAGCTCAAGTTAAGGTCACAGCCACACACTTCAAGATCTTTTGGATCTCAGCTCTACCTTATAAAGCAGGGATTTGGAGGGAATGAAAACCGTGAACAGTTGGCCTTCTGCTGTCATCAGGCTCAGCAGTAGTAAAACCCAGGCAAAAAAATAATCACCAGACACAGCAGCTTGCTCAGAACATAAAACTGCTTTTTCTGTATGTGATAAAAAAAATCTTAGAACCATTCCCTTCACTGCTGCTGGAGGTCAAGTCAAAAGTCTTGAAAGACATGGAAATATTGCCCAGCAGTTCTTCTAAAGCTACATCAGGGCATCCACTCTCTCTGCTTGGGACCCCCAGATACTGTTCTTCCCTGACATGTATGGTAAGCACAAGACTACTTTAGGGATGTGTGGGCCCATTTGAAAATAAAATGGGGGGGAAATTTAAAATCAGTCCTTTGAAAAGGCTTTAAAAGAAAAAAGGTAATTTTTCTTTTTTTTTTTTTCCCCCAAGAGGGATTGGTTTTTATTTCTGTTTGAAATTCAGAGGCCTTACCCATTTAGAATATAGAATGTGTTGAGTTGGAAGGGATCCATCAGGATCATCGAGTCCAACTCCTGGCCCTGCCAACTCTGAAACTTAAGAGAAGGGCTGGGATGACTTAAAGAAATCTGTGTCTTCAACAAGGCTCACCTGGACAGGCCTACGCTGTGGGTCTGCATACACCAGGGTAACTTCCATGAGACGATCTCTCCTCAAGGGCAGTGGGAGGGTTAAGTAACAGAAAGGATCAAAGGTCACAGAAACTTTGGAACATTTGGGACAAACAAGGGTAGACTTGAAAAGACCGTGAAAAATATCCACAATGATAGAATCGTTCCTCAGCCTGTGATTCTCCCAGGCCTCTTTTGCCACCTCCTGTAAAAACAGAAATAACAAATAATTAGAAGTTATTTCTTTCAAAGACTTTTATAGCACGGTGAGCACTGGGGTCAAAGAAAACTCAGGAAATTGATACTGATGGGCAAATTACACAGGAGTGGGGGTCTACCAGTATGTCCAGCATAACACACCGGGATTTCTTAGAGAGAGAAAAAAAAAAAGATGAAATATACTGCTTCTTGTAGTGTTGCCACATGCACTGTATTATACAAAAAAATACACAATGCCTGTTGAGAAGGGCAATGTATTTTCCCCAATACTCTGGACTCTGCAGTTGTCAGTATGCTGCAGCTGCGTGACCGTGACAAGCCATAAAAGCCTGATCAGGGGAGTGTGAGCTCACTGAGGGAAAGACATTTCACTATTATGTGTCTGATTTCATGTGAGCTGAGTGTTTGCCAACTTCAGGGGAACAAAGTGTCTGCAAGGGGCTCACGTATCAGTGCTGACTGGGAAACAGGATAGGAAAAGGCAGGAAGAAAAAAACAAAAACCAACAGGAGAGACCTTTTGGGTCTCTACAAGGAAAACCTCATAAAAGAATTACTTTTCTCCATTTAGGTAAAGTGCCACAAAGCATGACAGGGTTCCCCCGTGCCAGGTACACCGCTCTGTGGGGAGGATGTTTGTGTGGCCTGTGAGAAGCAAGGCCAGGGAGTGTCCCAGAACCCAACTAAACACCCTGGGAAGCACCACCTGCCCCGTGCTCAAGTCAAGGGCCCCGTACCGAATCAGGTCTGCCATTGGCATCCTTCAGCTCCAAGTAGGGCTTCTTCTTCACTCTGTTCAAATCCTCATGCAAGCCATCTAGAAGAAAAGCCAAGAGCTCCTGGGAATCTTGCTGCTGGTATCCTGAAAACTGAGGAGCAAATCGGCCAACCTGTGTCTGAAACACAAAGGCAAGAGTGAGGGGGGTGAGCGCTACCCGTGTGCCAAAGGCAGGAATAAAACCACTCAGGTCCTGGCTTTTGCAGAGCCCAACTCCCCACTACCTTGTGTTGGCAGGAGGCCACAGGGAACTGGATGCTAACACACTAAAGGGTGCCAGAACAATTTTCCCTTCTACTTCCAGTATTTCAGCTGAAAGCAGCTCTTCACACTAAAGCAGTGAGAACATCACACCGAGTAATAATGTCATAGACTCTGGGGATGCATTTTGCTCTCCACTTCCTAATTTCATTTTTTAGATTTGTACCTTGCATGTCTTTTCTCGCTGATCAAAGCTCACAGCTGGCAATTCACATGACCTGTCCTAGTTTTGTTGCAAAGATCATTCTGATTCACCTGCAAACAGCTCTCAGGCTTGGAGGTCACTTACTAAGTAACACCAAAAGCAGTAACCAACTCTGAGGAATGACACTACTCACTGGCAAGTTGCTGCCTGTACCCTGGAAAGCATTTATACAGAACATGAAACAACACTGAAGCTACTCTGTCCTTACTGCTTTCATAACAACAAAATGTGTGGCAGGCACAGCAGCTTCCACTGTTCCTCCTGTCTCAGAGCTGTGCTCCAAGAACATGACACACTTACTTTAAACATCCGTGGGGCCACGTGGGACTGTCTCCCAGACCACATCTGTTTAATGAGCTCCGCGTAGGCTTCTGCAATCTCCCCCCTCATCCCCAGTGGGTTGTTCTGATTTATTTCAGCTTCATATTTATCTTCCAGGAAATAATCAGTCAGAGGAGGAGTATTGCTCAGACACTGAAAAAAAGCATTAAGGAAATGAACTTATTGCACAGGGCAATAAATCTGTGTGACAATGAAAAAACAAATCCAAATTTCACATCAGAACGTGTACCAAGTTAAGAGAACTGGTGAGACCTAATTTGAGAACACGTTCAGTAAAAAAAAGCATTTTCTTAATTTTCCAAGAATCTTCAAACACGGACCCAGAACTGCAAGCAGTGACCTGCTCATGTCGCTTCTGCAGCCCACACGTGTCAGAACATCCTCCATGTCAGCCCATTTTTGGCAGAGCACAGCACTGGGACCTTATGTTACAGCTGGGCACCTTCCAGTGTGTCCCCCACGGCCTGTTCAGAAGCCACATATTTCAGACCCAGTCCCTAGAACTGTAAATATGTTTTACAGTACTGGTGTGCTACACATAAGACGAACTGATTTTTTTTTTTTGTCTGGGTTTTTTGGATTTTATGAGTTTTGGGAGGTGTAGTCTCCTCACTGAATCACATTAAAACTTCCTTTTGTTTTCACTGATTTTAAACCACAATCTCTATGATCTTTTATTTGATTCTAAAGAGGGCTCTTTCTAATTCTCACCTGTAATGCAGAATTCATGAAGCAGGTGTTTCCAAGGTTACTGAGTCCACAAAGTCCAGGCTGTGACAGGGAAGCACTGTCCCTGCAGTTGTAAGAGTTACAGACAAATCCAGAACCTCTGGAAAAGAAGACAACACAGTGAACTCCACAATGAGTTTATCAAGTCTCAACACTACTTAAAAGTCACAGCAAACACAAGTCAAAAAACTGTTAAATGAAACTGTTTAACCAGACTATGTGTTTCTGCTGCTTCATAGTGGTTAATACTGAATGCCAAGAACATGAAGTGTATGTGCTAATACTGGAAACATTAATCCTCACACAGTCTACTATTAATTTATGTCTCATAACACATTAATTTCCTCTAAGTACACAGCACACTACCCTAATGCAGCAAGAGTCTATAAAGTACAGAAAGAGCAAGAAAATTCTGATCTGTACCTGGAAAGGCTTCTACCACAATGGCAGATGGAGAAAAGAATATAATCCCTTCCCTCATACCCCCAATCCCCTCAAAACCAGGCAATGCTTCGGCAGTTAGTAAGCTCTGGAACTTTTGCAAGTGAGCAAGGAAGAGCAGAAGGCAGTGGTTTCCAAGAGCAAAGTCTGATAAACAGGTACACAAGAGTGGCAGAACTCCTCACAGGGCACCATCACACTCCTTTCCTGTGCTGGCAAGGATGCAAGGGATTATTCACACGAAGGAGGGAGAAACAAAAAGAACATTCCTGCTCTTACCCCCTGCCCAGGTGGGAGCTGTTCAGTCCATAGGAGTTACTGCTATCACCGTTAGTAATGACAGAAGTGGCAGACACTGAGGAATAAGAACTTGATGATGATTTTGAAGAGGTAGTAAAGTTTCTGCTAGTTGCAGTGCTTGATCTGGGAGAAAGGAAAAAGAAGTAGAAACAGTGCTACTACTTTTTTTATCCCCAACCCCACCTCCCACAAAAGTCCAAGGACTTGCCGTGCTACAATTAGTTACCCCACGCAGAATTTACTGCTTTGACTGTCAACCACACTTCCAAACACTTGTCTGGAACAGAAACACCAGAAAAAAGTATCAGAAGCAGGAGCAACAATTCTTGGTTAAAGCAAAATCTGGGTCCCAGACAGAAATAAGTAGCAATTCAGATGGTGTGAGTGAGAGGGAAGCAAGCTTAAGTTTACAAGCAAATCACCTTGAAACAAGCAAGAAAAACCCCTCAATCTTAACACCAAAACGCACTCAACCTGCATTAAAAAGTGACAAGGTCAGGCCTTGCCTACCTGACACCCAGAACACCCATTCAAACTGAACGTTAATCAGATAAAAGATCACCAGGATGGGCACAAAGCAGTTTGTTCCTGAGCCTGGCTGATTTAACTACATTGTTGTACAACTCCACATTGCAGACAAGACACACCATTATGTACACGCAGCATGCGCAGCAATCCTCAGCATTTTGAGACTGGAGATATTGAAACAGATTAAAAAAGGTCATATATCTCAGGTCTATCTGGTTGTGAATCCCACATTACTACTCTCCTGGCTCCCAGAAAAGAACCAGAACACAAGACCAAGAAGGCACTAAAGTTCAACAGTGTCCTGACATAGACAGCTCCATAAAAAAGCAAAACCACAAGAAAGTAATATGCTGATAAGCTTAAATAACTTATTTTGACACTAAATAATTTCTCTACAGCAAGAGCTGACTGGGAAATGGTCTATTCTCTTCATCTTTGCCCAAATAAACGAGTAAAACCAAAAGCAAAAAGGTGCAGGACACCAACTACCCCAGTGCAGAGCAGAGTGCCAGCAGAGAAAGGGCAGGGCCCTCAAGCTTGGGCTTGTCCACTTATCTTTTTTAATGTGGTCCTCACTCTCAAATGATGATAACTAAAAATACATATTCATAGCTCAGATGGTACTAAAAGAACTATGCTGGAAAACCTCTGTGGGGCAAAAACTATGACAATGGCCATGACAAGGCAGAACAGCTGGACAGCCTTAACAGTTTGGAAATACAACAGCAGTAAATGCCAGCAAAATAAACACAGAAATAAACAAGTCACAACAGGATCTTCCAGATGAAAACACCAACCCCAAACACCATCAAAACCGGAAACATGGTTAAAAAAAACCAAAAAACAAAACAACCACCAGCCAGCATAACCAAAAAGTACACTGGAAAGTACCCTAGAAAGAATGAGATCTACCAAAATAACCAAGATAACCATTTCTGGGACAATAAACGCCTTTCTGTCATTGCATGTTGGAAGTGGGACTTCTCAAGATTATCTGGACACAAAAATAAGATCAGTGAGAGAAAAGGGGTCTGAACAAAACAACAATTATCAGACTCATGCTGCACGTGCATGAGTTTCAAGGATCAGGAATAAACTCATTTAGGTGACAACAGCATGTAAATCCGTTCAGAACACATTTTTAAAGTTTGAAGGAGTGAATTATCTAGAAGCAAAGAAGGGCAATCTAGAAAATGCTAGACTTGAAAACCTGGCATCTCTACTTGACACGTTTGATCCCAGTGAGAGAACAGAAAAAGATGCTCAGAAAATAATATGCAGAAAATCTATTAGGAGAAAAGAAAAGGAGGACAAGCTCTTAAGGGATTTCAACGTTTCAAGTAGAAGCACAGAGACAGTGCATAATCAAGAGTCACATGGCAACTGAACAGTCACAAGCACTTCAATAGTATCCCACATGCACACAAAAAAGCTAAGAAATATGGGGGAGGATAAAAAAAGGGATCAGAGAGCAAAGCTAAGAGACAAGTCACAGAGTGGGGGAAGGTCTACCTACAAAGACATCAAGGATCTCAAGCGAATTCCTGTTAGAAAATTGTGAAGGTTCACGTAAGCAGTAAAACAACAGAAGAGAGGCCAACAGCTTTCCAAGCAGGGAGACAAAAAACCATATCAAATACACTTGGGAAGATAAAAAATTCTAAGTCCTCTTACATTTTACAAGTTACTCATCTATCTGTAATATCTGAAGGATCTACCATGCACAGCTGCTCCCCCTTGTTTCACAAGGTGCTCTCAAAGGGAGTCATGATTCCAGGTGAAGGGCACAGAAAGCAGCTGAGAAAAGAACATTTTTCTCTGAAAGCTTCCCATTTTAAGCCTGGGAAGTCACTGCCAATGATCCCACAGTACTGGAGGCTCTCAAGAAGACAAGACTGCCTCATTCACACAGAGGTGACAACACAAGTCCTGGATGCCAAGTGTTTATCCCCAATGCCCCAAAAAGGGTTTCTGTGAAATGTGGAAGACTTTGACTGGTCAAAGGCATCTGCCCTCTCCACTGACATCTCTCACAGGATGTGACTTCTGCTCCCGTGGAAATGGAGGCCCCAAACCTTGCTCTGAAAGAAGAGACAACTGTTATTTCTTCTTTGAAGTTTGTGACTTGGAACCTTCCAAAACACTGAGCTACTCAGTGGGTTACCACTGAACCTCCCCTCAGTTTGCTTAGTTTGCTCTTTGTATGCACAACAGACGCTGGACTGGAAGGTGCCAAACTCCTGTAGCTTCCCTTTGACCACCACAATGTTTCTGACAGGGATAAATACATTCATTTACATTTCATCAACAAAACCTATACAGGAATAAACTACAGTGATATGAACATTTAACCATGCAACAGTTCAGGGCTTGAGAAAGTAACTTCACAGGTTTGAGGACGAGACTCCGTGGTACAACTGCTCAGTCAGTCCTCCTGCTTAAGCACAATTTCAGTCTCTCAAATTAAATCCTGTCTGAGCTAAAACACACCTTTCAGAAAAAAAACTCTCACCAGAGTTTCACAATGGTCAGCACCAGCCAAATCCAGCAGATCACAGATAAACTCTCCCAGTGATCAATACCCTCATGGTCAGAAGAAATGTGCATTTCATGTGCAGCACAACTATCTGGCTTCACCACCCAGACATTGGTTTTGGCTCTTCATCTGCTGCCTGAAGAGTTCCTTCTTCAATCTTCATTTCTCATATCCCATAGAAACTTCAAAGTGTTACAATCACCCTTTAAATTTCTCACCAGTATAATACTTTAACTACCAAGCACAAAACATCTTTGCTAATTCTTCAACAATTCCCTTGGCTCCTTCTGAAACCTCTCATAGTCCAATTTCCAAATTTGCTGACAACCTCACAGGATCATTTCCACACACTGTTTTATTGGTGTCCCAGTTACCAAAAAAGCCTTCTGATGCACACTCAGGTTATTTGTTTGTTCTTCCCTCACGGCTGCTACAGCAGCTCCCATTCAGGAGCCTGAACCAGGACTGGAATCACATTTCTACAGAGTCCAACATGTACTGGGGGCTCCTGTTCTTCACCCCCACGTTCACAACTTCATCTCACAATACTGATGCACGTTGCCCCTGGCTGCAGGTAAAGACAGCTGGTTTATATCTTGCTACAAAACACGCCAAAACCCCACACAAATGGCAAGTGAGGAGAAATCTGGACACTTGCAGCATAAAGAGGACAAGGTCAGGTTAATCTAGCACAGAAACTGAAGCCATATGGTTGATAAGCAGAAAAACCGCTAAGCTGAACAGCTTGAAAAAAATACTGTAAAAGGAAAGAGGAATAGAAAAAGTGTTTCAGTTCAGTTGAGGGTACCTTCAGAGCTCACAGTAGAATTAGTCCTTCTCCTTTAAAGTACCAATAATAAAATAGTACTGCTGTGACAAAAGGTTTTTGTCAGAGCAAGAAAAACTAGGAGTTCCATTTAACTGACAGAGCAGAGGCCATAACAGATTTTCATTTAGGAAGTTCTTACATGCAAATGCCTCCTTAACTCATGTTACACATTTAATGCTCCTCTGCAAGCTTGGCATCTGCTGCAAACTCAAGCACTTCAAAGTCAGGGAGTGAGGATCTGCACACATAATATTTAGCCCAGCTAAATGAATCCTCTGAAATGGATCTGAATAGATCCTCTAAAATCACAGTGTCAGGACACAGTGCCATCAGCAAACAGAAGAGCAGGAAGAGGAAACAGCAGGAAAATTCTAGCTCCAACCAAAGAAGCAAAAGGGATTTTACTGCTGAATATTGCAAAGGGAGGCAGACAGTTACGAGGCAGATGCTAAATACAACTTCACTCCTGTTTTCAAATGTATCACCTGATGGAAAAGGTGCTATTTTTATAGATCTAACATCATTTCTTGTTTGCTTTTGATAAGAAAATGATACCCAGGATAAAAAATTGTGTGCTAACGCTGAGCTGGAACTCTGCTAGCTCGGAACTTTATTTTGGGAATCTTGTAAGTAACAAAGAGTATTAAGTTAAACAGTCATTGATATAATCTCCCTTCAGAAACAAAGAATGCCTCCACTTCTGAAATTCCTAGAATAAGTATAATCCATTCTGTCTTCTGAACCCCGCTTTAGTAGTGAAAGTCGCTTCCAACTACAAGAAGAAATTATTTTTGTTCTTAAGGGAGCAGCAAACTGACGAACAGGAGTGGCCAAGTACAGGCTGAATACACCACCCAAGGACTGCTGGGGAGTTTAAGAGCAGTTTTCCTGTAAAATATCAGCCAGAACGATGGCTGGGGAAACACACAGAAGGCTGCCAAACATGTGGAAAAGCTACTTCCCCTGGTAGGGGCCTGTGCCTCTGACAAGCAGTAAATGCTGTTGAAAAATCCTCTGTACATGGAACCCACCCCACATCTTGCACACAAGTTCTGTGAGCAGTGACTGACATGAATTCCCAGCTTTCCAGACCCTCTTTAGGCACACAGGCAGTGATGCAGGTGCATCATTTCTCTACCAGCACCCTGTTTGGTTTATGTCATCAAAACTCTCAATTTGGGGCAAACTTCTAGCATTAAAGTGATGCAGCTCAAAGACAGAACACCAAATATTGAAGGTCTCCATGGTGTTGACTAAACAGTATTTTCTCCAGATGAGAAACAGAACATTGAAGCAAAACATTTGCCTGAGATAGGATTAAGAACAAGTACAAAAGAGCAGATAATCCTGTATGTATGACTTAGTACAATTCTTTCAGCCACCATTATCAGCATCAAGTCAAACAATTTCACAGGTTGCATATTATAACAAGCAAATATTTATTTTTATGCCATTGGAAAATATTAATCTGCATACCAACAACCATTTTCATTTACTTATCACTAGATATTAAGTCAAAGTCTTTGCACAGCAAACTTGCTGTTAAAAAAGGAGACAATTCTGAAGCCTGGGAATGCCACAGGGCTCCTTTTTAGCTTTGCTTCATGTGGAAACAAAACGTTATGATCTGGTCTTGCAGAGCTGTCTCTCTAATGTTGTCAACCAGTACAGGATATGAATGTTTACTTGTTTTTCACATGATACTCCTACAGAAGGTTCACTGTAATCCCATGGGAATTCTAGTGATTCATTTACCCAGTGGGATTTCTCAGAAGTATTGTTTCAAAATAGGTTTCACTGACCTATCTGATCCATTCTTCAAGTTTAATACTAGTGTATCTTGCCCTCAAGTGAGATCACCTGGCAGCAAGTTCTGTAAGTTAACTGTACTGTACAGAAAGGCATTTTCTTTACCAGTATCAAGTCTGATGGCTCCCAGGATGGGAACTGAGTAGGCCCCTCAGACCAGGAAAATCACCGAATTCTACTTGCTGCATTAGGACTTGATATGAGCAGTTCCTCACCATTCCAAGCAACTTCCCTTCCACACCATTCCATCTTAACACACATTATTTCACCAAGTCCCCCCTCCTACCCATCTCTTCTCTAAATCAGACAGCAGCAAGAGGATCTGTGTCATATTTACAGGCTTCTGTGACTGCCTCTGGGGGCAGGGTCAGCTATTTCTATACCCTTTCAAAGGGGGAACTACCAGAACTCTGAGCATTCACTACTGGCAGCTTTGGAAATGCACTCAAAGATCCTTTCTGTCCTCCACCAGTAAAAAATAGATTATTTGTTTCTCTGGGCAGTCTGCAGAGGTAGCTTTTTAAGTAGACCAGTTCAACGCAAATAGCACTTTTGTCTCCTAAGCACTATAGAAACCCTAAGCTATTTAATCCTCACACAACCTACTGGAAACAGGCTTTCAAACACAGCCATTTGCTAAGACAAGGGACCAGCAGCAGAAAACCACTGAAGAGTAGTTTTATTTGAGATTTTCTCTGCTTCAAAATAACCAACGCAAAGCAAGCCACAACAGGCAGTGATAACAGGCTTTCACAGAGAACATGTGGTCACTGAAGCCCAGCAAACAAGCTGGACAACACAACAGAAGCCTTTAGAACATGCTTGCTTACTTTGCCAGGAAATGCTGTCCAGGCCACGTGCCATCTTCATTTTTCACTTCTATTAGAACCACCTGAAAGAGAGTGCAGGTAATAAAGGTAACTGCAAGTCTGTTAAACATTTTGCCAAAGCATTAACAAATCACATTGTCAATGTTTGCTCAAAGCACACAAAAGCAAGTTAAAAAAAAAAAACAAACCCCAGCAAACATAGCAGCAGGAGCACTACATGAGACTGAAAAAAAAAAAAAAAAGAAAAAAAGAGATAAAAGTTATGCCCCTTACCTGACCCTGATAGAGCCCTGCATCTTGCACTGTGCTATCCAGCTTGCTGAGCTGCTCGTAGGTGTTACTCATATACCTGTTCCATAACCTGGTTTCCTTCTCAGCTGGGATATTAAATAGTTTTCTCATTTCTTTCTCGATGGTAGCTGTTCAGGAAGAAAAAAACACACCAAAATTCCTAAAACATGAGTGCTTTTGAAAAATAACAAAAGCAAACCAGACATTCTACATCATTGATCCTTCAAGTTCGTTTGAGTAGAAAATGTATCATGGAAGTTATAACTGCTCATACAGCTTGTCTAATATTTAGTCTGAGAGAATGAAAAACTTCTGGTTCACTTCATGTATTTGCCTGTCAAGCCCTCAAATCAATAAAGTGCAGAACACACTGAGAACTTTCTGTCCCAAGGACAACTTCTGCAAAACAGTCACCATCTGACAACACAGGCTCAAGACAGGAGTGTTTTCAGTTACTCATATCAAGCCAAACTGGAAAAAAAAGCATCTTTATGGACATAGAGGAGAGCTGACATTCAGCATTTTCACATGTGAAGAATATAGTAATGAGAGAGAGAGAGAAACCAAACTTCAGAACAAGAGAAGTGCAGAAAAAGCCAATAAGAAGATGTCTAAAATATTCACACACTAGGAAGAAGAAACTGCAGAAGAATCAGAGAATCAACTGCTTTACAGGAGTGACATGGATGTTTAAGGACATGAGTTAGTAAGCCATAAGTATCTGATACTTAGTAAGCCATAAGTTCTCACCCACAACTCCCTGAGTTGTACACAGAATCACTGTGGCTGGGAAGAAATCAAGGAGGTTCCTAGTCCAACCACCCAAAGTCAGGGATCAACACTGAATTCAGACCAGGGTGCTTGGAGCTTATCCAATCAGGTGTTCAACACCTGCAAGGTGATCCCCACCCCTCCAGGCCCTGCTCATGTCTTGCTGTCCTAACACGGAAAACATTTTTATTATATTCAGTTGGAATCTGTCCTGTTTCAATTTACAACTATTGCCTGCTGGACTCAGTAAACAGCCTGACTCCAAGTTCTCAGTAACCTCCTCGTAGGTGCTACGAGGTTCCCCCAGAGCCTTCTCTTTTCCAGGCCAAAGGCAGCTCCCTCAGCCTCTTCTCGCACACCACATGTCCCAACCCCGTCTTGTTGGTACTCACTAGACTTGCTCCAGTTTAACAACATCCTTCTTGCTCTGGAGGGCACAAATCACCTCCTGAAGCTGTGCTCTGAGGCTGCCTCATCCACCAGGGAATACTTACCCACAGTATCTGCTTTGCTGAAGTGGCAGCTGACGACGTTGTCGGGGTCGCTGCTCTCGCACAGCTTCAGCTCCAGCAGATAAACTTCAACCTTGTAGTGCTTCACAAACAGCCCGTACTCCACCACCTGCAACACCGAACACAGCAGCACAGAGCTCAAATCCTGGGCAGTCCTCTAGGGTACACTGCTCTAAACAGTGCAAGCTTTTAGGAGTCTTGAGAGTCAAGCCATAAACTGAACACTGACTTGCTCCTCAGTCGCCTCTGTCAGCTCGTTTGGGGGGGTTTTCTTTGGTTTTTAAAACACAGGAAATCCCGGTGCTTTCCTTCCACAGTGTAAAGTTCCCAAGGTCCCTCATCACAGCTGAACTGATAGTGTCAGCTAATTAGCCTTGGAAAATATTTTATCACACACAGCATTCTGGAAAAAAATTATCTTTTGCCTCCAGCCTTTGGCTAAGGTTTACATAGAGAAGGAAACAAGCCCGGAACACTTGGGCAAAATCTTTTCTATTAGAGGAGAGCAAGACAAAGCATCAATTGTTTTTCTGCATGGTACACAGAATCTGCCTCATTACTCTCTCCTTGCAAGAACAGAAAAAAGCTTTTGAAGTAGTTTTGATTACTTTGCTTTATTTCAGAGTAGTTTTCAAATCAATTTTGCATTTGAGAATACTCCAATAGGTACATTTACCCATCCCACCAAATTCCAGCATATTTTTAGAAAGGTTTTCTCTAAGACTGGACACTTTTTACCTTTCAGTTACCAGGCTGACATTTAACAGAGACAATCTCATAGCAAAACTTTAAAAATTGACTCTTAACTGGACTCTTTAACTTGCCATGTTGTGTCTGAGTTCTACCCCTCGGTAATCACAGTGCTGAAAGCGGGATCTGATACCTCAAAAAAAGGCAGCTCATACAGTTAAGCCTGTCCCACAAATGTTTCCCCAGTAGCTCCCAAATCTCTTGTTAACTTCCAAATCTTTCAGAAAAGGGAGTGTGCAATAGCAGGACAGGCTTTGTGAAAGCAATTAGCCAGTTCAGGAAGGAAAGCATCCCTACTGAGAGAGGCACTGATCAGTAACAGTCCCATTCTCCCTCTCAGTGCAGACTTGCTATTCCTCAAGAAGTTCTCTGCTTCTCTAAAACCACATCCCCCTTATGTGCTGTAATTCTTTCCCACTTCCCTGCTTCTTGCTTACATGGGAGTTGTGTCTGCTCAGAAGCTGAGTGAACCCGGGGTCACCTGCTGCTCCTGGGTTCATTCAGGGGTTCTGAAGATGTCAGAATTTCTCCTTACACACCATTTCCAGCCCACACTGATCGACAACACTCCAGTACCACTGATCAGCACGAGCAGGCCTGCAAGACAGGGATCTCCCTTCCCTTCTGGTGCCACACTTCCCTGGGTCTTGCACACCTTGGAGCAACCCTCACTGTAACCCAGGGATATTTAAACGTAAGAGAGAGTAATTCTGTACATGGTATCAGTGTTATTCACTGGGTGTAGAGATTAGTCCTTAGGAACCGCCCAGACTGGCACTGCTCAGTTCAGTCTCTGCAAAAACACAAGACTAAAATAAAACAAACAAACCCCTTTTGCCCATAAACAAGAGCCTGATAGATTTCCAAGAAAACAACTTGCAAATTCCACCTTCTGGAACAGATTATGGACTCAGAACACGTAAATTACTGCATTTGTCACACAAAAGTAAGACTTACAGGACAAAAACACAAATATGTCTCTTCTCAAGATTTCTGAATCACAGAATTTTGGAAGGGAAAACAAGAATCACCTTAAACTCCAGAGGAAGTCCCTAAGCCATCTGTACCAAAAGACAATATATTCAAATGCCTTATTCTGTCCTGGAATATCTACGGGCTTGACTAACAACCTGCATTTGTCAACAAACCACAAACTATTCCGTGCAACTTAAAAGCAGTGCACCAGTCCAAACAATCACAATGTAAAAAGTTAACCAGAACAAGGTTCATGGTTCTCACCCCCAAATAATGCATCAACTGAGAACCCCTGAACGTTCAGGCATTTAACTGCAATACAGGCAGGTCATTCATTCAGATAACAAGGCAAAAAGACCCCTTGTTATTATCTCCAAAGAGCTGCTGAGGATCCCGTCTTAGCTGACATCTACAAAACAAACCGCCTAAATTTGAGGGAGAACAGAAAATGAAACCAGGACGAGGAGAACTTGATCCACCCGTACTTACTTTTCTCACAATAGGCTGCTGCCCGTCTATGCACCCGTACCACGCTACTAGTTTGTTCCAGGCTTCGGTGGGCACCAACACGTAATCCAGCTCATCAATGAGGTGTTCTTTCAAACTCTGAGTTTCCGGATCTAAAAGGGAGACAGAGGGCAGAGCGCTCGGCATCAGACAGCATCTTTTCATCCCCAGACCAACAGAGGCACTGATGGGGCGCCGAGGAACCCCAGCGCAGGCAGAGCCCCGCCGGTCCCGCACGCACAGGGCGGTTCGTGCCGTGTGCCCCCTCCGAACAGCCGGCTCCGAAAGCGAAAGCAGCGCGGGGAAGTTCCCCGGGCGAGCCCGAGCCGCGCTCCCCAGCACTCACCGTCGAACAGGGCCGAGTTGTCGATGGGCCCCGGGAAGAGGCTCGCGTTGTCCACGGGCCCCGGGAACAGGCTGGGATCGCCCGCGCCGAACATCTCCCAGTTGTCAAAGCCCACGTACTTCTTCCACTGCTTGAACCACCGGCTCTCCACCAGGTACCTGCAACGCACGGCCCCGCCCGGCGCGGCCCATCAGCGGCGGCGCGGCCCGGCCCGCAGGCCCCGCCGCCCGCAGGGGAGGGGGCCGGGGACGGGGGATGGGGACAGGGAGGGAGGGAGAGAGGGAGAGGAGGGGAGGCCCGCCGGCGCTCACCAGGACTCCCCGGGCCGGAGGGCCGTGGCCAGGAGCGGCCCCAGCTCCGCCCGCTGCGCCGCCGGGTCCGGCCGGGCCCGCTCCGCGCCGCCCGCGGCCGCCGCCATGTCCGTGCGCGAGACCCGGCGCGGGCGGAGGTCGGGGCGCGCGCGCGTTCGCGCGGGCACGAGCGCGGGGAGGGGGGAGGGACGGGCCCCGCCCCGCGCGCGCGCGACCCGTGACGAGCGGCGGGCGGGGCCGCGCGCGCCGTGGCGGCGGCCGCCATGTTGGGGCGGTACCGTGAGGGGCCCGCGGAGGGCGGGGGGAGCTCCCGCCATGAGGGTCCTGCCCAGGCCGGGAACGCTGCAGGACTCACCCCCCAGGGCACGGGTCTCGTCCCCGGGGCAGCCGCTTTAAGTGCTTCAAATAAAGACACACCTGCCAACGCTCTGTTCCCTTCTGTCTCTTCGGCAGCATCAGCCCGTGAAAGGGGCTGTTATCGCTGTTAAATACTTTTGCTTAGTTTGCCTGAGAAACTTGCCCGTCTCGCTGTTGCGTGAATTCTTTGTTTCGCCTTCAGTCGCCAGACTTGCTGCCAGCCCCTCTGCTCTGGGCTCCAGACACCTTGTGCTTCACTTTCTCACCAAGAATCTTCTTCTCCCTGAGCTATGGCTCAGTGTTTTCCACGGGCTTTGAAGACTAAACTCACTTCTTCATAAATATTTTATTCTTCTTTCTCCCGGGGTGGCCTCTCCCAAAGCAGGTGGCAGAAACGCTTTGTTTGGACTGTGGTTTCAGTTTGAGGTGCTCCACTTTCCCTCATCCGTCAGGGAACACAGTGGTCGGGGTGGGTTAGGGAAGGGGACTTCAAATTGCTACGGTAGTAAACAGGAGAATGTGGCTGAGTAACCGGCTGGGGAGAGCTCAGAGATTTTAAAGTGTCTCAGGAGAGAACTTCAGGCATTTGACCCTCGAGTAGCTCATCCTGTGCTGTTCAGGGAGCCTGTCCTTGAGAAGTGGGAGAATTGGGAATGACGATTCAGACTTTGAAATGTGCCTTAAACTGATACCCCAAAGAAATCCATTCACCTAATGGGAAAAAAAAAAAAGAGGCAGGGGTGATGTGCTGGGGCTGTGCCTGTGCCCGGAGAGTTCTGGCAGCACCATGGGCAGGAGGGCTCTGCTTCCTGCCAGCAAGCTGGGCAGTGCTGCAGCCATGGGGGAACGCGATAAAGGGCTCTTATCTTTCTGAGAGTAGGGCAAGTCCGTTTACTTAACACTGAAAAGACCATTTTCTCCTTCCAGTAAGTGTTGAGTGTTACTTATTCCAGTTTTCCTCAGAGGGCAGGGCCCCTCTGGGCTCTAACACGCCCTGTTATGGCAAGGCTGGGTGTGTTTTTAAAATGAGTCAGCTATTCTGAGATAGTGCTCACATGGCTGACCTCACTCTGCTGTGAATTACCTGCTCCTCACAGAAAGTGTGGCAAACAATTAAATGGTTTCACTCAGACCTTTCTGATTCAGAACAAGGAAATTACATTGTTATAGTTCCACTGTAGACAGGGATGTCTCTGTTCTCCTCAAGCACTTTCCTTTCAGCCATTTGACTTCCTGCTCTTGCCTGCAGCTGAAACGGATGGCTGCAAGAGTGGCACTGACAGGAGCAAAGCCCTCTCAAGTGCCACACAGCTGGAAGCAGGTATTTCCTACCTGCCTTATAATGGCAATGATCAAACACGGTGACTGAAAGCTGTCTTAAAAATTACTGGGAACAACAAAGCTCAGCAGGAGGAAAAAGGGATTCTAAATACCTGAAAGAACCTTGAACAGGCTGAGTAAGAATGGCCTCAGACTCCAGCGTTGCTGTTCAGTAGACACTTCTGAACACCACATCTCACCATCCAGGATTTCAGGAGATGGGACAGGGTTTGGTGGGCAGAACACTGGGGAATCTGGGAGAGAGAGATGAAGGCAAGAAGGATAATTTTCCTTGGAACTAGTTAGCAGTCCTGACAGCTTCAAACATCTGAACTTGTTTAAAGATTTAAGAAGTTGGTGACAAATACCAGCAGCTAAAGGGGGTAGGCAATCATTTGGAGGGGAGAGGAGTGGGGGGCAAACACTTTCTAGAAAGGAGAGAATATATGAACTCTGATGTGCAGAAGAATGGAAAAACAAGGTAAACACTAACAGAGGGATTAGCTGCTTGCAATAAAAGTGTAGAAAGAGCGAAAAATAGTGTAGGAGTATAGATGTGACAGATGGGAGATGTTGAAAGGACAACATCCTCAAGCCACAGAAGCACCCAAGTGTGCTAAAGTATTGTTTATTTTAAGGTTTCCCTCTGAGTCAGTTTGTTTCTCTCTGAAATTACAGAAATTACAGAAATAGAACTGGGCTGGTTTATAATCCCTGTGGAATCGCCTGGGATTATTCACATCTCCCCTCAGCACAGAGCTGCTCCCTGTAGTGAAACGTCTTCATCCCCTCTGGTCACAACACCAGGCAAGGTTTGGGTGCAAGGTCCTGCGTGGGTGCCGTGCTCCACTGCCCTGTCACTGCCAGAGGGCTCCAGCCCCTGCCCTTTGCACCACAGCCCACTGGAGCCCAGAGCCAGCTACTCCAGGGAATGTGAAATGTGACAGGGAATAACAAGGCTGGGTGGCTTTCATCCACACTGCGGAGTTCCTGCCAGTGTGCTTACACCGGGAAGGTTCATTTTCCTGCTAGCATGGCTGCTTTTCATCCTGGAATCACGTCACTGTGCTGCTGCTGGCACGGCTGGATCTGTTCTAGAGCTGTTGCTTTGTTTTTCTGCTTGCACAGCCCTGGCAGCCGGAAGGTAAATAAATCCCTTGGCCATCAGCACTGAATAAGCAAGTGTAAGGTGCATTTCTGACCGGCAGGGTCGGCGAGAGGCCCTTTCTGGCAGGGTGGAACAGCAGCAGGTGTTGGGGTCTGCGCCCTGTGGCAGTGGGGCTTGGCCAGAGCCTGGTGAGGAGCAGGCAGAGCAAAGGAGGCCCCACTCAAATGGCTCGAGTTTGGTGAGTCAGGATTGAGGAAGTGCCACAGCTCACATTGAGAAAGATTTTTCAATGCCGTGAGCTCCTGCTGCCCATGATCCCCTGAGCTCTCCACATATTTCAACATCCTGTATTAATGGGGGAAGTAGACTTAACTGAAAAATAATCCCCTAAACCATATATCATCTGCTCCAAAGCTGAAATAGCTGCTGAAAACATCCTGTTTTTCTCTGCGAAGCTGCGCTGGGATTAAGAAATAGCCCGGTGAGGATTGTGCAATCTGAGTTCAAAGCTCAATGACTCAGGGGTACAGGGTGGTACCAGCTGGGGGATCTGCCCCAGTCTCTCCTCATCCTTGAGAGCGCCTTGGACATAGGTACAGTAACAAAGCAGCTGGTGAGACTGTGAAGTGAGAAGCTACAAACAGGAAAAAACCCCCAAACTTTCAAATTTCAAGGGTTTTAGTTATGAAAACTGATGCTTGAAAGTGTTACACCTTCCCTTTGAGAGCCCAAGTTTCTAGTCTGGGTTAGAACTCCTCAGTCCCACACGAAGTTTATAATCAGTGCTACGAGGCCTTGTGAGGAATAGCTTGTAATGAAAATGTGCTCACAGAGTCATTTAAGGAGTGAAAATGTCCCTGCAGAAGGACCTGAGCCATTAGGCAGGAGGATAGCAGGTGAAATTTGGTGCAGGCTCACAGTTTTCCAGGGAAAACCAATCCTAATTCCAGCTGTTCAGCCGCAGCCTATAAAATTGGGATTGCTGTGCAGGGACAGCATGTCAGAATTATTATGGAATCATAGAATTATCAAGGTTGGAAAATACCTCTAAGATCATGAAGTCCAGTTGTAGCAACTCCATGAAATACTTGTCAGCTCCATGGTTGGCAGGAATCAAAAAAGTGTTAGGGAAGGAGTAAAAAAAAAAGAAAATATTTCCTGAACTCTGACAGACCTGCACTTGGAGTGTCACATGCAATTCCCGTGCCCAAAGGGCAACAAGGACACTCCGAGGCAAGGCAGAGTTCCATGGGAGAATGGGCTGGTATTGCCCTGGGAACAGGAAAGAACTGGTTCTTTGTGATTCCCTGCACTGCAAGGTGTTGGGGATGCACAAAGGTGATTCAGGCTTCACGTAGGACTGAGTGAGTACGCAGGGATCCACGCTGGGTTACCAGCAGTGCAAATTGGGATAGAGCCAGGAGACAGCTAAGGCAGCGAGGAGGCAGTGGCTCTGGGACAAGGGGAGGTGCAGCAACCACCATAGGTGCTGCCCTGTTCTGGGTGCCCCCTGGGCATCCGCTGATGGAGGGCAGATAATGACATGTGTTTTAGCCAACAGGCTCTCCTTACCCCAGCCCTGTGCCAGCCCAGGCTGCAGGATCACTCAGCTCCCTGCCCCAACAGGTATTAACGTGTTGCAGCCTGTTGCTGGTAGCCACACTGGGAACTTGTCAGTGTAAAATCACCCCCTGGCCATGTGCCAGCAAGTTCCCTCTGCAGGGAAGCCCTGAGGGAGGTCCAGTAAGCAGTGTGGTGAGGTCTGTTTGTTCCATGCCACCCTCCCGCTCTGCCAGGCTCATTACACGCAGGGCAGACTCCAATTCACAGCTTGCAGAGTTCATGAAGGTTGTTTGCCCATCACACTGCCCTCACCCTGACTGCACTACCACACTCGAGTGCTCCGAGTCTCTGAGCACCCACATGGGCTGATGAACAGCTAATGCACCCACCATTCATCCAGATTTATCAAGCCACAGCCTTGAAAAAAGTACACATTTTTTTATTCAGAGAATCACAGTAAGGTACTGAGATTCACAGCTGCTTGCCCCGGCTTAGCTTCCCAAACATTCCCGTGTAACTTTTGAAAACATCAAGTACACTTCAAGGATTTGGAAGATGCACCATCATAAGCAAAACCTGCACGAGACATTGGGATTTCCACCAGAGCAGCAGCTCCCTGCGAGAAAAACAAGCAGGTGCACAGCGAGGGGAGCAGGGAGTGAGGGGAATGGGCAGAGGACTTTCTAGGGAGCCTTCTGCAGAAGCAACTCGATGTCGTCCTGGATCTTGATGGTTTCGAAACGCCGGCTGTAGCGTTTGAAGGGCACCCCGTCGGGGCCGATGAGGAACTTCTCGAAGTTCCAGGCGATGTCGTTGCGGCAGACCGGGGACCAGATGATGTACTGCGGGTTGGTCATCAGCGAGGAGGGGTCGTCGTGCGGGAAGGGCAGCGCCTCTTTCAGGAACGTGAAGAGCGGGTGCGCGTCCTTCCCGTTCACCTCGCACTTCTCGAACATGATGAAATTGGGCTTGAACCCGTTGCCAGGACGAACGTGCTCCAGCATGGGCAGGATCTCATCGTTGGTGCCATTTTCCTGGGGAAACGAAAAGAAGCCCGCGCCGCGCACATCCCGTGAGCCCGCACGGCGTGCGCGGCTCCCCGGCCCCGCTCCCCGGCCCCGTTCCCGCCCTACCTGGTGGCCGAACTGGTTGCAGGGGAAGCCGAGCACCTGGAGCCCGCGGGGCCCGTAGCGCTGCTGCAGCTCGTTGAGCTGCAGGTAGTCGCGGGTGGTCGTGCCTCAGAGCGACGCCACGTTCACCACCAGCAGCACCTTCCCCCGCAGCGAGCCCAGCGACAGCGGCTCCGCCGCGCCGAGCGGCCGCGCCGCCAGCCCCGCCAGCCCCGCCGCCAGCCCCGCCGCTCGCCCGGCCGCGCCCGCTGCCGCCATGGCCCGCACTGAGGGCTCGCACTGAGGGCTCGCACTGAACTCCCGCCGCCGCCGCCTCGGACCGCCCGAACCGCCAGGACCCGCCTCGGATACCGCCCCGAGCCGCCGGGACACGCCTCGGACACCGCCCCGAACCGCCGGGACCCGCCTCTGATACTGCCCCGAACCGCCGGGACCCGCCTCGGACACCGCCCCGAACCGCCGGGACACGCCTCTGATACTGCCCCGAACCGCCGGGACCCGCCTCGGACACCGCCCCGAGCCGCGGGCGCGGCCCTGCCGAGCGCGGATCCACCCCCGGCATCGCCGCCCGCTGGAGGAGTCCCAAGGAGAATCGGGCCGGGCATGTCGGCTCTGAAAGGCCGAAATGTCACAGGGAAGTGTCGCAGATCCTCGGGAACGCTGTGGAAAAGCAGCAAAACGCAAAGTGGTCAGGGAGAGTGATCAGAGTTTGGAATGGGCTGCCCAGGGAGGTGGTGGATTCACCGTCCCTGGAAGTATTTAAGAACAGACTGGATGTGGCACTTAATGCGGTGGTCTAGGAAGCAAGGTGGTGTTAAGTGAAAGGTTGGACTTGATGATTTCAGAGACCTTTTCCAACCTAGCTGATTCTGTGACCCCAGGAACTCCAACCTTTGTAGTGACACAGCACAGCACCGGGGCTGCAGCGTCCTTCTGAGGACACCACTGCCACCAAGATGGCTTTGGGGAGAGGAGCACCTTCAGTTTGTGTCCAAGAGGGGCCATAAATTCCCTTCTAGTATCCTTCTATAGTTTTTCCACCTCTTTGAGGCTGGTAAAGCCTACATACAGGGCTACAGCTTGCTATATCCTCACTAGGTAAAGAGGAGGAGGTTCCCTTTCTAACTCCAGGAGTTGCTTTTCCCTATCCTTGACTTGTCCAGTTCTTGCCTTACTGCTCCTGTAAGTCACACAGGAGCAGCTGCTCTTCTTTCCCATGGATTCAAGGCAGCCCTAAATGAACTAGGCTGTGCCCACACTGGGAAACATGGCCCATCCCCTCCTCCACGGGTCTTTGTGAAACACCGCCCTTCTCCAGAGCAGCCCGTGAAGAGGCAGGTCCGGGGTCAGGCCTCAAGGCTGTGTCCATGGGTTGGACCAACAGGGACCGTGGGGAAGCACAGCTTGGCAGGGACAAAGAGCCAGGGCCTCAGCTCCAGCGCAGCTCCCAGGGAGAAGCAGGGAGCCCCTGATGAGGCTCCTGCCAGCATCTGCGCCAAGTGAGCTCCGTTCACAACAGCCCAAGGTCAGACAGCTGCTTATCAGCCCTGGCCCCCAGCCAAGGCAGCCTGGGCCCCGCACGGGGGGATGCGCTCAGGGCCCCCCCATGCTGTCTGCCTCTTTCATGCTTGGGAGCGGGGACTTGTCACAAATGCCAGCTGTCACTAACGGGCACACAGCCCTCTATCTTTGTTTTGGGTGCCCAGGTGACTGCAGGGCCTGGAGATTTTGCTTTGAACCACTTCTGGCACCTGCCCCCACAACTGGGAACTGGAATAGTTCCACTTCCCGGTTGTGGCACATTCTGGGGACTTGCCCGATTGTCTTGCATCTTTGGGGACCAGCAGTGTGTTGCAGCAGTGATGGCAAGGAGCCACGACAAGTGTCCTGAGAGAGATCAGAGCTGGAAAAACGGCTGATGGATGAGCAGAGGCACATGACCTCTTGAGTAAATTGACAGTTACAGTCTGCACAGACTCCTCCTCACCTCCCCCCTCACCCACCCCCCGGCACTGCGAGCCAGGGTTCCTGAAGAAGAGGAATTTCCCTTTGGGGTGACCTCTAGGGCAGGGCCACAGAGGCATCTCTGCTGCCACTTTTGACACTTGCTCAGACTGGCACCTTCAGTCTTGTCTGGACCTGGGGAGTTCATCTGCAGTAGGGAGTTTACTGCTGGGGCCCTGCCCTTTCCAGAGAAGTGCAGCTTAGGGCTTTCCCGTCCTTGATGAGTGAGGTCTAATGACACTGAATGAGTTGAACTTCCTTGTTGGCTCAGAGTTATGGCCTGTGCCTGGACACATTCTGTGGAGCCAGCTGAACTGTGGACCCAGAGGAGTGCCAGAAGCTTCCCAGGGACTAGATGGGCTCAAGGGACACCTTTTGAGGTGTGTGACAAGTGACGGTTGTCCTACAAGGTCAGAAAACTGCTGTTTAACAGCAGTGAGGAATCACAAAAGCCACAAAACCACACCTTTCTGGCCTCCTGCTTTCATCATCTCCCCAGTTCAGGCACTGAACTCCCTACCCTGCCCAGGGGGCTGGCACTCCCAGCTTTTCCCCCGCCCCTTGCCAGCCTGGATCACTGCACAAGTCCTGAGCTCTCATTTCCCAGGTCAGGTCTGGCTGTCTTTCTCCTCAGCTCAGTTTCATCCAGAAAAAACGTGGCTTCCAGAGGTGACAGATGTGGCAGGAACCAAAAGGGAGCCAGGCTGCCAGCCTTCGAAGGCAGGAAGGCTGAGGACTCAAATGATGCTGGAGGTCAGCAAGAACTTAAAACTGGGATAACAGTCACTGCTGGGTGGAATTGCACCCACAAACACACAGCCCACGAGCTGGCTCTGAGGAACAGGCCCGAGTCCAGGCCCCTGAAGAGCTGCTTTGTAACTGTGACCACAGCAAATTGCAACCCTACAGCCCTGCAAGACTGAAAAGCCCCGCTTTTGTTCAACTGCAACATCCCCCCCAAAAAAGGAACAGCAAGAGAGTAACTAAATTTGTCAGCAGGGCAGCGAATGAAATCCTCCCAGGAAGCCCCCGCTGCAGCTGTGAACTTCCTGCTCTGTTCAGCCCAGTCACCCACGGCGGGAGGACAAACAGCCAGGGGCGGAAGGAGGGAAGGGTGGGGCAGGTGACACCACCAGGCTGGCCAGAGCCGTCACTCTGGGTGTCTGTGGCTGCGCAGGGAGGACAAGGACCAGAGGTACTGGGCACTCCTATGGCTGAGTCTGCGTCTCCTTTGCTGCAGGAAAAGGAATCAGGAACGCCGTCCAAAAAAAGAAAAAAACCGACATGGGCATTTTGTAGGCCATTATGGGATGCAGCCATGTGCCCAGTGACATGGGCTGTTATCAGCAATTGGACTCTCTCCTGCCCTGCCCAGCCCAGCGTGGAGGCTCTTGGCTCAGCAGCAGCTGCTGTAAATCCCAGTGTGAGCGTGGAGATGCCCACTCTGTTCCCCGTTGTTTCTTCCCCAGGAGCAGCACCATCTGCTCTCCAGCCTGGAGTGCAGCACAGGGCCTACACCTCGAGCCCAGCCCTTGCTGCAGTGCTCCAAGGCATCCCTCATGGAATGGCCCAGCAAACACCCTGCCTCGTGCAGCCTCTGCTGCTGCTCCTGCACAGCCCGGCTGCTGCAAACCATCACACGCTCCTCCAGCAACACTGCTCCTCCCTTCCTCCTGCACAGCCTCCTCCTGCTCCTCTACTCCTGTGCTCAGGACCAGCAAGTTCAGCTCAGCTGACGGCCTCTCATCTGGTCTGAGTACCAAAAGCTCCTGGGAAGCTTTGCCGCTCACTGCAGGGGCCAGGTGAGATATTCCACCTCTGCTCTGCTGCAGCACTCGGAAACCACCGTGAGCAGCAGATGGTATCACTGTCAGGGAAACAAAAATGAGTATTAAAGCACTTGCAACTGCTCAGAGAATCCTCTCACGGCTGTATCAAAAATGGTATTTCTGATTCAGGCTCTCAGATGCTGGGCCAAAAACCCAGAGTGAGGAATACAGACACCAGGATACAGGGAGCTTAGAAAACTGCCTTTATTCTATTAGTTCTTGGAAAAATGAAAATACAGAAAGAGTTTAGTTGGCTGCAGAACAGCAAGAAGTTCACAGGTTAGGAGTCTGATCACTACATGGTAACCAAACTTACACAAAAAGTTTCCTTTTTTTTTTTTTTAAAGTTTTGAAACTGGGTCCAGCAATGAATTTAAGGCAACTGAACAGTTCAGAAGCTTTGAGTGTGAGCAGGCTCTTTTCTTATCCCTACATCACGTCATGGAAAAAACTCCTCCTGGGTGTGCAGACCACTCAAATCATTCAGATGGGTCAGACTCTTACAAATGAACAAGGGGAAGAGGATCAGCTGCTTTCCATCGGACTTTATTTTCAAATACAGTTTCTTAAAAAACCCAGAACACCTTAACGCAGAGGTTACAAGTAACAGTATTAGGAAATCCAATTATACAAAAAATACTACATCTAAGCTGGGGTAAATAGATTTATTTTTGGTAACATACATTTAAACTGGCACTAATTACACAGTAACTAAAAGGTAACTAACATGAAACCACAGAACCCTCACTTTTCCTTAGCTGAATGGGACTTGGTCATTTCAGAGTGATCACATTTTCAAACTCATGGTTTTACACCACCGAGCCATGAAAATCAGATCTTCCTAAATGTGATAGCACTGAAGCTACGCTCGATTCCATACAGCCATGTAACTGTTGTACTCAATTAGAATAGGACGTTAGTTATAAAGTAGTTACAGACCAATCCTCTGTGTTGACAGCTTTTTCTCTTTCTAGAGAGAAGAAAGAAGATAAGAGAATTGTCTTCAATTAGCGCCTGGCATATCCTGTGAGTGCAGAAAAGGTTTGTTAGAGGAATGTTGAGGTTAACCTTGGGTGCACAGATGAATTTGATGCAGATTGTTATAAAAATCATGGTTGGCTTCTAAATACTGGTAGCAAGATGACTCGATTTTTAAATCTCTTAAGTAAATTATAGATAATGAAAAAGGCCAGTAATCATACACTAAGATTAATAAACAGCACTTCAAAATTACTCAAGTGCAGGGTGCTGCTTTGGCCATCTTCCTCTGGCCACGCTTTATAAGAGAAGGCACCCGGACTTTTTCTTGCCACGCCGGGCTTGCAAAGCAGCTCTAGTGGCCATTTCAAACACCTCCCTCACACCGTCTTTGGTCTTTGCCGAACACTCCATGTACCCGAATGCACCAATGCGGTTTGCCATATCCCGGCCTTCCTCGGGCTTGACAGGCTCCTGCAACAGCACAAAACCAGCAGGTGAGGTCAATCCAAACCCACACCGCTCTTCCTTTTCCCACCCAGCTTCCCAACAAACGCAAAGGAATTTCTGGATTCAAGGCACATAGTTAACTGGTCAGCTGAGAATCCAATGCCCGAGGACACGATCAGTTTGCTGACACCTCTAAGCCTGAAGGCTGCAAGACCCTTTGCAACTTGAGCAAATGATTGCTTATTTCTGAGGAAACATTTATGCAATTCTTTGCTGCAACTGCAAAAAAGCCTATGAACAAATCCCCAAATTAATGCCTCAGTCTTTGTACAAAAACCCTAAATATTATGCTACAGGAGCAAAACTTCCAGGACAGAGCACAATATCTGCAGTTCCATTCCCAAGCTGGGGGTTTCAGGCTCAAATCTGAAAATGAAACCCAGTGATAGGCTCGGGAATGAGCTACAGCACCTGTGATTACCACCTCGCAGCACCCACCAATAAAACCATTTCCTTTCACATCCTGAACACACCAAATAAAGAACAGCTCCAGAGTGCCTGCTCTGATGTGCTGATCATCTCCTAATTAATTCCTTTCTACCTCAGGGATCCAGCTCTGCAGCACAGAGAGCAGCTGACTGTTAGTAACCCCATACAGCCATTCTCACTGCTGAGGGTGCCTTTCTCTAAAAATTACATCTCCAAACAGGCAAAAAGAGACACTCAGTTAAAGGCAAGAGATACTCGTGGTGTCTGCCACGGGTAGGTGTTGATCACACAGCCCACAGCAGCTGACAGCCAGCTGTGGGGGCCTGTTTAATGCTCTGCTACAACCACCACACACATCTTCCCTTGTTGTAAGACTCCAAAAGGAACCTGCCTGCTTCATTTTGGCCAGCTCTCGTCTTGTGTGCTCGTCATTCCTCAGGTCCTTCTTGTTTCCTACCAAGATGATAGGCACGTTGGGGCAGAAATGCTTCACCTCTGGGGTCCATTTCTCTGGGATGTTTTCTGAAAGAAATAAATAGAAGTATGACTGTACTAAAACCCACTCCTGGGGAGGTTTATTTTAAAGCTTTTACCTGAGCGTTGTATTTTGCTAATCCACACTGATGCCTTTTTTTCTGCTCTAAACACGGGAAGCAAACAGACTGTTCTGGTATTCCAAAAAAACCCAAGCCTGTCTGTGGTAATTTGAAGGCTGAAGGACACATAACCTCTTGGCTTCTCTACACCTCTCAGTAGATACCTGGCAAGAGTTAGCATAGAGACTGCAAAGAACAGCATGCAGAAGAATTCTGGAGTTGAGAGTTATGGAATATTTTGCTTCAAGAGAAAACATTTTATTCATCTCCAGAAACTAAAGATGGGTACAACACTGAAGCCCAAGTTTTAACTTTTTGTAAAGGAACATCAACCAACCTCTCTCAACTCTGACATTAACTGTAGCAGAAACGTTCCACACACCAATTACAGACACACAAACCCAAATGCTTTGTGTAAGTCATTTCCAATCTGCCATTTCTCCCTACCTGCAGCAAACGAATTTGTGCTCATACACAAGAAACCTCCTCCTCCTCACAGCCCTACATTTATTTTTTTAATGGCAGGATGACTTAAGGGCTTTTGAAAGCAAAACCTTGATAAATTGTAAAGAGCAGGAAGTGCTGAACAGCCCAAAACATCTGGCTCTGCTTTAAGAAGCTCTCAGACACTTGAGATTCACCTGTGGATGTACCTGCAGGCTGCATAACCCCAGTCTATCTTCATGAAATTCCATTCAGCTTTTGAAGAGACATTCACTATTATATATTATGACATATTTTCTTGCTTGAAAGAACAACTTAGACAAGGATTTTTGAAGCCAGTTTTTGCTCTACAGCCCAAACATCAATTCTGCAGCTGCACCTGGAGTGCTCAGGTGTGCTGGCCTTTAGATACTGCACAGCTGAAAAGCTCTTCACTGCCAGGGACCCTGGCACCCGAATACTGGTGAGCAGGAAGGGAGAACAGGGAAGAAAATCTTTACAGAAACTCACTTCTTTGAAAAAATGTTACCACCATGTATTTGTTTAGCAGACTACACTGGATGGATGGAGTAATTACCACTTTAAAGGGACAGAAATCAAAGTTCCAGAGATGCTGAGTCTTAGAAATTAGAGTATCTCTATCTCCTGCTCCTTATCCTCTTCAAAAACATCTCTGCAAGATCAAGTACATCAACATCTATATATTAGATTTATAAATCAATCAGTGAAGATTTGGACTGCACACAGAAGAGGTGCCCATCGAATACACACTTTTGAAATGTATTATTTTTAGAGCTCAGAAGTCATAAATCAGGCAACTCTTCTCTTTTCTCCATCACAAGCAGATGGAAATCTCCATCTCTGGAAAGCAGATTAGGAGAGTATAAATCGGCAACCCCTGATCATTTCCACCCGTGAGAGAGCTCTCCCTAGAGCAGCTCTAGCCCATGTTTTTAACTCACCAAACAAAGAGCAAAAACCCTGGGGTTATTTGGGACCAGTAACTTGGAGTATTTCAAGATTGAACAAATGGGGGAGTAAGGGGGTGGTTGGTGTGGAAGGGAAGAAAACACAGAGCTAATTCTCCTGTTTACACAGAAAGAAAGTTACTCCATTTTCCTGGATACAGTGTGGTCTTGAGTGTGTAAGAACCTACAACTTCCAAAGAGAAATTAATAAAAGAAGTAAAACTAAAACCTGGGAGGGCCATGCCCCTCAGTGGTCACCTTCTGTACTCATAGGGCTCCTGGACCCAGCAGAGTGTAGCTGCAGCCTTTGTGTGCTGGGGGTCCCCACACAGCCCCTCCAGGGGACAGGCACACAGCTGGGCTGGGGTGCTGACTTAGGGGAGCTGCCCCCTGCTAAGTGTGGCTCAAATTAGGCAGCAGAGCCCTGGCAAACACAGAGTGTGCTGTGGCTCTCATGCCCCTCAGCGCTGCTGAGGAACACAGGTTCCTTTAAGGCCCTACGTCTGACAACTGTCCACTCCAACCAGCCCGAATTCTGGAACTAGGAGAGCTCCCAAGTGAAAATGTATTCTACAGCATGATTGCCAAGGGGAATACAGTGATACAGAGGAGCGATTCCAACTCAGTTAGTGATCTACTTACCTAAACTATCAGGACTATCAATTGAAAAACACATTAGTATAACATCAGTATCTGGATAAGAAAGCGGTCTAAGTCGATCATAATCTTCCTGTCCTGCTGTATCCCACAAAGCCAACTCAACCTGCAAAATAAACACAAGGAGTTAGTCAGATCACCTGGGAAGTTCTGATTCAGAAGCCAGTAACCAAACAGGAGTGGATAAAATAATTCAGTCAACACCACACAAAAGGAGGAGACTATTGGACAAACCACTCTGACAGGAGAACTGTGAGGAATTTTACATTCTGTAACACCAAAAATCAATTTATTGCAGCTTATGCGATTCTTCTTTATATCCATGACCAGTGTCAATTCTTTGAACGGATGTAAAAGCTACCAGCAGAAAAGCAAGACAGAAGAATCAAAGTGAATCAGCTCCAAAGGCCTGGGAATCTCTGACAAGCATCCCAGAAACACCAGTTTTCAGTGAAAGTGGACTAAGTATATGCTTTTTAGGATTATGCACATTTTCAATGGCTTTACAGCTGGAACCTGAAGTGACTAAGAAATGTCAAGACTGTACTTATTTGTGCACAAGTTCATTATAACTCCATCACAGCAGAAATGTACACTTGTAATTTGCTTTGAAACAAACCTGATTTGTATGTAAAGCTTCTGGTTACTAAGAAGCAAGTACAGTACCTCCTGTTCTGAATATTTCTACTTATGCTGGAGCCTGGGGAGAACACCCCCACCACAGGATTGTTTAAAACTACAGAAGGAATTAGCCAACATTTAATCCAGGAAATTTAAAAACTATAATCAAGCTCTTAAGGCATACTCTAGGTTGAGATTCTCTGATGAGTGTGCCTTTGCAAAGGAGTGGGTTTCTTCTTGTTTAAACTATAATGTTCAAAAATTCCAGGAAAAAATCCACAGCAGCTCAGATAAAGACAGATGGGCAGAACTGGAACCCAAATGTGAGCCTGAGTGTACAAAGCAACTGTTTAGTTAAATTGTGAAGAGACAAAGCCTTAAGTTGCACACATATACAAAAATAACCTTCTGTTCTTCTGTCAGAAACAGTTCTCCTCTCAGAGTCACTTCTTCACTTGCAGATGTGAATTCTGTGGGAAATGTTTATATTTTCTAGAGAGTTGTCCGTTGAGGGTTCCCTCTCACGACACTGGAATAATTTCCTTTGCTCTACCTAAAAGAACACATCTCCTTCCATCACCTTTTTGTCTTCATGTGACTTCTGGACATTTCTGGTAATGCTCTTGTGGGAAAACAGAGGTACGTGGCTGTCAAACAGAACAGGCTTAAGCACTGCTCTCCCCTAAACTTCTGTAATCAAGTTTTCTGAAGACAAAGTCCTTGGATAAAATATATCCTCTAGTTACAAAAATAAAATCAGCTGACACTGCTCAAGCTGCTCATGCAATTTTTCTTTAGCTACTGGCTGCATATAGGCATGACTGCTGATAGGGCATGACTCCCTGCTCACTCACTCAGAGATGCAGATTCAGGCAGAAGGGAATGAGGAAGTTTGATTCAGTGATAAGGGCAAAATGGATCTCATACATGTTTTAAACAATACCCCTTAGAGTCTAAAATACAATATAGAAACTGTAGAAACTGTCACTTGGGAAAAAGACATGTTCAAAAGTAAATTTTCTCTTACTAATTCATATTATGGGTGAGATAAGCTCAACCAGCAAGAACTATCACAACTAAACCCACAAAAAACCCATCCCTGGAACAGCAGGAAATCAAATGTAACTTAAAGCCCCAAACTAGCTCAAAAAACTTTTTTGCTCCAGTGAGGGTCGAAACTGAGTAGTTTCAATCCATCAGTCACTGCATCTGAACTAGAATGGACTGGAAGATGTTTGGCTGTACCTGAACCCAGAGCACAGGCACACATCACAGCAAGAGAGGACTACGGGGAGTGCAGCACCAAAACCTGCCACACGCCTGACCTGCAGATCCACGGCACCGAGTCAGCTCTGTGTGGTTATGGGAACAACACAGACAGACTGTGGCTGTCTGAGAGGGTTTGCAAATAGCTGAGCTTTCAAGGTGCAAACCTTCTGCTTTGTGTGCTTCCAGAGTATCCTGGAAAGGGACAATTTTACACATCACCCAAAATCTTGCTGACGTAGGTACAGAAGGCAACCCACCCAGGGATCAGAGAGCAGCTGCCTCTTGGAGCAGGTGTCTGGCATGTCTGCTTGTTTGGTAAACAAAAGGGCTCAAGAGCTCCACAGATTGATATCCAATTTTCAAAATATTTAAAACTAAAGTGAAATATTTCAATGTTTAATTAACTGAGGCACAAACTAAAGACAAAGCTCAGTGAGCTGTGGGTATGCCTGGCTCGTAAGAACTGTGCAGGACAGATGATGCTGATGTACACTACAAATACCAACCCCTTTGGAAGCCTGTCAGTCTTCTGTTCTCAAGAGGATCCTGAACATTGCCAGGAGTGGGCATGAAATAAAAGACTCTCTGGGAATTAGTCGTTGTTAATCCAGGTCCCTACCAAAGGAGGGAGTCCATTCCAAAGGCCAGTAGCCCTGTGTCCTCAGCACGTCTTTGAATTGCTCCATCCCCTCCCACCTGCTGCAACACCTCTACTTGGACTAACTACGTGACTTTTAGAACCTCAATTTGGGTAAGGTTAGAAGCAGGTTGTCAAACACACACTGGATATGAGCAGGTTCTAGCAAGGCCAATATTTTTTTCCACAGGAACACGCTTAATATTGACAAATATATTTACAACGTACGAACTACTCACATGTACTTATTAAACAACTCATTAAAGAAGCACGGAGATCTCCACGCTATTCTGAACAAACACAAGCTCAGTCTGGCTCTTACAGAAGGGTTCACATACCTGCTTTCCATCCACTTCAATATCTGCTACGTAGTTTTCAAAGACAGTGGGAACATAAACCTCGGGGAACTGGTCTTTGCTAAATACAATCAGCAGACAGGTCTTTCCACAGGCACCATCTCCCACTATAACCAGCTTTTTTCGAATGGCTGCCATAGCTGAAAAACAAAATGACAACTTATTAATTCAACTGCTACAGCTTTTCACTGTGATGCTGCTAATAATTAATAACCACTACGTTTTCAATTAATGAGAACTTTTAAATCCACTCTACGTGTCCATCAGAGACTCAGACAGACACCTCAACTCGAGTGAGTTCAAATTCCCATCCTTCTAAGAAAAAACATTCCCAGAACTTGTCAACACACTGATAAGCCACTGGGTGCAAAAATAATAGAAAAGAGAGGAGAAGGGTCTGGTTTAGCATTTATTGATCTGTTCTAAAGGTTAAGAGAGGAACACCTAGAGATGGCAAGTGAGTGAGCAGCACTGCCTGAGAGCACCTTCTCAAAAGGGTATTCCAGGTACTCAAACATGAGATGCTTTGATTCAAGGGCAGGAACGTTTTCTTGTCGCACTGAGTTGCCTTAACCACAAAGTGCCAGTCAGCTGGACTGAGGAGCACCTGCTGCCACGTCAGAGCACCAACAGAAGGATCTTGAGGTAACCACCCTGTTCCTCAGATTACAACCACCACACTGCAAAGGATCTGGGCAGGACACATCTCAGTCCTCAACCCACTTTCCTGGGCACTGTTACCAGGTTAATCCAGCCTGCTACTAGCTTGCAGGAAGTAAAGGGGGGACACAGAAGGGGAGACCCCCGTGATGCTCCACACAGATCTCTGCTGTGCAATTTGTACATTCATGACCTGCTCAAAAGCAACTTTGACCTTTAGAAGATAGTATGGAAGCTTTAAAGGTTTAAGGAAAGCCAAGAGTCAGGGTGAGACTGAAGGGGATGTTTGTGTTGGATTTGGTAAATCAAACAAAACCAGCACTATATACGTGCCTGCTCTCTTCTCTCTTTTCTCCAGGCACTTATTTGTGACCAATGCTGGAACAAGCCAGAGATTTAGGGAGTGGCCTGGCTATAAGGGACTGGAACGAGGACAGAACCATAACTACTTTCTTCTCCATAACATAAAGGCACTCCAGGGGAAGCCGCTTACTCATCCCGTGAAACTTCCTGGAAATGGAGCAAAGAGCAACGCCACCACAACACCTATGACTGCACGACCAAAACAGCCCAGAGAGAGCACCCCTGTGAGGTAACTTTTGCCATGACAAACCCAGAACAAAGTTTATGAGGATGACTAGGGCTGCTGGAGAGGAGGGAGGGGCTCAAAGAAGCATAGGAGAGATTTAAAGGACACAGCAAACCCATATTCCCCTTTCCACCTCTTCTCTTGCCTTATGAAATTAGGTAAAAACTTAGAACTACCCATCTAAAAGCAACCTTTAGTACTGTTATGTGGTGAAGAAGCAGTAGATACTACAGAGATTCTGTACTTCTGCTTCAGGTGCAAACAGAGAAGGACCATTTCAGCCCATCAAGCAGCAAGGGCTCAAGGATTTGTAGAGCACAGCTCTGCCAGACACCACGGCTCAAGAAATCCAAATCTATCTTTAACGTGAGATTCTTTCACCTTGTGAATATATATGTACACAAGTTCAAGTTATTTACCCTGTGGATTTGGGGTTATTTTTACATTTGTGGAAGGTTTTACATGATCCAAGCTTTAAAAAGGTTTTTTCCCCAGTGGTTCTAGATGGGTTTGAACACTTTCTAGCAGTGGTAGTATTTGAATTTTTACAGAACTGGAAATCATCTGTCCTTTGTACCACGTCAAGATCAACTACTTACAAGTCCTACCTAACGTCAGCTTTGGCTAATCTGCTCTTCAAGTCCTACAAAACCTCTGAAGCTGTCTACTCTTGTGCTCCACAATATTTAATATGAGAAAACTTCCCCCAATAGTACCCTCAACCTTCTTTGATGTAATGTAAGCACATTACTGTTTATCCTATTTGTCACGGCCGTTGGAGAATAGATTAGTCCCTTTCCCCACTGCAGTCGAGAATACACGTCTTCCTTTAGTCTTCTCTGCGGGCAAAACAATTCCAGTTTATTCAAGCCTTCTCTGTAAATCATATTTCTCAGACCTTCCCGTTGCTCCCTTCTGGGCAGAGTCCAACTGGTACAAATGTACCCAAGTGTGGAGCCCAAAAGCTGAATCCAGAATTTCTCCTAGGGCTGCATAAACAGTGCCCAGAGCTGAAGGATTATTTCACTGATCTCCCAGGACACCCTGCTGCTTAAACACCAATCTGGAAGTGTATGACTTTTTCTTTCTTCCTCCCCTCCCCAGAAGACAGCACTGTTAATACCTCCTGGTTTTAATTCCTGATAACTCCCAGATCTTTTTTCATCTGGATGGCTATACAGCAAATAGTCCTCTTTTCACACAGCTGAATATTCCAGTGTCAGGTCTTTGTTTATCCTTCTGCTGATTGATGTTTTATTCTACCTCCAGGTCCTAGCTCTGTCCTCCAGCTTAATCACAGTCTGTCAGATGCAAGTTTAATAATCATGATTCCCAGATAATTATCTAGGCCATTGATGAAACCACCCTGGAGACAAAGTAGGCGGATGACGGAATGGGATAACCTGTCCTTCCTTGGTATCCTCCCTCTCTCTCCCCTCTGTGCCAGCAGCTGGGGCTCTGGCTTGTGATCACTTGTGTCACCTGCTATAGCACTTAGGGTAGGTGACCTTTTTGGCATCACCTACGGATAACTGTATTTTTCAATGGATTATCAGATCAACTCTTCCTTTATCTTCCTCTAAATACTTCCGTCACTCAGATTATTTTTTAAGTGCTCCTTGCCAGTTCAATCTCATTTTATGCTTTGGCCTTCTACATACTTATGCCTCAGCATTATGAGGAAACTACAATTCTGTTTAAAAAAAAAAAAAATCATCATCTAATGTATTGCTTTCTACAAATCTTTCCCTAAAAAAGCTTGAAAAATTTATGTATATATGTAAAAAATTATTTCAGCAGCTTTATTTTATCTCCTCCATATCTTTTTCCTGAGAAAATATCTTTTTCCTTATCACGAAACTCTCCCTGCCTGAATGCTTCCTGAGGCCTGTTGACATCATTCCGACCCAAGATGCCCTTCAGCAGTGTTTGCTCAACCTCTTCCTTCCCACTGCTCAGGACCCACCCCACGAGACTCTCCCCTGCTCACAGTCTCTCATGTGCAGGACAGTCCTCAGGACATCTCAAACCCACTGAGCAGTCCCCTCCATCTGGCACATGGAAAAATGAGGGAATTAAAATTCCCTCATTGCCAGTTTCTAGAGGATCCTTCTGGATGGTCACAAAAAGCCTCAACCACCTCATTTTTTTGGGTGATTCATGGCATCCTCACCTTTTTTCCTTTAGTTTCACATTTGAGAGCACTACCACAGAAAAATTCCTTCTGGAACAAGCGTGTTGTATAAAATTCAATTCAAGATGCAAAGATCACCACTTATGATGTCAGATTTTCAGAAACAGCCCAGATTATAAATGCTGGGTAGACAGAGATGCCTCAGGATGTCAGGTCTGATCGCTAGATAGACCCCTGATCCACCTCAGAAGGAAGTCACCAAACACCACAACCATGTCTTCCTTCCTGACACTATCAAAGGACCACAGAATGGTTTGGGTTGGTAGAGACCTTCACAATCATCTCGTTCCAACACCCTGCCATGGGCAGATACACCCCCTGAACCCGCTGCTCACGCTGCTTTTGACGCAGCCCAGGACACGTTTGTTTTTCTGGGCTGTGAGAGCACACTGAAGGGTCATGTCGAGCTTCTTGTCAACCAACACCCCCAAGTCCTTCTCCTGAGGGCTGCTCTCAATCTGTTCATCCCCCAGCCTGTACCTATGCTTGGGATTGTCCCAGCCCAGGTGCAGGACCTTGCCCTTGGCCTGAACTTCACGAATTTAACCACCAGTTTCTTCTCTCTGGTGAGGGTGAACTCTTCCTTGCTGCCAGAACAATACACTTCACTTCTACTGAACCTGCTCAAGATGGACACTGCTGGTGAGCCTGTAACCAGCTTTCTTCTCATGACAGATTCATCTTGTCTGGACCAATGAAAGTGTCTGTGTATGGAAACTGTTCTACCGGTGCCACAATGTCCCAAATCCCCATATGTGGTCCTCAAATTTTAGCAGATGTCTGGCCATGGCAACAGCAGCCTGTCATTCATGCATTAACACATTTACAGTAATAATTTCCTAATTTAGAGGATTCAGTGTGCAGATGAGCATCTTTCAGCTGGTTATTTTTAGATAAAGTAAATACATTCCTCTCCAGTGGGCAGCTGTAAGGGATTGTCGGGTCTGGCGAAGACTCAGAAAAACAACATCATGGTAGTACAATAGAGAAAAAAATTGATTGTTAGAATGGGGCTACATCTTAGTGGTGCGTATCACAAGGACAACACTAAGAGCATTCACAGCAGTGGGGTCTTTCTGCTGCATTTTGACATGCCCTGGTTTTCTTAATCAAGTATTCTGACACATGGAAATACGTCACATTTGTACGAGCAGTGTGGGAATCAAAGCGCTTTGCTGGCCTAAAGAGTTTAATTTAAGACGTCCATTACACACAATTTAGTATTTGCTGCAGCCCAGCCTGTCACCTGTAGATACCAAATGTGTCTACACTTAGAGCTAAAAAACCTAAGAGGATGTAACAAATAGACCAAATCCAAGCTACTACTACCTCACTGTAACTGAACACAAGCGCTACACATTCATCCTTTGAAACAACACATAGAGCAGGGAGAGACCAATAAATCCAGAAAGCTGCTGGAAATGCATCACTGATGATGCATACAGAACACTGAGCAAGAAATGTTCTATCCCAATTAGTGTACGAGAATGGCTGCAATGATCTTCTAGGAGAATCTGTGCTGTCTTCTGCAGCAAGACGAGATCTGCAATTTTTCCTACTCTTAAATGAACCACTCCTCCCACCTTTGCATTTATAGGATTCTCAAAACCAGCTAGTCTGCTAGATTCAAAGTGGAAACTCTCACAACATGACTCGAGTGACTCATCTGAATGGAAGAGATTCAATTCTGACATTTCCTCAACCTAGGCCAGTGTCTTTCACAGGTATTACAGGAGTTTTAGCCATCATTTACTCAACTGCACTCACATCACAGGAGGTTACAACACAAGGAGCTCCTGTTTGCCGAGTTGCCACACTAATATCCTTGTTACATGAGGCTGCTGTTTCTAAGGGCAGTAACGCTCCCAGACTTCTGCAGCATAAAGCCCTGCTTGTTGAGGAATCTACCAAGAACTCCAGAAGAATTAGAAATGGGAAAAATATTTTTTCCTGTGTTTTAGATTTTCTTCACACCCCCCGCCCAGTATTACTGTTTACTGCAAGGGAATTTGCCTCTTCACCATGCTATTTACTTTTCCAAGAAACAACTTTTCCAGTGCCTCCTCTCCTGCAAATCCCAAGGCCACACAGCATGAGTGAGGATGTGGACACTGCTGACATTCTGAAGTTGGATAAGCTGGTAACAAACATGCCAGGTTTGTCTGTCTCACTCTGGATCTCATCCTGGAGAAAGTAATTAATGGAAGAAACAGCCCTTTACCATCACATACATATCGTGAATAGATTTAATTTCAATTATCAATTAACTACTACCAACTTTATACTGCCTGCTATGCCACATGGGCAGATCCCTTGTATAAGGCAGAATTTTGTAAAAAAAAAATTAATCTGGATTAGTACATGTTAGCAAGTACCCAGTAGAAGCAGTTCAGCAGGACCATTAAGGATGTTTCTGATGCTGGGGTAGGGGAAGCATCCTTTAAATCCTTTCCCACCTAATCTTGCTGAAGTCCTTAAAACCAGAATGTTGGAAGGCAAAGGTTTTGAAATCTTAGAAAGACTGCCTTGCTGCTGACTCCTCCACACAGCACTTACACAGTTTGCTGCCGAGTGAATTACAGCCTGGCACTCTTCTCACTTGCTTCATTTCCCCTTCACTCCAGTCAGCCCTGCCCTGGGAGGGACCAGAAGATGAAACACTGCTCAAGTGTCCCCCACCCTGACCAGTCAGGCCCTGCCCTCTACCTACCACAGGGGAGAACTGCCCCTGCACCAGCACCTGAACTGCCCTGGCACCAGCACCTGGATTTACGCTTAAAATAGACTCACTTTTGTTCAAGTCTGAGGGGAAGGAGGAAAGAGTTTCCCCAGAGACTCCAGTGATGCAGAGTGGATAAGCAGGTTTTTCCCACAGTTTTCTTCTGGCCATCTAGCAAGATCCAGCATCAAAACTGAGAACTACCAAAGCAGTTTGGAGCCCAAAGCAGATCAGCCCAGAGGCAAACAGGTCTGCTTTTAAGGCAGTGTGTACAACCAGTGAAGAAGAACGACTGAACACGGAGCATCTGAGTGAGTGAGTGAAACGGTCCAAAGACCAGGACCAGGGAAAGGCACAGGCAAACATGCCAGGAGGAAGATGGCAGAAGAATGTAACTGCTAAAATCAACCCTCCCCTAGAGAAGAATCCAGGATTCCCACGTCTCCCAACAGGGGGCGAGAGTCTCAACCTTCCTCTCCACTGAAGTCCCAATGGAAAATGTCAGCAACTAAACATTTTGTAATTCTTTTTCGCCACTGCACTTCTTATTAGTGAAAACATGTACAAACAGCTGTCAGAAACATTGCAGTTTGCTGCTGAAATGCTAATCCTGCTACCTTAAATCAGCTCCTTTGTGAATAAGCAAGCCTATATGTGCTGCCATGCCTTCTCTCTCCCACATCACCAGCACAGGATAGCCATGCCCTGATCTTACACAGCAATAGTTGTGAAGTAAAGGAAAGTAGGACCCCAATTCACCTCTTAGAAAAGGTGCAAAGTGGGGAGCCAACAGCCTTGGGACTGTAATAAGGGTAAGAAAAAAAAATTAAGGAAAAAGGTGACTCAATCACACAAAGGAGCGAGATACAACACACGTTTCTGCTACAGGGCTCCTAAAGGATCCTGGAAGAAATACATACCCCAAAACATTCTGCAAGTGACCACTTATTCATTGTCCTGAACTCATCTGTACAGCTGCACTGACAGTAAACCCAGACACACTCTGCTCAGAGTGATCTGCTCTTTTGACACCATGTACAACCTGAAATCAAGCGTTACTAGGGTGGAAATTCAGCTCAATCACGACCCACTGGAACACAAACACTAAAAACATGAATGCAGTCATTGCTATTGAGGAGACAGTCAACACAGTTTATTGCAATAATTGAGATTTTCCTAATAATGTGCAAGTTTGCCTGTGAACACTTGCACTCCTAAACCAAAAAGCCACGCTATTTAAAGCGTTGCTAACAAGGCCTTTGGGAAACAACTATATTTATATTCCTTACTGCAGCCAGCACATAAAGCAGTTTGACAGTACTGCAAAATAGACCTATTTCTAACTACAGCACTATGTGGGAGCAGTTGGTGAGAAAAAGTTATCTGCTGGGGTTTTTTTGGAGGGTTACATATGAAATTCAACACTTCCAAAAAGTCCCAAAGCTGGCAAAGAACAGGGCAGGCTACTGATGTTGCATGTTAAATGTAATCCACAGAGAAATGGAAATTTTCTGTTTTAAGACTGAAGTACAATCGAAAAACTGACACAGAAGGACAGTGATTGATCCAACAGGATCAAATACTGAACATGGGAAGGTTCTTGGACAGGGCAGGCTGAGTGTTCAGCTTTCTGCTATCAGTTCACTCAGACCATGTGTTAACCAGGCTCAAGTCTGGCAAGTTTTACTAGTTTGGAAAAAGTGCCTTGCAGACAGAGCTGTACATTTCCAGAGCCAGCGTTAAATCAGGAGCAGTGCAGCTGTGCTCACCCCATCTCATGAACCTCCCCAGGTCTCAGCTAACTCCACAAATAACCAGCTCAAGCCTCTTTGTACCACATCACCAGAACTGGGAGCTGCGTCAGCTTAACTGCATTAGGTCTTAGCAACATTGGTTGCCAGCCCCAGTGAACCCTTAATGACTGATTAATTTTATACAGTCACTGCAAGTTATCCAAAAGTATAAAATACATGTTTCATAGGCACAGGCACACTGTGTTATTCCTGCTGCCTCTGCAATGGCTGGGAGGGGGCAGGAGATTCCTCATCCAGCACAAAGCCTGCCAGTGCAACGTTTTGGAGGAAACCTGAATCACCTGTCAGCACTAGATCCGTGTTGAGTGTCATGCGGACACAGTACGTCTAATCCGAGATATCATGTGAAGCCTCAAAGCAGGATTCATCCTATCAAGTTACAGCCTTTGCCCTTGCTTTCCTCTTCAGGATAAATCTGTATGACAACACTCAACTCATCTCCCTCTCAGAGAAGGAAATTGCTTTGGATTCTAATAAATTTCCTTGATTTTTAACCACCACAGGAAGGAGCAAAACACTGTGCTTTGCTCTCCTGCCCTGTACAGCAATGATGCCCCAGCACCATCAAACTGGTGGGAAGGAACACACAAACTATCTTTTGTTAAAATGCACAAACCACAACCTGTGCAACCTTCTACACCCAGCACTGTGTCCCACAGGTAGCTCCCACATGGACATTGACCACTGGACCAACCTGTCCTTGCAGCTAACATTTCCTACATCTAGAGACTCACAGACCATCCTTTGCTACAGGTCTACACACATACAGAAATGGGTATATTGAATTGGATGACCTTAGGATTGGATTCCTATGCAAAAGAAGAGGAAAGATGAACGAGAAGCTTCCACCTCCATGATCTCCAGCCATTTTCAGCTCAGGAGCTTCTTGGGTCAGACGTGGTTCCCATGAATCTGGTAACCTCAAACAGATTTCTCTTCCACGAGCTTGTCCAGACTCCCTTTGAACCCATGTAAACTTCCAGAACACACAACATCCTGTTGGAGGGAGTTCCCACAGCTTAATTACACATTGTGTGTAAAGCCACTTCCTTCAAATTCAAGATTGTCCCTATTAGTTGCTTTTACTGCCTCCTAACTCTGAAATGGAAAGAGAATGAACACTTTACCTCACTCACCCTTTTCCTGCTGCTCACACAACAGACTTTCCAGACTGCAGCATCCTAATATAGAGCTGGTTAATTTTTTTTTTAAATTACCTTGACACCTTTGACAGTAGTGACTGTCTGCTCCCATCACAAGGAGTAACAAAGTAGTAGAGGTGTCACAGTGAAGTGCTTCAGCCAGGAGGGCCCTTGAAAGCCCAGCAGCACATCAATGTGTACCTTCCCATTCCTTTCCCATCCCACCCCAAACACCCCTGGGCTGCTGCAGCAGCTCCAGGAGCGGGAGCCTGGAGGGACACCCCGATTTTGACAAGGTGTGCTGTTAAATCCATTTATGCCGTATCAGAGAACCACACCCTGAGCTGCGTTTCAAGTGCAAACAAGCCACAGCTTGGCCATTCCCTGGTACACGTTTCACTTGGTGCATTAACTCGAGGGCAGACTACCTTGACTCTACAACAGAAGTAACAGAGAATCCCGGATCATGCTCCTGCTCCAGCAGTTGGTTACATTTTCTACATCGTGATGAGGTTTTTCTTGTCACTTCCTCATTTCTTCAACCTCTGCGAATTTCCCATTATTGGCATTTTGTGTTTTCTCCAGGTGACCACTAAGAAATACAAGCCAAGAACCCAAATCCTTCATGTTCTCACTAGACACAGACTTACCTGAGCCTCCACTTGGCCTTTTACAGCTGTCCTCTTTCTACTAAATTTAATATGAACCATATTGATCTTGTTCTCACTTAGTTTCTCACTGAAAATGACGTGCAATTACTGTCAAGTGCTAACCGAAGGCTAAGATGAACACTTGCACTTAGGAACCAAACTAAAACAATTAACACCAATTGTTTCTATTTCCCCCACTCCAGGTTGAGTGACATTGCCTTAATTCTCTCCCGAACGCTTTGTTACTTATTCCATTATTGTGCCTGGGATTGATGTCTTAGTCTGATGGGATTATAATCATTAAGCTTGTCCTACTTCTCTTTATTATTACTGCATATTAGCATTCTTTCAAACTGCTGCAGTATGTAAAGAACTTTCTGGAAAAAAAAGTTACATAAGCCCCCTCCATTCTCAGGCCTGAGATCTTCAGAGCTGAGCTGTATCTCAGAACAGAGGTGTCAATTACCACTATTAGGTTTGTGCAGTATAATTCAACCTTTTTTTTTTTTTTTAACCTAATGAGATAATCAAAATACCTGATTACAGGGAAGTTCCCTGTGTATAGATAAATAACTGCCAAAAGATAGGAAACCAGAGAGAAAGAAATGCTCAGCACACCAAGAAAATCACCCGTGGAACCTGCACAGCTTGACGTTCATAAATGACCTGAAAAAGTGAGGAAAAATAGCAATACAACTAAATTTACTGATGATGTCAAGATTTACAGGTAGTAAAAGCAAGGGCTTAGTGTGATGAATTTCAGAACCTTAACAGGCTCTGTGCCTGAGCAGTAAAATTTGAAATAGATAAATGTGAAGCGATACGCAAGATAAAAACCAAATTCAACTTCCTATGTGAAATTATGGATTGGGAGCTGATCACTGTAACTCAAGGACAGCATTTTAAGGTTACAGAGTTAATGCCTTTAAAATACAAGCTCAATACTCTGAAGTGCTACCATTTTTTCTTAAGATTCTAGTATTAAGAACTAGAAAAAGCGACCAAAACAGAAATCATTAACACGATGTAGGACTCACGCCTGCATTTTCTGACTGTGCAGCTGTGATCCTGCCAGTGTCAAAAGGCTGTACAGGAACTGGAAATGACTCAGAGCAGAGCACACGGATGATTAAACTCCACATCAGTGATCATATGAGGAACAACTACGGCAGAACTGGGAAAAAAAACCTGGAAGAGATGTGACCAAGGAAGAAAACGACCAAACACTGTGCTAAGATCCTGAGGAGAGGTGAGGAAAGCTGGGCCTGAAACAAGGACAAGGGCACAGTGGAAGAGCCAGGTTGGAAGCAAAGGCAGGCCCAGCAGGACACATGGCCAGGCCTTTTTGTTTTTACCACATTTCAACTTTTTAGATCCATAATTCCTTAGTCATCGGCTTCTCTTTGAGCTCCATTTTCCTCCAAGTTACTTTCCATGATTCTGAGTTTTTGTTTTCTATTTTCTACATTCAGTTTCTGCTTTTCTCCTATTTCATCTGTAGGGCTTTCTTGCATTGTTTTTTAAGCGTGAACAAAACAGATGCCTTCATTTCCTTTCCAAGCCAGGTTATTTAATTCACATTCAACACTTGATGGGGGAAAAATAGCACAAAAGAAGATTCCTGAAAAATCTTTTTCAAGCATGTTTAAGCCAAAATTATTAGAATCTAGAACAGCAATATGGGCAAGAAAAACTCTCTCTTAACATTGTCACCATGCATCCTGTTTTGCTAACACCAAACTTAGCAAGGCCCTCCTGATCTACTACAAGTTGTTCTCAACTGTCACCTCACTGTTGACCTCCCTATTGCTATATAATTAGTAAATTAACACAATTTCAGAACGCAGGGAAGAAGCCTAATTTGAGCATTTCTCCCCTGCCTTACTCTACCATGCCAAGTCCCTCTCCAAGGCTGAAGGCAAAGTTTGGATTATAGGGGCAGGAAGCAGGATTTTGTCCTCAGGATCTGTGGCTGCCATTGCTGTCCTTCCACCCTCACTTCACACTCTTGCTACTTTGCCCCTGACTACATCTTTGCTATCTGCAGGCACAGTGACTTAAGAGAGCACTTCTCTTATGCAATACTGAGTCCCAAGATTACTTGGCACAAAATGAGATTAGGGCTTAATATTGAGGTAATTATAGTAGATCTCTGGATTTCCACGTGTGTGTAATCTGCAAAACGCTTTGCATTTGGGTCAGTTTTTTCTTGGAGTCCTCTCTTCCCACACACCTCCAGCATGTCAGATGGGATGTGGGGCGCTACACACAGAACAAGGCAGGCTCTGCTTGGGTGGGGTGGCTCTGTCTCCCACTGCCTCACACCAGGCAGCAAAGCACACAAGGACAAGAAAAACTAACTCTTCCAGACAACCATCTTCTTGTAGCCACAGCTGACACTCACCTGTGTTCCTTCTTCTGTCCCACCACAGGACATCTGCTGAAACTGCACAGGTTCAGATCAAACACCCAGGAAGTCCAGGACCCTGCCTGACCCATGCAGGGATCTCAGATGACTGAGTAAAAGAAGGAACAAACTAATTGATGCCTCTGAAACTGTATTTTCTCAGTTTCCAGTTGGGGGGTGTTATTTTTTTTTTTTAATTCTCTGTGTGTAGCAGCCCCTTTGACAGCATTTTCTCCTGTGATTTCATCTGTTGGGTTCTGAAGCCACGTAAATCGTTGTCATTCAAAGCACTCTGTGGTGCTGCATTCTGCGGTGTCGGTGCAGACTGAGGGAGAGGCACCATCGGTTTTGATCTAGACCAGACTGTGCTCAGTCATGTCTTTGCCAAGCTGAAGAGTTCAAATCTTTTTAAGCATCCCCTGTATGGAATCCATTCCTTATCTCTGATCACCTTTTTCAGCCTCATCTTTGCTTTTCCAGTTGCAATGTATCTCAAAGCGCATCTTTCTTTGTGCAAACCCACTGTAATCAGCGTGCTGAGAACTGAGAGCCACGATGCTATCCCTCTGTTTTCCTTTTTTATTCCTTTCCCAAAGCCTCTCACACTTGCTCATATGATCACTGTTGAACATTAAACTTGCATTTTCACAGAATTATGACAAGCTCTTCCTTTTAAGTGGCAATAATTAACTTTCACCCCATCAGCGCATAAACAAATTAAGATTTTCCCCCCTTGAATTTATCTGGAACAAATTTGATTTGGCATTTTGCTGCCTGTAATTCAGTGTCAGAAGGACAAACCGCAGTTCTTCCTAGTCAGTTCTTGTTGTTTCTTTCCATTCTACTCAACACCTTTCTCACCAGAACATTTATGAGTGTGTTGAACAGTAGAGGTGTAACACAGATCCCTGTTCTTCTCTTGCCCCAAACTTCCCTTCTCTGTGCTTGTTGAGTCATTTAAAACCTCCAACAGATATAACCTGCACTGTTTCCTTTGCAAAAGCCACACCAACTTTCTCCTACTGTAAGTTGTTAGTCCATCTGGTTACTTCTTTTTATCGTTTATTTTTTAAAAAGGCATTGAACTCTGTGATATCCTGCTGAACTATCTTTAAGAACTGTTACCATGTAAATCTTCTATTTCTCTGGCTTCAAGGTATTAAGTGGGAAGTTACACAGCGTAATTAATAATTTGGTCATTTCAGGCCCAAGTTTCCTTTGGAACCCTTGGGCGAGCACCATCTGGTCTTGGCATCTTTTAACTGTATTTATCACTTTGCTCTAAAAATTACTTTGCTGACAATTCAAGCAGAGACAGATCTTCCAATGAGTCCTGTTCCCCATAAAGAGATTTTCTGGCATAGGAACCTCTTTGGACTCCCGGAATCCTCCACGGGAAACAGGAATGCACATAAGTCATCTAACTTTCTACTCATGGCTTCATCATCAAATATTTCTTTCACTTCTTCACTCCAGCACCTTTCTGCTTCTGATGTACCTGGTTTGCTATTAGTATGACGTTGCTCAGAGTCTCTCTAGCAGGTCCTTGTATTTTTCATTTGACTTGCCAGAGTTCACGTTTTTATTTACTTTTCTGGTCAACTTCATGACCTGAAACTTTCTGAAGGCTGTATTCTTATTTCTAATACTTTCTTTATCCCAAGCTGCATGCTCCTTCTCATCTGTCAACATTCCACAGTGTAATTTAAAATCTTCCCAACAACATTTCCAATTTCAAGTGCAGAAGCCTAGTTCTGCTGTGGTTTACATGGAACCCAGCCTTTCCAAACAGCTCTTGGACTGAGGTTCAAAAAAAGGAGCCAATTCACTTGGTCAGTACCAAGTGAAGATCCCACTGTAAGACGGCCTTCTCACCCCCTACAGCTGCAACAGAGCAGACAGGAGGTGAAGAATAAAGAGCCTCCAGGTGTGAAATACAAGAAAAATGAAATGTTAGCAAAGAATGCAAACAGAGATAACTGGTACTAGGAGAGCTGCTGGTTCTCTCAAACCCCTGACACGGGCAAAGACAACTTCCATTACAACTGTGAAGATGAGGAGGAGGAATCACTGTGTACACATCTATGCTGGTGACCTGCTCCAAATGTGACAGTTCCAGCCAGGTGAGACAGAAATATCTGTGGTTGCAAAGCACTGCTAATTAACTCAGCAAAGAGATTGAATTGAGCCCTATTTCTGATTAAAAACAACAATAATAAAGCAAGCAGAAAACCCACAACTGTCAGAGCCTTAGGAAAGCAAACTCTCATATTTGCTGTGGGTGTACTGCCCAATTCTACTGGGTATATTTGTGACTTTCCATCTGTTCCTTTTACTAGGGACCCTGGTCATGAAGGGTGGTCAGGGAAAGACAGCAAACTTCTCCTCATTACTTTAATTAGATGATTCACTTAGAAAGGAATGGCTGTTAGTTGTGTGGATGGCAAATATCTTAATTAAAAGGTGGTCTGTGGATACCTTAGTTCTTTTACAGTCTCCAATGTCCTTCCCAAGTGAAAACATGGTGATAGTAAAAGGACAGAAGAGAGTATGGACAGTGCAGTGCTGTTCTATCAACTCCAGTTAAGCTTTTACTACTTTTATTCAGAGCCTAGAATCAGTGATAATAAAGGCCAGAAAGGACCCAGACACCTGGCACTGGTGTAAAAGCAACAATTACTTAACTAGTGTACCACAGATAGTCTTTTGGGATATTTGTGCTTATTTTTGAGATGATCTCAAAAGTAATATGCAACTACTTCTTTCTATTTAGCTACTCAGCTATTTACAGCAGGAGAGGAATCCCACCAACAGGCAAAGAGCAGAGGATTTCCATCCAGGTGCATGCAGGTGCATGGCTGTACCCCAGGAGTGAAGGTCAGCTGCCATTTGGTGCACTTATTTGTTCTGTATTAGAGGGTTTCACCCCTTACTATGTGTTTACTGGGGCAGAGTCATGGAGCTACTGTCAAAAAACACAAGGAAAGACGATGAGAGTTCCAAGCCCCCTCCAAAATATCAAACTGTTTTTATTTGGAATTGGCTTATCTGAAGAGCCATCGCCAGTCCTACATCCTGGTGGCGGTTAGGATCATTTAGGATGTTTTTACTGTCAATTCCTGGCTCAGAGAACTCCCCGCCTCTGGCGCTCGGCTGCTGTGGCGCTGGGCCAGAGCGTGAGCTTGGAGAACGAGGAGGGATAACATGAGAGCTGCTCAGCTGAGCTCTGCTGTGACTGAGTTTATTTTGCCCCTCGTGTGAAGGTGCATTTATGCCTTGAGAAGTTATTTTAAAAAAAAACCCTCCGTGTATTCCAGTGTTAAATGACAAAAATCACCCATTCAAATTAATTTATGTCAAGCGTTTATGCTGAATATGCTGTTAAACATTCCAGTGATCTAACTAAAGTGAAATAAGGCTAATGGCAGTTTTTCTTTTTTTAAACATGCAGCCTTGGTCCAAATCAGAGCCAGAATTAGACTGTCTATCTGAGAGAAGAGAAATGTCAGTGCTGTGTGACTGGAGACCTGGGTAAGGCCAGAACAGGGCAGGAGGAAGGCACACAGATGCATTAGAAGACCCTTCAACAGAAAGCAAATATTTTCACAAACAATCTTTTCAGAGAGGGAGAGACTTTATATGTCCATACTGGGAAAAAAATCCCCACATAAAGCTACTGGAGAATGTAATACTTTGTGTCAAAAACAACACAGCACATAAAACTAACTTCTTGAGATTTCTGAGGGGATGTAAGTTTGCTTCTAGAAGAAGTGGGCTGTTTCAAAGTCACACAGATGTCAGAGTTGTTACCTAGTTAAAGCTCTGGGGTTAGAAAAAAAAAAAAAGGCAACAACAAACATAACATTCCTTAGGTAGGTCTTAGGGTTTAGTTTTCTGCAAATCCTGTATGACACAGAGAAAGGGTGGGTGGGAACCACTGCTCACAAAGAGTTCCCTACAACAAACAGGTGAACGGCACCAGAGAGAAACAAATGCTGGATATGAGGCAGCAACTAAAAACAAACAACCCCCCCTTCCAGACACCTCGAAGGGACAGACTTAAAGCGGTATCAAAGTAGTTGTGATATCGTTTGAGTGGGAACAATACTTTGTCCTGAGCCTCTGTAATGACTTTAACTCTGCGAATCTCTATGAGTAAAGTTTTTGGGTCATTTTTCGAGACCGAAACACAACCGGAGTGGTCTCGAGGTTCCTCTCGCCCCTTGGCACGCACGGTTCGTGCAGGGTGTAGTTCGAGGCCGGGCAGTTTCAGTCCCGGTGAGGCTCCCGGGCCACGGGACCCTGACCGTGCCAAACCCCCGCCGGGCGCTCCCCGGCACACCCGCCGCGGCAGAAAACCACCCCCCAAACTTTGCCGTCTCTCTCCGGAGGGCGATTCCTCCCCGAGCTGCGAGCTGAACCCCACAAACCGCCCCCGGGCAGCCCGTTCCGCAGGGACCCCCGGGCGGGACCCCGGGGCGACCCCCGGGGCGGGCGGGGCGCGGCCCCGCGGCGGTGACGTCACCCCCCGGGCCGCCCCGCACCGGGACACCCCCCGGTGCCGCCCGTGTCACCGCGCGGGGGCCGCGCCGCCCCCGCCTCGCCCCGCACCGCCCACGGCCGGGCGGCGGCACCGAGACCCGGGCGGGGCGCGGGTGGCTCCGCCGGGGGAGCCCCGGGGGCCGCGCCCCTCCCTCCCTCCTCCGCCCCGCCGCCCGGAAAAGGCTCCGTTACCGGGCCCCGGTAACTCGCGGAGGGCCGCCCCACCCTCCCTCCCGCTTTGTGCGCGGCGGTGGTGCTGGAGGCGGCGAGAGGCCAGCCGCCCCCGCCCGCAAGGCCGCGGGCTGCCGGCGGGGGCGGGCGGGCCCCACCCGGCGGCGGCGGCGGCGGCGGCAGCAGCAGCGGCGGGAAGGGAGAAGAGAAGCCGGCGAGCCACCCTCACGCCGTCCCCGCCCGGCGCGGAGCCCCCACCCTCCCCGGTACCTGCGGCCTGCGCTGCTCCGGCTCCCGCCGCCTCCTGCTCCACAGGCCCGAGCGCGAGCGGCGGCGGCGGCGGCGGAAACGGGCGGGGCGGGCGGGCCGGCGCGCGCGCGCGGGGCGGGCGGGCCGGGCGGGCGGGGCGCGCGAGGCCTCGCGCGCCCCCGCCCGCCCGGCCCCGCCCCGCCCTGGCTCGCGCGCGCGCCCGCCCTCCTCCCAAACCCCCCACCGACCAATCGGCGGCTGCCGCGCGCGGGGCACGCCGGGAAGGGGCGCTATAAAAGCCGTTGTGCTATTTACGCCGCGCGGGTTTCGGGGCGTGGCGGGGCTGAGGGAAGGGGGCAGGTCTGTGAGGGTTTGGGTTTTTTTCTTTCTTATTTTTCTTTTTTTTGGGTGCTCGGCAGTGCTTGGGGGCTCGTGTAACAGTGCTTCGTTTTCCCACCTCGGGTGCTGCGCCCAGCTCTGGGTCCCGCAGTTCCAGAGGTGCTGGAGCGAGTTCAGACAAGGGCAGCAGAGCTGGTGAGGGGGCTGGAGCGCAAGACCTGTGAGGAGCGGCTGAGGGAGCTGGGGGTGTTCCCCTTGGTGAGGAGGAGGCTCAGGAGTGACCTTATCACTCTGCAGCTTCGTGAAAGGAAGTTGCAGCCAGGTTGGGATTGACCTTTTTCCTCCCAGGCAGCCAGGGATAGGAAAGAGGACGCAGTCTTAAGCTGTGCCAGGGGAGGTTTGGGTTGGACATTAGGAAGAATTTGCTCACAGCGAGGGTGTTTAGACGTTGGAATGGCTGCCCAAGGAGGTGGTGGAGTTGTGATCCCTGGAGGTGCTTAGGAAAGACTGGATGTGGCGCTTGGTGCTGTGTTGATGTGGTGTTTGGTCATAGGTTGGACTCGATGATGTCAGAGGTCTTTTCCAACATATCTGATTGTATGGAAGGCAGACATAAGGTGGTATCATTGTACCCCATTTTCCTATGGGCCTTTCAGTTCCCTCCTGCTTCCAGTGGAGCAGGTGAGCTGTGCTGTGAGGAGACACTGGGCAGAGCTGTTGAAGCTGGAGGAAGCCTGGGAGGTCAGGCAGTGTAGGAAGGGGCTGGAAAGGTTGGAGTCACTGTCACGTCTCACTGACAGGATCTCCTGAGCATGTCTGTGGTGACCCTGATGGCAAGGTTTGCCCTTGTCCTGGGATGCAGAGCCCTCTGGTTGGTGCAGCGTATCCTGGAGGAAGGGTACTGCTTCATTGTTGTTCCCCTCCTTGCCCACCTGAGAAGGTTCAACAGGTGGAACTGGCCTTTGGGGACTTGGGGGGGCATCACTGCAAAAGGGATGTGTGTACAGAGCAGGCTGATGACAAATACCCTCTGCTGTCTTTCAGGCTTCCCTTGTGCAGCAGGCACAGGAGCCTCTCACTGGCATTTGGGGATAACCTATTTGACCTGGGTTTCCCTAGAAGCTGGTGCTGTGCTGATCCTAGTATGTGATCTTAGGTGCTTGTCCCCATCCCCATTCCCTCCTTATTTGACAACATTTGCACTGCCAGCTGACTTTAGCCTGACCTTTTTATGGCCTACACTCTGTCTGTAGAGGAAGGAGCTGCTTAGCCCCTGTCACTGAGCACGTCCCTGTGAAGCATTGCAAGGAACTGACTTTTTTAATCAAGCAAACGTTTGATACAAACTGTTAAATGCTTGGTACTGATTCTTGACAGACAGCTGACAGTGTGCACAGTCAGAGGCCTGTGGTAGTTTGCCCTGTGGCTGGCCAGTACACCTCCACCTCTGACACTGGGACAGAAGTTCATTTGTCTGAAGCCTGTAGTGAAATTACTGTGGCTTGGACACCAGCTTGGTGGGGCTTGAACCAGAAGTCAGTTATTTCCAGGCCATAGGTCTTTTCATAATTGTTTTTTTATTCTCACTGTTTGATAGAGATCCTTGTGGCTAACTACTTTTTTTCATGGTCTGTTGGGAAATTTGGCCTTTGTTTACAAAACACTGTCAGGTGTTTTGTTCACAGTATGTGTGTGCTCCTTTTCCTGGGGCAGTAGCTCCTTGCCCAGGGCAGAGAGCTCTCTGGATTTGGATGGGTCTGTGGCCCCAGGTGGGCATCATTTTAATCAAAGTACTTCAGGAGGTGATTCTTCCCAATTTGGTAAATAGATAGCTTTTAATGAATTGAAAGCTTTGATTTTAATCAAGGTAGCCAAAAGCTCTGCTTCCAGGAATAAGGATCCTCAGTCTAACACTGTTAACCACAACTTCTGAAGTTGTCTGTATTGTGAACTCGACACTTTCTCATCTCATGTGTGTGCCATTGTTCAAAACATCCTGACTTTCATGTTATGGCCTGGATCCCAGTAGGTTTTCAACTTCAGGCATGGGAATGTGATAAAGAAGTGCAGCTCTTCTCACAGGACATGTGGAGACTTCATTTATGAGTTAAAAGCAATATATTCTGAAACAATTAGTTTGGTTATAAACGTAAGGTGTCCCCCTGCCCCAAAAAAAGAAAAAATTATTTTGCAAAGATAAGTGTCCATACATGAGAAAATAAGTTTAACTAATAGCAAGGAACACGCCAGGATATCTTTTGCAGATATTTTTATTGCAGAGATACCTTTTGCAATCAATTCCACATAAGTCAGGCAGCCTTCTAACTGTGTGTATAGCTATCAGAAAAAAACCCAAGAACTGAGAGGAAATAATAGGAAGCAGTAACTGATAAGATTTTTTTTTTTCTCTTAGAGAATGTACCCTGAGTTATGTTTTAGGTCAAAGCTGTATGCTTGATTGAAGAGAAAATGTAGTTTCTGTGTCAGGAAACTGAGAGCTTGCTTCTACCACCACAGCATTGACATGATTGTCTGTAAGCTGGGAATAGCATCTAGAAATGCTTGCCAACCAAACATGATGCTATGTCAATGTTGTCTTTGTTCTAGAGCTATAAGCTGAGCAGTGTGTTTTACTGTCTACCCCAGTAAAAATGTGGGTTTGTGTGTGGTGTTTGGGGAAAAAAAAAAACAAACAATCAACAATCCCCAACAACTTACCCTCCCCAGCTGATTTGGATATCCAGCTCCTCCTAAAGTCAGGAACTTTCATCTGAACCTGGGCTGCTCACAGCCATAAAGGACGAAAATTAGCAGGTCAAGCCACTCCAAACATGCAGAGTGTCTTCCCAGGTTCCTCATATGTGGCCTAATTAAGCAAATGGGAACTCTCCCAATGGTACCAGTATAAAAAAAAAAAAAGTGAAAGCAGCAGAGCCCAAACCAAAACGAGATCTATTTCTTCCACATAGGACATCATTCTTCCTCTCTCCCCAGTCTACACCGCATTTAGGCCAAGTGCAGGCCTTGGTGAAGTTCATTTTTGATCTGTCTCACAGATAAAGAATCCTGAAGGGCAAGTCACCTGTCTGAAGTCCTGAAGGAAGTGGCCACCTTGAAAGGCAGACCTTTAGCCTGCTCCTTCCCTGTCGCTGTAGCAATTAACTCCCTGTGTCTGTCCATGGGCGGTATCTCAGCTGGGCCTGTGGGTGCTGTGTCAATGTGCTGCTGTCACCACAGCCCTGACGAAGGGGAGAATTCCAATGCTCTGGACAGGGGATTTTGACAGCAGAGAAAACTGCCTTTCCACAGGGATGGGGAAATCGAAAGCCTCTGATATGCAGAGGGGGAGCAGAAGCTCCCAAAAGTTGCTGGCCTCTAGTGCAACACAGGCTTTTAGCAGTGGTTGGAGAAATGAAGCCTACAAGCCCCAGCTCAGTGCAGCTGAAGTGTCTGACACAGGCACAGGTTTGTGTGGGGCACAGGCACCTCCAAACTGACGTCAGTCAGGCTTCCCTGTTGCAGGATTGCAGGAGGAGAAAGCAGCTCTGTATTCCCACTGAGAGAATCCCTGGTGTGGAAACCCTCGAGGCTCAGAGGAACACGGACCTTTAAAGTCCTACAGCAAAGCCACCAGAAATCTTTGTGTTCTGTATTCCCTGTCCAAGTGTGGGATCCTCCCAGTTTCTTCCTGTGGAGATTTATTACCTGAACTGAAAGTTTATCTTGTGTTCCTGTCTGGGATTGTGTATCCAGGAGGCTGTGCCTCTTAGAGACCCTGACTGGCTCTTGGGCATGACAGCTCCAGACAGCAGTGACTTGCACGAGCTCATCCCTTAATCCCAGTGTGACCCACCTTCCTCTCTCCCACAAACAGAGCACAGGCAGCTCCTGCTGCAGTCCTGAAAGCCTTTCCTGTATTTCACTATCGTTTTGTTGCAAGTAATTTTTTTTTTTTTTTTTGCATAATTCTCTTAGCTTGTGTCTCAGTTGAAAGTTGAACAATTATTTATTTCACACCAACACAGCAGCTTTGCTTCAAGTGCATGGTAGCTGCTGTGGCAAGAAAATGCAATGGCAATGAGTAAGCTTGGCTTGTGATATGTACAGAGAGACTAAATTGAATTAAAAACCCTATCAGAAAAATCTACAGTTTTCCTAGCAGGCAGCAGGCAAGACCAGTGAAGGTCAGTTTATGCTCAAAGACTAAATTATGCTAGAACTTAGAGTTTTTAAATGGAGCAGAACAGAGAAAATTCAGAGATGTTTAGTAGGATCCAACAATAACTCTGTTATACAAACTTTAATGTTTTGTAAAACAATAGAATAGAGAATAGAGGGAGAATTGAAGATTTGAATTGTACAGTAAGGCATTTAATACTGACTCTTTTTGTGCACTTTAAGATAACCTGATTGTTCCTGTTTTCTGAATTCAGAAATATTTGGAGGAGCTCTAGTAAATTATACCACAAGAAGGTGAAATAAAACCACCTTCCACCTTTAAATTTTAAAGGATAAACTGAGGAGAATATATTGATGCATCTTGATCCTGAAATAATTAAGTTTCCCCAACATTTTACTAGTTCTTCAAAATTGGGTTTTTTTCTGTGAAGTGCCCATGCCCTTCTTTTCCAATTTTGTTTCAAGAACCAGCATAAAACCCCTTGCCCTAAGCATGAGGCACAAAAACGTTCAGCACATGCAACACTCCACTTACATCCCAGGCTAGCTTGTCAGCAGTGGGATCACATCAGGGATAGCACCCCCCTGGGACTAAATTTTCATCTGTAGTTTCAACCCGCCATTAAATTCTCAGTAAATCCGATGTTTTTCTCTTGCAGGCAGAAGGGAAGGACTGGTGGGTACCCCCTCAGTGTGAAACAGGCTGTGGCTGGGCAGGAAGGACAGACCTGGCAGTGACCTACAGGAACCTCCAGTCCTGCCTGGGCAGGACAGTGCCTGTGCTCTGCTCCCTTCCTGCTGCTGCACTCTGGAGAAGCCAAACCTCAGAAGCACAAGAGCAGGACACCTGGCACGAGCTTTCCCAGCTGGAAGGGGAGGGTGGTCCTGGCCATGCCTTGCTGCTGTGAGAGGCTCCCCCAGCTCGGCTCAGCAGGGCAGGATGAGAACTGAAGCTTTAGCAGCACTCGGTGCATTTGGCAGGGGGGTCCCTGTACCACCGGGAAACTGTTGGAGGCTCCCCCTGTCTGCAAGCAAAGCGTGAGACAAAATGCGTAATAACCTCGGTTATTCAAGTCTCCTGCTCCAAGTGACGCTCGGACAGACTTTTTAGGCCGCTTTTAGTGCTTTCTGACAGAGGAGGGAGCTGTCAGCTCAGCTTTGAGTCGCTCAGCAGGCAGACGTGCCCACCTGGGAGCTGACTGAGCTGTCCAGGCAGCCCACCGAAGGGAGATGTTAAGCCTGACTTGCAGGAGGTGGAACTCTAACCTGAAAGTGCTTAAACCTTTTGCTTAAAGTGCATCTCTGGGGTGTTTTGTGTCCCTGTACAATGAAAACCACAGTCACCAGGCCTGCAGGGCCAGTGGGAGCAGCAGACTTGAGCTGTTTGGAAATGGAACATTTGGCAGTGGGGTCTTGCACTTTCCCTGGAAAACTGGAGCCTGTACAAGACCTTCCTGTTAATGTCCAGAGCCAGAGCAGCCTCCTCTGTGCCTGGGCGATGCAAGCAGCCCTTTTATCTGGGAGACCTGCCAGGCAGCAGAAGCAGGCAAGGAAACAGCAAAGTTAAACTGGTCTGAGGTTGACTCAAGCCAACGTGAACTGGTCTGAAGTGGAATAACAACCTGATCCTATCAGCCATTTCTCCTGGTGCGACCCGTCAGTAGCCTTCCTGCCTCAGCCAGTGGCAGTGTTACGAGGTATGGCTTAATTACAGCCCTGAAATAAAAAGAATTTCTTCATTAGCTGTTGCTTTACAGCTGCATCAGTCATCTTCTGTCCAGCTGCTCGTGGCAGAGCTCCAAGTGGGCTGAATGGGGCTGGTTTGGCAGGTACGAGGATGCCGGTGGTTGGAGCGCGCAGCTGGGCAGAGCGGGGCTGAGTCAGAAGCTCCTGGTGACGTTGCTAAATTCAGTTTGCCACAAAGATCTTTTTCTCCTTCACACTGGAGCTGTCTTTATGCAGTCTTTCTGCCTTCAGAAATGTGGCTCAGACCCAGTCCCCGCTCATTCCAAAGCCGTTGAAAAAAGGCAAGTAGGAAAACGGGGTGTCTGTGTTACGTGTTTGGGGACTGGTTTCCACCACGCTTGTCTTCTGACAGCAGTTAGGTGACAAAGACTGAAAGCCTGTCTTCCCACCCAGGGTATTGTGCTTTATTTCAAGCCATAGAGATAATCCCTGGCAGATGACTTCATTTTAAATTATAGTGAGACCCTGAACTGATGATTTAGGAGCACCCATTGCCTTTGTTGTGGTTCGGATTTTGGTATGTTGCTTTGTGCCCCAGAAAGATGAATTGTTACTTGGCTAAGGCTAAATGAGGAGGTAATACCAAATGCTGTATGAAATGGAATCTCTTTCCAGCCTGAGTCAGTGCTTCCATATCCTGTTCCTCTTTCCCCCAGGTACTGGTGCTAGGAACCAGCAGCCTTTCCTCCACCTCAGTCGGTGCACCAGCATCAGCTTAGGGCTAATGTTCTGAATTAATGGTAAATCTTATGTATCTTGTACAGCAGAGACTGACTCACATCAGCTCACTTGATCGCTTATTCCAGGAAAATAACACTCAAATTTGCCAGAGAACTGTCCCTGACACATTAAAATAGTTGTGAATTCAAAGCTTTTGCAACTCAGAATGGCAATTTCTGTATGTTTTCCTCTAAAATTGTTCATATTGAAGTGTGGGAATTGCACTACAGCCTAGACAGACTCTTCAGTTTGAGAAGAGTAAAAAAAAAAAAAAAAAGGTTCCACGCAACTCAGCTCAGACTAATGTAGAGTTGCACAAAAACCTCCCTAAGAAAAACCAAGGCATAAACTTGGGACTTAATGTCTCAAATTCATGCAGAGTTTGTCTTAAAGAATATATTAGTCTCAGTAACCCAGGAAAGGACTGTATTTATCTGGAAAAAGCATCTTTCTCAGCGATAGCCTTAATTCAGTCCTTTTATGTTTTATTTAATGTTTTTTTTTTTTATAAGAAGCTAAAGGTGCTGGACCAAACACTGCAGAAGCATAAAGCTTCCCCTCTTGTATGAGAGGAGCAGAGGCTTAAATGGGAAAAAGGCTTGCTTTTAGACTTCTGAGTTTTGGCACAAGTCCCAGTGGGATGTGTGTGACTGGCCCTCCCCAGCTTCTGCACAGTGTTGCATTTCTTCACAAAAATAGGACCTTTACTGGTACTGGGGTAAACAGAGAAAAACGTAGGGGAAATGCTCTGGGCAAGGGGGAGCAAAGCAGTGTGAGGTGTGTGGTGGATGGCTCTGGGTCAGCTGCTCCTGCTGAGTACCTGGATCGTTCAGTGTGCTCAGTAAGGCTGTATCCCAGGGCTGCAGAGCCTCCTGCTCTCTCAGACCTTCTGAGGGACTCTGTGAGGGTAGCTCAGACGTGGCTGACTGATCCCTGACTGGCAGCAGGACCAGTTACATCTCAGAATCACCTCATAAACCTCTAAAATCTTGGAAAACCGATTTCCTTGCAAAAGCCAAGACAAAATATGCCACGTTGAGCCAAAATAACATTTTGTTATTTGGAGATTGACTTCAGCTCAATTTCTGAGGCTGGGTTCAGGCTCAGCTGCTGCTTCAGAGCGAGCCAGAGAAATTGTGTGTGTGTGCTGTTACCCCCTGGAAGTGAAGGCACTGAGGTGAAGTCTCACCAAGCCACGAAGGGTGAAGTTGTGTAATGTAGAGGAGGGCAATGCAATTTCTAGTGGTCACTGCTGTTCTGGGGCCGTGCAAGGGTTTCCCACGTGTTATCCTCTCCTCTACAGCAGCAACCAACTTTATTGCAAATGTGCAGTAAAAAAGACAAGAACACTGCAGTGCTTTGTTGTGACACTCTCTTCCCTCTCCTCCCCATGTTGCTGGTAGAGCTCTGCACTCAAAATTCAGATGCAGTTCACGTTTGGCGTGATAGCAGAATAAACTATAGGATTAAAAATGTTCCTGGTTCTCCCTTTTAATGTTTTCCCTTCTCACTATGGCATCCTTGGCATCCCTGGGGATGGGATTTGCACTTCTGTGCAAAGTTAAACCTATGGAAGTGACAATTGGAAGAGGGAAGGGAGGTCGTGTTGAGATGGACTAATGTCAGAAATCCCTTGTGTTTAATAGCTTTTATTATGAATAATATGTCCCCTACAATATGAGGTAGTAGGAAAAGAAAGGGAAATAGGAGAGTATATATAATCAGGGTTTCTAAAAGTCCTTTTGGAAGTGCTCCCTTTCCTCAGATTTCCTCAGCTGCTCCATCAGCAGCTCTCTACAGATGTTCTTTAGCTGGAAGAGGTTCATGAAGTATTTTTTTCAAGACAGCTTTTTTGGTCAGGAAGAGATGAAAATCTTAAACCAAAAATGTCTTTCAACTTTAAATTTGGAGTTGTTGTCATAATGTATTCCCTTACAGAGCTGCCAAAGAGGTTTTTAAAAGCGCTATTTATGCATGTGCATTAAAAGCAGGAGCACACCATGGCTATATGAAATTAATTTTCTGGTTTTGAAGCTAGCAATTAAGGTTGGGACAAATGTTCCTGCTGGTTGTTCCTCCTGCAGTCACTCTTGTAAAACTAAAAGAAACCACGGACATGAAAGCTCTGTTGGTGTCATTACTGCTGGGCTGCTTTGCTTTGTGGAGCGTCAGCTCCTCTCTGGTTAGAGTGACATTGTGTAAGGCTCTTAAAATCCTGCTGAAATCCCTGAAGCCTGTGAGGGGATCCCTCATTAAAAATGCTGGAAGACAGTCTAAAGTGTCACTCGCTGTAGAGAATGAGCTTGTTGACAAGACCACATTAAACTCAGCACTTTTCGCAAGCACGGTTTGCAAACCCAGAGAGATGGAGCGTGACGTGTCCCTGCTTCCCTTCTTGTTCCTGTCTGGATGAAAAATGGAAAAACACTCTGGGTAAACTGTCTCGTGTTTTCAGAAAGAAAAAACTCTAAACTTAATCTAGACTTCATGTACAAGAGAGGAGGTTAAAAAAATCACAGCAAGGCTTGGTTTGTACATGTGTATTCTTGTGCAGCTCAAAGACAATGTAAGATCATCCTCAGGATGAAGTAGGAAGTACACAATCACTGCTAAGATAATGCAAATTGAAGGCATGCCACAGGAGGAGAAATTAAGACAATATTTCAGTGCAAATGTCCCTATAAAATACATTTTTCACCAGGAAAAGACGTGGATAGCCCTGTGCTTTGTGAGTGTCTGATGCATTGCAGTAGGAGCTACAAATATTCCCAGCACAGATAAAGGGGTATATTCTCCTCTGGATCAAACACAAATGTCTGTGAGAAGCATCACTACTGATGTGAGAACAGATGATGGCTGTGGAGCAGAGATCCCTCTGAGCACTGGCCCCTGCCTGGCATCACTGAAGGAATTTGGCCAGACCTGTTTGGTCATGAGTCAAAGTTGTGCACCCGAGTTCCAAACAACTGGAGCTATAAACAGTTTAAACTGATTTTCAGGGGAGTTCAAAGATGAATAATGCATCTCTTCAGGCTCGTAAGTGATCTTTTATTCACAGAAAATCAAAGCGATGTACAAATGCAGTTGCTGGCCTTGGGGAGGGGAGTCTGAGTGACTGCTTGTCATTCACAGCAGCTATCAGAGGTGATGTGACATCTGAAGGGAAGAGATGAGAGCTCCATGGCAATTTGTTAAATAAAAACCATCTCAGTGTCTTGCTAAATAGCTGATAATCAAAGGTGCAGAATTCTAATCTACTGTTCAGGGCTTCAGTAGCAAAAAGAGAAGCTCACAGGCTACAGCCTACAAAATTTTTTCTTCCTTACCTTTGTGAAAATTTGCTTGTATCCATGAAAATTCCCTGTGACAGAATTCCTTGTCCTGCTACTGTAAGTCTGTGCTGCTCAAGACACTCTGCAGGCATTACTGAGTGTTTTGTCCATCACTGCAGTCCATTCTGGTGTTTTGGTGGCTAGAGTTTTGTTTTAGCCACTAGATCCTGCACCATCCAGGTTTGTATGGTTCTGGGATCTGAACACAAGGTGGGATTCTAAACTTGACCCTTTTGGTTTCCAAAGGCAGGAGGTAGGAAAAGTTACATGTCTGCCTGAAAAGTTCCTGCCATAACTTAAAAAAATTTTCATTTAATTATAAGACTATTTCTGCTAACAAATCAAGGAGGAAGATAGTTTGCTCTTTAGCATTTGTGGCCTAAATAGACAGTTAACCAAAATTTGCATATTTCTTAACACTTTTAAATTTGTCTGAAAAGATGTAAATGCCTTTCCTTACTCTGTAACAGTAAATTTTTTATTCCTGTCATGAGAAAGAAACATTCCCCTGCCCTGCAGTGGGAAATGAATTTAAATCAGAAGGCAAACTAACAGATCAATAGTTAATCCTTCAGTGCATCTCCTGGTCTTGGTTCATCAGCAGTGACATGGAGTTGCTGTGTTTTGGGCAGCCAGGAAGGACTTTGGAGTGGAGCCCATCTGTGTCAATGCTGATGGAAAATCCCCAGAGCTGTGCACTCTGTTCCAGCCTCTTGCCTGCCCCTCCAGGGAGGGTATTTCCATGTGGAGTTAGTCAGAGCTGTTTGTGTTTTGCTGTGTTCCCAAGGCAATCAGCATCCTTATCACATCTGTTTGCCTACTGGGCAACCGAAGTGAACTTCACAAGGCTCAGCTCACCTTGTCCAGCAGGTAAAGGTAACTGAGAGAGAAAGGACAACAAAGTATCTTGTTGCGTCACTGGAGCAGGTGAGGGCAGAACTGGGAGGTTGTGTCTGGGCCACAGGCTGAGCTGAATGACCTGGCACAGGAACCATGTACTCTGATGACATGATGTGGAGTACTGGAGGAGGAAGATGTGATGACTGCTCTGTTGAGCATCATTTCTGATTGTTACTGCTGGGATGAAGCTGAGTCCCTCCCTACAGTGGCTAAGGTGGGTGGAGAAATGTTACCTGGATCTTGGGAGGTAGGACTGTGCAAGGCCAGCTTGCCCACATCTGCTCCTGCTCAAAACCCACCTCACTTTCTGACTGCCACTAAGAGAGAATTTAAAAGTGAATAGGCTGATCTGCATCCCCCATCAGAGATGTGAGGGGCCCAGCAGGGCGCAGACAAGCCTGCTGAGACCAAATATCAGCCATAACCCAACACCCAGGGCCTCACTGGAGAGTGCATTTACTTCCTTCTGCCTCACCTCTTCCCGATGCACTGGATCAGAGTGAAGGCATGAAGCTGTCAAATAAGACCAAATTCTAGTGTTTCATGTTGTAATGGGAAAACTTATGTGCTAAGTGTTAAATGTGTGCTGAGTTAAATAACTTCAAGGCTGGAGGAAGGAGAAGTGTCTGATGGTCAGAGCTGGCAGTTACAAGGCTTTTGAGTTCTGTTCCTCTTCCTGCCAGTGATTCACTGCATGGCTCCAGGCGAGACACGTAACCAAGCTGGAATATTTTCTTCCAGCTGCAAAAGAGCTGTAAGGCCACATACAGGGAGGGCCTCTGAGGTTTAAATACAGCCCTGATGGAGGTGGTTGGGATGTATGGGAATGGATGTGAAACCACAGCAGGAGAGACAGCAGCAAACTCCACTGTTCTTGTTGCATCTGAAGGTGGCTCATGTACCAGCAGAGAGCAAACTTTCCCTGCTAAGAGGGTTAAAGAGGCTGGAGAAAGCTCAGAGGGGTGCAAAGGTTGCTTTTATACAGGGGGAAGAAAAGGAGAAGCCAAGGTATTTCTGCCGGGTTGCGGCAGCCCCAGCAATAGAACCTGCTCAAAACCCTCTCTGGGTTTGGTGGGAAGGGCTCAGGTGCTGCAGAGCAGCTCTGCCACTGCCCCGACCGGCAAGGCCATGTGGTCAGGGTTGCTGCAGGGCGGCACCTGCTTGTCCAGGGCCCGAGGGAAGGGGCCCAGTCACCAGAGGCTCTGGCTGTTACGGAGCCTGAGGCTCAGGGGTCACCCAGGCGGGATGCTGGCACAGCCCCAGCACAGGGGAGGCTGTAGGGACACAGCGCTACCGTTCACGACCAGCTGTGCCCTGGACAGAGCATGGGCTGGAGGGGAGAGGAGAGCCCCCTTTGCTGCAGGGGTTTGGGGGTCCTGCGCGGTGCAGGGAGGGACTCCGGGGCTGTGGGCCGCAGGGCAGAGCATGGGAAGGGCCGGGAGGCAGGTGGGACCCGTGCGAGCCCCTTGGAGACCCGGGAGGACTCGAACCCGCGGGCCCAGGAAGGCCGAGCCCGCCCGCCAGGGGGCGCTCTCTCTCGGGGCGTTGCCGCGGGCGGGGGCCGCGAGCCTTCGGGGTGCCACGGCCCCGCCCTTAAAGAAGCCACGCCCCATGTGGCCCCGCCCCCCGGTCCCGCACGTACCGCCCCCTGGCGGCGGGGCGGGGCGGCGCCGGGATCGCTCCGGGCCGGCCGCACCGGGAGCCCCGGGTGAGAGCGCGGGGGGCGCCGGGACCCCGCCCGCCATCGCCGCAGCTCCCGAGCCGTGGGGCCCCGCGGGGCCGGACCGGCAGCGCCGCGCCGCTCTCACCCCAGGCCGCGGCCTGCTTGGCGCCGGGGGGCGCGGGCCGGGTCCCGCACCGCCCTGACGGTGGGCGCGGTGGCGGCTGCACCGGTGCCGGTGCGGAGGGCGCTGCCCGCGGGCAGGCGCGGCCCAGGGCTGCGGGTCCCGGCGGGCAGGCCGTGCTGCGGGGCCGCTTGGGGCAGAGCCTCCTCTCCGCGGGGCACGGGCAGCGGGGGGTGGACAGGGGCAGGGGCCGGGGGCTCCGCTCCGCTGCCCGTGGGGAGGGCGGGGGGCGGCCGGCAGTGCCGGTGGGGAGCGAGCCACGGGAACCGGGAAGAACGGCCCAAAATATCCCGCTCTCCTCTGGGGCGGCTGCCATCAGGGCCCTGGGGCTGGGCGTGGGGCCGGCGGCTCGGGGGAGCCACCGGGGCCGTGATTGGAGGTGCCGGGTCTGTGTCGGTTACAGGGAGGAGCCGGGGCGCTGCGGAGCGGTGTGTGTGTGTCCCCAGAGCAGTGTGTGTGTGTCCCCGGATCGGTGTGTGTCCCCCCGGATCGGTGTGTGTCCCCCTGGAGTGCTGTGTGTCCCCCCGGAGCGGCGTGTGTGTCCCCCGGGCAGTGTGTGTCCCCGGGAGCGGCTGTGTGTCCCCCGGAGCAGTGTGTGTCCCCGGAGCGGTGTGTCCCCGGGCAGTGTGTGTCCCCCGGGAGCGGCGTGTGTGTCCCCCCGGAGCGGTGTGTGTGTCCCCCCGGAGCGGTGTGTGTGTCCCCCCGGAGCGGCGTGTGTGTCCCCCCCCCGGGAGCGGCGTCTGTGTCCCCCCGGGAGCGCTCCGCTGCCAGGGCACCCGGGAGCAGCCCCGGTGCGGCTCAGGTGTCCCCGGGGATGGCCGGGCTGGGGCGGCTGCAGGACATCGTCCTCCTTCGCCGTCCTTTTCCCGTTTCCGTGTTTGTCGGTGTCCCGTGCGTTCAACTGCAGAGTTTTGGGAAGAAACCTTGGCCTGGGGGATCCTGCAGGAGCAGGTGCTCCTCGGGACACCCCTGCTCTGGGCAGCAGGTCCGAGGCCAGTGGGCGCCTCTCGGCTGCTCTACCGTGGCTGGTTTTGCTTTTGGTCTCGTGAATCTGAGAGGAAGCAATGATATTTATTTTTTCCTGCTGCAGCGCCGAAGATCCTGCACCCCTGTGGATGCCGTGAAGTGTTTCTGAGCTGAGCTGGTGTTTCAGGTGAGTGGGGTCACGGTGTGAGACTGTGCCAGGCCCAGGAGCGTGGCCGGTGCCAGGGCTTGGTTTTGCCATCCCCCTGCGTGCCCGGACCGAGCAGAGCGGAGCCGCCTGCGCTTCCTACCAGGATGTGGCTTTTCTCTTGCCATAAAGCTGAGCGAACAAGCAGCAGCCTCTGTGAACGACTCTTTGTGGACAAAGTGTGTTTATAAAACAGAGGTAAAGGTGAATTGTTTACTTCAGCGTTTGCTTCCAAACCTGTCTCCTGTGAAAGTCCCAGGGGAGTGTTGCAGCCAGTCCCTGTGGGCAGAGCTGTGTTTCAAGGGAGTATAAAACACAAACAACTCTCCTGAAATGGTTTGGGTTGCAACTCCCCAGAGTGGTTGCACTTGGTGGGTGAAAACAAGCAGGAGGCATTCACCAACCAGGCTGCTGTGTCCCACAGTCAGCACAAGAGAAAAGATGCCAAACAAAACAGGAAGCCTTTGTTGGGGTTATAAAAACTCTTCTAGTTTAAAAAAAGCCATCTAAAAGGAATACTGGTAATCCATTGCACCTGAGGGTGTTGGGGATGCTTTTTCTAGCTGGGTCTTCAGCTTTCTCTGAGCATCTCTGGGTACTTGGGTCTGGATACACAGCTTAGTTCTGAACTGGCGTGGTCCTCATTTGGATCACTGAAGGAAGGCCTGGTCTTTTAGGTTTACTGACAAAGATGCTTCCCTGGTCACAGCGTTGGTCCTGGTATCTAAATGATAAATTATTCTACTGTGATCCCCTGATCCTTAGCCCAGTGCTGTGTATCTGTTACCTGTTGGGTCATATGGGCTCCCAGGGTAGTTTTTGGTCTCTCCTGGATGCAAAATTGGACTTGAGCAGTTCTGAGGAGATGGGGATGGTGCCTCTCTGTCCTCCCTTCATAACCACCTTATTCCCAAGAGGCACTGAAGCAGTATAATTTGTACCTGGTGACCAATTGGAACAGGCTGATGCAATATGGGACTAATATACAGGAGGCTTCTGGGGGGTTTCCACTCCTTTCAAGCTTCACACATCAGAGGAATTAAACGAGAGTGCGTTTTGCTGCATATAAATAACTTCAGAAAGCAATTGCTTGCCCAAGTGCTGGCTTGACTGCCCTCCTTTTTCTCCTCTGCCCTTGCTGCCAGTGCATCAGGAACCGTGGCGCACCAGGTGTCCATCATGACCGACTGGGTGCTCCTGGGGCTGATCGCGGCGCTGGTCGTGCTGCTGCTGCTCACGGTCTTCGGCTTCGTCGTGTACTCGGGGCTCTTCACCGAGGTGGTCGTGAGCGCCGGCTCCCCCCCTGTCGGCACCATGACTCTGGCCTACAAGTTCAGGGTGGGCCCCTATGGAGAGTCCGGGCAGCTCTTCACTGAGGGCTGCAGCATCTCCTCGAAGCTCTGCTCCATCGGTGTCTACTACGACAACCCTCACACGGTAAGGAGTGCCCGGGGAGGCCACCGGCTCCCACAGTCAGCTCAGAGGTTCTTAGCGTGGGGTGCTCCCAGATTGCGTTTCAGACATGGGTTCACAAAGGTCTCCCAGGTCTGCAGAGGATGCTTTGTGAGGAAAGGCACCTGAAAGCAGATGGGTTTTTGGATAACCCTAACTGGAAGCCACTGGGCGAGCAAAGCTTGCTGTCTTCTGATAGCCTCTGCTGAATAAGTTCTCAGCAGGATAATGGAGCTGGTTGTGGAGCAGAGGGGAGTGTTTGTGACCCCAAGATGAGACATTCCTTGACAGATTCCTTGGCTGCTGGAAGTGCAGTCCTTTGGGACTTGCAGCTCTGTGGTTGAAAGCAAGTGGTCTCTTCAGATCAGTCTATTCTCATCCATACTCCTTCTCTTGTTTCTAGTGCTCTCATGTGTTTCTGAGCTTCCCTATAGTTCTTCCATCTCCTGGGAGTTGTTAGTGAAACCTCAGGTGCTGTGTGCTGAGGGCTCCTGTCTGATGAAACAGTTGCTCCATGATTCTCTCCGGGCTGAGAGGTGAGCAGAAAGCGTGCTGCCTGATGGCTGTCAGCCAGAACCAAGTACTCTGATGGGAACAATCCAAGACCGGGAGCAAACAGAAGGTCATCAGAACTCGCTGGGGGGTGAGGATGGGTGACACAGGGGTCTCCAAATTATGGCATGTGGGCATTTGTCTGGGGCAGACAGCCTGGCTCCCCAGTAATTCTGCAGTAGCTAGCGTGACCGTGGAGGAATCTGTGGGGAGGAGGGATAACAGTGGCCAGCAGCTGTGCATGTGTGCTTGGGCACGTGTGTTGGGTCTGGCACAGGGCACAGTGCTTGGGCTGATAGCTCTCACCCAGTGTTTCTGCTCTGGGAGTGGCTGGCCCTGTTTTAGGAACCCTGTTCCGTGGCTTTTAAGATGGTGCTCCCAAGTGTTGGACCTGCTTCGAGGAAACTTGTCCATGAAAATGTAGTGCTGAGAGAACTGTGACAGGAAGATATTGGAGGTGAGAAAGCCTGAGCTTGGCTGTGCTCAGCGGAGCCTGGTGTGCTCAGCCACCTTGTATCTTTGTATCCTGTGACGCGCTGACTTATCTTTGCCTTCCTGGATCATGGGAGGCAGAGAAGACACTATGGTGCCTCTTCCTGGCCTAGGAAGGATGATGGCAAAGAGGAGTCCTCCCCTAGGGATGAGCTGGGCCGAGGCACGGTTCGACTAGGCATGCTTAGACCATTTTCTCTGAAAGAAGTGTCATGTCTGGAGTGGGAGCCATGGGGAGTGCCTGGTACGAGAGTGCCCACGTGGTCAGAGTGGCCATTTCACCACCTCTGCTTTGTGTGCTTGTCCTTGAGTGAGGTCCTTGCCTGGAACTGAGAACCCTGGCGTTGCTGTTTGTTCCCCTGTGGTCTCTGGGGACGGAGCAGGGCAGTCAATGCTGTCAGAAGGGCTCAGTGTCCATTCCTGGTGCTGTTGTGCTCCAGGGACCTGATGTGGACACGCCTGTGGTTGCCCTGCAGACCTTCTGCTGGCACTGGGGCAAAGGCGTTGTGCCTTACCTCTTTGTTTGCCAGAGCCTGGGCCAGTGAAAGCCTGTACTGCTGAGACACCACAAATATCCTTATCCGTATCTGTGTAACGCTTGCCCTGGCTGGCACAGGGAATGCTTTACCTGGTAGCACCAGCTGAGGCTGGGAAGGAGCAGCTCCTACCTGACCGTGAAACTTTGGGCTGTCTGTGCAGGATCAAGCTGCCTTCCCTTTCTGGTCCTGTCTTTTTTCACCTCTTCCTGCATCTGTTGCATCTCTGCCCTCATCCCTGTCACTGGAGCAGGCAGTGGGGTTGTTGAACTTGTCTCGTGTGGCCATCCAGGGTTTTGAAAGCAGCTGTTTCTCCTTGTGGTGGGAGCCTAACCTGCCCTCTAAAGCTTGGCAAGCAGCCCCACGGACCTTGCCCTTCTCTGGATGGGCTGCCTTGCTCATGACATCAGGCAGGTGACATGGGCCTGAACCTCCTGCCTCTGTAGCCACTGTGGTGGCTGGGACACAGAGAGGACGTGCAGGATGTAACTGCAGTGCCTGTGGCTCTGCCTGGGGACAGGAGCCTCCTCTCACCTGCCATCCCTGAGCACAGAGTCACACCTGGGTGTGCTGGAGTACCTGTGGTGCTGGTGGGACCTTCCACGGGCTGATCTGTGGCTCCTGAATTGGTTCCCGCAGAGATTCGTGTCTCACCAACAGGCAGGTCAGGCCAGACAGGGTGCTGGGAGTGAGGATGTCTTTGGGCAGATGGCTGTCTTGCCTCTGGGCAGGTGAAGAAAGGGCCAGTTTTGGGTGGGTCACTTGGCTGGAGACTGCAGTGCTCATACCTGGCGTGCTGGCTCAGGTGCATGTATCCACTGAGTCATGGTGGCATGGGAGATGGTGTGCACTGCTGGCTTCTTATTCCTTGGAGGTTCAGCAGGCTGGGATCAGTCACCCAGACTGCCTTTCCCCTGGAAGGAAGATGTGACCTCCTCCTCTTCCTCCTCGTTCTCAGTGCTCTCCTGACCTCAGTGGAGCACCCTGTGGCAGGGCTGGCCCGCCCAGAGCTGGCGACCCGCCGCGGATGTTGACTTGTCTCCAAAAATAGGCCTTTTGTCATCAGGCAGAATGTGCTGCCTGTGTCCCACAGCGTCCCTGGCTGAGCGCCCATGGGCCCTGCCCAGACAGCCGCCCCCAGCCCAGCTTTTGGCTTCTTGGGGGTTTTGGTGCACCCAGCACAGTGGCAGGAAGGTGCTATGGGGCAATTGCTGTGCTGGTGGACTCATGGTCAAATAAAGCTCTGCCCAAGAGAGAGGATGGGAATGCTAGAGCTGGAGAGCAGTGTCCACCTGCTGGGAGTGGAGCTGGGGGCAGCCTATGGCCTGGAACGTGTGGGCTGCCTCAGGGTCATGCCAGGTCTCAGGGCAGCCACTGCCACCAGCATCCCTAGGTCTCCCTGCTGGCTCCTGGCTCTCCAACATTCACACACAAGGACGCTGCCTGAGTGCTGCCAAACCGCTGCCAGCAACGTTTTATGTGTTTTAATGGACAAGATTAATATTAATTTGGACTTCTTTTTTTCCTTTTTCCTTTTTATTTAATATTTAGCAGCCCAGAGGACTTCTCCCTCCTTCTCTCACCTCTGGCAGGAACAGAAATAACTCCTCAGCAAGGACTGATGTGGCGGGCGGGTTTGTGCTCAGCTCCAGCCAAGGCCCTGCTCATGTAGAGCTGTAGGCACGTGCCAGGGCCTTTTGCCTGCAGTCCATGTGCTCAGCGACCAGCCTGTGCCCAAGTGTTGGAGGGATGAGGCCAAAATGCTCTCTGAATGCAGGAATGGGTTTTGCTCCTGTCGGCAAAGCTGCCAGATAGGTTAACTAATCATTTCCAGAACTGTGTCAGGATGCTCGGGGGAACAAAGGCTTTGATCAGCACCTGCCTACCGGAAAGATTTGTTAGGGGAAGGCTGGTTTTAAGTGGAGTATTTCCTTCCTTCCCTTGAGATGGGCTTTGCCAGGCAGGGGAGAAGGCAAATCTGCCTTGCTGCTGCCCTTGGGAAAGTGCCTGTGGGGCTGCACAGTATGAAAAAGAAAGGTAAAAGGAGAAGGGAGGAAGCAAATGCGCCTGGTCCCAGTGGTGCTGCCTGCACCATCAGCTCCAGTCATGACAGTTTCTCTGGGGCTGGGATTGAACTGTCTTTGCTCAGGACATAAATGGAGATTGCATATTTAAAGGAATTTTACCTAGATTTCCCTTATCTCCTTGATTCATCTGGGCCTTTCCCCATGGATGCCTTTTACTGGTGCCTCTTACTGTCTTTGGGTTGGATCTACTTCTCTTTTGCTGCTGGGAGCATGGATGAGTGCTGGGCGCAGCCGTGTCTGCAGCTCCCTCTTGCAGCACAGGAGGGCAAGAGCGAGCCGTGAGGCGCATCCTCAGCCTCATGGATGCTGCTCCACAGGCTGCTTTCTTCCTTCCATTTACATCTGCTTGGGTTCCCCCTCCAGGATGGTCCTACGGTTCGACATCAAAAGGTGTTTAAGGGAAAGGCAGGGCAGGGAGTGCGGGGACAGTAGTTACAGTGCAGGAGGAGGCGTTGGTGAGCTTTAGCACAGTGAAGTTAGGGATGAGACTGGGAAGCACAGAGCAGAGTTGCCCTTGTGGGAGTGCATGGGGATGGGAAGTGGTAACACACTGGCTTTGTGTGCATCCTCTCTCTGCTTCACATTGTCCCTGCAAGAGCTCTGTGACAGCTTTGTGCCCGTAGATGGTATCAGGGGAAGTGGCTGAGTCCTCCTGCCCGTGTTCCTGCCCAGTGACGTGGGTCAGCTTGAACTCGAGTGGTGGGATTCTGTTAAAAACCAGAAATGAAAGTTGTGACCTGGGTCAGCTTTGGTGTGGAGATGGCCCAAGTCCTTTGGGCCATGACTGTGGTGGGAGCAGAGCCTTGAGCACCCCTGTTCCTGGGCTGGGAGCCCTGCACCCCTGGTCTTACTGGGAGGAATTCCCAAATTTGTAAAGAGAACATATTTTAGGTTCCACATGATGTTGGGGTCTAGGATAGAAGTGAATGTGTTTCTCTTCATGTTACTATGAACAGCTTGGTGGCTGCCTACAAGTCTTACCTGCCTCAGTTTTCCCACCCCTATCAGTGCCATACTGAGTGTGCCTGCTTAGGAGGGACCCAGCAGCCTCTGGATTTCTCTCCAGCTTAGTGCCAGTGGCCCGTGCTGGTTGGTGGCATGTCCAGGTGGCTGCCAGTGACCTCCTTGGGGATGGGGTGGAGGCAAGCTGGGCAAGTTGTGGTCACATCTCTCAGCCCCCTCCCCAAGTTTCAGGGTGTCCTGCAGATGGGGATGGTGGCGAGCACGTCTCGACAGTCGAGTCTCTGATGGGGAGTCGGGAGAGAACTTCCTGCAATGGCTGTCACTTGTGGTAGGTTTGGGTGAGCAGCTCGATGGGGTTTAGTTCTCTGCTGCAACTCCCTCTGCCCTCCAAGGAGGGATGCAGCACCTTCCCCACTGGGCTGTGCACTTAGCCTGGGAGGAATGCTGATGATTTAGGCCTGGATCAGCCTTGGTTGGGAGCAGACACCTGCTTTGGTGTGCTGGACCATTGCATTTGCCTTGGTTCATGGTAGTCTCCTTTCCCCATGCTCAGCAGGTTGAGGTTTTGGCCAGATTAAGCCTCTCCTTCCAACCCTGTCTGCCTTTCCCCTTCCATCAGGTGTCTCCGGAGAAGTGCCGCTTTGCCATAGGCCGAATCCTGAGCGAGGGAGACGCAAAGCCGTCGGAAGAGCAGATCAAACGGTTCCAGAAGTACGGCTTTAAGATCTTCACCTTCCCTGCTCCCAGCCACGTGGTCATGGCGACCTTCCCGTTCACCACACCGCTGTCCATCCATCTAGCAGTGAACCGTGTCCACCCAGCCCTTGACACTTACATCAAGGTAAGCGAGTGTGGCGTGAGGAGCGTTGCATGTGTTTGGTGGGCTGTCAGAGGCTTCTCTTCCTGACAGCTGATGTGGCTGCTCTGACATGCCATCTCTTGATGTCTTCCCTTGGGCACTACCATCAAGATCTCCTCCTTTTCCAATCTGGCAGGTAGTTCCCCAGTAGGGATGTCCTTCCATTCGCTCTGTAGGCGCAGGGGTATCTTTTCTGCTGTTTTGTGTTTACGACAAGCAAGTTCTCGTCTAATGACTTGCTGCTTTTCTCCTTAACACGGAGATAAAAGCTGATTTTCCCCTTGAGTCTCTTTCTTGTTGTTAGGATCTGGCAGGTTTGTGCCCTTCGGTGTAATGCTTTGTGCCATGGAACTTCTGTTTTGAGTGCCAGCCTCACCAGTGGGGCAGCTGTCTTCAGCAGGGACAGGAGGAGAAGTTAGAAACTTTCTGGCCTATGGACTTATGAAAAGTTTGTTTCAAGTAATACATTGAAATTTGTGACCCTTGGCCCTGGCTGGGCAGCTGGCTGCTGTGAGCTGTGTTTGCCCTTGCCCCTGAGTGGAGCAGGTGGCCATCCCCGCTGCTTCTGGTCTTTTTGAAGCCAGCTCTGGTGCCAGACCAGCTGTGGCAAGGGTGTTCCCAAGCAGCACATCTGACACAGACACCTCCAGATCCAGGCTTTCCAAAGAGCAAGGAAGGTCCTGCCCAGCTGGGTGATAGAGGGAAGGGACTGCCCTACCTGGTGTGGGAGGATGCTGTGGAGGGGCCTGCGCTCAGCCCTTGGCTTATCTGACTGTCGAGTTCTGACGCTTTCGTTTGTTCGTGTTGAAACACACTATTTATAAACTTGCTTTTCCTGGCGAAACTCCCAGCCTTGTGGGGGAACCGTGTGAATCCCTCCAGCCTGCGCTGTGCTGCAGGATGGCTGCCTGGGCGCCAACCCTGGAACTTCATCCGGGGGCTCTTTGCTGGACCCGCCTGTCCGCCCTGTCCGCCGGCAGCTGCCCGCTGGTACCGGCAGAAGATGAGTAGGTGAGACCACCCTCTCGTGCCCCCCGCGCTGGGGAGCGGGTGGAGAGCAGAACCAGTTCCCCATTCCCATCCTCTGTGTCTCCCCCTGGAGCTGTGCCGGCTGTTTTGCTGCGGGGGGTGTCGGGCACTGCTGCCAGCCCTGCGGATGCGCGGGCGGGCACGGAGGGGGCTGGCGGGGGTGGGAGCATCAGGTTGGCTGCGGGAGCGCTCGGCGACACCGGGCTGACGCTGCCTTTCTTGGGGAAAGGTCCCGGCAGCGCATCTGTCGCATGAGGGATGGAATTGTTAAGAGCTAAAAAGGGAACCACGGGTTGTTCTGGGAGCACCTGGCAGCGTTCAATGGGAGCGGCTGAGTTTGAGTTAAAATAACTGAAATGCTACGAGAACGCAGGACCCACGGCCGTGTGCAGAGGGAGGGGACACATTTTGATCTCTGCCCCAGTCCCAGCAGCACGTGAGCCAGGGTGTGTGCTTGTGTCTGTCCAAATGTCCTGCAGCAGAGCACGCCCCCCTGCCCATCTGGCACTGACTGGGGGGACACAGGCAGGGGGCTGATGGGGTTGCCATGCCGGGTAGAGCAGAGGGCACTGGGCTGCACCGTGGGGATGCCCTGCCCTTCTCCAGTGTGAAGTCAAGGCACGGAGGACTCTGGAGGCCGTTTGCAGCCATGCCAGGAGCATCCCTGCCACTTCTCCTGCATTACTGCTGCTTCTCCCTCAGGCTGGGCTGCCTGCACCCCTGGGGCTGTGCCGGCACTTCCCGGGGTGGAGGGATGGGGAGGGAAGGGGGAAACTTTCATGGAAACAGGTGACCTGTGCCCGCTTGGTGGTGGGAATGGGGGTTGCCATGGAGACAGCTTCTCCAAATAGCATCCTTCATCCCACCCCCAGAGCCCGGCTCCCTTAAGCAACCCGAGACAGCAGCGAGACAGATTTGCTTTATTTATTTATTTCGTGCTGTGCCTGCTTTGAGAAGGGCGCTGCTAATGAGAGCCGGGGGTCAGGCCTGCCTAGTGCGGGTCCCTCTGCTGTCCTCCCCTCCCGGCAACCCCAGGGAGAAAGAGGGTGGGATGGCAAAAGCCAGGAGGCATGAAAGGGGACTCAGTGGCAGAGATGAAACGCTGGCTCCCATGGAGAGAGAGGGAATTAGCTGAAGTGGAGGGAGGATGACATGGCTGCCTAGTCATAGAAAGGAGGTGTGAGAGAGCAGGGGATGGAGAAGAAACTGGAGGAGGGAGGGAGAGGGGTGGAATGTGAGGAGTGAGGGTGGAGAAAGCTTTGGAGATGCTGAAAAATTGGGAACAGGAACGAGAGGAGAAGGGGACTGGAGGGGAGATGTGTGGGGTGAAGGAGCTGAGGGTTTGGGGTCCAGCTGAGGGAACAGGACGGTGAGAGGTGGTGAGGAAGTTTGGGGCCAGAGCTGGAGGAAGCCCCACCACAGCTGGCTCTCCAGTGGCATTCCCACGGCATCCCCTGAGGTTAACTTAGGGACATCTAGTCCCAAAGGCTGGTGGACATGGAGCAGGAATGTGGCTTCCTCTGGACTCACTGGTGCTGAGCGGAAGTTACAGGGAATGCTTGTGTTTCCTGAGCAGTGAGGGTGCAGTGGTGGCGGCTTTCAGCAGGCTGGGCTTTGTGTTTCTGCTGCTGCTTCAGAGGGATAGGGAAAATTAAAAATAACATTTATAAAAATAATTAAAAACAAGAAATAGGGTGACAGAGTCTCCTTTCATTAGGGATGGAAGGGAGATGAGCTGGCATGGAGCAGGATGTATTGTCCATCTTCCCCCCACCTCCCCCCCCGGCTCTTGTGGGGCTTGGGAGCTGGCATTTCCATGTGCAGGCACAGCTGTCAGGATCTGTGGGGAAATGGCTGTAGCCATCCCTGGCAAGTAAGAGGACATCCTTCCCTTGGGATGGCAGGTTGGCAGCAGCTTGCTGGCTAGAATCGCCTTTGGGGAGACCCAGGAGAGCCTGCTGGCTTGTTACTCTGAGTGTGGGTTATTTAAGGCATAGACCGGGGTTATTGAGTGTCCCTTGAAAGCATTTCTTCCCTAATAACTCCTGCTGATGCCTCTCCCTGTCTCCAAGTAGGTATACCCTGCTTTCCTGGGGGGTACACTCCTGCCCCATGACACAGCTGCCTGTCAGACCTGGCAGTCTCAACTCCCAGGAGCAAACAAGAGCTCCAGTAAAGCTCTTCCCTGGTGGGGACCCTTTCTGACAGCTCTGGGAGCAGGATATTCCACTGTAACCTCCTGCCATTTCAAGAAGTGTTTATCCTGGTTTGGGTGTAATGAGCTCTCTGTGGTGGGCTGTGTGTGCCTGCATCTCTGCATCTGTGCTGGCATCCAGCAGGCACTGCCAGGAGGGTGGGCTGGGACCTGCCAGCCCCTGGACTCCTACGGCAGCCAGAGAGGTGGCTAAGGCAGGGCTGAGGTGTCTCCCACTGCAGCCCTACAAGAGCCTGCCTGGCTCAAGCTGGCCTCTTTCTGTGGGTTTTGGAGTCAGTTTTGTGCTTTCTTCCAGCCAAGGAGGATGTGGAGGTGGAGGGCTGCCAGTATCATCCTGACTGCTTTGCACCCTCCTATGAACCAGAGCACCATCTGACTGGCCTTAGACTCTGTCTAACTTGGAAAACTGTAGTTTCACCTCTTTAGATGGTCTTGTAAAGGTATACTCCAACTTCAGCAAAACTTCAGCTTTTTTCCTTCCCCTGGGCTCTGTATTCACACATTCCACACTTCCATGGGTTGTGAATAACTCCTTTGCAGGGCACATCTCGGGCAGCAGTGGCTGGTATGGGCTCTGTGATGCCAGGGAGGATCTGGGAGGCTCTCAGGTTGGCTCCTGCCTGACACAGGCTGTCATGTTCCTCCACACCTTGGCTCCCTGTAGAGGGAGCAGGGTGCTCCACAAGGTGCTAGAAAGACATGGCTTGCTCCTGTTCACAGCCAGGGAAACGTGTTAATCCTTTGACCAGTAGCTTGGAGCAAGCTTTGTTCCACTTGTCAGCTACGGCAGTTCAGGCTGCAGTCACCTCTCGCCTCTCTCTTTGCTGAGCTAAATATACAGAGCTTGTAAAGTCCTCCACTGCCGTATTTTCCAATGTTTTCCATATTTTCTGCTCTTAATTCTTGGGTTCTTTTTTGGGCTTTTTTTTTTTTTGTACCTGCTTTCACCTTAGAAAGTTCTGTGACTTGTCAGCAGTACAAATGGATCCTTTATTTCAGCAATAATCTTATTGCTGTGGCACACAAATCTCTGGTGGAGATCTTGTCCCCTGTCACAGGTTTGTTCTGAGCCAGCTGATAGCATCTTCAAGTGCATGCCTCTGTCCTTTGATGGAGTTGTAGTTTCTCAATTAAAAATGGGAAACGATGCCAGGTCCTACATCTTCTCTGAGCCTGACTGAATGGCATGGGTGCTGATTTGTTTATCAGTCAAGCCTGCCCTCCCCACAAAAATAAATCATGTTTACCAACAGGTTCTGACAGCTGTAAATGTGTGTTGGTTGGCATTAATTATGCTGGTTTCCTGTGCTTCCGAGTGATCTGGTCCAGTTGCAGCCATCCATTTATTTTGCCTTGGCTCAGTCTTTTCCTGGCCAGCCTGTGCTTGCCAGAGTCAGCTATTTACCCACTAAATGTTGGCAGGTACAGGTTGCAGTCTCTCCTGGGACTTCCCAGCATCTCCAGCTGGCCAGAGATCACCCTTTGACATGTGGAAGCTTGTCAGTGGGGAGTTCAGCATGTTGAAATGTGTGTTATCTGGGCCTGTGAGCCGTGTGTTATATCTTCCCACGGAAGAGCAAACATTTCACTGGCATCCTCTGCCCGTGTTTTCTGGCGTTGTCCTAAATTCAGGACAGAAATACTCCATGAAAACTCCTCCCTTCTCGCTGGTGCTGCTGTGGTTTCCCCTGCTGACACGTCCGGGATCTGTGCCATCCTTGAGACTCTCCTCCTCTACCCAGTGCCCCAAACAGCTCTGTGACGTGGATGTCTGTCTGTCTGTCTGTGGGGGACTGGGAGCCTGCACGTGGTCCATGGTCCAGCTGGGCCTCGGTGCCCAGCACCCTTGTGAGTGTGGCTGCACCTCATCTTTCCCCTCCTGCTCCCCTGACCACACTGCTGAGGCTGCTGGCTTTGCTCAAATCTGTGGAAAATCCTTTTCTCCCAGCTGTTACAAATGAAGGTCTGTGGAGCCACGTTCCCATTCCAGGTTTGTGTTTTAAAGGCGAAACAGCGAAGCGATTTTTTTGCTTGGCTGTGTCAGGAGGCTGGCGTTGGGGGTTGGGAGCTGGTAAAACATTTGCAAAAAGGGCTCAGTTATTGGGATGTTTTTCCACTTAAATTCTTTCTCCTGGATGATTTAGTTTATTTATTTCGGGCTCTGTGCATGAAGCATTTTTAAATGCCAGCCCGTCGTGTGCGAGCAGTCTGGGCTGCAGTCTGCACGTGCGTGAGAGCTCATCACAGTGGCAGCTTCAGATGATCAATTCCTGCCTGAATTTTCCTCCAGAGGTCTAGGAAGCCCTACAGATGCCCAGCCCTCTCTGCTGGTGCTGTTCTTCACTCACAGCTTCATTTGTCCTCATGAACTCCTTTGGTCTCCTGCAAGCTCTGGGGACCATGGACTGAAGACCACTGCCCAGGGTGGAGCCCCTGCTGAGCCAAGGCCACTCAAAGACTCCCTCCTTGTATCAATGGGTCACACTGCAGAATACTCCTGTAGCTTTCTGGGAGATGGAGCTCTCCATCCACCTCATGCCCTTTTCCTGTGCTCCAAAATGACTGTGGGGATTGGTTTACTGAGAGAGGATGCTGGGGGGAACAGGTGGTGCCTCAGCTGCCTGGCTGGGTGGGATGACCTTCAGTTTAAGCCCCTGTGCACTTGGAAATAGGTCTGTAGAGTTCCCAGGAAGACAGGAGGTTACCTGATGCTGCTGGTAAGTGATCCTTGCACACCAAATAATAACGAGGGAAAAAAGTCCTAGAGGGTCATAGAGAATTTGACATGTCTAACTCATATTGATGGCAGGGACGAGACCAGAGCTGACAGTGTGACAGGCTGCTGGGCCCTGCGCTGGCAGGCATTTGGAGTAAGAATACAGATTCCAGGGGAAGTGTTTTCAGAGCCCCTGAATGGGTTCCAAGCCAGTCTGTAGGTCGGGTCACACATGGGTCGTGCACCACTCACGGACCATTCCTGATTGCCCACCAACCTGGCTGATATTGAGGATGAGCTCTGGAGTGACTTGGGGGAGAACACCTTTGGCTGGTATATGCTCTCTGCCAGGAACCAGTGAAGCTCTGGATCTTGGGCTGGGTGGGAGGAGCAGGCAAGGGGTGGGCATCGTGATGCTCCAGCTCGAGCCTGTCCGAAAGGTGACGTGCAACAGCAGGAAGAGAGGGACCCGGAGGTGTCTGTGCCTTTGCGGGCACGTTCATCTCTTGCTGACCTGCACTGACAGCTGGTTTTCAGTGGGCTCTCTCTCCAGCAAGGCCGCTTGCTCCTGGTTGGCAACCCCCAGCTGCATGTCACATCACATCAGTTCGCGCACTCGCAGCGACTTTTATTTATTAAATATTTTTAGCGACAAAACCATCCAAGGATGTTTCAGTCCTGTGGCCTCGCCTTCAGCATGGAGCGGGCAGGGGAGGGCAGGATGCCCATGAGGTTGGACTGGGAGCCGAGCCAGGTGGGAAAGGGAGTTTTAGTGGGCAATGTCGTTTAACGCCGCAGGGACCTTTGGACCGTGCTCGGGGTCGGCTCGTGCAGCAGAGCAGGTCCGTTTAACCTGAGTCTGCAGGGAAACCTGCTCCTCCTGCACAGCTAATGGAACATATGGGCATCCGGGGCTCTGCATCGTGTCTCCTGCCACTCACAGCAGGCATCCCCACTTCCCCCATTTCCCCAGAGGAATCTGGCAGCCCCAGGCCACTACTCATCTCCTGTCAACTTCTCCCTGGTCCTTGCGGGAGGGCGGTGAATTAACGCTGGCCGTGCTTCATATTCAGCGCTGGCACAGCCGACCTGTGCCAGGCACACTGGTGAGTGGTGGCCGGTGTGTGCTACTTTGCCAACCTGTGCCAGTGCCATTCCTGCTTCTCCTCTGCCTTGTGCCTCCAAGCACCTTTCTTCTTGCAAGCACAGGTGTGTGGCTTCTGTTTTGGCTCTGCTGTTGTGTTGCACGGGGGCAGGTGTAAAACTGCAACTCCGACAGCATCGCTGCTTTGACCAGAAAAGGTTTTCTGATCAGCTTTGAGTTTTGATAGTTAAAAAGGCTCCTTTCCTGCCTCTGCAGCTGGTGTCGTGTGTGAAATCACCCATTTTTTCCTCAAATTTTTGTTGACTGCATGCAAGAGTCTGTCCCAGCAGCAGGCAGGGGAGTCCTGATCCCAGGGAAGCAGCTGGTGTATGATGTAGGCTCCTGGCCACCGTGGCCTCCCCAGTTCTAATTGCTCACGAAATGGGAACAGATCGAGTTGTAAGAGACCCGGAAAAAGAGTCTGGTCCAGCCTTTTCTGGGAAAGGGAGCGTGGAGGAGCTTATCTAGCATCCAGTTGCATCTTGAAAGCCTCTGGTGATGGGGACTCCACCACAATCCTGGGGAGGTTGTTCCGGCTTGCAGCTCAGCCCTGGGTCTCTGGCACCGTGGATGCTTTCCTGTAATGTCCAGCAGTTCGATCCTATTACCGTCCCAGCTCCTTTTCCAGGAGCATTTCCAAAGGCAGCTCCTGGAAGAAGAACAAACTTCTAGCACCTGCCTTCCCATGTATGCCAAACTGTGTGGGCATCTCTGATGACCTGACAGTCAAAAGCCTGGCCCAGTGCTGGCTGTTAGCTGGTGGTCCTGCTGGGGGGCATTTTCATCCCAGGAGGTAGAAGGAAGCTGCCTTACTCTCCCAGCTGCTGCTTTGGAAGCTGGGAGAGCAGCCTCTTAATGACTTATCCAACCTTGCAAAATTATTATAGAGATGAATCTGCTCAGACACAAAGATTTGCCCCCCTCTCTCCTTTGCAGTGAGGATTAATGATCATGGAGGAAGCCGAGGATGTTTCATCCAGCTGTCCGAGGGAGAGAAAGAAGTGAAATGGTTTGCCTTGGGCAAGGAGGGACAGTAAAATACTACAGTGCTTTTCTGTCAGCTCTCTTTATCGACTCAATCTGCACGTATGCTTTCCCCAGATGTATTTATAGAGAATCCCAGAGGATGCAGTCAGCTCAAAAGGTTTTCTTTGTCAGGCATTGGAGATGTGTCTTTCCAGCAGCGACAGTGTCCCAAACCTTGGGGTCTTCCCTTCTTGACAGCTAGTCAATTAATTCAAGGATGAGATTGATCTGCCTCACTGCAATTATTTTAGCTGGGATCTAATGAGTTTTGTCTGGACAGGTTCTTCCCCATAGCCCTCTGAGCCAGACCTTGCCAGCTGTGCCAGGCTTGAGAAGCAGCAAAGTGAACCTGATGAAATGCGAATCACCTTAGAAATATTGCTCTTTTCCAACAAATGCTGTTGCCCCAGTTTCCCTGGCTGTGAAGCTCCCACTTTGAAACCTGTGGAGCAGGCAGATAATACACTTGAAAGCAGTGGCGTTTTTACCTCCAGAAAAGGGACCATTGTGCTATGACTAACTTGCACTTTTTCGTTTCTAGTTAGGTATAAAAGGATAGGAAAGGCCCCGCTTTGGGGAGCTCAGGAGAATGAAAACATTTCTCTTCTGCACAGAGTCAAAATACGGACGGATGAGTCTCGGGATTGGGTAGTGATTGGATCGCAGGCATGAAAGAACAAGATCGGTTCTTGCTCCTTCTCACGCTGGGAGCTTGTGTGCCGAGGGAAGGCTCAGGCTCTGGGGCTGCACCGGAGGCTGGAGCACCAGAGAGGCAGCCGAGCCCAGCTGTTTGCTCCGAAGCAGAGGGTCACACTGGGAGTCCCTCGGGGTCTCCTTTCGACAGGGAGATAAATATACACACACACAACCCCCTGTCATCTCTGCCTGCCTGCAGCAGCTGCTGCCCTGTGGATGCTGTTTGAGTTGATGCCACTGCGTGCTGGTGGCCCTGGGAGGAGGCAGCAGGCTGGAGGTGTCCAGAGCTGCCAGCCCTCATGACTGTGGCAGGTGTGGAAGTGCCCTCATCCTGGGGAGGCTTTCACAGGCTCAGCATGTGTTTTTTCCTCTGTTTGTGCTGTTGCCTGGTGGCTGTCTCTCTGCCTGGACCTGTAGGGACTCACAGATTTTGAAGAGTGGATGCAGGGTACAGAGAGGTGCAGTGGTTCAGTGCACACCTACATACAAGCAGTTCATCCCGTCCTGCTTTGAGGAGCAAACACCCAGTGCTGAAGTCAGGTTGTCCCAACAAGCTGTGGAAAATCATGCTGCCAAATCCTGCAGCTTGCAGCCTGCTCTGTAGCTCCATGAAAGAGGAAGGTTGAGCTGTGCTTAATTATTGGCTTGCAGGTTTTTGGAGAGTGCCTGTAAACCCTCAGCTCCAGGACTTCTTTTGTGCCTTTTCTTTTCCACGTGGCAGCTTATTCCAGCCTGTGCTTCAGCCAAACCAGGGGAAATCAGAGCCTTTAATAGAAATGTTGGCAGTTTGTAACTCCATTGCCCATGCCCAGGGCTGGCAGGGATTACTTCGTGGCCAGTGTGCTGGGTGGGTAATCATCTGGCCCCAGATGGGGGGTATCTGGCTTTGCCTGACTGTGTAGGAGTGAGGAAAGCCTTTCATTCCCCTACTGTCAGACCACAGTGGGCAGAGTGGACTGAGCTCCCTGGGGACTGGCTGAGCCATGAGTCAGTGCTTGTCCTCTGTCACCCTTGAGCTGACTTCTCTCAGGATCTGGTGCAGTGCCTAGTGATGGGAAGACACCGAAGGTACCCCCAAGAGCAGATCAGCACCTGATGGACCAGTGCCTCCAGCTATACCAAGGCACCATCCTGTTTCTTTGTCCCCAGCCCACCCAATGTTTGCCTTTCCTGGGCTCCTCGATGCTGTGGTGAGCGTGAGGAGGTGGAGGCTCATGCCTGGCTTGAGCGTGGGCTCATGTTTTCAGCTGGGATTGTTGGAGATCAACTCTCCCTTAGTAGGGTGCCTCTGCTGTGCCAGGGCTGGTAGGAGGGCTGGGGTTGTAGTCCAAAAAAGGATGTGCCTCCAGCACAGAGGAGAGGAACAAACCTGCCTAAGAAGGGAGATGACCAGGGGGAGTCACCTCTCCTGGGTACTAGAGATGAACTGGAGAGAGGTTTCTGCGCTGAGTTGGAGCAGAACCCCGATACAGCTTTTGGGACAGGATCTGCCTCCTCTGGCACTGGGATAGCAAAAGAGAGACACTGGGGCCACAAAATGGAGTCACTTGTGGGGCTGGGGGTGTGCTTGTCTTCCAGGCCACTGACATCTGGGTTTTGCACATGTACATTTTGCATGGCTGCGTTCCTCCTAAAGCTCAGCGAGGCTCTGCTGATCTGAGGCTGAGCTCCAAATTAAATGACACCGAACAGTGCAGCTTTACATTTCAAAGGCTCGGAGCGGAAGGATGCCTGGGACTTTCTGGCGCTGTGGAGTAATTGGGGTGATTTTTTTTTTGGAGGCTTGCGCGATGACCGCTGGGTGCTCGCTCCACGGACGGATGGTTTTACCTCTTCGTCTTCTGCTAATGTGAGGAATTATAACAACACTGCAGGGATGAAGGGGGGTGACAGAACACGGTACAGTGGGGAGAGCAAGTTAGTTACTGCTCTGCATCCCTGTGTCTGACTGCTTATCGCCGTGATAACTTGTGGATGGGCACACATTTGCATCGCAGGACCCCTGAAGACTTCTGCTTCTGTTCTCCCCTTCCACACACCACCAACCAGAAGATCTGGTATATTTTAAGCTGCTGCAGTGTCTATTTCCCTTACCTGTGCAGCTCTGCAGGATGAATCCTGAGGCAAAAGTGCTGCTTGAATGTCAAAGACAGAACTCTAAGGCAGCTGGGAGAGTGGTTGGTCTGGGAGTCCCAGTCCCAGCACAGCACTGGGGCTGCTGCCTTTCAGATGAAATGCAAAGGGGTGTCCTGGCCCATCCTGGGGAATGAATAGGATGTGCCATGGCTGGTCACAGAACTGCCCTGTCTGCAGCTGCTTGCTGGCTTCGTGCATTTGCTGATGGGCTCTGTTCCCATCCCGTGGTTATAAGGCATCCTGGGAAGGCTGGAAGGAGGAAAACCATGGCTTTGTTCCCACTGTGGACACCTGCGTTTTCACCCTGGCACTGGATGGCCAGTTGCTCTCACCTACTCCTCTGGGTATTATTTCTACCGGGAGCTGATGGCAGCTCCTTGACACGCAGGAAGGTGGATATCTATCATCTGCTGTGGCCAGCTGCTCTGCTTTTCACGCTGTGCGCATTCACAGCTTGGGGTAAGGTCCGCCCAGCGATACAGTAACCAGAGCGTGAGTTGGCAAAAGCTTATCAAGAGGTCAGTGTCAGAGAAAGACTTGCTCCGGTACTTCTTTGCAGTTCAGGAGAGGAACAAAGAGGAAGCGGCTGCTGTGGCTGCAGGAGCTCCCTGACGCTGTGGGCTCACGCTGGAGGAGCCATTGGGTCCTCTCTGTGCATCTTCCTCCTCCTCTCTCACATGCACCTCTAGGTGCCATGTTCACCTGTCCCTCCTTGCTCAATTCTCGCCCCCTCTCCTGCATCTCCCACCAATTCCCCTGCAAAGCTCTGTCTCCTGGTGGGAGCTACTTTGGGAACCATAGCACTGGCTCAGCTCTGGCCTTATGCTGTTTCACAGGGCTCAGGACCAGTGTCCAAATCACTCCCCTCTCGCTATCCGAGACCCAGCACCCTTCCTTGGACAGAGCTGCAGTGGGCAGTGTACACCTCTGCCCATGACAAGCAGCATCTGCTTGGGAAAGGGCAGATGGGGACAGAGATGCAGATGTGCTTGCCCAAAGTCCTCCCCATCCTCCATGTACCCAGAGCTTGAGGAAGGACACCACAGCACTGGGAAGAGGAAGGATGTCCTCCAGGTCTCAGAGGGCGCTAGTGAGGATCTGGGGCAGCTCTGGAGGCTGATGTGCTGCTGTGAATGATGTTACACAGGACTGTGTATGATTTAGGGTACCTGGGAGAGCAGAGCAGTGATGGAGATGGGGAGTTGGCTCCCCAGCAGGGGAAGATCTGGAAAGCTGAGAAAATCTGGTGCATCTCTGGAGCATCGAGCACCTCTGGGAGCATATGGGACCCGGAAAGCCACAGGCCTGTGGAAGGGCAGAGTCAGGCTGGGCTCTGTCCTTGCCTAACTGCTTCCATTTCACCTCCTGATTGATCTGCGCAGTCAAACTGATGATCCAGTGCTGGCGGAGGAGCCGTCGCCAGACTGCAAAGGTCGCTGGAAGCAGCTGCTCCCCTCCCCTGCTGCCTCTGTTGCCGGCAGAAGAGCCTGGCTTTGGAGGCACTCAGTTTGTGTCCCTGCTGGCGCTGCCAGCCACTGCCTCCCCGCACGGCCAGCACGCCGCGGCAGCGCGCTCAGCAGGCGCTCTCCTCTCCAGAACGAGGTAATGAGCCCCCTGGGACCCTGTGCTGGGGTCCCTGGTGGGCCAGGGTGGAGGAGGTGAGGGCTGCAGAGCACAGGCAGGCGCCCAGCCTCACCTCACCTCCCCACCTCAGCTCTGAGCAGCGTGGGTGGAAAGGTCAGTCAGCACATGGGGCCGCCGAAATGGCACGTCCTGGCTCGAGGACACCTGGAGCTGTCCTGAGGTCCCTGGTGAAGTTGCCTGGTGCCGCTCATTCACCTCTTTTACCCCCTCCTTGCCTCCTGCGTTCCCAGCCCCTCCCGCGTTGCAGGCAGCCTGCCCGTCCCTGTGCCGTTCGCTTTCTGCCCGCCAGCGCTGTTTGTCTGCGCTGGGGATCTCCTCGGGCGAATCGTTACTGCCGCTGGCGAGCGGTGGCTGCAGGCTCTGGGGGCTTCATTAGCCGAGCTCACCAGAGGAATTGTCACCACACTGGGGCTTGCCAGAGTTTCTGGCTCTTTGCCCTTTGCTTCGCAGAATTGCCGCCTTTTTGGGGAGAGGTGCAAGCTCTTGGACGTGGGGGTTTGAAGGCGGCCTTCCTAGAAGCCTGTGGGTAAATGCCTCTTATTCATTTATAAACATTCAGGAAGGAGCTTGTCTTGGGCTCTGGCTTGCTTTTAAAACATGGGGATGTCTGTTCCTGGGGCAAGGGAAGGAGAAGCAGGCACAGCAGTGAACCGAGGGTGTGTGGTGGCCCGTGGTTGTGTGTTTTACAGCAGAGAGCCTGGGCAGGATCCCTGTCACTCAAAGTCAAACCTGGATTTCCCTGAGCAGGAGCTCAAGCAATTTTTCTCCACTGTTGGCTGCGCTTAGCTGATAGCTTGGAAGATACTCCTGTCCTGAAAACTTGCTTTCTGATGTCAGATTTGCCAACGGGTTGTGCTTGGGATGGATCATCTTACCTATTCCTTCTCAGAAAACCAGGCTGAAACCTGCTTGATCTTCCTCTTTGGTGACTTTCCCTACCTTGCAAATGAGGCCAATAAGCCTGACAGTAAGTCCCTGTGGGTGGGGAGGGAAGGACTATTTTGTCTGGGAATCAGGCGGTTGCATCGTGGCTTTGCCCTGGGATGCTGGTGGCTTTATCTCTGCAAGTTCAGTGAGGTTAGGTTCTTCAGCTTCCCTTTTTGGCTTTCTCAGCTGTGAGGGGATGGTGTGAGGCTGAGCTTAGCTCATCGTGAAATGTATTCCATGTAGCCTGGGAACCGGGGGCGTTGCAGAAAGACAGGGTTGTTCAAGGAGGTAGGAAGGGACAGCAGGGTATTTATTCCACTGCACCATTTTCTTCCTGGGGGTATTAATGTGACACATGTCCCGAGTTTGTCCTGGTGACAGGCTGTGGAAGAGCAACTGGAGATGCCTGCAACCCAAAGAGCAAGAGAAAAGGGTTGAGATTTGGAAGGGGCAGCCCAGTCCTTGGCTTGGGAGACTGAGAGCTCCACATTCTGTGGGCACCAGGCAGTGCTGCTCCTGCTCCACCTCTGTTGCTTTGACATTGCCACATGAGGATTTCATCACAGAAGAGAAGGCTATATGAGAAGGCTGGCAATGAAAAGCCCCCACTGGACATACCTGTTGCGGAAGAGCAACTACTCAAGCGAGTGGTGGCCCAGGAGAAAGCCATCCAGGTGGGTTGGGAATGTCCACCTGGATGAGGAGCACTCCAAGTTAGCCATAGAAGAAGATCTCTCACCACAAGAAACCACCTGCTGTTGGGTGTCTCTGGACAGGGTGGGGCAGGTTACTCTAGGTTGGGGCTTACCCTCCCTGCGACCAGCCTGATGAAGGCACGTGTCAAAGAAACTCTTTTTACCTGCGTGGTGCCCCACACAGGGTGGGAGGCTGCAGTGCAGTGGGCTGCCTGGCCGAGGCAAGACAGACAGGAGAGCATCTTGGATGATGATCCCTTTCCTGAAAGGCCCTGCCTTGACAGGAGACAGAGAAATTGCCACAGCTGCTGCTCCTGGCAGCCTTGCCGAAGCAACAGAGCAGGCAAAGTGATTTAGCATCACTCCAGTCATCCGTGATGGCAGAGATCATGGCATCAACCCCTTCAGCTCGGCGATTAATGCTGAAGAAGCATCCTCCGAGGGCTGGGAAGAGAGCATGGGTCCCTGGAGATCTCTCCGAAGCAGAGGCAGCCCGCTCCAGCTGTGGTCCTCCTCTCCCGCAGTCTCATCCACCTCCTTTTGTGTGCAGCTGTTGACCTGTGTGCTCCCACAGCGATGGCATTCCTAGGAACTGGGATGGGAGCACAGGCCTGGTTCCTCCGGTGAAGAGAGATTATGTGGATTTACACAGGTTTCTTGTCATATAATGACTCAAATCCAGTATTTGAGCTTTCAGAGTGGTTAAAACCAAAGTTCCTTTCAGAGCTAGTGTGTGGCTGTGATAGGGAGGGGGGAGGAGAAAATGGGATATGGTGGGGTCGGGTAGGAGGAAAAGTGTGAGAACATAAGAGTGGAGCTCTGGGAAGCTGGTGAGAACTCTCTGCCCAGCTGGCTTCGCTTACCCATGGTGGGTATAGGAGCAAGGCAGAACTTGGGGATGTGGAAAGCACTGAGTTTTTAGGAAGATTTTTTAATGCAAAAGTTTGCTTCACTTTTGAAACTCTCTGCTCCAGGACTAATTACTACCAAATAACCATAACACCAGGGGGGACCCAAGCCCCATGAATTGTGTGTATTTGCACCATCTGCTCCTTATTCTGCAGGTGACATTCCCATGGTTGGAGGCAGTAGGATACATCCCTGAAAGCACATGGACTAATGTACCTGAGCATGTCTGGGCTGACAGCTTTGTCCAGGGCTTGTCCTTCCTGCACACTGGGCACTCTGACTGCTCCTGGCTGCTTTCTGAATGGTTTTATCTCGGTGGGACTTGCTGCTCGTCTCATCTCTGAAGATGGGGGATGCTCCTGTGTGCGCTGCAGAATTTCTCTTGCAGCTCAGTTGGGTTCTGAAAGGGGAGGAGGTCCAGAGCATGTCTGCATCCACAGCGAGGCAGGGCTGGAGCTTTCTCCCTTTTGCTGGAGGACAGGATGTGATCTCCCACCATGCCAGGGAGGAAAAAAGCGTTCATGACTGACAGCAGCTTCCAGCAGTGACCTGGGTGCCTGTGCCTTGTCCCTGCCAGCCTTCTCAGGGTGCTGAGACCTCACAAACCCACCAGCCCACCCAGGCTCATTCCTTTGCCTCTCAGTTTGGCCATGCCTGGCAGCTGCTGTTTTGCAGCTCCCGCCCTGGAGGAGCCATGGGAGCAGCTGGGTGATCCGGCCCCGGGAAGCACAGGCGGGCGAGGTGTAAATTGCATGGCGGGCTGCCTTCGCTGAGGTGAAAATGAAAAACTCTCCCAGCTATCAAGCCCGGTGTTTCACGGCTCCCATGGTCCAAATGCACTCCCACTCCCTCTTAGTGCTAGGGAGAGGATCTCGGGGGCTGATTTTCACCTGCCTGTCCCGAAGCCACTGTGCAGGGCAGTGTGTCCTGGCTGCAGGCAGGACAGGGGCCTGCTGTGGGAAGTGTGTTAGTGCCGAGGGCAAGGAGGGATGCTGATGGCGTGGGAGGTGCTAATTGCCAAGCTCTGTATCCTGCTACCTGGAGGATTTGTTATCCTTTGGCGAGACTTTGTTTTCCACTGCTGTAGTGCTGGTTCTTCCTGCTGGCTGACGGAAACGGCCTTTTCTTGATTGCAATAACATCACCTTCAGATTCCGAAACACCTTGCGGCCCAGAGGATTTGAAAGTAAAGTGCACGTGTGTGGGAGCAGTTTCACTACCTCAGAAATGTGAGTTTCTCCAGGCTGGGAAGCAGCAGCTGTTCTGCAGCCCTTGGCAGCCTGCTGTTGGCGGCTGTGCTGTGTGCTGGAGCTGGCTCCGAGTGCCATCCCACCAGGAGGCAGGGCCTGCCCGGCTCCACGAGCACCCAGCTTGGCCTGCAAGCTGAGATGATGGGGTTTCCTTGATGCTTGAGATATTACTGGTGTAAAGTATGTCTGCTTGCCTCTCCCTCCAGCAATGTGTCCTCCTGCTGTCCAAACCATCTCTTGGGCTGATGGCTCCTTCCCAGCCTCTGCCTGACTTCTGTCCCTTGGTGGGCAGTCCTGGGGCAGCCAAACTTCATCCCTGTCTCCCATGGTCAGGCTGTGGCTCAGCAGGGAGAATCAGAATCAGGACTGGGTTTGGAAGGGGCTTTCAAAGGCCATCCCTCTGCTGTGGGTAGGGACATCTTTCACTAGACCAGGTTGCTTAAAGCCCCATCCAGCCTGGCCTTGAACACTTCCAGGGATGGGGCATCCACAGCTTCTCTGGGCAACCACTTCCAGTGCCTCACCACCCTCATCACAAGGCATTTCCTCCTTACATCCAATCTAAACCTGCCCTTTTTCAGTTTAAAACTGCTGCCCCTTTTCCTGTCACTACAGGCTCTGGTAAAAAGTCTCCATTTCATACAAGCCCCCTTTAGGTACTGGAAGGCTGCAATGAGGTCTGCTTGGAGTCTTCTCCAGGCTAAACAACCCCAACCCTCTCAGCCTGTCTCCATAGATGCTCCAGCTCTTGGACTGTTTCTGTGGCTTCCTCTGGACCCACTCTGACATGTCCACAACTGTCTCATGCTGAGGACCCCAGAGCTGGAGGCAATATTCCAGATTGGGTCTCACGAGAGTGGAGCAGAGGGGGAACATCCCCCATCCCCTCCCTCAGACTGCTGTCCATGCTGCGTCGAGTGCAGCCCAGGATGTGCTTGGCTTTCTGGGCTGCCAGTGCACGTTGAAACAAAGTTGGAAACCCAGGGAGGAAGGGATGCCTCTACTTTTTTTCTTTCATCATCTCAGATGTAGGGACCAAAGCGGTGTTTAGCCTCAAGGAGAAATGGAAACAGGAACATCCCTAGTCTGTGTGTGGGACAGAGGGGTGGCCCAGCAATGAGTCTGTCCCCTGGCTGAACTGGGAGAGCACTGAAGGGTGCTGGGTGCTGTGCAAAATGAATTGCAAAGCCTCCCTGGACTACCTAGCGCCCGTGTTCTAAGATAAGCAGGGATGACACACCGAACGTGGAGCTTGTGAGGAAGCGAGGAGGATGTGGCACACAGCGCGCTCCCTCCAGTCCTCGCTGGTGGCTCAGTTTCAGCTTTTAATTTTAGCAACTGATTTGGGGCCGCTCAGCTCCAAGCGGTTTTGTTGTTTCTTTAAAATCCCTGGGACTGAAGCGTCCGACCCCATCACTGAGAGGATGGATGTCTCCAGCTGGAAGGAAGATGTGGGGGAGTTGTGTTGTCTGAGCAGGCAGGAGCTGCTGGCGTGTGAGGACAGGGCTGGTGGGTCCCCCGGGGGTCTCCCCACGCTCTGCCAGGTGCCAGCTGACTTACCAGCACTAACCAGAGCAGCCCAAGAGCCAGGAGGAAGTACAGGTGAAGGGAGGCTTGTGGCTGTGAGGGTGCAATGACGCTCTAGCTGGTTGGGGGTTGCTGGTGAGCCCCCTTAGCTTAACCATCACTCCATGAGCCATGCCAGGAGGTCACGGTGAGGAGTCAAGAGGAACTGTGGGGACAGAGGGCTTGCAGCCAGAAGTGGGGTGAGGACAGTAGCTGCCTCTGCACCGCCATCCCAGCAATCATGGAAGTGTTCTGGGGTCAGCTGGAGCCTGATAGCCAGCATGCCCGGGCATGGCGAGGATTCAGAGAGCATCCACAGGGCTCACCTGTGGTCTCCTAACAAGACAAATTCTTCCAGCAGTGGGAGATGAAGCAGATCCAGTTGGTGACATTTGAATTCCTGAGCAGATGAGCTTGACAGAGTGACAAAGCCAGTCCCCGCAGTGCCCCAGCTCACCTTCTGCTTCCCAGCAGGTGCTGAGGGGCACGGCGTGATGCCAGCACCCTGCCGCCTCCTCCCGCCTGTGCACAGTTCTGCTGGGATTGGAATGACTGCGGGTCATGTCTCAGCCCCCTGGTCGTGTGTTCCATAGCCCTGGGGCTGCTCTCCTGCCCTCCTGGGGAAGTGGGGGCATCTTCCATCTGTAAGGCTGTGCCCAAGCCATTCTATGGGCAGATGATGGGGTCTGTTCCCTATGGAAAAGTAGGAGGAGGAAAATTTGTACTGCCAAAGAGGTGCCACCTCCTGCTGCTTGGGAAGCTCTCCCAAAATGCTAGTTTGGTGCATAATCCTGTTGTCCTTTCTGATACATGAGGCCAGGGGATTCTACATTCCTAGAGGGATGAGAGCAACCTGGAGGAAGGAGAGTCAGGGAATCAGTGATGGTTGGTGGGTTAAAGACTGGGCGAGGTGCTGTTTCACCTGGGAAAGAAGAGGCAAGAGCCTTCCCTTACAAAAACCCTTGCTCCCAAGAAGCTGGTGAGAAGCACCCCACCATGTTCCGCAGATGGGCCGAGAAGAAGTTGGCTTTGTGGGAAGCACTGGGTCTGACACAGCAGGAGCATTCTGGAGCTGCTGTGCCTGTTGGGACTGAACTTGTGGACTCTGGATGGATTTGCCTTTGCTGTGTATGTGTAGATTGGCTGTGTGGATTATGTGCAATGAATCCCGTGCTTCGGGTGCCTGGTGGAGGGTCCCATGGGGAAATATCTTTGTGTGCGGCGCTGCCGCCTCCATCTTTGCCGTAGGAAGGGAAAGTTCCCAGCACAGGCTGAGGAGGGAGGTGTCACTGCACGACCTTGTGAAGGGATGAATCCCCTTCCCTGCCCTACTTACTGGCCCTGCTGTCCTAGCCAGCAGCCTGGCCCTGACGCCGTCGGTGTCCCACTGTTCACCTCTCGCTGAGCTCCTCCGCCCGTGTGAGACAGCATTGGATTTGACTCCAGGGCTCTGCCTTGCAAACTCCACGTCCCCCTTGCACTGCTCCATCTGTTGGCTTAGCAGCACAGCTAGCGAGGGGCTCCCTCCTCAGCGGCAGTGCAGCATTGCCTGTTGAGCCTCTCTGTTGTTTTGCCATGTTGTTGAGCCTTTGCTAATTCGCTCTCTGCTTACGCCTTCACCTTTGGACTCTGCTCTCCAGTCTCTCCAGGTTGTTTCTTTGCCTTGCAGCCTTTCTCTCCACTGGGATAATCCCAAACCCATTCTGTCCTATGCTGGCACCAGCCTCCTGATTGCATTTTGCTGCACTATACTTGCCTGGCCTCTGCCTGCTTCCTAATCTCCTTTGGTATGATCACAAGGCTGATCTCCCTGACCCGCTTTGGATGATCCTCTTGCCCATTTTTTGGATGATCCCCTTATCCATTTCTGTTGTCATGGCTCCCCATCTCATTGTCTCTGCCCTTTCCTCAAGTCTTTAGGCAGTGTCATCCCTTTGTCTCAGGCTGGATGGGACAGCATTCCCAGCTGCCACCTCCCTGCTCCTTCTTGGGGATATTGTCCTCTCTGAGCCCATGTGCCAGTGCTGAGCTCTGTATTAGCCATATCAGGGGCTGAGGCCAGCTCACTAGCCTGGCTCCCAATTTGATTTGTACAGGCATAAATTAGCACCACCAGATCTGGTTTCTCTCGGTTTCATTTTCGGCAAAACCCTGGATGAAATGGGAAGAAGCCAAGTGTTGTAGTTGTCCATAATAAGGCAGGTGTGGGTTTTACAGTGAGTGTTTGGCCACTTCAGCGTCATCCCACCAACCTGGTCTCTGGCCATGGGCTTTGGCTCCAGGGCACTTTTGCTCCTCTGGCTTCAGGGACACAAAGCTGCTTCCCACCCTGGCAGGGTGGAGAGTCCTTATCTCTCTTATGGGATAATCTGTGAGTGTGAAGCAGCATTTAGCTCAAGAGCCAGTCCAGGACCCTGCTCTTCACAGAGGTGTGCATTTTTATTCCTTAAAAAGCCAAGATTCCCGTGTTTCATATGGGTGGAGGGGGTGTTGTTTGTGCTTTGGGGGAGTCACTACTATGGCTGTGTGATTGGAAGGGCAGTTGAAGCAGCCTAGATATACTGTTGGGAGAGTTTATGTCTCAGATCTGCTCTTTTGGAGTCTCAGGATGGCCTTTGGGAAGTTATCTTGGGATGTCTTGGAGGCCAGGGTGGAGCCCTGAGGTTTTAGACTGGTTAGAGTTTAGTGAAGGTCTCTTTGCTCTAAGATCCTTTGAGCTGTCCATGACTGCATTAAGTGGTGGAGGACCAGCTAGGTGCATCCAAAAAAACCCTGCAAATCTTGGAGATACCCATCTCTGGTGTGTGTTGCAGTAACCTAAAATAAGAAGCCGAGCTGAAGATTGGCGGATGGGCTTGTGGTTGGTAGAGCAAGGGGCAGAGCAGTGGGGAGGGCTCTTGTCTGCGTTGTTGCTGAAAAAGCAGGAGTGATATGAACCGCCTCTGCTCTGCTGCTAAAAACAGCCCAGCTTGTTTTTATTTAATACAGTTTTGATCCACAGGCCTCAGTGTTTCACCTGCCTGCGAGTGGGAACCCCGGGCTCCAAGCCTTGGAAGCCCGCCTGCGTCCCTGCGCGTCCCCAGGAGCGCAAATGTGGTTACTCCTTGGCTGGAGGAGGGAATTGTGCCGAAATTCAGGCTCAGAGGCACTGGGATGGGATGGGTAAAGCTTCTGCTGGGGTCATGTTTCTGTCACTGTGGTGCTGCTGGGTAAACTGGGGCTCTGCACTGCCAGCTCCTGCAGGCTTTCCCAGGAAAATGGACCCAAAAATTGCTCATGTGGGATCTTCTCCCTGTCTTGCTTGCGGAGCATCCTGGCAGCGTGGAGGTTGCTCTTCAGGTATCCTTGCTGCCAGCACTGGGAAGAGGGTCAGTGTTGGCTCATATTGTGGATCCTGCCTGGTGCCGGCATTTGTCTGGGAAATAAATGATTCTTAATCACATTGGTCCATCCCCAGGGGTGAAGGGGGTCAGGAATGAACAGGCTTTTGTGAGGTCGTGATTGATGTGCCCATAAAGCTCATGCTTGGAGCGGGGCCAGATGTGGCTAAGGAGAGTCCCAGAGGGATGGGGACCCTGCTGGAGGATGTCTGGGCAAGCCACATCAGTGGGCCATGATGGAGGAGGATAGGGAGGAAGAGGAAAATCGTTGGATCAGGGAAGAAGAGAATAATCAGGGCAAGAGGGAGGAAGAGAATAGAGCAGAAGGAGGAGGATAATCAGGGTGGTTGCAGGGTTAAATAAAAGCTGTCAGTGATTTGAAAAGGGGAAAGAAAGAAAAAGAAAATCCGCTGAAGAGACACTCTCCTTTCTCACCCGGCTTGTAATCAGCCGCCCCCTCTGCCAGTGAGCAGCTGGCGGGCGGGCGGGTGAGGAGGGGGTGGCAAGAGGGGTCCAGCTGCTCCTCAGCCCTGCCCCGGCACCCCAAGAGTCCCCACAGCCCTGGCTCGGTGTGGGCTGTGCAGCCCAGGGGGACATGCCCCTGCCATGGGTCCCTTGCAAGGCTGAGGGGTCTGAGGTCTTGAGGAGTGCTGCCAGGGGGAGGTGGGGCGAGGAAGAGGAGGAGAGGGACTTGTCTGAAATGCCAGGGATTCATCTCCCACTCCCCCTGCCCTCGCCATTCTGAAAGGAGCTGCTTGAGCTGTCGGCTCTGGATTATATTAATTAGTGGAGAAGTGCAACGCCTGCTCGTGGGGCTGGGCTGCTGGGAGGAACCAGAGATTTGGCAGGTCTGTGCGAAGCAGCTGCCCAGGTCCCCAAAACCCCTCGCTCCAGCCCAGAATCAGTACACCAAAGCCAAGGCTGAGCTGGGGGAAATGAATCTCTCATGCTCTTCTGCATCTCCTCCTGGGGCCCGACTGGCTGCTTACCCTCAGGGCCAAACCTGCCTGCCCTGGTGTGTGCAGGCTGTTGTGACAGGGAAGGCACCACTGTGGTTTTGGGATGGGACCCACTGCTCCTCAGTGGGTCTCCATGTCTATGGGCAGAGTGGGTCAGTCTATGGCACAGCCAGGCCGGCAGGTCCGTGTGATGGGGGGCTGCTGGGGTAGGGGGTGAGGGCACATCCCTGACTCATGGCTGCCTGCTGTCTTTCAGGAGAGGAAGCTGTGTGCCCACCCCCGGATCGAGATCTACAAGCAGGACCGCATCTACTTCGTGTGTCCCCTGGCCCGCCAAGGGGACTTCTATGTGCCTGAAATGAAAGAACTGGAGAGGAAGAGCAGAGCTGCTGCAGTTGAGGCCGAGGATGCCCAGACAGACATCACAGGTATCCATGGCTTGCGTACGGGCTCCATCTTCTATCAGCATCAGCTCCTCACAAAGGTGGGGGTCCCAGTGTCCTCTGCCTGAGCAGACAGAGGGACTGACTTGTGCCTACCTGGTGCCCAATCACTGAGTCTCAGCGCACATCTTTCCCTCACTCTGGGCTGATCCCCAAGGATCTTGTCCCCAGGGTGTCATGCCGTGCCTCAGGGAGCACCCAGGAACCCCTGCAGTGTCTGGGCGAGGGCCAAGCTGCCACTGAGCCACTGTCCCACTGTTGTTAGCGCAGAGCTGAATCTCACAGCTTTTGGTTGCAGCTGGGCTTGTTTTTCTCTTTGTCATATACATCTTCCTTGATCTCATCTTCATCTGTTACATATTGGGACTGCGAGGAGCTTAAATACCAGGTTGCTGTAGCTGGTGGTGGAGTTGCTTGAGAGCATCTGCTCAGCAAGATCTGTTGGAGCCTGGATGTATTCATACAGGAAGGGACCACAATGGCTGTAGGCGCAGAACAGGAGTGCTATAGTAACCCAAAATGCTGATTGCCTTCGCCGGCCCACGTGCTCCAGTGCCTATGAAATGTGGGAGCCGGCTATCCGAGCATTCCCGGGTGCTGGACAACACACCCGAGCTGCTGCTGGCAGGGGCAGCCACCTCGTCCTGCCCCGCGTGCTTGTGTAATGGGCATGAAAAAACCATGATGGCTCTGCTCGCCTCCCGGGCAGTTGGGTCATTTATTTTAACACATCTTCAGGTTTGGGGCGCTTTAATTCTTAATCGCGTGCAGCGTAAAAGCAAGCCTGGGAATTGCTTTTCTGGGAGCTCTGTCCATTTAGCGCCGCAATGAAGAGTTTAATTGGAGCTGTTTCCCAGTGCTTTGAGGTCCTGTATTTTCACGGTGCTCACTCAGCTCTTCTCCTCTTTTCCTTGTGTTCCTGGTGCTGTGGGCACCAGCCCGGCTTGGCCAAAGCTGCCCCAAAGCCCACTCACTCTGACATCTTCCCATGGTTGTCCCTTGGTTTTGGAGAGGAATGGCAGGATCCATGGGAGCAAAAGCATCTGCAGGATGGTATCTTCAGTAGCTGCACGTGCTCCTTTCTGCCCCAGTCAGGCGGTGCAAGATCCTGCAGATCATCCAGGGATGCTGGGAGCAGCCGCTGCCCTGCACCCTGGCTGTCTCAGTGCTTTCCCTGGGATGCCACTGCCAGCACCCCTGTGGGGGGAAGTCCCCTGCCTTGCAGGAAGTAGGGCTAGGAAGGTCTTCCTGGTTTTAGACAGCAAATGATGTTGAACTTTCTCATGTGGGAGAGCCTGGGCTGGGCTCCCTGGCAGCAGCTCTGGACCAGCTTCTCCAACACCCCTCCCCTTCCAGCCACACAGATGAGCTTTTGTCGGTGCAGTCTGATGCGGTGTCATCTGCTGAGTCTGCACAAAACCATCTTAAAATGATAATAATAGCTGTGAGGTTGGCCCCGTCTCCAAGGCTAAAGAGCTGGGCTTGGATGTTGCACTGTGATTGTCACTGCTGGGCACAGTGGCAGAGCCAGGTCTGGCAGGGGGTCACATCCTTGCTCTGGCCGTTGGAGATGGTCAAGGATGTGGCAAACCTCTGGGTTGCTTGTGCAGCTCCTACCTGAGGATCTTGGTGGTCCCTGTGATCTCCTGCATCCCTGTAATGTCACAGTGCCCCAGACTGGCACAACTGCTGACAGCTGGGGAGGATGGCACTGTGTGGGGAGGTCCTGGCCTTGTGCAAGGGGAAATGGTGCCCAGTGAGCATCCTTGTCCCTCTGCCACTGGCCTGCTGACACCAGGAACTTGGTTTGTAGCCGTCAGGCTGCTCCTGGTTTAAAGGCAGGGTCCAAGTCAGGAGGTGAGGTGGGAATGGGCAGCTGGTCTTGTCAGGCTCCACATCTCCCATCTGCCCCCTTGCTCGCTGGAGATGCCTTGAAGGAGACGTCCTGAAGATGACACCTTGTGGGTTGAGACTCATCCTCCCTTCCCAAGGATTTTCTGTGTTGGGATCTGTGCAGCCACCTCTGAGTTGAAGTTAAGAGAAAGCTCCAGTGTCTTTTCATATCGTTTTTACTCCTCCTTCCCTGAGCAGCTGCTCAAGGAGAAAGCTCCTTGAGCCATAGCCCCTTCCAACAGGCATGACAGCATGAAGCCTGTGATTTCAGAGTGAACATCATGTTTAGTAATGCTCTGTGTGGACACAGCACCAGTTGGTCACAGCTGATGAAACTCCCTGCCAGCAGCTGGATTATGCTTTCCTTGCATTAAAGGCTTGAGATGTTCCAAGTGGAAGGTGTTGCCATTTCTCCTCACCTGTTGATGTGGCTGGTGCCAGACAGTACCAAGTGACTTGGATGTGTAAGAAAAGCCTGGATTTGTTTTCTTGAGCCTCCTGACCTTGGAGCACATCTCTCCATTCAGGCTGTCATATGCTGTCCTTGTTCCTGAGCTCACCCTGCAAGGTGCTGGGTACCTGTGGCTCTGAGCAAAGCCAGTGACCACAAAGGCTGTGGGACATGGTCCAGGGTCTCTGCTTTCTGCTGCTGCCCTGCACGGAGCAGGGTGCTGGCAGCTCTGCTGAGGACGGACACACTCAATATGCAAGGCAGGGGCCAGGGGCTGTGGCTGTCTCTGCAATAATTCCATCCCTTCTTCGCGATCGTCAGGGTCATCGGAAAGACAGGAAGCATTTTTGGAAGGCGGCTGATGGGTCTCCAGGGGGCCAGTGTCAATCACGATTAGTTGTTTTGTACTTAATTATTTTCTGGGGCTTTGGCATCAGCACGGCGCTCAGCAGGCCCTCGCTCCCGGCTCCCTCTCGGCAGTGCTGACCCCGCTGCGGCGCATGGAAGGTGAAAGCAAACAAAAGCAGCCTCTCGACACGGGCTTGCTGGCATGAACACAGATGGTTCCTGAGCACGTGGCTCTGCCCAGAGTCTCAGGTGATCATTTTGCTCGAGCTGAGTCTGCCCAGCAGCATTCAGGTATGACTGATGGATCGTGTCACCCACTGAGCCCCAGTGCCGTGGGGGACACCTTCCCTGATGTGTTCTGCCTCATCCCCGCTTCTCTCCTCCAAAGAGCTCTACCTGTCCCTGCCTGCCCTTACATCCCAAGAAGGGGCTCGGCACACAGCTCCTGCCAAGCCTTCCTGCTGCTCTGCCTGCCCCAGCCCCTCTCCTGGTGGCTTGTGTGCGAGCTTTGGCAAGCTCAGAGGAGCTGTGCCCCCAGCAGCACACTGATCCAGTGTTTAGGGGCAATGAATATTTGGCCAAACAGGGAAAAAGAGAGGGCCTGGGAGCACCAAGAGGAGAGTGATGCTCAGGCATCAGTGTCACACTGGGGCAATGCAGGAGGGGAGCCTGACCTCATTCGGGATCTGGGAATGCCACTACCTGGGATGGCACAAGGCTGAACTGCCTTAGAGAGTAGTTCCTGTTGCACCCATTCCTGGGTGGTCTCTTGGAGTTGGTAGCTTGACATCCCTTCTTCCTAGGTGGCCCTGGCCTTTTTGGGGCTCCTCAGCACCCTGGTGTGGCTTCACCCCAGGCTGTGACTCTGTTTCCCAGATGAAAGCTTCATGGATTCCATGTTCCTACTGAGTTAAGGTGCAGTGGGAGGGCTACACCATCCTTGGAAGAGCAGGGTGGTGAAGGGGCTTCCACAGGGTGACTGGCACCTTGCTGCATGCCAGAGGGAAAAGCCACATTTGGCTTAGGGTGCTGGTCTGGCTTCTGGTGCAGGAACTGGCCTTGAGAAGGTGGATGCAGGGAATGGGCAGGGAATAGGGAAACCAAGCAAGGTGTGTGGGGAAGGATGGACAAATGGGTGTGACAGCTGCTGGAAGCCTCTGCCTGTAAGATAGGAGCTGAACCCCTGCTCGCCCTTCCAACGGGGCTTTGGCTGCCTTCTTGGAGCCCCCTGCACTGCCTGCCTGGCCTCTCTGGGCTGTGCTGGGACAGCTGGGAGTTCCTGCCACATCCTCTGCCAGAACTGAGCCCTCACGGTCCCCAGCTCCGTCTGTCACCCTGCCCACCCCAGACATCCATCCTGGCCAGGCGGAGCGGCCACGCCAGAGCCGGCCTTGTCCTGTGCAGAGGAGAGCGAGGCTGCTGAAACGGGCAAATTTGCCAGCTGAGGCTGCTCAAACGTGATCAGAAGTGACAGAGCAGTGACAAAGTGCCTGGCTGAAAGGAAACAGGACTCGATTTATTGTCACCCTTTGAGCGAGGGAGAGGAAGGAGGCTGCAAGGGTGAGGACAGCAGTGCTTTCCCACGGTGGTGGCTCGGAGCAGTGTGTAGGTCAGCTTCATCCATGTCTTCCCCTTCCTGATCTGCTGCTCCCCTCCTCAGGAGCTTCTTTGCTGTGTGGCATGTGACAGCTTCTGACCCAAAAATGGCCCTGGGGGTGCCAGGGGAGGAGAGCCATGCAGGCAGGGCACAGCTTGGGGAGTCGGTGTCACTCCTGTCCTGGGTTTCAGAGGGACGCAAGATGACTACGAATGACGTGAGCTGTCATGAAGCCATAGTGGGAATGTGTCCATGTCACCTCAGGCCTCCAATTTGGCCAAACTGGATTATTTCTTTTCGTGATATCCTCACTAGAGATCCGGCAAACCCTTAGTTGGCTTCAAAGCTTGGAGGTCGCACACTCTCATCCATCTCCTGCAGCTCTCTGTCTTCCCAGAGACTCCCTGCTGACCCACTGCCCTGCCCAGGTGGGACAGCACCTCCCACCTTTCTGCTGCCCGCTCAGTGGCTGCAGTGAGCGTCTCACCACAGCGTGCAGAACATCCTTTTTAACTTAGAGCAAATGTAGTTTCCGTGTCGAGGTGCTCCCTGATGCTGCAGCAAAGGCAGCGCGTGTCAGCGGGCAGCCCTTCACTCCTTTATGTGGGGGGGGGCACCAGGCATGGCCTGGCGGGGCTCAGCTGGAGCCAACTGCCCAAGGGTTTGCACGCTGTGGCCAAGGTGACAGAGTGGAGGCTCAGGCTCCTTTCCGAGCGGGATGAAGCCAATATGCCATCAGGTGGGATGGAGCAGTGGGTGCACTGTATCTGCAGATCTTTTCTGGCTACTCCTCATCCCGCTGCCACTGCTCGGTCCTCTCCGAGCAGCCGTCACTCAGCCGGCAGGACCGTGGGATGATGCTGCTCAGAAGGCAGAGGACTGCCATTTACAAGCAGTTCTGCTGGCAGCTGCCCAGGCTGGGAAGAAAAACAGCGCAGGGAGGGATTTAAGGATGTTTGGAAGGCAAGTTCCCTCCTTGGTGGGTCTCCTCCAGGAGATCAGTGGCTGCCACAGAGCTGGAGGAGAGCGAGCAGCCCAGCCCTGAGCACCGCAGAGGGAGGCTGGAAATGCCTGTGGGAGCCTGGGAGAACCCTGTGTCTGAAGCTGAGGATGAAGCTGCACCAGCAGGAGACAGTGTGGAGGAGAGGGTTCTCCTCTCCCACCTGGGAGCCTCTCTGTGGTCATCACCATCTTCTTCACCACTTCCCAGCCCTGTTGGTGGCAAGGTGCAGCCCTCCACCAGTGCTGCTGCTGAGCAGGACTCCTCCTGGTTTCCCTCCTGTTGTGGGGCATGATCCTCAGCAAGGTCACCTAGCCTGGCGTGGATGGAGGTGCCAGGAAGCAACAGAGCCCGGCACACACTTCCCACCAGTGTGAGGCAAGGGGGGAGAAGATGAAGCAGGGAGGGCCACGATGGAGGAGCCTGTCCAGTGTTTGCTACCGTGTCGTAATTAACAACATGTATCTGTGATGTCATAATTAACCACGTGGATCTCTGATATCGTAATTAGCAATGTTTAACATTTTTTAGGAGGGTTTTGTCTCCTGGCTGGTTGCTCCGGCAACAGCACCGAGCTACTGGTCTCAACCTGACACGTTCCTCTCCTTGTCGACTCCTTAATTGTGTTGTCGATGGAGCTAATGAGGCAGGGATCCGGGGAGGGGGCGGAGAGCCCAGGGGTCCGCCCCGGCAGGCAGGGGCAGCCCCCGGGGGGGCTGGGTCACGAGAGGAGGTGTGGGCTGGCAGTCAGGTGATGTGGAAAAGCGCGGAGCGAGCTAGGAAGGCTCCTACCATCCTCTGGCACCCTGAGTCCTGTCTGCCACTACCCTGCCTGCCTTTACACTGCTCCCAGAGCTGTGGGGAGCCACGGAGGGAGTGGGAGCAGGTTGTCGAGTGCTGAAGGCACCAGAATGCCCTGGCATGAGGCTGGACCTAAACCTGCCTCTGACCGCGGCACATCTGAGAACCCGTCCGTGTGCCACCATCCCCTCAAGTGCCTAAGCATGGTGTCCTGCCAGGGACAGGGTTGTTCCCCAGCTCCCAGGCTATGCATTCTTCCTAAGGAGTGGCCTGCCAGATCTTTGGTGTGTGCACAGAGAGCAGCTGTGGGGCCAGGGCGTGGCCAGGAGGTCAGGGCACAGCTGGAAGCTGTGGGTTGTTTGTACTGACTGACTTGGTGCCCTGATTTCAGCGAGTTGCTTGAGTCCAGCTTCTTGTCTTAGCCTGGCCACATCTCAAAGGATGTGACAAGGTGTAGGAGTTGGTCTCTGCTGTGGCCTGACATCTCTGAGGTTTCAGGTGGCTTTGAAGGTTATGGCACTCCATCCCCCATCACCTCCTTCCCGCAGCATTCACTCCCTCTCCTTCTCTTTCTATCCCAGGGGTCGACACCATGAGTGAGGCAAGCTCCATCAGCATGGAGGCCACAACTGACAGCAGAGACACCTCGGTGGCCACCTCCATCCTGCTGCCCTTCCCAGCCAGCCGTGGCCGGGAGGAGGCGGACAACCGCAGTGAGCACAGCTACAGCGAGTCGGGAGCCAGCGGCTCTTCCTTCGAGGAGCTGGACCTGGAGGTCACCGGGGACGGGGAGGGAGCCCCGGGTCTGCTACCTGATGTGGGCTACGCAGGCAACCAGGAGGTCTCAGACAAGTGGACCAAGGAGCCCATTGCTGCTGAGAGAGGAGAGGAGTGAAGCAGAGACCTGGTTTCCTCTCCTCCTGCCAGGGTCTGAGTTACTGGGAACCAAGTCGCCTTTCCCACCTCCTTCCTCTCCAGCCAAGAGATTTCGGTTGCTGATTCCCCCCAGGACCTGCTCTCCCTCTTTGCAGAAAGGGTGTTTGACTGTTTTGGGGGTGCTGGGAGGTGGGAGGGGTTTCTGTGGCGCTCGGCGGTGCCGGGTGGGTGCAGTTTGGGGGAACAGTGAAATGCATTTGCCATTTGTGTGTGTCTGGGTGCGTTGCAAACTCCTCGCAGGTGTCTCGGGGGTGGTGGTGGATGGTAGAGATGTCCCCCCTTGTCTCTACCCCTCTCACCCACAGCTCCTCTCTGCCACACCACAACATTTTCTAGCACCAAAGAGTTGTGAGTTTGGTTGGTTGGGTTTGTTCCCCTCTTCCCCTTGCTGAACAATGGAAACATCCCATGTAAACCTGGTCCTCCTGGCACTGCCACGGGCGCTTTGGGGTCTGTAATAAAGTGGATGCTTTTCCTCACTGGTGGCTGTTGTGTTGCTCTCTGCCTCTCAGCCGATCGTGCCATCCTGCCCCATGGTGGAGAGTGGGCTGTGGGTGGAGGCTGCTGGTGGGCTGCCCTGTGCCCCCAGCTGAGCCAGGGAACTGCCCAGGGGCTCTGCATCCCTGCTGCTCCCACTTGCTCCCTGCCCGGGCAACCCACTGGGGCCACGGATGCCATCCTGAGCTTCGGCAAGCTGGGGAGGGAGCAGGGAAGGTCCCAGTCACTGTGCCGAGCTGGGCTGAGCTGGAGGGAGGTGGCATCCCTGCTCCTCATGGGAATATGCAGAGAGTAGCACCAGTAAAGCCAGGTCCCTGAGCTGCTGATAAGCCCCCTCCTGTGGCAGTGACACCAGACTCCCTGCACTGTGCCTTCCTGAGTTCCCATCTGCCTGGTCCTGCAGCTGTGGAGTGCAGGCAGGGAGGGCTGCCCATGCTGGTCCCAGTTCCAACTTGGGACAAGGAAGCAGCCTGGACATCACTGCCATAGTGTCCCGGGACAATAACAGATACCAGAGTACTTTGCTGAGTGCCTTTGGTGCCTCCAGCAGCCCAGGGATTGTTTCCTGTTGGTCAGACATGACCAAAACCCGGGATTTGGGGTGGGAGTGCAAGGAGCTGATGAGGCCTGGTTGTCCCTCTGTGGTGGGAATGTGTCCTCCCTGGCTTGGAAAGGTCATGATTAGTTCTTATCCAGTGATTGACATGAGATTGTTCATAAATATTTTGTGCACTGAGTGATAAAATATTAAACTCCTCCAGCCCACATGGAAAAATATTGCTCTTCCCAGTGTTTATCTTTGTTGCTGGTTATTACAAAACTGCCAAGCCCCCTGAAATATTTATACCTTGCTGAGGCTCTGTGGGGGTTGGAGCCAGACAGCAGATCCCAGTGCTGCTGGTCCCCTAACCCTCCTGAAGATGGGGGCCACGGAGGCTTTGCCATCATCCTCGGCAAAGCCGAAGCGGCAGTCGGGACGTTGCAGCCAGTGACAAGGTGTGTGTGAGGCTGGTGCCAGGTCCCATCTGCTGGGGGAGAGGTGGGGCCATGGCAGGGCCAGCATCCCTTGGCACAGCACATCCCGAGTCCTCCCCAGCTCTCTGTACCCCCTGCCCTGCAGTGAAAAGGTTGCCCAGCCCAGGCATCCTCCTGTCCCCAGTGTCCTGCTCTGTCTGTGCTAACAGTCTTGAAAGGAGACAGGCTGATGGGGTCTAGGGTCCTGCTGCTGTGGGACTCCTGAGTGAGATGCCCCAGAAACACTCCTGTCCCCTGTTTCATTCTTGTCCCTTAGTCACAGCTTTCCAGGACACCTGGGCTGCCAGCAAAGGGACAAGTAGGATCCTGGGCAGCCGAATGGCTCTAGGAGTTTGGTAAGTAGTGGAGACCTGGAAAGCTAAACCTTGCCAGTGTCTCTGTCTTTAGATGGTCCAAATCCTTCCCCATCTTGATGCTTGGACTGACGGTGAGTGCTGGGGACTGTGTGGAGCGCAGGAGGGCAGTGGGGTGATGCTTGGCCCCTGGGCTCCTCCCAAGGGCTTGAGGAGAGGGGACAGGCCAGGCAAGGGAGGAACAGCATCTGACACACCAGCTTGTGGCTGTAGAGCTTGAACTGGGGCTGGAACCCCTCTTACTGGGCTGGGAGTGAGCTGGGGGCTCTGAGGCCGGGGGAGCAGGTGCTGAGCTGTGCCCTGCCATGTCTGCCAGGGTGCAGAGCAGATCCTGCTTGCTCTGGCCCTGTCCTGCCTCGGCCCAGCTTGGATCTGATCATCCCTTGCCTGCATCTAGCCATGCCTTGCCTGTGTCTTGCCTGGATCTGGCTGTGCCCTGCCTTCTCCTGGCCATGTCCTCTGGCTCAGTGTGGCCAACCCTTGCCTGGATCTGGCTGTCTTGCCTGTGTTCAGCCTTCCCTGGTCATGTCCTGCCTGTTCCCTCCCTGCCCTCCCCGCGTCCAGCCCGTGCCCTGCTCGGACCCGACCATCTGCCCCCGGCTTTGCCCCAGCCCCGCCGGTGCCCTGCCCGGCCCTGCCAGTGCCGGAGCGAGCGGAGGGCAAGCAAGACGGCCCCGGGGGTACCGCTGCCCGCCGGGCCGGACCGGGGCCGGGCCGGGGCGGGGGCTGGGGCCGGGGCCGGGCCGGGCGGGGGCGGAGCGGCTCCGCTCGGCTGGGGCTGGCGGAGTGTCAGAGGCGGCGGCGGGAGGCGGCGGCAGCCGCAGCTCCGAGGCAGCCGCGGCACCGGCACCGGCTCCGGCTCCTGGCACATCCCCCAGGTAAGGGCTGCGGTCCCACGCCAGCTCTCCCGTCCCCTTGGCCTCGGGCCCCGCCGTTCCTCGGCGGCGCTCCGCCGTCTCCAGAGCCCCGGTGCCCGCTGCAGAGCGGCACCGCGACCGGCGATCCCCCGCAGCCGTCGGGGCCGCGGCACGGCGGGGCTCCGCGAACGGTGCCCGGTTCCGGGGCTCCCGGAGCCGCGGGAGCGGAGCGGAGCCCGGGCACCGGCACCGGCTCCGGAGGGTCGGGTGTGCGGGCGGTCCGGGTGGCACCGGGGCCGCTCCCGCCGCTCCCCGCTGCCCGGCGCACGACGCGAGGCTGCGGGAGAAGGTCTTGGGGGGTCTCCGTTCCTTCTGTGCCCCGGCAGCGCCGAGCCCGCAATAGGGACTCAGCGGGACCCGTCACCGCAGCTCCTGGCAGGGGCTGCCCGCCGGCACCGGGGCAGGGAAGCGGGGTGACAGCCCGGCACGGCGGAGGCAGACCCTCCCCGCCCCTGCTGTTCCCTCGGGTCTCCCCTCCGGGTGTCCGTGCCGGGGAGAGCAGTGGCGTTGCGGGGGGCTGTGTTTGTGCCCGGGCAGCCGGACCTCGGGGAGCGTTTGGGACAGGATGTGGGGTGGCGGCCGTGGCGGGGGGCACCGGGGGAGCGCCCCGGGAAGGCGCCTCGGCCCCGCGGGGCACCAGGGCTGGCAGCCCGTGGAGCAAGGGGGAGGTGGGGGGTCCTGGTAGAGCTCAGCGGCGGTGGGACCTCTGGGACCCCCATGGGAGGTGACATTCCCCCTGCGCCCCCGCAACGCTGCCGCTCTCGCACAAGCCCCAGGTCTCACCCACTCCCAGAGGCGCTGCTGGTATCGGAGGGGTCAGGGCTCCTGACAGAGAGTGGGAAGTGCTCAGGGCACGGAGGAGTCACGGCCCCCTCTCACCCACCCCACTCGTGATGCGTTTGGAAAGGGAGGCTGCCCGCAGTCTGCAGGAGCTTCCCACCGTACTGTGGTACTGTGGCCGTCGGGATGGACTTGGCTCTGCCCTGCCTGATGCTTCACCTCCCCAGATGTTCTGCAGAGGTTCCCGCGGGCTGTCCCCCCGGCATTATGCCAGCCCAGCTGAGCAGCTGCGGGAATGGCAGCAGCCCTGCTCACGCATCCATCAGGGTAGATGACGGTTTGCCCTTCAGAGGAGCTTGGCCTGAAGGTGCCTTTCGTGTGGTAGGTCCTGCCAGCTGCCCCAGAAGAACTGGACCACAAGGACCTGGGTTTCTGGTGCCACCAGACCCCTGTGTCAGGCTCAGCCTGCTGGCGATGGCTCCATCAATAATCCAAGTGCCTGTGCCCTCTTTCCTGCTTTAGGAAACCCCGGGTCCTTTAAAAGCATGCACTGTCTGAAATAAGGCAGGGACTCTTCCTTGCCTGTTCCCCAAACTCCTTCAAATTGACAGGTCAGGTCGTAGATGTCCTGAGTCAGCTGGGGGCTTGTCACCAGCAGGCAGCACCCAGGGACAGGCACTTTGGGGCATGGAGGAGAAGGTCTGCATGTGTCTCACCACTCCACCCTGTTACATCCTGTGCCACACTGCTGCCCACATCCCCCTGGGCATCACCAGCAGCTCCAGCTGCTTGCCAGAGGGCTTCTCCAGCACAGTTATTGCCTGTCCAGGAGCAGCATGGGGGCTCTGCTCCTGCTGGGGGAGAGTGGCCTCAGTACTGGCTGTGGGGAGTTTTGGGGGGGGCAGCACTCTGCAGCATCACTCTCCCACCCTGTGTACCCCCACAAGCTCTGCTGAGCTGCGGGCGAACCCTGGGTCCCACCGCAGCACTGGCAGCTTCCCATGCCAGAGCAGCCTGAGGCTTCTGGGCTGCCAAGGGGTCTCCTTCTCCCATGGCCCCTGAAACACCAGCCCTTTGGGATTTCAGCAGTCAGCTTCAAATGGGAAACAAATCTCTCCTGTGATTTGGGAAAAGACAACGGATCTCCGAGGGGACTGCATCTCCTGCCAAAACAAGGCCTGCCTGCTGCAAAAGCCTTTGATTCCCCTGTGCCTCCGTGCTTTCTGCAGAGGGAGTCAGCAAACCTGGCTCTTACTTTTACTGAAATCTCTGAATTTAGTATACGGGGAAGGAAGGGGCGGTGGTGAGAGAACAGACTCTGAAGCACCAAGACTGCCAGAGCCCCGCATGTTGCTGCGGGAGGACGAAGCCAGTGGCGAGTCCCTGCTCTGGCCCTGGTGTCACGGGCAGCCCTGGGGGCAGCAGCAGGGCGGGTGGGCTCCATGGTTATGGGTAGGGATTAAAATAGTGTGGGTGCTGGGTGCTGCAGGCATGGTGAGCTCGTGGCCGGCTGCTTTTGGCAGCACTCTTGGCTGGAGGTTGGGAGATGTCGGCACCCCTGATGCTGCTCTGTGTGTCGAGGTCTCAGCTTGGAGCCAGCTTTGGTTCTACAAACCTAGCCTGGGCTCCCTGTGCCAGCTGACATCCCTTGGCTCTTTCTCCTTCCTTGGTATTTTAGGGCTGGCAAGCTGCCCCCTGGCAGGCTGCTCTGCCCAGTGCTGTCAGAGGGGCCAGCTCAGTGCCCACCCCCCTGCCAGTTCATCCCCGTGAGTGCTGTGGGGAGACTGGTGCCTGCGCCCCTCCTTGTCCCCTGGGATTTCTGTCACTTGTGTGTGTACTGGGGATCCCATGTCACTGTGGGAGCTATTGCATCTGTTCACCTCACCCTTCTGCAGGTGGCTCCTTCCTAAGGGCACCCTGGCTGGGGGGCACAGGCAGGCTCATGCCCTTGCCTGTCCGTGCAGCACTGACACTGCCCCTGGGGATGGTCCCTGTCTCGCCCTACAGCCCACAGACCCAGTAGCTTTTCTTTTGCTTTTCCAGGTGCCGAGGGCTCTGCCGAGGTGGTACAACCCCTCTCTCAGTGACACCACGCCGCGCCACCCCCCGCCACCCAATGCCTGGGGACTGCCTTCCCTTGCCTTGAAGGGTGGCAGCAGGTGACACGGGGTGGCGCGGGTCACCTGGCCGGTGCCAGCACACCCCATGGCGGTCCCCTTGGCCGCCTGGCTGTGGCTGATGCACCTGGCCACCTGCCTGGCTGCAGGGCACGGCATGGCTGGCAAGAAGGAGATCAGCATGGATGGGGACCTGGTGATCGGGGGCCTCTTCCCCGTCCATGAGAAAGGAGTGGGGGGCGAAGACTGCGGCAAGATCAATGAACACCGGGGCATCCAGCGCCTGGAGGCCATGCTCTTCGCCCTGGATGAGATCAACAAGGACAGGAGCATCCTGCCGGGGGTGAAGCTGGGTGCCCACATCCTCGACACCTGCTCCAAGGACACCTATGCCCTGGAGCAGTCCTTGGACTTTGTCCGCGCTTCCCTCACCAGGGTGGACGGCTCCGAGCACATCTGCCCTGATGGCTCCTACGCTGTCCACGATGACGTGCCCACTGCCATCACCGGCGTCATCGGGGGCTCCTACAGTGACGTTTCCATCCAGGTACTGCCCAGGAATCCCAGCTGAGGGAAACCCCACACCCTCCATAAGCCATGGGAGCCAAGCCTGTCCCACGTGGGGGTGGTGCATGTCACACGGTACAGCTCCTCAGCCCAGGATGATCTTGATACTCGTGTCTGCTGTGGCAGGCAGAGCAGCACTGTGCCCTCTGCCCCTCAAAATCCAGCCTGCAATGTGCAGCTGGCTGCAAGGGCTGTGCACCTCTGAGGGGCTCAGTCATAGGGCTGCTTGGCCAGGGCAGGGTGGGCACAGGGGGCCATTGTCCTGTGATCGCCTGGCAACAGGCACCTCAAACCTTGGACCAGGCTGTCACCCTGGATGGGGTGCAGCTCAGTCCCCAAAAACACAGCTCTGTGGACCCAGGGGCTGGCTTTGGCAGGGAGAAGAGCATCCCCCCAGGATGCAGCAGCCAGCAGGCCCAGCTGAGTCCTGGGGGTGACCACTGAGCCATGGGCTCGCTGAGACCTAACGAGTCCCCAGCACATGTCAGACTATCTCTCCCAGTCCCCGGGGTCCCTGCATCCCCCAGCCACAGGGTGGAGGAAGCTGGGGTTGGATGATGGAGGCAGCATCCCGGTCCAGCCCACCTGGCCATATGTCCCTTCCCTTGCTGGGAACCCTGTGTGTCCCCACAGCAAAGGGCACTCTCTGAGCCCTGGACAGGCAGGTGGCAGCAGGGGCAGAGTGTGGGCTGGTTGGGGAGCATGGGGGTCACTGGGGGAGCACGGAGGGCTGGCAGCTCCCATGTGTGGTGCAGACTGGCAGCGGCATTGCTGCGCTCGGGGACCTTCTTGCCGTTAGGGGACTTTGTTGTTGAGATCATTTGTCCACCTTAATTAAGCCGTGTCTCTTGCCTGGGGAGCAGGGAGATGTGGGCTGGCTCTGCAGCCCAGCCAGCACAGCCGAGCCCCCCTTGTTGCCCCCAGAGCCTGGGTTTTAACAGCCTCATTAGCAAGGCTTTTTTCCCCTTTGAAGCTAACGAGGGCTTCTGCCAAGCGCTGGAAGGTGCCAGTCCTGCTGGGGCTCCCAATATGGGATGCGGCAGTCCCCTGACCCAGCTCTGCAGCATCCCCCAGCCTGGGTGGGGGGCTCTGCCCTGGCCTCCAGCCCTCAGAACCATTCCCACCCTGTGCTGTGGGGCTGCCAGGCATCCTGGCTTTCTCCTTGTCTACAAGCATCTCCCATAGGTCACCCACGGCAGAGTTTCTGCTTTTACCACAGGTCTATTTGTCCTCTCCACAGACCCAAATTCAGAGGACAGTGTCTGAAATACTAAAAAAAAAAAAAAAAAATAAAAGAGAAATGAGCATGTCTGAGGGCTCAGGCACTCTGTAAATGTGCCATCCATTCTTCTTCTCTGGTCCCTCCACAGACCAGCTCCAGGTTGGGGTGGGTTGCTCATCAGCCCCGTGGTTGTGCAACACTGGATGTTGGGCAGTTGGGCAGTGGTCCTCCAGTGGGAATGTCCCTTGCTGGGCCCCATCTTCAGGCACTCACCTCTCCTCCTCCACTCAGGTGGCCAACCTGCTGAGACTCTTCCAGATCCCACAGATCAGCTATGCCTCCACCAGTGCCAAGCTCAGTGACAAGTCCCGCTATGACTACTTCGCCCGCACCGTCCCGCCAGACTTCTACCAAGCCAAAGCCATGGCGGAGATCCTCCGCTTCTTCAACTGGACCTACGTCTCCACCGTGGCCTCGGAGGGTGACTATGGGGAGACGGGGATTGAGGCCTTTGAGCAAGAAGCCCGCATGCGAAACATCTGCATCGCTACCTCGGAGAAGGTGGGGCGCTCCATGAACAAGAAGACCTACGACGGGGTGGTCCGGGCTCTGCTGCAGAAGCCCAATGCCAGAGTGGTCGTGCTCTTCACCCGAAGTGAAGACGCCCGGGAGCTGCTGGCGGCTGCCCAGAGAGCCAATGTGTCCTTCATGTGGGTGGCCAGCGATGGGTGGGGAGCCCTGGAGAGCGTGGTGGCCGGGAGCGAAGCGGTGGCAGAGGGAGCCATCACCATCGAGTTGGCAGCCTACCCCATTAAGGAGTTTGCTACCTATTTTCTTAACCTGCACCCCTACAACAACAGCCGAAATCCCTGGTTTCTGGAGTTTTGGGAACAGAGGTTTAAATGCAGCTTCCACACGCCAGACTGTAGCCGGTATTCCCTCAAGACAGGCAAGTTTGAGCCAGAGTCCAAGATCACGTTTGTGGTCAATGCAGTCTATGCCATGGCTCACTCACTCCACAACATGCACCGGGCACTGTGCCCCAATGACACCAAACTCTGTGATGCCATGAAGCCCGTCAATGGCAAGAGGTTCTACAAGGACTTTATTCTCAATGTTAATTTTGATGGTGAGTCCAAGGTGGAGATGGGGTTTGCCTGCCAAACTGGAAAGGGATGGCTGGTGGGACGGGAAAGATGGAGACCCAAATTTGACCCAAGACCCTCCAATTCCTCCAGCCTGCCTGCATGCAGGGACCTGTGCGCCATGAGTTGTGGTTGTCCCAGGGTGCCAACAGCCCACCATCATCTTTGGGGCTTGTGACCCTAGTGGAGACATATGTGGTGAGCAATTCCATCCTGCTACAGCTGGATGGGACCCGCTCCACAAAGAGCCCTTTCTTGGTTCATTTGCTTGCAAGTGTTGTGATTTATTCACATTTCAGGGATTAAACTGAAGGGATACCCTTGATCAGGGACTCACATATTTTGGGGTGGATTAGAAACATGTCCTCCATGGCTTGGGCTGAGCTTGGCTATTCAGGTGTCACTGAGCACCTTGCAGGGTGCACAATTCCCCTCCTTGCCCCTGCAGAGCTGGCTGGGGCTGACAGGCTCTCAGGCAGGTGGGGAGGTAGTTCTCCACCTTTGCTTTCCTGCTCCTAATGTGGGCACAGGCAGCAAGGATGGGAGTGAAGGCAAGAAACAGATTGGACGTTGAGCTGTGGCTATGGTGGGCTGTGACTCTTGAAGGAGTCCTGCCTCCAGGCTGGGAGCAAGTGCTCTCCTGCTCCATGGCAGTGACAGTCTCCCCTTGTCCTCCCTCCAGCTCCGTTCAGGCCAGCAGACACGGAGAGCGTTGTTCGATTTGACCGCTATGGTGATGGGATCGGCCGCTACAACATCTTCAACTATCACCACGTGGACGGACGGTATCGGTACCAGAAAGTGGGCTACTGGGCAGAGGGGCTCATCCTCGACACCAGCCTCATCCCATGGGCTGAGACCTCCATCCCTGTGTCTCAGTGCAGTGACCCCTGCAAAAAGAATGAGATCAAGAGCATGCAGCCCGGAGACATTTGCTGCTGGATCTGCATCCCCTGCCAGCCCTACGAGTACTTGCTGGATGAGTTCACCTGCATGGACTGTGGTCTTGGCTACTGGCCCAACGAGACCCTGAATGGCTGCTATGAGCTGCCCCAAGAGTACATCCGCTGGAAAGATGCCTGGGCCATTGGTCCCGTCACTATCTCCTGTCTGGGCTTTATCTCCACCCTCTTCGTTATCGGAGTCTTCGTGAAGAATAATGACACACCCATTGTGAAGGCCTCCGGCCGGGAGCTGTGTTACATCCTCCTGACCGGGGTCCTCATGTGCTACAGCATGACCTTCATCTTCATCGCGAAGCCCTCCACCGAGGTGTGCACGCTCCGGCGCCTGGGGCTGGGCACGTCCTTCGCCGTCTGCTACTCGGCGCTCCTGACCAAAACAAACCGCATCGCCAGGATCTTCAGCGGCGTGAAGGAGGGGGTCCAGCGCCCCCGGTTCATAAGCCCCACCTCGCAGGTGGTCATCTGCATGGCCCTCATCTCTTGCCAGCTCATCATTGTCATCATCTGGCTGCTGGTGGAGACCCCCGGCACGGGCAAGGAGACTGAGCCCGACAAGAGGTACATCGTCACCCTCAAGTGCAACAACCGCGACTCCAACATGCTCATTTCGCTCACCTACAATGTCCTCTTGATTGTCCTCTGCACGGTCTACGCCTTCAAGACACGGAAATGCCCTGAAAACTTCAACGAGGCCAAGTTCATTGGGTTCACCATGTACACGACCTGCATCATCTGGCTGGCCTTCCTGCCCATCTTCTATGTGACCTCCAGCGACTACCGTGTAAGAGCCTGTGCTTTGGGGGGGCTCTAATAGGGCTTGATCTAAGTGGTCCTGGAGATTTGGGCCCTATGGGGTTTATGATTTGGAGATTTGTGGGCCTGGGGAAGGGTCTTCATCCGTGCATCTCTGCACTGATGGTCACCTCTGCACTGGGGCATTCAGGACCAGGTGAAAGATCCTGAAAAGCTGTGGCTGAGGGCTCAGTGAGTCCTGGAGAGAGGACCCACTCTCTTCTCCCATGCTAGGGTGAGGATGGGAAATGGCCCTGAGACCCCAAAGAGACCCTCTCAGCCTGATCATGGAGGAGTAATGTGTCATCCTTCAGCCTTGTGACATGAAAGCATGAGTCATTGGCTCATCCAGTTATGCCAACCCCAGGGCCAGCATGGTCCCTGGGGAGCCAGGCAATGCCAGGGACTGGAGAGCATGGGATGCACCATGCAGCACCTCAGGCTCCCTGGCAGGGCAACCAAACATGTTTCTGACAGGCCTTGAGGACTCAGCAGGGGCAGCTACAGTTGTGGGCTTCCAGAAAGGATTTGCATCCTCCAGAGGGAGTGGGCACTGGAGTGGGGGATCCTGGGCTCTGCCCCCAGGCACTGCACCAGAGCAGCACACTGGCAGGGCTGAGATGCCGCTCAGTGTGTACCTGCTTTGCAGGGGTGACATGATCCCATAAGGGCATTCCCCATCTTCTGCCCATGAGTCTGATGGAGGGATGTGGTGTGGCTGTGATGGGATGTCCCTGCAGGGTGGAGTCTGTGCCCAGTGGGGCTGGCCAGTGCCACAGTGAAGGCTTCATCCTGCCCTCCTTGGGGCAGACGGCTGGTGGGTGGAGCACCTGATGCCCCCCCACCCTGTCTCCAGGTCCAGACCACCACCATGTGCATCTCGGTGAGCCTCAGCGGCACCGTGGTCCTCGGCTGCCTCTTCACCCCCAAGCTCCACATCATACTCTTCCAGCCGCAGAAGAACGTGGCCAGTCACCGCGTGGGCACCGCTCGGTTCAGCGTGGCAGCCGCCAGCTCCAGCCAGTCCCAAGGTGAGCAGAGTGGGGCTGGGGAAGGGCTGGGGGGGCAGCATCCCCTTCCTGGTGGGGAGTGTGTGCGGGAGCACCCCAACATGGGCTCCTGAAGTGGGGGTGGGGAAGGGCCTGATGGGAAATGGGGAGGACGGAGGATACTATGTCCCCAGTGGCTCTTCCCTGTCCCAATGCATCATCTCCCAGGACAGCACAACTGCCAGATGGGTATTGCTCCTGGGGGCATTTCATTGCTCTGAGTGAACGTGGCCACCCCCAGCATCCTCCACCCCAGCCCCAGAGGGACATGACCACTCCAGGCAACCTCCACCCCAAGCCAGGGGATTCGGCTGCCCCCAAGTGCCTGTCACCATCCTGGGAACCCTCCGCTCCACCCCCAGGAGCTATGACCACACCTGGGCACCTTTCATCAGCTGGGGGGATGAAATGGTATCCATATCCTGGATATCCATAGCCCACTGCAGTGGGGTGCTGTGAGGTGCTGCTGCCAGACCCCAACCCACCCCTGACTGCTGCCTTCCTGGCCAGGCTCAGCCTCGCAGTACGTGCCCACGGTGTGCAATGGTCGCGAGGTGGTGGACTCCACAACGTCGTCCTTGTGAAGGATGGGGGAGCCAGGCCGTGGTGCTGCCACACGGCACCCCTGCTGCCTCCCCAGGGACAGCAGTGCCCACGGCACAGCCCGACCAGTGCCCAGTGCAGTCGGGAGGCTCAGCCCCTGCCCCAGCACGAGCTACACATCCCACGTGTCGGGTCACGGTACGTGTCACCTTTCCCTTGCACTGAGCCACGTTACATGTCCTCTGTACCCTGCACTGAGCCATGGCAAACATCCCCAACCCCTGCACTGAGCCACGGCGCATGTCCCTCTGCGTCACCTGCACTGAGCCATTGTGCACTGCCACCCCCCTGCCCTGAGCCATGGTGAATGTCCCTCTGTCCCTTGCACTGAGCCGTAGTGCACACTGCACACACCTTGCACCGAGCTGTGCTGTGCGTCCCCATTCCCTGAACTGACTGTGGCACAAATACCCCCTTCTTGTCCATTGCACTGAGCCCTGGTGCACGAGGTGACTCCCCCTCGCAAAGCCACGTTCCAACTCTCGCTTTTCTTGTGCCAAACCATGCCATACCTCGTCTCCCTCCACACTGGCACGCACCGCCCTCGCCCCATCGCCCACCGTGCTTTCCCTGTCACCCTGTGCCAAGCCGTGCTCCACGTCACCCCTTCCCCAGCGCTTTGCAGTTTCACTTTTCCTCCTGGTTTTGGCCCCAGCAGAGCTGCCAAGCGTGGCTGGGCTGGGCCCAAGCCCCCCATCGCTCCCCTCGCTGTGCGTGGCGCTTCTCACCCCTTTGTGGGAGATGGGGCAGGAGCGGGGGCGGGTGAATTCCCACTGGCCCCCAGCCCCTGCAGATCCCAGGGGGGGCCGTTGGAGGCTCAGGGCGAGTAACGGGATCCAGGTATTTGAGCCCAACCACGTTTTTAAGAGTAGATTTTTTCTGTGAGCAAGAGTGTGATTATTTTTTTTTTTTTGTAATTTATGTAAATAAAGTGGTTTTGGTGGTTTTTTTTTTACAAAATGGACTGTTCCAGAGCTCAGGTCCAGCCGAACCTGAGGGACGGGGACAGACCCTCGCAGAGGGCAGAGCCACATCACAACACAGGGGCCAGCAAGGCTGTGTGACAACCCCTACTTCCATCCTGCCAACCCCAAGGGGCTGGCTGCACCAAGGATGCACCAAGGTGCAGCTTCAGGGACAGAATGACCTGCTCCAGCGGCTCTAGGACTGGGGGACTAGGAGCTGCCAGGGGACTCAGGGTCAGAGGTTGTGGCCCTCTGTTTAAGGGGGATGATGCAGATGCTGTTTTTGGCTTCTTTGATTCTCCACCACCGTCCAAGCCTGTGGATGAGAGAGATGAGGGTTACCCTCCAGCAATCACAGGAGGAAAGGGGGCTGCACGCCCAGGCAGTGCCAGGGATGGGGGTCAGTACCGGTGCTCTTGCCCAATGCCAGCCACCAGGAAGTCACCAGATGACGAGAACTTGAGGCTGTTGACAAAACCCACCTGGAGGGGACAGGGCAGGGTGAAGGGACAGGGCAGGTTAAGGGGATCCCACAGCCTCCTCCTGCTGTCTAGGGAGGGGAGACCCTGCAGTGAGACCTTCCAGCCCAGCTCCAGAATTCCCAGCCTGCCCATCCATCCATACCAAGGGGATGTCCCAGAGGTGCTCCAGCTTCCGAAATCCCTCACCACACTTCCAAAGCTTCACGCTGGCGCTGTGGGAGCCTGGGGCAGGGAGAGGAGACTGTCATGCACCCTGACACAGGGACGGGAGCAGGAAACACCTCTCCCACACCCCCAAAGCAGCTGCCACACACCTGTAGCCAGGAGGTCACTGTTGCGCAGGGCGGCCACTGCTGAGATCCAGTAGGGCTGCTCCAGGCCCTGGGCGTCCTGCATGCCGTGTGCCTGCCGAGCCAGCGCCAGCGGCTTCTTCTTCGTCAGCCCCCACAGGGCTAAAGACCTGATGGGGAGGTGAGGGGTGAGGGGGCTGAAGGGGCACCCTGCCCATCCCAGGCAGTGCCCCAGCCCTGTGCTCACCCATCATCAGCACCAGACACCATGTGCTCCTCGTTGATGAGCTGGATACAGTCGATGGAGCCCCTGTGAAGAGAAGGGGCAACTACCAGCAGTTACAAGTGAGGTTTGGGATCCTGTTCAGGAGACACGGGCTCACCAGGGTATCAGCATTCCCAGGGTGCTCCCTGAGTGGCTTGGCAGCCACACACCACTGCCCTAGCTGGGCATGCCTGCCCACGGCCCCCTCTCCCACCCCAGACCTACTGATGCCCAGAAAACACGAGCTGTGTCTCCTCAGGGATCTTCCAGAGCCGCACGGTGCCATCCCGTCCCCCGGCCGTCACACAGCACTCCCGGCTCAGGCTGTCCAGCCCTGTGATGACGTCCTGGTGCCCAAACCTGGAGGAGAAGATGGCAAAGAGATGTGGCAAGCATGGTCCTCTGCCACCTCGCCTTGCGTCTCCCAGGGGTGCTGGCACACCCTTCGCAGGGTCAGTGGGATCCCCTCCAGCCTTACAGGGTCTCCACATAGGCGTTCTCTGCCACATTCCAGACCTTGACGCAGCGGTCGTGGGAAGCGCTGTACAACTGGTGTGTCCCCTTGCGGAAGGACAGGCCCTGCAGACAGATGAACAGACACAGCACAGCAGTGAGGGAGGGGTACCAGGGAGGACAGGGCTGCCCAGCCCCACAGGCACCGCACCCGATGCCCCCGACTCACCGAGACAGCATCACGGTGCCCTGTGAAGATGTGCAGGCGCTTGCAGGTGGCTGTGTCCCAGATCATGATCAGCTTGTTCCTGTCACCCGTGGCCTGGCAGACAGAAGGGGATGCCCAAGACCTGCCTCTCAGGGACCCACAGCCCATCCCACCCTCCACTCCCACGCCAGCCTCCATTCCCACCCCACGTGCTTTCAGGCGGTCCCGGGAACCCATCCTTAAATCTGTAGGGGGTAGGGGCTACCTTAACTGGGCAAGGCACATCTGGGTATGGGACATAACCCCCAGCACCCCTGGGAGGAGACTCAGTCCCCATGGCCACCTCTGTCCCCTGTCCCCGTACCAGGTACTTGCCATCCGATGAGATGGCCATGCAGAGGATGTGGGATGCGTGTCCCATGTGCCGCTCCTCTGTGCCCTTCTTCCCCCCGGGCACCACGCACAGCCTCTTCCCGCTGTCCACCTCCCCTGTGGGAAAGGCATGGCCATCATCACCCTCTGGGAACCTCCCACCACTCCCAAAAGTGCTAACGAGCCTCACACAAAACCCAAAACCACTCCCAAAAGTGCCAACGAGCCTCCCACAGATCCCAAAACAATGCACATTCCCGGAGCGGCCGAGGGTTAAGTCACTGCCACAGGCACCCACAGCCCTGATGCTGCGGGGTCCCCTGGGGAACAGCCAGTTGCAGCCCCAGGTGAACACTTGCATTTGATGAGGGAGCCGTCCTTGGAAGCAGAAAAGATGAATCTGTCATCGGGAGAGATGACCAGGCAGGTGACAGGCAGCTGGTGTCCCCGCAGCACACGGATGCTGGCTGGATCCGGAGGCTGCACCTGCAGGGAGAGTGGGATGTGAGCTGGGCTGCCCCGGCCCCTTCCCCAGGCTTGGGAGTACCCCAGCACGGCACCGTGGGCAGGAGAAGGGCCATGGGGTGCTGGCCATGCCGGAGTGTCGCCCAAAGCTGGCATTTACGGTCCGGCACCGGGCACTTACATCTTTGGCGACCAGGCGCTGCAGCCGGCCCTTCTGCTCGAGCTGGGGGAGAAGCGGGAGGCTCAGCGGAGGCGGCCCCAGCCCCGGTCCCGCGGGATGGGGACAGACACCAGGACCACGGGGCCGCGCCCGCCCCCCCGCTCACCACGTCCTCCTTCAGCCGGTGGCCGATGAGATCCGCCGGCTGGGTTTCCTCCTCCTCCTCCTCCGCCCGCTCCTCCTCTGTGGTGGCACAGTGCGTGAGAGCCGAGCCCAGCGCCCGGGCCGCCCCGCTGGAGCACCGGGGCCGGACGGGACTCACCGAGCTGGCGGAGCTCCTCCAGGTACTGCTTGGCCAGGCGCAGCTTCTTCTCCTGCGGCGTCTCCTCCAGCTCCTCCTCCGCCGCCGCCTCTCGCCGCCGCCGGCCCAGCGACAGGCTGCGGGGACACGTGTGCGTGAGCACCCCCGGCACCGCCACGCTCCCGGTACCGGCACCTCCCTGGCGCAACCCCTACCTCTCCGTCTCGGAGTCGCTGGACACCTCCTCGTCGGCGGGCCGCCCGGCCGCCGCCCGCGGTCTCCCCTGGGCGTTTGGGACCTGCGGGACCGGGCGATCAACGCGGAAACGGGCGCGGCCAAACGCGCGACGGCGGCCACCCCGCCGGGGCAGTCCCTGCTCGCCCTGCTCCCTCCCTCCCTCCCTCCCTCCCCGAGCCATCTCTCACCGCCGGGCGCGGCCGCCGCCGTCCCGCGGCCCCACGCGGGGCCTTGGCCCTCCTGCCGCTCGCAGCCGCCGCCGCCGCCATGCTGCCGGGACACGTGGGGCCGCCCGCCGCCCGCCGGCACCGGGCCCCGCCCCCGGCAGCGCCCATTGGCTGCAGGCTGCCAGGCCTCGCCTCTCATTGGCCCTCCTGCTCCCGGGGCATCGCCTTCCCGCCCCTCTCCCCGCCCCTGTCATTCAGAGTGACGCCCCGCCCCCTCACATTCAGGCCACGCCTCCGCTCTTAGCCCCGCCCACACGGAGGTAAGCCCCGCCCCGGCCGCGGGGACCCGCACTCCGAGCCCGGTTGTCACACCCCGGCCCTCCCCACTCTGTCCCCCATGGCTCTTCGGGCCCTGCCCCGCAGCCCCCCTTGCAGCTGGTGGCCCCCAGACCCAGAGTCATCGTGGCAGTGACAGAGTGTGGCTGCTTCCCGAGTCATCGTCACACCTTCTACCTCCCTGGGACCCTCAGCCAGGGGAGCACGGCCTCTGGTCCCGTCCCATGTTCTTCGGGGGGGGTCTCAGGACCCCATCCTTGGCTGTGCCGGGGTAGTACCTCTCTGTCTAGGACAAGGGATGCTCTTAAGAGCTAAAATCTGCTTTTGGGAAGAAACTTCATTTTGCACAATCAGCTTCTTTTCTTCTTGCCACTACTAGAGGCAGGGAAAGACAGTGGGAATGCTTTGTGCTGGTTTCTGTAAGGCTTAGGGAGGGATCAGCTTTCCAGCTGCTCTCTGGAGGATTCCGGCTGAGGTCTCTTCTCTCAGATTTCGGGAAGAGCAGATACCCCAACCTGCAGAGCATCCTAGGGCTCAGACTGCTGCTTGCTTGTACCCCAGCAGACTCCTCGCTGGAGAAGCTTGCTGAGCAGCAGAGATGCCACCACCATCAGGGACACAGTGGCAGTGCTCAGGACCTGTCCCAGCCTGTGCAGGTAGATGCACCAGCTGGGGAGTGATGCTGCTCCCAAGCTCAGCATCCCAGGACATACAAGGGAAGCCAATCTCTCTGGCTGGAAGCCTGTCGGGGCAACAAAGTTTTGGCCTTGGTGGCTCCAGGCTGCTGCAGAGCTGTTGCCCAGGCTGAGGCTGCAGGAACCCATACCAGGGGAAGTGTGGAGGAAGATGGGTGGGCAAGGGACCCACCACCCCATCCATCCAGGCAGCAGGAGCAGAAAGGCAGCAGTGGGAAGAGAGGGGGTCTCTGCCTGGCGACTCAGCAAGCTGGACCTCAGGGGGTCACATGCGAAGGGTCCAGTGCCAGCACCGCACTCCCCAAGGGGAATTCGGGAGCGGGATGCGGGGCGGGCGGTGGGTCCTCCGGCCGCCCGGGGGCGCGCGGGGCGGGCCGGGCCGGGCGGGGCGCGGGAAGTGACGGCGGCGGCGGGGCCGGAGAGCGGTACGGGCGGGACCGGGCACGGCGGGGAGGGGGAACGGGACGGGATAGGGTCCCGGGGGCGGGGCAGTGGTGGGTCAGTGTTGGGGTCTATGATGGGACCAGTGACGGGCCAGTGGTGGGGTCAGCAGTGGGATCAGTGATAGGCCAGTGGTGGGACGATGATGGGGTCCGTAGTGTGTCAGTGCTGGGTCAGTGCTGTGGTCAGCGATGGATCAGTGGCGGGTCAGCGACGGTCAGCGGTGGTGGTCAGTGGCGGGGTGGGTACCGTGTGTTCAGGAGGTGCAGCCATGAGGTGGGGGCAGCGATCAGCTGCGTGAAGCCGTTTCTGTTTGTGCACCATGTGTGGGTGCCGAGTGGTTTGGAGCGATGGGGGGGTGCAGGCGGGATGAGTGCCCTGTGTCAGGGTGCAGGGTGGGGAAGTGAGGGTGCCGTGGGGCCCTGGACAGACGTGTCATTCACACCAGGGAAGCAGAACCAGGCTCTGTGGTTGGTCATGAGCCTGAGCTGCTTCCTGCCGTGCTGCTGCGCAGGCACCGAGGGCGCAGGAGCCGGCAGAGCGGGCAGGGTGAGTGTGGGCAGGTTAAGTGTGGACAGAGTGAGTGTGAGCAGCGGGAGCGTGAACAGGCTGAGAGTGAGGAGGGGGAGCAAGAGCAGGGTGGGTGGGAGCAGGGCGAGAGTGAGCAGGGTAAGCACAGGGAAGGTGGGTGCAGGCAGGGTGAGTGGCTGGCAGGTGCTGTTGGGGTCCTGGTGTGTGTTTGCTGGGTGGATAAAAGGAGACCATCACCCACCCACGGTGCTAGTGGGGTCTTGGGGTGCTGTCTGGCCTCTCAAGGGGTCATTGCAGGCTGAGCTGGAAGTCAGAGGTCTCAGAGCTAGGGGAGTGACTGGGGGGCACCCTGAGGGTGTGGGGGGCAAGCCCAAGCTCTCCCCACCCCCCAGAGGGGAAGTGGAGCAGTTTGCTCAACCCCGTTTTATAAACTGGTGTGGCGGTTCCTCCCTGCCTGCGGCTTCTCCTTCGCAATGGGAACAGCCACCAGGCTGGGAGAGGGGTCCCCACCACATGGTGGTTGTGGTAGTGGTTTTCTGACCCCTCAGAGGCTGTCAGGGCCCCCTGGAAGCCCCATGCTGGGGACATGTCATGAGCTGGCTGGTCTGACAAGTGCCCAGGTGGCAGGAGCTAGTGGCAGAGCTGGAGAGGGGGCAAGGCCAGCACTGCGTCTCCTGCCCCTCTGCTGTTTTGGCACTCCAGATTCCTGGAGCTGGCACCACGTGCCGCTTCCCTGCCACAGATCTGTTGTTTTGACCTTGGACCCGCCACTAACCCCCATGAACTGATCTGTCTGCACTGCTGGGGAACTGCACCTGCACTGGGGCCAGTGCTGGGCTGGGGGGACACACACGGTCTTTCCCCTACAGCCTCTAAACTGTGGCCTGCTTGGTTTCCTGTCAGTGAGAAGAATGGGCTCAGTGTCAGAGGAGCTCAGCTTGGTCCCCCTGCACCAGAGGCCGGAGCTGCTGGAAGCCTGTGCCGATCTGCTGGGCGAGGAGTGGGGGAAGAGCCGGGCATCGCGGCTCCACACGCTCCAGCGCTCCTCGGACGCCTTTCCTGTCTGCCTGCTGCTGCTGCGGAGCCGGGGCCCCACCGAGATCCCTGGCCCCCGGGAGGGTCCCTGCCAGCTCGTGGGCCACGTCCGCCTCTCCCGCGTGGTCGGCCGTCCCCGTGACCTCTTCGTGGAGAGCGTGGTGGTGGCCCGGGCGCTGCGGGGCCAGGGCTACGGGCGGCGGCTGATGGAGGCCACTGAGCGGTGGGCTCGGGCCCAGGGGTTTGGCTGCTTGCACCTCACCACCCACGACAAGCAGCATTTCTATGCCCACCTGGGCTACGTCCTGGGTGAGCCGGTGCAGAGTGTGGCCTTCCTCAGCCCCGCCATATCCTCCGAGGTGCTGCGGCTCTTCTCTGCCCCATCTGGTGCTGCCATCACCATCAGGCCAAGGGTACCCTCTGCCCCCCCGCCTCCCCTCCCACCCCTCGCTGTCCCACCACCACCCCCTCCACCGACTGTGATCTGGGCGAGGGGTGTCCTGGCTGAGAACAGCAAGCAGAGCCTTCTGGAAACCCCCCACCGAGATGCCAAAGGGCTCCCCATCTTCTGGATGAAGAAGGACATCTGAGGGGCAGGGGCCCCAAGACGGTGATTAAAAGCAGTGCAGGCAGGAGCTGCCTGCTGTGGCGCTGCCTGACTGCCTGCCATTCTTCAGGGCTGGCACCAGCTCCCCCAGCCTCCCTCGTTCACTCTGGTTCCATTGCTGGGTGGGTCCCCACACCCTTCCCTGCTTGGGTACGCTGACTCCACTCCCACCGGCTCGCCTGGCCATGGCTCTGGGACCACCAGCGTGGTGGGGAGCCAGGCCCAGTCTAGGCTGTGGGGTTGGGACTGATCTCAGGAGCACCACCCAGTCCCACCAGTGTCTCCTCCACTCAGGGGGATCACTGAAGGGCAGCTGGGGCTGATGGTGTGTGGTGGTCTCCAGCGGGGCTGCTGCTCTTGCCACTGAGCAGCCCTGGGTAAACCAAGGCATGCTATGGCTGGAGGGGCACCAGGGGAGTAGGGTATGGCAGTGGGGCTGCGGGGTCAGGTCCCTGCACTGCACGGTGAGGGGGGCAGATGGCCAAGCCCCCCTGCCCTGAGGAGCCATCATCAGTGACAGCCATGGAGTGGGAAGGTCAGGGAGAGTGTCCGGCCTCACATGGGGGATTAGCGCTGCCCTTGCTGCATCACGCGGCCCCTGGGCCCGTCCGCTGCCTAATCCCCTTGTCCCGGGCAGCTGGCCAGCACTGGGCAGGGGCACCAACCCCCTCTGGTTCTGCCTGGGCTGTGAGGGACTCAGCTGCACCTTTGGCTCCACCACGCCTCTTGTGGGGCTTGGTCCCTCAGTAGGGCACCCAGCTGGGCAAGGTGCTGTGGTGAAATGGGGAGGAGGGCGTCATGGTGCCCCCGCTACAGGCAGGACTGGGAGCCAGCAGGGAAATGGAGGCACCAGTGTCTGTGGCTTGCAGTGCCACTCCAGAGCTGTGCCATGTCTGTGGCAGGAAGGGGCTCAACAGCAGGGTGCAGCAGGCAGAGGTGCCCACTGCCAGTGCTGAGGCAGGAGGGGTCTGAAACCCACAAGTTTACCAAGTCCTGTGGGGTTTTTGGGTGGGCAGCATGTGCCTGCCGGGCATCTGGCACCTGTAGCTGATTCTAGCCTACCGCATACCAGGGTGGCAGTGCCAGCATGGCTGGGGTGCCTGCTGTGCCCCTTGTGCCCCACAGCCTCACTGCCACTGCTTTTCTTTCCCTGCAGGGTGCTGGCCCCGCAGGCAGACGGTGAAGTGGGATGGTGCTGGTGCTGTGGATGTGCCTGGCACTGGGCATCACCAGCGGGGAGAGCCCAGCACCTGAGCCCCTGTCAGGCGGCCAGCCCTTTGCCGTGGTGTGGAACGTTCCCACTGGGCGCTGCCAGCGCCGCTTCGGCGTGGCGCTGCCTCTCAGTGACTATGGCATCGTGGAGAACCAGGGTGGCCACTTCAGGGGCCAGAACATCACCATCTTCTACAAGAACAAGTTTGGGCTGTACCCCTACCTGTCACAGCAGGGTGTCCCCCGCAATGGGGGCATCCCCCAGTGTGTCCCTCTCAGTGCCCACCTCGCCAGGGTGGCTGAGGACATCCATCTCCTCCTGCGCCCTGCTTTCCATGGCTTGGCTGTGGTGGACTGGGAGGAGTGGAGGCCCCTCTGGGCCCAAAACTGGGGGACCAAAAAGATGTACCGGGCAGCCTCAGAGCAGTGGGTGCGGGATCGGCATGGCATCCTGCCGGCACGGCGGCGGCTCCGGCTGGCCCGGCGGGAGTTTGAGCAGGCGGCGCAGGCTCTGATGGAAGAGACACTTCTGCTGGGCCAGACCCTGCGCCCGGGGGGGCTTTGGGGTTTCTACCGCTTCCCTGACTGCCTCAATGGAAACTGGGCCAAGGAGGCCAACTACACTGGGCAGTGTCAGCCGGCAGAGGTGCAGCGCAACAACCGGCTGGGCTGGCTCTGGGCTGCCTCTACGGCCCTCTACCCCAGCATCTACCTGCCACCAGCACTGCCGCCTGCCCTGCGCCACCGCTACGTCCACCACCGGCTGCGCGAGGCCCTGCGTGTGGCCGCCTTCGGGGCCCGTGGCCTCCTGCCCGTGATCGCCTACTCTCGCCTCTCCTTCCGCCGCTCGCCCCAGTTCCTGGAGCTGGTAAGCACTGTAGGGCCAGAGTTGGTAATGTGTGTGCCAAGGGGTTTCTGTGTGGCACAGGGACGCAGCCTGTGCCTCCCCAGCCTGGTCATATCTCTGTTCCTGGCAGGCTGACCTGGTGCACACCATCGGGGAGAGCGCAGCGCTGGGAGCAGCTGGACTCGTGCTCTGGGGAGACATGTCCTATTCCCACTCAGCTGTGAGTACAGCCCTGCGCTGCACTGGAGCAGTGGTGGGCAGCAGGAGGTGGCATGGGACATACGGGGTGGTCACATCCTTGATGTCTGCAGCGGAGGGGTGGCCAGAGGGTCTCCAGTGCTGGGGCGAGTTCTCACTGGTGCTTCCTCCCCAGGAGAGCTGTGCCAACCTGCGCCACTACCTCGTTTCCACCCTGGGCCCCTATGTGGCCAACGTGATGGCGGCGGCCCGAGAGTGCAGCTACAGGCAGTGCCACGGACACGGGCGCTGCGTGCGCCGGCAGCCCCATGACCTGGGCAGCCTCCTGCACCTCGGCCCCGGTGCTGGCCCACCGGCTGCTTTCCGCTGCCACTGCTACCGCGGCTGGGTGGGCGAGGGCTGTGCCCAGCGGGTCCGGCCTGGCCCTGCTGCCTCCTGCCTGGTGCCCACCCACACTCACAGCCTTTATGGGCGTAAGGACCTCCCGCCCTCCGACACCTGCCCGCCACAGGGCACGTGGGGCTGGTGACCCGGGCTGGGGACCACCATGGTCCCCTGCCCTGGCAGCACTGCTGCTGGCACTTCTTAACGGTCTCATTAACTTAAATAAATCTGCCTGGCAGAGTTTGCATGGTCCTTGTGGGCAAAGCTGGGGCAGGGGGGTGTCTGTGATGCACCCAGGCTGGGTACAGTTGCCATTGCTACTGAGAGATGGCACAGACCCCAGTTTGGTTCTGGATGTGTCCAAGGGGGCCTCAGTTTCCCTGCATGGACTCTGCCCTGATCCTGTGGTCAGCTGGCAGACCCTTTACTCTGGGAAAGGGGGCACGGGGCACTGCCACAACCTGCTTTCCCTTTGCCACACTGGCGCTGTGCTGCTGGCAGCCCTGTCCACGCCACCAGGCCCCCCTCCTCACAGCTATTTTTATCCCCCCCCAACCGTGTTTCTCACTGTCCTATTTTAAGCGGCGCAGTTGGCGCACTGGCAACCCAGTGCCCAGCTCCCAGGGGCCCCGCACCACTTCACTGCCCACTCACGCTGCCCGGGCGCAGGGCACGGGGAGCAATGCCCAGGGAGGCTGCAGAAGGTACACTGGGAGCGGGCTGGGGGCTGGTGGGGGCCCTGGCACCCCAGGGGGGACTGGGTGGCACGGGACTGTGAGGTTGGGATGGAAACAGTGGTCAGATGGTGCCCTCTGCCACAGGGACTGTGGGCAGAGATGCCTGCCCTGGAAAGAAGGGGGTCCTGGAGGGCTGCAGGTGCAGGGCAGCAGGGTTTGGGGAGGGGGCAGGCAGCTGGCCTGGCACAGTCCCCTGCACCAAACCTGTGCAACCAGCTCTGTCCCCCAGCTGATAGGAAGCAGATGCAGGAGTGATGGGGGTACCCACAGGGTAGCCCCCAGCCAAAGGCAGTGCCCTGTGGAGGGTCTGAGGGGACCCTGGGTACCAGCTGAGGCTCCCCAGCCCTGATGCCCGCTAAACCTGCAGGGTGACACACAGTCTGGACAGCAGCAGCATGGCGCCACACTGCCCTGCGACACGCCACTGACCCCGGGAGGGATTGGGAATGGGCACAGTGCCAGCCTGCCCTGCTCTGCCACGGGCACAGCGCGTGGGCCCTCCCTGCTGCCCAAAAATGCACAAACACCTAGAAAAGGACCCTTTCTCTCTACCCCATGCTTGCTTCCCAAAATGGTGCTGGAGCCATGCCTACTTCCAAAAAGCCCCCTCGCTCCCATGAGGGATTTGCCCACTTGGGCAGTGGGCACCAGGTCCCCCTGGCACAGCACACATCCCACATCTCCATCTCTGCACCCCCAAGCAACACCTGAGCACGGTGCCTGCAGGGCAAGCTGAGCCACACCGCTGGCTGGCACTGCCCTGGCCCTGCCCTCCACCTCCCAGCTGGCCCTGGGAGCCCCAGCCAGCCCCACAGTGCCTGGGCTATCGGGGCCAGGGGTTGGCACATTCCTGCCCCCAAGCCAGGGCCAGATTCCAGTCCCACTAACGAGGCTCCGGAATCGTGGCCACCAGGTGCCTGCCTGCTAAGTGCTCCGATGACAGCGTCAGGGCCAGGGGGGCACAGCCAGGGCTTGCCTGCCCACGCCTGCAGGGCTGTGCCAAGG